>NC_134214.1:66253492-71253492 GCF_965140235.1 Caretta caretta | reverse complement strand
GTATGATTGGAGAATTGCTAACATAGTTCCTATTTTTAAGAAAGGGAAAAAACATGATCTGGGTAATTATAGGCCTGTTAGTTTGACATCTGTAGTATGCAAGGTCTTGGAAAAAATTTTGAAGGAGAAGGTAGTTAAGGACATTGAAGTCAATGGTAAATGGGACAAAATACAACATGGTTTTACAAAAGGTAGATCGTGCCAAAACAACCTGATCTCCTTCTTTGAGAAAGTAACAGATTTTTTAGACAAAGGAAATGCAGTGGATCTATTTACCTAGATTTTAGTAAGGCATTTGATACTGTGCCACATGGGGAATTATTAGTTAAATTGGATAAGATGGGGATCAATGGGAAAATTGAAAGGTGGATAAGGAATTGGTTAAAGGAGAGACTACAACAGATCCTACTGAAAGGTGAACTGTCAGGCTGGAGGGAGGTTACCAGTGGAGTTCCTCAAGGATCAGTTTTGGGACCAATCTTTCTATTACTGACCTTGGCACAAAAAGTGGGAGTGCGCTAATAAAGTTTGCGGATGATACAAAGCTGGGAGGTATTGCCAATTTCGAGAAGGACCGGGATATCATACAGGAAGATCTGGATGACCTTGTAAACTGGAGTAATAGTAATATGTTGAAATTTAATAGTGAGAAGTGTAAGGTCATGCATTTAGGGATTAATAACAAGAATTTTAGTTATAAGCTGGGGACACATCAATTAGAAGTAACGGAGGAGGAAAAGGACCTTGGAGTATTGGTAGATCATAGGATGACTATGAGCCGCCAATGTGATATGCCAGTGAAAAAAGCTAATGCGGTCTTGGGATGCATCAGGAGAGGTATTTCCAGTAGGGATAAGGAGGTTTTAGTACCGTTATACAAGGCACTGGTGAGACCTCACCTGCAATATTGTGTGCAGTTCTGGTCTCCCATGTTTAAGAAGGATGAATTCAAACTGGAACAGGTACAGAGAAGGGCTACTAGGATGATCCGAGGAATGGAAAACTTGTCTTATGAAAGGAGACTCAAGGAGCTTGGCTTGTTTAGCCTAACTAAAAAACAGTTGAGGGGAGATATGATTGCTCTCTATAAATATATCAGAGGGATAAATACCAGAGAGGGAGAGGAATTATTTAAGCTCAGTACCAATGCGGACACAAGAACAAATGGATATAAACTGGCCACTAGGAAATTTAGACTAGAAATTAGACGAAGGTTTCTAACCATCAGAGGAGTGAAGTTTTGGAATAGCCTTCCAAAGGAAGCAGTGGGGGCAAAAAAATTTATCTGGCTTTAAGATTAAACTCAATAAGTTTATGGAGGAGATGGTATGATGGGATAACATGGTTTTGGTAATTAAATATTCATGGTAAATAGGCCCAATGGCCTGTGATGGGCTATCAGATGGGGTGAGATCCGAGTTACCCAGGAAAGAATTTTCTGTAGTATCTGGCTGATGAATCTTGCCCATATGCTCAGGGTTTAGCTGATCCCCATATTTGGGGTCGGGAAGGAATTTTCCTCCAGGGCAGATTGGAAGAGGCCCTGGAGGTTTTTCGTCTTCCTCTGTAGCATGGGGCATGGGTCACTTGCTGGAGGATTCTCTGCTCCTTGAAGTCTTTAAACTACGATTTGAGGACTTCAATAGCACAGATATAGGTGTGAGGTTTTTTTTGTAGGAGTGGTGGGTGAAATTCTGTGGCCTGTGTTGTGCAGGAGGTCAGACTAGATGATCATAATGGTTCCTTCTGACCTAAATATCTATGAATCTATGAATCTGAGCTAGGCCAACCCAGCTGCTCAGACTCAAGTGCCAATCACCTGAGTTAATTCTGCAGTCGATACACCAAGATGTAGACATTTGGTATCTGCAACAACATGTTATTGGGTTGTACTGTCCAAATTCATAGGAGATTAAAAAAATGGATTCTCCCCAACGACATGGGTTATCTCAATCAGTAGCAAAAACATATCCACTTATACAGCTACTGGTTAACAAATAGTCTATTTACTGGTTATTTTACTTAATTCCAAGTAGTTGGCCACATCTCACTGAATTAGCCATCCTAGCATAAAAGAGGAATGGCAGTGAGATGCGTGTCAGGATTACTAACACAGCATAATGTAGAGTAGTTCATTTTTCTTTTGTTTGCACTGAACTGTGAAGCTACTTTGGCTGGTTGAGAAATTATTGTTCATGTCCAGAAGATCTCGTAAAATAAAAAGTGTAATTCATAGTATTGATAGAATGAAAGGAGAAAAAAAAAAGGAAAACAGAAAGTGTGTAATTTTTAATTCTTTTTGTGAATTTCAGTAGTTAAAAGCCAGATGACTAGAAATCAGTTAAGGTTTATTACAGTTACAATCCTGAAAGAAAGAGAGACAGACACACACACAGACCGAGAGACATCGGTACATTAACTTTTACACTTCTGACCTAGTAAATAATGTTCTAGTTAAAGCTATGACTTCTCACAGCCATAAGCTCATGTAACTTATAAAACAATATATTTGTGTTCAAATCTGATGTTATGTGCTACCAAGCCAAAGATTTAAAAAGGACTTCAAATGAAATATACCTCTGCTATATATATATATATGTGTGTGTGTGTGTGTGTGTACACACACAGGTTTTGGTCTCAAACTTTTTGATCACACTGATGCTGTATAAATAAATGAGAAAACAAGTACATTTGTGAAATCTATAGTGAGACAATTGAAAAAATCAAATTTATGATGAAGCTAATGCAAACAACACGGTCCCATTTTCTCTTCACACATGGGAGATACTAGATTTTGAGTTAGCTTGGATTATTTAAGCAATACATCTGTAAATCAGAAGCAGGCATTGACCAGGTTACCTGAACAGACAGCAAGAGAGGGGAAGTTTGACATTGTGTTTGTTCTCCCCAAAGGGTTTCTAATATATTGTTGGTTTTACTTCACTGCAATGTCAATCATTCTGTAAGTCAGAATTAGCCACTTCAGTTATTTTGGCACAGAAAATATAAAATATAAAATTGCAAGCAGGGAAACAAAATCTAATGCTTTTCTATTTGTTCAGTGATATGCTCAAGTAATTCAAAATGAATACTTGGTACAGTATAACTCCAGAGAGATTACTGAGTGGAGATTTTTTGTGGGAATTTAATTAGAATGATATTTGTATAAAAAAAGGCACTTGTGTTCGATATAAAACTAAACAGGTGACTAAATAAGATTAAAAAAAAAAACTGATTTTCATCAAACTCTTTAGTCTATTTAAGGTCCAGTATTGAAGTAGCACAGTTGAAGGTCCAGCATCTAAGATGTCAAATGACAAGGTATATTAACAAATTACAGAGCCCCAAGGATAGAACCAGAGGGTAAAGTAAGGGGACTGCCTCTCTGGCTCCTCTGTGAAGAACAGCTTCTCTCCTCAGAGGCCTATCCCTGGCTTGGGGAACACCCACTTGGCATAGCGATTTTTCGGGGGTGGAGGGGTGCTTCCTGACAGTGGGAGGCGTTCCATCTGGGAATTCCCTTTTTCACCTCTGTGATGACTGGGAGAACTGCAGATGGATTGCTAAGAAGGTTTTTGGACAAAGCTTCAGTGTTTGGGGTATAGACAGGACCGGATTCTAATTCAGTTTCATCATGTACTCACTGGTACAGAACAAAGGATCCCATCTGCTTAGCAATATATGGCATGCGAACACACCATCCAAGTACTAAGCACTGGCTCCACATTGAATACAGGGTCCAATTTAGTCCCGATACTCGATACCCTTAATGAGATTATCACTGGCTACCTGAAAGATCACCTCTCCCTCCATTAATGAAGGCCTCTGATAAGACCGAAGGACCACTGGAACAATGAAACTGTCAACCAGAAGAAGAGGCTATTTGTACAGGAGACAGAATTTACACAGGACTCAGACTATGCAACTTATTCCAGAAGAAGAATGATGGCTTCACCATTTGCACAGTTAAGGATCCGTTTGAAAGCCCACTGAAATACCGCCTTAGGTTTCTCACAATAAGCTTTTCACACACATGTATATAAACTAGGGTTACCAGGCGTCCAGATTTTGACTGGACTGCCTAGTCAAAAAGGGACCCTGGTACCTCTGCCCAGCACTGCTGACCGGGCTGTTAAAAGTCCAGTTGGAGGTGCTGCAGGTCTCAGGCAGGCTCCCTGCCTATTCTGGCATGGTACTGGCCACCGGAAGAGGCCAGCAGATCCGGCACGTAGGCTTGGGGGAGGGGAGAGCATGGGGCTCAGTGCTCTGCCCCCATCCAAAGCAGCAGCTCTGCACTCCCATTGGCTGGGAACCGCAGCCAACAGGAGCTAGGGGTGGTGCCTGCGAGTGAGAGCAGCGGGCGAGAGCCTTTTGGCCATCCCTGCCTAGGAGCCAGACCTACTTGCCACCGGCCTAAAACAGGATTGCCAGGTGTCTGGTTTTCGACCAGAACACCCAGTGGAAAAGGGACCCTGGCAGTTCCAGTCAACACCACTGACTGGGCCATTAAAAGTCTGGTTAGTGGCACAGTGGGATTGGCAGGCTCCCTGCCCGGCTCCGTGTCGCTCCCGGGAAGCGGCCGACATGTCCAGCTTCTAGTCAGAGGGGTGGGCAGGGAGGCTGTACTTGCTGCCTCCACCCACAGGCATTGCTGGGGAAATCAGAGCCAATGGAAGATGTGGGGGGCAGCACCTGCAGGACCTCTCTGCTTCCCAGGGGCACCTGAGGTCAGCGGCACCTGAAGCCAGCACCCCCTCCCACACACCAACTCCCTGCCCCTGCTCAGAACCCCCTCCCACACTCAAACCCCCTCCCAGACCAGAGGCCCCTCCTGCACCCTGAACCCCTCATTTCTGACCCAATCCCAGAGCTCGCAGCCCCAGACCAGAGCCTGTACCCCCTACCACACCCAACCCGCTGCCCCAGCCTGGAGCCTCCTCCCACACTCCAATCCTCTCAGCCCCAGCTACACCCCAGAGTCCAGAGCCACATCCCCCTCATGTACCCCAACCCCCGGCCCCAGCCCAGTGAAAATGAGCAAGTGCATGAGGGTGGGGGAGAGTGAGTGACAGAGGGAGGGGCCTTGCAGAAGGGGTGGGGACTCAGGGAGGGTCCGGGAAAGGGTGTTTGGTTTTTTGCATTTAGAAAGTCATCAACCCTAGCCTATGAAAGGGGAGAATCAGGTTGGTTACTCATGCACATCGCTTCACCAAAATTTGTGCAGATTTGTCAATCCCAGAAAAAGGATTAGAATATGCTTCTAGGCTGAACAGCAACACTGGGGAATCCATTTTGATTGTCTCACAGTTTTCTACATCAACTATGCTCACTTTACAAGTTGAGAGATTTATTTTTGGTCAGGCCTGCAAACTGACCATGGGATCAGAAAGTCAAACTTGGTTCTTCCTTTCTCATGCATCAGCGGTACTAAAAGTTCCACATGCCAGATTGTATCCTCAGTAACACCCCTGCATTCTGTTTGTAATGTAGCAAAACTATCCCCTTTGTGATGCACAAGGAGGAATAAAATCCTGCTCTACTGTCTCTTAGCTGTGTTGGCCTACAGTTCTAAAAAGGAGTATGATGCCATAAAAATGTATTCTTGTCACTCAGATATGACTGAACGCACACAGGAAAAAGTTCTGTTGAATATTACTATTACACTATACAGTGCCACTAATAGTCACTTGTCAGAGCAGAAATCTAATATCAGCTTCCTTATAGTCTGAGTTGATTCCCATTTTAGCTAGCTCCTGTTATTGATGATCCATACTCCCTCCTCAAATGTAGTCTATGTTCTTTATCTATGTTAACATGTTGTCTTTATGGAAACTCTTAATATTGATTTTGTGCATTAAGGACAAAATCCTGTTTCTCAGTCAAAATTCCACTGACTTCAAGGGTCCTTGTACTCTCCTCCCAGATGATTTGCATTTGAGGCACTATGATAGCCCATAGTATTTTAAGGGACACATACCTAATCTGAGCCTGGCTAAATGCTCATTTAGCCCCAGGTAAATAGTCCTACACAGAGTGTTGAACAGAGCCAGGCAAACATTTCTCATAGAACAATTTATTCAGCAAATTTAGCTTATTTTCTGTTCACAAATTACCTGTGAAGGGCTTGGGATTTTTACTGAATTGTTTGCTAGTATGAATACTAGTATGTCTGCCTATTTATACGGATTCACAGGAGTATGAGACACATTTTTCTTGCCACAAAAAACAAACATTCTTGTGAATAAAAACTTGCTCACTTGAATGCTCATGAATAAAAAGGGTCAGAAGAGTGTCAATCTTTTCTTGTTATATTCATCTCAGTCTAGTGCTTTACTTACCTTTGACAACCATGACTTTAGAGCAGTGCTGACTGACACATTCTCAGTCCCTGACACAGAACACCAGATCTCAGGGAAACTTCATCTCATCCTATAAGGGCTGCTTAAAAGCCAGCTCTTCTTGAACTTCCCTATTTCACCTACCAGGCATTGGGGCGGATTCTCATTTACACTAAGTCTGCTTTACACTTCTCTGGCAATGTAAAGGGACTCTGAGTGGGTGTAAACATTAAGCCCACTTTAAGACCATTTACATTGCCAGGGCAGTGAAAAACAGTCTCAGTGGAAAAAATAATTTGGCCCATTCTGTTTAATATGGAGGATGGATGGGGTGGATATTTGCATTTGTGTGATTTGAATGTAGGATGCCTTGTATTTAGTTTGTATTCAGAAGCAAACCTTAATATTTTATCAGCCTGCTAGCCCCACTATCCCAGTATCATACAAAACTGGGTATTTGCTGGTGTGCCACTCTCCTGCTGTGCCTGCATGATTTCCCTTAAAGCATATTGAGGCCTGAGACTGGAGGATCTCTCTTCTTGTGTGAAGGTTCAAAAGAAAAGAATGTCACAGGGAGACTGCATATAATCCTATGAATGCTGCATAAAAGCCAGATCCTTCTAAAGCCTTCTACAGCTTCTTGCAAACATGCAGTTAAGATGCCACTGATGGACATAAATTACAGCTTTTCCTCCCATTGTCTAGCATTTCTTATTTTCACCCTTTTTTCTTTGCTAAAAAAAAAATACTGAAAGGATTTAGTGCAATGTCATTCTCCCTTTAACAGCTGGAAGTCACTTTGTTTTAGGATGGAGTGGCAGAGAGACCCAAGATAATCACACCATGACAATCTTACCCAGCGGAGGGGAAGAGAGGTGTCTTTCCTTCCACCCATCCCTTCCTAACCTCCCTCTTAGAATGAAGGGAAGAAGTTTCATTCTCTCCCCTCTGGGCCAGCAAGAGAGGTGTTTCTTCCTGGTGCTAGGAAGGAAGGGGATTTTTCTCTCCTCTTGGGGAATGTGGGGCACTAATTCCTTTTATTCCCCTTTCTAGGGAATCTAGTTCCTGTTAGCTTCCTCCTAGCTTGCTCATTTGGTCAATGTTCCTCAGACTGTGTTATTGCAGGCATTTCTGTGCCCAGCACAGAACAAGGGCAACGTGTACCAGATTCGGGGAACTCAACACAAGCCAAACAACTCTGGAGTGAGAGAGTCCTACAGCTAACAAGCCACGGGCTGAGTAGCAGTGGTATACATCTGACTCACATTTGGCTACCCAGTGTCCATCAACACTTGTACATAAACAATGAACAGAAAATGAATGCACTAATTAGAAACAGTCAGTCACAATACAAGTCTCCTTGTTTCTTGCTTAGATGCCTGCAGACTGCTGCTCCTTGTACTGCTTCTCATTTAACAAAGATATTAGTATAGAGATAATCTGAATCAGGGCATTTTTAAAGCTTGTTCTGTCCCATGAGTTTTGGCTGCCTAACTGCATTAAGGATCAAAAATAACGTGAGTCATTGCATTTTAGGATCAGATTGGCTAAAGATAACATAACTCTAGTTTATAACAACCAATAAACATTATAAAGATTTATTCACCCTCCCTAGGTAAGGTTATAATGTGGACTCTAAAAGCTCCTTCCACATAAGAGGTCACTTATTCAGCAGCTGTAAAAAGGTAGAAAATAAAAATCACTAATCGGCACATTCCTAATAAAACCATCATGCCTACTAGGCCCAAGGGACTTCAACTACTTACAATCTCACATCCCACATGGCAAGTTCCCTGAAAAGAAACAGCTAAATGGGTTTTTCATGCAGTACTCCAGTAAATCACGGGTCATTAATCAAACATTGCTTAAAAAAAAAAAAAAAAAAAAAAAGAGAAAAATCCTCTCACAAAAATTGACCAGATTAACTGTTCCAACTCCTGGAATTCATCATGAGATACATTCAACATAAAAAAGTAAAACTTGGTCCAGATCAACACAAAAATGATAGGAAATCTAGGCTTCTAGACAATGAAAGGACAGGTTAAATTATTCTATGCCATTTGTTTTTCCTAGATTGGAAATAATTTGCTGAAGTATTCAACATTTATGGATTTCAGCAAACTTAAAAGTAATAACTCATTCAGCCAGATGTGGTGTCCTAGAGCCATGATCAACCATATCTGAAAAATAACTGATGAGTGTGATATATTGGCTCTGCCAGGCATTTGCTGTGACATCTCAGGCAAGTCACTAAAGAAAGAAATGGTCCAAAGGACCAAATTTGGATTGAGATCCAGACCCAAAGACTGGGGGATGTTTGGATCCCTGGATTTGATTCAGATTCTTCTCCACACTTAGGTGGAATTTTCAAAGAGGCCTAAAAAAGTTAGGTGCTCAACACCCATTCAAAGTCCTTTGAAAATGCCAATCAACCTCTTTGTGCCTTAATTTCCTCAATAGGTGAAATATCTATGGTATTTATAGCCTCCCATTCCAACAGTACCTGAGCAGCTTACATACTTTAATGCACTTATCCTCACAATGCTCCTGTGAGGTAGGAGAATGGTATACACCCATTTTACAGATGGGACACTGAGGCACAGAGAAATTAAGTGACTCGACTAAGTCAGGAAGTCTGTGGCAGACCAGAGAATTAAACCCAATCCTCCTCATACCTAGGTTAGTATCAATCACTGGACCATCTTTCCTTCCTTTATTCAACCTCAATATTTGAAGGGGGCCCTTTCAAATTACTTTTACCTAACATTCAAAGGGATCAGGAGCCAAGGTTTTCTGCCTCACAGTCATGTGGTTCAGCTTTGTTAGCCTATGCTTGTACAGTACTTTCAGATCCTGGTTTGAAAATACTACATATATAGGCACTATATATGTAGTATTTTCAAACTAGACCAATTTTTTAGGGAGTGTCATGTATCTAAATACATAAACCTGCTGGTTATTTTGTTTTGTTAACAGAGCATCAACAATTGTGTCAGAGGTCAGAATTAGCTTGGAGATCAGATTAGTTTGCACATCTGTTATAAGGTTGCACTTATCTCTTAGAGGTAAGCACAGAATCTCACCCTTCTTTCCCTGACTTCCCCTCAAGTCCCTTTGTGATCATGGGCAAGTCACTTCAGCTTCCCACCTTCTAAACTGTGGATAACACCACCCACTTGATCGGTGCTGTGAATATAATACCTTATTGTTTGGTGAAGCACTTTGAAATCATCAGCTGTACTATTGAAGTACAAAGTTGATATATCATGTTACTACTTCTCCAGTGAAATTCCCTATGATTTTTAAGGCGAAAGTTGCCTAAGAAGGGAGTACTGTGTTAATCCATTAGTTTGCCTCATATACTGTAGTTGTTTGCCTAGAAATGAATTCAGTTGGTACCATTAGCTGCCATGGTTTGAAAATCATGTGGATAGCTAGTTAAATATTTTGCAAACAGAACTAATTAAAGGAAGAGAGTGATGGTATTTAGGGCTGGCATAATATTTTTTCAGCAAAGTTGTTTAGGAGCATGTTAAAATGACTGATTTAAAAAGTTACCGTATTCAGTTATATTTAAAATCTTAAAAATAACCTGAGGCCAGCTGTAGGTAGGCAAAGCACCGTCTTTTACTTGCTCTAATGCAAGCACTTCCCAAATTTTGTTTTCCTGAAGAGCCATTGAATTTTTGAATACTTTTTCCAGTCTTTTAGAATGGGAAATGACTTTTGCAATGCAGTTAACCTGAATGCCAGTTCACATATATCACTTACCACATCCACTTCTACAGGAGAATCAAAAACTTACCTCTTTTATATATCAATGATGAGATCCATCCCTTCTCAATCATGAATTAGACATCTTTTCCAGAGGATTTGAAGAACAAAATTTTCATTTTAAATATTGAAGGAATAGTTGTGAGCTTATGAGTGTTACTGAAATCTCAGACTTTTTACTTAAATGTTCAGGGAATTCCCAGACGTATGACACAGAAAAAGATTGCCCGAGTTGAGCCAATTTGGCCTAAAATGTATAGGGATGGGAATTCATAAAGGAATTCCCATATCCAGAGAATTCTCAGTGGGCTGGGACTGCAAGATTTAGGGCTGCTATGTCATCGCTGGAGTTGTACAAAGGCGTTAGAGCCAGGTCCCAGGTTCAGGCCATGTATTATTAAATTTGCCATTCAGGACCCTCTGGCAGAACAAGTATTTCCATTGACATCAATAGATCTACTCATGTGAGTAAATGTTCACCAATGTGAACAATGGTTCTACATTCAATAAGCACAATTATTTTAAGTTTGCCATCTCGGAGCTATTTCTCTTACATATTACTAGCACATGTACAGTATAGAATTATCCACGACTGCGCTCTAGACTTTGTAAATGGATAGGCTTTTGCCATACACATGCCCTGTCAGTATTCCCCTTTAATGCAAATATTCATCCAATAGTGTTTTATTGTCACAGTCACACTAAATTAATTTCAAAGAGATATGTGCATGATTCACAGATGAATACACATTACATTTGCATGTACAAATATTTGTGCACCAAGGGTATGTCTACAGAGGGATAAAAGCTCCACTGCACAGCCATGGCTGGCCCAGGTCAGCTGACTTGGGCTCACAGGGCGTGGGCTGCAGGGCTAAAAACTGCTCTGTAGATGTTCAGACTCAGGATGGACCCTGAGCTCTGGGACCTCCTCCCTCACAGGGTCCCAAGTCAGCTGATTTTTTTTTCCAGCTCCCAAGTCAGCTGACCTGGCCCAGCTGCAGGATTTTTATCCACATGTAGTCATGTTGTAGCCTCAAGTATCTGCATGCTTCTTTATTCAAGAACTGAAACAGTACCATGTGACTCACCTGACCAATCACAACTAGAATAGCAAATATTAAATAACCAGTTTTTATATAGTCAGTCATGCCATTACCCTCATTTTCAATCAAGATGAGCATTGAGCAAAATTTTTCTACTTGAAACTTATTACGCAAGCTTCCTTTAGATCTACATAAAGACTTCCCAGATGATTCAATAGTGCTCTGATGTGGTTCATGTTATCCCAACACTTAGATTCTTATCAACATATATTTCAGGATTAATAACACAATCCATCAATGTCTGCAAAATACAAAATAAGCCCAATATGAAAAAAATATGTGGAGCAAGTCATATGGCAATATCTGTTAAACTTTCCACAGAAATATATCATTAGATATTTCTCTTCAATAGGTTATCAAAAATATGTAAAGGTGATGGTTGGGATTTTCAGTAGGGCTTGTGCTTCTAAATTGCCTAGTGTTTTTGAGAATCTCATCCAATATCTTAATGAATGTTAAAATATTTGCTTAGAGAGATAATGTTAAATACTCACACGAACTGCATGGGTAGCATAGAATACTGCAATAAGCAAAATTTTTGTATCGTTACTAAAAATTTCAGGGCTGCTTCCTGCATCAAATGTAATTGAAACATTTAAACTTTCCAAACCATGTATATAACACATTCCTTTTGTTTGTTGAAAAAATTCCACCTGTGGGAGGATGAGCAATCTGATCCTCAGGGTAAAACCATTTATAGAATTCTGACCTAAGCACCCCTTCCACTAAACAGGAAAGACTTGGAACATTATTGGCACTTGTTTAATTTCTGAAGATATTTGCCCTCTGAAGAAGTTAATAAAACTTCATGCCATCTATTTTTATAAGATACCTGTTCAAGAGTTTGGTCTGATGTGGCCCTTCTAAATCAGAAAAGAACAATTTAATCAGTTCAAATACATTTCAGAAATAGGATGTCAGCAACGTAAGCTAGAAGTATGATTGTAGTGAACTGCAGGATAATCACAGCTGACTACTGTTCACTAGTTCACATTGGAAACATTTATCATAAAACTCTTAAATGAAACTTTGCAATACAACAGCAATATCTGTCAGCTAAAAGTGACAAAATTGTTCTCTCCAAATCTTGTCCATTAGAACTGAGTGTTCCTTCCCCTCACCCTGCCCTTTTTAAAAGGATGGATATCTTATTATTAAAACATCATTATAAATGAGATGGTAACTTGTCATGTGGAAAATTGAGATTCTCTGGTTTTGGTGAACTGCCTTTCAGCCTGAGGGTTTTTAACCAGCCTAAGTGACAGCCATTCTTGTTTCACTAGTTTACTTTTCTAACTTTGCATTAGAAATTGTAATAGGATTTTTTTTTTGGTGGTTACTGTGTGTCAAGATATTGACATATGCTTATTTTCTCCCATTTTATTAATATATGGTTAGACAGGAAGTCTGAC
This sequence comes from Caretta caretta, assembly GCF_965140235.1. NCBI lineage: Eukaryota > Metazoa > Chordata > Testudines > Cheloniidae > Caretta > Caretta caretta. Next base: position 71,240,862 of record NC_134214.1, on the reverse strand, counting down.
CTTGTTGCGGGTGGGGGGCGGAAATGAACTGATAGTCTGTGCATGACCTAGACATACAGACATCTCTGCTTCTTGTTATAGGAGTTTCTAATTCTTGAATAATAGGAATGTAAATGTTACACAGAACAGGGTGGTGAGTTGCAGATGCACACTGTTTTGTGCAGCTGTTTCACGATCTTTAGTATCAGCATAATAGGTAACAAGGACTAAATTGATGGTTTCCACATTTTTCTTTCAGGACCTAAATATGTACCTTATTATTAGGCCTTGAAGGAATAACATCATCCATGGACCTCAGGTTTTTTGGAGTCTGTTCTCCTAAATACGCTCTTATTACATTTGCCCATCCCAAACCTTTCACCTCTATCAAGTGGAGGATAAATCAGCTATGACCAAAGATATGTTTAGATCAGGTCCTTCAATCTCACTTTCCTCCCTGCCTTCCCCACCCTGCCCCCCCACACACAGAAAGATTGAAACCCAGAGGGTTTGTATCAAAGTTATTCAAGGGGCAAATTCACACCCAATTACCCTACCTGAGAGAGAGAAATCCTCCCAGCAAAGGCCACGGTGCAGCAGTAAAGCAATTCCAAGGAGACTCCTCCGTAATGCCTGCCCCAACTTCACCCTGTGACAGTCCACAAATGTGCCCTTGATTTAGAAAGTACATCAGCCTCATTTAATGATAAGTTTTAAGAGTGTACATACGTGCTTTGCTGAAAAAATAGGCACATTTCGCTGATTCGGGGAACAAAGAGTATCATCATGTAGCTTACCTGACCAATCACAAAAAATCAGCAAGCTTAGAGACTATAAACACACCTAGTTTTCAGAAACAACTGTTTGCAATCAATCCACAAACAAACAAAATTGCTGAATATTTTAAAATATTCAGCAATTAGCCTGATTATATGGGGATTATTTTTAAAATAAGTGGAATAGAGAGGCTAAATTCATTGGATGACTTACTGAGTCTGAATTATTCACTACTCTAATTATCATGGCGAACGCGACACAGGAATTTAGCAAATTTCACTGTCACAAAGACACACACACACATGCACGCAAAGACATACTTAGAGATGCAATACAGACAGATGTGTATGGTTGAGAAATATAATTAAGGATGTTTTAATAGGTTGTCAAAGTTGCTAAGATACCATCAGGTATCCTAGGAAATCTTGGACAAACTCAAGTATCTAAGAACAAGTTTTAAATATTCTTTTCATGCTTGCTTTTGCAGTAATTGTAACCCTGTTCAGATAAAATGTCACCACCTGACAGTCAGAGATGTTTGGGTTTGGGATTCACTATTCACTCAGCAGTGAATATTTTTGTATAGCCTTCCTGAACAAACAACAAAAATTAAGGACAAAGTTATCTGCAAGAACATGCTTTGTAGGCACCTGGGAAGACCCTTTGGTATGTTTATTACTTCCCATGCACTAAATTACAGTGTAGAAAGCTTCATTTTCTCCTCTCCATTTCTCCAGTTTTATAGCAGAGTAACTCCATACTTCTGATCTATGCTGGTGTAAATAAAGGAGAGGAAAATTAGGAAATTTGTCTTTTGGGGGTGAATATAATTGTGGGGAAAGTAGGGAGACTAAAAACAGTTTTAAAAAATTAGACCGGGGGGGGGGGGAGGGGAGAATAGCTGGTGCTCTCTGCTCTGACATGCAGCTTTATGGTAACAGCACTCCAGTGAACACTGAATAGTACAACTAAGAGCAGCTGGACTCAATCCAGACCTCAGCTAACTGAGGTTTCCAGATGCTATTGTAATCTAACTAATAATGATGCTCACAGACCCGGTCTACCAACAATAGAAAGTTCACCATTCCCATCCAGTTATCCTATCCTCATAAGCTAAGCAAGATCTTTAGCAGTAATTTCACGTATTTTATTGAATCATAGAATATCAGGATTGGAAGGGACCTCAGGAGGTCATCTAGTCCAAGCCCCTGCTCAAAGCGGGAACTATCCCCAACTAAATCATCCCAGCCAGGGCTTTGTCAAGCCGGGCCTTAAAAACCTCTAAGGATGGAGGTTCCACCACCTCCCAAGGTGCTTCACCACCCTCCTTAGGAAAAAGGTTTTCATAATATCCAACCTAAACCTCCCCCGCTGCAACTTGAGACCATTACTCCTCATTCTGTCATCTGCTACCACTGAGAACAGTCTAGATCCATCCCCCTTACAGGTAGTTGAAAGCAGCTATCAAATCCCCCCTCATTCTTCTCTTCTGCAGACTAAATAATTCCAGTTCCCTCAGCCTCTCCACATAAATCATGTGCTCCAGCCCCTAATAATTTTTGTTACCCTTCACTGGACACTCTCCATTTTTTCCACATCCTTCTTGTAGCGTGGGGCCCAAAACTGGACACAGGACTCCAGATGAGGCCTCACCAATGCCAAATAGAGGGGAATGATTATGTCCCTCGATCTTCTGGCAATTTTCCTACTTATACAGCCCAAACTGCCATTAGCCTTCAGGGCAACAAGGCCCACTGTAGACTCATATCCAGCTTCTCGTCTGCTGTAACCCCTAGGACCTTTTCTGCAGAACTGCTGCCTAGCCACTCGGTCCCCAGTCTGTAGCAGTGCATGGGATTCTTCCTAAGTGCAGGACTCTGCACTTGTTCTTGTTGACCATAATCAGATTTCTTTTGGCCTAATCCTCCAACTTGTCTAGGTCCCTCTGTATCCTATCCCTACCCTCCAGCATATCTACCACTCCTCCCAGTTTAGTGTCATCAAACTTGCTGAGGGTGCAATCCACACCATCTTCCAGATCATTAATGAAGATGTTGAACAAAACCGGCCCCAGGACCAACCCTTGGGGCACTCTGCTTGATACTGGCTGCCAACTAGACATGGAGCCATTGATCACTACCCATTGAGCCTGATGATCTAGCCAGCTTTCTATCCATCTTACAGTCCATTCATTCAGCCCATACTTCTTTAGCTTGCTGGCAAAAATATTGTGGGAGACCATATCAAAAGCTTTGCTAAAGTCAAAGAATAACACTTCCACTGCTTTCCCCTCATCCACAGAGCCAGTTATCTCATCATAGAATGCAATTAGGTTAGTCAGAAGGCTTTTAAAAGATTTTAAAAGCCTTCTAGCTAGCTATACTTTCTTCATTACACTCCTTTGTTAAAGAAATAGCTTCTTTTTTTTGTCTGTTTGTTAACACTCAAACTACTTTGACAGTTTTTTTTAGGTACACCACCATGGCACTGTACAGAGTATTAGCTGTTCTGAATAGCAGCCACAGAAGTAATCTGTTGATGACCAGCACAGTATGTGCCATTTCTTTACAGCACGTCTTGCCAATGCTGTCTATTGATTTGGAGACAGCTGCTGGCTCACCCACAGTATTTATAAGCTCTAACTTGTTCAATTCTTGCAGTGGTTGCCTACAAATGTGGTGTCCTTGATAGGAAGGGGACTAGAAAGTTGCTGTTAAACTTTGCTTTTCCAGCCTTCACTGCTAATATATAAAAAAATATATATTGCACTATATAAGTGATTGCACAGGTGCATTCCTGACTCATGCTTAGCAATTAGTTGAGAAATAGGCCTTTGTTCAGAAGAACTACTGTTCATGCCTGCTAAACTCCTCTTTTTAAAAGTTAATACCCAAGATCAAAGTAATTCAATTAACTATAATTCCTAAAGCTATTACATTTGGAGTTTTTTTGGCGTTTAATCCTTTATACAAGGATTTTTGCAGCCACAGCATCCCAAAAGATAAAGAGCTCACAATGTGCTTAGATAAAATTTTATCAGGTACAAGTCAAATATAAAGCTGTCAACTTAGTTATTTTCTCTATACGGAATAAACATGGAAACTTGCAAATGATAGGAGCAAGAATTATAAAAGGTATAGAGATGAGTGCACTGATTTTGACCAACAATTTAGTCAATGACGCAGCATCCTTTCTGATCTAAAATTGCTTCCCCGATGGACATTGGGCCAGAGCCTTGGCACCCAATATGCTCCATCTCAGGAACTCTGTAGTAGAAATGGGACATAAAGCTGCTCTAACAGGCCTGAGGAGTGCAAAGATGGTTTTAAGGTGCCTTTGCCCCCACCTCACACATCCTGTACAAAGCACAGCTTGGCCAGACCCAAGGATCTGAGTTTTGGGGGTGAAACCCTGACCCCATTTAAGTCAATGGGATTTTTGCCATCGACTCCAGTGGGTGCAGGATTTCATGTCTGTCTTTTCATGACTTAGCTCATTGATCAAAATTATATTGTGAAAAGTTTAGTGCTTTTTTGTTTAAGTTCTTCATTAAGAAAATCATTAAAATTTGGTTGAAAAAACAAAATCAAAATTTAGAAATGTCACCAATTCTAATTTCAGACATCAGATATCTTAGGAAGAGTGCTCTTCCATGTCTGTGTTAGTCAGCATTTTATCACCTCATTTATTGCTCACCTTAGTCCCATAGTACTGTTACTGTTTCCTAACTGGATGTGTGTCATTGTAATAAAGAGGAGATGGTGTGATCAGGACCTTTGAATCTCTTAAATAGAGAGAGCAGAGTTTATGGATTTAGAAGTAGCTGGCCGACCAGGATTATGGACTGTTTAGGACATTATAACCATTTTTTCTTTCCTCTTGAGGTATTACTGTAATATTAGAGAGTGGTGTCAATTTCTTTTCACTGCATTCACACAAAATAACTGAATAATACGTGTGAACATAATCCTAACCTCAAAGTTAAAGCAGGATTCTTGTTTGCTTTATTTCATTGCCTCTGTACTAGGGGTCTGACCAGAGATTTTATACAGACCTAGTTGCAAAGGATGCTGTCTCAGACCCTGCCCCATTTATTTAACTATGTTAGTGCCAGGGCTCTGGCCTGGAATTTTGAGGAGAGACTCTCTCTGTGGTGCTACATTGTTATTAGCAACATACAGTAACTTTTTATGTAATTACAGATCAAAGGGAGATGATCTAGGCTTGTGGGGGGGGAAATTGGTTGATAACCTATCAATGCCAGGAAATATATAATGCCATAGTGCTTCATTTTTAGTGGATCTGGGGACCAAACAGAAACTTTTCATCTTTCCACACAAACTAAAAATTCAATATGTCTATCTGGGTCACTGGACGACAGAGATGGGCCTCATTCAGAAACTTGGAGAATCTGAACTATGCAGATTCGTAGTTATGTACATCAGGTTATGAATGAAGATCTGTGTATCCCATAGCATAGTGAAAGTATTTTATGACAAAATTCTTGTTTGCAGCAAATTAGCATGTATTTTAGAGCAAGTCAAAATTTTTCACAAACAGCTTTTACAATCAAAAAATACCTTTTATCAAACAAAACTTTTCTTGAAAGAGTTTTGACATAATTAAAGTCTTCAATTTTCCCACAAAATGTTCTGCCCTATTTTTTCCCAGTTTATGAAAATTATTTTCAAAGACAGTAGTTTTTGCTTACTAAAAATATGGCAGAAAGTTTCATGAATAGTCTGTGCAAAAACACAGAAAAGTTAGAAATATAAAAACGTTTGTGAAGAGTTCCATTTTATACCTGTTCTACTTGTGATGATTTGCGTAGGACTAGAACAGGGGCGGGCAAACTTTTTGGCCTGAGGGCCACATCCAGTTTCCAAAATTGTATGGAGGGCCGGTTAGAGGAGGCTGTGTCTCCCCAAACAGCCAGGCGTGGCCCGGCCCCCGCCTCCTATCCAACCTTCCCTGCTTCTTACCACCTGACGGCTCTGCCAGGACTCCTACCCCATCCACCACCCCCTGTTCCCCGTCCCCTGACCACCGCCAGACCCCCCCACCTCTGACTGCCCCATCCAACCCCTCCTCTCATTCTTGACTTCCCCCCCATGACCCCTGCCCCATCCAACCCCCCCTTCTCCTTGTCCCGTGACTGCCCCCAGAACCCCTGCCCCTGACTGCCCCCGCTCCTTCCTGACTGCCCCCCCGGGAACCCTGCCCCATCCAACCCCCCTGTTCCCTGCCCTCTGACTGCCCTGATCCCAATCCACACCCCTCCCCCACCCCATAACTCCCCTTCCCTCTATCCAACAGCCCCCCCGCTCCCTTACGGCACTGCCTGGCACACTGGTGGCACTACAGCTGCGCCACCCAGAGCGCCGGGTCAGGCCGCAGCTCCGCGGCTGCGCTGCCCGGCTGCCCAGAGCGCTGCACCGGTGCTGCGGCCTGCTGAGCCTGCAGGGGTGGGGCCAGCAGCTCAGGGGCTGGGCAGGAGGGTCCTGCAGGCCAGATGTGGCCCACGGGCTGTAGTTTGCCCACCTCTGGGCTAGAAACTAGAAGGGGAAAAAAAGGAGAGAGAGATAAGAAGGCTGGATATTTTTCTAAAAGATCTACTCTAGTTCAAACAAGAGTTAATTCGGGGAAGTCCTACGGACAGTGTTACACAAGAGATCAGAATAGATGGATCACAGTGGTCCATTCTGGCCTGAAAAGCTATGGATCGATATTGTGGCATCATTAAAGTGGGCCTACTTCACTTATGTTATTTTTAATTTAATTTTTAGGCCCTAAGAATTAGCTGTTGCCAGCTCACGTCTGAAATGAAATTTGCTCTGTGATCAATATGAAATCACAGAATTTGCTATTGTTTGGGGTTGATAGTTGTAAATTACATTTAGCAGCAGCACAGATTGTTTACGTAGCCGTACCACTTCCAGCTGTGATCTTTCTGGGTCTTACAAGCTAAATAGAGTTACGCTTTCTCAGTGCTTACATGGGTGACAAAGAGTAACTTGTTGCAGGAAAAGATACTGGTGATTCATTATACTGTATTCTTCTTGAGGCGACAGTATTGAACAAGCCCCTCAGCAAGCTAAGACACTGTACTGGTGGAGAGTTAAAACCACCATCCTGATCGTTTTTCCCTTCTCATGAAAGAATTTTAATAATTTTGGTGTCATGAGAAAAACTCCAATTTGGATATTACGTTCCCCACTTCCTAACGTTTCAACTAGACACAATTCTTCTTTACTGCTTATACTAAGAGACTTAGGTCTCTTCAGCTGTGGGATGTTACCTGCCTGCCACAGTAGTGGCTGATTTTTCATGGTAAATTAGATGACTCCAATCTATAGGTCAACAATTCTTTCAAAGCTGTTTTTCAGGAGTGCTGAGCACCCACTGAGCTCCTCTGGAGATGTACTTTTGAATGCATAGGCCCTGTGTGATTTTCTATATGAAGTGCCCTGCTCTTATCATTCATCACCTTTGTCATGACTGACAAGCTTAGTCCTAAAAATCTTCAGCTAGATCCTGAGCTGTGAGGAAAGTGGGGGAGGCAATTATTTCAGTTTTCCTGATTCCAGACCATTTCCACCACTGGCATAACTTTAGAGGCCTGACCCAGGGGGATGTCTGTGGTATAAAGCTAAGGCCACTTTATACCAGCCCCTGTCCCCTCCCTCCTCGAGTACCTGGGGGGAAATCATCAGGTGCTTGTTTTAGGCAGCTTTAAGTCTCATTTGTGCCACTGGAACAGCACGAAGGAGACTTAGGTAGTGTCAGAAATCTGGCCCAATACTTTTACACTGTAGATATTTTTCTGGCTCTTAAAAGTATATTAACCCCACAGTTCACCTTTACCGCCGCCAGTAAAAAGCCTTTTGTACATTCAATCCAGTTTACAAAAGGCTTCTAAATTACTCTTAAAATTACGGGTCTAAAGTGCTTAGTGGACCTATACTGCTGTTTTAGCTGCACCAAATAGTCTCTCTGGCACTGGATGTCTGACTGAGACATGGCTGGTTTTTGCTCTTACTGGCTGCCCTTTACTTTCTTTACAGGAGGAGCCATTCCTTTGCAAAGAGTCTGTCAAGTGGCAAAAAACAGCATGTCCTATGTGAAAGCATTCTACAATAAAATGCAAGTAGCATATTGGAGTACAAAATGCAAAAAGCCACCCTACTTATTAGAGCACAGCACTCTTCCTACATTCAGCAGGCCAAACTTTTGTTTGCTTGTCCCATAGATGAAGGGGAATGCTCTAAGAGATGGAGGTTTCATGTTGAGTGGGATAAGAGGGAACAACGCTATTAAAAAAAAAAGCCAACATCTGTTGTTCGTTATAATGCAGAACTTCCTTTTCTTGAGTAATTACTAATGCTAACTACACTACCACAATTAATTAAAAGGACAATGCTTATACATACTTGCTAAAGAGGGATCATCAAGAGAGAAAAATATTCTTATTCCACAGCAGGGAGTTGCGGGTTTTCCAATCAAGAGAGCGAGGATACTGCTTTCATGTATAAGAACTCACGGTTAAAAACAGCAAGGGATCCATCCAGCTCCCATTGAAATTCACTGGGATACGGATTGGCCCAAACCGTGTACAAGTGAACAACACTTCTAAAATGCATTTGTATGAGCTCTCGGGAGAAAACATTATACATGTGTGCAGAGTCAATTTCGGTCTCACATTAGGTACCTTGTTACCTGTTTGATTCCTGGGTGGGACAGTATCGAGTAGAAACACTAATCCTTAATTACCAGATGGGAAAAGTTAACATAAAACCCAGGGGAAATAGGAAACCCAGATGTCACCTGGGGAAGGTTTTTAAGTTGCCATGGTGGCAAAAAGAACCTGGAAAGACATCATGTGGTCAGCTGAAAAAGCATGACATCTTCTGGGGATAAGCATAAAATATCATACCAGATCATACTATTGGTCAATCAAGCCTCATGTTCTGCCCACAGCAGTGGTCAATACCTGATGTTCAGCGAAAGGTGAAGTCTCTTTTCAGCCATCTCACAACTGCTGTTCTGCATGCATGACTTCAGTGCAGACTTTCAAAAACTTGCTCATCACTATTCCCATTTGTAAAGCATCCAACTTCACAAAGAACTTAGGTAGTACCTTTTTAATCCAAGGATCTCTAAGTGTGTAGTATTGTGCTCTGATAATCTAACACAATGCTGATATTTTTACAAATCATCAAAGAATGTTTGATTCAAATGCATTGCCATTCATGGTAACACACTGAATACTTCTGTAACAGCAATGTACACAATCAGTAGATAGCCACTATCAAATTATCTCCGTTTCTAGTGGATTCGTTAGTGAACTTTTATGAATTGTGGATCTGCTTTCCGAGTGTGAAGTGCAGCCAAAGAATGGATTATATTAAACAAACTGAAAAGGATAATCAAGAATGAAAAAGGAAAAAAAGTGATAAAAAAATGAGTGTTAAAATAGGATTTACGAGCACAAAAAATCATAACTCATTTCTTTAGTTTGTTTCTCTGATAAAATACTATAGCTTGCAGGAACTTTGGACCTATAGAATGACACTTTTACCATTTTTTTATATTCAAATAACCAATAGTCAGTGGATTATTCAGTCTTGTTCTCTTGAGTAAAGAATTGTTTTCATTGTTTCTTCAAGAAACATGGACACTTGCTGCAGCATGACACATGCATTTAAAGAAAATCTAGACATTGGACATTCCATTCACTTAGAGAAGTGAAAATACTGAAAGGAAAAGGCTGTTGAGAGTAGCTGTGTTTACTGTAACATCTTTATGAACGGTACTCAATCACATTCAAGTATTATCCCTTCACTATCACCCTGTTTCATAATAAAATAAGTATATACTAATAATACTTTGACTCCCAATAGCATTTTTCATGTGAGGGTCTCAAAGTGCTTTGAAAACATTAGCAATCCCATCCAACTTCCACGGAAGTCAGAGGGAAAAAGACACATGCTGATCCCAATGGGAGTCAGATTGTATCTTACCTAACTAAGCCTCAAAATTCCTGTCAAGGTTCCTCCCCCACTCTGAACTCTAGGGTACAGATGTGGGGACCTGCATGAAAAACCTCCTAAGCTTATCTTTACCAGCTTAGGTCAAAACTTCCCCAAGGTACAAAATATTCCACCCTTTGTCCTTGGATTGGCCGCTACCACCACCAAACTAATACTGGTTACTGGGGAAGAGCTGTTTGGACGCGTCTTTCCCCCCAAAATACTTCCCAAAACCTTGCACCCCACTTCCTGGACAAGGTTTGGTAAAAAGCCTTACCAATTTGCCTAGGTGACTACACACCCAGACCCTTGGATCTTAAGAACAATGAACAATCCTCCCAACACTTGCACCCCCCCTTTCCTGGGAAATGTTGGATAAAAAGCCTCACCAATTTGCATAGGTGACCACAGACCCAAACCCTTGGATCTGAGAACAATGAAAAAGCATTCAGTTTTCTTACAAGAAGACTTAATAAAAATAGAAGTAAATAGAAATAAAGAAATCCCCCCTGTAAAATCAGGATGGTAGATATCTTACAGGGTAATTAGATTCAAAAACATAGAGAACCCCTCTTGGCAAAACCTTAAGTTACAAAAAAGATACACAGACAGAAATAGTTATTCTATTCAGCACAGTTCTTTTCTCAGCCATTTAAAGAAATCATAATCTAACAGGTACCTAGCTAGATTACTTACTAAAAGTTCTAAGACTCCATTCCTGGTCTATCCCCGGCAAAGACAGAATGTAGACAGACACACAGACCCTTTGTTTCTCTCCCTCCTCCCAGCGTTTGAAAGTATCTTGTCTCCTCATTGGTCATTTTGGTCAGGTGCCAGCGAGGTTACCTTTAGCTTCTTAACCCTTTACAGGCGAGAGGAGCTTTCCCCTGGCCAGGAGGGATTTCAAAGGGGTTTACCCTTCCCTTTATATTTATGACAAATCCTTTGTGGACAAGGTAGGAAGTGTAGTCATGGATCAATTCACAACTCTGAAATGCAGCCACCTCTGGGGTGAAGTGCAGCATAGTATACAGTGAAGAAACAACCCAGGTTGTGTGTTTTTTTAACACGACAGCAAGCAAAGAATACTGAATCCATGTGTAACTCTGGGGGGGATTTTGAGAAGGCACAATGGAAATTACTGAGCTGAAAATTGGCATCATCATCCCTACCATCTGATTCTTAGTGACTCAGTTTAATGTCTAATTCAAAGTGTATTAGATCATTGGTTCAGTAACTTCAGAAGGAAATTCTATCTAGCAAATCAATGTTTCCTATAGCACCTATGCATTCTCTATTTGTCTCCCAGCCAAGCACTTGCCTAGCCTTACTCAGGTTTGTAAGAACTGACAAGATAATAGCACAGTGTGCCTGACTTCCAGACATTAGGAGGGAGCTCTCTGAATCCAAATTTTTAGCCTGAGCGACTTGGCCAGAAGTCATGCTATATAAACTTCATTTAAAATCTGTCTAAATTTTACTTTTTTTTTTTTTTTAAACTTTATGAATCAAGTAACACAAGAAGCAGGAGAGAGTTTTATTTTCTCTGTTGAAACCTGATAGTGCAGGTGAATAGGGCAAAACATTATTGATTAACTGTCTGGGGTCCTTAGTAAATGGTCTGCATGTTTAATCCATAAGTTAACATTCTATGTAGCGTGATCCTTGAAGTCCTCATACAATTCCTGCTTAATTCAGAGACCGACACCTTTGTGTTTTGTTTTCAGCATAACAAACATGGGTACCTAAGGGTACTTTCTTTCTGGAGTTTTACATTTTTATTTTAAAGGCCAAAGATAAGGTACAAACTACAAACTGTGCTTCTGGACACACTATATGTTTATAGCCCACTATAGTGATTTTATCCACAGAAATTAAGCCAACTGCTGTCAAATGACTGAGAATCATGTTCATTTCAATAAATCCAGAGAAATATTAGTCAACTGTCAGGAAAAAAAAAATCAGTCAAGTGCTAGCTTAAGCTACAAAGGAGGAGAGAAACCTTCAATTTTAGTGAATTCCCAAAAGTAATTTGGGCAACTTTATGTGAAGAAAAATTCTAGGATACAAGATATTTCAGTCCCAGGGAGAAATGCTTGAACCTTTACATCAGTTTTTGGCCTGTAATCTTCTGTGCACTTTGGCATTTAAGATAATATACATGGAGAGCTTCCCAAGGGCCAATCACTGCCTGCTTAATACAGTGGCAGAATCATTCCACTCTGCTTGTCTTTTTTGTGGATCATATTGGAAGATTCCAAAACCAGAACATTATCACAAAGTGTTTCCCTCTTTGTGTTGGGAAAACCACTCGTGTGAGGGGGATGAAAAAACGAGACACAGAATTTTCATGTTTCTCTATGTGGAAATGTAAGTGGAAGCAAAGGGTCAAGTGCTATTCAACAGCAGCTGCAATAACTTTCACAACTGAGATCCTGGGCAGTGCTGTAACCCTAAGCCAGCACAGATGGTCAAGGGAGGTTCATCCCACCATAGGAAGATCCTCTGGTGGTGTTATATCACTCACCCTTCCAATATCCTGGATAGGGCACATGGCCAGGGAACACAGATGTGGCTGGGAAATCTCCACTCCTTGCTGCTTTATCAACTTCTTGGGGTCATTGGCAACCTATGCTTATTCTAGAGGACTGGCCACAGCATGGTTGGCATTAAGACACCTCTGCACCCCACAGACATGGGATCTCTTGAACTGTGGTGTATGCTTCTTGGATGCAGCCAAGGATCCAGACCTGGGAGTTGAAGTAAACAGGTGTCTCAGTGGACCTGCCACAAGAAGGGCTATGCTACATCACTCCTTTCTCTGGATGCATTTACATTTACTTCTGGATTGGTCCTATAATATCTGGATTCTGGACTTACTTTTTCATGGCTCTTTTCAGTTACAAGTTGAACATGTAGAACTGTAAGTAACTGGTTTCCCACTGAAAACCCACAAAAATATTTCCCATTCATTTTGTACCTGAGGACCCTTCCACTCAAAGCCGTTAAATGTATCAATAGTGCACTGGGTGCCTTTATAACTGAGCAAAAGCCTAACATCTTCTCCCCACCCCCCCCTTTTTTTTTAAATAACAAAGTGTGTGTGTGGGGGGGAAGAATTATGATGTACTGAGACTGGAATTGATGGTACATTTTTAAAGCATGTACCATCTCCCCTTAAAATGTTAATGTGTGATCCATTTAAAAGAGTAGGAAGATGTTTAATGCTATCCCTAAGAGTTATGGAAGTTTGTTGTAAGTAAATAGGATGCCATAAAAATACCTTCAGAAAGGTACTGAACTCTCATTTTTCCCCCTTCACATTAAACCAATGGTATTTTTCCCTCCATCCGTCATCTCCACAGAGGGGACTTTGACATAAAAGATGGTCAGATCACTGTTTAGGAATTGAGTGGGCTTTTTAAGAGTACCAAATCACAGCTAAATTGTTTGGACCCTGCTGTGTGTTGTTCCACTCTGTGCTTCTCCTTTGTACAAATATCCATCTTGTCAGCCTCTACTCATCACACAGTGTGGATGGCCGGGACTTGGTCTCAAAATGAAAAACTGAAAGAATTATTTAAGGGAAGGAAAACATAGCATAAATTGATGCAAACAATTTACAATAAAAGCAGAGCAGGCTTTGTCTCTTTCCTCCCACACACAAAAAACAAAACCCCACACACACCCCTGCTTCAGTTTTGTTGCAGTAACTTATAACCACAAATAATTTTTTCTTCCTGTTTCTACAAATGCATGTTCCAGCTTAAAAACAAAAAAACCAACAAAAAACCCCACAAATATATAAGAGTGTAATGTGACCAGAACTTTGCTGATTGGCAACTAATGACTCCTGCTATTACACAGGGTAGTTTTTAAATTATCCACAATATATAATAGCTGCAATAGATATCATACTATCCATACACCATTTAAGCTTTTTAGAATGAAGGTGTGTCTTTCATAGAAGAACTTCACAATAAGTAGAGATTCCCCACAACCTGAACTGCAATAGTCATGTACAGAATGTGGACATTTTAGGAATTGCACTCTACTTCCCTGCAAACAAATTTTCACTGCAGACAAACCCTGATGATTTACCGCCTGGTTAATCAAAAATTTTGGTAATAGGAACATTGACTGTCCCTCTGAAATTTTCTTGCAGAGAAATTCTTCTGCTGCACAGTGCTTCTGTTTTGCAGAGCCCCGGTCCTACAACAAGAAAGCTCTTCTGCAGTCCCTCCAGGAGGCTCAAGTTTGCAGGTAAACCTGAAACCAGTGACTTACTGAGGACGACTCATCTCAGTCAGGACATAGCTATGATGGACAGGGGGAAGAGAAACAAAAGCACCCAGGCATTTCAAAAGTAGATCACTTATAGTTATAACTTGGTTTATGGGTGCAGCAACAATGCCGAGTTGATTTCATTGACTTTTCCATTTCACAAAGTACATTAAACCATGTTTTTGGTGAAACATTCTGCACAGCACTATCTAGCACAACTTTCAGTATTGAGATGTAGTAAAAAAAGCATGGATTACATATTAAGCAGTGTTAGCAGAAAGCTCACTTTACACATCTAGTAAATTAAATGCCTGATTTGGGACAAAATTACATATCCTATAAATATAAGGACTAAAGGCTTGATCAAAGCTCATGGAAGCCAATGGGAGCCTTTCCATCTACTAGGGTGGCATTTGGATCAGGCCTTACCACCATATATTGGCCTCATGTTCCATGCACGCAACCTTTTCTAATACCCCACTCATTGATCAAAAGTTAGTCTGTGTCTGTACATGTTAAACGGTATTTGAGATGCTGTGTGTACTGTGTGACATGATGCATTATTTTACATCACTGACTATGTTTCAGATCATGTTACATTGGGTCAAACTCGCCTAGAAATGGAAGGAATATTACATGACACAGCATTAGTAATATAATGTGATGTGACTGTTAAAAGAAAAATATTTTCCCCAACTGCATAAGCTTAGCAGTGTTTATTAAAAAAAAAAAAAACAAAAAACCCACACACAATGCTAAGCTTATGCAGTTGGACGAAAAAAATATTTTTCTTTTGTTTATTTTCATTTAATCAGGAATACAAATCTGCAATGGATGAAAAATACTTGTTTACTTTGGGCACAGTACTTGGAAAATGAGTCTTTTTTCTTTCTAATTACCAGATGTCCTTAAATAAAACATTCATAGGGATGCTAAAAACAAGTCTTTTAGCAAGAACAGCCAGACAATACATTTCAGAAAACATGCAGCAGTTTTCACAGGGCCACCTGTTACTCTTGGTGCTTCCAAAATGGTCTCCCCAGTACACCTCTTTATATCTCAGTCCAATAACTACTAAATCAGTTACAATCAAATATGAACTAATCAAACTCAAACTCTAACAACATTTTAATTCATGAGGCCGGCTTCCAAACATTGGTGCTCGAGCCCAGTCGATTAATACCTTTAATGCTGTACACAGTTAAACTAAACCTCAAATGGAGAAGTCCTGCCAAAAACTCAACTAAATAGAATACTGCCTACTTCAGAACCTACCCTACATTTTTCTGTAAAGTTCCACTTAACTTGCAGTTCTCCAGTATTAAATTACTTGGACATCCATATATAAAAATGCAAAATAGCTTGACTTACACGAGTACCACAGAATGCACAAGACACTGAAAAGATGTTCCTACTGTGGTGCCTGAGATGAGAAACACTAGTAGCTGGTGGCCAAATAATGCTGTGCAGTCCAAGAAAAGTGCATGGAAATGGTAACAGTGATTGGAGATGGATTTATTTGTTGAATAAGGGGAAGAGCTGCAAACAAATACTGGCCAGCACCATTTACAACCTGAGGTGGACATGGAAGGTGCTAGGTAAATCAGAGGGGAAGGAGTAGACAGCTACTACCTGATGACATGTGTAGTGGTATTCTTTGCCCAGGCTGTCGACTGCACTCACAGCCACAAGCCACTATAGCAATGCATTATCAGGACAATGGAGATAGTCAAGTGGAGCTATAGTCAGTTGGACTGATTTCCATAAATGGGTAATTCCATGGCAACCAACCAGAGAATTAAACTATTACTTACTCTGGCTCATGTAGTCATACCTAAGGCTCAGTGTTTGTCACAGAGGTCATGGAAGTCATGGATTCCGTGACTTTCCATGACTTCTGCAGTGCTCCTTCCCCACAGTGTCCCCTGAGCCACCCCCCACCCAAATTTTAGTCAGGGGCATACAGTAAAAGTCACAGGGTGTGAATTCTTGTTTACGGTCCATGACTTTTACTAAAAATACCCATAACTAAAATATAGCCTCATACCTCACTTTGCTTTGCATAGTTTTTATTCTGTCTGTTGGGAAGTCTATGTGATTTTGGTCAATAGCTGACAGTCATGATCATCTGTTGGCTGTTCAGTGGCCTACGTGAAACACAACAGTATACCTGGGAACGGGTTTCCAACAGCTAAGGAGAAAAAAAATGCACAACTCTTAGCAACACCGATCAGCAAAGTCATTGACCTTCTCAACAAAGGGGCTAAGGAATGAATGAGTGCACATGTAGACTGAACTACCCTCTGACACAAAAAAGCAGTCAACATCGGCAGCTAAGTGAGGGGAAGCTTGTGCTGTTAGAGCCTGCATTATACCTTGTCTGTGGATAAATCCTAGAAATGAAGGGCTGGAAGGGATCTTGAGGGGGGCTAGAATCGATGACCCTGTGCTAAAACCAGACCAAACCTCCATGTCCCTTGCTGCAGATTACTTCTTTTCCTACCTTCAATGATCCTCCCTAACTCTTTTCTCAAGACTAAACATACCCAGTTATTTGGGTGTGTTTTTAAACTTTTCCTTGTAGGTCAAGTTTTCCAAATATTTTATCATTTCGGTTGCTTTCCTCTGGACTCTCCCCAATTTGTCCACATCTTTCCTAAAGGGTGGCACCCAGAACTGGACAGAGTACTTCACTGAGGTCTTGCTAGTGAAGAGAAGATTGGGACAGTTAACTCCTGTGTTTTACATACAATAGCCCTGTTGCTACACCAGAGAATGCTATTAGCTTTTTTGCAACTGCACCATTTTGGGGCTCATATTCAATTTAGGAGCTACTAGAACCCCCAGATTGTTTTCTAAAGTACTAGTGCCTATCCAGCTATCTACCATTTTATATTTGTGCATTTGAATTTTTCCTTCCTTAATGCAGTAGTCTTGATTGAATTTCATCTTACTGATCTCACACTAATTCTCCAAAATAACCTTGACACATTGAATTCTAATTCTGCCCTCCAAAGTGCTTGCACCTCTTCCCACCTTGGTGTAATCCGCAAATTTTATAAGCACACTTTCTACACTGCCATCCAATTTATTAATGAAAATATTTTTATAAAAAAAAAAAGAAGACCATTGCAGGACCCCGCTAGTTACATCCTTCCACACTAACAGCAAACCATTGATAACTACTCTTTGAGTATGGTCTTTCAATACTCAATGGTCTTTCAGTTGTGCACCCACCTTATAGTACATTCATCTAGACCACATTTCCCTAGTTTGCTTATGAGAACATCACGTGGGTCTATGTTAAAAGTCTCACTAAAACCATGATAGATCATGTATACAGCTTCCTCCCTATCCACTAGCCCAGTAACCCTACTAAATAAGGAAATTTGTTCTTAATAAGTCCACATAGGCTATTATTGATTATCCTATTATCCTCCAAGGGCTTACAAAACCATGGTATAATAATTTGTTCCAGTATCTTTCTAGGTATCTAAGTTAGGTCGACTAGTCTATAATTCCCTGGGTTCTCTTTGTTTCCCTTTTTAAGGATAGGTGCTATGTTTGCCCTGCTCTAGTCCTCTGGGACTTAACCTGACCTCCAGGAGTTCTCAAAGACAGTTGCTAATGGTTCTGAGATTGCTTCAGCTAGTTCCTTAAGTACCCTAAGGTGAATGTCATCGGGCCCTGCCAACTTGATTACATTTAACTTATTTCCCTATTCTGGCTTGTGTTCCTTCTGCCTTAATATGAATTGTGTTGAGTATTTTCCTGAAGCAAAACAGGCATTAACATCAAAGAGGCTTAGGTGTTTATCACTTATTAATTCTCTTGGCCTGGTTAATAGAAAACCAACACTTTCCTTCACCTTTCTCTTCCTCCTAATTTATTTTAGGTTTTAAAAAACACTTCTTATTGCTTTTACTGTCCCTTGGCCTTTCTGATTTTGTTCCTGCATGCTTATGCTATTCTTTTGAATTCATGTTTAGCAGTTTTTTTTCTGTTTCCATCTTATGTAGGATTCCTTTTTTATTTTCAGGCCACTAAAGAACTCCTGATTTGGCTATATTAGTCTATTACTATTCTGCCCATCTTTCTTTCACATCATGATAGTTTGTGCCTTTAATATTGTCTCTTTGAGAAACTGCCAGTTCTCCTGAACTTCTTATTCCCCTTAGATTTTCTTCCCATTGGACTTTACCTACCAGTTCTTGGAGTTTGTTGAAGTCTCCTTTTTTGAAGTCCATTGTCCTTACTCTGCTGCTCTCACTCCTTCCTTTCCTTAAAAGCATGAAGTCTAACATTTCATGATCACTATCACCCAAATTGCCTTAAGCCTTCACATTCACAGCCAATTCCTCCCTCTTAGTCAGAATCAAGTTTTAAATGGCTGTTGCCCCAGGTTACTTCCTTGTAACACAAGTTGTCCCAATACATTCCAGAAACTTATTGGACATATCATGTTTTGCCATATTACTTTTCCAACAGATAGCTAAGTATTTAAAATCTCCCATTAAAAGTAGGTCTTCTGTTTTGGATATTTCTGTCAGTTGTTCTAGAAATGCCTCATCCACCTCTTCCTCCTGACTTGGTGGTCTATAGTAGACCCCAATGGACTTCAATTTCCATAAGTACTAGTCTGGTGTCCTCCATGAGAACTGAATTACCATGAAAATAAATGCTTGCACTCCCTTATCCAGGCCAGTACAGGCCATCAGCCAAGGTATATCCCTACAACATCAAAATAATTCATGTTTAGGTGATGTGGTAGAGAAGGGTGAAGTGAGTAAGGAAACAGTTTTTGTTTTAAACATCCTAAGAGATTATAATCAGTGACTTTTTGTTGATGTGTTTGTTTTTAAAATTATGAAAACAAGTATTTAAATCCATTTCCTTGGAATATTTCAGCCTTGACTCTCGTATATAGATATTTACATTACAGAACTACAGCACACATTTCAGAAGTAGCAGCTGTCTCCAGGGTTGAAATACCATAAGTAGCTAAGGGCAAAAAATCCAATTAACATCAACAATTACAGCACCACTGAAGGAACAGTAGAGAAACTTTCACTCCCGTTTGACATGGGCTAGAAGCCCAGAGAGGTCTGTGCTTAACCTGGGTCTTTCACTCAGATTGTTCAGATCATATGGTATTGTAATGCACTATCACATTCCAAGGTAGCCTTCATTTAACCCATTGTGATAAAGAAGAATTACCTTTGGTGAGTAATTGGCCAACATTTTATGTAACTCATAGCTTCAAATATAGCTTGAATGAGCTATCTGATCCATTAAAATTGGAAACAAATTGGTCTTAGATTAATGTAAAAAGAACTGACATTTTGATGGCTCTATTTTAGCTAGAGCATCCTTCATTACATGTTGTACTGATGTATGCTGGAGTAAGGCTTTGTGATTGCTGCCCTCCCCAAACAAACCAACCCACAAAAGCCTAAAACAATAAACCCCTCACCAAAACAGCTATGTACTTTAATAAACTATTCTGAATCAAGTAGATACGTGTTCAGTTGGAACCTAACCAAGCACACATAAGGGACCAAAAAGGTCACTCTCTCAAATCAAATGTGATTACAGATCCCAATTTTTTATACCCTGTGTTACTATTTGTGATATGTAGCGAAGAGCCACATAGCAAAAACAGACATCTAAAATTCAATTACAAAACAAATGCCAATTTTATACTGCTGTAACAGGAAATGCTTGTGTTTCTCTTTGCGACTGTCCATGCAGGTTTGAAAAACTATTTTAAAGTCAATATTAGGAGTTGTGGGAGACTAAGAAAAACTCCCAGAAAATCTGCAAGAAGCAGACGCTCCTCTTTGTGCATGGAATCAAATCATATGGCAGGTTTAACTGCTTAATATAATTATGAATACTTAAGGCCCAAGAGAAGACCATATGGCCTATCTAGGCCTGTCCTTACCAACTGCTGAAAATACAAGTCAGCCTATGTATCATCCCTAGCATCTGACTAATAATGGTGGCCTTTGACAGCTGCCCTGAAACAGGAACCAGTTTACATGTCTGGTTTCCATATTACATATGTATCCTACAGTATATGAAGAGAGATTCAAACCAAAGCTCTTTGGGACAGTCAAAAGCTTAAAGAGATGCTGTCAGTCTCATGGTTAGCTTTCTGAGAAGGTAAATTGCTATATAGTGTCCACATACACAGCAGTAAGAATTGAAGAGGGTCACTGAAGTGAACCTTGTGTCAGCAAGTATACAAAATATTGCAGATAGTTGGAGAGAGAGAGAGAGAGAAGAATGGACTAGTTTCCTCCAAATTATATAGATACAGTATTCTACAGGAATATACCCAAACACTGAAGTATTGCTATTTATCCTGTGGTGTTTTGAAGAGCCATTACTGCAGAACAATGTACACTGAACACTTTTTTCTACTTGATCTGCCTATCAATGGATAGGTGCTACCATTCCCAAAAGTATACAGTAAGAACTTTTAAGAGTCCTTGCATCCAGCCTGCCTGGAACTATACCCTTCTATTATTCCTTTCCCAAACACAAAATTCATGCTAAACTGCTCATAAGGATAAATCAGATAAACCCAGCCATTGACCCAATACTCCTCACTGAGCTCAGGTTAAAAAAAGAAAAATTTGGTTAGTTTCCATGTCATTTAGAAGAAACATTTGCACAAAATGGTATCAGCCAGGAAGAGTACCAGAAAGTTGGATCCCCGTTAAAGATTCTATGTGAAGGTCACCCTATTGGGGTGAAGGCAAGTACCTTGCATGTATTTCCCCAGGCGGTGGCACTCTTGTAGTCTGCTCCTGGAGTATCGCCCTCTGGCTGTACCTCTTAGCAAGTCTGTCCCCTTCCATGGGTTGTAAAACAACTCAAACAAAAATGAAAATAGTTCCAATAGTCCCTCATGGTGCCAGGACCCCTTCCTCATACAAAGGAGGGGAAGCAGCCGTTTTGACTTTACAAGAAGTCTTAGCTTTCACACACCGTGTGGCTAAAGGCCAAGAGTTAGTCCTGGGGTTAACAACAAAACAAAATTCAGCCCATCTTCTTGCCAGGCTGAGGGTGCAGGCTGGCTGTACTCTCGAGCTACTCATTGTTGAGGAACCCCTCTGGCTGGTCTGTGAGCTTTAGCTCTTCTTGTTTCAGAGTGACATCCCAACTCAGCTGAGTTCCTTCTTTTTAAGGGCCTGCCCCAGCCCTGACAAGCTGCAGGTTGGGGCTAATTGTAACCACAGATATTGTGTAACCCCTTCTTGACTGGTTATGGTAGAGAAGTATCTGGCCCTACCCTCTTTTCTCAAAACCTTTCTTTCCAGGATGGCTGAAACCAGAAAGTAGTAGAAATCTCATTATTAGGAAGAGACCAAGGAGGTTTAGATCTGTTTAAATAAGCTTTGTAAGGGCAACTCTACACTTAAAATGCTGCATTGTCAGAGCTGCACTAATGCAGCTGCACTGCTGTAATGCCGTAATGAAGACACTCAAAGACACTCAAATGAAGACAGCTGTTCCATCAGTATAGTTAATTCCTGCCATTCCCCCCCCCCCCCAAGATGGTAGCTATGTTGATGGGAGAAGCTTGCCTGACAACATAGCACTGTCTACACAGGGGGGTGTATGTCAGTATAATTATGTCATGCAGGGGTGTGGATTTTTCACACCTCTGACAATGTAGTTATGCTGATCTAGGTCAGTGGCACAGACTAGACCTAAGTGTTTGGATGTTTGGCCCAGCCAATGTTAAGGCCTCAGTCCTGCAATTTGTTCTGGGTGGAACCTCACTGACTTTAAAACCTTCTTTAAAAAGGTGACAGCCATTTTCTTGTAGTTTTTCACAGAAGAAAACCAGACTTCATGAAGGTTCTCTATCCTTCTCATAAAGGTGCTCAATTATTGCAAAAGTACTATTGTGACATAACCGAACAAATCCACCCAACAGCTCATGCTGTATGATATAACAAGACTCTGTTTTGCTCTCATTGCGGGATGAAAGGCAATGGGATGTAGGGGAACCATGTGGGAGTGGAAGCCATGAACCCGTTGATTGTAGCCTTTAAAAAAAAAAATACTGACTCAGTTTGCGGCTTTGAGCAAATTCCTTATTCTCTCTGCCTCTGTTTCCTTATCATTAAAATGAGAATCATCATCACAGCCAGCTGAATAATTTATTCTGAAAAATATGTGGGTAGTTTTTCATAAAAACAACTATTCATGGGTATACATTTCACCCAGCCCTAATAAAATAATAATAATAATATTTACCTACTTATCTCACAGGGTTGTTGTGAGTATTAATCAGTTAATGTTTTTTGTAGCGCTTTGAAAACATAAAGGCCTATTATAATGACACAGCCGTAGTGAATACATTACGCTATTGTACTTAGATGAAAAAACATCTTCGTACAGGGTAGCCTCGGGAACAGACGCAGGCAAGCCATTTGTGCGGTGTTTTAAATGACAACAAAAATGTTATAATTAGACATTTTCTTTTGCTTTCAGATCTCATTATAAAGTCACCTAAATTCATTTTATTTAAAAGAATCAGAATGATTACCCAAGAGAGAGACAGGAGGAAAATATTATAGTAAACTATGGGGCCTGTCACATCTCTTCTGAGCCACCGTGTAGCTTCCTGGAAAATATACATGACATTGCCAGTGACTCTGGAACTGTGAAAATTCCAGCTGTGAATATGACATCCAGCCTTTTAATGTGTAAAAAGGGGGTATTCCTCCTGTGACATATTTGACTTTAGCATGAAACTATTACGTGCCCTTCAATAACTCTCAGTTGCCAAGCTGAGATGATTCTGCATAAGTCCCTCATTTTTCTTTTAGAATATTCCATACAGTACCATTGTATGCCCTGATTCATGGAATGATCCGGAGACAAAGGGTGCACCACCCATATTTAAAAAACAAAACAAAAACCATTTTGTTTATGAATCAGACTCATCATCACTCTAAACACTTGGCAATAAATGAAGCCCTCTCAAACTGGTTAAATTGACTGAATGCTATAAACATGTGACTTTGGCAGATCTAATCATTCCAGAATAGTAGGTGAGTTAATCATGCAAATTTTTATAGATAATTCAATTTGCATAGCTGTGTTGTGTAGCCTACATTTTTCCAAAGCATTTGCTGAGATTAATTTCCTTATAATTCACCAAAATGTGACAGTTCAGGTGACTGGGAAATAGGAGAATCTATTAACTAGGGATATGCCAAGCCACATACAATACTAATATAGTGAAACAGTTTGTATCAGAAGAACATACCACCTGACATAGCATCAGTTAAGAATTATTTAAAGAAAAAAAAAACAAAAAACACTTATTCCCAAGTCACTCTTATACAGATTTCCTTACCATATTAATCCTTTTATGCTAATGGATGGAATTTGCAGCAGTATATTACAGTAGCATTTACTATTCTTTAAGAGACACCATCAGGTCAAATTTAGCTCCAAATGTAGATTTTGTAAGATTTAACAACTTAAAACTGACAGAAAGTTTTCCATGATACCTCTTCAGATTTCCAGCAGAAATTAAGCAAACATTCTCAGTTGTGTTACCAAGCCACATATTATAGCATTGTGCTAATGCCTGAGCCTTGATAGAGTCAATAAAAATGCCTAGTCTGTTTGCATTCTCCAAACTGAGACAAATACAAAAAGAAAATAGCATAAATATAAACAGCAAATATTATTACAATTCTGTCAGTTTCAATAATCTACAGCCAAATTGTATTCACACAGTACTCACTCTTTTTGCAGGGTTTGGAGCTGGGTACTGCTTATCCCAAGTGGAGGGGGCAGACTCCATCTGCTACCTTCTGTAGACTGATTTGGGGCAACTCTAGGAAAGTGCTGTCAGGGAGTTTCACTTCTCATCCCCCTTTTCCCAAGCCCCACTCTCACAAATACTTGTGCAGGAGAGAGCATGTTAGGCCAAATTAAGCAATTACACTTTCATGGTGTCATTGACAGGTGGAATAATTATGGTAAAGTAATTTCAGTTTAAGGAAGGGTTCCTGGCTTTGAAGAGAATCAGATTTTCCTCCTTCCCGCTCGACCAGATTTTCTGGACTCTTATGAAAGAGCACCATCTTTTGATGCTTCAGTTCATCATTTTCTTTAGAACACCTAGCCAGTCCAACTGTATTTTTAGGGCTTGATAGCCAGTTATTCCTCGGGTGGGGGGGGGAACAGATGAAAGGAGGAAGATAAAAATGGTCAGGAAAGAGTGGGTGAGGAGAGAGAAAGAAAATCCAAGCCAGAAATACATACTTCAAAATAAAACATGGTGTAGGAGGAGAAAAAAGGAAAATGAAAGAGAAGGGGCAAAAATCCAGTAGGAAGGGAGAGTTGTGGGAGGCACAGTATAAAATAACTGGAAAACAACAAGCAGTATCATTCTATAGGGTTATAATTGAGAAGTGAAATGGGACTTATTTGTGATAGGGTAGCCAATTAGTTTTCTACAACTAACGAGAATTGTAAGCAGCATTTAGATCTTACAAATGTGGGTCCCAGAGCCAGTTGGGTCCTCTCTGCCCCTATTTTCTCTGGTCAGTGAGACCCTGCTTTGATTTTGTTAAAGTTATGATGAAAAAATGATTCCAATAGAAGTTTATAGAGATCTTGTTAATATGCCTTTATGATGTATATTATGACAGCAATTCGATTTCATTGCAGGCCTAATGAGACCCCGTTACAATGCCAAAATGAAAGGAAATTGTATCAATCAAGTTCTACTACCCTGATAAAAAACACCTAAAGAAATTAACCTAATTAAAAACTGCTTAAAAACGCCATTAAGAATTAGTGAACTCAGAATTGCTTTGCTTCTCTTTGTGCTCCAGGTAAAATCTTTAACTATGATCCCTTGAGCTAAATTCCTTTGTGTGACTCATAGAATGATATTGATATCAGTGGAGTAGCTTAGGCTGTAAACAAGCACAAAGTCAAGACTAAACATTGCAAAGCATAGCTCTCTATTAAGGGCCTCTGCAACACTGCACGTCTCCTTATTTCAACTACACAGACAAAGCATCTGAATAAGTAGAACTGCTTGTGTGTGCCAAAATAGTACAGCATCATTCATAAGCAACACAGACTGAGCCGAATTCTGCCCTCATTGACATTGCTATGACCCGCTGATGCTAGAGTAAAAAAGCTGATCCTAAGTTATAAAGAGTTCATACATTAATAGATGTTATGACCAGAAAGGACCTTTACGATCACATAGTTCGACCTCCAGAGAATTTCAGTCAGTGATTCCTGCAATAAAGTCCATAACTGCTGGTTTTACTAGAACATTTATTTGATGAAGACACCCAATTTTAAGAAAGCACAGCCCTTCAAAGGATGAACCCTTAAAAGCTGTAGGACAGATGTTCAGCTGATTGTGATATCTGCTAGGTGTGGCTGATTATCTGATTCTGTTGCTATTATCTGATTCTGGGGCTGGTTCCACACTGGCAGGATGTGGCCCAAAGGGGGCAGTATCAACCGAGAAGTAGAGTATGGTATCACCTAGCTCCTCCAGTGTCTCAGGGGAGACCTGAGATTTATCTGCTTTCCATCACACAAGGGCCAGGTCATAATAGGGAATGTAGTTCTATGCATTTTACCCAAATAATCTTAAATCATTTATTTACAGGATCCGTCCTCAAGGGGTTCAGACAAATGTACGTGAAGGTGCGGCTTCTTTGAATTGACTGTTCAATGGCAAAACCATTTATACTGTAGCTAATTTTGAGAGCTACTGTATTTATCAACTTGAAACAATCAACATCTTGAATACAGAAATGTAGGGGTTTTATATTCGGAAAATTATTCGGAACCCATTTATATCCTTGAGGGGAAATGATAAAATTAATGTGTTCACACCTAAGGAAAAAGCCTATTCAGAATATGAAAATACAACAGCAACCAAAATGATGGGAAGTTATTGGGATTCCTAAAACGTTGGGCACATAGCTCTGTGAAGTCAATGTAAACTATTATACTGAAACACACCCATACAAACTATAGTGAAATCCTGCTTCCATTGCACTCAGTGGCAAAACTCTCATTGACTTCAGTGGGGCCCTCTTTTGCCCTCTTTCACCTCTGAATTTTGCCCACTGAATCTGAGTCTAAGAGGTTACGTTAATGCAATTTCTCCACTGAGGGGTAGAGAGCAAAGCTTAAATTATACCAGCATAGACTCTCTTAGATTCACTTAGGACTTCACAGAGAGATACTCTGAAATACCTATTCCTGATTAACTTCATGGACACTCTTATTCCAGAACTAGTAGCTGACAACCCATGCTGTCGGACAAGTGTAGCAGTGGGACCAAATAATCCACCATCTGTGCAGTCTCCCTCATACAAATCAACAAAATTGTTGCATGCAAATTAGCTTTAGAGTAAAAAATGGTGAGTGGTTGAGTTTACTTTTGAGATCACAGTGGCCTGGGACTCTGGGCATGGCACAACTACATGTCTTGCTGTTGCAGGGATGTAATTGGTAAAGACAGTATGTCTGAGAAACAAAAAATTCAACGGTAACAGACCATGAATCCCAGTGATGGTTGAATCCATGGTACACCCACATCTTGAATATTGCACGCCGCTCTGGTTGCCTCATCTCAAAAAAGATATATTAGCATTGGAAAAGGTACAGAAAAGGCAACAAAATTGATTAGGGGTATGGAATAGCTTGCATATGAGGACAGATTAATAAGTCTGGGACTTTTCAGCTTGGAAAAGAGACAACTAAGGGGGGATATGATAGAGGTCTATAAAATCATGACTTGTGTGGAGAAAGTAAATAAGGAAATGTCATTTACTCCTCATAACACAAGAACACCGAATGAAATGAATAGGCAGCAGGTTTAAAACAAACAGAAGGAAGTATTTCTTCATACAACACACAGTCATCCTGTGGAACTCTTTGCCAAGACTATAACGAGGTTAAAAAACTATAACTTTAACTAGGTTAAAAAAAGAACTAGATAAGTTAGTGGAGGATAGATCCATTGATGGCTATCAGCCAGGATTGGCAGGGATGGTGGCCCTAGCCTCTGTTTGCTTGAAGCTGGGATTGGTCTACAGGGATGGCTCACTTGATTATCAGTTGTTCGGTTCATTTCCTCTGAAGCACCTGGCATTGGCCGCTGTCGGAAGACAGGATACTGGGCTAGATGGACCATTGGTCTGACCCAGTATGGCCGTTCTTATGTTCTTAATCTGGTGATAGTCTGAACAAAAAGAGCTCTCAGCCATGTTTGTAGCTCTTTCCATTGCTTCATACTGACTCTACAGATATAATAGACTTCAGAGTGACAATCTTGGAATCTTATATAGCTAAAATAAGGACCTTATTACACCTGAATTAAGCTAATTCAGAACAAGGTACTCTTATTTACAAATAGGAGCATCCACACATTAAGTTAATGAAGAATAGTTAATCCACTTTAAATGCACACCCTATTTTATTCTGTATTAACTTTCATGTGTAAACAAGCCTTTCGACTCATCTCTGGATTTGCTACAATGTGAGTAAGAGCTGTAGGTCTGAGCCCTTAAAATCAAAATAGGAATTAGCTATAATACAGGAATGAATATCTCAATTAAGAGAATGAGTCACTAAAGGTCTGATACAATCCTGTCTGAAGTCACTGAGAGACTTTCCCATCATGATCAGTGCAGCCTCAAATCTAGAAAATTAAGTCCACTAGTGCACTCGGTAAGTGTTATGACAGCCTTTGTTATGTATATTTTAATATTATGCACAAAAGACTCACTGTACTTCAAGAAGTTATGAAAATAATCCAAAGCCTATATTAAAATATTAAAAATAACGAAAATACACCAGAACTTAATGTAATTTATTTTTCTTAGTGCAGAGGTGTAGTTATGTACATTCTTTTTAAGAGTCCCTGATTAGTTCATCAAAAATTCCCTTTGTCACTTTCCAATCTGATGTTGCTCATTAAGAGAAAGTATAGTATTGCCCCATTTTAAAGTTCTGATACCATTGAGAATTCTTTTAAACACAGCATGTGTCCTCTTTCAAAAATGTGTTTCCAAATATCGTCCCTGATTGCTATCTCAAAGGACTGTTAACTACAGAACAACCATGTTTCTGAGAGAGTTAGAGCAGCAGGAGGTGCAGCATATTTTGGTGAGTTCGAGCTTGCTCATATGATCATTACTTTCCAAAATCACCGGGCAGCTTGAAAAGGTTGGGATTTGGAACTTAGCCAGGCATTCCAGTTAAACAGTAAAGAAATGTTGAAAAGAATGGACAGGTAAATAGAAGCTAGAGTTGTGAAGTGAGTGCTCTCTCTTTTTCATTCATCTATGTTTGTAGCCAACACTTGGAGTGCCACGAAAAGTTTGAAACATGTGAAAATCTCATTGATTTTCCTCATTTTGCAATTGCTCTTGCAAGGTTGGTCTTGTGTGTCCACAATACACTTTTTACCTTCTAGAAAAATCTTACAATGAAAGCTTGCACCACTGGACCTTCTTTCCTGTCCCTGATGCCCTCGTGCACGTCATATATAGCAGGGGTTCTCAAGCTTTTTCTTTTGGAGATCCTCCCTCCCCCCCCCACATCCCCCGCAACATGCTATAAAAACTCAACGGCCCACCTGTGCCACAACAACTGGTTTTCTGCATATAAAAACTAGGATCAGTTTTAGCGGGTAGCAAGCAATTACCTGGGGCCCCATACCACAAGCTGCTCAGGCTTCAGCTTCAGCTTCAGCCCCAGGTGGCGGGGCTCAGGGCCTCAGCGTTCAGCCCCATGTGGTGGCACTTTAGCTTTCTGCCCGGGGCCCCAGCACATCTAATGCTGGCTCTGGTTGGTGGAAACCTGTTTGGGGGGCCCCATGCCCCTGAGTAAGAACTATTGATATATAGGACCTTCCTGATGATGGTCTGTCCAGGACAAATTTCTCTCCAATAAACAGTATTATTTTGAGCAGCTTTCAGTGTTGTTTCCAACTACAGTAAACTTTTTGTTTCCATTACTAGTATTTGAAGTATTGCAGTACTTAGCGTCCAAGGCTTCATCATAGTAGGAACTGTTCAAACTTAGAGCAAAGAGATAAGCCTTGCTTTCATAACAAAGCCCCTTAGGCTTTATTTATTTTTGTTGTTAGTCCCTTAGGATACATGTTTGAGGCCTACAACATTTGGCCTTGCATATTTGTTTTGCACTGGGCTGGGCTTTAAACACAAAAGACATAGTTTTCTCTTAAAAAATGACTTTGGCCATAGAGAGGAATCTAACAAAACGCCATTTTTGCAAATCTGACAGATACAAATTTTCACTTATTTTGCCAATCTGACTCAGCATTTGGCCCAAGTTATTATTTTATATTTCCTCTGTAAGCAGGTAGCAGGCAAAAAGTTCCTAAAATTGATACTGGCTGCCAACAGGGATGGGGGACACTGCCCACTAGGGTGACCAGATGTCCCAATCTTATAGGGACAGTCCCGATTTTGGGGTCTTTTTCTTATATAGGCTCCTATTACCCCCACCCCCGTCCTTATTTTTCACACTTGCTGTCTGGTCACCCTACCAGCTGCCAACTAGACATCGAGTTGTTGATTACTACCAGTTGAGCCCGATGATCTAGCCAGCTTTCTATCTACCTTATAGTCCATTCATCCAATCCATACTTCTTTAACTTGTTGGCACGAATACTGTGGGAGACAGTATCAAAAGGTTTACTAAAGTTAAGGTATATCACATCCGTCGCTTTCCCCATATCTACAGAGCCAGTTATCTCATCATAGAAGGCAATCAGGTTGGTCAGGCATGACTTGCCCTTGGTGAATATGTTGGTGACACTGGGGCATCATTCTAGGTAACTCGGGAGGGTTGAAGGCCACGAGTGCCAAGGAAGCTGCCCCGTGCCAGGCCCAGACAAATCAAAGCCTCTCCATTCCGTGAACTTTCTGAAATCCTGCCAGACTATGAGGAAGCTAGTATAAAAACAGAGATAGAAAGCTGCAAAAACAGTTTAGAGCAGACAGCCTGCTCTCAGAGACAGCCTTCAGACAGCTCCGGCCAGGGTAAGCGTATAGATAAGAAAGGAATGTTTTGTACTAGCTTTCTGCAACACAGGAACGGATACAACCAAATAAGGCAGGGCTTACATAATGCTAATGAGGAAACATCTAATTGGCCACTTTGGCTGTATTATTGTACAGGGCAATAGGTAATTCGTTGTGTATGCTTCTGTAGCTAAGTTGGGAAAAAAGGTATAAATTGTATGATGTAACCTGCAGTCGGGGCTGCAGGATTTGAGACAGCTGTGTTTCCCTGTGCCTGTTTGCAGCTGCAAATAAACTCTCTACTTCTCCACCCCGTTGTGATTATTGGGTGACGCACACCGGGCAACGAACCCCTACTGTTGCTTGCCTTGGGCACTCTGTGCCGGCAACAAATACATGTTGACAGTTCCTGATCCCCTTCCTCTCCTCCAAGTGCTTCAAAATGGATTCCTTGAGGACCTGCTCCATGATTTTTCTGGGGACTGAGATGAGGCTGACCAGTCTGTAGTTCCCTGGATTCTCCTTTTTCCCTTTTTTAAAGATGGGCACTATATTTGCCTTTTGCCAATCGTCCAGGACCTCCCTCGGTCAAAGGTGAGGAATTATGGGTGCGGGGAGTACTGCAGTATCCCTGACTTAAAGTGGTTTCCATTATATACAGGATTTACAGTTTAGTTCAATGTCTCACAGCACCCCCCCCTGTACAAATTCTTCCAGCACTGCTGCCCCCGATCGCCACAAGTCTTCAAAAATAATGGTCAATAACTCTGCAATCACATCAGTCATCTCCCTCAGCACCCTTGGATGCATTGCATCTGGCCCCATGGACTTGTGCATGTCCAGCTTTTCTAAATAGTCCTTAACCAGTTCTTTCACCACTGAGAGCTGCTCACCTCCTCTCCATACTGTGCTGCCCAGTGCAGCAGTCTGGGAGTTGACCTTGTCTGTAAAGGCTGAGGGAAAAAAAGCATTGAGTACTTCAGCTTTTTCTACTGGGGAAGGGGAATTAGTTAAACCAGTATAAGGTACCTTTATACCAATGTAATTTCATCCACACTAGGAGTTGTACTGATTCTACTATTTTAGTAAGGGGGGAAAAAGCCACCTCCCTAAGTGAAATAGCTATACCAGTACAAAACATGGCCTGTCATAAAGCTACTGTGCACATATCACAGATGTATAAGCACCTTCTCTGAATTTCTGGTATTCTTATTTCTTTTGCAATGGGAAAACCTTCAGGTGGGCGTCGATCCATTTATAGGGAGATGTGTGTGACATTTCATATTATTGGTTCTTTTTAATGCAGATACAACTGACTACAGTTGTACAACAAAAATATTTCAGAACTAAATAAACCCTTAGTTTATATCTAGGGAAAGTAAAATCTCTTGCACCTAATGTAAATTATATAAGTACACATGAAATGAATAAAATTTGCTAGGTTTATTCCTTTGTTGGAGCATCTCAGGATTTCATTGCATAGACTTGGAAAAGGAAAAAAATCGCACCTTGCTGCAGTTACAAACTTCCATCATATTTATTGATTGTTCAGACATTTTTAATGTGTTTCTATGTATAGTGGTAAAGTTTTTACTAGAAACAGGTCTGTATTCAAGAAAAATTAACCAACATTATGAATCCAAATATCATCAGAGCTTTGCAATACTTTTGTAACACAACACAGAATCAAACAACCCAGAAGAGTTGAAAAAGTTGGTTGAATTGTTTGACTAAGTTTGTAAAAGATGCTCACTGGATTCTTTGCTGACTCAGAACAGTGGGAGTGGGTTTGCCAATGCAGGAGTGGGCTTGCCAAGCTCAGATCACTGTATTCTATCTATAGGGGTTCTTTATGGGACTGTCTCTCTTCTATGGCAATGATTCAAGAAAAGCATTTAGGGCCCAATTTTTAAAGGTATTTAGGTATCTAAAGATGCAGATAAGTGCAGGCGAAGTCAATGTAAGTCAGGTTCTGGCATCTTTGAAAATCTTTCCAGGTACCTAAACACCTTAAGCACATATTTAAACCTACTCCTATCAAGGACAGCACTTAAGCATGTGCTCAACTTTTAGCACTGTACTGAATAGGGATGCTTTGCTGAATCCAGTCCTATGTCTGTACAACACCCAACACAATGAAGTCCCAACCCCAGATGGGGCCTTTCAGTACTACCATGATATGAATGTTTGGTAGTAGTAATAATAATAATTACAAAATTGTAATTATTATTATTACTACTACCAATCAGCCACATAACTAAATCCATCAGTTTCATGTGAGATCCAGCCAGTTTCAGCAGTATCTTTGTTGACATTTTTGGGTACATGTGATCCTGAAACTCTGAGCAAAACAGGGAATCGCTAAATGACATCCAAAGTGATCAGGATATTTCTGAATGAGTTCAATCAAATTCATATGAAAGAGAAACATTCCACATAGTTCTGGACCAGAGGAGGGCAAACTACAGCCCGCGGGCCACATCCAGCCCGTGGGCCCATCCTGCCTGGCCCCTGAGCTCCTGGCCCAGGAGGCTAGCCCCCAGCCCCTCCCCTGCTGCCCCCCTCCCCCGCAGCCACGCTGCCATGCAGACAGCACTCTGGGTGGCGGGGCTGCGCACTCATGCAGAGCAGTGTGGCAGCGTGTCTGGCTCCAGCGCAGCTCCCAGACGTGCTGTTCTGAATGGCATGGTAAGGGGGCCAGGAGGTTGGATAAGGGGCAGAGGGTCCTGAGGGGCAGTCAGGGAGCAGGGAGCAGTTGGATAGGGGGTTGGGTCCCGGCGGGGCGGTTAGGGGCAGGGGGTGCTGGGAGGGGGCGGTCAGGGGATGGGGAACAGGGGGAGGTTGGATAGGGCAGAGGTTCTGCGGGGGGCAGTCAGGGAACGGGAGGGCGGGTTAGACGGGGGTGGAGACCTGGGGGGGTGGTTAGGGGCGGGAGTCCTGGGATGGGGCGGTCAGGGGGGTTGGATGGGTGGGGGGTTCTGAGTGGGGCGGGAAGTGGGAGGGGAAGGATAGGGGGCAGGGGCCAAGCTGTTTGGGGGGCACAGCCTTCCCTACCTGGCCCTCCATACAATTTCGTACCCTGTTGTGGACCTCAGGCCAAAAAGTTTGCCCACCCTGTTTTAGGCACACTGTAATTCACTTTCTCTACCTGCTGCCTTAGCCAACTGAGGTTCCATCTCTTACCCTCCACTATTAGATCATCTGACACAAGTCGGACATGAAAGTCAGACAGTGTACATCCGTTATGACTGGAATCTTATTTTCCCTATCGATTCTTCATGTTACTACAATGGTAGCATTGGAGAACAAAGGCGGCATTCGTCTCTTAGCTCTAGTGCGCACATAGTGTTTTTAAATAGTTATTTTAACAATTTATATGCACTGTGTGTTTACATTGTTGTCATATATTGGAAAATCAATTAAAGCAATATAATGCTAATGGGAAAACATGATTTGCAAAATAATTATAGGGAATTTGAAACAGCTGTTCTATTTCTAAAAATTTTCATTCAGTTCTATAATATTTATATTTTTCTTCTGGCAAAATGGTTATGTAATCATACTTCCAAAGACTAGATTTTTTTTAATAACTTCAGGTTTTGTGATAACTGTACAATGTGCATACCCACAGATGTCTGTTCTCATTTTCATAAAATAATTCAATTCTGTATAGTGTATGTAGCAAGGCAACTTTAGACCAAAAATTACTGAAAGCAGCAACATCTAATAGGTCTCACCCACCCACATAATACTAATATTACTGGAATACTTTCAAACATACAGTAACTTTAGCTTCAACAGCGTTCATCTAGATTTGCAGGCAGCTCCCCTAGAAGCAAAAAAAGATGGAGGATACCAACAGCATATATTAGCATGCTCAGGTAGGTCAAATGATCTGGAGTCAGGTCAGAGCTACTAGTTAAAAGGAAATATACATGGCACACATCATGGGTGTCTGATATGAGTTTCAACTAGTTTGTCTTCTGTTTCTCTCTCTCTCTCTCTCTCCACTCCCCGTTTTGTCTAAAGGACTGGAAAACTGCAACAGTTTTGTCTCAAGGACTTGAAAACTGCCACAGATGTCCCTAGCCCGAAGTGCAACTAACAAAACCTTTATTTCGATTTGCAGGTGCACACACTGAAAAACAGGATTATAGTAAATTTTAGGAATTTTTTGCCTGCCTTCCCCCAGCAAGCGTATGAGGGAGACAAGGTGGGTGAGGTAATGTCTTTCATTGGACCAACTTTTGTTGGTCCGAGACACAAACTGTCAAGCTTACATAGAGCTCTTCCTCAAGTCAGTTTTACTGAGCCTTTGATCACAAATGAGCAATCTCTGTGCCTGGGCTGAGAATCTGAATTTTTAAACACTATTGAAGCCTCTGTGTTGGAAAAAATTAATAGATAATTCAGGAACAGAAGAAAATTAAAAAACAAACATTATTCTGTCTTTAGATTCAGGGCTGTTGGTGCACGCATGCACAAATAGAGCTTCCCCTTATGTCAGGATATGGTATTGCAGTGATTCTTTCACTCTAGCCCCACGTCCCTTGCCCATCTCCGCTTCACAGCTGTTTCTGTGGCCCAGCCCTCCAGCCAAGTCACCTCTCAGTCTATTCCCCTTCTGACATTAACAGAAAAATCCCAAAATAAGAAACCCATATTCTAGTGGCCTCTCAGCCTGGCCCTCAGCCTCCATCTGGAACTCTGAGTTCTCGTCATCTTTCATTCTTGGCTTTTCTCCCCGTGGTCTTGAGAAGAGATAGGGGAACCCAGATTCTCCCTCGCCCCTGGGTTCTAGCCCAGGGACCCTGTTTTAGGTAGTTAATGATTGTTCCTCCGTCACTTCCTTGAGCTGCTTCTGCCCTTGCTCTGCTTGTCAGCATTTTCAGCATGGCTGTGGACTCTGTTACCCCCACCTTGGATTTTTGGTGCCTCAGACCTTCTTCTTAGCCAGCAATAGAGGCACTCCCCCAAAGCTGCTCCCAAACCCTTGCATTGCGGCTGAACTGTATTTCAAACAGCCCCTGTCTCTCCCCGCCCCTCCTTAGGGAGGTTAGCATTTCCTTCCTTCAAACAGGAATCTCCCCCTCAGCCCTCCTTTGTGGAGTGGAGTGTGGGTTTAGGCATTCTACTCAATCATTAGGGCAGGAGGCCCCAGTCTTCCTTGTGGTACAAGACTTTAGCCAGTTTCACCTTCAGCTAGACCCCTTTTCCCAATTATCCTCTACACCCACACCCCAGTTTGGAGAGTTCAGCAGGCCAGAATTCTCTTGCTGATATCTGCCTTATTATGAGGGAGGAAGCAATATGTATGCTGTTTCCCTTCTTGGAACTCATCCTGATTGGCTGGGGAAGATGGCAGCACTGCCCAGCTCACTCTTCAAGAGGCCTGGTCCAAGACTTTTAAAGAGACAGTAACAGGATTCCTCCCAAATGCTACTTATTCCTAGGACCATTTCCTCTCTCCCAATGCTTCTTCAGTCTTTGCCTACCATACCTCCCAAAGCTTAAAGAGGACACACCATAGAGATGGGCTGACCCCTAAGCACAAATTACCCTTAAAGGGGCAGATAAACTCATTGCAAGGGCCATCAAATTCAGCAATGTTCATTCAAAAAAGAATCTCATAAAAGCACATTTTTTATATGTTGTTGCTTTTTGGTTTTGTTAGAACAATCTAGATTCAAGCTGTTTTTCATATGTTTTTAAGCCTTATCCCATTTCCGTTTTAGACTTGGCTAACTAACCAGCCTTCAGCTTTGGCTCCTATCATGCAAGGAAGACAGAAGTGGAGTTGACAAGCACTGAAAGATACCATGGATCCAATCTGCCACCAGAGAGAACGTTTGGGAAATTAGAAATCTTTCAAATGAACTATCAGAGCTAAGAGTGACTTTCTGTTCTTCATCTACAGACTTCCAGCTCACCCAACAAGATTGACTTCCTTAGTGTTATTTATTCCTTGTTAGGATTCCCTTAACATCCATGTCTTATGTCAGATTAAGGTAAATAATTTAATATAAGGTTGTACAGTACAGCAGTTTCTTGGACTTGAGCTGATGCTTTATGAGGGTTTAATTGACACCACCAAATCACTGCTGGTGTTAACTGATAGCTGAAAACATTCATGTATTACTTGACAAAGGATGAACAGAAGGATTAAACTGTACTTGGAACACATGCAGAAGCTTTTAGAACCATGTCTGCCAGCTTTGTAATGTTATGAGTCTTACAAAAGCAAAGAAATTCAAATCTCAGATTTAAGAGCTTTCATTCTGTGCTGATTTCATTCAGTTGTGCACAGATAGTATAAAGCTCTCACAAGAATGGATTATTTTACATGTTCACTGTACTAATCACTGGCACAATAGGTCATAAATATTGAGTGGAGAAGACATACTTGTTGTACAGTACTTAATATATTATACATATACACACACAAACAATTCTCTTTCATTAACATTTAATTGGATGTCAT
Organism: Caretta caretta; assembly: GCF_965140235.1. Taxonomy (NCBI): domain Eukaryota; kingdom Metazoa; phylum Chordata; order Testudines; family Cheloniidae; genus Caretta; species Caretta caretta. Next base: position 71,204,236 of record NC_134214.1, on the reverse strand, counting down.
GTGACCTGCACAACCCTGTTATATCTCTGTGTGCCACAGCTCTTTCTTATGGGTCACTGGGAAATAGCACTGAAGTACTGAATCTTCTTCAGGAGATTGTCTACTACCTGCTCCAGTGTTTGTGGTCTCAGTGCAAGTCCTGTTAATTACATCTTCACATCATGAAAAGCACCACAACAACTGACACCTTTTATGGAAGTCTTAGCAGAAAGGCTGCTCATGGATGAGCATGGAGACCAAATGACCCTTTCACTGCTAGAGGTGGGCTCTTCAGGCCAGGTTTGAGATGAATTGTCTAAGCAATGGAAGGAAGCTGGAACTTCCACAGGATAACACCTTTCTTTGAGCAGAAAATTTGCCCCCAAAGCCCCCCAAAAACAAACAAAAAAACCCACAACACCATGAAATTTAAGGCTTTTTGCCTTATTCCTTCTTTTGAGTCAAATCCTATGGCTTGCAGAAGCCCCACTAGTCCTGTGATTGGGAGTGCATTGCCATTCTAACCAATCCTGAGGATGTTCAGACCAGTAGAGGAGAGGGCCTATAGTGGCTACTCATTTGGGATGTATAGAGCTCCAAGAAGAGGAAAGAGCTCATACAAACATTCTCCATGCCCCTCTTGACTAGGCTTCTGAGCATCCTGCTCTCCTTGCTGCTCCCACAGAAGAAACCAAGACCAGTACATACCTCTTGAAAGAAGACTCTATAGCACAGAGAGATGAACCCAGTTATATGAGGAGGACTTAGGCAGAAACACTCGAAACAGGAACTGGTGGTGGCTAGTAGTTCTCCTCTCTGCCTCTTCCCCTCCATTATGTGTGTCTGGAAGGATGTGGGAATGAGGTGACAGTGGGATCCAGAGGTTAGTCATAGACCTTCTATAAATGCTCTTGGGAGGAAATTAGCACCCCCCTTCACAGAGCCCCATTTGCTTGGAAAAAATGGAAGGTTACATTAGGCACCTGTTCAATTTTAGAGCTGTCAGATGGCTCAGTGCTGATGTCAGGAAGTAGGTGGCCACTTGACCTTTCACTGTCTCTCTGGTTCAGCCAGGGAGACCCCCTACCTCCATACAGGGACACAGAGGGACCGTGTCCCCATCTGATATCACTTCCTGCTGGACTACTGCTGATATATGGCAGAGGGAAGACAGCTCTTTGGCCAGGGCTGGTTGACCATGGAGCAGCTCAGCTACCTTTGCCAAGGGTAGCCTTCATCATCAGAATACCAGGCAGAAACCCCAATTGGCCCACAGAGCTCTGGTTGGATTCCACAGCCACAGAGCACCTTAGTCAGGATTTAATCCATTGTTATCATAGTGGGGGACACAGATTATGTGTAAATTCCTAGCTATATTAAAATTACATCTGGTTGGGGCACCCACTTACAGCTCTATTGTCCCCCATCCTAGGGGCCCAAATGCCAAGGTGACAAGCATGGGATAGATACCTAGGGAAAAAAGGGTTTTTCATTAAAAAACAAAACAAAAACAATTTGTTTGTGTAAATAAGCCCAAATAATTCAATAATACCCACAATAAGGAAAGTTTGGTCTATTATGGTTCCAATAACACAGCTTTATCTGCACAGTTAAGACTAAACCGAGTCAAAACATGGTTTGGGCAGAAAGATATTGTAAGTTTGTTCCCAAATCATATAATTTTTTTGGAGACAGGACTTAAAATTCAGCTTGGGGGAGAACCGGTGGAATGAAAGAAGACTGTGTTCATTGATTATCTAAACTTTTCTACTCTCTCTCTCTCTCTCACACACACACATTTCATTGAAGCCAAACTGATCTTTCCTGAAACCTGAAAGGACCAACATTTCTTAGGGTTATGCTCTGTGAGATACAAACATTTCTTCTCCTCAACCCCAGGGCTATGTTCATAATGTCTTTTTAGTTCAGCTGGCATTCATGCCACTGATTGACTGATCCAGACACAAATAAGTTCATTTGTTAGGGTAAGATACGAATGTATTTTCTTTCTGCTACCATTGCTGATATACAATATCATTGCGCACAGATTGTAAAGTATAATGTGAAATATGAGTTCAAGATGAGAGGCTTTTTTTTTTTTTGGTGGTAAAAATTGAATCCCACCTTCACAAATCCATGGCAACAGCATAGCTCATGAAATATACAATTCGCTGAAAGGGTCTGATCCTGAAAGACAATTATAATGGGATAGCGCTCAATACTTGGCAAGAATGGATTTAATGGGTGAAATCTAGGCCCCAGGGGAGACAATGGGAGTTGTGTTGTGGACTTTAATGGAGCCAGGATTTCACCCCAAATCCCTAATTTTCCAGTTTGGGAGATACCTAACTAAAATTCACTGGATAGATTATTGCCACACTCCTGGAAATGAAGTATTTTAAATAAAGATTTTCTAATAGGAAATAATAAAGTTGGAGAATAGAAATAATTATAACTACACTAGAGGAAGAGGGGCTATGTGAGCCTAACACGCCATGGACAATGTTCAGGGCATTTCTGCAGGATTTTCAAGCAGCAAGCAACCAGACATGCTTGACATCTATAACTGAGAATGGGTAGGTGGGGCCCTTACAATACGTCGTCTCTTTATATTTCCCACAATAGATGACATTTCTATACCTGACATATCCTACCCTTGAATCATTGATGTCTGACTTCTCCTGCCTAGCATTTTTATTATTTCTCCCTGCCCTAATTATTTCTTACCTTTAAGTTCTCCTTTGACTTTAATGTAGCTCTCCCTAGGTACAGGAGCTTAAAAAATATCCTCTCAAGTGAGGCTGCTGGCAAGGTAAGTTGTCTTCAAGCTCTTGCAGCTCTAATTCTGATCACACACAACGCTGAACCAAAGACTGCCTTCAACAGCACTGCACAGAGTTTTATTACAATAGCACTGTCACTTTTCCTTACAATACTGTGAACTCTGACGGAATCACAAAGCTCGGGGCTGATCCTGGGAAGTGCTGTGCACCTGCAATTTCCATTGTTGGCAATGAGAGCTTGCAGGTGGTTCAGCAACTGATACACACCAGCAACTGATGAGGCACTGAGCTCACTGTAAATTGGTTTCTTTGCTTCCACTTGCCAAAGAAAATCCCCAGCTCTGCAGCACGGGAACAAGTAGAGAAGAACACACAGGGAAAGGTATTTCTTAGTCCAAAATAGCAGTGAAGAGTTTACCGACTCTTTTTCGGTTACATATGTCAAGAGCAGGTAAGACAGAGAAAACTGCCTGTCTGATTAATTATGACACAGAAATATGAAGATCATGAGCCTGATTCTCATTGATATTATGACCTGGCATAAAGAGGACTTAGTGTAATTGAAAATTGGGCCTATGCATTATTGTTCCTATGGTACTTAGAAGTTCGTAACAAGTGATGATAAAGTTTCTTACTGGTACGTATAAATAGGCAGTGCCGGTGCTAGCTCATTGGGGGTCCTAAGCAGGAATATTTTGGGGAGCCTCCATACAACATATACCAATAATAGGGAGGGGGCCTTGATCTACTCAGGGCCTTAAGTAATTGCTTTGTCTGCTTATGCCTAGTGCCAGCTCTGCGGGAGAGGGAGAAAATCAGCAGGATTTAGCTCAGTCCGGGGCAGGCAATGCAATACTTTGCACTAATCTTTCACCTTTGGAAAGCTGGATTCAAAACCTGTCAAAAGAGAAAACACGGGTGGTGTATCTCCAACTGAAGTCCCATCACAAAACTACACAGCTGAGTATCGGTGAAAGTGTTTTCTGCTTGTGAAAGACAGGAACAGCGTGGGGATTGCAGGCCAGGAATAAAATTCTTTGGTATAACTTTGTGGAAAGCAACATTTACCTACATAATGCCTGACTCTACCCCAGGCTTCTATGGCTTAATCCAAGGGCAGTTAAATTAAATTGCCTTTTATAGATATAGATAGCACTATTAGTCACTTAGTTCAGCGAGCACTAAATTAATTCAACAAAGACCCATTTTTAACCAAAGCTACAAATCCAAATTCCTATATGCATGTCTTTTAGCCAAATTTTCATCTTTTAGAAATGAATTCAAATGGCTTTTAGAACAAGTGACCAATTAATGGGTTATTTTACAACAAAAAATGAAGAGTGTGTAAGTAGAGTACCACCCTTCATAATTGTCATATTGAAGTACTTTGAACAAAATCAAAAATACGTGAGACTCCCAAGCTTTCTACTGTTTTTTTTTTTTTAAAATAGAGATCAAAGTTTCTTCTACAGAGAATTAAATAAGATTAAAGCTATAAGAGGGAAAACAGTGGGGTCACCCTGGTAGAGATAGGGAAAAAAATATGTGATTTCTGGAGTCAAAGTTTATCAACAGCCATCTTTTATATTTTAAAAAAGAAAGCCAGAAATGTTATCTTTATCAAGTAACTGACATAATATCAAATTCTGGGATTAATAAAACAACCCAGAATGACAGCAAAACTCACATAGCAATGATGTATAACAGTTCTAAAGACAGGAACACTAAAGCATTCATTTTTATAACCATTCAGATTCTGTTCCTGAATTGCACAAATCAATTAACAATGCTTTTCTTAGCCTCATAGAAGCACATGTAGAATTAAAACATGGCATACTGGAATGTTTGACAATGAATCTGCCTCCAGAAAGCACAAGTATAATCAATAAAGCAAGTTTCCATTTGCATTGAATCACTGAAGTTTCAATAAAAAGAAAAGGAGGACTTGTGGCACCTTAGAAACTAACAAATGTATTTGAGCATAAGTTTTTGTGAGCTACAGTAGGGAGATGTATATACACAGAGAACATGAAACAATGGGTGTTACCATACACACTGTAACGCGAATGATCAGGTAAGTTGAGCTATTACCAGCAGGAGAGCGGGGGGAAAAAACCTTTTGTAGTGATAATCAAGGTGGGCCATTTCCAGCAGTTGACAAGAACGTCTGAGGAACAGCGTGGGGTGGGAGGGGAATAAACATGGAGAAATATTTTTACTTTGTGTAACGACCCATCCATTCCCAGTCTTTATTCAAGCCTAAGTTAATTGTATCCAGTTTGCAAATTAATTCTAATTCAGCAGTCTCTCATTGGAGTCTGTTTTTGAAGTTTTTTGGTTGAAGAATTGCCACTTATAGGTCTGTAATCGAGCGACCAAAGAGATCGAAGCGTTCTCCAACTGGTTTTTGAATGTTATAATTCTTGACATCTGATTTGTGTCCATTTATTCTTTTACGTAGAGACTGTCCAGTTTGGCCAATGTACATGGCAGATGGGCTGTCTGTAAGCAAGGACTGGCCTCTCTCCCAAGATCAGTGAGAGTGATGGGTCATCCTTCAGGATAGGTTGTAGATTCTTGATGATGTGTTGGAGAGGTTTTAGTTGGGGGCTGAAGGTGACGGCTAGTAGCGTTCTGTTATTTTCTTTGTTGGGCCTGTCCTGTAGTCGGTGACTTCTGAGTTCTCTTCTGGCTCTGTCAATCTGTTTCTTCACTTCAGCAGGTGGGTATTGTAGTTGTAAGAAAGCTTGATAGAGGTCTTGTAGGTGTTTCTCTGTCTGAGGGGTTGGAGCAAATGCGGTTGTATCGTAGAGCTTGGCTGTAGACAATGCATCATGTGGTGTGGTCTGGATGAAAGCTGGAGGCATTTAGGTAGGCATAACGGTCAGTAGGTTTTCAGTATAGGGTGGTGTTTATGTGACCATTGCTTATTAGCACCGTAGTGTCCAGGAAGTGGATCATTACACAAAGTAAAACTATTTCCCCATGCTTATTCCCCTCCCACCCCACACTGTTTCTCAGATGTTCTTGTCAACTGCTTAAAATAGCCCATCTTGATTATCACTACAAAAGGTTCCCCCCCTCCCCTGCTCTCCTGCTGGTAATAGCTCACCTTAAGTGATCACTCTCGTTACAGCGTGTATGGTAACACCCATTGTTTCATGTTCTCTGTGTATATAAATCTCCCCACTGTATTTTCCACTGAATGCATCCGATGAAGTGAGCTGTAGCTCACGAAAGCTTATGCTCAAATAAATTGGTTAGTCTCTAAGGTGCCACAAGTACTCCTTTTCTTTTTGCGAATACAGACTAACACGGCTGCTACTCTAAAATCTAGCATGTAAATTACACTCACTTACAAAATCTAATTTAGATAACCATTTACATCGGTTCTGCATCTAATCTATTGTAGAGAGACAAAGGTGAGCCTGCTTTTTGGTCAGTGACTGAAAGTCTATAGAAAGAATAAAACTAAAGTGGCTATTATGCCTATATAAACTCTGCTACTTCCAAAGTTACAGGTCCTTCTAAACCCGGGAGGAAAGGTGCTTTGTATTTCTTTATTAGGCATTATCATGTCTCTCACAAAATATCAGGTCCCTTCATAAATGATATAGTTATGCCATAAAATCTAATTCACTGTCTCTTTCAAATGTCAGTTCTAGAGGCATCTTCCAGGAATCATGATACAATACACCTGAAAACTTAACATGGCCAAAATCAAGCTGCCAGTTTTTCCCTCTAAATCCTCCATTTCTTTATCATGGACACCACCACCATCCTCCCCCTCACACAATCCCAAAATCTTGGCTTTGTCTTTGACTGGGCTCTCTTTTGACACATGCACCCAGACCGGCCATGTCTAAATCTTCCATTTCTCCCTGCACATGTCCAAGATCCAACCTGGCCTCTCTGGCCACACTGCCAAAACTCTTGTCCAATCCCTGATCATCTCATACCTTGGTGCCTAATCTCCTCCTCTCTGTCTTCGATACCTGCAACCTTGCACCCCCACAAATAAATGAAAAAAAGCTACTCCTAAGATCATCTTGGCTGGTGACTCCAACTATGTCACCTCTGCTTTAAGTCCTTCCACTGGCTTCCATTCTTCCCATGCAAACATTTCCTTATCCTTACTTTCAAAATCCTCCACAATTTAGCTCTTCCTGCCTATCCAATCTATCATCTTATCACAAGTTCAGCTCCTACCTTTGCTCCATCAATGAGGCTGTTCTCAATCATCCAATGCTTTGCTTCTCCAAAAAGCACTGACATGCCTACTCCCATTCCATCTCTTAAAAGTAGAATAAGCTCCCAATTAAAATCCATAAAGCAACTACCTTGTCCCTCCACTCATCTTTTTCATAATGCATACAAATTGCAACCTGGCAATGGCTAGACAGCTGTGATCATTGCCACTAGCCAGTTAGTAACTAACATATCCTATTGAATTTATTTGTCCGATCTCCTGTACTCCATCCCAGACCACTTGTTATATCTTGTCTTTTGGGCTATAAGCAGTTGAAGGCAGGTAGCATAAGATGTTGTTATGGCGCCCATCACAAAGAGGCCCAACCTGGTTGTAGTTTTTAGGAACTACAACAGTGTAAATGCCAAATAATGCTAACAACAGTACATCAAGATGGTAGACATAAGAAGTGACATTATTCTAGTCTCACATCTCTCCTGAGGAATACTTTAAAGGTCGTTAGAATGTGTGACCTGTCACATTGCCAGTCTGGATAATATCAGATTTCCCCATGAACTAGTAGGGCTATGTAACGGGTTGTGCTCACCACCATGGTGCCTCCTGCCGGTCCCTCTGGGAATTAGCTCTGTTCTAGCCGTGGAGTGCCCTCTGCAGTGGTGTCTTGCCCATTGTCTGCTCTGCTGTGCAATCTGGGACCCACGTTGCTCCCTGGCTTGCAGCGTCCTCTTCTGGACACAGCCCTCCAGCTGTGCCCCTGATCTATTCTCCCCCTTTTGGGGGTAGTGCAGTCTAGCAGCCAGAGTCCATGAAACACAGTATGGCCTAGCAGCCAGAGTCCATAAATACATTCTTACTGTCAGGGCAGTGTGGCCCAATGGCCAGAGTTTATATGCAAATGCCCCGCTCCTTTGGGGTAGTATGGTCTAGCGGCTGAAGTCCCCCAGTCCCTACTGTTAGGGCAGTGTGGCCCAATGGCCAGAGTTCCAGTTAGGGGGGCCCGGGCCCACCTGACTCCACCGGGCCATCTTCCTATTTTCTCACAAGACATCAGTAAAACAGCAAAAAATGAAATAAAATTTAAAAAGTCCATCTTTTATTCTAAACTCATTATTCCCCTATGAGAATTCAATATAAATTTAGCAATTTTCTCCTGTTTCCTCTCCCTCAGTTTTTCAGCTCTGCTTTCAGAGTAACAGCCGTGTTAGTCTGTATTCGCAAAAAGAAAAGGAGTACTTGTGGCACCTTAGAGACTAACCAATTTATTTATTTGAGCATGAGCTTTCGTGAGCTACAGCTCACTTCATCGGATGCATACTGTGGAAACTGCAGCAGACTTTATATACACACAGAGAGCATGAAACAATACCTGCTCCCACCCCACTGTCCTGCTAGTAATAGCTTATCTAAAGTGATCATCAAGTTGGGCCATTTCCAGCACAAATCCCGGTTCTCACCCTCCACCCCCCACACACACACAAACTCACTCTCCTGCTGGTAATAGCCCATCCAAAGTGACAACTCTCTACACAATGTGCATGATAATCAGGTGGCCATTTCCTGCACAAATCCAGGTTCTCTCACCCCCTCACCCCCCTCCAAAAAACACACACACAAACTCACTCTCCTGCTGGTAATAGCTCATCCAAAGTGACCACTCTCCCTACAATGTGCATGGTAACAAAACTCCACCCACCCACTGTCTCCGCATTTTGTATAGGAGCTTTGATGATCATATGGGTAAAAATAATTAATATGGACTTGAAATGTCTTATCAAAAACTTGACATTGTTATCTTAACACTAAATAATGTTTATCCCGAAAAGTTACCAAAAAATTTAACATACCATACATACAATGAATTTTCCAGGGATAATTTTTGAAGTTCTCTAAACCAGGGGATTTTCTCTTTTACTGCAGCATATCCTCTACCCCTTCACTGTTCAGTGAAAAGTGCCTTAAGTTTCATAGTAGAATTACACAAGTAAAACTTTAGAAGAACTTAAATTAACTGACTTTAGACACATCCTTGAGTTATATTCACTAAAGAAGCAGCTGATATAATCAAGTGTCTGATTCAGAAAATGGTTAATGTAAGTGCTTCTTGTGAAAAAAGTTTATTTCCAAATATTTCCAGTATGTCTCAGGAACAGTAATGTGATCACAAGAACAAGGAAATAGAACTGCAGATTCTGTGACTTTCAAATAAGTTTTCACATTGTCATCATATAAGTGAACATTTTAGTGATTTTTATTAACTGGACTGGTGACATTTATATTTGCTCACTAGGCAAGTAACATTTTAGGTTGTTGTGAGAAACGCTCATCCTCCTTTGCAAAAATCTGGCCTCTCACATCAGTAAGCATACCAAATATTGATACAATATTTGTCTGTGCATCAGGATAGGATGACCAGACATCCTGATATTATCAGAACCGTCCCAATATTAGGGGCTTTGTCTTATATAGGCAAGTCTTACCCCCTCCCCCTCCAGGCCCCATCCTGATTTTTCACACTTTCTATCTAGTCACCCTACATTAGGATGAGAGAGTGCTCCTCAGATACTGCCTGGCCAGATATCCAGCCAGATATCCTCTTGTAGGCCAACGTATCAATCCCAATTCCAGATCTTCTCTTTTTGGTGCAGGTGCATGTTTATATGAAGGGATAAGATGAAAATCAGAAAACTTGAATTGTATGATTTCCTAGTCATGAGCATAGCAAAATACTGGTGTCAAAATTCCCATGCGCATTGCCCCTCAGACCACCATCTCCCTGCACCCCTCAGGTCTCAGGCCTCTAGTCATCATTTCTATCTTGCAATGGAGTCATGGAATTCTTCCACTCTCAGATTCAGCCCTGGGCTGCAATACTCTGTGCATCAACCATGATCACAGTAACGGGTATGACTTATATCCAGATCCTGCAACCCTATTCCCGCCAAGGCAATGACAGTGGTCATCAGTGAGCAGACACCCTCATTAACAAGTATTATTTATTTAGGAAAAAAGCATTTAAGATAATACATATCTTAAAAACAATTAATCATCCTATACAGGTCTACTTTTCCCTAAGGTTTACCATACCTGGAATTTGGGAAGGCCAGTTCCTTCAAACTCCTCCACAGAGCCTGTCGGTCTCAGCCTGTTTGCAGAGACAACTGCTGACAAGCGCCCCATTTATCTCCCTCAGAAATTATTTTTAACTCTAATCCACCAATAAAGCCTATTCCTACCCTTCCTTCATTGCCAGCTCTCCAACTGGGGTGTCATGAAAAACACTTCCAGAAATTTCACATGTACTAAACCAGAAATAAAAGCTAGAAAAAGATTGGATAGTTCCCTCATGCCTTTGCACTTCCAGCCGAGACCAAAAAATCCCAACAATTTCACAATTTCTCTGGCTTCAGTTGTCCAGTAGGAAGAAAGGGTTTGATTCCACTTATAAAACTGACAAACTTCTTTATCTTTTTATTGGACCAACTTTTGTTGGTGGGAGATCCTGTGTCTCACTAGCAGATGTTGGTCCAATAAAAGATATCACCTCACCCACTTTCTCTCTCTAATATCCTGGGACCAACACACCTACAACTAAACTTTTCACTGACATGAATGGTGACCACTAATTTATATGCTACACTGAAAACTTATTTTTAATAAAAGTTCATATAGTAGCTGTGCATTGCTGGGACGGAAAAAAAATCAGTTTTGTTCAATCAAAGGAGGATTAGCTGTTTCTCTTGCTGATTTTGGTTTGTGAGAGAAACGCAAAATGCAGCGGCTTCTATGCCTGCCCAACCTCTCTCCACGGTTACTGCACTCATGCCCCCATTTCGTAAGAGCTTGCACTCTTGCTATGGTTACATTGTTTGGGTTTTTTGGGAGGTGAGGTGGAGTGGACTTTGTTAGCGCGGCTAGCAGGGTCCTGAATGCTTTCCTCATGTCTCTTCTCCCCTTTTGTCCTACCTTGCCTTATCCCTTGCCAGACTCAAACTGTATCTCTGTAAATCTGCAAGTGTCCTGTAAGCCTCCTCTTTCTGAGAGAGCAACAAATAATGCCCTGATTTCTTTTGCTTTTACAGATATATATAAAAAAGATAGAATAGCAGCTGAATTGCAGATGCTGATTTTTGCTGTTCAACAGCAAATTATACACATACACACGCTTGTTTCACACATCTTCTCCTGTTGTGACAGGAGTGAAGGTGCTGCTTTCCATTGCTCTCAAACCTTTCAAGTTGGCGACCAAGCATGATTGAGCCGAGGAGATTCAGCCTATCCCACCATCACCTGCCCCTCTTTCAGTGACACAGTTACTGCCCAGGAAGCTGTTTTGCTCTCACAAAGCTTAGTCTTGCTTTTGACAAAGCTTTGCCAAAGTGCTCCAGCTACACGTGATAGGTTAAAAGATTTTCTGAATAAAACCAGAAAAGATTCACATTTGCCATGTTCTCATGCCTACAGCAGGTTCTCTGCTCATTTTACATCCATGGTGAAGAGGACTATGGGCCACATTCTGCTCAGCCCCTGTGTAAGTGTACAAAGGGGTGAGGGCGCAAGTTGCTCCCCTTCCCAGGGTTCAAAAAAGAACTAGATAAATTCATGGAGGATAGGTCCATCAATGGCTATTAGCCAGGATGGGCAGGAATGATGTTCCTAGCCTCTGTTTTGCCAGAAGCTGGGAATGCGTGACAGGGGCTGGATCACTTGATGATTACCTGATTACCTCTGGGGCACCTGGACCTGGCCACTATCAGAAGACAGGATACTGGGCTAGATGTATTTTTGGTCTGACCCAGTAGGGCCATTCTTATGTTCCCTAGTTCTCCTGCACAGGGACTGACCAACATCTCACTGGGGAGTACAGATCATGCTTTCTCCTTGCACCCTGCAAGTGTGTCGTGCCAGAACGCATGGGCAAGGGGAGGATAAAACTAGAGCCATAGCTTCACCTTCCTCCTCTACTCGCAGTAGAGCTTGCCCATGACAGAGGAAACTGTGGATATATATTGTGGAAAAAATCCAATAGGCCTAAACTTCCCAAGTAGGCCTAAAACTTTGGTCAAGCTAACTGTGTGTGTAAAAGCATAAGCAGAGGCTGAGGAAAATTCCACTGTGGGGCAGTTGCAACGGAACAGTTTAGGAAATGTAACCCCTAACAGTTAGAAATTAGGAAAGACTCTCAAGAGGGACTTGACTGGACACTTATGGGATGGTGCAAATAGTTTAGCTGCAATCTGGAATATCCATAAAAGTCAACAACATGAGGAAAAATTGGGACAGCTGGAAAAAGCCACGGGCCTTATTACTGGAGCACAGCTAGCCCAGGTTCAGACTGGTGTCGGTGAATTATACGTTATCTCTGCCCTTAGCTCAATGACCCAAAAGCTGTTAACAGAGATGGTACTGGGTATCACCTAAGCTGGAAAGGCATTGTAGTGCGATCTGGCCTGTTCAGAGGTTCAGGATTTTCTGAATGACCAACTCACGGCCATTCAGAGGGATCTTGAGCATCAGACGTGGCCCACTGCCCTTACAAATACCTCAGGAGTTCCATCTAATCTGCGGCCATGGAGGCATACTTGGAGATTTTCTAAATGGAAATGCAGATGTTCACACAGTGCTCCTTTGAAGCATATGGGCCGGTTGGAGGGGTATGGGCTCCCACCTACTGAATCCGGCTGGGTCCGTGGGGAAGATGCATGTGGGATTGGATAATTCACCGAGACATTTGGGAACTTGAACTACCTGTTATGCCCAACCGATTTGTAGTCAGTGCTCCTGGAGTAACGCCCAACATTTGTGTAGGGATTGGAAGCCAATGGACACTCTGGCCGTTAGAACCCCCTCAACTTCAGCGTGTACATAAACTAAAACCAGGAGAGGTTGTCACTGTTCATGACAACATTTGCTGGGAGGGTATGGGATGCGGGACTAACCTGACAGGACACCTACTTTTCCAAGCTAATGATAGCTGTGTGCATGTTGAGACCACTACCTTGAATGATGTACACTTTAATCTCACCACAACGGTAGGCAATCATATAATTCATTGGCCTGCGGATAAAATTCTACATTTAGCCATTAGGTTCCAAATACCCTTTAATTGGACTACTTTAGTCCCTGACTGATTCCAAAATTTGCTTTCAATATTAGCAGAGGTTCAGAAAATTTCCGAATTACAAGGACAAATTCACATGCTCCAACATTTATATCAAGCCAAAAAGAATGCCTTTTATACTGCCTATAGAATGTCTACTTTGTGTACCCAGACTGATGTATTGTGTTTTGTGGCTAAAGCTATACACCAATCCCAACCACATTATATTATCACCATGGGAATGTTGTTGCTTTTATTGCTGTTTAGCATAGGGTTACATTATTGTTGCTTTAATAGATGTATTTATCATTGCCTATCCAGCCCAAGGCCTGCCAACCTTGGTTCAAGAAAGCAGGTGATACTAATGGTTGTGAATGAAATGTATGACACAGTTTGGGCAGAAGAACAGGAGGATGAAAAGGATGAAATTAAGAAGCTCATGGCCATAGAAGTTTAGGCCCGATTGGTGGTGCCAGAAAAGGAGGGAATGTGGAAAAAATCCAGTAGGCCTAAAACTTTGGTCAAGCTAACTGTGTGTGTAAAAGCATAAGTAGAGGCTGAGGAAAATTCCACTGCGGGGCAGGTGCAACAGAACAGCTTAGGAAATGTAACCCTAACAGTTAGAAATTAGGAAAGACTCACTAACCGCAAAGAACAACCTGTTAATAACAGGAAAAGTTTGTTTTGCTCTATCCCAAATAAGGAAAACTACTGTTAGAGCCTATACTATATGCAAATAAGGAAAATGCTGTTAAAGGAAGTATGCTTAACAAATTGTGGTTTTCGGCTATATAAACTCCTGTATTTTCTGCTTATGCAGAGCAGCTATGGCTGACTCTCCCTGTATACGTATACTTGAATAAAGCTCCTCAGGCATTTCTGATTTCAAACACAATGCGTGGTTAATTTTCCACCACAGTACACACTGCTGTATAAATCAAACTCAAGCCTAATTCCCTTCTATCTATCTGCAAATCATCCTAATCTAGGCCTCAGGCGCAGAGTCCCAGGACCCAGTGAGATAGAGGAATTGAGCCTGAGTCAACCCAGGGTTCAAGCCCTATTGCTCTACAGTGAAAAGACAACCCCACTGGTCTAATGCTCTGGGAGTCGTCCAAAAGTATTCCACAATCCCACAAGCTTACTTTCTTTGTCCTCTGGACTTGCCCAAGTTCGGCGGGCAGTCAAGTTTTCCTACCCTGCCTCATGAACAAAGAGCTAGAGCGGCCACATTTTGTGAGGGTGCTAGGAAGTCTGAGATTGGGGTGATAGGACTCAGGCTTACATAATGTAATGTAGATGCTAGAGCCCCAGGTTGAGACCCAGGGTTCAACAGTTGCTAATCTGGGGTTAGAAATGAGTGTAGACATTGAAGCCCTAGGTAAACAAACCCAGGGTTCTACTAACCCTGGGTTTACGTGGCAGGGTCTCAGAGCCCGGGCTTCAACCCGAGCCCAGATGTCTATGAAATTATAGCCCAGTAAATCCACCCTGTGAACCTGAGTCAGCTGATGCAGGCTAACTGCAGCTGTTTTATTGCATGTACACATACTCTATGCAGTTTTGTCACTGAGGTAGGTGCGGAGGAACAGGTCTCTGAATGAGGCATAGAACTCAACAGAACCTAGTATACAATCTACCACTATCAGATTTCAAATTGAAAGCATCAACAGATCCAGGCTGTCAAAATGCAAGGTCAACAGACACCCAACTTTTTGTCCAGGATATTGTTTACAATTCTATAGTGATCATATTTGAGTCTGGGTCTGTTCTCACCCTTTGTGGCAGCATATGTGGAATGTGGGTAATTGACCACAGCTATTGCAAAATAATTATTGGTTTCTGAGTAACAGCCGTGTTAGTCTGTATTCGCAAAAAGAAAAGGAGTACTTGTGGCACCTTAGAGACTAACCAATTTATTTGAGCATGAGCTTTCGTGAGCTACAGCTCACTTCATCAGATGCATACCGTGGAAACTGCAGCAGACTTTATATACACACAGAGAATATGAAACAATACCTCCTCCCACCCCACTGTCCTGCTGGTAATAGCTTATCTAAAGTGATCATCAGGTGGGCCATTTCCAGGACAAATCCAGGTTCTCTCACCCTCCACCCCCCACCCCCACAAATTCACTCTCCTGCTGGTGCTAGCCCATCTAAAGTGACAACTCTTTACATAATCAAGTCGGGCTATTTCCTGCATAAATCTAAACTGATGAGCTATTACCAGCAGGAGAGTGAGTTTGTGTGTGTATGGGGGTGGGGGGGTGTGAGAAAACCTGGATTTATGCAGGAAATAGCCCGACTTGATTATGTAAAGAGTTGTCACTTTAGATGGGCTAGCACCAGCAGGAGAGTGAATTTGTGGGGGTGGGGGTGGAGGGTGAGAAAACCTGGATTTGTGCTGGAAATGGCCCACCTGATGATCACTTTAGATAAGCTATTACCAGCAGGACAGTGGGGTGGGAGGAGGTATTGTTTCATATTCTCTGTGTGTATATAAAGTCTGCTGCAGTTTCCACGGTATGCATCTGATGAAGTGAGCTGTAGCTCACGAAAGCTCATGCTCAAATAAATTGGTTAGTCTCTAAGGTGCCACAAGTACTCCTTTTCTTTTTGAAAATAATTATTGTAATTGCAAAGCAGAATAAAGTCACTTTTTTTTTCTGGAATAGTTATGTCAGTAGTTATGTCATTAACAACTGTGCTGCTGTGCCAGTCCATTTCCTCATATAGACGAGCCCCCAGCATATTCTAAGGCATTTGAGGCCTGATTCTTCAGTATAATCATTTAGACCTGTGCAAAGAGGATGTAAGAAGCTATATTTCTGAGTGGGTAGCATTGAACAGCCACTTTGTACAGGTCTAAATGACTATACAGGTGGCAAGGCTCTAGAGAATCAGGTCATTACTATTTTCTGTACTGAACTTTTTAAGGTCATCTTTTAGTATTGCGTAATTCCATCTCGAGTAAATATGGCAGAACTATATAGGGGAGGCAATTCCCATGATAAAAGAGCATGAAGGGATAACTGCAGTTCTAGTTAACCTGAACTACACATCCCTGCTCTGCTCAGAGTAAGGTTACAGGCTTGCTATTACTTGCTCAGCAGTTTACATATAAAACACTCAAAACTATTGTATAATAAGGAATTACCTGCATGTTTGCCACCAAATTACAGCAAGTTTTTCACAGCAGACAGTCAGCAAAACCTGTGGATTTTGAAAGGACAACAGTAGGCTGCAGCCGTCTTCACCCTGCATGGGTTTAGCCTGATCAATTCACAGTTGTCCAACATTTTCTGCCAAGGTTATCTGAAAGAGACATTAAACAACATTGGCTCAAATTAACTTTGCAGCAGCTTGTCTGCAGCACCAATCTTACCAAAATGAAGCTGCAGCAGGTTTCTGTTAAGAGTCTTTTAGTATGCTTACTGAGTGCCTGCACCATGTGGATGCATCAATCCCAGGCAAGCTTACCACAAGCAGACAATTAAAACGGAGCAAACTTGCAAGATCAGCTTACTGTCATCTTAACATTTCAGAGAGATCTATTTTTTGTGCCTGGTCAGCGCTTTGCTAATTAACTGCATTCTCACTATTCTGCAGAAGTGATATTTTAGTTTGGGAAGTATGAGACAAATATTATAGTCAACTACACTTGAACTGGAAAAAGGTGAAGTCACTGTCCACCTGCTGCATCCTATCCTTAAGGATGTTCAGGGAGGGCAAAAGAGGTTGAGTATTTTAATAGTGTGCATGTTATCTAGATGGAGTTTATAAGACTTCAATATAAGAAGAGGAAACTAAGGTGCACTATGATGTTCGAATGTATGGGGTAGCCTCATAGCCAATAGTATTACCATGCAGATGCACTGCAAGTGAAATGCATATCACAGATAGCTGCAGACCAAACTATCTGACCTACCCAGATTCTAACAGGTTCGTCCCAAATACTGGTCTGTTTATTCACAGATCTGGCTCCCTGTAATCATTCAGAGCAACACCGTTCAAAAGCCACTGTTATCACAGCATTGGCCAGTCCACTTTAGATCATATTGCAACTGGTGTTTGAGTCAGTGCTTTCAGGACTGCTGACACTAAATCCAACACTTTTTTGGTCCTGAGAGCCTTTCTAGTTTATTGGCTCAAGATCAGAGGACAATAGATGTTGGAAGTCATGGTGCAGCAATATCCCACCTCTTTTGTCTGATCTAATCTCCTGACAGAGTAATTTTAATTGGAAACTAATGCTTTGCCATTGCCAGTTGTGCCACAATTGTGTTTGTTTGTTGTTTTTGTTTTGTATGGTAAAAGTTTTTGAAAGTAAAGGTGAAGAGAAAATTTTCTAAGTTTTGAAAAGTCAAAACAATCCTCTTTGTGGCAATCCAGTGCCGCATGCATTCACTGTAATCAAAAACAAAACTCAGGCATCATAAGGCAGAAACTGGAAGCTGAATGTTAAAGGTAAATTGTGCTTGCTGTGTTTTTCTGAGCTGAATCCTACCCATATGATCAGCAGCATTCAGACTCACGGCAGGGAAGTCTCAGAAAGGGAGGGAGACCTGGCGGGTGGCTTTGAAGAAAGCACAGAGAAATTCTGTAAATAAAAGTTCTGGTTGAGCAGTGAAATTGGCTAAACTGCCTAAGGCAGTGTTTAGGAGGGAAAGGGATCTAAAAGAGTTCTCTTTGTTTTCTGAAAAAGGTGTGGCGGAGCCAGAAAAGCGGACGATTCGATTCTTGGGTACATTTGTTAATCACTGTGATTATACAAAATTCTTGTTTTGGAAACAGAAAGGGAGAGATAGTTAAGAGAAGACATAAAGGGGCAAATGGAATGAGTTTGATGGAGTCCGCAAGATTTATCTAAACAGAATTTGAGGCAGCAGCAATCAAGCATCTAAAGGTTACTTTTCTTCATTAAAGGAAAATTGTCCATTACTTCGTTATGATTTGTATTATGGGAGCATTTTCAGGCCCCAGTGTAGATGGGCCCTATTATGGTAGCCATGATACCGACACTGAGGTCATGTCTAGACTTATGGTGACCTGCACAGCACAGGCACTGCACTCCCAGCTAGCACCAGCATAAATAGTGGTACAGATGGTGAGGCACAGCTTAGGCAAATACAGTACAATGCCCTACATGCCTGAATCCTAACTTATATAACCTACATAGCTCTCTAACACAGTGGTCTCCAAACTAGGGTGCGCGCACCCCAGAGGGTACACGAGATGATCCCAGGGGGTGCACGGCAGCAGGATCGCCTCCAGACGGCACTCCGCCATTTTTGTTCTTCAGAGGGAGCTCTGCACGTCCACGGCTGGTGTTCCCCTCCAGCGGCCCACCTGTGGCAGGTCTTCCGGTCCCCTTCCGTCAGCGGCGTGCCTGCGGCAGGTCTTCCGGTCTTCACCCTGGGGGTGTGCGAGCCTCTAACACACCCAAGCAGTGCCTCCCATATCTCCACTGCTGTTTTTAGCAGGGTAGTGTCCCACTGCTTCCCTGCTGTAATGGCTTTTCCTCACCACAGTGAAAGATTCCAGCAGCAGGAAGGATTGATGAGGGAGGCAGCAGGCAAAGACTCTTGCAGCTCTACAATGAGTGTGGCCACAGCCTGCTTTTCACAGCAGCATGTAGCTCTATACACACCCTACATGCTGCCACAGGTGTAGGCAAGGACTTAGTGAGAGATGTATCCTACCCCAAAGAGCTTACGATCTGAACTGAGCTCTGAGGCGTCCCCATGGAGGGGAAGAGTAAATTCTCTCTTCTGTCCTACTCTCCTTTCCCTGAATGGTCACTTGGGGACTCCCTGGAGTATACCAGGAGGACTGGGGAGGCCATTATGGTGTGGGGACTGAAGCAAGTACAGAGGTGTGAGAGATGAGAAGTGGACAGAACCATGCACCACCACTCATCAGAGAGCTGGCCACATGAAAGGGGGTGGCGGGAAATAAGCTGCACCTTGAAAAGGTGAGGTAGCTTATTCCCCACAGCAAGGGAAAAAACAGGGAAGGAACTGTGAGTTAATCACTGTTCTTGCCAGAGACAGCACAGCTGTGAGCTGCCCTCTTAACAGATCTCAACCTAACAGCTCAGTCTAGCCCTGATGTAACATTGCCAGTCAATAGAAGTTACAAACATTTCAAAATCTGATTAACTTTGCATTTTAATAATGGTTAAAAATAATTTTATTGAAGGAGGTGGGGTGGAGGAGAGTATCAAAATAGCTCCAGAAGGGAGAGGACAGCTGCTTTTCACAATTACTCAGAAAATGCATTCTGAAATGCAGCTGTCAGTCCGTGAACTACATTCAACAGTCACTGCAAAGTTTATCTGTTGCAGACTTCTCTCCTGGACTTCAGCACCAAGTCCTCATCCATATGATGCATTAAAACAAATGGGAACTGAGCATCCAAATCCCTGAAGCAGCTTTGAAAAAGTATCAGCCGAAGTCTCTATTGTACACACATGCAATTGCATTTCAATGGACATCCTGTCTGACTTGTTTTACAGTGAGAATGTTTATTTCACTATGATCTGGGATCTGTTTTTCCAAAAACTTCCCTGTCTTTCCTGTTAACATGGTCAGAACAGGTCTGTCCAAGGGCAACACAAATTCAAGGCATGCCCTGAGCAGTGCCCTCTAGGTGATCAGATACTTTAGCAATGGGGGACCTATAAATATCTACAGAGAGGTGCATTACGATACAGTACCAAAGAAACATCATGCCAAAGTTCACTATTTATATTTTGATTGAACGTTTTTCATTGGAAAATGCCAGTTTACCAAAACTGAAACTTTGTGCAGAAATGTACTGTTTGATGCTGACAGACCAGATGCCAGATCTTGCCAAGACTGCTGGCATTATCACAGGACAAACTCATAGCTGGAGACCAAACCAGTTGACCCATCTATTAATTTTGCTAAAAATAGGTATTAGTCTTATAAGAATGTATTTAGTGTTTAGACTCTAAAATGTATGTACATTGCTGCATGCCTTAATCTCAGTGGTAATGCCTGTATTACATGTGATCAGAACACATTTAAGTTTTGCTTTATAACTTTGAAAATGTTTGCTTTGAAGCTGTAGCTCACAAAAGCTCATGCTCAAATAAATTGGTTAGTCTCTAAGGTGCCACAAGTACTCCTTTTCTTTTTGCGAATACAGACTAACACGGCTGTTACTCTGAATCCTGCTTTGAATTTGTGAACCCAAGTACGGGAATCATCCCCCATCCAGAAGGGCTCTCAAAATCACATGTGCTATTAAGTAACATCTCAATACAAAGGATTGATTAATAGCCCTATCACACCTTGGAAATGCTATATGCAAGGAAGCTCATCTGTGGACTTAGACGCTAAATGAAGTAAATTAAACAGCGATAGAAAAATTTTCCATGTCTTTGCTGGGGTCCCTGCCCCTGATGTCCCACCCCTGCCCCTTCCTCCTGAGGCTCCGCCTCCTCCCCAAAAGACCCTATCCCTGGCCAAGCCAGAGCAGGGCCAGGGAGCCCACTCCCCAAAACCATCCTCCTGCCCATATCCTAGCCCCCCGATCTCCCAGGCTCCCCACAGCGTCCCATGCTGCTCTTACCCAACCTGGCTCCATCCACGGGGTGGTGCCTCGGAGCTGCAGCCCGGCCATGGAAAGAGCTGCGCAGGCAGCTGTGGGGAACTGTGGTGCGGACCCACCATTTGCCCTCGGTGGGGATCCCGCGGGACAGGGATATAGGGCGGCGGGGGGGGGGGAATAAGAGGGTAAGGGGGAGTCCGCTGTGGGGAAAAGTGGCCAGCACAGGCCTATTAACTTTCAAAAACTGTGAGGGCCATGGCTCTCTGGCCCCCTCCTGTTCCAGCACCACTGCCACCAGGCTTACCTCCTGGGTCTGCCCTGAAAGATACTTTGAATTGGCAGATCACTACAACTCTGTCATTTTTAGGATTTAGTTGATAACTCATTTGTGTGAATATGTTTTCTTGCTGTAACCTGTAAATCAAACTCAGTTCTTTTTCCTACTTAATCAATAATTAAAATTAGATAATTTATTACAGGATTGGCTACAGGAGTGATCTTGGTATAAGATCCAAGATACCAATTGATCTGGGGTAAGTAACTGGTCTCTTAGAATTGGAAGCAACCTGAATATTGTGTGATCTTTGGTGTTAGTGACCATTTATCACTAAGTCCTGTTTGTCTGGGTGGCAAGATAGACTGCAGAGCCCAAGGGGACTGTCTAGCTCCATGGTAAGACTGTTACAGTAATCCAGGAGTTCACATTTGTTACTGACTGGGTGAAATCTAATTGTAGAACATACCACTGGTTTGGGGTGTCTGCCCTGTTTTTGACAGTTTGCCCTGAGGCTGGCACTCACAGTCATGAGACACTCTAGATAGCACAACAGCTGTTTAGACAAAAACTTCATTGGGGAAGTTTCTGATCAAAATGAGAGAAACTCCCCACATTGCATTATAACCAGTAAGCCAGAGGTTAAATGATGCAGCTGGAATGTGCGAGTCCCTGCTCTGCTTCAGAGTGGAGAGTTCATCCTGGGTCTCAGATATCCCAAGTTAGTGTCCCAACCATTGTCCTATTGGCTATTCTGATGTGAGGGTGGCTGTGAGAACTGTTGAGAAGTCTATTTTTTTGCAAAACAAGTGTCAAAACCTTGCTATGTTTTTACAAAACAATTCTTGTTTTCCAACTGGCCCTAGTATTTACAAGATCAAAATCATTCAACATTTTATACACACAGACCATGGAAACTGTCTTGTAGGTTTTTCCCTTTCTTCTGGAAAGCTTTGGTGCAGACAAAGATCAATATAAGCATAAAACGTATGTGTTATTGGAAACGATGACTTCAGTCTCAGGTACTCATAGGGACAAGTGGGCCTATTTCTGTTCAGAGCCAGTCCAACATCTAAAGTGTAGAGATTCCTCAGGCTCCTTCCACTCCTCAGTAGTAACTGGCCTGTGACAACTGTTCTGTCATCTTACTTAGGGCTTTGCTTCTTCTATGATAGCTCATTCACAATGAATCCTTCCTTTCCAGATACACTGACCTCCTGGTCCTCCTCCCTCTGTGACTGGTCAAAAGTATTCACCACATTCTGAATGCTCGGTGTCTTAGAAGTACTTATAAATGTATAATACACAACACCATTCCTGACTACTGTATATGGTATGGAGAATATACAGCAGATCTACAACATTTCTCCTCCCACCCCCTCCGGCAAAAGCCCTGGCATTTAAAGAGAGTTAAAGATATGGAAATAGGACTTCACATTTATATGCAGTTACTTTTTGCGACTATGTATCTGAGAAAAAAACTGGATGTAAAGCTTTCTGAACAGCTAATATATAGGGCTTATATTTCCCACCCCCCTTCTCCCTTAGCTAGGAAGAAACCAATTTGTTTTTTTAAGAAAATCTGCTGTCCTTATACATGCCCAAATATGCCTTTTCTTTGGAAATAAAGTTTTTCCTTAAACAGAAGCCCCAATTATTTATTCAATTCATCCAGTCAGGGAACACACGTGACCAGTGAAGTACCAGGTGACCAATGGAAACCCGTACACAGTATGGATATCAACTACTCAAATTAACAGTTGCAGTGAATAGTTCATGAGCAATCCATAGGATGAAATCTATTTGTATGAAAGATTAATTGAACATACACTAGGTGCTGAAATTCATTTAAAAAAAAAATCAATCTGTGGACAATGCTAAAAAAGAAAAAAAGACTAAATTCAGAGAATATATAAATTATTTATTGTGAAGTGTTCACTCAGCCCTACTGAGCAATAAAGCAAACAGTCAAATACCCTTTTTCTGGGACATGCTAACGTATTGTGAGATGGAATGCAGAAACGCGTGTCAGATTATAACTGACAAAGACAGAAAAGCACTGTAAAACCTGAAGAATGAAGCACCACCAGTTTTGAATGCTAAGATGGAACATTGTACAGGAAACACACTTGCCTTTAAAATCAGTCCTTAGAGGCAAGATAATAGGTTTCTAATGACCTAATTAATTTTACACCAAGTGTCTTTTGCAAATGTACGAAGTTAGACAGCAAATTGCGGTCTCTCTGCATTGGTAAGAAGCAGTTGTCTCAAAACAGATCTCTAAAACCAATGTACTGTAATTCATGCTGGCAGTTTATTCTAATTACAGCTGAATATAATGGTTCAGCTGATATACAGAGATTGTCTGTGAATTCCATCTTAGTAGCCACAAAGTAAAATAAAATGAAAGAATTATAACTTCAAATTAGTTTAACTGAAACCTTCTTGTTCTGTCTAAATGTGTAATCTTGCTGGGAGATTCATTATACCTGGTAATATTCCCTGCTACAATATAGAATGCAAAGGCACTGTACTAGTTTCAATGCCATTAAAAAGTTATAACAGATGTTATTTGTTTGTAGAAACACACTCGCATAACAGTCTGACACAGAGAGAAGCTCTTGATTTGAAGTGTGAGTGTCCTGGCTTTTTTTTTTTTTTTTTTAACTGTATCAAAGTTCTGTCAAAAGTGACTGGAAGTTATGGTCTCAGTTCAGGAATATTACCATCTAGTGACCAAAACCAACATATACACAGACATAGGCTCTCTTTTGATAATGACCTGGCTTCTGAGAGGTCAAAAAGGGTTTGCTGGGGTCGGTTAATTGTTCACTCAGACACAATTAAATGGCTGCAGACCCAGATTGTTTTTGTCCTAATTTGCTTTATTCACAGTATGTACATAGTTCCTCCCCACATATCCTAGTGACATACACAAGTGAGTACAGCACCACTGAGGACACACTAGCTCAGGTCTGGCTTTCCAGTATGGTTGCACATAGCAGGGCTAGGCTAACCCAGGTGATCAGCACCTGGATTAACTCTGTCATGAAGACATACAACTCTGCCCTGGTCTACACTCCAAACTTATGTCAGTATAAGTATGTCACTCAGGGGTGTGGAAAATCCACAGCCCTTAGCAATGCCGTTATACTGGCCTAACTCCCAGTGTAGACCGTGCTATGTCCATGGGAGGGCTTCTGCATTCAGCATAGCTACCACCTCTCAGGGAGGTGGAGTACCTGTGCTGATGGGAGCAGCTCCCCCATTAGCATAGGCAATGTCTTCATTAAGTGCTACAGTAGCTCAGCTGCACTGGTGCAGCACTGTAAGTGTAGACAGTCCCTGTGTGTTCATATTCCCAAGTCAAATTGCTTCTTTTTCTACTGTGCCTCACTGTTCCTCAGTGCCATGCTGTGACTGTGTGTCCTAACCCTGACCATAGACATGGGAAGAAGAGGTGTGGGGGGTGCTGCAGCACCCCCAGGTTTTGCGCCCAGCATCCCAGCTGCTGGCCCAGCACCCCTGCTGCCTGGGGTCGTGACCGCAGGGCCGGCTCTCGGCACCAGCAAACCAAGCACTTGATTGGGGTGGCACTTTTCAAGGGGCGGCACTCTGGCCCCTTTTTTTTTTTTTTTGCACTTGGGGCAGCAAAAAACCTAGAGCTGGCCCTGTCGCGACCACCAGCTCCACTGCTGCCAAGGGGCTCTACCGACAGCCCAGGTCCCACCTGGCCTCCGGCCCTGCATGCTGGGCTGCGCACCCACCCCTAGCTGTAGCCCCAGCCTCCGCCGCCTTACCCTTGTCCATGTCCCCCCACCCTGGAGCCACAGCCTTGCTCCCGGCCCCAGCTCTAGGGGGCGGTGAGGGGTGCAGACACGGGTAAGGGGGTGCAGCTCAGCACCGGCCATAGACTTGTTAGGCTTTGTCCCCATGTTACAGCAGTGGGGATGATGAGGATTTCTGCTAGTAGTTAAATCTCAGAAGGTCCCCCCTCTTGTGTTCAGACCCCTGCAAGTAGAAATGCAGGGAATTACCTCAGGTCTCAGTTACAATCCACGGGCTTCAAGAGGGGATTCCCCAGCACCTCTCCCGTGTGATCTGCAAACTATTCAGAGTCCAAGGTGTCCACTGTTTTCCAACTGCAGTTGGTAAGCCTGGTCCTGTGGATGTTACTGTCTGGGTGCTCAGCTGCTGCATTGTACTGCTACTCATTTCAATGCCTTTCATTCTGTTGAGCTTTATTTGATCTTACCATTTACATCAGTCAGACTTGGTTGTCTCAGTCTCCTTTCATGCTTCTTTCTTATAAAGGAGATACTCCATTGAAGCAGCATGTGAGTTGGCCATCACCATCACCACTGTTGTCTTCAGGGCCTTGAGCCACTGTCCCATTCCATTACTTGAGTGCTTTTTCTCTGGCTCTGATTGTTATTGGTGCCGCCTACAACACTTGATTCTGGGTCTTGAAGGCTGCTTGATTCCATGCCTTTCCTGGAGTGTCCTCTAGCTCTGATCTTCTCAGTTGCCTTTGCTGAGAAATGTATTTAGCCAGAGGCCTATACTATGCAACTGTGTAAATGGCTGAATTTATTTTTCCCCCCCAGGTGCTACATAAATCTGTTTACCTCACACATTGGTTTCTATTGGTTTGTCCAGGCCTTAAATCCCATTCTTCTTTATTTCTCTTTATATCTCTACATGATAGGATGTTTTTTTGAAAAATTAGATCCCCTGATGCTATGACAGTGACTGCTCTGGTCACAATTTTGAACACCACTGCCCCGGGGTCACAGAGACTAAAAGTCCACCCCAACCCTTTAAAACTTCCCATATGTTTTTGACATACCTTTTTCGGATTGTCCATCTTCATGAGCACACCCAGCAGCCCTCCTGTGTAGTGTGCAAGCTCCAAGCACAGAGAGCTACTAGATGTGCTCCTGCCCAGAGCACGCATGAAGTATTGGATCTCCAGGATCTGTGGGAAGAAGAATCTGTATAGATACTACCTATTTCATCCAATTTTGGACTCCTGTTGTTGATGAACAGTTTTAAACCACTACCACCCCCTTTTTGGGTGCACTTTACTGTTTCATTGCACACAATAAAATTCTATTTTTTGGAAATCACATTTCTGTATTAATGCATAGCAAACATTGCAGAATTCAATTGATAGGTGTAGCAGGATGGTCACCCTACTCCAGCCCTGAAGAGGTTAAAGTAGCCCTGGAGAGGGCTGTCGCTGGGGGAAAGAGGCTTGAGAACAGCTGTGGGAAGCTAAGTGAGTAGCTGACCACAGCTGTGGCCAGCTCAATCAGGGGCCAGCTGGCTCTTATGAGAGGCCTGTGGGCCAGAAGCAGAGGAGTCTCACTCTAGCCCTGGAGTGGGAAGAGCTAGCTATCTGAGAGCGACGTACCTTAATCAGAGCAGTATTGGGGAAGGGCAAAGGGAGCTGGGGAGCTCCAGCCTGGTAAACCCCCAGGCTGCAGGTCTTGGTAAAGGCCCAGAAAGGTACTGGGGCAGCCTGGGAATAGGCAGAGGCAGCTGGTCCTAACCCCTTGCCAATGATGAGTGACCATTACACTACAGTCTGCCCCAGTGAGCAGGGGTTAGATGATGACTGGCAGTAGCCACTGAGGCAAGGAGGGTTTAGAGGGTTGGGGGTTCCTGGAGGAGACCCAGATTGTGGGTGGGGAGACCCAGATTGTGGGTGGGGAGACCCAGATTGTGGGTTACTGCTGGGGGAAGAACCCTGATGTTGAGGGGCAGTGGGGTTCAGGAGGGACACGGGGCCAGCAGCAGATGAGACACCGGCTTGCAGAGGGCGCTCTGTATGCTGGAGAGCTAATTCCCTGGATGACCAGCAGGAGGTGCCGTGCCAATGAGTCTTCACTTCACTACAGTAGGCATTAAAAACAGATATTCAAAACTGTTGACAAAGCATTACAGAAATGATAGGGGGAGGCAATAACCCACCATATTAAATAATGCACACTAAGCATTACATAATTCATAGTAACACAATAACCATCCCAACCACACACATTAAATAGTTTACACCAAGCATTATAGATTTCAAAGCTGGGGGGCAGTAGCCCACCCCTGAACACCATTTCATCAGACAACACTAATGTGCCTCACTGTTAAAATGGTCTTTTAAGGCCTTCTGCAGCCATACAGCTCCATGGTGAGCTCTTCTAATACCCCATGTGTCTGGCTGTTCAAATTCTGCTGACAGCCAGTCCTCCCCTTTCTTCCCCCTACCCCTCAGTAGCTTTTCCTCCTTTACCTCACAGATACTGTGCAGTACAACATGAAACCATAACCATGGGGATGTTTGCCTTGCTGAGATCTAATGTAGTGAGCAAATACTGCCAACAACCCTTCAATCTACCAACAGCACATTCAATAGTCATTCTGCACCTACTAAGCCAGCAGTTCAACCTTTCCTTGGTGCTGTCGAGCTGACCAGTGTATGGCTTCATGAGCCCGGGGAGCAATGAGTAGGCTGGGTCCTCCACAATCACTACTGGCCTTTCAACATCCACAAAGTTAATACCCAGGTTGGGCAAGAATGTCTCTGCTTGCAGTTTTTTGAGAAGTCCTGTGTTCTTAAAATTATGAGTGTCAAGCGACTTTGCTGACTAGCCCACATTGTTATCAGTTAAATGTCCTCTGTGATCAACTAGCACTTGCATGGAAAAGTATCCCTTTCTGTTGATGTCCTCAGTGGCAAGGTGATGTCCTCAGTGGCAAGGGATGCGTGCACCATTTATCTATTGTGCCAACCCCACTGCTGTTAATTCATCTACTATTTCCAGTACATTACTGAGAGTCACAGTCCCGTGTTGCAGAAGTGCTTAATAGCCTTACACAGTTGGATAACATCAGCCCTCACTGTAGATTTTCAACTCCAAACTGATTGCCCACTCGCCAATAACAATCCAGTGTTGCAAGCTTCTAGAGCATGATCACCACTCATTTCTCCACCGTCAAATGGCAGCTCTCAAATGCAGTGCACCCAGAACAGAAAGTTTGGTGCACTTAGCATCTAGATCCAGGAATGTGGCCGTTTGCATCCAAACATTCTGCAGTCACTGCTTCTCACCCCAAAGCTGCATTACGATGTGAACCACCAATCAGTGTTGGTTTTTTTTGAGCCCAGAAGTGGCAATCCACCATGTGGAGCTACTTCGTGTATGCCTGCAGGAACCTCACTTCCTTCCTGACCCACACATTACATCCCACAGTATGTAGTTATTGTATTTGAACATCTTTGCACTTCTTCTTCATAATCCCAGCCATAGTAGTACTCCAATCTCTGCAAATACAGGTGAATCATGCATCGTGTATTAGCAATGCCTATGACAACTGTGCTGAGTTCTGCAGGATTTATGCCTCAGCCAGAGAGATGTAGAGACCAAAAAGAGCTTTGCAGGACCTTGTGAGATTTTTAAATAAATAATGTGAAGGTTATGGGGATGTGAAAGATATTGTAAAATGAAGAAAGTGGCATGGTGGGAACTTCACCCATAGCTCCCCAAAATCCCCGGTATCTCTCAGAACACTGAGAAAATGTCCCCTTAGGCACTGAACCAGAGGGAAGCACAGAGCACATTGGGATACCTACCTAGGGTGCACCATATTTTACATTGATGCAAGCACTCCTTGTGAAGATGGGCACTTATGTGAGCTCTGTGCCAACCGGACACGTGCCCAAGTAGTACACAAACTTTGGCAACTGCATGCCAACACAATTTGAATTCTCTTCCAATGAACTGAATGGCTAATGAAAATTCCAAGCAGCCATTCTAACATAACACAGTGTAGCCTACGTGGACACCAGGAAAATGAACAATGTGAGCTGAAAATATTGCAAGGTCTTAATATGGGACGAATCCTAAGACCTCCCCCCCCCCTCCCAAATTGCAACTATTTAAATAAACAATTGAAGTTATTTACCCCCTTTTCCACCCTCCCACTCTTCCCCCCCCCCCCACACACACACTTCCTTGCATTGCCACTTGGGCTGGGAAATTGCCAGTCCTTGCTTGTTTACTAGCCTCAATTATTTCACTCTCAAAGAGATCAGCAATGCATTGTTCTTTTCCAAAGCTCTCTATGACTTTGCTTGTTACTGTCTTAAGATGAGTCTGTTCCTTCAAGCATAAGTTTCAGACAAGGACTGTGGTTGCTTCTGTTCAGTTTTTCAGGCTCTTCAGGTAGATTTCTCCATCCCTGAAGGTTTTGCATTGTGCTGGTAAGGTTAAGACTTCAAAAGTTTTATACACACGTTCCCATCTGACCAGCTCCATATTTTTTATCCTCACAGTATCAACTGGAAGACAGGGATTTCCATTCTATTATCATTCCACAGGTACTTCTACTACCTATTTATCTCTCTTCCCCAGCCCCTTATGCCACAGCCCCTTTATATAAGGCTAGCACTTTAAGAAAGATTCCATACAGTCAAGTGGAAGAACTCCTTGCTGCTCTTGTACTCTAAGGCCTTATTAGCAGTTTTTTGTCTTTCACACACTTGTCTGAGCTTCTTGTATACTAGCAGCTGTCTTCTCCTGATCACGCATCAATGGCCATGCTTCAATAGTAAGCAGATTTTATTCAGGACTCAGACCGTTTCAGTATCTGGCAGTGCATCATGACATAGTACCACTTGCAGCTTTTTCTAATCCATTGAAGCTGCTTGTGTTTCTTAATATGATAAATAGTTTAGAAATCATTTGGGTATCAACAAACATCGGCAAGGTGGCATCAGGGGATTATTTTTCCATCCATGGATATGACAGCTATTGTAATTGCTTGACCAGTCTACTCTCTGGCTTGTGTGTTTTGATAACAGGATGTGTGCCACATGTTTATTTGAACTAGCAGGAAATAAATCTGCAAGAGTGAAGAGCTCTGATTCAAGGATATCTCTCCTCTTGCTTCGAGAAATCAGTCCCTTTGTAACAATGGGATAAGATCTACTTTAGTTTATCTCAGAGTAGCATGCAATACCACAGTATGGCATCATGCCCTTCCTCTCATTGCTGATATTCTTAACCCACTATAGATCTCAGCAGGTTTGGCAAATCTGTGCTAAACCCTGCCTGCTGCCTCTCGTCAGATGTCAAAGGGTCCAAGTCAGATGAGGCCCACAACATATTGCTGGCTTTGATGAGGTTCCTTTTAAATGCATGAGATTTGAAAATAGCATCTGGGGCCTGTACAAACTTTGATGAATTTGGAATACCAGAAAAAGAAGATAGGCTTGAGATTAGAATAGAATGGGGGGAAAGTGAGGTGGTGACAGGGCCTGCAGGAAGTGTAAGGATGAGGATCGGAGTGGGGGGGAGAGGGGGAAAGAGTTAGCCAAAGAATGGATATTTTGGAATGAGGAATCTGGCCTAGCATAGTTGGAGGAAGGATGAGGGGTAGATGAAGAGAGAAGTGTCTGGTTAGGTAGGGAGGGAAGAGGTAGCTGGTACAATGATGAAATATGGAAGAGAATGAGCATAGGAAAAAATTAAAAGCTTAAATATTGATCTGAAACAAGAAGGGTGGTATTAAAAGCTGGTAACTGAAGCCTTAACAGTGTACAGCCAATAGTCTTATTAGCCCTATAAAACCCAGGGGCTCAACTACATGTTCAATGCCATGCACTCCCACTCCCCCAGTATGTATTTGCATAGTCAGAAATGTAGTGCACACTTTCATCAGCATGAGGGGAGTACCCTGATTGAATTAAACTTCAAATCTTTTTTGGTTGAACCCATCTTTATTCTGTATCCAGCTTCTATTTGAGTCACTAACTTCCCCCCTTTACTACATATCCAACAGCATCTGTTGTGATAGTAACAGCTGTAATCAGGAACTAGAGACATTGGACCTGATTTTTCTCTAACCTACTCTGAGTTACCAATGGGGCTGTGATGTCCATTGACCTACTGGAGTTACAAGGTGCAAGTGGGAGGAGAATAAGGCTCCTTGTCTGTGCCACCTGACACCCAAATAAAAGATACTCCCAAGCAAGCAATCAGAAGCGGGGGGGGGGGGGGGGGGAGGTGCAACACCATGATGCTCATGTGTATAATGGTAGGTGGGAGAACAGCAATGCTTAGAGACCATAAGCATTTCAATATTATGTTAATATATCAAAATAAGTAGCACCGCCGTGTGGCTTTTTCTACAAGCAACTGGTAGATAGTAAGTAATTGCTTTTTAAGCTATTTCCCCCCCTCAATCTGTCAAAGAAATTATTTGAAATAATTATGAAATAGACATAGAATATAAATGTCAGAGTAGATGTATATGGGAAAATATTACCAGAGAGAGGTTTTGTAATATGTTGGAAATGTCATTTATGGTTCTATTTAATGAATGGGTAATTAGTTAGCTGCATATTGGCTCAATTCTTAATGGAATCCGTAGTGGATTAACTACATGCCTCATGCATATTATCCTACAGAATTTTTATGTCTTCCTGTAATGAATAATCTTCTGCACTGTGCCAATATGAAAATGGAGGGGCTATTACAATGCAGGGAATTCCTGCTCCCATTCCTAAGGCAATGTGACTTTCCATGTGTATATAATTGTAATATAGAGTACTGTACTGGAAGCCGGTGGCATTCCAACTCTTCCATGTGCTGAATCTTCCCTCAGGGTATTTGGCTAAACTCCTTCATGGGGTTGATTTTTCTGGAATTTCAAAACAAAAAACATAGACCTCAGACTATGTTTTCTCCCAAAGCTTGGCTGTTCCTAGGATTTCCCTAATGATATATCTTGGTTTCTCTGCTCCAGCCCCTAGTTTGATCTGTCCAAAGAGCCACTCCCACCTTCCTTTTAGGCAGGATGCAATTAATGTATAGCACTTTCCAAAGGTATAAATCAGCAACTCCTTGCAAAGTTCCATCATCTGCTGACATGATGGATCAATACAAAAATCCTGCCACTGTTGAATGTGCTTTTGGTTGAGTGAAGGGATGTGCCATTATTTAAGAACTAGTTTGGATCTCAGCAAGACAAACATCCCCGTGGTTATACCTGTATATCATATGCTGCATGTTATCTATGGGATAAAGGAGAGAAAACTGATGCCAGAGCAGAGGGATACGGCAGACCATCTATCTCCTGAATTTGAACAGCTAGATCCTAGGGCGATTAGAAGAGCCAACTGTGAAGCTATGCTGCTGATGGAGGCAATGTTAATCTTGGCTAATATCTCAGTCCTGAGGGCAACAAAGGAACAGAGAATCCAGCTGCTACTGGGGCCCAGAAGCGGCCTGGGTTCATATGCCACTTCTCCGTTTACTGCAATAGCCACAGCCAAATTCAGAGTGGCATGGGAAAATCTCCAAATGTGGTGAAAGAAAGCTGCCATTCCCCAAAACATTCCAGAGACAGTCATATAGAATCTCCTTCCTTAGAAGTTTTTAAGGTCAGGCTTGACAAAGCCCTGGCTGGGATGGTTTAATTGGGGATTGGTCCTGCTTTGAGCAGGGGGTTGGACTAGATGACCTCCTGAGGTCTCTTCCAACCCTGATATTCTATGATTCTATATAACACCTCCATGAAAGTGTCAGTGAGACCTCTGAGAGGGTAAAAGGAACACTCCCCTATTCAAATAAATAAAATATATCGTGTGGGCCCTCCCTGCGTAGCCCAACAAACCAACGAAACGAAAAGCAGATGCTGAATCTAACTCTGTTTGTTCTACCTGCACCAGAGTAGAGGACACTGATCTGATGTGGATTTTGTGATCAGACTGCTATACTACTGTTTGTCAATTTAGTCTCTACTATTTTATTTTTTATAACATTATACCAGTAAACTTAAGACAAATCAAGACTCAATACCTTTTTTCCTCTAAGTTTACAGATTGGATGGGAGAGATAAGCTTTCAGGGAACAAAAACCAAACAGAAATAATGCATGTACCCATGTACGCCATTCACCTTCATCAGTAGGCTCATCTGTGCTCTCCTTCAGGGACTGGCTTGAATGCTAGTGTATGTCAAATAGTTCCTAGTTCGCAGCATGGTTTGAGTCCCCCACCACATCTCTCCCCTCTTCCTTGTTCATGGCAGGAGCCTGTGTCTTGGGTTCCTGCCAAGTAGCCAAAGTCATACACAGGGTACTGGCAAGTACGGCCTGAAGTTCATTGTAAACAAAGCAAATCTATGGGGCAGCACCAGATTGCTTGTTGTCCTCCTTCACCAAAAAGTTCCTTCACTTTCCCGCAGCACTACTGCTTACCCGGGTCATGCCCTTTTTTCAGCATCCTGCATGCTCTGCATATAGATGCTGATATTTCTTCAGCAGTTCTGTAGCACTATTTGCAAAGCTTCTTCTCTTCACATGGTGAGGAGATCCAGGATTTCTTTCCTGCTCCAAGAAGGAGCACATCTAGTAGTTGTGAGTGCATGAAACCAGCGTAGTTGGATGCACAAAATAAGGCAAGCTGGTAGGTGTGCTCGCCAACGTGGGTAATCAAGAAAAGGCATTTCAAAACAAGCAGGAGGGTGGGTTTCCACGTTCCCAGGGTGATGGAGCTCAAACTGTGACAGGAGTGGTCACTATCACAGGATCAGTGGCATTGTGGGGGATTATCGGCTGCAGGACTGTTTGTGTTGACACAACTAATAAAATGTCTATACTCATGCTGCGTCAGCCAAAAGTAGGTTGACCATGGTTCTGAGTCACTCAAGGAAGAGAAGTTACTGCCTCGCTGTAGCAGGGTGCTTACATCAACAAGAGATACATTTTGGTCTGGACACATTGTAGGGGCAAGGTTGCGGAAGATTGGCGAGGAGCTAAGTGGTGGACTGAGTATGTGACTGGAGGTAAGCGGAGGATGCAGGCAGTTTCAATGAACTTTGTCCGACAGACCCCGCCAAAAGATATTGTAGCATAGCTCAGCATATTTTGCCTGTAAACAAGTCAGCTTATGTAATAAACATAAATTGTACATATAAGAATGTAGCCAGCTGTGACCCCATGTAACCCCGAGATAAGCGCGAAGAATATAGTGCCGCAGAGGACTCCCCCCCCCCGGTGGAGTCCTGTCTGTTCAGTTGTCCCAAACGGCCAGAGTCCCCTGCAGCCCCTCCGCGCGTCCTAGGGGCTCCCCGCGCAGCTTGGAGCGTAAGTTCTTCCTTCCTTCAATAAAGCGTAGTTTACTATTCTTAGGCCTGAGTGTCCTCCTTTCGCTGGTATCTTCCCCCCTGCAGCCTTTGCGGGCACACACATATATACCTAGGTTGATACAAGTCAACCTAACTTTGTCGTGCAGACCAAGCTATAGTCTAGTGACAGAATTCACAAGTTATTAAGAATATAAAGGGGATTCCATACTGAAGCTTCTGGGTACAGCTAGACCTTGCAGTTCTCCTTGAACTTCTTGTTCCAAGACTAAAAACAAGCCTGTATCACCACAAAGTATCTAAATACTGGCCTTGACTACAGTTGTGAAAAGGACTGCATTAAACAGCTCTTTCCTAAGGGGATTTTCCCTCTCTTTCTTGTAATCAAAAATTACTGAATTTACACATGACCACACGCACCAGTATGGCACTTGCTATGTCTGAGGCACTTGCTATGTCTGATTGCACAGTCCAGACTCCCAAAAGACTAACTGAAGAAGTAGAATAGACTTGAATGATACCCCACAAATGTTTGTAGTATTTGAAATGTTTTCTATGTTTATAATGTTTTCTCCCAAGTGTATGTTTAGTTTTCTTGAATATATTCATAAAGCAGCATATCATGGTCAGTAGATACTTTATTAATTTATTACAATAGATCAGATGATCCTTCCTAAGAAAAAGGGTGTGATGCAATGTTTATAAAATGATGTTGAGAGCCTTATATATCCCTAGTGTAATTCCATTGACTGTAAGGGAACTCTTGTCTGAGTAAGGACTTAAGGGGATAGGGGCAGGGATGGAAGAAGGAGGTAGAGGGGAAGAGAAGGGAGGGCGAGGAAGAGCCTTGAGAACGCAAACACCACAAACGTGCCTGGAATAATAGTCTCCATCCCCCTACAGCATATTTTATTTATTGTAATTCCACAAATTGTAAGCTAATCTATTCAGGCAAATATTGTTTATTTGCATTATAATTCGTTTTTTTAAAACTCTTTTTCTGTTTACATGACTAAAAATGTTTCACTAACTTTAGAATTATTTGAAGTGTTCTTAAAGTTATTGACATTTGTGGTTCTCTGCTGGTTCTTTTGTGTTTACCGTATACCCATGAAAGTGCATTGTCAAAAACAGAAGGTGATTGATTTGGAACAAAATTAAGGATTAGAGCAGATGCACTGGCTAGTACCATTTAATAGCAATGCTTTCAAGACTCTCTTCAAAGCAACAATCCCACAGGCTGTAGGAATGTAGCATAGAGATAAAATACCTATCAGTGGCACTATATTTAGTAGCAAAAATAATTGACAAGTAACTGGGTAGAGCGGATTATAAATTGCAAGATGCCCACAGTGATTTCTGCTGCTGAGCAATGTAGATATTAGGAATACAGTATAAGACTGTCATTGCTATAGTATGGTGGCTGAATAACCCAGTAAGATGGAGGATTTTATTGACCAAAACCAGATAAACTATATTATCCAAAATTTGTCTTTATTGCCTTACCAAAAACATTTCTCCTTTCCTATCAACCCACACCCGCTATTAATCAGCCAATAATTACATGGTATAAAGAAAACTATTTTGATATCTCA
This sequence comes from Caretta caretta, assembly GCF_965140235.1. NCBI lineage: Eukaryota > Metazoa > Chordata > Testudines > Cheloniidae > Caretta > Caretta caretta. The sequence goes on along the minus strand of NC_134214.1, from coordinate 71,168,571 downwards.
CTTTAAACAACTTCATTGGTGCATAAAATAAACCAAGCATGACTGAAATGAATGCTAATGCTGAATTTTTAAATTGATTACTTCAATCACTGCTGCAGGAACAATTCTTAACTGACATTAGATATCCTATGTCATGCTACTGCTCAGAGAGCTTATCTTGGTGCACAGTGCAGCCAAATTGGAAAATAAAAGTAGTAGTACTTCTAGATCAGGACTTCAGGCTCAAAAGGTCTCCCTCTATCTATTCCTTACTCCCTTGAGCGTCAAGTGAGTGTTTTGACTTCAGCCCTGTACCCAAATTGTCTAAGTTAGATAAATTTGTCTCACAGAGGTCTTGATTTAGCAATCTAGCTCTATTCAGCATGTGCTGAAGTGTTTTGCTCCATAGGGAGCAACTTAAGCACATGCTTAAATGCTGGCTGAATTGGGGCCATTACAGTAAAAAAAAGAAGAAGACCTTATTATATATCATATAATGCTGAGGAAGCAGTGCACGGTTAAGTAGCTATCCACAAGACTGATTCAGGAGATGTTGGTTCTACACTGAACTCTGCCAGTGAGTCATTGTATGATTATAGGCTTGGCTCAGGGTAGGCAAACTACAGCCTGGGTGCCGCATCCAGGCCTCCAGATGTTTTTAATCCAGCCCTTATGCTCCTGCCTAGGAGCTGGGTCTGGGGCTTGCCCCGCTCTGGCGCTCTAGCCGGGGAATGGGGTAGGGGGCTTGCCCCACTCCATGCAGCTCCCAGAAGCAGTGACATGTCCCCCCTTTGGCTCCTATGTGTAGGGGCAGCCAGGGGGCTCCGCACACTGCCCGCACCCCAACTGCTGCCCCCGCAGCTCCCATTGGCCTGGCCGTACCTCCACATAGGAGCCAGAGAGGCGACATGCTGCTGCTTCTGGGAGCTGCTTGAGGTAAGCGCTGCCCAGAGCCTGCATCCCTGATGCCCTGCACCCCAACCCCCTGGCCCAGCCCTGATCCCCCTCCTGCCCTCCGAACCCCTCGGTCCCAGCCTGGAGTATGCACTGGCACCCCAAACCCCTCATCCCCAGCCCCACCCCAGAGCCCGCACCCCCCAGCCAGAGCCCTCCCCCGGCCCCGCAGCTGAACCCCCTGCCCCGGCCTGGAGCCCCCTCCCACACCCTGAACTCCTCATTTCTGGCCCCACCCCAGAGCCCGCACCCCCATTGGGAGCCCTCACCCACTCCCACACCCCAACGCCCAATTTCGTGAGCATTCATGGCCTACCATACAATTTCCAAACCCAGATGTGGCCCTCAGGCCAAAAAGTTTGCCCACCCCGGGCTAGGTACTCTGGACATTATTTGCCATACTAATGCCCCAGCTTGACAGCTGTTTAACTTCCCTGGAGAGTCAAACTCAGTCTCTGTGCCTAAAGCTTCCTGTTACAGGAGTCTCTACTCACGTACACAAGTGTTTTCAGGATAAGTCCTAGATATTTTACTAACACCACCTCACTTAAACAAACCAAGCCAAACTGAAAGAGCATTTCACTTAGGGCTTGAACTTGCAAAGTGTGGGACGTGCTTAACTTTAAGTCAATGGGACTTATTAAAGTGTTTGCTGAATCTGGATCTGAGTTCCCATTACCTTTCAGAACTGAGCCCTCATCCTAAGAAGTATAATTTTCATAGGTGTCTAACTGAGTTCAGTGGGACCACTCATATGAACAATTACTCATAAGAGGAAGTGTTTACAGAATCAGACCCTTTATGAGACAAACCCTCTCTAAATAACTTCACAGACTGGTGCTGCTGCAGCAGTCAGACTACCATAGATCATTTTGTTCAATGATTAATTCACCATTGGTGTTGCTCTCAGAGTTTACAAACTGAAAGAAGTATAAAATTATATCCAGCCAAAGAGATTCCCCAAACTTTAATTTACAATAGATGCATGTATGTTTTTTTTGAGTGGGAGGTGGGGTGGGCATTAAATGAAGCACTTAATTGGAAAAGACTTTTTTTCCTGTATGCTGCAAACATTTTCTTTATGCACAAAGTAATATACAGTAAAATTATATAAAAACCTTAACTGCTTCACATACAGCTCTATCAAAGTCTATCAGACCTTCACTTCCTGCTGTGACAATATTACTGCCCTTGCCTTACCCGATGGCTCCCATGGGGATTTTTTCCCCTTTAAATAAAGTGCTTGAGATATCCAGAGTGATTCGAATGCATGGAAATCAGAGAAGCTTTTATGCACCTATTGTGTTTTTAATTATGATTTTATGGGATTTTTCCTGTGGGGACAAAAAGAAATCAAGCAATATTTAAAAGGGTTCTATTGTTATAGAAAGAACAATATCACATAATGTCAGGAGTGCTGGAAGAAGAGAAAATCCTAAACAACAGAAAAGGAACAACAAAAGAAAGTCCAAATATATTGTACACATAACACAAGACAACTTCAGCACACAACAGGAAAGACTAAAATATAATAATGTGAAATGCTCGTGGAAGGGACTGAGAGGTCACGTTTTCAGGACTGTAACCAGACAGCTTATTCATTAGGAAAGACAATAAAACAATTCCATTAAACTTCTGGCCAAGTGTGATTACCAGTAGCCATTTCCTTCTGATATTACAGTAGCATCTAGAGGCCTCAACAGAGATGAAGGCCTCATTTTGCTCCATACTGTAAAACATTCAGTAAGTTTCTTTCCCAAAGACAGAGTCTAAATTTTGCTTATTTTGACTTCACCTGCACTACCTCAAAATGAGATTGTTTCAAATCCAGCATGTGCCATGCAGTTTCAAACTCCCAGCCAACTCCAACACTAGAACATTTTAAAAATTTGGACTCTCTCAAATGTTAGGCTCTCTGAAAATTTTCATTGCTTTAAAACTAAAGCAGCATGTCTCCCATGGTCTAAATTGTTTCCACTGTTCGTCTTTTTTTAAAAAAATTAAAGTTATATTAAAATAAAGTAAGTAAAATGGTTACACACGTAGATTTCCCACTTAACAGTCTTCTAACTTTAAAAGCTACTGAACCAATTGTCTTCAAAAAATGGGGATTTCAGTGATGCCTTAGATCTCAATGGCAACTACAAAATGAGCCAAGATTAATCATTCTGCCTTCAGCTGTTGGGTTACTGTACGTTGGTGCAAAATTTCTGATTGGAACATATGTTGTTGTATTTTCAGGTACTTCAATATACATAACTCAGGAATGGCTAAACTATTTTTTCCTCAAACTTAAAAAAAAAAAAAAGAATACCAACAGAAAAATAAAATTAACCTCAGACACAAAGGATTGAAATATTTCATCCCAAAAGGAATTGGTTTGTTAATGTTATGGCAAATGGAAAAGGGGAGTTTAGAATGAAAGTTTGAACTCTCCTTTACCTGCAGCATGTGCCATCTGCATTCACAACAACAGAAATTCACATCAGAACTTACATTAAAAGAGATTCAGCTTGTTAGCCCTATATTGAAAACAAAAAAAAACCAAGGACATTCACACTTAAGGGTTGGGTTTCCCATATCTGCCCAAACTGGGGAAAGCAAGGATTAATGTGCTTGATGTGTGATATGCCTCATAACTTGAGGGAAAACTCCACTCCTTTTGATCAGCTCAGAAAGCATGTACACACAAAAGCACTTCTCACCATGTATAAACTCTGCAGTACATTTGAAGCTAATGTTGTAAACCTATGACAGGCCATTTTGCCTGATCAGAAAATGAGTAAAGTTCAGGACTTGACCTGAAGTACCACAGTTTTACATAAAAGCCTCCAATTTTGGGGGAGCAATTATTTGTGGGTATAAATATTGGCCCTTGGACAACTAAATGTTTGATGTCCAACAACCTTTAAACCAGAAGCTAGGTTGAGAGCACTTAAATACACAGCCCTATATATTTTCTAAAAGTTTGTTAGATTGATAGTAAGATAGGAGCCCATTAATTCTACCCTACATATCTGACCGCTTTTAGCAATGCTTACCAAATGGAATCCTTAGTTCAGTGGGCTCCTGAAGAACTGAAAACTGACTATTTCAGAACTATGGGGACTTTTTAAACTATGGGTACTGCCCAAACACTGCAGAAGTAGTCCTGGGACTTCCATAAATATGTCTGGCTAAATGCCTGATAAAGTGTTAATTCACCAGTCATTGGAAACCTGAAGTTCAGCTCTGACTTACAGTATTTAATTGAAAGCACCTCTGAAAATAGTTCTGCTTTCACATTAGAGGTGGATGAAAAAAAATGTGAACTTCAAGTGAGCATATCAAAATATTATGTTTTTGTTGGATTTGTTGAGTGATTTGACAACTTTTTCTCACTATGATCAAAAGATTAGATTTTCACAATTAAAAATGTAACAGTTTCTTGAAGTTTGCAGGTTTGTTAAGTACTAATAGTGAGTGAATTCAGCTGTCCACACATGTACCACATGTCAATTTGGAGCAAGTTTCAAGAAGAAATTTCTCACAATCTTATGTGATTACTACTTAGAACACGTGGAGGTAAAAGCTACTCTTTGTTCCAAGTAACACACAGGAGCTGGTTCAGACAGTAGCTATAAGTCAACCAGAAAGTAATAACCACCACAGCACAACTAAACTCAACACACTTGTGGGAGGGACTGTGTCAAAAACTAAAAAAATGTTATACTAAATATGAAGGACATTAGGATTTATTCTATCTGTATCTTTGATTGTTAGGGTTGTTGGGTGTATGAGAATAAGGGGTTAGTTCAAGCAGGAGTCACTCATCCGTTTCCAGGAAAGCACCAGAGAGCCCCATTTATCAATATTTAAAAGACAATGCAGGAGTCTTTATTTGGGAGTTTTACCTCTGACCATGCTGGATTTATCGCTTGGGCTTGTAATCCAGGGATGTGTGGAAAAGAAGAGAACCAAAGAGCTTTGGGGAGGATAAAAATACAGCCCCTGAAGAACTAGGGAGAGTGAGGCAGAGGTCAGTGAACTGTGCATGGAAGGAGCAGACCGAGACAAAGATGGACCCTGGGGGAGGGTTAGAAGGAGGTAGGCCTGCCTCAGCTTTAGTCAAGAGACAGGTGCACATGGATTGTGTTAAAGCTGGAGCTCATCAGGCTGCTGGGAAGTCTGGGATTCTCAGGTCCACAACTCGGTGGCAACCAACCACGCAGACTCGGAGTCAAGGACCGCAGGGCTTTTCCATTCACAGAGAATTCTGATTTTTTGTTTTGTTTTCGTTCTAAATCAGAATTAGCCCAATTTAAAAATATCAAAATCCTCCATGGAGTAGAATAACCTTTCTCCACAAAGCACTGGTTAAAATACTTTTCTCTTGTTATGCTTTGTTCTCACTGATGAGATTAAACGGTACCTTGTTTTGAAAAGGCAGTTTTGGGTCACTGGATTATCCACTGGTCACAAGTCCTGAAGGGAAGGCTAGAAGTAATCAAACCCAGTCAACCTGTGGAAGAATCACATTTGGTGGCTAGAGGGCCATAGCTTTGGCAGAGAGAGTGGGATTCCACTCCAAGATAGGTGAAGGCAAGAAGCTTAAAACTGGAAGGGGTGCACTCGGAGTGACCAGGAAGAGGGGTCAGCTAGCCCTCACACATGCTATGCTTTAGGAATGGGGAGAATAATAGTGGAAGAAGTTACTTAAGAGACTCTAAAGCCAAATGTGAGGAAATAAAACCCTTAAATTCAGCGTGGAGGCAAATTAAGGAAGAAACACAGAAGGGATAGACTCCCTTAAACAAAAGAAAGTAGAAAGATAAGAGATAGCCTAATGATCATGTGCTGCTTTAAATCCACATTCATAACACTGTGTACATATTTGCTAGCACAAAATTGAGCTACAAGACTTTAAAAAAGTATCTAAAAAACAAATTTAAAATTAGTTTATGTTTATTTGCCAAGCCTAGTTTCAGCCTAGAGCAAGTTTTTATAGCCAAATGATAAACCTCTGAAAATAGGGCTTTCTAATGGACAGCTTCCATGTCTAAATATACAGCGCTGCAGCTGTTTCGGTACAGCTGTGCTGCTGCATGCATCTGGTAAAGACACCCTATGCCAACGGGAAGGAGCTTTTCTGTCAGCATAAAAAAACCTTTGTGAGTGACAGAAGCTATGTCGGCAGGAGTAGCATTCCTGCTTATGTCAGCATAACTCATGTCGCACAGGGACATGGTTTATTCAACCCCCTGAGCAATATAAGTTATGCTGACATAGGCTGTAGCGTAGACATAGCCTCAACTACTGCTAGGCATGCTAATGACATACACTAGCGTTGGCTGACTTGATTCAACAAAATAAGATGTTTGTTTGCTTTGTCACAAACTATTTGGGTGAAGTTTCTGCAAAATGAAAGCTAGACAGTATATATACGCACACACACACAGGGCTTGTCTACACTACCAACTTTTGTTGACAAAACTTTGTCGACACCCAAAAGTCGACAAAACAAAAATCGCCAAAGGGTGTTCACACTTGCTCCCTATGTCAACAGATCAGTCCGCACTGGGGACACCATCATCAACAGGGTGAGCAATGCACAGTGGGAATGTATCCCACCATGTAGTATTGTGGGAAGGAAGAGCTGATTGCTGCGCATCTTGGGGTTCTCTCCAAGTTCTCCCACAGCCCCCTCAGCTGCCGAGAACAGCATCAGGAGTAGCTCTGTGAGCTCTCTGTGTGATGAATGGCAAAGCAGCACAGCTGTCTGTCCCCCTCCCCCACAGCAGCAGTCTGCCTGCTGCTGTGTTCCTGGTGCAGGGCAGAACAGGAGCACTCCAGTGGTTTGCTCTTTGTTTGTTCCCCAAAGGGAGCAGCCCACAGATACTTCCAGGGAGCTTTGAAAGGGGAGGGGTGCGTGCCTGTAGGTCAGCAGAGATCAAAACACTGAGCGGAGCAATTAGGGCAGGCATTGTGGGATACTGGCGGAAGCCAGTTCTGTCGACAAAACAATCAGCAATGTCTACACTGTCTCTTTGTCGACAATAAAGGGAGGGGAAAAGATAAAAGTCTTGCATAGGGGTGGAAGTTTGTTGTCGCCAAAACTGGAGTTTTTTTGCGACAAAAGTCCCATTGTAGTGTGTAAACTCTTGCTGTTTTGTCACCAAAAGGCAGGTTTTGGCAACAAAACTTGCCAGTGCAGACAAGCCCATATACACTGTATATGCACACACACACACACACACAGATACTTAGATATATACATACAATTCCAGATATCCAGTTAACCAAAAATCCTAGTTATCTGAATCCACGTGTCCCCCATGTAGCCTTAAGTTACTTAACAGCACTTCAGTTATCCAAAACTTTCACATGTCCCCCAGGTCATTTGAAAAATGGTACTGTATTTCAATCAGGCCCCTTTTAGTGAAGGGCTTGTGCTCATTTTTATTATAAGGCATTTTCAGCATTCATAAACGTGCCATGAAAATTTTGCTCTAAACTAATATTTGATATTCAAGCTCTCAAGAGTAATATATGTATTATGTTAAATTATATGTATATAAATTATTTGCTTTTGGATGCAGGCACATTTAAAACCAATAGCTGCAGGCTGTCTAATGTTAAAGAGATCCATGGTGTGGGGCTTGTTTGTTTCATTCTTACTGAAGAGAAACTACTCTCCTCTCGACCCAGGAGTATCAAACAGCCACTGCCCACTGGCACTGCCAAAGCACTTACGATTTTAATTGCAAGGAGGCAGAAACCTAGCCTCCAGCTTTCTGTGCTTACAAATCATTGGCATTAACAACATCTCTGATGACCAGTTCAACAAGAAGACACTGCAGTTTTATTTGTGTCCTAAGTTCAAGTGGTAAGGAATCCAAAAATTGCTAGTATTTCATGAGTGAAAATGCTATTAAAGCTCTTGTTTCTGGCTCCACATGGGACTTCATTCCTCTACCCTTGCACATGGCACTAGAATCTCTCATAATGAAGGGGGTTGCCAATCAGGAGTGTTCTGCTTTACAATGCTTCTGCACTGAATGGGTTTCAAAAACACCCGAGTCATATGCCACTAGAGAGTTGGTGCAAGCAGCTTGCACAACTCCATGAAGGTCTGGTTCCTCATTTTGAAGCCAATGGTCATCACCCCAATTTTCCAAGACTATGTGGTCCCTCCACACGATGCTGGCTCTCTGGGACTAGAAGTGGTGATCCACCCACAGCACTGCATCCTGGCACTCAGCACATCTGTTTCTTGTGACCAAATGGATTTTCGTTTCCCCGCTCTAGGTCAGACTTATTTGCAATCTATTTTTTTATGGATTGATTCCATCCAGTACTGAACATTTGCTACTGGGTGGTAGCAGAACCATATCATCATACACTTGCTCCATGTCTCCAATGCAGTCTGTCGGAAGCTGACATCATCAAATGTCTGAAGGTGGCATACAGTACCACCAAGACAGGTCTAGAGTTTCTCCTATGATGCATTGGATTCTGGGATACCCTTTCTCAAATGGTAGCGGAAAAGTTGTGAACTAAAAAGGGACAGTGTGGACATGGATATATAACTGTGTACAATGTGTACCCATGCCCAGCTTCTCAAATGTGGACACTCGGCACAGGTACGTGTGCAGAAAGTACATGGACAAGCACCCAGGGAAGCGCAAAAGCATAGATGAAACCTCTACCATAAAAGAAGAGCTGATGGTTTTTGATAAGACCAAGTTTTGCAGGATATACTGTAGAAAACAAAATAAGCTGTGTAATTTCTCTTCTAAAAGTAGCATTTCAGAATGAAGCAGGGAAAAGGCCTGTTTTTGATCTTAGTTTATTAGATCCAGATCTGAGAATGCAATGATCTATTTATCTTTAAAAAGTAATATCCTTTTGATTGCATGTCATGGCTAACCTCTTATCTTTGTCTTTGAAGTCTGAGACTAATGACAACAGCATTAAGAGTCTTGCAAAATTTGGCAGTAGTTCGTCCAATTATCTGATTAATCATGAAGATGGGGTCCTTTTCCTTACTTATTTGCAATGTTTCTAGAAACCATAACTCTCAAAATCTAAATGGAGTCATGGTCTTTCACCCCCTTGGGCAGGGCTATAATTCTGAAGCTGTATGTTCTAACTGGATTTTGAAAGACCTCCATTTGTTTCTTGTGATGGGACACCTGCCCCATACTGGGCTCTAATGCATTAATAGAGCCCTAGGAAGGCTGCACAGTAGGCAGCCAATCAGTGAAGGGCTGAAGGGAGCAGCTAATCAGGGCCAAGCATAAAAAAAGGGAGTTGCAGGGCAGAGGAAGGCAGTTCTCTGCTGGGAGCCCAGGGAGGAAGGACTGTGTCTCTGGAGGGGTGAGAAAGCTGCTAGCCCCCTGGACAAAGCAGTGCTGCTAGCAGAGACCGGGGCAGTGAGAGACAGGCCCTTGCTGGCTGGCTTCTGGAGTTTGCAGGGTTAGGCTCTGAGGGAAGGGCAAAGAGGATACTGGGGCCACAAGGAAGTGGTCAGACAATTTGCTGCAGTAGCCACTAAGGGAAGTGGCTGAACAGCGGACTGAGTAAAGTGGGTGGCACGGGCAGAGGAATGTATTGCTGAAGAGGACGCCGTGGTCCTTGGAGAGATGTGGGAGAGACTAGAGCAGGAGTGGCGGCGGTGAGGGACCACCAGAGGACAACGCTCTGGTGAACCACGCTAGTCCCCAGGACAGCCAACAGGAGGTGCCCCGTTAGTGAGTGAACCCTGTTACATGTCTCTATATTTCTAAGAAGATTGCCAGGGAGGAGAGCTCTCTATTTGAAAAAGGACACATCTACCTGCATGAGTTATCACTCCAGCCTTTACACATTGCACAGATAGTTGAAGCTGCTGTTCAGACTTAATGAGCAAATTTCACACTGTAATTGAAGTTATTCTTGTTTACTGACACCACTCAGCACAATTTGGGTAGCTGAAGGTTCTTTAAACAAATTACCCACCCATCTCTAAAATATAAAGGGGACTATCCTAAACTGGTGTAAATTGTCATAGCATGATTGACTGCAATGACAATTTATACCAGCTTAGGATCTTCCCCAGATTGTCTAGGAGGGAATGAGCCAAATTAACCAACAATGCTGCACAAGAGTTAAAGGCTGACAAATAAAGATTAGCGTGTATTTATTCAAACTGAATTTGGCCAGGATATTAACTTCCTCATTCATGTGAACAATACCACATGATATCTGAGGAGGTCTAATGAGAATCTTAGTTTTCCATGTCATGCAAGCCTTTAACAGCTCCATGTGGGGATCAGATGAAGCACATATCAGGAAGGAGATGCAGGCTTTTCTTCTACCTAGTCAAAGATATTAGAGTGGTGGCTGGAGTTAAGGATCCAAGAGGCTACACCAAAGAGGAGCTGTGAATCCTTCACCTGACTAACTTCAGATGAAAGAGTCAGCTGATGAAAAGTTAAACTCCATTTGTAGGGTAACCTTTTCAAGCTGTTTGGAATGATATATGTCATGTCCATGTGAGTTCTCATCTCATTCGTCTTAGAGGACAAGGTGTATAATGTAGTTTTATTACTCTGTATAAAAATATTTACTGGTCAGCTGTCAAATAAAAGTGCAATAGCTGTTATTTTGATTGTCTATCATAATAGGAGAGAGACTCTAACTTTCTAAAAAGGACTTGTAGCTCTTCCTACCAAGTGCCATACAGGTCTCATTTAGCGCTGGCCAAGTAATGGCAAACATTGTTAGATAATTTGCACACCATTTTAAAAAATAAAATATTTGTAAGATTTTTCTCCCTATTACTTCTCCACTTGTACCAAACACATTTGCTTGATATAAAATCCTGTGTCTAAATCTTTTTGAGCAAGAAATTACAACTGTGTTTTAAAAGGAGTAGTTCTGTCTTTTGAAAGAGATAAAGGTCTTGTCTACACTACAGTTCTATAACAGTATAACTATGGCACTCAGGGGTGTGGACTTCACCCCTGAGCAACACTGTTATACCGACCTAACCCCCTGTGTAGACTGCGCTATGATGGCAGGAGAGCTTCTCCCACCGACATAGCTATGACCTCTTGGGGAGGCGGATTAACTACACCGAGAGGAGAGCTCTCTCCCATTGGCTTAGAGTGTTGTCATTAAAGTGCTACCGTGGTGCAGCTGCACCAATGAAGTGTTTTAAGTGTAGACGTGCCCTTAGAATCTGACCAAGGAATGTTCTAAGCAATTTCCGCATCTGTTAGGTATGGACATCATTGAGGGAGGAGTTTGCTCACCACCTTGCACCAGGTGCCCAACAGCTTGCACAATTGTTCTCTCTGGGAGCAAGCAAACTTCCACAGAGAATAACGGAAACCTTTCCAGACTTCAATAGTCTGACTGGGACTTAATTAGATTAGTTTTTGAAACCATTAATAATAAATAAAGGCAATTACTTTCCTTTTTTTCCAGATACATTCAGGTAGTTCTAGAGTATCATACTCTTCTCTTTAAAGCCTTGACGCACATTTTCATCTAAAAAGATGTTGTTTTGCTCCATTACTGGTATCAAAGAAGAAAGCATTTCCCCAAACTTTCCTTACACGACAGTCTTGTTTTCAAGGCTTTTATCACAAATTCAAAATTTTGTATTCTAGTTTCTCAATAGCTATTTCTACCTCTTCAAGGTCCACAACTGACATTGCTTCTTCTAAAAACAAAGTATTGATGGAATGATAAAGAAAAAATTTAAGAAGTAGGCTTCCTTGCTCTAGCCGACCATTGGATTCTGAAGATTCGGCTAGTATAAATGTTTTTTTGTGATTCAAAAATGTCTTGATGGATATATGTCTGTGATATAGTTGTTTACATCTCAGCAAATTGTCTTTGACCTCTAATATTCAGTTATGAAAATCTTCCTCAGTCCACTTGCAATCTATTCACATTACAATGGAAGATATTTTCCCATAATCAGGGTTACTCTTGTTGACTCCAAAGCATAAGGCTTTCAGCACTCTGACCCAGATCCAGCAAAACATCCAGGCACATGAGTAACTAAATCAATGTGATGACTCATGCTTACAGCGAGGTTGGATGCTTTGCTGGATCAGGGTCAGAACACTCAGCGCCTTGCAGGATTGAGCCCGTGGATACACACCAAGGGGATAAGAGACCCATCTTCAAGTGTGAAGAAAATCTTCTAGTGCAGGGCTCAGCTACCTTTTTCCTCAGCATGAATACAGTTAATGATGAACCAGTTGGTATTGCAGTACACCTCCATTAGACTTGCATGTAATTTGTTATTTTCCACTCTACAACATTTTCCACAGCTACAACTTAGTATAAAATATTGAGGTGTTAATTAAATTAACAGTCCCTTCCCTTGGACTGTAAACCCTGTGGGCCAAATCCTCTGATTGGGTAAACCAGGGTAGCTTCATTGAGTAACTGGGCCCATAGATGAAAGCTTTTTGCTTTTCATCTCAGGTCCTATCTTACCTATTTCATAAGTCCATTACTTCTCAAAGAGCCAGTCCTGTGGCATCTGAAGCTGCTGAAATTCATAGCAGCCCTGAGTGCTTCATGGAGGCTCAATTAACTTTGTGCCTCACAATGTTCTCTAGTTGTTCTGAAGATGAAAGGCAAGTTTTCATGTGCAAATAACTGGTCTTTAATTATACTGAAAAATGCAGGCTACAATGCCACCTTCTTGTTCTATGCGGATTTGATGCAACTCTAGGTACAATTTTCTGTGATGGTGGAAGAGTCACATTTTAATTGGTTATTCAGTCACAGCTCAGCAATTCAAACTACATCTCTGAGTACCAGCGCAAAAAAGTGCTTACTATAGTTCTGATGCTGCACAATCCTATTAAACCTGAAGCAAACAATTGCTCTGAAATGGCCAGGGCCAGCATATTTCTCTAAAGCTTCAACACAGGCCATCTGCATGGTTTTTTTCTCTGCAAACTAAGATATTCCCTGACTTATATATTAATTCTAATAAATATGAGGAGAAAAAATGAAGGCCAAGGTAACACTTTTCTGCTCTGGTTATTTCTCTTTAAAGTCCCCATTTGTTGCTGTCTCCAAAGTGCCTCTGTTTTAACAAACTCTTGAAGAATCAGAAAGCCATTATAAATGTAATCTGCCACCTGCTCTTACCGTGTAAAATTTAATTGTCTCACAGCTCAAAGATTTAGTAGAAAAGAAATGTCCAGATTTGGTGTTCATTTATAAAGGGCAAATGAAACAAACCCAGAGATGATTTGGACTTTCAGTCAACATTTTCTTTAGAAAGAAAAAAAATATATTCCTGTGAGTGAAAATAAGCAAATGAAAATAAAAGCACATACTGCAGGGGCTTTTATTATTATTTTGTAAAAAATGTTCCTTCTGTTAGTCTTGCGTAAACAAAAATAAACAAAAAGCTTAGATATTTTAAAGTGTTGTCATACAGCATGGCCAGAGGGCGGCAGCAGCAGGAGAGTGTTAGAAGGGAGCCTTATTCCCTGTAAAGGGAAGAAAGTTTGCTATAAATTAATTAAAGCACCTGAAGCCAGTCACATGATAAACCCCCCCTGCTTCAATCAGAGAAGAGGAGGAGTTGAAGCAGAGTGGACTGGCATTGGAGTAGAGAGCAGTTTGGAGGAGTTGATACAGAGTGGATTGATGTTGGAGCAGAGAGCAGTTTGGAGGGAAGCAGAGGAAAGTTCGGAGAAGTGCTGCGGTGGGCGAAGAAGACCCTAGGTAAAGGGACACCTGGTTGTGCAGAGGGAGGGCAGGAAGCCCCACAAGCTGACAGGCAGGAGAGGGAAGTAGCCCAGGGGAAGGAACCGCTAGTTCTAATGGTTTACCACTATCCCTAAGTCCCCTGGGCTGGGACCCGGAGTAGAGGGCGGGCCCGGGTCCCTCCCTCTCCACTCCCCTCCTCTAGGACACTAGTGGGACAGTTAATACCCCAGTTCAGGGGCAAGAAACGGTGCCCTGAAACACCCCCCCCCCCGCAAGAAGAGAAAGTGCAAGATCCATCATAGTAGTGCCGGCAATTTGCCACAGTACATGCTCTTTTACTGACGCTAGTAGTGCATAGTATCTCATACTTTCAGTGAGCATGACTTTGTCACTCTAGCCTCTGTCAGTCAATGGCACATGTCAACGTGTCAAGAGACTAGATTTCATGGTGGTCTTAGGGCCCTTCATTGTGCTGATGAATCTGCATGGCAAGCACTGCAAACAATAGAAGTTAGTATGACTACATCAAATCAAGTTATTGGGGCTTGAATTTAGTTGACTGTAGTTCATTTGTAGTAAACCTCCTGTCTGATCTCAAGCTACAAGTGTCAATAAATCAGTTAGGCAATTATGTCTTATTACAACATACACCATACATACACCAATACCCACAAACAGGTATATCGTACAGATGCTACTCGTGAGAAGTTATTTCTACATGAGCTTAAATTGTATGCAACAGAGCTCTTCCACATGACTGCAAATGAATCATGGTGGTTTCACAAAGCCGTGAGCTAGTCCAGTGGTTCCCAAACTTGTTCCGCCACTTGTGCAGGGAAAGCCCCTGCCAGGCTGGGCCGGTTCGTTTACCTGCCATGTCCACAGGTTCGGCCGAATGTGGCTCCCAGTGGCCACGGTTCACTGCTCCAGGTCAATGGGAGCTGCTGGAAGCGGCAGCCCGTACATCCCTCGGCCCGCGTCGCTTCCAGCAGCTCCCATTGGCCTGGAGCAGCAAACCGTGGCCACTGGGAGCTGCGATCGGCCGAACCTGCAGATGCGGCAGGTAAACAAAGCGGCATAGCCCGCCAGGGGCTTTCCCTGCACAAGCAGCTGAACAAGTTTGGGAACCACTGAGCTAGTCAGTCCATGTAAGAATGGGAAGAGATAGCACCTTATTCCACTGATTTCAGTGGGGTGATTTGCCCGGTAAGGGCCTAGTCCATGTTGGGGTGGGGAGAGGGGGGAAGAGAAAATCTCTGGGCCAGTTTGAGGACAGGGGAATGGAAATTCTGCAGATTTGTAAAGAATAGCAATTTCTTGAAAATACCAGAACGTTTTTCTGAAGAAAAGAAAAATCACATGCTACAATTAGACGAGTCCCTGGGCAGTTCCAGGCAGTGCGGCTACCCAAGCCAAAACTGACATTGGCAACATTGTAATGCAACATTTTTTTTAGGATGAACTGCAAATGAACCATTTTTTTCTGTAAGTGAAGTACCAACGTGAGATCTAACTAGAGCCAAGATATACAGAGCGAAGAGACGAAATCTAGTCATTTAATATATTTTCCATTTAGAAATTGTCTACTATGAAATGAATTTGTGTGTGTATTATTGGAGTATTTCTTCAGCTAATGACAACTGCTAAACAAATATTCACAATGGGATGTGATTTTAAAAAGTTTTCATCTAAATGACAGTGTTTGAAAAATGCTGACCAACACTTCACATGAGTCAGAATTCACACTGTGTTGATTAGTTGAGTCATGTGGTATTGCTTACCGGTTTTTTTGTATGTGGTATTGCTTACCGGTTTTTTTGTATGTCTCATGTAATTAAACTTTGCACAAATAATTAATTTTTAATATTCCAAGCTAAATATTTAATTTAAAATTTGATTTGGGTAAATATTTCTGAATTTAAGGTTAAAAAATTCACTTAACAAAAATTCACCTTAGTAAAAACTCAAGCACTCTTATGTTTGAGGAAAGCCAGTATGTAGAGACAGACAAATCAAAGTTTCCTTCCGAATTCAAATGAGTATTTGAAAGCAATTTAGTATTGAGTATTTGAAAAGCAATTTTCCCACTATTTGCTAAACTCTGTATCTATAAAATAACTCAGGGAGAAGGGAGACTTTATTTGTATTTCTGTGATTTTCAACACATTTGCTTTCATATTCTTTATGATTTGAACTATGTGGCAAACACTTGAAAATTCTGGCTGCCTGTGAATGAGTTGTGTCCTCTTTCTGGTTTACATCACATCAGCAGCAGTACACCACTACAAAGGCCTTCAAGATGCAAGTGATTGAAATGGTGACTAGGGGACCATCTTTGCCAACACTGGTAAGAGATGGAAATAAATGAATCTCTCCTGTGGTGTAGGTTTCTAATGGTATTAAGCATAAAAATTCTTCCTTGGAAATTTAATCATCATGAAATCCATCAAAGAGAGGTAGCTGGGCCGCATCACTTTATTTCACCACTACAAGAGACATGTATTTGGCAATTTTTTACATCGGAAAGCAGTGCTGACGAACAATCCCGGTAAATTACCTCCAATCTTTGCACCACCATAGAATCAGACAGTGGAATTTGCTTCACATGGTTCACAATGTCATCTTCGTTTTTATCCCCAGCAAAAAAAGCTCCTCCAGCATTTCCAACATGCATTACTTCACAAGCTTAGCACTCAGGAAAGGCTTTTTCTTTTTAGCTAGTACCAACATTATCTGAAGAGAAGCAGCTGTTGCTTTTTCTATACAATTGCTGATGTTGTGAGAATGACCTTTGAAGTGTGGTACAAAAACTTCAGATTTTCAATTTTGTCACTGCCAGGATTATAGGCTGCGCTGAAATTACTGTACTTCCATTCAAAGTGGTGCCTCACTTCGACAATCTTACAGATGGATACAGTGGTTTCACATATTAAAACACAAAGGTTTTGCCTATAAATGGGTGGTATAATAAAAAGAAAATCTGCTGTCCAGTTTGGGTTAAGAGCTTGGTTTTCACTGTCACCTTTGCGATGTTTACTCCTGCTCATCTTCATTTTTGGCTCCATCTCCATCACTAATGAAATAATGGGCAGCATCCTAGCTCAGTCAAAGCTGATGCTATTACAAGGACTTAAGATCCAGTAACCAGGGCTCAATTTGTGCCAGGGCTTGTTGGGGCTGAGCCCCAACACCTCTTTCATTACAAATTAAATACCGCCATTAAGTTACTTACTAAGGAGGAAGGCCTAGGCAAATGATTGGTAGTGCATCTCTCTTTGTGAATTTAATTATAAACTTTTTTTAAGGTGAGCAGTTAGGCCACACACAAAGCCTTGGCAGGCCATATTTAATCTCACTGGGCTAGGGCATCTTTGTGCTGTTCCACCAGATCAAGGTATCAAAGCCACTGGATCTACCCACCTGTGTGTTCTCCCAGAGTAGGGGCAACACCCAGTGATAGAGGAACTGATCTAATGACTAATTTTCTCCCACCCCTCTTGAATGACTTGGTATTGCTGGGAAAAGTGAATTTGCTGTAAAGGGCTATTGGGCAATCAAGTGTAGATAAGAGCATCCCTGAAGTTGCTTTAACTTATTCCAGTGGCTGATGCAGCCTCAGGAGTACCTCAGAATTGGTGAGTCACTTTGACCCTCACCTTGAGTCTTGTCCCAAGTATGTCCAGACATGAGAATCAAGACTAATAGGTCTTGGGTTCCAGGTCGATGCTACTTCTCTGGTATGTGGTAGATATTTTCTTCAATAACAGTTTATTATAGCCCAGAAGTCAAATGAAATGGTTTTTATATTCCCACGATTGTATTCCCTAAATTCTTAAATTAGATGGCTCCTTCCTAATGTGCACTAAAGCTAAATGAAGTGAGGTTAATGTTGGAAGAGAGTTAAAAATGGACTTATTTGCAATGAGGGATGAACCAAAGTACTAGATATTCAGGGAAACAAACAGGTGTTTTACAAGGGATGTAGAACTGTGTACATAGAATAGCAGGTGACAATCAAGCAAATGCGTAAAGAGACTACGCGGAAAGTATGTTGTTGCACTACTGCTCTTTCCCACTCTCATCCCGCCCCCGCAAAAAAAGAGATTTGTTTTTCCCCCTCTGTGCTTGCATTCCTTTCTGCCTGCATTTCAGATATAAGTAATGATGGTTCTTTAATTATTAGAATTGACTGATTTTCACTGTGTGAAGGAACTTAAAGATACTGCCTTATAAAGACTATACCTGGGTATGACTAATCATAGGAATGGCAAATGAACAATTCAAATACAGGTTTTTCTGAAATTTTCCAAAACACCTGGCATATTTTCATCCTGGAACTGTTTCAGTCAATTAACAAGGAGCTACAGAGAAAGTTGGGATTGTAGAGTTGTTCCAACTCCCCAAATACTAACAAGCGTCAGGTTACTAAAGATAATAAGGAATTGAAACATCAACTTTCTGTTTTATTAGCTGTCTTGCACATAGAAGGTAAAATAAGAAAGAAATCCTCCCCAGTTACCATGATTTTGTCAAAATAATCAAATACACAATTGATAATAACCATGAGAATACCTGAGTGTTTTAGGCACGCATCTACAATGAATATGCACAGTGCCTTATAAAGCAATTCAAAATATTTCTCTGTTTTATAAGATATAAAAGCATAGAATAATTTTATTACAGGAATTTATAAGGTAACTAATCACATCAAACTGGTGGGCTGTACAGAAGACCTTCTGAAATAAAAAGTGGTTCTAAAACTCCATTCTTGAAGGACCTAATTATGTGGGGATTTTAGGATTAACAAGAGAGGGCATTTCACAAGCTCTCCAGAGGCAACAAATCAATATTATCCCCCAGCTGCTTCTGCATACCCTAGGCTCTATCTGTGACACTGGCAAACTAGGTGCCAGCTCATGCCAAAGTCCTCATTTGTCAGTGTTCCACTGATGCATATGTAGCTGGAATCAGTCTGGCTC
This sequence comes from Caretta caretta, assembly GCF_965140235.1. Taxonomy (NCBI): domain Eukaryota; kingdom Metazoa; phylum Chordata; order Testudines; family Cheloniidae; genus Caretta; species Caretta caretta. Next base: position 71,149,945 of record NC_134214.1, on the reverse strand, counting down.
ACCTGTGTGTTAGTATTTTTAAAATAAATATTACAATTATAAGAATGTGTTTAGACTTTATTGAATGCTTGTGAGATGCTGCATCCATTAATCTCACTTATAACTTCTGTATCCCGTGCTGAAAGATAATATTTAAGAGGCTTTATGGGGAGCGTCTGACATGGCTCCCTACATTACAAAAATAAGTTGACCTAATTTAGGTTGGCATACAGCTGTCACAGTAATTACATCCCTTGTGTGTGGCTACACTTTGCTTCTTGTGTCAGCGGTGCACATTTTCATGAGGAGCACTTGCACTGGTTGAACTGCCAGCGTGGGGCATTATGGGATGGGTGCTGAAAGCTGGCAACAGTCAATGTAAGCAACATAGCATCTACACTGACACTGCGTTGACCTAACTCTACGTTTGTTGTGGAATTAAGTCTGCGTAGATGACAAGTTACATCGTCCGGAGCTAAATTTTAGTGTAGATGCTTAGAGAGTTAGGTCAACATAAGCTGCCTTACATCAACCTAACTCTGTAGTGTAGTGACTTACAGGGCTATGTAAGTCACTTCACGCTAGTTAATTTGCAACAGAAGATGTTACGTTCTACCCAACAGGAAGGGTCCATTGACAGACAGACTATTGTGAGACATTAAAGAGGACAAAACACTTTCTTGTTCTGCTTTTCCTGCCCAAAGAACAGGAGTCATGCAAGTGGATTCCTCCCATCAGCTGAGTTTGCAGCTCAGAGTACATGGCAGGAGGGGAATAAAACCACAAACCAAAGAAACTAAGCAGCTCTCTGCTGTTTGGACTCAGGGGGCAAGGTTTACTAGGCATAAGCAAGAGAGCCCTGGTTAGCCTTAAAGGACATATAGAGCTTGCTTATTTGTAAGCTTCTATTTTTTTTAAAAAAATTAAGATTGTAACTCATGTATAGAGATGTTTACATGCTTTAACTTTATGAAAAATGCCTGTCTCTTTTTCTTACATATATATATCTATATCTATATATAAATGCGGTTGGCTTCAAGTGTCTTTGCTGTAAGATCTCAGGTGCAACTGACCTGGGGAATAACCTGAATACTGCTGTGATTCTTGATGTAAGAGACCATCATCGCAAAAGGTATACTAACCTAGGTGGCAAGCTAGATCGGAGTACCCAAGGGGACTGTCTGTGTCACAGGAAAATTGTTTTGACTTTCAATTAACATTTTCAAACTTTTTTTTTTGTTTAGTTTCAAAAGGACTGTGATTGGGGGAAGGTAGCTCCCTTTTATGGACAGCCAATAGCTATAAAATCCCTTTTAGTAGCTATTCTCTAATTGCTCTACCTGTAAAGGGTTAAAAAGTCTCACTTCTATGCATAGGTAAAGGGAAGTGAGTGGGCACCTATCCAAAAGAGCCAATGGGAAGGCTAGAACTTTTTAAAATTGAAACAAAAGACTCCCCTTTTGTCTGTTGTTGTTGTCCTCGGGGAGAGGCAGACAGGGAGCAGTTATGCTATGAGAAGCTTGGGCCAGGTATGAAAAATCATCAGTATCATACCTAGAAACTACCTACCCATCTAAAACCCCAGATATGTAAGTAGATCAGGAAACGTCTAGGAAGATGCGATTAGGTTTATCCCTTTTAAGCTTGTGGATTCCTCTGTGCTAACCTCAGGTGCTTTTCATAGAATTATAGAATATTAGGGTTGGAAGAGACCTCAGGAGGTCATCTAGTCCAATCCCCTGCTCAAAGCAGGACCAACACCGGGCCTTAAAAACCTCTTAGGATAGACTTTGAAGATGTTGTTTTTCTTGTAACCTTTAAGGTGGACCTCAAGAGAGCTATTCTTGATGCTTAATCCTTGTAGTTGTATTTTTTTAAATCTAGCAAAAGCCTAAGTTCCCAAAGGTATTTTATTTTTTTTTTAATTAGGAAAATTTACCTTTTTTAAGAACAGAATTGGAGGTTTGTGTCTTAAGAGGTTTGTGTGCATGTTGTTTAATTAACTGGTGGCAACAGCTGATTTCCCTCCCCCCCCTCAGCTCTTCCCCAAAGGGGTGTGTGTGAAAGTGCTTGAGGGTACCCCACAGTAAGGAATTCCCACGTGCATCTTCCTGGGTTTTCAAAGGGGTTTTGCACTTCGGTGGTGGCAGCATCAACCAATCCAAGGTCAGAGAAAAGCTGTAACTTTGGAAGTTTAATGCAAGCCTGGACTGGCAAGTATTAATTTTTAGAGTCCTTGCAGGCTCCCACTTTCTGCACTCGAAGTGCCAGAGTGGGGATTCAGCCTTGACAAGGACATTGTTTTATTTCAGTTTTTGAAAAACAGAAACTAACAAAGGTTTTAGATTGGGGGCTTATTTCCCCTCCCTTTCCCCCACCCAGCTTAAACTGCCTGACTTAAAAACTGATTGAGGGCCTTCTTCCTGATCCAGTAAACGACAGAACCCCTGGTCGATGCAGGGCCCCAATCCTTAGTGAAGGATTGGAAGGATGTCAGCCTAATGAGGCGCCCTAAGACTGGGTTCTTGTTCTGGACAAAGGATGTAGTGAATTTGAATACCCCGCCCCTGCAACATGTAGGGTTTTTAAGGACTGCTCACCTGCAAATGCCCACGTTGGTGTTGGGGTGAACTCTGGTGAGCTTATTCATATGCATGTAGGTTCTTTTGTTGTTTTTAAGTAGGTTCTCTCTATGGTTTTACCTTAAGAATAAAGTGTGCTTACTTAAAAAAAAATAGAGAGAGAGAGATGTGAGGTAACTTGTAACAGTGGCAATTATACGGTGTACTGTCTCTAAAGAGACAGCAAAAGAAGCTTACTTAGGGATATCACAGTATAGAGATACTTTTGTCATAAGGGAGAAACACACACATCTCACCCAAGAGAAGCAATGGCTGGGGAACTGGAAGCCTAGAGTGTGTGCCCTTGCTAGATCATAGAGATGGAATACAAGTACAGTTGCCATGAACTGTGATAACTGCAAATGCATCTGTGCGCAAATGCATGGGCATATGGAATATGCATTTTGGAGAGGTGCAGGGAGGGGAAAAAAGTTGACAAAAACCCCAATTGCCAAAAGCAAGCCAGCTCACAAAGCAAAAATCTGTAGAAAAAGCAAAACAGAAATAAGCTTAGGAACCTTACTCTGAAGAAATGCATTAAAAACAATGAACAGGAATGACAGTGATTCACTGGATAGTATGCAAGGCATTATAAATAAATAGAATAAAATTCACCCCTTAGAGACAGACACACAGCCTATGCTCTAAGTGGAACTTAAGTGGTTGGCCTTCAAAATGGGACCTATGAAATATATAGGCTTTATGCTGTATCACTGGGGTGAATTTCACAAAGGCAGAATCTTTCATTGTGTGTGCCATGGCTTCCTTCAGAGAGCCAAATGTGTAGACTTCTTTGATACTAAGAATTAGCCCAGTCACATGGGGTCAATGCCTTGATGACCATAACCAAAATCTATATCATAAAAAGGGCAGCTCTCTAACATTAACATAAAGCTTGAAGATTGAATTCACGTTTGTTGAAACTTGCTGGGGTTCAAGACTTCGGAGACAGGGAATTAAGTCAATTAAGCTTCAAGTTCCCAGTTAATTTCAGATGCAGCATGCTCCAGAGTATCTGAAATTAAAAGTCCCCCACTGTAACACCCCTCCCCCGACACTATTGCTCTCCTTGTGATAAGTGCTGCAAACCACTTACCATCCATGCAATATAAAAGAAAATAACCCAAGAAAGCCTCCATAAATCCAATCTTGAAAAGTGCTACAGCTGGCAAGGGGAGGGTGAAATCATAGCATAATTGGTGCCCATGACAGGTCTTTCAGGGAGTGCTGAAAGAGAAATTTTCTACCTGGAGGTACTGGAGGTCCTTACAGGAACCCACTGTCCAGTCCAACCTTGTGCATCCCAGATGTGCTGTGGCACTCTCCAATATCAGCTTTAGGAATTGGTTCTGTGGAGCAGCACCAGCTTTTCATTGCTCTCATCAGTTTTTACAGTATTATGTGCAGTCTACAATTAATCTAGGAATGTATTTTAAATGGGTGAACCTGTGTCTAGTGGTTTTAGATATGATTAGTTCATGCACATTTTCCACATATCTTCAAAGTAGACATACCTCTCCACCTCTGTTATTAATCATCCTAATAAAAAAGGGCTAATGGCAACCACATAGCTTTTTCTGTGCTCCCCTAGGGTGAAATTTATCATTGTGGAAGAAGCAATGGCAAGACCTGACATTTCAATCTTCCAAGCAGGCTGTGGCATAGGACTCTACTGGCTCTACCTTTCACCCTAGCAGAAGTTTAGTGGAGCACTGGATCCTTTTCCTTTGTCATAAATGCTTCCATGACTCCAACCAAGTTCATGAGGGGTTTGTCCCTCGAGAATATGTTGGCAAGAAAAATATCAAGGTTTGTACTTGTTTCTAAGGTGCCAAATGTACTAAAATGCATATAACCATTAGAACAGATCAATATTTTTCAAATATATTGGCAAAATTGTTACCTTTTTTTGTGAAAGGTTTGCCATTTTTTGACTAAGTACAGAACTGGCCAAAGTTTTTCCTTTTACTAAACTTTGGGGAGGGGAATGGAAGATGGGTTTTTGTTTTAAATGGTGTAACCCCACCAACTAGCTCCATCAGCCATATATAGAGACAGTCCAAAAGGTATGAAGTGGCTCAGCTTTCAGATCCAAAGTGTAAGGATAGGTCAAATGTTCAGTCTTAAGTCCTTCTCTCCCATATAGCATCGCTGTAGATAGGCATATAAAACCAACCATTATTTCCACTCATTTGCATTGTCATTTTACCTTTAAATAGAAGAAAGCCAAGAGACTTAAGGGCACCCAAAGGCAGGCCCATTTAAAGAGATCATTTACAAGGAGATCATAGAGTTTGGTAGGTGAGCGGTAATGATACCTGAAGCACTAACATGGTTTACCTGGAAAAAAGTGTATGGTAGAAGTCCAAATTCACAGAAAATTCATAAAAGGAATAGATACATGGATTTGAAATTTTATTAAGAAGAATTAGCCTGAAATTGATCTCACATTGCTGTGTAATGTAGTGTACATTTAGTGTACGGGTGATCAGGGTTAATGATTTTTTCTCTCTTCATCAAAGAAAAATGTCTGTTTGCATTCACCAGCCAGACATCTGTTTTACAAAAAATATTTATGATAGTGTTCAGCCTTTTTGGGGGGCTGGGACAGAATGCAAAACTCATGTGTTGGTGTTATTTTCCCACTGCAAACCTTTGAAAATTAAAATGTGTTCAGTATCAAGTGTTTACATTTCGCTCTGATCCATTAAGGCTATAAATTCCCACTCTTCTCCCTGAATTCAGCAGGAGCATGAGTACTTAGATGCACACATTCTTTCCTTGAACCATTCGAAAAGACACAGTGCCATACCCATGTTTGTAGCATTAACTTCAGTACTTTGTAAAATAAATCTGCAATCTATGAGCATTGCAGAGTGGTAATGTTTGATCATTTGTCTAGATTTTACTTTCTACTGGAACTGAAAAAGAGATGCCTTTTGGAAGACAGAGGATCTAAACCATAGCACTGGCCTTTAGACAGAGGTCCTGATTCATAAAAATGTTGTTCCCATTGCTCATGCACTACAGAAACAAACTCCTGAGCCAAGATTATCTGTATAGGATCATTTTAATCACCAGTGAGAAAAATGTAATAAGTTTCCCCTCTTCCGCAGCTGTGAAATAAAGTATTTGGCATTCCATAGTATTTCCTTCTCTGGGTCTAGATTTCGTCCTAACCTGGTAAGTACATTATAATTGGAAAACTTTCCAACAGAGATGTTCATAGCATTCACAGCAGCATTCGAACACGTAGTGTCAGAGGGTTTCTTATTTTGCAGAACTACACCATAGAACATAGAATTTTCACTCAGAATTTAAATTTCAAAATTCCATTTAAATCCAGGTAATTGTTCATATTAGATAAAATTATTCATATTTTAAAGACCATTTTAGGAAGATTTTATTAAATATTAAGTGTTTTTGCAACAAAGTTGTCCAGAACACAGTTATAAAAAGTCAATACATTATAAACAATTTTTTTAAAAAAAATGTATGTTCATCCCAACTGTCACTATCAATTTCAATGGGACTTAGGCACCCAAGAGCTTTTGCTAATCCAGGTAGACACTTATATGCATCTTTAGGCACTTAAACACCATTACAAATCTTGTGCTCAAGTGGCGATGCAAACAATCCTCCGATTAACAACAGAAAAAGACCTTCTCTGATGACTGACAGAACTTTAGACCCAATCGCTCAAACACTTACTTTGAAGCATAATGCTTCCTCCCTAAATCAATGAGTTATTTGTTCTCTACTGCTACAAAGCATTAACCACAGACTCTAATGCTCCTATATTACTCTTACCTTTGAACTAGCAAGCTCTTTCCTTCAACATAGCCTAGATTACTGAAGAGACTGTTGGGGAAGAATGGGGAATTTTAAATAATTTGTCATGCTCACATAGGCTGCAACACAACATTGAGCATTGTGGGGGATGGGATTTATTCACACACAGTAATCATTCTTCCTTTATGCACCAACCTTGTTCTCCAACATACCACTGAGCATAATGTTTTATGAACATTTCTGTTTTCATCAGAGAAGAGAAGCTTTCTATGTGATGAGGAAGGGAAGCAATTACCAAAGATATCCAACTACTTGATTCTGTTTCCAAAGGGCCAGTTTTATTTCTGCTTTTAGGCTCCCTCCTCCTTAAGGGCTCAATCCCACAAACACTTGCTACCGAGCACTCTAATGACTAGTCCTACTGAACCCAAGCAAGCGAAAAACAACCTTCTCCCAGGATATGGTTCTTGCCTGATGCTAGCAAATACGTTCAATGGAGTGAACTCACTGGCCAGCTCACAACTCATGCCCAGGTATGGCCTTGCAGTGACTCCACCTCAGATCTCCCCAAACAGCTGTATGGCTTTGTGACAACTGGCCTTTTCTCACAACTCCAGTCAGGTCATTTATAATATCACCTTTTCAAGGGTAACAAAGTCATAAAGGTCAAAACTCCATGTAATTGGATTGTCAGCCTTGACCTCAGTCTGCGATCTATAGTTCTTGTCCCTTCTGTCTCGAACAGGCTCTTCCACCCCCGTTTCTGGGGATTGTAGGGGAACTCAGGCCTACTGGGTCCTCTGGGACCTTGTGTTTAAGGAACTAAAACCTGCTCCTTACAAGCCCTTGCTGCTGCCAACTCCATCTGTCCACAGGCAGCTTTCGCAAGACTACTTCCTCCAGTCATCTTGCGTGTGTCTCTCTCAAAGTCTGACTGCTTGTACAGCTTCCAACTAGTCTGTTGCTGGGGAGCTGCTCTGGCAGCCACCTAAAACCCCTTAACCCCTGACACTCTCTCCCTTTCACAGCCAAACTCAGACTGTAAGCTTCCTACTGCAGCTCTCCTCCCTTTACTGGAGCCACCCAATCTTAGGGCTTGGCTACACTTGTGAGTTAGAGCACATTAAAGGAGCCCCAGGCACACTAGCTCACTACCTGTCCACAGTGGCAAGACACATAGAGCGCTCTGACTCCGCGACTAGAGCACTCCTGGTACTCCACCTTGGCAAGTGGAATAACGTTTTGCGACCCCCTGCTGGAGTGCCGCAGTGCCAGTGTGGACGTGCTGGTCTGTTAGTGCACTCTGATCAGTCTCCAGAAGTGTCCCACAATGCTTATTCTAGCCACTCTGGTCATCACTTTGAACTCTAGTGCCCTGCCCTCGGGTGACCAACCATCAGACCCACCCTTTAAATTCTCTGGACATTTTGAAAATCCACTTCCTGTTTGCTCAGCCAGGTGTGGAGTGCTCTCAGCGAATCTTTCCAGGTGACCATGCCTCCAATTGCCAGGCGATCCCCAGTATGGAGCAATGGCAAGGTGCTGGACCTCCGATTTTGGGGGGAGGAAGCTGTCCAGTCCCACCTGCACTCCAGCTGTAGGAATTATGATACCTTCGGGCAGATATCAAGGGACATGATGGAAAGAGGCCATGACAGGGACGCACTGCAGTGCAGGATTAAAGTGAAGGAGCTGCGGAATGCCTATTGCAAAGCCCGCGAGGCAAACAGCCACTCCGGTGCTGTCCCTGCGACCTGCCATTTTTACAAAGAGCTGGACGTGATATTTGGGGGCAACCCCACACCCACTCTGAGTACCAACATGGACACTTCAGAGCCCAGTTCAACAAGGCAGGAGGAGGAGCAGCAAAGCGGGAGCGAGGGTGCTGAGGTGGAGGAAGACACCCCAGAATCTCTAGATGCATGCAGCCAGGAGCTGTTCTCAAGCCAGGAGGAAGGTAGCCAGTCGTGGCAGCTGATGCTTGGGGAAGGACAAACACTAGAGGAAGTTCCCGGTAAGTGGCTTTTATTTTGGGAAGGAAGTTATTCAGTGCAGGCTCTTGGGGCGAGGAGGTTTAGGGCTGCATGGATGCCTAGATGCGGAATAGGGCATTGATGTGCTCTCTCAGATCTCAGTACTTGGCCTCAGTGACCTCTTCAAAGGTCTAATCCAGAACTTGAGAAACCTGTACAAGCACATTGCCCAGGGGAGCAACTGTGGTCCTTGTCCCAGTAAGGCTAACTTGTCCGCGCCACTGTGCCGTGAGGGGTGGGGGGACCATTGCTGCACACAGGCAAGCTGCATATGGGCCAGGGTGGAATCCAAATTGCAGTAGAAGACCCTCCCTTGCTTCCAGATCATCCTCAGCAGCGAGATATCTTCCAGGATGAACTCCTGTGGAAAATGTGAGGACAGTGTTCAGTATAGGGGCCCCCTCCCCCTGTTGGCTATCCCCAAGGCACAGAAACTCAGAGGACAGTACAGCCATGAAAAAATCAGTCACGCAACATTCAAGTAATGAAAATCAAAAAGTGCAGGAGTGGCGGGACAGTGAAAGGAGGATCCGCCAGCAGAATGAGGAGCACCGGCACAAAAGCACGGTGCTCCGGCAGCAAAGCACGGATTGGCTGATAAGCATAATGGAGTGCCAAGCGAACTCAATCCAGGTGCTCATAGCCATGCAGGCGGAGCACTACAGTGCCCGACCCCTCCCTCAGCCCTTGTCCCAAAACTCTTTCCCTTGTGCCCCCATGTCACCTCCAACCCACTTTCCATAGCATCTGGATTCTTACCGCCACCAGCTGCCTCCAACACCTGTAGCTTCACCACCCAGCCCTGAAAACTACGACCCTTACCCACTGCGCTCAACCCCCATCACCATGCAGTATAGCCATCCTGAAGTGCAGCGCTCATTGCACAGCACTCCAGACAGGAAGGCTGAGTATGATAACAGGACATACGCATATCTGTGATTGTACTGTTCCCCACTCAACTCCCTTGCTCTTTCTGTTTCCCAAGCAGTTGTGTTTCTTTTCAATAAATGAATTTTCTTTTCAATAAATGGATTTTTTGGCTTTGAAAATATTCTCTCTTATTGCATAAAGTAAAAGATACCTTAGTCCAGGAAAGAAACAGGCACTGCAAGTCAGTGTAGCAAACACAGATTCCTACTAACACTGGAACCACTGCACTTCACTCCCATGCAGGGCACCAGACATTACTGGTGGCTTTCAGCCTCAAATTGCTCCCTCAAGGCATTCCTAATCCTTGCAGCGCCACGCTGGGCCCCTCTAATAGCCCTGCTCTCTGGCTGTTCAGATTCAGCCTCCAGGTGTTGAGCTTCTGAGTTCCATGCCTGAGTGAATCATTCACTCTTCCCTTCACAAATGTTATGGAGAGTACATCACGCAGATATAACCATGGGGATGCTATCATCGGCCGGGTCCAGTTTCCCATACAGAGAGTGCCAGCGGCCCTTTAAATGGCCAAAAGCACACTCCACAGTCATTCTGCACCTGCTCAGCCTGTTGTTGAACCGCTCCTTGCTGCTGTCAAGGCTCCCTGTGTAGGGTTTCATGAGCCATGGCATTAAAGGGTACGCGGGGTCTCCAAGGATCACAATGGGTATTTCGACTTCCCCTCTGGTGATCTTCTGGTCTGGGAAAAAAGTCCCAGCTTGCAGCTTCCTGAACAGGCCAGTGGTCCGAAATATGCATGTGTCATGCAGCTTTCTGGGCCAGCCTGCGTTAATGTCAATGAAATTCCCACAGTGATCCACAAGCGCCTGGAGAACCACAGAGAAATACCCCTTCCGATTAACGTACTTGGAGGCTAGGTGGGCTGGTGCCACAATTGGAATGTGTGTGCCATCTATCACCCCTCTGCAGTTAGGGAAACCCATTTGTGCAAAGCCATCCACAATGTCATGCACATTACCCAGAGTCACGGTTCTTCTGAGCAGGATGCGATAAATGGCCCTGCAAACTTGCATCAACAGGATTCCAATGGATGACTTTCCCACTCCAGATTGGTTAGCGACTGATTGGTAGCTGTCTGGAGTTGCCAGCTTCCAGACTGCAATAGCCACCCGCTTTTCCACCATCAGGGCAGCTCTCAATCTCGTGTCCTTGTGCCGCAGGGCGGGGGCGAGTGCCTCACACAATCCCATGAAAGTGGCTTTTCTCATCCAAAAGTTCTGCAGCCACTGCTTGTCATCCCAGACTTGCATGACGATGTGATCCCACCACTCAGTGCTTGTTTCCCGAGAACGTCCATGAATGCCACAAGCAAACTCGTGTCATACTCGTTACTCGAGTCGATATCATCGTCAGAACCTTCCCTGCCAAACATGATGTGCTGGTGAGACTCGTCAGCATACTCCTCAGCAGTTTGGGCTCCATTCCCACAGACCAAAAGGGAAGACAGAGCGCGCAATACAAAAAATGTTGAAAGATGGCGCCAAATGTGGACGGTAGCAGGGATTGCAGGGATGAGAACCGATGCATCACAGGCCTTGGGACAGGATCCAGAATGCCCCACACCTCCTACCCCTTCCCACAAGCCACAGTGTCAGAATGAGAAAACGTGCTCTGTGGGATAGCTGCCCATAATGCACTGCTCCCAATGCCACTGCAAGTGCCACAAATGTGGCCACGCCAGTGCACTGTCAGCTGTCAGTGTGGACAGACTGCAGCGCTTTCCCTACTGTGCTCTCCGAAGGCGGGTTTAACTCAACAAGCTCTACATCTGCAAGTGTAGCCATGCCCTTATTCTCCCTAGCTGGGTCTAATCCTGTCTCCCCTCAGATGCCATAGAATGGGTTGATTGGGCACTCCAGATACGCTTACCCCTGTCACTGCCAGCATGAGAGTCACGCACCCCATCACACTGTGCTGTCCTGCTGTAGTTCTGTGCTTGAAACAAGTCTTGCCACTTAAAAATGCAAGAGCTACGTCTCTGTTTATGAAAGAGTTAACAATCACAGAAGTTAGATTAAATGATTTAATTACAAATAATGTATAGAGTACAGCTAGAGAGCTAGATCTACACCACATGTATAAACACATTTTTAATTACTTTAGCTTTTTCTTTGCTTGCTAATTAACCTTTTTCTCCCACACATAATTTTGGTCTCACAGGTTCTGATCAGAACCATAGAATTTCAAAGAGCAGCACATACCTGTTGGAAACCCTCAAAATACATTCCACAGGAGGGCCATTTTAACTTTGAACTGTCCCTTATAAAAGGCAGTGGTGCTTTAAACTGGCAAGGCAATGAAGCATATGCATCAAGCTGCACTGGGTTACTTTAGGTCAAGTCACAGCATGTGATGTGACCTAACTTGACATAACAGCACAAAGCCATGTGTGCATATAGCTCAACTGGCATGCATTTTCAGAGACACTCTCTATTTTTGAAATTCTTCCTTTTTCCTTTTCAGTGTTGCCTCTAGTTTGGGATCAGAATAAAAAAAGTTGGGGGAAAAAATAGGGCACATTTTCAAATAGCAGCTAAGCTTTTTTCCTTTATGCAAGACCCCTCACATGTACTGCTCTAATTCTTCATTACTTCCTATTGAGAGACTGCCCCTAGCTTTGATCCCCTACCCTGGGTGTTTGTAGGCATGTTATCTTATTTTTCTACAAGACCACTGAGAATTAATAGAGATGAAACAAAAAGCTTTTCTAAAATTATAAAGCATATGAGCAAGTACTAGGAAAGTGAAAGAGACCAAGGTCTGAGGGAGCATATACACACCAATGTATCAGAAAAGTAATGTTAGAAACTGCACAACATTTGAAATATCTATTGATTTTCAGCTATTTTGTTTCAGGATGTATTTAATTGTTAAGTCTTACCCCTTCAGTTGCTGATGTAGGATTCTAACATGCCAGGATAGTCAATGCAAGACAAATGGGAGAATAACTGCTCCTATTCTACCTGACTTATTCACTTGAAAAAAAAGAATCTAACCAATAAGGTGAACAAAAGGAGTTTTCTCAAATCTCAACCTCTCTGTTGTACTGAAACCTGACCATTCTTTTTAAAAAACTTGCCAGAAAAAATAACAAACATACTTCTCCATTTCATAAACCAGTCAGAGAGCCCTTAGTTCTCACACTCCCTCTCCTTGGAAAATAAACATGCTATGTGATTGTATCTTTTAGAATAATTAGCCTGCAATTATCACTCCTTCACCTGTTGCTCTTGCAGCTCCCCTGAACTTCTAACTTGACAATTAGCAGGTTCTGGCCAATCCCCAGCTGTCAGGGAGTTGTGAAGTAGACTTTCTAAGAGAGGCATTAACTCTTTCTTGGCAGAGTGTGGGGAAGCAGCCCTTCCACTTAAGCAGTAGTTCTCAACCAGGGGTCTGGGGCCCCCTAGGAGGCCATGAGCAGGTTTCAGGTGATATGCCAAGTAGGGCCAGCATTAGACTCACTGGGGCCCACAGCAGAAAGCCGAAGTCCCATTGCATGTAGCTGAAGCCCAGGAACCTGACCCCCGCCACCCAGGGCTGAAGCCGAAGCCTGAGAAATGTGGCTTCATGGGGGCTCCTGTGGCATGAGGCTCCAGGCAGTTGCCCTGCTTGCAACCCCCTAACACTGGCCCTGGCATTTATATGCAGAAAAACAGTTATTGTGGCACAGATGAGCCATGGACCTTTTATAGCATGTTGGGGATGGGGGGGGAGCTCAGAAAGAAAAAAGTTGAGAACCTCTGCCCTAAAGGAATTGACCTATCACCCATGATCCATCTTTGGGAAGAAAAACCCATAAAAAGAAATCTATATAATGCCAAAATTAACATTGTTCCATAGCTAAGGTAACTGGGCCTTGTTCCTGTTGCCCCTTTGACACAAGCAGTTAGCCAGTATTGGGGCCTTGCAGGTTGGAGGAAAAATTAATTAATTGAGTCAGAATGTACACAAAGTCCTGTACCCCTGAAATACAGTAGAAACAAAACAGCAGGCAGCTTCCTTGGTCATAAATCCCCAAGACTACCTTTCCCTTGAGTTGGTGACCAAGAAACTCTGGCTCTGTTCTGCTCGGGTGACTCTCACTGCTGCTTCTTTCACTCTCTGCTGGGTTCCTGTGACTTTCTCATCTACCATACACACCAACTCAAAACTCAGCCCCTGCCTTTGCAACCAGGGAAACCCTTATTTCTCTATGTGACTTAGCTTTCTTTCAAGCCTTGCCAAGTGGCTAATTGCCTTGGATGGTAGCTTCTGTTACTTCCAAATATCTCACTAGAGGAAGAGGATTAATTGCCTTACCATTTAGCCTGAAAGAAGAGTGCTTAACACATGACTCAGCTTTAAGGTCTGTGATGGCCTTTGGTTCAAGGTAACACCTTCCAGCATAACAATACGTACACTTCATTACAGGTTTACAGTATACATTTAAAGCAGCTGGGGACTCTGTTTCTCCCTGACACCTTCTAACAAGGTGACAGTCAGGATAAGTTATAGACTGACATGTTTAAAAGATTATTTGAGATCATATTTTGCGCCTCATGAAGGCTTGTCTTCTTTTCTGTTTTGTCAGGAAGAACCCCCCCCCCCCCCCCATGTCATAGAAATCTGAAGCCAATCTGTCTGTAATTTCCTATAATTTGACCCCCATTGCAAAGCAGTGAACAGCTGTCTGTGCAAAGATGCCCTTGGCCTCTGGAATATCCATCCATTAGGGCAGAGGGCATACACCCTTACAGCCAGCCTGGGGTGGGGTTAGTCACAAGCCTTCCATCGCTTAAGCAATGCAAAACTCAGAAAAAGCAACACTCCTACACATGCCCGAAAGAGCAGTAATGAGACAGGGACCAACACTCCTAACCTGCCTCAGTCAGCCTCAGCCACGAAGGGAGCCAAGAACTAACACTGATTATTATTGTTATTGACAATATATTTGCTATTTTATTACAGTAGCAGCCAGAGGCTCCCAATAATCATCAGCTCTCCTTTGTGCTAGGCAACATAGGTCCACAAATACCTGTGAACCCCACAAGATCTATAGCCAGTTAGGGGCTGCAGAGGAAGATGAGATCTCTGCCTGTGAAATGACCCCCTGAATCATATCCTTCCCCCTTACACTATGAAGTCACCACTGTAATCTGAAGTTCCTGTTGGTGAGGAAAGGTGGCTTCACTGACACTCATTTAGGAAGACTAGAAAGCTTATGTGTGGCTTTATCAATCATTAGCAATACAGCTCCCAGACCCATGCCAACAAAACATGCTCACAGAACACTATTGTGTATTCACTGTCCCTTGTGTTTATCTGCATTCCCCCTTTGCATGTAGCTGAGGAGCATTCTCTTCTGTTATGCCAATAGAACTTGAAAATAGTAGTGAAAAATTCAACGGTTCTGTTGTCTTATGAAGCCAGTAATCCAATGGCTGATATATACTCTTTGATAATCACTATGCAAAGAGTTTAGTAGACATATTGTTATGAAAGCGGGGCTAATGGGCCAAATATCATTAAGAGTCTTGGAAGCCAAGATGATCATAGACCTTATTAAAATACATGAGCGCTAGACACTCAAATGACACTCCTTTGAATTGTTAAAAACAGCTGCTTAAACAGGAGGATCATGATGCCTGGACCTACCTGGTGAGACTCTACAGCTCAGAGAGGAGCATGGAACTTAACAGGGTTTCCTATATTTCAAATACAGAGAGCTGGGATAAAACTATTGTGTGGGGAGAATCTGAGGCAAGAGAGCTGTTTCTTGGGATAGGGCAGAAATGCCTGGCCAAAGACTTCCTGCATGCTGCTTTGCTCCTGCCAATGGTCAGCAAAACAGGATGTGTGTACATTTTGCAAATAAATGCTTTAGACTAAGAGTGTGCTGATTCCCTGTCACTGGTTTCTCATCCATGCTGCAACCACCTTGCACCAGCAGCTTGGCTAATTGGGCAAGTGTAGCCCAACTCAAAAACTGAACATAACATTAGGACCCTCATGCAACCCAATTATTTTTTTTTGCCTGTGATTGCCAGAAGGCTTCTTACTGAGAGGAACAAATTTCCTTGAAGCAGCTACTCAGCCTAAAGAGAATTAAGGAATTCTGGTTCTCTGACTCCAAAATGACATTTGATAAGTTACTCCTCAGTGAAGCATAACTCACAGGGTTAGTCAGTCAGCAGCCAGGTCATTCCCTAATTGCACATGAGAGAAGGTTTATCGCCTCCACGATGACAACCTTGGCAGTTTCTCCAAGTTACTACCAGAGGGACTATCTAGTTCTACCCTGTTGAAATCGGATGTAAAATTACAGTATCTGGTCTGCAGAAATCTAAGTAGATTAAACTGGACTAGAATTAAAAGACTGACACCCAATGCAATACTTTAACATGAGGCAACATCAATGGAGTATTTGACATCTGGAGCTCTTCTATGTGGAATTTTCATTTAAAAACAATTCAGGTTTCTGTTCAAAATAAATGAATTTAGTATAACTTTGCCATGCTATATTGGCTGACACTAAGGAGGGCTAAGTTGTTATAGTGGGGGGTTCTGTCTGATGTAGTGAGAAAGTCTCAGACGGTTCTTTCCTTATAAGACAATGATTCCCCCCTGCCATTGTTGGCTGGATATCTGTCAGGCTGAATATTAAACTCTCTTAGACAAGTGGAGGAGACACCATTTGTCCAGGATAATGACATGTCCAGGGTAATGATGTACAAAATGCAGCAAATCTAAATTAAAACTATTAGTCAGAGATGGAAATGTAATTGTAGCAGTGATGAGCTGTAGCATGTCAAACCAGCAACTAAAGCTCACAGTGAAGTGGGGTTTACTAGTACTGCTGTGTCTGCTCCTAATTAACTGGAAATGATAAAACTAGGAATTTTGCCAATAGTGTTCAAAAGAACAGAATCCATTGTCTTGCAGCCTTTTCCATCCTTCTGCTTACATTTTATTTTTATTAACAATAATGTCATTTTGAAGAGTAGAATTGTACTAGTTTAAGTCCAAAATAAGTTATAAAAACAGAAGGGACCATTGTGATCATCTAGTCTGGAGCTAGTGAATTATTTTTTGTCAAGGTCCACATTTCTTGATCAAGGTATAGTCTATAGTCCAGAGAAACATTTTTCATGTGGCAATAATAATAAGTAAATAAAATCATTTTGCGGTCCATTCAAAAGCATCTGCTGGTCCAGATTTGGCCCATAGTCCGCCAATTGACTATCCCTGATAGTCTGACCTCCTTTACAACACAGACCATAGGACTTCCCTGTATAGCTTCCTCTTTGAACAAGAGCAGATCTTTTAGGAAAGCATCCAATCTTGATTTTAAAATATCTATTTATGGAGAATCCATCACAACACTTGATAAGTTGTTCCAATGTTTAATTACCCTCACTGTTAAAAAGTTGTGTCTTATTTCTAGTCTAAGTTTGTCTCGTTTTAACTTCCAACCATTGGAGCTTGTTCTACTATTGTCTGCTAGATTGAAGAGCCCTCTATTATCAAATTTCTGTTATCCATATAGGTATTTAGACAGTATTCAAGTCACCCCTGAACTGTCTCTTTGTTAAACAACTTGAGCTCCTTGAGTCTCTTTCTCTATGGCATGTTTTTCAATCCTTTAATCTTTCTTGTGGCTTTTCTCCAAATTCTCTCCAATTTATTAACATCCTTCTTGAATTGTGGACAATTCAGAGTTGGTATTCCAACAGTAGATGCACAGTTCCAAATAGAGGCAACACAACTGAAGCTGGGCAACTAACAGATTTTTAGGTTCACTAGCAATTCTGTTCTTTCTGGGCACCAGCTTGTTTGCTGCAGACCCTTACTCTTACTCAGTCAGTCTGTGTGTGAGCCATGCTGCAATTTGGAAAAATCTTAGCAGTTTTGTTTCAGGTCAAAAAAAAAAAAAAGATGACACTGTTTCAAAATATTCAGTGAATCAAAAAATTGAATTTTTTGAGTCAGGTTAAAACAAAAGGCATTGTTTGTTAAAAATATATATTTTTTAAATTTCAGACATTTTGACAAAAGCAAAAGGGTACTAAATTCAAAAAGTGATAGGTGGCACCAGCCCACCCTTATTAGCTTTAATCCAGTGGTTACGGTACTTACCTGAGATGTGGGAGGCCCATGTTCAATTCTCTGTACAATTCCCAATTCTGAAAGTTCTTGAACTTGGTTTTCCACATTATAGGAAAGTAGCTTTGCCCCTGGGCTATGCACTGCTCTGCTGCAGTGTTTTTTTCAATCTCCCCTTTGAAGTTCTTCCACTTTGTGTAAATAATTAAATACTCATGAGAGAATGGTTTTTATTTTGAGTCTCCCCCATTGGCAGCAAGTACCATAACCAGCAAGCTATAAAGCCATTCACATTCACTGTCTCTGCCCAATGACTATTCACTGTCATTCATAGTGGCAATTCATAGTCATTTATAATGACAATATATAGCCATTGGGCCAATGAGAGAGACTGGGAATGATCTATAGGCTGCTGGTTAGAGTACTCCCCCAGGCTGTAGGAGCTTCAAGGTCATAATGTTGCTCCAATTACTATTTCATTATTTATACAAAGTGGAAGAGCTTTGACAGGAGAGATTTAGAAAGCCCAGTAACTGAGGTACTGTCCTGTACTATGAAAGACCATGGTTCAAATCCCCTTTCCACAACAGCCAGAGTGGGGAATCAAACCTGAGTATCCCATATCAGAGCAGAGCAGCACCCTTACCACTGGGCTAATGTTTATAAAGGAAGTATCCTGGTCCCTGGGAGGTCTACCACTTCTGAGATCCTTTTCCAGTCTTTCAAGAGGCAGGCCCATGCCACTGCTGCTTTTTGTGAGAGGATTATGTACTCCAACCTCTCCCTGACTGGGTCTCCGGGTTAAAACACCTTCCTCAGTGTGAACTGATACCGAGCGGGTCCAAGTGGGCTTGGACCCTGGCAAAGTTATCTTTTGGGAGCCTGTGGTCAGTAATAGTCTGCAGTGACACAGAAGTAGTTTCTCTGTAATGAAGTATGATGTATTTTCCCAAATGTTACAGAAGCTGAAAGAAGTCAATTTAAAAATAACAAAGAGGTCTATATGTATATTGTTTTATCTATGCTTAGCATTCCCCTCAAGCCCCAGATAGACATATCTTAGCTTTGATGTGCTCTGTTCTTTCTGGGCACCAGCTTGTTTGCTGCAGACCCTTATTCTTACTCAGTCAGACTGTGTGTGAGCCATGCTGCAAATTCTCTGTGGTCCCTGTCAGCTTCTTGCTAACCTGACTCTTTCCCCCTCCCTTTCTCCTTCCTTAGAAGTTTTTAAGGTCAGGCTTGACAAAGCCCTGGCTGGGCTGATTTAATTGGGGATTAGTCCTGCTTTGAGCAGGGGGTTGGACTAGATGACCTCCTGAGGTCCCTTCCAACCCTGATATTCTATGATTCTATGATTCTCCTAGAGGCACCTTTTTAATGCCTCATCATCTTTTGATCTCAGCCTTAGCAAAAGAAAAATATCCTAATGTGGATGGTGCCAGACAGGTAGGTTCTTCTCCCAACTGATGGTCCAGCCATTGTTGTCTTAATTCCTATGAAGTGGGTACCAGAGAAACTGTCTTACCTGACTCTTTGTTTTAGCCCTCTTGGGTACCTTAACAGATTCTCTTTACAGCCTCCTTTGATTTGACTATATGTTTTCAGTTAGGCAGCAGTATAAAATTGAACAGGGAAACAAAGTATTTCATTACATTCCTAAGAAATAATACAGACATTGCTCCTATTTGTCACAAGACTTTCCCTTCCTTCCCCTGTCCCCAAGGGTTTTATGAATCTTGTCTTCCTTTACTTTTGTCAATAGGCCCCAATTAAAGTATTTTGATTCTAAACAAAAAATTGTTACAACTGTACTGAAATGGTTTGATTTTTTTTTCTCAGTTTGGTCAAAACTATGCAGCAAACTCAACACAAAATTAGGAAACAGTTTTGGGTTGACCAAAACTATTTGCCAAAAAAGTTTTGGCCAGCTTTAAGTACAACCTCCCTACACCTACCAGATATTCCCGTTTTATACACCCAAGGATCACATTGACTCGACAGTGTCACAATGAGTGCTTGTGGTCAGCTCACTAACCATCATGACCCTCAAGTTGTTTTCAGAATCACTGTTTCCCGAGACAGAGTCCCCTTCCAGCAAGTAGGGCCTACTTTCTTTGTTTGTAGATGGATGACTTTACATAGTATTTACTTGTGCCAAGCTTACCAAGCAGTGCAGATTGTTCTGAATAGGTGTCCTGTCCACTTCATTATTTACCACGCCTTCAGTCTGTATGTCATCTGCAAATTTTATCAGTAATTATTTTATGTTCTTCCAGGTCATCGATAAAAATGTTAAATAGTGGAGAGCCAAGAACTAATCCCTGTGGGGCCCCCTAGAAACACTTGATGAGGATTCCCCATTTTCAATTACATTTTAAGACTGGATATTAAATGGATTTAAAACAGGCTATGTGCCATGTTGATTTCGATTACGAAACTATGTCATGTAGTACCAAGTCAAATACCTTACAGAAGTCTAAGAATGTTACATTGGTTGATAAAGGTAATAATGACAAACAGGTTTTTTATTTTTTTTAAAGGCTATCTTTAGCATATTACTGAAAGGATTTCACACTTTTGTGAACATTCTTTAATCTCTATTCATCACTTTTTTGCATACATAATACTCTGTAGATGGGAAAAAAAAGTACCGGCACCCACATAGTTTTCATCAAATTCACTGGAAATGGCCATACGAGAACCTGAGCTTGTTTTGGCTAATTTTTAATTTCTTCATGCATATCAAGAATGGCCATAGGAAAATATTGCTGTTTGACTTGGTGAAGTAGCCACACAAATATTTACAAAAACAAACTTTGCAATATATCCATCAACATGGGAAGTATCTCTGTGTTTGTGTATACAGTAGGGCAAGAACAGGTCAGCTTCATATCATAGGTCAACAAGGCAGCTCTGCTTTAGAGTCTGCTCATTCTGGTCCTCATGAGGCAATCTCTTCTGCTGCCTCTGCCTCATCTGCTTCCTTGGTGCCACTGTACATTCTTAGGTAAAGGGACAAAGTGCAAGCTATACATATTTTTATGCTAAAATGAAAGAAATAATTTCAGTCTGCAAAGCTGGAACTATTGGTGACGGAAGTCATTCAACAGTAGTAGGTTCTCAGTAGTGCTACATGAAGAATGAAACTGGGACAAAGCAAAATATTGAATTACAAGGAGTTGAGGGATAAAGTTATTCTTCTTTTTCCTTTCCTGTAATTACACTCATTAAACAAGCATCTAGAGCCAAAAAAGTGTTGGAAAAGCTCTTTTGTGTGAATTTTCATTTAAATTGGAAAGCAAATTTCAATTCAACCATATCATCAATATTTTCAATGAACACTGGAACACCTGGGCTACACGAGCACAATGTTTGTTCAAGCACAATTTAGACTTAATTGCTTGAAAAAAAAAATATATATATATATATATATATAGTGACAGGGTCAGGCCAGATGGCTACAGGAGTGGTTTTTTTTTTTTTTTGAAGCAAAAGATATTTTTATTTGCATAACACACTTACAAAGTAAAAACAGCAGCATATGCAATGTGTAACTCAGCAACCAGTCACAATTGTTTTCTCATTAGCTTCAGGGGAAGGAAGTGTTCAAGCTTGCCTGGGCCCAGAGCAGGGGGCTTCCTCCACTCTCGTGGTCTTCCACCCTTCTGAGTTACCTGGTGGCCCAGAGTGAGGGGGCTTCATCGACTTATGTGGTCTTCCACCCCCTCCAGTTACCTGGCGCCATGCCCGAGTGTCACCAACAATTCCCTCCTCTGAAAGCACCCAACAAGATGGGCAGGCTGTGGGGTTGACAATCCGGGGGGGGGGGCAGTGCACCCACATGTGAAAGGACCCCTCTAGGGTGGTGGTGTCCGCAGCAGCAATGGCTGGGGCTGGGGTCCCTTACTCTCTCCCCCAATCAAAGGGTCAGACAAAGGGACCCGGACGGGGACACCGAGCAGAGAACCTCAGACAGCGCCCACCGCTCCTCAAAAGCATCAAGGGAGTCGGTGGACGCCGCCCAGAGGAACTCCGCCCGGATACATGAATGGACCGAGGATTGGAAAACGGCCCCACAGACACAGGAAACTACATCGGCCAACCCCCTCTCTCTGGTTTTATAAATGGCCATTTTAGCCAGGGCCAGGAGGAGGTTAACTAGGAGATCCCGCGACTTTGTGAGGCCACGGATGGGGAGTGCACAAATAAAAAGGTGAGGGGAAAAATGCAACCAAAAACGTAATAGGAGATTTGTGAGGAGCTGGAACAGGGGATGCAGCCTGGTGCAATCCAAATATGCATGCACAAGGGTTTCCCTCACACCACAAAAGGGACAAGTATCTGGGATGGGGGTGAACCGCACCAAGTACATGCCCATACTCACAGCTCCGTGAAGGAGCCCCCAACTGATGTCCCCGACGGGCCTTGGAACCAAGGTGGAATATAGGCTGGCCCACCGGGGCTGCTAACCCTCCAAAGGTGGCAGAAGGTCTCACCACTTTGTGTTGGGGCAGGACACTAGGGTGAGGGTGTGAGGGGTGTGGAGTGCGAGCGTGTATAGACGTTTCCTTGGCACGGTTTGGAAGCGTACCGGCTGCAGTTCATGCAGCTGGCTCGCAGTGAAGCGGTGGGGGGGGTCGATTGGATCTGCGGGGCAGGGGTCCAATTAAAAAGTCCAGTAGGCCTGGGGTAGAGGGTGGGCGGGGCGTGCCCTCAAGCAGGACCCGGTCGAGGTAAGCTCGAGCAGCAGGCGGCAAAGCTGCCTTCACCTCCTGAAATACGTGCCGAGGGGTTCAAGGTCTGGAGAGCCCCATGCACCAGGCGAGCATCAGGGGATCCAGCTAGTCTCCCCGGTCGTAGTCCAGGAGGTCTCCGCCTCTCGTGACTTCTGCCAGGATCAAGTTCTGGCGCACCAAGCGGGACTCCGCCACCTGCACACGGAGCTGGGGGTTGTGTAGCAGGGGCTCTGCAAGGCGATCTACCCCCTCGGTGGCCACCCCGGACCTGGTCATTAAAAACAGTTTCCAAGTCCGGAGGAGGTCCTGGTAGAAGACCGGCAGCCAGGAGAGGTCTTGCAGAAGACCTCCCGGATGGAGATAAAAGAACTGCCGGTCATATCGGAGCCCTCGGATGCGGCGCAGGATGGCGTGCGCCAGTGTGCTTCATGCCAAACTGCCTACACCATAGAGGAGCCTCTGTAGGGCCTGGAGGCAGAAGACACGGACCTGAGTGTGTAGACACTTCAGGCCCTGTCCTCTTTCCCTCAGGGGTAGATGAAGAACCCCTACAGGGGCCCAGTGTGTTCCTGACCAAAAGAACTCCAGAATCGATGTTCGGAGGTTGGTCAGGAAACCCGGAGCCGGGATCAGGGTGTTGAGCCAGTACCAGAGCATGGACAGGACTAGTTGATTAAGCACCAGCGCTCTCCCTCGGAGGGAGAGACATCGGAGTAGTCCCGTCCATTTCCAGAGCCGCTCTATCACCCCGCCCTCTAAATTTTCCCAGTTCTCCGGCGGAGAGGGATGCGTGGCAGAAAGGTAAACGCCGAGGTAGAGCAGCGGACCTGCGGTCCACCGGATGGTCTGAAGCGCAGGTGGGAGGGAGCTCACCCGCCGCCAGGCTCCTACCGCCAAGCCAGAGCTCTTGAACCAGTTGACCCGGGCGGAGGAGGCTGCCGAGTAGATGGCCTGGCAAGCCTCCACCGCGTCAAGTTGCCGGGGTCCTGGATCACGAGGAGCACATCATCAGCATACGCCGACAGGACCAGCCGCAGCTCCGGCTCCTGAAGCATCAACCCTGTCAACCTCCTGCAGGGGAGACAGAGGAAGGGCTCGATTCCCAGAGCGTCCAGCTGGCCTGAGAGGGGGCACCCCTGCCGTACTCCTCGCCCGAAGCTGACCGGTTCAGTCAGGGTCCAGTTGAGTTTAACCAGACACTATGCGGAGGCGTACAGCACCTGGAGAAAACCCACAAACTGGGGTCCGAAGCCAAACACCTACAGAGTGCTCAGAAGGTATCCGTGGTCCACCCTATCGAACGCCTTCTCCTGATCTAGGGACAGATCTAATGACAGACCGTCTCTACGCCCGAGTTCCAAAAGGTCCCGAACCAGAAATAGGTTATCAAAGATACTGCGGTCCGGGCTGGTGTAGGTCTGGTCTGGGTGGATCACGTCCGCCAGCACAGACCCTAGCCGCAGCGAGATTGCTTTCGCTACGATCTTGTAGTCCGTGCTGAGGAGCGAGACGGGACGCCAATTTCGAAAATCGCAATTTTTTCAGCAATAAGGCGAGCACAGCTCGCCTGCACGAGAGAGGGAGGACCCCGCTCTGCAGAGACTCGGTCCAGACGGTGACTAGATCTTGGCCGAGGACGTCCCAAATCACACGGTAGAACTCCACGGTCAGCCCGTCCATGCCTGGAGACTTATTGGTGGGCATACGACGGAGGGCTTCCGAGAACTCGGCCAGAGTGAGAGGCAACTCTAGCCGGTCTCAGTCGCTCGCACTGACCGTAGGAAGCTCCTCCCAAAGCATTCTGCAAGCGCTAGGGTTGGTCGGATCCAGGGAGAAAAGACTTGCGTAGAAGGCTCAGGCCTTCCCGCACATCTCTGCCGGTTCCGTGAGGGGGGTGCCGTCTTCTGCCAGGAGGCAGGTGACGTGTTTCTTGGCCCCCCCACATTTTCTCCAGGGCATAGAAGAAGCGGGAGCCGCGATCCATCTCCCAAAGGAGGAGGATGCGGGATCGAACAAAGGCGCCCCGGGCCTGATGGTCTTCGAGGGCCCGGAGTTCCTCCCGCTTCTCCCAGCATGCTCCGCAGAGGAGCGGGTCTTCGGGGCTGGCGGCCAGACACCTCTCCAGCTCTAAGACCTTCCATTCCAACTGCTCTATCACCGCATTTCTCCGTCGGCTGGTGCCCCAGGTGTAGTCGCGGCAGAAAAGCCAGGCGCGCAACTTCCCCAGGTCCCACCATCGCCACGCCGAGGGAAAGGCATGCTGCTGCCCTTGCCAGGCCAGCCAGAATTCCCGGAAGGATGTCACAAAGCCCAGGCTGTTGTTAAAATGCCAATAGGCCGGCCCCAGCCTCTCCGCACAGAGGGAAGCTGTCATGGTGGCTAGGTAATGGTCAGAAAATGGGGCCAGCCGAATGCTGGAGGAGTGGGCTTATGAAAGACGGAAGCGTGATAGATAAATGCGGTCCAACTGGGAGTGGCTCGACCGATGGGCTTCCACCTGGACAAAGGTGAACGTGGATGTGTCATCCGGGTGGTGGTCACATCAGATGTCTACTAGGGAGTGATGTTCAACTATCTCCCGGAGGGTGTCCACGGCCGGGCACTGCTCGGTCCCCGAGCGGTCTCACTCCTCGAGGGTGGTATTGAAATCCCCTCCCAGGACCAGGCACTCGTGAGAATCTAAGGTGCCGAGGAAGAATAGAAGGATAGAATTGCAGCCGCTCCGGGCCTGATGTCGGGGCATAGACATTAACAAGGTTAACCACGAGCCCCTCTATACGGACCCAGAGATGCAGTAGGCAACCCTGCACGGCCTCGGCAACCCCTAGCACCTCGGGCCGTAGGTTGGGGGAGAACAGGGTCGCCACTCCAGCCTGCTGAATCATGGAATGGCTAAAGTAGACCCTGTCCCCCCGACTCCAGTCGCCAACTATCTTCGGAGGTTGGATCTGTATGGGTCTCCTGCAGGAAAATTACAGAGTACCCTCCTTCCCGAAGGAAGGAGAGCACCTGGGACCTGCAGAGAGCCATCCTACAACCCCAGGTGTTCAACATTGCGATGGTGAGAGGTGTCATGGGGAGGGCTGGGGGGGGTCCTCACTGGCAGGGACGGTCGCATCCCCCAGCGGGCCACACAACAGTCCTTGACCCATCCCGTAGGTGAGTAATTGGTCACGGAAGATGCGGACCCGCCAGTAGGCCGCAGCATCCTGCTTCCCCGTCCCTTTACCTTCCCCCATGAGGGCCCTTGTGGTCCGGAGGATTTGAAAAAAATCACCCCATCGCTGGAGAGCAAGCTGTACCTTGCTGCGAGAGCCACGGACATCCTCTAAAAACTTCCACAGCTCTTCTCGCAGCTCATGGGGGGGTGGGGTTACGGTTTCCCAATTGTTCCGCAGCGGGACCCTCGGTGCAGCCCCGTGGACCACTAAAATGGACAAGCAGGGTGCGGATCCACGAAGGGGTGCCTGATAGGCTGGAGCTTCTAGGTCCACCTCAAGCTCTGGGGCGATAGGGGGCGGTGGAGGGAAAACAGCAGCCCCTAATGGGTCAGGGCAGGAGAACGCAAAGACCGCTTCCTGGGGGTCATCGGTTGGAAAAAGGAAGGAGACAGCCCCGGGGGCGGCGATAACATCGCAGGAGGTAGACTGGATGGGGGTGGGGCAGGGGCAGAGGCGAGGTTCTGGGTTTCGGGAGGCAAGCAGCACCTCCTGATGGCACCTCCTGATCAGGCTCAAGGGTTAAGGGGGTGGGGAGGGAGCTCTTAGTGACACTGGGCACACACTCTATGGTGGATTTAGCAGCCACAGCATCAGGAGGTGGATTATCTTCTGTTGGGCCCCCGCCTGGGAAGGAAATCAATTGCTCCACACCAACGGGGGGTGCCCCTGGCAGCTCACGCCCCAGCCACATGGCACTGGCTGTCACCTGAGCAGGCTCGGTGGTCATCAGCAGGGTGCCATCAGCGGCCGGGTCGATGGAGGAGTCCAGGGGCTCCTCGGAGGTGGGAGCAGAAACAGCAGTTAGGGGGAGGGAGCATGGGGAAAAGAGGGGTGGAGTGAGGTAACCCAAATCAAGGTTTGCTGGCAAAAGGTCGTCCTCCCCCTGGGTGACCGGGGTCAGATCTAGGGCCTCGATCTCCTCAGACATGGAGGAGAGGACACTTTCCATCGCCCCGGGGTTCTCCTCGCTGGCACCTGCCACGATGGTTGCCTCGGGGTTCACGGGGGCTTTGGGTAGTGTCAGGACAGAAGGGGCTTCCTCAAGGGTCTCGGAGGGGAGGGTCTCCCATGGACGGGAGACACTACCTTCCAGTGCTACCACGTCTTTCCCAGCTGACACCAGTGGATGGGATGCACTCGTGGGCAAAGTGGAAGGTTTGGCATCGGTGTCCCCCTTCCTGGTCTTCCGGGGAGCCTCCACCTTGGGTAGATGAGACGCAGCTCGAGCCTTCCACTTGCCTCACTTCCCCTGGACTAGGGTCCAGCCCTCCATGGCATCATCTGGGGGCTGGCTAGCAGGGGTCATATCAGGGGGTAAAGGCGATGGCTCAGGGACTTGGGGGGGAGACGGTGGGGTGGCATAAGGGAGGGAGGATTCTCCCTGGGGCAGGCTCTCTCCCATGCCTGGTGGTATCTCTGCCACACCCTCCTCCATAGGCCCCGCCAGATTGTTAGCAGCAAGGGCGGGGCTCTCTTGCTCATCTGGGCGTTGTAGGGGAGGTGTCCCTTGGGCCTAGGTGGGAGTAGCAGTGGATTGAGCAGGAGGAGAGGTGGTTTCAGGTGCTGGGCAGCCAGGGGCGTCGGCAACAACGGAGCCGATGTCCTGCCGGGTCTCGGGGGTCTCGGGTGCCCCTTCCTGCCGGGCCAAGGGGCAGTCTCTTCGGACATGCCCGTTGATCGGCAGAGGTAGCACCGGGCCTCTCCCGTGGAGTAACAGACCCGATAGCAGGGTTCCTGGTAGGGGACTAGGAAGGACCCCTCGAGTGCCTCTCCGTCATGTGCCGCCGGCGGCCGTAGAAGCTGCACTTGCCGGCGGAAGGAAAAGATGTGACAGAGGGTGGGGTCCTTGCAGCCCAATGGGAGAGGGCTAATGACAGAAACAGGTTTCCCCAGGGTGGAAAGGGCAGGTAACAGGGCAGCATTGAGGAGAAAAGGAGGGACAGAGGTCAGGACCAGGTGGACACCCAGGTCCTCCAGCGGCTCTAGGGGGACAAACACGCCTCCCCTACCACCAGGCCCTTCTTCACCACCTCCTGGGTGGCAGCCTCTAATGCTAAGAAGAAGACAACCTTCCCATACATTTTGGAGGCTGCCACAATGGCCGAGGGCCCCACCACCCGCACCAACGCCCGCACGTAGGTCTCCATGTGGGGCGAGGCGGGCACCAGGAGGCATCGGACACCGTGCTTCCTTGTCATGATGGGGAAGGGGCCCCGGCCGCTGTTGATGGTGGCAGAGGTGGTAGGTGGGAGAGATGACAAGGCGGCAGGCGGGGGGGCTGCCGCCACCCGGGCAGACATCCTGGGGGGTGAGGGAGGGACACCCGCAGAGCCGGTGGAGGGGGCAGCGGGGAGGGACGCCGTGGTCGGTGGTAGGGCCACAGCAGTGGGGGTGGCCCCTGCCATGGAGGGCCTGGTGGTTTTAGCGGGGCCCTTCCCCTTCTTCTTGCCCTGGCCTTTCCCGCTGGTTGGGGGGGCCCCCCTAGAGTCTGGGGAGGCGGTGGGTATAGCAGCGGCGGAGGTCACCCCGGTGCCCTCCATTACTGATGCCCCAGCGGGGGCGGTGGCAGGTGGTTAACTGGGGTCAGGTAAAAAGGAACAGACTGCGGGATGGGCAATTCAGGGGAGGGGGCACATGAACCACCGTACGCTTGTCCAGAGAGTCCTGTTTGGTTGGCTGGTATCCCTGGCCCACACGGTGGAACCAGGGTGAGCAGCTAAGTCCAGAGGCAGATGTTAAACAGCCAGCAATGATGATGGAGGGGGCAGTGATGAGGATAGTAGTGTGTGTGTGGGAGGGGCACAGATGGATCGGGGGGCAGCTCTGTGCCACACCCCTTGTGTCCCTACATATACAGTCACGACACAGTCAAGGACTCCCCCCACACGAGAGCACAGTTCGAAAGTTACTCAGTCTTGGGCCCCCTCCATGGCGATTTGTAGATTCCCCGGGAGGTGTTCCTCCAGTAGACACCTGTTTCCCTTCCTTGTCCGGGCTTTCTTTTTTGCAGCCCCAACATTCCAGGGATGCCAGAGCAGGTGATGGAAATTCTCTCAGCCAGAGACGGGTCTACAAACAAACAGCAAGAGGTTGGGTCTGTGGGCTGGGTCCTTCCACTCCCCCCGCTGGGAGCGGGTCAGCAGGCCCCCCTTCTCTCGGTGGGGGGGTTTCAGCTGGAGTGGCAGCAGCGTCCGAGGGCGGGCGGGGGGGCGTGGCTAACAGCCGGCCAGCAGCCGGCCAGCACTCTAGCAACAGCAGAGCAAGAAAAAAAACAACAAAAGAAAAGAAAGCGGGAGAGCGTCTGGGCCGGTCGGGGTGGGGGGGGGAGCCGAAGCAGGGGCAAAAAGCAAGAAAAGCCAAGGCCAGAGGGCAGCAGTAGGAGAGCAGGCTAAGGCTTATCCAGGGAAAAGGGAAAGTTTTTTTTTTTTTTTTGAAACAGAAAGAAAGTTTATTGGTAACGCTTACAAAATTACCAGAGGAAACAAAACAACTATGCAACAAAACAACGCAATCAGAAGGTATAACACAGCAGCTTTCAGGAGGGAGAAGTGTTCAGGCTAGCCTGGGCCCAGAGCGGGGGGGCTTCCTCAACACTCGTGGTCTTCCACCCTCCTGAGTTACCTGGTGGCCTAGAGCGGGGGGGCTTCCTCGACACTCGTGGTCTTCCACCCCCTCGAGTTACCCAGTGCCGCGCCCAGTGTCACCGACCCTCCCTCTCCTGAGAGTGCCCGGTAAGATGGGCACGGCTGCGGGGTGGGCGGTTTGGGGGGGGGGTAGACACCCATGTATTATAGGACCCCTCCTAGATGATAGGAATGATGGTATCCACAGCGGCAACGGCTGGGGCTGGCGTCTCTCGCTCTTCCCCTCAATCAAAGGGTCAGACGGAGGGAACCGGACAGGGTCACCGAGCAGAGAACCCCAGACAGCGTCCACCGCTCCTCGAAGGCTTCAAGGGAGTCGGTGGATGCCGCCCAGAGGAACTCTGCCCGGATACGTGAATGTACTGAGGATCGGAAAACGGCCCCACAATCGCAGGACGTTTCATGGGCCAACCTCCTCTCTCTGGTTTTATAAATGGCTGTTTTAGCCAAAGCTAGGAGGAGGTTGACCAGAAGATCCCACGACTTTGTGGGGCCACGGATGGGAAGTGTATAGATAAAAAGGTGGGGGGAAAAATGAAGCCAGAAGCGTAATAGAATATTTGTGAGGAGCCGGAAAAGGGGCTGCAATCTGGCACACTCTAAATACACGTGCGCCAGGGTTTCCCTCACATTACAGAAAGGACAAGTATCCGGAATGGGGGTAAACCGTGTCAAAAACACGCCCGTGCTCACAGCTCCGTGAAGGAGCCGCCAACTGATGTCCCCGACGGGCCTTGGGACCAAGATGGAATACAGGCTGGCCCACCGAGGTTGCTCACCCTCCAAAGGTGGCAGGAGATCCCGCCACTTTGTATCGGGGCGGGACACCAGGGTGTGGGCGTGAAGGGTGTGAAGCGTAAGTGTATATAAGTATTTCCATGAAGCAATTTGAAAGCTAACCGGCTGCAGTTCGTGCAGCCGGCTTGCAGTGAAAGGGTGGGGGGTTTGTTGGAATCTACGGGGTGGGGGCCCGATGGAAAGGTCCGGCGGGCCTGGGGTAAGGGATGGGCGGGGTGCGCCCTCGCACAAGACTCGGCTAACATAAGCCCGAGCAGCGGGGGTCAAGGCGGCCTTCACCTCCTGAAGTACGCGCCGGGGGGTACGGAGGCTGGAGAGCCCCATGCGCCGAGTGAGCGTCAGGGGATCCAGCTAGTCTCTCCAGTCGTAGTCCAGGAGGTCTCCGACCCTCGTGACTTCCGCCAGGACCAACCTCTGGCGCACCGAGCGGGACTCCGCCACCTGCACACAGAGCTGGAGGTTGTGTAGCAGGGGCTCCATGAGGAGATCTGCTCCCACGGTGGCCGCCACGGACCTGGTTGTTAGAAACAGTTTCCATGTCCGGAGGAGGTCCTGGTAGAAGACCGGCAGCCCAGAGAGGTCTCGCGGAAAACCACTCGGTGAAAGATAAAAGAGCTGTCGGTCATATCGAAGCCCTTGGAAACGGCGCAGGAAGGCGTGCGCCAGTATGCTCCACGCCAAACTACATGCACTATAAAAGAGCCTCTGCAGGGCCTGGAGGCGGAAAACGCAGACCTGAGTGTACAGACACTTCAGGCCCTGCCCTCCTTCCTTCAGGGGTAGATGAAGAACTCCAACAGGGGCCCAGTGCATTCCTGACCAGAAGAACTCTAGAATCAATCTCCGGAGGTGGGTCAGGAAACCCGGGGCCGGGGCCAGGGTGTTGAGCCGGTACCAGAGCGTGGACAGGACTAGTTGGTTAAGCACCAGTGCTCTCCCTCGGAGGGAGAGACATCGGAGTAGCCTCGTCCATCTCCGGATCCGCTCTATCACCCCACCCTCTAAATTTTGCCAGTTCTCCGGTGGGGAAGGATGCGTGGCGGAAAGGTAAACGCCGAGATAGAGCAGTGGACCCGCACTCCACCGGATGGTCTGAAGTGCGGGTGGGAGGGAGCTCACCTGCCGCCAGTCCCCCACCGCCAAGCCAGAGCTCTTGACCCAGTTGACTCGGGCGGAGGAGGCTGCCGAATAGATGGCTTGGCATGCCTCCACTCGCGCCAAGTCGCCGGGTCCTGGACCACGAGGAGTACGTCATCGGCTCCCGCAGCACCAACCCTGTCATCCTCCTGCGGAGGAGACAGAGGAAAGGCTCGATCGCCAGGGCGTACAACTGGCCCGAGAGGGGGCACCCCTGCCTCACTCCTCGCCCGAAGCTGACCGGTTCAGTCAGGGTCCAGTTGAGCCTAACCAAACACTCCGCGGAGGCATACAGCACCCGGAGAAAACTCACAAACTGAGGTCCAAATCCAAACGCCTGCAGAGTGCTCAGGAGGTACCCATGGTCTACTCTATCGAACGCCTTCTCCTGATCAAGAGACAGGAGGGCGAACGATAGACCATCTCTCCGCCCGAGTTCCAAAAGGTCTCGGACTAGAAAGAGGTTGTTGAAAATGCTGCGACCCGGGACAGTATAGGTCTGGTCTGGGTGGACCACGTCCGCCATCACGGACCCTAGCCGCAGCGAGATTGCTTTCGCTACGATTTTGTAATCCGTGCTAAGGAGTGAGACGGGACGCCAGTTTCGTAGATCGCGGCGGTCCCCCTTCTTCGGCAGCAAAGCGAGCACCGCTCGCCTGCATGACAGAGGGAGGACCCCGCTCTGCAAGGACTCAGCCCAGACGGTGACTAGGTCTGGGCCGAGAATGTCCCAGAACGCGCGGTAAAACTCCACGGTCAGCCTGTCCATGCCCGGAGATTTATTGGTGGGCATGCGACGGAGGGCTTCCGAGAACTCGGCCAGGGTGAGAGGCAGCTCTAGTCGGTCTCGGTCACCCACGCTGACCGTGGGGAGTTCCTCCCAGAGCACCTCACAAGCGTCAGGATCGGTCGGGTCCGGGGAGAAAAGGCTTGTGTAGAAGTCACGGGCCCTCCCACACATCTCCTCCGGATCCGTGAGGGGGGTGCCGTCTTCCGCAAGAAGGCAGGTGACGTGTTTCTTGGCCCCCCTCGTTTTCTCCAGGGCATAGAAGAAGCGGGAGCCGCGGTCCATCTCCCGAAGGAGGCGGATGCGGGACCGAACGAAGGCACCTCGGGCCCGGTGGTCCTCAAGGGCCCGAAGCTCCTCCCGCTTCTCCCGGCACGCTCCGCAGAGGACGGGTCCTCGGGATCGGCGGCCAGGCGTCTCTCCATCTCTAAGACCTCCCGTTCCAACTGCTCTATCGCCGCATTTCGCCGTCGGCTGGTGCCCCGAGTGTAGTCACGGCAGAAGAGCTTGGCGCGCACCTTCCCGAGATCCCACCATCGCCACACCGAGGGAAAGGCACGCCACTGCTCTCGCCAGGCCAGCCAAAACTCCCGGAAGGACATCACAAAGCTCTTGTCCTCCAACAGGCTGTTATTAAAGTGCCAATAGGCCGGCCCCGGTCTCTCTGCACGGAGGGAGACCGTTACAGTGACTAAATGATGATCGGAGAATGGGGCCGGCCTAATGGCGGAGGAGTGGGCCTGTGAAAGATGGAAACGGGATAAGTAAATACGGTCCAACCGAGAGTGGTGTGACCGATGGGCCTCCACCCGAACAAAGGTGAACGTGGAGGTGTCATCTGGGTGATGGTCATGCCAGACGTCCACTAGGGAGTGATGGTCAACTATCCCTTGGAGAATATTCGCAGCGGCCGGACTCGGTTCGGCCCCTGAGCGATCCCGTTCCTCGAGGGTGGTGTTAAAGTCCCCTCCCAGGACCAGGCACTCGTGCAAATCCAGGGTGCCGAGAAAGTCGGACACCTGCTGATAAAATTGTGGCCGCCTGGAGCTCATTTGCGGGGCATAGATGTTAACAAGATTAACCACGAGCCCCTCCATACGGACTCGAAGGTGCAGCACGTGGCCCGGCACGGCCTCATTGACCCCTAGCACCTCAGGCCGTAGGTTGGGGGAGAACAGGGTTGCCACTCCAGCTTGCCAGGTCGCGAAGTGGCTAAAGTATACCCCGCCCCCCCACTCCAGCCACCACCTGTCCTCGGCGGCCGGGTCCGTATGGGTCTCCTGCAGGAAAACTACAGAGTACCTCCCTTCCCGAAGGTAAGAGAGCACCTGGGACCTGCGGAGAGCCATCCTACAGCCCCTGGTATTCAGGGTCGCAATAATAAGAGGCGTCATGCGGAGGGCTGGGGGGGTGGGGGCCTCGTATTGGCGGGGGGGTTCAGGGCCCCCGGCGGGTTGCACAGCAACCCATGATCCATCCCGTGGGTGAGTAGATCGCGTCGGAAGCTGCGGCCTCGCTCGTAGGCCGCAGCACCGCGCTTTCCTTGCCCCCTGCCTTCCTTTATAAGGGCCCTTGTGGCCTGGAGGTTTTGATCAAAGTCCCCCCATAGCCGAAGAGCCAGCTGTGCCCTGTCGCGGGCGCCACGGGTGTTCTCTAGGAACTTCCGTAGCGCATGCCGCAGCTCATGGGGGGGGTGGGGTTACAATTCCCGGGGTATTCCCTGATGGGCCTCTTAATACAGCCTTGTGGTCCGCTAAGGCAGGTAGACAGGGTGCGGACCACCGACGGGGCGTCTGACAGGCTGGGGTTATTAAATTCATTTCACGCCTTGGGGTGGAGGGGGATGGCATGGGAAAAATTGCCACTCCTAATGGGTCGCGGCTAGAAAGTGCAAAGACTGCTCCCTGGGGGGAATCTGCAAAAGGCAGAAAGTAAATAACCCCAGGGGCGGCATAAACATTACAAGAGGAGGGACCTTGGGCAGGGACAGGGGTGGGGGCAGGGGCAGGGGTAAGGCTCTGGGGTGCAGGAGGCAAGCAGCTAAAGGAAAGTGCCTCCTGAGCAGAGTCAAGGGTTAAGGGGTAAGGGAGGGGGCTCCCAATAATGCTAAGTGCCGGCTCCATGGTGGTCTTAGCGGCCATGGCATCAGGTGGGGGACCACCTTCTGCAGGGTGCTCACCCGGGAAGGCAATTAGGGGGAGGGAGCATGGGGAAAGGGAGGCTGGGGTAAGGCTGCCCAGCTCGAGGCCAGCAGGCAGCAGATCATCCCCTCCCTGGGTGACCGGGGTCAAATCTAGGGCCTCAATCTCCGCATACACGGGGGAGAGGCCAACTCCTGCCACCCCGGGGGCCTCTCCTCTCGGGCCCGCCTCAACGGTCGCCTCGGGGTCCGCGGGGGGTTCGGGTAGTGTCCAGGCAGAAGGGGCGTCCTCAGAAGTCTCGGAGGGGAGGGTCTCCCGTGGAGGGGGGATTCTGCCCTCCAATGCCAGTCCGTCTTCCCCTCCCGACACCAGCGGATGGATCTCGCTCGTGGCCATGGCGGGAGGCTCGATGGCAGTGCCTCCTTTCCTGGTCTTCTGGGGGGCTTCCGCGTCGGGTGGATGCAGCAGAGCTCGAGCCTTCCGCTTGCCTCGCTTCCCCTGGACTAGGGTCCAGCTCTCCATAGCATCATCTGGGGGCTGGTTAGCAGGGGTCGTGTCGGGGGGCGGAGGCGATGATTTAGGGGTTCGGGGAGGTAGCGGTGAGGCAACATGAGGGGCGGGGGTTTCTCCTTGGGGAGGGCCCTCTCCTATACCCGGTAATATCCTTGCCACACCCTCCTCCATAGGCTCTGCTGGATTGGTAATAGCAAGGGTGGAACTCCCTTGCTCGCTCGGGCGTTGTGGGGAAGGTATCTCTTGGGCCCGGACGGGAGCTGCGATGGGTCGAGTAGGAGGAGGGTTGGTTTCAGGTACTGGGCAGCCAGGGGCGTCGGCAGCGACGGGGCCGATGTCCTGCCGGGTCTCGGGGGTTTTGGGTGCCCCTCCCCCCCGGGCCAAAGGGCAGTCTCTGCGGACATGCCCCGCTGAATGGCAGAGGTAGCACCGGGCCTCTCCGGTAGAATAAAAGACCCGATAGCGGGCTCCCTCGTAGGGGACTAGACAGGACCCCTCGAGCGCCTCTCCGTCACGCGCCCCTGCCGGTGGTAGAAGCTGCACTTGCCGGCGGAACGAAAAAATGTGACGGAGGGTGGGGTCCTTGCAGCCCAACGGGAGAGGGCTGATGACAGAGACAAGTTTCCCCAGGGTGGAAAGAGCGGGTAACAGAGCAGCATTGGGTAAGAAGGGAGGAACGGAGGTAAGGACGAGGCGAACGCCCAGGTCTTCTAACGGTTCTAGGGGGACAAACACCCCCCCCACCGTCAGGCCCCTCTCTACCGCCTCCTGGGCGGCATCCTCCGAGGCTAAGAAGAAAACGACCTTCCCATACATCTTGGAGGCCGCCACAATAGCCGTGGGTCCTACCACCTTCGCCAATGCCTGCACGTATGTCTCCACGTGGGGCGAGGCGGGCACCAGGAGGCAACGGACGCCGTGCTTCCTGGTCAAGGCGGGGAAAGGGCCTCGGCCGCTGGTGATGGTGGCGGAGGCGGGGGGGGGCGAGATGACGAGGCGGCAGGCAGGGGGGAGCCCGCTGCCGCCCGGGCATATGTCCTGGGGGCCGGGGGAGGGACAATCGCAGAGCTGGTGGAGGAAAAAGCTGGGAGGGGCGCCACAGTTGATGACGAGGCCGCAGCGGTGGGGGCAGCCCCTGCCATGGAGGGCTCAGTGGTTTTAGCGGGGCCCTTTCCTTTCCACCCGCCCTGGCCCTTCCGGCGAACCGGGGCGGGTTTCCTAGAATCTGGGTGGGCGGTGGGTGCAGCAGCAGCAGCAATCACCCTGGTGCCTCCTGCTACCGGTGCCCCAGCAGGGGGGGTGGCAAGTATCTTAACAATAGTGGTAGGGGGGGGACCTTGGGGGTTGGGCAGGGGTGGTGGTGAGGAAGGGACAACTAATTTTATTGAAGCAGTCTCGCCCCTCTCGTTCCCCGCCATTGTGAGCAGGGAGAGACAGGGAGACACCGGAAGGAGGAGGGGGGAGGGGAGAAAGCGGAGTAGCCCCTCCTTCCGCTAGGCTGCGGGCAGGAAGGGGAGGAATGCCGAGGGGGGGGGACTGGGAGGAGGGGGGGGAACAAAATTGGGGTCCAGGAATAGGGGCAAGTTGTGGGATAAGCAATCGGGGGGGGGGGTGTGCAGACCCACACACGTTTGTCCAAAGAGTCTCGGTTGGTCGGCTGTTATGTCCGGTCCGGAAGGCAAAGTTCAAAGCGGACAGCTGGATCCGAAGGGAGATGGCAGGTTGCCAGCAGGGACAGACGGCGGGGGGGCCGTGACAGTTGTAATAACGATGGGGGGGGTAGGGGCACCGATGGATCGGGGGTGGGGGTCTCCACGCCACACCCCCTGTGCCGCCACAAACGCAAGTAATCACAGTCAAACTCCCCCCCACGAGAGTATAATTCAGAAAATTACTCAATCTTACGGCCCTCTTCACGATGATTTATAGCTCCCTTGAATTATTTCTTCTGTCTGCTGAAATCTCCTTCTCCGGCTGTGTTGGCTGTGTTCCAAAGCCTTCGGCATGTTAAGAATGTTGTAAAGTCCGAGCTGCTGGCAAGACGGCTGGGTCTGGGGGTTTCCACTCCCCCCTCCAGACAGCAAATCGGCAATCTTCCCCCCCCTCCTCCGGGGGCTCAGCTGGGGCAAGTAGCTGCGCCCAAAAGCAGGCGTGGGGGGGGCGGGTGCTGGCGAAGGACGTAGACGGAAAAAAAACACAAAAAATGAAAAGAAAAAACAAAAAAGCGTCTGGCCCGGTCGGGGGGGGACTAAGGCAAGTGCAAAAAGTAAGAAAAATCCGGGCCAGGGGGCTTTAGGAAAGAATAGAAAGCAGATAGCTGAGGAACAAGCAAAAGACGTTCCGTTTCCCAACAGGGAAGGTTTTTTTTTTTTTTTTTTATTGAAACAGAAAAGAAATTTATTTGTAACAATTACAGAAAATACAAAAGGGTAAAGAAAAACTTAGCAACAAAACAACGCAATCAGAAGGTATAACACAACAGCTTTCAGGAGGGAGAGGTGTTCAGGTTAGCCCGGGCCCAGAGCGGGGGGGCTTCCTCGACACTCGTGGTCTTCCACCCTCCTGAGTTACCTGGTGGCCTAGAGCGGGGGGGCTTCCTCGACACACGTGGTCTTCCACCCTCTCGAGTTACCTAGTGCCACGCCCAGGGTCACCGACCCTCCCTCTCCTGAGAGTGCCCGGTAAGATGGGCACGGCTGCGGGGTGGGCGGTTTGGGGGGGGGTAGACACCCATGTATTATAGGACCCCTCCTAGATGACAGGAATGATGGTATCCACAGCGGCAACGGCTGGGGCTGGCATCTCTCGCTCTTCCCCTCAATCAAAGGGTCAGACGGAGGGAACCGGACAGGGTCACCGAGCAGAGAACCCCAGACAGCGTCCACCGCTCCTCGAAGGCTTCAAGGGAGTCGGTGGATGCCGCCCAGAGGAACTCTGCCCGGATACGTGAATGTACTGAGGATCGGAAAACGGCCCCACAATCGCAGGACGTTTCATGGGCCAACCTCCTCTCTCTGGTTTTATAAATGGCTGTTTTAGCCAAAGCTAGGAGGAGGTTGACCAGAAGATCCCACGACTTTGTGGGGCCACGGATGGGAAGTGTATAGATAAAAAGGTGGGGGGAAAAATGAAGCCAGAAGCGTAATAGAATATTTGTGAGGAGCCGGAAAAGGGGCTGCAATCTGGCACACTCTAAATACACGTGCGCCAGGGTTTCCCTCACATTACAGAAAGGACAAGTATCCGGAATGGGGGTAAACTGTGTCAAAAACACGCCCGTGCTCACAGCTCCATGAAGGAGCCGCCAACTGATGTCCCCGACGGGCCTTGGGACCAAGATGGAATACAGGCTGGCCCACCGAGGTTGCTCACCCTCCAAAGGTGGCAGGAGATCCCGCCACTTTGTATCGGGGCGGGACACCAGGGTGTGGGCGTGAAGGGTGTGAAGCGTAAGTGTATATAAGTATTTCCATGAAGCAATTTGAAAGCTAACCGGCTGCAGTTCGTGCAGCCGGCTTGCAGTGAAAGGGTGGGGGGTTTGTTGGAATCTACGGGGTGGGGGCCCGATGGAAAGGTCCGGCGGGCCTGGGGTAAGGGATGGGCGGGGTGCGCCCTCGCACAAGACTCGGCTAACATAAGCCCGAGCAGCGGGGGTCAAGGCGGCCTTCACCTCCTGAAGTACGCGCCGGGGGGTACGGAGGCTGGAGAGCCCCATGCGCCGAGTGAGCGTCAGGGGATCCAGCTAGTCTCTCCAGTCGTAGTCCAGGAGGTCTCCGACCCTCGTGACTTCCGCCAGGACCAACCTCTGGCGCACCGAGCGGGACTCCGCCACCTGCACACAGAGCTGGAGGTTGTGTAGCAGGGGCTCCATGAGGAGATCTGCTCCCACGGTGGCCGCCATGGACCTGGTTGTTAGAAACAGTTTCCATGTCCGGAGGAGGTCCTGGTAGAAGACCGGCAGCCCAGAGAGGTCTCGCGGAAAACCACTCGGTGAAAGATAAAAGAGCTGTCGGTCATATCGAAGCCCTTGGAAACGGCGCAGGAAGGCGTGCGCCAGTATGCTCCACGCCAAACTACATGCACTATAAAAGAGCCTCTGCAGGGCCTGGAGGCGGAAAACGCGGACCTGAGTGTACAGACACTTCAGGCCCTGCCCTCCTTCCTTCAGGGGTAGATGAAGAACTCCAACAGGGGCCCAGTGCATTCCTGACCAGAAGAACTCTAGAATCAATCTCCGGAGGTGGGTCAGGAAACCCGGGGCCGGGGCCAGGGTGTTGAGCCGGTACCAGAGCGTGGACAGGACTAGTTGGTTAAGCACCAGTGCTCTCCCTCGGAGGGAGAGACATCGGAGTAGCCTCGTCCATCTCCGGATCCGCTCTATCACCCCACCCTCTAAATTTTGCCAGTTCTCCGGTGGGGAAGGATGCGTGGCGGAAAGGTAAACGCCGAGATAGAGCAGTGGACCTGCACTCCACCGGATGGTCTGAAGTGCGGGTGGGAGGGAGCTCACCTGCCGCCAGTCCCCCACCGCCAAGCCAGAGCTCTTGACCCAGTTGACTCGGGCGGAGGAGGCTGCCGAATAGATGGCTTGGCATGCCTCCACTCGCGCCAAGTCGCCGGGTCCTGGACCACGAGGAGTACGTCATCGGCTCCCGCAGCACCAACCCTGTCATCCTCCTGCGGAGGAGACAGAGGAAAGGCTCGATCGCCAGAGCGTACAACTGGCCCGAGAGGGGGCACCCCTGCCTCACTCCTCGCCCGAAGCTGACCGGTTCAGTCAGGGTCCAGTTGAGCCTAACCAAACACTCCGCGGAGGCATACAGCACCCGGAGAAAACTCACAAACTGAGGTCCAAATCCAAACGCCTGCAGAGTGCTCAGGAGGTACCCATGGTCTACTCTATCGAACGCCTTCTCCTGATCAAGAGACAGGAGGGCGAACGATAGACCATCTCTCCGCCCGAGTTCCAAAAGGTCTCGGACTAGAAAGAGGTTGTTGAAAATGCTGCGACCCGGGACAGTATAGGTCTGGTCTGGGTGGACCACGTCCGCCATCACGGACCCTAGCCGCAGCGAGATTGCTTTCGCTACGATTTTGTAATCCGTGCTAAGGAGTGAGACGGGACGCCAGTTTCGTAGATCGCGGCGGTCCCCCTTCTTCGGCAGCAAAGCGAGCACCGCTCGCCTGCATGACAGAGGGAGGACCCCGCTCTGCAAGGACTCAGCCCAGACGGTGACTAGGTCTGGGCCGAGAATGTCCCAGAACGCGCGGTAAAACTCCACGGTCAGCCTGTCCATGCCCGGAGATTTATTGGTGGGCATGCGACGGAGGGCTTCCGAGAACTCGGCCAGGGTGAGAGGCAGCTCTAGTCGGTCTCGGTCACCCACGCTGACCGTGGGGAGTTCCTCCCAGAGCACCTCACAAGCGTCAGGATCGGTCGGGTCCGGGGAGAAAAGGCTTGTGTAGAAGTCACGGGCCCTCCCACACATCTCCTCCGGATCCGTGAGGGGGGTGCCGTCTTCCGCAAGAAGGCAGGTGACGTGTTTCTTGGCCCCCCTCGTTTTCTCCAGGGCATAGAAGAAGCGGGAGCCGCGGTCCATCTCCCGAAGGAGGCGGATGCGGGACGGAACGAAGGCACCTCGGGCCCGGTGGTCCTCAAGGGCCCGAAGCTCCTCCCGCTTCTCCCGGCACGCTCCGCAGAGGACGGGTCCTCGGGATCGGCGGCCAGGCACCTCTCCATCTCTAAGACCTCCCGTTCCAACTGCTCTATCGCCGCATTTCGCCGTCGGCTGGTGCCCCGAGTGTAGTCACGGCAGAAGAGCTTGGCGCGCACCTTCCCGAGATCCCACCATCGCCGCACCGAGGGAAAGGCACGCCACTGCTCTCGCCAGGCCAGCCAAAACTCCCGGAAGGACATCACAAAGCTCTTGTCCTCCAACAGGCTGTTATTAAAGTGCCAATAGGCCGGCCCCGGTCTCTCTGCACGGAGGGAGACCGTTACAGTGACTAAATGATGATCGGAGAATGGGGCCGGCCTAATGGCGGAGGAGTGGGCCTGTGAAAGATGGAAACGGGATAAGTAAATATGGTCCAACCGAGAGTGGTGTGACCGATGGGCCTCCACCCGAACAAAGGTGAACGTGGAGGTGTCATCTGGGTGATGGTCATGCCAGACGTCCACTAGGGAGTGATGGTCAACTATCCCTTGGAGAATATTCGCAGCGGCCGGACTCGGTTCGGCCCCTGAGCGATCCCGTTCCTCGAGGGTGGTGTTAAAGTCCCCTCCCAGGACCAGGCACTCGTGCAAATCCAGGGTGCCGAGAAAGTCGGACACCTGCTGATAAAATTGTGGCCGCCTGGAGCTCATTTGCGGGGCATAGATGTTAACAAGATTAACCACGAGCCCCTCCATACGGACTCGAAGGTGCAGCACGTGGCCCGGCACGGCCTCATTGACCCCTAGCACCTCAGGCCGTAGGTTGGGGGAGAACAGGGTTGCCACTCCAGCTTGCCAGGTCGCGAAGTGGCTAAAGTATACCCCGCCCCCCCACTCCAGCCACCACCTGTCCTCGGCGGCCGGGTCCGTATGGGTCTCCTGCAGGAAAACTACAGAGTACCTCCCTTCCCGAAGGTAAGAGAGCACCTGGGACCTGCGGAGAGCCATCCTACAGCCCCTGGTATTCAGGGTCGCAATAATAAGAGGCGTCATGCGGAGGGCTGGGGGGGTGGGGGCCTCGTATTGGCGGGGGGGTTCAGGGCCCCCGGCGGGTTGCACAGCAACCCATGATCCATCCCGTGGGTGAGTAGATCGCGTCGGAAGCTGCGGCCTCGCTCGTAGGCCGCAGCACCGCGCTTTCCTTGCCCCCTGCCTTCCTTTATAAGGGCCCTTGTGGCCTGGAGGTTTTGATCAAAGTCCCCCCATAGCCGAAGAGCCAGCTGTGCCCTGTCGCGGGCGCCACGGGTGTTCTCTAGGAACTTCCGTAGAGCATGCCGCAGCTCATGGGGGGGGTGGGGTTACAATTCCCGGGGTATTCCCTGATGGGCCTCTTAATACAGCCTTGTGGTCCGCTAAGGCAGGTAGACAGGGTGCGGACCACCGACGGGGCGTCTGACAGGCTGGGGTTATTAAATTCATTTCACGCCTTGGGGTGGAGGGGGATGGCATGGGAAAAATTGCCACTCCTAATGGGTCGCGGCTAGAAAGTGCAAAGACTGCTCCCTGGGGGGAATCTGCAAAAGGCAGAAAGTAAATAACCCCAGGGGCGGCATAAACATTACAAGAGGAGGGACCTTGGGCAGGGACAGGGGTGGGGGCAGGGGCAGGGGTAAGGCTCTGGGGTGCAGGAGGCAAGCAGCTAAAGGAAAGTGCCTCCTGAGCAGAGTCAAGGGTTAAGGGGTAAGGGAGGGGGCTCCCAATAATGCTAAGTGCCGGCTCCATGGTGGTCTTAGCAGCCATGGCATCAGGTGGGGGACCACCTTCTGCAGGGTGCTCACCCGGGAAGGCAATTAGGGGGAGGGAGCATGGGGAAAGGGAGGCTGGGGTAAGGCTGCCCAGCTCGAGGCCAGCAGGCAGCAGATCATCCCCTCCCTGGGTGACCGGGGTCAAATCTAGGGCCTCAATCTCCGCATACACGGGGGAGAGGCCAACTCCTGCCACCCCGGGGGCCTCTCCTCTCGGGCCCGCCTCAACGGTCGCCTCGGGGTCCGCGGGGGGTTCGGGTAGTGTCCAGGCAGAAGGGGCGTCCTCAGAAGTCTCGGAGGGGAGGGTCTCCCGTGGAGGGGGGATTCTGCCCTCCAATGCCAGTCCGTCTTCCCCTCCCGACACCAGCGGATGGATCTCGCTCGTGGCCATGGCGGGAGGCTCGATGGCAGTGCCTCCTTTCCTGGTCTTCTGGGGGGCTTCCGCGTCGGGTGGATGCAGCAGAGCTCGAGCCTTCCGCTTGCCTCGCTTCCCCTGGACTAGGGTCCAGCTCTCCATAGCATCATCTGGGGGCTGGTTAGCAGGGGTCGTGTCGGGGGGCGGAGGCGATGATTTAGGGGTTCGGGGAGGTAGCGGTGAGGCAACATGAGGGGCGGGGGTTTCTCCTTGGGGAGGGCCCTCTCCTATACCCGGTAATATCCTTGCCACACCCTCCTCCATAGGCTCTGCTGGATTGGTAATAGCAAGGGTGGAACTCCCTTGCTCGCTCGGGCGTTGTGGGGAAGGTATCTCTTGGGCCCGGACGGGAGCTGCGATGGGTCGAGTAGGAGGAGGGTTGGTTTCAGGTACTGGGCAGCCAGGGGCGTCGGCAGCGACGGGGCCGATGTCCTGCCGGGTCTCGGGGGTTTTGGGTGCCCCTCCCCCCCGGGCCAAAGGGCAGTCTCTGCGGACATGCCCCGCTGAATGGCAGAGGTAGCACCGGGCCTCTCCGGTAGAATAAAAGACCCGATAGCGGGCTCCCTCGTAGGGGACTAGACAGGACCCCTCGAGCGCCTCTCCGTCACGCGCCCCTGCCGGTGGTAGAAGCTGCACTTGCCGGCGGAACGAAAAAATGTGACGGAGGGTGGGGTCCTTGCAGCCCAACGGGAGAGGGCTGATGACAGAGACAAGTTTCCCCAGGGTGGAAAGAGCGGGTAACAGAGCAGCATTGGGTAAGAAGGGAGGAACGGAGGTAAGGACGAGGCGAACGCCCAGGTCTTCTAACGGTTCTAGGGGGACAAACACCCCCCCCACCGTCAGGCCCCTCTCTACCGCCTCCTGGGCGGCATCCTCCGAGGCTAAGAAGAAAACGACCTTCCCATACATCTTGGAGGCCGCCACAATAGCCGTGGGTCCTACCACCTTCGCCAATGCCTGCACGTATGTCTCCACGTGGGGCGAGGCGGGCACCAGGAGGCAACGGACGCCGTGCTTCCTGGTCAAGGCGGGGAAAGGGCCTCGGCCGCTGGTGATGGTGGCGGAGGCGGGGGGGGGCGAGATGACGAGGCGGCAGGCAGGGGGGAGCCCGCTGCCGCCCGGGCATATGTCCTGGGGGCCGGGGGAGGGACAATCGCAGAGCTGGTGGAGGAAAAAGCTGGGAGGGGCGCCACAGTTGATGACGAGGCCGCAGCGGTGGGGGCAGCCCCTGCCATGGAGGGCTCAGTGGTTTTAGCGGGGCCCTTTCCTTTCCACCCGCCCTGGCCCTTCCGGCGAACCGGGGCGGGTTTCCTAGAATCTGGGTGGGCGGTGGGTGCAGCAGCAGCAGCAATCACCCTGGTGCCTCCTGCTACCGGTGCCCCAGCAGGGGGGGTGGCAAGTATCTTAACAATAGTGGTAGGGGGGGGACCTTGGGGGTTGGGCAGGGGTGGTGGTGAGGAAGGGACAACTAATTTTATTGA
Source organism: Caretta caretta (assembly GCF_965140235.1). Taxonomy (NCBI): domain Eukaryota; kingdom Metazoa; phylum Chordata; order Testudines; family Cheloniidae; genus Caretta; species Caretta caretta. The sequence continues at coordinate 71,106,159 of NC_134214.1, read as the reverse complement.
AGCAGTCTCGCCCCTCTCGTTCCCCGCCATTGTGAGCAGGGAGAGACAGGGAGACACCGGAAGGAGGAGGGGGGAGGGGAGAAAGCGGAGTAGCCCCTCCTTCCGCTAGGCTGCGGGCAGGAAGGGGAGGAATGCCGAGGGGGGGGGACTGGGAGGAGGGGGGGGAACAAAATTGGGGTCCAGGAATAGGGGCAAGTTGTGGGATAAGCAATCGGGGGGGGGGGGGGGTGTGCAGACCCACACACGTTTGTCCAAAGAGTCTCGGTTGGTCGGCTGTTATGTCCGGTCCGGAAGGCAAAGTTCAAAGCGGACAGCTGGATCCGAAGGGAGATGGCAGGTTGCCAGCAGGGACAGACGGCGGGGGGGCCGTGACAGTTGTAATAACGATGGGGGGGGTAGGGGCACCGATGGATCGGGGGTGGGGGTCTCCACGCCACACCCCCTGTGCCGCCACAAACGCAAGTAATCACAGTCAAACTCCCCCCCACGAGAGTATAATTCAGAAAATTACTCAATCTTACGGCCCTCTTCACGATGATTTATAGCTCCCTTGAATTATTTCTTCTGTCTGCTGAAATCTCCTTCTCCGGCTGTGTTGGCTGTGTTCCAAAGCCTTCGGCATGTTAAGAATGTTGTAAAGTCCGAGCTGCTGGCAAGACGGCTGGGTCTGGGGGTTTCCACTCCCCCCTCCAGACAGCAAATCGGCAATCTTCCCCCCCCTCCTCCGGGGGCTCAGCTGGGGCAAGTAGCTGCGCCCAAAAGCAGGCGTGGGGGGGGCGGGTGCTGGCGAAGGACGTAGACGGAAAAAAAACACAAAAAATGAAAAGAAAAAACAAAAAAGCGTCTGGCCCGGTCGGGGGGGGACTAAGGCAAGTGCAAAAAGTAAGAAAAATCCGGGCCAGGGGGCTTTAGGAAAGAATAGAAAGCAGATAGCTGAGGAACAAGCAAAAGACGTTCCGTTTCCCAACAGGGAAGGTTCCAGAACAATCAGGAACCTTCTGGAGACAATTAAGACAGGCTGATTAGAACACCTGCAGCCAATCAAGAAGCTGCTAGAATCAATTAAGACAGGCTAATCAGGGCACCTGGGTTTTAAAAGGAGCTCACTTCAGTTTGTGGTGTGTGTGTGAGGAGCTGGGAGTAAGAGGCGCTAGGAGCTGAGAGTGAGAACGCGGACTGTTGGAGGACTGAGGGGTACAAGCATTATCAGACACCAGGAGGAAGGTCCTGTGGTGAGGATAAGGAAGGTGTTGGGAGGAGGCCATGGGGAAGTAGCCCAGGGAGTTGTAGCTGTTGCACAGCTGTTCCAGGAGGCACTCTAGACAGCTGCATTCCACAGGGCCCTGGGCTGGATCCCAGAGTAGAGGGTGGGCTCGGGTTCCCCCCAAATCCTCCCAACTCCTGGTCAGACACAGGAGGAGTTGACCTGGACTGTGGGTTCAGAAAAACGGCCAAGCTGAGGGCTGCAGCGAAGCTCCAAGGCGAGCAAATCCACCGATAAGTGCAAGACCCACCAAGGTAGAGCAGGAACTTTATCACAACATATATATATTCTTGTCCAGTCTCTGCCCCCAAGAAGGGAAAGTTTTCACAAAGAAATTAATGCATAATGTCAAATGTTTCTGAATTTTTTGTGGTTTACTAGCAAACATTCTACCAAAAGAAAAGTACCAACATTAGATTAATGTTTTGCTGTATTTGTTAAGAATTATTTGCTCTGCCCTACATATATAAACTTCCACTGCTAATTTGTTTTTACTTGTGGCTGAATCCAATATACAATGTACGGTGCCAACAACCAGCTGTCAGATAAAATGTGTGGACTCCATGGAGAACTACGGTAACAATAGCAAAGGCCTTAATACAGGAGTGAAAAAATCCTGGTCTTTGGCTCTGATGAGCCTTATCACCATTATAGGGTTTACCTTCCAGATAAGAGAGGTATTTGTCCCCTTCTTTCAGAATGGCAACACAGGCCAAATGGGAAACCCTTTGAGTACGGAACAGCTCCCAGGCACAGACATTAATATTATAAGAGAGAGACACACTCAACTCTGATTTAAACAGAAGGAGTGATTTGTGTTGCAATGGCCACAAAAGAAGCGTATTCAAGAATAAAACAGGTACTACAGAAAGACATACACATCTGATAAGAAAGAGAAGCTTTTTGTCCTTAATACATTGGAAACATTGCCCAGGAACAGTTAATCCTTGGGAAATATTACCTGTTTCAAGGTCAGTAATGGATTATCAGTCTTCTGAGCACCAGTCTACCTGTCTGAGCTGCCATTTCTAGAGGAAAAAGAGTTGGTACATTGATGGTATCTCATTTATCCACCTACAAGACAATATATTTAATAGGAACTGAATGTTGCCTGTACTCAAATGCAGCAAATTCAGTCCTTTAGGTTGGCTTCTTGTTATTCAGCACCAATGCTGGTTTCCTTCTATATGAGCAATCTTCTAAATAAAATATTAGATATTTCTACAGTTTGATGCTTTAGATGCTATCAAATGTGTATGTCTTCCTAAGGACTCATCACTGAAATCAAGAAGAGTTTTTTCCAAGTAAGGAGAGTATGGTTGAGCCATTAACATCCTTTATCATAGTTCAAAATATTATCAGCATTGACCCTTTGAGAATTAGTGCTCCTGCAAATTTAGGTCCATAGACTCAACAGAAGATACTGCCATGAAGATTAGTTGTTCCCCATTCCACCGTCACCTATTTCCATCTCTTCCCTCAAAACTGTGAAAAACCTTTGAGATCCATCCAGCGAGCTTCTATGGCATCCCAGGTAGGGATATGCAACCACAGAACTGAGTCTCTCACCTTTCAGGAGAGCTCCATTAAGGTAAATACCCCTCTACTCACAGAAGCACGGAAAAAGATAAGATAACTGGGGTCTCATGCCAGGGCACAGTAGGAGGAAACAGGAAAACGACCCCATCATCTTATATGTACACATCATCTTATATGTACATTAAATCTTTGAATTACACACAAGAATTTGGAGGTACCTTAAAGGATGATCTGAGGCTTGGTCTACACTTAAAAGTTAGATCAACATAGACACTTGGTGCCATATCCCTGACCAATGTAGCTATGACGAGGTAACCCTTGGTGTAGATGCAACTGTGTCAACAGAAGAATGTTACTTATATTTGGGGAGGTGATGTTCCTATACCACCAACAAAAAAAAACCCTCCTTCAGAGTAGGCGATGAGGTCATGCTGGCATAGCTATGCAGAGGTAGCTAAGCCTGCATAGTCTCTGTAGAGTAGAAACACCTGAAATAGAACTTTAGGGAACAAAGAATATCATTTATTTCATTCAGTAGCAATAAGGAAGAGAGAAAAATGAAAGCTTCCATCATGTACCAAGCCACCAAAGTGTCACATCTATCATAAATTAAGGGTTTATAATACTCCTAAACCTCACAAGTAAGTTGGATTATTGAAAGCATAGTAACCTCTTTTTAACTTTGTACTTCATGTAATAAGAGTATTATCTGCAATCTATTTTTGATTGAAATCCAAGTTTTCTATCATAAGAGCCTTACATAACTGAAACATGTATTATCAGAATTTTGCTGACCCTTACTGCCCTTTTATTCACGAGAAGAACATTCAGTAGACATTGCCAAATAATTTTATGATATTTAGCAAATCATTTCACCATTAAAGGGCACATTTCTTTTCTCTGAGAGTAGCTGGAAGAAAATGATATTGAAAGGATGAAGATGCAAAGTTAAAGTTTAGCTGATCTTAATACGCAATAAAATCAAAACAAATCAGTGCCAACAAGTACAAATAATGAAGGATCAGACATTACGTTGGAGGATAGGGAGAAAGAACAAGACAAATTTGAGAGGAAGAAAGTAAAGTAAAAGGAACAGAGGGAATTTCAGAGGGATTTGAGAAAACAATGGGCTATTTTCTACCAAGGAATAAGCCTCCATGCCCAATAAAAGATAGGATGAGTTATCAAACCAATATAAAGACTCCAAACCAATAAACTAACTCTCCATCCGTTCCAGCCCCAACCAACTAAAAATGTACATCCAGTCTGTGCTTGGGGTATGAATTGAGTCTCTTTGTTCATGCAATACAACTTGTTCATTTATCTAGTCTGCGGTCTTGACAAAGAGTGAGGAGCATGATTGAATTTTTTCCCCTGAAATATACTTGCCTGAGACAAAACCCTATTATATGAAACTAAAAATATCTGTGCTGCCACAAACCCACAGTCATGTTTCCTGGGACACTTTGCTTCCTCACTTCACCAGCAATCCTGAAAAAGAACAAGCAACCCTCTTCTTCTCTGAAGAAGAGCTCTGTTTAAACTCGAAAGTTTGTCTCTCTCACCAACAGAAATTGGTTGAGCAAAAGATATTACCTCACTCATTTTGTATCTCTAATATCATAGGACCAACATGCTTACAACACTGCATACATCAATTAAAAATGGCTAATATAAGGGGAGTAACACATTCTACCATATCTCCCATGGAGATTTTGTATTTGTTTTTTTATTCCTCCCCCCACCCCCCACCCATAATCTGATTTAAAAGCAATCCATAGAGGAAGATTGCTTGCTCTCAGAAAATTTAGTTCCTGGGATATGGGAGGTATGAGAAGAGGGAGTGGAAGTGAGATGGGCAGTGGGTAATAAGAACAATAGAGTAATTGGAGATTAATATACTCTGTGCTCCAATCCCTCAGTAAAGACCATTAATGTGAGCCCCTCAGAATGGGGCTAGAATTCTAAAGCAATAATTCTGGGTGCTTTTCCCTTTCTAGTGTGTTTCTGAAGACTACCTATTACTAGATTTACAAAGAGATAAATATTATAATCTGCATTTTTACAGATGAGTTACTGAAGATAAGGCACTAAGAACATAAGAACAGCCATACTGGGTCAAACAAAAGGTCCATCTAGTCCAGTATCCTCTCTTCTAACAGTGGCCAATGTCAGGTGCCCTAGAGAGAATGAACAGAACAGGTAATCATCAAGTGATCCAACCCATTTCCCTTTCCCAGCTTCTGGCAAAACTGAAGCTAGGGACACCATCCCTGTCCATCTGGCTAATAGCCATTGATGGACCTATCCTCCATGAATTTATCTACTTCTTTTTTGAACCCTATTATAGTCTTGGCCTTCACAACTACCTGTAGCAAGGAATTCCAAAGGTTATGACATAGTCAAACATGAAGTCTACAGGAGCATAAGAACATGAACCCAGATGTCCTGAGCCAAGTTCAGTTCTTTAACTACAAGCCCATCTTTCCTTTCCATGATGCTTACATTTTACCCTTGGGAGTACAGGAATTCCCAGTAGCATAGTACTTATTCCAGCACCTGTCATCTATGCAAGCAAAAGGGATTATATAGTTCATGAAGAGAGCTCCATTTCTTCATTGTCATATTTTCCTGTTACGGAAGATGGACATTGATTTCTTAGCTACAAATTGTTGCTGAAGGAAACAAGAAAGAGAGAGAGAGAGTACAGAACACTTATTGGAGGGGCTCATTCAAATTTTCATAAAACAATACTGTGACATTAGCAGACCACTTGCCAGCTCATGCCAAGGTCCTCATATCTCAGTTGAACACAATTTGTCTGGTTCCTTGTGGGTTAATATTGATAGAATAAGTATTGGAATTATAAGAAAGTGTGTGGTGCATTGAATGCTTGTGAATTGCTGCATGCATTAATCTTACTTTTCATAACTGTGCTCCATATTGTAATATATTTGAGTAGTTGTATTGTGAGCCTCTGTGACTATATGAATTGCCATACAGGAGAGGGATATTAATTAGTGTGAAAAGCTGCTCTCCTACAGAAAATTGATATGACCCTCCTGAAAGAGGAGATCCACGATGGGCTCTGGGTGGATCTTACAACTGGAAACTCCCTATATCTGGACTAAGAAACCATCAATAAAAAGACTGAACACTCTTATTGTTCTGCTTTACTCCCTGTAAAGATGTCTGGCAAGTGGATGACACCCATCAGCTGAGTTTGCAGCTCAGAGCACATTGTAGGAGGGGGATAAAAACCCAAAACCAAAGGAAATAAGCATTTCTATGCTGCTTGGATTCTGGGGGAAGGGGTAAGGTGTTTCTAAGCATAAGCACGAGATCCCCAGCTGCTTAGTCTGGGTTATCCCTGCAAGTCAAATAGAACTTCCTGATTATAGAAGCCTTTCATCTTTTGAAACCTAAGATGAACTCATTTATGTATCTATGTTTGTTTACTTTAACCTCATAAGTAACCCTCTTATTTCCTTTTCCTATTTAATGAATCCCCATAAAGTTTACGATAGGATTGACTACAAACATGGTCTTTGGTGCAAGTGTGATTGACCCAGGGTAAGTGACTGTTCCTTTGGGATTCGGAGTAACCTGACTATTGCTGACAGGTTTCAGAGTGATAGCCGTGTTAGTCTGTATCAGCAAAAACAATGAGGAGTCCTTTTGGCACCTTAGAGACTGACAAATGTATTTGGCCATAAGCTTCCATGAGCTAAAACCTACTTTATCAGATGGAGTGGAACATACAGTAAGGAGGTATAAATACACAGCATATGAAAAGATGGGAGTTGCCTTACCAACTGGGGGGTCAGTGCTAACGAGCCAATTCAATTAAGGTGGAACTGCGCTATTCTCAACAGTTGACAAGAAGGGGTGGAAATCACTTTTGTAGTGCTAATGAGGCCAATGTAAACAAGGTGGCCCATTTCAAACAGTTGACAAGAAGGTGTGAGTATCAGCAGGGGGAAATTAGTTTTTGTAGTGACACTCCTTACTGTACGTTCCACTCCATGCATCTGATGCAGTGGGTTTTAGCTTATGCCCAAATAAATTTGTTAGTCTCTAAGATGCCACAAGGACTCTTCATTGTTTTTGCTGACTATTGCTGTGATTCTTGGTTTAAAGGGCCATCTATCAGAAATACACTCATGTGGGTGGCAAGACAGACTGGAGTACCCCGGGGAACTATTTATGACTGTGTATTAAAGATGTTGAAATGCTTGAGGAATTTGCACTGTGTGCAGGTGGTTGGTGAAATCTAAATTTAAAACTTGGGGTTTGTGCCCTGGTTTTCAAACAGTCAGCCCTGAGGTTGATACTCATGCTCTTGTGTCACTGTAGGGAGAAATACAAATACAGCCACAAAGAAAATCTTTGTAGTTTTGCCTTGCTGTGTCTGATTTAGATACATATATTTTTTGGTCCTCTGAGACAATAAATATTAAAAACCTGAGGGTGAAGACATCACAGGATTGGACCCTGGACCATTGTCATCCTGTCATGGCACACACTCAGTAAGTATTAAATTAAGGATTATCTGTGCTTCTAATATTTTTGTATCAAACAATGTTCTATTACAATTCTGACTCTTTTGAACATTCTATTGGATAATGAACTTAGCTTAGCAATTACTGACTTTGTTTGTCATGCTTGTATTGACACTGCCTTTGTTGTTCTTTCAGGCTAACTTACTTGTCCTTTTCTTAACATTTTGAATAGGAGTGCTTTGATTTTACCAACCTGAGAGCACAGCCCATATCAACAAACCAGGGTTTGTTAGAGAGGGAATATACTGTGCTTCATCTTGATCAGAGGCCTTTTCCTTAATATCACTGTAAACTGGATTATCCTGAAAGATATACTATGGGTCTTGAGGATAATGGTGAAGGCTGTCAGGAAGTAAACAATGCAAGCTGAGTCCTGCTTTCTCAATGGGTTGCTACTCGGTGTTAAAGACAACAAAGGGAAGCAAGCTGCATTTGGCCCACAGAACAGATTTTGGACCCTCCACCTTTTATCGCTAGTGTGTTGCAGACTGCCAGCCAAATGAATGCTTAGCAAGTTGTCTATATAGAAAATACAGTATGTCTCCATTTCCTAAGGTTAATGTTTGGAACGGGGACATGGTGCTCCTTTTATTTGTCTTTCGAAACATGAGCAATAAATTACTACAGCTTCATGGACAATCTATTGCTCCTTTTCCAGCATCTTACTGCCAGTAATGACTTGTGAATATTGATGATGGCTGGCTAATAAAACACACTAAACTACAAAAACTAAAAAACTATTTTTTAAGTTGGTAAAGGCATTTGATGGAGTCTATATAAATAGACATTTAGTGCTTCACAAAATGTAGTAGCAGGTCCCTTCTCAGCAGTTAGAAAATCATGTGCCTACAATTAGGATCACTTCAAGGCATTACCGTTACTCATTGAGAAGTGGCGTATTGCTACTCTTCTACAGAGATGGTGAGGAACCCCTGCTGCTTTTCTCTCCATAAAGCTGTGACTGGCTCTCCTTAATCTTGTAAGACAGAAGATGCCCTAGAGACTATGGTTCCTTTCAACGTTTAAGGACAGTGATCTCTTGGTCACAGTGTACTGTGTTTTCTGCTATCATTTGAGTTTGTATGGTATCGTCTTTATTAGAGCAACAACACAAGGCCACAGCTTGGAAACTGGAAATCTGGGGTGAAATTCTGGCTCCAACAGAGTCTGTGGCAAAACTCCCATTGACTTGAGTGATGCCAGAATTTCATTCTAGCAACTTGACCTGATGTTTTATAATGCTTGCAACAGGCTTTTCTAAACTGGTTCTGAAAAAGGGTTCACTTCAAATACATATGGAGCAAAAACATTTTCAGCATTAACATAGAAAGTAACCTTTATACTTGTTTTGGGGATATTGCTGACAACTATCAGCAGCAGGTTAGTTTCTGGGTGCAGTTGGGGCTTACTCGGTTCAAAACAATTATCAGCTTGCTGTAGAGTAACATGACAATAATGCTCAGTGCTCAGAAATAGTGATAATGAATTTCTTCCTGAAAAGTTTACTACAAAATTAAAAGCTCAGATACCATGTCAAGTTTGAATCACGATTTTACAGCATAGATTAAAGTAGGGAGAGGTAAAACAAAAGGCACAGACAAGAGAAATTCAGCTAGAAAACTCAGATCAAAGGCAGAACTTCCCAGATTTATGCATCCACAGAAGCACCCAACCTCTGTCTTCCCTTCAGAGAAGTGCCAGCTAGAATTCAACACAGCAAGAACTCTTTTATTTCACAAACAAATGTTAATGTATTCATTATTTTATCATAATGGGTCAAGTCCTGATCATGCAGCCCTTAGCCACATTTGTGATCACTTACTCAGTTAAGCAGATACACCAGTGTGCATAAGTGCTCACCGCCACAAGTAAAACCTGAGCAAATGGATCCTAAGCAAAAGCTATTCCTAAGAACCTGCACATAGGCTCATTGAAAAATAAACTGCCCCTGAGAAAACACATTGATATATTTAAAACACAATATTAAGAACAAAATGATCAGAACTTAAACTTTAGCCTCTTATAAAAAAAATGTATGCAACTACAAATCTTGGGTTCAGTAGGATTATATGCTGGTCTTCATAATGCTGTGTCTTAATACTTTGTATACTATAACTTTTCAGAAAAAGCACATAGTATCATATCAAACATCAACATAACAAGTGGCACTAAGATCAGTAGGAAAATGTCTTTGGTTTTTTTTTAATAATATGCAGGCTCAAAAATTGAGGATGGTTGTTTTTATTTGGCTAAGGAGAAATTTGTGGTGAAACAGATTTTTGGCACTCAGACTGGTTGTGTGTTATCTGGGAAAAGTTCTCTTGGTGAATAATTCAAGGTCATCTTCGATTTTCGTACGTGCAACTTTGAAATATGTTATTATAATGAGTTTTGTCATGTATCTAGCATCTGTAAAATGGGGCCTGCTTTTTATGCTGCAAATGCACACAATCTCCATGAGTGGAGAAGAAAATTGGATAATTGTCTGTACAAATCACTAATTACGGACACTGGTTTATATATTTACCTGTGTTGTGAGTCCCTTCACAATATTTGCACATGTAAAAGGGATTTGCAAGCACAAATACCTCACTTGTTTAAAAAGCAGGTCAACATTTTTTTAAAGTAAATAAATTATTAAAAATTAGACTTAACATAAGTTTCTGCTCAAACTTAGGTAAGGACAGAGCAGTATTGAAAAATATTTTGCACGATATTGTATTTGTGTGTGTGAAGAAGGCTGAAAAGTTCAGAGAAGCACAAGAAACCCTCTGAAGAAGTCAGGCAGTAATTTGAGGTTATTAACAAAAAGCAGAAAGTCAAGAAGGAATGGACCATCAAGGAAAGCTACTTTTTGGAGATCAGAAAGTGCAGGCAAAAAATGAGAACTGCCAAAAGCCAAGCAGAACTGAACCTTGCAAAGGAAATTAAAACCAATATTAAAACGGGACTTAGTTGAAAATGACAGGAGGTGGAGAAAGACATGGATGATTGATTACAGGATGACTATGTAATGTGACTATGAAAAAAGGCTAAGGCAACCCTAGTATGCATCAGGCAAGTTATTTCCAGCAGAGATAGGGAAGTACATTTACCATTGTTCAAGGCACTGGTGAAACCTCGCCTGGAATACTATTTGCATTCTGGTCTCCCACATTTAAAAAAGATGAATTCAAACTGGAACATGTGCAGAGAAGGGCTACTAGAATGGTCAGAGGAATGGAGAACCTACTTTATAAGAGAAGATGTAAGGAGCTTGCCTTATTTAGCCTAACCAAAGGAAGGCTGAGGGGAGATATGATTGCACTCTATAAATACATCAGAGGAATAAAGACCAGGCAGAGAGAGGAGTTATTTAAGTTGAGGCCACTGTTGGCACAAGAACAAATGGATATGAACTGGCCATCAACAAGTTTAGGCCTGAAATTAGATGAAGGTTTCTAAACCTCCGAGGATGAAGTTCTGGAACAGCCTTTCAAAGGGAGTAGTGATGGTGAAAAAACCTAACTTGTTTCAAGACTGAACTTCATAAGTTTATGGAGAAGATGGTAGGATGAGGTACAATGGCATATGGCCCATCTGCACCTGCTATTAGCAAATATCTCCAACAGCTGGAAATGGGAAGGACTCTGAGTTACTACAGAGAATTCTTTCCAAGGTGTCTGGGTGGTGGGTCTCACCCACATGCTCAGGGTCTAGTTGTTCACCATATTTGGGGTCAGGAAGGAATTTCCCACCAGGTCAGATTGGCAGAGATCCTGAGGATTTTTCAGCCTCCCTTGCAGCGTGGTGCACAGGTCGCTTGCTGCTTTGAACTAGGGGATTCTCTTTGACCTTGAAGTCTTTAAATCAAGATATGAGTATTTCAGTAACTCAGCCAGAAGTTATGGACCTATTACAGAAAGGGGTGGGTGAGGTTCTGTGGCCTGCAAAATGCAGGAGGTCAGCCTAGATGATCATGATGGTCCCTTCTGGCCTTAAAGTCTATGAGGTGTACTTCGTAGGCAAGTCATGGAGGCATGTGCCTGACACAGATATGTGCTGCTAGAATGAAGGAGGCTGAGTCACGTGCCCATATTAGCAGGACCCTTCCTGACCCAGATTTACAGGCTGACACAAACAATGGCAGTAGGTTGGCTTAGTAGAGTTGAAATCTTCAAAGAAGTTGAGGAAGTTAGTTGCTGAACTGCAATTGAAACCCAGTGAAATTTGGGCACCTAAATCCTCGAGGGTCCTTTGAAAATCCCAAGCTGTGTGGAACTGCTCAGTTTGCTGAACACGGCACAACTCCCAAGTGCATGACTTCTCCATGTTTGTCATCACTGAATTAAAACTGTTATACCACTTTTCTCTAGGTCCAATAGTATGTATGTGGGGTGGAAGGTAGCTGTTTATAACTGTGTACTAGTAGGATATGACACCACATAATGCTGCTTTGCTATTTAGTGTGACCTTTGTTGGCCCCGCTCATAACCATCAGGTTTTTCTCTGCTCCAACTAATGAAGATAAGTTAATACTGGTGTGTATGTGTGTTTTGATAGTGGTATGGTATTTTGGTGATTACTTCAATGGTCACTGAAGGCATAAGATTCTCCAAGATTAAGGAGTTCTTTGTTATCTACCAATTAATCATCTGCTCAGCATGTGCACAGACAACCAACATGGGTAAAAGTTGACTGCTTAAGTATTACAAAATAAGCATGAATCAGGAGAGCAAGCTGCAATATTATCTAATATCTTATATATTCTAATATCTCAGTGTGCTAGAAAAATGCTTGATCCAAATATTTAGTGGCACTGAAATTTTCTTATTCTCCCTCTACCCTCCCAACCCAGTTAATGTTTATTTCTGAACATAAAACATTCAGCATCTTTATTGACTATTCATCACTCAATGATGAACGACATAAAATCAATCAGAAATTGTGAGCCCCAGTTTTGGCTCCTCTCCAAGTATCTATCAAACCTCTAGGGCCAACATCCCAGCATGCAAAACTGCAAACAGTGAAACTGCTGTCAACATCCCTACAGCATCAGCTGTAATGCCAGCCTATCTCCAAAGATTGAAAGCTAGAAGAAAAATACTATCAGAATCCACATACACATATTATCCCCATAAGGAGCCACAGTCTGAAAGAGAACATGAAAAACACAAAGGGACAGACTCTCACTTAGTGTAAACTTCCCTAGCTTCACTGATTTCAAATATGCGGTGTGGATTTACACCAGCTGCAGATCTGGCTCAAAGTCTGCCTCTGCCAAGTTTGCATTAAAAAACCTGGCCCCACTTCAAAATGGGAATAAATGTCTCACTCTCTCCGTCCTGACTCCAACCCTCCCTGAACTAATTTCCTCACCCCATATTGGGTCTCCACTCAATACACAACACCCTTTTTTCTATCCCCTTAGAACATCTCCCTTCTCCTGGAGTCTGTTTGTCATTGGGTCTCCTTCTTCCTCAGGCATCTTCCCCCGCCCTCCCTTCCCTTTCCCATGGACCTTCCCTTGCTATCATAGAACTCTGCCTTGGGTCTTGTTCATATTTTTAATCCCTTCCCCATCCCCCACAGTGGTCTCTACTTCTCCTCACAGGGCTCTCTCTCTCTCTCCTCTCTTCCAATCCATCCTTATGCTGCCTCTCTCAATTTCTCTCTTTGGTCTCTTCCCCTCCACCCCCCCCCCCCCCACAACCTCTCCCATGTGCTTGGGAACTCCTAATTGTTTCTGCTGGCTCATTCAATGCTTTCCTTCCTGTCCCCAGAACCCTCACTCAGTCTTCCTCCACAAACTGCTCACTCCCAGTCCCCAGTAACCCCATACCCTCTGCCGCAGCATCTCACCTTTCCCCATCAATCCTGCCTGCCATAGCACCCCATCATTCCCAACCCCTCCCCCATCAGCCCCAGCAACTCTTATGTCCCCTCTGCTTCCAAACCCTCTGTCCCTTAATCACATCTCCCTGCCAACAGCACCTCTCAGCCCCCTAGCCCTTGTCTCCTGCTTTGTTCTGCAGTCACACACACAGAGTTGGGGGAGGAAGAAGAATCTGCTGTCTGCAATAAAAAGTTGTGTCATAGTGCTCTTTGCCGGCAGAAGGCCAAAGGAGAAGTGTTGTGTTTAAAAATAATTGCTCACAGCTGGGTTAGATGGCTAGGTAAGAAGTGAAAGCACAGAGGTAGCACCTCCTACTGTCTCCCACAGCAACTAGCCCAGTAGCCTGCCAAATAGGATAATAAACAATACATATAAATGTGTGCAGCATTCACTGCGGCTGTGCCTCACATTCAGACTTGAAAATGGAGCATTTACTAACGCAAAAGAGAAATGTGTCATTTCATGCTTAAAAAACCCAACAAACCACCTTCAAGTGCTCCAGTAACTTTTTACAACATTTATTCCTGTCTCCCATGGAAGCTGCATTAGGAGATGGGGATGTTACTGGACCTAACAACCCTGGTTTTTCATCATTTATTTTACTTGAGCATGTGTGAGAGAAAGAGGTGTATTTTTGGTGCTCTTAGGAAAAACGTAATTAAAACTATTGCATAAAAACAGACCTGTCAAATAAATCAGCATTAACATAGCTTCTAGAAGATAAATAATGTATAGATCGTCAGAGTTAACAACGAGCTTTCTGGAAATAAACTTCACAGTTTACTATAAAACAATCAAAGAGGGACTAGGTAAATATTCAATTTATTGGAAGACTGTTTGAGGATATCTCCAAGATTGAGAAAGTGACTAAGGAGCTGAAAATACTTCTGGAGATGAAATTAATCTGAAGAGTGACAGACATTCAACTAGTATGCAGTCATCAATGTTAATTTTGTGAATGTTAAAGTCATTGGTGGGGAAAAATTTGCTTGCCTTAAAGCTGATAGTGTCGAAGTCATCAAGAGGATTTCATTTCATTTATAAAAAAAGTTAGTGCTGTTTTCTTCCCTGAATTCGGGGGACCCTCATGACATGAAACAACACACTTCAGTGTAGATTTCCTTAATTCACCATAAATTCCCTGCAGTGTAGAAACTATGCCAATGGCTTCTTGGTCTCCTTTATTGCTAGAACATGCATATTATAAAGTTTAAAGGATGAAATGTGGACTGAAGACTTAGGGATGGGTTCTGTACTGAGATCTGGCCATTTTCCAGCCCCTTTACACCTCTAAAGTGATTCAAACTGGCTGCAGAACTTCCCTGACAGAGAACTCTCTATTGATGGAAGTGGGTCTAATGTAGGCCCTATTCCTGCTTCTTCACCCACTCCCTCCAACCTTGGCATAAGGGGCATGGTGGGGCAGGGAAAGGGCAAGAGAGAACTAAATCCACATAATTGACGAGCTATGTATGTTTGACATAGGAAAACTCTGAAACAGGTAGAGAAGGATGGGGAGTGGTCAGAGCCTTGGCTTTATAGTTTACCATTGTGTCATGCAGGTAAAGCATACCTGTACAACCACTGGTAATAAACACAAAACCAGCATTGCCAGCTGTCATGCTTTTGTTGTGAGTCTTGTAATATTCTGTGTTTTTCATAAAGCTTCAGCGATTAGAGACAAGTAATTACTTGAGCTCAGCTTTCACTAAGGAAAAGTAGGTTTTTTAATCCTCATGGTTGCAGCAGAAATCTTGACAACATGAAAACAAGTGCAGCCTAAAGGTGTAGAAACCAGACAGTGTAAAAAAAATGCACAAAAGTATTTAAAAGTGCCTTATGATTTGAAATGAATATTGTGAATCTTGTCTAATTCATTATTTTTGAATGTGTAGTGTTGGCAATACTGTACACACCAGCAGCTTGTATCATAATGATGATACAACGATGCATACGATGAATAGCACTAACTATCTGTCCTAGTACCAAATAGTAGCTGCCGCTATTCAACAAATATAGATAAAGAACAATAACCATCATGAATCTACAACCTCATGACACTTTGCAACTACAGGAAGATTTGGTTGATGAGCGGTTGATGAAAATGGACCTTAGGAATTTTGCCTGAAAAATGACATACATCTGTAGTGTGATTTCCTGATGGGAGTTTTGGTAACTGTGCCTTTTGATTTCTTAATTTAATTTCACTGAGACTGCAATTGACATGATGTGTTTTGTGAAATTAGTGTATGTACATGCTCAGGATCTAGTTTCAGATCATATTCACAAACTGAATCTTAGAATTACCAGTTCCAAATGGATGGCTGGGAGCCAATTTTTTAATGGTGGCTTGAGGTTGGAATTCATGAACTCAGACATCCACAGGAATGTGTCTTCTGTCCTTACAAGACACTCCTCCCAATCAGTTCTAATAATCCCCTTCCCCCAACAAGTCTCCCCTTGGGTCCCCCCACTTACTATTATCATCCTTAACAAACAGGGAATGGTGTAGGGCTCCGTGGCACTATGATAATACAAATAATACATAATAATAATTGAATAGTTATTGTTTGTCTGAATTACCAACATAGTTCTATTTGACAAACTCCCATCATGACAGAACGGAGGTCATGCCAAACCTCAGTGGCACTGGGACCCTGTGCAGCAGATTGTGGTACCCAGAGTGGGAAGCCAAACCCCGATCCATGAAACATGAGCCACCAGTGCAGGGGCAAGTGAAGAGCAGGCTCACTCTCCAATCCATCTCCACATCTCTCCCAGGCCTCAGTTTCAGGGTGGGAGGATGGGGATGCTCAGTTTCAGATTTTGCCCCAGGACCCCAAAAATGTCTGTGCAGTCCTACTGACCAGCATGTTGGGGGGGGTAGTTAAGGTCCATCCATTCTTTACCCCCTACCCACCCATTCTCTGCCCACCTGAGAGGAAGAAGGCATAGTGGCCCCATAAGGATTACTCTGTGGCCTCCAATGTGGGTAGCTTGTGCAGGAGAGTTAAGAAACCACCCAAAGAGTCCTTATTCCCCTAAACAGGTGTGTTGAGCAAGACAGTTCTTACTCATCCTTTTTTTAAAACACGCACTTCGTGCCAATTTCTCATATCAATTAGCATCAGTATCCATTCTCAGATTAGAACTACTGATATTCTGAGATACCACCAACATATCCACATAGAGTCAGCACAATTCCTACTCACATTGGGTAATAGTTTATTACACAAGTAGGCGCAGTTAATGGGACTATCTGTAGAATAGAATAAGCAATATGAGTAAAAGGATCTGAATCCAGCCCTGAGTAAATAGTAGAAAAAATGTGAAAGTTTTTGCAAATGATTACCCTCTTCCTCATCAAAAAAACTTTTAAAAAAATTAATTAAAAGTTTGTCATATTTTTCTTGGAAAATGGCTAAATTAATGCTTTTAACCGTTTTTTAGTATATAGCTTTTTGATGGAAAGCCAATCTACTAATTGCCCACAGAAATTCAGCTGGACTAGTTCTTTACTCAGATAAGTTTATGACCCAAGAAAGATTGTTGACAGTTCCGTTGGAAGAAGTTGCTGCTGGCGTAAAAAGAGATGCAAAAGCTGGAAAAACATATGAAGTGAAGAGACAAGAAAAAGCAATTTGGGTGTCAAAGTTGTCGTTTCATTAGGTAAGTGTAGTCGGATAAAGGAAGAAACAAGTCAAAAAATGAGAAAAGAGATTAATATTGAGGTTTTTTGAGAAAACTGTATGTCAGAGACCACTGCTTAGTAATTTTCACACATAAAATTGCAAAATATTATGCTGCCTTTTATCTGAATTCCACCATTTTTTTTAATAATCACATTTACAAAGGGCCAGATTCATTGCATCAGTTTTGCTTCACTGTAATTCCACAGAAATCAACAAAGTTACACCAGTGTAAAAATAGATCAGTGGTGTAGGGAATTGTTTAACTACTTACTCATTAGTACAATGTGGGGCACAGAGTGCCTCGTTCAGAAGAGATAATACTGTTATGCTGGGGGTTGGGTGTAGCCTCATTGAAGCTGGTAGGTATAATAGCTACCCTTCATTCAGGATAAATGTAAGAAGCAAGTATGCTCTTTTGGACTAAGATAGCTGAAACAATAGGGTCATCATGCAGGCCACATGCAGTGCTAGTCAGGAGCTGAACTATGTAAGCGGAGCTGAATACACAGTACTGGGTATTGTTTTTGGTGGGGCTGTGAGTGAGAATGGACAGACACAGTGAGAGAGAGCACAGAAACAGGCCAAAAAAACAAAAGGCATTAGTAAGCCAAGGACAGCCAAAGGAGCACTCTAGCATGACCCTGAGAGAACATGTCACCGTTCAGGACAATATCACCTGTCATCTCACTCTGTGGTCTACTAGGGTGACCAGACAGGAAGTGTGAAAAATTGGGGCAGGGGGTGGAGGTGGGGGGTAATAAGACCCTCTATAAGAAAAAGACCCAAAAATTGGGACTGTCCCTATAAAATCAGGAGATCTGATCACCCTATGGTCTGCCAAGCGCACCTGCTGTAGGCTCCCAGCTCCTCAGGTATCACCTTCCTTTGCACAGAGAGCTACATCTCTCTCCCTCCTGACTGGAATTTTTTCCCCAGGCTGCACAGTTCCCTGCCTACACTGTGATAGACTGCCTTGCTGGGAGTGTCTAAAAAGGCCAGTGTCTGCACTTCCATTTCTCTTCAGAAATTATACCCAATGTATTGCCCATAGTTAAAAGTTACCACACAGCTCTTTCTAAGCAAATATATTATTCTTAAGGTGAAAGCATTACAAAGAAAACATATCAAAAACAGTAAAATAAACTACACACAAGCTAAAAAGCTTTCCAGAGCACACCTCAATGCCAACCTTCAGCTCTGGTAGGCGTCAGTTCTTCCAAACCCACAACTGGAATTTTCCCCTGTGGTTACAAGCTGATTACTGTTTCAGATTCAAAACCAGAACACAGATTGGGCAGATCAGCCTGTTTCTTTATAGAGCTCAGGCTTCTCATCTCCAACCACGTGGAATAGGTAATCAGCAAACAACCACCATATCCTCAGGGTATAGCTTCAAAAGGCTGGGTTTTGCATAATCAGAGATGGAGAATTTGCATTAACCTCCCCAAATGTATTTCCCCAAAAGTCCATTCTGCTCTGGCACACTTTCAATATAGTCCTTTGAACTCCTAGGTCTGACATCACATCTTTTAAACTTTGTTTTTACTACAAGGCACCTCAAAGATACTTAAACTTAATACAATAAGGTCTCCCAGATATTCAGGAAATTCCCATATTTGTCACAGGAGGCTGAGAGAACTTTTTAGGTAATACATTGGTTGGGAAGAGAGACTTGGAATATTGAGCAAAGAAACTGTCTCCTGTTTTATTCCTTTTCTGTACAAGAAATCAGGACGTTGTGGACACTTTGTAAATAAACAGGATTGCAGAAATACCTGACTCCCAATTTGTCCTCTTAACAGAAAAAAACCTCAAAACCCTGATATTGGCTAACTGCTTGGGTCAAAGGTGTAACAATAGTCTTATCTCAATAGCCAAATAACACTTGGATAAAAAAGAATCCTTAATGAAAATATAAACCAAATCCTTGATTATCCCCAGAACTCATAGAAACATCAAATTTGCTGTCACATCAAATCAAAAGTAAAACTTAATCTAGCGTGATCCCTTTTGCAATAGCCAGTACCTACACCTCACAGGAAGGTGGAAATAAAATGTAATGCACCTAGCCAATCAGTTCATGTCCTGAAAGATGACATTTGATTATATTTCTCATTTTAGTCTGCAAAACTCATTACCCACTACTTAGCCTTTTCCTGGTGTTTAGTTTTGTAGACCATCCTTGTACAACTTCACCTTTTTCACCTTCCATAGACCCAAATTTTCAAAAATGGCATCAGATTTTGGATCCTTCAACTTTCAGGTTCCCAACTTTATACTTCTAGGTCAAAATGTTCATAGGTGGCCACTGATCTTGGGTCCCCAACCTGAGACACTTTAAGGTACCCAAAATCAGAAGCCAATTTTGATAATTTGACTTTTACTCTATTTTGCTCTTGCACACTGCAGTTTTCCACAACAGAAAGAGTCCATGAATGAATAGGATTAAGAGGCACAGACAACAAGATGAAAAATGTTCTTTTTGAGAATAAATAGCAAGGTTACTATTAATTTGTATCCAGATATTTTTTAATATGGCTTTCAATGTCATAATTAATATTTTAATTTATATCCAGTATTGCTGTCTTGCTTATTATCTAAACAACACATTAAAGAAGAAAAACTGTAGTCAGGTATTTTTTTAAATTAGGTTCTCAATAGGCCTTAAAGTAAGAGGTGAGACTTCAGTCAGTAGGGACTGTATGTTTGTTCAATATTTGTATAGCAACTAGTATAATGGGTCCTGGTCTATGACTGGACTAGTAGCCATTAGCACAATACAAATCATAAACAATAATATCTACAGTGCTAAACATGTAGCTAAATACATATTAGATGGAGACGGCTCACATGGAGATTTTAAACCAAATTTTTTTGCTGAAGTTGATCACAGCTGCTGTTTCCTTCCCAATGAATCTTTGCTTTCCTGTACATATTAGACAGGATTGATTTTTCAAAATGATATCATTCTCTCAGTCTTTTAGGGGAACAGATTGTTTGTCTCCTGTGAATTAATAATTTTTATTACTTCTGTTGTTTTACCTTTTTCTGAGCCTCTTTCAAAATGAAAACTGTGTACTTATTTCCCAGAATAATGTTCATACTTGATTCTGAAGAAGTGAGCAACACGTCTCCTAAGATGGGTGAAAATTTATTGGGTAGAGAAAGATAAGGTGAAGTAGTTTTCCATGATGTAGCAGAGTGATAATTAAAGTGATTTTTTTCTGGTTTTTGTTTGGTTGGTTTGTTTTCTTTTTTTACTTCTGATCAGTATCAAACTTTTGAAAGTAGTGGCTCATGTTTTTAACAGGGAAAATGTGAATAGAGGATATTTTGCCCTTTCAACTTCAGCATTCCACTAATTTGATTTGGTGTATATAGCAGTGTACTTATTACAAAAGGCACTAACTGGCTCATCAGCAGTGTTGGAATCTTTGCCTCCTGCATTGGATGAACTCTGCAAGTAATCCACATTGAGCTTTCACATACTACATGTCAATTTTACAAAGACTCTGACACTAATGGTCTTACTTCTGATTTGGACCCTGATTCAGGAAAGCACTTAAGC
Source organism: Caretta caretta (assembly GCF_965140235.1). Taxonomy (NCBI): domain Eukaryota; kingdom Metazoa; phylum Chordata; order Testudines; family Cheloniidae; genus Caretta; species Caretta caretta. The sequence continues at coordinate 71,085,659 of NC_134214.1, read as the reverse complement.
ATATGCTTAACTTTAAGCATGTGTTTAATCCCATTGGCTTCGATGGGAGTTAAGCATGTGCTTAAGAGCTTTCCTGAGTAGGACTGCTTTCCCTTTCTTGGTATAAATAAAGTCAGACTAAGACCCTCCATTTCTGGAAAGAATGTTCACATTACTCGAGCAAACTCCTTCTAGCGGCCAACACTATACCATGGAAGATGTGGAAGGCTTATTGACAATTGTTCTTGTAAGGTCTGAATGAATTCACCAAGAACAACAATTCAAAGGCAGGAAGGTTACTAGGTTAGGGTATGTTATTTTGAGGCAATTGTTTCACTTTATTTAACAATGATGTACCTTTTGTCCAAGGTGAATTAACCAGAGTTACTCACTTTAGCAAACCAACCCTTTGAAGCTAAATTTCCTGCTATTTTTCTCAAGCTCACTCTTCAACATATGCTGAAAATGCCACTATATATTTAAAAGTGGGGAATAGAAAGAAAAAGGAGAAAAATCCATTATGAAACTAGTAGGGGAAGACATTAAAGTGTTTTAAGGGTGAGGGGGAAAATGCTGAAATTTAAAATGCCATACAAGATTGTTTTTTATGATCCCATTGTAAGTTAAACAATTGCTAGCTGTCCAAAGTGAATAGGCTATTTAATAGCCATGCATCTGTGTTTCTAACAAAATAGCAGACAACTTGGCAAACAACAAAGACTGCAAAGAGTGAATTTCATGATGTAATCAATGTTTTGAAGAAAAAATAAAAGTGCACAAAGGAGAAATATTTACCTAGGGAGGAGCAGAAGGTTATAACAAGAATGGGTAAACGGCCACGTTCTTTGCTTACTTCAGAAATCATCGAAAGATACTCCTAAGGGCATTCTGTGCCAAAAAAATAAAATTTCTGTGCACAATATTTTAAAATTCTGCAAATTTTATTTGTCAAATAAACATAGAGGCTCCAGCATGGCATTGGGGAGCACAGGCCACTGGCGGCACAGAGGTGGGAGGTCACTGTGCAGCTCCCTGCCCTCCCACCCTGAGACATGGACTCAACGGTGAGGCTGCACCCACTCCTTCCACAGTGCAAGGACCGGGACTGTCCCAGAAACATGCCTCCATGTGGGCAGGCAGGCTCAGCAAGGCAGGATCCAAGTGTGAAGGGGCTTTACTGGGAGTGGGGGGAAGAATCCAGGTGTGGGTTGAGAGGGTTCTGTGTGGGGCAATCTGGGTGCAGGTGGCTCAGTGGGGGATCTGGGTGTGGGTGGGGATCTGGATGTACAGGGGCTTGTTGGGGGGGTTCTGGGTGCAACGGTAATGGGACTCTGCAGGAGGTCCAGGTGAAGGTGGTTTGGGCTCAGCGGGGGGGTCTGGGTGTGTGGGGGGGATAGAGCTCAGCAGGGGGGTCTGGAGGTGGGGGGCTTAATGGGGAATCCAGATGCTGGGGGAGTGAGGCTCAGTTGGGTGGGGATCCTGGTGCAGCTGGTTGGGGCACAGCGGGCTGGGGATCTGGGTGGCTCTTTGGAGTGGTCCAGGTGCAGGGGGAGTGGGGCTCATTGGGGTGTGGGGTGAGGAAAGCCTGGGTATGAGGGACTCTGAACGCATGGAGGTTGGGGGAGCAGCTCCCTGCACAGGAGTCCCTCCTCCTGTGGCTGAGGAGTGATGGGTGCAGAAAATCAGGGTGTGAGGGGAGTTTGCAGAGCTTCCTGCAGCTGGGGGAGAAATATGGTGGTGGGTCTGTCCCGGCCCCGGATGCTGAGCAGGGGAAGAGGAAGTCCCATCCTCCCCAGCCCAGCCAGGACTAGCAGCTGAGCCCAGAGCAGGGTAGGAGCCAGACGGGTCTTCCCCAGTCCTGCTTCCTGCCCCACAGTGATTTATCTCTCTGCTGGCTGCCCTGTGGAAGGTCACATGACTGATTTTGTGACTTCCCTTTGCTTCCCTATCAGAAAGGGATTTTTCTATGGGCAAGCAAATAAATCTGCCAGAGACATAAATTCTGTGCATGCACAGTGGTGCAGTATTCCCCCATGAATAATAAGAATGAGGTGTCAAAATATGATGCCACATATACCTTTAATTATCTTACTCTACTACTCTGACCTTTTTAATATTCTGAATTTTGTTCACTTACTCCCCAGTTAATAGCTTAAGTTACCTTTGAGAAACACAAGGCATTCAGTCAGCAAGAAGTCAACTGAAAAAGTTGGGGTGCTATATTAAATACAGTATATGTTAATCTTTAAATTTAATGGGCAAAACTCTTAACAGCTTGGGTAGTTCCACTGATTTGCTACTCCATTTTACCCCATCTGAGGATCTGGGCCAATATGTCTTCTGCCAGCAAAAGAAAGAGTAAGTCAACACACATTTTGGACTGATACTTCAACAAGTATATCTATTTTACTAGTTATTAGCTGCATTTTTGTTTATATGTGTGGCTATGCATGTCCATATGCATATGCATATTCTTTTCATCCACTGTAAAAATTATGCCTAGACAAAGAATGATTGCATTGAATAAAACATACACTTGAAGACCACTGTACATTGTATAATGAATTATGGAGTCATATTGGTTTGCCATTTCTTTTAGTGGTTCACTTAGTCATACTAATGAAGATGTGATACTTTTTGACAGGGTACTGGGTTGTTGTTTTCAGCCCAGCACTGTTGAATTTAACTGAAATACAGTGAGCACTTGAGTATTAATAAATAATGTTAACTTTTATTGCAATGGTGCTCCAAAAACACTGGGCCCAATGCAGAGCTGATATAAATCCATAGTACTCCATTAAAGCCAATGGAGCTATGCTGACTTACATTGGCTGAGGATGTGGGCAAAAAGACTGTGTTCATAATATTCAGGCAGGAATCCACTGCTTCATGCATCTTAAGAGATCTGCTTCCAAAGTAGAGGAGGACAACAAAGAAATTTGGCCTAGATATAGTGTTGTGCAATTTGGTCACTTTTACATTTCCATAATTAAACACACGCAAAAAAAAAAAAAACCAACCAACCAACCAAACAACTTTTGTCGACTTGCATTGAAAAATCTGTACAGAGAAGTTTATATTCTTGAGGGATGAATGCATTTCAAGGAATACTATGCTTCTATTAAATGCATATGATATACCAAGTTATTGGTGTTTGCAAATCAGAATGATTTTCTCATACTCTTATATAAGGAGTTGAATAAAAAGCATGCATATATTCTAAAATCATTTTTCCAAATTAAGAAAAAGATCTCATTTTGCTGTATACAGATAATTCTACAATTATTTCATGTTATAGGAGCCCCAGCTGATGAGAACTGCTGGTGTTTACAAAGAAATTGCTTCAAAATAAAGTGACAAAAGCAATACATAAACTTTAGTGAGTTCATAATACAAGTTTTTATTTGATATATGAATTGAGAAAATGTCAAACTCATCCAACATCATGATCCAAAATCTTTTGATATTATTTTGGGCATCTATTGAGCCTTCTAGCCAGAGATCTCAATGTTCTGAACAAAATAAATTAATAAGATACTGAGCAACCCCCATTCAGTGTGATCAGCACACTAAAGGGTGCTTCAAGGTTTTCATCATGCTAAAGCATTTTGCAGCATCACCCCTTAAGCCTCTCACACATCTGGGAGGTTGGTACCATAATAATTATTATCCATTCTTTAAAGACGGGAAAACTGAGGCCCAAAGGTTAATGGCCTGACTCTGATTTTACTTACCCTGGCATGAATCAGGAATAAAGCCATTGATGTTTTAATAATGTAAAACTCATATGAGATGAAAAATTAGCCTTATGGTGACTTGCCCAACCTTACACAGCATGTCTGTGAAATATCTTGGAAAAGGTCAGAGTAGATGATCACAGTGGTCCCTCTTGACCTTGGAATCTAAGAATCCAGATTCTCAGACTAAAAGAGACTTCATATTGTAGGATCAAGGGTATATAAATGAAAGAGGTGGGAACAGTGTCCTTAAAATATCCAACAATAATTTAATATAGCCAGACCCTCACACAGAAAGTGCCTGGCCTCATAGGGTACATCGACACTGCAATGTACACCTGGGGTTCAAATTCAGGCTCCAACCTAATCCTTCTTTCCATCTACACATTAATTGAACTAACCCAGGGACCCAGAACTCCATGGGGTTAGCGGTTCCAAGTCTGAGTCAGGCTAGCACCCAGTGTTCGAACCCTATTGATTTGCAATATAGATGCAGCCCCACTGTACTCGAGCTCTTGGAGTCCACCAAGGGTATCCCACAATCCAATGTACCAACTGTCTTTGCCCTCTGGGCTGTCAAGTTTGGCGGACAGTCCAGTTTTCCCACACTGCGCCATGCACAAAGAGCTAGAGTGGTCACATTTTAGGAGGGCATTAGGAAGTCTGGGATGGGGTAGTGGGACTCAGGCTCACATAATACAGTTTAGATGTTGGAGCCCCAGGTTGAGACCCAGGGTTTAACAATTCCTAACCTGTGGTTACAAATTAGTGTAGACGCTCAAGCCCTAGTTAAACAAACCTAGGGACTGCAAACTTTAGTTCTACTAACCTGGGTTTACACTGCAATGTTGACATACTATTTGAACTGGTGACAGGTAGCACCACTCCAAAATTGTACTTTCTTTCCATTTCCTTCAGCTTCCCTCAAACCATACCCATCTGCAGCTGGGCAAATAAAGGAAAGGAAGCCCATTACAATATTTTCTCCTTTCTAAGATCTTGAAACCTAGTTTAAGACCCTGTAACATGGTGGCACCCATTTCTCATGAGCATCCCCTGGTTCAGTGCATGTGCCTGCACTCTTAGCCTGTGGTGACCTCTGTGTCAGTGGTTTCTCAGGTGGGTTTTCAACAACTCAGCTCTCCGGCCAAGTCACCCACACAGTCTGTATGTGAAACAAACAGAGCCCTGCCAGGGTATATGGTCAACCAGGGGCCTATCCCAGTACGCCTCTGTTGGTACCTCTATCCCTCCTGAGGCTCAGCCTTTAAATAGTCCAAGCCCTGCTATGGGGTCATGCCTGCAGGGTTTCCTTCCTGGAAACTCTTCACCCTTTCTGGCCCCAGCCTTTCTTCTATCTTCATCCAAGAAGTGAGCCAGGAGCTCCCTCTGATCCAGCAACTAATCTGTCCATGGTCCTGCTGCAACTTCAGCCAACCAGGAGGAACACAGTCCTAATTCCTCCAACTCCAGGCAACAACTAAGTGACTCTAGCCCTGCAACTCCTTTTATGCGAGCCTGCTGGACCCTGATTGGCTGCTCCCTGCAGCCTCTCTCATTGGCTGCTTCCCCTGCAGCCACTCTAGGCAACCTGGAGGACTTTTCTACTGCTTCTTTCTGGAACAGGTTTGGTAGGACCCTGAGGCCTCCAGTGGGGGCCCTCTGAACCTGCCTGGTACATCCCGTTGCAGACCCACAAAGGTTTGATTCTCCTCACAGATTTTTCCCTGTTTAGCTCAGTGGAGTTACTTTTGTTGTACATCAGCATAAGAGAGAGGAGAATTAGGCCCTAAGGCTTTTGTTGGGCTCCACTTTCTGTTGCAAACTTTGTAGCTTTCAAATATCAGAAGAAATGAGGATGCCCAAATTTCAAATGATTCCCATTGTAAAGCATAAAAAACCATGGGTCAGAGAAATTTTCCACCATTGCCAGTATACAGATTTAATCGTTCCCATTGCTCTTTATTTCAATGACAGATTACATTGAGAGTAAATTTACATCCATTGCTTATAATTAGTAGCAGCATAATTTTATTTGTGTATATGATTCAGTTAAAATGTTAGTTTAAGGTGAAACTCAGTCAAGAGCCAAGTCCTACCCCACATTGCGGAAAGATAAGTATGCAGTAAATCCTTAGCATTTCACCAGTCATGCAGGGGATTTCCTGCCCTGCAGGGTGAACTCCTTAGAATCCAAGTGGAATTTGAAAACACCCCGACTCTATGCTCGAGTAGTGTGTCAGTACTGTAACCATATATTCACTAAGAAGGAATACGTATCTTGGTCCCCTGCCAGACAGATTGTTTGCTACTGGCAGTAGCTAGGACAGAACACTGCTCCTGCTGTGTGCTGCATCTTGTGTTGTGCCAGAACTCTTGTAAGAGTAGGATATCTCAGGTGTTTCCTATTCACCAGTATCTCTCTACCCTGTTCTAGAAAATATTTAGTCCTGCCATGAGTGCAGGGGACTGGACTAGATGACCTCTGAGGTCCCTTTGAGTCCTATGATTCTATTCTCACCACACAGGGAGTTTTCTGTGGAACAAAGGTACCGCTGTATGCCCTCATGTGGCTGGACTGACCTCAGTGCTGACCCTACCTAATGAGATGGAGCAGAGACTCAGGTGCTTCTTAGTACATTTCTGCACGGCTTATATTAAGCCACTGTGAAATATGGTGTACAGTGAAGTTACTTTTTGTTTATCTGTGGTAATGGCTGTGACCTCTAGCCTCTGTATATAAGATGTTTACTAAATCATACAGCAGTTCAGAGCTTAGCAACATTCAGTGTGCAACACTGTAGCTTGCGAGTACATGGAAAAGCTATATGGGCCCTTTGAGCAGATGCTTTTTGTCCTTGCCCTGATGTTCCTAGGTATGGTGAACAATTAGGCTTGCTCAGGGATATTGACAAATTGCTGGGTGCCCTCTAGCTCAGATTTGCCTAGAGTAATTTAAAAACAAAAACACTAAGTTGGTGCTGCTTGTGTTTTGATTTGGCTAAGGTTGCTGAAAGGAGTTTAGCAAGCAAGCAAGCACGTACGTTCTCTATACATCTTGCATGGGCTTCACATTTATTTTCTGATGCTTAAAATAATGATTTTTTAATTCCTATTTTTAACATCACAGTGCTTCTTTAAATTGTGGAAAATGGAACCTTTGTGGTGAACCTAATTGTAAAAGCAAAGGGACAAATTTCATCCCAGGTCTAATTCAACTGAAATCAATAGTGTTACACCAGACATGAATTTGGCTCAGTGTGACATCAGTTGTAATTGACAAAAGTCTTCCTAGACCATAAAAATAAACAGACAAACAACAACAAAAACAAGCTTTTAAAGGACAACATTTTCAGATCAGAAATTCATCACAGATCCCAATTCCAACCACCCCCACCCCCCCTTTTCACAGAGATTAGAAAAACAGAACACTAGCGTCAAGGTCCACTGTTGACATCTGAAAGAGAGGCGCCCTCCCCCCCCCCCCCCCCCCCCCGATACAGCACCTAATATAACAACTTAGTCAGAAATATTGGGTTAAATTTTGGCTGACACTTGCAAAAGTTCACATTGGTGGGAAAGGCACAATTAAATCTCACAGACCTTTTTCTTCCATGCAGGGGCCAAGGAGCTGCTGCTCTCTTCCTGAGGGGCTAGCCACCTCAATGGAGGCAAACAGGGCTGGGGAGGAGATATGGACAACGGAGGCAGAACAGGCCAGACACCAAGGAGGGAGCTGGCAGCACCCTCTTGAGAAATGTTCAACTGTGCTTCAAGGAGCACTGGGAAATGTTATGCCTTCCTGGGCACAATCTGCCTATAAACTATACCTAGAAGGCTATGGCTTACCAAAGAGGGCCAATCCCTATTAAATAGTCTAACTTATTATTAAGGAATTCTGAGTAGATCAGATATGTCAAGCCATAGCTAAGATGTAGATGGCCCATTTTAAAGCACATCTATGGTACAGGAGTAAATGAATAAAGGTCATGAAGTTTTTTTAAACACTATTCAGTCCCAAAGTCAAATTCTATTCACAGTAATAACAGTGTAACTCTGCAGCAATTCCAGTAGATTTACTGTTTTTATACTATTGAAACTGAAAAAAAAATTCACCCTCTGTGTTTTGAGGATCTAGGTGAAAAAGACTAATAAAGTATACTTTAGATTGGAAAAGAATATTAGTTCACAGGGGGAATATGGGTCAAACCAAAGTCTAACATCCAAAAAGCCCAGATTTTGGAGAATGTTGGATCTGAATTTTGTAATTTGGACCCATCTCTAATATCCAGCAAAGAAACTGATAATGCTTATAAATCCAGCCTTATTGCTGAACTAAGAGGCAGATTGCTACAAGCCAGATAGTATAACCCTTTCTCACATTGAATACGACACTGAAGTCAATGGGACTTATTTTGGAGTGAGGTACTACTCTGTCTAAGTAAGGGGATCACAATCTGGCCCCAAACAAATCAGTGGGTTTTTTCCTGCCACTAATAACTAAGTATAAGTTCTGAACCAATAACCTTTATGACAATTATTCAAGGAACTCACCTGTCAAGGAGATTATGTTCCCAATCTATGAAACTATCAGTTTAATCACACCAAGTTTGTATTTATTCACTAATACCATTTTCACTAATCCCTTTATTGGGGGGCAAACTATATGGAATATTCACAACTATCGTATCCTAACCTGATAAAGACATTAATCGCAGAAATTTAATCTATACAGAAGGACTCAAATTCCTTCAGAATTCTAAGACTATGAAAGAGAACAGAGAAAATAACCACCACTCTGGCCTGAATATTTCATTATAGCGTAGGATGAGTAATGGATTTACACCCCTACAATTTCAAAGCAGTGCACCTGGATTTAGCCACATGACTCATTACAACATCACTGGGATATGTCCACACTGCAAAAACAACCTGCTGCCGTGAGTCTCAGAGCCCTCGTCAATTGACTTGGGTTAATGGAGTTCATGCTGAGGGGCTCAAAATAGCAGCATAGGCATTCAAGCTCAGGCTCCCGCACAGAAGGAGGTGCTTCTTAGAGCCCAGGCTCCAGCCCAAGTGAGAATGTCTACACTACTTATTTTTAACTGCTAAGCACAAGCTGAAGGTCAGTTGACTGGGCCTCTTAGGCTTGCTGCCATAGGTCTTTTTTCCTCAGTGTAGACATATCCTCAGAGGCTTCAACCAAATTCCTGGACCCATTCTACTAAGCCCTGTACAAACACACGGTAACAAACAGCCTTTGTCCGGAAGCATGTGGCCTATCAAGGTAATTCACTAGTGGGCCACGAGACAATTTGTTTACATTGACCATTTGGAGGCCCGGCTGCCCGCAGCTCCCAGTGGCCATTCCTGGCCAATGGAAGATGCAGGAAGCAGCACGGACTGGTCATCGCTTCCCGCAGCTCCCATTGGCTGGGAATGGCGAACCACAGCCACAGGGAGCGGCAGGCAGCTGTGCCTGTGGATGGTCAATGTAAAGAAACTATCTCACAGCCCACCAGTGAATTACCCTGATGGGCCGCATGCGGCCCGCAGGCAGCAGGTTGCCCACCATTGACCTTGAGTCTAGGTAGGCAAGATAGATAAAGTGTGAGAGGAGATACAGATTCATAGAGGTATGAAGTGACTTGCTCAAGGTCACAGAGCAGGTTAATAGCTAAATGAAGAATAAAATTCAGGTCTCCCTAGTCCCAGTCCAATGTATTCCCCCTAGACTACACTGCCTCCTGGATTCATGTGAGGTTAAGGGTGCTCAGCAGCTCTGAAAAAATCATACCGTTCTTATACACCTAAATAATGGAAGTAGATGCCTAACTTCAAGCATCCAAGTTCACAAAGTTATGCCTAACGTACCACTAATATAGAACATAATGTGGATGTAATTCAATCAATAGATCACGGTGACAGAAGGGCAAAATTCAAGCAGTTGGTTAATATTACCTGAACTTCAAGATAAAATTATCACCCTAATCTAGATACACTTAAAGTGTACTATAACACCAAACATGAGGATAATTGCCTTTCTTGGAGCCAAGATAATAGGTTCACTAGAATTCTATGGAGACACTTGTGGTGGTTTAAAGCCTTGTCATTTTCATAGTGTGTTCTCTGCTGTTCTCCATTTCCTCGCTCCCTCGCCCCTGATGACTTTGGTGACATTTCGGTTTTATTATATATTTTTCTAACATCAGAAAAAGAACATAACATGCAAACAACCATTGGTAATCAACCTTTTACAGACTTACATATATAATAGAAGAGATCCCTTGTGTGCACACATAACATCTGAACCCAAACCAGTCATTTTCTGCTCTTGTACAGCATGCCCGACAAAGTAAAGTCTCAGGCTTTGAGATCATTTCTATACATAGATAAATGTCCTTAAGTGATCGTCATCATCTAGTATGTATCTTTTTTTCTATCCCTTGCTTGCTAACACTGCTACAGTTCCTTGATTGGCTCTGGAGTGTATTGAGATTAGTACAGGGAATGTTTAATAATAACTGATTGCTCCACTAAAAAGCATCGGTAGAATCAATCAGGAAGCATGAAATAAATTGTCCTTTAATACAAGTGTAACACACTGACAGCTACTTAATATCTGAAGTGAACATTTACTAGCATAACTTTTTAACTAAATCTCTTCACATTAAACAAAGAAGCTCTTTGCATGAAGTTTGGCTTTTTGAGAGTCTTGCTGAGAAAGGCTGGAGATGTGAGTTGTGGGTTGTTTAAAATTTTACATGGAAATGATTTTTCATCAAAATCTTGGGTTTACAACTAAACAGAATTTTTGTTTTAAATATTGACTTTCAGTGGAAAATTTGAACCTTTCACTGAAAAGCCAAACACCTGAAAACAAAAAAGGTTTCTGTTTTCAGCCAAAAACTGGAAAGTCAGTGAGTGTCCTCAGCCAAAAAACATTCTCACACTGTAGCGTGTCCAGAGACCCTCATTCTACCCACAACACATCAGCAAAAGAGATGACAGTGTGTCACGGAAGATGTCATCAGACCAGGAAGCCTAGCACATAAATGAGAATGGTGACATGAAGCACGCATGCTTCAATCCGCAGGGAGGCACCATGGCAGCACATCTGAATTGAGATTTTTCCAGTTTTCACATAAAAGTTTTTTTTTTTTTTTTTTTTTCACCTAGAATTTGAAATTTTCCTGGGGTGGGGACCCACATTTTCCAATCAGTGCTAGATGTGAGGTATTTTACTTTGGGCAAATAGAACAAGAAGTACAATTTCCACCTTAGGTATTTTGCTCTTGTATCTTGGATGAGACAGCAGAGAATTCAAGCTGTTCCTACTACACTTTCCTCTAATGATCATTGTCAGTAATATATAAGTATGCCCATGGTATTTTATCGAATAGTAACAAGTACATAAAAGTGCTCAGCTCTGAGGTCTATTATCTCCCGTTTATACAACAGGAATTGACATCTTAGAGCTTGTGCTGCCTTGGGAATATGAGTATTCTTATACTGGGGAAGTGTGACATATCATGGCCACTATCTGTGGAACTTGACTTAAAAAAAAGACAAAAGAAAAAATGAATCCCCCACACACCGCTACAGAAGAAGAGGATGAACAGCATGGCTGGGAAGGGTGACCCAGCAGCACAACTGGCAGCACTGCTGAATGTGATGCAGTTGAAGAGACAATTTTTATGGAGTACTGAACACAAGATCTGAATATAGACTAGGGAGTAGGGGCAGTCGGTTTACAAACTTCACACACTCGTATGTTAATGCTGCCACATTAACAGTTCTCTTTTACGCAGTTGTGAATCCCAAATGGAAAATCACTTCATTTCCCCTTTATGTAATTCTTTCCTACTAGGGTCTGAACAAGCTAAGTACGTACAACCATGACTTTATTGTTCACTCAAAAACATTAAGCCACATTTTGAGACAGTGGGAGATAGGGCAAATTCAAATGCAATGAGTTTATATATGTTAATTCCCTGTCCCAAACATTCCCTAATGAACTGTGCTATGTGTTTTATAGGTGCCAGGATTGTGATAGGCTGGATTAGAGTGTGAATAGTTTTCTTCTTTGGGTGGATTCCTCTGAGGGGAAACTGAAATTCACTATGTTATTTTATGGCACCAGCTCAATCTCAGTCACACTTAGTCTCTTTGGTACACAATACATAGTGATTAATATTCTGGCTCTGCTACTAATAGCTCCTTCAAGTTGGACTACATGTGCCTTTGAATCTGGTACCTCAGACTTCTCCCTCACAAATCAAGTAAAAGCCCTAGATCTGGACTTACTTATAGGTTTTATGGGTTTACTCATGGCTGTCATCCCTCCATTGGCACGTTGACGTCAAGTATAACCTCTGAGAAAGCACAGTGCAGAAAGAAGAGGAGGCATAATATGAAATTATCTGCCATAACTTTGGTCCATAATAAGGTGATGGCTCCAGACTTTACCCAGGCTTTAGCGGGTGATACTGTGAATCAGTAATGAAATCGACTGACAAAGTAGGTCATCTCTTTTCTTGGATCAACTTCTGTTGGTAAGAGAGACAAGATTTCGAGCCACACTCTCTTTCTCACCAACAGAAGTTGGTTCAATAAAAGATATTGACTTACCCACTTTGTCTCTCTGATATCCTGGGACCAACACAGCTACCACTGCACTGCATGGAATGATATAGATGGCAGAAATGGTTTGGGTCAGCACCAGCGACAGCATGGCTACTCCACCCACTGGGCTGAAACATCATCTTCTAAGTGGCTCTGCTGCAGGGGTGAGATGACTCCAAAAGAGATGCCTAGTTTATTAGGGTGTGGAGAGTGATTGTCTCTAAATGACAGGTTTCAGAGTAGCAGCCGTGTTAGTCTGTATCCGCAAAAGGAAAAGGAGGACTTGTGGCACCTTAGAGACTAACCAATTTATTTGAGCATAAGCTTTCATGAGCTACAGCATCTGAGGAAGTGAGCTGTAGCTCACGAAAGCTTAGGCTCAAATAAATTTGTTAGTCTCTAAGGCGCCACAAGTCCTCCTTGTTTCTAAATGTGCATTCTTTTTCCCAAGAGACAAGACTCACACGTTCTTAGTCAATGGAGCTCTACATTAATTTACACCAGCTGGAGTGTCTGGCCCATAATGATAATCCCTGTAAAAAAAAGATAAACAAAAATCCAGTTTGCAAAGCACTTTTATATCCCCAGATGAAAGGTGTATTGTATGTATAACATATGATTATTGCTACAGAAAGGGAAAATATGTCTGCAATAGATCAGAAATATATTCACCTCACACAGGAAGCAAAAAGCTTTTCTGTTTAAGGAATGGATTGATTTAAGTAAAGAAAAAAAGAGTCATCCCATTTCCATGACAAACATGATTTTTTATGCAAATGATAGTTCAAGCCAGAGAGGTATTGATTCTCAGACAGCATTTTGTTGTCTCTTATGGAAATTTAGAAGGTGTTAAATTGTTGTGCCCCTAGACTAATCCTACCTGTCCTTTTAGACTGTTCTTCATGACAAAAGGTGAAAAAAAGTCAAAAAACGCATTATCAAATTCTGTGCTAACCTGAAATTCAAGGTTACCGTTTATTTTCTTTCTGTTAAAAATCCAGTACACAGAAAACTACTGAGATCCCTTTAGGTGTTTTATCAAGAAACATCTTCCTCCTGCCCCAGTGACAGAACCTGCAGTAATAGTGGCATTAATTTAAGGTAGTGTCAGCAACATGCAGCCCCCCCATTGCTGCCTATCCAGAATTGTACACAGCCTGCAGGATGCTGAGACCTCTTTTCAAAAAATTCCTAACATTACTTTCAGGTTTTAACTCCTATCAGCTCCTCCTGTTCTTAATCCCATCCCTATCATCCTTTCTAATTACCATCCTGCATGCTTGAAACGTATTAATTTAGGGCTCGATCCGACAAGCTGCTGAGCATCCTGATGCAGGAAAGCATTTAAGCACATACTTAAGGCTAAGCTCACAAATAGTCCTATTGTCTATTCACCCATTAGCTTCAATGAGACTACTCACATGCTTAATGATAACTGCATGCTTAAGACCCTGATTCAGGAAAGCATCCCTATTTAAGAAAGCACTGGAGTACATGTGTTGAAGTCCCACTGAAGTCAATGAGGCTTAAACATGTGCTTTTTTAAGCACATGCTTAAGTGCATTGCTAAACTGGGGATAAATGCTTTGCTGGATCAGGGCCAGAGAGCTCAGCACCTTGCATGATTTGCCCCTGCTATCCTCAGCCAGAATAACAGTTTTGGATGTTTCACTTAGTGATTACAGTCGATGAAATTCAAGCATCAGGGTTGCAATATAATCCTTCCTTGGCTGTTGCTTCAGCCTACAGACTCGCTATGTTCATTGCCCCTCCATATCCATACACAGGGATTTGTTACCACTGGATTCACATAGTTGTAGATGCTACGACTTCCCTGCAACCCTAAGGCCTCAGTGCTTTGGCTAGTTTGAGGTTGGCATGGATCCCCACCAGAGATAACCTCTACCTGCCAATAGGAGAGGGGCCGAGCGAGGGCAGCGGCTTCAGAGGACGTCACTGAGTATGCTCAGTCCAAGCCAAGCAGCAAATCTGGGGGGGGGGGATGAGACCCCTCCTCGATGCCTCTCCCCCCCATGTGGCACCTCTGATCCCCAAGCTGCAGTAAGCTGGAGATACAAAGACTTTCCTGGGCTGCTAGCCCATCTGAAGTCCCGCTTGCAGAACATAATGCCTTAGTACCCAACGCCACTTTTGAATTTCCCCGTTAGTGAAGATTTGGGGCCTGAATGTGCTCTCACTTACATCACTGTGTATCGGGAGTAACTCCACTGCAGTTAATGGAATCCATCACAGCACAACCAGCATAACTGAGAACAGTATTAGGCTCTCTCAGCAATAAAATCTTTATATATGAATATCTACCCTCTGAAGTGTTGTAACACAAGGTCTGATCAGGAGCGAGGCCACGTACACTCAACAGTCACTGAAGTCAAAGGGGATGCGGTATTCAGTACTCGAGCTAAATAAAAAATGGAATTTCCATCCCACTGCAACTTTTGATAGTACGACATTAGTTTTCATCCCAAATTTGGACAAACATTTAAAATAAAAAACTTTTTATGGAAAGAAAATTCTCAAAAAAAATAGATTTGGAAATGCCAAAACCTTTAATATTTTGATGTTTCCCATTGAAAGGAACCATTTCAACATTCCTGAAATAAAACATTTCACTTCAGATCAGGATGATATTAACCTTTGTATTGGCATAAGCCACAGCAGTGCCTCATGGAAGTTGTAGTTCCTGGTCCCTCGTGACTCCATTCTCCTTGATGGGCTCTGCTCTCCAACTGGACTACATCTTCCATGATGTACCATGATCTCTGTCTCAACCCAAACTGAAATGCTATATTTAGATTTTTCCTACTGAACATTCTGCTGAAATTGTCCTTTTCCAGTGGGAAAAAAATAATGAAATCATATTGCCTGGTGGGGCAATGTTTTAACCAGCCTTTCCAAGAGCTATTCTGCATTTTGCAGATTGGGCCAATGGCTTGTCTCTTAAAGAAATCAGAGAGAACATGGCCAGGAAAGTAGACGAATGATCAGCATTTTACTTTCTAAGTTGAAGAATATTTTAATTTTTGCTCTTTTAGGAAGAATGTTTTTGTAAGAAGCATTATGTCCTGGACACCATGCATACAAAATATTGCATTTCCTAGAATTTCCTTAATTAGAAATAAAGATGCATCGGTATTTTAATGTTTGGTATCCTTTCTTTGAATTCTGTGTTTTCCACCTTACTGGATGGTATTATATTTTCTAGGAATCATCTTGGAGTGTCATTAAGTCACCATTTTTGTCTTGCAATATTTCCATAATTTAAAAGGTGAGAGAGGCTTAAAACAATGAAGATGTTTCTCCTTACTAGGCAATATAAAGGTCATGAAAGTAATACCAAGCACAACCAGGAACAAGCTGGTAGCCTAATATCATGAGGAATCTGAAGTATTGGTTAACTACCTATCCATATGTGTATTCAGTCACAAGGTTAGGACTTCCTAAGAGCATTACTGATCTACTCATCTCAAATCATGAATTCACACACACATATCCCAATGCCTCAAAGTTATTGTATAACTTAGATAAAAATAACGAACTATATCTGATGTCTATTTAGCTCACTTTCTCTTTAAGACTAGGATAATCTAGTAATGAGCCAGCATCATATCTCTTCAGTGCCCTTTTATGTTTATAAATTTTGAATATATATCATGGTTTAACATGCACATCCATCTGAGGCTTATAATTAATATATATATTATATATATATTATATGTATATGTATATGTATATTATATTATATATATATGTATATTAATATATGTATATATATATATAGATAGATATATATATATATATATAGATATATATATATGTGTGTGTGTGTGTGTATATATACACACACATATATATATACACACACACACACACACCTAGCTAGCAGAAGAAATTAATATTTAGAATCTGTATATCAGACTCATTTATTTTCTTCTCTCCTCACTAAAAATATTTAGCCAATGCCCAACATTGACTAGAAGACAAATAATGCTTAAGATCATTTTATAGCAATGGATTCAGCTGAAATTTTACTATGTACCTTTAGGTGTCATTTTCACATAGCTAAAAAGACCACATGCAATCATTTGTATTTAAATAATTCAAACTCATACAGAAGGCCACTGTTTAGAAGGCAAAAAGTAGATGTACTTTTTTCCACCATTTTTCAAATGGATAAATGATCCATTATTAGTCATTTGTGCTAGATAAAATCTAATATATAGCATTAAACTTTCCTATTGAAAAGTTCTAAAGCTATTACCCAGAAATCTCAAGGGGCATTTATAAATACCATATGTTTTTTTTCACAGAGACTGCACATCAGAATTTAGTTTCCTTTAAATGCATCTGCAACAAGAGACAGAAAGGTGCCCACTCTTTATTTGATGTCAATAAATGTATTTAAGGCCAATTTGACCTGACTATGCAAAACTTTAAAGGTGGACAAAAAAAGAGCCAAGTAAACTGACATTAAACGAAATAGTCTTAAAAATGCAAAATCCAGGTATAAAATGTATTTGTCCATCTTTAACAATGATGATGATATTTCACTCTTCAGTAAAAAAAGAAATTACTTTCCTCAGTGTAAATATTGCAATGCTGCTTTAGTTTGGATCGCTTATATTTAGAACAACAGTCCAATAGGTCTAGGGCACTGGCGTGGAGTCAATCCCTTGTACTTTCTGGATCCTGAATTTCAATACCAGAATTGATTCATTCTTGAGCTGGAACTTTTTACAATCACTCTCCTTTAGCTGTCTTTCAACAGTGGCATCACCACACCCCATTTATTACTACCGCAGGGTGTCACTATGTAAGTGACATCATAGGGGAACGATGAGGATTTGCCAGGAATGCTCAAACCACACAGCAGCTCTATGGAGATCTGAGTTTATGAGCAGCCAGCCCTGCGATTTTAGAATGCTGAACACGTGCATCATCAAATCTATTACCTGTCACCACAGTCCCTTGGACTGGGTAAATTATATCCCACAGTTGGGTAGTACAAAGGTAATTCTGTTGCCATATGTTGTGCCAAAGAGCTCATGCTGTGACAGGGTACATTACAGATGATACTTGTCTATGTGGTGCCCATTTTCTTCCTCGTCTACAGAAATCTCACCCCCTCAAAGGTGCTAAACAATCTAAAATAAAACAAGAACTTCAGTGAGCTGTTTGCTGGAGACTCAAATTCTGATTACAACACCCAAAATGAAGCTCCCTCCAAATTCTTCAGGTTACTGCTCTTTCTCCTATGTTACTGGCAATGGGAAGAATTTGCTTAATTCTCACACACATACACAATTCCACCATACAGTATCAGGGAAATTCAAAACACAGCTTCTATCATGTTAGTTAACAGAGGAACATAGACTGCCTCATGATCATGTTTTGAACAGGGTATTTTTCTATCCTAATATCCATGTGAGTTGAAGCATGAACAAAAGAGATATTCCGAGAAAGATGGGGATTGTGGACTGTACCCTAAAAACCGCACATTAAATCATTTAATTTACTATCAGTTTTACATTTAGGGAAATTAGATAGTTAAAGGAGCTGATCATGGCACAGAGAAGATTGCATCCTCTAGTATCCAGCTCAGCTCAGCTCAGCAATGATCAGAAGTTGTTACTATCTGATAAATCTTCAGTGGCCTCTGCAATGTGAGGAGGTATGGAGGGAAATGGCTGCATTACCTTCTCAAGTGATTTCACTCTCCAGAGAGAGTTTGAGATACACTGGCAGGAAATTATGTGTAGCGGTGTGAACCCTACCCCTGCAGATCCAGCACGTCAGGGAGCCTTGCTGCCTTCAGTGAGGGAATCTACACTTTCCCTGCCCCCACCGAATATGAGCTGTACACCTTGCCACCAAGTGAATTTTTACAGGAAGGTTTGAAGTTGTACATACCAGTTGACAGACTATAATCTTCACCTCAATTACAAGGCTACTGGTAACATGCTCCTTCTGATTTAAGGCTTTTGCCTTAAGCTAAACTATAGTCCACTGTAATTATCCTCATTATAGAATCTAGAATATTTGGCTCCCATGGGTAGTAGTGGTGTAACAAAGATGGAATGAATTTCAGCATCCATTGACCTCTAATTAACACAAGCTTATTCCACTGAAAATTGGGCATGAAGTAAAAGAAAGCCAGTGCTTTCTAATCACAACCTGAAATATTGAAGTTTGGTATAAAAGCCATCATTGGCATTCCCTTTTCTTGCCTACATGCACAATTTGTGGTCCTGATGCTCCTCTGCACTTTGGGTGCTTTAGGACACAGTGGTGGTGCAAAGTGGCTCGAACGTTGGTGTAGACTTGGCCACAATAAGATTACTCCAATGTAGGGAGACCATGTAAAGCCCTGTGGAACAGCTCTTGCAGCATTGTCTCTCTCTGCAGAGTGGAGCTGGTCAGGAATTCTTTAACAAAATGTTTTTTCCCTCAGAAAATGCTGATTCATCAGAACTGAGATGCGAGGGGAAAAGTCGGTTTTGGCAAATTTCCTGTTTCAAACTCTCTTTTGGAAAAGATTTTTGAAATTGTCAAAATGCCCCATTTCAACCATTTCTAAACAAAACAAATAGCAAAAGGTTAAATTGACTTTTCCTTTAGAAATGTAAGTTTATTTATCGTAAAAGTAAAAGTAAAATGAAATAAAAGATTGAAAATCAAATGTTTCAAGATGTTCAAAATAATACATTTCAATTCACCCCATCTGCATTTCAGGGAGAGGGGCAGGGGGAGAGGAGAGGATTTTCAGTTGTGAAAATTTTCAAAAAGTTTCAATTTTTTGTCCTGATTTGGAACAGGAAAATTTTAGAAATTTCAAAAATTCTCACAGTAAAGGAAAATTGTTTCCTACCCAGCTCTACTGCAGACTTCATCGGAGGCATGACACCTTCCTCCTACCCTCAATGAGTTGCACAGCCCAGGATCTGAGCTCGTCTTATCATGTGAAGAAATTGTGAAAGAATAAGGATGCTTTCCAATTTTTTTTTGAATTCCTAATTTTGCAAAGGTCTTTCCACGTAGACTGAAGTCCACAGAAGAGAGGGGTGGCTGTGGGACACAGCTCTTGGAAGGAGTGGCTGGATTTGGGTTGAGGGAATGCTTATGGTCCCCCTTCAGCCCTGAGGAGCTTACCTGGAGAAAAGGAACAAAGCATTGGGATATATTGCCATTTCTGTGACGCCCTCCCCACATTGCCTTAGGAATAATGAGAGACTGACAGCAAAGCACACTAATTAATCCTCAGTGTGGTGGGATCTTCCATTTGTTATTATAATCATAATAATTGACTGTTTATTACTTGTATTACCTAGAAATACCAAATGGGATCAGGGACACATTGCTCAAGGTACTGCATAAACCCTTACTAACAGGTAGTCCTTCACCTGACAAGTTTACAGTCTCGTGAGGACAAGATACAACACGTGGGTATAGCTAAGAAATGGAGCTAACTGGGGAGCAAAGATGATAGATACAGTAAGGGGAATATGTGGTAGCATGGGCTCACTGTGCACATAATTAACAATAGATAGATTTGATAATGCTAATAATCATCTAGCCATTTAATAGGACTATTTGGCATATGGGACCTGGACTGAGATTGCTGAACTCATTTCACATAGGCTACCAACTGCTAGCATACTGCCTAGTGTGAAGAAAATGTTATAAGCAAAAGTCTGATAGGATTTGTTATTTCAGTATTTTTTTTCCTCTTTCATTTTAGCATGCCCCACTAGTTGGCAATTACTTCGTACTGTACATCTATTAAATATTCATGTCAGATATTATTTGCATAGTGCAGCTTTACTCTGATAAAAAATTATGTTATTCATTCACTGCTTAGAAGATTGACCCAAGGTCCCTACTTTAAACACACCGTTATATTGATTGTGAAAATACACTAAGAAAATTATGTAGTTTATATGCATGCATTATTTCTCCTGAGTCATCCTGAAGCTTATAATTTAAGCCCCAGTGTTTCAGGTAAAATGAAATTGCTTCACTAAGTAAGGCTGCTTTGATTTCAGCTTTACTCCAAGCTTTGCCAGGCAAGCAGAAAATCTTCATAGGATGAAAGGTCTTGTTCATATAGAATGTACAGTCATGCATTGCTAAAATTGTATGCGTTCAAAACACACCATGTCACTGTTCAAAGATTGTTTTACAAAACCCTTTTTTGCCTTATGTAAATAATTGTATATTAATGGAAGATTGTCACAAATGAGCAATGAATTTAGATTTCAGAGAGCTTTGCTACGCCTGCATTACATTGTACACAGCAGAAAAAGGACAAAGGAGGCAGAGGGGCTTGCTTCAGTTAGAAAGGAAAAAAATCAAATTAACACCTGCAAGATGAGATAAACTGACTTAGAGCTACAAATACATTGCTCCTTGTGTGAGATGGGATTTTGTTTGGAAAGAAACTTCGGGACACACAATTTTCTTCTCCCTGTCCCATCATTGCCTACCTTTCTTTTTCAGTCCTTCCCACTTCCATGCTCTTTGTGTCCTGTATAAGAGCCTATAAAGACAGATGATGGATATATAATCTTATGTTCATTCCTCTGCCTCTCTCTCTCCCTATGCCCAGTCACTTGGTCCTCTTTCTCTGGCTTCTCCTCCCCTGTTATCGCGCTTTCCTCTATCTTCCCGCACTTTTCCTCACCCAGTCCTTGGTTTTCTTTCTCTATCCTCTTGGCTCTCTGACTACTTCCTGTTCTTCTCTTTCCTTTCATTCATTCTTTCTGTTCCTTTATATTCTCCCCTTCTCAATGATTATGACTCCCTTTCAAGTAGTCACATATGCTGGTTCTGCTGATTCCTTTCAGTATGGTGAAGGGAAGAGAATACCAATCAAAAGGAATATGGCAGTGTGATCACTGCAAGGTGAAATTCACCCCTCTGCAGAGGATCAGCACAAAGCCTATGCACCACATACACCCTAATTTGAATGAACAAAAATTGAACATATAGAGCAACTTAATCCATTTATTGACTATTGTATAGTGCAGCCATGAATCCAGAAGGTACGGAGGTGCCACTTTGACCACCCTGGCTCTGCCTTCTGTGCTGTGAAAGGAAACATGCCATGCCGTTTCCAGCGTTGTTAATGACTCACTTTGTGAATTTGGGCAAGTCACAATCTTTGCATTGTAGTTCACCTAGCTGCAAATCTGGGATTATATTACTATTATAGTCTACAGGTGTGTTAGACTTAGTCATTAAGGGGCAGATTTTAATACGTTTATGTTGCATAATGTCTTATTCAGGCCCCAGGCAAGCAGAGCACTTAAGAATGTGCTTAATTTTAAGTGCATGAGTAGTCCCAATGATATCTATGGATATCAGGGAATAAAGTATTACTCAGGGCTTGTCTACACTGGCACTTTACAGCGCTGCAACTTTCTCGCTCAGCAGTGTGAAAAAAACACCCCCCTGAGCGCTGCAAGTTTCAGCGCTGTAAAGTGCCAATGTAGACAATGCACCAGTGCCGGGAGCCACACTGCTAGAGCGGGCAGCTATTCCCTTTGTGGGGGTGTTTTTTTCATAGCTCTGGGAGAGCTCTCATTCTGCAACTATGCAGCCCGCTGCCGCCGCCAGTGCTTTCACCTTGCGAGTGAAGACATGCCCTCGGTGTGAATAAAGGTGTCAGAATCAGGCCCTTAATATTTGAAAAGCACTTTGAGAACCTTGGATTCAAGATGTTCTTTATCTATGTACACGTTTATTATTATTTTGCATTTAATTTTCTATTTGTTTGATTTTCTTGCATGACCCTAGACAATCTTGAAGTCTCTTCCTGCAGGGAATTTTACTTCTTAGCCAGAGCAGAATACTTTTTCGCAAGGTAGTTTATTAAATTGATTCCACAGAAAGCTTTAGTGAAAGTTGGGTTTCCTTGGTGATTATTTAATGAAAAGACCTATATAAGTACTATTCCAGCTTTCTTAAAGCCCAGTACAAATATTCTTCATAAAATGCACCTTTCTTTATTGTGTCAGTTGCTTGGCTTTGAACAGCTCTCTCTCTCACAGTGAGTGGATGCATTGTAAGCTGTGTGTGCAACAGGAAGATGCATCTTGAGAACAACATTCATATGAATAAATCTTTGGACTGATTCTCCTCTCATGCTGGTGCAAATCAGCAGTGATTCCATGGATAGCAATAGTGTTCTGCTGAGAGGAGAATCAGACCCTTTTCTCTCCAAGGTCTGTGGTCGTACAAATAAGTAATTTGTAGCAACTATGCTGCAGGGCTAACTGTCTGACCACTGAACAATTAAAGCAAATGGTTATAGGAGCTGTAAGTAGTTGCTTCTGAAAAACGTATCATCCTCGAAGGGGAAAAAAAAGTATTCTTCTTGGCTAATTCAGTTAACATGCAATAATAACCCAATCAGCCTTATACTCCTCGTACGATATTCTTGGAATCTCTAGTGTTCACACTGTTACGGCCCATAGCTTAGTTTTGTGATGATACCTCTAGCACAATATCTCACAACATTCTTAGCATAAAAATAGGGGCAAGGGAAAATGTGTACATGAAACATTAAATATGTATTTTGCTGTTATCTTAGGTTTCAGGTAAAAAAAAAAATCCCTTTTGTTCATCCTTCACACAAAGCTCTTAAGCACTGGGACCATTACATGCACACCAACAATAGAAGAAGGCTCATCCTGCTTTCCTGACATGCCCAAAAGCCAATGGAAGTTTGAGTACTCACAGAAGTTAGGATATGGCCTATGATTTTCATACTCTGTCATGAAAACACTTAAACACTTTATAATTGACAATATTAAAATGACAGAATCACAGAGACTTAGCAGTGCACAATTTAATACACCCTTCTTCCCCTACCTGCCCTCAGAATATGAAGGATTGCAAACATGACTTAAAGCTATAGTAAGCACACCCTGTCTGAAGACCTCAAATGCAGGAACAGGATAACTGAGAATCAGTCCCAGAGATTATAAAGTAGAGAAAACAAAAGGCTGAAGGCTCGCACCTATTCCCATTGATTTCAATGAGAGAGAGATTGAGCCATGAATGAATTAAGAGAATGAAGGACACAGGGAAGCTTGAACTGAAAAGTGATTGTAAGGAAATCTCCAGGGTTGCCAATATGAGACCAGCTGCTAATTGAGAAAACAGATAAACCCAACTCTCCTTATTAAACATGTTAAAAGTTATTAAGGAATTGAATGGCATTTTGTCTACTCTCTTTCTGTGACATTTTTATTACCTACAAAATACGGGTTAGTGTCCCTAAAGGAAATTCAAACAGTAGGAAGTTGCTACATCTCCTGTTCAGATTAATGTTTAGAAAAGAAAGCTTCTCATCTCAAGTAGAGTTCTTCAGTTGGTAAATGTGTTATCTGCAGCATTAAAAGTAGCTGTGTACTCACTGCAAACCAGACAGTGTTAAACAAACTACGGATTTTCCTAAAGGCACCTACAATAGTGATAGTATTTCTCATTGAACAAAAGATACTTAATAGCTTTTAACCTATACCCAATAATCTATCTAGATACTTGTACCATAATATGCAAGGTCACTAACTTTCAACACAATATGGTTAAGTTACTCCAACATTTATTCAATATGCCAGATCTCGTCTTTAAATCTAAAATTTCTTAATCCCATTTCACTTTCACTTGTAATGACTGAATTGTGCCTTTAAGACACATCCCCATATCAAATGACGGAGGGGAGACATACAAAGAAATAAAGAGAGCAAGAATTTCTCTGAAAGCTCTCTGGCACCTAAAGTGAGCATGGCTTTTGCTCTTCTGAGTGCTGGTCTGCTCTGTGGCCAGTGCAGTGAAGGGGAGGGGGCAGAGTCACATGCATCCTTGGGGCACATGAAAGGAATCTCTCCCAGAAACACACACACACTAGAATTCTGATTGGGACACACACTCAGGGAGGCTTCTTGCTGGTTCCCACCCACATGATGTCCGGTTAGAATCCAGCCCTGTGCAGATGAACTGTTACTAATGTAAGAGTCCATGTATTGTGTGATAATACATGTTCTCATTTAGCCTTTTCAGTACTTATGAAAATTCCTTTATTTTAGAAAGGGAGCTGTGTGGTTGATGAAGGGACTAGGGTTTGGGATGTGTATTAGTGACACATACACACTCAATTCAATGGGAGCTTTGTCAGTTTTGTGTGTATCAGGTTTAGAAACCACCATTCTCACTGGGGAATACTTGGTGCAGAGCTAGGCAAAACCAATACTTTCCCCACATGGCCCTGAATGCTCCTGCATTTAAAGACAACAACATTTTTCAAACCAACTAAGCTAATCTCTGTTCTACAGTAGGCTAGTCCTTGCCTTCAGCAGCATCAGTTATCTTTAGATGTAGTTGAGAATTATGGTACCGTGGTAGACTGGAACATTTTTCTTTTAGTTCACTGAACTGGTCCCATGTCTTCTGCTAAACAAAATATTGGAAAGCTGTAAAGGTGCCATACTGGCTGAGAAAAGGCCTCATCTCCACAAGAAACACCTTATGAGCCTAAGCCACTTGACTCCTGATTCCCATTCGTGGCTTGCTAAGCAGAGATTGGACTGCTGGGAGATGCCTGACTTAGATGCCTATTTCTGAGAAAGGGGTGGGGCTTAGCACATACCTCTCAAATCAGCATCTCCCATTGGCTAGTTTAGGTGACTCCCTGCTTAGCATGCTGGCTTTTATGGTTTGCCTTGTTATGCACCTCTCTCTCCCCGTTCATTGTATAGGAGTCTAGGCACCAAATTCAGCTTCCTGAAACAGAGTTGTTCCTAGGATTTTCCAAGCACCTAAAAGTTAGGCTCCTGTTACAATGCCTAAATTACTTCCTACAGTGATGAGAATTAGCAAATTAAAACCAGGAAAATTAAAGAATCTAAGGGAGTAGAAAACAGTAGGAGCAGTGTCACCAGTGACAAAAGAAAGAGCTTAGCCACTGGAAAAGACAACACATAGTCTCAAAAGACACATGTAAAGCCTGAATCTGATCTCCCCTATTGTGGTGCAGATCAGGAGTAGTTCCACTGAAGGTAATTAAGTCACACCCCAGTGTAAGGCCAGAGTGAATGAGGTAAGAAGCAGGCTCATATGGTAGAAAGGAACATGTACAGTGTAAGATACAAGGATGAAGGAGACAAACGCATTAAGACAGCAGCAGAGAGGAATTATGTTAACAACCTTCAGCAATGTGTCATGCTGAGACTTTTTTAGACCTCACCCATACAGTTCTACAAATTGTGGAAATCCTCTTTGTAACCACCAACAATCTATACCTGGAGCCAGATAGAGAATTCCTCTAAATCTTCTATTTAGTTAGGAAAAAGTAATTTAATTAAACAAGGGTTTGTGTTGCTAAAAAACACACTGAGTAATGGGTTGCTTTTTTCTCTACTGATCTATTTGTGGGCAATTACTGTGGCAATGAATCAGGTTTATCGGATAGGGAAAAATTACTGTTTTATGTAGCCTTCCCTGGGGAACTGCACTGTGATGTGGTGAAGATGTTTTTGTGTTCCAATGAGTCTGAGAGTGATGCTGATGGGAGTTTTAACTCCTGGTAGACCCAATCCAGACAGGTCAAAGGCCTTGTCTACACTATCCAGTTTTGTTTCATCAACAAAACAGTGGTGGTGTACATTACTATAATGCTACTTCTACCAACAAAACTTCCCTGCTTTGCCGACAAAATAAAACCACCTCAACAAGAGGTATAGAGCTTTTTGCAGCAAAGTTATATCGACAAAGTGTCAGTGTAGACACTGGGCTTGGTTATGTCACTGTAAATGGCCATCCTGACCACTCTGGTCAACAGTTCAAACTCCACTGCCGTGTACCCAGGGCATCTTCTCAGCAGGCCACAGCGGCTGCATGCAGCAAATGCTCTCCTGCTTTGAGCACACCTGCGTTGTTAGATATGCTGGCACTGTGGAAGGAGGAGGCTGTGCAGTCCCTACTCTGCTCCAGCTGTAAAACTACAGTACCAACATGCAGATTTCTTGTGGCTTGTTGGATAAGGGCTACAAATGGGACACCCAGCAGTGCCGTGCAAAAATAAGGCAGCTGAGGCAAATGTACCAGAAAGCAAGGGAGGAAGACTGTCGCTCTGGTGCTGAGCCAAAGAAGACCTGCCACTTCTGTAAGGAGCTGGGCTCCATCCATGACAGCAACCCTATCTCCTTCGCCAAGAGCCACGTGGATACTTCGGTGGGGCTGGAGGCAGTGGACAGTGCACCTAACCCCAAGGCTGAAGTTGTGGATGACGAGGTCAAGTTGAAGGATGATGTGGAGCACACGGCAGGGTTGTCTGGCAGTGCAGTGAGTCAGGACCACTTTTCCACTCCAGAGGGGTCTACCAGTCCCAGCAGTCTGTCTCTGGTGTGCATGATGCAGGAGAAGAGAGCTCTGGTAAGAGATCTTTTTGAGTTGATGCTGCTCAGTTATGTGAGATAGAGCTGTATATTCTAGCAGTGGCTGAAGGGATAGAAATGTACCAGACTAGCTGTGTTTGAGTTTGCTCTACATTCCCCTGTGAAACTAAGCAGTGCGGCAGAACAGTGCGTTGATGCACACCGAGATTTCACAGGAATCCTCTACAGAGATATCTAGGAGACTTTCCTGGAGATACTCGCCAATCTTCTGCCAAAGGTTCCTTGGCAGAGCTACTTTGTTCCTTCCCTGATTGTAGGAAACTTTCCCATGCCACTCGGCAATCACTTGTGCAGGTACAAAAGTGCCACACAGGCAAGCAGCATTGAAACGGATCTGAAGCTGCATGCATGCTGGACATGCGCCCTTGCATCCTTGCTTACCCTCAGGAGTGAGATAAAAGCTTCAATTACCCCTGCCTATAGGAAATGGTGGCAGAATGTACAATATTGTCCCTAGTTGCCTGCACTGATCCCCTTAAAAAAACACCTAGACCCTTTGCCCTAGACCCTTGAACACCCAACCCCCACCCAGGCCAACCTCACCCTGTTTAGGGTGTTCACCAAGACGTATGCTTACCAAGAGACAGTGAGATAGTGACTGGTATGTTAAAAGAGGTGTATTTTACTATAATTATTCAATTCTGTGCACAAACTAACAATCGTGCTTCTGTGTATTGTTTCTTGTGCTTCTGCAGATGCGGCTTTCAGGGGAATCCCATACATACCGGCAGAGCACCTCTGCCAGATAAGGAAGTGACCAAGGTGGAGAAAGGAGGATATATTCTGAGAGGTGCTCCAATCATCAGGGGCTGAAAAAAGAGAATGCAGCGAGTGTAGAGAGACCCTGAAGGAAACATTTGAAATAGAAAGGCAGGATGAAAGGAGAGTGAGGATTACATTGTAAAGGGCCAAGAGTGGATGATAAAAGTGATGGAGAGCAAACAGAGATATTGAAGTCCCTAATCAGGTTCCAGGCAAAACACACACATGCTGTCCCGTCTTCCCTCTGCAGCTGATACAAAGTGCTTTCTATGTCCTCCACAAATTCATCCCACACATTCCTTGCAGCTTCCTGGAAAATGTTGGTACCCCATTCACACCACTCTTTGGACAGCTTCCAAAATGATAGCAGGACTTGCATACAACTCTTTGAGCCTACACTGCCCTGCACTGTTGTCTCCCTTCCCAACAAACTTTTTATGTGTGATGTAAGTTGGTATTTAATAAAAAACATTCAAAAAGAACCAAATCTTTATTTGTCTCCTACACATGGTGGTTGCTGTTGGTAGTAATACACAGTGGTCATTTGATCATTTGTTGACTACAAATCCTGGTCAAGAATCATCACAGTTTTCATGCAAGGCAGCAAGTTAACAAAGCATGGCAGAGTCCTGTACAGAAAGACACATAACTGGTGCTCATTATCAAAATATTGCCTCAAAGCCTCCCGGATTCGAATAGCCCCCATTGTGCCCCTCTAAAATCCCTGGTATCTTGCTGCTCAATTCACCAGCAAGGCGATCTCCCACCGTGCTCTACCCCGGGGGAAAACTTTTCATCCTTAGCCTCAGACATATTATGGAACATGCATCAGGCTGCTATGACCATGGGAATGTTTTCCTCATTTAGATCTAACCTGCCATAAAGACAGGTCCAATGCACCTTTTAATCTGCAAAAGGCACATTCCATGGTCATCCTGCACCTACTCAGCCTATTGTTGAAGTGCTGCTTGCTGCTGTCCAGGTTTCATGAGCCATGGGAGTAAGTATTTTGAGCATTTCATCATCCCGCACTGGAGTCTTCTGGTCTGGAAAGCAAGTCCCTGCTTGGAGCTTTCTGTACAGGCCAATGTTCCTGAAGATGTGTGCGTCATGCACCTTCCTGTGCTACCCCATAATGTCATCAGTGAAACAGCCATGGTGATCTACCAGTGCCTGCAATACCATAGAGAAGGACCCCTGTCTATTGATGTATTCCGTCACAAGATGGTCCATGGCCAAAATTGGAATATGAGTGCCATCTACCACCCCTCCAGTTAGGGAATCCCATTGCCGCAAAGCCATCCACTATTTCACACACATTGCCAAGAGTCACAGTCCTTCGTAGCAGGATGTCATTAATGACCTTGCATTAATGCAGCCCCAACAACCCACTTCCTGACTCCAAACTGATTCACGACCCACCAATAACAGTCTGGGGTCATCAGATTCCACATTGCAATCTGCCATGCACCTCTCCACCGAAAGGGCAGCTCTCATTTTGGTGTCCTTGTGCCACAATGCTGAGGTGAGCTTCACACACAATTCCAGGAAGGCACCTTTCCACATCTGAAAGTTCTGCAGGCACTGCTCATCATCCCAGACCTGCATAACGATGTAATCCCACCACTCAATGCTTGTTTCCCCGAGTTCAAAAGTGACGATCCACCATATTCAGTTGCTCCGTGAATGCCAAAAGTAATCTGATGTTGTTTCTTTCCATGGCACATATGAAGGTCAGGCAACTCTGATTTCTGTTCAGATTAGGAGCTCATGATATACTGCATGAGCATCTGTGATGTGTAGAGAGCAGTGTGGGATTCATCCTTTCAGACAGAGATGGTGGGTGCGCAGTAAATGAGGGCTGTTGAAAAACTGCATGCACTGCAGTCGGAAGACCATGGAATCATGGGACAGAAAGAACTGCATCATGGATATTGAGCCCACATTCATGATGCACTGCCATCCGCTCCACCTTCCCACAATTCCTTGCTGCAGAAGGTAGTGAGTTGCACAGTGGGATAGCTACCCAGAGTGCATTGCTCCCACTGTCGATGCTAGAGCATCAAGTGTGGATGTGCTCTTCAGACAGAGTGTAGCGTGAACATGCACAAGCGATGTAATTATACCCGTTTTTGATTGTCAGCTTAATTTGCGTATACAAAACTCGGTAGTGTAGACAAGGCCAAAGTGTAGGGGCCAGGAAAAAAAAGCAGCGTGCTGCTCCTCCAAGCTGGAGGTAGAGAGATATGCCAACAACCTCTCCTCAAAAATAAAGTTAGGTTATAAAAACACAACAAGGTAGCCTACTGACAAATAGCAGGGTACATATGGATGGCGGAGCCTGGCCTGTGCTCTAAACAACATCTGACATCATGGAAAGGATTTAGACAATTAGGTAGGAGTCATTACTTTGGAACACAAGACAAGGCAGAAAGGTATGTATGTGTGCACATATTTATTGGGGAGGAAAGAGTGCAAGATGAGTGTTTGTCTGAGGAGAAGACTTGTCATATTGTGCCATCCTTTTATAAGCAGATCAGCCCATTGTTTACAAGAAAGTGTCCTGTTTTGTTTTGTTTCTTAAAAAGCCCTACTGAAAAGCCACCTGAAATACCTTCTGGTTACTTAAATCCACGTAATTTTTTTAACCCTCAGCTTCCCTCTGAGAAGGACCCTTTTGTGTCCAAAGGCTTGTCTACATGGTGGGAGTAAAATGATGTATGGGGGCATGATTTATAAAGAGCACGAATGTGTTGAACATTAATTGGTCCACATAGACTCTGCTGGTGCACACTAAAGGTTCCTATGTGTGCTTTAAGACAGTGCTGTTTGAAACAATACTATGCTAAAGTGCACAAGCAGCGTTTACATAGACCAATTAATGTGCAACACAGCGTGCTTTAGAAATCACCTCCCCCCACCCCCCACCCCGAGTACTTTTCCCCACCATGTAGAGAAGCTTTGAGACATTCTTAACAGTTGGATAATGCCCGGAAAAAAATGGAAGGAATATTTTAACTTCTGACAGAAAAATCTGATCAAATCCTAGACACCTTGGGCCTAATGTTCCTTTACTTACATCTGTATAATTCAGAAATGACTCCACTGAAATCAGCTAGCTTTACACCAAAGTTAAACTGATTAGCTGAACCCTGCACATAATCTTAAATGTAGCTTCATCTATGCCTTAGGTCTTAAAGAGAATCAGCCCCAGTGTATCTACTGGAGGACATAAATATGTTTTAATATATTTATAAATACCCCCAACTTCCTGGCTCTGGGTACTTGCTCAAAAACATTCAGAAGCATACACATGCGCATGCATGCTTCTTTTCAAAGGGAGACATGAAAAGCTAAAAAGGATGACCATGTCCTCGCTTTTTTACTAATATATTGTGGAAAGACTTAGAAGCCCCAAAGAAAATACTTTCCAGACCTAACTAGTTGGAAGGTAAACTGGAGAAAACAAGTGAGAAGGATGCAGTCCTAAAGAGTACCACATACAGAGCACCATGCCCCTAGCACACATACCTGTGTCATGGGGTAAATCAGGCAGTGAAGTCTACAACTCTTCCATGCTGATGTGTGGTGGGCTGTCTGTGCAAAGCAGGGCACAAGATCAGACAAAAATGCAATGTACCTTTAAGACTCAATAATATTACACCATTCCTCTGCTACTGGAAAAAAGAAGTCCTTCTGTGGACTCTCTCTCTAGAGAGAGAAATGCCTTGTAAGGAAAATGCTCAGGGCAGGGCTGGCTCTACCGTTTTTGCCGCCCCAAGTAGCGTGCTGAATTGCCGCCACCACGAGCGGCTGAAGAGATAGAAGCTGCCGCCGAATTGCTGCTGCGGGTGGCTGAAGAGAGAGGCTGACACAGAATTGCCACCGCTGCGGAAATGCCCTAACGGGACACGGACTGCCGCCCCTTGCAGATTGCTTGCAACGCTGGTGCCTGAAGCCGGCCCTGGCTCAGGGGATTTGTTTCTGGTAAAATGCTTGCAGGGAATGTTTCATTTGACAACATTTCTGCTTCCCTGTATTCTCCAAATAAGGCTTTTACAAGATCTAAACAGCCCACAGGTGAACTCAGCCTATTGCTGAGCCTATTGCTTCACCCGTTTAGCCCATCATGATTAGGGTGACCAGATGTCCCAATTTTATAGGGCCAGTCCCAATATTTGGGGCTTTTTCTTATATAGGCTCCTATTATCCCCCACCCTCTGTCCTGATTTTTCACACTTGCTGTCTGGTCACCCTAATTATGATCCCTTGTAAAATGGTATCCAGCTGCTCTCTCAGTTCCTCCCATTCATATACATGTTTTTAAATAAAAATATTCATTTTGTGGAAATAAGTTTGAGACACATATTGAGCCTTATTTTCAGAGGTACCTATCCAAACAGCTCCCACTGACTTCAAACGGAGTTCTGAAGTGCTAAGTACTTCAGAAAGGCAGGCCCATACTGTATTAGTGAATCAGAGACAATTATTCCCATATTGCAAACAAAATCCATTTTCATCAGCTGCGTTCAAGAATTGAAACGAAGTAGCAAGAAAATGATGGGGAGAAAAAGGAAAGAGGATCAGAAAAAAGACACCATGTAGAGTCCTCATATAACCCATGACAGTTCTTGGTTATCACTCCTGCACAGTATTTTAATCATCTATGCCTATGAATGCTATTTCCTCAAAGGCAACAAAGCTCTGATTTACAAAGAAAAGGAAACTCTCCAGAGTTCCTGTATTATTCAGCTTGAACTGGATAGAAATTACAGTTTGTTCTTTCCGCTTTGCAAGATAATATTTTTGGCCATTTTGGTGCTCTGAGTATATTTTCTCTCTCCAAGGGGCAGAGAGAGCCCTTATTTCCATCATAGTTATGGACAAAGAACAAAGGATCATGAGATAGATCAGCACAGAAAATCAAATTCACCATGGCAAGAATGTATTGCCAGGAACCTAAAATAACCCGGCAACCCCAAAACATCTCTCTGAGGGAACTATATGTTTCACCATATTTCCTAAACATATTTACACTCTGGGAGAAAAACAAAATTTCTTGACCCAACCGCTCCCTACCGACTACTTTGAATAAAATTTGAGCCAATGCAGATTACCCAGAGATCCAGGATTCTGCAGAGAAAAGGAGCTAAGTTTTCTCTCACATGTTATTAATGTGGGAGGAAAGGTGGTCCAATGGCTACAGGATTGGGTTGTGGCAGAACCAGATTCAATTCCTTGTTCTGTCTCAGACATCCTGTATGACTCTGAACAAATCACAGCTTGTGCGCCTCAATTCCCATCTGTAAAATGGAGATTGGCACTTTCCTACAAACCAGCGCTTTGTGAGGATAACAGTTTCCAATGTGAAACTGCAGAACTGGAATTAATTTGCAAACAGGACACCATCAAATTAGGCCTGAATAAAGACTGGGAGTGGATGAGTCATTATAAAACCTAATTTTACCATACTAATTTCCCCTCACTGTTACTCACACCTTCTTGTCAACTGTTTGAAATGGGCCACCCTCATTAACACTACAAAAGTGATTTTTCCTCCCTTGGTATTCTACTGTTAACGGTATTGTCTAATTAGACTGACACCTCCCCCCACCCCCCGTTAAGGCAACTCCCATCTTTTCATGCACTATGTATAAATATACCTGCTCCTGTGTTTTCCACTCCATGCATCTGATGAAGTGTGTTCTAGCCCATGAAAGCTTATGCCCAAATAAATTTGTTAGTCCCTAAGGTGCCACAAGGACTCCTCATTGTATTTGCTGATACAGACTAACACAGCTACCACTCTGATACATTAAAGATGGTGAGGTGCTGAGATATTATGGAGGCAGTATAATTATCTCAGATAGATAGAGACTAAGGCCCTGCAAATACTTAACTAGGTGTATAACTTTAGTCACAGGCATAGTCCCACTTAACTCTCAAGAACTGCTCAGGTTTGTGAAATTACTCATGTGCAACTGCAGGATCAAGGTTTAAACTGTTCTGTTTAGCACAGTGGGAGGGTTCTTCGAAATACTTAATATAGATATAATTCTTTGCAAACCCTCCTAGTTTCTTGTGACAGTCAGACCTTTCCTCAATAACTACATCAAAAGTGTAATCAAACATTCATATGTGTATGTAACAAGGTTTTCTTACAATGTGTCAAGTCAAACCACATAATTGAGATTCTCAGATTTACTTACTGTCCTGGCTCCACTAAACACCAGAATTTAATTGATTGTCTCTTAACCTTCATGTATTTCCATAATGGAGTCCTTTCTATGCTATATTTCTTTTGCAGCTGTGAGAATGCTACAAATTTACCATGGAAAGTAATCACTAAATTTTCCTATTTTTATCTTTAATCTCTGGATTGTTCCAGATGGATACACTGATATTTCTACATGTATTGAATAAAGTGTACTCAATACTGAAAACAAGACCTTTCTCATGAAGAATTGCTCGCAGGCAAGGATACTTGCTGCAGTTATGGTTAGAACTGATGGTTATAGGTACTAGCTGAAAGCATTCCTGTTCTATGTCAAACCATCTAACAATTTCCTCATGCTCAGACCTACTTCTGTAACTACATTGTGGTCTTTTCTCATGTTTAAATCAAAATATACATGTATTCACACCAAATGAGATCTAGATCATCTTAATCTAGGTAGAGTTTTCTTCTTTCATGTTTTTTTTTTTCCACTGGTAGACCTCAACACACTTTACAAAGGAAGTCATCATTGTTACCCTTATTTTACAGATGGCAAAACTAAGGCACAGATTTCTTTTTAATGACCTGCCCCAGGTCATCCAATAATAGAGCCAGGAATAGAACCCAAGTCTCCTAAGTCCCAGTCCAGTGCTCTATGCATTAGGTAACTCTGCATTGCCTTTGGAACAGACCTAGGAAACTAGTTACCCTTGATAAAATTAATTCCCTCTTTCTACATAACTGATATCGCTTCACAAATTAGTTCTTACTTTACTTTTTACTGTTAGTTATACTTATGTACTTCAGTATTTTAGATATATCTTTTCTCTCTCTCTCTAGACTGGCTGTTATTATTATTAGGTATATCATGCTCCAGGAACACAGTTTTATTATGCCCCCTCAACAAACTAACACCGTTATGCCATATAGCTGTGTCAGGAAAAAGGCTCAGACTGGATGAGAACAGAAACCGTTGTCCCTAGAAGCATTCTTCATATCGCAGGACATTATAACATTTGAAATACTGTAACAAATTTAGCATTCAAGTTTTTCCAAACATTCCAATTGTAAACATGAAGGAGAAAAATTATTTGGGGTAATACAAGAGGTAATAACTGGATAATGATCACAGTGATAAAATCTTTTGAAAAAAGGCGAGGGTTGAAGAATGCAATCAGACTAGCTCACATTGTTGCTCCCCATACTGGACTTGCTCTGTGGATAAAAAGGGGACTTTATTCTCCAAAGCCCTGATCCTGCACACACTCGCATAGATGCTTAATTTATGCACCAAAATAGTTCCACTCACTCAATCCTCTTTCCTTCTATCTACCTGGCTTCAGCCATCAATCAGCTGCTCTAATACTATGTTGTGGACCAACTTCACTTTCATGGGCCACGGGTATGACTCAAATTAACAAGTTACCAAGATGGCAGAAAGTGTTGATAATGGGGAGATGCCATCATTTCAATCACTGAGACAACCCACATGTGTAAATTTAAGCATAAATGTTTATAAATCTGGTGTCTTTTGTAAGCTATAAATTTACTTTAAACCTATAAAAATAAATGCTACATCAAGCTTTGATTTTGAAACTCAGCTGATAACGAAATTTTAAAAGTGTTTTTTCCACGCAGGTTATCAGAGGTAAAAGAAAAGAAAGTAATAGATTAATACTTCATAAACAGAAGCAAACAGCACACATTTATCACTTGCATAAATTCTATTTTATTCTCACACCCAGAGAAAGGGCAGACAAAGTCAAATACTTATCCAATATTGGCAGATTCTTGTAATATTTCCTAATACTTTTCATAAAGTGTTACAAAGTTTTAAAATAATTAGAAATACAACTAAGTAGTGTTTTACAAGCTCTATTATGTGTTATGTTTGTATCAAATTGGCACTGTATCGAATAAGCCCCTTAGTTGATCTGGCTAATAAATCCTAATATGATAAATTGATAATTTAATGTCAGATCTGAGATGGCAAGATTTGTATTCATTAACTGGTAGCTTCTGAGCATTTGTCTTTCAATTAGTTGACATTTCCAGAATACGAAAGTTAAAAATATAAACTCATGGTAGAAGTTACAATGATAAATACTTCTGTTGTTTTTACTTAGTCTTTGCAATCTATTAAATGGATTTTTTTAAACTAAACCAATACTTTCATTGTACATAATCCATATCATTAATCCACTACCGTCTGTGATAATCAGTAGCTATAAAAGCTTATTATGGCATGTCCATTCATCTAGACATATTAGGGCAGATTGTGACCTCTATATTTTGTTTACTGAGAATTTGGGGCACACTGAACACTGACACTAAATAATAGTGTCCTAAATAATTTGGAGAAAGTGTCACTTCCTAGCACCATTAGAAATCAGATGACTACGAAACCAAGGGTCTGATCTAAAACCCATAGCCGTCATAGAATCATAGAAGATTAGAGTTGGAAGAGACCCCAGGAGGTCATCTAGTCCAACCCCTGCTCAAAGCAGGATCAACACCAGGGCTGGCCTTACCATGAGGCGAACTGAGGCGGCCACCTTAGGTGCCAGACTGTGGGGGGTGCCACTAGGACCCAGAGTGTAGAAAATTGTGTCTGCTGCTGGTGCATATGTATTCTCTCTGCTCTGGATGCACAGAGATGGTGGAGTGCTGTGCTGGAGGAAGGAGGGCACAAGAGACATAACAGGCAGGCAGGAGAAAAGGTGAGACGGAATAACAGAAAGCAGCAGGAGCTGCAGGGAAAGAGAGGAGGAGTAGGAGCCTCTTATG
The DNA here is from genome assembly GCF_965140235.1 of Caretta caretta. Classification (NCBI taxonomy): domain Eukaryota; kingdom Metazoa; phylum Chordata; order Testudines; family Cheloniidae; genus Caretta; species Caretta caretta. The sequence continues at coordinate 71,049,075 of NC_134214.1, read as the reverse complement.
TACCTCTCTAGCACCCCCAGGAGCCTGGACTGATTAACACCAGCTTCTCAGGGAGCTTCCTGTTTCCTGCTGCTTCCCTGAACCCACTTGAGGAGAACAGGCAGTCAACTGAAGTAGTGAGAGCCAGTTAGGCCCTTAAGATGCTGATATCTTCCCTCACTCAGGTCCTGCTATCATCCTGCTTATTTGTCCCCTTCAATTGAGTGTTGAGAGCTACTACACTTGGCACAGAACAACAGTCATGAGTGAAAGAAGAAAACACCCCTCTGGGGAAGCATTCAGAAAAAGAAAGAAAGCAAAGGAAGCTTTTCTTTCTAAGCAGGAAGATGCTTTCCTGAGATACATAGACACAAATGTTCACGGTGAGCCTCCGGCCCCAGTGAGGATGTGAGTGGTGAGGAGATGGCTGATCTTCCAGGTAGTCAGAGTGCAGGTGACCTGGCAGCTACTGCAGCATCCATATCTTCATCTCAAATGGATGCAACCATGCACATTCCTGAAGAAAAGTGTAGATCAGAGAAGAGTGTGGTGGAGGCGCAAGAAACAGCTGCTGCTGAGTTTAGTTCCTTAAGTCTAGGTGATCCAGGACTGCGGACCCACTTGAGCAGTAGCCTGAGGGACTTCCTTGTACTGCATGGGCCACAGCAAGTGCAAAACTTCATGTTCCCAAAGACAATGAAAATAGAAGTTTCCATCCAACACATTACTGGCTTGAAATCCCCAATGGTGACAAAGTGTAGAAGCCATGGCTTATGTACTCAAAAACCCAGAAAGCTGCATACTGTTTTTGTTGCAAACTCTTCCAGTCTAATGTTCCAGCCACGTTGGGTTCTACAGGAACAAAGGACTGGAAAAATCTGACTAGAAATCTGGCATGCCATGAGAAGGCAGCAAATCACCAGAGAGCATTCCATAGGTGGAAAGAGCTTGAGATGAGACTAAGGTTAAAGGCCACCATAGATGCTCAGCATCAGTTGAAGATTGCATCAGAGTCTCTTTACTGGCAAAAATGTTCTGAAAGGGCTCATTGCCATTGTGAGTATGCTTGCTGCCCAAAATCTAGCACTGCGTGGCACTTCAGATCAGCTGTATGTGCCAAACAATGGAAACTTCCTTAAAATTGTGGAGCTGATGGCTGAGTTTGATGCTGTACTCCAGGAGCATCTAAGAAGAGTCACCACCCAAGAAATGTATACACACCATTACCTTGGAAAAACAATTCAAAATGAGATCATACAGTTGCTGGCAACAAAAGTCAAACAGAAGATTGTGGCAGATCTGAAGTCAGCAAAATATTACTCTGTTATTCTGGACTGCACACCTGACATCAGCCATATGGAACAAATGACTTTAATGGTGTGTTTTGTAACAACAACAAAACCTAGTGAAAATGTCCCTTCAATGGTGACTGTCAGAGAGCATTTTCTAGAATTTATTGACACTGATGATACTACAGGAGCTGGTATGACAAATGTGCTTCTTAAAAAGCTGGAAGACAGGGGAATTGCGATAGCTGACATGAGAGGTCAGGGCTACGATAAGGGTGCCAACATGAGAGGAAAGAACAGAGGAGTGCAGACACGGATCTGAGAGTTAAACCCTCGCTTTTTTTCTCTCATGCAGTTCTCATTCATTGAACTTAGTGGTCAGTGATGCAGCATCAGCTTCTAGTGAGGCTGTTGAATTTTTTAATGTAATTCAAAGTATCTATGTATTTTTCTCTGCATCAACTCATCAATGGCAAATTTTGAAGCAACATGTGGGAACATCCTCTCTGACACTGAAACCACTGAGTACCACACGATGGGAAAGTCGAGTGGAGGTGATAAACCCTATCAAAGACCAAATTGGGAAGAGAGATGATGCCCTAGTTGCCATTATGGAGGATAATGCTATGACAGAAACTGTTCATAGGAGAACAGTGGAAGAGGGAAATGGAATCACCAGAAACATACATAACTTCAAATTTCTGTGTGGCTTTGTTTGTGGCATGACATACTGTTTGAAATAAATGTTGTAAGCAAGAGACTCCAAGTTGTTGACCTTGATATATCTGGAGCAATGGAAAAACTGGACAAAGCAAAGTCATACCTACAGTTTACCAGTCAAATGAGGGATTTCAAAATGTTCTGAAGAGTGCACAGAAGTTGGCAGAGGAACTTCACACTGAAGCTTTTCCAACCCATTCAAGAATACAAGAGTCACCGAAGAAGACATTTTGATTACGAGGCATGGGATAATCCCATAAGAGACCCCAAACAACAATTCAAAGTTGAAATCTTTAACCAGGTGCTAGATTGTGCAATACAGTCAGTTGAAGAATGTTTCATGCAGATCAAGGAACATGGCAGTATATTTGGGATGTTGTATGATATTCCAAAATTCCTCACTATACCTGAAGAAGACCTACACCAGCAATGCAGGGCACTAGAGACAGTGTTGACACATGATGAGATGCGCGATATTGATGCGAGTGATTTAGGTGATGAACTGAAAGCCCTTTCAAGATACATTTCAGCAGGATCACCTCCAAAGGCTGTTCTGGAATATGTGTGCATAAATAAGATGACCACCCTCTTTCCAAATGCTTTTGTTGCTCTGTGCATACTTCTAACACTTCCTGTAACAGTTGCCAGTAGAGAACACAGCTTCTCCAAGCTCAAGTTAATAAAAATACCATCTATGCTCCACAATGACACGGGAGAGGCTGGTTGGTCTTGCAACCATCTCAATAGAGCATGAGCTGGCCCAGACTTTGGACCTTCAGGAAGCAGTTCAAATCTTTGCAACCAAGAAGGCATGGAAAGCACCACTTTGATTATTCAAACAGATAAAAAATGCCAGTGTTCACTCTGCAGACAAGAAAAGTTACATTTGCTGTTCAGGCATTTGAAAGTTAAGTGTTACTTAAAATTTTTGAACAAGGCATTTTAAGTTGTTAGTTCTCCTTTATTGGGGTAGGTAGCTGTCAAGGTTCCTTCCCCACTCTGAACTCTAGGGTACAGCTGTGGGGACCTGCATGAAAGACCCCCTAAGCTTATTCTTACCAGCTTAGGTTAAAAACTTCCTCAAGGTACAAACTTTGCCTTGTCCTTGAACCCTATGCTGCCACCACCAAGCGTGTTAAACAAAGAACAGGGAAAGAGCTCACTTGGAGACACCTTCCCCCCAAAATATCCCACCCAAGCCCTACACCCCCTTTCCTGGGGAAGGCTTGATAAATATCCTCACCAATGTACATAGGTGAACACAGACCCAAACCCCTGGATCTCAAGAACAATGAAAAAGCAATCAAGATCTTAAAAGAAGAATTTTTATTAAAGAAAAAGTAAAATAATCACCTCTGTAAAATCAGGATGGTAAATACCTTACAGGGTAATCAGATTCAAAACATAGAGAATCCCTCTAGGCAAAACCTTAAGTTACAAAAAGACACAAAAACAGGACTCTACATTCCATTCAGCACAGCTTATTTACCAGCTATTTAAACAGAAGGAAATCTAATGCATCTCTAGCTAGATTACTTACTAACAAGTTCTATACTCCAATCCTGTTCTGTTCCTGGCAAAAGCATCCCACAGACAGACAGACCCTTTGTCCCCCCCCCCCCTCCAGCTTTGAAAGTATCTTGTCTCCTCATTGGTCATTTTGGTCAGGTGCCAGCGAGGTTATCTTAACTTCTTAACCCTTTACAGGTGAAAGGGTTTTGCCTCTGGCCAGGAGGGATTTTATAGTTCTGTATACAGAAAGGTGGTTACCCTTCCCTTTATATTTATGACAGTAGCAGAGCAGTACCATGAGAGGAGTAGAACAGGAAGAAGGCAGAATTCAGACCTTTCAAAGTTTTGGCCCAAGCGAGGGGGCATGGGGGCGTCATTTGAGCTCCTGGCCTCAGGTGTCAAAATGTTGTGGGCTGGCCCTGATCAACACCAACTAAATCATCCCAGCCAGGGCTTTGTCAAGTTGGGCCTTAAAAACCTCTAAGGATAGAGATTCCACCACCTCCCTAGATAACCCATTCCAGTGCTTCACCACCCTCCTAGTGAAATAGTTTTTCCTAATATCCAACCTAGACCTCCCCCACTGCAACTTGAGACCACTGCTCCTTGTTCTGTCATCTGCCACCACTGAGAACAGTCGAACTCCATCCTCTTTGGAACCCCCCTTCAGGTAGTTGAAGGCTAATATCAAATCCCCCCCTCACTCTTCTGCAGACTAAATAAGCCCAGTTCCCTCAGCCTCTCCTCCTAAGTCATGTGCCCCAGCCCCCTCATCATTTTTGTTGCCTTCCACCTGATTCTCTCCAATTTGTCCACATCCTTTCTGTAGGGCGCAGGGCCCAAAATTGGATGCAGTACTCCAGATGTGGCCTCATCCGTGCTAAATAGAGGGGAATAATCACTTCCCTCGATCTGCTGGCAATGTTCCTACTAATGTAGCAATAAGCTGTTAGCCTTCTTGGCAACAAGGGCATACTGCTGATTCATATCAGCTTCTCATCGACTGTAATCCCCAGGTCTTTTTCTGTAGAACTGCTGCTTATCCAGTTGGTCCCCAGCCTGTAGCAGTGCATGGGATTTTTCCGTCCTAAGTGCAGGACTCTGCACTTGTCCTTGTTGAACCTCATCAGATTTCTTTTGGCCCAATTCATCTAAGTCACTCTGGACCTTATCCCTACCCTCCAGCGTACCGACCCCTCCCCCCAGCTTAGTGTCATCTGTGAACTTGCTGAGGGTGCAATCCATCCCATCATCCAGATCATTAATAAAGATGTTGAACAAAACCGGCCCCAGGACCCACCCGTGGGGCACTCCGCTTGATACTGGCTGCCAACTAGACATTGAGCCGTTGATCACTACCAGTTGAGCCCAATAATCTAGCCAGCTTTCTATCCACCTTATAGTCCATTCATCCAATCCATACTTTTTTAACTTGCTGGCAAGAATCCTGTGGGAGACTGTATCAAAGGCCTTGCTAAAGTCAAGATAAATTGTGTCCACCACTTTCCCCATATCCACAGAGCCAGTTATCTCATCATAGAAGGGAATCAGGTTGGTCAGGCATGACTTGCCCTTGGTGAATCCATGTGGACTGTTCCTGATCCCCTTCCTCTCCTCCAAGTGCTTCAAAATGGTTTCCTTGAGGACCTCCTCCATGATTTTTCCAGGGACTGAGGTGAAGCTGACCGGTCTGTAGTGCCCCAGGTTCTCCTTCTCCCCTTTTTTTAAAGATGGGCACTATATTTGCCTTTTTCCAATCATCCAGGACCTCCCCCGATTGCCAGGAGTTTTCAAAGATAATGGTCAATGGCTCTGCATCCACCAATTCCCTCAGCACCTTCAGATGCATTAGATCTGGACCCATGGACATGTGCATGGCCAGCTTTTCTAAATAGTCCTTAACCTGTTCTTTCACCTCTCTGCTCACCTCCTCCTGATACTGTGTTGCCCAGAACAACAGTCTGGGAACTGACCTTGTCTGTGAAGACCAAGGCGAAAAAAGCATTGAGTACTTCAGCTTTTTCCACATCATCTGTCACTAGGTTGCCTCCCCCATACATTAAGGGTCCCACACTTTCCCTGACCTTTTTCTTGTTGCTAACATACCCTTCTTGTTACCCTTATCATCCCTTGCTAGCTGCAACTCCAATTGTGTTTTGGCCTTCCTGATTACACCCCTGCATGCTCGAGCAATATTTTTATACTCCTCCCTAGTCATCTGTCCAAGTTTCCACTTCTTGTAAGCTTCCTTTTTGTGTTTAAGCTCACTGAAGATTTCACTGTTAAGTCAAATTGATCACCTGCCATATGTGCTATTCTTTCTGCACATTGGGATGGTTTGTTCCTACATCCTCAGTAAGGTTTCTTTAAAATACAGCCAGATTTCCTGGACTCCTTTCCCCCTCATATTAGCCTCTTAGGGGATGCTGCCCATCAGTTCCCTAAGGGAGTCAAAGTCTGCTTTTCTGAAGTCCAGGGTCCGTATTTTGCTACTCTCCTTTCTTCCTTTTGTGAGGATCCTGAACTCATCCATCTCATGGTCATTGCTGCCCAGGCTGCCAACCACTTCTACTTCCCCTACCAATTCTTCCCTGTTTGTGAGCAGCTGGTCAATAGGAGAACAGCCCCTGGTTGGTTCCTCCAGTAGTTGCACCAAGAAGTTGTCACAAACACTCCAGAAACTTCCTGGATTGTCTGTGCACTGCTGTATTGCTCTTCCAGCAGATGTCAGGGTGATTTAAGTCCCCCATTAGAACCAAGGCGTGTGTTCTAGAAACTTCAGTTAATTGTCCGAAGAAAGGCTTGTCTACCTCATCCTGATCTGGTGCTACCCACCACAACATCACCCTTTTTGCTCTCGCTTCTAAACTTAACACAAAGACTCTCAACAGACTTTTATCCAGTTTCATACTGGAGCTCTGAGCAATCATACTGCTTTTACATACAGTGCAACTGTCAATGGGAATCTTTCCATTGACTTTAGTGCACTTTGGATCATGCCTTAAATGCTCAGCAATCACTTTGCTCAGAATATAGAGGAGCAATTTCCTTTTGCTTCACTATCTGTAAGTTAATTATGTGTAACTAGATATTACAGCAAAGGGAATAGGAGAAAAACCTGTTTTTGCTGATATTTTGAATAGTTTAGTTGCCCCTGAAGTTTATTACTCACACCTTAATATTACTGATCACCCTGCATCAAAATGAAGATTGTAGTTCTTAACAGTACGAGGACAAATATTGAATAATGAAGATAGGGGTAAAAGATTAGACTATCAAGGATTCTGAGCTATTAATTCACCTTATATAAGAAGGATCTGAGGTCTATAGTACCATTCCATTTTTGATTTAGCAAGAGCATACCATGTTACCATTCCCCATACTTTCGGATGATCTAGTAAACACTGAATCAGACCTAGTACTTGTTCCCGATTATTCCTCACATAGGTCTTCAGCACTCAAAAACTTCTCCAATAGCTGGTTGCCTTCCAATTTTTCTCAAAATGGTCACTGTAACCCACCCGAAATATCACTGTTTGACAGATATTCTGAGAAATTACTGTCCCATTAATCTTCTGATAATTTAAAGTGTTTTAGGGAAGGGTGTTGCACTTGATCTGTATTATAAACATCAGCAAGATACTTTATCGTAACATTTATTCATGCTTGAGACTGTCATATACGGAGACTGCACCTGTGATCGTTTATAGCAGTCTACCATTGTTGCAATTTTTATTCATCTGTTTCTTAATTTAACACAGAAAGACAATGGTGTCAGTACAAGTAGTAGGTGGGACAATCATGCAGTGTGTTAGGTTAAATTTTCCTCCTGCTTTTGGAATCACTTTAGATGTGTTGCATACCTCTCACAGATACATTTGAATTGTAGAGAACAGCAGAACACAACTGGAATGGTTTTAGTTTTCCTGTTCTATTAAATAAGGTCATGTTCCGGACCTAACTTTTCAGTTCCTTGTAAATTTTCAGCCAAATCTTGCTCCTTTCGCTCATGGGAGTAGTCCCATTCAAATGAAGGTTAGCAGGACTCAAGTCTCAAAATAAATTACAAGATGTGTATTAATTTTAGTATTTAAATAGTTTGATATCTTAGGACACATACATGATCACTCCTTGTTAAGAAGTACAATACATATTTTTGTGTGTATTCTTCTGTAGTGTCAAATAGATATTCACTTCAATATCTGCTACCTTTAGTTTATTCAGGAATTTTCCTTTAGTTAATCATGGAATTTACTGAACCTCCAAAAATCAACAATGAACCCATGTTGTGTGTTAAGCATGCAATATTCAAAGGTTGAGGTTTTCATCACTGCCTTAAAACAACAGTAATAGTAAACAGCATTTTCCTTAAATTTTGATTATTCTATACTTTACTGTACTGCATAGTCTATGATTTTCTTTATTTCAAAGGAAAGTATAGGTGCAAACAGCAGAATGACAAGCAGCAGTAAGGATAGGATTGCCAAAATTATGTGATACATCTAACGCTTTGCACATTTGTCATTGCATTCTTTTTCACTTATCAGGAGATATAGTCAATCACTTGTGAAGATACTTTCATTTTACAGGATACACAAGCCTAATTAATCACCATGCTTTAGATCCTAGAAGCCATAATGAGTTCATACGCCAGTTGATTCACCTTGAGGATGTCACTTAATTTCTCTGTGCTTCAGTTTAAATAACTGGGAAAAAACAGCATTTGGCAGTACTCACCATTCAGTGAATCTCTGAGATACTACAAGTTTCCTCCATACTAAGGGAGAAGAATAGCTTTGGTCAGTATTTTAAATATTAACTTAGTGACCACTGTGCATGATGTTACAAACATCTTATATTTACATGTTGTCCTGTCTCCCTGAGAAAAAGTACAGTATCAATGATTGTTCTTCAGAACAATTAGGCTATCACTGCAATAATAGGTTTACGTGAGATATTGATTCTTTTAACATTATTACTTTTTCTTTTTGGAAAAATGATAATGAAGAAATATTTTAATTTACATAAATGTCTTTCAGAGAATAGTCAATACTTGTTTTTAAGATCTTTCCTTCCCTAAAAGCCTGTAATATTCTCTTGTGTCCTTACAGGTTTGCTTACTGACTTGATTGTAGGCTCTCGTTTACTTAATGTCTTGACAAGCTTATAATGCTGCAGCAAAATGTATTTAGGAGCACTGTGCTACTTTCTAGAGTAGGGTAGTTTAAGTTCCACAGCTTGCTTGTTTCATTTTAAAGGCCAGATGTTCTATTCTCTTAGCTTCTTAGAAAATGAGAACACTGAAACAACTTGGCTTCCCCTCTCAAACTTCTTGATACTTCCATCACTGTTTTCCTTTTCAGAAAAATCACTTCCTCAGTGCACAAGTTTCACTAAAGATTTCTCCAACACCAAAATACACCTCTCAAAGAGATCAACAGAAATGTCTCAACACATTACTCTCGGAAGTAGTTCACTGCAAAACCCAACCCTGAAGGCTCATGATTTCTTTAACATGAGCCTGGCATCTGTTCCTGTTTATTATTTGGTACTGACATGCACTCATTCTAAAGAGGATTAAGTCAAATTTAGACTCATTGAAAGGAGAATCCAGCATTGCCAGGGTTCTCCATTCAGCACACCATTGGGGACATGCTGGAGGATGGCTTAGATTACATTAAAAATAACCTATCATTTTATCTTTCTGAAGGCAATATTCATTTTATTGGACAAGGGAGTAATTAGAACTCATCTTGCTACTTATTTTCTCTGCAATTTACTCATCCACGTTTTACTATTAACCCACATTCTTATTTCAAACCTCTCCCATACATATTAAAAAAGATTGAAAAAAAGATCACTGGATTTATTTAGCAAAGAGTTTAAACAGGAACTACTGTCACATCCAACATATTTTACTCTTGCAGAAAAATGGTCCCTCTCCTGCAAGCTGCTTAGAGTCCCACTGAAGTCAACAGGGGTCCATTGAGGTCCAAGGCTCCACCCACGTGAACCAGATTGCAGGGCTAGAACCTACGTATAGAATAGCCTAAAAATTATCGCAATAAACTATCTAGTTGGTACAGCAAATACTTGTCCTGGCTCAGCAGTCAGAATTGGGGATCTGATTTTTTTTAATTTGTTTTGTGAATGTGCACAAGTGAATGGTTGCATACTGCAAATTAGGGCAAGTATAGGGATGTAACTATATCTTCTTTGAATAACTATGTTGTAGAACAAGACTAGAATGGTGACTGAGTGGAAGGACAAGTTGCAGTGCTGCAAGAACAGAAATTAGTGAACATTAGCCCTTCAAAATGATGGGTGCCCAGAGCAGTGGCTGCATATTTGAACTAGTTATAAAAGATTAAAAAAATATGAAACTTGAACAGGTGCTCTCCGGCACCTCCTAATTTGTGAATTGAAGTAGGCTCTCTTTAGCTGTATGTTGTTGCACTCAGAATAACCAAGAGTCACTGGAGTAGAGGGAATGGAACCCAGGTCTCCCACATCCCAAGTGAGTGCTGTAAACACTTATCATGCTGGTGCACTCTTGATGGCCCTACATGATTCTATTTATCCAGAGTGCAACAGCTTCAATAGATGAGATAGAGAGCCCCACATCAGAATATCCCATAGCCCAATGGTTAGAGCACTCACCTGAGCAGTGCTAGATTCCTGTTGAAGTCCCTTCTCCCGTCCAAGGAGGGAGGAGACTTGGACTAGGATCTCCCACATCAAAGCTTAGTACTCTAACCACTGAGATAAAAGTTGAGGGACCTCACGTTATCTCCACCCCCTTGCAAAAAATAGCATGAATAGCAAAGGGCTCCTTTCTGAATCTCTAGCAAAGATAGGCACAAGCCTACAGCCAGGATTTAAGGCACCTATTTCTATGCAAGGGGTGGGGTTTAATATACACCTTTCTGGTCAGCATCTCCCACTTGCCTAGTTTAGGCAGCTTCCCACCTAGCTTGCTGGCTTATATCAATCACGGCTTAAGGCACCTAGCTCTCTCCATTCATTGTAGAGGGAGCCTAGGAACCTTATCAAGCTTTGTGAATCACATGGACTTTCTAGACACCTCAAAGTTAGGCATGGCAACGCTCAGCATCACAACATTTCCCTCCTTTTGTGCATCCAGGCCAGAGGTCCTAGTTCTCTTATTGTTCTAGGAGGCGCTCTCTTTTCCCCTTACACATTTGATCAGAAAAGGAGCAGCTTAAACAAATTCATAGCCTTACCTTACCTCAAGACTTGAGTCAGAGCAACCAATCTTATAGTCAGAAAAGCAAAGTATCTAACACTTAAGTCAAGCCAGGGTCCTGGACCCTACAACTAATAGTAATCACTGTGATGACATCACTCCCCCCCCCCCGCCCGTTTATATATAACCCCAGCTCTAGAGTGGGAGAGAGTGTTTCCTGATTGTGCCCAGGCTGTTTTGACAATAAGCTCCAGATTGCCCTAAAAGGGTAGTATTCCTTGCCACACACTCACTGAAGTAAATGGGAAATGGTTGAGGTAAGGAGTGAAGGATTAGACCCTACATTTTCATGGTGACCTAATGTATAACTTCTGATTTATGGGTTTCTTCCACCTAAACCGGAATCGTCCAGTACTAGTTACCATACAGACACTGGACTAGATGGAGCACTGATGCTGATCTACTCTGGCAAAGCCTGTTTTCTTAACATACATTCTATCTGTCTCTGAAAAACCTGGAGACATTCACACCTTGCACAGAATGATAGACAGATAGCTAAGATATAAGCAAAAAAAGACCAGTTAGATATGCAGTTCCTTGTACATGGACATTTTAAAAAAACAACATTCTATACTAAAAAATGGATTTCACAAGATTATAAAATTTTAGTCAGCATTGCTGCTTTAAAGTAATTTCTAAGCTTCATTTATTTACATTAGCTCTGTGACTCCCTTTTTTCCTATTAGCCCCAGAATCAGTAAGTTTCTAAAGTAAAGGTGAAGAATTGTCTGGCAATATGATTTTTTCTGGCCTATTTTACTGTATGCACACGCTGGATATTTTTGAAAATATGTTAACAATGACGTTTAGTCAGAGCTCTATTTAACTGTTCTAATTTTGCAGCACCATAAATTATCTCAGGCTTATAAAGTGTGATATATATACATTACTCATACACTGCTGGCCCAGTGGCAGTGGCTCATAGTGCCAATTGGAAGTCCTAGATTTAGCAGTTTAGGCAACATCTCAGACAGCTGCTGGGCCTACAATGTTGAATGACTCAATCTTTGAAGGAGGGGGGTCTGCCAAGTGTTAAATGCACTAACATTCCTTAATGGCTGAATCATTCATGTGGTAAAACTGATAGCCAGAAGATGCCACTTGCATCAGCTTCAGCCACATTCAAATAGCTTTGGCTGCCTGTGGGAGATAAAGGAGAAAAACATATAAATAGTGAATTATATACAGAAACAACAGCAAGAGCAATTTATGCTTTATGCAGCAGCTTTTATGTAAGAGGGTGCTGCATAATGTTCTCCAATGTACTGACCTCAATCAATGAAAAATCACAGGCAGGAGTGGGACCTGTTAGGTTAGCAAAAATGAATAACGAGAGAGAGTCTTTTAGAGTAGCAGCAGTGTTAGTCTGTATCCGCAAAAAGAAAAGGAGGACTTGTGGCACCTTAGAGACTAACCAATTTATTTGAGCATAAGCTTTTCTGAGCTACAGCTCACTTCATCGGATGTCTGGTTTTCAGACCCAGACATTGTTTGGATTCAGATTCTATTTTTTCCAAACCGGTGACGTGTGGGTTGAGAGGAAATGGGATTCAGAGAAAAAGGGTATGTGTTTATCCTATCCTAAGGTAAATGGGAGTTTGGATTTGGTTTTGCATTATTAAAAAACCAGGAGAGGTTCCTGGAAATTGCAGGGAGGGATAGTAGGAAGTTCACTTAAAATATTCCAGTTTAGGGCCATCTTTAGAAAAAGGTATCCTGTTAGTTCCCTTGATGTCACTACAGTACATTTATTATTATTTGTTATATAACCAGCTGATGCATCATCATGAATAGCTAGGCATCAACAATTATAGAAGCTTGGTCAAGTACTCTGGACAATAACTAACCAAAGGTTTGAAAATTGCCAGAACTTTAAACTTAATTGAAAATCTTGGAGAAAATATTGCTGAGACTTTACATATCAAATGGTCATCAAAATAAGAATAATGCACACTTCTATAGAACCTCTCCTGAAAGGGTTTCTCATTTTCCAGTGAAGAATCACTACATGCACTTTGTTTTACACAAGGGGAAACTGAGGCATGGGGCCAATAAATGATTTGTCTTAGGTTAATGAGTCAGAGGCAGTACCAGAGACAGCACTGAAAGTTCTAATCAGCAGTGTCTGCTTCCTCCCTATACAGAGAATAACTTCAGAAATGAATAATCATTTCTATTTACATGAAATATTTAAGATACGTGTGATATAAAGTCCTAGCTCTTTGTTAGATTTCCCCTTTATAATCACACACTGATTTTTTTTGTTAATATAAAGGGGACAGATTGGCAGGACCCCCTGATTTTATAGACCATATCACAAGAAAAAGACAAGGGCAGATGCAAAGCAGAAATTAATCAATTTGATTTTTTTCCCCTTTTGGACAGCCATATTTAAGAAGGAAGAAGTAATCTGCATATTATACAAACATGTCAGGTAGGATAATGCAATCATAGAGGACCCCAAAGCAATGATTTAATACTCATCATTTTAATTAGATTTTATGGATCAGTTTTGATTCTTACTGAAAAGTTCTACATGAACTGTATTCTGAAGTGATAATATTTGATATAATTGATAGTGTTAGGACAATTCTATTTCATATCATATACAGTAGCATTTTATGATAGTAAATTATTCTCTTCTTACATTTTGATTTACATGTCTCCAACTACAGCTTCGGAGCTGGGGGCAAGATGGCTCTGGCTGGCTGGGGTACTTGAGGGATAATGTCTTATCTGAGCTTCTCAGGGGTACTATTACACTGTCTGGCGATTCATTTTTAAGCCAGTCTCTAGGGTTTCCTCACTTTTAATCCGAAAATGAAACTTTTTATGGTTTGCTTGGTCTGCCAAACTTTGAATAGGATTGTGACTTCCCGGGGTGTTATCTGGACCCGTGATCCGCTAGGTCACTGCAATCTTTGATTCTGGGAGCCAGCCTTACCTGGCCTGCTGTGACAACACCCACTCTTGGGCTGTTCATGCCTCTGGCATGTAAGCTGCTCCTTGGACTGTGCAACCAAATGATGCTAGCCAATATCTCTCGTCCCAGACACAACCTTAGGAACCTCCATCTTGCAGTGTCCAATTATGCCTACTGGACACTGCAAGTTTATGTGTGTTTGTCAATTTAACAAAGAAATTGATATGTACCAGGTGTGTTAACCCAAGGGGAGTCTCTGACATGCTTCAAACCAAACACACTGCTTCAGGTGGTATAAACAAACAGATTTATTAACTATAATACATTTTAAGTGATTATAAGTCAAAGCATAACAAGTCGGATTTGGTCAAATGAAATAAAAGCAAAACACATTCTAAGCTGATCTTAACACTTTCAGCGCCCTTACAAACTTAGATGCTTCTCACCACAGGCTGGCTGGTTGCCCTTCAGCCAGGCTCTCCCCTTTGATCAGAGCTTCAGTCACTTGGTGAGGTGTCTGTAGATGTAGGTAAAAGAGAGAGAAAGCAAACGTCTCTCCCTTTTATCATGTTCTTTCTTCCCTCTTGGCTTCACCCCTCTCCCCCCTGCACTCCGCCTTCATAGTCAGGGGAGCATTACCTCATCACAGTCCCAAACTGACTAAAGAAAGGGGGGTGACTCACTTGAAAGTCCAACAGATCCTTTCATTGCTGCCTAGGCCAGCGTCCTTTGTTCCTGTGAGGCTGGGCTGATGTCCCATACATGCCTGATGAGATGTGAACTGCTCTCTGCTCTTGGAGAGTTTTTGCCTGGGCTTATTTTAAGCCACGAGGATACATTTTCAGCCTCATAACTATATACATGAAATTATAACCTAAAACATTACTATAACATTACCGTAACAACAATTACTATAACATCACTATAACAACAATGCTCAGTGCATCATAAGCATTCCGAAGACACCCAACATGACAAACCTTGCATTGGATACCACACAATCATATAAAAAGGATGAACATAGGGGTACTCTGGGTATTTCCTCAAGGTACAGAGCATCAGAAGTATTGATAAAGCCATAGGGATAACATGGAGGCTAAGGATTGAGGTACCGTATAACACGTCTTCCAACTCATGTATACAACTTAATGTTAAGAACATGAGAATGCCCAAACTGGGTCAGACCAATCATCCATCTAGCCCAGTATCCTGTCTTCTGACAGCAGTCAATGCCAGGTGCTTCAGAGGGAATGAACAGAACAGGTAATTATCAAGTGATCCATCCCCTGTCACCTATTCCCAGCTTCTGGCAAACAGAGGCTAGGGACACCATCCCTGCCCATGCTGGCTAATAGCCATTGGTGGACCTAAGTTCACCCTGGATACTGAATCTTGCAATATGATGGGGTATTAAACTTTGACCCAGATCATGTGACTGGGGCCTGGAAAGTAAGCTTAGTATGACTATCAAATGACACTGAAGGCCTCCTGGTTTGTGTGTGGAGGCTGTCGCACACCTATGTCATTTTTAGGTAATGCCCTGACCACATCCTTGCAATAGTCATCATTCTGCAATGCTGTCGCTGAAAGTTGAGCCTGTGCCACACTGTCTGGAGTGGCTCATGACAATGGTGCCTATCTCATGGCAGACTGTCAAAAACAGGGCAGTCTCCCCAAATTGGTGTTGTGTTCTACAATTAGATTTCACCAAGCCAGTAACAAATATTAATTGCTGGGTCACTATAACAGTCTCACCAGGGAGCCACAGACAGTCCCCTTAGATTCTGTAATCTATCTTTCCACCCAGACAAGCTGGATTTAGTAATAAATGGTCAGTTACACTAAAAAATCACACAATATTCAAGTTGCTTCCAAGTCCCAAGAGATCAGTCACTTCAGATTAATTGGTACCCTAGATCTTACACCAAAGATGCCTTTAGCCAATCCTGTAATAAACTATCCAAAGGTTTGTTAACTAGGAAAAAGAAATAAGAGTTATTTACAAGTTAAAGCAAGCAAACATATACATAAGTGAATTGCAATCTAAATCCTACGAGTGACGGAGTTGTAGTGATCTGTCAATTCAAAGTGTCTTTCAGGTTGGACCCAGGAGGTTGCCCCTGGGGAACTCTGACTTCAGTTTGGTGACTCTGACCCCATGAGAGTTCAAACAGCAAAGAAATTTAAAATTTTCCTGTGTCTGTTTTATTTCCTTCATTCAGATTCCAAGTTCATAGGAGGAGCTTTCTTGCACATAGCATTCCAAGGTGCGATAGGGCCATTAACCAATCTTTTGTATTGTGATTTTCCTTGATAGCCCATCTGATTTTGAAAGTCTTTCTGGACAGGCAGGGCAAAACACTCTTCCCATCTGAGGGCTTGTCTACACTGCGAGGTTGTCGACAAAACTTTTGTCTTTCACGGGTACTTTAAAAAGCCCCCCGCGAAAGACAAAAATTTGGCAGCGTGGATGCAGCTTTGTCGGCAGGAGTGCTCTCTTGCCAACAAAGCTACTGTCGATCATGGGGCTGGAAGTATTTTGTCAACAAAAGTGCCAACAAAATACCAATAGAGCACGTTCACACACGCTGACTTTTATCGACAAGGCTGTGTCGACACAGCCTTGTCACTAAAAGATGCATAGTGTAGACAAGCCCCGAGTTCACAAGTTTAGGGAAAATATGTTCAAAGTTATAAAGTAAAACTTACCTATTTCCTTACAGCATGGAATATAGACACCATAAATAAGATTAATGCATGTAGCAACTTACAAACATTCTATACAGTTTAAACACTAAATACATTCTTAGAAGACTAAAAACCTATTTTGAGCAACACTAACACGTAAGTGAACTGTCTGGTCTCCAGCTATGAGTTTGTCAGTTCTTAACTCGTGCCTGTGCCCTTGGCAAGAGGTGGCACCTGGCCTGCTAGCTTCAGTGTCTGAATTTTCAATGCTGTTTTGCCATTCAGAAAGCTCTGGAGCTGATTCTCCACTCATGTACACCTGTCTGTTACCAGTGTAACTCTACTGGCTTTTTGGAAAATAGTTTATATTCACACCAGTATAAGTGAGAAGAGATCCAGGCCCACTGTCTTCTGGAGTTCTTACTCCACATAATAAGGTGCAAAAAACCAAGTGACTACACACATCAAGCAGAAATTTGTATTACAATGACAGTATGCATCACCACAAGGGTCTCTATATTGTCTAACCTATAGATTAAACAGTGCAGCCTAAGTCTGAATTTTGAGCTAACAATGGGATCTGGAATGAGTCAAAATATCACCATTATCATTTCTTGACATAAAATTAAAGGGGGCGGGGGGGAGAGAGACTCACTCTGGAAGTGGTTGTGCATACATTTAACTCAGTGATGTACCAAGAGAATGAATGGAGCTGCCTCTCATGACCTACAAGGAAACAGAGTGGAATAAAAACGAGATTCTGTACTTAGTCTTTTTCAATACCTGTCACGACTCATAGATTCACCACTTTCAGGAGGATCACTGCTCCTCTCTCACATAGAGCAAATTGTTCTATGTGTCCTTGAGGTGTCTGTTAATTCTGGGCTAGACTATAACCTTATGATCAGTTCTGAATGTAGTGGCACTCAGATCTCATCCCTCTCACCCCTCTTATTCTGGGAAGAAGTAAATTACTTCACTCTTTCCCACGGAGCACCTCATTCCCCCCGTGTGCCCAGCCAGATGCTCTGGCCTGTGAGTGAAGGTGAAACCTGGGCTCCTCCCACTCTCCACACACTTGCTCACAGAGGGTGTAGGGGTGTGTGTGTGTGGAGCATGGGTAGCACCAGCTCTCTCTAACATTGCCACCTCTGAGTGGCAAAAAATAAAAAACCAAAAAACCACAAGACATCTAGGAGGATCCTGAGCCCATAAAACTGGACAGCTGGCAGTGTGTACAGAGCATCCTGACAGATTTCCTGGAACAGGCTCATCCCTCAAAAAAGGGATGACGCTGGGAAAACTTGGACATGTGAGAATCCTGAGATCTTTCCCTAATTCCAGCCAGATTCACCTTCTGAGTAGAGCTGTAGAGAAGGGCCTTACTCCCAGTGCAGCCGAGTAAGGGTTGTGAGAGTCGAGCTCTCCACGAGGAAAGATTCCTTAGAGGGCCAGCAGCCCATACTTCCTTTGTAATACACAATACTTTGCATTTGTATAATGCCTTCTGTCTGTGGATCTCAAAGCTCTTGCCAAACACCTAAAACCTCACAATATTGCTGTGAAGAAGGCAAGTGGGCATGAATAAGGGGGAGACATATTTCCAAGCATAAAATTCTTCTAAAAAGAGTATCTGCAGTTCAGAAACTGCTTCTTTTTAATTGACACTCCTCAAAGGAATATTTAATATGGGAATTTAGTATATTTTGCAGAATTATTAATTAATTTACCTTCTAACATCTGTTTACTGTATTTGTAGATGGAAAAAGAAAAAGAAAAAAAACATCCGAAATGAGGGAAGGACTGAGTGTTGCATATGTTTCAAACACTTGCATTTCAGCTGTGGAGTCTTGGACAACTGCAGATTGTATGTCACAAGTGAAATGAGTTTAGGTTTTACAGCAGTCCCTAATGGATCCTCACAGTTCGCAGAAAATAAAGTTGGCTGACACCTGGATGATCTGTTTTTTAAACCAGCTCAGCTACTTTTTTTTTTCTTTTCTGACATGAAAGGAGATTGAAGCAAAGTAGAAGTCAATTTAAAATAATACTGAAAACAAATCTTTGATAAATAAAAAATAAAGATGCTGTATATGACTCTCTGGATGTTTCTAAACCTTCCAAAGAGAGCCCCAAGACTCCACAGAAGGTAATGGAGCCGGAAATTCCAAGAAAAGCATTAGCACATAGAATTACACCTGTTAATGTTCAAAGAAATGTTGCCCAAACCTCTCCCGATTCTGCCTCCTGGTAGAAGGGGGTTTCTAGTTTGAAAAGGGGATGACAGCCCTCCATAGGAACCATCATTAGTTTGACATGATTGGCAGGATCTTGGGAAATGCTGCACCACTAACACAGCAGTCCCACTGCATCTCGACACAGAGGTACTTTGGAAGTGCTTTGCGCAGCAGATGTTCAGACTCTGCTACGGAGTACACTGTCACAGTATGTCACTTGCCAGTGGTGCCCTCTGACCCAGTTAGTTTATTGTTTTAAAAAACCTCAAAGTAAGAATGCAGAATGGAGCAAAGCCTTCATGTTAAAAGCTCCAGTTCTGAGCTTTCATTAGTATACAGAAGGTGAGCGTCTAATTACTAATCTTTCACAGTCTGTAACACCCCACGGCTTCCAAACATCCTTCTTGGAGGCAGGAAGGATGTTTAAAACTTCAGTTCAGTTCCCTTAAACTTTTGACAACAGCCTCATTGTAAAAGGAAGCTGTTCAGCTCAGCTGTCAGAGCTAAACTAGCCCAACCCTGACAACTAAATGCCCCCTAATTAATAGAGATGAGCATGAAACAAGACTCAGCATCAAAATTCCCCTGAACTGGCCCATTTCTATCATTCAAATGTGCTGGCATGAAAAATGTACATCTGTGCTGGTTAAGCAGGAGCAAGCTTCTGAACCTGGTGGACTGGCATGAGTCTTGCAGCTCCATATAGACTCTGGCTCTTGGCAGCCCTGCTATCAGCTGCTTGGTAGCATAGTTCCATTGCAGCCATCCACAGTGGAGTCCTCCTAGCTGCAACAGCCCTTGGGATCTCCAAGAGGTTGGGGTTGAAGGAGGAGGAGGAGGAGGAAGTGGTGAGTGAAAAAGATAATACTGTCTGGGGCTGTGTTAAGTTTTCTGGGTAAGTTGCATAAGGCCAGAAGGACCCAATGGGCCTCCTTCAGACCTATTCGCTCCTTCTCTGATTCACCAAGTCCCCTTTCCTTTGCATGGATCCATGGGATGTTCTCTGTGGGGTTGGAGGATGGGGAGCAGTGATATAGAGGCAGCACATGAGAAGGGGAAAATCCATGTGCTGATGATCACATGGATCCAGCAGTGGAGTTGGGCAGCAGGAACTACCATTCAGACTCTTAAGTCAAATACTTAGAACATCTCCTGCATCCCTACATGGCTTTTGATGGGATTTTCAGACACTCAGCACTTCTCAGGATTTGACAGACACTCATCATTTACAGAGTGAATTAGGTGTTCATGGTGTTTCACAGCGATGAAGTGAACTGTAGCTCACAAAAGCTCATGCTCAAATAAATTGGTTAGTCTCTAAGGTGCCACAAGTACTCCTTTTCTTTTTGCGAATACAGACTAACACGGCTGTTACTCTGAAACCAAGCAAACAAAGAGTGACAATCTGTGCCCCAAGGTGCGTGTGATCCACCCCACCCACCATCCTAATAGATTGTGCTGTAAGCAGAAGGGCAAACACCCTGATATGACTGGGTGCACTTGTCTGACACATCTTGGAAATGTGTGAATGAAATTGCATGGACTTTATCGGATCACTGAAAAGAAATTAAGCCTTATGGGACCTTTTGAATTTCATATTGCTTTTAAAGCAGTAGTTCTGCATTCCACTAGCATCTACCACCTATGATATTATCTGTTAAAACGTCAATAGTTTTTTTCTTATTATTTAATAAGAAAAAAGCTGAAGTTCAAGTGACTGGTCTATAGTTTCAATGATCTGCATATTAAAGTGTCATTGACACAGATGATACAAAGGAACCATTATAGGGCTCTGTGCCTGAAACTCAACATTCAGGAAAAGACTGATCTGTAACCGCTCTAAAGAGTCATTTTGATCTCTAGAGAAGAGTTTGAATGATGCCATTAACATTGATCAAGTTTGAAAGAGTCTTAGGCATAATACAATATTAATGGCAGCCTTTTTGAATTTTTTTTAAATGGTTAAAATAAAACAAAAGGATTTTTTCTGAAGACTCCATTAAAATAATGTCAATGGTCAGACTTAAACCCACAAAAGACAGGAAATCCAGAGTTAAAAGCTGCTACTTCCACTGTATGTCCCTGGCCTAAATTCACAACAGGGTGAGTAAAGGATGAAACGATGGCCTTTAATGCTGTATTTCCTGCCTCTTGTGAGTTTATGTCTAATCCTTAATGCATTTTTTGTGTATCATACCAGAAACCAGCTTGTAGTTCTCTCAGTGTTTTAACAGATGTGATTGCTAATAGGAAAACTGTCTTCAAGGTGAACAATCAAATCTCACAAAGACACCAAGGGTTGATTGTTTGGTCAAAATATTAACATCCCATGCTAGGCGTAAACTATTCCTAAAAAAAACCTTAATTTTTCAAATCTTTATATAGTCTTTTCTTTCTCTGTTTATTGCTTACCTTTTTTTTGGACCAGCAGACAAGTATAATAGAGAGATGTGTCCTGTCTCCATAGTTATGTTTGAAATTTTCACCAATTTTCACCCCACTGTTTTCTAATATTGAACTACTGGACTTAAAAATTTGTCATGCCACATAGCATTAGAAAATGTGGGTTTCTTGGAAAGTTTGGGACAAATGGGAGAGCTATTAGGAATTAGAAAATAGGAGAGTTCAAAACTAAGTGGCTTGATTTACTCTAGATTCTTCTACTTTTGTTTGTTTCCTCTGCTTAACATATTCCTTTATCTACCAACTTCAGAATGATCATATTCTTTTTTAAAGGAGTTGTCCTCCTAAATCACTTAGTTAACCTCCAGTCTGTGTATTTCCTTTCACTTATTATCTGCAGATTTAATGGACACCTGAAGAGATATTCACTCCTGTTTGCACACATATACAAAACTCTGCATGGCTCATGAGTACAAGTCTGATATAGTCTTTTTATATGCAAATTTAAAAATATTCAGAAATTTGCACTATTTGTCTTCTTGGCTAGGCATATTTTTCTATGGAAGCCCATGTGTTCATATATGTAAAGATGAAGATATATATGTAAATAAATTCTTATTCTATGATCATTTCTAGGTGTATAATCATACACATATGCAAATAATTCAAATATTTTTAAACCTTCAATAATCTCCTATTTTATGTGTAAAAATGTAAACAATGGTGGAGTGCACAAGGGAAGTCTCGGTGCCCAGAGAAGGCAGTGGAAGGGAACCAAATAGCAACAGGAGTGTAGGATGTGTAGGGGACAGTAATGGATGAGAGTAGAGGGATTTCTGCATTGAGGCTAGATGCACCAGAAATTGTATTGGTCCCCATAATTAGATTCCTGTACAGATTCATGGTACATCAGAATAGTGACATGTACAGACTCTTATGGTTCAAGGAGAACCATTTTCCCTGTCCTAACTCTGGGCCATATTGTACCTTTACACAGCCAAATCTGTAGGCAGTAGAAAGAGGGCTTAGGAAACTGCACTCTGGGTTGTCTCTGAATGCTTTCCTTAGGGTTGGTGGGGAAAAGGCAGATCGCATGGGGCTCCAAACCAGTGGAGTCCAAGGATCTTTGGGGTCTTGGGGAAACAATTCCATTGATCCCAGAGCTTTCCATTATGACAGGAGGGTGCTGCCCCCTATCTGAACGTCTCCATCAAGAGTCATCAGGGCATTGGCTGCCTCTCCAATGAACTGTGCAGAAAGACTATATTGGTAGGGCTAGCGGAAGAAGAGAGAAAAACTGGAGGAGATAATACGGCTCTAATTTATGCTAGGGTACCTTCATATGGATGACTGCAGGCAGAGGCTGCTCAAGGCAATCTGCCCCTTAGGCAACACTTTGGGGTGCCGCCCCCCATGCCAACAAAATTTGCCCTGGATGCCCCTCTGTCATGATGGATGGGTAGCCGTGCCCCTCAGGTTTGGCCCAGCCACCCCTAGACAGCTGCCCAGAAATCTGCTGACCTACGCAGCTCCCTCCCTAGCTTACCTATAGCTAGAGCAGCCTCTGACTGCAGGCTATGAAGGAGGCATACCCAGCCTTCTTGCCCTGAACATGACCCCTCCTGTCCTGAGGAACCTGGAGCCCATACTATTAGAATAAACTGTGCCTCCAAGTCTGCAAAGCTAGAGCTGCTGATCAGCCCAGAACAAATGTAATCACACTGAGCAGGTCTATACTAGCAACTGTTGTCAGCATACCCTTGTTAGGTAGGTCTGTGATTTCCCTCTCCCTACCCCCAACATGTTTATGCCAGCAAAGGCCTATTTAGACCCAGTTATTCTTGGGAAACAGAGCTTTTGCCTGTCTTGCATATATTGCTACTGAACCAGTGTGAGATATATAGGCAAAAAAACACTTTTTTGGGCCAGTATAATTGTGTTTACACAAGGAGGGTTTCACAGGTATATCTGCTATATTGTCAAAACTTTTAAAGCGTCAGTTAGGCCTTTCTCCCACTTCTACACGTGCTCTGTTGTAACAGGTTTCCCTGTCTGGGGTTCTCTCTCTAGGCTGAGTTTAATCATCTTGTCCCACAGCACTGATGTACTAAAGTGTTTGGGTTAATCGAACTGGCTCAAGGTTCCATGTCATTTTTAAACAAACGTTCTTACTTACTGACAGCTGCAGCAGCACAGGAGCCAGCAAACAGAGCTGTAAACAGGGGAGTTTGAGTTCTGTTGGAGGAGAAGACTAGTAGGACTTAGGTGAGAAGGCGATGACAGATACAGAGGCAGCAGTGGTAGTGACCCAAGTAGTGGAAGATACAATGAAGATGACTGGATATAGAAGCTGCAGCATGTACATGATCCGGGAGGGGGTACCTGAAAAGAGTTTCATTGACATGAAGTGCTGCCTGATAGAGCTGATGGAAGAAAAGATCTGAGGATTGGAGATGCAGGTGGAAACTCTGGTCGAGTTTAGAAGGGGGTTCGAGTGGATGATGGAGCAAAGACATGAAGAGGCTGAAGAGAAAAACTCAGATTTGCAGAAGGAAGCAGGACCAAACAACTCTGAGGGGATACTCCTGGGTGAGGAAAGTGGACAGTAGAAGCATGTGACTAAGAGAACCAGGCAGAGGAAAAGACGGGCCAGTGAAGGAGAAACAGAGCTCAGGAACAAGTTTGTGGAGTTGGAAAATGAAGAAGGGGCACAGCAAGTGGTCACGAAGGTGAGAGGGCAAGGAACAAGAGAAGAGCAGCTAGCCCTATAGGAAGAGGGCAAGAGTCAATGGAGATAACACCACCAAATATGAGCCCCAGGAAGATATGGGATGGGTTGCAGAAGATTACAAGGGACAATGGGAATCGAGAGGACTTGCAGCCAGAGGCAACAGGGAATAGACTGGAGAATCACATCATCACCAGGAAAAGGCAGGTCTACATGATTGGGGGGGCTCCTTACTGAGAAGGATAGACAGGCCTGTAACAAGAGCTGATCCAGAGAAGAGAAGGGTGTGCTGTCTGCTGGGGGCTAAGTTACGGGATGTGGACCTGAGGCTGAAGAGGATCCTAATGGGAGTGGGAAAGAATCCACTGATTGTCTTTCATGTGCGAACAAATGATATGGCTAGATTCTTGCTGGAACATATCAAGGGAGACTATGCCAGGCTGGGAAAGATGCTTAAGGAAATCGAGGCTCAGGTGATCTTCAGTTGGATTCTGCCTGTTCCTAGAGAAGGGCAACAAAGATGTGACAAGATTGTGACTATCAGCAGATGGCTTAGGCAGTGGTGCCATAAGGAGGGCTTTGGGATGTATGGCCACTGGGAAGCATTCATGGACAGAGGACTATTCTCTCAGGATGGACTTCACCTGAGTAAGGAGGGAAATAGACTTCTAGGATGGAGGATGGTACAGCTGATCAAGAGAGCTTTAAACTAGGAATCTGGGGGAGATGGTTGGGAGATGTCCAGGTAATCTCCAAGCCAGATTTTAACATTGAGACAGAAGAAAATGAAGTAAGAAAGGATACAGCCATGGGTAGGAGAATGGACATAAGGAAGGGTAGTGTACATACACTAATAGGTGATACTGATGGTAGAATGTGCCTAATCGGGTAAAGAATATGAGCGAGGCCAAACAGCAAAAATTAAGATGTTTGTACACTAATGCGAGGAGTCTAAGTAACAATATGGAGGAACTAGAGCTACTGGTGCAGGAAGTGAAACCAGATATTATAGAGATAATGGAAACATGGTGGAATAGTAGTCATGACTGGACTACAGGTATTGAAGGGTATGTGCTGTTTAGGAAAGACAGAAATAAAGGCAAAGGTGGTGGAGTAGCATTGTATATCAGTGATGAGGTAGACTGTAAAGAAATAAGAAGTGATGGAATGGATAAGACAGAGTCTGTATGGGCAACAAATCACATTGGGAAAGAAAGCTACTAGAGCCTCCCCTGGGATAGTGCTTCGGGTGTGCACTGCCGGGATCTGATCTGGATCTGGATAGAGACCTCTTTAATGTTTTTAATGAAGTAAATACGAATGGGAATTGTGTGATCATGAGAGACTAACTCCCCAGACATAGACTGGAGGACAAGTGCTAGTAATAATAATAGGGCTAGGACTTTCCTGGATGCAATACTTGATGGATTTCTTCACCAAGGAGTTGCTGAGCCATTTTAGACTTGGTTTTGGTGAGTAGTGAGGACCTCATAGAAGAAATGATTATAGGGGATAATCTTGGTTCAAGCAATCATGAGCTAATTCAGTTCAAACTAAATGGAAGGATAAACAAAAATAGATCTGTGACTAGGGTTTTTGATTTCAAAAGAGCTAACTTTAAAAAAATTAAGGAAATTTGTTAGGGAAATGGATTGAACTGAAGAACTTGTGGATCTAAAGGTGGAAGAGGCCTGGAATTACTTCAAGTCAAAGCTGCAGAAACTATCAGAAGCCTGCATCCCATGAAAGGGGAAAAAAATCATAGGCAGGAGTTGTAGACCAGGCTGGATGAGCAAGCACCTTTGAGAGGTGATTAAGAAAAAGCAGAAAGCCTAAAAGGAGTGGAAGATGGGAGGGATTAGCAAGGAAAGCTACCTTATTGAGGTCAGAACATGCAGGGATAAAGTGAGAAAGGCCAAAAGCCCTGTAGAGTTGGAACTTGCAAAGGGAATTAAAACCAATAGTAAAAGGTTCTATAACCATATAAATAAGAAGAAAACAAAGAAAGAAGAAGTGGGACCGCTAAACACTGAGGATGGAGTGGAGGTTAAGGATAATCTAGGCATGGCCCAATATCTAAACAAATACTTTGCCTCAGTCTTTAATGAGGAACTTAGGGATAATGTAGGACGACAAATGGGAAGGAGGATATGGAGGTAGATATTACCACATCCGAGGTAGAAGCCAAACTTAAACAGCTTAATGGGACTAAATCAGGGGGCCCAGATAATCTTAATCCAAGAATATTAAAGGAGTTGGCGCATGAAATTGCAAATCCATTATCCAAATTTTTTAATGAATCTGTAAATTCAGGGGTTGTACCATATGACTGGAGAATTGCTAACATAGTTCCTATTTTTAAGAAAGGAAAAAAACGTGATCTGGGGAATTACAGGCCTGTTAGTTTGACATATGTAGTATGCAAGGTCTTGGAAAAATATTTGAAGGAGAAAGTAGTTAAGGACATTGAGGTCAATGGTAAATGGGACAAAATACAACGTGGTTTTACAAAAGGTAGATCGTGTCAAACGAACCTGATCTCCTTCTTTGAGAAGGTAACAGATTTTTTAGACAAAGGAAACGCAGTGGATCTAATTTACCTCAATTTCAGAAAGGCATTTTATATGGCTCCACATGGAGAATTATTAGCTAAATTGGAAAAGATGGGGATCAATATGAAAATTGAAAGGTGGATAAAGAACTGGTTAAAGGGGAGACCACAATGGGTCACACTGAAACGTGAACTGTCAGGCTGGAAGGAGGTTACTAGTGGAGTTCCTCAGGGATCGGTTTTGGGACCAATCTTATTTAATCTTTTTATTACTGACCTCGGCACAAAAAGCAGGAATGTGCTAATAAAGTTTGCGGATGACACAAAGCTGGGAGGTATTGCCAATACAGAGAAGGACTGGGATATCATACAGAAAGATCTGGATGACCTTGTAAACTGGAGTAATAGTAATAGGATGAAATTTAATAGTGAAAAGTGCAAGGTCATGCATTTAGGGATTAATAACAAGAATTTTTGTTATAAACTGTGGACGCATCACTTGGAAGTAACAGAGGAGGAGAAGGACCTCGGAGTATTGGATGATCACAGGATGACTATGAGCCACCAATGTGATATGGCTGTGAAAAAAGCTAATGCGATCTTGGGATGCATCAGGCGAGGTATTTCCAGTAGAGATAAGGAGGTGTTAGTACCATTATACAAGGCACTGGTGAGACCTCATCTGGAATATTGTGTGCAGTTCTGGACTCCCATGTTTAAGAAAGATTAATTCAAACTGGAACAGGTACAGAGAAGGGCTACTGGGATGATCTGAGGAATGGAAAACCTGTCTTATGAAAGGAGACTCAAAGAGCTTGGCTTGTTTAGCCTCACCAAAAGAAAGCTGAGGGAAGATATGATTGCTCTCTATAAATATATCAGAGGGATAAATACCACAGAGGCAGAAGAATTATTTAAGCTCAGTACCAATGTCGACACAAGAACAAATGGATATAAACTGGCCATCAGGAAGTTTAGACTTGAAATTAGATAAAGGATTCTAACCATCAGAGGAGTGAAGTTCTGGAACAGCCTTCCAAGTGAAGCAGTGGGGGCAAAATACATATCTGGCTTCAAGACTAAGCTTGATAAGTTTATGGAAGGAATGATATGATGGGATAGCCTAATTTTTGGCAATTAATTGATCTTCAACTATTAGTGGTAGATATGCCCAATGGCCTGTGATGGGATGTTAGATGGGGTGGGATCTGAGTTACTACAGAGAATTCTTTCCTGGGTGTCTGGCTGGTGAGTCTTGCCCACATGCTCAGGGTTTAGCTGATCTCCATATTTGGGGTCGGGAAGGAATTTTCCTCCAGGGCAGATTGGCAAAGGCCCTGGGGGTTTTTCGCCTTCCTCTGCAGCATGGGGCACGGGTCACTTGCTGGAGGATTCTCTGCACCTCGAAGTCTTTAAACCACGATTTGAGGACATCAAAAGCTCAGACATAGGTTAGAGGTTTGTTACAGGAGTGAATGGGTGAGATTCTGTGGCCTGCGTTGTGCAGGAGGTCAGACTAGACCATCACAATGGTCCCTTCTGACCTTAAAGTCTATGATTCTATGATACTTAATTTCAAGCTGAAACCAAATATTTCGTGTTCATTTTCGTCTAAACTCCTCACCTCCTCAGAAAGAGTTAACATATGAAAAGAGAATTAATATCTAATCAAAAAGATTTGATGGCTGTTGATTCCTTCACAGAGCAGTAACAGAAGCAGTAGGGGGCAAGCAGCAGCAGAGAAACAGGAAGATATTTGGAATGAGCAGCACAAAAATTAAACTTGTCTTAGAAGTATATTTCTCTCTTCTAGTGTTCAAGTGTTCTGGAAATCTCTAGTTATTCTGCCTTGGTAGTGTGTAACCCAAATAATCAAATATTATAGTGGTCCTGATAGCCTTAAGGCTATCTGAGTTAATTTTAATTTAACCTTTGAAGGATGCATTGTATTTGAACTTACTGAACATAAGAACATGGAATTGTTTCAAAAAAATTCACAGTATGTTTGAAGAAACAGCTTGAACACAAATGAGAATTTCTAATTGACATAAGACGGGTATATTTCTTTTTGTATTGTTCCCAGATATATACTTGGTTGTGTACAACAATTAACAGACATTCCTCTATTTTATTCCAAAGAAAGCATATCTCACTAATATGTAAAATGTCCAGCTGGCATTAGTGTTGCATAGGGAAAAAATGACATTTTGCATATGCCTACACTGCAATTTGAGCGGTGATTGCAGCTCATGTAAGCATATCCATGCTAGCTTTGATCTAGCTTGCATGGATAAAACTAGCAGTGAAGACATGACAGCACAGGCTCCGGCACAGGCTAGGAATGCCAGTACATACCCAGGGTTCCAGGCAGGTTTGTACAGCTCACACTGTATTTTTAGCAGTGCTAGCTGGATTAAATCTAGCTGGGTATGTCTACATAAGCAGTAATCACACCTCTGACTGCCATTTAATCATACCCTAAAATACAGCTATTAAAGAATACTCTATACCCCCACGATATAATCCAAGTTTCCACCAGTTTACCATGGTCAACCCGATTATTGGAGAAAGCACTGTCCCATCCCCGTTGGAAAAAAAAATAAAACAAACACCACCACCATGACTCAGTGTCATCTATTGATGTCTCAATACCATCTTTTTTTGATGTGTCTCATGCAAATTGTGACGAGGCCTGACCTCTCCTAGTTTGTAGGACAGCTACTCACAACACAAGGTAGATTGGCACAGGCCAAGAAAGGATAGATGAACCAATTATGAAAAAATAAGAACCACTGTAAATTGGTCCCACTGGATCCAGAACCATTTTTTATGTTTGAATAAGAACTCTCTCCCATTTCTTCCCCGTGACTCTTCAGAAGGTCATTAGCCATCTTTCACTCCTATTTTGCTCTGAATTTCCCTGAAATTCTCTAGCAGGCCCAGATACCACTTCTTTTTCTCCCCATAGACATCCTTATCTTTGAAGATCCCATTGCTGGGCTCAGCAGAGAGGTGGCTGTTGCATATTTGCTCTCGAGCAGGGGAACTAAACTTTATACATAATGTGGACCGTATTTCAACAGATTGTCTCATGGACACTGAAACTCCCATTCACAATCATTTGGGCCACCTCCCTAAACATTCAAGATAGTACAATATTCCAATGGCAACTACAACACTTGCTTACATGGAAAAGTAAATATTAGGAAAAATATCTAATGTCTATTTAAGGCAAAACAGCTGCAAACAAGGAAGAGCAATCAGTACAATGTGACCAGCCAACTCTCTGCAGATCATCATCATCACCTGGACTCTAGGGTATGTTGTCCACTGTGGGCATGCATAGTCCAGGAGCATGTACAATTTCAGTCCAGTCATGCTCAGGAATTAGTCACATAGAAGTAGTTAGAACTTCTGGTCTCTATGGGGTCTTCAGATACAGGAGTGAACTTTGGCCCAGTGTCCAATCTGAAGGGCCAGGAATCTATCAGAGGAGGAAATGAAGGATGTTGAAGGCAAATGGTGGGAAGAAAGGAAACAGTCTATGGTCAATAGATGGCCTCAGAAATGGATTCAAAGAGTTTGGATAGAGCAATTATCAGCTCAGCTCTTTGCGGTTTATTTTAACCAAAACTCCAGAGCTTTTTAGAGTCATTTATCACAGGGGACCATTGAGGTGGTCCAGCGTGCAAAGTGTGGATTGGATTTGGATTCATGTTCTACATTTCAGAAAGTTCAGAGTGAAGCAAGGTATATTCAAATCAGTAATTTTAGGTAAATGCAAAATAGAGATAAGACAAGCTGCAAAGTTTATGTCAGAGTCCAGATCTGAACTTTCTCCAAGCCCTAGGGTGGTTGCATTCAGGATGTCTGTTAGTACTGATGCTCTCTCACAGGATCCTTGACCTCACATTACTTTCTAAAATTCTGATCCAAAACCTCCTGAAATATAACAAAACCTCAAAAATATGATTTGATTCCTGCCATCAGAATCTAAGGAAAGATCAATAAAGTGTTAAGAATTGTTACATCCTCTGACACAGGAATGTCTGTTACATTGTTACATCCTCTGACTGCTAGTTGAACTCCCCACTGAACTGGTTTCATTAGAGTAGCTAGTTGAAAATCCCATAGAAACCTTTGTATTTCCATTTGAGATTCCAAATTCACAAAGGGGCTTCTGGAGTTTGTAGTTAGTTTAATTTTCAAAACAAGAGCCTTCAGACTAATCAGCATCCATTTATAATAAAATAAAATGTTTCCCTTGTTATTTGTCTTTCCCTTGGCCCTTTTCCTTTGTTGTTAGGTGCAGCCAGCTCCAGTGGTATGCTTATAATGGATGAGGAAAGTCATGGGAGTCTGCTGCCTCAGTCAAAGTGCACTTTTATTTGTCATTTTTGCAGCTTACAGTGGTTTTGGTGTAGATGCAGAGGATATACCACTGGGACAAGCTATAGTTGTTTGCATTAGGGTATTGTTCTGGTCTGGCTAGCAATTGTTTTGATCACAGAGAGTTCAGAGAGAACAAGCTAACTTGTCTATTTGTCTCTGCTGTTCTTCTGAAGAGCAGACAGTTATAAAACTGAAGCTTTGGGCAGCCTAATTTCAAGGTAATTAAAAGTAGAGATTTCCTCCCCAGTTTTTCCCTCTGCCCCAAGATTTTTCCTCCTGAGCAGCAACTTCCCATTAACATGAATTGCACTTTCATGGTTGACATCTTCTGTCAGTAAGGCTACACTGTTGCAGCAGTGATTTTACTATGCTGTGCCTTGTTTAAACAATTGAGAACGAAAAGACAATTAAAATAAAGCACTTTAAAAGGAGTGCCTGCACTCACATACATGTACTATACGCTTATCAGAGACAATTCCCCTCAAAGAAGCCAAATTCAGCTATTGCGTAAAATGGTGCAACCCTACTGATTTCAAGTAGCGACTCCTGACAGGTGGAATTCTGCTTATTTATCCCAGAGCTGATGTGCTCTGATCACTTTCACAGTGAGTCACTACAACACAGCAAAATGCCCAGGGCACTAAGGACAGGGAAAGAAGAGAAACTTGAGGTTCTTTTCTTGAAATATAAACATTTTTCCAGAGCTGCTTCCAAAGACACAACCACCCCAGCTGTCTATAATTGTCTCATTTGTGGAATTTGTTGCTGAGATATACAATTGTTGACCATAAAAAAAAAAAAAAAAAAAAAACAATGAAGATGGAAAAGCAACCAGACACTATTTATAGCTAGTCTTTCTGTGAGGTATGTGTTTACTTGTACAGTGCAGTGTTGATTATATTTCGAGCTATGTGTAGCTTGAAAGCTTGTAGTTTCCACCAATAGAATATTTATGACCAACATGTCATCTATATCATACATGTGGGCCATTAAAGGATATTATCTCACCTACCTTATTTCTCTCATAGCTTGGGACCAACATGGCTACAACACATCCTTACATAGGTCAGTCCTACCTCTGTCTGTAACAAAAGATCTCAAGAGAGAAGGATGGTCTTGTGACTAAGGCACTTAAGAAATCTGAACTCAACTCTGAGCTCTGTCAGCCAAATCACTTAGGGCCAGATTTTCAAAAGAACTCAAGGCCTGATATTCAAGTGCTCAACAGGCATGATAGGGGCCAGATTTTCCAAAGCTCCTCCTAAATAAGATTCAGATTTTCAAAAGCACTCATGGCCCCACAGTATGCCAACATTTTTATGGCTGATTTAGAACAACGCTTCCCCAGCTCTCGTCCCCTAAAGCCCCTACTCTACTTGCGCTATATTGATGACATCTTCATCATCTGGACCCATGGAAAAGAAGCCCTTGAGGAATTCCACCATGATTTCAACAATTTCCATCCCACCACCAACCTCAGCCTGGTACAGTCCACACAAGAGATCCACTTCCTGGACACTACAGTGCTAATAAACAATGGCCACATAAACACCACCCTATACCGGAAACCTACTGACCGCTATTCCTACCTGCATGCCTCCAGCTTTCACCCTGACCACACCACACGATCCATCGTCTACAGCCAAGCTCTGCGATACAACCGCATTTGCTCCAACCCCTCAGACAGAGACAAACACCTACAAGATCTCTGTCAAGCTTTCTTACAACTACAATACCCACCTGCAGAAGTAAAGAAACAGATTGATAGAGCCAGAAGAGTTCCCAGAAGTTACCTACTACAGGACAGGCCTAACAAAGAAAATAACAGAACGCCACTAGCGGTCACCTTCAGCCCCCAACTAAAACCCCCCCAACACATTATTAAGTATCTACAACCTATCCTAAAGGATGACCCAACACTCTCACAAGTCTTGGGAGACAGGCCAGTCCTTGCCTACAGACAGCCCCGCAACCTGAAGCAAATACTCACCAACAACCACATACCACACAACAGAACCACTAACCCAGGAACTTATCCTTGCAACAAAGCCCGTTGCCAATTGTGCCCACATATCTATTCAGGGGACACCATCACTGGGCCTAATAACATCAGCCACACTATCAGAGGCTCGTTCACCTGCACATCCACCAATGTGATATATGCCATCATGTGCCAGCAATGCCCCTCTGCCATGTACATTGGTCAAACTGGACAGTCTCTACGTAAAAGAATAAATGGACACAAATCAGATGTCAAGAATTATAACATTCATCAACCAGTCGGAGAACACTTCAATCTCTCTGGTCACGCAATCACAGACATGAAGGTCGCTATCTTAAAACAAAAAAACTTCAAATCCAGACTCCAGCGAGAAACTGCTGAATTGGAATTCATTTGCAAATTGGATACTATTAATTTAGGCTTAAATAGAGACTGGGAGTGGCTAAGTCATTATGCAAGGTAGCCTGTTTCCTCTTGTTTTTTCCTACTCCCCCCCCCCCAGATGTTCTGGTTTAACTTGGATTTAAACTTGGAGAGTGGTCAGTTTAGATGAGCTATTACCAGCAGGAGAGTGAGTTTGTGTGTGTATGGGGGTGGGGGGGATGTGAGAAAACCTGGATTTATGCAGGAAATAGCCCGACTTGATTATGTAAAGAGTTGTCACTTTGGATGGGCTAGCACCAGCAGGAGAGTGAATTTGTGTGGGGGGGTGGAGGGTGAGAAAACCTGGATTTGTGCTGGAAATGGCCCACCTGATGATCACTTTAGATAAGCTATTACCAGCAGTACAGTGGGGTGGGAGGAGGTATTGTTTCATATTCTCTGTGTATATATAAAGTCTGCTGCAGTTTCCACGGTATGCATCCGATGAAGTGAGCTGTAGCTCACGAAAGCTCATGCTCAAATAAATTGGTTAGTCTCTAAGGTGCCACAAGTACTTCAAATAAATTGGTTAGTCTCTAAGGTGCCACAAGTACTCCTTTTCTTTCAGCACCTAGCAGCTCCCATTGTGGCACTTGGGGCTAGATTTAAAATTAGAGCTCATTACATTGGGCACTTACTGAAACACATAAATGGGAGCTGAGCTGTGGCCCCCATTGTGATACTGAACCCTTCTGAAAGTTCCATTCTTAAACTCTGAGGGATTGTCTATACACACAATCAGACCGCTGCAAGCTGGACTGTGAATTTACCCTGCAGTAGCCTGCTGCAGTGTAAGTGTCCATATGCACCCTGCTGATTCGCATTAACAGTTTGTTAGAACCATTGTGAGCTAGTCCTGTGATCAGAGTGCTCTAACAAATTGTTAATGCACATCAGTAGGGTGCTCATGGACAGTTAGGCCACAGAAGGCTCATGCAGGATAGATTCACACTCCAGCTGGCTGCGGTCTGCTTGTTCCTGTAGATGTAGCCTCAATTACTCTATTTTCTATCCCTCAAATGGAGATAATATACAATCCTACTTCACAGGGATATTGTTAGGTAAATACCTGGGAGGTGCTCAGAGACTGCAGTGTTGGAGGTGATACAGGGAAGGAGAGAGAAAGAGAGAGTCTTATGTTTCATCACAAAGAAACATTTTAATTTCACCAAGAGATTCATCTTAATACAATAGCTGGGCTTATGTCAGTTGAACAAGAGAGCAAAATGTAAATAATTACAGACAAAAATCATAATTATGCTCAAAGGACCTCCCAACATATGGTCTACCTAACTGGTATTTTAGTAATAGTCGTTTTGAGGGTGTAGTGAAATAACCCATGAAATTCAATCCTGTAACATTGTTTCAGAAAAGTCTAAACAAAATTTCAGTGTGACCATAATGAAATTAAATTTCTAAGTTAAATTTTCAAGTTATATTTCATTTTGATAAAGTCAAAATTGTTTTTTCCATTAAGCTTGAAGCATTTCATTTTGACATCATCTTGACAATTAGATATTATTTAAAATGTAAATTAATATAAATCTAAATGTTTCATATCATAAATATCATATAAAATAGTCATGTCATGTCTTAGTATATATCATAACATTTTGATACATTTTATAATATTTTACTTTAATTATTTATATATTTACTATTATTTAAATTATAACTAATATTTTTAATGTAGAAGATAAAAGAAAGGAAAAGAAAAGATTATGATTTGTGGTATAATTGTTACAGTTAAGTGCTATTCTAACTGGTAATTATTGAAATTGGTATTGTAATTGGTGTGGCAATTGGTACTTTGATAATTGAAGTATTTAACTGGCCATTTCACTTGGTATTTTAATTTATAATTGGTAGTATCCAATTGTAACTGGTTTGGGAATTTCTTACTGTAACTGGTATAATATCATACAATATAAATGGTTGACATAATATGTAAGTCAACACATTTCAACTATTATATATTGTAAATTATAATATAAGATAAAACAAAAATAAAAAAATAAAGTTGACACAAAAATGTTTTCATTTTATCAAAATGAAACTTTTCAAAACTTTCCCATAATTTTTATTCCGATGAAATCTATATATATCTGTGGAAGGTTTTTATTTGATTGATTCAATATTTGGTGTCCCATAAGTGTCCAGGTTCCAGCACTGGTGTCTCCCATCCTTCCCAAGTCTCATATTGATGTCTGCCAAGACCCAGGAATGACAAGAAAGTGAAAGACTCTCACAGATCTTGAGTGGGATGTTGGAAGGCTCATATAGAGTGTGCTCAATAAAATATATCATAGGCCCAAAAAGTTTGTGTGTGGGGGGAAGGATCACTTTCCAGACCCATAAGCTGCTGCCACCTAATCCTAACAATAAGGCACTTTATAAGCTGCAGTTCCCATCAGCCATGAATCCTTCACCTGCCCCAAGCATCGGGGGAGTGAATAGAACCTCCATGAGCTGCGGCACCCTTCAACACCGGAGAAGGTGAGTCTAGAGCATCGGAGGGGGCGGGGGGAAAGGCATGAACTCACAATTAAACCTTTATGAGGTGAACAGAGATTCCCAGGAGCTACTGAGCCATATGGAATTTCATCAAAATCAACAAGCTCCCGTGGGAAGTTTCAGTTTGGATGAAACACCTTTTTCTAATGAGTAAAACATTCCATCAGAAAAACTTCAGTTTGCTGCAGTGCTCAGCTTTGCAGCCTTAATATTCCTTTAATGTGTTTTTTGTGTGTGGATAATTTCCTAGGTTTTAAAAAGCAAACTGAAAAAGCAGAAATTCCATCATATTGACACCAACATAGGTCATCAGCAGCATTTGGACCTTTAGATTCACCACGCTGATTTCTGCCACTTGAGCGACAGAGGTAACATAGCAGCAGAAGGTTGTCTCTCTCTATGTGGACCAGCACTAGAGGGGGATGAGACACACTTTGCATTGGGGTGCACAGATATTTACTGGCTGCAGAGAAATTGTGAGGCTCAGGAATGTTGGGTCCCATTCCAGGCTCTGAAGGGGAGTGAGACAGAGACCCCACCTTCATCCTGCCCAAGCCTGACCCCGTCCCAACCCTGGCTTCTCATCCCAGTTCCAGTCTCCACTCCTCAAGCTTCTCGTTCCATTCCCAGTCTCCTTGTCCAGCCTGTACTACTTTCTCCTTCTGGAGAAAATGGGTGTGCCATTTTCACACCCCTGCCTCTTACTCCCAGTCCCCACCTGCCCTCTGGCTCATCATGTGATCTGTTTCTGACCCCTCACCCATCCCAGCACTATTTCCCCCACACAGTCTCCTAGTCCTAGTGTCCCCGGGATCTTCATGCAATCTCCGTCTCCCTACTCCATGGCTCCTTTTCCAAGTCAACGCCCTCCATGGCTCCTTGTCCCAGACCTTTTGCCAAACCAGTCCTAGTTATCCTCCTGCTAGTTGTTAGATCTGTCGTCCTCCCCAACTTGCCAGATCTTAAATTCTTTATTCAAGCAAAATTCTTCAGGCCATATGTTTTTGCTTATGAGCGTTAATTTAGTCTCTTAACATTGGCTGAACACAGTCTTATCTGGTATTTCTAGAATAGTAAGAACACAAAAATACATTTTCATGATAAAGACCATGATATGCAGAGGAAAATAGAACTAGTTCATTCTCACAAGCATCTGAAAACACAGCAAGGACAGAAAATAGGCCATTTGGGGCATCTCAACTGCAGAAACTGTAATGAGATAAAATGTATATTTCTGAAACATGTTTGGCACACAGTCTCAGAGATGTGTCATGGGAACAAGTCGGATATCACAAATTCTAGACAAGTGAAACAAAATCACTAGTATATCCAGGAATATGTTGGCATATAGAACATAGGTG
Organism: Caretta caretta; assembly: GCF_965140235.1. Classification (NCBI taxonomy): domain Eukaryota; kingdom Metazoa; phylum Chordata; order Testudines; family Cheloniidae; genus Caretta; species Caretta caretta. Next base: position 71,012,086 of record NC_134214.1, on the reverse strand, counting down.
TTAATCTCAAAGTGTGGTGGTGATGATGGGAATTAGCTAATCCTATATCCTTGTCATAAATATAAAGGGAAGGGTAAACCCCTTTGAAATCCCTCCTGGCCAGGGAAAAGCTCCTCTCACCTGTAAAGGGTTAAGAAGCTAACGGTAACCTCGCTGGCACCTGACCAAAATGACCAATGAGGAGACAAGATACTTTAAAAAGCTGGGAGGAGGGAGAGAAACAAAGGGTCTGTGTGTCTGTCTATATGCTGGTTTCTGCCGGGGATAGACCAGGAATGGAGTCTTAGAACTTTTAGTAAGTAATCTAGCTAGGTATGTGTTAGATTATGATTTCTTTAAATGGCTGAGAAAAGAACTGTGCTGAATAGAATAACTATTTCTGTCTGTGTATCTTTTTTGTAACTTAAGGTTTTGCCTAGAGGGGTTCTCTATGTTTTTGAATCTAATTACCCTGTAAGATATCTACCATCCTGATTTTACAGGGGGGATTTCTTTATTTCTATTTACTTCTATTTATTTCTATTTCTTTATTTCTATTTACTTCTTTTTATTAAAAGTCTTCTTGTAAGAAAACTGAATGCTTTTTCATTGTTCTCAGATCCAAGGGTTTGGGTCTGTGGTCACCTATGCAAATTGGTGAGGCTTTTTATCCAACATTTCCCAGGAAAGGGGGGGTGCAAGTGTTGGGAGGATTGTTCATTGTTCTTAAGATCCAAGGGTCTGGGTCTGTAGTCACCTAGGCAAATTGGTGAGGCTTTTTACCAAACCTTGTCCAGGAAGTGGGGTGCAAGGTTTTGGGAAGTATTTTGGGGGGAAAGACGCGTCCAAACAGCTCTTCCCCAGTAACCAGTATTAGTTTGGTGGTGGTAGCGGCCAGTCCAAGGACAACGGGTGGAATATTTTGTACCTTGGGGAAGTTTTGACCTAAGCTGGTAAAGATAAGCTTAGGAGGTTTTTCATGCAGGTCCCCACATCTGTACCCTAGAGTTCAGAGTGGGGGAGGAACCTTGACAATCCTAAACCAAGTGCCCTTACAAGGTAGTCAGACCAGATGCTGAGTGGATATGGTGAAGAATCCTGTTTAGGCTACAGAACGGCTGGGATGACTGGATACCCCTTTGCTGATTCTCTCCATCACAGGTGGGAAAGCCCAAAGTACAATATTTGCACAGTAGTGATTCATTAGCCCATTTTAGCTATCCTACGCCCCCACCCATCTATCCACTATTCACTGCTATTCAAGGAGTCCACAGAGAGCAGATCTTTTCAATCCCACATTACTGTCATCTGGAAAATAACCATGTGACAAAACCACTCTGCCCTATGCCTCTTAATAGCATGGGAATCCTGGGAGAGAAACTAAGAATTTATGAAGGCCTTGTTTTCCCCTCTAATGATCTCTCCCTTCTTTCCACGTTAGTCTAAGTCATTACAATTATCTAGCACTTTGAAGGGCTGTGTGGTGGGGTTGTCAGTTTGGTCAGCAGGCCTAGTGCCCCACTCTCTCTTTTCATCCAATGTGTCTGGGACCCTTGAACAGGGTTCAGATGGGTCAGCCTCCTTGTTGCTAAACCTCTGGTCCTGCCCATCCCAGGGTTAGGTACAGGTGAATCTGGGAGGTGGGGGTAAGGGGACCCAGACCCTCCCACTTCACTAGGTCCCAGCACAGGGCCATGAAAGTGACAGCACTGGCAGGCCTACATTTGACCCATCTCCTGTTCACCTTCCCCTAGCCCACCTCCTACCACACTTGATGCATCAGTTTGGGGTGCAGCTGCTGTTTGATTATAGTCCTTTGATCCAAATCCCGTGTGTCAGGTCTGATTCAGGTGAATTTCTGCTGCCTCCACACATGGGTCTCCCTACCTCTGAGGTGATGTTTCAAAGGAGGGGGGAAAAGACTCACAGCCAGACCTCCTCAGGAGGAGGAGAAGGAGATGCTGCTGCTCCTCCATCTCCCCTACCCTTACCAGACAGTGCTCTTCCTGAAAATGTCTTCTCTCCTCCCAACTTCCTGGGCTGCTGGAGCTCTTTTATACCGCTCCTTTCCCCAGTAGCAGGCTCAGTGCATGGTCTGGGGGGCAGAACTTTCCTGGCCCAGAACTGCTCCAGCCTTTTCCTGGCCTCAACCTTACTGAGGAGTTTGTAAACCCCGTCAGACTGAAAGAAACTCCTAAATTCATTCAGTGTTGATTCCCAACAGTTAGCATGTGTCATGTTTATAACTGGAAAAGCAGACTTTTCAGTATATTTTGTGATAATTTCCTTATATTTTTGTTGTATCATCCACTGAAATGGATTTCAAAGTGCTTTAACACCATTTAATAAATGAGCCTAGATTATCAGATGGACCTCAGCATAGGTTTCACTTCTGTGCATACAATATTGCATTGTTTACCAGAAGCTGGGATTGGCCCACAGGGGATGGATCATTTGATGATTACCTGTTCTGTTCATTCTCTCTGAAGCATCTGGCATTGGCCACCGTCGGAAGACAAGATACTGGGCTAGGTGAACCTTTGGTCTGAACCAGTATGGCCATTCTTTTTCATAGGTTTTAACATTTTTTCAACTGCATGTGCCAATGTTTGCTACTGCAAAGCATGGGTACATCTACGAGCAGGAAGAAGGAAGCTAGGAAGGAAAGATTTGTTCTCCAGTGAGAGTACCAAGTTTTGTCTTCAAAAGGAGTTCTGCACCACTGAGATGCAACCATCTCTGAATTGAAATAAGGATGTGATGTAATAGCCCACAGTAAGACTTCACAACAGTGGATAAGAATACAATGTACCCAGCTAAAACTGAATGGGGAGAACTATCAAGGATGGAATTTCACAAGGACACCAGTGTTAACACTACTGCTCTTACAAAAAGTATTAAGTAGCCTTCAGTGATCATAAGAGATCAGGACTTTGGGTTTCTGTGTCATCTTAAGAAACAGCAAGTATAGCAACAGTGTCTACGAATACCATACTAGACCATAGTACTAACTCTGATGAAAGGGCGTCAGCCACTGAATTAACAGTACCATTTCCTGCAGCACCTAGAGGTTTCTGCTCCAAGTATTGTTCCTACTTAGGTATTATTCTGAATTTGTACTGTAGTGGCAATCAAAGGCCTTAGTCGGGCCTGGTGCCCTATTGTGCTAGGCACTCTACAGATATATAGTGAAACACATTCCATGCCTTTATACTTAACATATGAAAAATTAGACAAACAGATACAGTTGACAAAAATCAGAAGAGAGGACATATATGCAGGCTATAGCTGGCCATACGCTCAATCTGTGTCTTGATACAAAACGTATATAAGCTGTTGGATTTTGGCCTTAAATTAAAAAAAAAGATTGACTGAAGTAGCAAATAAAGGAAATTCAATGTTTGAACAGAAAACCTAATCCTAACAAGCACTCTGATAAAACAAAAAAAATGTGGTTACCTTAGCAGAATGAGCATCATATTTCCCAGCAGCATACGTTAAATGCTGCATTTGTCTTTAGATACATTGTCTTGTATTTAATTTCCTGGTTTAATACAACCTGAAATTTATTCAAATGGTAAAGTTTACTTATGTATAATATAAAACAAATGCATTTTCATAAAGGAACCATTTCAGTCAATGGCATACAGGTATATTGAACACATGCTTGGCATAGTAAAAATGCCTATAAAACGCCTGAAAAAGCATTGCTGTGTATTTCCAAGCACTTATTCCCATTTCCAAAACTATCTAGAATTGCAGGTGCAGAGGATACTTATACTAGAGTTTGGAATAATGTATGCATTATCCCCCACACTAGCTCCTTCCCATCATAGCGTCCCAGCATGCATGTCTGATTGTAAATCGAACTATGTGTAAGAATGACAGAAGAAAGATCTTTACAAATTGTGTCAAGTAACCCTTAATCCTGCTAAAAAGAACATAAAGTAACCCTCCCTTTTCTGAGAATGAAGGCTGGGTTTCTATGAACAAGTTTTCTAGGAACATTTATTTTTCTCCTGAATAGAGTGACCTTCAATAATTGGACCTTTAATTGTGGAGCTTCCTTACATAAAAACTTTCATCACTACTTTCTTTTTAATGTACTCATAATGAAATGCTTCTATTTTCATGTTGATCTCCTATATCAGAGTTAACTTCATTAGCATCGGAAGAGCTGCACTTATTAAAAAAGGCAGGTGAATAAGCCATGTGCTATTCATAAAGCACTGTGATTTGCTAATAATGCTAAGTGCACTTTAGGATCAGCTACTACATAATGAAGGTTCTGCATGCTAATTGTTTGTTATGCAGTGATGACTTTGCCCTTTAAGAGCAATTATGCATCTGTATAATCCTGTCATGAAATTAAGATGGCTTGTTTTTTCAGTGCAAAATATTAATTTCAGGTGTTTGTTTCTTATAGGTCTATTCTTCCCTCTGTATGCACACATAAGTCACATTGACATTAATGGAACCTAGAGCATGTGCAACGTGGAGAGGAGAGAGGTCTCTGATGGCGTTAGTAAAGATCCTGAGAATCTGGATGAACTCTATGTTAATGATCTGGGAGGTGGCAAACATTCATAAATTAAAAAAAGATCAATACATTACAAAGAAAAAATATGGGCAAACATGGGGACGTAGGAAAAGTATATTTAGATTTAAAAGTGCCCAATTTCTTTGGGACTCAGCATTTACATTGCAACCACAGCTATAATTTGCAGCTCATGTAGACATACCTGTGTTACCTTTAATCCAGCTAGCTCGCTAAAAATAGCAGTGAAGGTGCAGCAGTGTGGGCTTCAGTGCAAGCTAGCAACGTGAGTGTATACTCAGGTGAGCAAGGTGGGCTTGTATAGCCTGTACTGAAGCTCGTGTTGCTGTGTCCTTGCTGCTATTTTTAATGAGCAAGCTAGATTAAAGCTAGCATAGGTATGTCTTACGCAAATTTCAGATAACACCAGTTGCACTGTAAATGTAGTCAGACGTGTATCTCAGGAAGTTACATGGGCTTGGAAGCATAGGCTGATGAAGTTCTATTAGGTATCAGAGGGGTAGCCATGTTAGTCTGTATCTACAAAAACAACAAGGAGTCCTGTGGCACCTTAGACTAACAGATTTATTTGGGCATAAGTTTTCATGGATAAAAAACCCCACTTCTTCAGATGCATGGAGTGAAAATTACAGATACAAACATAAATATACTGGCACATGAAGAGAAGGGAGTTACCTTACAAGTGGAGAACCAGTGTTAACACAGCCAATTCAGACAGGGTGGGTGTGATCCACTCGCAATAATTGATGAGGAGGTGTCAATACCAAGAGGGAAAATTTGTACTGAGCCAGCCACTCCCAGTCCCTATTCAAGCCCAAATTTATGGTGTTAAGTTTGCAAATGAATTGTAGCTCTGCAGTTTCTCTTTGAAGTCTGTTTTTGAAGTTTTTTGTTGAAGGATGGCTACTTTTAAATCTGTTATAGAATGTCCAAGGAAACTGAAGTGTTCTCCTACTCGCTGTTGTATGTTACCATTCCTGATGTCTGATTTGTGTCCATTTATTCTTTAAATAGAGACTGTCCAGTTTGGCCAATGTACATGGGAGAGGGGCATTGCTGGAACATGATGGCATGTATCACATTAGTGATATATTCATGTGCCAGTATATTTATGCTTGTATCTGTAATTTTCACTCCATGCATCTGAAGAAGTCTTTAAGGTGCCATCGGACTCCTCAGAGTTCTATTAGGTCCTCTTTTATGTTCATTTTCATCTCTTGCTCTGTGCCTTTGGTTTGGATGATGATCAAAGTAGAGTAGGGCAGTCATACTCTGCTGCCCAGTACCTCAACTAAACTACAGAGCTATATATCATCTTCACTGCCCCAGTTTGTTTTGTACTCATTTTTTGTGACAGTTAGAATTTATCCACCCATTGGTTTCCTCTTCAGAACAGAAAAACAAATGTTTTACATCAAAAATTAGGGGAAAGAGAAAAAAAGAGTTACCTTCAAGTTCCATCCCCATTATTTTATTGGGTTAGTGTCAGATGTTTACCACAGTTTTACATTAAGAATAAAATGATAAAGAACCCTATATACAATCTGAAGGGGAATGCATTTGACACAAAGATTATATTGCAAATATTGTATATTTTATCACGTGTCAGATAATACAGAATTGTTTTATTTTGTAGGCGTTACATCTTTAGCTGAGAAACAATCAACTGCCTATTACATATAAACAAGTTCCATTTGAAAAGGTCTGATTCTCCACTCTGTTACTCCAGTTTTAAGCTGGTGAAAATCAACTGAAATTAACTGGAGCTGCACCATTCAGTTCTGCAGATTATACAAGTTTGGCTACCTCTGGAGTCCCAATTTAGCAGTCCATCTCTATCAGGCAAAGCACTTAAGCACACACTTAAGTCCCATTGACATAACTGATGTAAGCACATGCTTAAGTGGTTTGTTGAATAGGGCCCAATTTAACCAAGTACTTATATGCTTGACTTACCTGGCTACCAAGCTAAACCAATGTAAGGCTCAGTTGGAGAAATGAACAGGTTCACCCATCCTTAATTTCATCTTCACGCCAAATATACATAGATTGCTCTCACTAGAGTATATATTAAATGGACATACTCAGTGCTCCTTCAGGAAAAGAAAAACTCTAGATAAAGTTACAGCAGTATAAATCCATACAGAAAGGATAAGAGAGACAATAAATTGGGCTATTACTTTCTTTTCAACCTTGTATTCTCAATTGAACTGATATTCTGAACAATTGCCTTGTATTGACCTCCTCTAATGTCTAATGCAAAACAGAGAACAAGAATAAGGGCTGCCATAAGGGCACAGTGTGAAATGCAGTTTAGACTTTTTTTAAAAAGGAAAAAATATTTGTTTTAGTTTTTTTGCATATCAAGGTGTTTTTACTGAATACAAACTCCATTAAATGTCAGTATCTCATTAATTCATCTAGTATACTTGTAATTATAGGTCGCTTATAATTAATGTGCTTTTCTGAAATGGTACCTGTTCCACCGAGGATTATTTAAAAAGTACGTCCTTGGAAAGAGGAATTAAATATTTTACTATTGAACCTACACCAGTATTTCCATATGTTCAGAGCTTAAATGCCCAATTCCTAATTATTTGAAATTATATCTTAAAGCAAGCATACTTTCCTGTTCACTTATGTCACCTTCTGACAAGAAGTTCAAATTTGAGGATGGTAAACAAAAAGAAATTAAGATACTACATTATAGCTAAAATATTTTTAATTCCTGTGGGGTAATTTGCTATGCAGCTGCATGCTGCATTCTGTGCACCTGCCACCATAAGAGTAGAGTGGTCCCAAGTATGGGCACTAGTACAAGGTAACTGCTGACACAGTGAGAGTCACACACACTGTGCTCTGTCTCATCGGCATATTATGTTGCTCTTTCTTTGTTTTTTCTTTTGATTTAAAATCAGAGTAAAAGTACTTGTACTCTCTCTATGGAAGAAAGAGCAATTCTCTTGCTGTGGGAAGGTGGAAGAGAACTGTTCCATTAGAACATATGTCTTTGTTCAGTTTTTTTTTTCTTTTTGTTACGTCTTAAGACACAGTTATAACCACATGTAGTTTTCTGTATAGACTAGTGTTATAAATCCTAAAATAGGGGCCAAAGAACTCACCCCTCACAGGACTGAGCCCATGGGGTTTGATGTAAAGTCCACTGAATTCAGTGGGAAAACTCCCATTTACTTTTACCTTAAAGCGCCCCTTCCCCCTTCTTCCTCTGAAGCATCAGGGATGGCCATGGCTTGAGATAGGACACTGTGCAAGGTGGGCTAGGGCACTGAGGTGGCACTGAGCATTCTCTCTCTCAGGTGTTCGGCTGGCTAGTTTTTGTTCACCTGTTCAGGGTCTAACTGATCACCAGATGGGCGGTGGGGAATTTTCCCCTAGGTCAGATTGGCTGTGACCTTGGGAAGGTTTCACTTTCCTCTGCAGCACACAGCTGTGGGTCACTTGCTAGGATTATCTGGGTTTATCTCATTTAATCATTTCCCTGCCATTGCACACTGGTACATTTCTGTCCCTCCTATTCTCTACCTATGTCACACAATAGTCTCGTCTTCTGCGGGTCTCATTTACTTTGGTCTCATTTCAGTTGTTGGGTTTAGTATGCAGGTGCTGGCTGGTGTTGAGGCCTGTGATATAAAGGAGATCAGACAAGATGATCTGGTTGTCCCTTCTAGTCTTAAAATCTATTACCCTAATAGGCTTTGGATCAGGCTGAGAGGTGTTGATTTGAAATTGGCTCTGTATATATTTGCTGACCGTCTCATCTAGCATATGATTTGTTAAACAAAAGACAACCTGAACATTCTACAGTTAAATAAACTCCACTGTCAACCTCTTAATTCACTGTGCTAGTTTACGGAACACTACCCCAAATGGGTTCCATACTGACCACACCTTCCTTCCCTCTCACTATATGTCAGTGATCCATGTGTTTCCAATATTCACAATGTTGTTTATGGTGCTCCTCAGCCATAGGCTTTCAGTCCCATTTTAAAGGTAACCACTCCCACTGGTGTCATTAAAGTCATCCCAAAGCACTCTCCGTGCTCTATGAATGCTTAAGACACTGAGGCTTGGGTGTCTTCCAATTTCCAAAAACTAAATGTTGACAAGCTAGAATTCTTCTTGGTCCCCTGCATTACGAAGCTGCATTTTCATCATTGACAATTCCTCTGACGACACACACTGCTCAAGAAAGATTGTTCCTTCAAATTATGTTTGACCAAACTCTATTTTAAGCACTTAAGCAAATGCTTATCTTACGTGGTTTGCTGAATAAGCATGTGCTTAAGACCATTCATAAGCGCTTTGCTGAACCAGGGCTTAACCGCATGCAAATTCAATCATTTTCACCTTATAATACAATTATAGGACCATAATGTATCTTGTGCTCCATATCTGTATTATTGTGAAGATAATTAGTTATTTCTGGTTTATAAAAAACAAAATGCCCATCCCATACTTTGGGTGTTTGCAGACAAATTTGAAATCTCAGATTAATTTTGATTATTCTTGATATTATAACAGCTATTATAGATTTCCCCTTGTAACCCCATAATCATCTGTATCCCCTCTATCAGCCCACCTGGTCCACAAAAATGCCTTGGAAAAATAGATGGGCTTTGCAGCATATCTGAAAGATTAACAAACCTGCTTCCTGCAGGATCATAGAATATCAGGGTTGGAAGGGACCTCAGGAGGTCAGCTAGTCCAACCCCCGGCTCAGAGCAGGACCAATCCCCAACTAAATCATCAGAGTAAGGGGAAAGCAAATCCTAGAATCAAGGGGCCCTGGTGAGCCTTGCTAGCAGCCCCACTCATTTAAATTACTCCTGAGGGCATTCTGTGCCTAAAAAAAACCCAAAAAAACTGCAAGCAATATTTTAAAATTCTGCAAGCTTTATTTATCAATAAATAAATGTGGAGACTCCAGCATGGCAGTGGGGAGCACCGGCCTCTGGCTGCACAAAGGTGGGAGATCACCCTAAAGCCTCCCCACCCCTGAGACATGGACTCAGTGGTGAGGCTGCACCCAACCCTGACACAGCACAAGGCCTGGATCTGCCCCAGAAACACCCTGGGACCCTGTCTCTCTGTGCCAGGTGCACCAGGCATGGGGCAAGCAGGTTCAACCAGGCAGGATTCAAGTGTGAAGGGGCTCAGTGTGGGGGGATCCAGGTGTGCGGTGAGAGGGTTCTGTGTGGGACAATCTGAGTGCAGGCAGCTGAGTGGGGGGGGGGGGTCTAGGTGTGGGGGATCTGGATGAACAGAGGCTTGTTGGGGGGGTTCCAGGTGCAGAGGTAATGTGACTCTGCAGGGGCCTCCAGGTGAAGGAGGTTGGGACTCAGCAGAGGGATCTGGGTGTGGGAGTCTCATCGGGGGACTCTGAGTACTGCAGGAGTGGGGATTGGTGGGGTGGGGGTCAATTGTGTAGGTGTCTGGATGTGGGGGCTCAGGATGATACAAAGGGGTGGGGATCATCAGGGTGGGGATTTGAGTGCAGGGAGCTCAGTGGGTGTGGTCTGCCATGCAGGGGTGGAGGTCCAGAGGCAGGGGGTCTGGGTGCAGGGGGTCTCCAGATGCACGGGTTGAGGTGCAGTGCGGTTGGGTTCAGGTATGGAGTGATAGGGGGCTCTGGGTGTATGGGGTGAGGCTTGGCAGGGATGTCTGGGTATGGAAGGTCCGGATGCACAGGGATTGGGAGGATGGGGGAGCAGCTCCATACAGTGACCCCTCCCCCACACAGCTGAAGAGTGATGGGGGAAGGAAGAAGGGGAGGATGCTGAGCTTCCTGCAGCTGGGGGAGGTTTCTGGGGATGGGTCTGACAGCCCCAGACACTACTGGCAGGGGAAGAGTAAGTCCCGTCCTCTTCTGCCTCCAGCCCAGCCGGGATTGGCAGCTGATCCTGGCTCAGGGTAGAAGCCACTGCCTAGGGTGTCCCCAGCCCCGCAGTGATTTACCTCTCCACCAGCATTTCCAGGTGACTGAAACAATGTATCTGTGCTGCTGGGGAGTGGTTTGTGACTGCTTTTGCAGTTTCCCTTTGCTTCCTTGTCAGAAAGTCATTTCTGTGCAGGGAAGCAAAAAAATCTGCAGGGGACATAAATTTTGTGCAGTGACACAGAATTCCCCCAGGAGTATTTAAATCCAGGAAGCTCCAGCCTGCACTTCAGCATGCACTTCCTATAAGGGTTTCTGACATCTTGTCCCCATCTCCATGGTCATGAAGCAGGCTGGTAGAATTTTCCTATGTGATTGTCTGTAGGGAGTCTAACATACCCTATATACTAAACTCAGCATTTTCAAGAGATCTTAATTTATTTTCCATTCACTTACGGGTATAATATTCTCAAGTTTTTGGTCATATGTGCTTAATTTAGTATGCCTTGCACAGTATGTGATTTTATCTGTGCATTTTCTCCTGCTATACCATTACTGCATGTGGTCTCACTTATTGAGAATTTCTAGTTGAATTCTCTTTTAAACACTGTATGTCTATTTTCACAGACATAGCTTATTATCCTATGTATTAGGAGGTGTAGTATATTTACAGACATATCATTTGCTGACATTTTAAACATCTGGAAATACCCGCAGGAAATTACTATTTGAGTAGTGAGTAATGTTTTCTACCTATAGGACAAAATCTCATTCTCCTGAAAGTGCATCAAGTCATCTTTACATCCATTTGAGTCAACTGGACTACTCACATACTAAGAGAGAAAAGGATTAGGCATATAGCGCTAGATACACAAAGAAACATTTAGGCACTAAGGGTATGTCTTCACTACCCACCGGATCGGCAGGCAGCGATCGATCGATTTATTGCGTCTAGTCTAGATGCGATAAATCGACGCCCAAGCACTCTCCCATTGACTCCTGTACTCCACCGCTGCAAGAGGTGCAGGCGGAGTCAACGGGGGAGCGGCAGCAGTCGTCTCACCGTGGTGAAGACACCACAGTAAGTCGATCTAAGTACGTTGACTTCAGCTACGTTATTCATGTAGCTGGAGTTGTGTAACTTGGATCGATCTCCCCACCCAGTGGAGACCAGGGCAAAGAAAAATCACTGGGATTCACAAAGCCTGAGTTCAGTGCCTTGGCTCCCAATAAATGAACGAAGAGAGATAGGTGCTTTAGAATGGGATTCACAAATTCTTCCCTATGGTAGCCAAGGGGAGATGCTAAGCTGATGGGTGTGCAGTAAGTTCCGCCCCTCTCTTGGAGATAGGCACCTAAGCCTGGGCTACAAGGAGATACCTCCCTCTGCGTGGGATTCAATCAAGTGCTCTCTCAGGGTCAGGTGCCTATGTCATTTTAGCAAGAAAGGTGGTGGGAAGGAAGATCTCCCTCATACTTTCAGCTCAGTGGCTAGGGTACTCACCTGGGATGTTGGAGATGCTCAGGTCAAGTCACCCCTACACCAGATAGCAAGAGGAGAGTACAACTGTAATCTGAGCACCCTAGCCTTTGGGCTATGGGATATTCTCAAGTGTGGGGCTTCCTCAGGGCTTCCTGTTGAAGCTGGTCTACTGTGGATAAATAATTTAAAAAGTCATTGTAGCGGGGGATTGGATCTTGGGTCTCCCATACCTTAACCACTGGGAATAAAAGTTATGTTGCAGATCCTCCTCCTCTCTCTTGCCCCCATCTATTTTGTGTAAGCTCTCTCATAGGGCCTCACAAGTGAGGTCTCAGCATGCTTACTGGATCAGGCCCCACAGGCATGTTAGGCAGAGGAATGCATATTTTCTTCCAGTTTGTGAATTGCTCCTGGGGGGTGGGGAGGGGTAGGTTTCTGGACACCTGGCATGGGGCTGCACTGTGTATGCTCAGAGGCAGAAACATAGGCACCTAGGGAACTTTTATTGCAAAAACATAAGCTCTGAGTGATTTTTAGATGCCTAGAGGGTTTGGGACCTATTGAGCAAGGCTTTTGTGAAACCCAATGGGACCTGATTCTGGGATTTAAGTGCCTAAAATGGCAAGTCAGACACCTACGTCCTATTGTGGATCCACCGCATAGTTTGTATACTGTGTCACTGAATCATTGTATTGTAAAGTGCTTTGGCAGCATTCTAAATGAAAGTGTTGTATCCCTAAGTTATTACTGGGTGAAAGATTTCGGAATCTTTGTAGAACATCCTCAACAAAGGTGACCCTTATTAATGTCATCTAATTGGAATCCATTGTACCTTATAGATAATGGTAGAAATAAAGCAAAGAAGGCAGAACTATAACCACAGCCTACTTTGGTTGATTTCACCTTCAGAACATTATTACAAATTCAGCAGAGAACATTTTCAGTTTCCATTAAGCCACTAAATATCTTTAGTAGCACAGAAGAGAATAGATTAACAATTTATTTTATCCATTTGAATGAGACTAACAAAAAAGTTGGACTAAGGCATTAGGCTCAGATAACTATTACATTATGGAAAAAAGTATCTTTTCTCAGCAAACATAACTCCCGAATCTCATTATCGAGGAAAGCCCATGTGTAGTTGGATACCAAACTAAATAAATAATCTAGACAGGCATTTTGAAAACACCACAAAGAGAGTCTTGGGAATGCTTCTTTTGCACATTTTGGAAATACTTCTTTTCATAGGAGCTGACAAGTTACCTGGTATTCTGTACCCAGACACTGAACTATAAAAGTCTCAAACACTGACTAAAAGGAAAGGAGAACTAGATGAAGTGCAAAATCTTTCTTCTTCATGTCATTCATCCTTTCAACATTATTGACATAAAAGCCTTTATCTGTTGTGCCTACCCATCCTCATGTCTTGTGCTGGTATATTCAACTTCTGTGTAACGTTTTACAATGGAAATACAGATCATTAAATCTACAGCTGGAAGGGATGAGAAACATACTCAACAGAACCCAAAATAAACAGTTCTCAAAAGTCACAGGGTGAGATGGCAATGCCTTTTCCTTATACTCTCAACTGAAAAAAATCATTTCAATATATTTAAAAATATGTATTTACAAACAAGAGACAAACAACATGTCTCCTGAAGCTGGAACCTGTTGCCGTAGCAAAACTTACAATTGATTTACCATTTTCCAGCCCAGTACTGGACTATATAGTAATCTTTCTCTGATGATGAAATTCACAATTCAAGGTTTATGGACCACTTAAATCACACTTAAGCCTGGTGGCTTAACAGAGGCATTTGCCTTATGCTGGCTATCTGCACAGGGATGAATTTCTCCTCCAGTTTTGGGCCCTACTGTTGGAATAGAGCTGGATCTTTTGCTGTTGGTTTTATTCGTGATCTTGTGATCATGTGAATGCAATAAGCTTGAAAAAAGCATTTTTTTAGCAATTCCACCATTAAAGGCAAATATAATTCACCTCACTTATGCTCTTCCATTGAAGTTAATGGGGCTACAAGCGCCAGTGACATTCATGTTTCCAGAATTGCTTACTTTATATGTATTGTTTCAGAATTTCTCAATGCAACAAGATCTCCCACTCTCTGCTGAAGTAATTCAGAAAGGGTTTTTCTCTTTATTGTACTCTGTTGCCTATACTGTGGGAAATGGTGGTATCTAAATAAAAAGGGTAAAGACATGCTGTAGAAGTATTGTCCGGATTTTTCATTTGTGAGGAAGCTAATGACTCAAAGAAAGAACCATTTTCTTCACAGGAAAAAATAATAAATGAATCTAGACTCAGGACTGTCCTACTTTATTTCTCATTTGTACAGCTCCTCCAGAGTGTGGTTTTGCTATGAGTAGTTCGGTTGAAAACAAGCACAACTGAGACCTCAGTACTCAAACTACAGGCAACAACATCATAAAAAGCTCTACATCAGCACTTCTCAAGACAGCTTCTAGCACATTAGAGATGAAACAATGGCTTTGAATGCTGTGGGAAGAGAAAGTAGTAGTTGAAGGCAGCACTATGACTGTGAATGTGACAGTGTCTTCAGGAGTTCCAAGCAGTGTGTATTACAACATGTGCAGGAAAAGCGTAACCTGGTCTCCACCCCCGTACTTTCCTGCTGGTGCATGCCAGTGTGGAAAGAACTAGGGCAATATTCTCACTGCTGTTTTCCTTATGCTTTCCAGCTACGGAGTACACAAATTATGTCTGACTGCTGTGTAGGTGCTCTGGGTAAAGGGCTCCTTGCTGGGGTCAACTGGACAACTTGGGGGATGATTTTGCAACAGAAAAAATATGTTCCCTTTTTTACTCAAGGATTCACATTTTGGTTACTAACCTCTCATCAAATTCAAAGGCCCCACTGCTCCACAAAAAGAGATACCTCCAGAAAACCAACAAGATGTGGAAAGCTTAAGTTGCTCAATAGCTGATCCATCTAGATTTTAAATGGAAAAGATCTGCAGTGTTTGGAATTTTCATTGCGATATTCCTACCCATAAGGAAATTCTTTAATTAAATCGGTGAGGTTTATGCCTTCACCACATCTTCTGCCACAATACAACCAAGAAGTAAGGATTTGCACTGACGTGCATACTTCATCAGATGGTAAGAGTCTAAATAAACATTCATTGCCATCCTGTCCACACTTTCAGCACTATTGATCATAGATACACAGTCCTTTTCAAAAAAGAAAGCAAGGATGCTGAAGTGTCATGTATTCTTTATGTAAGTAATACAGAAAGTGGCTTCCAAAACTAAAAGCAAACTCTAATCCCTTGACATTATCCATCACCTGCAGCACCACTATAAATGCTGTGTAGGGAAAGCATGACCTTGAAAGAATAAGACAAGCTTTAGTCCCCCGATAGAGCTATTCTCATAAAACACACACACACACACACACAGTTTAAAAGAAATGACAGCCCATGACTCCTCAGGAGCTCTCTGTGTCTCTTTAAAAAAATAAATAAAAATGAAGATACAGATATTGAGACCAATGTAAAATGTCTGCTATAGAGCCTGCATCTAACATTTCCTGAGAAGGTCTTTGTGAACCTGTTCAGGATTAAAAAAAGAAAAGAAAAGAAAAAAAGAATCCCCCAGCCTGAGCATTTGCCAGCACTGGCATTTATAGCACTACCTCTGTCCAGCGAAGAGGTGCAGCAGCAGTTAACCATTCACAAAAAAGAGATCTAAAAGACTTACTAGGAACAATGCCCCGTGTGAACTCAGGAATTTCTATATTGGATCAGACTGAGATCCATCTAAGTGCACTATCCTGTCTCTAACCGTTGTACTAGTACAAGATGCTTTGGAGGATGGTGTAAGGAGCCCCATATTAGGCCCATCTAAGGTAATATGCTCCCAACATCAGTCTGTGCAAGGATGAGATGAGACCTGTTTCAGCCCAGAAGTTTTGGTTTCAGTTTCTCTCAGTTCTGAGAAATCTGAACATTTGTCATCTCCAAATATTGCTTCTCTATTCACCCTTCTTTGAAGGGTGAGAAGGATGTACCTTCTCAAATGGTACATCCAAGAGTTCCTTTAGAACTCTTGGATGTACCATTTGGGCCTAATGGTTTGGTTTTTTAAATTACCGATTTGCTCCAGCAACTCTTCTTCCAACATATCAGTGTCAATCTTCACCATCATAAAAACAGCAAGTCCACGGTAGGAATCTCCCCAACATTTTCAGCAATAAAGACTGATGCAAAGAAATAATGTCGGTTCACTGTGATGTCCTTATCTTCCTTAATTTTTTTCCTATTAACCACAATGATGCAGCAGATCCACCAATTCTTTTGCAGGCTTCCTGCATCTAATATACTTTAAAAAAAATCTATGATTTGTTTTTACACCATGAGCTATTTGCTTGTAAAAGTCCATTTTGACTCAGGAACTGGGTTGGGATGAAATCCTCTATTGGGATGGAATTTTGATGAAATGGAAGGTGGTTAAGATGGATCACATTTAGAGGTAACATCTACAGTCAACTTCAAACAAACATAATAGGCAAATTACATCCTAATATGCAGACGCACTTTCACTAAAGTCAACACACCTCAAATTATTTTTTTCTTGTTAATTATGGGTAACACTTGCAAAATAAATCTGTTTTACAAGTCCACACTTCCAAATAGATGAACCACAATTTTATAGTAATTAAAAAGACACAGGGAAATAAAAAGGGTTGTTCAGCAGAGGATTGATTACCTAATCCAGAGTCTGTTCCTATTCACAGAAATAAACAATCTCATTCTTTTTACAATATCATTCTAAATTGAAAAGCCCACAATAGACTCAACTTATTTGAATACCATTGTTAACAGAATAATTTCTCCATTTATATATATATCTTCCTGTATTCTTTTCAAAAACAAACACCTTAATCTGGTCTCATTATTCTAAGGGGCTGACACCTGGAGCAAACTATTTTGTTTGTATTAATTTTTATCAGGCTACTCAGCAGGGGGAGGCCCAGGTGAATAATCAACTAATCAGCTGTACAGCATGGCACTCCAAAGCACAGAGGAGATCCTGAAACATGACACTGTGCAATAAAGATAAACTCTTGTATGAGCCACAGTGCCCACAACTTGCAAGATGGAGCTTTTAGAGATGGGGCAGTAACCAATTGCTGAATTCTAGATTGGAACTCACATGCAGTGATGGAATGCACCTCTGCATTCACATCATACACGCTATTGCGACCATCTCTGACAAAATATGCCTTGTGAGGTATCATTTGAAAAACTAGTAACTCACTGGTCAATAATATCCTGGTGAAATGTGTGTAGCAACATTATATGTAAAAAGAAAATGAGTACTTGTGGCACCTTAGAGACTAGCTCACGAAAGCTTATGTTCAAATAAATTGGTTAGTCTCTAAGGTGCCACAAGTACTCCTTTTCTTTTTGCGAATACAGACTAACACGGCTGTTACTCTGAAACCTGTCATTATATGTAAAGTTATGAATACCCCCTGAATGATGATGGTAGCACATGTTCAAACCCATGTAGCCCTGATTAGGCAAAACTGGTCAAGCAGGTCTTAAACAAAGGAATGTGTGTTTACCTCAATTTACATATAAATTGTAAACAGTGTCCTCAGGCAGCAGGGGGGGGGGGTGGGAGCAGGGGGAGAAAGAGATAGGAGGCAAAGGAAATCTACATTTCAGCTGAGAAGAACCAGCATGGAATTTCTTTCACTACTGGACACTATGTTCCCTACTTCACTGTTTGAATAAATTTACTCTGAGGAGTAACCTTCAGGAAAATGCATCTCAAAAGGGGACTGGACTATAAAAGACAAACATACCCCAAGTTCTGTCCCTGTCTCCATCTCTCTCTTTCCCACCTAAAATGACAAAAGAAACAGACTATGGACTTGGGGAGCAGATCCTAACCTAAAACTTGGTCAGCAATGTTACTGGAAAAAACTTCACTTTGAACCAAGGCTAGTTTTTTAAGTTAAGAAAGCATTTTGTTTTTATTTATTTTGTAACCATTTCTGACTTTAATGCCTTATATTTGTACTCACTTAAAACGTCTCTCTGCAGTTATATAATCTTGTTTTATTCTTTCATCAAAACTCATCCAGTGTTGTAAACTGTGTGGGTAACTCCATTTGAGGTAGTAAACTGTTGCATATTGAATCTCTTACAGGAACAAGGGACACAATATACCTGGACTGTCCAGGAGAGGGATGGAGAGTGTAAAATACATGGGTTTTGGGGGGAAAATCCAGAACTGGGAGTGTTTGGGTCATCATGCAAATGATAACCAAGGCTGGTGGAAGCCAGAGTGTGCTCGCAGGCTGCAGCAGTACATAGGCACACAAAGTATTACCTGAAGCCTGTCTGTGAAGGGCCCAGGTGGGAGCTACAGCAGCAAAGCATTATGAGGCACCCAAGACACAGCCCCTCACTGGTGTGGATTGAACCCCAGAATGTCATACATGGGTCTTTTAAGTGTAATCAGCCAATAGACATTATTACTCAATTATTCAACAGAAAAATGTTTTGGAGCAGCAGAATATATGCACAGATGGAGAGGTAGAAAATAATTTAAGATCAGATATTACATCACTACTTATATTGGTGTTAGCCTCTGCAAATTGCTTATCCTTGTCACACCAGCAAGAAGAGCTACCCCTATACAAGGGAGTGCAGGCATAAGACCCTCTAAACATGTACAAGTAGCCATGTTCTGTGATCCACTGAGCCTTGGGAGGTGTCTTGAAATGTTGTTTAGGGCCAGATTTTCAGCCAAACCTTAAGCCATCTCTCACTTTTGTGGGGGCAATTATTAAGCATAAGCAACTAGGCATCTAACTACTAATATTTGTACCAGAAATTAATTATGAGCCCAGAAATGTTCATGCAATTATTATTTCTGTGCCTGCAAAAATGGAAGGCCATTTCTGAAACTCTCCCCCTTAGGGTCTGCAAGAAAATGACCAAAAGAAAGAAAATTTCCAGGGAAGCTCCTGAAACACTTTACACTAAGTACAACATGTGTGCTCCTTAATTATCTTTCTATTGCATTCCCAGAACTAAAACCTGCAGTCCATAATCCTTAGCCAATGGGAGTTTTGCCTAAGTAAGGACTGCAGGACTGGACACACAGAGTTGAAGGATTGCACTTAGCTGAGAATTTCTGTATTTCTATTACTCTGTGGAGGAATCACAGAGTTCCCCAAGCACTTAATAGCCCAGATACCGATGGCAGGGACTTCCAGCTTAGGACATTGCCTGTTTAGAGATTCTGTTCCCCAAGCAAGCTTTATATATGTATCCGATCACTTCAGTAATTACAGGAGAAACTATAGTGCATCATCTTATACCAGTGGCTCTGCATAAACAATGGATCTCTTCCATGCTAGGTGCTTCCCTACTCTTCCTATAATCAAAACATCATTTGGGGTATGACTAAAAAAGTAACTAATCTTACATGATGTCTTGCTCAAATGCAATCACTTACACTTTGTCTAAAATGAACCCACAACATCCCTGTGGAAGAAAAATGAAGGAGATGTTGGTTTGTCCAATTTCTCTTTATTGATGAATGGACAGAGAACTGTTAACATACTAACTCAATTACTATTAAAGCCAAATTAAAACTAATGGACTTCTATATATTGTACGAGTTATATTTTTCACCTCCGAAATTGGCTAAATTGAACTTACACTTTTGAGAATCATGCCAGAGATGGAATAATGAGCCAGGAAATCTTCATCCTGGACTGTGGGGCCACTCCTCTATCTGTAACATACACAGTATCTGGAAAATTTTTAGAACTTCGTGAATAGGACTCGGTACTTGCCTCACTAGTTGTTGAGATCCAGGCGTTTTATTTTTCATAGTATGAGAATAAATTATAGCAGTCAGAATTGCCTAAACTATGCTAGACTAATAGATAAAGAATTCATTCATAAATCATGGAATCAGTCTAGTACTCAGATTAAGGGGAAATTCTGTTAGTTCCCACATGTCCGTAAAAAAGACATTTCACTATTGGTTCTTTACAATGGCTTTAGATGTGATTCCTGTTTTTGTATCCTATAGGTTATTATTTACAGACTGCAGCTGAGATAACAGCACTGAGCACCTACAAACACATAGTAAGAATCATTTTCTGCCTCAAAGCACTTACATTCCAATGTATCGAGACACGTACATGGAGGGATGGGAAAGTGAGGCACAGAAAGGCCAAGTGACTTGCCTAAGGTCACAGCAAGTCAGTGTCAGAGCCAGAAATAGAAAACTGGCCTCCCTAGTCTCTATTCAGTTCCCTAGATCACAGTTCAGACCTGTTGTAAATGGAATATTTTTTCCTCAAATGCATAGCAATAGATAATGGAACAGAAGTCAATGGCACTCCAGTGATTTCCACCAGCTCAAGATCTGACCCAAAATATTTTAAAAAGATGGGAGGGAGGGTGGGTGAAAGTGATCTACCCAGATATTCACTAAGTAGACTGCAGTGGGGGATATACCACAGAATAATTAATGTGCTTAAAGTGTATGCTGCAGCTGCAGGGGCTGTCTCAGAGGTCCTAAACACATGTGGTCAGTAAAGATCTCATGGCATTTTTCACAAGGGTAAGGATGTTAATTCCACTGTCTTAGCCCTATGTCTGTGAAGTAATATGGAAATTATTACATGCTGGGTAAAGGGGCAGTACAGCTTAAGGTGTGTTATTGTTATTAATTATTGTTCGGAGACAAAATTCCGTGAACAAATAAACACACATTTTCCTCCTGAAAGTATTGACTGACAATTATGAAAACATCAGAATATGCATACATTTCAAGTCATTTACTGCTTTTTCCTTTTACATTGTACTCTGGAATATAACAGTAAATAGGGTACCGTAAGAATTACAACATTATTGTACCATTAAATAGACAAAACTTAACAAATGTGTTTCCTTTACATCACAGCTTTTTCCTTTTTTGTACTCTGACTGTGTGCACTTTTAGAAACAGCTTGCTGCAATATCTGACTGACGACATTGACGGTATGTTATTAGCTAGTTTTGCTAGGAAGGCAAGCAAATAAATCCATTAACTTTCTTCTAAAGTGCCATAGCTATGATAAAAACAAGGTATTAGGTATTTAGTCTCCTAAATGAGGATAGTACAAAGCTTCTAAAAGTCAGCAAATTCTTCACACATCTATGAGCACCCAGCAGTCCTTGTTTTATATTGTATTCTCTTTTCTTTAGTAGCATATGTTTGTAGGTACCTTGCAGTGGTTCTGAAGCATTGCTGTCTTGTTAGACATACTTTCAACTGTAGAAAAAGTGCAACTCAAAAGCTGGTTTCATCTTTAAATGTTCACTTGGTTTAACCACTGAAATGTGCATGAAAGAAGATTTGTTTTTCTTTATAAGTCAGATAACGACTGATGGCTTAGATCTGAGATTTTGGACCAAATTCATCTCTCCTGTAATGCCATTGGCATCAGTGTACATAAAGGATGAATTTGACCTTTTCAGCATAATAAAATGTGAGAAGGAGTAGTCATCAGTCAGTCTCCTACATACACTGCCTTCTAACAGTAAGTTCATTTAGACATGTTGAAAGCTTTATGTAGCCTATGGATAGTTCTAAAAGAAAGAAAAGTTAGTGAAGATTCTTAAAGGGGCCAGAATATCTTTCTCAATGTCTTATTTTTGACTGAGTTTCAAAGATTAGATTTTTGGCTGGGATTTTCAAAGTTCCTAAGGGAATTAGGTGACCAACTGCTATTGAAAGTCAGTGTTGGGTACTGTAGGCCCTTTGACTGAGCTCTGTTAGTTTCTTTGCTGGATTCCCTTCATACTTTAAAGGTTAGATCCAGTGCTAATGGAAGTCCATAGAAAGACTCCCATTCAGTTCAACGGGTTTTAGATTGGTCATTAAAATGTTATTCCAATGTGTCTCTTACATCTCTGGGTAGTTCCTACTCCATTTAGTTTGGCAAGAGATGTCTGCATATCGAGTGGCCATTTTATCTGACTGATTTCAACAGAGGGGATCTGTGAGCAGAAAGGGAAATAACTTGCCATTAATTAGTGGTTTCTGGTAAGTAAATATGTTATATCTAGGTCAAGCTAGGGTTTCAATTTGTGAAAGAAACGAAACCCTGGTCTACACCTAAACATTAGATTGGCCTACCTACATTGCTCATGGCTGTGAAAAATTCTTCACCCTGCGTGACACAGTTAGGTTGACTAACCCCCACTTTAGATGCAAGATGATGGAAGAACTCTTCTGTAAATCCAGTTACCATCTCTTGGAGAGGTGGATCAACTAAATTAATGGAAAAATGCCTTCTGTCAT
Organism: Caretta caretta; assembly: GCF_965140235.1. NCBI lineage: Eukaryota > Metazoa > Chordata > Testudines > Cheloniidae > Caretta > Caretta caretta. The sequence continues at coordinate 70,989,807 of NC_134214.1, read as the reverse complement.
GTAGGAAGCATCTACACTACAGCGCTATGAGACCAATCATAAAAAACATCAAAATTAGTTTGAGGACAATTTTGAAACATAAAAAGGGGTTAATTTGATGAATAAATTGTTTACCAGGCATCTTCACCTGTAGATGAAAAGTGCATGGATGATTACGTGGACATCTGCATTTCAGAGAGATATTTGCTGACTCGAGAACCCATATGCATGATGCAGGGTACCATAAGCCACCAATCTGAAATCCAAGATGAGCAGCAGTCCTCTAATAGGACTTTGAGAGTACAAGCTATTTTAGTAAAAGGTAAGCATGAAGCAACATAAATATAGTGCAGACATGACTTCCAAACCCCTTTTTGTAAATGCTTCCCCAGGCCAATAACCATCCTTTCTACATTATTCAGGTTGCATTATACTCACAGTACTTTCATCTAAATTCCTAACATAGTCAGACACTGGGAAGGTAAAAATCATTATTTATATTGCTATGTAGCAGTCCATGGTACTTTACAGGCAAAGTGAAACTGTAGTGTGGGCAATAGGACTGCAGAATCTGGTTGTCATGTCAAGGAAACAGAGCACAAAATATTACTATTAATAAATTAAGAAACAGAAACATTGGCTCTCTCAACACTACCTCCTTAGTTAATCTTCCATTACCAGAAGTGGAAAATACATTAACGTAATCTTTGAATGTTGCATGTATTCTGATGCTCATGGCTCTAACTACCCAAAAGGAAACCTTTGTGTTTGTAATAATGAAGTGCCAGATTGAGAGAGTAGGAATTCAAGAACCTGAATCAAAGTGTGTAGGATCATTTGAGAGAAGATATAGGTACACAGATCTTATTTACCTCTAGTTAGAATAAGATAGCATGCCAGGGATCAGGGCCTGAAGCAGAGTCTCCTGGCAACCCAACAAGTACAGCTGGCCTACAGTAGGCTACCTGATGACTGCAGTACCTGACTGGTCAGGAAAGGCAGCTGGCTGGCTTTTGAACCCAGCAGCAGCTCTCAGGCTGCACAGTGTGTTTATGCCTGCACCTGTGATCCTCCCTATGTCTGCTGCTCCTCACCATTCTCCAGTCCTGCTCCTAGTTCCATTACTGCCATGTTCCCCTGCTTTGCTCCTACTTAGTCCATGCCACCTCCCTCACTCCTGGTCCTGGATTCCTCACTCTAACCCTCATTCCTGGCTCTGACCCTGAACATGTCTACTAGTTCTCAATCCTGGCTCTGACTCCTGACTCGCTCTGACTTGGCTATTAGCTCCTGGTCCAGACTCCTGACATAGCTATTGATTCCTGAGTCTGCCCACTAGGTTTGATTCTTGCTCTGTCCATGGCCCAATCTCTAACAGAGTGATTAAATACCAGCATATTTCTTGGAAGTGAATCTTAAGATGTGTGTTAGTTTTTGAGCTTATATTGCAGGGGAAGTTCACTAGTGTAATCAACTCAGCTACTGAACAAACAAGCTGGGAAATTCATATTAGCCATTTATAAAACAAGAACCTTCTTGTGACTCTGATCTTTATTTTATTCTGATATCTTTTAGCAACATTATGCCGATTTACTGCAAAGATTATTTAATACACCACTCTCCTAGTTACAATAATTGAGTTACTTGACCCAATGTACATTACCTCCCATTCCCAACCTTCAGGTGCAGTAGAGCATACTTCTTGTAGCCCTGTTAGAGAGTTACCAAAAGACTCCCACTATAAAATACAAATAAAATACAGTGACTTCATATTTTTCTGAGTAGCTGTTTGAACTGACAGGATAACATGTGGATAACCTGCACTCATACTACTTTCTACAGCGATTCCCATCAGACCTTACATAGAGGCCCTTACACAGATGTGATGTGGAAGAGTGAAAACACACATTTCTGTACCCCACACAAGGTCTGTCAAGGTTGCAGTTCTTGAACTCAGAGGACTACAGGGTGTGCTCCCTGGGTCTCAGGAGGGGAGTGGGAAAGAGGCAGAGTCAACAATCCACTCAACACCAGCCTCCAAAGTGGGACTGCTGGACTGGAGGAAGCAGGCTTGGTTATTCTTTATAATGCCACTATATATCAAAAGTGCTTAAGTGATTTAGGAAAAAGTGACTTGGGGCAGATTTTTAAAAATGTTTAGATGCAGAGAGGTGTCTTGTGGAATTTTTAAAAATAGCTAGGCAGGTTAGGTTGCTAACTTCCGTTGAAATAATGCAAAATTATTTTTTAAAGGTAAAAACTGCCACTCAGAAAATACAGGGTATATATACATTTTTAATAGACTTCCACTCAATACTACATATTTACCTCATAGGGATGTTGTGAGGCTTAATTAATATTTGCCAAGCACTTGACAATCCTTGGATGAAAGGCAATATATAAGTGGAAAGTATTATTAAAAACACTACAAAACTGATATATAGACTCAGGTTGCCTTTTACAGTGGTCTTTAGACACTGTTTAATTAAAATCATGACTGAAGCCGAATAAGATGATCATTTTACTATCTGGACACTCCTAGCTATTAAGGGTATTCCACAGCTTTGTGAAATTACTGGTGATCTCAAGAAAACTGAAAGGCTTCAGGTTTACGTAGCTCCACTTATGTGGCTCAGTGAACAAATGATTCAATACATGATACATTGGGCTCACTCGTACATTATGACATATGGTCTGTGCTCTGCTCCTAAGCAAATGATGTAAGAAAGCATACAGCAGTGGGCAAGAGTGGCATGGAAAGAGAATAGACTGAAGCTGACCTAGTATAGGAGCTGTAGCATGATTTTGGAGTCTGGCTCATTGTCAAATACAACATACAGAAATGTTCATATTGTGTGGATTAAAAAATGGTGGCAAAGTATAGTTCCACAGGAAAAAAAATCTGTTGATTTACAATTCAGATTGCTGTATTAATATACTCTTACCTCAAAAGAGAGAAAAAGATTACTGAAATTAAAAACAAAACAAGACAAAAACATTAAAAAGAATGGAAATGAGTAGTTGTGGCAAAAATATAAGAGCTGGTGAAATTTTTTCAACTGAAAAATGTTGCTGCTGAAAAATAAGATTTTTCTGAAAATGAAATTTTGCTTTTTGATGGAAAAATATGAAATGAAAAAAAATGGTTTGATTTCAAATTGAATTTTGTTTGTTTCTCCCCCTCCCCCATTTCTTTTTTTTCCCCCTCTACATTATCTCCCTCTTTCTTCCCGCACTGGAAAATGTTTTTTACCTTTAAACAAAACAAATTATTCAAAATGCAATAAATAGTGTTTAGTTTCTTTTTTTAAAAGATCAAACCATTTTGCAAGTAAAAAATGCTGAGTTTATACAATTCACACAATGGGTCAATGAAAGTGCTGACACAAAAATTCATCAGGCCAGCCATAGGTGTCTAATTGCAATGTAGAAATATCCTTGGTGCACAATGTGACAATATGAAACCCGATCTTCATAGTGTGAAATCATTCTGTTACACTGGTTCAAGACTGTGGGCCAGATACTCAGTTGATTTCAATGGAGCTAAATTAATTTACACCATCTGAGGAGCCAGCCCAATATTGTACAGAGAAAATTATAAAAGAAAGAAAGTAACAGCGAGTTTGGGATGGTAACTGGAATCTGACACTTGCTTGAATCACTTCTGGAGATTAAAACTGATCCAACGTTACCAGAAGATAAAGGTTATTGTAATCGAAGGTGCTGACCCAGGTTGGGCAGTGTTTACCCACGTCTCCATAAGGGGAGCTCCAGGAAGCATTGTGTGTCCGAGGCACCATGCACTTCTCAGAGCTTCTGAGCAATGTAGAAGTCACATCACATTGTAAGTGTGTGCTGTGTACACTTGCCACCTTAGCTGGCCAGTTCTCCCCTCGCATATTGTCGTTTTGTGCATCCTAGGGGATATTAGCAGGTGAAAGTCCTTGTGCTCCAGGAAAGAGAGAAAGCAACTTTAGGGACCGCTACTTTTATCTTCCCCATCTCTCTTTCAAAGAACTCTGTGGGGCCATTCACAATCTGGTCCACAGTATCCTGACTGCAGAAAATTTCCTGGTATCAGGGAAATCTCTAAAACTAGGGTCTGATACAAAGCTCATTAAAGTCAATGAAAGTCTAGGCACTTAATTGCAGCATCTTAAGTATGACTTACTTTTCCTATTTTTATAGTACAGTATGTTATGTAATTTTTATGCTCATCAGCAAGATTTAATGTGTAGTGATTTCAAATTCCATAGAAGTTACCTTCTCCATTGTTACAAAGAAGTAAAAATACAATAAAAAATACTATTCCTAAATATGTTACTACTTATTTTATTAGCCCTAACACCACCATACATGGCTATTCTTTACCTGAGTTATCTGCAATTCTGATTTAACTGACAGCACATCCAGTACTCACTAGTAATTAAAAAAATCCAACATTGTATGTGTGTGTGTATATATTATACGGTTTCCTGCTACTGTCTATCATGCAATATATGCCACATGCTGGTTGTTTGACACTGGGTGTTTTAGGAGAGGGAACCATTAAAGAGAGAAAATGAACAGTGCAATTAAAAACAATATTTTATTCTTTTCACTGCACTCCCTTTTATTTCAATTCATTATCCTCCTTTTGTGTTTTTCTTCCAATCCCAGTACACTGAATGCTGATGAGATTATGCCTGGGTCATCTTCAGCCAACCAGGTAATTTAAGAGATCTGAATTCACCAACTCTTTTTACTTGAAATAAGTGTATACTGTGACTGTTTAAAAGTGTTATTTGAGCACCTTAAAAGAATATTCATTTTTTAAAATAGACTATTGTGGAACAGGGGGATCACGGTGGAGGACACATACAATCATTGGGGGGTTATTATTAAAAAGGTTTAACTCTCTCTCTTGGAACGCCTTGCCTCTTACTTTTTAATCTATTGCCAAGAGAGGAGGAATGAGAATGTTAGCCATGCTTCCAGCAATGCAACAACAGCCTCTGCATAGCAGTCATTTTAGCTATGTGTTTAATGAAGTCTATAGGACAGAAGTACAGGAAACAGCCCCAAAAGGAGTTCTCTTATAACACAATTTATGACATGTAATCTGCTGTAATTCTTCCTGTGGTCCATGGGTAATTCCGTGTTAGTTATGCTATTTTCATTCTAGTACCACCTCTGCGGTGCTGAAATTCTCCAAATAAGAGGCCAGATTGTAACCTACCTTAGATACCTGTATTATGGGTAGCAGTGAGAGACAGAGACCCGACTCCATAGAGCTGTTACATCCCCTCCTACACATGTGGGTGGAACATTGAGCCTGCCCCCACTGCATTAGCTAAATGCAGCTGTGCTGGGGTAGTAATTTGTGCCAGACATAGGGCTGGCACAGATTATTTGTTTTCCACCCCATCCCCCAACACAAATACAAAGAACCAAACAGAAACTGGGAACAGATTGTGACTGAGTCTCAGTCTAGATCCCTGCCTGCTCCTGGGGCAGTACAACTATGCTCTGATTCTCAAACAGGGTTTGTGGCAAAGCCATAATTTAGCCCCAAAACAGGTGGTCTAGGTGCCAGGAAGACAGTGTAGCTCAGGGGATGGTTTGTTTGCCCTAAGTATCAGGCTCTGAACACCCAGACTGAGATACCCAGATGCAGCTAAGCAGTGCACAGAAAACTCATGATGGCATGTGTTTGAGCTCCCCTAAATCCCAGTTACCCCAACTGGTAACTGGTGTAATTTAGGGAAGTATTAAAGCCACCTTTATGCCCCCTGCCCCCCAATCCCAGGCTAGGCATCCACCAAGTTGGCGTCATGGTATCAACTAGAGCAGACAATGGCTTCCAGTGGCCCCAAGCTGATAAAAACATAACAGCTATACTGGGTCATACCAAAGGTCCATCTATCCCAGTATCCTGTCTTCTGACAGTGGCCAATGCTAGGTGCTTCAGAGGAATGAACAGAACAGGTAATCATCAAATGAACCATCCCCCATTCCCAGCTTCTGGCAAACAGAGGCTAAGGACACCATCCCTCCCCACCCCGGCTAATAGCCACTGGCGGATGTATCCTCCATGAACTTATCTAGTTCTTTTTTATACAGATACAGTCCTGGCTGTCACAACATTCTCTGGCAAAAAGAGTTCAAAATACTTCCTTTTGTTTGTTTTAAACCTGCTGCCTATTAATTTCATTTGGTGACCCCCTAGTTCTTGTGTTATGAGAGTAAAGGAGTAAATAACACTTCCTTATTTACTTTCTCCACACCACGCATGATTTTATAGACCTCTGTAATACCCTCCACAAGTTCTCTCTTTTCCAAGCTGACAAGTCGCAGTCTTATTAATCTTGCTTCATATGGAAGCTGTTCTATACCCCTAATCATTTTTGTTGCCCTTTTCTATACCTTTTCCAATTCCAATATATCTTGTTTGAGATCAGATCTGCACGCAGTATTCAAGATGTGGGCGTTCCATAGATTTATGTAGAGGCATTATGATATTTTCTGTCTTATCTATCCCTTTCCTAATGATTTCCAACATTCTATTAGTTCTTTGGACTGCTGCTGCACATTGAAAACATCCACTCAGAGAACTATCCACAATGACTCCAAGATCTCTTTCTTGAGTGGTAACAGCTAATTTAGACCCCATCATTTTATATGCATAGTTGAGATGATGTTGTCCCATGTGCATTACTTGGCATTTTATCAACATCCACTGAATTTCATCTGCCAATTTGTTGCCTAATCACCCAGTTTTGTAAGGTCCTTTGTAATATATCACATCACAGCAGCTTGAGATGATCAGAATACAGGGAAATCCCATTAACATCTTTGGACCACAGTGGGTCTTGGCTGATTACATTGTACTTAAGGCTGCTTTGCACCAGTGTTGTGGTATGAATTACCCTGAACGCATGGTCCCAGATTCCCCGGAATTTAGCTCCTAGCAGTGTTGCAGCCCGATGTAGAGAAATGCTATTTTCAGTGTTGTTGCCTTTAAACCATCAAAATCCTGACCACTCCCCTCAATCCAATGATATTGTGGGGGCTGAGTCTCCCTCCCAGAGGCCCTTCCAGGGTGCCACATGGCCATTTTACCTGGAGGATATTCAGCTGACAACTCTTTCCCACTCAAATCCCAAGGCATCCTTTACTGGAAAGAAAGAAACCTGGCCATTTCTTTTCTGCCAATAGGGGAATGAGAACCAGGTGCAAGGAAAAACTACCTCTTACTTGGCTACTACTCTGAATTCAGGGGCCTAGATACCCTTTAAACTTTAGTGAATTGATAAGGAAAGCTGGTAATGCTCTATTTTCCAGCCTTTGTTGCCTGTGGGTGTGGCAGAAGTGTCAAGCTGCTGCTTGTGGCTTCCTCAACACAAGATACCCAACTCGTTTCCAAGCCATGCCAATGGAACCTGATGGAGTCATCGTCCCAGAGTACTGTGCTTAATTAAACTCAAACATTACTTGCCACTGCAACTAAATATCCCAAGACACATTGAGGGCCAGACCCCCCAGCTCCTTTACAACATTCACGCACTGTGAATAATTGAATCATTGAAATTCAAAGTGCTAAAATTTCTTTTCTTACTTCATTGTACTGTTTGGTACATTAATACATTGCAACAAAAAGTTATTTGTTAATAAAATATAACAAGTTACAATGCAGACCAGGATGAACCAATTACAAATAGATAAAAACATTAATGCACTGATCTAGTCATCTGCGTACTCATATATAAACATCTTCAAAACACCCACAAGTTTACACAAACTTTATGTAAGGGGGTAAATTTAGAGGTATTTTGGAGAGATGTTTGTATGTAAGTGCACATGGCATTAAGGCAGTAAATTAGGACACTGTAGCTACGCTTTGCCTTTTCACTTGTAAGCAGAACTCATAATGGCTGTAGAAATGTGGAATAGTAGTGTATTGTTCCATTGTGTGAACAGTAAAAGAGTTTTTCAGCCAAACATTCTCCTTCAGTAATGGATACTTTTAATGGAACTATATCAAAGCAGTATTTTTTTAATCTGTTGAAATACATTTACATGAAATACTTTTTTCATTCATTTTGTTTCAGTAATATACTGCTATCAATGACTTTTGTTTTCCACTGCTGTGAAGATTCCACTTTTTTGTGATTAACTTTCATGAGCTTTACAAAGCCTTTTTAAAAAAAATATAGTACCCTTATTTGAAAGGCTTAAAAATTTCACTGGTGAAGAGCCCCTATAGGTCAAGCCAGAACTTGTTATTGTTATGTCACTTCTCCTTATATTGTCAATGGTGAAAGTCTGATATACTTCCTGTGATTCTGATCTATAGCAGCTTCTAAATCAGATGCATGAAAGACAGGTGTGCCAAGACTCCTGAGAATTCAGCGAACAAAGACTTTCCCTGATTCTTGGATAATACTGTTTATGACACATTACTACTACATATCAAAACACTATCTGATCTTATAAAAAGATACATTACAAATGGTGAAATCCTGGAGCCCTTAAGTCATAAGAACAGCCATACTGGGTCAGACCAATGGTCCATCTAGCCCAGTATCTTGTATTTGGACAGTGGCCAGTGACACTTGCATCAGAGGAAATGACAAGAACAGGACAATTTTAAGTAATCCATCCCCAATCATCCAGTCCCTTCTTATGGCAGTTGGAGGTTTAGGAACACACAGAATATGGGGTTGTGTCCCTGACCATCTGGACTAATAGCTACTGATGGATCTATTCTCCAAGAACTTATCTAATTCTTGTTTGAACCCAGTCATGCTTTTGGCCTTCACAGCCACCATGGCAACCAGTTCCACAGATTGACTGTGAATTTGTGTGAAGATGTACTTCCTTTTGTTTGTGTTAAACATGCTGACTATTAATTTCATGAGGTGACCCCTAGTTCTTGTGTTATGTGAAGGGATAACTAACACTTCCCTATTTGCTTTCTTCACACCAATCATGTTTTTACAAATCTCTATCACATCCCCTCATTAGTCATCTCTTTTCTAAGCTTGAACAGCCCCAGTCTTTCCAATCTTTCCTCATACACAAGCTGTTCAAGTCATTTTTGTTGCCCTTTACCAATTCTAATGTGTCTTTTTTTGAGATGGGGCAACCAGAACTGCATTCAGTATTCAAAGTATGGGCATACCATGAATGTATATACAGACATTAGCACATTGTTTTATCATCTATCCCTTTTATAATGGCCCCTAATATTGTTAGCTTTTTTGACTGTTGCTGCACATTGAGCAGATGTTTTCAGAAAACTGTCCACGATAACAAGATCTTTCTTGAGTGATAACAGCTAATTTAAACCCCATCATTTTGTATGTATAGTTGGGATTATGTTTTCCAATGTGCATTACTTTGCATTTATCAATACTGACTTTCATCAGCCATTTTGTTGCCTAGTCAACCAGGTTAGTGCGATCTCCTTTTAATTCTTTGCAATCAATTTTGGACTTAACTATCTTGAATAATTTTGTATCAGCAGCAAATTTTGGTTATTTGTTTCCAGAGCAGTTTTTCTTTTAAAGGACTGGGGATAATAATATCCAGTGTTCTGGCCAAAACAGCTCCTGCAGTTTCCATTGGCCACATTTTTTTTTCTTCAGTTCCTGCCTTAAACTATTTGTCTGCATTTCAGTGGTGGGTGAAATGATCCTGATTACAGCGTATAGTGCATAGAGAACTAAAGAATTAATTCACAGAAAAGATTTTACTCCACAAATTTAACCTCTTTCTGCTAGTGGGATGTCCACAAGCTGATCGTGTTTTCCTCCAATTTATTGAGTATTTGAATTTACTTTATAAGTTATTTTCTAAGGTATCGTCCTATTCCCCACTCTGGACTGACTGCAGATAGTTATTTCTGAGAATTCAATCCTCACTATTTCATATTTGAGCTATCATGGTTAGTTGTGATTGGTCACATAATTCACATGGTGTGGTTCCTCTTCCCTGACTAGATAATCAATCTTTTTAGGGCCTGATCCAACACCATTAAAGTCAATGGGAGTTTTGCCATTGACTTCAGTTGGTAGATCAGGACTAACATCAGGAGGAGGTCTTAAAGAAACCATCGTGTCTTTGAATTACTTGGGAAGAGGTGGTAGCTAATTAGGATTAGGGATTTGGGGAACCTTTTAAATACTTCCTAGTTTGGATTGCACTGGCCTTGCCTGAGACAATATTCCTAAAAAAAGTAGGCTACTGAAAAATATATCGCTTGTGTGCAGAGCCTAAGTTCATTTTTCCCCTGTTCCATTTTGTCACAGGGCCCACTCACCACAAGCAGGCACCTCCCCCTTGCCGCTCTTAGGATTAGCTCCTTCCAGTCAGAGGCCCCTTTCTGCTCCTTACGGCACGCCCAACTGCCACTCTTCCCCTCATTCTCAGTCTCTGAAACTCCAGGTGCTCCTTCTTCATGAAATGGCCCTCCGGCCATAACACTATACCTGTTTCCCCCTTTCAGGGTTTTAAAGTATTTCCTTACTGGCAGTCTTCCCCTTCACTGCCCCTGTGATGCTACCTCCCCAGTGGCTGGAAGAGGAACCCAGGCATCTCCTCTACTCCAGGTTCCAGCTCAGGGACCTTCTAGCCAGCAGCCAAGGTCTCTTCCTGCCTAGACCTTATTGTCTTTTCCCTGTGTCTTTCCTTACCTCCTGGCTCTCCCCACTTCTCTAGGTTTGTCAGCCTCATTACTCCCTCCTCACAGTGAGTAACTGTAGGCTTCCTGCCTCTATAGCCCCAAACACACCTCCCTTCTTCCAGGGAGTAATTGTCTCTATAGCCTGAAACTCTCACAGGGAGTTGACGACAGACCACTTCCCTGAGGCCTCCTCTATCAGCTTCCTGCCTTTATGAACCCCACCCAGCTCCTTCCTCCTCAGCTGGGCTCCCTCATTCAGTCAGGGCATTACTTAAGCCACTTGGTTCCCCGCAGCTGCAGCCCGTCTGGTTAATTGACCCCCTTGGAGCCCAGCATGGAGGTGAACACTCCAACACACAGCTGCACAATATAATTGTGTGAGCCAGAATCACCCTTCTCAGATAGGATCAGATAAGATCCTTGTGTGGCTCACTTAATTTCCTCTGTTCCAGGCCCATGTGATGTGCCCATTAGTGTTCCATCTTCTCTAAAAGATTCATGATGTGCAAGAATCCTTACCCCCTGTTTAAGGGCCAGTCAGAATTCTAGAGAATCACATGGACTGCTCCCTCCGTACTACCCCAGGGGAACATGACATACCAAAGGAGGTGTGGGGAAAGATAAGGAGCCATAGCCTGGAGAGCAGACAAGCTGCATGGGGAGAAGAAAGCTGTAGCCCACACAGGGAAGTTGCATCTGGTGCGCCCCCACCCCCACCACACACACACACACACCCCACCAGATTTTCAAAAGAGCTAATCTCTCATCTAATTGCCTAAATAACTGGCCAGTACTAAATGGAAGCTATCAATATCTGGCCCCAATTGTTAGTGCTTTAGCCCTTCAGAAAAGTGCCTTGGCCCAAGTAATTCAGGCATGGCTGAAAACAGGCCCTAGGTTTCCTGTCTAACGTCTTTACCATAAGACCATGCTTTTCTTAAATATTAGCTTCCTACAAATAGAGTCTAAATTATTATTTGACAGGTGCAATTAGAAGAAGGAGATGCAAAAAAGAGAAGAATGAAAAGACAATAGAAAAAAATGCAGCAGCTCTGGGAGTTGGCAAAAACCTGTACTATTTCCGAGTGTTCTCCTAGTGCAACAATGATCACAAATATGGACAAAATATTTAACAATTTGCATGTTCTCTGGCAAACTGGCTGGCAGCAATCTTGGACTGCATGACTGCCTAGTGATTTATGGTTCTGACGTGTCTGGTATGCATTCCGAGGATGCACTGCTGCCTCCCTTTGCGTTTACAAGGATATAATGGCTTAAGGAACCCTCACCACCAGGCACCATATCAGTACAGGGACAGGATCAGGAAAACAAGAAGGCTCTTTTTCATTCAGATAACAAGGCAGAATAAATTGATGAGGTCACAGGCAGCTGGCAACATCCATACAAAGCTGTTAATTTTTCGCAGCAGTCCTTATTTAATAACATCTATCCTAGCTCATACTTCACCCAAGGAAGCTGAATGATATTGCTGATAAGTTACCCTATTTCCCATGACACAGCCTCCTTTTTGGCTCTGGAGGAAGACAAAGAACGATGCCTGTTTCTGATTCCCCATCAAAATTCTTGTGGGATTTTTGGCAAAAAAAGGGCATAAGACTTATCAGGATGCTCATTAATTTCAAACATACCTGAGCATGAACAATTTGGTCTGGCTCCAAAGAAGGAATTTATTATTAATATGGAGATAGATTTGGCAAGTGATCTAGGTTCGTGTTGTTGCCAAAGTAGGTTAGAAAGTATATGAGCATGGAAAGAAATTAGCCAAGGGATATTTTTTTTTGTCAATTTTAAGCATTCCATTTATAAAGCCAAACTAATAACCTGCAATTCTCCTAGACGCTTTCAGAGTTCCGTGGTCTGTCACTGAGACAGACATATTAAATACAGATGTGGCAGACAATGTGTGGCTTGCCTGTAGCAAGGAGGACATTCCAGGAAACAGATCAAGTTCACCTACATATTAGCAGAGGCCCATCTCTGGAATTAGGGGAGGAGAGTTGTGGGGAAAAAATCCCAAAATAAGAACATGGGGAACCCAATGTTATCATCAGCTATTGATGGAGGGGGAGGAAGATCATTCCAAGGTACAGCACATTGGAGAGAATAGTTGGAAGGGAATATCACCACCATTGTTTGAATGGTTTTTCAGGTGCAAAGTGTGCATGCTGTTTTGGAAGAAGGCCAGTCAAGACTAAAGGGCAATACCTCACTGTTCTTCAACTGTTTTCAAGCTACTTTTATTACTTGTATGTTGTTGTTTTGTTCCATGTATGTTGTTAGCATTTATGTCTATTTAACACACAATGTGCCAAATTCTGCATTCTCCATCTCAATTACAAAGGCAAAAACCTCAGCTCTATTTATTCTATTCCATTCTGTTTCTTATACTGAAAGTGTCACTGTGGTACCAGAACACCTTGGAGTCAAGAACTCAGTGGGAAAAGTCCCCACTTACAGACCTATGTAACAAGGTGCAGAATTTGGCCCAATGTTATTTGTCTTTATTTACACACATACAAAATAGTCAGTTCTGTAAATCTCATTTTGAAGGCAACTGCTCTGTGACAATCAATAATAATGCACACTGTTACAGGGTACTCCACTCACTGCTGATCTAGCACCTCCTCCTAGTCACTCCAGGGATTAGGTTTAGAGGCCAATGCCCCCATCTGCAATTTGTACACTATCACTGAGTTTGGTCTGTAGCTCCTCTTGCTCCAAGACCTCCAGTGTCCTCTTTGTGACTTAGCCCTCTGGCTAGGTCACTCAGCATTCCCCCTTCCGGGGTGCAGTCCATCAACAGTCCCAGGCAGTCTTCCCATTCACTGTCCCCGGTGCCTTTCCCTGAGTGGCTGGTCTCTGTCCAGGCCTACCATCTACTTCAATTTCCAGTTCAGGGACCCTCAGCTTCACAGTTCCGGGCTTCCTCACTCGGCCCTCACTGCTCCTTCCCTGGACTGCTTCCTAGTCTCTGGCTCTCTTTTCTCTCTTTGTCTATCAGACACTCCTCCCTCTTCCTAGAGAGGGACTGTCCTTTCTCAGCAGCAGCCCCAACCTATAGCCCGCCACCTGGCTTTATAAGCCATGCCTGTTCCTGCACAGGTGTGCCTGCTCACAATCACTTAGTTCCCTGGCTCCTCCAGGTGTACCCTGTTGAGTTAATTGGCCTGCCTGGCTACCTTAACCCCTTCCAAACCTGTGTGGGATGGACACCCCATTCCAGACATATTTGATTAATTTGTATTACAATAGTGACCAGACACCCCATTGAGACCAGGATCCCCAGTGCTAGATTTTGCATATACACATAGTAATATTGTGCCCTTGGCCTAAAGAATTCTCAAAGTACAGGTAAGAAAAGAGAAAGACAGGCAGAGAGAGGAAGTGACTTGCCTACATTTATGCAGCACATCAGTGGAAGAGCAAGGAATAGAATGCAGGTCTCCCACGTCCTAACTCCGTGCCCTATCCAACGGATCACACTGACCCCATGGCTTGCCAGTTCTGGAAGAAGCAAGGCAGAACATGGTTTATTTTGCTTGTGAAAAGTGTATAGTCTGTCTGGAACTGTATATAAAATGTTTGCAAATTGCCTTTACATTTCATGTCAGTCACATTTTCAGAAAAGCCTAGTTAATGGTTTCCTTTGCTGATTTAAAAGGTGGCCCCAAGAATGAATAGAATCTGGGGTACTGTGTTACTAACAGAAAAACAAAGACTTCCTTTTGGAAGCCACAAGAAGAGAATACAAGGAAGAATTCTGCATTAGACCCGGAGGGCATCAGTCCTCCAATCATGTGGTTAGTCTGGGTCTCTGTCTCATGGAGAAGCGCACAGTCTGTGAATCAAAATGCAGTAGCCCACTGTGCTTCACCACTCATGGAGCACTGTCCTTTTGATAAGAGGAGGGAAGGATTGGCAATATTGGACTCACTTCTCTTTCCTGCATGAGTTCCTGTATTCCATGGAGCTGGTGCCAGCACCTTTATTTCACTTTCCTAATCCCTGCTGCTGCATGCCAACCTCCTCTTTGAATATATGGATAGGATTTTTTATTGTAAAAGAGCATTCCATAAATGATTTAAAATACATGTGCTTGTTCTGCACGACCTTTCTGATGCTTTGGTAATGAGTTTGAAAAGAGTATTAAGTCAGAACTAGCTCAACTTTCAAGGAAAAGCTGATCAAAATTAAATATAAAGGATGAAGGTTTCTGCTTTATCTGAGATGGAAAATCAGTTGCAGGGGTGGGGGTGGGGAGTGACTTCTTTTGTGTCTTTGATAATAAAATAACCTTTCCTCTTCTCATCATTACCCTTGGGTGGTGTATTGAGTCTCTCTTCTTAACATTTTTCATCTTTAAATTTTTTATGAAAAGAGTTCCCATAAATGTCAGGGAATTACAGCACTAGCTAGAGGCAGGTACAATGAGGGATGGGCATTATCATGGAAGCGTTCCCACCTAGCCCTGCAAATGCACCTCAAGCACAACCCTACAACACCTCTGCTATTGAATTCTGGGCTTCTCAAATAAGAGACAACAAAAGCATGTGTTATTTTCAATTTAAAATCTGCCTTCACAGCACTGACGACCAGTGCAAACACAGAAAGGGTGTTTGGTGACCTATGGATGTGCAGCAAAGTTAATCTGTCACAAGCAGAGATCAACAAAGCAGTCAGGAGACTACAGCACAAAAATTATATCCTACGCTTTGTACACTGCTGCAGACACAATAGTGGCTGTCCTTAATAGAATAAGACTGCTGGGAGAGATCACCATTTGTTTCCTGATGTTAGTGGCTCCTTCCACAAAAACAAACTGTAATAACAAAGACAGAAGCTTTATTGCTGAAAAGTGCACAAGGCTCTCAAGAGGAATTTGGGAATTAAGATGTGTTTAGGAGGGCTCCTTAAAATCTAGGAGTTCTTGAATCCTCCAGCAGAATTTTTATTTGGTAAGAACTCAGAGTGGATAGAAATACCCTTCAGAAAACCTCAGCAGGATCAAAGGCAAATTGCCATTTTCAGTTTAAAAGATTTAAAATGAGGCCATTTGCATTTGAGAAGATGGGAACAGAGCCTTAGCTGGAGTAAATTGGCACACTCAATGTAACTCCTCATTCTTACACCAGCTGAGGCTTTGCCCCATGTTAATTATTCCCATCTGTATATAGTGATTCCCTCTTAGCTATAGAGGTACTTAGACACTGTGATACTGCTTTTCATTTTCGTTTGTTCAGAAATATAATTTATTTGTAGATTCTTTATTTGTGGATGACTTACCATAATTTATTCCCTGTGTTAATATATAGATATGGCTGCATTTTGCAGGACTACTCACTTCATGATTCTCACTATCCCCTCTTCTACCCTGAACTTAAATATCTGCAAGCCATCACCTATGACTACAGTATTCAGGTTTATTATTATTCCACTAATCTAATTAGTTCACTTGTAAGACCTTCTGACTAAATTCTAGCTTTAATTTTCCTTACCTACAAACCTTTGTTCTGCCACTTTTTAAGACAAGTAGGCTGGGGATTTCCATAGGTGCTCAGCATTGGTCTAATTCTGCTCCACGTGAAGTCAAGGGTAAAACTGCCATGCATATCCCATCCTGTCCCAGACTCATTCTGGCATGATTAAAGACATTTTCAGTCCACCCATACATTTATTATTCTCCAGTCCTCATATTATTTTGACAGGTTTCAGAGTAGCAGCCATGTTAGTCTGTATTGGCAAAAAGAAAAGGAGTACTTGCCACAAGTATCCTCTTGAAACTCTGGAGGCTAGAATTTGTCACATCTGAGCTGTACCATGTTTAGGTAGAGTGATACTGTACCTTCTATTTGCTATGACTTCTTTCACAAATAAGTGGAGATTAATGCTATTCTTAAAAGTCTTCCATCACTTACAGAGCAGGAGGTTTTAGTAGATGCGGGATGGATTTGTGGTGAAACCAAGCACTGGGAATCAATTTTACTTCCATCTCTGCCTATGAATTACATCATGGACAAGTCACTTACCATATCTGTGCATTAGTTCCTCATCTTTACAATTAAGATAGTTCATATTCTTCCTAAGTCACTATGATCTTTAGGTACTATCAAAGGATGATATGTAGTAAAATATATGAAACATATTATAGGAATACTCTATGAACTAGAGCAAAGTCAATAGTGAGAGAAATGACTGCAACACTTCTTTTGAATTCAATCCAAAGTTAATTTTGATTTACTGTATTCTGGATATTTGGTGTTTACTTTAAAAAAAGAGCACTTTAGCTCTACTAGTGCAAATATTTGTGAAAAGTGGTCAAGGGCTTGGTCTTCATTAAAAGGGAATTTTGAATTTTTATGCAATTATAATATTTGTAATTCATGCTGTGTCAGTAAGTTTCCTAATTCACTTAGGGAACAGAAACAATACCAAATGATTTATCACACTAGTCAACATAGAATGAATTGCAAAGTATAAATATTGACAAGAAACTTCCTGTGAAACATCTGCGGAGGAAGAATGATCATCACAGACACTTCGGAATACTTTCAAATCAGAAATCTATTTGAGAACTTTAAAATCAGTTTGTGAACTTAGGAAAGGTGAAACTCACCAGACAAATTATTCAATCTGAATTCTTTGCTTAGCTCCAGTATAAGCCATAGTAGAACAAGATACCCCTGGGATGGAGCTAAGATATAAAATTTGGAAAAAAAAAAAAAACACCTTTCAAAAAGCTTGTTGTTTATGGCTGGCCTTATGTCTTAGCCAGTACTACAGTGAGCTCCCAAGTGGGGTGACAGCAGTTCAGGAATACACCTTGGGACTCTTACATGGATGGTGGAAGATATGTCATCTATGCATATGAATAATGCTTTCTCTGAGGCTGATTTATGCCATATCAGGAGTATCACTTAGCTGCTGCAGGAGTTTTCCATACCATTGTCATCTGGAGTGGCTACTGCATAAGGAGGACAGTGCAAACAACAAAATGTCACATTTATAATGTTTGTCAGTCTGGCCTCAAGCTCACTTAACTTGTTCTTCTCTTGAGGGAAAGTGTCACATGAATTCTGGTACTGTACTTGCTTCACTTTTCCAAAATGTTAGACATTTGTTTGCAAAGCAAAACAGGGAGCTGAATTTATGGGACTTTCTCATTACACAACCCCCCAAACAGAAAGCTGCTTGCTCTTAGGAACATGTCTAATGGCAGAGTGAGGAGAATTACAAACCCTAAACAGAATGGGCAATCAAAGAGGTTATTTTTTCATTGACTTGTGATCACACAAACAGCCGAAGTTAAAATTACACTCTAAACAAACATATTTTTGATCACTTGTACAGTACAAAATGGGATCTCTGGTGTTGGCAGTTGCTCTTTTATAGAGTAATACTTTGCTGCATACTGTGTGCTTGGAAAGCTAACAGGTCCCGATTGTTTGATTAACTTATCAAATGCCATGAACTGTAAGTGATAAATGTCAGTCCTGCCTTCTACATGCACAGAGTTTGCACTGTGAAACATCACTGTGTGAACTCAGGATAAGAGTTAATTAAAAAGTTTGTAGCAAAGAAAACAGCCACAATGGGCATCAATCTATTGATGACTTCAAACAACATGGGTGGTTATGGGCTGATAAAGAAAAGGAAGAGAAACTAAAGTTTTCACAAAGACAAGGTGCATCACTATTCTCCACTAGAACTTTTATCCATTAAACCCTCTGGACTATAGGCCACAATCTGCTACACAATGCGAAAAGTAGCAAACAACATTACCAAACAGACATTGAGGGGACAAACAATCCTGCTGTCTTATTACTGTGATATCTGAACACAGCACAATCTTTATAGTATTTATCCTCATAAGATCCCTCTTGGCTATTATCCCTACTTGACAGAAGGGGAACTGAGGCACAAAGAGGCTAAGTGACTTGCCCATGGTAACAGGAATTCAGTGGCACAGCAGGGACTTGAACTCAGGTTAGTTCACTACCTATTGGACCATTCTTCCTCTCACCCTTTGGCTGCCAGATACTGTGCTTGGTAGGGTAAGGAACAGCATCAGAGAACAAGTATAATGAACACCTTATTTTCCTTGGCAGGAGCCAACACTAACTTCCAACAGCAGCTTCAATCTCTGCCTTGGAAGGGATTTTGTTACAGCCATCACTGTGGACTGCATGCCATGATGGCATTCTTAGAAGCCATGGTGCCATTGGGATGGTGGCCAACATAGTTGTAGTGGCTTGGGGTGCTGAGTAATTCCACCTCTGTATGGAGCAGTTTGGAGGAAAATGCTCCTCAGGAAACCTATCAAGTTCTTTAGCCTCTGTGCAGGTTTTCCCCATGTAGGACAAACTGTGGCTCTAAATTAGAACAATAAATATAAAGAAAAAAAACCACAATATTTATCATCTTCTACTTCAGAAGCCCAAACTGGCTCTGGACTTCAGTCTTTAAGTAAAAAGTTTAGTTTATTTTTCTAGTCACTTTGCATAATGCTTTGTTTAAAAAAAAAATAGCTAGGGAAAAGAAGAAACTGGGAAAAGGGGGGAAATTATAGAGGGTCTTTCAAAGGAAAGCTAAGTGAATTCATTCTATCCCCAAACATTAAGGATCTCATGATTTTCAAACTGTGCCTCCTTCTTTGTGAGCAGAATTTGGCAAGCACCATAAATTGTTGTGGGAATTTTGCTACAGAAGTTCATCTGGACTTTTTTCCTATATGGTACTATAGTTATGTAATAAAGATTAGTAGTGTCATGGCTGTCTCTTTACAGTCCTATCAATTGGAGCTGGAGGGAGCTCGACACCTGTCCAAACACTTGATTCTGTACCACTATAGTTAAGGGAGTTTTTCTGCTGACTTGAATAGGATCAGGATCAAGCCGCAAATATAGTCTGTATTGCAATCTGTATGCATCTCCTGTGCAAGGAACTGTTCAATCTCTATGCATAATCAATGCAAATAACTGAGCAATGGGCTTTTTAATATTATATTCTGTGATTCTGGAGGATAAAGCATGCTTTAAAATGGTACTCTAGGTGTGCTGCACAGCTCAGAAGACTGACAGCTATTCCATTTAATGTCACCATTAGTGCTGAGCAAATACTCCCCCAAGATTTCTCAGAAATTTGCTCACATTTTCATGAGAACCTGCTTTTGCCAAGCCTCTTTTACATTCATTTTCCATAAACATTTGTCCTTTCTAAATTTCCCAACAAAGTGAACTGCAACGTCACATATTGCACAAAATGAAATATCAATGAAAAGACACAGCACAGAGAGGAGTTTCGAAGGGAGTAACTGCAGACTCTGTGTTTGGAGGTAGTGGGACATGGTGAGTGGTACATCTGGCATGTCTGTGGATTGTTTGTCTGACTGTTTTCCGTGTACAGGTTGCACAGCTGGGCTGTGGACCCCTGAGTAAGCAGCATCCCTTGTTAAAGTCTGTGAGGCTCTAACCCCTGGAGCACTGATCAGCCCAGCTGTTTGACATTTCTGAGAGTACATTTACAAATCAAAGAAAAACCCAAGGCTGTCCCATACCAGCCAACTCTGGCTCGCACGGTGTGGGCTGCAGGGCGGTTTCATCGCAGTGTAGACTTCTAGGCTTAGGCAGGAGCCTGAGCTCTGAGACTTGGCCAGCCCACAGGATCCTAGAGCCCGGGAGTCCAGCCCGAGTCCAGAATCTACACAGCAATGAAACAGCCCCGCAGGCCAAGTTTCGTGACCCCAAGGCAGCTAGCATGGGCGAGCCATGGGGTGTCTAGTTATTGTGCAGACATAACCTATGTGATTAATCCCTCCCTGGTGATGAGGGCCATAGCTGAGCTGTGCTAAGCAGGGAAGATTTGGTATAAAAAGTTTGCTAAGCAAACTAGAGTGACAAACAGGCAGCTATCAGGGCAATTTCAGAGGAGTGTGCGTGGCTTTCCTTCCAGATGCAGCATTCCATGTAATATCAAGATGGCCAGCAAAGGAACAGTGGTGAAGCCTCCAGTGGGCGTGCTACAATCTCTTTCCTGTCTAAAGAGAGAAGGGATTTCATTTGCATGAAGTGCAAGTTGGTGGCTGTGCTGGAGGAAAAGGGTCTTGGATTGGAGGGCAAGTTGAGACACTACTGAGAATTACAGAAGCTGAGGAGTTCCTAGATAGACAGGTCTGGGAAATACCAGTATCACAGATTCAAGGAAGAATGGAGCTGACCAACAAGGAATCAGAGATAGAGGAAGTCAGAGAGCAGACCAGGTGGTTCATAACCACCAGATGCAGCACCATTCTATGTGGCTGGAGACAGATAAAGATGGGCAGGCTGTGTCCATTAGCGAGAAGAGAACTGGGAGGTATTCCACACAACTAGAAGTTTCAAATCGATACTTGGTCCTCAATGCGGAAATTTTAGAAGATACTTCTCAAGATCCAGTTAGCCCAATGGAATGGAGAGAAGTAAGGGACACACATGTGAATGGGAACTCAACCCAATTTGTAGAATGGGGGACTCCGTCCTGGGAAAAGTGACTGTCTACCACAGCCTCCATATCTTTTTTAATCACTGAACCTGAATTCCAAATGTGACACTGTGGCCAAAAGAGCTAATGTGATCCTGGGATGCATAAACAGGGGAAGCTTGAGTTGAAGTAGAAATATTAGTTTACCTCTCTGTGTGGCACTGGTGTGTCTACTGTTGGAATACTGCATCCAGTTCCAGTGTCCACAATTCAAGAAGAATGTTGATAAATTGGAGAGGGTTCACAGAAGAGCATGCGAATGAGAGAATGACTGAGGCTTCAGAAAACATGCTTTATAGTGACAGACTCAAAAAGCTCAATCTATTTCGCTTAACAAAGAGAACATTAAGGGGAGACTTGATTAGTCTGTAAGTATCTACATGTGGAGCAAATATGTAATAATGTGCTTTTCAATATAACAGGAAGTTGAAGCTAGACAAATTCAGATTGGAAATAAAGTTTAAATTTTTGACTGTGAGGATAATTAACCATCGGAACAATTTACGAAGTGTTTTGGTGGATTCTCTATCACTGACCATTTTTAAATCCGTATTGGATGTTTTTCCAAAAGATGTGCTCTAGGAACTTTGGGGAAGTTCTGTGGGCTGTGTAATACAGGAGCTCACACTAGATGAGCACAGTGGTGCCATCTGGCCTTGGAATCTATGAATAGATGAGTTTCCACAAACTGAATTATAAATTCACACATGTATTTGCATCAGAAATGTTAGCATATTTTATCCTGTCAGTCAGGGCTGTTCTTATCCATATGCAAACCAAATTTCCCGGTGCCCTATGCAGCTGTGTGCTGCTCCAGCAACCAGCCCAAACCCCCGGCCGGTTGAGCCGACCAGGAAAGCCGCTCCTGCCCCTGCTCTGCCCCGCCTCTTCCCCAAAGCCTCTTCCCCTGCTTCACCCTGCCCTCCTCTTCCCACCCCTGCTCTGCACCAGCCCCACCCCCACTCCACCCTTTTCCCTGAGCTACTTCCCAAGGGACTGCAGCAGGCGTCGGGCATGCCCTGCACTCACCGAGTTGCAGGAAGAGGAATGACCTGGCCTCAGCCTGCTCCGCTCCGCCGGCTCCCAGCTGCATCACCGGTGAGTGCTGGGGGATGGTTCCCCCTTGCCCCCCAAGTCCCAAGGCTGGGAGCCAGGGGAGCAGAGCAGAGCAGGCTAGGGCTGGGTCACTCCACTTCCCGACGCCCCATGAGAGCGGGGTTGGGCCCACCCTACAAACACCAGGTGGCAGGAAGTGGAGCGACCTGGCCCCAACCCGCTCTGCCAGCTCATGCTGGGGGGCGGTTCCCCCCCATGCCCCAAGTCTGCTTCTGCCCCCCACAGACCTTGGGTGCAGCCCACCCCCTGTGGAAGCTTGGGTCCAGGCCCCCCACCGGGGGGCTGTGTAGGTATGGCCCTGCTATCAGTGAACAGAAACAATTCCATACATGACAGGTTTCAGAGTAGCAGCCATGTTAGTCTGTATCCGTAAAAAGAAAAGGAGGACTTGTGGCACCTTAGAGACTAACAAATTTATTAGCGCATAAGCTTCAAGTGAGCTGTAGCACACAAAAGCTTATGCGCTAATAAATTCCATATATGCTTCTCTGACTTCTCCTAACTCACTAACCCAGCTTGAGTATCAAACACACAAAGATTAATCTGGATTTTTAAAAAATGACCATAAAATTCATTGAGTTTTTATGCCAAATATACATGCGAGGGGGAAAAAAAACTAATTTAACTGGATAATTAGAATAATTTGGTGAGCTGTACCAGGATTGGCAATGGCTAGACATTTTATAGTGCTCCATGTAACATGGTTCGGGGGTCACTGAGGTTTCTAGTGAACAGGTGTGCATACTATAAAATGTACCATTGTATCTGGTACCTGTATTAAATTATCCATCACTGGATTACACAGCTCAATGTAGGTGGTTACAAGGGCTGTTTATTCAGACTGTGATATTCACCTTAGAGAAAATTTTTCTAAAGAACAAAAAGTGTTTTTCAGAAATCACTAACTCCAATGTTCTCTGGTTTCTACCCTCTTGGACAGGTAAAACTCCTGCGTTAACTGATCAGTGTAACCAGAACAAGCCTCAGAGTAACAGCCGTGTTAGTCTGTATTCACAAAAAGAAAAGGAGGACTTGTGGCACCTTAGAGACTAACCAATTTATTTGGGCATAAGCTTTCGTGAGCTACAGCTCACTTCATCGGAGTGAGCTGTAGCTCATGAAAGCTTATGCCCAAATAAATTGGTTAGTCTCTAAGGTGCCACAAGTACTCCTTTTCTTTTTTCAGAACAAGCCTAATCACTAAAGTTTTAATTCCCAGTTCTCTGAGCAATATCCTCCTCCATTCTCACTCTCACTTTTTATGTGGCTCAGCAGACCTGGTAGCCGGTTGCTGTTTGAAATTAATTAACTCTCAATACTGACTACTTACATTTCACCCTTGCAATTGCCTACTTTTTCCATCTAGCAAGCTCTGATGCATCCTTTGTTCACAAAGGTGGGAAGCAGCCTCTTCCCTAACATGCAACTGGTTGCCAATCTGCAGAAGAAAGGTTCTACTAGTGGATAACAAGCAAACTTCCATTCCTCCTTTTTCAAGACCATGCCATATCTAACAACAACAACTCTATCTGCAATGTCAATGTTTATATGAACTCAGCACATTGTGTGGGGTGGGAGGGAAGCAGTTTGGCCAGGCTGTTTGTGAGACTCAGAATGTTTTGTGTTTTTCTTACAGCCCCAGCTCCTGGAGTCATGAGAATCTCAATTTGCATATTTTAAAAGTTTCTACTCCTCATAGTTGTAGAGAAAAGCTAAAAACTTGACCTGAGTGTAACCCAAAAAATAACAAAAAACAAAAAACAGAAGACAAGGAAAAACAACCCAAAGGCTGGATTTAAAAAAAAACCAACACAACAGGATTTTTAAGAATGTCTTGATTTACCCTGGCTTGACTCATAATTTATGAATATTGGGGTTGACTACACCAGGAAAAGAAGTACTACATAACTCTCTACTTTCCAGGTCCTCACTTTCTCTGTTTTCAAAGCTCCAACCCATTTTCTTGTGTTGTTTCGTACATTCCCAGCCTCTTTTCCTTTCAGGAGTAATATGTAGATTACATCTTGGCTGTAATGCAGTATTTCTCCTGCTCAGATAATACCATACTTAACATATTAGTTTGAAGCTAGGAGCCAGATTCTCCACTGCTCTGCATTTTGTGTATCCATTACACCTGTACAAAGTGAATGTAACATGGATGAAAAAAAACTACTAAATCAAAACTCTCCATTTATTCACACTGTTGGAATTGTTTTACTCACATTTTGTGCAGAGGTAACAGCTACACAAAATGCAGAGCTGTAGGGAATCGGGCCCTCTCCTCCTCCAAAGTCAGCTTTGGGTAGGCTCTCTCTCCTCTCCAGAGACTTGATTCTCCTCCTGAAGGATATATGCGACTCCCACAGAGTTCAATTGGAGTGGTTTGTATCCTGTGGGGAAAAGATTGGGACTCACAGTTCTTTGTCTCTTGTTGAAATACTATATTTTTCTCTCCTTTGGCCATTTTTTCATCTTGAACCATGCTAGCTAGGCTAACCAAGCACTGCTAGGCTATTGGACACATTTTTCCCTTCACTCTGAACAACAGGTGCTCATGTCTTACCTTAACAAGCAGCTGTTCTCAAAAAAGAGTTGTCATACTCCTTACCTTGTACAAAAGAATTGTAGGAAGCAACTTGAGACAAACTGCATCCCACCACCACTACTTGTAGAATAAATAAAAACAGCATGTGCACCAACACTGGTGATGGAGAAACATACCTTCTTCAGAGACATTAACAAGGATGGCTTTGTGGTTAAAGCAGCTCCTTAGAACTTAGGAGATTCAGGTTCCATCCCTAACTCTGCCACAGACACCCTACCACACAGGCAGTGTAATGCTCAGAATTTTAAAGTCTCACAATATCTGTGGTTTTCTTAAAGCTTCAGCTCCTGGAGTCATGTGAGAACATTAGTTATTATTTAACAAGAATGTAAGTTTCTAAGTCTCTTGGACATGGAGAAAAGCTTGAGAACATAAATCCCAAGGGCTCAAAACCAAAAGGCTAATAAAAAGAGTGAATATTTATTGTATTTTCCAATCCTGAATGCTAAAATAATCTGCTCTTTTTGAAGAAGACTCTCTCATGATTTCTCAATGCCAATACTGTTTAGTTGATATAGTCTGGTTCATAATCATACTCTATCTTAGATACCTATCTGTAAAACAGTGATAATAATTCCTCTTTTGCACAGGGTTCCTGAAGGTCAGTACATTGATGTGCCTGATATGCTCAGGTACTATGGTGATGGAGACCATCACCTAAACAGATTAATAGACCTGTTCTCTGCGTCCTTGAAGCTGCTCCTTGACTTCTTCAGCTCAGATATGCACAACTAAAAAAACATCATAAAATGAAATTGGTACAACCATACCAAAGCTCCGAGTCCTTGGTTGGTATTTCTTCCTCACCTCTAATGCAGCAGACTGCAATATATTAACATACCTTCCCATCTCTCACATCTTTCTTTTCTTTCCTCTGCTTCCTTCTCTCCTTTCAGCTCCCATAAGAGACACTGGGATAAGATGTGTTCTCATACTGATAAGATGGTATATTAATATTGTGTTGTAACATCAATCTAGAGTGCACTTTATTTTCATGACCATTTTCCTCGCCCATTCTTTTGCTCATGAATATATTGTATACTGTCATTTTGTATGAATACTGCCCAACACCTGGTTTTGTATAGTTGGGCATCTCTTGAAATGTACTGAAAATGAATATAAAATATCAAAGATGATATTTTACTGTGATGCAGGGACACGAAGGCTATCATATAATTTTCATAGGCACCATTACTATTGTGAAGATGTTGCTGAATGGTTTTAAAGGGGCTGCAGTAATATCCCAGTGGAACTTTTTAAAGGATTGGTCATATGATCAAACTTGTTCTTCCATTCCTTTGAATGGGCCCCAATTCCAGAAGCTGTTCCAAGTAAGCAGACTCCTGTGCGGAGCCCCACTGAAGACAGTGTTGCTCCATGACAGCACAGTGGTGCTTTCAGCTTTGGGGACTCCGACATTTGTACATTATACTAGAAAAGACTTCTCTAGTCACACAACCTCAACACGCACAGTAGCCTGAAACTGATCTTAAGTAATGAAGCTCAATTTGTTGGCTTTTTGACCTAAGCTTTTAGAATTTTTTATTGTCTAGTTATAAACCACACACCTTAGGAAGGATGTAAGAAACAGTAACTAGGTATCTGAATCCTGGCAAGGAAAGTCTGCCCAGAGAAGGTCATTTACTGTATGTGTATGAATTTCCAGTAATGGAATGCTATTTAGTGAGTAATGTGTTTTCTCTTTTTCTGTTACATAAAAGAAACCAGGTCTTCACTTGCATGGGGTGGGTCAGTGTGAAAAATAAAGTTATAGACGGAGTAAACACTGCATTATGCAATATGAATGGTTCTATTATTCATTTCTGTTTTACAGGCCAAGTGTTAGTGTCTTTCAGAAAGTGATGTGGCATTTTATTTGTGACACACTGTTGACTGTTCTCACTTTTTTTATACTAAGACCTGTGTGACCCTCTGCTCTCTGTTGGAAAACATTGCTAAAATACATATTTTTATAACCTGTTCTAATTAATTTAATCGGCAGAGTTTCTGGAGCAACAACATGGCATTTTAAAGAAGATATTAATCAAAATTAAATTAACTACTATACCTTTCTAGCTGGAAATCCTACATCATCTGGAGCAACCAATTGGAGTTATAGTAATTCTTTGAAGAACTACTAATCAAAAACCCCAGAGCATTGAATGATGTAAGGAGCCTGCCACATGGGTTTGGGCTGCATCAAAAACTGACAGACATGAGCATCAATGAAGAGAAGGGTCAGGAAATGAGGTCAGATTATTCTTTAGTACACATTATGTATTCCATATGCATGAATGCAATGGGAGCTCTGACTGCTCAGCACCTTTGAGGATCTGAACAGTTAGTCAAAGATGTGAGCTGAACAAGGCACCTATAACATATCTTTGTGTGAACCTGACATACTGGAAAGTTCAGATAATTTTATTGATTTTTTTCAGTTTATCGCGAACTGTTATGAGCCACATACATGTGTTTCATTGAAATAAAGTGAAACATGTTGCAAGTATTTGTCTGTGTGTTGCATGTTTATACTAGTTCCATTAAAAGACTTGTGACAAGGTCAGACTTTTGGATTGAGTGAACCCCTAATTCTTGCAAATCTTCCTGCATCCTTACGCAACGAACAGTGCCCAACAAAACTCACTTGTTTTGTCTCAGTTCCACCTTTTCAGTCAAGCTATCTGGAGTAGCTCATGAGAGTGAGTACCAAGCTCAGGGAAGACTGTCAAGAAGCAAGGCATAACCTCCAAATTGGCTGTGAGTTCTACATTTAGATTTTGCCAACCAAGTAACAAGTGTGAATTCCTCAAGCATTATAGCAGCCTACCATGGAGTCACAGACATTCCCTTTGGGTTCTCCGGTCTAGCTTGCCACCCGGCAAACTTGCCTTTGTGATAGACGGTCCCTTACACCAAAAATCACAATAATATTCAGGTTACTCCCTGTCCCAAAGGACCAGTCACTTACTCCACATCAATTGCCCATTAGACCTCACACCAAAGACAATGTTGGTAGCCAATCCTATAATAAACTAACTAAAGATTTATTAACTAGGAAAAAGAAATGAGAGAATTAGTTACAAGGTTAAAGTGGGTAAACACACGCACGTGCACACACACACACACAAGTTACAGCCTTAGGTTCCAAAAGGTAATAGAAACTGCTGTGATATGCAAGCTTTCTATGTCCTGCTAGAGCTAATCCAAGACAAGCAGCTTGGGGATCCCTTGCTTAGGCTTAGAAATATTTTCCTCTCCAAATTCCAAGCAGCACAGTGATACAGTTCCTTCTCAGAGATTTTTATTCCCTTCCCCCAGCGTTCAAACTGATGGGACAAATATTTGCGCCTGTCACCCCTTCATGGAGAGCAGGAGGGGGCAATCAACATCTTTGGCCTTTGATGTGTCACAGTGGCTCATTTGGTTTCAATGGGCCTTCTTGTGTATAGGAACAGCACTTTAATTAATGCTTCTTTTCTGTTTGGCGAGTTAGGAAGTTACAGATATCAATGCAAACACTCAATATAACTTTATTCCATGGGATACAGATGTTATAAATAAGATCAATACTTGCAGTATCCCACAAGCATTTCATCAAGTCTAAACACTAAATGCATTCTTATAAACTTAACATCTATTTAAACAATGCTAACACACAGGAGAGCAAGACTGGTTTCCAGCTATGTATTTGTCAGTGTGGCCTAGGGGCCTTGCCATGAAGTGACCCCTGGTCTGCCAGTGTCACACCTGGATTTATAAAACCTGGGAGGGTTTTTAAAATAAGTGGGAGGGTCTCAGGGCTGGGGCAGAGGGTTGGTGTGAGGGCTGCAGGGTGGGTCCAGGAATAAGGGGTTCAGGGTGTGGGAGGGGGCTCTGGGCTGGGGGTTGGGGTGCAGGAGGGGGTCAGGGCTCTGGCCTGGGGGTGCAGGCTCTGGGATGGGACCAGGGATGAGGGTTTGGGGTGCAGGAAGGGGTTCTGGGTTTGGGGGGGCTCAGGGCTGGGGCGTGAGGCACGGACTTACCTCCTGCAGCTCCCAGTCAGCAGCGTAGTCAGGGTGCACAAGCAGTTTCCCGCCTCTCCTGCCCCCGTGGACCACACTGTGCCTGAAGTGGCCAGCAGCAGGTCTGGCTCCACACAGCTCTCGCCCACAGACACCCTCTCCCCCAGCTCCCATTGGCCAATGGAGCTGGTGCTCAGGGCGGGGGCAGAGTGTGGAGCCCCATGGCGCCCTTGCTTAGAAGCCGGGCCTGCTGCTGGCTACTTCCAAAGCACAGCACTGTGTCGGAAAAGGTAGGCACTAGCCTGCTTTAGCTGGGCAGCATTGCCGATGGGACTTTTAATACCAATCAGAGTGACCCAGTGCCTGACATGCTGCGACCAGATACCGTGTCGCAACCCCAACTTTGAAAAATGCTGATCTATAGCTCTCTAAATTTTAAAGGATACACAAGAAATCTCAAACCAAAAACAGATACGGGGGCCAGAGATAGTCATGGCATAACAATGAAAACAACAATAGAAGGCAATAAAAGGCTTGTGTGCTTCAGTACAGCAGGGGATCCAGAGAAAATAATGATCAGAAGTTATGTAGCATTTTCCTCAATTTCTTATAACTGGCACTGCTATGTTGGCTTTTGAGCAATGAACCTGTACCCTTATGTCTGCTTTTGTGCCAATCCTAACAAGACATTGGGCTGAACTATGACGTTTGCTACACAAGTACCTGTGATTGTGTACGCTACTGCATTAGCATTTCTTGGGATGAGGGGAACAGAGTGTTGACTCTTCCCAGTAGATATTTTGTCACTCTGGGGGCAAGTTGCTCACTTTGCAAAACAACTACAAAACTGGAGCCTGGATGCTTCAGCAGTCTTTTCTACTCTATCTAATTAACATTTTATAAGCAGCTTGATATTCGAGATATACACAGTGCTCTGGAATGCTGGCATACGTCACAGGGTCCATTCATTACAGTGGCACCTCCTACTAGCTGTCCTGGGAATTAGCTCTGCAAGGCCTGTGCTCCTCCTCCAGTGGTGTCTTCCCCCATCCTCTCCCATTCTGCAACCCCTCTCACTCCAGGATCTGCAGTCTCCGCTTCGTGACTTAGCCCCTCCAGCTAGGTCACTCAGCGTTCCCCCTTCCAGAGACAGTCCATCAGCAGTCCTAGGCAGTCTTCCCATTCACTGCCAAGGTGCCACTCCCTCAGTGGCTTGTGAGAGGATCCAGGCCCGCCTTCTATTCTGGGTTCCAGTCCAGGGACCTCAGCTCAGCAGTCCTGGGCTTCCTCTCTCTGCTCTCACTGACGTGTCCCTGAACTGCTTCCTACAACTCTGGCTCTCCTCGTCTCTCTGGGTGTACCAGCTCCAAGAACCCTCTTCAGAGGGAGTGACTGCTTGCCTTCTTTCAGCCTTTCCCAGCAGCCCCCAATACTCCTCCCTCTTCCTAGGGAGAGAATAACTGCACTTTCTTAGCAGTACTGTAGCCTGTAGCCTTCTATTGACTTTATAGGCCCTGCCTGTTCCTGCACAGGTGTGCCTGCTTGCAATCACCTAGTTCCCTGCTCCCTGGCTCCCACAGGTGCACCTTGTGGATTTAATTGGCCTCCCTTGACACCTTAAGCCCTTCCTATCCTGTGTGGGGGTGGGCACGTCATCACAGCATGAAAGGCACATGTTAATTCAATCAGAGTTTTTGAAATAACTCATTTTAGTTAATTGCTTATTTATTTATTTTTGAAAGGAATGATGTGCTGATGAAACTTGTCAGGTTAAGAATGCGTGAGTATGAACTATGGCTTTATTCTAAAAAGGACTGTGTACAAATGGCACCCTCTTACTCACAGATCCCTATGTGAATTCAGAGTCCTGTCTTCTTACATTGCTGGAGGAATAGATTTTTACTCCTGTTAGTACTGCAAGACATAAATGGGAGAGAGACCTGGATTCTATTTTGGCTCAGATATCAACAAAATTGTTAATTATGCTCTAACTGCAGAATTTTCATCACTGGTGAAGTGTGAGACAGAAAACACCCAGTCTGACTTTCAGCTTGCAGGGCTGCCAGTTAAGTATATATCTTCATCAGCTGAGCAAATCCGATCAGTAAATCATGATGAGATAATAAACATGGAACCCAATGATGCTATTTTTACAAAGTCACTCCCTTTAAAGCAGAACCTCACTCGATTGGTCTTTTGGCCCAGAGAACAAGCCAGGCACTGGGGCTAGTCACCAATGCAGCTCATCAGAGGGCCTGCATCTTAGGCAGAGAGACTAGTTCATTCAGTTGTAGGTTCTTTGCTGAGATAGAAAGTCATTTTAGTGGTTAACAAGAACAAAATAAAAAGTATATATTTACAGCTCTATATGTATGTCACTGCAAGATTTTCTTTTCACGTCTCAAACCATTCAAATAAGTAAGTACGTTGTGGGGAAAAGATAGCAAGCACTAACAAACAACAAGCCAGATTCTCAGATGGTGGAACATGGCACAGCTCCCATATAATCAGTGAAGCTAAGCTGATTCACTTCCACTAAGAAACTGGCCCAACATGTGTATGAGTTACGTGGCCTACAAGGATTGCTTTGTAAAAGTTATTTTCTGTTTTTAAATCTAAAGTTACATGATAGGTATGAACATATTGATCTCCACTATGTCCTACATGCATTTTTCCCATACTTTAACGGATTTCAATAATTATCATTAAGAAAATGACAGGGAAAATAAAGCACACACTTCATTTTCTTCTGTCTATTGCACAAGGTTTCAATCCATCCAGCACCAAGCATTAATGATAAAAGAAAGGGCACAACACAATAGGAAATTAGAACAGCTTTATCCAAGGTGTAAGTGGAGTTAAAGTACAACTATTATGACAAATCCATTTCACAGAAGAAAATTCTATACCAGAAACTATTATGAGGGATTTTCAGAGAAGCAAGAACATATAAAACACCAGGATATACCATTAAACATTTCATAGAAATAAATCCAGTAATAATATGCAAATAGCTAAGTAAAGCTGTCTGTGCAAAATGTAATCAATAATGTGGTCTGTGCCAGTTAGAATCTACAAATGCTTTATACTCTCCTCCAAAATCTCTCCTTTTTAAATTCAGTTACATCTCTGCCCTTTCACTGAACTAAACAAATGGCTAATTTCAACAATTTTTAAGCTCAAACACACAATATAAGGATTACTTTATTGGTTTTCTGTTTCCAGAAAACTTGTACCCATATGTGTACATTAGATTATTAATATTAATCATCATCATAACTTTAGTGCATTCAGTTAAAAAGTCCGGCTAAGTCATGTATGTCTGATTTTTTGATATTGCCTTTGAATTGTATTTAGTAAAGAAAATAGTCTGAGTTAAAACCTGAAAAAGCCCATCTATTACTGTGTATGAATTACTGCATATCATATCTAGATATTTCCATGTTGTTTCCATAAATATCCTTCATAGTTCTAACATTTGTTTTTATGTAGTGTCTTCCCAGACAATGCTATACATTGAGAGTCAATAATAAAGCAAAACTTAAAATGTTTTCTCTTAAGTTTTGAGAAGTCATTCAGTTACTC
This sequence comes from Caretta caretta, assembly GCF_965140235.1. Lineage (NCBI taxonomy): Eukaryota > Metazoa > Chordata > Testudines > Cheloniidae > Caretta > Caretta caretta. Next base: position 70,957,319 of record NC_134214.1, on the reverse strand, counting down.
AATGGAGCAGAAATTATTAAAGATAATTAGACAGAACAAGTAGAAGAGTACCTTCTTTCACCACTAGGTCACCAATTTAAATCTGATCCCAGTCAACAGTGACCAGAAGTCACTACCTTCTGAAGGCTTTGTGAAATGAATCATTAGTTTCAGTCAACACTTCCTAGTAGAGAAGTATCAACACAGAGAAATGATTACTAGAGCTGGCGTTATTATTGTCAGTCTCAGCAGAGAAGACAAAATTTCTTTTCAGATTTCAGCCCAGCTTCCCTGTTTGCAAGTGCAAGTTTCAGCCCAGCATTTTGCACTGGCAGAATGAAATGTAGATGTACCTCTAACTACTTTAATTGCACTCACAATCTGTGAGAGAAAAAGGGAGGGCATCCTACAGAAAAAAAAATTATGGCCTGGCAACTAAATTACCCTCTCTCTGCTAGAGGTGATCCCTCCAGATTAGCATGGACACACACTGGAGGCGCATCATAAGGAAAGCTGGACTGCTGTTGACCATATGTTCCTATTCTGTGGCTAAATGTCAACTTCAATCTACAGGGCTGTCAAGCATGAATCTTTCACAAGCACCAAATTCACTTTAAAATATTTAAAAGCATTATCCCCTAAGGAGACATGAAGAAGTGAGAGAGGAGAAGATCAGGATTGGTAAAATAGGTAGGATAGACGAGGTTAGGTAGAGTAGGAGGAAAACTAGGAGGACAATTTACAGTGATGGACAAGGAGTCAGAGAAGCTGACAGAAGATGGAGGTTTCACTTCCTCATCTGAGAAAGTAATCTGGTCCCAAGAACATCCTGTAGTTTATGAGCAGGAATTTAAAAAGACTATCAAAGAGGGAATTGCAGTAATTGAGATGGGAAGTAATTAAGGCAGAAAGAAAGACTTCAGCAGAGGCACAGTAAAGTTAAGGACTATGTCATCTTGATTTTCTTTGGAATGGATTAATGAGAAATTGAGCTATTTATAAAACATCCTGGTTTTACTAGAATTTCTTCCTTCAAACCTACCCTTTTTTATAGCTCTACCAAAGTTACTGTTGCAGTCTGTTGGTTTAGAACTATTTTCTGAAGTACCTTATACAATTTCCTTTTTCATACTTTAAGGTTTTTATGAATCTACACATAAATATATTTTTAAATGTTAAAACATTAAGCCAAGATAGACCCCAGATCTAGCTCTGCATGTATCATCTGAGTCTGATATTTCTACTGAGATATTAACCAGAATACCAGTTCCAAATGCTCATAACATTTGGACTAACGTTTCTGGATTTTTTCATGCTGTAGCTAATATCGAGTCATTTCTATGAAACTGTGCCTGCGGTTATGGACGTGCCACTCTTTTGAATCCAGTGGAGTAGGGTAACTAAGGACATCATTTGTGTCTGAGAATCTAATCTAATTTAAACCAGAGGGTGGAGAGTGGGAAAGCAAGGAAAATCAGACTGAAGTTAACTTCTGATGTTACCTGTGTGCTAAATAACATTGTAGAAAATATGTAAAATCGTCTTCATTACGGAGACTATAACAGAATTGGCTAAGGAATGGCCGCTTCACCTGAATTTCCTTGCTTTCAATGTACACAGTTGGGCCTGACTTATGCTGTTGCAAAGGGACTTTGAGTGCTAACTGCGTACAGTTCCTGCAGTTAGGAATAGCAGCTCTGCAGCAATAAAGTCTTCTCACCCTGTTTATTTTGTGAGGCACATTTAAAAGGATTACTGAAGAGGAAACTACATCGCTGAATGGCCTGGGAGTGTCTGTCCCCTGGGAGTCCCTGATATGATGAATAAAGTGCAATGTGAATCAGTAGTGTTTGTGAGGATGAGAGGGGACTGAGAACAAGGGTAAAAGTAATGTTAGAGAAAAAGCAGACACAGGCAGGAGCCTTTAGAGTAACCAGGAATTTAGCATCCTCAGTGCAGGGGACAAGACATATGTGCTGGGAGACAGAAGAGTCTTTCCTAAAGTGCTGTGTTGTAAGTGAAACAGTACAAGGATCGCCAGTAAGGTCAAAGAGGCAGAGACGTTTGTGTTTATTGTTTCTCCTCTTGGCTTTCAGGTGCACTTCAGCAACTCCCTTTGGGCCAGATTTCAACCAGACATGAGTAATTCACAAGCTGATAGCAGGGTGGAGAGGAGATAGGGTACTTGTGCCCTATCCCTATATAAAATCTAGTCACAGTTACACTCCTTATGCTTCTCAAGTGCCTACAAGAGGCTAGTACTGACTGCAGGGTTGGACTCCTGAAAAAGAGAGTGGGAAAGAATGGGGTCACACTCCTGCATCGCACGACACTGCCCAGTGAAGCAAGCCAGTGAAGACAAAAACATCTGCTACCATTTTTCAAAGTACGTAGAAAGGGTTGTCCTGGTCAGTGTTCCTCAATGGTACAATGCCTTGAGGAGCTCCCGCTGGGCGGGTGTGCTTCCTTTGTACTTTCCCACAGCCAGAGTTGCTATAAGGAAGGTGAGACCTTTTGCTTTCTCACATATCCTCCAAATGGCCAGCTGAAATCAGAAGCTTGGAAGCCTTCAGAAACGAGCGCCACATTGTGCTCTTCAGGAGAGAGTTTGCTATTCAGGTCCCACATATTCAGGTCCCAAATAGCTTTCCAATCACCTAGTATATATACATATATAAGTGACAATAATCAGCATCAAACTGTAAAACTGTGCCACAAACTGCCAATTACTTTGTGTAGTCAAAAAAAGAAAAGGAGTACTTGTGGCACCTTAGAGACTAACAAAGGTGCCACAAGTACTCCTTTTCTTTTTGCGAATACAGACTAACATGGCTGCTACTCTGAAACCTGTCATTTTGTGTAGTCAGTATTTCACTTCCACCATTTTAAAAGAAGTGAGGGAAATGTCCTAGAGATGTTTTTGGCATATTTCCACACATTAAACTTTTTGAATTCACAGAGTAAGACACACAAAGCATGAAATAGAGCAGAGATGCTTTCAGGATCATGAACTGGGGCTGTGTTCATTATCAGGAGTTTTCTAACTTTCCATTACCAATGTGTACAGGTCTCTGAAATTGATCTCTTAAATTTATTTTTTGCAGGATGAAATCTGCTCTTTTAAAATTCTGAACAAATCCCTGTTGTGTCCAACTTTGTACTATCAGCATACCGTTTTCAGTGTTGTTCCTCCGTACTGTCACAACAAGAGTCTCAAGCTTCTTCTAGCCCCTTACAATCAAGAAAAGAAAGTCTAAAATTTTCCAACTCTGGTTGCTTCAAGTCAAGCACCTTCACCTGTATTTAGTGCCTAATAAGGGCTACATTTTATCTGACTGTAAAGCAGTACAGTGCTGCCCCTTCCCCAACTGTGGCTGCATTAGGGCTGCTCATGTTACAGCTCCAAGTTCTTTGTGGAGCACAACCACTACTCCTCCCCGGAGCAAATGGGTAGGAAGGGGCTACAGAGGCAAAGAATGGGCAGAGCCTTGGTTCAATCCCCTACACATGCTTGCTAGAGGAGGTGAGCGACACAGAAGGGGAAGCATGATGCACACTTTTTATGTCTGCTTTAGATTACTTTCCCCTGGGACCAGAAAAGGAGTAGAGTAGAATTTGAAATCTTCAACTTGCTATTCCTCCTGAAGCTCCTCCAGAGGTCTTGGCTTGTAGCCAAGCAACCTCCTACTCAAGGCTCAAGTTAGTCATAGCTGAGTCCTGTGTTTCAGAGGTGCTCATCGCTTGAAGCTCCCATTGATTTCAAGACACCTTAGTTTTGGTGCCTGAGATGAATTGGAGCCTAAATGTCTATATTGTCTGTGCTACACATACTAAACCATGATCCTGTCTGATAGCCTGTACTTAATTCCCCAGTGCACCAACTCTAAGTGCTCTTCATTAACCTCTAGCTTCTCTCACCAGGGCCCTTCCATGCCCCAGGTTTGCAGACCTTTGAAAAATCATACATATTTAGAAATACAAAATACCTATAAGATATATAGAAACAGAAGGCTTCTAAGAGAAGAACGTTAACCTGTGTGGAACAATGTTTTGAATTACCACATCAACTTAATCCCAGGATGGGCTAACTGCTCTATTTCCAGCCATATTATTGGATCCCTTGTTTGACATCTCTTGTTTGCAAAACAGATGTTTGAAAAAAGCACGAGCCAAGATGAGTTATGTATGCTCTACAGCAAATGCAGAAGAGTACTAAATTCATATCACTTGAACATGGGCTTAAACAGTTGTCCAGCCCAATATGACTAAAAGGGAAGGACACAGAGTGGCATTTATCATTTCTGTGGGACAACGCCACCTTTATGAAAATAAGTGCCATAATACACCTGGATCCAGGTTTCAGAAACAAGATTAGCCTCCAAATGGGGATACAATGAGTTTGCAGGGCACATCAAACACTCAGGAGCCATCACTCCACAAGTCCTGTCACCTGAGGTCTGCCTACATTCAGCACTGTGATATGGGGATAGTTATCCTTGGAAATAAGTGTTAGGGAAGGGGAGTGTAAAAGTAGCAGTGTCACAGTGCCATGCCACACAGTGAGACAGCAGCATAACCTGCGACAACTTGTGCTATTTCCCCACTCTTCTCCCCACCTCACTTGTATTTCAATTGCCTCTCTTTTCCTCCCCTCTGGCTTCCAACACATTTCCCCTTTGTGATCTTCCTGCACATCATGTCTGCTACCTGTAACATAGACATCTATAGTCAATAAGGTTGTTTTGTAAGACCTTAGAGTGGTCTGGTGTAAAATCCTGGTCCCTTTCAAGTCCATGAAAAAACTCCGGTTGACTTAAATGCGGCCAGGATTTCATACAAGGTCTATTTTGATACTCAAAACAAATCTACTTTCACATCATGGCTTTTTGCCTTGATGATCCACAGTGACCATTCTCTTTTCTGAATGGTAATGAACAACCAACACCTGCTGGCCATTACTGATTAATAGGTTTCTTTTTAGCATGTAATGCCATATCATGCATATCATAGTAAGAGAACACCAATATACTGCATAAATACTGATCTATACCATGGTAAGCACCACTGACTGCTTCTGGCTGTCATTGCAAACAGCATTTTTAGAAACTGGGTTTTATTCAAGATAAAAGTATGATCATATTTAGGTTTCACTTATAACATTAGGAGCCTCCAAAATGATGTGAAGTTCTACCAATATCTGGCACCTTATGCAATTGTTTCTACTACACATCAATCCTTAGAATTACGTTAAAAAAAAGTCACGTACAGACTTAATTTCCTTAATAAAATTTGGGCTGGTTTATTTTTGTTTTTCATCATTTCAACTCATTAGAGTTAAATTCCATGTCTGTAAAAAAAAAAAAAAAATCCTGTAAATTTAAGCAAAATGCCATTTTAAAACAATGTTCTCATTAAATGAGAACAAGTTCTTCATTCTACATTTTTATTGCTTGCTTTTTTGTTCGGATTATGCACCTTTTCATTTCAGTTTTGTAAATTATGTTCAATACAATTATGCAGTTATGCTGGGTTTTTTTAGCACACCACCTTCCCCCACCCCCCAAACTTAAAGCCTTTTGTATTAACTTGTTTTATGACACACAAACCACATTAAAGATTTAAGTGAGTGCTGTTAAATCACAAATCTAATATTCAGACAACTTTGAAACAATTACAACCTAAACCAAAAAATTACCAGTAGCTAAATAGGACATATAAGCAAAGCAGTTATTAAAAAATAAAATGAACTGTATATTATTAACATTACATTGCTAACATCATGTCTTAACATAACTAGAGCAGGGTGAATAGTCAGAAAAATTACTCAGGAATATTTTTGCTAATTTGAATTGTTTTTCGATTCAGCCATGCTCATACCCATTTTTCACTTGCTTTAAATATTCAAGCCAAATATTTTTTCACATTAAGTTTTGGGGAATGACTGTTCTTCATGCAAATATGCATTTTCATATGCTAGAACGTGCAAAGGCAAGTATATGCTATTTGCATCAGAAGTGCTCACCTCCTGCCTATAAAGTGTCAGGTTTACAATCAAGGAGCAGAAACAATATCATGCAACTAAAGTGACCAATCATACACCACAAATAACAAACAGTAAACAGCCAAGGCAAATAGCTTGTGAGCCATCTGTAGGCACACAGATCATTACTGTGACATTCACACAACATAATATTTTTATTTGTATGCTGAAGACAGCATCTCTATATTTAAGACGATATTTTTAGTCAGAGATGGTCTCAGGCAGAGACAAGTCGTCACTGGTGATATGCTTATCTTTTAAAAGGAAGTATGTTGCAATGAACACATTTTGCCAAGATCTGACTGCCTATCTCATCAGTTAAACAGAACTTTTACAGCTAACTAGAATAGCACATTCTGACAACTTCCAAATGTTTGTTGAACATTTATAAAAAAACAAATTCATGAAAAGCAGTGTGCTTTTTGTTGACTACAAAAGGCTTAAGTGTTTGCTGTAAAGTTTTCCAGCTTTAACTGTAACATTAAATTAATCTGTGGGGCCAATCTCCCAGTATATTTATATTTTTGGAGTATATTTTTGTAGTATCAGATCAATACACATACACTCAGCTATGAGAATAAGACTTATAACCTATAAATAGGCAGAATACTGAACCAAAGTCCAGAAGTTGAATAATACTTGGACAGAGTTTGGCAAGACCAAGAAAATGGAGAAAGACAGTCTCTCTTCTTAGTAGTTGCAGCCAGAGAGTTGTCAAATGTTTCACTCCCCAGAATTCAGGAAGTCATGATTTGTGTAACAGATTACTGTGTTCTCTTAGCATACTTAACCGTTTTGAAGCAGAGAAGAAGCAATACTTCAATGTCAGTCAAATACTTGTTAAAAGTAATGGTTTCTATGATACTAAAAGGGTATAATGTCATTGGCTGAGCTAACTGCATCTTACACAGACTTAATATATTAATTATAATCAAATTGTATAAAATAATACATATATAATAAATGTAGGATAGCACATTGCTAGCATTGAGCATGATATTAGATGTGCACTGCTAGTTAAATGTGAGGTAGATGTCCACTGCCAGTTAAATGTGAACAGATGCTAGGGATTACTCATTCACTAAAAACACTATGCAGATTTGTGGTCTTCAGTGTCCTGATCTTACATTGCCAAGGATTGGATACAAAGCAGAAGTATAATTACAAGTATAATGTAAGTATATAAATAGAATTGCAGGAGCCATTTCTAGAAAAAAATGTATTGATCTCTGCACTTAAAAGTCTTTTGTTAATAAATTCCCTTGTTTATTTCCTGATTGGTATCTTTTGATCTATACTGTATAAAAACCACAGGTTACATTCGGTTTATAAACTGATGGCACAATACAGCCGCAAATTTGCAATGAACACAGCATTGTGTGAAAACAGTGGGATTTTTTTTATCCAGACAGGTGTTTTTTGTCTATAGACGTTTACTACACCCAAAACACTTTCACACAGAGTCCTTTGAAAGAATGCCCCTTTATTATCAGCTTGCTACATGTACAGAGTTCATTTCAATTTATAGATACCCCTTGCTTCATAAAAATGAATGCTATTTACAGATTTACTTATCCCCATATAATTTATTAAATCAGAATTTTTTGATATCTGCAGTTCAGGCTGCTGCTTATCAATCTCGTACCATATTGCACATGGACTGGCTACGCCACTAGTTGAATGAAAAGGTCATTTTTAATTAGAGGCTCCTATATTTAAAAGAAAAGGGATCTATTGTTACCTAGCAGCTCTGTGTTCTTTGGGAACCAGGTTGCAGTACCCAGCCCGTCTGACTCACAAAAGACCTCCCTCTCCCCCCACCCCGGCCGCCACCACTGCTTGAGCCAAAACCGATCAGAAGAAAGACTTAAACAATGAAAAGGCAGTGGGAGTCAAGCCTAAACCCCTGGGATAAGTGTGTTGCATCAAAGATGGGACAGGGATGCATCTCCATTAGCATACAGAATGGAGAACAGAGATTCTAAGGCAAGAACCACATGGAACTCTGGGACCAGAAAAGCAGGGAAGCACTGCATGATGAGGGAACTCTGCTCCAGATGTTAATGAACCCACGCCTGCACACACCCAGCTCAGTAGTTGTCAGATCAAATTCTAGTAATAAATCCTTTATTGATATCCAAAATAGTGACGCTCCCTAATTGCATTGTGAGCTCCCTCCAAGGAACACTGCCCATAGCCAGGAATGATTAGCTCCCATTGTCTAGCCTGAACAAAACAACTTTGGTATACTCCCTTGAGCCATCAGTTTATACATAAACAAATCTAGTGTTCTCCCTTGAACCATTGTTGTGCCTCTACAAAAAACCCTACCCATGCTCAAGTAAGTGTTCTAATGCCCGGATCCAAAATCTGCATCAGTTCCATTGGGACTTCATCTTCTCCTGACTGATTGTGCTGGAGACAGGAGAGCCCCCAGCAATCCGGACCCTCAGCTACCACCAACCCTGATCGATTCAAGCTTCACAGGGTGGTGAGAATCCATCTCTCTCTCTCTAGGTGTAGCCTTCTGACCCTGACTTGTGTGATCAGTTATAGTTTTCTAAACCTGACTTTTATAATGAAATTTAAGTTAGATTTAATATTATCACTGTTTTGTTTGTTTGGATCCCCTATGGCTACTACCTGGCAATAAATAACTTTCATGATTAAGCTGGTTGCTTCTCTCTCCCTCCCCCATGGGTGTTTTTTAGTTTCCTCATTCTCTCTGCAGCAACACTCCTCGTTCCTAAGCTAAAAGATCCCTGCAGCGCCCAAAAATCCTGTGGGGTTTGCTCATTAAGTGGGTTATTACCAGAACTGTAACGTGAAAGTGGGGATAGGAACGTGCTGAACCTGGGACATATGAGGGTGGCAGATTGAAAGTGCTGCTCAAGCCAGCCTGCTCAGGCATGTTCTGTTCCTGCGTGGTGCCCATGGCATATAAGGGTGACAGCTTGGAGGTGCTGTTCAACCCAGCCTGTTGAGTCCAAGGGCCTATGAGGGTGATGGCTTGGAAATGCTGCTCAACACAGCCTGCTGAGTCCAGGGACATATAAGGGGGTCAGCTTGGGAGTGCTGATTAACCTAGTCCTCTCTGATGTGCTCTGTTAATGTGCGTGTGTGTGTTCGTGTTCGTCTGATTCTGGGGCTGAAGGTACCCAGCCCTGGGGAACCTAGGTCCTGCAGGATAGATCCATTGGAAGAGAACTTGCAGCAGGGAGAAGTAGAGCTCTGTATGAGAACACAAGTGACACAAGCAGTACATTGATAGAAGTAAAGAAACCCACCTCCCCCCCAAAGAGTAACCCTAATAAATGAGAATACCCCAAAGTAACAGGCAAAGCTGGTAACACTATTGTAATGGACTTTACCTTTGAGAGACTCTGTCACGACACACAGCAGGTAGTACAACTGGCTACATCTAGGTTTGGTGCGTGATCTGTGAGGAAACTGCAAGAAATGATCTGCCTGTTGGAAACTCCTGGGTTGTCTCTCTGTTAGCTGACGCCAATATTGCCAATCACAAAACTCATGAGTCAGACTACCAAAAAAATATGATTTTGGCAAAAATATTTTGAGACATAAAAATTATTTTTGTCTGCCTCTGATTTTTTAACCCCCAGACCATGCCCTATGGATATCTGACAATTACAGTGCAGCCAACTCTCATAAATGTATGGCAAATAAGGCAATTTTGGCCTCCATTGAAGTAACACTTGCTACAGGAGCCAACTGAGACCAGAACCCTGTTGCACTAGGGCACTATACAGACACATAGTTAGCGATAGTCTCTGCTGTGAAGAACTTACAATAAAGTGAAAAGTATGGTGGTAAATTTGTGACATGGGAGCTGGAGCTTGGACTCATCCATCTCCTGTATGGGCTATCAAACTTCCATCAGCTGGGAACAACTGTTAATTCCCTCTGAGTTGCACATGATCCACACTGATGACCTATAGCAACCTTTTGCGTTCAGAATTCAAGGCCTATATGTGACCTAAGCCACTTTTAAACAGGGATTTCAGAAGGTAAGAAGAAGGTGTTGCATCCCTTGAATAGAAGTGTCTTTTTAAGTCCCTCCTGGTCCATTACCATAGTTTTAGCATCTTGCTATCCTTAAGATGAAAGAAACCTCAGCTCAAGATCCTTCAGGGATCATCACAATCTCAAGTTTCATGACCACCTTTGTAGATTAAAGGGAGACATTTCATTCTCTTCATTCAAATGTAGTTTCTGCCATCCTTTTTTCAGAGATTCTGAGGTTTATGAACATTATGAACTCTACCCGGACATTAAAAATGGTATTATGGATTTGAAAAGAAAGACTACCATGTACTTCTACATTAAACTCAGATGACCAGGCCAGTTTGTTATCAAAAGGATAACTTATTTGCACTGTATGGAGATTTTTAAGAGGAAAAAAAAACCAACAAGGGGAACATACCATATGTATCAAAGAGTTCCTCACATATGTTGCTTTTTTTAATCCAAAAAGTAGCATATGTGAGACGGACACTTGAAAAGTGATTTCTGTACTTCTCATCTGCCTCATTTTTAATTACACTAATATCAAATTTCCTATATCGCAACCTCTGCAACAAAGTGCTATTGCTCCAGTAAGTGTTGTTATCAAGTTAGATGGCTGCAGAGAACTTTCTGAAATTCAGGACATTTTAAGGTGCCCCATCATAGGCTCTCAAAACCTGAGGCACTCTAAATCACTACACACTTTTATAAATCTTGGACGTAATCTATGGGATGATCTGTGAAGTTCTATATATCTAGTCATTGAGAAGGACTTTTAGTGTACAGCTGAGAGAAAATCTGGATGGGATCTTACAACCCAATTAAAAAACATGGGGTAAAAAAAAAGCATGGCCTCAGTTAAGACAATAGCAAAACTCTCATTGACTTCAGAGGAGCAAGATGTTCTCCCACTGTGGGGCAGAACAGAGAAGCGGAGATCCGGTTTTCACTATGAGAATCAACAACATGCAAAAACATAGTCTCAAATTGAAAAAAAAACAGATAAAGAAAAACTGAAAAAGTACCGGATTGAAAGGAAACAAAGGAAAGCTGGGGGGAAAGGTAGAGTCTGAAATATAAATAATGTAAACTAAATAAATATGTAAGTAGACAGTGCATATTCAGAAAGATAAACAGACACATTCATAAATAAAACATTTGAATGCGTGGTAGAATGTTAGACACATTGTTAGACTACATAAGTGCTTAACTCTAAGTATTATGCTCACCCATCTTCCCCCCATTACAGTCTCTTGTTGAATCTTTTCTTAAAGGAGATTGTGAGCTCTTTGGGAAGGGACTTGCTTATATTTCAACAAAAAATCTTTATTCAGCCCAAATGAACGTGGTGAAAAAATTTCATTGTGGTCAAAATTCACCAGTTTTTCACTGAAAAATAGTAACCAGGGAGGGTTGTTTGTTTGATAAACATCTATGGGGCTTGGTGATAAGAAAATATTTTTGATAAACGTATTTGCTTTCTGGGTTTTCAAAAACTGAACATCTTTACCAAAAACTGAACATCTAAACTGGGATTTTTTTAAACCAGTTATTTGGTTTAGATTGTTTTATTGAAAACCTGAAAAGGTGTTCATGAAAAAACAAAACAAATAAAATAATCTGTGAATTTTTTCTACCAGATCTAATATTATGTGTTTGCATAGTGCATATAATATTGGGGCCATGATCCTGATTGGGCTTTCCCACAAGAACAACAGCAGGGAATATAAATGGGGTGAGAATAGCCCATTTACTAAAGTGGCAGATGGATACTAACATTAGAGAATCAAGAGGGCACATTATCACTTTAATTACATGTAGTTGTTGTACTTGTGGCACCTTAGAGACTAACCAATTTATTTGAGCATGAGCTTTCGTGAGCTACAGCTCACTTCATCAGATGTTTACCGTGGAAACTGCAGCAGACTTTATATACACACAGAGAATATGAAACAATACCTCCTCCCACCCCACTGTCCTGCTGGTAATAGCTTATCTAAAGTGATCAACAGGTGGGCCATTTCCAGCACAAATCCAGGTTTTCTCACCCTCCACCCCCCACACAAATTCACTCTCCTGCTGGTGCTAGCCCATCCAAAGTGACAACTCTTTACATAATCAAGTCGGGCTATTTCCTGCATAGATCAAGGTTTTCTCACATCCCCCCCACCCCCATACACACACAAACTCACTCTCCTGCTGGTAATAGCTCATCTAAACTGACCACTCTCCAAGTTTAAATCCAAGTTAAACTAGAACATCTGGGGGGGGGGGGTAGGAAAAAACAAGAAGAAACAGGCTACCTTGCATAATGACTTAGCCACTCCCAGTCTCTATTTAAGCCTAAATTAATAGTATCCAATTTGCAAATGAATTCCAATTCAGCAGTTTCAGCAGTTTCTCGCTGGAGTCTTGCGCTATATTGATGACATCTTCATCATCTGGACCCATGGAAAAGAAGCCCTTGAGGAATTCCACCACGATTTCAACAATTTCCATCCCACCACCAACCTCAGCCTGGTCCAGTCCACACAAGAGATCCACTTCCTGGACACTACAGTGCTAATAAACAATGGCCACATAAACACCACCCTATACCGGAAACCTACTGACCGCTATTCCTACCTGCATGCCTCTAGCTTTCACCCTGACCACACCACACGATCCATCGTCTACAGCCAAGCTCTGCGATACAACCGCATTTGCTCCAACCCCTCAGACAGAGACAAACACCTACAAGATCTCTGTCAAGCTTTCTTACAACTACAATACCCACCTGCAGAAGTAAAGAAACAGATTGATAGAGCCAGAAGAGTTCCCAGAAGTTACCTACTACAGGACAGGCCTAACAAAGAAAACAACAGAACGCCACTAGCGGTCACCTTCAGCCCCCAACTAAAACCCCTCCAACGCATTATTAAGGATCTACAACCTATCCTAAAGGATGACCCAACACTCTCACAAGTCTTGGGAGACAGGCCAGTCCTTGCCTACAGACAGCCCCGCAACCTGAAGCAAATACTCACCAACAACCACATACCACACAACAGAACCACTAACCCAGGAACTTATCCTTGCAACAAAGCCCGTTGCCAATTGTGCCCACATATCTATTCAGGGGACACCATCACAGGGCCTAATAACATCAGCCACACTATCAGAGGCTCGTTCACCTGCACATCCACCAATGTGATATATGCCATCATGTGCCAGCAATGCCCCTCTGCCATGTACATTGGTCAAACTGGACAGTCTCTACGTAAAAGAATAAATGGACACAAATCAGATGTCAAGAATTATAACATTCATAAACCAGTCGGAGAACACTTCAATCTCTCTGGTCACGCAATCACAGACATGAAGGTCGCTATCTTAAAACAAAAAAACTTCAAATCCAGACTCCAGCGAGAAACTGCTGAATTGGAATTCATTTGCAAATTGGATACTATTAATTTAGGCTTAAATAGAGACTGGGAGTGGCTAAGTCATTATTCAAGGTAGCCTGTTTCTTCTTGTTTTTTCCTACCCCCCCCCCGCCCTCCAGATGTTCTAGTTTAACTTGGATTTAAACTTGGAGAGTGGTCAGTTTAGATGAGCTATTACCAGCAGGAGAGTGAGTTTGTGTGTGTATGGGGGTGGGGGGGATGTGAGAAAACCTTGATCTATGCAGGAAATAGCCCGACTTGATTATGTAAAGAGTTGTCACTTTGGATGGGCTAGCACCAGCAGGAGAGTGAATTTGTGTGGGGGGTGGAGGGTGAGAAAACCTGGATTTGTGCTGGAAATGGCCCACCTGTTGATCACTTTAGATAAGCTATTACCAGCAGGACAGTGGGGTGGGAGGAGGTATTGTTTCATATTCTCTGTGTGTATATAAAGTCTGCTGCAGTTTCCACGGTAAACATCTGATGAAGTGAGCTGTAGCTCACGAAAGCTCATGCTCAAATAAATTGGTTAGTCTCTAAGGTGCCACAAGTACTCCTTTTCTTTTTGCGAATACAGACTAACACGGCTGTTCCTCTGAAACATGTAGTTGTTGGATACTCAACAGCAAATTCTTGTGACCTTTTCTGAAATGAATGGCAATGCTTCTTACTTAAGAACCTACAATGAGATTCCTTTAGGCCCATGTTTTGAAAGGTGAATGTTTATGGTGCATATATTTGTGCATTCATACTGGGCAATAACAAGCCTAATTATTCATCTGCATGTGAAATTACTTGATTTCACATGCAAATAAATATGCTGTTATCATTCACAAATTTGGGATGCAGAGATTTCTATTAAGAACAGGAATGACAGATTTTGCTGACTTTTAACACCCAACTATAGCATGCTTTTTACTGCTGCTGTTAATAAGCTTGGAGAATTCCGAGAGATTTGGGTGAATAAGTTCATGAGGAGATTCTGGAGATACAAACTAGGTGCTTGCCTTTGAAAATCTGGCACATAAAGCCTTGAAACAAAGTGAGTGTTGTGTGTTCAAGAGGAAGAAAAGAGGATTTTTCAAACAAAAATCAACCAGTCATTCAGTCAATAGACGCGAGCCAAACAATACAGGAAACATTTAAAAAGACCCAAAGGCATGTACTAAACAAACGGTAGCAGCAGCTGGCACAGTGTTAAGAATAACGCCAAACCCCTGCATAACAAGTGGCTGGTTTCTGTGAGCAAAAATCCAGGCCAGTTCAGTTCCACTAATGTTTTTCTCCATTATCTAAAAGCTGACATCTTTTCAGTAGTTACTGCAGATGATACCACCTCTGATGTAATTAAAGAATGATTATTTAGAGTGAAGTGAGTCAATATCATCCTATTCTCTGTTTTGGCCAAAGCCAAAAAAAGGGCTTGTCAAAGAAAATAGATGTTTTGCATTAGGGAGTGAAAGGAGGGGTGATACAAGGAGTCGAGTAATTTGATGGGCAACACTGCAGTGGAATTAACTCAATATGTTCAATATGGTCAGTTCCGTGTGCAATAATATTGGACAGATGGATATGATAGCTATGTACTTTTGCTGCCTTTGCATTAGTGATTCAGTACTTACAAAGCAAACCTCCAATAGCTCCTGGCTCATTGCCCAGTGAGAGAAAGACTGGAAGCAAAATACATTAAATGCTCCTAAAAATCTACATACTCTGCAACACTTCTGAAATAAGTCTCTTTCAAAATGACCCTTTGGACACCAACCAACCAACCAAAAAAAAAAAAATCATCATCGTAACACGATCCTATAAACTTTTCGGTTTAACGGTTAAATAATAATGAGTGGAAACTGAAAGGCACAATTCACTTTGAATGAATACAAATGAGGGAGTGTTTGATGAATTTTTTGTTTTTAGCTGGTAACTAGGTATCAGGATTAATTATGTACCCTACTTAAAGCACAAATATTTCAACAGAAGAATGGGGTTAATGAATGCACTCTTAAACCCAACAAGACAAAAGGTCACAGCTGACCAAAACCATAAATTTCTTAATGCACCAGATTTCTGTGATTATATGGCAACGGTTATATTTGGCCAGTTAGAAATAACAAACAAATTGGCCCTCCAGGAGCTGAAGGAGAGAATTTCTCAAAGCATGAAGGGACTTATTTAGGCAGGTACAGCATTGCCCACTCGTATTTTCATGGGTATGCATGAGACTCCCACTGACATCAATTCACAGACTGATCAGGTCTGAATTCACCCATCTATGCTGAGAAGTAGCAATATGTTATCATCAACAATAAAACTATTGACAACAGATATAATGTGATACTGCCTAAAATCATCAGTGCTATCGGCCTGGTTCAAAGCACATTGAAGTCAATAGAAAGTGGGATTTGCACCAGTCCCTAATACTTAGGGATTTGATTTCAGTGGGATTTGCACCAGTCCCTAATACTTAGGTCGATAGCCTTATCCATCCATCCAATGTATCCATCCATGTATCTATTGCAGCCAGCCATCCATGTATCTAATGCTTTTAGAGAGAAATCCTGTCCCTCTCAAGTCACTCCAACCACCAAACAAGCAAGCAAAGAGAAACATATTCCTGAGAAACACTATTATTATAATCAAGCAATTAGAGTTCAGGGGTTGGTAAATTTCAGGTTTATTTATATATATTAACCATATCCTTTTCTAGTGAATTTGTTTAACAGTATCCTGGGAAGAAGAAACACTCTGAGAAGAAGAGAATACGATAGGTTAAGCTTTCAAAGAGGTCTTTTGTTTCTGGAACATCTCTTTGTTATGAGGAAACTCCCTTTTGAATTTACTGGGGTTTTTTCAGTTGAAGGCTGGGTTTCTGCTTTAGGGAGGAGCATCTGATGAATCATTTGCAGTTTTTTCACAGCCTCAGAGTTGCCCTCCTGTTGTCAATATGATCAGTAATTTTTAGTTACTAGTTTAGGCAAACCTCGAGATGTGTGATTGACAGTTTAAGACAGTTGACTGAAGAAATGGCAATTATTTTAGTGTTTATTCTCATGATAAGACAAAGACCATTGGCCCTGTGGCATTGCTACTTTCATCTTCCATGACCCCACTTCTCCTCTCCTACACCCTTCAGATCTCAGGAACCATCCTGCTGCTCATCCGCATTAGGGTGGGCCTCTGAAGAAAATATGAGTTTAGCAGTGGGAAGATGAATTGTCTAGTGGATAGACCACTAAGCCTGGGCTCAGTGGACCTGGGTTCTATTTCTGGCTCTGCCACTGGCCTTCTGGGTGAGCTTGAGCTAGTTACATCCCTGCTCTGTGCCTCAGTTTCCCGAACTGTAAAATGGGGATAATGATACTGCCATCCTTTTAAAGCACTTTAAGCTCTACGGATGAAAAGTGCTATATAAGAGCCAGGTATTATTATTAGCTATGGAAGCCTTGAGAAGAGCACTGCCACCAGAATCAGTGCTGCAGTAATTACTGCCCTGTTCAAGGCTTCACTCTCCAGGGCTGTCAGATTGGCATGTTTAATTACCATAATAAGTGTACTAAATCTAATTTTTAAAAATTGCAACACACATCCAGGAGCAAAGTTCAGATGCTGTGAAGAACACGACGCTGCACCCTGCTGACTTAGCCCTTCCAAAGTGATTTTGGGAGCAGAAATAAAAAGTGAAGACTGTGCCTGAGTGAGAAGAGGTTTATAATTATGGCTACAGAGGTACAATCACTCATGGCTTGACCCCTCTCTCATACATGCAGGTGGCTAACCTTAGGGAGGGGAGCTGTTATGACATTCCTGGCTGGGATTTTTGCCCTCAACAAAAAAGTGTGGTACAGATACACAGTCTCTTATGTGCCCACACTGGTACCCAACTGTTAGGATGGCTTAGTGCCCACTCACATTGGATGACCCAAACACTGGGCTGCACACATCAAGAAAATAGGAGCTAGTAGCTAAAGCAGCTTACAGAATAGTGTAAATTCCTCCCATGTGTACACCATAGAGCTCTTTAAATATAATTTACCCTCTGATGCTGTTTTAACTGAATCTTGAAAGAATACATGAATAGCAGACTTGAAGGAGATGTGATGTTTATGAGAACTTCTGGCTGAAGACTAGCCAACACTAAGGTACTGGTGAATGGGTCATGGTATACATTTTCTGATTTATATCAATTTTTTAATCACCAAGCCAAACTATAAATATAGGAAAGTCTCAGACTACAAAACGCCATCACTCTGCAGATGATAAGTGTTCTACATAATGCATATCAAACCCTAGCATTAGGATTCTCTACATAATACACGTAAACTGAATACACTTTCAGGAATAGCATCCAACACAGGCTTCTGGAATACCTGATACCAGTGTAGTGAGTGATTCTTTTTCACTTATCTTAAGAGGCAACTGTATAAGTGAGAGTTGCAACCATGCTCAGCAGCACCATGTGCAGAGTGTGGGGAGATTGAGAGTAGAACCTTGGAGCAATAATCAAAAGGTTTCACAGTATGTTTGGCAAAAATGCCTCAGGTTTAATTCTTTTTTCTTCTTCTGAAACAAAGCCTTTAAAAGTTTCTTATTCATTTTTATTTTTTGTGCTGAGAGAGAGGGAATTTCAGTGCCCTAGAATTGTGGTCCCACTGAACACACTGTGTTGAGAAGAGGAGAGCCAGTTACATCTAACATATGTAAGGCCTACACAGATTACGGTACACTGTCAGTAGGAACTGTTGTCATGCTCTCAGTGAAAGTCGTGTAGAGAGGTCCCCAGTGCACAATTGTTACCTGAGTGAAGGCCATTGTAAAGGAGGCATGGGCAAATGCAAGGAGTTTCTTGTATTTTCCTAATAAATGTACCTAGGGCAGTGATACTCACACCTCAGTGGTTCAGGAGCCAAATTAGCAATCAACATTTTCCTAACAAGCCACAATAGTGTGGATTCATTGTTTCATTAACTATAGTACTATACATTCAATTGCACAGTGTTTTAATACCATGTGCTGCAGAGAGCCACAGGGGAGACACTAAAGAACCACTTGCAGCTTGAGATGCTCAGTCTGAGTATCACTGACCTATGGTAAACACAAAGTAAAGCTGCCTTCAACTGATATAAATTGCATCTTTCAATATGCATCACTACTCTCAAGCCAAAAGATAGCCATCCAGGCAAGCAGGACGACAACTGGAGCAAACCATTCTTGTGCGGTCATGGAGCAACGCCAAGTACTTTGCTTCCAACTGACCTGGGGATCAGTGGCTATAACAGTAATGCCGTGTTTGCAGAACCATTGAGAGATGATACATTACTGCTTTCAAGCATTCCTTCACAGTTGGATGTGGTATATCTTACCATGGCTACATTGTCCCAGGGTCCACCTAGCTACTCTTTCACTCATCTAGTGGGTATTGTTTCTCAAAATGCTTATAATGAAAACATTGAGTTTGCATTGTGTATTGCTGAACTGTGCAAGATCGTCTTTCCCCAACTTGAACAATTTATTCCAGTTTTGCTGTTTTTAACAACTGTCAAACACTTATTTAACCTATGGATTATACCAGTGACATTTTAAGACTGGCAACTTCTGTAGCAGTATTTCAGAAGGCCTGCTAGTGATCGTGCTGGAACTCCTGTTTCATCCTCATTTTAGGTAGCAGCAGCTAGTCACTGCAACAGCCCTTGATCCTTGATCACTTTGCCCACTGAAAGGCTGACTGAGTCTGAGTCATTACTTTTCCCACATTACATTAGATTGCAGGCCAAAAGGACTTGCAAACCCTTATGGGCTGATCCAAACCCTGGCCTGGTTACAACCTGAAATCACATCTGCCGCTCAGTAACTGGCAAAAGCAATCAAGAGACATGTTTTTACTAACATTAGTATCACTTCCCTTTTGCCTTCTTTTGGCCTTGGAGAGCATCTATAATCCACACACATTGCCTCTGCATCTGGGAAATGCATCCTCTTACATTCGGAAAAGCAAGCTGGAAAATGAGTGCCTTCTTTTGCAGCACAGCTTTTATCTGGGGCCAATTTTCTGTGACATGAGAAGATCAAGACTACAATCTGGATACTATGATGTGGCATTTCTGACAGAGAAAGCAAGAGAGTTTTCTAATCGATTCCCCTGCAATCCTTAATGTCCCTGAAAAACATATATAAAAGGAGAAAAATAGCAAGCCAAAAAAAGAGGAAAGTCCAAAAGGCAGCTATCATAGTGTCCTCTGTTTAAAGAACAAAATTTGTTTTCAAACTAAAATCAGAGTTACAGTAATGACAATTCAGACTGTGACAGTGTAGGGATCTGGAAGATGGACTTTACAATACATTTCTAAAAAGGAGGGGGTGGTTATATGGGTTTAAATGTGGAAGAAAGATTTCTGTGGGTTTTGACTTCTCGGTCAAGCTGAGTCTTCTGAGATTAACGTATCTCTACTAAAAAGCAAGGAACAAAACAAAACCCAACATTTTAAAATATTCCTTTAACTTCAAAATGACTGAGCAAAAATTTTGTAAACTGTGTTAAAATAAATTATTTCTGGCCTGAAACATTTTTTGGCAAGTTTTAACCCAAGGTGAATTTGTCTGCCTGACTTACAGTGGAGTCTATAATGGAAATGCTGACAGAGACAGACTTTTAAATATAGTGATGCTAGAGGCACCAGTACAATTCCTTTTTGTCAGTCCTTTTTAATGTGTTACATTTGTTTTTTAGAAGAATCCATTATTTCAGCCGACAGTATTTTTTTGAGCTTATGATAAGACCTTGCACAATTTCATGGTCTTTGTATTTGCACTTGTGTTGGTCTAATATGCAGCCTAATCTTTATATATATTTTTCCTGACAGATCATTCCTGTTCTTTCCTGGAGGAATTCAGCTTGCATTAATTGTGGCTTCATTATGCACTGTGACCTAATTACTTATGGGCAGGTATGAAAAGTTCCCAGGGTCAATGCAGTTTGGATTGATAAGCCACAATTTGAATGCTTAGGAGAAGGGTTACCAAGAACTTTGGATGATACTTTCAACTATGGGTTGAAAATTTCATGATAAGTTCTATCTCAAGATTTTTGGCTGGCTCAGAAAGATGTATTTCAGCCCCTCCACTTCTGGTTACCTTCAGAACTAGGAAATTCAAAAGGTGCAAGGGATGGGGGAGGATTAAAAAATCACCAAACATTAATATTTTTAAAAATGTTTGATTTGAATTTTGAATGAAGATTTACAGTGTTTTTACTTTTTCTAAGTGGGTTGGCTTAGTTGTAATGAAACAAAGAAAGGTGAACCCAAAAAATCCTGCAACATTTGGCCCACACAAAAGCAGAATTCACAAATGCAACTTATCCACAGATTCCATGGTCCTCTGTAAACTCACTGATAACCACATGACTAATTTTTGCAGAAATATTATAAACTTATCAGGAATTAGTCACAAAAATGAAATAGTACACTGTCATTTTGGGCAAGAATATAGCAAAAGAGCAGGTTATTGGGCCTATAGCACCCATATCAGTAAATCACTTAAGAGCATACTTAAAATTAAGAAATTTCTTATGTTTGCCGGAGAAAGTTAAAGCATTTGTTAAAGTTAAGCATTTGTTTAAGTCCTATTAGAATCACAAGGTTATGTTGTAGAATGTGAAGACATCCAATAAACTGGTAACAGCTATGCAAGAGTTTATTTTTCAGGAACTCATGACAGTCCCTATCCAGTAAATCCTTTTTGCATACATTACAATATTTAGCCTAGGAATAGCTCTGAAGTGGAACTGAAGATATGAAAGCCCTTAAATATGGTTAGGTCCGGAGCTGGATCTGGATCTAAACGTTGCTATGTTTTTCTGTTTTTGCACCTTTTTCAAGACTTCTGACACAAATGACAGTGTCAACTAAAGCATGTTGGAATGCCATGGTGCAGATTGTGGGCTCTTGCTAGATACAACAATAAAGAATGAGTTTTGTAAAGAATGAAACAACATTTTATGGGTCCTTCATGATCTCATGGAACAACTTTTCCCAATTTCTACATGTGTACATCTGGATCTACAAATGTGAGTGAATTTGGAGGTGCTGACTCTCACTTACAGAATTCCCTTCTGGATGAAAGGAAGAAAAATCCCCAACAATGTTGTCTCTGATCAGAGCTGGGATGACTGAGAGCCAGGATGCTCTTGGGGTCAAAGTACTGGACTAGGTGACCTAGGTTTCCCCACAACTTGGACAAACAAACAATCTCTCTCTCTCTCCTCAGCTCTTCATCTAAAAAAATATAAGAATTAATAATACTTCCTTTCAGTCTTCCTGGTCTATTTATGCTAGATACTCTTCAGGGAAGGAACAGTCTCTTACTATGCGTTTGCATTGTGCCTAGCAAAATGGGGCCTTAATCTCAGCTGAGGCCACTAATTGCTAGTGTAATAGAAAAACCAAGGCTTTCCTAGGTTCCTCTCCATAGCATTTCTGCATCCTTTACTTATGTCATTTCCAAATAAGTAACTGTTGATTGTGCATTTGTTATATTATATTTTTAAACATGTTTATATGATGCAGTTTGAGAGGTTTTTGTCAGGAAGCTGACTTGTTGTATGCAGAGTTGCACCTGAAAGAATTCTGTCATGCTGCTTGCCCAGGGTTCTCTGATAAAACACACTCATTTTTCTTTTCTTCAAGGTCACTCAAAGCACAGATATCACCCATATCACATCCATATATCCGTCACACAGGTGATATCTATGATCCTTATGACAATAAATGACCTAGAAGAAAAGTTATTGTGTTGGATATGCAGCATGAGCTAGACCTGTGATTATTTTTTCTTCTACTATGAATAATGTATCTTTCCCTTTCTCCTCTGAATTGAAAACATATTTTTCTTATTTTCTGTTCCTCTCCATCTCATTCATTCATTCTTTTTTTAGCCTTTTCTCCTATTCATATCAATCACATTGTGGTTGTACTTCTGGCATTGCAAAGAAATCAGGGAATATACAGAAAGCTAGATGCCTCACCGTAGGAAGTTCACCATGTGGCTTGGGAAAGGAGCACTCCCACCCTTAAGAATTCTTAACATCAAGGACAAATCTTTTTTGCATAATAGATAATATTTGGGACTTCATGATAACATTGCCTGTGTATATCTGTCTACAGCAAGGATCTCTGCAGAGCAGTCTAGCAAATCCAACCATCTGTTTGGGGAACCGTTTTGCTACTCTGTGGGCAGTTAACTGCTTATGCGGAGGAAATTGAGAAATGTTTAATAGCAAGTAATCATTGAGTTTTGTCTCTCCCTTTATGAGGTAAAATTATATTGTAAGCTAAAATTACATTTGTACTTGGTTGGACTTTGATCTCGACCTTGCTCTACCCAGGAAAAAATACGAAGCTTATTCATAGGCCTGCTTTTAGGTGACAAGAGCTGAGGGAATCACTAGCATACTATATTTGGTGCTTTAGCATGGTGGGATCTCTCCCAGAAATATCAACTACTGGAAGCAAGACCCTGAAGTATATAACGCGAAAAGTTAGTGCTCCTTCAGGCTGTGTTTCTTACGTGAGTTCATACAAGATTACACCCTAAAAGATTTATGGATTCCAAGGCCAGAAGGGACCACTGTGATCATCTAGCCTGACCTTCTGTATAACACCTATCAGATTTTCCCCAAAATAATTCCTAAAGCAGATCTTTCAGAAAAGCACCCAATCTTAATTTAAAAATGGTCACTGATGGAGAATCCACCACAACTTGTGGTCAATTGTTCCAATGGTTAATTACTCTCACTGCTAAAAATGTACGCTTTTTTCGAGTCTGAACTTTTCAAGCTTCAACTTCCGGCCATTGGATCATATCTAGCTTTTTCTGCTATACTGAAGAGCCCATTATTAAGTATTGTTCCTCATGTAGGTACTCATAGATTGTAATCAAGTCATCCCTTAATCGTCTTTGTTAAGCTAACTAGATTGAGCTCTTTGCATCTATTACTATAAAGTATATTTTCCAATCCTTTAATCATTCTCATGGCTCTTTTCAGAACCCTCTCCAATTTATCAACATCCTTCTTGAATTGCAGACACCAGAATGGGACACAGTATTCCAGCAGCAGTCAAACCAATGCCAAATACAGAGGGAAAATAACTTCTTTACTCCTACTTGAGATTCCCCTGTTTATGCATCCCATGATTGCATTAGTCCTTTTGGCCACACGGTTGCACTGGCAGCTCAAGTTCAGCTGATTATCCATCACCACCCCCAAATCTTTTTCAGAGTTACTGCTTTCCAGGACACAGTCCCCCATCCTATACGTATGGCTACATTCTTCATTCCTAGATGTACACATTAACATTTAGATGTGGTGCGTCTTATGCCCAGTT
The DNA here is from genome assembly GCF_965140235.1 of Caretta caretta. Lineage (NCBI taxonomy): Eukaryota > Metazoa > Chordata > Testudines > Cheloniidae > Caretta > Caretta caretta. The sequence goes on along the minus strand of NC_134214.1, from coordinate 70,933,470 downwards.
TACCATGCAACCCAGATTGCTCTGTGTCAATAACCTGTCCTCTTGAGATTTACCACTCCCTCCAGTTTGTGTCACCAGCAATGATTTGATATTTTTCGTCCAGGTAATTAATAAAAATGTTAAATAGCATAGGGCCAAGAACCAATCCCTGAATGACCCCGCTAGAAACATACCCATTCAAGGATGATCCCCTATCTATAATTATATTTTGAGACCTATTAGTTAGCCAGACTTTAATCAATTTAGTGGGCCATCTTAATTTGATATCTTTCTAATTTTTTTAATCAAAATGTCTTGTGATGCCAAGTCAAATGCTTTACAATAGACTAAGTGTATTCCACGGTACACATCTGATGAAGTGAGCTGTAGCTCACGAAAGCTCATGCTCAAATAAATTGGTTAGTCTCTAAGGTGCCACAAGTACTCCTTTTCTTTTTACATCAACACTATTATCAACCAAACTTGTCAGTTCTTCCTCTGACATATATAGTGTTGGGAGAATTTGCATTCTTCTCCAAACAACATCTAATTCTGAATACAAATTGGCAAAACCTCAGGAGACTGGTATTTTTCCCAGCATGAACAGTCTTGTGATATTTCCAACAAGGAAACACTTACAAATGAAAAACCATTTGCTGAAGACTGATGTTATATGCTACTTTTAACAGCAGGATCCACATTTGTGCAAATGTCTAAGTGCAAAGTCAGTATTCCCCTAGACTTGTGTGCTATTCTTGGATAATGCATAAGGAATCATGTACAATAAGCACTTTAAATCAATTATTGAATATATAATTAATAATAAATAATAATAAATAATAATACAAAGTAGTTCTTCCCTGTAAAAATAATTTAAATCCCTCAAAACCCTTCCTGGAAGCAACTTATTGCAGTCATTGGGAAGCAAGATATATTAATGTAAAAAAGACTTTTAGACATACAGAAGATCTGTGACAAACTCCAAGACACTTGTTCATACTCTAATTTCTGAATCAGGTTCTTATGACAGCAATTTCCCCATTGATTCCATGAGCAGAAGGGAGAGCAAACAAGTAGCTTCTTGTGACGGAATCTCGATGGCTGGATTGCAGCATTCAGTAGCATCACACTAGAAGTGACTTTGCTGGAGTTTGTAGAAAAGGATGTGGCGAAGCAGCCACTTTCTGGTGTATGCTTCTGGGCTGAGTTGACATTTTTCTGATCTAAAGTCTAGTCTGGTGGGGTTTTGTTAAGTTATTCATAAACCAGTGTTTGCCATATTACATTTCAATGTGAGACAAATAGAATAATCACCCCCAAAAGTTCAAATATATAAGGGGAAAAAAATCAAGCTGGGCCTCCTTAGTTCTTGCTTATGAAGCCCGCCCCCAAAGGGAATTATGCTGCAGTGTAAAAACTGCATACAAAACTAAATGAAAAATGAAAGGCAAACAAGATCACATCACCCTAAAATCCAATTGGGTTAACACTGCTCAGGTCAAAATTAAACACCCATTGGACCCCTCCATAGCTATTACTGTAAAGTTATTGGATGAGTCAGCCAATGAGTGGGAGGAGGGAAGGGAGGGATAGCAGGCCCATGTGTAGAGAAACTAGATCACTGCAGATCTCAGGAGAACCACTAATTTAAAATTTTGGATCCCCTTCTCATTCTGAGACACACAAATCCAGTCTCTCCAGTAGCCCAATAAGCAGGAAATTCATTGATCATCTGTTGTACAGTCCTTAGAGAGCTGGAGGACTTAGTGGTTAGCATCCCATTGTGGGGAAGTGGGAGGAGACCCTGGGCCTGCCCACTCCACCAGACTCCAACCCAGGGAGCTAAGATGGTCAGCAGCATTGACCCCTGAGGGAGATGAGAGTGGACCCTTTCAGTTACCATTTTGGGTCGCTTCCTACCACTGCTGGTCCCAGATAAAGAAAAAGAAAAAGGAAATCATACCATCAGCCGCAACTGGGCTCAGCATCCAGTCCTGGTACTTCAGGGAAGCATTGCTAGCTCCTTTTGGCAGAAGCCTGCAAGGTAGGTCTGTACTCCTCTCTCCAGCCTTCTGAGCTAGGTTACTCCCTTTTCAACCCTGTCTCCAGTTGAAGCATGCTCTTCAAGGTTGGAGGGGCAGGGCTAACTGGGCCCATTACTGTCCTTTAGCCCTTTCTGTCCCAATGTGGGGTTTGTATATCCCATCACTCTTTCCTGTCCCCTGCTTGAGAAAACCTGCATGGGGAGAATGTGGCCTTTAATTTGCAAGCCCAGTTCAGTGCACCCCCCCCCCCCCAAAAAAAAAAAGTCTCACCACATCTTTTACATGTATGACACAGAAGAACAGAAATTTAAAGGCAGCAGAGATTCAGCGAGAATGAGAGCTGAAGTCTGCCGTGTGATGGACAGAGCACAAACCTCAAGTAAAAATTTGCAATAGGCATCAGAGGCCAAACAAGAATCTTGCTGTAAGTAGTAATATCAGAGTGATCTATTAATATGCTTTCACTTTGTAGCTTTATTATTTAGGTGCTGACCTACAGAATGTTTGAATATTGCACCTTGTATTTAGATATAAATATGGAAGAATTCATTTAAAGAAATATTCATAGAAAAGCAAGATATCCTATACGGATTGATGGCTGGCTAGAAGAAAAGCATCTTGGGCCATTAAGCCCAGTTGGGTATTAATATCCAGGAAATGCCCTACCTGAAGCATGGATATTATTGTTATTTTAAGATGGAAAGGAAATGGAGATGAAAAAATAATATGGGTCAAATGATTTTATGAACGATGCTAAGCACATCGCATCTATAAAGAATTAAAGTGCAATTGTGGTCAAGACAAGTGACTATGTAAAAATGAAAAGGAGTACTTGTGGCACCTTAGAGACTAACCAATTTATTTGAGCATGAGCTTTCGTGAGCTACAGCTCACTTCATCAGATGTATACCGTGGAAACTGCAGCAGACTTTATATACACACAGAGAATATGAAACAATACCTCCTCCCACCCCACTGTCCTGCTGGTAATAGCTTATCTAAAGTGATCAACAGGTGGGCCATTTCCAGCACAAATCCAGGTTTTCTCACCCTCCACCCCCCCACACAAATTCACTCTCCTGCTGGTGCTAGCCCATCCAAAGTGACAACTCTTTACATAATCAAGTCGGGCTATTTCCTGCCTAGATCCAGGTTCTCACATCCCCCCCACCCCCATACACACACAAACTCACTCTCCTGCTGGTAATAGCTCATCTAAACTGACCACTCTCCAAGTTTAAATCCAAGTTAAACCAGAACATCGGGGGGGGGGGGGTAGGAAAAAACAAAAGGAAACAGGCTACCTTGCATAATGACTTAGCCACTCCCAGTCTCTATTTAAGCCTAAATTAATAGTATCCAATTTGCAAATGAATTCCAATTCAGCAGTTTCTCGCTGGAGTCTGGATTTGAAGTTTTTTTGTTTTAAGATAGCGACCTTCATGTCTGTGATTGTGTGACCAGAGAGATTGAAGTGTTCTCCGATTGGTTTATGAATGTTATAATTCTTGACATCTGATTTGTGTCCATTTATTCTTTTACGTAGAGACTGTCCAGTTTGACCAATGTACATGGCAGAGGGGCATTGCTGGCACATGATGGCATATATCACATTGGTGGATGTGCAGGTGAACGAGCTTCTGATAGTGTGGCTGATGTTATTAGGCCCTGTGATGGTGTCCCCTGAATAGATATGTGGGCACAGTTGGCAACGGGCTTTGTTGCAAGGATAAGTTCCTGGGTTAGTGGTTCTGTTGTGTGGTATGTGGTTGTTGGTGAGTATTTGCTTCAGGTTGCTGGGCTGTCTGTAGGCAAGGACTGGCCTGTCTCCCAAGATTTGTGAGAGTGTTGGGTCATCCTTCAGGATAGGTTGTAGATCCTTAATAATGCGTTGGAGGGGTTTTAGTTGGGGGCTGAAGGTGACCGCTAGTGGCGTTCTGTTATTTTCTTTGTTAGGCCTGTCCTGTAGTAGGTAACTTCTGGGAACTCTTCTGGCTCTATCAATCTGTTTCTTTACTTCTGCAGGTGGGTATTGTAGTTGTAAGAAAGCTTGACAGAGATCTTGTAGGTGTTTGTCTCTGTCTGAGGGGTTGGAGCAAATGCGGTTGTATCGCAGAGCTTGGCTGTAGACGATGGATCGTGTGGTGTGGTCAGGGTGAAAGCTGGAGGCATGCAGGTAGGAATAGCGGTCAGTAGGTTTCCGGTATAGGGTGGTGTTTATGTGGCCATTGTTTATTAGCACTGTAGTGTCCAGGAAGTGGATCTCTTGTGTGGACTGGACCAGGCTGAGGTTGGTGGTGGGATGGAAATTGTTGAAATCATGGTGGAATTCCTCAAGGGCTTCTTTTCCATGGGTCCAGATGATGAAGATGTCATCAATATAGCGCAAGTAGAGTAGGGGCTTTAGGGGACGAGAGCTGAGGAAGCGTTGTTCTAAATCCGCCATAAAACTGTTGGCATACTGTGGGGCCATGCGGGTACCCATAGCAGTGCCGCTGATCTGAAGGTATACATTGTCCCCAAATGTGAAATAGTTATGGGTAAGGACAAAGTCAAAGTTCAGCCACCAGGTTAGCCGTGACATTATCGGGGATAGTGTTCTTGACGGCTTGTAGTCCATCTTTGTGTGGAATGTTGGTGTAGAGGGCTTCTACATCCATAGTAGCCAGGATGGTGTTATCAGGAAGATCACCGATGGATTGAAGTTTCCTCAGGAAGTCAGTGGTGTCTCGAAGGTAGCTGGGAGTGCTGGCAGCGTAGGGCCTGAGGAGGGAGTCTACATAGCCAGACAATCCTGCTGTCAGGGTGCCAATGCCTGAGATGATGGGGCGCCCAGGATTTCCAGGTTTATGGATCTTGGGTAGTAGATAGAATATCCCAGGTCGGGGTTCCAGGGGTGTGTCTGTGCGGATTTGATCTTGTGCTTTTTCAGGAAGTTTCTTGAGCAAATGCTGTAGTTGCTTTTGGTAACTCTCAGTGGGATCATAGGGTAATGGCTTGTAGAAACTCGTGTTGGAGAGCTGCCGAGCAGCCTCTTGTTCATATTCCGACCTATTCATGATGACAACAGCACCTCCTTTGTCAGCCTTTTTGATTATGATGTCAGAGTTGTTTCTGAGGCTGTGGATGGCATTGCGTTCCGCATGGCTGAGGTTATGGGGCAAGTGATGCTGCTTTTCCACAATTTCAGTCCGTGCACGTCGGCGGAAGCACTCTATGTAGAAGTCCAGTCTGCTGTTTCGACCTTCAGGAGGAGTCCATCTAGAATCCCTCTTTCTGTAGTGTTGGCAGGGAGACCTCTGTGGATTAGTATGTTGTTCAGAGGTATTTTGGAAATATTCCTTGAGACGGAGACGTCGAAAATAGGATTCTAGGTCACCACAGAACTGTATCATGTTCGTGGGGGTGGAGGGGCAGAAGGAGAGGCCCCGAGATAGAACAGCTGCTTCTGCTGGGCTGAGAGTATAGTTGGATAGGTTAACAATATTGCTAGGTGGGGTGAGGGAACCATTGCTGTGGCCCCTTGTAGCATGTAGTAGTTTAGAAAGTTTAGTGTCCTTTTTCTTTTGTAGAGAAGCAAAGTGTGCGTTGTAAATGGCTTGTCTAGTTTTAGTAAAATCCAGCCACGAGGAAGTTTGTGTGGAAGGTTGGTTCTTTATGAGAGTATCCATTTTTGAGAGCTCATTCTTAATCTTTCCCTGTTTGCTGTAGAGGATCTTGATCAGGTGATTCTGCAGTTTCTTTGAGAGCGTGAGGCACAAGCTGTCAGCATAGTCTGTGTGGTATGTAGATTGTAATGGATTTTTTACCTTCAGTCCTTTTGGTACGATGTCCATCTGTTTGCATTTGGAAAGGAAGATGATGTCTGTCTGTATCTGTACAAGTTTTCACCCTGACCACACCACACGATCCATCGTCGACAGCCAAGCTCTGCGATACAACCGCATTTGCTCCAACCCCTCAGACAGAGACAAACACCTACAAGATCTCTGTCAAGCTTTCTTACAACTACAATACCCACCTGCAGAAGTAAAGAAACAGATTGATAGAGCCAGAAGAGTTCCCAGAAGTTACCTACTACAGGACAGGCCTAACAAAGAAAATAACAGAACGCCACTAGCGGTCACCTTCAGCCCCCAACTAAAACCCCTCCAACGCATTATTAAGGATCTACAACCTATCCTAAAGGATGACCCAACACTCTCACAAGTCTTGGGAGACAGGCCAGTCCTTGCCTACAGACAGCCCCGCAACCTGAAGCAAATACTCACCAACAACCACATACCACACAACAGAACCACTAACCCAGGAACTTATCCTTGCAACAAAGCCCGTTGCCAACTGTGCCCACATATCTATTCAGGGGACACCATCACAGGGCCTAATAACATCAGCCACACTATCAGAGGCTCGTTCACCTGCACATCCACCAATGTGATATATGCCATCATGTGCCAGCAATGCCCCTCTGCCATGTACATTGGTCAAACTGGACAGTCTCTACGTAAAAGAATAAATGGACACAAATCAGATGTCAAGAATTATAACATTCATAAACCAGTCGGAGAACACTTCAATCTCTCTGGTCACGCAATCACAGACATGAAGGTCGCTATCTTAAAACAAAAAAACTTCAAATCCAGACTCCAGCGAGAAACTGCTGAATTGGAATTCATTTGCAAATTGGATACTATTAATTTAGGCTTAAATAGAGACTGGGAGTGGCTAAGTCATTATGCAAGGTAGCCTGTTTCCTTTTGTTTTTTCCTACCCCCCCCCCCAGATGTTCTGGTTTAACTTGGATTTAAACTTGGAGAGTGGTCAGTTTAGATGAGCTATTACCAGCAGGAGAGTGAGTTTGTGTGTGTATGGGGGTGGGGGGGATGTGAGAAAACCTGGATCTAGGCAGGAAATAGCCCGACTTGATTATGTAAAGAGTTGTCACTTTGGATGGGCTAGCACCAGCAGGAGAGTGAATTTGTGTGGGGGGGTGGAGGGTGAGAAAACCTGGATTTGTGCTGGAAATGGCCACCTGTTGATCACTTTAGATAAGCTATTACCAGCAGGACAGTGGGGTGGGAGGAGGTATTGTTTCATATTCTCTGTGTGTATATAAAGTCTGCTGCAGTTTCCACGGTATACATCTGATGAAGTGAGCTGTAGCTCACGAAAGCTCATGCTCAAATAAATTGGTTAGTCTCTAAGGTGCCACAAGTACTCCTTTTCTTTTTGCGAATACAGACTAACACGGCTGTTCCTCTGAAACCTGTCATTATGTAAAAATGATATTACCTTACTGAACATATTTTCTGATGTGCCTGAGTCACATCTGCTTACTTCAGTAACAAAGTAACTTTCAATACCATTAGCCAAGTTAAAGCCAATAGAGCTGCAGAAGAATGAGCCAGATTCAATTTGGTTTTATTACATCACAGAATCTTTCTTATTGCACACCATGATATAAGAGGGAGAAAGAACATGGTTTGACTTTCATATCCTAGGCTGGAGTTGCACTGCTGGCATGTCAAGTTGCAAAGAAAGCCTTCAATACATGACCTGATGCAGGCCTGTCTTCATGAGTGTGCAGTCAGGCAAACTATAGAAATAACTTTGAGATGCATGAGCTGTCTTCATCCATCTCAGTGACATGTTAACTCTGACTTCTAATGAAGACAATTTAAGTGTCACTAGATACTTCACTGACAATCATTTCAGCAGAATATCAACTAATTGTAAACAGATTTTGAGATTGAGGAAAATTATGCTAGTATTCAACAATCTGATAATTACCTTGATACCTTACCCTTTTACTAAAAAATAATTTCGGAAGTGATGTATATTTTCATTCTGCCTCTCTTGAGGTTACAATCTAATTATGTTTTGTCACAGAATTATTGCAGTTGGATAGGAGAAAGCGAAGCTTTTTCTTACCCACTGAGAAGTGTATATTATTCAGACAATGATGTTTATATTATTCCAGTAGCTTTACTATTCTGGTATAGCAACTACCATGCCCCAGCCATAAATATACTTTACAAGAAGCTTCAGAGCAGTTCCAAGCATTAAATATATATTTTAAATTGCTATTTTTCCAGTTGTACAGCTCCTCTAATTATTAAATATTAAAACAGTACTTTGCTAGCTACTGTGCCAGTCAGGTCCGTCCAAGGAATTAAGTAAACTGCATGGAAAATTATTTTACTTGCTTTTTCTGGTAGGGCAGCAAGAATGTGAGATGGGACTTTTGAAGTGAAAAGAGGGGCAAAGGGGTCAGGTAGATTTTACAGTTGGTTTATTGTATAATTTTCACTGATACATTATGTACATTGGGCCAGACCTTTCTGGATGCATTTTAGTCTAAATAAAAGAAAGATGGAAAGAAAGGCAAAGAAAGTAAATAGCTGATATAGCCCAGAACTGTATATCCCAAATCATCACTCTGCCACGTAAATGGGCATGGCTATGTATCTAAATGATGGATTTGGATATCCCACTTATGCAAACCATGTCTGGAAGTTCAAAAGTGTGTCAAATTTCAACTAGAAAGCTTTTTTAAGCAAATCAATAACCTCCTGAAATTTGACTTTTTGTGCGGCATCACCACCACAATGCTCTGCATGGATCAGATACAGTAAGAAATCAGAAAACAGGGACCAGATTGCAAAATTCTTCAACATTTTGGAAGCTATTTCTAACTCCCTTCGCTTAGTTCCAAAACCAGATGGTCATATCATTGTTGCCATTATTCTCAGTTACACAGTCATATTGTCGAAAGTTAAAACTCAAACAGCCTCCTTGTGAGGTAACTCATACATCTGGAGATTTTTATATTATTTTTATATATATATATATATATAGAAAAAACAGACCTTAAACTACTTCAAAGTGATTTTTTAAACACGGCATGTTTTCCTAGATATTTCAACTTCCTTTCCATCCTTACATTGCCTGGATGTTCCCACTGTGTATGTACAAGCAACAGATAAAAACATAGTGGCGCAACTGAAGGGTTAAGTTGTAATTCATTTCTGCTATTATACACTATTTGGTTCCTCTGTGATCAGTTGCACATCCACAGAATGCCCTGATTGAAATACAGGCCTATATTCAATTGTCTAATAAGTATTATTCTACATGTTTCATTTCTTCTCTGCATCATCTTCAAATCTGGGCTCCCTCTGTGTTCAAAAGAAAGTCACAGCTGTGGTGTCCTCTTCAACTTTCGATTCAGGCACAAAATACTATATTTTTCTTACAGAATCACTTGATTCTTTCTATTTGTCTAGACATTAACTTTAAAAAGAAGTGAACTGACATGAGGGAAGCATCAGACGGGAAATTGTTCTTCTTTATGTCATGTCCGGTCTCAGATTTATTTAAAAAAAATATAGTCATGCAGAGCTGGTATCTGCCATCTATATTTCACCTTACTCCATATGTACTCCTGTTGGCTGAAATGCTCCTATTCATTGAGGAAGGGTACTGTTCATTATAAGTAAGGTTGGGAGGAGCTGGCCCTCAGTTTGCATTGTTTGCTCTCAATGAAACAAGATTATTTTTAATTTTTAAGGGGGATGTTAGGTAGAGCTGGTCAAAAATGGGAATTTTTGTCTCATAGGAAATTCCAATACTTCTGTCCCACTGAAAATTCTGAAACATCAACATCTGGAATCATCCCAAACGGAAACTCCCAAAAACTTTCAACTCATAAATGTCAATATTTTGTTTAGATTTTTTCCAATACAAAAAATGTCAGCCTTCCCAAATCTAAACATTTCATTTTGGCTTAGTTTGACACTAACCTGTGCCCCCTTGGTACCTTCCAGCCATGGTACCTTCCTGAAGTTACAGTTCAGGTTCTTCATGCCCCAGGTTTCCTCCTTGAGCTGGGCACCCTAGCCAGATTGTGTTTTCCATGCTGGACAGTGACCAGGCTACTCCCATGGTGCACCAAAATCATTTAACCAAAGGGGATACCACCATATATTATGGGAAATGTAGTTTAGCAAAGGAGCCAGAGGGATGGAAGATTCCTCTCACCTGTAACCTGTCCACCACCCTTTGCCTGGGTTTATGAGCCCCTTTTTAAACTGCTCCTCCAGTCAGAGCATGCTTGGCACGCCTGGAGCCGGGGGGTTACCTGGGCCTTTTAACCCCTTCATGCCCAGTGTGGGGTTTGTATACCCCCCCCCCCAGTGTCCATAGGCTCACTCTGGAGGTGCAAATCCTAGCAACCTGGCCAGAAAGTTTTGACTGCACTGTCCCCTGCCCAGCAGTGGTGACTCCTCAGACTCCTCCCATAGCCTTAACACACCCTCTCCCAGAACTCCACCCAAAGGTGTGAGCTTTCAGGTTTACCTCCTCAAAGGGGCACATGGTAGGTGTAACACATAATACAGAGAATTCTAACACCATTGCTCTTTACTTTAGAGATAAAGGACAGAGAGTACAGACCATATAGGAAACAAAAAACTCCCTACTCACAATGTCCCTCACAGCTAATCCTCTCCTTGGGGGAACTTTTGTCTTCAGGTAGACAACTTTATCTCCTACCTCATCAGAATCATGCAGCAGCTTCTTTTTGCTTGAGCTGGTGAAAATGACTGAAGACCCCAAATAGATTAGATCCTACCCTTTCTATAATCTTCCAGTATCTGTCAGATGATCCCAGACTCCAACCAGCTGACTTCATTGCTAGGAGACCTCTCCTCTGATAAACCAGTCCTCCTGAGTAGCAGCCTCTTATTGTTTAGAGCTTTTCCATTTCAATGGGAGAGCACATAAGTCAATTACTCTCTATTGTTATCTCTTTGCCATGAGCCTTTGGAAGTTCAGCCCAACCTGGAAGTAACAGGACAACAGGAAAGCTGAAGAACCACACATCCTAAAGGAATTACGCAGTCTAACAAAGATACACAGAGTTCATAATCACACTCAGAATTCATAAATTGTACAAATAAATCCCCCAAATTGTTACAGGCTGCATTTTGGAAAAAAGACACAGCTCGACACAGAGGTCCATGCTGCAGTTATAGCCTCTTGTAGGACACCCTGCAGTGATTCACAAGAAGCTGGGTCACTGTGGTGAGATCTGCTTTTGAAAGAAAAAAAAATAAGCACATATTAAAGAGAGATTATCTATTCTGCTGTCTGGACACAGAGAACCAGCCAGGGATCAATGAGACCCCAGGCTGCATACTTACAAACCTGAGGGACAGCACAGTCTTTGTACCATGTCCAGGCCTAAAGCCAGATTTGCTGGGGTCATTCAGAAGGCTCCAGTTATTGCTCAAATAGGAGAGGGATTTCTGAGACAGAGCAGTGATGGTGAGATGGTCCTTTTCAAGCAAGTATCAGTGGGGTAGCCGTGTTAGTCTGTATCCACAAGGACAACGAGGAGTCCAGTGGCACCTTAAAGACTAACGGATTTATTTGGGCATAAGCTTTCATGCATAAAAAACCCACTTCTCCATGCATCTGAAAGTGGGTTTTTTACCCATGAAAGCTTATGTCCAAATAAATCCGTTAGTCTTTAAGGTGCCACTGGACTCCTTGTTGCTTTTCAAGAAACGGGTTCTTAAGCAGGGGCTGATCATTCACTTCTTTAAAACAAGCTGACTCCTGAAGGTAGACATTGGCAATATTCTGTAAAAAACAGTTCTGCCTTACAGGACTTCACTAGCCAAGAACAACATGGAAACAATTTGCAGGTCATAGCCTGAAGCTTCCAAAACTTCAGTGAATGTCAGTGGCTAAAATTCAAGTAGAGAATACTCTGTATTTAACTGCAGATATAATTTGCTACCACATGAGCAAATTGCCTGGACTTCAGTCAAGTTATTTTAAAATATTTACAATGTTCAATGAGGTTTGTATTAAAGTGTATATTATTAAGGTGTAAAAGTAAGTCCTCATTATGAACAAGAATCTACAGGAGAGATAAAATAGACAAGAATGCAGTTGTTGCACAGCACATACAACCCCATACAAATCTATAGATTCACTTCTGTAGTAGAAGTAGTGATTTTTTTAGCTGAATTCTCTCAGTGATTTTATTTGCAGTTTTACACTTGAAGAATTTGAAGTGGGAGAAATAAGCTACCAGTGTATAATTCTAAAACTTAAAGTTAAAAGGCGATATATGAATACTATAAAGTGTTTTTAAAAAGGGAGTCAATGATCTTAAAAAAAAAAGGGGCTAATCTAATTTGACAGGCAACTGGAAAATGAGAAGAGCATCAGCCGAAGAATAGTTTTAAGAGCTATTTATTATTTAGTCCGTTAGGAATCACGCTATCTACTGTAGCGTATGCAAGATCCAAACTACTTCTTTCCTGAGTAAAAATGTCTCTGATTGTTTCTCACCTGTGGTGATAATCTGTCAGTTCTAATTAAGTTCAATAGAGAGATGTTATGCTGAAGTTGTTTAAAATGCACAGCTACAGGTGCATAAATCCTGTCCTTGGATGGCAGTTTTCTGCTCACTAACATTCTGTCACACAGTATAGTACATCTTGCTAATACATGGTAGATCTTAGGGAGACATCATACATTATAGGTCCATTAAGGCATTTCACATCAAGATTGTGAATTGCTTCCCAGGAACAAGAGGAAGAGAACTATGTGCAATAAGTATTATTTTGTGTGTGCATTCACATGGAAAGTTGGAGGTTTAGTCGAGAATATTTCCTCTTATTGGACAGATAAGAGTAATTTACACATGTGTGCGCTCTGATGGCTGGTGATTTCATCTGCAAAGTCACTAACAATTTGGTCTTGGGAAAAATAAAACCAAGACACACAATAGACTCTAAAATTGGTTTTAAAAAGTTACTACAAACTTTTCATTTGTACACTAAAATTTATCCTGATGTTTTACATGGTAACATTTAACATACAGTAGCTGACAGGTTCACTCTTCCTAAAATGTAATAAATACCATTATTTAAAACATAAAGGGAAAATGCAAAGCTAAAATGAAAATTGAGTGAAGCCCATTATGTGCTCATCAGTTTTTGCATCATTCTGTGATAGATTTGATATGGTACTTTAAGCCACTTATGATAATGGTCCTCTGTCCCAAGTATCTTGCAAATCACAAAATCAGTCACAGAGGTCTCAGCGATGTTGCAGTATTATGGTATCCGTTATAGTCTCAGTGATGTCAGAGACTACGTTTTGTGCAATGTCTTTAGAAAACAAGAAGTGTCAGGATGTGTTCATAAACAGGAAAACGAACACAAAGGATTCTTAAAGCTGATATCTGTACTTAATCTCTCTCACACTGTCCCACACACAGCCTCATTACTGGAGAATTCAGCATCAAACTTCCTATGTGGCACACCAAGTCTATCCAGTACTTCAGAAAAGTGACTGTCTTACAGTATCCACAAGTTTGTGGGCCAAACATACCCCTGACTGAACTTCATTCAGTATTGGCTCTCTCAAGCTTGGATCTGTAGAACGTTGGATAGATGATGTGAGGCAATGTAGACCTATTCAAGCTGAGTTTGCGATCTCATTTCTAGTAGACACATGCCCACGTCACCAAAACTTCCACCAGAACTGGCAGTAATTTGGTCTCCTTTTGGTACTTCTACAAAGAATCCAAGGACTAGATAGGCTTAGAAACTGTATTACCTTCACACTGCAGAGATAATCCCTTCAAGCAGTCTCTTTGCTGGGGTGAAAACTGCAACATGTATTATATATTTCATATGCATAAAGATATTATCTAAGTCTTCACAGGCATCAGTCCCGGCTTCTTACATGAAGATTTGATTGATTAACTAGCTAGATCAGATCAGAAAAATAACTTTACACATATTTGCTTTTCTTTTATAAAATGAATCTCAACATCTCTGTGTTATTATTTATTTAAAAATCTTTAGTTACAGGTTTCCTTTATTCCAATTTAAAAAGAAAAATAAGTATTATAAGTTTAATACTTTCTGAACTTATTTGTACTGCTAAAATAATCTCTTCAGTAAGGCTTACGTTTTTTTTCTTTCATTAAAATTGTCACCTATCCTTTTATTGACATGTCAGATAAAATATCAGTAATGCAAGATGTCTTTCTTGAAGCCAATTTCTTAAAATGAAAAATCTTTTTTTTCCCAAAGCTAAATTTAAAAAAGGCATCTTTCTGGCAATGTTAGTTTGATCACAACATTCTTTACTTAATTATACCCAGTGTTCCTCCATGTTACGTTCACATATTATGCTGCTTCAACTTTCCCTTTTGTTATATGCTACTTTTAACATTAAACTATCAGCTTTCTCTTTGACTGGAAGCTGTTTAAAGATCAGACTAACCAGCAGCCTTTGGGTTGTTCTCATGTGAGTTACTATAGACTGAAATACATTCTGAATCAGAAAACCTTTCCATATAAGTAGTAAATATGTCTACATCTTTGTTTGATGGAACATTTAATGACTACGTTGCCCCGGATCAGTGTGGGAGTAGCCCTACTGACCTCATTGGGGATGCACATGTGCTTCAAGTTAGGCATGTGCTTCAGTATCTTGCTGAACAGGCACACTAAATATCACAAGATGAGGGCCAGTACTTTGATAGAAGAGCTCCAAGCAATGGCACCCTGTTGTAGGAAGCTGTGATTCAGCCTAGGGCTAGCTTCTCTCAGAAGGAGAGCTGAATTGATGCGGCTGCAGCATGTTAGTAGGGGAGTGCAGTTGTCATTTTTAGGGAGAGAGATAAATGTGATAAAGATCCTCTGCCACTTTTCACTGGAGTTTAGAAAACCTTTCCTGGAATCGAAGCCATTAAAGAGATCTCTTTTGGGTTCCCAAGGGCATCTTGTCTGTAATATGTCAGTCTTTCAGATTACAAGCCTTTTCAAAGCCATATGCAGTCAATTGTTGGCACTTAGACACTGTGACAAAGTTCTTCCTCTACCTTGGTAGGTCTTGCGCTTATTGGCGGATTTGCTCGCCTTGGAGCTTCATGGCAGCCCTTAGTTTGGCCATTTTTGTGAACCCACAGTCCAGGTCAACTCCTCCTGTGTCTGACCAGGAGTTGGGGGGAACCCGGGCTGGCCCTCTATTCTGGGTTCCAGCCCAGGGCCGTGTGGAATGCGGCTGGAACAGCTGTGCGACAGCTACAACTCCCTGGGCTACTTCCCCATGGCCTCCTCCCAACACCTTCTTTATCCTCACCATAGGACCTTCCTCCTGGTGTCTGATAATGCTTGTACACCTCAGTCCTCCAACAGTCCGTGTTCTCACTCTCAGCTCCTAGTGCCTCTTGCTCCCAGCTCCTCACACATGCACCACAACTGAAGTGAGCTCCTTTTTAAACCCAGGTGCCCTGACTAGCCTGCCTTAATTGATTCTAGCAGCTTCTTGATTGGCTGCAGGTGTTCTAATCAGCCTGTCTGTCTTAATTGTCTCCAGAAGGTTCCTGATTGTTCTGGAACCTTCCCTGTTACCTTACCCAGGGAAAAGGGACCTACTTAACCTGGGGCTAATATATCTGCCTTCTATTACTCTCCTGTAGCCATCTGGCCTGACCCTGTCACAACACATAGTAATAAATGTAACTCCCCTGCCTCTTTAGCTGGCTAAAGTTTTTGTTTTGTTTTTACTTCCTCTCACTGCAACTATTTTGTAGCATTGCTGGGGCTGTTGTGATTGATGCATGCCTCCCCTGAAGTGTCTGTATTTCAGTGTTGAGTGAAGTGAAGTGACCCCTAGAGACAGTAAAAGAGAGAGTTTGTAATTATGTAAAGTGCTTTGAGACTGACAAAAGGTGTTATATAAATAAATGACTACTAATAATCATCATGTATAGCAAAAATTACAAAGGGCTAGATAATTCTCTTAGGAAGGCAACATCCATTGTTGCATCTCTTCAGAAAAGTCTGCTATTGGTATGTGGGATAGGGAATATACCTAAGATTAGGGTCCTCTCCAAAGTACTTTAAATTTTGTTAGTGAATTTTTAATACTTAGTACTTCCAGCCCCTTCTATGGAAGATATTTATAAGCCCCCGCCACTTCCATAGTATTTGAACACCTCACCATTTTTAATGTATCTATACTCACAAGACCCCCCCACAAGATAGGGAGGTACAATTATCCCAATTTCAGAGGTAGGGAACAGAGAGATGAGGTGACTTGCCCAAAGTTACACAAGAAATCGGTGGCTTAGCAGTGAATTCAACCTGGTTCTTCCATGTCCAGTATCCTAACTATTGGGCCGTCCTTTCTCTAGACCTAGAGATCAAAGTCTTCTGTTCATCCACGGTGAAATTCATCATCATTTCCCCCAAACCCGAACAAACAAGCTTTTCTGAAGGGAGCAGGGAAAGATCTGACCTATCAACCTTTAGTCAGTTGCAGAGTAGGTTGGCAGTTCCTTCATAGTAGCTGTGCTTTCTTAATACACATCACAGCGGATTTAGTGTCCTGCTGTGCATTAGTAAAGTCCTAACCCCCCTGTACTGAGCTATGTGAAGCTAACACACAAGCCATGCCAGGAGTGCATAATAGGAAGAATAGTAAGAGTCCATATGGCTCCATCAGAGCTCTTTAGAGACCTGAAAATCATAAAAGAAATAAAAAAAGAGAAAAAGTGGGAACATGGATGAATTGTTAAGGAGGAATAGAAAGGAATAGCACAAGCATGTAGGGACAAAATTAGAAAGGCTAAGGCACAAGATGAGTTACACCTAACAAGAGACCTAAAAATATGCTCATTAAATAGAGGCTTAATAAAAAGAGGCTCATTAAATACATAAGCAGCAAGAGAAAGTCAAAGGAAAGTGTAGGTCCTCTGCTTAGCAGGGAAAGAAAGCTAAAGAAGCAAAGTTGGTGGGTTTACCTTACATTGGTGTGTAGACATACCCTCAAGGTCCCTTTCACTCCAAAATTTTATGATTCTATGTCCACTTTAAGGTTTTGTCTGTACTGCGATAAGGAGGTGCGATTGAAGCATGTGCAGGTATACCCAAGCTAGTATCACTTGACCACATACCCAGGGCAGGATTGTACTCAGGAAGCTAGTCTTTGCTGCTGCCACTGGCTAGATCAAAGCTAGTTTATATCATACCTTCTGACTGTCATGTAGACACACTAAATCCCTCCTCCTCCTCCTGTGTAGGAGAACTATGGCAACTCAATGACACTGGAACTTTCCAGTATTCTCTCTGATGGCTGAATTTCACCTGAATAGGACAAGTGTAGGCGCATGCTAACCTTACTGCTTCCTCCATCCATGCACTTCTACCCTGAATTGGAGATACAACTCAGATGTTTGAGAATCTGCCCTCTTCCCATCCCCTTTCATTCTCTGGACTTTCTACTAGGACTGCAATCAATTGCTCTATTGGTTTACATGTTGCACATATATGTCAAATTGCCTCAGCTGGTAGCAGTTTCTGTTATTTGCTGAAATGGCCGGCTGTCAAATTGGGAACCTAGAAACAAAAGTTCCAAATTCAATTGCCGTACCGCTAAAATGTCCTGTGCCCCCTCCCCAATCCAAAATGTTCCTTATGTGAACATAAACCTCACCAGTATTTAGAATTAATTAGAGTTCAATTTAACAGTAAAAAAATTGAAATTTTTGTTTTAAAAATTATGCCCCAGATCTCAATGGAGATCCATCAATTTAAACCAGCTGAGGATCTGATCTTGCATGTTTATCTTGACTATTATTATTAATAATAATCCATGTCATTGATAATCACAAAAAGGCGTCAACATTGTTATGGTACCAATAAGAGCACAAACCACTGCTGATCATCTTTCTGGCAGTCTAATACCATATCTGTAACATGCTATATATCATATCAGGTTGTGCAAAATTTCTTGAAACAAATAAAGCCAAAGAGGGATACCACTGAATGTAAAATCTGAAGAAGCGTTCCTATTTTGGGGAGTGAATCGTCCAAAGGCTAGCTAAAAAGGCAACTGGACAAACTTCTGGGGAAATAAAATAATCACACATCCACATGTTAACAATATTCTTTGAGGAATATTTTATTCTCACTTGTATATGTTGTTCCACTTCTCATGTGAATTTCTCGTGCCACATCAAACATAAATAGTTGCATTTGGCCTAAATTGAGGCAGGAAGCACATTGTTTTAAGGTTAGATGTTTAGACAACTATTTGCTTCTCAGGACTTTAATATCATGTAACCTTCCGAGTTTATGCACTGCTGAACATCTTGAAGATTCATGCCACAGAACTATAATACCAGAAAGAGGTATTTTTCCCAACAACTAAACTAATAAAAACAACAGAAGGTGCATATTAGACCATGTTTCTGCCACTGAGGGAAAGCTATTGAAATAACGAGATCCAGATGTTAGACCAAATTGAATCTTACCTTCCTCAGAACCCCCAAAATTACATCTGATATATAATGTTTCAGATAAAGAATTCCTTAATTTATAGAAGTTTGTTTTCTTGTTATAAGATAGAAACAAAACACACACCTGTGATGAAAACTGTTTTCCAAAGGCTTTGGAATGACATCTGTGTTATGTAAGTGTTGGGAAAATCTAGCCACTCATTAAAGTCTTCCACACAAGCCTCACTTTGGACAACTTTATCCTGAAAATCACTCAGGAGGGAACAATATGCTTATAATTTATTTTTAAAACTGCTTTCATAGTTAGGTTGAAAATAATAAATTGTCTGAGGGATTTTACTACAGCATAAATCATTAAACTTTTTTATAAGTCATAAATATATAATTCCAAATAATAAATTGGCAGAAATTGGGTTCCTTTATGGTCCTATAGAATTTATAGGAGATGCAATCAATAGAAATTAACCTAAAAATCTATAGAATTTAACAGAGAATTATGACTGTCCTATAACTTTACCATCTTATAACATTCTACAGCATGGATATTATTAAATTTGATAAGGTAATTTTGAAAATCTATAGACAGATCATCATTTTTCTACCAAAATTTCCCTCCCTTCCTGCACTAGGGGTGAACTCTCCTCAAAGAGTTTCTATGGTTTTCATGTTTTGAAGGATTGAGACCATATTTACGGATTTGTCAGGCCGGAGAAAGAAAAAGGAAGAGATGCTTAGACACAATGGGCCATTTACCTTGACCTAGCAGTCAGTGGGAGTTCCAAGCCTGGAAGGAACAGATTGATCAAGGCTCCAATTCTGCAAGGTACTTAAGCATATGCCCGATGTTAAGCATGTAAGTAATTGACTACTCACTTGTTTAATGTTAGACATATGCTTAAGTACCTTGCTGAATCAGAATCCAAGTGATTAGCTTCACAAAGGAAGTCATGAGCAGAGCTGAGAACTGGCACCAGATCTTTTGAAACCCTGTCCAGTGCCTTCACCTCAAGACCATCCTGCCTCTTTAGCTGTTTTATGTCATAGCGTCACAATTTCCCAGTATTAGTGTTTACCCACGTGGAGCCTAATCTGAAACCCGTTTAAGGCCAGGGCCCCTCTACTGTTACATATGGGCCTGGTGAAACATAACTTTTGAAACTCTATGTCAAGGTTCCTCCCCCACTCTGAACTCTAGGGTACAGATGTGGGGACCTGCATGAAAAAAAACCCCTAAGCTTATCTTTACCAGCTTAGGTCAAAACTTCCCCAAGGTACAAAATATTACACCCGTTATCCTTGGAATGGCCGCTACCACCACCAAACTAATACTGGTTACTGGGGAAGAGCTGTTTGGACGCGTCTTTCCCCCCAAAATACTTCCCCAAAACCTTGCACCCCACTTCCTGGACAAGGTTTGGTAAAAAGCCTCACCAATTTACCTAGGTGACTACAGACCCAGACCCTTGGATCTTAAGAACAATGAACAATCCTCCCAACACTTGCACCCCCCCTCTCCTGGGAAATGTTGGATAAAAAGCCTCACCAATTTGCATAGGTGACCACAGACCCAAACCCTTGGATCTGAGAACAATGAAAAAGCATTCAGTTTTTTAAAAGAAGACTTTTAATAAAAAATAGCAGTAAATAGAAATAAAGAAATCCCCCCTGTAAAATCAGGATGGTAGATATCTTACAGGGTAATTAGATTCAAAACATAGAGAACCCCTCTAGGCAAAACCTTAAGTTACAAAAAAAGTACACAGACAGAAATAGTTATTCTATTCAGCACAATTCTTTTCTCAGCCATTTAAAGAAATCATAATCTAACACATACCTAGCTAGATTACTTACTAAAAGTTCTAAGACTCCATTCCTGTTCTGTCCCTGGCAAGAAGCAGCACACAGACCCAAGCCCTTTGTTTGTCTCCCTCCTCCCAGCTTTTGAAAGTATCTTGTCTCCTCATTGGTCATTTTGGTCAGGTGCCAGCGAGGTTACCTTTAGCTTCTTAACCCTTTACAGGTGAGAGGAGCTTTCCCCTGGCCAGGAGGGATTTCAAAGGGGTTTACCCTTCCCTTTATATTTATGACACTCTATATCTAATTTCCTCTGAAAGAAGGCACTGCCTCCTTGTAGAATTGGACAAATGTCTACTTGTACCAAAGACATCTCTAAAACTAATACAATCATCCAAGGGAAACTTGTACTGATGATGCCAATCACATTGTTAAATTAATTGCTTTAGAGGACATATTAGGCAAGCATGTTAACTGACTGGCTGACGCATTTACAAGAAGGTACAATGCAAACAAATGCTGTGGATTAAGATAATCTTTCAGATCTGTCCTGCAGTACAAAGTGCAAAGTTGCAAATATTCCTCTATAAAGTGTTACTTTGATCTCCTTAATCAATGTCGCTGCCAACATGATCTGGTATAGATTAATTTGATTGGTATAAGTGATTCAGAATAATATTCCTAACATTTGCTTTATTTATATATTCTGAGAAGGCTCAAGAGTGATAGATAAAGATCTACTCCATTATGGTTATCACAAAACTTTGCAAGGTTTATTCAAAAGAGCTTACAGGGTTAAACTGTTTCTTTTGCCTTATTAACGAGAAAACTAGAACTAGTAAGCTAATTCTCTTAGCAGTAAAAAAAAAAAAATCTCAACAACTGCCTTCACTGACTAATCTAATAAAGGAACAAGCATGGAAGTATAAAGATTTATAACAGTAGTAAAGGCAACCTGAACCATAGAATCCTGCTTGTGTTCATCCTAGTAATGAATCAAACTCCCAGTTACAAATTACATTAACCATGTTTTCAAGGACTGTAACATTAATTACAAGCAAATCAAGTTCTCACTGATAGATATTTAATCTGCAGATGTGTACATAATGTTTATGGGGTAAATCACCTCTTGGGTAGATTTTTAGAAAATGGATGGAATGTGACACTGTTTTTGAGACCTTAGAAATATATTTAAAAGAATCTAAATATTGAAAAAACCAAATGAAGGTAATGACTTCATTGAAGGGAATGAGCTCATTAACTCATCGCTTTCCCTGTGATCTTAACACCTTTGTAGATTGAGTCTCATGCTGAATCATTCATGGATTTGTAAAATTAAAGACCAGATCCAAAACCCACTGAAGTTAGTGGAAAGACTCCTGTTGACAATAGGCTTTGGGTCAGACCTTAATATCTTGAGAGTGTCAGTTCAATTGATCTCTAATATAGAGAGATGAAGGAGGATCTTGTGCATAAGGCACCAGGCTGTGACTCAGAAGATCAGGATTCAGTTCCTCACAGCCTTCTTATGTCACATTGGGCTGAATGCTTAATCTTTCTAATCTCAGTTCCTTTCTCTCACCTTTTACCTATATTTCCTGTTAATACTGTAACTAGTTCAGGACAGGGACTGTCTCTTATTATGTGTTTGTACAGCACCCCATTCAGTGGTGCCCCGAGAATGACTGGGTGCTAGTTTAATACAAATAAGAGAAGCAGAAAGAGCATATCATCCCAATTCACAGTTACAACAGAGTACTGAGAGGTCCTGATAGCCTTTGGAAAGTTATAGCTCAGAACTGTGGATCATAGACTGACTTTTCCACTGTAAGGCTGAAGCAAATCTCTCTCACCAATAGGATTATACCCGATGAGTTGGGCCTACTTTGGGGGGTTTAAAAGACTGTCTTTGTATTCTCAGAAAGATTTGTAAGGTCTTTCTCTCATCAAGGTCTGCTCAAAATGCTTTCTCTTGCCCAGTATACAAATTAAAAATATGATTTGGACTAGGAGGCTTCTGAATAAGCAGGTTAACATAATGCTGAAGCCAAGCACATCTTCTAATTATCACAGTGTAAATAACTTACTGTATTAATCCTTTTCTCCTGTCCCAAAACACTGAGATGTTAATATTTAAAAGATCCTGCAGGTATTACATAAGTGAACTATTTCATTTATTTTCCATATATTTGAGGAGAGTAACAGTTCTGCTAGAACAACAGTTGAGTCTTATTTACTGTTTAAAAGAGGACTATAGAAAGTGCTGTAACATCCACATGCTGACTCAGATTGACTTGAAATTTGTTTTGCCTCACAAAGGTGAGGGGTAGGGTTACTAGTCCAAACATATGATTATATGAGTAAGGGTTCCAGAGACACAGACCCGATAAAAAAAAAAAGCATGTGTTTACAAAATCACCTGGTGGTTCTAACTTTTTTTGCCCACAGCTAGGCCTCAAACTACAGCTCTGTTCTGCCCCAAACTGATCCAAGCCACTCAAGAGCTCAGCTAATGCATGGCACCACTCCATGAGAAAGGTATACTGAAAAGTTATTGAGGGCAAAGTTTAGAACTCCAGGTCAGCATAAGCTGATGGGCCAAAGGGAGTGAAATGCACACGTGCAGCAAGCCTGGGGCTCTGCTGAAGCCAGAGGTTCTGCAAACAGTTCACAGAATCATAGAAGATTAGGGTTGGAAGAGACCTCAGGAGATCTAGTCCAACCCCCTGCTCAAAGCAGGACCAATCCCAACTAAATCATCCCAACCAGGGCTTTGTCAAGCCGGGCCTTAAAAACCTCTCAGAATAGAGGTTCCACCATCTTCCTGGGTAACCCATTCCAGTGCTTCACCACCCTCCTAGTGAAATAGTTTTCCCCTAATATCCAGCCTAGACCTCCCCCTCTGCAACTTGAGACCATTGCTTTTTGTTCTGTCATCTGCCACCACTGAGAACAACCTAGCTTCATCCTCTTTGGAATCCGCATTGAAGCCTGCTATCAAATCCCGCCTCACTCTTCTCTTCTGCAGACTAAATAACCCCAGTTCCCACAGCCTCTCCTAGTAAGTCATGTGCCCCAACCCCCTAATAATTTTCGTTGCCCTCTGCTGGACTCTTCCCAATTTGTCCACATTCTTTCTGTAGTGGGGGGGCCCAAAACTGGATGCAATACTCCAGATGTGGCCTCACCAGTGCCAAATAGGGGGGAATAATCACTTCCCTCAATCTGCTGGCAATGCTCCTACTAATGTAGCCCAATATGCCATTAGCCTTCTTGGCAACAAGGGCACACTGCTGACTCATATCCAGCTTCTTGGCCACTGTAATCCCCAGGTCCTTTTCTGCAGAACTGCCGCTTAGCCAGTCAGTCCCCAGCCTGTAAGAGTGCATGGGATTCTTCCGTCCTAAGTGCAGGACTCTGCACTTGTCCTTGTTGAACCTCATCAGATTTCTTTTGGCCCAATTCTCCAATTTGTCTAGGTCACTCTGGACCCTGTTCCTATTCTCCAGCATATCTACCTCTCCCCCAGCTTAGTGTCATCCGTGAATTTGCTGAGGGTACAATCCATGCCATCATCCAGATAATTAATGAAGCTGTTGAACAAAACCAGCCCGAGGACCGACCTCTGGGGCACTCTGCTTGATACCGGCTGCCAACTAGACATCAAGCTGTTGAGCACTACCCATTGAGCCCGATGATCTAGCCAGCTTTCTATCCATCTTATAGTCCATTCATCCAATCCATACTTCTTATAGTCCATCCAATCCAATCCATACATAACTTTCTGGCAAGAGCACTGTGGGAGACCATATCGAAAGCTTTGCTAAGTCAAGGTATATCACATCCACCACTTTTCCCCATATCCACAGAGCCAGTTATCTCATCATAGAAGGCAATCAGGTTGCTCAGGCATGACTTGCCCTTGGTGAATTTATGTTGACTGTTCCTGATCCCCATCCTCTCCTCCAAGTACTACAAAATGGATTCCTTGAGGACCAGCTCCATGATTTTTCCAGGGACTGAGGTGAGGCACACTGGTCTGTACTTTCCTGGATTCTCCTTCTTCCCTTTTTTAAAGATGGGCACTATATTTGCCTTTTTCCAGTCATCCAGGTCCTCCCCCGATCACCACGAGTTTTCAAAGATAATGGCTAATGGCTCTGCAATCACATCAGCCAACTCCCTCAACACCCTCGGATGCATTCGATCCGTACCCATGGACTTGTGCATGTCCACGTTTTCTTTTTTAAATAGTCCTTAACTTGTTCTTTCACCCCTGAGGGCTGCTCACCTCCTCCCCATACTGTGCTGCCCAGTGCAGCAGGGTGGAAGCGGACCTTGTTTGTGAAGACCAAGATAAAAAGTTTATCATCACATAAGCATGGTGGCTGAAGGTGACATGCTGTGGTCATTCCACTGAGCTGAAACCATGGACCTTGAATTAGCATCCTAATGTTGGTACGTGTCAGAGAATGTGCCTATTCCTTACTCTTTTCCTGCATTCTGTGGGGGCTCCTTTCAGGCCAAAATTTCTGGTTTAAGAGAGATTTTTTAAACTGCTCTAAAAAAATCAGATCATCCTCAAAAAGACCTTTTATCTGGGTCTGCTCAGAAGCGCTGACAGAGCAGAACCATAAGGTAGGAAGTTGGACATCTTCTTTGGCGACATACTTGGGGAAATGGCTGTGGAGGGAAACACCTGTGCCCTCACCCCTCTCCCTCCTACAACTACCCTCCAGTCCTCACAATTGCTCCCCATGTTTGCTTCATCAGGCACAGGGAAGGGGTTCCAGAGCTCTCCTTCCCTCCACTGCACCCGAGTCAAGATGCACCCCCAATTAAACAGCCCCTTAGCCGAACCCCCTGTAGTCGGAGTTAGCTGGCACGGGCCAGCTGTGGGTTTTCAATTTCACTGTAGACATACCCTTAGAGGACTCCTCCTGCCCAGTTCAGGAAAGCTAGCTGTGCTATGTGACACTGGAAAAAGTTGTAAGGAAACTCCATTCCCTCACCACAGTCAGGCCTGATCCAAAACCCACTGAAGTCAATGGAAAGATGCTTATTGATTTAAATAGGCTTTGGCTCAGCACTCCTGAATACATACACACACACCCCTCTGTAGGGCAGGATTTCTACCTCTGCTCAACAAAGCACTAGGGAGCAGACCAATCAAGGGAAGGAAGCCAGAAATCCCCCCACCTTCCCCTTGCTGCCTCCGGCCATGAGGAAGGGGCTCCAGGTTCACCCTTTCCCTTCATGCTGCTGGCTTTAAGGGAAAGGGGAGTCAGAGCGGTGTAGGAGAGGTTCAGAGCTGTGCACTGAGGTATTTACAGGGGATTAGGGCTCTGTCCCCCCAAAATCTCCCCACATCCACCCCATTTCTGTTCCCCCTTCAAAGTGTGCCTCCATAGTGCTGAGATTGGGATGGGAAATTGGGAATGAGTGTGTTCATTACATAGCACAGACACATAGCTGGGAATGGGCACATGTGGCATGCAAGGCCCATGTACCTTAACTCTATATTTCCTGGTTTTCAGAGGTCTGACTGTAGCTGAACTCAAAAATGTGCTGGAGAGGCACAAGGGACAACCAGGTAACCTTAACTCTGTTTTGGGGCATTTACAAAGATTACAAAGCTTCATTAACAGTAACAGCTCATGCAAGTTGCGTGTTTTTCTAATTACATCTTTTCAAAAATTACAGAAAACAAGCCAAAGTAAAGATTTAGAAGCAGCACAGATTTATAATCTACAAATTAAACAATAATGATATAATGTAATATAATAATGTAAAAGTTGTGAGACAACTTCTCACAAGCAAAAGAATTCACAGCTTGCTATAGTAAGGGTTAATCCTGACTACAAGGACAAGAGAAGGTGCAACTCTACATTTCCACTACCAAACCACAGTGGTGCAGAGCAGAATATTAGTAATCCTTAGCAGTGAATTTTCTTGATCTTGCTCAAACTTCAAACCCGTAACACAATTTTAAATGCAATTTTATGATGTGGGAAAAAAAAGATCGCCATTTGTCTGGAGAGAAGAAGTGGTTTAACAAATTGCCTGATCCAACACCTTATTCAGAGAGGTATACTTGGCTTCTCCTGCTTTCTCAAATAAACTCCACAGAAAAACCTCAGAACACTGAATAAAACCTTACTAGAACTGCTCTTTAAAGTTAAGAGGGATGTCAGATGAAGTGCCTTTATGTATTTGCTAATAATGATGAAGTCAATTACAGTTACTGATATAGTTGTACATTATGATGTTACTTCATTATGCTACAATTAAATCTGATCAAGAATTTTTGCTTTTTCTTGCTAAATTCTTCCAACTATTGAGCGTTTTGTAGGAGATGCTGAGCAGTTTCAAATCTGATTATAGGCATTCAGCACTCGAGCACCCTGTAGGATCTGGCCCTGTAAAATGTACGTTGGGACTGTTCGTTTCATTATATCCAAGGAAGTACAGCATGCAAGCTACTAAACTGAAGATTTATCAGAAATACAGTATGGAAAGACTGGACACTTCAAGTCCTGTGAACTTAGCACTGAAATAGTCACCACAGAAACAATGGAGGAACATCTTGATGTGTTTGGGCAAAGAATGTTTTCCGGACAGAACTCCGAAGAAGTCTGCAATACCACTGGTCAGAAAATTTAAAACGTCACCTTGTTTGGTCAAATAGGCAAAGAAGTTTTCTGCCAAGATGATGAAGTTATTTTTAGAAGGTGGCGGCTTCTAAGCTTGTAGTGCGACTTTGTGTAAGAGTGGTGCCTGACACAGATCTAACCGGCAAGGGAAGAGGAGATATGATGTAGCTGCAGTTTAACGGTGCTATCAGGCAATAAATATCATACAACAATAGGGTAGTTCTGCATGCAGTATATTATCCGGAGTGGATAGAATCATAGAATATCAGGGTTGGAAGGGACCTCAGGAGGTCATCTAGTCCAACCCCCTACTCAAAGCAGGACCAATCCCCAATTTTTGCCCCAGATCCCAAATGGCCCCCTCAAGGATTGAACTCGCAACCCTGGGTTTAGCAGGCCAATGCTCAAACCACTGAGCTATCCCTCCTCCCCAATATAAGACCTGGGGAGCATGTTGACAGTGGAAGACTACGGGACCATTTGAAAGAGATCTCAAGATATAAAGCCTTGCAAGCTGTCTCTCTGTATAAAGGAACAGTAGTAGCAGTCACACTTAGGAAAGAATCAGAAGAACCAGCAGCCATTAAGGTATATTGATAGGTATATTTACTTGTAAGGAGCATGCTTAGCCAGGATCCAAGTAAATATAGTGGATTGTATTAGCAGAGGGATGAAATGTACATGTTGCAGCCAGACATGACTCAAACAATTCTAAATCAATTTTGCAATATGTCTGTATTCAAAATAGCTTGGTAAATCCTTAAAACATCTTATTGCCTTTCATCAGATTAGTCAGAACATTTTACAAATCTACAAAATATACCAGGATCATTTTGGTCACTATGGAAATAGAGCCGCTTCTGAAATGCGGTAACTGTTTAATAGTATACAAGAAATATCACATAATAGATAAAAAAACAAGCTGGTGAAGAATACTATATCCAGTTGAAATTGAAGGGGGAATAATAAGGGATCGAGTTTACTTCTATGTTTCTACAACACATGGCACAACTTGGCCCAAATCTGAATTGGAGCCTCTGAACGCTACCATAATAAAAAAGATGAATATAATACATAATAATATACACACCAGGATTAATAACCCATCTCTTATGAATACTCCCATGGGATTCTGATTACCTCAAATCTTCAAGTTCCATGAAAAAAAGAAAAATAGAGCTTACCTTACCAAAATGGGGGTAGGTGGGGGGGGGATTCTCAATTTCTTAAATCACTGAATTTATGCTGTCCAGCATATAGCAAATAAGTAAAGATGAGACACTAGACTGAAAATAGAAGCAGGACTGTTAGTATTAACCAAAAGTGCACCTCTATAATGTCATCAGAATATTGATTGAGGGATATTTTTTAACAAGTCAATATCTATTCACTTCCATAATAATGGTGGAACATATATTTTCTGCAAAGTATTGGGCTTGTGTATGGGATCTTGTCTTTATCTTTTCAAGTCCCATAGGTGCCTTTGGTAATGTATCTTGCAAGACTCGATACTGCACTTGCATGCACAGTAGTTCTTTGGCAATATATATTGTGACAAAGCTCTGTCCTTGTCTCCATGGGTCCCACATTTCCTGGAGGATTTTGCTAGCCTCAGAGGCTCAGTGTGACCCTCCACGTAACCCTTCTCTCTCTAGAGACAAGGGTCACAGTCTACAGAGCCATTTTCATCATAAGCCAGCAAGGGAGGTGAGGAGAAGTTATCCTTCCTTGCACAGTCTCTGTTGTCTCCCAGTGTCAGTGATTAATCGGGGGGGGGGGGGGGGAGTGCTCAGGCCCACCCTCTACTCCAAGCTCCAGCCCAGGGACCCTAATAGTATCAGCTATGGTAGCTGACCTTTTAAAAACATGGCACGTACAATTCCCTGGGCTACTTCCCCACAGCAACCCCCACTTCCTCAAGCTCCACTTCACCCTTACCTCAGGGCTTCCTTCTTTGTGCCTGATATGGTGTGTACTGCTCAATCTCTCCAACAGCACAACTTCCTCCCACAGCTCCTGACATCCACATCCATCTGACTAACCAGGAGGCTTTTAACTAGTTTCAGCCAGTGGCTTCAGGTGTCCCAATCAACCTAGCATTCTCCCTGCCTTCTGGAAAGTTCTTAATTGACCTGGAGCAGCTGCCATTTAACTTATCCTGGAACCAGGGATTTGTTTAGCCTGGAGCTAATATATCTATCTCCCACTACTTTTCTATAGCCATCTGGCCATGTCCCGTCATAATATACACATGGACAGGACAATGCAGAATTAGAGTTTAGTGTTTTCTTTACTTAATCTTCAGCCCTGCTAGTCCTGTGATACTGTAAGATCTATCAAGCTAAGACAGGGTCAGTCTAGTTCAATAAGAGACTTCCACAGACTGCTTCAGTGTTCGTGATTTAGAATATGTCTCTCTCCCTTTCACACAGTATGGTTAATACCTCAGGATAGCATGAGGGACAATGTTCTGCTAGATGAGCTGATTTTAAATGGGTTCATCTTCTCCTTGAGTTAGTACTGTTAATACCTTAGGACACTGTTATACTCATGTCATCATTGCAACAATAGGTGCAGACTATCAACCCAAACAGAACAGAATACACTATTGGATTTTCTGCAGCCACTGTTTGTGACAGCAGCACACCATTTAATCTGCTCTTCCCCACACCTTCCTCCTAATCAAAAGATGTATAGAGCAGTGGCAAACTCCATCCCCGATGGGACCCCTTCAGAGATGTGAGTTCCTATTTCTGAGACAAGCCTAATCAGGCTTTTAGCTTCAATCTCTGGAGAACATTTTGCTGTTCATCTAGCTCACAGGTCTTTTGAAAGCTATCAATGGGCATTTTATGTTCACAATTTTGTGACTTCCCTCTCCCCAAAGTTTTATCGGTTCTTACATTTAAAGACCTGGCTTATGCCTTCTTTGAGATCCGTTTATCTTTTTCCTGTTAGTGGGTCCTACACTCTTAAGTATATTTTAAAGTAATGGGTATAATCAGTTGTGATTTCTACAAAGGAGTCCAAGCAACCAAGAAAATTGGACTCTTTGCTTACTGATGTGGTTGCCATTGCATGAAAAATAACAGAATACTATTGCAACAACATCAGAGTAATTAAGAATAATTTACTGTCTCTTGTTTCAAATGATTTCCAAGTTATAGGCCATCAGAGCTTTTCAACTTTCTCAAGACTCTAATTAAAACTTTCCCAGCCAGATTCTCAGTGGGTTTAAACTGGCATTGACTTCAATGGAGCTAAGAATCTTGACCATCTTTTTAAAAGAGTGGGCACAGAACCTTTGGGATATCACTTCTTAGCAGTTACCTTCCCTGCTGTCTCTCACACAGGAATATTAACTTAGCAGTTATAATCACCTGCTGCCTTTAGAGCAATTGTATAATTAAATGACAATTATGTGCCAATATGTCTACACATAATTAGACAGCACCAAATGGAGTTGTATTTCAGTCAAGGGGCAATAATCAAATTACATTAATTGCCTCCTTAGTTAAATACTGTACCTGTTTTTGCAAAGTAGCTAGTAGAAATGCTGAATGGCATGCTGTAGATCAAGAGGTTAAGAAAGGATTACAGAACAAAGCAATGTACTTCTTTATCTTGGCAGCTCCAAGCAATGTGTAGAGTGGGAATAAATTGTCTTTCATCCAGCTTTAGGTGGCCAATGAAATATGTATTGATTTGATGTTTCAAAAGAAGAATATAGAGAGCTGTCCACTTTTAGATAGATAGATAGATATAGATGATTAGATAGAGTGCCCATTTTATTATTTGCTTTTTTTATCCAGAAGGGAGCAGTTTTTATGTTAGAATTAACAAAAACAGGAATTTTTTTGGTAAAGAAAAAAAAAAGACATAGGGCCAGATCTTACACCCTTATCCACATAGAATAGTACCATACACCATAGGAAGTCTCACTGAAATCAATAATTCAACTAAATAGGAACACAGGTATCAGAATCTGCCTCATAATAAATTAGACTTGTTTAGCCTCTTGGGCCCTTTTAGTTCTAGAGAGAGTTGACATGCCATGATCTGCAGCAGCATTTAATTAATTTTAGTTAGAAAATAATCCTTCTATTCCAATAGACAAGATATTCAAATGATTATTGTTGGCTGTTATGAGAACCATCTCCCCTACTTAGCAATCTCTCTCTAAAATGAGGCTTTTAACACAGAACCCAAATGCACACTGTCATAAATATAAAGGGAAGGGTAAACAACTTTAAAATCCCTCCTGGCCAGAGGAAAAACCCTTTCACCTGTAAAGGGTTAAGAAGCTAGGATACCTTCACTGGCACCTGACCAAAATGTCCAATGAGGAAACAAGATACTTTCAAAAGCTGGGGGGAGGGAGAAACAAAGCCTCTCTCTCTCTCTCTCTTTGATGCTTTTGCCGGGGACAGAACAGGAATGGAGTCTTAGAATTTAGTAAGTAATCTAACTAGAGATGCGTTAGATTATGATTTCTTTAAATGGCTGAGAAAATAGCTGTGCTGAATGGAATGGATATTCCTGTTTTTGTGTCTTTTTGTAACTTAAGGTTTTGCCTAGAGGGATTCTCTATGTTTTGAATCTAATTACCCTGTAAGGTATTTACCATCCTGATTTTACAGAGGTGATTCTTTTCACTTTTTCTTCTATTAAAATTCTTCTTTTAAGAAACTGAATGTTTTTCATTGTTCTTAAGATCCAAGGGTTTGGGTCTGTGGTCACCTATGCAAATTGGTGAGGATTTTTATCAAACCTTCGCCAGGAAGGGGGGTGCAAGGTTTTGGTGAGGATTTTGTGGGGAAAGAAGTTTCCAAATGGGCTCTTTCCTAATAAAATAAAACCGGTTAGACGTTTGGTGGTGGCAGCAAAAGTCCAAGAGCAAAAGGTAAAATAGTTTGTACCTTGGGGAAGTTTTAACCTAAGCTGGTAAAAGTAAGCTTAGGAGGTTTTCATGCAGGTCCCCACATCTGTACCCTAGAGTTCAGAGTGGGGAAGGAAACTTGACACACACAAATGTTATTAAATTGTATGATTAATGGGCCAGTTTCCTCATTGTGTTACTACAGTGTTACTTCAGTATAACTCCATTGACTTCTACACTGTCATAGAGTCTAAAGCCAGAAGGAACCACCAGATCATCCAGTCTGATCTCCTGCATATCACAGGCTACAAACATCATGTAGCACCCACACACTAAAATCTGAAATGAGACCAAAGTATTACAGCCCACAGGAGACTAGACTATTATGCGCCACAAGCAGAGAACGGGGGGACCGAGGTGCACCAGTGCTTGAGGCCTGCACAGTAGCACGGAAATGATTAAGTGAGATATATTCAGATAATCTGGGCAACCTGTGTGACCTGTATCCACACATTGCAGAGGATGGAGAAAAAAAACCCAAGATCACTGCCCGTTTGATCTGGGGGAAATTCCTTCCCAACCCCACATATTATGATCAGTTAGGCCCTGAACTTGTGAGCAAGAACCAGCCATCCAAGCACCTGAGTGAGAGAACACTCAGTGCCATCTCAGAGTCCTGGACCACTCTGCCCAAAGTCCTGTCTCCAGCTATGGCCATTACAAATGCTTCGGAGGAAAGAGATTAAAAAAACCATCTCCGAATACATTGCGGGAGGGGAAGCAGAGGAAATCCCTTATTAAGCCCTGCCAGTTGCTGAAGTCCTGAAGCAAGAGCTTTGGGAACATAAGACAAACTGGAGGTGAGCCCAGGGCTCTTGAGCCCTGCCCCTACTGTAGAACTGAACACAGGGATGGATCAAGACCAATTTTTATAGGATTTTAATAGCACCTTAGTATCCTCTGCTTTACATGGGGCATCTTCACATGGGACATCATGTCAACAAACAATATGATTTTGTCCTACTTAATTTTCAAATCATATGACAGGCTAACACTCTTCATTTCAACAACATAGTCAATATGTTACTGAACAGGGAGAAAACTTTAAGCTGCATAGCAGTAAGAAAAGGCAAATTTATCAAAGAAAGATTGCATGTATGAGAACGACAGGAAAAAGAGTTAGGAGTATCAGAGCCATCTCATCATAGCAGCATGGTGAGTAAACTCCTAGCAGTATTGTCATGCTCTGCTTCTATAAGATGTATTTGGGTGATCTGTTAGTATCAAATGCTAATGAATAGTTCCTGGGGAATGAAGTGGTAGAGAGAGTATACCTTAGCATTGTTCAGCATAGCAGGACTAAAAGAACTGTATAACCATCAAGCAGAGAAACTTACATCTATAGGTTTCTCCACATTGTGATAGAAGTACAATTTTGTACTTTAGTGACCTTATAAAATGGGAAGACTTCAGAAAATGTTCCTATCAGTTTTTACTATTCCAATACCTATTATTCAAAGATGTTCTGTTTTCTTGTGAGATAAGGATGTAATGAAAAGCTGCCTCTACTTATTTAGTAGACACTCAATCAGTTAGATGAGCCAACAGCAATTACTTTAAATAATTTATTTGGTCTTAATATGTTTCATTATTTTGGAGAACAAGGTAGCACTAGAATGGTTGCAGCTCATTAGATGACCCTCTAAAGGACACACAATATGTGTTTATGCTGTTACCAGTAAAATCATTTTTTCTCTTTCTTGCCATGAATACCTTGAGAGGAAAAAGGAACAGCAACTTGCCTCTTCACTAACAACGTGAAAATTTTTAACTAAATGCTACAAAGAGCCTAGCAACCAAATGTTCAGACAAGATGCAATCAGCTTCCAGAATGATATAATTGGAAATGTTGTCAGGGGAAAAATGCATCAAAACGTGACTGGTGCTGGAAGACTTCAGATGAAATTTATGTAGCTGGAGAATTTACCATTATATACAGGGCACTGTTCACAAAACGTCTGGTGCCCATAGCCTGGCTGCAATTAAGATTAACTACAATTTACACCCTGTAAGACTTTTTCTAAGTGTGCCTGCAGAATTCATTACCCTGGCTTTTGTAAGATCTATCTGTAGCTCCCGTGCTAACAGAAAGGAGGGCACCTCCCCTGCTATTATCTATAAAAAGTGATCTTTACACAAATGCTATATTGATTAAAGGAAATGTACTCAGAGAGAACAGCGCTATCATTACAAATCAGCAGCTTCTCAGAGTAGATTGACAGTCAATGCCACTACACCCAATCCCTCATATTAGTTGCTTGTGTGCTAGTGTTCTGTTAATAAGTATTTACAGGCTCTGGTGACTCATGGAATGAATTTGTTATCTATGTTCACTAACGATGGGCCTTAGTCTGATGCTCTGTTACACCATTTTAGATTCTGATTCCAAGCAATCAGATCCTATATATCTTCGCATCTATTAGATGTTTGCATGTGTGTAAATAGTTAATAGATAAGATGCCAGTAGATGGTGCTTGTGAATATGAAGCATAATTCGTGAGTTTCATAGGACCAGTCACACTTCTTGTTGTACACTGCAACTGACTTCCTTTGTGCAGTTCTAAACATGAGCTCTTCACATCCATGACCTTTGCCTATATCCCACAACAGAGCTCAGTACTATTTTCCAGGAGCAATAACCAAAACTCTTGTGCCCTGTCCTGCAAGCAGACTCAAGTTTTCTATTGTTAAGGTTATGTCTAGAGTTGTTCAAGCTCTTTATTTTTGCATATTTCTTACTGAGAAATTTTGCAGGGGTGAGCGGCAGTAGCTCTTCAGTGGAATTATGCCATGTAGCTGAGGGCAGAGTCCATCTCTTCTGAAATGCAAACAAATTTACCAAAACAAAAATGGGTAAAGGTTCGAATGAATTTGGTAACAAAAAGAAAGGGACTTCTGTTTAAACAAGTTTTTGCTCTTTCCTTCCCCACCTCCTGGCATCCAACACCTCTTAGAGAGTAAATATCTAAGAGTTATTAGCAGCAGTGGCAGGTGGAAGGGAGTGAGAGAGTGAGACAGTAAAAACCCCTTTTGATTGTTTCATAAGTTTTCAGTACACACACTAGTCTTGACTATATTTTAAATAAAAAATGCATTTGACCAAGACAGTGATTTTCTTTCCACAGTTTTATTCTACACACACATCACTAGGTTCCCACTGTTTGTCTCCTACCTGTCCTTTTATCATCACTTGTTAGGATTTCCCAATATATAAACTTGTGTCTTGGAAATGTGTTTTTTGTGGTTCCATTTGCCCTCCTGTGCCATTAAATTTGCACTATGGGGCTCATTTTACTCTCATTTACATTGGTACAAATTACATTGGTACAGAAATGAATGGAATTGTCCAGGTGTGAGTCTGGTGTGTAAATGAGATCAGAATTAAGTCCTGTGTGTTTGCTGCTAAAAAAAATTTTAGTGCTATAATATCCTGTTGACACATTTTGAGCTATTTGAATCTTTGCCTTGACTTCAGTGGGTTTAAGATAAGCCCATAAAGCACACAGTGAAAAGCAGTGGAAACAGCGCTGGATTGCTGAAGTCAGAATCTCATCTCTCATTTTTTAAAAAATTAAGTTTCTAGCCATCATGGATGGAAAGAAAAGGTTGAAAATGTGAACTGAGTTTATCAGCTGCCTTCTGAGTCTTTAAACACCCGGAAACAATAGCTCTAAGATATGTGAACTGCTCCCTTCCCTTTCACTCTGAAACCTGCTGTCCATACAAGGAGGGTTGGTTTCCTGAAGTGGGGAGATAGCTGTAAGCGCACAGCATGGGGAGTGCTTATAGGTCCAGATTGCCTTCATTCAGCCCTGTCTGGAATATATATTTGAGGCATCAGTGAATGACTTTAACCCCCTGTCAATGCTAATTCCCCACTCTGGCACTTTGAGTGCAGAAGGTGGGGGCCCAGAAGGATTTTAAAAGCCCTTTCACCTCCCTCCGGGGAAGAGCTGAGAAAGGAAAAAAAAAAAAAGGAAATCAGCTGTTGCCACCAGCTAATTAAACAACATGCGCACAAACCTCTTCAAACACAAAAATCCAATTCTGTTGTAAAAAAAGGTATATTTTATTAATTAAAAAAAAAGAAAGAAAATTCATCTGGGAACTCGGGCTACTGCTTGATTTTAAAAGAGCAATTACAAGGATTAAGCACCAAGAATAGCTTTCTTGAGGTCCAGCTTGAAGGTTACAAGCAAAACAAAAGCACCTGGGGAAAGCACAGAGGAATCCACAAGCCATAACGAAATAAAAGGAATAAACCTAATCGTGTCTTCCGAGACATTTCCTGATCTACTTACGTATCTGGGGTTTTAAATGAGTAGTTTCTAGGTATGATACTGATGAGTTTTTCATATCTGGCCAAGCTCTTACAGCATAGCTCTTGCCCTGTCAGCCTCTTTCCAGGAGAACAGACAGACAAAAGGGGAGTCTTGTTTCCATTTTAAAAAGTTCTAGCCTTCCCATTGGCTCTTTTGGCCAGCTGCCCACTCACTGCCTTTTACCTATGAATAGCAGTGAGACTTTTTAACCCTTTACAGGTAGAGCAATTAGAGAAAAGCTACTGATGTTATAGCTACTGGCTGGCTGGGTGTCCATAAAAGGAAGCTTCCCTCTCCCTTCATTTATCACACCCCCATTTTTCTTTCCTCAATTGTTTCGTTATCATTTTGCTTGGTACAGAAGAATTAGAAGGTTAATCCCATGACAAGAGGTGCTTAATATCAATGTTTTAAGGATTGTCTCAGAAGAGACACCTCTTGCAAAAACAATGGTACTTGCACTATTGTTCAAGATAGTCATCTAAATTCATAATGGTGAATGGTTCTGATAAGTATATGAGAGGGCTTGATGCCATTTTAATTAATGGTTGTCAGTGTGGCCAGCCAAGATATAGTATGCATATGAAATGTATTTATGGTGGCATCCCAGCTGGAAGTGTCCAAATTTGTCTGTAATGTTGAGGTTATATGGGTAGAGCTAAGGACACATCGCGCAAAATAATACTCTATGGTCTTAGTTTAATTAATTTTCAGAACTCAGACATTGTGTTCATAACTTTGCTGTCTTTATGTTACAATGTTGCATGGATGTTGGAACAAAACAGAAGATACTAAGATCCTGTGCTGATGGGTGCAATAGAAATAGATTCTTCAAACTTTTTACCTTTCCCTGAGAACATCAGGTAAAGAAAATTTCCATGACTGACCTTCTGTTGAACAGGTTCAGGTTTTCAAGGGGTGGAATCAAGGATCTGTGGTCAGCTGGCATGTATACAAGGGCTTCTTTACCATTTATGCTAAACAGAATTCCTGATTATTTCATTTTGCTTTGTATTCCAGCATTGACATCCAAAAACAACAATAAAAAAAACGTTGCTTATCTCTTTGATCTTAAAGTGTAAAACAAACATGTTTTATCATAAAGTGCTTATTGTTAAAAAAATACATTTCTTTGAACAGAATATCACACAATGACATTTTTTATAATGTGTGCCAAATAATTACTGTATTTTGGGAAACTAAAAGAATCAAGACAATTGATAATAACACAGCAAATCAATACAATATGTGTGAAATATATGAAAAGGAAAAATCACTATTCTGCTTCGATAAATGCTGAAAAAATACAATAAGAAAGAATAATATAAACGATAGAAAAATAAAATGGTGTCTGTACTATTAAAAATTCAGGATCGTTGGGTGCATCAATTGCTGGAATAGGATCGTTACACTAAACCATATAAATATTTATATTTTACTTTTGTTCTAGAGAGGGCATGTCTATACAACTTTGTTTGAAACAATCATTGGAATATGCTTGGGGGAGTCAAAATATTAGAATAAACTGAGTAAAGGCACATTGATCAAAATGCATGAAAGAGTAAACATATCACATGGGTATCAGATCCACCACTTATATATATGCTATATAAGGGATACATAATCACAGGCAATCACTGCTTATAGGCCTGATCTTTAAAATCACGTGGGTAATCACAAGCCTCATTTGAGCACACAAATGGAGGCTCTTCTGTGCTCAGAAAACACCCTGAACATTGAATTTGAAGCCCCCCCTAATATCCTTGAATGTGTACACAAATAGAAGGAAACATTTTCAGAAGTGACCTAGAAGCCTAAATTCCATTAAGAGTAAACGTGACTTAGGTGCTTTATAAAATGTCACCCAGGTTCCAGTTTTCTTAAGTCTACCCCTGCTCCCATTGAAGTCAGAGGGAGTTTTGCTACTGACTTCAGTTGACAGCAGGAACAGGCACCAAAGGAGATGTTCATATTCATCATTAGTAGGCTCATACAAGCAAGGCCACATATAGGATTTGGGCATTAAGATGCTTAGGACTGGTAAGTGGGATGCCACACCTTTCCTGGAGCTAAGTGGCAGCGTTACTTCAGTTTCCAACCAACTGTGAAAATGCATTTTGCAAAAGTTAGAATCAGTTTTGGCTGGTGAAAAATTACTTCCAAGTTTTGTGCGAATGAGCAAAACTTGCCCCATCGGAACATTATTTTTTCCCCTCGAAAACTATCCAAACAATATGCATTGGTTTGGCTATTACATGCATAACTTTTCACACAGGTCTATTTGAACAATTGTCTTCATTTCACTGAAGTGGCTTCTTGATATAAATAGAAGTTCTGAGACATCTGCCAGATTTTCAGCAGATGTCCGCTGTTTCACACTCTTCCTTTTTCTATTCATTTGACAAGCATGCTGTTTGCATTCCTTTACTAATGGATCCTTTAAAATGTGACCTCACTGGATCTCTCTCTAATTTCTGGCCAAAAAATAAAACCCACTCCAATAACAGCAGCACATGGACACGTATATCTAAAATAGGATTCAGAGTTATATTTTTCATTACACCCAGATCTGAATAGTTCACCCACAAGGCAATAACCATTCTTTCCCTTGGCAAAATAAATAGACCTGGAGATACCAGACAGAACATTCCCAGAATAATTGAAGATTTTTTTCCCCTTTGAACATTTGTCAACAAGCAGGATTATTGAACAAAATAAGTTTTCTTGACAGAATGATTTCAGCTTTTGAGAAAATGTATTCTGTCAACAAGACAAAGTAAGGACTTGACAAAATAATATGTTTCAACCACTGAAGGGTTTGAGCTTTCTTCTCAAGCATAAAAACTAAAGTTGCATGCACAAAGCTGAAGTAACTCAGCAACAGCATATGCATATTTCCCCTTCAGATGTCAAAGTCAAAAGCCAAAGTCAGGCAACCTTTCTAATGTCTTCATGTAATGAGCCATGGCAACTTATGTACAGACACCAGAGTCATCAGCAGGGATTGAACTCAGGTTCTCAGCACCAAAAGCACAAACCTCCACCACTTGAACTAAATAATTAACTCACTTAGCTTTCACAAAGTAGAGGTTCTTCCTGGGGTCACCCATTAGACGGAGACATAATCTTATGCACTGAACTACTGTGTTGCATTAAGACAAATGTTAAGCACGGGGGAGCTCCTACAGAGGAGAATGGCACATTATAGAAAAGAGTGCATCAGCAAAAACCAAGGGTAGCATCAAAGAATAGGTTCATGAAGAGGATAGAAAGTATAGTGGAAATATCCCAACATTGTTCAGAAAGATTCTTGAAGGCAAGGAGATTTACAAAAAAGTACTGATCCTGGAAGTTGCTTTATACTGGTTGATCCTATACTAATGCAAAATCCCATGCCCAGTGTGGCACAGGTCTCTTCATGCAAAATTACTTACCCGATTGAGACCTAAGAATCCTCCACACCAGCTAAGCTACTTGACTTAATCACTAGTGCTGCTGATCTAATGATCATTTGTTGGAACTAATCAAGAAAACAAACAAACAAAAAACCCAAAGAGCCAGACTCCATCTGCAGAAAGTTTCCAGTCTCTGCAGTTTTACTGAAGGCACTTCCCCAATCAGTGAATTTTGGTATTAAAACCATCCAGCACAAACCTCTAAATCAATGGTGAGATTTAAATATTTTGTTCATGTCATCACTGTCAGATCAATGTCAGATGGGGGTAAGTTATAGACACCAGTACAAGAAGGCTTTGATAGAATCAGCACTGCAAGGAAGCTAACAAGAAGGGAAAGAAAAAGAAAGGGCATTCTTTACAGCACTATTTATTTGCACTGAACAGCAGTCTCCATCTATATTTTGGCTGATATTTGTGCTGCTGGATCTCCGATATGTTTATGAAAGGACCCTTAAATGGAGTGGCATTGTGACCTGGTGCATGTGGTTTTGACCAGCATATCACCACCCAGGTCACAATGCCACTCACTCAATTTCAGCACAGCATCTTTGTCAAGACGGAGAGGTGGATGTGCAGAACCTTAGTGGTGCTGTGATCCCACATGCCTGGTCACAATGCCACTTAGTTTGGGGGGCTCTCTCAAACAGGGGGCCCAAGGCAAACTGCCCTACCTACTCCTGCTTATGAATTTCAGGCAGTGAAAGATCAAATTGCACGCCATACAGATTGCTATTGTAGTTGACTCACTTGAAACAGTCTCCCTTTTTTTTTTTAGCACTTTCCTGTCTTTTTCCAATATCTTTATAAATGAGCTTTCTAATTATATCTACTGTGATAATACTGGTCAGCACCATGGACAATTGGTGCTGCTGTCTCCCTTTGTGCTCACCGCCAAAACACTTCAAAACTCTCTCTGTGCAATATATCTATTACATGTCATAAGATATTAACTTCTTTACTTCCATCCCACTCTTATTCTTCATATTAAGCATACAGTTCTCACTGGCCACATGTTGAAAGGAGGGCTGTCAGGTGATTGAGAAAATTAATCACAATTAATAGTGAGATTAGAAATTTATATTAATTGTGCTGTTAAACAATAATAGAATACCATTTATTTAAATATTTTGTATGTTTTCTAAATTTTTAAGTATATTGATTTCAATTACAACACAATACAATACAGTGTACAGTGCTCAATTTATATTTACTTTTATTACAAGTATTTGCACTGTAAAAAAAAGTATTTTTCAAATCACCTAATACAATACTGTAGTGCAATCTCTTTAGTATGAAAGTTGAACCTTACAAATGTAGAATTATGT
The DNA here is from genome assembly GCF_965140235.1 of Caretta caretta. NCBI lineage: Eukaryota > Metazoa > Chordata > Testudines > Cheloniidae > Caretta > Caretta caretta. The sequence continues at coordinate 70,892,616 of NC_134214.1, read as the reverse complement.
ACAAAATAACCTGCATTCAAAAATAAAACAATGTAAAATTTTAGAGCCTGCAAGTCCACTCAATCCTACTTCTTGTTCAGCCAATCATTCAGAGAAACAAGTTTGTTTACAGTTGCAGGAGATAATGCTGCCCGCTTCTTGTTTACAATGTCACCTGAAAGTGAGAACAGGCATTCTCATGGCACTGTAGTAGACAGCGTCACAAGATATTTATGTGCCAGATGTGCTAAAGAGTTGTATGTCCCTCCGTACTTCAACCACCATTCCAGGGGACAGGTTCTTCTCGATAACAATCCAAAGGAGTGCCAACCAAAGCATGTTCATTTTCATTATCTGAGTCAGATGCCACTAGCAGAAGGTTGATTTTCTTTTTTGGTGGTTCAGGTTCTGTAGTTTTCACATTGGCGTGTTGCTCTTTTAAGACTTCTGAAAGCATAGAATCATAGAATCATAGAATATCAGGGTTGGAAGGGACCCCAGAAGGTCATCTAGTCCAACCCCCTGCTCAAAGCAGGACCAATTCCCAGTTAAATCATCCCAGCCAGGGCTTTGTCAAGCCTGACCTTAAAAACCTCTAAGGAAGGAGATTCTACCACCTCCCTAGGTAACGCATTCCAGTGTTTCACCACCCTCTTAGTGAAAAAGTTTTTCCTAATATCCAATCTAAACCTCCCCCACTGCAACTTGAGACCATTACTCCTCTTTCTGTCATCTGCTACCATTGAGAACAGTCTAGAGCCATCCTCTTTGGAACCCCCTTTCAGGTAGTTGAAAGCAGCTATCGATTTGATAGCTCATTCTTCTCTTCTGCAGACTAAACAATCCCAGCTCCCTCAGCCTCTCCTCATAACTCATGTGTTCTAGTCCCCTAATCATTTTTGTTGCCCTTCGCTGGACTCTCTCCAATTTATCCACATTCTTCTTGAAGTGTGGGGCCCAAAACTGGACACAGTACTCCAGATGAGGCCTCACCAATGTCGAATAGAGGGGAACGATCACGTCCCTCGATCTGCTCGCTATGCCCCTACTTATACATCCCAAAATGCCATTGGCCTTCTTGGCAACAAGGGCACACTGCTGACTCATATCCAGCTTCTCGTCCACTGTCACCCCTAGGTCCTTTTCCGCAGAACTGCTGCCTAGCCATTCGGTCCCTAGTCTGTAGCTGTGCATTGGGTTCTTCCGTCCTAAGTGCAGGACCCTGCACTTATCCTTATTGAACCTCATCAGATTTCTTTTGGCCCAATCCTCCAATTTGTCTAGGTCTTTCTGTATCCTATCCCTCCCCTCCAGCGTATCTACCACTCCTCCCAGTTTAGTATCATCCGCAAATTTGCTGAGAGTGCAATCTACACCATCCTCCAGATCATTTATGAAGATATTGAACAAAACCGGCCCCAGGACCGACCCTTGGGGTACTCCCACATGCTCCACACCTCGTCCCTCCCAGAGTTTGAAAGGCACTTCAGATTCTTAAACCTTGGGTTGAGTGCTGTAGCTGTCTTAGAAATCTCACATTGGTATCTTCTTTGAGTTTTGTCAAATCTGCAGTGAAAGTGTTCTTAAAATGAAGAACATGTGCTGGGTCATCATCCGAGATGGCTATAACATGAATTATGTGGCAGAATGCGGGTAAAACAGAATAGGGGATATACAATTCTCCCCCAAAGAGTTCAGTCACAAATTTAATTAATGCATTATTTTTTTAATGAGTATCATCAGCATGGAAGCATGTCCTCTGGAATGGTGGCAGAAGCATGAAGGGATCTATGAATGTTGAGCATATCTGGCACATAAATACCTTGCAATACCGGTCACAAAAGTGCCATGTAAATGCCTGTTCTCACTCTCTCGTGACATTGTAAATAAGAAGACGGCAGCATGTCTTAGCGACTGGCTGAACAAGAAGAAGTAGGACTGAGTGGACTTGTAGGCTCTGAAGTTTTACATTGTTTTGTTTTCGAGTGCAGTTATGAAACCAAAAAAAAAAATCTACATTTGTAAATTTCACTTTCACGACCAAGAGCTTGCACTACAGTTCTTGTATGAGGTGAATTGAAAAGTACTATTTATTTTATTTATCATTTTTACAGTGCAAATATTCGTAATCAAAAATAATATACACTTGATTTCAATTATAACACAGAATAAAATATATATGAAAATGTAGAAAAACATCCAAAATATTTAATAAATTTCAATTGGTATTCTATTGTTTAACAGTGTGATTAAAACTGCAATTCATAGCAATTAATTTTTTTAATCATGATTAATTTTTTGAGTTAATCACGTGAGTTAACTGTGATTAATCGACAGCCCTAGTTGAAACCATTTTTTAGTTTTTGCCTAATGTCCCAGTTCTTCAATAGGTTCTGCACAGACCTGATCCAAAGCCCAAATGATGTCAATGAGATTCTTTCCAATCCCTTTTATGGCTCTAGATCAGGCCCCATTGGACCATCTTGTTCTCATCTGGCGCATGTTACAGTATCCAGGGCCTAGGGGCTTTTCTATTATATTTTTGTTTAATTACCTTACAAAAGCCTATTGCTTGATAACATATAAATAGGTACTTTCTGACCAAAGGTATTACTGATAGTACCAACGCAAAGTTTAGACACAGCACAAAACTCCATAAATAGCAAATAAGATGTTCGGAACCACATTTTCAGAAACACATGTGCGCTATTCTCTGGGGAGTGTTACCTTGTATGTATGTGCAATTTGAGTGTGTGTAGTAATTTCATATGCAAATTAGGTACTTTTTATCTCTTCAATTTTCTCTTGTTTAGTTTTCTTTCTAGTGGTTTTGCTGGCCATATGACAGAAAAAAAATGTGGATGGATCTTAGGCCAGGCTATTTTGTATATCAATACCATAAATGTTCTTTCTGGTCGGGAGGTGGGGGGGGGGGGGGAGGGAGAATGAGTGAAAGGGGACAAAATAAAGAGAAAACTCACCAAGGAACAATGTTGGTTGATTACGATCATCATCAATATTGTCCCACTGACTCATCTTTAACTGTGCACACAATAATATTGCATATGCAGTAATTCTGCAATTATTTGTAACTGCCCTGAGAGAAGAAAACATTCAAACATAATTCGAGCTTCAGGTGTGCCAGCATTACCTGTAAGATTCTCTCATTACATTTGTATCATCCTACAGGAATAACTGGATGACATGATAATACAGAAGATCAGAATGTGTGTTAGCAGCATGCAGACAGCACACAATACACAGACAGCATGAACATAAAGGGCCGGTCACTTCTGACATTATTGACAATGAGTCCAGTATAGATGGAACAAAGTGCTGTGGTTAGAATTATTTTACTGAAGAACTTTTCAATAACAGCCAACATTCTCTTTTTAAAAGGCTGTTAGGCATTTATGTACTGTGTTTCCATGTACTTTATATGACATATTGAAAAGCCTCACCCTTAATCGCAAGAAAACAGTTTGATTAAAGCACATCTCTTCAACATGCACTTCTGTGCAAGTCACAAATTGAGGGGAAAAACACCACACAAATTACATTTTGACATGTCAGTTTGTCAAGACTGCAGTGGTCAGACTATAAGGGAACCCAGCCAGAAACAACCGGAGCAGTGTCAACTTGGAAAAAAATTAAATTAAAAGTTCACCAAGTTACTCCTCAGCTGACTGCAAACCTCATTAAAGCCAGCTGAGAAACTAAAGATGGGAATAAACAAAGGCTACTAAAAACCTAAACAAACCTTGCTGAGCAGGGAAAGGAGAAGAGCAGTTTCTTTAAAATGCAAATATTGGACCTGATTTTAAGCTCCATGGGCCAAACTGTTTGTAAGTCAAGCAATTTACAAAGGCTCAGGCTCAGCCCTGGATGTGGGGAAGGGCACTAGCTGCATGGTGGAAGAGGAGAACTTGGAAAAGAATTTGGTCTCAGGAACACTCTTCTGAAGCACAGTTGCTCTGAAATGATACTTTTCTGTAGGGGCAGGAGGGATGAGTGCTACATGAACTCCTTATAAGCCAGTTCTGCTGTCTAGTGCATAGCAGGGGGTAGAACCACAGCTAAGCCAACTCCTCTTCCCTCCGTGCCCCTACTGCGACTCTAGTACTGGTCCTCTCTTCTCCGTCTGCCTTCTAAAGATTAACTGAAAAATTGATCATTTGCTGTTTTAAGAAAAGCAATTCTAACCATTTTCCAGACTGTTTCCTTTCTATCCATGCAGACTCTTTCACACTCACTCACTCATTCACACACACACACACACACACCCCTACTCCATGTGGTATTCTAGCTTTGTGCACAGCTGCTTGCAGAGAGCCAGCTCCTGAAAACATACTGTAGCAAACCCAGCTCATCTTTTCAGTGTCAGGCAGAATTTACATCTTCACTCAGAGCAAAGCCAGTAAAACTGTCTCACAATGAAAAGTGGTTCCTCCCTCCCACAAAAAACCCAAACAAAACAAAAACAAAACAAAACCTTTGGTGGTACTGTCAAAAATGAAATGTGGTTGTTTCTTGTGTGAAATTTCTCACACAGGTTTACTCTGCACAAGACAGCAAATTCTAGGGCAGGCAAGCCATGGTAGAGTGTACAACAGAGAGACACAAAAAGCTCATATAATAAAACCGAATAATTATTATTATTTTTCTGTTGAATGTAATGGGAGCAAGATCACATCTGGGATTATTCTCCCCTATTTATTGTTAGCTGCCCATTTTGTAACTATTAATTTTACAGTAAACCTCCCTTTTTGTTACTGATTAGGGGTGGGATGTTCAAAGGAACCCAAGGGAGTTAGATACAGAAATCCCAATGAAATGTAATGATAGTGTGGTGCCTAATTCCCATAGGCTCTGTTTATAATCCCAGCCTAAAACTGTGTAATCTGACAACTGATCTCAGTTACTCAGTCATTTACTTCAATGGAGCTACTCTGGATTTACAAAACAACAAAATCTGGCCCATCATTTCTAATACCTAGGTCACATCGGCAATCTCTTCTGAGGCTGCCCACAGTGTGCAGGTCCATTTTATAAAGGCTGCTTGAATGGATACCGAAACTGATGTGAAGGGCTCTCCACTGGCTTGATAAAATTCAGCCCAAAAACCTTATTTCTCATTAGCCCCAATGCTGCAGGGCAAATTCACTGAACTGCTAACCATGCTAAAAGTTTATTTTTTAAAAAAGGCTGCCATACACATACACTGTACTTTATGCATCAGAAAAGCCCTTTTCAGCTTCCTGATTCCTTTTGAAGTTGATCATCCTACGAATGCATTGTCCATTTGCTTGAAGGCAAAAAGACTTGATGAACTGCAAATGCAATAAAAGCGTGTTTTACACTATTCCTGCATAAAGCCTATGAATCTGGGCAGAAGTAAGAGTTGTGTGGGGCTGGGGCTTTGGTTTTGATTTTTTTATGAAGAGATTTATAACATTGTTATCAAAATATTTTGAAACATGTTAAAATAATAAAGAAATAAATGCTGAAGCAGAGTACTAGGCTTCTGTGCCAATTTTCAGTGCTTGTAAAGTTCCCTTGAGGGACCATAAGTGGCACTTCAACAGCCAGTGTTTTTAAAAGCCCCAAGGATCCAAGAATCTCAGATCAAAAGACCTTTTAAAGAATAGCAGGTGCTAGAAGCTTTTAATATATAAGATGTTAGAGACATAAAAAAGGAACACTTTACTAGCTGCTCTTTTTCTATCTACATCTGTGTATCTCATGAATCCCGTGAGTAGGTTAATCTTTGACACAGCCTACAGCTACTTTTAATGTAAGAAGTTAAGCAAAGAATGGTGTAAACCCTGACACATACCAATCTAGGATGTAGAGTGGGTAAGATTACAGCAAGCAGCAGTGCACATTAGGATCGCTATTAAAAATAAATAAAGGCTTCTCAACATTTTACCTTCTGAGAAAATAACAAAGGACGCAGTCACAAAAGCGAATATTAATCTTTCATTTTAGCTTGGTACCAGGATATGCCACAGAGCAAAGGAAAACAACATGAGCTAGTGCAATCAAATAAGTTTATACTGGAGCATGGATGGCTTATCAGTCAGAATCAAAGGACATGCCTTACTGGATCAGACCATTGGTGCATATAGTCCAGCAATCTGATTTTCCAAAGAGAGCTGACATTCCCCTATAATATGCATCTAACCAATCACATGATTGGCCCTTTGAAAAGTCCAATAAAGTAGCACTTCTGTGTTTCCTTTTATTTGTTCTAAACGTGTTGCCTTTACCATCATTGCACGTCCCCTTGTTTTCACATTATGTCATAAAGCTCTCTGCTATTAAACTGTTTCTGCTAATATTATTGAGCAGTATTAGCAGCAGTTTTACAAAAGTCAGCAAGTAATTGTGTATCTTATGGCATGGATTAAATTTCCAGTCAGCTTGACTGTTGATCTATAGAACTCGGCAATACTATTCAGGTGGATCAAACCATTGGCGTGACCACTACATGCAGTTTCTAGCTATGCCAGAACTCAGATTCATGCATTTTCAGATTAGGGGGAATTTCTGGGCAGATCCTGTGACGTGCTAGCAGCACAGATTTAATCCTTGTGCTGCTAAGGGCTATGTCATAGATTTTTTGGTTCCGATCGGATATTTAGTATCCATATCATGATTACACTAGTCTACTGCATTTCCAATAGTGGGGAAACATTTAGCAAGGTGGAGTAGACCTACATGAATATTTTCATTACATCTAGGGAATAAAAAATGCCAAACATTATTAACCGGAATAAATTAATTATTTCAATTTAGTGCTATTTCAGAGTTATTCATCAAGACTAACAACAAAATTTCAGCTGGGAAAGCGTGGATAATACCACATTCATCCCACCTGCCAAAATATTCATCTGTCCTGGATGGAACAAATCTCCAACCTTTTCACAGATGGGAAAGTGTGTTCCTTTCTCCATATTCACAAGGCATGCACAAGAGATGAGAGGATTCTTTAATGTAGCAGACAAAAACACATTGCCAAACCACTGGAAAGACAAAGAAGCAGAGTTGGCTCAGCTGCTAAAGTCTGACCACATATGACCTCTGACCCAAAGAGCAAATCATCCCTGTGGATCATTCTCTTCACCCAGGAGAAGAGCAGCCCTAGTGCTGAATCCTCGTGAGAAAAACAAAGTAAAAAAGTTTGAGGCACATTTCCCATGCTTGTATCCCGTAGAGCTGTCTTAAAACTTGCAGATAAATACACATGCAAAGGTAATGTGAAATATGTGCATTTACCTCTCCAAATTCCCAGAGGTACCATCAATTCTAAGACTGGAATAGGCAGCAGGTTTAAAACAAACAAAAGGAAGTATGTCTTCACACAACGCACAGCCAACCTGCAGAACTCTTTGTCAGAGGATGCTGTGAAGGCCAACCGGGGTAAAAAAAGAACTAGATAAATCCATGGGGGATAGGTACATCAATGGCTATTAGCCAGGATGGGCAGGGATGGTGTCCCTAGCCTTTGTTTACCAGAAGCTGGGAACGGGTGTCAGGGGATGGATCACTCAGTGATTACCTACTCTGTTCATTCCCTCTGGGGTACCTGGCATTAGTCACTGTCGGAAGCCAGGATATGGGCTAGATGGACCTTCGGTCTGACCCAGTATGGCTGTTCTTATGTTCTTACTGCTTAGCCTCACAGAAGGAACACCTATATTCTGCATTGGGGAGGGAGGAAGGAAATGACCTTCCAGCTCCAAATGGCAAGACTGACAATTCCATAGGCAAATTCCTTTGTTCCACTGAAGTCAGTGTCCATAGCTTGTGGGACCTGTTGAGGAACCACCATTCCCACAATTCATCCATTGTATCTGGAAGGCCTGTTCTGTTAACTCTCAGAAGTCATAGATGGTTGCCTTTACAACATTATTATTCAAAAGGCGAGATGGTGATTTGACCCGGTGGCTGCTGTCTTGCAATCCAGAAGCTTATGCTACAAACAGTTTAAGAAGTGAAAAGTTTTCAAATGTGAAGCAAGTGTAATTCCTGCCTCCTGGCCGCCCACCGATCTTTGGATATACAGTCTTTACACGAAGAATTCAGGCATTAGTTCCAGAGGACACCTTATAGGGAAATCCAAAGTAACCCACTTAAACAGCTGTGGCAGAATCACATGGGGTGAGATGTTGTCACTCAAGGAGACAGGTCAGACTCCTAAGCCATTCAGGGCTTTATGGCTCAAAACCAACAGCAGCAAATGCAGATCCTGAAGCTATGAATCAATTGTGAATGTGGTTATAAAATTCACATAATCCCGAAACAGGGGAAGAAATATTTCTAACTGTTACTGACCACACTTAAAGGAGGTAGAAGCTGCAGCAGCAAGTGCTGTAAGGCAGATGCAACACAGAGTTCCTCTGCAAGAAAAGCTCCCCATTTCCCTCAGCAGTGGGGACCAAAATTTAAGTACAGAAGCACCATGGTGCTCCGCTGCATTATGAGCTGCATGTTGATTTGACAGAGTCTACAAAAGCTAAAGACAAGATATTTTATTTCAGTCTTTCTATCTGACAGCTTTTCTGAGCTGGCCATCTGCATTAGTTCTGCATGTCTGCCATCTGACAAGTTCTATTTGTTGTGCAGATAATTGTAACTGTTTTATTTTCCCAGTAACACAGTATCATAAAACACAAGAGTGTTCAGCTTACTTTAGATATGTTCTTCAATATGCAAAGGGCAGTGAATAATAGTGAAAGCTGTTTTGCCTGACAACCAAAACATAAATGTGTCATGTCAAATACTTTCTCTTTCCTACAGAACAGATACCATTTAGCCTGCCTATTTTACAAGCAAAACTAGGTAAGACAGATAAAGACAGTATATTCCAGTTAGAATTTCTGAACAGTTTTCCCAGTCGTTCCATCTCAATCTCCTTAGCAGCTAGACTCAAACTGCACACTTCCATGCTGAATTGATATACCACCTGTATATCCGGTTTTGTATACTGCATGCTGTGTAATAACATGAGAGGACTCCATGTGTGTAAAACTAAACTAAACTTTTTAAAATACTACAAGTGCTGCAACTGCAGCTAGAATTCAAGCCATGTTGCCTCCTTCAAACACTTCCCTCTTGCAACCTGTGTTTTCTTCCCACCAAGTTCCATGCAGGTGGCTACACACCCTATTGGGGAATATCAGGGACTTTCAGAAAGAGAGAAGTTTATATTATATATATAACAGTGCACAGCATATTATGCAACACTTTGGGCAAGGAAGTGACCTTGAAAAGTCGAGCCATTATTTTAAATTATAGCCAAGTGATGCTAGCGTGATCATAAATATTGTTCTTTTGCAAGTACTACTTTATTTTTATGAGCTATTTAAACCAACGTGTGTGTATGTGTATATGTCTTGGTAGGAGCTTTAGTTACGTTATGCTCATGTTACATGAGCTTCCAGAAGATTTTGTCCTGCCACATGATTGGTAATGGGTGAAATCATGACAAGTTCACAGTTTGGATTCAATGCAGACAAGCATCTAGCCTTCAAGACACTCATGCAATGGTTACTGGAACTATTCAAATCACTTTAGTTTGGAAAATTAGGCTGGACATCTCACCTGAAAGACGTTTCTCACCTGCCGTCTAGTCAGGTCATTGGGAGAACAGTTTTTCTTGCAGTGTTTTCACACTTCTGATAATGGAGTTAAGATTGAAAAAACAAAGTTACCAAACAATTCCAGTTTGCTTCCAGAAATGGGAAAAGGCTATTTTTAATTGTGTGAGCGTTGGGGAGCAGGAAAGGGGTAGGGGACAGGTTTTTATTGTTTCAAATACATTTCACTTATCCCAATTTCAGATATGCAAAAGAAATCCCCTTTTCTATAATATTGGAACACCACTCCTTACTGTAAACATATGGACCAGATCCTCAGCAGGTGTAAATTTATACCAGCTGAGGCTCTGACTCAACATCTTATTCACCAAAGGCATAACCCTGATCTGTACAACATAAGAAATGTGGGCAGACAAATTTTATAGCATAGACCAGAAGGAACTGCCTCAGTGCAGTCTGCTCATACAGATGGTCTCTTCCAATGCTCTATAAGGAGTTGACCTCCTTCCCTTTGTGTTGGTTCCCTGAGACACTCTCATGGGTGACTGGTCAAGGAGCACATTCTGAATCTTCAAATACTAAGATAAGAAAAATCAATTTCATACCCCAAAAGATAGGGCCGCTGGTGTAGAAGGTCATTAAAAACTAGCAGTTGCTTTTTGTCATTTAAGCATCAAAGGAAAGTATATAAATATATTTTTCAAGCCCAACATGAGTTTTGATCAAATTCCTGTGCTCTATAAAACCTTACTGATAAGGTAAAGAGACAAAGAGGAACTCAGCTACAGGTGCTCACCATAAATAAAGGGTGTTATGGTGGGGAGTGGAAGGCTAGGGATAAATTGCTACCTGCAAATACTTTGGATAGCAAAAATAAATAAGAGGAGTTCTGGTTATATTTTTTAAAGCACATCCTTGGATGGTGTAAATAGCACTGAGGATCTGCTACAACCCCTGTAAAGTCTGCTAGAACTTTGCAGGAGAAATTCTAAAGTCGACCACGCCAAGTGAAGAGGGCTCATTCACCACTGAATTCACCTGACTTTCCATCCTGTTCAATTCCACTGTAACTCTAATTACGTTGGTGGGTGGGATCCGCCACTGCCTCAGTCTTCTATTATAGCAGGGTAACTATTTACTTAAAATGAGTTACTCCAGTATAAATAGGGAGGGATGAGAACCATTCATGTTTAACCTTTTTGTTTTATTTGCTCTCCTCACCCACCACCCCCTTCCAGATCAATGGTAAAATTCACTCACATTCCATTTTGTCAAATACTTAGACTAAGCATCAGACCACCCTCAGAGAATATGGTACGATAACTCCATGGATGCTTTTAATAAAAATATATTTCTTTATAAAGCTGCCGTTCCTAATTTTTTTCTTTGTTAATCAGACAATCATTTACACATCAATGGGGAGCTTTTATAGTGCTATTATTTCCTCTCCACTGATTAATGCAGGAAAGTTCGGCTTCAACTATAAAGACTTATTACTGGATCCCATTATGCACAACTTTTTGTATATAATTTAGATTTGAATTTTTTTAGCCAAACCTGTCATTATATTCTGCTTACCTGCATTTTTTCTATTAAGAACACACCTCAAAAAAAAATGTTCTCTTAGATACAACAGAGCATGGAGTAATAACGAAGGCTGACAGGATATGGAATCCCTACTCAAGCACATAAAACAAGGAGTTAAATCTGCCTGATATCCCCCCCTTTCAGGTGTAAGGTGGGATAATCAGGAAGCTTGATGGCTCTCGGCACAGTCAGGATTTAAAATTAAGCTGGGGAGCTCTATCAATACAGTCAAAATGGAGTCAGTCTCTAAGGAGGCAGAATTTTTTGGCTACTAATTAGAGAATTGATGTCCTAGAACCTGAGTGGAATTGTCTGTTTATGTAAAATCCCCTTTCCCCCATTATTCTGTTGCAACATGGCCCCTTAAAACTCAATATATGAATAAAGGAAAACTCTTGGAGAAAATGTTGCTGATGCTGAATTAGTTTGATCCACATGACTCGTTTATATGAAGTTATCTACACACAGGCAAGCAGCTGTAATTTCAAACTGGTCAGTGGTTGATTTGCTAATGTATATTCTTCATATCACATTCAGTTACTTAAGGATACTTATTTTTCCATTAGCTTTAGGGGAATTAACCATATTACCTTTAAAAGGTTTTGGCTGCTAAATCCCATAAAACTTATTGAAAAATTGGGTCTTTCAGTCCCTTAGTATCACAGACAGCTTTTTCTACCCCAAATTATATTTCAGTTCACTTTTATCATTGATCATCAATGATTGGCTGTTTTCCTGGGGATCTCACATGGATCCTTTTGTTGGCTAGAGTATATTCTGAGTTAATAATCATCTCTGCATCTCCAAAAAGTAGTAGTTTTGATGGAAGAAGCCATAATCTTTCTGATAAAAACCAAGCCGATTCTCCAATCATTTATTTCCTTTCTTCAGTCCCCTGCCTTCATGCCCTGGGAATTTTTCCTTCTTCCAAGAAGCTAGGTACCTTTCCATCCCAATGTGATAAGGTCTTCCATAGCCAGGCAGCCCACTGGCTAGATCACTGGCCTTTCAGTCTGTAGGGGCTGGGAGGGAGGGACTGGACCTTCCCTCTCTACCAGGTCCCAGCCCATGGCTCTGAATATCTATATCCTAACATAGATCAACCCCTAAACAGAAGAGATGGGTCTCCCTCCTGGCAGGGAGTCAAGATCCACTTCCCTAGGCTACTTCCTACAAGTCTCTTCAGATTGGGGCATGGCCCCGCTAGGCCAGTTATCCCTTGGCAATGGAGCATTTACTTGGCTGCACTGTCTGGCAGGTCACTTATCCACCCTTTCAGGCAGGAAGGCAGAGAGCTCCTGGTTCCTCACCAGTCAGCCTCTGTCTGAGCCAGGCTCCCTAATTTTCTCCCCCTTCCAAGCCCGCAGGTTTCTCTGCTCCCTCACACCTACTTTTGGTGACTAATCCTTTTAATTCACCCTTGAAATTTTCAATGAAAGTTTTATTTATTTTATGATAAACGCTTCCCTATTTTCCTTGTATAATTGTGTGGCTTTAGTTGAGGTAAAAGTGGCTGGACTCAGTGCTTTGTATGATAATATTATATTTTAATATTTATTATTATGTAAAATAGTGTCCATAACATGGTAGGCACCTTCACAGAAAAAACTAAAAACTAGAGTAAGGACCATTGCAAGGGCAATGGGATCAGGGAGATGAGGAAAGCCTATTAGTGATTCATAGAGGAGTGGCACAAAGGAACAAACGGACTCCTAGAAAAGGTGGTCTCTTTGGGCAATGGAGATGCAGAAAGAGGTTTCCATTTTGGTTAAGGGTAGGTCTGAATGTGAACTGAATTAATTAGCTCAACCATTTCTAACAAGACTGTCTATTATATTGTCTAAGACATAATTTGACATGAGCACAATTTTAGCTTGGGCAAACTAAACATACGAGTTAAATACCTTTGCTCACACTTATTTATACTTTTATGCCTGTTTCTCAAATACAAAAGCAAATAAGCAGATGACCTTTCCATCTTACCAAAACAGTTCCAGCTAATTGCAAGTACATACAGATAATGACAATATGTTCAAGATGTGGTTGCAAATTACTATGAATTTTTAATATACAAAAAGTGTCATTTCATTCAAAAACAACTCATGAAAACAGAGATCTCTGATAAAATGTATGTGAGCAAATAGAACAGTCAAACTTACCATGTCAGAAGAAATCTGCAGGCTACAACACCAAACGTTTAGAGCAATGATTCAGTCCAAGCTTCTTCCCAACCTTGGAAGGGAGAAAGAGAGCAGGCAAGACTACGAAGAGCTTCCTTCTTATGCCCAAATGCAGTGGCCAGGCATAGTATAGCCGCCATACGCCTGTGAGTGCAACACTATGCAAACTTAGTGCTGTCACTACTGTTAGCCTTTCCAAATAGGGCGGAGCAGGGAGTGAGGGGAGACAGCTGAGGAAATGTACAGAGAAGGATTTATGGCCACATCCCCTGGTCTGCCAAGCCAATAGGTCTGGAAGAGCTCAAAGGAGAGCAGATGCAACAAAATTTCTCAATTTCTGAAGTAGCCTTGAGTACTTTTGGTGTTCTTCACATTGCATCCAACCACAGTTACAGGGTTGCTAGCTTTTAGCATGTGGGAAATGGACCTCAAGGAAAAAGAAAAAGAGATAAGGGGGTAAAGGTGAGAGACAGAGATGAGGTAGTAGCAATCAGCATGCAAATTTTAATTCATGTATGAAAACTGTATACAAGTCAGACAACCAGCTTTTAGAGTGGGCCAGTGTAGGCAATTCAGCCCCAATCACTGGGCTGTGCTTTAAAGGGCTGTCAGAACTTAAAAGCTCCTTTTTCATTGAATGGGTACTCAGAAAGCCAGAAAAGAATTAAACCTGTTTAGAAGGCAAAAGAGAGTAGTACAACTATATTGTAAAATGACAAGGTGGGTGAGCTAACATCTTTTATTGGACCAACTTATGTTCGTGGAAGGGGCAAGCTTTCAAGCTTCACAGAGTTCTTCCTTAGGTTTGGGGATGGTAACCAGAGTGTCCAAATTAAATACAAGGTATGACAGATTGTTAAACATAAGGGGTTCTCACCTGTTGTAGGAGACACTTAAAATGAAGTGGAAAAGTAACACCTCTGCAGTCACAGGACGGACAAAGGAAGGTTAGTAGGTATCAGGGCGTTACAAACATCGGTGCTGGAGCTGGGAGTACTGCCTCACCCTTTGGCTTGAAGTGGTTACCATCATATACAGGGTTTACAGTTTGGTTCAATGGCTCTCAGCACCCCCCACTATTCAAATTATTCTAGCACCCCTGGTTACAAATTGTTGTAATGAGCCATAGAACTGCTAAGTCTGCAGTTTTTAGTGTCCAAAGCTATGAATTTAAGTTCCAGCTTGTCTTTTGAAAGTGTGGTGCAGGTTTCCCTGAGGACAAGTTAAAAGTGTTCACCCATAGGTGGTATAGTGCTTTTGGTCTTTTATCATTTTTCTGTGTGAGTTCATTGGAGAGCACAGTGCTTCTCTGATTTCACCCACACACTTGTGGTTGGGGACATCTGATGCACTGAATGAGGCACAGCACATGTTGTGATAGGCATGTATAGGACACATATATCTTGAAAGGTGTGTTGTGTGGGGTATTGATCATCATAGCAGTGGAGATGTATCTGCAGGTCCCCTTACAGCCTTGTCACATTTATTTCATACCTAAATTTCATATTTAAATATTTCATACTTGTCCAGGAAAAAGCCTCTGAACAATCAAGTGTCAGACTAAAAACAAGAGGAAAAAACATAACTTCTTTTGACAACAGTAAACCTTATGAACTGCAAGTGGACTCTGTTCCTTGAGGTCTTCTTGTTTGTAAGACTTCTTCTGAATGTGGAATTAGAATGCAGGATTGTGGAGTTTTCTGAAGCTATTAAAATGTCCTGAATTTGGAATTGGTGGAGGAATAACTGATAATATAGTTATTATTTTTGGTTGTCTATTATACATAAACAAAACACATGAAGGCTTTATGCACCATCCAGAAATTTAACTGCAGGATCTAGAAATTCTGATACATTTGTGCTGTGCAAAAGAGATAACCGTGTCCACAAGAATTTGTAAGTACAGTCGGCAGGTGTAAACAAGTTCAGCAAGCGTGCATGGAATCTGTTCCACATTTCAGTAGGAAGCTGCTAGTGATTCTTCTTCTGACCTGATGAAAGGCAAAATATAATATTTTAAGCAGTCAGCAAGCAGTTGCTATGTACGTGTATTTCTTATCATGGGTATTCAGCAATGGAATATCACCTCTGTTGAACACAGAGTCAATGACACAGTCAACAAGAAGTAATAATAATCTCACATTTGTAATGTGCCTTTGCCCTGAAGGATCACAATTTGCTTTGCAAACTAGGTATGGAGCAAATGTGCAAGAACTTCTGCAATTTGTACCTTCAGTGGGTGCTGCTAGCCATGGACTGTGCTATTTCCCACTCTTCTGTGAAGCTCATAAGGGAGAAAAGAAAGAAGAGGAGGCAGCCACCCATCCCAGAATATTCCCAGGAGAGTAGGGTGGAGCAGCTTGATCTGATTTCATGGTTACAAATCTATTACCAAAATCTGAAAAGAAGCTAGCAGTGCTAGTATCCTCATGCTTGTATTGTTGTTTTGTGTAATCAACACTGTGATAAATAGATTCAAACCAAATCTCAGCTCGCAACTTCCCTGCTCTTTAGGGGTAGGGTTTGGAAATCTAAGCCCAATTTTCAAGAGAGAGTGTCCCTATTACAAAAAGAGTTTTCAATCTAAGTATAGAAGGTAGACAAAGGACATATTATTCGCTTCATTTTACAGAGAGGAGCAGAAGCACTGAAAAATTAAATTACTTTCCTAGGGTAGCACAGGAAGCTTGTATATGATCTGGGAAATGAACCGGATGCATTAACCTACACATGCCAATTTTATGCACTGTGAGAAGTCATGAGACGACTCACTTGCATCTCTTTAAGCGTGCACATATTATTTCCCAAACTGCTCCTTTAAAAAAAACTAATACCACATAAATACTTTGTTTTACTTTGACTTTAAATGTCACTCATGCCCTGTATATAAAACCCATGAGATTTTAAAAAATTTAAAATACAGTATGTATTGCTAATTGATTTGAGTAGTATTCTGGGCTTTCACTGTTGACTGTCCATGGATCTGTTTTAGTACTATAAGAGTAAACTGGGCAAAGGTTTTATGTGGATATTTCACTTGACATCCACAATAACGTGTAGTAAGACCCCAATCCTACAAGATGCTAAGCACTTTTGATACCCATTGCACCACTGAAGCCAATGGCAATCAAATGTCCTCAGTACTTTTTAGGAGGTGCTCCACACTTTACAATACCTGTGTCCTAAAATCTATTGTCTTGTAGATAAGGGAGCTCCAGGAAGACAAATACTATATAGTACAAAACAATACCTCACAAGAAGTACTGTATTACAACATAGAGACCAGAACAAATGAAGAGCACTGCATGGCTATTGAAAACAAATGTAAGCTAGTAGATAATGGATGGAAGTCAGAGCACAAAAAGAATTAAATTTTCTAAGCCCAATTATTCCATAAATTTGCTGACAATGGTTTCAAAATTCATGTGTTAAAGGTTGGCTTTTCTCTGTGTTCTAAAAGAAAACTTAACCAGACAGCTGTGGAGCCTGTGTAAATCACAGGTTTATAATTAGGATCCATAAAATACAGAAAAAAATGAAGATTGCAAAATACAACATAGGACCCAAGTTCAGTTAACAAGATAAATATTCTGGTGAATCCCCCTTACTTCAGTTATGGAGACAATGCAACTTAGCACTTAGGAGTTATGTAATGGAATGCTATATCTCTTTATCGATACAGCAGACCTATAGACCTATCGAAAGCCATGGGATAAAAAGAAGTCAACACCAATTTTTACAAAGAAGAATGAAAGTTTAGTGAAGAAATTAAATGGAAACCTCAAATGTATGCATCTCAACCTTTTGGATTTTTTTTTTTTTCTAATTTAGGTTGAGCAGGATTTCTTTGACAGAACACCAATTTCCTCTTCTGAATGAAAAAGCACTATTACACAATCTCTTGTTTGAATTATGTCAAGAGCTAAGATGAGTGTGGGTGCAGCTGAGAGGAGAAAAGGGCTCCAAAAGTCTAGCTCTCCTAACATGAAAGAACAGGAGTAGAGTTGAAAACTGTATTATGCACAAGAACCTTGGTGGAGAGACAGTGGCTTTCTCCCCTCAATAAACTCGCAATGGGGAATAATGGACCTAAACATAGAAAATGCCCTTTTATACTATACATTAAATAAATCAGACAAAAGAATAAAAGGAAGAAGTAGCAGGGTGGAGGTAAGTGGTACAAAGAAAGCTGGAGTCTGTGTTTTGCTTTCCTTCTCTTATTTGGCTGTATTTTGTTCTTGATCAATTTTAAGATCCAAGAATTGGGTCACCTTTTGTTACCTGTGAATGTTGGGGGAGGGGAATCAATGGCAGATTTCTTTTTCCTGATAACAGCAACTGATGAGTTTGCTTCATGGAAACAAACCCTGACTAGAGTCTCACCAAAACTAATATAAAATATTCTGATCTGACTCTGGGTAGAGGATGCCAAATTAGGATTTGATTTCAAATTACGATGAATGCTGTTAAACGGAAGATGGCATTTTAAATATAATCAGCTCATTCCTCTGTTTGGTATTATCATTAAATTCATGGACTGCAAAAAACAGTTCAGCGAGTCTCCCCAAATGGATTGTTAGTTTCCTAGACCTGAAGAAGAGCTCTGTGTAAATTCAAAAGCTTGTCTCTCCCACCAACAGCAGTTGGTCCAAAAAAAGTTATTACCTCACTCACCTCATTTCCCTAAATGGGATGCAATCAGTGATGGGTGAATCTCAAAAGCTTGTTTTTAGTTTTTTTGGCTACGCCTTTGAACCTCAGCTAAAGTATTTTGGTCAGAAAAAGAGGCAAGAAGTTTCATAAGGCCAGGTTATCTTGTGAGACTGCCAGTAACTTCCTGTCATCAATGCATGACAGGGAAATTCTGAACTCCAGGAAAGAGACAAGATTATAATTTGATTACATTAATGCCCATCACGTTCTAGGTACTTCCAGAAAGAAATGAAAGAATGGCTTTTGCCTCAGGGAGCCCAGAATCTAAGGACAGACAGAAAGTAGGTTTGTTTTTCTGGGACTGGTGTGCCTCTGAACAGGTCCTAATGCAGGAATAGGCTGACTAGGCATGACTGAACCATGCATCTGTATTTCTGCAAACACATTGATATTAAACTGCATGTTCATTCTCCTTACTAATATAATTAAATAAAGAAAAGAGCTTTTTTTAAAGTAATTAGCTGCCTATCAAAGGATGTCAAATGTTCTCCAAATACTAAAGGGATTTAATTTCTGACAGAAAGAGTCATTATCCTGGGAATCATCTCATAACAAGTATCCTTGGCACCAAGGCAAAGGGAATAAGTGTTGGGGGAAAATGTGTGATTGTTTGTGAGAAGCGATTAAAGACCAATATCCCTTGTGATACTAAATACTTTGCAAAAAGAGGCGCTTCCTCCACTTACAAGTCAGTTTATAGATTAAATTGGACGAAGGGATTTTTGATTAAACAGTTTTCTTAAAAGCTATCTTTTGAGAATTACAAAAAAGAATTTGAACTTTCCTGAAAGTAAAAGGGAATATATTGGCAGCTAGATCATTTTGCATGAAATCTAGTTTACAGGAAACTTTTACCCAAGAATGCTAATAATAATTTTAGGGGCACATTTTCAAATATGTTCTACAAAAAGTCATGTGCATCGATTTGCACATGTACCTTCAGAGGTTGGTATACAAACACTGGGTTTGTGTGTGCAGGTACCTTTTTCCACGTGAAAAATGACACATGCAAAATGTAGAGTTCTTATATAATCTGATTCTTTGTATCTGAAGTGGTCTTTTATTAAATTATAAAAATCCAGGTAATCAATATAATAAATCTATGGTAGAATTTGTTGGGGTGGGAATCTCCATTGTTTCAGTTTTTTTGCTTTGTGGCACGTTGTACCTAGTTTAGTATGGCCAAACTCAAGCATTCAAAAACTATGAATCAAGCTACCCCAAAACCATGAGATTGGTTTAAAAGTCATAAGTTTTTTTTTTTTTTTTTAAATGAGAAATACTGGTTCTTTTTACTTAACTGCAGGTTTTTAAGCCTATGGTCCATTTTGTCAAACTTTTCTCCACAACAAGGACTAGAATTTTGTATTTATTGTTATTTTAAAGGATATCTAAGTGTCTAACTTAATCATCTGACTCTGGGAGTTGGAACTTTAAAAAAAAAACAGAAAATATTGTGCGACTTGTGTTAAAATTGAGAGTCACTTTCACCCTTTTACCCTACAAAGACTGTTAGTCAGTTTCCCTGCTGTTTGTCTATGTTTTCCACATAACCACAAGAGCCACAACATGTAAAGCCCAGACCCTTCTGCATGGTTCCCAGATCACAGAGAACAGAACTTCATTGAAACAGAAGAGTGTTGAAGGGATAGGAAATAGGAATTCTGAAGCAAACAGGCAGGAGCTAGGATCCTAGTTTTTCTAGTTCAAAACCTAGGATGATATCCCAGTTCACAGCTCTTTGCAAGCAGTTTGGTTGTAGGAAGTCTGGGAAGTTACGCAAAGGTATGGATGTGCAGGATCCATTCAGTTCATTGGTGTTTCCTTTCCCACTACTTAAAACTTAGAATTTTATATTTGTGCTGCTGGAATGTAAAAGCATTTGTGAGTAATTTCAAATTAATTACATTGTACATTGATTTTCCTCTTGCATAATTATTAACCCTCAACAACTCTCCGAACAATCAATTTATACTTAATTAAACCTTCTCTTTGCCATGCCCTTTTGGTATCTCACTGGGCACTTTTTAAAAAGACACTTCCCAAATAGAGACACCATCTCAGCTTGTTGTTTTTGGGAACAATACTCCCAACCCATCTTATTTTCTACCTACATTTCTAACCTTTACAGCTTCCTTTTATTAGATTATTAGAATTTTTGTCTGAGCAAGTATCTGCAGATTCCAGGGACAGTGAAGGCAGAGAACAGACTGTGCCCCTCCCTTGTGCCCCATTGGGAATGGAGTGGGTGAGCCACTTATCAACCCTTGTTAGCAGCAGCGATAGCTAGTCCTGACAGCCTTCGTAAAGAGGCAATGAGTGATAGTGGCCAGTCATTATCCCAAAGAACATCTCTAGCATGGAGATGGAGGTCTTTGAGGCCCTTCTTCTAGAAGACAGTAATGGTGAGTGGGAGCATGGGAGAGCGCAGGGTCTAATTCCTGTCTCTCAACCACACAAACATACATTTGCATTTTCAGGAATCAGTTCCAAAAGCCAAGAGTTAGATCCGGATCCAGTAGACCTTAACAGGGCCAACATTTTGATGTTCAGGACCCCTTCATTAGAATTCAGGCCCATCTCTGCATACAACTGTCATTCACTGTAAACAGGTCTGATAATACATTGTTTTAATTCTTCTATCTGAATTCCTAATTCATCGGGAGAGGGCTTATTTTATATTATAAAGACTAGAAGGTGGGGCAAATTTCAGGGCTATGGTGACAGTTGTATCAGAGCAAGTACTCATTTGTGAGGAAAGGAGGGAGACATTACCATTAAACTCTTCCCCTGGAGGTTCTACAGCTTGACTTTTTCCAGGACATACCAGCATTGAATTTCTGAGCCCAAGGAGCTAAGCAGAAAATGGCTCTCCTGTGCCATGAACATTTTTGAGCTTTTTCCCCATCCCAAATCATGGCATAAAGTTAAAATCTTAACTGTTTATCAACAAAACTTCAATACAACTTGACTTTTTTTTTTTTAATCAAAACATTTCATTTCTAATGTTGACTTTATTTTAAGGGTGTTTGGGGTGTTTTCCCCCTCCCCAGTATAAATGCACTTGACATTTCATTTAGAAATGTCATTTTGATCAGAAACATGGAACTTCTGTTTTGAAACATGTGTTAACAATTTCTAAACTTTTTTTCCCTCAAAAAAAATTCAAAACAGAAAATTCAATGAAACTGATCCTTTCTCATGAAAAGTTTTGGTTTTAAGCAATCAACATTTTTTGACCAAAACATATCTAGTCATAAAATTCCCAACTAGCTGTTAGCCAGGCTCCACCCAAAGGCTGTGCCAGGTAGTTTCTGACTCCCTAAGAGAGAAGGGGTTGCATCCTGTGCCCCGAATAACCAGCAGCTCACAACCTGAGTCCCACTGCCTTCCACTGACAGAACCAAAGGGGTAAATTTACCTGGTATTTATAAGTGCTTAGTGGTGCTATTAATATATTAAAAGTACATAAGAATGGCCATCCATAGTCCAGCTAGCCCATCCAGTATCCTGCCTTATGACAGTGGTCATTGCAAAATGCTTCAGAGGGAATTAACAGAATAGGGCAACTGATCGATCCCATGCTATCTAGTACCATCTTCTGGCAGTTGAAAGTTTAGGGACACCCAGAGAATGGGGTTGTGTTCCTGACCATCTTGGCTAATAGCCTTGATGGACCTATCCCCATGAACCTAATTCTTTTTCAAAACTAGATATACTTTTGGCCTTAACAACATCCCAGCAACAAATTCCATGGGTTGACTGTGCTTTGTGTGAAGAAGTACTTCCTTATATGTGTTTTGAACCTGCTGGCTATTAATTTCATTGGGTGATCCCTAGCTCTTGTATTATGAAAAGGGGTAAATAACTCTTCCCTATGCACCTTTTTTCATCATGATTTTAGACCACTATCACATTCCCCCCTTAGTTGTCTCTTTTCTAAACTGAACAGTCCCAGTCTTCTTAGTCTCTCCTCATATGGAATATGTTCCATACCCTTCATCATTTTTGTTGCCCTTCTCTATACTTTTTCCAATTCTAAAATATCTTTCTTGAGACATGGTGACCAGAACTTCATTCATTATTCAAGGTATGGGCAACCATGGATCTATGTAGTGGCATTATGATATCTTCTGTCTTATTATCTATCCCTTTCCTAATGGTTACTAACACTCTGTTAGCTTTTTTGACTGCCACTGCACAATGAGTAGATGTTTTCAGAGAACTATCCACGATGACTCCAAGATCTCTTTCTCGAGTGGTAACAG
This sequence comes from Caretta caretta, assembly GCF_965140235.1. Classification (NCBI taxonomy): domain Eukaryota; kingdom Metazoa; phylum Chordata; order Testudines; family Cheloniidae; genus Caretta; species Caretta caretta. The sequence goes on along the minus strand of NC_134214.1, from coordinate 70,870,287 downwards.
CTAATTTAGACCCCGCCATTTGTATGTATAGTTGGGGTTATGTTTTCCAGTGTGCATTACTTTGCATTTATCAACACTGAATTTCATTTGCCATTTTCTTGTCCGGCCACCCAGTTTTGTGAGAACCCTTTGTAACTTGGTTATCCAATGATCAGTATCAAATTAATTTGAACTAAATGCCATTTTCACTCTGCATATGGGTACTAGAGTATATTTCAGTGATAGTGCCCCATACGTCACTTACTGAGGGTTTAAATTCACCAGTGGCGTGAAGGGACAATCCATGGACCAACATGTCATTTAAGATCTGAGTTGCATTGGCTGTTTTGCTCATGGTCTGCATTTCATGAGTATCTCAGCACACCTACACCCTGCACAAATGATTCTCCGAATGACTCAGCTCTCATGCCTTGGCCCTAGGCTTCACTGACTGTATTGTCCCAGAAGAGTGCTACTGTTTCAGCAGGTCCTGGATGGGGAGGCAGTCTCTGCCACTCCTTAGAACAGACTGGAAAGCTGCAGTGGCAGCAAAATAGCAGAAGGAAATTATTCTGCATTTACATTAACCCAACATTCTCAATACACTACACAGGAGATGCAACCAACACTACAACCAACAGGCTGGAATACCAGTTCTGTGCCCTGACCCTGAACCAGAGGTAGGTCTCACCTCCTTAGCCCATTTTCCCTTCATCCGCCAGGTGAGAGTAGTTGAGTTTTACCTGACAGAGCTGTTCCTCACACGTACTATATATGTGCTTTAGAAGTGCAAGAATTGCTCTAACAAACTGGAGCAGACATTTTTAACCTATTAATTTAAAGCTTATACAAACTGTTCTGCACTCAGACTAGATGACATTCCCTATCAATGGCATTTTTTCCCTTGTAGCTACAATGAAATGAGAAGGAGCATCTCAACACTTTCTGGTGCAAAAGTTACAATGTATTTTATCATCAGTGCTTTATTTTAATTTGTTACTTTGTCTAGTAGGCTAATTAATACTATATACACAAAGCTGATGTGTATGAAAAAGTTACACAAGGCTCATTGTGACTCCTCTGATGAATTAATTGTCATCGTGTTTTGTAGGAGCAGAGTCAGCAATTATGTGCAAATTGCTGTTTTGAAGATCATGAGATTCACAAAAACAGATGTAATTAAATGCACTTGATAATTACCATTATGCTTGTACTTAATATTAATTGGTCCGTGGAGTCCTGGTTTTCTCCACTAGAAATTAGAACAGTGAAGGAGAAAAAGGAAAGCGGAATTTATTAACAGTCCTGAATGAAAGCAGCCATAGGCACAATTTAATTAGAATGGGTGGAGTCATGAGGGGGGATGTTTTAATGAATAAGTTGGAGCAATAGATCAACTTGCTTAGGGGCTTAGCTGTCATGCAGAGCCTATTGCACTCAAGAGACCAGGTTTAAACTTTAGTTTCTCAGCATTCTCAGTGTGTTGGTTTCCTCATCATGTATTACTGTATACATGAAAAAAACTTTTACTGAAGAACAAAAAGTATTTTATCTGTGTATCAGAGCTTGTGAAACTTGGAAAACCTCATCTTGAAAGTGCCTGTTCACTCTGACCTTCAAACTCTGCACTTCAAGGCATCTACTCAAGGAAGGTTTGCAGACCAGGAAGACTCAAGTTTGCACAATCAAAGACCAAATAAGAGTCACTGAAGCCCAGGGAGGGTTTCAAGGGTAAGCAGTGTGTACACCACCCTACATCAGGTACATGCTGCTGTAAATTGGCTTGGAGCACACCTTTGTCTGTTTTACCTTCCCTCTCGCAGGTCTCACCAGCTACCACTGATACACTGCTGTTTGCTTTAAATGTCTGCTAGCCCTATTATGAAGATGTTTTTGGACAATTCCTTTTAGGTGAAGTATCAATGTCACAGACAGTGTTTGAAAGGATTGTGTTGGGAAAACGACCTGACCCACCCCATATGCTTTTCTCCCTTTGCACACAACAGCTGCCAGTGCAGAATCCCACCTGCTCTCCAATTACCAAAATGATTTACTTAAAACAAGAGTGGAATGAAAATACCAATTTTATCCATCTATTCTGTCTTCTGAGCATCTGTGCCACCATCAGTGCTGATGCACCTGAGTGCCCTACACAAATCAATGAGTTACAACAACTCAGCTAGTGCACTGCACTTTGCACAGCAGATCCCAAGTGTATAGTATAGTCCCTTATCTGTCCTAGTCTGGTTTCTAGTTATTGGCATGATCCCTTTAGGAAGGATGAGCTAACCAGGAACTTGGCTTCCATTTCAGCTATTAGATCTGGGTCACAATTCAACAAGTAAGGTTGTTTCTACCAGCTGTCTATAGCCTCTGCCTTATGTACCCATCTGAGCAAATTTAATTGTGAGATTTTGTAGCAGACTATACTGTAAGTTTCACAGTAGTGAAGTCTGCAGCATCTCAGTCCAAATTCTCTTTATAACTCTTGCCAGCCACAGAGCCTACAGCACAAAGCTAACTTTAATATCCCCAACAGGGAAAAAAAATCATACAGAAACATCATCCAAAATTTAATAAATAGGCTTAGCAAGAGTAGTCTTTGAAGAAGGCACTATAAACAGATATTTTGGGGCTCTCAAGAGCATACAAGATTTTTGAGAGATGTGTATGTCTCTCTCTCTCTCTATCCCCCAAGAACCTAGCATACTGTTAAGTGGATTAACAGCTTGTAATGGGTTTCACTGCTAGTTTTCTCTGTGTGGAGCTTTCCCTTTTCAGTATTTTGAGGTACCATGATAGCAATGGAGAGCTTCTATATAGCGCACTTACTCTCTTTTGATAAAGCTTGCTTATGTGCATGCTTGCTTTCTTGAATATTCAGCATGACCATTCGCTTTTTTCCTGTCTGAATTCCTAAGCTTCCCAGGACTCCTTTTCTAGTCTGACCCTTTTCAAGGCAAGGAGAAGCATCTGCATCCCACAGGTGCATCCTATAAATGAAGTAACAAACTGCCTTGCCAGAATCCAGGGAATCAACTAGAGACATACAACATAAGCCTCTCCTCAGAACAAACTCACCCGAAATAATATTCTTGGGTAGACTGACTTTAACCATATTAAATTGTCTGTATAGACTAATCCATAAGGGTCCATCTTTGAGAAAGCCATTTTTTGTTTGTGTTCTTCACCACTGAAGACAACTGCTCAGTTCCTTTACATAAGTGCAAAGTTAGGGATGTTATTTCAGTTTTTGATTTACAGTATTAACAAAATCTCTCCTCTATGGAAGAATCTATAGAATCTATTGGAGAATTCTAACCTTTCTACAGAAGTTCTAAAGCAGCCGAAAGCATTCTAGGGGAGGGATATAATTCTCTAATAAATTTCACAGCATCATGGACTGGGGCGTGGGCAGTCATCCCTAGTGGTTGAAGCAGAGGTGGTCATGCCTGGTAGTGAGAGTCAGAAACCACGCAGGGTAGGAACAAGGCTGGGAACAAGGTGGGAAATAAGGCAGGCACAGGAGCAATTGCAACTACAGATGAAGCACTGAACAGCCACTAGCCAAATGCTACCGCTGGTCTTCAGAGCAGTCTTGATAAAGCTGCTCAGCCAATTAGGTCATCCAACCAATTAGGGATTTCAGCTGTAGTTAGCTAGCTGATGGCAGGCATTCATTCCTGACACAAAAGTTGTATAGGATCCTACTTAAATTCTATAGAACCCTATTAAATTCTAAAGGATTTTTCGATTAGGGGAGACTTGTAGGGATTAAGTTACAGTATTTGGCCTTGCAAAGCATGTGTTGCACTTTGTGAACCTGAGTAGCCACACTGACATCAGCTAAATTACACATGCACACAGAACTAAGCACATGCATAAATCCCGCCATGATCAAGCCTAAGTGAGACTATTATGTTCATCAAGAAAATTAACATAATGGAAAATTCTGTGTAAAGTGAAAGATCCTGATTCCATTCGAAAAATCAGTGACAAACTATAGGGATTATTTGATCTCGATGCTTATGAGATGACAATCAAGGTCAATTAGAACATCATTATGATGCAAACATACAGTTAACTGGAATTATGTTATAACTCAACTGAGATGTTTACTACAAAACAATAGCGAAGGTCAATGGGAATATGATTACAATATAAAGGATACCACGTTTTTATAATAATTTAAATGAAAAAATAGTATTGAACATTTACAGCACAAGAATATACTTTCAGTGAACGGACAATGAATGACTTGGCACTGACATTTCCAGAGATTCCATTGTATAGATACTGGACTGTTGTGTTGATTACATTGCACTATTCAGTTAGTATTGGTTACCAATGTTCTCTTTTTGAAATAAAATGATCCTTTGGAAAATAGATAAATGAACAGGAAAAAGTAGGAAAGAGACACATTAGCACTGTGCATCCCTCAGAAAATCTGGGTCTGGGTCACATAACCACAAGTCATTATTTCCTTGGCCAGAGCACAGTTAATGCATGTTGGGACACACTAATGGGGCTGCATTGTCAGATAATTTTGCTGAACATTGATATTGCCAATGAAGTACAAGCATCTCACTTTATGGTTCTTTAATCATCTCAAGTTCCTAAGTGGGGAAACAGAAAACAACACTGCATTTCAACTCCCTCTTCCCTCTGCTGAAAAAATAGGCAGGTTGCAGAACATCTATTCCAACCCTTTAGAAGGTTTGTGGCCTAAGCAAACACCTGTCTTTTGTGATTTTTGCAGCATAACAGCTAGCCATACTTTTGTGTTGGGGTTTCCAGTAAGAATTAAAGCATATCCTATATATAATACACTGCCATGTTGAGTACAGTAAAACTTTGTGAGGAACAAGTATTCCAATATGGTTTAGGGTTTGAGATCCCAAAAGAAATGCTTCTATTTCCCAGAACATTAACATATTCTTTAATTTAAAAAAAATCAATGATGGCTTACTACAGTTTGAGACAGTAAAATGGTAATTTTCTGCTTTCTCATCCAAAAGAAAAAGTCTACTGAAATTAGGGGTTAATTCTGATTATATTTGCTTTTAAGCAAACATTGTTAAATCTGTCAAACTGGTTGACCTGAGAACCCCCAACACACACAATTAGGCCCTAAAGCTGCTTTCAGAATGTTGTATTTCATTTAATTATAGTCATCTAAAGGGACATCATCATGATTGTTAGGCCTTAAAACTAACCTACATTGACAGATTTCCCATACTGTAGGATTTAGCCTTTGGGTGGCAACAACATACTATTTTAAACCTGTCTTTACTGCACAGCACTTTTAAAACATCACCTAAAATATATTTTGTGATTTACATCAACGCCACTTCCCTGCACTTCCCCCACCACAAGCAGAGCATTCTCTCTCTCTCCCTCCTTCCTATTAGATGCAGCACTCTGACACTCCAATCTCCTCCACAAGATTCAGATTCCTCCCTTGTCATACCTTTAGCAGCTCAGGTGATTAACCCTCATGGGCTTCTGGTGTTGGTTTAAGAGCAACAGCACTCAGGTCTGGGTTTACACTTAAAACACAGGTTAACAAAACTATATTCTAAGGGGTGTGAAAAATCCACACTCTTTAGCGCTGTAGCTATGCTGACCTAGCCCCAGTGTAGACACAGCTCGGTCAATGGAAAAATGCTTCCATGAAACTAGCTACAGTTGCTCAGGGAGGTGGTGTTCCTACAGTGATGGAAAAGCCCCTTCCATCATGGTAAGCAGCACCAATAACATGGGGTTGTGCTGGCATAGCTATTGTGTCAAGGCTATGCTGGTATACTCCCCCTAGCATGCCCATGGTGTCAGCCTCCTCTGGTAAGGGCATGATGGAGGTGGAGAAAAGGGACAGCTTCCTCTTGTGATTAGTGAAGAGGTGGGAAAAGGTTCCTTACTCTTCCATGAAAGCATGGGAAAAAATAATCTCAGTTTTAGTACTGCCAACCTGAACCATTCAAAAATTGTGGGTTAGGTGTGCCCCTTCCCTCCCGCTCCACCCAAAAAAAAAAAAAATAATTCTGAGATGGACTTAAAAATCCATGAGATTTTTAAGTAAATAATACATTTTGGATTCTTGTTGCTTGCCTTCTGGTTTCTAAGCATGTAGTGTACACTCTGGTCACATTTTCAAGCTTTTCTCCACAACCAACCAGGGACTAGAAACTTACTTTTTTTTTTTTCTTTTTTAATGAATGCTGACTTTCTGACAGAATCACAACTCCAGGGGCTGGAGCTTTAATAAGAACACCAAATATCACAATACTCAAGCAAGAGTTGGCAATACTGTAGTTTGGTTAGGACAGGTCTCTGAAGAAACACCTGACAATTCTGCCTGTCACCATCCCCAAATCTCTCTTACAGAGGAGAGGCTTCAGAACAGTGTGTGGAAAAACAGGTGCCGGAGGAGTTCAGAGAAAGAAGGCAAAGAGAATGTGGTTTCAGTGGGAGTTTTGGAGTGGAGGCTTGCAGTTTCTTGCAAATGCCATATGAGAAGGATCTTTGTCTCTTATTCTCCTCCCCAATGTAAATGCTGCACTCTCCAGCCTTTCCTTTGTAAATCAGCTCACCACACAGCTGATCTCCTGTCTTCTTCCCCTGCCTCTCAGGCTGGAGAATTGAACCCCTGACCTGAAGTTTTTCACGTACCACATGGGGCACATTACATAATAACCCACAAGTTCAGTGGGTTCAGTTCAGTGTTAGTATGTGTAGCCAAGCACATTACACACTTCAGAAGGAGAAGGCATGCTCACAAACTGCCAGGAAAGAAGACACCTTTTTCTGATTCTGCATAGAACTGTCTATTGTTTAAACTAAACTTTGTAGCCTGTAATGGTATCTATGTTAAAAATATACTGAACACCCTTATAAAAATGAACAAACACTAGTGAAGATCTCAACACTACAGTATCAGTTCTGTGAGACTGTTATGGGCTATTACTTAAGATTAGATACATATTGCATTTATTTGTAATACCATGCCATCCTTATAAATCTAGGACCAATCTTCTTCACCATATTATCTATGAAATTTGGACCTAGAACGTTATTTAGATTTCATCCTGCAGGATTGGTTCTGGCCCATTTTCAGCATGAATGTCAGGTTACAGGAATTTCCAGACTGAAATTTGAAATGAGAGAAACCTCACAAGCTTTAGATCAGTTAAGAAAAGCACTTAAATGTCACCCCTGGCACCTGTAAAACAGCTCTTCTTGTGAGATCTCTGGTGCTTCCAGCTTCCTTTAGAAACAGAGATACTTCAAGAACTCTATCTCATTTGATTCCACATGAAAGCTACAATTGCTGGGATGTGTGAATTAAAAAAAAACGAATTAAACATGTATGAATCTCAAAATAACTATAACAATCAAAACAATAGCAGAGGGTAGCATCATTTCAAGCTCTCCTGAAGTTTTTTTAGGAAATGCAGTATCTTATTTTGCCCAAAATGTTTCATCCATCCTCTCATCTTGATTAAAATTGTTCTCTCTTTCACCAGAACAAGTTTTAAGCTGAGGGCAGGGCTTTATATTTATCACTAATCATGAGTAATTATTTACTAGGCATCAGCAAGACTCAGAAAGAAAACAGCTTAGGGTGTTTGATCTTTCTTGAGTGAAATAGGTAGACCCATTTCTCTAAGGTGTACTTGTGATCAGCTTATTTTGGGGAATGAGAGCTGAGGGATGAGAAAGAAGATAAATTATGTAGCATACTTGGTAAAACTTTTAGGAAAGCAAAATCTATTGCTTTTAAAAATTGTTTGTAACTAGAAATTCAAGAGTGCATTTCCTTTGACAGCAGCTGAGATGAAGACTGTTTGAAAAAAGCATCTTTTTAAATCTAAACAGGGAGAAGCAACTTTTAAGTCTGTGAAACTGAATATGGTGGATGCAGTACAAAAAAAACATGGAATATTTCGGAATGCTTCAGATGAGGAACTTGTCTTTGGCATTTGATAAGTTGACATTTGACATTGACCAGTCAGACTGACCTTTGGTTGATATAGCCCAACCTAGATGAAATTGAACAGACAATCAGATGTACACACTGTATCTTGTCATTTACAGTCCCTCAAGTCCATTCCAATTTTTTTCATCCTTTTCCCGCAAATTTTTCTTAAACTTTATGCCTTTCCACCATTGGTATTTAAGAGAGGGCAGCAAGGCTGGTCTAGTGGGTAAGACACTGGTCTACGATTGACAAAGCCTGGGTTAAATTACCATTTTATCCATGACTCCTGCATGATCTAGGGCTAAGGCATTTAATCTGCCCTTAACGTCAATTCCCAATCTACAAAATGAAGGTAATGGTTCCCTACCTCAAAAATCCATTGATGATGACTGTTAGGAGCTCAGATGCTATAGCGATGAGAGCCATGTAAGAACCCAGATAGAAAGTTCATGTGTCTGACATTCCTTTTTGAAATGAAGTCCATAGGACAGATAGCATAAACAGCCCCGGAGGTGTTCTGAAAGAAATACACAAATTAAACATAAATAAACTCTAGCATATAATAGCAATTTTATTTTTTGTTTTGGAGAAAGGCTGAAAATCAGGAAACAAATCATTGTTCTGAGAAGCATCCAGCCATGTTGCTGGAGAATGAGAGATCGCCTGCTCATTATTTGTAAGGGCTCTTCTCATTTAATTACAATCTCACTTTCAGATAATTGTCATTGCAGTGCCAGGATACCGGCTGATAGCTATTCATTTATTTATTGCCTACATGTCAGTAGCCTGAGAAAGTATGTTACAATTTGTCTAAACATTCTGACAAGAGCAGGGACAGCAGGACAGATGTCTGGAAGATGTTTCCAAAATGAAAAGAGCTCTCTAGAAAAGAGAAAGAGGTAAAGTTCTATTTGAAAATTAATGTATGTGGTGCATTGTTAGAGTGTTGGGGGAAAATAAATAAATAAGACAGTAACATATCTACACAGAAAGTCACAGAAAGTGAATTGGGCCAGATTCTAATAAAAACCTGTGACTCGAGAAACAAATAAAGAAAACGGTTTAGGTGACTGGTAATTTGATCTACAGTTTTCCATCTCAAATGGCAAAAGCAAGGGGTGCCTGAAACTCCCTATTGCCATCTGACATCAGCTCACTAGACTATATGAAATGAGTCAGTCGTCTCAGTCCAGCTTCTACTTGACAAGTGCCCATATCACATGTGGCACTCATTGGCTGTCTTGGCAGTTTTAGTGGTGGTCTGAATAGGCATGGTGGTCTGAATAGGCAAGATCTGAATAGGCATGGCGAGGAAAGTGAGCAATTCTTTCAGCTCTCTTTCAACCCCCTGATACAGAGCCTTCAAGACAGCATGGAAGCAGACAAGAGCACAGTGTGGAACCTTACATTAGCACTGACTATGTTGTAAGTGATCTATGGATAATCAAAAGCTTTCATTCTCCAGGGTTATCTGTTTGGTGTCTTTCCCCAGGACCACATTCACCAAAATCTCCCATCTACCTAGAAACATGTGCCATACATTCCAGATTAGAATCCAACCCCATATACCTTTAGATCAGGCCTTTTTTAAATCACTCTACTTTTTAATAACTGCTTTATTAATTAGATAAATACTCTTTTTAATAAACTATTCTTCATTTTTGGGGAGTTGCTGAGAAGTGCAATTCCTATTGACTTTTATGGGGGCTGTGAGTGCTAAGCAAAACTCTGAAAATAGAGACTACATGTGTCTTTCAGAAACCTGTTCCCTCATCTTTACACTAGTTTTGCTCTGGAAAATCTACATAGGGACCACATGCCATACATTCCAGGTTAGAATCCAATCCCACAGTGAAAGCAAATAGGTTATGGAATGCCCAAGATATAAAGTTGCTTTATACTTTTTTGCTAATGAGAAATCATTTTCCATAATTGTTTTAAACAAACACGTGAGGAAATTACTGCATGGCTTCCTGGTATCCTAATCTCTGCCATGATGGCTTTTACTTTATTGCATTTCAAGAACTATAAAAATGTTGTCATGCTGCCTGGTATGGAACACAGCTAAGAGTGTCAATCTCAGGTCAGACTGCCAGAATACAGGGCATATACGCTAGCTGGTGGTATACTGTATCATAAGATTTTACCAAGCCATTAACAGATGTGTGCTTCCAAAATATTATGAAGCCATATATTATGAAGTCCCCTTCAGGCCCTCTAGCCCCGCATGCACCACCCGACAAACCAGACTTCTGTAATTAATGATTATTAAAACCAGAAATCACATATATTAGGTTCCTCCAGCTCCAGAGAGCCAGGTCAAAATATATTTCAGAATATCACCCATAAACCATGCTGGTAGCCAATCCCTAACTAAACTAACTAAATATTTATTAATATAAAAAAAGCAAAGAGAATTCTTATGAGGCTAAAATGAATCATATACATTACAGCTGATTTCAGAGTTTGTAGATCAAGATAATAGCAGTGATGTTAAATCTGCTAGCTTGTAATAAGGCTCTCTGGCTCATCCCAAAATTGGGGTCCTCAGTCCATTATTCAAAACTCCTTTGTGTTAGAAATCAGTCCAGAGATGTGGGACAGGAATGAGGCAAGGAGGTGATGTCACTGTCTCCTATTTATATCCCCAGTCCATGTGCATGGAAAAGCTCTGGCTCAAACATGGAGTCATGGTTCACATCTTGCATGCCTTACTAAGTCATGGGTATCCATTGTGCCTGTGCTCTTTGAGACGTCTTTGGGAGGAGCCCACTGGAAGAGTTGATTCTCCTTAATGGTGCATCAACACATGACTGGCTAGCTGAATATAAATCTATCCTTTGGGTATTACCCAGGAACTCATGCTTAGTAACAAACATATAGTAAATATTTCAAAATTTCATACCCAATGATGATATGCACATTTCAACAAGATAGCACTTTTCAACAGATCACAACTTTTCTGTTGATATCTTACATGGCATATTTTGTACAAGATTTAGCGCAGGGACTGGCAAAGTGGCGAACCACGGCCAGTGGGAGCTGCGATCAGCTGAACCTGGGGACCCGGCAGGTAAACAAACCATCCCAGCCCACCAGGGGGCTTAGCCTGGCAGGCTGCCTGCCAAAGGTTGCCAATCCCTGATTTAGCGCAACTGTGTAACAGTGGTGATAATGCTAGAGTAGATGGTCAACTTCGTTTTTGACACAGTGTCACAAAAGTAACAAAAATAAACCTCTGCAATCTGAGTCCAAACAGACAGCATGTTCTTTAAACTTCTGCAGTCTAAGTGTCAATTTCCAAACAGGCACCATGTTCTTTGTGCATTTTCTGTTGTTTATATTTTCTCCAATGAGAGCAGGTTGTACATTTCATTTTGCATCCCCTTAAATTGCTAGGTGGCAAGGATAGCCTAACAATCTCGTCTTATCAACACCAATAACAATGAATACCAATTTTCACCTGGTTTGAATATTGTGTAGCTAAATCCTACCTTGCACTGGACCTCAAAAATACAGTTGCAGCCTTATAGACTATAAATCCTTTCAAGGCAAATTCATGGTTTTGACTCATCCATTGTGTCTTAACAATCCTACACACAATGAAACAGGTTTGAAGCCTAGTTATGTTCTGCTTTCCACTTAATGTGTTATGCAAAATGCCTGCTATTGACATACAGAGAGTTTCAAGTAGGATAAAACAATAAAATTGTGGCTTTCTTTAACCCTTTAAAATTACTTAGATACAAGACAGGTTTCCTTTTACTGTACCAATTAGAAGGTTTTGAATGTCACACACTGCAAATAATGGAGGAGAAATGCTATCACTCAAGGATGCCAGAGGTTTCCCTCAACGTTGTAAGTACTGGGGAGCACAATAGTGTATAATCACAGCTTTCTTCACATGGCAGATTCCTGTAGAACAGAAAGAAAAGGAGTACTTGTGGCACCTTAGAGAAAATTTGTTAGTCTCTAAAGGTGCCACAAGTACTCCTTTTCTTTTTGTAAATACAGACTAACATGGCTGCTACTCTGAATCCTGTAGAACAGAAATACACACAGGACGCTGCCACCTCTCAGTAAGAAAAAATGCACAAAGGACACACTGTAGCACTTCTCAGCTACTCACACTCCTCCCCAGTAAGGCTCCCATGAAAGAACTCCCTGCTGCATTATGGGAGAGGGTGAAGGGGGATTTGGACTGTGCTGCCTACTGGGATGTTAGCTGACTGGCTCTTCCTCACACCTACTTCCTCCTCCCTTCCTTTCCAGCTTCTGGGATGGAAGGAGATTTAATATGTATCTCCCCCAGAATCATGGAACGGGTAGGAAGGCTCAACTGTACATCATTGCTTCTTACTTTTCAAAATGGCAGCCTCCACTTGCCCACCCTCTCCCATATCCTTCTCATGCCAATTCCCAAGGAACTGAACTCTTTTACTCTGTAGGAGATTCTTTAGGTCCCACTGAACTGCTGAGTGAGAAGCAGGAGCACATTACTCTGTGGCATTTAGCTGACTTCTCAAGAGTCCACATGAGATAATGTGAAGCCTCCCTCACTGTGCAGGTCTTCTGGTTCTCCACCCTGAGAGGGATGCATAAGGGGTGCAATAGTCTGCAAAGCCAATCAGTACCATATAGCAGGCAATTCCCTTTCTTCCCCACATATTTGCCAAGTTGCTCAGGCTCAGTATTGGGATGATTTGACTTATAATGTTTTTTTTTTTAAATGGTCAGAATTTTTTTCCACATAGGCCCCTTACACCACTCTGATCATGTAAAAGGGCCATAAGGTGAGAATTTACTCCCACTTCCAGGTCCCTTTACACTGCCAGAGTCGTATAAACAGATCTTAGTGTAAATACAAATCAAGCCCAAAGGCTCTACAGTCCAGCTGGCCACCGACTGATGGCCAGAAACCTTATTTTATTGGCCACCTGCTTTCTTGGAGTAGCATCCAAATGTAAATATTTAACATTTCCCAAATTGATTAATATCCTAGTGATGCAGTGTCAGCTATTGTTTATATGAGTAATCTGTAATTGGCAATGTACTAATCATCATAGAAAATAATAAATTAATAAATCATCAGCATAGCTATCATAGTCTTCCAAACACATTATCCAGTAGGCCCATCAAAACGTATCATTGGGATGCCAAATTTTCAGCACCACAGTATCAGTCTCTGATCCAAAAGGAAAGGAACTCTACCTCCCTTCTCTTTTTCACTCTCACTTCCTCCAAGAGCAATCACTCTCAATGGGACCCAATCAAGTAGTTTAGGCCCAAAATTAGGTTTTGGAGGGTGAAAAAAAGGCATTTTTCAAAAGCAAAAGTTGTTAGAAATATTTGAATGAACTGTGTAGTAACTGACTCTAATGGGAGGCTGTGTGGGTGCAAGTACAAATAACTGACGTATCAATTTCAACTGATTTTGTTGGTTAAGTTTGTCAATTGATATACCACTTAGGTGTGACATTCAGTGGAAGCCAATGACAGTTTCTCCAGTATATGCAGTTTCAGCTCTTAGAAAAACAGCAACTGAGTTTAATAACTTGCTTTTCGATGTTTAAATATGATTTATCCAAACACCTTTATTAATAGAAAAAGTTGTTTTGTAGGGACCCCAGAACAGCAGAGTGTTCACAGCAGCCAATGTGCCAGCTGACAGTATGCTGGACTGATTTATTAAAAGTTACACATGTACAAACAGCAGCTAAGGTGCTTGCTACCATTCTGTGATATGTCCACTGTCCTTGCCCCTCATTTCCTGGAGTGGGGCCACGACACTTGGTGTATCACAGGGTGACAGTCAAAATATTGGCTGCTGTTTGCAGGCTTTAAGAGAAATGGCTTCTGGAGAAAACTATTCTTGAAATTCTGGCCAAATGAGCTTTTGAAACTCATTTCAATTGACTCAGTTCATTTCTGATGTTTGGCCACAGGCAGGTTTTTTAAGGCAGAGATTTTCTAATTGGCGTTATGTGAAGCGTGTATGGGAGGGTTCTTTCCTTTTGTAAAATATTCTGATGGTCCCTGCTATTATTTAAGAGAATAGTTTCTCTAAGTATTCTATTCTAAATTGGCTTTATTATTATTAATTCTCCATCATGTATATTTGTAGTTATAGCTGTAACTTCAACTTCACAGGCAACTTTTCCTTCTAGGCACTAAGGAATTGAAGATCCGTTGAGAAAGTAAAGTTGCAGAAGCAGATGAACTAGTTCATCCCTAGGGTTTAAGGACCAAAGTGACCTCTAATTTTGGGTGCCTCAATTTCTGGGTATCCACCTGGAGACATCTTGAGTCTGGTTTTCAAAAGAGATCAGGCCCCAAAATTCCAAAGCTTGGCACCTTTCAGACCCAGAGGGTCTAAAGCTGGTCACTGGGAAACAAAGGCACCCATAATTAAAGCCCACTTTTGAAAATACAATTAACAATATAAGTAGTATATAGCACCTTGTGTCGGCCATTTGCAGTAGGTGCAGTTCATCCTATGAGAAGGTCTAAACAAGACCTTGGAAACCCTGGCTATCATAGCTATCATTTGATTCTGTTCCGCTCAGTTTGATCCTGAAACCCTGAGGTTAGAAACCAGGATGAAACTCATGTTCTGCCATGCTTCTGTTCAACCACCTAACTTTTATGATAAAATATACTAACTGATAAAGATTCCAAGACTAATATACTCTTATTCATGGCCACTACACACAAAGTCCCTTTACAAGTCATAATGTTGTTGCTATTTCAGTTGGCAAGGCTTTTAATGAACCAATGGCAGCTCAATGCTGACAATTAAATGAGATAAATTAAAACATGCACTGTTTAAAAAGAGTAATGGTGCTACTGATAAAAGATAAGTTGACAAGAACGTCTGAGGAAGAGTGTGTGGGAGGGGAATAAACATGGGGAAATAGTTTTACTTTGTGTAATGACCCATCCACTCCCAGTCTCTATTCAAGCCTAAGTTAATTGTATCCAGTTTGCAAAATTAATTCCAATTCAGCAGTCTCTGGCTGGGGTCTGTTTTTGAAGTTTTTTTGTTGAAGAATTGTCACTTTTAGGTCTCTAATCGAGTGACCAGAGAGATTGAAGTGTTCTCTGACTGGTTTTTGAATGTTTATAATTCTTGACGTCTGATCTGTGTCCATTTATTCTTTTACGTAGAGACTATCCAGTTTGACCAAAGTACATGACAGAGGGGCATTGCTGGCACATGATGGCATATATCACATTGGTAGATGTGCAGGTGAACGAGCCTCTGATAGTGTGGCTGATGTGATTAGGCCCTATGATGGTGTCCCCTGAATAGATATGTGGACACAGTTGGCAACGGGCTTCGTTGCAAGGATAGGTTCCTGGGTTAGTGGTTCTGTTGTGTGGTTGCTGGTGAGTATTTGATTCAGGTTGGGGGGCTGTCTATAAGCAAGAAATGGCCTGTCTCCCAAGATCTGTGAGAGTGATGGGTCGTCCTTCAGGATAGGTTGTAGATCCTTGATGATGCGTTGGAGGGGTTTTAGTTGGGGGCTGAAGGTGATGGCTAGTGGGCGTTCTGTTATTTTCTTTGTTGGGCCTGTCCTGTAGTCGGTGACTTCTGGGTACTCTTCTGGCTCTGTCAATCTATTTCTTCACTTCAGCAGGTGGGTATTGTAGTTGTAAGAATGCTTGATAGAGATCTTGTAGGTGTTTGTCTCTGTCTGAGGGGTTGGAGCAAATGCGGTTGTATCATAGAGCTTGGCTGTAGACAATGGATTGTGTGGTGTGAGCTGGGTGAAAGCTGGAGGCATGTAGGTAAGAATAGCGGTGTCATAAATATAAAGGGAAGGGTAAACCCCTTTGAAATCCCTCCTGGCCAGGGGAAAGCTCCTCTTACCTGTAAAGGGTTAAGAAGCTAAAGGTAACCTCGCTGGCACCTGACCAAAATGACCAATGAGGAGACAAGATACTTTGAAAAGCTGGGAGGAGGGAGAGAAACAAAGGGTCTGTGTCTGTCTGTATGCTGCTCTTGCCAGGGACAGAACAGGAATGGAGTCTTAGAACTTTTAGTAAGTAATCTAGCTAGGTATGTGTTAGATTATGATTTCTTTAAATGGCTGAGAAAAGAATTGTGCTGAATAGAATAACTATTTCTGTCTATGTATCTTTTTTGTAACTTAAGGTTTTGCCTAGAGGGGTTCTCTATGGTTTTGAATCTAATTACCCTGTAACATATCTACCATCCTGATTTTACAGGGGGGATTTCTTTATTTCTATTTACTTCTATTTTTATTAAAAGTCTTCTTGTAAGAAAACTGAATGTTTTTTCATTGTTCTCAGATCCAAGGGTTTGGGTCTGTGGTCACCTATGCAAATTGGTGAGGCTTTTTATCCAACATTTCCCAGGAAAGGGGGGGTGCAAGTGTTGGGAGGATTGTTCATTGTTTTTAAGATCCAAGGGTCTGGGTCTGTAGTCACCTAGGCAAATTGGTGAGGCTTTTTAACCAAACCTTGTCCAGGAAGTGGGGTGCAAGGTTTTGGAAAGTATTTTGGGGGGAAGGACGCGTCCAAACAGCTCTTCCCCAGTAACCAGTATTAGTTTGGCGGTGGTAGCGGCCAGTCCAAGGACAACGGGTGGAATATTTTGTACCTTGGGAAAGTTTTGACCTAAGCTGGTAAAGATAAGCTTAGGAGGTTGTTCATGCAGGTCCCCACATCTGTACTCTAGAGTTCAGAGTGGGGGAGGAACCTTGACATGTCACGGAGTCCCTGGGCGATGCTCTGGAACTGCTCCCCATGAAGTCAGTCAGGACTCTGGGGTAGTCGCCTTTCTGTGAGCAGCCTGTCTTCAGGACACACAGCTCACACAGCTTCCACCTTCCTGGGTCTGACCTCAGAGCATTCAGCATCTCCGTGTGCTTTCCCCCAGCGAGTCCGCTCAGGCGGGGCTCCTGGGGAAGCCAGAGGGTCCTGCACCCCAACTTCGCAGTCAGACGTGACTCTCAGCCAGCCAGTAAAACAGAAGGTTTATTAGACTACAGGAACATGGTCTAAAACAGAGCTTGCAGGTGCAGAGAACGGGACCCCTCAGCTGGGTCCATTCTGGGGGGCAGTGAGCCAGACAACCACGTCTGCACTTCACTCCATGTCCCAGCCAGCCCCAAACTGAAAACCCCCTCCAGCCCCTCCTCCTCTGGGCTTTGTTCCTTTCCCGGGCCAGGTGGTCACCTGATTCCTTTGTTCTCCAACCCTTTAGCTCTCACCTTGCAGGGGGGATGGGCCAGGCCATCAGTAGCCAGGAAACAGGGAGTTGGCCATTCTCTGTGTCCAGACTCCTGCACACACCTGCCCTCTAGGGCTCTGCAATGATCATACACCCTTACCCCACCCCCTAGATACTTAAGAACTGCCTAGGGGAAACTGAGGCACCCCCACACTATTCAGAGGAAACATTAAGAACAGTCCCACTTAGTCACATCTCTCCCCCCTTCGAGATCGAACTGAGCGGGGTCACTTTAGCTGGTGACCTGGGGAAGTTCGAAGCCACCAACGTTCCCATGGATGCCCCAGCATCTCTCCCATTCCTTGGTAGGAGTTACACCAGGCCCTTCCATTTTCACACCCTCCCTTAGGTCAGGGGTGGTCGATAGCACTCGCAGGCCGCATGTGGGAAGGTTTATGCAGCCCATGCCCTTTGGCCACCCCAAGAATGTCTCCCCATTGACCATCACCTTCTGCTCCCACTGGAGGTCCGAGAGACAATGGATTGTGTGGTGTGAGCTGGGTGAAAGCTGGAGGCATGTAGGTAAGAATAGTGGTCAGTTGGTTTCCGGTATAGGGTGGTGTTTATGTGACCAGCGCTTATTAGCACCATCGTGTCCAGGAAGTGGATCTCTTGTGTGGACTGGTCCAGGCTGAGGTTGATGGTGGGATGGAAATTGTTGAAATCATGGTGGAATTCCTCAAGGGCTTCTTTGCCATGGGTCCAGATGAAGATGTCATCAATGTAGCGCAAGTAGAGTAGGGGCATTAGTGGACGAGACCTGAGGAAGCGTTGTTCTAAGTCAGCCATAAAAATGTTGGCATACTGTGGTGCCATGCGGGTACCCATAGCAGTGCCGCTGATTTGAAGGTATACATTGTCCCCAAATGTGAAATAGTTACAGATGAGGACAAAGTCACAAAGTTCAGCCACCAGGTTTGCTGTGACATTATCGGGGATACTGTTCCTGATGGCTTGTAGTCCATCCAGGGTGCCAGTGCCTGAGATGATGGGGCGTCCAGGATTTCCAGATTTATGGATCTTGGGTAGCAGATAGAATACCCCAGGTCGGGGTTCCAGGGGTGTGTCTGTGCAGATTTGTTTTTGTGCTTTTTCAGGGAGTTTCTTGAGCAAATGCTGTAGTTTCTTTTGGTAACCCTCAGTGGGATCAGGGGGTAATGGCTTGTAGAAAGTGGTGTTGGAGAGCTGCCTAGCAGCCTCTTGTTCATATTCCGACCTATTCATGATAACGACAGCACCTCCTTTGTCAGCCTTTTTGATTTGATGTCAGAGTTGTTTCTGAGGCTGTGGATGGCCTTGTGTTCTGCACGTCTGAGGTTATGGGGCAAGTGATGCTGCTTTTCCACAATTTCAGCCCGTTCACGTCGGCGGAAGCACTCTATGTAGAAGACCAGTCTGTTGTTTCGACCTTCAGGAGGAGTCCACCCAGAATCCTTCTTTTTTGTAGTGTTGGTAGGAAGGTCACTGTGAGTTAGTATGTTATTCAGAGGTGTGTTGGAAATATTCCTGGAGTTGGAGACGTCGAAAATAGGATTCTAGGTCACCAGAGACCTGTATCATGTTCGTGGGGGTGGAGGGGCAGAAGGAGAGGCCCCGAGATAGGACAGATTCTTCTGCTGGGCTAAGAGTATAGTTGGATAGATTAACAATGTTGCTGGGTGGGTTAAGGGAACCACTGTTGTGGCCCCTTATGGCATGTAGTAATTTAGATAGTTTAGTGTCCTTTTTCTTTTGTAGAGAAGCAAAGTGTGTGTTGTAAATGGCTTGTCTAGTTTTTGTAAAGTCCAGCCGTGAGGAAGTTTGTGTGGAAGGTCAGTTTTTGATGAGAGTATCCAGTTTTGAGAGCTCATTCTTAATCTCTCCCTGTTTGCTGTAGAGCATGTTGATCAGGTGGTCCATTTAACAAACACCCATTGTTTCATGTTCTCTGTGTATATAAATCTTCCCACTGTATTTTCCACTGAATGCATCCGATGAAGTGAGCTGTAGCTCATGAAAGCTTATGCTCAAATACATTTGTTAGTCTCTAAGGTGCCACAAGTCCTCCTTTTCTGTTTGCGAATACAGACTAACACGGCTGCTACTCTGAAACCTGACATAGTGGCAGGATAGTTGGGCAAATGTGGTCCTCCAGAAATGGTAATGGCTTTAAATGGCAACAACTGCACTTCAGTGAACCAATGGGACAGTTTCCAAGCTGGTGTAAATTGGCATAAACGAAATTTTGGCCCATTGTGAGATGCCCTTTTGAATACTAGAGAGGAAAACAGTTATTTGATGGTCTGATCATGTAAATTAACTTTTGAATTCATAAGTTTTCCAGTAAATAACATGTTCTAAATGGATGCTGTAGGGGATATTGTAACAGACCTCAGATCTATGTTGCTACAAGAAAATGGATGGACTGAAGCTCGCTAGATTTACATAGTTTTGTGGCAGTAGTCCTGATGGTGACACTAATTATTTGAAGGATAGCTAAAACGAGTTATATTGTCCAAACCAGTAGAATTTGAATTTTTTCCAAGAAAAACAAAAGGGATTTAAAAACATATTAGGAAGAATCCTTGACAAATTCAATGTCTGGGGTGAAAATGAACTATTGCAGGAATTAGAGATACATGGGTCTCTTGCCTTTTTTGTAATGAATAAATAGCTCTAACATTTATTCCTGTTTGCATTTAAATTGGGAATTCAGGAGTTTTCACAGAGATTATTGCAATGATTATGTGTGGATAAGATACTTGTAAACTTTGTTGCATGATTATATATTTATGAAGTATGGGATTTGTTCTTTCTGGCAGTATAATTATATTTGCACTTTGGATGTATCTGTATGTGTCATGTAAAACATCAGTCTCTCTTACGATGACTCACTAAGACCCCAATTAAGGAAAGCTAATCTATTCAGGGAAGGGTGCATAAGCAATTGCTTAACGTTAAGCACATCCTTGAATCCCACTGTGATTTAAGCCCATGCTTATGTGCTCTCCTGAATCAGGGCCTAAACATGGCTGTGTTCATAGAAAAGTGCATCACTCTACTAGATTTTGTCAACTGCTGTTGTTTGTAATTCTTCCTTCCTCCATCTTTCCAGGTTTATGTGCACTATTTATATTTCTAACAGATGCATGATAACTATGTAATACACTTTGTCCCTGTTCTTTGCTCACATAAGACTTCAGGGTATTTTGAACTTGTCCTGAAGCTCCCCTGGCTCTAAGTTTTCATGTGTCACACTAGGAATTCTTCAGTACAGCTGCTTTGGGGCAGCTAGGAATATCCACAGACCTTTTGTCATCCTCTACCATTCAGCATGTGTCACTTTCTGTGATGAAATGTAATGAGGAATGTGGCACAAAAATTATTTCAGATGAAGTGCAGAATTATTCTGGCCATATCCTTATTTAAAACAGGCTATTACCCATATCCTAATGAAAATGGGCTATTTTGAAATGGAGGAAAACCATCCAAACAGATGGCCTTGACTGTATGCAGCCAAAAGACTTTGTAAAAGCACCAAACATCTTTGTTGCAGAGATTTCCAGTCAGGAAAATCAAAACGTCTGTCAGTCCTGTATTTACATTGCTCTGAAGGAACGCTTATGCCTAAACTTGCTCAGAACTGCAGCATGTTTGAAAAAACACATGCCTTCCCCATTGTAAGTAAAGTTTTAAGCTGTGGTGAATCAGGGTTAGTATTCAAAAAAGAGTAGAAGAGTAGAAAAAAGTGCTCAAACAGAGCTAAAGCCTTCTTCTAAGAAGGCCCAAGTGCAATTAATTTTGAAACATTCGGTGTGGTAAGTGGATTTCATTGAATATATTTACATGGATGAGATTACTTCTGTGAATCAGAGTCCTAAGAAATAAGGATAAAACTATGTACAAGTACTGGTCAAGCAGCATAAAAACAAAAACAAAAAAACAACCCTAAAACTAAATTGTGATTTGTGAATATTTCAATCAATAAAAGTTCACTATAATTCACGAAATCATGTTATTAATTTTATAGGTACTTAGATACATGATAGGTAACTGGGAAAATGCTCATGAATACCTTAGTTTGCATGAATGATTATTCCTCCAAATATCCATACATAAAGTGCATTATTATTCATTTGCCATCATTGTTGTATTCTACTATTTAAAAAGTTAGTCAAACAAGAGAGAACTAAAACCTAACCATCTGATTTAAGTGACCATCTATGCCACACAAATAATGGACAGCAGATCGCCACGGTCAAAGCATACATTTAGCAAATCTCAAATAGACTGAAAATTATTTGTCTAAACAATTTGGCAAGTACTTTAGAATACATGCATACAAAAAAACTCAGGAATGATCTATCCCAAAACCAGGTTTAAATTAATAAGACATATTATTTGGAGGGTGAAAATGATACCTGTGCAGAGGGCCAGCCTGTGCATCAGTTAAATCTAAATGGGATTTGCAGTTAATAGGACTTAAGTGATGTATGGGCCTTGAGTAGTATACAGTGAGTAGTAGCCAATTTCTCCCATAATGAATACTTCTACCAGCTCTCCTGCTTACTAATACCCAAGCTACAGAAATGTACAACTATCTGAACATAAGCAACTTATCTTACACTGCTGCATTCCTGGAGCTTAACTATATTTCCCCATAATTTGTCAGGCCTTCTTGTTTATGCTTTAGATTTCTCCTAACCTCAGGTCTTGTGTGGGACATTTGTAAGGATTAACCTTGGATAAGATGTTCTTTAAAAAGAAACATTTTCAACCAATTGTGGGGGTGGGGAGGGGAGTGTATAGGAAAGGGAAATGCAACTTTTCAGATTACCTTTAAAACATGGACAGAAAGTCAAAAGAGATAAAACCAGATTTAAAGAAAAAGCTGTTATTTTTCCTCACGTTTTGGTTAGCAGCTCTAAATATCACCATGGGAGAAATCAATTTGCAGCAGCTGTGGACAGCCTTCGGGCCCTGAACAGCTTAATTGGGGAAGTGTTTTAAAAGTTAAAGGGCCAGAGTCATGTCAAATACATGAAGCAAAACCAGGCTTATTGCTCCCAATATATTCATTATAGTGCATTCTTTGTATGACATCAATTAAAGCATCAATGTGCAAAATGGGCTGTTTTAAAGCTACATTTATTCCTGAATTCTTTTCTAGTTATAAATATTGTTCTAAACTAGTTCAGAAACCAAAGGTGCATGTTATCAGCAGATAATAACTATTTTTAGGTTGTGCAGGAGCAGTCAGTAAGAATGGCATTCGAAATGGTATGTTTTAAATGTACAGTATTTGGAAATATTCTAATGACTTTAGAAGACACACATAGAATGGAACGTAAAAGTTGTGGTCAGGCTCCAAATTTTCCATATGATTTTGCAGGTGCAACACTTAAATTGATGCCCATTTAGCATTTAAACCTCAGGGATCGATTGTATCTCTACACTCTGGGGCTGCACTTTCCTAAGAACTGGTCAGGGAGATGATGGGGCAGGAATTTTGACTCAGAGACTCATAACTCCTTCCCTGGTTCTCCCCTTACTACAGGGGGAAGGACAGACCAGAGCGGGAACTGCAAGTCTCTGATTCACAAGTCCCTCACTCACCTACTCTTAGAGAAGCACAGCCCTGTGTAGATTACTTTCCTCACCACCACTCCTCAGCTGTGCTGGTTAATGCACCAAAGGGCAGAGCCAAAGTGCTGGGCATGCCCACCCATCTGCACAGGCAGGAAGGAGAAGAAGTGACCGTGCAGAGGCTGTTTTCCCTGCCATGCTGTGACCTGCGATGCAGGTGAGAGGGGGTGAGCTGTATGCCTCCATACTCCCCAGCACAGGCACAATGGGCAAGTGACAAATCTATCCAACAATAGAAGATAAGGAAAATGAGCTGTTTGATGGAGGCCACGCTCATAAAGAATAAGTGAATTACAGCCCAACAGGAGTCCTGTGAAATCCCTGTTATCTGTCATGGTCTGGTGGCCTCATTTATCCATTAGTGGCAGCAGATCTTATGCCCTCTGTGAAACATCTAATGATCTGTTAGTAGGTAATACAAGATCATAACATCATTGGCTGTCCAGATTCATATTTACTATCTGAAGGAAATAGGCGATATCTACTGCCTGTCAAATCAGAAAATAAAAGAGAACTTGTCCCTTCCCTACAATAAAAAAATAACAAGGGCATTTAGGACGACTTTTTCAAATGCGCATTTTTGTGTGCACCTTCCTTGCGCACATGCAAATATCACACACACATAAGCACTGAGGGACACTCACATTGAGCTGCTTTCATGCACATATCTGTCTGTGTGCATGTTGAGGTTTGCACATGCACAAGTTTGGTGCATGGAATAATGCCTGAGCAATATGGACCACACACTTTTGAAAATGTCACTTTGTCACACATAGCTCATTACATGGGGCTGTATCTTATCACCCCCAAACAGTCATTTGCATAGGCTTAGTCCTCTTGGATGAAGCCCACTGAGGTGCAGAGGGCAAGAACAAGGCCCATTTTCTATCTGCAAATTATCATCACACAGTCCACTAGAAGGTTAATTACATGGCATCTGGGTATGAAAGCTTTCAAATAAAGTGATGAGGATGCTATTAGGAGGCTCTCATTGAGTTCTTGTTTTGAAATATCTTGGTACAACAATGCAGAATTTTGCATCCAATGAGTGCTAATGGGTTTGCCAATAAAGATTTAAATAAATGATTCAACAGAAAATATTGCCATTGCTATAAATATTGTAAATGGAACCCTTCTGCCAGGTGGAGCCAGCAGCAACAAAGCCTGGGTTAAGTATCTAGGGGTTCCTTTTCAACAATACAACACAAAACCGGCTTGAGGCCCCACCCAGTGACCTGGGACAATTACACATCACCCCCTGGGTGCCTCTAAGAGGCAGTACTTCCCCTCTCACAAGCACACAGTCTGAGCATAGCAAAAACTTTTAACAAAAGGAGGGAATTAACTCAGGATTAATTTGGGAAAACACCACAACTAGAATTCATAAGACAACCCATAAGCAAAAGACCCACCCCCAAGTAAGTTGGGCAGTGTCCTTTTCCCCTCAGGGTCTTAAGTCCAGCAACCCAAGAGTCCCTTTAACGTACCAATCCCTTCTCTGTACCCCACTCACAGTTCCTGTCCTTGGCCAGTGTAGCCCCAGAGTTCAGAGGCTCATCCGCAGAGTTCACCTCCCACCATGTGTGGAAGGCACCTTACACACTGCACTGCTTAGGCACTCGCTTGTCACCCCAATGGCCAATTGGCAGGCCTCTGCGGGGCTCTGCTCTGGCCCTCTCCACCAGCTTCTCTGCAGGCTGCTTGCCACTCCTCTCCACCAGCTGCCCTGCTGGTCACACCTCCCTTCCAGCCACCCTGCTAGCTGCTTGCCAAGCCTCTCCACCAGATCGCCAAGATGTCTTCAGGGTCCCACACACACACACTTAACACAGCTTTCAGTGATTTCAGCTATTAGTGGGGGGGAGCCTCACTGCCAATGAACACTGGGCAGTCTCTTACAATAGAGACACTGCCCCAAAGTAGGTCTAATACTTAGATCTAGGTATCAGTGATTTCAGCTCTGCAGCATGTAACAAGACTCTCAATTGAGTCTAAATTAGCTCTTTTATTATACCATGGAGAGAGGAAGGGTCAGATTGTATCTAGGACCCTTAATCATGGCCCACATACAAATACATATACCCACCCTCTCTCATCTCATTAGGCTTTGGAACCCATGTCCCCTGCCTAGCGAGTGCTGTTCAGTTAAGGCTGAGTCCCTCCATTGGGGTATGCCAGGTACAGTTCTGCCACCCTTGGTTCACACAATAATAATCCTTTATTACTCCTGCCCCAATAACTCCAGCCACAAGTGATCATTTGGGCAAGCAGTCCCATCATGCTGAGTACCTAGGCAGGGTGGGTGTGTCCATGCAAACGAGATCAGCTTCTGAAGTCTTTTTCCACAGCGCACCACTAGATGACAGCTCACCATCCAGACTCTGCTTACATCCTCCCCACAGCCCAGAATTTGTCATCTTTGCTTACATAAATATAGCAGATGATGAATTAAAACTTAAAAACTTCAGGTCTGCTTCTGCTCTCACTCACATTTTGCAGTACTGTGGCTTCATTGACTTCATTGGACCATTCTAGATTTACAGTGATGTAATTGAGCAGAGAATAAGAGCTCTGATGTTTACTGTTTGCTGGTAAAATTAACTGGACAATGGCATTCACAGCACTGTTATATTTAGGATGTAGCATAATATGCAATACCTCAGGAATGATGCCAAAAACTGTGGGATTTTTAGTGCACTCATCAGCAGGGGGCCCAATCCAAAACTGGTGGCCATTGGCATAACTCCATTGGTCAATTTACAGCTTCTGGCTCATGGTATGTAGGTGCCAGCCACTCCACTTTTACTTTTCAATATTTACTTTTGCACTGACGTTGCCTGTCTGTGTCTCCATGCTATATTTCACTCTGTTGAATCATCCTTGGTGAATCATTCCACTAAAGTCAATGGAATTATACCAGGGATGAACTGAGCCTCACTAATATGTCAGGTCTAATGTACGGAACATGCAGGTACATTGTCAGATATACTCTTGAGCCATCTTTTCTGTTTCATCTTTCCTGAGTACTTTCCAAAATACCAGTCCACATTTTTAGATGCTTTAATATTATCTAGCAATGTAAATGTAACTTTAGAGCCTTCGTGGCCAAGATGGAGTCTGCTCTGCTGGCAGCTCTGGCCAAGAGAAAGCACGTGCAAAAATGCAGCAGGAAAAATCCCTTCCACCCCAGGGGCACCTGTTCTAACCCCCCCCCCCCCCGCCAGAGGGAACACGCACACATTGGAAGAGTAAAATGAAGATAGAAAGGGAAATATTTATTTACAGAGGGATGAATGGAGAAAAGCAACAGAGGGAAAATATAGGGGGAACAGTAAAACAGGGTTGCATTCAACACAAGGTCCCACAGGCCTAGTGGTACCACAGTCTGAAAGGACTGACACCCAGCAATGTGTCTGCACACAGAGTTGAGGTGTTCTGGGCAAAGTTCCATCCAGTGATGAGTTTTGGGTGCTCTTGGTCATCTTTGGCACAAACCCCTCCAGTGCCCTCTTCTGCCGCTCTCTGCAAAGCCACACAGAGCAACAACCCCCCCACCCACCACCAATTAAATAGCTAACAGCCTCCCTCCTTGTTCCCAGTGCAAAGTCACAAGCCTCAGTACTCATGGCCTAAGTTCCCTCTAAGCTGAGCAGCCACATGGCCGCAGCCTCAGCCATGAGAGAGGTGCCCTTCCCTGACCCCAACCCAGCCCCGGCCCGGACCTGCCGCAGGTGGTGGAAAGGCACCCCTCCCCTGGTCCCAACCCAGTCCCGGCCTGGACCTGCCACAGTCGGGGGAGAGGCACCTCTCCTGCAGCCCCAACTCCGGAGCTGCCACGACAGGGAGCGGTGGGGAGAGACGCTCTCCCCCAGCCCTGGACATGCCATGGTCAAGGGAGAGGCGCCTATCTCGCAGGCCTAGGCCCGGACCTGCTGCAGCAGGGAGAAGTGCCTTCCACCCACCCCCTCCCCAAGCCCAGGTGCTTCTGTTGGAAGAGATAGCTGGGGGGAGTCCGCTCTCCATTGTAGCCTCGGGGCAGCCTTCACCCCAACCCCTCATCCCCAGCCCCGCCCCAGAGCCTGCACCCTCAGCCAGAGCCCTCATCCCCTCACACCTCAACCCTCTGCCCCAGCCCTGAGCCCCCTCCCACACTCTAAAACCCTCTGCCCCACCCCCGCCACATGAATTTTGTTATGTGCACCAATATGGAGGTGGTGTGTCACACGTCACCTCCATATTGCTGCACATAACAAAATTCATTCCGCACACGCATGAGAAAAATTAGAGGGAACACTGCTCACAGCGCCATGCAGCTCTGGGCAGCAGTGATGCTGGGTCCAGCTCCGGTTTGTCCTTCTCGGGCGATTCCTCCCTGGCACAGTGCTCCTCCTGGCTCCTGTCCTGGGGCGTCCCTCATCGGCTGCGCTGTCCCTCCCAGGCTTCAGGCAGGTACTTGGCTGCTTCGCTCTCTGAGAGCCTGCTTGCAACAGCCCTTCTGCCTGGAGCTCCAGACATACACCCTGTCGCTCTCCCCTCTCTCTCTGCTCCCTCCCCAAACAGCACTTCCTCCTTCTGGAACAATCAGCACTTCCCCCCCAGGCAAAATATTTAAAGGGACCATGGTCTCTGAACCCCAAAGGGGGTTACATAAACAAAGCAGAAACATTATCATCTTCATCCCAAATACAGTCTTAGATCAATATATCACAACCTGTCTGAGTGGTAGAATACCACCACAGTTCCAAACTTAAGCTATCCTTCTGTGACAGGTTTCAATCAGTCCACCGAGCCCCTAGGGGGCGATGGAGAGCTATGGTCTCATGGGCAGGCCTTCGTCACACTTTTCGGGCACTGGGGAATTAGCGGAAAAGGTGCGCCGGCCCGGGTCTGCGGCGCGCGATTCTGCCACCCAAGGCGGGTTGGCCGGGGTAGGGGAAACACAGGCCCACCCAACTCCACTGCATTCCAGCCCAGGGCCCTGAGAGTGGCGGGAGGCGAAGGTCCCGCCGCTGGGTCAACGGGGGGCCATCCGTGCCCCTCTGACCAAACACACCCACCCCACGGTGCAGTTCTGCCCCGGGCTACTTCCTACCCGGTCTCTGAAGCGGGCCTCTCCGGTCCCTCCAGCTCGTCCGGGTATTCCACTGCTGGCAGCTCCAGCTCCCCCGTCTGTGTCAGGCTCACGCTGGCCCGGGTTACAGCCTGGCCCCTCCAGGTCCTCCAGGTACTCAGTGGCTGGCAGTCCTGGTCGCCTCAGTCCTTCCTCCAGGTCAGGTTCCCCCTGGGTCGGCAGCAGGGTTTGGAGGGAGCATCCTCTGTCTGTCTCCCTCCCTGGTGCTCTTCTCACTGGGCAAAGGGCCCCGCCCTTTGTACTTCCTGTCCCACCCCTCCTCTTCCGGGGATTGGAGTAAGCTTGGTCTGGCCCCGCCCACTCAGGCTGAGAGGGTGGCTCTTTACCCTCTGGTTCGGAGGGAAGCCACCCTGGCTCCCTACACCTTCCCATATTCTTTTGATATACGTATGCTCCTCAACACGTTGGTTAAAATTTTACCGACAGTCTTGTCGTTAACCCAGCCTGTGATGAAGGAAGAAATAGGCCATAAGCTCTGGGTGTGTCTGCTGTCACTTGGATCACTGTCAGGTTATGTTTGAGCTGTTCATTGGATAGCGCTGCCCCTACCCCCACTCCTTGGGCCACTCTGTCATCTTCTTAAACTTACAAGGTGCATGCAGCCATTGTTTTTTGCCTATAGGAATCCTCAAGCAGAGGAAGCAGTGAAGTGTTATCTGGCAATTCAACTCCTCTCTACATCTCCATGCCCCAGTGAGATCTCTGTACTTTAATCTGTGAGGGCTGTGACACTTGGAATTTAATGGATTGTGGGTCTTTCCTCCTCTACACACACATACACACACACATACTCATGATTTGTGGCCTCTATGTGCTACTGTAAAGTGACGCAGCAAACACAAAAAATCTTAAACCAAAGGGAGTCAGTAAAATATTAGGCAAACAGTTCTGATCATACTTAGGCCAATACAAATACTGGAATACTAGGATTACACCAGTCATCCAAATTAGAATTAGACGACTAATGGAAAAATTGTAGGGATTGATATCATTTTTGTGACTTACACTGCTGTAAGAAAGAGGGAAATACCTTGCTTAATTAAATAGCAAAATATATTAGACAAATACTAGATAATTTTAACATCAAGACGCATACAAAAATAATATTAAAAATATCATCCCTGTCAGCGAATTCTCAATAGCACAGACACTGTCATGCTTAACCCCCAAACCTACAATATAAGACAGAGAATAAAAGAAAATTTTAAAATGGGGGCAAAATTGTCTTGGGGCAAAACCAAAGTCTGGTTTCAGGTTTTGATGGAGCGCAGTAGCTGCAGTGCTGAGGAGGTGAAGTTGCCTTTGGCTGTACTGACAATAAAGCCTATTTAGTAGCAGGGATCGAGAAAAAGTACTAGAAGCTTGCTTTAAAAAAAAGAAGAAAAGAAAAAGAGACATCTCCTGCAAGTCTTGCAACAGAGATGGTGTGCTACTATGAATAACTGGATATTCACCAACAGTGTTAGGCAGCAGGGATTACAGTTTAAGGAAGGTCCCTGCTAAAGAGATTATTATCATTGGAAATGTCCCCTGCATTTAAAGCAATATTTAGAAAATTATTTTAAACAATGTGATGTATGGCTCCTATTGGACTTCTCAGAGAGATGGGGAGGAGCACAGTCTCTCTGAAAATAGAGTAAAGGTTTGAGTGGCTGCAGTGAGGTGTAAATGCACCTAAAAGCCATGCAGGAATCCTCTAGTTCAGAAAGAGTGCAAGTCAGAGTGTACTTTTCAATTACCTTCTTTGCTTCCACCTGATTTCCGACTTTTGCCACAACTCAATGGAACCTCCTCATTTTCTGTGGAATCTGTCCATTTCCTGCATCACCCTGCCCCTTTTTCCAGCACCATAACTGGTGCTCAGCAAAGCCACACAAGGGCTGCTATGCTCCACGTCTCCAAATTTACAGAATACATTCAGTCTTCATATGTTTGGCCGCAAGTGTGAGTAGTGTTGCTTTTATGTGCGTTTGCGCATATGTCATTAATGCAGAAACAAGCCTACTATGTACATGTTAATTCAAACAGAATTCATTGAATGATGAAGAAATTATTTTTGAGACAACCGTGTTTTTCAACTTCATATTGTAAGACATTATAGGCCTATTTTCTCTTCTGACTCAAAATAGTGTAAATCAGGAGGAAATCTATTGAACTCAGTAAAATACATTACAATAACATGAAACCCTTGTGAGAGAACTGGTCTCACTCAGTACAGAACAGAGACTATAATTTTTAAAATTCAGAAAAGACTCTTTCAAGGTTAATAAACTTCTCCTAAGCTAAGCCCCAATTCAACAGTCCATCCCCATTCAGGAAAAATGGACTCCAGTGGGACTTAAGCATGTGCCTAAATGCTTTGCTGAATTGGGGAGCAAAAGAGTAATGTCAAGACTTTGAGAACTAGCTCCTCAGATATTTAAATCAGCATAGCTCTATTACCTTCCATTATTTTCACATGTACAGGCTAAACACTATGGACCCTAGTCTACTCCATTCCTCCCAGTTTTACCGCAATGTAACTTCATTACATCAGTGATTTCAATGGAGTTACACCAGCATAAAACTGTAGTAACACAGAGCTGAATCAGACCCATATTTCCACATATTTTGTAGTTGTATGGCACATATTATTGTGGTTATTCTAGAGATAGTCATGTTTAGTACAAGTCAAAAAGTATATCCACAGTCAGTCATACTCCACAAAGCTTTTCCACAAAGAAACACCTTTCCTACTTTCAGATTTTCACCTAAACACAATCTCCAGTATTTCTAACATTAAACTGACTGAATTTAAATTCTCCACCGCTAAGAATTGCTGCAAGGAAGCCTCCCACCCAGTGTCAGCTCTAACACATGTATTTGCTTTTCCTTTCTCCATTTGTAAATCAAATACATTCCACAGCTTTTGCTTTCTAAAAGAAGAATATGGTTGCAAACAAAATAGTTATTTCTGTGCAAATTTAAGTATGGGTTTCTGTATTCAGGCAAACAAATAAAGGGCTAAATCTTGCAATCCTTACTTAGTTTTGAACTGGATCTGTATTTCAATGGGTATTGGCTTAGGTATGGTTTGAGTAAAAACCTTAATATGGACCTCAAGAGAAAACCTGTAGCAACCTCACATAGGTTTCCAAAGGCCAGATTATCAATAGTATTTAGACACGTATAGATCGAAATAGGTGCCTACTGGGATTTTCAAAAACACTTCGGTTAGACCAGGTGCTTTGGAAACTAGGCTAGACACCTAACAACCACTGAAATCAATGGGAGCTAGGCACTTGGCCTCCTTATATACTTTTGATCCACTATCTGCATCTTTAGGTACCCAAATACCTTTGAAAATCATCCCTAAGTGTGTGCGTGAATTGCTAAAAAACTGAGCTCAAAGTCACATTATCTAACAACACTTTAAGCCACTGCAAAATAGGTTAGAATGAGAGCTGGAAATTAGGTAAAGAGATCCAAATTTCATAATCAAATTAGAGAAATCAATGAAGTATAAATTCACAGTGCAGTTTGGCTTCTCCCTTCTTCAAGTACATATCTGGTCCCAATGGCTATGAGACTGATGGAAATGAAACTGTTTTCCTAAAAGAAAAAAACAGCAAAGCAGTAGGGTTTGTGTTTCATGGACCATCCAAAAATGTTCAATTGTTACAATTGCAGTTTTTATACATATGTATATGGGTTATCAAGCGGTGTGTTCCCAACAGGACTATTCCTATTACCATTGACATCAATGACAAAACTCCCATGGATTTCAATGATGCAGAATCAGCCCATGTGTGTTTCACACCACAGGGTGTGATTCTCTCATTTAAATCAGTTTTCACCTATGCATCTCCACTGACTTCAGTGAGGATAATCCTGATTTACATTGGTTGACGTAAACACAGAATCAGGATGATAGGTGGTAGAGCTGAATGAATTATTTATTGTGAATAATTTATACAACAAAATCTGTCATTCATTATATACGTTCTATATGAATAATTGGTTTAATTGTTTTATCCAGTGAGCTCTAGGTTAACACTTTTTTTTTCAAAAATTGAAAAAAACTTAGTCTGCTACCCACAGTGTCTCAAGATGGGGGAAAAGTGTCAGTTCATGTGCTAACAAAGGATATTTCACATTGGAGGATAGTGCTACAATGTAATGAGTCTGATAGTAAGCATTGGCATAAGTTTACATAGGTGATGGTGTATTCAGATTTCAGTAGGATTGCAATGTTTGTAAACCAGGGCAAAATTAAACAGAGGATCATTTATGATGCAAAAAATAATGTATGTGCTCCAGCACTGATGTCTCAATTATTCAAGTTCACACGGCTCTGGCAAAAAAAAAGTGATTATGGCAAATAATTGTCTCTGTTCAATTATTTCTAGTGGAAATTATCGCAAAGTAGAAAAATGTTCCATTACAAATGTCTTGGAGGTCAGTAGTGCAAGGAGGAGGATAGCAGCAGAGATCATTCCTCTTCAGCAATCTAAGCACTATCAAAGAAAAAGAAAGGTAAATGCTTGAAAAGGTAACAAGCATGGGGCTAATTATTGGTTAGTAACATCTTCAAGCAAATGTGCTTTAAAAGAAATAGGACAGAAATGGCAACATACATGACTCACCTATGGTGAGCCTCCAAATGTCAAGTTACATAAAAATTATCTGAACAAACTTTTCGGTGGAGGTATGTTTAACACTAAACAAAAATTACAAATCCAAACAGTACCAGATTAATATTCCTTGTATTGAAAGAATTGTACTGAAATTCCTGTACTGAAATTTCATACCTTGTACTGAAATTCCATTTTCAGATAATTAATAAACAATTAATGAATGGTTAATAGCAGTTTTTAAGTATGTTACATACCTGAGTATTATGTGTCAGAGATAGTTATAAGCACATCAATGAAAGGTGTTATACAGATGGTTATAAATCATGGCTATAAGGAATTTATTCACCTGTTGGACTTTACAGTAATCTATAGCAATGGATTAACCATTTATTAAAACATGCATTAATCATTTATTGGCCCTTTGTAGCCTTTTATTTACACAGAGAATGTTAATATAATGTACGGCCATACCATTGTTGCAGGCACCAAAGAAGTTAAAGGAGGAATTTAAGCCATTGTGGGTTTTTTTGGATGTTTCAAAGCCCTTACTCTGTACTGTTTTCATTGCTGTCTTCATGGGCAGGAGTTTTTTCTTCTTTTTTTTTTAAACTTAATTTCCTAGTGGGCAGCCCCATGTTTACACTCTGCTGTTACAGTCACTCCCAGGCTATATCAGATTGTCAGCAGGAGGACATGAGTGTCTGTGCATCTTCAAGTCCACTACAGTCAGCCTTGCACAAGGCAGAGCAATACACAGCAAAATGTAACATTTGTTTCTGTGTAATGAAGTAGGAGTGGGTAGCAGGGAAGAAATCTTTGAAATATATGCACAACATTCCATTTTCAAAATTAATTATTTTAAATTACTGACTGTCTTTTTACATTATTTCCTCATTTTGATTTAGTAGCTCACATTTTCTGCTCAGTCCATTCTTATATGCACTGGGGCAGAGGATATATAAGAAAGCATGAAGTTACAAAAAATTAGACATCTCTGCTAACTTCGAACATGAGTACTTTGTAGGTCAATACAATATTTTGATGCTTTTCTCATTTCTTTTTCCATTTGGGCACCACTGTATGTTTTAACTTACTGCCATTTTCCTTAATGTCTAATTGCCAGTTCTTAGATACCACAAATAGAAATGTATAGAGATCAAGCCATTTCTCAGAATTAGGACAAAGACCCAGAATCCCAGGAGATGGTGGGGGTGGCAGCCATGATGTGAAACTCACTCCAGCAGCCTCCATCTGTTCTTCCTTCTGTTCTTTCCAAAGTATCTTTTTTAAGGATCCACAAAGGGAATGGTGGGTGGAATAGCCCATCCCCTCATTATCTCATTCACCAGTTGGGCCTAATATCCAACACACCATTTTTGGTTCATTAATTTCATTAATTCTGGTTCCATATCTTCTGTTTTTACCATGATTTCAGTATAGTCCTTGAATTATACCAACATGGCCTTTTTGTTTGGACTAATTTAGTCTCTCTGTCTGGTTCTTTGCACTGTTTATCGCAACTTGACTTACTTTATATTAACATTTGTCATTATAGGTTATTGTAACATTGTATGAACCTTCCTATATTTTTTGCAATTGAGCTTACAAACAGAGTCAGTTTGTAGGCCCAATTAGCACACCAACCCTTACCTGCACTGCTGCCCTGGGGCCCAGTCTCTTGATGGCTGGGCGAAGAAAGGTGAGGGGTTGCCAGAGCCTTGGTCCCACATTCCCAAGCACCATCCAGCACAGCTGACCTAGCACAGAGGTAGAAGGAATCTGCTGCTAGTAAAAGGTAGTAGCCCAGTGGTTCTCAAACTGATAGGAAAGCAACAAAAGAAAATGTTTCCCTCAAAACCTAAGCCAGCAGTTTTCTCCCCAAAATGTGTTTACAGTTTTAGTCTCAATAGGGAGGCATGTTTTGCATGTAAATAGCAGGTGGTTAGGGAGAGTTACTTTGACAGCTAATGTCTTGAGCTGCCTCGACATCTGTGGTCTAATAGAGTGGCTCCATAGTAAGTGAAGTTGCTGATGAAAGGCAACCAAATTAAGTGGAATTTTTCATCTCAGCTTCAAGCAGGCTATACTGAGACCATTCAAGAGGGAATGAAGAAATGATTAAAAAGAGATTGCACTCTGGCTCTGGTGGCAACTGACATAAATGAACCTGAAAAGGCAAATAAGAAGACACTAATTTTAAAGACCCACTGCTTCTTCTCAGTCAGTTTCACTGGAAATTGCATTGTTGAAAGCAAAGGAAGGCTGTATCTTGCCTAGTAAACAAGCAACAACATGCAGCAGTAGAGAGTTAAAGTCAAGTGCACCCCAAAGAGAGGTAATTAAAGTCTTCACCTTATTATTTTTGCATGTTAAGAATGTAATAGCTACAGTATCCATAAAGCCTATGTCAGGGTTAGTCCATAGGATCTTCCTTTTAATCCATCTCTTCTTTCGAGAGGCTAATTTATAGTCTGAAAATGACATTGCAGACAGCGGGAAACTGCATGATCTCAGGAGTGACACTACCTTCTGTGCCAAACAAATGATGTGGCCATATCTTCCCATGTTGCAATCAGCATGGATTCTCCTTTTTCAGTCTACCAGTATTTATGTGCTTGCAAGTCTCAGATTACGTCATGCCTTAGAGATGCTTGAGGCCAATAGCATAATTTTTGCAAATCCTGACCAACTAAAAATATGGGTCTTTGGCTATTTTGTCAGAAGACATAACAAGGAACAGTTCAGGCTCTAGAATCTACAAAACTATGTATAGGGAGCTGTGTGACTATCTGCAACATAAAGTTATATTATGCCTTGCCTCATGCAAGCAGCAGGAGTGTAGGTGTGTGTTATCTTGGTAAGGACAGACATGTGAACTCATGCATACATATATGTGAATTAAACTTGAATACTAACATGACAGAAACCTTATTTTTATTCCTCTCCAACTAGCTTGTACCTGTTCAGCCTTACTGGGTGTACAGCCTTACTGCAAATCCCAATGTTATTTTCCACCTCTTTGTAGATGTTCAGGTAAGGTTTGGTGCTAGCCTGATGAAATACGGGAGTTCATCAAATTTGATTTTTTCCCCAGGAAAATACTGATTTGGGGGAAAATGTTTGATTTTTTTTATGGGACAGTTAAGCAAAAATTAATTTTTAATTGATATATTAAAGTATTTCAACTTTAAAAAGTCAACATTTTGAAATGAAATGTCATTTTGATGGAAAATGTTGAATTTCTACATTTTGACATTTTTGAACTTAAATTTGGGGAGTTTTCATTCCCTCAGACTATTAAGTATGTGACAAAGTTCCTCCTCTACATTGGTGGATCTTGCGCTTACAGGCGGATTTGCTCGCCTTGGAGCTTCACGGCAGCCCTCAGCTTGGCTGTTTTTCTGAATTCACAGTCCAGGTCGACGACTCCTGTGTCTGACCAGGAGTTGGGAGGATTTGGGGGGAACCCGAGCCCACCCTCTACTCTGGGATCCAGCCCAGGGCCCCGTGGAATGCAGCTGTCTAGAGTGCCTCCTGGAACAGCTGTGCGACAGCTACAACTCCCTGGGCTACTTCCCCATGGCCTCCTCCCAACACCTTCTTTATCCTCACCATAGGACCTTCCTCCTGGTGTCTGATAATGCTTGTACCCCTCAGTCCTCCAACAGTCCACGTTCTCACTCTCAGCTCCTAGCGCCTCTTGCTCCCAGCTCCTCACACGCACATCACAACTGAAGTGAGCTCCTTTTTAAACCCAGGTTTCAGAGTAACAGCCGTGTTAGTCTGTATTCGCAAAAAGAAAAGGAGTACTTATGGCACCTTAGAGACTAACCAATTTATTTGAGCATGAGCTTTCGTGAGCTACAGCTCACTTCATCGGATGCATACCGTGGAAGCTTGATTATCATAAACATTGTGAAGAGAGTTGTCACTTTGGATGGGCTATTACCAGCAGGAGAGTGAGTTTGGGGGGGGGGGGCGGAGGGTGAGAAAACCTGGATTTGTGCTGGAAATGGCCCAACTTGATGATCACTTTAGATAACCTATTACCAGCACGACAGTGGGGTGGGAGGAGGTATTGTTTCATGGTCTCTGTGTGTATATAATGTCTTCTGCAGCTTCCACGGTATGCATCCGATGAAGTGAGCTGTAGCTCACGAAAGCTCATGCTCAAATAAATTGGTTAGTCTCTAAGGTGCCACAAGTACTCCTTTTTTTTTTAAACCCAGGTGCCCTGATTAGCCTGTCTTAATTGATTCTAGCAGCTTCTTGATTGGCTTGCAGGTGTTCTAATCAGCCTGTCTCTCTTAATTGTCTCCAGAAGGTTCCTGATTGTTCTGGAACCTTCCCTGTTGGGAAACGGAACGTCTTTTGCTTGCTCCTCAGCTATCTGCTTTCTATTCTTTCCTAAAGCCCCCTGGCCCGGATTTTTCTTACTTTTTGTACCTGCCTTAGTCCTCCCCCCCCGACCGGGCCAGACGCTTTTTTTGTTTTTTCTTGATTTTTTGTTTTTTTTTTCCATCTACGTGCTTCGGCCCTTAGTTCGCCAGCACCCGCCCCCCCCACGCCTGCTTTTGGGCGCAGCTATTTGCCTCAGCTGAGCCCCCGGAGGAGGGGGGGGAAGATTGCCGATTTTGCTGTCCGGAGGGGGGAGTGGAAACCCCCAGACCCAGCCGTTTTGCCAGCAGCTCGGACTTTACAACATTCTTAGCATGCCGGAAGCCTTGGAACACAGCCAACACAGCCGGAGAAGAAGATTTCAGCAGACAGGAGAAATAATCCAGGAGAGCTATAAATCATCGTGAAGGGGGCCGTAAGACTGAGTAATTTTCTGAATTATACTCTCGTGGGGGGGAGTTTGACTGTGGTTACTTGCGTTTGTGGCGGCACAGGGGGTGTGGCGTGGAGACCCCCACCCCCGATCCATCGGTGCCCCTACCCCCCCATCGTTATTACAACTGTCACGGCCCCCCCACCGTCTGTCCCTGCTGGCAACCTGCCATCTCCCTTCGGATCCAGCTGTTCGCTTTGAACTTTGTCTTCCAGACCAGACATAACAGTCAATCAACCGAGACTCTTTGGACAAACGTGTGTGGGTCTGCACCCCCCCCCCCGGATTGCTTATCCCACAGCTTGCCCCTATTATTGGACCCCGATTTTGTTTCCTCCCCCTCCTCCCAGTATAACCCCCTTGACATTCCTCCCCTCCCTGCCCGCAGCCTAGCGGAAGGAGGGGCTACTCCGTTTTCTCCCCTCTCCCCTCCTCCTTCCGGTGTCTCCCTGTCTCTCCCTGCTCACAATGGCGGGGAACGAGAGGGGCAAGACTGCTTCAACAAAATTAGTTGTCCCTCCCCCACCACCACCCCTGCCCGACCCCCAGGGTCCCCCCCACCACTATTGTTAAGATACTTGCCACCCCCCCTGCTGGGGCACCGGTAGCAGGAGGCACCAGGGTGATTGCTGCTGCTGCTGCACCCACCGCCCACCCAGATTCTAGGAAGCCCCCCCCCCCCCCCCGGTTAGCCGGAAGGGCCAGGGCGGGTGGAAAGGAAAGGGCCCCGCTAAAACCACTAAGCCCTCCATGGCAGGGGCTGCCCCCACCGCTGTGGCCTCATCATCAACCGTGGCGCCACTCCCTGCATTTCCCTCCACCAGCTCTGCGATTGTCCCTCCCCCGGCCCCCAGGATGTATGCCCGAGCGGCAGTGGGCTCCCCCCTGCCTGCCGCCTCGTCATCTCGCCCCCCCGCCTCCGCCACCATCCCCGCCTTGACCAGGAAGCACGGCGTCCGTTGCCTCCTGGTGCCCGCCTCGCCCCACGTGGAGACATATGTGCAGGCGTTGGCGAAGGTGGTAGGACCCACGGCTATTGTGGCGGCCTCCAAGATGTATGGGAAGGTCGTTTTTTTCTTAGCTTCGGAGGATGCCGCCCAGGAGGCGGTGGAGAGGGGCCTGACGGTGCGGGGGGTGTTTGTCCCCCTAGAACCGTTAGAAGACCTGGGCGTTCGCCTCGTCCTCACCTCCATTCCTCCCTTCTTACCCAATGCTGCCCTGTTACCTGCTCTCTCCACTCTGGGGAAACTTGTCTCTGTCATCAGCCCTCTCCCGTTGGGCTGCAAAGAACCCACCCTCCGTCACATTTTTTCGTTCCGCCGGCAAGTGCAGCTTCTACCACCAGCAGGGGCGCGTGACGAAGAGACGCTTGAGGGGTCTTTTCTAGTCCCCTACCAGGGAGCCCGCTATCGGGTCTTTTACTCCACCAGAGAGGCCCGGTGCTACCTCTGCCGCTCAGCGGGGCATGTCCGCAGAGACTGCCCTTTGGCCCGGGGGGGGAGGGGCACCCGAAACCCCCGAGACCCGGCAGGACATCGGCCTCGTCGCTGCCGACGCCCCTGGTTGCCCGGCACCTGAAACCAACCCTCCTCCTACTCGACCCATCGCTGCTCCCGTCCGGGCCCAAGAGATACCTTTCCCACAATGCCCGGGCGAGCAAGGGAGTTCCACCCTTGCTAGAACCAATCCAGCAGAGCCCATGGGGGAGGGTGTGGCAAGGATATTACCGGGTATAGGAGAGGGCCCGCCCCAAGGAGAAACCCCCGCCCCTCATGCTGTCTCACCGCTACCCCCCCCCTGAACTCTTGAACCATCACCTCCGCCCCCCAACACGACCCCTGCTAACCAACCCCCAGATGACGCTATGGAGGGCTGGACCCTAGTCCAGGGGAAGCGAGGCAAGCGGAAGGCTCGAGCTCCGCTACATCCATCCGACGCGGAAGCCCCCCGGAAGACCAGGAAAGGAGGCACTGCTATCAAGCCTCCCGCCACGGCCACGAGTAAGATCCACCCGCTGGTATTGAGAGGGGAAGACGGACTGGCATTGGAGGGCAGAATCCCCCCTCCACGGGAGACACTCCCCTCCGAGACTTCTGAGGATGCCCCTTCCGCCTGGATACCACCCGAACCCTCCGCGGACCCCGAGGCGACCGTTGAGGCGGACTCTGGAGGAGAGGCCCCCGGGGTGGCAGGAGCTGGCCTCTCCCCCGTGTATGCGGAGATTGATGCCCTGGATTTGACCCCAGTCACCCAGGGAGGGGATGATCTGCTGCCGACTGGCCTCGAGCTGGGCAACCTTACCCCAGCCTCCCTTTCCCCATGCTCCCTCCCCCTAATTGCATTCCCGGGTGAGCACCCTGCAGAAGGTGGTCCACCACCTGACGCCATGGCCGCTAAGACCACCATGGAGCCAGTGCCTAGCATTATTGGGAGCCCCCTCCCTTAACCCTTAACCCTTGGCTCTGCTCAGGAGGCACTTTCCTTTAGCTGCTTGCCTCCTGAACCCCAGAGCCTTATCCCTGCCCCTGCCCCCACCCCTGTCCCTGCCC
Source organism: Caretta caretta (assembly GCF_965140235.1). Classification (NCBI taxonomy): domain Eukaryota; kingdom Metazoa; phylum Chordata; order Testudines; family Cheloniidae; genus Caretta; species Caretta caretta. The sequence goes on along the minus strand of NC_134214.1, from coordinate 70,830,319 downwards.
AAGTCCCCTCCTCCTGCAATGTTAATGCCGCCCCTGGGGTTATTTCCTTCCTGCCTTTCGCAGATTCCCCCCAGGGAGCAGTCTTTGCACTTTCTAGCCGCGACCCATTAGGAGTGGCAAATTTTCCCCTGCCATCCCCCTCCACCCCAAGGCATGAAATGAATTTAATAACCCCAGCCTGTCAGACGCCCCGTCGGTGGTCCGCACCCTGTCTACCCGCCTTAGCGGACCACGAGGCTGTATTAAGAGGCCCACCAGGGAACACCTCGGGAATTGTAACCCCACCCCCCTATGAGCTGCGGCATGCACTACGGAAGTTCCTAGAGCACACCCGTGGTGCCCGCAATAGGGTACAGCTGGCTCTTCAGCTATGGGGGGACTTTGATCAAATCCTCCAGGCCACAAGGGCCCTTATAAAGGAGGGCAGGGGGCAAGGAAGGCGCGGTGCTGCGGCCTACGAGCGAGCCCGCAGCTTCCGACGCGATCTACTCACCCACGGGATGGGTCACGGGTTGCTGCGCAACCCGCCAGGGGCCCTGAACACCCCCGCCAACACGAAACCCCCACCCCCCCAGCCCTCCGCATGACGCCTCTTATTATTGCGACCCTGAATACCAGGGACTGTAGGATGGCTCTCCGCAGGTCCCAGGTGCTCTCTTACCTTCGGGAAGGGGGGTACTCTGTAGTTTTCCTGCAGGAGACCCATACGGACCCGGCCGCCGAGGACAGGTGGCGGCTGGAGTGGGGCAACGGAGTATACTTTAGCCACTTCGCGACCTGGCAAGCTGGAGTGGCGACCCTGTTCTCCCCCAACGTACGGCCTGAGGTGCTAGGGGTCAATGAGGCTGTGCCGGGCCACCTGCTGCACCTTCGAGTCCGTATGGAGGGGCTCGTGGTCAATCTTGTTAACATCTATGCCCCGCAAATGAGCTCCAGGTGGCCACAATTTTATCAGCAGGTGTCCGACTTTCTCGGCACCCTGGATTTGCACGAGTGCCTGGTCCTGGGAGGGGACTTTAACACCACCCTCGAGGAACGGGACCGCTCAGGGGCCGAGCCGAGCCCGGCCGCAGTGAATATTCTCCAAGGGATAGTTGAACATCACTCCCTAGTGGACATCTGGCGTGACCATCACCCAGATGACACTTCCACGTTCACCTTTGTCCGGGTGGAGGCCCATCGGTCACACCACTCTCAGTTGGACCGTATTTACTTATCCCGTTTCCATCTTTCACAGGCCCACTCCTCCGCCATTCGGCCGGCCTCATTCTCCGATCATCATTTAGTCACAGTAACGGTCTCCCTCCGTGCAGAGAGACCGGGGCCGGCCTATTAGCACTTTAATAACAGCCTGTTGGAGGACGAGAGCTTTGTGATGTCCTTCCGGGAGTGTTGGCTGGCCTGGCGAGAGCAGTGGCGTGCCTTTCCCTCGGTGCGGCGATGGTGCGATCTCGGGAAGGTGCGCGCCAAGCTCTTCTGCCGTGACTACACTCGGGGCACCAGCCGACGGCGAAATGCGGCGATAGAGCAGTTGGAACGGGAGGTCTTAGAGATGGAGAGGTGCCTGGCCGCCGATCCCGAGGACCCGTCCCTCTGCGGAGAGTGCTGGGAGAAGCGGGAGTAGCTCCGGGCCCTTGAGGACCACCGAGCCCGAGGTGCCTTCGTTCGGTCCCGCATCCGCCTCCTTTGGGAGATGGACCACGGCTCCCGCTTCTTCTATGCCCTGGAGAAAACGAGGGGGGCCAAGAAACACGTCACCTGCCTTCTTGCGGAAGACGGCACCCCCCTCACGGATCCGGAGGAGATGTGTGGGAGGGCCCGTGACTTCTACACAAGCCTTTTCTCCCCGGACCCGACCGATCCTGACGCTTGCGGGGTGCTCTGGGAGGAACTCCCCACGGTCAGCGTGGGCGACCGAGACCGACTAGAGCTGCCTCTCACCCTGGCCGAGTTCTCGGAAGCCCTCCGTCGCATGCCCACCAATAAATCTCCGGGCATGGACGGGCTGACCGTGGAGTTTTACCGCGCGTTCTGGGACATTCTCGGCCCAGACCTAGTCACCGTCTGGGCTGAGTCCTTGCAGAGCGGGGTCCTCCCTCTGTCATGCAGGCGAGCGGTGCTCACTTTGCTGCCGAAGAAGGGGGACCACCGCAATCTACGAAACTGGCATCCCGTCTCACTCCTCAGCACGGATTACAAAATCGTAGCGAAAGCAATCTCGCTGCGGCTAGGGTCCGTGATGGCGGACGTGATCCACCCAGACCAGACCTATACTGTCCCGGGTCGCAGCATTTTTGACAACCTCTTTCTAGTCCGAGACCTTTTGGAACTCGGGCGGAGAGATGGTCTGTCGTTTGCCCTCCTGTCTCTTGATCAGGAGAAGGCGTTCGATAGAGTAGACCATGGGTACCTCCTGAGCACTCTGCGGGCGTTTGGATTCGGACCTCAGTTTGTGAGTTTTCTCCGGGTGCTGTATGCCTCCGCAGAGTGTTTGGTTAGGCTCAACTGGACCCTGACTGAACCGGTCAGCTTCGGGCGAGGAGTGCGGCATGGGTGCCCCCTCTTGGGCCAGTTGTACGCTCTGGCGATCGAGCCTTTCCTCTGCCTCCTCCGCAGGAGGATGACAGGGTTGGTGCTGCGGGAGCCGGAGCTGCAGCTGGTCCTGTCGGCATACGCCGATGATGTACTTCTCGTGGTCCAGGACCCGGGCGACTTGGCGCGAGTGGAGGCATGCCAGGCCATCTATTCGGCAGCCTCCTCCACCCGAGTCAACTGGATCAAGAGCTCTGGCTTGGTGGTGGGGGACTGGCGGCAGGTGAGCTCCCTCCCACCCGCGCTTCAGACCATCCGGTGGAGTGCGGGTCCACTGCTCTATCTCGGCGTTTACCTTTCCGCCACGCACCCTTCCCCGCCAGAGAACTGGCAAAATTTAGAGGGCGGGGTGATAGAGCGGATCCGGAAATGGACGAAGCTACTCCGATGTCTCTCCCTCCGAGGGAGAGCACTGGTGCTTAACCAACTAGTCCTGTCCACGCTCTGGTACCGGCTCAACACCCTGGCCCCAGCCCCGGGTTTCCTGACCCACCTCCGGAGATTGATTCTAGAGTTCTTCTGGTCAGGAATGCACTGGGCCCCTGTTGGAGTTCTTCATCTACCCCTGAGGGAAGGAGGGCAGGGCCTGAAGTGTCTGTACACTCAGGTCTGCGTTTTCCGCCTCCAGGCCCTGCAGAGGCTCTTTTATAGTGCAAGTAGCTCGGCGTGGAGCATACTGGCACACGCCTTCCTGCGCCGCTTCCAAGGGCTCCGATACGACTGGCAGCTCTTTTATCTTTGTCCAAGGGGTTTTCCGCGAGACCTCTCCAGGCTACTGGTCTTCTACCAGGACCTCCTCCGGACCTGGAAACTGTTTTTAACTACCAGGTCCATGGCGGCCACTGTGGGAGCAGATCTCCTCACGGAGCCCCTGCTACACAACCCCCAGCTCCATGTGCAGGTGGCGGAGTCCCGCTCGGTGCGCCAGAGGTTGGTCCTGGCGGAAGTCACGAGGGTCGGAGACCTCCTGGACTACGACCAGAGAGACTGGCTGGATCCCCTGACGCTCGCTCGGCGCATGGGGCTCTCCAGCCTCCGTCCCCCCCGGCGCGTACTTCAGGAGGTGAAGGCTGCCTTGACCCCCACTGCTCGGGCTTATGTCAACCGAGCCTTGCACGAGGGCGCACCCCGCCCATCCTTTACCCCAGGCCCGCCGGACCTTTCCATTGGGCCCCTACCCCGTAGATCCCAACAAACCCCTCACCCTTTCACTGCAAGCCAGCTGCATGAACTGCAGCTGGTCAGTTTTCAAATTGCACCACGGAAATATTTATACACACTCACACTTCACACCCTTCACGCCCACACCCTGGTGTCCCGCCCCGATACAAAGTGGTGGGACCTCCTGCCACCTTTGGAGGGTGAGCAACCTCGATGGGCCAGCCTGTATTCCACCTTGGTCCCGAGGGCCGTCGGGGACATCAGTTGGTGGCTCCTTCACGGAGCTGTGAGCACGGGCGTGTTTCTGACACGGTTTACCCCCATCCTAGATACTTGCCCTTTTTGTAATGTGAGGGAAACCCTGGCACACGTATATTTAGAGTGTGCCAGATTGCAGCCCCTTTTCCGGCTCCTCACAAATATTCTATTGCGCTTCTGGCTTCATTTCTCCCCTCACCTTTTTATCTATACACTTCCCATCCGTGGCCCCACAAAGTTGCGGGATCTCCTGGTCAACCTCCTCCTAGCCTTGGCTAAAACAGCCATTTATAAAATCAGAGAGAGGAGGTTGGCCCATGAAATGTCCTGTGATTGTGGGGCCTTTTTCCGATCCTCAGTACATTCACGTATCCGGGCGGAGTTCCTCTTGGCGGCGTCCACTGACTCCCTTGACGCTTTCGAGGAGCGGTGGGCGCTGTCTGGGGTTCTCTGCTCGGTGACCCCGTCCGGTTCCCTCCGTCTGACCCTTTGATTGAGGGGAAGAGCGAGAGACGCCAGCCCCAGCCGTTGCCGCTGTGGATACCATCATTCCTGTCATCTAGAAGGGGTCCTATAATACATGGGTGTCTACCCCCCCACCCCTAAACCGCCCATCCCGCAGCCATGCCCATCTTGCCGGGCACTCTCAGGAGAGGGAGGATCGGTGACACTGGGCGCGGCACTAGGTAACTCGAGGGGGTGGAAGACCACGAGTGTCGAGGAAGCCCCCCCGCTCTGGGCCCAGGCTAACCTGAACACTTCTCCCTCCTGAAAGCTGCTGTGTTATACCTTCTGTTTGCGTTGTTTTGTTGCATAGTTGTTTTGTTTCCTTTGGTAATTTTGTAAGTGTTACCAATACTTGTTTCAAAAAAAAAAACAAAAAAACCTTCCCTGTTACCTTACCCAGGGAAAAGGGACCTACTTAATCTGGGGCTAATATATCTGCCTTCTATTACTCTCCTGTAGCCATCCGGCCCAACCCTGTCACAAGTATTTTAACATTTTGTCCCATTTCTAGACGAAAATAAATGTCAAACTGTCAGTATTTCGCATGGGATGAAGTTCTGTTTTCTGAACAGCACTAGTTGTTAAATTTAGTGACAAAAAGAAAAGGAGTACTTGTGGCACCTTAGAGACTAACCAATTTATATGAGCAAAAGCTTTCGTGAGCTACAGCTCACTTCATCGGATGCATACTGTGGAAAGTATAGAAGATCTTTTTATACACACAAAACATGAAAAAATGGGTGTTTACCACTACAAAAGGTTTTCTCTCCCCCCACCTCACTCTCCTGCTGGTAATAGCTTATCTGAAGTGGTCACTCTCCTTACAATGTGTATGATCATCAAGTTGGGCCATTTCCAGCACAAATCCAGGTCCCCCGTCCCCCCCCCCACAAACCCACTCTCCTGTTGGTAATAGCTTATCTAAAGTGGTCACTCTCCTTACAATGTGTATGATCATCAAGTTGGGCCATTTCCAGCACAAATCCAGGTCGTCCCCCCCCACAAACCCACTCTCCTGTTGGTAATAGCTTATCTAAAGTGATCACTCTCCTTACAATGACAGGTTTCAGAGGAACAGCCGTGTTAGTCTCTAAGGTGCCACAAGTACTCCTTTTCTTTCTCCTTACAATGTGTATGATAATCAAGGTGGGCCATTTCCAGCACAAATCCAGGGTTTAACAAGAACGTCTGGGGGGGGGGGGGGTTGGGGATAGGAAAAAACAAGGGGAAATAGGTTATCTTGCGTAATGACTTAGCCACTCCCAGGGGAATAAACATGGGGAAATAGTTTTACTTTGTGTAATGACCCATCCACTCCCAGTCTCTATTCAAGCCTAAGTTAATTGTATCCAATTTGCAAATGAATTCCAATTCAACAGTCTCTCGCTGGAGTCTGGTTTTGAAGTTTTTTTGTTGTAATATCACAACTTTCATGTCTGTAATCGCGTGACCAGAGAGATTGAAGTGTTCTCCGGCTGGTTTATTAATGTTATAATTCTTGACATCTGATTTGTGTCCATTTATTCTTTTACGTAGAGACTGTCCAGTTTGACCAATGTACATGGCAGAGGGGCATTGCTGGCACATGATGGCATATATCACATTGGTGGATGTGCAGGTGAATGAGCCTCTGACAGTGTGGCTGATGTGATTAGGCCCTGTGATGGTGTCCCCTGAATAGATATGTGGGCACAGTTGGCAACGGGCTTTGTTGCAAGGATAGGTTCCTGGGTTAGTGGTTCTGTTGTGTGGTATATTACAACAAAAAAACTTCAAAACCAGACTCCAGAGAGAGACTATTGAATTGGAATTCATTTGCAAATTGGATACAATTAACTTAGGCTTGAATAGAGACTGGGAGTGGCTAAGTCATTATGCAAGGTAACCTATTTCCCCTTGTTTTTTCCTACCCTCCTCCCCCCCACCCCAGACGTTCTTGTTAAACCCTGGATTTGTGCTGGAAATGGCCCAGCTTGATTATCATACACATTGTAAGGAGAGTGATCACTTTAGATAAGCTATTACCAACAGGAGAGTGGGTTTTTTTGCGGGGGGGACCTGGATTTGTGCTGGAAATGGCCCAACTTGATGATCATACACATTGTAAGGAGAGTGACCACTTTAGATAAGCTATTACCAGCAGGAGAGTGGGGTGGGTGGAGAGAAAACCTTCTGTGGTGGTAAACACCCATTTTTTCATGCTTTGTGTTTCAAAAGATCTTCTATACTTTCCACAGTATGCATCTGATGAAGTGAGCTGTAGCTCACGAAAGCTTATGCTCAAATAAATTGGTTAGTCTCTAAGGTGCCACAGGTACTCTTTTTCTTTTTGCGAATACAGACTAACACGGCTGTTACTCTGAAATTTAGTGACAGTTACTTCAGTAAAGTGAAGAGCTTTAAAGTGAACAGACCAGTTGTAGCCTGTTGATGAGGCCACGGGCAGTAGAACATCACAGTTTACATAGCATGGGAAGGCCCATACTGGCAGCATGTGACACTTTCTTTATAGATATGCTCCAAAATTGTGCACATGGTGAAATATGTATTTGTACTGCAATGAATGGCAAAGAGAAAGAAAAGCGTTGGTGTTCATTTGTTTTGCCTTAGAAACACCCTGATTGAGTGGAACATAGCAAAAATCTCTGGGTGCACAGAAGGCATAACATCTTTCTCCTAAACAATGAGCACAATGATGCCCTTAAAATACTAAGGCACTCTTGGGGATGTGGCAGATGAGTAGAGGGTCCCATAGCTATTCTGGGTATCTTCTGCCTTCGAGTGGGCTGGGGGCAATGCACTTGGTATTGGTCCATAGCTCTGCTCCAGAAAGGAACAGTGTGTGCTTTCCTCTCCTTGTCCCTCTTCTCCCTCCCTCAGTCTATTTCTGCCCCTTGAACAACCAGGCAAGACAAACTGAATTTTGCCTTGATTCAGAAAAGCCCAACACTGGACCCTTCTCTCCATTGCACTAGCTGGAATTAACATAAAGTACATGTCTTCAGATGGGCCAGAATACACATGGCATGTAGGAAAGTGAAGCATTTCCCAGGAATAGTCAGGGGAAAGTTACCAAAGCTCTGAGCCTACGTCCCACAGGTAAATGTAGTTTTGATACATATAACCCCAGAGAAGTTTTGATACATATAAGCAAGCTTAGACTCTGCAGTAACTAAATCAGCATAGCCCTGTGGAGGCTCCATAGCCAAAACCTTGCAAATCAAAGATCGACATGAAGAGAATCTATAACAATCCCTTAAGTATTTCTGCTCTGCCAATTATATGGTAAAAATGCCTGGAGCTTACATTTCACTCAGAGTCAAATTACCATGCAAGTGACATTTCCTTTTTTACATCTCATGATAACACTTTCACTTAGAAGTCACAAACAATCATGACACTTTGCTAACTACATGGCATTTCACTTCTATTCTGCAACTGCGGCACCCAGATAATTAACTGTGATATAATTACAAAACATTGCTCAGCAAGCCTAAGTTAACTATGAGCTCGCCTGAGAGTATTAGCACAGAATGAGGCTACAAGCAGATAGGACAGGAACAAACCCCACATTTGAAAACAAAACTCCAAAACTTTAATTTTGGTGAGAAGCGCAGAGATGGAGGAAGGGTTGTGTTTGGGAACATGGATCCATACCAGTCCCAGTGAAAGTGGGGCCAATGCAGAAACAGCTCTACGCAGGAATTATTTTTGCTTCTGATTTCTGAGGAGGAAGTACTTTGAGAACACTATTCTTACTGCATCTCCTCTATGCACAACTTTGGATCTACTCACACCCCTGTCCCTGCCACAGGATCACCACATCTCTCAGTCCTTCACTCTCCATTCAGACCCTGCATCTTGTACAGGGCTGTTCACATCTGGTGGTTCCCAGGCTCCATGTCCCACCAACCTCTACAAATCTGGACACCCCAGCACCACAACCCTTCGATATCTTTGCAGTGGAAATCAGGTGGATAATTTTCCTCCTGGGTTGTGGGGTATGCTAAATGGTCCCATCCCTTAGGGACCATCATAAAATTTCTTTTGTGCATTTTGGCATTGTTACAGTTGGGATTTGTGTGACTCAAAGCCATAGGGCAAGATGGATTTAAAAGTAAAATAAGTTTAGCATTTTAGCTTTAGCATGGTGCAAGTAAGCAAAGGAAAAAGGGAAAATTTTAAATACTCTAAATTCCTATAGGCTTTGATGAACTGAAACCCAAAACTAGAAATGGATAATTATGATTTTACTTGGAAACCCAAAACACATTAAGATTTTTCCAAAATCAAAACACAGCTGCCCAAAGGCGTCCTATGTTATAAGAGACACATTTCTATGCTATATAATGATCAATGTTATAGAATAAGTTGCGTCATTTATACTATTTTTAAGTTGATCATATTCATATATAGAAAAAGCAGAGAAAAAACAATACTAATACATAGCAGACATACAGAGAGAACTCTGTAGAATATATTCAGATCCAAATAATATCTAGGAAAAATACATGTGACTTGTCTGTGTATTATATTTGTGTGGGGGTGTGTGAGATAATAATTTACTTATTCAACACTGTAATTCAATATCATAATGCAAATGATCTGTCCAGAAGTACACGTAGGCCAACAATGGATAGCAGGAAATAAACAAGAAAAGACAATGTATTATGTAATAGATTATTAACAGGAATTATGGCTAGAAGAGAACAATGCAATTTTGTTGATATCGTATTACTTTTTGCACTTCAAACTGAAGTATTCCTGTGTTATACCACATCTCCAATTCATTACTCAGTGTTACTACTGGTGGAAAACATGCTCATTTACACCCAAGACAAATAAAAATAGCAAATGAAAGTAGCAGTTTGTGAAAATGAAGACTGTATTACATCAGTTAGCAATTCTGTAGGGCTAACCCAAGGATAGAGATTGATAGTGGCACTAGTAATGTAACAATTGACAATTTATAGCAAACTGATATCTGGGAAACAGAAACATTTTCTGTCAATATTTTAAGTTACATTTAAATTCTATCTATTTTGGGTACTGCTATTGATAGGGAAGGGGATTGGCAAGGGCTGTGAGTGGCTTTCTCTCCTAGATCACCATAATAAATCTGTCCAAGGATGGTAGTGATTGAAAGTTATTACCTTCTCTTAGCAATTCATTGACCTATGTGAAGTAAGTAGGACAAATTCAGTCTAGTTCCAAGGGAATAAGTAGCTTTATCAGAAAAGCCATAATTGACATCTGGAAACCCTGGAAACCTGATGACCTTCTCCTCCTTAGAAATGGTCTCCTTTAGATCACGGCTCAGATACATTTGACAAGACAGTGCAAAAAAATTGACATCAGCATAGTCCTTGCTGGGCAGGGAAGATTTCAATGCTTAGTACTGTCTGCCTTATACATACTTAAAAATTAACTGTAAAAAAGAGTATATATATATATATATATATATATATATAAAATTCTTCCCATTAACCAGTCTTGTACTTGTATGTTATGATGTCCATCTTTTAAGAGGAATGCATCTCATTTCTAATCCTGCTTCAGATTTTGATTCTTTGCACCAACATGTAGTTCCATCTGTAAACATTTCCTTCTATTTATGGCTATTGCTACACACAATATGTTATAATGCCATAAAAATAACCTTTCATAGGAATCACCTCCTAACTTTAGAAATTAACAGCCTTAGAAGCTTTTATAGCTTTGATATAGTGGAGATTTTTCATACGATGGTCAGGAAATAATTCATTTTTAGTCATCATCTTCATGTCACAGTTTAATTAATGCTGGACTAAAGTGCATCTGTTACTCTGTACAATGTGCAAGGCATCTGTTCGTATAGATAAATGCAACCTGAACATTCTATTAATGATACTTATTTACTGTGCATTTTAAGTTATTTGCATTTTATGTTTTTGCACAGTAGCCAAATTGCAGGGTTCGACAGTACACGAGGGTGCATTTCTGTACTGAGGCTGGCTTCCACTTTTCCACCCACGAATTACCAGTACAGATTACTTTGGATGGAACATTTGCCCAAGTGGGGGTAATTTATCCATTTAAATACCTGATTTATAGGAATGGCCATCTTCTTAGACTTCTCAGTCAACAGCTACGACAAAAATGTGAATGCAAAAATGAAGAGTTGGATAAAGCAAGATGAAGATGGACATCAGAATGGCAATGTTTTATATGTACTTTACATTCACTTTGCACTAGTTTAAATGACGATGCCAGGTGATAATAAATTAGCCTAGTATTCCAGCAGTGGTTCTCACTAAATGCAAAGTCATTCAGAAGTAATATCACCTTATTCTTACCCAATATTCCTTCTCTTAATATAGTGAAGGGTCATAGCTGCTCTTTTCAACACCGTATCATACTGGGAGTTCATATCCAGTGGTTATCCAAAAGGCTTCCAAGTCCATTGTAGAATCAATGCCTTCCAGGATGCAGTTCTATATCCTATAAGTGTGACCTATGTCCTTTGTGCCTTAATACATGACCATGTGTTTGGCTCTGTTGAAACATATGTTGTTTGTATGTAGTTTCCCAAGTGATTGAGATCTCTTTCAATCCAGACAACTATTCATGTAACTACTGACCCACTGATCTTTGTGTCATCTGCAAAGTTATCAACAATTATTTTATATTCTTTTTCTGTAGGCAATTGATAAAAACATTGTTTAGTGCTGGAATAGGTACTGATGCCTGCACAAGAAACACCACAACCTACCAATATCACCTCAGACTTCTCTGGATTCAGCCTCAGCCAGGTTGCTTGCATTCGTTCACATCCCACTCATTAGCATATACTGGGGAAAGAATCACCCCATTGACCCTTCTGCGTCAGATGAAAAGAAAAGAGAGAGAGAGAGTTTAGTGCCATCAACATAATGAAAATGTTTTAATCCAAGCCTTCTTCCTAAATCTCTCGATTTTTCCATATATACATTGTGGAACCTTGTGAAGGCCCACATGAGAGAGCCCCCTGGGCGGAAAGCAATTATCTGATCTACCTTCAGGGATCTTCTTTAAAATGCTGTGTGCTAAGTGAAGGCCAGAATTGTGCTGTTTATATTTCAGTGTATGTGTTGCCACCAGGAATTGCTACAGTGATTGACTTCATACAGTATCTTTCCCAGGGAATAGTGAGGTTTCGTCTCTTTTAAAAAATATATATAGTTTAACTGTCATCTGTAATTGCACACTGTGAACATATGTACCCAGTTAAAGAATGGAGCTGATGAACTTTGGGAATGGGAATTTTGCCTCAGTAAGGACTGCAGGAGGGAGATGTTTACTTCCTTAGATTGTAACTTTGTATTCAAATTGTAAACCGGCAGGGACCGTCTTTTCATTATGTGTATGTTCAGCACCTAGACCCATGGGTCTTGGATACCTGATTGGGCTCTCAAAGCACTACCATGATATAAATAATAATAGGGATTAATAATACACAATCAGGGATCACTGGTGCTCCATAAGAGATGGGGAAGTATGCTCGTTCCAAAGAAGCTATGTACTTTACACTAATTCCCTTAGCAATGAGTTTTTGTGCTTCCTTGTAAACAACAGCAATACAACAGAAGATGGCCATTTTAACTATAAAAGGGCTTAATAATAATCTCATAAAGGGAACTGTACTGAAGTTCTACATCACAGCATAATGGACTTCTTTTGAAATGGGAGGAAGAGGGAGTAACGCCGACTGACATTATAGCTAAGGTGAAATGTCACCTTAAATCAATCTGCAGCCTGACTCTCAACATATTAAATGACGGTTGATTTACCAAACATGCATATCGCATTTTTCCCACTGATGGTTGGAGGGAGTGGGGGTGGGGAAGATTCATCTGTTATGGAAATAATGTACATGATATCATTAATGAGGTTGTTCATTATTTATGTAGTTATGTACAGCATGCCTGTGCTGCAAAATGAACATGCTGTCCTGAAAGGGACAAAGCCATCCACACCACAGTATGCACTCAATATCAGTCAATTTAGACAATTTACGGTTCTAGGGACAGGCAAACAGGGCTTTCACCCTATGCGCCAATTCCCAGGGGGTGCCATACCACTGTGCTGATCAAGGGGGCGTTTGAGGTCTGAGGAGCCAGCCATTTTTACTCTGTTGATTGGCCAGCAAAACAACTAGGGACCTCCTACCCACTGTATTAGTTTTGAAAAGAGAACAAACTCACATAAAATGTTCAAATTACTATAATCTGGCTATAAAGCTCTAGACATAGTTTACAAATCAATTTACCAAGAGATAACAGAAACAAGGGAAGACACATATCCTTCCACTTTGAAAATAGCTTGCAGTATATGAGAAAAGAATAGCAAAAATATATTACATACCATTCTTCTCTCTCTTCTTTATAATACCCTGAACTCAGATGCTATTTTCAAACGTCCTTTTTCCTTCCATGAATTCAGCTCCCAGTGGCAGAGACATGTACTAGAGGTGGTTGGGGATTTTTCGACACGACTTTTGTTCTGAAAAATGCCAATTCACTGAAACTGGAATTGTTCACGGGAAAGGGTCAATTTCAATGAATTTCTCTGTTTAATTTTTAAAAAAAAAAATAGTTTCAAAATCATCATTTCTCATTTCAACATTTACTAACTGAAAAATTCTATTTTTTTTCTGTTTGAAATGACATTTCACTTTGAAATTTAAGCTAATTCTAGTACAAATAAATAAATAAATAAATATAAAAGGATGAAAATCGCAACGAAACATTTTGACTGACTCAAACCAAAAATTTTGGGGGATTCTCAGTTCATGAAAAATGTTGTGATTTCAATATTTTGTCCTAAAAAGAATGGCAAAACCTTGTGAAAACTCCTAAATTTTCACAGGATGGGAAAATCATTTACTGTCCAGCTCTAATATTTAGTCAACCCAATAACATCTGGACTATTGGGACATCAACTGTGTTAGATCAATTTTTTTTTAACAAAATCACTCTCTGGATTCAACAACAGCAAAACTTATGAGTGAAAGTGAGGTATGTCTGCAAGAATGATTTATTCAACTACCAGTTACTATATGGAGCAGTATGGGCTACTGCAGATTCAGGGCTGCAGAGCAATTCTCACTACTGCTCTGTGGCTTCAATGATTCCTCTTGTTCCCCAGGTCCTGTGTGAGTGATCTGCACCAATCCCAGCTACTTGGATTTCATGTAGGAGGATGACATGGGGCAAGTATACAGATTTTCCTTTTCTTTTGGAGCAGACAGCCCTTACCACACACTGCTGGGAGTTAGCTGTGGCTATGACACTAAAAAAAAGGACAAAGTGGCCAATCATAACATGGCTTTGGGGAATCAGTGTCCAGAACCATATCCAGATTCTAAATAGCATTGGAACACTGTTATAGGGTTTGATCCTACGCTCACTGAAGTGATAGTTAAAAGCTTCCACTGACTTCAGTGGTGAAGTACTTTAGTGAATAATATACTGGCTATGTGAATGGAGGTAGGAACACGTAAACCTTGGAATAGAGAGGGAAAGGTCATACATGTCTTGGACACAGGTGCAGCAAAAAAGCTTTTTATAAATGATTATTTCAGTTCTTAGCCTTAAAGGTCTACATGACCCAATAGCCTATAGTCAGGGCATGCTGGAGCAGAAATCCAAAGGCTTTGAGTCTGCAGAAACTTTGTGCATGCTTAACTTGAAGTACATCAGTGGTCCCACTTAAGTCAATGGAACTAATCAGAAGATTAACACATATGTAAATTTTTGCAGTATTGGGACCTAAATGTCTAACATAGTTGAGAGAGAGAGAGATGCACTACAGATAGCATTTAAAACCTGAAGAGCAGAGAGTGAAAGTTTGGTATTCAGACTGAAAGAGTCTATGTTTTGAATGCTAAACCAAATCTTCAGATTTTGTTCCTTTGTTAGTTCATTCGTTAATGCACACCTCATTTAGGATATTTTAATAACTAATGGACTGCACTTAGATGACTGCAAAAAAACAACACGACCCATCTCTTTTGTAAATGCTTAGTTGCCTTGATTTCAAAGGCACAAACGTTACTGAAATTACCCAGTGGTTCACTAGATATTTTGATCATCTCAGTTTTTAACTGCAATGAGTTATTAGAGGCCAGAGTTACCTTTGTCTTTTCCTCACTACTTAGGTAAAGAGAATCTACCTATTGCTGAATAAGCCTAGGCTACTTATGTTAGCATAGATAATGCTTTCACATAATTCTGAGACTGTTCATAATTCCATATGTGAAATTCTTTTGAGGGAGAAAAAACATCATATCATGTATTTTTCAGCTTTAACTCAATTTTCAATATTGTTCTACTTTATTTATTCTTTCCATATGATTTCCTCTGTTTCTTCTTCCCATTGTACTTCTTTTCCTGACATTTAATTTCCTACTTGATTTTATTTCATTTATTCTATTTATTTTTTTATATTCTTTTCTCTGTGTCAATTTTATGCCATTTTCTTTTTTTTAAGGGTGGCTTGCTGTTTGACATGCCTTTATTGTTGTATTTATTTGTATTTATTTTTTGCTTTCGTTATTCTCCAGATGAGACACTATGCCAAGCCAAATCCCTTTTCAAATTTTCTTTGAATAAAAGATGAGCTGCTCTGGAACCTGTCCAGATATAGCTGCCAAAGTGAGCTTGTCCAGCATTGCTTTCTCTGGATTATGTTCCAAGATTGATGCATTGCTATTACAGATACTACAGGAATACAATACCTTTCATGATGGGTCTTTTTTATGTAAGTGTTACTACATCTGATGGAACTCAGTATATTGCATTTCAAATTCAGGACTAAGAACACCAAATACAAAAGAAGTGTTGTTATCCTCACCAGTTTTTGACAACAATCTACAAACATTTAAAATAAAATAAGTATTTTTTCCTGTGACCAAGTAATGGATGGTGAATTGAAAGATGCCATTGGATAAAGAATCAATTATTATTTCAAATATAAGTAGAGAATAAACTTCCTTTTGTCTTTATATTTCATACTTGGACATTCATTTTTATTAATTAAATATGAGGATAATTTCATAAATAAGCATAGCTCAAAAAAAAAGCCCTGGTTATCTGGAGAAAAGCTCAAATGGACTGGATTTTATTTAAAAAATTACAAATACTTTACTTTTCTAAAATCTTGAAATTTCAAGTAGTTGATTTACAGGGCCTGACTTTACAAAGGGCAGAAGTCCAAAACCAAATTAAAAAAAAAAATGCAATTACATGCTTTATTTGTGCATCCCATGACTATAATTTCATGCTCAAATGCAGTATTTGCATACTTATGAACACATATCTAATTTGTGCTCAGAATCATATCACTTGCCACCATAAATTAGGCATGTGAGTGTGTATCTTTGCATGTAACTCTTGGCTTCTGCCCTTCTGAAATATCAGGCCTGTGTCTTAAGTTACAAAACATACACACATTATGCATGGATGATTTCTGAATGGTAGAATCTGAGTGAATATTACTAACTAATTCTGCTTTGCCTTACTAGTCCCTATCAAGATGATAATTTTCTTTGCTTGTTGATTATGGCACCCAGAAGTGACTTTAGAAGTAAGGGATTTAGGCACATAAATCCCATTGAAAGTCAATGGGATTTGCACTCTCAAGTCACTTACGTGCTTTTGAAACTCTCCCCATATAATAATGTGCTTTCTCACACACACATCTCTCTCTCTCTCTCTCTCTCTCTCACACACACACACACACACACACACACTCTTCCCACCTGAAATTTCATATCTGGGACCAATCCTGAACATGCTTACATTATTCTTACAAGTGGTTCTATGGAAGTCAATGGGAATACTCTCAAGTATAATGTTAAGCATATACACAAGTCTTCACAGGACTGGGACCCTGGTCTGTAGCTACACAGATGTTTCTGCATTTCAAAATTAAGGCAGCAAATGTTTTAGAACATAGTGGCCAACTTTTTAAAGAGTTGCTGTAACATAGCTAACTTTATCTTCACAATTATTTGCTTGATTGTAAAAGTTGTCTAGTTACTAGAAACATACAATAAACATATAATCTGATCCTGTGAGCTACTGAGTACCCTCAGTTTCCACTAAAAACAATGTTGTAAAACACTGGCGCAAAACGCTATGGGATCATTTGTACTGAGCCACTGCCAGCAGTGTAGGGTTGAGTGGAAGTGCCAGAGATGGAGGTGGAAAGTGCTTTTGCACTGAGCTAGCTATTCTTGTTTGTATGGAGGAAATGGTGGGGTCAGGTTAGAGTGATATTTTTGCTCAAGGGCACACGTGGACCTGTACTATACCCAGCCTATGAGGAGCTGGCCAGAAAAAAAAAAAGACATTGGGAGCCCTAAGTTCAACAAAGCAGGACTGGGTGTGCTCTGCACAACTGGTAGGTGTGATGTTTAGGAAACAGGATGCTACACTGCTAAACAAGATTTCATGTGATAGTTTTTCATAAATATGGAGATAGCCAGACCAAGCAAGTTAAGGGAGTAGCATAATCAAATCCTCATTTGTAGAGACACTCACCACTAATATCTATATCTTCTTTCAGAGAAGATGGCTCAAGGAAACAAGAACAGGAACACATCAGAAATTTAATACTAGTGCAATTTGTCTGTCTACTTGACTTGGAAGGTGGGGAAGGCCCTCATATCATGCACCACCAGATATGACTGCCAACTGTTTAGGCAAATTAGTTTACTATTCTACCTGCAACTCCAGCTGAAGCCAATGGGACTTGTTATTGCTTACCACCATCTGTCAGGATTGGACTTTTAGTGAACTGTATGTCCATGTTAATACACTACAATAAAGAAAGTGCTATTGTATCAATTTCCCACCTAGGGGTTCAAGTATATAAGTTGCTGAGAACCCTCAACTAAACCACTCTTCTGAGGTCATAATTGGATCTTCTTTAAACCTATATGGTACTTAACACCTAGAATGATTTAATTTGTATGTCTGCTGCATGTAGATTAACCATCACTTAAAACCACAATTAAAATCAATTTGTAAGACTCATCATGTGTGCCCGCAGGTGTGACAGACTAGAGTGGTGTAATGCCATTCCCAAGGTGCTTCGGGGGAATAACATCACAGACAGTCAATCAACAGAGCCAGTTTTCAGCAGTATTACAGAAATACCTTCATTTGATCGTTTGGCAATGTTTGGAAAGGAAAACTTCAACTGTATCAACAGCTTGCATCTGAAAGTTTCTAAATCTCTTCAGACCACCAATAATTAATAGAAATATCAATCAGTGTGTTTGTTTTCTAAAAAAAAAAAATGGAGAGACACATGAAGAATAAGGCATTGAGGTCATGAAAGCAAATGATTCATAATACACACACTGTTTATTAATTGGTTATGCAAGCCCAAATGAGTGATGATAAAACCAAAATTCCCCACACCTTCACGTATTCTATGTATCTCATGCAGTTCACAGAAAGATCCGGGTTGTAGAAATATTTTTGGAATTTTTTTAAAAATTGTGATTGTTTTGAAGGAAATGGTGTTAACCCCCCAGCACCCACCAGACTCATACACATACACACACACAATACATGCAAAGCCTTAATACAATGAGACAAACTGCAAAGGTTAAGCAAGAAAGAACATTTTAACAAATACGATTCAGGAAACCTCTCAAAAATGACCTAAAACAGCATTTCTATAAATAGTAGTGTTGCAATTTTTACGTCCACTATCTCCAGACTTTCTAGAGCTGAAGGATGAATATCTATTCCACTGGGAAGCTGGGATTCTCCCCTTTTAAATATACTGGGGCAGATCCTCAGTTGATACAAATTATCATAGCTCCGCTGACTTTAATGGAGCTGTAAAATTTCACACTAGCTGAGGCTAAGCCCTTCTGTTTGTAACCCTCAGTTTTTTTCAAGATACTGGACCTCAAGCCTGTCTTTGGTGCAGGACTGAATGTTATCTGTCCTGGGCTTTGGGAAAGTGTAATGTAGAGGTAAATTCTGCACTTGAGGAGAAAAGGGGGACATTTTTCTGGATGGATATTTTAAAAAAAGGAAACAGTGAGGAAGAACAATTTTGTGTGATGTAGAAAGAAGTCCTTGACCACCAGCTACCAATTAATTCATTTTTAAATAAATTGGACCTGAAATGGAACATTTGTACACTAGGTTAAGGTTCTGGCTAAATAAATAATTGGGTTTTCTGACTCATTTCAGTAGCTAGGCATTTAAAAGCTAGGCCAAAAAGAATCTGCCCCATGTAGGTACATTTGAACACTCCTGCATTCACAATCCCGTGTTTAATCCAGGTACTGTACATACTGTAGTACAAATCCATAAGTATTCCAGTTCAGACCAGACAGACAGTGCTGCCTGAGAACAACCCCTCCCTAGCTCCTGGCTATGCAGTGATTGCACACACAGCATCCTTTGTTTGGGTGTTACATCCCATGCCATGGGTCTTGGGGGTGATTTGTGCCCCATATGCCCTAAGGGGGAGCAGATCATTTGGCTCTCTGAATGCAGGGACTACTATTATGCCTTGCCCTTGCTCAAGGGGTCAGAGAAAGGAAATTCATTATCCCCCACATGCCTCCCATCCTGCAAGACCCTTTTTTACTGTTCCCCAAGTAATTCACTGTCCTGCCAACCAAGATCTTCAGCCACTGTGAGTTCGCTGATAGAGTAAAGACATGCATAGAAATGGTACTCTTCAGAGGCCATACTCCAAAATCCCAATCATCCCTACCATGGCTGGGGTAACTCATGATGATCTCATAACCATGGCTGTTTGGTGGCCTGCCTGGTTGTCACCTCTCACAAGCACGAACATTTTCTTAATACAAAAACAAACACACCACATAATAAAACACATAAATTCCCATACTTGTGTATCGGCCAGGTATTTGAAGGATAGTTCTGGGTACTTCCCTGCTTTCAGAATTTTACTTCTCGAGGGGGTGTTACTCAAGAAAGAACATATCAAACAGATTTGCATGCGTATTTGAATTGTTCGCAAGTGCACTGAGCAATATTTGTTTTTTTTTCCCCATTACTGACATTCTTCAAATAACATTAACTTCTTCATTGTAGAACAAAGTGACAAAGTGTATACACCTGAAATAGCCACTCTGAAGAAATTGAGTATTTCTTAATCATGTCATTTGATGATACAATATAAAGAAATGCTATTTAGTCAGCTGGATTCCATAAAAAGGGGAGGGGGGTCATCTAATAGAATTTCTAGACAGGAGAGATGTTAACAAATTATTTCTGCAAATGGGAATGTAGCGGGGTGGTCACCCGCTCTGGCCCTGAAGGGGTTAAACAGCCCTGGGAAAGGGCTGCCCCAGGGAGCCAATAGGCTAGGCTGATTAGGGAAGCAGCCACAACTGGGGCATGCCCCAGTCAGGCCACAGCATGTCCTATAAAAGGGCTGCTAGGAAGATGGACTTGGCTGCCTGGGAGCTCAGGGAATGGAGCAGTGCTATGGAAGGGGCAGGCTGAGGTGGGGAACTCAGATCTAGCAAACTCCCAGGCTGCAGCCTGATAGAAAGGCCAAAGCAGGTACTGGGCTGCAGAAAAAGGCAGCAGTTCCAAACCCCCCCCCCCCCCCCTTGCCAGTGATGAGTGGCTTACAGACTGCAGTCTGCCCCAGTGAGCAGGGCTAGATGTTGACTGGCAGTAGCCACTGAAGCAAGGTGGGGATATAGGGTTGGGAGTTCCCTGGGGAGGGGAGACCCAGAGACTGTGGGGGTACTGCAGAGGGCAGATCCCTGAGGTAAGGGGCACTGGGGTCCAGGAGGAACACAGGGGCCAGTGGCAGATGAGACACCAGCCTGCAGAGGGCGCTCTGGGCTGGAAGAGCTAATTCCCAGGACGACTAGCAGGAGGCGCTGTGCTGGTGAGTCATCGCTTTGCTACAGGGACAAAGGGATCCTATTGTTTAGGAGGTAGCAAATGATAGATGTAGCTGGAATCTAGCATATTTTTGCCCAGTTTCTTAAAAGCATTATTAAAAGCAAAACCTCACTAGCATCCCATCATGTTTCCTGTGTGCAAAACCCAGCAGGCACTGGACATCTGGGAACAAGCTGCACAAGCAGATTAATCATTACCTTTTTTGTGATATGGTTCAAACATAGCATTGATCTGTTTATTCCTGGCAATTATACTTTCCTTCTAAAACTCTGACCCCTCATCTGTATAAAAATAATAATGCTCATATAAAGACTGTCAAATTCTGGTACAGGCTGTTTACTAGAAAAATCTGGCTTTATATTTTTGTATGGATGATGCAGATTCTCTCTTTTTTTTCCATCTCTGTTATCTGCAATAATTTGATGCTAGACGGAAGCAGTCAACCACTAGCTTTCTCTTGGGAATAACTTTGCCGTGCCAGTTCTATATCCAGCTAGTGTGTCTAATCTACAGCATGTCTTTCTTCAAGAAACAACGAGTGTCTTTATCACTAAATAAAGGGAACTCACTTGCCTGACATAATCAAAATCAACTTCTTGGGCGTACATTTATCTGTCAACTTCCATCACACACGACACAGGTACCAGAGGATTTGATTAATGAGGAGTATAAGGAAGCACTAGTGCTGAGGTGTTAAGGCAGAACAACAGCTAATTAAGCTGTCTCTTTAAATATGCTTTCTAGTCTGTTAAAGTGACATACCCATTAATAGTTACAGATTCTTAAGTGACTTTTCAAATGACACCATAAGTTATCAATGGAAAAATGACTATAGAAGTGGCAGACAAGAAACTAGATCTACCAAACTCCATTCCCCTCCACAAATATTGTCATATTTGCACCCTCCACATTCAGGGTATTGCACATCAGAGGATCATAGCCCATATTCAGTATACTGACAGTATTTAAAAATTCAGGGCACTACTCACTAGGCTGTTCTCCAAGCAACCATGGCACTCTCATTGATGTCACCAGCAGTCAAGTTGCCAAACCATGTGTGTGTTCTGTATGGACCTCAGGAATTACAAGGAGGTTTCTTCCAACAACCACACAAGATTTAAAAGTATTATTGACTGGAACTGTTTGAGTGATAGCGGAATTTTTCTTTTTTTTCAAAAAAGTAAATATTATTTGACAATTAGGACTTAATGTAGCGAATGTCGGATTAGATTCCCTCTCAAGGGCCTTATCCAGAAGGCACTGATGTCAGTGGAAGTCATATTGCACAGAATGTCTGTGTTTTTTTTCAAGGGAGCCTAAGGAAATTAAACGCTCAGCTCTCATAGAAATTCAGTGAGTGTTGGGTGCCTGACTTCGGTCCTACTCCTTGAAAATCCCAGGCTCTGTTGTACATTTAAGTCTTGGTAAATTACAATGCCTGAAGAGCCCAGGCAGTGTTGCTTCTGTACCCACCTGTTCAAGAGGGAAGCACACATTATACTCAGGCAAGACCAGCTCCACTAACTGACACAGGGGGGACTAGAGAGACTATGGTCCCATCCCACTTATGCATTTTCCATCCACTTTGGACAGTTTAGTGCCAACGGTGTCACGACCCTTGCATAGTCATTGTACTCAGGGAAGTGCATGTTGCACCAGCATTTTGGAAAAGTTCATGACCAGACACAACATTACTGTTAATAGTGGAAGAGCAGCCTGCCAGGGAGTAGATTTGAAATGCTGTTAATCTGGGAACTCCTTCATAACCCTTTCCATTCTGCCTACCAAAATGCATTCTCAGTCTGGCAGCCAATGACTTGTAAAAAAAGAAAACCAACCTCAAATGTAACCCCCTTTCTTCTCTTGCCCTTCCCCCCTCCAATAGAGCTAGTCACTAGGAGCCAAATTCTCTGCTGACTTGCAGCCCCATTGCTGCCAGTGGGGTCACATAGAGGTCAGCGGAAAATTTGTTTTCAACATCAGCGAGTCA
Source organism: Caretta caretta (assembly GCF_965140235.1). Lineage (NCBI taxonomy): Eukaryota > Metazoa > Chordata > Testudines > Cheloniidae > Caretta > Caretta caretta. The sequence continues at coordinate 70,807,870 of NC_134214.1, read as the reverse complement.
TGATGTTGCATTCAGTTTGTATCGCAATATACAGAATTTCTTAAACAAAATGTAAAATACTCTGGTAGATTCAGCAAAATACATCAGGGCATGGCTCCTGGGGCCTTTCTAAAGCTTCATTATTATTCCTCTTTAAATATAATGATACGGAACAAAGATAATATAGAGATTATAGCTGGATTAACTAGCCACCGTGAATACTTTATTGGATGAAATTTGCCCTATTTCTCTTCATGAACTAGCTGCAAATAACTTTCATTTTTACAAATGAGTGCTTCAGAATTATTCAAGAAGCAGATTATGCAAACATATATTAGCCTAGGGATTGCTAGCTAACTAGTCATTGTGACTGTTGCTTCTGGTACTCACTAATCACCATTTTCTCTCTTTGCCTAACAATCAGTCACCCAAATCACATAGCATTTTAATGCTTCCTGAATGAAATACTCCAAAGTCCACAAAGAACATGCAACGTGTTCACATGAACAACCCAACCTGAAGACTCAAGTATTCACCGCCCTCTCTCTTTCTGCAAACACAGTTGTGAACAAACATTCCTTCAGACAAATGTGCAGAAGAAGCAACCAAAAGGGGTTGGGAGTTTTGTGAAGGCCAGCTTGTATTCTGATATTTCAGCCAGTGTTTGAAAATACTCCCTCCCCCACCCACCCACCCCCCCTTTTTTTTTACAGTATTTATCCAGCTGTAGTAGAGAAGAACCAACCCAGTCCTACAGTGCTGATACAGTTCTATAATACTGGACTGTAAGATCTAGCAGAAAAAACACGGCTCCCAGTCAAGTGATAGATTTTAAAGGACTAAGGACCTCAGCTGGTCAATACAGGCTCTAGTGCAGCCACACCGATTGCCATTAACAGAGCATCTGGCCCCAAATCTTTACTCTTCGTTGGAACTTCCTATGAGACCATAAAACAAGACAAAGCAGGAAACAGTTTTTCTTCTTTAGTCTAATCTTAACTCCAAATGGTAATTACACAAGTAAATGAAAATAAAGCATGTGAGACTGATACTAGTCTGAAGCTATCAAGTTGATTAAGAACCAATAATAACTAGAGCAGGAGAATATAACACAAAGCCCAGTCCAACTCAGCCATACTCTCTGATAAAGTAAAATCCAGCAGATTTTGCCTCCTGAGTCCTTATGTGTTGAAATTCAGTCTAGAACTAAACACCCAGCACAGTCTATGATGTGTCTTCTTCTGGTGGCATACTCAAAAGATCAAGGATAAAATTAGTCCCAGGAATTCAAACAGGAAATTAACATTGATAATGGAAAATAAATGTCCCCAATTCAGCCTGTTGGAACAATTTCAGCAAAATGCAGTTGCACAGAAATGTATCAGTACTGACTTATGTTTTTGTCAGGAAGAGGGAGAGCGAGCAAGCAAGATTCTCTTACATTCTGTAGCTTGGTAGTTAGAGGCCTAGGTTGTAGGACTCAGGCTCAGGTCCCCACTCTGAAATTAAAAACACTACTCTGAATCACAAGCTCAAGTTTCACTCCCAAAACAGACATTTCAACACAATTCCATTTTCACAACAATGTTCAAAAGGTTTTGTTTCTGATTCCAATGCAGAATGAAAACCAATTCTGAAATCTCTTAACATTTCTGCAGAACAGAATGGTTGTCCTCTAGTCAGCTCTAGTCCCCACTATGTAACAAAGGAATGGTCGAGAATAATCACTCAGACACGAACCTAGATATAGGGGCACTTGAAGCAAGTAGTCTTTTGGGGCATCAACCTGGAAGGGTCACTTGCACTTGCTTTGGGCCCACTTCCTATGGTGGAAAGAAAATCAGCACTCACCGCTGTCCTCTTTAAAATTTATGAAGACACTGCTTCATGTCTCTCATTGCATGGATGACTATTTAACTACATGGAGGTTTGTGTCTTGCTTCCAGCCTTCTGTGATTTAACAGTGATGATAATGTCTCTGACTCTTTATCGGTAAGCATAGGGTGTCCTTTGTCTCTTTTCTTTGAAGTGAAGTAAATTCTACACTTTCAATTCATTAATAAAACCCCCTGCCAAGAGATCTCCCATTTCTGTCCAAATTATTTAAATCAGTCTTGCAATATGAGATGATGTGGGAGTCTTTCATGCATAGGTCTATTACAAAGAAAGAAAATGGACCAGATCCTTAGCAGGTGTAAAGCAGTATCTAGGGTCCCAAATTCCCATCTAAGTATCTGACAGCAGAAAATACAAATCCATCTTTAGCCAGTAAAATTACATCTGTCAAGAATAAGAAAATATTTCAAAACATTTCTTTTCATCAATTAATTCCAATGGGATCAGCTCCACTGCCCGAACAAAGCCGATAATAAAACATACATTTTTCATCTAGCTGTACCCATAAGCTTTCCCCCTCTTTGTACACCTAAAAGAATAAAAGATAAATAACTAAATACACAACATATACAGTGATTTTTAAACTAATGATGAGAATCCAAGGCCCAAAATCCTTAAAAGTATCTTCAAGAGAAATATGCTACCGTCTCTCCAGACAGCATTTCAAATTAAAATGTTTGATGTCCCAACTATAAGCCAATCAAGTGTCATTGCAGACAGAAAATGCAACAGAATTATCACCCAAAATTCCAGTCAGTAGAACAGTCCTTCCACTTAAAAAAAAAAATCTGCTGCTGATAAATAATGAAAAATGACAGCACCTGCTGCTCATCTTTGTCGTTTTGAAGTCGAGAACTCTGATCCTCCAACAAAGTAAGGGGAGGTAGACATTGTAATCATCAATTGCATTGCCAGAGAGAGCAAATTACATATTAGTAACCAAAAATGAACAAGCTGAATAAAAAGCGGGATGAAAACCAATGGGGAAAAGTTTCCTTGACTCCCTTCCCATGCCTTAGAGATAAAATACAAACCAAAATTTAATAATCCAAGCTGAAAACATAAGGAAAAGAAAGCTAAAACTTAAATTGTGTTGTGAGCTCTTACCCAAAGCATGGTTTATTGAAAACGTTCTCTCCTGACTTTGAGCTGCACAAAGCATGTTAAATCCACACACCAACAGCAGTATTACTTATTATATATTGCAATGGTGTCCAAATTGCTCTGAACTCATTACAAACCTTACAGTCTCTGTAAAGAGGAGCTTACAATTTAAAAGAAAAATAAACAGATGAAAGATGTAGGAAAGCAATGGAATACAAAGCAAAAGGAGAGATTCTGTCATGGTTACTGTCATAGAATCATAGAATATCAGGGTTGGAAGGGACCCCAGAAGGTCATCTAGTCCAACCCCCTGCTCGAAGCAGGACCAATTCCCAGTTAAATCATCCCAGCCAGGGCTTTGTCAAGCCTGACCTTAAAAACCTCTAAGGAAGGAGATTCTACCACCTCCCTAGGTAACGCATTCCAGTGTTTCACCACCCTCTTAGTGAAAAAGTTTTTCCTAATATCCAACCTAAACCTCCCCCACTGCAACTTGAGACCATTACTCCTCGTTCTGTCATCTGCTACCATTGAGAACAGTCTAGAGCCATCCTCTTTGGAACCCCCTTTCAGGTAGTTGAAAGCAGCTATCAAATCCCCCCTCATTCTTCTCTTCTGCAGACTAAACAATCCCAGCTCCCTCAGCCTCTCCTCATAAGTCATGTGTTCTAGACCCCTAATCATTTTTGTTGCCCTTCACTGGACTCTCTCCAATTTATCCACATCCTTCTTGTAGTGTGGGGCCCAAAACTGGACACAGTACTCCAGATGAGGCCTCACCAATGTCGAATAGAGGGGAATGATCATGTCCCTCGATCTGTTCGCTATGCCCTTACTTATACATCCCAAAATGCCATTGGCCTTCTTGGCAACAAGGGCACACTGCTGACTCATATCCAGCTTCTCGTCCACTGTCACCCCTAGGTCCTTTTCCGCAGAACTGCTGCCTAGCCATTCGGCCCCTAGTCTGTAGTGGTGCATTGGATTCTTCCGTCCTAAGTGCAGGACCCTGCACTTATCCTTATTGAACCTCATCAGATTTCTTTTGGCCCAATCCTCCAATTTGTCTAGGTCCTTCTGTATCCTATCCCTCCCCTCCAGCGTATCTACCACTCCTCCCAGTTTAGTATCATCCACAAATTTGCTGAGAGTGCAATCTACACCATCCTCCAGATCATTTATGAAGATATTGAACAAAACCGGCCCCAGGACCGACCCCTGGGGCACTCCACTTGACACCGGCTGCCAACTAGACATGGAGCCATTGATCACTACCCATTGAGCCCGACAATCTAGCCAGCTTTCTACCCACCTTATAGTGCATTCATCCAGCCCATACTTCCTTAACTTGCTGACAAGAATACTGTGGGAGACCGTGTCAAAAGCTTTGCTAAAGTCAAGAAACAATACATCCACTGCTTTCCCTTCATCCACAGAACCAGTAATCTCATCATAAAAGGCGATTAGATTAGTCAGGCATGACCTTCCCTTGGTGAATCCATGCTGGCTGTTCCTGATCACTTTCCTCTCATGCAAGTGCTTCAGGATTGATTCTTTGAGGACCTGCTCCATGATTTTTCCAGGGACTGAGGTGAGGCTGACTGGCCTGTAGTTCCCAGGATCCTCCTTCTTCCCTTTTTTAAAGATTGGCACTACATTAGCCTTTTTCCAGTCATCCGGGACTTCCCCCGTTCGCCACGAGTTTTCAAAGATAATGGCCAATGGCTCTGCAATCACAGCCGCCAATTCCTTCAGCACTCTCGGATGCAACTCGTCCGGCCCCATGGACTTGAGCATGTCCAGCTTTTCTAAATAGTCCCTAACCACCTCTATCTCCACAGAGGGCTGGCCATCTCTTCCCCATTTTGTGATGCCCAGCGCAGCAGTCTGGGAGCTGACCTTGTTAGTGAAGACAGAGGCAAAAAAAGCATTGAGTACATTAGCTTTTTCCACATCCTGTCACTAGGTTGCCTCCCTCATTCAGTAAGGGGCCCACACTTTCCTTGGCTTTCTTCTTGTTGCCAACATACCTGAAGAAACCCTTCTTGTTACTCTTGACATCTCTTGCTAACTGCAGCTCCAGGTGCGATTTGGCCCTCCTGATATCATTCCTACATGCCCGAGCAATATTTTTATTCTCTTCCCTGGTCATATGTCCAACCTTCCACTTCTTGTAAGCTTCTTTTTTATGTTTAAGATCCGCTAGGATTTCACCATTAAGCCAAGCTGGTCACCTGCCATATTTACTATTCTTTCAACTCATCGGGATGGTTTGTCCCTGTAACCCCAACAGGGATTCCTTGAAATACAGCCAGCTCTCCTGGACTCCTTTCCCCTTCATGTTAGTCCCGCGGGGGATCTGGCCATCCCTGAGGGAGTCGAAGTCTGCTTTCCTGAAGTCCAGGGTCCATATCCTGCTGCTTACCTTTCTTCCCTGCGTCAGGATCCTGAACTCAACCAACTCATGGTCACTGCCTCCCAGATTCCCATCCACTTTTGCTTCCCCCACTAATTCTACCCGGTTTGTGAGCAGCAGGTCAAGAAAAGCGCCCCCCCTAGTTGGCTCCTCTAGCACTTGCACCAGGAAATTGTCCCCTACGCTTTCCAAAAACTTCCTGGATTGTCTATGCACTGCTGTATTGCTCTCCCAGCAGATATCAGGAAAATTAAAGTCACCCATGAGAATGAGGGCATGCGATCTAGTAGCTTCCGTGAGCTGCTGGAAGAAAGCCTCATCTACCTCATCCCCCTGGTCCGGTGGTCTATAGCAGACTCCCACCACTACATCACTCTTGTTGCACACACTTCTAAACTTAATCCAGAGACACTCAGGTTTTTCTACAGTTTCGTACCGGAGCTCTGAGCAGTCATACTGCTCCCTTACATACAGTGCTACTCCCCCACCTTTTCTGCCCTGCCTGTCCTTCCTGAACAGTTTATAACCATCCATGACAGTACTCCAGTCATGTGAGTTATCCCACCAAGTCTCTGTTATTCCAATCACGTCATAGTTCCTTGACATCACCAGGACCTCCAGTTCTCCCTGCTTGTTTCCAAGGCTTTGTGCATTCGTATATAAGCACTTGAGATAACCTGTTGATCGCCCCTCATTCCCAGTATGAGGCAGGAGCCCTCCCCTCACAGACATTCCTGCCTATGCTTCCTCCCGGTATCCCGCTTTCCCACTTACCTCAGGGCTTTGGTCTCCTTCCCCTGGTGAACCTAGTTTAAAGCCCTCCTCACTAGGTTAGCCAGCCTGCTGGCAAAGATGCTCTTCCCTCTCTTCGTAAGATGGAGCCCGTCTCTGCCCAGCACTCCTCCTTCATGGAACACCATCCCATGGTCAAAGAATCCAAAGCCTTCTCTCCGACACCACCTGCGTAGCCATTCGTTGACTTCGACGATTCGACGGTCCCTACCCAGGCCTTTTCCTTCCACGGGAAGGATGGACGAGAACACCATTTGCGCCTCCAACTCCTTTATCCTTCTTCCCAGAGCCACGTAGTCCGCAGTGATCCGCTCAAGGTCATTCTTGGCAGTATCATTGGTGCCCACGTGGAGAAGCAGGAAGGGGTAGCGATCCGAGGGCTTGATGAGTCTCGGCAGTCTCTCCATCACATCGTGAATCTTAGCCCATGGCAAGCAGCAGACTTCTCGGTTTTCCCGGTCAGGGCGGCAGATAGATGACTCAGTCCCCCGGAGGAGAGAGTCCCCGACCACCACCACCCGCCTTCTCCTCTTGGGAGTGGTGGTCGTGGAACCCGCAACCTCAGGACATCGCATCTCATGCCTTCCAACCAGCGGAGTCTCCTTCTGCTTTCTCACCCCAGACATATCATCTGGTCCACTCTCCGCAACGGTACCTGTGGAGAGAACATGAAAGTGGTTAGTTACCTGTGTCTGTGTTCCTGGAACCCGGACATTCCGCTTACCTCTTCTGGAGGTCACATGGTGCCAAGCTTCTTCACTGGCCTCTTGGCTCCTCTGTGCAACCTGCTCTATATCTTTAGAGCTTTGTGCCCCTAGAAGCATATCCTGAGTTTTGTCCAGAAAATCCTCAGTTTCTCGTATGCAATGCAGGGTTGCAATAAATATAAAGGGAAGGGTAAACACCTTTAAATCCCTCCTGGCCAGAGGAAAAACCCTTTCACCTGTAAAGGGTTAAGAAGCTAGGATAACCTTGCTCGCACCTGACCAAAATGACCAATGAGGAGACAAGATACTTTCAAAGCTGGGGGTGGGGGGGACAAAGGGTTCTCTCTGTCTGTGTGTTGCTTTTGCCGGGACCAGAGCAGGAATGCAGCTCAGAACTCCTGCAAAGAGTTAATAAGCAATTTAGTTAGATATGCATTACATTCTGTTTTGTTTAAATGGCTGAGAAAATAAGTTGTGCTGAATGGAATGTAGATTCCTGTTTGTGTGTCTTTTGGTAACTTAAGGTTTAGCCTACAGGGATTCTCTATGTTTTGAATCTGATTACCCTGTAAGGTATTTACCATCCTGATTTTACAGAGGTGATTCTTTTACTTTTTCTTTAATTCAAATTATTTTAAGAACCTGATGGCTTTTTCATTGTTCTTAAGATCCAAGGGTTTGGGTCTGTGTTCACCTATGCAAATTGGTGAGGACTTTTATCAAGCCTTCCCCAGGAGAGGGGGTGTAGGGCTTGGGGGATTTTTTGGGGAAAGACATTTCCAAGTTGGCTCTTTCCCTGTTTATATTTGTTAGACGCTTGGTGGTGGCAGCAATAAAGTCCAGGGACAAAAGATAAAATAGTTTGTACCTTGGGGAAGTTTTAACCTAAGATGGTAAAAATAAGCTTAAGGGTGTTTTCATGCAGGTCCCCACATCTGTACCCTAGAGTTCAGAGTGGGGAAGGAACCTTGACAATTACTCATGTGGAATAGCTACTTATTTCTTGTCCCATTGACTTATTTCATGTCCCATTGACATTCACATGAAGGCAGGTACTACTCAGCATAAATAAAGGGTGGCAGAATCTGGCCCAAAGTGATCAGGGAAAGCATTGGCGCCTGTTTTGCTAGTTCCTTTTTTAAAAATCGAGGAGTCTAAATGAAAGCCCACTGAAGTCAACAGAGACTCCATTGACTGCAGTGAGCTTTGGATGAGGTCTACGTAGACTAATCTCAAACTACAGCAGAGCTGCCTACTCATGTTTAGTGATTAAATTAATACAAACAAACCACCTTGACTATTTGGTTTAAATCATGAAGCCTGAGGTTTAATAAAATCTCTAAATATTAGAGATTAGGATGAGACGAAGGGTGAACTTCTGGATCCACTGACTTCAATACGGCCAGGATTTCACCTGTAATGTTGGAAGCAATTATTCCATATGTGCCTACTGCAGGGTTCTTGTACCTTCCTCTGAAGCATCTGGGGCTGGACACTGCCACAGACAAGAAACCGGACTATATGGACCCAGGGTCTGATGCAGTCTGGCAATTCCTACATTTCTATCTTCTCTTTAAAGCTTGCCTTCTTTTTCCTTTCATGCTTGCCTGCTTTCTGTGTAAGGTCAGTGAGTGAGTGCGGGAGGGCACATGACTCTCTTGAACTTCCCCTTCAGGTGTATCTCTCACTCTGTCCATTGATCCTCTCTGTTAAACGTACGACACGGCAGCTCTGCAGTCTTTGTCACGCTGTCAATCTGTAACTGTTATTAGGTATATATAATTCACTGGCAAAATTTACCTTTTGTCCACATAGTGGCTCATTTCTAAAAAGTAACCAGGTGCCCCACTCCCACACTGTACAGAAGTCACCTTCCCCAATTTTACTTTATCTTTCAGATGAGACAAACACCCGTCACATGTTACTGGGACAAGCCCTTATTTAAAGGATAGCATGTTCTGCTACTGCTACATTACTTTCACAGACCATTTTTCACTGCCGATATCATTTAGAAAACCTTCAAAAGTTTCTGTTAAGCAAATCTGCTTAAAATTATAGGCCAGATCTTGAGGCTTGCATAGCTTTACTGACTTCCATGGACCTATGCTGGCTTATACCAAATGAGGAGCTATCCCATTTTAACTGTTTTTGACCCCTTGTCATTTACATAGATTATTATAATTTATTACATTGCATAAAAAGCCACCCCAAGAAATATGCAATGCTGTTAAGTGATGGTAGAATTGGCGTGCAATCTTTGCTCAGGAGTTGGTGCTTCATCACGCTCCACTGTAATGTTACTAGTATTACATCCTGACTAATAAGATCTGCTATTTATTCAGTCTGACAGCCGAAGAAAATTAGCAGTGATGTCAGGATCAAAACAATGCACCTAACACATTCTGCACAGTTCATTTCAAATACTTGATATACAGAACATAGCAATAAGAATTGCAGTCCCTCTTGCTAAAATTGTGACCTTGCCCAATGATTCTGTAGATCAAGCCATCAGATGAGAGGTGTACACATTTATGACCCAGTGTGGCAGCTAGTGTAATCATTGCTAGTTTTGTTCCCTAATTGGGACACTAATGTCTAGATACAATGGTGATGGCCAAATTCCAAATGTCTCTGATACATTTCATTAGGAAAAACATGGGAAGATGTGATCACTAAAATTACAATTCAAAAGCTTGAAGCATTTTTTTCAGAAACTATGAGACTGAAACCTTTCATCTGAATTTCCTAGGCTAAATAGAAAGGATATCTCACCAGGGCTGCACTTCTGCCAGAAAATTAGAAACTTCCATTGGCTCCAGTGGGTGGACTTGGCTCTCCTTGTGGTCTAACAATAGACTTGTGTGTCTTTAACAATGTAAAAGAATACATTCAAGATTACAGGGTGACAAAGGCACTCAAGAGCCACAACGAAGATTGATTAATCTCGTTCTATAGATGACATGAAAAAAGAGCTTTGTTTAGATATTGAGTTGCTGCAAAGATCAGCAGAGTTTTGGAAATATGACTTCTGTGCCTTTAGCTGAACACTGCCAATCATTGGGAAATGGAGCCAGCTTTCTTGGATTCTGCTCCCACCTCAACCACTGACTCAGAGTTTTAACTTGGGCAAATCATTTGCCTTCTTTATGCTGAATAATGCTTAGCTACCTCTCAGGAGTGTTGCAATGTATAAGGAATACATTCTTATAACCACTTATTCTTGGACAAAGACCACTATATATCACATTAATTGTTATGTAGTATTATTCGTATTTTATTTAGATAACACTCAGAAGTATGTTAGACATGTACTAACAGGCTTAGGAGGCTTTATGAGATAGGTACTGACCCAAAGTGCATATAGTCTAAATTGATAATGAATAGTTTAGATGGTGTGAACAAGAAATGCAACTCACTATTTTTTTTTAATTCTTGTCTTTATTAGAAATTCTTAATCCTCCCCTAGCTCAATGATAGAGGGGATGAAAAAACTAAAGTTTAAACCTTTAATTACATGATTTACTTTCTTGGCTGCAAAAAGTAACTCTTTAATATATTGGGAAGAGTTAAATAAGAAACCACCTGCTGTGGCCTTGAGCTTGAAAGACACAGAACTTGCAGTATAGAGGAACAAGGACCTGAGACCCATCAATATAACAAAGTATAATCAGTATGCAGTGATTTACACCTTTAAGAACCCTTAGGCTAGGACATGGATAGCCTATATTTTCACCATGGTTTTGGCAAACATAAAAATCGCTTATGCGATGCAGTACAAAATATTGGGATAAGCTCTGTTGAAACTAGTTGTGTGTGCTTCGACTCAGCTTTCCGATTATTTTAGTTTAAGGATAAAAATCTTTAAGAAAAGAAAGTATATTATTTTCCCAACCATTTCAGGGTGGATAGGTATTTTCTCTTTCACCTGAGGAATAGTAGAGTCTTAAAAGAACATTTACATTTCTATCTTTTAAAAAATAAATAAATAGAACTTCTAGCTACATTCCTTGAGATCTAATATGAACAAGTTACTCACAAATATGTGTCAGGGTTTTTCAGAAAAATTCTAAATCACAGCTCTCCCTCACATGTAAACTTTTTCTGCCTGCAGAAAATAGGAAATATCAGGTCCCAAAAGATATGTCTTCTCTTTGATAACTGCAATTGTGGAAGTATACAGGAACAGACCAGGGAATTTCTGTGTGGAAATTAATGCTTTTGTTTTTAAACACTCAGACCACAAATGATTTAAGCCAATATCAATCTTTAAATATCAGTCTACTATTTTAAGATAAATGGACATTGCTACTTGAGAGTTGTGTGAGATGCTCACATGGAATCCTGGGGTACAAGTGGCTTATTCAGAAGCATGATTATTAATAACTTTGTTTAACTAATAAATAAAGGACAAGTGAAAAATAACACAGCAAATGTTTTACTTTCTATCCCTACTGGGAACAAACGACTGGGCAATAGGCAACATTTTTAGCCTATTTTAGGTCAATGGAAGAAAACAACATCGGTCTCATTTTCTCTTCTCCTTCTGCTTGACGCTGCAGTAAAACCATAATAAAAGGAAAAAGGTGGGAGAGGAGAGCATTTACTGCTGTCACCCTCCCTGGAGAATTCCAGTATGGATACGGCCAGCTTCTGGTCAGGACACCATAAAAACACTTTTGGTAAAGGTTCTTTCATGTCTTGGCTGACCTTGCCTTTCCTTTCTAGGGCAGGCCCTACATAAGAACGGTCATACTGACTCAGACCAATGGTCTATCTAGCCCAGTATCCTGTTTTGCAACAGTGGCCTATGCCAAACACTTCAGTGTGAGTGAACAAAACAGGGCAATTCATTGAATGATTCATTTCCTGTCCTCCAGCCCCAGCTTCTGGCAATCAAGAGGTTTAAGTACATCCGGTGCATGGGGTTGTATTCCTGACTGTCTTGGCTAACAAACATTGATGATCCTATCTTCCAGGAACTTATCTAATTATTTTTTAAACCAGTTATACCTTTGGCCTTCACAACATCTCCTGGCAATGACTTCCACAAGCTGACTGTGTATTGTGTGAAGTACTTCCTTTTGTTTGTTGTATACCCACTGCCTATTAATAACATTGGGTGACTCATGGTTTTTGTGTTCTGTGAAGGGATAAATAACACTTCCTTATTCACTTTCTCCATACTGTTCATGATTTTATTGGCCTCTATCATATCCCCCCCAGATATCTCTTTTCTATGCTGAACAGTCCCAGGTTTTTAATCTCTCCTCATATGGAAGCTGTTCCATACCCCTAACCATTTTTTCTGTACTTTTTCTAATCATAATATATCTTTCTTGAGATGCAGGAGGGGACCAGAACTACACTGCCACTGCACATTGAGCAGATGTTTTCAGAGACCTATCCACAATGACTCCAAGATCTTTCTTGAGTGGCAACAGCTAATTTAGACTCCATCACTTTGTATATATGATTGGGATGATATTTTCCAGTGTGTATTACTTTGCATTTATCAACATTGAATTTCATCTGCTATTTTCTTGCCCAGTCACCCAGTTTTGTGAGATCCCTTTGTCACTCTTCACAGTCAGCTTTGGACTTAACTATCGTGCATAATTTAGTATTGTCTGGAAACTTCACCCCCTCACTGATCACCCCTTTTTCCAGATCATTTATGAATTTGTTAAATAGCACTAGTCCCAATACAAATCCTTGGAGACTATTATTTACCCCCTCCACTATGAAACTTAACCATGTATTCCTTATCTTTGTTTCCTATCTTTTAAACAGTTACTGACCCATGAGAGGACTTTTCCTCTTATCCCATGACTCCTTATTTTGCTTAAGAAGCTGTGATGAGGAACCTTGTCAAATTACACTATATCCAAGTATTCTATCTCCACTGGATCGCCCTTGTCCACATGTTTGTTGACCTCTCCCCCAAAGAATTCTAATAGATTGGTAAGGGATAATTTCCCTTTACAAATGCCATTCTGACTCTTCCCCAACATATTGTGTTCATCTATGAGTCTGGTAGTTCTGTTCTTTACTATAGTTTCAACCAATTTACCTGGTACTGAAGTTAGACTTACCAGCCTATAATTGCCAAGTTTGCCTCTTGAGCCTTTAAAAGAAAAATCATTTTATATTAGCCTAAGCTTCCTCTAACTATGCGGCTGGGTGGCCACCCAGCAGGCTATCAAGTGCCCCTCACTGCAGGTGTCCCTCCTCCTGCGCTGTTCCTGTTCTCTGCCTTGGAGCCCCGGGCCAGCTGCTCCCAGGAGCCTCCCGCTTGCTGTGCAGAGCGGTGCGGGAAGGGGAGGTGCTGATGTCAGGGTGTCCCACTGCCCCTGTACCCCATCTACACAGAGTGGGGGAAGGGGGACACGAGGGGGCTCGGGACGGAGGGAGATTGCTGGCAGCTGTTGCTATGTCTGAACAAGCAGGCTTTAGACTGCTAAGTGCCAATCTACTTAAAAGGGCAGTGTACTTAAAGGGGCAGCATGTCTGTCTCTCACACACACACACAAAGTCTTTCACACTCACCTCCCAACACATACTTGTGTTGTTGTTGTTACTTGATACTACTTTCAAAATGTGGTGTTTCAGTTTTTTGACTGGTCTATGCATTTCATAATTTTTATTTTTCTCTTACGCTTAAATTTAATTCTTTAAGTAGTGAGTTCTCAAATGCCTAACCTGTCCTGGCTGGAGTAATAATCCCTATAGTAACTTTTTAAAAAACATATATTATATCTAGGTTTTTTGTTTCTACTGGTGGCACACATCTGCACATTACCTCGCTATGGTGCACATAGCATTCATTCTGCACATGGATTGAAAAAATTAGAGGGAACACTGATATTAGCTATCCTCCAGTCATTTGGTACAGAAGCTGGTTCAAGCAATAGGTTAGATACCATAGATAGCTGTTCCGCAATTTTGTATTTGAGTCTCTTGAGAACTCTTGGGTGAATACCATCTGGTCCTGGTGACTTATTACTCTTTATTTTATCAGTTTGTTCCAAAACCTTCTGTTGACGACTCAATCTGGGACAGTTCTTCAGTTCATCACCTGAAAAGAATGGCTCAGGAATGGGACTCTCCCTTACATCCTCAGCAAGTATTCACTTAGCCTATGTCTACACTACCATTTGTTGGTATAAATTATATCACTGAGGGGTGTGAATAAGCCACCCCTCTGAGTTATGTAAGTTACACTCACCTAAGCACCGGTGTGGACAGCGCTATGTCAGTGGGAGAACTTTTCCTATTGACACAGCTGATGCCACTTGTTGGGAGCGGATTAATTATTCGACAGGAGAGCAGCTACACTAGACAGCTTACAGCGGTGCGCCTGCATTGGTGCAAATGTGCCGCTGTAAACTCTCTGGGGTAGCCCTAGCCTTAGCATCTGCGCAATGACCTTGTCTTCCTTGAGTGCTCCTTTAGCACTTTGTAGTCCCATTGCCCCACTGACTGTTTGTTTGGCAGGCTTCTTGCTTCTGATGTACTTTAAAAAAAAATGCTGCTAGTTTTTGTCTTTTACTAGTTGCTCTTCAAATTCTTTTTTGGCCTGCCTAATACTACTTTTACACTTGACTTGTCAGAGTTTATTCCTTTCTGTTTCCTTCAGTAGGATTTAACTTCCAATTTTTAAAAGATGTCTTTTTGTCTCTAACCACCTTGTTTACTTCGGTGTTTAGCCACAGTGACATTTATTTTTTTTTGTTCCTCTTATTTTTTTTTAATTTGAGGCTATACATATAGTCTGAGCCTCTATTATGGTGTTTTTGAAAAATTTCCATGCAACTCGCTTCCTTTTAATTTTCATTTAACTACCCTATGCAACTTGATGTTGTGCATGCTGACTTTGGCTCCCTTAAAAATTAGGGATCAAGAATACTGTGTGGTGTTGAGTCTTTGTTTATGGAAGATTTTCTGCAGTATGATTCAGGAGGCTGCATTTCACTGGCTTGTGTTGGGGAAACCTACAAAGTAAATCTGCTCCTGATCCTTATTTGTAAGTTACTTGATCAATTTCAAGTAGTCTTTTCTCTTCCTAACTTCCTCCCACATTTTTGACAGTCTACCCTGAGGTTGTGAGCCATTCCAGACAGCGTGACAGTATCATTAAACTACAACCCATACTCAATGGGAACCACATCCTGAAAGAAATCTTTTCTGAACCCCCTCTTCTGGTCTTCAAACAACTGCCCAACTTCACCAAGCTTATCAGAAGCTAACTTCCCACAGAACAGGACACACCAACTCAAAGCCGCACTTGACTCTGCCAGAAAAACAGATGCAAAACATGCAAACATATCTCCACAACTACGATGATCAATACCCTCCTCCAATACACCTTTCAAGATCCATGGGTTCTACATATGTCTATTACAACATGTGGTGTACCTCATCCAGTGCACTGAATGCCCCAATAACAACTATGTGGGACAGTCACTATACTCTCAAATGAACTCACACAGAAAAATGATAAAATACAAAAACACCATAACACCTATGGGTGAACACTTTTCACATAAGAAAAACCCCATATCTGACATCTCAGTCCTCATCATCAAAGGAAATCTGCACAATGCCTTCAAAAGACAAACCTGGGAGCCTAAATTCATAACTTTTAGATACTAAAAATCATACTCATAATAAAGACATGGGATTTATGGCTTATTACAACAATCTGTAACCCACTAACCCCCTTTTTTGTCCTATGAGTGCGGAAGTGTTGATGGACCACTTAATCTTGAATGGTCTCTTAGAATACGTGTTGCTACTTACGCTAAACGATCTGTTCCACTTTGTATTAGCTGTGACATTCTGAGTACCTTTCCCAGACCTTACGCAAAGCTAGTTGGTCCAATAAAATATATTACCTCACCTGTCTTGACTCTCTAGGGCTATGTCTACATGGGGATAAAAAACCCACAGCTGGCCCATGTCAGCTGACTCAGGCTGACGGGGCTCAGGCTGTGGGGCTGTGTAGATGTTTGGCTCTGGGACCCTGCAAAGATGGAGGGTCCAAAAGCTTGGGCTCCAGCCACATTGTCTACACAGCAATTTTTAGCCCCAAAGCCTGAGCCCCATGAGTCTCAGTCAGTTGAGCCTGGCCAGCCATGGCCATTTATGCCCATGTAGATGTACCCTAAGAGATACATTAGTGAGATTTTTTTTTTTAAAACAAGAGTTTGGAAAGGAAGTCAACCCTCATGCTTCAGGGCATAATCCAATCACCAACAGGGGTCAGGAAGAAACTTCCCTTTTGGGCAGTTTATTCCATAATCCACTTCAGGGGGTTTTGTACCTTCTTTTAAAGTATCTGATATTCATTACTGTCACAAATAAGAAAGTGGATTAGACAGATCCCTGGTCTAATCTGATATGATTTATATATATAAAATGTATTACTGGTTAGGAAAAAATGATCAAAGCAGGGAGGTGAGGATGGGAATGAAAACAGGAGTAACCTAGTCCAGAAGAAAAGCCTAAGAGCTCATTGTATTGGTAAATAGAAAATAAGATATTTGAAGCAAATATATTGACTTTTGCATTTCTGCTTTAGCATAGTGTCAGGTCATATCATCTTTAATAAGATGAGACATATGGATAATATGCAAATGCTCTTATGCGATGTAACCAGAATATACATAAAAAATGCAAAACTAAGTGCAAAGACAGACATATTTCACCTTGTCTAAAACACACATCCACTTTCCCTTTCCTTATCCTCTGTGGATAAAGTCTATGATTTACTGTACACATTTCTGATGATATAAATGTTGTAGCAGAGGATAATGATTCTCGTAAAGAAAGGAAATCTAGCAGCCTTTCTGAAATATTTAAAGGACGTGTATGTTTTGTTTTTTCTTAAGTAGTATGTGTTTGCTTTAGGGCTGTAGTTTCTGCAAAAAGCAGTTGGTGGTCTATAATAAGAACAGCTAGGCAGGAAATGGGTTCCCTGGCTTGTGACAGTTTTCCAGATTCAAATCTTTCTCCTGCTGTGAATCAGGGCAAAAAGTCAAAATCTCAAATTTTTTTGCAAACTGATAATCCTAAAAAAATTCAGATCGGGTTTATTTAAATGTTTAATTCTGATTTTGACCTTTAAACAGTTTTATCCTTTTTATTATACATTTAAAATTTAGAAATGAAAAGTCATTTTGAACAGAAAATATAACTTTCCATTTAAAAATGTCAAAATGTGAGCTCAGGGTTAGCAGGACTCAAGTCAGCTGACCCATGCTAAGAAACCCTGAGCTTTAGCATCTACATTGTATTTAAACCCTACATTAAGACTTTTCTAACTTGTGCTCAAACTTCTAAGTTTTACTAACTTGTGCTCAAACCTAGGGCTGTGGCATCCACGCTGCAGTGCACAGACCCGAGTCAAAGTAACCATATCCCAGAGTCCATAGCACCGCCTGTACCACCCCTGAAATGTGGAAGCTTTGGCCATAAGACTGTGGTGCACTGTGGGAAAACAGGTGTCCTCCCTGCGCATTACCAGCAAAGCAGCTTGCTTTGCAAAAGTCCTGATCAATTTACTCTCCATTGCAAACCCAGGAAGCGCTCTGATAACATTCTTGTAGATGAGTGATCAGTACAGAATGGGTTAATGCTGTTTGCCCCGGGGGTTGGGGAGGGGTGGGCTTCCATTTTCAATAAAGTTGATTACAGATTTTTGGGATAGAGAGGACAAGGAAGTTGTCCCATGGATTTGTGGGATATTTCCAGATGACTCCCAAGACCTGAGTCAAGTGGAGCTGCAGCTACACTGCAGAGCAATCGAGCTCAAACCCCTATTGACTCTAGCTCCGACCCTCCAGCCCTGCAGAGTCCTAGGAGCCTGGGTCTGATCCCTGGGTTAGTGCAATTGCAGTGTAGATGCAATCAGGGATTAGTTTGGAGCCCGGGCAAGCCCGGAGTTACATTGCAGTGTAGACATACCCTGTGTGGCTCAAAAGCTTGTCTCTCTCACCAACAGAAGTTGACCCAATAAAAGATATTACCTCACCCACCTTGTTTCTCTAATATCCTGGGACCGACACGACTACAACTGCACTGCATACAAAACAGAACTTTGTCCAGTTCTGACGCATTTAAAAAAAATTGAATCAGGAGATTTACTGAAATTGACCTTTCCCCACAAATAGTTTGTTTCAATGAACTGACATTTTACAACAAAAACATTTAATCAGAAATTTCTTGAACAGTTCAAATCCTAAGAGTTAAGTGGTAATTGTTTTACAAACTATATAACATTAATTACTACTAGTATTTAAATGATATTTTCCTAACACTTATTTTGGTTTTAAAAACATATTAGAGATCTTAAATAAATGAATCCACTCAAATACTCCTCCACCACTTTTCCCAACAGCTAGGCATTTCTGGAAATATAGATATTAAACAATTTTCATGACCATCCAGAGGCAGGAGTGAAATATTTATGTGTTTATATTTAAATCAAGACAGTATATCTCCCTACAAGATACATTATAACTCAGAAGAAGTTATGGGCTTAATAAAAGAATTACTGGGCAATGTTCTCTGTTCAATCCTTCTGTCATTTGAATGTATAAACTTATGAATTTATATTAGTGGACTCTGAGTTGTTGGGTGGGGTGTTTTGTTTTGTTTAGGTTTTTGTTTTGTTTTGCCTAGAATGATGGTAACTCAAGACAGTCTGTGTGGGGAGTTGAGGAAGCATGTACAGAGGAGGTGATTATTTAGAGTTTATCTTTTTATCTATCAGATCTACCTATATATGCTCAATATGATCTGGGTGAGCATCGATTAGATGGTGTCCTCATATGGAATTTCCATCTACAATTGGTCTTGTCCTTCTTTCCATATATTTTTCTAGAATGTCTGTGTCTCTGCCACCCTTATCAAAATTTCAATGAAGGGAGGAAAAACATAATATGGAGCAAAATAACTTTTCTGCAAAAATAACAGTGCCTTATTGGATAATCTGCAACAGAATCCTGATTCATGATAAACATATGTGAAAAATATTACAGTCACCAATGCCATGCCACCACACATGGAAAGGTGGCATTACATATGCATTTCACTTAATTCAGAAGTATGGTACATACAACAAAATGGCACATCTCCCTCCCATATCTTGAATAAGCAATTTCTACTTTCCAACGTTCTCTCAGTCATAATGGTCTGAAATATTTTTTTCAATGAAGAATATTTCTATTTATATTGAATTTCTTTTGAGTTGTGCTTGAGGAGATTATCTGAAATTGAAAATATTGTCTCTGTTCTCTCACAAATAAAATAACAACCTACATGGATGAGTATAATCTAGTCAACGGTTTATAGCTGTGAAAGCCCCTAGGGAATGCCATAAACCCCTAGGACTGCTGTGAATGCAAATCTCTGCATTTGTGTCTGAGTTAGCCTGGAAATATGTAAAAACACTTTGACATCACACTAACTGCATATCTGGGAAGGTTGCTAATATGTTGCATCCCATCTACATTCAAGAAACATGCTCCTGATTTACCCATTTGATACAGAAAAGCTTTTAAATTACAGTATAAATGAGACACTCAAAAAATGCATATTTTTGCTCTATTCATTGTTTTGGAAAGTACCTGATTCCTCCAAAGCTAACGTTTAACACACAGACTACTGTGTGCTTTTGAACCTGATCTTTTGACCAGGCTCAGGCTGTTACTGGAATGGAGTGCATGTATAATATTTATGTATGTATGCACGTATATATTTCCCAGTGTGCGACCAATATGGACACCCATGTATGTATTCTGCCAAATATGCCAAGGGTCCGATCTTGCAGCTCAATCCACAGGAGTAAACCCTTATGTTATTCCATGCCCACTGACTTTTCATTAACTAATGAGGATTGGATTTGGCTCTGAGGCTCTTATCCAAAGCCCTCTGAAGTCAATGGGTGTCTGCATAAGAGCATGATAAATATATAAATGACAGGGACTAGGGAGACAGATTAATTCTGGCATTTATTTTTAAAGATTACCTCTCTAAATTCAATTAAATCCCCACTGACGAAAGAAAGAACAGGTCACCACATAAATTTTGCACCAGGTTTGGGATGTGGAAGGCAGCTTTGCAAGCAGAAATCTGCCCAAAGTCAAGGTGTTTAAATAAAATACAACTTTATAAAACAGTCAGGGGTTTTTTTTTTCTTGTTTTTGTTTTTTTTTTCACTCTCTGAAGAGCTTGGAAATAAAATGCACTTCCCTCTTCATTCTGTTCTCCATTTTGCATTGTTTCTAGTGGTGCAGGAGCTAATATGGCTGCTTTCTTCTCTGTGTACCTGCATCACAAATAGGGTCACTCTGGGAATAGGGTTTGTTAGTTAATTGCTACTAAAGAGCACTAGAAGAACTCCAAATTGGGTTGTTTTTTTTTTAATTTAGGGAGTGGTAGTGATGCTGGAACAGGATTCTCTATAGCAGGCCAATAACCATGGAGGATCCTTTTGGACTAGGACGGTCATACTGGGACTGAGTACACTGGGTCTATGGCCAAAAATTGCCCGCAGTACAATGTAAAACTGTTTTGCACTAGAAGTTCTAGCCCATGGAGGTGACATACAGGAGAGAAGAGGGTCTCCCTTTGGTCTTTTCCCTAATGTTCCCTCCTTCTTCTTCTCATTACATTTACATATTCTCAGTTCCCTCTTCTTCCTTTTATGTTCTCATCTCCTTTCTCCTACCTTCAGTATATTTCTTTTCTAGGAAGAAATCAAGCATTCTCTCCCACAAGCTAAGCTAAAATTTGGGGATATGGCATGCACAATTTCAGGAAGATGGAACAGGAGTCTGCTGTCCTCTATTCTGGATCCCGAGTTAGCAACAGCAGTCCATGTTGGGTTGTAATGGCAAAGAATCATGGAGGGCTGCTTTCCCTTAACACTGATCAAGAAATGTATTGAAATAAGGAAAGCAATGGTCCTAAAGCTACTCTACCCTCTCTCTGTCTGAAACCCTCCCAACCTGCACTTCCAGGTTTGGCTTAGCTTCCTGCTACAGATTTATACGCGTCCTCAAAGCAGCCTTGTGTATTTCTCCCAACCATTGCTTGCAATTCCTCTTGAAAGTGTCACTTTCATCAGTTTATCTCCTCCCTTATTACCGCAAGGATCAGTCAGACTCCTGCTATTCTCATCCCTTCCATCTGCTTTTATTTAAAGAAGGAAATTACTGTTGTGATTACTGGGCCCAGTCCTTTGTTCAGTTGAGGGACCCCATCAACAAAAATGATTGCATAATTTACACATTGATTAGACCAGCTATAGTTAACAGACCTGACATTTTTCAGCCAAAATAGGCACTGCCATTCAGTTTTTCAGTAATTACTGGGGTTAACATCAATGAGTTATCTAAACTCATTACCCAACAGTGCTAAATTCATACCTGCACATTTGGGCCCTATATAGTTTTGAAGCTGCTGTGAACAAGTGTGTAGTGACACATTTCAAAAGAAACACCAAAAATAGGACAGAAAACTACTGTGTTAACATTCAGATAAGAAAATTATGACAAATTAAGAAATATTTTAAAGGAGACCAGACATTGTGATCTTGAAAGTTCAACTCAAAGGTTATTGAGTTTGCAAAGGAGTCTTGTGGGATATTACTTAGACTGTGAACTCCCTCAGCAGGGACATCTTTTTTGGTTTGTGTTTGTACAGTGCCTAGCACAATGGAGTCCTGATCCATGACTGCCACTCCTAGGTGTGACCACAACACAAATCATTAATAATATTATGAAGTTAATACTTCCACTTCTGACCCCAGATGAAAACCAGAAGTCAAAATACCAGAGGTAAGTATGGGGAAAAATCCTAGTTCTATTGAAGTCAATGGGAGTTTTGCCAGGATTTTACCCCCAGACACTAATTTTCTGTCTTTACTTTGTTCATAAAGAGAGGCCTGAAATGAAATCCTGAAAGCGAACCCTGGATCCAGGTCATATGTCAAACCAATTTGTATTATGAGCCAAATCAGAACATTGAAATTTGGAAAAAATTGCACTCAGATCCTAATTCTTTTGGATTATGTTCTGCCTGTTTATATAAATAGTAAGTTCTTTAGATCCAGGGTTTGATTCAGGCTCATCTCTGAAAACTATTTGGAATTTGATATAAAGGACTAAAATTCCTTCAGTGTAGCGAGCCTTTGATGGGGGAAAAATTAACGCTTTTTTTGCAGCAGTATTAAAAATGGAGTCCTACCAAATTCCTTGGCCTCAGATATTGTTGTTTTGTTGTGTCACATTCTGTTCCATCAGTCATGTGCTGTTATGTTAATTTATTGTGATGAGTCATAGCAATGCATATCAGTCAAAGAAACTCAAAGAGCTACACACAGAGGTTAAATCAGAGATAGATATTACATCTGAGCAGTACTGAGGTTTTATGGATCCCCCATCATGTTCTCTAACCACTAACTAAAACTTTCCCTTGTCCCAAATTGTTATGCATTTTTGAGCAAGAGCAGAAAAAGTAAATGATTCTCAGTTCCCTCTGGATGGATTTTGGCTGCTGTAATTAAACAACTGTTATTGCATTGGGAAACCTTATCTTAGGGGTGAACAACAAAGTACAGTGTGGTTTCATTTCATGAACACTGACAGTTTCCCATCCGTAAGAATGATATACTATAGTTCATCTAACCTCACATTGGTGCCATGAGACTCAATACATTAATGTCTGTAACAGAAAATGTCTGAAGACCATTGGCAGAAAACAAGCTCAGCTTGTGTCCATGGTAAATAGATCAAAACAAAAAATCTGGATTCTCAGTATCTACCATGATTCAGAGAAAATTACACCAATCTTAAAACAAATTATGCTAGAGTACCCAAAGTAAACAAAAGAAAGACGGAATCTCATACTTTTAACATAACTTCTAGTTATTGATTTAATCATACTTTCACTTGAAATATTAATTGTTCTTTGTAGTGGAGTCTGAAACCAACTAAACCTAGGCCATTCTATAAAAATTTGAGTGCAAAATTCTTTTCCCATCTCAAATCTGGACAAAAAGTTGGCATCTCAAAAAAACCACACACAAAAAAAAGAACAAAACTAAAAAATTACACTTCTCTTGCTTTTTCTGGTACATCAATCAAAATGATCTCATGATGAGATTTCCTTTCGTGCAATTTAGCTATGTAGCAAGATAATCACAATTCCCCTTCTGCAGACAATATTCTAATAAAGAGAGTAATATAGTTGGTATATTACAGAGATTGCATTCTAGACTTCATGGGCTCTTTGGTTACTCCACTACAGGTTGTAGCCTTACACTGTATTTACATTTGGAAGGCTAGTCCTCGAACTCACTCCAATAGGAATCCTTCTCTTCCCTCCCATCTTGCTCTGGGGGAAGTCCTTTGTGTCATTCTTTATCTGGTGCATATTACTTCCCGCTCCATGCTGGCTCAACTGTGCTGGATCGTATATGTTGGTGGGGAGGGAGGGGAAAATAGGAAGCAAGACTCCACCAACACCCAAACAAATGTCTATCACCCATCTTCACTCATTTCCCTGCTCACTCCATGTAGAAACTGTTGTCACCTATGATGAGGCTAGCTCATGTATGCAATTAAGCAGGTACCTTATTCCCCTTACTCCTTTTTGAGGACACATTGGGCAAGCCACAATCTTGTCCATAGCAAGACACAGTCCTTGCCCTGAAGAACTTATAATACAGTTTGTGGTAGTATGGGGACTAGCTAAATGCCCTAGTTGCCAGTCTCCTGCTCTGTCCCACATCACCTCACTTTATGTAAACGTGTGAGTAGGGTCAGGGTGATTTCTACACCTTGGTAAAATACTGTTTCTGTTTCCTGCATATTCTTTAATTATGTATGTATGGGCTTAAATTCATACCCAAAGAATTATTTTGAAATTCACCTAAGTGGTTTGTGGAATACTAACTGAGAAATAGGGAACACAGTCATTTTGACTCCCAAGCGATCAGCTGTGGATTCGCAATGGGTGCATTCTCTGTGAATGAATTTACACAAGTTCCATATCTGTTCATGATAGACAGAAAATCTATCACTTCATACATTTTCTATGACAACACACACACACCAGTTGATTGTGTGCAAACTTAATATAAATAGAGGTAAAGGTGACTCTCTACACAAGAAACTCATTATTCAATGGGTGAATGCCAGGGATAATTAGATGGAATAAAAGTTTAAAAAACAACCCACCAAATAAACATGTAGAACTAATGTAGCCATTAGAATGAATGTGTTTATGCCCAGATCAACAGCTGTCCAAAAAAATCTGTTCCATTTATGAACAGCGCATGAATTTAGTGGCAGCTGGTAATGCTGGTAAACATAACAAACCTACAGGCAAAGGACATCTATGAGAACACTTTTTTTAAGGAAAGATGAAACATATATGAATTTTATGCTAAATAAATGGGTATGTGCAGGAATGTTGGCGCACATGTGGGATCTAAATTAACGCACTATTTGTGAGGGCTCATCTGGCTAACTAAAGAAACATTTTCAGAATCTAGAAGAGACTGGAGTAGGTAGATGTGACATGGAAAACTTCTAATGAATTAACAAAAAGGAAGTGGAGGACAAAGGGTGACATAGGAGGAGGACATGAGAAGGAGGATGATCTGGAGAGCTTGTTAGTAATGTTTTGCTTTCAGCATGCTCGAGGCATATTCAGGACACTTAAGGCCACATGAACTTAGGAAGTAGCATGACTTTGTTCTTTGGTCTTGTGGACTAACATAGCTTCTTGGAAAACTTGCTTAGCTTTTGATCTTATTTTCCTCCTTGTGTTCTATTGCAAAAGTAGAAAAGGGAGCAGAACCTGAATGCATAAACTCCTGGCTTCAATGAGAACTGCATTTCTAATGACTTTGCTTTGTGCTTGTATAAATTTAAGTGGACTCTGATTCAGTCATGATTCTCTGAGTCACAATTTGGTCTATGATCTTCCCTGGGGAGACAGCATAACTATGTGCTTCCCCTTACTTGTAAAATCCCAATCAGCCATATATGTTTGTTCAGCACCTAGGAGACTGGGACCCTGATCCTGGTTGGGGTCACTACTTGCTATTTCAATACATAATCATAAGTTACTGCGTAGCTTTTGGCAAGTCTTCAGAGGAGGCTGATGATTTGGCGTACCTTGAGATGCCTTGAGCCGGATGATAAACACTTGAGCACCCACAGTCTTTTTCATTTCATTTGAAGTTATGGGTGCCTCAGCACTTAAAAAAATCAGGCTCAGCCTGCTTCATCTTAAACCCTGCAAACCAGTGGCCAGGTACAAAAAATTGGGCTTTATCTTCTCTGTGATGCAGTTAATTCATTTGTAAAATGGGTATAACCTTGCCAATCTCATCAAGTTGGTGATGTCATTATTATTAATGACGATTTTATTATTTGTACTAAGTAGTGCCCAAAGGCCCCAGTGAGGATTGCAGCCCCATTGAACTGGGTGCAGAACAAACAGAGAGAGGGATGCAAACTCCTGCCCTAAGGAGCTTCCAGTCGAAATAGACAAAACAGGCAAAAGACGGGAGGGGAAGGAATACAACAGCGAAGCAGAGTGATCTGCATGAAGGGCAGCTAAGTCCATATTTTTCTGTTCTAGTTTTAAATATATTCTGGGAGCTATTGTAGGATGAAGGGAAAGTAGGAGATAATGGGCTAATAGGAAAAGGAGGTGGAAATGGGGGAATATTAAGGTGGAAGAAAAGAACTGGGAAGTGGATAGGACGGAAGGGCTATAAGGTTGAAAGTGGCAGAAAGAAATTGAGGGAGCTGGGGGAGTTGAGGCTTAATGAATTAGTTACACAATACTCATATTCGATGTACTCATATTCAATTAAAAACATACCATCAATGTCAAGTATTATTTTTGGGCTAAGTCCGAGAGGTTCAAAGTGCTTTCATCAGAGTCAAGGGGAATTGCAATGCTCAGGATGTGGCCTGCATGTTAATCAGAAGCAATGCACAAAATACTGTGCAGCTGCCAACCCTTTTGAAATTCTAGCACAATATATTCTAAGGCACTAAAAACAGGGCTCCCCATGTATGGCCAACCCAGTTGTACACTGAGGATGCAAGTAGATCTAAAAAAATCGGGAAGGCATCTTAATCTGTTTTGTCATTACTGGCATTATGCTCAGGAGAGATCACACAGGTTAATTACAACTGCAGGTGAATTGAAAACAACTGACTACTCAATACCCATCCATGATTTGATTCAGGTAAGATTGCCAGTCATGCTGGTGATGCATATTATTTTATGGAGTAGGCAATTTTATGCACCATGTTCCTCTGACCTTTAGTAGCTGCATACCATAAGAAACACTGGTGGATGGCAGTAATAATTCACAGCAATGTGTGGGACTAAGCTCATCTTATCTCTCAGTAAGTGTGGGGAGGGAGTATCATTGACTACATTCTAGAGTTTCCAGATATATGCACTTGTGATTAATCTAACCTGCCACTGGATGTCACTCTTCCTTGACAGCTGAAAACATTTATTGGGGAGAGTGTTGTTTTTTTGTTTTGTTTTGTTTTTTTAAGTGGCTTTTACAGAAAGACAATTTGGCACATTTGCAAAACTTAGATTAAAAAGTTTTTTTTTTCTTCTTTTCAGTTTCCCATCCAGAGAGCTTCTGCCTAGCAAGTTTGATTTCTGAGATGAGCTTTTCAAATTGCTTGTATAAAGGCAACCAAATGTCTGTACTCTAAAAACCTTCCTTAGGTATTTCACAAACATTACTGCACTTCTAAAAGAGACAGCACAGAAACAGGTAAGTGGATTTTCCATTACTCCATTGTATTTACTATGTTTTGATGGACTGTTGTGATAAGGGAGGCAGGCATAGGTCAATTTGGATTTTACATTTTATTTAATTGCAGGTACTTTGCAGTATTGTCAGACATTCTGCGTTATCAGGAGTGCTGCAAGATCCAGTCTGCAGCATAAAGCTATTGATATGGTTTGCCCTGCAGCAGACGGTGCTTTCAGAACAAATATATTTGTATGTAGTAGTCAGATTAGTGTTTTAGGGTGAAGATTTCTGGGGCTTGATTCTCAATTACACCAAGATTCTTTTACAACTTTGGCAGGATAAAGAGGCCTTAAAGTGGACAGAAACATCCACTTGAAAATACCCTCTGAACATGGGTTCTCCCTGGCTAGTGTATAAGGTGCCTACGCTAGGGGTGTGCGCTGCATTATGGCTATTTTTGGTTTCCCACAGAGCAATTAGAACACTGAAACTGCTCTAACTTACATGAGGAGCCTGAAATGAATCTGCACAGTCCCAAAATACAGAGTTCAAAAGCAGCTTAAGGGTCAGGAAAAAGAATGAGAATCCAGCCCCTATATGTTGTTTCTAGCTCTGCCAATGAATCACTGCATAGACTTGAACAAATACTGACTCACTTTTTCCATCTGTAATTTTTTTTTAATTAAGAATGATATCACTTTGCACTTACATAGCCCCTTATCTGCACAGAAGAATCTCAAAGCATTTTAGTTAATTCTCCCAATCCCACTGTGAGGGAGGCACATACTAATTGGGAGTTGGAAGAAGTAACCATTGTTTGTAAAGGACCTTGAGATTCTTGGAGGAAAAGGACCCTATCAATACAGAGACTTGTTATTAAAAATAATAACCAGGCCTGTGTCTGATGGAAAGGAAGGGCTCAGAAGCATATAACAAGACAGTTCAATACATTTTAGGTGGCAGCTGGAAATGCATCACAAACTAAGGTCCCTATTGTCCTCTTTCACCGTCCTGTTAAAAATCCATATAGGCCTGTAGAGACGCATACACTTATTAACAACTGTTTATTAATAACCATTAATGAACAGGTGTGTCCTGAGTAATGAGGTGGCAACACTATCCTAGAGCTGAGAGTAGTAGATGAGGGAATTCTTGTGTAGAGGACAGGAGACCCTCAGAGTAACCTGTCTTTGGAGTCCCAGGGCAGCTCTTGCATTACAGCTCCTCTGTGGGAGTAGAGACTCCACTACTCTACTGGTGTGGGGAGAGAAAGAGCAGACACACCAAAGGGATGTTCCTCTGCTGAATCCTTGGCAGTTATGTTGGAAATATTAACACTTGGTCATCCCTTCTGTGGCTGCTAGTCTGCATCCACTAAGGGCACATGGACATGTCAGTATGATCCCTGAAGGAGTGCGCTGCCCGAGAAAGTGGAGGATCAACCGGATGTCCATGCAGAGACACTGGACTTCTAGGACTTCCAAGTTCCATTGCTCTAATGGGCCAAACCCCTGCTTGTTCCCCTGGGAGCCAGTTGTTCCCCAGATGCCTCCTCCAATGGAAAATATTATGTGGAAAATTCCATGAGCTGGAACTCAGAGGGTTTCCTGTCCCATACGAAGGAATATCCCATGCAAGGGAGAATATAGTACCTATAAATAGTTCCGGCAAATGTTTAAATATGTGGTGAATCTAAAAAAATATTGAAAACCTCATTAATGTCAGATTTCCCAATACAGATGTCTACAGAGTGCAAAGATGTCAGTATGGCCCACCCACACTGATTTTCAGATTTTTTTTCCTAAAGTGACAAGAGAACAAAACCTCGTATTTTCCATACGCAGTTATGCTTGTGCATAGACCCTTGCTGCTGGAGTCTTCCACTACAGCAGCAGGGTACAACACAGACTCCAGCAGCAGGACACTACACAGCTTAAAATACAGTTGACGGTGAGGCACTGCTTCGGTGATTGGAGTTTTAGCACTGGCATGTCTCTACGGTATATACCCTACATGGCTCTCTATACACCCAAGCACTGCCTCCTCCATAGACACTGCTATTTTTAGCTTTGTATTTGTAGTGTCCTGCTGCTGGAGCCTTTCCCAGCCGCAGTAAAAGGCTCCAGCAGCAAGGAAAGGCTCTTGCAGGGTGCTGCTGGAGCCTCCCCCTACTGCCTCACTTCTGCCAGAGCTTTACACTGTCACACGTAGCTACACACTGCAGTATAGATGCAGCTTGCATTTTATTGCGGCATGGAGCTACGCATACCACCACCAATGTAGACAATGCCTAAGAGATAGGCATTTATTAATATTTATTATTATGCTTCTCAGCTAAATGAGAAGGAGCATTGGAAAATATCACCTGACTGTGGTGATGCTGACATACTTGTTAATCGCATGTGTCCATTTAAATCCCCCAAATAATCTACACACTTAAAAGTAAGATAAAAGAAGAGGGGCTGGAAACACTGGACTTTTGTTAGTTCTCATGACAGGCAAGGGTGCCAACTGGCCAGTAAGCAATTCATGGGTTTCATGAGTCACCTCACAAAGCATCCAACATGTGTTGAGTGTAAGACCATCTACAATTATGTCAAAGTATGACAATTAAATAATTCTGCAATGCCACTACTAACATATCACATTTAAAGAATGGTACTTGTGGAAATGTTCACCTTTTTAGCTATCTGTGGTATTTATAAAAATAAAAGGGGTACTTGTGGCACCTTAGAGACTAACCAATTTATCCGAGCATAAGCTTTCGTGAGCTACAGCTCATTTCATTGGATGCATTAGTGGAAAATACAGTGGGGAGATTTTATATACACAGAGAACATGAAACAATGGGTGTTACCATACACACTGTAACGAGAGTGATCAGGTAAGGTGAGCTATCTCACAGATCTTGGGAGACAGGCCGTCCTTGCTTACAGACAGCCCCCCAACCTGAAGCAAATACTCACCAGCAACCACACAACAAAACCAGTAACCCAGGAACCTATCCTTGCACCAAAGCTCATTGCCAACTGTGTCCACATATCTATTCAGGGGACACCATCATAGGGCCTAATCACATCAGCCACACCATCAGAGGTTCATTCACCTGCACATCCACCAATGTGATATATGCCATCATGTGCCAGCAATGCCCCTCTGCCATGTACATTGGTCAAACTGGACAGTCTCTACATAAAAGAATAAATGTACTCAAATCAGACGTCAAGAATTATAACATTCAAAAAGCAGTCAGAGAACACTTCAATCTCTCTGGTCACTCTATTACAGACCTAAAAGTTGCAATTCTTCAACAAAAAAACTTCAGAAACAGACTCCAATGAGAGACTGATGAATTGGAATTAATTTGCAAACTGGACACCATTACATTAGGCTTGAATAAAGACTGGGAGTGGATGTGTCATTACACAAAGTAAAACTATTTCCCCATCCCTACTGTTCCTCACACGGTCTTGTCAACTTCTGGAAATGCCCCACCTTGATTATCACTACTAAAGGCTTTTCTTTTTTCTCTCTCCTCTGGTAATAGCTCACCTTACCTGATCACTCTCGTTACAGTGTGTATGGTAACACCCATTGTTTCATGTTTTCTGTGTATATAAAATCTCCCCACTGTGTTTTCCACTGCATGCATCTGATCAAATGAGCTGTAGCTCCCGAAAGCTTATGCTCAAATAAATTTGTTAGTCTCTAAGGTGCCACAAGTACTCCTTTTCTTTTTTGCAGATACAGACTAACACGGCTGCTACTCTGAAACCTGTGGTATTTATATAGCTCCCTTTACCTTGCTACTTTACAATGTCTCTGTGAGGCAGGAAAATACTAGTATCCCCATTTTACAGGTGAGGAACTGAGGCACAGAAAGACTAGGGGCATATCCAAACAAGGAGTGAGGTGTGGCCAGCTGGGGTGTAAATCTACCGTGCTCCAGCATGCCATTCACCAACTGGGAATGTGGAATAACTCTTTGTGTAGACAAGCCCTAAACAGCTTGCCCTAGGTCACACAGAGGGTCTGTCATGGAACAGAGAATTGAACCCAAGGATCCTGAGCTGCACCCTAGCCATTAGACCATTCTTCACAGCACTGACTGCCTTTTGAGTGTACTAAGTTAATGACTGATCTGTGGCTCCCAGAACAACCCGAGTTTCTCAAGCAATATGAATTTTGATGAAACAGCTTGGCCTGTTTCTAAGTATCATACTGGGAGTGATTATTGCCATTGTTCCTTATTATTCACTGTAACATTCATGCAACCTCAGACATATTTATTCATAGCAAATAATTGCCACCCCGATGCTCATTATGAAAGGAACACAGTGATTTTCTAAGGTATTCTAGTTACAGAAGGCCAGATTCACACCTGTGCAGACAGCCATCACAAAGGCTATATGCCACTCAAATTAAGTCCCACCTATACATTATTTTGAGGACTTGGAATTTAAGCAGTGCATAGGCCTTGTCCTGGTCCTCTGCAGAAGGGTTAACTTCAACCACAATGAATCAAGGTAGTCTTATTATCTAATATTTATTGTTTCAGAGGCTATCTGCAGAGCCCTTACTTAAGCTTTCTGATTTGGTAGTCTAGTATGTCAGCCTGCAGAGCAGAAACACTGTGCCATTTACTGTGATTCCATTACACCTTTCAATTATGGCACCAAGCTCTAATTACATTCTTGCTGTTTGTTTTTTGGGGAGCAGGGGTTGTTTGTTTGCTTGCTTTTTAATGATAAGAATTACACACAATTTTTGAAATTGAGAGAATAGGAAACCAAGCAAGAAAGCACGGATGTGAATTCTAATTGCTGTGTTTTAATCATCAAAATTAGTGGGAAAGTGAATTATCCAAATACAGTGTGGCAGAAAAAATATATTCATATCTATGCAGTTTGCCATAATGACATATGAGCCTGTCAGAAATGCCAGTTGAGACTTTAAAAGGTGGAACCTTGAAAACCAGGCAATTCTAAAACTCTAGCTAAATTATAATAAATCTGGCTCACTTTTAACTCTTAGTGCCAAGGGCTTCACTTTGTGGCATGGATTGGAGACTAAAAACATCCAGGGGTAGATCCTCAGCTGATGTAAATCTGTAGTGCTGTTGACTTCAGTAGAGCTAGGCCAATTTAAACCATCTGAACATCAAGCCCCAAAGATTAGATGTGTGGCTCTCTAAAAAATATTGGCCTATGTTTTAATATTAAAGGTATCCATTAGAGAAACTGTCATACTGTGGCATTCCTGAGAGAGAGCACATTTAGAGAGGAGCCAGATCACTTTGCCAGAAGTATTAGTGTGTTCCGTGCTATTGCTAGATATATTTGCATTTGAATATTTCTCCCCCAGCATCCAAATTCTAATTCTGCTTGATCCTGCATTCCTTGTGCATCCAAAATTCCCTCTGAATTTAAGTGGGGTTTTAGCTGTGAAAGAAATCCAGTACTGCATGACCATACTCCTAGCATGCCACTGCACACTTTGTTGCCATGTACATTTTTAGGATGACAAGTTTTTCTTTAGGGCTGTGCCATAATATTTTAGATACTTGACTTCATTTCAGTTCTGTGAAGTCAGTCATATTTTGGGAAAAGCTCATGAAATTTTGCTGTTTGTTGCTCCAAAAACAGTTGTTTTTGCATGACCATGCACTCAATTTTCACTCAAAAATGGCTTTTAGAGGCAGAAAAATCTACTTTATTTTAGACTGAGACAATTTCCAGGGAGATCTCCATGATGCTGAGCAGAAAGTTTCACAGCAGATTACAAATCGCAGGCGGAGAACGCAATAAAGACAAGGAGAAAATAATTAAAATGGAGCAAAGAGAGAAGTTATAAAGTCAAACATTGCACAAATGATTACAGCTTCTGTGGGAGATACACTTTGCAGATGGTTTAGTGTTGAAGCCTATAATCAACCATTAAGAGGTATTTTACCTTTCTTTAACAACAATCTTTCCCCTTTTTCTGCATTGGCTATTTCCCATAGCATTGCTCCACCACTACCACTGTTTAAATTATTAGACCTACATATCTGTTTGTTAGTTCAGCTACCATGCTTTCTTTCTTCTTCCATGTCCTTTCAAACACAGCACATTACCTCCATAACTTCTAATGATTTACTAACTCATCAAACATGTTGTCAAGCACCATAAAGCTCCCTAGAAGTAGGATATTTCCTTATTACTCATTCAACCTTTACAAGGTGCCGCAATTTTTTTGATCACTTGAAATTAGTAGACTCAAGCATTCATATCATGTAGCACACACTATTTCTCTAATGCATAATTTTGTAGGTAAGAGATGGTTAATGATCAGCATGGTTCGATATACAACTGGGAAGACTGTGTAATTCTGATAGTATTTTAGAACAATATGCAGTGTTGTAACCGTGTCAATTCCAGGATATTAAAGATACAAGATGGGTGAGGTAATATTTTTTTATTAGACCAACAGGTCACCTGAAGAATTGCTCTGTGTAAACTCAAAAGCTTTTCTGTCTCACGAACAGAAGTTGGTGCAATAAAAGTTATTACCTCATGCACCTGGTCTCTCTTTAAGAACAATAATTTGTATCTGTAAATCCAATTTTATTTAGAATAAGAGTTTGCTTAAAGAAAGCACCTGAAGAAATCTCTTCAGCGAACTACTGTCCAAGTGCACCTACAATTTTTTTTTATATAAAGTGTGTATTGTAGAAGAGAACCCAGTGGCTTACGCATCTAAGTGTTATTACTGCTATATTTGTGAAATAAAAGGGCTGGTTGCTATCTTCTGTTTTTCTCATTAGAAGATTACCAAATCCTAGTTTTTCATAAAATCCCTTTTCACTTTCATGCTATATTATCAAAATGAACTAGATGCCCATTGTTTTCTGTCCTCGTTAGATCGTTCACATATCAGTGGGAATCATAATACATCAGACTTAGCAACTGTGATAACTGGCCCTCACTCTGACCCTACACATGCTCCCTCCAAGCAGGGATGGCAGGTTTGTCAAAATTTTGG
Source organism: Caretta caretta (assembly GCF_965140235.1). Taxonomy (NCBI): domain Eukaryota; kingdom Metazoa; phylum Chordata; order Testudines; family Cheloniidae; genus Caretta; species Caretta caretta. The sequence goes on along the minus strand of NC_134214.1, from coordinate 70,774,140 downwards.
TGGTGCCCAGAACCCCCCCCCCAATTCACCCCCCCCCCCCTACCTAAGACTCTGGGATGGAGTTTGGGGTGCGGGGAGCAGGTCTGGGGTGCAGGCCCTGGACTGGGGCAGGGGATTGGGGTGCAGGAGGGGTGAGAGGGTGGGCTCTGGGAGGGAGTTTGGGTGCAGAAGGGGTGAGAGGGTGGGCTCTGGAAGGGAGTTTGGGTGGGGGAGGGGGTCTGGGGTGCAGGTTCTGGGATGGAGTTTGGTTCTGGGTGCAGGCTCTGAGGCTGGGGCAGCAGGTGGGAGTGTAGGAGGGGTTGAGGGGTGCAGGCTCTTTGGGGGCAGGAGAGGGTGTGTGGGGTGGGGGTGCAGGCTGTGGGACGGAGTTTGGGTGCAGGGTCTGGGCTGGGGCAGGGAGTGGGTATGTAGTAAAGGGTGAGGGGTTCAGGCTCTGGGATGGAGTTTGGGGATGGGAGGGGGTGCAGGCTCTGGGAGAGAGTTTGGGGTGGGAGGGGGTGCAGGGGTGAGGATTGTGGGGTGGGGCTGGGTATGAGGGGTTTGGGGTGTAGCTGGGGATGAGGGGTTCATGATGCAGGAGGGGGCTCAGGGTTGGGGCAAAGGGTTAGGGTGCAGGGGATGAGGGCTCTAGCTGGGGATGAGGGGTTCATGATGCAGGAGGGGGCTCAGGGTTGGGGCAAAGGGTTAGGGTGCAGGGGATGAGGGCTCTAGCTGGGGATGAGGGGCTCAGGGCTGGGGCAGAAGGTAGGGGTGCGGGGGGGTGAGGGCTCTGTCTGGGGCTGGGGATGAGGGGTTTGGGGTTTTGAGGGGTGGTGAGGGTTCTGGCTGGGGGTGTGAGCTCTGGGGTGGGGCAGGGCTGGGAATGAGTTTGGGGTGCAGGCAGGTTGCCCTGGGCTGGGGCCAGAGAGAAGGACTCCCCTCAGCCCTCTCCCCACCAGCAGCAGTGAGCTCTGGGGGAGGGGCTCCCACCAGCAGCACACTCACCTCATACCACTGTCATTGCATGTGTTCCTAGGGCCCCCCTCAGGCCCAGGAAGCCCCCTCGCCTCCCCTGTGGTGGGGGGTGGGGGCTGCCATTACATGTGCACCTCCTCTCCTGCTGCTGCCTCTCACTGTAGCCTCACTGAGTGGGTGGGGATGGGACTGCCCCTTGCCCAGTGTGGGGCAGGAGTGGTGACTGCGGGGGGGCCCTGTGGTGGAGGAGGGTCCTGTCAGAAAAAGGAAGTGTCCGAGGCAGAAGGGTAGGGTCAGGGCAGGCTGGATGGAGGCGGAGGGGGGGGCACTAGGACCCTGGAGCCAGAAGAGCGGAGTCAGCGTGGACCTGCAGGGGAGAGGCAGGGATGCTCCGGGGCCCAGGGAGGTGCATGGGGGCCGGGGGACACTTGGAGGAGGTGTGGGGGAGAGACCCTGCTCTAAACATTGGTGGAGCCAGGCCGCAGGGCCCTGAATCTTGTTGGAGCCTGGGCACCACGGGCCCATACAACTAGCCGCCCCTGCCTCCAAGATAGAGTTGAGGCAACATTGGTAGTGCAGGAAAGCTTGATCTGCAACTCACCGCCTTGTCTGTGGATAAATATAGGATTTTATCTCCCAGAGCAGATTTCTTGAGCACAGTATTCATTCTTTATTACAGCTACACATGCACCCTTTATTAGAAAATGGAACAGGTCTCTCATGCAAGAGCTTTTATGACCTTTAGCAACGAACAGTCCATTTATACATAGTGCTTCTGGCTGCTAAATGTTTCCTTATGGGACAAAATACAGACCTGGGGTAAGAAGCAGGTGCAGCACCTCTGAAAATGAATGGGATTTGCAGCCCCTCCCCCGCAGAACCTCCTGCATGCCATGAAACAGCTGATCAGGAGGGATGGGGAGGCGCTGATCAGCGGGGCTGCTGGTGGGTGAGGTGCTGGGAGCCATGGTGTGGAGCTGATAAGGGGCTGCTGATGTATTAGTGTGGTTCTTGGGCAATGTACACTGGTAAATTCTGGCTCCTTCTCAGGCTCATGGTGGCCACCCCTGTTCTAAGGGCTTTTATTACATCATCTGAATTTCTGCATTGTTTAACTAAATTTAACAAAGAGCCAAATACTGTTGGTTTCAAAATGTTAGACATATAGTTAAACATCAGAGCATGCCAAAAATCACATAAAAATTAGCAAAAAACCTCAAAGGACTTCTTTTGACGGAACAAAGATTTCTAAACTTGGCAACCATTTATGGTACAAGCCAGTACATTAATAACATGCCATGGTGAAAGGCAGATTGTGAGGGGTATGTGAGGGATATCAGATCAACATAATGGTCAACCTGAGATAGGCTTTTATAGCAAATGATGTGTATTTTTCAGTTATACCAGTTTTTCAGATAATTAAGCAAATTTGTATCCATAGCTAAAATATTGCCCCTTCCTCCTATAAATGGAAATTCTTTAACAGGAAAATTGATGAACTCCTGTCTAATACTAACTTGGCTTTCCACATCAGGGAACACCTCCTAAAGTAGATCCTTTGGAGTATCATGAGGGTACAAACATACAGGCAACCATTCACCTTTCTCTTCATGAAAAATCTTGTCTGTCTGTATCTGTACATCATCTTCCTTTCCAAATGCAAACAGATGGACATCATACTAAAAGGACTGAAGGTAAAAAATCCATTACAATCTATATACCAGACAGACTATGCTGACAGCTTGTGCCACACACTCTCAAAGAAACTGCTGACAAAGAAGGTGCTGTCGTCATCATGAATAGGTCGGAATATGAACAAGAGGCTGCTAGGCAGCTCTCCAACACCACTTTCTACAAGCCATTACCCTCTGATCTCAGGGTTACCAAAAGAAACTACACCATCTGCTCAAGAAACTCCCTGAAAAAAGCACAAGAACAAATCCGCACACACTCATACCCCTGGAACCTTGACCAGGGGTATTCTATCTGCTACCCAAGATCCATAAACCTGGAAATCCTGGACGCCCCATCATCTCAGGCACTGGCACCCTGACAGCAGGATTGTCTGGCTATGTAAACTCCCTCCTCAGGCCCTATGCTACCAGCACTCCTAGCTATCTTTGAGACACCACTGACTTCCTGACAAAACTACAATCCATTGGTGATCTTCCAGAAAACACCATCCTAACCACTATGGATGTAGAAGCCCTCTGCACCAACATTCCACACAAAGATGGACTACACGCCATCAGGAACAATAACCCCGATAATGTCACAGCAAACCTGGTGGCTGAAGTTTGTGACTTTGTCCTCACCCATAACTATTTCACATTTGGGGACAATGTATACCTTCAAATCAGCGGCAATGCTATGGGTACCCACATGGCCCCACAGTATGCCAACATATTTATGGCTGACTTAGAACAACGCTTCCTCAGCTCACGTCCCCTAATGCCCCTACTCTACTTGCGCTACATTTATGACATCTTCATCATCTGGACCCATGGCAAAGAAGCTCTTGAGGAATTCCACCATGATTTCAACAATTTCCATCCAACCATCAACCTCAGCCTGGACCAGTCCACACAAGAGATCCACTTGCTGGACACTATGGTGCTAATAAGCGCTGGTCACATAAACACCACCCTATACCGGAAACCTACTGACTGCTATGCCTACCTACATGCCTTCAGCTTTCATCCAGACCACACCACATGATCCATTGTCTACAGCCAAGCTCTTCGATACAACCACATTTGCTCCGACCCCTCAGACAGAGACTAACACCTACAAGATCTCTATCAAGCATTCTTACAACTACAGTACCCACCTGCTGAAGTGAAGAAACAGATTGACAGAGCCAGAAGAGTACCCAGAAGTTACCTACTACAGGACAGGCCCAACAAAGAAAATAATAGAACACCACTAGCAATCACCTTCAGCCCCCAACTAAAACCTCCCCAACGCATCATCAAAGATCTACAACCTATCCTGAAGGACAACCCATCACTCTCACAGATCTTGGGAGACAGGCCAGTCCTTGCTTACAGACAACCCCCCAGCTTGAAGCAAATACTCACCAGGAACCACTAACCCAGGAACCCACCCTTGCAACAAAGCCCGTTGTCAACTGTGTCCACATATCTATTCAGGGGACACCATCATAGGGCCTAATCACATCAGCCACACTATCAGAGGCTCGTTCATCTGCACATCTACCAATGTGATATGTGCCAGCAATGCCCCTCTGCCGTGTACATTGGTCAAACTGGACAGTCTCTACATAAAAGAATAAATGTACTCAAATCAGACGTCAAGAATTATAACATTCAAAAACCAGTCGGAGAACAACTTCAATCTCTTTGGTCACTCAATTACAAACCTAAAAGTGGCAATTCTTCAATAAAAAAAAACTTCAAAAACAGACTCCAATGAGCGACTGCTGCATTGGAATTAATTTGCAAACTGGATACAATTTAACTTAGGCTTGAATATAGACTGGGAGTGGATGGGTCATAACACAAAGGAAAACTATTTCCCCATGTTTATTCCCCCCCCACACACACACACACACACACTGTTCCTCAGATGTTCTTGTCAACTGCTGGAAATGGCCCACCTTGATTATCACTACCAAAGGTTCTCTTCCCCTCTGCCCCTGCTGGTAATATCTCACCTTACCTGATCACTCTCGTTACAGTGTGTATGGTAACACCCATTGTTTCATATTCTCTATGTATATAAATCTCCCCAATGTATTTTCCACTGAATGCATCCAATGAAGTGAGCTGTAGCTCACGAAAACTTATGCTCAAATAAATTTGTTAGTCTCTAAGGTGCCAGAAGTACTCCTTTTTGTATTCACCTTGTCTCTCTCTCACTACCAATGTAATAAGAAGTTTACTTGTATATGGCCATGTCCTTAATAATGTGTCTGTATTTTGCATATTCAGGGCTAGATTCTGATCTTCCACTTCAGTCTCCCACATACTGCTCTAGCAGTATATAAAGTCTGTAAAGGAGCCTCAACAGCCCAAGGGAGAATTTCCCTGGTGTACGAGTAACATAGAACTAATGGATCTATGCTGCTCCCCTAAAAGCCTCCAAAGTAGGTGCATGCCAAGAGTGGGAGGGCTGTGGGCATAGAATTTTGTACTATAGTTATTGTAGACTGAAGAATAGCCCTTAGGCAGCAGTGGGGAGGCTGCTGTACAATGGACAACTAGCACATGGTCCCCAATGCCACAGTATCTGAGCATCCTGTTGTTGTTTCCTCAGAAGAATCAAGGTTCCAAATAAACAGAACATGAAAAATCCTCCAACCTTTATGTCAATTGTTCCATTGATTTCAGCACTGGGGGCGGTGTGGTCAAGTGGGTAAGGCATTGGAGCTCTATTTCAAGCTCTACCCCTGACCTTGGGCAAGTCATCTCACAGACACTGTGTTTCAGGTTTTCCCATCTCTGCAATAATGACCTTACTTTATAAAGCGCTATAAGATCAACAGGGGGGAAAAAACATTATGTCAAAGCTTTGTATTTTATCTGTACTTCCATGATTAAGGTAGGCAGGTGTCCAGGTTCCTCCCCCACTCTGAACTCTAGGGTACAGATGTGGGGGCCTGCATGAAAAACCTCCCAAGCTTATCTTTACCAGCTTAGGTCAAAACTTCCCCAAGGTACAAAATATTCCACCCGTCGTCCTTGGATTGGCCGCTACCACCACCAAACTAATACTGGTTACTGGGGAAGAGCTGTTTGGACACGTCTTTCCCCCCAAAATACTTCCCAAAACCTTGCACCCCACTTCCTGGACAAGGTTTGGTAAAAAGCCTCACCAATTTGCCCAGGTGACTACAGACCCAGACCCTTGGATCTTAAGAACAATGAACAATCCTCCCAACACTTGCACCCCCCCCCCTTTCCTGGGAAATGTTGGATAAAAAGCCTCACCAATTTGCATAGGTGACCACAGACCCAAACCCTTGGATCTGAGAACAACGAAAAAGCATTCTGTTTTCTTACAAGAAGACTTTTAATAAAAATAGAAGTAAATAGAAATAAAGAAATCCCCCCTGTAAAATCAGGATGGTAGATATCTTACAGGGTAATTAGATTCAAAAACATAGAGAACCCCTCTAGGCAAAACCTTAAGTTACAAAAAAGATACACAGACAGAAATAGTTATTCTATTCAGCACAGTTCTTTTCTCAGCCATTTAAAGAAATCATAATCTAACACATACCTAGCTAGATTACTTACTAAAAGTTCTAAGACTCCATTCCTGGTCTATCCCCGGCAGAAACCAGCATATAGACAGACACACAGACCCTTTGTTTCTCTCCCTCCTCCCAGCTTTTGAAAGTATCTTGTCTCCTCTTTGGTCATTTTGGTCAGGTGCCAGCGAGGTTACCTTTAGCTTCTTAACCCTTTACAGGTGAGAGGAGCTTTTCCCTGGCCAGGAGGGATTTTAAAGGGGTTTACCCTTCCCTTTATATTTATGACAGCAGGATTAAGGCCATTGTGGCTATCAAGAATATATTGAAGTTAACTCCAACACCACCCTCATACCTTTCCACAAATTTCACAGATCTCACAAGGTTTGGTAAAACCTTTGATTTCACAGATCCCCAGATCTCCAGCTACTGTAAGTCAGTATGACTCCATTGAAGTCAATGGACATATGCTCATTTACACGAGCCCTAAATGTTAAAGAGCAAAAGAAGAAAATGGAATAATATGCACACTCACGCATAGTAAATATTCAAATAGAGTGACACATTCATGTTATAAAGCCTGGCTTCATTCTGACGAGAAAGGAGTAAAAAATAATTATTTTAATATTTCTAACATGTAGCAATAAAGCAAAGGTAGTAAGAAAATGGAAGGTTTAGATTAGCAAATCTCAGAAAAAAGGAAATTGAAAGAGAACATTTCTCTTAAATCTGTTTTAACTTGTAATGTGGAAGATGAATATTGCAGAAAATGCAGGCTATAAAAATGGCACAGCTAGTTCTTTGCTCACAATAAGGAAGTTATTTTGTTTTGTAGAAAGTGCATCAATGGCCGTGGTAGGTGTTACTCAGTTATCTGATTTTATAGTCCCAATAATCCATTTTAAAAACTGTAGTAAATAGGTAATATATTATCATGACAGCTGCATTAAATGACTGCCTCTCCTGTGTTATGCTTTTGACTTTATACAACAATGTTAAGATGTTTTTAACCAAGTTTCCAAGATGAAAATAACATGGTGTCAAAATATTTTTTTCTAACCAATCAGCGCTATTGAAAAACATCACTGAGTTTTGCGTTTCCATGACAACTCATCTCAAATACTACAAAACCATTCCAAGCTCACCAATAAAGTGTTCTTATGAGAAGACAATGACTCAAGTAAAAGCATAAACCATGCAACCCTAGATGTGTATAATGTACACTTGCATCAGAGAATAAATCAGTCATGTTTCTACTTTCTAGATTTAGATTTCTTCTTGCCCTTTTCTTCTTTTGGGGTGCTGGTGCGTGTAGCCTGTATACTAAAGCCCATGCTACATTTTGATTCTAGTCTATTTTAGAAGAATATGGGGATAACCACAGGATATTAACAGAGTAATATTTGCAGCAGTCTTTTACTGTAGAACTTTGATCAATTTGCTACTGAATCCCAGTTGACAATGAATCACAAAAAAGGTGCTTTTTTTCCTGGATTGGCAGCTCTAGAGATGGAATTCTCCCATTGACTGTACAGGCAGCTTCCCAAGTTTTCCCCCTAGTCTTGCTAAATATGACCTGTTAGGACAACCTCAAATGGTGAAACACCCACCATTCAGTTTTCATTGCCTCTTCCAATAGAGGCTTCCCTGTTGTGGCTGTCAACAGTGGTGCCAATTGCAACTGTGGAAAGTGTCCCACTGAATCCATTGGGGTTGTGTGGTGGCCAGGATCCTCCCACGCAGGGTTCTTTGAAGGCTCAGGGACTCAGAGTCTGATTGAAAGGCCACTAGTCAGTGTGAAGACACCCACTGGATTTCAATGGGCTCTGGATCAGTCCACACAGTGGAAAAGTTCTACATTCCATTACTGTTTCGTTCAGTCAGCCAGCCAGCCAGACCCTCTACTAAAACATTATTTTTAAAAGCCCACAGCAAGATAAAGCCAATGCTTCTTGGCTGCTCAATTTTAAAAAGAACTGTAGATAATGGGATTTTTTTTTTTAAATATACCTTGATGCCATCCTTTTTCAACTCTGGAGGCATGCATGTTGAGGGACTTGGGACTTCAAAAAAAAGAGACAGAGAGGTCATAACCTATACGCAGTGAAGTGGGAAGCTAAGGATTTAGAATAATCATTCTTTAAATTGTAGCACAGTATTCTTTTAACCTATCAACCACAATTGTTCGTGATTTTCCCAGTGCTAATGACCAGGTTTTAAAGGATGAAAATAATACTGAGTCCCCCCATACACACACATTTAAATCATTCTAAAGTGTTAACATCTAAAGCTGGGGACCAACTGACTAAGCGGCTGTTCTGCAGAAAAGGACCTGGGGATTACAGTGGATGAGAAGCTAGCTATGAGTCAACAGTGTGCCATTGTTGCCAAGAAGGCTAATGACATATTGGGCTGCATTAGTAGGAGCACTGCAAGCAGATCGAAGGAAGTCATTATTCCCCTCTGTCCGGCCCTGGTGAGGCCATATCTGGAGTATTACGACCAGCTTTGGGCTCCCCACCACAGAAAGGATGTGGACAAATTGGAAAGAGTCCAGTGAAGGACAACAAAAATGATTGGGGGGGATTTGATAGCAGCCTTCAACTACCTGAAGGGGGGTTCCAAAGAGGATGGAGTTCGACTGTTCTCAGTGGTGGCAGATGACAGAACAAAGAGCAATGATCTCAAGCTGCAGTGGGGGAGGTCTAGGTTGGATATTAGGAAAAACTATTTCACTAGGAGAGTGGTGAAGCACTGAAATGGGTTACCTGGGGAGGTGGTGGAATCTCCATCCTTAGAGGTTTAAGGCCCTGCTTGATAAAGCCCTGGCTGGGATGATTTAGTTGGGGATTGGACCTGCTTTGAGCAGGAGGTTGGACTAGATGACCTCCTGAGGTCTCTTCCAACCCTAATTGTCTATGATTCTATGAAATTTCAGCCCCACTGAAGTCAGTAGGAATTTGCCATTGATAGCAATGGAGCCAGGATTTTTCTCTGAGTAAACAACACAAAAGTTGATTTTATATCATTATTTTAAAATATATAATTACAAGGTAATGCATTCCCTTTCAATCAAGACAGGGCACAATGAGGTAGGGATATGTAAAAAATGCTTTTGTGATCAAATAGAACCAAGATGCAAATATTCAGTGACTGTTTTCAAACTCGAGACTGAAGTGAAAGAGGACATAGGCAGCACTTTTAATGGAAAATGAATTAATTCAGAACAGAGTTACATGATACTAGTACATTGTTGGCTAACCACTGAAAGTGCAGCTTTCTTTATTTTATAAATGTCCTCACTATTATTTTTTTAGTTGCAGAAGTCTGACAATGAGTGACTGCACTCACGATATATTTTGCAATATAATAAAGCAAAGGAGCCTTTACATGATCATGGAATAAATTAAGATATAAATAGCCAGTCAGATCACACAAATCATCATCTCTTTGTTGCAGTACCTTAGTTTTTATTCTTTGATCCATTAATTTCCACTTTGTCCTTTCATCCTCTTTTGATATAATCTTTTTATATTTGGGGGGAGAGGGAAAGAGGGGCAGATGATTCCCTTTAATATGACATCCCAGAAGTTTTTACCTCACACTAATGAAATTGAATCAATAACATCACCGGATACTTTAAGACCAGATTTTAGCCTCATACTGCACACCTGTAACGAGATCCAGTGCCTCTTTATTTCCCTGCACCAGTTATCTATACTGTAAGTAGCTCCACGTGAAAGAAAGCTGCTTCTGAAGGGCGACACAGCCCACACATGGCATGTGGGTACCAGTGGGAAGCAAGTGGAGGGAACTCACTGGCCAGTGTGGCTACATTCATGCACTGGGGGAAATAAATCTGAGCCAGATTGTCAGAATCGCCAGGCAGCCACCTGAGGCAGGAGCAGATGCAGGGAGGAACAGGGGCAGGCTAACATCGAAACAGGCACAGGGTAAAGCAGGATGAGGAAGGGCAGCCTATTAAATCAACCATTCAATGGGTGTGCTCCTGATCACTGCATCCCTTAGAAGCCTATATACCTACTTCAGGATCACTGGGGTGGACCTGGGCCCTTGCATGTGGATTGGCTGACCCCTGGTTGAATGGTGTGGGGCTTATCACAAGACCTGCAGGTAACTGCCTGGGATGACTCCTCACACTTTCTGGGTCAGAGATTAATCGTTAGGCTTAAAAAGTCTTAGGCTCAGAGGAAACTCAGGGATGACTCATCAGGTTTAAGCAGACTCAGGCTCAGAGGCGGGGTGAAAGTAAGTCGAACAACTTACCTGTACTCTGGAGCCAGGTCTGGCCCCCAGAAGGGGTGGGGCCTAGGGCAGAAGGGGTGGAGTTGAGGGGGTCAGAGCCAGCCCCAGCCCACCCTGTAAGGTAAGTGCCCCCACACACACACTGCGGTAGCAGCAGCAGCCCAGGGCTCCAGGGGCTATTTAAAGGGCCCGGGGCTCCCCTCTTCTACCGCCCTGGCCCTTTAAATAGTCGCCAGAGCCCTGGGGAAGCAGCGGGGCTCCAGCGGCTATTTAAAGGACTGGGGCTGCAGAGGCAGCTGGAGCCCCAGCCCTTTAAATAGTTCCCAAAGCCCCCACTACCCCAGGGCTCCAGGGGCTATTTAAAGGGCCCGCAGCTCCCCTGCTTCTACTGCCCTGGTCCTTTAAATAGCCGCCGGAGCCCTGGAGTAGCAGCGGTGGGGCTCCAGTGGCTATTTAAAAGGCCCGGGCGGTAGAAGCAGGGGAGCCCCAGGCCCTTTAAATAGCTGCCGGAGCCCTGCAGCCGCTACCCCAGGGCTCCAGCAGCGGGGCTCTGGAGGCAATTTAAAGGGCCTGGGGCTCCAGCCACTGCTGGGAGCCCCAGGCCCTTTAAATTGCCCCCTGGGGAAGCCAGGCTGCCCCAATATGGTGCACCGGCTCTTGCCAGTACGCCGTACCGGGGCGTACCGGCTTACTTTCACCTCTGCTTAGAGGTAACTCATCACACAGGTATAGGTCTGGTGCTTGTCCCCAGTCGGGGGCAAGCGGGGACCAGGAGGCAAATCATGACTCTCTCTCTCTACATCTCAGTATACTTCCCAATTTGTTTCCAAGTCAGAACAACATGCTGCCCGACCACAGTCATATTAAAGTCACAATTGAGCCTGCATAGTTTGCACTTAGATAGACTTTGAAATACAAGGATATCAAAGCACATTAAAGCTAATGTAAAATACTATTTTATGACATGATGAATATGACTTTATGGTGCAATTAGCACCTCTGTTTTTTTCTTATTTCTCTGTAATTGTTAATGCTATTTCCCACTCTTCCCACACACACGCACACTAAATAAACACTCTAGCACCATTGTGTGCAGGGAAAAGTTATAATACACAGCTTAACAATGGCTAAAATGAAGCTATTTAGATGTCAAGGGCCTACCATAGAACCACAAAGAAAGTCAGTGGCAAAGATTGAAATAAACTACATGGGCTTCTTCTACTTCTTGCTTCTGCCTAGTGATGTAAGTAACTTCCACAGAAGTCAGTGCAAGAATGTGATGTCCTGAAAGAGGAGAATCCGACTAGAAGTGGTGACTCCAACTCCTCTATGCTAACCAGCAGACTGCAAGACCTTCTATATTTTTATTATATTCAGATATTACAGATGTCACAGAAAACTAATATGAGCTAATAAGAGTAGTAAAAATAGGTATTGAATTTGATAGCTATAGCAGTTTACTTTTCTTCCTTCTGTGGGGGGAGCTAGTTGTATAGTGGTTTATTATGTTTTCCACTGGAGAACAGAGTTCAAATCCTATTATAACTCCTAAATGTAAATGAGTTTTTTGGTCTTACCCCACTCCCTCTATTGCATATCACATAACCAACTTGCCATTTAATGAATGATTCAGAATGCTTGACTGTCTCTGCCACATGAATATAAACGACAGGAATAACAGATCAGCATGAAGAACATTGGCAGAGATATACAGGACTTCAAGACTGGAACAGAAAGGGTGATGGGGTGTGAAGGTTGCAACTCATGGGTGAGGTGAATTGACAGAGCTGCATAAGGACCCACACCTTTGAAAGCAGGGAGTTTTGAATGTCAGGATTTAAGTGTCTTGAAAGAGCAGTGTGGTAAAGCTGGCACAAGGCCTGCCTTAATGATGCCCGGCTTAAGCCATTGCTATGATAATCCAGCACTCTCATAAAACTACACTCAGTAGTAAATTAAAAGAGAGAGAAAACTGCATTCAGTCTATCCTAACCCTCATATTTTACCCCATAGAATTTTAACAAAGGCTACTCTGAGTAGAGCCTTTTGGCTTCTATGTTATGAATATTGATAAGGTGCCATTCTCAACAGCAGGTAGGGAACCAGTTATGCATCATTGAGATCTTGTCTTCTATTACTTTCTCAGAGCATATAGACTCACTCTTTGAAATGCCTAGAGCTAAGTTGCTAAAGTATATAAGTATTACCAAAGTGTCCCTACTGCATCAGAAAGTGGAATCAGCCAACTGTGAAATGAATTTGTATTTTCACCAATCTAATAACAACAGACTGTAGAGGGCTCTGTATTCAACACATTTGTTATGTTTATTGTCATGGAGAGACAGGGCTTTGATGTCACTGATAAATGAAATTACAGCTTGTCAGAATTCTAAGTCTAATTGGCTGACAGATGGCCAAACTTTTAACTTTGACATACAAGTTGCATGTCAAATCAAGAGTGCAGAAGACGTGACAAACAGTTATCATCATATGCTTGGTTCCATTAAGATCTTTTGTCTTGCAGGTCATTGATGTGACCTTCAATATCAAGTTTACGGAAATCAATTCTGTACAGTATTTTTCATTATTGTTATGGAATGGGGAAACTTTGGTGATCTGACTCTTTGTGAGTTTATGTGTCTTTTCATTTTACTTTTGGTATTGCTTTGAATGTGGTAATACTAAAACTTCCAGAGAGTTGCTTCATGGAGAGAGGGACCTTTTGTACTTTGGTCTGTATACGTTGGGGAAGACTGTAAACCCCTTAACCCACACTGTGGAGCTGTTACTCACAGGATTCGTCCCATTGACTTCAGTACAAATTATTACTGGAGAAAGCATTCCCACATTCCTATGCTGAGAAGTGACTACTTGTCCTGGTGTCACACTCTGGAGGAGAAAGAATTCCACAACAGCAAGCACAATTCAGTGAGGTGCAACATGATCAGTTTAACATATGAAACATAAAATGTTTCTATGCATCGATTTCATTCCATTTTACAACAATCTTTTTAACTTTCTTGATTGATTGACCCTTCGAATTACAGCCCACATTTCTCTGAATGAAGTACCCATGTCATCAAATCAATATATAGTTTTATTCCTGCATTAAATACCTCCTTTAGAGTGCTATTGAATTCCCTGTAGAAATGAACAGAGTGACAGATTTAACTTCTATCTGGATAAGAAAAGTAATAAAAAAAACCCAACAATGAGGAATTCCAGATAGAATTCAGAATCCAGATAGGGATGTTATATTGTTTTAAAGGATGAGGCCAGGACTGTGTTAATTTGTCTGATACTTTCAGATCCAATCTGTAATACCAATTCTGTATGGGATATCCAAGAACATACTCACTGAGTTGTGCCATTTAGATATAGCTCTGCTTTCAGGGCAGTGCAAAATTTGTGACAATTTATCAAAAATATTATAAAAAAAATTAAATAACCATTTCAGTAATGGTTTCAAAAACACTTTCAATATGAATTTTTGTTTTAAAGTATTCATGAACAAATTTAACATCTGAGAACCTAAAATAAGTCAATTTTGACCACTGTAAAAGAAGAAACCATTATGTCAAAAATTTTCACTACATTCATTTTTCAGTTTTTTAACCAGCTCTACTTAAGAAGCCTTCTCAACACTAATGAATACAATTCTGTGATTCTGAAGATCAGGAATAGCAGTTTCAGATGATAGATGCTCATGCTAGCCTCATGGAATTCTTGTCAATAACGATTTGGCTCAAGCAACTATCTTCTTTCTGAGATACCTCTCCCCAAAGATGCTAAGTTGTGGAATTGGCTTAACATCAATAGTATTAAGATTTATATGCACATGCTGACTGGCAAGCAATAAGGGTAATTTGACAAAATTGGTGTCTTTGTATATTAGCAAATAATATTGACTCGGTATACAGCAATATATTCCAAGTTATATTATGGCAGCCTATAAATCAGGAGATATAAGAAATAGAAAATCTGTATGTGCACTTATATTATCCCATCCAGGAGTCCAATATTTAGCTTTACAAAGGGTCTTTAGGAAGAAGGTATTCCCTTAACAGTGTTATGTCAGAGTAAACTTTTCACCTCCCATTCCTCAGACTTTGCTCAGCTAAGTTTTTTATTCAGGCAAGCTATAAGTTTAAACAATTGATTTCAGGGGCAAATAACCACTTGTGTGGCTGTGTAAGGGTTCAGGTGAGAGCTGGGCATTATGAGAAATGTCAAAGCTAGTGCTCAGTCATGCTTAGGTTGTGTGAGCAGTCCATGACTTGAACACTCGGTAAATCCAGGGTGTGGTCAGGGGATAGGTTCAATATTTTCAGAATTGTCCTGGGAAGCTCAAAGGCTGTCTCAAGGACTGAAAAGTTAGCGGAGTTGACAGGAAGATTCCAGGGGACCAGAGTTAAGAGGCTCAAGCTGGAATTTTTCATTGACTACGCTGCAGTTTGTGCACTTTAAAAATAGCCAACACGTAGAGAAAGAACCTCCCCATAGACAGAGATGGAGAAAATCCACGACAAAAGGAGATAGACAGGATTTACAAGTCTAAAGAAGGAAGGTGAAGATGAGTCACAGAAAGAGACTTGGAGGACATGGAAAGGGTAAGGACATATAGAGCTTCAGGGGAGGAGGTTACCGGAGAGTTGGGGGACAGCACTGGAGAGAATTTGCACTACAGCACATGGCCACTTTGGGGCTGCAAATCGAGAAAGATCACAGGAAGAAAAGACAGTAGGCAAAAAAGGCAGAGGCTCAGAAGATGAGGCATAATTACCTCTGAAAGCTTTAGGAGCTTTGTAGGATCTTCCTCAGCCTTCTGAGACACAGGTCATCCAGCAATGCAGACATGCTCCTGAAGCCATCCAGTCCCACTATGAAGAACTGAGGATTTTCAAAAGAAAATCCCTTGGGCACCCCAACTCTCACTGAAGGCTCTAGAGAAAGATCCAATGGTTATTTGTACCTTTTGAAAATATTGCCCATAATGTATTTCAAAAACATCCCTGGACCCAAAGGGGGTCGGAGGAAAACTACCAGGAAATTGTTTCTTAATACAATATGTAGTGGCTGAGACTACACCAGCCACTACACACCAGCCACTTGGTCACACCAAGGCCACGCTTGCAGTATTTCTTGCTCAAAGGTAAGATATCTTATTTTTACAAAACTTTCAGCCCCATTTTGTGGCCTCACAGGCTGTGTGTTCAGAAAACTTAGACTGTTTGAGTTTTTATCTGATCCAAACAAATCCCTGAATTTTATGAGATTTGCCCATCTCCACCTTACTTCTTTCCATGATAGCCAAATCCCACTGTTGCATATTAGATTTCAGCGTAAAACTGATGTAGTTGGTTCAAGCCTGCTTTTATGGCACTGTTTAACACTAAGTGCAAAACACAAACCTACACCCATTATTCTGCACTTTAGCAGATTTTCCTTTAGTGCACGAAAACTATCTTCACTCCTCCTCCCCCAACACACATGGTGGCACTATGAACTAACACAGTGTAGAAAGAAATCACAAAAGTGGGAAGATTTCTGCTAGCTTTGACTTCCTTGGACATTAAGGTCTCAGTTCTACAAATACTTTTGTATGAGTAGTCCCATCAACTTCAATGTGATTATTGATGTGCATAATGATAAGGTTATACATAAATATTTCTAGGATTTGGGCCTAATGGACTGTAATACTTTCATCTGATTTTGGTTGTTGCGTTTAGTGTACACATGTTGGTGGCTGTCAAGGTTCCTCCCCCACTCTGAACTCTAAGGTACAGATGTGGGGACCTGCATTAAAAACCTCCTAAACTTATCTTTACCAGCTTAGGTCAAAACTTCCCCAAGGTACAAAATATTCCACCCGTTGTCCTTGGACTGGCCGCTACCACCGCCAAACTAATACTGGTTACTAGGGAAGAGCTGTTTGGATGCGTCTTTCCCCCCAAAATACTTCCCAAAACCTTGCACCCCACTTCCTGGACAAGATTTGGTAAAAAGCCTCACCAATTTGCTTAGGTGACTACAGACCCAGACCCTTGGATCTTAAGAACAATGAACAATCCTCCCAACACTTGCACCCCCCCCTTTCCTGGGAAATGTTGGATAAAAAGCCTCACCAATTTGCATAGGTGACCACAGACCCAAACCCTTGGATCTGAGAACAATGAAAAAGCATTCAGTTTCTTATACGAAGACCTTTAATAAAAATAGAAGTAAATAGAAATAAAGAAATTCCCCCTGTAAAATCAGGATGGTAGATATCTTACAGGGTAATTAGATTCAAAAACATAGAGAACCCCTCTAGGCAAAACCTTAAGTTACAAAAAAGATACACAGACAGAAATAGTTATTCTATTCAGCACAATTCTTTTCTCAGCCATTTAAAGAAATCATAATCTAACACATACCTAGCTAGATTACTGACTAAAAGTTCTAAGACTCCATTCCTGGTCTATCCCCGGCAGAAACCAGCATATAGACAGACACACAGACCCTTTGTTTCTCTCCCTCCTCCCAGCTTTTGAAAGTATCTTGTCTCCTCATTGGTCATTTTGGTCAGGTGCCAGCGAGGTTACCTTTAGCTTCTTAACCCTTTACAGGTGAGAGGAGCCTTCCCCTGGCCAGGAGGGATTTCAAAGGGTTTTACCCTTCCCTTTATAATTATGACAGTGGCCTGTGAAATATAGGAGGTCAGACTAGATGGTCTGATGGTGTCTTCTGGTCTTAAACTCTATGACGCTAAAGCAGTATCAAGTTGAAGCTAAAAACTGACCAAAGCACTCATACCACATGAAATTTTTGAGAATGCCAAATGTATTTGAAATGTATTTATTTATTTTGGTGCTGTAATGGTTATCCAAGCACTGAAATAGCATCTTTTGTTAAAGTTGAAATGATTTCAATTGATTTTTGCCAAGAGGTGGGAAATGATAAATAAAAGTAAAGATTTTTGTTTTTCTTAAATTCCAGAAATTTACTGAACAATAAAATGGGGGGGAGAGAGGGGAGGAAATGGTTACTTGTAAGCGTGAACTGTGAAGGAAAGTTGGCAGTTTTGTTAAAACTCCATCATCTTCAAGTGATGTTAATTATTGTAATTAATTTTGATATTTCCTATGTACAGCAGCTTTGATAAAAGGTTTCCAGCAATTGTTGAAGTGTTTATTTTTGAGACAGTGTCTATTTTGAGGCATGTAGTAGTTGATGGAATAAATTATTCCTTTATGGGAATGTTTCCAGATTTGAGGAGTTGTACTTCTTTCCATGAGAAATGTCCAGGGTAGCTTTTGAATTTTTTTGCTTGACCAGGGACTGTGAAGATGAGTTTCACATCCATGACCGGATATTGACTTAACATCTCAATTCTGAAGACCTGCATTGTGAAGAAGTTGGAATACTGTGGTATGTAAAGATATATATTAATTTATTCTGCTGAGGAAATATAAATGGTCTCACATCTCCAGTAGTGACTTTTCCATGTAGATGTTATATCACAAAACCAGCTGTCATTAATGACGTAATTGATCTATCCTTCTGGGAGAAGAAAGTGGCCTAAGTTTTCAAAAGTGATTAGTGATTTTGACTTGAGACAACTTTAAGGGGTCCTGGAAGTGGGTATTTAATTTCAATTAAGTCGTGTCCATTTGGGCACCCAAAATCACTAGTCACCTTTGAAAATTTGGGCCAAAATGCTGAACTGTTTAAAGATCTTTTATGTTTTGTTTGTGCAATGAAAACCCAGTATGCAATGTGTTTTGTTGTGCCTTCACTTATTTGGTCTCTATAATAGTGTCTTGCATTTTTTGTAGTATACTGAAATGCTATATTGTTTGAGTGCATGTTAGTGACAAATTTCAGAATTCTTTAATTTGGTGTGATTTCAGTGCATATGGTGGCAGTTCTTTTAACCCCTCCTAGCATCACATTCCAAAATACTACTGAACATTGAAACAAACTTTCTACAAACAGAAAGAATTTATGGGACAACAACAAGAAATAAGCCAGTAACAGAACAGGTCGAAAAATTATACATATTTTTTGCAGGAAAATCTTTTTCTTTTCTTTTTTTCCCCCCAATTTTTGGGAAACATTTCCTGTTTTTAACAATGAATAAATAATACCAGATTCTTCAGTTTTCACAAAAAGAAACATTACACAACAAACAAATGTTCAGTTAGACAAAAAATGGAGACACTGGTTGATGGATGAACCTCTTAAAGTTGAGCAATTTGATTTGGATAAGCACCCAGACACTTGAGCTATTCATCTGAACCTATGTAGCTCTTGAATCAGCAAAATCGAGCTTTAAATCTTGGAAGAAAAAGCTTTATCCTGAGGATTCTGGCTTTTCTTGTTGATGCTTGAGTTAGAACTACTATGGCAAGTGGCTCACACCATTCAAGATTTTATTTTTTTATATTACTCAGTTTTTTCCCAGACTCTAAAAATGGTTCAGTTCAGATTTGGTTTGAACTTTGGTTAAGCACTCAGATACAAGAGGCATTCAGTAAACACCACAGAGCAATACATAGATAGTTTGGGGCCAGTTCCTATTCTAACAAAACCATATTCACCCATAGCTGTTGGAATTGTATGTTATTTTCACAGGTTCTTGGAAACTTAAATGCAAAGCTTAATTCCATAAGCAATTCCATTCCATCATCACCCCCACCCTATCAGAGGGCTGTCATTATAGGGTTTTACATGACAACTGATTATCGTATTAACAAACAACAGAATTTATACCATATGTACGATTTCTAATCTGCAAAGCTCTTTACAAACATTAACTAATGAAGCCTCACAACAGCCATGTGAGTAAACTAAGTATTAATGCTGTTCCAGAGATGTGGGAATCGATACGGAGGTTTTCAGGGTGATTTTTCAATGATCGTTTTGGGACGCACAATAGGAAATGGACATGCCTAAAATGGGACGAATTTTCAAAGTGGTGAGTGGGCATTCCAAAAATTCGGAGAGTTTTGCCCCTGTTGTGGGCTGTTTCAGATGCCTGGGATCTTTGAATCTAGCTGAGCAGCTCTGCCTACCAGTTGCTCAATGCAAGAGCATTTCTGCCTTGCTCCAGCACCCTAAAATGGTGACCACCAGATGAGGGAGAGAACACACTGAGATCCCGGACACATCAGTGGTATCTCAAATGCTTCTACTGCTTGGATCAGCATGGGCAAGTCATCACCTCAAACACACTCGGCCTGCTTAGTACAGCTTCTGGAGATGGACGGCATCACAAGATCAGGTACTGCAGCAGCATATTTTTTAACCTAAATAGGTGCATTTCAAATAAAAATGCAAGACTATATCAGAAAATCTCTCTAGTCAGCATCATCTCAGGCCACTGAACACCATGCAAAAGCTTTAAAACAAACAAACAAACTCCAGCTTGTCAACAGAATTATTTCCTGCTGACCCGCTAAAGTATCTGTCCTGGCTACATTTGAAAAAATAGGAGTAAATAGCTTGTATTATTAATTTAAGTTGTATTAATCTGTCAGTGGTATCAGTTAATTCAGTCTTCTGGTACTAATAAGTTCATTAACAACAACACCACCTTCATTTTTAGCCCCCCCCTAGCAACATAGAATCACACCCTCATCTCCACTGCCAAGAACATATGTGTTGTTAGGTTTATTAATGTTACTGGAAGTAGAAAGGGACATGGAACAGCGTTCACATCACACTCCCAGTCAGTACCTGGCCCAGGCCAGGGAAGCTAGTGATCCAACCAGCGGAGCAAATTTGGTGATGAATCCTGGTCATGTGCCACCTAAGGCTTGTTGCGCCTCCGAAGAAGAAGAAGGGAAGCAGTTTTGTTGGTCTCACTGCCTACAAAATTGGCCAGGCCAGGTCCACTGAGAAAATACAGCACGAGTGACTTGTTTAAATCTTTGTGGTTGTTTAAACCCAGCTTTCAAGTGACAAGCCACACAACTTAAAAATAAAATAAAATTACTATAACAACATATTAAGTCTTATGCTGTGTGTACACTACAGCTTATGTCGGCATAACTTATGTCGCTCAGGGGGTTGTATAAACCACTCCCCTGAGCACCATACATTACACTGACATCAGCGCCAGCGTGGACAGTGCTATGTTGGCAGGCGAGCTTCTCCCACTGACATAGCTACCGCCACTCACAGAGGTGGTTTTATTCTGCTGATGGGAGAGAGCTCTCCCGTCCACACAGAGCATCTTTACCAGATGCACTGCAGTGACACAGCTACATCAGTGCAGCTGTAGTGCTGTATGTGTAGACATGCTCTTCGTGTTCAAGAGAGCTCTTACTCCTCAAACCCAACCTTTTCAATCAAAACACCAAAAAGAGTAGCAAACTCCAATGGCATTGTCTTTTTGATACATAGGCCATTTAATTGTCTCTTACTGAGATAACATAGTCAGCCATACCTGCCTCAATTCCAAGCTACTGAAACAAACCACAGGGGAAGGTGTTTTTTCCATTCCCTGCCATACTTTGTATAGGAGCGTTATTGCCCTGTCGCACTCACCCTGGGAGCCATTAGAGGAAGGTTTTTCTGTGGCTGTTAATGGGGCCCAGACAGTTGTGCAAATTGTTTTCCTGGGCTTGGCCACACGACAGTTTGGCCTTTCCATGCAGTGTGACACACAGGGCTAAATTCCAAATATCATGTTTTAAATGCCAGAAACAGAGCTTTGCCAAATACAAATCCCTTTAACACAAATAATAATAATAAGCCAAATACAAATCCCTTTAACACAAACACCGGAGACCAGATTCTCAGTAGCTTCATGTCCTCCTCCTGCAGCTGGCACAAGAAAGTTATAGGGCAGGATAAAGGATCCTCCCTCTGGGTCATAGGTGCTGACTCCGTGAGTGCTCCAGAGCTGGCGCACTCAGGGAAAAAAAAAATAGCGGGTGCTTAGCACCCATCGGCAGCCAGCTGCCCCCTTCCCCCAGTGCCTCCTGCCTCTGGGCAACCCCACTGATCAACTCCTCCCCCTCCCTCCCAGCACCTTCTGCACACTGCGGAACAGCTGTTCTGCAGTTGCAGGACACGCTGGGAGGGAGTGGGAGGAGCAGGGATGGGGTGGGAAGAGGCAGAGCGGGGGCGGGAAGAGGCGGGATGGGGGTGGGCGCTTGGAGTAAGGGGTGGAGTGGGGGCAGGCCCAGGGCAGAGAAGGGTAGAGCACCCTCTGGATAGAGAGGCTTTCGGTGAATACTGATGTGCCTGTGCCACCAGCACTGTGCTCCCTCCGAAGGAGTTGTCATGGCACAGGGGGAGTTCCAGGTTGTCATAGAGCAGATCGGGTCACGCTGGGTAGGGTCCCAATTTGGAGTGTGGCTGGGACTGCCAAGCACCCCAGTGATTCTGCACCAACAGTGCAAGCTGAGGCCTAGAGCTGCCAGGGTTGCTGAACCAAACCCCAACCCCTTCTCCACTCCATCCCTGCACTGGACCCATGTACCCCTAAGCCTAAATCAGGGAATCTTGCTGCAGTGGCCTACAAGTTGGCTGATTAGATGGATTGTGGTTCAGCTGTTCCCTGGACCCTTATGCGGTTAATTTAGTAAACGCGTATAGTATCCTTGAGAACCATCCTCTATGCCCCCAAAATTGGGAAAGAAACACACCAAAAACAGGTTTTTAGATCTCAGGTAAACATACAGATGTCTACATAAATCATGCTGCTTTCTCCTTCCTCGGGCCTCTAGTTTAAAAATGGACAGACAATTCTGAGGAAAGAAGTTTCAGTTTAGAGTGAATTTTTACTGGCAAGTTATAAATCCCTGAAATTAAGAGTTTATAATGGAAATGCTGACACAACCTGAACTAGAGCGGCGTGAATAGCTTCACTGTAATAAATCAGTCACTTGTCTTATAAGTCTGTCACATGTTCTATAAATCAGAAACTTGGAATGTAAATCACATATTTAAAAGCACTTGTTCATAAATCAGCTATACAGATCAACACTAGGAATAATATTTTGGCAGTAAATCACTTTTTGCAAAAATGTTCTCCCATGTCAGTTCATTCCATTACTTAAAAATTACTTAAAGTTCTATTTTAGGGGCTCTATAAGTGAATCTTTAAAATGTGATTTTCCTAATACACCCTGTTTTAAACTATGAACAAAAATGATTTTTTCATAGTAGAAAGCAATTCTGAATGTTCATTATAAGCCTTGTGTTAGAACAATGGAAATCCTTTTAAAGACATTCCTCTTCTTATTATTATAATGTGTGTTATAGCCACTCCAATTGAGATCAGGAATCCCTAGTGCTAGGTGCTGTACAAAACACACCCTGAGACAGTCCCCACCCCAAAATGCTTACAAATGAATAGGCAAAAAAAAGGGGGGGGGGTGTAGGGAAACAAAGGCATAGTGAGGCCAGGTGCTCAACCAATGTCACACAGGTAGTCAGAGGCTGAGCTAGAAATAGAACCCAGACCTCCTGATTCCTAGCCCACTGCTCAATCCACTAGACCACAGTATCTCTACACTATAGCTTACCAAAATTCATTAACAGCGCTCTGCAGTTTTACAGTCCATTTCATTCACAGACCTCAAAGCTCTTTACAAATATCAATAAATTAAGTTTCTTGACATCCTGTCTTGTAGATAAGAATTATCATCTCATTTTATGGAGAGGACGTTGAGGTTCAGAAAGATTATATGGACTATGGATAATTGAAATTGTGCATGATTAAGAATATTGTTGCCACATATTCTCCTCAAAGTTCTAGATTTTGAGGTCTCAGGTAAAGTAATAACTTGCAAATAGTATTCTGACTGGTAAATCTAAAATGACATTTTTAAACAACGTTTTAAAGCCAAAACTGGACATATAGGGGTACATGTTGGCATTCATAGCCCCAATTTTGCAGGACTTTTATTTGGACTATTTTCGGAGCTACTTTCACTCTGTTTTCCGGCATCAGATCTGGGTTTCCATCCTGCAGCTGGATACACATTGTCAGACCCTAGCATCCTCATAGAGCCCTATTTTCTTCAATGGGGTTCCATATAGGCATAGGGTTCTACCTGAGTATATCCAGGCCATAGTGTGAAACTAAATAGGAGCTGGATCCAAATGTAAAGTGAATGGAAAGACTTAAATGGGCTTTGGATCTGGCTCTAGGTGTAGCACAAACTTTATAGATGGGGAGGAGCTCCAAAGCCACAACCAATATGATTTTTATTATTATTATTATTATAGATAGCACAGGTAGCAATGGCTACAGTTAAGGTAGCCCAACACTTCCCATTATAAAATCCTGTTGCCAATTGCTTATAATTTTACCCAATTTTAACTTTTACACAGAAACTTAATTCTGGCATTTCCTAACTTAATATTTTTAACATAGTTTATCTCTGCATAATTAATTCATTATTTGCAAAACAACCAGACTAAAAAAACAGTTTTGTACAACAAGGTCAACAATGAAAAAACAAACTCTAAGTATAGTTATTTAACTTTTTAAATTTTTGGACCATTAGAAAATCTCAGTAAAGGTGCCACATTTGGAAGAAGCATGAAAAATATTAATGTTGTTTTGGCTTCCTAGATATTGCACTTGTACTTGGGTAAGTTCTAAGCCATTGATTTTTAAAGCACAACTCCCCAGATCAATGGCACAATATGGCCCTATGTGTTTACCAGCAGATATGGTTTTCAGCTACGTGCCAGAATTTTTGCTGTTAGCGGAAGAAAACACAGAGTAAGCACAAGAAGCATCCTGGGTTATTTTTCTAGTTTGCCAATGCAGATCTGCTTGTGTGTGTGTTTAACTGCAGACTCCTTTGAAAATGAATTTGGACCCTGTGACCTTTTTCAGTGCTATGTGAATGCGAATGCTGCTCTCTGCAGGCCCCGCTCCTTCCTAATATAAATGTTTAATGTGAAACACAACTCTAAGTAAAAGCTATTTATCTTTTCTTTAATTTCCTTCAGTGCAATTAGAATCTGAAGTGCTCACACTTGTTAGAATGGGCTGAATCTGCAGCCTGTGTTTACAGAACAATAGAAACTCAGGGAGAGATGATCAGCATTCACTCTTAATTTCTGCCCCCTCCTCTCCTGCAGTATACAAACAGATAGGGGGAACAAACATATGTGAGGTGATAACTATCAGAAGGGTAGCTGTTTTAGTCTGGATCTGTAAAAGTGGCAGAGTCCTGAGGCACCTTATAGACTAACAGACGTATTGGAGCATAAGCATGCATCCGACGAAGTGGGTATTCACCCACGAAAGCTTATGCTCCAATATGTCTTTTAGTCTATAAGGTGCCACAGGACTCTTTGCCGCATGTCAGGTGATGTTACTACGTATCAAGCAAGTAATTGCTGAAAAGATATAGGTTCTAAAACAAGTCACAAGTCTCTTTTCTTATGAGCCTTCTTTGTTTTTAAAGGTCTTTGTGTCAGTTCAAGGCCTGTGGGCAAAACAGTGGGCCAGATTCTGATGTCAATTCCATTGCTATAATTCTTTCAAATCAGTGGCATTACTGATTAATGTTTTTTGTTTTTCCTCAATCCTACTTACTCCTAAAGACTGCTGCAGGTTCAAGAGAAGGGACTTTCTCATGGAATATCTGTGGTTTCTAAAGGGAGGTACACAGTGTTATTAATATATGAAGTATTACTGAAGTAGAAGAAATTCCTTTATACTCTAAAAATAATGCTATTGGGTAACTTAACCTCACATAATGACAGGTTTCAGAGTAACAGCTGTGTTAGTCTGTATTCACAAAAAGAAAAGGAGTACTAGTGGCACCTTAGAGACTAACCAATTTATTTGGGCATAAGCTTTCGTGAGCTTATTGCATCCAATGAAGTGAGCTGTAGCTCACGAAAGCTTATGCCCAAATAAATTGGTTAGTCTCTAAGGTGCCACTAGTACTCCTTTTCTTTTGTCCTCACAGTTATCCCAGTTTACAAGGACAAGCATCAGTTTGTTAGCAACAGGACACAAAACCAAATGGTTCTCTCAAAAGGACAAAACCTTTGAAAATCCAGTGGCTGGAGCACAGACAGGAACTCCTGCCTTTATGGTATCTTCCTCCACTTCCCCAGATTCTACAGAAGCTCCTCAAATGTGGCTTACACTGAGCAGAATTTTGCTGGTGAAGAGGGGATGAAACCCAAGAGAACAGCACTCTCCGCTTCACTGTCTTCCTTCTTTCCCGGATTTGAGCAATATGGTGAAGTGGCTGAGAGACCTGGATGCCATCTACAATTCTGTCAAGGGTGGCCTTGTGCAATCTCTCAGTTATTTCAGTAAACATGGAGGGCTGATACTTTCTTGTCTCCTAGGGCAGCAGTATGATGCCTTATTCAGTGATAAGGATTATGAAGCGCATATAGTAATTAATACCATCTGGTAGAAGAGATGAGATTAGAGATCCTGGTCTCATGTCTCCCATCCCAGTGCACCTTCCCACAAATCAAAGCAGTATGTTTCAGTGGGGCTGTGGATTGTGCACAGTGAAGATAGAATATTCAGAAAATTAAGGAGCATCAGTGAAGAATGCATTAAATGTATCACATGGATACATTATGCAGCTGTAATATAAGAAGGCTCATACATGATGTCATTACTAAAACAATACTTGTAGATTAGATTTGAAAATAGTATAACTAGTGTTTTGTTAACATTGCAAAACTACCGATTTCTCACTAATCTCCTTCTCAAATATAATTTTTGCTGAAACTTTCACACACAAACCTGACGCAGGGACCAAGAATGGAAAATTTCAGCTGCTGTTACAGTGTAGCAAAGTTATAAGTAACTGAAAACAAGGGATTATAATGGGAAGCGTTGGGCGACTTTAATATAGATATTGCTATCCAGTCTCCCAATATTTACAGAGTCTGTACAGTTGATAGCGACAATGATGTAGGAGCATCAAAAGGACTAGACTTTGAGGTCAGTAGGAAGAGGCATCTGTACTTTTAAAGATTATCCAAATAATCTGAGCATCTCTAGAAACTAGATTGGGTGATGCCCTCAACAATTTTGCACTCTCAAGGAGATGGGCCAGACAAGCGTATAATCTTTTCCAT
Source organism: Caretta caretta (assembly GCF_965140235.1). Lineage (NCBI taxonomy): Eukaryota > Metazoa > Chordata > Testudines > Cheloniidae > Caretta > Caretta caretta. The sequence goes on along the minus strand of NC_134214.1, from coordinate 70,747,631 downwards.
CTGCAATGTTTGTGATCATGTTGGCTTCTTAATATCCAAAATTTATGCTGTTTTAATATCACCAATGTGAAATTTCTGACACTTTCTATTCTGATGCTAGCCAGAAAATGGAAATGGGGATAACAATTAAATGAACAACTTAGAATCATAAAACATGGTCCAGGCTTGGTTCTAGAAATGGGCATTGGGTTGGGAGTATGGAGCACGAGGAGAGAAGGCCCCATTGATTGGAGCTGGTTCACTTGTCTCGTCACTAGTTCTTACTACACAGACTTCAGAATTCTGCTTACGACATTTTAACCTAAATGTTGACTTTTCTCTCCCTGTATTTCTGATTGTGGACTATATTTCAGTCCACAAGCTTTAAGATCAAGTAATCTAGCGCTGCTGTCTATTCTGCTATTGAGATTTTAAAAATTGGTGCCGGAGCTTTCTCCTGATGTGCCTTATTGTGGAACTTACAGATGGAGAGAGGAGGAGGAAACCTTGTACCAAGTGAACGAATGTATTTACATAGCTCAGGTTCATATAAATTTTTATGACATGTTAGCAGCTGTGTTTGTGTTTTTTGAATCATTTCAAAATATTTTGAAAAGATATGAAAATCTTTGCCAATACATTTTTAAGGGTCACAGTCTTGGCAGTTAAAAAAAAAAAGTATTCTGAAAAATAACCTTTGTGTTCCAAAGAGAATTTGTAACTGCAAAAGGAAATTGAAAGAATTTGATAGTTATTTGTAGAGAATTATGTCCAGACTCATGAAGGATTTTAATAGTATGTTATACTGTAGATAAAATATTTCTCCAGTACAGGTATTAGCAAAGAATCTCTCAAGGATTCTTGAATAATCTCACTGGTAATTGAAAGGATTATAAAACTATTTCTGAAGTACAATGGAAACCTGTCAAATGCACACATTTGTGAGCAGATAAGGGTCTTCTTTTAACAAACCTATTTCTATAACAAAGTTTAGATTGCTCAAATTGCAAACTTCACTTTGATATATACAGGAAATGACTTTTTTAAATCTGCTATTTATTGAATTGTTGAGAGAAAGAGAGAGAGAGAGGAATGAGGCAGGAAGTACAAGGAACTCCCTGGTCCACCATCAACAAGGGGTTAACTCCAGCTCTGCTTACCTCTCACCTTGGATAAATGCTTTGAGGAATGGCTATCAGAGCCACTGCTTAGGAAACTAAGTGTAGGATGGAGGGAGAGGGAGAGAATGTTTGGGAGGATTGGGGAGGTTTTCTATTGCACAACAGTTTACTGTACTTTCTGATTAGAATAACCTTATTTCTTGAGGAAAAAGCCTTGCTGAATTTTTTTTCTGCTGAGTCATTGCTACAATATATTGAAGAGAGAGATTAAATGCAGTTTATAATGGGGGTGGAGGGGAGAATCACTGTGTTTAGATAGAGACATTCAGTATTTTCCTAGGAGCATACGATTTACTGTGTGAGGCTATATACACAGTCAGTAGGAGCTGTCATGAGGGGCCTGACCCAAAGCTCACTGAACTGAATGGGAGCCTTTCTATTAACTTCAATGGGTTTTGGATTAGGCCCCAGATGAGGAGGCCAAACGAAGCTGTATTGGCACTAACATGCCAAAATTAACACAGAGGCCTATTCTCAGAGTACAAATACATGACAAAAATATCCTCTTGCATTAATATGTAAATGGAAAATGCTACTAGATACAATGGTAGAATTCTACATTCACTTTGCATTGAGGTAAATGACAGGACAAAGTGTAAGATAAGAAATTCAGGCCTCCTCACAAGGTTGAGATGTGGTTTTCCTTGGTGTCATGGGTCATAGTTCCTTCATCTCCCTCCCCACCCCGTACTCCATGATGTGCAGTGTTATGAAGTCATGTAGTCCATCTAACTGCTGTCTTCCACCACAGAGGCACTTGTATGTCAATAATGCTGTACAGCCTGTGCAGTAGCCTGAGTCTGCAGGGGTGGAAAGGCAAAGCATTAATTTAATATTTTTGCTTAGTTTCATATCCATGTGCAAAACAATGTACGTTCCTAATCTAATTCTCAGAAATTGCTGAACATTTTTTTGCTGAAACTTTCCAAAAAATTCAACCTGAAGTAGAAGCTCAGCATGGAAAATTTCAACCTGAACAATTAAAATCTGGCAAGACTATAAGCAACAGACAATAATGGCTCACTATTGTAGGTGTCCAGCAACCTTAACTATAGGCATCATTACCTACAGCTATTATCCAATTGAAACCTCCAGCAGAATTTAACAAAGCAGAATTCCCAATTTAATTTAGTTTAGGAAAAAATTATAAGGATATTTTGGTGACCACAGCTGGTCAGGACTTCAGTTTCAGATCTTATCTGAAAGGGAGAACCAACATCAGCACGCTCTCTCTCCAAAACCAGGTATTAGTTCAGACTTAGTGAGAGAAGTTTCAGAGTAACAGCCGTGTTAGTCTGTATTCACAAAAAGAAAAGGAGTACTTGTGGCACCTTAGAGACTAACCAATTTATTTGAGCATGAGCTTTCGTGAGCTACAGCTCACTTCATCGGATGCATACTGTGGAAACTGCAGAAGACATTATATACACAGAGACCATGAAACAATACCTCCTCCCACCCCACTCTCCTGCTGGTAATAGCTTATCTAAAGTGATCATCAAGTTGGGCCATTTCCAGCACAAATCCAGGTTTTCTCACCCTCCGCCCCCCCCCCCACACACAAACTCACTCTCCTGCTGGTAATAGCCCATCCAAAGTGACCACTCTCTTTAAAATGTGTATGATAATCAAGGTGGGCCATTTCCAGCACAAATCCAGGTTTTCTCACCCCCCCACCCCCCTCCAAAAATCACACACACAAACTCACTCTCCTGCTGGTAATAGCCCATCCAAAGTGACCACTCTCTTTAAAATGTGTATGATAATCAAGGTGGGCCATTTCCAGCACAAATCCAGGTTTTCTCACCCCCCCACCCCCTCCAAAAATCACACACACAAACTCACTCTCCTGCTGGTAATAGCCCATCCAAAGCGACCACTCTCCCTACAATGTGCATGATAATCAAGGTGGGCCATTTCCAGCACAAATACAGGTTTTCTCACCCCCGCTCCACCCCCATACACACACAAACTCACTCTCCTGCTGGTAATAGCTCATCCAAAGTGACCACTCTCCCTACAATGTGCAGGAGAGTGAGTTTGTGTGTGTGGTTTTTGGAGGGGGGTGGGGGGGTGAGAAACCTGGATTTGTGCTCGAAATGGCCCACCTTGATTATCATACACATTTTAAAGAGAGTGGTCACTTTGGATGGGCTATTACCAGCAGGAGAGTGAGTTTGGGGGGGGGGGGGGCGGAGGGTGAGAAAACCTGGATTTGTGCTGGAAATGGCCCAACTTGATGATCATTTTAGATAAGCTATTACCAGCAGGAGAGTGGGGTGGGAGGAGGTATTGTTTCATGGTCTCTGTGTATATAATGTCTTCTGCAGTTTCCACAGTATGCATCCGATGAAGTGAGCTGTAGCTCACGAAAGCTCATGCTCAAATAAATTGGTTAGTCTCTAAGGTGCCACAAGTACTCCTTTTCTTTTTAGTGAGAGAAGTGGTACTGATTGAACCATCAGCATCACCACTATTGACACTGGTGACTCCGCAGTTACTTGCATGAGCTCAGAGATCTCCTTCCTAAGGGAGATGTTTTGGGGAGACTGGTAAGGGGTTCTGTCACCCCCTGCCTTGTTACTTCGGGGTGCCTTGGTGCCGTACAGCTTTGGTTCAGATCGCTGACACCAGAAGCCTGCCCAGAAGCACAAAGTCTCACCCTAGCTCTCACCAGCGTAGTTACCCCTGCAGGTGACTCCAGTAGCCCCTCCAGTCCCAAGTTTCCCCAAATCTGTACACTCTGAGTTTTCAATTACCAGACATTCAGACCATTCCCCTTGGGTTCATCACCCCTGAAGGAGTGAAACCAGCCCCCCAGCTATCAGTTCACTTTGGCACACACACACTCCATACAGTTTGCACAACAGAAATCTGCTTTGGGTAAATATAAACAAACAGCTTATTTAATAGAAAAATCACAGATTGAAATATGAAAAAGTAAGGAAGAGTACATACACAACCTCGGGCTTTATGCTTCCATATTAGACAAAACCCCTTTTCAAATACAAGTTACCTACTGCCTAGCTATAGGGCAGATCCTGTGTTTAGGGCCAGCTTCCAACCTAGAGGCCATCCAGTTTCTGGATGAGAAAAACCCTCAGTTTTTACAAGCCTCCTTTTTAAGAGACTTCCCTCCCCTCATCCCCACCTCAGCATGGTGACTCATGGTTATACATAGTGGGGGAAATTCCCTTTTGATTTGATAACCTAGGGATGTCTCAATGTCTTCCACTTAACTCTAATGGTCCATCACTGTCTTTTCATGAGCTGCACAATGGATGGTTACTGCAAGCTGGTTTCACGTAGCTTCCTTCGGAGGTGCCCCTTCCTGCTGTGAGGTATAGTTCAAGTTGTAGGACAGGTTATAAACATAGTTTTCCATATACATAGATTCATAACCACAATATGTATATGTGTCTCATAAGGACTATCAAGTTCAGAACATTACAAGCTTTCATAAAAGACCTTACTCAGGATATATTTATAGCACAATAATACAGAATGCAATCCGTTGGTTCAACTGCTCATTTAAGGGATTTAAACCTTCTATCTCCCCAGAGTGTCTGGACCCTGATTGCCTCACTAAGCCTGATGCTTATATTGTGAGAGCTGACAAGGAAAAGCATTGGATGGCATGCCAAAGAAAGTGGCTTCTACAGGAAGAGGGAGTTTTCATAGTCACCATTCTGCATAGTCTGTTCTATAACACAACATGCCATTGACACAAGTATTACACAGGATATAGGTTAAGTCAGAGGGTTTGATCCTCCTTTGCGGTGATGTGGCACCATTTTACTGGATGAAGCAAAAAAGTCTCTGTGGTAAAACTGCTTTGTCACTTCAAAAGCCTTTTCTGTCTCTCACACATTTTCCCAGATGCATTTTCTCTTCATTCCTTCTTGGGAAGCTGCTGATAACAGTTATTTTCTCTTGCTTCTCTCCTACAGGTTTCTCTTTCTCTATGCTATTGTTTGTTTGTTTTTTTCAGTGGATGCCAGCTCTTGCATATGATTCTTCCAAATGATTATGCAATCACTGGGCTCCATTTTGAACATACCATTTTAAATTACTGAAACATACAGAGGCAGAAGATATCTCCCTTCACTTCTCTCAATATGCACAAACTTTCACTGTTTGCAGGGATAGGTAAATGTGAGGTATACCAAAGCACATACTTTTTAATCAAATTAAAGCTTCTGCAGCAGACTCCTTGGAACTACTTCCAAGGAAGCGTGTCCATTCTCACGGGCAGCATGTTTATTTTAATATACAATGTTGCAAAATATCATCTTACTTTTGTTATTTGCCTGAAGGAAATTCATTTCCAATATGAGATTTTGACACAATATTTACCATTCAAGTACTGCAGCTTTTATTAAAGGGGGTAAAAGATGATGGCATGGGATTTAAAAGAAAATTAATAACAACTGTTGCCAATTTAATCCTATCAAGGAGTTTATTGCAAAGCCAAAGATGAAGTTAGAAAACAGAAGATAATCCAATTGTATAGCATTGCATACATGATCACAAAATATTTTGGATCTGGCTATAAAGTGCATTTTCAAAGAACATTTTCTTAAAGCTAAGGCTCTTATAAGAAGAATACTAAGAACAATCTAGAGTAAAATCCTAGCAGTGGCACTGATGTCAATGGCAAAGCACCGCTGATTTCAGTGGGACCTGGATTTCACCTACGATATGTAAAAGTGAACCCAAACAGCAGCAGCTGCAATGGGGATATAGGTCCACTGACGTTCAGCGTATGGGTATTAAGTAACAGTCTTACCTCCAGAACACTGCTACAAAAGATGTCCCAAACAGGTTCAATGTCTGTTAGATGACCTAGGATGAGAAATGAGTCATTAGCTTCCCCTCACCTCCTTCTGTGACTAGTCTTTTAAAATGATAGTACTGGAAGCCGGCAAAGCAATCCCACACAGACACCACAAACTATCACACCTGTATATGCTAACGCCCGTCTTTCTCTTTCCTTACAAGGGGTGAATGTCTGTGGCCTTTAAAACATATAAACATTGGACTGACTCCTAAACTCATTAAAGTTAATTATAGAGTTGCCATTTTTATTCAAATGACCCTTTGGATAAAGCTATTAGTTTCTTAGTTAATTACAAATACAATTGTTATTTAAATTATCACCACAGAGGGGGTCTTATCCAAAGCCCAACAGAACATCATCTTATACAGGACAGGTGGAATATGTGACCATACTAATGTTAGTAGGAAAGCAGGTCAATATGAAATGCAGCATTGTTCACCCATCTGTGACTTTCAATAGAATTTCTTTCTGTGAGGGCAAAATAGGATTAAGCGCTGGATTTATTTAAAAAAAATGATAGGACTGCAATGTAAAATGGGTTTCATGGAACTTAATCATATCATACATTATATTGTAGTTTTATTATTTCATTAAAAACAGCAAGCCAAACTAGAAAATAAATTAACAGGAAAGAGGCCAAGGGAAGTATTATAAAAGAAAAATATACTAGACGTCCCTTCTATTTTGGAATGCAATATACTCTAAAATGTTCTGACCCTATTGTACTAGTTGTTGATTTAAGCAGAAAATGTTTCCTATACAGTTGCTGCTGTGAAAATTCCCCATGAGACTGCCTAACCGGCATAGCTAATTTTTAATTTAAATTATTTAAAATAATCCCTAACAGGGAAACTGTAGTTTTCCAAATTAATAGGAAATAATTGTCCATTGCTGTGCATAGTTCATTTTACACAGCTAATATAAAAGAGTCAGCTGTATTTCTAATATTCAGTTCTCATACTCCATAATTTCCTAAAGATCAAATCTTATGCATTCTCTACAGTGCATGTATATCATATATATATTACACACAAAGAGATGTTAAGTTTGCTAAATCAAGAACTCAAAAATTAGGATATGCCATAATTAAGGCTTCCTGTGCAACCTTAATTCAGCCCCATTGAGAGTACACATTGTGATACAGCTTTTCATTGCATAATCACATGCTCGTTTTTCAACAAGACCCACTGCCTCATTCAGTGCACAGAATGGATGGCTCTCATTGAATGAGCAGCTATTCAGTATTTCTTTTTATCCTCCTCTTTCATTGATTGGCCCCATGCCTGAGTGACTGCACACTATCCAAACTCTCCACTGAATATGAAGTCCTTAATTTCCTCTTGAGCTCTTCTATGATACTCATCATCATAGTATCTGCATGTTTCACAGGCATTGATGAATTCACCCCTCCTCTCACAGGGTTGTGGTAAAGCTGTTCTCCCCTTTTTACAGCGAGGGGAGCATATACACAGAAGGAAGAAGATGAAAAATGTCCACTAATTTTAGGTGCCCAACTCTGGACAACTAGGGCCTGGTTTTTTCAGAATACTTAGCAGCAGCTAGCACAGTGCATGTTCAAAGCACAGTTCAGAATTTACACAAAACTGGTGCAAACTCTCTCGTGTTGGGCACTGAGAAAATGAGGAAAACACAATTAATGGCCACTTGTGAAAAGTTTGGTTTAAGTGACTTACCCCTCATCAAATTGGAACTTTATAGCTGAGGCAGGAATAGAATTCACTTCTCCAGAGTGGCATTCAACCTCCTTAACCACAACACCAATGATTTTGTTCCTACAACCCCCTGCCTCATTCAATATTCTGAAGCAAATGGGACAGCCTCATTCACTGCATGGTTCGCTGGGTATGTACATTTTGTACACAGACTGAGGAAGGGTTTCCACAGGGGGAAAAAACAGCATGTGATCTTGTCATTAAAGACTTAGCATAATATAGACACACAAGGCAATAACATATGACATACTTACAACATTAATTCTGGAATTTCCTAACCTTTGAATGCTTGACTTAATGTTCTTCTAACAGATCTAAAACTTAGTCAATAGAAATTCCATCATGTGGCATCATATTAACACCACATGGGTCATCAAAAGTGTTGGAACCTTTAGATCCTCAGAAGAGACCACTATCACCTGAAATAATGAAGTAACTGATGGCATCCCAGTCTCCACGCCTCACTCCTTTGCTTTCAAGTCAGGCTGCTTCCTCCGTGATACCTGGACATCAGCAGCAGCCACAAGAGCACAGGAGAGAGAGCTTCCCTGCTCTCAGTTCTGGCACCTGACACCATGGAGATTCCCAGCAGCCAGAAGGAGCAGGTCTTGCCCAGATGTTGGCACATGCTCAGTCCAGCGAGCTTGTAGGAGCTGTCTGTGAATGGAACATATTCAGCACAGATGGATTCCTCGGAGAATTTAGCTGCAAAACTCTGACAAATTTCATGTGTGAACTGTGATTTTTCAAAGGTTTGCAACTTGTCCAAAATTGGGTGGATATTGATAGGGACAAGCAAAAGGTATCCTTGACACTAAAACAACACCACTGTCAAATTTCATGTCCCTGCTCCAAAGTATGGAGATGCTTCTTGAATGGAATGGTAGTAAGAATTTTTTAGCGTGGAGAAAATATATGTGTCCCTAATATTGTCCTTGGAAAAGGTAGAACCATTTTATCCAAAACATTTAATAAAAATCATCATGAAATAATTTCCAAAAATAAAAATTTCTATCTGAATGGTTAAAGTTTATAAATAACTGTAAACAGGTGTGACAAAGTTCCTCGTCTACCTTGGTGGGTCTTGTGCTTATTGGCGGATTTGCTCAACTCGGAGATTCATGGCAGCTATTAGTTTGGCAGTTTTCATGAACCCACAGTCCAGGTCAACTCCTCCTGTGTCTGATCAGGAGTTGGGAGGTTTGGGAGCAACCCAGACCCACCCTCTACCCTGGGTTGCAGCCCAGGGCCCTGTGGAATGCAGCTGTCTAGAGTGCCTCCTGGAACAGCTGTGTGACAGCTACAACTCCCTGGGCTACTTCCCCATGGCCTTCTCCCAACACCTTCTTGATCCTCACGATAGGACCTTCCTCCTGGTGTCTGATAATGCTTGTACTCCTCAGTTCTCCAGCAGTACACCTTCTCACTCTCCGCTTCTAGAGCCTCTTGCTCCCAGCTCCTGACACGTGCACCACAAACTGAAGTGAGCTCCTTTTTAAACCCAGGTGCCCTGATTAGCCTGCCTTAATTGATTCTAGCAGCTTCTTGATTGGCTGCAGGTGTTCTAATCAGCCTGTCTGCCTTAATTGTTTCCAGAAAGTTCCTGATTGTTCTGGAACCTTCCCTATTATCTTACCCAGGGAAAAGGGACCTACTTAACCTGGGGCTAATATATCTGTCTTCTATCACTCTCCTGTAGCCATCTGGCCTGACCCTGTCACACAGGATATTATAATAGGAAGTGTTAGGCAAACTTAACTCTAGGGAGAGCTACCAACCTTACTTATAGTACATACATGGACTATCCTACTTCTGATATTTAACATAGTGTTTTATTAAAACTGACTAGAATCAAGGTCTGATGAATGAAACACAATTCTTTGCAGGTCTTAAGTGAGACAGAATGCTTTGCCAGACATGTTCAGTTGTGTAACTCAACAAGAAACTTCCATGACTTTATCAGTTAAGAAAAAAGTTGAAAAGCACAGTTAATACATAAATCACAGCAGAGTGATAATGTTCCTGAATCTTAATGTGCAAAACCTAGGATTTTTCCAGCCTTGTGTTGCCTAAATGTGAGTGCCTGCTACTAGGCTACTTCTTTGTGCTAACAATGCAAAGAAATTTAGTATGGGACCAGCAATGATGTTATTATTATTAATTATTTAGGTATTATTTAGTATTTATACAGCTTAGTAAAGATACATGATGTTACACAAAGGTAAAATATACAGAACAAATAACAATGTCCCGATACTAAAGAGTTTGTAGCATATTGTCATCATGATTCACTACAACACAGAAAAAACAGAGCACAGTATTGGCTTTATAGCAGGAATGCTCTATGGAACAAGTGAATTTTTGGGGGTAAGTTAATGAGTAGGAGGGTCTTCGTGATCTCTAGTTGGGAGTCTACTGCAAGCATAAGGGAAGGCACAAAACAATGCACAAGGCTGAGAGATTAGAAGAGAGAAAATTTGGGCAAAGCATGGGAGAGGTAGGGAAAAGTGTAGCAGCCTATAAGATACCTACACTTAGAGATGGGGTATTGTGCCTCATCCTCAAAATGAAAATGAATTTTATGTTGCCAATCTTGCAATTATATCATACGGCTTGTGATATCTGAATTTTTTCTTAAATCCCCAGCTCCTGGACTCTTGTGATTATGTGAGAATCTCAGGTTTCATTTTAAAATTTATTTTCTAGTCCTTCTGGTTGCCCAGCAAGGCTTGTCAACTGTATTGTAAAGGCTCCAAGATCAGACAGCAAATACACCGAACCCCACTGATGATGCTTTTAAGCCAGTTTCATGATTTTGGGGGCCTCAGTCATTTTTCAGTGTTTGACTTGGCAGCACTTTGAGTAGCTTGAAGTGGATACAAAAGACACTCTGATGAAGCAGTCAGCGAGGTAAGGCAAAACCTCCTGGAAGGAGAGACAGAGCATGGAGGGGAGAAGTGATTAACAGTTTCAAAGGCAGAAGAGAGATCAAGAGACTGAAGTTCGAAAAGAAATCATTACTCTTGAACAGAATGCCATTATTAGGAACTTCAGGGCAAGCGGTTTCAGCAAAGCACAGATTGTAAAAGCCAGAAATGGGAAATGTCAAAGTGAATATTGGAGAAGATAAAATCAGGGAAGCATGAATAAACCAAGCTCCCTTTCTATTATGTGGGTGTAGCTAAGGAAGCAAGGGACACTTTTCACAGTAAGGACCCTCCTCACTTTCACATGATACACACGTTTCTATTTTGTTAGTCCCACTTTCCCATTAAATGGCAGGAGAGAAGGGCCGGTTTTTGTGATACAATATTCTATGATTCTATGAAAACAACTCCCATCCTGTCTCAGGGGCTGAGTAGGATCTTGTAACTTCATTTTAGCAGCTGAAACATGGTGAAAGCATGGCAGAAGTGGTACTGCTGCACCATGATGGGGACAGGGTAAAGTGAGACTCAATAGGGGCTGCTCCTCCCCTTCCCCAGCACCCTCTCTAGACCCAGGACTATGTAGAGACCATCCTCTGGGTGCACTGGAACCCATGCAATCCTCCCTCCCCCATTTCCACTTTCCATTCAGTTATGTGGCCTTTGGGAAAGAAACTGCAGGGAGGGTTAGCCAGAGACTCTCACTGGCACAGCAGCTGCAAAAAGAAGTTCAAGGCAGGACCAAGAAATACTGATATCAGGCTGTTTTTTTTTTTGCAGTTATCACTTTCATTTTCCCCTGTGCTGATTGGCTGTTTGTTCCAAACCCCCCGTCCCCCATCTCCTTCCCCACACCATCTCTAGCCCCTTCCCTTTGTTTGTCTTTTCATCTAACTAATCTTCTCCTAACTTGACCCCCAATGAAAGGGCAAACAAAACCAAAAAAAAAAAAATCATACTACTATATTTGCCAACATTGTATTGTTCATTCTGCTTATATATTCTATCCCCTACCCCAATCCTTCATGTGTCTTGTCTAATTACATTGTAAACTGTTTAGGGCAGGGACTGTATCTTATTTTATATATGTACAGCACCTAGCACAATGGGATCCTATTCTCAGTTAGCCCCTTGGCACCACCATAATAAACATGATACATTATTATGGTGATTATGTTGCATTACTACCTCTCTCCACAGACTTACATTCATAATTTTCTAACAAGGATGAACAATATTGCAATTAGGGCTGGTTAGAAAATGGGGGGTTATTTTCCCATGTAAAATTTCAACTTTTCATTGAAAAATCAAACATTTTGCAGTTGAAAATTGCCAAAAACCCAAGAAAATTTTGATCTGTCTTCTTTTGGGGGTTTTTTGGTCAGATGTTTTTGAGAAGACCAGACACCTTCCACAATTTTTTTTCATTTTGTCAAAAATCCATTTCTACATCAACAAAAGTTCCATTTTTCTACCAGCCGCAATTGCAATGGTTGACCTCAAAACACAAAATGCATATTTTAATTATAGGTTGGTGAGCTATGTTAGCTAAAACAAGAACACCCTCTTCATAACTTATGCCTCAAATTCTAACCAAACCTAAACTGTAGCTCTTTTGTAAAGGCACAGTTAACTTTTCTCTCGTTTTTATGTTCCTGCATCTTTGTGCTTCTGGACTTCCCAACACCATAAGCCTGATACTGTGGTCTTTTTTTCTTCTTCTTCTTTTTTTTTTTTTTTGTCAGAAAGCAAGTAATACTGGATATTTCACAACTAACCTCTACTCTTATGAGATCTGAAAGAACCGTTTTACAGACCAAAGAAGTTTGGGCTGCTAGGATCAACTTCAAACAATCAACCAAACTTTTGGGTATTTATCCACTTCTTCTTGACAGTCATTCACTCATTAATTTTAGTTTCTGTTTAGCTACAAGAAAAAAGGCAATTTGTGATACAATCTGTTGCAATATGTTCAACAAAAGGAGAATTTTAAAATCCACAATAAGTTTTCTTTTTCTGATGATCTTTTAACTTGACACCTTGCATACCTGAGAAATTAATGACAGTGTTTGGGGGTCACACACTAGTATTTTGAGACTTCTGTACCTCAGATCATGAATCAAGCCTTGGCACACTCTAATGAGAGATCAATAATGTTTTTGAAGAGAGAGCCTATAGTATTTTATAAATAATGAGAGGTTAGTGTTAGGTGCAGGCGACAAAGAACAAATCAGATTTCTACCTGAGGAGTTTTTAAAGTCAAGTTCCAAACATGATAAATGTGGCATGATGGAAACAACTACAAACACTAATATGCTGTGTAGGGTAAAGTGTCAGAAATCAGAAGCCTGTGCACTTATTTATTCCTGTTTAATATTTACAACAGTAATTTCATCATCCTATTTCCTGCTGTTACAGTGGTGGGAAATGGGGGAGTTTGTTGATAATTCTGTCGCATTTATAGATAGCAACAGAAAATATCAATTTGTTTTCTGTCTTTTTCAGTGAATATATCAATTGCTTCTTTTAATGTATTTATAATTCATTGAAAGACTTCATGCTGCAAAGCACTTATGTATTTTCAGCAGGCTGATTGGATGCACTTGTTAATTACTCTCTTGTTTAAGAAGGGAGCATAGTCTATAACTAAACCACAGCCTGGCAGTCATGGAGATGGGTTTTATTCCTGACCCTGCCTTTCTGACCCTGGGCAAGTCACTTATTTAACCTGCCTGTGAATGAGTTTACCCATCTGTAATATGGATTCAAAGTGTTACCACAATGCAGGGGGAGATGTCCCTTTTGAGGGGGAAATTCCACAGCAAGAGAGGGGCACCAAGATTCCAAGGCCACCCAACTTTCCATGCAGGAGGCTAAAGACCAGGGGTTACGGCAGATTTAAACAGGAGAAGGAGCTCTCACTGCCTCAGTTAAGGAGGAGGGGGAACTGTGATGGAGTATGGCTCAGCAGAGGCCGGGGGAGTGTGTGGAGCTCCACTCTGCTTTGACCATGACTTTAACTCCTGCTAAAGAATACCTGAACTGTTGTCAGATGTTCCATCCAGGCCAACACTGAGAGGGACTACCCCGACAGGGGAACAGGTGAAGATCCCTCTATTGGAGGAAATTACAGCAGCATCTGCTTGTTTCCCTTGACATGGCCCCACTGAGGCAATACTTACTTACTGCCAGGTCCAGGAGGTGGCGGCAGCTTGGGCCAAGGGACATGGAAGTGGGTGTGAGCCTCCAAAGGTGACCCAGAATGTTTGGTTTCAGAACTTCCTGGTTAGTATTCCCCATAGCCACCCTTCCAATACATCAGCCTTACCTCTCTTAGAACTTGATCTCAGCCAGGGCGAACGCTGTTGCAGCATTCACACTTCACAGATACAAATGAAAGGAATTGCCTGGGAAAGAGGCATGCTCTTTCTACTATCTGTCATTTTACACTGTAAATGCTGGATCCTGCAAAGGGCTGGGTACCCCTGCAGGAAAGCCCAGCACCCTCTGTTGCCATTGAAGTCAAGTCTTTGGAGAATCGAGCCCTTAATAGAGGTCCTTTTACACACAGAAGAACACCGGGAAAGAAATAGATGCCTCATAGCAACTCCCATAGTTGCCTTCCCCCACACAGGAATCAAAATGCAGCATCACGATTCCATTGGCCACAGAGCAGGGATCTACTGCTGGCTCCTCCTATTAATGTTATTTATTATTTACATACTGCTAATAGGGTGCTAGGTACAATGAGAACATTGTACCCACTTCAGTGAGATATTGTTTACGCCAAAAATAAGTTGGGGGGAGAAGAAAGTATTTTACTAGTGACATGTTGAGAGTTTCTGAGTTGCCTCAGGGATTTGGATATTCAGTTCCTACTGTGATTAACTAGTCTCAAAGTATAGGGCACTGGAGGAGTCAGGAGACATGGGTTCTATTCCTGATTCTCCTTTTACCAAAACAAAGGAAGTACATGAAAGGTGCAGATCGAAGTAAAGTAAGTTACAGTTCTAAGAATACAAGAATTCTTGAGTTAAGGGAAGGCCCATCAGGTAGAAATTCTTCCTGATGCAGCTTACCGAAGTTTATGTTCAACTTCCAACTGTGTTTCATATGCGCATTAAGTTACTCCGATGAAGTGAGCTGTAGCTCACGAAAGCTCATGCTCAAATAAATTGGTTAGTCTCTAAGGTGCCACAAGTACTCCTTTTCTTTTTGCGAATACAGACTAACACGGCTGTTACTCTGAAACCTTCAATTACAGAGTGACTGTGAGGGTGTGTTAATTGGCGAAGAGCCATATACTGTCCTCAGTCTACACAATGAGCAATACTAGGCATGTACATCTATGTTCATTCCCCATTTTACTCCACTACTCATGAAAGCTACTAGACTGGCAGCACTGGCGACTGAAGAAGTCCCATATCTAACTAGGACTCGACCTTGCAAGGTGTTGTGTGCTCTGGGTCCTGAGCCAGCATGCTTAAAGTTAGGCACTTTTTAAAGTGCTTTGCTGGATCTGGGCCCGAATGCTCAGCATCATGCAGGATTGAGCCCCTAAGCTGTCATTCCTACAGAAACCTCTCCACTCTCTTCCCCCAAACTACTCAATTTCTGGGCCCTGTTAAAGGACACTCTGCCAATTAATTGTATTTGGCATTGTTCTGGAACATTGAGACTAAAATTGTTACAAAATTTTGTCTGCAAGAAACAAATAATTATCAGGCACAAGAGCAAATAAACAGCCTAGGAATGAGCAGCAAAACTTGCGGCTGGTCTTCACTATGGGAAGATCGATGCTGCTGCAATCAATGCATCAGGGATCAATTTAGTGTGTCTAGTGAAGACCCGCTAAATCGACAGCAGAATGCTTGCCGCTCGACCCAGGTACTCCAGCTCTCTGAGAAAAGTAAGGGAAGTCAACCAGAGAGTGTCTCCTGTAAGCACAGTGCAGTGAAGACACCAGGGTAAGTCAACCTAAGCTACGTCGACTCCAGCTATGTTATTCACATAGCTGGAGTAGTGTAACTTAGGTTGACTTACCCCTGAAGTGAAGCCTTGGGTGTTGAATGTGCTGGCTAAGTATAGGTCCTGGTTTTAAAATGTTTCACATAGAAAATATTTTTAATATACAAAGTTCTTTTAAAAAGGGTGATTAATGAAATAAGATCAAAATTCCTGCACAAACTCCTCAAGTGATATACACACACATATCTGATCATGGAGAGTGGGACAACTTGACTTCACAACGGTAAGGAATTAGCAGCTGAAGACAAATGAGGGGGGAGAACATGGTAAACCCACAACTGTTTAAAAAGTGTAAATACAAGGAAAGTAGTGAAAATATGTAGAATTTAGTGTGATATGTGGAAGTATACACTGAAGTTCTGAAGCATTAAGAAAAGGAAAATTTAGGCTGAATAACAGAAAAAAATGTCCTGTGAGATGTTTACGTACCGTTGCTCGGAAAATTTTGCCCCATTATGTGAGCTAACTTCTATAATTATTTTCTTTAACATGTAAATTGTACTTATTTTTTGTTACTTTACAGTTCAAATAGTGATAGAAAAAATTATGAAAGATACTTGAGAAGCTACAAATATTTTAGATTACATCTAACCACATACTCCCAGCTATTGTAAATTTTTGGATACGGTTTGGTGCTCTGACAGGAAATCCACTTTATATATCATCAATATTGCCATTTTATTAATGTTCTTGTTATGTGAAAAATCAATATGAGGGCAGATGTAGCATATGTATGTATCTTAAACAGCTGGCTGCCTTAGTGGAGGGTAATGTAGGTCTTTATTGAGATTGTGCTTCTATAATAAAGATTGAGAAGTATTGTTGTTCTTTCAAAGGCTGTCTTTGAAATAAAATAATTATTCACATTTTTAATGGGGAATGAGTAACACAGTGTGTTAGGCAGCCACTATTACATGGGGATCTCTTCATTAATGCCTCAGTTCCAATGAACATATTCTTTTGAAATGTTTTAATGGATTGGGCCAAATTCTGAAGTTCAGATTCCGTCTTTACTTCAGCAAAATCTTCCATTGAGGTTAATGCCTGAATAAGGCACTTATTAGGATTCAAGAACTGGTCTATTACTTAAGAGGCTATTCCAGATTCAGGTATATAGAGGAATGTGCAATTTGTCCAGAAAGGTATTATCCTGGAATTGAAGGAATCCATTTAATCCCATCTTGCATAACCCTGTTTAGGAAAACACACTTAAGGCTATGAAGGAATGATTCTGGATTTTAAATAAACAAAAGCAGCATAAACAAGACATAAATTGGAAATCCTTATTGTTATTAAATCTTTTTGCGGAATACACTGCATTATATTATTCATTTCATCAGCTTGGAGAGCCCCCAGGACAGAATAACAACTATCAGAACGGGCAGGGAGGAAATTAAATAAAGTGGTGTGTGATTTTTGGGGTAGTGGGCAATAAAATTCTAAGGCGAGGAGGACTGAAATTCCATTACTCCATGGTACAGAAATGTTGTTTTGATCAACACAGCCCTGGGTATTTTGTGTCCTCAATATGATTCAAATCTGAAAGACCAGTACATTTTATTCTCACTCTCCAGTTCAGATCCTCTGCTTGTGTAAATGAGCTTAGCTCCTTTTAAACCCTTTGGAAGGCATATTAAGTAAATATGTTTCATAGTTATACCCTAGAACCCCACCACACACACCCCAAAACCCCTAATTAGACCAGAGACTTGTTTTGTTTCTTGTTACAAGCTGCTCTGTTTGAGTGGGACTTTTGCAGATGACAGCTTTGCAAATTTTGTGTAGAGTGCAGATTTGCTGAGAACCATATAAATACTTCTGAAGTAGTCAAGGTGGAAGGTGCTGCTTAGTTTCACGAGGCAAAGAGAAAGCTGTAACTACTGTTCTACTAGCCACCATCATTTGTCAGTGGAAACAAGGTCTTGTAAATATATAATAATACAGTTCTTTTCCACCTCTGACTCTCTCTCTACTTTTCTCTGCAAGTAGGCCACTCATAAGTAGACCTGTGGGAAAAGAGAGTAGCAGAAGCTTCAGCTATAATTCTTTGGTACTATTGTGTTTTTATGAGGTGACATGGTTGTCTTTTGCCTTGATTTCCAGGGCAAATGCTCCACTGATGAAATTATAATATTTTAGAAATCACCGCTTACAGACAGTGCAAACCTCCCAAACTTAAATACTGTTCACATATCTAAACAGTGCATCTCAAAACCACTTGGTGCACTCTTCTGGCTACCATCTACTTCTATCAAATGTATATAGCCTTATTTCAACAGTGGGACGGGAGGAATAAAAATTAAGACAAATCCTTTCTAATTACTGTTACAGCAAAGCAGTGTATAATTATAGGCCTTTATCACTTAAAGCTACCAAATTAAGATTTGAGATACTTTAATATTTAGGAGGAATGCACAAGGCATCTATGTTGAAATATGATATTTATTAGGCATGTAGAGGAATTAATAGACAGTAACTATTATACTCAGAGATGCTAAAAATATATCTGCTTTGAACAGGTGACCAGCCACTAATTTTACATAGACATTTTGGTTGGATGTTTATCTTTTGAGTTAATTACCAGAAAAAGACTAATATGGGGTGTCAGCAGAACATTAAGAAAAAGGATGAGTTGGAAAACCCAGACTAGAGAAATCCACTGCAAGTCCCAGGCCTGTTTAATTTTTTAATCACTCTCTCATGCACATTTATTCTATTAATCATACACATAATGTATTCATGCCACAATGCACCCGTGAAACTGTCGGATACTATGAGTTTTGTATTTTTGCTCTTAGCTGTGGAAAAGGTGGACTCTGTTTACATGTAAAATGCATGCAATAATTCATAGAATCATAGAATCATAGAATATCAGGGTTGGAAGGGACCCCTGAAGGTCATCTAGTCCAACCCCCTGCTCGAAGCAGGACCAATTCCCAGTTAAATCATCCCAGCCAGGGCTTTGTCAAGCCTGACCTTAAAAACCTCTAAGGAAGGAGATTCTACCACCTCCCTAGGTAACGCATTCCAGTGTTTCACCACCCTCTTAGTGAAAAAGTTTTTCCTAATATCCAATCTAAACCTCCCCCACTGCAACTTGAGACCATTACTCCTTGTTCTGTCATCAGCTACCATTGAGAACAGTCTAGAGCCATCCTCTTTGGAACCCCCTTTCAGGTAGTTGAAAGCAACTATCAAATCCCCCCTCATTCTTCTCTTCTGCAGGCTAAACAATCCCAGCTCCCTCAGCCTCTCCTCATAAGTCATGTGTTCTAGACCCCTAATCATTTTTGTTGCCCTTCGCTGGACTCTCTCCAATTTATCCACATTCTTCTTGTAGTGTGGGGCCCAAAACTGGACACAGTACTCCAGATGAGGCCTCACCAATGTCGAATAGAGGGGAACGATCACGTCCCTCGATCTGCTCGCTATGCCCCTACTTATACATCCCAAAATGCCATTGGCCTTCTTGGCAACAAGGGCACACTGCTGACTCATATCCAGCTTCTCGTCCACTGTCATCCCTAGGTCCTTTTCCGCAGAACTGCTGCCTAGCCATTCGGTCCCTAGTCTGTAGCGGTGCATTGGATTCTTCCATCCTAAGTGCAGGACCCTGCACTTATCCTTATTGAACCTCATCAGATTTCTTTTGGCCCAATCCTCCAATTTGTCTAGGTCCTTCTGTATCCTATCCCTCCCCTCCAGCGTATCTACCACTCCTCCCAGTTTAGTATCATCCGCAAATTTGCTGAGAGTGCAATCCACACCATCCTCCAGATCATTTATGAAGATATTGAACAAAACCGGCCCCAGGACCGACCCTTGGGGCACTCCACTTGATACCGGCTGCCAACTAGACATGGAGCCATTGATCACTACCCGTTGAGCCCGACAATCTAGCCAGCTTTCTACCCACCTTATAGTGCATTCATCCAGCCCATACTTCCTTAACTTGCTGACAAGAATACTGTGGGAGACCGTGTCAAAAGTTTTGCTAAAGTCAAGAAACAATACATCCACTGCTTTCCCTTCATCCACAGAACCAGTAATCTCATCATAAAAGGAGATTAGATTAGTCAGGCATGACCTTCCCTTGGTGAATCCATGCTGGCTGTTCCTGATCACTTTCCTCTCATGCAAGTGCATCAGGATTGATTCTTTGAGGACCTGCTCCATGATTTTTCCAGGGACTGAGGTGAGGCTGACTGGCCTGTAGTTCCCAGGATCCTCCTTCTTCCCTTTCTTAAAGATTGGCACTACATTAGCCTTTTTCCAGTCATCCGGGACTTCCCCCATTCGCCATGAGTTTTCAAAGCTAATGGCCAATGGCTCTGCAATCACAGCCGCCAATTCCTTCAGCACTCTCGGATGCAACTCGTCCGGCCCCATGGACTTGTGCACGTCCAGCTTTTCTAAATAGTCCCTAACCACCTCTATCTCCACAGAGGGCTGGCCATCTCTTCCCCATTTTGTGATGCCCAGCGCAGCAGTCTGGGAGCTGACCTTGTTAGTGAAGACAGAGGCAAAAAAAGCATTGAGTACATTAGCTTTTTCCACATCCTCTGTCACTAGGTAAGCGGTTCTGATTTGGGTGGTGTGGATCACCATGAGTAAACCAGGTAGCCTTGAAGAGGTATAAAAATATATGGGTGGGATATGTTGTATAAAAGGCTCTAACTGTACAGAAAATTTTATACATTCCCTGCTCTTTAAGTGCCAGATCCAAAGGCCATTGAAGTGAGTGGGAAAGCTTCAGCTGCCTTTAAATGAGGCCCTATCATCAAAGAAAGATACTGGGGACTTGCAGCATCATTAACATTTTAGCAATGTTCTTGCTGGACCCCATTCCAACTCTCCATTTGGAGTTCAGTCAGGCTCAATGTGATTTCATAGATTCCAAGGGCAGAAGGGACCACTGATTCTGACCTCCTGTATAACACGGGCCATAGAACTTCCAAATAATAATTCCTAGAGCAGATCTTTTAGAAAAACATCCACTCTTGATTAAAAAATTGTCAGTGATGGAGAATCCACCATGAGCCTTGGTAAATTGTTCCAATGGTTAATTACACTCACTGTTAAAAATGTGCACCTTATTTCCAGTCTGAATTTGTCTAGCTTCAACTTCCAGCCATTAAATCATGTTATACCTTTGTCTGCTACACTGAAGATTACATGGCTCTTAATATAGCTATTGCACATGGAACAGAATAATAGGCCCCGGGGCCTTTAACAATCAGTAACTAACAATATATTTGCTCCTATTCCTATGTTTTTGCCAGATGGTGACATAGATTAGAGAAGTTTGGATGGACAATCAGTCCTCTAGTGCTTCACTTCTTGCTCAGCAAAGCACATTAAAAATTGGGGCCCACATGCACCAATGAAGAAAAATGACAGGACAAGTCATTTTTAAACTTAAAACTCATTAGCCTTTGGGTGACTTTTGACTTTGGTGATTTCACAAATGTTTTCTCAAAGATTTTCCTCAAATGTGCTTATGCCACACTGTTTTTGTAGACCGCCTTTTGATGCTTTTGCTTTCACATTTTAAAGCCGCATGTTAAGATATTGTAGCTTATTCTTGCAATTTCTCAGAACTGTTATTTCTCTGCAGTGTTATGAGAATCATGACAAGAGCAGTGGGGGGCATTTGGAAAAAGGGTTTTAAACAATTCAGTCAGCACGTTATTTTGTCACACATGATGTCAGGTTAATGCAGTCATTTCTCTTTAGTGTTTTTTTTTTTAAAACCTTCCCAACAAAAGATGGAGATAACAGACATTTTCATCCATACACAAATACACACTCCCTTTGGCTACTTTAACCTTTTCTAACTTATTAGGATTCCAGAGAAAGAACAACAAGAACGTTTATGGCTTGAATACAAAAGGTTTCAGCTAGACTTCAAATAAAGGCTCTAAATTAGAGAGCAGACTGCATAGCAAAGAAATGCTTGCTGTCTGCAAATGGAGACCCATCTGAGATAGTTATTGCTTTCATTAGGAATTCTCAGATTCCGACCTCATTGTAACATGCCTGATCTCCCAAAGGAAAGGGGCGGGCAGAAAGGGGGAAAGCTGCAGAGCAATTTGAAAAAAAAAAAAAAGATTAAAGGTAATTAAAGTATGAAGTATGGAAAGAATTTCCTTTAATTGTTATGCCTCATATTTTTACATTTATTAACCTTGTCAGCTAAGTAAACCAAAATAAATGTATTTTTCTTTCAAACAGGCTTTTTCCCCCTCAAATATTGTATGAGGTAATGCAGATTCATTTTAATGGTTAGTTGATTATTGCTCCTGTGCAATCTCTCATGGCAACTAAATCTGTTAACTGTGCTATAAAGAGTTGTTTAACTGTAAACTTAAGGTTGTATAAAGTTACCACATTTTCTGGACACCATGCACGGCCAGCATACTGTTTTGATTCTCACAGACGCACTCTCTCAGCACAGATACATCTTCAGGAACCAATTGCAGAGACTGAGATGGAGATTACAGTCATGCTAGATTCATAGATAATGAGGCCAGAAGGGACCATTCTGAGCATCTGATCTCCTGCATAATAAAGGCCATAGGATCCCTGAATTGCTTACTGTTTGAACTAAAGCAGATCTTTTAGAAAACATCCAAGCTTGATTTACCCTTGGTAATTTGTTAATACCATTACTCCTTGACTCTATAGACTGTGGAGGTCCTTGGCTGCTCTTACAATTTGCTGCCACTTCAGTGAAGGGCATATTTTTCCTACTGATGGTAATTTACATTAAGACCTCCCAGCTCTTGCTCAGTCATTCTCCAA
Organism: Caretta caretta; assembly: GCF_965140235.1. Taxonomy (NCBI): domain Eukaryota; kingdom Metazoa; phylum Chordata; order Testudines; family Cheloniidae; genus Caretta; species Caretta caretta. The sequence goes on along the minus strand of NC_134214.1, from coordinate 70,725,139 downwards.
CTTCTTCTGTTGGCCACAAGGTCAGATACCACAAAGATGTCCTTCCAAGAGACGCACACTTGGTCTGTCTTCCATCATCCTGCCCACTGAAGTTGTTGGGATTTCACTACATTTACCATATTTGGTTCTCCATAGACCTCCTGCAGTTCCCTATTAGATCTTCTTACCCTAGTGGCCCAAAAATTTGTCTACGCACTATTTTTGGTAAGTCATTTCAATGGTTAATTATCCTCACTGTTAAAAACTTGGAAAGCATTGTGCTTGTCCTGGGGCAGGGTAGCACTGCTACATGTGCCAGGGCCCAACAGTCAGAGAAGTGACCTGGTAGCTATCATATTATTTGACAGATCTTTTCCCAAAGCCTGACACACATGCTAATTGAGTACAGAGCTTAAGCGGTAAATTTCAACTTTTACTGAACAGGTCCTTAATTGAAATTAACATTGTAGTTATATTTCTGAATTTTACATCACTTCATTTATTTTTAAGAGGAATTTTTTTCCAATTTTACATAACTGAAATTTCCAGAACAGGGAATGTGTTGACTTATATAAATAGGAAGATGCTATTCATAACAATAGGCATTTTAAAACTTTTTCTTAATATCTGTAATTTAAAAACACTGGATGAGCCAGGTAGTTGAACACACTAAAATGGATATGTGGCAAGTGTTTTACTATACTTTGAAAAATGAGATCTTCTGAACTGAATGTACTTCGGTACATTAGCAGAGAAGAGGACAATTTTCTTCTTCACATTATGATATTCCTTTAAAATTATTATTATTATTATTTTAATATGTATTGTGTAGGGCAGGGAATCATTTTTATCATAATAGAGGTATATTTGACTAACTAGCTACATCCTTTATGAAAATTAAACAGGAAATATTAATTAGAAATAAATGTTAGAAATAAAATGTGCTTTACACAATGTGTTAACTAAGTTACGAAAGGGTTAATTATTTCATTGTATGCACATGTAATAAAACTGGAATCTATGTGACTTTTTGTGTTCCTACTGACCAACAGTGCCTGGGAAAGTAAAAGATTAAACATTTGTTTCAAATAATGTTCTAGCTTGTACTTTTTTCATTAACAGAACGGTTTAAAAGAGCAGTTTGAAATTTGCTAGTAAGTAGTGTGTTCGTTTGTTAACGGATTTGACTATTGTTTGATGTTTTGATCTCTGTCACTCCCTGGGAACTTTCTCTTTATTTAACAAGAGCCAACAATTCTGTCAGGGAAATCCAAGTAGGCCCTTTCTGATTATTCAATATTCAACAAAAACTGATCTATCATTCTTCTTTTCAACTTGAGTTAGATATGAACTGATCATAGAGATGTGAACAAGAGCTCAATATGCCATTATAATAAAATACTAATACTTAGCTCTTATGCAGTGCCTTACATTTCAGGCCCACAAAGCATTTTGGAAATGTTAATTAAGCCTCACAACCCTCTTACAAGTTTGTGAGGACAGTGAATTATTTCCATTATTTTCAATTTTTTGCATTTTTTTAGTTTCTGTGTCTATGTACGAATTTCTTCCACAATGTTGGAGAATTTCCTTTATAGGAGAAGAGGGGGCTGTTCCTTAATAGATGATGAACATTTATGGTGGATATGTTTTGTTTCCAGATATGTTGGACCTGAAAACTTTAGATTCAGGTTTCCTTCAAGGCCATTGGGAGCTGGAAATAGTCACATTGTCCTGTTTCTTGCTAGCTTACTTATTGCCTGGTCATTATGAAATGTCAAATAAAAAGAAAAAAAAAGCTAAAATTTTCACAAAAAAACAAAATCATTGCATTTTCATATTAAGAAATGAAGTAAATAATTAGGTTGATGCACATTCTTATAGGTTACAAAAATATATGCACAAATGCCAATGAAATTGAAAGGCTACCCAAAAATGTATACATTCCCCCAAACCCAGAAATTTAATTTCTTAGCCTCTTAAGGCATCACTTACCATGTGTTGCATACAATAATCACATATGTATACAAACAAATAGAAAAAGCAGCAAGTTTAATTTCCCTCAACCGTAAAAGATTCATGAAAAAGTATTATATTTCAAAGAATTTTAATTTAATCTAAATAATAGGAGAGAAAAGAGAGATCTTCCATATTTTAATTGAAAAATCACCAGCTGGAGAACACTGAGACAGTGAAACAATCAGGAAAGCATTGAGATATAAATTGGAGAATGAAACAAAACAGAAAATTTCAAATGGCCTCACTAGTAGACTACTATTGTAAATACAGCAATCCAAAAAAACCGTATATAGTGATTAAAGGAAAGAATAATTACTACTGTACTGTTCTTTTGCTTTGAGGATTGGCTCTCATCTATGAGAAGCCTAGCTAAACAACCCATCAAAATATGCTGTACTAATCTAGGAAATACACTGGTAACACAGACACCTTCTAATATAGAATAAACTGCCAACGTATGAATAGCGTGAGGCAGGGGGAGGGACAGGGGAGCATTGTGAATCGCTTCTGTAGGTTTCTATCTGCACTTTAAAAATTCACCTCCTCTCTAAGGGCCTGATCTAAAGCCCTTTAAAGTCAAAGGAAAGACTCCCACTGACTTTACTGGGTTTTGTTCCAGGGCCTAAATTCCATGCAATTCCATCTTCAGTGCTGTAAAGAATGAGGTATGTACTGTTCTTCATCCCACGATGTGGAGCCCACCCTGTTTTGGATGTAGCTGAAGTGAGGAGGTCCTGAGTTTTATGACATGGGAGATCTACCAACAATAGATGGAAAGCCTCACTGTCATGAACAAGGATCACTATACCTTTTTCAGTATTTGGTGTTCCTATGGGGACACTGATCAGATATACTAATGATGTCAATTATATTTACAGGCTGAGATTTTCACCTGGGTCTAAAGGAAGTAGGTGTTCATCTACCCCTGAATTTCAACAAGAATGTAGCTTCTATCTCCCTTAGGTTTCTTTGAAAATCCCAGACAAAATGTACTTGTGTTTGATTAGTTGGCTCTAAAATTAGAGTTTTTTTGTTTTGTTTTGTCTTTGCCTACTGATTTCTTGTTTAAATCTTTATATTGCGCTAAATTCTTCACCTGGTGTAAATCAGTGCATCTCCATTGACTTCACTGATCTCCATAGCTCCACTGGACAGTGCAAAGGATTTGGCCCTGTATGGGTAAATTATTGTTTTACACAGCACCTTGCACAAGCCAGTGCTCTTTTAAATTATGAACAAACATGCAACATGGTGAGAAATGGCAATCTGTGTTATAATAATATGAAGACTTATTACTGACCATTTTAATGTGGATACATTTGAGAATATATATTTTCCTATAAGATCCATAACCCCGTGAGTCTATCTGTAAACACCTCTAATTACCAGACATGTTTGATATTGACAATTTTAGCAAGGACAGAGCATATGGAAGCACTTTTATGTTACTAATTATTATAAGTAATAGTATAGTGTGGTTTGTGTAACTTGTGATAGAATACAAAACCCATGGTCCCTGTTTTAAGGAGCTGAGATAAAAACAAACACAGAGAAAGAATTAGTGCAAATTCTGGAGATTATGTATAATTTTGTACAGTTAGAAGGCATCATGGAAGAGAGATGTCATAAGGAAGGATTTAGGGAGGGAGGAAACTATTTAGCCCACCAGAAGCTACAAAACTGCTCCAAGTCTTGGCATTCCTTTGTCCATAATTATTTTCCTGAGTCTGTGTTTTCAAGTTTATTTCAAAAAGTTTTGCACAACATACTTGTCTGATGGAAGTAATGTTTTTAATACTACATGTACTGCAATTACTTTGTAATGACAATATCCTTTAAATGATGAAAAATACCATGCAAAGATACAGTAATTACTGGGTTTCAGAGTAACAGCCGTGTTAGTCTATTCGCAAAAAGAAAAGGAGTACTTGTGGCACCTTAGAGACTAACCAATTTATTTGAGCATGAGCTTTCGTGAGCTACAGCTCACTTCATCGGATGCATACCGTGGAAACTGCAGCAGACTTTATATACACACAGAGAATATGAAACAATACCTCCTCCCACCCCACTGTCCTGCTGGTAATAGCTTATCTAAAGTGATCATCAAGTTGGGCCATTTCCAGCACAAATCCAGGTTTGGTAATTACAGTTTAAACGTGAGACCTGTTAGATCAAAGGAGAACTCAACCAAAACCATAAAACATTGCCTATCTTCAAGTTGAAAACCATCAGCTACATGATTTTCACCAAAAACCATAAACCTGCCCCTAGTCACTTGAAACTTGACTTACATTTGCTTTAGAGTTAGTACAAATTCACTGAAGACATTGTGAACTTTTTTGCTAGTTTGAATTTTTGGATGCTAACAAAATCTGAGACCAAGAAAATTTGCCTGATTATTTAAAAAGGTTTGTAAAGCTGTAGCGATGATGATCTGTTTTAGAAGAGAGAGACACAATTATCCTATGATGAAAGGTAATTATCATTTTAGTTACATAATTATTTTATGGTTATATGACCACTGGAGAATCAAGTTGTTGTGTTTTCCTTTCTGCACGTGGGACAAACACCAGTAATAAACTCCATTTTTTCTGCCTTCCATAACATGAAACAGTTTGAAATAAAAGTTGTACTTGCAAAAATGTCTGAAATTCTAACTCCCCGTCTAATCTATAGTAAAACACATAATAAAAATGGGCCAAATTCATCCCTGATGTAAGTCCACTGACTACAGTGTGGTTACATCAGGGAAGAAAATGAAGGAAATGTAGCCCTTGTAAAAATCCACTGGGCCAAAGGAACAAAGACATGTTAACTATGTTTTCACTAGTCCACCCCATTATCTGATCTACAGTTTCAGTAATATAAGACACAATTATTTTTTATTGTTCAGATAATTCTCCTATCTTGTTATATACCCCAGAGTGGAGAGGAGAGGAGGCAGCTGTCAACCCATGAGCAAACACTCTATGGAGTAGATTTAAAGAATGGCCCACAACACAGCTTCTGATTTTCACATACACATCTTCCAGATCAAAAATTTATCAGCAGGCCAATCAGGAAGTTGGATGGCTAACTGATTTGCACACACAAACACCTGCGTGCACACACACAAAACATGTAACACTTCCAGAAAGGAATTCAGAAGCTTTGACTTTATATAGTTTTGAAATTATAAAGTTAAATAAATGAGCGTGCTGCATACAAAAATGAGAAGTAAATAATGTTCATGCTGTGTAACATATTAGGAGTTCCAGGACCAAAACCAGTAATGATGCTATTATATGAATGTGCTGCTATAACATATTCTACTTCCTGGGATGAGTAAAAAACAAGTGAAGGGCACTTCCAAAAATGGCTCCTCTGGATGTCTAATATTAAAGCTCATCATATTCCACTTTTCCAGAAATGGGAAGAGAGAGATGAACAGAAAATGCTGTATGGCTTATCCACAGCATTAGAGCCAATGTTATTACCATATCATACATTTACATTCAGTTTCATTCACTGAATGTAAATGTAAAAAATACTGTTTTATTGTCTATAGATTGCTGGATTATAAAATAGAAAAATTTGTCAGTAATTCCACACATTACAATTATACAGCACACACACTGATTAATACTGAGTGATGCCTTTTTGAGAGATAGTGAATCAGAGGTGCATATTTTCATCTTGAGCTTAATCGTCTACTTGTTCTGAGATTAGTGTGCATCTATTCATAATTTCACTTGTTCTCCTTTTCTCTCATTCTCTCTCTCACTTTTCTCTTTATATAGAAATATGTCACATCCATAAATATGTAAATACAACATGTAAATACAGCATACATATATATATTATCATTTAAGACAAATACTGTAGTAAAAACATCTGTACATATAAAGTGCTCAGAAGACCAATTCAGCAACACAATCATCCTTGCAGACTCACAGTATCACATTCTGTAGAGGGCACCCTTGTTTCAGCTAGAGCATATTACCTTTTCCCTCTTTCTTTGTAAGTAACTTTGACTACATTATGTCACATCTGAAATTGTCAGATACATACAATAGTAAAAGACTTTCTCTGATGGTATTATTACAATGCATGGTATAGACCTGTGAAACAGAACAAAGTGTAGCTACAGAGAGTACACTTTTCTTTTCAAATAGTATCAATGATTTTTACCTTAACAACTGATCATGAATTAATTTGCTGCTAAGAAGGACATACTCACACTAAAGATATTGTCTGTCTGCTATTATTTTTATTCCATTTTCGTCTTTATTGTTCCTTTGAGGGATTTTCTCTTCCCAATATTCAAAGAGACAGGAAGAATGTTCTATGTTAAATTAAAGGAAGGTTTTAAGCTAACATTGCTGTAGCTGCACATTTCCTCCTTATTTCTCTATAAACCATAACATTAAAAGTTCCCAGAATTCAGATTTATGCAACAATGAGCCCTGATAACTGCTAGGATAAAAGCTATTGTCTACACGCGCCAACACCAATACCACATCCAATGAAATTCCCTTTTGAAATCATACTGTTTCTATGCAATCACCTTGTTGCCCAAATACTTCATACTCAATATACTGGATTTTACTGACATAGCTGCTCTTTTTCAACATTGCTGCTTATAGAACTCTCTCTTTTCCTCAACACCATCATTTCTGGGATTTTTTCAATAATTTTGATTAATGTAAAGTTTACATCATTACCATCTGACAGCTGTTGGGTGGCCTTTGTGAAATGAGTTGGTGGTCTCAGGCCATTTCCTATGAGACAGATGTTCACATCATAAAAACAAATCACCACCACAGTTGTCACTAAGGTCTCAATCCAGCAAAGCACTTAAACCCATATTCAGCTTCGGAGTTAGCATATGCTTAAAGTTAACCATATGTTAAGTGATCCGCTGGATTGGGGCCTAAATTAGCAGAGGCCAAAGAATAGCAAACGGACATGGAGAATGATCTTCTATAGATGATCCTTTCAAAAAGGCATTATTCCCAGAAGTCCTCCAATTCAAGGCTATGCCACTTCCCCAGTGGCTGGTAGGGGAACTGGTGCCCATCAGGACTCTGGGTTCCAGCCCAGGGATCCTTGAACCAACCATGAATGTTTGCACCATCCCAAACCTTGTTGCCATTCCCTAAACTGCTCCTATTCCACCTCTATCAGGCTTCTTTCTCCACCACTTCTCTGGGTGAACCCTTACTTCAAGGCCTTCATCCCAGGGTTTCTATTCTTCCCTGGGTTTCCTCCTTTCCCTTCCTAAGCCCAGAGTGTGACTGCACGCTTCCACACTACAGCTTCCTTATGCCCTCACTTCCTGACCTTATACCAACGCTGCCTGGTCCTGCCCAGCTGGGCTCCATCTTCTATCATTGCTTCCTATCAAGCCTTACTTAGCCCCTTCTGAGTCACATTAACTTTTTCCAGGCTGGTGTGGGGTAGTGATGAGATAGCAAGTGTGAAAAATTGGGACAGGGAGTGGGGGGTAATAGGCACCTATATAAGATAAAGACCCAAATATCGGGACTGTCCCTATAAAATCGGGACATCTCGTCACCCTAGTGTGGTGCGAACACCTCATCACAGAGACCAACACTCAGGCTCTGTAATCTGACACAAATAAGTAACAACTTTCTGAATTTTGACTTTCAGTATGCAGACCTTTACATTTGTGGTAAATATTGGTGTTAAAATAATTTTAATTTAATTCTTTTCTTCTCCTCTCTCCCCACCATTTTACCACAGGAAATCTAATGTTCAGCCAGGACAGCAGAGAATCACTTTCTTCTTCTAGCTGGTTGGATAAAGAATGCACTGCTGTGTGATAGGGTATGCCATATTAACCTGTAACAATCAGAAGACATTGTTTGCTTTCCTAGGATGCTACCATGATGACTGGAGGTAGGATCTTTCAATGACTTCCATTATCATCTAATTATCTGATTGCTTTTACTATTGCTTGCCCATATCACTGGTGAAAAGAACAATTTTCATCAGTGTCTCTAAGCAACTTTGGAATCAAGACTCTCATTATCAGAATTTCAACAGTAAAGACATACAATCCTGAAGAAATACTGTACTAGTATGCATTGAAGGAGTGACTGGAAATCAGTATTTTGTACCTTTGAAAACAGTGTAAATTCTACAGCTATTATTACAAATATTTTTTCATATAAGGATAAGAGCTCTCATGTCTGTAGGAAGCATTTTTTACAAGTGTTTACTGTTGGGGCCCAATGCATCATTAGTTGCAACTCTATTTAAGTCAACGTTAGATCACATGTGAATCTGAGTCCCTATTTTTAGCCATTTATGGCTATCTCACACAGATTTGCACTATTTGTATGTGTGAGCTGATAGTGTTTGTGGCAGGCAAAGGTAGGCAAACGTGCAATGGTAACAGCAAAGGAAGTAGTAACAATAGTGTGTCTTGCTTCAAAAACATCACTATTTATTACTGATAGTGTTCACCTTTTCTCACTATCTGAAGACCATAGAATCATAGAATACCAGGGTTGGAAGGGACCCCTGAAGGTCATCTAGTCCAACCCCCTGCTCGAAGCAGGACCAATTCCCAGTTAAATCATCCCAGCCAGGGCTTTGTCAAGCCTGACCTTAAAAACCTCTAAGGAAGGAGATTCTACCACCTCCCTAGGTAACGCATTCCAGTGTTTCATCACCCTCTTAGTGAAAAAGCTTTTCCTAATATCCAATCTAAACCTCCCCCACTGCAACTTGAGACCATTACTCCTCGTTCTGTCATCTGCTACCATTGAGAACAGTCTAGAGCCATCCTCTTTGGAACCCCCTTTCAGGTAGTTGAAAGCAGCTATCAAATCCCCCCTCATTCTTCTCTTCTGCAGGCTAAACAATCCCAGCTCCCTCAGCCTCTCCTCATAAGTCATGTGTTCTAGACCCCTAATCATTTTTGTTGCCCTTCGCTGGACTCTCTCCAATTTATCCACATTCTTCTTGTAGTGTGGGGCCCAAAACTGGACACAGTACTCCAGATGAGGCCTCACCAATGTCGAATAGAGGGGAACGATCACGTCCCTCGATCTGCTCGCTATGCCCCTACTTATACATCCCAAAATGCCATTGGCCTTCTTGGCAACAAGGGCACACTGCTGACTCATATCCAGCTTCTCGTCCACTGTCATCCCTAGGTCCTTTTCCGCAGAACTGCTGCCTAGCCATTCGGTCCCTAGTCTGTAGCAGGGGCATTGGATTCTTCCATCCTAAGTGCAGGACCCTGCACTTATCCTTATTGAACCTCATCAGATTTCTTTTGGCCCAATCCTCCAATTTGTCTAGGTCCTTCTGTATCCTATCCCTCCCCTCCAGCATATCTACCACTCCTCCCAGTTTAGTATCATCCGCAAATTTGCTGAGAGTGCAATCCACACCATCCTCCAGATCATTTATGAAGATATTGAACAAAACCGGCCCCAGGACCGACCCTTGGGGCACTCCACTTGATACCGGCTGCCAACTAGACATGGAGCCATTGATCACTACCCGTTGAGCCCGACAATCTAGCCAGCTTTCTACCCACCTTATAGTGCATTCATCCAGCCCATACTTCCTTAACTTGCTGACAAGAATACTGTGGGAGACCGTGTCAAAAGTTTTGCTAAAGTCAAGAAACAATACATCCACTGCTTTCCCTTCATCCACAGAACCAGTAATCTCATCATAAAAGGAGATTAGATTAGTCAGGCATGACCTTCCCTTGGTGAATCCATGCTGGCTGTTCCTGATCACTTTCCTCTCATGCAAGTGCATCAGGATTGATTCTTTGAGGACCTGCTCCATGATTTTTCCAGGGACTGAGGTGAGGCTGACTGGCCTGTAGTTCCCAGGATCCTCCTTCTTCCCTTTTTTAAAGATTGGCACTACATTAGCCTTTTTCCAGTCATCTGGGACTTCCCCCGTTCGCCATGAGTTTTCAAAGCTAATGGCCAATGGCTCTGCAATCACAGCCGCCAATTCCTTCAGCACTCTCGGATGCAACTCGTCCGGCCCCATGGACTTGTGCACGTCCAGCTTTTCTAAATAGTCCCTAACCACCTCTATTTCCACAGAGGGCTGACCATCTCTTCCCCATTTTGTGATGCCCAGCGCAGCAGTCTGGGAGCTGACCTTGTTAGTGAAAACAGAGGCAAAAAAAGCATTGAGTACATTAGCTTTTTCCACATCCTCTGTCACTAGGTTGCCTCCCTCATTCAGTAAGGGGCCCACACTTTCCTTGGCTTTCTTCTTGTTGCCAACATACCTGAAGAAACCCTTCTTGTTACTCTTGACATCTCTTGCTAGCTGCAGCTCCAGGTGCAATTTGGCCCTCCTGATATCATTCCTACATGCCCAAGCAATATTTTTATACTCTTCCCTGGTCATATGTCCAACCATGTTAAAGGACTATTTTAAAACTAAATTTTAGGAAACCAAAGAAGCCAGATTCTACTGATTTGCACTGGTGCAATTAACAGGGATCATTCCACTGTAAAAACCAGCATAACACTAGTGTTTGTAAAGAATCAGAACTAAGCTCCCTACCTCTGTTTGCACGTTTGTGATATTTGTTGCAAATTGCATCACACGTGTTGAAAATCCCGGCTTCTAAGACATATCATGTTAATGATGTGCTGCTCCTTCTAGTGGGAGTAGATATTGTGGATTCATTCCTATTATATCCTCACCATGAACTGGAAACACAATATGTGCGGGCAGAACTTGTTCCACTTCCTACGCTTTGGTTGAAATTTTGCATGATGGTGGTAGCTGGAGAAATTAATAGATGATTTGTATTTTATTTTATTTTATTTTTTTGTTAACACAGAGACTACTAGTAATAGAACTATTTTTGTTTTAAATGTTAGATCTTGTTTATTACTGTACTGCCAGTTTTGGTTGTAGCAAGAGTAATTTCAGGTACTTGGTCCCCCTGTCTGGATTCTGTTCAGGATGAACATGGATTTTCACATTCAGAAATTGATTAAGCATTAATGCTGCTGATCTCATCTACGGAAGAATCATCAACCGGTATTTCCACTTTCTCCTTCATGGTACTGACATCAGATTTCTGAATCTCATAATTGTCATCCCTAGCATTAACCCAGGGCTCCGCTGCCATGACCATCTCAATATCCTTTTCCTCGAAATGGGAAAGTTTGAGAAACAGCAAGGTCAGGATCATACGTGTCAAGGAATGGCAGTAACGATCTAAATGCATTTAAGGTTGGTTTACATCTTGCCCTTCTGGAGCGAGGCATTAACACTGCCTGTCAAGAATGGACTGAACACTTCAGTAATGGCTTTCACTAGCTATGAGGAGTATGAATCCATCTCACCGGTCATGCCACATTCCCAACCACTTCCAGGACCTCTGTTCATGAAGTCAGGTAAAAACTCTATTTTACATTCTTGTGTGCTATTAGATTATTCTTTTTAGTACTTTATTCCATCGTCATGTAGTCAGTTACTTGATCTTATGCAAACAGTTTTGCTTAGTCCACAGGAAATTCCACATAAGGTCTATTGCTTTAACAGGTATTTATTTTAGTGACCACCACTGTGATTTGTACTGTATTTATGATATCTCAAGATGTTTCACACATTCTGAGTCAAAGTCTGAAAGGGAATAATTTGCATATATTTCCTGAGTTGTACATGCAGTTAATATTGATCCGTTGGTAAAGGAGAAAGAGAACAAAATGCTGCCTAATAATAGCAATTACATTATATATAGTTTGTGAGAATCACTTTTCAGGATCAATTTTTGAACCTGGAGGACAGATTATAGCTGTGCTTAGCATCACTGCTGAAGTTAAGGTTTCTTTGATACTTCACTTCTAATCTGTGACATACACCATCTATTACAGCAATTTGCAGATGGTAAAAGCTCTTACTTTTAGTTTTTTGGAGCTGATACCAATGAATCACAAGCATCTTGGCTCAAGTCTCAGCCAGAGTAGCACGAATGGAGTTACATTTCAAAGATTTGACCTGATATTTTAGCCAATTCCCACTGACTCTAATGAAAGCTAAAGCCCTGTAACAAAGCTTTGAATGTGTACTTCAGCAGGCTTGTCTATACCAAAAAAAATGAGGCCCCATAATTCACCGCACTGAGTAGGGTTATTTGACACTAGTAAAAATGCCTCCATCCCATACAGACTCCAATCCCCACAGTTGCTATCACTTTTGGAAATGCTCTGGCGTAGAATTACTGGTCCCAGGTTTCCAAACATGTGTAAGTGGGGGATGGAGCACTCTGGTTATTGTAAACATTGCTTCAGACTAAAATGTCAGTCATTTCAAATAAAAACCTACAGTACCTCTGTCAAATTGGTGTAGCCATTTGAATCCTGGGGTCATATACTTTCTGCATGGAACTGCCTTTCATGCCAATGCAAATCCTGCCAAGAGAAATAAGTACCACTTATATTCTTTTAAATTAACAACATAACTGCCAATATAGTAAATATATGCCAGAAACATTGTCCCAAATAAGCCATGATCCTGCTGCAGTGTCATTACCACATCCTGGTGATTTTTAGGTTTTCTTCTTAAATGACTGAACAAACAAGGCATGGAATCAACAGAATGAATATAACAAAGTCCAGTTTCTACTAGCTCATCAGCTATTGAAAAACTTTGCCCCTTCCAATATTTCTACCACTCCCCTCTCTAGAGCTACCTCTGTGGCCCTGCCGCACTCATGGCCTCCTCCTCTGGTTCCTCTCACCCTTATCTTTCCACCTACGGTTGCCCAGCGATGGCTCCTTCTTCCCTCATCCGCATTCTTATCTCTTCAGTGGCTGCCTCCACCCTTCTCTCCTGATGACTGCCAGTCCCCAGGAACTGAACTGTCTCCCCTTCCAGGCTCCTATTCTGGCAACAGATCAGTGCCCTACCAGCAGCAGCTAGCACCAGAGTTAGCTGGTTAGCTAACCTGAGTTAAGATTACAATTTTTTTTTTTTGCAGTATAGCTATATCTTCTGTTTCCTAATATACCTCCTCCAGAGAGCTAGAGGACACCACTCTGTAAGGCCTTGAAACTGGCACGTCCCAGGATTACAGCATTTACACACACACGCAATTATTTGAAAAATGCATGGTCCTAGGTATGTCTACAATTGGAGCTGGGAGTATGATTCCCAGAGAGATATCTCGCTCTAGCTCTCTTTGAGCTCATGTACTAAAACCAGAATGCAGCCATGGCGGTGCAAGCTTCAGAACAGGCTAGCTGCCCAAACTATGTGCCTAGGGTCTCTGGTGGGCAGGTGTTCAAGGCAGATACATTCTGGTTTTCGTGAGCTAGTTCCATGAGAGCTAGCATGAGTATATCTCCTTGAGTGGAAAATCATACCCCCAGCTCAGAGCACAGACATACTGTACTCTCAGTCAGAAAAAAAAATGTAGCAGTTTGACTTGCCTAATTTAATAGAGAGTCTTAACAAAATGTTGTATATCTCTGATAATTAAACAATTCAGGAATAGCAAAAAAGTATTGATTCAACTGCAGAGCTGGACAGCAGTTATATAAAACCAAACATGTTTTCTGTCTTTTTATGATATTTCCAGATGCAGCATCTCTATACTGAAGATGTTTAATGTGGTAGTGTATCTTAAAACAAAACCAGCCACTCATCCACCCAGAGAAGATAATATTTATTGGGCCTGATTCTGTACAGTCTTGCCCTTCATGTAGGCTTTTGCCCCTGTAGAAACTACCCTTTTGATCCAAGAATATTTAACACCAACTTTGATCTTCAAGTCCATAGTTTTCAATGGCTATTCACAGTGCAGGGCAGCAGAGAATCAGACCCCTCATGTTTCATGAATGTCCTGCACTTTATTATAGTATGGGACCAATATTCCTTATATATACACAGAAGAAAATAATTTGGGGCCAGACTGCTACAGATTGTGACAAGGAGAATAGTGGAGATTGCACAAAGAGCCACCCCATTCTGTGAAATGCCCTATGACTGTTACAATCAATGGACTCTTCCCCTCAGTGCATCCTGAAGCACACATCACTGTAATATGAGGGAGGGAGCTGGTGAAAAGGCAGGCCATGGGCTATCCTCACTCTACACCAGCCTGCAGAGCAGGCCAGCTTCAGCCTGCTAAAGGGGGTGGTGAGGGAGCATCATCCTGACAGGTGGCACAGCCTGAGCAGTGTCCCTGTGCAAAGGGCTCCCTTCATGATCTCCCCATGGGCCCACACCGCTCTATAACACCCTATACACAGGACAGTGGGTAAATGCCACAATCTGGCCTTCTCCATTACCAGTGGATTCACGCACAGCACTATCTCGATCACGGTGTGTGACTCAACCCATCCTCCCCATTGTCAAAAAGATTTGCCAAGAAACTTAAACCTTCTTGCAGCTTGTGAGACAACATGAGTTAGTAAATTAACTGGCCTCTACCACCCATTGTACATTACTCATACAGTAAAGTGTACAGCATTCTTAATATCTGAAACAAACTGCCAAATAACCAACACCTAGCACATAATTAAAGTCTTTCATAGCTGCCACAGTTCACAAGTTCTGCTTTTGGATCACAATCTCTTACATCTTACCTTTCTGACATGAGACACCTGAGATCGAATAGTCTGGATAAATATTATGTACATAAATATGGATATAGACACACATGCACATAAAGCATCTGTCATTTGAGAGCTCAATAAAAATGCAAATTAGCCATTGCTACTGCCTAAACAGAAGCAGTGGAAGTGTACACATATTGACCTGCATGTTTGATACAATTATGAAGATAAACATGCAGAGGGAAAATTTACACATATCGCATAAAGGTTTAGCCATGCAGCTATTCCCATGGAGGTCAGTTAAGGTCATGGTGCTAACTAGCTGATCCTCATTTCCATTCCCCTAGATCTCTCCAAAAACACACTCCACAGCGTTAACCCAAATCTCACACGTTTCCCTCAATAATGTGGTTTTTCTATTTTCATGTGTTTTTAATGTCATGTTTCATTTTTTCTCATCTCATCAGTCTCATCGAGCAGCACAAGGAAGCTACCCTGTTCCATCACTGTGTCTACATTAGCCTTTTTTCTAAAATTTCCCCATGTCGTTAGCACCAGTGCAAGTCCACTAATGTCACTGAGGAGCAGGTTTCGCTTGAATGCCGGCATTTTAACCACAGGTTCATCCATCTGCTCAGAGCAGGTCTACACAAAGTCGTGAACACGCCGACAGTGCCTTTTCTGCACTACTGCTGCCACCATTAGGGTTCTCAGCTGTTCAAGTTTTCCCAGGATCATCCCCCTTTTTTGAGGTAGCTGTCCTGGGAAATCTGGAAGGGTGCTCAGGACACACCGCCAGCTGTCCAGTTCTGTGGACTCAGGACCATGGCAGATGTCCCATTTTTTTGTACCTCACAGGTGGCAATCCTAGCCACCATTGCTACCACCAGCAAACCTGCATCAGTGCCAATAACCAGAGGACATTTTAGCAAAAGCGTCTACAGTGAACAAAGCTTTGAGGTTAGGTGTGGGATGTTGATTGTCTTCAGAAAGGTCTGCATTTCGTAGCACTCTGCATTAGAGTTAAGACTCACTCACTTGAGCAATATGCTATGACCCTATATTTCAGCAACATGTGACTTATATGAAAAAAATATTCTCTAGATGTATGGTACACCATGTTCTTTACTGATTTGTTGCAACTGGAATGATGACATACAAATATGTAACATGCTCACTACGGCAACCCCAAGGGGTGAGAGTTCAGACTGGAGTGACCTGTTTCATTGATTAGATCAAATCTCAGACTCACATCAGTGAGTTTCATAGCTGAATATTCTGCAGATGCTTTACAAAAGAGGCCAATAATTACTTACTTTAAGCAGAAGTGTCTGGATGGGATCTCCTTTTCTCACAAGTAAGCATGTACGATTAGGCTATGTCTATGCTACAGACCTTAAAGCAGCACACCTGCACCACTGTATGGTCTTCCACATAGCTGCTCTATGCCAAACAGGAGTGAGCTCTCCCGCAGGCATAATTAAACCACCCCTAACAAGCAGGAGCAGCTATGTCAGTGGGAGAGCGTCTCCTGTCGATATAGTACTGTCCACACCTGTGCTTTTGTCGGTGAACCTTATATCAGTCAGGAAGGTGGTTTTTTACACCCCTGACTGACAAGTTTTACTGACAAAAGTGCTAGTGTAGACAAAGCCTTACAGAGACAAAAGACCAAGCAACTGATCCCTGCCCATCCCATGTGAAGCCTAGATAGGCTTGCAGACAAGCCTTCCATTGTTGTACTGCTTTCACTACACAATCACTGAGCATTAAGCAGTCTCACACATGGGGGGAGGGAAGAGGGAGAACATATAGAACCATCAAGGTAATTCAAGCACATAATTTGAATTTTGTGGTTTACTCTGTTTTGGAAAGTGAACACATAAAAGAAAACAACGTATGTTCAGTTATTGTTTTTAAATCCTCTCCCATTTGTTAATGAAATTCTCCTATTCAAATCTCTCGACAGGCAGTGATTAGGCTGGTGCTATGGTTCAATAATTTGCATCCATAGAGAGTTTCAGTCTAATAAATGGCATTCAGATGTGATAGTTACAAACAATGAACTTCTAATAGCTATTGTTGGAGCCTTTAGATTTCACCAAGAAATATCCCCAGAGCAGACCAATATGACCAAGCATTTAAGGATTTTAATATATAGTTCCTGATATACAGCCATAAATATAGCAATAGGCCACACATGTATTGTATTTAACATATACTTGAGGACATCATTCTGACAATCTGCCACCTTTCACAAGCAATAAATTAACATGAAAACTGAAAAATAATTTTAAAATGTATTGGGCTTAATAAATGACAAATTCTGATGCCTTTCTAGGGGCTCAAGTTTTCCAAACCCTGGGGGAACTACCAGAGTGGAGAAGCTGCAAGCTAATTAACATCTACCTCCCCACTGGAGACCATAAATGCTGGGGCCCCACTACACACAAGCACTCACAGCTAGATTGAGTGCTGCTCTCCATTCAGAGACGGCAGTCTGTGACCCTTTGGGGTTCAACCCAGACCAATAAGGAATTGAGTCACTGCATGCCCAGCAACTCAGAGTGCCTTAAATGGTATGCTGCTGTGGCTGACAGCCCTGACACCAACAGCCATCCTACAAGCCTGCAGGTCACACTCTAGCTTCTACCACCCAGTTACTCCTTGCTGGGTGACTCCAACACCCTCCCAGTCCCGAATTTCCCCAAAACCATCTGCCCTGCAATGTCCAGCCCTCTCCTGGAACACTCCCAGAAGTTATTAAATTAATTGTTCCTTGAAAGAGAAAATACACTGCAGTCTGTTAGCTTAACTGGGGTTAATCTACCCTTCCCTTCAATCAGTGCACTGAATTGGTTTACAGTAAAACAAGGTTATTAAACAAAAAGTCAGAGGCTTAGGTGATATCATGTATAAGGACTAAAGATACAAAGGGTTACAAGCAAACACAAGTAAAAATATGCTTCTAAGACTAAAACTTAATTTCAGCAAGTTACAATCTTTGCCTTAGCAGGTTTCTCACCTAAACTCAGTTTCCAGAGACTTCAATCCTGTTGGTTGAAGGACCCAACATTATTTGCCCTGGTCTACACTAGGAGTTGAGGTCGAATTTAGCAGCGTTAAATCAATTTAACCCTGTACCTGTCCACACGACGAAGCCCTTTTTTTTTTTTTTTTTTTTAAACTTAAAGGGATCTTAAAATAGATTTCCTTACTCCATCACCAACAAGGGGATTAGCGCTGAAATCGGCCTTGCTGGGTCGAATTTGGGGTACTGTGGACGTAATTAGACAGTATTGGGCTCCGGGAGCTATCCCAGAGTGCTCCATTGTGACCACTCTGGACAGCGCACTCAACTCAGATGCACTGGCCAGGTAGACAGGAAAAGGCCCGCGAACTTTTGAATTTCGATTTCCTGTTTGGCCAGCGTGGCAAGCTGCAGGTGAGTGCAGAGCTCATCAACAGAGGTGACCATGATGGAGTCCCAGAATCGCAAAAGAGCTCCAGCATGGACCGAACGGGAGGTACAGGATCTGATCGCTGTATGGGGAGAGGAATCTGTGCTATCAGAACTCAGTTCCAGTTTTCAAAATGCCAAAACATTTGTCAAAATCTCCCAGGGCATGAAGGACAGAGGCCATAACAGGGACCCAAAGCAGTGCCACATGAAACTTAAGGAGCTGAGGCAAGCCTACCAGAAAATTAGAGAGGCAAACGGCCGCTCCGGGTCAGAGCCCCAAACATGCTGCTTCTATGATGAGCTGCATGCCATTTTAGGGGGTTCAGCCATCACTACCCCGGCCGTGTTGTTTGACTCCTTCAATGGAGATGGAGGCAACGTGGAAGATGATGATGATGAAGTTGTCGATAGCTCACAGCAAGCAAGCGGAGAAACCAGTTTTCCCGACAGCCAGGAACTGTTTCTCACCCTGAACCTGGAGCCAGTACCCCCCAAACCCATCCAAGGCTGCCTCCCGGACCCGCCAGGCAGAGAAGGGACCTCTGGTGAGTGTACCTTTTAAAATACTATACATGGTTTAAAAGCAAGCATGTTTAATGATTAATTTGCTCTGGCATTTGCGGCTCTCCTGGATGTACTCCCAGAGCCTTTGTAAAATATTTCTGGGGAGGGCAGCCTTATTCTACCCACCATGGTAAGACACTTTACCACACCAGGCCAGTAGCACATACTCGGGAATCATTGGAGAACAAAGCATTGCAGTGTATGTTTGCTGGCACTCAACCAACATCCGTTCTTTATATCTCTGTGTTATCCTCAGGAGAGTGATATCATTCATGGTCACCTGGTTGAAATAGGGTGCTTTTCTTATGGGGACATTCAGAGCTGCCCGTTTCTGCTGGGCTGTTTGCCTGTGGCTGAACAGAAATGCTCCCCGCTGTTAGCCACAGGGAGCGGTGGGGGGAGGCAAAATGCAACCTTGGAACAAAAGCACATGTGCTATGTATGTAATGTCAACAACAAGGTTTACCGTGAAAGAGTGTACCCATTGTTCTATAAAATGTGTCTTTTTAAATACACTGTCCCTTTTTTTTTCCTCCACCAGCTGCATGTGTTTCAAGGATCACAGGATCTTCTCCTTCCCAAAGGCTAGTGAAGATTAGAAGACGAAAAAAATGCACTCGTGATGAAATGTTCTCTGACCTCATGCTGTCCTCCCACACTGACAGAGCACAGACAAATGCGTGGAGGCAGACAATGTCAGAGTGCAGGAAAGCACAAAATGACTGGGAGGAGAGGTGGCAGGCAGAGGAGAGTAAGTGGCGGGCTGAAGAGAGGTCTGAAGCTGAAAGGTGACGGCTGCGTGATGAGAGGAGCCAGGATTCAATGCTGAGGCTACTGGAGGATCAAACTAATACACTCCAGCGTATGGTTGAGCTGCAGGAAAGGCAGCTGGAGCACAGACCACCGCTACAACCCCTGTGTAACCAACCACCCTCCTCCCCAAGTTCCATAGCCTCCTCACCCAGATGCCCAAGAACGCGGTGGGGGGGCCTCTGGCCACCCAGCCACTCTACCCCAGAGGATTGCCCAAGCAACAGAAGGCTGGCATTCAAAAAGTTTTAAAGTTTTAAACTTTTAAAGTGCTGTGTGGCCTTGTCCTTCCCTCCTCCACCACCCCTCCTGATGCTTCTCTCCTCCACCAACCCTCCCGGACTACCTTGGCAGTTATCCCCCTATTTGTGTGATGACTTAATAAAGAATGCATGAACGTTAAGCAACAATTACTTTATTGCCTCTGCAAGCGGTGATCGAAGGGAGGAGGGGAGGGTGGTTAGCTTACAGGGAAGTAGAGTGAACCAAGGGGTGGGGGGTTTCATCAAGGAGAAACAAACAGAACTTTCACACCATAGCCTGTCCAGTCATGAAACTGGTTTTCAAAGCTTCTCTGATGCGTACCGCGCCCTCCTGTGCTCTTCTAACTGCCCTGGTGTCTGGCTGCGCATAACCAGCGGCCAGGTGATTTGCCTCAACCTCCCACCCTGCCATAAACGTCTCCCCCTTACTCTCACAGATATTGTGGAGCGCATAGAAAGCAGTAATAACAGTGGGAATATTGGTTTCACTGAGGTCTAACCGACTCAGTAAACTGCGCCAGCACGCTTTTAAACGTCCAAATGCACATTCTACCACCATTCTGCACTTGCTCAGCCTGTAGTTGAACAGCTCCTGACTACTATCCAGGCTGCCTGCGTACAGCTTCATGAGCCAGGGCATTCAGGGGTAGGCTCGGTCCCCAAGGATAACTGTAGGCATTTCAACATCCCCAACGGTTATTTTCTGGTCTGGGAATAAAGTCCCTTCCTGCAGCTTCTGAAACAGACAAGAGTTCCTGAAGATGCGAGCGTCATGTACCTTTCCCGGCCATCCCACGTTGTTGTTGGTGAAACGTCCCTTGTGATCCACCAGTGCTTGCAGCACTATTGAAAAGTACCCCTTGCGGTTTATGTACTCGCCGGCTTGGTGCTCCGGTGCCAAGATAGGGATATGGGTTCCGTCTATGGCCCCACCACAGTTAGGGAATCATATTGCAGCAAAGCCATCCACTATGGCCTGCACATTTCCCAGGGTCACTATCCTTGATATCAGCAGATCTTTGATTGCGTGGGCTACTTGCATCACAGCAGCCCCCCCAGTAGATTTGTCCACTCCAAATTGATTCCCAACTGACCGGTAACTGTCTGGCATTGCAAGCTTCCACAGGGCTATCGCCACTCGCTTCTCAATTGTGAGGGCTGCTCTCATCTTGGTATTCTTGCGCCTCAGGGCAGGGGAAAGCAAGTCACAAAGTTCCATGAAAATGCCCTTACACATGCGAAAGTTTCGCAACCACTGGGAATCGTCCCAGACCTGCAACACTATGCGGTCCCACCAGTCTATGCTGGTTTCCCGGGCCCAGAATCGGCGTTCCACAGCATGAACCTGCCCCATTAGCACCATGATGCCCGCATTGCCAGGGCCCGTGCTTTGAGAGAAGTCTGTGTCCATGTCCTGATCACTCTCATCACCGCGCTGACATCACCTACTTGCCCGGTTTCGCTTTGCCAGGTTCTGGTGCTGCATGTAGTGCTGGATAATGCGTGTGGTGTTTAATGTGCTCCTAATTGCCAAAGTGATCTGAGCGGGCTCCAGGCTTGCCAGGGTATGGCGTCCGCACAGAAAAAAGGCACAGAATGATTGTCTGTCGTTGCTCTGACAGAAGGAGGGGCTACTGACAACATGGCTTACAGGGTTGGCTTACATCAAGGAGAAACAAAAACAACTGTCACACAGAATGGCCCCCTCAAGGATTGAACTCAAAACCCTGGGTTTAACAGGCTAATGCTCAACCCACTAAGCTACCGTCCCTCTGATATTTCAGGCAGGACTTCACGGAGGGAGGGAGGGAGGGGGGAGCAAATGAATACAAAACAAACCTGGTCTATTTCTTGTTTTGATCCACTCCATCTATCTTTTACATCTTTGGCTGGCAGCAGACGGTGCAGAAGGACTGCAAGCCATCCACATCTCCTGGCTTCTTGGCAGAAGATGGTGCAATAGGCCTGCTAGCCATCCTCATATCCTGCCTGCCCGGCAGAAGATGATACAATAGGACTGCTAGCCATCCACATCTCCTGCCTGCTCACCATAAGGTGGTACAATAGGACTGTTGCAGGACTAAAGAGAATGACCTGGTCGAGTCCCTCCTAATTTAGTCACTGCATCCATATCTGCCCAGGCGCTCCTGACCGACCTTACCGAGCTGGCCAGGAGCACCTCGGACATGATGAGGATGGTTTTCAGGCCTATTGTACCGCCTGCTGCCACAAGGCAATGGGTTGCTGCCGCTGTGTAGCAATGCAGTACCATGTCTGCCAGCACCCAGGAGACATACGGTGACAGTGAGCTGAGCGGGCTCCATGCTTGCCATGGTATGGCGTCTGCACAGGTAACTCAGGAAAAAAGGTGCGAAACGATTGTCTGCCGTTGCTTTCACAGAGGGAGGGAGGGAGGAAGGGAGGAAGGGCCTGATGACATGTACCCAGAACCACCCGCAACAATGGTTTTTGCCCCATCAGGCATTGGTATCTTAACCCAGAATTCCAATGGGCAGTGGAGACTGCAGGAACTGTGGGATACCCACAGTGCAACATTCCGGAAGACGATGCTAGCCTTGGTACTGTGGAAGTACTCCGCCGAGTTAATGCACTTAAAGCATTTTGTGTGCGGACACACACAATTGACTATATAAAAATGATTTCTAAAAAATCGACTTCTATAAATTCAACCTAATTTCGTAGTGTAGACATACCCTTGACTTCAACAGCTCTGGCACCTTTAATCCCTCCCCCAAAGTGATGGATAGCAAAATGCCATTCTGTTTCCACTTATATCTCCCAAAGTTCATTGACCCTGTCAGAAGAGGCAGAAAGGCTTCCTGCAGTTCTTCCCTTCCTGTCGACTTCCCATCCCTCCCATCTGGGAGAAAACTTGTTTCTCTTTGTGTTTGATCATAGACTTTAAACCACAATATCAGTGAGTATCTATCATTCTTCATATAGTGTTAATGCATGTGTTTCACAATTATATTAACCACCAGTGTGTCACAGACTTTCACAAAAGACCTGACTCAAGACACTTTTACAATACAAAAAGAAAAGGAGTCAGAGGAACAGCCGTGTTAGTCTGTATTCGCAAAAAGAAAAGGAGTACTTGTGGCACCTTAGAGACTAACCAATTTATTTGAGCATGAGCTTTCGTGAGCTACAGCTCACTTCATCAGATGTTTACCGTGGAAACTGCAGCAGACTTTATATACACACAGAGAATATGAAACAATACCTCCTCCCACCCCACTGTCCTGCTGGTAATAGCTTATCTAAAGTGATCAACAGGTGGGCCATTTCCAGCACAAATCCAGGTTTTCTCACCCTCCACCCCCCCACACAAATTCACTCTCCTGCTGGTGCTAGCCCATCCAAAGTGACAACTCTTTACATAGTCAAGTCGGGCTATTTCCTGCATAGATCCAGGTTTCCTCACATCCCCCCCACCCCCATACACACACAAACTCACTCTCCTGCTGCTAATAGCTCATCTAAACTGACCACTCTCCAAGTTTAAATCCAAGTTAAACCAGAACATCTGGGGGGGGGGTAGGAAAAAACAAGAGGAAACAGGCTACCTTGCATAATGACTTAGCCACTCCCAGTCTCTATTTAAGCCTAAATTAATAGTATCCAATTTGCAAATGAATTCCAATTCAGCAGTTTCTCGCTGGAGTCTGGATTTGAAGTTTTTTTGTTTTAAGATAGCGACCTTCATGTCTGTGATTGCGTGACCAGAGAGATTGAAGTGTTCTCCGACTGGTTTATGAATGTTATAATTCTTGACATCTGATTTGTGTCCATTTATTCTTTTACGTAGAGACTGTCCAGTTTGACCAATGTACATGGCAGAGGGGCATTGCTGGCACATGATGGCATATATCACATTGGTGGATGTGCAGGTGAACGAGCCTCTGATAGTGTGGCTGATGTTATTAGGCCCTGTGATGGTGTCCCCTGAATAGATATGTGGGCACAATTGGCAACGGGCTTTGTTGCAAGGATAAGTTCCTGGGTTAGTGGTTCTGTTGTGTGGTATGTGGTTGTTGGTGAGTATTTGCTTCAGATTGCGGGGCTGTCTGTAGGCAAGGACTGGCCTGTCTCCCAAGACTTGTGAGAGTGTTGGGTCATCCTTTAGGATAGGTTGTAGATCCTTAATAATGCGTTGGAGGGGTTTTAGTTGGGGGCTGAAGGTGACCGCTAGTGGCGTTCTGTTATTTTCTTTGTTAGGCCTGTCCTGTAGTAGGTAACTTCTGGGAACTCTTCTGGCTCTATCAATCTGTTTCTTTACTTCTGCAGGTGGGTATTGTAGTTGTAAGAAAGCTTGACAGAGATCTTGTAGGTGTTTGTCTCTGTCTGAGGGGTTGGAGCAAATGCGGTTGTATCGCAGAGCTTGGCTGTAGACGATGGATCGTGTGGTGTGGTCAGGGTGAAAGCTGGAGGCATGCAGGTAGGAATAGCGGTCAGTAGGTTTCCGGTATAGGGTGGTGTTTATGTGGCCATTGTTTATTAGCACTGTAGTGTCCAGGAAGTGGATCTCTTGTGTGGACTGGACCAGGCTGAGGTTGGTGGTGGGATGGAAATTGTTGAAATCGTGGTGGAATTCCTCAAGGGCTTCTTTTCCATGGGTCCAGATGATGAAGATGTCATCAATATAGCGCAAGTAGAGTAGGGGCTTTAGGGGACGAGAGCTGAGGAAGCGTTGTTCTAAATCAGCCATAAAAATGTTGGCATACTGTGGGGCCATGCGGGTACCCATAGCAGTGCCGCTGATCTGAAGGTATACATTGTCCCCAAATGTGAAATAGTTATGGGTAAGGACAAAGTCACAAAGTTCAGCCACCAGGTTAGCCGTGACATTATCGGGGATAGTGTTCTTGACGGCTTGTAGTCCATCTTTGTGTGGAATGTTGGTGTAGAGGGCTTCTACATCCATAGTAGCCAGGATGGTGTTATCAGGAAGATCACCGATGGATTGAAGTTTCCTCAGGAAGTCAGTGGTGTCTCGAAGGTAGCTGGGAGTGCTGGTAGCGTAGGGCCTGAGGAGGGAGTCTACATAGCCAGACAATCCTGCTGTCAGGGTGCCAATGCCTGAGATGATGGGGCGCCCAGGATTTCCAGGTTTATGGATCTTGGGTAGTAGATAGAATATCCCAGGTCGGGGTTCCAGGGGTGTGTCTGTGCGGATTTGATCTTGTGCTTTTTCAGGAAGTTTCTTGAGCAAATGCTGTAGTTGCTTTTGGTAACTCTCAGTGGGATCATAGGGTAATGGCTTGTAGAAACTCGTGTTGGAGAGCTGCCGAGCAGCCTCTTGTTCATATTCCGACCTATTCATGATGACAACAGCACCTCCTTTGTCAGCCTTTTTGATTATGATGTCAGAGTTGTTTCTGAGGCTGTGGATGGCATTGCGTTCCGCATGGCTGAGGTTATGGGGCAAGTGATGCTGCTTTTCCACAATTTCAGCCCGTGCACGTCGGCGGAAGCACTCTATGTAGAAGTCCAGTCTGCTGTTTCGACCTTCAGGAGGAGTCCATCTAGAATCCCTCTTTCTGTAGTGTTGGCAGGGAGACCTCTGTGGATTAGTATGTTGTTCAGAGGTATTTTGGAAATATTCCTTGAGACGGAGACGTCGAAAATAGGATTCTAGGTCACCACAGAACTGTATCATGTTCGTGGGGGTGGAGGGGCAGAAGGAGAGGCCCCGAGATAGAACAGCTGCTTCTGCTGGGCTGAGAGTATAGTTGGATAGGTTACATTAATACAGTAACATTAATTAATTAATACATTAATAAATTAATACAGTAACATTGTGTAAAATCCATTGATTCTATTGCTTATCATTTGACATTACACCTCTCTGTCTTTTTCACTCAGTAAACCTTTGAAATGTATTCTTCTGAAGTGTATCCCCAAATAAAGTTTCCCTCCCCTGCTGGGTTGCTCTCTTTTTCCCTGCTTGTTCGTATATTTACATATAAGGTAAATAAAGCTTTCATTGTCTCTGCATGGCAACCAGGTTGGTCAGAATAGCAAATACACATTCCTCTGTTTAAGGCAGACTGGGCTTAACATATTTTAAGAACACAATTCTAGCATATATTTGTAACTCGATGTACACACTCCATATATACACATCACACAAGAATATTAATGATCAGTGAGTTATGAATTTTCCACTGATGTATGCCACCTCTTGTGTATACGGCATGACAACAGTGTTTTGTTAGGTAAGTGAGGTTGTCAGGCCTGGCAAAAGTTGCTGACACAGAGTAGTGAACCACAGAATCCCATCCAGCATCTTCCTAATCCTGGAGAAGATGGATTCACTGTTAGGATACAGATATTCAGGCCTGTCTGCAAAGGCCTGTACTTTAAGAATGTAGGTATATTCTTATCACTTGGCTAGTTAGAGGTATAAAAGAAAGAATCAAAAATCACTGTCTGCCAGTGTAAGGTCCTTCTCTTACTGTGACAATCTGAGACCCTGTTCTTAGGCTAAGGAGTTTGGCTAAGCCACAGAGGCAGCCATAAGCTGGGAAGCGACCGGTCACATCCTCACATTCCAAAGTAGTCACATTGAAAGAAGGTGCTATTGGGCTGTTAGGAATACAATCCTGTCCTGATAGTGCCTATCACCTCCAGAGAAAGGGAAGTGCCTAGAAGATGTAAAAGGAAATTTAGGTTGATAGTTTTCTGTCTGGTAAGAACTCACTTATCAATAGACACAGCTGGGAAACTCTTGTGTCTTTATAGATGTAGTTGTGAAATCCTCACTTCTGTATTGTTTTGTCATTATAGTTCCCACTTTGCTATTGTTTATTGGCATGGTCTCTGGTTCTGTGATTGTTTCTGTCTGCTGTATAATTAATTTTGCTGGGTGTAAACTAATTAAGGTGGTGGGATATAATTGGTTAGCTAATCATGTTACAATATGTTAGGATTGGTTAGTTAAATTTCAGTAGAATGATTGGTTAAGGTATAGCTAAGAATATTGTTATATAAATTAAGGGCAAACAGGAAGTAAGTTGGGATTCGAAAATAAGGAAAAAGGAACTTGTATTTAAGCTTGCTGGAAGTTCACCCAATAAACATCGAATTGTTTGCACCTTCAGACTTTGGGTATTGTTGCTCTCTGTTCATGCGAGAAGGACCAGGGAAGTGGGAGAGTGAAGGAATAAGCTCTCTAACATTCACATTGCAGGAAGCCCACTGTCTCCATACTGGTGATGTTACAGTGACATCATAATGTACATCATGTGACCTCAGAGCTTGGGGCCCTAGACACAGACCTACTGTGAGTAGTGGTCAATTTGGTCCTGGATACAATAGTGCATTGGCTCTGCTCCTGTCCCTCTGATAAGTTTAGAATCATTATAGACGAAGGCTATGAGTAAGGCATGGGAAAAAAAGGAACAGACATCAACATTCAAATTAAGCAAGGGCCTGAACCTAAGAAGGATTGACCAAATGCAACTCTCATTCTCCGTATGAGATTTTAGTTACCCCCAATACATACTTTGCTGCTCGAGCATACATTTCTGTATTATTTTGCAGTTCAGACACATTTATGTAAACACGGTGCAACTCAAAAAATAAGGAATTCAATGACCTTGTGAGATTTTTCACTATTTGGCCTTCTGGTCTCTAATTTTGTTTCCACAAGTGGACATAAATGCAAGCATCCAATTACCCCATTTGAGGGTGTCTACCTTGTCATTTTCACCTATGATTTACTACAGCTGTGATTTTGCTCCCCCCATTTTAAACTGTTATGAAAAGGTACAAAACATTCATACCCCTTTTTTAAATGAAGTGGAATACTTATTGCAATAATCTACAGCTTCTTAGAATTGAAGGGTTAATATTTAAATTCATTATAATTACTATAAAATTTACACCAATCACCTTTTAAAAAGTGTATTATTATTATTATGTATTACTTTTACAGTAGCACTTAGAAGCCCAAATCAAGATCAGAGCCACATTGTGGTAGGCCCTGTACATATACATAGTAAGAGACAGACCTTGCCCTCAATATAAACAGAGAAGACAAAGAGTAGGAGAAAGAAGGTATTATTCCCACTTTACCATTGGGGAACTGAGGCACAGAGTGATTAAGAGATTTGCCCAACGTAACAAATGAATTCTGTGGCAAAGTCTGGTACAAAGCCTAAATACTGCTAATCCTAGTGTAGGTCTTAACCACGGAACCATGCTTTCTCTTCAGCATTCAGAATTTGGGCCCCACCTCTGCAAAACACTTAGGCATCTGCTTTACTTAAGCATGGGGTTACATAGATGCTGAGCTGAAACAGGGATGCATTTAAGCATGCATGTCAGTACTTTGCTCATTTGGGTCAACTATTTTGCGGATTCCTTAGCGTTCCTTAAGTGTTAGCTGCCTTTCAATCAAAACCAACAGTCCAGATCAAACTGAGGCAAAAGGCTTCATCATCCTGTAAAGAAAATCTATCTGAGAGCAGATATAGGCACAGAACTGTTGCAGAAGATATAAATCAGCACAAAATTTTACCCAGTTTTACCCAGCTTAAAAATCCCTCCATTTATTTTCTCATGTACAATAGGTCAGATTAGTATATTACAAACATGTGCCTTCCAATGAGTTTCAGAAGGGGCAGATGGGTGCAGATTTTGATTCAACAGGGATCCTTTCAACAAACTAGATACCACTCAGTGGTAGAAGGCAGAACACGAATGATTCTTAAGTCAAAGAAAGTGAGTACCGAGACAATTACTACAGATCCAATCAATCCTCAAAGCATAATTCCAGTCATTTCAATGAGAATTTTCCAGGTGTTTATTGTGTGAACATGAACTCTGAGGTTTAGCGGATAGCTGGTACAAAAAGGTAAATCTCTAATAGTTTGAAAATCCAGTATGGGTTAACACTTCAAATTGCAACTGTTTATCTAAACTTTGTTCTCACATTTCGTCTGGAAAATTAGGCTGAAAACCTAGCAAGAGCAAGCATTTCTGGAAGATTTCTGATATTTCCTTTTTCTAATCGGGCTGGAAATACCAACAACCCTGATATTGGATCGTGATATTGGATGTTCTGGGTAATTTTTTGAAGGCAAGCAATATAAAACTGGCTGTGGGTACACAGAATTATGGAGAATTTCAGTTTATTCATCTACTTCATCTAACAACCGGTTTGTGACAATGTGCAAAGTCATTTTCACTACAGTACTTGTCAGTGACAAACGCACACACATGACAGTAATGCAATTAACTAGTCACTATAGAAATGTACCTGTAGAAACTGGGGAATTGAAGCTAGTTTATCACCGGGGGCCGGGGGAGAAATTCTCTTCATTTTCAGTATAATATACGTTATGCTAACCATGGATGGTACTGAAGCTCGACTTTATGAACAGGCATTTCATCCAATAAACATATTATAAACAGTATATATAATTTATTCTTCGTCTATAATAGATTTGTGCTTGCACTTAAAAATGCCTTTTGCAATTCTCATTATAACTAATACTGTTACATAATAAAATGCAACACTTAATTTAAAGTTAATTATTTTCCATTATTCAGCATTAGTAGACAAAGCAAGAGCTTTAGCTCAGTGCCAGAATGTAAAAGTTATTTTGAACTTATAATCCATGGCTTTAACAGTTTAAGGTCAAGCAGCATTGGTGTAAATTAAGAACTAAGTAAAAGGATAATAACAGTTACAACACTCTTGTGGCTTTTGAAAAAAAATTGAGAATACATTTTTTAACTTTATCCTGAAATTGGTGTTGGTTTGGAATTGGTGGCGTCACCGTATTCTGCAGGAATGCTCCAGCTATAATAATGTCACTACAGGGTTTTGGGGCTCTCACTGTGAAATGCTGTTGTGTTTTTACAAGGTTTGGCATGAGTGGTTTCTCATGCCTTTTACTCCCTTTTAATTCTAGTGAGAGAGATCCCATCCTGACTAACTTACCTACAACCACAATAGACACAATAAAATCATTCCACCCTGTCAACTAGTTCAAAAATCACACTAACGGCGCTTCACTGGTATAACATGTTTACTACCCTACCCAACTAGAGCCTAACTCACTGTCAGGTCATATTGTCAATTCTCAGATCGGCTCACAGTTGGGATCTCCACTTTGTGCTACTCCATCCTCCCTTACTGTTGGTGTAACAGAGTTTATTTTTCCCCTCCACCCACAGCCTTTTTTTTTTTTTTCTTTCAGGGATCCCAAATCTCAGGCCATGATTCTGGACAAGCAACCCTATTCAGGACAACACATAAACGCATGAAGTCAATGGCGGTAAGCAAATACTTATAATTACATATGTGGTTCACTGCTGCCTTGAATAGGCATGGATTCAAGCACACGCTTACATGCTTTCCAGAAACAGAACCTCATACTGCAATTTAGGAAAAAAGTTTTTATCATATTCAACTTCATTTAGTCTCATTTATTTGACTGAGTAGTTGCTTGTGATCTAGTGCTTCTTTTCAATACCCTGCTGACCCTGCCCAGCCTTCCAGGTCTTTGGTGACTGACATTTTGCTGCCTCTTCAAGGCTTTGCTCATTAGTTTAATAGTCCTGATAAATATGCAGTTAGTCATGGGTAGCACACAAGAAGAGAGCCTCATTCACTACAGTCATGTCAAGAGCCGCACATGAGACCCTTCTTTCTAATGACTCCCCATCTCAGGGACAGAAGCCATACTTGTGTCTTGTAATGTTTAAAATATATTTTCTTGGGTTACTTCCTAATTTCCAATTTGAAGGTCAGAAGCCTGCCCAAAAGATCGGCTGCAGATTGCAAAAAATAACTGGGAGAGATGAATTTTTGCGAACTTTTCCATGGAAGATGGGTTGTCACCCTAGTATCTGAGTGCCTAACAATTGTTAATGTATTTACCGTTAGCCCTATCCTACCTCTCAGGAGTGTTGTGTTATCTTCATTTTAGAGATGGGGAACTAAGTCAGAGAGACTAAGTGACTTGCTCAAGGTCATACAGAAGGCTGTGACAGAGAAGGGAATTGAAACTGCTCTCCTGAGTACCTAACCACTGGACTGTCCCTTCTTGAATTTTCCAAAGTTTCAAAAAGATTTCCAGAGTCTCTGAATCTGAAATTCAGCCCAACATTTGTACCATCCTTTTTATCTTTGAAGCCCTTTACAAATATTAAGCAATCCATGCTCACAACAGTCTGTGAGGTAGACAAAGCTATGGCTGCATTTTATTATTTATGGAGTATAGCCCTAGAAATATTATCTGCTCATCTACTCAGTCGATCTTTATGCTAAACAGCTTGTAACAATGCTGGTTCTGGTGGGACACAAATGAGAGTGCCAATTCTGGACAAATTGCTTAAAGCAGGGCAGTTTCAGCCCAAGGCAGGGGTTCCTTTGCAAACCAAACCAGCCAAACAGAGTACTTCAGTTTTACCCCACTGGCTAACCACAAGTCACACAAGCAATTCTCTTAGACACTCCAGTTTCCCAGTATCACCACCAGTGCCACTCGTTATGGGGACGAATGGTTATGAAAACCAGTACCCCAGTAAAAGAAAAGTCCTCTTGATCCCAAAGGGCCAAGCCCCAGACCCAGGTCAATATACAAGTTAGATCTTACCAACAAATCACACTGTTGCCAATCCTTTGGAATCGAATATCTAAAGGTTTATTCATAAAAGGAAAACGATATAAATGAGAGCTAGAATTGGTTAAATGGAATTAAGTACATACAGTAATGGCAAAGTTCTTGGTTCAGGCTTGTAGCCGTGATAGAATAAACTGCAGGTTCAAATCAAGTCTCTGGAGTACATCCACAGCTGGGATGGGTCATTCAGTCCTTTGTTCAAAGCTTCAGTTTTCAGCAAAGTCCCTCCAGAGGTATGAAGCAGGATTGAAGACAAGATGGAGATGAGGCACCTGCCTTTTATAGTCTCTTCCAGGTGTGAGAATACCTCTTTGTTCTTACTGTGGAAAATTACCACAAAATGGAGTTTGGAATCACATGGGCAAGTCACATGTCCATACATGACCTAGTTCTTTACAGGTGGCAGCCATTGCCCACATGCTATCTTGAACGTCCCCAGGAAGACTTCTTATGTGGATTGGAGTCTCCCAAGGTCTATTGTCAGTTAAGTGTTTCTTGATTGGGCACTTAACTTGCAAATTCCTTTCTCAAGGAGCTGACCAAATGCTTTACTAAGGCTACTTCAGAATCAAAACACATGGATATACAAGTACATAGCCAATATTCATAACTTTATCTACAAAGATGATACACACACAGCATAATCATAATTAGCAAATCATAACCTTTCCATAGACACCTTACATGACAACCTTTGTACAATATTTGCTGCAAATATATAACAGTGGTTGCACCAGTGATCTATACGGTCACAGGTTATATTAATAACGTCAAACAGCTTCACTGAATTGAACTAAACCCTATTTCAGGAAGCACTCATTCTTCACATTTATATTTCTGGAATCATTTAGGCACTTGACCTACATGGAATTGGGCAGTTTTGGTTAATTAAGAATGTTTTTACCGATTTTGAGCTCTATCACAAAAAGCCATGAAATCATCAGACTGTTTCTCCATCGCTCACGCATGTGGATGGGGAGTGAGCAGAGTCAGGAAAAAGGTTCTCAAAGTTTAAATTCAGCCCCTACCCCATGGACCAACACAATTCTGTGTTGAAGCATTCTTGGCCTGGATTGCCAAGAGCCATGTGAGTCCATTAGATTTAGATAAGTTCAAAAACCCCTCAAAATCCTAAAAGAAACTCAGCAAAAATCACCACATTTTACCTAATTTCAACCATGATACCTCAACAGGTCACATTTCATCTGAAACCTTAAATCAGCCCAGGTTTGCTCAACTTTTTTGAAGTTCCTGCAAAACAACCAACATATTCTAAAAACCTGACATAAGTTTTTAGTTTGTAATATAAATCAAGATTAGGCAAGTTTCACCTGGTTCTGAAAGCTTTGCACAACTCTAAATAGGTAAGCATAATCTCCTGTGATAATGGCAATTGCATAGGCATATCACTGAAACCAAGCGTATACAGCCCTTCAAGTCCATGTTCTAATTTTTGTTCATAAGAGATCTAATGGTTACTGTTTCACAAGGTAATCTGCATGTAAGGAGGCTTTTCAGAGTTTCAAATATTCTTTAACATAAGAACTTAAATGCACTTTCTTTTACAAAGTAATTAAATATTTTATCCTCCTATCTGTGTAGCGGATGTCTACATCTCCCTAGGAATAGTGTTGAAAAGAATGTAAAAATTAAATTTAGCTACATTTACAGCACTTACTTGTTACTTTCATGACAGTAAGAACATTAATTAATGCCTGTTAATATAGAACTATACCAGTTTTCTCAGGACACCTCCTTATGTCCTTGTACTTACTGATATTCACCTCTTTATTTCCATGTCCAGCATAATTAAAATTAGTCTTGTCTGGCAAAACATAATTCTAGACAAACAAAACATTACTATGATTACCTTGTCAGTACTTCAGAAGGGCAGACAAAGCCAAGACAAAATAATCTGACTCAATTTCCCCCCTTAAACTAAAACTGGGCTACATGGCACTGGAGGAATCCCTGAACAAAGCTGATCCTTCCATGACCAGCTATACCAACTTCAGAGCCAGAACTGGCCTGCAGGGTCATGCAAAGCAGCCTCTCCAAAGTGGAGAATTAAGCCTTATTTTTAACCTTGTTTTGTACATGTTAAAACATAAATAAACAACAAATGAAATGTGCCAGAACAAAATCCTGCACACCATATACAATTAGCCAAGGGGAGAGGATGAACCACACATGACAGGTGCTCAGATATTACAGTGATGAGAGTAAAGACACAAGACAAAACCTGAATGGAATTTGTAGGCACCTAGAAGACAATGTGATAAGTAAGGGTATGTCTGCACTTACCATGGATTGATGCTGTGGCAATCGATCCACCAGTGGTCAATTTAGTGGATCAAGTGAAGACCAATAAATCGATTGCAGATCACTTTCCTGTCGACTCCGGTACTCCACCAGAATGAGAAGTAAGTACTGTAAGTCAAATGTGAGAGTTTCTCCCGTTGACCCAGCATGGTGTAGATACCACAATAAGTTGACCAAAGTTATTCACGTAGCTGGAGTTGCTTAACTTAGGTCAACTTAACCACGTAGTGTAGACCTGTCCTAAGAGTCAACATGGATTTGTCAAGAAAAAAATCAGGTAAAACCAACCTAATATCCTGCATAGTCAGGGTAAAAAGCCTCGTGGATGGGGGAAGCAGTAGTTGTGATTTTTCTTGACTTTAGTAAGACTTTTGATATTGTCTCACATAGGGTGACCAGATGTCCCGATTTATAGGGACAGTTCCGATATTTGGGGCTTTGTGTTACATAGGTGCCTATTATCCCCCACCCCCTGTGCCGATTTTTCACGGTTGCTTTCTGGTCACCCTAGTATCATGTGACCTTCTCATAAGCAAACTAGGGAAATATAACTTAGACAAACTATAAGATCCACAACTGGTTGGAAAACCATACTCAGAGAGTAGTTATCCATGGTTCACAGTCAACTTAGAAGGGTATATCGAGTGGGGTCCACAGAGAGATCTTCCAGGTTCTGGTTCTGTTCAATATCATAATAAATGATATGGATAATGGCATAGAGAATACCCTCATGAAGTTTGCAAATGGTACCAAGTTGGAAAGGTTCGCAAGCACTTTGAAGGACAGGATTTCAATTCAAATGATTGTGACAAAATGGAGAAATGGTCTGAAATAAATAGGATTAAATGCAATATGGACAAATGCAAAGTGCTACACTTACAGAGGAATAATCAATTGCACAAAATTGGAAATGACTGCCTAGGAAGGAGTACTGTAGAAAAGGATCTGAGGGTTACAGTGGATCACAAACTAAATGTTAATCAACAATGTAATACTGTTGCAAAAAAAGGGAACATCGTTCTGGGATGTGTAGCAGGAGTGTTGTAAGAAGGACACAAAATGCAATTCTTGCACTCTACTCAGCACTGATAAGGCTTTAATTGGAGTATTGTGTCCAGTTCTGGACATCACACTTTGGGAAAAATGTGAACAAACTGGAGAAAGTCCAGAGGAGAGCAACAAAAATGATTAAAGTTCTAGAAAATATGACCTACAAGGAAAAATGGACAAAAATGTGCTTGTTTAATCTTGAGAAGAGAAGACTAATCAGGGACACAATAACAGTCTTCAAGTACTTAAAAGGCTGTTATAAAGAGGAAGGTGATAAATTGTTCTCTTTATCCACTGAGGACAGGACAAGTAGTAATAGGCTTAAGATGCAGTAAGGGAGGTTTAGGTTACACATTAGGAAAAACTTCCCAACTGTAAGAGTTGTTAAGCACTTGAATAAATTGCCTAGGGAGGTTGTGGAATCTCCATCATTGGAGGTTTTTAAGAGTGGGTTAGATAAACACTGTCAGGGATAGTCTAGATAATACTTAGTCCTGCCATGAGTGCAAGAGACTGGACTAGATGACCTCTCAAGGTCCCTTTCAGTCCTACAATTCTATGATTCTATGAATGGAATAGAATTTCTTTTTTTTTTTTCTCAATTCTGTGCTATTCTTTTAGCAAACCATAGCTCAGCAGGTTCTATACGCTTAGTATTATCCATCTCTATCATTCTACTTATTTTCTTTAGCAATGTTAGAGTTAGGCTGTCAATCTCAAGTTTATTCAGCTCTGCCAGGTTGCTTTGGGGCAAACTACCTTTGCTCACTCAGCTTCATTATGGAGAGAGGCATCTGGCCATAGTTATGGTTGTGACTAAGATTCAGTTTAAAACATGATTCTGACACTTGCATCTTTGCCAGAGTGAACCCAATGCAGCTGAAATGTCACTCTTGTATTTTTCAATTGGGGTGCGTATGTGTGTTCTAGATTTCAAGGGATTTAGAAGAATTCAATAAAAATATTATATTATTAATGATATTAGAATACTTAGCACATATCTAGCACTTCTCAGCCCAAAATATTAAATGCTTTACAAAGCGGGGTAGGCAGTAAGCATTATTCTGCCTATTTCACAGACTGGGAAACTGCAGCTCAGAGAATCTCAATGACTTGCCCAAGGTGCTATAGTAAGCCTGTGACAGGGCTGGGAATAAACCCAAGATATCCTGACATCCAGGTGATACTCTACCAAAAGTTTTGAGTTATTCTGTGCCACCTCAGACTTTTCAAATGCATTTTATTCAGCTGGCCTTTATGAGGATGGATTATTTTTAGAAAATGGTTTCATTTTTGCATTTAATACTTTTTATTCAAACCTGTGAAAAAATTGTAAACTCTGCAAACTGAAGTCAGGCTGGTATATCCTATTAAAGATTAGTACACAGCTGAGGGCTTCAACAATCTTTAGGAAAAATTACAGCTGAAACATGGGAAGTCATAACTACAACAGGAACCCACGTCAGGTTTGGGTCATAACTACCATAGGAGTGACTGTGTGCGCACATAGTTAATAAAAAAAATCATAGGGACTTTTTTGTATGATAACAACTGTAAGAATTTCTATAGGGAAAGGCATACTTTTTATCTGGATCCATATCCAGACTTCAGTTCACGACTCCAATATTTAGGTTTAGATCCATATCTTAATCATCAAGTTTGTATTACAAAATGTTTGCATTAATATTTTGGCTTGTATGATATGTTATGTCATTTCACAGGAATTTCACAAGATTCTGTTTAGTTTCCCATAAGTCTCATGAACTTTGACCATTTTACTGAAAAATACATTTTGATGGGACACATTAGCAGCAAAGAACTTTTTGCATTAGCAAAAATGGGAGTGGTGAATTAGCGAATATGAAAAGCAGATTTTGCCTTTGAAAAAATTCCTAAAGAAACAAGGACCTTGACAAAATAGCTAAATTAATGTTAAACTGTAGATAATGTTATTATCCATTTCATAGTGAAAGAGATTTATTCCCCATCTAGCTCTAAGTCATCTCCTGATGTGATAACATATGTGATTCTGAAAAGATTCTTGTCAGATGTAAATCAAAAGTCCCAATTTTAACCAAAACTTTTATTTACTGAACAGTTTACACATAGTGAGAAGTGCTTGTCATCGGGGAACTTTCCAACTGCTGTGCTGAGCCAAATAGCGTAGAGATGTCTTTTAAAGGACTCAAATCAACACCTCTTTCAATGTGTTAACAGGGCAACTGTAGAGCAAAACAATTTTCTCAGGCCAACTGACAAGTTTATGACTTTTTCACAGCCTTCCTCTAGTCGGAAGTCAGGCAATTAAACCTTAGCTTGAGTGCACATGGCACATATACTGTGAAGTGTAGTGGCTAAATTTATTTTAATATCATTTCTGTGAATACATTGTGAAAATTAATACTGCTTTATGCTGTTTAAAAATCAAGGCATTTCAAACAATCAAGCCCACCTCCAAGGAGGTTGCAATATTCCTCATTGGAATGAAATACATTAAAGCACATGCACCCATGACAATGGATAAA
This sequence comes from Caretta caretta, assembly GCF_965140235.1. NCBI lineage: Eukaryota > Metazoa > Chordata > Testudines > Cheloniidae > Caretta > Caretta caretta. The sequence goes on along the minus strand of NC_134214.1, from coordinate 70,687,915 downwards.
GCATGATATATGCTATGCCAGTCCCCAAATTAGCAAAAGTGTTCTTATAGTAAAAAGAAAGAAAACAGTATGATCAGCAAAACAATTTAGTTAAAATCTGAATGAGGCTCTGGAAATAAATCTCCTGATGTAATAGCACATGCCCACTTTTATACAAGCATTATCTCAATAGAGTAGCTCACAAGAAGGCAAAGCAAAAGTTGAAATGTTCTCTTTATGAACTTAATGTGGTCCATCAGGCAACAACAACAGGATAAAAAAAAGACAGAAAATCATAATATATGTGAAAAACATATAGTGCTGGTCTTTTGTTAGGCTGTTTTCAACTGCTTTCTTCTGCACAATTTTCTGTTGCCCTTGCATTAATTTTGATTTAAGCTCTTTGTATTTCAGCATATGTCACGCTGAAGTACAAAGAGCTTAAGTCAAAATTAATGCAAGAACAACAGAAAGATTTTAATATACACACACACTTTGCAGAGAGAAAAGCAAATTAACCTGCTTATTAAGAATTGTCTATATTAAGTCATATCAAAGTGTATGGGTACTGTAATGGATACCAGCTCAATTTTGTATATGGCGAAGCACAACAAATTGCATTGATAGAGTAGTGTTTCTTGTGTCTATGGAATGTCTTGGCTATATTTTTCTAACACTTGGCCATAAAGTTTAAACTCATTCAGTCATCCCAGATAACCAGTCATCCCATCAGAGTTCCCCCTTCATAATGCTCAGATTGTAATCACTTTGTATCGGAATGAGCTAGATTTAATGTGGCAAAAACTTCTTCTGGGAAAAAAAATCCTGATAGATTTTTCTTCCTATTGAATTACTTGGAGAAACCTGAGTATTTCCCACTGTATATTAGTATAGCAAAACATTGGCAGTGCACTAACAGAGCTTCCAGTCACCACTGACAACAATCCAATTAAGGACATAGCTGTGTGCTTAAGAAAGACTGTACAGTCATTCAGCTGCTTGTAGTAAACTCAACTGTCTTTTAGACTTGACCAGATGTCAAAATTCCATTGGAGAATAATGTGCATAGGGCTTCACTGGGACCAGTGCAGAGGTGCTTTGGAGGCAGCATGCCTGAAGCAGCCAATGCCTCTGAGAGCTCTGGAGTGCACAGGGTGTCTGTGTAACCACTGAACTGTCTATAAAGAGGGAAAGCATCCTTTCCCCTCTGAACCCAGCCAATTCCACTGGCCTTTGCAAGGCAGGAGGGCGACTTGGCTTTGCCCTCTTTGGAGATGCTAGAGTCAACAACTCCCTAAATACAAGGAATCCTATTATATTTGGCCCTTTGCATAAATGGAGCAAGGTGGGGAGAGGCTTCTTCTGCCCTTTATCTCTTTTGCACACTCATACAAGGGGCCAGGAATAATCTGGTCTTTAACACTGAACAGGAACCCTAAGCACTGTTCAAGCCGCATCACTGTAATGCCGCCATGTCTGGGGTGGAAAGGTGAGGAAACTCGGTCATAGGCTGACAAAACAAATCTCATCTCTTAAATACTATTATTTGGGATTATTAACTCCTGTGCAGGACCTTGGTTTTTGAGGTCTCTTCTAAAAAATCCACATAGAGAAAACTGTCTGAGAACCCCAGTTTATCTGCCTTAGAAGAATGAATGATTTAGTCATTCCTACTGGAATTTGAGCTTCTGTTGTCAGAGAATCCACACCATTTAAAGATCAGCAGTTTGGTTCTTCTCTCACTTAAACTGGTGTAAATCAGGAGTCATTCCACTGAAGTAAATGATGTTAAAAGAGTGTAAAACCAATGTGAGTAAGATCAGAAGCAGCCTGGCTCTATTGACAAGAACAAAGCTCTCCTACGTGCCCGTGCAGGGCAGTAAGGAGGCATCTCAGATTACAGCACAAGGCACAGCTTCTTTGGCACTCCTATGGATGAAGAGTGGGCAACCAGGGATGGGGGAACGAGTGGAACCTTGATTCTGCTCCTCCCCCAATGTGCCAAGCAGTACAGTGAGCTGGCACGGAGGGGGAAGTAACCCGTGCCAGGTGGTTAGCTGATGCAGTTACTTCATTCCTAGAGCAAGGGGGAAATCTAGAGGCTGAATTGTGACACTCGGAGTCATACTTTGTCTACTAGTATGCTCCTGGGACAGCACAACTGTGAGATGGAGAAAGTAAGGGCAAGTGGTTAGGACAGTAGCCTAGGACTTCGGAAACCTGGATCCAGGTGCTTGATCTCCCACAGACTTCCTGTGTGACCCTGAGCCAGTCACTTAGCCTCTCTGTACCTCAGTTCCCTTCATCTGTGAAATAGGGATTATAGTATTTTCCTACCTCACAGGAAGCGCTCAGATAATGTAGTAATGGGGGCCATCTAAGTACCCAGGATAGAGGAAGATAGATTCAAGGTTGATTGTGTTCTTACAATCTTCCTCTGGCTTTCCAGTCAAGGGTGCCCAGAGAGTGTTGCAGGTAAAAAGTATTACTTAATAAAATGTATGTAACTATGAGGCACGTAGGTAACAAAGTCCATTGTACGTTTAGTGGTTAGTATTAGAAATTCATCTCTAGTGCAAGACTAACCTGCCCCCACCACCTGCACACACATGCTTCGATTACTTTTGAATAATTGTCCTTCTCCATATTCTCTATAGCAGAACCAGGAGGTTTTTAAAATGATTTGTCCTTTAGTCATCATAATAAGATTATTTTAATAGGTCTGGCTGTGTAGAGAAGTACACAGAACTGAATTTTACTTATAAAATGTTTGTATCAATATTGATGTCTAATTAAGGTATTCATTAAAGTCTATAATGTTAACTTAACAGGAAAAATCTGGAGTTATATTACATTTTCCCATTAAACTAATGTAATTGGTTTTTAACAAAGAATTCTAATTAGATTATATTATTAACTAGTTCACTATCAATGTCTTTATCATGTTTATTATTATTGTCACTATGCAGACTTAGTATATATTATTAAATAACATTTCTCAGAGTTTCCACGGTAAACATCTGATGAAGTGAGCTGTAGCTCACGAAAGCTCATGCTCAAATAAATTGGTTAGTCTCTAAGGTGCCACAAGTACTCCTTTTCATTTCTCAGAGAGTTTAAAGAAAAGCTACAGTCCCTCAATAAGATGCTACTGTACCATCATTTTAAACAAATATTTCACTCAGGCCTGGTCTACACTAGAAAATTATAGCACCATAACTCTGTCACTCAGGGATGCAAAAAATCCACAACCTGAGTGATGTAATTAAGACGACATAAATCCTGCGTAGAAGCGCTAGGTTAACAGAAGAATACTTCCATCAACTTAGCTACCAAGGTCTGTCGTGGAAGTGGATGACTTACACCAATAGGAGTATCCCTCCAATCAGAGAAGGTTGTGTCTGCACTGACACACTACAACATAAACCTAAAATTAGGCTGAGGAGACCTACCCCTAGTAATCCTAAACATAGCCTTGGGATACCTACCCTTAGTAACCCTCACCCTAGCCTGGGGAGCCCCACTGACCTCAAGCCTTACCCTACCACTGGGACTGTAAGCCAACCCAGCAGAACCATACTGGCCTCAAGTCTAAGCCTAACATAGAGATGGGCAAACTACGGCTCACGGGACCATCCTGCCCGGCCCCTGAGCTCCCGGCCAGGGAGGCTAGCCCCCGGCCCCTCCCCCACAACTACGCCACTGCGCGGACAGCATGGCTTGCACCCGTCCACCTCCCAGGCTTTCCAATAAGCCTGTCCTGCAGCTCTGAGCGGCATGGTAAGGGGGTGGGGGGGAAGAGGGGGTGGGATGAGAGGCAGGAGGTCCCAGGGGGCAGTCAGGGGACAGGAGGCGGTTGGATGGGGCGGAGGTTTGGGGGGGTGCGGAGGCAGTCAGGAGACAGAGAGCAAGGGGGGTTGGATAGGGGCTGGGTTCCCGGGGGGTTGGTGGTCCCAGGGGGGCAGTTAGGGACAGGGGTCCTGGAACGGGGAAGTCAGGGGACAAGGGGGAGGTTGGATGGGTCAGGGATCCCGGGGGGCCTGTCAGGGGCAGGGGTGTGGATAGGGGGTGGGGCAGTCAGGGGACAGGGAGCAGGGGGCGTTGGATAGGGGGTGGAGTTCTGAGGGGGCGGTCAGGGGGTCCCAGGAGGGGGCGGTCAGGGGACAAGGAGCAGGGGGGTTGGATGGGTCAAAGGTTCTGAGGGGGGGAAGTCAGGGGCAGGAAGAGGGAGAGGGCAGATAGGGGGCGGGAGCCAGGCTGTTTGAGGAGGCACAGCTTTCCCTACCCGGCCTTCCATACCATTTTGCAACCCTGTTGTGGCCATTGGGCCAAAAAGTTTGCCCACCCCTGCCCTAGCCCAAGGACTCCTACCCTTAGTAACCCTAACGCTAGTCCAGGGAGCCCTATCCTTAGTAAGCCTAACCTGAGCCAGGGGAGCCCTTCTGACTCCAATCCTAAATCTAGAATGGAGAGCCTTACCCTTTGCATCCCTGTCCAGAGGATCAGGACTATGTGAATGAGACCTCTACTCTTTGTAACTCTAACCCTAGCCCAGGGATCCCTACCCTTAGTAACTCTAACCATAGTCCAGGGATCCCTTCTGACCCCAAGCCTAACCCCAGCCGAGGGAGACCTATCGTTCATCATCATATCCCCAGTCCTGGGAGCCCTCCCGTTAGTAACCCTAACCCTAGCCTGGCATGCCCTACTGACTCCAATCCTAATCCTAACATGGGGAGCCCTATCCTTAGTAACCCTAACCCCAGGATATCTGCTCACCCTAAACCTTACCCGAGCCCTAGGAACCCTACCCTTAGTAACCATAACCCAAGCCAAGGGATTCATAGTGACCACAAACCTAACCTTAGCCTGGGAAGCTTTAGCCTTAGTAATTCTAACTCTAGCTCAGGGACCTCAATTGACCCCAAGCCTAACCCTTGCCTGGGGAACTTTATATTTAGTTACCCTTACCATAGCCTGGGGAGCCCTGCTGACCCCAAGCCTAACCCTAGTAATCACAGACCCTAGCCAGAGTACCCCTACTTTTAGTGAACCTAATGCTACCCCGGGGAGTTAACCCTAGCCCAAGAAACCCTGCTGACCCCTTATGACTTGTGATTTCCTCTGTTCTTCTTTTCCCTATCATTTTTGTTGCACACTTTTACATTATTTTTCCCCTAACCTCTTTTCCAGATTTGGACATCAGTCCTGCAGATTGAGGCATCTTCATGTTCTCCTAAAATATCTGTGAACTCGGCTTTGTCTGCTCTGCTAAAGTATTGGCTTTATTTATTTAACATGGTTTACCCATTAGAAAAATCAATAAAGGCAGAAGTAATGAAGGCCAATCTATTAGTGTGAGCTTCATGACCAGAATGTTAAGAATAAGGTCATTCATTGTCAAACCAGAATGATACTTAGCAAATAATAAACAACTTCTGACAGTAAGGGACAAGTAACCTTCCTACCAGGATCTTGATCAGGCAAAGAGAATTGTTTGGCATTATAGTATAATAGACACACGGCTCTTACAATACTGTTGATCACATGTTACTGAAAATAAATGTAACATGAGAATTGCTTCATTGTTTTCCAAAATAATATCCTTATCCATACCATAACATTTTGTCCATTACTGACTCAATTTCTTTCTGGCTCAGCAAGGAATGATCTTAGACATACTGGACATTGAGGTTGGGTCAGTTTATCGGTCTCCATTAGTTCTGCCATTATTGATATTCTAATGCACATACCATGTTAAAATAAATTTAGTCAATACTTCAGCAGACTGGACAAATCAGAGTCCAGAAATGCTGCAAAGATTAGCATGATGCTCCACGAGTCACACTGCAGGGCTGATGTCCAAAGATGGAGATTAAATTTTTACTTTACTGCAGAGTAAAACACCTTCACAAGCAAATTGACATTAAGAAATAAAGTTAAGAAGAATAGTGACTAGAAAGAAAATGTTTTAAGCTTTGGTGTCAATTGGAAGAGAGAGTCAACAATGCAAATCTTATGATGTATCTCTACAGAACGTCTACTAGCATGGGACAATATGGGAAAAGCTTGATATTCAAGAATGGTGAAAGGTGAGAGACAATGTAGACTGTAGAAGCAAATGAGAAACTGAACACAGTTTCTGAATCAGTATATTTATTATAACTTGTCAAATCTATTTTTTTTTTTTTTTACACAGAAATTGTATTTATTTTTACTTCCCACAAAAATATTTTTCAGTGAAAAATGGAAACTAAAACCAGTAATCTTTTCAAAGACTTGTTTTGGGGTGAGGAAATAGTATTTGAAAAAACATTTTTGGTAAAATATTCAGTTTCCAATAAACCTTGAAAATTTTGACCATCATAAATATTTTCCATAAAAATATTTGGGTCAAAAATCAATTTCTCCTCAAAAATGTTCCAGTGAAGATATTTCAACCAGACATACCTTTTACAGAAACCAAAGCACAAAGGTAGAGTAATATTCAGAGTGAGAGTGCTTGCACACTACTGTCCATGGGTCTGATCCAAAGCCCACTCTTTCCATGGACTTTGGTGGGTTTTTATCACCTCCCAAATCATCAGCTGAATACATAAGATATAAATCAATGAAATAATGTCTCACTCACATATAAGAAGTAGGAACAGAGAAAGTGAGAGTAGATAAGCAACACAGCTCAAGGGAATTATTAATTTATGTGTCCAGCTTTTTATAGAGACAAATGATATTCATAAAAATCCCTTTTAGTATGGTATCATTCATTATTTATTCAGTACCATAGTTGTGATATATGTTCAGTTTTTTTCTGGATGTAAATTATCCCTTTTTAGTTATCTTCCTTTTTAGTCTAACCATCATAGATGGAATTTTACCTAATTCAGGAAAATATTACAATATCATACATTTGTTTCTGAGACTATTCTGTGGATCATGTCTAATCACACTAATTAGTCACTCGTTAATAATTATGGCTGCGGGAAAATTATGGTTGTAGTAAAAGGAGGTTGTGTGTGTGTTTGTTCACCTGAGAGAGAGAGAGACAGACACACCTGATTCAAAATCCATGGAAGTCTTTGCATTGACTTCAGGGAGCTTTGGATCAGGTTCACATTGTGTAGCGCACTTAGGAATCCTTCTGGCAGAACGACTCGTATAAGTTCAAGAGCTTTGGGGGGTCCCCCTCCCCAATTTTTTTTTCTTTTAATTGACTCTGGTGGTACATGCTGAGATTACCTCTGGATTTCTTCTTGTGCAGTTGCGTATTAAATGGTAGTGAGGAGAGTTTACAATGATTCATAAAGCTAACGTTCATTAAGATCATCGGGGCAAAAGATTAAACATCCAGCTATGTTGTTCTCTGGTGCAAAAGAATAGCACCAGTGAGAAATACATATGAAGTTCCCTTCTTTAGGAATTTCTCATTAAGTCTCATGCACAAACATCATAAATTAGCACCTAAATGTTGAGTTTAGGATGCACAAAACCCTACCAGTATCAGGTTAAATTTAAAATTAATGTTCACATTTTTTACTAATGTTGCTTAATTAAAATAGCTTCTATGCTGGGTATCAAATGACTATGTATGTCTGCTGTCTTGTAAAGTATCATTTGTCTCATTACCATGCATAGAAATATTCATACAAGACAGGTTTGAGTACAGCTATGAACAGTGGTAATCAATGCTCAGTAAATAATAAAAATAGGCATCCAAAATAACTAATTACTGCTTCTTTTGTCATTGCTTCTCATATGAAATAACCTCATATATATTCATGTAGCTATATGAATTTAAACACACATCTAGATATAGAGATATATGTGTCAACATCTATTTACTTCAAACTCTAGAGACCAAGGGACTGTGGCAGATTGTAATTCACTGAAGTTGGGTACATGTTAAGGTGAAAACTTCTCTACCATCCATAATACTATAGAAATGTCTCTCATAGCCAGTGTCCACGTCCAGACTGGTTTCCCAAAATGAATATTTTCTTAATTAACCAGGCTGCTGTTTTGCATGACATGTCAAATGAAGCCATTAATAGCACTTCATCTGCCAGGTAGAAAGGTTAATTACCACTGGTCAGAGGCATGGGTAAAACTGCCAAAGCCATCTGCTAGATCACATCTAACACAATGGAAAACAAATGAGGTGAGTGGGGCCTGGGTCATATTTCAGACAATCTGGGGTGGGGGTGGGGATTAACTCTCAAGATGGGAGGGGGAATAATCCTGGATTCAAGCACTCCTGTATTTTGAGTAACTTGTAAAGTTCAGAAGCTGAACTCTGATCTGTATCTAAATGTTGCATCAGACCCCTACTCTATTATATTCTGAACCAGAAACCCAGATCCAAACACCCAAGATTTTGAAGTTTCAAAATTCAGATCCAGACCTGGGCCTATCCCTAAAATATTCACACTTACAATAGACTTTCACCATTCATGAAAGAAAAGAAAAGAAAAAGAAAAGGAAAGAAAAGGAAAAAGAAAGAAAGAAAGAAACGTAAATATGTATGTAAGCCAGTTTCATACATTTTGTCATATGGGAAAAGCCGAGTTTTTTTCCAGTCAAATATTATTCATCAAACAACATAAAATATTCATCTGAGTGGAAAAGGATATAAAGATTCACATTTGAACTACAATCTGCTGGTCATATGATGCCAGTCGTTATACCCACATGGTCACCAACCCAGCCACGTTGGATATTACAAGAAAGGGTGCAGGCACAAATTTAAAAAACAACCTTTAAGAAATGACTGATGGATTCAGTCCATTTTTCAGCAGAGAGGTGCCTACAGACAAAAAACACCACAGATTATACTAATGAACACTTCTGCTAGCAGTCTAAGGGTATATCTGCACTACACAGTTAACCCAGTTTATGGTCAGGTTTTAGCCTTAACCCCTCTATCATCCACTTGATGATTACCTGTTCTGATCATTCCCTCTGAAGCACCTGGCATTTGCAGCAGATACACCTTTGGAATACCTCACTATCTTCATTCCTTCCTGTCTCAGGTTTCAGAATATGGTGTATACTCATCCTGAATGTTTACTCATGTGAAGGTAATGATAAATTCAGAAGACAGGATACTGGGCTAGATGGACCTTTGGTCTGACCCAGTATGGCCATTTTTATATTCACAAATAAAACCCCAGACTCAGGTTTGGAGTCAGTTTTAGCCCAGGCCAGCATATACAGGTGTGGCGGGGAGATAGGGGGGCATGCATTAGAACCTGTACTTCAATTTAACTAAGGCTGGAACCCGCCCACTTTGCAATGTGGATTCAGTGTAAATCATTCAGTTGCCGATAGTTCTCCAATCTCTTCCCACAATTCCTCTGAAAGGACAGACAAGTTCTTCTGCATTTGACACAATTGACTGTGAAAGAATCCCAGAGTGTCTTAGCACAAAGAACCATGGGATATCCCCCAGATGCACATGGGTGAGTGTAGAAACAGCAAGGACACAGTAGGGATAAGGCTTTGCATGCTCACACTTGGGTTAGGCTAACCCAGGGGCTCAAACATAGGTACCAATTACCTGAGTTAAGTGTGTAGTGTAGACATAGCCTAAGGATCAACTGGCTACTAACCCTGTATAGGCCCCAACACCTTGCAGCCCTTCTGTGGCAGGGTTAGGTATGGACTGAGTAGAGAAGTTTGTGTTGCCAATGCTTGTAGTGTGGATAAAGAGAAAAATTACTCCCTAGTTCTGTCAAACTAATGATAAATTCTCTCAATTCATTACATGTTTATTTATTTCAGACCCAAATGAGAAATAAAATCTATTATTATTTATTTAGACTGCTCTAAGTTCTTGTCCCAAGACAACTCCTTGCCCCAATCATCTCACAGTCTAGATTAGCAAGCACTGACAAACAACTGGTGTTGGGGTGTAATGATAGCACAATGATAGATCATGAGCTATCGTAAGTATACTGCTACCTAGGAATTTTTAGCCATCAGGTGTCAAAAACTTTCCTAAGATTGTGAACCTCTTTTGGCAAGAGAGAGGATACACTTCATTAACAGGATAAGCAGTCACAGTTCTCATCAGTTCTTCAAGTTTCTTCTGCCAGTCAGCATAATTTCTCTCATTTTAGGTCTGAGTCTCAGTCAGCTTATTCTCATCCAGGGTTCCTATCTCAGCCACATACCGTGGAAGCGGGAAATCTGTTGCCTCCAAACCTCATGAAAATGAGAAATACAGCTGAGACTCATCAATATGCTGATAGCACTGTTCTGTAACACATCTCAATCTCCTCTAGTAGGCTCATCAAAACAGAGTGCATGACAGGAGACAGAATAAAGCCAAAAGGGCCTTCACATGAGTAAACATTCAGGATGAGTATGTACCATATTCTGAAACCTGAGACAGGAAGGAATGAAGCCAGTGAGGTATCTTAAAGGTGTATCTGCTGCAAAACAGTAAGAGGATGCCTCTCAAGTCATATAAACTACTACCAAAGAAGTATCACCCAGTAATCATAGAACCAAATGCAAGAAAGTTTTCAGCGGAACATGTTTCTGGAGAAAATGATTTTTAGGAATTTGTTTGCAGTGTTGTTGTAGCTGTGTTGGACCTAAGATATGAGAGAGACCAGGTGTGTGAGGTAGTATCTTTTATTGGACCAACTTCTACTGGTGAAAGAGACAAGCTTTCAAGCTCCATATAGCTCTTCTTCTAGTGCTGAAGAAGCTTGTCTCTTTCACCAAGAGAAGTTTGTCCAATAAAAGATATTACCTCACCCACCTTCTCTCTCTTTTAGGAACTTTTAAGTATTTTGGAAGTCCTTCCTCTTCCTGAAACTCACCTTCTGTCTCCTACAGTGATCTCTTGGGGTGAGATCAACAGGACAGGAAAAATCTCTCCTTCCCTGCCTGTGTTCAAATGAAAAGGGAATACATATTGCATGTGTATCTGTTCAGTAGAATCTTAGTCTTACCAGACTGAGGCCTTTTGATATGACCACTCAAGTGGTGAATCCCAGTGATTCTGCTGTAAACCTATCAGCCCTCACCATTGCAGCATGGTGACATTTTGTCATGGGACATTTCATCACAGAAACTTTCACCTCCATTTCAGTGCAATCCAATCCAAAGTATTCACATGATAATAGGGCTGAAACATCCCTGTTGAAATGCTATATGACTAAACGATGAGAATCTATTTCGTGAGGGCTGCTTGTAACTCTGTTTCTTCAACAGCAAGTTTTCATCAGTGACTAATCCCTATAGAATAACTATTTTCATCATTTTTTGATCGCTTGGATCCTCCTTTACTGCACTGCCCTTGTCAGAAATGTTGGCACTGCATTGACAGCTTCTCCCCAGGACTCTTGTTTCTGCTATTTTCCAGTCTCACACACAGGGGTTCCAGTTCTGAATTCGTTTACACATGTATAACTGAAGTCAGAATCTCGCCATACACATCACAATGTTTAGTGAGGCCCCAGGATTCCAACCTCCCTAGGAACTACTGTTGACCACTCTATACTGCATCAGGATGACCTGTCTTTAGTGATGTGTGGTAGAAAGGATGGACTTATTGTGACATCCTCCACGATCAAGATACCAATTGGTTCTCACAGATGTAATCTACCTACTCATTTCTGGGACTGGTGGAGTGAACATTTGTTCAGAAAATTAATTTTGTAGAGGCAGTTGATGGACAGCAACCATCCATCACAGTGCTCTGTATTTTATTCCGCAGAAATAAAAGGCAATGCCAGTAAAATACTACTGCAAAATATTGATACACTTCAATGCCACAGTGCCCAAAATGTTGATATGCTTCCACAGAAAGAAAATACAGAACAGATGTAATTCACTATATAAGCAGAAGGCAAATGAATTGTGCTATCCCAAGATACTGCATTTATTATCTATAGCTTTTGCTATGGACATGTCTTAAACAGCAAAAGGTCTTAGGGGGCTCAGCTAACATTTACTCTACCTGGATCAGCATTGGATTTTCTGAGTAATTTCAATGGGGCTGGTGAGAGGACAGCCATTCTCCAACCCATTCTCCTTGCATGGATCCTGAACACCAGGTGAGCACTCCACAGGTCTAAGGAAAAAAGGGAGTCTGCCAGGGATGGTATGGGGCATTTAGAAGGCAAAGGAAATTCTTTAAGGATTCATTCTTCCTTCTAAAAATAGTCTCAAATAATCTTAAATTACTAATCAAAACTACTTAGAAATCTCACTTAAACAAAAGCCCATAAACCTGATTCTGACATCTCTGACAAAGTGTAACTCAAGCATAATTCCATTGCAGGAACTGGCTTAATCCCAACACAATTTATTTAATAATCAGGACTTGTATGTTTGCAAAGATTGTTTCCTACACTAATTGGATTTCTTTATGGATGCAAACTCTACACCATTTGGCCAACAAATCTCTTCTTGTTATTGGGAGGGTGATTTAAGTTATCTGGCAAAGTGCATGTTCTTTGCAAAGTTCTTTAACTTGCTGGGTAATATCAATTTTATTGGTTTTAGTTATTTGACTCAATACTTATTTGTCTACAAAAAGCCATCATTAAGTTTTTTTCTATTTTCTGAGTATCTAATAGGAAATGAAAAAGGAAACATTTAAGGAACTTAACTTGCAATTGAAGGCAAATGATGAAAACTTCCTTTACCTTCCTATTTTCCCCCAGACTTTTGCCTTCCAGCTATAAACACTATGAGCAGAGGCCGCGCTAGCCCATTGCAGGGCCTAAGCAGGAAAATTTTTGTGCCCCCCCCCACTCAACACATAATAAAAAGTGAATATGGGCCCTAAGCAATTTCTTAGTCTGCTTATGCGTAGCGCTGGCTCTGACAAGGAGAATGAAGCATAGAGACTTAACAGCATAGTGAAGAATCTCTGCTGTTGACAGGTCTGTCAACATTTCTTAATAAAAAGAGGAAATCATTTTATCAAAACAAAAAAGCGCCTTTAATGAAGCTATCTACATTGGAAACTCACTTCTTACCCTTTAGTGAACAATTTGTTGCAAAGACTTCATTCTCCTCCCTTCTAATTGACATATTTTCTTACCCAGAGTGTTCTCTTTCTTTGAACATATCCTGTCAGGCACAACTTAAATATAAAACAAAATTAATTTGGTTGAATCTCTAATTTGATTCTGTTGATAAAATAATTCTGTCAAGTGATCCAAACCATTCTGTCAACAAAACATCTTTGGTTACTTTCAGATCTTTTCTGCAGATGTAATCTGCAAATGAAAATGTTTCCTTGAGGTTTAATCCACATTTTAAAATGGGTGTTTTTAGAGCCTTATCCTGAGAGGTGCTTCATGCCTTTTAGGAGCACTATCCTCTCTAAAGCCAGCAAAAGCAGAGAGCGCTCTGTATCTTGCAGGATTGGGCCCTAAATTCTCTACTTGCATGGCAATTTAATGTTTCTGGACATCTCAGAAATAGCCTTCCTCCTATACTCCATGGAGCTTTTGCAGTATTTATTACTACATGTTCTTGACAAGATACTAAGTCATTACTACGATGACAAGTGCTATTTATATCACATCAAATGTGTGCTAGCTGGCTAACAGGTAAGCATAAAGACAAATGGCCAGATTTACAGAGGTATTCAGGTCCCTGAAGATAGTCGCCAAGTGAGATTTTCAAAATATCTGAGTTAGGTGCCTAAGTCCCATGGACTTTCATGGGAATTAGGTGTATAGGGCACATAGATCCTTTTGTAAGCCCCATAGGGCACCTATCTGCATTTTTAGGCACCTAAAATATCTTTCTAAATCTGCCTGTAGATCTCTATCCCAAAGAGATGACAATTACAATTAACTGTGGATGGAGGAAAAATCCATTGACATTTCACTAGCACCAAACTTACGCAGAACTAGAATGTGGAAATAGGGTTACTTGCAATGTTTTTCCAGACACAGAATCATTTAAAATAAAACTAAGTCTTTCTCCTAGACTCGGATTTCTGCGCCATGATTTTGACTCAGGAAGAAAACCACAGCTGAAATCACATTACAGAGATTTCAGAAGACTTTGTCACTTTAGTGGAAAGATGAAATTTGCTCCCAATGAGGGAGAAACTGCAAAATGGAATATAACTGCATTCTGCTCACTCATCAGTGTGTCATTGTGGCTGCTCAACAGCTTCACTCAGAAAAATTTTCTCTATGGTTTTATTATGGTATGGGGATAAATATGGAAGAAATATACAAAAAATTGATTATGTAGGGAAATTAACACATCTGCAAACAACATTTGTAAAGTCTCTAATGGTTTTTATATATGTCTACAGCATTTTATCTTTATTGGCATAAGCATATCATCTCTGTATGTACCTTACTTAGTTTCCAAAATTATTGTTCAATTGTTGGAGTTGTAGCTAAATGTCTTGATATTTTTATATTGCTCTTTCATTAGCCCAGACTACAGTAGATACAGCTTACTGTTGACATTGAAAGAACTGCAGAGGATAATTAAACATATGCAAACACAATGGAATGGTATCAAGTATTTACCAGCATGAGGCTTAGATGTTCATATTATTCTCAAATTCCAAAGTCATGGGCAAGTTATGACAGGTCATTCCAAGCAAGTACCAACCAAATCTTTGTACTATATAGCATATAGATCTGGCTTGAGATGAGTAACCAGACATGAGTGAAGTCTTATTTCTTGGGAGAAAGGATTAGGGAGGTAAATGGATCAGCAGGCTGGAACCTGAATGTCTGTATGAGCTAAAATACAGGGAACTATTTACAATGAATGAGATAACAAATGATAAGTCAGGAATGATAAGATGAGGTAAAAAGTAAATTGTGTATAGACAGAGCATGCTCTATAGGGACTGGCTCCTACAAAGTAACCAAGCTAATTCCAAAATGTGTAATGCAATGTATAGTAAATGCAATGTAATGTGTAAGTGTATATAAAGGAAGAGGTTTGCTGTGTAACTTTGTATATGTAGTACGCCCTATACCTACCCACTACACTTGAGTCTGATCAACTCCATGTAGCTTTTGTGCATGTTAAATAAAGGAACCTGAGGAGTAGAACTGAATTCTAGGGGAACCAAGTAGAAAAGGTCTTGGGGGAACCCCAATACTGTGATGCCACGACTTGGACGTAACAGACATTGGTTTCAGGATTTTTTTCCATTTAATTTGTTTCCTCCTCTACAACTTTGCTTTGCTTTTTAAGCTTTTAGCATTCATCCTTCGAGGTGGCATGTTTTATTTGTAAAGTTTTAGCTACAAGAAATAATCCTTGTAAAACTGCTGCTTTAATTTGGGGTGTCTTTGCATTAGGATTAAAAAAACAAACAAAAAAACCACCCTAGACAGTATTTTTAAATGGCTGCCAATGGATCCTATTTTTTTGAAAATTGCAGTGCATTCAACAGACCTTTGCTGTGCTTTGCCAACAATTAATTAATGGCATTTAAAGGACCTTGGCTGTGCTTTGCCAAGCATTTTGTAAAATCTAATACCACTCCCTGGAGTGTCTTTTTCATCTGGTTTCAGTCTCCCCACAGTAGTTCTCTGGGGAGTCCGTAGAGTCCATCCTTAGATTTAACACATTTCTCGAGCATGGTACTAACTTTCCTTATATTTAAACTCTTCCAATGTCATGTACCTTAATGCTAGGTTGCTACCATCACACTATCACATCCTCACATTCCAAATCAGGTGCTATTGGACTGTTAGGCACTATCAGGACAGGATTGTATTCCTATCATCTCCAGAGAAAGGGAAGTGCTTAGAAAATGTAAAAGGAAACGTAGTTTGATAGCATCCTGTCTGGCAAGAACTCACTTATCAATAGCTGCGATGTGAAATCCTCACTTCTGTATTGTCTTGTTATTATAATTCCCGCTTTGCTATTGTCTGTCTGTACAATCTGTGTCTGGTTCTGTGGTTGTTCCTGTCTGCTGTATAATTAATTTTGCTTTGTGTAAACTAATTAAGGTGGTGGGATATAATTGGTTACATAATCATGTTACAATATGTTAGGATTGGTTAGTTAAATTTCAGGAAAATGATTGGTTAAGGTATAGCAAAGCAGAACTCAAGTTTTACTATATAGCCTGCAGTCAATCAGGAAGTGGGTGGGTGTGTGTGGGGAAAATGGGAACAGGGAATGTGGGTAAGGAAATTGGAATCATGTTTTGCTAAAGGGGGAAATGGGATCAGGGAATGGGGGTGGGGAAATTTGAATCATGTTTGGCTAAGAGCAGGAATGGCAAGGACACAGGTGTAAGGCTCTGTGGTGTCAGAGCTGGGAAGGAGGACACTAAGGAAGGAAACTGGAATCATGCTTGCTGGAAGTTTACCCCAATAAACATCAAATTGTTTGCACCTTTGGACTTCGGGTATTGTTGCTCTCTGTTCATGCGAGAAGGACCAGGGAAGGAAGCGGGTGAAGGAATAAGCCCCCTAACACATGGTATGATATTGCCACCTTTACTTCTGCGCTGCTGTTGGCGGGGCACTGCCTTCAGAGCTGGGTGCCAAGCCAACAGCCACTGCTCTCCAGTCACCCAACTCTGAAGCACAGAAGTGAGGGTGGCAATACCATGACCCCCTCCTAAAATAACCTTATGACCCCCCTGCAACTCCCTTTTGGGTCAGGACCCCCAATTTGAGAAATGCTGGTCTCCCCTGTGAGATCTGTATAGTATTAGGGTAAAAGCACACAAAAGATCAGATTTCATGGGGGAAGACCAGATTGCATGGTCCGTGACACGTTTTTCATGGCCGTAAATTTGGTAGAGCCCTAATAATAAGTGAATAGTAGAGTTAAATGTTGAGCACTCAACAACTTATAATTACTTGACCTCTTCAAAGTTTTTGGTGGGAGCTCTGAACAGAGTGGTCTGTCTGGAGTTACTGGAAATGCCCTTTAAATTTAATTGTTTCAATCTGGCTTCATTTTAGAATACCCAGAAATCTGTCCTCATTTGCAGATCAATAGCTATCTTGGAAATATCAAACATGTATTGTGGGAGCAACGTGAAATTAGTGGAGTAGTTCATACTTTCTGTACTCTTCAATTTAGAAATAAACAAGGTTTAAAAGCAAATTCTGTGTAGAGGGAGTTAGAGTGGCATGTTCTTCAAATGTTTTATTAGCATTTAAATTTGGAAGTAAGTCAGGGAGGCCTCTAAGACGTGTTAATTGATTTATAGTTTTAACATCAGAAAACTGAGAATTCTTCCAGTAATACAAGATCTAATATAGTTCTAAGAAATGAAAGATGAGAAATTGTAACCCACTCTTTAGTCTGTTTTATTTATCGTCCTTTGTGCTGATTCACAGGCAATATGAGTTTGCTACAGCTGCCAGTTAGAGGAATTAGGGACAGATTTTCAAAGGTAGTTGCAAAAAGAAAGAGTACTTGTGGCACCTTAGAGACTAACAAATTTATTTGAGCATAAGCTTTCGTGAGCTACAGCTCACTTCATTGTATGCATTCAGTGGAAAATACAGTGGGGAGATTTATATACATAGAGAACATGAAACAATGGGTGTTACCATACACGCTGTAACCAGAGTGATCAGTTAAGGTGAGCAATTACCAGCGGGGGGAAGGGGGGAACCTTTTGTAGTGATAATCAAGGTGGGCCATTTCCAGCAGTTGACAAGAACGTCTGAGGAACGAGGGGCGGGGGGAGATAAATATGGGGAAATAGTTTTACTTTGTGTAATGAGCCATCCACTCCCAGTCTCTATTCAAGCCTAAAGTTAATTGTATCTAGTTTGCAAATTAATTCTAATTCAGCAGTTTCTTATTGGAGTCTGTTTTTGAAGTTTTTTTTGTTGAAGAATTGTCACTTTTAGGTCTGTAATTGAGTGACCAGAGAGATTGAAGTGTTCTCCGTCTGGTTTTTGAATGTTACAATTCTTGTCTGATTTGAGTCCATTTATTCTTTTACGTAGAGACTGTCCATTTTGACCAATGTAAATGGCAGAGGGGCATTGCTGGCACATGATGGCATATATCACATTGGTAGATGTGCAGTTGAATGACCCTCTGATGGTGTGGCTGATGTGATTAGGCCCTATGATGTGTCCCCTGAATAGATATGTGGACACAGTTGGCAACGGGCTTTGTTGCAAGGATAGGTTCCTGGGTTAGTGGTTCTGTTGTGTGGTGTGTGGTTGCTGGTGAGTATTTGCTTCAGGTTGGGGGGCTGTCTGTAAGCAAGGACTGGCCTGCTCCCAAGATCTGTGAGAGTGATGGGTCGTCCTTCAGGATAGGTTGTAGATCCTTGATGATGCGTTGGAGAGGTTTTAGTTGGGGGCTGAAGGTGATAGGCTAGTGGTGTTCTGTTATTTTCTTTGTTGGGCCTGTCCTGTGGTAGGTGACTTCTGGGTACTCTTCTGGCTCTGTCAGTCTGTTTCTTCCCTTCAGGAGGTGAGTATTGTGGTTCTAAGAATGCTTGATAAAGATCTTGTAGGTGTTTGTCTCTGTCTGAGGGGTTGGAGCAAATGCAGTTGTATCATAGAGCTTGGCTGCAGACAATGGATCATGTGGTGTGATCTGGACGAAAGCCGGAGGCATGTAGGTAGGCATAGCGGTCAGTAGGTTTCCAGTATAGGGTGGTGTTTATGTGACCATCACTTATTAGTACCATAGTGTCAAAAACAGACTCCAATGGGAGACTGTTGAATTGGAATTAATTTGCAAACTGGATACAATTAACTTAGGCTTGAATAGAGACTGGGAGTGGATGTGTCATTACACAAAGTAAAACTATTTCCCCATGTTTATCCACCCCCCCCTCCCCACAGTTCCTCAGATGTTCTTGTCAACTGCTGGAAATGGCCCACCTTGATTATTACTACAAAAGGTCCCCCCCCCGCCCCAGTTCTCCTGCTGGTAATAGCACACCTTAAGTGATCACTCTGGTTACAGTGTGTATGGTAACACCCATTGTTTCATGTTCTCTGTGTATATAAATCTCCCCACTGTATTTTCCACTGAATGCATCCGATGAAGTGAGCTGTAGCTCATGAAAGCTTATGCTCAAATACATTGGTTAGTCTCTAAGGTGCCACAAGTACTCCTTTTTCTTTTTGCTCTCCCAGGAGGTGCCTTAGACCTTGGGAGGCATTCGGGAAGGGAGGGAGGCGTAGCTACATGCTAGCCTCCTGTGGGGCTTTGCCTTAGGGGCGTGATAGGCTCACATTTTTTCATAAGGGCACTAACATGAGTGGAAGATTAAATCTTCTGAAACTAGCAAAAGATACGAAGCATCTCCTTCAGTATTACACTGATCTGAAATGCTTAACAGGCACTATTCATTGACAGGTTTAAGGCCTAGTATCTCATGATCCATCAGACCTGTAAGCCACACTTTTATACCTGTGAAAGCCAGGTTTCCTTCCCTTTGCAATGATATAAGTCCTTTGTTCAAAAACCACAGAGATCACAAGACACTGGATGGCAAAATCATGACATTATGATGTATGGGAAAGCTATTGTAGACCATTTTGGAGGATCTATTGAGTCAGATCCTTAGCTAGTATGAATTGGCATTACTCCATTGACTATATTAGAGCTACTTCAATTTACGCCAGCTGATGATATGGCCCATTAGCTATAATTTTCTTCCCTTTGAGGATTTTTACTGAAGGATTCAGTACTAAGGGAGTCTTAGTTGATAGGGATGTGAAAAATGGTACCAATGGATGGGATTTTTCAAAAGCGTTTCAGTGACTTAGGTGCACAAGTCTCGTTCACATTTGTTAGGCACTGCTGAAAGCCCCACTGCTTTAAAATAACAATCAAAAGCATTTATAAATCCTTTCCCCCGCTGTAACAAATATGGCAGACTATGTTACAGTGTGTTGGGAACCCCCCAAGACAGCTTTTCCATTCAGTTCCCCAACAACTCAGAATTTGGATGATACTATATTTACTGGTGGGGTTTTTTTTGTGTAGGCTTGGATTTTGCTTTTAAAGCTCACAGCTATTTGAAAAATCAGTTTATTGTGGCTTGGATTTTTTTAGCTTTGATAGGATTTTAAATAAATAGCACATTTTGTTTATTGTATTATACTTTACTGTATATATTGCATGTTTTATAGGATTATACACTTCTTTATAATTTACTTTTTACTTTTTATGTAATAAAACTATATATTAATGTAATTAGATATTATATTTTGCAGCTTTTTTTAGCTATTGCTTTTTTACTGAAAAAGGGATTCAGGGTCTCAACCCACTATTTTGGTTTGGGCTGCCCTTTTAGTTCCTAATTTTATTTATTAATTTACGTTCAGCATTTATAACTTTTTTTTAATTAAACTTGTAAAAGCATTGAAACCCAAAGGGTTAACTAACAGGTTAACTGGCTGCCACTTAAAGAATATTTGTATCAGTTTTGCAATCTTGAATGTAAGACTTGGATAGATATTTAACGGATTTTTTTTTTAAAAAGCTCCTTTATTTTACACATTTTACTTTAGTTTTTTAAATAGGTGGTTTTATGAAAAAAAAATTGTGGTTCCTTGTTGTGTTGTAAACACTTTATTATAAGAAACAAAATAAATATTTTAAACTTACTTGGTTTAGTCTTGCCAGCTGAGCCTTTGAACTTTCTTGTCTCCTAACATGGTTTCATGCTCCTGAAATTTTTCTTTTGTAAATTGCAAGTTATGCACAGATAATACATTTAAGTCAAAAAGAAAAAGAGTACTTGTGGCACCTTAGAGAAGTCACTTACAAATAAATTCAGTTCAAAAATGTATTTTTAAGGTTTGAAGAAGTGCTCTACAGGCAAGATAACTTTTTTGGGGGCATGGGCTTTAATAATTGGTGTTTTTTAGCAACGTGCTGTTTTTACTCTCTCTTTTTTGTATTTTAGCTATTTGAGACTTTAGTAAGCTTACTGTTACTTAAGTTTGTTTTTTGAAAGGCAACTTTAGCTGCTGTTTTTGTTTTTTTTTTTTTTAAACATAGTGATACAATTTATTACTTTTTTGTGTGCGTAGGTTACATTTTTATTAGTACATTTGGAAGCAGTCAAGCCACATAGAAATTTTTGGGGTTTTTTTAGTAATTTTTTTTTAGTAATTTTAATTAAATTGTTTATAGTTAAACATTTTAAAGTAGTTTATTCTGTCTGCTGTTGATTATTTACAGACATATTGATTGGAAAGTACCCATTCTCTTCAGAATGGCTGTAAAGGCTATTTTGTTTGGGGGAGGGGAGGCAGCATAGTGATGGTAGTTGTCACCACTTCACCTTCCCTTTGCATAACTTGTTTGATTGCTAAGGATTTCACCAGGCATAACTGTACCGAGTTACACTGCCATAACGGGTTTATTATTAAACCAAACAGTCTTTGTTTTTTAACACTTTAACATCCTTTCCAACACTTTTATTACTTCCATTACGTCTGACTGTTTATCCCCCTTTGAGTTCTGCAGTGTTAATTTGTGCAAAAGCTTCCTTTAACTGTACTTATTTTAATTTGTTTATTAAAAAGAAAAGGAGTACTTGTGGCACCTTAGAGACTAACCAATTTATTTGAGCATGAGCGTTCGTGTTTGGAATGTGAGGATGTGACTGTTCGCTTCCTAGCTTATGGCTGCCTCTGCTGCTTAGCCAAAGGCCTTAGCCTAAGAACAGGGCCTCAGACTGTCACAGTAAGAGAAGGCCCTTACACCGGCAGACAGTGACTTTGATTCGTTTATACCTCTAGAACTAGCCAAGTGATAAGAATACACCTAAATTCTTAAAGTACAGGCCTTTGCAGACAGGCCTGAATATCTATATCCTAACACCATGCCACCCTTATTTCTGCGTTCCTGCCTTCAGAGCTGGGGAGCAAGAGAGTGGCAGCTGCTGCTGACTGCCCAGCTCTGTAGGCAGCAGTGCAGAAGTAAGGATGGCAATACCATACCATCAGAGCAGCCGCTGCTCTCCAGCTGCATAACTCTGAAGGAAGTGCCACTGCCAACAGCAACACAGAAGTAAGGGCAGCAGTACCACACACACCCCTTACAATAACCTTGTGACTCCCCCCCACAACTCCTTTTTGGGTCAGGACTCCAACAATTACAAGACTGTGAAATTTCAGATTTAAAGAGCTGACATGAAATTTATTTTTAAAATTCTATGACTGTGAAAATGACCAAAATGGACTGTGGATTTGGTAGGGCCCTACTTACTATGCTTGGGATTTTCAAACATGCAACTATCACTTAATTTCAAAGAGAGCTGGGTGCCTAACCTCCTTAGGATCTTTTTAACATGGTCAAAGTTCCTTCCCCACTCTGAACTCTAGGGTACAGATGTGGGGACCTCCATGAAAACCTCCTAAGCTTACTTTTACCAGCTTAGGTTAAAACTTCCCCAAGGTACAAACTATTTTACCCTTTGCCCTTGGACTTTCGTTGCCACCACCAAACATTTATCTGGGTTTATTTATCAGGAAAGAGTTGTTTGGAAACATCTTTCCCTCCAGAATACTCCCAACCCTTGCACCCCACTTCCTGGGGAAGGTTTGGTAAAAATCCTCACCAATATGTATAGGTGACCACAGACCCAAACCCTTGGATCTTAAGAACAATGAAAAAGCATTCAGTTTCTGAAAAGAAGGATTTTAATAGAAGTAAAAAAGAATCACCTCTGTAAAATCAGGATGGTAAATACCTTACAGGGTAATTAGATTCAAAACATAGAGAATCCCTCTAGGCAAAACCTTAAGTTACATAAAGACACACAGACAGGAATATCCGTTCTATTCAGCACAGCTTAATTTCTCAGCCATTTAAAGAAATCATAATCTAACGCCTATCTAGCTAGATTACTTACTAAGTCCTAAGACTCCATTTCTGTTCTGTCCCCAGCAAAAGCATCACACAGACAGATACAGACCCCTTGTTTTTCTTCCTCCTCCCAGCTTTTGAAAGTGTCTTATCTCCTCATTGGTCATTTTGGTCAGGTGCCAGCGAGGTTATCCTTGCTTCTTAACCCTTTACAGGTGAAAGGGTTTTTCCTCTGGCCAGGAGGGACTTTAAAGGTGTTTACCCTTCCCTTTATATTTATGACAAACATCCCCAACTATATTAACAGAATGTCACCTGGAGGCTTAGAAACTACTAATCTGATAGCCTGCCATAATCACCTCAGTCTTGTATCTAGATCAGATACACATGCAATATTCTTGTTTAGGGTGTAGCTGAAGAGCCAGTCAAGCAATAGCAGGAGCCACTCTAGCCTTATTGCTACAGAAGTAAGGGGCGGATCTTGTCTTAGAAGATGCACATTGGGTATTTTTGATGCAGAAAGGGCCTGCCAGCGGCAGACTCTAGCTATCAGAGAAGAAGAGGAAATGATCCAGATGCAATCACCAGCGAGGAACTGTCCATGTGCCAGCTGAAGACTACAGAGATAGGAATTTTGTAAAAGGCAAAGTGGGTTATCCTCCTCACCCAGCAAACTACTAGAGGTAAGAGTATATTCTTGAGGGCTGCTGAGAAAAGGAAGTTCTATGGGGTAGGATTCTGGATCAGCCAAAACAAACTCCATGCAATATAGGCAAAACCTGGCCTGGTTTCAGGCCTACTCAAGGTTCATTGAGAGGTTCATTGAACTTTGGCAACCCCTTTAGAGAACAGTGCTAGGTTACAGGTAATAGAAGAAACTACATGAGTTTTCTCTTTTATCTTTAAATTTTAGTTTCAGACTTCATTACAGAAGTTTCCCACAGTTATAGTTGCAACCATATTCCATTCAGAAGAGAACATTATGTTTCAAGACATGATGGGGAGATTACTGTATTTTGTCTCTGAGCTTTCTTTCGCTATTGTATAGTTATTTTTATTTAAGTGTTGCCAACTCGTGTGACTTTACTGAAAGTGACACATTATTTAGTGTTTTTCTTAAAGACTCAGCTCTTGGAATCCTGTGATTATGTGAACTGCTCAGCTTTCATTTTAAAGTCCAACAGAGCCTAAGTTTGTTGGCCATAAGTATCCCTTGCAGCATTATCCAGCATAAACCCTATCCAGGCTTTTTTAATACTGTGAATAGGGCGTATGTGTGTTTCCCTTCTTTTTTTAATAGGGTCAGGAGTCTACTTTTTACATTTTCTTTTTAATGCTTGTATGTTAAACTATGGCTAGTGCACACAGAATGGCCTATAGCCACATGTCTATCATTTGAATTAGCAAATACCAGGTGTTATTGTGTTCCTAGCCACTTGTTGTATGACAGCTGTGATTATAACTCTGCTGCTTCATTCGTACTGCCAGCACAGTAGATTCATATTCCCACACTTTCAAATGTTTGTATCAATTTAAGGGTGGAAAATGGCAAGCATTCAGTATCAATTTATATGACTGATTGAAACTCACAAACTATAAGAAAAGAAATGGATCAAGGGAGAGGGGAGCAACTTGCATTCCTAACCCTGTGTCAAAGAATGGATAACATGTCTCCCATTTTTGGAAGCAGGTCACAGAGATGATTCAAGCTCAACTTCTGAATTTTAGAACCTCCCTCAAGATCTGCTCCTTAATTGTTTGTACATTTCATGACCTATGCACATGGACTTCATATAAAGTGAAAATTGCAGTAGACACAGTGATTGAACCCAGCTAGAAAGGGAAAGAAAAATTATTGAAAGAAAAAGCGTGGAGCCTTCATTCACCAGCCAGTATAATTTTATTGGAATCACAAGTGTCAAACTGGTGTCACAGAGAAGGGATCAGGCCCTAGCACCGGAATGGTTTCATCAACAGCCATGTGATAAATAGGCACATGGGTCTTGATTCTCCACTTCTTCTGCACCTCCTGGAGTCATTTACACCTGTTCAAGGTGGGTGTGAAACACTACCAAATCAGAAAAGTGGAGGTTGTTATATATTACTTTTACTTACACACACACACCTCCTGCAGGTGCAAGGCAATGAAGAACGAAGCCCACTGAAGATACAGCTGTCCCACATTTATTAGGGAAGTACCTATCAGTGTAACAAATCTAGAAACCAATGAGCAAAAAAGAGCCAGGGTATATTTTAAAGAACAAGATTAACTTTCTTTTACAAGATGTCAGTTCTTTTCTCACTGCAGTGATGAATTATGTCCATTTGCAAGCCAGAGGTTAACTCCCTTTACCTAGCAACAGTCCCAGAACTGTGCATGTTAAGTATAATTTCTAATCACATACTGATTTTGCATCACATACTCAATATATTTCATGTTCTGTAGAGTAAAAAAATGTAGGCCACGACCCCCAGGCTGTAGACTAGCTATGCTGCTGTAGGTTTAAACTATTCTCCTTTTGGGGTGTGTGGAGGGGTGAATTAAATTTTGCACACAAGCCAATCAACTTCAAACACATTCTGATCTCTTAAGAATAAAGGAAGGTTGACACCAAATGCCTGCCTGACTGGTGTGAAAATCATCTCTCTATATGTAAAGTTTTTTCAGTACAAAAACAAACAGAAAATATTGACGTTTTCCCTTGCTTGTAAATCCAAGTGTTTATGATGAACAGAAGAGGTGTAACCAACATTAAAAAGTAAAAGACATTCCCTCTCCCCGTCCATTCATTTTAACATAGATGTGCCTCCTTTCTGCTCCAAGAAGTTTGCAATCAATTGGTTTGACTGGGCAGTTCCTGAAAAACAAGGCTCGCTGCTGTCTGTGCTGTCTCTATCTCACTACTCTTTTTCTCTTTCTTTCTTTTCGTGTGCGTGTGATCTGTGATTGCAGCCGTCTTGTAACGTTTTGTATTCATTTGCCAAAATAATTGATTAAGCTTAAAAGAGATTTAATTAAAAAAAAAAGAGAGTGGGATAAGTAAAATTAGAAACCACTTATATTCACTGATTTACTGGTCTAGCATGCTTAAACACATGCAAGCTCCCATGCTATCCAGTTGAACGTTGGCCAAATGAAATTTTATGAACACTGAAAAATAATGGTGGATAACTCTAAGCTATTGTTCTACCTAAATGTGGTTTTACATCAAAGGCATCCTTGTGCACAGTAAATAGGGTATAGTTTTAATGTTCACATAGCTCCTATACCAAAGTGTCACCAAATCAGGAGACTAATCTCTGTAAATAACCTTCACTTGCAAGTCTGTGACGTGGAGAAGTCTGTCAGTAAGCACTGTACTGTCTGACCACAGCTTTGACAGGGCTTGCATTCCCCTTTCCCTATAGCTCAGAGGAAGAATTTATCTGGAGAGACTTTTTCCATCCTGGAGCTATCAAGGGAAGAGGAAGGGCTCCTGCCTAACTAGAGCCTGGGGCCTACTCTGTGAGGCTCTGTTGATTTACTATTTAACAGAGTTCGTATGTGGGTATGTGTAACACAGGGAGCCCTTGGCAAAGGGTCCTCTTTTCTGTGCAAACTCCTCTCATGTCAGAGCAGGCAAACTCAATACACCAAACATATGTCTTTCAGGGTATTTATCCATAAGTGGTAATATGTCAGGTATCTACAGAAAGCTCTTAACTTATTAACACTCAATCATTGTGAGATGTATGTATGGGTAATATTAAAGGAATAATTTAATTGCTGAAAGTATGCTTTATGGACTTGGAGTAAAAGTTAGTCACCAGGAGATATGGCTCAGTGATGGTCCATTCACACAGGAGGGAGTTGCCACCCCTTTTTGGTAAGCCAATGATGTAATGCAAAGCTCCATTATCTAGCCTTGCTCCAAGCCAAGACTCTCAATGGAAAACCATCAGAGGTAACTGTAAACAATCAAAACTACTTGGAAATAAAAAAGGAACATTATAACAGACAAGGGATCACCCTGTCTATGCACAGAAGCAAAATGCTGTTTCAGTATAGAATAGAGTGGGAAGAGGTATTCTGTATCCATTCACTGAGGAAATATCTTGTGGAGCAGGGGTGTTTTTCCATGAAAGTTTAAATCCTGGTTTCTATGAAACCAGCCAGTTCTGCCACAGATTGAACTCTGGGGGTAGAGGAAACCTACTTTATTAGATAAGAAAGGTAGCTATTATTTTTTAGTGATGGTAATATAGTATTTAAGCCTGTTTATTAGACTGATACACAATTTTGAGGTTTTTCAAATATAATCGTTTGTGTCTTATATCCTTACTACTATGTGTGAACAAAGAACAAAGGCATTGTGTGTTGCATCTGTCAACAATCAGATGGGGCTTAGAGCACAATGAAAAAAGAAAAGAAATAGAGCTAAAGTGTTTCTGGATATGGTGGGAGCATAATATACTACTGCCTCGACTCCTATCTCAAGACGAGGTCAAGAAACCAGTTTGGAGGAGCAAGGGGGATTGGGGTGCAACATAAGAAACTCTAAAACCCAAAGAAAACCTCACTCCCTACCTCTTCTATGTGGAACAAAAGAGTGGTACCGAAGCCCCCAGACTCAAGACCCTCCAAAACAGAACATGACCATAAATTGTAAGGGATTGTACCCAGGGTGTGCACTGCAAATATAATTAAGCCTGCAAAGGAGGGGGGGGGGAGGGGGGGCGAGAAGAAAAAGATCTGCTGGTGTACAGAGCTTTGAATATGCTTGCTTGTTAACCCCAATAAACATCGCATTGCCTGCACTTCAGACTCTGGTCTTCTGCTTTCTGTCTGTGTGACAAGAACCGAGGGAGGTTGGGGTGGGGGAAAGCCCTAACATTAATAAGCATAGGCCCTGGTTTACATTTTATGATTTTGTTTTGTATTGTAACCCTTAAACTGGTAATCTAGGTTACACTGTTCCTTGGGGGAACATAATCTGTGATTTCTGTGAGTACCAGTGTCAGGGGCTACACCGCACAGGGCAATGCTTCCAGGGGACTCAGGGGCTGGGATGCATCTCTTCTTAGCCTACAAGGCAAAGATGGGGCTGGCACAGCCCAGAAAGAGTATTTGAGTGGCTAGGAGACTAGTAGTGTTAGGGAGCTAACACCCAGCTACTACAGGCAAGGATACCTCTCCATGAAGACAGTGGGCAGCAAGGTGACTTACAGTCATGGGTATCCTGAGAACTTTCACAGTATATATTTGTTAAGGTTGCACATTTGGAGTGGATGGCACATATGCTGAAGGCATGCCCCAGCACAAATCCTTACAGCTTTTATTGGTGCCAACCCAGGCAGCAGGCTCTCAGCCATATATATGTTAAAAGTATTGTTGGCAAGGAGGCTGGAATAGAAAAATCAGCCTTTCTTCCAAATGCAAAGTCAATCAGCAGGTGGGAAGAGATAGGAGCTTTTGCTTTAGAATATGCCAACCCTGTCTTTGGACATGGGTAAAAGGGGTTAAGATATAGTTAACTCCTTCCACCTTGATCTGATTTTTGTAAAGGGACCTGCCTCTGTTAAATGCCCATTCTATAGAAAGCAGAATTCAGGTATCATTCTTTTCCTATAGGAATCTAGGATCAATATTTATAGGGCAAGGACCCTGTAAATATTGGTCATTCTTCCTGTTCACATTTGCCACAGATTCTTAGGCACTACAGATATAATACCAACATCTTCATAAATATTAGAAATCCTTCCAAAACCAATTCCTTTGATTCTACATCTAATTAAAGTTGCCAACCATAGGCTCTGCTCTCCTTTCATCAGCCAGACTACTTTGTTTCCCTGAAGGCCACATTTAGCTCATCATCCTAGTACAGTGCCTCCTAAGAGGGTCTCAGGACAAGGGGCTCTGTGACTAGCAAGAATCTGAGACATGTTAGGATGTTGCACAGCAAGACATGGCATTCCAATTCTCATGTGATAGTATTTGATACTATCCAAAGCACTGGCATTAACCAATCACTACCTGATAGTGAAAGTTCAGGAGTCAAAGGAAATTGCCACAGATTTTATCCAGTCCAGATGAGGATTCAGCAGAGTGTTCTTCTAGCAAACGGCTACACCTCTACTCTTAAAGCCAGAGGCGTGTGCAGGAATAAAAATCTGAGGCTTTTGGAGGCGCTCGCTCTCCCTGCCATGGCCTTGGGGCCGGAGCAGTTCTGTGCCCCTGCCAATTATTGGGGGGACAGGCCCCTGCTTGCCCCCACCTTGTGCACCCGCCTCCTTGGAGGTAGGGTAGGATTCCCATCTTGCGCAGGTGTACTCACGCTAGCACCCATTGAGTTAGCATGCTAAAACCAGAAGTGTAGCCATGGTAGCACAGGCAGCAGGATGGACAGAACAGGCGACTTGCCCCAACTACCTATGCATGAGGTCCAGACAGGTTTGTACTCAGGTTGGCTACCCTGTGCTACTGCTTGTTGCTGCCAGTGCTTCTGCAACTGCACTTCTGTTTTCAGAGTGCTAGATCAAGGACAGGTAGCGTGAGTATGTCTACGCAAGCTGGGAATCTCGTCCCTAGCTCCAAGTGTAGACGTAGCCTTAAAGATTCTGCGCAGGAGAGTCAATGCTCATTGTTAAGCATTCAGTCTGGAGCCCACTGAAACCGGTCTTCAGAAATTAAAGTAAATCTCCATCTCATAGATCCATGTGCCCCATATTTTGGAACTAGTTGCCCCTCAGAAGCATACAGAAAGAGAGCCTTCATATCATAAAAAGAAAATGGGGGATGGGACGGTCTGTTTAGGGAGCATGAAAGAATCACACAGGACTCATCTAACATTTTAATGACTGGTTTGCTTTGGCCTTATTTTAATTTTTCCTATCTAGAACACAGAAAAAGTCACAATTGTTGACAGCTAGTTAACCTGGCATGAGATGAAAGAAGAATGTTGATGCAAGGGAGAAAGTGCATAATCACACACAAATGTTAGGGTTTTCTTTCCTACTTTGCAGGGGTACTTCTTTGTAGCACAGCCAGCAGGCACATAAGGCACTGTTACCCATACCTACTTCTCAGCTTTGCAGCATACTTTTTATGCAGATCCTATTAATAGATTTTTATCCTTTTTTTTAAAAACACAATTCCCCATACAGTGAGACGGACGCGAATATTGTCTATCCAGTGACACCAGGATGAGACACTGAAAACATGGGAAAATATCACTGTGCTAGCTGGTGCTATGTAACAGGAACAGTTACAATTGTGCTGCCTCACTTAGGTACTGGATCCTGTACAGACTTAGGCACATGCTTAATTCACACATTATGAGGAGTTCTGTTGAAGTCAGCGTGACCTCACAAGAAGTTAAGCATATGCAGGGACAGGGCCTTATACTCTATCCTCCATGGGCTCTAGGCTTGTTGTCCTCCCTCAAGTAAGAATCCCAATGACTTCCTTAAATAAGAACCACAAGATTAGACTCTATAGCCCTGATTCAACAAAGCACTTTAGCACATTATTAGCATTTAATAGAGATGGACTTAAATATGGGCTTTAGTGCTATGCTGAATCAGGGCCTGTGGGCGAACATTCACCAGTCTCAGTGTAGCAGTTTTTAAGGCTGCTGCTGAGAAGCTACAGCTGCATCCACTGGAAGCAAAGGGTATTATGTAAGAATACACATGAGAATTGAGGGGCATGGTTGTTTATTCGTATCAAGATTCTGAGGTGGTGAACCTATTCTCTTCCAAATCAAAGATAAGTCTCTCCACAGCATGACTTTTAACATTCGGTGCATATTTTGTATGTTATGTACATGCATCCCACTGAGTAAGTCACTCACATCTGTAACACCACAGAACAAATGGTCCTGAGATTCACACAAAGCAGCTCTCAATTCACCACCGTTAGCTGGCGGAGCTTACAGAAGTTCTGAAAGGAGGGTTGGCAGCTCAGCATCCCTTTACCAAGCGCCAAGTCTTCCCCCTGAATTTCCACAATGATTTGCGCTGGGTGCCCATGTGTCACAAAGCTATTTATTGTACAGGAGCTGCAAGGAGAAATGAGTCATGAAGTAAGAAAAAAAAATGTGCAAACAAAAAATAAACAAACATTGGGGAAGAAGACAAGATGATGAAGCTACTGTGGGCGGGTGTGAGAGTGAAAGACAAATGGTGAAGCTTTTAAAAACGTAGGCAATTACCCCTGTTGTGAGAAACCTACTGAAATGCCAATACTGTGGCAAATATCACCAGAAAAATCAAACTCTGCCACAGGGACTCTCAGCACCCCCTGGCGTGGAGAATGACACTGAGGTAGCTCACTGAAGAGCTGCACAGAAGGTTTGAAAAATGAGATCATCTTTCCTCCTCATCCTCCTTAGTGCAGGGCTATGAGTACTCTCTAAGAGAAGGGTATTCGTCACCCTCCTCAAGCCATATTTCCTAGCACCCGAGTACACAGCAGAGTTAAAGGTAGATTTAGTGTAGACTACCTTTTAGTCTCTCAGTCAGATGAGCTGCAATGTCCACCATCTTGGAGGGAAAGAGCAAATGTCCATGTAGAAAGAAGATGTGCACAATAGCATGATTATAATGCCTGAAATGACTATATATAGTTACCAAATACTGAGCAAGGGTATTATTCTCCACTACATTAGATCAGTTTTACACCAGTGTAACTCCATTGAAATCCACGAGTTAAACTGGGGGGAAAGTGATATAAGAGTAGAGAATCAGGCTTTAGATGTGCTGCTATAAGATTATCTAAAAGGATTTTTTTATCCTTTCTAAAATATTGGTAACCAAATAATATGTACATATTTGTAATCTCAGCAAAGAGCTCAGAGAGTGGCTCATATTAGGTTTCTCTGTCACTTTACTAGAAGTGGTTACTCTTTCCTCTGAATTTCTTCATCTCTCAAGGCCTCAATCATAGCAGGATCTCAGCAGTAAAGGACAATATGAAGGAACAGGCCACCAAGAATGGATGCCCTTTTCATTTTAACTTTTAATGAAAAGAGGGATTTGAAAGAAACCAGAACAATGACACGAAATTTTCAATTTACTCCACAAAGGATCCAGTTATGTTTGGGTAAACTCCACCTTGATGTATTTGGAATTCCATGAGTAGGGCAGAAGTTTTTCCATACTTCAAACATTTTCTATATTCACTATATTTTAAATTAACTCTGAAGTCCACCCACATTCTTTCCCAGGGCCTGATTCTGGTCTAACCTCAAGGTAAGCCAGGAGTAACTCTAAACAAGGGTCCAGAATTACACAGGTGGAAGTAAGAAAAGAATTAAGTCCTGAATATCCAGTGGGAGTTTTGCTGAAGTGAGAACTGCAGGATTTGGCTCTTGGTACAGGATGAAAGGCTTTTAAAGTACTAAGATTGTACTTTGTGTGTATATAAAAAGATCTTCTACACTTTCCACAGTATGCATCCGATGAAGTGAGCTGTAGATCACGAAAGCTTATGCTCAAATAAATTGGTTAGTCTCTAAGGTGCCACAAGTACTCCTTTTCTTTTTATGAATACAGACTAACATGGCTGTTACTCTGAAACCTAAGATTGCACAAAGTTCTGCCCAGTGTGTGAGTTCAGATTAGAATGTGATCCAGGTAAGTGCCCACTCTTCTTACTGCTTCCTTCTTAGGGAGATGGAAGGGCAGGAGGAGAGAGAGAGTTAACAGCTGAGAAATAATTGGATCATATCACTATTTTTCCTCCCGGTCTGAGTACTGATCCTGATAGGTTTTCCATGATTGAAACCTTTCTGCCAGTTACATGTCAAACGTATCAAACAGTAGGGGTTAGAGGCCCATGAGACCACCTCACTCTTAATGCAAAAAGTTTTACTATGCGGTGTTCAGACAGACTGCAGTATGTGCTGCTAGCCAGCTAAAGTTAGGCTTTTACTACTCAGCTATTAAAAGGAACAGGATTCCATGTCCATCCACTCAAGGTTATTTAAGGCTACTTCATTACAGCACTAGATTTTAGAAAGTGATAATATTATGAGTGTTTCTAGCTAAGCTATTAAGTTTGTCATTTCTTTCAATTAAATTTAGTCATTCATTTAAAAAAGGAGTCGGACATACTTGAAATTGAAATTGTCCCCATTCTGAAAGTAAGTTTTTACAATCATTACACAGAATAGATTTTAACACTCCACAAGTAAAATCTGCTCATCTGAAAGATAAATGCAGCATCAAAGCGGCATGAACATGTGTGAGGTCACAGTTCTTCCATGATTCAATCTGAGTGCTGCAAATCATTTGTCTAAGGTGCAAATTGCTAAAGTGGTAACAGTGAGAGCCCTTAATGCTTTTAGCAACTGCAACTCTGTCTTTCCTAGTCTGTAGGCAAACAGGCAGTTCAGTTATTACTATTTCAGCTAATTTTATCCCCAATATATACAGTGCACTATATCTAAAAGTACAAATCTGGGAAAGCTTAAAGTCTGATTTTATAAAGAGTTAATGAGAATGGAATAAAGATTAAATGAAATGAAGATTAGAATGGAAAAATGAAAGTGCGAGGTGCAGTTTGAAAAAAAAATTAGACATATGAAAGGATTGTTCTTTTACTGTGATGGGCCACATGGGGTGGACCTCAGGTCCCTCTGGACACTCTTATTCCTTCCTTCTCAGGTATAAAAACCCAAACATTCAATGTCTTAGTTTAAAAATAAAAGTTTTTAGAACTACCCCCGTTGGCCCAATTACTGCAACCTCCCTCTCAATTTCCATATTAAATTGCATGAACCCCAATTTTTGAAAATGTTTTTGCATTTTAAGAAAAAAATATTTTTATTCTTTTATATATTCTTTTTCTTCTAAGTATGATGCTTGCAGCAGTTTATCAAGATTTGCAGGAGACTGTATAAATAAAAATATTCTCAATTATTGAATATTTATTTAAGACAGATAAAATACACAACTGAACATACATCCACAGAAAAATAAATGGTAGGTTAAACAGATGATGGATGAGTAACTGGATGGAAATAGAATATTAGCATCATGATAAACAGAAGAAATGGTGAATACTGATTTTAGTGTGGGGGCGTGAATTTAGTTTTTATGCAGACATTAGGTAGCACTACTACTATCTATTCTGTGGAGGGTAGCCCCTTTCCTAAAGTGCTTTACAAAAGCACTTGTATGCTTGGCTAAGTATTGTGATGCTCTGTACCTCGGGGGAATGCCCTACACCCCCATGTTCATCCTTACAATATGATTGTGTGATATCCAATGCAAAGTTTATCATGTCAGGTGTCTTCGGAAGGCTCAGGATGCACTGAGCATTGTTGTTATAGTAATTGTTGTTACAGTAATGTTATAGGTTGCAATTTCATGTATATAATTATGAGGCTGAAAATGTGTCCTTATGGCTTAAAACAAGCCCAGGCAAAAACTCACCAAGAGCAGAGGAGCAATTCACACCTCATCAGTGTATGTATGGGATAAACCCAGCCCAGCCTCACAGGAACAAAGGACACTGGCCTAGGCAGCAACAAAGGATCTGTTGGACTCTTGAGTGAGTCACCCCTGCTTCCTTTGGTCAGTTTGGGACTACGATGAGGTAATGCTCACCTGACTCTGAAGGGGGTGGGCGGGGGGCAAAGCCAAGAGGGAAGAAAGAACATGATAAAAGGGAGAGATGTTTGCCATGCTCTTCCTCTCCCTTCCACCCCCATCTGCAGACATCACCACCAAGCAACCGAAGCACTGATCAAAGGGGAGAGCCTGGCTGAAGGGCAGCCAGCCAGCCTGTGCTGAGAAGCATCTAAGTTTGTAAGGGCATTGAAAATGTTAAAGATCAGCTTAGAATGTGTTTTGCTTTTATCTGATTTGACCAAATCTGACTTGTGCTTTGATTTATAATCACTTAAAATCTATCTTTGTAGTTAATACATTTGTTTGTTTATTCTACCTGAAGCAGTGTGTTTGGTCTGAAGTGTGTCAGAGACTCCCCTTGGGATAACAAGCCTGGTACATATCAATTTCTTTGTTAAACTGACAAACTCATATAAGCTTGCAGTGTCCAGCAGGCATAGCTGGACACTGCAAGATGGAGGTTCCTAGGGTTGTGTCTGGGACCGGAGATATTGGCTAGTGTCATTCGGTTGCACAATCCAAGGAACAGCTTACATGCTAGAGGCTGTGCGTGAACAGCCCAGGAGTGGGGGTTCTCACAGCAGAGCAGGGTAAGGCTGGCTCCCAAAGTCAAGGACTGGAGTGACCTAGGAGATCACCAGTCCAGATAACACCAGGGGGACGTCACAAGTATTCATGCATTAAGCATTTTTAAGCCCCATTTTACAGCTGCCAATACTAAAACACTAGAAGGTTAAATGCTTGTGAAGTCTCTCCAAGCTAGTTAGTAGCAAAGGTAGGAACATAATCCAGTTTCCCCAACTCTTAGTGCCTTATTGCAACATGTAGACACTGATTCCTAAAGACCAAGAATTCAGACATCAGGTAGTAATTCAATGGGTGAAATTCTGACTCCATTGGTGTCAATGACAAAACTCCCACTAACTTAATTAGAGTCAGGATTTCACCCAAGGTATTTGATATACAACATATACATGTTGATAGGTCCTAGAATGCAATAAATACTAGAAATACATATTTTCAGAGCATGTCGCTTAAACAGGAGACATAATAAAATATAACAAAGAGATAGATCCATGAAGGGATTTAGTCACCTGCCACTTTACGAACTCTAAATCCCTGCAAAGCTGCTGCCTAATCCTCTAGTCATCTAAACTCCCTAGGTGCCTAAATTTCCACAGCTAAAGTCTTCTAGGTATCTAACTTTCTGTTGCTAGACATGCACAGAGCCAACTCAGTCCAGAGGCCCAGCATACCTATGCCCCAGTAGGATCCTCAAACTAGATGTTGCCGCACCTATCATGCAGGCAGGGTCCAATCTGGCAGGAATGCTCAGAGCACACAAGACGATGAAGGGGAGTATGCTTTTACCCCAGTGGCTAGTACCCTCCCCCAGGATGTGGGACACCCAGATTCAAATCCCACTCTGCCTGTTGTGGAGCAAGTGTTTGAACTCAGATGTCCCAACTCCCAGGTGAATGCTCTAACCACTGTATTAGAGGGTACTCTAGGGCAGGGCTTCCTCAGTCTCTGCTGTTAAAGCTGTTCCACCTTATATGAAATACTCAATAGTCACTGGGCCTGAGCGTGCAAAAATGACTCCAGAGCCCAGTGGTTAGGGTATTCAGCTGGGCTGTGGGACACCCAAATTCAAGTCCCTATTTCAATTACTATTAGGTATTTCACACAAAATTCAACAGTTTCAACAGGAGAAATTGAGAGTCCCACCCCAGAACACCTAGTCCAAATAACTGCTCCACATCAGGCCAAGTAGGGAACTTCAACCCAGGCATCCCACGTGCTGGTTGTATGCACTAACCACTGCACTAGTAAGTATAAGGGGGGCATGGGAACCTTTCCCATCACCCCCTCCCCACCCAAGAGACAGCCTAGGCACCTAACTAGACACCTAACTGGTTCATAGCGGTGAATCCCAGGCAGAGGGAGTCACCAACTGGAAGGGGCGTGGCCTTTAAATTCCCAGCTGCGGTAGCAGTGGCTGGGAGCCCCAGGACCTTTAAATCACTGCCAAAGCCCCATGGAAATGGTAGCAGCAGTGGCATCTGGGAGCCCTGGCAGTGATTTAAAGGGCCCAGGACTCCTGGCCACCGCTACCGCAGCGGAGCCCCAGGCCCTTTAAGTCACCACCGGAGCCCTGGGTCTCCCAGCCGCTGCCGCTACCCCAGGGCTCCAACAGTGGGGCTCTGGCAGTGATTTAAAGGGCCCAGGGCTCTGGTAGTGACAGCTGGGAGCCCTGGGCCCTTTAAATCACCACCGGAGCCCCATGGTAGTGGTAGCGGCTGCCGGGAGCCCTGGGGTTCTGGCAGTGATTTAAAGGGCAAGGGGCTCCAGCTGCTGACGGAGCCCAGGGCCCTTTTAACTGCTGGCCTGGGAAAGCTGCCCCCTGCCAGTACATTTGGCCACGTACTGGCTCTTGCCGGTACGCCGTACCGGACTGGACTGGCTTACTTTCACCTCTGCCTCCCTCCAGCCCAAATTAAGGCACCAAACATTTTTCTGACGGGTGGGGTTTAGGCCACACCCTCCCCTTAGAACAGGGGTGGGCAAACTTTTTGGCCCTTGGGCCACATCAGGTACAGAAATTGTATCGAGGGCTGGGTAGGGAAGGCTGGGGGAGGCTATGCCTCCCCAAACAGTGAGGCGTGGCCCGGCACCTGCCCCCATCCAGCCCCCTGGAACCTCCACCCTATCCAGCCCCTCCTGCCCACCCCAGACTGCCTCCCGGGACTCCTACATCCTATCCAAACACCCCTGCTCTCTGCCCCTTGACTGCCCCCCATCCAACCCCCCCCCCGCTCTCCCTGCCCCATGTTACCTGTGGAGTGTAGGAAAGGGGGGGGGTTCAGTCCTTTCCCTGTGCGTTTCCCCTGCTCATTTGGTTGCTCTCCCTGGCAGTCGGGCAGCGCTCGCTCTCTGTCTGGGCTTGGCTGATGGGGACAGGGGCCAAGCATGCTGAGGGTGGAGGGGGACCCTGGCTTGCTCTGCCCCTGTCTCCGGCAGCAGGGCCCAGGCCCCTTGACCACCCCCCCCCCCCCCCCGAAACCCTCTTTTCTCCTTGCCTCTCCCCCTGGAACTTCCCCTGCTGCTCCTCCCACCCTACCCCTGCTCACGCTGCCCTGGAGCACCAGGGCGCTATAGCCGTGCCGCCCAGCCGGAGCTGCAGCCATGCTGCCCAGGTGCTGGGGGAACTGTGACTGTGAGGGAGGCAGGGAGGGCGGGGAGCAGAAGGAGAGGGGCCAGGGGCTAGCCTCCGCCCCGCTCACTGTGCTGCCGGGGAGTTGGTCTGGCTTCTCCGCAAGCCTGTTCTGACTCTGCTCCCTGGGCAGGAGCTCAGGGGCAAGAGGGAAGGGTCCTGCAGGCTGGATGTGGCCCGTGGGCCGTAGTTTGGCCCAGTCTGCCTTAGCATTTCTAACTGGCTAATTTAGGTTGCTCCCCCTCTGTCTGCTGACTTTTGTGAATCCTTTTTTCAGTCACCTAACTCTCCCTATGCATTGTGCCTGGGTGCCTAATTTGGGCCCACGAATTTCACTAGGTGGCAGGGCATCTAACCATTGGTATAACTACGTCGCTTGGGGAGTGAAAAAACCACCCCCCGAGCGATGTAGTTATACCAACCTAACCCCCGGTGTAGACAGCACTATGTCAACAGGAGAGCTTCTTCCCTTGACACAGCTACCATCTCTTGCAAGGGTGGATTAACTACACTGATGAGAGAAGCTCTCCCTTTGGCATAGTAGTGTCTTTACTAAAGTACTGCAGCAGCACAGTGGCTCCCATACAGCTGCACCTCTGCCGCTTTTTAAGTTTAGACCTGCTCTACGTTTTTGAACAGCCTCCATAATATCTGACGATGTATGCTAAATACAGTGACAACTAGAGGCCAGTATTTTAAACCTAGCGACAAAAAATTCCCACCAGCAGATGAGGTTTCAAGTCAATATATGTTCCATTTATCTTATTCTTCAAACAAATTTCACTTTATATCAACGGGAGAGAACATTTGAAAATTAAAATATTGAAAAAGTAATCCAAGTAACATTTGACTTTGATGGAGCCTGCAAGTCTAAAGCCACATTCTCTGCTGGTGTAAATGGATACTCCCCTATTGACTTCGGTGGTGTTGCTTCTGTTCTTACCAGAAGGCACTATGGCTCACAGTCTAACAAATCCTACAGTCTGTCTTCTATAATATCCACTTATGCTAGCCAGGAATGAAAAAGAGAATGGTCAGTCACCTTATTTCAGGCTGTTCCAATTATTTAATCACTACTTGATTAGAAGGATGAAGAGTACAACAATTCTATTAGAAATGTGCTCAGATGGAAATAGCAGGTTTCTACCTATGGGAAACAAGAAACATATCTACTGTTCGATGGTATTGTCATTAATCAGCCAATCGAGCTTCTGAAGTCTGTTTTAGAATTCCAAAGAAATAATCGCAGCACAAACTTTTTCTCCAAGGTTTTTTAAATTCATTCAACAAACACTCCAACAAACAAACAAATAGTAGAGTTAGTTACAAATCTGCAAGGTACCAGAAGCCAGACTATATCTCAGTGTCCCTCAAGATCGTTAGACCAACTGCAAGCATGGATTTATTCTATACTGCAGTTTAACTCCGTTTTTTAAGTGAACCCCACTTTCTTCCACTACTTTTGGACTAATTTTAAATAAACGCATTTATCCCCAAAAAAACTCAGACTAGATATTTTCCAAAAACAAAATAACTTCATTTCAAATACCAGTTATGATTGCTAAGTCATCAATGACATACTTACCAATCACATCATTTACTAAACCCAAGCACATAACAGCGAGGACGTGACAAGTTAAGAACAGTGTAAATCTTATACAGGTCACATCATGAACAAACATGCTGTGATGGAATCTGGTAGGTGCTTGACATTTTTGAAAATCAGGCCTTCTGGTTAGCCTGTGGACACTCAGCTTTGAAATTCTCTACTATGTTATCAAATGTAACAAAAATCATATTCCAGCACAACACAGCAAACTTAACGCTGACCCAAAGATTGCTGTTTGAGAGTCATTTTCATTAATTTTCTTTCAGTACCTAAATATTTTCCTTTATGGGATACTGTTAAATGAGAAATATCAATTCATTTAGCAGATAAGAGTCGAGTTTTGTTAAAATATTAATTGCTGTATTTTGAGAACAGTGTTTCATATGTAGTTTAAGAAAAAGTTATGACATTATTGCACCCAGTCCTTGGGACTGACCAGGCTGAGCTAAATACAGAACCCTCAGGGAAGATGGTAAATGTGGAGTCATTTTGTCTTGAGTTTCCTTGATCCTGGGATTCCAGGCTGGGAACCTGTTTGGATCCTAATGCAGTTTAGGATTGTCTATCTTGGGTTTTTAGCCATTCCATAGCTATGTGGGTGCAAATCCCTACTGGTGCAACCCCCCTACTACAGTATAAGGGAGTTACTCTAGCATAAAAAGTGGCTTGCACCAAAGCAGCCTACCACATGGAGCAAACTGCACCAGTGCCAATCACTTTTTTTAAACACTTGTATAGCACATTTTCACTTTTGCACCAGTGGAACTACACCAGTGGCTACAACTGCAATGCAGAAAAGTTGTTAGAGTATCTTTAGGGCTACTTCAAACTGCTGATGGCCTTAAGCTGGAGATTGCTGGAACACTAAACCCCCATTATTCTAAAATGAAAAAACATTTAAAATAATTTAAGACAGAATAATAGTTTAGAACCATTTTAAAAACCTGTCCCCTGCCTACCAAATCAGCCCCACAGCTGGGTTGAAGATTGTCACTGTTACTACCACTTTTTTCGCCCTCCTTTGCTTCTCCATCATTTGCAAAGGCAGTACTACAAAGACAGCTCGTCATATCTGGGACATGGGCTGTCATGCCTAGTGGGTAGCGCCAGAGCCAAGTATCAGAGCTAGAATCAGAAACCAGGGCTGAGCGTCAGAGCTGAGTTGGAAGCCAGGAACCAAAGCAAGACAAAGAAACAGGATCTGTCCCACCAGCCAGCAGGGGTCCACTTACCTGCACAGGCAACTTCCTGGTATCCTCTCCAGGCTTGCATAGAGACTTTGGGACCACTGTCAATCAGGCCCTCTGTGGGTGGCACATCCTGTGATGCTTGTCCCCAAAAGGCTTGCAAGCCCATCAGTTGCTCCTCTGCCAGAACTATCAGGTGGTGGCCTGGATGTGGAAGTTACTCAGTGACCAGCAGATCCAGGGTCTAGCTTTGTGGACCCTCACACCGCCAAAGCTCTATGTTGAGCTCCATGGCTTCCCCCACCCTAAATGCCAGGGAAACCATGGAATCCCTTAGTAGCCACTAGCTCTAAATGAGTGTTAATATGTTCTCTTTGAGTCTCTCATTCAGTACAGGTGCTCACTTGGCAGCTATCAAGGTTCTCAATTAAATTGGTTCAGCTGTTATCATCACATCCAATGAGCCTCACAAAAAATATGTCAAAAGTTGTGGATATTTTATATATTAATAAATAAATGGAATCCATGACCCACAAGAAAAAAATGTGGCCTTAATCATTACAACATCAGAGCTGGAATCACAAACCATGACTGAGGATCAGATCCTTTAGACCTGGGTATTTTATATTTGCTACTGTGTTAAGTTACTAGTGGCAACCACTCACATCCCCTTAAAACATGCAGAGTTCTGTTTCTGTAATTCAGCCTCCTGATATGAGCAAGGAAGGATAGGTGGACTAACTCACAAGCTGTCCATTCTCGCCATCTGCCAGGGAGTCAAGATTAAGAGGCAAGCCATATTTTACGAATTAGGAGCTACCCATAGCTGTGTGATATGTCCTGTAAATGAATGCACTGACCTTAAATATGACTGTATGCTTTATCCAGATCTCCGAGCGAAGTGCACAAAAAGCACTCTGCCAAACCACGGAAATGTACAGTTGTTTATTTATCCATGCAAAAACTGTGTAATGTATGGGAGCTGGCCTGCAACAGACTGAATTACTGACTAAGCCACTTGTCCAACTGTGATATGACTAGAAAACAGAAGAGTCCAGAGAGGAAGCCAGAAGTAGTTTACTTTCATAAAAGTGTGATTGGGGATATATATTTTGTAATTTCTGCTGACAATTGTTAAATGGTGTCATGTTTCTGAAAGAAGGCCCCCGCCAACTCAGGGGCACCCCAGAGGCTAAGAGAACTGCCAGTCAAGTGACCCTAGTTCAAGAAGGAGTAAATGTTCCCAATTCTCGGGCCATTGCAGGCCGTCACAGCACTGACACACTGACTCTTGGGGCTTGAATGTGGACTGCACTGTACTCAGTTTGTCTCATTGTCAGGGACTCTGGAGGGAGTCATTCATCTGCCCTGCCAGCCAGAGGCATCAGAGCTGCAATCTCACCCAACTGTGACTAGAACTTGGGGAAATAAAAACGTGTAAGAAATTGGAATATATAATAGTAGGTAAAGAAACAAACAACTGTGATAGCTACTTTGCTGTCCTGATTACAAAGTAGCTTTGTTAGTGTCTATTGCATAGCTTATTTCTTATTCTGTGATTGTACAATGTTTAGCAATGGTGTCCTGGTCTCATTTGGGGCCTCTAAATGCTACCATAATACAAATTAAGAGTGAGAAATATGGCATTATCCCTATCACTAAGTAAAATCACCTAACCCCAGCTTTTGGAGACCTCCCCTATCCAGACATCATGAAAGATACCCAACATAGATAGTCCTTAAATCTTTATGAATAGAAGAAATAATGACTATTTATATTTGAAGTCTGACAACACAATAATGAGGCCCATTAGGTAAGTATTGCTACACTTGTTTTCCAGCAGGTTACACTTTGCCAGGTTATATGACTTCCCCAAACTCTCTCAGTGAGTCACTGGAAGTCAAAGAAATGCAACTCAGGAGTCCTGACTCCATTCTCTACCCCAACCACCAGACAACATTGTTTCAAACTTATATAAATGTGATGCCCAAACTTGTAAAAATATGTAGTATATATAGAGGAAAAAAACTTTTCCTATTTAAAATTAAACTGCGCTCTTGGAAAACGAACAGGATTATCTACCAATGAAGATTTGGAAAGTTGTGTCCTTTGCTTACTGTTTCATCAAAGAAGAGAGTTAAAAATAATTCAGATGATGCATGTTGTTCCTTATTATATTTCATCTGTGCGCTCACTAATGAATTGCAATGATAGAATGAATGAACAAAAAAAACAGATAAATGAAACTACTACATTTCTGGCCTTAAGTTATAAATCAAACAGCATCATGCAACTAGAAAATGTGTTTTTAAAAGAATTAAATTACATTAAACTATTTTATGTCCTTCATCTTAATTAAATGAATATTTATATATTCACATTGGGAACATAATTATATATATATATTCAGAGTATGTGTCATTCAGGGAGATTTCCTGTGCATATGCTTTCTAAACTCATGTAAGCCCTAGTATGCTTATACATAACCCTGCACTTCAGATTTATATTAAGTTAGTTCTATTTCCTTTTAATTTAAACTGTAACTTATGGGGCTGCATATCCCAAACTATGATGCAGCATTATCATATATATATTATAATTATATCTTTTGACTGAGGATAATGCTGCATCATAGTTTGGGATATGTAGCCCCATAAGTTACAGTTTAAATTAAAAGGAAATAGAGCTAACTTAATATAAATCTGAAGTGCAGGGTTATGTATAAGCATACTAGGGCTTACATGAGTTTAGAAAGCATATGCACAGGAAATCTCCCTGAATGACACATACTCTGAATATTGAAGGTATTGCCCAATGGGGAAATGGCGGGAACCAGATTTTTGACAAGATACTGTTTAGAGGCCAAAGCCAACAGCAGTAAGACATGATAGCGATAAACCTGTCCACTGCTGTCCCATCAGTGTGTTATGAAAGCCATTTCATGGCACAGGACCTCAGATAATGTCTGAAACCTAGGCTGATTGAAGTCTGAGCTAATGCAACGGACTAGGGGAATTGGTCCCCTGCTACATAACTTGTATGCATTAGTAAAACCACAACATATGGAACACAGCAAAACGCTTGAACCCAGCACAGAGAAACACTGCAAAATGGTGGCTGTTTGCAACATGGATGTACATTATGAATCAGACTAAGAACCCATACAATAGTACCGGTGAGCTTGAAAAACTAAAAACACCAAAACAAAACAAAAATGAAGAGGGGCAGTACTCCTCTTGCAGCCACAATGCTGTCCTTATGTTTACTACACACACCAAACACCGAATATAGAACATTAGAGGCAACCACGACTCACATCTTTGGCCAGATCAGTGAACACAATCATTGCTGAACCTAGCAGATCCTGCTAGCATTAGTGACCTGACATTAGATGTCAGTGCATGGTGCTGGCTCAGAGGTCACATTACAGCTAAAACAGGTGGCTGAGTCACACACAGCCAGTAGCCAGAGTGTTAATGCAATCCCAAAATATTAGTATAGTCACTGT
This sequence comes from Caretta caretta, assembly GCF_965140235.1. Classification (NCBI taxonomy): domain Eukaryota; kingdom Metazoa; phylum Chordata; order Testudines; family Cheloniidae; genus Caretta; species Caretta caretta. Next base: position 70,644,020 of record NC_134214.1, on the reverse strand, counting down.
GGCATCATGCTGTGAGAGTGCAGCTGTCAGGTGTGCTCTGTTTAATCACAGCCAGATAAAGCTCAGAATAGTAGGAAGGGTGTGTCAGTGTCATAACTCACTGTCTGCCTTCCAACCCTCCAACCAATCCTTCCACATATCACAGCCAGTCATGTCTGCTTCGTGAAGCCTCCATTCTATGTCTCTGTTGGTCACTTGGTCTTGCATTTCTTAGCAGTCCACTGATATCTGCACTTCAGACCTGATCCAAAGCCAACTGAAATCAATGGAAGAACTCCCATTGACTTTCCCAAACTCTGAGATCATAACCTTTGTGGTGTGCAATGTTGTGGCAGCCATGTTTCTCTAATATCCTGGGACTGACAAGGTGAGGTAATCTCTTTTATTGGACCAACTTCTTTTGGTGAGAGAGACAAGCTTTCGAGCTACACAGAGGTGAAGAAGAGAAGTTGGTCCAATAAAAGATCTTATCCACCTTGCCTCTCTAATAACCTTTGTGGGAAGTTCTTCATTTTACTGAGGACATGCCCCATGAGTCTGCTTTGCAGCAGCACTGAAGGGGTAATTTTTTTCCTTTTATCATCTGTATCTTACACACATTGTTTCTTCAGGGTAACCTTTACACTCTCTTGTAACTTTAACTATGCTATGACTGGACCCATAGTTAATTACTAATTCTAACAGATGTGTTTGTATGCCTAAAAAGTAGCACTCCTAAAAACTGATGATTTGGGGGATCTGTCTAGATACAACATATGCACTCCGATATTCTGAACTCGGTACAGTTATGCCTGATGGCTGTCATTACTGTATATTTCCATTACACTGCTCATGGTAAGGAGAAGGGAATGGCGATTATGTATCTGCCTCTAAATGGGAGAGTTGTTAAGGACTATCAACAAATGAATACACCTTGCCCTAGCAGAACAATGGGTTAGCTGCAACCTAGGTAAAACCAGGTCCCTTCAGATCTCCAGACGGGAAGTGAGTGAAAAATCCCCAAAAGGGAAACAAAGAGACAGAGGTTTTGGTGCAGGCCTTCAAAATCCTGAGAGGCTAAGCAGTTCTTGGGGAGGACACAAGAGGCATACAAGAGGAACCTTTTGACTACTGGCCCAAACAAAGCTGAAGGAAGCTGACCATAGGAGTCAAAGAGGAGATGTTATGATAAGTGAATGCTAATCGGGAAAAGTGAAGTCCAGGAGAGGAAACCTGGCACATACTGACTGAATCCCAAAGAATGCTCAAGAGAGGTTAGAATACTGTTGCAGGGAATGGCATACAGGTGTTTCTTATTTTGCTTGGATATGTATTTCTCTTGTGTAAAAATAAAGAGTGATTAGTTTAGAAAACCTTGGCTTCACCAATCACGGGTCCCTGAAGGGTTAAACTGTAAATCAGAGTACCGATGAGGGTGGACTCTGGAAAAGGTGTACTTCAACTACTGGAAATTATTGGGGTTTGGGGAAGATAGACCATGGGGTCCCACTTCTGAAGTGGGTACCAGACAGTCTGTGCCAAGGGAGAGAGCCTAGTGACCAGAGAAAGATAGTGTCAGGAACCTGCCCAGACGCAGCGTAGCTATAAAGCACATGGATCCACACAGCAGCCTGGTGAGCGGCCAGTGAGGTCAGGGGGAAGGGAGAGACTCAACCAGGATTGGGACACCTGGGATTTCCACATTTTATATTCTAAACAAATTAACAGTGGCCACGTCTAACTACTTAATAAAGGGATCAGGGATGTTACTCGGTTGTTCACTTCCAAAAATAAAGGTAAAAAACACCAGCAACATAATTCTCCAAAGACCCAATCTACTCCAGATGCAAATGTTCAGATATTGATTTTCACTAGCTGCAAGTGTGTAGCCATGAAGTTCACTAGCCTAAAAATTTATACTCTTAAATATTTATGAATTCTTTTTCTACTCAATGGATGCTGAACCATATTACCCTCCAGCCTTACATTCCTCTTCATCTATCAGTAAATTTTGAAGGTTGAATTCTCTGTAACATGCAACAAGACTTTAATTTAAGCACTAACTCTAGAAATTGTATTAACTCTTCATCTTGTTTAACCTGTTAATAGCAGCTGAATACATTCCATCATCATTTCACTTTGCAAAATTCCACCAGAGTCTGAGACAATTTTGCATAATAATAAATGACCAGCCTTAGCAGGAACATACAAATATCTGCAATTGCACACTTCCATCTCAAGAAGAAGGCAGGGGGTGGGGTGGAGAGAAAGGATTGGCAAATGAAAAACCAACTCCTCATATAAGGAAAGATTGTGGAGTGCTAATATTCACCCTCTTTGAGCACTTACTCATTTGAGTAAACACATTGAAAACAACGAGACTAATCATGTGAGTAAGAGCTCCATAGTACAGCCCTGACACCCCCCCCCCCGAAACCTTTAGGTCAAATAATCTACACCAGGGATCGGCAACCTTTGGCATGTGGCCTGCCAGGGTAAGCTCCCTGGTGGGCCAGGACTGTTTGTTTACCTGCCACTTCTGCAGGTGCAGCCGATTGCAGCTCCCACTGGCCGCAGTTCACCGCTCCAGTCCAATGCGGGCTGCGGGAAGTGGTGCGGGCTGAGGGAAGCCCTGGTGCGCCATGCGCCAAAAGTTGCCGATCCCCGATGTACACAGTAATTACTGATTTCAGAGTAGCAGACGCGTTAGTCTGTATCCGAAAAAGAAAAGGAGTACTTGTGGCACCTTAGAGACTAACAAATTTATTTGAACATAAACAAGTGAGCTGTAGCTCACGAAAGCTTATGCTCAAATAAATTTGTTAGTTTCTAAGATGCCACAAGTACTCCTTTTCTTTTTACAGTAATTACTGTGAATGCTGTTAATGTCTAAAGATACTTGTTACTGGTTTGAGACCAAGCTTTTATTTTGGTCAATAATAACTTTAGCAAAGTCAGAGTTCCAGATATTTAGGATTAGTGTAACATCATTATTACTAGTGGCCATTTCAAAGTTCGATCCTTCTTTCTTGATTGGAAAAGGAAAGAAATACTTTGTTCTAAAAACACTTGTTTGCATAGGTATGTTGTTTATCTTTTTTGGGGGAGGGGTCTTTTGTCCATCAGTTTTAACCATGGCACAATCCACTTTTCCACCACATCATTTGACAATGGTTTGAAAAATTTGTTTTGATCGTATTTGCCATACTTCCTCCATTCGTTTTATACTATCAAATGTTGTTTTAGTTTTCCAACCCTACAGACAGCTGGTGAGAAGTGTAAGAGAGGAGATAGTTTTCTTTTTGTTTAATTATTTAAACCTCCAAAAGTGTTAGTTTCATGATAACTGCAAAGATCTAAACCTATCTTTTTCTGCTGCAAGAACTATATTTAGATAGGAAGAAAGTTAAAAATATGAATCTATTTCCCAAATTATTTTATATAGGCAATTTATTTATTGTTGTGACAAAGGACTTGGCAGTGAATTCACCTTTGTCCGGCTTGTCCTCGTCCGTCCCTCCACGAACACCAGTCGACGCCACCCCATTATATTTTGTTGTGAGCATGGTTCTTTCCATTTCTGGCCAAAGAGTTTTGGCAGTGAATTGGCTATGTAAAATATAAGTATCAGGGCAAGCAATTCATTTCTATTGTATTTACTTAAACCCAGTTTAAGTGTTCCTATTTGTCAAGATACTGTAAACTGATGGACATCATTTAGATATTCAGTAAGTTAAATTTAACACTGAATTTTTAAATACCAAGAGCAAAAATGGTGCACACAGCTCTTTGGGATGAAATTTCTGAGGTTTATTCCTTAATCCTGAATACTGCAATGCGTACACACAGGAATACCCACAAAGAGCCAGGAAACTGCTGTTTTCCCTGAATTCTTCCATTGGGAAGATCTCTCTCTCTCTCCTACACTCCAACCGTGAGGACAAAACTACAAATCCTAGTCAACACTGTCTTCAGTTTGTTAGCCCTTGACAAACTATACTATTTTCAGTAGGTTTTTTTAATCCATTCGTTAACATTAATTCAGTATTGTAACTTGTCTTTTTGTAAGGGCTTGAGAGCTAGGGTCAAATTTTAGATGCCCATAGGCTGTATCTACACTTGGATCTGAGTGTGAGATTCCCACTGAGAGACCTACTCATGATAGCTCTCATTGAGCTAGTGCACTAAAAATAGTTGGATAACAGCAGTAGCATGGACAGTGGCGAGCAGTGTCATGGGCTAGCCGTGCTGTGTACGTATCCAAGGAGTCCAAGTGAGTTTGTACTCAGGTGGCTAGCCCATACCATCACTTGCCGCTGCCCGCACTACTGAGGCTACACAACTACTTTGAGCGTGCTAGCTCAATGACAGCTAGCAGGAGTATATCTACCCCAGCTGGGGAATCACACTCCCAGCTCCGAGCGTAGATGAGGGCTTTCCACACCTTCAGTGATCATGTGGAGGAAACATCAGCCTGAGTACAAGGGGGAAGGAGTCTGCTAGCAGTGCTTGAAGTCCCATATCAGCATATGTCCTGGCATGTGGGGGTGTGGCTATGGCCCAAGCCACTCAGGGCACTTGTTTATGGCTGCAGGGACATGATGGCGGAGCATCTGTTACACCAGTGCAGCAAGGGCAGCGGGTGAACACCCTCTCCCTGGAATCTCACAAGGCATTTTACCTCTTGCTTGCCTTTGCAGGCACAGAACACAATTCAGCATAGTACTGAACACCTGTGGGGTGCTGAGTGTCCTCAGTTCCCACTGACACCCACAGAGTTGAGGGTGCTCAGCATCTTCCCAGCTCATGGCAGCACTTTGGCAGTGCACTGCCCTTAGCAACTTCATAGCAGGTAAGCATGTGCACACCCATCATTTGAATCTGCCTTGTAGTACCTCTAGTTTGTTTGAAAGAGGCTTTATAAAATAAAGTTTTATGGCCATATTCTTGTACCCAGTTAGGTTTCTTACACCTACATTTTAATTATGTGATTTGGCATATATGTGTGGTATATTTTCCCATTGTTTTCTGGACAAAATACTTTTAATACGACTCTTGTTTTCCAATATTTTACTGAAAAACTATTTGTGCTTGTAAATTATTATACAATACTGATGTGCTAATGGAGGGATTTGAGAAGTTAAAAAGGGTGAGCAAAATGTGCTAAACACGAAATACTATAATGTAGGATAGGAAATTAGAAGAGTGGGGATTGGATACACAGTATGAATAATTGAGAGTTCTACATAATTAGATACACCACATGAGAATAAAGGGGCACTATATGAAGATAATGAGGTTTGCAATACTCAGGGCCCCTACTGTACTAGAATTTCTCACCAGCTATCATATCTTCCTCTCTCTCTCCCCCCCTTCCAAAACGATGTTTAATTTTGTTAGGGCATAAATGATGGGTAGAATAATTGCTTTTCATATCATTGCCAGAGTGTTTCTGATCTAAATAGTCTTTTGGTTGTAATATAATAACTAAACAATTTATAATGAAATATCCTATTACCACTGTGTGTAGATAACAGAGGACAGAAAAAGGAATTCATAACAAAAAGAACTCTGAATAATTTTGCATATTGGATCATCAGTTTTGGTCAGTAATTTTGGACAGATAATAGAAAGTAAAAAAGACCAATTTTCTAGGGATTTTTAAGTTACTGTACTACTTACTCCCTAATGTGAAATTAATTAGAGGAGCCCTCACAAAGACAGTGGCTAGAGATGAGGAGCAGAGATAAAAATGTCAGAGGTTGTGGGATTCAGTATAAGCTTTTATTTACCTCCAAGTTTATTATTTTCAGCATCTTCTTTCTAATAAATCTCTATTTAAACATTAACCTAGAAATCTTAAATCTACTTTAAAAATCATTTGAAAAATATATTTTAACATAGCACAATAAAATGCCAGATTATCACTGAAAAACTGAGTAACAACAGAACACAAAGCATTATGTAGCCCGGAATTATGCTTCATGATCACTGCATCAGACTAATCATTCATTGGTCGCAGAATTTACTTCCATAGAAGTTGGATCAGGTCCTCTGTGGGCCTCTGAACATATGGGTATTTATTCAATCCAATTTATACCATTGAACACACAATACCAATCTCAGCAATCCCCCAAATAGTCATTGATGGCTTCCATATATAAAGCTACATTAAAAAGCAGATGTCACAAGTGTGCTTCAGCAGAGTTCAACTAATACCCCAAAACAATGTAATACATTCTCTACTAAAATTCTGCATCTTAAGTTTTAAAAAAAATAGCCATTCATTAAAACACCTGGAAATGACCAATTAAGGAATTCATCCAGTGTTCCACTGCCTTATTATCAGGTTTCAGAGTAGCAGCCGTGTTACTCTGTATTCGCAAAAAGCTGTAGCTCACGAAAGCTTATGCTCAAATAAATGGTTAGTCTCTAGGGTGCCACAAGTACTCCTGTTCTTTTTGCCTTATTATCCTTCATCCCTCCCTATCATATACCTGATTCACACTGTCCACCAGTCCTCACTTTGACTCCTTTTTGGTTGAGTCATGGAAATATGCGGTAGTATGTCTACTGTTGGCTTGATATATTGTTTAGTCAATGGATAGTATGGATTTTGAAAGGCCATAGTCGCAGTATACAGTAAGTTGTGTCAGAGTTCTATTGGTGCTCTCACAGTGGGATGTACCAAAGGAGTAGAAGAATACTGCTTCTTAATATAATTGAAATCATTCATTTGTGTTGGTGTTATGAAACCATGTGAGATTATATGGTGTACCTAAGTGTATGTAGCCCTGCAACTGAACATGAGTGTAATTAACCATATTGTGTAGCAACCAACAGGTGTAGCATTTTACTGTGAATCATATTGCAGTGTATGCTTTCATATGTTAGACTTCTTGGTACTGAAGAGGAACCCAAAACAAAATCCAAGCTCAAATGTTCCCATCACTTTAGGAAGTTCAGAATCCAGATCCAAATGTTGTGTCTTAGACTGCTCTCCAGTCAGCACCAAACAAATACAGGTAATGCCAGTTACGAGACCTGAAACTCTTTTGGTTGCCCGGAGCTAGAATTGTTCCTTCTCAGACATCTTAGTCCCCCAGTCATTACCTCTACCTCTCCTATGCACTTTTTATGTTCTAAATGACTTTCAGACAGTCTGCAAGGTACTGAGGCAAATGCTTTCCTGCTTCACTCAGCCCTTAGAGTAGAAATAAGAGTCGGTCAGATTTCTCAGGTCATTTGTACAGAGCTTCTGCACAGAGGCATTTCTCCTTCGAATTTCTTCCCCCATGGCCACATACATGCTCAGACTGCAACTAACTGCATGACAACCTACTTTCTGATTGCTTCTGCTGTGCTTCCCTGCAAGTCAGACTCTCCCACTGTTACACATAATCTCTGTATTCCTCTCTCTGGTTTCCCATGGTATTTGTACAAAAAATAAATGCACTTGTATATTTCAGAATTTAGCCAAGCATCTACCCACTCTTCCAGAGAAAGTAATAAACTTCGGCTCCAGATTTACATGTCTCAAATCACAATGTTCTTTCTACAGCAAAGAAATGTTAATTTGCAATTTAAACTGCACATTTACTATTACTAAACATAAAAAAATATTAGTAGAGCATTGGAGTTCAGAATCTCAACAGAAAAAAGAAATCAGAAAATTCAGTGACTGTTACATTACCAATGGTAACTCTGCCCAGGCTTTTCCCTATTCTTCATTTGGGGACCAGTAAACCCTTCCGAGCTCCTCCTATTTGTACCCAAGCCAGGCACTGGTTTGCAGCATTAACTCCTGTACCGTCTCCTCTGTGGCTGCTACTGTGCAGCAGCAGGCAATTCAGTGAAAGGAAGATGAAGCATCGGCACAGGTGGGTAACTCTCCATGTGGCCAACCCTTTCTGCACATCTGGGGGTTGCTTGGACCCATGGGATTGGGAGACTACTCACCCCCTCCCCTCACTCTGAATCTTCCCATAACCATTCTTACCCGAGAGCAAAATTGCCAGAAAACTGTGAGGTGAGTTTGACAGCATTTTCTAGCCCCTCTGCCTCCCTCCCACAGATTTTTCTAAGTGAGGGAATAGTCTTATCTTTTGTGTATATTGCATGGAAAATAACTGCATATAGAATTAAAACAAACAGTCTTTGCAGTGTTATCACCCAATCCTGCTCTAGCTGAAGATAACATCAAAACTCAATAGGAGAAGAAACGGGCTATGGAACTGCCTCTTTCCCCTGCACCCTTCTTACAGCTGAGACACAACAAGAGTCTCCAGAGATGAATGATGGGCAGCAGGAAACAGAGCTGGATGTGAGCTTGTCTGCATGAGACTACAGCACTGGTATAACTCAAGGTGCGCATTCAAACCAGTACAGCTAAATTGGTGCAAAAGGTTGTGTGGACACACTTATTTTGATTTAAAAGTGGCCATAGTCGATTGGGAACATATTTCACTAAACTGAAATATCTATTCTTAAATCTTAAATCAGATCATCCACACACTTTTTTGTACCAGTTTAAACTATTTTGGTTTGAATTCACACCTTGAGTTACAGGCAAGCACTAAGCAGGGAAAAGCTTCACTCTTTGGAATTCATGTCCTCCAAGTGTTACCCTTCAGAACAACTATTTACTCAGCCTTTTGCCTAAGGATGGTGGCTTTAGTGAGTGGAGATTAATTTACAGACTCAAGGGAGGTCTTATCCATTGTGTGCCTAACGAATTGGTGTGTTATAGTGACTGTACCTATGGTATGATGAGCAGATATTGCAAGAGAAATACTCAGCAAGTGTATCTGTCACTCTCCTAGTATCACTTGAGCTCGAGTAGCCTGTGCTTTGGAGCTTGAGGCCCTGGGTTCAACTCCCTCATCCCACCAGAGGTGTAACTGGATTAATTTAAAAGCAACAACATAAATAAAACAAACAAACCAGAGTCATCAGTTTTTCAAAAAATCAAAACAACCATAAAATGACCCAAGTCTTCCCTCTGTTCCTCATTATTCTATTCAAGTTTTAACAATGCATTATATAATTAAATATATTGCCCTTTGATTTCGTATTCACCCAAGTCAAAGACCTTTCATTTCATGAAATGCCACCCAAAAGAGAAATCCATTCTGCTTACTGACTCACAAGAAAGTATGTCTACGATATGTAAACACTTTTGGGTTTGGATTGCTCTAATCCGCCATGCATTGAAGTCCAAGGGCATGCTGCTGCTAAGCTATCAATTAATTGTTACTCTGATGCCTTTAAGTACATATGCATTTGTTTTCAGAGGTTTGTGCATGATGTGAGAAAAATAGCCCAAATGTGAGTTAGCCTGGTATAAATTTTAACTTTCTTTACCTTAATTGAAAATTTTATTAACAAGATCCAAATTAGCTCTAACTCTAGGTTATAAATCACTAGAAGTGAATCTGTGACTGTTCACCTAGTTAAAGCAACAAACAGTTCCCAATCCTTCTCTGGCAAAGGGGTGATATGACAGTTGCCATAAGGCATCTACATTTATTTTAAGAAATGCTACAAGGATGTATGCAATGTACAAGTGTTGGTAAAGGACAATGACTGTCTGTTGGGTCATGAGTTATGTTCATGAACGTGTGAAAACCTTCTAATGAACATTGGGGCCATCTTGTACCCTCCAATCAATATCCAGAAATGAGGGGATGAGGCAGTTTCCATAAAGTGACCTCCTGCTCTTCACACTCTTTTTGTATTTTTGGACCACATTTGCCTTGCATTTGTAACAGCAGATATTGTGGAAGCAGGTCCAGTTTAAGGGCCACTTTCCAAACTGACCGAGAGTCACGCATGACCACAGCAACAAGGATTGGATCTCGCTGTTAGAATTTGAGACACACAAGGCTCCTGATGCACTGAGGAGATATCCAGGAAGGTGCCATAAGGTGGAGTAAACTAGAATCCCAACCATAAAGGTCCAGGTGAATACAGAAGTGGGTGTTCTTCTCAGGTCACCACAACACCAAGAAATGCTAATACTCTTACTTTCTGAGACTGGCCCTACAGAAAGAGGAGATGAAGAAAACTGCAGTATATGCCAGCCTGACCATCTTACATGCCCAAAAGACCTCTTCAATGTGAGGAACTGACCAGCAAGAATATCACCTGGTCTTCTGAACTGCAGTGTTGACTCTGATGCCATGTGACTCCAAAGACCACACAAGCTGAGGAGTGAATCTTTCCTTTTTACCTTAACTATCTTCTTTTTCCTCATGCATTTGGTGGAGGCATCCCTCAGTATCACATTTTTCTATAATTCTTTTGAGTTGTGAATGTGTTCAAATATTAGCATGTGTGTGTAAGTTATATTAGGAACACACCAATAATAATTCCCAAACTTATATTCTAAGCAAGCCCTGCTTTTACAATCACTGATCATCTCCTTGGGTTTAGTGAAATGTGTCAGCAAAACTAAGCTGTAATATACAAAAGGAAGTGACAACTGCTGATTACTAATGTATTAAAAGCCAGGTAATCAGACTGCTGGGGAGCAAACAGGATAGTCACTCAGCATAGGAGAACTCCAGCAGGAGCTTAAATTTGCATCGAGGGCTGAGATATAAATCAGTTTATTTTTTATTCTAAAATCTAATTCAGTTGACAATCTTGCCATAAATAAGATCCTGGAATTGGTATTTAGAACTAAACAGAAAATTGCCTCTTTATGTTCCAGGAGTTAATATTTGTAAAAATTAACTATGTGTGGTATTAGCCTCATGATTTGACGATTGTCTGGATTAATTTGATTAGTTTGTGATTCAATTCAGTATCACTGTTAATCCACTTATTTTTATTTTTTTACTCAATTCCAATTATAAACTTGGCATCACAATTACGGTAGTGGCTAATTCTTGGTTAGTTAGTAAAAGTTTATAGTAGTTAGTCTTAGTGATAAGTTTGATTTTAAATTTCCTTGTTTACTTATCTTTAAGAAAACCCATAAATATTAGACATAAATGTTGTCTCTTTCAAATTTGCAACGTGGGTCAGAAACCTCAAAAACAAAGATAACTTAGCCATGGTATCTGAAATTCACTTGATCATCACTAAATCGAAACCTTTCTCATATTGAGCAGATTTAGCCCTCTCAAGGTAGCCCTGGAGGAATGTTTTTAATGATATTTTGGGGTTGAAAATAGGCAAACCAGTAGCATAGTTTGATACGGCACAGAATTATTCCTTTGTCTCTCTCATGTGGCAGAGCTCCGACCTTGTCCCTGTGGGTCCCGCGCTTCCAGTCAGTTTATGCTAGCTTCAGAGGCTCACTACAACCCTCCACACAGCCCTTCTCTCTCTCTAGGGCCAGAGATACAGTCTATGAGCCCTTTTTCATCATAAGCCAGCAAGGAGGTTGGTGAGAGAACTCCCACGGTCTCTGTTACTCCTACTGCCTCGTACCAAAACAGTTTAGCCTCCTGTCCTGACAGGGGCCTGTTTTCCCCTCCCAGGAGATGTTTCTGTAGCCATGGGTTGGGGAGAAGCCAGGCCTGCCCTCTACTCCGGGTTCCGGCCCAGGGACCCTAATAGTAGCAGCTGCTGGCAGCCAATCTTTCACTGCCAGAGTTGCTATATTTCCCTGGGCCACTTCCCCACAGCTCTCCTGCTTCTCCCTTCTTCACCCTTACCTTAGGGCTCCCTTACTAATGACTTGAGGGTGTCTTCATTAACCAGCCCTTCAGCCGCACTTCCTCTCCCCTGGCTCTCTCTTGCCTGACTGGAGTGAGCCCTTTTACAGTATCAGAGGGGCCTTAATTAGAGTCAGGTGGTCACATTAGCTTAATAGCCTCACGTGACTCTTTCCAGGTTAATTCGAGTCAGGTGTTCTCATCAGCCTGGAGCAGCCCCTGCTCTGGTCAGCCAGGGAACAGAAAACTGTTAATCCAGTGGCCAGTATATCTGACTCTCTCCTATACTCCTCTGGCCTGGTGGGAGACTGCTGCTCCTGGGCCCTGGGCTCTAGCTGCTGCTCCAGCTGCTCCCCTGACTGGGCCAGACACCGCCCCCCTTCTCTGCTACCTGGTTGCTGGCTAGCCGCTGGACCCCCACCCCACCCTTGGTTGCTGCTGCTCCAGCTACAGCCCCTGTGGGAGGGGCTGCTGGCCCGCTCCCCAGAGAAGAGCTATGGGAGTTCCTTGGAGACATCCCTGGCTCCCGTAATAAGGTGCAGCTCGCTCTCCAGCGATGGGGGGAATTCCTTCAAATCTTCCGGGCTGTGAGGGCCCTCATGGGGGAGGGTAAAAGGACCAGGAAGCAGGCTGCTGCGGCCTAGCAGTGGGTCCCCCTCTTCCGTGACTCCTTACTCACCTACGGGGTAGGTCACGGTTTGTTGCACAGCCCGACAGGGGCTGCGACTGACCCTTCCGGTGAGGATCCCCCCAGCCTTCCTTATGGCACCTATGATGTTTGCAACATTGAACACCCGGGGCTGTAGGATGGGTCTCTGCAGGTGCCAGGTGCTCTCCTTCCTTCGGGAGGGGGGGTACTCTGCGGTTTTCCTGCAGGAGACCCATACGGATCCGGCCACCGAAGACAGCTGGCAGCTGGAATGGGGGCACAGGGTCTACTTTAGCCATCTCACAATTTGTATGGCTGGAGTGGCGACCCTGTTCTCCCCCGACCTGACCACCTGACTCCCTAGCGCAACCACCACCTGGACGACATCTCAACGTTCACCTTTGTATGGGTGGAGGCCCATCGGTTGCGCCACTCCCGGTTGGACTGCATCTATTTATCATGTTTCCACCTTTCACGGGCCCACTCCTCCAGCGTTTGGCTGTCCCTGTTCTCTGATCATCATTTAGCCACCATGATGGCCTCTCTCTGCGCAGAGAGGCCGGGGCCGGCCTATTGGCCTTTCAACCACAGCTTGTTGGAGGATGTGGGCTTTGTGGAGTCCTTCCGGGAGTTCTGGCTGGCCTGGCAAGGGCAGCAGCATGCCTTTCCCTCGGCGTGGCAGTGGTGGGACCGGGGGAAGGTGCACGCCCGGCTGTTCTGCCATGACTACACCTGGGGCACCAGCCAACAGAGGGATGCGGCGATAGAGCAGTTGGAACAGGAGGTATTAGAGCTGGAGAGGCATCTGGCCGCCAGCCCAAAGGATCCATCCCTCTGCAGGGCATGCCGGGAGAAGCGGGAGGAACTCCAGGCCCTGGAAGACCATAGGGTCCAGGGCGCCTTTGTTCGATCCCACATCAGTCTCCTTCGGGAGATGGATCGTGACTCCCACTTCTTCTACGCCCTGGAGAAAAGGAGGGGGGGCCTTGCCTTCTGACAGAGGATGGCACCCCCCTCACGGATCCGGCGGAGATGTACGGGAGGGCCAGGGCCTTCTACGCAGGCCTTTTCTCCCCGGATTTGACCAATCCTAATGCTTGCAGAGTGCTCTGGGATGAACTCCTTACAGTCAGCGTGGGCGACTGAGACTGGCTAGAGCTGTCTCTAACTCTGGCTGAGTTCTCGGAAGCCCTCTGCCGCATGCCCACCAATGAATCTCTGGGCATGGACGGGCTGACCCTGGAGTTCTACCACGTATTCTGGGACGTCCTTGGCCCAGACCTAGTCACCGTCTGGGCCGAGTCCTTACAGAGCGGGGTCCTCCCTCTTTCATGCAGGCGAGCCGTGCTCGCATTATTCGCAGAAGGGGGACCTCTGCAATTTATGAAATTGGCGTCCCGTCTCACTCCTCAGCATGGACTATAAAGTCGTAGCGAAAGCCATCTTGTTGCGGCTAGGGTCCGTACTGGCGGACGTGGTCCACCCAGACCAGACCTACACCGTCCCAGGCCGCACCATCTTTGACAACCTGTATCTGGTCTGGGACCTCTTGGAGCTCGGGTGTAGCGATGGTCTGTCGTTCGCCCTCCTGTCCCTGGATCAGGAGAAGGCGTTACTCATGGTCCACCCTGTGGATCTCCTGAGCACTCTGCGAGCATTTGGCTTCGGACCCCAGTTTGTGGGTTTTCTCTGGGTGCTGTACACCTCCGCAGAGTGTCTGGTCAGGCTCAACTGGACCCTGACCAAATCGGTCAGCTTTGGGCGAGGAGTACGGCAGGGGTGCCCCCTCTCAGGCCAGCTGTACGCTCTGGCAAACGAGCCCTTCCTCTGTCTCCTCCATAGGAGGTTGACGGGGTTGGTGCTGCAAGAGCTGGAGCTGCGGCTGGTCCTGTAGGCGTACGCCGACAACGTGCTTCTCTTGGTCCAGGACCTGGGTGACTTGGCGCGGGTGGAGGCTTGCCAGGCCATCTATTCAGCAGCCTCCTCCGCCCGGTCAACTGGGTCAAGAGCTCTGGCTTGGTGTTCGGGGATGGCTGGCAGGCGAGCTCCCTCCCACCCGTGCTTCAGGCCATCCGGTGGAACACAGGTCTGCTGCTCTATCTCAGCGTTTACCTTTCTGCCACGCATCCCTCTCCACCGGAGAACTGGCACGATTTAGAGGGCAGGGTGATAGAGCAGCTCCAGAGATGGACAGGACTACTCCGGTGCCTTTCCTTTCGAGGGACAGCACTGGTGCTTAATCAACTAGTCCTGTCCATGCTCTGGTACCGGCTTAACACCCTGGTCCCAGCCCCAGGTTTCCTGGCCCACCTCTGGACATCGATTCTGGAGTTCTTCTGGTCAGGACTGCACTGGGTCTCTGCAGGGGTCCTCCATCTACTCCTGGAGGAGGGAGAGCAGGGCCTGAAGTGTCTACACACTCAGGCCCATGTCTTCCGCCTCCAGGCCCGGCAGCAGCTCTTTTATGGTGCAGGTAGTCCAGCATGTAGCGTACTGACACACGCCTTCCTGTGTCGCTTTCGAGGGCTCAGACAGGACTGGCAGCTCCTTTATCTCCATCCGAGAGGTCTTCCATGAGTTCTCTCTGGGCTGCCGGTCTTCTATCAGGACCTCCTCTGGACCTGGAAACTGTTCTCAGTGACTAGGTCCATGGCGGCCACCGTGGGGGGCAGATCTCCTCGTGGAGCCCCTGCTACACAACCCCCAGCTCCCTGTGCAGGTGGCGGAGTCCCCCTCGGTGCGACAGAGGTTGGTCCTGGCAGAAGTCACCAGAAGTCACTCCTGGATTACGACCGGGGAGACGGGCTGGATCCCCTGACACTCGCTCAGCGCATGGGACTCTCCAGGCCTCGTACTCCCCGGCGTGTACTTCAGGAGGTGAGGGCTGCTTTTCCACCCACTGCTCAGGTTTACCTTGACCAGGTCCTAAGAGAGGGTATGACCCGCCTGCCCACCCTCCACCCCAGGCCCTCCAGACCTTTTCATTAGGCCCCTGCCCCATGGACCCGACCGACCCCCCCGCTCTCCCTTCACCATGAGCCGGCTGCACAATCTGCAGCCGGTCTGCTTCCAGACCTCACCAAGGAAACATCTATACACGCTCATGCTCCACACCCTTCACGTCCTCACCCTCATGTTCCGCCCCGACACAAAGTGGTGGGACCTCCTGCCACCTCTAGAGGGTGAGGAGCCCTGGTGGGCCAGCCTATATTCCACCCTGGTCCTGAAGCCTGCCAGGGATATCAGTTGGTGGCTCCTTCACGGGGCCGTGGGCACGGGCATGTACTTGGCACGGTGCACCCCTATCCCAGACACCTGCCCCTTTTGCGGCCTGAGGGAAACCCTGGCACACATTTACTCGGAGTGCGCCAAGCTGCAGCTCCTATTCCAGCTCCTCTTAGATATCCTGCTAAGATATTGGTTACACTTTTCCCCTCACCTTTTTATTTATGCACTCCCTATCCGCAGCCCCACAAAGTCGTGGGACCTCCTGGTCAACCTCCTCCTGGCCCTGGCTAAAGTGGCCATCTATAAAACCAGAGTGAGGAGGTTGGCCGATGGAGTCTTCTGTGACTGTGGGGCCTATTTCCGATCCTCCGTTCATTCACATATCCGGGCAGAGTTCCTCTGGGCGGCGTCCACTGACTCCCTTGATGCCTTCGAGGAGCAGTGGGCACTGTCCGCGGTTCTCTGCTCAGTGTCCACTTCATTTTACCCTTTGACCGCACTCCTGTCCCTGTTATTTCATTCGTTGTCTCCCATACTTATTTAGTTTCCAGGTCCTGTGGACCCCACTCTTGGGCTGGAGGGGATCCCGCCCACTTCCTGGATCCCAATAGGGCTACACCCAACTGGCCTGGGTCTATCACACTCACCTAAAGACCTTCTCAGTATTTTCTTCCAAAAAGTATAACTGTGCCTTCTGCCACAAGGCCAGATGTAAACTTTAATTTCATTCTGAACAGTGATATCAGTTTGTTTGCAGAGGTTCAGATGAAAAGTCTCCCATGGAAAGCTCCATTCTAGTATACACTGCTTTTATTCTTCTGTCCAAAAGATTTTGCCTTAGCAATCAATTATCCTTTCAAAGGCCTTTAACAGGAAATGCAGTGCCTCTACTTTTTAAATCTCTTCAGAATAAGCCTTTGGTACTGTGACTTCAAACTCATTTAAAACATTATGCATTGTGGCCTTCATTCCTGTTTATTTTTATTTTTCATAAAAGATCTAGATAGTAACATTATATTTTCCAATTTTCTCTCCCCATTCATAATGAAAATGTAATATAGGATTAAATGATAAATTATAAAAATCTCAACATTTGGATTAAAATGTATTGTATTGCACAAATTCTCTCTGTGTATAAATGTATACACACACGAGGGGGGAGAGACTATGCTGAACTTCATATCTTACACACACACACTGTTTAGCTTTTAAAACTGAAATGTGGATATAAAATTCAGTGTACTTTTTCCAGTGTTTTCCAGCACTTATTTAGAATGGAAGATTGGATTTTTGGTATTTTGCATCATGCATCAGCATTGTCCTTGTTATTTATTGTTGTACAATGCTCAAGTGTGTACTGGGCATCTCACTATATAGAAAAGAACAAATGGAGAAAAAATCTGGCCTCATTAAAGTCAATAAAAAAACCTCATTAACCGCATTGGGACCAGGATTTCACCTACAGTTCCTGTACAGAAGCACACACAATTTAATTTAATAAACTGACAGAATGAAGAGTGCAACAAAAATGAGAGAAGAGCAGAGAAGGAAGGAAAAGGGGTCTCAACAATGATTTTACATAGTTACCCATCAAAGGCTAAATCACAGCCTGGTAAAACAGAGATGGTGAGGTTTTTTTTTTTTTTAAAGTTAAATACAGTAACTAAATATCTTTACTGACTTGAATGTTAGGGAAGCATGAGGTATGCCACTTGCATGCTTTTTGGGATGTTTGGTGATTTTGTACATAACAACAACAAGGAGTCCAGTGGCACTGTAAAGACTAACTGATTTATTTGGGCATAAGCTTTTGTGGGTAAAAAACCACTTCTTCAGATGCAACCTGTACATAACAGTGCCTTGTACATAACAATGCTCTGCATAGACCTGGGACTCACGTATGTAATATGCCTTGCACTTCACTCACATAAATGGTGCAAAGCACATCATCTTGCAAGCCTCAGTGCCCAATAAGCCATTGCACTTCAAAACATTGCTTTGCTCAGTTACAGCATTCCATGTTTTAAATAATAACTCATCCACAATCAATTAGAGGTTCACAGTTGCCTTATTCCGTCTGCAAATATGAACAATGCTATCCTTTCTATGTAGTATAGGCCATATCCAGCCTTGGTGTAAGTGGCTGTGAATCCCATTAAATAAATGGTATTTTTACCTACTTACATTGGTACTGACTACTACTGGGGGCAGGCTGCACCAAAAATTAAAAATTCTGCAAAATTCTGTACATTTTTTGTTTGTCAAAATAACACCATATTATCATGCCAGTTTCAATTATTTTGGTAATTTATTTCAAAACACCTGTCATCAAGTATGTTGATAAAAATACAGACACACACAAAAATTCCCCCAGGAGTAGAGAGTTAAAGAAACACTTATGACAACCCAGTTTCTGCTTCTCTGCCCCTCCCTCCCAGAGCTCAGCCGGGGGGGCCAGACACTCATACCCGCTCCTCTCCAGAGCCAAGCCACAGCCCCCTCTGGCCCAGGCACTCACATTCCCTCTCCCGCAGAGCCATGTCATGCACCCCACCCCCGGCTCAGACACTCACACCCTCCCTCCCCCAGAGCCCACCGCAGCTCCCCACCCGGCTTCCCCTGGATCAGGCAATCACATCTCCTCTCCCTTAGAGCCCAACCACGCACCCCACCCAGCCCCAATACTCTAACCCCTAGGGTTGCCAACATTCCAATGCAACAAAACTGAGTACCCTAGTCCTTCCCCTTCCCTGAGGCCATGCCCCTGTCCTGCCCTTTCTGAGGCCCTGCCCCCCGCTCACTACATTTCCCCTTCCTCCGTGGCTCTCTCTCCCTCACCCTCACTCACTTTCATGGACTGGGGCAAGGGTGAGGGCTCTAACTGGGGGTGTGGACTCCAGGGTGGGGCCAGAAGTGAGGGGTTCAGGGTGCAGAAGGGGCTCTGGGCTGAGGGTTGGGGTACAGGAGGGGGTGAGGGCTCTGGCTGGGAGGTGCAGACTCTGGGAGGCAGCCAGGGATGAAGAGTTTGGGATGCAGGAGAGGGCTCCAGGCTGGGGGTGGCACAGAGGGGTTCAGGTTGTGGGAGGGGACTCAGGTCTGGTGCAGGAGGGGGTGAGGGCTCCATCTGGGGGTGCAGGCACTGGGCTGTGTCCGGGGATGAGGGGTTTCAGGTGCAGGAAGGGGCTCTGGGTTTGGGGAGCGGGCTCAGGGCTGGGGCAGGGGATTGGGGCTCAGGGTTAGGGCACGGGCTTACCTCCAGCGGCTCCCAGTCAGCGGCACTGAGGAGATAAGGCAGGCGTCCTGCCTGTCCTGACTCCGTGCTGCGCCCCGGAAGCGGCCAGCAGGTCTGGCTCCTAGGTGGAGGCGCGGCAGAAGCTAGACCTGCTGGTCACTTCCAGGGCACAGCATGGAACCAGGCAGAGACTCTCTGCCTTAGCTCCGCAGCACCGCCAACTGGACATTTAATGACCCGGTCGGCTGTGCTGACCGCAGCCACCAGGTGTTCTGGTCAAAAACCAAACATGTCACCCTAACACCCCCATTTCCCCTCAGCCCAGCCGCTCATACCCCCCCCCAGAGCCCAGCCATGCACCCCCCCCCAAGCCCAGACACTCACACAACCTCTCCCCCAGAGCCCAGCCATGCCCCCCTCCATCCCAGGTACTCATACACTTCTCCTCCAAAGCCCAGATGTGCCCCTCCCCAGGCCCAGACACTCACACACACCCCAGAGCCCAGGAGTGCCCCCCCCACGCCCAGACACTCACACACACCCCAGAGCCCAGGTGTGCCCCCCCCACGCCCAGACACTCACACACACCCAGAGCCCAGGTTTGCCCCCCCCACACGCCCAGACACTCACACACACCCCAGAGCCCAGGTGTGCCCCCCACACGCCCAGCCACTCACACACACCCCAGAGCCCAGGTGTGCCCCCCCCACACGCCCAGACACTCACACACCCCTCCCCAAAAGCCCAGCCTTCTCTTCTATTTGCAAGCTCAACTCTACTGGGTCCAGCAGCCCCTAGCGGCGGCCAACATCTCTGCAGCCTATTTCGGGAGGGGGGGAGGAAATTCTGTGCATGCAATGTTAAATTCTGCAAAATTCTGCATTGCGCAGTGGCGCAGAATTCCCCCAGGAGTAGTGGTGAATTTAGCCCTGAAGAGATCGCCTCTGCTTGGAAACCCAGGTTGCATGACACCCTGGCTAAATAGCTAGGCCAACTTTACAGCATATTGTACAGTTTGGGTCTTTTGTACTTTTGACACTTCATCAGCCACTCCCTCAATTCAAACTGCAAGTCAGTTAAAAACATATGGCCAATCTCTGCAGCCAAGGTTAAACTGAAAGCTTTAGCATGTGTGATTTGCAGAACCCATCCACTTATTTCAGGCATCCATACCACAGAAACTAATTTATCATCCTAAATTTCATCGAGATACAACCTGAAATGACACATTTTTGCCATTTTTTTCAAATTTGTCACAGCTTTAAAGAGTGCCCCTCTTTGAATTTGCTTTACAATCATAGCTTGTAACCTTCTGCAGTAAGTTGCTTTTGTGAACATATTATAATATCCCTTTAAAATTTCAGTTAAGTCCCTAACCTCTTTTTCACTCTGTTTTAGTGCAGCTGTTAAGCTTGTCAATCCTCCCAAGTAAGATAAAAAATATTATCTTACATTATTTCTTCTGCAGTCATTCCATGAGTGAGGAAATACTCATCAAGGCTTTCCACAAATTCTCAATGACACCAAGCAAAGTCACACTTCTCACTTCTTTTTCTCTTTTAAAAGCAATCCATTTAGACTCCCCTCAGAAATGTATTGGTGTTTATATATCATCGCTTAAGCGTTTCATAATTTTAACACCTCCAAAATCTGAATAAAAGGTAGAAAATTAATTTTTGTCTTTTCTTGAGGTGATAGAGAGAGGCTGCTACTTGTGGATCTCACTTTCTGAACAGCAACATTTTAGATCTTATTAATTTACTCATAAAGAAGAATTTATTCAAAACTTACTTTTTTGTGAGTCATTCACAACAGACTTTGTTTTTAATCAATCAGAACCAAAAAAACCCACAGAATTTATTATTTGAAATTATTTGGTGAAAGTTCTGTAAAAACAAATGCCAATCCATGGATCCTCATGACCTCTGTTCACCGGGTGAACATTCATTTTTACTGCTGAATGTTTAGTCACCTTATTCAGATGGTACTTTTCTGTTCCCCGATACAATAATTAAAGAGGGTGTGATCAAATAAATGGGTTTTCGAAATGGGATTTTCAAAGGATTTTTAAGGGAATTAGGGGCCCAATTCCACTGGCCCATAGTTGTTAGGCCCCTTTATGAGAATCCTAGCCTTGATTCCCAGGGGAAAGGACGGGAGCAGTTTAGGAGCACCTCAGAATTATGGATTAAAGAATGTTAAATATACTTGAAACCATTAGATTTCCAGGCCCCTTAAATAAACAGGAAAATTAGCCCATTGTAGTAGTATGGGATAAAGTGAGATTTCAAATTATTTTTCATATAGAATAATGTAGTTTGTGCATGTACAATCCTGGCAGCAAAAGATGTATCCAGAGTATCGTCTATCTTACATGGGTACCACCAGAACAGCTTCATTGCAACAACTGGGCACTTCTGAAAGTGACAACATATGAGGACTGGCTACATAGAAATAGTAGACTTTTTTGGACAAATGAAGTGGGAAAAGCAGGAAGCATACCCAAAATTAATTTCTCACAAACATTCATGGAAACAAAACTTTTTTCACACAAGGGGTCACAAAAAGGGACTATAAACATGCAGAGTCAAAATCCAGTTATTAGTTTCACAAAATGTGAATAATGTTCTCACTCTGCACCCAGCTCTACCCAGAACTGAGATACCGTTCAGCACAAACTGCCACTGATGGTGGGCTGTGTCAAAAGCATAGTATTTACTTTGGACTCAGATGATGCTGTTAGATTTTACCTTGCTAATCCTCGTTTAGGACTCAAACCTCCAACAATAAAAAAACACATGCACTGACTTAGCGCTTCAAGTTGGCCCCCTCTTTTATCTGTAGATGCCTTTAGGGTAAAGGCTGGACTGGACTTATTTTTCATGAGCTTAGATTGAAACTGCCTAAATTTAAGGGTTTCTGAGATACCCTGAAGAAATTAAACTCTTAAACCTAATCTAACATATTGTAGCTGACATCTGCAACTTGGCTCCTCTGCTGCATGCGTGCAAAGGGGATGCAGAAGTTACAAGATACCCCCACCTCTTACGCTTCTTGTGCAGGAGCTGTTCAACCCAAGGGGCATTAGACCTGAAATAGTGACTAATTCAAAGTTGGTGTCTTGCAGCCCTGAAGGGCACAAAAGCTGAGTGCCACTGGATAGTACAACAGCAGTTGCTCCCAGACCTAAAAGCACCCAGTGTACAGGATCAGTATGTACAGAAAACATAGAGTATTTTAGGGAAATTTTGAGAAATACCAAAAATATATTAGTTATTTTTCCCTCTGTACTGTGCCTGTACACCTGGATCCATTGCACAAAGAGAACCTGATATTACAGAAGCAAGCATGCAAAAAAAAATATAATGCCAATATAATGGTTACCATTTCTCTTTAAAATAAGAGAGGTTTTTTTCATATATAGACTCCATGATAATGTGGTATGCTATTAAAGTTTTTATTGACATTTATTTGGGATGACCTACATAATTCACTTGGGGTTTAGCCAGTCCTGAGTAATATGCCCATTCCAAATTCATGCTGTTAAAATCCTCTTTGTCAAACCACACTGTAGCAGGTTCTGCATACGCCCCATACATCACAGTTCTAATAAATGTACAATAAATACAACTTGGCTTCCAGTGAAAGAAAAAATGCCTTCTTTCCCTACACAATTCTGAATGGATTGTAAAGTCACTGGGCCAGATTCCATAAGATACTAACTACCCTGTGTGAATCAGAGTGGTAGAATCAGGTCCATTGTAGGCAAACTATCACCACAAATATCACCTTTTCAGCTCCTAAACAAGTTCAGTTCCTTTAATAAATTCAAAACTTTCCCTTTATCTGTGTCAAATCAAATCCTTCACTGAAGCTGTGCACTGAAGAGTGAATCTCTTAGTGCAGAGGATGCTGCAGTACTCTAACCATGCACCCAGGAGTGCTTAAAACAGACTGACCTTCACTTTGATGCTGCTCTCTCTTTCATTTACTTTTAGTTGACTGAATGCTAATCAGGAGAGAAATATTCGGGAAACTGTTTGGATGCACCGAACACTTTTCACCTCAGAGTGTGGCCTGTAAAATCTATTTTCAGTTCCCAGTCAATTCACTTGGTGAATTGTTAATGGTTTCATCAACTAATTTTTTTCTGACTGAAATTATCAGCAGCAATACTTGAAAGTACCATGAATTCACTTCCCAAGAAGCAACGAACACTTCAAAATACAGACTCTGCAACTACTTCATAAACAGACATCTCTTGTTGGTCGGTCTTTAAGTTAGGTTTTTAAGTCACATTTGTCTTCATGCCAAGAGTCCAAGGCCACACCTTATTTGCATATAAATGCACGCTGCCACAATCTTTGCTTGTATTTGCATCTGGAGCTGCATACAACTTGGTTTCATTTTGCAGGGGCTGAAGCTTATATTTATTAATTATAATCTATGTGGCATGATATTGAGTTATATCTTACGTAGGCTCACATTCACTCAAAACGGGTCTAAGTTTGCTTGAAAAGTTTGGGGATTTTTTTCTTTTTTGGCAAACCTTTTGATTAATCTGGTGTGACCACTGAGTCCGCAATAAAAACTGAACTCAAGGAAATTTAACATTTCTTTCAGGCAAACTAAACCTTTTGCAATATTAAACTTCTGAACCTGGGAATGTTCTGAGGCCTGGGGCTGAGCAGAGTATTTTGAAACCTGCATAACACATTTCAAACTTTTTCTGAAGCTTAAAAAGCCAAAATTCTCACAGAAAACATATGCTCCCATTCATTTCACTTCTTTTCCACTCAAAAAAATCCCCCACTGGAAGAAAAAAAAAAGGGGGTCTTATTGACCCCTTTGATTGTAGTGTAAACTTAAAGTGTCTTTCCTTTTTTGTGCTCTCTAAATCCTTGTAGAAAGGAACATGTACATGGCCTGAAGGCATTAGACTAGATAATGGAGCTAGTCACAGAGTAGAAAAGTTTCAGAGTAACAGCCGTGTTAGTCTGTATTCGCAAAAAGAAAAGGAGTACTTGTGGCACCTTAGAGACTAACCAATTTATTTGAGCATCCAATGAAGTGAGCTGTAGCTCACAAAAGCTTATGCTCAAACAAATTGGTTAGTCTCTAAGGTGCCACAAGTACTCCTTTTCTTTTTGAGAGTAGAAAAGGGTATTCACCTGTTATCTGATGAATTTGTCTCTCAACGTTTTGAAGAGTGTCCACCACCATAGCATAAGTGCTGGAACTAGGAGTGTGGGAATGCTGCAGCACCCCGTCTTGAAGTGGTTTCCATTATATTCAGGGTTTACAGTTTGGTTCAATGGCTCTCAGCACTCCCTCTATACAAACTGTTCCAGCACCCCTGCTCCATACTGTGCTGTAACACAGTCGACTAATCGCATTTGACCAGCAGTAGAATTGATTAAAGAGAAGAAAAAGAATATGACCTTCCTGGTGAATGAATAGTACTAAAAATGAGAAGGCGGGAAGGGGGGCAGCAGTACTAGAGGTTGAAGGGAACAGCTGGAGGGAAGTTAATAGTCAAATTATTGAGGGGCTGTTTTCCTGAACAAGATATTTCTAAAAGTGGGTTTTTCCCTTAATACGACAATGTCCTTTCTTAACAGAACTGGTAGATCTTGTCAGCCTGTATACACATATTCTGTTCACAGTTTGTATGGTTATTACAGTCATGGAACAAGATCCAATGTCTTATGATTACATTTACACATCCAATCCAGAAGGCTCTGGACCAGAGGTGGGCAAACTACGGCCCGCAGGACTGTCCTGTCTGGCCCCTGAGCTCCCAGCTGGGGAGCCTAGTCTCCGGCCCCTCCCCAGTTGTTCCCCCCCAGCCATGCCGCCACGCAGGCAGCACTCTGGCCCGCCGCTCCTGTCGGGTAGCATGGCTGGCTCCGGCATGGTAAGGGGGCGGGGAGTGGGGGGGTTGGATAAGGGGCAGGGGGCCCCCAGGGGCAGTCAGGGGACAGGGAGCAGGGGGCGGTTGCATGGGACGGAGTTCTGGCGGGAGGTAGTCAGGGGGTGGGGAGCAGGGGGAGTTGGATGGGGGTGGGGTCCCGGGGGTGGTTAGGGGAGGGGGTATGAATAGCGGTCATGGCAGTCAGGGGACAGGGAGCACGAGTTGGATAGGGGGTGGGGTTCCGGGGGGCGGTTAGGGGCGGGGGGTCCTGGGAGGTCAGGGGTCAAGGAACAGGAGGGGCTTGGATGGGTCAGGAGTTCTGAGGGGGGCAGGAAGTGGGAGGGGGTCGGATATGGGCCAGGGGCCAGGCTGTTTGGGGAGGCCTAGCCTTCATACCCTCCATACAGTTGTGCAATCCCGATGTGGCCCTCGGCCCAAAAAGTTTGCCCACCCCTGCTCTAGACTGAGCCTAGCCTGACTAGGTGTTCCAAAGTGGAGACTCAGGCAGAATGCTTTAGGGAGCTGATTGAGGCAGTGACTTCCACATACATGCCCTGCTGCTCTGAAAGCTTCACCCCCTTCCCCACTCAGTAGTGTAGCTGGATGCAGAGAGTTCCCATTCTGACCTTTTGTCAATGAGGTGTTTTTCTAAAAGAATGCATTGTTTTGAAACTACATGCACATGAAATTAAATGATTGTGATGATTAGAGAGGGCCAGTGTGTATGCTGAAATCATATCATTTAGGATTCACAACAGTAATATAATACAATAAAATAATGAAGCCTTTCACTTCTGGCAGACTCTCCTAAATGTTAGATAATTACATATAATCAGGCTGCATTGTGAAGTTTCAAAAACTCTTGCTTTCTTCCTGAAAGGTTCACCTTCCTCTTTTTATTAGTTTCCCTCTTTCTGTCTCCTTTTAACATCAGCTCTCCTTTGATTCTACCCTCACTATAGTATGACTTTAGGAAGTTGCACATTTATTAATGTGGATTCTCGAACAGGCCTATCCTTCTAATTTATGCATCCTGGTTAACATATGTATCTCATACTAATGGTAAAACTATACAAGCTTCCCATGCACTTTCATTTACTATGGACCCAGGAGATTTCACGTACACTTCTAGTTTGGTTATTGTATTAATATCTTTTGAGTTCAGGCAAGAAGTGGTAAATGATCTCCTTTACTCATCTTGGAATATCTTGAGAAATCCTTTTACATTCAGGGATGGCTTCCACAGGACCCATAAGATACACTGTAAATGATGAGGCAGTGGTGACAGTGTGTCATATTATTTTATTTATGCATTATTTTGGCACTGCCAAAGGGCAGAGCCAGATGTGAAACAGAATGACAATCAAGAAGCCAGAAGGTCAGACAGCACCATTGACCAGGATATCCTGCTGGTATCAAAGACTTGTACGCAGAGGCTAGAGATAGGAATTCCCTCATTCCCTTACACTCACAACCATACAAGTAATACTCATAGCTGAATAAAAGAGCAGCCAAGATTTAAGATACTAATATTAGAGTTGTTGTAATTTGATCTGTCTCTCTGAAATTGGTTTGTCCAAATACAAGAGGTTAATATTAAGATATAAAATATCCATAGAAGGTTATTAGTTAAACTGAAGTGAGCTCCATATATGTGCTGGTATGCATCCATTTGTTACAGTAACTATTTCACTATATCAATATATGATTGCTTAGATTGTAATTATCCATTAACTTTGGCCTCATGTTTGATTGGTGATGGAGATCTAGGGCCAGATCCTGCCTTATATTCCAGCCCTTTTACACTGCTCAGACAGCGAAAAAGGGCAGAATTCTGGCTGTAATTCCCCAAGAGAGAATTCTCTTGGCAGATAGGAACACTCTGCTGGGGGCAAAGCCAACAGGGGTGACTCCTTGTCAGTCCTTTATGGTGTAAAGAAATGTGCTGATAGTGGGGAAGGAGCAGGTAGAAGTTGGAGGCAGAGCATGAAGAACAGCCACTGAACTCTGCCAATATACCACTGGTGTGAGGTCTACACAGGGACAATATTTCAGTTACAGATTAGTGCAGCCTTTACTCTGCACTTGCATACTTGCCACTCCATAACTGGCTCTCTATTGCATATCCCCATTGTTCTGCTGAGCAGCGCTCTGACCTTTAAGAAGTAATGGGGTCAGTTATTTTTAAGTGTGCAATGTATCAATTTTTGTTATCACTGAACTATAATCATTAACTTTTCATCTCTTGTATCTAATTATCTAAATAGTAGTAATAAAGTAGAACACAGCATACAATACCTGGAATACTTTACTGTGTGTGGACATAACCTAATTAAAATTGGATTTAAATGTTAAGACGAGAGCCTTCCAAAATATATCTATAAAGAAACTTGAATTTAGCTTTTGCCTGTACAATTTACAGCCCACTTTTGTAGTGCATTCTGTGAAGGGTGGTATTACACAGTTCTTAAAAGTTTTGAACAACTTCTGGCACGGTGTAACTTTGGTATTAAAATATATTAGGAATGACATTTATCTAGTCTGTTCAGATTAGTAAGACATTGTTTAGTGGCACCACTGTTCCAAGTGCATCAACTTGTGTGACAGTCAGGGTCCAGACACAACTTATCAAAGAGCATTTTTGAAAACGTCTCAAAATAGACATCTGTCCCTCTTATTCTGAGCCTCAAAAATGACACTGATGAAGTGAAGATGTGATGATAAAGGTAGATGTAACATTACACTCTTGTGTGCTCTATTTCTGAGGGTGAATTCAGAGGTTTGGGTCAGGTCAGCATCCAACAGTTTGGATGCTGATACAAAGCTCATCATAATTACCCAAACCTCCTCACAATACAGAAATAATCTAGAAATGTCAGGATAAAGGGCTTAAGCAAGGTTTTTCTGGCCAAAACATTTTAGAATGCCAATAAAGATAAAATTCAAGGCTGGGTAAAAGAATATGGATGGGATGTTATTTTCTCTGAACCAGTTTGCTGGGCCTCAGTAAACTTCTTTTTTCTTCTCCGGGCACTCCCCAAAAAGGATTCCTGATTGTTTTACTAGTTCAGCACACATATGTGACACTCAGACGTGCAGTATACTATGCAAACCTCCCATTGTCATCCGTTGGAGATCCAGGGTGGCTGAAGGATAGTACCACCACCAATGACTTTGCCTTGCTAAAGCAGACATGGCAGAGCTAATGCATTTTAAGGGAGATTTCAGCCCGCTCTGGAGCAAGTATTATAACAAACTCTTTTAAACATCTTCAGTGTTAAATGCCCCAACTTTATAGCCACAACCCAGAGACAATAATTTAAAATGTAATTCGGCCTTCTCCACAAAATGAGTTTGACTCCCTTGCTACAGATATGAATGCCTCAGCAGTCTTTATTCTTGAGATCAATACAGATTTTTGGGCAGTGGGTTAAGTAATATATTCTGGTCCCCATGGACCACGGGAAGACAAATGTGCAGTGAATGACAGGCAGCATAAACACCTAGATTAACCAAAACAGGAAGCTCTGGCATCAATCTTTTGTTTGGAACAGCAACTTTTTAAAATCTACAAAAAGAAAAGGAGGACTTGTGGCACCTTAGAGACTAACCAATTTATTTGCGCATAAGCTTTCGTGAGCTACAGCTCACATGCATCCGATGAAGTGAGCTGTAGCTCACGAAAGCTTATGCTCAAATAAATGTGTTAGTCTCTAAGGTGCCACAAGTCCTCCTTTTCTTTTTGTGGATACAGACTAACACGACTGCTACTCTGAAACCTTTTTAAAATCTAGTTTCTTGTGATTAGAGCATGAAGGTATTCTAAATAAAGAAAGTTGTATGAAAACACTAGGTGCCTTGCTATCTTAATCATGTAGAATCTCAGTGCACTGATGTATTTTTAATATGTATATCTTAAAGTATGCATGCCTACTCCCTATCTTCATTTTGTAATCCACATCAAAGCCTTGCCATAATCACAGGAAGGTAATAAGACCTCTGCATTTGGAATGTCTCTATTTATTGATAAGCCGCAGAGCAGCAGCAAATCTCTGTCTATCACTACACCATATCACGTCTACCAAGAAGGTATTTTTCATCTTTTGGATGCTGTAAAAGTCTCTTGCGTAGAGCAAAATGCCCTAAAGCCCTTAGACTTCCTTCAGTGATTCATTCATGAGCTTTGTTGTTTGTGAATGAAGAATCAACTGGCAACCATTACTGCAGACATTCTTTACAAGGAAATGAAGTTTTTCTGCTGCAGGAAAAGAGGAAAAAAGAAAAAAATAATTAAAGCTAGTGGTACAAAAGAGAATTCTCCATCGTAGATATTCGCTCTTTATGCCAACAATTTGAAAAAGAGAAGTCACAGAAATTACCCTTTGAATTCAATAAGTCAGTGGACTTCTGGATTACCAATAATGAGCAAAAAGTATTTCCATATCATGCTGTCATGCAGCAATGTATTTATTTATTTTAGTATCTTTATATTTAACACAGATACTGTTTTTGTTTGGGCTGTTTGTTTGGTTTCACCTTTCACTTGTTTTTTGTTTCTTTGTTTGTTTTTTTAATAAACTTGTACTGATAAAAACCCCTCAGTGGATACTGTAAATGTATTTTCCTACCTAAATAGCTCAAAACATTCTACGTCTCATTGTACTAACTCAGCAGTAGAAATGCCAGTTTGTGAGGGCTCAGGTAGTATTTTGGTAAATAATACCAAATAGTTCAATGCAATGGGGGGCGTAAGTTAATGGGTCTCAGTGGTAAGAACTAGTTCAGATTAAAAATATGTTCTCTCTGAGGTTCAGCAAGGTATATAGACACGTGCAAAGTCCCCCTAAATTCATACTCGACTACCTTCCTAAACTGGGGCTTATAAGCATGTAAATTAGTACTCATCTGGAGGTAGCCACAGAATCTCCATCATAAACTTCTTACTCATCCCTCCTGGAACTTTGCCTCTTTCTCACTACTTCACTCTGGGAGTAAATTATTCAGTGACAATTTGTAGGGAAAAATATAGACAGTCTGAACACAAACACACACCTAACGCCTGTAAACAATATCCTCTGGAATGGCCAGGTAAACAGCACTAAGTGCAAGTATTTAATTAATTACTGCAGAAATTCATGCCGAGAAATGTAAATACTGAAACTGAAGTGACAGCTAAAGAGTCAGTGAAATGTTAACAAACCATGCTCAATATGCTTTGGTTCCTCTGTTTGAAGTAGACACTAAAGCTATCTGGAGAACAGAAGTTGTGTTACATCACAAAATTTGAGGTTTCAGAGTAGCAGCCATGTTAGTCTGTATTCGCAAAAAGAAAAGGAGTACTTGTGGCACCTTAGAGACTAACCAATTTATTTGAGCATAAGCTTTCATGAGCTACAGCTCACTTCATCGGATGCATGTGAGCTGTAGCTCATGAATGCTTATGCTCAAATAAATTGGTTAGTCTCTAAGGTGCCACAAGTACTCCTTTTCTTTTAACAAAATTTGAGATTTCAAAATATGGTTAAGTTTAGAATCAGAACAAAACCTGAAATTTTTTATATACTTTACAAAGGAAAAGTCAGGAAACAAGTTTTTTGGATATAAATGTTTTGTTTTCATTTTGGTTTTTATAATATATAATACAAAATTTTAAAAATTCCAAATGAAAAGTCATTTTAAAACAAAACATTGAAACATTTTGGTCCAAAAATGTTAAGACCGGACGTTTCAGCATTGTGGAACTTTGCTCTTTCCAAACAAAATACTGGCAAAATCAACATAATTTCGTGAAGTGTTTCAGTTTTGATAGAGCTGCATGTTGTGACAGAAACTGGTTCCCATCTAAGTATTTCCATCCAGCTAGGCACCCTACTGAGAGAGGGAGAGAGAGGACAAATCTTGTAGTTCAAAATACCAGTCTATATTTATAGGCTTGAAGAGTAAAATGCCTATTCTTTACCAAATGCTCCTGGTTCAGACTTACAGTATGTGGCGTTAATTAATCACACCAGTTCAGCTGATGAATGAACTTGGTTAAGGTGATTGATATAAAACTGCACAACCAACAGGAAAATAAGTTATCAGTCCTTGAAAGGTGGGAGGAGATAATTATTCTTGTGGAAAAAAATCCTCATAAGAGAGAGACTAATCTAAGAGGCTGTCTTCCAATTAAAGTCCTTTAGTTACCAATGAATGACATTTTGGCTTAAGGAAGAAGCAAAATGTAGGTGGATTAAGTAATGGTGCTAATAGAACTGTAGATAAATCTATACAATGACTTGATGAAGTTTCATAAGCCAAAGCCTTAGCAATGAGACAAGAGATTCTTATTTCAAGAAACGCGATGTGCCACAAAGCTCTCTGATTTTCTGCAGATATGCAGAAATTCATCCTTGGACATAACTTCAGAATACATAAAAAGAAAAGGAGTACTTGTGACACCTTAGAGACTAACCAATTTATTTGAGCATAAGCTTTCGTGAGTTACAGCTCACTTCATCGGATACATACTGTGGAAAGTGTAGAAGACCTTTTTATACACACAGAGCATGAAAAAATACCTCCCCCCACCCCACTCTCCTGCTGGTAATAGCTTATCTAAAGTGATCACTCTCCCTACAATGTGCATGATAATCAAGTTGGGCCATTTCCAGCACAAAACCAGGTTGTCTCTCCCCCCCCCCCGACACACACACAAACCCACTCTCCTGCTGGTAATAGCTTATCTAAAGTGACCACTCTCCTTACAATGTGTATGATAATCAAGGTGGGCCATTTCCAGCACAAATCCAGGGTTTAACAAGAACGTCTGGGGGGGAGGGGTAGGAAAAAACAAGGGGAAATAGGTTACCTTGCATAATGACTTAGCCACTCCCAGTCTCTATTCAAGCCTTATTGTGCACAACCACTGCACATCCACCAATGTGATATATGCCACCATGTGCCAGCAATGCCGCTCTGCCATGTACATTTGTCAAACTGGACAGTCTCTACGTAAAAGAATAAATGGACACTATCATAAATATAAAGGGAAGGGTAAACCCCTTTGAAATCCCTCCTGGCCAGGGGAAAGCTCCTCTCACCTGTAAAGGGTTAAGAAGCTAAATGTAACCTCGCTGGCACCTGACCAAAATGACCAATGAGGAGACAAGATACTTTAAAAAGCTGGGAGGAGGGAGAGAAACAAAGGGTCTGTGTGTCTGTCTATATGCTGGTTTTTACCAGGGATAGACCAGGAATGGAGTCTTAGAACTTTTAGTAAGTAATCTAGCTAGGTATGTGTTAGATTATGATTTCTTTAAATGGCTGAGAAAAGAATTGTGCTGAATAGAATAACTATTTCTGTCTGTGTATCTTTTTTGTAACTTAAGGTTTTGCCTAGAGGGGTTCTCTATGTTTTTGAATCTAATTACCCTGTAAGATATCTACCATCCTGATTTTACAGGGGGGATTTCTTTATTTCTATTTACTTTTATTTTTATTAAAAGTCTTCTTGTAAGAAAACTGAATGTTTTTTCATTGTTCTCAGATCCAAGGGTTTGGGTCTGTGGTCACCTATACAAATTGGTGAGGCTTTTTATCCAATATTTCCCAGGAAAGGGGGGGTGCAAGTGTTGGGAGGATTGTTCATTGTTCTTAAGATCCAAGGGTCTGGGTCTGTAGTCACCTAGGCAAATTGGTGAGGCTTTTTACCAAACCTTGTCCAGGAAGTGGGGTGCAAGGTTTTGGGAAGTATTTTGGGGGGAAAGACGTGTCCAAACAGCTCTTCCCCAGTAACCAGTATTAGTTTGGTGGTGGTAGCGGCCAATCCAAGGACAAAGGATGGAATATTTTGTACCTTGGGGAAGTTTTGACCTAAGCTGGTAAAGATAAGCTTAGGAGGTTTTTCATGCAGGTCCCCACATCTGTACCCTAGAGTTCAGAGTGGGGGAGGAACCTTGACAGACACAAATCAGATGTCAAGAATTATAACATTCATAAACCAGTCGGAGAACACTTCAATCTCTCTGGTCACGCGATTACAGACATGAAAGTTGCGATATTACAACAGAAAAACTTCAAATCCAGACTCCAGCGAGAGACTGCTGAATTGGAATTCATTTGCAAATTGGATACAATTAACTTAGGCTTGAATAGAGACTGGGAGTGGCTAAGTCATTATGCAAGGTAACCTATTTCCCCTTGTTTTTTCCTACCCCCCAGCCCCCTCAGATGTTCTTGTTAAACCCTGTATTTGTGCTGGAAATGGCCCACCTTGATTATCATACATATTGTAAGGAGAGTGATCACTTTAGATAAGCTATTACCAGCAGGAGAGTGGGGTGGGGGGAGGTATTTTTTCATGCTCTGTGTGTATAAAAAGATCTTCTACACTTTCCACAGTATGCATCCGATGAAGTGAGCTGTAGCTCACGAAAGCTTATGTTCAAATAAATTGGTTAGTCTCTAAGGTGCCACAAGTACTCCTTTTCTTTTTGCGAATACAGACTAACACGGCTGTTACTCTGAAACCTTCAGAATATATGTTCTCCAAAACACTGTTACTGCAGCTGGGGCTGCAGCTAACACAAAGGCAATCTTGTAGTATTGATAATATACACTATTCAACCCACCAGAAAGGTACTAGTACTGAAAACAATTAACCACAAATGATTACTTGATGCCACATGTCTAATTAGCATTCAGCACCTATGCCACATGCAGTAAAGAGGAAGGACTGTCCCCTTACAATCTATCTCTGCCATGATGGTTTCAAATCACCATCTAGTACTGGTTATGCAAGTGGAAAGAAAATAGTCATAAGAAAAGGAGAGCATTGAGGAGAAAAATCATAGCAATTGGCCAACACGGAGAACTGACAGGACCAATAAGGAGTTTACTGGGGTTTCACAGTGAAGACGACACAGCTCAAAGCTCAGGACTACTAAGACCTCATTACAGATCCCATTCAAGTCAATAGAAGGACTCCCATTAACTTCATTACAAGCTGGATCAGCCCCTCAGTTTCCAAGTGTATCCCATATGTGATTTTGGCTCACTCTCAATTACAAAGCTGAAATGCTGGGTGAGCAGAAAAAAATCCTGTGAGGAATCACACCCCACCATAGGCCAGCAGGAAATTCATACTGCTTCAGGAGAAGAGGCCCACTCAAGCTTCTGTAATATAATATTCAGAAGAATCAGCGTCAAGCTTTTGTTTTGAGTTGGAAGGTTTTGCTCTTTCAAGGAAGCCCTAGGGATTGACTAGTACCAAAAAGAAACAAAAAGAGAATGGGAATTGGCAATATGCGCTGAACCCCTAAATTGCAGTTAATTGCTTTCTTTTTTTCTCCCTGGGCAATTTCTACATCAGTTTTAATTAAGCCACAAGCTTGAAAGGTTCCCCCACACACTTCTTTCTTCACGTTTTTAAACCCACGATGGGGTGTTTTCCAAGATGTAAATTAAAGAAGCCTTTTAAAAAAGAGTTAGAAATGAGGAAAACAACCAAGAAAAAATATTTTATGAAGCCATAAAGATCTGTATAACCTCATAGATTGCCACTATGGAAGGTGATATTTCATCTTTATGAAATGTTAACTGCATCAAATATTGATTGCTTCATGGCCAGAATTTTATGGTTAGCTTTACAATAAGTGTAAATGAGTACTTGGTAATGGTCTGGATAACTTTGACGCAGGATTGTGGCAGGGGGAATTGCTAGAAACCTATGTGAACAGAAATAACTCACACATGAAGAGGACAAACTAACTCTTTGGTGAACTCTGAAACTGGAGATACATAAAAGACTTAACATTTTTCTATTTTAATACATATGTAATGTTCTACAGCAAAAGCCTGTAATGCAGGTCTGGAAAACTACCTTAATGAATCACCTAATGGGAAGAGCACTGACACCCGCTCTGTGCTTTAGGGCACCCACACAGGGCTGAAAAGATTAGGGTCAGGAGAAGCTGGAAGTGTAAGGGGCTCATGAAATCTCTACAATTTATTTGTTTTGGGGAAACTTGTTTGAGATTTGCAAAATATTTTTGCCTTAACTGAAGCGGTTGTTTTTCAGGAGAAATTGTAATTTTAAAACAAAAAGCCCCATTCATCATTGCCCTGGGGTTGTTGTGCATCAGCTAGAGAGAGGTAAAAGGAGCTGTGGGCCAGGCACAGGGCCAATCTCCCAGAGAACATCTCCAGTAAACAGTCCCCACCCTAGGCTGAGAACTGGCTCTTACAACTCTGCCACCATTAGAGCAGCACAGTGAGCATTCTGCAGGCAAGGTGGGGAGAACGGGGCAGGCTGGAGTTGGAGGAGGCATGATCAGGATAGACCTGTGCTCCAGAAATTTTGCCTCCCTGCAAAGCCTCATAAGGATCATTGAAGCCGAGAAGCAAGTTAAGCCAGGCCTGAGGGCTGCCTCAGTCTGCATCCCAAGCAAAATCTTAAGAGCCTACTATTGCTACTACTGTGACTAGTGTCACAACCTCAGGGGTTCCCCTGTGGAAGGCAGATCAGCACTGCATGTTGCTAACGCTGTTGCAAGCATTGCAAAGCATTTGGGGAGGGTCAAAGGTGTGAGTGAAGAGTGAAATATTCATTTGCAGGCTGCAAGAGGCCAAAGGGGGAAGGAGAAAGAGAGCAGAAGAACGGGTTAACTCAACACTGCAGCTAGCAAGCTCAGTCCAACGATAAGACGCGGGCCCCCATCCAAGGTCACGGCGCTAGACGAGAAGTTTATCTCTCACCCAGCCAGAGCCAGCCATGAAAAAAACAGGGCTGCAAAGATGAAAAACACAGGCAAGACGACGAGGCAGGGGAGCAGAGCTTCACGTCCCTGGAGCCGTTGTGTTTTGGAAAAGCGAAGACCACCACAGAAAGCCGGTTTGGACTGGCACAAAGAGCACCAGGAACAGAGGTTGCGGAATGGAACACCTCCAGAGGAACCCAGGACTTAAAACCCTCCTGAAAGCTGGAGTGATTCAGAGATCACAGCGGACCCCGGATGATCTGGGCCTAGGACAGAACTCCCGTCCCCCCTTCCCCCTCTTCTGCTTATGTTATACCCAGGCTTGGCCAGCCTCGGGTACAGCGTGTGTGAGTATGAAAGTGAGTTAGAGCTTTTAGGCGCTAATGCTTTCTTCCTTTCTCTGAGTGATGTGGGGAGCACCCATCACTCTCCACTGTTGTTTTATTATTTTATCAATAAAGGTTTAAAACTCAGTTATGTGGTGTGTTCCGTCATCTCCTCCCCTGAAGATCCTGCGGCCTCAGCCTGATCACTTGATGCCCCAGGCAGATTGGTAACATAAATCTGTCACATCAGGACATAGTGTCTCCTCCACAATGCTTCCCCCATAGCTCTCCTCAGAGTTGGTGAAAAGCCCACTGTCTAGGCACACTCTGCAATCCCTCCAGCTATATTTCCCTTTCCACACTGAGGCTGTGGTTCAACAGCAGAGAGGGCACTGCATAGCTCTCTGCATAGGCGTGGATTCCACCCTGAGCTCATAATAACCCTCAGTCCAGCAGAAAAACAAGTCTCCATTGGCATTAACAGGAATAATTTGTTTTTCACCTGTAAGGGAAGGAAAAACAAACCCAATGGTTTTTTAACCGAGTCTCACAGCCTATGAGAACTGAATTATATGTGATGCAAAACAGAGGCTGAACAACATCTCTCCTAACCTTGATTTGAAAGTTAATGACACCATATTACTCAAGTCATTCTTAAAACATAAAAAAGCAGCACTGCCTGGTTCACGAGTGTCACTCCTGTTTCCCATGCTGGGTCCATGCTATATAGAATTAGCTTCAGAACATTGTAATGCATAAGCAAGGCAGTTCAACTGTGATCTCTCTTTTGCCTGGTGATCATTCTAAAAGTCAAAGCAACTCTGCTGTGATGGAACATCACAGGAAATCAGGGAGTGAGGGCTAGGGGTGCCCTAGTGCACCCTATTAAAATACTGCAGCTGTAACACTGCACAAGGGAGGAGCGAAAATTAGAAAGTATGGTTTGGGGATTGATTTTTCTGAATTTGTGACGTACGGAATTAATGGGAGCTCGTGCTGACCCCTACGAGCAATTCTTAATGACTGAGCAATGAAACCAAAACCTACAGCTTCAAGTGGGATCACTAACTTCCCCTGTCAATATGTCACTAGACTATAATGTTTCTGGTTAGGCAGACAGCTTAAAATGAGAATTGTGGGAGAAATGATTGATGGCCTGAGTTCATACTGCCCCTTCAGTTAAACATATTCCATTCCATTTCAAAATATGTTCATTATGAATTATTGCTTTGCTGTTGGACCTGACAAAAGCAAATCAATGTGAACAATGCAGACCTTTGTAGGGGGAAACACTTTAATCAGGCATTATTGCCCTGTGTCTTTTCCATGCTTTAATGACACAGACCTTTAGATAGGTTTTTGTTCTCCATATATAGAGTCACAGAGTCTATAGCTTAGAACAACTATTTCTCAGTCTTCTCAGGTTGGTGACCCCTGATTCCAAGTCAAAATGTTTGCAACTCCCTTACACCTTTTTACTTTAATAGTTAATGTATCAGTGAGAACAATGAGAAGCCTATATAATTTATTTCTATGTGTGTTTTCAGTGGTTCAGCGAGAATAGTTGATTTTGAAGGGTAAGGGTGTGTGGGGAATGGGGAAGTGAGATTTTCTTTACTTTAGATTATAACAACATTTTCAACTCCTCGCAAGACAGCTAATAGCGTTTCATGACCCCTCTCCGGGTCATGACCCTCCAGTTGAGAAGCAGTGAATTAAAGGATAAACACATTTTCAAAAAGTCGAAGCAATGTCTGGTTCTTTCAATGACAAAGGGGTTTGGGGTGGCTAATCTGGCCAAAAGCCATGCAGAGAGCAACACTGGATACATAAGAGGGAAAACCGACAGAAGTTGTTTGGTTTGTATTGGGAGGAAGAGTGGGGAGAGAAAGGATAGTCAGCATCCCAAACTAGTGTTGATTAATAATTTAGTTAGATGTCCTGTGAGCTACACAATCCACGCCAGGGTTTGTGGCACCCTCCTGAAAGCTCGGTTCTCCCAGCGGCACACTAGTGTGCTTCACACACACCCTGCAAAAGTCACCACCTTAAAATACTAAGGTTCCCTGGCATATGGAAAAGAAGTCAGCAGTTCAGTCCCAAATACAGCTCTCAGTCAAAGTGACATCCAGCCCTCACCAACACACCTTGAGGCCAGTGCAAAGGGTTATAGCAATTAGACCCAACGTGTTAACATCCAGCATTCAGCAAATTGTTCTCAATGGAGACATTAAGAAAAGATGCTAATGACTGAGGTCATGAAATATAGCATTAGTTGAAGCTGCACAGAGGCATGAACACTGTGATTATTCTCCTTTTATCACTCTTTAACATACAGCTCTATTCACCTCCCCTCCATCTCAACTCTGCCCACCTACCATGGGGGAAAATGACAGTCCCACCAGTCCCTCTCAGAGCATATGATTTGTCACCATCACCCCACCAGAGCAGGGGCTAGAGAGACTACACAGACCTATTTTATTTCACCTCTCAGCACTCAGTAGCCAGGTAAAAAGAAAAGGAGTACTTGTGGCACCTTAGAGACTAACCAATTTATTTGAGCATAAGCTTTCATGAGCTACAGCTCACTTCATTGGATGCATACTGTGGAAAGTGTAGAAGATCTTTTTATATACACACAAAGCATGAAAAAATACCTTCTCCCACCCCACTCTCCTGCTGGTAATAGCTTATCTAAAGTGATCACTCTCCTTACAATGTGTATGATAATCAAGGTGGGCCATTTCCAGCACAAATACAGAGTTTAACAAGAACTTCTGAGGAAGGGGGTGGGGGGTAGGAAAAAACAAGGGGAAATAGGTTGCCTTGCATAATGACTAAGCCACTCCCAGTCTCTATTCAAGCCTAAGTTAATTGTATCAAATTTGCCAATGAATTCCAATTCAACAGTTTCTCGCTGGAGTCTGGATTTGAAGTTTTTTTGTTGTAATATCACAAATTTCATGTCTGTAATCGCGTGACCAGAGAGATTGAAGTGTTCTCCGACGGTTTATGAATGTTATAATTCTTGACATCTGATTTGTGTCCATTTATTCTTTTACGTAGAGACTGTCCAGTTTGACCAATGTACATGGCAGAGGGGCATTGCTGGCACATGATGGCATATATCACATTGGTGGATGTGCAGGTGAACGAGCCTCTGATAGTGTGGCTGATGTGATTAGGCCCTGCGATGGTGTCCCCTGAATAGATACGTGGGCACAGTTGGCAACGGGCTTTGTTGCAAGGATAGGTTCCTGGGTTAGTGGTTCTGTTGTGTGGTATGTGGTTGCTGGTGAGTATTTGCTTCAGGTTGGGGGGCTGTCTGTAGGCAAGGACTGGCCTGTCTCCCAAGATTTGTGAGAGTGTTGGGTCATCCTTCAGGATAGGTTGTAGATCCTTAATAATGCGTTGGAGGGGTTTTAGTTGGGGGCTGAAGGTGACAGCTAGTGGCATTCTGTTATTTTCTTTGTTAGGCCTGTCCTGTAGTAGGAGACTTCTGGGAACTCTTCTGGCTCTATCAAACTGTTTCTTCACTTCCGCAGGTCAGTATTGTAGATGTAAAAATGCTTGATAGAGATCTTGTAGGTGTTTGTCTCCATCTGAGGGGTTGGAGCAAATGCGGTTGTATCGCAGAGCTTGTCTGTAGACGATGGATCGTGTGGTGTGGTCAGGGTGAAAGCTGGAGGCATGTAGGTAGGAATAGCGGTCAGTAGGTTTCTGGTATAGGGTGGTTTTTATGTGACTATCGTTTATTAGCACTGTATTGTCCAGGAAGTGGATCTCTTGTGTGGACTGGACCAGGCTGAGGTTGATGGTGGGATGGAAATTGTTGAAATCATGGTGGAATTCCTCAAGGGCTTCTTTCCCATGGGTCCAGATGATGACAATGTCATCAATATAGCGCAAGTAGAGTAGGGGCGTTAGGGGACGAGAGCTGAGGAAGCGTTGTTCTAAGTCAGCCATAAAAATGTTGGCATACTGTGGGGCCATGCGGGTACCCATAGCAGTGCCGCTGATCTGAAGGTATACATTGTCCCCAAATGTAAAATAGTTATGGGTAAGGACAAAGTCACAAAGTTCAGCCACCAGGTTAGCCGTGACATTATCGGGGATAGTGTTCTTGATGGCTTGTAGTCCATCTTTGTGTGGCATGTTGGTGTAGAGGGCTTCTACATCCATAGTGGCCAGGATGGTGTTATCAGGAAGATCACCGACGGATTGTAGTTTCCTCAGGAAGTCAGTGGTGTCTCGAAGGTAGCTGGGAGTGCTGGTAGCGTAGGGCCTGAGGAGGGAGTCTACATAGCCAGACAATCCTGCTGTCAGGGTGCCAATGCCTGAGATGATAGGGCGCCCAGGATTTCCAGGTTTATGGATCTTGGGTAGTAGATAGAATATCCCAGGTCGGGGTTCCAGGGGTGTGTCTGTGTGGATTTGATCTTGTGCTTTTTCAGGGAGTTTCTTGAGCAAATGCTGTAGTTTCTTTTGGTAACTCTCAGTGGGATCAGAGGGTAATGGCTTGTAGAAAGTGGTGTTGGAGAGCTGCCGAGCAGCCTCTTGTTCATATTCCGACCTATTCATGATGACAACAGCACCTCCTTTGTCAGCCTTTTTGATTATGATGTCAGAATTTTTTCTGAGGCTGTGGATGGCATTGTGTTCCGCACGGCTGAGGTTGTGGGGCAAGTGATGCTGCTTTTCCACAATTTCAGCCCGTGCACGTCGGCGGAAGCACTCTATGTAGAAGTCCAGTCTGCTGTTTCGACCTTCAGGAGGAGTCCACCTAGAATCCTTTTTTTTTGTAGTGTTGGTAGGGAGGTCTCTGTGGATTAGTATGTTGTTCAGAGGTATGTTGGAAATATTCCTTGAGTCAGAGACGTTGAAAATAGGATTCTAGGTCACCACAGAACTGTATCATGTTCGTGGGGGTGAAGGGGCAGAAGGAGAGGCTCCGAGATAGGACAGCTGCTTCTGCTGGGCTGAGAGTATAGTT
Organism: Caretta caretta; assembly: GCF_965140235.1. Lineage (NCBI taxonomy): Eukaryota > Metazoa > Chordata > Testudines > Cheloniidae > Caretta > Caretta caretta. The sequence goes on along the minus strand of NC_134214.1, from coordinate 70,603,294 downwards.
GGATAGGTTAACAATATTGCTGGGTGGGTTGAGGGAACCATTGCTGTGGCCCCTTGTGGCATGTAGTAGTTTAGAAAGTTTAGTGTCCTTTTTCTTTTGTAGAGAAGCAAAGTGTGTGTTGTAAATGGCTTTTCTAGTTTTAGTAAAGTCCAGCCACGAGGAAGTTTGTGTGGAAGGTTGTTTTTTTATGAGAGTATCCATTTTTGAGAGCTCATTCTTAATCTTTCCCTGTTTGCTGTAGAGGATGTTGATCAGGTGATTCCGCAGTTTCTTTGAGAGCATGTGGCACAAGCTGTCAGCATAGTCTGTGTGGTATGTAGATTGTAATGGATTTTTTACCTTCAGTCCTAATAATTGGACCTACCAATTCACCCTAATTATGAGTTCAAAGGTAAAAAGTGAGTGAAAGTTCCTAAAATGAGACAATGACTTCTAACAGCTGTTGATGGGAAAAGGTACAAAAGAGAGATAGAAAGTCCTTTATGTTTGGGTTTGGTGTTTCTTTGGGGGGCCCTGGTGTGTTTCAGAATGTGGGCATGGAGGCTTCTCCTTACTTCTTGATGTGGATATAAAGAGGCCCCTATTATTGAGATGGGACTACACGACTTTGAAGAAAAATATTGTTGTCAAGGTTTTCCCCTTCCCCTACCGTGTCCTTGGATATATGTTGGCAGATGAGGAACACCTCTAAGTTAAAGATCCTCCGACAGAGATTGCTTCTTAGAAATAATCCAATCGAAGTATTTGATGTCCTCTCTATTACTACTCACATATACCATCAAAACCAAAATTATTTACTAAAATATTACCCCTATAGTAAATGGGGTAAACATCTGGTGTCTAGTTATGCCATCCAAATCCCCCTATTCCTCTCCTACCCCAAACTCCCCAATAAAAGAGATGATGTGACTCACATTCCAGATACATCTCCTCATTACTGTCAGACAAGCAACATACATCTGTAAGATCTGCTGGATGATAACAAAACTCAGAAGCTTGCTCTACAATGTTTTTGGAAACCAGAGAGTTTTATTTATTCCTTGTTTTGGATGAGTGCTACCATTATATTTCAGAATACATTGGTATTGGTTACTGTGCGCAGGACCCTGGGCTTCACAAACTTCTCTGGTGTCATACAAACAGAATGTTGTGCTTCTCTGGATATAACACACAGCATGTAACACACTGAACAGAGCTGTGACTACAGAGCCCTCTCTGTATGCTTGGGCAGGGATTTTATATTTCATTCACAACTTGCTGCACTGTCTTCACAAAGTCAGGTTATACTTAAAGTTTCATGCATGTTAGGTGTTTAGACAATCTGATCCAGTCCCTGTGTCACTGCAGGCCTCCTACAACAACTTTATTTGTTCTGAAGGAATATCCACCATAAACCCATGTACAGCCTTGTACAGACTGTGAACTGCATTATATTTGGCTTTTCCCTCTGCAGTATCACGTATTTCTGAGAGTATCAGGCAGGAGATTGAATATGATGGTTTAATAGTCTGCTCCAGTACATCAAATATATTTAAGGAATTACAACCCAGAATCTTTCTTGAAAGCTTGTTCTCTTGCCCAATTGTCAGTTGATTGTGTGGATGTATATATGTTGTTGTTCTACAATTCAGTGTATTTTTTTTCCTGTTCTCTTTCTGAGCTAATTTACTGCTGAGACTAATCTCCCCCTTTCCTCTTTGAGTGCACATTCACTGTGGAAAGCTATGTTTAAATATGCTTGTATTCTTGTTTAACACAGGTGGGGATTCTACCAGGGAGAGAGAATTTTTTTCAGTTTGACTATATAACATATTTTAATCCCACACAGATAAAAAATGTGTTATAAACCAGCCCCCAACAGTGTTAATCACCATACTTAAACTTGACTGGCTCATTGATATAGTACAGCTCTTCATTGCATTCACTTATTTATATACTATAATCATATCTCCTTGTGTCGCATCAGCTGCCAAAGCACTCGTTGGGGCCCCCTATTGCACCACGCACTCTGCCTCAGTTTCCCTCTGGGTCTTCAATGGCAAGTAGCTGTCTTCAACGTGGTTTGGTGCTGTGGTGACTTAGCCTTGCAGCCAGATCACACCAATATTCCACTCATTCCACAGTATCCAAGTTGCAAAATAAATACAAAATCAAAAAGGCAGGTTGTCCATCCCAGTCCATTGCTGGACCCAGCCCTTTCACTCAGAGTTGGTCTTTTCTAGTTAATACTCACCTGGGCTCCCTGCACCAGACCTGTCTTCCTTCAGGGAGGGTCTGACAGGCAACAGTCTCTCTCAGCACCAACAGGCAGCAGAGGAACTCAAAGGATAATCCTTCTTCAGGCCAACATGACCTGAGGGCACCTCTGAAACAGCTTCCAGGTTCCAGCCAAGCAACTCTTACCATGTGAAAGCTGGAGATCTGCTTCCCTTCCCAGTCAGCCACCAATCTAGCAAGTTCTCCCCTTTTCAGCTTCACTCTCCAGGCCTGACACCTACAGCAGATGTAGCAGGATGGGGCTGACTGAGCCCACAGGCTCTCATTTACCCTTTCCTGGCCAGTGTGGGGTTTCTATACCCTATCACAGTCCCTCTTAGTCATCTTCCTTCTCCACAGTACATACCCACTTTCATTTGACCTCATAGGTTATGTTTTCCACCCCCTTTATTCTGAACACTAAGTAAAAAATAAAGAGAGAGAGAGAGAGAGAGATTTACTGAGGTTTTTAAATGTATGTACATTGGGTATAGATTTTCATTTCACAAAATGAATCAAACACAAAATCCATAACAATGGCATAAACAAAGGGAATAGGAAAAAAATGTGGGTTTTTCTGAAAGTTAACTGCATGGCTGGGTGCTCTCTGCACACTTTTCATTTCACTAAATCACAACCACAGCTCCTCAACTGCAGTGACAACATAAGTTATTAATAATGAGATTACCACCAGTGTTACTGCTAGTTGCTGTTGTTATTCCATTGGAAACAGTGTTATCATGATATATTGCATGGTATCTTTCAGTGTCTTGGGAAATAATTTATATCCTAATTGTACTTCAATGTCAGCTGTATCAGATTGCACACTGCAGTGAAAACTTATCTCTACAGCCTGATGACAGAAGACAAGCTGTTAGTCCTCAACTAATCTCATTCACAAACTATGTGCCAGGAAGGAATTCAAGGGATCCAACAGGTCCATGGATAGTGTTTTCACTATGGGCCCAACAAACAAGATTTTCAAGTTCTTCTATCTTAATCAACCCAGCATGGGGGTTGCAAGAGAAAGCTTCCATCCCTGGCACTGATATTCCAAGTACCTCTGCTCAGTAAAACATCATTGGGGTGGCCACTTTATACAGTATTATAGGAATAGGATAAGCAGCTGATTTAATCATCCAGGGACCCAAATGTTTTGGGCTCTCATATTTAGGTGGGTTTTCTCTATTCATCTACTATATTTCTACTTAAAAATGAATGCTGGGTCCAAAGTCCTTGACCCCCCACCCACAAAATCTCTCTCATGATTGGCACTTATCAGTAACCCATGAACCACATGACAAGTTGACAATGCTGTGCAATTGCATGTATGCTTGCATTTCCCACTTAACTGCCAAGTTTATTGATCCAGTCCATAAACCAGCTTGCACACTCTGCAGCCAGGAATTAGTCAGTTAAACATCCTGTTGCTAGAGGACAGTATAGTGTTCTAGCTATCTAATATCCTACCAATTTACCTGTATTAGTCTAATTAAGAATCTGGCTCGTTAGCAGTCAGACACACACAGCCAAGAGAAAAACTTTCATTTCATTCTGCCATAGACTGCATTTGCAAGTTACACATGAATGAAGCTAAAGATCCATGGCCTGGCTTTGTTCCTCAAGTCTGATTTCATCAGACCTGTATTTGTTTTGTCCTACTACTTGTGTTCTATTGTTAAATTAATTTATTTCATTATCTTTTTTATAACATTTAAGTGGTTTGTACTAAGTGTGGGTTGTACCTAAATCTTGACCAGGTGCCTATGAAAATATGGCTACTCTACTGCTTCTATTGGCCTGAAGCTGTTATGGCTAATTAGTTAGTTTTTTGTTAGTCTGAGCAAATATCCCAGTACTAGAAATGTGTTTAAGCTGGGACATAGGTCTGAACCAGCCTAAATGGGGAATTTAGAATCCAGATCTAGACCAAATTTATTCCTCATGATACTTCCTATAATCAAACTAAATCCTCTGACCTTCAGGAAGTTCATATCTGAATTTAACATCTTGAGTTATCTGTACCCAAAACCAAACTATATTGCTTACTTCTTTTTGGTGAATGATCCTGAAAGCTAGAAGAGGGACCCATCTCCATGTATTAAATATTGATTCCTAATGGCAGGGATTCTGGGGAAAATCCCTTTTTCATATAATAGAAATGGACATATTGTCTATTCTTCCCAATAAACTGGTACTTTAAAGTAGCATTACTGGAAAGAGAACTGCTGTGAGGCAGGAAACAAGCCACACCATCTGAGCTTCTGGCAGAAAGAAGATTTCCCTGAAAGAGTTGGTTAATTTAGACTTTAACGTTTTCATTAGGACTGTATATCAGGTTTTTTTTAATTATTATTTAGCACCAATTTGCTTAAGCATGCACTAGGGGGTAACCAAGCCAAAAAGGTTTTTGAGAGATATGCTAACTGGTTCAATAATAATTTGAATACTAGCAGAGTGGAGCTGATGGATAGTAAATGAGAGAAGTACTTATTTTGATAGTAGTGTACTTATTTGAAAAAATGATGACTGAAATGGAAATATATATATATATTTTATTCCCTGGCAAATGACTGCTCTCAATTAGGGTGTCTACTATCCAGCATGAGTTTTCCCTCCCTCTGACTAAAACACATCTATATAAGCAGACTGAACTTTCATGGAAAGTATGCACCATTCATAGGAGGACTAATGACCTCTCTGAATTCTAACTTGGGTACCAGGCCAAACAGCTCAGCACAGGACTGCCAATTTCTGTGAAGCGTAATTTCAATTCTATACCATAACAAAGAGGCATCAACAGCTCCAGTCCAGCTCCCATTAAAGTCACTGGTAAATCAGGGAAGGACCAGGCCCTAGTCTGCCAATTACTAAGAATTTACCTATGCCCAGGAATGAGACTGATTCTCTTCCTTTTCTCCCTGGCTTGCAGTGGAATCGTTTTCATTCATGGCTGGTAGTTAGAAAAATGACCAACTCTTGCTCATCCTCACACCCACTTTAGCATAATAAGTATATGTTACTGATTGTTTTATTAGGAGGTTAGTGGCACATATGTTCCTCCCTGTCCATAATAGATTCACAAGTCTAGTTAGAGAAACTGTTCTGCTCTGCATTATTATAGGAACTAACTTGGATCAACATAGCTTTGTTCTCTCTTGGGTTTTGTGGACACACATTGCTTGTAGTAATCTGATTTATTCCAGAGGGTGATTTGTAGAAGATCATCTAATCTCATTTTGTTAGCTGAGGGTTGAAGGGTGTGTAATCCTACCTTTTTTGAGTTTGTATGCCAGTAAATGTACACGTAAAATGATCTGCCATAACTATACATAATAACTGCAGTCTATTAATGTACTACACCTGCAGCCAGTTGTTCACCAGTGGTTATGACACAGACGATTAAGTCTCTATAGTTGCATTTCATGTGTGTATATATATATATATATACACACACACATATATATATACACATACACACACACGCATATATATTCACACACACCTTATCTGTGTGTGTGTGTGTGTGTGTATTAAGTAATTGCAATATTTTCCATTTAAAGATTTCAAAGCACTTTATAAACCTTATTGCATTAAGCCTCAAAACACCTCTGTGAAGTAAATATTAGTTCCCTCATTTTATAGTGTGTGTGGGGGGGGGGGGGGGAGAGGAGAAATAAGACACACAGAGACGATGGCCAAAATATTCAAAAAGCACCCAGTAATTTGGGATGCCCACCTTAATGTAGATCTTAGAGCTGGGCAGGAAAGAATTACTTCATCTGGTAAAAATTTTCACGATTAAAAAAAAAACAAACTCATTTGCAATAGGACGAACCCAAGAAATTTTGAAATTTTTACAGAGAGAGAGAGAGAGAGAGAGAGACCCAGCCAAGACTCATCTGGGATGTGGAAGACCCAGGTTCAGGCAGAACTGGGTCTTGAACCCGGGTCTCCAACACCCCAAGTAAACATCTTCTAAATGCCAGACAGAGAAACTTTTCTAACTAAAGTTTTCTTGAAATTGATATGTTCCCACAAAAAGTTTCAGTTTCAACAAATCAGTAATTTCCAATGAAAAATAATTTTTTTTTCAAATAATTTGAAGAATTCCCAACCAGCTCTTGTAGGCATCTTCTGTGGGGCAACCAGAAATGAAGGCACCCCAAAATAATTAGACACTTTTGAATATTTTGGTCGAAGTGATTGGAAAAAGGTCCAAATAAGAAGTCGTAGATGACAGGCCTGGGAATACAGCCCAGATCACCAGAATCCAAAAACTCTGATTTAACTACTTCCCCATATTTCCTGTCCTTTCAGTCTTCCTTGTATCTCTTTGAAATGAGATAGGGACCAAACAGAGATTTATAAACTCAGAATAGAACTGCTCATGTTATGTTTTGGAGATTTTTCAGTTACCTTTAGTTAAGCTCCCCTTAAAGCGTGTGAATTTAAAGAGGAAATCTTTCTTTCCACAAGACCTGCATACTCCTCCTCCCATTCCTGTGACTGAAACCAAAAGTTCAAAGAATAATAAAAAACAATGCAAAATAAGAGGTAATCAAGTTTCTTCAACCCCTCCTGACTGCTATCCTATCCCCTTCCCTCCCTCTCCCAACTGCTATCCTACTAATAACTATCTAAGTTCTTATACGCCCTCCATTGCTATAGCATGGGAGAGTCTGTTTGGGTTTGAGAAAAATTTCAGGTGATGATTTGGAGGGTGGTAGATCTTGTTTTAGCTGAGATGTTTTTTCCATGTATAGGATCCAGATCCTTTTTGAATCCTTTAGAAAGTGGTGCTCATGGGAATCAAAAAGAAGAAAAGGTGCTTTGCTTCTACCTTTCATTTAGGCAGATTTGTGTATCTATGTGATCCACTAATCATATTTCTAAGGTATATATTACCTTGGTATTTAAGCTCCAAACTATGCAGGACTGTAAGGGTTCTTTCCCTCCCCTGCCCAGGAAAGAACCAGTGCCATGCCAGAGTTTCTTTCAGGCCCTGTCACAGGACATAGTTTATTATTAAAACACAACACAAAACTAAGCTATTCCTCTGACCACAGCAGGCTCCCAAGGCTTTTCCCCTTGTGTCTCTCACCCACACAGAAAAAGAATGCACCCCTTCCTTTAAACCGCTGCAGAATCATGAGACAGACAGCCAGTCCTTAACCATTTCCTGGAGGTTTCTCCCTGTCTCAAAGAATAAAACCAAAGTGTTGTTTTTCACTTTTTCAACGCTCCAGGTACAGGTGAGTGTAAGCTCATATGTAGACACATATATTCTTGTTTGTTTTCAGTGAGCACATAACTGTTGCCATATAATTACCATCTGGCACATTAGCAGACGAAAACTGCAGTAAGTAGACTTTTCTCTTTCTTGGTTTGATTTGCATCCATTCTTCCTGCTTTTGACATAATGCATAGTTTATAACAAAGGAGTTAAATTTAACAAAGTATTCCTCTTAGGAACCATGAACAACATTCTTACTAATAGCAAAAAATCTCCTGGGGCTCGATCTCACAGTCCCTGCACAAGCAAAACTCCCAGGCCTTTAAGATTAGGCATATGCATTTTAAGAGAAAAGATATTTTGAAAATCAATAAATAAGACTGTCTTTTGCATTTGTTTGAAATTTACAGTGAAGTCTCCTGTGACTTCAATGAACAAATGCTCTTTGCTCTTTAAAGCGGAGAGCCAGATCACAACAGTCTTCTTGAGCTGTGTTCACGATCTTCAGGGATAATAAAAAAGAAAGAAGCTAAGCCAGGGATGGGAATACTGCATAGACAGACGCTGTACAGGTGTCTTCCACACCACTCTGCTAATGTATCCCCCAGCCCAGACAAAAATTACACACCTGCTCTAACCAGCAATGTGCCTCTCTTGAGCGGAGACCACCAATTATTGTGCTGAACTGTGTTAGCGTTTTCTGTCGCTGATAAACATCCTTTAGGGACTAGATAATGAGCACCTGTTAGTGAGGGGCCTTGGAGTTTATTGCATATGAAAGTCATTTGACACCTGTAGTTGTATTTTTAGTGACCTTCATGGTTTATTAGAAGGGTTATTGAATAAATGGTCAGCACTGAAGTGACACTAGCTTTTATATCCTGTAAACTAGCTTTTTAATCCCAGACATTGTTTGGATGCTTGACTCTTAATGAGATGTACCTTTTTTTTTATTATTGATCTCCATTAAATTAGCTACCTTATATTCAGCCATGTAGTATCACCACTGGACACTCCAGGGCGTGGGACAGAAAATATTCCCAAGCCTCAACAGTCATACAATAATCACAGCATTTCTTACTCACCATGCCTATGTAATCAGGCTCTCCCTGGCACTTTAGCAATGGCATGCCATGCAAACCCCTGCAAGTATCACAGAGATGTTGCCTTCTCTTGCTGTTTCCTGCTTACTCCCCCTCTCTCACAGCCTTGTCTAAATGCTTAGGAGCATTTTAGGGGGAAGGAGAGATGTCATTTTTCTAGAGCATCAGATCCTTATTTGGAGGGATGTCACCAGCCTTGATGGACTGAAGCACAATAAAATATGGGAAATATTATGGTACCTCGTTCCCACATCAGCTTTCCATTTTTTAATGGTTCTCTCTCAGTTCCTGGTTGCTTCTTCTGGGCTTTGTCTATCCCTCTACATGCACTCTAGCTCTTCTGTACTGTCCAGTCACTGGTCCTTGAGGGATAGCACCCAGTTTGACCCTGACATACTCAATTATCTATTTACTAATTCCTTGCCTCATTTTTGTATTTTAGAAAGCCTAGAACTAACACATTATTCCACACTATAAAAATAAACAAAGTGGCCCACTCAGCAGCATTGCACCCAACGCTACTGGCTCTGCCCTGTCCATTTAAGGAGCAAACACCGGGGTGCTTCAGCAAGGTGGTGTTTGTTTCTAAGTCTCCTTTCAGAATCTCAGCAATGGAGAAGAGTTTCAGCATGGGCTATCAACTTGGAGAGAGACATCAGAGGTGCACTGCCCCAGACACACACACTCACAAGATGAACTGAAAGAAAATTAAAAGAAATTTCATGACAACTGCATCTCATTCAACAGCCTATTGCTTATTTCAATCAGATGAAAGATTCAGGAGGGCACAGCTTCTCTAGTGCCCCCTTTGTATCGTTCTACTAGGGGGCTCCAAAGCAGCAGCAGGAGAACTATTGGGAAGGTGACTTCATTGCAATGAAAGTTGCATTAGCTAAAGCAAGAAAGAAAAAGGGCATGGCCAAAAGTGTATTTAACTAATAACCATGGGCACAGCTGGGAAGGGTAACCTTGACCCTTCTAAGAACATTTTGATTCACATCTGCCTCCTGAAGACACATCAAGAAAAAAAAGTGATACATTTTGCTAGCCACCAAGGGAAGATGCAGTGTATTAGCTTTTATTCATCTCTCACTCATACACTCTATTCATATGTGAGGTGAGGGCCAGGTAATTCCTGGTTTATGTCCAATTCAGCCCCTAGTGGAAATACCTTCTTTTGCCTAATGCTTTCCTATCAGGTAGCGGGATTTACACCCAAAGAAGAATGATTAGGTATCCATCACATCCTGAAGCTCATTTTCACCCATGTCTGGCTTAGGTCATCTAAAGGCGAAAGGCACTGACTACTCCCAAGCTCTTTGGCAATTTTTGGGAAATGAAATCCCAAAACAATGGTGACCCCATTTCAGAGACCAATATTACATCTCAACGCTGATGGCACTCGACTAAACCTTCATCCAGGGTGAAACAAACATCTCAAAACTGGTATTCTGCACTGGCTATCAAATCCAATTTGTTAGACACTGTAACCATCATTTATTAGAGTGCACTCTAATTAAAGCAAACGAAAGAGCAGGACCCAATGACATTGTTAACTTGATGACCCACAGCCAAATTATTTAAAACTTCTCTGAAGTTCAACTTAATTGCTATAGATATAATAAGGAAGGAAATAAAGAATATGGAAATTCTGAATGCCCTGCAGCATAAACTTTGGGATCTTTCTTTGTGTATTAAATTAATTCGGTATTCACATTGATATCATTGATTATAATTAATCTATTTCGTATTTAAGTGGATTACACTTTATATATGGTGCCGCATTCATGGAAAAATGACATCTATGGTCTCCAAACAAATTAACATCTTGTCACGTTTAATATTGTACAAGAGCTGTGCATACACCATCATCTCAATTACAGATAGTAGTTGTGACCAGATTTTAAATTCAGTGAAATCCGGCCTTTCCAGGATATATACAAAGTAGAGCAATGAGACACTCAGCTGGGTCAGCCCTCAAAGGCATTTCAGATTTAAGTTTTGATTTGCAGTGCTAACATTTGCATTAAAATGAAATAAAATTCAATCAACACCACCTTTATAGGGGGTCAAAATCTTATAACAACACTAAGTTTTCCATAGTTCGTACCCTACACATTAAGATTATCTCAATTTATTGCATACCACAGTGAAATTTTAGGAGATCCTTCAGGTTAGTCATGAAACACTAAACCAGCTGATTTTTACCTGGTTTGGGATTTCATTAAGTAAGTTTTGCAGAGCATTAATACATAGCTAAATATGAAACTCTTACCAATTATATAAAATAGGAACAGAAGGAGGAATGGTTACAGCTTGACATCCCAGTTCCAGAATCAGAAATGTGCTTATTTTAGGCTTCCTATATAATTCAGGAGAATGCCAGTTTCAAATCAGCTTTAATGTACTCAATAAGAGCCAGTGTCACATACTTATATTTTGATGCTTTGTGACACCATGATATTATCTGAGACAGAATCACGTATCCCTTTTAACTATTTTAAATTGTCACAGTGGTGATTGTGGAGTAAAGAAATCTGCAGCATATGCAGCAGCAAATTTGAAGCCTTATGAAATACAAAAAGAAAACTTAACCAGCCTAGGCATTTCTGGTTATGTTCTCTCTATGCTAAGCTGCAGGGGAAATAGCAAGTCAATCTGTGGATGGAGAAATCTACTAATTGGTAGGAGATTAGTCTTGGTCGTGATTTTTGGGCATTCTTCTAACACAGTTTGGAGTTCTCCTCACCAGGTGGCTAAATTATGTCAAAGCAGTTCTGCTGCACCCATATAACTGATTTTGAAGCACAGCTACATTCTGAGTACACATGCGCAAATGTACAAGTGCCACACACACTATTAGCACTACAAAATTATTTCAAAATGTATCTTTTACATGTGTTTAAATAAACCTAAAAGTGCATAGATGTGTACAAATCATCAAGAATTATCTTTTTCTCCCACATAAAAAAGTAAAAACACAGACACAAAATACCTCTTAACATATCGCTATACTCTGGCTTCAATTTAAACAAAAAGTTAGGAAATTTAGGCCAATAGGCTTTGTAATTAACCCACCCACTATGGATTGCAGGGAGTATCAACAGTGGGTGGTGATTTCACATACCATAGTGTCACAGTACCTAATTATTCTGAATCACTTACTATATTAAACACAATGTGAAAAAGAGAGTAATGGAGTTCCAGCATTAAATTGGAACAGACTTATGGTGCAAGCATAAGTTCTGGAGGAGACAATTGAGAAAAAACAGTGACTGTCATCTGAGTTTTGCAACGTCACTTCCATCTTTTTCTACCTGTTTGTCACTCTACTCTCTAGGTCTTGTAAATGCACCCATCTCCCTCCTCCTTTCACCATTATCTCTCCCACTTTGTATTTCAGTACCACTTTTCCTCTCCAGTTCTTGCATTTTATTCTTCTCTCACCCCACACCAAATCTGCTGCCTATTGAAAGTGATTGGACTCCTAAATCCTGAGTGGCACCAGCACAGTACCCTTCAGAAACTGGGACTTTCCCCCAGTATCAGTGCTCAGGCAGAGCAGAGCACCACAAGATCACAAGGCAGGAACCAGAGACAAGAGGAAACATGAAGTAGCCTGCTTTAGGTAGGAAACAGGGATATGGAATTTGTAACATTCCTTCCACTCCTCAGTTTATGTCACAGCTACAACTGGTTGAACTTAATTATGAACAATATGTGTTGTTTATTCATCCTTTCATAAGCTAGCAAATCCTTCTCAAACTGTTCGTCTTTGAATATATTCGTTATATGTAGACTTTGGCAGATTAATTTTAGATAGAGAGATAAAGAGATTATTTTGACAAATAATATTAATGATTAGTTTTAAGCATTTTTCTTGTTTTATCAATTTAAATGTTCACAGTTGTGGGAAATTGCGAGGGAGGTCATACAATAATTGTTTAATGACCATAGATGTTGAAGTTCCTGACATTCACGCTTTATAACCTTTAAAACAAATTGTAATCACAAAGTCAAAACATATAAACATTCTAAAATCAAACTCTAATAAGTTCTGATTCGGTATTTCTCTTACATAGCCTATCTGAATATTATGGCTAGAAATATTTTATCATGGGGGGGCCGTGCATAGTGAAATTGATGTCTACTGACATTTACCAATCAAAAGCTAGTCCTTTCAATCTTAGTTGTTTGTAAGCCATTGCCAAATACCTTAGATTAATTGTATTTTTGAACTACAGAGTTTTGGGTGTATTTTTTTTTAACTGTTTGCTTGAGCTCATCTCAATGACTATCCTTTATTTGTAGTATTTGTTTGCTTGCCTACATCACTTGGTATTATTTCTGCTCCCTGACTGAGCACTTTTAATAAAAAAAATAATATAGTGAATAACTGAGGAGGCTTAGTATTAGAGAAGAAGAATGAACAGCACTGGGCTGGTATTCTGGAGATCTGGGTTTAATTTCCACCTCTGCTATAGATGTACTGTGTGACCATGAGCAAGGTACTAAATATCAGTTGTTCATTTGTAAAATGTGGATTGCACTTCCTTTCTTTCACTCTTTGGTCTGTCTTGTCTGTGAGCTCTTCAGGGCAGGATATGTCACTCACTATGTGTATGTCCAATGCTTATCACAAAGGGGTCTGATCTTAAGTGGGGCTATGAAGCAGTACAGTAATAAAAATAATGAACTAATGATGCACTTCTGGTGCAAAATTTCAGACAAATAACCCTTCATGCTAGAACATATAAATGTTTAAAAAATATTCAAACTGGCTGTTATCTGAATAGCCATGAATAATACGACACTGTGAATCCAAGCAAAGTGACCTCAGTGCTTTCATTTGCAGGATTTTAACTATTTGACCAGCCCTAGCCACAACTTTAATGTTACTTAAATGCAGATTTTTGTGTGCGCTGTGCTTTTATCTTTGTTCATGGAAGGTTTTTATTTTTAAATAGATTGTATGAGTCTGGAACCATTATAATCTATCACAGCAATCTGCCTTCAGACTTTTACAGGCAGTGGGAGCAGGATCAAGTACCATATTCCCAGAGGCTGGTTGGGTATTGCTTTGTTTTCATATGAACTAGGCTAAGTAGAGATATTAGTATTTGCAGATCACTTGGGCAAGTTGTACAGTGCTGGTCCCATCAATGTCATTATTTGAACCATGCAAAATAATGACTTGGAAATTTGAAATATTGGAACTTTACCCTTTTAAAAAATGTCAGAGCTTCTGGGGCAGATCCTCAGCTGGCATCACTCAGCATAGCTAAACTGAAGTGAAAGGAGCTACACCAATTTACATCAGTGATGAGCTGGCCCTCCATAAGTATGCAGTATTTTCTTCAAATTTCTTTGCTTCAGGGAATTTTTTCTCAAAGTTGTGTATCATACAGCAGACTCTTCAGTTGGTCTGCATTGCCGTCGCTATATTGAAGTCGCCGGAGCTATGCTGATTTATACTCGCTAAGGATCTGATCCAACTTCTTTCCCCATTATTTGGACACTTGTGTAAATATTAATGGAGCTTTGGGATGCATTTTCAAGACACAACATGTTGTTTGTTTTTGTCACATGGTATTTATTTGGGACAGTTGGTAGTCAGTTCCATCCTCTGTAGTCAAACCAGCAGCTCCAGTAATACCCCATACATAGAATCATAGAAGATTATGGTTGGAAGAGACCGCAGGAGGTCATCTAGTCCAACCGCCTGCTCAAAGCAGGACCAACCCCAGCGAAACCATCCCAGCCAGGGCTTTGTCATATTTTATGGTGTTATCACACATGCCCTTCTTATTCAGTGAGGTCAATTTAACTCTTTGAACTGCCTCTCCTTTTGGGGGAGGATATTCTGGGCTGCTTTCAGATGTTTTGGAGACAGAACACTTTCTGCACAGAGTGTCTTATTTTTAGAGCTGAAAAAAAACATGACAACTTAATAATATGCTGGGACAGCAGAGACAAAAGCACACTCAGAGAAGTACTGGAAAACAATTTAGTGATTATTTTCCCTTTCAGAGTTACAGCACACATAGGAAGATGCTCGCTTTCTGGAGGCTCCATACTCTTTCTGGGATTTCCCTTGCTCTTTGTTCAAGAGTAACCATGGAAAGCAAAGGATCTGCTGTTTTAATGAGCCCCCAAAACTTGAAGCCCTCTGTGTTTATACAGAACAGTATGGCATCACCAGCCTCACTCAGAAATGCCCTCTCAAGGTATCTGAACCCTGACCTAGAAGGACCAGCTCTCAGATTCAGCCTCCTTTCTCATTCCCACAGCCTCTCTATTGCCTATAAAGATGTCCGGGCCTGTTTTGGGTGGTCTGACCTAGTGGTCAGAGCCCAGAGTAGTGTTGAGGTCATGGTCAGCAGTTACATCAAGAGTCAGAACTCATACAAAGGGTCAAACTCGAGTCAATACCCGGAGTCAGGGCAAAGAAGCAGGGCCTAGGAATAAGGTGTGGTAACAAGAGCAAGAAGCAGGAACTAGGTGAGGAGGAAGGATCTTGGTCTCAGTGGTCTGGTCAGCAGTAGGCCTAGCAACTAGTTGTTTAGTCAAGGGGGTGGACAGGAACACGAAGCTTTAGACTCAGTAGCATCCAATCGGCAATTTGCAGCTAGTCACCTGACCACGAGTCAGTGTGTGTAGCCCAGGGGTCGGCAACCTATGGCACGCGTGCCAAACACAGCACACGAGCCAATTTTTAATGGCACTCTGCTGTCTGCCGGACCCGAGCAGACAGCAGCGTGCCACTAAAAATCCTGCCCGGCCCGGCCCGGCCTGCTCTTTTCCGCCCTCCGCTCTCTCCTTGCAGGGCAGGCAAGCTTCCCCCTCCCCCCGCCTCTTCCCCCAGCGTGCTGGGTTCCTGCCCCTCCTTCTCTCCCTCCCTGCGGCCGATCAGCTGACGGCCCTTGCTATGGAGGGGGAGAGGGAAAAGCGGAGCCGCAGCGCTCTCTGCTCCCGCTTTCTGCTCCGGGGACCTTGGGGAAGAGGGTGGAATCAGGGCATATACCCTCCAGCCCCCTGCTGTGAGCCGCTCAGGGCAGGGGGCTGGGAGCACCCCCATGACCCCAGTCCACACCCCCAGCCCTGACCCCCCCTCACACACCTCCAGCCCTCTCTCCTGAACCCTCCTCACATACACCCAGCCCCGTGCCCTGACTCCTGCACCCCCCCACAATCCCAGCCCTGACTCCGGCACCCCCCACACATACCCAGCCCCCCAAATCCCCTGCCCTGACTCCTGCACCCTTTTCACGTATCCCCAGCCCCCTGCCCTGACTCCTACACCCCCCACACATACCCAGCCCCCACACACCCCATGCCCTGACTCTTGCACCCCCACATCCCCACTCCCACTCTGAGCACCAAACAGGAGCTCCTGCACACACACACACACACACCCCCCACATTCCCACCTGCACCCCTCGCACCAAATGGGAGCTGCCTAGGTAAGCGCTCCACACCCAAACCTCCTGCCCCAACCCTGAGCCCCTCTCCCACATTCTAGCTCCTGGCCAGACCCTGCACCCTAACCCCAGCCTGCTCCTTCACCCCCAGCTCTGTTCTCAGCACACTCCCACCCTCATCTCCGTGCAGAGAGAAAAAAAGAATGGCTAGAACCAGGGAGAAGGTAGGTACCTACTCTATGTGGACAGGGCCGGGACCCCAGACCAGCAGCGGGCTGAGCGGGGCCAGCAGCCGGGACCCTGGCTGGCAGGAGCTGGCGGAAGGAACCCCAGACCGGCAGCGGGCTGAGCCACTCAACCCACTGCCAGTCTGGGGTGCCGGATGCCGGACCCGCTCAGCCCATTGCCAGTCTGGGGTTCTGGCTGCCTGCCCCTTGCCAGCCGGGGTCCCGGCCACAGGCCCCACTCAGCCCGCTGCTGGCCTAGGTGAACGGAACCCCAGGCTGGCAACGGGCTGAGCGGGCCGGCGGCATAAGATCAGCATTTTAATTTAATTTTAAATGAAGCTTCTTAAACATTTTGAAAACTTTGTTTACATTCGACAATAGTTTAGTTATATAATATATAGACTTATAGAGAGAGACCTTCTAAAAAATGTTAAAATGTATTATTGGCACGTGAAACCTTAAAGTGAATAAATGAAGACTTGGCACACCACTTCTAAAAGGTTGCCGACTCCTGGTGTAGCCTCTGGTGGTGGGGTATTAGCTGCGGTTCCCTCACCTGAGCATCCAATAGACATGAAAAATAAGGCTATTGCTCAACAGCCTTAAGGACCTGGATTTGAAACCTGGGGCACCTGACAAAGGGTGTCAATTGTAGTGGTGTTTTTAGTTATCCAGATAACTGTCCGGTTCAAAATGGACTGGAATCGTGAACTCCTCTCCACAAGGTAAGAAGTCTTGGTGACTGGTTCTAATCTGGCCCGATAGGAGAGCACTATATTCCCAGTTCCTTGATCCATTCAGTCCCCTCAATGGACAGCCTAAATCTCTATGTTAAAGCTGGCTGTTGTGAAATATGCAGAAGGTACAATTTGCATTGTTCAGAGCTTTTAAACAATTTACATTGAACATAAACTCCCAAATTCTGCCCCGTCTCCTGTGGCAGCAGAAACGTTTGACAACATAATTATTGCAGTTCAGGAACAGAAAGCAGAGAAAAATTCACCCAGGGAGGCATGTGGCAAGGAGCTTTGGGGGTACGCTAGAGACAGAGCAGCTGCAACTACAGGGATCCACTAACCTATTTGCTCTCTGTGGTGGGGGCAGACTAACTCGAAGGCCTGATGTTCCAGTAGCATCTGTGAATCATGGGTTTGGGATTGGACCAAACCCTCAGCAAGATCTCTAGCTCAGCCACTTGACCTACATGTTGTGATCACTAGGAGGACATGAAAACTTTCTTTTCTTAAAGGCACAAGCATGCAAATCCACAGGTACACTATCTAATCACACTGAAACACTATTATCTACACCAGTGGTTCTCAAACTTTGGGTTGGGACCCCAAAGTGGGTCACAACCCCATTTTAATGGGGTCATCAGGGCCAGTATTTGATTTGCTGGGGCCCAGGCTGAAGCCAAAGGCTGAGCCCCGCAGCCAAAGGCTGAAGCTGAAGCCTGAGAGTTTCAGCTTGGGGCGATGTGGTGCAGAATCTTCCTTCCTTCCTTCCCTCCCCACACCCCCAGTCATATAGTAATTTTTGTTGTCAGAAGGGGGTCGTGGTGCAATGAAGTTTGAGAGCCGCGGATCTACCTCTACCCTGTGGTGTCCACATTTAGGAAGATTTTATCCTTAATTGTGATTTTTTATGCTTGTGGGATTAAACCCCAGAAAACCCTGTTATGGCTTTCTATGTGAATTATTATGAGTTATATGAGGTCCCTGGTGCCATGAATATTTATATTGTGATCATTACTAACGCAAGTGTAGTGGCAGTGCACTGTGCAGCTATGTGTGGGATGAGTTTGAGCCTCAAGGTCGGTCCCTCATTCCCCGGGCCTGCTGGAGCTGGGAGTGCTGAATCATTTTGGTTACTCTCTGCTAAATCTTTTTAATCTCAGCAATGTCCTTTCTATAGAAGTCCGCTAACATTGTACACTGTTCTCCACATGGCCTCTCTAATGCCTCATAGCTTGTGCCAACCTAACTCTGGTCAGTTTATTCTGAGAGGTTTTTTCCACATGCATCCTAGCATATTTTTTCCGCAATAATTCTCAAGTGGTTTTAAATTTCTCTCACATGTGCATACAACCTTCCCAATCTTTTCCCAAATTTGTATGCAGCACTTCGATTTTCTACAAGCCGTGTCTATTGCTTAGTTTAAATTCCAGTGTATGTCAATGTGCTCAAAAAAGTAAAAAGCATGTGTACGCTCAGCTGCCTACTCTACATTCATCTATTTGTCTCCATTTCTTTTTTAATTTAATGTTGTCAGAAAATTTAGTCACTTTTGAAATCATATACTGCACAAAGTTGCATGTATCCAAAACAGACACGATCTTAGTGATTGAATGAGAGACTTTCAGCTGACAGTTTAGAACACGTCCTCCAGGCTTGTTCTTGAGCTACAGAAACCTACAAGATGTACATAAGCCCAGCCACTGAATGGAAATTTTTGCTTATTAGTTGCCTGTTTTAATATCTGATCAGTAGTAGGTCTGCATATCACATTTATTGGGCAAACCACATGTTACTCCTGAAGAAAAATGAGTGAATAATTTTAAGCTAAAAACATGCTCTGTGTATTCAGCCTCCTTTTAAGCTTGGGAATGTCCATGAGTATATATTGATTTCTTGAAAGGGATCCATTATTTATATTTATTCAACACTCAGGGCATGTGTGAGAGGGTAGTATAGATGTTTAAAAATGATTGAGGCATATTCCTAGAAGAAAAATAGGTTCTGTAAAATGTATTGGTCGGCAGTAGAGTTAAAATTAAATTTTTGATAATCAGATTCACACCTAGTAATTGTGTGTGTGTGCGTGAACCTAGGTGAAAAGGTTAGAACCTTGTTTAGCTTATTTAATGGTCTCTGTGCCAGGACTCTGGTGAGGGGTAGAGAGAGGTCAGCCTCCTTTTAAGCTCTGGAATGTCCATGAGTATATATTGATTTCCTGAAAGGGATCCATTATTTATATTTATTCAACACTCAGGGCATGTGTGAGAGGGTAGTATAGATGTTTAAAAATGACTGAAGCATTTTCCTAGAAGAAAAATAGGTTCTGTAAAATGTATTAGTCGGAAGTAGAGTTAAAATTTAATTTTTGAACATCAGATTCACACCTAGTAATTGTGTGTGTGTGTACGCATGAACCTAGGTGAAAAGGTTAGAACCTTGTTTAGCTTATTTAATTGTCTCTGTGCCAGGATTCTGGTGAGGGGTAGAGAGAGGTCTGTCTTGATGTTGTGCTGTGGATACTCAGCCATGTGTAACTGAGCGCTCAAGTACACAAGCTTAAAGTCAGTCTTCCACAAGCATTCAGACAAACAAAATCTTGAAAGTAGAATGTTCATAAAACAGAATCAAAGGGGGAAAACTATGAACAAAGCAAATGCAGTTACACTGAATTGAATCATTGTAAAAAAAAAAAAAATCGTGTGGTATCCACCCAGCTATATTCCTGCTCCATGTCACAAAAGTGTTATTGATATCCTTCGTTTCCTGTGCCACTTTTAAATTTAAGCCCATTTTACTATTTCCTCTTACCGTACAGCACTCCATGCTTTGGTGTTATGTTAAATATTTTTGCCTGAATTCCAGACTATTTATGTGAACTTTTCTGTGCCTAAATTTGCTGTGCCCAGCAACTCAGTAAGCTGGACATGTGTGTTTTGTAATCTTGCCTCTATCAAGGTTTCCAATAGCTTTCCATTCCATAACGGAATTCAAGGCAGTAAGTATATAGTTCCCTTGATATTTATTTAAAATATGGTGACTGCAGTATCAAAATATCCTTTCCATTTTCCTGGCTGCTGCTTCCAGAATTCTGCAATGCAGTTCATTTAAGCCTGCAGTTTCTCAACTTTTAATAAATCACATTGCTTCAATATTTTCTTCAGTGCAATAGTAAAGCCTTGTAACCTTTCAATACTCCAGCACCACCCTCCTAGGTTTCCAGGATTCTGTCTTCCACTTTGCGAACAATGAGGTTAAAAAAACCATTCAGAGCTGCAGCACTTGAGTACATTTGTTAGTAACGTTAAACTCTAGACTCTCATTTCCTTATACATTTCACTTCTGGGGGCCTCCAAAAGATCCATTATTTCCACATTTAACTCCCTTCTCCCACATTCTGTATTAGGCTAACATGCAGTCCCAGCCAAAAACGATATCTAGGTGAGAGTACCCCTAGATCCAAACAATGCAGAGATGATCTGGAGAGCAATTCAAGGTTTTCCTCACCCAAGGTGCAAGAGAAAAGGCTCTTAAATAGGGATTACCTGCATTGCCCTGAAATATTGGTAACCATACTATTTCTTTCAATTTAGTTCTAAGTCCAGAGAAGTTGTGATCATGTCTCACAGATCCCTGCTTACATTCATCTCAGTGTCACATCTCCCACAAATCCAAACTTAGCATTGCTCCCTTGCTTGTTGATTTTTGAATGCAAATTGATTTAAAATATAACATTTGTACCAGTACCATAAACAAAGGGCACAATCCCTGAATCCAGGGTGGGGACAAAGCTATCTATCCCCTACCTTTTCTCTGACGGGGCTGCTCTATCCTACAGACAGCTGCAATAGTTCTCAAAATGCTGATGCAACAACCAGGAATTACATACATGTAGCAAAAAGAAAAGGAGTACTTGTGGCACCTTAGCGACTAACAAATTTATTTGAGCATATTGATGCATCAGATGCTACAGCTCACTTCATCGGATGCATCAATATGCTGAAATAAATTTGTTAGTCTCTAAGGTGCCACAAGTCCTCCTTTTCTTTTTGCGAATACAGACTAACACGGCTGATACTCTGAAACCATACATGTAGCAGTGGTCCAACTACACTTGCTCCCCTACTGCAAGTGGGGACTGCCTGGGGCAGGTGATGCTACTGGAGGATCCCCTTATACCAGGAGAATCATTAGATAGTCAATTAGTTTTTGTTAAGTCTCTTTGCATTCCTTGGTACCTTTGTTTTGCACTACTCTGGGACAGCTTTGGATCATCAGTTGTTCAGCCTCCATGTAATACATTTAAAGTGTTTTGACACAAAATGGTGAGTTTAAGACTACCCTGAAGATAGCCCCGGTAGTTTTAAAAACCTTGGCTTCTTAATAATTTGCCTCTACCTTAATGTTACTTTAACATAGCCCTCTTGTAGCATGCCCACTTTTATGACTTTTCATGTTTTATGACTTGCAATGATTAAAAATATGGACTGCAGGGGAAAACGTTTTTATTCTTATGTCTACCGTTCTCCGTCACTCTGAGCAGAAATATCCTAAGGAAGAAAAAGAAAAGACAGAGGAGGGATGTGAGGAGAACTCAGAAAGGGTACAGAAATACAGTATATAGCTATCCTCCATAACTGGGCAATTTTGCTTACTCATATGCAAACAGTGTATATTACTTCATCACATTTCTATAAATGAGAGACAGGCATCTTTTTATTAGAGAAAAATGGTTTCTGTGTTCACCTGTCAGATCCTCCTAATTATCATAAACTGGAGGAGGAAGAAAAATATGCTGAGCTAATAAGTGTTGACATGATGTACTGCAATGTTTAACTAGGAACCTGAAAACACAACACACACACATACATTAATCAGGTACCCAGACCTCTGATTCTAGGAAGGGCATTTGGTACCTATGAACATTTTTGAGTGATGTAAGTTCCAGGGTGATATTGGGTACCAAAACCTTTATTAAAAATGACTGCCTGTCATTTCATCAGATTTATATTCAGTGTTAAGCATCGCCCATCACAGTAGGGAGAGGTACTGATGATTAAAAGGAGAATTGAGTGTAAAAATGCATGTAGCACCATAGGAACTGACAATGGACAATGCCAATCTAACTCCCTGCATTGCAGGATTTTTCCCTACAGTATGCATTGTGGCGAGGGGTGTCTCCTCCCAGTGAGCCTTTGGTATCTGTCAACATTTTGGATAAGCAGTGGCAAATGTAATTTAGTGTCCATACCTGGCATAAAGGTATTTGAATTTGTCATAAATATAAAGGGAAGGGTAAACCCCTTTAAAATCCCTCCTTGTCAGAGGAAAAATCCTCTCACCTGTAAAGGGTTAAGAAGCTAAAGGTAACCTCGCTGGCACCTGACCAAAATAACCAATGAGGAGACAAGATACTTTCAAAAGCTGGGAGGAGGGAGAGAAACAAAGGGTCTGTGTCTTGTCTATATGCTGCTTTTGCTGGGGATAGATCAGGAATGGAGTCTTAGAACTTTAGTAAGTAATCTAGCTGGGTATGTGTTAGATTATGATTTCTTTAAATGGCTGAGAAAAGAATTGTGCTGAATAGAATGACTATTTCTGTCTGTGTGTCTTTTTTGTAACTTAAGGTTTTGCCTAGAGGGGTTCTCTATGTTTTTGAATCTAATTACCCTGTAAGATATCTACCATCCTGATTTTACAGGGGGGATTTCTTTATTTCTATTTACTTCTATTTTTATTAAAAGTCTTCTTGTAAGAAAACAGAATGCTTTTTCATTGTTCTCAGATCCAAGGGTTTGGGTCTGTGGTCACCTATGCAAATTGGTGAGGATTTTTACCAAACCTTTCCCAGGAAGTGGGGTGCAAGGGTTGGGAGGATTTTGGGGGGAAAGACGTGTCCAAACTACGTTTCCCAGTAAACCCAGTTAGAGTTTGGTGGTGGCAGTGGATATTCCAAGGACAAAGGATAAAATTAATTTGTACCTTGGGGAAGTTTTAAGCTAAGCTGGTAAAAGTAAGCTTAGGAGGTTTTCATGCAGGTCCCCACATCTGTACCCTAAAGTTGAGAGTGGGTGAGGAACCTTGACAGAATTCAATACATGTGGCTTTTCAGGGGAAGAGAAGGGACAAGGAAGATGGGATTTAAGATTAGTCAAAGCCTATCACAGAAAAATGGCAAGCATGAGAATATCCATCCTGATTACATTAGTAATCCCCTCTCCAGCACTAGACTAGATGCTGTTCTCCCCATCACCTAGACACGATTCCTATTTGGCATCAAATTCCTCAGCTTTCCCCACTATTGGTTGGCAGGGTAGCATTCCAGTGCTGAGAGCTACAACTGAATGAGAGTGAGGATTTTGGGGTGCAGCCTCTGTAAGTGGAATAAGCTACATTGGTCAATAATTCACAAGTCAGTGTTTTCCAGGGTTACTAAGGTCTGGTCTTCACAAATCTAGGTTGACCTAACTATGTCCCTTAGGGGTATGAAAAATTCTCACTGAGAATTCTCCCTGAGAAATGTAGTTAAGCCACTGTAAGCCATAGAATTGTAGGACTGGAAGGGACCTTGAGAGATCTTTAATTCAGTCCCCTATACTCATGGCAGGACTAAGTATTATCTAGACAATCCCTGACAGGTGTTAGTCTAACCTGCTCTTAAAAATCTCCATGATGGAGATTCCACAACCTCCCTAGGTAATTTATTACAGTGCTGAACTACCCTGACAGGAAGTTTTTCCTGATGTCCATCCCAAACCTCTCTTGCTGCAATTTAAGCTTATTACTTCTTGTCCTATTCTCAGAGGTTAAGGAGAAAATTTTTTCTCCCTCCTCCTTGTAACAACCTTTTATGTACTTGAAAACTATTACCATGTCCCCCCTCAGTCTTCTCTTCTCCAGACTAAACAAACCCATTTTTTCAATCTTCCCTCAGCGGTCATGTTTTCTAAACCTTTAATCATTTTTGTTGCTCTTCTTTGGACTTTCTTCAATTTATCCACATCTTTCCTGAAATGTGGCACCCAGAACTGGACACAATACTGCAGATGAGGCCTAATCAGTGTGGAGTATAGCAGAAGAATTACTTATTGTGTCTTGCTTACAACACTCCTGCATCCCAAAATGATGTTTTCTTTTTTGGCAACAGTATTACACTGTTCACTCATTTAGCTTGTGATCCACTATGACCCCATATTCCTTTCTGCAGTACTTCTTCCTAGGCAGTCATTTCCTATTTTGTATGTGTGCAATGGATTGTTCCTTCCTCAGTGGAGTCCTTTCCATTTGTCCTTCTTGAATTTTATCCCATTTACTTCAGACCATTTCTCCACATTGTCCAGATCATTTTGAATTTTAATCCTATCTTCCAAAGCACTTGCAAACCCTCCCATCTTGGTATCACCCACAAACTTTATAAGTGTACTCTCTATGCCATTATCTAAATCATTGATGAAGATATTGAACAGAACCAGACTCAGAACTGATCCCTGTGGGACCCCACTTATTATGCCCTTCCAGCATGACTGTGAACCACTGATAACTACTCTCTGGGAATGATTTTCCAACCAGTTATGCACCCACCTTATAGTAGCTCCACCTAGTATTTCCCTAGTTTGTTTATGAGAAGGTCATGAGAGACAGTATCAAAAGCCTCAATAAAGTCAAGATATACCATATCTACCACTTCCCCCCTATTCACAAGACTTCGTATCCTGTCAAAGAAAGCTATTAGGTTGGTCTGACATGATTTGTTCTTAGCAAATCCATGCTGACTATTACTTATCACCTTATTATCTCTAGGTGTCTGCAAATGGATTGCTTAATTATTTGCTCCATTATCTTTCCAGATACTGAAGTTAAGCTGACTGGTCTAATTCCATGGGTTGTCCTTATTTCCCTTTTTATAGATTGGCATTTTATTTGCCCTTTTCCAGTCCTCTGGAACCTCACCCATTTTCCATGATTTTTCAAAGATAATCGCTAATGGCTCGGATAGCTCCTCGGTCACCTCCCTGAGGATTCGAGGATATATTTAATCAGGCCCTTTTGACTTGAAGATATCTAACTTGTCTAAATAATTTTTTATTGTTACTTCCCTATTTTAGCCTTTGATGAACCCCTAGTTCGAAAAGAAAGATTCTTCCACTGACCTATCTACTCCCCCTAAAGGGTATGTATTTACTGAAAGATCCCTTCTGTCACTGTAGCAAGTGTCTATACTAAAGCTGTACCTGAACCACTGCAGAGCTTGTCATGCACCCAGGAAATGGTGGTGTCTCAGATATCTCTATATGCTAACTTTTAGCAAAATATTAAAAAGTAAGAACCAGCCTCTACTCCACATTTTGCATCAAGGGCCTGACCTGAAGCCCACTGAACACAGTGAACAGAATACCACTAACTTAAATAGGTCTTAGATCGAGCTTGAAATGGGCACCTACACCATCTGGTTTTATCACTTGGATATCCACAGGGCTCTGAAGTGAGCATGTGTACAACAGCTTCTTCTTAGCCCGGTCCCTTCCTGCACCCTTTAAACCCCAGTTACCCAGAATAAAATTGTGGTAGAATTGTTATAGACTTAAATACTGCTCTGCTCTCCATTCCATATCCACTGTATTTGAGGCTTTACTGCGTCTGAGCAAAAGGGAACACAGGGCACTTGATAAGTGAGTGAAGGTTTCCAGCATTAGTGGTAATAGAAATCAGAATGCAAATGTATTTGTAATGTCATTATAGATCGTATTGATGTTTCGAAATTCTTACTCTGGAACACTCTGGGGGCTTGTTATCCCATTTCCCTGATCTGACCGGAATCTGTATGTTATTTGTTAACTTAGAAAAATAAATTACAACAGAGAACATTTTCATGTGCAATGTTTCCATAGTATAAACCAGTGGTTCTCAAAGCCAGTCCGCCACTTGTTCAGGGAAAGCCCCTGGCATGCTGGACCAGTTTGTTTACCTGCTGCATCCACAGGTTCAGCCAATCGCGGCTCCCACTAGCCGCGGTTCACCAATCCAGGCCAATGGGGGCTGTGGGAAGGGCGGCCAGCAAGTCCCTTGGCCCGCGCCACTTCCCACAGCCCCCATTGGCCTGGAGTGGCCAACCGCAGCCAGTTGGAGCCATGATCAGCCGAACCTGCAGATGTGGCAGGTAAACAAACTGGTCAGGCGTGCCAGGGGCTTTCCCTGAACAAACGGCGGACCGGCTTTGAGAACCACTGGTATGAACAATTACTATGCCACAGGATTCATCCTCTTAAGTGAATTGAAATCTATCCACCCCTCTCCCCACCTTATTAGCAAAGGTTTATTATTAATTATTCTTACCGTCATTTATAATGTCAACACTGTATTAGGTCCTTTATTCAATTTGCACCAGCTGTTGACACCCCATTGTTAACTTATACCCATTAACATAAAATTGCTATGACTTTGCCATGTAACAGTGTGCTTAAGCAAACTTTAGTGTGTTTCCATTGGAGTTTGCCAGCATTCAGACACAGAACTGAATCCCTGGGTTCAGAGAAGAAATGCATAAGGGAAGTTAAGGTAGAAAGAAATGCCAAAATCAAATCTTCATATAGAATCTATAGACCCATACTTCAAATATGTTTTACACTGACACTGTAATTGACTTCATTAGTCTTGAAAATTGTCACAGCAAGTCAGACAGGCTGACTGCATGGCTCCTGCAGTTAGAAAATAACATTAGAAAATGCTAATTGCTAAATGAAATTTTGAACTACAATTTATTTCTATATAGTGTATTTTGGTTAAACACACAAAAAGATTTCAGTAGACTGCTAACATAGAAGTCTGGAAAGAATGAAAGCTCACTAACATCTCAAATTGTTACCAACCTAGACTGGGGAGATCAGGCCCTATCTATATATGATGAGTTTTTAAGATGAACAATAATAAGGTTCCATAGTCTTCAAAATATGGACATGGAAAAGCTAAACCGATCAAGGCCACATTAACTCAGCCACGTTGCTGTTTACTGAATGATGTATATTTTATGATAAATATAATTATTTACTATTTACTATGTACTGTAAAACAAACAGCAAGTGCAACATGGCTGAGCAAATATTGCTAGTGGAGCAGTTTTCTTTATTTGTATTCCAGCAGTATCCAGAGACCCCACTGTTCTCCATACTGTATAAATAGGAAACTATCCATGCCCTAATGTTTGCAAGTTTGAAGAACTTGAGGCCTCAATCCTGTGAACACTGATGCACTTGTCTCAATGGGATTCTTCATGTGCGGAAAGTTATTCACGAGGATAAGTGTTTGCAAAATCAGAGCCTTAACATGATACTAATAAAACAGCAGGATCAGGCCCTTTAAAGGCAAGAGATTTCAAATTTCAGATGAAAAAGTATTTTGCATTTCTATTAGTGAAGATTTTTTTTTTTTGCCATTTCAGTTGAGTTTGTGTTTTTTGGAATTATTATTTCTGCCTCTGGCTGTCTTATTCTTTCCCCCAATATATCCTCACTGAAACATTACCTTCAATTGAAATTATGTCATTGAAGCAAACAATTTTTCTATTACATGCAAGTCTATTCTTGAATGGCTGTATTACATAAGTACTCCATTGTTACTTTATTAAGCCATGTTGACACAATGAAATCCATTTAGTGCTTCACACTAGCTGTGCTATCAGAGATTTCAAAGAAAACTGGCTCCACATCAAATCAGAAATGGGTAAACCTACTGTATGTCATGAATAGCCACCTGCAAATCACCAGATAAAGAATTGCCATTCACCAAGGTTATGTCACTAAAGCAACAAACTCACCACAACAAGCAAAAAGCCTCCAGGAGACAATTTGTCACCTGGTTTCTGACATGAGGCAAAAAGCGACATTAGCCAAGTTAAACTTTGATGCTGCAAATCTTACAAACAGAAGCTGTTTGGAGAGATGTCCTAGACATCTGCTTCTTGTCCCAGTCGCAAATGCTGTCACAGCCTCACTAATAGTGTTTGGCACTTATGGTAGAAGTCCTAGCCAGAAACTAGTATCCAAAAAAAAAAAATCTATAGAGCAGCACTATAAAATGGTTGAGTTCCAGAAATGGGTGAAGGTTTGGGGAGGGAGATCACTGATCCCTAGTCCTTTCTTACAGAAACGGGTGAAGTAGCAGCATCCCAAAGTCCATGAGAGTCCACAGGTAAGAGCCAACTGAATAGACAATTTTCCATCCCTTGGGCCCTCTTTTAATTTAGAAGCAAAGCTGCTGCTGGAGATGTGCTGCCATCAGATGTGACCCCATGCAACCTCTCAGGGGCATTCATGAAGGTGATCCAGAGGGAGGTATACAGAGATGTAGACAATATTAACTTCCTCTTAGATTTCCTACCAGCCTACAGGGAATGAGACCATGTAAAGCAACAGTCTCCCAGTTCCTCTCTACCCCTGCCATAAAGTACTGCAACTCTGCAGTGTCACAATGAAGGGGCATCCACAACCCATTGACGGAAGGGGGTTGGGAAGCACTGCTGTGGAGACAGCACTTCCGCTTCCATACTAATGGGGGACCCACCCACAGAGGGTCAACTCTACACATGAATCTGGATGCAATGTTCCAGCTCAGTTATGGCTCAGGATGTATTTAGAAAGTAGATTGTAACTGCCACCACATACCTGTGGAACTTCTGCATTGTATATGGTAAATTAACAATTTGCAATTCACAAAAGAACTACAAATCCATTAAATAAATAGAAATGATGTAATGTGTTTAAAAATACCAAGGAGTAGAATAATGATGTACCACCAATCCAAACCACTCGCATTTTGCATGCTTTTTAACATCTGCACATCAATGCTTAGCAGCCAAAGATCTCAAAGCACCATGATTCTATATAGACATTAATTAAGCACCACAACAATCCTGCAAAACAGGTATTAGGTCAATTTCCCCTTCCTATATCCCGATGGGCTCTTCACCAGGTAACAGCAGCAAACACCATTTTTCTTTACATGCTATACCAGACGTTATACATTTTTTAAGGAATACCGGAATTAAAATTGTTCCCTTTGCAATTGTAAACAATGTCTGAAATGACTCTGACTTTGCAATCCCACTTTGGGATCCACTTTGCCAGTTGTCTTGAATTTTAGGCCTGCTACAAAGCCTATAGGGGCAAGCATTTGGGGTGGAAGTGTTTGTCTAGGAAAAAAACTAGAGGTTTTGTTTGCAGGGGATTAGGGTTTTCCCACTGACACCTTTGTAGGGGAGAATGGTTGTTGGTTTGCTACCACTCTGTGTCTTTGTTGGATTGCATTTTAAGTATATATCAAGGGTACTGCTAGCTTGGGACAGGCACTCTTGTTTGTGTTGGAATCAAAAATAAAGTCAAAGATAGGCCATGTACTAAGTGTTGATAACTCATGGGAATTTAAGAGTCATTGTATCATTCTGTGAGATTTCTAATTAAATTCAACAGAGTGCCACCTTACCACAAGCCATTAATTGCAGTCTGGAATTTTCAACCAGGTCTGTAATGGTATCCCTTCATCTCCCGATAACACCATTAATGCATGTTACTACTCTACAAAACAATTGTAAGCAGTGTCTGAATGAGCTCTCCCCTGCCATCTAGTGGTGAGCTGTGGAAAAGGACTTCAGGAGCTGATCTCGTTTGCATGGGCACACCATCCTGCCTAGGTGCTCAGCATGATGGGATTGCTTGCCCAACTGGTCACTTTTGGCTGGTGCAGGATGCCCAGTCTCCTTGTTATTGAGGCAGGAGTTATAAATCGTTGTTATCCTTGTTGTGTGAATAAAGGGCAGCAGAACTGTACTTGGCATTTCCTCATTGAGGGACTCACTCTCAACTAAATGACACTCGCTAGGCAGGGGACATGGGTTCCAAAGCCCAGTGAGTTGAGAGAGGGTGGGCACAGGTACTTGTACCTGGTGGTGTGGGTCTTGCCCAAGGGCCCCAGACACCATTTGACCTGTCCTCTCTCCACTGTCTAATAACAGAGCTAATTTAGACTCCCTTGAGAGTCTTGTTACACTCTGCAGAGCTGAAATCACTGATACCTAGGTCTAAATATTAGATCTGCTTTGGGAGAGTGGCTCTGATGCAAGAGACTGTCCAGCATGCATCAGCAGTGAGGCTCCCCCACTAACAACTGAGAGCTGTGTTAAGTGGGGGGCCCTGAAGACATCTTGGTGTGGCCATCAGGGCAGCTGGTGGGGAAGTGTGATGAGCTGCCCGCAGGATGGCTGGCAGAGAGTGCCAGAGCAAAGCCCCGTAGAGAGGGGCAGAGCGAATAAGGTGCCTCCTTACACCTACCCTTCCCCACCCCCATTCACCCAGGATGGGAAGTGAACTCTTCAGATGCATCTCTGAACTCTGGCTCTGCACTGTCAAAGGACAGCGACTGTGAGTGGGGTGTAGAGAAGGGACGGGCACGTTAAAGAGACTTTTAGGTTGCTGGATTTAAGAACCTGAGGAGAAAAGGACACTGCCCAACTTACCTGGGGGTGGGTCTTTTGATCATGGTTTATATTAATAAACCCTGTTTGCAATGTTTCCCCAAATTAATGTAGCATTATTTCCCTCCTTTTATTAAAAGTTTTTTGCTACACTCTGTTGGGGCTGACCGGAAGTTCCCTTGGGCTATTGTTACAGCATGGTTCGGTGGGAGCTAGTTGTGAGCTGGTTTTGACCGGCCAAGCTGGCTTGCAGCCACTTGGCTAAATAAACAAGTAAAAAAATAAGAAAGTCCTAAAACTGTGAAGTGTGGAAATAGAAAACAGCAGTGTTTCCTGCCAGAGCCTGCTTGTGGGTAGATATGCCCCCCCTTAGAAGGAGGTGATAATTAAAAGCAGCTATGAAAATTGCTTTAGACGAACAGCCTCACCTGCGGACCCTGGCTTTGTGGGTGCCCAGGAATTCCCCACGCTGGAGCAGCACCTGCTACGAGCCCTCGAGGACGAGGCAGGAGGGTCCAGGACTGTCTGTAGCAGAAGGGGCTTAAGCACTGATTCTTGCTGACTTGCTTGGTTGCTAAAAAACCTGTATTTAATAATGCGTAAAAGCTAAAAAGCTTATTATACTTTAGCAATAAAACCAGTTATACTTATGCACCTAGCATGGCTTCACTAAATATGTCCAAGCCTCCCCACTTAAAACCAACACACTCAGACTCTGTGCTTGCAAGAGAAGTATTGCCTCTTAGAGGCACCTAAGGGGTGGTGTGTGATTGTTGCAGGTCACCCCCCTGGGTGGGGGCTCAAGCCTGTTTTGTGTTGTATTGTTGAAAAGGAACCCCGAGATACTGAACCTAGCCCTTGTTGCTGCCAACTCTGACTGGCAGAAGGGTTACACAATGTCTAATTGGAGTCAATGTAATCTTTTCTTAGATTTTAATTGCTGAATAGTTGTCTTCTAAATATATGAATTTCAATTAATAGAGTCATGTAAGTACAAGAATGTGGATACAACTCCCCCCCCCCATGTGTAGAGGAGGTTGGATTTTACTCTCTGAAATGTGACAAAGCAGAGTGTAAAGTTTTGATTAATTTACTAAATTCTTCTATATTTTCTTGTATTGCACACAACTGTGCATTGTCCATGAATACGACACTGAAATAAAAACACAAACAAGACATTTGTGTTTCTGGAGTTTCTAAACTAAAATTACTGCGCTATAAAATGCACCAGTAGTGAACAATTTGTACTGAGATACCAGTGCTGTAGAATATCAAGGTTTTATACTGTCATCTACTAACTGACATCACATAAGGTGTGGCAAGGGATTAGTAATAGGCTGGAAGCAATGATATAGGATTCCAACAGTGCTTTGTAAAATTCTGTAAAAAGATCTGGCTAAGTTCAGATGGGCATGGACAAAATATATTTACAGGAGAAGCCAAAGAAGAAGAATTTTAGGGGAGCCTAGGAACGATCCCTTTACATTTGTGGGTTTTCAATGAAAATTATTGCAATGAGATCTCAAGAAGAAAGAGTAAAGGCATTGTATTCTGAAATTAAGTACCGCAGGTAGGAAGATCAGGCATGGATTCTCAGCAGGATCACAGTCAAGTGCATTAAAGTATGTTTTGTTTCTTTAAAAGCTTGCATACAGTATGTGAATCATTATTAAATCAATGGCTTGTTAGCAATGTTGTAACACTTCTAAAGGCCACTAAAAATCTTCTAGAAATAGTTTTCTTTAGTCTGAAGTATTTTGTGATTCTACTTATTAATTATTACACTGTAGCTAAGAATCGAGACCATTTATTGTGAACTGCCTTGATATTTCTATGACACTACCAAAATGCTTCTACTAATAATCAAAACGAAAAGGAAAAAGGGGATAGGTTACTAGGGAGAGGAAATTGGTTTGAGGATTCAAGTCATAACATTTGACTAAGTTACAATTCCATGGAGAGCCAATCCAATATATTCTATCATATACGTTGTATAAAGTTTGATAAAGCCTCTACTTAACCTCAAGTACAGCAACAAGTTACCAGAATAGAGCAAACCAGTGTCACTGCCTCTGTAAGAGATGAAATGCTTGTAGAATGGCTTTAGAGCAAGCAGAGCACTAAGCAATTGTCTTGACATTTTGCAATAAGCAGGAACTGCATTCCTTTGACATGGAGAAGAGGTTGTGTCCCTATCACTAGTTTGCATTCCTTTCTGTCTCCATCCTCAAAAAATGACCTCAAGGCTACCACTTTATTAAGTCTGAGATCTGCAGTTGCAATTTGTTTTGCAAATAGTCTCCCTTGTCTAGACCTCAAGGCTCCTGGCTTAAAGGTACAGCACGTTATGGAGAGCAATAGTGTTTTGTTTTTTTGTTTTTTTTTTCCACTCACTGCAAAATTTCAAGTTTGTCTTTATTTTATGCCTAAAGCTTCTGGTTAAAAAGAAAAACAGAATAAAAACATTAGGTTACAAGATTACATCTAGCTCTGAGGGGGGATGTTTTTTTTCAGAGAAATAAAATGTGCATTAAAAATGTAAAAATAAAATGCTAAAAAATTAGCAAAGTCTAGGAAATAACTAGGTTAGCCCTCCCCCACCCCCCGCTCCCTTCCAGGTGAACAACATAATATTTCAGTTTTGCACTACAATGCACAGAGAGCAAGGGAAGAACATATCCCCAGATATGGGTAAAGTGGGATTTGATTATTCTTGTATATAGTCACAGCACCATAGCGATATCCAGTAAAAAGGTGACCCTTAAACCACTGGAATCTTATTGGGGTTCCACTTCTACTAAACATATGCTATCCTTTTACAGCTAGCTAAAGGGGCTGTGAATGATGGTTCACACATCTCTATCACCATCCCAATCAGCCAATCAAATTATAATAAATGGACCAGTAGAGGATAGAAAGTATTTGGAGGTGTCGGTTCCAAGTTGCTAGTCATAGCCAACCCCAGCTGTAGTTAAGAGGGGTTGGAATGTTTACGTCCCATTACTGCAAAGAATTATGCACAAGTGTAAGCTTATTCGTGTGAGTAGTCCAATTCATTGGAACTATACATGTGACTTAAGTTAGGCACATGCATAAGTCTTTGCAGGATGGAGACCTTTGTCTGGAAACAGCATAATGAACAGTGATGCAGTGAGCAAAGGAACATGAAGGACCATTTACTTAGAACTATGGAGAAGTACCTGAACAAACATCTATGGACTCTTCAAAACAACCCAACAGCTGTAGCTGCCTCAAACACAAATCATCCTTTTAAAAAACGGCAGCAACACTGGTTGTAGTAATGGCTAGGTAATGGTTTTCATGTCATTACTACAAGAGATACTGGTTTTAACACAACTTGCTGCCTACCAACCCTCCATTGTCCTACAATTTCATTTTAAGCACTGTCCTACAATTAAGGTGGCCACTCATGATTCCTGCAATACAAGACATTTCAATACTTCAGGAAAGGCATGAGCCCTGCCCCTGTTGACAGGACATCACAGATACTCTGCAGACCTGAAGAGGAGCTTGCTGAAACTGGAAAGTTTGACCCTTTCAACAGTGGAAAAATTACCTCATCCACCTTGTGTTTCTCATTATTGCAAGCTGTCATATTTTGGACAATGGGTAGCACAGACTGAGTTGAGCAGTCATACCCCCAGTTTCAGCAGAAAAGGTACATGGAAAATATACAGTCCCCCACTACTTAGATTGTGCCTGCCATAGAATTTGCCCAACATTTATTCATCATATATGCAATTAGCAAGAAGAGAAAACTAAGTGGAAGTTGGCTTTCTACCTCGTGTTATAATACATGTGATGTAAATTATGTTGTAAAGGTTCCCAATCAATCATGCTAAACAGAATGGTTCATGTGTGTAACATCAAATGTGACATAACAGATCTCAGAGTGACTAAATTCAGTTTAACCACAAATAGATGCTTACCCTGATGCATCATAACCTTTCTCAATCTAATATACTACTAGACGTTGACAATATCCTTGGGTACTTAGAGAAAACTATGGTTTCTTTCCCAAAGACCTCACAATCTCAGGGGTCTGATGATGTGCTGAGAGGCCCCAACTCTCATTGACTTAAGTGGTACAAAGGCCTAGTACTACGCAGTGAAGAAGGATGAATGTGTCACAAAGAGCAGAGTTACATGTTCAAAAGGGGTGGGACTGGAGGTGGAAATTAGTGAAGTTCCTCAGAAATTCCTTTTGGAGCATGAAGAGGTTAGAGAGACCACCACCATGACTTCTGTAATTGGACTTTTCATATTTCCTGAATAGAATGAGGAGAACATTGCATAAAATCCATTCATTTCCTATGCAGAAGGGAAATCCTAATTCTACCTGTCCACCTCTTGTACTGAACAGTGTTAGTATGTTATATACCTGTGTGCTGAGCAAACAGATCACTAAAACAGTGACTATTAAAAGTTCATGTTTATAAGAATGCAGTCCATAACCCTGAGCCACCAAACACCTGGAGCAATTTGACATAACTTTAATAGAAATTATAATCTGTCTAGAAGATCCCAAAAACTAATTGCAGAGACCAAACAGCTTTTTGATTCAAAGAGGGCATCTTCTACCACAGATAGACATTTAGCCATATGGAGAGTCCCACATCTATAAAACTGAGTCTATACATAAACTCTGAAGTCATCATAAAAAAAATCAAAATTTCTTTTGCATTTGGAATGAAAATATCAAGAAGTTGTGAATGGATGCAAACATCTTCAACTTCAAGAAGCATTTGACTCCTAGGAGCATGTAAACAGTTGGAACTGTATGGTTGCATTGAATTTCTAAACCTCTCTCTACTACTAAGATGCTTCAGTGGAATTAAAAAAGTAATGAGGAATACATTAAGAACAAATTCTGCTGGTAGATAATAGCACAGTTCAGTCAATAGTAACAATCCCACTAAGCTTTCAGGGGCTATTATCCTCATTTCGGCATTTCATTTGTTGTTTTATCCCCTCTGTAAAGTACATATTCTTGGATGTAGGCTATTTTTTTTCCTATCACAGATTTTGCTGGAGCTTAAGTGTTACCACAAGTTAATGGATAAACCTCCCTCTTAGCAATCATAGATCACAAAGTTTGTACCACAGATGGCTCTTCATTGTAATAGAAATGCAGTAATTAGAATTTACATTTCCTGTCTTGATCACATGGTTGGACAAGGTAGGGGAGATAATATATTTTACTGGACTAACTTCAGTTGGTAAAGAGTTAAGCTTTCAAGTTTACACTGCGCTTTTCCTCAGGTGACATCTCATTCAGTTTACTAGCTGTATGTTTTCAGTATAGCTATACATGGTCTGCTTCCATGCCCATCAGTTGAGTGCTACAGGATTCCGTTTTAAAAGGCAAGATACAAAACATCAAATCACTTTTACCAAAGCATGGGGAAATAAAGACACAGATTTTTGCATGGGTTTTCACATTAGAATTACCATGAAGCAAAATCTATAGCATTAGTAAAACATATCTAGTTACAGAAATGTCTTGACTTGTGGTAGAATGGAGGCTTGCAGTACGTATTCTTGTAACTGGAACTAGCTGTTCACTTTTGCTTTACCATTCAACATCACAAACTGAAGTAAACTGAATAAATGAATCTTCTGTTCTGACTTCATACAACTGGTTTACCCAGGAGCTAGCCTTTCATCCAGCCCAGCACTGCCCTCAATGGATACGACTTTACTCCAGGAAGCAAGACCTTGGGTGCCAGGCTCGTCACAGAGTTATTGACTTTGCCTATTTGCCTTGTATATAACTTAGGGAAATGAAAGAGATCATTTTGTTTTCCTTTGTTGCAGTGAATGACAAAATACAGCTGCCATTTTTCAAACATTAGCACCTTAATAAGACATTTTACATATGTATGGTGTGCAGGGTTTGGATAAGCATACAAGAGCCTAAAGTACTAATTTGGGCTATTAAACTACTATTATTGGAATACTGAGTTCACACGAGCAATGGGTTTTAGAACACAAAGTTTCTTTGAACCAAATAGTTTGGGGGGAAAGGAGTTGGGTGGGGGGGAGCAAAGTGTTTGGATCTTGCACTTTGGTTCAGGCCAATCTCTGTGAACAATAAAGTTGAGGGAAATATAGAAACACAACAACATTCTAAAGAGAGAGACCAAACCACATGGCAGAGTTATTCCCCAAATCAGATTTACATTGCATTCCATGCTGCTGCTTTCACACCTTAAGTCCCTTTTTTGTAAGAGGGTGACATTCATGATCCTCATTGAGCTTTTGTTCACTTTAAATATTTAAGAAACTAGCCTGCACATTTTATGTTCAGGTACCTGCCCAGATTTTCAATCATTTGATTGCATTGTAGTTGGAGAGACAGCCCGCTGCTCCATTCTTTGCAATGGTACCATGAAAGGGTGTCAGCAATAGGGAAAGAGAGGGAAAAGTCTGCACATTCCCAGGTTTAGAAATGCACCGGAGCTACAACTTTCAACATGAAATGTCCTGAGCTTTCCTGCTGCAGTCACCACCCCTGCCAGGAGGATCAAAGTGTTACTTTCAGTTTAAGGATCCAGACATTTGTTACCTGAGTGCGTAAGGTTAACTTTAACGGGCAGTGCCCGACCTGAGGGACCAGTGAGAAGAAAAGAAGAGCACAGGAACTCTGCCCCTCCCTTCACCCCAGGTTGCCTTATGAATAATAACTGTGAGTTACAATAGCGGAGATAGTGCAATTGTACCTGCACCAGTGCAGGCCTTTCACCTCATACCCTCATTTTGAACGTAGCTCTCACTACAGCATGTCAGAGGGTGCTTTTGGGACCTGGGATTTTAGGAAAATGAGCAATTAGATTTTGTTTTCTTTAAGAAAAGGAGTGAGCTCAGCTTACTTGCTAGTAGTGTCTCTGGTTAGGTTCCATTCCTTTCATTCACCTCCAACGATTATTTAAAATAAAACAGGGATGATATTTTTTTAAATTTCGGACTATAATTTAAGCTCCAACTGAGAGTGTCTTTACAAACACTGATGAGCCACATATTCAAACCTAATATTTTTATCTGTATTTTTTCTGTTTCATGTAGAGCACTGTTTATCACCTATTTATTGTACAAACAAAAGCTTTCTTCACCATCTCCTCCCCCTGCTGCCTATCAGGGCAGTGACACCATCGTAATGGCAGTGATCTTAATCTGTTACCCGGCAACAATTGTGATGACACAGACCAAAGATGAACGGTAATTGCACAGAAGAGGAAATTGTGGATGGGATGGGGAGGAGGTCTTGTTTAGACACCACAGCCGGGTACTCCCCAGCGAGCACTAATGGAAAGCAGCATAGAAGAAAGAAATATGAAAAGTAAATCAAATTTGTTTTCCAAAGAGATTCTAGTAATTAACCCTGAAGTTGAGAGTACAAATTTCAACCTTCTATTTGAAGTGATTTATTCAAAATATGTATTTAATTTTATTCTTTTCCTATAAATGTACATAACAACCTACTGTTACATCTTAATAAGCATAATTATCATGGAATCATAGACAGGATCTGAAAGCTAAGCTCTTTGCGGCTGGCTAGGTCTCTGTTATGTGTCCTTCAGTAACTGCCACAGTGGGGCTCTAATCCCTGACTGGGGCTACCATGATACAACACATACATTCATAGAAAGAGCCAAATCCTGCCCTGGGAGTGAAGCTTCTCCCCTCCCTCCATCCCTCAAATGCTCCCAAACAGCAGCACAGCACTGAGGAGCACCTCAACAAATCTCATCAGCTAACTGTTGACCCCCATGATCATAAAGGGGGTATGATTAGGATAACAGGATGTGTTAACCAGGCTCCACACTGCACTTTTTCACTATAGAAGCTGAGTTTGTCCAACAGCGTGTGCCCCCAGCCCACCTAGAGTCATTCTGCTTTGCACCAACAAGATGGACCATGGACCATAAGCATAGCGGTTACCATATGCCCCTTATGCACCTTCCACAAGTGAGGACAAGATTTCACCTACCCTCTACTGTAAAAATAAATCTGCAAACATAACACAACAAGCCAGAAATTCAGCCAATAATTACATGAAGATCAAAACATGCTTTTACGTCAATGTTGTTTTGTCTGCTGTTTCTCCCCACCCCAGTTTGCAGCAAAGCTAAAAGCAAAAGGTCTTTGTGTTTGTCTGTCTTAGCAGGCAGATCAGGGATGGTGGGTTTTGGGGAAGATTTCACAGAGGGCATCCATAAATGACTATGGCAGCCCAAGGGTTAAGGAAGCCTTGTGTGTTACCTTGGTACAGTACCTTAAACCTGACAACCCATACTCAAATGTATCATTAGTTTTGAAGAGTGCATGTACCTTTAAGTATTTACTTTGTCTCCATGTATTAATTATACATTTTGCATTGATTCTACAGCTTTTATCTTTGTAACTGAGACCTTTGCAACTGTGATTATAAAGGCAGCACAACAACTTCTAACTTTCCTGGCACTAAGTACCATTAAAAGCCATTTTATGGCTCTCCAGTCATTAGAACCTTGGTATCACTGGGGCACAGAACAGAACTCTTTACCTGCTACCTGGGGATAAGTGCTGCCATTATGTTGGAGATTAATGGAGTAGGCAAAGAGGCCAAGCACAACATGGTCTTGTGTTATATTTGACCTTGTGATCATTTAGCACTGGACTGGGAGCAGAGCACAGCTGTCAACTTTTTCTTTCCATAGCACACAGAAAAAGCAGACAAGCTAAAGCTGTACCCTCTTCCTGCAGCAAGAGAGATTTTTGGAAGTAGATTAAAAAAGTTAGGAAAGGTGAACAAGCTAGAGGAAAAAAAATACTTCTCAGCATGAGAGAAGTTAGTTCTGCATAGAGAAATGAAAACATACATAATAATAATATGACATCAAGAGTTTTATTCAACATAGTGAATAAACATATTCAACATATTTTCCAATAAGTTGTTTTGGCATAACTTCACAGAACTATTCATCAGAGGTTGTAGTGACAGATGAAAATGATATGAACACAAGGGCAGCATTTCTCTTAAAGACAGTGTGCTCTGAATGTAAGGTGTCCTGACTGTGCAGGTTCTATAACACAGTGAGAAGGAAATGGCACTTGTCAGGGTTCCCTCCCAACTCTGAACTCTAGGGTACAGATGTGGGGGTCCGCATGAAAGATCCCCTAAGCTTATCTCTACCAGCTTAGGTTAAAACTTCCCCAAGGCACAAATTCTTCCTTGTCCTTGGAACGGTATCGCTGCAACCACCAAGTGAGTTAGATAAAGATTTAGGAAAAGGACCACTTGGAGTTCCTGTTTCCCCAAAATATCTCCCCAAGCCCCTTCACCCCCTTTCCTGGGAAAGCTTGAGAGTAAACAAGGTGAGCACAGACCAGCCCCTCGGGTTTTTAGGACACTAAAAAACAGTCAGGTTCTTAAAAGCAGAACTTTATTATAAAGAAAAAGTAAAAGAAGCACCTCTGTAAAATCAGGATGGAAGGTAATTTTACAGGGTAATCAGATTCAAAACACAGAGGATTCCCCTCTAGGCAAAACTTTAAAGTTACCAAAAAAAAAAAAAAAAAAAAAAACAGGAATAAACCTCCCTCTTAGCCAAGGGAAAATTCACAAGCTGAAACAAAAGATAATCTAATGCATTTCCTTCCTATTACTTACAATTTGTAATCTTAGATGCTTAGTTCAGGTATGGCTTTAGGAGATGTATTTTCCCTTCCCTGGTTCCTCGCTGTTCCACAGAGAACAC
Source organism: Caretta caretta (assembly GCF_965140235.1). Taxonomy (NCBI): domain Eukaryota; kingdom Metazoa; phylum Chordata; order Testudines; family Cheloniidae; genus Caretta; species Caretta caretta. The sequence continues at coordinate 70,563,094 of NC_134214.1, read as the reverse complement.
AAAGAAGCACAAAACAAAAACCTTCCCCACAGATTAGAAAGTATCTTCTCCCCTTATTGTTCCTTTTGGTCAGGTGTGAACCAGGTTATCTGAGCTTCTTAACCCTTTACAGGAAAAGGAGGGATTTTACTCTACCCTTAGCTATATGTTTATGACAGCACTATTAAATCTAAAATTAAAAATAGGTATTTTTGTTTATTTCTTATATGGTGCCATAGCTTAGTTCAGTGCTTCACAGACCCAGAGTGCTTGCAACCTCAACCAAATGGACAGGATTCGACAATGAAGGCACAAGAGTGGGAGATGACCAAGGGACTTAGATGCCCCATATTTCAGCTGTATTAATTTGGGAGCCATTACTACAAGACTCTCAGCGTGCCTGACTGCCACTAAATGCATTGCAGGAGATACTCAGCATTTTGCAGGATTTGGGGCCTGGGGAATGGAAAGCCTGAGGAGAAAGGAAGTAGGTTTTAAGGAGAAATTAGATGGAGGGGAGTAAAGAGGCTTGGCAATACGAAGAGGAAGATGATGCTACATAAAGGGAAAGTGTCAAAACAAACGAGGTAGAGCCTGGGAAATGGACAAAAGTTGGAAAAGTTTCAGGAGGATTAGGCAGGGCACAGGTTTCTATATACACAGTATGAGAGAGAGCTAGGCAAGTTCTGCAGTCCTTTCTTAGTCTTTACTAAGGCAAAACTCCCATTGACTTCAGATTCATGTACTCAAGTAGCTATAAGTAAAGGAAATAGGATTTGGGCCCTTAGAAATGCTAAGTATTGCAAATATATGACATACCTATTACTTTATCAATTTTACTTTTGAAGTGAGCTGTGCAATTTTGTAGAAATGATAGCTTTCTCTTTCCCTCCCCCAGTTGTTCTTCAAATGTTATGATTTAATATCACTCTAAAGGTTTTTACTGCAGCAGAAATTATCAGCATTTATAATCAAGCAGAAGCATATTTTAAATTTCTACTTGGTATTTTTTTCAATATGTACAGAGTAAGTGTTATTTGTTAAGGTAAACTGGAATGAAGGGATGCTAGCAGTAGCTTGGATATACTGTCCCAGATCCTCTGTTGTGGACCAGATCCTTTATACCACGTCACCTGCTTATTCTAGCTGGAGACCTATTGTCTCTGGCCCCAGATGGATCACCACAGTGCATGAAGGATTCTCTAATTCTGTAGAGATAATGTATATGATACTATTGCCTCTTATTTAGAGTTGGTGCAGGGAGTGTTGCCAGAGTAAAGGGGACATGGTCAGGAAATGCTTAAATCAATCCCTGGCTGTGGTTCCAGCTACTTCAGATTGGTAGCCAGAGGAAGTTAGAGCAGCCTCAGGGCTGCTCTAATTTACAGCAGGGGGCCATACCAACACAAAGCAGCTTTAGGATTGGGGTAACTCACTTGGAAGCTTTATACCACATTTGCTCTGCCCCCAACACCATCCTCCCTCCTCTGTGTGAGCTCAGTCAGACAACAGCATCAGCTTCACACCACAGGGACAATGTCTGTTGCTTGAATTAGAAAACAAACTTGATGGGAAATATTTCCAGGCAGCACATTAGAACTCTTGGTGCTACAAGAAGGCAAAAACCCATCCCCAGCAGCTTCAATTGTCTTTGGAGTACCACAGAGTATGAGGCTGGAGTGTAGCATAGAGCCTGCTGCAAATGACAAGCTAAGATTTAATTCCTAGAACTGCTGACCAGTCTAGGCATTGCCTATTATTTACTGTGGCTTTCTCCATCTCGCCTGCGAGACGGCGGAATGCACTTCAGAGTACGTCTCCCCAGGGAGGGAGAATTAAGCACCTTGCCTAGCAAGGACATGCTTCTGGATTAATGGTCAATGGTGAGAGAGGGCTTTCTCAGGCTGCAGCCAGACTCCAGTCAGCCGACATGTCTGGTTATTTTCTTGGACAAAGAATGCTCTGAGGGGGCAATAAAATCTTTCATGCTAAAGTGAAATGGTAATTCTCAGACTAAGGAAATAAGCAGTCTAGCAAGAAACAATGAGGAAGAAAATTCTCTGTGTTATTTAAGAAAAAAGAGCTTTCGAATAATAGATGTGAGAACTGAGGACAAAGGATTTTTATTAATATATTTTATATCATATAAATGTAGTCTCCAAAGAGAACCCTTACCAGATACTGAGTTTTAAGATCATTTTTGGCATTTCTCTTTCCCCACTATGATCACTGGCACCACAATAATAATAATAATAAATAATAAATTGCACATACAGCATTGTATTTCATCACAGTTTTTGAAGCACTTTACAAACATGATTTAAATAAGCCTCAGATCCCCTTTTGGGGTAGGGAAGGAACATGATCCCTTTTTGAAAAATGTGAAAACTGAAGGACGTTAAGGCAACACAGAAGTTAAGACTAAATTATTCAAAAGCATCCACTATTTAACTGTGTGCCCCTGACTTGAGATGCCAAGGGGCCTGATTTTCAGAGGTGCTGAGCACCTGCAGCTTCCAGTGATCCATTGTCCTCCAATCTGTGCACCTGAAAAAACTGAGGTACCCCTAAATTTCAACCCAAATAACTTGCCAACGGTCACAGTGGAAGTCTGTGGCAGACCTGGGAATATACTTTAGGTGTTCAGCATACTTGGCACCATAGTGATGAGTATGGTGTAAATGTGTAGATAATTAGAACACAAATATCCTGATTTCTCATCTTGTGCCTTAGCTACAGAAGCATGTGAAATTAAGCCATTTCTGTTCTTTGTCTTATAATCTGTCACACAAATGAAAAACTGACTGAGAAATTCCCTGCCTCTCACATTCTAATAGGATCTCCTATTAATCATCTAATACATGATACAGTTTACTACCAGAAGATATGTCAGAAATTAAATGATACTGCATGTGATCTTAGCCCAAAGGCCAAGAAAGGCAATAGCCTCAATTCCCCGCCCCCAATTTACCCACATTGATTAGAAAGTCCTGTAAAGGAAAGGTTGGATGTAATTGGCAAAGCATTAGTCCTTCTAATCTTCTAGTACAGTAATTGAATTACAATAATCTGGCTCTCCTCAGATGCCAGTCAGGTGTATGTCTCCAAATTATCCAACTTGAGAGGAAAGCAAAACACAGAGGACCCAATCCTAAACTGGTATAAACCATTGAAGTTATACTGATTTACACCAAGAAGAATTAGCCAAGAAGTATAAACCACTGTAACTAACCTTGCATAAAACGTTCTCATGACACTACTGAAAATAAACTGCAAGCCCAAGTACTTTTACCCTAAAAAGTCAGCTAAAAGAAACATCTCCCATATGACACAAGGAAAAAAAACCCAAAACACATCAGTTATCTCCCTGTGTTCAAAAGTTTGTCATCTTAGCTGTGTTTTTTCTTCTTTTCTATAGAGTGCTTTGGGGAGATTGTCAGGAAAGGGACACAGTATGGCATGACTGTCTCACTCATCAGAATAAATTAGTTGCTTTGTTTTAGAACTAATCATAAATGAACCACCAGATGCTGGCATCTTTTGTGTGGGGGAAAAAAAAAAGACTCCTGTAAAGTAGAATAAATAATTTCACGTTCTTTTGGGACTTGTTTAAAACTTGCAAAAGGGTAAATGATGCCTTTGAAAAATCAAGGACATTTTTTGTCACCATTTTATCACTAATTTTGAGATAATTTAACCAAAATGGTTAAGTAGATTTTTATTCAGCTCAAATTACAGTTTGAGGCCTCTGGACAAACTACTATCTTCCATGAAATCATCTCTCAGAGGAACCGGAAGCTTTGCTTTCATTGTCTTTAAGGAAGCCAACTATATATTTCACCAAAGTGGTGGTGGTGGTGGGAGGGGCTGGTTTTGTTTTGTTTTGTTTTTTTGTTTTGTTTTCCAGAGACAAGATATTTTATATTGATAGTTTTATGTAAAACAATAAATGGTTTACTGTGTTCATTTTATTACCAAGGGCTGCTTTCAAGCATTATGGGGAGAACAGTAACAAAAATAATGCTATTTGTAAGGAGGACTTCATTTCTCAGTCATCATTTTGGCAATTACTACATTGGTGAGCTAGCTGAACAGAAAATTGTCAGATAAAGACATAGATAAAGCCACAGGAACTAAATTGGTAAAAACAACAGAATAGTAAATGCTTAAGAAATCAGCAAGCTTTTTAGACAGAGAAACAAAAAATATTAATTTTTGTTCATAACAGTACAGCCCCACTCTTTGGGTTCACCTAAGCCGCTTTTGGTGTGAATCATGAGGGGAGGGGAAGAGAAGCTGTAAGTCACCTTTGTACTCTATCAATTCCTAGGACTTGCAAGAGAGAGAGAGAGACATTTCTTTAGTGTAAGTTAGAGCAGCCGCAATGCTGCTCTAACCTACACTGACTGATTATTGCCCGAAGGGGCTGTTATATCAATCAGATGTTACTGGATCATAACAGTGTTTCAGCCGTACTTGCTCCTCCCCTTTGTGCGGGTAAAGTGGTAGCAAAGGAAGGTGTAGAATTATCCTGGCTCTGTGCCTGCTAGGCATTCTCCCGTCCTGCCTGTTAGGGACATTTTGTTATCATGATTGTTTGTCATTTAACATGATATTGCAGTAGTGCCTCTGTTTCCAGAGTATTGAAAAGGAGCTATATTATACATCAGGATCTTGCCCTAAATACGTCCATCACCTCATTCTTAAAATGTGTTGTGGGGCATTCAATGGTTGTTTTTCCCAGTCCTTTGAAAGGTACTAACTTTTGGAAATTGGGTGTAGTGCCTTTAAATTCTTTTTTACAACACTCCTGCTGGGCATACACCATGTGGTTATTATGTAAGACTTGGATCTCTGACTTCACCATGCCAGCACTCAGCAGTCTCACAAAGGCTCTTTGTAACTATTAAATTTGCATATATCTGACACTGTACTGACTATGTAGATGGTGCCTCTAGATTTGCATGTTTGTCCCAGGCTCAGCACAGTAGTTGATTCTACGTCTGTAAATGAGTTTACTTAGCTTCAAATATTCTGTTTTAATGCAAATGTCAGAAAATCTTTTTTTTCCCTAGACACATAGGCATTGTTTAGAATTGTCCTTGTAGATACAAGAACAGAAGCATATTTGTACCTAGGCAAGTGCTGGAGAATTCTACTATCTAAGATGATGTGCAGCATCTTGATGATATTGACCATGAATGTCCAGATTGTTAATGTGAAGTAATTCCCTTGGTACCCCAACTATGCTCCACAGAGAGCACTGAGGACAAAATAGTCTGCATAATCCATTACTTCAGGAATGAAAGGTAGAACAAAAAGCCTTGGGTTATATTTTATGGGCTTTAGGGACAGGGAGTTAGCTTGCTTTTTTGGTGTCACGATAAATGTTCTTTTGTGATACTTTAGATGAAATATACTGGAGAGCATTTTTTTAAAACCAGAAACATATCATGCATTCAGCATGGCACGTGGCTTTCTCAGATCTATGTCTCTACAAACAGAAGGCCTTTTCCTTAGTGGCAATGGAGCATGAACCCCAAGAGGAGGAAGAGCACTGAAATAACTGTGGCTTGTCAAACTGGGATGGTCTCATGCTCAGTTTAACCCACAGTCACTCCTCTGGTGGCTGCTTTTTCAGAGTCTAGCCGGAATGTTAGAATCAGTCACTTTTGCAGACTGTCTAAGTGAAAACAAGGAGGGTGGGAATATAAGGGGGAAAAAATCAAACCCTTAAATAAGGTAAGGTATTGAATACTTGAGAAGCCAGGGCTGAAGACAGACATTGCAATTACATTACAATTGGGTGTATTTATATTTTGTCCATCACTGTGAAACCCGGGCACACACCACATGATTTAAGATCCACTAACATTCCCAAATGTAGGGAGCAGTGCCACAACTTGAATGAGCACATGATAAAGAAAACCTATCTTGGGACTCCAGAGCTGGTGGCAGAAAACCTAGACAAAATTATTATTCTTGTAATGTGCTCTGCTGTAATAGTGGCCAAGTTTAGGTGTATTTCTGTCAGCAGGAAATTCCAGAGTCAGAGGATGGCTACAGAAAATGACCTACCTCTGGTTTCTGTGAATTTCACCCTTTCAGGACACAGCTTAAACAATGAACACAGTATCTCGCTCATCTAGTAGTGGACATAGCTTGCCTATGTTAACAAGTTCTTATTGTTGCTCCTCCTGCCCTACATCCTACACTTCCTTATAATCACTGTTGCAACCTGTTTAAAATTAAATTACTATTTTTTGGGAGCAAGGACTGTTCTTTCAGTCTGTGACTTCCATCACAACGACCCTTACGTCTATTGATGTCAGCAAAATTACACATATGCCTGAGTTTGCAGAAGTGGGACTTAAGTCTGTATAGTACCTAGTACAATGGAAGCATCAGATGCCATCTTAATACAGATAATGAATGTGGTATGTGAGAGACAGAGGTTCTTTGGGGTGGGGGTAGATTGACAGGCATTATAGAACATGGAAACATGTGAGGGAGATTTTTCATGTGTGGCCCAACACAGGAGGTGACCAACAATCTAGCTCAAATCTAACCAAAACTTTCAGCTAGTTAGTTAGTTCCAAGTAAGGCGAGTTGCAGTAATCAAGACTAGTGGTAAAAACATTTCGGTCCTGATATTTCTTCTTTCAGTTCCTCCTATTGTTCACTGGACCTAGCTGAGTATCTGTGAGAAAGATATTCCTTGGCATCCCATATTGAGAAACAAACCATAGCCTAGCCAGCCCAGATGGACTGTCAGTAATGAGAGGCCTTATACTGTTGCTGACTTACAAAGACCAAAAATTCAAGGACAGGCTCATTAAAAAAAAAAAATCACAGTTCCTGTCTCTGTGTGCCTCTCTCTTCTCAAAATGCACCGTGTATCGAACAGAGCAACATGCACTGCAAAGTTTTGATTTAAAGAGGCAAAGCTACAATACATACTCCAGACCAGGCAGTGATTTTCTACACAAAGAATTATGGATGCCTACAAAAGCAGTGAGTGGAAAACATGTGTGCGCACACAGACAGACAGACAGAGTAAGGATTCAGCAAAATAATTCCAAATTAGTAAGACTACGGCAGAAAAAATATTTTTCTTTGACCCACAAAATCTGAACTGGCTGTCACAATGATTGCTACCTGGTGTTCTCTGAAAATCCTATATTTGTTACAGAATACTGTGATTAATGAAAGACAAAATTGCTTAGAGAATCTTAAGCCCCAACACCAACTCTTTATTTGAATCCCAAGGAGCAAAACTGTGAGTTTCTCTTTAAATTTAAAAACAAAATTCAAATGTAATCGATGTTGTTTTTACCACCAACCACGATAGCATATGCAATCCCTACCCTCTGGGCCGTTCTTTCCTTCTTATCTTCTCATTGTAGTTGATAACAAACACAGTGTATAATTGGACTCTGATTTTGTGTAAACTCGTTAAGATGTAGCCCCGGGTAACTCAGTCACAGTGCTTTTAACTCCTTGCACTGTTTTAAACCATGAAAAGCCTTTTTCTTAACTATGAATTTTTTTAAAAAAAATCTAGGTCATATGGGGGGTAGGGGGAGAGAGAGAGAAATAAGTAGCACACACTTCAAGTGTTGAAAAGGAATGTCAGTAACAACCAGCATTTAAAAATGACCAGGAAAATACTCCAAGGGTATAGCAGCATCATGAACAACAATACCATAAACACGATGTTGCCTCAATTGCATGAGAAGAAGGAAAGGCTAAGAAAAGCCTTTACTAGCCTATTTCCAGAATGTGGGCTAAGGCTCTGGGAGTTATCTGAACTCTGCACAGGCACCATGACATCACCAACTCTGCACTGAATGGTTCTGGTGTGGAAATAGTTCAGAAAAAAAGCACAGAACCAGTATTCAGATACCTCCTTCCTTTTTTAAACTACTTCAGATCACTATCTTGTGGGGAGGCAGTGTGACCCAGTAGTTAAGATTACAGAACATCAGAAATATCTGAATGGCCTGGAGCTAGAAAGCTAGGCACACATTTTTAGAACTAATAGAGTGCCTCAGTTTTTAGGTGGTCAACTTGAATTACGAAAATCAGTGAAAAATTTAGGCACTTATGTGTCTCATAATGGGCACACAAAATTAACAAACACTTCTGATGGTTTCGCTGTTTGTTTCCGTGTTACTTGGAGTCCCCATCTCTGAAATGGGGATAATAATGTGCTTTGTAAAGTGCTTTACAACCTGTGCACAAACATTTAAATTCAAGTGCCATATTAGTGAGGTTGTAACAGGTTGAGCATTCTTGAATTTGTAAACATTTTCATATCTTTTCTGATCTGGTTCTACAGCTGACAATGATCTGCCAGGAACCAGTACTGTGTTTAATTCACTTGCTTTAACAAATCACTCAAACTAGGAAGTATAGTGTTATGGATGTGAAATAGATAGAGGCAACTGCCTACCTCTTCTGTCTCCCAGCTGTCTCCAGGGAAACTGTTCTGTTTCCCAGGTCCTGGATTTCAGGTTCTGTCTCCCAGAGCAGGTCCTGGATTTCAGTCCCTTTCCTACCAGCCTAAATTTGGCCTCTAGGACGTCTCTCCTACCCTTCCCTACATCATTGGTACCTACATGTACCACGACCACCAGCTCCTCTCCAGCGCTACACATAAGTCTATCTAGATGCCTTGAGAGATCTGCAACCTTCGCACCAGGCACACAAGTCGCTATACAGTTCGCCCAGTCATCACAAACCCAACTATCTATCTTTCTAAATGATCAAATCTCCCATTACTAACACCTGCCTTTTCCTGCCTCCCATTACTAACATCTGCCTTAACCTTACAGCTACCATTGGTTTAGGAAATACCTCACCTAAACACAACTTTTGTGTGTGTGTAGGCAGCTGCAGGGGCGGGGGGGGGGGAGGGAGGGATAATTTTCTCAAGCCAAGCTTAACTAGTTTTTTCAATGAGATGTTAACGGGGAGGAAAATATCAGTTTTCACCATCAAAGAATTAGTGCAAAAGCATAATACTTTTGTTTTTGAGAATCTATTGAAAATGTCAATTTTCCCCAGTTCTTCCACTGTTGGAATATACGTTTTGCAAAGCTTAACTGAAAAGGACATACTTGCCAGATTACTCTTCCTTTACTCTTGACAGTCCAAAAATTCTGGGATTCTGGAAAGATATCAAGTTTCTGGAGTATGGTCAGTTCAAGAACCACACATGAATTTGAAGAACAGTAACACATACTCGGCAAGAAAAATATCTACAACATAGCCACAGTGCACTCTATTGAGTGTTCAGACACAGAGTCTCAGGGTTCAGAATTCTTAGTCAGCTAATTCTAACATGAGAAAGACTTGCAATTTCCATCAATTTGTTACACAAGTGAAAAATGCCTTCAAAATAGCAAGGACGAGAATTGGCTGGCTCCAGGAGCTGCGAACGGCATACAAACCTTTGACTTCCAGATCACCAGTTGAAATCCAACCCAGCTTGGAGGTAATCAAAAGTCATTTCTAGAGCTGATTAAAAATTTTCCAATATTTTAATTATTATTTTTTATTTGATTTTAGATAACTCCCTCCTCTCCATCTACTCCCCCAACTGAAAGTATTAGGGTTTTTCAACCAGCCCTATCCATTACCATCTGAGAGCTATTTGATCTACAGGATATAGGTTTGGTGTTCTCAGACCAGCTCCGAGTGGACAAACTTTCTTTTACACTGAGGTTGCAGGTATTATAGTTGGGACACAACTGTTTTGTTTTTCTGCTGATACATTTGTGGCAAATCCAGAAATTTTCACAGAATGCATGGATTATTTTATTTATGTATTTTGCAATGCAATTCAGCAGCATTGTGTTAAACCTTCCAACAAGTTAGCTTTCTTCCTTTCTATTTTTAGCTGGGGGAGAGAGAGGGTGGGTGGATGGGTGGAGTGTGTGGGAGTTCTGAGAACATTCATTATGTAACTCAGCAGGGAAGAGAAATTAAAGAAGCCAGGGAGATGCCAACAGAATGAGCAATGAAGTCAACAGCATCTGAGGGTGGTCTTCTGCACTCAGGGAGGCTGTGATCTTTGTATCCACCCCCCAATAAAGTCATCACATTTTAGGAGATTCAAGGAGAGAAAACGGTAGAAATGATTTTTAGAAAACCTTATGCTACAAATTAGTATTAGTAATGGGTAAACATTATAAGGTGCAACAGTTTGACTTGGGTAGGCCTTCAAAAGTTAAACCTGCTTATCAAAGCTACCAGAACCTCTTGAGTTCATTTTGGCTATATATGGGTCTGCATGAGCACTCTAATCAGAAGATACCCAACCTTGAAGAAAGTTAGGATTTGGGTGGTTCGGACTGGTCTGAAATGTATCATTCACAACAACAGGAACCCCAAATCCTCTGAACCTGGGAAAAGTCTGGATCCAAACTTTGTGATTTGGTTTCATCTATAATTTCACCATAGAGCCATTCCTTGGGCACATTCAATGTGTCGGGTTGGTAGGGGTTCCTTTTTAATATTTCCTATTACTCTTAAAAAGAAATTGCTTTTGCTGACTAACTGGCACCACTAAAGGAATCTTTACCCATTTTTGGAAAAGCTGTAAGAGCTTTTTTTGGTGTTTCCTGTTCTTGTCCCATGTGAACAAGTTAAAGAGAGAGTCCTGAACATAAGAGTTTACACTTCCATAATCCCTTCCATTTGAGGATCTCAAAATGTTGTGACAGAAATGCCCATCTCAACACACCCCGTGAGGCAGGCAAATAGTATTGCCTAGAGAGAGAAATTGAGGCAAGAGACATTAGGGCCCCAATTTTCAAAAATGGAGTCAAAATTTGGACACCTCTAGAAAAAGTCAGCAATGTTGACTCAGGAGGGCATAACATAAAACCAGGAATATCCTGTATAAATATTGTATAAATCTGCTACCAACTTGGAAAAGATCCCTACTCCTCATCTTCAGGATGCTACATGTCTAATCTGATAGATTTTTATGCCCTGTTACATCTGTGTTGGGAGGAATGATTGTGGGTTGACAGATAGTATCTGGATTTGGAGCTGCTCTGTAATCATTTCTGAAAATTGTATGTTGGAGTGTTTTCTGTATGACTATATTGATTCTGTATGACAACAGGAGTCTGCCTGGAAAAGAGAGGTAAGAAGGGAAAGAATGGCTCAAAATAAGCCACCTCTCAGCAAACACCTGAGAGCTGTTAAAGGACAAGGCCAGTACCATTGGCACAGAGGATTCCACTCAATTTCCTGCAGAGCCTACTGGTTTTGAGAAGGGTCAAAGCCAGAGAGCACAGAAGAACAAAAGAACGGCATCAGGGTTTAAAAGGATCACTTTCTCAAGAAAGGGTGGTTAATGGTCAAGGAAACCAGACTGAGATTCAAGGACACTGACCCCCACCTCCTCCACACACACACTGACAACATCTGATGAGGTCAGATCTGCCTATGTGACCATCATGGAATCATAATGCTTTAGGTAAGACAGACATGTGAACTGTGTATTGTTTTAAAATTCTCTCTCTCTAAAAGCTTTGTTTTTAACTGTTGAAATAAACAAGTCTTGTGTTTTAAGAAGGTCGTTTTGTCACTGTAGATCACTGGTCACAGTCTCATGAAGAGAAGAACCACAGGTGCTAAATTCCATAGGGTTAACATGGTTGATACACAGAGTACTATAGCACAAGGCCCAGTGTTAGAGTGGGAGAATTGCAGAATTCCACCTCCAGTAGGTACAGGCATGAGACCTAACACCTGAGGAAGTGCACTCAGAGAGACTGGAAAGGGGACAGAGGTTCAGGCAGCTCTTCAACCATGACAATATCATTAGCTTTAATTTTTTAAACCACAAAGCACAAGACATCATTGAGACCAAGCACTTGACAGGGTTTTTAAAAATGGGACATTTAAAATGGATATCAAGAATATCCAAAGCTACATCCATAAGTATTTAAAAATGAATTTTGGAAGAGATATAAACCTATGCCAACCTCCAACTATTGGGGTATGGGGAAACTTACCTATGAGCAGGTAACGATATAACTGTCCATTACAGGATTACTTTCACGTTTCTCTTTTTAGCATGGGCCACTGTGAGATGCAGGATAGTAGTCTAAATGTTCTACTCGGGGATTGCAGTGCCTATATTCCTGTGAATCCAGATTCAATGTTTTGCCTCTTGAAGAGTGCTGGTTGCCCAGAGTGTGCCAAGACAAATGAATCCTATAAAGACTCAGGATACCTCACTACCACCGTTGAGAAAATCACATGTAGCCATCATATTCAGCACGCAGACAGACTTTCTGCACTTGTATGCAGTATTAACTTTTATAGGTTCCCTCAGATATGAATGTCATTAATTAAAATACCAAAACTAAAATTTAAAAAAGGATCCAATGAATTTCTGAGACTGTCTGAAAAGGGTAAGTTCAGATTTGATTTGATTTCTGAGCAAAAGATCTTGTTTATTTTTCTCCCATCCTCCTTTTTTGCACACTCCACAGCGAATCTGACTATGGGGCTGTAACAGGGTGCCGGCCAGGAGATCCTGAGCAAGCCCTCTGTTAGCCCAGCTCCAATTAAGAAGCATTAATTGGGGCTGGCTGAGTATGACACACCTAATTGATAGAAGGGAAGCACCTGTGGGACTCATTAGCCAGGGGGCTATATAGGGCTGGCAGGAAGGAAGTGAAGGTGGTGGGAGACGACACTGTAAATAAAAAGGCAATGGTGATTGCACCCAAAAGAGGTCTCTGGGTGATTTGTGCGCTTAGAGGGTTGGGGGTTCCCCTGGAAGGAGAGACCCAGAGGCAGGGGGTAATGCTGTGGGCAGAACCCCAAGGTAAAGGTCACTGGGGTCTGGGAGAGACATGGGGGCCTGAGGCAGGAGAGACACTGGCCAGCAGGAGGTGCTCTGAGTGCTAGAATTGAGCTAATTCCCGGATGACCAGCAGGCGGCGCTGCAGCCATGAGGCTTCGATGTGTTACGGGGATCCAATACTTCATTACTCTACATGGAGAACTTTAACAACTCCAGCGGGAGTTTAGCCTATGAACAGAATACGGGATTGCCAACAATCCATTGAATACTAGCACATTACAGATTTTATTCCAGAACAGTCATCAATATTCTATACACATAGCACTTTAAATCTTTCTGGAAGTAAACATTTTTAGACAAGACGGCCAATGATAGAATACTAATGTGTCTGTAACAGTTATCTAAGGAGCAAGAGAGGGAGCAGGAGTGTTCATCCACGCCATTTAGTTAATGATTATTTACACTAACACAAACCAAGGTAAAGCTAACAGTCATAATTAAATTGCTTCCCTCTGTTTTGTCTGTATTGTGCAATTATTTTACTGAACATTCATAAACATTAAATATAGAAAAGTCAGTCCACTGGGTTTATTGTTTTTTGTTTGTTTTTTCCCCAAATAGAGGCACATTCAGCTCTTAGTATGAATAAATAAAAAACTGAATGTGGATGGTCTGAACAATATTAATCAGATCACTGAAGCCTCATAAAAGGGCAAAAAACAGTTAGTTAGTTAGTTAGTTAGTTTCCAGGATCAATTATCACCCATGCATTGCTGTAAGGTTCAGGTTGCACTGACCTGTGTCTCTACTTAGTGCCTCTAATCATAAGTGAGATGCTGCCTCCTTATGTACCATTGCTCCATGCTTAATGCGGAATGGGAGTACATTAAATGATAAAACCAAGGAAGTATCAAAATAGCATTCTTCCACTGACCAACATCCTTAAGATTTTATCTATAGTTTCGGAACTATTGGATCAGAGTGAATAATTTCAAATTATAAATTTGTTCACTAAATTTCACCTTTCTCCTCTTTGTGAAACAAGTTAGTGAAATTCCCAAATCTATTTGTTATGCAGATTTATTTGGGAATCTCTTCAGCAAATATTTCTGGGTCTAATCATTATGTATAAAGAGTTTGCTCTGAGCATTCAGAATCCTGAGATTTGGATTTGCTGGTTTCAGAAGTATTGGACTATTCTTTGTCATCCCTGATTGGATGGCTTTTTATGGAATTCACCAACACAGGAGTACTGCAAATATTATAAATGGTTATACAATTCAAAATCATCATTGTGTTGATCAGTTACATTAACCGTAGGGTGCAGTTTCTGTTCCCTCACAAAATTTTACATAAAATTGACTATAAATTTCATTTTTTTCTTTTGGATAATATTTCAATTCTTTAGGTCAAAATACACTTTTTAGGAGTACTTCATTTCCTGACCCTACCAATATTTGTGGAAACTTAACACAAGAGAGGTTTGGACACCATTGAATAAAAATTTGCATTTGAGTTTCAATGAAAGTTTACAAACATTTTTTTTACACTACGTTCTGAGCTGCAGAAAATACACCTTGCAGAACAAACTGCACACAACAGTCAGATCATTTAATGCACTATTGCAGTGGTTCTCAAACTTTTGTGCTGGTGACCCCTTTCACACAGCAAGCCTCTGAGTGAACCCCCCTATAAATATATAAAAAGTTTTTTAATTTAACACCATTATGAATGCTGTAGGCAAAGCAGAGTTTGGGGTGGACTGCTTGCGACCCCCATGTAATAACCTCGCGACCCCTGAGGGGTCACGACCCCCAGTTTGAGAACCCCTGCACTATTGGAAAGTCCTGAGAGCAATGTAAGAACCTGTACAGGAAATAGAAAGCAATCTAATTCTGTATCAAGGAGAAATTGACAGTAACTTGTCTACCTATCAATACTGAAAAATATCTAACTTTATTATTACTTAATATCTACTTTATTATGCAAGTGGATTTGTACATAGTGATACATAGAAACTGTTGGGATGACTCTCACAAAATACTGTGGCTCACAAACAGAGGTCTTTCTGCTTTATTTTAAGAAATCAGCCAAGATCTGGATACATAACAGAGCCACATGATTGCCCTATTGTTAGACATTTTACCATTCAGACCATCACAAAGATTTGGTATTCAAAGGGCTGATGAAGTGCTTTCTACTTGACATATTCTGTAATTATAAATTGAACCGAATGCAATAGAATCTTCTCTTGTACTGTCATGGCATGGACATATTATTTCTAACAGTACATGTAGCTACCCAGAATAATTTCAGCAGGCTACTGGAATTAATACTGTTTCCTGCAATTAGATATACTTGATTTGTTATAGAAATGTACTTCCACATAATGCCTCACAAATTGATACAATAAATCTCAGAAAAAGCACAGTGTACTTTGTGAACAATTCCTATTCGTAATCCTGGAAATCTTCCACCCGTGTGAAATGTTTCTAGGTTACCTCATCCACAGGGCAATGTTTGAGAGATGCTGCTGCAACCCGATCTGACTAAAATCAGTTATTCTTCTCATACTGTTTTGAAAATGAAAAATACATCTCAAAAGAAGCTGTAAACACCACATAAAATAATGGTGCCTTGTTTCCTGTGGCACTGAGTGCCAGGAAAGCTCTTGGCAACATGGCACAATTTTTCCCCCTGCTAATTTTTAGCTCACACCTGAAAGGTTTATAAGTGTTTCAAAAATATCTAATCTTATTTTTAGATTCTAGTATCTCAATCTCATGACTGAAATGAATCGCTATCCTTTCCGGATATAGTTACTTGCTGAATGTTCAATTTCAGAGACCTTCTAATTGCTTTTCAATATGAAGGGCTGAACTGGATATTTACAATTTATTCTGTGTGTTCAGAGAGGTATAATTCCTTCTCTGGTCCTCCATTGTTTTAAGAGGTTAGAAATCTGCCACTCTTCTTTATCACTAGCTGATTAATACTCCCCCTACTCATATTGACTGAGTTTTGCTGGCCAACATCAGAAGTCAGGGCCAAGGCTCCACCCACATTCTGCCCCTCCTCACATGCTCCCTGTCCACCTATAAATTAATTAATGCATTCTCTCTCTCCCTAACAGCTTTCTGTAGCCTTAACATTTGGAGTACTATGATTATTTGGGGGGTATTTATACAGGCTTCATATCATGATTCCAAGTGACTGTAAGCATCTGCAAAATTCTTGTCTTCCCCTTTTTAGTGCTGACTAGGTGATTACAGTGGTCCCTTTGGGCCTCGGAAGCTATGAATCTGTAACCCTCAGAGTCAGACAGTAAACGTTTGAGTTCTTGATCCTAATGACATAGGATGCTGCCCGCTGATATCACCAACATTCCAACAAGCAAAATAAATAAATAAAAAGTAGAAACTGGCAACAGGAATCCCAGAGTGTGACTGGTTTTCATTCCAATGCCAATGGGGATCAGATGCCCCAATGTCCCATACTGGATCAGAGATTTCTGGGAGCTCCCTTCTTCCTCAACATTTTTCTTTGATGTGGAGGAAATGGCAGTGCTGCTTTCTAAACGCATTTATGATCGTGACAGGAAACAAGTTACAGACCCTTTTATGGATCTGACAAGATGTTGGACTGTATTCGTCCCACAGAGAAAGAATGGGCACGGCCTGAAGTGCTTGTCTCCAAAAATCTTCTCCCTTCCTCTCTCTCACACTCCTTTTGTACCTTGCTCTGCTCTCAGTCATACCTGCTTATCTCCCTTTTTCCTGACTCTTCATCCTTTTTGCACCTCTCTTTCTGCTTGCCTCTTTCTCCCTTGTTTTTGTCATTCTTCCCCATCCCTTCCTATACCTTGACTTCCCATCTTCCTCAATCACAAACTCTCACTGAATGTGTTACACGCACAAAGTTGCACTCACCCTTCTTAAGTCTTTTTCTCGTGGAAGGTTATATACATCAAATGGGGGGTGAGGGAACCAAATTCTACCCTAACCCACACTGGCAGCTGCCTCTGCCACCACACTTCCGATGGGAATTAACATGTATGGGCCATGTCATTCACACTTCTCTGATACTCCTGAGGAGTCATGGCACATGTCAGAAGAAGAGGCAACATCTAATAGTTCTGGCAGACATGCCTCATGGTCACCATTGCTGTCATAACTCACTATAAGTGTACTAGTCCCATGATTGCTCTAGTTAATGATAATTGAGATTTTGTCTAGTAAGAGTTTGCTGGAGAAGACTAGCTTGATCTTGGTGATATACAATATTTGTAAATATTGTCCTTTTAGACATGAGCCCCCTGAAACAGGAGACTACTGCCTGCCTTTTGGACAGCATTCTTCAGAAAACATTTCTGCAGTGATGCAAGAGTGATCTCAATGTGCAATGGTCCTACAACAAACTACAGCCCTGCACAACAACAGAAACACATGCTTAAGACATAACAGTTGGAATCCACCAGTGGAAGGAGGCTCTGTCCCTATCTTTTATCGAAGGGTCAAACCTTGCTCCACCCTTCTGCACGAATGCAGAAGGCTCTGATTTAAGTGGATCTGCAACAGTTCTCTCCAAAGAGAGCAGTAGCCATTGGAGATGGTGGTAACTCTCAGTGGGTTGTGAATCCCTGGTGGTCCAGAGAACATTTCCAGGTGGTCTCCAGACCTGTTCCCATTACACTGGCTAAGCCATCAATAAAACGGGGACACTTGCTGCTAGCTGTAACCCAGCCCCTGACTTCCTTGGGTTTTCCAGAAACTCTGCTTTTCTTTTTTTTTTGCTTTTCTTTAAACTATGTGAAGTAATAAAAGCAAAGTCTCCTGAATGACTTCTCTATGGTTCTCTTTGTCATGTGCTTCTTTGATGTAAATTTGCGATAGGAGCCAAAAAAGTAGAGGGACAGTAAGTGCACTGCAAAGGGATCTGGAGAGATTAGAGTCGTGAAAGCTACAGGCAATGAGAGAAGGTTCAGTATTAATACAAGTAACGTCCCACACCTGAGGAGAAGAGATCAGCACAGATACAAAATGAGGGAGAAACAGCTTGTGGCACCCAATCCATTACAATGGAGTTTATTTTTATCTTGTCTCCTTGTTGCTATCCTAATAATACTTTTACATGCAGCTACCCTAAGGAGGTAAGATGGGAAGGCATTAAATCAGGATCAGGAGGTTGGGAAGATGGGAAATGACCATGACAGGGCACCTATTTCAAGAGGGGTCCACAATATGAACATGTTTGAGAAGAATCTGTGAGCCCTTTGGAAGCTGGAGGTTCTCATTTCCAGCCCTCCAAGTATTCCTTCGCAATGTCAAAGTATAGCCAAGGAAACTACTGAACTCTGTAAAAGAAATGATAAATAGTTCTGTGAATGTGCACTCTGACAACATTTGAAACTTTCTACCAGTACTGCCTGCATATAAAACAAGGACCAAAAGAAGAGTCATTCCTTTTTTTACTCAAGCAGCTACAGTGGAAGAAAACCCTCTATGCAGCCATTAGAATAACCGCACAGACAGCTGGGTTCGTTTACCTGTTAATGAGTCTGAAAATGGAGAAACAAAAACAAATTAGACCAATTTTTAATCTTTTACACTTTACAATGACAGTAAGAACTACTGCTGTCATAAGAATGGTTTATAGGGAATTTACTGATGGTACAACATCATCTTTGGTTACAAGACAAAGCCAAGCCACATTTTGGGGCATTATCTTGCTCCCAGTATTCTCAGCCAACCGGATTGGAGACTCTCTCAGCAGGAGCAAGGACAAGAGAATCATACCTTCCTCCTCTTCCATGACTATTACATTACACTTCTGAGACTGCTTGCAGGCTAATTGACCCAGATTCAACCTTTAGGGACATATTGATAGATACCGTTTGTATTTTTGTGTGTTTACATATATATTGTTAGAGGTTAACAATGAAATCAAACAGTCCCTGTCTGTGCTGTACTCTGTTAATTCAGAGATCAAAAGGAAATCTTAACATTTAAATAAACTGTAATTATAGTGATATCACTGTATTCATCTCTCTTTGAAATGTATAGCAAATCACCTCCAAATGGTGGAAAACAAGCAATTGCCTTATGTTAATCCATGTAACTAATTACCAATGAAGCTTAGGAAATAGGTCTACTTCAAAGTCTCCATGATTGCCTATTGTTCGCCTAAGAACTCCGAGCTGTCAAGAGAAGGCCTGAATTGAATAAAGCTGTCTTGGGTCCTGATCCTTTTTAACTTAGATCTGCTTGATGCTTCATGCAGGGGAAGCTTAAGCCGTAAGAGTGAGATCTCCAGTCCTACCTGGATCACCCTGAATATGGACATTGGACTATAATCTGTGGACTAATTCTGAAAGAACTCTTTGCATCTACAAAGCGCACCACTTGTACTATGAATCTGATCTCAGAACTGTACTCATGTCTATATGTATACTGATCTTTTAACCAATACTCTCTCATTTTTAGTAAATTTTAGTTTCATTAATAAGAATTGGTTGTAAGCGTGTATTTGGGTAAGATCTGGAATATTCATAAACCTGAGTGTTAATGTCTCCTTTGGGATTGGTAGAACTTTCTTATATGATTAATCAGATTTTCAGTAATGCTCATCATATTTGAGTTGGGTATCTGGGTGGAGGCCAAAGGCTGGGTTGCTTTAAGGGAACTGTTTTGTTGGTGCTGGGTAACCAGTAAGGTATGCTAGAAGCTGTTTTGTGCAGGCTTGGTAAATCTAAGGACTGGACTATCCACCAGCTTTGGGGATTATCTGCCCCATTTTTTGCAGTTTACCCCAATGTAATAACCTCAGTGTGGCTCCCCTGGGACTCTGGTCACAGTCATGCACAAGAACCACTGGTCATGCTCCTATAATAGAAATCCATGATATTGTCATCACCATTTATCTCTAGGTTCTACCACACTACAGTATCTGAGTTGCCATAGGGTTTGAACCAATACTTGTTAAAGTCAATGGTAGCCTTTCCATTGACTTTAATAGTTACTGGATCAGGTCAATTGTTGCCAACTATTTTCAGTAGAGGGAACAAATAGGGTTCCTCAGAGACAACTGTGTGGCCACATTAGATAAGAAATCGTAAAGGAGTAAGAGAGAGGGGTTGTAAGGGCGTGGGAACAAGGGTTGCACAATATGCAAAATTTTAGTTGCATACAGTGATCACCATTTATCTAACCTGACTGTACAGGCCACACGTGACCTGGGTGCAGTCACGCAACAGCTCTGTTTACCTTTTCTATCAAGGGACAGAACAGATTGCTCCAAGAGCCAGCTGCTGAAGGTCACTGAATTTGCTACAAATTGTCTGTCTCTGTTCTCACTCTGTACAAATAGAAAACGGGATGAAAAACCCCACTGAAGTAAAAGAAAGAAATGTGTGAAGCTGTGCACAGTGCCGCTGACCTCAGGCTTGAAAGCATTCTTGACTCTGACCATGCATTTATCCCAACAACAGTCCAACAGGCGTGCTCAAGTAACCCTATGATTCTCTAATACTGTAGAAGTTGAATCCGGTGGTCTAGAACATAATGAGCATATATGTTTTTAGGTGGTAACAGTCAAAATAAAATATTAACTGGTTTCTGAGCAGCACAAGGTTTGTGACAAAAAGGAAATTGAAGCAGACTAATTTCTTTCACTGGAATTCTCTCAAGTTTTAATCAAGGTTTTCCATATACTGTACAAATGCATACCAGTAAGCCTTTAGCATCTAAAAAGAAAGCATGCTATTTCTTAATGGTGTTCAAACTATGTGAGCAGAAGCCTTTTAAAAGATAAAGCAGACCTTGTGCAACATACAGAGCTGCAGCTCTTTTGTTCAGGGGGTTGAGTGTTTTTATTCAGCTATTTTAAACAGGAAAGACCGACAAGTTTCTTAAATACAAAGCACCATGAGGCTGACTGCATGGGGGTGAACTCCATGTGCGTACGAACACACGTGGCTCTAAAGAAGTCTAATACTGGCATCAAATAATACTCCCACAGGTGGTAAGCATAGGCCATACTCAAAGAGCTCATGAGCACATTATTTGTGTCATTGTATTTTAATTAACTTTATTTTCTTGGTTTGTCTACTTTTTAAATTTAACAAGTGCTAGGGATGGTGTAGGAGTCTCAACTCAGGTGTTTGTTTTTGTTTGTTTGCTTGTTTTTTAGGGGGTAGGGTGTGTGTCTCATGAACTCCTCGGTGCTAATCCTGACTCTGACATTGCCTTCCCTTGTGTCCTTGATTCCTTACACACCTCTCAGCTGCAGTGTCCCCATCTGTAAAATAGGGAGTGTGGCACTATGCCCCATATTCTTCACAGAGATATTATTGTGATAGGATTATGACATAACTATGATGTACTTCATGCAAGATAGGTCATGTGAGAGATCACTGAAAACGTTATGATTTTCTGAATATGATTATCCTATTTGTATGCATGTATCATTTTGGTATCTGAAGTTAGGAATATTGTCTATGCATCTATTACAAATGTGTTCACACCTGGGGAATGCTCACTAGGCAGAATGCAATCAGTCAAGATGACTGGCTGGGAAGGGTCATTAGGGAAAACAACAGGTTTTAAAAGATGCTAATCTCCCACTGGGGAGCCTTCCTGAGGACGCTACAAACAGCCTCCGAGTCATGGTTGCTATGGCCCTACAGAGACATGTGACCAAGTCACTTGGTATTAGACTCCATCTTGGAATATTAGTGTTTTTCCACTGAAAGGCGTGGGAACCAACTAAGCCTGGAGACAAAGGGTTCCCACCATATGCAAAAGCTATTTAAGGCAGGGGAGTGAGATCATTGTGCTTCTTCTTCACTGATTCCCCATTCAAGATGACTGCTGGAAACACCTAAGTAACAAGGACTGAACTGGGGGAGAAGGGCTGAACCCAGGCTAGAGGGACTTCTGGCCTGTGAAAGGAATACCTGTAGTGTTAAGATGCAAGCAAGTGCAGCTTGCCCTCATGAATCTCTGCAAACTGCCTAAACCAATAATTAGGGTGAGAATTTGCTGCTCATATCCAATCTCTTTAGTATATTAAACTTAGACTGCATTTTTGATTATTTGCTAGCTAATCTGCTTTTATCTGTTTGCTATCGCTTAAAAATCTACCTTCTGGAGTTAATAAGCTTGTTTTGTTTTTGTCTAAAACCAGTGTGTGGAAATCATAACTTGGGGCAGAAAGCTGTGTATATTCCTCTCCACACTGAGGAAGGGGGCAAATTTCATGAGTTTAGGCTGTACAGTTCTATGTCCAGGGCAAGATGGTATAATTTTGGGTTTACACTCCAGAGGGGGGTGCGTGCCTTAGGAACTGGAAGGTGCCTTAGCTGAGCCTTCCCATGCAGTGCTGATCTAAGCATCTGTGTGTGTAGCTGCAGCTGAGTGTGTCCCTAACCGTATGAGTGCTGGTAAAGAGCAGTCTGAAGTCTGGGGGAGGGCTTGGCAGGCTGCATAGTAGTGCAGTGTAAAGGGAGCCCAGGCTGGTGGATCAGGTGAGCTCAGTGGTATCCCAGTTCCAGGCAAGGAATCCATCACAGGGAGATACTTACAGAACCAGCTAATTAGTTAACATTTATTAACAAATCAAATGCATAAAATATAAAAACTTCCTGCCCTTGTGAAACTATGCTCTCCAAAGCACTGATGAGGGCACCAAGGGAGAAAGGAGTTAAGGAGAACATAGACTAAATACAACCCCCTATAGGATGAGGGGATGAGCACGAGGAGCCAGTGGTCCGTTTCCTGCTTCAGAGGAAAGTGCAAAAAAAAAAACAGGAGTTCTTTTCCCATAGTTAGCTTCTTCCTAGTTCTTTTAGTTACAGGTTTGCTTATGCCCTGAAACATGAAGATTTATATCCCTTGCCTTTTTTTCTTTTATTCTCACAAATTTAATTTGGAATGACCTTTATTTCAGTTCTTTATTTGGAAGCCTGTTACATTCTCAATGGTATATTGCAGAAAAGAGTTCCACAGACAGATTGATTTTTTTAGATATTCTGCCTTTCCATTACTTTAGCTGTTCTGTTGTTCTTGAATTGTCAGAAAGGAAGAATGGAAGTCTCCAGTCCATGTTTCTTTGCCATGAGGTATACCTCTCTCTTCTCCTCCTAAAGCAAACAATCTTGACCTTTTCAATCTCTCTTCAAAACTCTCTCTACTAAGTGCTGTGACAGACTCCTGTAACTGAGGGAGGAGAAGCAGGATTGCTTGGTGGAGCTGAGAGAAGAGAGGATGGAGAAAATTATTTAAGACAAAGGATCTCCTCCAGAGGTGCTTATTGGAAGAGGAGCTTGAAGAAAGGCACAGCAAAGGCAAGGAGAAGGTCCATGTTGGACAAGGACAGGCTGAAACAACTTGGTAGGAGAATGAAAACTTTCTTTCTTCAGAGCAAGTACTGGCCTTTATAAGTAATTAACAAGGAAACTGAAACGTGTCAGATGGATCACTTTCGTTCTGCGTTAAGTGATTTGCCTTGTCTTGTGAATAGGGTACTAATTAGCCCCTTTGAATGCAAACTGAAGTTAGAGATAGGATTACCAGCTAGCAACTGTGAAAAAACAGGATGGGAGTGGGGAGTAATAGGCGCCTATATAAGAAAAAGTCCCAAAAAATGGGACTGTCCCTTTAAAAACGGGACATCTGGTCACCCTAGATAGGATGAAACTGGAAAGCTGGACACATCCACACTCTGTATGTGCATATGAATGTGTGAGAGACTAAGGAATTAAGCTAAACAGAAATTCCAAATCCCAGTCTCCCTGAACTTTGGGGATATAGGAGGCATTCAAATCTACAGGCAGAATTTAGACTGAATTTTGTGGCAATGCCTAACTATTGGACCGAGATCCATCTCTAGTTTAAAGGTATATTTTGACTTCACCATGTTACATAGAATCTGAGGGCCAGATCCTCACCTGGTGTAAGTTGGTTAGCTTCAAGGAAGGCAACAATACACACTGCATCCTAGGATCCCAAATCATCCTCTTAATATTTTAGAAAAGAAAACTTGAAACTTATCAACAATGCTTTTTTACACTCTAGAAAATACCTTATTCTAAGGTGCTACCACAAAGGAGCAGACAAAGGGCTGATAAATAATTAATAGATGTTTAAAAAAGGGCTGTCAAGTGATTACAAAATTATATGCAATTAATCGCACGATTAAAAAAATTATTTGTGATTAATCGCACTGTTAAACAATAATAGAATACCATGTATTTAAATATTTTGGATGATTTCTACATTTTCAAATATATGGATTTCAATTACAACACAGAATACAAAGTGTACAGTGCTCACTTTATATTTATTTTTATTACAAGTATTTGCACTGTAAAAACACAAAGAAATAATATTTTTCAATTCACCTAAGTCAAGTACTGTAGTACAATATATCAGAGGGGTAGCCGTGTTAGTCTGTATCTACAAAAACAATGAGGAGTCCAGTGGCACCTTAAAGACTAACAGATTTATTTGGGCATAAGCTTTCGTGGGTGAAAAACCCACTTCTTCAAATGGATGGAGTGAAATTTACAGATACAGGCACATGAAGAGAAGGGAGCTACCTTACAAGTGGAGAACCAGTGCTGACAAGGCCAATTCAGTCCACTCCCAATAACTGATGACGAGGTGTCAATACCAAGAGAGGGAATATTGTGTTTGTAGGGAGCCAGCCACTCCCAGTCCCTATTCAAGCCCAAATTAATGGTGTTAAGTTTGCAAATTAAGTGTAGCTCTGCAGTTGTTTTGTTTTTGAGTGCAGTTATGTAACAAAAAAAAAAATCTACATTTGTAAGCTGCACTTTCATGACAAAGATATTGCACTACAGCACTTGTATGAGGTGAATTGAAAAATACTATTTCTTTTGTTTATCATTTTACAGTGCAAATATTTGCAATCAAAAATAATATACACTTTGATTTCAATTACAACACAGAATACAGTATACATGAAAATGTAGAAAAATATCCAAAATATTTAATACGTTTCAATTTGTATTCTATTGTTTAATAGTGCAATTAAAACTGCAATTAATCGTGATTAATTTTTTAATCGTGTGAGTTAAATGGGATTAATCGACAGCCCTTGTTTAAACTAATGTTAATCAATTGTTAAAGATTATAATAGAGTCCAGCAGATCAAGACGTTGATTATTAATAACTATAACTCTGTCTACAGATGTGCTATTATTTTTTACACATATTTCCTGTATCTGTAACAGCCTTATTATTTCTATTGACCTTTTATAAATGGAACCTTAATACATAGTGTGACGTTTCTGGTTAACTTTATATTCTTCCTGTCTCCTCTCCCGACAAAGAGGAATGGACTTACATTGGGGAAAGGATATCTCACTTGGCTGTATACTCACAGGCTCACCTTTTCAAAGGTACATAAGTGTGTGCACATGTTTGCATTCATGTTATTTGTAAAATCAGGTGCTAATTAGAGACATCTGGGACTATACTTCTGGGCATCCAGCTGCACACATCCAATTTTCAAAATTTGAGCCACGGTGTTTTCTTTGTATTAATAGGGTTTTGTTGTTATGTACACTAATATAAAATGCCTTCAAGCATATTTTTCAGTTTATTAAATATTCAAGTTAATAAATAAAAAGAAAATAAACAAATAAAATGCTTAAGAGGAAAGCAGGAATGGTCTGTTCCAGTGGCCTGGTGGCTAATACATAGTCAAAGAGGAAATCGGAATTCAGGAGCAGCTTCTCTTCAGATAAATGAGGATAGATTTTAAATCCAAAAGAGACTATTATGATCATCTAGACTGACCTCCTGTGTAATACAAGCTCTGTAGACATGTCCTTTGGGTTCCCTAAAAACCATCCCTTTGCTTTCACCATTAGGTCAGCAATTACAATGAGGCAATTCCATTCTCTTTCATCAATAGCTAATGTGGTCTCAAAGGCAGAGGCACTGTCATAAATATAAAGGGAAGGGTAAACCCCTTTGAAATCCTTCCTGGTCAGGGGAAAGCTCCTCTCACCTGTAAAGGGTTAAGAAGCTAAAGGTAACCTCGCTGGCACCTGACCAAAATGACCAATGAGGAGACAAGATACTTTCAAAAGCTGGGAGGAGGGAGAGAAACAAAGGGTCTGTGTGTCTGTCTATATGCTGGTTTTTACCAGGGATAGACCAGGAATGGAGTCTTAGAACTTTTAGTAAGTAATCTAGCTAGGTATGTGTTAGATTATGATTTCTTTAAATGGCTGAGAAAAGAATTGTGCTGAAAAGAATAACTATTTCTGTCTGTGTATCTTTTTTGTAACTTAAGGTTTTGCCTAGAGGGGTTCTCTATGTTTTTTAATCTAATTACCCTGTAAGATATCTACCATCCTGATTTTACAGGGGGGATTTCTTTATTTCTATTTACTTCTATTTTTATTAAAAGTCTTCTTGTAAGAAACTGAATGCTTTTTCATTGTTCTCAGATCCAACGGTTTGGGTCTGTGGTCACCTATGCAAATTGGTGAGGCTTTTTATCCAACATTTCCCAGGAAAGGGGGGGTGCAAGTGTTGGGAGGATTGTTCATTGTTCTTAAGATCCAAGGGTCTGGGTCTGTAGTCACCTAGGCAAATTGGTGAGGCTTTTTACCAAACCTTGTCCAGGAAGTGGGGTGCAAGGTTTTGGGAAGTATTTTGGGGGGAAAGACGCGTCCAAACAGCTCTTCCCCAGTAACCAGTATTAGTTTGGTGGTGGTAGCGGCCAGTCCAAGGACAAAGGGTGGAATATTTTGTACCTTGGGGAAGTTTTGACCTAAGCTGGTAAAGATAAGCTTAGGAGGTTTTTCATGCAGGTCCCCACATCTGTACCCTAGAGTTCAGAGTGGGGGAGGAACCTTGACAGGCACTCTCTGGGCACTGGAGCCACTGAGGAGGAACCTGACTTGCCGATAGAGCCACAGTCGGCTGTTTGCCTGAGATTCCGACTCTGATGAACAAGCTTCTCTAAACTCATAGGTGCAATGAGTGATTGCCTTTTCACTTCCATTCAGCTTGTCTTGCTCCTTCACAGTGAGCTTATCTGATTCCTTCACAGGGGTGCAAGAGAGGAACTATGGCATTATCACTGAGTAGACGTATTAATCATAGCTTGGAACAGTGACAGGAGCAAAACGCAGTTGGGAGTACAACTGGAAAATTGGATTTTTAAAAAAAAGATTTAGTTCATAAATCAGGTACAAATGGGGGAAGTGGATTGGGAATTAAAGAGAAGTGGAATAATTTCTGAAATGTTTCAGTATCACTGAAAATGACCCTGTCTGCCTATAAGAGAGAAATTTGCTCCTTTCCACTGCCTACCTGAAGCATGTGCGCTGCTTACTTAACTAACTAATCACAAAATTCCCACTGAAGTTAAAGGTGACAGAATCTTGCTAACCTTTCAAACAGGTTACAAATTTTAAACTACAGAGAGATTTTCTATATTGCTCATGCCTTGTATAGCATCTAACTAGTCCTAATTAATCTTTTCTTCTCCTTCAGTGTAGATAGTCAGGTGATTAAAGAATTCCAAAGCTGCAGATGAAAATGAAACACTTTAAAAGTTCAGTTTGGTTTAAATAGTTCTATCCATCACCCAATCAACAGCCAAATCCATTGCCAAATATGCCCTGTAGATGCAGTATACTACAAGGAAACTATGTGCAATGTGTTGTATGAGATAGTGGTTTCAAATCCATCATGTATCCAGTTCAGGGTGCATTTGTATATCTGTGAAATACATTATTAAGACTTATTTCCCATGGCTTTAAGTATATTTAACAAATAAGCATTTTTTTCCTTTAAAAATATAAATTAGGGAATGTTAACAACAAATCAAAAGACTAGGCAATGGCATAATATGATATGTGGAAGCCTTCCTTATCAAGAGGGAGAGTAGTTTGCATCATAGGAAGCACAATATACTATATAAAGTTGAGGCACCCAAAATCAGGCTGGCTACTTCTGAAATTCTTGGCCCAAGTCTTGACCTAAAGCCCATAGATATCACTGGAAAGTGTCTCATTGAGGCTTTGGGACAAGTCCTTAGTCAAGATCTAGTCACTCTACAATCACAAAAAAATAATTATAATTGCTGCCTCTGCAGTGGAGAAATGTACAACTAAAGCACACATAAAAAAACTTCTTTGGCTTAATTTATTGTATACTTTGTTTCACAATTTTAAAAAGTGAAGTCTGTTTTACATGGAATTTTACATGCACGTGGATCTTGATATGAAACAGGTAAAGTTGGCTGCATTATTCATTAAAAATAATTTATCTGAAAAACGTGGGCATTTTTCATCAAATATAATATTCAAAAATAAATCTTTTCACTATTCTCCAAGCTCTAAGGATGGCTGGGTAATATACTGCAGACAATTTCCCCACCAATCATTGAATAAATTATTGGTGAATAATTCTATTCATTATTCTGCAAGCTTAGAAAGAGAGAGAAGTCTTTATTCAAACTCTATAGACCACACAGTAGTATCATACGCTGTTGGCTGTTTTCAACTTTTAGGGGATATTTAGTGCTTGTGAAACATGATGAATAGACAGCCCAGAAAAGCAAAATCCTTTTATTTACAAAACAACCATAGTCTCCCCTTCCAAAGTGTCTTGACTGACCTAGAGGGCTTAGTTCTGTAGGTAAGCATGTAGTGCCCAATGCTGTCACACCACATATTGCTCTGCTGTCAAGGTTCCTCCCCCACGCTGAACTCTAGGGTACAGATGTGGGGACCTGCATGAAAAACCTCCTAAGCTTATCTTTACCAGCTTAGGTCAAAACTTCCCCAAGGTACAAAATATTCCACCCTTTGTCCTTGGATTGGCCGCTACCACCACCAAACTAATACTGGTTACTGGGGAAGAGCTGTTTGGACGCGTCTTTCCCCCCAAAATACTTCCCAAAACCTTGCACCCCACTTCCTGGACAAGGTTTGGTAAAAAGCCTCACCAATTTGCCTAGGTGACTACAGACCCAGACCCTTGGATCTTAAGAACAATGAACAATCCTCCCAACACTTGCACCCCCCCTTTCCTGGAAAATGTTGGATAAAAAGCCTCACCAATTTGCATAGGTGACCACAGATCCAAACCCTTGGATCTGAGAACAATGAAAAAGCATTCAGTTTTCTTACAAGAAGACTTTTAATAAAAATAGAAGTAAATAGAAATAAAGAAATCCCCCCTGTAAAATCAGGATGGTAGATACCTTACAGGGTAATTAGATTCAAAACATAGAGAACCCCTCTAGGCAAAACCTTAAGTTACAAAAAAGATACACAGACAGAAATAGTTATTCTATTCAGCACAGTTCTTTTCTCAGCCATTTAAAGAAATCATAATCTAACACGTACCTAGCTAGATTACTTACTAAAAGTTCTAAGACTCCATTCCTGGTCTATCCCCGGCAAAGACAGACTATAGACAGACACACAGACCCTTTGTTTCTCTCCCTCCTCCCAGCTTTTGAAAGTATCTTGTCTCCTCATTGGTCATTTTGGTCAGGTGCCAGCGAGGTTACCTTTAGCTTCTTAACCCTTTACAGGTGAGAGGAGCTTTCCCCTGGCCAGGAGGGATTTCAAAGGGGTTTACTCTTCCCTTTATATTTATGACATCTGCTAAGGCTGCCAAGAAGGAGGTCAATAAGTGTTAATTGTGATAGTTGTTTCTGTGATGTGGACGTCTGCCCATTATGAACTGGGCTGAAAGTATCATGATAGTTTGCTGTATCGCCATTAGTCACATATAGACCTGGGTTGGATTTAACCTAGGATGGGCAGCATTTTCTGTGTAGCACTCAGCATGTTTCTTTCACAGTCAGAGAGTAATATGGGATATTTAGAGTAATTTGAAATGTATACATTAACAGAAAATTTGAACTAAAGAAAAATTGTCCACTTTATTTTGCAAAGGTAGCAAATGGGCTGAATGCTTGGCTGCTGTTCTTGTTGCTTTGTGCTGTTGAGTGCAAACTGTCCTGAAAGGGCAGCCAGGGATTCCCCTAACACAGGGGAATACTTCAGTGATGAAAAGATAGCATAGACAGCTCTATGCCACTTGTTGCCCAAGCCCCCACACCCACCAGGACATGGCAGGGTGGGGCGGTGATGTGTCAGGGCTAGAAGGGGGCGGGTTGGAGCATACAATACTCTGCCATATTCTTAGCTGGCTGCAGCCAGGGTAACAGAGCAGTCTGGGGACTGCTCTAGCTTATGCTTGAGACTATTTCGAACACCTGAATGACCCAAGATAGAAGGACAAGAAAGGTGACTTGGCATGAGTTGTGAGCTCCTCACCACCACGTGTCCTTGGCATTAAGAAGTCTTATCTGTACCCCAGGAAATGTCACAAGGGCTCTACAGGGATTTACAGGGATCCCCTGGGTCTGACACATACATAATAGTGTGCCAAAGAGTGGCATGTGATGTCTCTATCAATAGCCTGTAACTCACTGGTTGTCCTCATCACTGTGAGATGTTTGTAGAGATGATATTTAAGAAGTTATGGAACTATACTGACAAATATGTTCTTAAGGTGTGTTAATTCACACAGGTCACCACAAAGTGATAAACAGGCTCTGTTCAGGCAGGAGATAGCAGATGCTTTTCTCTCTGGATGGTCAGTGTGTGGCTTACAATGAATGTCTATTTGCACTAATGAGCCTGATGCTAATGAAAAGATTGTGAATTCACATGAGAGAATCTCTGCAGGATAACCAAAAACGAGTAGGGGGTGTCCTGTTTATGAGGAAAGACAATCGCTTTGGGGATTATAACTGCAGCTACTGAGGCATACCTAGGATTCCTCACCAAGGAGATGAACAGTCAGCGTGTTTTGCCTTATGAAAGGAGGGTCACAGCCAACCTCCCTGGAAAACATTGCAAAGACTTTGGGTGAGCTAAACTTCAGTAGACAAGACAGTATCTTGTTAATGAAGGCTTGGCTCTAGAAGGCATGTTATGATTTTTATTTTACTCGTAACCATTTGTTTCCAATACTTTCACTTGCTACTTCTAGAATCTCTAGAGTTTGTTAAATAAACTTATACTTGTTTTCACCATAAACATAGCTAAATGCTGTGTGCTAAGCGGAGCAGTGATCCCAAGGTAAAACTTACAAGAGGATGTGCACTGTTCCTTTGGGAGCAGTGAATTTGTGAATTCTGTTAGAGTCCAGTGGACCAGCAGCTGGGCATTCCAGGGAGACGTTCCGAGGGCTGGAGGGTTAGTGTACGCCCATCGCTAACCTGTAGAGAGCACATGGGGCCTATGTAGGGCTGGAGGGGAGTGCTTGCGTTACCAGTGGAATTGGGGAGCTGCCCTTTGGTAGGCACAGACAAGGCATCATCATGATAAAGGCAGGTGGTAACAAGGTGCCTCACAGCCCTGGGTGCCCCCGGGAAGCATCACAGCAAACTGCAGGATGAACAATGAGAAATGGAGGCACTGGTCGTTTGGGAGGGAAAGCAGTCAATGAGAAGGGCCTTTTCTTCCCAAATGTTCTCCCAAACAAAACTTTTCTCTAGGGCACATTGAGATATTTGGTATTCAGATTATGCCACCCAGAGACTGAGAAGAGTTCATTCTATTCATGTCCCTGCATCACAAAGATATTCTGCAGTCTATTTCAATGTGAAATTTGACTAGAGCTACACTAACACAGAATTCTCTCATCTGCATGTGTCCATGTCTCTGTGGTTTTGTTATAAATAACCATTTTGTTTCCCTGGGCCTCTGCCGCATTTTCATCAATCTTATTCAAACTTCAGTCATCTTACCCAAACACGTCACTTGATGAAGATGCCTCAGATACAAGATAGCCACCCGAGAAATATGAACAGTCACACAGGGTTCAGAGGATATGGGCTGAGTATGAATGAGTGACTGTATAGGATTTGCAGTATCTGTGTCCCTGTCTGCATTCTGAATGGAAAGCCATCAAAGTTGCATTGTTTATATGGGTGCTTGCCTACATTTGGGATTCTTACTATAGGATGACTATTTCAATGGCCTGGAATGGCAACTATGTCAGTATATCACTGTCATTTGTACATTAGTGCTGCTACCACGAGCTTTTGGGCTAATTTAATGTATGTACCAAAGTTATTACGGTTAGCTTCTGAACTGAGAATTAAACCTCATAAAGTCAGCTAACTGTGTAGAATATTTTACTATATCACTGCCTATGAATCTAAAAGACTATCGCCCCCTGAGCGTTTTGATTATCTTGAGAAACAGAGAGCAAGTTTAATTTACATAATAGTTGAGATTAAAAGGTAGTTATATGGTGCACCTATGGTGCGTTTAAGCTTCACAATCACAGGGCACAAGATTTTCCATAGTTTCCTGCTTCCTGTGCTATGTAGCTGATAAGATTTTATTGGGGGCATCACAGAATAACATCAGTATCTAAGGTGACCAGAAGAGATCCCTATGAAAGTTTCCTGAAGCCAAGGCAAGGTGTCCAATCATTTAGGAAAGTAGAAGCCTACACGAGAAGCCTTACACACAGCCAAGTCTTTTGGTAAAATTTTGGTTAGTGTTGTTATTTATATTAATGCTAGACAGGTATGTTCTGTGAGGGAATGGCTTGCTCTGTTACGAAGCATGCTCGTTCCATAGTATGGGAGGTTCCTGTAAGTGTATATAGACATTGCCAGTTTGTATTTTTAACAGTCTTAATCCTCAGCTGCCAATTTAGGGATGGTTTATTGTCCCCTCCCATTCACTCTATGGGGTGTCAGTGGAGGTTGAGGATCTGGCCCTCTGCCTGTAACTACCTCATTACTCATATAGCTCCATCTCCATACTATTTGAGTGCCTTACAAGTATTTATAGATTTAACCTTACAGCAGCCCTGTGAGGTAGGGAAATATTATCAAGATTTTACATATGCAGAAAATGAGGCAAAGAGATGAAGTCACTTGCCGAAGAGGACACAGGCAGTATGTCACAGTGCCAAGAATTAAACCCTGACCTTCTGCATTACAGTCTAGTGCATTAACTAGAAAACTTTTTGCTTGTCCTCCTCTACATTTCCCTCAATTGCTTCCCCCTCTTCCATGCCCCCACCCCCATTCTCTGTACCCTCCTCCATCCCTCACCAGTTTCCTACACCTTTCCTACACCTCCTACACCCCCCTTCATCCTGTCTCTCCCACACACATACACAATCCGAGATCAGGAACCATGGCTGCACGTTTACCCAAGTCCCCTAAACTCAATCACATTAGGGAAAAGCCTAATTCCCAGAAGCCCAGGACAAGTAGAAGTGGTATTTGGATAAAAGAAAGTGACAGGTTCTCTGCCCATTGCATAAGAGGAGACTGGGGGTCCTAAAGGGACACCAGGGGCAGGCTGAGTGACATACGGCAGAGCAGCGCTGAGCAGCCAGTCAGAAAGAGGGTGGCCAGAGAGGCTGAATAGTCAGGATTGAGCACAAAGAACGGAGGTGTCTCATGACAAGAGGGGTTTCCTAGGTGTAAAAGTGCAGAGATGGAGGAAGGAAATAGGGCACAGAGCATATTTAAGCAGCTGAATTTGTCTGAGATGTGAGAAAGGACCTGGAAAGGCATAGGCACAAGACCTCGGCTTGAGAGAAAAAGGCAGCAGTGTTTTATCTGAGGTTTCCGCAAAAAGCAGTTGCCTGTGTACACTTTGTTACAACCCCATGCAGGAAAACAGGCTTTGTGCACATTGTTGTAAATAAACAAATTACACTAAGAAAATGCCTAACGTTACGCCACAGATTTCTGCTCCAAATGGATAACTGACCTGCAAGGCAATGAGTTCTGCGACTGCTCAGCAAAGGGGTAACAACATTACAGCTTTGAAACTGCAAACTTAGCTGCTGCTGGCAGGGTTAGGAAGTTTAATTTGCAAATACAGCACATCTCTAACAGCCACAGACAATGTAAAGTGTCAGGGAAATATGGCAAAAGTGCATGACAAAGTTCTTTAAATGTCACTGTGACTCTCACAAAGTTTAGAAAACAAACAAACTAAATAATTCAGCAAGTTGGCAAAGCCAGTATTAAGTCATCTACCCCTCTCCATAGAGTTGCATTAATCTATTAGGTCTGCTTTCGTGCAATATTTCTGTTATTTTCATTCATTCAGAGAAAATACCAAATTTACTGAATCCCATTATCAAGCTGTTCTTCACTTACCAGCTGAATCCTCAGTTTCCCTATAGAGCAATACAGATAATTGCTTTTTGCTATTATTAATTTATAGGTACTTGTTCTGAAGTATTTTGGTTTGTAGATACATTTTGTGGTTTGCCACTAAATTGTTACAATCTCCCAGAATCATTCCTAAAAGAAGTTGCCTAGCAAAATGCTGAGTAGAAGTGGGGTGATAGCATCATATCAAATAATGACTGTTATATAGAACCATTTCTATTTGTAACTTTTTGTACTTGTTTCATTTATAATCTGGAAACACAGAACATTAATATAAATCCTTCTTTCATAATATGATCTTTCTAGATTATTTTCATAATATTTTCTAGTTTCTTAACACATTCTAGTAATTCTCACCTCATCCTGTTATATAACATGGCAACAGAAATACTCTGTAGCTGAATTCAGTGTCTAGACCATTTTTGCAGAAAAAATAGAGCCCTAATCTGTTAGTACTGATGTAGAGGAGAGATTTTTTTCACTGAATTAAATGAAGCCAGGCTTGGGTCCATGAAGATTTGTGAACATGAATTTCTTTCAGTAGACAGAGGGACACATTTGCAAACAAAAAGAAAAGGAGGACTTGTGGCACCTTAGAGACAAACCAATTTATTTGAGCATAAGCTTTCGTGAGCTACAGCTCACTTCATCGGATGCATCCGATGAAGTGAGCTGTAGCTCACGAAAGCTTATGCTCAAATTAATTGGTTAGTCTTTAAGGTGCCACAAGTCCTCCTATTTTTTTTGCGAACACAGACTAACACGGCTGCTACTCTGAAACCTGTCAAAATTTTCAAACAAGAGTCCCTAGAATTAGGGAACTAAATCCAGAATTAAGTACCTAAATATCAGGTGAGAAGAACATGTGTGCTGTGTATTATTTTTATTAATACTGTGGGAACCTCCATTTTTTGGATTATGAGTGGGTGATAGCTGTAGAAAAGCCTAAATTATGGGGTTCTGTAGGATTACAATAGATGTACGTTAACCCCATTCTCCCATTAACGTACAATAGATGTACGTTAACCCCAATAGATGTACGTTAACCCCATTCTCCCATATTTGACCAAAAAATGCCACCATGGCTAAACAACAGAGTAAAAGGTGGCCAGGGACCAAAAGACATCCTTTAAAAATTGGAAGTCAAATCCTATTGAGGAAAATAGAAAGGAGCAAAAACTCTAGCAAGTCAAGGGTAAAAGTATAATTAGGCAGGTCAAAAATTATTTGAAAAGCTACTAGCAATAGACACAAACACTAACAGCAAAAATGTTTTAAGTTTATCTGAAGCAGGATGCCTACCGTACCACACAAACTAACCGTAGTATGCAACCTATTGCTTAAAATCAGCTTCCAGGCCAGATTACTGGGGGACAATTTATGTAACACCATTTTTTTAAAAAACCTCCAGAGATGATCCTGGCAATTACAGGCCAGTAAGCCTAACTTCAGTACCAGGCAAACTGTTTGAAACTATAGTAAAGAACAGAATTATAGATGAACACAATGTGTTGGGAAAGAGTCTACATGGCTTTTCTAAAGGGAAATCATGCTTCGCCAATCTATTTGAATTCTTTGAGAGTGTCAACCAACATGTGGATACAGGTACTTGGAATTTCAGAAAGCTTTCAACAAAGTCCATCATCAAAGTATTTTAATCAAAGTAAGCCATCATGGGATAAGTCACTTCTCATGGATCAGTAACTGTTTAAAAGACAGGAAACAAAGGGTAGGAATAGAGGGTCAGTTTTTTCAATGGAGAGAAGTGAATGGCAGGGTCCTCCAAGGAACTGTACTGGGACATGTACTGTTCAACATATTCACTAATGATCTGGAAAAGAGGGTGAACAGTCAAGTGCTAAAGTTTCCAGTCAATACAAAAATTATTCAAGGTAGTTAAATCCAAAGCAGGCTGTGAGGAATTACAAAGAGACCTTACAAAACTGCTGACTGGGCAACAAAATGGTAGATGAAATTCAATACTGATAAGTGCAAAGAAATGCTCACTGGAATAAAGAATCCCAACTATGCATATACAGTGATGGTTTCTAAATTACCTATTACCACCCGAGAAAGATATCTTTGACTCTCAGTGGATAGTTCTCTGTAAACTTTCATCCAATACACAGTAGCAGTCAAAAAGGTTAGCAGTATGTTAGGAACTTTTAGGAAAGATCTAGGAAATAAGATAGAAAATATCAGAATGCCACTATATAAATCCAAGGTGCGCCCACAGCTTGAATACTGTGTCCAGTTCTGGTTGCCCCATCTCAAAAATAATATAGTAGAACTGGAAAAATTTCAGAAAAGAGCAAAAAATATGTTCAAGGGTATAGAACGGCTATGAGAGGAGAGATTAAAAAGATTAGGGCTGTTCAGCTTGGAAAAGAGATGAATAAAGAGGAATATGGTAGAGGTCTATAAAATTGTGAATGGTGTAGAAAAAGCGATTAGAGAAGTTGTATTTACCGTTTCCTCCAAAAGGAAAATCAGGGGTCACCCAAAGAAATTAATAGGCAGCAGATTTAATATAAACAAGAGGAAGAACTTTTTCCACACAACGCACAACCAACCTGTGGAACTCATTGCCATGGGATGTTGTGACAGCCAAAAAAGAACTTGAGTTTCTGAAGGATAGCTCCATCAGTGGATATTAGTCTTGATGGCCAAGGACGCAACCCCATGCTCAGTGCTCACGGTGACCATGAACCTCTGACTACCACAAACCTTGAGTGGAAGACAGAGTTCCAGCACTCCATAATTGCCCTGTTCTGTACACTCTCCCTGAAGCTCTGGCACAGACCACTGTCAGAAACAGGATACTAGGCAGGATAGATCATGGTCTGACCCAGTATGGCAGCTCTTACGCTGAAAGAAAGAAAAAGATCCTATATTCAGAGTCTGATAATAGCCCCAACATTTTGTAATCCAATCTTACTAATTATTAGTCAGTACTAATAATGGTTTATTCCTTCTCTAATGCAATTAACATTGATTCTGTCACTACAACTGTTTCCTACGTTTCATTCTGTGAGAATTTCATCTGTTGCATCATACCGTGTTTTTTTTCTGGTTTTGACATTAATGCATTTCTTACCTTGAGATTATCTAATTTCTATTTAGTGATTTTAAGGCTATAACATTTACTTTCAATGCCTCCCTCTCAAAAGAATGTGGTTATACAAACAACATAGTGTTTATGCAAATATATTTCATATGTATAGGTACATTATGATTTCTCAGTATAACTTCTTTAGATGAGTAAAATTGTACATTTTATTATTGAGCCTTTTTTGCATAAGATTGAGATTATGATATTTGTATTCATTTTTTCTGATTGTTTTAATTGATTTTCATGATCTTTGCATGCATGCATGCATACACACACACAGCAGTGTTCATCCATAGATCTCAAAGGGCTTTGCAAACAAAAGAAAATCAATATATCCTGATTTCATATATGAGGATGTTGAGATGACTTGCTGGAGGTCACATAGCAGATCAGCAGCAAAGCCAAGAATAGAACCCAGCTCTCCTGACTACCTTACTCACTGGACCACACCATCTCCCATATAAATACATAGACACACATCTTATCTAAAGTAGCCCTATAACTGCAGTATCTGAGCACATCACATAATTCCTGTGAGGCAGGGGTGTACTACCATCCCAATTTTAGAAATGAGGAACTGATACTAAATGACTTGCACACAATCACACAGGAAAACAATTGTGGGGCAGGACATTGAATCATAGAATATCAGGGTTGGAAGGGACCTCAAGAGGTCATCTAGTCCAACCCGCTGCTCAAAGCAGGACCAGTCCCCAATTTTTGCCCTGGATCCCTAAATGGCCCCCTCAAGGACTGAACTCACAACCCTGGGTTTAGCAGGCCAATGCTCAAACCACTGAGCTATCTCTCCCCCCAGGCTCTCAAGTCCCAGGCTCGAAATTAGCCACTGGAGCATCCTTCCTGTCTAGACCACTTGTTGACAAATATATGCTGGTGAGTATGGGTGTGTGTATATATATGGGTGTATACATATATATACACACACACACACACACACACAAAGCACCAATAACATTAAGTATAAATACTGTAACAGTGATAGAATCTAAATTGGCCTATACCATAATCTGATTCACTTATGCCAAGTATCCCATAACTCCTCACATTTGCTGAAGTAAGCATTTGGCATAAGTAGATAGGAAACTTGTCAAAATCAAGATACATTCATTGTGTGTCTTAGGGAAGTACCTTCATGAACCAGTACCTGGAATGCTAGTATCCAAAAGAAATAAGGAAGGTACAGAACAAGAAGTTAGGGAACTGATACAAACTGATGGGTTGGATTTAATAACAGGTAAAGAGATGTATAACTTGTAAAATCACCATATAAATAATACCAGTTGAAATGTGCAAGTCTGGGAACATACTTTCTGTGTAAGGTGTATGTAACATCACTGTACAAGATGGCTTCCCAAACACTGGTATCATAGAGAACCTTTTTTCACCCTGTACTAGGTTTATTGCTCTAAGCCAATCATAATAAGACTGGCATTGGTTATTTGGCCTCTTAAATATATGCAGTAACAAATCAGTGTGGTCAAGCAGTTGACTATACAATTTATCAACGCCACTATTATGATGCTATATGCATACACACTCTAGAACACAACTGTATAATGTATAACTGTAAATTATGTCTATATATTTGTCTACAAACACACAAAATCATTGGAGAGAGAGAAACAACTACTGGTGTTCCACGACCCTCCCTCTTTCCTAACACACACACACACACACACACACACACACACACACACAATTTTTAATAGAATAGAAAACAGCCACTAATCAAAATGGAAACGTGAAGTAGTTTTCAGAGGAACAGCCGTGTTAGTCTGTATTCGCAAAAAGAAAAGGAGTACTTGTGGCACCTTAGAGACTAACCAATTTATTTGAGCATGAGCTTTCGTGAGCAAGTGAGCTGTGGCTCACGAAAGCTCATGCTCAAATAAATTGGTTAGTCTCTAAGGTGCCACAAGTACTCCTTTTCTTTTTGTGAAGTAGTTTGTGGCCTATTTATTGGACAAAAACTATTTCTCTTTCACCATTTTATTTATGCTTTCTTTTTTCCCCCATCAGGAATGTCTTTGCGAGCTCCCTTTCCCCCCCGCCCACCCTGTGCATTTCAGTGATGTTTCTCACATGGGTATATTTAGCTGTGCTGCAGAAAGCAGATTTTACCCTTTGACCTTTAGGGCATACCCTTCACTATCATTGACAGGTTTTCTGTTCCCTTTGCACAAAGCAGTTTTACCTGCAAATCCCAAAGTGATAATGAGTCATGTTCAAATGGCAAAAAAGTGATTTGTTGCCTTTTGAATCAAACCCTAAAAGTACAGTTCATAACTTCAACTATCATAAATGCCCACAGAGATCACTGGAAAAGACTCCCATTGACTTAAGTGCTCTTAAATCAGGACCTACAACAACAGGCATTTTGACAACATTTAGGCAAATCCAAATCCTGCTACACTGACCTTCGGAACTCACCTGATTCTAGTACAGGAAGAGATACAGGAATTCAGGGGTTTCAAGCATCCCGGTGCACAGGGAGTGAAGGAGGAAAGTGGAACCAGTATGGGAGAGGAACAGGGTAGGAGCAGCGAATGGGTAAGGAATTGTTCCCCCTTCAACTGATTTATGGAACCCCAGCACACAGATGCTATGCTCCAGAATCTGACCTTAAAAACAACAACATATTAAGATGGGCCCAAGACAAAAAATTTGGATTAGGATCCAGAGTAGAGCTGCCCCAACAGTTCTGGGGCATTTTCTTCTGAAGATTTGGTTTAGCCCATTCTAGACAGAGTGCCGCTCTAAAATTCATAACCGTGAACAGCTGTGGGGGTTTGGTACAGGGCCCATTTCTAGTCAAAGTAAACTACGAATGATGATTTTATTTCTAGATTCCATTTTACAGATTCCATTGATATATAAATATCAATAACTTCAGGGGAGACTTATTAAAAAGGTATGCCCTTTTCTCATACTAAGCAGTAAATCAGCAGCAATAGCTCATCTGCACAGGAAAATATGTTTCTGTGCATTATTTAAAGGGATAACTTATAGCAGACCAAATCAGAAATCACACTGGGAATTTAACATTTATCTTTAGCAATAGTTAAGGGCTCATACTTTAGAAGGCTGCTGAATACGGCAGCTTGAATCTACTGACTGCTTGTTATGTAGTTAGAAACTTCATTATTATCATCAGACACCAGACTTAATGCAGAATGACAGAATGATACTTGTCTGAGTTGTTAAAACTCTACCTCTCATCTAACCTCCATTAATCTCAAACACTGGTGCTACTGCAGTCCTCATTTTGTTAGAAAATTGCCAACAAGAGCTCCTTTAATGAATGATGCAATTGCTAACCACTGTAAGCAGCAGAGTTTGATTAGTTTCATAAAAGCAGATGATGAGTTGTCCTAGGCACAGCATAGTGTCATGAAAGGCAGAGTGACTTTGCTGCTATCTTGATGTTTCATTGATAATGAAACTGGGAAATAATTAAAGCAGATGACTGGGCTATTCACATAGGACCGTGACTTATCAAAGCAGGGCTGTGTGGTGACAATGAAAAAACACCAGTGGCTTAGATGAGGTAGGAGGATCGGAGAAGTGTGTAGAGCTGGGGTAAATAGTAAATATCTAGTAGTAAATATCTGAAAATATTGTTAACACTTAAATTTGTAAAGCAGACTAACATACTTCAAAAAGGCTGGTATAGCAAGTAGAGAAGGTCTATCTGAGCAAAATTTCAACATCTATTCATTGCTGAAAGATGTCATTTAACAGCCCCAACCCAAGCTGTAATAATTTAACAAATGTTTAGAAACCACTTGGGGCCCCTGGACAACCGAGATACAAAAGGAGCACTTAAAGACGATAAAGTCATTGCAGAGAAACTAAATAAATTCTTTGCTTCAGTCTTCACGGCTGAGGACATTAGGGAGATTCCCAAACCTGAGCAGTCTTCTGTAGGTGAGAAATCTGAGGAATTGTCACAGATTGAAGTATCACTAAAAGAGGTTTTGGAATTAATTGAGAAACTTAACAGTAACAAGTCACCGGGAC
Source organism: Caretta caretta (assembly GCF_965140235.1). Taxonomy (NCBI): domain Eukaryota; kingdom Metazoa; phylum Chordata; order Testudines; family Cheloniidae; genus Caretta; species Caretta caretta. The sequence goes on along the minus strand of NC_134214.1, from coordinate 70,521,902 downwards.
CAGATGGCATTCACCCAACAGTTCTGAAAGAACTCAAAATTTGCGGAACTATTTACTATGGTTTGTAACCTGTCCTTAAAATCACCTGCTGTACCCAATGACTGGAAGATAGCTAATGTAATGCCAATATTTAAGAAGGGCTCTAGAGGTGATCCTGGCAATTACAGACCAGTAAGTTTAACGTCAGTACCAGGCAAATTAGTTGAAACAATAGTAAAGAATAAAATTCTCAGACATATAGAAGAGCACAGATTGTTGCGCAAAAGTCAACATGGTTTCTGTAAAGGGAGATCATGTCTCACCAATCTATTAGAGTTTTTTGAGGGGGTCAACAAACATGTGGACAAGGAGGATCCAGTGGACATAGTGTACATAGATTTCCAGAAAGCCTTTGACAAGGTCCCTCACCAAAGGCTCTTACGTAAATTAAGCCGTCATGAGATAAGAGGGAAGATCCTTTCACAGATTGAGAACTGGTTAAAAGACAGGGAACAAAGGATAGGAATAAATGGTAAATTTTCAGATTGGAAAGGTGTTCCCCAAGGGTCAGTCCTAGGACCAATCCTATTCAAGTTATTCATAAATGATCTGGAGAAAGGGGTAAACAGTGAGGTGGCAAAGTTTGCAGACAATACTAAACTGTTCAAGGTAGTTAAGACCAAAGCAGACTGTGAAGAACTTCAAAAAGATCTCACAAAACTAGGTGACTGGGCAACAAAATGGCAAATGAAATTTAATGTGAATAAATGTAAAGAAATGCACATTGAAAAAAATAACCCCAACTATACATACAATATGATGGGGGCTAATTTAGCTACAACTAATCAGGAAAGAGATCTTGGAATCATCGTGGATAGTTCTCTGAAGACGTCCACGCAGTGTGCAGCAGTGGTCAAAAAAGCAAACGGGATGTTAGGAATCATTAAAAAAGGGATAGAGAATAAGATGGAGAATATCTTATTGCCCTTATATAAATCCATGGTACATCCACATCTTGAATACTGTGTACAGATATGGTCCCCTCATCTCAAAAAAGATATACTGGCATTAGAAAAGGCTCAGAAAAGGGCAACTAAAATGATTAGGGGTTTGGAACAGATCTCATATAAGGTGAGATTAAAGAGACTAGGACCTTTCAGCTTGGAAAAGAGGAGACTATGGGGGATATGATAGAGGTATATAAAATCATGAGTGGTGTGGAGAAAGTGAATAAGGAAAAGTTATTTACTTGTTCCCATAATATAAGAACTAGGGGCCACCAAATGAAATTAATGGGTAGCAGGTTTAAAACAAATAAAAGAAAGTTCTTCACTCAGTGCACAGTCAACCTGTGGAACTCCTTGCCTGAGGAGGTTGTGAAGGCTAGGACTATAACAGGGTTTAAAAGAGAACTGGATAAATTCATGGAGGTTAAGTCCATTAATGGCTATTAGCCAGGATGGGTAAGGAATGGCGTCCCTAGCCTCTGTTTGTCGGAGGGTGGAGATGGATGGCAGGAGAGAGATCACTTGATCATTACCTGTTAGGTTCACTCCCTCTGGGGCACTTGGCGTTGGCCACAGTCGGTAGACAGGATACTGGGCTGGATGGACCTTTGGTCTGACCCAGTATGGCCATTCTTATGTTTCTTATGCTTCACTTCTTTGTAGCTTCATCAAGTATCTTTTGTTTTAAGAAAGTATTTGCATCTGGAAGATTTGCAACCAGAAGAAATATGAGTTCTTATTAGAGTTCTTTGAGACTTAGGGACTAACAACAAGAATTTTTGTTATAAGCTGGGAATATGTCAGTTGGAAGCGATGGAGGAGGAGAAAGACCTGGGTGTATTGGTTGATCACAGGCTGAATATGAGCCGCCAGCCCATGAAAATGGCTAATGCAATTCAAGGATGCATCAGATGAGGTATTTCCAGGAGAAACAGGGAAGTGTTAGTACCATTATACAAGGCACTGGTGAGTCCTCATCTGGAATTCTGTGTACAATTCTGGTCTTCCATAAGATGAATTCAGACTGGAACAGGTCAAGAAAAGGGCTCCTAAGATGATCAGAGGAATTGAAACCTACCTTAGGAGAGGAGACAAAGAACTTTGGCTTATTTAGTCTAACCAAAAGAAGGCTGAGGGGAGATACTATTGCTCTCTATAAATACATCTGTGGGAAAATACTAGGGATGGAAAGGAGTTGTTTAAGTTAAGTGCCAATGTGGACACAAGAACAAATGGTCATCAACAAGTGTAGGCTCAAAATTAGGTGAAGGTTTCTAACCATCAAAGGAGTGAAGTTCTGGAACAAACTTCCAAGGGGAGCAGTGGGGACAAAAAAATCTAACTTGTTTCAAGACTGAGCTTGATAAGTTTATGTAGGGGATGGTAGGATGGGACTGCTTACAATGGCATGTAGCAAATCTGCAACTTCTGGTAGCAAATATCTCCAGTGGCTGGTGATGGGACACTAGAAGGGGAGGACTCCGAGTTACTACAGAAAATTCTTTCCCAAGTGTCTGGCTGGTGGGTCTTTCCCACATGCTCAGGGTCTAACTGATCACCATATTTGGGATTGGGAAGGAATCTTCCCCTAGGTCAGATTGGCAGAGACTCGGGGAGGAGGGGATATTTTGCTTTCCTCTGCAGCATGGAGCACAGGTCACTTGCAGATTTAAATTAGTGTAAACAGTGGATTCTCTGTAACTTGAAATCTTTACATCAGTGGCCACCAACTGGTCAATTGTGATAGACTGCTCAATCCTAGAGGATCCCCATACCCCCTCCTGCACCACAAGCCGCACCCTGAGCCCCCTTCTGGAGCCAGCACCCCATGTTCCCTTCTGCACCCCGATCCCCTTCCTGCACCCCAAAGCCCAGCCCTAACCCCCCTCCCAGAGCCAGCACCCCATACCCCTCCTGCACCCTAACTCTCTTCCCCCAGTACTGACCCCCTCCCAAAGCCAGCACCCTACACCCCCTTCGTGCACCCCAACACTCTGCCCCAGTCCTGAACCCCTTCCAGCACCCAACTCCCTCCCAGAGCCTGCACCCCCCTCCTGAACCCCAATACTCTGCCCCAGCTTAGAGCCCCCTCCTGCTCCCAAACTCCCTCTTAGAGCTTGCACCCCTCACCCCCTCCTGCACCCCAAACCCTCTGCCCCAGGCTCAGCCCAGAGCCCCCTCTCACTCTGCAAACCCCTTAGCCCCAGCCCAGAGCCCGCACCCCCTCCTGAACCCCAAACCCCTGCCCCATCTGGGTGAAAGTGAGGGAGGGTGGGGGAGAGTGAGCAACAGAGAGAGGGGGGAATGGAGTGAGTGAGGTAGGGCATTGGAGGAAGGGGCAGAGTAGATCCTGAGCTGCCCTTAGATTCAAAAAGTGATCTTGGGTGTAAAAAAGTTGGAGACCACTGCTTTACATCATGATTTGAGGACTTCAGTAACTCAGACAGAGGTTGTCAGCCTATTACAGGATTGGGTGGGTGAGGTTATGTGGCCTGCAACGTGCAGGAGGTCAGACTAGATGATCATGATGCTCCCCTCTGCCTTGAAAGTCTATGAGTCTTATCCCAAAGCTTAGCTAACTCAATACAAACAGAACACTAATATACCTTGCAACAGGACACAAGCCAATTCATGGGGTGCAGGACAGAGAAAGCCTCTACTGTAGCCATCTCTCTCCTCCCACCTGCAATCTGGAGTGTGGATTCTTCTAGGTGGGCATCAGAACATGGGGATATTTTAAAACTGTGCCACTCCAGCACAAAAATTTGGATGTCTTTCAAAGGACTCAAACTGGGCTAGTTCAGAATGGCTTTTTTTCCATGTAAGCTGTTCATCTAGCTTGAATGCACCAATAACTACTATTGAATGGTAAAGTGCTTCCTAGCTAGGACCTCTGTGCTTCCTAGCTAGGCATATTGCTATGGCTGTAATTACATTACTGCTGTTTTCCATGACTCAGAGGAATATTATTGGCTATTTTCAAGAGAAAAACCTCACTATCCATACATTTGAGACCAACATATCAAAAGCAGAAAAAATGTATGGGTACAGAGAGCTTCTTAGTCACAGTAGTGGTTGAGTATATTGAAAAAAGAGTTGATAGATAAAGTGGTTAAGGAGAGTTTCCTATAGAAAATGGATGTTTTTTGTCTTCATATGTCCTATCTTCCATAAAATACACCACTACCTACATGTGTCCAATGTGATAAAATTCCACATGCAATATATCTACTGACCTCTCAAAATTAACAGCTTTACCCAAGGACAGCTATTAACCCAGAACAACACAACAATGAAAGTGAGGTGTCTTGAGATGTGATTTTTTTCAATCCATATCTATTTTTTATGCTGTAATTGTGGTGTTAATCTATTTTCTGTCACAAAAAGATACCTCCAAGTTAAGGGTAACTGATATCTCTAAATCTTAATTTTAAAATAAATAAATAAAATAACGTATGCCCTAATAATGTCATTCGACTGGGGCTGTGCTCACTGAATAGAGGCTCAGTGCACGTTGATGTTTATTTTCTCTTGGCAAATGATTTATGGGCGGCTTAATTAAAGCCTGAACAGTCTCTGAAGAGTGTTGGGTAAAAGGCAATGGGTGGGAGAGGGTCAGAAGTAAAGAACCAAAAAATCAGCAATTGCTGAGCTGAAGAGATAAGCCCATTTCCATGAGCTCTCTCTCTCTCTGGGTGACTCAGCAACTTTGGAGGCAAAGTTCTTTTCTGGAGGAGTGAGGTGGATCGGAGTTGGCCTCCACTGCATATCAACCCTTCCCCTGAATACATCAAACTACAGAAGCCAGGATCTTAGACTGCAAAGCCCATGAGTATTTTCTAGATGGGTCAGGCAGCAAAGAAGAAAATGCATAACTGATAGTGCAAAATCATCATTCCTCTCCATTCAGTACTTAAATGTTACATACACACATGTAGAGCACATACACACAGAGCACACATTCAAAAATTCATCATCCGGCAACAGTTACCACCCTCTGATATGTTTGATGCCATGACTTTCCCTGTACTTAGATACGTAGGTAACTGCAGTTTCCCAAATAGCATAGTGATAATGATGAAGCTGCAGAATGAATATCTGAGCTAACTAACACTGCCTTAATAGAGAAACTCTATTTAATAGGAGAAATAAGAGGAAAATACATGATTAAATGTGGAGCTCATATGATTAGCATACTGAGAGTGTTAGGTGAGCACTCCCATTTTAAAAGTGATACCTCACCACTAATCTTCAGTTAAGGGTAGGGTTTTATATGAGAGAGAATGTGATGAATTTTTCCTTCTTATTTGTGCTGCTATAGAGTGAATCCAAAGCATGCTTTCCTATAGATTTTATATTATGTCTGTTCTCTTGTTTTTACTAGCCCTTGGGGACAAGTCCCATCAAATTTAAGAGAGAATGATAACCTTTTTAAACCACCATCTACAGCAGGCATATAATTCTCTATTGAATTTCATAGCATAATTTAAAAATTCTATAAAAAATCTCATCCTCTTCTAAGTTCTATTTCTTACTGTTTACAATGCTACTAAGTATCATAGTACTTGTCCAAAAGGGAAAATTTAAATAAATTATTTTTACAAATTATGCAAAGACATGCTAAGTATCAAGGAGAGAATGAATGATCAAATGAGCAAGTGAATCCTACCACGTAAAGTTCCTTTTCCTTTCTAAATGATTGTAAGGTACTGGCTACCCAGGCTGACATTCCATTCTCATTCTGTTCACCTATTGATTCCAGAGAATCACAGTGTTCTGTGAATGAGAATACGGTTCTGAATAAATTGATCACAAAATTCATGCTAAGCTAGATCCTTGATGGTTCCCAGTGGCCACATATGTTCTGCACAAATAAATGCAACATTTCAATGACCTTACAAACCTCCCGCACCTCTGCAAATGGGTTAGTGGGAGCCATTCCTGGATTTTGCACGCGCATGCACACACACACCCTTTCTGAATGTAGACTAAACATCACATCGTCCCTGCTGCGTAATTGAGTCTAATAATAATTGCAGCTGTGACTTTGATGCTCTGGATTAAAAGATCTTTCCAAACTCAGTGAATTTCCCTCTACTTTGCTCCTGTAGTTGACCTATGAATAGGCATGGCAGAATTTTTTTTTTTATTATTTTGTTTTATTATTTTTTGTAATTGACATACCAATATTTATTTTTTATCAGTTTAAATGTTCACAGTTTCATAGCAGAGCTGCAGAGGGCTCCCTGTGTGGACAAGGGGCCCAGGATACGGGATCTCTGTGGGCGCTAGGGAGGTTGTGCTCACTGGATGGAGCAGAAACCCTCATATGATTACTACTAATGGGTATCTTTTCATCAATGTCTACGTGTAAGGACAAACCAATATTTAACAACAATTAACAACATAAATCAAGTGTTATCCAGGAATTATCTTAGGGCCACAGCATGGCTCCCCTGCGCACAAGCTGAGTAAACAGGGAACTATGCAGGGCTCACAAGAAGAAAATACCTCTATGGGCTGCATTAATGGGTGAATTGCCAATCCATGCCTCATACCCAGGGCTGTTTCCATAGCATACAGTTACTGAGAAACAGCTGTATTGACTATGGAATTCAGACAGCTAGAAGCAACCAGAATGTAGAGAACGGCATAAATGAGGGAAAAAAGATACTTTATCCCTCACTATCTGTACATCATCGCTGTGTTTATTAGTTCCTGGGCTGACTGCTCTATTCCTGATTTCTGTCAGAGAGAGCCGTCTGCCTTTCATTCCTCTAGCATTGGTTGGGAGGTAGAGACCCTTCTTGATTGGCTGTGAACATTCCATTTCAGTATAATAATACAGTCATTTAGATTAATCTGAAAATATGCTTTCTATTACAGGGCTTCGATTTCCTAGTAGAAAAGTCCTAGGCTTGTTATTGCCAACAAGCTGTTCAACACCACTTAGCATGGATTCTGGTTTCTCACTGCAATCTCCTATTATGAAAAAGCATGAGGGAAAAGCTTTGGAAAATTAAGAACTAGCTCAGCCTCACACACCCAGAGGAACCTGAGCAGTGTGTGGAGAGGCTGAAGAGTCCATCAAAAAGCTCTGAAAGTCCTCTGTCTTCAGAAATTGAAAGGGTAAAATTCAACAGATCTGGTGCGGTTTTAGAGAGCCCTTAATCATGGCTGTTGCACCGTGCTCTGAAGATGGTTCACCTTCTAGAGGGCATACTCTTCCTATACTCTATACGGGGGCTCGGTCAGAGCGGAGGGGTCACAGCTGTTTCAGTCAGGACCCCCACAGGGGAGCTCTGCCCTCACACACCTACTGAATCACTCTCTCCCTACCCCCTTCTTTATTACCAGCTCCACCAGCTGTTTCAAGATATGCTTTCTTCTCTCTCAAGTAGAGATACATACGTTTTGTGCTGCAACACCATGGGCCCTTGGTGCAGCATCCACCCTAAGGGGCCTCTGCAACTGCTTATTCTGGCGCAAACCCTTCTGCCAGCATTCACCACAACAGAAGATCTGTCTCAGGGTCAGCAGCCACTCAAACACTTGGTAGTGAAAGTTGCAAGAGAGAAAGGGGTGATGTTAATAAATTAGGAACACCTGACCACCACTGCATTATTACCATGACTATTATTAATTATACTGTAGTATGCCCCATATGATGCTAGCTCTCCAACCCCAGCAAATTATATACAGTCCTTGCCCGAAAGATCCCTTTTGTCTTTTTAGACTGTGTGGAGAGGACGGGGAAAGATAAAAATATATTCTCAAAAGTTCTTGTATTGCTTACTGGGTTAACAGTGGCTTCAAATTTTTCTGAATCTCAGAGGAGAGCAATGCATTCTGGAGCACCACTCATGAACCATGAAAGCTCTCATATCAGCGACATTTTTTATTCTTTTTTTCAATTTAAGAGATCTTAGTGCTTGTGAAAGGCGCATCATAGACTGTCACAGTCAATCAAGTACTCTGTTTATACTCTGGACAGGTACCACACAGAGCAATGAATCTTTGAATTCAGTCCTGACCAAGAGAAAAAGACCTACAGAACTGGTCAAGTCTACCAATGATAAACATTTACTTACCTTCCGTGTTGCCAGATCACTGCAAGACATTAGCCTCTTACCTTTCATCTGTCTTAGCTCATCTGTATATCACGGAATGGCTTTTTGGGAACCACTATATCAGTGGCTGAGCACAAAGGATAATCATCATATACTATGTTGATGATTGAACAGTATTCTCTGAAATCCTGATGAGTCCTCTCAGTTTCTTTAGGCAAACCCAGAGCAAAGGTAACTGTATCAAAACAAAGGAAATAATGCTCTGACCTCTGTAAACCATACAGGATCCAGAGTACATCCACTAATATGAGCTGAGCCTGAAATGACCTGCTGGGACTGCTTCCTGGTGATCACAAAATCCAGATTTAACCCTCAAATGTTAGCTTCATGGATACTAAAGTTACTCAAGACAATAAGATGTAGCAAGTCCAACACCAGGCCAGGGAAAACTACGTCAATTTAGTCAACAGAGATATAGGAGGGCAACCTAAACACACTGCTATTCCCCTTTACCCTAGGATCCCTTGATCAGGTGGGCAAACTCAAATTAATCAGATTTTTCAGTGGGAGATCACCTGCATTGGAAGTCACATTTAACAACAGTTATAATACTATAATAATAGATTATATTAATATGTATTATAATATAATCTATATAATAATCAGGATTAAACAGTTTCATGATACTCTCTTGGCTCAAGCTAAATCAAGCCCCTATCAGTAGACAGCTGAGCTAACAAAGATGTACTCCATGTTTAAAGCTGGACTTCAGATTTAGACCCAGTTTTAAGAGACTGAGATTAATCATCCTTAAGGGACCCCAGGAGTAGTGGGGTGAAGGGAAAAGAGAAAGAGGCATTTCTGTTATTGGTGTCATCCAGGCTTATTGTCTCTTGGTACATTCAATGCACAAGTATATTTGGGCTAACGAGAGTGATTTTTAAGAGGCCTGCCCACCCTCATTTGTTACAGGGACAAAGTTAGTCTTTGCAAGGTGTCGAATCGAATACAGATGGTAATTTCTGTTCTAACCTACTTACTGACCAGTTCACCTAGGGTACTTTCTATGATCCAATCCCTTTCCAGATAATTCAACACATCCACAGTTTACAGGTTTCAACTTGTCATTTTCTCAATTTTTCTGTGACTGCCATTTATTGGACTCTTCAAGAGCAGGCCATGAAAATCCATAACCAGAGGTTAATTTCTCCAGTATTTATCTTTTTCAAAAAGTTAGCAAGTAAGCAGCAAAGAAAAAAAAATCAAAGCATATTGTAATTTCCTTATGCAAACAATGTCCCATGGAATATACAGCAATTCCTTTCCAGTCATATAAACTGTCCCTAGAAAAAGGAGCTGCTGCAAAGTGTTAATGCCCTTGTTCAAACAGGACACTCAGAACTCTAATAAAAAGACGTTTTCTGCAGGTTGAGTGAGACCAGAACTACTGAACTATTCAAGGAAGTAAAGGTAAGCCATAGTCATTGCTTGTTCCCAGTCCATTAAGCATCTGGTAGCAGAAACATTTAACAGGCAAGCTAATGAAGGGGAACAGAAAGGTCTGGGCAGTCTGAGATGTAATTTATGATGAGGAAATGCACCATCACAAAGGTGATGGCTGTGGGAGTAAAAGCTTTGCACAATTACAGCATGATCATTCATAGGAATAAAAGTCTGCTAGAATAAGCTCTCAGTATAAGAATGGGGAATTCACACACACAGAGCATGGCAATGTCAGTCACTTATGGATTCTGGGCCAGATCCTCAGCTAATGTAAACTGGCATAGGTCCACTGAAGTCAATAACACTGTACTGATTTATACTAGTGGAGGATCTGGTCCTCTAGCTCTGGGACTAGAAAATTCTCCTTTACCTAAGTGGGGCTCCTGGCTACCATTTCTTGGCCTTAACTACTTTGATCTGATGTAGCACCATTATTCCCCACTAAGGTCTAGATCCTGAAAAATGCTCAAGACCCTTAGTTTCCACTAATTTCAGCTGGAATGGAGAATGTGTTCAGCACCTTGCAGGACAGAGCCCTAAATAGCTTTGTTGTAGCTCTTTTTCAGAGAGAGCTGCTGCTTGCTTTAATTGTCCACCATGCTCATGTTTACCCACAGTTTTGACATCACCTTTGTTTACAAAAATATTTTCTTGTCTTTCTCAGCATGAGCAAAGAAACCAAAGTACGTAGTAGTGTAAACAAGTACTGCTCCACAAATAACATTTATGCTTCTCTCTCTCTCTTTTTCAGTATCTCGTTTAATTTTCATTTACAGTATGCCAGTGAATATTTCTCTTCCCCATCCCACCTCCTCCAGGACAGGGTGTATTCCTTTATCTCCTCTCATTCTCCAAATTTTCTAGTGTAAGTAAAGATTATTGTGTTGTAATTATGTGAGGTGACTGCCTAAAGGATCAATATATTCCTTGGTTTGGCTTGTTGTCTGCCTTTAACATCAGTTATTTTTTTCTTCTCCTTTATTAGAACTCTCAGACTGATAAGTTTGTGATCAGTGAGGAATTCTGTTCAGTTAGTAAGGAACGGAAGGACATCCTTCTAATTCTAACAGGCTGGGTAGGAGCCAACTGTAATAGAGGCACAAGACAGAGACTCTGGAGACCTGGGTTCTATTCTCAACCTCCCAGCAGACTCTGTGTGTTACCTTGGTTTAGTCACTTACTTCTGCAGAAGGTGCATATGACCTAAAAAACAGCGTGATTCTGCTGCCTGAGGGGACGTACAGGGAGTAAGCACCCCCAGTGAATGATGGACTCCTGAACTGTAAAGGCTCCTTGCATGTTGGTGGGAGAGTATGGTGCATGGATAAGGGCAAAGGATTTCCTTGTATGCAAGTTATCCGGTTCTCCTCTGCAAAATGGCCCCAGAGTAACCGTGACATCTGGGCAGAAATGGACTCTGCCCAGCATCTGGTCTGGCTACTCATACGTAGTGCTGAGCTCAGGATTTATTTCTCTGGGCCTCAGTTTCCTCATTTGTACAGTGTGGTGGGGGTGATGACAATATTTCCCAACTCACAGGGGTACGGTGAAGCTAAATTCATAAAGATTTGTAAAGTGCTCGAACAGTCACAAACAAAACATGCTCTAGGAGGGTAAAGGAAGATTATATGGTATATTAAAAAAAAACAGTTTTAATACCAGCACATTAGGGTTAATGCTAGAGCTCTTACAGTCACACCCAGCCAGGATCTCATTACAGTTGGGCTGTTTGTTTGTAGGGTGCATGCTTCCCTAATATTAATGCATTCCATGTTATTCAAAATCTATCAAAGCTGAGTTCCCATATTTAGAGAATACTCTACTAAGGAGCAATTTAAGTTTCCATGAGTGCAGTCAGATCTCAAATTTGAGCCATATTAGGACAACTCCATCCTAAAACTCTGTTCTATTTCTGTGGAATTTTTACCACACCATTTGTGAACACAGTTACTTTAGTGGAATGAAAATTTCCACCCAAGATGATACAAATCTATAAAAGGCAATTACCTCTTTCTTATGTAATGCCATTTATGCCTTCAGGATGTGTTCTACTCTTGAAGGAAGAAGGTACACAAGTTCATTCTCAAGCTTGATAAGACTACAAACATTATGAAATACCCAGAGCCATACCGTGCCATCAGTTTTTAGGCAGGAATCTTCATTGAGTTCAGTGGGCCCTTCTGCTTAAAAAATGTTGGTACAGTATGGCTCCAAATGTCTCACACCATTTGTAGCGTTAAGTGCTTGAGAATAAACTTGTGTACATCACGCAGATGCAGTGATGTGAAACACACTCATGAATGCTTCTTAGAAAGATCAGATTCCTTACTTTGTTCAGTTGGGGAGCAGAGGGGGATGGAATGGTTTTGGCATGTTCTCTCTGAGCCTCAGAAAATACTCCTAGACTAACAGTATATGGTCTTTCATTTCATGGTGAAAGAGAAATCAGCTGCATGTAAGTGCTCAAGCTAACTAAGTATGTGTTTCATCTAAAGACACCAGCTTTTATATCAAAGAAACCCAGTAAGAATAACCTTTACTAGCCAAAATTTTCTTGCAGCATGTAACGGAGCATGGCACCCACCTCTTGCAAGCTCCCCCTTCTGGTTGGGTGCATCTGCGGTCTTTCAGTTTATGGTGACCCATCAGTGGTTTCTCAGGCAGTTTTTCAGTGACTCAGCCCTTCAGCTGTATGTGAAACAGAACAAATCCCTTTTGGGATATGCAGTCTTTAACTTTCCCCAGCCCTGGTATGGGGCCATAACCTCAGGGCTTCTTCCTTGGAGACACTGTCTTCTTGTGGTCCTCCCTAGGCTCAGTCCTTACTCAGTCCCAGCAGCCATCCAGGAGCTCCTCCTTAGTTCTCCTCGTCCCTGCCCACACTGAACTGTCCGTGGTCCTCCTGCTCTATCAGCCAGCCAGGAACACAGACCTCTCTCCTCCAGCTCCAAGCAGCAACTGACTGTTGTTGTGTTCTACTGCTCATTTTATATGGCCCTGCCGAACTTCTCCTACAAGATCTCTCATGGGCTGCTTTCCCACAACCACTCTAGGCCACTTGGAAGACTTCTCTTCTGCTCCTCTCTGGGATGGGGTGTGGCAAGACCCTGATACCTCCAGCATGGGGCCTCTGGGCCTAGTCCACCCCCTCACACAGCAAAAATAATTTGCTAGTCCATTTTTGAAAATTCATACTGCTGAGACATCACATTCATGACATCTCAAGCTGAAGCCAAATTTTGTTCATTGGCTCCATTACTGAAGCCATATCAACATATGAATTGCTGTACTAGAGATTACAACTTATTGGAGTAAATCAATTATGGGGTCTTTGTGTATTTTTTTTAAGTATCATCATTACTGATTATTTTAGAGCACCCAAAAGTGTTCTAGATTCTCCACATAAGAAAATGGTAGGTACAGTCATTGATCTTATGATCTTTTAGGGGCCACAGATACAGTGATAAGACTATACAGTTACTCATTTTAAGCATCACATCATGGTGATACAATTAAAGGTTGGTTGTGTTTATTAAGTGTAAACATTAAGATAATTTATAAGAAAGTAAATGTTAACTGACTTACTGAAGGCATCCTGGATGAGGAGAGCTTTTAAGAGGAATCAGTGACCCTGGATTCAGTAACACTCCCTATTCAGTAAAGCCCCCAAGCAGATGTATACATTTAACTGTGTGCTTATGTCCATCCCAATAGAAATAGGAATGTACGCAAACATGTGTTTAAGTGTTTTACTGAATTGCGGTTTAAATGAAGAGAGGATGGAGGATTAGCAGAGAAGAGTATGGAAGATGTTCCATCCTTAGTTGGAGGCAGCATGAAAACAGATCCAGAAAGAGGGGAATCTACAGGCTTGATACAACACCCCCTAAAGTCACTTGGAGTCTTTCTATTGGCTTAGCGGGGCTTTGGATCAGGCCATCGAGTAGAAAATATGTTTACATTTTCAGTTTTTAAGAAGTATTAATGAAAACCAGCCCCTTCTAGGTGAGATTTCACTTGAGCATTATACTTGTCACACTCTGTGACCATGCCATTAAACCAGAGTTAAAATTTTGTACATTTAAATAAAAATTATGATGTTTGCTTGATGAACACATGCTTGGGAGTAAGTGGCAGCAGAAGAGGTCCTTTTCTCCTATCAAGCTCAACACCATTAGCATAACATGTAATTACAATCACATTGTGAGCCAAGTTGGTCACAGCATAAAAGTGTCAATGATGACAGTTTACATTAAACTGTTCCTCAGATTCTGATGAAATTACAACTTGATACTGATGATCAAGTCACTAACAAAATGCAGAAATCTGGTGGGTCGGCAAAACACGCATAAAATAAACTCTTCCAGTCACTGCACTTTTTTCCAAATGATGTCAAAAATGACACCGAAAAAATTTGCAATAATACTCTTATCCATTTAGAACGCCTTTGAAGAGGTTTTAACTGTTTCCTGCTTTTTAATATTACTGCAATTATAATGGGGAACATTTTCATATGCTGGCCATGCCAGGAAATTGGTATTTGTAGAAACAAATTTTACTGTCATTTTCTGTAGGACATTTGGAGAACCTGATTGGCTAAAATTGCAAAATCCATTGTAATTTTCCCTTTATGAAAATGGTTAAATCAATCTAAATTGAATCACCATTTAGATAAATGACAGGTTTCAGAGGAACAGCCGTGTTAGTCTGTATTCGCAAAAAGAAAAGGAGTACTTGTGGCACCTTAGAGACTAACCAATTTATTTGAGCATGAGCTTTCGTGAGCCACAGCTCACTCAACCCCCCCCCCCCACACACACACACACACACACACACTCAGACTCCCGATCGTGATGATCATTTACTGGCTGCCCTTAAAACTAATGATTGACCTTCAACCCAATCCTGGTGGCATTGAAGTTAGTGAAGATTTTCCATTCACTTCAGTGGGAACAGAACTGGGACTTTTACTTCTGATTCTTTGTTGTAGAATTTAAGCTCATCAGATGCTCTTGTACTTCAGATTCTACTTATCAGAGATAAATTATGGCCTGCTCCTGCTCCCATTGAAGTTAATTGCAAAGCTCCTACTGAGTCCAATGAGAACAGATTCAGGCCATCAATGAACAAGCAACTGCAATTCTGTATACAAGAGGAAGATGCACTGCCATTGAGAGAAGACTGCTATGCAGAGTAAAGTTGTTGTAAAAGCAATTTATACTGTACCTAGTCCTGAAAACCAAAAATAAAAGTTAAATTTCAAGTGGGATGCTAAACATTTTCAATGATAATATAGGTTAATATTATTGGGAAATACTGAAATTCTGTTCTCTTATATTTAAGTGCCATTTTAAAGGAGTGGTTTATAAAGTGTGAAATCAAAGTCAGTTGTTTAGTGTCAGTCTTCTACAGGGAGATCCATTAGGATCTCTTTTTAGAAATTACTCAAGAAACTTTTGCATTATTTAATTACGGAAACACTGAAGCCAATAAATATTTACAGTAGCTTAAAAATCAATTTGAAAGTTTATAGCCACAGAAGTGGTCATTAAAAAGATGCCAGTATGTCTGTGAATCCAAGAATTGTTGCACAAAAGGTACTTCTAGTGTGTTAAATAATGTGTTTTTTATGTTTGTCTTTTTTAAATTTCCTTTTAGAAGTTTATAATGGAAAGTACAGAAAGGGGCAACACAAATGATAAATTGTCTGTAAGGACTGAGCTGCAGTGAAAGATTAAAGGAATTAGATATGCAGAGCTTGGGGAGAAGCTAATGGCAGAGTGGACAGTGTTTATAGGTTACCAGTATAGAAAAGGAACTGTTTATGTTACTGTATTGGCGTCTATCACCAGAGCACCTCAGTACATCCTGAGAGAGAAATCACCCAAATCCCAACTGGCCAGTGGTTTTATTTTTCTCCTTACTTCCCAAAGGTAGTATTTTCTTTTAAAAAAATATCTCCCCTTTTTCCCTGCTACTCCTCTTTTTACTTATTTTCCTCCTCTTCCTATCCTTGCCATGAGAAAGCTAAGAGGAAGAAGAGAATTTTACACTCCATTCCAAAAGCAGTGAAACTGGTTGTCATTCTAACCAAAGTGCCAAAGCCTGAGCCCTGTTCCCAAGATAGTTTTGTCTGCCCCTCTCACCTGCTGCAATCTTGAGGCTGACAGCTTCTTGAAGAATGATCCATTTCAGGAGATGATTGGCACAAAGACAGAAGTACTTACTAAGAAATCTGAGGCCAGCACTATAAAGGATCTTGAAGATTAACAAGGAGACCTTAAATTTGACCCAGTATTCTATGGAGAGTTAATGGTAATGTGGCCCTGTGACTACTGCTCCATTTTGGGCTAATGGAAGCTTTTGCAATTCTGGGGTGCTCTTATTTAAATATAGTGAGTTGCAAAAGTCTGGCTCGGAAGCCCAAAAAGTATGGATTGCTGTGATTTGATCTGTGTTTGATAAGATGGGGCCCAATCTTCTGGCTAGTCTAGCTGGAAGGAAGCAGAAGGATATAGAGAAAGATAAGGGGTTTAGAGATGGGTGACAAAAAGTAGCTGAAGCTTTGGAAAAATTCCAAAAGGAGAACTTGAAGAGATAGGACTGGTTAGTTTAGAGTGGGGACACAGCAGAGGTATACAAAATACTGAATAGTATAGGTGAATCTGATGGTATTTGTTCTTGTATTATAAAAGAGTAAAATACCATTCAATGAAACAAAGGCAACAATTTATAAAAGGAAATGCTTTTTTTGATACTGTGCACAATTATCCTGTGGAACTCATTGCGACAAGGTACCACTGATGTAAGGAGTTTAGTAGGATTCAAAACAGAAAAGGAAATTTATATGGATAATGAACACATCCAGAGTAACTCAATATAAGGTTTATCCCTGCTATTTTAACATGTAGGGAAGAAACAAACCTTTAGCAAAGGTGGTTAGGATGAAATTTCCTAGATGGGTAGATAAAGTCATATTGTTCATTCTGGGGATTCTTGCACCTTCCCCCGAATCATCTGGGGAAGCATTGTCAGCAGGATGGTGGTGTGATGGACCACTGATCTAATCAGGTATGGCACTTCCTATGCTCCAAATGAATTTAATCAATCATTTCTAAAGTACGTTGAGGATAAGTGATTGGGTAGTCACAGGATTTTAATGCCAAACAGCATGCACAAATACACCCTGCAATTTGGGCACCTGCAAGAAGTATCACATATTTTTCTTGTGTATGTATGCGCGAGCTTCCCAAATTTCTTGTTCTTTCACCCTCCCATCACCTCCTCCCATCCTCCCGCCCCCCACTCCACACACAAAATTTCATTTTCTCTCCAGTGCCACATTCCCCAACCCTGCCCAACACAATGCTCTCATCTGATTCAGCTGATAATACAGGGATGGGTGGGAACACTCACTTTTGGCAGTCGATGAAGCTGTCTTGCTTAGGTGCTGAGGGCCTAACCAACTCTCTTGCTTGCAGGACAAAAAGGGTTGGGTCCTTCTATCACTTTTCTTCTCTACTCCAGCCCCTGAACATAGTGAACTGATTGGTACTTAATCTAATCAAGAGGCTGAAGAGTAGAATCAATTCTGTCACAGTTCATACATGTGGTTGCAAGGAGTCTAGATATTTCAGATGTGATGCTTAGATCACTAACCTCTAAATCAACATGTGTACTTGCTGTGGATGTTCAAGCTCAGTATATCTAAGTACATTTTTGCTACAATATGCTTCCAAAGCTTGCAACTAGAGAACACCTACTGTACAGGATAGGGTGACCAGGCAACATATGTGAAAAATCAGGACGGGGTTGGGGATAATAGGAGCCTATATAAGAAAAAGACCCCAAAATCAGGACAGTCCCTATGAAATCGTGACATCTGGTCACCCTAGTACAGGAGGACATGAAGCATCTTGCAGAAGGCATTCAAAATCATCTAAGATAAAAGCATTTTTCTCATCTTAGTGGCGCTACTTAGAGGGAGACAGGTGAGGTTGAGAAATTAGCTGTTGTAGCAAGGTGGGGTAGACAGATGATAAATGTCTCTGTGCAGAGAAGGGAAAGCTGGGAACCTTCCTTACAGGGGCTTGCTGCAGATATTGCAATGCTACACAGTAGTGACAGTTATAAAGAATTTTTTTCAACAAGATATTCCAGTCTCTCTTCTCCTGTAACCTGGTTCTGTTTGATTCCAGGACAAAAAATTAAATCCAAGGCTCTCCATCAGAAATAGGCAGCAGCCCTAAAACACATCAAGCATGCTAATTTTATTTATCTCACATTCAGAATTAGAGAACTTATATTCATTTTTGATAGGGACATGTGTTAATAATACCTCATCTGCTCCTTCTGAACATTACTGCAATCACTACTCATAAATCTTGGCTTGCGAAAGCACAGTTATATCCATTTCTGCAGCCAATGTATATCACCCGCAGAGCCTCAGAACATAACTTTGGGAACAAGCAAGACAATGAGGTGAATTAGGAGGCTTTTTTTTTTAAAAAAAGGAAAACTGCAATAAAAGCAAATGGTTTTAAAGTCTGTTGGGATCCAAGTTAAGTATTATGGCCTTGGGCATAATTCTCAAGACATT
Source organism: Caretta caretta (assembly GCF_965140235.1). Lineage (NCBI taxonomy): Eukaryota > Metazoa > Chordata > Testudines > Cheloniidae > Caretta > Caretta caretta. Next base: position 70,503,744 of record NC_134214.1, on the reverse strand, counting down.
AACAACCCACCAGTGTTTGTTTTACAAGATCAACCCATACTTCTCCCTCTGTGTGCACAACACTTTAGAATCCCTAAACATCTCCAGTGCACATTTAGAAGCCTTTCTCTGGTACTAAAGTAGCTGGTTTTTTTAGATTTCAGAGTAGTAGACTGTCCTGACATACCATTTAACAAACATATCCAACTCTGTTCAAGTCTATTTTTCTCCCTTGTCTATACTCTTCCCCGCCCCCCTCCAATTCTCTGCTATTTAACTCTGTGAAATGTTTCCCAATTTAGTGTTTGTGTGGAAGATGTTATCTGCAAATGCACTTACCCAAAATCCAAAGTCAGGTGGTAGGTGCTTGCCATGCCAGCTGCTTTGCTTCTAGCCAATGGCAGCATGCCTGTAACCCCAACTGCAAACAAATTGGCTGGAGTTCTGGCTGTGGTCCTAATAAAAGCTCGTGGCCGTCAGTCACAGGATATAGCCTGTTCCCGGAGCCATATTTCACCATGGTTTGCCAAGGCAGGGCCCTGAGAGTGGATAGGTTGTTGTGTCCCCTTCAGCAGAGCTTAGGAGTGTGGGAGATATTACTGAGGCAGCATGCAGACTGTCATACACACCCACCCTCCCACCCTCCATAGACTCTATGAGGGGGGGGGCTCTGTGTTTCCCCAGGGGGTCTACTAACTTGATTTCTGCCCTGTCTGTTTTGCAAGTGAACCGCCATGAGACAAAATCAAACAGAAGACTCTAGAAGTGTTCATAAAGTTTATTTTCCATTTGATTTTTGCATCCCCCTTTGCTGTGAAGGACAGAGCTGATACCACCTGGGCACTCAGTAGGCTGTCCTTGTGCCTGCGTGTTGCTCGTATAACAGACAGACAGACCCCGGTTGGCGGCGGGCGGAATCGAATTTGGGAGCTTAGTGCATGAGCCTCTACTGCATGAGCTAAACGCCAACTGGCTGTTAGCTGGCTATAGAGCAGACCCTCATTTAACTCTCTCTAAGTGGGCTCGGTGGCACGAGATGGGACAGAACCCCACACCCAGAAGATGTGTAGGTTACACTCGCAGGTGTTTGGTTTGACACAAGAGACACCCAGTGCTCCTATATGTCAAAGCTTTCACTGACAGGTGGGCAGGAGCGTGAACATCGCACTGGAAGGATCAGATGCACCACTGCAGCTGCTGCACGGGTGCTGGCCTTCTGACAACGGTGCTGTAACAGCATGCAGTGACCCAGCTCAGGCTGACGTTATGCCTAGCAACCGCAGGCACAGTGGTGGTGTAAACAATCTGCACCACTGCAAGTACTGTTATTTGGTTAGCTATTTAATAAAAGCTGCCACTAATTTAACCCCCATATCATATGCCTGTATAATTGTGACTTTGCAGTCGTATTGAAGCAGCACAGGCCTATATCAGTCTTCTGAAAACATCACTACACATAAAATCAGAGGCCCTATTGACTCCATGAATGCGCTTGCTATTCTCTATTTGCATACTTCTAAACACAACAGAGAATAAGGCCTATTATATATATTTGACAATCTGACTGTTCTGTCTTGACATCTAATATTTAAAGAATAAGTAATTGAAATAATTATTACTTTACCAAAAAGGTGTCAGAGCTATGATAATAGAACTTCTTCATAGTGAAAGAGGTTGTGACCATTACATTTAAGGTTGCATGAAAGTTTTCATTCTAATCCCTTTGCTTTCATCTGCTTATTACTTTAAGCAATTTCTATCTTTTGTGCTGAAATTTCCTAATCTTGGTTTCCATCTGAAATCAAAGATGTTTTTTTCCAGAAAGTTTGAGCAAGAGTGGTTTGACCATGTGGAAATAGAAGGAGAGTGGGAAAAAATACACTGTCCTCATTATAAGTATATATCTGTGACCTATTTTTGAAGAGTGCTGGAGTTGGCAATAGCTTGGGTAGGAAGATGAAATTCTGTACAGTCAAAGCCCACGTTGAGAAGTGACTAAGGGTTATGGCAGAAATTGTGTTTGATTTTATTGTGTCATGAACCCATTTGTTAGCCAATGCATATATGTTAGGCATAGTATACACCACATTAAATAGGTATTATGTGCATAGTATTAGATATAAAATGTACATTTTATTAAAGTATTCAGAAATTATGTTACCTGAATGCATTATGCCCTCTCCACAATTCTGTCCACCCATGTCAAGTATCCCACAATACTCTGCAAAGCTGCTTTGGCATTAGAACATAGGAAACTTGTCAAAGGCAAAATACATTAATGTTCTGCCATGGTACAAATTGGAGCTGTACCTTCACAGACCAGGACCTGGAAAGTTAGAATCCAAAACAAAGCTAAGGAAGGTACAGAACAATAGGTCAGAGAATTGGTAAGAACTGCTGGGTTGCCTTTTAGTTACACAAAGAGTTTTGTAACTTGTAAAATCATACTACAACTACTGCTACCTGATATGCACATCTCTGAAGAACAACAACTGTGTGAAATAAACATGCTGTGAGAATTTGCTTCCCAGAAGGAGGGCATGTCTCCTTTTCATATTCTACTATTTTGTCTTTAGACAAAACATTTGGCTAAGTGCAGTTATTTGGTCTCATGAACATTTTTAAGAACAAAATGCAAGTGCAGTCAAACAATTGGCTATGCTTTTGAGTCAATACACTGAAAGCACTTGCTGTATGCACAGTACATTTTGTACAAAAGTTCTCTCCCTAAAACTCTGATCCGAATCTCACAGAAGTAAATGGAAATAATCTGATTGGCTTTTCATCAACTTCAGTAGGCTTTGGATCTGGTAATGTACAGATTTAAAACTCTTGCATCACTAACTCACCTCTGCAGCATGTAATGATTGAGGTAATGGCTGTTCATTCCAGTGGTATCTAGCCGAATACTCAGATTCAGGACTCGACTCGACTCCCCCCCGTCCCAACTCTATTATTCTTTTTGGAAGACCCAGAAAATTTCACCAAAACAATCCTTACTTTCAAAATGTTAAAGTTGCATATCAAAGCATTCAAAAAGTCAGGAAGTGACAAAGTTAAGATTGCACATGCAACCTTAACTCTTGTCTCCTTGTGTGTATGCAATACAATTAAGTCTTCAAATCATCACTTACTGCTTCTAAATGAAGATACAATACAATGCATTTTTTCTATAACCTTAAGATTCACATGTGTAGCAACAATTAACATGTGTACTGTGTTCTACTATATACATATGCCAGACAAGTTCATTCAGGTCATTTATATGAAAAACACAGAGTTAACAATTCTTACAGATTCAATATAACAATACAGAACATTTTTTGTATGAGATAGGATACCTACTGCATAGTTTATTTGGCTTCATAGTTATCTGCCTCATCCTGTGAATTGAATCAAAGGAAAGCTATGCTGCTGGTTGAAAATAAAATGTATACCAGGCAGCAGCCATGAAAAGTACGAAAAACACATAACTTAGAGAGAAACAAACTTATCATATAAAAAAAAAAGCCTACAGAAAGTCAATAGAGATATACTGGACCCTCATGACAATGAAATTGTGTAAGTATTCAAGACAGAAAAAAAAATTGCAACTACCACAAGAATATTGGAAATGCAAGTGCAGGTTGTAATAAAAATGTACAATATTAGATTGTATTTGAACATGTTTTTGCCAACACTATTGTAATGCGGGCACACACAGGGGAAGAGTTAAGGTTGTAATGTGTGACCTTAACTATGTTATTTTCTGACCTCTGAGTGATCAACTATGTAACTAATATTGTCCAAGTAATTTTAACATTTTTTAAATGAAGTAGTGATGACATTTCACAAGCTTCGTTGTCAGACAGCTTAAACTGATAAAAATGAAAATGCACTTGCCCTTTCCATTGAATATGGTTGGGGTTACACAGATAAAACAGATGACCAAATATGACCTTATGCCTTTATATTGTACAAATATCTAGACATACTGCCTCTCTATTTTTAAAAACATGAACCATTTTTTGTGCCCACAAGGGTTTCTAGTAATGGTGGTTTTGAACTTTTTGTAATTTTGCTTTTTAAACTCAACCATAAATAATTGATCGGACTCTAAGATGGGACTGGCCATATATAGAGGCAACTCTGTCAATGGGTGTTAAACCCAGATGAGCTCCACACTCACCAGGCTGCTGTAATGAACTGAAACCTTGGGTCTAGTGTGCTTTTGGCTTGCTGGGGCTGGACAGTGTGGAGGCACTCTCTCCAGACCTCCAGACCACTCCAGGTGCAGACCGCATGTCTGACACCCTTCTTGCCGCTGGGGACCCCGCAGTCCAATTGCCTAGGCCCTGAAACTGGCACCAGTTCTCACAAGCCTCCCCAGTAGGTATTACATGCCCTCAGAGTTCCATCAAAGCTGTGGACTATCTGGGTTACTATTTCTCTCTCTGGGGGCTGTAAGACAACATAAACAAGTACCAATGAGACTCTGTAAAGAATTTATAAACACACATACACACACACACTTTACTCATCAAGAAAGCATAAGAAACTTATAGCTCCATGCAAAAATAATAAGCTGCTCACAAAACACTTTCCCTCAATGTCCTCATTATTCTGATGACCGTATGGAAAGTCCTTTCAGGATCCCAAAATCTCTCTCCTCCTTTTCCTCTTGCCATCCTTGCATCTTGGTTCTGGCTGGAAAGAGATAGCTACTAAAAGCAGATGTTGTCCTTTTATAACTCCCTGTCCCCTTTGTTGTGTGACTCTCCTGATCAGCCTCAAAGTCCCCGTCCCCCACCTTCTTAGTTGCTCAAGGTCCCACATCAGGTGATCCGTTGCTTGGTTACCACCCACCTCAAATCCAGATTGGAAAACATGGTTTCTTGCAGCTTGGCCACTCTCCTTAGCATACTCATTGGATTGCCAAGACACAGTCATTCAATATGAATGACCATTGAACACGCTGCCCTCTGTCAACACCTCCAATGCAAAATGAAGGCAAAAAAGACAACAGGGAAAGCCCATTATGGCCTCAGAACCAAAATAGTGCTCACAAAACAAAATGTAGTGTATAATAGTTATAGACAGAACAGACAGATGCTACATCATCACAAAGAGAAAACCAGGCCCCAAGCCACAGAAACTAGCCAGCAGGAGCGAACTCAAGAAGCAGACACTGATGATGTCCTCACACTGATTTCTACAATTTTCACTCTAGATATTTTCTCACCTGTGCTGATTGACTGTTGGCTCTAGTTGCCTCCCTCATAGTCTCTTCCTCTCAGCCTCACTCCTCCTGCCCTTAACGCTCCTCTTCTACTCTCCTCACCCTATCCTACATAACTCCCTCCCTTTATTGTTGCCTCTTCCCTTCCCATGCCTTTCCACTTAGATAATCCCTCCCAACAAAACTGCATGCAAAACATTAAAGGGGGGAAAACCATAAAAATCACATGCTATTTGCAAACCATCACTGTATTCATTCTGCTTGGCCATTCTATCCCTTTCCCCCACCCAGTGTCTGATTTGTATGTTGAGATTGTAAGCTCTTCAAATCAGGAGTTGGCTATATTCTGTGTGCAGTGCTTAGCACAGCTAGGCTCAGTTCTCAGTGAATTCCTAGGAACTACACTCATAAACGTAATAAATAATAATTGAAACATTAAGCATGCACAGCCATGTGCTGGTGCATATCTGAGGTTCTCTCTTTAGGAAGGGTACCGTGCCGCCCACCTAAATTGACCAATAGCAGCTTTCTTAACAAGGGAGGGCTACCAACAATGACAAAGTACTGTGTCACCACTTCCTAGACTATGCCCCCTACCTCTGCCACAATACAGTACTGTGGGTATAGCAAGGGCTGAAAAGTCGATCTTGATAAAATGCTAAGAGACTCATTTTCTAAACCAGAAAGTGAGACTGACCAGATACATTTCAAGGAATAGTTTTATAAGTCAGTAATGAACCTAGCTATACAGTGTCTAGACTTCATTGGGGTCTCAAAAAACAATTATGCTTATCAATGCTTTAGGAAGCTTAAAACAGAATCAAGGGCCTGAACAAAGAAAACTTCCAATCTCAGAATAATAACCAATCACTAAGCAAGTTGAAAGAGATTTCAATACATAGCAGAGACCAATATAAAAATGTCACACTGACTGTGAAGGGAATTTGAGCGTCACTCAGAAGAGCAAAATAGGACTGTACCTCACTCTGTGAAATTGTTACACTGTTTAAGATTCAACAGTAGGAACACTGGGCAAAATCCAGCTCTTCCGGCTAGGAGTTGCATTAGGGGAAAAGGGAATGGAGTAGAGCTGCCTCTGCTAGGGTTCCAACAGCCATTCTGTTAGCTATCTCCAGCATTCACATGGGGACAGAGCACCTCACTGTGTCTTTGGAGTACCAGTGGGCCCGTTAAGTACTCCCTCAGCCTCGTACTCATAGGAATGCTAGGAGCTTATTGTCTTGCACAAGAATGGATGCAGTGGCACTGGAGAGAGACCTGTGTCTGCAAGATTTCTGTGCAACAAAAAATAGGACCTAGCCCATTGTACATAGCGTCTATCTTACTTCAAATGGTAGTGATTTATTTACAGTGTTTACTTGTCTAAAACTCCTGTCATAAATATAAAGAGAAGGGTAAACACCTTTAAATCCCTCCTGGCCAAAGGAAAAACCCTTTCACCTGAAAGGGTTAAGAAGCTAAGATAGCCTTGCTGGCACCTGACCAAAATGACCAATGAGGAGACAAGATACTTTCAAAGCTGGAGGGGGGAGAAACAAAGGGTTCTCTCTGTGTGTTGCTTTTGCCTGGGACCAGAGCAGGAATGCAGGTCAGAACTCCTGTAAAGAGTTAATAAGCAATCTAGTTAGACATGCGTTAGATTCTGTTTTGTTTAAATGGCTGATAAAATAAGCTGTGCTGAATGGAATGTAGAGTCCTGTTTTTGTGTCTTTTTGTAACTTAAGGTTTTGCCTAGAGGGATTCTCTATGTTCTGAATCTGATTACCCTGTAAGGTATTTACCATCCTGATTTTACAGAGGTGATTCTTTTACTTTTTCTTTAATTAAAATTCTTCTTTTAAGAACCTGATTGCTCTTTCATTGTTCTTAAGATCCAAGGGTTTGGGTCTGTGTTCACCTATGCAAATTGGTGAGGATTTTTATCAAGCCTTCCCCAGGAAAGGGGGTGTAGGGCTTGGGGGATTTTGTGGGAAAAGACATTTCCAAGTGGGCTCTTTCCCTGTTATTTTTGTTAGACGCTTGGTGGTGGCAGCAATAAGGTCCAGGGACAAAAGATAAAATGGTTTGTACCTTGGGGAAGGTTTAACCCAAGCTGGTAAAAATAAGCTTAGGGGGTTTTTCATGCAGGTCCCCACATCGGTACCCTAGAGTTCAGAGCGGGGAAGGAACCTTGACAACTCCCAATCATTTACGTATTGAAATAAACAGGCTTAAATATATCTATTACGCACATCATGTTGCTTGAATTTTACCTGGAATGCCATTTTCCCTTAACAGCATTCAGTAATACTTTTGCCAATTCCATGCTTTGTCCTAAGATGATCTGATTGTACTAACTGGATTCCTTCCCCCATTTAGTTTTATGTGCTGTTCCAGCTTCAAGATTCTGAATCTCTTTGGTTTGTTTGTTTTTTAAAAAAACTCGTGGGCAAATCCCTTCAAAGGCTAAATATGTTGTAGAGAGATTCTCTCTCTACCTATATCCTCCTTGATCAACTGCCCATTGTCTATCACCATAGATGTAATTTTTTTTTCAAACCAACAGTTTGGAACCCCTTCTGACCAAACAGCTGGAGTCCTCTTGTTGTCAACATGGTTTTTCTTCCTATGGAGAGTTCTGCTTGGAATTTGGCCAGCCCTTGAAATTTAGACTGTTCTTCTCACACATGCTGCTAATGACTAAACCCTCGATTTGTGCTGGAAATGGCCCACCTTGATTATCATACACATTGTAAGGAGAGTGATCACTTTAGATAAGCTATTACCAACAGGAGAGTGGGTTTGTGTGTTGGTGGGGTGGGGAGTGGGAGTGGGAGAAAACCTGGCTTTGAGCTGGAAATGGCCCACCTTGATTATCATACACATTGTAAGGAGAGTGATCACTTTACATAAGCTATTACCAGCTATTCCATTGTTCCAAGATCCAGGGTTTGGGTCTTTGATCATTTTGTAACCAATTGGGTAAGATATTATTCTCAAGCCTCCCCAGGAAAGTGGGTGTGTAGGGTTTGGGGGGATATTTTGAGGGGAAGACGTCTCCAAGTGGTCTCTTTCCCTGTTCTTTGTTTAAAACACTTGGTGGTGGCCGCATACTGTTCAAGGACAAGGCAAAGTTTGTACCTTGGGGAAGTTTTTAACCTAAGCGGGTAAGAATAAGCTTACGGGGTCTTTCATGTGGGTCCCCACATCTGTACCCTAGAGTTCAGAAGGAACCCTGACAGATGCATTAATTAAATTTGTGACTGAACTCCTTGGCGGAGAACTGTATGTCTCCTGCTGTTTTACTCACATTCTGCCATAAATTTCATGTTATAGCAGTCTCAGATGATGACCCAGCACATATTGTTCATTTTAAGAACACTTTCACTACAGATTTGACACAATGCAAAGAGGGTACCAATGTGACATGTCCTCTGGAATGGTGGTTGAAGCATGAAGGGACATATGAATGTTTAGCACATCTGGCACGTAGATATCGTGTAACGCCGGCAACAACAGTGCCATACGAACGCCTGTTCTCACTTTCAGGTGACACTGTAAATAGGAAGCAGGCGGCATTATTTCCTGCAAATGTAAACAAACTTGTTTCTCTGAACGATTGGCTGAACAAGAAGTAGGGCTGTGTGGACTTGTAGGCTCTAAAGTTTTACATTGTTTTATTTTTGAATGCAGTTATTTTTTGTACATAATTCTACATTTGTAAGTTCAATTTTCGTGATAAAGAGATTACACTACAGTACTTGTATTAGGTGAAATGAAATACTATTGCTTTTGTTTTTTTACATTGCAAATATTTGTAATAAAAAATAAATATCAAGTGAGCATTATATACTTTGTATTCTGTTATAATTAAAATCAATATATTTGAAAATGTAGAACAACCAAAATATTTAAATAAATGGTATTCTATTATTGTTCAGTGTGATTAATTATGATTAATTTTTTTAATCGCATGATTAATTGTGATTCATTTTTTATTCTCTTTTTAAATAATATTTACAGATTGGTGCATCTTGCACCATCTACAGCCCTTGATATCCTTTTACAAAGATCCAAACTCCACACATATCAAACAGTCAGCATGGAAAATTTCAATCCAAGTGGTTGAAGTTTGGCAAAGTTATAAGCAATTGAAAACAAAAATGAAAAAAACATTAGGCAACCTTAGCATGTTCTATAGCAGACATCACTCAATCTTCCACTGAAACATAGCCACCCATGCATTTAATTATAATGGTTCTTTCTCCAAACTGCATAATCTTTTAGTTCCTGGATTCCCTTTACATTTGTATAGTATCTAGTACAACAGGGTCTTGATGTTGATCAGACCTGGGAGCACTGTTAGTTAATAAATATCCAGTAAAAACTAGGGATAGGCAGAAATTCTTGACATTCTAATCAATTTTTTTTCCCAGAAGTGTTTCCCATTTTATGACCAGCTCTAACGACTTTGGCGGGGGTGAGGGGTGCACTTTGGCAGTTTAAGCCACACAGTTACTTATATTGAAATGTACCTGTTGTGTGCAGATTAATCTGAGGAAAATGTTGCCGTCTTCCCCACCTCCCACTCCAAAATCTGATCATCCCTGAAAGCTTCAGTACAGAAAAGCCACAGATCTGCTGCTATTTTCTTTATTTTTACTTCATACAATATAAATTAAAGCCCTGGGATCACATTTACCAAGCCTTACCAGGTTTACATTGGCTTCCTGTCATTCATAAAGCAGATTATTAGAGTCTTATTCTGGTTTATGAAAACTTTCAAGAGCAAACTTCTGGAATTTGAGCCTAATTCAATTCAGGACTATGTTTCTACCTATTCATCATACTCTATGGATATTTATTTCCTTTGAACTCCTTATAGTTGGAAAGAGGAGGATTATTTTGTAGTCTGTGTGCATTTCCTACCCTACTCCAGAGAGCTCTTTTCAAGGGGTCTCAGGAGTGCTGAAGCCTTCTCTTTGTTTCAAAACTTGTGTCAGAAATATTTGCCATTGTGAATCTCCTATTAACTCATAAATAAGTCATAATAGTCACAAAAAGCAAAGGTTCACTCCAGCTCAGCTACAACTGGGCATGGGATTATATGCAAGTTTAAACACATGCACACATCTCACCTCAGTTTCCTGAATACACACTGGGTAATTGTCTTTCCCTACTGTCACCCAACCTCCCCCTTAAAATCACATCCTATAGTGTTAGATTCTTCTTGTTCCTTATACAGGGGCAAGGAGCTTCATCTAATGCACAAGGGCCAGGGACTGTTGCAGTCTCTACACGTGAGGGGAAGTCAGACTGTTCTCCATAGCACTCTCACAAATATCAATTTCCCCCAAAGTGGAAGGGAGTAGAAAGGATAAACCACTCCACCTGTACACTGGTCCAGGCACATTGTTGCAGAGTCGTCAACACCATCCAAAGGAAGGACGGACTTTCTTACAGATCTCCAATTTGTTGGCTACTGGGCTTTTTTTGCACATTGAAGGCAGATGCTATTCTAATTAAATATGACTGGAAGAGGAGAGAGTTTGGTCTTCTCAGGGAAGGCTAGACCTGAAGGGAAGCAAATTAGAAATGGAAGGAGAGGGAAAAGACCAACATACACAGCATGGGATTTTCAGAAGGACCTACCTTTGTGATTTAGGAGCAAAAGCTTCATTGATTTTCTTACTGAAAACATTAGCTTTAAACTCTTTTTTCCTCTATTTACCCATTTGTAAAACTGACCTGAACTGGGACTTGTGCTCCTAAATCTTAAATCCCACACGTTTCCTGAAAGAAAATAGAGTAAGTACGGAAGGAAAAGCTTTTTTTTTTTTGTAGTTATTTGGGTGAAATAAATGCTGAACATGTCTAAGATAAATTGCCCTCCAATTTTATTTTTTCTCTTTACTTTTGCTTGTACGTTTCTTATTCCCTCATTTTAATGCAGAGTCATTAGGTGAAAACATATATTTGTCTAAATACATCACATGTCAGACACATTTGTATCAGAAGTGAGATATAAAAAGGCATCTTTTAAAAGGTGGAAGTCAAATCCTAATGAGGTAAATAGAAAGGAGCATAAACACTGCCAAATTAAATGTAAAAATGTAATAAGAAAAGCCAAAAAGGAGTTTGAAGAACAGCTAGCCAAAAACTCAAAAGGTAATAACAAAACATTTTTTAAGTACATCAGAAGCAGGAAGCCTGCTAAACCAACAGTGGGACCCCTGGACAATTGAGATACAAAAGGAGCACTTAAAGATGATAAAGTCATCGCAGAGAAACTAACCGAATTCATTGCTTCAGTCTTCATGGCTGACGATGTTAGGGAGATTCCCAAACCTGAGCCGTATTCTGTAGGTAACAAATCTGACGAACTGTCACAGACTGAAGTATCACTAAAAGAGGTTTTGGAATTAACTGAGAAAGTTAACAGTAACAAGTCATCGGGACCAGATGACATTCACCCAAGAGTTCTGAAAGAACTCAAATGTAAAATTGCGGAACTATTAACTATGGTTTGTAACCTGTCCTTTAAATCAGCTATGTACCAATGACTGGAAGATAGCTAATGTAACGCCAATATTTAAGAAGGGCTCTAGAGGTGATCCTGGCAATTACAGACCGGTAAGTTTAACGTCGGTACTGGGCAAATTAGTTGAAGCAATAGTAAAAAATGGTTTCAGAGTAGCAGCCGTGTTAGTCTGTATTTGCAAAAAGAAAAGGAGTACTTGTGGCACCTTAGAGACTAACAAATTTATTTGAGCATAAGCTTTCGTGAGCTACAGCTCACTTCATCGGATTCATTCAGTGGAAAATATAGTGGGGAGATTTATATACACAGAGAATATAAAACAATGGGTGTTACCATACACACTGTAATGAGAGTGATCACTTAAGGTGAGATATTACCAGCAGGAGAGTGGGGTGGGGCGGGGGGTGGGAACCTTTTGTAGTGATAATCAAGGTGGGCCATTTCCAGCAGTTGACAAGAACGTCTGAGGAACGGTGGGGGGTGGAATAAACATGGGGAAATAGTTTTACTTTATGTAATGACCCATCCACTCCCAGTCTCTATTCAAGCCTAAGTTAATTGTATCCAGTTTGCAAATTAATTCCAATTCAGTCTCTCGTTGGAGTCTGTTTTTGAAGTTTTTTTTGTTGAAGAATTGCCACTTTTAGGTCTGTAATCGAGTGACCAAAGAGATTGAAGTGTTCTCCGACTGGTTTATGAATGTTATAATTTTTGACATCTGATTTGTGTCCATTTATTCTTTTACGTAGAGACTGTCTAGTTTGACCAATGTACATGGCAGAGGGACATTTCTGTCACATGATGGCATATATCACATTGGTAGATGTGCAGGTGAACGAGCCTCTGATAGCGTGGCTGATGTGATTAGGCCGTATGATGGTGTCCCCTGAATAGATATGTGGACACAGTTGGCAACGGGCTTTGTTACAAGGATAGGTTCCTGGGTTAGTGGTTTTGTTGTGTGGTTGCTGGTGAGTATTTGCTTCAGGTTGGGGGGCTGTCTATAAGCAAGGACTGGCCTGTCTCCCAAGATCTGTGAGAGTGATGGGTCGTCCTTCAGGATAGGTTGTAGATCCTTAATAATGCGTTGGAGGGGTTTTAGTTGGGGGCTGAAGGTGACGGCTAGTGGCGTTCTGTTATTTTCTTTGTTGGGCCTGTCCTGTAGTAGGTGACTTCTGGGTACTCTTCTGGCTCTGTCAGTCTGTTTCTTCACTTCAGCAGGTGTGTGTTGTAGTTGTAAGAATGCTTGATAGAGATCTTGCAGGTGTTTGTCTCTGTCTGAGGGGTTGGAGCAAATGCGGTTGTATCGTAGAGCTTGGCTGTAGACAATGGATTGTGTGGTGTGGTCTGGATGAAAGCTGGAGGCAGGTAGGCACAGCGGTCAGTAGGTTTCCGGTATAGGGTGGTGTTTATGTGACCATCGCTTATTAGCACCGTAGTGTCCAGGAAGTGGATCTCTTGTGTGGACTGGTCCAGGCTGAGGTTGATGGTGGGATGGAAATTGTTGAAATCATGGTGGAATTCCTCAAGGGCTTCTTTTCCATGCGTCCAGATGATGAAGATGTCTTCTCAGACACATAGAAGAGGATAAATTGTTGCGCAAAAGTCAACATGGTTTCTGTAAAGGGAGATCATGTCTCACCAATCTATTAGAGTTCTTTGAGGGGGTCAACAAACATGTGGACAAGGAGGCTCCAGTGGACATAGTGTATTTAGATTTCCAGAAAGCCTTTGACAAGGTCCCTCACCAAAGGCTCTTACGTAAATTAAGTTGTCATGAGATAAGAGGGAAGATCGTTTCACAGATTGAGAACTGGTTAAAAATCAGGGAACAAAGGATAGGAATAAATGGTAAATTTTCAGAATGGAAAGGTGTTCCCCAAGTGGTGTTCCCCAAGGGTCAGTCCTTGGACCAGTCCTATTCAACTTATTCATAAATGATCTGGAGAAAGGGGTAAACAGTGAGGTGGCAAAGTTTGCAGAGGATACTAAACTGCTCAAGATAGTTAAGACCAAAGCAGATTGTGAAGAATTTCAAAAAGATCTCACAAAACTAAGTGATTGGGCAACAAAATGGCAAATGAAATTTAATGTGGATAAATGTAAAGTAATGCACATTGGAAAAAATAACCCCAACTATACATACAATATGATGGAGGCTAATTTAGCTACAACTAATCAGGATAGAGATCTTGGAGTCATCATGGATAGTTCTCTGAAGACGTCCATGCAGTGTGCAGCGGGAGTCAAAAAAAAGAAAATGGGATGTTAGGAATCATTAAAGAAGGGATAGAGAATACGATGGAGAATATCTTATTGCCCTTATATAAGCCCATGTTACGCCCACATCTTGAATACTGTGTACAGAGATGTGGTCCCCTCATCTCAAAAAAGATATACTGGCATTAGAAAAGGTTCAGAAAAGGGCAACTAAAATGATTAGGGGTTTGGAACAGATCCCATATGAGGGGAGATAAAGAGGCTAGAACTTTTCAGCTTGGAAAAGAGGAGACTAAGGGGGGATATGATAGAAGTATATAAAATCATGAGTGGTGTGGAGAAAGTGAATAAGGAACTATTTATATAAGAACTAGAGGCCACCAAATGAAATTAATGGGTAGCAGGTTTAAAACAAATAAAAGGAAGTTCTTCTTCACTCAGCACACAGTCAACCTGTGGAACTCCTTGCCTGAGGAGGTTGTGAAGGCTAGGACTATAACAGGGTTTAAAAGAGAACTGGATAAATTCATAGAGGTTAAGTCCATTAATGGCTATTAGCCAGGATGGGTAAGGAATGGCGTCCCTAGCCTCTGTTTGTCGGAGGGTGGAGATGGATGGCAGGAGAGAGATCACTTGATCATTACCTGTTAGGTTCACTCCCTCTGGGGCATTGGCCACTGTCAGGAGACAGGATATTTGGCTGGATGGACCTTTGGTCTGACCCTGTATGGCCATTCTTATGTTCTTAAATGAGCTGTTACCATTCAAGAAATTATACGGTGTGTAGTTTTAGTTTTTCCAATGGTGCAAAAACAAGAAAAAATGTTTCAACAAGTGCAACTAATTAAATTTCCTACACAGCATCACTTTTCAGTAGACAACTTCCTAACTGAGTTTCTACAAAAGTAAACATATATCTACCTACATCTATGTCACAAACACATATCTATGTTATTTGCTTATACTATTTACTGTACGAAATACAGCTCTTATGGCAGTCATTTGTGATTTGGTCAGATTTGTTTCTACCAAATAATCCAGTGAATGGAACAGAAACCTAGATATTTTAAATCTGTAACAACAACAAAAAGCAAAAAAATACATTTCCAAATTGTTTTTCTTTTCTTGGTTATATCTGGAGCTTATATTTATTACATGCTAATCCTCCAATCTTCACTCATGTAGTCCCATCAATGCCAAGGGAAAGAATTGGGCCCTATGAGGAAATCCAACCATGTGCAGAGGGCCAGGATGAGGCCCATATGCTACTTAAGTTCCACGTAAGCCTTGTTCTGAGGAAGCAAATAGTAGGCTTTGTACTGGGTCCTTCACACAGGGGTGAATTTCACCTGGGGTGCAATATTGACCATGGAAGTTTGCTTAGTTAGTAACTGGTAATTAATTTTAAAATGTTGCTGTAGAATATAATCATATCCAGACATACTGGAGCTGTGCAAAATTTTCCATTTTTAAATTGTATGAATTTAAAAAACCCTCACACTTCATTAAATTTTGCAAAACTGAATTTTATCAAGAGCACAGGAATTGCTACACAGGATCAGATCAATGGTCCATTTCATCTCGTGTCATGTACATGACACTTAATTCACAGTTACAAATTCACAAAACCCCAATTTTTGCCATTTCCAGGCTTCCCACATGTGATAGGATTTAGGTGAAAAACATGAAGATGGAGTGATAAATACCTCTTCCCATTCCCCGCATTGACATTTGGGTTTTTGCTTTGGGGAGACAGGTGGGAAGATTTTGAGACTATTACAAATTTCAGGAATTAAAAAATCTACTGTGTTTGTAATGAAAGTCAAGAGTGGAATCTGCAGGAGGACAGCCACCTAGGACTTGTTATTCACAAAAACAGGTAAAGCAAGTGTAATGCATTCCCTTGAATTATAATGGTCATCCCAGCTATAAACACATACCACAGGCTCCTTACCACATACTTTATATTCATCTAGGCAATGACTGTGGTGTCAGTTTTTGCTATTAACATTTTACGAGCTAAGATTGATCATTTTTATACTGAACTTGTGAAATCACTAAAGTGAAATTGAATGAAACCAAATCAGGGAGTAATTCTGGCAGAGAAGCATAAATAAAGCAGAAAGGCCAGCTTCAGTTCTCAGTTAATCCTAGGCTATACACCTGTAATAAGCAGCAATGGGATCAAAATTTACTGAGAAGAATGAAGCTGTCTAGAGAAGCTCTAGAAGATACTAGAATGGGGAGAAACATAAGAATCTGAAAGTCTGGTAAAAAGAATCTGTTCTGAGAACCATTAAAATAATCTCAGACTTCATATTTTCAGTGTTGAATATTCATGTAAATCTCTTCCTTTCTATAGGCAAACCACCTTGTATACCAATGAGTAGTGAGGAGCAGAGGTGACTGGATGCTAATAATGTACAGCAGTGAGGCCCTTGGAATTGTCCAAAAAAAGTTACCCATCCAGGGACAGCATTCTACCTGATTATGCGTCATCTGTAAAGATTGATACTTACAATGTCTAAGAATCAATTTATTCATTGGATGCGGCTTTGGACAAACCAAGTTCCCTAGCCTTTCATATGAAACTTTCGTTGCAGAAAAGGGAGAATTCCTTACCATAGTGACCTGTTTCATGACTTTTTAGCATCTCACCTTGAAATTTCTATATGCACTTCAATATTTCCAGGACATGATTTCCTTTGCAGATTTCAGGCAGGATCCTCCATTTCCCGACACACTGAAACTATTTGCTGATATAATGGGAGTTTGAGATGTGCAAGAAATGCTGGATTGAGGCTTCAAAAACATTACCTCAATGATGTTGGCGGTAGGGAGAGAGCTGGCCCATGCTATGAACTGCAGTCATTTTAGGGATACTAATGTTAAAGATCGTGGCTGTTGGCACAAGTACCCCTACCTTGCAAAGAGATGCAAGCAGATACAAGGGTCACCTGCATACATCTCCTCGTATGATCATGGACTAGTTTAAGTCAATAGGGCTCTCGTAGGATCTACCATGAGGCATTCTTTGTAGGATGGGGGGGGGTTGTTTGTATTCGTATTATTTATTATTCATATCGAAGTTAGAAATCTATACATGATCTTCAAAGTACTAAATAAAATCACAGACTTGTAGGACTGGAAGGGACCTCGAGAGGTCTTCTAGTCCAGTCCCCTGCAGTCAAGGCAGGACTAAGTATTATCTAGACCATCCCTGACAGGTGTTTGTCTAACCTGCTCTTAAAAATCTCCAATGACCGAGATTCCACAACCTCCTAGGCAATTTATTACAGTGCTTAACCACTCTGACAGTTAGGAAGTTTTTCCTAATGTACAATTTAAGCCCAATGCTGCTGCTTCTATCCCCAGAGGTTAAAGAACATTTTTTCTCTCCCTCCTCCTTGTAAAATCTTTTATGTACTTGAAAATTGTTAACATGTCCCCTCTAAGTCTTCTCAAGATTGAAAAAAATTGGGTTTGTTTAATCGTCCCTCATATGTCATGTTTTCTAGACCTTTAATCATTTTTGTTGCTCTTCTCTGGACTTTCTCCAATTTGTCTACATCTTTCCTGAAATGTGGTTCCCAGAACTGGACACAATACTGCAGTTGAGACCTACTGAGTATGGAATAGAGCAGAAAAATTATTTCTTTTGTCTTTCTTACAACACTCCCACTAATACATCCCAGAATTATAGTTGCTTTTTTTTTTTTTGCGCAACAGAGTTACTGTTTGCTCATATTTAGTTTGTAATCCACTCTGACCCCCAGATATCTTTCCACAGTAATCACCACTAGGCAGTCATTTCCCACTTTGTATGTGTGCAACTGATTGTTCCTTCCTCAGTGGAGTGCTTTGCATTGGTCCTTACTGAATTTCATCCTATTTACTTCAGACCATTTCTCCAGATTGTCCAGATTATTTTGAATTTTAATCCTATCTTCCTAAGCACTTGCAGCCTCTCCCAGCTTGGTATCGTCTGCAAACTTCATAAGTGTACTCTCTATGCCATGATCTAAATTATTGATGAAGATATTGAACAGAAACGGACCCAGGATCCCTGCGGGACCCTAATGGATATGCCCTTCCAGCTTGACTGTGAAGCACTGATAACTACTCTGTGGGAACAGTTTTCCAACTAGTTATGCACCCACCTTATAGTAGCTAGGTTGTATTTCCCTAGTTTGTTTATGAGAAGGTCATGCGAGACAGTATCAAAAGCCTTACTAAAGTCAAGATATACCACATCTACCACTTCCCCCCACTTCCCCCCACCCACAAGGCTTGTTAACCTGTCAAAGAATGCTGTTAGGTTGGTGTGAAATGAGGGGAAATGAAGAGCAATTTTATCTTCTGCTCACATTTACCTTGTATAGAAGGTGATAAAAAAAACTGAATATCAATTATAGAAAAAATTTCAGTGTTTCAGCCTTCTCTGTTCACAAGTTCAAAATGGAACATTGTTGGGAGGAGTTTCATAATTTTTTCTTTTACTTTAAATTTTTTTTAATTCCACCACACATACTTTTTCTCCCCCATTACTCATTTATGTTCCTTTTTGGTCACTGAATGCAATAAAATAAAAGACACTCAAGGGTTTGATTTCCTTTAAATATTCATATTTCTTTTTTCTTCCCAATTTTAGTTTTTGTGTTCCTGTAACTTTTCAAAAAAACTTCTTTTACTTTGTGAAAGTGGCTGAGTGACAAAATGAAACATTGGGGGGAAAAGAGGGAGAAAAGGGGAAAAACAAAACATTTGAAATTTCAAATTTGTTATTGATGTTTGAAACTCAACTAAAATTTCTTTCATTTTGAAATTTCCCATCAACAAACAAAAAATTCATTTTTGATTAATCCCTATTTTGGGGCAGGAAATTTTTTCAGATGAAAAACATTAAACAGCTCTAATTTTGACCATGTGCTTCTTTTTCCAACTTGTGCTGAAATCTCTCTGAATTTATGGATGTTTAGATGCGGCTTTCATTCCCCTTCAACATAGTCACAGATTATGATGCCCAAGGCTGGAAATTTTCCTAAAGGAGCTGAAAATATATATCATTACCTGTCATTCTGAAAAATAAAGCCCGGTGCTCTACATTTCAGACTCACTGGCTATTGCTGTATTGTGCGTGTGGCCAGCTTATGAAGCTGAACAGTACACCCAGTAATTTACAGGAGCCGGATGGTCTGCTTTTTGTAAGAAGTTACTTATTAGATAACCTTTTAGAAATGATTCCATGGCTTTAAAATGTCTCCCTTTGACTAAACAAAGCTTCTACATTATAATGAAATGGTAATATTTGCCTACTTCAAAGAAGATATAGGGGAGACTGAATAAAATGAATAGAATTTCAACTTTTAATAACAACTTACATTTATACAAACACTTTACCCTCCCAAATTGCTTTACAAAGTTAACTAATGAAAATGCAAGCCATACATAAGGACCATTAATCCAGCCAGGGAAATGTGGCAGCTTTTTAACAGTGTACAGGAAAAATATACAACTGTAAAGAGAAAGAAATGAATACCACCATATCCATTTTCTAGTCAAGTAGTGATCATGGGTTACCCAGAGTATTAGGGGGTAGAGCCATTATCCACCCCTCCTTACTTTCTGTTTGTCAGTGGGAGTTCCCCCCTACACACTGTGACAGTGTGTCTAAGGGTAGACATGTCTGTAGTAAACATATGTACAAGAAGTCTTTCAAAACATCACAGATTCAAGTTTAGGATTTCTCCTGCCTGATGGAATCCATTGCATTAAGGACAGAAATTACATATTAACTTTTGAGTGACAGTTAACAAATGGCGTGAAGTGTAGCGTGGGTGAGGAACTTTTTGAAAAATGCCAATTTGTAGAAACTGAAACTTTGTTCTTAAAACAGGGCCAGGTTTGAAACATTTCCCAACTCAAATGTGGAGGAAAAAAAATTTCAAAATTGTGTGAACATTCCTTTTTACCATTTTTTAAATTAAAAAAATCCTGTTTTCTGATTCAAAAACTTATCATTTCTATAGTTAAGCTAATTAGATTTTTAGAGGTTGAAGACAAAAAGGTGGATATCTAAATGAAATGTTTCGATTGATCCAAAATGGGGGTGGGGCGGGGGGAGGAATCAGGTTTTTTTGTTCACAAATAATTTCGAGGTCTTGACTTGTCATCCCCAACTCAAAACAAAAAATTTTTGAACTCTCAAAAATATTTGTGGACTAAGAAAATTGTTTCTTTTCCATCCTAGTGAAGTGCCTACTTAATGATTAGCAGTAACTTCAGATAAGGCCACTTTACTATTTCAGTTTAATGTGGGGAAAGAATGCCATATAATTTATCCTTATGCCCTTAAAGCGCATTTGAAAGAGGATAACACACAATTTCATTTCAGAGAATTCAGCACTCAGAATCAATGGGCAGGTGGTCAATCCAATTTTTTTTCATTTTCTAGTGCTCAATTAAACACAAGAATAAATTTCACTTCACTTTTCACAGGCAATGCTGTCATCCACTTAATTTCTGTAATTAAACTTCTTTAGAAATATCCAGATGACTAAACATTTGTTTCAAAGCTCAAAAGCCGCCACAGCATGTATTGTCATAAAATAACTAAGGGGATGGATTCAGCAGAAGCTTTTGGTAGCAGCTGGGATTGCATTAAAATGGAGAAAAAGCATTAAGAGTCAATGGGAAATACAGATATAGAAGATAAAACAATACTTTGTTAGCTACACATAATTATAATTTTGGTTGCCTGTAGAAACAGCTCTCAACATATTAAGCAATCGTCCTCATTTTAATTGAATTTTGTATTGCACGCCTCCTTTAATCTTTGTCGGATAATTAACTGATTGCTTGTACTATGGCACCCAAAGAAATGTCTGGGTTTTAAATTAAAATGTTGCAGAGTTCATGTGAGCCTCCAGTGGACACACCAAAAAAAAAAAAAAAACAGGCAAGAAAAGGGGGGAGGCTGTGTAGCGGGGAGCCAATATTGGAGAAACTAAAATTAATTGTGCTATGTGGATATGTAATGCTCAAAATAATTTTATTTTATTTAATTAAATTTCACTGGAGTCAGTATGCCTTTTATCTTTGCTTCATAATGGAGCCTGTGTATGGTCTCAGCTGTAAGTGAAGTATGGGATTTGCAAGGGTTTATGGAAAACAAATGAATATTTTAATTAAAAATTAAACTAAAAGTTTTAGGGCCTTAAGATTCCCTGTGCTGAGTGGTAAAATGCACCTACAGTGAAGGTGGGGGAAGCCTTGCAGAGAGGATAGGCAGGTATAAGGAATGTTCCAGAGCCCATACACTCCTGTCACCCATCGCCACTCGCATCGTGAATTCTCTATAGGGCCCATCTGCGATACAGAAAAACCATGGCAACAACATTGGGCAGAGATCAGGGAAACAAACAGTCTAAGTCACATGCTTCTCCTAGGCGCCACCAGACACACAGAAAATAAGAGGGATTAATGCTGTTTGGAGCAAAATTAATTTTTCTTCTGTGTTTGGGACCTGATTCAAAGCCCAGTTAAGCCATTAGAAAGACTCCCATTGACTTCAGTGGGCTTTGGGGCAGGTGCTCTGCGAGTTCTATTAGAGACCACACACTGAGTACAAGCACCGCTCAGAAGCCAACAGCAGTGTAGCTACTGGTACTGCGCTGGCCATGTTGCCATCGCTGGATTGGAGGGGGCTGGAGGAGGCATGGAAAAAAAGACACTTTCTACATAGCTAACTGTCAGATCCTGGATGCTGATCCGTCCACAGAGTGGCCTTAGACAGAGGAGGGGGCATTGTACTGGAAATGCTTCTCCCACATGTTTGGGCACTCTTTTAGATAACTGTTCCACTCCTTCAGCTTTGCAGGGGAGGATCAGGTGTATTTGCCATCAGCTGTAAATATTTGTGGTATCTAAGTCGCTGGGGGGACAAAAAAGTTTGTGTTCAAAAATACTTTCCTTGTTATACTTTCAATAGTGATTTATTTGTTCAATTCCCAGAGCTACTGAGAGGCCTTGAAGTTGTGGAGCAAAGTAAATAATGTATGCTACTAGACAATGAAATTAATGTGGGTTCCTCCCCTCCTTCCAGGGTCACACAGAGGTTTTGGGGACCCTGGGGCAAAATCTAAAACTGAGGCTCTCAATACTTTCAAAAAGCTTTCCCCTCCTCCTCCCTAGCCCATGAGGCCCTGCACCCACCCCCACCCTGGAGACTCAGCCCTCAAGGGAACCATTCTAATGTCCCATCCCAGAAGTCCCTGCCTATCCCACCTCACCTTACCCATCCCGGCTGGCAAGCCTCACCCTCCCCAGCACAGCTTCCTGCCTGATTCCCAGGGCTAACAGGAGCCACCATGGTTTCAGCAGCCAGCAGGTGATAGTCCAGCACAGGGCACACTGCATGCAGGAGGTGCTCTAGCTATAATGGTGCTAAACATCATGCACCAGGTCATTACACCATTCTCTCAAATTTGGCTTGAATATCCTCTGTCATGACAGAGCGGCCACTGAGCCACACCTGAATGGTGCTGTGACCCTGCGTGCCAGGGCACAACACTGCTCCTTGAAGTTCAGCCTGGCTATCTGTTGCTTTCTCCCCCATTTTATTATTCCACAGGTTTGGGGGCACCCTAAAAGAGGGGGCTGGGTCAAACTGCCCCTTTCAATTCCCCTCTGGGTGACCTTGCCTCCTACGCACAACTAGCCATACCCCAACCCACATAGAAAATAAAGTAAGTTAAAAAGAGTTTCTTGTTTGGAAACTTTTCCTTAATCATGACTGTAGTTCCATTGCAGTCCGTGGGAATATGCATGCAAGCAAGCATTACAAGAGAAGGCTCTCAGTTGTCGTCTCTGAGTCTCCATTTTGTGCTACAGTTTTTTACAGGCACTCTAGAAAATTTCTACAATATCATCTTGGAACTACTCTATTAAAACAAGTGCTGTGGCAGCCTCATGATTAAAGTAAACCCAACCCAATTACCATTAAAAGTTTTCTAAAGCATGGAAACGAAGTCCTGATTTCTACAAATAATTTGTCAAGCTCTCGCCTCCAGAGATGTGTCACGACTCTTTAAGCCAGTGATTTGTTAGTAATGGATAACCCAGGGAAAACTCTCTGTTCCCTGGTTCTAAATGTTCAACAACTTCTCACTCAAGAAATGTACTTTACTCACCTTTCAGTTATCTGTGGTGTGAGTTATCACTCACTACACCCTATTTTACCTTAGTCTTCAACTTCAGGATTGTTGTATGGCTTCCTACTTCTAGTATGGTCATAGATAGCATGTTTCACACAGTGATTAAGGAGTGGAAAGGCTGCACACTTCTATGTCTGCCCAGATAAGCCGTGATATATGATGCCATTAGCACCCTGAAAGCTTGGGGGAACCCCTCGTGATAAAGAAATATGGAGGTTTTCTTTCCTGTTTTGTTTTGCACAGATGCAATTATGGAAGGTCAGATTCTGCCCTCACCTCCACATACAGAATGGGAGCTCAGCCATCTCAGTGGCACCATCCTTCCCCACCACAGAGGTCTTTCTGTGAAGTCCATGAACCACGAGGGGAGAGGATATAGAGGGCAGGTAGGGTGGTGGAAAAGTGGGTGGCTGGGGGATTGGAGGGTGCCCATCTTTCCCCTTCCAGCCCCATGGACTATCCCTGTAGAGAATGATATAGCCCAGGGGTGTTTATTCAGTTCAACTTCCCCTATTTTAGGGGGCTCCAATCAAGGGGGAAGCCCTGGTAGCACGTCCACTCTGGAGCTACAACGCTAGGTCAATGACAAGAGCTGGTGCAGCTGCACAGACTCTCTGAAGGAACAGCTCTAACTCCTCACAAATCCCTGTAGATCTGTCAGGCGCAGCCCTTTCCTCAGAGGGATGACATGGTGGGATCTAGATCGGGGTGGCCAACCTGAGCCTGAGAAGAAGCCAAACTTTACCAAAGACCCACAGTGATACTCAGCAGCCCCCATCAGCTCCCCACCCTGCTCCCAGCACCTCCCACCCACCAGCAGCTCCGCCGATCAACGCTTCCCCCTTCGTTCCCCGCACCTCCCAATCAGCTGTTTCGTGGCTCTGCGCGGGGGGGGCTCTGCAGGGGAGGGGGAGGAGCGAGGGCACAGCAGGCTCAGGGGAGGGGGTAGGAAGCGGTGGAGTGGGGGCAGGGCCTGTGGCAAAGCCAGCAGTGAGCAGTAAGCACCCCCTGGCACATTGGAAAATTGACACCTGTAGCGCCAGCCCCAGAGTCAGTGCCTATACAAGGAGCCACACATTAACTTCTAAAGAGCCGTATGTGGATCCGGAGCCACAGGTTGGCCACCTCCGATCTAGATGAAGGAATCCTTCCTCAGATCTCCTCTCTCAAAGGACCCTCCAATGGGTTTTACTGAAAGAGGTGTGAGCTCGGCCATCAATATTGATTTTTTGGTGTGCCTCTGATTTAGCATTCTAGGCCCTTCACAGAAACATTTAAATCATGAATCCTAGGAAGGCTTACACCCGTTTGGCAGTTACTGAGTGGCATTATCCATATCTGAGGCTCTCTCAACAGCTGTAGCATCAGCACCTTCAAGATGAAAAGGAAATTAGAAAGAAGAAACATTTCTTAATTATGCTGTAGGCAACCTTCTACTAATACATCCCTTCAGTCCCATCCCAAGTGAAGAAGCTGACACATTGCATGTCCTACAGGCAAATTAGCAGCTGTCTGAGCCGTGCCCTTCACTGTACGTAGTTGCACACAGGTGTGTATGTTTTTTGCTTCTGGCTAGCAGCCAGAGATTTATATTTTGCTCACAGCTTTTTTCCTGGAAGAGTGGGAGCAGGTGATAGTAATCTCTCACACACACACCCCCAGCCCCCCACAGCGGGCTCAGTGCTTGCTGGTATGGCCAACAACTCTGACAGACACTTGGTCACTACTAGACTTAACATCTTAATTCAAAAATACTCAAAGCATACATAGTATATGATGCCTTTTAATCCCATAGGATCTCAACATACTTCACAGCTCTGGGCCTGATCTAGTTCCCAATGATGTAACTAGGAGTATTGCTACTGACTCCAGTGGGCACAGCATTGTTGCATAAAAAGAGGGTCCTAACCAGAATATGCATTTGTTCTGCACCTAGCAAAATGGGTGCTATAAGGAGGGCTTTGGGATGTATGGCCACTGGGAGGCATTCATGGACAGAGGACAGTTCTCTTGGGATGGATTTCATCTGAGTAGGGAAGGAAATAGACTTCTAGGATGGAGGCTGGCACAACTCATTAAGAGAGCTTTAAACTAGGAATTTGGGGGGAGATGGTTGGGAGATGTCCAGGTAATCTCCACGCCGGATTTTAACATTGGGAGGGAAGAAAACAAAGTAAGAAAGGATACAGCCATGGGTAGGAGAATGGATATAAGGAGGAAGGGCAGTGTGGATACCAGTCTAACAGGTCATACTGGCTGAAGAATGTCTGTGCCTAATTGGGTAAAGAATGTGAGCGAGGTCAAACAGCAAAAATTAAGATGTTTGTACACCAATGCGAGGAGCCTAGGTAACAAAATGGAGGAACTAGAGCTACTGGTTCATGAAGTGAAATCAGATATTATAGGGATAACAGAAACATGGTGGAATAGTAGTCATGACCGGACTACAGGTATTGAAGGGTATGTGCTGTTTAGGTAAAGACAGAAATAAAGGTGGTGGAGCAGCATTTGAAATCAATGATGAGGTAGAATGTAAAGAAATAAGAAGGGATGGAATGGATAAGACAGAGTCCGTCTGGGCAAAAATCACATTGAGGAAGAAAACTACTAGAACCTCCCCTGTGTTAGTGCTTGGGGTGTGCTATAGACCGCCGGGATCTAATTTGGATATGGATAGAGCCCTCTTTAATGTTTTAATGAAGTAAATACTAATGAAAAGTGCATGATCATGGGAGACTTTAACTTCCCAGACCTAGACTGGAGGACAAGTGCTAGTAATAATAATAGGGCTCAGGTTTTCCGAGATGCAATAGCTGATGGATTCCTTCATCAAATAGTTGCTGAACCGACTAGAGGGGATGCCATTTTAGATTTGGTTTTGGTGAGTAGTGAGGACCTCATAGAAGAAATGGTTGTAGTGGACAACCTTGGTTCAAGTGATCATGAGCTAATTCAGTTCAAACTGAATGGAAGAATAAACAAAAAATAAATCTGTGACTAGGGTTTTTGATTTCAATAGGGCTGACTTTCAAAAATTAAGAAAATTAGTTAGGGAAGTGGATTGGATTGAAGAATTTATGGATCTAAAGACAGAGGAGACTTCAAGTCAAAGTTGCAGATGCTATCGGAAGCCTGCATCCCAAGAAAGGGGAAAAAATTCATAGGCAGGAGTTGTAGACCAAGCTGGATGAGCAAGCATCTCAGAGAGGTGATTAAGAAAAAGCAGAAAGCATACAGGGAGTGGAAGATGGGAGGGATCAGCAAGGAAAGCTACCTTATTGAGGTCAGAACATGTAGGGATAAAGTGAGAAAGGCTAAAAGTCAAGTAGAGTTGGACCTTTCAAAGGATATTAAAACCAACAGTAAAAGGTTCTACAGCCATATAAATAAGAAGAAAACAAAGAAAGAAGAAGTGGGACCGTTAAACACTGAAGAGTGGAGGTTAAGGATAATCTAGGTATGGCCCAATATCTAAACAAATACTTTGCCTCAGTCTTTAATGAGGCTAATGAGGATCTTAGAGATAATCGTAGCATGACAAATGGGAATGAGGATATGGAGGTAGATATTACCCTATCTGAGGTAGAAGCGAAACTCGAACAGCTTAATGGGACTAAATCAGGGGGCCCAGATAATCTTCATCCAAGAATATTAAAGGAATTGGCACATGAAATTGCAAGCCCATTAGCAAGAATTTTTAATGAATCTGTAAACTCAGGGATTGTACCGTATGACTGGACAATTGCTAACATAGTTCCTATTTTTAAGAAAGGAAAAAAAGTGATCCAGATAACTACAGGCCTGTTAGTTTGACATCTGTAGTATGCAAGGTCTTGGAAAAAGTTTTGAAGGAGAAAGTAGTTAAGGACATTGAGGTCAATGGTAAATGGGACAAAATACAACATGGTTTTACAAAAGATAGATCATGCCAAGCCAACCTGATCTCCTTCTTTGAGAAAGTAACAGATTTTTTAGACAAAGGAAATGCAGTGGATCTAATTTACCTAGATTTCAGTAAGACATTTGATATGGTGCCACATGGAGAATTATTAAATTGGAAAAGATGGGGATCAACATGAAAATTGAAAGGTGGATAAGGAATTGATTAAAGGGGAGACTACAGCAGGTCATACTGAAAGGTGAACTGTCAGGCTGGAGGGAGGTTACTAGTGGAGTTCCTCAAGGATCGGTTTTGGGACCAATCTCATTTAATCTTTTTATTACTGACCTCGGCACAAAAGGCAGGAATGTGCTAATAAAGTTTGCGGATGATACAAAGCTGGGAGGTATTGTCAATACAGAGAACGACCGGGATATCATACAGGAGGATCTGGATGACCTTGTAAACTGGAGTAATAGTAATAGGATGAAATTTAATAGTGAGAAGTGTAAGGTTATGCATTTAGGGATTAATAACAAGAATTTTAGTTATAAGCTGGGGACGCATCAATTAGAAGTAATGGAGGAGGAGAAGGACCTTGGAGTATTGGCTGACCACAGGATGACTATGAGCCCCCAATGTGATATGGCTGTGAAAAAAGCTAATGCGGTCTTGGGATGCATCAGGCGAGGTATTTCCAGTAGAGATAAGGAGGTGTTAGTACCGTTATACAATGCACTGGTGAGACCTCAACTGGAATACTGTGTGCAGTTCTGGTGTCCCATGTTTAAGAAGGATGAATTCAAACTAGAACAGGTACAGAGAAGGGCTACTAGGCTGATCCGAGGAATGGAAAACCTGTCTTATGAAAGGAGACTCAAGGAGCTTGGCTTGTTTAGCCAAACCAAAAGGCTGAGGGGAGATATGATTGCTCTCTATAAATATATCAGAGGGATAAATACCAGAGAGGGAGACTAATTATTTAAGCTCAGTACCAATGTGGACACAAGAACAAATGGATATAAACTGGCCATCGGGAAGTTTAGACTTGAAATTAGATGAAGGTTTCTAACCATCAGAGGAGTGAAGTTCTGGAACAGCCTTCCAAGAGAAGCAGTGGGGGCAAAATGTTGGATCATATTAAAGAAGTTCTGTATTAAAATCACAAATGAGTTTGATTCCCCATAGTTTAAATTCCAGGGTATTACTAATTAAGAGGTCTCTTGGTTTTTGGTACTGTTTCTCTCCCTCTATGTGTGAAACTTGCAAGCTGCTAATTGTGTTAGTACATTCTAAGACAGAGTCTGTTCTCAAAGCAATTCTTTGTAACAACTACTCACACAGAGAGAGATTCAAAGCAATACTCCATAACAACAGAAACAGCACTCAGAGACTCCCCGCCCTTTTGTTGTATTCATCTCGCTTTGTTAACAATTGTGATTAAAATAGAGATAGAGGATGTATGTGGATGGATGCTTGGTGTGGATAACAACTGAATGATCAGGGAGGTGCCAGCCTAAGAATCCAGTGTCCATTGGCTGAAGAAGGCGTCAAGTGGAAATAACCAGAGGACCCCCGGAGGGCAGACTGGAATCCACCCAACAGCTTCAAGAATGGGAGAACCAAAGAACAAGATAACATCTGGCAGCACGGAGCCATCAGGAATGTGCCATCTGCTGATTGATTCAGCAACAGCATGATGAAGCAATTCTCAGACTGGCATAGGAAGAAATTCCTATAAAAACGGACTCTAGAAAGTGAGAACTTTGGGGTCTGATTCTCCAAACCAACTTCCAGGAGCACCAGATGAGCATCTGACAAGGTCCTGCTCCCTCATGTCCAGGCCACCTGGCCAGTGGCTTGGCATGAGCAACTCTAAGGCTGGTAACTACGATAACAACCTTGCAGAACGTGTGTGTGTGTGTATGAATGAATGAATGTGTGAATAAATATGAAATTGAATAGAATGTTATAGCTATAACTGCTTACTATGATTCTTTCTGTATTCACAATACATGTGGCATTTTGCCTTTTCCCCTTTAATAAGACCCTGCTGGTTTTTATTTTATTGGTATAACAAAAAGACATATCTGGCTTCAAGATTAAACTCGATAAGTTTATGGAGGAGATGGTACGATGGGATAACATGACTTTGGCAATTAACTGATCTTTAACTATTCATGGTAAATAGGCCCAATGGCCTGTGATGTTAGATGAGGTGGGATCTGAGTTACTACAGAGAATTCTTTCCTGGGTATCTGGCTGGTGAATCTTGCCTACATGCTCAGGTTCAGCTGATCGCCACATTAGGGGTCGGGAAGGAATTTTCCTCCAGGGCAGATTGGAAGAGGCCCTGGGGTTTTTCGCCTTCCTCTGCAGCATGCGGCATGGGTCACTTGCTGGAGGATTCTCTGCACCTTTAAGTCTTTAAACCATGATTTGGGGACTTCAATAGCTCAGACATAGGTGAGAAGTTTATTGCAGGAGTGGTGGGTGAGATTTGGTGGCCTGCATTGTGCAGGACATCAGACTAGATGATCATAATGGTCCCTTCTGACCTTAATAGCTAAGAGTCTATAATCCTTGACTGGAGCACCTCAGTGCTACCATAACACAAACAAACAATAATATCCAGACAGCTCACTTCACTCACTGCTGTAAGGCAGACACCTCTGAGTAAAACCTCACAACTGTTTAACAACATACACTACTGCTACACAAAAGGAAGAGGAAAATATTCTATCCATTTGAAACTGTTGGAGTTTAGGAAGGTAGAATGTAATTATCAGAGATTAAATTTGTTTTTAGAAACTGTAGTCAATGCTCTGCTCTTTCAAAAAGAGCCATGTGATCAGACAGAAGACATGGTCACTGTTTGATTTTTCACTCAGGAGGTATCACTATCAGCAGGACATTGTCCCCCGCAAATGTGCTGGTGTCAGTGGTTCCATAATAATGTGGCAGGCAGGGGAGCACGCACATCACTCCTAGGTAGGTCTCCTTATCCAACTAATGGAGCCCATCTTAGCTTGTCAGATCTGATGGAATTGCAGCACAAAGGTGGTTACAGCTGAAGTAAACAATCTATCAACCCAGCTGTTTGCTACCAATCCTTCCTAGTTATACCCCAAATGTTTGGAGAACTATTCACTCAGAGTGCGGCACAGCTTCTGTCTGTAAGAGTCACACTGGTACCAGCTCAGGTTATTAATTTGTTTACTTATAGCCACTTTTCTCCTGTTCTTCCAGCTGCTTATTCTCTCATGCTTTGCCAGTGTGAGAAAGCCAAAATATTCTGACACAGTAAATCCCACCATTGTCATCGCTTGACAGCACCTTAAAGGCTAAGCAAACCACAAGTACACTAGGTGCCTTTAAAAATTCAGTGTTTGCCACTTGTCAATGATTGTGGCATCTGAGTTTTTCCGGTTCTGAATACAGAAAGATTGGTCTCAGATCCTGAGCTGCTTTGTGCTGAATTGCTAGCACAACATGCCCCTCAAGCCACCTGAAGACGATCACTCCCGTGCAAGAGGATCTGCCAGCGGCACAGAGCCGGAGGCATGGTTAGACAAACGGGAGCAAGTTCAAGACTGTTCAACCCTAGTGGTGGGTGTCTACAGTGTTAGCCCTGTGGGGCTGTTGGCAGTCAGTATTACTCAGATCAGCCTGCTCTACGTGACCTTGTTGAGTGCAGCAGCAAACACCCAGCCCAGGATTGGGTGAGTGGAAATACCACATTTGTAACCTCTTCTCTCCTCCTTCCTGAACTACGCTATATGCTCTTTATCTTTAATCAACACTGTGTCACTGTAGGTACCTGAAGTGGGGACAGCTGAGTTTTTAATGACAACCATTTTAGCCAGTATTTTTCATGTATACAGGGTATCAATATGCTTGATCATCAGACTAATTACTCACAACAAAAGGTAGGAAGTGTAACCTCCATTTCACAAATGGGTAAACTGAGCCACAGACAACCCTTCCTCCCAGTTTCCTACTCTAGGCACCGAGCAACACAATAATAAAAATATATAAAAACAAACACACACACCCCTAAATGTTTAGATATTTTTAAACCACTTCCAAAGTTACCAACAGCATTCCTTTTACATAGGAATGAGCTTATCTACAATCCCCAGGGGACCAAATTGACTTGTGGCATAACCCAATAAGACTACTGAATTCACAAGCAGTGAATTTGGCCTATGTCGACTGAAGACCATAATTAAAATTGGGGTAGTTTACTTTAGAACATTTCAAGTTAGCATTTTTTTTTTTTTACTGGAGCAACCTCTTCCTATTTTCTACTCTTAATTTGCACAAGTAATTGCTGACTAATTAGTGCTCATTAGGAACACTGAAAAACATGAGATTAAACAAGTCTTGGAAAGCCCAACAGCAAAGGGTTTCTGTTTTTGAGATCATTCGCTTCTACTAAATAGATTCAAAGTTACAGGTTAAAGAAATATAATAAATCTAAAATTTGTAAAAAGTAAAAAGCCCAAACCACATCGTATATATTGGATTGTAAACAGACAAACAAGCATATGATACAGAACAGTTCTACTACTGCACGTCTTTCTTGTATATAAATGTATATTTTAGGTTTTTATATATAACTAAGTGGCATTTTTAGCATTCTAAATGAAGGGAAAATATTACTATGTCAGCAAAGAATCTAACAAATGTGATCACCAGCACCCAACACCTCTCGTCTGCTTTGTGTTAATTAGCTTCCTCTGTAGATCAGCTGCCAAGGAACAAAACACTGCTATGTAAATAAGTAACTTGGAAAAAGTTGTATACTGCTGTCACTCCAATAATTTAAAACAAGAGATTGAAAGGCAGTGGATGCGATGTGAACAACGAGAATAACTAACCAATGATTAAATCTTGCGATCCCTACACAGTTCTTCCTTCGGTTAAACTCCCATTGACTGCAATGGGACTTTGCAGAATAAGGACTTCTGGATTTATAGATATAGTGAAGCTCAGACTCAATGGACTGTGTTCATCTCTTTATAATTCTGTCTTTCTAATGCCTACTCAATGAGTTGTGCCCAGAATTAAATCTTTCATACAGCTATAAAGATGTTTGTCACCAAGACGCAGCATGACAATGGGACATGTTTTGACCCCAGTTACACCAGTGGAAATCGGGGAGAGTAACTCTGCTGAAGAAACTGAGATAAGAATCACACTCCATTCTCTTTAACTGTTAGGTTGTGTTGGTTATTACAATGGAACAGATGTTACCAGGGAGATGATCTGAGGTTCTTGAGCACATGAAAACAATTAACAACTATCTATAGTTTCTCTAAAAAGATTCTATAGATCAAACAAGTCTTGGGAATTTATGAAGTCAAGTCTCCAACTTTGCAGTGTTTTCTAGCTTCTGCATTTATCTATCATTAAACTGCATTTTTAAAAAAAATCTAGTCACGAGTTAATTAGAAGAAAACTGTGCTGGACAGATGGCTTTATTAGTGAAGATTTCTCAGGAAAAGCTTTGTGAATTCTTAAATTGACATTTTTAACAATCACTTTACATTTGTTAAAAGAAACGTTAAATATAGTAAGATTTTCTGTGTAGACATTCCAGACTGTGCAGTGATAAAGCATCTCTGTAGAAGAGGCTCTAGCATTAGCTATGTGGAGACAGCTGGGTCACAGCAATATCCAAGTAGGATTAAGCAAACATATACAATGCCATGAACTGCATGATAACTTATGATTTACACTGGCAACAGTCTTCGATAACTTAAGTGTCTGGAAAGATGATAAATTATATTTTCTCCCAGGTCATTAGCATCTTGAATCAACTCAAAGCCAGTCCACTCAAACAGTCTTCAGTTATTGTATCACATCAGTAGTTTCTCAGGTGAAGAAGTGTAGATGCAGAACGTTCTGGAATAGCTGTAGTCTGTGTTGGCAATATATGGATACTGGGTCCCACTACACTAGAGATTCAGTAATGTGTGGGAAATGGCCTGCTCTCCTTCTCAGTACCTCCCCATTGTTGCCACGCCATAGAATCCACGAGTAAAACTTCCAAAGTGCCTAAGTGATTTAAGACCCTCAGTCCCGTTTTCAAAAGTCACTTATGTACTTAGACGACTGAGTCCTGGTCTACACAAGGAATTTACGATGGTTTATCTACATCTCCCAGGGATTTGAAAAATCCACACCTCCGAGAGATGTAGCTATACCAACCTAACCCACAGTGTAGACTCTACAGTGTAGATGCCCATTTAAGCACCACAAGTCTTCCTCTCTCTGGAGGAGTGGGGGTAACATGGTGGCTCTCAGCCCGAGGCACCCTGAAAGCCATCACCCATAGCTACAGTGCTCAAAGGTGTGAAAAATCCACACCCCTGAACATCACAGCTATACCCAAGAGACCCCTAATGTAGACACAGCTACAGAAGAATCCTTCTGTCAGTCAACCTAGCGACAGTCACTCAGGAAGGCGGAGTTCCACAGAGCAGAAAAGCATAGTCTATTGATGAAGTCTGCGTCTACACTACGAAGTTAGAACCATATAGCTACCGCACTATAGCTATGCTACTGTAGCGCCCCTAGTAGAGTACATGTTTAAAGTTTTCTTCACTGTACATATATTTTACTTACAGGTTAGATTTCTTCTCTGTGTTGTCCCTGGTAATGGTATAGTATGGATTTACTTGATTTCCTAGTTAATATCAAGACTATTAAAAATGGTGTCTGTACAGGTATGTTAACACTCTGCTGTATGTTACTGGTGGGAGTTTAAAGTTTATAATTTTCTGTTTTGTTTGCTTTTGTAGTGTGAGGTTTGTATTGAAAAGCAAAATTAATCAAAAACCCTTAACCAAAAAAATTAAAGGGTTGATTTTACAGATGTCTATGAAGATCATGAAAAGGGGATAGGTTGTGAGGCAGGGTGAAGTGCCACCTTCCTTTCTCACCATATCTGATCTGCCACCGTACCCCTTCTATATAAATACATATATCTGAAGTGCTTGTACTGAGGGAGACATTTGTACTTTAATGAAGTACTTAAAATGGGATGCCAATTTCCAACACATACACACACCACAAAACTGATCATTATAATTTCTCTTTATTCTCACACATTTGCTATCCAATTTTAAACCTGTCTCTTTTAAAAGTGTCTTCAGCGTCCCACAATTTTCTCTGAAAGGATAAAGTTTCACAGTGACCCATCCATAGGTCCCTTACAATCTTCTTTCCTCTTTGATAACAGCAGGAAAGAGTCAACGTTTTGTATTCAGAATTATATTAGGTTTAATATGTGGAAAAACAAAAAGAAGGGGAAAATTAAAGATCATAATAAAAGAAGTCACAGGAATCTCACTTCCAGTTTTGTCCAAAGCATTTCCCCTTAATGGAATGTTACTTGGGGTGGTGTATTCTAAAGGTGGCCAAGAGCATTTTAGCCCATAAGAGGAATTACCTCATTCATCAATCAGTCCTGAAGTGACCTTAGAGCGTGTGGGTCATTATGACCTTGGAAAGTCTTCATGTATGTGGAAACACCAAATACAGAGATTATGGGCCAAGCTTCACAGATTTCAGTGGATCTAAAGATGATTTACATCAGCTGAGGATTTGTTTCTATAGTCATGTTTTTTCTCTCTCCGATGTATGCCTATTCTGAGCATGGTAGCACCAACATGACTAAACCACAAACCCAGCTGAGATTTGCTTCTGTCTGTTTTATTTGCTGAAGATCTTATTTGTTCCTTTCTCCTAACACATCCCTGGGCTCAAATGCTCTAACTCCATGTATAGGTATATAAGTAATGCTGATTAGTAATCAGAAGGCCATCTGTTCTAATGTTGTGAGACAAAGCTGCAAGGCAACGGAAACACAAAGTAGAGCTATCATGAATCATTCATGGGAGGGCCTATATGGTGGGGTGAGAGATTCTGGGACAATTTGTTGGATTGGAGAAGGGATAAGAGTACAGAATTGACAGATCTTATGGGGAAACAGTTTGTCATAGATGGGTTTTCTCAGAGAAGGAAGAATAAGAGTGTTAGACTGGTGGCTGAATTGAGGGTGAAGAGTAATTCATCTAGGAAATGTTACACATAACACTGAGAGGCAAAACATTTAGAGTGAGCCTCTGGCAGCAGCACCTCACAGCACCAATGCACACCTAGAGTAACTGAAGTGTATGGAAAGCATATGAAGTGAATTCAGCTAATCCAGATTTACACCAGTGTACAGTATATGTACACACAATGTACAGGGAGCATATTTGCCCAATTCCTTACTCTTGCAAACTATATTTTATTATGATCATGTAGCCTTATGTTTTAGCTGAAGTCTACGATCAGTAGTATAAGACAAAGAGCTTTCAGTAACTGTAACCTTTTCAAAATGCATTAATCCATTTTATTTTTAGAAACAAGAGTATTAATAATTTTGTAAGAGAAAAGATAATTCATTTCTGAAGAAATTTAATGAATCTGAACAGTAGCATGCCTTTTTCTCCCTGCTAACAGTGAAAGTAGCCCATATATAGTTCAGTTATATTTAGTTTTCATTGCTACTTCATCATTCATTTTTCATCTCTGTTCATTAATATTTGAGTGTCTTATTGTAACATGAGGCCCTGACAGCCTGATCCAAAGCCTACTGAAATGAATGGGAGTCTTTCAACTGACTTTGATGGGTGCTGGATCAGGCCCTTTATGCACAGGGCGGAGTTTTTCTGCCATCTGTTACTGATTTTCATGTTATTTTATTTTAACCATTTTCTCCTGTTTTGCATTCCCCCCCACCAATACTGTGTTGTATGAGTTATAAGAGCATACCCTTGAAACTCTCCGCAGTTTCCTGACCATCCTTAACTTGCAAGTTCTGAAGAAACATCTGTGTTTATTCATTTTCTAATGTTTCACAGCAGTCCCAAGAGCAAGCTAGATGTTATAAGACCAGAAGAAGAGCAAACACCAAAATCTTCTAAAGCAGCTGCTCTAAAGCAAGTGAGTCAGCTTGAAATGGCAACCATGGAAGCAAATACATAGTGCAAACAACTTATCAACATGACTGTGTGGTTTCTCACAAACCATTCATAAAATTCATAGCTGCAGCGGACTCCCCTTGCCCTCTATTCATATTACCAAGAGTCAGCTGCAGCCAAGAATCTGATGCATTGTTTGTTGGAAACCGCAAGTGGCATGGCAAGTTAACACTAGAGCTAAATATATGCTTTAAGACTGTGAACTTTTAAGGACACAGTAAAAAAACCCACCCTCTATAGTTCTACATCACCTAGTACAATGAGGCCCTGACTGGTTGAGACCTCTACAACAACTACAAGTATAATTATTTAGCATGTATAGGTGCTTAGATACCACGGGTCTGAATATGGCTAGCTGTAAAACATAATTCTGGAGGGAAAAAACAGAAATGACATTTTGAATAAAATTTAACAAAACGTGTTTCAGAGTTCCGAAGAGGGCTGGTGATGAACAAGATCTAAAAATCTAGGCAGATGGATAGATATGTTTTCTTCCCACATGCATCACAGTGGCTTACATCCTGACACTGCAGAAATTAAGACACAGGACTTTTATTTATTTTTAGTGATTTGCCTCAATTTGTACATATCTGCATTAGACGTGGGCTTGAATTACAATGTTCAGATCCAATCCCCAAATCTCAGCACATTGGGATTCCGTGTTTCAGCTCATCTCATTATAAAGAGAGGCCTGAATCATAGCATTCAGATCTCAGTCTAAAATCCTCCCCACTAATGGGGTACGGGGATCATTATATTGTCATTCATGTCAAACTATAACCTTGGCAACAGTGTCAATGAAAGGCAGCCATTTTAGAACATGAGTGCTCATCTAATTGCTTCAATCAGTACTGGGCTTCTTTACTGTAAGGGCCAATCCTGCAAACTGCAGAGCACTGCATCTCAATTAATATGGAAGTTAATGCAATTGCAGGCACACAAGTTCCCTCAGGAACCCCTCGGTACCTTGCATTTTCCAACTGAGTGCAGACCCTACCATTACTGTTGAAGCCAGTATTTTAAGACTATAAGTACTTGAGAACAGAAGCTGTCATAAATATAAAGGGAAGGGTAAACACCTTTAAAATCCCTCCTGGCCAGAGGAAAAACCCTTTCTCCTGTAAAGGGTTAAGAAGCTAGGATAACCTCGCTGGCACCTGACCAAAGTGACCAATGAGAAGACAAGATACTTTCAAAGCTGGCGGGGGGGGGAGAAACAAAGGTTCTTTCTGTCTGTGTGATGCTTTTGCTGGGAATAGAACAGGAATGGAGTCTTAGAACTTAGTAGGTAATCTAGCTAGATATGCGTTAGATTCT
Organism: Caretta caretta; assembly: GCF_965140235.1. Taxonomy (NCBI): domain Eukaryota; kingdom Metazoa; phylum Chordata; order Testudines; family Cheloniidae; genus Caretta; species Caretta caretta. The sequence goes on along the minus strand of NC_134214.1, from coordinate 70,466,336 downwards.
GTTTTGTTTAAATGGCTGATAAAATAAGCTGTGCTGAATGGAATGGATATTCCTGTTTTTGTGTCTTTTTGTAACTTAAGGTTTTGCCTAGAGGGATTCTCTATGTTTTGAATCTGATTACCCTGTAAGGTATTTACCATCCTGATTTTACAGAGGTGATTCTTTTACTTTTTCTTTAATTAAAATTCTTCTTTTGAGAACCTGATTGCTCTTTCATTGTTCTTAAGATCCAAGGGTTTGGGTCTATGTTCACCTATGCAAATTGGTGAGGATTTTTATCAAGCCTTCGCCAGGAAAGGGAGTGTAGTGCTTGGGGGGATATTTTTGGGGGGGGGGGGACGTTTCCAAGTGGGCACTTCCCCTGTTACTTTTGTTAGACACTTTGGTGGTGGCAGCATAAGGTCCAACATAAGGTCCCAGGACAAAAGGTAAAACAGTTTGTACCTTGGGGAAGTTTTAACCTAAGCTGGTAAAAATAAGCTTAGGGGGTTTTTCATGCAGGTCCCCACATCTGTACCCTAGAGTTCAGAATGGGGAAGGAACCTTGACAGAAGCGGATCCTTTAATGTTCCTATTTGCTTGGAGATGTCATTTTTCCATTAAACATTTACATTGGCTGTCTCTTATGCGTGCCAGAGTTTTCCCCAATTTCTTCTGTGACAAGAGTTTGAAAATTCTGGTTAACATATACATATCGACACAGTTCCAAGATTAAATAATAACTGAGAGCCCGTAGGGAGAGACAGATGATAGTAACTGATTTAAGAAAGGACTGGAAGGTTGCTTTTTGTAACAAAACACCAGTAGAAGGTTCAGAATTATCATCTAGATCACCATCAATTGCAAAGATCCGTCTCCACAGCTGAAATGTTTTTAGGGGAAAACCCAGAGGGCTTTTTCTGTTGTCAAACAGTCCCTATTGATTACGAAAGGAATGACAATTAAGGAAAGACACAGGACCTGGCTCACAGAAAAGTGACCAGCCAGTTGTCTATATAACTTCCATCAAGGTACAGGTCCAAGAATGAGCACCATATTGGATTTTGTACAGCCACTTTAGAAACATCACAGAGTAGCATCATGAAACATTTGTTGCAATGCTGGGTAGCTATTTCAATGCTGGTAATATGATATTTAAAAGTATGGGCCATTACTGACTTGTTAAAAACAAGTACATTTTAAAATATTACTGTGGGTCCAATTTGCAAATGTGGAGTCCTAAGTCCCAGAGCACAATATATCACTTGCTTGCTCAAATCAACACTGAAATGCCACAAAGCGGTGCTTTGGCGCTTGTGTACCAACTTGATTGCCCATATATGGAATGGAGTACCTTAAGATAGGCACTCAAGATGCAAATTCAAGCTTGGTTTATGAAATCAAATCTTATTAAAAACCAATGCTTTAGATTCCATTCTCAGTTGATGTGTTCCTTCCTTTAAGAGGAGTTTAATTTGATTATAAAATATCCAGTGTCTCTTTTCCTTTAAGAAAATTGAAGGATTTAAGAATATTATACTTTGGAAAACAGTTATTTATCATCTAAATTAAGAACATATTAAAAACAACAAATCCACACAATTTGTTATGTATCAGCATCTAATCAGCGTGAAGGAAAATGATACTGCAAGGAAGCATGAAAGTAACAGCTAATATCTTTCTGTAAACATGAGATTCATTTATAAAAGCAGATTCTTTATGGAAGCTGCCTTCCTTGCCACACATCCTAAAAGATATTTTGAAATCTGCATAGCTGTTTTTCATTTGTAAGTAAGTTGTTCATTTCTTCCTTGTTTGTGATGTGACAACCTTAAGTTACACAATGCTGTGAACCCACATTCTGCATTCTGTTGATTATTCCAGCCTGGCACTCTGGCAAGAATAGATACGTACACTACAGTGCACAAATCTTAATAAAAACAATGACATGGGTCTTCCAATGGTTTAAGAAACAGACTGCTAGAGTATTCAAACACTGCTTGTTACAATGCACTGCCTTACCACAGCATGGCTCAGATATTTATATTTTAATGGTATATATATATTAAAACTACACAACTATGTTCCTGATTCTTCTACGCGGTGGGATACAGGTTCTCCCTTTCCTTTCTCCTGCTACATGTTGAAGCACTCTTCATTCTGGGAATTTTAAAAGCAAAATGGGATGCTTGGCAAGTTATCTAAAGCCTGAATGTGTCTCCAGGTCACTCCTGTTTCAGACCTCCTCCTGACAAAAATAAAGCACTGCAGATAGCCAATAAGTGAAAATCAAGCAAAACAATCAGAAATGATTGCCACCCCACTTCAAAAATATGTTGTAAGCCCCAGCACCAGGAAAATAACTACATGCATTTATGTGAACCTTACAGTGTTTTATATTTGCCTTGTCCTTTTATAAATCCATTAAATAAATAATGCAAGCAGCTAAAAGAAAAATCCATACCATATTTTCTAGTGCTATTCCTACTCTTTTTCATGGGAACAAATCATAAGAAGGTGGAGAGGAAGACTGTACCTGTTAAAATTACTCACAGACCAATTATCACTTAATTAACCTCGCAAGCATTAAAGGGAAATGGAGAAATGCACACCATTTAAAACAGTAGTCTTAGAACTGGTGGTGACTTCTTATGGCTGTATGCTGGAAATTCTTTTTTGTATTCTTTTTTTCTTGCAGAAATGTTGACTCTTCAGCCTCCCATGGCAACCATAAGAATCCTCACGTAAACCCCCAAGAAATTATCACAGCAAATTTCAAACTCAAATAGGATGAAATGAGACATCTGAGAAATGTGGACATGAAAAAAAAAAATAATGGCATAGAATTCAAACACTCTGGTGAATCTGAATTTGTTCACTCTGAATTACGAGATAAGTCAGTAAAACAAGATGATTTTTAACTTTATAATGGCACAGCTATTATTTAACACAGACAAATCACTCTCAGATTCTATGTGCAATATCCTGCCACTCAACTTTGAGACCAGCATCTCAAGCAAATTGTTCCAGTTTCCTTGTAGATAGAACCAAAATGTTGGAGTTTACAGTGATTAAACAGAAGGGTTGGCAAATCTTCTGTTCACAGGCTTACTGATGCCCAGGTTCTGGGAACAACCAAGAAGCCTGCAAATGCTTATTTGTAGAGATTGTCAAAAAAATTAAGACTACATTTCTGGTGTAAAGTGGCCTTTTCCCCCCTCAAAAAATGTTTTTTTTTGCAGATTTATTTTTAACCGCACTTCTTTTTCTTTCCTGTTTTCTCTTTTCAATTTTGCCACAGGAAAGCAGGGCCAGGGGATGGGAAAGAGAAAGAGAAAACATTGAAAAGTGTGGGTGGGGTGTTATGCAGAAAATATTTTGAAAATAATTCCTCATGAAAATCTCTCACCATTGTTTTCTTTTACCAGCTCTAGATATTTATATACCATGTTATTATGTCTGCACAGATGTACAGAAATAGTGTAGTAAGCTAATATGGCTTTGGAGAAGCATAAAATAACTTCACCAGGCACATATCCATTGTAACCTATTAACAGAACATGAAAACAGCTATTTTGTAACCTCAGTGAGGCACTCCAGATATCATCACTTACTATTTATATAACAAACTGGACAGACAGGTAGGTGCTGTGCTGTGACCACTGCTTATTACACTTTTCTCACTGTCACCTCAGGCTCTTCCTATCTATTTGTTATAATCATACATCTTCAGACTTAAATACAGCTTTGTCATAAGGCAGCCCCACCTGGAGCACCCTCCAGTGGCATGCTGTGACAGAACAGGTCCATCTGACTCACTTTCTACCCTTCAGAGACCTCAGTAACTCCACGCAAGCCTTCTTGACTCATTAATACCCTCTGTGAAATCGGAATAGTTCAAAATAGTCCATAACAAAAATCCCAAAGGTAGTCCATTCTCATGCCCAGTGTAAATAGTGTCCCTCAGATCCCACATCCTCTATTCCATTGACATAGCACATTCCCCTCTCCAGTGTCTGCCATCACATCTGGGCTCTTCTCTGGACTTCTCCTGTCCTTTTACCAGGACAGCCACCTGAGCCCCTCCAACTGGAGTGTAACTCAGCTTTTTTTTTTGGCAGGAATCCCCCAGGCATTTCTGCTGGGAGATCATCCTCACGAAGGGAACACCTATCACACCCCCCCGTCACCTTCACCTTTTCCAGCTGTCTGGTGTGCAGAGACAGCTGGGGTTAAGTGTCACATTCTGAGGAGCAATCCAAACCAGTGAAAGCTTGTGTGGGTACCTCAAAATGCTATGCTTTGCTGTTGGGCCACTCACAAACAGCATGCAGGACACACCCTGAGTGTCTGTGTATAGCTACAGTCCTGTTCCAGCAACTCTGACCCCAGCAGTCTGTCAGCAACACATCAGCCACACTTGGGCTTCCAGTAGCTGTGGTTATGACTTGCAGGGTGACCCCAACAAAGTCTCAGTCCCGAATTTTCTCCATACGTTAGTTCTGCACTGTCCAGTCCTCTCCTGGGCAGTTCAGATCTTAGAAGTCCATTGCCCCTGTAAGGGCCAAAATGCAACAGTTTGCTATTTTAACTGAAGTTACTAAATAACTCAGTTAAATTACAACACTGGATTAGTTTTGATTTAAAAAATAAAACAAGTTTATTAAACTACAAAGAGATATATTTTAAGTGAGTACAGTATAAGGTATTATACTCAGAAATGGTTACAAGAGAAATAAAGATAAAACACTCTCGAGTAGCTAAAATCTAAATTAGACTTGGTTCAAGGTAAATCTTTACCACATGTTCCCAGCAACATTGCTAACCAAATGTTCATGTCAGGATCCCTCCCAAAGTCAAAAGTCTTGGTTCCTTTATCTTCTTAGGTGAAAGAGACTTCCTCTTGCTGTCCCAAGGGCTCTATTTACTACTTATATGGAAATTGAGATAAACACATTTCTTTGGTTAGCACAGACTTGTTTAACAACTTCTGCCTAGTCTTTGTAGTCAGGGCTATGTGGGTTTGAGCATGTGCTAACATCATCATACAGGGGGAAGTCATAACTTTACATATAATGGTGCTACACGCATTTCACCATGGTGTTATTGACCAGTGAGTTATTAGTTTTCAAACAATACCTCACAAGGCACACTTTTGTACAAAGACTATTAGAATAGTGTTTAGGGTGTGAATACAGGGGTGCATTTGGTCCTAGTACCACTTCCACAGCTTCCCTGCCTTCAGCCTGCTCCAGCTCTCCATTTGGGAAACCAACAGGCAACTCCTTTGTTGCTCTCTTGTCTTCAACCTTCTCCGGCCCTCAAACTGTGGCTCTCTGGCTTGGGGAGGTCAGCCAGCAAACCCTCACGGCTGTCCTGCCTGCAGCCTTCTCTGACTCCAGCTCTCCAGTGTGGAGACATCAGAAAGTAATTCCCTCCCCACTGCTCCCCTGCCTTCAGCCCTCTTGACCCCTGGCTTTGGTTCTACAACTTGGAAGCAAGCAGGTAACTCCCTCTGCTGTTCCCCTGTCTTCAGCCTGCGACCCAGGAACCACCTACATCTTCCTTCACAGACTTCCTATAGACTGCTCATCTCCAGCAGCTCTCATATGCCCTTTTCTTGATGCCCTTCAGCAACTTCCCTCCTCTAGGGCCCCGGTGCACTCTTTTAACCCAAATGGGATCAACTGACCAGTCACAGGTACACTGGCCTCTTCTCTCAAACAGACAGTGCCATCCTGTGACAAGGTTGTAAGCTCTTTGGGACATGGACCATTTTTCGGTGTATACTCATACAATGCCCAGGACAGTTGGGCCACCAGCACTGATAGAGGCCTCTAAATGCTACGGCAATACAAAGTAAGAACAACCAGCATTGCCAGGTACTACCTGACCTGTATATCTATAAATATATAGATATTGTATAAAGACAGAATACTGCTCTAAATGGCTTAGCGATACTGTCACATCATCTGATATGCATTTCTAGACCACTAGAGATGCACCAGGTTGGATGTGAATCTCAAACTAGTTTTAGACAGGTGTAGCTCCTTTCACTTCCATGGAGGTACTCCTGATTTACACCAGCAAGAGAGCAGAAACAGGTCCATACAGTGCTGTTTATCCAAGAGTTTCAAAACCCTTGTCAAACACTGATTTTGGCCTCATGTCAGACATAATGCATCAAAGACACATGCATATAAATTGCACAATCAACACAGGGCCTGTGATGTAGTGTTCTTAATAAGCACAGTTTTCTTCTTCAAAGCACTTTACAAACACTCATAGATGCTGTAACTAGGGGGAATGGGGGTACTCCCATATTCCCTGGCTTGAACCCCTTGGCAGGAGTTTACAGTTTGGTTCAATGGCTCTCAGCACCCCCATTTTGCAAATTGTTCCAGCACCTCAACAAGAACTAATCAGTTTCCACAAACATGGGGAAACCGAGGCAGGTGTGCCAAGTGACTAGCCCAAGTTCACAGAAAAACCTCTTTTGGAGGCAGGTTTGGAACATGTGTTTCTAGTTCCTAATTTCATGCTCACACCATAAGACAACATCACTATTATTGCTTATGTGCCCCAGACTGTAGAGAGAATGATAGAACTGCAAAATTCCACAGAAGATATACAGAGCCTGCATAAGCTATCTTGTTCAGTTTTAAATGCCGTTCACAGTGTGAGCTGCAAATTTTATCTTCTCGCAACATAAAAAATATGCAACCCATTGCCTCAAAGAGCAATAAGGGGATAAAGATATCATGAAATTAATCAAAACCCTAGCGGAATAAAAAGATGCGAGTCTGTGCTCTGCACATCCTGTGATACATAGATCACTTAGTGATCTCCTGATAACCAGACCTCCTTTGGAGGCTTGCAATTTCAGTGGCACTGCACCACATCTCCCCTCGTGGAGCTAGGTGTCCGGGCTTCAGATGTTTTGTACATCTTATGTCTAGAAAATAATTGTGAAATGAAAGAAAAAAATAAAATGTCAAATCTTTTTCAGCTTTGTGGATGTATATGCAAATTGACAATTACATACAAAAGTACGTAAGACAGGAAATACAAACCCTTCAGATTTACATAACAGCAGAGTTTGTATTCTCACAACAAGTTTAGTCCCTGATCCTTCAATAAGATACATGCTGGTGAACCCTGGCACTCACACGGAGACTCACTGGAGTCAGTGGGGATCCGGGCAGGAATAGGGTTCTGTCTGCATGGATTCGATTGACAGATCAGGACCTAGAAATACATACTACCCTTTATGAATACTTAATATTTTAATTCTATGTCATAGGACAGTTTTGTGCATGTATAGGAATCTGGAAGTCCATGTACAAGGCACTTCCACATTACACATGCTCCCGACCACCTGAGGATGTCCATGACAAAAAGGAATTCCCAGCTGGCGAGTTCTGCTGGGTTTCTTGTCCTTTTGTGCCAGGAAAACCATGCAAGAAGGCCAGAGCAAAATAGAGAATCAAGCCCAGTAAGCACTAAGTCAGTGCAGAATGGCAGCATTTTACACTCTCCTTGTACATGCGTAAGTTACTATGCCAGGTTCAAACCAGTGGAAATGCAGGCCCTTCACACTCCACATTGAAACACACTCACAGTGAGCCCGATCCTGCAACCTTCACAGAGCCAAATCTGTAAAATCACTCACAGGACAAAGCATAGGGTCAAAGCCCAGGTCAGGAAAGCATCTCCATTCAGAAAAGCACTTAAACGTGTGCTTAAATCCCACTGAAGTCAACGGGACTCAAAAACAAGCTTAAGTGCTTTCCTGAATTGGGGCCTTAGACACAACCAATTGTTCTCTGGTACTTAGTTTTTCTAGGATCTCTTTCACGACTATTCGGTGTGAAGTAAGATGCTGTATTGTATTCATAGCTACTGACACTAGGACAATCAATACGATTCTGTACAATGCAGGCAGTGACAGGCATGCCTAATGCTGAAGGAAAGGATGTTTCTATCCTCTCTGTTCAAGCATCACTCGCTTATCTCAGCCCCAGTTCTAAGCTTGTGCATCCTACTTTTATCTCTCTGGTAGGTGAGTTCTGCAGCTTGTCTTCCCCTTCTTGCCCCCCAAAAAGCCTGCAATCTACTGAGTGGCTCTTCTGCTATAGCTCTATTGTTCTCTTCTCTCTGAGCTCAGATGGCAAATCTTGCATCAAGTCAGTCCTCAATCGGAAATAAATAAAACTTAATTAAAGTCCTGAGCAGAATCCCATTTGTCCTCTCCTTCTCACTATCATTTTTTCCTCTGAGCACACAATGCAATCCTCCAGGTTCATGTAAAATAATAAAAAGTGGGTAGCAGCTAGAGTTGAGTAGCTCTGCAGGTCTTTTGTCCTCTGTGATGATGCTTCTCTCTATTATTTCCTTTGCAAGGCCACCCTGGCCTACAAAGCTTCTGACGGCTTTCATAGAAGACTGGTATATTACATCTTCTCGCTCTCTCTCAGGCTCATTTTTCCTATAATAAAGAAAGCTGGCTTATAACAAGTGAATTTCCCTTAACGCTGTCACCACTCTAGCTTACACTTACATTCGGGGGGAGGGCGGGAAACAGTATTGAATGCTGGGAACAAAAATGAAAACATTCTCATCTAAATAGCATAACTTTAGCAGCGGAAAACCTGATTTATATCTAAAGTTATTGGAAAGCTGCTAAATAACACACAGAATAAGACATTTAGATTGACTCAGCCTTACTGTGCAGATCACCTACTTTAGATCCTTCTATCTCTGTATTTCTAGAGTCATCATCACTGTAGTATCAGGATAAGATTAAATAAAGGCATCACAGCCATCCAAGTAAGGTGCTTTGCCTCTGTCTCTCATGCAGCAGGGTGGAACCTGGTGGGGAAATAATCTAGGGCAAGGGAGGGGGAACCTCAGAATATAATCGATACCTGAAATATCAGTCAGATGCCTTCAGCAAAACACCTAATTTGCTATTTTCTCCAGACACTGTGTACACACGACAGGGCCAGATCATCAGCTAGTGTAAACGGACACTGCTCTATGTAAATGAATAGAACTACTCATGTGCTTAATTATTTCACTGAGTAGATGTCAGAAGACCCTGCACCTTGCATGATATAGTCCTAAAAGCTGTATCAACTAAACATATGTTTATATATAAACAGTACTACTTATAAACTTATCATTACAGTTCCCATCTCGCTATAGAGCCCATTCTTCGTCTATATATCAGCAAAATCCTGATTCCAACCCCTCCTCACATGAAATCTGGGAGACAGATGGGATCAAATCAGGTCCATATTTTGGGAAAAAAGTTATCTGTGATATAGTTCTATATAATATAGATCAGTACAACAGGATTCATCCAAAACCCCGGATCAAGACCACACTTCTACTTGGAATGCTTGAAATCTGATGGCAACTTGGGCCCATTCTCTACATATTTATACTCTTAAAGTTAATGAAAGCGTACTAATCAGAACCATGCTAGAAATTAACTTTAAAATTCTTTTTTTTATTTTGTCAGAGTCACAGTCTCTTATCACTCTCTCTCTCTCATCACATTGCTTATACCTGGGGAGAATTCTGGATGTTTGATATTTAAAATAAATCAGAAAAACCAGTATGAAGATACAAATTCCCTAATGGATCATTTATCATGGATAATGTTGTCATTTCCCGCCCTCCGCTTTCTCTGCCTGAGACATACAGCTGCAACTATGCTGCATTATCAAAAAATTAAATCAAAAATTAAAACATCAGGGAGTCCGAATGTCTGGTTCCAGTGACACAACACTTAGTCAATATCTATCTTCTCAGTCAGCTAGCAGAGCTAGCATTTTATTGCAACGTTTAATAGTTTCAGCGTTAAGTTACATCTGAAGTATAAAAAGACCCATACAACAAGGCTGCATTGTAAAGTGAGCTTTGTGCCTCTCTAACTTTAATTCCATACCAATCAATTAGGACATCAATAACCGAATAAATAATATATCAATAATATCTTTTCTTCAACAACACTACTTAATAGTTTGGGAATGTCACAATGGTATAAAAATATTATTAGGGCACCAAAAAGAAAAGTAAAGGCCATAGCGATTGTATCAAATCAAATGGAACAACAGATTGCTTTTAATTAAACGTTCTATCTCACAAGGAAATGTTCAAATAAATGCGGTTGTATACATAATATGTTCTAATTTGTAGATTTGACAATCAGGGTTTAGACACCCCAAGCCATAGATGACTGGTGCCTCCTCATACAGCTAAAGGGAAGGACAAGTGACCTCCCCACGTCTCCCCTACCCAGTGACCCCTCCCGCCCTGTGCCCAGCCCAGGGCTGCAGCACTCGCCCAGCCCCACATTACCTGAGCGGGGGGAAGAGTCTCTCTGTCCTTTCCCCGTGCCTCTCCCCCAGCACATTTGGCTGCTCTCCCTGTCCCTGGCAGCTGGGTGTGGAGTCGGACGGAGTCACATCTGCCTGAAAGAGCCTGACTGGGAGAGGTAGGGGTGTGCGTGTGCACCCCTCAAGTCTTTCGGGACAGAAACAGCATCCCAGTAAAGCCTTCTCTACACTGCAACTTTCCCCTTAAGTGTCCCACCATTGGTTGCAGCCCCAAGCAGAGATAGTAGTTTGTCTGTACTAAGTGCACATCAACAGTTCATTAATCACTAGGTCATCTAGCACTGCCCTGATCTTGAATATCAGTGGACAGGCTACCGTAGCACTACATATTTGCTACCACAAGTGGCAATGTTAGGGAGCAAACAGGTTAGTAATGAAATGAGCCTGTGCATAGGAGGAGAATTCAGTCTCCAGTCCCATTTCATTTTGGACTTCTGCTGAGAATACCAAGAGGGGTTTCAATGCTTGAACTTTGTGGCTTGATTACTTGTTAACCACAAACTGCACTGTATCACCAACTCATTTAACAAAAAGGCTTCTGAGCAGACATCAGATAGATGGTAATTTTCCAGTCGCTTCCAAGCCAAGTCAGATCTGTTTATGTTCTCTAGAGGTGAAGGACATCTTAATTACCACCCACATGAAGTATCTTGCCACCATGCAACATAAACCACACGCATGCGCACGCACGTTTTTACCATCCATGTGTTGTGCCAAATAACCATCCAAGGTTTACTATAGAAGAAAGATGGTTTAATGGTTGTGGCACCGGACTGAGACTTAGGCAATGCAGTTTGCAGGCTCAGGCAAGTCACTTATGGTTTCTCCTTGCCTCATTGCCTCATTTGTGAAATGGGAGGTAATGATACTTATCGTATTGAAACACGTTGACCCAGGGATGACACCACTATGTAGGTGCAAGGCCTGCCTTTCCTTTAACCCAGCATTTTATCACCATAACCAGAAAAAAGCAACAACAGAAAAGTGGAAAATAAGTTCTTTGTCTCACTATGGGTGCATCTACATTTGAGTGGGGTGTATGATTCCCAGTTCACATAGACATACCAGCTGCTCGAACTAGCACACTAAAAATAGCAGAGTACCTGGGGTGGAATGGGCAGTGGCTTGGGCTAGTTGCCTATAGTACATACCCACCCAGATTCCCCAGGTACAGACTCAAGCAGATAACCTGAGCTACTGCCTATGCTACCTCGGTACACTCCTATTCGTTGCATTCTAGCTTGAACAGAGCCAGAGTGGCTATGTCTGCATGAGCGGGCAATGACACAACCCAGGTGAAATGTAGATGCACCCTAAGTTCTTTCTGGAGATGTAATGAGTTAAATGCAACACTCCAGACTCCCAGTGAAGTGGTACAAGTACGGAGAGTGAGAACTGTCCTGTACCCCACAACAGATCATGATCAAGATAGAATTTCAGAATTAAACTATACATTTCTGGCTTCTTGTGATTATTTAAATGTAATGTGATTATTTAGAAGTAATGTAGTTCTTAGAAAAATATGAACCAGCATTCCATTTAGCAACATCTCGGCCAGAATTTCTAAACCAGGGAGTAATAGAAAACATATTTACCTTCAAATGCCCTAAACACATTAAAATGCACATACATATAGTCTGATTGATTTTAGCAAGCACCACTCCAAAGACTTAAAGGAAAGGGTTTGTGGAAGTCCATCAGACAGACCTCATTTGCATTTAAATATTTATTTGCAAAAAGAGTGTAAAGCACTGGATTCTTGATAAAGTTACCTAAGGTTTTCCATGAGAGCATTAAAAAAAAAAAAAAAAAAAAGGATGTGCCTCATATTCCCACCTGTACAGTAATGGAAGAGGTACATTTCCTACATATACTTGCATGTAGGTCAGGAAAAAATAAATATTGCGTAGCACTTATATAGCTCATTATAGTTCATATCACAGTTCATTAGCTATTCACTAAACTTCACCACACTCTTCTCTCTGTGGACAATGGCAATGGGAGTGATGTCTGCAGCAGACAGAGATGTACAGAGTCCCCTTGCCTCGGTTCTTCACAGCTTGCCTGCCTGCACATTGGAAACGATGTATTTCCACTAAATTGGGAACTCTGGTGGCTCCCTGCAGTCTATTAATGGATTTGCCACTCACTCAATATAACAGTCCCTGCGAGGGTTACCTCTGAAATCTGTTTTCTTCAAAATAGTTTTCCTCTGACATGTACACACATGTTATTGAAAGGGTGTCCCTGGGTACTGGGCTGATGGCTATGAACCATTATTATATGGACTTTGCAAACAAATATAAGCGGTGTGAGGTGTGGAGGAGAAGAAATTGGTCAAATTTGTGCCTATCAGCCTTCAAAATGACACTTTTCAATAAAAAGAGACTAAGTTTTCTTGTTTTGTTTTACAGACAGGGCAGCAGAGAAGATAGGAAATGGATTATTCAGGTCTTTAATAGCATCCAGTAAATTCTTTTAATAGAAAGCTGATCTGCTTACAATGTACAAGATCTCACATGGGAAACCAAACAGATGTCCCTAAAATAGCACTTTTCCCCTTTAAATTTGTGAAACCATATTGTGTTATGTCTTCTCATCAGAACACATGGCCACTTATTTATAGCACATTCTCTGCATATATTTGGCCTAAGTGGGACATCAAACCCTCTTACTTCCTTGTCTGATAGTGATTGGGAGAAATCTGACCTTTTATCAGATTTTTTCCAATGTTTTTCAAGAAAAAAAATAATGCTTTGGTCTTCATACCTCTTACAGGCCATTTGGTTTTTTATGGCTCATTTATTTTTGGTGTTAATTTGCCATTTACAGAACTATGAAGTATTAAATATTATGTTTTTTTCCTCTTTTTTCACCAGTTCATCTCAGTCTTTTGATTGTCCTGTGGACACTCAGGACAAAGTTTTCAGTCCCCAAGACCTAAAGTACAGTAAGTTTCCTTGCCTAAGAATGCATATGAAAATCAGGTGATTGCATGTGTAAATACACAATCACCCAATCAGCACTGAAATCATGGCAAATGTGAGAACAGAATGCATATGGAACTCTGCTCCTCCCATCCACCCCTTTATTGATAATTTGGCAGGTTTATAGCTTAAGCTCATATGACCTGACTCAATGCCCATTGAAATCAATGGAAAGATTCCCATCAATATCAGTGAGCTCTGGATCAGGTTCATTGCACATATGACTGAGATTTTCATAATGATACATTGGCAGACGGTGCTGCACAAAACAAACAAACAAACAAAAACCCACCACACTTTTGGTCTCACTTGAAGGGAGAACTCTGTATTTGTCAAAATTATTTAACTCTATTTTCTTCAAAAAGTCAGAAAGTGCATCTTGTTAATATCCTTTGCTGGGTTTTTGAAGCTTGCTAAGCAACCATTCTACTGTTACACTGCCTGTCTAGTTACAATGCTGTAAAGCCAAGGACTGACCAAACTACTATAGCTCAGCCTACCTAATGCTTCTTGATGTGTACATCACTGTCTGCCTCTTAGTCAGTGTGGGGGTTTTGTTGCTTTTTCTGTAAGAAAGTATTGCCTTGAGAAAATTCAACCCAGATAAAGGAATAACCAGCCCTCGAGACCATACACCGATACCCCTGTTCAGGTGTATTTTAGCCTGAAAATAATAGGACCTGATTTTTTCCAGAGTACTTAGCACTACATAGCATTTCAGATATTCAAAGCACAGCTCCCACGGACTTCAGTTGCAGCTGTGAGTGCTCAGCACTTCTGAAAATCAGACTCCACGGTTCCAAGTCAGACATCTGACAAATGAGTAACACATACTTAGTGCCATCTGCGAAAAGTTTAAGTGACTCGACTAACTATTTGCTGACAGCAGAGAAATGCTGGTTGTAGTCCAGGTCATAAGGGAGTGTGCTCTAGTGGTTACAGACCCTTCTTCCCTCGTCTCCCTTCTTTTGGAACTTCATCTCAGCCCCTCCCACTACCCAGTCTCCCCTCAGCTTCTTGTTCCAGCCTAGTAGTCCACCCCAAGTCCCAACCCCACACTCTTGTCCCAGTCACTGCCTCATCACCCCTCCAACTTCTAAGTTAGGCTGCTTCCTTTTCATCCTCGCTACCTGTACACCAGCAAAGGGAACCTTGAGAGCACAGGAGAAAGTCTCCCTGTCCTTAGTTCCTGTGCCTAGTGCCAGAGTAGAGGAAATAGTCTTTTTTAATATAAAATACAAATGCATGACTCAACTTCAGCTCACCCTCGTCTTTTTCTTTTTAATTTCACACGTGAATCAAGCCCTATTTGCATTTTTACATACCAGTACCTTTGTTATACCAATATCTAATATAAATTAAACTGAAGGAGAGAAGAGGAGGCAGCCTAGCTGAAACTACTTTTCTTAGCATAAAAAGATTACAAATGTAGCATATTCAAATATGAAATGGTCCTAAGGATCCTAGCAACTTGTCACACTATGTAATTGTAAGAGAAAGCAGAACATAACTAACATTCCATCTCTTTGGTTCTCTTTGCTTAGGACTCAGTCCTGGAAGGTACCAAGTGCTCCCATCTGCTACAGACTTTGGTGGAAGTTGAGAGCATTCCATCCCTCTCAGCAGGTGCCCAGAATCTTGCAGGAGCTTAGTCAGCACAGACACTACAGGAACTCCCCCCACTCTACCTTTCTTCACATCATTCTCTCTCTTGCAGGTAACACTCTTCTCCATCCAGGAATGGGAATGAAGAGTTCTCATCTGAGGCAAATCCATTCCCCTTCCAGACTCATTTACAACTTTGTCCTGTCTTCCTGTGATAATTTATTCAAACCGCACACAGTACTTGCTTCTTCCAGTCATCTGAGCAATCAGGAAATCTTGACTGCAGGTGTGAGTTGTTCTTTCTTTGTTAGGCACACACACACACACACGAAATTCTGTCCTAAACTGTATTTGCACACAAAAGGTACAATTTTATAGATCAAAATCTTTGCAGTTGGGCAAAAAAAGTAATAATTAGGCACCTACGGAAAAGGCCAGGTTTTCAGATGTTGAGAACCAACTCCTATTGAAGCCAATGTCAGCTGCGGAGTTGCCTAAATGTGATTTAGGTGCCTAACTTTAGGAACCCAAGTCTGAAAATGTTAGTCCATAGCACCCGTTATTTTCCTCATCAGCAGGGATGGATATTCAATGGTAAATGCAGCACCATAGCTCACAACTCAGTGTCCATCCTTCAGGACCATCTCAGTCCCTTATTCCCTAGCCAGCTTGTTTCTGTGGTTTTCTCACAGTGCTGTAGCTGTTAATAACTATTACACATTTCCCTCACCTTCAGCATATCTTTGGCCTGATTTTCAGAGGCAATGAGAATGTGCAGTTCCCATTGACCTCAGATGGAGTCACGGGGGCTCTGAAAAACAAGGCCTAGATACACCAATAAGGCTCTGTGCCTAGGCTGGAACATTATGTAGGGATTACCCCAAACCACTTTTCAGCTAGTGGCCAATTCATCTACATCTGTGAGCAAGATACAAGTGAGCTTTTTACAGATCAAAAGCCTCTCACCCCATCTTACATCACTACCTTTGAGAAAAGAGGTGCTGCCAACTACTTGTCATACAAGACAGAAGTAGTAACTGTTTCCCACACTTCTCACTAAAGTGGCCAAGCAATGACTACAGTGAAGGCCTCACGTCATCTCCCTACAGCATACTTACAGCAATGAACAGCACGTGTCAGCCAGCTATGTTCCTCTCTCAGTCTCAAGGAGGACAGTCCCTCAATGTGAAAGGGACAAAAGAACTTGCAAAGAAGAGCACAAGATCGGATTGCTACTGGTACTAAGCACTGAGAGGGATAAGACTAAGTGATTAACAGAATACTTTGGTTTTCAGGTCCTGACCAACCTCTGTGGGTGAGGTTCCATATAGCTTCCAATATCTCTCATTTTGGTCAGTGAAAGAAAAATGGCAGCTGCTGCCACAGCAGAGCCAGTTGCCACAAGACAGGACTCCTAGGATACAGGACACTTGGGGTGCCCGCTGGGAATTCATTGCAACTGCAGAGGCATTTGATAGAATACTCAGGAACCCTCTGAATTTGTTGTCCAATTTCCAACCTGCTTGAACACTGTGTGTTCCGAAGAGTCACTCAGACTCAACCATTATTATAGTCACACCATGCTTATAGGAGACTGTGAACAAAAGGACAAAAGGGGAAAAGTCTAATAAATAAGAGGGTGAAAACTGGAGCGGAGGAGGAGGAGAATAAAAAGCAACTCAGAGATGGCAAAAAAAAGAAAAGAGGAGCAGAGAAAGGGAAGAAGAAAACATCTAATGAAAAAATGTATCACTTGTTCTTCAGGTGACATGCCATTCTGTATCACACCAAATCCAGCATACTCGGCCCAGGCAGAATCATCTCACCTCAAGGCTGATCCTTCAGTGGCACAGAGCCAACATAAAGGCTTGACCACCACATATCCACCTTGCCACCAGCATAAAAGCGGAAAGGAGGTGGGGCTAGAGAAAAGGGAACACAATTGCCATATCTATATGCCACCCTGACCTTGGGCTGTGATTTTGTCCACTTATAGCCATTAAAAGCTGGCATACTGTATGTTACAGCAGCTCTAACATGATACAAGAGGAGCCACAAGCTTGTAGAAGCACTAGGGCTATGGGAGTACAAAGGAGAGCTGTAAACCTCCTTTGCACACCACCCCCTGACCTGAACCATGTGCTTTTTGGCCATGCCAGAAGCTATAGCCCATAATATACACCATATCTACAGCATATATATAGTGTTCAAACCTATCTCACCAGAGATAATTCACAGTAGAGACAGCCATTTAGCCGGAAAATAAATGAATGAATTGCCCTTGGAAGAAGCATGGATTTGAATTCAACTAGCGAAAAGTTCCTGAATATAAACCAGTTTTCTGAACCCCAGAAGGCTGTTACCAATTTCCCCTTACCCCCTCAACTTCATGGTTTTGACGCATCCTCAGTTTACCTTTCAAGTAGTCTTTTTAGTCACGTTTGAAGGGCTTTCCAACAGCTATGCAATACTCACTGGCTCATGCTCTGAGTTTAGAGCAGTTGGATTAGGTAGGCACACTGCTTTGACAACTCAGTGTATTATAAAATGACACTACATGGGCCTCTGGCTGGAAGTGCCAGGAAATAAGCAACACATTTGGAAGTTAATGTTCAAATCAATCAACTAAGTCTTCACACCTCACTTGCTGATAAATATGTAACTTAACTTGATAAATTATTTGATTCCAGTGTTGTTTAGTTCTGACATAGTTCCTGCCTATTTGTCTGTTTCGATATCACATTACATTTTTCATAATCTTGAACCCTAAACAAGCGATGCATGTTACTAATTCACACTAGAAATAACAGAGTTTTATGCGGTTTTTAAACTTACTTTTCATTGGAATTACTTACAAGTAAATAGGTATCTGTAAATGTGTTTATGTATCAATATTTACATCTTTCTCTATCTTAAGTAGTTATACTCCAGAAGTCCTTATTAAGCAAGAACTTATGTTCTAAAGTTAACACCACTCCACACAAGCTTCATTCTATCTATATCCATGCAGAAGGCAATGCCTATAGAAATATATTGTAGTTCATATACACTATTGCCCCTACATTCTTGATAGGTACAATTACAAACAACAAGGCATTGTTTCGGAAACCCTTATCCTTTGGAGCCTTCATTTCTTACATACATAAAACTCATCAACTTGACATGTAGGATCATCCCTTGATACACTGAAAAAATTCACTCACACACACCAAATGGATCTATCTGTTGATACACATTAAAACGTCCACAGATTTAAAAAATATTTAATATTACACCAAATCCTGCAGTTTGTACGAAGTTAAAAATCCCATTGAAGTCCATATCAATAATAGCTGAAGCTGAAAGTCACTGGGAAGAGTTTGCTGACGGTTTTTTATTTTGGTTTGTCAGTTTAGTTTTTTGTTTTGTTTTAAATTGGGGGAGGGGTTGTTATGCTTTGGAGGGGTGTTCTTTGATTTCTGATGTTCAATTTTATCTTACTGATTACAAAGGTAAACTATGTGAATTTATTACTGAAATAATTTCAGTTACATGACTTAGATGCAAGAGCACTGTAACTCCAGAGATGTGAGTATCATTCCCACCTCTGCTACTAGCCTGATACAGAGTGAGGGCAGAGGCTTCAGCAGATGTTACTGAGAATGCTCAGTCCGTGTGAGCATGCTCAGTACAAGCCAAGCAGCAAATCTGGGGGGTACATGTGACCTCGAATGCCCCCCCCCATATGCATCACCTCTGTCTTGAGAAAGACACCTCTCTGCTTATGTCTAAAACTTTCCCCATCTGTAAAACAGGAAGAGTGATGCTTATCTCCTGTGTAACCCACTTTGAGATCTGTGGATGAAAAGTGCTACAGAAAAGCTATAATAATAATAATATCCAAAGTTCAATTTTTACTTGGGCTCCAATCTTGCAACTCACTCTCAGTGGATGGATCATTAAAGTTCAGGGGGCTCTGAACAGGTTCAGGGGGTCTTGTCCAAACAGTATACAAATTGCAAGATCGAGACTGTGTGTGTAGCAATTAAAATTCTGCAAAACCAGTGTTTACATCACTTTTATCATGGGGGACATTGACTGTTTTTTTTAGAAAAAGCCTCAAACATGCCAAAGCAAATGCGACCAATGTTTGTAGATTATACATGTGAATACCCTCCCTGTGGAAGATGGCAGGAAACACGAGGAAGCTAGTAAGACTGCTCTGGAACAAGGACCTCAGGAGAGATTGCTCATCACTGAATAGTATCAACTAACAGGAATAATGATATTAAAACTCATCAGTGATGCTAACCAATTTTTATTTTTAGTATTTAGATTTTCTCCTGAACTGAAAGGCCAACTATATACACTGCTGCAAGTTTCCGAGAACATTTAAATACAAATAAAACTGAATTTGCAGGAACAATATATCTCAGATCAATGTGCCTCTTTTAAAAATAACCCTTTAAGTGCCAAAAGTGCTACTTCAAAAATAAGTTTCTTAAAGCCTTTATAAATAGAATCCCATAAAATGTTATATAGGGTCTCAGCATGGAAATAGTGGCTAGATCCTTGGCTCTTCCACAGACCCTTTGCACTATATTGGCAGGACAAAGGGGCTGGAAAGACAACTTAACTGTCTCCTGAAATTTCCCACAGCACTGGGGAATTTCTGGGTAGTATAGAACCAGTGTACAAGCTCTATGTCACCCTCTTCCCTAGCTCTGGTTTAGGGAGTGGGGCTGGGAGAATGGGGGCATGGCTGGAGCACAACTGTGTTCTGGCAATTCACAGCTGCCAGAGTAGCCCCTGGGAGCCACAGGCAGTTGGATGTAATCCATAGCAGCCCACACTAAGCCCGAAGATCAGGAAGCTGTAAAAGTGGCAGAAAGACAACTTCCCTTTTCCTTCAATCCAGTCAGGTCCTGCACTGAGTGTAAGTCTACTAGACCTGAGAATCCAGCCCTATAGTGTTCACATCAAATTAGAAATATGTTACTACATTGAATCATAGAAAATTAGAACTGGAAGAGACCTCACTAAGTCATATAGCCCCCTGCACTGAGGCAGGACTAAGTATTACTGAGACCATCCCTAAGAGTAATTGTCTAACCTGTTCTTCAAAACCTCCAGTGACAGAGATTCAACAACCTCCCTAAGTAGTCTGTTCCAGTGCCCAACGACCCTGACAGTTAGGAAGTTTTTTTCCCAATCTTTCCTCGTAGGACGTTTGCTAGACTTTGAATGATTTTTGTTGCTCTCCTGTGGACTTTTCCCAATTGTCCCACATCTTTCCTGATGTGTGGTGCCCAGAACTGGACATAGCACTCCAGCTGAGGCCTTATCAGTGCTGAATAGAGTGGAAGAATTACTTCTTGTGTCTTGCTTACAACACTCCTGCTAATACATCCCAGAATGAAGTTCGCTTTTTTGCAATAGTATTACATTTTTGACTCTCATTTAGTTTGTGATCCACTAAAATCCACAGATCCTTTTCCAGGGTACTTCTTCCTAGGTGGTGATTTTCCACTTAGTGCAAATGATTATTCCATCCTAAGTGTAATATTTTGTAAGTATCCATACTGAATTTCATCCTGACTATTTCTCCAGTTTGTCAAGATCATTTCAAATTCTAATCCTGTCCTCCAAAGCACTTGCAACCCTCTCCCAGCTTGGTTCATCAGCAAACTTTATAAGTATACTCTCTATGCCATCATCCAAATCCTTTTGGAAGATATTTAATAGACTCTGGCCCAGGACAGATCCCTGTGAGACCCCACCTGATATAACCTTCCACCTTGACAACGAACCAATGATATCTACTCTGTGATTTTCCAACCAGTTGTGCACCCACCTTATAGTAGGTTCATGTAGGCTATGTTTCCCTAGTTGTTTTGTGAGAAAGTCATGTGAGAAAGTCAAGCATTACTAAAGTTGAGATAAATCACATAGAATCATAGAATATCAGGGTTGGAAGGGACCTCAGGAGGTCATCTAGTCCAACCCCCCGCTCGAAGCAGGACCGATCCCCGACTAAATCATCCCAACCAGGGCTTTGTCAAGCCTGACCTTAAAAACTTCTAGGGAAGGAGATTCCACCACTTCCCTAGGTAACGCATTCCAGTGTTTCACCACCCTCCTAGTGAAAAAGTTTTTCCTAATATCCAACCTAAACCTCCCCCACTGCAACTTGGACCATTACTCCTTGTTCTGTCATCAGCTACCACTGAGAACAGTCTAGAGCCATCCTCTTTGGAACCCCCTTTCAGGTAGTTGAAAGCAGCTATCAAATCCCCCCTCATTCTTCTCTTCTGAAGACTAAACGTCCCCAGTTCCCTCAGCCTCTCCTCATAAGTCATGTGTTCCAGTCCCCTAATCATTTTTGTTGCCCTCCGCTGGACTCTTTCCAATTTTTCCACATCATTCTTGTAGTGTGGGGCCCAAAACTGGACACAGTACTCCAGATGAGGCCTCACCAATGTCAAATAGAGGGGAACAATCACATCCCTCGATCTGCTGGCAATGCCCCTACTTATACATCCCAAAATGCCACTGGCCTTCTTGTCAGTGTTTTTTTGTCAGTCTTTATGCTCCTAGCTAGTTTAATCTTGTTTTATGCTTTGGTCTTTCTAATTTTGTTCGCTCATGCTTGTATTCTTTCTTTATAATTTTCCTTCATAATTTGACCTAGTTTCCACTTTTTGTGTAACTCCATTTTTTTTTTTTTTGGCATTTCAGTTAATTGAAGATCTCTTGGTTAAGCCTGGGTGCTCTCACACCATACTTCCTATCTTTCCTTAACATTGGAATCATTTGCACTTTAGCCCTTAATAATAAACTGCCAACACTCCCACATTTTTTTCCCTCAAACTTGCTACCCATGGGATCCTCCTTACCTCTGAGTTTGCTAACGTCTGACTTCTTGAAATCCATTGTCTTTACTCTTCCATTTTCCTCCTACCATTCCTTGGAATCATTAACTCTATCATTTCATGATCACTGTCACCCAAGTTGCCTTCCACCTTCTAATTCTTAACAAGTTCCTCCCTGTTTGTCAGAATTAAATCTAGAACAGCCTCTGCCCAAGTCACTTTCGCTATCTTCTGTAATAGAATGTTGACACAAAGTATTCCAAGAACTTGTTGGATAATCTGTGCCCTGCTGTGTTATTATGCCAAACAGACATTGGGTAGCTGAAGTCCCTAATCACCATCAAGCTGTGTGTGTTTGGATGATTGTTTGTTGTTTTTTTAAAAAAGCCACATCCGCCTCTTCTTCTGGGTTAGGTGGTCTACAGAAGATCCCCTACAATATTACCCTTGGATTTTTTACCCCTTTTATCCTTATCCAGAAACTTTCAACAGCTCTGCCTCCCAACTCTATCTCAACCTCAGTGCAAGTGTCATCTTTCATTTTCAAAGCAACATCTCCTCCTTTTTCCCCCTGCCTGTCCTTCCTGAACAAGCTGTACCTTCTATACCAAAACTCCAGGCATGTGAATTATTCCAAGTCTCTGTGATGCCAATTATGTTGTAACAGTAATTACTCACTGGCATTTCTAATTCTTCCTGTTTATTCCCCATACTTTTTGAATTAGTGTACAGACATCTGAGATGCACGTTAGATTTCACTTCTATATTCCTTCCTCACTACTTTGTCCTTGCTATGCCTGCCATGTTCCCTCCAGATTCCGATTGTTCACCCAGGTCTCCATGTCTTGGACATACCTGTTAGCTTCTGTCTTCTGCCCCCATCAAACGTAGTTTAAAGCCCACTTAACTAGGTTAGTCAGTTTGTATCCAAAGATACCTTTCCCTTTCCTGATAGGTGGACCTCATCTTTGTTCAGCAGTCCTTCTCAAAACAGCATCCCATGGCTAAGGAAGCTGAAGGTCCCCTGGCAACACCATCCATGCAGCCAGGCATTCACCTCCAGGATGCGTCTGTCTCTACCTAGGCTCCTGCCCTTGACCATAAGGATCAATGTGACCATCCCCTGTAACCCCCCTACTCCTTCACCCTCTCTCCCACAGCCCTGTTGTCACTTCTGATCTGCTCAGCATATACCTTGCGGTATCTTTAGTGTCCTCATGGATAAGCAGCATGGTGTAGTAGTCAGAGGGCTAGATGATCCTCGACAATCCTTCTGCAATGTCTCGGATACAGGCCCCGGCAGGCAGCACACCTCCCAGGATGCCTCTGTCCCCCATAGAAGGCAGTCACTGACTACCACCACCCTTTGTTTCCTCCTGGAAGAGTTGGCTGCAGGCCTCCCAGCCTTAGAAGTGCATTACTTCTTCTCCTCCACCTGTGGGGTAGGTTCCTCTTCCCTTGTTTCCAAGACACCATAGTTTTTTTTTTAATTTCTATGGTCAGTGGGTTGGGAGCAGGGGTAGAGCACTGCCTGCTGCCACAAGTAACCAGCAGCCAGCTTCCTCCCTGTGAAGGAACTATTTCCTCTTCCCTTGGTGGTACTACTGCAGTCCTCTCCACCTGGATTGCTCCCTCAACTTTGGAGATCTCTATATGCATAAGTTTAATGAATTCCTTGGGTGCATGGATGCTCCTGACCCTAGCCACCTCCTCCTGTAGCTCTCCCACCTGCTTCCTGAGAGTTCCTACTAATAGGCACCTCTCACACCTCCCCAGCCTGGCTTTCTATGATGGGGAAATACTGGCCACAGTCTCTGAAAATCCACACCAGGACCTGCCTAAGTAGAGGCACCCAAGGTCTCTGTTTGGTCACAGGTGCGGTTGCTAGGAGCAGTGTTGGCATTAGCTATGCGGCCTTTCTCCCTCCCACAAACTCCCCTGCTCACTAGGTCATCTTTGGTCGCTTAGCATCTGGCTTTTAAGTCCTTCTGACCTAGGTCAACACTGCCACCTTGTTAACACACAAGAGTCTTTTTTTAATTGTTTAATTGTTTTCAAATGGACAGATTCTGCCACCCTTATTTATGTTGCATAGCACCTTACTTGACAAAGTGTCCCACTGAAATCAACAGATGACATGCAGAGTAAGGTACTGCTCTGTGAGGGTAATTGTGATAGAATCTGGCCCTAAGTGAGCTCTGAATAGGAGTCTGATAAAATCTTAGGCCAGGGAGCATATTTTGCTCTCAAAGCACGTGCCTAGCTCCCATTAAAGTCTCTGGGAGTTATAAGCACCCACATTAAGAAAAGAATATGCCCCTAAATCTGAAGATTCTCCTTTTAAATCATAAGCTACAACATGGCTAGGGATTAGAGTCAAATGGTAGAAAACAGTAGTGATTGGTCAAAAGTTGGTCAAATAGCCCTGCTTGGCAAGTCTCTACCAGGCAATTTACATCCATAACGAGTACATTCCATTCCCTCAGACCTCCAGTGTCTTTTACAGTTAAAAACTTTTTTCTTGCTGTCGTTTATGGCAGATTTTACTATGTGTACTTAGGAACTAGGCAAGGCTGACTAAACGGATTTCCTCCGTGACCTTTACTATTGTTGGCTCACAACAATTTAGTCCATTTTAAGTCATTTGAGAGCACAGTAAACATTATCCAAGGGGCTTAGGAATGGCCATCTAAACCATGACCTTTGAAGCTGACAGATGACAAAAAAAAATGCTCCACTTTAAGCCATTTTAAAGCAAGATGCTAAAGGTCTCTTATCCTGTTGAAACAAAGGAATTTACTTCTGGTTACTTTTTACCTCCATAAAATAAAGACATTTTGTTCCATTCAAGTAACCAAATCTCCTTTTTTTGTAAGGGGGGAGGAGGGAGAAATCATCTAAATTACTCCATTCCTGTGTGTCTTGACTGAAAGCTCAAACCATTCAATTAGTGTAAACTAAGAACTGAAACAAAGGGGGCAAGAGAGCAAGTGGAAAAATTAGGCTTTGCATCAAGGGAAAACTTGCTCTGTGAATACTTAGATTGCAAATGGGGGAGGGGGAACTGTAACCACACATACATTATTAAAACCAGGTATATAAATCCACCTTGAACTGATTCATACGCAAAGGAAAGTAGCATGAGGTTTGATTGCTTGTCACTGTCAGCTGCATTGGAAGCTATGACACTAGTGATCACCAAACCCCACACTGCAACATGAAAGCTATACTTTGTGGTGTACATACCCATCTTTAGTAGAGAGCCAGGATGCATCTGGGCCAGGGAATAAGGCTCAGAGAGCCTTCTCCACTTTTCTGCCCACAGCCACAACTGCAGCCCCTGCACTCTCCTGAACACAGGGACTGATCCTTACTGCCATATCCTGGAGAAAAAGCCACCCAAAAGGTGTAGGGAACCACTGGGAGAAGAGGAGCAAGGATCCATATAGGCCAGCGGAGACAGCTAGCCCTACCAAGGACTACCATAGCCACTGCTATTTCAGGTGACACAATGCCATCCCAGAGCTGTCACTAGGGAAAAGAAGTGCCATGTATCCTCTTACTCAGGGATGTGTTCTAATAGGAGAGTTTAGCTCATGTTCCCAAACGGTAACATTTTAATGCAGTTACCGATTTGATTCCTACAAATGTCAGACTTGGAAGGAATGCAGCTTCCACAGAACAGAGCACAGCCAATATGAAATCTGGCCAGTCTTTGGCCCCCTGCTTACACTGAACTTGTTATCTTTCAAGGTAGACATATCATTACACAGAGTGTGGTCACAAACTTAACGGAGGTATTTAAATAGAGCGATCTAGCAGTATGGGGATGAAAAGGATGAGAAGAGACAAGAATGTTGCCCCTGTGAAATTGAAACAGTGCACTTTGGCATCCATGACATTTCTGCCCAATCCCATGAGCACATTCATCATAAGCAATATTCTGTATGTCTGTTTAATATAACCTGTCTGACCATGGCATTTCTAATACACCTTAGATGGGTGCCTGATGAATTGTGGTTAACTTGTATTAACCTACATAAATATAGAAAATAATACAAAGTTACTTTATGTCTGTCCAAAAATAAACCTCTCTCCTCCCCCTTTTAAAGGCAACTTCTCACACGGGACCAGTACTGGAGGTTGTCTACCAGGAGAAATGTAGCCAGGTCATTATGCTGACTTGATTATAGCTTATTAGGGAAAAAAAAAACTTCTTAAAAGGGACGAGTCTTGCAATGGAATTTTTACATAGCAAACTTCAGTTTAGCCTGATTTATAGTGCCTACAACTTAGGACGCCACTAAGATAGCTTTGTTTCTGGCGCTACCCAAGGCTTTCACTCTGGAGACCATCAGCTTAGCATTTTCATCTGAAGTTGTCTTTGTGGACCACAGAGGGAGAGGCTGCCTCAAAAACAGTTTGGCCCATTAAGGGCTTTAAAATTAACAGAGCTGGAAGCTGATAACATATGGATCACATGTGGTCGCATCAGCCAGACTTATACAAGCACAGATTTGATTGTTTCCCCACCTGAGAAAGGGGAACAAGGATACTTACCACTTTTATAAATCACTGAGAACTACGGATGAAAAATTGCTGTGTAAGAGCTAGGTATTATTATTCATCCCCAGAAACAGCACATTGCAGTAGGGCTCCTTGGTGCTCTGATAATAGAAATCAACAACAACAATCAAGCCTGGAGATACTCATCACATGGATCACTGAGATTAGATCTGCATTTGAGAGGAATAGGCTCAAGAGTCCACAAACTGTAGACAAAAACGGTGTTTCTGTCCACAGCTGTTGGGGTCTCCAGTAGCATCAATGAGTTTGATTAAACTACACATGCACCAGTTTAGGGTGACCAGATGTCCCAATATTAGGAGCTTTGTCTTATATGGGACCCTATTACCCCCCATTACCTCTTCTCCCCCGGTCCCGATTTTTCATACTTGCTAGCTACACCAACTTGACAACTGGGGGGGGGGCACTAGTAGCTTCAGTGGAGGGTGCAGTCACAAAAAGTTCCAGCTTCAACAGGTTTTTTCAACCTTCTTATGAACATAACCTCCCAGATTGAGTCTGACCCAATTATTTTTCAAGAAGGCCCTAATATTTACCCACCTTTTGGGGGCAATATATTATGCAATCCAGAATTTATTCACAACCTCAGTGCCAAAACTTTTCCCTTTTTTTTGTTTTGTTGTTTTTTTTTTTTTTTTTTAAATCCTGTTAATCAACACTGGCTCCACAACTGGTGTTCTCTCATACTGCATATGTAATACTAGACCTCATCTGCTGTGGAAACCACAACAGTGAATAATGCATAGTAGCAGTTGAGAGCATCTAAAATAATAAAGGCTATGCAGTTAACAATTTTATCACAAGTCATTATGGAATGAAACCCTGGAGATGAAATGTGATATTTTCTTTTAAATCCTAGAAATAGTCTCTACAATTTCTGTTAATGGTTCAGAATTAATTACCTATATGTAATTTCTGGAATGTGGTATAGATAGGTGTGGTCATGTTTGTTTCTAATGGAGAAAAGAACTGTCTGTTTTAATTACTTCATAATTCCTTTTGTTTCATTAGAAGTAACTAATATTGTAACAGATAATTGAAGTAGAAACCTGCTAATCCAGACACTTAATTTACACAGAAAAATGGTCCTCTCTTGCCATTTCTTAGCTAAGTTGTGATAAAAGAGCATGGTAATGAAGTCTTGATTACTAAAGGTTCATTGTTCTTACAAAATATTCTACTTTATACTTTGAAATATTCAATTATCAAAAGAAATGACAACAATATTCTGTGATGCAGGATCCTTGATTTGTTGCATTTGCTCACTTACTGATTCACAAAGGCTCAGTCAGAAGCAATGGCTGTCCCTCTCATTAATATACATAGGGAAGTTCTGCTCTCCAAAGTTGGTTCACTTAAGGAATACTTGGGTTACTAATTGTTTGGCTATGGCTCATAGCTCTGTGTGTGGGCTGCTGCACAGCCCAGACTTCATTTGGAACCAAAATTAATGCAGGTAGAACAGTTTGGGAAGCAGGAAATATACAAATACCTATATGGCATGACTGACTTGCATATATACAGAAGAGTCTTAAAATGTAGCTGTATCTGTATAATGTAGGATATTAATCTGAAAAATTAACAGGAAAACTTCATAGGTCAGATCAAGTCAGGGCATTCAAGTCAGCGTGAGTGTTGCCACAAAATCAGTGCGAGAAGGAGGAAAGCTAGTTCCCTCAGAGCAGAGACTTCAGTCAATGTAACACAGAGGAGGGATTTTGACAGTGACACTTTTGTACTGCACACTCTGAAATACGGAATGCAAGGAAGATATTTCCTCAAACTGGCAACAATCATAGTAGAGGTCTCATGAGGAAAAAACTATGAGGAAAAAACACAGCCGACCCCTGAGAGAAAGATAAGAGACAACACCACACATGACATTGCACTACGTAACAACTTGTTATTAGATCAGGAATGGACATTAATGGCAAATGAACACAGGAGTTCAACCCCTTCGCATAACACAGAACCCTTCCCTTGTTGGGTCATATCTGCCCCTGTCAGATACTTGATGGGTCTCACTTTTTCTTACAATTTGAAATGGTTTGCCTTATTGAACCGAGTTCTCTTTAGCTATGCCTACATCAAACTCACAGGACCCAGAGAGAGCAGTCATTTCTTTTCCTCAAACTACATGTGTCATACAGCACTTTTGCCCATTAGAGAGTAAAACCATTAAAGTTGGAAGGGTTTTGTTGCAATGATCTCTGAAAGATGATTGATATGACTCCTCGTAACACCAGGGGCGGCGGGGGGATCGAGGGGGGGAAAACCTGTGTTGCTCTAATTCCTGTGGAGAAATGATTAAACTTTCAGAGTCCAAAGATAAAATATGAAAGGCTTAATCTTCATTGTGCTAGGAATCTAAGGTAGTGATGTTCATAGAAGGAGTCTGCAAAGCAGGAAAGAACAAAAAAATCCCAACAACTTACTGTGAAAGATATGCCAATTTCCTGCAGTATCCTGGATAAACCTTCTTGCATTCAGTTTCAGTAACTTAGGAGTACATTGTATTAAAAAGCAAATGTTTATGTATTAAGGAATTGTATGTAACATCTCTAGAGATGAGACCTGAGTAATGTAAAGCCTGTGAAGTGTTATGAGCTTCAAAAGGATGATTTGATACAACAAACTTTTTAAAGTTAAGTGGATTCCCAGGAACTCTCCAGGGGGAGGTGTATGCAAATATAAACACTACTGCACATGCAAGAATTCATCCTTTGAAGCTTCACGATGAGGAGGGGACCTTTTATCTGTTGATCACCTGTTACATGAGGACAGATAAAAGACCCAAACTGCATAGGTGCTGACTATTGGTGCTCTGGGGCTGGAGCACCCACGGAAAAAATATTGGGTGCTCAGCACCCAATGGCAGCTCCGCAGGTCAGCACCTCCTACTCACCAGCGGCCCTGCCAATTGGCTCCCACCAACTCCCGCCAACGGCCCTGTCAATCGGCTCCTCCCTATCCCTCCCAGACCCTCCTGCCTGCCACAATTAGGTGTTCTGTAGCATGCAGGAGGCACTGATGGGGAGGGAGAGAAGCAGGGGCAGGAAGGGATGGGGGAGAGGGTAGAAAGGGGCGGGGCCGAGGCAGAGCATGGGTCAAGCCCCCTGGTGATCTGAGCAAGTCAACACCTATGCCAAACTGGATTAAAAAGGAACTCTCAGATTCACGGGAACACTTGTTCTGAGCCAAGGAGGCTATGAACTTGCTGGGGTTTGAAAGAATTTTCAGTGGCCAGAGCCCTTGTTGGAATTAGGATGATCTCCAGTAAACTTATAGGCATGTGTGTAGGCTCTTTTAATATGTTTTCACTGTAATGCTCTCACCTTAGGAATAAAAGTTGTGTGGTAACTTAACTGTGGGCAATTATACTGTTTATTACAGCCTCTGAGGAGAAAACAAAACAGGCCTGCTTAGGAAATTGGACTTGCTGAGGGATTCACAGCGTAGAAAGCAAAATGTGCAGCCTTGAAAAACCGCAGTCAGAAGGGAGAGAGATGCAACTCTCCACCCAAGGGAGGTGACAGCTGGGGACAGAACCTTAACAGTGAATGTCCTTGGTGCACCACCAAGGGGGAATATAGGTGCACAAGAGTGTCTTCTATTGCCATGGTGCTATGCCACACCTGTCTCTGAGAATCAGAGACTTTGGGCAGTGACAAGAGACAGGGGAAGTATATCTCAGCTCATTTATAGCATGCTAAAATAATCATAATCATAATCTTTATTATAGTGAAGGACACTGCTGACATCCTTCAAAAGGAACTTGCATTCTTTCCAGCAATGCCAATGAATTCATCTCTCAATAGAAAGAACAGGGTAAACCAGAGAATACAATCACTGTAAAGTATTAGAGGGGTAACCGTGTTAGTCTGGATCTGTAAAAGTGGATCTGTAAAAATTACTGTAAAGTGGTGTATGGACATTGTTTTCATAGTAGTGCCCTAAACAGCATTTTCCATAGATTCTTCATAGATAATTGGAGCTAAGGGTGCAAACAGCATAGGCAATTTGTACATTTTCTAGATACTTTCTGATCTCAATTTATGCTAGTTTAACGCCATTGATTTAAGTGGAATTGCTCTGAATTCTCACCAATATGAGAACAGAATTAGGGCCTGGACATATGAATAGATACTTGGTGATGTACATTATTTCCATGTAGTTTTCCAGAACAAAAATCTTAAAGTCACCAGCAATAACTAGCTGTTGTAGAAGTAAGGCAGTTGCAGACGCTCTCTGTTGCGTCCATTGACCAAGCAAATCCCTTGCTGACAAAGATCTTAACTATGTTTCCGTACAGCACGCAACCAAGAATGAACACATTGTCAACCTCCACTGATGACAAAGAGGAAACTCCCACATATCTATCTTTATTCATAAAGTGCAGTTTCTGCTTCTCAAAGATGATTCTTTAAAAAGATATGGTTCTCTCTAATTTGCACATGCAAAGTGGCCAGTTTTTAAGCAAAATAAAAAAGGAGGGAGCTAACAAATAACCTATTCAATATTTAATGCAAAGGAAGACTAAGAGGACACCACTTGCTTTGACAGCCAAGGCAAAATCAAATGGAACAGTCGAGATATTAAATGTTTTAAAAATGATTAATGTATGGCTGTGTCTGAAAGCAGGTCATGTTATGTGGACCTTCAACCATGACCATTACTAGTACATTACTTATGTCCTAAAAAACAGTGTGCTTGAACTCAGGACTCATTTTGCCTTTCTGAAGTTCTGATTAGATTTGGGACCAAGGGGTCAGGAAGGCCTGACCTGACCTGACTGACAGAATTCTCTAATGAGTGCTATCCAAACAGAACAAAAATCATATAATACACAACATCCAGCACACTGTACTTCATCCTTCTAAACATGTAAATAATGAAAAGATGTTTTTTATTTGTTTCCCCCCACCCCCATTTTTCCAAGACAAAGATTGGTTTTGTTGACCTACAAGGTGCAGCTATAGAGCCAAGATATTCACTAGCTGCTTATGACACAGGGATGTTGGAAATGAAAAACAAGCAATTCTCCTCTTGGTGCTATAGACTTTTTGTTTTTGCTTTTCCTTGGTACTAAAAAACAGAGGTTGGTTGGTTTTTTACTCCAATTTTCAGTTCAAGAAACTGTTATTTGTATTGCCAAAGGAGAAAAAAAAACTAACATGTAATTCTCCCCCTTCACACCCCTTCCTTGTGTAGCATTTTCTAAGCTTGTGAATACAACATTTAGGTATAGAGAGCCACATACGCATTAAGTACTGCAGATAAAAGCAAAATAAATTAGAAAGTAGGGTTACTTTCTATTTATTTTGGTACAGTGAATAACTGGAAGGCACAATATGAGAAGGAATCTCAAAAATATAATAAGCATACTTAGGCACTAGAGAATTTCTTTTTATTGAAGTATGGTTTTCCTGTCTCCCTTTTTTTCCTGATGCAGGATAAATTTCAGTTTTATATGAGCAGTAGTTTACATGTCCGGCTAGGATGGCAAGTTGAATACTTCAATACAGATAATAGTTCCAGACATCCATTCAACTAAATAAATAAAAACTGTGCAACTCAAAGCTGGAAAACTCTTTGCATATTCGAAGGTTGTTTAGGAAATTGGACTTGTTTAGCAAATGCAACAATTTTTCATCATACACTCTCTACCCTGTCCTTTAATCCACCTAATTCAGCCCTTTATATCATGGAGGATTTTCAATACTATAATACAAACCCAGGTCTAACTAATTCAAGAATAGGAAGCTGCGAAAATACCGTTCAAGTTGTGCTTATGAGGCCCAGATTATCAGTCTGAGGAGCTGGGCTGAGCACCAACAGATCCACATAAATTAGAGACCGCTGTGCTTAATTTGTAATGAAAGAGGTGCCGGGGCTGAAGCCATTTTTTTACTTTCATAACTGATCTGACAAGCCCAGAGGTGCCAGGACTATGAACTACCAAGCCTTGAGGCACAAATTAAGCATTGGGGGACAGGAATCTTCCACTGCAAATGACAGAGAAGCTGTGGAGCCATTCCTTCAAGCCTATGCCAGCCCCCTTATGGGGTTCATCCCCGAAGGGATGAAAAGTGAGAAGATGCTTGTCTAGCCCCACCCTCTCTTACCCAGACTAACCATTCACAACTACTGCTGCATATTTCCATGCATGAACTCCCAGAGAACGAAGATCAGCACCATGAAACAGGTGCACACCTCAATGTAGCCTCCCCCTCACCCCCCCAAAAAATGCTTGCCCCCATTGCACAATAGAACTATACTGGTATGTGGAAGAGTCCTCAATATTGATACAATTATTATAACAATTTTTAAGAAATTACAAACTCATTTGCATCTTTACTGAGTATTAAGATGTAGCCATAAGAATGTTACAGCCAGGATGCCACGAAATATAAAAATACATGCTTAGCTAGTTATGCTACAAAATGTTAAAGCTAATCAAAGACATTCCAGAAGGTTTCTGCTTCTCTCTCCCAAGGACAAGCAAACATTAAGATGACAGACCATGCAAAACATTCATGTTTTAATTAGAGAAATACATCTAGGTAAAATGGACTCTAGCAACCCTTATCCTCTTGCAAGAAAGCCTACTTGTGTTCTTTTAAAAAAGGTTAAAAAATACCCATGTGTACTTGGAGATGTTTTAAAAACTTTTGTTCATTTCTTATGTGTTGAAATGACAAATATCTTTGCAAAATGCAAACTGGCTAAATGCAAAGCTCCTAATATAGCACCCAATGACATTGCTATGTAAATGGTAAAAAAGCTTTATGTACCAACATAGATTCTAATGACTTTGCTAAACTAGTCTAAGAAGTGATTTAAGTAAAGAATATTTATATTAATGGAAAATTAATTAAGTACTGGCAGTGCACAAGCAAACCCACAACCAAATCCACAAGAAAACAAACCTCTCTCCAAAGTCAACAACTTTTAATTATTTAAGCTAAAGACTTTTTAAGAGTTATTTAATTTTAAAAGACTATTTGGAAAACCATAGGGGCTGACTCCGTGGGTGCTCTGGAGCTGGAGCACCCACAGAAAAAATAGTGGGTGCTCAGCACTCACTGGCAGCCCCACCAAACAGCTCCTTTCCTTCCTTTCTCCCCACCCTGCCCACTGTCTCCTGCCCACCTGCAGGCCCCGCCGATCAACACCTTCCCCTCCCTGCCAGCACCTCCCACCCGCCATGAATTAGCTGTTCAACGGTGTACGGGAGGCGCTAGGGAGAGGGAGCACACTCAAGGAACAGAGGAAGTTGGTGCCTATGTAGAAAACTAAAAACTTCTAAATAAAGAACAGAAGTGTTTGGGCTTTTTGAAAATAGAATTTAACTTACTGTCAAACTCTAATAAAATTGAAAGAATATCTCAAACTCATCTGAATTAAATGAAAGAGTTAAAACTAATTTTCAAAGTTATCTTTCCTGCCACATGCTGCATATTCATTAAACAGACTGCATCGTCAGGAGCTGAAAGTGTCACCTAAGCCAACCTGAAGGCCTGAAGCCTATGAAAGGGTGTCAGCAACCAGCTGTCAATCTAAATAAGCCTGAAAGAGGTGGGTTTACCTATAATTTCAGGAATATAGGAAATAGGAAAGAGATGGGTAATAAAACTCTAAAGTAAGAACACCTCACACACACCCTCTGCTACTCTGCTCAAACACAGGACTTCACAAGCCAGCTGCCGTAGACAGATAAGAAAAACAGAGAAGACTCAAAAAGAAACCAACCTGAGGAAATTCTTCCCAAGACTTCAACATGTATTGGTGAGAGGAAGTTAACTAAGACGCTCCCAAGTGATTAGATTTAAAACTGTTGAAATGATTTTGCTGGAATACTGAAATGCTGTTGTAATTTAAAACTAACAGTTTCTCCTTTTAAAAAAAAACGAGGAGTACTTGTGGCACCTTAGAGACTAACAAATTTATTTGGGCATAAGCTTTCGTGGATGCATGCAGCGGAAAATACAGTAGGAAGATATATAGTGGTTAAGACCATGTATTCCACTGGAGGAGCCAGGCTAAACATTGGGAAACAGAAATCACTTGTATTCTGTCCTTTGTGTTGTTTTGTTAAATGTTTTCTTTATGAATAAAATTGCCAGGGCTAATAACGGATTATTTTGCTTGGTCTCAATCATGGTGTCACCTAACATACATAAAAGAAACGCTGTGACTAAACAATGGGAGACACATCCCTGAGTTGGCAGTAAGAGAAATAATTAATAGGAGTTGGCCTACCTTTTCTTCTCTTTCTAAACTAAATATTTTAAGCACTTTTTAAAATCCAAATTACTCAGTGTGCAAGTAAAACTACCCTTTTAAACCCAACACAGCTTACATTGCCACAGCTGTGAAAGTAGGGGAAGATTTTACCCTGAACAACAAAGACAGGTTGGTTGTTATTCAAGACAGAAAAGAAAATACCATGTTCCACTTTATGGAGGGAAGGATAGTTTTAGAGTTAAATCTGGAAGTCAAGAGAACAATCCCTGGCTCTGAGACAAACTTCCTCTGTGACTTAGACTAGTCATTTAATGTCTCTGTATATGAGTTTACCTATCTATAAAGAGATGATTGTGCCACTGGTAGACCAGGTGCCAGCTCTTGCCGAGGCCTAGCATTGATTTCCAGCAATGAATTTGTCAGTCTGTTTCACCTGTGTGTTAGTATGGTTAAGATGGGATTGAATTTATAACTGTGTGTTTAGACTTTATAAAATGTTTGCAAGTAGCTGCATGCATTAACCTCAGTTATAGCATCTTTATCACATGCTATAAGGCAATATTTAAGTTTTTGCTTTACAGAATCATAGAACTAAAAGGGATCTCGAGAGGTCATCTAGTCCAGACGCCTGCACTCAAGGCAGGACTAAGTATTATAGCATTATTTATGACTGTAAAAAAAATTTGCTCTGACACTATAAACCCAGTCAGGAGGGATCGTCTCCTAACCATCAGAAAGACCTATCAAAACTACAACTAGCAAAAATACAAAGAGTTTGTTAACTGCCCGTTTGCACCCAGGAAAAGGCTATGTGCAAAAGGGCTTGTCCCATCAGCTTGCATTCTGGAAGAAGAAAATAAAGATAGCTGACAATAAATTTTGTCATCTCTCTTTTGGACTTTTTGGCTGTTTGGACTTTCATAGAGCCAGGGATACTGAACAGAAGTAGAGATCCCCAAGGTCAACCTGGGTTTGCCCTAGAAGACATTCAGAGCTGACAGATCATTACAACTCTCTGACCTTTTAAAACCACAGACTGTAACTCATCTGTGTATAAATGGTTTGCCTGCTTTAACTATGTAATAATTCTTTCATTTATTTTTTCTAGTTAGTAAATCTCTAGTTAGTTTATTACAGGATTGACAACAAGCATTGTCTTTGGTGAGAGATCTAAGGTACAGATTCACCTGGGGTAAGCGGCTGGTCTCTTGGTACTGGAAGCAACCTGAATATTTTGTGATCTTTGGTGTATAGCAAACAACTGTCACTAAGTCCAGCTTGCCTGGGTGGCAAGACAGACCGGAATGCCTAAGGAGACAGTCTGACTCCATGATAAGATTGTTATAATGCTTTAGGAGCTTCCACTTGTCACTTGGTTGGTGAAATCTAGTTGTCCAACAAACAACCAGTTCGGGGTCTCTGCCCTGCTTCTTGACAGTCTGTCCTGAGGTTGACACTCATGGTCACAAACCACTCCAGCCAGTGGGACAGGAATAATACTACTACTTCGCTTCACATTGTCAGACTTAGTTCTTTAATGTTTACACTCTTCAGCTGTTAATTATCCTTATATATCGTATGCTGCCTTATTAATATTCAAAGCACTTTACAGATATTCAAATTAATCCTCACAACAGCCCTGTGAAGTAGTTCTCTCCATTTTACAGATTAGGAAATGAGGCGAAGAAGTTAAGCGACTTGCCAAACCACAGAAGGGAATCAGTAAAAGATCTTAGATTAGAAATAGACCATGCTCTTTCTCAGGAATTGAATAAGTGCTCTGAGAGAGGTCACTCTGGAGTGTGCTAGATATATGTTAATTCATATCATTTATCTCAATAGCATGCTACATGGAACTTCACTTGCAAATTAATCACCACCAACTGTTGAAACCAAACTTTTGGCTCTGGTGACATGCCATTAAGGCAAGTTTAACATTACATAAGTTTTGACAATTGCTGACCATTTAAATATCAGTATGATTAATGTATTCTTTCTTACAGGGACAAATTCTGAAATCTCTAATGGAGACCAACGAAGTATAGCTCGCCAGCTTCAATAAAGACGAACTAAATCAAGATTTCTTATTTAGTATTTATTAATTACTACCTGTACAGTACTTGGAAGCAGTAAAATACTAGGGAAGTATTTTAATTAGTTATTATTTTAATGAATATACAAGGTTGTTACAGTCAGTGGTGAGCTGGAGCCGGTTCGCTAGAACCGGTTGTTAAATTTAGAAGCCCTTTTAGAACCGGTTCTTCCACAAGGGACAACCGGTTCTAAAAGGGCTTCTAAATTTAACCGGCCGAAAGTGGCGCCATAGGCGCCGACTCCATGGGTGCTCCAGCCCTGGAGCACCCCAGGGGAAAATTTGGTAGGTGCAGAGCACCCACCGGTAGCTCCCCACCCCGCGCCCGGCCCCAGATCACCTCACCTCCGCTCCGCCTCCTCCCCTGAACGCGTTGCCCTGGCTGCTTCTCCGCCCCCCAGGCTTCGCGCGAATCAGCTGTTTGCGCGGGAAGCTGGGGCAGGTGAGAAGCAGGCCGAGAAGCAGGCCGCAGCTTCCCACTCAGGCCCAGGGAGGTGGAGCGGCACGAGTAGGGCCGCCAGCACCACAGCAGGTAACCCAGCGGGGGGGGGGGGGGGGAGGGAGGGGCACAGGGGAACCACTCCCCGCCCCAGCTCACCTCCACCACCCTCTGCCTGAGCAGGAAGCTGCCGCCTGCTTCTCAGCCCTCCCAGGCTTCCCGCCAAACAGCTGATTCGCGCGAAGCCGGGGGAGGAGGCGGAGAAGCAGAGCGGGGCGGTACGTTCAGCGAGGAGGTGGAGCGGAGGTGAGGTGAACTGGGGCCAGGTGCGGGGTGGGGCGCTGCCGGTGGGTGCTCTGCACCTACCACATTTTCCCCATGGGTGCTCCAGCCCCGGAGCACCCAGGAAGTCAGCGCCACTTTTGGCAATGGAGCCACATCAGAAGGAACCACTTTTGATGTGATAGGTGGGGGAGCGGGCACTCCCCCTGCTCCCCCCCCAACTACGCTCCTCTGCCCCTAGAAGCCAGAGGGACCTGCCAGATGCTTCCTGGGAGCTGCCCCAGGTAAGCACCTTCGGGACTTTCCACCTTGCCCCCCGGCAGGTGCCTCTGGCTCTTAGGGGTGGGCACCCACTACGGTGGCCCATGAGACCCTCCTGCCCAGTTCTGGGGGAAGTCAGGGAACAAGGGAGGGGGGGTGGATGGGGCAGGGGTCCTGAGGGGCGGGGGTGGGCAACGACCCCCTCGTGGGGTGAAGAAGGAACCCTTTGTTAAGATTTTGGCAGCTCATCACTGGTTACAGTGGAATCACTTTGTGCCAATGAGTTAAAAATGCAGATACTCACAAAAGCCAAACTGGCAGACTCATCTTAAACTCATTGGCATGATGGGATCATTATACAGCTAAAGTTGAAGTGAAGGGGTATCCCCATCCAAACATTTGCTGCTGATTAGTGTGAATTTTAATGGCCAGGTGCCATAGAATGTTATGCTATTCTCGTGCCAAAGACACATATCGGATGCAGATTCTCGAAGGTTTCCCTGGTGTGGGGGGAGGTAGGAAAGGGAGAAGGAAGAAAAAGACACAACCTAGTTTGAAAGAAAGTTAGGAGAAGGAAGCAAAACCCTAGGTTAATCTAGTACAGGGATCGGCAACCTTTGGTATGAGGCCCATCAGGGAAATTCCTTGGCCCCCACCGCTTCCTGCAGCCCCCACTGGCCTGGAACAGCAAACCACGTTCAGTGGGAGCTGTAATCGGCCGAACCTGTGGATGCTGCAGGTAAACAAACCGTCCCAGCCCGCCAGCAGATTTCCCTGACGGGTCACATGCCAAAGGTTGCCAGTCCTTGATCTAGTAGGTGGATCAAAGAGCTGAGTTCTTAGGTCTGACACTCAGCTAGACCTCCCAGAGCACAATTAGCAGGTCAAGCTGCAGGTTTGGCTGTGAGGCTAGCAAGTAGCAGGTTCTCCAAATCTTCAGTAAGAGATTTTTTTATATATATATTTCTTGGAAGGTGAGGCAGGGGTTGTAAAATAAACCTGCTTTGTCTTTAGGCAGGCATGACTATCACTGGTAATTCAACAGAACTGTGGTGCAGTATTAAATTGATATCCCTGCTGTTACACTTGGGGTTGGTTCTTTCAACCATCTTGTTAGCTCAACCCTAGTTCAATTTTCCTTTTCCTATTTTGTATAGAGCTGTTCTTTAGTATAAATCTCTGAAAATCTGTAAATCAATGTCACTGTGACATTCCCCTCTAGTGTTATCTGGATGGGTGATCTGCTAGGCCTCTCCAATTCTTGACTCTGGGAGCCAGCCTTATCCAGCTCTGCTTTGAGAACCCCCACTCCTGGGCTGTTCACACACAGCCTCTGGCATGTAAGCTGCTCCCAGCTATTTGCAAGCGAATGACACTAGGCAATATCCCCAGTCCCAGACACAGCCCTAGGAACCTCCGTCTTGCAGTGTCCAGTTATGCTCGTTGGATGCTGCAAGCTCATATGAGTTTGTTAATTTAACAAAGAAATTTATATGTACCAAGCTTGTTATCCCAAGGGGAGCCTCTGACACACTTCATACCAAATGCACTGCTTCAGGTAGAACAAACAAAAAATTTATTAACTATAAAGGTAGATTTTAAGTGATTATAAGTCAAAGCATCAATCAGATTTGGTCAAATGAAATAAAAGCAAAATGCATTCTAAACTGATCTTAACACTTTCAATGTCCTTACAAACTTCGATGCTTCTCACCACAGGCTGGCTGCTATTCAGCCAGGCTCTTCCCTTTGATCAGCGCTTCAGTCGCTTGGTAGTGTCTGTAGATGTAGGTGGAAGATAGAGAGAGCATGGCAAATCTCTCTCCCTTTTATCATGTCCTTTCTTTCCTCTTGGCTTTCCCACCCCTCCCCCTTTCAGAGCCAAGTGAGTATTACTGAGTCTTTCCAAGCAAGGTTAAGCAATTTCCCTGGTTTGGCCTCATGGAGGTGAGTCATTGTATTGTAGCTCCCTTGCTGGACAATAGTTGTTGATGGGTTGATTGACACCCTGCCCGGGCATTGGTTACTTTCCTTGCTGTTGCCTCTGGGGACCTAATATCTGACTGATTCCCCCAACTTACAGCATGTTTTAGTGACAACCATACTACACGATTCTCATAACTTCATATGCATTAATGATACACATATATGGATAGAGAAATGACTTTCAGCAGATCATAACCTTTCCCCTGATACCTTACAAGGCATGATTTATACATAAGATCACGATTATAGGAATATGGGGGTTATAGCATGCTCCCCCAAGGTATAGAATGTCACAGTCATCTTTTAGTTTTTACCTTCTTTGTGGAGATTGCTTTCTTTTATTTAAAAGTATTAATATACAAAAAGAGAGAACAGAGAGTCTAACAAGATCTGCCTGGAGGTCCAGGGACATACGTCATACTACTAAAAAAAAAAAACCAACAGGAGCTATTTTTCAGTCTCTGAAAGGTCCCATCAAATTCCACTGTGTGGGCATCTGATCAGACCTTAGCTTTTAGTGTAAGATACAAAGCTTTATTAAACATTGTAGCCAAAGTTCTGGAGTTCACCTGGCAGTAAATTAAGGCAACTCTGTGGGATGTCTATAAACTAGACTTGCTTTTGAAGTCATGGGTAGCATTTTCAAAACTGCCTAAATCTCATTTTCAAAAGTGATATAGTAGGCACTTCAGAGACTGACTTTCAGTGAGACTTAGGACACTAAATACCTACCCCACTTTTTACAAAAACAAGGGCCTTTGAAAATGTTACCTTAAATCTAAGAGAAGTCAGTCATTTTGAGGAGGAATCCCTCTACTAAAAATGAAAAGATGATGACTTTGGCAATATTAGGACCTCTGTTAGGGCCACAACCTCAAACCAACCAACACTGGAGAAAATGGATATTATTCACAGGAGGACTTACTGAAGCTAGTGCTGCAGGAAATGGGCAACTTTGGGAAAGAACTGATAAAAGAAGTCAAGCAAAGAGATGCAACCAAACTATGTACAAATTAACACAAATGAGGCAGTGAATTTGTACCAGCACAAAACACATCTGAAGGGTCCTGTTAATGAGAGAGATTGCAGCTTTAGCACAAAACATAAAAGGTCATTGTAATTGCTGATAAAAATACAGCTACTGCTGCTATTACTACTAATGGCTATGAATGGTGTGAACATGGTAATAATGACCCCAACATAATGACTATAGCAATGTTATTTTAATGCTAGGTAATCTACGGCCCAACTGTGAGCAGGTGCACAAGCCAAGGGAGAGAGTGCAAGTAGTATCCCCTGCTTGTTCTTGGGCTGCCACGTAGGGGCCAGGCACAATTAAAGTCCACACATTTAAGGAGCAAAAGGAGGCTGGCACCTTAAATGCTGTTAACTAGCATCTCTGAAGAGGGAACAGGGGATAGACTGGAGAATAGCACCGTCACTAGGAAAAGGCAGGTCTATGTGATTGGGGACTCTTTACTGAGAAGAATAGATAGGCCTGTAACCAGAGCTGATCCAGAAAATAGGAGGGTGTGCTGTCTTCCAGGTGCTAAGATACGGGATGTAGACCTGAGGTTGAAAAGGATTCTAAAGGGAGCGGGAAAGAATCCCCTAATTATCCTTCATGTGGGAACAAATGATACGGCTAGATTCTCGCTGGAAAGTATTAAGGGAGACTATGCTAGGTTGGGGAGGACGCTTAAGGAAATTGAGGCTCAGGTGATCTTTAGTGGGATTCTGCCTGTTCCTAGAGAAGGGCAACAAAGGTGTGACAAGATTATGACTATCAATAGATGGCTTAGGCAGTGGTGCTATAAGGAGGGCTTTGGGATGTATGGTCATTGGGAGGCATTCATGGATAGAGGACAGTTCTCTCGGGATGGACTTCATCTGAGTAGGGAAGGAAATAGACTTCTAGGATGGAGGTTGGCACAACTGATTAAGAGAGCTTTAAACTAGGAATTTGGGGGAGATGGTTGGGAGATGTCCAGGTAATCTCCACGCCAGAATTTAGCATAGAGTGGAAAGAAAATGAAGTAAGAGTGGATACAGCTGTAGGTAGGAGGAAGGGCAGTGTAGATACAAGTCTAATAGGTTATACTGGTAGTAAAATAACCGTGCCTAATAGGGTACAAAATGTGAGTGAGGCCAAACAGCAAAAATTAAGATGTTTGTACACCAATGCAAGGAGCCTAGGTAATAAAATGGAGGAACTAGAGTTACTGGTGCAGGAAGTGAAACCAGATATTATAGGTATAACAGAGACCTGGTGGAATAGTAGTCATGACTGGGCTACAGGTATTGAAGGGTATGTGCTGTTTAGGAAAGACCGAAATAAAGGTAAAGGTGGTGGAGTAGCACTGTATATCAATGATGAGATAGAATGTAAAGAAATAAGAAGCGATGAAATGGATATGACCGAGTCTGTCTGGGCAACAATTAAATTGGGGAAGAAAACTATTAGAGCCTCCCCTGGGATAGTGCTTGGGGTGTGCTATAGACCGCCGGGATCTAATTTGGATATGGATAGAGCCCTTTTTAATGTTTTTAATAAAGTAAATACTAATGGAAACTGTGTGATCATGGGAGACTTTAACTTCCCAGATATAGACTGGAGGACGAGTGCTAGTAATAATAATAGGGCTCAGATTTTCCTAGATGCGATAGCTGATGGATTCCTTCAGCAAGTAGTTGCTGAACCGACTAGAGGGGATGCCATTTTAGATTTGGTCTTGGTGAGTAATGAGGACCTCATAGAGGAAATGGTTGTAGGGGATAATCTTGGCTCAAGTGATCATGAGCTAATTCAGTTCAAACTGAATGGAAGGATTAACAAAAATAAATCTGCAACTAGGGTTTTTGATTTCAAAAGGGCTGACTTTCAAAAATTAAGGAAATTAGTTAGGGAAGTGGATTGGACTGAAGAATTTATGGGTTTAAAGGTAGAGGAGGCCTGGGATTATTTTAAATTAAAGCTGCAGAAGCTATCGGAAGCCTGCATCCCAAGAAAGGGGAAAAAATTCATAGGCAGGAGTTGTAGACCAAGCTGGATGAGCAAGCATCTTAGAGAGGTAATTAAGAAAAAGCAGAAAGCATATAGGGAGTGGAAGAAGGGAGGGATCAGTAAGGAAAGCTACCTTATTGAGGTCAGAATATGTAGGGATAAAGTGAGACAGGCTAAAAGTCAAGTAGAGTTGGACCTTGCAAAGGGAATTAAAACCAATAGTAAAAGGTTCTATAGTCATATAAATAGGAAGAAAACAAAGAAAGAAGAAGTGGGACCGCTAAAAACTGAGGATGGAGTGGAGGTCAAGGATAATCTAGGCATGGCCCAATATCTAAACAAATACTTTGCCTCAGTCTTTAATAAGACTAAAGAGGATCTTAGGGATAATGGTAGCATGATAAATGGGAATGAGGATATGGAGGTAGACATCACCATATCTGAGGTAGAAGCGAAACTCAAACAGCTTAATGGGACTAAATCGGGGGGCCCAGATAATCTTCATCCAAGAATATTAAAAGAATTGGCACAAGAAATTGCAAGCCCATTAGCAAGAATTTTTAATGAATCTGTAAACTCAGGGGTTGTACCGTATGATTGGAGAATTGCTAACATAGTTCCTATTTTTAAGAAAGGGAAAAAAAGTGATCCAAGTAATTATAGGCCTGTTAGTTTGACATCTGTAGTATGCAAGGTCTTGGAAAAAATTTTGAAGGAGAAGGTAGTTAAGGACATTGAAGTCAATGGTAAATGGGACAAATTACAACATGGTTTTACAAAAGGTAGATCGTGCCAAACCAACCTGATCTCCTTCTTTGAGAGAGTAACAGATTTTTTAGATAAAGGAAACGCAGTGGATCTAATTTACTTAGATTTTAGTAAGGCGTTTGATACTGTGCCACATGGGGAATTATTAGTTAAATTGGATAAGATGGGCATCAATAGGAAAATTGAAAGGTGGATAGGGAATTGGTTAAAGGGGAGACTACAACGGGTCCTACTGAAAGGTGAACTGTCAAGTTGGAGGGAGGTTACCAGTGGAGTTCCTCAAGGATCGGTTTTGGGACCAATCTTATTTAATCTTTTTATTACTGACCTGGGCACAAAAAGTGGGAATGTGCTAATAAAGTTTGCAGATGATACAAAGCTGGGAGGTATTGCTAATTTAGAGAAGGACAGGGATACCCTACAGGAGGATCTGGATGACCTTGTAAACTGGAGTAATAGGAATAGGATGAAATTTAATAGTGAGAAGTGTAAGGTCATGCATTTAGGGATTAATAACAAGAATTTTAGTTATAAGCTAGGGACGCATCAACTAGAAGTAACGGAGGAGGAAAAGGACCTTGGAGTATTGGTTGATCATAGGATGACTATGAGCTGCCAATGTGATATGGCTGTGAAAAAAGCTAATGTCATCTTGGGATGCATCAGGAGAGGTATTTCCAGTAGGGATAAGGAGGTTTTAGTACCATTATATAAGGCACTGGTGAGACCTCACCTGGAATACTGTGTGCAGTTCTGGTCTCCCATGTTTAAGAAGGATGAATTCAAACTGGAACAGGTACAGAGAAGGGCTACTAGGATGATCCGAGGAATGGAAAACTTGTCTTATGAAAGGAGACTCAGGGAGCTTGGCTTGTTTAGCCTAACTAAAAGAAGGTTGAGGGGAGATATGATTGCTCTCTATAAATATATCAGAGGGATAAATACCAGAGAGGGAGAGGAATTATTTAAACTCAGTACCAATGTGGACACAAGAACAAATGGATATAAACTGGCCACTAGGAAATTTAGATTAGAAATTAGACGAAGGTTTCTAACCATCAGAGGAGTGAAGTTTTGGAATAGCCTTCCGAGGGAAGTAGTGGGGACAAAAGATCTATCTTGCTTTAAGATTAAACTCGATAAGTTTATGGAGGAGATGGTATGATGGGATAACATGGTTTTGGTAATTAAATATTCATGGTAAATAGGCCCAATGGCCTGTGATGGGTTTTTAGATGGGGTAAGATCCAAGTTACCCGGGAAGGAATTTTCTGTAGTATCTGGCTGATGAATCTTGCCCATATGCTCAGGGTTTAGCTGATCGCCATATTTGGGGTCGGGAAGGAATTTTCCTCCAGGGCAGATTGGAAGGCCCTGGAGGTTTTTCGCCTTCCTCTGTAGCATGGGGCACGGGTCACTTGCTGGAGGATTCTCTGCTCCTTGAGGTCTTCA
This sequence comes from Caretta caretta, assembly GCF_965140235.1. Taxonomy (NCBI): domain Eukaryota; kingdom Metazoa; phylum Chordata; order Testudines; family Cheloniidae; genus Caretta; species Caretta caretta. The sequence continues at coordinate 70,421,390 of NC_134214.1, read as the reverse complement.
AACTACAATTTGGGGACTTCAATAGCACAGATATAGATGTGAGGTCTTTTTTAGGAGTGGTGGGTGAAATTCTGTGGCCTGCATTGTGCAGGAGGTCAGACTAGATGATCATAATGGTCCCTTCTGGCCTAAATATCTATGAATCTATGAAGAGCAAGGCTAGGCAAGGCAAATGCTATGGCTTTCTGTCACCTCTCCTTAGCCAGCGCTACTGGATGCAAACAAGGGAAGTACAGGGGGTCCCTTTTCAAAGCAAGCAGCAGGGGCTGTACTCCTCCCACGCACACAGGAGCTCTAGAAGGCATCATGCCCCCAGGGCAGTGCGGCCCCACACAGCACTTAATGCAAGGTACTCCACACTCATTACTCAGACAAAACACCTATGGATTAGGCAGTAGGATATGCCCTATTTGACGCTTCGAGCCTCAATGACTAAATATCCTAAAGTGCCATGAAATTCACCATGCACTGATTTTGTCAGAATACCATGTGTGTGTGCAGGGTCAGTGAGTATAGGGAACTGTTTCAATAATTAAGGCATCACTCTTGATTCTAGTGTACAAGACACCATTCTGGCACAAAATGCATCTATTGTAAAATACTGAAGCAGAATATTCTGTCAAGCTAAGACATATCTGCTGCAATGTCTTGAAAAGATAGTCTGGAATTCAAAAAGGTAGTAGTTATTGCAAGGGACTCAAAAGGTGCAATACTAAGGGTTACCACTAACGGTCTATACAATTTCTTTACTGCAGCTACTTATTCATCAAAATGCATCATCCTGTGTCCGATTATGTTTCAGATGATTGTTTCCTGGAGAAAATCTGCTAGCACTGACTGATCAGAAAAGAAGTTCAGGCTGTATGCCACTATAAAATATATGTAGTGTTTATTTGATCTGCTTATTCTCATCCCACAGCTATAAGGTCTAGAACACCTATGTTTCAGTGGCAATAAAACAGAGCATGTTAAAGATAATGACTATCACTCTTATAAGAATTTCTTCTGGGCCTGTCTGCTTTCCAAGTGAGAAGAGTAATACTTCAGCAGGCAACCTCATTGAATTATTATCTTCAGGAGCCAAGAATGTGTCCTATTGACAAATATGTGCATCATCAAGACATGGACCAGGACCATCAATGGAGAAATCAGGTGCTAGCACTATGACCAAAGTTATACCAGTGATACCCAGGAAATAAGTGATACCTGATTGCCTAATTTAATATATTACAGGCGAAAGGAAGACTCTGAAATTCCATGAGGTTTGCTAGGGACCTTGCCAGACAGATTTATTTGGGAATCCCTTAGGATTTTTTATAGCATCTATTACCATAGCATCTAAGATAGAGCTAGAAAACCCACTACTTAAATCATCTTGTTCCTTTTAACGTCTCTTAGTCTGAGTGCGCTGTGTTGCTCAGTCTTTGTAGCTGGCACCCTGTAGTGTGTGCTGTCTAAAATATTCTACTGTAGCCTCATCACCTAAATGCTCCTTGTTTAAGCCCTAATCTTTTCAAACTTTCTTCCTGACTGCTGAATTCCTGCAGAGAGCTCCTCTAGTTTGTGTTGTGATGCAAAAGCATAAAAAAGAGTTAACATGGTGAGTGTTAAAGAAGCTATGCATAAACAATAAAAACAATCTCAAAGGATTGCCCGACTGTTTACGACAGAACCCAATCTGTAGCTCATTCATTGTCAGTAAACTGCAACCATTAACATTCAGTTTTTGTTTTGTTCAGCTAGCACTGTTATATAAAAGCTTTCTATTAAATCATGTATTATTATTACTACTTCTTTAGCAGATTACATTAAGGAATAAAAATCTGGAGCATCCTCTTGATACACATTAATTCATTAGGACTTTATTCTGCAATTCTGATGTCTGGTCTAAACCTACAATTTAGATCAGCCTAACTACATCACTCAGGACTGTGAAAAATTCCAATAAACATAGCTAAGCCGACTTAAGCGTTGGTATAACCACCACCATGTCAATGGAAGACTAGTCTAGCTACCACCTCTTAAGGGGGTGGCTTTACTACAGCGATGGAAAAACCCTTTCTGTTGCTGTAGCAAATGTGTACACTACAGCGGCAGAGCTACACTGCTGCACCACTGCAAAATTTGTCATGTAATGTAGACATAACCTTACATTAAATAGTACTAGTTCATATGAGTAGCCCCAAACCAATATGTTAGGGATGTAAATATGTCATATAACAACATACATGGATGGATTTTATATATTATGAATTTTCCTGGGAAGCAGCACTACTGAAATTGAGTCAAGAGTCATTAAAACATACAACTATCTTCCCTGGTTGCAATGTGGTGGAATGGTGAGATCAACAGATGGGGAACCTGGAGTCCTGGGTTCTATACCCATCTTTGCCACTCTAATCAATGCATCACCTTCATTAGGTCTTCTAACCTTTCTGAACCTCAGTTTACTCATCTGTAAAAGGCATATAAAGATTTACCAACTTTGCAAAGGTGATGCAACGCTCCATTAAATCCTGTAAATCTTTAAGATCCTCAGAAGAAAGGTTTTTTGCCATAAAAGTGCAGTAAGTAATATACATTTCTACAGAGAAACCCCAATGTCATATATGCTCTTCCATGTGATGGGCAAATTCTGACAACCCAAATAACTCTCAATACTCTAAAATACTCACTAGCTTCAAACCTCTCAAACGAAATACAATATGTTCTTTTCCCTTGTGTCTAATTATTATGAGTTAGTTTATGTCAATACACTCTGCCCAGCATCAAGGGCAGCACACCGCTACTCCATCTCAGGAAGAGCATAAGGAAAGAAGTTCCTCTGAGGGACAGTTCTTTCCCTGACCTCCACCCCCTTTGTTTCAGTCTGGCCATAACAGATTGCTATCTTCACCCTACCACGGTCTCAGTCACGCTGGCTGGTGCAAGGAGAGTGGACCAGGCCTTTCCTACCCACCTGCTCAAGGGGGAGGAGGGAGGCAGCAAATGTGCAGCATGTGCACTCAAAGTTCAAGGAGGCCACACCGTGCTTTATTTGGGTCTTACATCCCATTTTGACCCTCGGTGGCTGTGCAGCCCAGGCCACAAGATAGTCCTACATTACAGGATATCATGAGCATAAATAATTGGAAGGTTGGGGGCTTCAGCCCAGCCATAATGTAAGGGTTGCATGCATAAAAAAAAATAAAACACCGAGTTTTGAAACAGAAGGTCACTTCTCTCATTTTACTTGACGTGGACAAATTTATTCATGGTACAAAACTACTTATGAAAGAGATATTCAAAAGTGATTGTCTTATAAAAAAGGGTGGTCTATGCTCCGAGATGTAATGACTAAACACCACAAATTCAAAGGTGCCAGATCACTTGGAGCACCCAGTATAAAATGTCTTGTTTCTTTTTGATTCAGAAGACATTTAGATGTTCCATTTGTTCTACATTTGAACTTTACTATATTTTCCCCCCAAGGGGGCAGGGGAAACAACTCATTCTTTGGCTTTGCTTCTTTAAAGGGCCAAATCCTCCACCCTACATGCCACAGCATTTGGAAAAGAAAGATTCCTTTCCTAGGCAGTTGAAGAATATTTTCTGTTACCAGTAACGTCCGAAGCACTCTCGACAGAAACGGAAATTCACTTATCACAATTAGCTTCTCTCCTACCTTGCTTCTTTGCCCAAGTGGGCCCATGATTTTAAATGTATTGTTCATATTTGATAGGGCTGTACAAATTACCTTTGTTATACAGTGTTTTGTGGGCCTTTAGAGATCAAATAAAATTGAGAATTTCCATTATAACGTTGCAATTATCCATTTTGCTTCTGCATAGAAGGTAAGTGTATTCCATGCTGATTCTATTTACACTGACCGATCATGAGATCCTTGCTTGCTGCTTATCTGGATGTCACTTACAGACTCTATTGGTGGCATAACTTTTTTCCCTCCAATTAAGAGAGAAATGTTATCTTTAGACTCTCAGAGCAAATTGTGCAATATGAGCCCTTGCTTGATGAAAGTGCCTTGAAGATGCTCTATAACAACATCCCAAGAGGTTGGAGACATGACATTACACACAAATGAGGACGTTCCAGCCTTAAGACGACCTAATAAAACCAGTACCTGTCGCATAAATGGCAACATACATTGACGGATACTTGGCTCACAAATACCAGTATCTGTTTCATTTCTGAATTCATATCATTTTCCATTATTAGGTCTTTAACTTGGAGTCCTCTGGTGAATCTCATATGGGGAAACAAAAGAGCACAAGGAAACCTTGTGCAGAGTTAGAGGAATGGGCATTTAATCTCTCTTTCTCTCTCTCTCTCTCTCTCTCTCACACACACACACACACACACCACAATAAAACACAATTAAAAAAGTAAGTGGGAAACCAAGTTCTAGACACAATGATTTAATCAGAGAAGGATTTGGATCATGCTCTTTTGTTTTTAGATGTCAAGGGAACAAAGAGCATCATTCACATGTCACTGATAATATTTAAGCCTAATATTTATGTTTAAAAAATGTGGAAGATTTTGGGTTAACGTGAAAAATCTGTAAATAATGCACATACTATTTTAACTTCAATGGCAAAATTCAGCTTGGCTCCCCCCTTTGTTATTTTGTAGAACTACCTCATACTGTAAATCTCATCTATCTGTGTCATCTACCTTGTTCACTGCACAAAACCAATGTGGGCTTTCATACAGTATTTTACATTTAGTGATTAGCTTCAACAAGGACCATATTGTAAATGAAACCAAGTAAAGCAGATGTGTGCATCCTGCTAAGCTATATTTAATAAATATGTAAAATCAATTTCTCTCTCCGATCAGGCAGAAAAGGTGTATGCATTTATGAGTATCACTTTAAAATGTGTTGAATATACCAGAAGTCTTTACAAAGGGAAATGATAGGGTAGCAAGGACAGTTGTTACAGGGATGTTGTTAAATGGGTATTACACTGGCCATGCACTCTGGGGACAGAAAGAAAATGCATAAAGTTAGTTAGGGCCAGATTTTATTTTTGTAAAGTATTTAGGCACCTAATGGAAATTATAACAGCATCTAGACACCTAATTCCCATACATTTCAATGAGAGTTAGGCACATAAGTACTGCTGAAAATCCTACTAGGTATAGGCATGTAATCCCTTTAAAAATCGGTCCCTAAATGCTTATGGCTGGCCCGCATGGCTCCACAAAAGAGGACATGAGGAAGTATGGGAGTTTGAAGGCATGGCATAACAGTTTTCCATCTACAAGAATCAAAATAGATAAAAACATTCAAACTAGTTGGTTCCAATTAGGATTCCTCTGATTATTCCTTTGCCATAGACATTTAATGCTTAGCTAAAGGGATAAATAATTTCTTAACATAAATGTACCATCTCTGAGCTTGCTGAAGCAGAAAAGTTTGGTCACCTCTTGGTTTTCCTGCTCATGATTCCAATTCCCAAACATAAAATGTTCCCCTCAAGCTTCCCTGGTATTACAGATCTTATATTCAGTTTAAAACACAGTACCATCTTTCAGGTACTTATTCATTCCTATCTGAGCGGTACAAAAACTGTCATTTAGAAAACCAACCACAGACCTGATAAAAGGTGTTGCTGTAGATATTTTGATTGTGGAAAATGTAAAAAATTAGCCCCTAGCTCCTTTACTGCATAATCAGTGGTTCAAAAAAGAGAAGAGTTAAAATTCTAATTAAAAATTGCTAACTCACTTTTCAACCAATCTAATCCTTTAATTTGTCAAGTTCTCCAACACTGCTATCAGCCACAAATGACACCTAAGCCTCAGAGCAAGCTGTAATTACTGTAATAATTTCTTAAGTGAGTTACAAATTGCAACTATTTCAGTTTTTAATTAAAACTCAAGAAAAACGACAATAAGTGTACAACAAGCTGGTGATCAGAAAATACATTTTTAATTATTTTTTAACCAAGTGTCATATTATGAGTTGGTGGATTGTGATTGTAACGAAAGTAGAGCCCTCCAGATATCTGCAAGATATCTCCTGTTGCAACAAAATTGCAAATTAATTGTAATAACCCACAAATGCATTTCAAAACTGTAATAAACATATTGTTGGGCTGGGCAAACACGCACTGAAGCTGGTGGGCGTAACCACCACCCATCAGTCATGATAAATGTCAGAAACAATCAAGCTCCTTTATAGAGCCAGATGGCTGAAATAATAGCAACCACCACTCAAAACACAAGGTATATGGCAAGCTGCAGTAGAAGCTGAACCATGTAGCCTAAGGGGTTTCCTTGGAGATTAATAGAGTGAGCAACAGGGGTTGAGGCATTGAATGGTGGAGCTGTACATGTGTGTGCATGAGGGAGAAGTAGCAGAAACATACAGGACATACTGGAGCAAAGAACCCCCCAAAATAGCCCAAAGCAGCCCTGGTAGCATGATCCTTGGAAAAAAGTTGAGTGCACGCCTTTGCATATAGTGCTTGACTGAATGACACTTAGAACTGTGAGAAAAGAAACTGTCTCCTGTTGTTTGTTTCTTACCGTGTTCAGGGAAACAGGACTTTGTATGTTCTTTGTAAATAAACAGGATTGCAACAAAGAAATACTTGAGTCCATCATCAATTTTTCCTCCAAATGGAAATAACCTGCTAGACCCCAAAAATTAGCTATCTACTTGGATCAAAAATACAATATTTACTGCTGGAAAAGTAAATTTAAGTGGTATGTACTGTACATAATTTTCTGAGGGAGAGCTTTAAAAACTGACATTCTGTAACAGCCAGAGTAGTTCAAGAAGCAAGAAATATCCTCAAGTGACCCAAGAATATGGATGAATAACATTTGTTATGCAGATGACACAGTGCTATTTTTGAATTCAGAAGATCTAATTAAGTTAGTGGAGATTGTATATGAATATGGCAAAGACTATGGTCTAGAGTTGAATGTCAAAGTCAAAGCTCCCCCAGACAAACGGCTCATCAGGCTAATGTGGTTCAGGCACGTCAGTTTCATAGCCAATGGTACATAAGAGGGTGAAGTAGCCAGCATCATGTCTGACCACCTTAGACTGCCCTAACCAGATGGATCAGGTACCCATTTTGCAGCTGAGTGAGCTGGAGGTGGCCTTTCAGCGTGAGATCATGCAGGAGGTGAACCCACAACCTTCAAGATTGTAGTTGCGTGTCTCAACAGCTCAACCACTGCACCTGCAGAGTTGAATTTGGGCAAGATAAAAACTATGGTGTTATTCTAGGCTAACCAATGATCCTTGGGAAAAGTGCAAGATTCCAATGAACAACACAGCCAAGTGAGAAATTATTGCTCCTTAGGAAGCATCATTACAGAAGATGGAACATCAGATATTGAAGGCGGCACCAGTAGAGTGAAAGACATATTCTGGAAAAATAAACATCTGATGAGAAGAGACCTAAATCTGAAGACTAAATTCCAACTCTTAAAAACTTACATTTGGTCTGTGTTAAATTACGGTTGTGAAACACAGAAATTCAAACAATCCATAATAAAGAAAGTACAATCCTTTGAATTATGGTGTTATAGAAGAATTCTGAAAATATCATGGGTAGGCCACATAACAAATGAGAAAGTATTGGAGATTATTTGAACTCAGCAAATGCTCGTCAGAGTTCTTATGAAAACAAAGATTCAATTTGCAGGGCACATTTTTAGGGGTTCAGCAGGCCATTCATGTTTACAGGCATTGGAAGGTAAAGTTGATGGCAGAAGAACACAAAGCTGAAAAAGAAGAAGATCTTGATGGACAATGTTGTATCCTTGGGGAAAGTCAAAAGGACTATTAATCCAGAAAGAGATTAGCAGAGAATTGTACAGAATTGTCTACCATGGTTGCAAACCTCCAGTTCTGGAGATGCCACAGAAGACGACGATTCAAGGCGGCCAAATACTATGGCCATTAGTGCAGCTCCACACAGCCTGTGCTATAGCTGAGTCTTAGGGGTACAATCAAGCCCAATGTGAATTGCTGGTACTTTTTGCAGCAATCCAGCCACAAGCATGGTGTTATATTTCCCTTGACTGTAGAATGAGGATTAGCATGAAGTCATTAAGGGTGAAAAATATTTATTGAGCATCTTATTTTTGCATTAACATTACAAATAATATTGAAGCAACCCAGAATATATGACACAGGACTTTCAGAGTCAGTGCTCAGTACCTTGTAATATACCTATATTATTATTTCAGTATTAGCAACCCTAGATGAATCCTGGTGCAGTAGGACATACACAATTACTCCATGTACACTGTGGACCTGCTATTTTCTGATTAGCTTCGAGAAAGTGGCTGATATTGTTTTAGCCAGTGGAAGACCAGTTTCTCTATAAGCACAATTTAAAAATTAACTATTCTGTAGTTTTATGAATAAAATGGTTTTTCATTGGCTGAAGTTCTACAATTTAACTTAATAAACCCAAGGATAGCAGCAGCAGTTACCCAGAAGTTTGATAAGGTGACAGATTCCATTTGCTCCCTTTTTCAGTTTGAAGAATACACTGTGATTAAGTGATCATTCGGAAGCCCCCCGTCTCCAACTCTTCATGCTATTTAGGAGGTGGGATGGCACTGCCTAATTAAATGTGTGTGTCTTGGGAGCTCACTAAGCAGGGGACACTCAGCAAGTTTCCTGTTAACTTAATAAGCCCAAGGTGAGGCTTGTTAATGGCAGACTTCACAAGCTTTAATTACACACTTTAAGTAGAGATGTGCTAGGGAACCCAAATATTAATCAGATTTAGCACCGCTGAGCTGGGATATCTGTCAATCTGTGAATACACAGAATGTTTTAATTATGCCACAAAAAAACTGAAAATGTTAGAGGGTCTGATGTCTTCAGGTACTTAACACAGGACACAGGCCTGCACGAGTATCTTTACAATGCTGAGGAAATGCTTTCATATTAATATTTAAGAAAAGGAATCAGAACTTTGTCACAACCATTATCCATACATGCTGGGTTATCTACAACTGGAGGGACCATTAGCAATGCTGACCACACTGAGTCCTGTCTTCGCTTGGGGTTGGGGAGTTTTTTTTGTTTTGTTTTTGAATGGGGGATAGCACACATTCACTCTCCCACTGTGAAATCCAAGTGCAAACATGGTACCAGTAGTTTTTACTCCAAGTCAGTATTAGACTGTGACAGGGTGGATCACAGAAACTGCTTTGGGACTGCCACCTGATGTGCCTAGACTACATCTGAGCTCATTTTCCCTGCCAGACACATTTTCTTGTTTGAGCCAGACACGCATGCCTGCTGAAAACACAGATTCAAGTCTGAACCACGCCCCCCACAAGCTGCAGGCTTAACTGAAAACAGCTTAAGAAGTGTTCCTCTCTCCAACACTCAAATACACAGCTCCCAATGGGGTCCAAACCCCCAAATAAGTCCATTTTACTCTGTATAAAACTTATACAGAGTAAACTCATAAATTGTTTGCCCTCTATAACACTGATAGAGAGATATGCATAGCTGTTTGCCCCCCAAGGTATTAATACGTACTCTGGGTTAATTAATAAGTGATTTTATTAACTACAAAAGGAAGGATTTAAGTGGTTCCAAGTAATGACAGAAAAAAAGTAAAGTACCAAGCAAAATAAAATAAAGCACGCAAGTCTAAGCCTAATACAGTAAGAAGCTGAACACAGATAAAAACTCACCCTCAGAGATGTTTCAATAAGCTTCTTTCACAGACTGGATGCCTTCCTAGTCTGGGCCCAATCCTTTCCCCTGGTACAGTCCTTATACCAGCTCAGGTGGTAGCTAGGGGATTTCTCAGGATTGCCACCCCCTTTGTTCTGTTCCACCCTCTTATGTATTTTTTGCACAAGGCAGGAATCCTTTGTCCCTCTCTGGGTTCCCACCCCTCCTTCTAAATGGAAAAGCACCAGGTTAAAGATGGATTCCAGTTCAGGTGACATGATCACATGTCACTATAAGACTTCATTACCCACTTGCCAGCACACAGGTATACAGTGAGACTTACAAGTAAACAGAGCCATTTACAACTAATTATCCTGGTTAATGGGAGCCATCAAGATTCCAAGCCACCATTAACGGCCTACACTTTGCATAATTACAACAGGACCTCAGAGGTATATTTCATATTTCTAGTTTCAGATACAAGAATGATACATTTATACGAATAGGATGAACACACTCAGTAGATTATAAGCTTTGTAATGATACTTTACAAGAGTTGCATGAAGCATATTCCAGTTACATTATATTCACCCCCATTAGCATATTTTCATAACATCATATGGAGTGTACCGTTACATAGACTATCACACCTATGGTCAACATCACCTAGTTTATCTCATGGTATATCTACCATCTCCACTAGCATTTCACAGCAGAATACCAATGCATGTTAGTTATCCCATGATATATATACACATACAGTTTTTTGGCAGTAAACACAAAGCCAAAGTTGTACAACTTCTAACAGGTTTCAGAGTAGCAGCCGTGTTAGTCTGTATTCACAAAAAGAAAAGGAGTACTTGTGGCACCTTAGAGACTAACAAATTTATTTTGTTAAAATATATTTGTTATATATTTTATATATATAAATATATATATTTTTATATATTATTATTTAAGCATAAGCTTCCGTGAGCTACAGCTCACTTCATCGGGTGCACTTTTAACAGTGTTACCAACTGTCACGTGTTTCATAGTTGCGAGAAGTTCTGCTCGTTTGGGCTTTTTGTGACTTGAGTGAACCCTAAAAGTTCAAACACTAAAAGGCAAATAAGAAGAGCTGAAAATTGGCTTACAAGTCATGAGATTTTTTTAAATGGTCAATCCTGTGATTTTGGGGGTCTGACTCAGGATTTATTTATTTTTTAACACTGGAGGTGGACAATACAATAAGCAGAAATCAAATGTCACTTGTGTAAAAATTCACCTTAGTCATTCCACCAATCTGAACCTGGCTAAAACAGGTTTCATTGCTGAGTTTATTATGAGCCACAAAACTGCACTTCTTCTTAGTGTTCACGCAAAGTCCCTCAGGTGACACATGACCAGGATTCACCACTAAATTTGGTCTGCTTGTTCAATCATTATCTTCCCCAGCTCAGGCCAGGCACGGACGGGGAGTGTGATGTGAACACGAACCCATGGCCTCCCCCCCCCAACTGCATTGTGAATGTGTGAAACACACTACGATACAGCCTACATTATTTCAAATAAGGGTTTCATCCTTTTTAGCACGATCTGCACAGAATTGACTTTCTTTGCGACAACCATCGTCAGAGAGGGAAAACTTACACAGACAGCTTTATATCTACTTCCCCAGAAAACAGGCACATCTAATTAAAGGTAATTCTGCAGCACTCGCAGAAGGAATCTTGTTAAGTAAATGTGACACTCCATGAAAGTAAAAGCTTTAGTATTGGGCCACAAAGTGGAACTAGGATGAACATACCCTTAACTTCCTGCTCAGAGAGTTCCCTATATACAAGTTATTGGGGAGGTCAGCACTCTCACCTCCTCTGGAACACTCCTGGTTCTGTGCTGTGCTCCTGACAGATCGAGTTCAACCTAAGCTCTGCTAAAACAGACTGAACAGTGGAAAGCAATACAAGAAATTTAGAAAGTAAAAGCTAAGGGAAGCTCACAAGCACACACGAGGAGGCCCCCTTTTCTCAGAAGCCTTCATGGAGACTGTCAGGTAAGTACTTTTTTCCCCCAAGTTGTCTTATGGATTTGCTACAAATGATTTATCTCCACTCATATTAGAGAGAAATGATCCTGCCAGCCCATCTGTGGAAACTCCACTCTTACTAAACCTTTTAGAAAAGGCTGCCTCTGACACCAGTATAGGTTTCCCAGAGAATTCTGGTAATCCTTCCCAGCTTTAGTGACAGCAGTTAGAGAAAGGCACTTGAAACAAAAACTCCGAGGTCCCTTACCCTGCTGAAATTCCGTCCAGGTCACTGACTCCAGTGTCTCAGTTTCCCCTTCTGTAAAATGGGTACAAAACTATGTACCTAAATCATCAGAGCCTGAGATAATTAATTAATGCTATTGCTGTTATTATTGTACATGGTTAACCAGTGTTTTGAGGTCCTCATATACAAGGGGTTACAGAGGTTACTCTTATTGTTTGTTTTAACAGATACTCAACCACCACCAAAATAGCTGTAATATGCTGGGGAAAATGCATCCCAATAACAGGCTTTGATATTTTACTTTGAAACACTTTGAGAATAAGTGCTAAGACAGGAACACAGGTCACTGTGAAGACATCACTCCCATATTTCACATTCTGCACTGCTTCCCCTGGAGTCCATTTCCAGATCTCTGTCCTGCTAGGCAAAGCCTTCACAAGATTAATCCTAGCTATCTGAGATACCACTTCCACCTTCACAACCATGACTTCTCACAACAGCTACCTTTCACTTGCATAATAAAAATGTTAAACACAGGGCAGGATTGTGAATGTGGGAGTTAGAACTCCCATAGCAACTGGATCCATGCTATATGGAACTCATTCCTGAAAGAGGTAAGAGTGACCAGGATACTGACCATTTTTAGAACTAAGGCCCTAATCTTGCAAACAATTAAGTACATACTAAAACTATTTCAACAGGACTACATACATAGGCAAAGTTCAGCATATCCATCAGCATTGGCTGGAATTGAGTGGTGCCTATCTGAAAAAACTTATTTCTTCAGTTGTTAACTATTTGTATTTGTATCTTATTTATTTTAGTTTTCCCTCAATAAGTTCTTCACCTAGGCATACCACACATCCTCTTAAAAACGTACACCAGTAAATATAAACTAATCACTCTCTTTCTCTCATAGTCTGAGAAAGAAAATAAATTGTTACTGTTCTCTATTCTTACACACTTGGGTTCCACACAGACTGCGGGTGACAGGGGACATATAAAGCATTAGTTTAATATGAAGGAATGACATCCAGATCTTCAGAATGCAATAGGTGCTTTTTAAGCAAAACCTTTAAAATAAAGCAATTTGGGTGGGGAAATCCAATATATTTTTCAAATATTTTATCTTGTGTGTCAAATTGGGATACTTTATCTCACCCCGGCAAACAGCCCTGTCAAGGAGTTTATATGTACTCTACGTAGAGACAGGGGTAACAGGGTTATCAAGTGTGCAGAGCTGCAAATAGTGCTAAACATAAAGATCCATGTCAACAGTGTAACTGGCATGCCTGTTAACAGTAGGGGAGTTAAACTGGGTTATGCATTATATAGTACAGTGTTCCATGAAAGTCTAAAAAACTGTCCTGTTTCTAGATGTGCAAAAAGAGACTTCAGCTCCTTCCTTTAGCCTTCAAGGTCCCAAAACTGCTCCCACAGTCAGGGTGTACTGCCATTGACTTTGATGGAAGTAGGATCCAGCTCCTAATTTAGCCCTTTCAGGCAGTACTTGATCATTGCACTATAGGCCAATTGAGATAAATTTGAAGCGTCTATGACATGAACAACAAAAACAACATCCTATTTCTGTTGGCAACCATGACTCAGCTCTTTGAAGTAGGGACCACTGCTTTTTCATGTTTTGAAAGCAGCTGGCACATGATGAATGCTTCTCTTAACAAATAACATTAATGACTTTGAGTGCCTTAACAAAATTAATGAATAAAAGGATCTGCTAAAACCTTAAAATTCACTTCAGTTGAGGCTAGTCACGCAAATCAATCCCAATAAATCCTAATGTTATCAAACAAAAACAAAATAAGCCCCTCACCACCACCCTATTTTTCTCTTTTGTCTGTGTCATCCCATTGTCATGGTATCTGCCTCATAATCTTTCATAACAACCCTATGAGGCAAGTTAATATTACCCCATTCTACACACAGGGACTTAAGGCAAAACAGTAAGGTCCAGATTTTTAAAAGTATTAAAGTGTGGTGCCTAAATACTTTTAAAAATCTGGCCCCAACTGATTTGCCCAATACCACAGTCTTCATCTGAGACTAAGCAGCGGGAAATCTGGATTTGATTCAGAGTCCCACGCCAGCACCCTAACTTCCTCTCAAAAGACCCATGAACTAAAGAACCACCTAAGTCCTTAAACTAACAAATTCTGCAGTCCCTGAATCCCATTTCCTGCTAGAGAATATTTTTTCCACTGCCCTAAGGAACTCCAAGATGGAGTCTCTGCTGCTATGCACTGCTCAGCTGGCTAACTGGCCACGCGGAGCACTCCCCCACCACAGCATGGGGGCCCTCAGCCTCCATAGCAGCTCTTACCCTCATCTTCATCCCAGCTGCCAACATAGGAGGTCCCTGGCAAGTCCCTGCTGGCTGTCAATAATCTGAACTCTTTTTTTGGCCTTTTAGATACTTTTCTGGATTTTAATTTGTTTAACATCTGTTGAATTAAAGCTGTTAATGATGCTTTATTGTTTCCTGCCACTGCTATCCCACAACACTGCTAAAGCTTCTTTATTCATTATTGTGCCACCTGCAGCAGTTGAAGATAATATTAATGGTGATGAATACCTGAGTTATCTTAAATCTCCATCTCATCACTTAAATAAGATATTTTTAAATCCCCCCTTTTTTTGTTCCTCGTATAGAAAAATGTGATACAGGTTTTATTTAATGAAATTAAAACAAAACGGTCAAGTAAAATCCTGTGCCAGTTCCAATAACAAAGCAAGAGCAGAGAACACAGTCACACTGATTTAGCGTAGATGTCGCTCAGACATTCACCCACTTAGGCTCCTTTGTTCTCCTGCCTGAATTAAAAAGGGTGATGCATGAGTGGGTTAATACAAGACCATATATTTGAGTGACAGGCATTCAACCAGGAGCAATGCTACAACAATTCTTATTTTGTTTATGCAACCAATCACTCTTAAAAGATTTCATGTTAATTTTTTATGCTACACTTTATACAAAATTTAAATAGAAAAAAAAACATTGAAATCGGAATTTTTTGAGAATCTGAATATTGCACCTGTCGTTCTTTGCTTCATAACTACTGCTAATTCCTCCATCCCTGCACTCCGTACAAATGTTGGGCCCCAGCCCTGCAAATGATCCACAGGCTGAATTCCCGTCCACTTTAACAGGAGTCCCAACAACAAAGGAACTGAACTGTGGGATACAGTTGGAACTGTATGATAACACCCATTGTTTCATGTACTCCGTGTATATAAATCTCCCCACTGTATTTTCCACTGAACACATCTGATGAAGTGAGCTGTAGCTCACGAAAGCTTATGCTCAAATAAATTTGTTAGTCTCTAAGGTGCCACAAGTACTCCTTTTCTTTTAACAAATGAACTGTAGTCCCAACAACAAAGCCTACTTAAGTCCGTGACAAGACTCCTATCAACTTCAATGGAGTTTGCATTATACCCAGAGAGCTTGCAGGAGCACGCCCATTAAACTAGTTACAAACTGCACTCCCATTTAGGGTTCCACTGTGGCCAAGACTTTTGATGGCAAACAAGGGTCTAAGTGGGAACAAAATATGTCCCCCTCATCTTCTGTGTTGTAGCCTCCCCTCACATTCACTGCAGGACAGGGGGTAGAGAAAGTATTGTGCACCCAGTAATTCACGCTTACGTCCTCGGGGGGGGGGGGGGGGGGGAAGCAAAAGGGGCAGAGAATGGATGGTGCCTTGGTTTCCTCCTCAAATGTCAAGACAGCTGAGCCAGAACAAGGGGAGAAGTTATAATGTGGTCAGAGCACAGCAGCGAATCAGGCTCCTGGGCTGGGCAAAAAAAGCAGAAATTTAAAAAACAAAGCTGTGACTTATATGTTTGCTGTCCTTTGTCCTGCCATTTGTAATAACTGTTGTTGTATTAATTACCGTGCAAATGACCAGTCGCTGAATTTTTTATTTCTTTTCCCTATAAATATTAACGGACAATTAAAATAATAAAGAATCTGAGATTATATTTTAACAGAGCATTCTCTTCTAATTGGATTAATAATTCACAGTCTGGCTACCTCTGATAATTATACACTAGCATACTGCTTCAGTCTTAGAAGCAAGAGAATGCAATTATTAGCGGATATGATTTTTCTTTACATTTGCAAGCTAAGAACACAAATACGGGCAGCCAGAAAGCAACAATAAACTTGCTGCTAAGAGGTAACTGAGCTACTTTATCTCTTATTATGAGCAACACAGTTGCAGGTGCTTTTGACAACATTTTTCCTAGCATGAAAATAAAGTTCCAAGAAAAACTGTAATATCTGGTGTCCTTAGCAGCTATTATAATTGCTCATCTTTCTCCAAACCCCCCACCCCCCCCAAAAAACCACCTGAATATACGGAAAAAAACATACTTACTATGGTGTTATTGGTTCTCATTTAAGAATAATTTTAAATTAAGATGTATTTTAAATCTTCTACAACGTTTTCAATAAACAATTTTAAGCATTGCTGTGCACAGCTGGCTCTTCCCTCTGTTTTTGTTTTCTTTATTCTTTTTCTCCCTGCATACCTTATACACAGCCCCACAGCAGTGCTTCTTCACACCCATATGAGGTGCCAAAATTATCTCTTCAGTTTACAGCATACAACCTATCAATCTGCTGCTCAGGTTACTGCAGCCCTCTCATTCCCCACACATACCGAGATTCGTTGTTATAGATAAAAAGGCAAAGCAACCTATTCCAATTGCACTTTATTTTTGGATGTGTTTTCATGCAGAAAGAAAAGGATGGAGTTAGCAAACGAGTTTTTGTTAATATTTCAGTGCGGTTAAAGTTAAAAGCCCTTCCCTCGTGATCTGCAATGGCAAAGTGATTACAATACAGTGGTAATTCAGTAGGTGTTGCGTTTTTGAACTCTTTTGTGTTCTAGTTACATTCTTACACTGAATCCAACACCAGGGCATCTGGACGTTTCATAAATGTATTCAAGTAAACAATCAAATCTGTGTGTGTGTCTTTCTTCCTCCATCTTTCTGTAAGGAGTTTTTGGGGGGCTGTGTGTTTATTTGATTATGGAGAGATGATTAAAGGAAGACAGTAATTCAAATCGGTTCTACATTTTGTTCTGTGGACAGTCACTATAACTACTTACAGAAATGAACAACACAGTTATGCATAGAACTGCTCGAAATATTCTGTTCAAAATGTTTTTTTTTTATTTTGTCTTGCGGTGGCGGGGGTGGGTGGGTGTGTCAAAACAGACATTTTCATGGCAAATGTCCTTTTTTCAAGCTCTGAGAGAGCTGGAAGATGGAAGGCGTTGCTTCTGAGGTGATAGTAACACAGAGTATAGTATTATTAATCATGGCAATATTGTTAGCCCATATTTCTTGGTTTGGTCTCGTTATGATGCTAGTTGATTCAGCAATCAGTAGAAATCTATCTAGCTGTTTTAGGCATTTCTAAGGGGGCTGGTCCACAGAATAAATTAGCACACAGCAAACTGGCTATGACGCTACTGTGCACAAGCCTTCGGCAGACCAACTGTCCATGCACACCTGCTGACACGTAACAGCTTGTGTATGCACTCTGATGTAGTGCCTTTTTAAAGAGGACTAAATCAAAGCCAATAACCAACTATGATATGCCAGTAGGGCATATGCAGCAGGCTACTGCAGGGTAGATTCACGCCAAGCCTGCCATGAAATTATTGTTCCTGTAGACAAGCCCTAATGTACCCATCATCATGGCTGATGATACTCCTAACTCTCTAAATTCACCTTCAGCAGTCCGGATGGTGTTTCCCTTCTCCTTGACTCTCCCACTTTTTCATTGTTCACAAAAAGTATGTCCTCTTTTCTGTCTGGGGTGACCTCATCTCCTCCTCACCCTCACCTCCTCTTCTGTTTTACCTGCAATTTGTTTTTCCACCTTTTTAGGCTTGATTCGCCCAAGGTCACTTAGGAAATCTGTGGTGGAACAAGTAACTGAACTCAGGTCTCATGAGTTCCCAGCTATTAGCCTAACCATTAGACCATCTTTCCTCAGACTATTGGCTGAACCTCCTTATTTTTGGTCTCTCTCATTCCCACCTTGCTCTCCCAGTATATCCCAGATACTGCAATTAAAATGATCTTTATTGCCAGATGCTCAAGCTTTTCTTTTCTTCACATTCCTCCATTGGCTTCCACATCAAGTTAAAGCTTCTTTTCCTAACAATAAAAACCCCACATAACTCTGCCCCACCATATACACCTCTGCCATCACGTCTTACTACTCCTTAGTTGTTTGCATTTGCCTCCTACCTCACTGTTCCCTTTGTGCCCTTATGCTGTACTTTCGAATTCTTCTCTTCATGCTTTCTTCCATGCTGTCCCTGAAATATGGAACATCCCACACACATAGCATCCAAAGCAACCTCTGTCTTTCTTTATTTAAAATCACTTAACACCCACTTTTTTGCCCACATCCAGCAATGTTAATTTAGCAAAATGCTGCATCTGAACGGCTTTGGGTTCTTATTAATCACTCTCATTTTGCTAAAGACTCAATGATTTTTTGCTTTTGATGCAAGAATCTACCTGAAGTTCTGAGCTACCTCCAGCAGTACCCAACTCATACCCACTAGGATGCAGGCAGAAACAAACAGCTCTCTTTGTGCACTGTTTATCTTTTTAGATCTAGCTCCATTATGGAAGTTCCAAGCAGAAAATTTTCCACAGAGACAGCAATATTTTAGCAATAAAGAGACTTTTATTAAGTTTGAGGGGGAAAGGATGGGAACTGCAGTTGGTACACATGCTTTGGAGATCTCAGGGTTCCTTTTGCTAGGATGAAGGTGATAACTGATGAAGGGACCTTTGAGAGACTCCAAAGCATTGTACATCTCTTATTTATGTTAGTCTAATAAAAGTGTAGCTGCTGCCCCAATTCTGCTGTCTAGTTCAGTTGGCAAGGACTATGTTTTTCAATAAATCATTTTCAAACCTCTGATATCCATTCCCTTGCCTCAACAATAAAACCTTGAAAAAGCAAAGTTAAAGTTTATCAGTGTAAGGCAGTAGCACATCTGATATAAAGTCACCCTGGATCCCAAATGCTCTCAGGCAACTACAAATACTCAATTATACAGTGTTTGTTCTTGAAAGCTTTCTAACTTTGCATTAGGTAACCAGGGAAATAGCATGGTCCAATGGTTAAGACACCAGATTGGTAGTCCGGAAACCAGGGCTCTATTCTTGGGTCTGACTCTGACCTACTGTGTGTCCTACACCAGGTCACTTCACCCTCAGTTGCCACACACACTCTTTGTTTAGATTGTAACTAAGTTGTTTCAGGTAGGGACTGCCTCTTACTCAGTGTGTACAGTGCCTACCACAATGGAGCTCCAAACTCAAATGAAGTCTTTATGTGCTACCGTATTACCAATTGTTTATTTGATATTTTTTACTTCAGTGTTTGCAGTATTCCCTGTACTCAGAGAAAACCTAGGGAATATTATTAATACTGAAGAAATGTTATTCCATTTTAAAGAAACTACACAAAATGAGATTTGCATTTAGTTATCTAAGCAATCCACTGCCAAGTTTTTACACGTGACCACCATTCCATTCATTACCAAGTCTACAATTTACCAACAGGGTAGCAAAGATATCAAGAGAATGCGTGGCAAGTAGCAGTACAGTATGCAGTTTCATAAATAATCAATGGCCACGTAATTCAAAGATAACAAATATCTGGCTGTTCCTTCAAATCTGGTACAGTGTCTCCCCAGTCCTTGATCAGAAAAGAACAGTAATATTAATAAACAGTTTCTTTTAACTCATTACAGTTTTTCACTGTATAGTCAGCCATGGTCTATTCATTAGTTCTGGCCCTGAATTTTACTGGTGATTGCACTGACTCACTGTGACATCAATGGGAGTGTTGCCTGCATGGCGAGAAGATTGTAATAACCGCGGGACCTTTGATCAAATAACCTTAATTTTCTGTACATTAATCTACCCCTACATAAAATTGGTATCATAATACCTCCCTCCCTTCTAAGTGTTTTACAAGCCTTAATCAACTTTGTAGTTAAATATCAAATGAAGTGTTTGCACAATTATTATGATTGCTAATTACAGCACCCACTGTCATAATATCAGTATTCCGTTAGTTCAAAGTTATCCAGAACATAATTTACTAAGTTATACGTTTGGTACAATGGAGAGATCAAATTCAACCCTCGCCCAAAACCAAGTTGAGTCGGTAAAGTTATGCCTGCTACTATAAGGGTTCAATTTAGCCCACATTCTGTCTGAGGGCATAAGGGCAGCATCCCAGAGAAGATAGTTTCCAAATGTCAAGTACACTGTACTTCATCCCTACCCAGACATATATGACACATGGCTCATTCTCCATGAACATACCAGTTGGTTCCCAGCTTCAGCACTCAGGATACTTCACTACATCCCCCTAACTCCTGCACTGCCTTACCCTTTTCATACATATTACATGCTGAGTGGCATCATCGCAAGCTAGTAGACTGTACAATTAATTTAAAAAAAAATTAACTTTCACATTCCTTTGAAAGCTTAATACCACCTACCTCAGCTAGGGGCTATAGTTTCCCCTTTCTGTGTAATACCTTTATTGTTTTATCCACACTTTAGACTTTTGCTGAGTTTTCAAAGCCAGTCTCAAGGCCTATACCCATTCTCATGGTTGTCAGTTAATTCTGACATCTGAAAATTATAGTTAGAGGAAGTAGTATAATCATGACAAGATTTTTCACTTCCACTGCATATAAGGCTCACAACGTGCTTTACCAGCATTTACTAAGCCCCATAACAATACTACTCACAGTGGTTGTTACTGTACAAGTGACTGTGTATGTGACAGCAGGTTAAGGCAGAGGGGGATTGGGGTCCTGATTCTAATCTTACACTGACAAGGCTCAGTTAGTGCATGTTAACAAATACAGCTCAAGATACAGTACAGATTTCTAGATCAACAAAGGTGGACAGTGCAGAGAAAATTCATGAAGAAAACGAAAGCCACCTCTGACAGGTAAACTTAGCTGGGTCTGAAAGTTGCTCAGGTACTTTTGCTTGGATGAGTCTTCAACTTCTTCATAGTTACATTAACCTCACTATTACCCAGGGTTTTAAAAGTGCTTTACCATCCAGAAATGGGAAGTAAGATTCAGGAATGCCCTTGAGCTAGAATATAAGGATAATAACTATCCCTTTCTGCTGGGTTCCACATGAACGCCCCTTTTGGGATTTAAGATATTAAATCTGGCTTTTCCCAAGGCATTGTGCAGCATCAGTATTTGTGGTGATAGATCACTGCCACTAACATTCAGAAACATCACATTTCCTTCACGCCCCCTGCAAAAAAAGAAAAAAAAAAAAGACTTAGCATGTGGAACAAATGCCAGGAAATTTAGAGTTAAGGCCAACACTGCCCTTGACTTTGCTGACTCTGAACAGGGATTTACAGGGCTCCATCAGCCCTCATCATGCTACTGTAATATCATTACTATCACAGATCAGCCAGCAATTTGAATTTCCTGAACACCACTTCACTATTTCTTTTTGTATTAGCCCGTTTACGTTGGTGGCAATGGACTTCACCACAGGAAACCTGGCTATGGGGTTGAATGAGTTTATTTCCACTGCATTAGTACAATAAAGAGAACATGCCTGAACACTGCTGAGGATACAGACAGGGGATTTTATAATGAAGTGAATTGAAAGGGGGGAGTCACTGTAAAGGTAGAAAATCTTACAAGTCTTTGCTGTGTTGGATCTGTTTGGCAAAGAGTTTCATTCTAGGCCTTAATCACAGGAATGAGATCTGTTCTAAATTGTTTGCATTTGTCTCTGAGTGACTGGAAATTTGCTTGTTAAGTGTTCAGGTGGAGGAAAAAGCTTTCTCAGGTGCAGGAAGAAGCAGTGCTGTGCAGCCAGTGGAAAGAAACATTCAAACAATTATACACCCTACTGCTCCAAGTCATATTAAAACAATCTGCAAGCTAATGCAATGCTAACAACAATGTCTCATAAATGGTAAACAGGCTAGATGAACATCCTGGCTGAGTAGGCTGGATGAACAACCTTCCTAGTTAAAAAATACAGTATCATTGCATTGTTCAACAAGGTTTTAAATGCCAGTTCTGGTTTTATACATGGTACATCTAATCGGAGTTTCCAGCACAGCTAATGGCATCTATTTCAATGAGCACATCAGAGAACTTGCCTTTTGGAAATCCAGCATTTCAGCAACCACTGTAGCAAATTAAAAACACTTTCTGGTACATGTGCTGTCTCTAACAACATCTGTACATGGCCTGCCTCAGTCACTTTGGGCCTAATCTTTAACACAGTACTGTGCCAGAGCAGGTGGGCTGGATGCTAAGAAGGTGCACAGAGGTAGAAGTGGCAAAGGAATCCTCTCCCCACTCAGTCTGCAGCATGGCTATGGATCTGATCCATCTAGCTGTTTAAGCCCAAGAGTGAACAAAGCAATCTATGCGCCATGCGGTGCCCTTCCACCAGGCCAACCCCAGAAAGTCCATGTAGCAGCAGTACTCTGACTGCATTTCTAGCTTGCCCATGCACTGCTGTGCAGAAAACCTCCCAAATGGAAATTTTCACATTAAACAAAGATGAGCATACTCCAAAACCTCCCCCCTAGGCTAGACAGGGGAAGTGAACTTTTTCCACCACCAGAAAGAGAGAGGGTTTTGTGCTTCTTTGTGCATTGGCAACATTCAAACATTTGCACATTGTACATACCTCAAGACAGAGAGAGGGCTTAGGCACAACCCTCTGGAAAGCAATCCAAATTCTGAACAACCCCCAGCCTGGAAGTGTTTGGCTCCAGAGTTTTTTAGTATGGCCCGGAACACAGGTAGGGAGCAGCAGAAGAATTGGGTTAGCAGTCTGGGCTAGAATTACGCACATCCCCTACAAATTTTGGAGGGGCTTGCGCAGGCCGACCCCTGAAAACAGTGTAATTACATTAGGAAGGAAAATACACTTTCAGCTTCAATCTGGAAGAAGTCTGCCTCGTTCCTCAGGATTTTTGCAATTTCATTCTAACTTTATTCATCTTAACAACTCTTTTGACTCTACATTTGTCCCTGTAACAGAGCAAACTACCATAGACACTTTGGAAACCCAAGAGGTACAGCTGTGTTATATCAAAATCTCTTATTGAGTTATAAGGAAAGGTTCATAGGAAGGAAAATTCAGCTGTAGGTGTACACAACCAAATTGGCTTCATCATTCTTTCTCCCTATAACTTCCTCTCAGTGTATGTCTTCCTACATAGTTAACCCAGGTGATGAACACCCACATCTGACTTTGGGTCTGCCTAGCCCAGATGTAAGTGACCTCACAATAAAGTCCTACTTGTGTTACTGCATCCTCCCTGTTGTGTATGTACCTGCAGCTGTACCTGTATGTGACTGCAGCATATCCACTGGACCTTTGTACAGAGATGATCTGGGATTCTTTCCCAGTCAATTGTAGACCTCATCTGTTCTTCAGGTAGGGTGACCAGATGTCCCGATTTTATAGGAACAGTCCCGATTTGTGGATCTTTTTCTTATATAGGCTCCGATTACCCCCCACCTGGTCCCGATTTTTCACATTTGCTGTCTGGTCACCCTATCTTCAGGGGCAATTGAGGAAAGGGCTTTGGCGAACTAGTAGCACTCAAATGACTGAGCCTGAATCCCTGCTGCAAAATGAACACGTTTTAGCCCAAGTTCAAATAGAGCTTGGATTCTAACCCACACCCCCAGCCAGGTAAGCCAGCCCAGGCTTAGGGCATCTCCAAACCCAGACCAGAGTTGTTGTTTTTTTGTTTGTTTGTTTTTTTGTGGATGGGAGGGAGGATTGGTGTTATTGGGGTAATGCATGAGTTAACAGTGCTGTGGAGACATACATGTCCTCAGAGAGTACAATCTTGAACATTCTTACCTTGAAACAAAATCTTAGCAGAGTTTTCTTTGGAAACAGAAAAAGCCACCATGCTTGCTAATAGCTGCTGGACTCCATTTTAGATCAAAGGAGAAGAGCTTGGAAGTGCTGCTATTTATTCCTTTACACAGCACCATCAGGTGTCAGAATCCAGTACTGCAAAGGAGTCTGCAGTGCAACTCCGCACTGCAGAGTGGGAAACTGCAAAATACTGGTTGGTTGGTTCTGATTCTGGATTGTCTGGTTTTGAGGGCAATACTCCCTACTCCTTCTTGCCCAGAGAAAGTAGGGGGGTGTAATTGTGGGTAGGAGGATACAATATAGATATAGAATAAGAAAGTAAGGAAAGGGAAGATGGAATGCATAGAGATATGAAGAGAGCTGATTAGTTAAAACTAACAAACAAGGGGTGGAGTATGAAACCAGTCCCCAGAGTGTAAAAGCTCCCTTGAATTTAGGACTTAGTGATATTTAGTTCTTCAGGTGGACAATTTCTTCCGTTTGTTTTCTTCAAGCTTCAGCTTTGGAGTCCTGATTATCTGAGCATCTATTTATATGAGCACTCTTTATTGAGTATACATCCCTACATACTTACAGGGAAAAGCTTGAAAATGTGAGGCATAAAACCTCCAGTTAGAAGGCAAATAAAAAGAACCCAAAAGTATTTTACAGGTAAAATGATTGGTTTTTATACATTGTGTTTTAAACTTATTTTGGAAGTTGAAAGTCAAGCTGAGCTATTTTTGGTATCTTTCATGCTTTATCACTTGTAACATTTGCACAACTGAAGTTTGCTATGTAGGTAAAAATGCAACTGAAGTGTCTATTTCTGTACATCTCGAGGTAAAAATTCTCTTACTGGAATTTAGTTAACTAGTGTATTAATACACATGCTAAACAGAATCTACTAACTCTCTCTTAGCTGTGTTGGCTCTATAGGGCTAGCAAGTCAAATATAGTACTAGATTATTTTTATTGATAAAGCAAACAAATGTGACTTTAAGTACCTAGAGAGCAGATTGGTTGACCCAGTTCCTTTTCTGCACCTTACTCCACTTGATAAAACAAGAATGTTAATAGTAACTCTTCTGCAGAGCTGGGGGAAAAACCCCCAGGAGTTTGTTTGTTTTGAGGGGGACATAGATCATCAGTAATCTGAAAATTG
This sequence comes from Caretta caretta, assembly GCF_965140235.1. Lineage (NCBI taxonomy): Eukaryota > Metazoa > Chordata > Testudines > Cheloniidae > Caretta > Caretta caretta. The sequence continues at coordinate 70,396,342 of NC_134214.1, read as the reverse complement.
GAAAACTTCATCCAGCTCTATTCTTCTGATGAAGTTCATTTAGCTGTGTATTTCCTTAGGTAATTCTTTTGTTTAAAGAAATAACTCTTCCAGAGTTCTGTTTTTTTTTTCCTTAATACTTTTTCTAGTATTTTCTTGAAAAAGTAGAATAGAGTGAAGAAAATATTTTAATTATCAGTTGCTAAAAATACATGAAGCAGGAGTGTCTGCCTGGGACAATGGGGTCACACTTCTCTCCTCAAGAGACCCAACAAACAGCAGCAACAGGTCTCCAATTCATTTCTTGGGACAGGTGGAAAGCATCAGCTTTGAGGTGATTTTTCATGCCCTGAGACTTGTGGATTATAAGTTGTGGGGTTCATGCCCTGGGAGACATGAAGAACAGCAGGATGAATAATTACTCCGGTGTTCCCCTCATGAAATGTAGAAGTTCCATTGGTTTCATCACTGGACATTGTAAACTCCTTGAAGAGCAACCTATCTTAGATTCAAGCATGTGCTAACCAAACCTCTGGTTTCTTTGATCCATATCATTTGGTGTGAAGAGGCTTGGAGGTATATAAGAGTAGCCTGTAGCCCTAACATGCACTTCAGGTACTTATGGGCATTTACAATTCTAGCTTTGTAAGAGATATGAAAACTTATCACAAAACTTAAAGCGTACAAATCTTATCAGCTAGATATGCTTCTCTTCAAGTAATGGTAACAACCTGCTGCTTTTTTCAGTCCACTATCTCGATGTACTTTGGAATCTTCCCAAAAGGTCTCCTCTGGCCCAAGAGTACGTACAACAAATTTCAGCGAGGAAGCAGGGGCCTAACCCTGTCAGGAGCATCTTCCACATGGTTCTGGACATCCTCAACTCCAATTAGCTTCAACTGCAGGTTTATAAAGAATGTTAGTGAGGGGTAAAATCAGGTTTGGGATGAAAATGATCTTGTAACCTCACTGTGGAGTCACTAGCGCAATGCAATATTATTTCCTGACGCTCCTCACTTCTCTATTTCTTCCGTGACCACGCTCCATGCATATATAAGATAAACTTAATTTTCATTTTATTTTCACAGTTCATCTCTAATTATTTCTGAACTATGGAGTTTATCCTGCTGCCCTTCCTTGGGCAAAAATCCTGCTGTAGTGAATGGGAATTTTGCCTCAGGAACGGCTGCATGATTAGGTCCTCTGTATTGAAATCAGGAGTCAGGAATACATAATTGTAGGCTTTTAATCATTCGTTTTTCTTTGGCAATATATAACAGAAGCAACTACATTGTTTTAAAATGTAACAGTGTAATTATATATATATATATTTTAAAAGTATTACCACTGCAGATGGGGAAAAGCAATCTTGAATTTGAGGGGTTACAGATCTGGATCTCTGGATCCAAATTTTGGTTTTGAGTTAGACCTCAAACTGGGTGAGGCTTATCTTCCAATTCCAATTCAGATGCAGACAACATCTTGTAAGAACAGGTGTTTGTTCAAGACTTTGGCCAAAGGGGGACAAAGAATCACAAGAGAATACCTCATCTTCTGAGCCTTCCACAATCCTAAGGGGAAAGTTTTTGAAGAGGATAATGGTTTGCTAACAATTATTTGCTTAGCCTTCATGTAGATGAGTTATTGCCAAAAAATAAGAAAATGCAGACAGGGTGTTAACTATCTTGCATATTCCAATGTGCCACTTGCATTTCACAGTAAAAAAAATATAAATGGCTAATAACAGTGGTATTTCAAAATAGCTGTATGTAAACAAATCATTTTGGGAGAGTTAAAGCTAATGATATGCACAAACTTTTCCCCAAAGTCAGTGTGAGAAGACTAAAGAGATTTTAAAATTAAAAAGTGGAAATGTTAATTTTCAGTTTTTCTTCAGAGCAGTGCTACTTTGCACAATTCTGTTCAGAAAAGACAAACAAGCTGTTCGAAGATCCTTGCTATTTTGCCTAGGAATGTTTTTGTTGTTACTGCCCCACTGTGGCTCATGCAAATATCAATGAAGGGCGGTTGTGTTTTTTCTGCTTGAGCAGACACTTGGAGAGGGGGAAGAAAGTAAAGGCATCTTTCTATATTTATTCAGTCTGCCATGCTAGTGATCTACAGTTATAGGCAAATACAGCTGTAATCCCTGATCACATTGTCTTCTGAGTCCTTATTAAAAAGCTAATGTATTCCTCTTTTCAATGTGTATATTTTCCACTTATAAATAGTACTGTTAGATAGCAAGAAATAGAGAGAGATGCAGTAGATAAATGGGAAACTGATCCAGAGAACAGGCATATCATTGAGTCGTAATAGGGAGACTGAATCCTGTGCAGTAACTCCTGAATGGTAACAGTTTTAATGAGTGATATTATCCACCTGTGTGTCTAAGTGCTTTTTCTACTCACAGACTCACTACACAATTTTTTCTTTTCCATGGCTTATTCCTGAGGGAAATTCCTAGGTGTGCACTATAATCTGGATATATGTTGTACTGCATTGTATTTTGGGTTACTTCAAGGCATCAATCTGACAATCAGCAATTTCCTTTGTTTTTGCTTATATTTCCCCATGGCTACCGTTAGATACGATGGGCCCAATTCTCTTGTGCCGTGTGGCTTTGGGCTGCACTGCCACAACAATCTGTCTCACCAAGCAATGGGGAGCCTCTGGATGCATAGTCTTTCCCCTCTCCTTTTTGCTGCCAGTGTAGCAGTGAAAGGGGACAGGTCTGGAATACCACAATGCCGTGCTGATCTCAAGCAGCCATTGTGGACTCCTGGGCCTGTTGGTAGTGGGCATAACTTAGAGCAATTCCATGCTATTCTAACTCAGTACAGAGGGAGTGGTCCTTATATACAGTATCCATAGGCTCAGGGCAGGGCAAGGATGAGCTTTAAACTACCTTTGCATGCCACTTCCTGCTCCCCTCCCCCGCTCTTGCACAGTTCTGCTACACGTGGCTTAACTGTAACCAAGGATCCATCTCAAGATATTTCCGAGATGAATCTGATTAAAATGGGGAAAAGTGTCTTGTGATTCATGATTGTTTCCAGGCACAGAAGCAGGGAGAATATTGCAAAATACTGAGTCACCCTTCTCTCCGACCTTGATTTGCAACGTACAATCTAGCGACTTTCACATCATGTCCGACATTCACATGGTTAAAAAGGTCAGTGAGCTTACCCACCCGTACACACGTAGCTCACCTGTTTTGTGAGTTCAGCCTGTCAGCACACTCGAGTTCTGTGTTTCATCTGCACAAGACGGCAGAAATCTCTCATTCTCGTAACATGCAGGCTATCACTGCACCATATTTCCCGTTGCAGCTGAAGCATGTTTATGGGGCTGAGCATACCATAGTATTTAACTTTCCTTGACATCATTAACATCTAACCTATATCTCTCTTGCTGAAGATTTAGCTAATTACTGCTTGTCCTACCTTCAGTGGATATGGAGAACAGTAGATCACAATCCTCTTTATAATGGCCTTTAACATATGTGAAGACTATTATCAGCTCTCTCTTCAGTCTGCTTTTCTCAAGCCTAAACATGCCCACGTTTTTGTGGGTTTTTTTTTTTCCCCAGTCTTCATCATAGGTCAGGTTTTCTACACCTTTTATTGTTTTTGTTGCTCTCTCCAGTTTGTCCACAGCTTTCTCAAAGGGTGGTGCCCAACACTAGACACAACCCTCTGCATACTGAATTTCAATGATGCTTAAAGCTGTCTAAGCAGAATGCTTACCCTTCCCTTTCAACCTGCATTGAAGTGTTTTTCTTGTTTTCTGGAAACATCAGCATGGCAGGGCACCAGGGAGCTTCCTTCTGTTACAGTGATTGTTTAGTTAGGTTGCCTTGTGGAAGGTCTGCCTAATGTGGCCACTCACCCTATAAAAATCTCACTGTTTCCATATCAAACTATTCATGCATTGTATCCACCTCTCACAAGAGAATAAACAAATTCTGTGAAATGTTTTGTGCTTTCCAACATTTGAAGAGTCTACACCTCACTGTAGTATTAGGGGGCTCTGCTAATGGGTTTATTTGCAGATATTTGTCACCGATGCATGCAGCCACCATAGCACGTGGGAGAAGAAACAGCATTCACAGCTCCACCTTCTGCTTTGCAATTCATGTGTAATTATGGCTTTTATTCTTGGAAGCACTTGTGTGGTGGAGTATCCTTTTCAGCATGTTCCTTATCCTCTGCTGGGCTAGCTTTTCACTAGAGGAGAAAGAACATTTTAAATAATAACTCACTGAGAGGGCAGACGGCAAGTCACTAATTCATGGGTGGAGTGTACCTTAGGCAGGCAAGCAGAACCAGCAATAACTGAGGAGTGCAAAGGAGGGCAAAAGGAGCCTTCGCAATATACCACAGCCTGCCCCAATGAAGTTACAGTGGAGCAAGGTTGCATCTATGGCATCAGCACCCACCACAGCAGAGCTATGGTTAGGGAGCCCAATATTTTAAATAGTTTTAAGGGAAGAGCTAGGACAATTCATGGTTTGGAAAACACACCTTTAAATGAGAGACTTAAGGAGCTCCGTTTACTTAGCTTCATAAAGAGAAAGTAAAATACCCTGTGGAGACTATACCTAATGCAACAAGACTCCAAGCTAACCAACAAAGGCTGGATGATCCAAAGACTGAAAGGCAAAGCTAGAAAAAAATCAAACTGGAAGAAGGCACAAACTCTTAATGTTGGAACTGGGTCAGATTTTTGGATTAGTAGTTTATTCACTGAAACAATGCAGTTTTGGAACCATACAAACTATATGTTGAATTCAGACAAATGGGGGAAGAAATGTTTCCAGAACAGTTAGTTTTGATTTTCCAGGCTAGATTCAAAAGTCAGCAGAGGAGCTACTCCCCTGACCCCATAACTTTAGCCTAGGGGTTAGGGGAAATTACCTGGGATGTGGGAGATCCAGATTCAATTCCCCCCTGATGTGGAGCAGAGATTTGAATGTAATCCCCCACCTCTCAGGAATGTGTCCTAGCCACCAGGTTAAAGTCATTCTCTCTTTTTGTGGCCCCATGATTATTCAAGTATTTTATACATAGTGGAAAAGCTTCCATAGGAGAGACTGAGATGGTAGCCTGCTAGTTAGGGCACTCACATGGCAGGGGGAAGCCCTCAGTTCAAATTCCTGTTCCACATAAGGCAAAATTGGGAATTTCCAGGTTTCCTACATCTCCAGTGAGTACCCTAACCCATGGGCTCAAGGTTAGAGGGTGGCTCAAGGCTATAGGGTGGAGGATAGTAGCTCCTACTCCACCTGTATTGTGAAATTTGCCCTTTACTTCCTTTGCTTTTGTTTTAAATTTTAAATGCCAGGAACTGAAGTGAGAGAAACAAGGTGTGTGAGGTAAGTTAAGATATTCCCTCACCCATCGTCTCTCTGATATACTGGGACCAATATAGCTACAACAACACTGCAAATAGGAAATGAAATGTTTCATTACAGGTCAAACAAAGTTTCTTATTGACTTTGATTTCTGAATTTATTGTTTAGGTTCAATTCAAACCAATTTTTTTTATTATTATTTTTCAGAACTGCTCGCAAACCAAACAATCTGATTCACTCCACTCTACTTAACAGTGCAGGTAATTCCCCACTAGGCAGGCTTACCAAGGGATGTGATTAGACTCCAGCTACAAACCCTTTGACAGAGTGGCAGCGTCTACTCTTGAATAGAGTGGCAGACTTTTCACCTTGCACTTACTCAGAATCCAGCCTGAATGAAGCAGAAAGCCTCTGGAGATGACTGTCTTTGCACAGCCTTCCCTGATGCATGCGTGTGAACATTTCCAACCCAACCTGTGCCTTAACAGAGAGTCTACTCTCATGGTTAAGAGTCAGCACACATAAATTCCACATTTTTTCAAACCACTGGAAGAGAGTGTAGAAGAGCGGTCAAGGACAACGGGCACTCAAGAAGGAGCATGAAGGAAGACAGGCAGGCAGTGGGGAGTTAGAAGGTGAAGGAAAGGAAGATTTCAACTGTCTTCTTGTGTAACATAAATTAAAAAGGTGAGTTCTGTGAACAAGGCTATAAGCACATTGTGGGGGCTCTGGTGAATAACAAACCACTTAAGCTCTGCTCTTTGGTTTATTACAATGTCACCAAAGTCTCTTGATATGAATAACTTTGCAATTTATAGCAACCTACAGTATTCATTCATTCTCATTCCCGCACGTATCACACATGGCGCTATGCAAGAGCAAACAAATAACCATCACACAGGTCTTGGTATTTCTCATATTAGCAGTGTAGGCAAGAACAAAGCATTCCTACCATACTACAAGAAGTGTTACATCAGCTTTTGAGTAAAATATTCAAAAGTACCTAAGTGATTTAGGAGGCTGGGTTCCATTTCCAAAATCAGCTCAGACATTTAGGAATTTAAGCTTCAGTGAAACTCACACCCATGCACAGCAGTCTATTCCTCCACAAGCGCACAGTGCTGTAAGCTCAGGCAATATTCAAAAGTTCACAGCTTGGGGGCATTTTCGTAATTTCTGTGCCTTCAGTGAAATTGTAATTTACATAAGGCCCTAATCATGATACATCTCCCCTATTTTATAAACATTTTAATAGAAACAGTAAAAACAAATAATAGAAACCCAGATTCCCACTCCGGGTCCCTTTGGCCTGAGGTTGCAACCACATAGTCAAGTTGGAGACTTGTCTTTACAATAGACTCAGCTGGTTACATAGTCTTTGAGATTGGTTAATCTACTCAACAGGTGACCACACCAAGAATCACCTCTTTCTGTCTTCCTGTCACCTGTCTCTGAGTCTAGCAAACTATCTGTGAATTTTTTTCCTGTCCTGTGGACGGTGTCCTGTCTCTCCATTCTGTGATGATCGCTGTAGGCTCTCTCTAGGTGTTATGTCTGCTGGTTCATAAATGGCTCCTGTTCCTTCAAATCACGTATCCCTCTTGCATAGTCACCTCGTATGAGCTAGTGCCTTTAGTCCTCTCCTTTGGGTGTCTCTTTAATATGAGGATCACAGGGGTACTTGTCTCCAGGGCCCATAGGTCCTTGGCTGACCTGTCATACTCTAGTGCCTATTTTCTCTAATTGTTGGACATCTCTTCTCAGCAATATCTCCATCCGTCCCACTGCAATAGGTCTCCCCACACTGGTAGCAGGGTTTTGGTCCTGCTTCATCCCACCAGTGCACAGGATTGTTTTGGCACCGCTGCGGTGGGGTATTCCTGAGCACCAAAAATGCTAACCGTGTCTGAACAGAAGAAATAGCCTTGTGTTACAGTCTCTTAGCTGTTTTCCCAGCTGATTCCAACTTACCATTACTCTGTGGGTATGCTGGGAAGAGATGTGGTGGTCACACTCTGATCCGCATGCAAATTCCTTGAATTCCTCTGAGGAAATTGGGATCTGTTGTCGGTGAATTAATTCAGTTTCTGGAATGCCATATCTCACAAATTGCAAATCAGTATGCAAATCACTGACTTGCTTCTTGTATCACACAGGGAATCAACCTCCCCAAAATTTTAATATTAGTCCACTGTACACAAGTATTGCTTTTTCCTTGAAAATAAATAAGCCTGCTCCCCTCTTTTCCCATAGTCAGCTAGGCAGCTCATGTGGTAAGTCTCTTTTTGCCAGTGGTTATCACAAGACTGGCAGGTGTCACACCCTTCATCAAGGAGTGGAGTTCTGTATTCATTCTCAGCCAGTAAACATACTCTTGAACCTGTCTGAGACAGCTGTAAATGCCCAGGTGTGAGGCATGTATTTATTTTTCATAATATCCCTATCTGAAGTGGGGGCAACAGTTTTCTGTCTACAAAGCATGATTCTATCCTGCACACTCAGCTCATCTTTTATTTGAAAATATGGTTCCGCTCCTACCAGTGCTTGGCTTTTATCTCATGGCCATCCTGTTAGTATCACTCTTTTGACTGCCTGTAGTTTGATGTCCTTTTCTGCAGCCTCTTTGATTTCCATTAGCTTTGCTGTTGAAACTGGGACATAATTCAGCATGTTAATGGATTCATTGTCCTGATTTCCTTTCCCCAACTCACTGATGCTGGGTATATATGCCCTGCTCAGGGTGTCAGCTAACTCCAGTCACCTTCCTGGACAATATCTGATCTTTATCCGGTAGCACTGGAGTCACGTCAACATGTGCTGTAATTGCTTTGGAGCACTGAGAAAGGGCTTTGCAATGATTGTCTCTAGGATTTTGTGGTCTGATTGCACTATTACTGGTTGATCATAGGTGAACTGATAGAATCACTCCATTCCAAACACCACAGCCAGAAATTATTTTTCTGTTTGGCATACCCCCATTCCATCTCTGACAGGGCTTTAATGCCTGGCATAAGTGACAGGCTTCTTCTGCAAAAAGGCTGCATCCAATGCTTTCTCTGATGCATCACTCTAGAGTGTCTCTGGCTCTCCTGGCCAGTAGTGCTTCAGGACATGGGCATCAGTTATCATCTGTTTCAACATCATGTCAAATGGTTTATGTTGGGGATCTAACTATACAAAAATGGCAAAAAAATGATTAAGGGTATGGAACAGATCCATATAAGGAGAGATTAATAAGAATGGGACTTTTAAGAGACAACTAAGGGGGGATATGTTTGAGATCTATAAAATCATGCCTGGAGTGGAGAAAGTAAATAAGGAACAGTTATTTACTCTTCTCATACCACAAGAACAAGGGGTCACCAAATGAAATTAATAGGCAGCAGGTTTTAAGCAAACAAAAGGAAGTATTTCTTCATGCAATGCACAGTCAACCTGTGGAACTCTTTGCCAGAGGATGTTGTGAAGGCCAAGACTATAACAGGGTTCAAAAAAGAACTAGATAAATTCATGGAGGATAGGTCCATCAATAGCTATTAGCCAGAATGGGCAGGGATGGTGTCCCTAGCCTCTGTTTGCCAGAAGCTGGGAATGGGCGACAGGGAATGGATCACCTGATGATTGCCTGTTCTGTTCATTCTTTCTGGGACACCTGGCATTGGCCACTGTCGGATGATAGGATACTGGGCTAGATGGACGTTTGGTCTGATCCAGTATGGCCGTTCTTATGTTGACCAGTCCCACTCAACATCCTGCCTTTTGAGCTGATGTCTGGGTTCCACTATGGCAGCCAGGTGTGGACAGAACTTGGACAGAAAATTTGTCATTCCTGTGAAGTGCTGTACTCCTTTCACATTCACTGGAGCTGGCACTTCTCTGCTTTGATCTTGTTTGGGGTCTGCTTTCAGTCCTCTCCTGTGAGCAGATGTCTAATCTGTCATCTCATGCTGTGTGAGTCACAATTTGGGGGGAGTCATTTTTATGTTCTTGTCGCTGAATCATTGTAGCTTGCAGTTTTCTGGCAAAGTCTTGTTCAGCTTCTGTATCATTGCTCCCTTCACCTACATAAGGATAGCATCTGCAATTATTTTCACCCCAGGCAGTCCATCCAGTGGTTGGGTGAGCCTTCTATGAGGCTGTGGCAAGTGTCAGGGTGGTACAGACCTCTTTGGCTTGTTCCCCTATTAAGAAAAATAATAGTTTTCCTTTCTTGCTGTTGTGATCCTCCTTTCACTGGGTCCATCGCTGAACTGGGTCTGGGTCTGGGTCTGCAGGGCTCCGTAGGGCTTCAGACCGAATTCCATGGCAAAGAACTCACAGCTCAGATGCTGCCACCACGTTTCATTCACAAAGATTGAAGCTGAATGCAGATTAAGTTGGACAAGTGGGACTTCGTTAAGACGTATACATTGCTATGTCCATGTGGCTGTATTGCTTCCAGTCCAACTCCTCACATTCCCTGTGTCTTGATGTCCCCTCTACAACAGTCCCAACGGGGAACATAGGCCCTCTGACTCCAATTCCATTGACCATGATACAACCAGAACTGCTATAGACCGGTGGGTAACAGAGCCTAGCTTCCACCATATAAATAGGGCATACAAACAAGTTAATGGTGGGTTTTCTGACTGTTGACACAGAACTTGCTATGACACAGAGAGCAAATGTTTGTTTTTGTCTTATTGGGAAGCAAATACTGAAAACATGTTCAGATGCTTAATAAGTAACTCTGGAGGGAACTTTACACCAATCTGTAAAACACATAACCTTGCCTTCAGTTCTTATTAGTCATCATGAGGACTGTCTTCCAAGACAGTGAGGGTATTATCATGGTTGACTACATTACACTTAAACCCATCAGGGTAGCACTATATTTACCAGCTGCGCAACCTGCAGTAAAATATGAAAAATGCAGATTATGGCACACTCTTACATCCCTAAGGTCTTTTCTGAGTGGCTTATAATGTCTAGTTTAGTTTATTTTGTGCTTTAAATTTGGCAGCGATGTAAACAGGCAGGCATGTTTTATTTTCAATGTAGTGAAGTCCTTTTGTTTAGCTACAGCTAGATCATGCCCTGTCTCATGTAGTTGTGCAGATTAAGGTTTCCTGCTCCCCTCTGCAGCAATTCCACCTAGCTCTTGGTTCAAATCTGGTATGGAGCACAGTCTCTGCTCACCATGTACTCCCTGTTAGGAGCAAATGGGCAGAGGCCGGTGGAAAAGGGTAGGGAGGGTACAGAATCATGGCTCTGCCCCCAAAGCACCGGCCAGCATAGCTGGGCTGGCAGGGGGAGTTGGGGAGTAAATTATACTTTATAAATGGGTGTTGAAATTTATATATCTATCCTGTGCACTGAATGAGGCAAGGGTCCTATGGAAAAAGTAGTGTGATCATGCAATTGAAGACCATATCATAATGCATACATACAAAGGGGCTTAATTAAGATTGCACAAGCAACCATGAATCTGACATTTCATAACTTTTGAGAGCTTGACTTTGTAACCTTAATTTCTCTATCAGGTCATTTTTAATTAAACATTATTGGATTTTTAAAGGAAAACAGTAAAAAAGAATTATTTTATATGCAACAGAACAATCCCCCCACCATGTCTCACAAGCAGAATTTGAACCTTCAGCACTTCAGCCCAGTCTGCTACCTCGAGAGCTACAGGATTAATTACATTACTTAGTAGCAGTAGAAAAATTTTTTCCTCAGAAGAGGAGATTTGTCCTTCGGTCTGCTTGGCATTCTCAGCTCACTGTTTCCCACCTGCAACTGCAGTTGCTCTGGCAGCTTCTAGACAGTCCCAATACTGTGGTGACAGCAATATGGGCCAAGACTACACAGAGAAATTTACCAGCAGAATTATAATGGTATAATTTATTGCTCTGGTTATATTGATATAATTCCCTGTGTGGACACACTTGTTCTGGAGTAAGAGTGGCTTTTTCCAGTTTAGCTTTATACTGCTTTCAATTTTTTCTGAGGAACGCAAACAAGAAAAGTGAAATGGTGATTTTCAACAGTTGATATCTCAACAGAACCTGAATGGAATTTCTAGGACCAAAGAAAGGCACTTTTCTAACTTGAGGGCTTTCTTCTTGCTGAATTTCAAAGGCTTGCTGCAAATAATGCAGGTTCCAGAGCTTCTTAACAAAAGTCACAAGGAACACTCATAATGGAAAGTGTTAGGCAATCTAAATATAGCAGTTCCTACTAGCTCTCTCTCTGCTTCCAGTAGTTCCTAGAAATCCCAATGCATAGTGAGTCCATCCCAACGTGAAATAACTTAGAATTTAAATAGACAAGACCAACAAAGGCTGGGAGGGAAGCTGAGGCAGATAGAGGTGAAGTGGCTTGCCCAAGGTCACACACATCAATAGCATAGACAGGAAACAGAGCCAAGGTCTTCTGACAGCCAGTCCAGTGTCTTATCCATGAAGATCATGCTTTCTCTTAGAATATTATCAGCTACTTATAATTCAAACATGTAATCAACTTTACAAGATATTTAAACCCAACAAGCAAATGCTAAATACTCTGGGGTTGAGAGTCTGACTTGTCAAACTCAAGAGTTAATAAATGTGGTCCATTTTAGTGCATCAGAAAATAATATAACATATCTGTAAAACTGGTCACCTTTGATATAAAACCTAAAACAAGAGATCCTGGGAAGCCATTGAAACCTAAAGCCCCTTCATAAGAAACATCTGATACATATTTTAAGAATGTTTTATCTACCATTTAAGTCTTAATATTAGTATAACATACTTTGTAAGCTACCATCATATGCCATGGCTACATATAGTCTTTTGTTTATAGACTGTCTGGTTTAAACTGACTTTCAGATTTCCATGGCAAATCAGCAAAGGATGGTGGCAGAAGAAAAGCCTACCATGAAAGCTTGAAAACTGGCAGCACAACAACAATAGGGAAAAAGGGGAAATCAAGAAATGTTTACACGGTTTAAACCCACACATTTATTTCATTTGCACCATACATGAGCTTTTACTTAATTTAAATCTAAATGAAAGCAGTTGTCCAGTGGACTGAACACAGAACTGGGAGGCAGGAGAAAGGGACTCTAGTGCTGACTTTTCCACTCACTTGCTTTGTGACTTTGGGCAAGTCATATAGGATAAAATATCAAAAATAACTTAGGAACCCACACTCCATTTACAGTCGTGGCCAATTCCCATTGAAAGTTAGTGGAATTTGGGCTAGTCTACAATAGTAGACTATAAAAGACATGTACTTTAACTATATTGGTATAGTTAAAGTGGTAAACAACCCCGATGTGAACACAGTTATACTGGTATAGAAGTGCTTATAGGGATATAGCTCATTCTGATTCAGGAAGGGGAAGCTATACCAGTATGAATCAGTTTATATGAATATTAAAAGCATCCACACTAGGGCTTTCACTGGTATAACTATACCTGAAATATATAATCATATCTCTAACTAATATAGTTAAACCAGTTAAACTTTTAAGTGTAGCCCTTGCCTTAGGCTCCCAATTCACTCAGTACTTTGAAAAATGTCTTCCTTAAAGTCTCCATGTCTCGGTTTCCCTACTGATAAAAAGTGATAATAATTACCCCCCTTTTTTTAAAAAAATTGAGCTCTACTTAAGTGCTTAAAATATTGATATTTTATCAAACATTGAGTTGCCTTGGATTCTAAAATGGATGAAGAAGTTTGTTGTACACATTCAAGGACCTCAGGCTATCAGCCATCAATTCTGAAAGAGAACAATCAACAGTCTCAACTGTAAAAAACAAACAAACAAACAAACAAAAAACAACAACAAAGATTACATGAGTGGCAACTGTCTTAATGTAAATTTTAATTCACATTGTGCAGGTCCTTCCTGCAGCACTGTAGCTTTGCTTAACAGCACTGCCCCATAAGAAACTCTGCTAAGCAAGAAGGACCAGAACAACTTTTAAGTTTTTTCCTTCATGGTTCTTCAACTTTCAGTAACTCTTAGTGAGCTAGCAACTAGGCTTCAAGATTCAAATGGTGCAGGGCAACAAATGTGCTATCCCTTTTCCTTCCTGGTGATAATCTTCTTCTGACAACCTTCAAACCTAAAGGGTTTTTTCCCTTCTGCTGTGTTTGAACCAAGACTTTAAACTCAAGAGTAAAATTATTCTATATTGAAACCAGGGCAGACAATGGGGAAGAAGTGTTCCTTGCACTCATCTTGATCAATTCACTTTTAAGAGACTAGTAACTTTGATTTTTATTTCGTTGTGTTTTCCCTGAAAGAAACAATTCTTATGTTTCTATTCTGAGCATTGCACCTCAGTTATTTTTAACACTAACTGAGAAATATGTTATCTTAAAGCTTTGCATGAGAACTTTTCCTTGCTTGCTTGTTGTGGTTGCTTGTCAAGCAAGAGAAAAGGATTTGCTCTCAGTTCCTTGTGAGGGTGGAACAGTTTCATAAATAATCAGAGACTAGACAGTGGAATTAAATTATAGTGATGAAAATTATCTAGTATTTTTCTTACTAAAGATTATAGAGAAAGCCCATTCTACTTGTAAAGATAAAAAGCTGTTGGTGATCATGAAGGAGTAGTATTGACTACGACTCCCTCTAGTGATCCTGCTATGGGAACTACAGATATTTCAAGGTTTTGGCAGTACAAAATCACTCCAAATTCTTTGTTATGTCTAATATATTAAACTGACTTAATAGCCAAAATGCAATTTCTAATAATGCCAGTTGATTGTGCAGTATACTAAACTGATTGTTTTAAACAGTGGTGACACATATAACATGAATATTGTCTGTTACTGGGAAGGAATGAAAGAGTTTTGCTACAGAGGAAGTTTCAGATACTGACATCTTTCCTTCCTACCATTTTTTGGAAAGTCTTGACAAGACAATAGAAATACAAGCCTACACTTTCAAAAATGTCTAGTGATATTGGGTGCTCTTTGAGATGTCATAAAGGGGTCTAATTTTTAGAAAGTGTAGAACACTCACCCTCAAAAAATCAGGACCCTGTAAAGTGTCCTATGTTGGGTACCCCAAAATAACCGGTCATTTATCAGACCTCTTTGTGATGCAGTTTGGCAGAGCAACCTGAACGACAGAAACAGCCACTTTTCTGTGTATGTATTTTGGTTAATGTTAACACTTGAAAACTCTTTTCACCTTAATACTTGGCACATCTAAGTAGCACTTTTCATCTGAGCATCTCAAACATCATTCACAAGCCTTTCTTGGGTGTCATAATACACCTATGAGATACATTATTAACTAAGTTAAGTACTACATTCATTTTATAGTTGGGTAAACTGTAGCACAGAGTTTTAACTTTTCTCGTGCCTTCATCATACAACAAATCCATGGCAGAACCAGGCAGATATGCTGGCAGCAAATTCTTTTTAACTTAGGGGCCATATTCAGTTTGCTATATACTCCAAATGGGAGTTAAGTGCATCTGTCAGTTGCAAAATATTTGGTTTTTGCTTGACAAAATGTATCTTCTTGCACATGGATTTAGTGTCCATATGTAACAGCTAAAATTGATATGGTAGACCATAATGGTCTGTGAGGTCAAACTGGAAACCAGAGGAGATTGACATATTAGACCATAATACCTCCTTAGTCTTTCTGGTCAATAATCCACATTTTGTGTGTGTGTGTGTATGTGCATTTTAAAGGAACTACTTGTGTAGTTTATAATTACATGAAAGAGACCCACAGGAAAAAGATACTTTTTTTTTAAGTGCAGAGCAGGGGAAGGAAATTGACAAGCAAAATGTTAAAATCCCTATAACATGCATTTAGACAGGACTCTTTATTCCCAAAGATCCCTATGCACTTTTTAAAAGGAACCAATTCACGCATCACTGAAATACAGGCACCCCTAGGGCGTAACATGGCAACTGTTCCAGAGCACACAGCTAGAGGGATTACACCCACTCTCAAATAGTGTTCTTGTGTGACCCAGACTAAAGTGAGGAAGTTCAGAGTTAAGACAAGCACATGTTTAAATGCTTTGCAGAACCAGGATCTAAATGAGTGATCCTGCCACAGTTATTAATGCAACCACTCCTATTTGACAATGTGGCCCCTTGCGTGAGTATGTGTTGAGTGGTCCTGACTTGAGAGCTCTGCTTTGGGTACAGTTCTATTGGCCCACACCACAGAATGGGGAGGGCAAAACCCACTTGAATCTCAGCTTGTTAAAAACAAAAAAAAAATAGTGATTTGCTTTAAACTTAGATTCAGAAGATTTATGAAAACACGGATACAAATTCCTCAGTTGTTTCCTTCCCAGACCCTATTATAAGAATTGATATTGATTAGAATTTCAAACACTCAGATCCCAGACTATGAAAAGCCAACACACATCATTCCCTACAAATCGGAATGCATCAGAAAGCAAGAGAACATGGTTTGTACAGCTGCTTTCCCTTAGAAAAATGAGAGAACTTCTGAAATCTTTTGTCAATGGGGCTTCATCAAGTCAGTATATCATTAAGAGACTATATCTCACTAGTCAAAGATTCCAAGCACATCTGCTTGTTGGAAGAGTCTGCTTTCTCTCTGCCCCTTCCACCTCTTTTGGCCAGACATTAAGACAGAAAGAGCCTATTATTTATTGTCGATCAGATGATATTCTTGGTGTTACTGCATTTTTGTGATAACGCTTGTTAAATAGAAAAGGAGTACTTGTGGCACCTTAGAGACTAACAAATTAATCTGAGCATAAGCTTTTGTGAGCTGCAGCTCACTTTATTGGATGCATGCACTGGAAAATACAGTGGCGAGATTTTATATACGCAGAGAACATGAAACAATGGGTGTTACCATACACACAGTAACAAGAGTGATCAGGTAAGGTGAGCTATTACCAGCAGGAGAGCAGGGGGGAAGGGAGGACCTTTTGTAATGATAATCAAGGTGGGCCATTTCTAGCAGTTGACAAGAACATAGAGACTGTCCAGTATGGCCAATGTACATGGCAGAGGGGCATTGCTGGCACATGATGGCATATATCACATTGGTAGATGTGCAGGTGAATGTTGTACGTACATTGGCCAAACTGGACAGTCTCTACGTAAAAGAATAAATGGACACAAATCAGACGGCAAGAATTATAACATTCAAAAACCAGTCGGAGAACACTTCAATCTCTTTGGGCACTCGATTACAGACCTAAAAGTGGCAATTCTTCAACAAAAAAACTTCAGAAACAGACTCCAACGAGAGACTGCTGAATTGGAATTAATTTGCAAACTGGATACAATTAATTTAGGCATGAATAAAGACTGGGAGTGAATGTGTCATTACACAAAGTAAAACTATTTCCCCATGTTTATTCCCCCTCCGCCCCCACTGTTCCTCACATGTTCTTGTCAACTGCTGGAAATGGCCCACCTTGATTATCAATACAAAAGGTCCCCCCCCCCACTCTTCTGCTGGTAATAGCTCACCTTACCTGATCACTCGTTACTGTGTGTATGGTAACACCCATTGTTTCATGTTCTCTGTGTATATAAAATCTCGCCACTGTATTTTCCACTGCATGCGTCTGATGAAGTGAGCTGTAGCTCACAAAAGCTTATGCTCAGATTAATTTGTTAGTCTCTAAGGTGCCACAAGTACTCCTTTTCTTTTTGCGGATACAGACAAACACAGCTGCTACTCTGAAGCTTGTTAAATAATTACTCTGCTTGGTATGGCCTGACCACGTCTCATTGAAGCCAATAGGAGATTTGTTACTCACTTCAGTGGACACAGAATCAAGCCTTAGTAATTAACTAACTTTCAAGTGAAGCTAAGGCAGGTGTCATGTATTTAACACTTGATAAAAGATGTGTTATTAACACATAGGTTATACCTATCCTATCGCTGCACAAAAGTGCAGCTTCACTTAATTTGATTTCTTGCAAGTTTTCATCACAGCTCTATCCAGTGGTACATAAGTCTGTAGTGATCATGCAAAGAAACAAGGACCTGTGGTCTGGCTCACATGAAATGTTGCTCCTACATATTCTCTGAAGATAACAATACAAACTACTCTCATGGCTCCAGGCCTTCCACACACATCCATTTCAATCAGCAAAATCTAACTCAGTAAGGGCCCAACTGAATGCCCACTGAAGTCAGTGGAAAGGCTCCAGTTGATTATAAGGGCAATGTAGGGGGGACCTCTGTGGGGTTCAGTGACCTTGCCCACTTTTCCTCTCAGAAGACATAAATGGGGTAGAGGAGAACTGACCTAGTGGGATAACAAATAGGCTATGGGGAGTGAGGGGATTGGATGCCCTAGGAGCTGTATCAGAAATGTCTGAGATATACCCACCTTCTACAGAAGTTAATGGTATCACATAACTATTGCAAGCTAACCTTCAGCTGTTGCAGCAGCTGGGAGCATCCATGGGTGGGGGGTCTCGAACGGATAGTATAATACAGGCTTGAAACCCAACATGGGCTCAAGTTTGGGAAACAGGTTATAATCAGATGTGGAAAACCCCTTACTACAGGGTGGGAGCCCTTAATGGGGGAGTGATTTCTGAGCACCTTACGACACTCACCCATAAGGGCTTTGGTCTCCTGAAAGCATATATATTTTTAGTAAATTGTAGAACTCTGATTTTAGGAAGGCAAATCACTGTAGCATTTTACATTGTCCCCAAAACCTATAGAATTAAAATGATGCTAAAAATACAGGTTGTTAAAATATCCTATTGCTCAGTAATTGTCCTTTTTCCTTCTGCAGGAAATATAATATACTTAATAGTTCAGTGGCCAGAAATCAAATCTAAGAGAATATTCAGAAAGTGTTCTCTTGAGATTCTTCAGCTCTTTAACAGTTCTTGGTATTTAAGCCATACAATACAAATAGATCCTGCATATTTGAGTATGCAGAATATCCACTCAAGTCAATGGGAGTTTTGCATGTGAAAGGATTATGAAGCTTTATTTTATAAAGGGTCTGTTTAAAAAAATCATTTCTAAAGAGTTAAAAAACAAGTTATTTATCTTAGATACTGATAGCCGCAGTTACTGCAGTATCTACATGATCTTACAATGCTCCTGTTGGGTAAGGAAGTACTATTTTTTACATATTGGGAACTGACACACAGAGATTAAATGTCAGAGTAGCAACCATGTTAGTCTGTATCAGCAAAAAGAAAAGGAGTACTTGTGGCACCTTAGAGACTAACAAATTTATTTGAGCATAAGCTTTCGTGAGTTACAGCTCACTTCATCGGACGAAGTCTGGTAGTGGAACAAGGAATTGAATCTGAGTCTTTCAAGTCCCAGGCTGGCAGCATAAACTCTGGGGCAGCCTTAACCACCAGCTACAATTGTTTGGACAGGGGCATAGCAATCTTGGACGGAGCAAGAGGTTATCAGAAGCCACACCTCCTCTCATTCATTCGACAATGATGACAACTGCTAAATTTGTACAGTTTTAAATACTCTTGGAGGGTACTTTCTTGTGCCCTTATTAAACTTCCTCAAAATGGTATACAGCCTATTCTGACAGGCTTCAGAGTAGCAGCCATGTTAGTCTGTATCCGCAAAAAGAAAAGGAGTACTTGTGGCACCTTAGAGACAAATAAATTTGTTAGCCTATTCTGCAATATCCTAATCTCTATTTTCATTTGAGACATTAATTCATTTATTTCTGTTGTCACTGATAAGGTGAGTAGCTGAATCATGGCTCACTTCTTAAATGCTCATCTGAGAGGCTGAATCTAATGTCTACACTTACAAGCTTACCGATACAGATGTGCCGCTGTAAGAGCACTCGTGTAACCTCCTTATGCTTACAGGAGAGAGCTTTCCTGCCAACATAATAAAACCATCTCAGTGAGCGGCGGTAGCTATGTCAGCAGAAGAGCATCTCCCACTGACATAGCACTGTGTACATGAGTGCTTATGCCAGCAAAATGTATGTCCCTCAGAGGGGTGTGCTAGTGTAGACATGGCCAAGGTGTTAAATTTGGAATACACTTCTCTCAGTAAGGCCCTTAATTGGCTGCCAAGATTTACAGTTGCTAACTGGCTGGCTGTCCATAGGAGACATGCATAGTTATCAGGATATATATCTGAGTGCTTTATTAGCACCCTACTTGCCTGTATTGTGAAAATAAATAGTGTGCAGCTGTTCTATTCACAACCATTACCTTAGCATGACTGGCCAGCATATTGCACCCTATGATAAACAACTTGTTCCTCCATGCTTGGTTATAAATTGGGCATCTCAGTCTTGACTCCATGAGATAACTTATTAAACATCTCCTGAGAGGAATACAACTTAAGTTGAACTATAGTAGGAAAAAAATATTTATGCAGGGCGAAGCAATATTTGAAGCCTTATTTTGGGTGTTCAGTGATTAATATTTATGCACAAAAAATTGGTTAAATTAGTCACTAAAAGGACATTATGTGGGAAACATTAATTTCATGGGTCTAAGCAAAATATGCAGGAGTTCTGGAGAAATTACCTAAACGTTTTTCTTTTATATCAAGCAGTTTATAAATGATGAACTCTGAAGAGAGATATTAAAATAGCAGGTGATAGTTTACTTTATTGCTTAAAATATCTTTCCTTTATTTCATATTTTTACAGAAATCTAAACTAAGTTATATTTTGTTACTGTGCATCAAACAGAAATGTATTGTTTCCCAGTAAAAGCTAATTTAACATAACGATAAAGGTATTGTTTATTCTAGCATTTTTGCAAGTCTAGACTGCTTCTTATACAAAATCTGTGCTGTAAAGCATAGCAAAGAGACACAATATATTTCCAAGTTTTTTTGGATTGCTATTATTTTACAAGTCATTAACCCCCAAAGATCTTTAAAGATGGAGAGAGCAGTGTAGTACAGCACTTGGTAAGTTTAAAAGTTAATTTCAATGCACAATTTGAGTGGCTTTTCATTCCCCATCAAGTACTTTTTAGCAAGGGTAGATGAAAAATACTGTTTACTGTCTCGGAGCTATTCTTGAATTGCTTGCCTAACTTTAAAGATTCAGTCTGATTTTCCTCTCACTTAATCCAGCTTTGCATTGTAACTCCATTCACTTTGTTAGCATCACTGTTGATCTACATTGGTGTAACTGAAGGGAGAACCAACCTCACAAATTTCATTGCTTGTGCTGTTAATTAAGCTCTACCACTCTGAATTTGTCTTGCATCTTGTCTTGCAAACACGCTCTAAAAACTTCGTAGCCTGTTCAAAAATGCATACATGAGCTCTCAAAAGACTCACTGTGAAAAGTAAGGGATTTTGTACATAATTCATGAGACATTTAAAAACCACTGTCACTTGACAACTTTATGATAATAAAGTTACATTCTCCTTTTTTTAATTTTATTTTCCTGTTAGTGATACGTTCCATGCTTTAACCTTAGAGACAAATAGGCAGCATGGATGTTCTCGCCCTCTGAACTTATTTAATTAGACATCACAGCATTACTAAACATAATACAATCCAAACTTCTTACATTTTATCAATAAATGTTATTAAAAAGTGTATCACAGCTTCGATGTTGGAATAAAGGAAATAGCTACTACACAGTCATTTGGACCAAAGAATATTCATCAAAATAGACAACGTTTTAAATTTGTACTCTTGAACTTGTCTATCAGAGGACTGTGCTATTTATCCAGTTAATACCACATTTACACAATAATACTTAGCAATATTTGCTCTAAATTCCCACCTGTGACATTTGTGCAACTTTATTGCCGTCTATGAGGTTGCACAAGGGTAACTGAGGGAAGAATTTTGCCCTCCATGTACAAAGCATGTTACAAGTTTAGGCCTAATCCTGATCACCCTTAATTACAAACTTCCTTTAAAATCAGTGGGAGTGTAGTGAAAGTGGCAAACAGGATGTGGCCCACTAAATAGTTAATCTTTACGATGAACCAGTAAGATAGGCACTATTGGCTAGATTCACCAAGGGACTTAGTTGAAGGAACTTCACTTTTAGCGGCCTAGAAACTCACAGGAACACTGTGATTCACAAAGCCTGAGTTAGGTGCCTAGGCTCCCTATACAAAAGATGGGTGCCTTAGAATGTGATTCACAAAAGCCAGCACATTAGATGTGTAGCCAGCAAGGCTCGCCAATGGGAGATGCCAAAGAGAAGAGTGCATGCTAAGCCCCGCCCCCTCAGAGAGATAAGTGCCTAAATCCAGACTGTAGGGAGGCTAGCGATCCACAACTGAGAACTCCTCTACTGGAGTCAGGCTGCTTAGGTGCCCAAGGTCTTTCTTGGCCAGGCACTTATCTCTACCCAAAACAGGAGGAGGAGGTAGTGGTGTCTATCTTATAACCATTAGCATACTCATGTGGTAGGTAGGAGTTCAATTCACCCAAGGGGAAGAAAAGGATTTGAAAAGGGATCTCTCAAGAGACTGCTCTAATCAGTGAGCTCTGGGATATTCTGATGTGTGCTAGGATCCCACAATGTCTCCTGCTAAAGCTGTTCCACTGTGGATAATTAAGTCAAGAGTCAGTGAAGCAGGAGGAGTGGACCATGGTCTCTCACCGGCCCTCTAGATACTATAACCACTAGGCTACAGAGTCGTTCTGTCTAACACTCTGGTCCAATGCTGCTTTAAGTAGCTGAAGTTGTTCCATTGTGGATAAATATTTAGAGTCATTAGGCCAGCCAGTGAGAGGGAATGACTCTGTAGTACAGTGGTCAGGGCACCCACCAGGGAAGTAGAAGAGTCAGGATCCAGTCCCTCTGCTCTAACGATTATTTAATTAGTTATCCACAGTGGCTAAGGCACTCACCTCAGGGGAGAGCCTTGTTCAAATCTTGTTTTCCCCCTCCAGCAGAGGGGAGGGCACTGAACCTGAGTCTCCCACACCACAGGTGAGTGCTCTAATCATTGGGCTAAAAATTATAAGGTGGGCACCTCCCCATGTCAGGTTTTGAATGGATCCTGATTTCATAGACAGCCTCCAGGCACACAAGATAGGTGGGGAAATGTCTATTTTCCCCTGGTTTGGGAATCGCTCTGGGGCTTAGGCAAAAGACAGGCATCCAGACATTTAGAGTGAGGAACCAGTGCATGTGCTCAGAAGCAGAAATTTAAGTCCCTAGGGAACTTGTACCCTGAAAATTTAGGTGCCAAGTTTAGGTGCCTACTGAGTTCAGCAGAGATTTTGTGAATCACAGTGAAGCCCAAAACTGGGACTTAGATGACTAAATCCAGGTTTTAGGTGCCTAAATACCTTTTATGAACCTAGCCCTATAATCCTGTACTGAGGAAAGTGAGGTAGAGAAGTTAAGTGACTGGCTCAGAACGAACAATTTAAATCATTTTCAAAGCTGGGATAAGAACTCAGCAGTTCCTGGCTTCCAGAACCGTGGTGAAGCCAGCAGAATGTCTCCTTTCTTTGGTAAATACAGAATAGCACACTAGGGCTAAACATTTGTCTTGATCATGCCATAAATCAGCTGAATTGGCTAACTGATCAAATGTTTTGACAGGTTGATGACAGATAAAGAACTTTAAGCACCAGAAAGCTAGAAAATGCAACATTCCTTTGCATCTTAAGGTCTCAGAGAGTACCTTCAGTTTTGCTGTTGACTTCAGAGAAGGTAAGATCAGACACATGATCTATAAGGGTTCCTTCAAATCTTCCTGCTGTAATTTTAGATCATGAGCTTTATACTTCCCTTTGTACTCTTATAGACTGCCACTCAGTATTTTTACTAAAGGAAATTGAAGTACACACGATTGTCGTTTGGCCTAAAAAATTGCCAATGTTATTTTGGATGCAAGGAATAATATTTTTGCAAAAAGTGAAGAAAATTTGTTCAACCATTCAAAGGGGCAGACTAGGAACCAGAATGTGTGTTAGTTGCAGTCTGGTCCTTGGCTCCACACTTTGCTCTGAGGGGAAAAGTAATCTGTGCTAGTCTTAAAACTGGTACAGACTATCTCTCCTTCCATGCCTCACTGCATGGGAAGAGAATAGCATCCCAACAGAGGCTCTTCTCTCCGTCCACCCCATAGCCTTATACACACCGGAAGTGAGCACACAGGGAGTAAAGGAGCAAGTCATGTCCCCTTATTCCCTTGCACAGACACACAAGGTGAGTTACAATCTCACTCAGATAATAGTCTACAACAGCCCCTGTAATCAAATAATTATTTCAATGACTGAAGCAAAGACATCTGAGTGATGCATTGCTTATACCCAGTGTGCTTTGCATGCCCCATACAAAGATACTGGGATGAACTTTTGCTTACAGACAGTGTGTTTTTGTTCGTTTAGTGCTTGTAAGTTGCTGCATGCATTAATCTCATAATATTGTTATCACATGCTATAAGGTAATAGTTACGTTTTTGCTTTATAATTGTAAAAAATATTTGCTCTGAAACTGTGAACCTGCTCATCAAGAAGGCTACCAAAACTAAATGGGCAACTGTAAGACATCATAAAACAAAGACTTTGTTAATTGCCCTTATGTCCATGAAAAAGGACATGCAAAGGGGCTTATTCCATTAGCCTGAATTCTGGAAGAAGGAAACGAAGACAGATGACAAGAGGTTTTTTTAATCTTTCTTTTGCTGTTTGGATTCTGACAGAGCCGGAGCTACGAAACAGAAGCGGAGATCCCCAGGGTCAACCTAGGTTAGCCCCAAAAGACATTCAGCGCTAATAGATTACTACAGCTCTGACATCTTTTAAAACCATACTGTAACTCATTTGGGTATATAAGTTTGCTTGCTTTAACCTTGTAATAACTCTCTCATTTCTTTTTCCTAGTTAATAAATTTTTAGTCAGTTTATTACACGACTGGTTACAAGTGTTGCTTTTGGTCACAGATCTAAGGTACAAATTGACTTGGGGTAAATGGCTGGTCTCTTGGGCCTGGGAGCAACCTGAATATTTTGTGATCTTTGCTATAACTAAATCCAGCTTGCCTGGGTGGCAAGATAGATTGAAATGCCCAAGGGGACTTTCTATGACACTGTGGTAAGATTGTTAACAGTGACTTAGGAGTTCACACTCATTACTGGGTTGGAGAAATCTAATTATAGAACACACAACCAGTTTGGCCTGCTTCGTGACAGTTTGGCCTGAGGCTGGCACTCATGGTCGTGAACCAGTCAAGACAGCATCACAATCAGATTATTTCCACAACAATTTCAAAGCCAGTAGGGGAATAAAAGTGTTGGTCTCCAGCCATTTTTAGTTTTGCCATCTCCCGGTTTGCCTTTAACCATAGTCATCTTGCCATCTCATTTATTTAAACCTTAACTGTGACGCACAGTAAATGCTGACCTTTTAGCAGTAATCTCTATAAACACAACACAACACATTCTGGAAAAGAAATATAACACATACATGTGCATGACATTCTGCTTCAAATGTATGCATCCACATAACACGTAATTATTACATATGGTACAATGTTAGACACTTTCCATTAACCGACATATATTATTAAGAGACAGCAATAAATTCTACTGAAAAATATATTAACTAATATTCCCCACTTACTAGCAGCCCTTAAAAAACAACATCTGGATGCAGATATCAAGATAATAAAAATTATATTATAGTATTGGGTCACAATTAAAGTTGCTCGGTAGCAGCATGATGGGATAGTTCTGTTGACCCACCCTGTTACCAGGTGTTGAAACCTAGCTGGAAAATCCAGAGATTCCTACTGACTCACTGTGGCAGGTGTGGCTCATCGTCTTCATCCTGGATCCAAGCAAGATGGGCTGGGCTGTGGATCTAGGACAAAGTAAACGTAAACACTAGGAATGGACAAGACTGAGTGAGACGTCTTGGGTTGGAATTTGCTATTTATTGCTAGTTTCTATGTTAAGAAATGCAAGCCCCAGGATGGGGATGAGATTGGTCCTACACAGCCTGCGAAGACTTTGGCCCTGATCCTGCCTCTTCACACATGTGAGTAGTTCTTGTAGGTCCAAATAAACGTGCATAAACTAAAAAAAAACAATTGCAGGTGAGGCCTTAGTTTGGCTCAGGGTAACAATACCACCTTCTGACATGCCGAAATATATTTCTTCTTGAGAAGAATAATGCATGTGTTACATGGGCAGCACAACATTTGTGGTGTCTTTAACTATTCATTTCCTTGCTTTAAGTGCTTTGGTTTTATAAATAAAGTGAAAGGTAATTACACGGTTGTCAGTTACCTAACTCAACTACTTGAAACATTGTTTTTGTTTTGTTCTTGGAGTAAAAATATACAACAAATCCAACTGTTGGTTATTACCAATGAAGTAATTCCTGTCCCTTAAACACTTAGGGCTCTTTTGCACCCTAAATGCCTGCCAGCAGTTCCTGTGTCTTGAAGCAGGCCAACATCTCTGTGAGCATAAACAATGGCAACGATCATTCCACCCTTTAACGTATGGTGCAGCATGCATTCACAATTCACAGTGTGGCGGTGGAGTTGGGCCATGATTCACAGCTGCTCTTTCACCAACCTCTCTGAAATGTTTCGCATCCTTCTACTAAACTTTGTCTGTGCGCGCATGCAAGAACTACAAGGATAGGGAAAGGATCCCTCTACTTTAAGTGCTCATACAGGGACAACTACAGTATGGTCCTCTATATCTCATGGTAGGACCATATTCTTCAGACTTCACTCAGGCTAAACTCCCTTCCTCTGCCATATATATTATCATGAGTAATGCTGAAGGACTGTAGGAATGGATCCATGCAATATTCTTTACAGTTTAATCACACCCAAGGCAAGCGGAGGGGGAACCTAATCAGTGGGATCAATGACGTGCTCAAATTCCTTTATCACTGAGTTTGCAATAGCATCTGTTCAACAGAAAGAAACTAAAAATTATGGATGAATAAGTGTTGTTTTCTTTTGGTTGGTTGGTTTTTGTTGTTATAAACAATAAAATAAGTCTCTTAGGTTTTGGCATACATAATTTAGTATTGGGGTCCCTATTTTAAAACATGAAGTTCAAAAACTTGGTAAATGTATAAGAACCATTGCAATCACAGCTGAATAAAACTGGGTTGAAAATCAGGCTTAATATGTATTGCAAGCATTACCTGGATCAAAAGTCTCTACCTTGTTCCCTTTCTTCTTCTATATCTTTGGTCTTTGCCCTTTTTCTGTTATTTTCCTTTAGATTTATCCTTCAGAAATATTGGTTAAAAGATATAATTGACTTGTATGCACCATCTTCCCTTTGCACTCCCCCATTGGGACGTAGACTCTGACTCAAACTTAGTGTTTACTTTTTACATAACTGACTGCTTATATATCATTTACAGTATGTGTCATTACTCCCCCACCCCCCTAAAAAAGAATAAAAATCAGTGGACACCAGATGCATAAAGGTAATTTGAACTTATTTCAACCAATTCATAGGATATGGTATGTGTGATGGGATCTATCTGGCCTTCTTTGCCCCCTGCTGGAGGCATTGATGCCCTGGCACTTCCTGCTCAAGGAAAACCAGTTCAGAGCAGGTTACGGGCAAGATAGTCCTCAAGAGGGACTATCTAGAAGGGCCAGGAGGAAATTCTAACCAAGCAAGAGCCAGCAGCCCTGTTACGACCACTCACCTGCTTCTTCTCAGGACAGTGGAGGTTGAGACTGGGATAGAGTGGACTTCCTCAGTGATAGCCCAGAGCCTTGTCCTCAAGCACTGCACAGAGGCATACAACCGGAAGTTTTGTTTATGTGCTTAAAGATGCAGACTTCCACAGTCTGTTATTTTTATTGAGCTGTGTATAGACTGATACCAAGCTCACAACCAATGGACTGAAGCAAGGAGCACCCGCAGTACCATGTTTGGCCTGGAAAAGGGGTGCTATGGAGCATTCCACCTTTGAAGTATGGCTATATATGATGAAAAAACCTGACATTTGATGAGTTTAGGTGAATAAAATAGCACGTGATTCAATCCAGAAAAAGGGATCAAATCATATTTGTAATATAAAGTAGTATACTTGATCACTGTGCATTCTTATCACAGATGCATATTAAAAGTCTTACTAAATGTATATAAATGTAATGATTTAATGTGAAAATGGGCAGAGTTCATTGAGTGATCTGATGTCTGAACATGTCGCCTTATTTTTTGGCATTCTTAGAACAGTGACTCTATCCTGTTTCTTGTTTTATAAGTGAAATGGAATGTTAAGGTTATATTTTGCTGTCACTGAAATACTACAACCATCTTGCTATACTGTAAAGGAAGAGCAAAAGACTTTTACATAGGTTTTTGTGTTGTTCATTTTAAAATAAGTTGCGTTTTATGCAGAATTACTCTGGTCTACCATGGACTGAGTGGAATATCTTCTCTTGTTAATCATTAAAGAGTTTAAATCTATCTTCTCCCCCAGTTAGCAAAGTTCAGAGAAAATACGGAAGTATTTATTAATAATTACTTTGCTCAGTGATAACTGTACACTTCAGGCATTTTAAAAAATCCAGCAAATGATTCAAGATACTCAAATTATTAAAATAAACACTATATGTTTTATATATGATCTATTAGCTATAATTCATTTTCTCAGTAATCCCTGGCAAAATGGCTAACTGTATTTAGATATTATTTTGTTATATCTCTGATACTATGGGCAGTGACAAAGTGACAGTGTCTTGGTTTGACTTTCACTTCATATTGTATAGTTTTACTCCAATTACCCATTACAATAGAAGTTTAAAAGACAAAACTTGTCCCCTATGACAGATTAATTAATCATTCTTACAATTTCTAAAAAATGTGGATAGAAGTTTGAATAACATGCTATAAATTGCTACATTGGAGCTGGAAGAATTCCATCCTCCCCTCTTTCTTAGAAGGGAAACTCCAGTTTGCAAGGGCTGATGGATGAAGAGAACAGAAACCCCCGCTCTGTGAACTGATGTCCTAAAGACTGATTCAAATCTTGTTCTTGCAGACCAGTGTAACTCCACTGACTTCACCAGTAAACGCCTGACTTGTGCGACAGCAAAATCAGGCTGCAAATTGATATCAAAGCCAGGCAGAGAGTGCACGCTGCTGTTACATTCCGTCCCACTTGAGATCATAACCCTGAGGTAGCCCGGCGAATTGTAAAGGTGAACTATTATGGTTTAAACCTATACCCCAGTCCGGCGATACTGGAGAGCAGAGGCAGCCAAGTTTAGTTCAATTAGTTACGGAGCCGTACCAGCTCTTGTTAGCGCTGAAGGCTGCCACAGGAGGGGAGAAGCCCTTCCCTCAATAGTAGTGATATATGCACAGGTCTTCTGCGGTGGAACGTGCAGGACACGCGGGCAGCGCGCCTCCCGCAGCCGAGTGCACTGGCAGCCGCGCCTGGCCCTGGGGAAGTGGGCTGCTCTGCATGGAAGCCGCGGCCGGTTCCGAGAGCCCTCGTTGGCGCCATGTCCAAAAAGGGGCCGCTGGGACAGCGCTGCGGCTCTGCCCGCCCGCAGGCTCGTGTCCGGGCTGTCCGCGGCGCTGCGCTCGGCCAGGCGGGGAGCCCGGGACAGGACGCCGGCGGAGCGGTGTCAGCCATGCTGCCGAGGCGCAGCCAGGGGGCCCGTGCCCAGCTCCCCTCGGCGCTGACCCGGGGGGGCGGCGCTTCCCTGGCTTGACTGGAGCCCGGCGCCCCTCGGCGGTGGGAACCAAACCAGCCGCGCCGCCCTCCGCGCTGCAAGGGGAAGCGGCGGCGGCCCGGGAGCTCCTGCCTCCCGAGGGCCAGCTCCAGCTTAACCCGAGCTCCCCGGGCAGCCGCACCCCCGAGCCGCCCTGCCTCCCCCGGCCTGTAGCGCGGCTTCTCCCCTTCCCCTCACTGGTGTGAACGGGGGACTGGGCGTGGGACAGCAATGAGCCCTGGGGAGGTGGCAGTCAGGGGGTGGGGGCAGTCAAGAGCCCTGGGGGAGTTCGAGGCAATAAGGAGCCCAGGAAGGGGGGTTGGGCGCAGTGGGGAGCTCGGGGGTAAGTGAGCGGGAGGGCGATGGGGGCAGTGAGGAGGTGGTGGAGACAGTAAGGCATGGAGGTGGGGGGGCAGTGAGGAAGTGGGGAGGGGGGCAGTGAGGTTTGGGGTCACTAAGGAGCCGGGGCGGGCGGGGAGGAGCCGGGGGGGGGGGCAGCGAGGAGGTGGTGGCGACAATAAGGCATGGGGGCAGTAAGGAGGTGGGGGGCAGTGAGGAGGCGGGGTGGGGGACAGTAATTGGGGTCAGGAAGGAGTCGGGGGTCAGTGAGGCAGCGGGGAGCCGGGGGGGGGGGAACAGCGGCGGGGGGGCGAGGGATAGTAAGGAGAGGGGGGGCAGTAAGGCGTGGGGTCAGTAAGTAGCCTGGGGGGCAGTAAGGAGGTGGGGTGGGGGAAAGTAAGGTTTGGGGTCAGTAAGGAGTCGGGGGGCAGTGAGGCGGCGGGGAGCCGGGGGGAGGGAACAGCGGGGGGGAGCCCGAGGGACAGTAAGGAGCGGGGGGGGGGCAGTAAGGCGTGGGGTCAGTAAGTAGCCTGGGGGGCAGTAAGGAGGTGGGGTGGAGGAAAGTAAGGTTTGGGGTCAGTAAGGAGTCGGGGGGCAGTGAGGCGGCGGGGAGCCGGGGGGAGGGAACAGCGGGGGGGAGCCCGAGGGACAGTAAGGAGCGGGGGGGGGGGCAGTAAGGCGTGGGGTCAGTAAGTAGCCTGGGGGGCAGTAAGGAGGTGGGGTGGGGGAAAGTAAGGTTTGGGGTCAGTAAGGAGTCGGGGGGCAGTGAGGCGGCGGGGAGTCAGTGGGGGGATAGCGGCGGGGGGGGGAGCCCGGGGGATAGTAAGGAGCCGGGGGGTCAGTAAGAAGCCTGGGGGGCAGTGAGGAGGTGGGGTGGGGGACAGTAATGTTTGGGGTCAGGAAGGAGTCGGGGGGCGGTGAGGAGGTGGGGGGGGCGGTGGGGAGCCCGGGGGAGAGGGCGGAGGGGACAGTAAGGTTTGGGGGCAATACGCAGCGGGGCAGTGAGGAGCCCAGCGGTAGAGCGTAGGGCTGGGGCCAGGCAGCAGGCGGTGACAGCCGGGCGCACTCCGCTCCAGGGGCCGAGCCGGCGTGGGGGAGCAGGTTCCCCGAACGGGACGGGGACACGCCGGCGGAACCCGCTGGTCACCAACTCGTTACTCTGCGCTCAGCGGCGCCCCGAGCACGTGGCGGCCGGGGGAGGCTATGGGAGCGCGGCAAGGCAAGCCCTGTGTTTCCCACCCTCCTATTCCCGGGTCAGACTGGGTCCCAGGATCGGGGCTCCCACCCTGGATTAGAGGAGCCAGCCGGTGACTGAATAGCGGTTCTGCCCCCAGAGAGCAGCCTTGGCAGGAAGCAGACGCGGCCGCGCCACAGCTGTTGCTTTCGGGGGATTCAGAGACAGAAAGAGCGAGGGTACCTTTAAGAGGAAAAAAAAATCCCCTCAACTCCCCGATTTGCATTTTCCATTTGTGCCCCTCCTTTTTTGCAGTGATGTCAGCCGGGGAGGACTTGCTGGCAGCACTGGGAAGCGGAGTTCAGACGGCGGCAGCAGAGCTGAGCCATCCGATGCTTTAGCACCCGGAGCTCTCTGGGTGCTGCTTCTCTCCAACACCCACCGCCTCTGCGCCTGCAGGGGCGGACCGGACCGGACCGGACAGCTCCTGTGCAAAATTTCCAGTCTATACCAAAGAGGGGGCAAACAAAGATCTTCTACCATCTTTCTCTCAAATAGACCTAACATTCCTCTTCTGTTTTATCCTCAAAGAGAGAGATTTGCTGGACTGCTCTTGCAGACGGGGATTTAGTTAAAAGTCTCTCAGCACAACTTAGCTTAAGCGACATCAGCGTGGCGGACTGATATTAATGAGGTTCTTTTAATGTGGAATTACATTTGCCTTTTACAGCTGCAAAGACATAAAACCAAACCCCAAACAAGACTTAGCTAAAAGTTAGACTACCTTTTTCTTCCACAATTGTAGAAATCGTTCATGCATCTTTTGCTCTAGCGTGCATGGGAAGAAGCAGCTTGTATTTTGGATCAAGGATTTGCTGGTGTAAACTGGTCTAACTTCCATGCGATGGGGCAACCTTCATTACTCTAGACGCCTTCCTGATGTGCCGAGGAGCCAATGTAAATTAACATCTTTTGCAGAGAACGCAAGGAATTAAAGGTAAGGGGGGGTTGATTAGCGTTTTGTATTTTTCGTCAGGCATCCCCCTCACAGCACACTACCAGCAGTGCATCCAGACTGAGATTATTAGGCTAGAACTGGCTAAGTAATGTGAGTCGCCTTTGGTGACGAGTACAGGGAGTTCCTGGGTAATTGCAAAAGATGAATTTTTAAGCTTTTTAATGTGTCACATTTATGATCTGCGTTATTACAAGAACGCTGAGCTAACTTGTACTGTTCAGGCATGAGGGGCTTCTACAGACTGAGTCTGTGATGTAGTTTGCTCAGGTTTCAGTTAACATTTTCTTGAATGTGCACCCCCTTCCCTAGTGTTTCCACCATCCGGTTTGATTTGGTGGTTGTTTGCAGTCATGGTACATAATACCTATGAGAGAGGGAGAGAGGCGAAAGAAAAAAAAAACATATGGAGCATTTTATTTATGCAATCGTAATCCTATAATGGAGATTGCATTTAATGAGGATTGCATCAAAATGCCTAGCTGTTGTTGGGAAGGGGAGGGCAAAAACTGTGCTGGATTGTAAATTAAGTTCTTTGATTGAAGGATTTCCTTGAACTGTGGAGGGATGGCGATGAGGAGCTTAAAGTTGCTGTGCATTTGGACTATTGGAATGGGATAAAAACCAGATCAAGCTGAAATATATTTTAATTTGTTCAGGCTCTGGACATGATTTGAAACCTGGGGGAGAGGAAATCCAGTCATTTCACTGATGTGCTGGTGTTGATGCCACCGTCCAAGGAACACTCAGTAGCAAAAACCCATTGACAGGAAGGCTAGGCTAGGATATTACCTCTCTTTTGGGGAGGAATGAGGAAGGAAGGTTTGTTTATGGCTTTTGCAAGATAGAAATTGGAGGCACAAACCTTACAGCCTGCTGGTTGCAAGCAGGCAAGCCTTGTAGGCGATCTGGAAAGTAGAGGGTTTGTCTCCTTTTCCTTTTGCAAGCTTGGCATAGCAAACTGTAAGAAATAGCTCTAAGATACATGAAGAGAACACGTAGGGACCAATAGACCTTCTGGGGCTCTGAAGAGACTCTAAACGCAGAAAAGAATTGACTAAGATAGCATGAGCTCACATATTTGAGTTTGAGAGAGGATGTATTGAAGAAAGTATGGAGCAATAATTTTATGAAATGCTGATGTTTACTTCAGTTGGCAGAAGTGAGGAGAAGATGTTCAAGTGCAGGAGTCTGTTGAACCCAACTAGAACTGAGGGTAATTTCTCAGCGGAGAATATCAGGTTATTCTAAGCTGCTTTTTTTATTATTATTTTTAATGACATTCTAAGTTATAAAGAACGAAAAGTTGCTCCCATGTAAGTCTCATTAAAAGCAAAAGGAATATTCAGAGAAAACATCAATAATAAGTAAAAGATAAACCTTAACTTTTTTCTTGTTAACAATGAAAGAACGAAAGTAGAGATGATCTGAAAGATTATAGAGCAAAATAGTTTTTAAAAAGGGGCTGATGGTGTTGTGGGGAGGAGTTATTCATTTATGTATTAACATTCTGACAACTAGTTTCGCCAAAAATACTGGTTTGTATCCATATGAATTGCAAGAGTACCATCTTCAAGCATCTAAGTAGAATCCTCAAGTAAACAGCAGAGACATGTCCTATAAAATACTCACCAGTACTTCTGTACCATTGCCAAGAAAAGGGATGGATTAAATGTAAACGTTGTACAGAATAAACCAAAGCAAAAATATCTCAGGTTGTCAGAAGTAATTTGTTTTCTTATTTGAAATGTGTACATAAGACTGGGTAATGGCTTCACACTTGAGTGACTCCAAAACTGTAAATTTTGCATAAGATAAATAAAGGTGAGAGAGAGGAATATGCTGATTTTAAATACAGTGGAGAAAATCTGCATAAGCACAATGACTTCCACTTAAGCGTTTTATCTTGGCCAAAGTGAGACAATTTTTGTGTATGTGTGAACCATAAAAGATGGGTTTAGAATATTAATGGGTAAACTCTGGAGAGCTAGGGGCTAGCTCAATAGGCAGAAGATTATTTCTTTTTAAGAAAGACTTGGAAAAGATATATGTAAATTGCAAGCCATGTTCAATTTGGACTTCTATACCCAGATTTTAAAATCAAATTTAGCATCGCTTAAGAGAACAATGCCAGATTTAAAAAACAAAACAAAATAACAACTTTGCAGTTCTCGCAGTAAAGATTTCTTACTTTTCTTTATGGAAAGGGTAAGCATTGTTGTGTTGTATATATGTGTGAGTTTGTTTCTCTGTGTGTGTTCTGTATTTTAATCACATTTTCACCAAATAACAGGAATATACTGCTGAGGAACAAATTCTGGTTTTCTTTCCATTCAGATCTTTCTTTTCCATTTTTTCTTCAGAAGAGCTCTTATTGCTTCATGGCTGCATTGTTCATCCTTGCAGCATTTCTTTAAATGTGAGCATACGAATGCCTTGGTATAGTTAAAGGATAATTTATATTCAGTGTAGTACTGTCTGCTCAGTGGAATTGGTTTTATACATCACAGCCTTTGCAAAAAGGAAGATCAAAGATCTGAACCTGTGGTCCTGTACTGAATTTGTATTCTACCTGGACACATGCAATATTATACTGATGACCCTCACGCTTCTGTAGTTAAGAGTACATCTGCCTTTTCTTTATAATGCCCCTTTATTTAGTTTTAATATAGTTCTAAAGATGTATCTTAAGCTGAAATGAAAACACATTGATAGAGTATAATAGAAGTCCAAACCATTTCTGTATAATAAAAAAAAGTATGTGCATTAATTGTCTATTTGGTTTCTCCCTTCCTCATTATTCACTGCTTTGGGTTTCTGAACTGGTATTTCCAAACTTCAGATTTTGGGGCACCCTTGAGTCCCAGGTAAGTGCTGGATTTTGAAGTGGGTTGCAATTGTAAAACAGTCACAAAGGCCTTTTCTGGAAAGTAGAACAATGCCGGCTCAGTACAGGAATTAGTCAGATCTGAGTTTTGATAGTTGAGCCTTAGATCATATTGGGGACTTTAGTGCTGTGGCATTATTCTTGTTTGTTTTTTTGAGGTTAAGTTTCAATAGCCAAACGAAACCAAACCATGTTATTGAAAGTTAAACTAAGCTTCAAATATATTAAGGAAAAACAAAAATATGTTAAAATAATGGTCTGACATAAGTGCATAAAAGTTATAGAATTTCAAGCTAGGACTGCTAATGCACACTCTTAACTTCATCTATGTCAGAGCAGGTATTGCAGCATTGACAGTTTTCCATCAGAAGATACCACGATAGTGAGTGAAGCTACTATTACCTTACATTTACATAGTATTTTTCATTTTGAAGGATCCCGAAGTCCTTTACAACATGTATATCAATATGCATATCTAATATATAGCTATATCCCACTAGTAAAGTATTTACTTGATCACTGTAGATAAAGGGCATGGATGGTTATAAATATTTTGTGCACTTCTTAGATTAGAGAATTTGGCTATGGTTCACTGTTGTGATCATGTGTGCTACAGTGCCTAGGCTCAAGCAGGCTAAGCCAGAGGGGCCTTGGTACCCTTACTTCTAAATGTACTGGCTTTTGTGGAAGTTGATTCAGATATTGTTTTGATATAGGGTTTTTTGTATTAAATAAAAGTTTATTAGCTAGATTTAATAAAGTTTGTTCCAAGAGCCTCTTACTTGAAAGAGATAATTGGGATATTTAGAAATGTGTGGCAAAGTACTAGTGACCATACCTTTCTTGAGTCTTTTTGGAAGGTTCATCCTGCCTGCAGAATGAGTTGCCAATACACAGGTGTGTAACGTGGATCAGGAAATTTAAGGTGGAAGTGGGAATTTGATTATCTCTTTAGATCTGAGGGGAAACTCCAATTCTCATTATCCAGCAGTAAAAAAAAAAAGAAAATAGTTTCAGAGATAGTCTTTTTCAATTATGGTCTCTGAATTAGTAGAGTGACTTGCCAGAAATCATAAAGCTTCTACGAGCTTTTGCACTTTAAAAGCTCCACTGATAGAGGATTTTAAACTGTCCTTGTAATTGTCTCTAATGTGTTATGTAGTGAATAAGAGTGGGATTGGTAGAATATAAATTTTGAGGCTAGGAGTGACAATTACTGCATTTATAATTTCTGGCACAAATCTGAATGAAAGAGCCTTTTATATATAGTCTTTTCTAGCACATGGATATTTTGTTTTAATCCCCCCTCCGACTTCATAGAAAAGTTTCTCCTCTGTGCAAATAAGGAACAGCAATAGTCGTATAATATCCATTCAGTACAGTTTCATATTTAAATGAAATAGACCTGTTTGCAGAGAAGCATTAATTAACCAAGTAGAGATTTCATTAAGGTTCAGGAAAACTTAATTTAAATAATGAAAATGTAAATAGAAAGAGCTTGGAACTTATTCCGCTATTCACTGCCAAGTTTTTCATAGGTCTGAACAGTAAATAATATATTGTAATAGGTTTTCTGTCACAATCTCATTATTAGACAGTCTTTTTTATTTGAGGTTTTGTTTAACTGCTGTTAAGTAAATATCATGCAAATTACTGTACATCAGTTGTACTGGAAAAGAAATGTTTTCCTTAAGGTAACTTAAAATAAAGCCGTTTGTACTTTGTTCAACTTGCTTTATTAGGATCTGATCCAAAGCCCATTAAAGTCAGTGGAAATTTTTTAACTCCTATTGGCTTCAGTGGACTTTGGAATAGGCTCCTAATGAATTCTTGCATTACATACATAATGTACTTCAATTGGGGGCATTTGGTTTGGGAGTCAAGCATGTTACTGAGATACAGAGAGCTTTGTTGAGTTTTGCTTGCGTGAGACCTGCAGGATTTGGCCCATTCAGCAGTGGGCTCTAAATTAACTTTGCAGAAGAAAAACTTTTAAAATTAAAATATTGCTTTCCCACTATCTGTTTATACTTTGCAACATACTTCACATGGAATATAATTTCATTGGAAACTGCAACACTAGACTGTCAGACAGCTGAATTCTGCTCATATACACTGGTGTGTGAAATCTTTGAAGATATTTCAGATTTATAGTGGTTTAATGGAAAATCGTCTTTGGCCCACAGTATTTAAACCCTATTGTCATTAAAAGGTTAGTTCACAGTGCTCGGAATTATTGCCTGATTTGCTTTCCTTCCAGTACAACATCTTGCGTTGTACATTACTTTGATTTGACATCGTTGTTTTTGGAATGATTTTCTTCCTCTAAGCTGCTCTAGAAATAAGATGTCTCGTGATGAATTCTGTTTGTATATCAGTGTTTATCTGTTACATCCTTAAGGATATGGTTTTATTATTTTTTGTAAGAATTTAATTAGTAATTATGTGAGCTGTATGCTGTCTAGTGAAATGGTAAGAAATCCGTACCAAGACAAACAAAAGCCAAGAAGAAAAAGTGGGTAGTGCTTTAGGGATAACATTTTTCCATTTATACACATATTTACACCTTCAATATCATATGTTTATGATTATTATTAATAATATATCTGTGCCCATGTAAGTCAAAGGTAGAACTCCCATTACTTCAGTGGTGCAGGATTAGGCTGGATTCACAAATTACTTAGGCATTGCAATGCTCAAACATCTGATGAAGTGAGCTGTAGCTCACGAAAGCTCATGCTCAAATAAATTGGTTAGTCTCTAAGGTGCCACAAGTACTCCTTTTCTTTCAGCTGCCTAGTGGAATTCTCAACCCTGATTTGGGTGCCCAGGCTTCCTCTGCATTGTGTGGGGAGAATAAGGCCTAAGAACAGGATTCCCAGAAGCCAGTAAAATGAGCGGTGAACCTCAACTAGTTAGGAGTGAACTGCACAGAAAAGGGCAGGGCTTAGGCTCATCCTCAAAGGTATTAGGCATCTACTGACAGGCCAGAGGAAGGCTGCTTCCCTCACATCCTGATTCTCAGTTGTGACCCTTCTCCTGGAGTTAGTTGCCTAACCCAGGTCAGCCTTTTTCTCTCAAAAATAAGAGAGAAAACCCCAGAACAATTAATAGCCCAGTGGTTAGGACACTCACTTGAGATATAGAGACCCAGATTCAAATCCTTGTGCTGCTTGATTTGGAACAGAGACTTGAACCGTATTTTCGTAGATAAAAGATGCCCTAACCACCAGGTTACTTGAGAGAGAAAATTACAGCAAAACCCTTATTCTACAACTTCGCCATTAAATTGTGGCTCACACTAATGAATTGCAGTTTGCACATTGCTATGTACTGAAGCATTTTGAATTGAACTTCACTGTAAATAATTTTTCAACATCCACGTTCACTGTAAAGATGTTCCACTTTATGTTTATAAATGCACTCTAATACGGTGAAGATATAAGGAGTGAGACAAAAGGAATGGTGCATTAAATGGAATAATTGCTTTATTTTGTCAGTCATTTAAGTGACTTTTGGAATATATATCTAGCAATTTGCTTTAAATGAAGATGCCCTAGAATAGAAATCAACATAGCAATAACTCTACATGAAGGAAATCTATGGATAAGAATACTGCAGAATTCATTCTCTTTCCATCTTTCTGTCTTGTCAATCTGTAAGAGTGATGAAGGATTTAAATGTTATCTTCGGATTTTGATAGTGGTTTCCTGATAACTGGATTCTAGTGCTTGGCCACTTCAGCATTTTTTTAGCCTGGAATATAAATGTGCTTAATTAGCAGAAGACTCTTTTTAAAAACACATTAGTGTTGTGGAAGTCAATAGCATTCTGTGTTTTTTACTACTGTGAAGGGAAAAAACAATAAGTGAGTGCAAATGGGATATAAAGGTAAATCAGAGTTATTGTTACCCTATTTGGCTCTTTTTATTTATGTAATAGGACTGAAGGAAAAAAATACACATTTGACTTTGAAAAAGTGAGTATGCTAATCTAGTTTCTTTCCTTAGAATATAACCTTGAGAAACAATCATACACATAGATGTTTGTTTATCTGAGCCTTGTACATTTTGTTTTTTTTTTACATTGTGGGAAGATGACATGCAGCTGTGATGAAGAAACAAATCAGGCTATGATAATGAAACCATTTTTGTTGTTCAGGTATTATTTTACCTAATTCCCCTCTCCCCCTTTTTTAAAAGGGATTAATTCCTTAGGAAGGGGGAAGAGGTCCAGATAAACACCTCAAACCTTAATTTTTTAACAAAGTAAAACTTCCTTACAAAAATAAACAAAAAAGGAGATAAGAATGGTGAGCCATTAATTAGCTTGGTTGTTAATTCATAGCTAAACAGTAAACTGAGTCTCAACAGTAAGCTCATATCTAAGATTTTGGCCTAGTCTTTATATTGTGAGATTCACTCTCATACTGTGCCAGGGCAAAATCAAAGTATGTATGAGGACAACTTCATAGAGCATTATGGATTCAACAGTCTGTGGAAACGGGCAAATAAAGAGATGCTTATCACAACAGTCACCTCAGAAAAGAGAAGTCCACTTCAAAAGTGAGCGTAATGGGCAGAAAGCAAGAGCTATATTGTGTACCAAGAAGTACATAGTCAGTATTTGTGGTCAGATGACTTATTAACTGATAATAAAAATACTGCTCATGGTTGATAGACATGGAACGCTTTGTACCACGCACAAAAGGAACAATCCTCATGAGCCTAAATCAACTCTCTGGGCTTCAGTGCTATCAGTAGAACTGAACAACACCAACCACATCCCAAGAATTGTTGTTTGTGTATTAAGGAGAAGAGATTTTCATGGTGTCTAATTACCATTGACTTTGGAGCCAAACAGCCCTTTGATTTTTTTTTTTATACTAGAAGTATTAGTCTCTAATTTTAAGGTATGTAAGAAAACATCAGATTCCTTGTTCTGCCTAATAAAAACAAGATGAAAGTTGTAAAACTGTCTGGAAACCTAGATGGGATAGGGAGTGGGTGCATCCCTTTTTGACTGTAGAGAGGGACACAGCTGGATGGAATAACCTGTCATTTGATGGGAGGTTGTGGAGTATTAAACTGCGTTAGGGAACTTGGTTCTCTAGAATCTAAAAACTTCTGGAAGGTGAGCAGAACATGGTTCTGTATAAAGCTGTCTAGGTTGTATCTTATTTTTTCAGTTTTCACAGTGTTTGTTTCTGATTCGAATTGTTGTACGTATGAAAGCTGCTGATCAATACTGCAAACAGCTGGTTAGTGTTTAAGGATTACCAAACATCCTTATATGAATCTATCTGACTTAACATGGCTAAAGCTAAAAGAGGTGACAGAAAAGTGATTTAATTGACTGAATTAATGAAATTAGATCCTTCTAAAGTAAAATATAAATACTGTCAAGAGCTAAGAAGCAAGGTAAGAATGGACTCCTGCTCATTGTAAATAGTTAAGAATCTAAAGAAATTTATATTCTATTAGATCAGTGTGCCATTGAATTAGACTTTGTCAACTGAAATGGAAGAGTAAGAAACTGATTAAATTTGATCATACAAATGAGACATGGGGTAAAATTTTCAAAAAAGTATAAATGAGTTAGGCTCCTAAATCCCATTTTTAAAAAATGACATAGGCACTTAGAAGCCTCAGTCTCACTGACTTTAAATGAGTCTTAGGCTCCAAAGTCACGTAGGCACATTTGAAAAAAAATTACCCATTTTCAGCATCATAATCATAATTGAAATGTAACCATGATTGTTTATGTGCCCATTCCAAGCTTTCCAACACCTATTCAATGTCAGCCTCATTCAGGAGTAGTTTCATCATCTTCTGCACTCAAAAGATGACGCAAGTGGTGATTATGCAATTAAAAATAACTAAACCCAAAGATTTAAACTTGATTAAAAAAAGTTTCAGTCCTCTTTAATGTAACACAAAGTTACCTTTTTATAGAAATGACTGAAGCACTTTGCCCTGGATATATTCCTCATGCCTCATTTAAACCCACATGTCCACTACTGGGTATTGCAAATGAAGAACTAGAAGGAGCAAACAGGGAATAATAATCACAGTATAAAGGAATCAACATTGCAATTAATCCACAACATGAAAAATGATGGCTACAGTCACCTGTAAAAGGGAAAGTGTGTTTCAGGTTAATTCTTTTGATTGTGAGTCTGAATAGAGAAACATAGACTATTGTGTCCAAGTTGGTCTCCAAGAATGCATAAACCGTATGACAAAAAACAAGTCTGCTATTGTCTCCAGTAATGAAAATATAGAGAAAAAGATGATAACTTCTCAGGTGCAATCATCCTAAATTTTCTGGGGTGAAATCCTTGTCCCATTGAAGTAAATCACAAAACTCCCATTCAGTGGAGCAAGGGTTTCACCCCTGGTAAATGGATGTTCTGTGCACTGTTTAAACCTCTCTGTGAAAGAAGGAATATACAACATAGTCTTCAAGCATGTTGTGGAGGTTCAGAAATTCTTCTGCCTCATCAGCCTCATAATTAATTGACTGAAAAAGAAGGATTGATGCCTCTGCTTGCTAATGGAATTTGGTTGATCTCTGAGGAAGATTGTATCTCTTCGTGTGCATGCAGCTACCATAAGTGTTGAAATTTGCACTGAGCATGAGAACTTTTTATCAAAACGTAGCCCTTGTTTTACACAACAAGGGACTCTACAAAACTGCATTTATAAAAGTGATCGAAGAAGGTTTCAGAAGGAGGAGACAGACAACAAGCTAATGACACTACTGTTTCAATGGAATATTTGGATTGGTCTGTTTCACTACAAAGAGGTGGAACCACACAAGGACCAAACCGAGAAATGATGCAGACACGCAGTGACACTTTTCCATTAGACAGCCTATAACCATACATGAAGGTTGTAGGTTGAGCTGAGGACGGGAAAAAGACCTGCACTCCTGTCCAGCCAGATGAAAAAGAGTCTACTCTCAGTCATTTTTTTTCAATGAATATGTACCTAACGGCAGATACAAAAGAGATGTAGGTCTAATTAGAGAATAGATAGAAAACTCAGTTATTGCATTCTTATGTTCTTACTTACAGGATGGATTATTTATTTATTTATATCTGTGTGTGATGGTTTGTTATTGTTTTTTATTGTTTTGGGGTTTTTTTATATGGAGTGGGGGAAAAAGTGAATTTCTTCATGTGACAGGCCTTGTATTTAGGCCTACTGATGTCCATGTCTTTGCAGAGCTGGTCTGCAGGGTGTACACTTGCACTGTGGCTTACATAGGCTGAGAGGTCGTTTAGTTCATCCCTCTGTGCTGACACAGGATTAACTAAACCTAGACCATCCCTGACAGATGTTTGCCTGACCTGTTCTTGAAAACCTCAGAGGGCTGGGTCTAGAACTCCTCGTCTTATGCCCCCACATCAACAAATATTCGTCTCATACAGCATATGTGATAAGTGATGCATATATGCAATGTGTGTGTATAGGGTCTGATACTTTTACTGATGTGGAATATTTAATCAAGTACATTGCTTCTTTTCCCATATCTCAGGTTGTCTGAGTCACCCACACAGACAAGTTTGAGCACTGGTCCCATCAACTGGTATATGGGGGTGGTATGGAGGGTGATGACAGCCTATAAACTGTGATTCCTGGGCATGGCTGAGCACCACTTGATGCAAGACCCTGCAGAAGAAAAGGTAGTTTTAAGCCATCTTTGAATTCCCTGTATTCTGGGTCCATCCAGTGGACGTTTCAGCCCCCAGCATAGCTAAGAGCATCCTCGGGGCTGCTCTGAACTGCAGGTCTATGCCCCTGACCTGAAGGGACTTTGTGGCAGCTGAAAAGAACCAAAGAGCAGAGGCACTCCGTTTGCAGCCTGACACACAACCCTAGATGATGGGCTGTGAGGGGGTTCAGCTTAGAACTATAATGGCAGCTCTGCATTTTCCAGGAAATGTCTTTAGATTAGGGCATGCTCCTGGAGTGAATCCAGGGAGTTTATGTCAACTTTGTATTCCCAGAGTGCAAAGGGGCTGTATTGCACCTGTCACATCACCATATACTTGCATTACTGACTCTTGGTCCTTGAAACTCTTGAAATTTCCACACCCTTGCTCACATGTATGTGTATAAATAATATGATATTTGAGACTCCTTTTCTGTTTGACTGGATTTTGCCCATTATTTAGAACAGCAGGGGGACTGAGACTCCATTCTTTATGTATATAACTGCCATTAATATCAATGTGAGTTATCCAGTAATCCACAGCAAAATATGCCCATAGGTAGCCGCCAAGTGGCACCTCCAGGTCAGAGTTGAAGAAATTCTTGGCCCTCTTTAAAGCACGAATTCTATCTCGAGAAGCAGAGCATTTTCACCTATTGATGGTATAGTATTATTCATTTTGTTGGAAGCTAAGACATCAGTGAAAGCATTGCCTTATGGCAATCTTACTGTGTTTACATTAAGGTCCAAACCTTAAGGACAATGGGAAGTTTCTGGGAATAAGATGAACAGGGTTTGGTTGCTGATTAAGTATTTCAATGATGCTTTGTGGAATGACTGTCTTTGGTATTATGCCATATAACCAAGGTATTATTGCTACATGAGAAT
Source organism: Caretta caretta (assembly GCF_965140235.1). Lineage (NCBI taxonomy): Eukaryota > Metazoa > Chordata > Testudines > Cheloniidae > Caretta > Caretta caretta. Next base: position 70,353,368 of record NC_134214.1, on the reverse strand, counting down.
GTTATAACTCACTATTTTACTACCCGTTTGCCCAATGGCTGCTTGCTACATATATTTGTAATCTTGCCAATTTGAAGCCAGCTCCAGCTGCTGCTAACATCAGTGGAAAAAAATCCTCCCATTAATTTCAGTGGTGGTTAGGGATGGCATCTGGCTGGCTTTTGTGCTGCCTTGCCAGTTACCGGTAAGGGTAAGGGCACCCCAGGAATTTTTTGCCTTCTCCCTGCTCTCCCATGCTCAGGATTAAGGGGGAGAGAGGGGAGAAATGCTTAGCAGACATTTTCCATGGGCCTGGCCCTTTAAAGCTGGGACTCCCTTCCTTGCATGCTCCAGGGTTTGCGGAACTCCAGTGACCGCCAAGGTAGGAGGAAGAGGGCGGGTGAGTTTGTTGTTGTAGGGCAGCCTTCCCCATCAGCTGCTTGTGGCTTTGACAAGGGCCTGGAGCTAGACAAGGACCTGGAGTGTGGTGAGGGGTGGGGAAAATAAGGGGCACAGAGGTCTTGAGCTGCCCCCAGTTCCCCACTAGTACTGCTGCCTGTGTGGGATGGGGGGGTTCACAGTACTGCTGGGAGGAGCACCTGAGAAGGAAAGAAGGGTCATGGGCATGGTGATGGGGTGGGGGCAGTAACCGGTTGTACAGCATCTTAAAGGTGGGAACCCTAATGGGAGTTGAATTGGGCCCTTTGCTAACATACTTTGCAATGGAGAATGTTAAGGAGTTCATGCAAAGCAGCATCACATACCAGCGGCCCTTGCTGGAGTTCCTCAGGAGCACAGGTCTCATGCCACAAGCCCCTTGCTTGTCCACTAACAACTAAGTTGAAAGTCAAGTAAAAATTTGGCCACCTGGGCTTTTAAACTGCACAGCAAAAACAAACCATTTGTTGTAGTGTGTGATTGACGGTGCTGTCAGGTTGTTAAGCCTGGACCTGGGTGCTCAGGGTTAAACCTGTGAACTCCTCTTCAGCCCCAGCACCAACCAGCACTCCCCATTAGAAGGAGCAGAAAAGCCTGATCTTGCCTGGTGGATCCTGATTGGCTACTGCTTCTTCCCAGCCCTTTTGGAGGACTACGTCTTGTTGGATTTGCTGGTGCTGGAGCCTGAGCGGCGTTTCTAGAGAGTGCTTGGAGGTCTAAAAAACTCACTGCCCCTCTATTCCAGGTGACACTGTTCCTTGGGATGGGGTGTCAAGTTGCTGATGCCTCCAGCAGGAGGCAGAGAAGGCCTGGTACATTCTGTCAGAGTCCCCTTAATGGGCGATGTACTTAAATGTACTAAACAGTACGGAAATATATATATTTTAAATAGCTCAATCAAAAAGTAGTATAAAGTCAGCCTACAAATAATGTTTATAGTCTCAGTTCCTCATATGTAATTCATTTTGGCAGGTACAATACTTTCAGGTTTTATTGTATTATAAACTTAAAAAAAAACTTGAAAGAAATCATTTGATAAGGGTTTAAAGTAAGTGATTTAGATGAGGTTGGCAGGTGGTGCAATATAGCTATTTCAGGATTAACTAAGTTCTGAAAATGCTGTCAATTCACAGTATTGGATCCATGTGTTGATTTAGTCATTGCTAAGGCAAAAGTCATCACCTTGCTGAACAAACTGTGTGAGGCATTAGTTGATGATGGTATAAAGCAGAAACAGCAGACGCCATTTTTTGAGCAACTTTGGAATCTTCCGTGATTAAAAGGAGAATTGAATCAAAATGTCTTCTCTTCTAACTGCCATTTAATTTGAATGTTTGTCATTGGGGTAACATGATTTTCATATTTTTGTAAATATATATTAAAATATGTCTGAGGGAAAAGAAAGAAAAAGGATATAGTAGAACCTCTAAGGACAGTGGAGTTAAAAATGATGAAAGAGAATTTCAGAATGTCAGAACTCCTAATAAAACCATCTCTCACTTTCTAATGGCCAGGAAACAGAAATAGAGACACTATGGAAATGGAGCTCAGGAGAAAAAAAGAAAGTAGAAATGAACTAAAATAAAATGAATTTAGCTAAACTTGATGGTCCCAAATCATCCCTTCATCATGGTCCCAAATCATCATCTTCAAATTTCAGTGATCCATGGAATTACATGTGTGCTGTTACACCAAAGGTGAATCTGACCCACCATCCACAAATCTTCAGGACTAGATAGTTCCATTCTGTGATCCTGAAGGAACTGGCCAGAAGTAATTTTTGGTATATCTTGTAAATCAAAGAAGATCTCTAAGTAGGTATCTTGTTGGTAGGTTAATAAAGTGTTGTAGTAGGCTAACACATTTCTAAACTTTACAAATAGTTGACTTGCTTAACTACTTATTTGTTGGTCTGATGTCTGTCTGAAGTGAGATATTTGAAAACATTACGAAATAATAGTTTTCTGGGCCATGAGAGGAGGTAAAAGCATTGTGTTGCAGGTGATGTCAGGTTGTGGGCCACAGTTTTGGTATACTAACCTGATCACATTTTTTTTTATAAAGGTAGCTGCAATTCAGACAGTATTGTGGTAGCTGTTTCTGGGAGGGACACATGCAGAGTCCTCTCTGCCTTGGCTTCAGTCAGTTTTGCTCACCAGAGTTCTGGAAACCCTGGGGAGAGCTTTATGCTGGGAGCTGTGAATTGGTCCTGTGTTATTCTTGGCTTGTAAAATCCAGCAGGGAGGTGACAGGTAAAGCTGGGCAGAAAACAGTGTTCCTGTCCTAGGCAAATTTTTGAGATTTTAAAAACTTTCCTGTTCTACAATGGGATGAAATGGAGACCTTCTGAATGTTGGGGGTTATGAAAAATAAGACACATCCCCCCCAGAATATCCAAAAGGCCAGTGACTAGGGCACTGTGATGGTTCTTGGGGCACCTGAAACTGTCAGTCACCATGTTACCCCCTGCCTCCAGCAGGAAGGAGTCTGTCCTGTGGTAGCTGTGTGTCAGTTCCCTAATATCACCAACCTTTCAGCCATTCAAGCACTCTCCTTTGGGCTATGCCAGCCCTATCTTTGCCTTGCAGTTTAATAATAAGTGCACCCTGATCCCCTAGTCCCTTTGAATCATTCCTCTGGGATAGCCAGTCCCTAACAGTGGCTGCTCACAGAAATATCAGATCCTTTGCACCCAGAAGTGCCATGTAACCCAGTTTTATCTTAAACCACCACTTCTGTAAACCATGCAGCACTTGTGAGCACTTATGTAAACCTACTTTTGTTTTTAATGTAAGAAAAAATAAAGATTTACCTGAAAGTGATTGGAAACAACTTGTTACAAAACAAAATCATAAAATGCGAACCTGGGTCTACACTTACCAATAGTTAGCTTTCCTTTCTAATACAGTAGGGTCCCCCCACCCCCTCCAAAAAAATCAGTCCACTGCAGAGCTGGTTCTTACGTGAACCAGGATCCAAAAGTTCATGAGAGCCCCCCCACTTCTGAAGGGCTTTCCTCAGTGAATGGATACTAACGGCCTTTTCTGACACTCTGTTAAAGTGAAACTGTCTTTTGTCTTTTTTTGTAGCCAGAGCAATATCCTGCCTGCTATTATGATCCTTTCACCTCCAAGTGCTTTCAGTTGTTAACAATTGCCCGTAATGTTTTTTCGTTGGCTGTTCTGGGATGGGCCAGGGTAGACAACAGAACCTTGCTGGCTGACGAGCGAGGGGTGACAATTCTCTTTTGCTTGAATGGATCATCACCATTACCCCTGGTGACTAAGTTCTCCTCCAAGTCCATGAAGCATACATTCAGTATAAACACATTATTCCTTAAATATTATCTATATCAGTGGTGGGCAACCTGTGGCCCGTCAGGGTAATCCACTGGCAGGCTGCGAGACAGTTTGTTTACATTGACCATCTGCAGGCATGGCCACCCACAGCTTCCAGTGGCCATGGTTCACCATTCGTGGCGAATGGGAGCTGCGGGAAGCGGCGGCTAGCATATCCTTGTGGCCTGCGCTGCTTCCTGCAGCTCCCATTGTCCAGGAACGGTGAACCGTGACCACTGGGAGCTGCAGGTGGCCGTGCCTGTGGATGGTCAATCTCAGATGGGTGCTTTAACCATCAATGATTAACTGTTCTGTAGTGGGTCTCTGTGTCTTGTCTGTTGGAGCTGTTTCACTTGGTATAAATCATTAAATATTCATTGGATCAGCAGAGTGAACTGGGTCACACTCCCTGATACAAAGGGTGAGGGTTGTAATAAGAGTGGGATAGAACAGTAAGGGCTGGGAGAGAAAAGCCCAGAGCTGCTGGATTGAGTGTCCCTGGGTTAGAACCCGGTGTAGAAGGCAGGCCCAGGTTCTCCTACAAACCAGTGCAGGAATGGGATGCTAGAGACAGGCCATTTGGGGGCTGCTGGAAGCAGCCTGGAAGGGTGGAGAAATTTAATGTGACTTGGGTGGAAGGCTAAGCTATGAAGAGGAAAATGCTTCAGCTGCGGGAGCATGACAGGCCCCAGAGTGAGAGGACAGGCTGAATAACTGTAGGAGTGTCACACCAGGTGGTGAGGTAATTCCCCAGATGTGCCATGAGGAGGTGCCACTGAGCAGTGAGTAGAGCAGATCCCGTGACACCAGCACTTTGCCATACAAATCTTCAATTTTGATGAACTGACGTTTCCCCACAAAACAACTGTTTTGTTGGAAGATTCCTGACCAGTTCTAATGATAGGTTCATTTTGGGAAAAATACTGTTAGTGGTAGTGTCTCTTAAAGAGACTCTTGCTGGGTATGTGTCCTAGAAACCAATCATCACTGTGTTTTACATTTTACTGGCTTGAAAACGTTCTGACGAGACAATTATAGCAATAGCTGGAGTTGTCAGATTTGCTTTGCAGATTGCACCTGTTATTGTCAATCAGTTCCCTTGGGGACAATGGAAGAGGATCAGTTTCTTATGCTGTTTCTATTAGATCTGTCATCTGTATATTTCCTTTTCATTGGATCTAGAGGAGGTGGTCAATTGTCAAGATTGGGCCTTGAATGAAAGCTAGCTATCTGGTTGAACCTCACACTGCATAAGATGCAGATAATGTTGGTGGGCTGACAGAATAAATGAGAGGAAGTGATGGAAGAGATTTCTCCATTTGTTGTTGTTTTTTATTTCTTAGTGCTCCAAAATGTTCATGGTGCTTCGCTGAATATGTAGAAATCTGCCACCCAGGCCCAGAATAACTCCCAGTCTTCAGCCTGGCTTGTGGGAGGATTGCCTGCCTTTTGCTCAAGTTCAACACACAGGGGTTCATCTTTTTAACCACATTTGGCAAGAAAAATTTTGAATTTTGTTTTTGGATCTGGATCTCAACACAGTTATCTGTTCTTTCCTGAGTGCACTTTATTTGGAGTAATCTTGGAAAACCACTTTAAAATTTCAGATAATGCAAAACATGGCTTTTTAAACACAATAATCTGTATACTTCCCTGGCTTCCAATTCAGTTCTGGTGCAATTCAAAGAATAGGTGCTGGAACTAGCAAAGTGGGGTTGTGGCTTAAGTGGTTTTCATTGTATACAGCATTTACAGTTTGGTTCAATAGCTCTCAGTACCTCACTATAAAAATTGTTCTAGCACCCTTGATTCAAAGTGTTGGGTTTTAATCTGTAAAGCCCCTTTTGGTTTGTTTATAAGAAAGACTACTGTCACCTTTTTTTTTTTTTAAACCTACATCTTAGACCAATTAGTGCTGAAGCCTTAGCTTTTTAAGACAAAAAGAAAAGGAGTATTTGTGGCACCTTAGAGACTAACACATTTATTTGAGCATACGCTTTCATGAGCTACAGCTCACTTCATCGGATGCATGCAGTGGCAGGATTTCTTAATGGAGGGCTTGAGACTCGCTCTTCTGGTTTGGTCCTATAGATCCCAAGTTATTTGACTTGAGGGCTTCAAAACATATCTGCTTAAGCAGGCTTTTACTGATGGAATTGTTTGAGGGGCTGGGTTATTTATGACTGGGGTGTAATTTTGTTTGTATTAGTTAATACTGCTTTGCTGATGTTTTGGGTTGATGTTTTTATTGCTATTTATTACAAATAAGGGTGCCTAGAGGTTGATTGGCAGGTACATTATAAAAATGGAAGGAATAAATGTATCTTGATTTAAGCAAGGCATATGACACAGTATTACACTGAAAACTCAGTGACTGGAAAAATATTGTACAGATAACATTGCAATGCTGTGGATAAAAAAATGGATTTAGGGAAAGAAAACAGACATAATGAGGAAGTTGTAAATGAAGCACCTAATGGTTTGGTACTAGAACCAGGCTTCTTTAGCATACACATAATGACTGGAATTATCAAAGACGCAAAAGTGATTTAGACACTCAGCTACCATTGGAACTGATTTACAGCCAATTATCTTAGGCCAAATTTTGACCAAACCGTAAATGACAATAATGCTTTTACATCTAGTTTTTATTCATAGATTAGAAGAGGGGAAAAAACAAGCTTTCCTGCTCTTTCAATTCCTGGTTGGTTTCTTAACTCTTAATGAATGAACTAATCATTGAACTAAGCTAGTTGAATAAACTCAAATGAAGAAAGTACTCTCTCTACAGCAGCAGATGAAGCTACTGCTGTGAAAAGCTGGTTTAGTATTTCAGCAAACTCTGGTTCCAGGTGCTCAGTCAATAAGTTCCACTGGTTCAGTGGTTTGACTTTCTTTAAAACGTAGGCAAGCAAAAGTACTGCTTAATATTATTATATTTAATTTAATTTAAATGATTTTAATGGATTACAGTAAGTTTAGCCTTTAACATAGGTTGTTATAATTTCAAATTTGATCTTAAATAGGTTTGTTTTTAAAAATAAAAATATATTTCATTTAAATTTAAGAAATCTGATTGTTTTGATTTTTAAAAAATCATAGTTTTTGGATTTTTTAAAAAATTGAACTTATTACAGGGGATTCTCTTGCAAGACCAGAGAATAGAGCTCAGATTAATTTCTGTTGCCTGGGCTCATGAGAAAAAATTAGGGAGCTCCTACATGAATTGGTCACTGGCAGGAGGAGACTGTTGTGGCCATGTCTGAAATAGGATCAACTTGTTGACTGATAATTGGGAATATAGAGACTGTCTCCTCCCCATGGCTATTTTCTTCTATTTTCCATGTACTTTTTAGGAAATGATGCTATTGGTAACGGTCCTGTAATGCTTGGTGGCCCACAATGCTGCACACACTAAATGGTCATATGTATATTTCAGATTGAAAATAACTCTCACCATGGGTTTATTTTAGTTTGTCCTTTGATTCTCTAACTTTGGCTTTAGCAATATTTTCACTTGGCAGAGGGGGATCAACACAACAAACTCGGCTGTGTTGCCATGTTGGGACATCTTTGCTTAGCATCTCAGCAGGCTCCTGTATGTAGTCAGTATTTGCTGATCAACAAGTTCAGACTGTATGTTTGTGTTTCTGCTTTCTAGGAGTAAATAACAGCTCTTTCCCTCTAAATATACAGTAACATTACAAAAGTATTTCAACAAGATCTCAGAGTTCTGCATTTTGTTCCTTGTTCCTTACTCACTGAATTGGATTACTGGGCAATGACAGACTCAGCACTTCTTTGGGACCCCATCAAGTCCCCCAAGAAAGGTTTATGGCAGGGATTTTCAAAGGAGCCTGAGGGAGTTGAAGTCAGTGACAGATTAACTGAATGAGCATTTCCTCAGGATGGAATCCTAATCACTGGACCCCCTTTCCTTTCCAGTTTCAAAGGAAATTTAATTTCTATGGGACTTGGATGCCTAACTCTCTTGAAAATTCCAGCCTAAAAAACTACTTTATACTGCATTGTAAGACTGCACCTGGAATGCTCTGCACATTCACATTGTTCTTGTTGATGCTTATTCCAGACATAGAGCTCAGTCTCGCATGGAGGTGGGCAATTCCTAGAGGAGTGGAGGATAATAATGTCAATATAGTTAGTCTCCTCCTTCAGTGAATCACTTCTGTGGCTTTTCTCACTGGACGGAGAAGTAGGTGCACTGGATTCCTATTACCTATGTCAGTGAGGGTTTTTCTTATTTTTGCCATCAGCTGGGAACATTTCCCAGTTACTTTCTCCCCTCATTGTGCTCTCTCAGATGGTTATTTTATAAGACAAATCTTAAAAGAGAATAGCTCTGATGAGCCAGTCTTAACAGGTGATAGCTCAGCAAAAGCCATTTCACATGACTGGTGGTAAGGAATGGGACACGGAAGCACTTATTGTAGCTAAGGTAGCTTTTTTTTAACAGCCCTACATTTGCTACTGTAGGTAACATGTGCATAGGTTGAGCTGTTTAAACCACAGGGAAATCACACATTTCAATTTCCCTTGGAATATCTTCATTATTAGAAAGTATTACCAGAATAATTTGTTGTCAGAGTAGCAAACCTTATTCAGGTTTTTTAATTAATCTCTTGAGAGATTCAACAGACTTAAAGGTAAAAAAATATTCTGCTGGGGATAACCATTAAAAGAGAAAACAAATGCAAATTATCCTCAAAAAAGCCTTGCAGGTCTTGCTATGAACCAAGGAAACCAAAGCTTTCCTTTATGATCTATAATGTGGCATTCTGTAATGAAATAAAAAGTAAGGTTAAAATTAACAGTCTTTTTGTAAGAAGAGATTTAGGCTCTCTATTTCTTCTTGGACTGTTTGTACTGGGAAGATAGCGTTGATTTGAATTTGAGCTACAGGAGGCTGAAAATAGTATTTCCTAGACCACGAAAAGCAATGGGGTGGGGGGGGGGGGAGGGAATCCTTTCTGCAAAGTTGATCAGTATGGAAGAACTTATGCTGAAAATCAGATTTTGTAAATTAAATGAATTAATGAATTTAAAATCAAATAAAATGAATTAAAAAAAGCTCTGTGAGTGAAATAAATAAATTCTGAGAAAACAGCTCAATCCCTTGTGAATTAATCTTTTTGGTAAATCAAAAAGTGACAAGAAAGAACTGCTAAAAATTTTGTTTTTCCACAGAGCACTTCAGACAGCTGATTAGTCACTTAGGCTTGAATGAACCAACAGCATGCTAGTCAAAACTCATAATTAGTGGACTTTGTGATGAAGCTGTTTGTTTAATCCTTATTTTTCTGGCCAAAATGTTGGAGGCTCCATAAAGGAAGAGGCTTGCAATGCACTGTTGCAAGATAAGATGCTAGTAAATGTATTGTCTCTGAATTAACATGCCATCAAAAGTGTCTTGCTTCAAGCTTTTTAAAAATAAATCTAGTCTTCTAAGAACCCAGTAAGCGTTTTTTGTTGTTTTATTTTTTCAGTCTCCTGCAACAAATACTTAGAATTTGCCATGGAAAAGTCTATTTGTTTGTAGCTCCCGGTGAATATTGGCATTAGCTATGTTTTGCTGGTGTAGCTATTTAATGGAGTGCAAATATACTGTAAACTTTGACAACAACAAAATGTGAACTGTGTTCAACTGCATCTGGGTTTAAACACAGCAACAGTAGTTTCGCATTCATTCAGCTTTCCAAGAGGCCACACCCCTTGTGAAGAATATGAACAACAGACTGCTTTATTCAGAGTGCCTCATCATTAAGAATAGTGTGTCAGCTGACAGTGCAGTTCACTGTATGATGTTACCGGTTCAATAGATGTCTGTGAATTGGGTCTTTTGGAAATATTTTGGCCTCAAAATGAAAGTACTGCCTTGTCCTAAGGATTTAGAAAAGTTATTGTGGTATTGGTATTTACATTTTTTAAAATGTTTTTTGAAGATTTCTTGCAGCTGATGTTATGATGTTTGGTGCATTTTGTTGTTGTTTAAATTAAAGCGTGTATATGTGCACCTGTGCATGCACATTTAATGATATTGAAAGTGATACAGCTCTATCCTTGGCTTGAGTCAGGCATTGTGCCTGAAGGCTTAGTACAAGCTTACAAGCTTCTTCACACAGTATGGCCAATAAATCTCAATTCTGACCTGTAGAACCCCTGATAATTCCAATGCTGGGCTTCTCTTGAGAAGACTGCCTATCCTGGCAACTATAGGCTAGTATAGTGATGTGCATAAATGAAGACCAGAATAAGGCCATCAAACCCACTCTCACTTGTGATTGGAGTATCAAAAAATGTAAAGGAATATATCCATTAATTTAGAATCCTTTTGTGATCTAGAATGTTACCAAGTAAGCAGAAAAAGAGAACTCCAGAATTGTGCACCTCTATGTGGAATAAAAGGTTCTTGTGTCATTATACAGTGTCAAAGTTTGACTCAGACTCACAATTTATCAGACCACTCTGTTTTATTAGCAAAGCTGCTCTGCTAATGCATTTAGAAGTGAGACCCCCGAGTGGGGCTTGTGTCTCTTAATTTATACAGTTTTTTGGAGAACAAGTTACAGAGAAGTTACAGACAAAAGAAGAAAAAGATTTTAGTCACCACCCTTTGAGATCCCTGAGACTAGTCACGTATCTTCAGTTACCTGCCACCCTTAACAATCTCCTTTAACGGCTTCCAGTTAACTTAACTAATTGCCCTTCACACCTTCCATTCTGATGCCTGCTTCTTAGACGTGCTGGCTCTATCTTAATTGCTTCTCCATTCAAAAGCTAACTGTCCCTATGTGTGCTCCCTCAGATACTTTGTAACATGTTTTGGCATGCCCCCTCAGATACAATGTATCCAGCATGTCCCCTTATACAACGTTATACTTATACAATGTTATACTTCCACAACAGTATCAGTGTCTCTCTGTATCTCTTGAACATCATCGGTCCTTTAGTTGTTCAGGTTCAGGTATTTAAAAATATCAGTCTTTATATGGATTAATGTCCAGACTCTGATTTTCCTTGGTTTCTGAGTCAACCCTTACTAATGGTCATTTCCTGCTGCTGTCCTTTTCTGTGCATCTGTCTATCTCATACAACCTCTGCTTTTCCTCAGATCTGGCAAAACAAAAAACAAAAACATTTCTTGTTAACTATTCAGTAGGCACCAAAAGTAGCTCCAAACATTGAGACTACTTACTGTTGCAAGGGTTTGTGAGTTTTTAAGAAGAAAGCCAGAAAATTCACAGATAGTTTGGTTGCCAAAGCCAACAGCTTGTAAATAGCTGCATGTCCTCATTAACTAAAGACCCTACTGCTTGGAGAATATGATGAATCTCTAATATAAATGTTGTTTGTTGGCTTGTTCCCTTTCTCTTACACCAGTGGTTCTCAACTGTGGTCCACTGCTTGTTCAGGGAAAGCCCCTGGCATGCCGGGTCGGTTTGTTTACTTGCCGCATTCGCAGGTTCGGCCAATCGTGGCTCCCACTGGCCGTAGTTCGCCGCTCCAGGCTAATGGGGGCTGCGAGAAGGGCGGCCAGCCCATCCCTTGGCCCGCGCCGCTTCCCGCAGCCCCCATTGGCCTAGTGCGGCGAACCGTGGCCAGTGGGAGTCGCGATCAGCCAAACCTGAGGACGCGACAGATAAACAAACCGGCCCGGTGCGCCAGGGGCTTTCCCTGAACAAGCGGTGGACCACAGTTGAGAACCACTGTCTTACACAGATGCCTACGGAAAAGTAAGATTTAAAAGTTGGGCAGCCTTTGGTGGGGCTCTGTTGTAATTGTCTTTCATTTTAAAGTGCAGATAGCTGTCACTTATGATAAAAGGTCTAACAATAGTTTACTCAAAGGCGAAAAAGCTGCCATAGTCTTTTGAAGAGCTGTTAAAACTTTGAAAGAAATCTTACTTTAAAATTCTTGATTTCTTCCAAGATGAAATGAAGTGTTAAGAGAACTGAATATATTTACATCATGCAATGAAAACAGTTGTTTTGCAGGACAAGTAAGATTTTGCTTATTAGGCCATGATGCTCAGCTGATGTAAGTTAGCATATGTCCATTGAGTTCAGTGTCACTATACCTCTTTATACCATCTGAGGATCTGGCCTGCTATATGTAATCTAGCTCACTATTTTGAATTAATGTCTCTGTTTGGTACAAGTTTATAAAGCTTGTGCTTAGTTTATTTAATGAAAACAAAATATTTTCTGTGTTCATTTGAAAGGTGTTTGCCTTACTGCTGAGAATGTCTGACACATTAGGTTTTTAATAGTTTGCTGAAGTGGGGTGACAAGCTTTTTTTTATGTAGTAAAACCATCTCCAAAGGTCATGTTGTTTTTCACCATAAAATTATCAGCTTGCAATTTCACACTGATTCAAGAAAAGTTGATTGATTGAATTGAAATGGTGTACAGAGAAATGGATGAGTGGGCGAGTGAGAATACTGAACACTGGTAGTTTTTGAGCAGCAGTTTTCAACCTGTGATCCACAGACCATAGGGGGTGCACTCATTATGTGTAAGGCAGTGGTGGGCAACATGCAGCCCATTAGTTTGTTTATATTGACCATCTGCAGGCACGGCTGCCCGCAGCTCCCAATGGCTGCAGTTTGCCATTCCCGGCCAATGGGGACTGCAGGAAGCAGTGCGGGTCACAGAAATGTGCTGGCTGCCACTTCCCACAGCTCCTATTGGCTGGGAATGCCAAACTCTGGCCACTGGAAGCTGCGGATGGCCGTGTCTGCGGACGGTCAATGTAAACAAACTGTCTCGTGGCCCGCCAGCGGATTATCCTGATGGGCCACATGCGGCCCATGGGCTGCATGTTGCCCATCACTGCCTTACACATAGTGAGTGCACCCCCTATGGTCCGTGAAAGGTTGTCGTTACCGTAGAACAGTGGTTTTCAACCTGTGGTCTGCTGATCCCTGGGGGTCCACAGACTATGTTTAAGATTTCCAAAGGGGTCCACACCTCCATTCAACATTTTTTAGGGGTCGAAGAGCTCAAGTGACAAGACAAAAAAATGGAAGGAGGAGATAAAACAGACAGAACCAAGGCAGAGCATTGAGGCCTCTGGGGGCAAAGAAACTAAAGCCTCTCAGGGAAACAGTGCTCATGAGGCAAAGTGCTGAAAACAAACTGAAGAGCTGGGGGAACTGTGGAAGGAGTCAACCTTCAATTTTGTGGCGCTACATCTTTGGGGAAGAAGATGTTGTACTGAGAGCTTCCTCCACCTGAGATGTAGCTAGCCGACTGTAGAATGAGTGCACACTTGTGCCAACACTGAAGAATCTGTTTATAGCCCTGCCAGAACTATTAACCTTACTGATATTTCTGCAAAGGATAAGTTAGCAGTAGTTTCTCTAACCCAGGAGCTGAACAAAGGCAAACCTCAAGGCCAGAATGAAAAGACTGGTGTTTGGGTTAGCCCAGCTGGTCTGCAGGCTTCACCTAAAAGATCTTTATGAATAAAACTGTTGTACCGCAGATTATTCAGACAAAAAGAATCTGTGAGAAAGTTCTCCTAGTGCAGTGCTCAGGTGTTGGGCTTTGATGAGTAACTGTACCACCCGAGGAGACAGAACTTCTTATTTTCTTGTTTCTAAATTTTAACAAGTCTCTGAGACTGATCCTCAGCTGGTGTAAGTTGGCATAGATCTGTTGACTTCACTAACTCTTTCTTTATCAGCTAGAGCAGTGGCTTGTTTACCTGCCACGTCCACAGATTTGGCCGATCATGGCTCCCACTGGCCGCAGTTCGCTGCTCCAGGCCAATGGGAGCTGCTGGAAGTGGTGGCCAGTACATCCCTTGGCCCACGCCGCTTCTAGCAGCTCCCATTGGCCTGGAGGAGCGAATTGTGGCCACTGGGAGCCGCGATCGGTCGAACCTGCGGACGCGGCAGGTAAACAAACCGGCCGGCCCGCCAGGGGCTTTCCCTGAACAAGCGGCAGAACAAGTTTGGGAAACACTGAGCTAGAATAAAGAAACAGTGTGTATGTGTGATTGTTCTGAAGGCATCTTCTCTACAGTCAATATTACCATCCATTCACCACACGCCCAAAAAGGGTAGGTGAGACTTCCTGTCCCCTGGATATTGTTAAACCTAAAATGATTTTGCTCATTGTGTCTGCACCTTCCCAACCTTTCACAGCAGCTCATATCCAAAGATCTCTTGCCCTAGAATTGTTTTTTAGTATTTAAATCTTTCATTGCCACACTAAATTCTCAGTTATTGCCTAAAAGAGGGATTTCAAACTCTGTTTCGAACTTCAGCACATTTAATTCTTTATGCACAGTTTGTAAACTATTTTGAAGATGTTGAATAGATCACACTTTTCAGGGGTCTTGGACTGAGGGTGTCTGCTTTACCCCCATGCTATAATACAGTTTGAATGTTGTTTTTAGAGGCAGTTTCAGTGAATGTTCTCCTTGGAAGCCCTATTCTACATACTTCTTTGCCATAATGCACTGGTCAGAGGGCTTCTTGTCTAATTAACCATTCAGTGACAGTGCAATAGTGAGAGAAATAAATATTACAGGAATCAGTGCTGCTCAGGAAACAAATTCTGTCCTCATTTACCCCCAGTGAATCCCACTGATTTTAGGTAGTGTCTGTTTGGTAATATGGTAGTCTCAGTAGGGTTGTTTGGGTCAACAAGACCCGGCCTTCTGAGCACAGTAGCAAAGCAGTAGTGGAGACATGTAGCTTCTCTCCAATATTCAGATCTTTCAGTACACTCCTTAATGCTTTTTTTTCTGGATTAATAGGGTTCAGAAATTATAAGATAAGGGGTGGTTGTTACTGGTGTGGAAATTGCTGAAGGCTAATGAAGTGTATGTTCTAGGAGAATAGAGGACACTGGTCTTTTGGCTTGTTTTCAGCTTTGACATTTGAGACCACTAGAAAGGTGGAGACTGACCTAAATTTACTGAGACTCAACTCAACCTGAATTAAACTTGTCTTACTCACACAGCAATGGATGGAGAACCAGACTGATGACAATTTATGTGTGAAATTGTGTCAATGTGAAGTAATGCATATTTGTCATGGTTCAGTGTACCATGAAAGAAAATACTCTATATGCTATATACATATTTCTGGTCTGCCAAAATTGGTGAAATTTCCATTTTAACTCTGTATATGTAGTCAGAATAGGTTTTGATCTTTTGCTGAGTGCACAGGCTGTAGGCTATAGGAGGCTGACCTGGGACTACCAATGACATTTCTCAGATAACTCTGCAGAAGCGAGATTTTCCGTATGATCTCAAAGGAGAAATTCTGTGCTCTCCTTTACCTTGTACTACCTTTAATTTTTATTTTAGTTTTATAACAGATTATGGAACAAAACTTCCTTGACTAGGGAAGATTGAAGTGGGTTGCATTTGTCACACAGTAACCATAGTAATACAGTTTTTATTAGCGCAGCTTTAAAAACACCCAGTTATTGATATTTTCTGGTGTGATATAAATACCTGTAAACATTCTTACCGCCACTTAAGAGCAATGTCATCTTGCTGGCATCTCTGTCATACAGACATTTTCAGACAGAAAATCATATACTTACACAGCATCTGATATTCACTGCATATTTGTGTGTGTGTAGTGTAGATCCTAAAAGAGAGAGACAACATCGATTTTGGTACATGTGATTGTACAGAGATTTTAATATAAAATGCAGAAAATGTATTATGACTAATGTATGCATGACTTAAATCTTTTATGACATGGCTCTCCAGAAGTGAGGAGAGGTGAATAGAGCTGGCTGCTTAAATCTTCAGAGGCCTAATTTTGACTTTATATGGATGCAAAAAGCCTGAAAAGGGGAATACCATTGTTGTGCCGGACAGCGAGAGAATGGCCTTGGAGCAGTGACAACCCCTATAATCCTTATGTGCCTTGGAGCATTGCTGTGCAACACCACAGAGTGGTGGTGGAGGCAGGTGGGATTGCTGTATTTGGAATGTGTGTTGATATGTATATGGTTCCAAACCATAGGGGCAAAACTATAAATTAAAGTAGCATAGGGTTCAATCATGGCTTTGGCACAAGTCTAGAGTAAGGGTCAGCATGTTGCTTTGCTGCCCCAGGAGCAGCCTGAGAAGGGAGATTTTGACTTGGAAGCATAATCTTAATCTGGAGAGGTAATAAACTACATGAATTCTATATGTGATGCAGTATATAATCTCCAGTGTGTTGGTGCATTGGTGGGGGAGGAGCACTAATCCCTGCCCCAATCTGTCTGGTCCCATTCACTTGCTACAGCAGGGAATGTGCCTGCTCTGAGGAGCTTGCTCCCATGCCTTGCGGGTAGCTGATGATGAGGGTAGTTGGCCCAGAAGCATCAGGAGGTGCTTTGCATCTCCTAATGTCCCTGCACTGCCATATTTGACTCATCGTCATTAAAAATCGATGAATACACATTTATTTTTTAAACTGGTCCTGGAGTATTGTGCAGATGTGTAAAGTATTTAAAAATACTTAAACTATGAATCTGTGAGGTAGCCACCAGCTGCAGACCACTTATAACTGAAATACATAAAACCATTTAACACATCAGAATATTATGTACAACAGAATTTGTAATAATCCCTTATGAAAATTGCAATTTCTTTTAATCATTTATTAGCTATTTATAAAGTATTTGCATATACCTATACACGCACATTCTTGCTCAACCTAATGGGAAGTAAAATGATTACATAGGTGTTACCAAAGTATAATTACTAATTATAATATTATCATTGTACTCTACTATGTTATTAGTGTTACCAGTCTGGCTGCAGATGGAGAGCTCTCAAACCCTCTAAAAATAAGTGTAATAAGAAGTAAATGGGTTTTTGACCATGTAGGAAGTGGGGGAGCGGACTGCACAAAAGTTTACACATGCACACATATTTTGACAATAAGTTATTCAATATCAATTTCTTGGAATTATATTCACCAGTATATTAACAACAGCAGCAGAGCTTTGGTACAGGGTATTGAAGTCACAGTGGGAAGCCAAGCATAGTGGAGACATCCTATAAGATTGTCAAACTAAAAATTTCAGAATAAAGCTACACTTGACGAGAGATGAAAAGAAAAGGAACAAATCCAAAACTAAATAGGAAATGCATTCATTGTACATCAGTGGTCCTAATCACTTACATATGTACCAGAATTGCTACAGTTCTTTAGGCTTTTGTGAGTGGCACTCTAGGTCCTAGGTAATGAGTCTCTTTGCTGGGCTCTGGTGTACCACTGCCTATATCCCATTCACTGGTGCATGAAATAATCCACTGCTCCATACCCCACTCTGGTTTTACTGGTGGATTAACAAGCATTTCAGTTATATATTATGTGCTATGTACTTTGTATAATTCTGGTTAATGTGAGTGATTTCACTTTCAGACCTATTTTCAATTGCCCCCCTCCCTTTTTTTTTTTTTTTTTGGTATAATATGTGGCTGCATTTTCAGTAAGCAAATTGAAATCTCTTGAGATTCTTGAGCAAAAAAATCTCAAATCAAAGTTGGTGGTAGCAGAGTCTAGGTTATTGAATCCCGGCAGAGTTCTTCATAAATGCGTAATTCATAAAAATATATTATTTCTTTTGGAAATGTTGATGTGTAACTTTCATAAAATGAAATTACCTTAACTGAAGGTATATTACTGAATAGTAAATGCAAATTCGTAATGTTAACACAGTGTAAAGTTTGCATGTCCAGTACTTGAAAGCCAGGAAATTCCAAATGTTAGGGCACCCTGGCAATGTTAACTCAGCCCTGTTGTACAGTCTAGGGCTAGGTGTACACTACAAAGCTTTGCTGGCATGGCTTGTCAGTCATGGGTGTGAAGAGGTGTGTTCCATGACCGACATAGCTATGCTTGCAAAAGCCCCTAGTGTAGATGCAATTATATTGGCAAAACAGAACTATAATTGGCATAACTTCTTTTGCTTGTGGGGCCTGGAAGAAGCTATAACAGCAAATGAACTTTTATGTCATTATAGACTTCATCCACACTATGAGCACTTTGCCAGTTTAGTATACCAGGAAAGTGCTCCTAGCGTAGACCTGACCTACGTCAGAGTCTGCTCTCATTTACACCTTTTTAAGTTCATTGACCCCCTTTTGTCTTGCACTGGCTTACCTGTGTGTTTTATAATATAGAGTAATATTTTAAGGTTTATATTTACCAAGAGAGAGAAATAACAAACCCTCCCTATGTGTAACATTTCTGGGTGAATATTGCTGAATCAACCTTAACTTCCTGGGTTTCTTGACTTTTCAGTGCTTGAATTCTTAGGGCAGGGCTACACTTGCAGATGTAGAGCGCTGGGATTTAAACCAGCCTTCGGAGACCACAGCAGGGAAAACGCTGCCGTGTGTTCACACTGTCAGCTGCAAGTGCCCTGGCGTGGCCACACTAGCAGCTCTTGCAACGCCACAAAGAGCAGTGCATTGTGGTAGCTATCCCAGTGTGCAAGTGGCTGCAATGTGCTTTTCAAATAGGTGGGGCGGGGGAGCGTGACAGGGAGTGTGTTTTGGGGGGCTGAGAGCGTTTCAGTATTCTCTCTTGTAAGTTCAGACAGCAGCAGATCCCTTTCCCCTTCCCTCCCCCCACATTCACAACAGCAGTATTCCGCACGAATGGCTTGCTTTGTTCTGGAGAAGATAAGCATGCCGGCTGTCAGAAACGGAGTTTTGAAAGGGGTATCCACATTCCTGTAGCTGATTTCAAAATAATGAGAAGAGTGGCCACTTGACTTCAGGGGATTATGGGACGGTTCCAGAGGCCAATCACATTGCAGTAATGCAACACCTCGTTCACACTGACACCCGGACGTTTCAGCTGGGGCACAGCAATCTTAATGCTTCTTGTGGAGGTGGATTACCAGGAGTGCTCCAGCTGCAGAGTCCAGGCGCTCTACGTGCCTTGCCAGTGTGGACACATCGGGAGTTAGGGCGCCCAGGGCTGCTTTAATGCGCTCTAACTTGCAAGTGTAGCCAAGCCCTTAGCCTCTGTGTTGAATCAGTGTATCTTTAACCATTTAATTTGTTACCTTTTGTTAGGAAATGAAAAATAAAACCTAAACATAATTGGTTTGTGAATCTGAAGCTGAACTGGCTGAACAGCTGAACAGTTATGTGTGCTGCATCTATTCCGTGTGTTCACCTAAAACAGTGGTTCTCAAACTTTTGTACTGGTGACCCCTTTCACATAGCAAGCTTCTGAGTGTGACCCCCCTTTGTACATTAAAAACACTTTTAAATATATTTAACACCATTATAAATGCTGGAGGCAAAGTGGAGTTTGGGGTGGAGGCTGACAGCTTGCGACCCGCATGTAATATCCTCGAGACCCCCTGAGGGGTCCCGACCCCCAGTTTGAGAACCCCTGACCTAAAACAAAAAACACCAGGGGCATCTTTCCCCTCAGTTATTCACTTTACGTTTTTCACAAGGTCCATTGGCTTGCTTTCTCTCATTGCCCATATATGCAGCCATCAAAATGTGCCTGTTCTTTGAGTAAACAAGTCCACACTTAACTGTGTTTAAGTATACTCCTGTGGATTTAGTGAAGTCTACAGCTTGGGTTCACTGTGCAATTCTCACATATCCTACACTTTGGTTTTAAAACCAAGCAGAGGTAATAGACCTACATGAGCACCTTGTCCAAGCCAAGTTGCAAATTTCATCAATTATTTTCTGAAGTTCTGTGGTTTTTTTTAAGGTGGGGTTTAAAATATTTTACAGTGGGAAAAGTATATTATTTCCCCTCCCTCCATAACTCAAAATCAGCTGAAGGGATTTTAGTGAAACTTTCCAAATAAGTTCACCTTTATTCATAGACCTTTGTTCATAAAATTAGAAGCATGTGAAAACAGGGTGGAAATATTTGGGAAAGTTGTGAAACTTTTGTAACACTGGGTATGTGGCTGCAGCAGCTGGGAGGTGTAATACCCAGCGTGGATAAACATATGCTAAAAATAGCAGAGTGGCCACAGCTATGCGGGCAGCAGCTCATGGCCAACTACAGTACTCCCCGACCCCATGGGTATGTACTCCAGTGGATAGTCTGAGCTGCCGCCCATGCCGCTGCCGCCACACTAGTATTTTTAGCATGCAGAGCTAGTGTGTGTATGTCTACCTGAGCTGGGAGTTACACCTCCCAGCTACTGCGTAGAACTACCTAATAGCAGTTACTACCAGTGACCACTACTATAATAATTGTGCAGAGTACTGCATTGACTACATGCCTCTGTCACTCAGATTCTATTCTATGAATGTTCCAAACCCATAGGCCTGTATTTTCAAAATTAGTTGGGCAAAAGGTCAAGTGTGTGTGCAAATATGTCTGACTACAACTGGCAACAGTGTTCTAAATACAAGAGATAGTGTGCATTTTGGTTTGAATTGGTCAACTTTGCTCAGATGCATGTAACTGTCAATATAAGCAGTAGGCTGCGTGGCAGATCGTGTAATTATTCTCGTCTCTATATATACCTAAGCACTAAGTTTGAAAATGGATGAATGAGCAATGCATATCCCATAGCACTAAACAGAGATGACATGGTCCTTGGAATTTGGATATGACATAAGGGATTCTATGTATCGTATATAAACTAAACACTTATGTAATCATTTGCTCTTTGTTTATAGAGTCATTTAATCATTCGGTGATGTGCATTCAGTCTGTAGGTTCAGGATCTACAGAAATATAGCAAAATCATATATTTCTATGAAAACTTTCCCATTCCCTGTCTCCTTGGATAATAACAAAACTCCCATCAGTTTCAATGGGAGCAGAATTGTATTGTTATGTTATACTTGTCATATT
The DNA here is from genome assembly GCF_965140235.1 of Caretta caretta. Taxonomy (NCBI): domain Eukaryota; kingdom Metazoa; phylum Chordata; order Testudines; family Cheloniidae; genus Caretta; species Caretta caretta. Next base: position 70,332,772 of record NC_134214.1, on the reverse strand, counting down.
AGTAAATTGATTACTTCAGATTGTGGGTTTTTTTTCTGTAGAGTCTTAAATAATTGTTTCAGGCTAAGAAGACAAGTGGAGTGGTAATTTTAACTGTAAGAAGCAAAGCATAATTCCTTTGTGTTGTGTTCAATAAATAAATATTGACTGAACTTCAGAAGTTTCAGGTGCTAATGCAACTCTCTAAACCTATGGAAGTCTGTTACCTGCTGATCTCTATTTCTTATGGCTACTGAATATGTGGAAAAAGTTTCAGGATAGGTCAACATAACTTTCCTTTTTCCATTGGCACTAAGATTCAGGGTGAGACCTCTGTTGTTAATCTAATTTATATTTGACTCCACTGCCTTTTAAGAAGAATGGGACTTGTGAGATCTCTAGACTGTGGAAGAGACTATATCTCATCAATGGAACAAAACTTACTGAAAACTTACTCTTATTTTTTTGTGGTCTGCCTTATGTGGAAAGAGCTATCTGAACTCGACACTTAGCCCTGGTCTACACTGGGGGTGGGGGGTGGGGGTGTCAACCTAAGATATGCAAAAGTCAACGTATCTTAGGTCGACTTACCTGGCCTTGAGGACATTGGCAAGTCGACCGCTGCCACTCCCCTGTCAACTCCGCTTCCACCTCTTGTGAGCTGGAGTTCTGGAGTCAACGGGGAGCGCATTTGGGGATTGATTTATCGCGTCTAGATGAGACGCGATAAATCGATCTCTGACAGATTGACCACTACTCGCCGATCTGGCGGGTAGTGAAGACCTGCCCTTAGACAAAAACCTCTGGAGATGTGACTGATTGATGTTGACCACAAAGTCACCACCACCTAGGTGGTGCACAAAACATCTTATTTCTCTTCACCAGGTTAGAAGGGCTTTCCCACCCAACTGGAGAGCACTCATCCACCCTTCCACATCTGAGAACAGACAGAAATGTGTGTAGATTACATGTGCTTTTCTACTTAATAAAGCCCAAGAATGTGATTATTTGCTATATGATATCTGTTTTACTATTTCATAAATTGATTTATTCATTTTAATAATATTATTGCTTGTATCACTTATTCCACCACAGTTGATTGGGTAACATGTCTATAATACAGATCACTACATGGTTAAAGAACTACAGTGATTTCTGAGTGGCGTAAGGTATCTGTTGCTTAAGTAATATGGTAGAGAAGTAATGACAACAAATATATGTGTGTGTAGAATGTTTCATTTCTATCTCTTAAGGATAATATTCCTAAATATACCTACAGACTATATAAATCTTATTTTATAAAAAATGTATGAGTACAATCAGATTCTGATTAAAGAAATGCTTTTATTACACTATTCTGAATTCCCATTATTTTAATTTTTCTCAGCCCACCATACTATTTTTTTTTGAAAAATAAAAATCAAAATCAAAAAATTGTCAGCTTGTCTCCTTGATAGCAAAGAACACACTGATTGATAAACTACTGCTGATTTCAAAATTTCAGCAGGTTCCCATAGCAATACGTCACTTTGTTCTTTGCCCCCTTAAGCCCTTAGATGGATGCAAAAATTAGCGTTGATGTATTTGAAGCTGCTTGTGCTTCTTGGCTCCTATGTGGTTTGTGGATTTGATTAGACAGTGAAAATGTGGATTGTTCACAGTGTGAAACTGAGGGGTGATATTGTATGTGATGCTGCAGGCAAAGTGCAGTAGTTCCTCTCTCTCCACAATGCCTTATGTTGTCCCCATTTGTAGTTCAGATAACGTCAACATGTTTGTAAACTCCTGTTTTCAGGGGGTTTGAGCCTCAGCTATATAGATTGGTCCTCGTTTGAGCAGGGGGGGTTGGACTAGATGACCTTCTGAGGTCCCTTCCAACCCTGATATTCTATGATTCTATATTTTTTTAAAGGTTCAACTTAAGTTAATTTTAAGTTACAGGTGCAAAAAGAAGTGAAATTTACCATTTTCAGACCATTTTTGCCATTGTAAACTGAAAACAAACTTCAGTTAAAAAAGGAAGAATTGCAGCTGGTAAAATTAATTTGCAGATTTTGAAAGGAACCATAATAAGCCATCCATCAGTGTCTATGGACAGCCAACAAAGTGGCACAGCTATGGCATTCTGTTCCAAAGAATGTTGTTTAATTAATAATGATTGAGCACAAGGCATTTCCTGGGGATTAATGACAGACTGGAAGGAATTGATGGCTGGAAGCAGTCAAGGGAGCTCAACTGGTCATTAATCCCCAGGAAATGCCCTGCACTGAGGTCTTTATTGCTATTAAAGTTGAAAATGGAAGGGGAAAAATAGGTGCATAGATTCTTCTTTATGGGTGATAGAATTTCAGTTGATATTTATTTATTCTGCTAATTTGTTAAACATCTGTCAACACAGCAGCTAAGTGTTAATGCTAAAACAGAAAAGAAGGAGGAAATGATACAAAGTTATTCACAATGGCAGGTTTAAAAACTACTGCCCCTGCTGCAGCCTGGGAAACATCAGCCACGCACATGCATGAGTAGCCAAATTTTGAGGAAAACGGCACAAACAGCAAATTAAGCAAAATCTATATGCAATAAATAAGCTTTGCACCATGCTCTGAAAGCTGCCAAACCCAACTATTGGTGTTAGGGTCCACTGGTCAGCAAACTCTGCTGCCCATTCTGGAAATGTCCATTCCAGGAACTAACAGGGAGAACATTCCAGCTGATTTTGATTGCTGCAGCAAGGGGACATTTTTCTTGCTGTGTGGAATTGCCATGCTATTTTGTTGGTGAAATAGTTTATATCCTGTCTGCCTCATTGGTGCCAGAACAGTACCTTGATAGAAGAAATACTTGATCTGGTTTTGAACCTGTAATACTGTAATTGGTTTGGGACTTGAGTATCAGAGGCCACCTTCCTCTGTCTACATGTAATAAAACTAAAGCATAATCAGAAGAGGCACCTGCGTGCACAGCAGCCTGGCTTACAGGTTAGAGGAGAGGAGCTGGCAGCAGGGTGCTTTCTGTGAGGAGTCACAGACTTTGGAACAGATTCTCCTCTTTGGTCTTCTACAGGCCAGGTGTGTTAACCTTCAGGTGTTTGGGGTGGGAAAACTGTATAGGATGGTCAGCGGTGGGGGTTGTTATAGGCAAGTATTACTGCGTTTCTTAATGAGGGAGTTCATTATACACAGTGTGTATTGTGGGTTTCACATTTGAAATCGTACATCTTAATTTTTGTAGACGCTAAAAATCGGGCCCTTTAAGAAACGGAAATAAACAAATGGATACGTATGTATTTGTGTTATAGTCCAGGCATTTCTAGACGAGGGCCAGACTCTGATCTCTTTTACACCTACATAAATGTTGAATGACTCCATTCAGAACAGAACCCCTGCCCTTCAGTGTCTCATACATTAGTCAGTCAGCTTGCTTAATTCCTTTCTAAATGTTCTATTTACCTTATAATTAGGCAGCAATTACTGATAGGAAAGGCATTTCCTGGCAGTTAATATGGCTGGTAGAACAGAGAGCCCAAGTGGTCATTATCTTCCAGGAAGTGCCTGACCCAATGCTGTGTTAAAACATGAAAATGTAAATCAAAACTTTCATGTGCTGAAAAATTAGCAGTTGAAATGTACATTGCTTTGGATACCATGTTCTATTTATAGTACTCATCATTTCCTAGCAGTGAAAGATTTAGTCCGAGATCTTGAAAAGGTATCGGCCAACATGGAAGTCCCATTAAAGTTAATGAGACTCCACACAAGCAGAAGTGTCAGTGTAAGAATATTCCTTTTGCAGTTGGCCCTTTTTCAGTAGGCGGGACCACTACAGCCCCCAACAGGAACTCAGAATAGAGAGGCAGATTATCTGCAGGTGTAAAGAAGCATAGTTCTATGGATGCCAGTGGAGCAACGCCTGTATACATTAGCCCCAAACTTAACTGAAGGTTGTTATTGGGGTGATGCTGGAGCATGCCACTCTGTCAATCCCTTGAGAACTGGCTTGTGCACGAGAGAACTAGTTGTGGTTTTTAAAGAAGCATAATGGAAATTTGCATTATAATTGGTGATTTCATTTTTTACCCATTGAATAGCATTTTTGAATTGGGTACATAATACATGTGTATAAAATCAATATACATATGTATTTATAAAATCAATTTGAATGCCAGAGAAGATATTTGCTCTGTTGGGTAAATTACACCATATATATTTGTGTCTGATCTCCGAAAACAAAACTAGTTTAAAATGAATATATGGTCTGATTCTTTTTTCACTTACACTGTTTTACACCAGTGTAACTACAGTCTCTTCAGTAGAGCTACACCAGTGTGAGATAAGAGCGGACTTAGGCTCCCTGTCTTTAGTATTAATGCTTGTAACAAACTTTCAAAAGCCGGAAATCCAAACTTAAGACACTCTATCCTGAATGTTCACGATTGCAGGAATAAAACAAGCAGAGTTTGGTTGACGTATGAGGCTATTCACCCTCAACTTCCCACTTCTGTATTCTGTTGCTTACAGTCACATTCTCGATACTAACCATAGTCATCGAGTTTGTATAACTCGAAATGTTTTATTTCCATTACCATTTGTGAGTAATACATGAAAATATAGGGTCTGATTCTGCCACCTTTACTCATGATTTCATTGGGGCTGCCAATCGAATAAGTGAGAGAGAGTGACAGATTTGGGTCCCCGGAGATTTAATGCTTCTTTGTAACACTGAGAGCCCAAGTCTCAGATATGTCATGAGAATGTCCATACTGGGTCAGACCAATGGTCCAACTAATCCAGTATCCTGTCCTCCAACAGTGGCTGGTGCCATATACTTCAGAGAGAATGACAGAACTTGACAATTATTGAGTGATCCATCCCACGTCATCCACTGCCAATCAGAGCTTTAGGGACACCCAGAGCATGGGGTTGCACCCTGACCAACTTGGCTAATACCTATTGATGGACCTGTCCTCCATGAACTTATCTAATTCTATTTTGAACCCAGTTGTTCATTTTGGCCTTGAAAACATTCCATGGCAATGAGATCTGCAGGTTGACTGCGTATTGCGTGAAGAAGTACTTCCTTATGTTTGTTTTAAATCTGGTACCTATTGGTTTCATTGGGTGATCCCTGGTTCTTGTGTTATATGAAGGGGTAAATAACACTTCCATACTTACTTTTTCCACATCATTCATGATTTTATAGACCTCTATTATATCCCCCTCTTAATCATCTCTTTTCTAAACTGAACAGTCCCAGTCTTTTTAATCTCTCCTCATATGGAAGCTGTTCCATACCCCTAATCATTTAAGTACTTCTCTGTACCTTTTCCATTTCTAATATATCTTTTTTGAGATGGGCGACCAGAGCTGCATGCAGTATTCAAGATGTGGGCGTATCACAGATTTATATAGAGGCATTTTTGTCTTATAATATATCCTTTTCCTAATGGCTCCTAACATTGTTAGCTTTTTTTGACTGCTGCTGCATATTGAGTAGATGTTTTCAGATAACTATCCACGATGACTCTAGGGTCTCTTTCTTGAGTAGTAACAGCTAATTTAGACCCCATCATTTTGTATGTATGTTGGGATTATTTTTTCCAATGTGCAGTACTTTGCACTTAGCAGTGTTGAATTTCATCTGCATTTTGTTGCCCAATCACCCAGTTTAGTGAGATCCCTTAGTAACTCTTTAATCAGCTTTGGACATAACTATCTTGAGTAATTCTGTATCATCTGCAAATTTTGCCACCTTACTATTCACCCCCTTTTCCAGATAATTTATGAGTAAGGTGAATAGTACTGGTCCCAGTACAGACCCTTGGGGGACACCACTACTTACTTCTCTCCATTCTGAAAAATGACCATTTATTCCTACCCCTTGTTTCTTATCTATTAACTAGTTGCTGCTATCAGAGGAACTTCCCTCTTATCCTATGACTGCTAAGTTTCCTTATGAGCCTTTGGTGAGGGACGTTGTCAAAGACTTTCAGAAAATCCAAGTACACTATATCAACTAAGTCACCCTTGTTGATTTAAACTTCTTAGTATGACCCAAGACATGGATCCAAGCAAGCATAAAGAAAATCTGTTTTCAGCATACTATGCCTCTGATTTGGAATGGTACTTAATCACACTACTAACTTTAGAGAACTTACTTAAATACCTTGCTGAATCAAGGCCTATCAGAGCTATAAGTGTGTTTGAAAATTGGCTAAGCCATAAAACATCCACAGTTAAAGTATTCCAAGACCTTCAACTACAAGACTGCTGGTAATGTAATTAAAGACAATTTTCAGTTGGAAATCCAAGTTAGTGTATGCACTAGAGCCCATCCTATTCTGATCATATTCATCAATAGCATAGTAGATGTTTATGAAATGTGCTTAAAACTGGATCTGAAATCTTGGTTTAAGGAGGAGCACAGCGCTTTGGCATGCTAATACCTGCATCTCAGTTGAATATTTTTGCATGGCAGAAGCTAATTAGAACGCTGTGTCATGTAAATTTATGCAAAAATAGCACAGCCTCCAGGGCACCTGGTAATCACAGTGATTACTTGAATGGGGGACAGACTGCTCCATGGGCAACAAAAGAGTCCAGGGTCACATAAACAGAGGTGGCACTGATTGAGGAAACCAGATTAGTTAGGCCATGTCTACACTACCAGTTTTTGTTGACAAAGTGATGTCGACACCCTAAAATAAAAAAAATTAAAAATCGGAATTTCACGTTCAGACTTGCTCCCTCTGTCGGCAAATCGCATACACATTGGGGGCACCATCATCGACAGTGTGAGCATTGATTGATTGAACATCAACAGTGTGAGCGTTGCACTGCGGGTACCTATCCCGTTCGACATCGTCTGTCGTTAGGTGTTGTGGGAAGGCGGAATGGGTCATGGCGCACCTTGGGACCTGGCTAAATGTCTCATGATGCATTGCTTTGTGTCCCAGCACTCCATAGAGTTCTGGCATTTTTTCAACGAGTATTCTCTGCTGTGCACCCTGGCATCTTTGTGAGAAGGGATGGATCCTGCACTGCTCTCCTATGCTCTGTTAGCTGTCATTAAGACATCATGGATGGCAGTGCAGTTAATCGTCAAGTTCCTAACTGAAGATGATTTGCAGGCACCTGACAATCTAAGTGACATGGGTCGGAGCACCTTTAGATTGCTTTTGGCATTCACAGAGCAACTGCATAGAGTAGATGGTTGAGTCTGGGCTCAGGAAACAAGCACTGAATGGTGGGATTGCATCATCATGCAGATGTAGGATGATGAGCAGTGGCTACAGAACTTTCGATGCAGAAAGCCACCTTCCTGGAACTGTGTCCAGAGCTCACCCCAGCCCTGTGGCTCAAGGACACCAGAATGAGAGCTGCCCTCTGGGTGGAGAAGCATGTGGCAATCGCTGTGTGTAAGATGGTGATTCCAGACTGCAACCAGTTGGTTGCGAATCAATTTGGAGTGGGGAAGTTGACCGTTGGTGCTGCGTAAATGCAAGTGTGCAGGGCAATAAATCACATCCTGCTACGAAGAACCATGACTCTGGGAAATGTACGTGAAATAGTGGATGGCTTTGTGGAAATGGGTTTCCCTAACTGTGGAGGGGTGATGGATGGCACACACATTCCAATTTTGGCACCAGACCACCTTGTGACAGAGTACATCAATAGGAAGGGGTAGTTCTCCATAGTGTTGCAAGAGCTTGTGGATCATGGTGGGCGTTCACCGATATGAACACAGTGTGATCTGGGAAAGTGCATGACGCATGTATCTTCAGGAACACTGGCCTGTACAGAATGCTGCAAGCAGGGACTGTCTTTCCAAACCAGAAGATTATCATGGGGATGTTGAAATGCCCATAGGATCCTGGTAGACCTGGCATACCCCTTACAGCCATGGCTCATGAAACCTTACATGTGTCACCTGGACAGCAGTAAGGAGCGGTTCAACAACAGGCTGAGTAGGTATTGGATGACAGTTGAATGTGCCTTTGGCAGATTAAAGGTGCTTTGGTGATGCCTTTATGGCAGGCTACACCTTAATGAGGATAATATTACAATGGCCATAGTCACGTGCTGTATGTTGCATAATCTCTGTAAAGCTAAGGATGAAAGGTTTGCTCAGGAGTGGAGTGCTAAGGCAGAGCACTTGGCCATTGATTTTGAACAGCCAGATACCAGCGCTGTCAGAGGAGCCCAGAGGTAGGCAATTTGAATCAGGGAGGCTTTGAGGCAGCATTTTAACAATGAATACCAGTAATGTATATCTCCATCACCGGTGTTAGTTTTCCTAGGACACAATGTTGTCATTTTGGGCCTTACATTCCTCTAAGACAATGATTACAAATGCCTGTAGGGGTAGTGCCTGTAATCTCAATTTGTAGAAAAAAAGTAAAAGGTGATTCACCATTAAAAAAACTTTGCTTCTGTTGAACAAGAAACAGCACATACAAACACACAGATGCCTGCTGGAAAAGGAGGAACCAAGGAAGGACAGACTTTCACAACAGCGTTTAAGTCATTGTGGAAGTTGTCCGAGGGGGTAGAGTGAAGGGGAAACTGAGAAGTCCCAGAAAGTGGAAAGGAATATGCGGGCAGAGTTTGGGGGGCATGGAAAAGTGTTCTGAATGTGCCTCAGGGGAGGGCAAGCATGTATCTGCTCAGTCTGCAGCAATATTAAGGACTGCAGCATCTGCGTTTGCTTCTCCGTTACTCTAATCATCCTCTCAGTTGCATCTTTAACAAATGCTTGATTCTCTTTTCTGTCCTGCTATTCGGCTTCTCAGCACTCCTTTCGTTCCCTTTCCTCTGTACTGGAGCACTGCAGTACCTCCCGGAACATGTCTTTTTTGCTGTGTCTTGGACACTTCCTTATCTGGCAGAGATGCTTGGCATGGGTGCCTGGGGTGTTCCTGAAGGCCACATCTGGTGAAGTACAGGGGGATAATACACAGAAGCGGGATTGTTAAGTTCATGCACAGCATTGTAACATTTCAGTTAAATACACCTTTTGCAACTGTCATAAATATAAGGTAACACCTTTAAAATCCCTCCTGGCCAGAGGAAAAACCCTTTCACCTGTAAAGGGTTAAGAAGCTAGGATAACCTTGCTGGCACCTGACCAAAATGACCAATGAGGAGACAAGATACTTTCAAAACTGGAGGGGGAGGAAACAAAGGGTTCTCTCTGTCTGTGTGATGCTTTTGCCGGGAACAGAAAGGAATGGAGTCTTAGAACTTAGTAGGTAATCTAGCTAGATATGCATTTGTCAAGGTTCCTTCCCCACTCTGAACGCAAGGGTGCAGATGTGGGGACCTGCATGAAAACCTCCTAAGCTTACTTTTAGCAGCTTAGGTTAAAACTCCCCCAAGGTACAAACTATTTGGGAAGAAAGGTAAGCAGCAGGATACGGACTCTGGACTTCAGGAAAGCAGACTTCGACTCCCTCAGGGAACGGATGGCCAGGATCCCCTGGGGGACTAACTTGAAGGGGAAAGGAGTCCAGGAGAGCTGGCTGTATTTCAAGGAATCCCTGTTGAGGTTTCAGGGACAAACCATCCCGATGAGTCGAAAGAATAGTAAATATGGCAGGCGACCAGCTTGGCTTAATGGTGAAATCCTAGCGGATCTTAAACATAAAAAAAGAGGCTTACAAGAAGTGGAAGGTTGGACATATGACCAGGGAAGAGTATAAAAATATTGCTCGGGCATGTAGGAATGATATCAGGAGGGCCAAATCACACCTAGAGCTGCAGCTAGCCAGAGATGTCAAGAGTAACAAGAAGGGTTTCTTCAGGTATGTTGGCAACAAGAAGAAAGCCAAGGAAAGTGTGGGCCCCTTACTGAATGAGGGAGGCAACCGAGTGACAGAGGATGTGGAAAAAGCTAATGTACTCAATGCTTTTTTTGCCTCTGTTTTCACTAACAAGGTCAGCTCCCAGACTGCTGCGCTGGGCATCGCAAAATGGGGAAGAGATGGCCAGCCCTCTGTGGAGATAGAGGTGGTTAGGGACTATTTAGAAAAGCTGGACGTGCACAAGTCCATGGGGCCGGACGAGTTGCATCCGAGAGTGCTGAAGGAATTGGCGGCTGTGATTGCAGAGCCATTGGCCATTATCTTTGAAAACTCGTGGCGAACGGGGGAAGTCCCGGATGACTGGAAAAAGGCTAATGTAGTGCCAATCTTTAAAAAAGGGAAGAAGGAGGATCCTGGGAACTACAGGCCAGTCAGCCTCACCTCAGTCCCTGGAAAAATCATGGAGCAGGTCCTCAAAGAATCAATCCTGAAGCACTTGCATGAGAGGAAAGTGATCAGGAACAGCCAGCATGGATTCACCAAGGGAAGGTCATGCCTGACTAATCTAATCGCCTTTTATGATGAGATTACTGGTTCTGTGGATGAAGGGAAAGCAGTGGATGTATTGTTTCTTGACTTTAGCAAAGCTTTTGACACGGTCTCCCACAGTATTCTTGTCAGCAAGTTAAGGAAGTATGGGCTGGAAGAATGCACTATAAGGTGGGTAGAAAGCTGGCTAGATTGTCGGGCTCAACAGGTAGTTATCAATGGCTCCATGTCTAGTTGGCAGCCGGTATCAAGTGGAGTGCCCCAAGGGTCGGTCCTGGGGCCGGTTTTGTTCAATATCTTCATAAATGATCTGGAGGATGGTGTGGATTGCACTCTCAGCAAATTTGCGGATGATACTAAACTGGGAGGAGTGGTAGATACGCTGGAGGGGAGGGATAGGATACAGAAGGACCTAGACAAATTGGAGGATTGGGCCAAAAGAAATCTGATGAGGTTCAATAAGGATAAGTGCAGGGTCCTGCACTTAGGACGGAAGAACCCAATGCACAGCTACAGACTAGGGACCGAATGGCTAGGCAGCAGTTCTGCGGAAAAGGACCTAGGGGTGACAGTGGACGAGAAGCTGGATATGAGTCAGCAGTGTGCCCTTGTTGCCAAGGCGGCCAATGGCATTTTGGGATGTATAAGTAGGGGCATAGCGAGCAGATCGAGGGACGTGATCGTTCCCCTCTATTCGACATTGGTGAGGCCTCATCTGGAGTACTGTGTCCAGTTTTGGGCCCCACACTTCAAGAAGGATGTGGATAAATTGGAGAGAGTCCAGCGAAGGGCAACAAAAATGATTAGGGGTCTGGAACACATGAGTTATGAGGAGAGGCTGAGGGAGCTGGGATTGTTTAGCCTGCAGAAGAGAAGAATGAGGGGGGATTTGATAGCTGCTTTCAACTACCTGAAAGGGGGTTCCAAAGAGGATGGCTCTAGACTGTTCTCAATGGTAGCAGATGACAGAACGAGGAGTAATGGTCTCAAGCTGCAGTGGGGGAGGTTTAGATTGGATATTAGGAAAAACTTTTTCACTAAGAGGGTGGTGAAACACTGGAATGCGTTACCTAGGGAGGTGGTAGAATCTCCTTCCTTAGAGGTTTTTAAGGTCAGGCTTGACAAAGCCCTGGCTGGGATGATTTAACTGGGAATTGGTCCTGCTTCGAGCAGGGGGTTGGACTAGATGACCTTCTGGGGTCCCTTCCAACCCTTATATTCTATGATTTTACCTTTTGCCCTTGGACTTTTTTGCTGCCACCACCGAAGTCTAACCGGTATTATTTTATTAGGAAAGAGTCCATTTGGAAACGCCTTTCCCCCCCAAATCCTCCCAAACGTTACCCCCCCCCCCTTCCTGGGGAAGGTTTGATAAAAATCCTCACCAATTTGCATAGGTGACCACAGACCCAAACCCAAACCCTTGGATCTGAAGAACAATGAAAAAAGCAATCAGCTTCTTAAAAGAAGAATTTTAATAGAAGAAAAAGTAAAAGAATCACCTCTGTAAAATTAGGGTGGTAAATACCTTACAGGGTAATTAGATTCAAAACATAGAGAATCCCTCTAGGCAAAACCTTAAGTTACAGAAAGACACAAAAACCAGGAATATCCATTCCATTCAGCACAGCTTATTTTCTCAGCCATTTAAACAAACACAATCAAACGCATATCTAGCTAGATTACTTACTAAGTTCTAAGACTCCATTCCTGTTCTGTCCCTGGCAAAAGCATCACACAGACAGACAGAGAGAGGGAGAGAGCTTTGTTTCTCCCTCCCCCCAGCTTTTGAAAATATCTTGTCACCTCACTAGTCATTTTGTTCAGGTGCCAGCAAGGTTATTGTAGCTTCTTAACCCTTTATAGGTGAAAGGGTTTTTCCTCTGGCCAGGAGGGATTTTAAAGGTGTTTACCCTTCCCTTTATATTTGACAGCGTTAGATTGTTTTGTTTAAATGGCTGAGAAAATAAGCTGTGCTGAATGGAATGTATATTCCTGTTTTTGTGTCTTTTTGTAACTTAAGGTTTTGCCTAGAGGGATTCTCTTTGTTTTGAATCTGATTTCCCTGTAAGGTATTTACCATCCTGATTTTACAGAGGTGATTCTTTTACTTTTTCTTCTATTAAAATTCTTCTTTTAAGAACCTGATTGCTTTTTTCATTGTTCTTAAGATCCAAGGGTTTGGGTCCGTGGTCACCTATGCAAATTGGTAAGGATTTTTAACAAGCCTTCCCCAGGAAAGGGGGTGTAGGGTTTGGGGAGGATTTAGGGGGGAAAAGACGTTTCCAAGCGGGCTCTTTCCCGATTATATATTTGTTAGATGCTTGGTGGTGGCAGCAAAAAAGTCCAAGGGCAAAAGGTAAAATAGTTTGTACCTTGGGGAAGTTTTAACCTAAGCTGGTAAAAATAAGCTTAGGGGGTTTTCATGCAGGTCCCCACATCTGTACCGTAGAGTTCAGAGTGGGGAGGGAACCTTGACAGCAACATTGCAATAACTTTTTCCACTGATTGTAGCCAGACAGACATCTCCATGAACAGTCAAAGCATGGTGAGTGTTGGGGGAACGCTCCACATTGGAAAAAGTGTACACACACTCTGCAAGAATCACGGTGCAGTATTCTATGTGGAAAATACTAAAGTTCTCTGGCACTTCTACACATGTTGGGGTCATTCTAGCAGAAATATCACTGCTAAGGGTAAGCAGGAAAACAAGGGTACATCTACTCCATGCTTGTGGCTTCCACCCTGCTCCCTCTGCTGCTTGCCTATGTGCCACTTTGGTCCCTGCACAAGTAATTGCCGAATGGCGCAGGAAAGTTTCCCACAATGGGGGAAGGAACAAAGCTGCTCTGCCATGGAACCTTTGGCAGAGGATGACTGATTATTTCCAGGAAACTTCCCGGGAATGGAAGATTCCCATGGGATCTTGGTGTGCATCAACACCCTGTTCCGCCGTACCGATTAGATACATAGGGAAATGTCCAGCTCACAGAAACACAGCCAGCCTTCCACATTTCTATACTCTGAACCCACCTCCACACTGCACAAGCCACAACCACTTACCAGGCATCTCATCTGCTTCTTAGTCCATGGGGAGTGAGACACTGGCTAGACACCTCTGGAGTGGAGAACAGTTCCTGGCTGCCTGCCCCACCAGGCGACCCCACTGGAAGCTGCAAATCCTCATCTAACTTCACCTCTTCATCAATAGCTGCGTCCTCTGGGTTAGGCCCTTTCCGCCACCTCCGTTCCCTCCAAAGTATCCACGGGGTTCTTGGTGATGTAGGTGGGGTCACCACCAAGGACAGCATCCAGCTCCTTATAGAACTGTCAGGTCTTAGGTGAAGCACCGGAGCGACAATTTCCCTCCCTCACCTTATGGTACACCTGCCTCAGCTACTTCATCTTCACTCTGCACTGCAGCATGTCCCAATCATAGCCCTTTTCACCCAAGCCTCGAGAAATGTGCCAATAGGTATACCAGTTCCTACGGCTCAAGTGCAGCTGTGACTGCACAGTCTCCTCTCCCCATATACTGATCAGATCCAACAGCTCCGCTCTGGTCCTAGCAGGACAGCATTTGGTGCCATAAACCCCCAGGATCATCTGGGAAGATGTGATGAGACCTCTCCATGCTAAGCCAGCAGGAAATGGTGTTTCAAAAATTCCTGGGGCTTACAAGAGGGAGGGGCCGATGGTCAATCACCTGGCTGCAAGGCAGTGGAATTCAAACCGCTGACCAGAGCTGTTACGATGGGCATTGTGGGATACCTCCTGAAGGCCAATTAAAGAGACAGAAGTAAGTGTGGTGTCTACACTGTCACTTTGTCGAGAAAAATGTAGCGGAAAAAGACGCAAGTCTCGTCGGGGTGGATGTATTTAGTTGCCAAAACTGGGTGTCTTTCCTGACAAAAAGTCGCATTGCAGTGAGTATGCACACACTGTTTGGTCAACAAAAAGCAGTTTTTGGTGACAAAACTTGGTAGTGTAGACAAGGCCTTATTTATGTTCTGTTCTTAACTCAGCCAGTAAAGGGAATTAAACTTGTTGGTTTAAATGACCTTGGAAAGTTTTTCCTTCCATTCTGCCCTGTGATGCCATGTGGTACAGGGAAATTCCATGGTATCCCAGGAATAAAATCCTGTTCTCTAAACTTCATTAACCATTTTGATTTTCATGCATGCATAGAAAGAAATATGAAGGAATAAAAACAAAAACATGTAATCCAACTGCATATTTCTTGAATCCTTTGGATCTGTTTTCCTTTGGATCCCCTGAAAATTTATACATGTAATTCCCATTAAAACTAGTTGAAGATCTCCCCACTTATCCTCCATACATGCAGCAGTGGAAGACTAGATTCCCCATGATTTAAGAGAAATGACAAAGACTGTATCCTGCTTCCCAACTGTTGGTTGATGCTAATGAGAGCTCTGTGTGAAAAATCTCCTTGTGTGCTCAAATTGGTCAAAAGAGCTGTCTGAAGCTGGCTTAGGAAGTGGAGTTGGATAAAGCATTATGTGTTATTCATACCTCGAGGGAAAATATTTTTGAAGTTTGATTTCTGATGCAACTGCTGAATATTTGGTTTTATTTTTCTGTAGGAAATGCAGCTTTATTAAATTTGCTCATAAAAGGTGAATGTGTGTAAAGTACTTAATTGCATGAACATCTGCTTAAAAATGGATACTGTGCTTGCTAAATAAAAGGTTGTAAATCAATTAAGCATTTAGGTAACTAGTCTCTCTCCCTCTTCTCAGGTTACTCTTCAAATGAACGGGTTGTGTATTATGTTACAATTAGCAGTTAGCCTGGGTATGGTGTTGGTTGCATTGGGGTATGAAATGTAACAGATTCTCTGATTTAAATACTATATAGCTATCGTCCAATCATCCATTAGTGTTTAAAATATACTGTTGGGGTTTTTGGTTCCCCCCGCCCCCGAGAATTCAGGAACCTAGCTTCATTTTTTGTTTCTAGTGAAGTAGTGCAAAATTTACCTCATGTTAAAATATTTCTCTCTAGCTTCTGGCAACCCCATTTGGTGCCTCTTCTTGCCAGCTAGCTATTGTTAATTCAGGTCCTCTGATATATTTGGTATGGTGTATCTTAACTGGTTCTGGTGGGAAATGGAAAGTTAAGGCTAGATCCCAATTAGATCTGCATCTTCTGCCCCAGTACAGTCAGTACATAAGTCTGCATTGTGAGTATGCTATTTCTGTTAAGGGTAGAGGGAACAAAACGGATAAAAGAAAACAGGTAAGAAAAGGAAGACCAGATATTGGTGATGGAACACTGACATTTGAATGGTTATACATTATCTCAAAGCTTTAGAAGAAGCTGGGAGTTGTATTTTCCCCCCTTATGCTAGTTCTGAGTTTTCAATGCTCTGGAGTTACTGCGAATGTCACTGGTATAAATTGGAAGTGTGTTAAAAGGCCACAGACAGGAAGAAAAGAGGGGAAATTTTGCACTGTTGGATTTTGTAATCTTTCTGATTGTTATTTTTTGTTTGGGGATAAGTCTACCATGCTGTCTGGGAACAGTTAAGTTAAATATAATCATGAGAATATTTATTAAAAATGTGTTTAACTTTGTGCACTATTAAGGAAATTATTTTAAATTTATTATTTTTGGTGTGCTGTTAAGAAGTAGGTACTTAGGAGTATTTTTTTTAAAAAATGCCATTTACTTTATGTGATTTGGGGTGGCAATGCATGTAATGGTGTAGAAATACAGATACTTTGGGTCTATAAAAGCACATTTGTTGCCCAGAAATAAATTTGCTAACATTCATTTAAAATTTCTCCTATAGAAAGCCAGATCAACTTCCCAAGTCATTGTTAGAAGTGCTATTTTGAGGAGTTAAGTGGGCCTTAAAGTGTGCTGGCCCTTTGTAGAGGGCTGAATTTCCCATTTCTTGCACAATATTCCTTTATCTTCAGATGTCTTTTTACCCAAGAACCTGATTCTGCCATCCTTTCTCATGTTGAAAAATACATTAGTGTTGTGTTGTTTCTTGACTCTTCTCTTTGATCTAATTAGAGACAAGCTTTTACTAAACTGTGCCGCTTGCTTCTCTTCATATCACCAAAATTCACCCATTTCTCAGTGTCCCCATTGCTAAAATCTTGGCCTTTGTCTTGGTCATTTCTTGCCTCAGTTAATGTGAGTCCCCATCCTATAGGTATCTTAATTCTTTACCCCTTCAAGTCAATTCAACATTTCTTTGTTAAAGTCTTCTTTCTTCTGCCTTCCCAGTTCTTGAATCTCTTCACTGGCTTCCCACAAGGCTGTCTTCAGGATTCTACATCAACTCATCTCTCTGCACTTATTTTCCCTTGCCCCCTCCTTCAATTCCCTACTTTTTCCTTTGTTGTCTGCTCTGTCATTTTTATTCCTGTCTTCACTCCTGCTCTTTCCTGCACTTGGAGATTGGAACAGTCTCCCTGTTCTTGACCACAAAGAACCCATATCTTCAAAACCCACTTCTTGTACAACCTTTCATACTTTCTTCCTCTTACCAATAATTCATAGAGCCTCCTTTACCTATCTTAGCCCATTTTGACTTGGGTATATTTATCTTGCCTAACTTAAAGTATAGGCTTTTGTGGGCAAGAAATGTACTTTGCTTGTTGGGCCAGTTTGTGACCCCATGTCTACTTATTTTGGTAAGCAGTTGCTTGAATAACCAATGGGACAACCCATATGAGTAACTGCTCACTGGTGTAAAGTGTGGGGTATGTCACAGTGGGGCCTTGTGTTTCCAAAGCACTGGAAATAAACTCAGTGTGATGAAAGAGAGTTAAAAATAACACTCTGTCTTATACAAAAAAGGTATCACACCTCTCAATCTGCCAAGTTCCAGATGTGGGATGCAATGTGGGACAAAGACCCAAAATGAAGGTACAAAAAATGATTCATGCTGGAAACTCAAAATGCTGTGGGATTTGCATTGTTGGGGTAAATGACTCTTTCTATAACCTGACCTTAATTATTCTTTATTTCTCATGTAAACAATACAACAGGGAGGCAGATACAAATTTGTCTGAAACATGTAATCTTGTGTCTGAAAAAAAATGAAGACAGTGAATATGGGAAATGTTTGAGAGGTATGACCTAACTTGTGGCAGTGCCGAAAAGCCCTAATCAAGATTGGTTGCTCCAATCACGTGGAGTGGCCCAAGGGTCAGTCCTAGGGCTGGTTTTGTTCAGTATCTTCATTAATGATCTTGAGGATGGCATGGATTGCACCTTCAGCAAGTTTGCAGATCACACTAAACTGGGAGGAGTGGTAGATACGCTGGAGGGTAGGGGTAGGATACAGAGGGACCTAGACAAATTAGAGGATTGGGCCAATAGAAATCTGATGAGGTTAAACAGGGACAAGTGCAGAGTCCTGCACTTAGGACAGAAGAATCCCATGCACTGCTGCAGACTAGGTACCGAGGGACTAGGCAGCAGTTCTGCAGAAAAGGGCCTTGTTGCCAAGAAGGCTAAAAGCATTTTGGGCTCTATAAGTAAGAGCATTGCCAGCAGATCCAGGGACGTGATCATTCCCCTCTATTTGGCATTGGTGAGGCCTCATCTGGAGTACTGTGTTCAGTTTTGGGCCCCACACTACAAGAAGGATGTGGAAAAATTAGAAAGTCCAGCAAAGGGCAACAAAAAAAATGATTAGGGGGCTGGAGCACATGACTTATGAGGTGAGGCTGAGGGAGTTGGGATTATTTAGTCTGCAGAATGGAAGAAGAATGAGGGGGGATTTGGAAGCTGCTTTCAGCTACCTGAAAGGGGGTTCCAAAGAGGATGGATCTATACTGTTCTCAGTGGTAGCAGATGACAGAACAAGGAGTAATGGTCTCAAGTTGCAGTTGGGGAGGTTTAGGTTGGATATTAGGAAAAACTTTTTCACTTGGAGGTTGGTGAAGCACCGGAATGGGTCACCTAGGGAGGTGGTGGAATCTCCTTCCTTAGAGGTTTTTAAGGTGAGGCTTGACAAAGCCCTGGCTGGGCTGATTTAGTTGGGGATTGGTTCTGCTTTGAGCAGGGGGTTGGACTAGATGACCTCCTGAGGTCCTTTCCAACCCTGCTATTCTATGATTCTGCATGTTGCTATATAAGCATGGAAGAATATACGGCCCCACTTATGAAGAATGTAGAATTAAGACAACAACAAATGAGTGTAGTAAACAATAGGAGAGTAATGGGAAGGTGGAAACAATAAATCCATCTGTGGAGCTCTGCCGTGTCTCTGTTCAGGACATGGCATCATTAGTGTTAATGAGAGTCTTGTAATTGTGTTTATTACTTTCTTGGAAATATGAAAGATGACAATAGAAAAAAATCTAGAAGATGGTATTGCAGTTTTAGTGTAACATTAACGTATCTGGCTGCAGGTGTTTCCAGAGAATTGTCTGAGGGGAAAATACAAGTGTGGGGTTTTAATCTCTTCTCCCCCCCCCCCCATGGTTGCTCTCAGATCAATATTTCTGAATCAGCAATTTATTTTTAAAAAAAATCCCTTGCCTAGAAGCCATTTTGCAAAGTGATGAGAATCCTGAGCAAACATGCGAACTTCAGTTTATCTAATCAGTGCCACTGCATAATGTTCTGGCATTTAGTATGGAGGTTCGTACTTATTATGTACATTGTGACCAAAGCCCATACATTTCCCTGTTTATGACAAGACAACCTGTATGGGTGACACATAATAATATGTTAAGCTAAACTGCTCTGAAAGGGCATCATCTCTTTTGCAGTTGTCCCGTTTCATTGAACGGCTATGGTTCTGAGTGGTACCACAGGCCTTATTCTATCACTGCTATACACAGTGCTGTGTTTGAACTTGATCCAGGAGTTGCTACATAGGATCAGCCCTCTTTATCAATTGAAGCCTATGGCTTCAAGTTATTAATTGCAATAGGAAGCAAATCACATCTACAGAACAGTTTAGAAGCCAGGATGGAATCCTGGCAGAATTAAATCTTAAAAAAATTAAAGTCTTAAAAAAAAAAGTAAATGATCCATCCAAAATTAAAAATTCTAACTGCTAAAAATGAAGGGTTAGAGAGTCTTAACTGGTGTAAAGTAGGTTTTCTCCTTTGAAATCAATGAAACTACTCTGGTTTGGAACTACTGCTGAAGATCTGGTCCAGAGAATATAGCATTTGTGAGCATACTGTAGTATTAATAGTAAAAAGACTATAAAGGAAAAGATCTGTAGAAAAAAGGCAAACACTGAAACCTCTTACAAGAGTTACTTTGTTGAGGGACTTCATGTAGAACTGTGGAGAGAGCCTAAAGATCTGACCTGTGCAGTCTCTGGCAAAGCTCTAAAAGGATGCCTCAAAGGGAGAAATTCTGAATGCTAATAAAGAATAATATCATGCAGTTAAAATGTTTAAAAATTGCCTACCTGCTTCTGCCAACAGATTGATAAAGTAGCTTATTTTTAGAAATTGAAGTTTATCTTTTGTGGTACATGAGAACAAAATGCATACATAGCACTTCTGACTTGGCGGGTTCTTCATAAATTTTAAAGAAAACAGATTCAAGAATTTTTCTACTGCTGTTTCTCATATTCTTTATTTTTAATTGGTTCCATTCAGTCTTGGTCAATATATTTAGTAACTGTTTAGTGAAACTGTTTACACACAATTGTTATTGTACAGCTTTCCACTCCTGTAAGCTACTGAATCTGCACAGAAAAGAATTTCCTGGCATTCAAAAGGCTGCTCAGTTCTCTCTGGAATTCAGACTCCTAGTCTAGCTTCCTATTTTTTTGTTCTGCATTATTGTCCTGATCCAAATGGGTACTGTGGATGAGGATAATATTCACCTACTGCTTTATAGTGTATGCTGCTTTACAGCATTATTTCCAAATTGTCCTGGCAGCCTGGCTTCTGGAAGTATTGTCAGGAATTCTGGGTACTTGTTGCCAGAATGAGAGGATTTGTTTTTTATCCGCATGTTTTTTAAACTATTTTTTTTTTATTAAACCTACTGCCTCTTATATGCATCCTGCTTATTAGCTTTCGATATCTTTTACATCTAGATGAGAGACCAAGTCTTTATATATATATAGGGCAGAAGAATCCAGATTAGAAGTAGATAAGTTAATAGAGGGAAGGGATCTTTAGTGGTATGAAAGTTCTTCTGGTATAAGTGAAGTTTCTTATAATTTTTTAAAATGCTGAATAATTCAGTATTTTTGATGTGAATAATTTAAGGGAACACAAAATGGGATATCAGCAGGGCTGGTGGGGGAAGATGGGGTGACAGTTCAAGTTTGATCTAAAGGGATTGAAGTAGAGTTGAAAAGCTTTGATCTATTTATAATGAGTATTCTAAGGGTTTACTAATTATTTGAAACCTGCAAAGAGAAATTCATTGTCCATTTTTATACTTGAGTTGAACCAAAAATAAAACTTGCTGGAAGGTAAAAGGCAGAAAGTCATAAAGTTCAGGCATGTCATTTAAAGTTAAAACACGGCTACCTACAGGATGGGATTTCAACCAGAAATACAGTCTTTGCTTGAGAAAGGGGAAAATGGAATTTTATTTTATTTTAGTGCATGCCAGTTCTCTCAGATACTTTTAACTCCCTGCTGGAGGTTTGACATCACCTCCACAGTATACCTATTTCAAAAAATTATAGCAGCCAGAAAGCTGAAATGATGAAAAGAACTTGGCTAAGTTCCCACCCTCTCCTCTTTCATGAAGATAGTCACAGTGTAGATACCAGTGTTTCAGTCGCTGCTTCCAGAGCAAAATTCATAAATAGATAAATATATTCATAACTAAAAAGGCCCCAGGTTAATGAGGATTTGGGGCTAAAATTCAGTTGACAAGGAGAACTGTATGCAAAAATCTTTGTTCATCCCTGTGCACAAATGCAGCAACAGATATCAATCTGAATTTATCACTGGCTGGAACACTCCGTCTGGCTTGGGAGGATTATTCGAGAATTCACCATATGGCTCTGGTTGTGCCGTATTCATTCCAAGGGTTGAAGTCAATGCATTTATTTAGGGATGAATTTGGATCCTACTGCTCATTTACATGGGCGGAGTTCTATCAATAATTAGATCCCAGCTGGGGCTGGATTTAAGTGAGTGTGCTCAAGCAACATTCAAGATTTCTTGGTCCCAAGGCCATAGACTTGGTCCCAAGACCAGACTCTCCAAATTTTAATGTTGTTATCCTAACTAGGACCAACAACACCTGTAACCCCATACATTTACAAACAGAAAATCCAAATGATTGTTCCACAAAGTGTCTCAACAATAGGTGAAACTGGATCATAGTAGATAAAAATCATGTAACATGTTGTTCAGAGCTCTGTCAAGAGACATTTACTATCATTGGGGAGTTACAGGTTCAAGAGACCATACTAGGGGTTACAAATGGCATGTTTCACACCTGTTTTCTGATTGTGATGTGATTTTAATTAGAGGTGGGTCTGAACCAGTTCTGTAGATTGAAACACCCTACCTAGCTTGGTAGAGGTGTTAGAAATCATGACTTTGATCAGAACTTTGCAGCTGGATAATATCTTTGTAATGGACTGAAACAAAGCACCTGATTGGAAAAAAAGATCCTAGTCACAGGTGTGTTTGAAATGTGGGTCCAAAGGATTCTCTCGAGTCCATCTCTGATTTTAATATGTGCAGGTAACCTGCATAGACTCCAGAATGTTGAGTGCAACAGAAACTTTTATAACCCAGCTTGAAATGAAGCTGTTGGGTTCAGCTGAAACTTACGACAAGAAATCATGCTTAATTTATGGGTGATTTTTTTCCTACTGAGTCTCTTTTCCTGCTTCCAAATATAGAGGGAGAATAGTTCAGTGGTGAGGACTCAGAAGACCTGCGTTCAGTCCCTTTTCTCTCTGTGTCTTGGGCAAGTCACTTAGTTTCATTAAAAGAAAAGGAGGACTTGTGGCACCTTAGAGACTAACCAATTTATTTGAGCATAAGCTTTCGTGAGCTACAGCTCACTTCATCGGATGCATAAAGTGGAAAAAAAAAACCACACTTCATTGAAAGAATAGTTTCATTGTGCTTCAGTCCCCCATCTGTGAAATAAGGATAATAGTATTTCCCTACCTCACAGAGGAGTTGTGAGGATAAATTCATTAAAGGTCGTGAGGTGCTCAGATATGATGGTAATGGGGGCCATGTTTAGGCCTGCTGTTACTCCACTGAAGTCAAAGGAGTTACCAGCTAGAAGTGTTGAAATTGGCACTGGATGCTGCAAAGGCCTTCCACTGGGTCTAGAGCACCAGATGATGTTTATTTCACTACTGACTGTCAGTCATAGCAATCCTTCCCATTATAAGGGAAAATCTTATCTCTAATGCTATGTTGATCTCTTTGTTCCTTATTTGTAGTGTTGCTAAGTGAAACATATCAACAAGTATCTTGTAGGTTTTAAATCTTACATTTACTCTTTTTAGAGCTGCAGATTGTTCAGAATCTAACTGGGGGATTTACTGGCTACAGTTTGTAGATACAGAGTAGGTTCCTCCTTTTTCCTGATTCTATATTTTATTTCAGATATAAAAAGCAGCAAGTGCTGAGTAAAACATGGGATAAGATTTGCATTTGCAATGTATCATTTCCCCAAAAGACCATCATAGAGCAGCAATGGTAGGAACCATGTGTGCTTGGCAGAATCCCATTCCCACATATTGGTATATCATCTGTCCAGGTACAGAAGTTTACTAGTAATGCTCGTGACTTGAAAACTTCCATTGCACCTGATAATTCCCATATAAATATCCTGTAGAACTGCCAGTAACTGGGCTTGGCAGGAGGGGATCGGACTTGAGGCATGTTGGTATGGGATGGAAGTTCATGCAGGTGCACTCACACTAGAACTGTTCTGTGGATACTTTGAAGACGTGTCTCTAATGATGTCAGTCTTGCACCTTGCATGAGTTATAAATATAGGTCAGTTTTTATCTAGAAAATACCGCAAATAAATTGGGAGGCTTCTCCGTTTGCTTTTTGGTGGGAAAGGGAACGTGTTCTACTTGAGTATTATGTTTCTTCAGTAGATGAAGAGGAAGGATGCTTTCTGATTCTAAAAAATGTACATCATCATCATAACAAAGACTGTAGGGCAGCTCATTGGTTGATGTAAATGGGTGGAGCCCCCATTGTCTTCAGTGGAGTTGCATCTATTTATACCACTTGAGAAGCATGCTTGCATTTTTTTTTTAAAACTTTGTTAGGAATGTGTGTCAGTCTTGAAGCAATGCTGTAACATATGAGGTACTTCCTTTTTCTTCCCCACATCAGCATTTAGAGATGAAAGGTGAATGCTCTCTTCATTGTTCATATTATTTTCACAAGCAGAACAGGAAGACATGCAAAATCAACCTGCTACTAATAATAAAAATCATTTTTAAAATGCCATTGATTAGCAGTTCTTGCTTGTAATTATGCAGAGTGTTCCTCAGACATTTTTATTTGATAATCTTCTGCTGAGATTAAAAAAAACTGACACTTTGACCTGACAAATCTAGCTACTGTGAGGATTCTTGATAAGTTTTTATACCATCACACTGGCTCAGGATTGAAGAAATTAAGCTACTGTATACCCCACATTAAGTTAAAGATTTATACCTGAAGCTTATCCTTAGGTTTAAAATATTCCAACTTAGATCTTCATGTGGTTCAACAAGCTAAGATTCCCCCTAGGCAGAGGGAAAGGTTTTGCAGAATGAATTCTTTAAGGGTTCAACCAAAGAATTTGTGATGATCTGTCTCCCTTGCTTGAAGATCAATCCATAAAAATAGTGAAGATAATTCTAGGAGGATCAGCCTTTCACCTTTTAATAAGATCAGCCTCATTAGAGGTCCAGGAACTCCAGAGAACCTTGCCTGTTCCGCTTATGTCGAACTTAATAGCTGCAGTAATGGTGAGGAAAGAAGTGTGTTTGTTTTTAAGGCTGTAATGTTCTTTGATTTAAAATCTACACACACACTATGGTACTTTGAATAAATTGTCATTTGGAGAAAAAAAGACAGATGTTTGTGATTGAACAGTCATGTTTAACACTGGGTATGTATCTATTACAGTACTGTTGTAACTCAGCAAATAGTGTAGTAATCAATTAGTTAATTAGCATACTGTTGTAACCAGACATTTTACCAAATTCAATGAGTTGACAGTTGTGTGCTAATTACCAATTGATCGTATAAAGATGTAGGGAACCAGATGGCTCCTGGAATTGGTAAAGGCATACAAAGCCTATTTCCAGTTCAAATATGACTGAGATAAATATTGCCCCACAATTAGTGTATGTGAAGTGAGTTGATGGTCTTAATCCAGTTTCTAGTGGAAAGGTCTCCATGTCAGGCATAACATCTTTGGAGTTGTCACTAACTGGTAGCTTGGTTGGGAGTCTCAAGTAAGAGGCTGAGGACTGAATGGGACATGAAGACTGAACTCCTATTTTGACCCGAGAGGTGGTTCCTCTAAAACCAGATTGAGATATTAGCAAAGTAGTACGTTGGTCTTCTCTGAGGATGGGAGATTGAATGTTGTAGGGAACAGTCCAGCACTTGTAGATAAGGCCAGAAAAGGCCCAATCCTGGAGATGTGACACAGACCAAAGCTACTACTGACTGAGGTCAGATAAGGGCCATAGAAGCTTGGTCTGTCTCAATGAGAATCAATAGGAACTGAAGTCAGTGTAGGATTGTCTGTCAGGACTGCAGGATTTAGCTAAACCAATTCTTGATTTGCTCCATTGACTCAAGTCAGAGTTTTATATAATTCACCAGTATTTAAATAAAACAATCTTAAAACTGGAAATCAAAGGAAGTGACTACTATTTTATCTTTAGTGCACGGAGTTTTACTTTTTCTCCACTTTCACTCTCATTGTTATCACTTGAAACTCAGAATAGGCCATGCATATCATTTACAAATTGGAAATATTTTGTGATAAACCACAATGGCAATAAAGCAGTAACTATAGTCTATTGTGCATAGAGTGTACATTTTCCTAATTGCCATGACACCAAAAGACAAACTTACTGAAAAGACCACTGATGCTGTAGTAAGCTACAAACTAAAGAATACACAAAAAATCCCAGGAAATAGTTATTTCTGGAATTCCTTTGTTAGCTTGTGCTGTTATGCCTACATCTATAATTAGTGCTTACCAAATTCATGGTCCATTTTGGTCAATTTCACGGTCAGAGGATTTAAAAAATCATAAATTTCATTATTTCAGCTATTTAAATTTGAAATTTCATAGTGTTGTAATTGTAAGGGGTCCTGACCCAAAAAGGAGTTGTGGGGGAGGGGGAGGCTTACAGTATTGCTACACTTCTATGCTGCTGCTGGCAGTGATGCTGCCTTCAGAGCTGGGCAGCTGGAGAGCTGTGGCTGCTGGCCAGAAGCCCAGTTCTGGGGGGCAGAGCCATTGCCAGTAGCAGCACAGAAGTAAGGATGGTAGGGTATGGTATTGCCACCCTTACTTCTGCACTGCTGCTGCCGCCTTCAGAGCTGGGTGCCCAGCCAACAGCTGCTGTTCTCCAGCCCCCCAGCTTTGATGGCAGTGCAGACGGAAGGGTGGCAATACCATGACCCACCTAAAATATGCTTGTAACCCACCTGCAAGTCCCTTTTGGGTCAGGACCCCCAATTTGAGAAACGCTAGTATCTCCTGTGAAATCTGTATAGTATAGAGTAAAAGCACATGAAAGACCAGATTTCACGGTCCGTGACATGTTTTTCATGGCCGCAAATTTGGGAGGGCCTTATCTATAATCATATATTGGGCCAAAGCCTTAGATGGCCTGAATCAGCACAGCTCGTTTGAAGTAAATGGAGTGATGGTGATTTACAGCAGAACCAGGCCCATTGTATGTACAATCTGTCAGTATCTAGGGGTCCAGGTAGAAGCATAGGGTTGTGGTTAAGGACAGATTTTCAACTGTTTTGAATTTTCTGGCTTTTATCCTTTCAAGTCAGATCCATAGCCTTAGTCAGATACAGTGTTTTGGTACAACACAGTAATTTTACAAGATAATATATTGAATCTTTCTGTTGTTGGTCTCTTGTCTTAGCACAGTCCATCTTTACTAAATACAAAAGATTTCCTCATTTTTCACCCTGTTGCTTGAACACCATGTTAGTGATGATCTAGTAAAATTCAAACAGGTTTATTTATTTCTTTCATGAATACAGAGACTTCATTTCACTTCATAAGCATATTTTTCAAAATGTAGATTTTTGAAATTTAAAAAAAAGACACTTGGCAGCTTTTAAAAAAATATAGAAAGTATAACATTTTAAAAGCACAATCAAAAAAGAATAAAGGAAAATTTACATACCAGTGATGACTCCACAAACCTAAGCAAACAACCTTCAGAAACCTATACATCTTCCACTCATTACTTTTTCCTGTTATAGCCTCCCTGAAGACTTTCATAATTACTCTTCTCCCTTGCAAATAATTATGAGCACCTGCAATTTTAAAAGTATTTGTAGCTGAGATAGCTAATCCCCTTAGGAGTTCCTTGTTTTAGAGTCTGTCTCATTTGTTTAATACAAGTTTCTTTTCCCACTAACTTCTACACTCAGGAGACTTTAAATGGACTGAAATATGACTGTAAAGGTTTGGACACACCCCTGCGACACCTCTTGCTGGTAGTCATTGGGAATTCACTTGTCCAGCCACCAGAGCGCCCTTTGCAGGCAGTGATCCACCTTACCACCAGCCCCCATGTCCCTCCCAGGACCCAGTGCCCCTTTCTCTGGGGTGCTGCCCCCTGGAAGTATGCCCACACTCTCAGGTTCTGGGTGTCCCCAGGGACCCCCCACCCTCTAACCCCACCTCAGTCTGGGCTACTGCCAGTCTCCACTTAGCCCCTTGTATTGGGGCAGACTGCAGTGTATATGCCATTCATCACAGGCGAGGGGGTTTTGGACCTGCTGCCTCCACCTACCCACAAGCTGCCCCTCTGCAACCCTGCACCAGGCCTAGCCTCTCAGCACCTTGCAGCTAGGCCCTTCTCCCTCTACAGGCAAAGGGAGACTGACTAGACCTCTGGCTCACAGCCTCTTATAGGGGCCAGCTGGGCCTGATTGAGCTGGCCACAGCTGTGGCTGCTCCCTTAATCAGCCTGGGATTTTCCCCACAGCCCCAGCCGTCTCCCAGAGCTGGTCTCAGCCCTATCAGGGCGGGAGCGGGTAACCACCCCGCTACAATGACTGATTGAAAATTCTGGTGATGTGAGAAATCTTGATCATACTACATACTTCCGTGATGGGTGAGCTGTCTGAATTGTCTGTGCCAGGCTACTCTGAGGAAGGTTGTCCCCTAAAAGACAGAAGGGAGCTCAACCACTTCTGACACTGGCTCCCCACTATATCTTGGAACCTTACTGGAGTGAGCTTCCGAGGCTGTGCGGTGGAGGGAGAGAGTAGTGAACAGGCCAGGAGCAGAACTGAGGGCGCTACACTTTGTCCCCTTGTTGACCCCATGGAAATTCTGTGTAAAAGGTAGCATGGCCTGGGGCTATATTTAGCTGTTCTGCAGAGCTCCATCTATGATAGTGAAACCTGTTGAAACAGTAACCATGTGTTCAGTATAGTGGCTCCATGGGAACTGCTCTGGTAGGGGTCAGGATCACAGTTATTAGGGTCAGAGGACCCCTGAATGGATGGTTTTGGTGTCCTGCTGGTCAATTGTGAGTTGCCTGGATTCCTGGGGCTTGGGCTACTGGAGCAAGAGGGGAAAGAACACAGCCCTTAAAGCAGGAAAAAATGTGGGGGTGGGGAAAATCTCCACCTGGAGGCAAATTCATGGGCAGGCGGGGAGAAACACAAGCAGAGAGGCTCCATGTTGTCCTGTTGAAGGGACTGTATTGTTCCACCCTCCCTCACAAAACAGACTGTATGACCTGCTTTGGGAACTTTGGGTGTGTTGTGAAATACTGGTATTTAAAAGACTCTTTAGCATTGGAAACGGCTGCACTGTTTTGTTTTATTCCAGTTGCTCTGCACTTAGGGCATGACTGCTAGTTTGGGCATTTGGCAGGTGGTGCATTGTAGAAGGAAATTTTCCATAGTTGAAATTTGGTATTCTGTCTGAGATGTCAATATTCCTGCAATCAATGTTGTTAGGCTTAAAAGTAATTTTGCTTCACATTACACTTCTATATATTTACTACCAAGTGAAATCCAGCTAGAAAAGAGAGAATAAATGTGAGGTCCACAAAAAGCATAACGTTACTGGCCACCTTAGCTTTATAAGAAAAGACTTGCTCTAGGAAGAAGCAGTCCTTTGTAAAGGAGTTTAATTGCAGTGAATTTAGACTCAGCTTTCATAGAGGTCACTCTTCAGATACATTTTTGGCTTCTATACAGTTAGTGATGCTTGGCTTCATCTTGGATTTAGCAATAACTTCTGAAAGCAACAGCTAATCTATGAAGGATACAGATCTAAAAGGTAGCTAGAGCCTATAGCTGTGCCTAGGGGGAGTGACAGTTTTTCAAAGCATCTGCTATCTGCAAGAAAGAGACTTGGTGCCAGGAGCATCAGGCAGAAAGGGCTAAAAGTGTCTTCTGCACTGTCTTCACGTTCTGAGAAGCCATTGGAATCAATGGAGTTGTGCTCCCTTACCTCAGGGCTGAATTTGTCCCAGTGTGTATTTTTAGTTGATTTTCAGAAGTCTGTTTGAAACACTTCTCTTGAGGGGTGTAATCCTTAGCTTAGATTTTGGATACGTGTGTTTGTTTCTCTTTCTAAGCAGTTTGTGATTATATGTGTGCCTAGCATGACCTTTCTGTTTAATGTATTATGTCACCAGGTATTTCATTCATAAACATGGACAAGTCTAAGCATTTGGCAAAATCAATATTGAAAACCACTCCTGCATAAAAATTCTCAGATATAGTTAGTGCCCCACAACTGCTTTAAACAGTGGTGTAAAGAGGCATATGGATGTGTATTGGCCCTGATTCTCAATTTTAGCATTGCTTCAGTTGGGGCAGGAACACCTGGGGGCTTTGTGCTTCCCACACTGTGGGGCAACCGAGAGCCTGCCAGTATGTTAGAGCAGTTTGGAGGCTGCTCTAATTTACAGCCTGTTTCCGATGACACCCTAATAACCTGTGAAGGAGAGAACATTGGTAGAGCAGTAAACTCCAGCCACACCTGCTTCCTGCCCCTGACATGCCACCCCTTATGTCTAGGAGTGAGAACAAGGAAGGCAAAAAGCTTGTACTCCAGATCCATTCTTGCTAGAGAGTGGGAGTACACTGTGCCAGGGGATATTATCTAGGGTCCATTTTTCCCCTTTAAGGCCCCTTCATGTTTTGAGAACAAGGTAAATGAACTTTAGGGAACTGTGAATTCGACCAGTTGGATTAATCTGGCCCTGGAAAATTCACTGTGTTGAAGCAAGAGGACAAACCCCAGAAACTTCAATATGAGCAGTAATTGTGAGTGCCGTACTAGAAAAATTAAAAGTCAGCTTACTGAAGCAGAGATCAGCTCTTTAAAACTGCAGGGGGCCTGGCTCGATATATTCGTAATTGTATTGCTTAATCCTTTTCCCAAAGTCCTTCTCTAGGGGAGGAGGTTGGGGTCTATTGTTATGTCAGCTCTGACTCACTATTACAGTTCAAAGTTAGCAGCTGTAATTAGTGCAGAATTTTGAAACTGCTGTGTTGTAGTTGTCAGCTGTAACAGCTTTTAATTATCTTATTTTTTCTTAAAGTGATCAGCTTTATAGGAGTTGAATATGCTTTTATCATTTTTAGTCTGGAAATGAGCTGACACATTGAATATAATTTAGACATATTGTTATTGCAAAATACAGTTGAAATCTGTGAACTTTTTTTCAAGATTCTCTGAACACAGCAGACGGTCACAATGCTTAGAGGGATTTTACCATCATCCAATTAAAAAAACACCCCATTGTCTTTAATATCATTCTATCTGCACTTAAAATTGATAAGACTAATTAAGCCAGTCAATAGAGACTTGAATGGCTGATAGACAGACCTACACCAGGCTTTCTGTCTCCATTTCACCAAAAGGTAAAGTTATACAAGACTAACCTCTGTACAAATAATGTACTGTATTTAGTGTTGAGTTTAACAGGAGCAATTACTTATGAGAAGTCTTCTAAAAGATTTGCTAAACACTTAGAAATCTAGATGTACTTCTAAGTTTACCTAGAAAAAATCAGCTAAGCTGTTTTAAAGCTAGTTGGACAATAAAGTACCAGCATCTAGAAACAATATTTTTTTCCTCCTCCGTTTTTAATGTAAATGCTGTTTGCTGCTTTCTGGGAATAATACAATTAGGCCCTGATCTTGCAAATACTTCTGCACATGAATAACTTTATTAATGTGACTAGTCTCATTGCTGTCAGTCAGTCAGCAGGACTGACTGCAGGAGTAAAGTTACTCCCATGCGTAAGTCTTTGCAGGAGAAGGCACAGCAAAGACATTGCAATGAAAGCTGAAGAATTCTAGAAATGTGTGCATGTGTTATATATGGATAATAAAGTAAGAAAAGGAGAGGTCAGAAACAGAGGTTGGCATGTAAGACTGCCTAGACTGTAATAAAGAAAAGTGGTTCTAGTTATCTTGTCTCCTATTTGGTTTTGAAGGATTATTTTGTTCAGATTCTTAAGAAAAAAAATAGCCAGATTCTGCTGAAATCACTAAGACATGTTTTGTATTGTCTAGAAGCTTTTCCATAAGAAATGTCTCCCAGGCCCTTTTAAACAAAACAGTCATGTCTGGAGTTCTTTATTCTTCTAATATAAAGCTACAGCACATCTTACTGCCACCAAGAGATGAGAAATATGCTTAGAATTTTTCCACAAAAAATAGTTTCCTTTTGCAGATAGATCCCAGAATATCACTAAGGGCAACCTGGATCCAGCAATTTCAAATATTAAATCTGGACTGCAAATCTAAAACTTGGCTCCTTTGGATGCTTCCATCAAGTGTGGGGAAAAAAGGTCTTTTCCCTTTCCACACCTTTTTCTGTCGATCAGATTGACATATGAGGCAAGATTCATGATGGCGCAAGGGATTGTTGTATAACAACCTGTCATGATTCTCTTCTTAATAAGACACACAAGAAGGTGGACAGGAACTCTTTCCCAAATTTAGATCTACTGCTTAAAAGAGATTTGCTGTATATTTTTTTCCTTCTTATTTATAGCCACATTTGTCTTCCATATCACTTTTGTATATGTTCTGTGTGAAATTTGGAAATTGAATCTAAGAGCCTAGGAGCCAGGAGAGTAGGCTTTCCTCCATTTAAATAGGTTTATTGAAGCCATTTGCATCGTGGACACTTAGAGCATAGAGTAAAATTTTCAAAGCTTCCAAGTGACTGAGATGCATAAGTCCCATTGAAAGTCAATAGGACTGAGGCTCCTAAGTCACGTTAGGTGCTTTTGAAAATTTTACCTGTCATGTTTTAAAGTCAGATTCTGAACTCCTTAGTCAGCACAGATACTTAAAGGTGGAACCCGAGTAACTTCATTGGCACTTCTGTGAGTGTGTGCATGCTAGTGTGAGGAAGGAGTTTACAATCTGGCTTTAATTGTACAGGGATGGGGTCACTGAGCTAGTTTAACAGTGTTTTGTGGAATATTTAAATCTGAAATCTTTCATTTTTAAAATAATTAGCCAATAACTCTGAGTCTCACCTTCCCACAGAGTGAAAATCTTGCATCATGATTCCCTGGAGAGCAATTTGGGTAATTTCTAAGTCAGCCAAGAACAGAAAGAGAAGCTCTGTTAGTTTTTTTACAGAGGGTCTGATCCTCAGCCATTGACTGTTGTACTTGAGATTGCTTTGAGATGGTGTTGACATTCTAATTTATATGAAAGCGGTATGTCACTGAAATGGAACGGTCATTTTTATGACCCCAGTCTGTACCCCTTGAAGTCAATTATTTTAAAGGATGCGAATTAGGCCCTAAAATAGTAAGAAAATTAAAAGAAGGTTTTCTTGCTGGAATGGCTGTGCCAAATAAGTGCTATTTACATTCGTAAAATAATATCCTCCATTCGGAGCTCATTTGATTTAATAGCAAATTAAATGTGGCCATGGGCAATGGGAAGTCTATGTGTAAAAAAAATAGTGCTATTTATTTCCTTTAGGCTCTGGGTTGAAACTATCCGTGTTGAGACATTTTAATAGTGTTTTGATTGCTTTACAAGACTAATTTTTGTAAACAAAATAATTTGATCAACATTAAAACAGAAGTTATTTATTTATTTTACATTTTACAGTTGCATTTATTTTTATTTATTATTGAGTGTTGTAAGTGTTCTTAATATTGTACAAAACAAAACAAAAAAAAGTCACAGTCCCGCCCTAAGGGAAAGACTATTGTTTGGACATGCTAACATCCAAGGCATAGTTGTATGTGCACTACATATACTCACAATGTAAGATCATTTTGATACCCGTACATTGTCTACAATGTAAGTATTTTTACATTTGTAGAACATTTTAATTTTTAGGCCATAATGGAGTATTTGTTGCTTGTAGGCACCAGGTGGCCTGCTTGTTAAAACACAGTAGTAAAGGTTTCCACAACAAAAATTTGCAAAAGGACTGTGGGTGGGGAAAAATACATATGCCTTTTACTTATGTTTTATGGAGAATGACAGATTAAAAGCCACTCACCAGTGAATATAACTACTGAAGATTGAAGACTACCCCATTTGCCTCAGTGCAAGTTACTGTTACTTCTAGATTGTATCTCTAGAACACAGATGGTTTGTAAGGGGCACAATAGTTGCTGTGCCCCAGGAGCATCCCAAGGAAGTGGTTTGTGGCTTAGTGAGTGACAGGTCACTTCTTCTTCTACTTACCCCAGGGAGGTTGCAGTTTGCTCCTTGTCTATACTGGTAGCAAATTATTGTCGTCGTTCCCCGCCACCCCGTACCAGGCTGGTTCTGCTGCACTGGCCAGCAAGCATAGGCGGGGGTGCTGAGACTGTACCTATTAACTGCTCCTACCTGCTCTAGGAAAGGAGTAAGCAGCACCCACTTTCTTCTGTATAAGGTCCAGGTATCTTGAGTTTAAACATTTATTTAGGCTTGATTTACCCTAAAAAATTAGGTTGAGCCAGCTACATTACTCAGGGGTGTGAAAAATCTACACTCATAGGCAGTGTAGTTAAGATGACTTAACCCACCATGTAAATGACACTAGGTTGATGGAAAAATTCTTCTGTCAACCGAGCTTGTCAAGGTTCCTCCCCCACTCTGAACTCTAGGGTACAGATGTGGGGACCTGCATGAAAAACCTCCTAAGCTTATCTTTACCAGCTTAGGTCAAAACTTCCCCAAGGTACAAAATATTACACCCGTTATCCTTGGAATGGCCGCTACCACCACCAAACAATTACTGGTTACTGGGGAAGAGCTGTTTGGACGCGTCTGTCCCCCCAAAATACTTCCCAAAACCTTGCACCCCACTTCCTGGACAAGGTTTGGTAAAAAGCCTCACCAATTTGCCTAGGTGACTACAGACCCAGACCCTTGGATCTTAAGAACAATGAACAATCCTCCCAACACTTGCACCCCCCCTTTCCTGGGAAATGTTGGATAAAAAGCCTCACCAATTTGCATAGGTGACCACAGACCCAAACCCTTGGATCTAAGAACAATGAAAAAGCAGTCAGTTTTTTACAAGAAGACTTTTAATAAAAAATAGAAGTAAATAGAAATAAAGAAATCCCCCCTGTAAAATCAGGATGGTAGATATCTTACAGGGTAATTAGATTCAAAAACATAGAGAACCCCTCTAGGCAAAAGCTTAAGTTACAAAAAAGATACACAGACAGAAATAGTTATTCTATTCAGCACAATGCTTTTCTCAGCCATTTAAAGAAATCATAATCTAACACATACCTAGCTAGATTACTTACTAAAAGTTCTAAGACTCCATTCCTGGTCTGTCCCTGGCAAAGAGCAGCACACAGACAGACACAAACCCTTTGTTTGTCTCCCTCCTCCCAGCTTTTGAAAGTATCTTGTCTCCTCATTGGTCATTTTGGTCAGGTGCCAGCAAGGTTACCTTTAGCTTCTTAACCCTTTACAGGTGAGAGGAGCTTTCCCCTGGCCAGGAGGGATTTCAAAGGGGTTTACCCTTCCCTTTATATTTATGACAGAGCTACTGCCTCTCGGGATTACCTTCATCAACGGGAGGGGTTCTCCTGGCAGCGTAGGTGGTGCCTACGCTGAAGTGCTACAGTGGCTCAGCTATACTGCTGTAGTGTTTCAAGTATAGACAAGCCCTTAACTCCAGTTTACTAACCTGTATAAACACATTTCCAAAATCCCAATCTAGCCCTTGGCTAGGTGAGGGAAGTTCAAATCTGGCAAATACAACATATGCTTTTTGTAAATTGTGCTACTTTGGATTGGAGGGAGGGTCATTTATCATCACTGCTACTAGCAAAGCAATATGGTAACCAAGGCTTAAGCACTTTAAAAGGAAAATAGTGATTGCATTTTACATCAAAATGAGCAAGTGAGGTTATTTTGGAAGTTTCCTGTCTCTCAGTTAATTAACACTTTTCAGATTAGTGAAAGAAGATTGGTGAGAGAAACCACTTTAAAATAAGTGAATTGAGTGTTGAAAAGTGCTACATGAACCAGAGACTTAAATCCTCTTTATTTAGATTTAGTACAGCACACTCTCCTTCATTGTGTTTCTGCCATGTTCTGAGTGGACCTCTTATAGGGGAAGAGATTAGGTAGCTATCGTGTCTTATGTAGATCATAGAATATCAGGGTTGGAAGGGACCTCAGAAGGTCATCTAGTCCAACCCCCTGCTCAAAGCAGGATCAATCCCCAATTTTTGCCCCGATCCCTACAGTGGCCCCCCTCAAGGATTAAACTCACAACCCTGGGTTTAGCAGACCAATGCTCAAACCACTGAGCTATCCCTTGCCCCCGAGGGATAAGATGATAATTGTGATGGTGGGTTTTCTGACATGGACTTCAAATTATTGGGTATTGTACTCAGACCACTAATTCATTTAATATGCATCAACCAGCTCAAAGAGATACTCAGTAAACTGTTGTCAGGTGAAAACAAGATGTAACTCATATCCTCATTCGTGTAAAAGCATTGTACTTTTTTTAAAGGATCCCTTTATAAATGGACCTAGAATATGGAGTTTGGGTCCAGACATGATTTTTTCCAAAGTTCATGAGTGTTTGGGAAGTTCAATGCTATCTCAAATAGGAACCTATTGAAAATAATAAAGATCTAATTTCTGGAATCTTTCCATGGGAGTTTGACCTTGTCTTGTGTATTGATTTTTTGTTAAATAACAATCTTATTAATTTCACACAACTTAATGAAACAAACCGTTAAAGTGTAGCATATACATTAAATAGTTTTGCTTCCACTTTGTCTTAAAAATCATTCTTTTGGAGCTTATGGGGATAACATGCTTAAAGGACAAAGATGTCTAGAATGGTAAGTGAATGAGATATAAATTCAGAGCTCAGAAAAGAGAGGGGAGGAGGAAATGGGCTAGTGGATAGAAGTGCATTAATATTTTTAACATCTCCTCTGAAGTCCCTCTAGCATGTAGTAATAATGGCCTTGAATAATTAATTTTTCCACTGTTCCTTATGCCATTGTTTGAAATTGATATGATTGGAGTCATAGCACCAGAAATATATCCTAATGACTATACTGTAGGCAATTTGAATGGCAAAAGTCTGCAGAAAAGAAAAATAGAACCTCAAACATGTTCACTAGGAAATGAAATAACTGCACAGTACAGAGCTTTTTGGGACTGAAATGCAGCTCTGTGAGATGTTGTCTTCTGGCCTGGTATAATTTTGCTATTCATTTATAGGCTAGGATTCTAGTTAAAGCATGTACTGTGAGCTCAAATGTTTTTTGAACAATCATATGCCCAATAGGAGTCAACTTGGGAAAACCATGTAGCAGAAAGGGCTATTGTCATTGCCTCAATCTTTTTAGTTTGTTTACACTATGCCCTCCTGGACCACTCCTCATTAGAAGGACACTTCCTTTGTGTCAGTGAATTTTATGTTTTCCTCAAGCAAAAGTGAGATCACATTGTAAATACAGTGATTATAATTAAAGTGACAGAACCTATAGATGGGGTTAACTCACTAGTCATTTCAGAAAATTCCTAAACAGGCTAACTCAGATGCTGTTTGGATCCTTCATCTTAACCCAGTGCTAACACCGCTCACTGGTGTTTGCTAAATCGGAGAACTGGAAACAATATGCTGAATTGCTTAAGGGACTGGTCAGTTAAATTGTCTGAACAGTCATCAGGACTAAATACAGATTTGTGCTATTTTAGAGCTTTTGTCTACATTTTGGCATCTGTTCAATGCAAGATGAATTCCAATGCAAGATTAATGAGATATGTGAAAGATTCATTTCAGTTTCAGCCATCATTGAGAAAAGGTGGGTGAGATAATATCTTTCATTGAACCAACTTCTGCTAGTGAGAGAAACAAGCATAATAATAATATGCTGGGACCTAGGTGGCTACAACAACACTGCAAAGAGCCATCATTGATGACATTCTAGAATATTAGCAGTCAAAGGAGAATTCAGACCTTGATACTGTTGACCAGAGGCCATGTGAAAAAGGCATACATCTGAACCAGGAGACCAAACATAATCTGCATTCCAGAGTTTACTGCTTTGGACATCACCTTATATAGACTAATTCTAACCAAATCTACCTGCTGTCCTTGTGATAAAAAACATGGAATTGTCATGTGATTGTGCAGAGCTAGACAGCACTTGGTGAGTTTAATAGCTTGTCTAAATTTCCCCCAAAGTGTCTGAAATCATGTGCTCCACAATAACAGCTGCTGACCAGTTGGTGAATTCAGTTGTGATAAGCAATTTTTCCAGGCTACAAAGGATCTTATCACAGATATATTGAATCTAGTGCTTGCCTGCATTGATCCCAATAAAAAGTCAAGTCTACAAGCAGATGCATTTCAGAATGGATTTGGTGCAGCACTGCTCCAGGAAAAAAGATTTCTATATTACATACCAATGCTACTCACACCAACAGAGGAATATTGTGTAAAAAAATAGAAAAGAAACTACAAGCACTTGCATTTGGCTGCAAGTGATTTCATCAGTATGTGTATGCTTGCCGTGTTCAGGCTGAATCTGAACATAAACCGCTTTAATCAATTTTAAAGAAATCATGCTCTGCAGCATCCCCTAGATTACAGACAGTGATTCTCCATTTGAAGTGATGAACATCCACATTGTGCATCATCTAGGAAAAGATATACTGTACCTCATGACACTCTGTCAAAAAAATCTGAGGTACATGACACGCTGTCAACAAAATCCATCACTGATACCAATGGTAGCATTCATGAAGCAATGGACATGCGGGTTCACGTGGTACTGTAGAGTCCTCCCATAAGTAATCAGAAAATGACAGAAATAAAAGGGGAACTGAAAAGAATGAGAAGGGAGAAATGAAAGTTTTGAAAAAGGATGAGTTACGGTGGGTAGCCAGAGGATATTGGAGCCACAGAGATGAACTCTCACTCTTGGATGTCGTAATCTTTGAAGGGGAGAGAATAGTTATTCCATGTGCATTCTGTAAGACACAGTACACTAGCACTGGGCACATGGATATGGTCATACTCTTCTTGGTGGGCTTATCTGTATTAGCAAATTGACTAAGTTTATGGGAATGCAAAAGAACCAATGATGCCATTGAAAATCCCACAAAACTTTTCCATCCCCACTTGGCCATGGCTTATTCCAGTTTTGGAGCATGCTAACCCCTTGTCATAGGGAACTTTGTGGTGTTTTTTAGCACCACAACCTTTCCCTTCCCCCTTGCATTTGACTCCAGCTGCTGTAACTCTGAATTGAATGCAGTGTGATATATCTGAGCCTGAGCCTGCCTAAGTCTGAGGTACTTCTGTGCCTGCTTAAGTCTGATGAGTCATCCTTGATCCAGAGCATGTAGTTAAGTCATCAGAGGCAATTATCTGCAGATCTTGTGATAGGCCCCACGCCATTCAGCCAGGGGTCAGCCAATCCATAGGTGATGACCCACCCAGATGATTCCCAAGATAGGTATATATGTCCCTAAGGAGAGCAGTCTCTCTGGTCTGTTCAATATCGCTGTTTGTTCCTGTTGTAGCTATTTCCATACTAGCTCATACTGCAGCTGCATCTGTTCCTGCCTCATCTGGCTGCTTGGAGGTGGACATATAGCCCATTAGCTATGTAATGGGATATTGGGGCTTAGACAGTCTGTTACTCTAGGTTTCAGAGTAACAGCCATGTTAGTCTGTATTCGCAAAAAGAAAAGGAGTACTTGTGGCATCTTAGAGACTAACCAAATTGGTTAGTCTCTAAGGTGCCACAAGTACTCCTTTTCTGTTACTCTAAAACATCATCTCTGTTAAACACTATGGGTATGTCTACACTGCAATTTAAAAAAAAACAACCACCCTGTGGCACCAAGTCTCAGAGCCTGGATCAATTGACTTAGGTTCATGGGGCTTGGTCTCCAAAACTAAAAATTGCAGTATAGACATTTGTGCTCAGGCAGGAGCCTAGGCTCTGAGATACTCCCCTCTCATCCCTTACAGGTCTTTTATTGCTGTGTATACTTACCTTAAGAGTCTGATTTTTTCAGAGGTCCTAAGCACCTACAACTCCATATGAAGTTCGTGGGAACTGTGGATGGTAGGTTATAAAACATTGTTTCAGTGTAAAGACTTCAAATTGTTATTCTTTTCTGTGTTCCCTTAATCACAATCAATATGACCAATTCTTATATAGGTGATTGCTGTAGCACTCAATTGTATCAGTAGTGCTCTCCTATTTTGTGAAGGGAGATATAACAGTGTGCTAATGACATTTGCATTGATCTTGTTAGTTTATTTACACTACGGTCCTTTAAAACCACTCCTGGCTAGGAAGAAAAACATTTTCTTTGTTAGTAGATGTTAGATTTGGAGGCAAAATAAGCATGCGGAAATAAGATGATCCTTCTGGTGTGTTTTCATGACACATATCATTACAACCCAGGCTCACAGTTTCCAGACTAGGTTAAAAAATAACTTTGGTCATTTCTCAGTTGACGGAAAAGCGAGCATCACAGAAATATGAACTGCAAGAAATCACACATGATGTAATTTGAGGAGACAATGAAAGACCCATTTTTAAAGAGATTGTACCTCCCAGAATTGCTTTTAAAAAACGGCCTGGTGTGGTTTTTCAGTTTTGTTGATACTATTTTCTTTTCTCTTTAAAGTAAGTGTGTGTGTGTGTGTGTTTTTAAAGCTATTATTCAATAGTGAAGCCTCTTCATTTAAATCTTAAACCAGACTTTTCTCCTGGGTTTGGAGTGGAACTTGGACATGACTTTAAGATAAAATAAAGGAAGAAAAATATGTATCTATTTGAAATTGTAATCTGGCTGTTTTTCACATTATTCTTTTAAGATTATTCACCGTTTAATTCTCACTTTTGAGAGCTAATATTCCATTTTCTTCACAAGTGCTCTGTGCAGTGCTTCAGTAAAGATAAAACCCATCATATTCTGAGAGAAAATGTTGTTTAATATGATTTTTAGAGCCTTTTTATGAAGGCAGAAGACACAAAGGACTCAGTTATAGATCTCTGATACTCAGATCTGTGCTGTTCTCATCATCTCACTGTTATCAATGTCGTGATGTCAGGGTGGCTCTAGGTTTTTTGCTGCCTCAAGCAAAAAAAATGTCCCCCCCCTTTTGTTTTGGCTTTTATACATGTTCACACTTTACAATTTTTGTTTTGTTTTGACTGTTTAAAATAAAAAAAAATGAAAACAGAGAATTTGTAGTTAGTGAAATAAAACAATTTCCTACTAGTATACTCATTTAATTTTAACAAGATTAGTTACAAACAATTTGGGTTCAACTATACACTGTAATGAAAAACGTTAGTGTCTTCTGGTGCGCCCAGTTTCTCATAGATTAGAAGAATTTGTATGAACTGATTTTTTCTGGTTTTTATACTTGCATAGTCTTTTAATAATTCAGTGAAATCTAAATTTTTTGCAGTGGCACTTTCAATGGAAATTAATGCGAGTCCAGACAAACGATTTTGAGACATGGTGGACCTCAAATAATTTGTTAGTAATTTCAGTTTTGAGAAACTGCACTCACCAGAAGTAACTGATACTGGTAATGTTAAAAGAATGCATAATGTTATAGCAATGTTTGGAGTGAGGTGCTCAGGGCTGTACATCCTGTCTGTGGGCCCCCAACCTGATCTCAGACTCGACCCCACCCTCGCAGAGGGGAGAGTAACTGACAGAGCGGCTGCGGGAGCGGGTCAGCCGCGGGGAGGGGGGAGGACCAGGGGCGCCCGCCCAGCGCCAAGCCGCCCGGGGCAGCAGGTCCCTTACCGGCCGTGGGTCCTGCCCCGATCCCGGGCTCCCCTCGGCTCCAGCTCCTCTGCCACTTGTGACACTTGGGGCAGGGGCCGGCAGGTGGGGAGGAGCCGCATCACCCCACTCCCCTGGTGGCTGGGGGGCCAGGGCAGGGACCGCCCCCAGGCCAGGACCCCCCTGCTGAGCCCACCGCCCCGCCCCACGCAGGGGCTCATTGGTTGTCTGAGGAGGGCCGGGGAAAAAAAGGGTGGCCGGAATGCCACCCCTGGAAATGTGCCGCCCCGAGCATGTGCTTGCTTTGCTGGTGCCTGGAGCCGGGCCTGCGTGATGTCATTTTCATAGAGAATAATAAAGCATTTTGAAGCTATTCATCCTACCATACTCTGTCGTAAGACTACAGTAGGCAGGGAGGACTGGCAATAGGATATGGAATCTTTCACCACTAGTTTGCCAGTATGAATCTAGCCCAGGTCAGTAGCACAGGGAAGTCACTACTAGTTGGCTGTTCAGTGGCCTATGCACAATGAGTTGATGGTCTGAGTATAATTCCTGATGAAAGTGTTGTTTTGTTAACATCACAAAACCATTTTCTTGTTTGACACTGTGATGGCATATACAAACCCCACACTGGGCCCAGCTAGCTCCAGCCTACCAGACTTACCAAGCATGCTCCAACTAGAGAAGAAGATTAAAAGGAGCTCAGAAGTCCAGGCAAAGGGTGGTAGACAGACTACAGGAGAGAGGAATCCTTCTCCAGGAAATCAGGCAGAAGAGTTAGCCTCAGAGGGGACCAAAGAGCAGGTAAAGCCCTCAATCAGAGCCTTCTTCGTCCATCACCCCTATAAGAACTACAAGTCCCGCAGGGACCTGCTTCTCTGGACTCCTTTGGTTGTAAGATGATTTCCTGTTTGGACAATGGGGCCATGCCCCAAACTGAAGGGATCGATAGATAGGAAGTAGCCCAGGTAAGCAATATAGACTTACTGCAGAGAGGACCCTACTGGTGTCGCCTCTCTCAGAGCCCTGGGCTGAGATCTGCTGGAGATTGAGGGGCCAGGTGCCCTACCACACCCCCTGAAGGACCGAGGCCCAGATGTAGGTGGAAAGCTGAAGATCTCTGGCATAAGGCCAGAAACAGGTACCTTTACCACCTTGACTGAGACACAAGGGTCCAGAAATCGGGTGCTTCTAACCACTGGGCCACCCTGGTGCTATGAGCCCCCTATCACAGACACTAATTGTTGACAATCCCAGTAATGATAACAACTGAATGAATCACAGAAGTGAATTTATCTCAAGTGGGTGGTCCCTTTCGGTCAGGATTGTGCCACTTTGGTGGCATGATGTGGGGAAGCCTACATAGCAGAGTTGTGCATTGAAGCAACACAAAAGTACACATTTTGCATAGTTCTACTGCAAGTCAATTAAGGGGACATGGTTTCCTCAGAAAGTTAATGGATCTTGGCAAAACTTTCAACAATCCTGGTCTCATTTTTGAGATGCTCGTTCATTAGTTACTGGCTTCACTTGGATACTAATCTGCTTAAAGTTAATCATGTTTCTAAATTGGGGCATGAGTCTGTAATAAAATCTAAACCAGGTATATTTTATCAGCTCATAAGTTTCATTACAAACACTTCACACGCGTCCACTGTGGGTGCCTGTACTGTACCTTCTTTGTGGTGAAATTAAGAACATCAGTTTCCAGGACTGCTGGATTGGTACCTTTCATAAGCTCTGTAGGAGGCTCCCATGCACTTCAGTTGGCTTTGTAAAAAAAAAAAAAAAAAGGAAATGTAACAATAAAAATCTTCTGAGAAGTTCTGATAAAGTCTGCTGCAGTTTCCACGGTATACATCTGATGAAGTGAGCTGTAGCTCACGAAAGCTCATGCTCAGATAAATTGGTTAGTCTCTAAGGTGCCACAAGTACTCCTTTTCTTTTTGCATAGGTTTTGTGTTTTTCTTGGTGACCAGGTCAGCACACTCTCAGTGATAGCCTTCCACAGTCCTAGCAATGATTCTGTTTAATAGCTATACCAGTGACCTTCCCTGACAGACATTTATTTATGCTGATGAGATTGCTTTGATTACACAGGCATGGGATTTACCAGAGAACAAATCCTAACCAAGAACCTTAAAATCATGGATGAATATTCCTTATACCGGCAGCTAAAACTGAGCCCTGTTAAGACTGTCATGTCAGCATTTCATTGAAACAACTGAAAGGCTAGAGCAGAACTGCATGTGGATTTCTGTGGCCAACAGATAGGGCATGATACCACCCCAGAATATTTTGATGCGTGTGATGAGGTTCACAGGCTCTGCATGAAGGCTCAGAGATGTGTGGAACAGCATGAAGCCAAGAAGTCCTGCCCCATAGCAGTTGTGGAGCATGCTCCAAATGGAGGGCCTACTTAAAAGGGGATTCTATCAGGCAAGTAGGAGGGTGAGTTAAGGAGAAACTGCAGGGAGGCTGTAGCTTCTGGAACAGAGGGATCTACAGGGAAAGGGCCTGGACTGTGGGTGTGGCCTGGGCCTGACCCCCTTTCTCCCCCCCTGACAATGGAGAGCAATTGGACACTGAAAAGTGAGCTGGGATGCCCTCAGTTGACTGTCTGAATTATTGAGTCCATGTGAGCAACTCTCTGCAGAGTGCTGAGACCACACCCCAAACTGAAGAGAGAACAAGAGAGGTAGGAAGACCTGTTGGGGAGGCTGGCCCAGAAGAGGCTGGCTTGTTGTAGCAGCTAGAGGGCACTGAGATGCCCCTTCCCCCTTGGGCCCTTGGCAGGACCAGTGGAAAAGAGGGCCTGGATCCCCCTAACTTTCCTCCCCATATCCAACTGATCAGGGAAACCCGGGAAGCACCGGTGGGCAGTGGACTGCTCAGCTGCCAGGCCCTCAGATGGCCCAGCGAGGCTGTTCCAAGTCTATAGGAGATCATTGAGCCACTGCCTGCCCACTGGGCCTGCAGACCCCAAGTGAACCCCACTGCAGTGTGACATTAGACTGAAGCCTCACATTCTACCAATACCTGAAAAGTAATCACGATAAAATTAAGATGTGTGTAAATCACACCCAGAAACTGGTAGGATGACCTGGGAGCTGATGGAAAAACTCTACAGACCTCTTTACTGGACCTTGTCCGCTCTACCACAGAACACTGCTCACCTGTGTGGACACATAACTCTCGCACATCACTTGTCAATTCTCAGCTTAACATGGTCCTGTGCATTATTACTGGTACAGTAAACTCACTGCAAAAACCATGGCTTCCCAGACTGTCGCATATCGACCTACCTCAAATTTGTCACAACGTGAGATTTCTTTGGGAGCTCCATGGTATTTGAGGGCACAAGGATCTTCCAATATGTGAAGACCTAAATAATATACTGAATTTCTGACTCAGATCCAGAAAACCTTTTTGGCATACAGCACAAAAGCTCAAAGACTTAGAGTTTTTCCCCAAATATGAATGGCGGGTAAGGTGGAATGACAC
Source organism: Caretta caretta (assembly GCF_965140235.1). Lineage (NCBI taxonomy): Eukaryota > Metazoa > Chordata > Testudines > Cheloniidae > Caretta > Caretta caretta. Next base: position 70,288,492 of record NC_134214.1, on the reverse strand, counting down.
CAATTTCCAAATAAACACCTAATTGAAGACCCAACCAAAGAACACAATGGCTTTTCACTCCCATGGGAAAATATGATCCACTTTGAATTGCATTCACTTATTACATGGCAAATGCACCTATTTTCTCCATAAATGGTAACTGAGACACAATCCCATTTGTGATTGCAGAAATGAACTTCAAACTTTGGAAAACCTCGTCAGTTGATGTGCTGAATGATTATCCTGGTGGAATTTCTGCCATCTGCCTGCATCACCTGAAGCAGTTGATTGGTTGCCAACCTAGACTTGGACATTTAACATTCTAAGACACACAGAAGAAGAGGGTTTTGGATTAAGAACTAGACATTTTTGTAAATTCAAATTTTGGACATGATCTTGCACTCTTCTATAGCAGTTTTACTACAACACAGAGTTATGCTTATGTAAAACAGGTGTCAAGGTGTGGAGAATCAGATCCTGACTGCAGAGGTGTTGAGGTACACACTCATTCGGGCTTGTAATTCAATCTGGATTTCATTCTGCAACCCTTACTCATTTTGAGTAGTGCTTACATGAGTAGTTCCACTGGCGCTAAGTAATTACTTTCTACCCATCCTCAATTCCCTTGCCCCATAGTTTCAATTGGATAAATCGTTTCTCAATTCCGTTCCCAAAATTACTTTAGTGCAGTGTTAGTGGTACAGAATTTCAGTGGTCTGAGGAGTGATCCCTATATTTAGTCTATAAAGCACATTGGGAATCTTTCAGGATGAAAGGTGCTGTATGCATAAAAGGTATTATTAGCAATAACCTCTGAAGTATTGTGTGAGTTTAAACAAAACTATGGCAATCACGCAAGAAAAAAATGTTAAGCCACTTTTTCTTCCATTAACCACAGAAATAAATCTACAAAGTAAATAAAAAGCAGTTTGTTACATAAATTTTCCCATACTACATTAAGTAAGAAGCTATTTATTTTACTAATGAGAGGATGTCTTGAAAATTCACTCATTAATTAATTTATCTTTCAGAAGTTTACTAATCTTTCAGATTAGATTAGTAAAGTTCAGATCTTTACTAACGATGAGTGCCATAGCTATTAGCTTTCTCAAATTGCAAGCTGATTGCATGTAAATGAAAAGACCATTGGCCATGGTTTGCCATGTTTCTTTTGTTTTAAGTTTACATCATGAAAAATGAAGAAACATCCTTTCCAGGAATGAGTGTGTGAACTAACTACTCTTTATTATTTATTGTTTGTATTACAGTAGTGTGTAGAGATCAGGGCCCCATTGTGCTTGGCATTGTATAAACATATGAGAGAGGCAGTCCAAGCCCAAGAGCTTACAGTCTAAAGGCTACATCTACACTAGGAGGCAGAGGTGTGACTCTCCTGCTTGTGTACACATCCTTGTGCTAGCTCCCACTGAGCTTTTGCAAGTGTAAATAATAGTGTAGCACAGTTAGCAGCAGGGGCACAGTTTAGCCATGCAGAGTAGGTATCCACGGGGTTGAGGTGGGTTTGTACTTGGCACAGATAAGCCACACCTTTGCTGCTGCCACTACCTATGTTACCGTGGCTACACTGCTATTTATGCACACACTAGCTTGGTGAGAACCCGTCACAGTGTGTGTACGTGAGTGGGAGAATCACACCCCTACCTCCTAGTTTAGATGTAGCCTGATTGTCAGACAATAGAACACAGGTGGCTAAAAACAGACAAAGGGGTCACAAAGAAACAGTGAATGATGCTGGTCAACATGAAAAACAAGTGGTCACAGGAAACCTGCTGCCTAACTTTTGTCAAGTTTTTTGTAAGTGTCATAGCTGAAAAGAGTTTTAAGGAGGAATCTGAAGGATGATGAGGTGGCTTGGTGTAACGTAGGATTATTTATGAATATGTAGGTATCCTGTTTGCTAATAAAGGACCCAATTCTGCAGTCCTTGCTTACATTTTGACTAATTCATACTGCGTTTTAAAAAACAACAAAAACATTTCTAATGTCTTTAGCTTCAGGTCCAATGCTCATTTAAGTCTATGTGAGCCTTTCCATTGGCATCAGTGGGTATTGGATCAGACCCTTAGTGCTGATCAAAGGGGTCTGTTTGGACTACCTGTCATCTTCACTGTGAAAAAGAGTTATAGAATTGGGACTTATATTAACAAAAGGATATGCATATAGCTTTGATCTATGTCACATTTCACTGCTTATGTCAGACCTTTATGCCTGGAAAGAATGCCCTGTTCACATGTATATAGTCAGCTCATACTATTAAGAAGATGGTTAGTAAATGGCTACTAATTTGTGAGAGGAGAATTAATAAGAAGGGGCTTGATCTTACTCCCATTGAGGTCAATGGTGAAACTTCCATTAACTTCAATGAAGCACGATCAAGCCCCGAGTGACTTTTTCCTCTTCTCAGTAGTAAAAGAAACACTGTCAATCTCCTAATTAGCATATTATAAGTAACTTTGTATAACAAACTGCTTTCCATGTTCTTTTGTGGTTTTATTTCTGTGATTAATAGGAAAAAGAGGGTTAATTTTTTTTTGCTCAGGATACACTTTTTCTAAAATCACACAATAGTGCAGCTGCTATGGCTAATAATACCTTTTATATATATAGCACCTTTAATCCCGAAAGATCCCTAAAGTGCTTCATAGTTTATAAGTATAGGCATTGCTTCTCACACCACTGAAATAATGTACAAGTAATACTATACTAAAGTGGTTTTGTGTAAGTGAGCAAAGCATAATGTGTCCAACTGAAACTATGAGATGAAGGAATTTAGGTAGGGCAGATTGTGAATACTTGGAATTTGTGCAGAATATTGTTACTAACATGCCTATTCATGTGAAAAGTGCCAGGTCACCTTTAAAAAAAATTGCAAAATGATCAGCTTCTGGCTTTATATCTCAGTGAAAAAAACAGTGTACTGCATGCCATCATTTCTTTGTTACTCAGTATTTTATTGTTGTTGTGCCACTTTGGTTAGAGGAATCTGCTGTATAATTAAATGTTTTTATTGCACTTACAATGGACTTTGTATTCAGTAGAACTGATTGAACAAAAATTCACAACATGCTTTACTGATGACAGCATTTGTACACATTTAGAAAGAAATTAAGAGACTGATTCTGCAGGCACTTATTACTGGGTATAGTACTTGCACGCAACAGGGCTACTCATGGCAGTGAGTAGTTTGTCCTTTAAATGCTTGCAAGATTAGTTTCAAACTACATAGCATGTAACATATTCTACAAGCACCATATAAGTAAATATGTTAGGACAAGTGTGAAGAGTGGCAAATTGGCCACATTTTGAGGTGAATGACTAAACACGGGGAAGTGAGAGGCTCAGACTGTAGAACTGGATTGTTTTATGGGAGCGAGTTTTAGGAGTCATGAGCCAAGGAGAAGCAAGACAATTCTTACTGGGATCGTTATGTATTAGGCCTTTGACAAATACCTACTAGTTTGAGTTCCCTTTTCATTTAAATTGCATTTAAGCCCATATAAAAATAGCAGAAAAATTATTAAAATTTGGAGATGATTCCTCTGTTAGCAAATGGCAATATGTTTCAAGCTCTTACCTAAAGTACCCCCAGTGGACTTGGTCAGTGTTAAACTTTCCTATTTGGCTGTTCGTGTACTTTGTAAACTTGTTTTTTAGGGGAAATGGATTGTGTGTGAAACATTTTTTTTTCTTTCTGTGAAAGTGCTTACAAGGATGAATGTAAAATTGTCTGAACTATTTTACTTTTTATGGAATAAACTATAAAAGAAAATAAAAGGGCACAATTAGGGTCCTGTGCTAGCCTAGGCAATTCATTTGTTGTCAGTGGAACTATTTGCATGAGTAAGAACTACTTCAATGTGTATGGGTTTGTAGGATTGGGCCCTTAAACCACCAGCCTGACAAAACTGGAAATAGGGTAGAAAATGGCACAAAATATATCAAATTTGAGTCAATCTTAAGAAGATTGGAAGAGCAAATATTAAAATCAATTTTTCTAACTGTTTTATAATTGTAATCTTCTAATCCTATTTTAGGTAGCCTTGTTGACCATTTGTGTGTGTGTTAGGGGAGGATATCTAGCTAAGGTTCACCAACCTTCCCTTCCCTGATTTTCAGTCTTGTATCCTACTCTGACAGATTGGTTTATCAGTATGTTAACTTCTGGGAAGTTATCCTGCAAGGTAGTGAGGGTATGTAAAGGGATAGATGTTATCCAGGGGATAGACAGGAATAAGATTCATTGGAAATAGACATAATTTAAAAGGAGGGGATTAAAAAAAGGATGCAGCTACAAACTTCTTAAAGCTCTGATTAGGAGGCTGGAAATTGAAATCTAATGCACAAATCCTAAGACTTCATCCCAGGAGAGCAAATGTTCTGTCCTTTTTCTTGTTGGGAAGGAACACTATACAATGAACGAGAATATTCCAGATTTTGTGATTTCAGCTATAATTACAGAATATAAATATAAAAAAAATTTCATTCTTGTCTTAACAAGATTTTCCAAAAGAAAGAATGACAAAGATGGGGAGGGGGAAGGAGGAATGTTTTTCTGCATTAAAAGAAAAGGAGTACTTGTGGCACCTTAGAGACTAACCAGTTTATTTGAGCATGAGCTTTCGTGAGCTACAGCTCACTTCACTGTAGCTCACGAAAGCTCATGCTCAAATAAATTGGTTAGTCTCTAAGGTGCCACAAGTACTCCTTTTCTTTTTGCGAATACAGACTAACACGGCTGTTACTCTGATTTCTGCATTAAATTTCTGGGCGAAAAGTGAGTATCTTCACTCTAGATGGAGCTTTTGGTTAGACAGGAAGGCAAAAAACAAAACAAAAACCCAATAATTTCTAAACCCATAATTCACCCTGGAGAGAATAGGAAGAGTTGTTGTCAGAAGGGCAGTTTTTTTTGTTTTTTGTCTGTTTTTCTGGTTACAAATCAAAATGCCTGGAGGGTGGGTTTTTTATTTTTTATATTTTTGCCTGTTTCTTCTGTTCACTTTTTGGAGAAGAATAAAATATAGCTGTTTTGCATATGTATGTTTTTTTAAAAGAAATTTTACATGCTACAGAATTGAAAGACAAAGGCCTTTTCCATCATCCAGGCATTGAGGAGTACACAGGGGTGCCCTAAACTTCACTACCAAATATGGTCCCTTTAATACTCTGGCCCCTAAATTTTCAAAGTGTTTTAGCTGTCTGACTCTCATTAAAGTCAATGGGAGGTCTGTGCTAACCCCCCACCATACATGTCTATGAAAGTGTGCCCCTGGCTTTTTCTTCCTGTAATCCATTTAGTATCGGGATGGACCCTGTAAGTACTGCATGTACTCGGATGTGGTGGATTTCTCAGTGCTGTTTGTCCATAAAACTGCACAAGGTCTACTTTTCAGGGTAGACTCGGGCACTGAAAGAATGCAATAGATAGTTGTTATCCTCTGGATTTCAGTACTAATTATAAGGGGGCAGCTAGAGTCTGCAAGCGCTGAGCATGGAGGGGAAACCATCTGAATGGCTTGTCCAGCTCCCTGGCAGGAAGGAAAGTCAGCTATCTCCATAGCAATATTCTGTCTTCCGCAGCACTTGTGGAGTTCTCACATGGGATTGGGACATAGAAGGAGAGTGAAGGTAGAGCTGAGGGATGCACCTTTACTCCCTTCCCCAGTTGCCCCTGCCTGCCCTCCAAAGGCCTTGTGGCAATCAGGTAATCAAGCTAATACATCTGAAGCTGTGGAGGTGCCTCTTCCACTGAGAGGAGAATGCTTTCAGGGGGAGCAGAGGTCAGGATGAGTCCCTGGTACCAGACTAAGGGTGGATGATTTTGGGAGCATGGACCTGATGTGCAAGCAAAAGTTCACTCTCTAGGTGACTCTGGCTTCCAGAGTATTCCCTGGGATCTGTGGGATTGTGGGTCCCACACATCATTTCCTAAGTGACAACCTATCCCTCCCACCTCAACCAGTGTAACAGCGAGGAGGAAAATCTGAGAAAGAAACATTGCATATTTTTGTCTTGCCCGTAACTCCTTCCTACTGGAGAGCCAGCCAGGCCCATGGCTTGTAGTTATTGTACTGATTTGAAACATAGTATCTCAGAGAAAAAGTGGCTCTGAGTTTATTTTCTGTTATTTGTTTGCAACTGTAATGGGATGCCTATACCATGATTTCCCTCTTCCCCCACAAAAAAAAGTGTGTGTGTGGGAGGAGAAAAAGTTTACCTCTATTTCCCCGCTGCAAAGGGGGAGAGAAGCCCAGCTGCCCCCTGTGGGCTGCATTCAAGCTGTCAGTTGTAGAGAGAGGAGCAGACAGCTAGCCCCCAGTTATGGGAGGATGTAAATGGAAGAGCGGGTGCTTTATGTGGGGCCATCACACTAGGGAAACTCCCACTCAGAGCCTGGACCTTCACTATGGAGGAGCTCTTTCCAGGGCCCAGAAGGCTGCAACAAAAGGCAGCATTTGGACCTCTAGAAGCGAATAACCTGATGGTGCTGTGGCCTATAGCTCCCCATTAAGGAGAGGCCACAGCCGCAGTGATCTGTTATTCCAGTAAGACTGGGGCTTGTTGTTGGAAGCTCTGGTCCAGACAAACCCTAACCCACCGGGTATGCACAGGAACTTAATCTGTTACTGAAACCTGTTCTAGAAATGCAGTTTCCCCTTCAGCAGCCAGCTCAGCTGTCCATCAGGTAATCATAATTTTGAGAGGTCCTTTTCACAAATGAATGGGAAATATAGACCTATGTCCTTTCTGTAAATAGGTCATAACCACATACCACAATACATCAGAGCCAACTGTGTTCCTTCAGTGCTCTCTCACCTTTCCCCAAATCAGGCTAATAGTAATATGAAAATAGAGAATACAAGTCAGTAATGTGGCAGTCTAGGATACAGGGCCCCAATGGACAAGCAGTGCCTAAGATACATTTGCACCGTTCACCAAACATACAGGTCTTGTACCATCTGGGCAGAGTACTCCATAAATTCATTGTCGTCATCATTGAGGGACAAAACAGCTCTGTCTCACAACACACAAACGTATGCCCCAAACAGGACAGAATAACCCAAATTTAAGTCCTAACAAATAAGACCAGTTAATCAAACTGACTCAGCTATGATAGGCCCCAAATCTGCCTAATTTCAAATAAAATCCTGCCAACATCTCTGTAAAGCACATGCAAGTCCAAGAAATGGACATGAAACCCCATAGTCCATCAATAGAATGCTGTCTCATCAACACTCATTAGGTTCTGCGAACCAGTTATCCATTCTTAGAGGCACAATATGTTTTGTGCATGGCATGCCCTACACTGCGCAAGTAGAACATGCCTGGTTTTTGGACCAGGGATATGTCCAGCGAAGGATTGTTTCCATATTGAAAGCAAGAAAAGTTGCCATTTCTGCAGAGAAGTGACAGGATGCTTTTAACCAGACTTTTATCTAGTAGGTAGGTAGTAGCCAGTTAAGCAAAATAATTTGTGCTCCTAACCAACACCCCCAATCCTAGATTCAGAAATTTCTAGTGAATTGTTTAGTAGATCTGGTTTCTACCTATTCCTCTGGTTTCTGCCTATTCAATGGTGAAGGTTAATATTATCTGGATGTAATGTGCTAATGCAAAATGCATTCGTGATAACATGAGTGATCTTGGCCCTACCCATTGCCAAGGAATTGAGACAAATTGCTGATGCATTTACTTTCATTTTAAAGTGTAATCATGTATTCTAAGTTGAAATAAGGCTAACACTCGGGTATGTTCATTTCATATTTTACTGTTAGATTCTCTTGTCGGGGGCTTTTGGAAGTAAAAAATTATCGTGTGGCAGCACAAAAATACATTTTTAGATTAGATGGACATACAGAATTTCCTAGCATTCTTCTAGTGCCATTTTCTGACTCTTTATTTGTGCAATGCATTGTACATTGTTTTTCGTGTGTTTTAATTGTTGCTACAGTGTCAATTCTTAACATTGAGCTGTAGCATTTAGCTGCATTATAGATTTTTTTTTTTATGTACTGCAGTGCTTCTACCTAAGTAAATTGAAGTAGACATCTCATCAGCAGGGAGATCTTCACCTTTTCCTCCATGCTTTCAGTTCTCATTCCATATATCTAATTCTCAACACTGGTGCAAACCTGTTTCATTGCTAATAGCAGTGCCCTCTATTTCCCAGTGTTACCAGTTTATAGGAAAAGTTAATGCAGCATGTGATTACGATTTCTGAAATAAGTGATAGTCATAGCATTTTTGAAATATTTGCAGTTGTGTTAGCTCTCAGCATTTTCCCAAACTTGGAGTTGTAGATTTAACAGGAAGGGGACTTCAGCTATATGTGGATTAATGTGGAAGAATAAATAGAATGATGGGGATCCACTGTGCCAGCCTTCCAGATGCATATGGATGGAGCATAGGTGATTACAGAACAGCATTGCCCATTTCTTTATGACTGTTTCATTTTTATATCTTATCAGTACAAGTTGCAATTCCTCAGAAGTTACCACAATACACGTTAGTTGCAGGTCAGTATTAATAATTTGGAACTGTATCATTTAGCAAAAGAAACTCTTTGCTGTTTTCCAAGTTTTGACTGTGTGACTTTAGCAACTACTAGATGTCTCCCCTTGTTTCTTACACTCCCAATAGTAAATTGAGGAGCGGTTTTCCCCTTCCTACAGGAACAGGAGCTATGCCAATCAAAACCTAGAAATACAATGCTCCTGGAAGAGCCAAGGCCTTGAATCAATAAAGTACTTAAACACATGCCTAACCTTAAGCATCTGAAGAATCCCAAGTCTTGCTCTTGTTCCTCTGAATTTCCATTTGAATATGACTGTTTTTTTCCAATGGTGATAAGAATGTAGGGCCTCATTCTATTACAGTGGTGTACATTAAGAGTAATGTAGCCCCAGTCAAATCAATGGAGTTATACAGGTAGGAAATTTGGCAAACCAGACTCTTAGAGCATTAAGTTTCTACTTCTGGGCAGGAAACTTCCTCAGATCTGTTCTTCTGAGAGAGGGAGGTCTTTCTTCCCAAGCATCTCTATGGAATGGATGGGTGGATACTCATGGTTATTGATGGCTACAAAAAGATTGTGGCCTGGAATAGTGACAGAGAGAGAATTATACAGAAAAATAACCTTCAATTAAGTGGAGTGAGTAAATATTTGAGAAGATGTGAGATTAGTTTGCTTCTTAGCTCTAAAAGAACTTTTTTTAGCCAGTTGGGGGGAACACTTTCCCAGATTTCCAACTGTCATTTGAAATAAGAACTGCAGGTGAAGGTTGTATATCTCTTGAAATATTCTCTCATCAAAACAAGTCAGTTTCTTGAATAAAACATAATCTATGAGATGATGAACAACAGAGATCATTGTTTTTGCACAAGTTATTGATTTCTAGAAAAAAAACCACCAACCACCTAATAATGTAGCAGTTGATGCCCATGGAATAAAGCTGATAACCATGTGTTATTAATGTCAGCATTGAACAGAAGGATTCAAAGATTCGAAGTCTTGAGCACATGACATGGCACTTAGAAGGCTTAGAGTAAAAAGAACTGATTGTGGAAACTGAGGTAGGTACGCATTGGCTCGCACTGATCAGAAGTTAAACCACATTCAGGTCATTCTGCTGACTGAAAGAAAGAGTATGTGTCACCAGCCATTTGCAAATACTATTAGTGGTCTTCTGCCAGAAGAAACATCGGTTTGACATAGTGTTTTGAACTTTTCCTTCTGAGGAGTTCAGTGCCACAAACTTTAGCTACAAACTTATACATAATATTCCTGTATTCTTATGTTCAGCCCTTCATCCAATACTAGCCATGGGCCTTTCCGGGTAGATTGACAGCACTTTGAACTGCAGCTAACTAGTGCCTAAACAGAGACTCAAACTCATTTAATTTATAATCCAAGTCAAATATGAACTCAGACATCCAGAGATAATGCTACTTAGCCCTCTGAATATGGTATTCAGCTTAATTTCTGCCATGGTTTCTATGAATTAAGGGGTCCTAGTCTTACTCCCACTGCATGTAATGGGAGTTTTGGTATTGACTTTAAAGGGAGCAGGTTAAGGCCTAAATTCAAAGGAGCCCAAATTTGGATCTGGATTAAAATCAAATTCCAATGACATTTTTTAATCTTTATTTTCTGCATTGCAGCTCAGCCAGTGTATGATATCCATAACTATTAGCCCACAGCTATTAAACTGAAGATAAATTGTAATATGTCTTAAATTATAGCATGAGGGTTTAGTGTGTTGGATAACAACTGTATTTGTTTTAGTTCACACATGAGAGTGCGTGTGCATGAGCAAATGTGTAACTCCCTCCATGCTTTCCCCCCCACACTCTCCCATATAGTTCATTTGCCATCACAGCTCAGGTGACAGGCACAGCCCTAATATTTCCAGCATCTCACAAGCTAACGTTACCTTCTGATAAACTACTTTGTTCTTCATTTTTTTAGTTGCTAAAATGTCAGCAGGGCTCATGAAAGGTGCTGCTTTGGCAACCATGGAGCCAGAAGTTCCTGTTTTGTCATGGTACTAGCAGAGTATTAACAGCAGCAATATGTGCTTTGCCAGGGGGCCTCAGACATCTAGAACTCACTCACCCCACAGTGACTCTGCTTTTCTCCCCTCCCCACATTGTTTTTTATTTTTCTCTGTCCTTTTTATCTTATCACATTATCAATTTATCGTCACCATTTTAGTATCAGTCATTTGTCTCCCTTCTGCAATTGCCCTTAATATCCCCTTCTCTCTCTCTCTGCCTAACTCAATTTCTCTGGTCTCCTTCTTTGCGCTCACCTTCTTAGTTTCCGGTTTTCCCATTTTTATAGGTTTATATATATAGGGGGAAATATGAGCAAGAGCCAATGAAATATTATATGTATTATTCTGTTAGAGATATTCTGATGTCCTGAATGTCTTGCAAACCTTTTGTTTTGTTGCTAGACAACACCTCCCCCTCCTTTTTTCTTTCTGTTGCTGTTGCCATAGCACCCCCATCAGTCCAAGCACAAATGACAGACAGAGAACAGCCATCACTATATAAATAGGTTGTTTTTAAGTGCAGTTCCTGCCCCATGGCAAGAGCTGCTTGCTCCATATATCTGAACAGAGAATTTGAATCATGTTGCTTTTGCCCCTTAAAGCACCATGGCTACATTGAGGCCGATTGGTTTGGAAGGCAAAAAAGATATCACTTCAAAATAGTCTCTGTTTCCATAACTAAAGAATTGTAAACCAGTGTCAGTAACTTTTTCAACCTGCAGGGTAAGCCGTTTTCCATGAAAACTCCAAACCCCAGTCAATATATATATGTACTTGATTAGTTTATAAAAATAAAAACCAGAAGCAGATTTGTATGGGATGGAGGGTCTAAAAGTGACTGTAAAGAGGTGGAACTTATTTCCTCAACCAAAATACCAAAGTATGCATAAGCATGATTGTGATTTAACTTACACCCATTTTACATTCATGTAACTCCCCTGGGCCTGATTTTTCATGATCTTGCAGTAAAGCTGGTTGGAAATTTTGCGATGGAAGTTCCCTGTTGAAAATGATGTTCATCAAAATCAAAATGTTTTACTGGAACATGGTACTTTTGACAAAATTTGACAAAAATAAATGTGAAATGATTCCAAATCAAATGTATTATTTTGTTTTGGTTTTTATATTAATTTTAATATAAGTATATGTATAATTATACTTAATATGTATGTGTATATATTATAACATTTTAACATTATCTAAACAATATGTGGGATAAGGTTGTCTTGATATTGACAAATCAAAATTTTAAGGAATTTTTGTTCCACAATTTTTTTGTTGTTGAAATCCTGACTCTTCATTCCAACTGGAAATGAAAACAAATTTCAAAATGTCAGAATTTCCCTCTGGATGGAAATTCTGTTTTCTGACTAGCTCTGCGGGGAGAGGGATAGCTCAGTGGTTTGAGCATTGGCCTGCTAAACTCAGGGTTCTGAGTTCAATCCTTGAGGGGACCTGTTCGGGATCTGGGCCAAAAATTGGGGATTCATCCTGCTTTGAGCAGGGGGTTGGACTAGATGACCTCCTGAGGTTTCTTCCAACCCTGATATTCTATGCACCTGGTATAATTTACACCTGTGCATATGGGATACCAAATCAGCATGGTGTCCTTTTATACATACTTTGCACTAGTGAAAATGATTGCACAAGAGAACCAGGCTTATTGAGTGCAGTGGAGTTACAATGATTTACAATGAAGAGAGAAGAGGATCAGACCTACAGTGTCCAATGTGTGTGTCTCACTTTCAGGGTACTATTCATCAACTGTTATTAATGGATGTCATGGTTTGTGTGCTTACCATAAGTATATTAAATTGTTAATGAAAACAATGTAAGATATATCATATGGCTGTAATTTAAATTGAAAAATAAAAACAAAATTTAAGGACCTATGAGTTTAGGTTGAAACACCACTATTAACTTATTGCATTTAACCTTGTGATGTAAGGTATAAGAATTTATATTGTGTTTAGAGTTGCAGTATGGCTAGATGAATTAAGGACAGAATAACAGCTTTACCTTAATAATTATAAGGTTGTCCAATATAATCTGTATATGTACAGGTCTGTAGATGTGTGTATATATTTATACATTGTTTTTATGATGATATTTATTATAATTATTATCTGGGCATTATTTTATCCTAATGGTTTCACAAGCAATTTTAGCACTGGGACTATAATTCACAGGAGGTAAAGCTTTGAGTTAGTTTTGTAATCCCTGTGCTAACAAATGAACCAATAAGATTAAAAATACTATCCCACAGATACCAGTCCTGTATATGTTTACTGCAGTTTTTCTTCAATATTTGATATTTACGGTACTCTACAGTACATCCAGAATATTTAAAGAACATAATGCTATTCTGAGGCCTTGACAGCATTTTAAACACTAGCTCTTTGTTGAAGCAAGCATATATTTTTCCTTATTGTGGCGGAAGGAAATGCTATAGATGTATTTATCCCAGCTATAGTGAAAATAAAATAAAAAAACCCCTCATTTATTTCTTGAATTAATTTCTTTGTATTGCTCTGTGTGTGCGTGTGTGTTTCCTTTAACAGGATGTGAGGATTTTTGGTGGTAGCTTGTCATTAATATAGTACATGCTCAGGTATAAAAATAGTGCAATATCCATAGTAGTATATTTATATGGTATTATCAGAATCCTGTCATCAAATACATATACTACAATACTGTTACTGTTACTGATCATTGGGAGCTGCTGATAACTTGCTTAATTATATATTCAAAAGTGCATTAATATTCCCTAACAATGGATTTTTAAAATGACTGCTTGTACCATACTTTTCCTTCACTCCTGAATGCCTGTGTATTGTTGCATTAAACCTTACACTGAATTATCAGACTGCTGCAGATAATATAGTACTATGCAACATGAACTTAATATCCAATCCTGCAAATCCTCACTCATTGAGTAGCCCCAAAGCAATTAATAGGGAATAATGTCTTCTTGGGTATGTAAAGATTTGCATGATCAGGTACTTATTTTGTGATGCATCTTCCATGGAAAGCATTTTGGGATGAAATGTATGGTGTTAAATCATACAGAACCCAGAAGGAGAATAAAATTAGGAGAGCAAGGAAAGAAACATCTTTTTTTATATATATGAACATTAAGAAGAGATGCAGTTGAGTCGGTAAGGGGGATGTAGATGACCAGATCGTTAGGTGTTGTAAATTGAAGTAGTTCCACTGACTTCACAAGTTAATTTTAAATTGATGCCAGCTGAGTGTCTTGCCCATAGGAAGGCTGTACCAGAGGTCAGGAGCTGCAGAGAAGCAGATGCTTCTACCAAGAGTGGTAAGATAGTGTACACTGATGTAGTGTCACATTGTATTCCACAACTGGAGACCTCTACCTTTTATAATTTTCCTGAAATTTACTCTGCTGGAGGGATTCATCCATACTGAAACTAAAGATAATCACCTTTCTCCCTCCCCCACAAGTCTGCGGTTTTCAAGGCATCTATGTTTGTATATACAGCATACGGTTTGTGTGCAGCTCAGAAAACAGGCAGAATGGTATTGAATGTTCTTCTCCTTCTCCCTGAAACACATACGTGTCCTTTTCTAGTACTGATGCCATGAACTAAGTTTCACTGAATATCATCAGCGTATTTAAGAGGAAGGAACATTGGCAGGTTGTTTAGACTCAAATTTGACCTGATTTAGAATTACTTTAATACAGTGAAAAATGCCCTGTTGCTGATTTTCCAGCATAGTAAAGGTAGCCATTGATCACAGGGTGAGATCAACCCCTACCAAAGAAGAAAAATCACAACTCCCTCCATGGCAAGTGTCCAGTATGGACGTTATCTGACAAGGTTCTCAGCATATCTGGGACTGAACCCATTAGGAGACTCATCTTGCTGGTGTGTAGTAGCTTAGTTCATGACAACTGGTCCTAGATTTGTGCCCCAATAAGAGCTTTAAAAATTTGAAGCAGAAAGAGGAGCACCCAGGCTAGCACATAGAACATTGGTGTGATTTGATTACTGCTCTTTTGGGGCCTGATCCAAAGCCCCCTGAAATGAGTGGCAGTGTTTTCATTGTCTTCAATAGTTTTTGGATCAAGTCCTTCCTTGGTTCTGAAGTGGTCTGGTTGCTGTGTGTTGTGATAGTAGTTGGACTTTCCATCAGTTGTTGGCCAAAGTTCTTCAGACATCATTTTGATTAGTTTTCCTTGCCCGTGTGAATTGCTATATTAGATGATAGAACATTTTAATGCTTAGAGCTGTCATGTAGTTTTAGTTGTGCAAAATTCAGAGGTGGATTAAGAGTAGTACAATTTGTATCCCAGCTCTGTGGTCTGCAGAGGTCCATATGCAGAAATGAATTAGCCCACCCCAGCAGGTGGCAGACAGCTGATGCCTGCTTGCAAACCACTTGCTGGGGTGGGATGAGGTTGGCTTGGCTGTCTCACTAGGGAATGAGATCAAGGAGTTGGGAATGAGAGAAAGATGAGTGCCAATGTGGCTGAGGGAGGGCTGGAAAGGAGGGTTTGTCTTTGGGAGCAGAGAGTGGGAAGAACACACTCTCATAGGGACTCTAATATTTTTGGAGGATCCATTCTTCACATTCTGAACTCAACATTTATGAAGTGGGAACAGAAAAAAGCAGATATAAGGGATTATCTCCTTATTGCTGTTCGTTTTATTTAACAATGGTCACAGTAAAAGATAGCATTTCATTGACCTAGTTTTGCAACAATTCTCAAATCATTTGGCTTTCGCATTTCCACTGTTTGGCTGGCATACTGCTTTAGGGCTTTTTAATAATCTCTTTCTTTCTTTCCTTTTTACAGCTACTCTTGGTGTTCTTCAGGAGAACTCATTAGCCATTCTGGAGATGGACTTGCTGTCTGGAACCTACCTCTTGGCAGTCTTATTAGCCTGCATTGTATTTCAATCTGGTGCCCAAGAGAAGAATTATACTGTGAGGGAAGAACTGCCGGAAAATGTCCTGATTGGCAATTTGCTCAAGGATCTGAATTTGACACTGGACCCGGATGTGCCCCTTTCATCACCTCTTCAGTTCAAGCTTGTGTATAAGACTGGGGATGTGCCATTAGTCCGGGTGGAGGAAAACACCGGTGAGATATTCACGACTGCAAACCGCATAGACCGGGAGAAGCTGTGCTCTGGCATTTTTAGTGAGAACCGCTGCTTTTATGAGGTGGAGGTAGCAGTTTTGCCTGATGAAGTCTTCAGATTGGTCAAGATCAGATTCCTGATAGAGGATATCAATGACAATGCTCCCCTTTTCCCCTCAACAGTCATTAACATCTCCATCCCTGAGAACACAGCCATTAATTCCCGCTATTCAGTCCCTTCGGCCATTGATCCTGACATTGGAGTGAATGGCATTCAGCATTATGAACTTCTTAAGGTGAGTGTCTTTTATTCTTCCGTAGTACTGTGTGTCTTGATGTCACTACCAGTCCACAAACTTTTCTGGTCTTCACTAGATCACTGAAATGCAGAATTACCCTATATTGCCATCCTAGAGATGCACCATATTTGTCCTAAAATGTTGAGAATGCCCCTTTTTGATTACATTAAAGCACATCATGTTATCACTTTGTGAAGATCTATGTATGTATGTACGTGTGCACAGTATTATGTGATAAATAACATGATGTGCATGTATGTCTGTGTTAACTGTCCACCAATCCATTAAGGGGTATATGATTTTTATATAACTGGCCAAAAGTCTTCTCAGACCAGTAAGGCATTTGCTCATAATATGACAGGCATGTTTACAACAGCTTGCGATGGACTAAACTCTTCCTACTGCTTGCAAATGAGATTTGAGCAGTGGAAAATCAGCCCAGGGGAACTTGTTTCCTTTATAAAAGACATAAGAAATGTTCCTTGACTCTCTGTTATATTAGTGTAAAACTTGAATAACTCATTTGCTGTCAATGGAGTTACTCCAGATTTACTCCTGTGCATCTGAGATCATAATTTGACCCATAAAGGCATCAAGAAAACTTTCAAGGTTGTGGGTCAGATCCTCAGCCGGTGGCAATGGAGCTATAATGATTTACATCAGCTAAAGATCTGGCCCAGAAAACAGAAGGTGTACTGTGGAGGTTTCCAAACTCATAGCAATTTTATTTGTCAAGAAGGAAGGTATTTTTTTTTTTTTGGTCATATATACACACACATTTTGTAAACAGCCCGTATGCTAGCATGTGCTTAGTGCATATGATCAGCAGCCCTGGCAGTGAGGCATTTGAAAGAACAAAGGAGACCTGTAAAATGGACATAAAAGGACTGATATAGATGAACAATTCCAAAGAAGGGAAGACAAATCCCTCCAGTGAGCTGACTTGATCAGATTGTTTCTCTAATGATGGGGTAGGCCTGTGGGGGGGATGTGTTATTCTCAAAGACCATTGTAACAATGCAAATTTGCTTGTAACAAGCAGGGCATTTGACATTTCACATCAGAAAGTCCTGGAAAATACCAGCTTTTCTCCCCTCTGGCAATGAGAGGGGATGGGCTGAAATGCAGACAAATATGGAATAGGGAATAAAAGGATAAAATGTAAGTGTATGAAAATAGATGAGGAAGATTTGTGGTCACTGCAAGGAGACAATTGCAGACAGATAATTGTTTGACATAAAGTTATGTGGCTCTCAAGTGAAGGTTTCCCTGTACATGGGTGTCCTTAAACTGGAGAGTTCAAAAGGAAAACTAGTTAAATCCTAAAACCTATTGGAATAGCATGTGAGAGGCTGAAAATGTCCCCTCTCCCTGAAGGACTTGGGCATATCTCTGCACAGTTCACTAGACAGTCTCCACAGCAAGCATCCTGATTTACTGGCCGCCTCCTTCAAGAATGCATAATGGATGCAGGCTATTGCATCATTTGGCTGGCTAGATATCTAACAAACACTGAGACTGGAATTTGCCAGCAATTTAATTTAATTTAATTTAGTTTTTTTAAAGTAGCTTACTGCCTGAATTACTTGTGGAGAAGTGGATACTAGCTAATGACAAAGGGAGGAAATTATCACCTGTCTTTATGGAAATCTTTTAAAAAGCAGCAGCATTCCTTTTAAGTTTTTCACACACTTAGGATCTATGATGCACAGGCAACAAAGGGGCACTTCTGTGGTCTTGTGGACGTACACTGTGTAGGTCCTGGCTACTCATTAAAAATAATGGGAAGGCTTCACAAAGCGTAGCCTTGGGCATGCAGAAGCACATGGCATTGGAGGTGTTAACAGAGTCATCTTTTGAGTTTAAAAAAGTCATCACAAGTCTGGCATATTTTGGGAGGAAAGTGTTATTGTGATTCATTTGTTAACTTTGGTTTTAGGTAGATTTATAGTAAATAGGTAATGGAAAATGATTTATTTAAAATGATCCTCGATGTTGCAGCGTTGGGTGGAAATCTAATTCATCTTAACTTTTTTTTAAAGAAAGATAGATAAGGGCTGCAGAAAATGAAGCTGGCTAAAAGGAAACAAGAAGGGCTTTTACAACTATGTCATGGGGAAGAAAAGAAATACTGGAGAGGTAGTAGACCCATTAATAAATGAGGAGGGAATGACATTAATGGTGACTCTCAACTGGCTGAGCTACTGAATTGACTTTGTTATAAAAACCTAGCCTTTAGCAAGAAAAATAAAACAGAGGCTTTGGAGAATTCAGAAAGAATAAAAACCTTGTTAATAAAGGGAAACCAATGTGAACATTAGTATCTGTAGAAATCAGCCAGTACAGTTACTATGCACTGCAAACTTCTTAAGGGAATTAACTAACAAACTTACTGGACTACTGGTAGGTTTGTTTTTTTTTAAAAGTAAGGAAAGTGCAATTTCAATGTGTGAGCATCCACATCAGGACACCCCACATTGTTCCTTAGTTCCAGCCAAGGAAAAATGTGGAGCAATTGTGGTATCTTTTTTTAAAAAAGAAAAAGAGCAGTTCTACGGATTACTGTTATGTGGACCAAATTCTGCTCCCAACTACACCATACTACCTTCTTTATAACAGTGGAGATGCCTGTTAGGTTTGAGAAATTGAGATCAGAATTATGCCCAGTAAATTGAACTTTTAAACCTTGTTAAATAATGGAACTATTCTTAAGAGGAGAAAATAGTCTATCAATATCGAGGTGATAACAGAACCTTGAGCAAAAAGCAGCATGCCTTTTACGGTATAAAGAATAAATTTTAGGTAGGCTTGATCTAGCAGTTCCAGAATCAATCTCAGCTCGCACTGACTTTAGTGAGACTTGCCTGAAAAGGGCTGTGAAATCAGACCAGCAAATGTTTACTTTGATGCTACTGAAGTGGGAATAATTGGAAGTGTTGTCTGTTGCCCTTGGGCCCCCTGCATCAGTAAGTGTAGAGGGTTCAGAATACATCCCCACATTCTGGGGAATGTCACTGTCATCAAGAGGGGGATCCCTGGGCTGGGGTGGTTCTATAACACTGCTTCCCTCTGTACTGCAAATGCAGCATCTGAGTCAGAGGATGTACCAAGTCTGAGGTCACGGTGCAGCCAGGGCATCATTGCTCTTGCAATACTCTCTTGTTGTTCTCAGCTGCTCACAGCTCTTACAGAATATGGGCAGTCTGAGCACAAGTTAGAGTAGCTTTGAGGTTGCTTTTAGTTGAGGTAGGTGGAGAGTTGCAGGGAATCCCTCTAATAGAAAGGTTGGGTGTTCGGTACACGTGGAGCTTGTGGTGGGTGTGGGGAGATGCAAAGAGCCCCTGGTGTGCGCATTGGACTCAGCCTACAGAAGCAACAAAGTGACTGTGTAGTAAATATACTGCAACAAAGTGAATATGTTGTTCTAGATTTAAACACAACAACATACTTTCAACTCATTTGCAACATCAACAAGCTGTACAGTACTTCCAGGGCATTATCTGCTTCTAGCCCTTTATTGACATTGCACTTTTTAATAGTTTTAGCTAAGCTTTACTTGCTGCCTGCTTGAGGGCAGAGTTTATTTGTGATACGTGGAGAAGATTATTGCTACATAAATAATTATTTATGAACCTAAACCTCACACTCAGAACTCATCTGAACTGCTTAAGGTCCTTAATAGCCAGGTTTTCAAGCAATATTAACTCTGGTTGGAAATACGATGACTTTCATATGATTTTTCAGCAGTACCTGCTTTCCTCACTATTTGTACAGTTAAAGGCATTCAATATATGTGATTGCCTTTAATATACAGCAATGATAGCATTACTCCTCTCCAGATGAGGTAAAAAGCCATCATAATTGTTGCATTCTAAATCATTAGAATATTGCAAAATACATTATTAATCAGTTACAAAATCATTTTAATATAAGATCATGCTCAGTGCATTTTTAGTAAAACAAATCAAATCATTATTTGAATCTGTTGTCTATTATTAAAAATCTGTGTAGTTAGCACCTTGGTAATTAATTATCTAATTTTAAATAGGAATAGTTTTTCCAGGTAAGTATATTTGACCCAGTTCCTGCAGTGAGCTCCACACAAGCACAGGAATATGCTCCAAAGGATCTCGTTGCAAAATTGAGGCCATTACTTGTACCCTCCTAACGCAGGATTTAATTTGTCTAGTGTTGTGCACAGAAATTTTATAGAGCTTTCCTTTCAGAAAGCTTATACTGACCATCTGAGGCTAGCATCCAACCCTCCTTTCCTGTCCATTTTTTCTAGGTTTCTAGGATGTACCTCAGTAGGCAAGAACTTCCAATAAGTAGCTAAGTGATTCATTGTAAAACACATTCAAACTTTATAACTGACTCTCTGCTTCAACTGTACAGTGTTCGAAGTGTCTGAACTCTAACAGGCAGGCAGTTCCATCTATTCTCTGTGTTAGTTCCTGTGGTGCTTGCTTAGAGAAGGCTGTAGAGAGGACATATGGGAGAAATGCTGTTTGAGTTTCAGAAAAAGACTATGTTTTTATATTTGCATAAAGGACCAGAATCTAGCAGAACAAATGGCATCTAGATAGACTTCAATAAATCATACTGTTATCCTGCCTAAGAGACTGTTTGCAGGTTGTAAAAAAATTTCGCTGATCCTGTAAGTGCAGTAGCAATTGCAATTGATCAGGCGCTGCAAGAATACATTACTAATTACTTCAGATAGGTTTTCAGTAGGTTGCACTATTTTAGAATATATCACTTTAGTAACACATAACAAGTTAGGTTCCCTTTTTTCTAAGAAAGTTCTAAGAAAATATGCAGATATGCAAGTCAATATGCAGATATGCTTGTATCCAAAGGAATTTGCCATTCTCATTTAGTCATAGACAAGCACTTTCATAGATTTATAGATTTCAAGGCCAGAAGGGACCATTGTAATCATCTAGCTGACCTCCTGTGTAACACAGGCCATAGAACTTCCCCAAAATAATTCCTAGATCAGATCTTGTAGAAAAAAATCTTGTTTTAAAAATTGTCAGTGATGGAGAATCCACCATGGCCTTTGGTTAATTACAATCACTGTTAAAAAAAAGTACACCTTATTTACAGTCTGAATTTGTCTAGTTTCAATTTCCAGCCATTGGATCACGTTCTACCTTTCTCTGCTAGATTGAAGAGCCCATTGTGAAATATTTGTTCCCCATGTAGATACTTAGACTTTAATCAAGTCACCCCTTAACCTTCTCTTTGCGAAGCTAAATAGATTGATCCCCTTGAGTCTATCACTACAAGGCATGTTTTCTAATCCTTTAATTGTTCTCGTGACTCTTCTCTGAATTCTCTCCAATTTAACAACTTCATTCTTGAGTTGTGGACATCAGGTAAAATAGCTTCTCTACTTCGACTCAAGATTCCCCTGTTTATGCATTCCAGGATTGCATTAGCTCTTTTGGCCACAGCATCACAGAGGGAGCTCATGTGCAGCTGATTATCTCCCTCCCCCCAAATCTTTTTCAGAGTCCCGCATCCTGTAAGTATGGCCTGTGTTCTTTGTTCCTAGATTAATGTATTTACATTTAGATGTATTAAAATGCATATTGTTTGCTTGTGCCTAGTTTACTAAACAGTCCAGATTGCTCTGTATCAGTGAGCTGTCCTCTTCTTTGTCACTCTTCCAATTTTTGTTTAAACTTTATCAGTGATGATTTTATGTTTTCTTCCAAGTCAATGATACAAATGTTAAATAGTGTACCAAGAACCAGCTCTGTGGGACCCCACTGGAAACATACACGGTCAATGACAATTTCTCATTTACAGTTACATTTTGAGACCTATCAGTAGGCCAATTTTAATCCATTTAATGTGTGCCATGTTAATTTTATGTCATTCTAATTTTTTTCATTAAAATGTCATATGATAACAAATCAAATACCTTAGAGAAGTCTAAGTATATTATATATCAACACTACCTCTTTTATGAGTGAAGCTTGTAATCTCATAAAAATATAGCAGGTTAGTTTCACAGGATCTATTTTCCACAAAGCCATGTTGATTTGCATAAATTACATTACCGTTTTAATTTTTTTTATTAATTGAGTCCTGTATCAGCCACTTCATTATCTTGCCCGGGTTTGTTGTCAGACTGACAGGCCTATAGTTACCCGGGTCATCTCATTTATCCTTTCAAAAAATTGGCATAACATGAGTTTTATTTGTCTTCTGGAATTTCCCCAGTGCCCAAGACTTACTGAAAATCAACATTAACTGGACCTGCTGACTTTAAAATCAACATTAACTGGACCTGTTATCTGGACCTGCTGACTTTAAAATGTCTAACTTTAATAGCTTCTCTTTAACATTCTTTAGAGATACTAGTGGAATGAAAAGAGTATTATCACCACCATATATGAGATTATATCATTTGATATTTTTCCCAGATACAGAACAGAAATATTTATTGACTACATCTGCCTTTTCTGCATTATTATTGTTATTATTGATAATTCTACTGTTTCCATCTAATAATAGACCAATACCATTATCAGGATTATTTTTGTTCCTAATATGTTTAAAAAACTCCTTCTTATGGGCCTTAACTTTACTGACCACAGGTTTCTCCTTGTGGCCCTTTGCTTCCCTTATAAACTTTCTACAAATCATAACTTCTGATTTATATTCATAACATCAACTTCCCCTGTCTTCCATTTTTATAGATTTTTTTTAATGATTTTTATAGTTGCCTTCTCTTTCCCATTAACCAGATCTTTTTTTTAGCTAGCACAGCCTTGTTCCTGCACTGTGTCTTTTTGAGCATCTAATAAGGTGGTCTTAAGTGATACTGTATTATCATTCACATTTTTCTTATTAAATTCTTCTTCTCAGATGGTTTGGCTCAGTTGTTTTCAGCTTTGTGAAACTGGCCCTATTAAAGCTCCAACTACATATATTACTAGTCTGGACTTATTTGCTTGCACATTCTATATGTGATCATGTTATGGTCTCTTGTACCTAAATTACCATCAATTTTTAGTTCTGTGGTCAGTTCGTCTATATCTGTCAAGACAAGGTCTAATAAAGATCTCCCCCATGTTGGCTGCAATTCTTTCTGAGTTATGAAATTGTCATCGATAATGTTTAGAAATTCAAAGTATGGCAGCATGAGACCTCCAACATATGTAATTCAATTAAGGTTCCCCCATGATCACACAGCTTTTTCCCCCACATGTTGCAAATAGGTGCATAAGGAGCAGGACATCCTGTACCCTAGTGTGATTTGGTGTTCTGTAGCAGACCCAACTAATACCCCAACTTGTGTTTTATCTGTTAGGACATTGATCAGTAAGCATTCCAGAACATTTTCTTCTGAATTATCAGTGACCCAGAAACAGGTAATGCCATTTTGTCACCTCCCCTTTCGCCCACTTGATCCTTCTTAAATAGATTATAACCATTGATTTGAGCATTCCAGTAGAATGACCGGGTCCCTGCCCTTAGGTGCTTATGGTCTAATTTTGACATCTGCAATAATGGTGCAAATGCTAAAATGTGTGCAAATACAGACTCTGCGGAGGGTTGTATAGGAAAGTTTTGCAGAAAAGCTGGGCTTTGTCAGTGAATTTAGTGGAGGAGAGTAAGAAGCTGCTCCAAACATAGGCATAAAAGGTGGCACAAAGCTGAGAGGAGGAGGAGACAAAGGGTATGTCTACACTGCAGTGGGAGATGTGACAGCAGCTCATGTAAATATATTCACACTAGCTTTAATGTAGTTCATGCAGCTAAAAGTAGCAATGAAGATATAGTGGCATGGATCCCAGCACAGGCTAGGAATATACATATCCATGGGTTTGGGTGGGCTTGTACAGCTCATGCGAGGGGTGCTGGAACAATTTTCATAGTGGGGGTGCTGAGAGCTATTGAACCAAACTGTAAATCCTTTATATAATGGAAACTACTTCAAGCCAGGGCGTGCAGCATCACCCCCAGCTCTAGCACCTATGGCTCATGCTGAAGCCTGTGCTGCTGCACCGTCACTGCTGTTTTTAGAAGCAAGACTAAAGCTAGATGGGAGTGGCTACCTGAGCTACATGACCTTTACAATGCCTTGCTGCTCACAAACAGCCTCCAGCCTCTAAGTTGCTTCCAGCTATCTGTGTGTGTGTGCTGCAGCCAGCCAGCCACACCTTGCTTCTTACCAGCCTTAAAAATTACCATAGGGGGCACCAACAAACTCCCAGTACTCAGATTTCCCCCCAGGAATGTATGTCCTGTACTGCCCAGCACTCTCCTGGACAGTACGGCTATACTGTGTTAAGTCTGTTATTCCTTTAATAAGAAGCACACAACTTCTTGCCCCAATTGGAGTTACCCAGACACTTCAGTTTGAACACATTGGATTAGATAAAACAATAAAACAAGTTTATTAAGTACAAAGAGAGATTTTAGGTGATGAGGCATAAAAGTCAGAAATGGTTACAAGAAAAATAAAAATACAATGCTTACTACAGCCTAACTTAACAAATTTCATCAGATTCAAGCAAAGTTTCTCACCATGTCATTTCAGCAGTCTTACTGACCAAACTGTGTGGGTCAGAACCCCTCCCCAAGAGTCCACCCACTGCTTCCTTTGTCTCTTCAGGTGCAGTGAATGTGATGAGCTGGGACGATGAGGTTCCGAGGGTGTTTGTCCCTCCTATTATATAGTTTCAGTCCCCCTCTTGAAAAACATTTTTTAGCTGGGCACTGAGAGACAAAGAGACTATGTGGAAGGATATTCCCTGCTATTTTTTTCACGTTTGAACTTCCTGTGTCTTCCTTTCCTACTTGATGACTCTGTTTGCTTAATTTGCATGTAAGCAGTGGAGCACACGTTCCTTTGTTTAGGACAGACCTGTTTGCCAGCTTCTGTCTGGGCAGGGCTTTGGGGTTTGGAACACGTGTTAATAATACCATACAGAGGAATCTTATAACTTCACATACAGTGTTGCCACACTTTTTATCAGGACGATATTGACCAGGAAATTACGAGTTTTCAGATGATATCTTACAAGGCATACTTTGTACAAAGATTATTCCAACAGTGTGTAGGGTGTGAACACCGGGGTGTATTCTGTCACTGTGCTTTGAAACTGGATTAACTGGATATGGGGGTTGAAGCCCAGGTGCTGCTTTCACTGGGGTTGGAACCCACCCACTTTATAGTGAAGACACTGGCTAAGTCACTTGAGTGCTGTTAGTCCTCCAATGCTACAGTTCCCCCTGAGTGTCTGGAAGGACAGACAGATTCTCCCACAGTTCACTGGGAAAGAATCATAGAGGATCTCACTTTACTGCAGCACAAAGAACCATGGGATATGCTCCCAGAAATCACACACCATAGGTGAGTGCAGCACCACTGAGGACACAGTAACTCAGGTATGGCTTTGCAATATGGCTGCTCACACTTGGTCTAGACTAACCTGGATACTCAGACCGGGTGCCAATTATCCGGGTTAGCTCTGCAGTTAGGATGTATCATATTTTTCTGCCTTCTCTGAAGATATTTAGGAATATTATTCTTGATAAAAATGCTAAGGTAAAGAGTCAGCCTGGTACTGCCTGCCTGCCTGGTCCTTGGGTTTGGAAATGATTATTTTTTGTTAATTTGTTCTTTTCCCTTTACTACCAGTCCCAGCAGTGATATGCAGGAGGTTCTCTCGGGTTGTTTTGCAGAGTAATTTGTAATTAGGGATTCTGAAGACAAACTGAATACATATTCTTGCTTATTATCTGCTTGTCGTAGGCTCGGGCCATCACTTCTGAGACCATGTCATTACATATCTCTCTTCAGTTTCAATTTAATGATTGTCTTCGCAGTTCATAGGGAATTGGCCGGGTTGTGAAGTTAATAAATCACTTGCTCTAGGGAGACCCCCTGAAACCTAACTGAAGTTCCAAAGTAAAATGAGTTTGGATCTGCTCACTTCTTTCCAGGGAGAGGTCTGCAAAATATGACCGGCAGAGTCACATGCTCTGAAGAGACTTGAATAATGGGGTCTCCTAGTAGAGTTTGGACTTGGTATTTTGGTGTCATTATGACCCACAACTCCTGAGAGGTCTGGCTGCTCAAAGAACGTCTGTGCTCAGGTCTCTGCTCTTCTCCCCAATCACTTCTGGGTGCATTGTGCAACGTTGGTGATAAGGCCCTGAATGGTCTGGAAACCAGCCATTTGAGAAATCATTTCTCACCACATACCATATTAAAAAAATGAATGTGGCTGGCAAGCTTTTGCTCTTTGTTCTTTGAGGGAACACCACATAGTGAGTAATAGAGCTTGCTTGGCTTGGAGTTCCCATCTAGGAATTCAGTCCTCTGAGCTGCTTGTCATAGCCTAATCCTTGGGGATGATGGTAAAGCCTGTTTACTTTTTCTGTCATTTGTCTAACTGTTTTTGCTTTGTTTATTCAAGTAGCCTATGTAGTGTGCGTGTGGATGTGTGGTTTCTGCAACTGAGGCACCTACATATGGCAATAGGTGCTGTAATAAATAGTAAAATAAAAATAATACTGGAAATGGTTCTCCTGTGGTCCACAAGCATTAGCTGTCACAGGTGGACAATTCTCATGCTGATTGAGGCAGCAGGAGTCATACTAAGTTTCATCAGCTGGAAATTGCTCTTATGTACAAGTTTGACCACATGCCTAAGGTCACAGTCATGAATCCTTGGCACAGGTGTTCTCCAGATTGACAATTCAAGAGGTTCTTTAGTCAACTAGCAAGGAGAACTTTATAGAAAGTGTGGTGCATCTCGGTCAATTAAGAGGTGAAATAAAGGAACATCAGAAGAGAAGATTGCTTGGTAAGCATGTAACAGGAATTTTATTTAAGTATTATATTCCTTTCCAGAAAGTCTCATGGGCTGGAGATTTACCTAACTAGCATTACTGAAGAAATCCAGATTCAGATCACTTAAGAAATTAAATTCTCTCATGATGGATTGTATATTAATCTCTTTAAAAAGAAAAGCCTCCCCTTTCACAGGTACAGGTATTGGCCCTGATTCGGAGCTTGTGCAGCTTAGGGGAGTGGCACACAGGGTGGCCCCTCAGATTCTCTGTCTGGTTTAGGACCAGTGTAAACTAGAGTAGACCAGGGCAATGCTGTGATGAGAATAGCTGGAGTGCAGCAAAACTCAAGACATCTTCTCTCCTGTGATTATGCCTCCCACATGCTAATAAAGAGTCATTATGCCAGCTGTAGTCTACTCTAGAGGATAGCCAGTTTAGCTGACTTTACTTCCCCTTTATACTAGTGGAAGAGGGGTGATGGGGCCTGAGCAGAAGCCAGAATCAGGGCCATGACATCTAAACAATGCTTCATGTCAGACTGGTGCATTTAATCAGTATTTGTTCCTTTAATTCAATCATAGATGCATTTCCCAAAGGAATCCATGCTAGGCTCAATAGACTCATATAAAGGCATGTCAGCTTGTGGTATCCATTCCCCACAATGATTATAATAGCATTTTCTCTTGAAATCTCTGCATTGTAGAGTTATAGTAGCATTTCTGACTTAATATCATTTTCTATTTTAAAGAGAAATTGTTGGAGCTGTTTGAGAGCTATCTCTGAGCAGGTATTTATACCCGTGTTAGGGGGCCATGCAGCGTATATACACTGCCGTAAGTGTGGACATAGCCTAAGGAATTAAGTTTTTATGTCTGATGCCAGGATTATAGAATGAGACTGGATTTGTAGTTAAATCTAACTTTACTGTATGTGAGTTATCAAATTACTGTTTATGAGCAGAGGTAGCAGCTCTGATTCAAATTGATTGGGCAATGGAAAACAACAACAATGGAGAGAAAGCAGAGTGGGACATACAAAATTAATTTTTATGGCCTGAAAGAGGCTATCTTTTTTCACCTTATGGTGTTGCTGCTCAGAGCCATACACTGTTGCGAATACTGAACGAGAGATGAAAGGAGAATGGCTAATGTCTCTGCAAAAAGAGCCCACAGTGACACACACCAAGCTAATGGAGTAACTTTATTCCAACTGGAAAATAAATTGAATTTGCTCTGCAGAGCTGTATGTCAGGTCTGATACTATATCCCAGAAACCTGCTGCTTTAATCCGCAGTTTGTGCCTGTTTTCCCTCTTCTTATTTCTTGAAAAAGGAGGTAGAGCAGTGACCCTCACTTATGTTCTCAAACCAGGCTTGAAGGAGAAGATGTGCTGCAGCTAATCAGACTACATTGAAATTCATACGGACGAGCTCTTTTACACTGGTGCCAGCAGCATAAGGGAGGACAATGAAGTGGTATACTGGCCCTTCAAGTAGGTCACAGAAAGCCTGGGGTGGTTATCAACGTCCACCTTCTGTGAAAAAACTGTCAACACTGAGCTCATTCCATTGGTAAACAGGCCTTTATTAATATGGTCATGTCTTACTGAAAATTAAAGAGTTTGACACTAATAGGATTAGGTAACTTCTGACTTCATTACTCTAGTGTTATCAAAGGCTCCTGGTAAATATACAGTAACCTACTAATACCTAAGTATTATGCACCTTCTGAATCTGTTATTAACAGTCCCTCCTGGAGCCCATAGTGTAGAGGATGGATAACTGTATTGTAGAAGATGCCTATTCAGACTTCAGAGAATTAGCTCATATCGGGCTGCAAATAAGGATGAACATACTCTGCTGGTATCATCAGGTTAAGGAATTTTCTAGCAGAATTAACTGCAGCAGAATCTTTTTTGAATTTTAAGTTACATTCATTAGGGGGGAAGGCTTACTGACCAACAATATTTCAAGATTCACTGCTGTCCAAATAATAATCAATTGCATACTTAATTCTATGACTGTCAATATGCAGTGCTATTCAAGTATTTAAACATGGCCTGAAGGACAGTGGTTGTCAGATGCAGTCAAAAATTCAGGATGTAGGGTTTTTTGTTTGTTTACATTTGTAAGATATCATCCATAGTCTAAAGAATGTGGAACTGCAGTTCATGAAAATACAGATTAAGAATCTAAATTTCTCTAGCACACATTAGATAATCTCATGGCAAACCTGGTGGCTGACCTTTGTGACTTTGTTCTCACCCATAACTATTTCACATTTGGGGACAATGTATACCTTCAAATCAGCGGCACTGCTATGGGTACCCGCATGGCCCCACAGTATGCCAACATTTTTATGGCTGACTTAGAACAATGTTTCCTTAGCTCTCGTCCTCTAATGCCCCTGCTCTACTTGCGCTACACTGATGACATCTTCATCATCTGGACCCATGGAAAAGAAGCCCTTTAGGAATTCCACCATGATTTCAACAATTTCCATCCCACCATTAACTTCAGCCTGGTCCAGTCCACACAAGAGATCCACTTCCTGGACACTACGGTGCTAATAAGTGATGGTCACATAAACACCACCCTATACCGGAAACATACTGACTGCTATGCTTACCTACATGCCTCCAGCTTTCATCCAGACCACACCACACAATCCATTGTCTACAGCCAAGCTCTACGATACAACCGCATTTGCTCCAACCCCTCAGACAGAGACAAACACCTACAGGATCTCTATCAAGCGTTCTTACCACCACAATACCCACCTGCTGAAGTGAAGAAACAGATTGACAGAGCCAGAAGAGTACCCAGAAGTTACCTACTACAGGACAGGCCCAACAAAGAAAATAACAGAACGCCACTAGCCATCACCTTCAGCCCCCAACTAAAACCTCTCCAACGCATCATCAAGGATCTACAACCTATCCTGAAGGACGACCCATCACTCTCACAGATCTTGGGAGACAGGCCAGTCCTTGCTTACAGACAGCCCCCCAACCTGAAGCAAATACTCACCAGCAACCACACACCACACAACGCTAACAACACCACTAACCCAGGAACCTATCCTTGCAACAAAGCCCATTGCCAACTGTGTCCACATATCTATTCAGGGGACACCATCATAGGGACTAATCACATCAGCCACATTATCAGAGGCTCGTTCACCTGCGCATTTACCAGTGTGATATATGCCATCATGTGCCAGCAATGCCCCTCTGCCATGTACATTGGCTAAACTGGACAGTCTCTACGTAAAAATAAATGGACACAAATCAGATGTCAAGAATTATAACATTCAAAAACCAGTCGGACACTTCAATCTCTTTGGTCACTTGATTACAGACCTAAAAGTTGCAATTCTTCAACAAAATATGATGAATTGAGTGCTTAAACTATGCTCTCTTTGTTGCAGTGAGAGCTCTGATTTTTCCCTGAGTAGTTCATTAACACACTCAGCCAGGTATAATAATGTTTTCAATTACTTGGAATTATTCATTGGAAAAAAAATTCTGTATCAAAATGGAAAAGGAACAAGATGGGGAAAAGAACATCAGTTCGATGCATGTGTTTATATGCATATGTGTGTATACACACACACACATTGTGTGTGGGTGTATATATGTATATTTAAAAGCTATAAGATACTATGGTAGGGTGCAGAGGCCCTATCCCAGAATTAGCAGGTTGTGGGTTAACTGACTTTTAAACGCCTTACCAGGCAACACTGATGTAATGGATTAAGCTAATGAGCAGGGGAGAACTCTGCTAGAAGAAAAGGGCCTAAACCCAGGTGCTCTGCAGTAGTCCGAGTTTAGCAGTGGATAAACTAACCATGGAACCTCAGCAAAGCAAAGGCAAACCAGGTTGGCAAGCCTTATTTTGTGGAAACCTTTTTTGCCTGTTTGTATGAAGATTTATTTCTTTGTTTTTATTGACCTTGGTTTTGCTTTAACTTTAACTCCAAGGGAAAGCTCTCCTTGTGTGAAATGTGGCTCAATGACTGTACAGATCAGTGGAGGTTTTCCAGGGCAGACAAGATAGACAGTGCCTATCCTGTTTGGAGTCCTGTTCATTATGCCCCTCTTTTCATGCTGTTAAGCTCCATGGATGCATCACAGTGCGTACTTTACCCCCTGTTCACTTGCAGTGATGTAGGTATACTGAAGTAATTCTGTAGTGTAGACCAGGGCTGGGTCACTGACAGCAGTAGAATGCCCTGCCCTTGAAGTTTTGAAGGAAAATTTCAACCTTTTATTGAGAATAACTGACTAATAATTTGGCTCAATACTGTATCTAATTCCCAGCCATATCCCAGAGCTGCATTTGCTTTTTAGAGAGACTATCCCCTCACCTCGGTTTCTTCTATGAGGCATTTGCAGCAGCTTGTGCCCCTCCAGGTTTCAGGGAGTGAAGTAGGCTGAGAAAACCCAAAGGCAAAAGGAAAGATCACTGTCCAATGTTTCACCCCCTTATTCAGTGTCTGATTCCGAAGGACGTTGTTTCCCCCTCACAGCCCAATGTGGATGGGGTCATCTCAGCCCACCTTCCACCTAGCAGGAAAGGAGCTAGGAAGGATTGGAATGGCTGGATCCAGGAACAGGCAGTTTTCCGTCACCTGTCTCCAGGAGGGGAGTAGTGCCAGTAGGCCACTATAATTATAATAAAATTATATATAAATGTAATTTATACATCTTGGATATGGGTGGCATATGATATGCCATATTGTATGGCATATGGTATGGATGGCATATGGATGGCAAGGATGGCTCTTTTCTTTTTTCTTCTTTCCAACTTTGATCATTACCATTTAAACTGAAAAATGCTCTTCCATTATCATGGTAGTATTAAAACTGGCTTTAAAGAAGAAGGATATTCACTTTTATTGCTTCCTGGACAATTTTTCTGATCAAGTCTCTGTACAGAGAAAGGTGAAACAAACACACAGAATGATATCGTTTCTGGAATATTTTTGATTCATGTTGAACACACACACCAGGAGCTAAGGAAGTCAATCACAGGCTTGGGCAGAGGATGAATACTGTCAGATAGCAGAAGAAGATCATGGCCACAAGGAAAAGGATTGTGTCCCAGAAACAGAAATCCAGTTCTTACTGGAGACTATTGGGAATCCTCTTACATACATCCTTCAATGGACAAGAGTTCCACCTCCTCAACAGGTGACAGCGAGGTCGGTGGGAGAATTCTTCCGTCGACCCAGTGCTGCGTACACCAGGTTAGATAGGTATAGCTACATCTAAATCCACACCCCCGAGAGACATAGCTAGACAATGTAAATTTCTGCTGTAGACCAGGCCTGGTACAGTTTTCGTAAATAAATCAGTAAGAACAAAAGCAGCCTTATTCCAGAGAGGAAATTGTCTTCTCCTGTCCTGGGTGGAGCAAATTTTCCCATCTCTGGGTGCCCTACCTATCAACGGGGAGATAAACATCAAGATTTACATGGTAGAAATTGGATTAAGCTGAGTGGAATCTCAATCCAGAAATATTCTTACGTATTATAAATCAATGTGGTGGGCTCATCTAGAAGCACAATAAAGTACCCTGTGGCATCTCCACATCTCAGGACCTGTGATTTGAGGTGGGGAAGGATTTTCACAAAGCTGGATAATGTCTCTGCCATATGCTTTTCCGTGACAGCACAAAAGATGAGAAGAGAGCAGCAGTAATACTGTTTATGCCTTTCTGGCCAATAAGGCTATGGTACTCAGGCGTGATTAACTCAGCATTGGACCTTCTGATGTCCCTGTTTCGCAGAGGAGGTCTGTTATTGCAAAAATAATTTTCCATCCAGCATCAGATAGGTTCTAATTGGTTTTGTGATGAAGTGAATATCATTCTTATGGATGCTAAAAGGAAGTGAACAAATACAACTTATTCTGTTGGCTGGTGCAAAGTCCATAGTTTAACTAGCATGTTAACAGGTGAGAAATAGCCTTGAGTTCCTGCAGGAGGGCTTTGTTGTGAGTGTATAAGAGTGTCCAAGCAAAAAGGTCAAGTCTCTGTAGTGTAATGTTTTCTGCACATTCAGAAAAAGGACATTTTGTATAACACACAATATGAAATGCTTTCTTAGAACAACCACTTTTTTTTTTTTTGGTCACAATGCACAACTTTTGAACCTCATTCTACTTCTTACAGCACTGTCCAGATTGAAACCCAGTAGGAAGTACCTCCCATCCATTAAAGAAGACTTTCTGATAGCCACTATTTCTTTGAGCTCCGTATTGTACTTTAAAATCAGATAAGTAGTCCTCACAATGCTCGCAGCATTAATTATCAAAGTAAATTTAAGAAATAGTCTTTCTTAAGTTAAGCATCAATATTCTGTCCAGAAACACTGACAATCCCAGGACAGAGTAGTCATGTCTCTTGTGTTGAGATCTGCTAGGCAGCCACATGGTGATCTATCCATACAGTCACCAAATTCTATATATTGATTATCCCATCTTTAGCCAATGCCATGTTTTTGAGAGAACTCTTCATTCCTTAGTGTCTAGGGGTTGGAGAGGATATACTATATCACATTTTGATGTCCATATTTAATGGATGATCCTGGTTCCCACCTTTACAGGCACTCTCCTGTGAAAGTCCTGTTATAATGGATCTGTGGATCTTAGCATGATGAGGAATTGGAAAATTTATCTATCTTTACTAACCTGAAAATTTCTTTTCTTCAAGTAATAAGGTCCACTGATCTGGCCCACTCTAGAAACATAAAGGTCAGAATGGAGATGGAAATTGAGATCCAAAGGTTGGTGTTCGTTTCACTAGGGGGAAATCCCTATGCTCTGCAGTTGTGCTTTTTCTCAAAATATATTTAACACAATCTTTAATTTTGGAATGCAGACTTGAATTATGCTGGCTCTGGGAGTTGCCTTAAGTGGAGGGAACTAGAAGGGGTGCAGCATTCCTGTGCTATCAGTGACTGAAGGCATGATTCTGCTCCCAACCTGCAAAGAGTCTGAAAGACCCATTGTGTTGGATCTGTGGACCCTAATAACCAAAGAAAGGAAATTTTTAGGTAAGCACAGATACATTTTCCTATTACTGTATGCTTTAAAGTGGCTCTGAGTGCCCCCTTTTGTGCATCGATTTCACCAACTAATTTTTGGGTCTATCTCCAAAGCTGTCGTTACAAAATGAAATAAAATATTTTTTTGCCAATACAACTGTCAGTGTACATTCCTAAAAGCAGCCCATAGAAACTGTGCATAGTTTAATCACCGTTACACAAAGGAGTCATCTATGTGACAAGAACTCACACACACTGATTTTGGTGGATTATACAAGATTTTTTAAATAATTCTTAAACAAAAAGCACCTTTTAAGGTTTTTCATGGAGGTTTGTTAGAGAGGAATTTGTTTGAGAGGGTACTGGAATTCCCAGAGCCGCTGAATTTCCTGGAAGGATACAAAGCTCCAAAGTTTTCTCATCTGTTTTTTTCCCCCCTCTACAATTTTAGTTTCAGTAACACGTACTTCACAAAAGCCCCTTCCTGTCTCAAGGGAAATATTTTTTTTATTTTACAAAAAGGCCATAAAAGGGAGGTCACCTATTTCTGTTAGCTGTATCCATTAGCAAGGCAAGAAAATGCATCAAATTGAAGGGAAATGGGTAGATATTAGCAATTGGACTGATAGGGGAAAGCAGTCTTCAGAAAAAATCATTTGGCATCAGCAGAGCTTTTCAAGGTAAAAGTTAATTCTCGACGTAACAGTTATTGGTTATCTCCTAAATGTGTCTGAAGACAGTTTGATATAGTGTGCGTGTGGGGGGGGGGGGCGGGGATGGGGATGCATGTGTGTGTGCATGTGCTTATATATGTACAACTAAACATATTCCTAAAAGCCACACACTGATGGTAATGTTGTTAAACAGCATTTATGCTTAAAGGAAAGCAAGTGCTCATTGATCTTACTTCATTATAAATGAGATTTTTTCTTTAACAAAGTGTAGACTGTTTTTAGAGCTGTAAGGGCTTTTAAAATATATAGAGCAGAACTATAGCTAATTTAGGATAACAGATGTTTGTCTTGATATCATTACTATTGTGTAGAGATTTATGTTGTAAGGCTTTACCGATCTCTTCCTTGGGTCATTTTTGAATTGTGTGAAATAAAGTTTGTCTCCCATCCCAAAATTATTGTTTTTTCAATATTGAGGTATGATAGTGCTCCTAGATCTGAACTCTCAGAACAAAAAGGTTGGTACCAGAATTGTGTTTTAACACTGATACTACATGTTTGATGCATGTGGATCAGGACAAGGCATATAGATGCAACAGGAGCACATACAGAGGTTGAAGCTTCATTGTAGACTACACTACCATAAATTCATACATATTGGGCTCATGAGTAAGCATTGGACAGACTAGCCTCATTGTTTATACATTAATTTTTAAAAGCCAACATTGGCTGGTTCCCAGCTTAGAAACTGTGGGCTCTACATACTACTAAACTAGCTGTAGCAAAGTAGCTGGTAGAGTTTCTTAGTAGATCTGAACATTGATGCCTAGAACACAAATTGGTGCGGTCATAGCCAAGAATTCAGTAGCTTTTCTTAGCTAAATCCCAGTGCGTCTCATCAAGAGGGTCACTTCCAGTCTGGAAGTGGATTGCAGGATCCCTGCCTGCTTCTGGAATAATGGACGGTGTCAGTCAAAAACATCTTTTTAAAATCTTTCTCTTCTTGAGGCCCTGGACCTTGCAGTGTGATTCATCCTTTGGTGATTTGTAGATTACAGGTACAATTTTCAAAAAGTATTTAAGTGATTTAGGAGCCTAGGTCCCATTGAAAGTCAATAGGAGTTAGGCTGTGATGTCACTTTGATGTGTTTGACATTTTAAACTTAGATCACTGTAAAACAATGTGCTCTACAAAAGGACTCCATGGGAAGGCCACTTTCATCCTGTAGTTAGTGCAGGACTTGGTTGCCCACCCAGAGGTATTATCTGCCAGGAACATTTTACACCATTCTTTTTTTCAAAATCCACCCTGAGCTGCACCTTGTATGCCTCTGGGTAAAATTCAAGTTGCTGACTCTGATCTGTAAAATTCTGTGTGGTTTACCACCTAGCTGTTTGAGAGAGAGCCTCTTTCCCTCCAAGACACCACAGAAGTGGCATGGGATGGACTCGATGACCCCTTGAAGTCCCTTCCAGGTGCCATTTCTGTGAATCTATAAGCTGAGCTCAGGTGGGGCATTTGAGTTAAAAGCCCCTAGATGGAATGGTCATAAGGTGAATAGCAGCGTGTCTTTTAATTGAGGGCCCTTGTCTCTGAAATTCACTTCTTCAACTTGTCTAACTGAGACAAGTGTATTGTCTTTCAGGACACAGTGCAAGGCTCCTCCTTTCCTGGAGGCTTTTGCCTAATGTGAGGATGAGTGGGTCAGCATTTAGTTTGATTTTGAACTTGTCATTTTTCAAACATTGTTTTTTAAATTGTATTTTGTATACACCCTCAGATGAGTAGTTGGTGGAGGAGGTGTTTTATGCATCAGTGCATTCCCATATAAGAATTCCAGTGGGCCTATCCAAAGGCTGAACAATTAGAGGGTGCCACATCCAGTAGTTTCTATGACATATGACTAGATTTTTTTTGTGCAGCACAAGGTACAATGTATGTGAGAGAAAGCATTTACCTAAATAAATAAATCCAGTATGGAGAAACAAATTGCATAGTACTGTATAGTTAAAAAAATGCTCAGTGTTAAAATAAATGCTAATGTCAAAGTGGTGGTGAATTTTTACCTTGTGTTCTTGTTATCAGGTTGCTCTTGATATTAGAGATGTGTTGACAGAACTGAAACTAGTCCAGGTACAATGGAACAGAGATTTTGCCCATCTGCCAGTTTAGATAAAAAATAACTGCCTCTCAACCACCACTGCTCTGGTCTAGCTCAGATGGTTTGGGCTGGGTGGCTAACAATGCAGGTGCTTAAATCAACTATAAAGTGAGGAATTGAAACCTGAGAGATAAGGCCCGGGGGCTTTTAAAGGTGACTTCCTGGCTTTGGGAAAATACTACTTTGGACCTATATGAAAAGGGCAAATTAATTTGAGCTTGCTGTGATATAGAAAACATTGTCCATTATGAGGGTCATAGGAGAACAAAGGAAATTAGAAATACGACTATCTGAAACATTTTAGAAACCTTACTTGGTAACATTTGTACAAAATATTGCATCACCTGGAAACAATAATGGCTTGCTGCTCGTAGGTACTGAGCACCTACAAATCTCATTGAAGTGATTTGGAGCTGCATGCTCTCAGCATCTCTGAAAATCAGAGAATAATTTTCCAAATGACTAAGGTAAGTTAGAAGTGGGTTACCCAGTATCCTGAAGCTTCAGCTTGGGGAGCTCTAAACAATCAATAAATTGGGTTGCTCCTCTCCTTCCTCTCAGTCAGTTACCTCCAAACAATCAGTTGCCAGAAGATTTTGGCACCTTTCTCATAAGCGAGCAACTTAGTCTCTCACCATTCCCAGCTCCTCCTTCTGAACGATCAAATATTTCTATCAAGCATAGCTCCAAAATGATGGCTGCACCTCAGAAAAGATGACTTCTTAGCACGTGGAGCAGACATGATAATGAATGTAGCAAGATCTGTGTTTTCCTTGTACTTCTTGGGCACCACTTCTTCTTGTGAAGAAGGGGGTCATTTGAGGTCTCTCTTCCCAAACACCTCAGTGGAATCTCACAGCCAAAATGTAAATTACTGATAATTTGGGATGCACAGTAGAGAGGGATATTGAGTTCTCTACACCAACGTCATCAGGCTCTGCTGGATGTTCTCCCTCTCTACTCTGTAAAGCTGAGCCAGTGGTATTTTATGCACAGATTCACTTACCAGTTAAGTGGTTCTCTTTCAGAAGTTTGCACATACAGTCTTCCTAAGTTTGTCTGTTGTCTCAGGCTGTTGAACATCCCATTACTCACAGCTCCTCAAGACCTTCCCAGGGCTTCCCCCACAGAGCCTCCAACATCTTCCCTTTGCAGGTGTATGGTTCTAT
Source organism: Caretta caretta (assembly GCF_965140235.1). Lineage (NCBI taxonomy): Eukaryota > Metazoa > Chordata > Testudines > Cheloniidae > Caretta > Caretta caretta. Next base: position 70,250,646 of record NC_134214.1, on the reverse strand, counting down.
CCAGCTCTGAGGAAAAGGAGTGTTCAGCAGTCTGCAACACACAGAAAGACTTCTACAGAAAGAAGTGGGTTGCAGATGGGGATTAACGAGGCCTTAGTTCCAGCTCGGGCCTATGGGTCTGTGAATGGCTCCCAGTTCAGCTCCTGGAAACCTTGGCTGGTAAGCTCTTTGTGCAAATTAAGCAGCATACACAGTCCACCAAGTGTCGTTGTTGTTGTTGTTTATGCTCCAGTACCTTACAACATATCAGTAAGTATCTGTGTGAAGCTCCCCTCCCAAACTGAACCATTGCTTAGCCTTTTATATTGCTTGCTCTCTTCTCAGAGCTACCCAGCTGGTGAGGTAATCACCTCATCAGACTCCCTACAGGTGCAAGTGATCCCTTCTACCCTTCCAAACCCAAACTACCTCAGTCCTTCCTACTCTAAGTACACCTAGTGCCCTGGGTTAGTTTGTTAGTCTCTAAGGTGCCACAAGTACTCCTTTCCTAGTGCCCTGGGTGTTCTAAGTAACCAGGATGCTGGCTTCCAGAGGGCTCAGTTTATTGCTGCTAACAGCACCCTGTCAAAGGGTGTCCCTCCCCAGGATTGTGATCCAGCTGTTATGTTGTCAGTGAAATAGTTCTTGCTTTCAATAATGAACACCACTTTACTCGAGTATTGCTGTGACTATCAACAAGTCTTTGATGACCAAATCCTTCTCACTCAGTTCAGCTATCACTACATACATCAAGGTTTTAGGCATGTGGCTGCAGGATGTGATTTGCAGTTTCACTGTTTTTCTGTTGAAAGGTAGTTTTCATCCCTTTATCCAGAGGAATCAATGACAGCAGGCATATGGGAGTTAACAGTTATTTCCTCAGGGAGCATGCATGCTACTTTAAGATCCTAAATAGAAAATCTTAGTTAGAAGCTAGTCTCTGAAGACAGGGTGTCACTGTTCTTTCTAGAGTATTGCAAGGTATGTGGCATGGTAGTTTATATCGACTGGTCGGGTAACACCAAGAACTGGATCGTGGTCATGGACCGTGAACGTGGGTGGCAAGCCATCTCCTTTACAACACACCGAGCACAGTGCCTCAGTCTGCAGGTGGACTGCTTAGTTGAAAGTCCCTGAAACTGGGTTAGTGATCCTTCAATAGAAGGGTTTTTTTATATTGAAGCTGATTGGTTAACACTACTTGATAAAGCAAAATAGAAGAACAATAGTTTCCAGATTTTTTTAGCCTCTTGCAAAAAAACACAGTTAACAGGTAGGCTCAAAATTCCTTTCTCTTAACCCCAGATTTCAGGATAAAAATCACCAAGGTAAGCGTGGACTGTATGGATCAGGAGAATAGCAATGGTTATTGATCTCACTGTTGCGTACCTTTAAGCCACACGCAATGCTAGGTTTGTCAGTGTGCTGTCTGAGCATTATCATCTTATGGCTCTCTTGAGAGCTTATGTGAAATTAGTTTTTGTAATTAATTTTTTTGTCAAGAGGGAAGATGGACACCAACATTTACAGCCACAATTGTCATTGTGTGACCGGTCTCAGCAGATAAGCCACCCCTATCAACTCTTGGCACCTCTGAGTCAGTGCTTAGGTTCATTTATGAGCTAGAACAGATAAACTTGTATTGTGGCTGACCATTGTGTAATGTTTCTGAGGGTAGTAGACTTCTGTCTTCAGGATTGTTAATCCAACACTTTAACTGAGCCTTAAATTTGCCAGGTGAATTATATAAAGGTGCAGAATGGAATACTTATGCAAGTGTTAATTTCTTTGCTTGCCCCTTCACCCTGACTATTTTTAGTGAAATGTAATTTCCTCCAAATTTTTAAAAATTACATAATTTGAGGGACACAGGCCTGTTTTACAAATATTTAGGTCATTGCTTTGTATTGACCCGCTCCCCTCCAAGTTCTTTAGATGAGAAGGATTATTTCACTATTCTGTTACTTTGTCTGCAATTTATCATCCTCCTTCTCAGGGAGTAGACTTTTTCCTCCTACTTCTGCCACTTTCTGCTCCCTGGAATACCAAAAGGGGACGTGCTGATTTGAGAGCGATGCAGGGCTGCTCTCCACTAGAGAAGTAATAAAGTAAAATAAAAGAAAAAATACTTTGCTAAATAAGAACATACCTGACAAGATCTGGACAGATAGCAGCCCTACCCAAGAGATCAGCTATGAACAGTCTCAGTCTGAAGCACAGTTACCAGACTTTATTCTTGAGGGGAAAATATATCTATCTTGTATCCTTACAGCCAGGAGGTAGCATCTATAAGTAAATAAAACCCACTAACTGATGGTGGCTTGGGCTCAATGAGTCACGAGTCAGTGTAATTCCAAACCATGCTTCTTGTTGGTAGATACAGGGGTCTATATGGTGGTTGTGGCATCACAACTGTAAAACTGTCAGGTCCCATTATCCTAACTTCCCTTCAGGGGCCTAGCTAAAGATTGTAGGAGAAAGCCTTGCTTCCAGGCATGGGGAGTTCAGTGAGTCATGGCAAGGTACAAATCAGTGTATCTTTCTATATTCAAGGCTCCGATTTTCACACTAGTTGTCATGGAGCAGTAATGTATGACTTAGCATGTCTTTGTGTGGGAAGGCTGATAGACCTAAGCTGGAAGGGACAAATATGTCAAGTGGAGATCTTCAGTTGATCTATCTTACATGAATATAATCTTTTGCTGATGTCCAGACAGATCACTATGTTAGTTATCACAAATAGGATGATGCTTTCTGAGCGTGGTAGAATAAGGATTTTGTTTTTAGAACCCTCTTGAAATTGAATATACAGATGATAGTTAAAATCCAAAATTTCTTCCATGTATACCTAGTAAAGTTGAATTAAACCATTAGGGTTGAATTAAAATATCTATAGGGTAGGCAAAGCATCCAATAACTGTCTTTTGTTCTGAGATTGTACAACACCTAACATTATGGGATCTGGTCCATATCTAGGGCTCCTTGGTGCTACAGTAATACAAATAATATTAACACAATCTTCTTGCCCACACATAACCTGTTTTCTGTAATGCTTTCACTGTGATTTATCTCCATAAAATTACACTTTTTAGTTATCACATTGATTCCAGTCTAAATTCAAAAGACTTGTGTGAATGAAGCATTAAGGTTTAAAAAAGCAAACACTCACATTTCAAGAAAAAAACAAAAGTTTGGGTTGATTCTGAAATGTTAGCAACTTGTTTAAAATATGTATTGCATTGCTGCCTTTTGTGTGATGTACATTTCTGATGCAACCTGAATTTTAGGGAATAAAATTAATAGAAAAGTGTCAAATCTCCCTTTCAAAATTACTGAATTCATATTCAGTTTTTAACTGACTTTTTTCAAATGTGGCATGATTTATAAGTGTCAGTGAGATCTGCAAAACATGCCAAGATTGACATTTCTAGCTTTAGGAATTTTTGAGTTACCTGAGAATACAATATCTGATTATGTAGGGCAGAAGAAGTATTTATCTCCTGTTCCCCCAACTCAGAAATGGTTCAACTACATTTGTTCAAACTTTCCAAATAAGCTTATTCTCCAGCGGCATTTGTTTTTGAAGGGTATAAGCAAACGATAAATGGTTTAGATAGAAAGTTTGAGTTCATCTTTACCAATAGAGGGAGCTGCTGGAGGCTTTTATTTTTATTTATTGATTTACTTTGGCCTGACTAGGAAAATTGTGAGTCTGCAACTGTTTTAAAGATCTTTGTAGCACTCATTCAGAATGAGTTTGTCTAAGGAGAATGGCAGGTTTGCAATTGTCTTACAAATTACTGGATGTGGACAAATTAAGAAAAGAATAATTCTGAAAATGTAAGGCACTAAGAACAATCAGTCATCAGTAAACGTTGTAAAAAAAAAAATACTAGCTAACCAGTCTACAGATAGAAGACATACTACAAAATCTGTAAGGAAATGCTCTTTGTAAGTGAAAACATTTAAGTCTAATGAGGCATTCCTCCATACTGGATTCATCCCCCCCTGAAGTCAATGGACTGGGATGATTTAACTGGGAATTGGTCCTGCTTTGAGCAGGGGGTTGGACTAGATGACCTTCTGGGGTCCCTTCCAACCCTGATATTCTATGATTCTATGATTCTATGACTGGAAGGCTCCATATGACTTCAGTGGGGCTTGGACTAGGCATTTAGTTTTTACCTGTGTTACAGTTATCCGTATAATTGTCAGCATGAAAATATTACCTTTTAACAAACTCATCCTTAGTGTCTTTATGTCTCTTCTACAATAAATAAATAGCAAAGCAAAGTAGGGTTGATACTGATTAAATATTAATATAGAGTATACTTGCCACACTAACTTATATGAGTAGTACTTGCTACTTTCCCTATTTGGAAAATTCATGAGTAAGAATGTTAGATTTGGGGCCAGAGATTAAAGGGCTTGCTATTTTACATCTTCCCTTTCAGCATCTCTTGGCGCTATATTTTTTTTAAACACAGAATTTCATAAAGCACTTAAGATTGAAGTTTTAATTGTTAGCTATTATCTTGGGCAGTCTAGCTGACTTTTTTGTGGGTGTGGGTGGAAGGGGTTACTTAAAGCCTAATTAAATGGATTTTAATGCCCAAACAAAGCCATGTATCATCATGATACCTTTTCTATTGCACTCCTGCTAAAATCAGATTAGGTATTTCACATCCCTTCCTTGCCCCTATACTTTTGTTTATGGCTGCTAGTACTGTGAGCAGTGATTTCCACGTTACAACCCAGAGGTGGTTACATTTCAGTGGTGGGTATCTGTAGATCCCTCTGTGTACTGTATATATTTTGTAAATCAGTCTTTACTTTGAGGTTTGCACTTTGAGGTTTGCAAAAAGATGCTCTGTAAATCAATACATAATAAATATTAAAGTTTTACTTTTATTTCCTGAGGACAGTCTAAAGTTGTAAAAATATAGTGTTTGAGAGATGAATACTTTCAAAGCAGTTTTGTGAAATCAAGTTTAAACTCTTATTGATTCATTTTAGACATAACGCTGCATTGATCAGTGTATACTTCTCATATTCTATAAAGAATATCTTGATAGCTATTTAATCTGTAAAGTAAACAAATTCATCTATTTAAATCAGAACTGCTGATTAAAGAGCTAATATAAGTCTGAAGCCAAAATTTGCTCACCCATGGAAAAACATCAAATGCGTGCTACCTTAGTGCATGGGGAGCTATTAGGGTATAATAGCTCTATAAAGTGCCAGGGTTTATATGAAGGAGGAATGTGGCTTTTCTGCTTTATGAAATTAACATGAGCTGTTATCAGTTGGTCATTCTTAAACAACTGTATGTCTATCTATGCTTTTCAGCCCCTGGTCATCAACAGTTTTCTCATATGCTGGTGTGCCTTTACAGTTCTGTAAACTTTACATAGCTTCAATGAGTTAGTGACAGTTCTTTCATCTATAATTGCGGTGCTTTACCACAATGAATTATTGACAGTTTTTTCTATTGGTAAAAGCTTTAGTGTGTTGTGCTGCCTTGAGTTACTGAGGTTTTTTTTTTTTCCCGCTCTGATAACTGTTAGATGCTGAGCAACCCCATGCAGTTATCAGTTGCTGTTTCGGGATTAACTATCTGATTTTGCCTTACCAGTTGTAGTTATCAGTTGTTCCTTAAATGGATAATGGCTTAATGTGGCACTTCCCCCAGTAGTATTTATAGTTCTTTCATTCATAACTGCCTATCTTTTGCTTTTCTCAGAGTTGTCAAAGGCAATAGTGATAAAGCGGGCTTGGGCTTACAGAGTATTACCTTGATTTGCAGCTGTCCAGGAGTGATGTATAGGATTGTCATCATGTGTTGAATTTCTCTCCATAAGGTGCTTGTCTGATTTTCCTTCCCTCTCTCTCACTTTCCCTTGCTGACTGATCATGAAAATTCTTCATCACTTCCATCTGCTTTGTACCAGACATAGACACCCAGAAAGTGTAACTTAGGAGCCAAGTATAGTCTATAGATTTCTGATTGTGACCAGCAGCTGCCCTTTTCCTGAAACTGGAAGAACACAGCTAATAAGCTGCTCTTTCTGGGAAGTCTCTTAGTCAGAAACTGGTACAAGAAATTATTATAGTCTACATGTTGTATTTTTTATAACAAACATACATGAATGGACACATCCTTCACCCCTGATAAGTTATTAGCTTGTCCCATTATCAACGTTGAGACTCCCCTATACTATATTAGATTTGCATCTTGTATAGTCTTAGGACAGATTTACATGCTTGTGTGACAGTGGTAATTCCACTATTGGCAATTTTAGATGCTCAAAGTGGTAAATTAATGTTAATATTAATATTTTAATGATTGTTCAATGTTTGTATGTCATCAGTTAATGGAGATTACATGTGCTTCCCACACATGTTTGTCTCTATTTGTCTCTATTCCCCTACAACAATCTATTTATGAGGTTCTTTGTCAGCTCTGGGAAGTGATCTTCCATTGGCCATTGCATTTGCATGCTCTGGTTATCTGTAAAGAAATACATCTTTCAGTTTTCTCTTGAGTTTCTGATTATTCTTTAATCACTAGTTCACGTAATAGAACGATTAAGTTTGGGATTCTTATCCAGAAGTAACAGCAATCAGCGATATGTCCAACAGCTGCCTTAGTTACATTTCTTTAATACAAGTGTCACCACTACCAGTTCAAGTGTTGTGTAACTCTAGGCTTGAATCTCAGGTGTCATTAGCAAGTTAATGATCCATTAGTTAAGACAGAAAGTACTGGCAATAATAATCTTTAATAACACTTTGTATCACTGTGAAATCTTTCAGCCAAGGATTTCCAAGTCCTTTATAAACATTAAACAGTTCATACCACTTCTGTGGGTATTACTATCCACATTTTGCACCTGAAGTAACTGAAACAGTTTGGCCCATTTTTTCAGAAGTGTTCACACTATTTGGATGACTTAAATGGTGGGTGCCCAACATGAGACACCTGGCATGTTATTTTCTGAGGTATTGAGCACCCACAATTCCCATAGACATCACAAATTAGTTCACTACTGGAAGTTTTAGCCTAAATGACTTTCCCAAACAAGAAGACTGTGGCAGAAACTAGAACCAAGTTATCCTAACTTTGTGTTTTTAGCTACAAAGCTGTACTTCCTCACTAATAAACATTGGCAAGAGGATCTTGCATTTTGAAAGATTATAGAAGAACCAGTGCTCCACAGATGACCAGAAAATCATGTCTAATGAATCATAATAATAAATCATGTCTGTCCCCCTCTATTAGGGGCTAGATCAGCTCTCTCCTGAACTAAAGATATCCATACTGTTTCTTGCTTGTTCACTTAACTGTGAAGAGAGCAATTCAGAAATTGAAAGAAAAAGAAGATCAAAAGAAATGAAAGAAAATATAACATTAATCTAAGGATCTGATCAAACCTGTTCTGTAGTCCTCAATCCTTTGTCTTCTCCCCAGTCAAAACTCGCTTTGGAGTATTTCCTGTACTTTTCTTCTTTCTTTCTTGAAAATTTTAATCCATCTCCCCATCCTGAGCTATGCATACACCTGTCTCTGATCATAACCTTTATTACAGTGTAGGGTTTTTTTCATTAAAACCTCTTGTAATTATAGATGCATTACAGGTGGGGTCACTTTTTTATTATTTTTTATTTAAGGATTCCCAATCTGATTTGGTAGATTTCACATCACCTGCAGGGAGTAAACATCACTGTAGGCTCTCATCCTTGGGAAAGTTATGTTAATGAGGCAGCATCCCTCTTTTGAAGATTTTAAGATGATTAGAAGTGCTCTTCTTTTATGCATTTTCATAACCCTGGGGTTCCCACTGAAGAACTTAATATTTGTTTCCCCATTTTTGTCTTAGCTTTCACTTTTTGCTGGAATGCCCACTGTGATAATTGCAGTGTCCCAAGAGGTTGCACAAAACCTTTGTGCTGTGCAAAAAATGTTGAGAAATATTTTGTGATAATCCTTTCCCTCTAGTGTTATTTTCCTATAATGGACTCTTTGACTGTTTTTGTATTTGGTAGTCCAAGGAAAAATAACATAATAGGCACTTCATAGAATTTTTGAAAAGCTGGAGGTCTGCATTCCCTCGGCAGTATCATAGTCTCAGTATCTGGACTGTACACTGAGGGGAGGGTTTTTCTGTCTTAGTTAAGGTAGGACCATTCTTCAAAAAGTGAGTGATGTGATTTGAAGATATCTTGGTCTGAAATTTCTGCTTGGCAGACTGCATTTCCCTAAATAATTACCCCCTAGGAACTTGCAAATATGTATGTAGGGCAACTAGGCCTTTTTATTAGCTTCAGGCAAGGTATCAGTTCATCTGTTTGTTTCTTTTGTTAATCAACAAACTGCTATTGGTGACAGATGACACTAAACTGGGAGGAGAGGTAGATACGCTGGAGGGTAGGGATAGGATACAGAGGGCCCTAGACAAATTAGAGGATTGGGCCAAAAGAAATCTGATGAGGTTCAACAAGGACAAGTGCAGAGTCCTGCACTTAGGACGGAAGAATCCCATGCACCGCTAGAGACTAGGGACCTAATGGCTTGGCAGCAGTTCTGCAGAAAAGGACCTAGGAGTTACAGTGGATGAGAAGCTGGATATGAGTCAACAGTGTGCCCTTGTTGCCAAGAAGGCCAATGGCATTTTGGGATGTATATGTAGGGGCATTGCCAGCAGATTGAGGGAGGTGATCATTCCCCTCTATTCGACATTGGTGAGGCCTCATCTGGAGTACTGTGTCCAGTTTTGGGCCCCACACTACAAGAAGGATGTGGAAAAATTGGAAAGAGTCCAGCAGAGGGCAACAAAAATGATTAGGGGACTGGAACACATGACTTATGAGGAGAGGCTGAGGGAACTGGGATTGTTTAGTCTGCAGAAGAGAAGAATGAGGGGGGATTTGATAGCTGCTTTCAACTACCTGAAAGGGGGTTCCAGAGAGGATGGATCTAGACTGTTCTCAGTGGTAGCTGATGACAGAACAAGGAGTAATGGTCTCAAGTTGCAGTGGGAGAGGTTTAGGTTGGATATTAGGAAAAACTTTTTCACTAGGAGGGTAGTGAAACACTGGAATGCATTACCTAGGGAGGTGGTGGAATCTCCTTCCTTAGATATTTTTAAGGTCAGGCTTGACAAAGCCCTGGCTGGGATGATTTAATTGGGGATTGGTCCTGCTTTGAGCAGGGGGTTGGACTAGATGACCTCCTGAGATCCCTTCCAACCCTGATATTCTATGATTCTATGACAGCTAAGTAGAGAATCATAGAATCATAGAATATAAGGGTTGGAAGGGACCCCAGAAGGTCATCTAGTCCAACCCCCTGCTCGAAGCAGGACCAATTCCCAGTTAAATCATCCCAGCCAGGGCTTTGTCAAGCCTGACCTTAAAAACCTCTAAGGAAGGAGATTCTACCACCTCCCTAGGTAACGCATTCCAGTGTTTCACCACCCTCTTAGTGAAAAAGTTTTTCCTAATATCCAATCTAAACCTCCCCCACTGCAGCTTGAGACCATTACTCCTCGTTCTGTCATCTGATACCATTGAGAACAGTCTAGAGCCATCCTCTTTGGAACCCCCTTTCTGCTTTTTCTGCTCAGTTTCTTCCCACAGAACCATACGTTTCCTGATCTGAGCACCTCTTTATTTTTAAACAGGGCCCTTTTTTTCTATTCTGTACTCTTCAGCCTTCTCCCTTTAAAGGGAGGAGTGGGCTGACCCTTTTATTTACAAGTCTTAAATGATGCTGGTAAGAATAGTCCTTACAATAATTTATAAGTCTGAAATTTTACTTCACAACAAATGCTGACAAGGGAATACTTAAGGGAGCAGAAAATCCAAAGATGGTTCATCTCATTTGGGCTTTAACCAACGTTTTTTCCTCTTAAGGATATGGTCTGTTAAATAGTACACAAAACCCTGCATGGATCAAAAGGAGAATAAGTTTACAAGTGTTTACTTGATAGTTTTGGGCTGTACTGACTGCTGTATCTGCCCTTACCAGCCACCAGAAGTTAAATGAAGAGGAGGTAGGATTTCAAAATTTGCAAGTAATTTTAGCAAGAGGAGAAGCATTTGGCAGTAGCAGAAAGCTGCAACGTGTTTAATTTTGGAACACCACTAGCTGACAAAAATCAAATATTGGGCCTGATTCTCATCTCATTTACAATAGTTTTACATTGATACCCTGGGATAACTCTATCAAGGTTAAGAGGCAGGAGAATTGGGTGCATTAAGTCAGGAGGTGTTGGTGTATTTATAAGCAAATACTGTACTTTTTCATTTTCTTACACAAAGGAATTAACCCTATTGAGGAGGTAAGGGGAAGTTTACTGAAACCTGGCATAGTCCCTATTAGTTAATGAGATAACCAGCATTTCTTATTTCTACAAAATGCTGAAAGGCCATTTATATTTTAAGTTCACAAAAATCTAGTTTGCTAGGGCGTAGTTGCTCTTCTTTCCCTTGTTTCATACCTGTTCTCTCTAAATAAGCCTTGAATTTAGCTCTGATGGCAGAACTTTCTTCAGGGCTGAATTTGCAGTTGAAATCTAATGGTCAGTTGAGAGAAACAGGATTCCAGTTAGACCATTAGTCGTGAGGCCATTCCTTTCAGAGTATTTTAAACTCACTATGATTCTGAGATCAAATTCAAAATCAGATTGATTTCAACACCTTGCTGTAATTTTAGTCCTTGGCATGAATCTTGGGGCTATTTAAGTATAATCTTACTGGTCACAAAGTGAAATTAGTTCATTGCTGGTATGACATATTGTTGAAATAAGGTATATCAAGAATCTGCCTTTCTTGTCATCTTAGACATTTTACATTTTTGATGATTGCTGGTGTTTTTGCGCAGTGTTCATGAGGTAGAAAAAAAATGCCCAATAGCATGTTTAGTTTCTGACGTTCTGTTTCACTAAAAGTAGCAAAAGACTACCCTAGAACATTAAAACAGGATCTTTCTGCTCAGTTATCAGATACATGCTTGTTTAGATCCAGTTCCGTTTCTGGTTTATTATTTTTCCCTTTCTTCTGTGCGCAGACACAGCAAATGTAGGAAGCTCAGCTCAGCTCAAGTGTATCTTTAGATTACCTTAGAGTTCATCTTTCTAGTATGTATCAATGAGTTGCCTTACAAATTCATAGGGATGTGAGAATCAAAAGGCACACTTCAGCAGTTCTGGCACCCTAAGGACATATGAGGTTATACTCTAGATTGTCCAAAACACAGATTACAGATATGTGTGCCTTTTTTTAAAAAGGAGATGTTACAGCAATAGGTGTGGTTTGAAGTATTGTTTGTTTGTTTCCTTTTAGGTGGAATTGTTATAATGCATGTAACTGTCCCCTGGGTAAAACATGCGAGCTTGTATGTTGGACATGTGATACATTGGGATGGGATAAAAGCCAGATAATGGTTTATAAAAGTACTATTTTATTAAGGAAGTAAAGACTTTTAAAATTATTTTTAAAGCACTGTGTAAAGCAATTGTGAGACAGACATGAAGATGGAAGGAGATAGTCGTCCTTTCTCTTTCAAAGGTCACATTTTTAAAGTGGTGGATATGTGGCTTGCTATATTTCCAGTGCTTCATGTGACATTAAAATTGAGATTATAATTGCACAAAAATCTGAAAAGTCAAGGTGAGGGTTCTAACAGCAGCCTTAACTCTGCACTTGCAAATATGTAGAAGGACAAGATTTGACTTTTCTTCGGGTTTATAGAGACATATTTCCTTTTGGGCATAAGAGTGAGTGGCATCAAACCTTGCATTATTTCCCTTCAGGTTTCTTTGACAGATCTGGGCCTATTATATGCTGAGTGTCTAAATCATCTAAGGGATTGTCTACATCAGGACTCAGAAAAGTTTAGATGAACCAACTAAACCTGTGAAATTAATGCTCATAAGTTAAAGCATAATAAACCCATGTGGATACTCTCATTCTGAAGCATGGCACTCTTAGTTTGCTGTAGCAGGATCCTGCAGGATTGACCTCCTGCCACACATGCAGAATAGTGTGTCTTGGGCAGGGGACCATTCCACCTAGAGGATTAAGCTATAATGAACTAAGGCCACTTCATTTCTGAATGAGAGTATCCACACAGGAATGAATGTGCTTTAATTTACGTGCATAACTTCACAGCTTTAATTGATTCATCTTCACTTTAATAAATGTCCTAGTGTAGACAAGCCCCGCAGTGCACATCAAAGTGGTGCACTGTAACTCCCCCATGTGGATGCTGCGAGTGCAAACTAAAAGGTTCCTACTTCACATTAATGTTAGTCTTCCAACAGGACTCTATTAATTCAAACAAGGAACCTTTTAGTTCACACTTGCAACACAGCACTTTTGTTCACATTGCTACGTACACCCCCTATAGTCCAAACTGCAGGGCAGTGTGGACATACCCAATGTCAGCCAGGCATCCAGTACTGCATTTTTCAGATTTGAATTAGAACACTGGTTCCCAAACTTTAACAACGTGTGTACCCCTTTCACTAAAATGTCAAGTCTTGCGAACCCCCTTCTAAAAATGACTATTTCCAGGGATTTTCTCCTTTACCTGAGTATAAATTATAAAAGCAATGATCTTGGAAATATAAAATGTTTTTATTACACACTATTATTATTTATTATTTATCATCACAGTATTTTTATTACATTATGAATACGGCAACACGCTTCCAAGATCTCACTTTCATAGCTTGTATCACTTTGAATAAGCCTGTTAGAAGACATGTTTCATCAGGGAGTATCAGATGTGAAACAGCATGAAGGTATTTAAGAAGCCAACTCAAAGAGTTCTTCCTACACAAGCATTCAGGTCTTCAGCAGTCCAGGTAAACAACACATGTTACAACAAAGCTTAAACTTGTTCTTCATAATAATTTTCAAAACAATACTAGCTGCCTATTTACTTTTAAAAACAGCAAAAATATCCACCTCCCTTTCCATTTCTTATAAGGAGTCTTGAAGTTTAAATCTCCTCAGTGTGATAGATATGCTTGCTTTGATCTGCTTAGCTCTTGGAAGTCCAGGGGCTCTGGTCTGCTGGCCCCATACTGCCCGGAGTCCCTAGGGACAGCTCTGTCCGCCATTAAGGAATTTTTTCCTGAGAACCCCCTGTAACATTTCACGAACCCCAGTTTGGGAACCACTGAATTAGAAGGATGTTTTTTGGTGTCAGAGCTGAGTTAAATCAGTGGGCCAAATTTAAGATTAGCATGAGTGGGCACAAATCCACTGGCTTTGCTGGAGTTGTGTCCATTAATGTTAGTATGAATTTGGCTCAGGGCATGGAGAAAACACTGTATTCCTTCTGTGAAAGAGCAGAGGATAGATTGGAAATCTCACTCTTTAGTATTTTATGCCAAGGTAGAAGGGGAATGATTTCTAGTCTGTGTTTTTTGTTGTTTTTTAATGAGGATACCTGTCTTGGAGAAATGGGATTTTCTTTGGGGGGGGGGACCCCTTTGGGTAAAGAATTTTTCTTAATAAAGTACGATATGTCTGGGAGCATTTTTGTTTTTATTTACCCAAGTAAAAGTAGTGAACAGAGAAGTTAAATTTCTCTGAAAACAATTTGGCATAGGGTTGCAGCTCTTGCAGAGTGAAACAAAGTTTTTTGTTGTGTCCTAGTTAATTTTGAGTGGAAATCTTGGTGCGAAACCTATTTGTTTTACAAAAAGATTTAAATCAGTTACATGAGCCAAGTATGCAGTACTACCCTAGGATAGCAACAGGAAGCCTCCTGAGAATCCAGAGAGCCAGTAGGAAAGTTGCAAGACTACAAGTAGCTACCTAGCAATTCAACAAAAGCAGCACACTAACAAATTAATCATTAGAACGTGCAGAGTTCCACCTAGATGAGTCAGTCCCCATTTTCTTAACCTTAGAAATGCAAAGGAGCTTTCTTTTTAGGGATTTATTTAAAGGCTATGACTGTTGGTATAAGGTCTTATAGAAAGCTGGTATATGGTATACAAAGCTCATCGAAGTCCATAGGAATCTTTCTGTTGATTTCAGTGGCTTTGGATCAGGCCTGTAGTGCTTTATTATTATTTAAAAGCATAAATTTTGTTGTTCTGTATGATCACCCATTCATACAGTCTGCTGGCTCAATAATGTTAATGGAAGGGGAAAAGGGACTATTACCAGTTGCTGTGACATATTTTTAACCATTTTTAGGTAATATATTAACATTGTTTTTCCCTCCAGCTAGCTAGTTAGTTTGGGGAATTCTTCGAGGGAAAAGCACTATTCAGTAAAGATGGAGAGAACTGTAAGACTAGAAGAGACCAACTGGGGGTCATTTATTCCAAATCCCCTGCATCTTTTGCAGAACTATACCATGCATCATTCATAGTAATGACTTATACAGTGTGTTTGTGGATATCTGCAGTAATGGCCCCTTAGTTACTTAAGTACTTTGCTTCATTATCTATTGATTACACTGTCTAGAATAGCCCCTACTGTTAAGAACTTTAAAAATCCACATGTCACAGGAACAGCCCATAGAGCTTGGGTCCTATTGGACTAAACCCTGAGATCCCATATAGGAACCTTGTCACTGTGACCAGAAGGCATTGAATTTAAAAGCAAATAAAGTTAAAAACACATTTTATCTACTTTAAAATCCACAGAAAAAGATCAAAGGTAAATAAAGGATTTAAGCACTGGGGGATTTAAAGGATTGTGCTAATGTAGGACCCTATTCATCAAGATACTTAAGAATGTTAAAAAATTATGAGAGACAAGGTGGGTTAGGTAATCTTTTATTGGGTCAGCTTCTGTCAGTGAAAGAGGCAAGCTTTTGAGCACTCTATGTAGCTCAAAAGCTTGTCTCTTTCACTGACAGAACCTGGTCCAGTAGAAGTTATGCCATCCACTTTGTCTCTCTGATATCCTGGCACCAACATGGCTACAACAAAGCTGCAAACAACACTAAAAGTTATGGACATGCATAAGATAATTAAGAAGCGTAAGCATGTGCCTCCTAAGATGGGCTTATGTATTTTGCTGAGCCAAAACCTTAGAACACAATTTTTGTTCTTTTTTTAAAAAAAACATTGTATTTTTGGTTTACAGGATTGGTGACAGTGTAACTGGCATCAGTTAGTGGTTTTGGGCTATCAGATCCAATACTGTAAGTCTTCAGTCTCTGCAATTTCTTTGTTGAGCTGAGATGACCACACTTGGATAAAGAACTCCACATGGGAGTCTGCTGTTAAAAATCTCATTTCAGTTGTTTCAGTACTTCATTTTAATACACCTGGTTGCTCTTTAAAACTATACTGGGAAGATGGCTACCTTTAACTCTCTGTGGTAATTCCAAGATCATCATCCTCAATGTACAAGGTAAGCCAAAGTTCAGAGCCTATCGGTACAAACTTCTTAATATTTTATTCTTACTGATACACATTGGTTAAATTTCATTTGCCATGATGCTGCTTACAACCCCAATTAGTTAAAATCTATCTGGAAATTCTCGTAAACATCAGTATTTTTTACTAACTGAATCAATTTAGTGTCATCAGTGACTATACCGATTTGCTGTTTTCAAAATCATGAATAAATTTATTATATCACTCTGATCTTAATACCAGTCCAAGCCCACCGCTATCAACTTTTCTTCGAGCTGAGGAGTGGCCATTCCCTGTTACTCTTCATCATAGAGTATACTGACAGAGCACTTTTATCTTTCCAGATGCTAGATTTTCTCAAGGAATCTCTGTGTCGAGTCTGGCAGTTTACAATCTGACACTGTATGCTGCTCATAACAGAAATATTTGTGGATGAGAATCTCCTTTGTGATCTGAATTTTGAATAGGTTAACTCATTTCAGAAATAGGATATTTGTTTCGGTTAAACAACATTGTCGATTTCTAATTAAATTGTAATAAAAGATTTTATCATTTTTATGGGTATAAGTAACCTCCTTTAATGTCCAAGCATTAGAACTTTGAGATCCTGAGCTAACTAAGGACTTTTTCCCGATACCAGGTGTTGTGATTTAACATGTATACAAAGAAGTGATTTAAAAACAACAGAATACTACATGAAACAAACATACAGTAGAATTTTACTAATCTGAATTATTAGGGCAGAGAAGGTCCAAGACATCTGTGGGATTTGTGGACTAGCAAGTACTGGGAGGAGGAACATGGCCATTAGCTTTCTTTAGCCCCGTTTCTTAGCCCTGTTTAAGGGCATTATTGAGAGCCAGGGAAGGGGCCAGGACGTGATATGATACTTGTCCAGGTGGCTTGTGAGATTCATGATATCGCCTGCACAGGAGCAATATGTCATTGACTTGTGTTTTGGTAATCTGCACACTGATTCCTTTCCGTGATTGTTTGCAGGTATTCACCCAACTGAGGCTTAGCAGCGTTCAGGTGCGCAACTGAACGTAACATTGGATGTAAGAGTTGGGCTTAAAACGCCCTTTCTGTCTTGTTTTCAACTATTTGGGAGTCACATTCATAGACTGCAAAGGGTAACAGCTCCTTCCTGCACCTAGCTGGATTTAAAACTAAACCATCTATTTATACTAGCTGTAGCCGAGGCTTGCTGCAGGGATGAGTTTTCTCTCTGGTTTGGTATATAAGGATGTGACAGGGAGCATGTTGCATGAACAAAGCAGTTCTGAGATAACCAAAAAGCACTGCAGCATACAGGCCAGGAGTGGGAAATCAAGTAAGAATGACCCATTTGGCAATCTAGTGAAACAACACTTGTCAAAGAGGTGATATCTGACTCTCTGTACTGCATGGTTAGACTTTCAAACGAAATGGTGGATTTTGATACCAATGAAATTGTTACTCTGAAACTTTAGTGTAGTGCATACGTCTTTCCAACATTATTTTTAAAGCATGTTATAAATTGAAAAGAACTTGTGCACCCATATAGTTACAGTAGATAGGAAAACTGTAAAAACTTGCCTTTATGTTAATTCTTGATTTCTTATTAAATGAAAAGTTGATGTTGATAAGAATGCATCTTAAATTGTCATTTCCTGGCTTTTTGAGTACCTAACCCAGTAACTTTATGTGTTTGTGTGCGTGTGCGTATTTATTTAGTGTGTTTATGTATAATCTTTTCGTGTCTAATATGGTTTGGTTTTGTGTTGTTGTCCTTGGTTTAGTATATTAAAATGCCACTGCCTTCATCAGTCTGAGACAGTCTCAATCTCTGTTTGGACTCAGCATGATTGATTTGAAATTCAAGAGCAAATTCAAATTTAGTACTATTCGGTCCAGCTGGTTTTGAATTCTAGATGTGATCATACAGAACAGCCCGAGTAGGATCCTGAGCTAAAAGGTTATTTAGGATACCCATAAGGTAATCAAAGCCTTGTAAATTCATGGGCTGGAGAAGAACTACTTGGATCTTCCTCAGTATCTCCAGCACCTGTGAGTCAGGATCTTTACCAGTCTGTTCACTGTGTTACTCCCTCTGGACTGAGTCTGCAAAATGAAGGACATCCTCATTGATCCACAGGCTCAAACACAATTTGAATCTAGGAGTCTGTCAGATAGGTCTGATGGTCTCTAATTCAGACTCTGCTGGCTTTTCTACTCATGAAGCCCTTACAAGCCCAGATGGGATCACAGTCAAGGCACTCTTCTCTGTTCTCTACACCATATCTCTACAGTCCTAAGATCCCTGAAGTAGCAGTGCAAACTCAAGAACCCTCTCAAGGATGTGTCTTCCAGATCCACTCATGACAAATATCACCTAGGGTGCACCTCTCAGTGGTTAGAGATGCCACATTTTGTCACACCTGTACCAATGCAAGTTCCATCAGTATTGTGTGGAAATGAGAAGCATCTGGTATGCCTTCACATGGCTTTCATTTTTTGACCTGGGGTCAAACAGCTGGACAGCAGTGGTCTAAATCAACAGTCCAGACAGGACCTGTAGTTCCTTTGTGCAGATGGAAACCTCCCAAAACCTCCTCTTGACGCAGTAGAAAGTCTTCCATCAAGGAAGACTATGTCAATACCAAGCTGAACTAAACTTATTTAGATTGGAAGCACTTCAGCACCAGGATTTTCTCTTGTTTTAACTCTATTTGTACAGTGCCCAGCACCATCCTGATTGCTGCTTTTGGGCATTGCCATAATATAAATATTTAATAGCAGTAATGATTAGCGTAACCAGCTACTACTTTTGAGCACTTACTGTGCCTATGCTTTGGTCCTGTCCATGTTGATTAAATTTGCTGTGGAAAAATCCTGTATTCTACCATTGCTGTAGTAACAAGATAGTAACAACTGAGTTTCCACCAATAGCAATGTATTCTGAAAGGAGAGTAACCTGGTAGCTGAAAGCTTTGTTAAACACCTGTATGTGACTGATCAGAATACTGCAACTGAAATTTTGACAAAAGAAGAAAAAAAGAAAGAAGAACAATTTCCAGAACATTTTGGGGTGAGGAGAGGGATTCTCCCTCCTCCTCCCTGCCCACACCATCCTTTTTCAAGCAGCTATACGCTGGAGTGTAAATGTTGATGATGAAAGGGAGGAAAATCTACATTCCCCCCCAAATTTCTTCTTTTTAAAATATGTTTTATAAAATTGGGGCTGGGAGATACAGATTTTCCCCTATATTATCAAGCATGTGTATGCGTGCTGTGTGTGTGTGATTGAAAAAATTAAGAGAAAAGACAACAGAGAGAATCATTAATCCTACACAAAAATAATTTCACATCAGGAAATGTTTTTTAAAGTTGGCGTTAAATGATGAAGATAATTAATTTAGCCCTTGCTATTTTCCCCTCACAGCACAGAACAGAATAGTTTTTCATTGTTACAAAAGAAAGGAAGATGGGGAGAAAGCCCAATATTATATTTATAGCTGTCAAAGACCGGATTTAAATAGTACATCAACCATGGAGCCTGGCACTTGACCACAGTATAGTTATTTTTATTTCTGAAAGAAAGGTTTATTACAATATAATTTGTATTCCCAGACTAGTGTTTTATGAATAGTTGGTTTGAACGCTTGAGTCCCATCAAGCTTTCGGAACTGGGGAAATCTAGCAAAGAGAATTGCAGATAATTTTAAAGAAACAACTAGAAACACTGGAAAAAGGAGTGTGAATTCTGAGTCATCAGCTGTCAGTATTCAAGTACATTTTTATAACATTGTGTTTATAATTGCTGCTTCCATTAATGTGATGTGTATTATTGCTTTGGTTATTGCTGATGTTCCAAAGTTAAATTATATTTTTTCTCTTATTAACAAATTATCTTGTCTTTTTTTGTTTGCTTGTTTTTGTGATGGGATGCTCTTCTGGGCATTAGAGAGGAGGATATTATGTACCTTTTCATTTTAAGGAGGGCTGGCTCTAGGTTTTTTGCCACTCGAAGCAAAAAAATTTCTGGCTGCCCCCCTTTTATTTTGGCTTTTAGACATGTTTTCACTTTGCAGTATTTTTTGTTTTGTTTTGACTGTTTAAAATTTAAAAAAAAATGAAAACCGAGAATTTGTAGTTAGTGAAATAAAACAATTTCCTACTAGGGTACTTATTTAATTTTAACAGAATCACAATTACAAACAATTTGGGTTCAACTGTACACTGTAATGAAAAACGTTAGTGTCTTCTGGTGCACCCAGATTCTCATAAATTAAAAGAATTTATATGAACTGAATTTTTCTGGTTTTTTATACTTGCGTAGTCTTTTAAATCTAATTTTTTTGCAATGGTACTTTCAATTGAAATTAATGCGAGTCCTAACGAATGATTTTGAGACATGGTGGACTTCAAATAATATTTTAGTAATTTCAGTTTTGAGAAACTGAGCTCACCAGAAGCCACGGATACTGGTAACGTTAAAAGAATATGTAATGCTATAGCAGTGTTTGGAGTGAGGTGCTCGGGGCTGTACATCCCGCCCATGGGCCCCCAGCCCAATCTCAGACCCAGCCCCCCCCCCCCACACACACAGAGGGGTCAGTAACCAACAGAGCAGCTAGGGAGGTGCGTTAGCCATGGGGAGAGGGGGCGGACCAGGGGCACCCGCCCAGCACCGAGCCGCCTGGGGCAGCAGGTCCCTTACCGGCTGCGGGTCCTGCTCCGATCCCGGGCTCCCCTCGACTCCAGCTCCTCTGCCGCTTGTGACACTTGCGGCAGAGGCTGGCAGGTGGGGAGGAGCCGCATCGCCCTGCTCCCCCGGCTGCGGGGGGCCAGGGCAGGGTCTGCCCCAGGGCCGGGACCCCCGTGCTGAGCCTGCCGCCCCACCCCACAAATGGGCTTATTGGTTGACTGAGCGGGGCTGGGGGGAAAAAAAGGAATGCCGCCCCTGGAAATGTGCCGCCCCAAGCATGTGCTTGCTTTGCTGGTGCCTAGAGCCGGTCCTGATTCTGAGATTGCTTTTCCCCTCCATTTTGACCGCACCATCGTCCTTCTGCTTGTTGCAGTAACTGCCATTAGAGACTTTTCATATCTGTTATCGTGCATTTAATGTGCTGAACAACTTGTTAGCTTCTGTTTTGTTCCCTATCTAATTCTAATAATAATATACCTGACAGTAATGAACTAGTAGGTGCCCATGGGTGAAATTCACCATTGTGCAGAGGGCCAGCACAAGGTCTAGATGCCACTTAAGTCCAAATTAAGTCCTCAGAATAGATCTATAGTGAGAATAAAGGTTTGAACTGGCCCGCTGCACAGGAATGAATGTCACCCATTTGAACACGTTTTTTTGTTGTCACATATGAATGTTGTTGTTGTTCATGGAAAAATTTGCTCTCAGTTCTCAAAAGTGTATATTTCCTGTAGTAGATCAGTCCCAAAACCTTCTGTAAAACTTTCTGTTGACTTTTAAGTGTTTTGAACTCACAAAGTCCAATAGCTATTGCTTATATGTGACCCTAGTCTTTCAGGTCTGGAGCTGTAAACAACACCCAGAGCCTTGTATAAATATGCTAAATACCTATATTGGATGGTGGGTGAACTTAACAAAAAATGAGCAACAAGAAAACCTGATTGTGTTATTGGGTTTGAAATTGTAGAGCTGTTGATTTTTCTGTCTTTGAATGGTAAAATGGCTTGTACTAGGGCTATTGTGATGTTTGCTGTATAAATGCACACATAATAATATAGTTCCTTGACTTTTTGTCAGCCTTGTGCCTTGAAAATAGAGAGTCTCTAGGTGGGTTTTCTTTAGAATTAGGTTTTAAATATAATTCTGAAACAGCTGCTGATCTCATTTTGGAGGCTTTTCCGTTTTCTGAATGCAACTTAAGGTAGGGCAGCTACCATTTGGAGGGTGAGGACTGGATTTGGGAGCCCAGAGGAAACTTCTTTGGGACTTGACTGTGCTATTATCTCTTCAGTTTCTCTGTCCCCAACCCCTCAATCTCTTCTCCCTCATACCCCAACAGTTTTCTGTTGAGTGCTAGCTGTAGCTAGCAGAGCACCAGTCAATGCTCTAATAGCAGCATTGGCCCTTTTTGTCCTGTGTGTTTCTTGTGGGTCATAAAAGTCATTGTGAAAGAAGTCTGAATGTGTGGGGTGTTGAAGACTAGATCAGAAGGAAGAGGTGGAGAGGGAAAGAGATTGAATAAACAAAACAATACTCATTATCCCAACTGACTTGAGGGGAAGAAGGAAGCCACTTCGCATATCTATAGAGTGAATCATTGTTCTGATAGTCTCTGCAAGGTACTTAGATACCACATTGATGACCTGTATAAATGCTTAGATCAAATGTCAATATTGTCAATAGCCCTTAGCAAGAATAACTGCATAGCAGAGCTGGGAAGGTAGCAGAAGTTCTTCAGTTCATTTTTGAGATCACTGCAACAGAAACACACAGCAGTTTTAGGAAATATTTAGGCTTTCTTTTCTCTTTAAAGATGATTCTAGAAAGATGCATCTCACTGAAATCCATTTCAGTTTTGTGTGTTTTAATCAGATCTGAGTAAATAACATTTACATGTCCATGTTGTTTTCCTTACTGATAATATACTACACTCTCATTTTACTTGAAATTAATAAATATTTTATTTCCATAACGCCTCTCATTTCAGAGAATCTGAACATGTTACACAAACTCCACTTATACACTTATACAGGGAAGACTGGGTGGGTGCAAAAGAAATGTAGAGATTAGGTTTAAGTAATGCTTCATATGCTGAATGTCAAATAATTTTAAATATACAATTTCTATAAACTGTTCATATTTATAGAGGCAGGATTTGAACCTCTGGTTTCAATTGAAGATTTAACTTCAAAATTTCCAACATTTCACTTTACCGTTTTCTGTGTGGACTTTAAAAATCACACCACAGACTTGTTTGGCAGAACTGAGAAAATGACACTCTGCATTCCTGCTGAACTGGTCAGATAATATTTAAAGAGAACTGCTAAAGAAGAGAGGTGACTTTCAGAACCTGCATTGGAACAACAGGATTGAAGTTCAACTTCATATTAGCTTAGGTGGCTCGGTGACTCTTACGTCAGCACTGCGGTGCACTGAGTCTTATGGGCACAGTAACAAAGAAAACTGCAAATTGTTCCTTTTCCTTTTGTAAAAGGACCTGGCTAATGTTACACGCATGCAAGGGGAATTTTGTTTCATTTCTCCCCAGTATGTTAGCGCAAAGGGCTTTATAGAATGAATTTATCTATCTATCAGAAATATGTTTGAGATAATAACTTATTTTGTGACTGTAATGCTATACTTGACACACACCAGTTTGAAATATTGGTATACTTTGTTCTCTGCCTCTGAAATCATCAACAACTGAACATGGAAAGCTGTCTTAATATGCACATTATTGTGAAATGATTGGTTGGCTTTCCCTTCGGGGCAGTTCCTGGAACTAATCTGTTCTTGCGTAAGGGCATAATAATAAGGAAAAACGTTAACAATGCATTGGCTACTGGAAGTCTATTGTTTCTGTTATCTGACTCATGTTCAATCATTTATTGTGGATTTCATTCCTTTACTGAAAGCCATAATACTGAATGTCAAAAACAATTTCATTCAGATTCACATTCTTCTCTGGAGTCCTGTGCATAGGGCCCCAGTGGACCAATTTTTGCACGGTAAAGCTAAGTGGGGATGGGAGTCGAGTCTTAAATCTATAAGCAGGATGGATCCAGCAGCTGGTTTTCATATAACACTTTATACTGTTTATGAGCTGTTGCCATGGATTGTGCCTCCCACACAGAGGGAATTCTGGGAAGGCATTGGAGGATTAGTAGCACCTGAGTGGATCTAGACTATGTCCATGCAACAGAATGGTCATGTTGGCAGCTGACAAGTTATGCCAACTGGCGCTCTAGCTTGACAGGCCAAGCAGCTCAAGTTAAAAGCATGACCACAGTCAAGGGTTTTCGAGTGTGGACAGGAGTTGAGTTAGGGACAATATTTAAGTTATTACTTGAATTAACTGCATGGCTGACAAGCTCATAGCTGTTAAAATGAAGGTTCAGGAAGGGGGTAAACTCTGAACAGGTTGTAAAAGCTGCCTACTGAAATGTGTGGTTTTCATTCGTGAAAATTGGTCATTAGTCTTCTAAAAAAATTATTTTTCAATTCATTATTTTTAAGTGCTGAAAAATATATCATGGACCTACCAAAACAAAGACCTGCCCCAGAGAGAACAGTCAAGATGACACATGTAGCAGAAGTTATAAACAGATGACTAAAGATAAAGGAAGAGAATGGACAAAAGTGATAGTAATACCCAATAAGGCATCTTGATGGTTCTGTGAAAAAGATATTTTTGTTTGCTTTCCTTCCTCTCAGTGAAAATCCATCATCTGAAATATGTAAAATTTTGGGCAGAAAAATCTAAAGTATATAATACAGGGTATAATCTAAGAATAGACTAGATTGCTTAGATCTTTGCATCATTTTTGCTGATTCTAAGGGAAGGCAGAAATTGGGTGCACTTAGATCACTAGCAGGGATATATATATATATATATATATAATATGAAAAACACCCACATAAACCCATATGAGATAATTTGTAGGAGTGTGGTTTCAAGCCAAAAAAACCCAAAACAGCCATTCATCAGTCTATGTTGTTGTAATAAATGCCTTGGAAATGGGACACAGTTAGGTGATGTACAGTATTGGGTATGTTTATGTATTTCCTTATCAAATTGTTACTCCTGGGGGGATTCTGCAGGACTGCATGCCTGCAGAAAACGCCACCTGCCCCGCAGATTTCCTGTGTTTTCCCTGCAGAAAACAGCGGGGAAGTAAAGGGAAGCCGTGTGCCGGGGGGCAACCATGGGTGCAGTTTTTTGGAGGGGATTCCCCCCTCCAAACAGAGGTGAGGCATGGGGGGGGGCACATGGAGTTACATGTCACTGTCCTCCCACCCATTCTGCAAGCGCAGAGCTACCCAACTGAAGGAGGCTGTGTCTCCGCTTTGCTGACTCCGCAGCTGGTTGCCACCTCATGGGTCCTAGCGCCAGTCATACTCCTCTTCTGTGTGCTGGGAGTCTTCCTGTTTTCTATTTTGTGCAACAGTGAGTGCCCGTGGTGGGGCTGGGTAAGGGGTGGTGGTGGGGAAAATGAGGGATGGGAAAGTGAGGGAAAGAGGCAGTGGGGAAGGAATGGGGATGGAATAGGGCAGGGGGAGGGGAATGTGGGAGTGAGGGGAGGGGGAATGGAGAAGAGAAGGGGATAGAGGAATTGCGAGGGGAAGCAGGAGCCTGGCATGTGGCGTCCCCTTGACAGCAGCTGGGGCTCCCCCATTAAGCAGGCCCATTGAACCCTCACCCTGTCAAGCCCTACCTCCTACCTCTGGACCCCTCTGATGAGCCTCCCACTCCCAGAACCCCCCCCACTGACCCCCTACGGGTGCACCTGGACCCCCACCCATCAAGCCTCACTCCCCCAGCACCCGGACTCCCCCACTGAGCCCCCCACACCCAGACCTACCTCATCACCAAGTCCTATCTCCCTACACTCAGCGCCCCCCCCCCCCCCCACACTCCTGCAGAAATCCCCTGCAGAGTCTCATTGCCCCTGCACCTGGAACACCCCAGCGAGCCTCTGAACAGCCCATCACCCACACCCAGATTGCCCCACACAGAAACCTCACACTCCACACCTGGATCTCCCCCACACCAAGCCCCTCCACACTTGGGTCCTGCTGAGCCTGCCCACCCACACCTGGGTGCTCCTGGTACAGAGGGACAGGGCCCTGGGGTGTTTCTGGAGCAGGCCCAGCCCTTGCACTGTGTCATAGAATATTAGGGTTGGAAGAGACCTCAAGGTGACAGTCAGATGCCGCCTCACTGCCGAGTCTATGGTACCAGGGAAACTGGGGGCTTCGGGTTGATCTCCCACCTCAATGCAGCCAGTGGTCTGTGCTCCCCACTGCCGTGTTGGAGTCACATTTATTTACTGACAAATACAATTTGAAGAATTTTAAAATGTGCACATCATTTTTAATTTTTTTGTGCAGAATTTTAAATTTTTTGGTGCAGAATTTCCCTAGGAGTACTTAAAATATTCCTTTGATCCCAGGATTTTTAATCCGAATCAAGTCACAAGGAAGGTATTTTCAGTAATACCACAAATTGCTAGATAATAATACTTAGTGAAATGAAGATTTATCTATTGTAGTTTTCACTATATTTATACCGTATGCTGTCATTTTGTTTCATTGTTTACTTCCAAAGTGGCCCTGTCACAATACAGCAGGGAAATATTTTATCTTTTTGGAACTCATGCTTTTCTTGTATTGACTCTGATATATACCAATGAGTGACAGTAGGGATGTTGGAGGGGGGGAGTGGGGATGTCAAGTTGGTTTCCTGATAAATCAAGCACCAGAAAAGTTCAGAAACAGATTTTTGGTCTGTCGTGAGCATTCCCTGATCAACACAGTAAACAGCCTTTATTTAATCAGTTTTAGAATCCAATCTCTGCAACTATTTTTAGTACTTACTGGCACTAGATGATTCTTCTGGGCAACTGTACCAGATTTATAACTCTGAAAGTGCACTGTTATTTGTCTTCCAATAGTCAGTGAAGTGGCATCTTGTACATGCATATGTCAAGCACCTTTCAAATTTTAGTAAGGTGGCTCAGCTATGTCTTTCCCAGAACAATACAAAAAAGGATAACTTTTTTTTTTTTTTGGAAAAGCATATCTTTTTCTTTTTTCTCAAAAGTAGAAATGATCCCCTGGGGAGTTCAATGTTCAACACAAACTTTCTCTTTGAGCTTACAAATCCCCACAAAGAAGAAAGATTTTGGAAGGTCTTACCATCATATGTATTTCAGTAGTTTTTACCCCGAGGCATACACCTCCCCCCAAGTTTATTTGTGAATGTGTGTGTAGGGGTGGGGGAGAGAAATATCACTAACAGATGAAGGGAGAAAGCTCTATTGCATGAGATTATTGGGCATTCCATAAGTGTGCATAATTTCAAACGTGAATTGGAAGTTTCCTGAATCTGAGATCAAAGTGTTCTTCTTTTAAATGTCATAATTCATAAAGCAATGAAAACTTTGACATAAAGGTATAGTAAGGGTACATCAAAGAATGCCCTTTTATGATGTAAGTCAAGAGAACACATTATTTTGTTTTTTATTTTTTACTGTGCTTATTTAGGCACCTATATCTCTAGTTAAGCGCCTGTGTTTATGTTACCCATGTAACCCACACAAAGATTTTGTCAACATTTTCCCTAAAAGTAAACAATATCACCAAGATGCAAAAATTTCACCCACTTTGGCTTACAAGGGCCTCACATCAAAAAAGATATGATGCAAAATAACTTCAGTGTATGAATACAAAATCAAAGGGTTCAAATTTCTTTTTTTGCACCTATATAACTCAGTAAAGTTTCTGTCTCTTAAAAGAAAATTTGGGAGGCATGTGCATATTTCCTTCAGGTATTTGTTTAGGGTCGGAGGGGGAGGGAATGAAATGAGATTGAGGTATAGACTTAATGGGCATGAATTTCTGGCTATTTGCACTACTTTTTAATAGTGTCAAAGGGCTTTTTGTTTCTGTTTTCCATGCTTTATGAGCCAAAGCCACATGTATGCAGTTTTGTTGTAGCTGTGTTGATCCCAGGATATTAGAGAGCCAAGGTGGGTGGGGTAATATCTTTTATTGGACTAACTTCTGTTGGTGAGAGAGACAAACTTTTGAGCTACACAGAGCTCAAAAAGCCGAGGAAAAGTCTATATCGCTCGTAAACTTGTCTCTCTTGCCAACAGATGTTGGTCCAATAAATATTACCTCATCTGCCTTGTCTCTCTAAAGCCATATGTCCATCACCCTCAATTCCCATTGAAATGGATGGAAGTGGTAAGTGTGCTGAGCAGCATCTGTTTTAAGGTAAGGAACACAATTGCCTGTGTTTTCCTGTGCACAAGTGGATGTCAGTCTGAATCTTCTTCTTCTTGACAGTCTACCTGGTTACAGAGCAGGGAAGGAATAGGGTGTATTGCAGGTCCACATTGCTCAAACTCCTGGTCATCCGATAACTCTAAAAATGTATTTAGAATCTCAAGGTGCCTTGTTCTGGCGGACACAGCAGAATGGGCTCTTTATTTAGCTTTTGTTGAGAGAGTACCCAGAATAGCTTTCTGCCTGACACTTCCCGAACCACAGTTATGTTTTGGTAAGTGATATCCATGAAATGTGTAATCATATATTTACAGATGATTGGTTCTTTGGTCCCTGTTAACCTTAACTGGCAAATGCATCAAATCTATAATGGTGTGACATGTAGAATATGGTATCATAAAAATTCTATTTTATAATAAAATAAAGAACAATGAGATACCTAGCGTAAACCCCAAGTCCTTTCTTCCCTGTATAAATTCTAGTGCCATTACAAGGAAGGGGAAAATTGCTGGGACAGGAAATGTTTCTGGAACCCTCCTTCAGGCTATGGAAAAATGGAAGCATTTAGAACAACACTCAGTCATATTCAATACCTTAAACTGTCCATCATGTACTTAATCAATCTCCTGTTCAGTAGAGTGTGTGTGTATGTCTCTCAACATATATAATGGGATGTGATGTGGAGAAGAATCCACTTTTCTAGTTCTCCTACCTACATTTGTTACCTGTCCCTGTTTTGTGGAAACTGTCCGTAAAAGAAGGATGATTTTGAGTTTAACACCTTGGAGTGGTACTCAAGAGAGCGAGTTCAGTTTCTGGATGTGCCATGGACTCTTTGCATGATGTGGGACAAGTGATGTACTCTCTCTCTGTCTCAGGACCCCATCTGTAAAATGGGAGTAGTAATACTTCCTTACCTCAAAGTATTGTGAGAACACATTAATTAATGCTTTTGAGACACTTGGCTGCTTTGGTGATGCACCCCGATAGGAGTCCATTTGAGCTAAGTTTGTAGAACCACTCAAGTGACCTTCAAATTATTTCATGCTGTCATGAGGTTACATCCTGATGAGATGAAGCAGTGTGCTGATACCACAGTACAAGCATCATAATAGTGTGATATGGAGAATTTGTGTTGGAGAGGAAATTGTTAAAGGTGGCAGCCCTGGTTACCCAGGATATGAGAGAGCCTGAAAAATACAAGAGCCACCCCACCTGTAAATCACAAGCAAAGCTTTCCTATCCATACACTCAAAGCCTAACTACTTACATTATATTGATAGCGAGCATAATACTAGGCGGGGCTCAGCACAAAGTACAGATAAGGAACCATTATTCCAAAAGGGAGAGAAAGGGAAGAAATACAATGGGCAAGTCAGCAGAGAATCAATAAGTGGTCCAAAGTATTGTAATCTGAACAAAAAGGAGGTTTAGGAGGAATACACAAGCACTGAAATGCTTGGGAAGGTAAATTTAATGTTATTGCAGAAAAACTGAGAGTAATGTCTCTTGTATTTTTCAGGCTCTCTCTTATCCTGGGTAACCAGGGCTGCCACCTTTAAGTTTCCCCTCCAACACAAATTCTCCGCATCACACTATTATGACGCTTGTACTGTGGTATCAGCAAACTGCTTCATCTGTGGGAATTTACACGTTTCACATTCAAAGTGTCAAGCTCGAAAGAAAAATGCATGCTTTTTAAAAACAAAATCAGAAAACTGATCTGTCCCATTTTGCAGCTCCTGTATAATTTTGCATTGGAAATCTTATGTGCCCGTGTTACTGTAATCCTTTCTCTTGGCTCATTCTCGACTGCACCTGCTGTGCTACAGTGTTCCATAGGAATTCTCTTGACAACAACAGAACATTGGGACCTACCTTGTATGTTCAGCAGAACTGCAAGTGTTTCCTACTTGGCTATACCTGAAATGTTCATCAGCCAGCAAACAGCTGAGCTATTTCAGTGGGAAGGGGTGGTTCTTAAGCACTTTAGGATCCTTTGGATGCAAGATGCTTATATATTGAAGATTTTCTTATTAAAGTATTATTTTTGCAAATGACTTATCTATTTAAAATAATTTTGTACCAAGGAGTCAGGAAACCGTTATAGCTGATTCACAGTTTGATGCCAGGATTATCTAACCACAAGCGTTTTGTATGGTAGGTTCCTACATTTTAGGATGGTTAAACTGTATTGGCCCACTTGCTCATTGTATATTTTATTATCACTTTGAATATTTCTTATATACATTCTGTATAGATTTTGTCATTTGTACAATCTGCTAAAAAGATTTAGGACCTCACCCTGTTAAAATATGCTTAATTTTATGCACTGTGAGTAAATTGCCTTAAGATAAACATGCCTGCAGAAACAAGACCTTCAATATTAAGAATGAGTTTTCTTGCCAATCAGGGCCTGTTTCTGTAAGGTGCTGAGCATTCTGCTTTAGTGAAATATAAGCACACTATGCACCTTACAGGATCTACCCCTTATTTGTGTATTACTGAACAAATACTCTCTGATGGTCTCAAAAATAATCACAAACCCTGATTCCCTTTTAAAATCCAAAGTGCTATGCATCACAGAGTGTTGTACATTTTTAATGTGAATTTTTTTACCATAGTTGGGAGGTTTGGGCTCTATTTATTTAAGCCATTGTGGTCTATCAGTTTATCAGAATCCAATAGAGCTATTACTGTCCATCCGTTTATTGGTTCGCAAACTTAATTTCCTGAGTAGTCTTGGCCACGGCAGGCCATGTTAATGGTGCCTGCACTGACCCATGGCTTTGCTTTTCCAGTTCATCCAGTCAGTGATCTGCCAACTAAGAGCCCAATCATGCAAATATTTCCTGCTAGGCTTAGCTCTTACTCCAGAATCTGAATCCCACTGAGTTCAATGAGACAGCTTGTGATGCTGCAGAATCGCATATGCCAGAAGCAAGTTTTTATAGGACTGGACCCTAGGAGCCCCCTCTTAAGTCCCAGCACACTAGCCTGTTGTAGCACCCAAAGAACTGTTCCAGTCCACTATGTTGAGTGTCCGCGTTTGAATAGTTGTGTTCAATGTTGTGTTCGATGTAGTTCAACTACTTCAATGTTACACATTTTAAAAACTTTCTAATTTTGTATTTGCATGACAGCCCAAAACAGCACCGAAAAGGACATTTGGATCCATTACGAATGATCAGGTAAATATAGCAGAGAGTTCTTTCAACAAAAATACTGATTTGTAATTACAGGAACCTCTCAATGTAATGCATGACTCCAGTGAAGTGAGTGGTCTTATAATGTGAGGAAGCAGAGTTTAAGCTGAAAATCTGGGCTGATACTATTGCTTAAGTGCATATCACTGTGCTTATCTTTTGAGAGAGAGAGAGAGAGTCTCATGGTCTGAGCCAGGAGCTCCTTAATGCTAATCTTGGCTCTGGCAAGAGAAGCCTCTTTTGCCTTGAATAGATGGGAGTTACAGTGCTTAGCATGTCTTAAAAGGAGATAATTTAACTCTTGCTCTGTTACCCACATCAAAAAATTGGGATAATACTTCCCAGTTTTAAGAGTATTGTTTGTAAAGCACTTTGAAGGTGAACAATACTTTATATGGGATAACTTTCTATTATATTTATAGTATGAGCTAAATTCTGATACCTTTGCTGCTGTTGAGCAGCACCAACACCAGGAATAATCCCAGTGATGCAGTGGGACATCTTGGTGAATAAGGGTGTCAGAATCTGGCCCTATGGGTGAAATCCTGACCTCTTGAAGTCAGTACCAATGTTCCCATTAGCTTCAGTGGAGTCAGAATTTCATCCTCTCTGTTTGTTTGGTGAGAGTTAAAGCTGATAGCTCAGCCTAGATTATCATTCTTAACTCTAAATTTTTTTAGTCATGGAGGAGTCGGTCAGAGCCTTATAGTCCCTTTTGTTGCTGCATGTTTCAACATTTTTCAAAGATTGTTTAAAGTGGGAGAGCTTTCACACGGTAGGTGTGTTAAAGTGTCTATTTAATGGCACAGTCCCTGTTCTTATTCATTTCAACCATATGAACCATAGGTATGCTTGAATTGGTTTGTTAAAACAAAATCTGCATTAATTGTCATTTTGACTGGCTTTACTGCCACTTATGTATTTTGCACAATTTAAAATATGCCTTTGACCCTAGGCACCCTAAGCTTGGCTTTGTGTGTATTTATACTTTTTCTGTGAGTATTAAAGTTATAATTGTAATTACAAAAGACATCTACTACAGCTATGCATGTGTTGTGTCAGCATAGTGACCCTTAAGATATTTACAGTTGTATAAGAAAACACTGTAGAAAAGTCCTGTACCATTTAAGAGGAATGAAACTACTATGGTTTTATAGATATTACTTTTAAAAACCTATGAAATGTATAGACTGATATCCTTTCTGTTGCTTTTTTTTAAAAAAAAAAACCTAAAGAATTCTATAGCAGGCATATAATTCTCAATAATATTCTATAGGATGTTAGCAAAGAATTCTGCCAGAAGGGCGGAATCATTAGGTATATGTGGTTAGACCATATCCTAACTACTCACAGCTGTCACTTTGGCAATAAAAGGGATGGAAGGAAAAGATGAGTGTAAGGGTATGTCTACACTACGGAATTACTCCTATTTTACAGAAGTTAATTTTTGGGAACAGATTGTGTGCATTCATCCACACTAAGCACATTAATTTGGTGGTGTGCATCTACAGTACCGTGGCAAGCGTTCACATTCTGAGTGGTGCATTGTGGGTAGCTATCCCACAGTTCCCGCAGTCCCCGCTGCCCATTGGAATTCTGGGCTGAGCTCCCAATGCCTGATGGGGCCAAAAATTTGTCACAGGTGGTTGTGGGTAAATGTCGTCAGTCAACCCTGCCTCCATGAAAGCAACAGCAGACAATCATTTCGTGCCCTTTTCCCTGGACTGCCCGAGCAGACGCCGTAGCTCGGCAAGCACGGAGCCCGTTCAACTCACCGCAGCAGTTATGACCATTGTAAACACCTTGCGCATTATGGTGCAGTTTATGCAGAACCAGAACTTGAAAAACCAGGTGAGGAGGCGACGGCAGCACAGTGATGAGAGTGATGAGGACATGGATGCAGACTTCTCTAAAACCATGATCCCCGGCAATTTGGAGATCATGGTGTTAATGGGGCAGGCTCGTGCCATGGAATGCTGATTCTGGGCCCAGGAAACAAGCACAGTCTGGTGGGACCACATACTGTTGCAGGTTTGGGATGATTCCCAGTAGCTCCGAAACTTTCGCATGCGATAGGGCACTTTCATGGAACTTTGTGACTTGCTTTCCCCTGCCCTGAAGTGCAAGAATACCAAGATGAGAGCAGCCCTCACAGTTGAGAAGCGAGTGGCAATAGCCCTGTGGAAGCTTGCAACGCCAGACAGCTACCGGTCAGTCAGTAATCAATTTGGAGTGGGCAAATCTACTATGGGGGTTGCTGTGATGCAAGTAGCCAGTGCAATCATTGAACTGCTGCTATCAAAGGTAGTGACTCTGGGAAATGTGCAGGTCATACTAGATGGCTTTGCTGCAATGGGATTCCCTAACTGTGGTGGGGCTATAAACGGAATGCATATCCCTATCTTGGGCCCGGATCACCAGGGCAGCCAGTACATAAAGCGCAAGGGGTACTTTTCAATGGTGCTGCAAGCACTGGTGGATCACAAGGGACATTTCACCGACATCAACGTGGGATGGCCGAGAAAGGTTCATGACACTCGCATCTTCAGGAATTCTGGTCTGTTTAAACGGCAGCAGGAAGGGATTTACTTCCCAGACCAGAAAATAACTGTTGGGTATGTTGAAATGCCTATAGTTATTCTTGGGGACCCAGCCTACCCCTTAATGCCCTGGCTCATGAAGCTGTACACAGGCAGCCTGGACAGTAGAAAGGAGCTGTTCACCTATAGGCTGAGCAAGTGCAGAATGGTGGTAGAGTGTGCATTTGGATGTTTAAAGGGTCGCTGGCGCAGTTTACTGACTCGCTCAGACCTCAGCGAAACCAGTATTCCCATTGTTATTGCTGCTTGCTGTGTGCTCCACAATCTCTGAGAGAGTAAGGGGGAGACGTTTATAGTGGGGTGGGAGGTTGAGGCAAATCGCCTGGGCACTGAATACGCGCAGCCAGACACCAGCGCGATTAGAAGAGCACAGCAGGAAGCGCTGCGCATCAGAGAAGCTTTGAAAAACAGTTTCATGACTGAGCAGGGTACTGTGTGACACTTCTGTTTGTTTCTCCTTGATGAAAACTCACCTCCTTGGTTGCCTCTAAATTCCCTGTAAGCTACCCGCCCTCCCCCTTTTGATCACAGCTTGCTTGCAAAGGAAATAAAGTCACTATCATTTAAAAAACATCTATTCTTTATTAATTAATTATAAAAATAGGGAGATAACTCACAAGGTAGCTCGGGTGGGGTGTGGGAGGAAGGTAGGAGAGAAGGAAAAGGCCACTTCAAAACTTGTTGAATGACAGCCTTCTGTTGCTTGGGCTGTCCACTGGGGTGGAGTGGTTGGGTGCCCGAGCCTTCCCCCCCACCGCGTTCTTGGGCATCTGGTGAGGAGGCTATGGAACTTGGGGAGGAGGAAGGGCAGTTAAACCGGGGCTGCAGCAGCAGTCTGTGATCCTGCTGCCATTCCTGAACCTCCACCAGATGCCGGAGCATGTCCGTTTGCTCCCCCATTAGCCCCAGCGTTGCATCCTGCCTCCTCTGATCTTCCTGCCGCCACCTCTCATCTTGATCGTCCCTCCTGTCCTCATGTTCATTGGCTGCTTTCCTGTACTGTGCTACTGGGTTGCTCCACACATTCTGCTGAGCTCTGTCAGTGCCGGACAACTGCATGAGCTCAGAGAACATTTTATAGCGCGTGCATTTTTTTCACCGCCTTATCTGAGATAGCCTTTGGGATGGAGAAGGGAGGCTTGAAACATTTGCAGCTGCGGGAGGGAAAAAAAGTATTTAAAAAGATATATTTTACAGACTCTTTCACAGTGAACAACACTATTCACATTACATAACAGATGTGATTTTGGTACGAGGTCGCATTTTGCATCTTATATTGAGTGCCTACGGCTTTGGTGTTAGAGATCACACACGCAGTGCCAGGCAACAAAATTCGGCTTGCAGGCAGCCATGGTAAGCCATAGTCTTTCGGCTTCTGCAACCTTCATAACAGCAGCGCCCTCCTTTCCCATACCAAGCAAAGCCCATTGAGTTGACCATTTAGTGCTTCGGTTTTCCTGTTAACGTGCAGCAGCAGAAACCAAACTAACCCCCCCCCCACATCCAATTATCTGGGTTGATCGCTTTACCCCTCCCCCCACTGTGTGGCTAGTATCAGGGAAGATTCCTGCTAGCCAAATGCGAACAGCTCAGCGCCAATGCTTTCCCCCCCCACTGCTTGGCTAACTGCGGGGAGGATTTCTTTTCAGCCACAGGCAAACAGCCCAGTAGGAACAGCTACCTCTGAATGTCCCCTTAATTAAATTCCCATATTTCAACCAGGTTACCATGAACGATATCACTCTCCTGAGGATAACACAGAGAGATAAAGAATGGATGTTGCTTGAGTGCCAGCAAACACTGGGACCATACGCTGCCAGGCTTTGTCATGCAATGATACCAGATTACTTGCTACTTGCATGACATGGTAAAGTGTCCTACCATGGAGGACGGAATAAGGCTGCTCTCCCCAGAAACCTTCTACAAAGGCTTTTAGAGTACCTCCAGGAGAGCTTCATGGAGATGTCCCTGGAGGATTTCCGCTCCATCCCCAGACACGTTAACAGACTTTTCCAGTAGCTGTACTGGCCACAAATGCATCCCAAGTCTTCAGGGCAAATTAATATTAAAAATGCTTGCTTTTATAACATGTATTATATCTAAAAAAGTACACTCACCAGAGGTCCCTTCTCCGGCGTGGTTGGGTTGGGAGAGTATTTCAGTCAGGGTGATAAAAAGATCCTGACTGTCAGGGACAACGGTGTGCTGTGTGCTCGCCTCAAGCTCGTCCTCCTCCTCCTCATCTTCCCCATCTGCCAAATCCTCAGGCATGGCGGAGAGTACCCCATCATCGGAGTCTACGGACAGGGGTGGGGTAGTGGTGATGCCCCCCCTCCCCAAATTGCATGCAGCTCAGCGTAGAAGTGGTATGTCTGGGTCTCTGTCCTGGAGCGTCCATTTGATTCTTTGGTTTTCTGGTACGCTTGTCTGAGGTCCTTATGTTTCACGAGGCACTGTGTTGCGTCCCTGCTGTAGCCTCTGTCCATCATGGCCTCGGAGATTTTTTTAAATGTTTTGGCATTTCATCTTTTGGAATGTAGTTCTGATAGCACAGATTTGTCTCCCCATACAGCGATCAGATCTAGTACCTCCCGTTCAGTCCATGCTGGAGCTCTTTTTTGATTCTGGGACTGCATGGTTACCTGTGCTGATGAGTTCTGCCTGGTCACCTTGCTGATGAGCTCGCCTGGCCAAACAGGAAATGAGATTCAAAAGTTCCCGGGGCTTTTCCAGTGCACCTGGCCAGTGCATCCGAGTTCAGAGTGCTGTCCAGAGCAGTCACAATGGTGCACTGTGGGATAGCTCCCGGAGGTCAATACCGTTGAATTGCGTCCACACTAACCCTAATTCAAAATGGCGATGTCGAT
This sequence comes from Caretta caretta, assembly GCF_965140235.1. Classification (NCBI taxonomy): domain Eukaryota; kingdom Metazoa; phylum Chordata; order Testudines; family Cheloniidae; genus Caretta; species Caretta caretta. Next base: position 70,214,616 of record NC_134214.1, on the reverse strand, counting down.
TTCAGTGCTAATCCCCTCGTCAGGGAGGGGTACAGAAATCAATTTTAAGAGCTCTTTATGTTGAAAAAAATGGCTTTGTTGTGTCGATGGGTGCAGAGTTAATTCAATTTAACGCTGCTAAATTCGACATAAACTTGTAGTGTCGATCAGGCCTAAGAGTCTGCACTCCATATGGAAAGATCTGATCCTGTGGAGTTTAAAGGTGAACAATAACTTCTCTTTACCATTTTAAAATTAACCTATGAGGGTATGGCTACACAGCTGCTGGGGCCAACAGATGTGGTGGCAGGGACTGTGCCAGTGCACTAAAAATAGCTGTGTAGACATTGCTTTTATGTTCGGGCTCAGGCTCTGAAGTTCTGAAGCTCGAACTTCCACATTGTTATTTTCAGCGCACCAGCATGAGACCTGCTATCAGAAGTCTGGCAACCAGGGCTGAGAGATTCGCTCCCGGCAGCTGTGTAGACATACTCTAATATAACAGGAATGTAATTTTCTATGTATTGCTGTAGATCAGTTTAAAAATTGCATAGAAGAGCTAGTTCTCAATTATATTTGGTATTTTTTTTAGAATAATTTCTATAGAACTCTGTATTTACTTAATCCCTATTACTATATGGTAGCATATATGGTATGGTATTCTATATGGTAGCAATTTTGCATTAAACATTTTGTTAAAATGTTGATATTTTCAGTAAAGATTCTAATTTGTGTTGGATTTTTTGCTGTTTCCTCAACAATTTACTGCTAGTGACAGGGAACTGAAGGTATATGTTTAAGCCAAAATCATATGCTATAATGAAAAATGTGTCTCTTGTCATATGTGATAGTTAAAGAAAAGCTAAATTGGGTATGCATTTTCATGAATTAAAAGTCTGTATATAGTGTTTGTTGTAGTTGCAGGAGCTAATGACAGAATAATCAATGCACATCTGTCAGCTTGTGTGCAAATAAAGAACTGAAGGAAAGCTGACTTTTTTTCCCCCACTCTTGCTAGGTTTTTCTGGAAATCAGTGTTGAAAGAGCAGTTTATTTAATTCAGCATTTTTGCAACAAATAAGAGCCTTAGTCCAAATTAAACAACTGCTAGCAAGGTTGCCTGCAGTAATCTACTCATGATAATCCTATCATTGAGGGAGAAGATTCACTTGTCTTTAATAAACAGAAGGTCTGTCATGGGGTCGCTGCTTTAGAAATTAACCCCTTTGGTTCATAGCATATGGAACCTGATTTGGACACACTTAGCAAGGTTGGTTTCTTCACTCATCTTCCAGTGAAAAAGCAAGATCTACATTTGTTTTCATAACTTTAAAGATCTGTTTTCCAATCCATGTTTCTCTTATACATCGCCATGGGTCTTTACTTATTGGGGTGACAGACACTGTACCAGGGGTAGAGAGTTGGGTTATTTTATTTGAAATGGAGATGTTGCAGCTTTTCCACAAAAGAAATGTTTGCTGCAATGGATAGAGTCAAATTCTGCCCTCATCTGCAACAGCCCTGGTACTATTTATGACAATGGAAGATGCACAAAGGCAGCATTAGGCCCATATAGGTACTGATTTAATTGTGGGTAGCAGGGTACAATGTAGTCTTGCTTCTTACTAACCATTCCAAATGTGGAATCCTCCACACTGGAAACCCGTCTCCCACGCAGGGTGTTAAATACCCTAAATTGCATGATTTGTAGTGTGCACTGCAAAGTCTATCTCATCCCCCTAACCTTTGGTGATGGGTTGGGAGTGTCATGAAGATGTAGGTGGGAAGAGCTGATGTTTCATTTTTACATCTGGTTAATGTTAGTTGTAAATTAAACAAACAGTTGTCTTTATAAATTTTATTGGCGGAATCGAGAGCCATGGAGAGATGCTCTTTTAGCAATTTGTGTATAAATTAAAATGAATAAATAAAACTATAGAAGGTCCAATTTTGCCACCCTTACTCATGCTTAGTAGCTGCTTGCTAAGTGAGTAGACCCATTAAAGCCAATGGAGATACTCATGCAGTAAGTTACTACTCAGTGTGAGTAAGGGTGGCAGAAGCAGTCCCATCATGAGTATAGCAAGGGCTAGGTCAGCAGCACAGTTTCTGACTATAAACATGACAGGCATAACGAGAGTTTAATGTTCTTAAAAACAAATAAATACGTAAAATCCTAACTGTTCTCTTCCCCCCTATCCTATCTGAGCTTCACTGAGCCCCCGTTTTCACCCATGTTACACTCCCATCTTCAATGCCTGCATTATGGGCCCAATCCTTCTGGGGAGATAAGACTGTCAGGATTCCCTTTGGAATCTGTCAACACTATTCTTCATCAGTCAGACAGATTGCTATTGATCGTTGCTAATCACTTCCTTCTCCTTAGGGGATGTATATGCTCCCTTTGCAAGATTTCCAGCATCTGCTGGCTCAGAGAGATACCAGCAGTGGGAACCAGACTCCAGTCTCCCACCTGTAGGACAGCACATTACTTTCAAACCACTCTGTCCATCCCATAGTTTGAGAAAAGCTGTGTTTTTACAGTGTCTGCACATATAAATGCATTACTTGCTGTAAGAAGGGCATAAAGTGTTCAACACACCCTATTACAGGATCTTATTACTCAGAGTGTAAATGCAATAGTCCTATGATATTATTCATAAGAAAATCATCTTATTTTCACACTTGGAATGTATTTTTCACTGCAAATATGAAATACATAGTGATGAAAAGGGGAATAATTCTTCCTGATTTTCATGTATTTCTAATAACCTAACATGTCTCAGTTGTGACTGTGCCACTTGAATCTTAAATTATGTGGTAATCCCCTTTTCAATATGGTGTAGTTTTTCTTTTCTCTAAATGCTACCGGTTGTACGCTTGTCTTGCTTTGCTGAACTGGGGATTAAGTCCCCCTGTGCTTTTGCTTGCCCTCCCCAAATCTTGGGTCCAGCCTTGTTGTGGGGCACAGCCCTAGCCCTGTGGATACTGCCCCTCTGTGAGCATGGGGTCTGATGTAAGTCGAGCCTTGACATCTTCTCCCCTTCTCCCCCACCCCCCAGCTAGGTGTAAAATAGGAAGTGAGCCATATGTTTTCAGTAGTTGCTGTAATTTGAGCTGGAGCTGTAAAAGAAACCTTGATGCTCTGAAACACCATTCCTGCTCAGGCCTGCTACTAGGGAGGCACAGGTACACACAGCCCCGTACTTAAGGCAAAGGCTAAAGGCTTAATCTAGCAGTAAATGTATAAATACACCTATAAAGGTATTTTCATGGGATCCCTGTGTACAGTAAAGATGTGTGTATCTATTTGTAATATATTTTCATAATAAAAATTGTTCTTCCTTCTGTGTCTTCTAGGGTCAAAATGTATTTGGACTTGATATAATTGAAACACCTGAGGGAGATAAGTGGCCACAGTTGATTGTCCAGCAGATCCTGGACAGGGAGCAGAAAGACACATATGTGATGAAGATTAAAGTTGAAGATGGTGGAACACCTCCCAGATCCAGTACAGCCATCCTACAAGTAACAGTTACTGATGTGAATGACAATCGCCCAGTCTTTAAGGAAAATGACATTGAAGTTAGCATTCCAGAAAATGCTCCAGTGGGCACCTCAGTTTCTCAGCTCCATGCCACTGACGCTGATCTGGGCTCAAATGCACAGATCCACTTCTTTTTCAGCAATCAGATCTCCAGTCTGGCCAAAAGGCTCTTTGCCTTAGATAACACTACTGGCCTCATCACAATTAAGGAACCACTGGACAGGGAGGAGTCACCAGTACACAAGTTAACTGTTTTGGCAAGTGATGGCAGCTCAACTCCATCAAGAGCAACAGTGACGGTAAATATCACAGATATTAACGATAATGTTCCATCCATAGACACAAGATACATCATCAATCCAGTGAATGGGACTGTGCTCCTGTCTGAGAAAGCACCTCTCAATACAAAAATTGCCCTGATTACAGTAATGGACAAGGATGCTGATCTGAATGGAAAAGTTACCTGCTTCACAGACCATGATGTCCCTTTTAGGTTAAAGCCAGTGTTTGATAACCAATTTCTATTGGAGACTGCCACATTTCTAGACTATGAGGCTACACGAGAATATGCCATTAAAATAGTGGCCTCTGATTCAGGGAAACCTCCCTTAAATCAGTCAGCAATGCTGCTGATCAAAATCAAAGATGAGAATGACAATGCCCCAGTTTTCACACAGCCTGTCATAGGACTTTCCATTCCTGAGAACAATGCTCCTGGTACCCAGCTGACCAAGATCAGTGCCACAGATGCAGACAGTGGACGCAATGCTGAGATCAGCTATATGCTGGGTTCAGATGCACCCCCCATTTTCAACCTGGATCGTCGCACAGGAGTTCTGACAGCAGTAAGAAAGCTGGACAGGGAAAAGCAGGACAGGTACTCCTTCACTGTACTGGCTAGGGATAATGGGATGCCACCATTGCAGACCAATGCTACTGTGACACTATCAGTTCTGGACCAGAATGATAACAGCCCTGCTTTTACCCACAATGAATACAATTTCTATGTGCCAGAAAACCTGCCCATGTATGGCACAGTGGGGCTCATCACAGTTACTGATGCTGACTCTGGAGAGAATGCTGCAGTTACTCTCTCTATATTAAATGGCAGAGAGAATTTCATTATCGATCCACTTACTGGTGTAATAAGACCCAATATTACATTTGATAGAGAGCAACAAGGTTCTTACACTTTCCAGGTGAAGGCTGTTGATGGAGGAAGAGTGCAACGCTCTTCCACTGCCAAAGTGACCATAAATGTAGTTGACGTGAATGACAACAGGCCGGTTTTCGTCATCCCTTCATCTAACTACTCCTATGACTTGATTCCCACAGCCACCAATCCAGGGTCCGTGGTGACTAAAGTCTTTGCAGTTGACAATGATACAGGGATGAATGCAGAGCTCCGCTACAGCATTATAGGTGGGAACTCGAGAGGTTTGTTTACAATCGATCAGTTAACAGGCAACATTACTTTGAAAGAGAAGGTAATCACAGCAGATCATGGCTTACATAGACTGGTGATAAAAGTCAATGATTTAGGACAGCCAGAGTCTCTTTATACCATAGCACTGGTGCATTTATTTGTGAATGAAACCATCACCAATGGCTCATACGTGCAGGAGATGGTGCGCAGAAATATGGAAACACCAGTGGGCCAGAATGTTGGGGATGGTGAGATAACCCCACAGACCAATGACTATGTCAAAATCATCATTGCTATAATTGCAGGCACCATGACAGTCATCCTGGTCATTTTTGTCACTGCTTTGGTACGATGCCGCCAGACACCCCGGCACAAGGTTGTCCAAAAAAGCAAGCAGAGTGGGGAATGGGTCTCCCCGAACCAGGAGAACCGACAGATCAAGAAGAAGAAGAAGAAAAAGAAGCGCTCTCCAAAAAGCCTCCTTCTCAACTTTGTGACAATTGAAGAATCTAAGCCCGACGATCCTGCCCATGAGCATATAAATGGCACTTTAGACATTCCCGTAGAGCTAGAAGAACAGACTATGGGAAAATATAACTGGGCCACTACACCAACCACATTTAAGCCTGACAGCCCAGATTTAGCAAAGCATTACAAGTCTGCCTCTCCACAGCCCACCTTTCAAATTAAACCCGAGACTCCTGTGCCCCCTAAGAAGCACCATGTCATTCAGGAACTGCCTCTGGATAACACCTTTGTGGTGGGTTGTGACTCGCTCTCCAAGTGCTCCTCAAGCAGCTCGGACCCTTATAGTGTCTCCGAATGCAGCTGTCAAGGTGGCTTCAAGACCCCAGGCCCCATCCACACCAGACAGGTAATACAAAGTTTCTAGCTGCTCACTCTCTCTTTCTCTGTCTGTACCCCTAAGCTCTGCAGAATAACTTTGTCTATAAAGATTAAAAGCCTGAAAGTTCATGCTTGGCTGAGACATTGAAGTGTAAACAGTTTGTGATTCATCAATGTTAAAAGGAGAAAATTAGAATAAAGTGACTCTTGGCTGTGGGAAAATTTAGTACTGAATGATTATATTAGGGGATATTCCTGTCTGTAGATGGCAGTATGGTACTTCCTGCATTTACATAGTATTTAGCTGTGCAGCTCTGTAAAACAAAGAAGGGTTGTAGCACTATCCTCGCTAGTATTGTATACTCAGGAATCTAAGTTATCTAGGCCAGGTGGAAAGCAATAAAGCTTTGCAGCATCTGATAAGTGGTTCTTAATGCTAATGGAGTCTGGAATTAGAGCCTTCATTTGGACAGAGCTGTACCTCAAGGTCTCTCAAAAGCAAGCAAGATTTTTTTTTTACTGAGAGATTGAGTGCCATTTTCAGACTAGAAACATAGCCTACCATGCGGGCTACTCAAAGCTGGCTGACTGACATAATCAACAATATAAAGCAGTAATGAAGCCAGGGGGAAAATTTAGAAGCATTGCAAGTATTGCCCTCGCTTTGTCACTTTCATGGCCAAGTACAGATCATAGAGACAGTAGCTGAGGTACAGTTCAGAGCAGCAGTCATAAGAGTGAATTAAAAAGCCCTCAGATTAACAAGGAGGGCAAAAATATAATGATAATTAAACACCCTATTGCTTTTTAAGACACCAATGAAAGGCTTATTAAAGCAATGGGAACCACATCAGAATTGAATCCAGATTCTGGAAAGCTGTATTAATGCATTTGTGATAAGGGTTTGTTATTTATCTGAGTTTCTCCTCCATCAGTAGCCTATCCTCAGTACAAAGAAAAGTCTCATGCTTTTATTTGAGTTAGTCATGAGGTATCTGTGCAGTAAAAGAAGTTAATAAAATATTTGTGATGATAAGATGGGATTCACTTCAATTATTTCTATATAGGGACAGATCCTCAGCTAGGGTACATCTGTGTAGGCTTTAGTGGTGCTTTGACAATTTATCGTAGCTGAGGATCAGGTCCGTAGGTTCGACTTACTTTTCTGTAGGCAGTTTTGTTAATGATACGGTAATAATAAAGGGGGCCTGAAGAAATGTCCTCATTCAAACTGCATATCTACTGCATACAAAGATTGCTGCTGCTTTTTCTTTTTCTTTCTTTTTATTTTTAACACCTGTCTGTGAGGTAGACAAAATCCCTGTTCTGTACAAAGCATTATCTTTTACTGAGAGACATTAACAGAAAATGGAATAGAAAAGGATTTCTTCATATTTCTAAGACAGCAGAGACAATGGTGGGGGGGTTAATATCTTGTTAAAGATTTGAATGTCTTCTGTTAAAGTTATTTGAGTGAATTAATTTTGAATTTAAATTAGGCAATAGAAGAACTCTGTGTGTGTGTGTGTGTGTACACGTGTGTTGATTTTACTCTGGAACTTGAAGGTTGTTTTCTCAGCACCTGTTGGAGCCTGATCTAGAGCCCACTGAAATCAGTGGGAGTTTTTCTATTAAATTCAGGATGCTTTGGCTCAGGCCCTGTGAGCCGAAAGAATCCGCCGTTACCTGTTCAAGGGCCTTGCATTCTGTCATCTTCTCCCCAGCAGAGACAGCTAGGCCTGTGGCAACCTCTGGAACCATCCAACCATCTGCCAGAGAGAGCTGTTAGAAAAGAATGGAAGGCAATTCCTTTGGCAGGGATGGGGGCGGAAAAATGTGGGTACTCTCTTTCACTGTGCTTCTAGCCCATGTGGACTGATGTCAGAGCACTCCTTTCCCCCTGATGGGGCAGAAAAGTACATTGCCCCTGGAGTATTCCTCACCCCTGAAATTATTTCAAGGCGATTTTGTGAATATGAGTATTATGAGACATTAGCACAAGGTGGGATTATGGTATAGATTTTGTTTAAATCTGTTGTCCTCCTCCTTTAGACTTAATTTTGTTTGTGTCCTGGCAATGAACACAGAGCTGGGGAAACTTTAACAACACATCGTACAATGTCTTTTACATTCACTTGCAAACAGCATTTCCTTTAAACGTTGAAATTAATACTCTCATTACTTAAGCAAAATATGAATAATTTTGCTAATGAACCTATATAAGTATTGAAACAAGAAAGGAGTTGACTGGCCTTTGTGTTGGATTTTATTACATAAAGGGAATAATATTTTTAAGAAAAGTAAAGAGAACAAAATTAACTGTTGGTCTGCAGTTCTAATAGATAGTTTTAAACAGTCAAATTTGATCCTAATAATGAAAGACTCTGTTTCTTATATATGGAATGGCCTCATTTCCATTTAAGAATGTGAAATTGGATACAAGTGAGTGACTCAAGACAGTATAATTTGAAGTTTTCAGTTAGTTCTATTAGCCAGTGGAGAGACTAAAAAAAACAACAAAACACCTTAAAAAAACCCTTTAAAAAAAGCTTATTATAGCACCACAGTACTTCAGTTGTCATGCTATTCACCCTTTTTCCAACCTCAGAGATTAATGGCATGTTTGAGATTAATGCAACTGTTGCTTCATGCATTCACTGACTTTGCAGAAAGCTTTAGGCAGAGCTGAGTCCTGATGGAGAATAAGTTACATTAAAAACTCAAATACTCCAGTGTTTAAAAATAAAGAATAAATGTTTCCAAATTGTGAAAAAATGTGCTTTAGCCCAGCACTAGCAGTTATTGCAATGCATCAGTTTAAAAACAAAAAGCTCTCTGAAGCATGACTAGAAAAGGAACAAAATTATTTACTCAGTTTTCCCTCCCCAAATTTCAGAAGTTGCTGGGATAAATGGGTCTCTAATCAGAATTATCTCTGGTTTTGTTTCTGCAAAACCAAGATCTCACTCCGTTATTATGAAACAAAACCCACTTTTGGTTGGACCATCTCCATTTGAAACAGAATTGAACTATCAAATAAACATGTATATGGACCCACCAAAGTGTTAAAATTTGGCTGCTGGTCCATCTGTGCAAATAAAGCCTGGTTTGGGTTTTGCAAAGCTAAAAAATGCTCCTTGTTTCTGCTTGGATTGGTCTAACTCAGTGCTCGTCACTATTTTTGAAGTGGGGGCCACTTTGGCAAAAAACTTCAACCGTCTGTGTCAGGCTGATGTGCTTCTCACATTGAACACATACCCGACACAGACGGTTGAACACTCCGAGTTCTTTGTTGGTTGATATGGCAATATTGCCATTATTGGTAATATTGCTTGGAGTGCAGGAGGGGGATGGGGGGCTGACTCTGGGAGGGGGCTCAGGGCTGGGGCAGGGGCTTGGGGTGCAGGAGGGGGTGAGGGGTGCAATTTCTGGGATGGAGTTTGGGTGCAGGAGGGGACTCCAGGCTGGGGCAGAGTGTTCGGGTGCAGGAGGGGGTATAGGGTGCTGGCTCCAGGAGGGGGTATGGGGTGCAGGAGGGGGTATGGAGTGCAGGCTCTGGAAGGGGGCTCAGGGCAGGGGCTTGGGGTGCAGGAGGGGCTATTGGGGGCTGGCTCTGGGAGGCTGCAGGTTGGGTGGTGGAATAGCTATTCCGAACCTGCCCATTGAATGGCACTTACTTCGGGATGGCACTTACTTCAGGTGGCCCAGGCCCCACGCCATATCTGAAAGGGGCCAATGCGCCCCTCCAGCCCCTGGCAGGGGGCACGTGGCTCTGCGTGCTGCCCCTCTCTAACGGCACTGCCCCCGCAACTCCCATTGTCCACAGTTCCCTGTTCCCGGCCAATGGGAGCTGCGGGGACGGTGCTTGCAGGCAGGAGCAGCATGCGGCGACCTCTGCTCCTCTGCTTGTCCCCCTTCCCCCAGGCCCGTGGGGGCATGCACGCTGCTTCCGGGAGTGGTGTGGCGCCGGGGCAGGCAGGGAGCCTGTCTTAGCTGTAGCCCCACTGCTGCTGGAAAGTGCGATGGACAGGGAGCCGCACTTAGGGTCCATGGAAGCTGCCACTGGCTCGCGGCCCTTGAATTGAAGAACACTGATCTAACTGATCTATAACAAGATGGAAAATCCTTATAGTGTTTGTTCTGATGAGATGTGCTGAATATATGTATATTTAGAGGGAAAAATACAGAAGAGAGTGTTTGAAGGTTTTTCATTAAAAACTGAGACAACTTGAGTGGCCAAAAGGGAAAGGAAATAAATACCACAACCAGCCCAGGGCTGTTACTGCTGAAGGAATCAGAGAGACCAGGAGCAGCCAAAGGGCAATTACGCCATGAACCACCAAAAGGGGTGGGAATGAAGATGTTACTGGAGAGGTTTAGAATGGCTGAAGAAGGAAAAGCATGATACTTATATAATGCCTATTATGTGTGTGTGTGGCAGGAAGAGGGAGAAAGATAATCCATATTATTTTTTAAAAAGTCATTTCACAGTAATTATTTAATCAATCCGAGTGGCCACAAATACATGGAAACTTATAGAATAGCAAGTGTTCTTTTGTGAAGTATTAGAAATTAATGTACTAAAGAAGCTTTTCAAAGTGATAGACTGTGAAGAGACTAGTTGTTAGTAATAATGCAGTGTTTTCCAGGGTAGGACAATTAGAGACTCGTAAAATAGAGGTGACATTGAGTGTCTTCCAAGTTATCAACTTTTTATTAGCCAGCTATGCCAGTTGTTTTGGGGTGTGGCGATATATTTGTTCGCTATAGAGCAAACCTCAACAGCAGAAGGATCAGGTTTAAAGTCAATAGGACTTTTGCCATTAAGCTTAGTGGCAATAGGGTAAGACTTTTAATAAAATACTCTGATAAGGTTGCACATGTATCCCATCTCTCTCTGCATTTTTCATTCTATACTCACAATAGGTAGTGAATAAACATAGGCAGAGAGAGGCAATATGAGTTGGTGTATGATTTATGTGTTGGTGTAGAGCACAATTTTCAAAGTTAGGTGGCTAAACATTTGCTTAAAACAGCACTTAGGTGCCTCAAATGGATATCCGGACATCAAGATGCATATATGAAGCGTGAACAACTGTAGAACCATGTGCCCTAAAGTGAATGCCATATCTGAAAATTGGGGCCAAAGCGACAATATGCCAAAAGGCTTCTTTAAAACTTAGCAATCTTTTCCTGTACTATCCTTCCTCTCCTTGTCCTTTTCACATTCCTGTAGATGTTCTGGTCCAAAAAGAGGCTCCACATGGCCCCCATGCCAGGTTAAATCCCGGGAGCTGGGGAATGCTGGCCAATCAACACCCCTTCCCACCAGCTGGCCAGAGACTCCCATGGGGAGGGCCTACCTAGTGTCCCTTAGTGAGTGTCTCCCTCCCTTGCTTCTGGGACTGTCCCCTTCACTGGCAGTCCCATCAAGTTCCCTCACCCATTGAGGCAGGTGGGTGGCATTTCTTGAAGGACATGAAGTGATTGTATTAGGGTCCTGTGATTTTTTTCTAACATCACTCCTTACTCTGAGATGTTGAAGTTAGAACAAATATTACCTCATCTGCTCTCAGAAAGCAAAAGAAAGCACAACTGAGCAGGAGAGCAGCTCAGTGGGAGAGTCAGGTCAATAATGTCAGGTGTATTTTTGTAAAAAATGATTATTTGATTTCCAGCAAATGTTTTTAAACAGAAATAGTCAAGTAAACTTATAGAGTTTACATAGATTCAGATTAATACATAGAGTGACTGGTACAAATTTAATCCACATTTTTAGTGATCAAAAGTCATAAATATCATGTGGGTCTGCAGTGGCCTACAGTATGTGAGATGAGTTTAGTGCTTCTTTCTAGTTCCCACTGGACCAATGTCCACAACCGTAGAGAAACAAACAAGTGCCTCCACCAGAACTGGCACTCCCATTGTTACTAGCCGGCGCATGGAGATCAGGGACTGAACAGGCGTGGAGCCTGAACTCCTGTCTGGCTTCAAGTCGGGGTTGAGCCATGTTGGCTGAGCAGTGTGGGAAAATGTGCACTACCACTGCGAGCGGTGTAGCAGTTCTATTTATAGAGCTGTCAGTTGCCATGGCTGTCAGTCAGACAGCTTTCCTCAGTGTGTTCACTCGCAGATCTGAAGGACAATGGGAATGGCAGAGATGTTTTTCACTAACACTTGGTAGTTGGGGACACTAGCTGAGATCTTCAAAGAGGCCTAAGGGAGTTAGACATTCTACTCCCACTGAACAGAAATAAATACAATGGGAGCTAGGCCCCCTTGTAAATAAACTGCCTCTGTTGGACTTTGTGCCATGCTCACTGTTGGTGGCTTCAGTGCACTTGCACTCACATCAGTGGTGAATTGGCTCAGCGTAGCTATGTTTCTAAATGTGACTGAAAATGAGATTGTGAGGCTCCATACTTATTTCTCAATTATTCTGAGAATCACATTAGCTTAGTTTACAAGTAAAAGCACCATCCTCTCCCTCACTCACATACTAATAGCTCTGCAATCCCATGCTGTGGTCTGTTTAGCCAGGTATCCTGTCAAAGACAGTAACCAGTATCAGATACTTAGGAGAAAGTTCAGGAAACCCTATCACAGGCAATTATGGGGTCATTTGTCCCCGGGGAATGTTTGTTTCTGAACCTCAGTGGTTGGATGTTACCTCAAGGCCTTCAAAAAGTTTTGCTTATTTGTAAGTATTTACTATGGTATTTCTAATTATTCTTGTTATTTTGTTCCCTTTCTGGCTTGAACATCATCACTGGTAACCCTGGCCCAACTGAAGTGTACTACCACGTATGTAGTAGTAGTTAAGGAGATCTTGAGATGTTCTCCGCTTGAAGCTTAAAGCACATTCTGAACCTCTCACTAATAAACATGAGAAGTTCTACTGAAGTGAGGCTGGTCAAAATAAGTAATTTTTGTTCATGGGAAATTGAGAAAATCTTTTTTTATTTCTTGGAAAAATGTTTCAGTTTTTCAGTTAAAAATCAGAATGGAAAATTGGACAGAAAATTTTCAGTTTGTTTTTTTCATTTTCTCCCTTCCTCTTTTTTCCCCCCAGAGGCAGAAAAATAAAAAGAGATTGTGGGAATTTGAAAAAAAGGGAGGGAGCGAGGAAACTGAAAAATATCAGTTTTTATCGAAAAAATTAAAAATTTTGAATGATAGCAAAAACCTTACTTTAGTCAGAATTTTTTATCACGTCTCCCTCACTACATGCAGAAAGCATAGCTGTTGAGAACATGCCATGTTACACTTTTCTGCTCATGACATCACTTTGATTTGTTTCATAATCATAGTTCATAATATGATTTTGATCATCAGTGAGATCTGATTTATGTTTTACCATAATTTCTCCCATTTATTTCATCCTTTATTCTCTCGCAGAATTTTTGACAGTCACTGATAGTGATGGGCAGCCTATAGCAATGTCCTGACCACTGGCTGGTGTTTTCTTGGTGAGCTTGTTTCCCGGTAGCATTTTCTTGCCCATTGGGACAGTTGATCTGATCAGCCATTCGCTTCCCCGACTTTTGCTAATGCTGATACACCTGACTGGTGGTGCCAGGATTGGAGCAAAGTGACTTTTTGCAGCAGAGTTTTACATTCTTGTGAATTGTGGCCTGGAAGCATGTCAAGTGTCTGCTAAAACCCTGTCGAACACAATTACATGTTTTTGTTCATGTTGTGGTGTTCTTCTAGATACATTTTAGTAGAAGTAGCTAGGGACTCCATTTTTGCTCTGATTATATAAATTAATGGGAGGACTGATAATGTACTACTACTTAGTATGCCTACCATTCCTCCTACTTCTATTCTCAAATTTGGTGTTTGTATGTATACACATACAAACGTGTGTGCACGTGTATGTATATGTATATACATTTTATTTATATATATTATATATCTATATCTATAGATATATAGATATATATAGATATAATTCATCAAAAATTGTTGTAGAAGTACACTTCAACACTTCGAGTACCCCACAGAACACAGAGGTATTGACCTAGTTGAAATTTGACAGGCAAACTTTTGTGGTATACGGGATGCAGGAAATGATGCAGGAAAGGGCTTTTCTCATGCTGTTTCTCTGTTTGCCAGCTCTGAACGTCATCGCATCTGATGTTATGTACTGAAGTCGTACGTGTACACAATGATGTTAAGCCAGCAAACATGGAAACATGGAAATAGCACGAGAAAGCCCTTTGTCCTGTCTCTGATTGCCGAAGAATTTTATCGTCTGATCTCCAGAGGGGTTTGGAAGTGGCGCTGAACTGTTCAAGCTGCCCTACTGAAAGGTATCCAGGGCAAGATTTTTTTTAAAAAAGAAAGAAAGACAAAGAGACTTTAGTGTGTTGTGCTATAGTGATCTATAATGTTGTTTTGCAAAGAAAAAAAAGTAATATGATCCATCAGTCTGTGTGAATGATGGTTATGATAAGATAAATCTATTGTTTTTCTTATGTTGCTTGTAAACACATTCTTATTCCAGGATCTTTGTCCTTATTTATTTGTGTTGAAAAATAAGTTGTGTTTTTAATGTCTATAAATATTGAAAAAGGGAGCAATAAATTTTATGCATACATTAAAAAAGAAAGAGAATGTAAAGTTCTTTATACTCCCTGCATTTTTTAAAATCATATACATGTTATCACTTTACTTATATCACCATAAGCCATGTTGTGAATTAATTATTATTTATAGTTATTTCCACAAGATTTTTAATACTGATATTGCTGCTATGGATCATAACTACAAATGATCAAATCATTGCTGTTTATTTTTATAGGCTCAATAGGAATAGTGGGAAAATAACTACTTCCTGCTTACTTATTCACAAAACTACTATAGTAAGCATTCACCTTTTAAATTACTGGCGAGCGTTCACTTAACTTTTTAACTAAACATTATTTTACCTTATGCTTACTGAAATCTTGATAACTTCTGTATACCAGGTGCCATATGCTTAATCTTTTCAAATACTTTTTTTTTAAAAAAAGGCTTGCTCTTAGAGTGATAAAGTAGAAAATACCGTAAATTTGATTACACCTTAAAAATTTTGCATATTTAGCTAGCACAAGTTAAAAATTGCTGGCTTTTGTAGTTGTTGGTTGGGGCTATTTAACTATTTTTGGTTAACATTTATTTTTCTAAAGTTAAATTGCTTTACTTTAGCACATCTGATTTAGGAAACAAAATTTGCTAATGCCTTCAGTTGCAACTTGGTTCCTGGTTCCTGTATATCTATTGCATCACATTTTAGGCAATAATGCTTAAAAGGGTGTGTGCATTATTTAACAATATTAGTGTTTCATATAAAATACAAAATTTCTTAGGAAGCAGAAGGAGTATAAAGAACCCTGTTTTCTGCACTTATATGAAGACTCATATGACATTAGTTTACTAGAATAAAATGGGGTATAGTCTTTGATTTTTAACTCAGCTGTATACAGTATGTGTAATTTTCTTTAAATGGAAAAATTTCTTAATGATTCATCAGTTAGACTACCAAATGGAATTCTCATATGCTACTGTATGTTTGATGTAAAAGTATTTAAAACAGGCTTGTACGTAAATATTTCCATTGCCTCAGTTCTTAGATTGCAGAGTGTCTACAATGACGTTCCTTTCATATTTGCTATCTGGCTCTTTTTTAAAAAAATGGTTATTTGGCTATCTGGTCTGTAAAATGTAATAAATTTGATTAATAATGAATTATGTATTGTAATTTAGCATATTATATTGCATAAGCATAGATATGACTGTTATAGAAGAATATTTCATTTGTTATAATGAAATCTTTTTCCTGAGAAGAAGATTTATTTACAAGACAGTTTCATCATTCGTATTCATATTCCCTTTAGAGTACTAATTCTGCAAGTTAAATGAGCACCAAGTTTCAACAGTAATGGTATTTATTGAGTTTTCCTTCAGCACCACAATTTAGCCAGTTCTTTTGGCTTGTTGCCTGCATTTTACAATGTAGAAATGGAGGGAAGTCTTTATGTTTAATATACTATTATGGATGATATTGAGTCTCAGTGAGAGAGTTTGGTCTAACAAATGTGATCAGCACCTTTTTCTATAATTACTTTTTGCCTAAATAGCACACACTGTCGGTCATTAATAGAAGGAAACATCCAAACTGTTCTGTGGTGTGAAGAACTGGCTTCCGTACCCACTAGTGCAGGAACTCAGCCAGGTTTCAGAATATTTTTTGGATGACTTCTGTGGGTACTGAGGCTGTAGACCAGAAGAGGGCAAACTACGGCCCGCAGGCCGCATCCAGCCTGCGGGACCGTCCTGCGCGGCTCTTGAGCTCCCGGCTGGGGAGGCTAGCCCCCGGCCCCTCCCCTGCTGTCTCCCCTCCCGTGCAGCTACGCGCCATGCGGGCAGCAAGGCTGCTAGTCCTGCCGCTCTGAGTGGCATGGTAAGGGGGTGGGGAGTGGGGGAGTTGGATTAGGGGCAGGGGATCCCAGGGGGCAGTCAGAGAGCAGGGGGCGGTTGGATGGGGTGGAGGTTCTGGGGGTGGTGGTCAGGGGACGAGGAATGGGGGGGAGGGTTGGAGAGGTGTGGGAGTCCCAGGGGGCCTGTCAGGGGGTGGGGGTGTGGATAGGGGTCGGGGCAGTCAGGGGATTAGATAGGGGGGTGGAGTCCTGGGGGGCAGTTGGGGTGGGGTTCCCTGGAGGGGTTGGGGCGGTCAAGGGACAAGGAGCAGGGGGGGTTGGATGGGTTGCGGGTTCTGAGGGGGACAGTCAGGGGCAGGAAGTGGGAGGGGGAGGATAGGGAGTGTTTGGGAGGGCACAACCTTCCCTTCCCGGCCCTCCATACAGTTTCACAACCCCGATGTAGCCCTCGGGCCAAAAAGTTTGCCCACCTCTGTTGTAGATGATCCATAGGTAAAACTCAAAGGTGAAATGTTCAGGTTTGATTAGGATAAGCATCCAAAAGTTAACTTCTTAGAGTCTTGGAGATAATGAGTTGGAAACAGTGTGAGAACAAGCTTTCTCATCACATTCCTGGCACTTTCACTTTTGCTCCCGGTTGGAAAATTTTCAAGAGCTACTTTTTTCCTGGTATTTTGGTGGTTGTGGTTCCAGTTATAAAGTGTAAATGGGAGGGAAAACATGATTTTATAACTTTTAAAAGGCTAGATTTAGAGATTTGGGGAAGGTTCAGCAGGCTGTTGTTTTTTTCCAAGCCAGTAACTCCTCTGTAGGTAGAAAAGTTAGGTTAGGAGGTAAAGCCCAGATCCTCTTAACTCCCATTGAAATCACTTAGGTTTTGTGACTAAATCTCTCTTTATGCCCTGCTTCATTCCTCAGGTGATTTAGGAGGGCCAAATCCATCAATCAGTTTTTCCACAAAAAACAGATGATGTAGCTAATGCACTAGGAAAACAAAACTTTTTAAGAATTGTTTTCAAGTCCCATACCTGATCACTTTTTTTTAATGGGACAGTCCCTTCTGTTCTTCCTAGTTGTGCATTTTAATTTTTGTTTTCTTACATCTACATATTAGGTTTTTTTTAAAAAAAAGACTCCTTGGCAGACTGGCAGAGGACTTGTTCTGAGAGCTCTTTCCCCGTAAGTGGACTCATGGTACGTTCTCACTAAGGTCTCATCTTCATTGATGGCCACTTTCTAAATATGTACAGGTCAGTTTAGTTCTACACTGATCTTAGAGAGGGGAAAGATAATTGGAGTGCAAATCCAGAGAAAAAAATTCTGTGGATAAGTACTTTTTGAAACTTTTAATGAGGATTTGTGTCCTGAATCAGAGCTGGGTTTATATGATTGCTGAGCCAAAACCAGTGTGATTCCTGTGTTACATTCACCAATAGAAGTGCTGCTTCCTGCTGAATAGAGCCCCTAGTCAATGAAGACAAACGTTTTGAACAAGTTCAAATACAGTAAATAATACAAATGCTGCTTTTTTAATGGAAGACTAAGCATATTTTCTTTTGCAATAGCCATCACATATTTATCTTAGTTTGAAGCTTGGCTATACTGAAACTTCCGAATTTAGATTTTATCATTAATTACCATAATCTCAAGAAAACCTGGTGAAGATGTGTCTCTATGTTCAGTGCATATGCCACTCCTGTTGCCATTGCTGGGAGTTGTGTTTGTGTTTCGAAGGGATACCAGAATATCCTTTGTGCTAGTTCAGTACTGCAGCTGGTTCAGCAAACCAATAACGCAGGAGGCGAGTTTTACTGATGTTTAGCCCTACAACACAAATAGCCAAAGATGGCCCTCAGATATTGTTCTTCTGCTTCCTCTGACGTGTTATCGATGCCTGGGTTGTATGTGAATACATGTCTACCAAAGTTTAGTGCCATTCATAATCTCAGACTTCTTGTTGTTTACCCTGATTTCAAGCGAAGAACAATAAGGAAAAGGAGGGAGAGGTAATATCTTTTATTGGAGCAACTTCTGTTGGGGAAAGAGAAAAGCTTTGGAGATTATACAGCTCTTCGTCTTTTTCAGGTTGTCATCGTCTTCTGAAGAGCTCTGTTTTAGCACAAAAGCTTGACTTTTTCACCAACAGAAGTTGGTCCAATAAAAGACATTATCTCACCCACCTTGTCTTTCTAATATCCTGGGACCAATACAGCTACAACATCAGTGCAAATAAGGGAAAGCTAATATTAGAGATCACACATGGCATGTAAAATGCATGTGTGAAAGCTACGTGTAAGTACTCTGTCGTAACAAAGACGTTATTAGTCTTGGGGGGAATTTGTCATAGTCCTTCTGAATTTCATTAAGCAGAGGACTGCTAATGTATAATAGGGTACTGTCAAAAACTAAGATGGTATGTGATATAAAATAATTTTTTAACATATACTGTAATGCAGGCTCATTTTCTTATGCATTTCAATGTTTTCTGTTATCATGCTGCATATATTTATGGTACATCCTGGTCTTAAGTATTATTTGTAAAATATTTTTTTAACAAAGATTTTTTTAAATATATTTTTTTGCTTTCAAACTGGATTACAGGCACTGTTCCTTTTTGTGTCTTGTTTATCTACTTCTAAAATAAATTCTGTTTGAAGACTACTTGAATACCCTTTGGAGAAGCACTATTTTTAAATTCTGCTATCGGTCTATTAGCTCTCTGCTATAAAATACATGAAGACACACACACAAATTGTTTTGACAGAGATTAGGAAGAGAAATTATTAAATCCACTTTACCACAAGTGAAATATTGTAACGTTTTATTGATCTCTAAGAAAGAACACCTCTCCCAAGACCATATACTCTAGAGCAGTGGGGCCCAATCAGTACACAGCTGTGGCCCATGTGACATCCTCAGGGCCATACAGGTGTTACTGGATGTGGCTCACATAACACTGCTCTTGAGTAGCTTAGCTCTGTTTTCTATCTTTCCTACCAAAGGATTAATTACTTTCCCAGGGAATGTTCAAGAATAGTTAATCATCTTCTAGTGGGGTGGAAAAGTTGCCATTAGATGTGGTATGTGTGTATGCACATGCCCACAATATGTAGTATATATAATATATTATCTAGTATGTAAGTTTACATGTGTCTATATCTATCTATCTGTTTCGCATCAGAACAAAAATGAGCACCTGCAAAATGGGAGAAAGAGACAAACTCTCTGTAGCACAGTGATTAGGATACTGGCACAGATCAGTCTTTACCCTCCCTGAGATAGCTCTTCAGGACACAGGTTTGCATCCCAGAGCACTCCACATGTGGCAAAGGAGGAGCTTGGACCTCTGTCTCCCACATCCCAGGCCACTGCCTTAACCTCTCTGAGAAAGCTTCCTGATGAAAAGTTTTGTTGAAGCTGATACGGTTCCAGTTTTGCTAAAACAATTTCAACCAGCTCTACTTACTGCATAAATATGCACATGTATGTATACAATTTAAATTTAGATAGTGAAATCACGTACATGTGGATTTTTCATATTTAGTAAGCTTGCTGTCACCTTTAGGGCTTTTTTGTAAAGTGAAGAATTTTGCAATGGTAGATACAATATTTCTACTACCTTTGAACCAGGGTTTTGAACCATTTCAGCTTTATGATAGGTGTGGATAAATGCTGAAGCCTATTTATCAAGTAACACTTTATTTTGTGAATGAGAGTTGCATGACGCTGTCAAAGAAATGAGGTTTGACTTTCCGCATGAAGCTGCTATCACACTGAAACAGGCAGTTGAATTTTAGCCTGTATCCCATTCAGATATTTCATCCTTCTTAGGTCAAGGGAGGGCACCCTTTACTGGGCTTGATAACTTTGCTTTACCTTTGTTCTATGTTTGTTTCTGGAATATGATGTTATATTTTGTTCTTGATCTGATTGCTCCGGTCCAGCTCCAGATATGCATCAGGGACCTCACCTCAAGGGGCCTACCTGTTGTTTTGATTGTCCAGTCAGCACAAAAACTTCACTCTGATCTGAAGCAGCCAGTTGCAGATAAGCTGCAGGCAGGTAGTCACATTGACATAATTATGGGATTGAATGACTCCCACTATGGGTTTACTTTCCTGAAAGAAAATAATCTTCCATTCCACTTATTAGGATCCATGTACTGATAGTCTCTCTCTCTCTCTCTCTCCCTCTCTCTCTCCCCTCATCCCCATTACATCACCAAACCACTTCTGTGTTTTAAAAAAAATCACTTATGACAAGTTCAGATCTCAGTCAGGCACTGAGACACCTCTGACTCAGGTAAGCCAAATAACCACTGACAGAAATATTTCAGGCAAGTGATGGGCATTCAGTGCCTCATTTCCTTTGACACCCCATCCCCCGACTGCCCATGTTTCATGATATGAAAAAGCAGAAATCATATTTGTTTGATTTAAGAGAAGCTATCGTGATACCTTTTACTCAAATGTGAAAGTATATGCCTACATGCAAGTATACAGCTTCTGTGAGAAAAATGCATTGTCTCCTATTTCCACAAACCATCTGGGTGGGAATTGATTTAAGCAGTATAAAACAATCCCCCAACCCCAAAATAACAAAAACACTGGTTATTTGCCAGGGTGAATGTTACCAGCTACTAATAATTGAAGCACATAATCAATGTCACAAACTATTTAAATACCAACAAAGCAAATGTTAAATATCTGGGGTAAAGGTCTTTCCGTTTGTCAGGCAATCTCTTAACTAGTAGAAATAGAACCAGGACACTGCATAGTGAAATGCTTTCTGGAGATGTACATAGTTGTCACTGAGTGCTGCCTTGTAATCACTCTGTGTTTGGGGAGTTTGCCAACATTCAAGATTTAACTGGAATACTTCTCTTTATGTTAACGGGACAGGATGGGGCTCAGGGCTGGGGCAGGGAGTTAGGGTGCAGGAGGAGGTGCGGGTGTGGACTCTGGGAGGGAGTTTTGGATTGAAGCAGCAGGAAGAGCTTACACAGAGAGCACTGCTGTAATCGTATCTCCCTGTCATAAAGGCATGGATAAGTATGTGCATTAGCCACACAAAACTGCCTTTCCGAGACTATATTCTTCACAGGTTGCAAGTTATATTTGAGGCAGAAGCAGAGGAGGAGAACTCAAGGCCTAAAGCTTTTCATGTTAAGTTGCCTAAGGAGTTGTCCCATCAAAGTGCAAGCCTAAAAATTCACCTGTCTACCCAAGTGCCGTGTATAAATTAACAGCAGCGCAGCCTTAGTTGGATGAAGGCAACGCCTGCTGCTGGCCACTCAATACTGAATTCAGTCAACCTACTAAACATCAAGAAAGCTGTCATGCTACTTCCTGACATAAAGTCAAGTACATGCTGGTGTGTCAGAAAAATACCATAACTCTCGATGAGTGTCAGGATGTACAATCTTAAAATGTGTAAAGTCAGAGCTGAAGGGGTAAATGTTCAGTGTGGAGATTGCCTTTCAGTGTGAAGAATCCCTAAGTGTTTTAGAAATTAATATATATAAACACATCACTTTCCACAAAAATGCAGCCATCTCTGGGGTGATAAAGCACTGCAGCAATTTACTAATTCATAGCTATGTGGGCTGTGATTTTTCAAAGGAATCTAAAGGAGTTATGTGCCTAACTCCTATTGAGTTTCAGTGGGATTTGGACACTTAAGTGTCACAGGCTTCTTTAAAAGACCAGCCATAAGAGCTCGATGCAAAAAGTGGAAAAAATGTTTAAATGTACTGAAAGAGCTTGGCAAATTTTAGGTTGTTCCCCAGACAGACCATAGGAATATGACTTCAATGTACTCGGGTTAACGATTGCAGTCCTTGCTATGTCTCTAGGGAAAATCTGGCATTAAAGTGAACCATAAATCTACCTCAGAAAGGAGAAGATGAACACCCTCCTTCTGAAAGTGGATCACAACATTGTCAATCTCACTGGAATTGAAAGGGGCCGAGCAAAGATTGTACCCCAAAAGACCTATGCTCAACCTTATTTGAGTAGAGTGCTCAGCCAGCCAGCCTTTATGAGAGAAAACAAATCCATGAAACAGCCCCAATGGGGTCTTCATGTGCTCAGGAATCAGGCCACTATAGTAGAGAGTAAGCCCTCTCAGTAAACCCCACAAAACTTTTACTTTGTAGTTTCTAATGAAAAAAAAAATGCAGCAGACTAGAGGAGAAAATAACACACTGGCCAGGGCTGGCACAGATGCACCGAAAGCAAGGAAGGATTACTTGTTCCCTGACCGCCCACCCCAGCAAGTAGGCTGAGATCTCACTGCAGGAGAGAATCTTGTCTCTACCTTCAAGTCTCTGTACAGTGTCAACCTGTCTACATCTCTGTCCTTTTCTCTTCTATAGTCCTGCTCTTGTTCTATGCTCTGCTGTGTATCCCATCTCACCAAAGCCTTCATCCCCTTCTCTAAATTGCATGCCTCTTGTCATGCTGCTCCCTAAATATTCTATTAAGCATTTCGAACACGTGTAGTGCAACATTATCATCCTATCTCTTGACCATTATTTCTGAGCTGCACTAATACTGCATCCAAGAATAGTTACAATAAATAAATCCAGCATGAATTGATACTGCACCAGTATATTTGGTAAAGTT
Source organism: Caretta caretta (assembly GCF_965140235.1). NCBI lineage: Eukaryota > Metazoa > Chordata > Testudines > Cheloniidae > Caretta > Caretta caretta. The sequence goes on along the minus strand of NC_134214.1, from coordinate 70,191,768 downwards.
ATGTGACTGGCTTTAAACAAAGTATTTTCCCCTGTGTATCTTGTTCTGTTCTGTGAAGCTTTCTCATCCAGGGAGATAAACAGTTAAACATTCTAGACTTTAAATAGTTTTTTGTCTCTTTAGAAGGAGATTTATCTAACCCTGAATCTCCAACTAGCATAAGAGCATCCAAAAGGGACATGGCATCTCATCTTTTAAAAAGGATAACAGAAAAAAAATCTTACTGCTTTCCTGGAGAGGATTATTTAGCCCAAATTCCCATTTACAGAGCTTATATTTTCTGACATTTTATGACCAAGGAGGGATTTGTCCACCCCTCCTCCTGTACTTCTCTACTAATGCTACAGTACGTTGTTCCGAAAAAAATACCATGCCCAAAAGTGCCCTAAAATCAGAGTGCACATACATCATTACAAATGTTTAAATACAAAACTATTTACTAATAGTCAGGGCCAGCTCTAGGTTTTTTGCCGCCCCAAGCAAAAAAAATTTTGGCCACTCCCGCCCCCCCCTTTTTTTGGCTTTTACACGTTTGCACTTTGCAATGTTTTTTGTTTTGTTTTGACTATTTAAAATAAAAAAAAAATGAAAACAGAGAATTTGTAGTTAGTGAAATAAAACAATTTCCTACTAGGTTACTCATTTAATTTTAACAAAATCACATGCAGCAAAGGCGGGTGGGGGGGAGGAGCGCATCGACCCGCCGCCTCACCCCATGCAGGGGCTCATTGGTTGACTGAGAGGGGCCGGGGGGAAAAAAAGGGTGGCCGGAATGCCGCCCCTGGAAATGTGCCGCCCCAAGCACGTGCTTGCTTTGCTGGTGCCTGGAGCCGGTTCTTTCAAAATCACTCGGTACCTAATGCCCATTTATTTCAATAGGACTTAGGCACCCAAATACCTTTTAAAATCTGGCCCTATGTGTTTTATCCTACAGTCTTTTACTCACATGTGCAATATTTATCCATGTGAATAATTTAATTTACTCCAATAGGCCTAAACACATGAGATAAGACTACTCAAGTGAGTAAGGGTTTTCAGGATCAATCCCCAAGGCATGTTGTTTTGTAGTGCTAGTTGAACATTCAAATTAGTCTTTATTGTATAAGCATTTTGGGATTTTTTCTAATAATTTTATTTATAGGTGTCTTCATTTTGATTCTCTTTAATTCTGCCAGCCTAAGTGTTGATTAAGGAGACATCGTCACGATTGCCCTATTCACAGATTAAGAAATGAATCAAACCTTTTCAAAAGCTCAACATGAAGGTTGGATATTGAAAGCAGATAGAAATGGATCATGCAGTCAATAACAATACTTAGGAGGGCTTAGTTGGGGGGAAAACATTCTTTTGAAATGTTCTGTATACAAGATATAAAGCAGCACAATTATCCGCTTGCTTTCAGCAACCAAGAATGATTTATTAGTTACAGTAGTTTGGCTTTGAAACACTAAACGTGGATAAGAGAGCACGTGCTCAGTGTTTAAGGGTTCCAACATCTGACCTGACAATCTTCTTACAAAAAGTCATTTTGGAATTAGCAAATGACAACATGAGTTCTGAAATGGATATGAAATCAAACAGATTAAACAAAGGATTTCATTATTTCAGTGCCCTCTTTTAACACGTTAGCTACTTGAACTGTTTGTTTTTATGAGCCCAGATGGTACCAAGATGTATGTAAAATAAATAAACACAGTAGAACAAATCAGATGCTTGGCTGCTGTTCAGTAATAGCTAAGGCTAAGCTTTAGTAAATTCCCATAAAGATGTGATAACTATAGAATCTCACACAATATACTGCAGTAGGCTTACTGGCAAGGCACACCATTCTGCTTGAGATAGGAGGGTACATTTAAAACTTTGTCATGAAAATGGATGCCATTGAAAGTTCTTTGTTAGGCAGCGTAATCAAGTGTGTCAAATCCATAAATGTGTCTCACACAACAGAAGCCACATTTACAATCCATTTAGCAAATAATGAGGGAAGTTGTAAGGATGTGGTAGGGCTTCATCAAGGACATTTTTCAGTCAAAATTTCTCACTGGAAATATTTTGGTTTTCTTACCATCTCTAATTATAAAGTGGCCTAAAATCAGGCTTTGTTAAGAAAAACAAACCAGTAACCCCAGGTTTGTCTAGGTGGAGCAGTGCACAGCTACTGTAATGCAGCTCAGGATCTGGCCCCAGACCAGTGGTGGGCAACCCGCGGACCGCACGTGGGCCGTCAAGGTAATCCACTGGCGGACCACTAGACAGTTTGTTTACATTGACGGTCCGCAGGCACGGCCACCCGCAGCTCCCAGTGGCCACAGTTCGCCGTTCCCGGCCAATGGGAGCTGTGGGAAGTGGCAGCCAGCACGTACATGCAGCCCATGCCGCTTCCCACAGCTCCCATTGTCTGGCAACGGCAAACTGTGGCCACTGGGAGCTGTGAGTGGCCATGCCTGCAGACGGAAAATGTAAACAAAATGTCTAGTGGCCCACCAGTGCATTATCCTGATGGGCCGCATGTGGCCCGCGGGTCACAGGTTGCCCACCACACTGCCCTAGGTGAATAAATTATCATAGAATCATAGAATATCAGGATTGGAAGGGACCTCAGGAGGTCATCTAGTCCAACCCCCTGCTCAAAGCAGGACCAATCCCCAATTTTTGACCCAAATGGCCCCCTCAAGGATTGAACCCACAACCCTGGGTTTAGCAGGCCAATGCTCAAACCACTGAGCTATCCCTCCCCCCGGTTACACTACTTTCAGTCTTTTATCAATGAGTTATTTACAGTGCTGTTTCTGGTGTGTTGTTTTAGTTGTATGTTGCCATCCATGCTATCCATATATGTTAGGAAGGACTTGGCAACAACTGGAGGATAGAGCAGAAATATGTAGAGATACCTGAATATCGTCAGATGCCAGGAAAATAATACCAGACCCAATATTTAGTCTCTCCAGCAGAACAACTTTAGCTACCCAATGTTGGGAGAATCCTTAAAAACAGAAATGAAAAAAAAACTTGAGAGCACTCTCCAACATATGATAGAGAATGTGCTCTCATTCTGCTTGGGATATTACATATGATACTTCATAATAAATGAAATGACCACTCTATTTGCAAAGTTTACACAGATAAATGCCATCACTAGTTTCCCTAGTGTTATAGACTAAGGATGTCTAGACACTGGAATCCTAGGAGGAGGTAATGAGAAGCATGGGACATCACTTCCAGAAAACATCCAAATCATGGTACTGCATAAGTCTTGCAAAAACTGGAATCTATGCATTACTGACAGGCAGTGTGGAGTAATCTGTTCCTGTTTCAGTGGAGTGACCTAGCTGGATCAAAGCAAAATATATCTCCTTTCTTAAAAAAAATAATCTTTTTTACTTCCTTCATCTGAAGCTTCACAAGTGGCACTGCAGAGAGATATTTGTATAATGACACTATCCAGATGGAGGAGGATGCAATTTCCTGTTCATAAATGCGTCTCTCAATGAAAATTTCTGTTTGATGGCTCAAAATGATCTTGCAGGATTCAGATAGCCCTAAAATGGTAACACTGATATGAAAAGATGACTTATTTGAAATGTCAATACTATTTTATCTCACTTCCCTTGCATTGGTATTCCATTTAGTTTATAGTTGGGAGTTTCTCCCTGGTTTCAGCATGTATTATACGGCACCCTCTAATGTTTTCTCCCTTATCGGAGACTGAGCATATTTCTTTGTGTTGCTGCTAGGCCATGCTATGGCAAGGATGAAGCAACAAACCGGATTCTCAAATTGAACACAATAATACTACTGAGTGATCCATCTGCATGGTACTGGACCAGTCCAATTATATCTATATCTTTTTTGATAGAAATATTTTGGCTTGCCTAATAATTATGTTCTACAGTGTAAGTATGTCAGCTAAATAGTGTGAAGAACACAGTGCTGCTGTACCTGTTGCTGTGACCTGTACTGTGGAGAAATGGAAGACTTAATTCTCCAAAGCTCACAATCCAGCACTAAAAATAATAAATTTAGAACCAGGAGAGAGAAAATCTGTATTAAAAGAGAACAGTGACAAAGAGGATATAATTATGTGAGCCAAAATATGAAATAATAATGAGGCAGTGAGTTCCCAGTAACTGAGGGAATTATGAAAGTAATGCAGAGGCCTCTGCCAGGAATATGCACACACATTTCTGATGCAACAAGAGAACTTTGATCTCAGCGAAGTATCTAAAGATTGGGCTATAATTATTCTGAGTCAAAATATTAAATAATAATGAGACAATTCCTAATAACTGAAGGAATTACAGAGTACGATAATATACTAATCTACTGCCCGCCTGAAAGAGGCAGTCAGACAGTGATGTGTGAATGGTGTTAATTTTTTCCCCCTGACTCAATCCAGCTCGATCCAAGAACAGAGCTGAAATATAGCCAAACCAAATGGTTTCTAACTCATCTGACCTTTCTGATGCCACACAATAGGTTCAGTCAATGAGAGACAAAAAGGAAAATTCTAGGTGACTTATCTCAACAAACTATGCTCAAAATGTATAATGAAGACCAGTCTGGCTCATATATTCACAAAATGTGTGCGCACACAAACCCGAGTGTAGCATAAAGCTTCTACCCAGTGGCTGTACACCTGAATAAAACTCAAGCAAACTTGTGCTGGTTTATGGAGACAGATCAAACACAGACCAAGAATTACTTTGAGTACTTGTCTAGAGAGGCACAGTGCACCCAGCTGTAGCAGTTCAACCAATTCTTTCTCTCTTCCTAACGCCTTAGGAATTTTAGTCCTTTTCTCTACAGCAAATCCAAATGACCCTATTCCCCCACCTCTGTCTCGTGTATTCAGCCCATTCATGCATCATTAGAGTCAGTTCTGGAAACTTCCTGGTTCATTCAACACTGGCCAGGTAGAGTGCAAAAACATGATTTGTACCGTAAAGCAATAATAGTAATTGGTAGAGTACATGTTTATACAGAAACACTTTTCTGTCAGTAGTAAAGTCAGGACCATTGATGTAAAAAACATAAATACATTTTAAACTCTTTGATCACTCTCCTTTTTTATTTTTTTCTTCCCCAAAAGAAATCCACTCTTTAACAGCTATTGAAATCTCAGTGTTTAAAAAGCCATCTGAGTGCAACAACATTGAGGTAGAGCTTGCAAGTGAAGGGCAAACTTCCTTTAGACCTTATTTGTTTGTTTATTTATTTGCAGGGAGTGGGGAGCTAGGTGGTTGGTTTTATTAATTTTTTAAAAATTATTTGACAAGAGCATCTGGGCCTCAACAGACTGCACAAATAATAATAGAGATTTTGGAAATGCCTAGGAAAGGAGAGATGCCATACCACTCTGGGGTTCTGTTTAATTTGAGTGTCTTTGGTTCTTTTCCAATTCCTGGCTGAGTGAAGAAGTAACATCCTTAGAAATGACTAGGTTTTAATTTAAATTTCTAGAATCTATAAGATTGAATAAGTTTCTAGGTGGGGTCTTGAGCCAAACATTTGCTTAGTTTGAGATGATCCCAAGCAGTATCCTTTCCTTTTTCACAGGAGTTCCATGGCAGCATTTGCTAGCATACACCCCAGTCACCTGTCCATGCTTTTCTGAGCAGTGCTGATTTTCAGTTCTGTGTATGAATTGCCTAGTGGTGTATATTAGAAGGAATAAATACTAGCTTGAATATTATATTACACTCAGGAAGTAGAAGGCAGGAGCAAACAGAAGGAGAATAAAATGTAGCTGGCTTTAATAACAAAGATATACTGAATGTGGCAGGGGAAAATGGTGTATGAAACTAATTGGAACAAATTAGCTAGGGAGGTTGTGGAATAAGGTTAGGTTTTTAAGATCAGGTTAGATAATACCTGTCAGGGATAGTCTAGATAATACTTAGTCCTGCCTTAGTTCAGGAGACTGGACAGGATGACCTGAGATGGTCCCTTCCAGTTCTACATTTCTATAATTCTAGGATTTAGAATTTCAGTTCGTGTCCTATAGTTAAGGTTGATGCTAGCTTTCCATATGAAGCCCAATACGTAAACCTCATCTTAACTCCCTTGAAAATAACCCACTGCCCATGAAATATTGTATGCCACGTTTTTCTGAGAAGTTTTTTAAAATTGCACGAAAAAGGTGTTTCAAATTATGGTGTTTTAAAAGTTTCCAAGATGAGGAAAGTCTTGAGTAGTGCAAAAGAAATGTTTTGTATAGAGGGACCTAGACCTTCATGTGACAGGATGTAGTATTCTGTTTCTTTTTATCCCTTGGTGTTTTCTCCTCTTTCTTATACACTCCTAGGGCCTAATCCAAAACTCACTGAAATCAGTGGGAGATGTTGACTTCAATAACCATTGCATTTAGCTCATATAAAGCAATTTTGGTGCATGTAGAGAATTAATTTTAACCAGAGCATCAAAAGTGGCAGCCTTAGGACCATCTGACTACCTTATTTAGCCCAATTTAAACTTTTGTATTTCCTGTATGTAGTTATCACAGGAGCCTCTGAGCCAGTGGGACATCCCATGGAGCATGCTGCCTTAACTTTACAGCAATAAACTGGTATTTAACTCAAGATGGCCACCTCGACATCAAATTGCATAAAATAGAACAGTCCTTAACTGGTCGAAGCAAAAAGATGTAGTCACAGTTAGGCACCGGAGTAGCTGGGTTTCTTCAAGATCCTCCCTGAACTATCTCCTGTAAGAAACAGCCCAGCCCTTTTTAGCTTGTCTTTTGGGCCCTGATGGGCTTCTGCATGCTCCCAACCATTCTAGCTGCTGGAGGACCAATTATCATTGTCTCCTCCAACAGCTGATCCTAGGTGGCCTCTTTGGGGAGCTCTTGGAGGTCTGAACTCACTGTTCTTTTTCTCCAAAAAGGACAATGTCTGTGGGGTGTGCCACAGTGGCAGGGCCTCTGGCCATGGGCAGCAAATGCTAGGTATACCACTTCAAATAAAGGGAAATCCTTTTGCCCCTATTTCAAATTAATGCCTGAATACTATACTTTACTTTCCCAGATATCAGTATGTGGAACTATATTTCATATTTTCTTGTAGATGAAAGTGCAATCATTGTACCTGCTTTACCATCATAGAGAGCTAATTTAATAAAGGACTTCGTGGCCTTGTTTTTACTTGTGCATGTCTGCATGTCATCCCAACCTCTGCATATAAATTCTAAAATAATGCATATTTTGGGTTTACTCTTGAGAGTCATCTCCACAGTCCATGGCATAGTTTGCAAAAATTTCATGGCATAATGGAAATGTGTTTTGTTGTGAATACAGCTCATTAAAGTTTGTCATTTTCTATAACCGGACAACTTCCTGCCTTTTGTACAGGGGAAACTTTTATAGATACTGATACATGGTTATCTTCCAAAGGTTAGCTATAATTAGAATAGACATCCATAGCAAATAAAAGTGAAAACATTAAAACTAAGATAAGTGGTTTATTTTTGTAGTGCTTTGATGAAATCCCCTGTGGTTAGATTGGCTGTAATGTTAAATGTATGATAATTTTGTTTACAAGAGTTTACTGACTTGTTCCCCGTTGCTCCCTGTGACGCTGATGTGCAGTCTTGAAAGGCAGAACTGGCGGCTTGATAATCTGAAAATATCAATCAACGCCATGTGAAGCACAGGATGCATTTTAAGGCTATCCATACTGCAGTTAAGATTCATGAAAATGGAGACCCAATACTTTACATAAAAAATAATGACCAGAGATATTCCAGCATGTGCCAGACTAGACAGATAACCTTTTCTCCTTGTGAAACCAAGCCCAAAATAAACTCTGTCAGATAAGATCAGAACCCCCTTTCCACTGTACTGTGTCAATCAAGCCCTTCATATTGATAATCTGAAGAAAATAAGGATGAAAACACACAGCCTATTTTTGCCTTATTAAGATGAAGAGATTCTGTCAGAGTTTGATAACATTTTAGATGCAGAGGCTGTTATAAGAACAAAATGCATATCAAATATGTCTGCAAAAGGACCTCTTTATCAAGATAAAATCCTGATGAAAAATGCCACTTATTCTTTCTTTTCTAGCAGGTGGGTCTAAAAGAGCCCAAGTCAAGAATGTAAATCTATATTTAATAGAGGCATTTAGTTAAAAAGGATCACATATTAACCTTGGAGCCATTTACTTATCATCCTAATATGGAAAAAAGTAGATTCAGTTCTTCTGTGTTCAAAAGGTACAACATTTGCCATTAATAATTTAACATTTTTCAACAGATGTCTCCATCTTAAGCCCAGATTCTTATAGGCTTATATTCAAATTGGACAGTACCTTACTCAAGTATTCCAATTGGTCTCATTGTGTGAGTTACTAGTGAACATGAGAAAGGTATCAGAATCTGGCCCTAGTGAACTGTATTGTTGACCATGATACTGTGGCAAAGTTATGTGTATGTGGAAATCCAAAATATTATACGTATGCAAAAAGTAAATATAATTGTTGTCAAGTTTGAACATTTTATATATTTAATTGAAGTGATCTTTCTCTGCCACATCCAAATGACTTACCTACCTTTCTTTAAATGGATGGGGGATTTTAAGTCCCCTTTCTTAGATGGTGAGGCTGATATAAACATCTGTCCTCCGCTCCAAAGCACTTTACTTGAGAAAGCAGATATATCATTTCAAACCATTTGTTCAGCATTGGTAACATCTACTTTCAAGGCAAAACCAAACTAGTTACAGGATGTTTTCCCGACCCTCTTATGTTGTACCATGATATGGTTGAGTTCAAATCCAGAAATGTATTTTAGGCCAATTTCTCTTGGACTGACACAGTGCTTAAGAGATTAAAAGTATTCAGGATAGTTTTCTGCATTGCTTCTATACAATTTTGCACATTTTCACTTCATTATTTCAGAGAAAAGAGGAGCTAACTAGTCACCGTCATTTATTAAAAGTTCAGCTCCAGTGGAGAAAGAAATCAGCTTGACCAGAGAGGTCCAAGAGATTAGGTTTCACATAATGATTCAACATTCTTATCATTTTAGTTGGTAAGGAAGAAACATAATATTACTATAATGTTAAACATTTTATTAGTGTTTGGTTATAATCTGATTTCATTCTGGTGCCACAAAGCATAGAATGTCTTGAGTTTGTTAATACTCTTCTTAGAGCCAGGAACAGGGAAGGAAGGAAGAAGAATGGAAATATCTCTACTGAAAATAAGAGAAAGCAATATCTAAAGCTCTGCTGTATTCTGGTTTATTTTTTTGGCAGCGCACACCTTTTTTGTTTCCTTACAGAATTTTTTGAGCAGTAGGGCATCTGTGTTGGCTGTATGAGATTTTATCTAAAGAACTTCCCAAATGTGACCACATACTGGCTTTTTTGCACGGTTTGGCAAATGCTGTAATTCAATGGGAATTTAAAATATAAGGCAAAAAGAATCCCTTTATTTGACCATACAGTAGAGGAAAATCTTGAGTCTTGGTGCATAATGCATATTTTACATAGTATTTCAATACACACAGAGCCCTTCTCCTTGAGGAACTGCCAGTGTTCTCTGGACATGAGTGGTAAATATTCCCAGAAAGATGTTGCCTCCCTTGAATAGTAGTAGGACAAGGAGTATATCATTTTAATTCATATACCAGGAGGGAGGTTAAGTGATAAATTAGAACTGCAAACAAATTATCACAATGGAGGAAGAGGAATCAAAGTGACTATTTTCAATATTGCCCTAGAATTTTGAGGGGAAATCTCTACACACATATACACAAATGTGAATGAGGAAGACATTTTGTGACTGAATCACTACCCAATACATGTGCTGCTGTTATAGCCTTAAGGAATACTCAGTCACTAAAAGGAGAATGGAATTTTCTTCATATGGATCAGAGTACATTGTGAAAATGGTGGGAAGGTAAGAGCTGTATGCTTGATGTTATCTGTATTGAGTACAGTAGGCAAAGTGTCCAATCACACGACTCCCTGTAAGACAATGATCTTACTGAGTCCTGGGCACTTTAACTTGTACGCACAAATATTCTAAGGTGTATACATGTTTTAGAAGGAGGAGGAGGAAAGTGATTTATTTTCTTAGGCTATGTTTTCCTCTTTTTCTGTTTCCTTCACCCCCTTTTAGCCACTCCCTTCTTTTCCTCACATCACAGTTGGAGTGATGGTAAAGAAATATGTCAAAATCTCTTAATGAGTCCCTTGACTTAGTTTGAATTGAAGTTGTATGATGTACATTTTATATGTAAACAATTTGAAAATTGGAAGGTAGGCTTTTACATAGGCGGAATAGAGCCCAACATGACAATCAGTTAAAGTTTTGGGGAGGAATGGAGGGAGTAGAAGAAATTCCAAAATACTGAATCCAAGACAAATAAAGCTAAAAGAAATTCTAGAGCCATGACAGTCAATAATCAAGGCAATTTCTCTACTCTTTCAAGCAATAATGTACCACATGCAATGTAAAAAATACTATATTCTTCATAGTATTTATCATAGGTTATAATTCTAAATGAGCAGTGAAGAGATTAATTTTCAATATGTGGAAGAGTTTTGTGCCCAGATCTTTTCACTCCAGTTTATTGACAATTTTAGGGTATTCATTCCAATTTCTGTATATTATTATTGCACATATGGTAGGTTGTTATAAGTTGTTTTAAAATATTAATAAGACTTGGTGTTTAAACATAGCACAGCAAATACATATATTCTGATATTTCCCCTCATATTTGTTGTATGAACATATTGTACACAGTACAATTATTTAAGAAATATGACTGTAAAGTTTTTTATGTATTGTAGTATAACTATTTCTGTCCACCTGATTCCTCTCCTTTGTTCTTTGCCCCAAGCCGGGTAAAATAAGGATCCCAGTGCATTCATCCCTTGTTCATGCAAGGATTTAATTCATCATCAGAACTCACAAAGAAAGAAAATGAACAGGAATTGAGGAGAATAAGTATCTAGTGTACCAAAAAGTGCAGCTTCAGTGTTGGCAAACAGGAAGCAGGGCATCAGAATCTTTATGACAATGCAGCAACACATGCACGAGTAGAAATTTGGCAATGATTTTCTCAAGAAGCACCAATATTCTCAGTGCAATCACCATCTTGTTTGCAAAGTTCATCCATGTCAAATGTACATTTTTGTTTCCTCTGATAGCATCTAACCTTTACAGGAAATGTCAGTCACCCTGCTTTCCGACGGTAATCAGTATTGAGTTCAATCAATGAGGCATTGGTCAATTTAGTCAATTTCTCTGGCACCACATCATTACAAGATAAAGTTCATGGCGTGTTGTAAGAGAGGTCAGTATTAGTGGCTGTTGAGTCTTATCCATATATTGCTAATTTGCAGTTTACAGCAGAAACATTTGGGAGAAAACAAAATAGATGCAATAGAGAATCCCTTTTCAGGAAGCTCTTTGGCAAATTTACATTTTAATTTTTAACATCAAAGTCTAAATGGGTATTGTTCACTTTAGGTATTTCAAATTGCTCTCACCATGCCTTCAAGACAGCTTTTTGCATTCACCAAGGCCAAACAGTGATAACTCAGCAACAGCACTTTCTCCCCTATAGTTGAGGGGAGGGTAGCAAACAAAATCTGGTGAAAATCTGGTGTGGGGCATAGATGGAGAACAGCAATTCCATTGCATGCTTCTCCTTCCATTAACCTTTGGAAAACCGTCAACATGTGAGCACACAGTTGAAACTGCATAGATTAGAGAAGACCTCTAAGGAGTACGTTTCTTTAAAGTTAAAGAGCAGCCATTGTAAAAGAGATGCTTCCTAATTATTATTCTAATTATTTAGCGTGTGGCAGCTCACAAAACGTACAAGGGGCTTTCCAAATCAGAGGAGGACAGTCACAGTTCTGAAGAGGTACAATATATATTAACACAGTCAAGTCATTTTCAATATGGGAAATCCTCCCAGGAGCTATTGCTGCTTCAACAACATGCTTTCACCTCCTGTGTTTTCTCTGCCCTTTGAGGGATAGTGTGTAGGATGAGAGCAAGAGCCAATGGCCATATGTTTCTGAAGGAGATGTGATGTCAGGGAAAATAAGAGCAGGGCACACTGTGATATGCTCCTCCAATATGTGAACATGAAGCTTAATTTTGGGCTCAGGGTCAGTGGTGACCGAAAGTTGTTACTGTCCAATAGCTGTATGGTGGCCTGTGTGTTACAAAGTCTTCCAGTTTGCAATGGAGAGATGTCTATCCCTTATTTCATAAATTACCACCCCAAATGGTACTAATGATACCTGCTTGGTTGTCTCCATGGAGACTCCAAGGATTGAGTGAGCATGGTAATTGAGCAATCCTCTCACCAAGAGAACTGGGCTCTATCATGTAACGGCTGAGGCACATTGTTGGACTGCTGTGGTAAAGCTTGCATTGATAATGTGAATAAATATAGGACTTCAGGCTTGAAGGCTGCCAATCCCACACCTCTCGCAAACAACAAACTCACATGAAAATTCAAAAGGAAGAAAGAAAGGAAAATGCAATGGACTTATTTTTCTTTCTGATAAGATGAAAGAGAGATATTTTTAATTGCAATTTTTTTAAAGCTGGATATAGAGCTTCAGTTATTATTAAGGTTTTTTTCTTTAGCTAATGCTAGATACACTTACAGAAAAGCATGTACTGTACCATTAAGCCCAGACTTTGGTCTGTTGCCTTTGTTTTTTAATTGAAAACAAAAGTCAGACATATTATTTGTGGAACTCTCTTACTGTTTGTTTGTTATTATTATATGCTTTTATTGTAAGAAGAAAAACAAACAAACAAACAAAACTCCTATAACAATTAGAATGAACTCAGAAAAACTACAAAGGTAAGTAAGTACAATATAAACACATATTCACCATACCATACAATATGTTACATTTTTTCAGTGCTTTATGTTGCAAGAAAACTAAGAGAGGGAAAAATGCCTCACGTGAAACAAGCCAAAAGAAAGGAGAAAAAGATATACTCAGAACATAGCCTCATAGAAGCAGATAATTGTCATTAGACAGCAGTGATTTCAGTCCATAACTGACTGCCAGTTCTTTTTCACCAGGCCATTTGGTAGATCTCTTGACATACAGCACCATGCCATAGTTATCGCTCAGCCAGTGTATTCTAAAAAATAAAGACAAAGGGGGAGATTTGTAAAATATTTAGGCTCTTGATTTCAATGGAAGATAGGTGCCTAATATCTTTAAAATTTGACCCTGACTGGGATCAAGTGTGTGGAGTTCTTCCTTTCTTTTGTATGTTTATTCCTTCAAGAACTGCCATGTCACTGAGGCTCAGAGTTTTAAAGGTATCTTTAAAAGAGGGTTAGGTATTTAGGGAGCCTAATTCCCATCAATTGTTAGTGAGATTTTGGCTCTTAAGTGTCTAAATGCCTTTTCAAATGAGATTTGCGTGCCTAAATCAGTTAGGCACTGCAATGCTGAGCACAGCAACACCTAGATACTTATAAACACCTGGACCTTAATCCACTGCACTGATTACCTTTTCTTGGAGGTGTAGATGATTTTCAGTATGCTGTGGTACCAGTTGTTTTGCTGCCAATAAGGCTCTCAGCAGCCAATATTTTTCTGCATCAGTAAGTGGGAGACTTGGATTGATAACTGGAATAAAAGAGAAGTACAAAATATTAATTTAATCCTTAAGTGAACCTTTCAGTTAAAACTTATTATTTTTGGTCTGCTGCATGTATGTAGGAGGGAAACATTGAATCCTCCATATCTCCAGCACTTCTCTGTATCTTTATCCTGAAATTTTCAAATCTGTAAAATTGATCAAAAATCTTACATTAATGCCCACTTTGGGCATACAAGTTGCAATCAAATGAGTGTAAAAGAGGAATCTCATCATGAATTAGATGGAGACAGAGCCATTGAGGCTTTTTTAAAAAAAATATCCAATTTTGTTCCACTTGTATCTCTACATCCCAAGTCCATTTATTAGGAAGTGCCACCATCCACGATAGTATGCCCTTCCTTGGAAGTCATTTTTTTGCTGTAACTCCTCGTGTATATTGGAAGTATTATGCTGATTTAAATGTGATATAGCTGGGCTGCCATAAATAATCCATTTCTTCCACATCACCTTACAGACCCTCCCTGGGTTACGCAAGACCCGACTTACCCAAATTCGCACTTACGGAAAAAGTTCCATAAGCTAGAAATAGGAGCTTTTTTTTTTTTTTTTTTTGCGTAATGTTCGGGTATACGTTTCCGACTTATGCAAAATTTGAGTTATGCAAGGCTTTCCGGAATGGAATGATTGCGTAAGTTGGAGAGCGTCTGTACTTTTTTAGTTCTTACCACAGAAATTCAGGGATTTATTAGTCTGCTGTCCTTCAGTCCACTTTGATTTTATTTATGTAATCAATGGCTAAAGCTTGCTAATTGCTTTACAGAACAAATTGTTATTTATAATCCAATTTAACATGCAATAAAGCATACCAGCATGAAACAGGAAAGCAAAAAATGAATATGGAAGGTACAATAATGAAGCAATTTCATTCTTATTTTTTATGTTGTGCAGAAAATGTAGCCATAGCTTAACAAAAAAGGAAATGAAACACAGGTGGTAAAAGGGGATTTCTATCTAGATCTTCCCTTAAAGTTGACTGCATTGCAGTAGTCCTGTTGTGCTAATTGGGCCTACATATTTACAGTAACCAGTAATAACAAATGTTGATGGAAAGTAGGCCGAGTTTCTTTCAATAATGAAAGTTATAAACAGGTGCAAGAGAAACAGACAAGACTAAATTAGTCCAAACAAAAAGAGGCCACATTGATATGATTCAAGGACTATACTACAGTCATGGTTGGTAAAAACAGAAGATATGGGACCAAAATTGCTGTGTTGGATATTAGCCCTAATTGGTGGGCAAAATAATGAGGGGATGAACTATTCCCATCACTCCCTTTTTGGGTCCTTAAAGAAAGAGACGCTGGGAAGGAAAGAGGGAAGAAAAAAATGGAGGTTACTGAAGGAAGTTTCACCATGATGGCTGCCTTCCTCACCATCTCCTAGGATCCAAGGCCTTAGTTATTCTAAACCTGAGACCGGACCAGGCCAGAGAGAGGAACCTAGATCACATCACCTCCTATACCGGCTCCTTCTGAATCCCAAACATTACCAGGGATGAAATGGGATCAGACTTTAACAGCAACAACAACTCCAGCCCGTATCAGTTAACAGTTTTTTCTTTTCCCCCCAAAAGCCCAGTTTTGGACATTAACAACAACAACAACAAGAGATCCAGCCTATCTCAATTCACTTCTCTTTTACCCAAAAGGATAATTATCTTTGATCCATCTATGAGACCGTTAAGGGTTTTTCCCTTTTAAAACTCTCTCCAGCTAAAGGGAAAGGGAACAAGAAATGTTATTAAAATGAAAACCTAATTTAATACTTTACATTTCAAAATGTTTTAACTGTTTTTCCGTCTTTTCTTTAACTGTAATAAAAGGTTGAAAAGGTGTTAATGGTGTGTTTGCCAGAGTCCTAAACAGGCTGTGATCTCTAGATACCAAATTCTGGATCTTGTTTAACACTGTTTCATGATTGACGATGACTGGATTATGTTAATGACTTTGAGCCCCTATATTCCATCTACATTAATAAAACAGTCCCCATCTGAACTTACTTCCAACAGAATAAAAATTGTTCTACTGCCACTGTTAATTGTGAACAAAAAGTCAAATAATATTAAGGTTCAGACTTTAAACAATTAAAGTAGAGAAGTTCAGAGTCAAGAGTCCTTATATACTCTCTAGCTCACCCAGTTGAGTACTGCTGCTGTCTCAAGGTACTGATTATCAAAGGAGCCGAGCACTCACATCTCCAATGGAAATCAATGGTAGCAGCATTTCAAATTATGAGCTTCAACCTGCACAGTGCCATGCAATTTCCATTTTCCAGGAGTTGCTATCAGTGTATGTACTTAGGATTTTCAAAAGTATTCAATCTAATTCTGTTCCCTTTATGGGAGCTGGGAGTCTTACTGAAACAGGAGTAGAGTAAGGCCAATGCCAAATGCTCTGGGAAACCCCACCCTGAGCCCTGGTCTACACTACAGAGATAGGTCGAATTTAGCCATGTTTGGTTGATTTTATAATGATTGCGTCTACACAAGCAACCCCGTTCCGTAGACCTGAAGGGCTCTTAAAATCAACTTCTGTACTCCTCCCCAGTGAGGGGAGTAGCACTAAAATTGACCTTGCTGGGTTGAATTTGGGGTAGTGTGGATGCAAATTGACGTTATTGGCCTCCGGGAACTATCCCAGAGTGCTCCAATGTGACCACTCTGGACAGCACTTTCAACTCCGATGCACTAGCCAGGTACACAGCAAAAGCCCTGGGAACTTTTGAATTTCATTTCCTGTTTGATCAGCATGGCGAGCTCAGCAAGGGTGACCATGCAGTCCCCCCAGAATTGCAAATGAGCTCCAGCATGGAATGAAGGGAAGACACTGGATCTGATTGCTGTATGGGGAGAAGAATCTGTGTAGGCACAACTCCAATCGAAAAGAAGAAATGCTTATATATCTGCCAAAATCGCACAGGGCATGATGAACAGAGGCTACAACAGGGACACACAGCAGTGCCAAGTGAAAGTCAAGGAGCTCAGGCAAGCCTACCAAAAGACAAAGGAGGCAAACAGTCACTTTGGGTCAGAGGCCCATACATGCCGCTTCTATGATCAGCTGCATGGCATTCTAGGGGGGTACCCTACCACTACCCCACCACTGTCCATGGACACCTGCAAGGGGGGAGTCTCACGCAACACGGAGGAGGATTTTGTGGATGAGGAAGAGGAGGAGGAGGAGAATGCACAGCAGGCAAGCAGTGAATCCGTTCTCCCCAGCAGCCAGGACCTTTTCATCACCCTGGAGCCAATACCCTCCCAAGACGGGATCCCCAACCCTAAAGGCAGAGACGGCACCTCTGGTGAGTGCACATTTGTAACTACAGTACAAGGTTGAAAAGCAATAGTGTTTAATGTTTGATTTGCCCTGAAGACTTGGGATGCATTCGTGGCCAGTACAGTTACTGGAAAAGTCTGTTAACATATCTGGGAATGGAGAGGGAATCCTCCAGGGACATCTCCATGAAGCTCTCCTGGAGGTACTCTGAAAGCCTTTGCAGAAGGTTTCTGGCGAGGGCTGCCTTATTTCGTCCTCCACGGTAGGACACTTTACCATGCCAAGCCAGTAGCAAGTAGTCTGGAATCATTGCAGCACAAAGCATGGCAGCGAATGGTCCTGGGTTTTGGTCATATTCAAGCAACATTCAGTCTATATATTTCTGTGTTAGCCTCAGAAGAGTGATATCAGTCATGGTCACCTGGTTGAAATAGGGGAATTTTTGTAAGGGAACAGTAAATGGATCCCCTTCATGCTGGGCTGTCTGTGTTTGGCTAAAAGAGATCATCCCCGAGGATAGCCACTCGGTGGGGGGAGGGGTGAAGGGACCATCCCAAATAGCCACGTGGAGAAGTTGGGGGAGGTGTACGCTGCACATCCACCTGAAAACTGCAGCCCCTCCTTTTAAATGGCAAACCCAACCGGCATTGCTTGCTATGGGAAAGGAGGGCGCTTCAGTTTGAAAACATTCCCACATGTTATGAAGGTGTTAAAAGTCAAACCTGCATACCCTTTGGCTTAAAAGTCAAAGCCGCGTACCCTTTGGCTTACCATGGCTGCCTGGAAACCGAATTCTGTTGCCCAGCCGTATGTGATGTGCCACTATACTGACAGGCGCTCAATATAAAAGGGAAAATGCGACCTTGCACCTAAAGTACACGTGCTGTCCGCTGTGAATTGCTTGATTCACTGTGAAAGAATCTCCCTTTTGTTCTCAGAAATGTATTATCTTAAATTTAACTCTCCCTTTTTATCCCCCTGCAGGTGCAAATGTTTCTATGCTCCAGCTCTCAACTCCGTCCCAAAATTAAAATCAACAAAGGGGGCGGGTTTGCATCAAGGAGAAACACACACAACTGTCACTCCGTAGCCTGGCCAGTCATGAAACTGGTTTTCAAAGCCTCTCTGATGCGCAGCACGCCTACCTGTACTCTTCCAATCGCCCTGGTGTCTGGCTGTTTAAAATTGGCAGCCAAGTGATTTGCCTCAACCTTCCCCTTACTCTTACAGATATTATGGAGCACACAGCAAGCAGTAATAACAATGGGAATATTGGTTGCGCTGAGGTCTAACTTAGTCAGCAAACAGTGCCAGCGAGCTTTTAAACGTCCAAAGGCACATTCTATCACAATTCTGCATTTGCTCAGCCTATAGTTGAACTGCTCCTTACTACTGTCCAGGCTGCCTGTGTACAGCTTCATGAGCCATGGGAGCAAGGGGTAGGCTGGGTCTCCAAGGATAACTATTGGCATTTCAACATCCCCAACAATAATTTTCTGGTCTGGGAAGTAAGTTTCTTCTTGCAGCTGCTCAAACAGCCCGGAGTTCCTAAAGATGCGAGCTTCATGCACCTTTCCCGGCCATCCTATGTTGATGTCAGTGAAACGTCCCTTGTGATCCACCAGTGCTTGCAGCACCATTGAGAAGTACCCCTTGTGGTTTATGTACTGGTTGGCAAGGTGGTCCGGTGCCAAGATAGGGATATGCTTTCCATCTATCGCCCCACCCCAGTTAGGGAAACCCATTGCAGCAAAGCCATCCGCTATGACCTGCACATTTCCCAGAGTCACTACCCTGGATAGCAGAATGTCAGTGATTGCACTGGCTACCTGAATCACAGCAGTCTCCACAGTAGATTTGCCCACTCCAAATTGATTCCCGACTGACCGGTAGCAATCAGGCATTGCAAGCTTCCACAGGGCTATCACCACTTGCATCTCAACTGTCAGGGCAGCTCTCACCTTGGTATTCCTGCGCTTCAGGGTGGGGGAAAGCAACTCACAGAGTTCCAGGAAAGTGGCCTTACGCGTGCAAAAGTTTCACAGTCACTGGGAATCATCCCATACCTGCAAGATTATGCGGTCCCACCAGTCTGTGCTTGTTTGCCGGGCCCAGAATCTACGTTCCACTGTATCAACCAGCCCCACAGCTGCAATGATGTTCCAATTGCCACATCCCATGCTTTCAGGAATGTCTGTGTCCATGTCCTCATCACAATCATCCTCATGCTGGTGTCTCTTAGCCAGGTTCTGCACATACTGCAGTATAATGCCCGAGGTGTTTACAATGTTCGCAACAGCAGTGGTGAGACGAGCGGGCTCCATGCTTGCCGTCCTATGGCATCTGCATGGGTAACCCAAGAAAAAAGGCACAAAATGATTGTCTGCAGTTGCTTTCTCGGAGGGAGGGAGGGGAGACTGACAAAATGTACCCAAAACCACCCGCGAGAATGTTTTTGCCCCATCAGGCATTGGGAGCTGAAGTCAGAATTCCAATTGGCAGCGGAGATTGCGGGAACTGTGGGATAGCTTCCCATAGTGCACCACTCTGTGAGTCGATGCTAGCCATGGTAGTGAGGACACACTCCGCCGACTTAATGCGCTTAGGGGTGACATACACAATCGACTATCTAAAAATTGACTTCTATAAAATTGACCTAATTTCGTAGCGTAGACATACCCTTAATGTTTGCTGCTGTGTTTAAGAAAGTAGTCAGTGTGGAGTGAGGATGTTAACTCTGAATATGCTTACACTGATCATGTTTTATCAGTCACGCTGCTTTCAGTGTGAGATCAGGTCTACATTAAAAAGCTAGGCCGACCCTGCTGTGTTGCTCAGGGGTATGAAAAATCCACACTCCTGAGTATGTAGTTAAGTTGACCTAACCCTCAGTGGAAAAGCGCTAGGTTGATGGAAAAATTCTTCTGTCAGCCTAGCTACTGCCTCTCTGGAACTACAGAGATGGGAGAACCCCTCCTGTTGCTGTATTGAGTGTCTACATCCATAGTAATATCACTTCAGGTTCAAGGAACTTAATAGTTCAGCATTCTAGATACTTTCAAGTTCTACCTATTGGGACATATCCTAAACTGGTGTAAATTAATGGAACTACATCAATATACTCTAGATAGGAGCTGGCCTAATGTGACATTATTTCAGAGCAGGCAACTATATATACGTCTTGACAAAGCAGTCTTAAGCTAAAAGAATTGTAGCTAAATATTGAAAGATGAAACAGTCTTTGCTTTCAATTTTTTTATTCATGAAACAAATTATATATTTTTTATCATTTTAGAGTCTATTGTAAGCATTTTAAATAATTTTGAGATCTTAAAAGTAAAAAGAAAACCACAAAGTGTAAACTTTGATGCCTTAAAGTCAAGGTTACTACTGGTTAATTCAATGCTAATTACATGAATTTATATTAAGGCATTTCTCTTGCTGACAGGCTTAAATGCCGTTATAATTAGGTGTAAGACAGGACTGGCTGTTAGAAATTAAGGTTAAATAGGACCTCCCTGGCTGGATAGGACTGGGTCAATTATTAGGTTAAAGAGAGCCCATCATGTCACTTTGGAGAGGGAGGGAGGGGATTATCAACATAGAAGTTATATTTGGATTGCTATTTCTATAACCTTAGAAGCATTACTGGGAGTCCTGAGTGCAAAATGAAGGGAGAGCATATTCCAGTGTTCCACTTTACCATTGACAGATGCCTTTTGTTTAAAGTACTGCAGACAGTGATTATTCATATGGGGCTAAATTCTGCTGCCACTACAGAAAGAAAGCAGAATCTATTATACATTTACACTGATACACAGTGGTGAGGTGTTGGCTTAAATTTCAATAAAGGAATACAAAATCTAAACTGAAAGTGTGGTACAAAGAAGCAAAAAGAAAAGAAAAGAAAAAAAAAGAAAAAGAAAAAGAAAGAAAAACTGCTCAGGAGGGGTTTTATCTTGTCCCCTAATATATATCTGGGAAGATATAACAGCAAGATCTAGATACCCTGGTGATGGATGGTTTAGAAAGATAGGGATAGAATGTTTGATCCATTGCAGCATTTCTGTGCTGCCCAGGCAGCATAAAGGGGCTGTATAGATAGTAAAACCAGCCCCCCACCCCCGCAAAAAAAAAAAAAAGAAAAAAAAAACAAAACAAACCCTGACAGAGATTGCACAAAGCTGTCAGAAAGGCTGTACACTCAGGTGCTTGTCTGACTGGTTGTTGCTCACATGTCTCAGGGGACAGAAAGGAATTTTCCCCCAAGTCAGATTGACAGTAACCTTTGGGGGTTCTCTCTTCTCTGCAGCATGAGGTGAGGGTCACTTGCCAGGATTGTCTGGGAATATCTTGCTTAAGCAATTCTCTGCCATTGTAGGGGCCTTGGGCACTGGTGCACTTAGGTCCCTGCTATTCACTTCCTGCGGCACATAATAATCTAATCTTCTGTGGGCTGTAATACTTCAGTCTGATTTCAGTTGCTGGGTTTATTGTGTGGGTGCTGGGTGATGTTGGTGGCCTGTGATAGGCAGGAGGTTAGACTAGGTGACCTGGTGGTCTCTTCTGGCCTTAAACTTTGTGACTTTTTGACAGTGTTTGGTACCTTTCTTCACTTCGCGATCCCCAGTGCAGTGGATGTGCTGGGGACATATTGGAGGCATATAGGGGGTTACGTACATGTTACATATAGATACATATAGGGGAAGCTTGCACTTTCACTACTCATGTTGTACAGCACCATTCCTGTGGATAAGATGATAGATCAAGTTCAATCTCAAAGGCTATCTGATCAGTATTTTTCCACATAAAATTCACTCAATAAAAGGTGTTTTTTGTGTTATGACTGATATTCTGAACACAATCGAAGCTTATGAAATACTTAGATGAATTAGTAACAAAAAAACCCACAGTGCTAGTTTTTCACAGCTTAATCTAGAGCTTTTAAAGTCTTTTTCTAGCATCAGCTAGAAGAAGTCGTCAGAGAGCAATGTAAGCTTACCCTCTGCTTATGGGTGGAGCATATTGCCATGATGGTATCATTAGCCCCTGAAGGACTCAGAACCGAGGCTCTAGGTCTGAATCTAGACTCCTGCATTCCAGAAGTTTGCTCTGCTCATGTTGATGGAAGGAAGAGTACTTTTAAGGTCAGGAACAAGTTCCACACTCAAAATTATTTGTTTGGCCAATGTAATGGAGATTTAACATGGGGAAGAATAAAATAATTCTGAGAGAAATATATATTGTTGTATTGCACTTTATTTTGTAGAATTAAGAATTTGCCAAAGGTTGTGACCAGGCAATTAGGGACGAGTAAATTGGTAGTTGTCAGTAATATCTTGTAAATTGGTAATTGTCAGTAATATCTCATTCAGATACCTTGATGTCTTATATTTCAAGGTTGCTAATAAAGTTTGGATGACCTCTTACTTTCATCACTATTGTTTCCAGTGCTATTTTGAATAAAAATAGTAGGAAAGGATAGCCTTAACTTGAACTTGTCCTCATTAGTAGGAGATTATATTTTAACTGTTACAGTGATCAAGTGATTGGTTGTGCAATATTGAGATGTATTTGGAAAGGGTCTGGCAGAAACTTCTTTAATGTTAAAACTACTTGTGGTTACTGCTTAGCTGTATCGTATTCCTTCTTGGTTTAGTATTTGTGAGTTTGGCATGATGTATTGGCTAGATAACTTTTTCAATGTTTCCAAATGCATTTCCTCCCTCACTAAGCCAATCTGGTGAGAGTGCATTAGGGATGCTAGGAATTTACACCCTTTTCTAGATATATTTAGTCAAGAGGGGTTGCGAGCTTGTCACCTGAACATTATTATCTAATATTTGTCTTAGTTTGACTACATTTGAGGCAGAAGCCATGGATAAATAAATATCAATCTTTGTTTTCTTTATTCCTATATCAGAGACATTGAAAGATGGCTTACACATACAGAATAGTTATTACGGTTTACAGTTAGCCAGACCTCGCTTTCATATTAAAGCCGCTATTATCCCTTTCTTTCAATTACTTATCACGCTAAAGAAAATACCCCCATCTTTAACTACTGTTGGGCTGTCAGCAAAAACGTATTTGATATATTGAAATAATCTTTTTATCAGTCTCTACCATCCCACACTGGAAGAATGGTTTCCATATTGTCAAAGTGAACCTAACAAACCAACATTAGAGAACTCACAACATTAGAGAACTCACAATTTGCGCAATAGTCCCCCAGAATGAAATAGACATATTGGTTCCAAGATTCATATCTTACTTTTACAGTATATAAAAGTATGGGATGGGAGAGTGATGGAACCCCACAAAAACATGCTAAGTGATTGCTGTTGTATCACAGTGGAGGTTGGACTCATTAACTACACTCAGAATATAAGGAGAGTGAGAAGAGGGAGCTGAGACAGAGAGGTCTCTGCCAAGGAACTCTAGGAATAAACAAGTTCAGGAAGAGTGCATAATCTGAGGTTTCCAAGTTTGTTGGTGTTATTTGTGTTACCCGTCAAGCCAAACTCCAGAAGAGAGAGTGAGTTTGGATTAAACAGAGTACTTATAGCTTCAGAACAGAGTGGGAATTCCGATCTGCCATTCAATTGTGTATAGGATGCTTTCTCAATCAAAATGCAAAACTCACCCTTGAAAGACAAAGTTGTGAGCTTTGATAATAAACTTAGTTTTATTAGCAGTTACTACAGTTATCTTAATAATTATCTGAATAATACAAGATTGCCCCTATCTGGAGAAAAAATGGCATGAAAAATGTTGCCTAACTTCCTCGTATGGGCAGGGCTAGGATTTGGCATGTCTTATTAACAACCTTATCAAACTCCCTCCCTCTTAAATAGATACTGCAATACTCTGTGAAATAAATAGACTCTGCAAAATGTTAGTGGCATCAATACTGTCTGACAGCTCTATCACATTCACCCTGGCCTTGTGACCAAATTATTCTCTCTTCTGCTCACAAATCTGTAAACTTTCTTCCCTGGCTTTGAACTGTTATATAGCACTTTTGACCAAACTGTGCATCTAAGGCATAGATAGAGACAACCCTATTGCTGTTTGCCTTAGAATATTACTCCTAATAGTGAATAACCTATTTTTAAAAAAAAATCTCTGACCTGGTTTGGATCACGAAAGGCCAATTTAAAGGTCTGCAAATCTCATCCTGCTGTTTGTCAAAGGCTCTAACAGACAGTGAGCAACTTTAAGCTCCAGAGTGCGAGGCCAACTATGGAGAATACTGGCCACTCAATAGATTGTAATCTTAGAGGTTAAAACAAAAGCCCTGTCTTCTCTGCTAAGCAAAGGTATGTTTTTGCCTCAGGGTAACTAACTTACATGAGATAAACAGGTAAAAATAGTAGAGACAAAACACTTTAGATATAAATGAGGTCAGTTACTGGTGGGAATATAGTCTTGACCTTACTGTCAGTGGGAGTTAGGCACCTAAATACCTTTGAGGATCTGGGCCTAAGGGCTTTGTCTGGCTGCATAAATCAGTACGAGATTCCAGCACGGAAACATGAATTACCATAACTTTTTAAGCTTATCCATAATAATTTAGTAACAAAACATTTACTCAACCCACTAGAGCAATAGAGGTTAATTCTAAGTCTTTGGTTCAGCCATCTAACGGGATTAAACATACAATGATCTTCCTGACAGGAAGATTCACATGTTCTTGGTGAGAACATTGCATGCACTATTTTTTTCCTTATGTCAAATTAAAACAGAGAGCTGCAAGTAGTATCTAACTTCTTTTTGAATAGCCCTTAGTTTATTTAGGTAGTTGAGAATTTTTTTGTTAATCATAATGCAAATGGAGCTTCCTAAAAAGTTTCTCATTAATATATCTGCCACATAGTTCTAAAAATACTCATAACCCTAACCCTAACTCAAATTTATGCACTTATACCCTACACTGCCTCACTTCAACTTCTTTAAAAACCATAATTAAAACTAAAATCAATTACCGTCTTAACAATTCTGAAAAGTGAAGACTAAAATCTACCTGTGAGACCATTGTGTATAATACAAAAGCAACATGTGTTTTTTTAAAATATGGACATTGATTTAAGATCTAGCTACTGTAATGCTCCAGATTGTCCTTTCTTCTCCTTCACCATTGTTTTGAAACAAACCAAGGAGATCCCATTCCAGGCTTTGTAAAAGACCAGTGTTGGCTTTCATCGTGTATCATGTATACAGTCACCAGTTCATCCAGGGATTCTTTTCACACCCACCCAACCCAAAAAGCTATAATGCTCTCAAGAGCCCAATCTTGACTATTTTGTCATCTGATTCTCTTCTCATCTCCCAGTTAGAATTGTGCTTCTCTCTTGATATTATACTGCTGGGTACATTAAAACTAACTAGGCAAACAGATGTCTGCACAACCTTCAAGTGGATATTGGAGTGAAGGGCAACTAAGGCCATGGACAGGTGAAAGGGGGTTGCTATAGAATGCTCTGTTGAAACCAGGAAGGAAGTGGCTGGCTGCTCATTGGGTACAAATGCTTGTGGGGAATGGGATCTGCTCACAGACTGAGAAGGGGCAGTGTGTGTTTTAACTTGACATGAGACCTTGGAAAACCAAGGCAGGCCTTGCACAAAACACAGTTTCATGTTGGTTTAGAACTTGACGTGTCCTAATCCTAAGTAGTGCTCCAACTCAGCTGGCTGTGTTAAATACATCTTACCAAATAAATTAGATTAATAAATTAATAAATTAGCATTAATATTGAGTATTGGAATATTCATTCCACCCTAACCGCAATCTGGAGCAAAATGATTGCCAGATCAAAGCAAAATCTGGGCTAAACAATCTTTTTTGGGGCAATTCCTTTTCTCTTTACTCATACAGATATTCCCATTGATAATTATGGGACAGTCTGTGTAACTGAGGTGAGCAGAATTTGGCCTTTTGACTCAAAAATACAAAATAACTCTCAATTATTCGTTCATAAATAGCCATCATTCACACTCCTTACATTCTTTGTTATAGAGCATGTCACCTTTTCAAAATCAAGATGAATCTGAAGAGTTCCAATTTAGCTGAGAGAGATTCTCTCAATTCTGGTTTTATCTATTGGTTTATAAAATACAGATGATGGATAGATACTAAACATGTATTTATAATAGGTATACTGTGGCAGCTGGCTAGATGTATCTTTACCTTTGTTTTCCTTTGTGAAGCGCACCCACTGCTCTGCTGCTTTCATATATAATGACAGTATAAAATTCAGTTTGCAGCTTCCTAACCAAGGAGGACCTCAGCCATGCATAAAATTAGCAGTCTGCATTAAAAATAAAAATAAAAAAATCAAACCCACTGTAGCCCTTTCTGCACGCACACTCATGGAAGCTAGAAATTGCACAGAAAAATCAATATATTGTCCTACCACTGTGACATCAGATATAATACATGAATTTATTGAGTACACTCCCTGAATTTTAAGCATAGTAAATGTGTATTGTTTATTGTTTTTTAAAACCAGGGTGACTTAAAAGTGATCAATTCATATTTAGGTAAATCTCCAGCAACTCTTCTTCACCCGCCCTCCTCCAGAACAAAACAATAAAGATGTAGGTGTGTCTAGGTCTCTGTTTCTGATTTCAGTATTTGCATTGATTGTTGACAAACTTTTTGAAGTGTCCACTTCTTTTGGAGGCCTCAGTTTTTATGTGCTCACCGAGGCCCTGGTTCTCAGGTGTACAAAGCATTCCCTTTTCCATGTAAAGACAATGGGAGTGGCACACGCTCAGTATCCCTGAAAATCAAACCCTCCATAGGTGCTGGAACTAGGTGTACTGGGGGTGCTGCCACAGCCCCTGGCTTGAAGTGATTACCATCATATCCAGGGTTTACAGTTTGGTTCACAGGCTCTCAGCCCCCCCTCTATACAAATTATTCCAGCACCCCTGAAACCCTCTGTAAATTATAGTAGAACTTTGGGATTCTAAACTTGGCTCAGATACTAGATTCTTTTGTAGCCTTTGGCAAGTTACTTTCCTTCTCCACTTCTGTTTCTCCCTCTGCAAAATGGAGAAAATGAGTGTGATTGTTGGCTAAATTTGAGGAGCACACAGCATGACACAGGTGGTATGGGTGGAATGAAGTAAATCTCTGTGCTGATTTGATCCTTCAGCATAAAATAATGCAGCGCTCCACAGAGCAATTACAGCAGTGGGAATCACCAAAGAAGGGGGGGAGCCTTGGCCACACTACCTTTCCCCCTTCACCACCCATGCCAGCTGCAGGGAATCTGAATGCCTTAGGAGCTGTGATGAGCAATTTGTCTCCAGCAAAGGATCCACCTAAACTGGAGTCCTCCTCTTTTAACTGATTGTATCAGCTTTTTAGAGAGGCTTTGTAGAGTCAATGTGATGCAAAGTGGCCATAGTGTAGTCCAGGATTGGGACAGTAATCCTCACCTAACTGCTTGTGGTGTTGTGAGGCTCAGTTAATTTCCATATGGCACTTTAAAGACGAAAAGCATTATCTGAGTGCTAAGGTTATGATTTTATTTCTTAATTGCTGTTCAGAAAGATATTGTTGATCATATATTTATTTCCACAGAAGTCATGTGTAGCACTTCCTATTTTACAAGGTCAAAATACTGGCATGCATAATCATATATATAAAAATTGGGATGATGTTTAGAAAAATAATCACCTAATGTCAACTCAGTAACACTGATGAGCTAAAGTAATCAATTTTACATTGAAGTCTGTATCCCAGGAAGTCTGTCTGGTTAGTGGATAAAAATAATTAAATAAAATAGAACAAATATCTTAGCACCATTCAACACCAGCTTTAAAAATAACCTCAGGGGTTTCTAATAATCTTATGAAAGAGAGAGAACAACGGCGAGCTTGATTCTGGTACCCGTCAGTTTGGTCCATTTAACTAAGATTTGATGGAATATTCCTTCAGGCAGAAGACCTGACTACAAATGTCATCCCTGAATCAAAGTTGCCTTTTCAATATCTTCTTAGTTTGGTGCTAACTTAAATATTAGTTTTACTTTAGATTTTGTGTTGCCTAATTGTCTGAACTCTGTGAAGTGCATTTTCCCTGCCTGAGTATTTAGTCATATTTCTGTGTAAGCACACCATCTTAAAAAAAAAAAAAAAAAAGGTGTGTGTGGCAGGGTGGAGGAGCACAAAGGGAAGCCTTTTGTAACCATAACATTTGTCATAAATATAAAGGGAAAGGTAAACCCCTTTGAAATCCCTCCTGGCCAGGGGAAAGCTCCTCTCACCTGTAAAGGGTTAAGAAGCTAAAGGTAACCTCGCTGGCACCTGACCAAAATGACCAATGAGGAGACAAGATACTTTCAAAAGCTGGGAGGAGGGAGAGAAACAAAGGGTCTGTGTCTGTCTGTATGCTGCTTCTTGCCAGGGACAGAACAGGAATGGAGTCTTAGAACTTTTAGTAAGTAATCTAGCTAGGTATGTGTTAGATTATGATTTCTTTAAATGGCTGAGAAAAGCATTGTGCTGAATAGAATAACTATTTCTGTCTGTGTATCTTTTTTGTAACTTAAGGTTTTGCCTAGAGGGGTTCTCTATGTTTTGGAATCTAATTACCCTGTAAGGTATCTACCATCCTGATTTTACAGGGGGGATTTCTTTATTTCTATTTACTTCTATTTTTTATTAAAAGTCTTCTTGTAAAAACCTGAATGCTTTTTCATTGTTCTCAGATCCAAGGGTTTGGATCTGTGGTCACCTATGCAAATTGGTGAGGCTTTTTATCCAACATTTCCCAGGAAAGGGGGGGTGCAAGTGTTGGGAGGATTGTTCATTGTTCTTAAGATCCAAGGGTCTGGGTCTGTAGTCACCTAGGCAAATTGGTGAGGCTTTTTACCAAACCTTGTCCAGGAAGTGGGGTGCAAGGTTTTGGGAAGTATTTTGGGGGGAAGGACGCGTCCAAACAGCTCTTCCCCAGTAACCAGTATTAGTTTGGTGGTGGTAGCGGCCATTCCAAGGATAACGGGTGTAATATTTTGTACCTTGGGGAAGTTTTGACCTAAGCTGGTAAAGATAAGCTTAGGAGGTTTTTCATGCAGGTCCCCACATCTGTACCTTAGAGTTCAGAGTGGGGGAGGAACCTTGACAACATTTATAAATCAGTATGCTCAAAAGAAGCGGACTGTGTTTGTAAATTTGTAACTTCTCTGTCCGATTTTCTGTGCTGAAGCTATTTCCACTGCCTAGCCCAGGAATCTTGCTCAATTATGATAAAAAAGAAAAATTGGCAGGCACAGTTTGTCCCAACATGCCAAGAATGAGAATTCCCCGAGTAGATCATCTTCATTACAGAAAATGTGGATGGATTGCTGTTTGGTTCCAAGTTAGAGTTGTGGCAAATGCATATTGCAGTGTTCTAATTTAAATTAGAGACATAAAAAAAGAGATGCAAACTACTTGGCCATCTATAAGAATTCTAGAGAAAAGATGAAATACATAATGAAGATTTTGTGTATGTAAATAGAAAGCATTTTTCAATCCAGTCTGTAGCTTACTATACTGCTTTCTAAAGAATTAATGTTTCCACTATTACTCGCATCTGTTTGCTCTGACTGTAACGTGACCTTGTTGCAGCATGTTTTAAAACAAAGAGCTAGACCTGCAATGGATGTAAATTGGAATAACTCCTTTGATCTCAATGCAAATACTTTGCTGTACATCAGCGTGGGGGGGGGGGGAGAGGGAATCTGGCCCACACTTTTAAAATTAAGAATATAATTTTATATATTTTTCCTAAAGTGTCACAACAAGTTTCTTAAATATATAAATGTCTTAGTATACCATCTTTTAAAAACCTTTTTTAAATATGAAGAAGGGAAATACTAGATCTTCTTAACATTTTCCCAGTCACTGTTCGTAATAATCATTGTGGCTTACTCTCAGCACCTCTTCCTCAGGCAAAAGTCCCACTGAAGAATAATTTCAGTGCTAGTTCTGAATAAGGAGTGCTGAACAGGGGCCATTATGATTAGGTAAGTACTCTGAAAAAGATTTAGGAATGATAAATTGCACAGGTGCAGTGTTTAGCTTGTACTTTACCTTGTATGTCAAGAATGCCAATGAGTTTCTGGGTCTCCTGAAAAAGTATTCATAATGCCAAGTATATCTTCTTAGGACTTTTCTTGAAGACAGTTTCTTTTCTAATTCCAACTGTCATTCTCTAAAAATAAAAAAACTAATTCTTAAAACGAAATGAAAAAGTTCTTTAAGGCAAAGCTTTTCTGTCAGTGCAATGCAAAGGGAGGAAGTCTTCTGAGAATTCACAGGAAATACAGTGGATAAAAGATTAAAAAGCTAGCAACCTTACAAACAAGTAAAAGGTCAAAAAAGGACAGACACTGAATAATTTAGGGTGCCCTCTTGCCTCCTTTGATTGGTTTTGTGGTATGTGTCATCTGTGGAGCCCAACTAGTGCGAAAAGGATAGAATGATGGCCTCCTGAGCCATAGTATAAAATCAGAATACAAACAACTAAATGTAGACAAAAAGAAAAGGAGGACTTGTGGCACCTTAGAGACTAACCAATTTATTTGAGCATAAGCTTTCGTGAGCTACAGCTCACTTCATTGGATGCATACTGTATTTTCCACAGTATGCATCCAATGAAGTGCACTCTAGCTCACGAAAGCTTATGCTCAAATAAATTGGTTAGTCTCTATGGTGCCACAAGTCCTCCTTTTCTTTTTGCAGATACAGACTAACAGGGCTGCTTCTCTGAAACCTGTCATTATGCAAATATAGATTATGTAAATCTATTATGTAAATCTATTTCAATGGCAGCAAATGAGAGTGCTCAGTGCTCCTACCCATCACAAAGTATTCTAACCACACTTTTCAAGGCATTAGACAGGAAGAAGGAAAAAGAAATGTGACTCAGCAGGCTGGCTGGTTGTCATTTTATACTTGTATTCCTATGCTGGAATGCATAGTTGGGTTCCTAATCTTAAATCAGACACTGTTCTAATACTTTGATTTTACTAAATGTGCATGATAATTGGTTTCCTCTATGGAGAATGAAGTGGAGGATATTACATAGCAGTTGGGAGCATAACTTAGCCCTAGGCAGCCACTGGATAAGTGGTTAGCAGTGACAATGATTCACCCTAGGGAATCCTGTACAGGGTGTCACCTGATGGCTGCAGCACAAAGGAGCCACACAAGGAGGCTGATAGGAAATAAAAGGCATACAATTAGGAAATACAAAGGAAAAAATTACTTTGAAACCTGGTAGGGGTCCACCACTGGTGACTGCTCAGAGGCAGATGAAAAATACCTAGGTCAGAATCAAGTCATCTCAGAACCTCATGTACTATAGATAATGAGTCCGATCTCAGTGAATCAATCAGTGCAAAACTGACTTTCAAATGTCAGAACTGTCAAGGACAGTTGGTACTCAGCTGCTGACAATGCTGGCTTTGTGTCACTTAGACGTAATCTATCAATTAAGTCTGAAGTCTCCAAAAAAAAGATTATCTTGGTTTTAAGAGACAATATTTGAATCAATACAATTTTGGATCTTTTAGTGAAAGAGTGACATAGGTTGATTCAAGTTTACAAGCTGTAGACAATTGTCCATTAAAGCAATTACATTAACACATCCACATCAGGGTGGTTAGAAATCGATATCTGTGCACATGCATGATATTTGCATATTTTTCCACAAGCCTCAAAAAAAAAAATCCCTTCACCAAAGCTTTTAGTTATTGCTGTTTAAAATGCACTTTAAATTCCATGCCTAGGATTCTTGGAGATAGTTACCTTTACCAAAAAATACTACAAAGAAAGAAAATTAAAAATAAGCAACAGGGCAAAAAGACTGCCAGACCCTGATTAAAATAACTCTCATGTACACACCCAGATAAAGAACTTGTCCATTCTATGAAAGCAACTTGATAAAGTATGACTAGTCCTTACTTAGCTTTCAGGTAGATTTCATCAGTATGGTGATATTAGCTTATTGCAGATTTACTTAGTTACACATTTAACAATTGTGATGGACTATTTTGATTCCTTTAGTCCTTTGCAGAGTAAGTGTAAAGTAACACTAATTAAAAGCTTTTCTACTGTATAATCCGTGTGCATCACCCTCCAAAGTTGAGCTTCAGGGGCCCACATTGACAAAAAGATATTATATTCCTTTTGCTTAATTTCATTAGTGGGACTCCTCTTTGACTTTGTGGGAACATACAGATTTTCCTCCAAAGCATGTTAGAGCACAGAACAATTAGCAGAGCATTAGAAGTAACCACAGCCTGGGAATAATGTGCGGGAGCCCTATGGCAGTGTGCGAGTTCCAGGGCAATTTGTAGATGTTCTGTTCAATGGTGTATAAAATAGGGATGCACTGTATTGTACTTGAGGCACTTTCTCTGGAGCTCCAGCCAAGTCCCTGAAATGCTAAATAATTCAAGCTTATATTTTGCTGTTTAGTAAGTAATATACTCAATTGAAAAAAAAGGACATCAACTTCAAAAAGGGAAGTTTGCTCTTTTCTTGAGTGCAAGCCTGTTGATTAGAAAGAAAAAAAAATCTAAAGAGAGGGAGGACCTGATTCTCTTCACATTTATATCACTGAAAATCAGGAGTTGCTCCACTGAAGTTATGTAGGTGTAAAGCCAGTGTAAGCAAGAGGAGAATAAGGACAGGAAGTTTACCAGTGTGAAATACTAAGAGGCAGGGGACTGTAATAGGGAAAACATTAGTATTCTATCATGAAACCTAGCTTCCTGCAATAATGAGCACATAGCAGAGGTCAAGCAGAAAGCAATACAGTTGAGTTCCACACACCATTCACCACTTCTGGTACAAGAGCACACATAAACAAAAGGGAATATGTGCAGTGTTTCCCAATATTTCTTTTTATCCTTTCAGCTCCTTCCTTCTGTTCCCATTTCCCTCTCCTTTCTGTCAATAATCAGGAGTTGTCATTTTGAACCCATTTGTAGTTGAATTATGCAGGCTCTTTTGTTGAGTTTCATACCATCATTAACACAACTTGCCAGGCAGTATACCCATTTAACGTACTCCAGTCTCCCTCTCTTTCTATCTTGCTAAAACTTCTCAACTCCCCTCCCTCCACCTTTTCCATAAACCAGTCCAGCTGTATAACGCCACAACACACTGTATCACATTATTGTGTTTGTGTTGTGTCATACTTGCTCATGTTCTTAGGCCTGATTCTGCACACGCACATGTGAGTAACACTATCCATGCATGTAAACCCCTGAGTTCAGTAGGACTACTCATGCAAGTAATATTACTCTCATGCATAAATATTTGCAGGCCTAAGCACATGAGCAGGTAGAAGACAGCACTAAACACTACAGCCTTAGACTAAGCTTTTCAGGTCTGAGATCTGTTCGTTGCCTGGCACAATTCGTCAGATGCACATCACTGTGTTCACATATAAATGGGGTTTCCATTTTGGGGATTTATTAATTTCATTGGAGGGGGTTGGTTATTTTTAGCAATTGTTGAGTTTTATGTTGTCATCCAAAATCGCGGTTGGCCAGGGAGGGTGTTGGGTTGGGGCTTTTCTCTCTGTATATACTGTAATAAGTAATGCATATGATACACATTATTCATTACAGTAGTATATACTGTAATGAGTAATCTCTTTGTAATGTTCCCTAGTGAGCTTTAATGTAGTACTGTTTCAAACAACATTACACTAAACCATACAAGGAAACCTGTAGTGCACACCAGCAGGGTCTTCATGGACCAATTAATGCACAACATGTTAGTGTGCTTGAGAAATCACACCACCGTAGTCTTCATTACTGCTGTGTGCAGACAAGCCCTTAGGTAGGAGTAACATATGTGGTGTTTTTCCAGTGCTTATTGGATAAATGCTAATGATTTAATTATGTATTTATTTATTTTGGTATTGGGTGTTTTATTGGTGTTATCGGTTAAAGCCGAAAATCAGAAACCCTACCTATAGAGCTATATAGAATCAATAATAATGCAGATATTCCCTCATCCCTTCCTAAGTCTCTTTAGAAAGAGCAACCAAAGACCTATACCACTAAACTAATTATTCCTTCATAGCATGTTGTCATAAATATAAAGGGAAGGGTAACCACCTTTCTGTATACAGTGCTATAAAATCCCTCCTGGCCAGAGGCAACATCCTTTCACCTGTAAAGGGTTAAGAAGCTAAGGTAACCTCACTGGCACCTGACCCAAAATGGCCAATGAGGGGAAAAGATTCTTTCAAATCTGTAGAGGTGGAAAAGTTTTTGTCTGTCTGTGTGATACCTTTGCCGGGAACAGATCAAAGATGCAAGCCTTCCAACTCCTGTAAAGTCAACAAGTAATCTAGCTAGAAAATGCATTAGATTTTCTTTTGTTTTTTTGGCTTGTGAAATTTGCTGTGCTGGAGGGAATGTGTATTCCTGTTTTGTGTCTTTTTTGTAACTTTAGGTTTTGCCTAGAGGGATTCTCTATGTTTTGAATCTGATTACCCTGTAAAGTATTTACCATCCTGATTTTACAGAGGTGATTCTTTTAACTTTTCTTTAAATAAAATTCTTCTTTTAAGAACCTGATTGATTTTTCATTGTTCTTAAGATCCAAGGGTTTGTATCTGTGTTCACCTGTACCAATTGGTGAGGATATTATTATCAAGCCTTCCCCAGGAAAGGGGGTGTAGGGTTTGGGGGGATATTTTGGGGGAAGACGTCTCCAAGTGGGGATATTTTGGGGGAAGACGTCTCTTTCCCTGTCCTTTGTTTAAATCTCTTGGTGGTGGCAACGTACCAGGTTTTTAACCTAAGCTGGTTCTCAAGGCAAGAAAGAAATCTGTGCCTTGGGGAAGTTTTAACCTAAGCTGGTAAGAATAAGCTTAAGGGGTCTTTCATGCAGGTCCCCACATCTGTACCCTAGAGTTCAGAGTAGGGAAGGAACCTTGACACATGTTAAAACAAAAGGAGTACTTGTGGCACCTTAGATACTAGCAAATTTATTAGGGCATAAGCTTTCGTGAGCTATGAAGTGAGCTGTAGCTCACGAAAGCTTATGCTCTAATAAATTTGTTAGTCTCTAAGGTGCCACAAGTACTCCTTTTCTTTTTACAGATACAAACTAAAACGGCTGCTACCCTGAAACATGTTAAAACAAGTTTGTGAAGAAGTTCAATATATATAAGACAAAATATTAGCATAAATTGTGGTGTAGTTGTTTTGATGCTTAGAATATGTCCAATTCCCACTGTTACTATACAGTTCTAGAAATGAACAGTTTCTCCATCATGTCCATTCATGACTCCATCATCTCCTGGTTCTCTGATCACTTCTGTAGTGGCTTGCTCAGTAGGGCCTTTTCTTCAGAGTTCTGTCCTTAGCCCCCTTTTGTTCCGCCTGTATGCCCTACCTCTGGTTGATGTTGTTCATAGACATGGCTTTGATTGCCATCTTTCTGCTCATGACTCAGAACTTTACCACTTTACCATTCTTTGAGATGGGAAAAATGTCGTTACTAATGGCACTCTGTAATTCAGGGGAACATTTTACATAATCTCAGCTTCAGACACTGACAAGCAGGAGATTGGAAATAACTTGTATTTGGAAGTCCAGGAACAGTGCCAGACTTCCATTTGCTTCTTTGGTATTTAACCAAAACTTCGTAAATTTGTCATTGGACCACATATCTCCCCAGATTTTTATTCTGCGTTTTTAAATCCCGGCCATGTATCACAGCACATGCTTCAAGCATTTGATCTGTTCTGTCTATCACTCCCATGTATACTACTGTAATCTGCTACACATGAATTGCCAGTTTGTTTTGTCTGTGGCTTGACCTCTCCTGGGAACTCTCATTTGTGTTTTCATTGTGGTTGTGAGGAAGTATACGGCCTTTTTATCAATTTATTTTACTCCCAACAGTTCCTTCTAGTGCCCAACATCAAGTCTCCCCGGGCACCCGTGTTTTTTGCAATCACTTCTTCTGAGTAGCCTTTAAAAAAGAAAAAGGTTGTTCTTATGGAATCACATGCTGCTGTATCAAAATAACAATGTCCTGAATAAAAGGGTGCCTATATAGAAACTCTCCAAATTCAAGTGACATCCACAGCAGTGGGAAAGATGTAGAAAATATTGAAACTCTGCAAAGGAAAATCATGGTCCCACACTAATATTTCTTTTTAAAATCATACATGAGTTCAGTCAGGGAATCTACCAGCTTTTTAAGTGTATTTTGTTCATCCAATAAAATCTGTGCAGCTTTTAGAGTTGCCATACTAATGAGAGTATAATCCTATCCACAGAAGTGGATATGGCAGAGGTATTTACCTAAGCACAAATTTATTATAGACAGGAGTAGCAAGTGGCACAGAGTGAAGTGATTCCCTGGGTATGCTAACAGAAACCTGAGAACTGCCAGTGTAATACAGGCTATGAGTAGGGATGCAGAGATGTTTGTACTCTCTATACAGAGGTATTGGAGCAGGCAGATAGCCACATGAATACAAAGAAATAGAGGTGTATTTTGTGTGTGTGTGTGTGTGTGTTTGTGACCCAAGGACCCCTTGATGCCAACTGCCAGAGGGCACAGGGAAGCATAAGTGTTACAGGAATCCCCTTGATCTGATATCTACATACTGGTCTGCCAAAGAATATCATGTAAGATCTCTAATGAAAACCAGGTTTCAGAGTAGTAGCCATGTTAGTCTGTATCAGCAAAAACAACGAGGAGTCCTTGTGACACCTTAGAGACTAACAAATTTATTTGGGCATAAGCTTTTGTGGGCTAAAACCCACTTCATCAGATGCAGGAAGTGGAAAATACAGTAGGCAGGTATAAATGCAGAACATATGAAAAGATGGGAGTTGCCTTACCAAATGGGGGGGTCAGTGCTAATGAGCCAATTCAATTAAGGTGGAAGTGGCCTATTCTCAACAGTTGACAAGAAGAGGTGAATACCAAGGGAGGGAAAATCACTTTTGTAGTGCTAATGAGGCCAATGCAATCAAGGTGGCCCATTTCAAACAGTTGACAAGAAGGTGTGAGTATCAGCAGAGGGAAATTAGTTTTTGTAGTGACCCGTCCACTCCCAGTCTTTATTTTGGCATAATTTGATGGTGTCCAGTTTGCAAATTAATTCCAATTCTGAAGTTTCTCATTGGAGTCTGTTGTTGAAGTTTTTTTTTGTTGAAGAATTGCCACGTTTAAGTCTGTTATTGAGTGTCCAGGGAGATTGAAGTGTTCTCCTACTGGTTTTTGAATGCTATAATTCTTGATGTCCGATTTGTGTCCATTTGTTCTTTTGCCTAAAGACTATCTGGTTTGGCCAATGTACATGGCAGTGGGGCATCGCTGGCACATGATGGCTTATATCACATTGGTAGATGTGCAAGTGAACGAGCCCCTGATGGTGTGTGGCTGATGTGGTTAGGTCCTATGATGATGTCCCTTGAATAGATATGTGGACAGAGTTGGCAACGGGTTTTGTTGCCGGGATTGGTTCCTGGGTTAGTGTTTTTGTTGTGCAGTGTGTAGTTGCTGGTGAGTATTTGCTTCAGGTTGTGGGGCTGTCTGTGTCACAATGACCATCATAATCATCAGAAGATGGATGTGGAGATAATATGTGAAGTTATGTATATATACAAAACATTATGTCCTCTATGTCTGGGAGTTAAAGCAGGTCACCAAAAAGTGATCCACATACTCCTATCAGGCAGGAGGGAAAAAAGGCTTCTCTCACTCTGGCTGGTCATGTGCAAATTGTATACTTCACAATAGACTCCCATTTACAGTCTGAGCAAAATAGACACCAGGGGCTGCAGGGAAAAAACAAAAAAACAGAGGGTTATCCAGGGCCATCCCTAGCTATTTTGGTGCCCTACGCAGTCCCCCCATGAAGGGGGTGTGTGGGGCCCCACCCCAGGCCTCCGTGGGTGGGAGTGGGGGGGGGTGGTGGCCCCAGGCCTCCACGGGGAAGCTGTGTGGGGCCCCAACCCAGGCCTCCATGGGGGATGGGGACTGGCCACTTTGTGTGGGAAGTGGAGTGACCCGGCCCCAGCCTGCTCCGCTCCCCTGGCTCCTAGCCATGCCGCCAGCGAGTGCTGGGGGGTGTTTTCCCCTCCCACCATGCCTGGGAGCCAGGGGAGCGGAGAAGGCTGGGGCCGAGTCACTCCACTTACCAAGCTGTGAGTGCAGGGTCGGGCCTGGCTGCAATCTTCAGGGGAGTCGGGGTGGGGCTGGGGCGGAGTCAGGGGTGGAGAAGGAATGGGGCAAAGCAGGGCAGAGCAGGGGTGGGGGCTT
Organism: Caretta caretta; assembly: GCF_965140235.1. Classification (NCBI taxonomy): domain Eukaryota; kingdom Metazoa; phylum Chordata; order Testudines; family Cheloniidae; genus Caretta; species Caretta caretta. Next base: position 70,153,520 of record NC_134214.1, on the reverse strand, counting down.
GGGGAAGAGCCAGAGCAGGGGCTGGAGCAGCATGTAGCTGTGCAGGGCAAGAGGAAATTTGGTCCCCCAAATTTCCTGGTTCCCTATGCAGCTGCGTGCTTTGCGTATGGGTAAGGACAGCCCTGGGGTTATCCTGTTTAGGAGTAAGACAATTAAATTTTAAAACTGCCTGGAGTTCAGATGAACTCCCAGGTATTCCTTCAATCTATGAGGACAAGCCATCAGCAGACTTCATCTTATGAGAAGGGATCTCAGCCAGACTGGTTGAAAACACTGGGAAAGGGACTTGGGCATGGGTGGTGAGTAGCATAGGCAGGGGAAGGCTGTGCCTCCCCAAACAGCATGGCATGGCCCTGCCCATGGTCTGTCCCTAGTACCCCTTCTGCCTACTTCCAATTCCCTTGCTTTCTCACTCTTTTGTGGCCAAGAGGCTGGGGCAGGCAGGCTGGGGCTAGCGTGCACAAGGCCAGGGCTGATGCCACGCCGTGCTGCCCGCCCGTCTGTCCACCCAGTGCTCCAGCCATACCACCCACCCAGTGCTTCGGGGCTGGGGGTGGGGGCGCTTGATTGCACTGTCTGGGGCTAGGGGCTCTGGCAGCCTCGGAGTGGGGGGTATGCTCCGGGCTCCGGCGGAGGGAGGAGGAGTGGAAGGGGAGGGGAGAGTAGGGGCCTTGAGCAGAGGGGGAGGAGCCTGGGGCTAGCCTTCCCCAAGGCACGTCCACTCACTACCCATGGACTTGGGGTAAGCTATCTTGTAGGAAATAGGGGAATGTCCTGTGAGTTAAGTTTAGGCTCTAGAAAGTTTTATGATTTTGGTTTATATGTACCCATTTGTTCCCAATATTCTTACTTTCTGTCACTTTAACTCTGTTCTTTGATAATCCTATTCTTGTTTTCACTACATATAAGTGCTGTGTGTTCAGCAGAGTGGTGATCCTGAGTTGAATCCAGAGGGATGCTCTTCTCAGAGGACTCAGTTTGGGCCTATTGCTCACCTGCATAGAGAGAATAAGGCCTATGGAGGCCTGGAAGGCAGTGCCTATGTTGCCAAAGGCTCCTGGTTTCAGGAAGCTGATCCACAGTTGGCACAGACAAGTTTCCCCCATGCAAAGGGCAGATGGCAGTGAGCTGCCTCACAATCCTGGGTACCCCTGGGAAGCATCACAGAACTGTTGTTTTTTTCTGCCACTTTTTCCATTCAAACGGTGGGATACTAAGATTTAGAAAATAGACAGTACAATACAGTTGTATTTTATTCTTATGGAGTGTAGTAAGGTTGAAGCTAGTTTTCTTTTGTTAGCCAACCATTGTAATTCTGCATTTTGGAGGTGCTTAACTATTATAGTGATGGGGGCCATTTAAGAAACCAGGTGAATAATGGACTCTCTGAACTTCCCCCCAAATAAACCTAATTTTCTGAAATTTTACATGCTGCATCTCACTCTAAAGTAGAGGGGTTTGGGGGAGAAGTTTGGTAAAAATTAGACAAATAATTATGGCTGTATGGAAATGTACTTGTAATTTACCAATTAAAATTATTCTGATGATGCTCTTTTGGCTCAACATATCTTCCAAACTGTGTGGTCTACAAAGGGTCCCTGCATCAGCCCTGGGATGGGAAAGGAGAGAAGGGATCAGGTGCAGAGGAATTACTGGACTGCAAAATGGTGGAGCGGATTTCATCCTAAAGTAGCTAGCATCCAGCTCATACAGGACTTTAAAGATCAGTATTATCACCTTTAATTGCACCCAGGAAGCTAGTGCAGAGAATGGAGTATAATATTCTCCTTCTGCACATCCCAGTAAACAGTCAGGCTGCCACCACAACAGCTGAAGCACCAGAGTAGCTTCCAGGGGAAGTCTCATATGGTGCATATTGCAGCAATCCAATCTGGAGATGCCCAAGGTGTTGGTAATGGAGTCATAGTCCACAGCCAAGAGAACTGTGCAATTGTTGCACCAAACGGAGGTGAGAAGAAACACTGAAAGAGCAATAGACAAACCTTGGGGAAGGCTGGAAAAATCTACTCAACAATGAAGATAGGCATAATCCCCATGACCCCACTATTCTCTCTTCATACCCTTCACTAAAACCATCTCCATCTATTGAAAGCTCCTAAGTCAGCTGGGCAATGGGAAAGCAAAAGCAGTGAAGCACTGCACCTCTTATGTGTGTAAAAAAGGAGACAGAACTGTATCAGAATCTGTATTGACCACAACACAAGCCATGTTGCTTCATTCGTTAACTTCCTGGCTCTTGCTCAACTGTCCTCGAGGAGCCAAACTAGATTCTCTGCCATTCAGGCCAAAGTTTCTTACACACCACTCCGTTTTGAATCACTGCACCTATGGGAGGCTCTTTGACAATACATAGATTGGCCTCCATTCTGGAAGTCTTTTCTCCAAACACAGACACTCAGTTCTTAGTGAAGAGAACGAACTGGAAGCAGGTGCCATGAAATTCATACCAAAAAAAAGAGAGAAAGAAATGAAACAAAATAAAAAAACAAAACAAAAGGGAGAAAGGGAGAGAGAGATGACAAATGCTGGTGCATAATATGCACAGCCTGCCCATGCTTCAGTTAGACAGTGAAATAAACTGAAAATAGAAAAGAAAAGGAAAAAAAAACAACCCTTTTCACTCCTTGGTGGTCAAGAGGCATTTCAAGCTCCTTTCACACAGTGAGAATTGTGTGTTAGACTCATTATACTGATAGTGTCTAAATAGTGTTAACAAAAAGTTGTACAAAATCTCTGCATAGAATCACACATACGTTATCCATCACCCACGCTGCTCATTTATATAACTGTGCTAAGCATTTCTTCAGAAAATTGTGCTGATTTTTTTTAAGGAGCGCATTAGTACCCAGGAGAATTTAAAGCATACATATTTATTGTCTTGGAACGTTCATAACAGCAATACAGACCACTACTACCTTCTCCATGTGCTTTACAAGTGAGACAAAAAAGAATGAAAGAAAGGGAAGGGAGGTATCCAACCAAAAAAACCATAGTGGAGGAAAAATACAAAGCACATTATATGTCCTTGGAGGTTGCTATGAAGTTTGACAAACGCTTCCAGATCTGAGTAAAAGAAATTATAGTTCTCTTTCCTCCAACTCTTTTGTTTTCATAGTTGGGCACTGGGCTTACCAGATTTTGTTATATACAGTGTTGTTGTAGCAATGTCAGTCTCAGAATAACACCCACCTTGTCTCTCAGATTTTGTTAGCCCATTCAGTAATGCCCCAGTCCTACAAGTGGATTCAAATGGACAGACAAATGAGTTTCAGAATCTTCCTACACAGGGTCAGGGCCTAAATGGTTAGCTTGATGTGCCTTCCTAATTTCTCAGGATTCTTATTCTGGGATATATTAATAAATATGGCACCTCTTTTGTAACATGTGTGGCTGTAATTATGTAAGACTTTGGCTTGAGAATTTCTGTGGATGAAGAATTTCTGTGTTGAGGTCCAGGATCTTAGCAATAAAATAAAATAAAAAATTGGCATTATCTTAAATCATATGCATGAAACTTAAGTACATTTAGAAAAAACTAAACTCTGCAGGTTAGTTTAGGTGGCATGAACAGTAATAATGTCAAAGGCCAGTCTGACGCACCTTAAAGTGGTCTGATTTTCAGAAGCGGGGTTCTCAGCACTTTCTTACTTGTCTCAAATTCGGCACCCCAAAATTGAGGAACCCAAAATAATTAGGCACTTGAAAATCTTGGTCCTTGCAAATAAAAATAACCATAAACAAGGGTGTGTCAAGGTTCCTTCCCCACTCCGAACTCTAGGGTACAGATGTGGGGACCTGCATGAAAACCTCCTAAGCTTACTTTTACTAGCTTAGGTTAAAACTTCCTCAAGGTACAAACTATTTTCCTTTTGCCCTTGGACTTTCGCTGCCACCACCAAACGTCTAACCGGTATTATATTATTAGGAAAGAGTCCGTTTGGAAATGTCTTTCCCCCTAAAATCCTCCAAAAAGTTACCCCCCCTTTCCTGGGGATGGTTTGATAAAAATCCTCACCAGTTTGCAAAGGTGACCAGAGACCGAAACCCTTGGATCTTAAGAACAATGAAAAAGCATTCAGACTCTTAACAGAAGAATTTTAATAGAAGAAAAAGTAAAAAGAATCACCTCTGTAAAATCAGGATGGTAAATACCTTACAGGGTAATTAAATTCAAAACATAGAGAATCCCTCTAGGCAAAACCTTAAGTTACAAAAAGACACAAAAACAGGAATATCCATTCCATTCAGCACAGCTTATTTTCTCAGCCATTTAAAGAAATCAGAACCTAATGCATATCTGGCTAGATTACTTACGAAGTTCTAAGACTCCATTCCTGTTCTGTCCCCAGCAAAAGCGTCACACAGACCGAGAGAGAGGCTTTGTTTCTCCCTCCCCCCCCTTTTGAAAGTATCTTGTCTCCTCATTGGTCATTTTGGTCAGGTGCCAGCAAGGTTATCCTAGCTTCTTAACCCTTTACAGGTGAAAGGGTTTTTCCTCTGGCCAGGGGGGATTTTAAAGGTGTTTACCTTTCCCTTTATATTTATGACAGGGTGTTATAAATATTGTAGACAAACTGCTGTGGTTAAATGTATGTTTAACAATGAACAAACTACTTTCCTTCATTAGCATTAGTTTGTCATCAACTGGTGGGTCCACTTAACTCAGCCCTCATAAGTAATAATCAGTATGCAGTAGCTCATGAAAATATAATGTCATTTCAGTAATAATAGAGCTTGCAATTATTACATAGCTGTTTTGCCCAGGGGATCTCAATTGCTTTACAAGAAATAAGCCTCATACCCATTTATTATTATGCCTATCTTACAGTTGGGGAAACTAAGGCACATAGATCGTATTTTGTTTAAGTGGTTCATTGATTTTGAAAGTATACATTTCTGACTGCCCAACTGAAGAGACTTGGAGCCTGATTTTCAGAGGTACTGAACAATAACAACTCTAGCAGAAAGCCAGTGGGTTCTGTGGATACTGAACAACTCTGAAAAATCAGGACCAACGGCTCTCAAGTTAGGCACACAAAAACAGAGGCACTTAAAATCAGTGACCACTTCTGAAAATATCAGGCACTTTGCCCAGCATGACACAGCAAGTCAGACGCATAGGCAGCAGTAGAAGCCAAGAGTCCTGGATCTTACGAGTATGCCGTAACCTAAAGGAAACACGAGCCAAAGCATTCTGAATGTATACATAAGAACATAAGAATGGCCCTACTGAGTCAGACCAAGCCCAGTATCAGTCAGTCAAGCCCAGTATCCTGTCTTCTGACAGTGGCCAATGGCGGGTGCTTCAGAGGGAATGAACAGAGCAGGCAATCATCAAGTGGTCCATCCCCGGTAATCCACTGCCAGCTTCTTGCAGTCGGAAGCTTACTGACACCAAAAGCATGGGGTTACATCCCTGACAACCATGGCTAATACCTGTTAATGGACCAATCGTCAATGAACTTACCTAATTCCTTTTTGAACCCCTGTGTTATGTGAAGGAGTAAATAACACTTCTTTATTCACTTTCTCCTTATCATTCATGATTGTATAGGTCTCTTTTCATATCCCCCCCCTTAGTCATCTCTTTTCCAAGCTGAAAAGTCCCAGTCTTATAAATCTCTCTTTATACAACAATTGAGCTATATAAATGTTGAACTAAAAAAACGTGTCTGCACTCCCCAATAACATGATCATCCTTGCAGCATGGATAGTGAATGGTAAACTGCCTTTAAAGTTCTGTGCTATCCAAAGACTTTGTACTCAGTACAGACAGTACATGGCTGATGCTTTGAGTACTGCTTCTCCCACTATGCATATAAAAGGTGATTGAGTGATTATCTTGGGATTTTGTTAAATGTACAACCCACTTGAACTTGGTTCTTGTGGTTTATATTATCTTAAGAAACCTTCAGTCAAAATACAGCTCTGTATCATACAGTTGGATATAAATTATTCATCGTATGTAGCACATAACAAAGGAAGGCTGCTTACCCAGGTGGAGAAGAGTACAGGGCTGAGATAAATTCACCAGCCAAAAGAACAAACAAATTACAGAACAGGTAAGTCATCAAACATATCTGCCCTCTAAACATAATGTACCAGTAAATGCAAATTTCAATCATGCAGTAAGGAGGTATATAGGGAGTTTACATTTTTTTAAAATTTATTTTTATCAGCTCAGAATGCCCAAGTTTGGACACTTTCAATTGGGCAGTCTGACATTGAATAGCACAACATTGGGGAGTGCTGCCATCTCTCTCTATGGCTAAACCGGGTTTGCATGAATGACAGTAGCCAATTCAGCTTCCTCCGGGGTATGGAATAGAGTGTACAGCAAGCCAGCTGCAGTGAGGAAATCCTACAGTTGGAGTGTGGTGTATTTTATAAAAGAGCTGATAGAAACTTCTGTTTTGAAATCCACAACCACACACAACTAGCATGGTTCAAGGTTTCATTACAAACTTGAATCTCAGCTCAGGTTCATCAAAAGGGTCATTAAGTTTTGTGAATAAACCTGATGCCAGATTTGAGCGAATGTAGGGGTAATGTTGAGCTAATCTGTGTTTATCTCTGGTTTCACAACTCATAGTTTTTCTGGGTTTCTACATGAAATATTTCAGAGTAGCAGCCGTGTTAGTCTGAAACTCTAAGGTGCCACAAGTACTCCTTTTCTTTTTACATGAAATATGGCATTTTCACTGTGTTTTATTTTAATATTTGATTTAGTCTTTAGTTTGGTGTAAGATCAAGTGAACTGAAACAAAAGCCATGTGAACTGAAACTGTTGAGTTTAGTCTGTGTAGGGCTAGATTTTCAGAAATACAGAGAATGTACAAGAGAATCCTGCTGGAATATATGGAAGCTACAGGTGCTTAGCACTTCTGAAAATGAGGCACACAGAGTAGTCCATGTTGATAAAATAGACCTTTTGCTATACAATACATATGTCATCTGTTAGCTAAAAGTTACGTCTGTTTAAATTACATTTGATATCATTCACTTAGATATTCCCAAGTGTTGGTTTTGTTTTTGTAAATATAATTATGTCACAGGAGACTACACAAGAACCATGCACAGAGTGTTCTTATCATACATGTGATCTGACACCCAGGTTGGAGCTAAGGGCCTGGTCCAAAGCTCCTTGAAGTCAATCAACTTCAATGGACTTTGGATCTGGGGGCAGATCCTTGTAAACATCTAGATTCTGATGCAGGATTGGGGCCCTAGTCAATACTCTAAGCAAGATTCTCCAATTCAGGAAAGCACTTAAGGATGTGCTTAAATCCCATTGACTTCAGTGGAATTTAAGCATGTGGTTGAAGGTAAGTGCTTTCCTGAACTGGGGTGCTTTCCTGAACTGAAGCCCTAGTCTCATATCCTGCACTCTTGAACTCTTAAAGCTTTCTCCCTGACCAAAACCATAACAACATTTTCCCGTCATGGTTGCAAATATTTGACTAGATCTTGATTTTAACCTATAGTGCAGTAGGACAGACCTTTCTATATGTTTTGTGCTGCATATGCATGCAAGAGCAGGGAAGTGATACTTGTGAGACAGAGCAATGAGCACCAACCTGTCTCTTCATAGACTAGAGCCCTTGATACTTTACATCAATTTAGAGGGTGCAAATTTTATGAGATGTAGGGCTGCCAATTTTGATTGGACATATTCCTGGAGGTTTAATCACATGACATAATCTTTAATTAAAGATTAATCTGTAATTCCTGGAGACTCCAGGACAGTCCTGGAGGGTGGGCAACCCTAATGAAACGTCACAAACTATCAGAAAATGTTAATAAGGATTTTCTCACTCAGGAAACCTGGTCTTACTGATAACCTTTACTTTGAGTTCCTGGTGGGTTCATCTTATTTTGCCTTTTCAAACAATCCCTTCTGGCATTACAGTCTGACTCTTTCAAAGGATATGTTAATCCTGAACTGTCAACATAAAATGGCATTGAGGCAACCTTTGTGAATATTTTTAGCTTGTTCTAATTAAATATTATGTAATTAGGAGCAGAGAAGCTCTATACACATTCCATTATCAAGGAAAACATTTATATGAGAAGCATAGTTAATGGTCCTGAATATCAGAAACTTTGTATTTAAATTTAGTCATCTGTGGGCATCTTCATTAAATGAACTCTGATCTAACTGCACTGGATTGTGATAAACGTAGGAGGGATATTATGGTATTATGTTACATATGGTATGTCTGAATTGGGTGCTTTGCTTTTCTTTTCTTGTGTGGCAAAAGTCTTTTAAATGGAAATTACTAATTTGACATTGAGTGAACAGAAATATTTTCTGGGGTTTTTTTTTGAGTTTCTAATTGTTTATTCTTGAGATTTGGAAGGCACCTGGAGTTCTGGTTCAGTCCAGATCAACTGAAAAATAAAGAGCAACTCCTTATTTTTCTGTATATATAGTCTTGGAACAAGTCCCGCAGAGTATTTAGTCAGTACTTATGATTCCCCTCTGTAAAATATACCTTAGAAATTAAATTGTTTAGAAAACTGTTTGAAAATATTTCTTACAAACCTATACCATGTGGTAAACAATAGAATTTCTCTATGAAAAATCCTCAAATAATTCCATGAGTAATAGAAATGAACCACATACAATATTTTATTTTAAAAATTGGTTTGAAGCACTTGAATATACCTAGTTTAACTGTCATTACTAACTCCTAATGCCTCCAACTCTCATAATGAAATTGTCAGTGCTTTAGATATTTAAACATTTGGAATTTATTTTTTATTTCTTACTGATTATATCACAGATACATTATCCAGTATATCAACAATTAAAATGGTATTATCCCCAAAGAGATGTTAATAACCACCTAAATCATCCTGAATTTCTAAAGAGTGATATGGGATTAGAAATGAGATTTGAGGAGGTAGCCCAGTTTGTTGATAAGATGATCAGAAGTTATTAAAACTCTTGTAGTCTTAAGGCTGTAGGAAAGAGGCTGATCTTAGGGGAGGTATATGCAGGCTCAAGGGTTCAGACACCAACATGATGAGCGCAGTATAAGAATCTATGTTGGGGCCTGATCCAAAACTCATTTTAATCAATGGGAGTTTTCCCATTGAGTTCAATAGGCTTTGAATCAGGACCTAGAAGATAACAGATTTAAGTATGCATTAAATCTGATTTTGGTATGCTGGTTATTTGAAAGGGCTAACTCATGCTACCGTAGAATGACATAAGGAACATATTGTACTTTGGCCATCCTATTTCTATTTTCAGTCAGACTTTGGCTCTGTCTTCCTACCTTGTGTAAGGCAGTCTCCTTTTGTTGCCTTCCCTCTCCAAGATCGTGCTGAATTGCTCAGATGGAAGAATTTGGGTAGTCATAATTTATGCAAGTGAGATTATTTAAACTGCTTGCTCATATGAATTAAAGTAAAGATTATAGATCTGACTGCAGAACTCAGTCCCTGTCACTCAGAACACTTTTGCTGTATGACATTCGCATCAGATTTCAGCTATTTTTGGAACTTGTCCTTTGGAAATAGCAATTTACCATGTGGCCTACAAAAATGAGCTCAATTACAATCTTATCTTGTTCAGTGCGTGCATATCAGTTTGCAAACTACCATACAGAGTAACTAGCTGAAAAGCATGGCAATCGTACTTGGATTGTAGGAACTTACTTCATGGGATCTGGAAAATGATCTGCAATATGTCTCTATAAAGGAATGGTGCCAAGTTTCACAAGGGAAAATAAAATTTCCACAAAAACACATCAGGTTGTCTCTTCTCTCTAGTGTCTTCCTAGGACCATTCTGATCCAGAATGTTCAGGTCATGATACTGTACATCCAGCAAAATGCACCTGTATTGTGAAAAGTATCCATATGTATCATAAATCCATCCACCTTTTTCAAATAATGGGCCTGATTCAATACTGCCATTAACCTTGTTTAGACATTTATACTGTGCTGAGTGGTTGCAAACCGTAGCAGTACTCTATATACATTTCATGCCCACTTTGTGCAGGTGTGAACAAGGCACAATGTAGGGGGGAATCAGGCAAAGCATGATACCCTTTGAAAGCAGCAGCACGTTATTTGCAACACTTCATTTGAAAGTGGTTAAATGTATTTAAAGTATTTGAAATCTATATTAATTAGTGGTTAATTTCTATTCTTACCAATGTCATATACCTCAGTCTCAGTGGAGATATGCCAGTCTCCCCCAGAATAGCCACAGATCTGTTGGAGGTGGCATAACATTTGTCTTACTCTGTGGTACATTTGTCGCTGATTAGAAGGACTGCATCCGATGAAGTGAGCTGTAGCTCACGAAAGCTTATGCTCAAATAAATTCGTTAGTCTCTAAGGTGCCACAAGTCCTCCTTTTCTTGTTTCTTCTCAGTTTCTTCACCTGGAAAAGGCCATCTAAAAAGGAGATTTTTCCAGGTCAAGTCTGTTTAACAACAATTGTTTTTTCCTAAACACTTACCTGTTTAGAACTGAAAAAGCACTTCAGGCAACATTTTAATGACAGTAATCCTGTCTGAAATTCTTGACTGACTCTGGCGGGGATTGGGGGGGGGGTGGGGGGGAGAAGATTGCTGCAGATAAGATGTGCTGGCTATTTTAAAGGACAGTCTCAGTGTGATTTTTCTCCTCTGTGTTCGCCCAACTCCATTTCCTCGTTCGATCCAAAAACAAAAACCAGATGGCACAAGATAGCAACACTGAAATTTTCTACTTATCTCTTGAAAATAAAAGAACAGTTGATTATAATCAACATTGTTTGTTTATTTCACTGCTTGACTTCTTAAATAAAATCGGCTGGATTATGAGATTGTCTGTGGATAATCAGGAAGGGCCAAGAATTGCCTATTTTGAAAATCCCCTCTAACCAGTTGGGGCAGGAATCTGTGCTGTGCAAAACTGATGCTAGCTTTAATTCCTGATTAGTGCTATTTGAAAAGGTCCAGAAATTAACTGGTCAGACAGTAATCAGAAAGCAAAGGCAGAGAGAGGGGGGCAGTGTGTTTAGTGAATGTGCTTTGCAATTATTAGCCTGATGGTGGAGAATTGGCTACATCTTTTAGGGATTACAAGGATTTTAAGAGGAGAAAAGACTGAAATACTTTTGTCTAGTATACACAGTGCTTAAAAATATTTTGTGGTGCTTGGGTAACTATGCATAGTGTGGTGAAGGATGTTCCTGGTATACAGGGCCAAATATTGGTCAGCCCTCACTTTAGTGAGACTCCTCAGATGCATAAAGTTAAGCACATGCTTAAATGCTTTGCTAGATCAGGACCAGAGTACTCAACACAATGCCAGATTGTGTCCTGTACATTAAACATGTCAGGTGCCCAAAGTCTGCCCAGACTGCATTTCACATGCAAGGAGAAGGGCAAGGTTTCAGCCTCATGCTCTCCTGAATGTAGGGATTGTTCTCTGCTTCATCCTGAAGGCATTTGCCAACCCAAAGCACAGTGGTTTGGCTCTGTTTGGCTTCTCCCCACTAGTTATAAGAGCTGTCCAGCCATGGAGGGAATATATGCTACACACCCCAAAGTGCATAATGGTGCGTGGTCTCCCCCTGCATTTGTGCCTTCTGATGTTGTTGCTGGACTGCTGTAGCTCTTCAGTCCTCAGTTCCTGGAATCCTGTGGTAACAGGAGAGTCTCAGCTTTCATTCTTTTTTTTAAGCAAGTTTCTTGCCTTGATGGTCATGGAGAAAATATGAACCCTAAGGGCACGGTGGCACTGCACCCCATATTCTTCAAAGTGATATTGTTACAATATGACTATGGCATAATTATAATATATTTTATGCAAGTAGGGTCATGTGAGATGTCATTGAAAAGTTTATGATTTGCTGAACATGATTATCCTATTTGTATGCATGTATCATTTTTGTATCTAAAGTTGTGAATATTGACTATATATCTACTCAGTGGTTTGAGCATTGGCCTGCTAAACCCAGGGTTGTGGGTTCAATCCTTGAGGGGGCCATTTGGGTCAAAAATTGGGGATTGGTCCTGCTTTGAGCAGGGGGTTGGACTAGATGACCTCCTGAGGTCCCTTCCAACCCTGATATTCTATGATTCTATGATTCTATGATCTGTATTTCAAATGTAGTTACACCTGGGGAACGCCCACTAGACAAGATGCTTTCATTCTAGATAGCTGGGTGGGGAAGGGCCTGTTCAGGGCAATGATGAGCCATTAGGAAAAAAAACAGTAGGCCTTAGGAGAAGCTTATCTCTCACTTGATGAGCTTTCCTGTGAACGCTCCAAACAGCCTGTGAGTGATGGCTGCTATGACTCTACAAGGACATGTGATGAGTTTCCTGTGCAGCACAAGATGGTATAATTTTGGGTTTATACTCCAGAGGGGGTGTGTGCCTGAGGAGCTGGTAGTTACCCTACCTGTAGCCTTCCCATGCAGGGGCTGATCAGAGAGCCTGCATGTAACTGCAGCTGGGTGTGTCCCTACCTGTATGTATACTGGTGAAAGTGCATGCTGGAGAGGGCTTTGCAGCTTGTCACAGCAGTACTGTGTGTGAGGGAACCCAGGCTGGTGGGTCATGGGGGCTCAGTGGTACCCCAGTTCCAGGTGGCTCCTGTCAGAGGGAGCCCATCACAGTGTCTCAGCTTTCATTCTTTTTTTTTTTAAGCAAGTTTCTTGCCTTGATGGTCATGGTCTGGCTCAAAACCCAGAAGGCAAATACATAGCACCCCACATTTTTATTTATAAAGTCTCATGATTTTTGGCAAAACTGCAAATTAGTAATATTACTCATATTCAGGTGTACCAATTGACTTCAACATTACTCATGAGTCATGCAGATTCTAAGAAAGTGTACAGGATCAGAGCCTTGGTGTTTTAAACACATTGGACCAAATTCATTCTTGCAAAGTCAGTAAATTAATTTGCTCTGTCAGTTTTCCTTCTTCAACAATATTGGCGTTATTGGCATCTGCTCATCTTCGTGGCCAGATAATTCCCTCAGTGTCAGTATTGAATAGAAAAAAAAAAAAAGAAAACATTTGGGTGCCAATTTAATGTCCACTGAAGTTAATGGGACTCCAGTGAACACTGGATCAGGCTCATAGTGAGTTTCCCATAGTGATGTTGTTATTTTAGGAAAGTTGCTTTATTCATTTTATATACTGGCAAAATTAATGGATATTTCTGAGTTCTTTAAATCAAAAATAGTTCCCCCTCCCCCCCGAACTGTTGAAATAAACATTGCTGAATTGGTTGTGTGTTCGTTACATTTAAATGATATGGTTAAATGGCATGAATTAACAAATAGAATAGGGGAGGATGTGAACCTGGTGTCTACTGTACCTGAGCTCCTGAGCTTCCTCCTTTAGCTTAAAATTTGTGGCAAAATTCCCCATCAGTGTAACAAAGAAAGTAATGACAGGTTTCAGAGTAGCAGCCATGTTAGTCTGTATTCGCAAAAAGTCTTTTTAAAGAAAGTAATAACTGCTTGGACTAATGCTATAAAGTAATAACTGCAAGAACAAGTGAACTAGAAACATCAAACATACTAAAGGCATAAAATCCATGTTTCCAGGTAAAGATATTGTATAGCTCTTTTGTACATCATGCTGTAGAGCAAAAGTCTGCACTATTATGATTTAGGACATATCTTTCTGTCAATAGGAAGACTTTCCTAGTCTGTTAATTAAGACCACAATAGAACTCATTTTCCAGACACACTATTCTTTTCTTAAAGGACAGTTAAATGTTATGCATTAGAACCAGCTATTTGAAGCTTTGTTTTCCATTTTAATTGTGTTCTCTGTCTTTCTTTCTTGTATCATGCTTCACAGCTTTGTTAACTTTTCTTTAATACCAGAATGCCAGGTTTTTTTAGGAAGAGAAGAAATTTTGACCTGATTCTTAAAATCATCGGCTATTAGCATTCAAATAGAACCCTCAGGATAACAGTGATGTGTGGGAAGTGAATTCTGTTCTGACACAATAAAAAGCTCTTTCAATATATGATGCTATTACTTAACTGAATAAACATAAGATGACATAGCTGAGAATACATGCTACTGTTTTCAGAAATAGCCTATACTTCATATTTGATAAGGTTCTACTTAAAATGTCTTAGTCTTATTACCCCAGGTCACTCTACATATGCACATGATAAAGGGAATACCTCATGGGGTGGTATAAAGGTTTTTTCAGAATGAGTTTGGAATAGGCCACATTACTAACAAGTGGCAAAGTCATGAATAATTTATCAGTCATTGCAAACGACTGCCAGTTAAGCTTTAATATCACACTGCACCATGATACCTTCTGTACATGCCACAGAAACTATTTTAGGACTATTTTACACATCTTTTGAAGCCAGATACACTTAGTACCATGTGTCCAAATATACAGGTCTCAGAGGTAGAATCAAATTGTAACTCATACATGTTAGAAGTGTCTAAAATATCTCTAAATGGCATTTTCAGTACATAGCAATGTCAAAACGTTAAGGTCCAATGTAATAGGACCATAGATGTTCTCCTGTTGGAAAGCTCAAACACACACACACACACACACACCCTCGCAGAATCTGTCAGTGGTCCAGGAGTTAATGTTGCTAATCCTGCGGAATGCTTTGAAAGACCCAGCAGAGGTGGATTAATGGTCAGGGAAGATTTTATCTCATAGTTCCTATATGGTTGTGCAACTCACATGTACTGGTGCACCTCGCTGCACTGTGCCTACTTATCCATCTAATTTCTTAGTCTAATTTTAATAAGGCTATATTTTAGTCTTGCTTCCAAGTCGTAGGGACAACAGTTTCATCATGTGACTTAGTGGCTGTATGTTGTGCACCATTTGTCTTCACCCTGATGCACATAGTAGTAATATACACCTCTTATACATTAATTGAAAAAAATCAGTTTTGAGTAAGACCTCTGGTATTTCCTCACTCTTTCTTCTCTTTTATTCCACCCCTCCCCATCCCCTGCATCTACACCATGGGCCATTACTGGAAGGATTATCCCTGTGAAGAGGAGAAGTGAATATATCTGAGGTCTATCAATGTGGCTTTTTCCCCCATCCCCCAGAAAAGTTATATGTGATTGTTAGTGCTAAGTATAGTGCGAAGCAATCCTCCTCCACAGTGCCCTACTGCCAGTGTCTTTGAACCTGGACATTCAGGGACGGAGCTGGAAATCTAGTTTGTCAGTGACTCATTCAATCCTCTGTCTTAGTGCTAAGACTGTATTACAGCCGTACCCATCAGGACTATGAATCACTGACTTCAACATAGCTGGGAGTTGCAATGATGGTTTGTATTTTGTGGACATGTCAATTAGAAAATAGACTGATTGCAGCTTATCATCCTCATTCCTATGGCTGTAGAATTTGCAGGAGACAGACTTGCAGCAATACTTCACCACTGAGTCTGAGCACACTTCTTGTCAAGTATTCCTGGATCTTGTTCTCTTGAGGGCAATGGACACTCACCACATCAGTCCAATTTCTCTCTTACTAGACTTCACTGTGCCTATTAAAGGGTTTTGTCTGTGTGTTGGTGCATGTGTGTGTTGCGGGGTGGGGTCAGGGGAGAGTTGTACAGATATATTGCTTAGTAAAAATAAGAGAAAAAAGGGACACCAGGGACTTGGTAAACAAATGTTCCAGTTAGGCTGGAACATTTAGACTGTTACAATGAATAAAATTAACACAACTAAAGTAATATGTGTTGCTGCTATATTTGGCAATGTTTTTGAGGGAAAGAATCACAATATTTGAAGCACATTTTATCAGATGCAGCTCAGCAAGCCACAAATTAATGCAATGCAAGAGCTACAATCTAATGAACATGCAGATTTCAAAGAGGGGAGAAAGGGTATTTTGCATTCCAAGGCATATCACAGGAAATTCAAATGTGAAAAAAAAATATTTAAAAGGAAGTGCTTTAAAAAAGTACCCATCAGATCTTGTTCATCTTATCTTCGAGAGAGGTCAGCAAGATCTTGTCCGGAGATAGAGAAACCTGCAGGATTATGTAGGAGGGAGTGTGAGGGGGCACACCCTCACCCTTGCAAAGAGGATGCTAACGAACTCTTCTGAGCTTAGCTAGTGCTAACCAGACATACCTGGATCTCAATAAGTAGCACTAACCAGACTCACCTGCTAGACTTGCTCTGGCTGGATGGAGGAAGCTTACAAGGGGAAAGCCTGCCACAGGAAAGGGTGGCAACTTGGAGACTGCTGGGCCTTGGAGACAGCTGGCTCCAGGGATTGATCAACAGAGAAGAAGACAGTTGAAGACTCCACTGCCCCTGAGACTGTAGGGACCAGATACAGAGTGAGGTTACTAAAAGGAGTGGGCCTAGAGTTGGACTATAGCCCTGATTAAGGACACTAAAACCTACAGATTAAACTGAGCCTCGCAGGGGTGATGAGGAGACTCAACACCTTTTTAAACTTTGATTCTCCTTGACCCTGGGGAGACCTTTTTTTCTTTGTTTGGAGAAACTCTTGTATGCCATAAGCAGAAAAAGGACTCTGTAAGTGCCAGAGAAGAGAATCAATCTCAAATCATGGTCAGGTGGGGATACCCCCACTCTCATCACCAAAGAGAGTTTTAGGGAGGGAGTCATAGGCAGTTGGGATTGTGGGCGTGGATATCACCCGGAATGGAGAAGAAGTAGTGCTGTTTGACCAGGAAGATGGCAGGACTGATGGCTGAGAAAACATATATGTCATGATGGAAGACTCTGTGGGCAGGGGAACTGAAACAGGAAGTGGATATTGAGTATGAGCTCAACTTGAGGCATAATGGTGTGGATTTCACAATGGAAGAGAGGGGCATAAAACTAACGGGTTATGGAGAGAGTGGAGTGGAGTAGAGGGAATCAACAGTTAGTCTGGAGTCTGCTGGGAGAGGAAGGCCTAGAGTCATGAAGAAGTCATAGATAGTGATGGATTGGAGGCACGTAGGGATTGGGTTGACGCTGAATACAAGGAGCAAGAGATGCTTAAGCAGATGAGGTGGTAACTGGAGAAAGTAAAATTAGATATACAGAAAAGAATGAAAGAATAGTGTACAGTGATGACAAGTTTCAGCAAGTGGCCATTTTCATGCATGCAAGCGTTGATCTAGGGTTGAAGGTCAAATGAGAAGGTGAGAACAAGGAGCTGGAAATCTCAAGGGTTGGATGGAACATCAACATGGAAGCTGAAGTCTCTGAGGTTAAGGATGTGAGATCGTGATGAGAAAATCAAAATCAGAAGAAAATGGATGGGCAGGAGTTGAGGGGATGCTAGATGAAGGGAAAGGGAATTTAGAGTCAATGTCTGAATGCCTGTAAAAAAGCATGTTTGTTTTAAGCAGACTTTCAGAGCAAATTAATCCCCAAATCACCCAACCCATGCTCAAGGTACAAAATCAAAGCAGTCAAATTCAACATCCTAACTTAGCCTGTCATGCTAGTGGGGATCAGGTCATTCTGAAATTGACCCCAAAAGAATGCAGTCCCATATCATGAAACCATACCACACAATTTTTCATGACTGGCTGGAAAATATTATAATTCAGTCCTGATGTTCCTAGGATGAACTATAAAACGATCCTTTTGCATAGAGTCTGCTTGCACAGCAGGTTTGGATAAAATTAGTGCCAATAAATTCAAAATTTCTTGAATCTAACAATTACTGAATTTCAAGAAATTAATTAAAATAAGAATCATATCTCGGAAGTAGAAAACTCATTTTTCATAAAACTGGAGCAATTTCTAAGGTCCTGGTTGGAAACACCCAAATTACATGATCAGAGCACGTACTTACTACTTACTTTAAGTATTCTCTTACTAAGAAGTTGTTCATTTTTTTGTAACCTTAGTTTATGGAAGATTTTTGTTTTACATTAAATGGTCCGTATGCAGGATGAGAGATAAGAGGATCACTGAAATAATTCTAATATCTATCAAACTCTATAGGTATTACAGTTTTTTTTCCTCCCCTCTTTGAACAGTAAGAAATATCTTTCTGTTTTAGGATTTTTCTCATTAACATGGGAGGATTTTCTTATTGCTATCTGGTAGATTAAATAACTGACAGAACTTTATGATCGCTTGCAGCCTGTTTTTCTTGTGTAATTTGGAAAGTGAGTGTCTCCAGACTAAAAGAGGCATTTATCCAGTGTATCCTGCAGAAGGACTAATGTTAATATGGCCATGGAGGGATTTATTAGATGTACAGAGTGAATTCATGATGAACCAAATATGAGACCATTTAGTTATGATTAATATAGTCCAGTTTGGGAGTCTGGCAAGTGGACTGCTTGTGGAATTAGTACTATTTGTCTTTACTAATCTTATTTTCATGTGTATTTCAAGGAATCTTACATCCTGGTTTCTAAAGAGAATGCTGGCGAACAAAACATTTGCTACAAAGGTGCTCTGTTGGAGTGACTTGATTTTAACAGATTTTGTTAATTTTAAATACAGTAACTCCTTGCTTAACGTTGTAATTATGTTCCTGAAAAATGCGACTTTAAGTGAACCAATGTTAAGTGAATCCAATTTCCACATAAGAATTAATGTAAATGGGGGGGTTAGGCTCCAGGGAAATTTTTTTCACCAGACAAAAAACTATATTATATACTATATATATATATATATATATATATACACACACAGTATAAGTTTTAAACAAACAATTTAATACTGTACATAGCAATGATGATTGTGAAGCTAGAGGGTGGAAGAGGGTGGGATAGTCCCCAGGGAATGCCCTGCTGCTAAATGATGAACTAGCATTTGCCTGAGCCCTAAAGGGTTAACACGTTGTTAATGACAGGTTTCAGAGTAGCCTCAGACTCTACAAGGCAGCAGGAATAGAGGGAGTGGAGACAGCATGGCAGACAGAGACAGAGACATACACCCTGTGTGTGGGAGAGAGAGAGAGATGTGCATTGCCCCTTTAAGTATGCAGACACCACATTCTAAGTACATTGCCTTTAAAAAGATCAGGAAGTTGAGACAGCAGCTGCGGCCAGTTCCCTCCATCCCAAGCCCCGTGGTGTCTCCCCTCTGCTCTATATGGAGAAGGGGTAAGCGGGGGGGCAGGAATAGGGGGAAGGGGGACACCCTGACATTAGTCCCCTTCTTCCCCCCTCCCCTGCACAGCATGCAGGAGGCTCTCAGGAGCAGCTCCATGGAGGGGCAGAGGGTAGGAGCAGCACATGGCAGTCCAGTCGGGGAGGGACAGCTGAACTACCAGCAATTGGTAGCCTGCTGGGAAGCTGCTGCACAGGGAACTTAGGGGAGTGGGGAGCTGATGGGCGGGCTGCTGGTTCCAAGCCCCCATCAGGTAGCTCCAATGGGCTGTTCTTCCTGCAAGCAGTGGACAAAGCAGGCGGCTGCCAAACAACATTATAAGGGAGCATTGCGCAACTTTAAATGAGCATGTTCCCTAATTGATCAGCAACATAACAATGAAACAGTGTTAACCAGGATGACTTTAACTGAGGAGTTCCTGTATCTTTAACATGCACATCTGTGGCAATGGTTAGAAAGGAGTCACCTCTATTCATCACGCTGCCCAAAGGTATATGGTGCAGATATAGTCATTCATTTGTCCTGGCCTCATCATTTTTCTCACCTAACTCAATTTTCTCATGCAAATATGAACTTTATCTCTCATTCTATGGACTTAAATTGCATTACAGTCACTTGTCTGGCTTTGCAAATTCATTTGAGGGGGAAAAAAGACCACTGGAAAAGAACCAACTAATTGTACTCTTCCATCAGTTCTTGCCAGGATTTTGTGAAGAACACTGAGAAGACTAGTTTCTCCCAGTCTTCATCTTTGGAAGGACACAACTGTGCTGTTTGTGCATTCCCCACACAAACTGTCAAGGACACTTTTAGCCATCTTAGTGCTTTCAGCTAGAGGCATAAAAAATGTTGGCAATAAAAGCCAAAACAAGCACAAAACTTGCAGCATTTTAGATTTCTGTAAAATGTTGAAACTCATCTCAGATTCTTTGAAAATTTTTCTAAGATTCAAAAACCTTCCAAGCAATCTGGACTTAGTTTTGAACTTTGAAGACAATGAATTACTCAATCTGAATAGGAGTGGCAGAATAACCATGCCACTTTGTCCCGTAAGCAACATCCCTTTCACCATACTGTACATCATAGAATCGTAGGACTAGAAAGGACCTCGAGAAGTCTTCTACTCCAGTCCTCTGCAATCAAGGCAGAATTAAGTATTATCTAGACCACTTCAACAGGTGTTTGTTTAACCTGCTCTTAAAAAATCTCCAATGATGGAGATTGCACAACCTTCCTAGGTATTTTTTTCCATTATTAACTATCTTGACATTTAGGAAGCTTTTTCTAATGTCCAACTTAAACCACCTTTCCAGCAATTTAAGCCCATTGCTTCTTGTCCTATCCTCAGAGGATAAGGAGAACAATTTTTATCGCTTCTCCTTGTAACAACCTTTTATATACTTGAAAACTGCTATCATGTTCTCCCTCAGTCTTCTCTTCTCCAGACAAAACACACCCAATTTTTTCAATCTTTCCTCATAGGTCATGTCATGCAGGTCGCACTGCATTAGCAGCATATATCTGGTAGTGCATTTTTGTGCAGCATGACAAGATGCCATTCTTAGTGTATAGTACCATAGGTAAATATGACATTTTAAAGAACAAATAAACTTGGATTCCCTGCCCAGAGGAGCTTACAATATAGGGTAACACAAGGATAGCAGAACTGACAACATGGGGAAGGAACAGAACTTGAATACTGGCTTTGCTCTCTTCCTATTATATCTTCCCCCTCATTGCACATGTGTGTAGGCACAAGCAAGATTTTGACCTAAATAATTGTATTAATAACAGTTTTTGTGTTATAATATCTTATTATTGCAGAGAGTTGCATCCCAGCTGCACTGCATGGAGTTGTGCTATATTGCTTGCAGTTATATTTTTCTGCAAACTTGAACTCACATGCTAATGCTGCACCTTCACAAGCACTGGGGTTTGCATGATTTTTTTTCATTTGGTGCCATCATTCTGGATTATACTATTATGACTATTTCTTTTAAAGCTTCTTATCTTAAAATAAGGATAAATGTGATGGGTAAAACCAAAAGCAATTTGCTTCCAAAGCCAGATAAAATAGAGAAGTTCAAGTAACCTAAGGCAAGTTGACGCAAGTGCTGCTCATGTGGCAGAAATGAGAACTGAGTGTTGAATGACTTTGAAACTTATAAAAGGAAAATAGCCACGAGTATGTGAGGAAATGTATAAATATTAGCATTCTTGAGTGGAGTGGAAAAGATTGAGGGGTTGGTGGTTTTTTTGGCCTCTCTGTTTTTGTTGTTGTTAAACATTCATGCTAGGGTAGTGCGCAGAGGCTCCAGTTAGGACCAGGCCCCCATTGTGCTGGGTGCTGGACAAATACAGACAGACAGTCCTTGCCCTGGAGTCAAAGTCCTGTATCCTCCAAGTTGCTCTGTACCTATGTGGGGCTTCTCACAGCACAGGCGTCCATCCATGCAGAGCTCATTACAGCATAGAGGCCTAAAAGATATAAGGAGATGAAGATGGTGGACGGGGATATAACATATAAACAAATGACTATGGTGATGAGTTGGTGCAGCTGTTTTAGTTACATGATTTCTTTTTATTGGAATGTGGGTTACATTTATTAATTGGGGATATAATGGGGCTGAATCCTACCTCGTGTTGAACATATTCAACTTCCATTGTAGCTAATGAGAATTGAGGTGCTCGGCATCTTGCAGGAGTGCTCATTGGCTTTCACTACCAAGCCCAGGGTTTGGAGAAATGTCAAGGTTGGGGAAGTTAGGAAGAAGAAAGCAATTTCTGTGGAAGAAATGTATTTATTCTATGGCCATTTTAGTGAGTGGTTGCACATATTGCTATACTTATTGGAAAGAAGTTATTTAAGAAACTTTATTAATGTGGTGTTGCATCATTTATTGTAGTTAAATATTGATACTGTGCCAATCTGGTCTAGTAGCTGTGGACACATAGTTATGGTTTTGGTTGCTAACTTTTTTTTGAAGTTTTATTCATTGGTTAATTTGTTATCCTTTTTTTAAAAAAAAATAAATTAAATGAGATTCATAATTGCATCCTTCAGTAAGTGGTGCAGGGGTTTGTGTGTCACACTGCAAGCATCCTAATTACCTTAGCATGCTGCACTGTAGACCTTTGTGTTTAGTACTGATCATTCTAATGGCTCTTCAGGTTTCTTGCAGAGGCAACAGCATGCTACAGCTCTGCATTTCGCAGTACAAAACTTGAGCTCAGAACCATCTCTTTTACTCAGGTGAAGCACTTTGGGAATCTCCCTCGCTGAATTAACAGGTAGTGATTAATTATTATTATTTTATTTTGCCAGCAATAATGTTCAAACACTTTATAAGATTTTCACTACCCAGTGGTTTGAAATAGATCTAAAAGCAATTTAGCTTTCATCTTTGATTATAGCACACGTGAAGGCAAAACCACGAGAGCAGCATCTCAGTAGAAAATATTCCCTTGGTGTAAAAGTAGGGCTGGCCATGGTTACCTGAGGAAGCAGTCTTTACTATAGCCAGCTTGACGATCAACACATTAAATGATCTAATCTAAATAATGGATTAATTGCTTAAATTCAAAAGAGATGTAACATAATTTGTCCTAACCAGGATTTTCTAAAAATGACAAAAATAAATCCCCCCAAATGTTCTGAAAATATATTACCAGTAAGAGTTTCATCTAGGCTGTTTCATCAGCTTGATCACCTTGAGCCTGACCTTCTGTGTGTTGAAGTACATGGGCGTTTTTTCCATGGCTTTCAAAGGTGTCAGGATCCAGACAAAATGTAGAATGGTAAATGTGCGCTGTGAGTAGAATAGGTTTCAATCAGAAGAAGTCAAACAGCTGGCAATGTACAATAGGAATGTAAGGATTCTGACTGTCCTTTCCTCCCTTGTGAGATTCAGATTGATATGACTAACTATTTGTGCTGTTAGCCAAAACAGAAAGGCAGCAGTCAAGGAATAAATCAGAGACTGTTTGTATCAGAGTTTGTTTTAGTGTATCACATGATTTGTGGGAAGGTTCTCTTGGGTGACCTTTTAGTTGCTCTCTTAGTGCATTACATTATGTCTGGGCACTGGTGAGTAGTATGAATAAGTTTGTGTATCTCCCATTTATTTTAATATATATATAAAATAAGTGCTTATCCCAAGCTCAAGATGCCTTTGCTGTCAGTTAGAGATGCAATCAGATAAACTAAACAAAGTCAGCAGCTTTTCTTCACCCCAAACCAGAAAATAACCAGCCACTGATAAATCCAAGCCCAAACAAAACCTCCTCACCCACAGATGGCTGTCTTTACCATACCCCTTCCTCTCTCCCTCCTTCCCTCCAAAATGGAATAAACACCGGAATAAATTGCCTAGGGAGGTTGTGGAATCTCCATCACTGGAGATTTTTAAGAGCAGGTTAGACAAACACCTGTCAGGGATGGTCTACATCAGTGTTTCCCAAACTTGGGACGCCGCTTGTTCCGGGAAAGCCCCTGGCGGGCCGGGCCAGTTTGTTTACCTGCCACTTCCGCTGGTTCGGCCGATTGCGGCTCCCACTGGCCACAGTTCGCCGCTGCAGGCTAATGCGGGCTGCGGGAAGCAGCGGCCGGTATGTCCCTTGGCCCACGCCGTTTCCTGCAGCCCCCATTGGCTGGGCACAGCAAACTGCGGCCAGTGAGAGCTGCGATCGGCCGAACCTGCGGACGCAGCAGGTAAACAAACCGGCCCGCCAGGGGCTTTCCCTGAACAAGCGGCTTCCCAAGTTTGGGAAACACTGGTCTAGATAATACTTAGTCCTGCCATGAGTGTAGGGGACTGGCACCCCTTGAGGTCCCTTCCAATCCTATGATTCTATGTATTAGCCTAGTTTTTAGACTAGTTTCCCTTGTAGATCAACAGATGAAGTTCCAAACATGAAGTAAGTTTCGAAATTGAGAGGGCTACTCATGAAGAATATCCTGCCATCAGTTCCTTCTCTTTTATACCCTGAGAGCTTCCAGCAGCTCTCTTCCACAGGGAGAGAAGCAGTCTCTCATGTAAGCAGGTCCCAAAGCTATTTAGACTTTCTTGTTATAGTAAAGTTGAGTCTGATGATTTGGATTTTTAAGCAAGTTCCTTGTGTGCAGAAGGCATGCTAACTATTTTACAGGCTCTATACGTAGAGATGAATTTTCAGTAATCACTCTTTGACTGCACAAGTGAAAATAGCCCTGTCAGCAATTCTGTGTTCAGAAACCCCCTAAATTTGTCTACTCACAATATATGTGCCGACTAATTTTGAGGGCATAGTTCAGACCATCCATGAAATACAGATGAAGGAATTCAAGCTGGTGACTATAGGCCAAAACTATCAAATGACATTAATATATCAAATCCCAAACCCCTCTTTCACAAGGTCTTTGTACTACACTTGCTATTAAGTTAGGTGATTAAAATCCCATTTGTTAGAGAAATGGTTTGTGCTCCTCATTTCTCACACAGTAGATACATTATGTTATCATTTCTGTGACACTAACCTGTAATGTGCGTGTTGTATATATTCACAATATACTGCTTCTCTGTAGCAATAATCACAATCTCAAGATATGCTGCTCCTAAGAGTATTAATCTCTGGCAGGTTGGCTGAAGAAAAAAAAGCTAAACAGATGGTAAAGGGAAATAATGTATGAAGTTTTATTTTATAAACTGTGATTAATTTCAATTTCATTTTATAATCCTTTAGGACTAAAGCTTTTAAACCGCCAAACCTTGTGTGAATAAATATGGTGACACTTAAATTACTAAAGTGTAGTGTCAGTTGTTTCTATTTACAATATCATGTGCATGCATTCAGAATTAATTTGAAAGACTATCACTTCTGCAGTGGATATAAAATAACACATATGCTCCCTTTTTGTTGAGGTAAAATATGAACTGTAGCCACTACCCCTTTAGGTCTGGCCTTAAGTCTTATGCCACAGTCAAAGGCCAGCAGTGCTTGCATTGTCTTTGGCATTAGTCCTATTTCTCCATATTTTATTTGTCTGGATTTTATATAAACACATTTAACACTTACATTGCCAGATAGGTCGTCCTTGATATGAACTGTCCTAAGGGACTGAAGAGGAACAGATTTGCTATGAATTATTTTCCCACTAGCTCCTGGTCGCTCCCTCTCCTCCAGCCCTCAAATAGATCCTTCTCTTCACTCACCAACATTCCTATGATTCCGTTCAATCACCACTGTAAAGATCCTCAACTCATTCCTTCTCACTGGGACCCGCTGCTTGCAGCCTGCCTCCCCACCCTATCTTGTTCTGAAGTGACTTGTCTGGGAACCAGTGGGTTTCACAAAGGCTCAAGAATTATATGCCAGTACTACTGAGATAGCATTGTTCAAATGACAGTGGCTTAGGCAGCAATGGCATGAGGATGGGGAAGATGTGAGGATGGTATGACTAATACATGTTTGGGATATGAAAAGTAAATTTTGGTCAACATTGGCACTTACATTCTCATAGCAATGTATAATGACTCCTGCATCTCCGAGAAACTGCCTCTCCCCCGTGTCTATTACTTCCCATGACAGCTTTTTTCCACCAAACAAAGACACTCCGTGCAGCACTACCATGAGCACTGGGGACATATGGTTATGGAAGCTGGACCTAGACTATGGAACTTGCTGTCTGAAAATGAGAAGAATGCAAAATGTTTCTCTTCCACTTAACTTTCCCTCAATCAGTTCTAATCGCACACAAACACACCCACACCAAAACTGTAAGCTAACCTTGTATATCTCCTACAGGCTGGGAGGGATGGAAAAGAGTGAGATAGTTCCTGTCCTTTTTTCTTTAAAAATGTGGGAGGCACTCATATGATCAGTACCTAGATTTAGGTATCACAATATACTCCTTTTTTGCTTGGCTTAGATGGCTTGTCCTAATTATGTGTAATCATTGTTTTTCTTTACAAAGGAAAATTGACACATACAAATTAAGTCAGATAGAACTGTGACAATTGAAATGGAAATTGAACAGCTAAATTAAATTTACCCCCTGGGGTTGTCACACTGTAACACAGTATGTGTGCAAAATAATGGCCTGGGGCATATTATGATAAAAATACATATTTTTTTAAAGGATCAAGGAAATTGAGGTAAAGGTGAAATGTATTGCACATTCTGAGAAATGGTCTGGCAGAGAGTCAAGTCAGTGGCTTCTTTAAAGTACTCCGTTGTTTCTGGGTATTAGTGGATGGTATGAATATCATTGTCCTTTTAGATTCCTTTCATAGCTTTATTTCATTTTATTTAATTTCACGTTTAACTTGCCGTAGTTTCATAGCTAATCACTGGAACCTCCCCCATTGTAGTGAAATTTCCCAGTTTATATGCCACATGTTTTACTTCTTCTAGGTAGAGGCAACCCAAGCTGGATGATGAAATCCAAGGGTTTTGGCAACAGGGTTTCTTGTTTGCATCTTCAAGTAAGCGTTCTGTTTCCTCTTGAATAGAACACTCCTGTGTTCTGTTAACATCTCACCATGATTATCCTCCTGCCAAGAAGATTGATTGAACTGACCTCCAGAATTCCATTCATCTAATTCCTGATGTGCCATCATGTATCACTGTTCGGTGGCTCAGTTTACATAGCTCCCTAGTCTACACAGGCTAGTAGAGACAAAAGGCTGGTAGAGTTGCATCTTCTTGCTCCAGCTATGAATTTGGCCCTAAATCTAGGACTGGAAGTATGATCTCCTGCTTTAGGTATAGGGTTATCACGTGGCCTGTTATTGCAAACCTGCAATCAAAAGATTTTTTACATGTGTATGAGATTATTTATTGAATTTTGTCTTCTCCAATTTTCTCTTTAGTTAATAAATGATGAAAGTGGAAGCAATATTTCATAATCTGAATAATAGCAACCCCGCTCCCCCAAAATGGTAGTTTACTTTTAATGAGAGCTGATAAGTGAAAGCACAAAGAAGGGTTTGTTTAGGGTAAACTCATAATTGTTTCTTTGCTTTGTGAGTCTCTCTTTTTAATTGATTAATGAATACTTAGAGTTTTCAGAAACCACTGAGCAATGGCACACAGGTGAGCTGGAAGCAGCTCCTGCATGCCCCTTCTCAGCAAAGGCACCTTTCAAAATAAATATTTTTTAAAAGACCCAACAATCCCTCCTGGAGCATTTTTTATATGAAATGAGCCTTTTAAAAATTTGGGTTGTATTACAAAAGAGTCATCGTACCACCTCTCCCCAGGATCATTCGGCTTGCCCTGTGCTTAGTGGTATGATATTTGCAGACAAAAATCAGGTACATTTGGGGGGAGGGAAATGTTTGAGTGGCATCACTCAAAACAACCCTGGCTCAGCTTGTTAAAAATTCCTGCCTGCTCTGAGGCTGGCACTGAGCTGGCTGCTTGCTCTGGCCTCATTGCAAGCGTAGCTAGTATTGTCATGACGATGGCAGCAGCTACAAGGGTTATTCTATGTGATGTGCTGGGGTGTCCCCCAAACAGAACCTTCAGGAGTCCATGGGGAATTCAGCATTTGAACCCCTCTGCCTGTTACTCTAGCAACAAAATGTTGTCAGTGTGTCTAGAATCTGCAGTAGAAAAATCTTGAGAGAGCTCCTTGTTAAAATTTTGGCTTTACATAATTAAATGTTGGCCATAATGGTTTTGAATGCTATTTTATAGGGGTTCTCAGTTACAGAAAAGAAAACAGTATAAATTACAAGATTTTTTTCACCAAGTGGATGCCACCCCATCAAGCTTAGCATTCAGCCAATAGTGGCTGCTGTTTGTACTTTTCATGACCCTATTTTTAAATGAAAGGGCATTAAGTTATCACTAGCTTGTCTTTTAGTCCTGAGACTATTCTTCTCCCACTTTTAAAATGACAATATCACAGACATTATTGGTATGAGCAGATGGACTATATAAGGTATATGCACACACACAAATATAGCGCATAAACAGGAGATATACTTTAAAACAATAACAGAAAAACATTAAATTCTTCTTAAATTTTAGACTGCTTTAACACAGGCCCAATAAAAACCAAAGACATTTACAATAGGGTTCAATTGTTCTAGTTTAAGGTTATATAAAATGTCATTTCCTCATAACCTTTTGATTTTCTTGAGTACCTTACAGTCAGTCTTTCTTGCTTTTTAAATTCACTTGTCACATTTCTTCTCCCGTTTTGTCAGCCTTTACTCAAGATGAATACCACTTACTCTTGCAAGCAGTCCCTGTAACTGTGCCTTCGTGGGTCACTACTGAGGATGCCAAATTCAGGATGAACTTCTGAGAAATAGGGCAAACAATCCAAAACTGGTGGCTATTCTTTTATAAGATATACCAAACTAGCCACAAGAGTAAACTCCTGTCTCACCACACAGGCTAACAAGAAAACATAAAGGCAGTTTCCTCAGGCATTCCAGTTCTTATATCACCACCAAAAACACAGGATTCAGAGATGAGTGATTCTTTACAACCAGTCTCATCAACTAATGGGTTCTTCTGATCCCAAAGAACCAGCCATGCACCTAGGTCAATATATAACTTAGATGTTACCCAAAAATCACACTGATGTCAATCCTTTAGTATCTAAAATCTAAAGATTTATTCATGAAAAGAAAGAAAGATGAGAGTTAAAATTTGTTAAAAGAATCAATTACATACAGTAATAGCAAAGTTTTTGGTTCAGGCTTGTAGCAGTGATGGAATAAACTGCTGGTCTCTGGAACACATCCACAGCTTGGATGGGTCATTCAGTCCTTTTGTCAGAGTTTCAGTTTGTAGCAAAGTTCCTCCAGAGGTAAGAAGGATTGAAGACAAAACTGAGGTGTTTCCAGGGCATTTTATAGCTTTTGCCATGTGGGAGCATCCCATTGTTCTTACTGTGGAAAATTACAGCAACAAGGTGGAGTTTGGAGTCACATGGGCAACCCAATTTCCCTCAGTCATTGCAGAAGCCATTACCTACACTCCAGACAGCACGTTTACATGACAGTCCACTCAGTGTAGATGGGCGTCTCCTATGGTCCACTGTCAACCAAGTGTTTTTTGACAAACCACTTAACTTCAATAGTCCCTCTAAGATGTGCTGACTACCTTGTGGGCTGTACCCCAGGAGCCAACATTTGAAATCCAGGTATAGAGCCAATACATATAACTTCAAATACAAAAATGATACATACATACAGATAGCATAACCATAACCAGCAAATCATAACCATTTGATAGACACCTCAGTTGACAACCTTTGTACAAGATTTGCTGCAAATATATGATAGCAGTTGCAACCATGCTCTATATGGTCGTTTGTTATCAGATAACATCACAGTCCCATAGGAGAGAAACTAATTGAAGTAGTCCACAAGCTGTATAAGAGTTACAAGTTTAAGCCCCTAGGGGTCTTACAGAATAATAATAATAATATAATAATATAATTAATATTAATAAATTAATCTTGCCATATTTAGAGCATAGGGTAGCCCTTACCCATTATACAGGCATTTCCCAAGAATCCTGTCTTGAATCATGTTGGCAGTACTGTCTCAGAAGCCAACCACATACCGTAGTGACCACTGCACTGAGAAGAGATGAGTTCTTTCTTTAAAAGGATACACTTCCAAATGTATGTAGGGCAGCCAGATACTACTGTCGTGGGGACATTAGAAATGGATAGACCTTAGTTCCTCCTGTGCCACTGACACATCAGGGATAATAAATAATTAATTGATAAAATATTTCCGATTTGGCTTTGCATCTCGAAGTATCCCAAAGTGTTTTAAACATTTGATAAATTCAAATATGAACATGAATCAGGTAATTAACCACTGACATGCAGTCACCTCTGGGATGCAATGCAGACTATGTCTTACAGAGAACAACATAAGTTTACATTAATTGAAGAAAGAAAGTAAAGAAATCCACAAGCAATGAAAGATGAAACAGTGTTCTTTTGTTTTTATCATTAGGACATTTTGACTTGTGCATTTTTAACTTTATGTGCAATAACTCAAGTGTATTTTTAAAATAACCGTATGGAATTAGGTGAGATACTGCCACTTCTCTGTGTACCAAGGTAGAAATGAGGAAAATCTAGTATGGATAAATAACCTTTCTGAAGCCCTATATCATTTAAATTGCACTTACTAAATTAAAGTATGTACAGCTCCACAATTAATATTTCCTTCCACAATTTGCTCCTCAATCTAGTGATCAGTTCTGCTCATCACATTTTCCCTGACTTACATAAACTGAATAAAAATAAATCATTTGACTGCTAGGCATTGTAAATGACCATTCAAACTGTGAGCAGCTGTCTCTGCTTTGATCTCTTTTGAATACATGTCTGGAGCTGGGGTTTGCATACAGTGCTGCCACCTTACCCTATTGCTAATATTTAAAATATTCTCCTAGGGTAGGTCGATAATATGTCTACCTCAGTTTCACAGACACCCATGCCCTTTTAATGCATATTAATTTATATCCTATTAATATTGCTCCTTTTCCTTTCTTTCTCTATCATAACCTCTCCTTCCCTTCTTCTCCTCTGTTCCCTTGTATAGCTTTCCTGTTTCCTCCATATATGCAGGCAAGTGCAGCCACGTATGTAAGAGCTGATCGAGAGTACACTGATACCTGGTTCTGCATATTGAGTAAATTTTACTCAACTACTGGGACTTACTGTTTCCGTCTTGCAATCATCAAAACGTCACTATTCCGTTACATGGGGAAGATGAGGTTACATATGTTAATAGTAGCTACTAGGCCTATAGTTACCCAGGTCATCCCACATGCCTTCTGAAATTTCCCTGTGTGACAGGGTCAGGCGAGATGGCTACAGAGTGATCCTATTGGGATCCAGGAAGTGGGCGGCCGGCCCAGCCACTGCTAAAGGTCCTCCCCCCAGCCTAAGGGGAGTATCCACAGGTCCAGGATTCCAAGTGAGTATGGGGGACAACTAAAGATAAAACAGGGACAGGAGTGAGGTCATAGGGCTAAATGAAGGGAACCTGATGGGGACACCGAGCAGAGAACCCCGGACAGTGCCCACTGATCCTCGAAGGTGTCAAGGGAGCCAGCGGACGCCACCCAGAGGAACTCCGCCTGGATTTGTGAGCAGACGGAGGATCAGAAATAGGTCCCACAGTCACAGGAGACCCCATTGGCCAACCTCCTCTCCCTGGTCTTGTAGAAGGTCCCATAAGTTTGTGGGGCCACAGATTGGGAATGTGTAGATAAGAAGGTAGCAGGCAGAGATAAAGCAAAGATTTCACAAGCACAGAGAGGATAATAGAGGAGGAGGAAGGAAGAGGAAATATGGGGTAAGGAAAAGGGAGAATTCCCAGGATGAGAGGAGGTAAATAGGGAAGAGGCCAGGGTAGAGAATCCATGTGTACATGAAGGGGAGAGGAGAGAAAAAGAGTTTGGTGAGTTTGAAGTTAGAGAGGAAGGTAGCAGAGCAGTGAAACTGACAGTTTATAGTGAGCTGGCAATTAAAAAGCAAAAAACAATAATATTCCAGGATGTGCCAAGGAAATTTCACATGCTTATCTAATTGTATCTGAACTTGGAGCAAGCAGCTGAATATTGGTATTTGTTGATTACAATCAAGTTTGAGATGAGTCTTTCAGAAAGTGTATCAGGCTTTCTCCTCCCAGCCCTGGCCAGAAGCTGGGAAGCTAAAGGAGCACACCAATGAAAATAAATCAAACAGTAACAACAAAATGCTAGCCACAATTCTTCCCCAAGTCTCACAAGAATTTGAATTTGGATTTAGCTTGAGTCTCAGCCTTGGCCTTTGATTCTTATTCAAATGAGTCCATCCACAATATCTAACCAAAGCTACCTGGATTTATCTGAGCTTGTAAGGATACATTTAGCAATATAATTTAAAAATGTATGCAATTTTCAGGCAGTCAGTTACTGCTTATTATGTATTTCTGTTAACTTTAACACCTGACCTTTCAAAAAGATGGCTTGAGAGCTCTTCACATCTCTTAGCATCTATAAAATTCATGTTTCTCAAATCTGTGTTCTGAACACAGACCTGTGTTTACTTCTTTGTGTTTGTCAGTATGCAGTCTGTAGTTTGGACAGAACACCCTCCCCTTTCCCACCCCATCGAGGGCTTCTTATAATGTACAGCTAGTAAAAATGACTCTTGCATTGAATTCTTCTGTAAACATCTTTTTGGAGTTTGTTTATGCTTAGCTTCTAAGCAGTCCCTTTTAAGAATGTACAATCCAGGGCACATTTATTTTCTCAATAGATAATTAAACAAGTATGGGTGTTGTTGTTTTTTAAACAAGAGTAGTTATCAAATAAATAAATCCAAATGTTTGCCTTAAGTAAAATATATTCTGGCTACAATAGATTTCATGATATGACTCAGCTGATCTCTTTCTGATCTCCCTTAACTCTGTTGCTCCTCAGAGCCATGTTTTGCAAATGGTTACAACTGTTACAAGAGTGAAGGGGTTAACCCCAGGAAGTGCCTGGAAGGCATTGTAGGCAGATCTGAGTTCTGAAGGGACACCAGCACTGTCCCCAAAGTAATTTATTGCTGTTCTAAAAATCTTTAAATGAATGTTGGCACAGTATGGAGGCTCTTTAATGTTGGTGTTAACATTAGGGATGTTGCACATCCACTTTTCTGGAATTAGTGGTCACCAAATCCTCAAAGTCTGTATGGACACAGTGGATTGAGAACATAATAATCTTGTGTTAACTAGTCATAGCTCATGTTTACAGGATGAGGTCCGTTATCATCAGTCTCCAAGTATGTCAGAGCATAGGAGGCAACTCAACTGCTTGAAAGAGGGCACAAGTGATTTTTTTCCAGGTGCTATTTCAGTGACTAATCTATAGAATAATTCTGTTTCACTGTCACAATTAATATTTAATTATTCAATTATTTAATTAAAGCAGAACAACTTCAGTAGGAAAAATGGAGGGAGACCCATATCAGAATATTCCACAGCCTAACGGTTAGAGCACTCACCTGAGAAGAGACTGAGTCCTGTTCAAATCCCTTCTTCCCAACTCAAGAGGAGGCAGGACTTGGAGGGGATCTCACACATCCTAGGTGGGTACTCTAGAATAAAGGTAAAGGGAAGTGCTCCTCTTCTGCACTTCACCCCCCCCCCCCCCCCCGCTGTTTTGTGTGCACTCACCTGATAGGCCCAATCTAGTAGTTTGCCTCTGAGCACGCCTACCAGATTGGGCCCCTGCGCTCGATCTAGGTGGCCGAAAGCATGTCATTCCCAGTTTATGAATCACTCTGAGGTTTTGGGTCCCAGGCATCTGGAGAGAGGCAACAATGCACATGCCCAGAGGCAGGAACACAAGGACCTAGAGAACTTTAACTGCAAAAATGTAGGCGCTGAGCAAGTTTAGGTGCCTACAGAGTCAGGTAACAGACAAGTGGGAGTTTTGTGGATCTCAGTAATGCCTAAAACTGGGATTTAGCACCTAAAAATGGGCTTTAGGCACCTAAAGTACAGACATGGATCACACCACAGGTCTTTCTCTGGTGAAGATGTGTAAATTAAGGACTGTTTAAAAGCAAAAGTAATGGTTTCCTCCGAGGCAGAATTGGGATGCAGGAAGAAGAATTTATTTATAAACCCCCTCTGATGAAAACTAGCAAAATATGTGCAGTAGTTGACATGCATGTTACCAGAATTTGGGACATAGTCTCACTTTCTGAATGTTATACTGCTCTTACAATATTAGAATTACTGGAAGATTGGCTAAAGTTAGGAATGCATACTCTATCTGCGTATTCAGTTTCTATATAAACCTAGTTTTCTTTATTGCAATTCTTCCTAAATATTATAAAGAAATTATGTGACAAAATGTTTTGCATTAATAGAATACTGCCAGAAAGGCTGTTTCACAGTTCAAAAATCATATGTGCAAACAGATTTAAATAACACTCATCTAACATATTGCAAGACTTACTGCTGCTGAATATTGAGTTAAATATTAGTCCAGTACTATCACTTACAATATGACTTGGAAACATTTACATATTTAAAATCCATTTCACTACACATCTGGATCTCCATTGTAATGGAAAAATCAACATCTCTACTGAATGTTTTGTGTAAGGTACTGCTGGACTACATTAAGTGGAAGTTGCTTAAGTGAAATGCCATGTGGGTGCTTGGTTTTGTTAAGCAACTGGCTTCAAAGGTAACTTTACATTGTTAATCACATAAATCTCTTAAATAATTAGTGCTGCTATTCACTGGGGCTAAGCATTTAACTGGATTTAACAGAAATTAATTAGGTACTTCCTCAAAGTTAATGGAGGTTTTAAATAATATTTATTGAAAGTGTCTCATAACATCTTTGTGTGACTTCTGAAAATAGATTTTATTTGCTTTGAAGGCATCTTTCAGAATAATCTGTGGGCACGTGCATATCTCATCTCGTTGAATTATAGTGACACAGTTTGGGTTAGTTTAAATACTTGTTATGAAAAGTTGAACTATGGTGATTTATAGAACAGAAGATATGTCTTCATAGAACCATAGGGTTGGAAAGGACCTCAGGAGGTCATCTAGTCCAACTCCCTGCTCAAAGCAGGACCAATCCGCAATTTTTTGACCCAGATCCCTAAATGGCCCCCTCAAGGATTGAGCTCACAACCCTGGGTTTAAGCAGGCCAATGCTCAAACCACTGAGCGATCCCTCCCCCTACTTATACATGAATGTTCTATATTCTCAGTAATAACACTATATACACTAAGGTCTGAAGACCTTCAACAGGGGACCTCTTGTGTGTACCACAGTTAGCATATTTAAGGGCTTATTCGTAGTTACCGGGAATTTAGAGCATTTTTGATAGAGCATTTTGGCATAGATACCATTTCACGTTAAATGTGAAGTGAGTGCTTGTGTCTCATATGTATTGCTGCAGTGAGATTTGTTATTTTTAGGATTACAGCACATCTTTAATTTCATGCAGGTTACAGCTCATAAAATCCTTGTTCTCTTGGTGCCTTTGAATATTGCTCAAACATTCTTTGATTACCCAACATAGCTCTCTTCCCTCATCTGAAGCCATTCAGTCAACTTTCATGATTGGGGCACTTGAGGTCACTTAAAAGTATATGTAGCTCTCTGGCTTCCTTTGTTTGTGTTCATGTAGCTGTCATCCATCTTTTGCACCTCTCCTGAGTGTGTTTGTGTATATATATGTGTATGTGTGTGTGTGTATACTCTTGAAGAGTAGCAAAAAAGGACAAATTGATTGATTGTTAATTAACATTCTGCGAGGCCTCATATTATTATGCAAGTTTCATCACACATATTCTACTTCAGTGTAACTGATATCTATAATAAAATCAGGCATACTTTTAAGTTTTATACAGAAAGATTTTTATGTGTTCTTTAAAAAGTAAATATAATTCAAATCTTGCAAATAGAGATTTTGGACATCCCACAGTCATGATATAAAGGATCACAGAAAACAGGCAGCTGTTGAATAACATTGAAATCTCCAAAGAGCTGGGTAACCTTTTATTATATCACAAAGTGTACAGGATAACTACTTTCCTTAGGATTGTGCCAGTGCTCTAGAGACTTCATCTTGACATCAGGTCAGAATAAGAAATTGAATGCTTGAATGTTAAAAACCATCCCATGCTCTGGTTCATTTTATTGCTCCCTTGAGATGGGTGGAGAGCTAGCAAGTTGAATGCCAAGTGCCTTGCACTACCATTTATACCCACTATTTTTCTCAGTCTGTATAGTATAATTACCCACCCAGTGTCAGTATATGTTGGCCCATTTTATCACTTAATGAGATGGTTTTGTGAAGCAACATTTGGCAAGAACATTCCAGTCTGCTTTGTTAATTTGACTACCTCTAATGCAACTACGTCACCTGTTATAATTCAGTATGACTGCATTTTGAATCTATCGAAAGAAGGTCAAACTCAACTCTTCGCTAGTGAATGTGGCAGCTGTCACAAGGGTTCATTTTATCCATTAATTGTATGAAATCTAAGGAATGCCGTTTGAAGCTTTCAGAAGTACATTGGTTATGCAAGATATCTGATTTTCCCCAGAATCATGTTTGATATCCACAGCTGCTTAATAATGGAGATAACTGCCTTTCTCTATCATTTGTTTTTCTGCAGCTCATGATCTATAGTTTTCAGAGTAGCAGCCATGTTAGATGGGTGTTACCATTACAGTGTGTATGATTGTTTCATGTTCTCTGTGTATATATATATCTTCCTACTGTATTTTCCACTGTATGCATCCAATGAAGTGGGTTTTAGCCCACGAAAGCTTATGCTCAAATAAATTTGTTAGTCTCTAAGGTGCCACAAGTACTCCTGTTCTTTTTATGATCTATAGTATGATTGTTGTGACTGGGATTGATCACAAGAGTGCAATTTACCTGGTGTTTTAACTCAGGGAGGCATCCTTGACACAAGAATAAATGTTTGCTTGTGTTCACATTGCAGCATTTCGGACTACATGATAATTTAAATAAATTTGCCACCTACTAACTCTTTCCTTTTCACATTCTTTAAAAAAGTAATTAGACTTAATGCTGTTTAGAAGGTGGCTAGATGGGAAATGTACAGGTAGGAGAGAAAGAGAGTGTTTCTAATAACTCTTATAAAGTAGGGCAATAGTACGGTACAATGATACAAAATTTGTGAAGGAATGGACATGTGCTCACTCTTCACTGTAGAGAGAACTACTTGTAAACTTTAGTGAGGCCTGCAGCAAGCAGTAGTTGATTCTTTGAATAGTGGGGTGGTTTCCTTCATTCTTCACCAACACCCTGTGCCTGAAACTTGAGTGATGCCTGGTGAGCAAATGGGCAGCAAAGCAAAAATATAAGAGGAGGAGTTACCTGGCTGGTCATTGCAGGTTATTTCAAAGTTAGTACCTGCTATGGTGTTCCATATTGTAACTAATCCATAATTGCCAGGACTTAACAGATGCCTGGAGTCTAGGTGTAGGGACACCTTAAGTGTAAGATCTAATTTAATCTGACAGCTATTGTGAGCTATGTGGTCAGTACTTGGACTGCCAGTTGACATGATTTCAGGTGGCCTCACATCACATGGGAAACAGCTGTGTTTGCCGCTATCTTTGTGCCATAGTATTGCCATCTTGGATTTTACATCGAAATGTCATTGAAACGAATAAAAACAATTGATTACGAAGCCCTCGCTGTATCACTGTTTTTAGAGTCAAAGTGTTATATACAGCTTTCATAACGTAGGCAGATGACCCAGTGATAGAGAATCAAAGAGAGAATTTCATTCCAGATCCCCATAATGAGTGATACAATGAAACCTATAAATAATTTATAGGAAAAGCATCTACTAACAGACAAATATGGATAACCTTTTAAAAGAAAGCTGTGAAACTTAATAGAACTTTTCTGTTGAGGATGTTTGTTCATAGCAGCCCAAGAGTTAGTGAGGATTCTGTATTTATTTTCCAGGAAGAAATGATGACTAGTCATCCATGGTTACGGTTTTTTACACTAGGGATGCCAGATTTAATGTAACTGAACCTACAGCTTAAGAGGGGAAAAAAAGGAAACACAGCAACAACAAAAGCACATACTTCCACTAGAGCAAAAGCCATTTGAAAGTCAGCAAACTGCAACTGCTATTTGCCTTGGACTACTGTGCAACAATCCTGTTGCAAA
This sequence comes from Caretta caretta, assembly GCF_965140235.1. Classification (NCBI taxonomy): domain Eukaryota; kingdom Metazoa; phylum Chordata; order Testudines; family Cheloniidae; genus Caretta; species Caretta caretta. The sequence goes on along the minus strand of NC_134214.1, from coordinate 70,115,729 downwards.
CAGATTAAAACAGCAGGACAGCAATTGTACTAATAGCAGCAATATCTGTGTCTGTGTTACTTTTCCCCAGGCATGGAGAAGAAGTCTTTGTGCAGTTTCATCTGAATTGTATAGCCATACTCCTAGTTTTGAACCACTTGTGATATATCATAGAACAATATAAATGGTCAGAAATCCATGCTTCAAAATGGATAGAGGGCAGAACGGATGCATTAAATCAGTCAGTGTGCATAAAGAGGTATGGTTTCTAGATTGGAGATTATTTTTATTTTCTTCTTTGTAATATTGTTTGTCAATATGAACCATGAACAGATAACCCTTACCCTGATTCAATACATACTCAAAGATCTGCAGGAATTATTTTTATAAAATAAAACATGAAGAAAAGGGAGATGAACTTATTTCACCAGTTTGTTTAGTAAATTTACTGTAAGCTGGAATTTGGTATACAGTCCCTTGAGACACATGAAGGGAACGGTAACCCACCCCCAGTTTGCCTCTAAGAATAACTGGGGCTTAGTGGAGGGGGACACTGAGAAAGAGAAAGTGGTCTCTAAAAAGCAGGCTGAAGTTTATAAAGAAGCCAATTTTGTGTACCCCAGTTTCAGTACCCCAAACCAGGTTTCCATGAGTAAGTTAGGCTAGAACTCCCCTCACGCCTCAGTAATCAAAGTGAGAGTCTGTGGTTCCTGCCAATCTCTTTCTCATGGGACCAGAGCAAGCTGGGAAATGTACTCCAGCAGTAGACTTTGTAGTCCAGCAGTGAGGCAAAGCCTGTTGGGAAACATGAATGTCTATTTACATTGCACATTTCACAGAGAACAGGGGGAGTGAGCTTTCTTACTGGACGACAGTTGTTCTGCTGCTGTATCTCTCATGGAAGCTATAGTCTAGATAACTTTTTTAACAGTTGTTTGCTGGGTAATTATTAAAGCCACTGAGGAGGCTCTCAACCCATTTTTAAAAAAGTCTATGAAATAAATGCAAGGCAGGTTGAAGTTTGTTTTTATTTTATTTACTGTGTGCTTCACACAAACACTCTCTCTCCCCCCATTTTGAAAGCCCCACAACAAAACTGTGGCTTTTGTTTTTGGTAGTCCGACCACTCACACAAAGACTGTATCTTGCATCAGTTGGGAAATAAACCCCTGAGCATCTTTGATGGAGTTCATCACATAATATACCAAAATATTATCTTTGTCTGAACTATGAATAAATTCATGCTAGTTAGCGATACCATATAAATTAATAGTGAGGGGACATCTGATAAGCAATGCCACTTTTACTTTGAAAGTACAGTGTACTGGCCCTCCCCAGGAAACTTTCTTTTCTTTAAAAACTAGAATAGGAATCCAGGCTCTCCCCCTGGATCTGTTCAAAGAGATAGGTAGTATTTTCCTTGTTCTTCAGTTCAGTTTGAAGTTGTCAATTTTACTAGAAGGCATGTTAGCATTTGTCCGCTATGAAGTTTTGTTATGTTATCACAAGAATAGACAAACGCAGTTTGTGCAAGTCTTCTGAATCACTACTCTGATGGGCCGTATTGTCACAAACAAATAATGAAGCTGAAAAATGGAACAAACATCAACTCCAAACATTTCTTTCAACATGATCAATATGTATAGAATCAAATGACAATATGTGCTAACAAGGTAGGGATGGGGTTCAGTGAGCACAAGTGTTTGTCCTTTTTGCGGGTGGGGAAGAGGGTCATGCTTAGTATACTGATTGATGAGAAAAGCTGATGGTGATTGCTCTGGGTCCTGGAGCTTATGGCAACCATTCTCCTGCATGTCTGTAACTCCAGCCTCTTCCCTAAACACAACTACTTTTGAAGAATGCAAAAAAATGCATCCTGGAGATACAGCAGATGCCAATAAGTGCTTGTTTGACAAAGAGGATAGGGGCTGCTCCTCACTTTTATACTAGAGTTGTTCTAATCCTTAGAATGCTTGAGCTGAGTAATATTGTTTCCAATTTTCCCTCTGTTTTACCGAAGCAGGACTGTCTTTCTTCCCGAACACTCACCTACCTATCCCTGAGAATAGAAGCAACCAGTCACCACCCCATGGATTAATTTGCTGCTCCTGACCAGCCTGCACAGGTCAACTCTCTCCTTCAGTGTGCAAACTACCTCCTGAGGGCTGATTCTTGACATGAGGGAGAGAACAATAACCAGTAGTGACTGAGACATGTTATGCTGAGGTGTAGAAGATGAGAAGAAGTTCCAGGGAGTCAGAGAGACTTGGCAATTGGTCTACACAAGAGTCCCAGACTGTTCTGTACCTTTAAACTCTGCCTTAACTCCAGCATAGCACCACTCCGTATTGCTATGAAACAGCTACCCCATCTTTCTGCCAATTAACCAGTTTCCTAACACCTAAAGGACATTCTGTTATTTGTTATTTGCACTTTGGTAGCCACTAGGGGCCCTAGTCAAAGATTAGAAACCACTTGGCGTTTGGCTCCATACATGCATATAATAAAAAGACAGTCCCTACTCCAGAGAGCGCTTACTCTGGCCTTATGGTAAGACACCACAGTTGGAAGAAGCAAACAAGCACTGGCATATCTGAAGGATGAGGCGACAGTAAAAAAAAATCATGTTTTTTACAGTATAAACAATAGCCTTGGTAGTCTGAATTCCCCATCTGCCTCTGCTGCTAGATAGCATTGTTTTCTAGGCATCATGGAAAATGTGAGTCTAGAGGAATTTGACAATGAGGTTTGTGCTGGTCTACACTTAAAATTGACGTTGACATAGCTACGCACTCAGGGTGGGCAAAATCCACATCTCTGAGTGCCATAGTTATGCCAGCCTAACCCCTGAATGGATGCAGATAGGTCATCAGAAGAATTCTTCTGGCAGCCTAGCTACCATTGCTTGGGAAGATGGTGTTATTGCAGCAATGGAAAAACCCCTTCCATTGCTGTAGGTTTCATCAGTGTGCTGGGTTCATGTCCGCATAGCTGTAGCTATGCTGCTATAGTCCCCGTAGTGTAGACATGGCCTTAGTTTGTGCCTAGCTTATTATAATGATGGCATTAAATAATATCAAGTATTTTGCTTTGCTTTTAGACATAGGCTTCAAATAGAAAGTCCAGGTCCAAAGCTCCTCAAAGGGTGGTTGGTGTTTTTTTCTGAGGCTGGTCTGCCCCATTACATAGAGAGGGCCAAATTTTGTTCTCAACTGCTCCAAATTTACACGAGGCTAACTTAATTGACTTCAGTGATGTTGCTCCTGATTTACACTCATTAGGGAAAAAAGAATAAGACTTTGGCCCAAGAGACGTTGCTGCGAAGTTTGACTCTGGACCAAACCTAAGCTTCCTGACAGTTTTTTGCCATTCTGATCCCATGTCTGGGTTGGTCTCATAAGTTATCACTTTAAAAAAAGAAATAAAATACAAACTACCCAATAACTGACCCTCAATCAAGAATTGACCCTGATGCTGTTTTTTGGGAGTCTTCATACATTCTACTGAGCAATTTTTAGTGGCGTGACTCATGTTGACACCTGTAGGCACATAAAATTAATGTTGACTTTATTTTCTGCATGAGTTGCAGCAGGGAATTAAAACTTACAGTACTGTGAACATTAACGTTACTACTGATCTTGACATAAACGTTGATTCCAATAATGAAGACAACTAAATACATTGTGAAAAAGGGAAACATTCTGTTTTTAATGTCTTTGTTCTCAAGTAACACACATAATACATGTTTATTAGTTATTGACAGTTGTCACCACTATTCAATAATGAGGTTCATGTTGAGTGACCATTTCCATTTTTAAGTGATCCAAACACATTATTTAAAACAATGCAATTTCAACAGTAATTGAAATATGTACTCTGATTTTTCGGGGTCATTATAAAGCCAGCAAATGCTCGCAACAGCCTATTTATCTATAGAAATGTCAAATTTCACCAAAAGCTTCAGTCAAGTAAAATTAGTGCCACACACAATTTTAAATTGATTATGTCAAGCTGTATTAATGAACATTTATTTTTGTATTAGATAGTGTAAACAGAACCAGTTAGGTTAATTAATATATAGGTGTACAAAATTGTATTAATTATTATCATTATTATTTTCTGGTCTTCCTATTTAACAAGTTTCAAGCTGTACAATTCAGCTGTACAAAACAGAACTCAGGAAAACTGCTTTAAATGTAATTTAAATGGTGCTGAATATTGCTATGTTTTATGGGTCATTGAATACACTCATGTAGTGAGATTCTGTTTTTCCTGCAGCTGTCTTTTAATATAATGTCAGATGCTGAGCTGAAATAGTGTTGGAATCTTCTGAGCTTTGCTTAAAAAAAAGGGAGCGGAGGGAAATAATTTAATTGAATTTAGTTTTCGGTATTGTAGCTTCAAGCTTTCACAGCTGTATTAAAAATATTAGAACAGAATTCTTAAAACCAAAAGAATTTACAATCAAATAAATTATTCCTTGTGGTAGGCATAGAAATTAAAGTTTGTTCAGCACCCTATGTATGTAAAGTACTACATACAGAGATTTGTACTGTACCTTGCACAATGAAGTCCAGGTTCATGACGAGGGGTCATAGATTCATAGATTCATAGATATTAAGGTCAGAAGGGACCATTATGATCATCTAGTCTGACCTCCTGCACAACGCAGGCCACAGAATTTCACCCACCCACCCCTGCGAAAAACCTCTCACCTATGTCTGAGCTATTGAAGTCCTCAAATCGTGGTTTAAAGACTTCAAAGGGCAGAGAATTCTCCAGCAAGTGACCCGTGCCCCATGCTACAGAGGAAGGCGAAAAACCTCCAGGGCCTCTTCCAATCTGCCCTGGAAGAAAATTCCTTCGTGACCCCAAATATGGCGATCAGCTAAACCCTGAGCATATGGGCAAGATTCACCAGCCAGATACTACAGAAAATTCTTTCCTGGGTAACTCAGAATCCACCCCATCTAATATCCCATCACAGGCCATTGGGCCTATTTACCCTGAATATTTAATTAACAAAACCATGTTATCCGATCATGCCATCTCCTCCATAAACTTATCAAGTTTAATCTTAAAGCCAGATAGAGCTTTTGCCCCCACTGCTTCCCTTGGAAGGCTATTCCAAAACTTCACTCCTCTGATGGTTAGAAACCTTCATCTAATTTCTAGTCTAAACTTCCTGGTGGCCAGTTTATATCCATTTGTTCTTGTGTCCACATTGGTACTGAGCTTAAATAATTCCTCTCCCTCTCCGGTATTTATCCCTCTGATATATTTATAAAGAGCAATCATATCTCCCCTCAACCTTCTTTTAGTTAGGCTAAAAAAGCCAAGCTCCTTGAGTCTCCTTTCATAAGACAAGTTTTCCATTCCTTGGATCATCCTAGTAGCCCTTCTCTGTACCTGTTCCAGTTTGAATTCATCCTTCTTAAACATGGGAGACCAGAACTGCACACAGTATTCCAGGTGAGGTCTCACTAATGCCGTGTATAACGGTACTAAAATCTCCTTATCCCTACTGGAAATACCTCTCCTGATGCATCCCAAGACTGCATTAGCTTTTTTCACAGGCATATCACATTGGCAGCTCATAGTCATCCTATGATCAACCAATACTCCAAGGTCCTTCTCATCCTCTGTTACTTCTAATTGATGCATCCCCAGCTTATAACTAAAATTCTTGTTATTAATCCCTAAATGCATGACCTTACACTTCTCACTATTAAATTTCATCCTATTACTATTACTCCAGTTTACAAGGTCATCTAGATCCTCCTGTATGATTTCCCGGTCCTTCTCTAAATTGGCAATACCTCCCAGCTTTGTATCATCCACAAACTTTATTAGCACACTCCCATGAGTCTGAGCTCTATGGTCATACAAATAAATAATAAATAAAATAATAATAAAAATATTGTCTTAATAATCACTCTAGTGATTAGATAAAGTGTCAAGTATTATGAACGTTCATAACTATCAGTGTTTCATTAGACTACCATTCATTTCATTTGAATGGAAAATATCAGGGTGGCCTTATAATTTCTTCCCAATATAATTTAGGCCTCCATTCAGGACAGCACTTAAGCATGTTTGTAAATCGCATCAAAGTCAATGGGACTTAAGCATGCACCTAAAATTGAACAGGTATCTAAGTGCTGTCCTGGATAGAGATGGACTCAAGCATATGCTTAAGTGCTACACTGTATCAGGACCTAATGTTCTAGCTGTTGTGTATAATTGCCCCCTGTTGAGTGGGACTGAGGCCACAATCTGCTCTCACTTAAGATGGTTCTCAAAATGGCTGCTGTGTTTCTTAATGTTACTGAGGATATAATCTGCCCTAGGCATAGGTGACTACCACTTCCATTCATCTGCTCTTCCCTGCTTCCTAACAGCATAGAGAAGTCGTCTCTGAAGACAGCTTGGCTTCACTCCCGCTGGGAACAATCGGAGGAAGTGACCATCTTTGCTAAGGGCTAAATATGTCCTCAGACTCAACAATGGGTCATGACACTCATTTTTAAAGAGGGAAATTCTGGATGCGTTTCTCTGAACAAGATTTTATGCACCAGCTTGTGCTGAATTAGAAACTTTCAGTTATGAACAGTGGCAAACAATTACTCCTGTTTCTAAATGTTTTTTAAAACTACCTATTGTACAAGGTCTAGTCAAAAGGAAGGACAGGGAGGAGAAAATGGGGTTTGTGTGTTGGGGAAAGTGGAGGGCAGGAGGGAGTGGAAAACAAGTTTACACTTTGTCAATTTTGCACGCCTTGGTGATGCAAAGTATCATAATAATTGGTCTGTATTCTCCAGCCAGTTTGTTCTGCTTCTTCCTACTCCCACCTACAGCTGGGACACCCATATTCCCATCTGCCCTCTGTCAGATCTTCAGGGGTTGGTGGGTAGCTGTTCTCCCCAATGCCTTCTTCAGGGAGTTGTCAGGTAAGAGTCATTGCTCTCTTGTTGCGTACAAGGATCTAGCCCTGCCCGCTCCCTGGAGTGGTAGGGATAAGGCTAGTGCACATGGAGGAGAGGGGCACTTCCTTGGAGATCAGCATTCTGTGGGAGCTGTGCCTGTAAATATTGGTCTATTTCTAGCAGCTGTAAAATGACCCTACAGATTCAGTTCTTGTGAATCTTGAAATGAAAGGCATAAATATTGTCACCATACCTTACAGAATAGTCTGTACTGTGGTGATAATAGGATAGGTTTGAAGAGTATCTAAGATTTCTTGTTTCAGGAATACAGTCAGTGATGTTGACTTGAGGTGATTTGCACTCTCTTATACTGACCCTATGAAATCTATAGTGTAAGCCCAAAATTTTTTTCCTTAATTGAAACACAAAAGGTTCCATCTCTCTGCCCTTGTTTAAGTAATGACTTTAGGTTCTTTCAGGCAGAGAAGTTCTGAGTATTCATTTATGCATCTTTTAATTAGAGGACTGCAGAGCCGGGTTGTTTGTATATTATCAGATCTCCTATTAGAACCCAAAGGAATATACATTGTTAAAAAAGCATTGATTAAACAAGTGGCCACTATTAGAAAGGGCAGCTTCATTGTGTGAAGGTTTAGTTTAATCAGGAGAGGAGCTTTTGGCAAGCCTGAGGGCAACATTTACAAATGTTTCCACATGTCAATGCAGCTTTGGACGCTGAACAGATTTTCACTATGAAGTTAGTGACCAAGCAGAGACTTGGATTGCTTTTAAGTGTTTGTCTTGGATAATGGTGCATTGTTAATTTAAAAACCATTTTCTGAGTGTTTAAATGCCAGCCAGATTAGAGAGTTTAACAAAATGTTCCGGTATCAACAAGCTAACTCCGGGAGGGCTTTTGCTTCTTAGGGTATGTCTACGCTACGAAATTAGGTTGATTTTATAGAAGTCGATTGTTAGAAATCGATTTTATACAGTCGATTGTGTATGTCCCCACTAAGCACATTAAGTTGGTGGAGTGCATCCTCATTACCGTGGCTAGCATCGATTCATGGAGTGGTGCACTGTGGGAGGCTATCCCACAGTTCCTGCAGTCTCCGCTGCTCATTGGAATTCTAGGTTAAGCGCCCAATGCCTGATGGGGCAAAAACATTGTCGCAGGTGGTTATGGGTACATGCCGTCAGTCTCTCTCCCTCCCTCCCTCCAGGAAAGAAACTGCAGACAATCATTTTGCGCCTTTTTTCCTGGGTTACCCATGCAGACTCAATAGCACGGCAAGCGTGGAGCCCGCACGTTTCACCGCTGCTGTTGCGAGCATTGTAAACACCTCGGGCATTATACTGCAGTATGTGCAGAACCTGGCTAAGAGACACCAGCATGAGGACGATTGTGACGAGGACATGGACACAGACATTCCTGAAAGCATGGGATGTGGCAATTGGGACATCATTGCACCAGTGGGGCTGGTTGATACAGTGGAACGTAGATTCTGGGCCCGGCAAACAAGCACAGACTGGTGGGACCGCATAATCTTGCAGGTATGGGATGATTCCCAGTGACTGTGAAACTTTTGTACGCGTAAGGCCACTTTCCTGGAACACTGTGAGTTGCTTTCCCCCACCCTGAAGCACAGGAATACCAAGATGAGAGCTGCCCTGACAGTTGAGAAGCAAGTGGTGATAGCCCTGTGGAAGCTTGCAATGCCTGATTGCTACCGGTCAGTCGGGAATCAATTTGGAGTGGGCAAATCTACTGTGGAGACTGCTGTGATTCAGGTAGCCAGTGCAATCACTGACATTCTGCTATCAAGGGTAGTGACTCTGGGAAATGTGCAGGTCATAGCGGATGGGTTTGCTGCACTGGGTTTCCCTAACTGGGGGGTGGGGGGGCAATAGACGGAACGCATATCCCTATCTTGGCACCGGACCACCTTGCCAACCAGTACATAAACCACAAGGGGTACTTCTCAACGGTGCTGCAAGCACTGGTGGATCACAAGGGACGTTTCACCGACATCAACATAGGATGGCCGGGAAAGGTGCATGAAGCTCGCATCTTTAGGAACTCCAGACTGTTTGAGCAGCTGCAAGAAGAAACTTACTTCCCAGACCAGAAAATTATTGTTGGGGATGTTGAAATGCCAATAGTTATCCTTGGAGACCCAGCCTACCCCTTGCTCCCATGGCTCATGAAGCTGTACACAGGCAGCCTGGACAGTAGTAAGGAGCAGTTCAACTATAGGCTGAGCAAATGCAGAATGGTGATAGAATGTGCCTTTGGACGTTTAAAAGCTTGCTGGCACTGTTTGCTGACCAGGTTAGACCTCAGCGCAACCAATATTCCCATTGTTATTACTGCTTGCTGTGTGCGCCATAATATCTGAGACAGTAAGGGGAAGGTTGAGGCAAATCACTTGGCTGCTAATTTTAAACAGCCAGACACCAGGGCGATTAGAAGAGTACAGGTAGGCGCGCTGTGCATCAGAGAGGCTTTGAAAACCAGTTTCATGACTGGCCAGATTACGGAGTGTGTTTCTCCTTGATGCAAACCCACCTCCTTTGTTGCTTTTAATTCCCTATAAGCCAACTACCCTCTCCCCTTCGATCACAGCTGGCAAAGGAAATAAAGTCACTATTGTTTGGAAACCATGCATTCTTTCTTTATTAATTAAAAAAAAAAAGGGAGATAACTGATAAGGTAGCCCGGGTGGGGGAGAAGGGAAGGACAAGGCCACATTGCTCATTGTAGCCACACTACAAATCAAAACTGTTTGAATGACAGCTTCTGTTGCTTGGGCCATCCTCTGGAGTAGGGTGGCTGGGTGCCCGGAGCCTCCCCCCTCCCGCGCTCTTGGGCGTCTGGGTGAGGAGCATATGGAACTTGGGGAGGAGGGCAGGCGGTTGTACAGTGGATGCAGCGGCGGTCTGTACTCTTGTTGGCTTTCCTGCAGCTCCCACCAGACGCCTGAGCATGTCAGTTTGCTCCCCCATTAGCCTCAGCATTGCATCCTGCCTCTTCTCATCGCACTCACTTAATGCTTTCCTGGTCTCTGTCATTGTATGTCTCCATGCATTCAGCTGTGCCCTATCAGTGTGGGAGGACTGCATGAGCTCGTTAAACATGTCATCGCAAGTGCGTTTTTTTGCCTTCTAATCTGCGATAACCTCAGGGATGGAGATGATAGGGGGAGCACAGAAACTTTGCACCTACAGGAGGATAAAAAGGGAGAGTAAAATTTAAGATGATACATTTCTGAGAACAAAAGGGAGACTCTTTCACAGTGAATCAAGCAATTCACAGCACATGTACTTTAGGTACAAGGTCACATTTTGCCTTTTTTATTGAGCGCCATTCTGTTAGTATGAAGAAAAGGAGTACTTGTGGCACCTTAGAGACTTGGTTAGTCTCTAAGGTGCCACAAGTACTCCTTTTCTTTTTGCGAATACAGACTAACACGGCTGTTCCTCTGAAATCTGTTAGTATGGTGACACATCACACATGTCTGGGCAACAGAATTCGGTTTCCAGGCAGCCATGGTAAGCCAAAGGGTACGCGGGTTTGGCTTCTAATGCCTTCATAACATGTGGGAATGTTTTCAACTGCAGCGCCCTCCTTTCCCATAGCAAGCAATGCCAACTTGGTTTGCCATTTAAAAGGAGGGGCTGTGGTTTTTGGGTGGATGTGCAGTGCACACCTTTGCCCACCCCTCCGCTTGGCTATTTGGGATGATCCCTTCCCCCTTCCCCGCGCCGCGTGGCTATTCTGAGGGATGATCCCTTTTAGCCAAACACAGACAGCCCAGTATGAAAGTGATCCTTTTACTGTTCTCTTACAAAAATTCCCCTATTTCAACCAGGTGACCATGACTGATATCACTCTCCTGAGGCTAACACAGAAATATATAGACTGAATGTTGCTTGAATACGACCAAAACCCAGGACCATTCGCTACCATGCTTTGTGCTGCAATGATTCCAGACTACTTGCTACTGGCTTGGCGTGGTAAAGTGTCCTACCGTGGAGGACAAAATAAGGCAGCCCTCCCCAGAAACCTTCTGCAAAGGCTTTCAGAGTACCTTCAGGAGAGCTTCCTGGAGATGTCCCTGGAGGATTCCTGCTCCATCCCCAGACATGTTAACAGACTTTTCCAGTAGCTGTACTGGACGCGAATGCATCCCAAGTCTTCAAGGCAAATCAAACATTAAACACTATTGCTTTTAACCCGTCGTGTAGTTACAAATGTGCACTCACCAGAGGTGCCTTCTCTGCCTTCAGGGTCGGGGATCCCGTCTTGGGAGGGTATTGGCTCCAGGGTGATGAAAAGGTCCTGGCTGCTGGGGAGAATGGATTCACCGCTTGCCTGCTGTGCATTCTCCTCCTCCTCCTCTTCCTCATCCACAAAATCCTCCTCTGTGTTGCGTGAGACTCCTCCCTTGCAGGTGTCCATGGACAGTGGTGAGGTAGTGGTAGGGTACCCCCCTAGAATGCCATGCAGTTGATCATAGAAGCGGCATGTATGGGGCTCTGACCCAAAGTGACTGTTTGCCTCCTTTGTCTTTTGGTAGGCTTGCCTGAGCTCCTTGACTGTCACGCGGCACTGCCGTGTGTCCCTGTTGTAGCCTCTGTCCATCATACCCTGTGCGATTTTGGCAGATATATTAGCATTTCTTCTTTTTGATCAGAGTTCTTGCCTGCACAGATTCGTCTCCTCATACAGCAATCAGATCCAGTGTCTCCCATTCGTTCCATGCTGGAGCTCGTTTGTGATTCTGGGGGGACTGCATGGTCACCTGTGCTGCTGAGCTTGCCACGCTGACCAAACAGGAAATGAAATTCAAAAATTCCCAGGGCTTTTCCTGTGTACCTGGCTAGTGCATCGAAGCTGAAATTCCTGTCCAGAGCGGTCACATTGTAGCACTCTGGGATAGCTCCTGGAGGCCAGTAATGTCGATTTGCATCTGCACTACCCCTGTCATAAATATAAAGGGAAGGGTAAACCCCTTTGAAATCCCTCCTGGCCAGGGGAAAGCTCCTCTCACCTGTAAAGCGTTAAGAAGCTAAAGGTAACCTCGCTGGCACCTGACCAAAATGACCAATGAGGAGACAAGATACTTTCAAAAGCTGGGAGGAGGGAGAGAAACAAAGGGTCTGTGTGTCTGTCTATATGCTGGTTTTCTGCCGGGGATAGACCAGGAATGGAGTCTTAGAACTTTTAGTAAGTAATCTAGCTAGGTATGTGTTAGATTATGATTTCTTTAAATGGCTGAGAAAAGCATTGTGCTGAATAGAATAACTATTTCTGTCTGTGTATCTTTTTTGTAACTTAAGGTTTTGCCTAGAGGGGTTCTCTATGTTTTTGAATCTAATTACCCTGTAAGATATCTACCATCCTGATTTTACAGGGGGAATTTCTTTATTTCTATTTACTTCTATTTTTATTAAAAGTCTTCTTGTAAGAAACTGAATGCTTTTTCATTGTTCTCAGATCCAAGGGTCTGGGTCTGTAGTCACCTAGGCAAATTGGTGAGGCTTTTTACCAAACCTTGTCCAGGAAGCGGGGTGCAAGGTTTTGGGAAGTATTTTGGGGGGAAAGACGCGTCCAAACAGCTCTTCCCCAGTAACCAGTATTAGTTTGGTGGTGGTAGCGGCCAATCCAAGGACGACGGGTGGAATATTTTGTACCTTGGGGAAGTTTTGACCTAAGCTGGTAAAGATAAGCTTAGGAGGTTTTTCATGCAGGTCCCCACATCTGTACACTAGAGTTCAGAGTGGGGGAGGAACCTTGACAACCCCAAATTCGACCCAGGAAGGTGGATTTTAGCTCTACTCCCCTTGCCGGGGAGGAGTACAGAAGTCAATTTCAAGAGCCCTTTTGGTTGACAGAACGGGGTTGCTTATGTAGATGCATTCATTATAAAATCGACCTAATGCAGCTAAATTCTACCTAACCCTGTAGTGTAGACCAGGGCTTAGAGAACATCGTGTAGAAATGTTTGGATAATGTGGGAAGCCTAAGAAAAAAACTTAATGTTGTTGGATATGACACAAACAAGTGGATTAATCTGCATTAAAATGGATTGCAGCCATTAATACACTTCTGTAATAAGTTGGGGGAGGGAGCTACCTGTCCTTCACTGATTTTTATCATAAAAGAAAACATTAAAGAAACAGCGGGACAAGACATATATTTCAAGTAAAGTAGAAGAAGCTGTCTTTTCTGTTTGGTTTTGCACTTGGGGAATTTTTCTTCATCTCTTCCTTCAAAGGTAGCAGAGAATTCATTTACAATAGCCTGAGGTTATGATAGAAAAACAAAGACTTGCAATTTAGCATAATTCAGGAAAAACAAAATCATTCAATTAGGCTAACTCACACGGTTGTTCTTGGAGACTTATGAAGGTTGGGAAGGACACCTAACTTCTGATTTTTAAAAGAGTTAGTCTACAGACTGGAAGGAAAAAAGGAAGGGTAGGAGAATAAGGCAACGGGGGATTAGAAATGAGTATATGGACTAAAACAAAGTCTCAGCTTTCAGCTGATGATTTAACAAGGGTTTAAAGTATGAGAGCAAGAACTCAGACTGGGAAGTCTTGTCAGTTACAAGGATAATGAATCTAATCTGGAAGATAAATTGTTCGTAGAAGGTAAGGTGGCTGAATTTTTGATACAAGTGGCTGTATGATCATGAGAGTTTTGTCTCTAATGATAACACAGCTACTTCTTCTTGAAAACTGAGTTACCTCACCTTTAGTGAGTAATTTGTCTTCTAGACTTGATGCATTATCCTTTTAAGTGACATTTTCCCCCTCTGTTCTAAGGGTTCACTTGCAGAATTCTGACAGCAAATAGAAGCAGAGAGACAAGCCTTTAGTACTTCTAAGGTATGTTAGTTTGTTATATTTTGAATCTTTAAGGCTTTAATATAAAGGAAAATATGGCAAAGTGCTTCCGCATACCACCCCCACCCAGCTGATTTTTGTCCTCTTTTTACTAAATGAGTTATATAGACTCAGAGCATGTGATTTACTATGGATTAAGGATTTTTTTCTCTTTTCTCAAATCAGCAACAGGAGCTTCTCATTTGGTTATTCAGAAAAGCAAATCTGCTACAGAACTGAATTAAAATCTCCTGATGCACTTATTAGTAGCATTTCCCTATTAATTAGGGCATCTCTCAACCCCATTACTGTAGATAAACATGCCTAATCTGTGTTTAATTGTGTTCAGGATATGCTCTTTGCCATGGAGTGTCCCATTACGGGCTGTGGTCACAGATCATGGTATTTAATGGTTAAATAGCTTGTGAATGCTTTAGGGGAAAGTCCCTGAGTAGGTTATGGGAACTGATGCAGGGTGTGATACAGCATGGCCAGAGGGCGGCAGCAGCAAGAGAGTGTTTTTTGTTTTTTGGGTTTTTTTTAAGCAGAGAAGAATTTTATTTGTGTAACACTTACAAAGAATCACCAAAGAGGATAAAGCAAAACTATGCAACAAAACAAAAGCAAACACAAGGTATAACTCAGCAGCCTTCAGGAGGGAGAAGTGTTCAGGCTAGCCTGGGCCCAGAGCTGGGGGGCTTCCTCAACACTCATGGTCTTCCACCCCCTCGAGTTACCTAGTGCCACGCCCAGTGTCACCGATTATTCCTCTCCTGAGAGTGCCCGACAAGATGGGCATGGCTGTGGGGTGGGCGGTTTGGGGGTGGGGGGGGCGTACACCACGTGTGATAGGACCCCTCCTAGGTGACGATGATGATGGTATCCACAGTGGCAACGGCTGGGGCTGGGGTCTCTCTCTCTTCCCCTCAATCAAAGGGTCAGACGGAGGGAACCGGACGGGGTCACCGAGCAGAGAACCTCGGACAGCGCCCACCGCTCCTCAAAGGTGTCAAGGGAGTCTGTGGACGCCGCCTAGAGGAACTCCGCCCAGATATGTGAATGTACTGAGGATCGGAAAACGGCCCTACAATCGCAGGATGCTTCATTAGCCAACCTCCTCTCTCTGGTTTTATAAATGGCTGTTTTAGCTAGGGCTAGGAGGAGGTTAACCAGGAGATCTCGCGATTTTGTGGGGCCATGGATGGGGAGTGTGTAGATAAAAAGGTGAGGGGAAAAGTGGAGCCAAAAGCGTAATAAAATATTTGTAAGAAGCCAGAAAAGGGGCTGCAGCCTGGCACACACTAAATATACGTGCGCCAGGGTTTCCCTCACGTTGCAAAAAGGGCAAGTATCCGGGATGGGGGTGAACCCTGTCAAAAACACACCTGTGCTCACAGCTCCGTGAAGGAGCCACCAACTAATGTCCCCGATGGGCCTCGGGACCAAGGTGGAATACAGGCTGGCCCACCGAGGTTGCTCACCCTCCAAGGGTGGCAGGAGGTCCTGCCACTTTGTATCGGGGCGGGACACCAGGGTGTGGGCGTGAAGGGTGTGAAGCGTGAGTGTGTATAGATATTTCCGCGGCGCGATTTGAAAGCTGACCGGCTGCAGTTCATGCAGCCGGCTCGCAGTGAAAGGGTGAGGGGTTTGTTGGGATCTATGGGGTAGGGGCCCAATTGAAAGATCCGGCGGGCCTGGGGTAGAGGATGGGCGGGGTGCGCCCTCGCGCAGGGCTTGGTTGAGATAAGCCTGAGCAGCGGGCGTCAAGGCGGCCTTCACCTCCTCAAGTACGTGCCGGGGGGTATGATGTCTGGAGAGCCCCATGCGCCAAGAGAGCGTCAGTGGATCCAGCCAGTCTCCCCGGTTGTAGTCCAGGAGGTCTCCGACTCTCGTGACTTTCGCCAGGACCAGACTCTGGCACACCGAGCGGGACTCCGCCAACTGCAAGCAGGAGAGTGTTAGAAGGGAGCCTTATTCCCTGTAGAGGGAAGAAAGTTTGCTATAGATTAATTAAAGCACCTGAAGCCAATTAAAGCACCTGACGCCAATTAAAGCACCTGATAACCCTTCAACCCCCCTCCCCCGCTTCAATCAGACAAGGAAGGGAGTTGAAGTAGCGTGATTGGTGTTGGAGTAGAGAGCAGTTTGGAGGAGTTGAAGCAGAGTGGATTGGTGTTGGAGTAGAGAGCAGTTTGGAGGAGTTGAAGCAGAGTGGATTGGTGTTGGAGCAGAGAGCAGTTCGGAGGGAAGCAGAGGAGAGTTTGGAGAACTGCTGTGGTGGGCTAAGAAGACCAAGACCCTAGGTAAAGGGACACCTGGTTTGTGCAGAGAGAGGGCAGGAAGCCCCACAAGCTGAAGGGCAGGAGAAAGAATTAGCCCATGGGAAGGAACTGCTAGTTCAAGTAGTTTACCGCTATCCCTAGGGCCCCTGGGCTGGGACCCAGAGCAGAGGGCAGGCCCGGGTCCCTCCCTCTCCACTCCCCTCCTCTAGGACACTAGTGGGGTAGTTAATACCCCAGTTCAGGGGCAAGAAACGGTGCCCTGAACCTTCCCCAAGAAGAGAAAGCATGAGACCCATCAAAGTAGTGCCGGCAATTTGCTACTGGGGCTAGTCCCTAGATTTGTGCAGGGTGTGCAAGTGCCTTTCCTGTCAGAATTCTTTTCCAGGCTGGAAATATTTGCATTCTGTTTAGACTCTTTATTCCGTGTTTCCTCAGCATTCCTCAAATCCCAGACTCTCCCAGCCCTCTCAGGTGCCCACTCCTATGCAGGGCTCCATTTGAAAGTGTTTGCAAATCCAAATCATAATTCATTTTATTTGGTCACCCCAGTTCCTTGCATCCATTCCCCCATTTAATCTGTTGCTGTCCTAGGTACTCTTTCCCACCATTATGCTTTCGTTCTTTCTTAGAAAAGATAATTGAATTAACAGGCAGACCTGAATATGCAGTATAGAGTGAGTACACATGCAATGTGTATGCAAATATAATCTATTTTAGGTGTGAATCCTCATGAAGTTTCCTCCAGCCACAGAAGAAGAGTAATTATAACCTTGTATTCTGGAGTGTGGACCCGACTGTCATTCACTCCTGTGGAAGAGATGTTCTTGAGGAAAAGTCCATGGTTATGAAGCCTTGGAATTCCCATGCTGCTTCTCCCTTGGGAGGAAAAGTTAGGTCTGGTTGGAGAAGGGATATAGTATCTAAAACCCACAAAGGATGCATGGACATGCCACACTTGTTCCCAGGCACTCATGCAAGCAGACACCTTTGTTCGCTCTAGGCTCACTCTTCCTGGCATCATGGCTCACCGGAAAGAGCTGTATTTATACCATGACTCCTCAACTGCACCTGCCTTCTGGGGCTCAGCCCATGGAGCTCAGAGTGAGAATCTGGGAGCTCTGCTAATAGCAGCAGTATTCATTGTGGATTCAGAAGGAAAGCATACCAGCTGATCTCTGGCTTCTCTCCTCTCTGGTCCAGCTTCCACACAAGTAACATGGGTTGGTATTGGGAAAGAGATTTGCCCCTTAATATTCACATATAAACAAAAGCTGAAAGTAAGGATTCTTCTGTGGACTGGTGGTCTCTCTGCAGTTTTCCATCCTCTCAATTTCTCCCAAAATCTCCAAGACAAATCTTCCTCTTATAAATATCATCATCATCACTCCCATAACCACATTGGTCATTGGTGCACCATCATTGATGAGCAATCAACCAATTGTCTCCACCCCTGACGATTGTGTATCAGTGCTTGAGTCTCCGCGAAGTCCATTCCTGTCCACTCTTGTATGTTGTCAATCCTTCTCTTCTTCTGTCTACCTCTTCTTCTCTTTCCCTGTACTGTCCCTTGGATAGGCCAGATGATCTTGTTACATGGCCGTACCACTTCAGCTTGTGCTTCATCACGGTTGTCAGGAGGTCTTCATATGACCCAATGCACTGGGTGATGATGTTGTGGACCTCTTCATTAGTGACATGGTCGAAGTAGGAGATGCCCAGGATTTTACGGAAGTATCTCATCTCTGCTATCTGTATCTTCCATTCAAGTTCTGCCGTAAGGGTCCACGTCTCGCACACATACAGAAAAATGGAGATGACCAATGCGTGCAGCAGTTTCAGTTTGGATTCCAGGGAGACGTTCTTATTCCTCCAAATTGGCTTTAGCTTTTGCCACTACTGCTGTTTACACAGTTCTTGCATGAATTTCTGCCTTGGATCCTTCATCAGTGATTGCCCCCAAATACTTGAACTGTTTCACTGTCTCCAGCTCTTGTCCACTGACAGTGATATGTGAGCTGATTCCATCACGTTTGTCATCAACTTGGTTTTCTCTGCACTGATTTCCATGCCATATTGTGTGAAGATTTCATCCAATCATTTCACAAGGTTGGCAAGTTCATCTTTGCTGCCTGCCAGGCCATCCATATCATCAGCGAACCGAAGATTTGAGATATATTTTGTCTGAAAAAAGCAACTAAAGAGTTCCAGATGGTAAATTTTCCCCCCAGATTAAATACATTTACAAAAAGAAGATGTATAAAATCCAGATGGGAAAGGAAAGATGAGGAAAGGGGAGTGGGGAGATCCCAGGAAACCCCAAAGCTTTAATTTTTACAAATACATATTGAAAAAATATGATCCCACATTTTGAGCAAGTACAGTTATGATCCTGTGTATGTTGGCAAGCAAACTATATCATGGTTGTAATGAGGCATGCACTTTGCATGCCGTGGTGGACCCTTTTTAATTTCCTGTGGTAATATTTCTGATGGGAAGGAAGATTAAGACACTGGCTTAGTACTAAGTGTTCAATTCCTAGTTGTAGCATAGCTTCCTGGGTAACGTTAGTCTAATCCTTTTGGGCCTTAGCTGTACTGCTCTTGGTGCAGAGGCATCCTCTTGCCTGCGCAGAGCCCTATTGAAGCTGAGGGGGCCTCACGCAGAAGTTACAGGCTTGATGAAGAAATTACTGGGGGAGTCCTGTGTTACACAGGAAGTCATACTAGATTAACCTAATGATTCCTTCTGGCCTTAAAATCTATCGAACTGTGTGACAGTGCACACTCACATCTTGTGAACACCTCCTGTCAGTTGGGTGCAAACCTGCACACACTCTCTCTGCTGCCAGCGCCCCCTGCCAGCTGTTAACTTTGTCAGCTGAGTCTTCAGTGGCCCTGCCCTCTGGCCAGGTCACACACAGTCAATATGTGAACAAACAAACAAACAAACTCCTTCGGGGGTAAAAGGTCCCACAGGGCTTATCCCTGTGCCCTTGTTAGAGTCTTTAGCCCTGTCTTTAGCTCAGTCCTCAGGCCTAGTGGGCTAGCTTTAAGTTCCAACCTGTCCTTTCTCCCTGGAGACTCTTTTCCTTATCAAGTCTTCTTGCCCCAGCTCTCCAGCCAGGTCACTGAGTTCTGTCCCCTTCCCAGGGTAACAAAGTTCAACTAATTGTTTCAGAGTAACAGCCATGTTAGTCTGTATTTGCAAAAAGAAAAGGAGTACTTGTGGCACCTTAGAGACTAACCAATTTATTTGAGCATAAGCTTTCGTGAGCTACAGCTCACTTCATCGGATGCATACTGTGGAAAGTACAGAAGATGTTTTTATACACACAAACCATGAAAAAATGGGTGATTATCACTACAAAGGTTTTCTCTAACCCCCACCCCACTCTCCTGCTGGTAATAGCTTATATAAGGAGAGTGATCACTTTACATAAGCTATTATTACCAGCAGGAGAGTGGGGTGGGGGTAGAGAAATCCTTTTGTAGTGATAATCACCCATTTTTTCATGGTTTGTGTGTATAAAAACGTCTTCTCTACTTTCCACAGTATGCATCCGATGAAGTGAGCTGTAGCTCACGAAAGCTTATGCTCAAATAAATTGGTTAGTCTCTAAGGTGCCACAAGTACAACTAATTGTTAGCCCTCTACAGGGACTTCAGCCCCATTGTAGAGCCCTTTGCTTGGGCTTCTACACAAAACTTGTCCCCTTCTCAGGGCTTTGGCCACCCTGCCAGTGGCCGGGGTGGAGAAGGCTCTAGGTCTATTCACTACTCCAGGTCCCAAACCAAGGACTCTACAAATAGCAGCCAGGTGCTGCTTCCTTTAATTCCATTGCTGCAGCTGTTCCATGGGTGACCTCTTACATCACCCCTTCCTCTTCACCCCTGCCTTTAACTCAGGGTTCCCTGTCTATTCCCTGCTTATGCAGGGTCTCTCCCAGGCCTCCTCACCTGGAGAGTCTCACAGCCTTCCAGTCCTTCCTCACCCTTCTGGGCCCAGCCAGCAACTGTTCTGCTCAGGCCCTGCAGGTCCTTTTAAGTGAGCCTGCTTCATTCTGAATAGCTGCTGTCTTGTAGCCCTTCTAGTAAGGTTACCACCTGGCTGGTATTTGACCAGCCTGGCCAGGTTTTTTTATGAATTTCCCAGTTGCCAGGAAAATAATTTAATCCGCCAGGTTTTTTTTAACATGGATTTGAAGATTTGCATTATTATCACAATACACTGGGATATCTAATGATAAAAGTTTGTGTGTCTAGCTAAAGATGCTACAGTGTTCCCACTTCTGCAGTTTATGTGATAACAGATCAAAACTGTTGAAAATATAGCAGCTGTCTGCCCACCAGCACTCAAGTGCATCACACGTGTGTGAGAGAAAGGGTTTGACTCATGAGAGAGTGAAGAGACTTGGCAAAAGGTGATAAAAACAAATGCATGTTTGTTATCAATGATGTTATCAATCTTATCTATAGGTGTTCTCTCTAGATCAGTGGTTCCCAAACTTTTCATGTGATGCCCCCCTTTCCCCTGTCTGTTTCCCCACTGGGAGATGTGGTTGGGAGCCAGGACCAGGAGTGGGGCCACAGCTCTCAGGGCAGACGGGGCAGACAGGGTAAGGCTGGGGCTGGAGCCATGGCCAGATAGGGAGCCAAGGGCAGGGCCTACAGCTAGGGGCAGGGCTGGGGCTGGGAGCAGGGCTGGTAGCGGAGCTGCAGCTGGATCATGGTCGGGGGCAGAGGCTGGGGCTGGCAGAAGAGGCTGAGGCTGGGTCTGCAGCTTCCCTGGGAGTAGTGGCCGAAGCTGGGGATGGGGCCAGAGCAGAGTGAAGCTGGGTGGCACTTCTTCCTCACCTCCTGTGGGAGCTGGCTTCGGCCCTTACCATGCCCCCCCAACATTCTAGGGGGGTATGCCCCAGAGTGTGCAAACCACTGCTCTAGATACTATATGTGGCTGTTGAAGTGGGAGGATTGCAGAGTTGCCTTGTAGTTGTGGATTGGGCTGCTGTGGGCTTGCCTTGGCGGATTGTGCCTTTCTTTTACATTTCAAAGGTGGTAACCCTATTTTCTAGGCAGGCCTAGAGGATCCACCTTTACTGATCCTTTTCTGGGGTGGGGTGTGGTAGGCCCGCGAGGCCTCAAAGGGCCTGGTACACAGTGTGTCATCTATCCGTGCCTCAACTCGCCTCTGTACAACGAGAAAAATAATATTTCCTTACTCCAAGGGTTGTCATGAGAGTAAATTCATGACTTTTTGGGAGGCTTTCAGATTCTACACTTACTGGAGCCACATAAGCACCTGTATGGATAAAGAATGATACAGATTTTTATTGGTTCTCCATCAGGGCTGTTTTACAAGTCTTTTTCAAACTCAGCAGCCATTGTGAGTGTCCATACCTACACTGAGAGATGGCTATACTGAATGAACTATGTACAAATGTCAGATGGTGAGCTACATGTGTGCTTCTCTCCTGACTCCCTCACTCTAGTTACATCAACTGTGTTTTAATTTCTCACTAACAAATGGGGAATGAAGATAATTTTCTTCCGTGATATTTAGTTTTGATAGGTGAGAAAAATCTTGAAAATGTGGATTGAGTGGTCTTGAACAGGTAAAAATGGAGGAAAGACATGGTGGAAAATGTCTGCCTGAGATTGTTAGAGTGCAAAAGGGCTTTTGTGTACAGACTGCATTTATCCCTTTGTTTTAAGTAGTAAGTAGCAAGCATGGGAACCAAAGCAGCTGGAAGTGTCAGTCAGAAGAGAGAGTAGAGTCAGTCCCAGGGATGTAAAAAAACAATAAAAAGGAATTGATTTTTGTCACACCCCAGGGGTACCTTGTAGCATTTTGGGGAAATATATGCTTATATGTGAAATGTTAGAAGTGACGGAATCAGCACTGTTTACAGGATGGCACCCTAGGGAAAGAATCTCATTAGGTATATCATGTAGTGAAGTCAGATTCTAGCTAGGAAAAACAAACATGGAAAGTGAACAAACAGAGAACTTCAAGGCATGAAGCATGCTTAGAAATAGCAGCTAACTTAAGTATATCCTCGTGATAACGTAGCTGCGAAGAATAGTAGGTGACACCACAAGGCATCATAGTTATTCATCCTTTATTTATATATGCAACAAGAGTGGGTGCCATAACATGGTGACAGCTGCTTATATTCTATCACAAACACTCACAAAAAAATATAGCTAGCTTTCGTATGCTCTAGAGCAGCATTCAAAAGCACCTGAGGAGAGGATGGGAGAGAAGTGTTTTATTGAACCTGGGTTTGTTGGTGCAATTTGGGGCTGTTTTAATTTTTGCTAGCAGATAATGGCCCTCAAGGGACCACGTCACCATCCAGAATTGCCAGAGCACATTGCATTCTGTCCCTGCCTACCTGCCTTTTTCTACCTTGCCTGTCCAGAATGTCCTTGTAACGGGATGGCTTGCCTGTGGGCTGGAAAGCCTGGCCTACGCCAGCCCTGATAACAAGATGAGACTCCCACTTGAGAGAGGTCAGGTGATTCCAGTATAAAAGGTAGCAGGAAGCTGAAAGGAGGAATGTGATTGAAAGAGTAGTTGAGACTGCTAGAGGTAGGAAGCCTGGTCCTATTGGGTTCTGAGAAGAGATGCTTGGGAGAGTGTGTGGAGCTGGGGCTGGTGAAACAAATTTGGTTCCTGTAGAGCCCTAGCCAGGTGAAGCCTATGAGAGGGAGTTAAAGAAGGGAAAATCTCTTATTTGTTTTGGATATTGGATATTGGGGTTCTGGGTCTTTTTCTTTTAAATCTCTGAGGAGACTGGTGAAAAGTGAGTTAAAGGATTTGAGGTTAGAAGGTTTCTGGGGAGTGAGTTCTTTAAAAGGCCTGGGTGAAGGGGGAAAATGGGGGGATGGCTACAGAGGAAACCCTCATCGTGAGGGGATGTTCAGTAGGCAGCCATCAGGCTACAGTCCACTACACTGAGGCTGAGGAGAATCCTCAGTTGCTTCCTTAGGTATGTTACTATTTTTTTCCTTAAGTCCCCTACTTCAACTGTTGGACCACAAACGAAATGTGAATCAATGTAAAATAATATGAATAATCCATATTTGCACTTTCTGTACAGTAACTCCTTGCTTAACGTTGTAGTTATGTTCCTGAAAAATGCGACTTTAAGCGAAATGATGTTAAGTGAATCCAATTTCCCCATAAGAATTAATGTAAATGTGGGGGTTAGGTTCTAGGGGAATCTTTTTTCACCAGACAAAACTATTGTATATATACACACACCTCTACCCTGATATAATGTGACCCGATATAACACAAATTCGGATATAACGTGGTAAAGCAGCGTTCTGGGGGGCGGGGCTGAGCGACCTGGTGGATCAGCGTGTCTGGCTCCATCATGCTGCTCTGAGCGGTGTGTGAAGGGTGCTAGGCCGGGGCCGAGGGGTTGGATAAGGGGCAGAGAGTCTTGGGGTCGGTCAGGTGACAGGGAGCGGGGGTGGGGTGGGGGGTGGATGGTTTGGAGGTTCTGGGGGCGGGGTGGTCAGGGGATGGGGAATAGGGGCATTGGATAGGGCGTGGGAGTCCCAGGGGGACCTGTCAGGGGGTGGGGTGTGGACAGGGAGCAGGGGGGTTGGGTAGGGGGTGGGGTCCTGGGGGTGATTAGGGATGGGGGGGTGTCTCTGGATGGGGCTGTCTGGGGACAAGGAGCAGGGGGGCTTAGATAGGGGGTGGGGTCTTGGGAGGGGTGGTTGGGGTGGGGGGGTCTCTGGAGGGGGTAGTCAGGGGAAAAGGAGCTGGGGGGTTGGGTCAGGGGTTCTGAGGGGTCAGTCAGGGGGTGGGAAGTAGGTGGGGGTCAGATAGGGGGCAGGGCCAGGCTGTTTGGGGAGGCACAGTTCAATATAATGCAGTTTCACGTATAATACGGTAAGATTTTTTGGCTCCCGAAGACCGCATTAGATCAGGGTAGAGGTGTGTGTGTATATATATACAGATAGTATGTGTTTTAAACACAGTTTAATACTGTACATAGCAATGATGATTGTAAAGCTTTGTTGAGGTGGTGAAGGAAGAGGGTGGGATATTTCCCAGGGAATGCCTTATTGCTAAATGATGAACTAGCACTTGGCTGAGCCCTCAAGGATTAACTCATTGTTGTTAATGTAGCCTCACACTCTACAAGGCAGCACGAATGGAGGGAGGGGAGACAGCGTGGCAGACAGAGACACACACCCTGTGTATGGGAGAGAGAGAGAGAGAGATGTGTATTGCCCCTTTAAGTATGCAGACACCACACTCTAAATACATTGTCTTTAAAAAGATCAGGAAGTTGAGACAGCAGCTGTGGCCAGTTCCCTCCGTCCTGAGCCCTGTGGTGTCGCCTCTCTGCTCTATATGGAGAAGGGATAAGCGGGGGGACAGGAGTAGGGGAAAGGGGGACACCCTGACATTAGTCCCCTTCTTCCCACCCCCAGCACAGCAAGCAGGAGGCTCCCGGGAGCAGCTCCCAGGCAGAGGGCAGGAGCAGCACATGGCAGTGGGGGAGGGACAGCTGAACTGTCAGCAGTTGGTAGCCTGCTGGGCAGCTGCTGCACAGGGAACTTAGGAGAGCGGGGAGCTGATGTGGGGCTGCCGGTCCACCCTGGTTCCAAGCACCCACCAGCTAGCTCCAATGGCAAGCAGTGAACAAAGCAGGCAGCTGCCAAAGGACGTTGTAAGGGAGCGTTGCACAACTTTAAATGAGCATGTTCCCTAATTGATCAGCAACGTAACAACGAAACAACGTTAACCGAGATAACTTTAAGTGAGGAGTTACTGTACATCAGATTTAGTCTATACAGGGCCCACATTCGGAATGAAGACCTGAGCAGCAAGGGTGTGAGAGATAAGTGCTAAAACCTGTTGATTACTGTAATCAAGTGAAAGAACCCAGGGCCTAGAAAAATGGGGGTGAGCTGATGATTTGTAGGTATAAATACCTAATAAAAAAGGCAGTGTGTACGTATGCCATTGGGGTGCCATTACTGGCATTCAGACTCACGTTTTAAGTGTGTGTGTAAACTGCTCATTGAAATGTGCTTATTTCTTTATCAAGACATCATATGTTATTGAGATTTAAATATTACTTACTTGCTTAAACCCCACTATAGCAAGATAGTTAAATAAAGTGTATAATAGAATTGGTCAGAAAACTGGAGGCAGAGAGGAGTGAGATGGAAAATTTTCACTTTTTGGGGGGGGACAAAGTCTAAATTTTTCTCTAGGAAACAGTTATTCTAGTCAATGGGTCTATACACATTAATCAAGTTAGATGTGTTTGAGTACCTTGCTGAATAGAGACCTTGATTGTCTGTTACTACTTTTATTTGAGATCTGTGGTGACTTAACTTTATTCAGTAACTTCTTCCTTATGTAGGTATTCATTCTCAAAGTGGAGTTGAACTCTTTTTTTGGGTTCTGTCACAGGCTGGTTGGCCCTGTAAGGGGAGTCAGGCTCAGCCTTGCCTTTGACCAGCAGTCCATCCCTAGCTGTTTCTGGTATGGACTCAGTCTTAGTGATCTGAGCTGTGTCAAGGAGAACTACAAAAAAGGGAAGAGAACACAGTCAGGGGAGTTCCCAGGAGAAGAGTAGGAGGGATTCCTGTGTCCTCTGGGAAAGGCTTGTTGAAGCTAGCCTGGAGAGAGCCATAGGGAACTGTCAGGCCCCTATGGGGAGCCCTTACATGGAGCCTGTAAGAAGCAGAGACATCTGAGGAGAAACTGCAGGAGTCCCATGGGAGGGCAAGCAATGGGGAACCTCTAGGAAGAAGCAGTACAGAAGAATTCTGCAGGGCCTGAGAGTAGAGGCAAAGAGCACAGAATCTCAGAATAGCCAAATGGGGCAGAAGAATTATTGGTTTAGGTAGTATTTGGACTCATATTTTGACTTCTTACCCCAGACTGAATTTAAGAGATGATATGGCTGGAGGGCTAGACCACGGAGGACATAGCCCCAGACAGTCAATCAGAGAGCCAAGGAAGCAGTCAAGAGGGGGTGCTGGAGGCAAAGACCCTTTCAATGCCATCTTCTGAGACCAGGAGTCACTTACAGCTGTGAATGAAGCACATATAAGAGCCCATACAATGTTGTGTTTCTTTTTTAAAATGATCTATCAGATGCCAAGAATTTGAGTTAGATTGCAATCAGGTACACAATTTGTGTTCTTGTAGAAGAAAAAATTTTAGAATACAACTCTGGGCTGATCTTAAAACACAATTTTACTTCAAGTTACCTTGTCATCTCTCTGAGATGATAGTGGCAGCTGCTTTTACATTCACAGATTGATGAAGGTAGATGAATGTTGACACTGAGAAGGGAAGGGAAAGAATTGCATTTTAGGGGATGTAGTTGCAGTGTTTAAGACTGGTGCAGTCATTAAATGTAATGAGCATCCCAAATGGGCAGCCTTGTCAGTTGCAATGATAACCAATCAAATAAACTGAGGTTTTCATAGACCTCAATGTATTATTGAAAAAACAGTTGTAATGATTTCTCAACAACACTTATGATGAAAACCTAGTTCAACTAATTCTGTTTCTATGTCTCTGACAAATGGGACTAGGAAACATGTTTATTATTCCCCTAGGAGTCGAATTTTACAGATTTTAGTTTGTATGTTTTATTTTCCAGTATTTAGCCTGTAAAATCCATCCTTTGATATCTTCTCTCTGCCTTGCTAGAATAGAGTATATGGAAGAAAAACTACACATGAGAATAGCTCATGTATAGCTTCCTCTCTTCTATCAGTTAACTGCCTTCATGTCTACTTACAATAATTCTGGCTGGAAGGGCAGATATAGCTTCTCTTTTGCATTCAGTAGTGGAATCAATCCTCATAGAATGGTTCCCCCACAAAAATGCCTTTCCTTTTTATTATTTTGAGTTGGAAATGGAGATCTATAATAGAACTATTGATGTAACATTATCTAAACCACTGCTGAAGATTAAAGGGCTAAAATAATGAACAGGTCCGTTGCACATCAGCGCTGCAGAAGAGAACAGTTATTTTGTTTACTGAACTTGTCATTAACATAAAGTTCCTGTGTTAAGAGTGAGCAACAGCCAGGTCCGCCATGGGGGTGGGGGCAAATACGCAGGGGCCTGGGCTGTGGTAGCGGTGGCAGCAGCCAGGAGCCCCAGGCCATTTTAAATTGTCCGGGCGGACCGCAGAGCTCCTAGGTGTGCACGGGGTGGTACCAGCAAAGGAAGCTGGGTGGGTGTGTGGAAGCCCTGGCCATGCCGGAAGAGCGTGCCCAGCAGCTCAGTTGACAGCTGCTCAGGCCCATTGACTGTTCTGCCCTGGGGCCCAGAATTGCTGTCGGTGGGCCTGACAACGGCTAAAATGCGAGAGGTTTCCCTGAACTAAAAAGCCTTTTCTTTACTTAAAGTTTGGTTGCAACTTTAGACAAATTTTCAGACTTTTTGGATGCTTTGCAAAAACTGAAGGTTGTTTTGTCCCTTACTCTGATATTCATCTGTTAGCCCTCACTGGAGTCTGGGAGCACTTTCATCCAGAGCCACTTTCTGATGTCAGGCACCCAAAACCTTTCAGCTTTAGCCCTGTTACACTCTAGACTTTTCACCACTAGCTTCTGTCCTTCACTCCATACCCCATCTCTCCCAGCTATGTTCCTGGGGTCTTTCACCCCCATGCTCTTCAGGAGCATTTACAGTTTGTTTTTCTTAAAGTCTATTTGTTAATGAGCTTAAAACCATTAATATTACTGCAGCTAAAAACATTCTACTGCTTCTCTAGCACTGTGAGCAAAGCAGTAGCTTGCCTGTGAAATGCAATGTGGCAAACTATAAAAGTGATATTGTATAGTAAGGAATATAAACTGAGGCTTTCAAACTTTGGTGCCTAAAAATAGCTACTTAAATCCAAGTCAGTGGGAGCTGCTGATAACACGTACCTCTGACATTATAAAATGAGGATTTAGGTACCTAACTTCGGGCAGTAAACTTGCAACATTTGGCAGAAACAACTTTAAACATTGAGAATAGTCTGTGTCTGAGGGAAGCATGTGTGGTATCTAGAGGGATGAGCTCATGATTAGGACTCATATTGATCAGTTTGAAAACTCCTTAATTGACAGCAGGGCTTCCTTGGTTGAGAGCCCTCAGCTTTGGAATTCACTCCCCTGAAAAGCCCATTGGAGTCCAAGTCTGGTCACTGTAAGGACAAGACACCATAGTTATCCTTTGGCCAGCTATTTTTTGCTTTTAATAATTGTAACTAAATTACCTAGTTCTGAGGGTGATAAGAATTGATTAAAAAAAAAAACTGAGTCCCTCTAGAAACCTCTGGTCAGATCCTGCTATCCTTACTGAAGTGAAAGTTCCATTGACTTAACAAGGATGCTGATTCAGCTTTCTTGGATTTGGCTCCTAGATTTTTATATATTGTCCTTCAATGTGGCCGTCCTATGACCATCACCTAGAAAAGCATCTTGTAGATGACTGGCTATTGTGATGCTTCCTGGGGGACCCAGGGTTGTGAGGCACTTCACTACCAGCTGCCCTTCCTGTGAGGGAGCCCTGTCTGGTCCTGCCTGGGGTCAGCTCCCTGGCAACACTCTTCTCCAGACCTTGCTCAGCATTTACAGGCTACAAGAAGCACACACCAAACCCTGAGTCATCCATGCGTCTGTGGTGTTCAGCTCCTCTATCCATTATGTAGTCAGAATTACCAGGCGGACTGTTCCCATAGGAACAGCACACCACAGCTTTGCTTAACACACAACGCTTAGATTTGTTTATAGAGAGATGATAGCAAACTGAATTAGTAGAAATAAAAGTTTACATATAAAACAAAATCATAATATATTTTCCTGTGGCCTACACTTAACTAAGATGTTATCTTTCTATCTAAATAAGTTTATCTCAACCAAAGTTCTTCCCAGCATTTTCAGTCAAGCCTGGCTGAGATCCCTGTTGCATGATGCAAACCCACTGACAGTTTACTTCTTTGGTGAAGGATACCAGGGTGTCTGTATTTTCCCCACCTCTAGGGTAATGGAGTCCTTGGTGGGTTAGGTGTCCCAGTGGTTAGCACTCCTAGTGCTCCCTCCCAGTGAGTTGGTTTTACAGTCCTGGTCCTCCTCTAACCAGAGGTGTGGTGAGGTGTGTAGACCTTGTTGGAAATCTCTGGGCCTAACACTGAGTATGAATCAGAGTAGGCCTTGGCAGAACAGTAACACAGAAAGCGTCAGCTAACCAAGTAAGCACGTTCCTGACCCCAGGAGATGGTCCAAAACCCACCAAATGCTCACGTAACTATGTAAGCACATTCCTAAGAGATGGCAACACTTCACTCAGCAGCACAAACAAGGTGGATGGGAAGTTTTGAGTCTCTTCTGTCATAGGGGCAGTGGTAGAGGAGCCCAGGCCTGCTCACTCCACAGGGCTTTGACCCAAGGCCCAAGGAAGGTCAACAGTGTCTCACCTCTGAAGGTGTCCTCTAAGTTACCGTCCCTGGGTCACTTCCTACTGCTGCTTTTTTCTCCCCACTTTGAGTCCCACATAATGTGAAAATAAAATAAAAGGTAACCCAACTGTCAACCCCAACTGCGCCCAGCATACTATAGTACTTCCTTGGGGAGGCTTCGCCAGTGCCCTTGTCAAGAGCCTTCAGGGTAGGTCTGTCATCCTCCCTTCTGAGCTGGGTTGCTTCCTTTTCAACTTCCCTACTTGGAGCATGTTTGGAGGGGCTACCTGGGGCCAGTAGTGTCCTTTAAACCCTTCTAGGCCAGTATGGGGTTTGTATACCCCATCACACCTAGGTATACCAGATCAGACCTTTGATCTTCACCTATCCCAAATTTTGGTCTTTGGGATATAAAGGTTAGTGTGAATGGCATGCTAATGAAGTGAATACCAGGACCTGCCAACCTCTTAAGGTAGGGAAAACAGATTTATGGTGACAGCCATTCCTTGCCCTCTTTCCATGTGAAAAGGGAAGTAGGGGAAGAGGGTACATGAAGTGAGGGTTCCTTCTCCTCCACTGAATTAATGCACTGAGATGTGGTAGTAACAATGGCAAGGTGCAGGAAGTGGGGTGCACCCACCCAACAAGAGAAGGTGCCAATAGAGGGGGAGTCAGATAGGTGTAGGCTCCCCCTCAGTCTGCATGTATCATTCACATTTTTCTTTGTGTGTGGGGTTTTTTTGTTTTGTTTTGGTTTTTTTGGCAACAAATGAGTTAAAATATATGATCATTCAACTTTAAATACTGGTACTTGATCCATCCTTAATGTGTGTCAGTGTGAAGCTTGACCAATGGCAGATAGAGATTCTTACTGCTCTATTACACACCTCAAGAAACAGGAACTCCAGAAAGTAACAACCCAGTGAGAATAGAAAACCATTGTATGATGAGGGTCAAGATAGTGTTGAAAACTGAGGTTTGTAGTTGGCCTATTCTATATAGCCGTTACATCTATGGATCAAGGTCCCAAAGCAGGAGTTTGAGTCAGGCTCATCTCTACAAACAATCCCCTCCAGCAGCTTGGAACATACTCAGGCAAGAAGTTGTTGCAGAATATCTGGTCTGTTCTCTTTAATATATAAAATGCCTAAAATTTATGTGGTAGAGACATAATTAGTATACCCTAATTTTTCATACAGCACAGATGTTTCCCTACTTCGTACGGGAATATCTACCACCACAGTAGGGACAGCAGGTATCTCTCTTCCTTCGCTGCCTCCAGTCCTCACAAATATTTCCTTTAAGGCTTTCAGCACTTGGTTCAAACTAACTGTATTTGAGCATCATCTCTAAATCCTCTCAAACAAATGTTTTTTTTTTCCTTTGAGTAAGAGGGGAAAGGAGCTAGTCCCAGAATTTCACCAGGGAAGTCAGACACCCAACTCTGCTGCATTAATTGCAAAGTGGCCTTTCATTCATAGGACCATGTTAACACAGGAAAACAGTAACACTGGATGTGTTTCTATTTCTAAACCAAATAGTACAATACACAGGTGTTTAAAACAAAAACTAAAGTAGAGATAATTGATGTGCTCATCCATGAATCCAGTGTTCTAATTTATTAATGGAAAACGATGAAGAAACAATAGAAGAGCTAATGTGTGGGGGGGGTTTTCAAAAAAAAAAAAAGACTCTGCCTTGTTCCTTTCACTACTGCTCAAGTTATTGGTGCAATCCTATGAATGTCAGGTTAAGAGAAACCGTATCTGAGGGGGAGGAAGTAGTGGCAGGCAGATCAGTTACAAACAGGCACTTTGGTTAAAAAGGTGAGGATACAATTGAAAGAACTTTTCAAAGTAATGTCTTTGACATTGATGCTAATGTTCTCTGTCTTGTCTGTAAATATAGCAGGGGAAACCAAATTATGAAGTTCATCTTCAATCCAAATTTTATGGCATCTCATATCCCTTATATTGCACTAAAGTTTTGTAGAGCATTTTGTGGCCTTTGAATAAAAATGATCTATACATATCGGCTATTCTGTTTTGGGAGCATCTGTCTATTGAAGAGATGACAAAAGAACTAGTCACAGGACAGACCACTGTAAATATTTTTAAAGCTGATCTTTAAAACATATGGTTTGCTGGAATTTTTATTAATGGTTTCTGGTACAAAATGATCAACTTTTTATTTACTGTTCGTATTAGAGTAGCACTTATAGGCTCCAAATGAGATAAGAGTTTGTGCTAACCACTGTTCAGTTATATCATGTGAGACAGACCCTGCTCCAGTTAGTTAACGGTCTAGACAAGACAGATGAAGGGTGTGAGAGAAAGTATTATCCCTGTTTTAGAGATCAGTCCCAGATCAGTTGAGTTACTTGCCCAAGGACACACAAAGTCTCTTGCAGATCTGGAACCTGAGTGTTAGTCAAGTGCCTTAACAAAAAAGTTCACCCCTCTTCCTCATCTTCCTGAGTTTGTAATATCTGGAAAACACATTTAACCAGTGGCCAGCCTTGTGTACAGGATTGTGGCGCCTCCTGCTGGTCATCTTGGGAATTAGCTCTCCAGCATACAGAACAGCTCCTAAGGGCCAGTGTCTTGCCTCCGCTGGCTCCAGTGTCCCTCCTGGATCCTGGTGCCCTTTACCTCAGGGTTCTGCCCCAGTAGTACCCCCACACTCTGGGTCTCCCCTCCCAGGGGAACCCCAACCCTCTACACCCACCTTGCCTCAGTGGCTACTGCCAATCGTCATCTAGCCCCCTCACTGGGGCAAACGGCAGTCCATAATGGCCACCCATCCTTGGAAAGGAGGTTGGACCAGCTGCCTCTGCCTATCCCCGGGCTGCCCCTCTGTAACCCTGGTACCTTCTTAGGTTTTAACCAAGGCCTTAGCCTGGTGAGTTGCCAGGCAGGAGCTCCCCAGCTCCTTTCCCTTCCCCAGCATGGCTCAGCCTCAGGTACCCTTGCTCCTTCAGGCAGCTAGGTCCTTCTCTCTCCAGCTGTGGTCTGATTGGCGAAGCGGCCACAGCTTCAGCCACACCCAATCAGCCTACCTTTTTCAGGAGCGGGGCAAGTGCCCCGCTACACCATGTTATATTGAGAGATCTCTTTAAAGAACCAAGAGCTAGATTCATAAAGGGGACTTAGGCACCTAAATCCAACATTTAGGCACCACTGGCATTCACAAAACCATTGCTCGGTTGCCTCCTACAGGTGCCTAAAGTCCTTAGGCACCTAAGTTTCCATCAGTGAAGACCCCATGGTGCCTAAATTTCCATGCAAATCTAAGTTCTGACACAGTCAAACTGCTTGGTGCTTAACTCAAAACAAGATTCACAAGCTAGGCATTTCCACACCTATCTCACTTGTGTGGCTCAATCCCAGCAGCTTGCTCAGAGGCTACCTAAATACATGCCTACCAGAATGGGCCCCCACAAAATCACAGTGGTGATGGTACCATCACTTGCCTTATGCCCAATAGTTTGTTGGTTAGACCACTCATCCAGGATGTGGGAGAGTGAGGTTCAAATTCCCTCTCTGCCTGATATAGAGCAGGGACTTGATGGCAAGTGGATGCCGCACTGAGCTATGAGGTCTCCTGGGGGGGAAGTTGTTAAGTTTTCCTGTTAAAGCTGTTCCACTTTGTATGAAATATTTACTCATTGGGCTAGAGAAAATTGCTCTGTAGCCCAGAAATTAGGGCATGTAGCTAGGATACCCATCTTCTAGTTCCTGCTCAAATGAATATTTAAGTATTATGCATAAAGTGGAACAGAAGAGTCCCACCCTGGAACACTCTATAGCCCATTGGTTAGGGCATGGGAGACCTGTGTTCAAATCCCTGTTCTACATCAGGCAGGGTGAGGTATGAACCACCTCCTGGGTGAGTGCGCTAATGACTTAGCTACTATGTACAAGAAGATGGCACTGCCTTCTGCTCCTCCTTAGTTTCTCTAGAGAAAGGATTGACCTTGCTTAGGCACCTAACTCCATTTGAGGCGTAGTGCTTAGGCCACACCTCTCTACTCAGCATTTCCTAGAGGCTAGCTCAGGCAGCTGCTGGCTTTTGAGAGTCTGTGTAGGTACCTAACTCTCCGCATGCATCGTATAGGCAGCCACAGGAACATAACCTGAGGTAGTGAATTCCACTAGGCAGCAGGATGCCTAAACATTAGGCTTGAAGCATCTAAGCTCTGTTTCAAATCTATTCCCAAGGTACAAATTCTCTTCCATATTTAGACTGTTAGTAGAGATAAATGGCAGGTTCTAGAATAAACTCTGGTAAAAACAAATCCTTAGGGCACTATGCAGTTATCCATCAACTTTACCAAGTTAAACTGTTAGTGATTGAGGGCAGTTTTCAACACCCAAATTGGCAGAGCATTCCTGTTTGAAGAATGAGTATTGCACAATGTAATAAAATCTCTATTACTATAGTCCTCAGTTGGAATCCTCTGTTAAGCTTCACTGTTTAGTGAATTTCATGAAATTAGAAAATACATGCATAAAGGATCCACGTTTGACTTGTGTCATCCTTGTGTGTGTCCCAGGGAAATCTGTTGGCATCCAGCATTCTCTCTTTATACTGTAAATGTCGAAGAAAGTAATTTACCTCATATGTTTGGTGCTGAATATTTTTTTATAAAAGCTTGAAAAGGAAAAGTAACAAGAACGCTATTTTCCACTTTAAAGAAAAAAAACTAATGTGAACAAGGCTATTCAGCATTGATGCTGACTATTAATATATGTATTCAGGAATACTGTTGTTGGGTGGTGAGGGAATATTACCATGATATTGGAATAGAAGAGGAAATGTTCTTACATTCGCTTTGTAGAGGAGAGATCTTATTATAAATTCTGCCATGAACCATCATTGACAGAAAAAATAATCTTTCTTTATAGGATTTGTTTCTGTTTTTCAATATTTCACCCACAACAGAACATTACTGCATATTACTATCTTCTTCAGAACAGAACAATTTAACCTTGTGCTGAGAATAGCTTGTTTGACATATTTTAAAACCAGCTATATAATTAATTACAGTCACATTTTCTTTTTTGTCTGGGTCCTTTTGCTCTGCTAAAGCCTACCAGGCAATTTGCTTTTCTCTCTCTTTAGTCATACAAATAACCACTTCCTAATTATAGTAATCAATTTACATGTAGTAATCACATTAGCTGTGGTAATTATAATATGCATCACCTGGACCTGTATTTGTTTTAATAGGAGGAATCAATAATTCTCAAGTGGGCACAAGTGTGAGGCTGATTATGTGTTCAAGTGATCAGAGATTAGGTTGCATTTGATTAAATGAACTGCTTGGAGTTTTTCTGCAATTAATGTTGATCTGTAAAATAAGAAGACCTCATAAATAAATGTACATTAGGAATTCATACCTGCTTTATCTTTGCTGATAGTGTAGGGATTATGTGGATAGAATGCTAGATTGTGAAGTGGGCAAAATACAGAGCTGGGGAGAGTTGTCAACTAGAGATCTAGAATCTGGAGTTATGAGCCCAAAAAATAAAATTTAGCTTATAGTTTTCTTTCTCTGATATTCAGCTGTTACATGCTGATGTTATAGTAAGTTGGAAGCCACAGAAATATATTTGTTTTGGTCCATCTCCTCCACTATTGATCTTGACATGTGGAGGCAACATACAGCTTGTTTTGTCAACTGCATAAAAGGTGTATTTTGCACCAAATACCTCAGAGCAAGCAGCCTTGGAAGACTGAGATATGAGAGTAACATAGCGACTTATTTCTAATGCAGAAGGAAAACTAGTAAGGGGTAGCTTGTGGATCTTGAAGGACAGGAGTGCCTTGTATCTAGTTTTGTGATACTAATGATCTGCAGATTTCTTTCTTCCCTTATATTTAATGTGGTAGAGTAAAAACATTTTCAAGTACAATAAAAGTGGGCTATTTTACCCTAGTGAAAGGGGGATCCTATCTGAATGACTGTTATGAATAAGTAATAAGGCTGTTGAGTGATTAAAAAAATTAATTGTGATTAATTGCATAATTAATAATAGAATGCCATTTATTTAAATATTTTTGGATGTTTTCTATGTTTTCAAATATATTGATTTCAATTAGAACACAGAATACAAAGTGTACAGTGCTCACTTTATATTTTTATTACAAATATTTGCACTGTAAATAACAAAAGAAATTGTATTTTTCAATTCAACTAATACAAATTCTGTAGTTCAATCTCTTTGTCATGAAAGTTGAACTTACAAATGTAGAATTATGTACAAAAAATAACTGCATACAAAAACAAAATAATGTAAAATTTTAGAGCGGGGTGGGCAAAAATCAGAGTGTTCCTCTTTTAAGACTTGTGAAAGTATGCTCCACACGTTCTCCTTCTCAGATTTTGGAAGGCACTTCAGCTTCTTAAACCTTGAGTGCTGTAGCTATCTTTAGAAATCTGATATTGGAACCTTCTTTGTGTTTTGTCACATCTGCTGTGAAAGTATTCTTAAACATATGCTGGGTCGTCATCCTAGACTACCATAATACAAAATATATGGCACAATGCAGGTAAAACCATGGAGCAGGAGACATAATTCTCCATGGAGTTCAGTCACAAATGTTATTAACACATTTTTTTAAACAAGCATTGTCAGCATGGAAGCATGTCCTCTGGAATGGTGGTCGAAGCATAAAGAGTCACATGAATGTTTAGCATATCTGGCACGTAAATACCTTGCAATGCCAGCTACAAAAATGCCATGTGAATGCCTGTTCTCACTTTCAGGTGACATTGTAAATAAGAAGCGGGCAGAATTATCTCCCGTAAATGTAAACAAACTTGTTTGTCTGAGCAATTGGCTGAATAAGAAGAAGGACTGAGTGGACTTGTATGCTCTGAATTTTACATTGTTTCATTATTGAGTGCAGTCATGTAACACAAATGTAGATTTTTTTTTAAATTGCACTTTCACAATAAAGAGATTACACTACAGGACGTGTAGGAGGTGAACTGAAAAATACTATTTATTTTGTCATTTTTGCAATGCAAATATTTGTAATCAAAAGCCATATAAAGTGAACACTGTACACTTTGTACTCTGTTGTAACCAAAATCAATATATTTGAAAATGCAGAAAAACATCCAAAATATTTAATAAATTTCAATTCACATTCTATTGTTTAACAGTGCGATTAAAACGGCAATTAATTGTGATTAATTTTTTAATGGTGATTAATTTTTTGAGTTACTCACGTGAGTTAACTGAGCTTAATCAACAGCCCTAATGAGTAAGTAACAAAAATGTTGTAATAAAACATACCATAAGCAATTGACAGATGTAATTGAATTTTAATTAAATATTGATAACACAGCAGAAGGCAGCATGGTCTAGTGGACTGAACGCACCACTGGGAATCAGAAGATGTTTTTCAGTCATGCCTCTGCCACTAGTTTGCTTTGTGATCTTAGGCAAATGACAGATTTTCTGCATCTCAGTTTTCTCAACTCTAAAATGAGCATAATATTAATTGGTTACCTAACAAAGTATGAGGATTATTTAGTGGTTGTACAACACTTCCAACCTGAAACATGCTGTATAAGTTAAATTACTAAATTTAACAAATTTCATAGTATACTAGCAAATCTTACACAGTCTTTGAACAGGTAATGAACTCTTAGTCCAATATAGGATTGTGCTCTTTGAGAAGTTGGGAGAGCAAATCAGTTTGTGTTGATTTTGGTGTAGTTTGAAGTAGCAAGTTGTACTGTGTAAAAGAACAATTCACATGATTCCATTACTGTCTGTCGTAGTATGAACACCTATTGATAGGATACAAACAAATAAAAGGAATTATACTGTTTTCTTTTCTTGATTTTTTTAAAGGGAGATTGGACAGACTCTCACATTACTCAAATATATTATGACCAGCTTTCCTTCTAACCAGAAAAAGTGGTAACTCCTGTATTATGACTTTCACTGAAAAGCCAGGCAGTAATGGTGCAATCCATGAAGGTACTTAGGCACCTACATCCCATTTTTAAGCACTGTCCCTTGAAGACACCCACTTAAGGTTTTTTTGGTCCCAGCAGTCACTGCTTGGGTAGAGACCAGTATCTTTCTGTTTCCTGACTGGGGTTTTAAGGCTTCACAGGTCTTTGCCTTACATTGTGATTTGCCCAGCAAGACAGTCTGCCTAAATTCCAGCTCCTGAGCATTGTTTTCTCTCCAAAGGCTATGAACTGCATATTGCCAGCAGTTACAAGTTATCACACAGCTCTTTCTAAGTAAGCACATATTTTCCTGAGGTAAAAGCATTGCAGGATAAAAATATAAAAAAAGTCCCCATATGTATGCTAAAAGCTCACCAGAGGTCACTCCTCAGTCCTGTGGGACCCCAGTAGGCCAAAATCTTTCCAACCTTTCCACAAGCTCTTGGGACTCTTGCACAGAAGGTTCTTCCATTTGCTGGATAAGAAAGAAGGCCCTGAATCAGTTTAAGTGCAGCCTTTTTAGTCCATAAACCCTAAACCCTGGAAAACCCAACGTGAACCAGTATGTGCAAACCATTCCAGGATGAGGAACTTCTCTGGAATTGTTTAGTCTCAGTGATTGACTGGCCTTAATCACCCTCCAATGTTTCTTTTTAGTACCTGTTAGAGCAGCCATAGAGTTGTATACAGTTCTTGGCCCACAGTGATGCATAAACTTAATACAACATGTCCCCAAAGATGTTGCCAGATCTGTCACAGGCACCACTGCAATCCAGAAAAGGCACACCTGTCTGCCATCTAACCCTGTAGAGGCCTAAATTCACGCTGCACCTGCACTTTTTGCCTCTGGGCAAGAGCACTGTTGCTCCCCATTAGGTGTCCGGACAGCTATTTACCACCAAACCCCAGAGCAATTCACGAACTGGGGAAGATAAACATATGCTCGATTGGATAGGTGTGTTCCTCAGGCAAGTTTTCACAAAACCGTCAGGGATGTGACTGTTTTCCCTTATAATCTCCAGCCCGGGTGGATAGGGTATTCGCTCAGAATGTGGGGGGGGGGGCCTTCCCACAGTTTCATTCTGTGAGGGAGAAGAGATTTGATCAGGCATCAGCCATCCCTCAGGTGAGTACCCAACTACTAGGCTATGGAATGTTCTGAAGTGGGGGAAGGGAGGTCTCTGTCTCTCCTGTTGAATCTGTTCCACTGTAACTAAATAATTGGGCCAGTGAAAGAGTTGTAATAACTCCATAGCCTAGTGGCTAGAGCCCTCACCTGAGTGCATTGTTCCTGTTCAACTCCCCACTGCTCCTCAGGTGGCAGGGCGGGACTTGAATGAGGAGTCTCCCATATCTTGGGTGAGTGCCCTAGCGACTAGGCAAAAGTTTATAAAGGAGGGCTTCCTCTTTCTCCTCTCAGACTGTTTTATGGCATTAGGTGGCCTCTAAGCAAGTCCCCGCTAACTGCACATGACTTAGGTGGCCAAATGCCTATCTTCCCCCTTGTTCATGGATTGTGGGCAGCAATAGACACTAAGCTCTGAGAGGGCTGGGTCTTATCAATGGTTCCCTGCCTAGCATGCTAGCTTTGTGGGTCACATTCTAAGGTTCCTGTCTCTCCTTGTTCATTGTGCAGGGAGTCCAGGCACCTAACTCAGGCTATGTGCATCACGGTATTTGATTTCCTAAGTGCTTAAAAGTTAGATGCTGGAACATTGTGTCTCAATGCGTAAGTCCCTTCACGGAGCTGGGCCTAAATATTTTGGAATTAAAAGTCGTATTACTGTAGTTTAAAGCAGCCTGAGTGCATCCCATAATCTTGACCATTAAAAATGTATATGCATAGTCTAATTATCTAATGAATCATTTGATGTGCTGAACAAATTGAATTGCACCTTTTGAAAATAACATGTCAGATTTTGATTTTGTAAATAGATGCTCTCTATTTGTGAGACAATGTAGCGTTCTTTTTTAAAAAAAAAACAAAAACACAAAACCACCAAACAAGATATTACAAAATTATAAAACTCAAATCAAATAACAAATGCAGTTTCTTATATTAATGTAACTTAACGGGGTGGGGGAAGACATATTGGGCTAGAGATTTATCATAGAATTATAGAATATTAGGGTTGGAAGGGACCTCAGGAGGTCATCTAGTCCAACCCCCTGCTCAAAGCAGGACCAATCCCCAATTAAATCATCCCAGCCAGGGCTTTGTCAAGCCTGACCTTAAAAACTTCTAAGGAAGGAGATTCCACCACCTCCCTAGGTAACGCATTCCAGTGTTTCACCACCCTCCTAGTGAAAAGGTTTCCCTAATATCCAACCTAAACCTCTCCTACTGCAACTTGAGACCATTACTCCTTGTTCTGTCATCTGCTACCACTGAGAACAGCCTAGATCCATCCACTTGGGAACCCCCTTTCAGATAGTTGAAAGCAGCTATCAAATCCCCCCTCATTCTTCTCTTCTGCAGACTAAACAATCCCAGTTCCCTCAGCCTCTCCTCATAAGTCATGTGTTCCAGTCCCCTAATCATTTTTGTTGCCCTCCGTTTTCCAATTTTTCCACATCCTTCTTGTAGTGTGGGGCCCAAAACTGGAACCAGTACTCCAGATGAGGCCTCACCAATGTCGAATAGAGGGGAACGATCATGTCCCTCGATCTGCTGGCAATGCCCCTACATATACATCCCAAAATGCCATTGGCCTTCTTGGCAACAAGGGCACACTGTTGACTCATATCCAGCTTCTCGTCCACTGTAACCCCTAAGTCCTTTTCTGCAGAACTGCTGCCTAGCCGTTCGGTCCCTAGTCTGTAGTGGTGCATGGAGTTCTTCCATCCTAAGTGCAGGACTCTGCACTTGTCCCTGTTTAACCTCATCAGATTTCTTTTGGCCCAGTCCTCTAATTTGTCTAGGGCTCTCTGTATCCTATCCCTACCCTCCAGCATATCTTCCTTTCCTCCCAGTTTAGTGTCATCTGCAAACTTGCTGAGGGTGCCTGGCCCCTGCCCCCTATCTGCCCCATCCCACTTCCTGCCCCCTGACTGCTGCACTCAGAACCCCCGACCCATCCAACCCCCCCGCTCCTTGTCCCCTGACTGCCACCTCCCGGGTCACCCTGTCCTAAACCACCCCCCTCCCGCGTGGGAACCCACACCCAATCCAACCCCCCGCCCGCTCCCTGTCCCCTGACTGCCCCCCAGCCCCTATCCACCCCCTTGCCCTCTGACAGGCCCCCCGGGACTCCCATTCAACCCCCCCGTTCCCTGTCCCCAACTGTCCAAGAACCTCCTCTCCATCCAACCGCTCCCTGTCCCCTCACTGCCCCCTGGGATCCCCTACGCAACTCTCCCACCGCTGCGTGCACCACCACCACCCCCTTACCATGCCGCTTAGAGTAGCAGGAGCTCGTGATCCTGCTGCCCATGTGGCGGCATGGCTGCAGGGGAGGGGGGACTGAAGGGGAGGGGCTGGGGGCTAACCTCCCCGGCCAGAGGCTCAAGGGCTGAGCAGGATGGTCCCGTGGGCCGGATGTGGCCCACAGGCCGTAGTCTGCCCACCTCTGGTATATATATGTGCATCTAAATCAAAAATAGACTAAACTTGCTACAAATTGACAGTGTAATTATCAAACATCACATTCAACATTTTGCGAAAGTAGCAGGCTCTGTCAGTTGTTCTGTTTATTATTTGTATAGCACTGTGGTTGTGCTCGACACCTTAGAGACAAGTCTCAGTACAGAAGTGCTCTCCTGTCACTACACTAAAATTGGGACCAGGGATTCAGAGAGATGCCGAAGGTCTGGAGATTCCTCAAAGAAATAGCTCTTCTGATCAAAGAAGACCTCTGTCCTAGCCCGGGGGAATATATACACTTGACTCAGGAGAGTAGGTATTAAGGGGACTAGTAGTGAGTCCTGTTCAGATAA
Organism: Caretta caretta; assembly: GCF_965140235.1. NCBI lineage: Eukaryota > Metazoa > Chordata > Testudines > Cheloniidae > Caretta > Caretta caretta. The sequence goes on along the minus strand of NC_134214.1, from coordinate 70,074,284 downwards.
TTTGCAACCATTCCTGCTGAGTGCCCAAGTGTCTTGCAAGCTCAGCTGCCAGGGGAAAACTTTATCATTGCTCCTGGATGTGAATTAGGCTCACACAGGCACTTGGTTGTGGTTTCTCTGACCTCTGATTCAAGAGATTTTTATTCGTCCAAAAACATTTCTAAAACAGGTGAATCCTAGCTGCTTTCTGTCATTCTGTTTACAAGTCTCTCTTCTACACCTGCTCTTCCGGGATGGCAATGAAAGAGAAACAGAACAGATATTGAGGCAGTCAAAATAGTCAATTCTTAGTATGGCTTATTTGAGAAGAGGGTGTAGTTCAGGAGAATATTTCCTGGAAGAATTGTGTTAAAATAAGAGTACCATTAGGGTTCCTTAGTGGTGGTATGCTGGAGTAATGTCTTATTTCTGTAGACAAAAAACATCAGTCAGGACAGTTATAACACACAGGTTCACTGCAATTAAAATCTATGGTTTATAAATCCTTGCAAATCCTGGGTTATCTGCCCTATCTATTTCACTTCTATCCCTTGAGCAAAACTATGATTTTAGAATGTGTGGAAGGAAGAAAGATCAATTTTCATGAGAGAAAAAAATAATGTCACCTTAACAGTTCAGGAAAACAGTAATTGGCGTAGTTGCCTCAGTAGGCACCCATGCAAAGGCTCAGTTCAGAGGGGCACTTGCACTGAGCTTTGCACAGTCATTGAGGTATATGAAACGTTGCATCCCAAGCACTTATTTCAAAGCCCAGCAATCCTAATAATGAGATGCACTTAGCGGAGACCTCTTTGTGTCACAGTTACTTGTTGTGTTCTGCAGAAATACAGGCACCCATCCTACTGCTCAGAAAACTGCAAAAGCCACATGGCCTCTTAGTGCAACTTAGATTCCCTTGGAAGAATAGAGAAAAAATTGCCATGACTACGACTGTTTCATATTACCACTTTACATTTGTGAAGCTGTAGGTTAAGTTGCTTTTGCACATTTACAATGAAAATCTCAGAACTATGAACCTTGCTGAAATTCAAACTCACTTTCCAGCTTCTTCTCTTTGTTTCTTTGTTTCTTTCTTTCTTTTCTTTCTCTCTCTGTATGTGTGTGTGTGTGTGTAAGATGCCATCACATTGGAGTTATGTCTCTGTGAAGTGATGAAACTAGAACTGGTGAATTTAGGAAAACCTCGTTTGCCTCAGGCTCTGAGAGCCAGCAGGAAGGCTATCAAACCTGTTTAGGTCACTTTCAGGGATGTAAAAAGAAAAGGAGTACTTGTGGCACCTTAGAGACTAACCAATTTATTTGAGCATGAGCTTAGCTCACGAAAGCTCATGCTCAAATAAATTGGTTAGTCTCTAAGGTGCCACAAGTACTCCTTTTCTTTTTGCGAATACAGACTAACACGGCTGTTACTCTGAAACCTTTCAGGGATGTGTTTTTTAAAAAAAAAATGGACAGGAGACCCACAGGGTCTCTTACTCTAATTATAAAGTATTTCCTCCACCCTCTTCTTAAATAAAACTTTGACTAATGCTTCTTCCTGGTAATTGGTCTGGCTTCACTTACATGTACATTATTAATGTGAATGATGAAATATTCCTGTTATTGCTCTTGTTTGTTCTGATTTTTCAGTATGAACTAATGTACCATCCAGGGAATGCTTTGGGCTGGACTCTTCTATCACTTTTTACAGCTGTGTAAATAAGGAGTAACTCCATTGATCTCACCAGTTACACCAATGTAAATGGGAAGAGAATCTGTTTTTGTGTATGTTTAGTATTGCATCTTCCTCTGTATAGAGGCAAGTTTAAAACTGGGATGGGTTTATAGGGTGTCTTTTTTTTTTCCCTTTTAAAAAAAATAACTTGTAGTCTGTCAGGTTGACAGGTCGCATAAATTGCTGTAGTGCCATTAAAGTCAATGGAGCTATGTGAACTTACACCTGCTGGGAATCTGACCCAGAATTTCCCAAGTTATAGGGTATAGTGACAAAGAGATGTTGGGGTTTTGTTTTTGTTTTTCATCCTTGAGGCCTGAAGTTGACTTCAAGGGTCAAATTCTCATTTACACTAAGCCTCCTTTACACCATGCTGCCAACATAAAGAGGATGTAAAGTGGAGATTAATCTCCATTTCCTAAGGCCTAAGTACCTCAGGCTTCTGCCATCACTGAGGAAAGCCTGGCCCTTTGCTGTAGCCAGCAACCTTCTCTTAGTAGCGCTGGAACAAAAAATAGATTGTTCAAATGTCAGGCAAATCATTCTACGTCCCTTTTTAGAAATGTTTGATCCAGGTATGTCATCACTGCAGAACTAGAGCAATCTATACTTGAGTTACTTGTGTCAGGTAAGCCTACTTTGAGTGAGAGTGGCCACACTGTGTAATAATACTAGAGTTTGTGTCCACAGTGGTGCTGTACTCGTGTGTGTGGCCCAAAGACTTTTTTTGGGGGGGAGGGGAGAATATATCCCATGATTCTTAGTGCTGCAGTAAGCTGAGCTGTTGTGGGAACTTTTGCAGTATATTGTGGGAGAACTTTTCTGCCCTTTCTGGGAACACTGAGGGAACTGTGGGGTGGTACTGGAGAGCTAGTGGTACTTGAGTGATGCTAAGTGGCATCCACACCTACAGAGTGGTCATATTTGCAGGTAAGACCTACAATCAAACTGTGGAGAAGTGTCATGTTTCTGAGATGAACAGCCTGGAAAATGTAGCTGGTTTATTTTTCAAGTTTAATCTAAATTGTCTGAATTTATGGGACAGCCCTTGCAGGTCTAGGCCTGTATTGTGACTGGCCCCGCTTGGGCCCACAGAGTCGAGAAGAATAGGGTACAAAGAACTTTCCCCATCTTTGTGCATCTCGTGGTAGGGGCCAGGCAAATACAGTGTTTGCATTCAGGACCTCTGCGAGTCTAGAGTCCGCTTGTGGGTGTGCATAGACCCTGGTGCTGCCTTCCACGCAGGGAAGCTGTGCTCATTCTTCATGGAGAGAGGTACATGCTGCACCTCTTCAAAGGGTGACAAAATGGCTGTGCTCCTTCCGTCCCCAATTATTGATGGCACTGTGCCTGTCTGCTTCCTCTAAAGCAGTGTGCTGTTTCAAAGATGCAGTTTACTTCTGCATTTTGTAGTGATGCTTTCAGTTTCTCATTTAAAAAATTCCCATTTTTTTCACAAGGGGGAAAATACGTGACAAAGGAAAAGCTTATGTGGAGCATTCATTTTTTTAATGAGCACACAAGATCTATAGTTTTTTCTTTGATGCTTTTTCTGAAAGGGCCATACTGAGAGGTAATGTAAGTTGCATGTGTGTTAATCAAAGGAAACCACTAGTATTAAACCTGATGAGAGGCTCTGTCATAAGCCTTCTTTCCCCTTTTCCTGTATCTCTTTTGCTTTTCCCTTGCTGAAACCCTGCCTTTCCTGGTCTTGGTGTATTACTTTATCTCTTTTTGTAACTTTCCCCCCTATCAACATTACCTCTGAATTTTGTCCAGAATGGTACAAAACAGATAAAAAAATCAACTAGATTGCAAATTGCACTTTATATCATGTTTCCTGTATCTGACTTACATTACTGATGTTACTCTAAGTCAGAAGTGGGCAAACAAGGCCCGTGGGCCACATCCAGCCCGCAGGACCCTCCTGCCCAGCCCCTAAGCTCCTGGCCTGGGAGGCTCGCCCCCCCAGCCCCTCTCCCGCTGTTTCCCCTCCCCTGCAGCCTCAGCTCACTGTGCCGCAGGCGCAATGCACTGGCCGGCGGGGCTGCGAGCTCGGCCTGACCCAGTGCTCTGTGCTGTGTGGTGTATGGCTGGCGCCAGCCACGTAACACAGGTGTAGCACCGCCAGCCACCGATGCTCCAGGTAGCGTGGTAAGGGGGCGGGGGGGAGGGTTGGATAGAGGGCAGGGGAGTTTGGGGTGGTGGTCAGGGGGCAGGGGTGTGGATAGGGGGCAGGGTGGTCAGAGAGCGGGGAACAGGGGGGCTGAATGGGGGCAGAGGTCCCGGGGGGGCAGTCATGAAGGAAGGGGGCTGGATAGGGCAGTGGGGGGCGGTCAGGGGTTCTGGGGGCCATCAGGGGACAGGGAGAAGGGGTGGTTGGATGGGGCAGGGGTCCCGGGGGGCCGTCAGGAAGGAGAGGGGGGGTTGGATGGGGCGGCGGGGGCAGTCGGGGTGGAGGTTCCAGGGGCAGTCAGGGGACAAGGAGCGGGGGGGGGAGGTTGGATGGGGCAGGAGTCCTGGGGCGAGAAGCGGGGGGGTCAGATAAGGGGGCCGGGCATGCCTAGCTGTTTGGGGAGGCATAGCCTCCCCTAACCGGCCCTCCATACAATTTCCAAAACCCGATGCAGCCCTCAGGCCAAAAAGTTTGCCCGCCCCTGCTCTAAGAGCATGATTACAATAAAAAACTAAAAACAAAACAAAACAGTCAGCTGAAAACAAACATCCCTTTTTCAAATGTGCCTATTTCACAAAAGCTGCAAGGAGTTCATCAGAGATTCAAACTAGCAACATTCACCTTTAGGCATGCAGGGTTGGCAAAGCTTGTGAAATTGCTGTCGTTAGCCTTTTAAAGATCAAAATAAAAAGAGCCTGAATGTCACCTTGTATTATATATTTTATGTAAAGATTTGGTAAATTTTTTTTTTGAGTAGCAATTTTCAGGAAGGCTTTTTTGAGCCCCAAACAAAAATAAAATGTTCATGCCAAGTATTTTTACTCTTTTAATCAGGTGTTTTGCTGTGTTCAATAAATTTTATAAGGTCTTTAAATAAAGATTGTGAAAACTGCACTCTTAGTGCTACTCACAAAGCTCACTTCTGCAGAGAAGCAGCCAAGAAGGAAAGAACTGTGACCTTAGGAATCTGTGTAAGGCATTGTTTTGGTGGCTGCAAAAAGTCATATTAGGTTTTTCGTGATCAGTTAATAAAAATGTGTCTTGCGCTCCCAGAGTCCTAAACATGGTTATTCTTGAACAAGAACAACAAAGTATAGTACACATGTGTTCACAAATTAACAGATCAAAGAAACTGATTGTCTCACAACCTGAGGTCACATAAGCATATGGTTCCAATCTGTGCTGGAGGGAAGTGTGGGTCCTTTTTAGACATGTTGTGGAAAGGCTTCTGTAGCCATTTGTTTGGGGACATGATACAGATACAGAGATGCGTGTGTCAAAACCTGGACCTGTCCCCATCTCAGGATAGACACCAGGCTGGTGGGAGTGGCCAGAACTGCTGGATCCTATGTGCTCCTACAGCACTGGGTCTGGACAGAGATGGATCACTGTTGCTAGATATGAGGCTTCAAGGGCTTGTCTACATAGGGAAAAGTCTACAGTATCTGGTGTGTACCAGCTGCTTGGCAGAAGCTCCCCAAGTGGACAGTCTTACTGTGCATTAGCTTCATGCACGTTGGAAGTGTACTAAGCTAAACCACCTGAGGTCACTCTGAGTGCAAAGTAAGAGTGTCCACAGTGGGGAGTTTGTATGGAGTAGCTAGTGCGCTGTAACTTCACACCCTAGCTTACAAAACCCTAACTTCCCTATGTAGACAAGCCACTAGACATAAGCCTCAAGTCTGCACTTCTTTCTTGGGTCATGGGGCTCCACAACCAACCAACTAAAATCCCAAACCCAGTGCCTTGGCCTTCCTGTGTCCCCACAGTTGATTATACGGCTCTCTCAGTTCCACCTTGCTGTGGGTATGCTGACCTTCTCAATTTAACTCCGTTGGGGGAATGCGGTAGGAAAGGAAGGAGCTGAAAGCACTAGAGAGTTACAGACCTTGGAAAAACAAGAACCAGTCTTGAGATGCAAGATGCCTTCGTCTTTCTCCCTCCCCCTCCCCCTGCCTGGTCTGATCTGGTCAGTGTCTGTCCTGCCTTCCCTCTTTGTCTTAAGCCCAGTCTTCTGAGGTGTGGCAGTGTTCAGACCCCCATTCATAGAGCATTCCCCCTTAAACATTGTTTCTGACATGGACTCAAGCCACAACCCCTAGCTCGGCTCTGCTTAGATAGTCAGAATGGGAGAGTCATTCACAGTGATGGCCCTTGATTGTTCTGTCATACTTCGTCAGATATAATCATTCTACTTAATGTCAAGCCCCCACTACAAAATAGATGGTCTAATTCACACTGGAGGTTGCAATACAATGTGAAGGTCATGTCCCAACATGAAGGTTACAATACAAAGTGCCAAAGTGGAGCCACTGAAAGGAAATGGTGGTTCCAAAACAAGGAGTTCACAATCTGACACAGCATGTACCAATGGACACCAACTACCACTCATGAGCCACCACAAAGACTTGTGTGAGTAGAAGATTTTAAATGGAAAGATCATCATTGTTGTTTTTTTCCCTTGAAAAATCCACTCCGCTGACAGATGGAGGATGGATTCAGTGACATTGGTAATCATAAAGAATAACTACTGGGACTATATAAAAACATGGCTACCTTAACCTAACCACTGACTCTGGGGGTGGGAGAGAATTGCTAAAACAGCTAAATTGCAGAATTTAAGAAACTTTGCGGAAATCTGAAGAGACTGTACAGTTGCGCACCTCCTAGCAAGGAACATTTCTAATTTGATCTGAAAAGGCAGGGATGAGGAAAACAGTGGCCAAAAAGCAAAACAAATTAGTACCTGAAGGGTAGAAATCAAAGCACAAGAATTGAGACAACCTACAAAATGCAACTCTTATTTTTTTCACTGGTGGGTCAGAGGGAGGGCAAATTAAAAGGGAAGGAGAGGAGACCACAAGAAAGGAATGCAACTAGGGAGTTCAAAACTGTACAGTTGTGAAGACTGGAAATTAGAGTAGCTTAAGATCCAATAAAATAATTTTACATTGGAAGAGAAATAGACAGATAACTAACTCACTGACTGAAATGCCTTAGGCCTTTCACAGCTCTTTCTCTAGGTGCTGATTTTGGCTTAACAGTGAGAAGGCTGGGCAATGGTCCTAATTGCGTTTAGTATCCGGGAGATTAAAGGAAGGCTGGGTGCTGTCTGTGTGCGGCTGGCACTTTGGCTTAAGTTGTCTCATCACCTATCCCAAAGACTTTGTAAGTAAATTGAAATAATGTGGAGTAAAGAATTGAGCCTAATGGGATACCTCATTGGCCATAGAGGAATGCTTGCTCGTAATGGGGAGGGACTTGAGTCATTTCTGGGCATTTCTGTTCAACCCTGCAGTTTCTTGGAGGCTGTTCAATCAACTGTATCAGATGTTAGAGAGGTCCAGCAGTCTTTTGTGGCTTTTTTGTATGAGACCAATAGTGTGGTTGATTTTTTAACTTCAGAAGACCCTTTAATAAGTAAGGTCCATTTGTGAATATTGTCACCATCCTTAAATGGGCAGAGAGAAGTTTCTCCACGGGAAGAATTATTGTGCACATCTTTTTGCCTTTGCAGGAACCCTTCTTAGGTTGAAATTGGTTCATATAAGAATGTTTATTAGGGTTTTTTTTTTTTTGAGAATCAAATAGAGATAAAACCAAGCATAATAAACTGGGGGACGGAAACAAACCCATTGCCTTAAATAACTCAATAAGATTTTCATTTACGTAGGAAACTACAAACACACATTAACAATATTATTTAGAGAAATGCAAGGGGATATTAGCAATAGAGAGGTAACTTATCTATTTGTCTTAGGGTATGTCTTCACTGCAGAAAAAATAAAAAATCATAACTTGAGTAAGCTAACCCATAGTGAAGACACGGTAACTCGGTGTTTAGCTCAGGTTAGCAGTTTGGATTCAATCCCAGGTTTCCCTATGTGTTTTAACTCCATGTGGGTGAGTTAAAAGCCAAGTTGCTGTGTCTTCACTGCTATTTTACCAGAGTTTAAGAACACACCTTTTTTTTTGTTTTGTTTTTATTAATTTGTTAGTTTTTGTTTGTGGCTGACATACCCTTAGGCAAAACTGGCAAGTTACTCAGTTCTACCACATAGTTTATGGGGACTGTCTTTGAATAGCCATGTAGCATATTTTTTTTTTTAAAAAAAAGGCCTGTTACATGAGGGGTTCATTCAGAGCCAAGCTGTCAAACCTAGATGACTGTAAGCAGCAACTGCAGAATAAACTCAAGAACAAATAGGCAACCTCGTACATGAAATAGATCTTGGTTGTGTATTGACATCCGAGGTGAGTGTCCTCTCAAGGGATTGAACATGGGGCCTCTGGATCTAAAAGCTTGACCCACCACTGCTTGAACTAAAGGACCAGGTCTGTCAGATTGGCACCAATAGCAGACTTCTAAATCTTTATACATGGTCAGGCTCAGGGGTTCTAAAACTTCCTTCCACCGAGACCCCCTTCTGGCAACAAAAATCACTACACGACCCCAGGAGGGGGACCGAAGCCTGAGCCCACCCGAGCCCCATCACCCCGGACTGAGGGGCCAAAGCTGAAGCTCAAGGGCTGCAGCTAAAGGCAGGGGGCCTGTAACCTGAGCCCTGCCACCCAGGGCTGAAGCCCCATGTACTGGGGCTTGGGCTTCAGCTCCGAACCCCAGCAAGTCTAACAGCAGCCCTAGTGACCCAATTAAAACAGGGTCGCGACCCACTTTGTGTTCCCGACCCACAGTTTGAGAACCACTGGTCTAGCTATTAGAAGGGATCTCAGAGTCAGAGTGTGTTAGCTTGGATTACATTTGCGTGTTCACAAAATCCATCTGGCATGTGCTTAAAATCAGACCCTAACCTCAATACAAAGTTTAAAAAAATAGTTTTGAAATGTGTTAGGAAGAAACAGAGAGAAAACGAACCCTGATTCTCCAAAATAGTATATCTGTTCTTCTAGCAAATGCAATTGCGGGGCCAAATTCCGTTCTGTTATGCTGGAGTAAATAGTACAGGAACCCTAGTAGTTTTTGGATCACTATATCTTTTCCAGCCTAGCTCTCTTTTGTTGTAACATGTTTCTACTGTCTGGGTAAGGCTAAATTTTAGATTTTGTCCTACAAAGTACGCTGCATTGTCACACAACTCCCTGAGGAAAGCATAGTTAGTGTCCTCGTAACATGATAATTGATATATATTAATTAAGATGTTAAGCCTCTCGTTTCCTTGGATAGAAATTACTCAGGGGCCTGTTGATCTGTGCACTGAAATTCCTGATAGGTATGTATCTAAATGCCCTAACAACTAGCTCTCCACTGAGTAACTGAACAGAAGCCAAGTATTAAAGAGCACAGGCACACCAAAGGATTTTTCACTGCTTGCTGTTTCTTTGCTGTATAGAACTATGCAGTGCATGTTATGGAACCCCAGGGAACACTGTCATGCCCAAGAGAGACAGGAATATGACAAAAAAATACGTTAATTAGATGGTGTATACAGCATAGTAAGAGAGGAACCAGAGTGGTTCCTTCTTCTTCACCTAACACTCTGGAAATAGTAGTGTAGCTGTGGCCGCCCCAAGTACATGCGCACAGAGTCGGGGATGTTTTGTACTTGGGGTAGCTAGCCCGTGCTGCTGCTTGCTACTGCAGCTACACTATATTTTTAGCAAACTAACCTGATGAGAGCTAGCATAACTGTCTGCTTGCGCTAGGAATCACAGCCCCATACATCATAGTGTAGACATAGCCTGTGAATGTTCTTACTTACCACATTCTGTATTTGCAGGCAACACAGTTTCAGATGCAGGTGAAGTTCCAGGCTTCTTTCTGCATTTCCCTGTTACATGTAAAGTTGTCAGATTTGTATCTAAGTTATACTTGAGCATTACCTGAAGTACTCTGAGGGTTAGAGGAAGGACCATTATTAATTTATGGTCAGATTGTAGAGCTTTTATTCTCACTGGTGTGAGGAAATACTTAAATTGAGTAGAAGTTTCACAATCTTGGTCTCAATACTTGTACCATAGTAACACACAGAGGCACCCATATGCCTACCTCCCCCACCTTGTGGTAGGTGATATACAAACACATACTGTCACTATTTGGGGAACTGTCTATGAACACCTTACGAATACTTGTGGATGTTATGAAATTGCTGCATCAGATATGCTCTAGTTCAAAAGGAATTATTTTGGGGAAGTTCTATGGCCTTTGTTATATGGGAAGTCAGAAAAGATAATCACAATGGTCCCTTCTGGCCTTGGAATGTATGACTCCATGACGTGCAAATGGAGAGGAAAGAGGGACAAAATCAAATATATATAAAATGCCATTTTCACATGCCTATATATGTTTGCTTTTATTACTGTAAATAGATAAAGTAAATGCTGGTGCTGAAGCATTAGATCCTCCTTTCTAGAATGGAATTATACTTAGTCTTGTCTGCTGATTCAAAGGGAAAGTGATTCTTCATTTCCATTTGATCTATCTTTTTTTTCCCCTCTAGCACAATAAAGAATTATAATACTTTTAGATGTTGACATTTTAGAAAGCTGAGATGGGTCTGTAGCGGACTGCAAATGATGAAAGCTTAAAGAAAGTTATTTTCTTATAATAGCTCTAAATTGGTTCTCTTCTCAGAGTAGAGTGGTCCAGTGGATTGGGCTTGAACTTTTGCCCCCTTTGTAATCCAGTAGTGACCGTTGTAATACGAAATCATTCTAAATGTACAGCTTTTTGAAATCCAGAGTTAAGAGAGCTGATTCAACTTGAATTTTCATATTTTATATATTTAGGAAAGTATTATCATAAAGACATGAAGGGTCGTTTTTTTCCTGCTGTAATACAGTGCAAGCCTAAAAGTTAAAATTAGAAACTGCTTTCTATCAATATGCTGGAAGATCATAAATGAAAAGCAATGGGAAATTGGGATTTTAAACTTACACACTAGGAATAAAGCTTTTGCATTATTCAAGCTCTGAGCCCAAATAAGTCCTTGTACTAAATCCATTATTACAAGCTAAGGTCCCAATCCTGTAGCTGTAAAGTCATTTGGACGTCTTCTATTGACACCGGGATTCGTCCCTTAAACAGCTAAACTGCTAGAAGAGGCAGGCTAATTAATATGCATCTTTGAGTTAACAGAACTTTATTGCTTTACATTGTGCTTCAATTTTAATGTCTTCATCAAAGACAATAGAAACTATTCACATCTTGATGTGCACACCTACATCTCATTAGTATCTATGGCAGTTATGCATACATATTACGGAAATCGTAAGCCCTTTTGCGATCTGTAGTGCAGACTTCTTCACTTTGGCAGGTGCACATGCACACAAATATAGAGCAGACATATAGACCATCAAAGAGACAGGCTGCCGGATTATGTGTATAGTACTTATGTATCAACATCAGTACAGTAATAGCCCCTAACTCTTCACCTAAAATATAGAAGACCTTAGAAAATTACACTTTATACCCTAGGGAGTAGCGTGGAGCTTACAGTAAAGACAGATAAATAATACACAGGGATAATATAAAAGAGTGATGCATCTAATAAAACATAGTTTCAAAACATTTAAGCTGTTGACTTTTGGTATTTTATGGGGAGGCAAAAGGAGAAAAATCTGTTCTGCACTCTTTGTGAGCCTGTTATTTTTAAAAGTGTTTGCAATCACAGTTTTTACCCAATAGAGAAAAAGGGGAGAGTGGTATCAGAACCAAGATTGTTCCTTCCTTTTAGAATATGATCACCTAAGAACGCCAGCATACTGTTTAACAGACTATTGATCATCCACATTTTATTCCAAGTGCCTTTGCACACAGCAATTAGTAGATGTCAATCTATTTCCCCCCAACACTGTCAATGTAAGTAAATAGTAGTTTGGCAAAATTCAGTAAATTAGGCTGTAAGTCATTTAACACATTCAAGTAAAAAGGGTGAAAATCTCCTAGATTTTCTTTACCTCTGCTGGGTTAGAAATACTGTTCCCAAAACCAAAAACAACATCAAGAAAACTTCCATGGTTACCAAAGTGCCTCTGAAGGTAACAAAATCCTTCTTTAAGTGCTTACAATTGTTTGTCTATCTGCATGGTTTCTCAGATCTGGGTGAGATGGCTCTAATCTCCTGTTGCATTGACCTCTCACATTCATGCTGCTGTGGGTCATGGATCCATTATAAGAAATCTGACACATGCTAATATATTTCTAAAATGAGTATCCGTATAAAAAGGTTGTGATTTTTCTCCCCAATTTAGGCACAAATCTATGCTACATGAACTAATTTGATCACAAACTTTTTGAAGCTGAATATTTGTAAGAAAAATTGATTTCTAATTCCTGTTGCAGCCTTGCTGTGCAGAGGGGGTTATAAAATTCTAAGTAATCTTAAAATGGCTCATACTTACTGGGCAAACACATTGTCAAATCTTCTTTAGGTTTAAAGTGCCAGTATCAATTTGTTAAGCATCAACTTGCATTCATATGTGATTGATAGAATTAATGAGAAAAGCTCTGCTTATTCATAATTCTTCATCTTGTAAGCCTGAAATTCTTAGTAAACTGTTTGTTCAACCTAGCAATTTCATATGAGTATGTTGTCCAACTTCCTAAGGATATTTCTAGTTGCTTGGCAATGAATTGTGGAGCAATTCATTTGAAGTTCAATGAATATAGGAATAGAGTAATTTATTCAAATCCACCTCTTATTAAATCAGGATTTGACTTTTTTAAATATTTTTTTTCAGACTAATGAAACGGACTTGAAAGAATTAGCTAAACCTCAGTTGAATTGTGACAAAGTAATTCTGATGACTACGTTGTCTATTAAAGTTTTCACTCCCAGTAACTGTGAGCTGAACGGAGATGAATACATTTTCTACTGTTTTGTGAATTGTCAGAATTGGATTTATTTTTAAACAGTTTATTGTCTCAACAGCATCTTCCTTTCAAGATAAGTAACAAGTAGATCACACATATGCATTTTTACTTGGCCTGTGAGCATCTGAATATTTTACAAAGGGGGATGCTTTCCTTCTTTACTATTGGAAAATTATTCAGGTAGTAAAGGTAAAGAAGTTTCATGCTGCATTTGTGGAACTGGGACAGATCTCAAATAGGCAGAGATACTTGAATTATAAACCTCATAATAAATCCATGCATGTAGCCCTAAATGTTTGACTTTATATGCCGAAATAAATTTGTTAGTCTCTAAGGTTGCACAAGTACTCCTTTTCTTTTTGCGGATACAGACTAACACGGCTGCTACTCTGAAACTTCAAATATGTGACCAGTCTCATCTCACTGAGGCAGGTACTTCAAAATATAAGACTCTCCTTGATTCAAACTTTTGTGAAGTACAGTAAAAGCTTTGTTATCCTGTATGTTGGGGGAATGGGAGATGCCAGCTAGTCAAAAATTCTGATTAACTGAGAGTTATACTTACCGAGGAAGGGAGTTGGGGTGTGGGAGGGGGCTTGGGGCAGGGGGTTGGGGCACAGGAGGGGTTTCAAGGTGCCAGATCCAGGCGGTGCTCACCTCGGGCAGCTCCCAGCAGGTGGCGATGTGTCCCTGCTGCTTCTAGGTGGAGGCACAGCTAGGTGGCTCTGGGTGCTGCCTTTTCCTGTAGGCGCCACCCCCACAACTCCCATTGGCCATGGTTCCCAGACAATGGGAGCTGCTGAGCAACCCTATCAGAAATTCAGATTTCTTGAGCTTTCTGGTTGGTAGCGAGCTGGATAACACAGCTTTTACTGGTTTCAGAGTAACAGCTGTGTTAGTCTGTATTCGCAAAAAGAAAAGGAGTACTTGGGCACCTTAGAGACTAACCAATTTATTTGAGCATAAGCTTTCGTGAGCTACAGCTCACTTCATCGGATGCATGAATGGGCTGTTCAGATAATTGGGTATTGTCCAGCCCACTAATTCACAGATCTCTTGAACTAATAGCAAGAAAGAAATGCAATAATATATCATGATTTTATACTTAGCCATGTGCCGTTTTGGCTGCTGTAAACTCATATTCTCTTTAGAGTGAAAGAGAGGAAGGTTTGGAAAGAAATGTCAGCACTTTTTTGCGTTACAATAATATGAGTTGTAAAATAGGTCTGTAAGATTGATTGGAGTCTGTAGGAAAAACCCTGAAATTTTTATTGTGGAGAATTGTTAGTTCTTGATTTGAACTTGAGCTGCTGCTTTAAAGCATCTATAGAGTATATATAATAGTATAGATCACAAAATTTGACATTTTATACAGTGTAATTTGAATTGAGTTGGTAAGTCAAAATGCAGTGCTGAGAAAACACTGAGGGGGAAGGATATGAAATAGCTTATTTCAATTGAATAAAATTAGCAGTCACACAGATAATCAATGATCTCTGATATGAAATAACTGTCCATAGTGCACCAGAGTTGAAAAAAAATGCCCTCCATCTGTGTAGGATTACCAGATAGCAACTGCGAAAAAATGGGACAGGGGGTGAGGAATAATAGGCGCCTATATAAGAAAAAGTCCCAAAAAATGGGACATCTGGTCACCCTACATCTGTGTGTGTGAGAAACTTTGTACTCTCAAACTCCTGCATGCACACTTTTCAAGCACTAATATGTGTGTGTGTGTGTGTGTGTGTGCCTCTACAAATAGACAGTAGGGTAAGGCCCATTTGACAATTTGGTCCAGTAAGTTTAAAAAATGGTGTGGGACCTCAATATGTAATGTTTTCCAGACAAGTATAATTGCAATCGTATGAGAAATAGTGTATTTGTTTGTTCTTTCTGAAGATTGTTACTTCATTTACAGTGTGTTAAAATATAACAATTTTGTTGTTGTTGTTGTTAAAATGGAAAGGAAAATTTCACAGAAACACAATAGTTTAGGTTTCAGAGTAGCAGCCGTGTTACTCTGTATTCACAAAAAGAAAAGGAGTACTTGTGGCACCTTAGAGGCTAACAAATTTATTTGAGCACATGCTTAGGCTCAAATAAATTTGTTAGTCTCTAAGGTGCCACAAGTACTCCTTTTCTTTTTACAATAGTTTAGGTAATGAGAACTTGACAGGAATAAATATTCCCTGTAGCCAGAAGTGTCAAGAATTAGCCATGTACTATCTCAAGCGAGGAGTTTTGCCTGAGGATTGGGCCTTGTGTGTGATACAGGAATGCAGCTGGTTATAGTGACTGGAGCATAAGATATACATTCAGGACCCTTGAGTTATATTCCTGAGTGTATGCCCCCTCAATATGATTCTCATTAGATAATTCTCTCTCTGCTTAGATAAATCTGTAACTCTAGAACAACACATACACTACAGAGTTGCTGTGTAGCGTATTTAGTTGAGGTGTGTACGGAGCTTTGTGAGCCTGAGATGAAGGATGCTGTATAATTATGCAGAATTTCCTGTGTATTAATTCTGAGCCCTTTTCTCTGGATATTCTAGGCCATCTTCCCTGATTTGCTGTGGCTGCTTTGGGCTGTATGCTGGGTCTCATCTGGTACTGGTATAACTAGCCCAGAGAAGAGCACCCTTGCGGAATCTGATGTAGAACTGGCATAGGAGTTTCCTGCTGCTGCTATACATAGCAAGGGAAAGGTCGTGCTCTGGCATGAAAAGGACTGTGCCTGGGACCCATTTCTACTCCATACTGATTCCCAGCTACATTTTCAGACTCTTCTGGTCCTTTGCAGCTGTTTGTTAATTATGGCAGCCCTGGGGCAAGATCAGAGAAGAACAAAAATGTACTTTATGTCCACAGTTCAGCAAAATGTAGGCAGTGCTTGAATTACAGACAGACTTTGAGGGTTTACTACTTTTAGGGGCTACCTCACTTCAGTTTTGGGCCCCCTTATTTCTCACAATTGTTTAAAGAAAGCCATTTGGCATTCAGGACTCCTTAATTTCCCCTCTCCCCCCATAATTCTATTGTGGCACTTAGGCATATTCTTAACTCGCGCCACTGAAATTACTCATATGCTTAAAGTTAAGTGTTGATTTAAATGCTCTGCTGAATCAGGACATGTTCAACCTTTGTGTCCACACATCCCTGTCCTGTGCTCTCTGCAGTTTTAGGTGTACCTCCATGCTCACAGTAACATGGAGAAAGGAGTTGCCAAACTACCAAAGAAAACAGTTTAAAGCATAGCCAAATGTAACAATTTAGTTAAATAAATCCATATTATAATTATAGGACACACTTCCTTCGCTTAAGGGCAAAGGTTCATGCCCACTAAAATAGTTTGTTTCCAATGCAACTTTGTGAGATATCATGGTATTTATCCCCTTTCAGCTGCCCAGTGTAGTTGGGGCATAGGTGTGTCCCATTTTAAAGGAACATTGATAAGGGAACTTAAGGGTGCAGGTACACTGTGATAAAGGACCTGCAGCACAGCTGTGGCTGTCTCTTGCATCTCTCGGGCTGTAGGGCTATAAAACTGTGGTATGGACGTTTGGGCTTGGGCTGGAGACCGGGCTCTGTGAGCTTCTCTGCTTGCATTGTAAGCCCAAGCCAATTTTATAGCCCTGCAGCCAGAGCCCTATGAGCCCGAGACAGCTGATTTGGGCCAGCCATGGGTCCCTATTGTAATGTAGACATACCACTAAAGAAATAAAGGGAAGGTCTATGTGCTGCTATGATTTTTTTTATGGAGAGCTTTATGAGAACTTTAAAAACATTTAGTTACTCTCTCCACAAAAGCAGGCGTGTGGGTATTTTCTACCTGCAAAATGAGATTAAGTAATGTGTGTCCGTGTCCCATCCCTAAATGACTTGTGTGTATATTTGTTTTAAAGGGGCATAATCAACCGGTGCTGATTTTTAAGCCTGTGCTGATTGATTTGCCCTGTTTGATGTATTATAAATCACACAAGAATAAAGTCACAGTGAAAATTTCATTAAACTTCTGAGGCAAAAGAGATCCATAAATAAAACAGTATGAAAGGGAAGACAGCAGGAATACACTATTTCTTTTCCTTTTTAAAATTTAGATTTAAGTTTACCGCCAAGGCCATTTTAACGTAGAGAAAAATAATAGCAGGAAAATAACTTGTCAAAATCTAACTGTGAAGGTGTGATTATTCCTAAATTTATCCTTTGAAATGCAGCAATATCTCAGTAGCCTTCATTTAGCCATCTATAGCACCCACTGTTGTATATTATTAATCATAATTATTATTTATGATTCATTCTATTAGGTCAGTTTAATGCCCTTACTCTGGAAATCTCCTGTTAACTCCAGTGGGAGTTAACCTGAGTCAGAACCTCAGAATGTGGAAACATGGTTGTTTAATTTCCTGCAATTCTAAAATTCCCATCATCCACACTGACAGACCTGTGACCTTGTTGAATTTCACACCAACCTTTTTTTTATTTTTTTTGGTGTAAACTTTCTTGCAATTTCCTACTTTCCTCTCATCGATTATCCCTTTTCTGTCTACAACCAGACAACTCAGAGAAATATTTTTAATTCTTTTGAAGTGATAAGTTTCGCAATTAACCTGTGAATCTATGTACAAAAGGGGAGGGGGGAATCGGACCTGTATATCTGAAATAATGCCTTAAAAATAAAACCTACTGGGATATAATATTAACTCGTACAACTTAAAGTGAGCTCTTTTCCGGTTTCTTCATTGAAGAGTAAAATTTAGGTTAGATGTTGAACAGAATGGATTTTCATTAACAATGGGGTAGAGTGGGGTAAACAAACCCAAACCTCTATATATCTATTTTGAAGTTGGATCTGATACTTATTCTTCACTTGTTCCTTTTTTATACCCAATAATTCATGTTGTACTCAGACCACTCCATTACATCTTAGCATCTTAAAATAAGTCAGAAGGTTCTCATCTTTTGGTTCTATTATATCCTTTTGATACAATAGAATATATCTTATTGCCAATTAATCCATGCCTTCACAGATGGTTTTACAAACAGTAAAGCCAAAATTCAGGAGATAAAACACTCGTGTTTTAACTGAGAGCAGAATTGGATCATAGAAAGGGAACTCAGTCTGCTTCTTTGAAACAGAAACCAATCTCAAATGTAGCCCAGGTGTCCTGAGGAGCTACTGAGAAGGTGTCAGGCTGCTAACACTGGCCTTGTCTACACAGTATGCTAGCCACAGGGTAAGTAGTTGAGTGCTTGTCAAGGCATAGTAGCCTGCCCTGCTACTGCATAAACACACTGTTACTAGAAGAACCTAAGAAGAACCTACCGAAGTATAGGTTTCAGACTAGCAGCCGTGTTAGTCTGTATTCACAAAAAGAAAAGGAGTATTAGTGGCACCTTAGAGACTAACAAATTTATTTGTTAACCAATAAATAAATAACAAATAAATTTGTTAGTCTCTAAGGCTCCACTAGTACTCCTTTTTTTCTTTCTACCTAAGTATGTGCTTCATAATAACAGTGATAGCAGCCTGAAGTGTGGAGTCCTCCCCTGCTCTTTATCTTCTCGCTGCATTGCTTTCTGATCTGATCTAGTCTGCTCAATTCTGTGTTCTTCTTACTGCTTCTCTGATACATCTTCATTCAGTTTCATGTTCCCCTTTGTACTGTTAAAGTAATGGGTTTTGTTCACTTCAGCCCAGAGCTGCACCAGATTCTGGCAGATTCATATGGCCAAGTGATGCATGATACAGTCTTATCAGAGTATAGCCAGGTGCCATCCCAGCGCACCCCCTTCATGGCCTGGTATGGCCCTGCAGGCACCCTGCCTCACTTTTCCTCTATGGTCTCCAGAAATAATCTACTCACAACAAAAAGTCTTTTAAGGCAATATTGCCACCTTCTTGGGGTGTAATATATTCAACATAGCTCAGCTCTCCAAACTGAGCTTCCTTTCACCCATTCCTGCATTTAGGGTTTCTTCTTTCTGGGGTTGGCTGGCAAGTTCACCCCTTTAGATCAGGGTTTCAACACCCTGCTTTTAGAAACGGCATGCTGCTTAGTTCTTCCCTTCAGCAGCTGCCTCTGGGATGGCTTGAAGCCTCACCTGCCTGGTCATCTGACCACACTTCTACTTCTCCCCAATGGGTCTAATAATCCCAAACACCAGTCTGGACCAGTTGGGAGAATCTTGTCCCACCCATTCTCGAAGGCACCTTGTCCCAGGTACTTAAGGAACAGCCTAAGTTTTTCCCCATGTCTTCCCTCTCCCACACACCAACAGTTAACAGGGACCAGTTTCCTCTCACTCAATGTTTTGATTTTTCTGGAGACCTGGAACATGGTAACTGGCCTTGCTACCTCTTCCAGTCTTAAAGGGACAGTACCTCATTACAAGCAGCCATTGTTCTGCTGTTTCAGACCGTAGAGATGGGCAAGCCTGGAGAAACTGCAATCAGGGTGGGATCATGGATGCAGAGCAGAGGAATATGAAGGTAAACCACTTCCAGGCAGGGGTCAGACCACACAGAGATGGCACAGCGGTACTCAGGAATGGGTGCCCAGTGTGTATTCACAGTAGTAACACCACAATAAAAGCAACTTCGTAGTCTGCCTCATAGCTCATAGTATGGTGGCTGCCTCACCAGGTGGCAGTGATAACAGTTTGTGGATATGTGAACATGTACTGTGTGAAGCAGGAAAAACCAGGTTGAGAACAAGGTTAGCACCAATGATGACAAAGCCATTGTGTGCAATGGGTATAGGTACATAGTCTCCTTTTCCAGGGTAACTGCCAAGCTGGCAGTTCTCTGCTCCACAGAGCTTCTTCTAGCAGCTTTGCGGTATTTAACTTTCTATTCCTTTTAGAAAAGGTGACACATGTCTGGAATTCAGGAAAACCTGCCATGTTTGCTATTCTGGTAGATGCTAAATGTTAGAAGCAGTCAGACCTTTAGAAAAGCAAATTTGCAAGAAGCCTGGATGGGGAAGGCTTCCTGCTGAACTCAATATAGGAGGGCAAGCAACATTTTCTCTCTTTGATTTCTGTCACATTCAACAGAGTTCCCCAGGTGGTTAGACTGCTTTCAATGCTATGTACCTGTTAGAAAAAGCTAATTTAGGAGCCATCAGGTAGCTGTTTATTTAACAGAAACTCAATATTGAAAGTGGAGCAGCCAGTGGTGAGAGCAGTTGTTGGGTGTGTGTGTTTGGGGTGGGACTTCTAGGGTGGGGAAAAAAAATCTGTGCTTTATCTTGATTTGGCTTCTCAATCCTAAAGTATGTTCTTCAAAATATCACAGAACTAATGTTTTCATGCTATTCTGTCTCTCCCCATGTACATTCTGGTCTATATAAGGAGTATGTATGGCATTGCTCAGGTCCATATTACATGCAAGTATATTCCATGGGTATGAAAAAAACTCAGGCTAGCTAGATAGAATTTGACACAATTAGAGATGAGCTGGAACAGTAACCCTAGCTCCTTATTCCTCTGAAGTAAGTGTGTGTGTGTGTGTGTGTGTGTGTTCAGACTCTGAAAGCAGATCAAATCAGGATTTCACAGCAGGATCTTTTCTCCAATGGAACCAAGTAAGATCCTGGGTTTGAACACACTAAGGGCATATCTAAACATACACCACTGCAGCGAGTCTAGCACAGAGGTCTCATGGCAGCATAAGAAAACCACCTCCGTGAGCAGCAGTAGCTGTCAGTGGGAGAAGTTATGTTTCTCAGCAGGGTGATTTATTCACACCACCTGAGTGACATAAATTATAACATAAGCTGTAGTGTATTCATGGCCTTGATGTTTGGCTGTTCCTCAGAGCTCTCTGCAAATTTCTGATCCTGGTGCTGCTCTCTGCTGGGCTGGGCCCCTCTTAACTGTTCAAAGCAACCTGAGAGCTGCTCTAATTAAACCAACTGCAGAAAGGGACAAAACGTGATCAAAGATTGGCATTGTTAGGGCCTGTCGCAGTCCCACTTCCCTCCTTGCATGCCTTCCTTTTCCCAGGCACATCAACATGAAGGAAGGAAGGAAAGAAGGAAGGAAGGAAGGAAAAGTGGTCTAAGTGCACTCATTTCAGCTCTGTACCAATGAGTATTCTCACTGTGCCTGCTGAGCTGGGTTGGTCTGCTCTTTGACATTCTGAGAGAGCCCAGGGGGTAGCTTTAAGAAGGTGCTCACCCCCCCTGAGAGTATGGTAGGTTAAACATTAAGGAGTGACAGAATATAACTTGTACGTGAGGTCACTGAAGGGAATGGTGAAACAGCTTAGGCGACAGTGCCACCAATCAGTGTGCATCATGCTCAGTGCTCTGTTAAATGTTCAGAATCTTCACTTTCCTAGTTTGGCCAAGACAGTGGGCCAGATCTTCTGGTGATACACACTATGTATTGCCATCAGGCCATCAACCATGGGAATCACCTGAGCCTCTGGGTTTACTGCTCTAAAGAGTGCTGATAAGTCTAGAACTAGTACGAACATCTGTCCTTTGTCCATCAATAAACAATTATTTAGCAGCAGGACCAGTGTTGTCTCCATACAGTACTAAGGCCTAAAGTCAGATTTAAAATGAAACAGGGCCAGTGTTCCCTCTAATTTTTTAGATCCATGTGCGGAATGAATTTTGTTATGTTCATCAATATGGTGGTCTATGTGTGGTGTGGGTGGGGCTAAGGGGTTCGGAGTCAGTGCTGGGGCAGAGTGTTGGTGTGAAGTGGTGCTCTGGCTAGAAGTGCGGGCTTTGGGGTGGGTCTGGAGATGAGGGCTTTGGGGTGCGGGAGGGGGCAGAGGGTTGGAGTGCGGGAGGGAGGGAGGGCTCTGGCAGGGGGTATGGCCTCTTGGGTGGGGCCAAGGGCCATGGCGGCTCCAAGGCTGGAAACAGGGGAGAGGTGTCTGTCCCCTGGCCACGCAGCCCTTGATAGCCTGCTGCACGGTCATGCGGCCACGCGGCTTACAGGGAACTTAGATCAGCAGAAGACTTCAGAAGACGCTACAGTTGCCACAACACAACCAATTTGTGATCTATTTATAGCTGGAAAGCTATGGCTTTTGACATTTTTTATTTTATCCTTTCTCCTGGAGGGTTTCTGCACAGCTGTGTATGCATATATTTCATGTGCCATGCATATTTTTATTTTTTTTTTGCAGAAAATAGCTTCTGCTGAAAGGTTGCTGCAGTTCTGCTTTATGCCCCCCACTAGAACACAGCAGCAGCTACTGGCCAGCCCCAGCTATGATAGGAAAGATAAAGAGTCTGTCTTCTTTACTGTGCCTGTTGAGCCAGGTCAGGAGATGTTGGGGGTGGGGGATTTGGGGAGACAGACAGCATGGGACTACTAGGGGGGGTCAGACAGGGGCCCATAATGGTTAGTGCAGGAGACAGACTAGAGCAGGGGCTGAATGAGTGGAGGCACAGGGCCACTGGGGGCAGGTAGACGCAGGACCCCCGGGGGAAAGGGGGATGGCTGATTGTGGGCACAGATACATGGGAACAGGGGGTGCAGGGACACATGGAGATGAGGGGAGGGGGCTTGCTTAGCTGGGTGCAGGAACACATGGGGATGGGGCTGACTGAGGGGGGAGGTGCAAGGACACATGGGGACAGGAGCAGATGTGTCTGACTGAATGGGAGAGGCTAGGGGTCAGCCAGGGTCTGCATGGGGAACACTCCCTAACAATCCCCTCCCACCCCCACTCCCACCCCCAAAAAAGCCCTGTTCCATACTTTTCCCACCCTTACCCAACAACCATTCAAGTTCATACCCAGGTTCCTTCCTAGCAATTACTTCCCGCTCCATCAGCTCCTCAATTAACTCTGACTCTCCCAAGCCTTTGCACTGCTTCTGATGGGTGCATGATATATGGTTCTGTATTGTAGTTTTAAATGAATTGTTACTCAGAGTTCCATATTGATATGCCTAGTAAGGAATCTATTTGTCAAAAAATCATTTCCTGAAACTTTTTTGTTGTCTGTATTGTTACAGACATACTTGCTGATGGTATTTTGAAATAAATTACCAACATAATTGAAACAGGTGTGATTATATTGTGTTATTTTGACAAATAAATAATGCAGAATTTTAAAATAGTGTGTGAAGAATCTTAATTTTTTTAACACAGAATTCCCCCAGGAGTATATCCTACATCATCACACTGCTTTTTTAAAAGTGTATTGCTATTTGTTAGGGCCAAAACCTGTTCAGTTTATGTCATACTTGATCATTGTTGGGGTTGTTTTAGTCCCCCTCTGTTTGAACTAAGTAAAGCCCAGATTCAAAAAGGTGCTCAGCCTTCTTCAGGATTAGGCACTTAATTGCTGCATGGCAAATCCTAGATAGAATAGTGGCCTAAGCCTAAAATCTGGGACATAAGGCCAAAGACAGTATTTCCTGAGTTAGGCAGCAATGAGTCTGCACCGAGGGATCTTGTCAGCCCCAGCATATTATGGAGGCTTTCAGTTACTGTAGTGATGAGGGCCGTTTAGCACCTAGGTAAGCAGAGGAGCTCTTTGCACTGCAGCATGGAAGAGAGAAAAGAGAGCATATTATGGGTCTGTACACAGTGCAAATCCACAAGGACTAAACCATACGAATACCTTTCAGCGGCCCGCTGTTATTTGGCTACATGAGTTGGAAGGACCTGTAAAATGGCAATAAACTAAGAAATTATCTAGCAATACTTGTCTCTACAGTGAGACCTCTAACTAAGGCAATTGAGTAGACACTTTTAAACACCCTTTTTAAAGTGTTCTCGTGGTTTCTAGCACAGTTTAGCTGACCTTTAAAGACCATTTTTTCTAGGTCACCAATTTTTTGCTGGTGTCTGGTGTAGTCCCTAGACAGGTATCACTGTACATATATTATTGAAAACAAACTCCAGTGCAATTTTCCTTGTAACGTTTTTGTTTCATTTGGAGGAGAAAGATTTAATTGAAGTATACCAATCTTAGATAAAGTTCTTCATATCTGATTCACAGACAATGGCTGAGAGAGCCCCTTGACACTTAGTTTTTTTTTTTTAAATTTACAGGCTTTTCCCATTTTGTGTAAAATCCAGATTTTCCTTTAACTTCAAAGACATATCCCTTGTGAAACACTTTGTAGTTACTGGATTTCCAGTCTTTGCAGCACCAGAAATCTGTGTGATCACACAGAGAATTCTAGCTTAGTATTAGTTATGCTGAATTTTTTATTGGATATTAAAATGAACTAAATAGTGTTTTTGGATTAATCAAGGAACCAAAAACCATGAAGAGAATAAATTCTTGAATTGCCTATACAGCACCTCTAGGAGCCTGGGTAACAAACAAGAAGGACTGGAATTGTTCATTTATGAGCATAAATTCAATCTAGTTGGTATTACTGAAACCTGGTGGGATGATCCACACAATTAAAATATCAAAATCCATGGTTATAACCTGTATAGGCAGGATTGAATTGGCAAAAGGGGTGGGAGAGTGGCATTCTGTCGAAAATGGCATTACCTATTTCTGAGTCACTGATAACTTGATCTTAAATGCTTATGGATCAATGTCCTAATAGATAAAGCACAAAAAGTGGTATTAGTTTGTGTCTACTACAGAACACCAAATCACAGTAGGGAACCGGATGTCCCGCTCCTTATGCACCTACCTATAAGGTGTGTGGTGTGGGGGGAAAACTGTGTGATCATCATCATGTGGGACTTCAATTTGAATGACATGCTGGGGATCTCGTGCTGCAAATACTAAAACATCCCTGGTAATTCTAAACACTATAGGACACAATTTCCTAACTCTGAAATTGTTATCACCTACACGGGAGATTGTTTTAGACCTTGCCCTAACAGATAAAGAGGAACTTACCATAGAACTAATAATCTACAGTAACTTAGATACAAGTGCTCATGACTTGATCACATTGCTAATGTGCAAGCAGGATAAAGTCCAGGCCAGTAATACACACATGCATGGGTGTAGGCACATACACGCAAACGCACACACACACATGTTGCTTTAATAAGGCCTATTTCACAAAACTGAAACAGCGTAGGAATAAATGGTCAGTTTTTACAATGGAAAGAGGTAAATAGCAGGGTCCCCCAAAGATCTGTAGTGGGACCCGTGCTGTTCAACATGTTCATTAATTATCTGGAAAAGGGAGTGAACAGTTAAGTGTCAAAATTGGAGATGATACCAAATTATTCAAGATAATTAAGTCCAAGCTGATTGAAAAACTTGATGACTGGGCAACAAAATGGCAGATGAAATTCAATGTTGATAAGTGCAAATGAATGCACATTGGAAAAAATAATCACAATTGCACATATAATGATGGGTTCTAAATTAGCTATTACCACTCAAGAAAGAAATTTTGGACTCACCTTGGATAGTTCTTTGAGAACTTCATCTCAGTGCACAACAGTGGTCAAAATGGAACTCTGCTCTGGGATGTTGTGATGGCCAAAATTATAACTGGGTTAAAAAAAGAACTAGGTAAGTTCATGGAGGATAGGTCCGTCAATGGCTATTTTTCTGTACACATCCCCTGTGCTGGTACTGGCCACTGTCGGAGACAAGATACTGGACTAGATGGACATTTGGTCTGACTCATTATGGAAGTTCTTATGGTATTTGTTTACTGTAGATAAATGGTGAAATGCAGACGTGTATGTATATATCTACCTGTATATCTGTGTATTATATACAGTATTTATACATGCATGTATAAGTGCTGATAAAACAATATTTAATATTAAAATATTATTTGCATGCCTATTGTTACTTGTTATCACACAATTACTAGTTATGACACAGATAAAATTTAAGTGCTTAAAAACAATGAAGATTAGCAAAAATTAGTCAGTACATTACATGCTCCTGCCTACATCGTCAAAGTAAGACCTAACTGCATTTTTGAAAAATAGGTTTTGAAGAAATAGATTTCATCAAGTATTATCAATAGGAGTGGGTTTTGGATCCATGGTAGCTGTGGGTAAAATCGTGTATTAATATATGGATAGTTTTCATGCAGTGGGAGATTGGTCAACTAAATAAAAGGGGATTATGGATTAGAAATAAGGATTTATCAATAACTAACTATTTGTGGTTACAGCAAGTAACTAATCCAGGAAATAACTTAAAAAAAAAAAAGCATCATCCAAATAAATTTAAAATGGAATCTGAGTATTTTTGTTTTGTTATCTTAATTTGAATTATGTTGCATTATCTCATGTCATAGAGGTTACCACAACAAGTAATGAAAAATACCACCATGTAATGTAACAGAAACCTGTATAGTGTAGGATCTGAAGTCATTTACCATTGAATAGCCAGGTTCTAATACAAATATACTGTGACAGAGGAAAGCAGAGCCTACTACCCTAATTATTATGTGGATATTTAGGGCATCTTTCAGCATAATGCCAACATTGTTTTATTATTGAATTGGGGTTGAACATACAGGAAACAGAAATTAAAAAAAAATTGTACATTATTGCTTTGCACCTAGCAAATCAGAAGCACAATGCAATTTATGCAATGCAAATTGGTTACTTGATTTGGAATTTGTTTTCCATATGCAATGCATTCAATTTGAGAATGCACAGGGGAGCTCATTTAGCTAATTTAGAGCAGCGTGGTACCTTGGAGAGAACAGGCGATATTACAGAAACAAAAATCAAGAGACTACGCCCGGTGAGCCTCCATGGTAGCAGGTAAAAGAGCCTGATGTGCACACTCAGACCTCCCTTGTGCTGGTGAAGTTAAAATTACTTTTGCTTTAGTGACTGGCAGTTTAGACAAAGGGCCAGTTGCCAAATAAATATGATTTTTAAAAAAACTGGATTAAGGCAGTTTTGAAAACTTCACATCAATGAGCCCCTGCACCTACCACTGGAACTTGGTCAACACTGACATGGTTTCATAGACTAGGGAATCCTTCCGGGGCATGGACCTGTCCTGCTGCTGCTAGTCAGCATTTTTAAGCATTATGAAATAAACAAAGACATAGATTTATAGGGTCTGTGGCTTTTTGTGATTTTAAAACTGAATCGTACAAAACCTGGTGTTAATAAAATCAATTAAATTTCAGTGTTGAACTCGGTCATGGGCATATTACAAACAATAGCCAGTGTTTGGACACTGGGGAACAGGGAGACCAATTTTATGCAATCTCTTTTTCTAGAAGAGTATTTCACTTGTGTGCATCTTGTTTCAAATGCCAATGGCCTCTTACAAGGTGGTATTTGTGATGGAAACAAAGAACATGAGTTTATGGATCAGCACTTGACTAGGACCAGAACCAGAAAAAGAAGGAGAGAGAGAGAGAGGATAGCCTTGTTTTAAGGTACTGGTATGGAGTTCAGAAGATCAGGTTCAACTCTGATTCTGCCACATATTTCTTTTGTGATAGTGGGCCAGTCACTTAATCTCTGTGTTTTAGTTCCTCACCTTTAAAATGAGGATAATATTACTTCCCTTCTCTAGACTTTCCTATCTATATAGATTCTAAACTCTTCAGGGAAGGGCTTCTATCTTATTCTTTATTTAAACAGTGCCTGTCTGATGCTACTATGTAATAACTACTAATACAGCCAGTGCTTGTCAAGTGTCTTGGTCCTGAAAAAAAAATACTCTGCTAAAGTATATCTAGAATTAGCGGGTTATTTTACCATGTTATTCTAATAACCGTCTGGTTTCTTTTTTTTCCTGATAGTTTAAGCCCAATATGATTTTAGCAGTTGTTTGGAAGAGGTACAAGTGGAAAGTTTGTACCTTCTCTATGGTCCAGTATTGATTTCAGGTGGTGAAATCATTCTGCTAGCTGATGAGAGATGAACAACTAAATGCACGTTGGAACCAAAGTGGAGGGAAGAAAGCAAGATAGTAATCGGAGTCATGTAGTTTTTAAGGTCTGATACCTCTGAATGGCTGTGTGTGACACGGTACACCTACTGCAGCCCCACCTCTTCCATGAACACAGACTTCACCGAGACTATCTTCCTTTCAAACACCAGTGTGTACTTTATTTACAGTGTCTCAGTCCTTCCACACATACATCCACACCTTTACACTGTTTTCCAGCTTTCTGGCCCATTCTCTCAGGGAGGGGGAGTTGAAGTGTGTACTCAGAGAGCTCCCCTTGTGAGGCTCTTCAAGACCCCCCTCATTCATTCATTCATTCATTCATACATTCCCCCCTCTCCCCCCAAGCACTTTCTTCTTGTGCTCTTTTAAAATCACTTGCCTGAGATTGGTTAATTTGCTTATTAACTTCTTAACCCCACCCTGACCTAGTCATCAGACACACCCCTGACCAACCAGACCTTCCTTGGGGAAATCTAATTGGTGCTAATAATGGTCCAAAGTGCTGGCTCCAGTGGTGAGCTGGAGCTGGTTCCCACCAGTTCGCTAGAACTGGTTGTTAAACTTAGAAGCCCTTTTAGAACCAGTTGTTCCATGAGGGACAACCGGTTCTAAAAGGGCTTCTAAATTTAACCGGCCAAAAGTGGTGCCTTAGGTGCCAACTCCATGGGTGCTCCAGGGCTGGAACACCCAAGGGGAAAATTTGGTGGGTGCAGAGCACCCACCGGCAGCTTCCCGCCCTACCCCACCCCCAGCCCTAGCTCACCTCTGCTCCGCCTCCTCCCCGAATGTGCCGCCCCACTCTGCTTCTCCGCCCCCACCCCCCAGGCTTCCCGTGAATCAGCTGTTCGCGCGGGAAGCCGGGGAGGGCAGAGAAGCAGGCGGCAGCTTCGCACTCAGGCCCAGGGAGGTGGAGGTGAGCTGGGGTGGGGGGGCACAAGGAGGGCTGCCTGCACCACAGCAAGTAACCCGGGGGGGGGGGGGGGGATGCGCAGAGGAACTGCTCCCTGCCCCAGCTCACCCCTGCCACTCTCAGCCTGAGTGTGAAGCTGCTGGTTTGTGGGAAGCCGGGGAGGGGGGTGGAGAAGCAGAGCGGGGCGGTGGGTTCAGGGGAGGAGGTGGAGGTGAGCTGGGGCCGGGCGCGGCGCAGGGAGCTGCCAGTGGGTGCTCTGCACCCACCAAATTTTCCCCATGAGTGCTCCAGCCCCGGAGTACCCACGGAGTCGGCGCCTAAGGCGCCAGTTTTGATGTAATCAGTGGGGGGAGCGGCCGCTCCCCCTGCTCCCCCCCAGCTACACTCCCCCACCCTTAGGAGCCAGAGGGACCTGCCGGATGCTTCCTGGGAGCTGTCCCAGGTAAGCACGTCCAGGACTCCCCACCTCGCCCCCTGGCAGGTCCCTCTGGCTCTTAGGGGTGGGGTGGGCACCCACTACAGTGGCCCATGAGACCCTCCTGCCCGGTTCTGGGGGCAGTCAGGGGACAGGGGAGGGGGGTGGATGGGGCATGGGTCCTGGGGGGGCATCAAGGAACGCAGGGGGTTGGATGGGGCAGGAGTCCTGGGGGGCGGGAGTGGGCAACGACTCCCTCATGGGATGAGGAGGGAACCAGTTGTTAAGATTTTGGCAGCTCATGACTGGCTGGCTCCATCTCCATCTCTCAGCCCTGTGTCACAGTAGGGATAGAAACAAACCCCATATACCTCTGGAAATGAGAAAATTCCAGCCACATCTACCTCTGAAGGTAGACATGACATTGGACTGCAGGCATGTCACTGGGGTATGTCTACACTGCAATTAGATACCCACAGCTAGCTTGTGCCAGCTGACTCAAGCCAAGGGGCTGTTTAATTGCAGGATAGACAGACATTAAGGCTTGGGCTGCAGCCCGAGATCCGGGACCCACCCACCTTGCAAGGTCCTAGAATCCAGGCTCCAGACCAAGCCAGAGTCTACACTGCAATTAAACAATCCCTTACCTTGAGTCAGCTGGCACAGGCCAGCCTTGGATTTTTAATTGCAGTGTTTTACCCTGAGTGCTTTAGCCTGGTTTGATGTTTCTGAGTATTTCATAAATTCAAGTTGAAGGACTGAATATAGCATGTCATTGAGCTAATAGCAGTGTAATTTTCATTTTCAGATCAGTCTCTTAAGTTATTGTGTTGATATGGAACACTTACAGCCACTTTTAGATTACTACTATTCGTAAATTGCTTGTTTCTACGGGTTATATAGCAAACTGTCCTGTGTGTATGCCTCTCTGCTGCTGTCACCTGAAACATCTGTTGTTGGCCATGTGCCAATAAGTTTGGAATTGTCTTTTAACTTTAGTGGCTGGACTAAACTCTGATTAGAAGCACTGAAACTACTGACAGCTAAAAGAACGAGGAGTACTTGTGGCACCTTAGAGACTAACATTAAGGTGTCACAAATACTCCTCGTTCTTTTTGCTGATACAGACTAACAGGGCTACCATTCTGAAACCTATTAACAGCGAGTTAATTGCTCGTATTTTTGGAGCAGGAAATCATGAGTTCCTTTTCCCTGATTACATAAGTTTGGCTAATAACCTTGTGGCATAAATTTCAGAGGAGATGAGAACATGCAAAACGCATTGAGCTCTAGACCTCCTGAAAAATCAGGACACACATATGTGTGTATGCACACAAGGGTGCATGCCTGCTGTCACAAACTGTTATACTTGGCTCCAGCATGTATGGAAACCTCGATACTTTGCATTGTTACAGTATTCTATGGGATTTTCCACTGAGTAAATAGCACAACAGCATAAGGAAGTTTATGGAAAAGTGGTCAGTAGCCTTTGTGGAAAGGCAGTGAAGGAAGGTTCTTGCTGACTTGTACATGACGTGCGTTTTATTAAATTAAGACTTTAAGTTCTTAATTTAACAGCATTGAACTGTAGGCTGAATGAGTGTTGCTTAAATAGGGGATTATGTAGTGGCTTCTCTGCAGTAGTGGCACCCTCTCCTCTAAGGAAATGTCTGAACTACTCAAGTGTGTAGTAGTTCTTGCCCAGTGGTTGCTGACCTAAAAATGCTATATAACAGTGGTGGGCAACCTGCGGCCCACGGGCCACTCGCGGCTTGCAAGACAGTTTGTTTACATTTTCACAGCCACCCACAGCTCTCAGTGGCCGCGATTCGCTGTTTCCAGACAATGGGAGCTGTGGGAAGTGCTAGCCAGCACTTCCCTGCAGCCTGCACAGCTTCCCGCAACTCCCATTGGCCGGGAACGGCAAACCATGGCCACTGGGAGCTGTGGGCGGCCGAGCAAATGTAAACAAACTGTTTCACGGCCCGCCAGCGGATTTCCCTGATGGGCCACGTGTGGCCTGCAGGCCGCAGGTAGCCCCCACTGCTCTATAAAGACACCAGTTTTATGGCATATAACTAATAGCCAAAGTTGATCAAGGGTAAAATTTTTAAAAAGTGCCTGAGTGACTTTGAATTTTAAGTCGGACTTAGGCTCCAATATCACTTTTGAAAATGGGACACAGTTGCTTTGGAAAATTTTACCCCAAGAGTTTTGAGCAGGATGTCATGAGTTCTGTTTTCTATCTGAATGCATAAATGCATGACTGTGGTATCTATTTTATGCAGCCATGGATCATTATCAGATATGGTACATCAGATACAGTACTGTTATGAACACCAATCTTCTGAATGACCAGTGTGACTTTAACTGATTAAAATATCACTGTATAGATCATTGTTGCAACCACTGTTATATATTTGCAACAAATTGTGTACAAAATGTGTCATGTGAGATGTCTATGAAAAGGTTCTGATTTGCTGGTTATGATTATGCTCTTTGTATGCATTATCATTTTTATATTTGAAGTTATGAGTATGGGCTCTCTACCTGGATTTCAGATGTTTGCTCCTGGAGTAACACCCACTAGTTAGCTAGCCAGCATATCTTGGAGGGACTATTCAAATTGAATGGCCCATCAAAAGAACATTTAACTGACAATGGAGATGCCTGTCTACACTTAACGCAATTTCCTGCTGTGACTAGGCAAAATGCATAGACATGTGACTTGCCCATGTGACTCCAAACTCCCATCTTGTTACTGTATTTTTCCACATTAAGAACAATGGTATTCCCTCCACATGGCAGAAGCTATAAAAGGCTCTCGAAATACGTCCATTTGACTGATTTCATACTCAAGCCTCTGGACTATGAACTTATACTAATGGGAGCATTCTAACCAATGGACTGAGTACCTTCCAGTGATTTGGGAGCAACCAGAGACTTATCAAGCCAGCAGTTTATTTCATCTCTGCTATAAGTCTGAACCAAGAACTTTGCAATTACTGTATGTATTTGATTCCTTTAACCGATTTTAACTCTCACCTTTCTTTTCATGAATAAACTTTTAGATTTTAGATACCCAAAAATCATGCTTATGCCAGTCCTTTAGTAAGAGCTGAGTTTTATATTGACCTGGGTGTGTGGCTGGTCCTCTTGGATCAGAAGAACCTTTTATTTGATGAGACTGGTTGTCAAGAACCACTCACCTTTAAATCCAGTGTTTTCGGTGGTGAAACAGAAGTTTACTTTTGTTGCTGGTTTGGTATATGTTATGGAAGAATAACCACCACTCTGGGGTGCATCTGCCCTATTTCTCAGCGGTTTGTCCTGAATTTGGATATCCTCAGTTGTTACCCACTGAGACATGGTTACAACCAGCTATTCTATCGTTATAGGAAAACATTTACATAATGAAGGTGATGTCAATGAAGAACAAGTTGATATTCCTTCACTTTCCAATGAAGGGTTTGAAGGGCAATAAGAAAATGATGCAGTGCTCAGTACTGCACCTTACACACCGCATGCACCGTAATTTACAGATGTTCAGTTTTATGAACTTTTTGAAATTATGAACTCCTCAGTCCCCAGTTACTTCATAAAATAGGGGTTCTACTATATAAGTGTAACCCTTCTGCCCGTTAGAGTTGGCAGCAACAAGGGCCGGGTTCAATATCTAGGGGATCCATTCCAATAACACAATGCAAACCGGCTCGAGACCCCACCCAGTGACCTGGGACAAATATGTACCACCCCGCTGGGTGCCTCCAAGAGGCAATACTTCCCCTCTCGCAGGCACATAGTCTGAGTGTAGCAAAAAGCCTTTTAATAACAGAGAGAAACAATGTGGCATTATGTTGGGGAAACACCACCAACAGGATTCATAACACAACCCATGAGCAAAAACCTACCCCAAGCAAATTGGGGCATGCCCTTTCCCTTTGGTTCTTGACTCCAGCAACCCCAAATCACCCAAAGTCCCAAAAGTCCAATGATCCAAAAGTCTCTGTCCCTGGTCAGGGCAGCCTCAGAGTTCAAAAGTTTATCTGCAGAGCTTTACCTCCCAACTTGGGTGGAGATGGGAGGGGGGGAGAGAGAGAGAGGTAAGGGGCACCTTACATGATCTGAAGCTGACCGCCCCACAGCTCCCTAGGCCTTCGCTCCGCTCCGCTCCACCTGCCACCCCACGAACTGCTTCGCTTGGCTCCGCTCTGCAGCCCACAAGCAGCTCCCACTGTCCCACGAACTGCTCCGCTCCGCATCCCACAAGCAGCTCCCGCCGTCCTATGAACTGCTCCACCAGCCTGTCCACAAGGCACTCCAGCCGTTCCACAAACTGCTCCACAATATATCTTCAGGCTCCCCCACTACTTAACATAACGCTCAGTGATTTCAGCTCTTAGTCAGTTCAGCTCTTTGGTGAATTCAGCTTGCAGTAGGGGAGCCTCAGCGCTGGTGCACCATTAGCCCAAAGTGAGCTCAGCAGCCTGTAACTAGACTCCTAAGTGAATCAAAATTAGCTCTGACATTCCACAGAGGAGAGAGGAGGAAGTGCAGTTAGCATGTAAGGCCCTCACCAAGGGACCCATGCCACCAAGTATTAATACTTGTCCCCAACCTCTCTCAATTCACAGTTTTGGAACCCATGACCCTTGCCTAGCGAGTGCTACTTAGTTGATGGTGAGTCCCTCCATCATAACAAAAGGCCAAGTACAGTTCCAAGCACAGTTCCCATAATCAGGGTAATAACAATTTATTCTTCCTGCCCCAATAACAGAGACACTGGGGATCCCACAGCAGCCAAAGTGACCATTTGGGCAGCTATGGCCTCATTCTAGGTGGAGTGGGTGTGTCTATGCAAGTGAGATCAGCCCCTGAAGTTTTTTTCCACAACTTGCCACACCTCACCACCAGATGTCAGGGTGGAGCTCATCCTGACATTGCTTACATCAGAATGCATGAGATCATTTTGTTAAAAATATTACTGTACTGGGGGATAAAATTAAGTCTCCAAAACTGATAATGTATTCCATCATATAGATCTGCAATGTGTATGAAAATGGAATAGAGTGAACACTTGAAGTAACAATGTAGCTACCATTATCCTGCAGCTTGAAAAATGTTGGTTATGTTTTCAATCTAAAAAGTAGTAATAATAATCCTCCCATGGATTGAAAGATCCTCCCCCCATGAAAGTGTTGTAACTGGATATTATCAAATCAATTTCTCGATAAGAATTATGTGTTGGATTTCCAGAACCACTCCAGTTGAAGTTAGGGCGAAGGTCCCATTGACTTCAGTGGGAGCAGAGTGAGGCCAATGCAGAGCACCTTTGAGAATCCCACCATACAGCCTATAGCTCCCTTATTTAGCCCATGCACTTCTCATTGAGCTCAACATAATGTCCTTTTACTGATGAAAGAAATGCAGAGCCCCAAGAATTTTGTATAATTAAAATCCATAATAATAAATTCAAATTATGTTAAGCATCATAATGTCCCCTATTTTAGTGCAGACTATGTTGTACTGTGTTATTCTGTAATAGAGTTATGTTAGTAACTCAATACCTGTTAGAAACTTTATGGAAAGAGTTGGTAATGTAATACATTGTAAAGTGAGTATCACATAGGAGTCTCCACTGCCCTGATACACACATAGGTGTCATCTAGAGGTTGAGATGAGATGACAAGTAAACCAAGAGTAAACCAAGGCTACAGTACAACAATTTTTATATCACAATTGCATTAGGTTTGTTACTATACATAGAAAGATGTCAGTAGTCAAACATTAATGATTAAGCATTTCAAACATTCCTGTTCACCTTTATCCATTTGCCAGTGAAGGATATGTTTATATATAAAACACACAAAGTCAATCACTCAAATTAGGAAAGGCCAGTATTAAGGTTGCCTGTATAGCTTCTGCAACAAATAAAGCAGGGGTTCTACAGACAAAAGCCTCCTTCACTACACAGTCCTGATTCAGCCCCAGAGCAGGTCCGTCCTGTGCTCTGAATGAGGCAAGGGTCCTGTGGAAATAATAGTATGTGATTATGTAACTGAGATTATATCTTGATGAATACATACAAAGGGGACAAATTAAATTTGCATAGGCAGCTTAACCCAGGTTTTCCTAACATTTGAGTGCTTGCTTTTGGAACCTTAAGGTTCTTTTTAATGTATCATTTACCGGGTTTCTAAACAAGAAAACTGAAAAAAACCAAACAAACGTGGTATAATATTGTCACCCAGCTGGATCGTCAGTGGGACCGGAACCTTTAAGATCCACCACTCAGACCTCTGCCGCTTGAACTGCCAGAAAAATTGATAGGGGTTGCCATCCTCTGTGTGGAACAAGCACTAGAGTGGGATGAGACACACATTTTGCTAGTGGGTTTCAGAGGTGTTTTCTGACAGTAGAGGAATTGAGACTCAGGAATCTTGGGTTGTGTTCCAGGCTCAAGAGGCGCATGTGCTTTAGTGGGCAAAAACCCTTCTGCCTGTTTTCCTCAAGCTTGACCCCCTTCTGCCCTGTTCTCTCTAACCTGTCATCTTCCTATCTCTCTGCCAGCACTGGCTTCTCATTCCAGAACCCTCAGGGCTCCCCATCTGAGGCAGAATCTCCCTCCAACTTCAAGTCTCTCCCCCCTCTCAGTCCTAGTCTCCTGTCCAGCCAGTCCCAATTCTAGCCTTCTACGCTGACTCCTTGCCCAACCAGTCTCCCCTCCCCTGGCTTCCAGTCCCAATCTCTTTGCCCAGTCTGTCCCAGTTCTCCCCCAACCCTGAGCCTTCCCCAACCCATCCCAGCCTCTCCTTCATCCTGCCCCCTCTGGCTCCCAATCCAAGTTTTCTTGTCCAACCAGTCCCAGCCTCCTCCACCACAACTCCCTGTCACACTTTTCCTTCTTCCTGCTCCGCCCCACTTTCAGGCACAACCTCAGCAAGCTCTTTGTCCCAGTCTACTGTTTTGCCTTTCCCTGGTCTGACTCCTGTCTGTTCTGCATTTGAGTCAGGAGGTTTCCTCCTCCATGCAGCATGGGCACCAGGAGGAGGGTCATGATCCTGCAGCAGCCAGTAACTAATTACAGGGAAAGTCTTGCTTCACCCCTCTGGTCCTGGAATGAAGAAGGCTCAGTTTGCTGGGTACAGGGGGCTGTGTGGAGGTGAAATATGCCCAGTGAATACAGAATGTTTGGTTATTTTAGTCAGCAGATTTTAAGAAGCCTATACTGAGCGTGTGTAAACTGAGATGTTTTTCTAAGACCTAGACCTGGCTTAATTTGGGCAATTAGTTTTGTTTTCTTTACAGGAGTAACAAAAGGCACGTCGCTGACACACAGACCACCCCCTCAACACCACTATCACCATCACTAATTTCAAACCCCTACTCCAAAGCATTTAAATGCTAGAGCTGTTCCAAGAAAAGATTGCCAGACTTTTACTTTGCAAAACAATATAGAATCGTAGGACTGGAAGGGATCTTGAGAGGTCATCTAGTCCAGTCCCCTCACTCATGGCAGGACAAAGTATTAGACCATGCCTGACATTAGGTGTTTGTCTAATCTGCTCTTAAAAATCTTCAATGATGGCAACATTTAGGAAGTTTTTCTTAATGCCCAACCTAAACTACCCTTGCTGCAATTTAAGCCCATTGCTTGTCCTATCCTCAGAGGTTAAGGAGAACAATTTTTCTCCCTCCTCCTTGTAACAACCTTTTATGTACTTGAAAACTGCTATCCTGTCCCCTCTAAGTCTTTTCTTTTCCAGACTAAACAAGCCCAATTTTTTCAATCTTCAGACATAGGACATGTTTTCTAGATCTTTAATAATTTTTGTTGCTGTTCTCTGGACTTTCTCCAATTTGTCCACATCTTTCCTGAAATGTGGACCCAGAACTGCACACAGTACTCCAGTTGAGCCCTTATCAGCATGGAGTAGAATGGAAGAATTACTTCTTGTGTTTTGCCTACATCCCTCCTGCTAATACATCCCAGAATGATGTTTGCTGCTTTTTTTTTTTTTTTTTTTTGTGCAACAGTGTTACACTGTTGTCTCATATTTAGCTTGTACTCCTTCCTTGGCAGTCATTTCCCATTTTGTATGTGTGTGACTGATTATTTCTTCCTAAGTGGAGTACTTTGCATTTATCCTTTTGAATTCATCCTATATACTTCAGATCATTTCTCCAGTTTGTCCAGATCATTTTGAATTTTAATCCTATCCTCCAAAGCACTTGCAACCCCTCCCAGGTATCATCCACAAACTTTATAAGTGTACTTTCTATGCCATTATCTAAATCATTGTTGATGCTGTTGAACAGAACTGGACCCAGAACTGATTCCTGCAGGACCCCACTTGATATGCCCTTCCAGCTTGACTGTGAATCATTGATAACTACTCTCCGGGATTGGTTTTCCAACCAGTTATGCACCCATCTTACAGTAGGTCCATCTAGGTTGTATTTCCCTAGTTTCTTTATGAGAAGGTCATGCGAGACAGTATCAAAAGCTTTACTGAAGTTAAGATATACCACATATACTGCTTCCCCACATCCACAAGATTTGTTACCTTGTCAAAGAAAGCTATTAGGTTGGTTTGATATGATTTGTTCCTGACAAATCCATGCTGACTGTTACATATCACTTTATCTTCTAGGTGTTTGCAAACTGATTGCTTACCGGTAATTATTTGCTCCATTATCTTTCCGGGTACTGAAGTTAAGCTGACTGCTCTGTAATTCCCAGGGTTTTCCTTATTTGCCTTTTTATAGATGGGCACTATATTTGCCCTTTCCAGTCCTTGGGAATTTCACCCATCTTCCATGACTTTTCAAAAGTAATCGCTAATGGCTCAGATATCTCCTCGGTCAGCTCCTTGAGTATTTTAGGATGTATATCATCAGGCCCTGGTAACTTGAAGACCTCTAACTTGTCTAAGTAATTTTAAACTTGTTCTTTCCCTATTTTAGCCTCTGATCCTACCTCATTTTCACTGGCATTCATTATGTTATGCATCCAATCGCTGCTAGCCTTTTTAGTGTAAACTGAAACAAAAAAGTCATTTAGCAATTCTGCCATTTTTCTTTATTTTCTATAGTCGTGTTCTTGGAAATGGCTGAACAATTGTGGATGAAACTTTCCAAATTTTTTCAGCCTGAGTCAGACGCCCAACATAGAAAATTTCAGCCCAAACAGTAAAAGTCTGAGAAAAGTTCAGCAACTGAAAAAGGGTCTTATAATGGGAATTGTCTGGCAACCATAATAATAGGCTGTGGTACCAGCCCTACATATAATAAAAATGTGAAACACTTTAAACTATCATTTTTCATTTTGTCCTCTTTGTGAGAAGATAAATGAAGAGGAAAAAAATACCACTTCTAGGTGAGACTTTTTTTAATATTAAATTTTATACTAACCCCCACAGCTTTATTATCCAGTTAATATAAACCCTTGAAGGGAGGGCTTTAAAATTGAATCCCTGACTGACTTTTTAATTATAGCTGTGTGACTGGCATCATAGCTAAAGAATATATACTGGGTCCAAATTGAATCAGTAGGAGAGTGTGTATACTTTGTGGGTGTATTTATGCAGACAATTTACATTATGTAGCAATTCCAAATCATAAAATGGGTGAGCTGAAATGAGGAAACTGGGGGGGAAATGCTCCATACTTTTAGTTACATTTTTGTGGCAGAATCTAAAATCCTTATGCTGCTACTTTCATGACAGTAATAAGGATTTTAGTATGACTTTTCTGTTAAGGTAAGGTATTCAATCTGAGAAATTAAATAGCAGTCTTAAATTCTTTGCTGCTACTTTCATGGCACAAATATTAAGGAATTTAATTTGACTTTTCTGTTGAAGAATTATGTTCAAGATGAGAAATTAAATCTGAGTGTTAAACTCTTTGCTAGCTCTGGTATTTGTATGGCATAAACATACCACTAAATGCGCTATAATAAGCAGACAAGTGCCCTTCTAGCACTCCAGGATCAAAATTATGTTTATAGCTCCTAGGTCTGTTGTTGCACTTCAGAATCAAAACAGCAAAATAACCACTCACAAGGTATTTTCCAAGAAGAATATATTCATATACTATTCCAAGATATGTTCCAGCATTAGATTACACTTGTGTGGCAGAGGTGTTTAAAAAACAAACAAAAGAAAATAAACAAACAGCAACACACACCCCCACACACAAAGCCCCTGATCTTCTTGTGGAAGATATTCTATAGATCTTTATAAACTGTTTCTAGAAAAAAAAAATCAAGATGACAAAAAAAAGTTGATACAATTTCAATGATAGAAGAATGTTTATGTTAAGAGCTGTACTAAATGCAGTCTACAAGAAGAATTGCTAGAGATTCTAGACGCTAGGAATTTATGAAATAAAGAAGATACTTATGAAGTTACGTTATAACTTTTCTTTTGCTAAAGGAGAATGACATTTTTGTATGCTATTTCTGTGTAGTCTCACTTTCAAAGATAACGTTGGGGTTTGTGCAAATAAAAATATTAATAAGAGTTCCTTGCAAAGTTCGTTTTACTGGACTTCGCCAGAGTGGAATGAGATACAGCATGCAAATGTACTTGTGGACAGCGTGTGCCTATTGTGGATATTGGGATAAAAACAATTTTATTTTTTCGGAATATCTGTCTTTGAAATGCTTTGACCTTTCTAATACAGCTACATTTTAAATATGCCTGTTAAAATCCCATTCATTTTATTTATTTTGTTGGAACGGGGCTATGATACATTTACAAGCTTCATGTTTTCATACTTCCTGTCACAAGCATAACTTCATTGTCAAGTGCTTAGACCAAATTTTCAGCTAGTGTAAATTGGTACAGCCCCATTGACTTCAGTGTTTGTACTTCGCCATTCAGTAGTGCTTTTATCCTGATGAATAAGAAATTATGCCAGGGTTCCAAAGAAGAATTTTTCCCTCTCATTAGTTGCATTTGTGAATGAGGAAAATAAATACAGGTTTTAATTAGAGATGAATGCATAATGGCTTTTTTTTGGTTCATGGACTGAACTGAAATATCAGGGGAAAAATGATTATTTTTTTTAACTGAAACTCAGTTTCTTTAGTTTTTTTTAACCAAACATTTCATTTGAGCTGAATTTTTTTTCCCATGTGTGTTGGTTTTTGGTATTTTTCGCTCCCTTTTAAAATGTGTCAAGTTTTTAAACAAAATGTTACTTTAATACAATAAATCTGAACATCTGTTTTGAAATTGTCAAAAGGAAATGTTTAGTTTTGAAAAGTCAAAATGTTTTGATATTTTCTATATTTTTTTCTGACCTCAACAATTGGCCAACTTCAAACTGAATTTGTGAATAGCTCAGTTCCTCCCCCTCCCACTCCATCCCTGAAATGCATTTTTCAGCAAATTAACTATTTACAAAAAAGAGAGAAAATTGCCCGTCTCTAATTTTTAATATCAAACTTCCTGTCTGTCCTCTACCTTTAGGGAGCTGAACCTGCACCCATTGAAATCATTTGGATTTTTGTCATTGACTTCAGTAGATACATAGCTTGTCCTTACTTTATATTTAATAAAAAAAAACCAACCTGGAGTTGGGAGTTGTACATATCAGAAGAAAAAGAAGTAATTTTAAAGTCATTTTTGAAAGCAAACCAAAACAAAAAAACATTATGTATGTATAGTTCAGTTGATCGATTGGGTCTCTCTTACCGATTTTATCCTCATATTCTTAGTTGTAGCACTAAAATGAAAGGGGATGGGGAAACCAGTTAGGTCTGGTGAAAAATGAATGTGCAAAGAGGACCAGAATCAAACATGGCATTATAAGTGTGATATTTGTGTTTTTATAAGTGCCGGTAGTCAAAGCAAGGGGAAATTAACATTTCTTATTCTAAGAGCTGAAACTGCAGTAAGTAATACCAGTGTTATTTATCATCCATTTCAAAAAGCAAACATCTTGCAGGCTTTAGTGCTTGCTCACAGAAAACCTCCATCATAAACAACAGCAGTTTTGTCCGAATGAAGACTGAGTAAGAACTACAGAATTGTGCCCAAGTTTCTCCTGCCCCGAGTTTTCATTCATTACATTTGTCTTCTTTTCAGCATGAAATAAAAAACCAAAAATAGTGGTGGCAGTAGAATCTCGAGGTGCATCAGAATCATACTCTGATGTCTTTTGGCCCTTTGTTTTGTAGAGCGGGCTCTCTCCTGGTTCTGAAAATCCAGCTGTGAATCATGCTGCAGTCTTGCAAACTTTTTAAAGTAACATTACTGGCATGGGCAATATCTTGTTGCCAGAACAGACACAATCACAAAGATGTGTGTTAAAATATAGAATGTGACTCTACATCTTAATCATTTAAGGCTTCTTTCATGCTGGTTCTGCTACAGATAGTTAAAGGGGCATAAAAACAGGCAACTCAAGGGCCTATGATGAAAAGTAAGTCCCTTCAGCAGATCAGCAATTAAATTAGGGGGAATGATGATGGCAGCTATTCAATATCAACGCATGCAAATGGTCATGTTTTTAACTTGGTTATTTCAGCTTGAGATAACGTGATAAATTGCCCTAACACACAAATCAGGAAAGCTTTAAACTTTCAAACAAACCAAAGCAAAACAGTGATAAACTAACAGATGCAGTCTGCTTGGTAAAGGTGGCTGAAAATCAGTAGCTATACTGAAAAACACTATTAAAGCAAAGCCCATGGAGTGGCAAAAAGACCGAGAAGACTTTATCAAATCAATTCATAATGTTTCAACAGAATGAAATTAGTTTGGTAAAAGTGAGATCCAAGCCTTAACTGAGGTTCCAAGGGTAAAGTAAAGGTGGCAGTGGTGAATTGTGCATTTACTATACACTGAAATATGAGTACAATATTTATATTCCAGTGGGTTTATTTTATAATTATATGGTAAAAATGAGAAAGTAAGCATATTTCAGAAATAGTGTGCTGTAACACTTTTGTATTTTTATGTGAGATGAAACTTGGGCGTGCACAAGACAAATCAGACTCCTGAAAGGGGTACAGCATGTGGAAAGTTTGAGAGCCACTGGTTTAGCCTATCTTAATGGTGTGTGTCTTTTCTCTCAGGGCTAGATCCTGCAAGTTGCTGAGGACACCGGCCCTAAGCATGTGCTTAAATTCTAAGTATGCAGGTAGCCCAATTGAAGCCAATGCAAAGGTTTCACCTGGGCTACTTACATTCTTAAATTACATCCAAATGTAAATTTATATGTCATTTTTCCATGTAATTA
Source organism: Caretta caretta (assembly GCF_965140235.1). Lineage (NCBI taxonomy): Eukaryota > Metazoa > Chordata > Testudines > Cheloniidae > Caretta > Caretta caretta. Next base: position 70,032,136 of record NC_134214.1, on the reverse strand, counting down.
TACATTTCAAAGCAATTTAAAGTTATAAGTACATTATCTTTTGTGTACTTTTAAGTAACATTACAAGCTTTAAACAAAAAATTAAATTTAGCTGAGCACTTGTTCACGAAGGGTGGCCCTCACAGAATGTAGCCCTAAGAAAGAAAGCAATCCACACGAGTGCTAGTTTGTGATTTGGGATACCAGAATGGCCCTGTCTACATTGCAGTGCAAACCATGTTAGTCAGAACTATGTTTCAGCATTGCTCTTACGATCAAGGAGCTAATAATGCTGTTGCATCTCTAGTGTAGGCAGAACCACCATGACCTTGCTAAAAACTTGTCATACTGCCCCCTCGCATAATTGCTTCAATGGCACATTTAGCAAAACACATGCATGTTTCTTGGCTTTGTTTGTTTTTCTTTTTAATAGACAATTTCTCTGGATTATTATATTCTTATTAGGACAATGTCAGCATGTTGATCCATTTATTGACCATTCTGTTTATTTCATTAGACAATGTATCTGAGTTTAAAAGAAATGGTAACACCAAGTCGTTTATAAATAATTTTATCTTCTGGTAGCCTACATAATTCCTGCATGAAGAAGAAAACACATTTCAATGTGCAAATAGTAAATATAGTTCCTTATTTGAAATCTAATATCTTGTAATACAGCTTCTTAACACAACCAATGCACTTGAAAACTAATATGTTGTATTAAAAACCATTATTGATGCCTGCACAAGATTTCATTCATAGAGATTTATTGCTCTAAAACAGGAGATTTGTGATGAAACATGGCTATACTATTCAGGAAATCAGGTATTTTAAAGAGGATGTTTACTTTACCATGATATCATGATGATAGTATTTCCTCAAAATAACCTACCAAATGCTCTGCTGTCAGAACTCATTTGGCATCAAAGAAATTATGCCAGCAGAGAATTTGGCCCAATAAGGTAATTTTATTTTCCTCTTTTGGTGCTAAAATGTAAGTCTTTTCCTTTTTTATTTTTTAATTTGATAATGGCTTTTGGTAACTGTGGTATTATAGAGGGTACACGTGAATTGCTTTTTATAAAAATATTGTAAGTTTATTATTAATTAATGTTGTGATTTTCCCTTTTTAAAAAGTAACAAAATATAAATAGTAACACAAAGAAATGATCAGACAGGCTATTACATAGGGAGAGTGCTATAAGTTGGACTGGTCAAAAACTTGCATCAAAGCATTTTGGGACAGAAAATTTGGTTTTTGAGAGAAGAAATTTTCACAAAAAGTGTTCACTTTCCTTGGTTCAAATTTTCATTGAGAACCGAAAAGATTTTTAGTTTTTGTCTCAAATACAAAAATGTCATTTTTTTCCATGTAGGGGAAAAAGTTTTCCAACCATCTCTAATTATAAGATTCCTAGGGACTTTCTCCTATTGTGAATTTGTACAGCACCTGGCAGAGTCCTAATTGCAATCTATGGGTATGTAACAGTACAAATAATTAATAATCATAATCTGACAAATGCAAGCAGTTTTGGTAGAAGATGCTTAACATATCATATTTTCAGATATTTGATATAAGAAAAGAGGGCATGAATACAGGGAATTATGGTTCTGCCTTTTCCTGCCCTCATATTATATTTTAATGCTTCCTCTCATGCCACCAAATGGATTATCCCAGTGTTTTTTTTTTCCACTTAAATTCTATTATATGTATTATTTCCATTTTTAAGATTGTAATTTTGTGGGAGGGGACTGATTTTTTTTTTCAACCTGAGATTCTCAGCTTCCAGCTTGTTACCCATCTTCGTCTGAGGCACAAACATTTGTGCTTGACTCCAAGAACATCAGATAGCACTGTGAAGATGTTACATTCTGCTTTGACTGCTGCAGCTGCCCTTCTGATGGAGTAGGCCCAACGCTTCTCAGACACATCCTCAGCTAGTATCAGTTGATGTAAATCTGCTGATTTCACTAGAGTTATCCCCATTCACATGAGCAAGAATCTGGCCCTTCTGAGCCTATATTACTCCTTTCAGAGTAGCTGCCGTGTTAGTCTGTATTCGCAAAAAGAAAAGGAGTACTTGTGGCACCTTAGAGACTAAATAAATTGGTTAGTCTCTAAGGTGCCACTAGTACTCCTTTTCTTTTTATATTACTCCTGGGATTCGATTCAAACTTTTACTGAATAATTATTTACAGTCTTGTCACTACCTGCAGCTGTCACTTCCATTAGCAGATCATTCTAAGTATTTCTCAAGACATGAGGAGACACAGACCTTTAATCTTGCTATTCTATGACAAGCTAAAGGGAAACCAGGGTTACAATATAATTGAACTTCAGTCATTCCTGAGAGAAGAGATTGGCACCCTTTGAGATTTTTCTTCATTCAGGGTCTATTGTGAGTGACTGGTGTTCGTTTTTTGTTTTGAAGAACCAGTCTTTCATGGACCAACATAAGGGAGAGCGACAAGCCAGCTTATCTGTTAAATCTCTGATGCTGCCAGAAGAGTTGTCAGTTTAGGCTAAACAGTTTTACAATTCAGTAATATCACAAAAGGAACAATATTTGAGCTTGTTTGGCTAGGCTGGCAGTTCTAACTAGCATGCCGAACTTCTTGGTTCTAGATCTACTAAGGAAGCTAAAAGTCAGTTCAGCAGCATCAGTCTTGATAGTGGCTTTAGTTCTGCCATCTACCCTGGTAATCAAGGATTAAGGGTTAAATTTCTGAAAAGGTATTTTTATTAACTGAATTTGGCTTTACCCTTACAGCAAAATTCTTATAAACTCTTTTGTACGATCTATTGATTGCATTTTTTCAACCTGTAAGCACCATTTTGAGGAGTCTGCTCTTGAAACAGTATATTTTGCCAGGTTTCAGTGGTAGCTGTGTTAGTCTGTATCAGCAAAAAAAAAACCCCAAGCAGTCCTTTTGGCACCGTAGAGACTAACAGATTTATTTGGGCATAAGCTTTCGTGGGCTTTCATGTATTTATACCTGCTCCTGTATCTTTTACTTCATACATCTGATGAAGTGGGTTCTAGCCCACAAAAGCTTATGCCCAAATAAATGTGTTAGGCTCTAAGGTGCCACAAGGACTCCTCGTATATTTTGCCACAGTTCCATGACTTAAAGACACCAACGTTTCTTTCACTGCAGGATTTTCCTACTGCTCTCCTGGCAGTTAAGTCAGGAATACAGGGCCATCTACCAGGTATTACAGGAAAGAGTTGGAGCAATTATCTGGTTGGTCAGTGGGATAGAATTAGCGCATACCATTCTGACCATCTTTCTTCCTTTTGCTAATCTTTCTTGGGATACCAGGAAGGGACAAATAGGTCGACACATGGAACATAGCAAGTGAATTTAGAATGCATCCCTCCCCACTTCAGACTGGCTTGTGAATCCTACCAAGGATGTTCAAGGTTTGTGATTGCAAGGAGAGCCAAATAAATTGGGCTCTTTGTTACAATCCTGGGTGAGCTCTCGCTCTCTCCTCGATGCTTTCCAGGCTGCTGTACTAAACCCAAATCTTGGGCTGCATTGCTCCTGACTTGCTGGGACTGGACAGAGTTGAGGCACTATATCTCTGCCAGTAGGCATCTAGGCACACGCTCCCAGTGCAGAGCCCATGTCTGACACTCCTCTTGGCACTGGGGACCCCACAGTTCAATTGCTGAGGCCCTGAAATTAACACTGGCTTTCTCAAGCCTGCCCAGCAGCTGTTACACACTCTCAGTTCCATCAAACGTCTCAACTCTCTGGTTTACTGTTTCTCTTTTCAGGGCGTAGGTGACAAGGTAAGCAAGTAGCACACAGACTCTGCAAAGGAATTTATAGAGGCACAGATATGTCACTCATATACAGTACAAGAGAGATACAGATCTATGAAAAAACAACAACGCCTAGATGCAAAACCCTGCCTCACATTCCTCACCACTCCAAGTCCTTTGTGATTTGGTCGGTGTCTTTTCAGGAGGGTCTAGGATTCCTCTTACTCCTCCTGCTCAGTCTTGTTTATTTCTGGTCCTGGTTTGCTCACCTTTCTCTTCCTAAAATGCTCAGTGAGAGAGAGCCTCCTTTTTATAAGTTTCCATTCCCCTTCCACCCCCCGCCCCCCCCACCCTAGCCCACTCCACTCCCTGGTCAGGGATTCTCTTCAGTGACTTCAAGTCAGTCATCAGGTGATTCATTGCTAGGTTAAAGCTGACTAGTTGAAGAGGGTCCTTAGGTGGCAGCTAATTTATTGTCTTCACTAGCTTGCATGTGAATGGGAGACCCTCCAGATAAATGACCATTGAGTGCTCTGCATTATTAGCCTTCTGTTAGGTGCAAGAATTTGTCCTGACACCTCCCTGGAGGTTTCAGCACAAGATGAAGGGTAAAAAGAAAAAGTATAGGCACAGAACTGTCTTATAATCAAAGTGGTCCTCACAAAAAATTGAGTTTGATATAGATACATACATTAATCTATCATACTCTGAAATACACCAGAGGGGAAAAAGCAAGATGAAATTCTGCCAGTTGAAAGGAGCTGATTCTTCCTACAGGAAACTGAAATTCATCTTATACTATGTTCTGATCATGATATACTATGTTCATCTTATACTATGTTCTGTACAGCACTGAGACTACAGTTAAAGTTTCTACAGGAAGATCCTACTCTGATAAAAAATATACCAAGGGGAATACCCAATATGACTACTACCCAAAGACTACTACTCCTACATAGGTTGTGCCAATTTACTGATTTAGAGTATGTTTCCTTCAAAGGAAAACATTTATTTTATAGTATAAAAAAATCTCTAACATGCCATACGTGTGGCCACTAAAATGATTTTTTGAAGTTTTCATAGAAAAATGAACCAAATAAACAAAATTCTCTGTTTGGTCAAAAAAGGCATTCTCCAGTAGAAAAAACACAAACATGTTCCACCTCTGCGCTCTTACAGTGAATTTTTTAAAAAATAGCGCTTTTTTTTTTCTGATGGTGAATCGTTAACAAATCAGTCTTGATTTCTGTGATCCCAATTGTGCAACTTTTATTCAAGTTAGTGAGCATTTAGTCACGCAAGGAATCCTAATTACTTTCATTGAGAGAATGTATTCTCAGCAGTACAATGCATTCATGTTTGCAGTTCATGCAAATTTTCATCCAATTGAATGTTCATTTCAAAAACTATTCATTTCAGCTGTACTCAAATTGTGTTGTGTCATTGGCCTGTGCAACCTTCCCTCATTCCTCCTGTGCATTTTGATGCAATCTTATATTATATGATCATATGCTATTTTTTCCACTGGACCCCTGGCTCATTCAGGGCATAGAATGGGTTGTGTTTACTTAATGAGCAGTTATACAGTCTATTGTTTTCCTTAGAAGTTTGACAAAGATATAATAAGCTGAAAACAGTGTCTCAGCATGGAAAGCGTAGGGCATCCTCAATAATAGATGGTGTTACCAGTACTGCCCATACTATTCTCTATTTCAAAGAATTTTTAATTCTAACACTACATTTTTATTTGTCACTTAAATTTCAAATTTTGTCAGTTCTTAAAAAATCTATTGAGCAAGCTCAGCATCAATCAGCTATGTTTTTAGCACAATTTGATGGGTTTGGTCAAAACTTTTATAATAAGCCAGGTCCTGAAAATACAGACAAAAACAACACAACTTTGGTAAACATTTATCCATGAGAACTGTTTGAAAAATGCCCCCCCTTCTTTTTTTTTTTTTTTTTGGTGGAAAACATTTTTGACCAGTTCAAATATAAATATTTAAGAGCTGATGCAAAAGTGTTATTGGGCAGTAGACTGGACTTGCAACTGAATCTTGTGTGTGTCTTACAGAATTGCAAGCTTTTCATTTTCAAAAGGGACTTAGGCCCAGATCCTCAGAGGTATTTAGATGCCCAACTCCCACTGATTCATTAGGTGCCTAAATACATTTGAGGATCCGACCCTGAGGAGCCTAGGTCCCATTTTGAAAAAGGGACTTCGGCTCCTCAGTTACTTAGGTGCTTAAAAAAAAAAAAAAGGATGCTCTACCTGTTTTTATTTGAAAAATAAATATGAAATGAATCACACTGTATGTGTTGCTGTATTCCAGTTAATAAAATTCCGGTTAATAAAACCTATGTGTGGGAGTGGGGGGTGGGTTTTTTCCACTTTTTTCCCCAGTTGTTTACTTCGAAAAAAGAAACTGGATTTTTTTTTTCACGTTGGGGAAAAAAAATCACATCTCCCCTGGAGATTTTCAGATGAATATGTGTGCATAAAATTCATCACATTTAAGAAGCTATGGATGTATTCCTGAAAAAATTGGTATGCATCCAAAATACTTGCAGACAACACATGATGGGTGAAATCCTGGCCCCAGGGAAGTCAATGGGACTTTTGCCATAGACTTCAATGGATTTCACCTGATGTGATTTAATGAACAACAGTGGAATGACCTTGTGTCAGGGTTCCTTCCCCACTCTGAACTCTGGGGTACAGATGTGGGGACCCGCATGAAAGACCCCCTAAACTTATTTCTACCAGCTTAGGTTAAAACTTTCACAAGACACAAAATTCCCCGTATCTGGGATTCAGTATGCTGCCACCACCAAGCAATTTAACAAAGAATCAGGGAAGAGACCACTTGGAGATGTCTTCCGCCAAAATATCCCCCCAAGCCTTGCACCCCCTTTCCTGGGGAGGCTTGAGAGTAAACAAGATGAGCACAGACGAGCCTTGGGTTTTTAGGACACTAAAAACCCCAATTAGATTCTCAAAAAACAGAACTTTATTAGAAGAACAAAAAAAAGATAACAAAAACATGCTGTAAGATTAGAATTGAAGATAATCTCACAGGCAGTCAGATTCAAAATATAGAGAATCCCTCTAGGCAAAACCTTCAGTTACAAAGAGACACAAAAACTTGGATACACATTACCTCCAGCACAGCAAATTTCACAAGCCAAAAACAAAAGAAAATCTAACGCATTTTCTAGCTCGATTACTTACTAACTCTATAGGAGTTGGATTGCTTGCTTTCTTGATCTGTCCCTGGCAGAGACATCACACAGACCGACAGACAAAGCCTTTCCTCGCCCCTCCCCCAGATTTGAAAGTATCTTGTCCCCTTATTGGTCATTTTGGTCAGGTGCCAGCCAGGTTACTTGAGCTTCTTAACCCTTTACAGGTAAGAGAATTTTGCCTCTGGCCAGGATTTTATAGCACTGTATACAGAAAGATGGTTACTCTTCCCTTTATATTATGGATGTATTCCTGAAAAAATTGGTCTACATTCAAAATACTTGCAGAGAACATATGATGAGTGAAATCGTGGCCCCAGGGAAGTCAATGGGACTTTTGCCATAGACTTCAGTGGATTTCACCCTATGTGACTCAATGAACAACAGTGGAATGACCTTGTCACATTTATAATTGCAAATACTTGCAAATCGGTTTGTGGGTGATGTACAGCCAGTGTGAATGAAAATTCTAATCCCTATTAATCAAATGTAATTGTGTGCAGTATCTACACGTAGGCTGTAGCTGGAATATTTTTTTCCTCCCTGTTACTTTTTTATGTTATTATCTATATGATTTGTTAGTCTCCATGTGCAGTGAGCATGACTGTATTCATTTGTCTAAAATTTTACGTGACTTTAGGGGCAAACTAATTAAGAAAAATATCTCCCACTTGTTTCTAATTTTCATGATATAATGCTGCAAATGAGAGATTATGCTGAGAGGATGAGCAAACCTGACTCTACAAAACCTTCCCTTTCTAATAGGTATGTGGAAGCCAATGACTGTCATTAGGAAAAATAAGCACTGGGCACAGCTGTAGTTTTTCCCAATGTTTTTCCTAAGGTCTGTGATCAATTATACCACAGCCCTGCTGAATTTTATTGATACTTCTTTGATGCTTATAGTGTGTAACTGACTAGCATTAAAACTACTGAATATAATCATCTTGATAAAGACTGAATTATGCTATAAGATAAAATGAAGCCTTATGGCCTTTGTGAGTCTAAGGATTCCCTAATCAAATCTTCACAATTCTCAAACTATCATTTCTCAGTAAACCCTGTGTGAGATATTTATTTATATCAACATTTGGCTACTTTTGTGTCTTTGCCAGCTAACAAAGTATTAAGGGCTAAATACAGTGGGGGAAAAAAAAACCCCACCAAAAAATGACAGCTGGGTTCACTCTAAATTTCTGGGTACTAATTTTTTTCTGGCACTAGGATTGCTCAAACTCATTTACGTTTGCATTCAAATTATTTTACAGTGGCCCTGCTGGGCCTAGTTTAGAAGACTTCTGCATAAAATGTTGGTTTTGTTTTTGGAACTGAAAGAAAGAAATCAGTTTGCTCATTAGAGGGACAAAGCCCATATCTTGAAGAAGCCTAAATTAATATGAATGTATAAAGGCCTCTATGGGCTTTGGAACACAGAAGACTCCCATGGCATAGCATGAAAATTATGCTAGGTTTCCTTTAGAGAAGTATTAGCCTCTCTCTCATAATCCCCAACAGTTTCCTAAAACCAGTAGGATGTCTTCTTTTAGGAGACACACAGAGGTCCAAATTCTGTTCATATTTGCATCAGTGTAAATCAGGCATAAATGCCTTAACTTCAGTGGTATGACTACTACAGAATGTGGCCCACCGTAGTCATGCACAAGTACCCACTAATTGAATTAATATTAATTCCAGCCAAAGGAAACATGCATGCTTTCCTTATGTGGATCTATCTATCAATCCATAAGTTTACTGGGTGTGAGAGAGCTATATATAATATGACTGTCTTATCTTAGAATAATCACTGTTAGCTCCAGTAGCAGATAATTTCTCATAATAATTTTGTAGTAGGGTTGTCAAGCGATTAAAAAATTAATCGTGATTAATTGCGTTGTTAAACAATAATAGAATACCATTTATTTAAATATTTTTGGATGTTTTCTACATTTTCAAATATATTTATTTCAATTGAAACACAGAATACAAAGTGTACAGTGCTCATTTTGTATTTTTATTACAAATATTTGCACTGTAAAACAAAAGAAATAGTATTTTTTAATTAATCTAATACAAGTACTGTAGTGCAATCTCTTAATCATGAAAGTTGAACTTACAAATGTAGAATTACGTACGAAAAAACCTGCATTCAAAAATAAAACAATGTAAAACGTCAGAGCCTACATGTCCAATCAGTCCTACTGTCGGGCGACACTGCAATTAAGAAGTGGGCAGCATTATCTCTCGTAAATATAAACAAACTTGTTTCTCTTAGCGACTGGCTGCACAAGAAGTAGGACTGAGTGGAGATGTAGGCTCTAAAGTTTTGCATTGTTTTGTTTTTGAATGCAGCTATGTAACAAAAAAAATCTACATTTGCAAGTTGTACTTTCATGTTAAAGATATTGCACTACAGTATTTGTATGAGATGACTTAAAAATACATTTCTTTATCATTTTTACTGTGCAAATATTTGTAATAAAAATAATATAAAGTGAGCACTGTACACTTTGTATTCTGTGTTGTAATTAAAAGTGATATATTTGAGGATGTAGAAAAGCATCGAAAAATATTTAATAAATTTCAACTGTGACTAGTCATGATTAATTTTTTTAATCACAATAAATTTTGTGAGTTAATTGCGTGAGATAACTGTGCTTAGTCAAAAGACCTATTTTGTACTATTCAGAAATAACTCAGACCTGGCAAAATTTCATATTATCCTGCTGTTTGCATATATGAACACACATGTATAATATTATATGGAGCTGTAGATATAGCTATATAATACAATATATTTGTTCTGTCACCAAGAATTTATTTTCATGACATTGGGATATTTGCAATATACCTGAGTGATGAAGTCATAAGTTATCTGAAACAAGTGCCAATAAAAGCATCATACCACAGTACCTTATATTTTGTTTAGATAGACACCTCATACGAGAGAAGTGGCAAGATTTTTTAATATTTTATTTGGCACTATTTTGGTTCCCTTTGCCTGTAAATCAAAGTTGCTTTGGTACTACACTAAGTCCAGCGGAAGCCTTGACAGAAGGATAACTAATACACTTTAAGAAAAGGAGTACTTGTGGCACCTTAGAGACTAACCAATTTATTTGAGCATGAGCTTTCGTGAGCTACAGCTCACTTCATCAGATGCATACCGTGGAAACTGCAGCAGACTTTATATATACACAGAGAATATGAAACAATACCTCCTCTTGGGGTGGGAGGAGGTATTGTTTCATATTCTCTGTGTATATATAAAGTCTGCTGCAGTTTCCACGGTATGCATCTGATGAAGTGAGCTGTAGCTCACGAAAGCTCATGCTCAAATAAATTGGTTAGTCTCTAAGGTGCCACAAGTACTCCTTTTCTTTTTGCGAATACAGACTAACACGGCTGTTACTCTGAAACCTGTCATAATACACTTTAGAAACCCCCAATACGATTGTCTGTAAATCATAAGGTTTAGAATTTAGAATCTGATATTTCACAATAGACCACAGCTAATGGGATGGATCATGGGAGAAGGGGAGTCCTGTTCTGCTCCTGCTAGATAATGCACCCCTTTCTCGTCTGATGATCAGTGAAACTTTGGGCTTTAAATCTTCTGTTGCCCCACGATCAAATGCCTCAAACTGGTGAAATCTTGCAGGAAAGCAGCAAACATTTTTTTAGTGGGTTGTTCGTTAAAAATAAAAATGACAGGTGGAAACTTATTCAGAATTTGAATGGTTAGAAGTAGTCCTAGAAGGGGTAAATGAATGAGCACAGTTCAGGTAAGAGGGTTGTATGCCCCAGTTCCACCACCACATATAATAAGAAGCTGGTGCAAACTGTTCATCATGTCCTTATGTGATAAGTACTTTGTACCTTTCAAAATGCTGCTGTACACAAACTGTTACCAATGTGTACTTGTTAACGTACAAATAAGATGTAATGTGATACCTGGATGGCTGTATCATGAGCACATTTTTCTTGCACCTGAACTAGGCAAATGTTGGAAATATTGGCAATTTTGAGCCATGTTCAAGAACTGTTGGCAGTGCTGCTTCCCCCAAGTTCTGTTTGAACACAGCTGATCATTGTATGTGGATGGGACCAAGTCGCATTCAAAGGAGTTTTCAAAAATAATACTCAGGTCTAATACTTGTGCACACAATTGGCTAATCTATGCAGCCGTCCAATTTATTCCTTGTTTTAAATTAAGTTTTATTTATTTCAATCATCGTATTTTAACAGTGTGTGCAGTTCCATAACCAACTCTGTTTGTTTCTGAACATTATTGCTACTCTTTTTCCTGGAATCAAACTAACCCTCAGAAACTTGTTGCGTACTACCTACTCTATAGATTATGATACTTCTGTTAACACTAACCTGTTTACAAAATGATAAATAATGTACATTCTAGGTTTGCTGATTGGAAGCATGAGAAAATATTTATTCACCGGTGCTTTTCTTAATTGTCTTTAATGTATTATAATTATACCTGCAATGGTTTTAACCTGCCTCTTTATCCCCCTAAAAGGGGCATAAAGGTGCCATTACTATACAAGTATAAGAATGATGGTATATTTGGCAGCTCTGGAATCTTCCCTAGTCAGATTTGCAATTTCCCTTTCTTCAAACTCCAAAACATGTTTCAAACTTCATCCTTAATTAATTCATGTAGGGAAATCACAATCATTAGACCTTTAAATCATTAGTTTCTTAATCTTCCTAGTAATTGTATTCTAGAAATAAAAGTGCTGAACTTCTTGAAGTTCAACATAGAAAGCTGAGGGAGGTGGGTATGTTAAGTATTCTGTGCTTTCTTGATTAGTAATTGTAATGGTAGCAGGGGGTACCACTTTCAGCTTGTTTTATGACTGCTAATGACTTTTAGGTTTTTTGGAAGAATAGGGACAGTTATAAAAAAGAAGAACGGCATTCTCTCATTTTTCTGTATTACTTTTTTTCATTTAAGAGTGACTTACATTAGAATTTTTGCTCTGTTGGGGAGCTGACTGTGCAAATTCTTCAGATTTTTTTTTTTAAATGTTGCTCACTTTTTCTGAGATTACTGGCCTGGCAGAGAATAAGAAGATAAAATTAATCAAAGTCAAAGAATTCAGAGCTACAGCATACACTGATGTATTCATCTGTAGACAGTCAGCACAAAGCACCACTTAAGTCCCACTTAACGTAGATTATAAACTCTTTGGGGCAGAGTCTCTGTTCCTGGTTCATGACTGGGGCTTCTCGGCACTACCACAAGACAAATAATAATACTTAAGATCATGCAATTCAGATGGTTCATAAGAATTCTGCTGGTGAATTTCATCCCTCACACTTTAGTTCATGCACTCTGCAGCATCCCACAATTTTGATAAGGAGCTTGGAATAACTTCTTATACTTTGTTTAGTAATTATTAAATGATAAAACATGGCTCACCATATGATTGCTCTAAAGAACTGAAGGTCACACATTAGATGTAGTCATTTAAGACAAAGATTATGAATTGCAAATTCACATGAGAACACTGCAAGGTATTTTATATGAGCAGTTGTAAGTTTGTCTAGGGGCATGGGGCATATTATCTTGCCTTAAAGGAGACTTTTTTGTATTTGGAACGCACTTTAGGAAACCAATGTTCTAAGCTGGTGGCAAGTGAGTTCCTTGCAGAGATGAAGCAGAGTCGCTATCCACAGAGGAAGGCATAGAGTGCCTCCTGATGACTGACTTTTTGATGGACAAACACTAAAAGCTGTTTTAGAGCAGATTTTTTATACACATTCTTAGCAGTCTGTAATAGGGGTGTGTACCAAGAAGAACATCCCCAAAGTAATAGCAGCAGTCCCAAATGAATGTTTTTGTGTGTTATCTATTCTTATGCCAAATCCAGATTTTTTTAAAAGCATTAGTTTGTTCTGGGTTTACTTTCAATTGAAACATAAGAATAGTAATGAAATACAAGGACAATTGAATTCCAGACTCTGAATTTGATCTTATTTATATAGGTTTTATGTCTGACTTCAGACTGGATTTACATTGGTGTAAGTAAGATTAATATCAGTCCTTTTAACTTTAAAATGTTTAACTCTCAAGCAAGTGGAAGTCACTCTTTTGTCAGTTCTGTCTCCTTTATGTCTTACAGAAGTGCAGGCTGAAGTCTGCAACGGTATGGCTGAATGTAAGAGAGAGAGTTAACGCCATAGTGATTAGCTTTGCTTTCACTGTTGTAGGAATTGCTGTCAAAAGGACTGCATGATGTTCTTTGCAATCTAGTGAGTATATGGGAGGTAATGTGGATGTCCAAACAAAATGAAATGTGATACAAAGCTCAACATAGCTACATGACAAGCAAGCTTTGGTGTGCACAAATATGTTTCTAGCACAGCTGTGTTAGAAAGTTTAAACAAGAGGTGAGGTAATTACTCAACTGCAATCTGCACTTGAAATCTGATATGATTTGAAGGATAGCTCAGGTAGCCTCTGAGTGTGGTTTGAGGCTGGAATAAAAGTGCTTCAGTAGTAATACAAAAAGATGATCAAATCGTATACACATTAGTGTAATTACAGGAATACTGAAAGGAAGATGGCATCTGCTTTGTGTATCGGAGTGATAAGTAGTCTAAAAAAACCCCACAAGAAGAGTTGGGCTCCAGGCCTTTGCTTGGTTCTTATACAGTGAAGCACATCTGGTAAAGAGTTTTAGTTGTAATTGTTTTTCTGTCACAAAACAATCTCACCTTCACAATTGGTTGAAACTTTGGCTGCCAATTTACCAGCTTGTAAGTGAATGGGGAAGGTGATATATCTCAGGACTCAATTGGGCTAAATTCTCAACTTGCATAAATTGATTTAATGAAGCTATGCTAGTTTACACCAGTAGAAAATGTAGCCCAGCATTCCTTCTGCGTCATTTTAAACAGGGACAGTTGCAGCTAAGTTTTTGAGCCTGTTTTGGTATCATTACCTAACCCAATCCAGTTTGAATCCTTGTATGGATCACATGGCAAAACCAGGAAAGTCAAGAATGAATTTTCTTGATAAAGATTTTAAAAGGCAAACCAAACATATTTGTTTTAAAAACTAAGGCAATCTTTGTACATTGTAGAAGAAAAGAAAAGGGCACAAACACAATTTATTTTCTTTGCAATTCACCTTTCACATACATGGTAGCCTAAGTGCATGTCTAAAATGATGCAAAGGTTTTTAAATGACAGGAAAGTGAGCTAGAAACTGTCAAGTATTGGTGTTTCAAGCACCTGATTCCTATCCCATTTTTAATTCTAACTTGTGCAAATTGGAGAAAAGAGTGAAAGCCTAGTAAGGCCAGAGTAGCATCATTCTATATCTCATGACCTTCACAATCAAAGGTCCTGTCCCTCAACATCTATGGGAACAATCCTATATCAGGTTTTGGCTCATACACATTGGGATGTAAATAGAATACTGCTCTAATACGTTGTTGTTTGGAAGGATATATTCCATGGAAATAAATATGATCCCTACAATTTGAAAATGCCGGAGCATTTACTTGGTAAATAAAATATAAACAAACCGGTAAATATCCTTCATTACAATGCAGCCCGATCTTTAGAGGATTTTGAACAGCTGTTCCGCACAACTGAGGATGAATTAATCTCTCTGAATCTCTCTCAGCTGAAATATTCTAATGTTAACTAACAGTTTTCAGTGATCAAAGTGATTTACTTAAATAATTTATTTGTATATAAAATTGAAAGTTTTCATTATAGTAACTCTGGGGGTGTAGCTATGTTAAGATAATTGCTCCCCTGGAGAATTAGGAGTACTGTAGTTGGTTTTGCCTTGACCTACTTTCAAAGACTGAGCTGAGTTGCCTGTTGACCTTATAGGGTCTCCCAACTACCCCTTCTCTTACTCTATGATCACTCAGAGCTACATTTCTTGTTATATATGACTTCTGTTTTTGATTTAACTAATTAATTACCAGTTTGGCCAATGGTATCCAACTGTTTTTTTTATTGTTGAGAGATCAGTAATTCTTTAAGTTTCGCTTCAATTGATCGAACAACTAATCTAAGCTTAAAGTCTCTCAAGGGTTCTTGCAGAGTAGAATTTTGTACACCTTATTTTCTCCATACTGTTGCTCTCCATATTGACCCTTTTAAAGGGAAGTTGTTAACTTAAAAATGAGGGACCAAATTCTCTTTTGGCATCACTCCGCTGAAGTCAATGGAACTCTACGGGCATATCTTCATTAGTGTGTTTTACTTTGAGTTAATTGGCAGCAATTGTTTGCTAGGAACCTCATTCTATGATGCAGAGGATGTCTGCTGTGTGGTAGTCTACAGCTATAGAAAGTGAGCTGATTAATGAAAGTTAATTGGGGTGCAGATTTGATTCTACTGATATTTGAAGTCTGAAATCAACACCAATGTAACAAAGCATGTCACATGTCAAATCTTGTATCATAGTTTCGCAGTGAGAATTGTGGTAACTCTGAGATGTTTTAATACGGTATACATTGTCTATCAGGTTTATGCCTTGAGAAGGCTTAAAAAGATTGTCTATCTGTGCAGTTATTATGATTATTTATTTAAACTAGAATTACAGATTCTTTTACTACCTGTAGACAAAACAAAAAATTAGCTGTGTTTTAAGACAAGGTACTTAAACATATGACTGACTTCAGTCACTGGCTTAGAGATGGTCAAAAAAGTAAATGAATTTTTTGTGAAAAATTCATTTTTCATTGAAATTTGAAACTGTAAAAATTTCATATTTTGAAATGTTTCAACCAGCTGTTCATGTGAATAGTCACAATGGGAATAATGATATGCTTAGGAAAATGCTTAAGTATTTTGTAGAACTGGAATCAGTGTTTGATACAAAATGTATCTTCTTTCATTTTATGTAATCCTGCAGTAAGGAACTGCTTAGATCAGCAATCTTACATATATAAACAAACACAAACATACCATTACAACTTATCATCAGTTTGGCCTCACTATTCTCAACATATAATAAACTACTTGTTTAAAAGGCAAAACTATATGTACCATTTATGACTGAAAAACAACTTTAAACTCATAATGACTATAATCTATTAACTGTGTTACCTCAAATATGCTTTATGATTGTACCAAGTAGCACTGAGACTTTCGCTTTACTGCAAATGAAAGAAAATGTATTAAACTGTCAATTGTTATATTTGCCTTTTATGAAATAATAAGTAACTGAAATACTCTAAGCTTAGTTGCAAATCTGTCCTGTCCTATATTATCATATTTTGTAAATAGGACACCATCACATTAAAAACAGATTATAACCATTTTCTTTGAGTCTGGTGCATATTATTATGATTTTAATATAGGGTTTTCAAAAGGCTAAGCTTTGGCCTAACTCTGCTCCCTTTGAAATCAATGGTTTTACCCTTTACCGCTTTTTTGTTTTATTTTATTTGCTATTTGCATATAGCTCCATAACAGAGCAGAGTGCATGAAAGTGAATGTCACTGATGAAAGTGAGAGATTAATAACCTTTAAGAGAATTGCTATGTACAAGCCTCCCTTTGCAGCTCTCTCAGTGCATCTCAATCCTGACCTGACATATACTTCTGTTCCAGTTTTGGTCCCCTGTGGAGCACAGACTTCTAATTGCATGGTGCTTTTGTGATGTGGACAATTATCGGTATGGAACCAAATGGAGATTCAAAAATCCTTTTCACTAGTAACTAAATCAGGGGTTGAACTCAGGTCTCCTGAGAAGAAAGGTTAGCATATTAACCCATGCAGTTATGTCATTACTTACGACCAAGTTCAATAAAAGCTCCAATTGGATTCTTTGGCCCATAGCCCTTAAATGGCAATTTCCCCCCAGGTCTTCTGATGTTTTGTACAGGCTTCCACAGCCCTAAAGCCACAGAAAGTTCTTATTGAAGTTATCTCTTGTAAATTGCACCATCCTTCATCCCACATATTATTGCTCTTAACAATTATTTTATTTATCTCAGGATTCTCAAAAATGCAAATTGTTTAAAACCCAGAGATTTGAACAACAGAGAAGTAGACAGGAAAGTCTGTCTCCCAGACTAGACACCTTCCACTGGCAGAATAAAATAAGCATAGTGTCATATGCCTATCTGATCTTAATCAAGGATCTCTGCCACACAGGAAAATGGAGAAAAAATAGATGAAAGAAACCTAAGACTATGCCTCTCAATTCTCGTCTCTTATCCAGTATTAATTCTTTCAGCAACTGATTCAAGCTACTGCTTTCTTGTGTGTTGTAAATTATCCTGTTACTATGCCGTTGTTCTCTACCTCACTGTTAATATCACATACATCATTTACTAACAATATATTTCTAATGTCAATATGCTCCTTTGGATTTTCTTGTAGAGATTTTTTTTTTTTAATGAAGGGAGTTTCTTTTCATTTCCCTGTCTTCATTGAGCCTTGTAGGCATATGCCAGAGATTCCCCCCACCCCTCTCAGGTTCTAGTGATTTATATTTAAATGGTCACATGAATGGAGACAATTTCCATCTGAAGCCAGCTGAAATGTAATAGCCAGCAGGAGGCAAGTTGTTCTGATCCAGAAGGAAGGAAAAGAATGCTTCCTCCATCAGAAGAGATGTTTTTAAAAATGACCTATTGGAAGAGGAAAACTGGAAATCTGAAATGTGAATTCGGGATTTCTGTTTTGAGACAGGGCCAGAGTCTTTGAGCATGAACTACTTTGATTTCTATAGGAGTCTATCACACCGAGGGCTTGCAGGACCAAGGCCCACAGTGTTAATTGCTAAAAAGTGAAGAATAGAGGATCTGATTCCTACACCATAAAAGTCAATTGAGTTTTGCCATAGATTTCAGTGGGAACAAGATCAAACCCTGAGTGAGAAAGACATCCTATTGATTTCAGTTGAATTTTATTTGGTTTCTTGCTCCATCTCTTTGTGTTCCCCCCTGGTGTTTTGAGAGCAAGAGCCTGAGTATGATGCAGATTTAGGCATTCTCTTTACATTAGTTGTGCTCCAGTGTGTTCTCATCCTCCCAACCAGTAACATTGCCACAAGTTGTGTGTATGTGTAAAGTGCATTTCCATTAAGCTTTCAGTGATACTTCCAGAGCATATGTAGCTTAACTGGTGTTCAGTAAGTTACTTAGGAGCACAGCTGTCTGCCAAAGTCCAAAATCATAACTACAGTAAAGAGGACCATTATGAAAAACCTACAGTAAAAATTATTTAACATTTATATTGCAGTAGCACATAAAGGCCTCCATCAAGTTTTGCCCATTAGTACAAACACATAACAAATTATAGTCCCTAGTACCTACTCCAAAGTGCTTATAGTTTTAAACTATACTGTGCACTTCTTATGGCAGTGTGTAGAGTATATGCACTGCACACACACCCCAGCACAGGTAAACAGGTGCACTGCTTAGGTGAGTAAAGACAGCCAGAACTCTGTGGGTGTGTACCCTACGTGGCTCTCTCCTCACGCAAGCCATGCTCCAATTTTATCAGGGTAGTGTCCTGCTTCCTGCCCACTGCCAGGGCATTTCCCTGCCGCATGGAGCTTTCGCTGCTGCCTCCCTCTGCCACAGCCTTTCACTGCCATGCATAGGTACACGTCAGTGTGGACACAGCCTGCTCTTTGCTGCAGCATGTAGTTATACATACCCTACGCCAGTGGTGGGCAACCTGCGGCCCGCAGCCCGCATGTGGCCCCTCAGGGTAATCTGATTGTGGCCACGAGACATTTTGCTGACTTTGACCGTTCGCAGGCACTCTCCTGCTAGTAAGGGGGAGGGTGAGAAAGCCTGGATTTGTGCTGGACATGGCCCACCTTGATTACCATGCACATTGTAGGGAGAGTGGTCACTTTGGATGAGCTATTACCAGCAGGAGAGTGAGTTTGTGTGTGTATGGGGGTGGGGGGGGGTGAGAAAACCTGAATTTGTGTTGGGAATGGCCCACCTTGATTATCATGCACATTGTAGGGAGAGTGGTCACTTTGGATGAGCTATTACCAGCAGAATAGTGAGTTTGTGTGTGTGTTTTTTGGAGGGGGGTGAAGGGGTGAGAGAACCTGGATTTGTGCAGGAAATGGCCCAACTTGATTATCATGCACGTTGTGTAGAGAGTTGTCACTTTGGATGGGCTATTACCTGCAGGAGAGTGAATTTGTGTGGGGGGGGTGGAGGGTGAGAAAACCTGGATTTGTGCTGGAAATGGCCCAACTTGGTGATCACTTTAGATAAGCTATTACCAGCAGGACAGTGGGGTGGGAGGAGGTATTGTTTCATATTCTCTGTGTGTATATAAAGTCTGCTGCAGTTTCCACGGTATGCATCCGATGAAGTGAGCTGTAGCTCACGAAAGCTCATGCTCAAATAAATTGGTTAGTCTCTAAGGTGCCACAAGTATTCCTTTTCTTTTTGCGAATATAATTATGCTGATCTGAAGCACAGAGAAGTTCCAGTTCCTTAACCACAAGACCATCCTTCTGTCTTCTCCAGCACTAATTGGAATAAACTGTATCAAAGTTCCATTTTTCACAGAAAAGCAACCTATGATACTAAATATATATGGGGATATATATTACATAGTTACATAGATTTCAGTTTTCATAATTTTCACAGTAGAAGCACAAATTTACTGGTTAAAGGGAAGACACACTGATGCTGAATCAAATATGTTATGATTTATACATGTTAGTATCTCATTTGTTGCTCTGCAGTCTTTCTACCTCACGTGAACTAGAAGGTCTTCTAAGCTTATTTAAAATATTCAGCATTGTTGCATTCTTCATCCCCACCTAGTTTTTGTTTTCTCTTTTGGTGTCATTGTGTGTCCAAATCCATATCTATATATTACATATTTGCTCTAGACATCAGTATTTATTCACTGAATTGAAACTGTGAATCATGGTAACATATAATCTCTATAAAGTATTCAAAATTCTAATAATAAATTTTATTTTGATTCTGAACAACATGCTAATCTGAGGAGATGTTAAGTAACCTTTTCAGTACATGTTGATATATAAATAGTGGCATTAGTGTCGCTGAACATCTTTATCAGTGTTTCATGGTATCATGCACTCTCCATCTCTGTGAACTGGAAGAGGAGCAAACTGGAATTCCCAGCATGCATAATTCTCTTTTTGAACTTCCCGGTCCTGATTCCACAATAACTTTGTTTCCCACTGTCTTTGCTCATAAGAAATGTGAGATCTTGTACAAAAAGCTTTAGGAACAGTGTCATATACTTGCTAAATGTTAAAGGAGCAGATGCCAAGTAAGAAAGCAAGGTGTGGAATATTGTGATTCATAGATTATGGGTGTCCTTTAAACTACTGGTTTCAGAGTAGCAGCCGTATTAGTCTGTATCCGCAAAAAAAAAAAAGGGTACTTGTGGCACTTTAGAGACTAACAAATTTATTTGAGCATAAGCTTTTGTGAGCTACAGCTCACTTCATCTGATGCAGTGATGAAGTGAGCTGTAGCTCACGAAAGCTTATGCTCAAATAAATTTGTTAGTCTCTAAGGTGCCACAAGTACTCCTTTTCTTTTAACTACTGTGGCTTTTCATTATGTTTGTTTATGATTAGTTATTTAGTGCAGTAAAAGTTCCATTACCTAATGTGATGGGAAGTTTGGATAAATCAAAAATGTGTCCCTGCTTATAGCAACTGAATTACAGCCTTGGGTACTTATCCCATGCGTGCATACTTGAGATGTAAATTAAATACAACAGCACTTGCTGGAGCTCTTAAACACTGTGCTGCATGGACAAGCAGAGACATTTTGTTATGTAATTCAAAACATGAAGTGCAGCCCAAATTCAAAAAGCACAAGTGTGACATTTTTGGCAATAGTTGTAAACTGACCACAGACAAGAGAAGTACAATATTTGCAGTCCAAACCCACATCTTTTTTTACAACTTTGGAAGAATGGAAAATAATCACAGAAAACAACTCAACGTGGGGAAAAGCAAGGTTTAGAGATTTATATCTTGGATATTTCCTAAAGTAGTCATTACCTGTGAAAAATGGAGGCAGATTTAAAGGCAGTGCAGTCCACCTGACAGGAAATACATAACAAGCTGTTTTAATTGCTAATGCACTTGCATTAACATGGCAATCTATGACAATTGCACTATCAATAATTACTGAGACATGGTTAAGAAATAGAGATCAAGGTTTGATGCTGCCAGCCAAATGGAGGTCCTGTAATTGTCTGCTGTATCAAATTGTAAAGCATAATGACTTCTGAAGGTTGAGGTTTATGAGAGCAGTTCATTACGTGTTCCAAGCAATGCTTTATTTTGCTATTGTTTCTCCGTTGAGTGGGTAGCAAGCACTGCGGCTGAAATTGGGCTCAAGGGAACCAATGTCTACCAGTTGTTTAACCTTGTGACATTTCACTAAAAAGCATCAGGTTCTTTTGAAATACATAATACATGAACTTCTCTAATTGTTTAGCATTGATCAGCACTTGAATAAATTGAGTTGCGATCATATTAACATAAGCAGCAGTGCTTTAGTGAAGGTTTATTTCCTGTAGTAGATCAAGAGGTTCAGGGATTTCTGCTTCTTTAAAACAGAAAGTCCATTTAGAAGTCTGCATTGTAAAAAAGCCTTCTACAAAGGCAGCAAAATCCTGTGAAGTAGCATTCTTCATTTTAACTTCCAGATGAGGCTGCCAGTATGGATCTGTTCTCAGACTTCTTGTCTTCTGTGTTTTGAAATCCGCCTGTCTTTGCATTTTTCTGCCTCTGCATAATTATACTGAAATCCAGGTATGGTGGGTTTCCATAGTAATCTAATTGGCCTGTGTGTCAACAGGCAGGCTAATGTAACTTCTTTCCTTTAGGACCTGGCAAGGTAGGGCAGTGTAAAGGCGCTTGTCGTACTCTGAGAAATAAAAATATAAATACCTTTTGAAAACAGTTTTCTGAACAAGTGTGTGTGTGTTGTGTGTGTGTGTGTGTGTGTTTGAACGAACACACACTGGGGGTCAGGGAGTGTTTTTTTTCCTTTCCCTGTGGTGATGTTTTTTCAACTTCCCAAGAACATCCATGATTGTTTGGGGGCAGGAGGGGCAACTGGCCTAAAGAGAAGCCTGTTGTGTGTTTGTAATATCAAATAGACTAACTTGGGCAGGCTTGTGTATTTGGTTTTGTTGAACTTATAGCTGGAAGTCCATTGCAATAACTGTCAGAGCTTATCCCAACTCTATGCCCAGAGACGAAAGAGCTGACACTATTGTCATCTCAGTTGCTAAACATTCTGCCAACTGCATGTTCTAACTTTGCTTTGCTCAATTTCTAGTAGCTAACACTTAGTAACTCAGCAGAGAGAGCATTTTGATAACACTAGCATTGCTATTTCCGGCTTGCCAGAATAATATACTTTTATTTGTACTCCAGACTTCTGCAAAACTTTTTACTGATGCTCTGAATGTGCTCAGAGTATATTGTGACACATGATAATAGCAGCAATTTCTGTAATTCACTCATTTTGACTTGTGATGAAAGGTTAAATTGCTTTCAGCTTATCTGCTTGAAGCGTTTGTTTTCAAGGCTGCTGAAAGACTTCAATTCTGTAAATAAATATATATACATTTCTTATCTCACATTTATATTTTTTTGAAAATAAACTAAGCCAAAGGCTTTTCATTGCAGCAGCAGATGTCTACAGGACTTTACTTCTCTCCTTCCCAATCTTCCCTTGCCACCAAAAGAAGACCCCCCAAAACCCTTTAAATTGATGGTCTTAATGATTGTTGCTATGTGTTGTCAAAGATGCAGCAAGGAAAGAGCTCTCTCATCTCTTCCTCCTCTGACCTTGGCCACCTTATGAGGAGGAACCAGCAGTAAATATTTAGGTTGCTTCACTTGGAGCTTTATGTAATATTCACTGAAGTGTCTGGGCATCTTTCCATTGACTTTTGTTGGGCTTTGGGTTAAGCCCAGGGGTGGTCAACCTGTGGCTCCAGAGCCGCATGTGGCTCTTCAGAGGCTAATATGCAGCTCCTTACCTAGGCTCTGATTCCAGGGCTGGAGCTATAGATGCTAACTTTCCAATTTGCTGGAGGGTGCTCACTGCTCAACCCCCTGCTCTCCCCCAAGCCCTGCCCCCACTCTATCCCTTCCCCCAAGGCCCCTGCCCCTCCCACTGAGCCTTGCATGCCCTCACTCCTCCCACATCCTCCCCACAGCCTCCTGCACATGTGAAACAGATGATTGAGGTGGGCGGGGGTAGGGAGTAGGCTCTGTCTGCTGATTGGTGGGAGGTGCTGGGGAGCAGATGGGGAGCTATTGACATATTACTGTGGCTCTTTGGCAATGTACATTGGTAAATTCTGGCTCCTTCTCAGTCTCATGTTGGCCACCCCTGGTTAAGACCCTGAATGAGCTACAACCAAGGAGCTCTGCTCTGGAGATGGATTTATTTGTCATAGGCCTTTTTCTTCAAGAAAACAAAATTTCTTGAAAAGGTATCTACCTGAGAAAATATACTTCCTGCCACTAAAATATATAAATAACTAGAGCTAGTTGAAAAAAAAAAGTGAAACTTTTTTTTACCAAAAATGATGTTTGACAAAACATAATATTTTACCTAAAATGTTTTAATATAAATTTTTACAGGGAAAAAAATTCTGACCAGTTTTAGGAATAACTGAAGTGTACAGTGAATTGTTTAGATTAGCAACACAGACTATTGCCAGTAATTCTCAGTTTACTTAATTCCAAGTCTGTTTTTATTGCAATATTCAAGTTGAACAGCTACAATATGTACATATTTAGTTTAGATTTCTGTCTAACAAAACTCCATACCAATGGGCATTGTTTATAATAAACATGTCAGCAAATATACAGTTAAGGTTCCTGTAGTATTGTTAAGTGCTATATAGCACATATGTTGTATTTTCTTTTCTTTAAAAATACTGTCATCACAGGATTGTTATACAATTTTCAGAAGTGCAAATATTTCATCAGAGTGAAGGAAGATCCGGACTCTTATACGTTTTTTTTTATTCTATATAGTAAGTAACCTTTCTTCTTCAGACCAGTTTTGACAGACTTAAGGCAAAAGTGTACTTCAAAGCCCAAAACCCTTGGTAAGGGGGAAGTATTGATTTCCTTATGTTTGTGTAAATCCTATCAATGAATGGAGAAGAGTCACAAAATGAAAAGGACTGTTAAGAATGTGCCACTAACAGACTGTTGCCCAATATGCCAATAGTATTCTCATCTCAACAAGGGAAATTATCAAGCCTCATTAATATAGTAAAATTCTTTGGAGCAACTGACAAGCTTGTAATCTTTACATGACATTTCCCAGTAATGTCTGAGAATTGACTGCAAATGTTGATTGATCGGGACGCTCAAAAGAACTTGGCTGAAAATAATTTTTTATCAGTTGTTCTCCTTGTCATAGTGTAGCTCTGAGATCCATTTGACTGCTCATCCTTTAGGACTTTATCATGAAGAACAATTTTAGAGTGCTTACATTTTATGCAAGACTTTAACTTACTAAAGACTGAAAGAGCAAATACTACAAGTCACTGACTTCCTTAATATGAAAGATCATTATTCTTATTTCTTGCACTGTAAAGAGAGAAGAGAATCTAGAGCTGGAAATTTTTTGATCTATATATATTCATTTAAAAATAAGTTCAATCTACTGCTGTATTAGACAGCTTCAGATCTCAATTAAATTGTGTAAATCTGGAGTAAAACGCTTGGCTTCAGGGGGCTTCATATTAATCCATTTAGGGTGTGTATTTTAAAATACCAACTTCATTCAAACCCGTGCATTTTTAACAGAGTCCAGTCAAGATGATTAGTCCACTTTCTGAACAAGCTCCTGCTGGAATTGGCTTTTGTGAGTCTCTCTCTGTCTTTTTCTCCCCTCTACTGGATTATCAGAATCTGAACATCAAAATTCTTTGGTAGTCGCCAAACTGGATATCTCACGTCCCCACTTTAAAATTCTATTGGCCAAAAATGCTTGACGCTGGAACTTTATCCCATACCAACAAAGAGTCTTTAAGCAGTTTGTAAAGAGCTTGAGTGAACGCTTTTCAAACATGACTACTGCTGTTGGGTGCCTTCTTTCTGAGTGTCTGAGTTGAGGCACCTTCAAGGGGCTGCTTTTCAGAAGGTGCTGAGCTCCTGCCCTCACAAGGCCCCTTCAGGCAGCCTTAGAATTGGGCTCTCAAAAATCACTAATCCCTTTCTGAAAATTGTGGCTAAATTGTTCAATGGGGAATTGTGCCCAAAACTCAGCGTTACAATGCAGTTCTCTATATATTCATGGTTGGGGCATTCTTGTATAGTTTGAAACTTAGCTTCTTAAAGTCACAGAGATTAGGGCCAGAAAGAACCACCAGATCTTCTAGTCTGACTGTATATCACAGCTACCACCACCACACACCAAACCCAACAACCAAAATCAGAACAAAGTATTACAAACCCAAGATTAGGCTTGTATGTGACATAGGCAGAGAATAGGAGGGACCGCAATGGGGGGAAATGATTAATTGAGAGAGACCCAAAAAATCCTGGCAAGTGACCTGCAGGCGCGTGCTGCAGAGGAAGGAGAAAATCCTTTGTCAAGGTTCCTTCCCCACTCTGAACTCTAGGGTACAGATGTGGGGACCTGCATGAAAGACCCCCTTAAGCTTATTTTTACCAGCTTAGGTTAAAACTTCCCCAAGATACAAACTGTTTTACCTTTTGTCCTTGGACCTTATGTTGGACCTTATGCTGCCACCACCAAAGTGTCTAACAAAAGTAACAGGGGAAGTGCCCACTTGGAAATGTCTCCCCCCAAAATATCCCCCCAAGCACTACACTCCCTTTCCTGGGGAAGGCTTGATAAAAATCCTCACCAATTTGCATAGGTGAACATAGACCCAAACCCTTGGATCTTAAGAACAAGGAAAAAGCAATCAGATTCTTAAAAGAAGAATTTTAATTAAAGAAAAAGTAAAAGAATCACCTGTGTAAAATCAGGATGGTAAATACCTTACAGGGTAATCAGATTCAAAACATAGAGAATCCCTCTAGGCAAAACCTTAAGTTATAAAAAGACACAAAAACAGGAATATACATTCCATTCAGCACAACTTATTTTATCAGCCATTTAAACAAAACAGAATCTAACGCATATCTAACTAGATTGCTTACTAACTCTTTACATGAGTTCTGACCTGCATTCCTGCTTTAGTCCCAGCAAAAGCATCACACAGACAGAGCGCACCCTTTGTTTCCCCTCCCCCTCCAACTTTGAAAGTATCTTGTCTCCTCATTGGTCATTTTGGTCAGGTGCCAGCGAGGTTATCTTAGCTTCTTAACCCTTTACAGGTGAAAGGGTTTTTCCTCTGGCCAGGAGGGATTTAAAGGTGTTTACCCTTCCCTTTATATTTACAACATCCCTAAAGGTGACTGCCAGTCTGACCTGACGGATAATTCCTAGAGCCCTGCATAGGTACAAAACTGTGGATCTACATCCACCAGAATCAATGTGTATTCAATCCACTAGCCATCTTTTATGTGTATCCCCATCCAAACCACACCTATAGCAGCAGGCTGTCTCACAGTGCCTCTCATAGCCTAAGACTCATGCTTCCCTGCTTTGAGATTCATTGGGATGCAAAAAAAGTAGAGTGTGTGCTCCTCTCGAGGGGAAAGGAGGGAGGGATTGTTTACGGAATCTCCACCGGGAGTCACACACTGGGTGTACAAAGCTGCCAAGCAAATTCCCCATTGGGTGGGAGAAGGCCAGGGGTGCTGGGACAGGGGAGACCGGGGGGCCATGGCCCCATCACTTTTTACCCACTCTAAGGGTGAGTGAGCATCGGGGCGGAGGGGGGCAGAGAAAAGTGAGCAGGAGCGGGGCCTGAGGGAGAAGGGGCAATGCGAGGGCAGCAGCTTGGGGAGAAGGGGTGGGGCAGGGGCGGGGCTGAGCGGGGCTGGGGCATAGTGTCCACACAGATAAAGCGGATATCCGCATATTTGCAGGGCTTTAATAATTCCTTTCTGATCCCATATATGGTGGTCAGTTAGATCTCAGCAAGTGAGCAAGAACCAGCCAGCCAAGAACCTGAGAGAGAGAGAAAGCTCAGTGCCACATCATAGCTCTGTCCTGCACCACCCAATATCTCATCTCCAGCAGTGAACAGCTTCTAAAGCATCGAGACTAAGGCTGCAGCAATTGCACTAATAGGAGACTACATTCTTAAACATTTCAAATCCCCATTCACACTTAGTCTAAAAGTTACTTCTTCCTCTGTATGGAGGGGAAAGGTAATCATAGTACCAACAGCTCATTAAAGCAGTCACTTTGCCTTTGGCAAGCACAGAGTCTAACAGCAGCAAAATCTCCTAATGTACAGTGTAACTCCCACCCCTCATATTTAAGAAAAAATCCAGTACTGAATATGCGAGTGTATACTGATGCACAGTGAGTCAAAAGCCCACAAGGCAGGAGATCTGGGATAGAACAAGTCTCATTGGTATGATTTACCTTCAATTTATTATAGAAATAAGAGACAGAAAAGCTTTAGTAGGTCACATCCCTCCCAGTGCATCTTAGCAGAGTCTAGTAAGTTCAACTATTCAGCCACTTAGGATATAGATTTTAAACTATCAAACTAAATCAAAATCAAGCACATTTAAAAGAACTCAATCAAAGTGTGTTTATGAATCTTCATCATCTTAGAATTGACTTTTTTTCTTTATTTCTCCTGTACTTGGTCCCTGGAATATGAACATCGAGTACCAAAAGACGGGGGTGTTATGCATTAATTTTTTTTTTACTGGAGATAAACCCTTCACATGAAAACATTATCTCTTCTTGTCAATGGATCCACATTTTTTCAGACTGTTTCATCACTTTACTCATGTAATATTTATTTTAACATACAGAAAAAGAAGCACTGAAAACTCATATGATGAAGTGGGTTTTAGCCCACAAAAGCTTATGCCCAAATAAGTTTGTTAGTCTCTAAGGTGCCACAAGGACTCCTTGTTGTTTTTGCTGATACAGACTAACATGGCTACCACTCTGAAATTTAACAGATACTGTCATTAAAAGTCTGAAGTTAACTCAGCAGAAAAAGTTCTTTTTGATTGTTTTTACATCAAACAAATGCAATGGATATTTAAGTATAATTTTAAATAAATTGAATATCATTATAAGCTAGTTAAATAGCAATAGAGTGATTTATCACAATTATGAAATTGGCATACATAGCCACAACAGATTTAGTATACATTATACTTTAAAACATTTTCTCTACTCATTTTCTCTTAAATTGTATAGATTTTTTTGTGACACAGAAATAGAAACAAGTACAAAAATAAAACAATCCTATTTAAAAATATGACCTAGAAATCTCATCTGAAAGATAAAACATTGTCATTTAAAAACACAAAGGCAGAGCAACCACAAATAAAGAAATCTAAATCCATGTGAACTAGCCGTGTCACCTAGGAGTCTAGTAGCAGTCGGGTCCAAAAGTGCTCCAGTTTTATGAAGCTTTTTTGAAAAAGTTATACATCCAAGTTAATTGGGTTGGGGAGAATCAAGAGGATGAAATTGCATCTTTATATTATTTTTTTTTAATGGCCAGGTCTAGTGGAAATACTCCACCTATAGCATAGTCACAACACTTTCACACAACAATTTTTCTAATTGCTTCTGCCTGCTAATCAGCTTCTTTTGCTCGAGTGAGTGTTGATTCTCCTAGTTATCCTGTTGTTTTGCTTTTGACGTTTTGGAAGAGGAAGAAAATCCTAAAATGATCTGAATATATTATTTTTATTGTCAATATACAGTTAAATAACAGAAGAAGCTTGGTAATGTCCCTGTACACTATGTCTTAGAAAATACACTATTTAAACACTAACAGCTAGATCCGCAGCTGGGATTGGCACTATTCTATTACTTCATTGGATCTATGGCAGTTTTCTCCAGCTGATGATCTTAAATTAAATCCTGCCCCATTGAAGCCAATGGAAATTTTCCCATTGACTTCAGAAGGGGACAGAATTTCACCTCTGGCCTCTTGTTTTTCTTGTAATTCAGTATTGAGCAATGTGAGTTTATAGATTAAATATAAACAAAATAAAAATCAGCAGATACAGAAAAAGACAGCAACGTTGTCATGCAGGCAGGATTGTGTTATCAGAAAGCTGTGCTCAGGACCCTGGAGGGATTCCACCATTTTGTTCTAAATGGACACTTATTTACTGTTGCTTTTAAATGTTTCAGTGGATGGGTTTTTTATTATAGAGTGAATAAAAGAGGTGCTCGTTCTGCTCCCTCCCATTCACATATCCTCCTGATTTGACTCCAAACTGCCCAGGTTTTAATCTTCATGAGTTCATTCTGCCACTTGGCATCTCCTGCTGTCTTACTCCTTGAATATCCTGTTGCGCTACCTCCCTGTTGTGTCACCTGCTGCTCTACCTCCCCTGCTGCCCTTGTTAGCTTGTATCTCCCCCTGTTCGCTTCCTCCCACTCCCTTCCTCTATAGTCCAAGAGCTTTTTCTTTTCTTATCTTCCATAACTGCATGATTTTTCTCAATATTGTTGTTGCTGCTATTATCGTCCCCCTCTTTCAATAGACAACTGACTATGGATTCTTTCTTTAGTCTTCTGGAACTTACTGAAGGTATATGATAAAAGCACTGGGTATACTAACCAGGGAGAATGGCACTTAGTCACACCTTCTGGGTTGCTGTTTTGAGCTTAATAATAATTTCTGTCCCTGCCATCTTTAGCCCCAAGTTGCCAGCAGCTGCTGCATTCCACACCTGGTAATTTTGGTCTCATATTGATAGGTCCTGTGTACCCACAAATCCCCCTGGTCCCAATAATGCCCCTTACTTCCTGTCTGTGGAAGGGCCTAGTTCACTTCCACTGCAGGGTGAGGTTTTGAACTATGTGTCCCGCACATGGTGCAGCTGTTAGGCAGTCACCAGTAAAGTTGTCCCAGGCTGGAGGGAGAGCTGGGTTGAGCGAAAGGGATTCAATGGAGCATGGCTCTACAAATTGGTCACTCCCATGCACTGGTGTCTAAGGAATGGTGGAGCTCTTGCAACCACAGAATAGGTCCACTCTTGCACACCATCACTTGGTGAGGTGAGGGAAAATTCCATTCAACTTATGTGAGGAACTTCTGAAAGGCTTAACAAAGCTAAGCAATTATGGCAGACAAATTCACTACAGATAAGTGCACAGGGAGAGGAACAACTTAACTACTAACAAATTTAGAACCCCTCTGTACGTAACTATAATGACGCAGAAGAACTGAGCTTGGAGACACTGTGGAAGCTCAGTAAGAGCCATTTGTATGTTTGTAATTGATTGAGATGTTTTGGACTTCTATACATTTATTCTCATTTGGACCCTCTTTGCATAGGTGTAAATGTGACTACAGAAGGCAGGGAGAATCAGGCCTATAGATATAGTGTGGCTATACCTGGATTTGTGCTGGAAATGGCCCAACTTGATTATCATACACATTGTAAGGAAAGTGATCACTTTAGATAAGCTATTACCAGCAGGAGAGTGTGGTGGGGGGAGAGAAAACCTTTTGTAGTGGTAAACACCCATTTTTTCATGCTTTGTGTGTATAAAAAGATCTTCTATACTTTCCACAGTATGCATCCGATGAAGTGAGCTGTAGCTCACGAAAGCTTATGCTCAAATAAATTGGTTAGTCTCTAAGGTGCCACAAGTACACCTTTTCTTTTTGTGAATACAGACTAACACGGCTGTTTCTCTGAAACCTATACTTGGGTACACACTGAGTATATGAGACAGAGAGAAAGCCAAGACCCTACCTGCATAACCCCTTTTACCACTAGAAATGAAGTGTGTGGGGCCAGAGATGCACTCACAGACAGTACTCCAAGGGAACTAGATATGGTCCTTAGTACATAAGACATTCCTGGTTTACTGTTTTTCTCTAGCACAGAAATATGCAGCAACCATGGGTTTGTTATATTGCAGTCATCTCTGCATATTTTTTATTTTTATTCCTGCATTGAATCAAATATATAGTTTTTAAGACAACATCCCCTATGTTGCCAAAGCTGCACACAGGGATTTAAAAATCTGACACACTTTGATGTTAATGGGAGCCACCCTGCAAAATCCCCACACTCTGCTTTGAACATGTAGGGGCTGTGTTTCTGAAACGTGCCTTTGACTATAGTAATACCCGTCCTTTCTGATTATTTCCATCATTTCTTCTCATTGTATATCTTTTAGTATAGACAATATTTCATCATGGTTTTTTTTTAAAATTAAAATCATCACTTGCTGTAGCTAGAAACACTGAGAATAGGCATAGAAAAAATACCTAGAAATAAATTGATCAAAACTGCTGAACTGTCTGCAGGCTGTCCTAATGCTGAGGCAATGTGATTTGGGAAATGATGGATCATTATGTTTGAAGTTTGGTAGTCTTTAATCACAAGGTGGGGGAAAAAAAAACCTTGTAAAATGGGAGTGCCTGCATGCAGCCTTTACTGTAACATCTGAACTGGAAAAATGTTCCTGGTATAAAATGTGATGTGCTTCTCTTCTGACTTCATTTAAAATTTCGATATCAGAATCAACCCAATGTAGGAGGATTCACCCCAGTCTGTGTTTCTCTTTGTCATGGAATTACCTTAGGGTAGTGGACACTCAATTCTGTAGAGATTAAAAATAATTGTAAGTCCTCCAGGAGAAAGTAAGAGGAAAAAAAATGTCAAATCCACTTTACATTAACATCATCATGCATGAAGCTTTTTAAAATGTACATTCAGATCATGTCAGCACTAGGTTGTTCTGTGTTGTTTAGAGGGAGAGGAATAAGACAATTGTAAATGAATGTAGACCATGTCTATACATACAGCACTGCAGTGGCGCAGCTGGACCGATACAGCTGCGCCTCTGCAGCACACCCAGTGAAGACACTATGCAGACGGGAGAGAGCTCTCCCATCAGCATAATAAAACCACCTCCACAAGCATCAGAAACAGCTCTCCCACCAACATAGTGCTGTGCACATGAGCACTTATGTTGGTGTAACTTATGTTGCTCCGGGGGATGGTTTTTTCACATCACCTGAGCAACATAAGTTATGCTAACATAGACTGTAGTGTAGACATAGCCTTAGTTGTGAAATAACGTTTTTTTTGGGGGGAGGGAGTTGAGATTTTCCAATCCCTTCCCCCCATTTTTTCCTCTTTTGCTTCCAACCTGCATCCTCAAAATTCTCTTATGACAGTCACCCGCTCTGAACCGGTTAAGATTGATCCACATATTAGCCAGGAGGATAGGTCTAGCATCATTCAAGAGCAATGCCAAGGTGCTCTTTCCTTCCTAGCAGAGGCTTATTTTAGTGACTTCACACTGATATCAGCCCTGCTGACCCAGGAAATAAGGACATATCATGTTAGATGCTTGCAATCAATTCAGTGGGATATATCCAGTTGACTTTTGCTGTAGGAAGTGATTGGAAAGTCTATTCTATAAATCCCCTTCCCACATCTGTTTTGTGGATGGCAGGAAATTTTCCTCTTACTCAGATAAAATTATATACTTGTCAAATATTTTGCCACTGTCCCACTGGGTTTTTGGTTTCAAGTGGACTAGGCAGTTCATACACAGAGTAAACAATACAGAAAGTTTTACAGGACACTCCTGAAAAGCATTTTTAATCAGGCCCCTAATTTAATTAAGCCACCTTTTCTCTTAAACCATCAAAATTCTTTAAAGAGAACAGTCCCAGCTATTGTTTCTTAGCACGTGGTTTATTCCTCTATCTATTCATTCAGTGAATACTGCACCCCTATATTGATGGTAACCTTATTAAAGTTATATTGCATAGATCCATAATATCTATGATCTGAGAATAGTCAGTTGAAAGCAAAAGGTGTAGGTTCTTTTTGGTATTGGGCAAAATATGCTCAGATAACTTTTGTGAGAATCTCTGTTCTACAATCCTATTTCACTCAGCTACTCGCTCCAGAAACCTAAATGAAGAGAAATTTTTCAGAGCTTCCTTCTAGCTGTCTTGCTTACTCAGCGTAAAGAACTGTGTATGTGTGCGCACACATATTAGACAAAGCGATGAGCAGATATGATTAGCACTCTACTTGTGCTTATGGTTGTGCACAGTTACCCAGGTGCACAATTACTGTTGATAGAAACACTGACTCTAAAGATCCTCGGAGGGATGTACTGGTAGTTACAGGTCCTATTAAAGTAATATGAATGGAAGATAACTATTATGACAAAGTTGGCTTGCACTAAAAAAACAAACAAAAACCCATCACCAAACTTGAGTAAAAGAAAAGCTGAAAATATTTGGTTTTTCAGTATTTTTCTACAGGATTTTTAAGGCATAACCCTTTCTATATACCCTGGAAAAAATAGAGTGTAAAACTACTTTGTCAGAGAGATCTATTTTGTCTCAACAGATATGAATGAAAAACTTCTACTCATAAATACATATATTAGCAATTCTATTCAACCTACAGAAAACCTGTGACCAGCAAATGTCTTCCTGTAGAGTCCTGCAGAGTCTGCTTATGCAATGTTGCCATAGATCTCTGGGATATATTTAGACCACATTTGCCTTCACAGTTACTGGCTAATGGCAGCGAGGCAGCTGTTTCTGGTGATACCTGTTTAAGAAGATGCTGCCCTTTGTAAATCAGCAGGTAATGTAGTTGAAAGGTTGATCATGTGTCACTCTTTATACCCGAATGTTGAAGGCAGATATTTCCCTGACTGACTGTTATTCATCTAGGAAAGACTTCTGAAAGGGTTGATGCAGTAAGACCCCCATCATTTGGACCTATGATGGAGCTGTGTTTTTCCTCCTGCATTTCGCCCAGAGCATCAATCCAATTTTTGCCCTGCAGCTGGCCTGTTCTAAAGAAGGAGCCTATAGCCTTCTCTGTGGCTTTGGAGGCCATAGTTTTGCCTGCCAAGACCCTCAAGGCTTTAGGTTGCTTGACTAAAAGGAGGATTATTCAGGTTCTGATATTGTTTAATTTCTGTCTGTTATATTTTATAATAGACATATCTCTACAGGTTTGGAGAGTATGATACTAAGCTCCTTATTAACCTTAAACTTTCTGAGCTGGATTTGAATCACTTGATACTTGTAATTTTCTTTTAATTATCTCTCTGCTCTAACTGCTTAACCAGTCGATGTGTCTTTTTCCCGACATGCCTGAAGATATTATTCAGAGAACAATACTGATATAAAGAAACCATATTGTTCATATTTGAAGTCCGTCTAGATTCATCTGGTTAGTCATATTCTTGCTGCAAACAAACAGCTTTGCAGCTGAATAAAATTGTATTTTAGTCCACTGATTCTGTGCTCCGATAAACTCCATCTATTGGATCTCTGCATTAAATTCAAGTGCCTCTTGCTGAAAGTCCTGTCTTACAATTACTCTTCATTTCGGGACCATCTTTATTTCCAGCTTTCACCTAAGCTTCAAAAATGAACATTTCTAGCATTTCTATATACTTAGGCCCAATTAGTACAGCTGTTTAAACAGTTGGGGTTCTTCAAAGTGCTTTCCAACTTTATCTGTTTATATTTTTTAAAAACCAAATATTTTCGGTACCTATAAATTCATCATGTTAATGTAATGAGCTAATCCCACCAAGAGCTAATAATTGATTCAGTATTAGAAAATGTGTGAGAACATTTTAAGTAGAATGTACAGTGGTAATATTTATATTACCATTGCATTGACAAGGATGAGTTTGTGGTTAAGACATTGGACTGGCATCCAAGAGAGCTGGGTAAAATACCTGACCATGCTGCAGACTTTGACAACATGGGTGTCTCACTGAAATTGTCTGTGCTTCAGGTCCTCAATAATAGAATGGAGATGTGACCAAGCACCTCTTGATGACAACTGGCGGAGGGCACAGAGGTACATTGGGGTACAGGGATCCCATGGGTTCACCAAAAGGGGTTATGTAAGCTCTCTGTTGGAAGCCTGTGTGACACAGGTCATCATTAATGCATCCGATGAAGTGAACTGTAGCTCACGAAAGCTTATGCTCAAATAAATTTGTTCGTCTCTAAGGTGCCACAAGTACTCCTTTTCTTTTTGTATAATAATTGAGAGATGTATGTATGGAAAATATGTGAGAAGAGCTATTGCCCCATACGTGGGCTGAGAAAGAACTTGCACTGAATACCCCGGAAGGGGGGACAGCATCTGTGGCTCAGCCAGAGGGCTGAGCTGCCGAAGACCAGCCAAGAGAACCAGTGGTCCAACAGGAAAGGGGGAGAAGGCTTGTGAGAGGCAGGCACCACCCTCGTGTAAGACCAAAAAAGAAAAGCAGGCTCACTCCTAACTAGGAGAAGGGGGCCATCCACGAGAGGTGGGTTCTGCCCTGTGAAAGATCTGTGATGGCAGGTATATTGGCCAGAGAAAAGGGGGTGCCCACAAGAGGTGGGTGCTGACCCCGTTACAGGAGCTAACAACCTGCTAGCATCAGGAAGACTTCCTCGTGCTGGAGGCAGTTGGTTACAAGATAATTCTCAGCCCTAGATGCCCTGAGAATCATCACAGAGGTTAATAATACTTTTAAACTCACAAGATCAAATACTTGGAAGACACTCAAATACTGCAGTGATGGATACCATATTATAAATATATAGAGAGTTTATCAGGATAAGTTGCAATATTTTCCAATTCTTGGAAAAGAGCATTGTGGTAAGAGATTTTTATTGTGATATGATAAACATTTTCTTCAGCTACCATTAGAGGTGGTGTCTGAATATACAGTGGGTAGAGAAAATAGCTATGGAAAGTTTTATGCTCTACACCTGTTTAAAGTATTGGATGAAGATCAAATTGTATCTAACTCATCGAAGGTTAGGAGATGTCATTTGGTTTTCTAGGATGCTTAACAATTGAAGAGCAGGACAGAAAGGTAACTTGACAGACCACAGAACAGCTATCCAGTATCAGCTTGTGTAAAATAAAGTCTCTTTGTTGAGTACCATATTAGGTTACGAAGCAATAAGATTCCATTGGGTTTGTCACAGTTCTCTTTGCATGTCATTATGGTTACGCTGCTGTATCGCTTCCTAATTGTGCCTTTCAAAGCTGTCACTCTCTTATGCTCCTATGACAACTCTATTTGAGAATCTAATTCAGTGTTACTGGACCACTAATGATGACTGAGTTAGTGATTAAAATGCAAAGTTATTTTCCATTGATTTGGTTAAACTGCTTCACGACTTCCCTCCCAATCCAAGAGCTTTAATCTAACATCTGTCTTCTGATTATACGTAATTGTCAAAGCTGACCTTGTTGAGTTTCCATAGAGAGTTTTTTCAATATCCTGATCTCTGTGAACAAGAGATGAAGCATTCATTGATTTCTTCTTGTTTCCTACAGTTTTGAAGTCTCAATTATCAATATTAAAATGTAAGTTGCCATGTTTTCAAATTGTCTTTTCTTCAGACCTTAGTAGTGAGGAGTTGGAATAGATTTGATGGGTTTTTTCAGAAGGAAAGGTTAGATGTGTATTAATTTAGTGCCACATAGATTCTTTCCAACAACAAATACTGTCAATAGCTGTGAAATACAGTCTAACAAAATGGCCACAAGTATTTTAGTAAGTGGAATAGTTCCTCACAGAAAAAAAATATATATATAAAATAATGTGTCAGTACTGAGCAAATGAAATGAAAAGAGCAATGAAACATATTAAAATAATGTAAAGAATAGTAAAAAAGAAAAAAATATCCATCTCCTCACACATTCTTCACTATGAAGTAAATGAAATAAAGGAGAGCCTGCCAAGAATCAAAACAACATACTATATAGTGATCAATTACAAAGGCCATGAAAAAAACATCCACAAAAAAAAATGTTAATTCTCTTAAAGGACCTCAACAGATTGTGGTAATCACCCTAACACCACTATTTGTACTGAGGTATATCAAGCCTTCTAAGGACATTTTACTTTCTCAGGACAGTGAGAGAGATGGGGGGAAAGACTTATAAAGCAGTTACCATGTGTTTACACACAGATCAAAAACAGAGGTCTGAATTTCCCCAGGAGGCTGCATATGGTTGGAGAACAGAACTTGCAGTCATTTGTGTGATTTCAATACCTGTATATTCCTTTGTTGTGCAAGACCACAGAAGAAATGATAGATTAACTTAGAACATGGACGGTAGTGCCTTACATGCAGGGAAGTATTTCTTTAAAGCTGAGGAATGCTTTCCATTTTGATGGGATATATGCATTTGATATGAAAAAGCCAAAGGCAGAGTTTTAGACACAGATATAAAAATATCTACAGGGAAGGTACCTATTTCTCCAGCATACCTCAGTTCTTTTCAGCTTTGATTCATACATCAAAACAAGGGCAAGGCGCGGTAAAACTAGGGACCAGGTGACACAACTCTGTGTTTCTATCAAGAGGCAGTTTATTAGCTACACATTCCATGAAATGCTCATTAATAGGCGGCTAAGACAATGTGCACTGAACTTCCAGGTTCACCTTTGCATATTAATGAGTAGTGTGTAATAACATTTATTGCTCTTGCTATTCTACACGCAGAGAACATTGAAATTAGAGCTGGGTTATATAAGTAGTGTCAGTGGAATTTATGACTATGCACACTTCTTTTCTTCAGCTGTAATTTCTTAACACTCAATGTTCCGTTTTCATACAGGTACTTGGCATCCATCTAATTTCACAAAATTAGCCACAATATACTTCTGTCCTAATAACTAACCTAGCTACAACTCAAGTTAGCCACCATCAATTTTGTAAAGTTTGATGTACATTAGACAAAATATCCTGCTTTTTGGTTTCCATCACAGATCATCACAAGGTCATATAAAGATCTTGTTAAGAACAAATAATGTATTGATTACTTTCTGTAAGGCAGGAATGACAATGCTAATTGCTAACTGCTTGGTACATAGTACTGTTCCATTAGAGCGCATGAAAGGCATACATCTCTAGGGGAAATTTCCCTACTGGTGTAATAGCCTTAGTGACAGCAACAAGTGTGGCCCTAGCTCAGGGGTGGGCAAACTTTTTGGCCCGAGGGCCACATTGGAGTTGTGAAACTGTATGGAGTGCCGGGTAGGGAAGGCTGTGCCTCCCCAAACAGCCTGGCCCCTGCCCCCTATCCGCCCCCTTCCACTTCCTGCCCCCTAACTGCCCCCCTCAGAACTCCCGACCCATCCAACCCCCCTGCTTCTTGTCCCCTGACAGCCCCCTCCTGGCCGATCCCTTCAGAACTCCACTAGTAACCTCCCTCCAGCCTGACAGTTACCTTTCAGCAGGACTCCTTTAACTAGTTCTTTATCCATCTTTCAGTTCTCATATTAATCCCCATCTTTTCCAATTTAATTATTAATGTCCCATGTAGAATTGTATCAAGTGCCTTATTGAAATACAGGTAGATTAGATCTACTGTATTTCCTTTGTCTAAAAAAATAGTTATCTTCTCAAACAAGGAGATCAGGTTGGTCTGGCACAATCTACCTTTTGTAAAACCATGTTGTATTTTATCCCAAATTACCATTTACCTCTATGACCTTATCTACTTTCTTCTTCAAAATTTGTTCTCAGACCCTGCTTCCAATTGAAGTCAAACTAACAGGGCTGTAGTCTGATGGATCACTTCCCCCCTTTCTTAAAAACAGGCACTGTATTAGAAATTCTCCAGTAATAGGATACAACCCTTGAGTTAACAGATTTATTAAAAATCCTTGCCATTGGGCTTGCAATGTCATGTGCCAGTTCCTTTAATGGAGATTATCCGGGGGCCCCAATTTAGTCCCATTAAGATGTTTGAGTTTGACTTCCATCTTGGATATGGTAATTTTTGTTTCCACATCCTCATTTCCACTAGCCACCCTGCTTCTTCCCCAAAGCTCTTTATTTACCCTTATTTAAAAACTGAGGCAAAGTATTTGATTAGGTCTTGGGCCATGCCTGGATTATCTTTAATCTCCATCCTCTCCTCAGGGCCTAGCAGTCCCACTTCTTCTTTCCTTGTTTTCTTTTTGTTTATAGGGCTATAGAACATTTTACTATTGTTTTAATTGCCTTTGCAAGGTCCAGCTCTGCTTGGCTTGGGGCAATTCTCCTTTTTTCCCTATACTTTCTGACCTTCAAGAGGTAGCTTTCCTTGTTTGTCCATCCCATCTCCCATACTTTGTAGGCTTCTACTTTCCCTTTGTAACCTGTTTGAAATGCTTGCTCATCCAGCTTGGTCTATAACCCTTCCCTATGAATATTTTGCCCTTGCTTGGGATGGAGGCATTAGATAGTTTCTGCAACTTTGACTTAAAGTAATTCCAAGCTTCCTCCACATTCAGATCCTTAGTCATTCAGTCCAGTCCACTTCCCTAATTAATTTCCTTAATTTTTTAAAATTTGATCTTTTGGATTTAAGGACCCTAGTTGCAGATCTAATTTTGTTTCTCCTCTTGATGTTTCTGTGTGCCTTTCAAAAACACTTGAGAGATGGGGCCTGAGTAATCCCAGAATTGGCTGGTAAAAGCTATTTTCAGGCCTGCATTTTATAAATGGATTATGTCCTACTGAGACATATCTTTGCTCTCTGATACCATGTTAAGCCTAAAATTTCTTTCTGCAGTTAATTCTAGTCTAACAAAAAATGTCTGACATTCAACTCGCTGATGTACCTCTTTTGCATTATCGAAGTTTCAATATGTCTTTCCCATAATATATCCTTTTCTTGTGAAATAATGAA
Source organism: Caretta caretta (assembly GCF_965140235.1). Classification (NCBI taxonomy): domain Eukaryota; kingdom Metazoa; phylum Chordata; order Testudines; family Cheloniidae; genus Caretta; species Caretta caretta. The sequence continues at coordinate 69,992,350 of NC_134214.1, read as the reverse complement.
TTCAGCCCAGGTACATATAGAAATCGCTTGTTCCACAGTGAGGGTGACACTACCTCAGACTGCTAAATCAAAAATTCAGAAGGCTTCCTTGAAATCAGAGTTTTCCTATTGCTGAGAAAGTGTGTGTGTTACAGTCAAGTCAATGTATCTACTCTTTTCCTCCAGGAAAACACCATTCATCAGTATTTCCATTGAAAATCAAAATAGTAAGTGTTATCATTCTGAAAAGACACACACTTATTGTTAATATTAATTATCAGTATTAATATTGCATTGTCACATCTATAATTTTGTACACAAAATTGTATAGATTAGATAGCTCTTTATAAAGCCAAGATTTTTTATGGCTAAATGTTGGTTTCAAGAAAATCTGTTTATAATGGGGGCTAGGAGTCAAGGTTCCATGGCTCTTATGAAGATAACTGTAACATTAGGTTGATAGCCTAAGCAAGGATGATTGATGCCTGTTTCCTGTGATATGTGCCCAAAGAAACCAGCTGTGGAAAGACTTGGACTGTTAATCTGAAAATTGTTAAATTTAAAATTAATTCAAGGCCAGAGGAGACTGATTTGCACTGTGACTTTTAGGGAGATGAGGCCTAGACCTAAGCTGGAGCAGAGTCAAATAGTGCTCAATAGCCATGGGGATACATAAGTTTCCTGGGTCAGTTCCATGCTCATACTTGCGAAAAAGGTAAGGACTATGGGTTTGATACCTTTGTCATTGATGAAGCCATTCCAAGTAATCACCTGGACTAAAGTACAGCCACTTAAATAGGCACATGAAATACACAAAGATGTTGAGATGGTATTCACCAAAAATGAGATACCAGAAGAAGAATTAGTGCAGACCCTAGTGAAAGAGGAGACCACAGGAATCTAGGGGTGTCAAGCCCTCTGCTTCCCACAAAGTTGATGGTGGCTAGATTGAGTTGTAGCTAGAGAAGAAGTGGATAGAATAGATGTAACAGAACAAATTAGTGAGCTAACAGAGTGGTCACCTGTTATAAAATATGAGACTGTCCATATCTGCATAGACCTAAGGAGACTCAGTAAAACAGTATGGAAGGAAAGGTATATCTGTGCCATCAAGAAAAACACAATTTTCTATTTAACTGGGGCAACAACATTCTCCACACTAAAGATTCAGTATTTATCATTCTTACGGGACACTTCTGTTCTTGGTTCTGCCACCGACTCAACATGTGACTGTGAAAAGATGTCGTAGGCTATATCCTCACTGCAGAGTTAACTCAAGGAGAGATAACTTGAGTTAACGCCTTTTGAGTTACTTAACAGGAGAGAGAGCAGTCATGCAGCAAAATAGCACTTGAGCTGCACACAGTGATTGGATTAGCAGGACAAAGTGAGCTTGTTGGGGAACATCTGATGAGTTGTGCTAACTGGAGTTGTAGCCTACACCCCTGAATGGGCCAGCCAGCTCAAATGAAAAATTCCACCACACTTAAGGTTAGGATTTTTGGGGTGGGGGGGGGGGGGAGACACTCAGGTTATAAATCCAGTTAACTCTGTAGTGAAGACGAACCTTTAATTTCACATTGTCTCATCTTTACCTATCTGTACAATAGGTAGAATAATATCTACCTGCCATGGATGTGAGGTTTAATAACATTTTTGAATGGCTCAGTTTATTTTAGCGGTTTTATGTAGAGAGAGTAAAGGCATTCCTGCTGTAATGCAAACAATTTTAGGAATTTTAGTTTTTCTTTGACAGCCACATCTTGAAAGTGCACCTGTACAGCTAAATACCATATTTTAGGCATGGAGATGGTCCACATTTTAAATGTCTAACTCTCTGTATCTGCCATTAGTAGTAAAGTGAGTAAATTGATTGTAACAGCTAATTTAACACTTATTAGCAAATTATTCAGTGCCTCTAAGAATGCACAGAATTAACTGAATTAAGCATTTATATTTGGTGGGATTTGCTGTAATGAACATTGAAGTTTTATATTTTATTTGAATTTAAAAAGAATAGAAAGGATAATACTTCTAGCAAAAATGCATTGTATCAGTTACTAGCCATTTCATAATTGCCATAACTGTAAAAACAGCTATTTCTTTAGGGGTTTGAGAGCCTGGAAAAGAGAAATAACATAAATGAAATATGAAGTTAAAACAAGATAGGCACATCAAACCTCTCTGAATAATTTGGGATGTATTTACACTGGCCAAATTCCAGTCCATGTCCAGATGTCCTAGTTTGCCCACCTCTGTGGTGGGTTGCACTAAATCCCCAAATCTGAACAGCCCCAAATGTCAATGGAAGAGAAAAATAATACCTGCAAGGACCCAGTGCCAAGGTTCCTTTTTCCTCTTTCAGAAACTTAGGATACTGCTTACAACCAAAGAAACTGGGGAGCTTCATTAACGTGCTGTGGCCCAATTATGAACCCATTGAAGCCAATGGGAGTTTGGTCATTGTCTTCAATGTGGAGCAGGATCAGACCCAAAATATAATCATTTTGAGAGATCGTACCTGACTTCCATCCCCTGTTGGCGGGTAAAGAATCCAATACACTATTTCATAATGATAAAGAGACAACCACAGATGACAAAGTCACAGTACTATCTGGTGCAATGTACTGTTGTAGTAGTAAGCATGTTATGTTGCACATAACTCCCAATCCATGCCATAGGAATGTATATATTTGGCTTCAGAGCTAATGGGACAAGACTGCTACTATCTTTGTAAGGTTATATACATATGTCTGGAGGATCTTACTGAAGAACAAGGAGAAAATTGTATGTATATAAAAATATTTGTTTTGAATGTTTATTAAGAAACAAGCAACTCTAACTTAATATAGGGCAGCGGTTCTCAAACTGTGGGTTGAGACACAAAGTGGGTTATGACCCCTTTTAATGGGGTCACCAGGGCTGGTGTTAGACTTGCTGGGGTCTGGGGCCCAAACGCAAGCCCAAGCCTGAGCCCTGTGTGGCAGGCCTCAGGCTTTGGCTTCAACCCTCGGCGGCAGGGCTCAGGTTACAGGCCCCCCTGCCCAGGACTGAAGCCCTTGGGCTTTGACTTTGGCCCCCCTCCAGCCTGGGGCAGTGGGGCTTGAGTGGGCTTGGGCTTCAGTACCCCCTTCCTGGGATCACATAGTAATTTTTGTTGTCAGAAGGGGGTTGCAGTGCAGTGAAGTTTGAAAATCCCTGGTTTTGGGCATTTCCTACTAATTTACAATGCTAGCAAACATTAGGGCACAATTTTTGGGTCCATTTGAGCTAAGCAGATGGAAAACTGGTTCATCTGAGTACTTTCAGGATTGCCCCCATATAGGCGGGATCCCCATGTCGCAAAGTGCTGGTGCAGCAGTTCTGTGCCTCACCTATTTTGCTCCCGGAAATGAAAAGAGCCCCTGGCATGCCCCCAAACTGGGGAACAGCAGAGGCAGTGTAAATCCATATTTGCTCCTGTCTCTCCGGCTTTGCCAGGCCAGAGATTCTGTTCCTCAGACTCCTGGCTTAGAGCTTTCTGTGGATACTTCTCTGCCCTGCTATCTCTGTCATTGTCTAAGCTCTTCTAGAGGAGCCTTCCCCTGGATGTTCAGCTCATCCCTTTTTTACATGAGGTAACACCCACAAACCTCTATTGTCATTTCTTATATATAATATGGCATGTCACATGCTGCTAACAGACCAGGTATGTCATCACAACTCTTTTGTATGAATGTTTCCCTTCTAAAAGCCATTTAAGTTACAACAATTTAAAAATCACACAAAAGATTCAGTGGTCTCCTGCACACTACCTTGAATGGATACTCTTAGATGACAAGCTGTGTTGGCAGTGTGGGGAATAGGGTGGTAATTCATATTATTTAGAAATAGCATAAATATCATGGAAAACCTTGGGCAATGTTATAAATGATATAGAAATAGTATGGTATCAGAAGTAACCAGCTGAGTCAGAAATATTTGCTACATGATTTTTCTTCAGTCCATGGGTTATACAATCTTTTACAAATTGTATTGCAATTGCTCTTACTTGTGCAAAGACATTAATCTTTAGAAGATGGAAAAGCGCATGTCACAGTTTTAAAAGATTGGAATTCCATGTAGACATGGCAGGAATTACTTCATATGAACATCACATTTATAATATTAATAGTAACAGTGAAGAGTTTAATTTATTATGGAAGATTTTGTCTCTTACATAAAATAGAGCACAGACGTGCAAGTGAAAGAACATGGGTTTGTTAAGGAGATCTCTCTCGCAAGCATGTATGACATCTGCAGAGCAACATTCTATAGATGCAGTTGTAGGTCCATATGCCATTTCAAGGCCTCCTGTGTGACACTGTGACTATCATCCATTTCATCTTGGGGAACTGCCTTACAACGTATGTGATGGTATGGATGTTCTCACCTCGGTCACATGAAGGGAAGCTTCTGATTTTCCACTTGTCCATCAAGTAGTTGCATCTTCCATGTTTTGTTTCGATGCGTTTCAGTGTGGTCCAAAGTCTGCATGGCAGCTCAAAACCAGGAAGGCGGCTTGTTGGGTCAATGATAATCTGTCTGTATGGAACAGTGGAGGTCCAGACACTTTGCCATTCCTGGATTGGATCCAGAGACATGAGGTGGTTGCATGTGGTCCATCGTGGTTTTCACAATTTCAGGCATTGTTGGGATATGTGGTCAATAACCAGATAGGAAGTTCTGGGTAGTCTTCAGCACATTTAAGTTCTGTGGCTATCTCTCAACAGATAGCTGAAGATTCAGTGTTGACTAATAAAGAAAGCTATGATAGAGGTGCTCATTTGAAAGTTTCTGTGATGATTTGCATGTTCTGATTCAGCTGCCTATCCGTTTGGGATGGCAGCTTCTTGTCCACACTGGTGCACACTATTCTGCAACTGATTATCCCTGGGCCAAGGCTGATGTTCATAGTACTAGTGCAGTTGATCCCAATCTTATTCCAACTAACTTTTGGATGTGAGTTGTGAGTTTAAACTTTTGGATGTGAGATGTGAGTTTAAATGTTGATGTGAGTCTTTGTGCTGGAAGCTGCTTTCTTGAGGTTGTCATGAAAGGTGAATGTGCAGTCAAGATATGTTGGCTTTGGGTCATTGTACCACAAAGCTCAACAGTTAGCACATTTTGTGTGAATCCGTTGTCAAGTTGGAAAATAAAGACTACCAATTTGCTCAGCCACCGCTTTTGGAACTACTCCTGCATGATCTTAAAGTCGGGTGTAAGGGTCGCTTAAAGTTCTTTAAAGCTATGGGCCTGAGTTGCAAGTGACAAATCATCAGCATACATAAACTTCTGCGCTATTGTTTCAGGCATACTGGTCATGTCACCGTTGAAGAATTTCTGAGCAAATACAGAGCCTTGTGGCAGCCTATTATCAAAGTGTCTGTCTTCCTAGTTTGACCTCCGAGGTATATGCACATCCTTTGGCCACTAACCATAGTGTTCAGCAGCCATGGAGTTTATGGAGTTTATATTCAGGGGATCACTTTGGCCAGCTTCAGTCACAGTTTTAGTAGCAGTCCATCCTTCCAGATTGTGTTATATGCCACTGACAGATGGATGAAAGTGGTACCTGTTTTACGGTTTTTTTTTTTTAAATCTGGCCTCAATGTATGTTTGTATGACTTGGACTGTCAATGGCTTTCAACATTCAATTGGCAGACCTTTAACCCAGGTTCAGTCAGCCTAGAACTTTGGCCCTGAAAAGGTAGGCTTATTTGGTTGCTCTTTAGATTGGGAGGATGACAATCTGTGTTTCGTCACTGGTTTGATGACGTTAGTCATGGTTTCCCACTTAACAGGGTAGACCCTTGGGGGAAGTGGAATAGCAGTCCAGGACATTGTTTTTATGTGGAATTTGCTTGTTTGGTTTTTTTGTGTTTGTTGGTTGGTTTTGTTGGTCTTTATTTTATGTTGTTATGGATAGGTTTGTATCTTTATTTAAGAGTAATGAAGACTTTAAAAAAAATTCAGCAACTGCTACAGGGTGTGCTGTTTCTTTATCAGGAGGCCCAGGTCCAGCCCTGTTCCAAGTTCTTGCCTAACACAGCAAGGTATTTTGGGAGTTGAGGTTCTTAGGGGGACCTGGGAACTGTAGGTTCATAGAAAAGGACACAGAAGAAAGGCAGTATAAAGGTTGCTTGTTTTCTTCAGCACAGAGAGAGACCCGAACAAAACCGGGCTGACTATGGATCTGTCCGACTAAGGATACATCTATGCAACAGCTGGCTGTAATTTCCAGCTTGGGTAGATGTATATGTGCTAGCTTTGATAGAGGTTTGTAGCTGTGTTGGTGTGTGCGGTAGCATGGGCTAGTCACCAAGAGTGTTCACTGGGAGTCTCGGATGGAATTGTACTTGGGCAGCTAGCCTTTGCTGCAATTTGCACTGCTGTGTCTATGCTGCTATTTTTAGCATGATAGCTCAGTCAAACCTAGCATATATATGTCTACCCCAGCTTGAAATTACACCACTTGCTACAGAGTAGATGTACCCTAAAAGGTCAATGCAGGTGTTTTGGAACAGCCTTGTGTCCTAAATGGCTAAAACACCAGACATCAAGAATATGTCTACACTGCAGTTGGGAGCATGCTTCCCAGCTCAGGTAGACAGACTCCTGCTAGTCCTGTGCAAGACAGCACTCTGAAAATAGCAGTATGGCTGGGATGGCGTCTAAAACCTGCCCAACTGCCTGGTTATGTTCTCAGGTGGCTAGCCTGAGCTGCCGCCCATGCAGCCAAGCCCACACTGCTAGCTCGAGTACTCCCTGCTTCAGTGTCAGCATACCCCAAATGGCAATCTGTTTGCCTAGCAAATCTACTGTGCAATAATTTTTATTAGAGGTGATATAAATATTAAACTGAATCTCAATTCACACCACAGGAGCTTTGCTTCTAAGAAATGTGCACTATGGAAATAGTTCAAGTCCTGGGAGACATAAGAGTCAGAAGAACATGAAGAAGAAACAACAGTCTCTTAAAAAATTGATCCAATTAGTGTATCAACCATTGCATTTCCACTGAAATAAGCAACATGGGAAATTAACAAAATAATTATTGAAAGTATTGATCAATGAGCATGACAGAATTTTTGGCACATACTCAACTTACACTGGAATATTGATTTTTGTGGAGAGAATATGAGATACACTTCACACACAAAAAGAAAAGGATTACTTGTGGCACCTTAGAGACTAACCAATTTATTTGAGCATAAGCTTTCGTGAGCTACAGCTCACTTCATCAGATGCATACAGACTAACATGGCTGCTACTCTGAAACTTCACACACAGAAGATTTGTTGCCATAATACTTGATTGTTGCTTTTTACCCTGTCTGCCAAATATTTTAGTCCATGATGATAATACTTCTGTTTAAAAGAAACAAACAAAGAAAAGTCCTCCTTGAGAATGGGGCTATAGGAGAAGAGTGCAGCTGGATAAGACTTTTTCTAAAGAACAAGAAGATTTTGTTTGGGATCTGTCTATATTATTTATCTTCAAAGGAAGACAATGGAGAGTTTACTTGGTCTTCAAATACTTGAAGGGTTGCCATATAAAAGATGGAGGAAAGTTGTTCTCTCTTGCCACAGAGGGCAGGATAAGAGGCAATGGGTTCAAACTACAGCATGGCAGCTTAGATTAAATCTCAGGAAAAACTTTCTAGCATTAAGAACAGTAGGACAATGGAACAGACTACCTCGGGAGGTTGTGTAAGCTCCTTCACTGGAGGTTTTCAAAAGGAGGCTGGATGGCCATCTGTTTTGGATGGGTTAGACACAACAAATCCTGCATCTTGGCAGGTGGTTAGACTAGATGACCCTGGCAGTCTCTTCTAACCCTATGATTCTACTTTAACCTTGCTGATTTGCTATTGAAAGAGAGGTTACCTTTGAAGGAATGAGCATTGTGATTGCTCTGTACCTGCTAGGTGCATTTTGCAGAAATGTCTAGAAAGGAAAGAGAAAAATGGAGGAGAGCTGGCCAATACAAACCTATGTGTTCTCATGTACATACTCTTTTTTTTTAATGCCAGGCATGAGATTACATACCCTATTACAGGTACCTCAGACTTTAAATGGTAACCCAGTAAACAAACCATAAACATTGTATATTACTCCTTACTCCACTGGGCGTCAGCATGTGTTTTTTATTTCATGATTGCAATGACTTTCAATATGGTTCTCATTCGCTATCTATCACATCCTAAGAGAAGATCCATATAAGAAAAGGAGAGAGATGCAAAGTTTGACTATCAGAAGAAATTGTACAAACCGGGGGCTCTGATTCAAGCATACATTTTTTTGTTTTGTTTTGTATTTATTTACTAGCTGCTAGACTGCCAATAACACTGTAGCATCTCCAGAGAATAGAAGCTTTTTGCTGTTGTCAAGTAGCATCTATTTGATTAAACACATCAATTAATTCTGCTGTATTCTAAGGAAACGGGGTCCTTTCGACTGTAACCTTTCTTAATGTGGAATGTCTGCTGTAGCTAGGAATGTATTTAGTTGAAGAAATAGTGTCGGGCACACCAAAGGATACATCGTTCTATAGAGCTAGGCCTGAACCTAAACCCTAAATCTGAACATCCCTGAAGTTTATATGTATTGGAATGAGTGGGGAATGGATCCAGACAGGAATGTTGTTGCAGCTAGTGAATGTTGCATTAAATCATTGATAGCAGTTTTTGGGAGGAGACATAAGACCAAGGCCCTGGTCATTTCTAGACATATAAAGGCCGCAGGGTAATTCTTCAAGAGTGGGCAGTGTCTTGGCCAACCTCCTACTCAGTTAATTACATTCTACTAAACTAAAATTCTTCCTGCAACTTAATGGCCAGAACCTCAGTCAGTGTAATTCAGCCATGTCCCATTGGTTACAGTGGAGTTGCACCCATTTACACGAGCTCAGGATCTGGCTCTTTGAGTCTGGAAAAAAACCTGCTTCTTTCCTTATTCTTACATGTTGTTGTGCACTGCTAAGTAGATGCTGTGTCTCACCCCAGAGGAGGCTTCATTTCTTCACCAGTGTATATATAATTTCTGATGTTTGTAAGGTGTTCTGGGATTCTTCAGAATGAAAGGCGATATATGCATGTCAAATCATTATGAGAGCATAATTGGCAGAAAATACAATACTTGTTTTTTTTTAATCAAAGCTGGATTTATAAATGGCATCTAATAATTAAGTGACAGGAGAGAGTACTAATGTATTAAAGATATAAAAATTAATGAGTGAAACAAGTTAAAGTGGAATTTATAAACCTCAGCTACAGTTAACTAGAATAATGAAGTGTTAAATCAGTTTATAAAAAGGAGTCCATTCCATATTCCCTTCTTGTTGTAGGTCTTTTGCAGTGCTTCCCTGCAGGCCAACACAAGTTATTGAAAAGATGAAGCACATGGGCAGTGCATGAACCCCCTTTGGGAAGGTTAGGCCCTGGCCCCACCCCATTCACCCGGAGCACAGGCCCACCCACCCCAGCCATCCTGACTCCTGGGCAACCAGCTGGCCTGAGCACTGGCCCAACCTCCAGGCCACAGACCCAAGCTGAGCCCCCACCGGGGTGGAGTGTGGGCGGGTCCATGGCCTGGGTTAGGGGAGCCTTAGCCTCCCCTGGCCTATTATATTCGCCGCCCTGCTCAAGCAGTGTTTTTTAAACAAACGTGCAAGGTATCAATTAATAACAACACCAAAGTGAAATTCTGCAGCATTTGTGTTTTGAGAGCACTGATGCTATGGTGATAAATTAAGCAAAGTCTAGAGTGACGGAGAAAAATGTACCTTAAAATTGTCTTGTTTGCTGTAATCTAAAGAAGGAGCTGGTGGAAGAAGCAAGCAGAATATGGAGCTACAACTGCATTCAGTTTTAATTACTAGTGGGTTTAATCGTCCCCCAAGTATTGCAACAGATTTCAATATGCTAATAATATGTGCTGATTGTAAAAATGTATTGGCGGCCCAGAAGTATAAACTAGTGTGGTTCTTGTTCATTACCATTCTAGAAGCTCTATCGTTTGCTGCTTCCTCAAATGCTCTCATGGCTGTGCACATCTTTTTAAAATAAACACTGTAAATGTTCATGACTTCTGGTTTTACTGAAGTGATGCTCAGGAAAACATTATGCCTGATTTTAATTTCAATTTTTTTTCCCTTGTAAAGCAGCTCAAAAATCCCACATTTAATGACATTGTTCGTTGATTTATAAATGAAAAGTATGTGATCACATCAAGTAGAATTTAGATGTTTTTTAAATTATGGTAATTGACTGATGAAGATGCCTACTGCTTTTTTTCTGATTTGGACATAATTATGCTGACTAGTTCTGACTTTTTCCACAAATTGATGCTGATTATTTATATTTAGCCATTAAGCTCAGCTAAGTTTCTTGTAGATGGAATCTTTATTGAGATTCTTACCCCTTTTAAATAAGCACTGCAGAGCAGTGCCTCCAGTTATGTAATTTTGTCACTGACTATTTTTTGATAATCATGCACCTTTGTGTGAAGGCTTTCTGTGGAAATTGAGATGCGTTTTTATTGTGCATACAAGTTAGATGTGCCAGCAAAAGGCTCAGAGTTGCCAGTTCTCTTTCTGCATTGCAAATACCATAAAGCAAAAGGCCATGCACCCATCTGGACTGAAAAGGGTTAGCCTCTAGAAGGCTAGAGAATGGAATTTAGTTTTACAAAAAGCCTTTCTTACTTACTATCTCAAAGGGATCGACAAAATAACGAGTTAAATACTGGTAATGCAGTAACTTGGCAGGCAAATGGAACAGACACTGTGTACTAAACAATAATTCACTCATAGTCTTGGACATTAATTATAAACTATTCTTTTAAGAAGGGGAATGTTGGCCAGTAGGTTCTTCTTTTGTGTCTAAAGCCAAATACACCAAAAAAGTGAATTTTTCCTTCTGAAAATGTCAAAAAAATGAAGATCCAGCTCAAGTTAAATTTGGTCCATTATATGTGTCAAATATGAAACCAAATAGGCAGTTTTCCACCTGATTTTCCTCAGTAGTTAGCTTCCCATTTTCCCATCAGTGCACATTTGCTAATAGGGTTTCCCTACAATGTTACAGGTCCCCATCCTGCAAACTGATCTGTAAAGTAGCTTCCGTAACAGGGTATTACCATGTCTCATTGGGTCACAGCTGTGTATGCCAGATTCAGGACAAGCTGCTGAGAAATAGGGCAGACTGACCCCAAACTGGTTGTTACTCTATTAGACATACCAAGCCAGAAACAAAAGTAAACTTCTGTCTCAACACACTGGTTAACAAGAAGTCCAAGCTGCAGTCTCCTTAGGCATCCCAGCCCTTGTTTCACCACCCAGACACTAGGCTTTATGATGGGTAGTTACTGAACACTAATTTAATCAAATAAAGGGTTCTTCTTATCTCAAAATATCAGCCACATACCCAGGTCAATAGATAACTCAGATCTTACCCAATCATCAAGCTGTTGCCAGTCCTTTAGTAACTAATACAGGGGTGGCCAACCTGAACCTGAGAAGGAGCCAGAATTTACCAATGTACATTGCCAAAGAACCACAGTAATACATCAGCAGCCCCCCATTAGCTCCCCCGCTCCACTCCCAGTGCCTCCCACCCACCGGCAGATCTACCGATCAGCACCTCCCCCTCCCTCGCCGCACTTCCCGATCAGCTGTTTCGTGGCATGCAGGAGGCTTGGGGCGGGGGGAGGAGCGAGGCCATAGCAGGCTCAAGGGAGGGGGTGGGAAGGAATGGAGTGGGGCAGGGCCTATGGCAGAGTCAGGGTCGAGCAGTGAGCACCCCCCAGCACACTGGAAAGTTGGTGCCTGTAGCTCCAGCCCCGGTCGTCCGTGCCTATACAAGGAGCCTCATATTAACTTCTGAAGAGCCGCACATGGCTCTGGAGCCACAGGTTGGCCACCCCTGATCTAATATCTAAAGGTTTATTTATAAGAGAAAAGAAGGAGATAGATAAAATGGTCAAAGAAATCATATACACAAAATAATCACAAAGGTCTTGGACCAGGGTTTTAGCAGTGATGTTAGACTGTTGGCTTGTAAAGTCTCTATTAATTTCCAAAAGATCGGAAGGCCCTCGTTCCATAGTCAATATGCTCCTTTTAGTGTAAGTCCATAGTCCAGAGATCATAGGCAAAATGGAGATGCTTCCATGGTCTCTTATACCTTCTCCCATGTGGGGGGAATGCTTTCAGTCTTATTTTGTGGGAAATTACATGCACAAGGTGGAGTCTAGGGTCACATGAGGAAGTCATATGTCCTTACATGTTTTAATGACTCACAGGAGCAGCCATTACCCATATTGTGGCTAAATAGTCCACAGGAAGGCTCATCCATCAGGGACTACCTTCTTCTATGGCCCATTGTGAGAGCTAAGTGTTCGTCAATGGTCTATCAACTTGAATAGTTCATTCACAATGTGCTGGCCAGAGTGGATATAAATTACCTGCTGGGTATTACCCCAGGACAGACACATTTGAAATACTAGTACATAGTCAATATTTATAACTTTAAATACAAAGATGATGCATGCATACAACAGGACAATCATATTTGGCAAATCATAACTTTTCCATTGACACCTTACATTACATACTTTGTATAAGATTTGTTGCAATATTGTTGTATATCAGTGGCAATATTAATGAACAAATGGTCAAATTTCAATCATTGAGCATCAGACAAGGCCTTAGAGGTCAGTCTAGCAAGGTGCTGAGCATGCTCATCCCAATCCAGCAAAGCATTTAAGCACATGCTTAATTTTAATCCAGTGAGGATTGAATTTGCTTAAAATTTTCCTGGTTGGGTACAGAAAGCTCATAAGATTGAGCTCACATTAAGTAAAATCTACTCAGAACCCACATTATTACAGTACACATATTTGTTGTTACTAAGGTAATACCTACCCTCACTTCTCATCATGCTGCTTTTCATACAAGTAATAGAAATTCTCACTTTTTAGCTTGGATAGAACAAGTTTTTTGACAAGGCCATTTTCTGCCACCTTTGCTCATGCTGAGTAGTATCCTTCCCAGTGAGCAGACCCGTAGTTTTTAATGTACTATAATACTTGCAGAGTAAGTTACCCCTTGAAGTGAGTGGGGGTGTCACCAGATCTGGCCCACAGTGTATATGACATACATTGTATACTAATTAAAGCCATTTATTGTTAAAACGTATTTATTTCCATTTGTAAGCTTTTTGTAATTCTCTTTTTATTATTTTGTCCAGTAAGAATGGACCTTTTCAGTGAGGTTACACGTGCATAAAGGAGTGGAGAATCAAGCCTTGTGTGAACTGTGACTTAGGGCTAGTCTACACTGGCAACGTTAAAGCATTGCCACAGCAGTGTTTTAACGTGGCTTGTGTAGTCGCAGCAGAGCGCCTCCATGAGGTGCGTAGCTACCAGTGCTGGGAGCTGTCTACACTGGCGCTTTACAGCACTGAAACTTGCACTCAGGGGTGTGTTTTTTCAAGCTTTTAGTCAAATAAATAGACAAGCCCTGTTCTATTCTTCCCTTGTTGCATATACTTGTCTAGATCTTGTTTCCTTGTTCGCCTGATGTGTGCAGCTCCAGCAGAACAAAGTAAATGGAAAGCCAGTTTACTTGGCTAGGTGGGGATAATCCCAGCTCTGGGGATGTAATTAGAAGAGAGGTTTTCTGGGTGCCCATTGTAGCCAGTGCAACACAGAGATATCCTAAGGCGGCTCTAAATTGCTCCTTGGAACTGATCCAGTGTCCAGCAGGCTGAGGATTATGGATTCACCCTAGTGGTTTACAGCCATCTTTGTAACCCTTCTTTGAGCTCTGCTGTGCACCTCAGGGTCTGGCCCAGTATCTTAACAGGCATAGACAGATAAACAAGCTAGTACCAGTGGAAAAACAAAAGTCCGGAAAGTTTCAGTAAAATCACTGTAGAACAGTGGTTCCCAAACTTGTTCTGCCGCTTGTGCAGGGAAAGCCCTTCTCGGGCTGCGCCGGTTTGTTTACCTGCCGCGTCCTCAGGTTTGGCCGATCGTGGCTCCCAGTGGCCGCGGTTCGCTGCTCCAGGCCAATGGGAGCTGCTGGAAGTGGCGCGGGCGAAGGGACATACTGGCCGCTGCTTCCAGCAGCTCCCATTGGCCTGGAGCAGCGAACCACAGCCACTGGGAGCCACGATCGGCTGAACCTGCAGACGTGGCAGGTAAACAAACAGGCCCGGCCCGCCAGGGGCTTTCCCTGCACAAGCAGCGGAACAAATTTGGGAACCACTGCTGTAGAAGAATGTTTTGGCCAAAGCTTTCAAAAGTGACTAGTGATGCCTTGATTTTTTGGGTGCTCAACGTGAAACACCTTTGAAGGGCCTAATTCTGAGAAAGTGCCATTTATTTACCCTGTCAAAATCAGGCATCTTAAAGATGTCTCAAGTTGAGCGCACAAATATTGAGGCCACCGAAATCTACAGTCACTTCTGTAATTCTTAGCCAGATGAGTCATTACTGGTTATCCAACCGTGAAACAAAACAACTAGACCACTATAAGGAACTACACAATCACAGTGTAGTTTCCTGCAACTAACATTCAAGCTTTTATGGATTTAAGAAATTGCTCTCAGTTGCAATTCCCAGTGTAGAATAAATGGTTTTCAGGTCTCGAGTTTAGCTGCATTTGGAGAAAGAATGGCTAGGGAATCTGAGAATATAAAAATTCTTGACAAATACAACCAAACCTCAACATCAACAGATAATGTAAACTCTGGGCTAATGTAAAAGCACTTACAGATCATCTTACTTACAGCATGACAAAGCAATGAAATGCTACAAAAAGGCAATCTATTCCAAACTTCATTTGTCACAAGAGATCTGAGTCAGCACTCAAAGTACATAAACCTATATTTTTCATCACAAACACATTCTAGTTTCATATTAGTTTGCAGAGCACCACATGCAACTGTTATAAGTCCAAACCCTGCAATTGAATTCCTGTAAGAGACTTTGCAAAATGGCCAAAAGAAGAAAGAAAATACAAAGGTATTACTGTTTGATGTATTCATTCAAACGCTATTAGAGAGAAGTACTGTCTTTGCAGGAGAAATTGTTCTCTGAATGTTTGACCTTGTATTTACTGAAGACAATGACCCAAAAGCTGCATCTACCTTTCAAGTCAACTTGACATCTGAAGGCTTTAAAAGAAAATTCTTAAGGCCTTGGTTGCTTCATTTTGCTTAATTTGGGATAACAGAAATGGACTGATTAAAAGGACCAGCCAAGACTCAGTTCAGTATTTACCCTGAAGCATGAGCCCCTTGAATACATGGGGGCTTATTCATCCAAGCGTTATAGGAAACGGAAAGAAAAAAAAGCTGAAAATTCAGTGATTTCATTGTAAGTGAGGGCCTGTGGCCTTCCTCTGGGGTCTGCCATTATAAAAAAAGGTATAGACTGGGGAAGAGAAGAGGACTTATGTGCCTTACTCAAAGAAACAGTTCAAGCATTCACTTCTACTCTGAATAAGAATAATGCATTTAATTAGACTATCATTGTGACAAATTGGTTGTGATGAGGCAGTTGAATATCCCAGGAGAGTGATGTTAATCTGTCTTGTAGTTTAAAGGCTCTGATATGTGGGCATAAGACAGATAACAAAGCTTATTGGGGGCAATAAGAAAGCATGAATTCCTCCAATTGAAGAGAATGGATGTTTGAATTGGCTTGAGAAGATATAATGGTTTTGATCTAATCTGTAGAAAGAAAGAAAGAAAGAAAGAAAGAAAGAAAGAAAGAAAGAAAGAAAGAAAGAAAGAAAGAAAGAAAGAAAACAGCAACCTCTAAAGCAGAAAAAATATTACTGGGCTCTCACCATTTTCATAACTGTATTATGATGAGATAAAGAGAGAAACCTTGCAAATAAAAGAGAATCTAAACTAATCAGATTTTCTTTTACAAGTGTGATTAATTTGTTTAATTTTCTGAATTCTAAATAGGACAGGGCTACTGACTACCTTATTACATAATGTACTTTACTTTGTCATTTAGTTTATCATTTCAGTCTTGAAAATATATGTTGATTTAAGGCATCATTTAAGAAAAGAGACAGAGTCCAAGCTGTGGTGCATCACCTCCAATAATGTATGCAATCACTGAAATCTACTTTTATTTTTATGGTTTCTCCTTGGTTTTTTCCTCCTGTTTAGAGCACATTGCATAAGGAGAACTCAAGTAACTATTTTACAAGCTCAAAAGGCAACTTTCAGAACTTTTAATAGAGAAATCCTCTAGGATCTTGGTGCAACTCAGTGAAAGTGATGCATATGTATACAATACCCACTGACTTTCATTGTGGTTATCTCAGGACAGAAATTACCTTTGAAATTGGATCCAAAGCCCACTGAAGTCAATTTAATTCCATTGACTTAATGGGCGTTGGATCAGCCTTTAATGTCTAAGGCCACGTCTACACTACCCGCCGGATCGGCTGGTAGTGATCTATCTATCGGGGATCGATTTATCGTGTCTAGTGTAGATGCAATAAATTGATCCATGATCGCTCTGCCATCGACTCCAGAACTCCACCACGGCGAGAGGCGGAAGCAGAGTCAACAGGGGAGCGGTGGTGGTCAATCCCGCGCTGCGAGGACGCGAAGTAAGTGATTCTAAGTCGATCTAAGATACGTCGACTTCAGCTACGCTATTCTCGTAGCTGAAGTTGCGTATCTTAGATCGATCCCCCCCCCCAGTGTAGACCAGGCCTAATTGTCGGTGTATCTACTACTACCTCTTGAGGAAAAACAATAATGAAGGGAATATAAGTAATCATGAATGGCCAGGATTGCCAGACCTGGGTGCCTGAGGGTGGACATCTAAATCTATATGTAGACATCTGGATAGGTGGCCTTGTTTTCAGACATGCTGACAACCCACACAGTTCCAGTGAAGTCCAGGGAAGCAACAGAACAGTGGTTCTCAAACCTTTGTGCTGGTGACCCCTTTCACATAGCAAGCCTCTGAGTGCGACCCCCCCTTGTAAATTAAAAACACTTTTTAATATATTTAACATCATTATAAATGCTGGATGTACAGAACGGTTTGGGGTTGAGGTTGACAGCTCATGACCCCCATGTAATAACCTTGCAACCCCCAAGGGGTCCTGACCCCCAGTTTGAGAATGCCTTAGCTAGCATCTCTGAAAATTAGAAATTAAGGGTCTGATCCAAATACCATAGAAGAGAGGGAAGGAGAAAAACCGGTAGAGAAAGAAGCTTGACTTTCAGGCTTCGAAGAGATTAGTTTAAAAAAAAATAAGTGCACTAAAAATACTTGACGCTGTTGTTTTTTTAAATTGACACTTTTGGGCAATGAAGTTGAAGATGTACACACGGCACCCTGCTGAGGGCATGTGAGTTAGGAAGATTGGGCAAGGGAGAAAAAGGAAAAAGCTGACAACTTGGGAGTCTCCACATGCAGCTAATATTGTGCTCTAGTAGGTGAAAGGAACAATGCACAGTTTATGGTATATTTTCAGAAACAACTACAGAATACTAACTAATATTTCACAAGTAGTTTTGCTTGCTCAGAGAATATGATAGTTACTATTGTGAGCTGTGGATTTTTTGGGGTTTTGTTTGTTTGTCCTGTGGGTTAGAAGTAACCTACTGATACAGTATGTTTTCTTTCGTGGATATCATTTCCATCATTTTCCCTTAATTCAATTGCTGCATTATTTAACTTAACATAAGGCACTAGTATCAGGTGCTGAATCCATCATAAAAAGTAATTTGTAGATAAAACTAACATAGTTTTTGACTAGTATAAAATTAACATAGTTGAACTAGCATCATGATCAAGTGGTGCTGATAGATCAATTGGGAAAAAACTTTCCTTTTCACCCCAAAGTAAACACACAATATGGTACGTAAAAATCATAACTGGTATAGTTTCCCCAGGATTCCCCCATGTAATTTTATTAGCTCTAATGACAGCTACATACATGAATTGAAAGAAGAGCATATCCCAAAGAAAACAGAATGCAAGGTTCATATTATGCTTTTGTGCTATGCTATATTTGATCATATTGAGGAGTGATGGTCAGTCAGTGACTGCTTTTAATGTATCTTTTACAATCACATGACTTAGATGTCTGTGTTGTTTGTCCCGGTTACAGTAGGCTTGGTGTAGCACTCCAGAATGTTAACTAGCTCTAGGTAAGCAGCTACATAATAAACTGACAACCATAGCACAAAGAGCATTAAGAGTCAAGGCATCCTATTGCACTTACAATAATTATTTCCTACTGTCACATAGCGGAGAGTCAATATCCCTATAGAAATTAGAGTGCTTATATTAGAGATAGGGAATTAGATTTTCTCAGTTTTATTTCTAATTTCAGCAGTGCGTTTGCAAAGACTGCAGTGCAGATATTTGATCTCTGTTTGCAAGAGTAAAGAAATATCAAATTAGCTTTGTTCCCCGACCAAGAAATAAAGGGCTCTGTTGTGGAACCCTTATGTATGCTGATGAACAATTACTTGAGTAAGTAATCCAATTGAGTAGGGGTTTTACAGATGGGCAGAAAATACAATGAAAGAGCATTACATATTTGTCCCCTGTTGTTAAGCAGATACCACAATAATGTTTTTATTATTAAAATGGGAATCGTGATGTAGTGCTGTTAAGAACACTGTTCTTAAACCATGTTAACTTCCTCACAGTCTGTGCTAATTTGAATTAATCTTTTTTACATATTAGATTTCAGAGTTGGCAGCTCTAATTCTAGCATTCTGTACTTTGGAATGAGCGTCTGGGATAAAATGAAAGATACAATGTAAGAACTTTCAGAGTAACATACGTGCAGGACTAGTGGTTGATCACACATTTTGTTGTGCATATCAAAGTGTAATGCTGTCATCCTGCTTTGACTTCTCATTCTTAATTGTTTATGTTCTGTTTTATATTAAATCCTTTTTTGGGGGGAGGGCTGTGGAGGAATAATCAGCTCAGAAAACCTTGTTATTCAAGCAAAGGAATGTCTGCAATTACTAAAATCAGATTCAGGGGACTTGAAACAGCTCTTCTGGCTGCCAAATACAATATTATCATTAATTCTGGCAGGAAATGAAGCAGACATGCCCATAAGATACGATTTAGAGAAGAAATTTACTTTTTATGAGCGTTATTCTATAAGATGTTTCCCTCTTTTAATGAAAGTGTCAAAAAAAATCATGTCCTAAATGAAAATCTGCCACCAGCCCCTACATTTTCCACAAACTGTTGCTATGTAGTCACAATGCCTTTTCACTATGTGCATAAGAAATACAGTTAGGGGATGTATTGTTTACACCAAATGCATTCCAACTCATTGTTCACTCACCCACTGGCTTCATTTACTAGAATCATATGTTGATTGATATTCCAGAATATGCAAACTATGTGTTTAATGAGGGCTGATTACTACTATACTACTTAAGAGACTGAACTTTGGCAACAATTTTCATGCTCTAATGTGTATCTTAATATTAATCTGGCTGCATGCATTTTTGGTACGCTCTTGTATACTTTAATTTTTCTTGGAAATAGAATCATTATACAAAATGCCCATTTCTCTCCCTCCCATTGCTGGTTGAAGGAATTCTAAGCAGCAAAACAAAACAAAACAAAGCTGTGGAAATCGACTGCAGATTTATATTTTAAGGGAGGTATAGGGAGAAGAAAAGCTATTTATGTAGGCTAAACTGATAATTTATAAAGGATGTGTTTCATAAAGACATTGTATTTTCGGGGTGGGCAGGGGTGGGGAGGGTATGTGCCAAAACCAACCAACAACACAGAGTGAAAGTAAACCCGGCCCTGGAGATATTCAAGCAGTGATTGTGCCATGCATAGCAATGAGGGAGGCATGGTGGATTTTGCAAATATAAAAGAAACACATTCCCCAATGTGATCTGATCCAGGAGTTGACAAAATTACACACAATAGGGTTGGACAATTGCAAGCAATAGACTGTTCCCCTTGTTTTGTTTACAGCAGATGTTGGACCTGTGGTCTTTGTGTTCCCTGCTGAAGCATGGTGCCATTTCTGTTCATTTGTGACATAATGGATTCCTGTTTTATTTGCTAGTGCTTGTTTATATCCCATATCATGGCGTAGCCTACTTGACACTATTGAGATGAGATAATTATCTGTTGTAATATAATTGTACAGTTGATGTGTGTATTACCTTCAGGTGGGCATGGAATAAATTCTAGCTCTCCCCAAGTGTTATCTGGACCTGTAGGTAGAGCATTTTAATGTCCATAAATCAATTGCTGTAATGTACTGCTGCAGATGCCAGGGAACTGTGTGGCCATTTTAAAACAGTGAAACATGGGACAGTTTTCTGTTCTACTTTTGCACAATATATATTTTAGGGACAGAGTTTCAGCAGCCCTGGCTTTTACAACAGTTTGTTTCAGTACACATGGATATGTAATGTAAGAAGAAACAATGAGAGAAGACCCATAGAAATGTGATACTCAATATTGCAAGCACTTTTGTGCTATTGTATGTTTATTGTTTTCCAATTAAAGGAGCTAAAATAAATACCTTGTGCATAAAACAGATAGTATTTTTAAAAATCATTTAGGAATGACAGCAGAAACCAGCAAACCATGAGTTGACAAGTCACTGTCACACTAGCAAAACAAATATATGTTGTAGATTATTTAACAGTTTGATTTCAAGCTTGCAATTCTACAGTTTTAGGAGTCCAATCCTTCCAACAATTATTACTCAGAGCAGCACTTACTACTATGTGTAGTCTCATTATAGTCAACTATTCATAGTAATAAATGTGTGTAAGATAAGGGACTTGGCTATTCAGTGGGGAAAAAAAGTCTTCTCTGGTTAGAAATTCGTAATTATGGGGATGATACCAAGTGGGAAATACATATCTGGTTTTTTTATCATCTGACAAATGAGAGACTTATGGAGAGATCATTACATGCCCCTTTGTATAAAACGGAAAGTATGTTAGTAAAATTATAATTGGGCAGAATATGTTTTAATATTAATAACGAACTGTATCAACCTCTGCTCTTTGGCATGCACTAGAACTATGTTTCCAGTAGTCTGTCCTGAATACCTTTCCTATTTATTATCTTTGCCTAAGTAATTGTGACATCTTCCAAGGTACAATCTGGACTGTTGAACCGCTGTGTTCCTTTAACTCTCCAGACCAGGGTGCTTTTTACACTGCTTTGCTAGTGACAAGCAGCATTTCCAGACAATGCTCACACACAGCCATTAGCATGTAAAGTGACTCCTAGAAAAGTGACATGAATGCTCTTCCAGCCACTCATGGATTACATACAGGGCAACACCCACAAATTCTTTAGTTCCAGCCTTGTCACTCCAGGAATGCACATCTTCCACTGCTTAGGACCACCCATTCTGTCCCCCACCCCGAAGAGTGTAAGCACATTAAAAGTCCATCATTCCATCAAAGGGAATGATTATGCATCAGCCTTTGTTAATATGAGAGGAGATTCCCCAAGCATTTCAATAAAAACAAAGTGATTTAAATAAAAGAATAAAATAACTATATAAAGTAAAGAAAGATGGATTTTAAGTGATTATAAGTGGTAAAGGCATTAAAGTCAGAATCTATTTACAAAAGAAATAAAAGATAAACATGAAAGTTATTTCGTAAACTTTGCCAGGCTAAGTAACATTTCAAAACAAAAGGATTTCTCTCCCACAAAACTTTCAGCAGTCCATACTAATTGGAAAGCCTTCCCGTTAGGATCACTTCCCCCCAGTTCAGTGGTGATTCTTTCAAACAATCTTGCTCCCATGAGTAGCAATGGGGGAGGAGAGGTAATGTGTACCTTCCTCCTTTTTTTGAGGAATACCCCCCACCCCACCCCGGCCAGGGTGTAGATAAAGTAGTCCCCTGTGTACATGAGATTGGAAGCATCTTCCAGGTGAATTGTAAATTTCTTGTTCACGCCTTCTCTGTACTTAAAGTTTGAGACATCTTCAGGGATGATATGCAATTCTTTTGTTTACAGCAAACTTTTCCTAAACTGCTTTCATAGGAACTGCAGATGAGCTCAATTTCTTAGAGTATAATGTGACAGAACACTGATGCCAGAACTGTGCACTGGGAAGTTTGACACAGAAAGCCCAGAATCTCACCTGTCAGATGCTGTCAGTAGGAATTCCCAGTAAAGGTGTTACGACTATTTACTAGCTGCCCATTACTTATAAGTCAAATTTTCCCTTTAAGAGTAAACGGGTGCATTTGCTTTTCTGCGATTTCTGCTGGTGTACTCATTTACAGTGTTTGCTGACTGCCTAGAAGACTTTTTCATTAACATTGGTGCAATTCGTTTAACCCTTTTTCTGCCAAGAAATAATTGAGGGAGATTTTCTGACCAGCTCTAGTTATTTGCTAAGGTCAGCACTATTAAAGTATAAAACAAAGATTGTAGAGAAAGAAATTACAGAACTTTGTGTAGAAGTGCTTGAGAGTGTTAATTTTTCTTTATCTTCTCTAATTTTTCTTCATGTGGCCAGTCAGGGTAATCCGCTAGCGAGCTGCCAGACCGTTTGTTTACATTTGCATGGCTGATCCTAGCTCCCAGTGACCGCGGTTCGCTGTTCCTGGCCAATGGGAGCTGTGGGCAGCGGCGCGGGTTGCAGGGACATGCTGGCCGTCACTTCCCGCAGCTCCCTTTGGCTGGGAACAGCGAACCGTCGCCAGTGGGAGCTGTGGGCGGCCGTTCAAATGTACACAAATGGTCCGGTGACCCGCCAGCGGATTACCCTGACGTACACGGGCCGCACGTTGCCCACCACTGCTCTAAAGGCTCTACTGTAAAGAGCTCTACTGTAGCACTGATATGAAAAAAGGCATTAGCACCTTCCTAAACTAACAAGATTCCCTTAGCTTATTTCCCGCTCATAATATTCTAATGGCTGATCTTTAATTTGTAGTTTTATTCACATATTTCTTAAACTAGTATTAAATATAATATTAAGCACTGTAATTACAGGTGCACAAAAAACATTGGGAGAAATCCATTAAACCTACAATGAGAAGTCTAGCAACTCAGTGGTCACCATGAAAAATGCAGCTTTCCCTTTGCTGGTGTGGGGGTTGGCTGAGGGAGAGATTTGGCTGGACCAGAAGGGAAAGCACAAACCTAAGGTACTGGTTGGAGTGAGAAGGAGCAGCAGTCCACCTTCCTCCCAACTTGGCAATCTCATCCAGGGACTGGGCTCAAGCTGTGTGTGCATTGGGCGAGGGGTGCGGAGGTAGGGTTAGCTCCCTCCCTGTGACCTGATTGATTTTAGAATGGGTTATGTGGAAACTTCATTGGCCCAGTGGAAAACCAACCCTCCGGCCTCTAACCCCACCCCAAGCTGTGTGTGTGTGGCAGTTTATAATGCTCCTTCAGAGTGTGGGCTGCCATTCACACAGCCCAACTTCCTTTGAGGTGTCCACAGGTTGGTAGAGGGAGCAGGGTCGGCAGTGCTGCCACTGCAATCCCAGGTACTTGTTCTGTGAAATTTGCCTGGATCCTTGATTTGCTTTGCATGGCTGGGGGAGGGCTCCAGTGTCTGCTGCAGAAAAAGGAACCTCCCACATCAACCCATATTCCTCGCACAAGGAAAAGGAAGGGGGGGAACTGAGGCGGATGGAGGTGGATTCCAAAGAAAAAGGCCTAGTAGTAGTCTCCTCTTAAGAATTGCTCAGCCTTTATGACTGCTTGTTTATGAGCTGCATTGGCCTTATCCTGCTGCTTAGTTTGCATGGAGAGGAGCTGCTGGATTACGTCCTTATCCTACTTCTGTCAAAAGTCGATAAAATTTGTGGCCTTCACTTTAGCCAAAGCTTTTTGTGTGCTGCCTGTATTCACTGTAGTGACTGGGCCAACTAACAGAACCATGTAAAGATATAAAGACCCAGTCAGCCCCTGCCCCAAAGAGTTTACAGTCTAATCTGACAAGACTCAACAAGTTAGTCATAAACAGAAAAGAAGAGGGACAGGAGTTATAATAATGCCACATGATTACTTATGTATGCAGTGGTGTTGTAGCCATGTTGGTCCCAGGATATTAGTGAGACAGGCTGAGGTAATATCTTTTACAGAACCAACTTCTGTTGGTGAGAGAGACGAGCTTTCAAGCTACACAGGTCATCGTCTTCAGGTCTGGGAAACTAACTCAGTGTCACTGCTAACATAAGATTTGAACAGATTGTTTAGTATAAGTAGTGAACACACATTTCAAGGGACCTTTCAAGGTGAAGTGAAAACCACTGGTACCAGTACAGATCCTTAAGGGATCCCATTCTTTACCTCTCTCCACTATGAAAACTGACCATTTATTCCTATCCTTTGTTCTTTATCTTTTAACCAGTTATTGATTCTTGAGAGGATGTTCCCTCTTATCCCATGATTGTGCACTTTACTTATGAGCCTTTGGTGAGACACCTTGTCAAAGGCTTTCTGAAAGTATATATACATTTTTTATTATGTTGATCTCCTTTTTCCTCTGTGTGCTGTTTTGCTGCATAGATTAGCACAAACTGAGTTAGGTTTACATTTAAAGAAGTTTTTATTGTGCTGTTGTATAGTCTGCCTGTATTCATTTGACCTGCATGGTTGCAATTCTCATTCAACAACTTCTGTTTATATCTAATCTCTGTTCTACCTGACTATAAATAGGTCATATCAAGGCATTGTATTGAATATAAATGCAATATCAATGGTTTATAACACAGGTGATGATAAAGATACTGAAGCTTCTTATTATTTATTTGTATAGTGCCAAAAATCTACTTTATGGTAATATTGTAATATGAGTAGAATGGCACCATTGATGGGGTATTTTCTTTATTCACATGGACTCCACTAAAACCAAAATGATTGTTACAACATATTTTATGTCATTTTGTGAACTTTGGTCTACTTACTTTAAATGAAAACTTGCATGAAATGCGCAAGGGTCGTGGTTCAGTAGAGTATTTGAGCATGTGTTTAAGTCCATCCCAGTTCAGCAAAGAATTGAGGCATGTGTTTAAATGTTTTGCTAAATCAGCATATTTACATATGATCAAATGAGTGATTAGTATTTCACCAATAGCCCACTGAATTTCAGAACACTTCAGTGCTGGTGGAAAGTGGGTTTACGTTCACTATGTTCATTTCATTCACATTTTTGGTCATATAATTCTTTTAAAATAACTGTAATGGTTTGTTGTGGAACAGCATACCATTTTATTGGTTATTCATGTTATTGGATGCCACAGCAACTTTTCATTCCAGATCACATTTTTTATTATATGTGTCAGTTATAAAAGTGGTAACATTTACAAATCAGAGTGTGTCATATTTTTATGAGCCTGTGGCTTGACTGATTGCTGGATCAGCAAGTGTATACTGGAACGAGACAAGGTACTTAGTTTATTAAAAGAACAGAACAAGAGGATGGTGTTAAAGGATTATCAAATCCTCATTTGAGCTGGGCAAGGAGAGTATTTTAATTTAGAAAAGTGAATCCGTAAGCCACATCCAAAGATAAATCTTCCCTTCTCTCAGGCAAAATTCAGACAACTTAATTAGGTCAAACTTCAGTATTAAACAGAACATTTACAGGCAAATATTGTGTAAGTATTTGCATTGTTGTTATGGTAGCAATCAACAAGTCAGCTAACTAAATTTTGCAGAGACTATCTAATCTGCTATGCTGAAGTACCCCCACTATATCCCAATTACTGCCATTTGGAAAGGCACATATTCCGTTGAATCACTGCATTTAATTTCTATTTTATCTATATTGTCTTCTCTGCTGCTTTGAGGATATTCTGTAAACCCTGAACTTCTGATATCAGTGTGGTTTCCTCTCACTCTTAGTACAGGTGAATTAGTACTCATACTCTGTACTCCTAATCTCTAGCTGATCAACCCTTGTGTTGAGATCTATGAGGTCCATTGTTGCTCACCATCTATTTAATGTGCATGTTCTAATTTGCAGTGGAGCTGGAGAATAGACAAATTCCCGTCTTTCAATGATAGGCAAAGCTCCACTGAAGTCTAGATTGTGCATACTTGGCTAGCTGAGGTCTGGTTTGGGAAATAAGTCCTAAATGGCTGGGAACCACAGATTTAAAGCACTAGATCTATGCTGAATTCATTGTCTGGACAAATTAACTTAGTCTTTCCCCTTAGTTACATTTTTTTCCTCCCCTGGGGAGTGGTGCCGGTTTTTTTGTGTGTTTTCTGAAAAACTGTCATTCTAAGATAACTTAACTATCTTAGTGTGGTGAATAAAGCAGCCGCCTCTTTCATGAATGGTAAGGGCTAGATTGCTGTATCAATACTCATCTTTAATAGTACATCACAATCTAGTCTTGTATGTTGATCCTCCAACTTTCTCTTAGGCCAATAGCAATGTATCTGTGGCAGAGCAAAGATGTGTGCAGTGAGAGAGAAATTTCAGAGGGACCCAGGTGTATCCACAAAACCTTTCCTTGGTTTTCAGATTTATTTTCACACAGTTCTTGAGAAATTAGAAAAGTGCAACTACAGTAACCCCACAGGCATCATAATCTCTGGCTAAATTCCCTTTGTGCAGCTTAAATCCTTTTATAAATACATATTACAAACACAGCAGAAGCTGTCCCTTTTGCTAGAGCTCCTTGACTTGACTTCCAGAACTCAATCCCCTGCTCAAATGAACATAAGCCTGCCTCTTTTTAAGGTTCTGAACTTCCCTGGACTTTTTCATACAGCAGCTCAGAATATCTTCTTGAGGTTGTGCTGAAAAATCATTACTAGGATTTAACATTCCACCTCCAACACCCTTCCCCCCCCCCCCCGGCAAAACAAAAAACAACCCTTCACTGTCTAGTTAAGTCAGGCTTCACCTTAGCAGTAGAACCAAAATTGGGACCATCATCACCAGGAGTCTTGTTCTGGGATACATGGAAAGACCTGTGTACTAGATACAGTATGCCTTTATTTATATTAATCTGCTTATGTTTCACAAAATCATAGACATGTAGAGGCAAATCCTCAGCTGGTATAAATTTTCATAACTCTGTTGAATTCAATGGAGCTATGACAGTTTTTACCAGCTGAGGACCAACATGCCTGCTCCAGCTCCAGCAACGTCAGTAGGAGCTAGATCAAGCCCAAGGGCCCTAGTTCAGTGGCACACTCTGGCTTTTGATAATGTTGAAAGTTCCTGTCACTTTAAAACAATAGTTATCCTGCAATAGGACTTCCAGTTTCTCCCACTTTGAGCTGGATTCTCATCATTGACATTTATGGAGTTGCTTCTGATTTTATTCAGGATAAATAAAGGTCTGAAACAGACCTTTTTTTTCTTTAATTCTACCTTTGGAATCTAATCTAAATCATGAAAAATTAAAGAACTAAGATATCAGAGAGAGCTCACACCAATTTCAAGATGTTTAAATGAAACATTGAGATGAAAATCACCTGGTTCCTTGCATGGTTTTATTAAGTTGTGTCAATTCTGATCCCTGTGCTATAATAGTACTGTACACCAAATAGATATAAGATATAGCAGAAGCAGAGGGACACTTTAGATCATTAAGGTGGATACAGAAATGGAACGTTAGCTTCCTAGGTGTTGCACACTCTTTTAAAAATGGAAGGCAAATCTACTTAAGAAAGATGCCTTTCCTCAGTATTGTATATTGCTGAATACCACTTTAAAGTGATAACTTGAGAAATTAGACAAGGCACTCACACATTTTTGAGCCCCGTTCAAAGAAATAAACAGAAATATTTATTTCCATTTATGTTAAAATACTGTCTGATATAATAAAAATTTCCCTTTTAACTCTGCGCTAATCAGGGAATACAAGTGTTCACCACATGTGATGTGCTCTGTGATTTCTTCAGGTGTGTGAGTGCTCAATAGAAATAGCACCAGAAAAGGGTAAATATGTTGAGCCAGATCCTCAACTACTTTGCACCACTTAACTGGTATATTTTGGTCCCATAATCTGAATAACTGGCTCGGGACAATCACCTGAGGATAATCCTGCAGCAGAGTACAACCAGCATGGGTGCTCATATGCCAAACACCCTCTTTGTTTCTGGTTTAGTAGGGAAAGAGGTGAGTGATAATGACAAGCTCACACTAAACTGATCCTTAATTTAGACCTGGTCTGTACACAGCTTCTGTACAAGTATAACTCGTTTGGTTGGGGGTGTGATTTCTTATTAAAATAGTTATACAAATATAACCTGTAGTGTAGACACAATTATACTGATATAAAGGTGTGTTATACTGGTATAATGTATTCCCTTCCATTCTACATAACTGCATCCACACAAGGGGCGGGGGAGAGGGGGTGACTGTATGGCTTTAACTATACTTGTGTACTGCTAAAGCAGTATAACTTTGTGTGTAGACAAACCCGTTTTCAGTGTGTTGTGACCATTAGGGTATGGCTACATAGCAGCTGGGTGTGTGCTTCCCAGAACAGGTAGACAGGTATGTTAGCCGTGCTCCAGCTAGCATGCTAAAAGTAGCTGTGTGGCCACATCAGCATGGGTGGCAGCTTGGGCTGGCTGTCTACATATGTACCTGTGCTGCTGTGGCTACACCATTATTTTTAGCAAAGCTGGAGCATGTCTCTCTACTATTGCTCCGTATTGGCTTGCCAAGCATGCCTAATGAAACACTTAACAAAGCAACACACTTGAGAGAGGGCATGAATAAAGCCCTGCAATAGTGTAGAATGAAAAGTGAAAGAGAAAGAATGGGACAAATTCAACAGGGTAAGTTTTGTGTAAGTTACAAGTCAGATGTAAATTGATCACAGAAAGGGTGTAGGTGGCCAAAACTGTGTTATGTGATTCAGCTTTGTTCTCAGCAGGGCCCAATTCCACATACTTTCTGGCTGATTTCTCCACACCAGGGAATACTCCTGTCAAGGTTCCTCCCCCACTCTGAACTCTAGGGTACAGATGTGGGGACCTGCATGAAAAACCTCCTAAGCTTATCTTTACCAGCTTAGGTCAAAACTTCCCCAAGGTACAAAATATTCCACCCGTCGTCCTTGGATTGGCCGCTACCACCACCAAACTAATACTGGTTACTGGGGAAGAGCTGTTTGGACACGTCTTTCCGCCCAAAATACTTCCCAAAACCTTGCACCCCACTTCCTGGACAAGGTTTGGTAAAAAGTCTCACCAATTTGCCTAGGTGACTAGAGACCCAGACCCTTGGATCTTAAGAACAATGAACAATCCTTCCAACACTTGCACCCCCCCTTTCCTAGGAAATGTTGGATAAAAAGCCTCACCAATTTGCATAGGTGACCACAGACCCAAACCCTTGGATCTGAGAACAATGAAAAAGCATTCAGTTTTCTTACAAGAAGACTTTTAATAAAAATAGAAGTAAATAGAAATAAAGAAATCCCCCCTGTAAAATCAGGATGGTAGATATCTTACAGGGTAATTAGATTCAAAAACATAGAGAACCCCTCTAGGCAAAACCTTAAGTTACAAAAAAGATACACAGACAGAAATAGTTATTCTATTCAGCACAATGCTTTTCTCAGCCATTTAAAGAAATCATAATCTAACACATACCTAGCTAGATTACTTACTAAAAGTTCTAAGACTCTATTCCTGGTCTATCCCCGGCAGAAACCAGCATAAGACAGACCCACAGACCCTTTGTTTCTCTCCCTCCTCCCAGCTTTTGAAAGTATCTTGTCTCCTCATTGGTCATTTTGGTCAGGTGCCAGCTAGGTTACCTTTAGCTTCTTAACCCTTTGCAGGTGAGAGGAGCTTCCCCTTGGCCAGGAGGGATTTCAAAGGGGTTTACCCTTCCCTTTATATTTATGACAACTCCCTATTTATGGAGCTTATATGGCTGATATAAAACGGGTAAAATGGCGCTATATGGGCCCCAGATATGCTGAAGAAGTGAAGGGTCAGGGTCAGAGTTCCTCAGTGCTCTAGCTGTCGTGGGCCGCTCGATGGCAGCCTGGTTATAAATAGAGCAGCACTGAGGCTGCTCCCTGGGCTGCCCTTAGAATACTGGGAAGTAGAAAGTTGACTTAAAGTCACTCCTCTTTATAGCTCAGGAAGGGTTGTTGATTTTTGAATTTTGTTTGCTCGCTTACTTAAGTAGCAGAGTTGTAATATTTTGGGTCATATTCAGACCTGGCGTCAGATCTGACTTCAGTGTAGTTGCATCTGTTCCATCAAGTCTGACTTTGGCTCTTTCTTCCTGAAATTCATTTAGTTGTTGATGTTGGTTAATAATCTTGTCTTTAAGACAGCTGTGGTCTGTTCCCACAAATCTTTTGCATACTCATTATGGTGCAGTTAAGGCCAATGGGGTTTGCCACACAATTTAACAAATATATCCTTGATATTGCAGTTTGATTGTGCAAAGTTGAATAAACAAGCAGCTATTTTTTTTTGCTTGCAAGCTCTAGCAACCAATTTCTGGAGTTCACTGAATCAGGACAGAGACTGCAAAAGAAAATAAAGGATGTGTCTGGAACAGATGACAGTGTATTTGAACTTGGTAGTGATTTTTTTCTATGCCAGCTTCACACTGCTAGAATAATTTGACATATGTTTCTGAATGTGACTATCTACAGCTGTATTTGTTTTTTTATTTTGGTTTGGTTTGGGTTTTTTATCTTATGTGTTTAGCTTTCCCTGGTGTTTGAGCAGGGAACTGTAAAACAGTACTACAGTCTTCAAGGAATCGGCATGACAGTGCAAGAATAGAATTGCTCTCAGGAGGATTAAACAAAAAACACAGCGAAGTCTCCCAAGTCAAACAGAAAAGGTGCCTCTCTGTGTGAACTGTACAAGAAGAAGCTGGCCAAAAGCTGACATAACTCTGGTTGGGAGGCCAAAGCTTCTGACTTCTTAAACATTCCATTATTATTCCCTTACCTGATTAGAATGAACTGATTACACAAAAATATTCCTTGCCTTGATGCTCCGTTAAAATAAGTAAGCTACTGTTTAGGTATTAAAGTATACCTTTGTATAATACAGGCTGGACTATAATTAGAAGTCTGAATTTCTACTTATTTGTCTATTTAAATCAGACTTGAGGTATTATATTTCAGATATCCAGAAGAGAAGAGAGTTACTGTAGGAATATAGGCCCACATTAGACCTCACTGAACTATGGCTTTAAACTGAGTTTGGATATCAACATGAGCAACAGACCGAGAACATGTAACCAAAAAAACTGAAATCATGAGAAAGAAAAGAGTTGTTTGTGGTAAACTTGTCGTGATCTAGCATTATCTTATCTAAGGTTTGGATTGAGGTAATGAAAATAAAAGAAAACATGGTTAATTGGGCACCAGGTGCAGTAAATAATTGTTTAGAAATGGTCCAGTAGTTGGAGAAAAATATGGCAAAATAAAATAAGAAGATCTTGAGGAATAGACCCAGTCATGAATCTTGCCTTGGCCAGGCAAATGAACAGGGTTCAACCCTAACTGCCCATCTGGCCGTAGCTAAGGTCCAATAACCAGCAATAAGAAAAGGAGTACTTGTGGGACCTTAGAGACTAACAAATTTATTTGAGCATAAGCTTTCATGAGCTACAGCTCACTTCATCGGAGCTTATGGTCAAATAAATTTGTTAGTCGCTAAGGTGCCACAAGTACTCCTTTTTGCGAATACAGACTAACATGGCTGAAACCCGTCAATAACCAACAATGACATTACTTGTTTGGTATAGTGTGTAAAAAGACAATGTTTTGTGAAGTTTCTTTGTCAGAGCTTTTTCCTTAACCTTCTGGAGTCATTCATGATGGGAAGGTATCTCCTGGGGCTAAGCCTGTTGTGAGTGTATGGCCAGTATTTATAACTGTATTGTTGTTAGCATATAGAATATAGGTCTATGAGTATATGCTTATATTTGTATTTTGGATGTAACCAAGACCAAGTGGCTTCTGGACAAATAAAGGAATGCTTGTGTGGATATTGAGTCATGATAAACTTTAATAATCTTACTGCGAAAATTATTTCCAACAGCCCTTATAAGCAACCATATCTACGGCACATGTTCAATAGTCATTTCTCAAACATAAGCATCTTGGCCCTTTTATTGCTTTTGATTTAAAATATACCCACTGTGGTAAACCCAGGACAAACAGCTACAAAAGGGGGGGGGGGAGTAATTAGTCCCAGGTGCTTAAAAGGCCTCTCCCTATCCACTGAGGAGAGAGAACCAGGGGGCAATAAGGTTCAACTGGAAAAGGGGTTGCTAGGGAACCAATTAGGTTCAGCTGACTCCAACTACTTGGGACCTTTTTAAACCCTTCCCTGGGTGGTAGGAGGGAGAGAGTGAGGGGAGCAGGGAAGCTGCTAGTAGGCTGTTTGCACCAAGACACCAAACCTTCCTAGTAGGGAGGCTGCACTTGCTTTCCAGAAGGGAAGGAAAATAAGCACAAGGGACTGACTGAGGAGAGGAGTAGCAGGACCCTGTGCCACCTATAAGGATTCGCTTTGCCCCAATCCTGAGTCTCCAAGGCTAAAAAGGACTGAGCCTACTGAGGCGAACAAGGTATTTTGCCACACCACCTAGATTCACCTAAGTCATTAACTTAGTGTGTTTGTATTTGGACTGAGTTTTAAAAATCAGAGTGTTTGTGCAGGAGGTTGGACTAGATGATCATAATGGTCCCTTCTGACCTTAGTAACTGTGAATCTATAAAGCTCAAAATCTTGTCTCTTTCACCAACAGAAATTGGTCCAATAAAACATATTACCTCATTCACTTTGTCTCATCTACAGCCTAGACAGTGTCATGGGTTTTACTTTTATTTGGTTTGGATTGTTTTGTTTTTATGTTTTTTTTTTGAAATGTCAAAATCAGAACCATGGGAAAGTGTTTCTAGACTCACTAAAAAGTCTGAGAAGACAGGCAAACATTACTAGAGACACCCCACTTACATTTTCTGTCCTTTTTTCCCTCCTGTTTCTGGTTATTGGGAACATTTGCATTAATGCAAGATAATAACATAGATAAGCAAAAATCTGAGATTTCCCTTGCCTTTTCAATCAGATATGGCATTCTTCACGCTCTAAACTGTTACATAGCTTTGCTATGAACTGCTTGGCAGCTTTTGCGTTTCATCCCTGAGGTGTGCGAAGTGATTCATAAATACAGTAAGGTCGTAAAATGCCCTTGTGGGCATAACAGTGTGGCTGGTGTAAAGTAATGCAGAAGCACCATGAATTGGGACTTACAGAAAAGTGGATGTGTTACCTTCTGGGGAAGGGATTTGCAGGGTTGTGGAAGCAGCAGAGGGCATGGAATTGTAATCAAGTGGAGGCAAAGGTTTGTGAGCATCGTGTCCCAAACTGCCTCTCCCTCCCACTCCTTCCAGGCCCTTTTACCATACTGGTGGATGGCAAGCCCTGGTGGATGGCTGCTTCCTCTCCAAGGCAGAGATGTGATGGCTTCCATGGTGACTTTCAGGACATCAGATATAGGTTTTAGAAGGAAAAATGCTGGGTAGTTTCCATCTGTGGAAGTGCAGGCATGGCCCTTGACTGACAGAGAGGAGGGAGTGCACTGCATTACGCCACTCCTTTTTTCCTGTGCTACCCAACACTAGTGGATGCTGAGAGTGGCATAGTTTATGAAATGCTACAGGATCTTTCCGGGTGGCCCCATGTCAATGCAGTGTGTGTCATTATCTTTATTGTTATGTGTTCATTTATTCATGCTGCGTTATCCTTTTCTTGGACTCCCAAACCTCTGTTTGTGACATCATGATTAGGGTGACCAGATGTCCTGATTTTATAGGAACAGTCCTGATATTCAGGGCTTTTTCTTATATTAGCACCTATTACCCTCAACCCCTGTCCCAATTTTTCACACTTTCTATCTGGTCACTGTTATTATGATTATTTGATGTATTGTGCATTTTGATAGAGGATTGTGGGTTCAGGTGAGGAGCTAGCAAATATGCAGATGTGCTGTCATACCAGGGTCCTTTAGTCTGGTTTAAAAAAAAAAAGGGTGGGGGGAAGAAAAGCAGAAAATAGAGAGGCCAGGAGAGTTGGCTGTATATAGAATGCACTTCACAGTGTTCTGTGAAGCTTCCACAGCTCTTCAAGAAAGAAATAGGGAGAGACAGAGAAACATGATCCTGGAGAAGTTTCAGAACCTGCCCAGTTCAAAATGTTTATTAACCCCTGTGGGGAACCATAATTAATAGAAAGCTCTTATCTCTTGACCTGATCCCACTCCCATTAAGGAAAAATTATTTCAATGGGAGTTGGATTAGGCCTTCCATAGCAGTAGCAATCCTAGGTGCTGGTATTCTACATGTAAATGAACACTTGTCTCCATTATGTTTGCTTTATTTGCACAGTGTGCTTCACTGCACTTCCCACAATGCAAAAGTAGTATTTGACTTCAGGGACTGGAGAGGGAAAAAACAACTTAACATTCTCAACAGTATTAAACCTCCCTGATGAATAATCTCCTAATTGACATGGTGAATATGCCAAATGAATGGAAAATGCATTTCAGCCTTTTTTTCTTTTAAAAAAATTAAGATTAAATAAAACTCATTCACAGACCTGCTGCCACCATGCCCCTACTGACAGCAGCAGTCAGGGTATTCATTATTTCACAAGTGGCAGATACACGTGCAGTCTGTGTCAGAGGTTTTTGCATTGCTATGAAATCCGGCTCACTTGGCTATGTAGGTGGAGAGGAATTTAAGCAGGCAGTCAGTAGATTTCAGTCACTTGAAAGTATGCAGAGGCATCCCATAACCCAATAATAAAGAACCCAGCAAGTTCACTTTCCCGGGAGCAAAGGGCAAGACAAACATTTCTCAGAAGAAATCCAAATAGATATCTGAAAATGCATTACAGGCCTTCCTGGAGCTACAAGAGGTGAGAGCACCTCATTCTGAATCCAGACATTTGTTTTCTTCCCACACTACGTCCAGCTTTAATCATAGCAGCAGAAGGTTCATAAAGATTATTCTGCTTTGATTCTCAAACAAGTTTGTTTTTTCCTCCTTCAGATCAGAACAGCAGATGCGGCCAGAAAATCCAATGACTTTGTACTGCTGGATCACTGAATTCTTCTAACAGCTTTTTCATGCATTTTGATGCTTGGGTTTTTAAATTTTTAAACCAAGTTCTATATTAGCAATGAAAAGTCAACATCAAAGACATTAGTTTAAAGTTAGGTCTTCTCCTTGTCTAAAAAAGAGATGGAAATATTCTAAATATCTGATTTCCAAGGGAATGCTTAATTTTATTATGCCAAGTGCAGGTATATTATGAAAACATACCATCACTCAAAGTTAGCAGGCCCCAGTATAATTAACGTTATACATATGGAGAAAAGGGTAATCAAAACTTGTCATTTCAGGTATACGCTTATCACAGCAAAGTTCACAAAGGAAACTCTCCAGTGCACAACTGATTAGAATAGATGATGGGTAGGTTCCTCTGAAGCCTCCACAACAAGATTCTGCTTTTAATCAATCAAAGATCTTATTTTGTATGGCATATCATACATTCCCAAGCAAATGCATTCTTCACATTGGCCTTGCAACCATCAAACAGCCATAGAGACCAGCATTTTAAGTGCCATCCCAAGTAGGGAATCCAAAAAGTGAGCTGTCCCAAATTGGGGAACTCTTAGAAAATGTTGGTCTTTGCTCCAGTAACAAATAAATGCATGTATTTGGGAAACATGACTGGTCAACGTGCCTTAGGATTCACCCTTCTGGGTTACACCCCTTTTCTAGTGGTGGCATAAAGATTCTGTCAGCTTGCTGGATACCTCAGGAAAAACACTTTCCACCAGTCTCGTGCTTACAGTACATACATAGTTGGCAAAGACTGTCTTCCAAATCTTCTCATCCAATATAACTTCCTGAAAGAGAAGTGTGGTTTTTTTTTGTTCCCATCTGTGATGTAGCATACCTTGATAAGTGACAGAAATAGTGCCTTCCTAGTTCTAACTAAGCATTTACAATATGTTTTGAGTAGTCCAGACAGAACCCAGGTGTCCTGGGGTGTTTCACCATAGCTTTGTTGAGCTGTGATGTCAAAACATATCAGTGTGATCATTCATAAACTACAATAACTCTCCTGCATCTTTCTCATGTGATTCTATAATATGTACAGTAGTGTAGAATGACAAAATACCTTCCTTTTTTCATCTCTTTGATTGCCTTTAATCTTAAAGACAAACCTTTCTGACTTTGTTCTCTGAATCAAGTCAACTGGCTTATGAGTTGTATGAGGACTCAGTGGGGTAAATTTAGCCCAACTGCAAATGAGCCCAGCTCCATTGTCTACATTGGAGTTACATCCTGTTAAGCAACAGTGCATTTTCTCCACTGCGTATAGCAATCATATGTGTGGGTTCAAGTCATCTCTATGTTCATGGGATTTCATAGTACTATAATTCTCCCTATATTCCCAAGGACTCTCTCATTTTGTACTATAAGGGCAAAACTCTCCCTAATACATTTGAAAAGACTACAGCTTTGACTTCCTCCTTCTCATGAAGAGTGTTGGGAAAATAAATGTATTCTGAATATCAGAAAAGCATTGATTCAAAGAATAATACAGGGCATGTACTATGGAGGCTTGGTTAGTAGCTGCAGTTTCTCCAGAGACTCTGAGAAGATCCCATGGAAGAAAAACTTAGACTTCTCTAACAGGCATCAACAGCATGGAGCAATCCCCTTCAACAAACACCTGTATGTCTCAACAGGTTTTATTCTTGAGTCATAAGTTTGACGGGCCTGGTCTACACTAAAAAGTTAGGTTGACCCAGCTACATTGCTCGTGGGTGTGAAAAATCAAGTGTAGACAAGCCCCAGGTAATAACTAAAGAGACACTGTCTTTAGATCTTTTCAGAGGTCATTCTGAGAACGTTAAACCATTCTTTGGCAAGCACGAAGATTCCACAGCACTGAAGCAGATTAGAAAAGTGATACCAGAGGACGGCTTTTGTTAAGGGTAAAACTTGTAAAAGTAAAAACAAATATGATTTTTTTGTAATTAAGCATATGTTTGAAATTTGGCTTTGCTTACTGCCAAGAGGCTTTTCTTGCAGAGAAGGTGTCATTTTCTGTATTCTGCAGCCTATCATTCTAAACCTGTGTGTTATTGGCACCTGTGCCTTGTAAAATCTGGCAGTCCACCTTTGTGAATGGGCCAGAAGCCATCCTAACAGATGTGCATGAGTGTATACATGCTAGGAAACCAGTACATATGCAGCAACAGTCTGTGCTGTGTTTCCATGCTATAACATAGAGATTGGATAAGCCATCACTGCTACGCAGAGGTATCTGAACTGTGGCCATGATCTCTTGTTATGGTGAATCAGGATTAGTGTTTTGAGAAGGGAGGGGCATTGTAATGAAGTCCTGCTGGACTTCAAAGGATATATGAGAATTTACACGAGCTGAGGATCTGCCCTAGTGAATCTTGGCACATACTTTTAATAGTCGAGATGCATCTGTAGGTCTGGCCATGGACGTATGTACAGTGTGAGGCTTCTCCAGGTCCCTTCTCTGTCAGAAACTCTCCCAGCTTTCAATATTTATCTGTGATAGCATCAATTTTGCTGTCCCCACCACCTCCCCTCCACATTGAAGAATGAACCCAGGCACCCAGCTTACCTCAGGCACCAAATGCCAGGTACTTGGTCTAGTCATCCTATCAGTTCCTGAAAACTACCTCTATCTCTCTGCAACAAATGAGGTGAAAATCCACCAGTTTCATATTCCAAAACCCACCTGAATTCCCCTCCCTCAGTGTAGACAAGTTCCCCAACTTGACTTCAGCTGCTCATGACATATCTGCCATCTTGGTAGCAGACATCAGCCTGACTTGCCCAATATCTTAATTCTCACAGGGCCCAGCAAAACCTAGAGCTGGCTCTGAAGAGCCTGGTCATGTATGTAATCCAGAAATATAGGTCTTTACTCTAGTATCTGCTGAGCACAGAGCCTTTTCTCCTTGCCCATTGCAGATGTAGAGTAATAGGAACCAATAGTATTTAATTCCGTACGAACCTTCCAGTGGCCCTTTCAATACTCTACCTTAAGAGTTCCAAGCAAAAGAGCTGTGTTGTCCCTGAGGTTGTTATACAGTATAGAAGATTTATGTTTGCTTATGTAGCTTCTGTTATGCTTCATGAACATTTCATGAATGCTTTGAATGCTGAAAATGTCTCAGGCAATTTAGGAAAAGGCATAAAGACAATCTCTAGTGTGTTTTTAAAGCTTTTGCTCTAAGCTTTTGTTTTGAAATTCTTGGCCCATGGATTATTTCGTTTATTATATACATTTATAGCTCATCTACTACTGTCACTGATAGGGATGTTCTTGTGAATCTGATGTGTCATTTAAAAGTCTATCCCTCTATGCAGAGTTCCTAAATAAAAGACCAAAAATGCTTTGGAAATGTAGCATGTCATGTTTGATAAAGTGACATTTATTTTATTTGTATATTAGGCTAAAGTTTGCATTAATGCAAATCTATAAAGCTGTATTTATAGTCACAGTTGCATACAATAATTGTCATTTTTGGACACATGAAAAGATATGTCACATTGAGACCTGCACATTGGATAACATGCTACAAGATACATCTTGAAAAGTCACTATTTGGAATCATAACTAACTTTTGTTTGTCATCGAGTAAATTCCTATTGTCTAAAATGTCATTTCTGTTGAGTGCAGCTATGTCATTTTGCATGAAGTACATATGGATGCATAGGACCTATGAACTAGAGTTTGCCATCCGATGAAGTTTGGAAACATATAGCTAATTATTGTGAGTGGCATATCTTGACCAAACTGGCAGCAAAAGGAATTGAACAAAGTGTTGCATTAACAAGACATGGATGTGTATTGGAAAATCCAATTCTGTTGTTGTAGTTGATGAATAAATATTACTGTGCAGGCATTTTCCAGAATGTTAGGCACAGGGATTTCCTTAGGAGAATGTTATATATTCATGTCTTTATTTTCAGGTGGGTTATATGAACCTTTTAATACCTGAAATAAAACAATGGGATTGGAACTGATTACTTGTAATGCAAAAAGAATGCTAGGATTAGGGTCCTCTTTTTTTTTAATCAACGTTCAACTTTGTCATGATGCCTGGGATAAACTCAAAGAGAGTGAGATAACAAAAGAACAAACAGTAATTCAAACAACAACACAAAATACCCTTGGGTTGGTGCTGTGGACTCTTTCTAAACCTCAATCCATGACAGCTGACATGTGGCAAGTTCTGCTGATGGATCAACAGTGGTACACATAGACTGCAGTACAGCAATAGCATGTGTCTTAGCTTACCAACCAGCAAACCAACTACTGCAAAATCTCCTCCTGTCACTGCAAATACCAAAAGTGCAAAGAGCACTAATCACTAATTATATGAATAATTCTCACCTACTACATGCTTAATGTTTGAACCAGAGCTGTTCTGTTGCTGTTCTCTTCCCCACATCTCTCCAGGGCCAAATCTTGGCCCTGTTTACATGGCCATAAGGAAAGTGCAAGTCTCCTATGGCTACAAAAGCAGGCTGTTCTTTGAGCTGACTGGTGACGGTCATTCCTAGTGCAAAAGGGAAGTATGGGGGGTGTCATAAATATAAAGGGAAGGGTAAACCCCTTTAAAATCCCTCCTGGCCAGAGGAAAAATCCTTTCACCTGTAAAGGGTTAAGAAGCTAGGATAACCTTGCTGGCACCTGACCACAATGACCAACGAGGAGACAAGATACTTTCAAAAGCTGGAAGGAGGGAGAAAAACAAAGGGTCTGTCTGTCTGGGTGATGCTTTTGCAGGGGACAAAACAGGAATGGAGTCTTAGAATTTAGCAAGTAATCTAGCTAGATATGTGTTTAGATTATGATTTCTTTAAATGGCTGAGAAATTAAGTTGTGCTGAATAGAATGAATATTCCTGTCTGTGTGTGTCTTTTTTGTAACTTAAGGTTTTGCCTAGAGGGATTCTCTGTTTTGTATCTAATTCCCCTGTAAGGTATTTACCATCCTGATTTTACAGAGGTGATTCTTTTTACTGTTTCTTCTATTAAAATGTTTCTTTTCAAGAACTGAATGCTTTTCTCATTGTTCTAAGATCCAACGGTTTGGGTCTGTGGTCACCTATGCAAATTGGTGAGGGTTTTTACCAAACCTTCCCCAGGAAGTGGGGTGCAAGGGTTGGGAGGATTTTGGGGGGAAAGATGTTTCCAAACAACGTTTTCCCAATAAACCCAGATAAATGTTTGGTGGCAGTGGAAGTCCAAGGGCAAAGAGTAAAATAGTTTGTACCTTGGGGAAGTTTTAACCCAAGCTGGTAAAAGTAAGCTTAGGAGGTTTTCATGCAGGTCCCCACATCTGTACCCTAGAGTTCAGAGTGGGGAAGGAACCTTGACAGAGGGGATGGGGAGGGAGCTCTGCAGGAATGAGGTGTGAATCTGCACAGGAGATGGAGGTCATCTTAACGAGCTTTGCATTTTTTCAGTGAAAATTTTAAATGTTCATAACGTTCCAGCCATACATAAACCTTTATAATGTAAAATGTTCTTTAGGCTGTAGTGCTGACTGATATACTCATTGTCACTTAGCAAAAGTCTGTGCTAGCAGATCCCAGTGCAGAAGCTGTGCCTTTGGCTCTTCTCCTACCCACACATAGCTTTGTACACATGAGCAGTGCCATTTATTGCAACTCGTTTCT
Source organism: Caretta caretta (assembly GCF_965140235.1). NCBI lineage: Eukaryota > Metazoa > Chordata > Testudines > Cheloniidae > Caretta > Caretta caretta. Next base: position 69,951,586 of record NC_134214.1, on the reverse strand, counting down.
AAAATTATACAAGTGCTTAAGTGTTAACAGGATCGAGGTCTGATAGGCTGCAGCATCAATGCCTTAGTTGCCAACATTTAGTATAGAAACCCTCCATCACCATTTAAAGAATCTAAGGGTATGTCTACATTGGCAGAGTTACAGCGCCGCTCAAAAAGTGTTGAAGGGAAACTGCTGTTGTGTGTTCACACTTGCGGTATTTGGAGTGGTGCACTCTGGGCAGCTATCCCACAGAGCATCTCTTCCTCTTCTACCGCTAAGAGTTGTGGGAAGGCAAAGGGGGTCATAGGGCATCCTGGGCCCTGTCCCAATATCCCGCAATGCATTGCTTCGCATCCCAGCAATCGCTGTGCTTCTGTCCACATTTGACTCCATCTTTCAGTGTTTGTGTACTGTGCGCTCTGGCTCTTCGGTCTGCAGGAATGGATATTGAACTGTTGACCAGTATACTGCTCGCTTTGACTAACACATCACGAGTGGCAGTGGAGTTATTCCTTAAACTACAAAGGCAAGAGGAGTGCGACATTGATCTCGCCATGCGTACTAGCTATAACACAAGATTTCTTGCGGCATTCATGGAGGAGCTGACCACAGGGGAACGCTGCTTCGGGAAACAAGTACTGAATGGTGGGACCACATTCCCATGTACGTCTGGGATGACAAACATTGGCTGAAGAACTTTTAGATGAGGAAAGCCACTTTCATGGGACTGTGTGATGAGCTCACCCCAGCCCTGTGGTGCAAGGACATGAGAATGAGAGCTGCCTGCCATTGGAGAAGCACGTGGCAATTGCACTGTGGAAGCTGGCTATTCCAGACTGCTACCAATCGGTCACTAACCAGTTCAGAGTGGGAAAGTCAACCGTTGGACTCATGTTGATGGAAGTGTGCAGGGCCATTAATCGCATCCTGCTCCAAAAGACCGTAATTCTGTCACAATGTGTGTGACATTGTGGATGGCTTTGCACAAATGGGCTTCCCTAACTGCAGAGGGGCAATAGATGGCATGCATATTCCAATTCTGGCACCAGATCACCTAGCCACCGAGTACATTAATCGGAAGGGGTATTTCTCGATGTTTCTCCAGGTGCTTGTGGATCACAGTGGGCGTTTCACAGACATTAACGCAGTCTGGTCCGGAAAGGTGCATGATGCACGCATCTTTCGGAACCCTGGCCTGTTCAGGAAGTTGCAAGCAGGGACTTTCATCTGGGACCAGAAGATCATCATAGGGGAAGTAGAAATACCCATTGTGATCCTGGGAGACCCTGCCTACCCCTTAATTCCATGGCTTATGAAGCCATACATAGGGTACCTTGAGAGCAGCAAGGAGCAGTTTAACAACAGGCTGAGCATGTACAGAATGACTGTTGAGTGTGCTTTTGGCTGTTTAAAGGCCCGCTGGCCCTGATTATAGGGGAGGCTGGACCTGGCTAATGACAATATTCCTACGCTTATAGCCATGTGCTGTACGCTCCATAATATGTGTAGGGAAGGGTGAAAGCTTCATTCAGGGCTGGACCACTGAGGCTCAGTGCCTGGAGGCTGAATTTGAACAGCCAGAGACCAGGGCTAGTAGAGGGTCACAGTGCGGGGCCATAAGGATCAGAGTTGCCTTGAGGCAGCAATTTGAAACTGAAAGCCACTAATATTGGTTGCTATGCTCAGGAGTGAAAGGCTTGTAATGCTAGGAGGCGATTGTGATTGGTGCAGATGATGCATTATGAAGGTTTAAGAAAATTGACTGTTTTGCAGGGCTCTGTTTGCTTTCAAACCAACACAATTATTTTATTAAAAAAACAGAGGAGACAGACAAACAAAAAAACACATCAGCACTGTGGGGGATAGGTGAAGGGAAGGTCCCAGGATGGTTAAAGATTTGTGGATGTCCAGGTATCATATCCAACCTTCTCCTTTGGAGTACAGTGCAGCAGGTACTGTACTTCAGGAGGACTACACTGCAGAGGGATGGGTGTTGAGTGCAGTGGGTACTGGGAGTCTGCAGTGCTGGCTGTGATAGGGGAGGAGTGGAATGCCACAGGTATGGACTGGAGCCAGGAGGTTAATAAGAGTGTGTTGGCAGTGTCTGGGGGGTGCATGGGAAAGAGTTTTGTGACAGCAGTTGCAGGGGAGGGCGGGCATGGAGCTGTTCAGTTTGCAGTGCTAGTAGTGCCTGGAACATAGTGCTTTGGCGCGCCATAATGTCTAAGAGCTGCTCCATGGCTTCATTCTGCTCCACGTTCTCCATTCGGTCCCCCTTCTTGCTGTCCCGCCATTCCTTCAATTCCCGTTTTTCAGCCGCGGAGTGCATCATGACATCACGCAGAAAGACTTCCATAGTTCTTCGTGGCCGCCTTCTAATTCTGTGCAGCCATTCAGCTGGCAATAACAAAGAGGGAGGCTGGGCTCCCAAGGTCATCTCTGTGAAGCGAAACTGCAACATTTTACAGAAGCAGTATTGTTTGCAACACACAGAACAGTGATTTAAAACACAGCCACTAATCACATACCTGACCCCAGGCAAGCAAACACAAGCTGACCCTAGGCAAGCAAATATGAGCCACAAGACCCCCAAAATGGTGAGTAGCCGCAGGGGAAATCAGTGTTCCAGGACCACACTGTACACAGGGCACATGGCTCTTGGGGAGAGCCAGCACTGTAGGAGGGGCCTTATAATCATTCCTGTCCCCACAGTTCCACAGGCTGCATTCATTATGGAAGATATCTCACTGCTGAGGGTGAGCAGGGAAACAAGGGAGAGTCTTCTCCAAGACTGTGGCTTCTGCCCTGGCCCTTATGCAGCTTGCCTGTGTGCAGCAATGGTTCTCCTCCTCCTCCCCCACAGGTGATAGCAGAGTGGTATGGGAAAGTTACCCTTAATGGGGCAAGAAACAAAGCAGCTCTGCCAAAGAACCTGCCGCAGCAGATTTCCCAGTATCTTCATGAGAGTTTCCTGGAGATCTCTGAGGCAGATTCCTGTGACATGAGGGAGTCACTCAACACCCTGTTCCGCTCAGACTAGGCATGTGGTGGTACGTTCATCATACAGACAGAAGCCTGCTTTCTGCAACCCTCCTGCCCGCAGCAACTCGCTTCAGCAATTCCCCAAATCAAAGCCACTTACCAGGAGCCTCCTCTCCTATTTGTGCTTTGCCAAGATCCGATAGCTGTGACTGATAAGCCTTCTCCAGAGTAGAGAAGAGCTCCTGGCTGCATGCATCTCTGGCCTCCGAGTTGTCCTCTGCCTCTGGGTGGTCCTCCTCCTCCACATCCTTGTCCAAGATTTCCTCCTCCTGCCTTGGTCCAGTCTTGACTGGCACGCAAGCCACCCAAGTATCCAGAGGACTTCGCAGTGGAAGTGGGGTTGCATAATCTCACACTGTAATTGCGTCCAGCTCTTTATAGAACCGGCAGCTCATGGGTGCAGCACGGGACTAATGGTTTGCCTCCTGTACCTTGTGGTAGGCGTTCTGCAGCTCCTTCACTTTGACCCTGTACTGCAATATGTCCCGGTCATGGCCCCTTTCTGTCATGCATTGCAAAATCTGTCCAAAGGTATCATAATTCCTATAGCTAGAGTGCAGCTGGGACTGCACTGCCTCCTCTCCCCAAATGTTGATGAGGTCCAGCAGCTCAGCATTGCTCCAAGCAGGGGATCACCTGGTGCATGGAGCAGGGATGGCCGCCTGGAGAGAGGTGCTGAGACCACTGCATGTATCACTGAGCAAACAGGAAGGGGACTTTCAAAATTCCCAAGGAATTTATGAGGTGGGGATGACGGTTGGTCACCTGAGGGCAGGGCAATAGAGTCCAAACCAATGATCAGAGAGGCAAGAACAGGCATTGTGGGACACCTGCCGGAGGCCAATCACAGCGCTGTAATGGACTAAGGTGTCTACATTGGCACTGTACCTGTGACGCAGAAAGCTGTACACCTCTCGTCAGGGTGTTCTTTCTGTTCTGCAGCTGTGCAGTTTCTGCGCACTATGTGGCTTGGCAGTGTGTACACCTTGGGAGTTACAATACAGAAAGCTGCTTTACTGAGCAGAAACTTGCCAGTGTAGGCAAGGCCTAATACTTAGATACTTTTTTAACTAAAAGGAAGGAGTTCCCAGTATATGGCAACTTCATGATGGGGAAGGGAAAGGGAATTAAGAATTTCATATGCATAGGTAGAAATGACAAGTTTCCCTGAATTGGAGCAGGGTCATATTGCTGATAGGAAAGCACTGCATTTGTTTAAGTTAACACTTTGTCATGTGGTATGATTTACTGTAGTGATCATGATAGGTGCTGATATTATTGCAGTGTCAATGTCCTGTAAATAGCTGTGGCCTGTCCCCTTCCCACTATGGATGTGTGATGCACATTTAATTATCTCTGAGGAAGTGGAAGGTGTGGGAGCTGCTAGTATTACAAGGTTGAGATCCTTTTGTCCATTACCACCACCAAAACATGTCAAGGACTACAAAGGAAAATTTTTATAAATTAAATCTATAACACTTCAGGATAGCTTTATAACTAAAATGGATTTTCTGCCATGTCTGTTTTTTTTCCTGCTGAGATAAATTTAAATTTAATATTAAAAATCCCAATAAATAATTTTTGATGAGCTCTCAAATATTCATGTTTATTTTGCTTTCTTGATCATAATCAGCATCTATTCAGAAGTTCAATCAGTGCCTAGTCAACCTGCTACACTCATACCATCTCTATATTCTCATCATAACCAAGTTATGTTTTCTTTTCTTTTTATACTGTAAATGTACATGAATCCTTCAGCGTTACCATTACAGGTGCACCATTATGTTTGTTATAATGGTGGGAAAGAGGGGGAAGGGAATTTTGCTACATATGATGTGTGACAGGGTCGGGCCAGATGGCTACAGGAGAGTGACAGAAGGCAGATATTAGCCCCAGGTTAAGTAGGTTCCTCTTCCCTGGGTAAGGTAACAAGGAAGGTTCCAGAACAATCAGGAACTTTCTGGAAACAATTAAGGCAGACAGGCTGATTAGAATACCTGCAGCCAATCAAGAAGCTACTAGAATCAATTAGGGCAGGCTAATCAGGGCACCTGGGTTTAAAAAGGAGCTCACTTCAGTTTGTGGCGTGCATGCAAGGGGCTGGGAGCAAGAGGCACAAGAAGCTGAGAGTGAGAAGGCATAGTACTGGAAGACTGATAAGTACAAGCATCATCAGACATCAGGAGGAAGGTCCTGTGGTGAGAATAAAGAAGAAGGTGTTGGGAGGAGGCCACGGGGAAGTAGCCCAGGGAGGTGTAGCTGTCACAGGAGCCACTGTAGACAGCTGCAATCCACAGGGTCCTGGGCTGGAACCCGGAGTAGAGGGCGGGCCTGGCTTCCCCCCATCCCTCCAACTTCCTACTTGATACCGGAGGAGTTGAACTGGACGGTAGGTTCCACCAGAAGGGAAGGTCTCTGGCCTGTTCCCCGATCCACTAGGTGGATCAGCAGAGACTTCGGGGATTGTTCTTCTCTCTTTCCCCATGCTGGCCAGTGATGAGGCTAACTGAGTGAATGGCAGATTTGAGACATGAAAGTGGCCAAACTGAGAGCTGCCATGAACCTCAGAGGCGAGAAAATCCGCCAATAAGCGCAGGACCCACCAAAGCAGAGGAGGAACTTTGTCATAGATGACACTTCATTTTGAAGACATTTGTAGATCAGGCTTTGAAAATATTAATGGAGAATGTTAAAAGCATTATCTCCTGCAGCGCAGTAGGACTCTTGTAGTGTTTTAGATGTCTTCATGCAACTGACCATTTGTTACTATCTGTTCACAGGCTCTGATCCTGTAAAACTTCGCTGACCTAGAGCCCATTCAAATAAACAGACTCCTACTGACTTCAGTGGTTTTGGATCAGGCCCAAAGATCCTGATTCAGCCAGATACTTCAGTATGTTCCTAACTTAAGCACATGAATAATCACTGAAGTCAATAGGATTGCTCAAATACTTAAGGCTAGGAACATGCTTAAATACCTTCCTCAATCAGAGCCATGAGGAGGAGCTGCTGGTATTACGAGTTTGAGATCCTTTTGTCCAGTAGTCACCAAAACATGTCAAGGGCTAGAAAGGAAAGTTTAAAAGTTACAACTTTGGCCCCTGCAATGAAATTGCTACCCTGCTGTGGAACAATTCATGCGACTGAAGGTACACATGTGCATCTGAGTTTATGGAATTGGGCTATTAGTTTATTCTATTAGGCAGTTATGATTAAATTATTTTGTTTTTCTGTGGGCACCACATCTAATTGTAAAGAATTACCACTACCAGCAGGCAAACAAATGTCAAAAGACAGGTTTTGGTGTTGCTATGAGCACTACAGATGAGTCGGTGCAATAATGTTTGAAGCCAGAAAGAAAATAGTTCCTATTTCATAACACTAATAGGAGGATAGGAAAGACGTTTGCCCTCAACCCCCTATAGTTAATGAAAAATATATTTTAGGGGAAAAAATGATTCATAGTCCTTGCTCCTGAAAAGAAATTATATATTATATTACAAACAACTCCTCCCCACACAACTGATTTTTAATTCTCTGTCTGTGACACAACACACAATATGGCTAGTAATTCAGATCTGAGACCCAGTCCTGCTGGTTGCTCCTCATGGGCAAACCAGTGTGTCTGCACAGAGCTCCACCAAAGATGAAACTCACTGAAGCATCTAAGTCCTTCAACCAGGACCATATACAAGAGTGAATTAAACCATAGCGTAATTTTGTCAGAAAAGGGGTAGAAGTGGAGGTGCAAAATGAATGGGACTTACACACCAAGGAGAGGGAAGGGGGAATGTAGCAAGGAAAGTACTTAGAGTAAGTGGCTGTAAACTACTCCACTAGTTTATTGTGCACCAATGTGTGAGTGAGTGTGGCTGAAACAAAATGGGCTTACTGTTAATTCAAAATAGTGTAAACCCTCCCTTTTTCTGCAGTGCAAATAGCTGCCTGGCAATAGTATGATTCTCACCTGAAAGTGGAGAAGGGGAGCTGTATCTGGGGTGCACAAACCTTGCCCAGCAAAAATCTGATTTCCTGGAGCTTCATGCATGATAAACTACCAGAAATATTTGGGGATGACTAGGGGACAGGGTGGGGCTAATGGATCCTCCTATCCTTTCCCATCCTCGCTTGCCTCCAGCCCATATCTGTAGTGCGGTAGGGGTGCAAGTGCTATGAATGTCAGTCCTGGCATTGGTGTAACCTCTGTGGAGTGATTCCAGTGTCGCTCATTTGCTTTGGAGAAGGAGTCCATCAAGCTAAGTATCTCAGCTAGGTGCAGAAGCATGGATTTGACCATTATTGGAGGAGGCATTGCAAGGGCTTGGGAACTCTTCAGAGCAAAGGTTGTGCCATTTTCAAACATGTTACCAGAGCAGAGCTGAGCAAAAAGACTGACAGGCACTTTCAGCCATCACCCCTCTGTGACTTTGACTGCTTGTTCCCTGACAGCTCTGCTAACTTGTGTAATATACTGACTTCAGTGTGACAATGTCTCCCTCTACTGCGTGTTTGCAGCAAGTACAGTTTGTATTACTTATTCTGAGCTTACCTTTATCTCAAATGGGGTAAGAGCTTGTCTTTTCAGTGGTAAGGGTACAGGAATCCATCCCCACCAAGGACAGTGGTGGCTCTATCTGTACAGCAATGGTGTGGCTCACATGCCCTTTTTGGAAATGTATATACACTTACTTAATAAATACACTCTATTCAGCCAGTTGACCATGATGCCTCATGATAAGCTGCTTCTTCCTATCAAGTAAAATACATATTCAAGCATTAAAAAGCAGATTTTTTTTTTAAACAGAATAGCAGTAAGACCCCAAGGGAGCCTGTATGACCTATCATATAAATCCTTACTTTACAGATTATAGACCCAATATATCATAACAGCTCCTTCACAGCCATTGAATCTGTATAAGTAGATATGAGTAACAGCTGGATTAAGTCTGTGTGCTAAAATCCGTAGGAATTATTTTGTTAACCCAAATAACTCAATGATGTTTCATTGTCTCAAATACCCCCAAGGCATGAGCCAATGCTAGAGGACAAGGACCTGGACAGTTTTGCTTAAAAGTGAATCTGTCTGAGTAATAAAAGGCAAAAGCATGATGGGGGAGGAGTCTTTTTTTTTTTTTGCACTCTGATAATTTTAAAAATGCAAACAGATCATTTCCCCATTTCTCAGGGGAAAAAATTCTCCTTCTTGACTTGAACCTTGTAACATATGTTGTAATCTGGAGTGAGTGAATGCAACTAAATTATAAAACCCTGTTAACGAATTAATGCTGAATCAAGCTAGCTTCTTTAAACAAACTGAAAAGCAAGTTTATAAACTTGCGATTGTATTTATGAGTAAACTTTACTATTAACAGTTAGCAGCAGATCTATTGAAGTCCCAGTGGGAAAATCCTATCTTGCTGAAGGGGAGCAGTTGTAATACTAGCAGTTAGGCATAAGCATCCCATAATTCAAAAGCTGTTTCCATCTTGCTTTAAATACTGGTTCAAACATACATAATAGCAGCCCAGGGGCCACTAAACTGAGAGCTAGGAGAGAGGAGCATAATTTTTACAAAAGGCTAGTGATTACTTATGCTTCAGTTTTGGGGTGCCTAACATGAGACAGGTTAAAGGGGTCTGATTTTCTAAGAAGTTCTGAGGCTCTTTGAAGATTTTCAAAATGGGCCGCCCCTTAGTGCTAAGACATCCAAAAATCACAAGTCACTTTTGAGAAATTTGGCTATGGACTTTATTCTTGACTATGCCACTGACCACCTGTGTGATTTTTAGTAAGTCAATGCCATGTACCTCAGTTTGCCTACCTGGAAAACAGGGATAATGAAAAACATTGTTGCCTAAAGTGCTTTGAGATCTACAGATTATGAAAAAAGAGAACCCACCACACCTATATCTTTCTAGGAATGGAGAGAAATAATAGACCCTCTGATTTTCATCAGTCTAGGAATGTAATTTTCTAGTTATACTGGTTAAAGTTGATTTTTGACTTGCTTACAAAGAGATTTAAACATAAAATTAGAGCCTCACAATTCATCTGAATCAAACTCTGGATTTTAGTATTTCTGTAACATTTCATGATATGCCAGACAATGAGGTAATTGGCCATATGTTAAAAATCAAAATTAATGTCTGGTTTTCCAGACACTATTTCTCTGGCAAAGGCATAAAGATGATTTGAAGCCAGTTTTCAGGGCTCTGTTGTGATGTCCCAGGGAAATATTAAAGCACTTACCTATAATCACTTTCATTTTCAGGGATGCTTCTATATCTTTGATTGAAATGTTAGTCAGATTCCACCTGTATGTTGTAAGTCAGTCTAGGGTAACATAAGACAAATGCCAAGATATAAAATGATAGTAATTTGCACCTCTTCACTCTTGTCTTTTATTCTTATTTGACCCTATTTGCTTCCTTTCAGTGTTGAAACCTACAGTCTCACCTGAAATCTGCAAGAGAGGTTATGAGGCACTTGGGCTTTTCGGCACTTAGGCTAGCAAAGTATTCTAACCATGCATTTGGCCACGCAGGCTGCAAGGCCACCCAAAATCCTCTCTGTTTAGGGCATGTGCTGACAAGCAGCCCTATTGCTTTTGAGACCTCAAAATGGGCTGAGACCACAATTCTGATTTTCTGTTTGACTGATATTACTGGTAATGGAACATGAGTCTTGAGTAAAATGGTTAACCACTAAGATATTCAGCCACTTTGCCTACTGGCTACTGTCCATTTAAGGACATATATAATTAAAAACAGTGTTAAAACCTCTTCTATTCATAAGGATCCTGAGCCATTTTATGTATATGATGTCACATGTTCAAACCAAGATAATACAAAGACAGTCAGCGGAGGATACTTCGTTGCAGAGAATCATGTATGTACTATAATTATATAAAGCCATACATCTCTGCTGCCATTCTGTAATTGTGTGCATTGATATGTATTATTGATTTTTAGGCAATTTAGAAGAGAGCAGTGTCCATTTCTTGAGTGGTGAAACATGTAATTGGTTTGTTAAAGTATCTGTTATACTTAAATACGGCAAAATGTTTTTTTCCAGTGAATGAAAAAGTCAAAGTGTACTTTATCTACAGTACTATTTATCAGTGTAGTAGCTATGGCAAGTAAGAAATAACCCTTGTGTAATTCCTATTAATAGGCTAATAATTTGATGTAGTTGACTTGCACCAAGTAAACTTAAAAAAAAAAAATGAAAACCTAAACGTGATTCATTTCATTCAGGTCTTATCATTCAGTATAGAAGCCAAAAAACATTTCTCTGTTTGTATGTCTTCAAAGAAAAATGTCCAGAAAGACCTTCTAAACAAAGTTGTTGAGAGGGAATAAAAGACACCTCCCCTGCCCCTCCTCCCCCCCACACAGAGGTCATTAAAAAAAAAACTATGATCATAGCTTGGACAAATAGAAGGAATGAAAAATAAGTCTCATGGGAACAAAAGAGCACTAATGATTACACATGTATCCAAAAAGCTATCCATTTTCCAAATGTGATCTGTTAGAATTAGAGGAGTCATTAATTTTGTGTTTATCATTTTTGAAATTGAGTGATATCACACTAAGTATTACACTGGGCTATAAATGTACAGGCATCTTCTAAATTTAGTTCTTATAGTAACTAAGAATGGCCAAAGGAAGAACACATACTGTCTGTTTTGTTTAGTTGCCTACTGATGTATTCATTTGAATGGGAGCATCATTTGTGGAAACATAATGTATGATTGTTTCTTTACATTCTACAGGAAGAAACTTGCAGTAATGCAGTTTGATAAGTAGGACTCTCAGGAATGATTAAATGGCTACTGTCCTCCAAAGAAATAATACATGCTTTAGACTATTATACGAGGGCTAGGAAGTTACTTTTCATAATGCTTTCTGTCTTTTCTTCAACTCTAAAAGAAAACAGCCACCACACTGATAGCTCCTAAAGCTTTAGCATAAATGACAGAAACCTGGAAAAGCAGATTTTCTAAATAGGAGCACCTTCTAGCCATCAGAGTATTTTCTTGGCCAGACAATTTCTTTAACATTTCTCAAAAGAAATTCATACCTGACAAAAGAGGCAATTAGTTTTGTTGAATGACAACAGGAAATGTCACCACTGGCTGTAATAAAGAATAGAGCTATCAGTTTGTTGGCAAGTATTATTATGAACATTAAAATCAGTTTCCTGTCAATTAAAGTCTGCACCTGCATTTGTCTTCCCTCAAACACCCTAATTTCAGTCACAAACCATATAGTTTTACCTGCTATTTTTACTTCCCTTTCTCAGTTGGAAATGTTACAGTAGTCTTGAAGTCAAGGTTGAAACATGTCCCATAATGAAGTATTAAAAATGGAAGGTGCAAATGCTGACACATCCCATCTTTGCTAAGGTACTATTAAAAGGTACATAATGACACAGGAGAACTGCACTGGTTTAAGAGGAAGAAGGATAAACAGCCGAGAGGCTGTCAACTCATATGTAGCATTAGGATGTGTTCTTTTTGTACTGTCACCGAAAGAAAGTAATATTAAACAATGGGTATCACCTTCAGTCCAGGCACTCATTTTAGGCATCCCAGGCAGAGGCTGCTGGTGAATGACTTCCTGTGAACGCTGGTTCCATTAACCAAGTAACTGAGTAGGCATCTGTGTGTCTTTTCATGTTCCTCCAACTCTTGTTTCCTTCCTTGGGGACTGGCTCAAAGCATGAATCCCAAACCAGTTATCTGATAAATCCAGGTGATCTTAAATAAAGCAATTTTACTGTAAGACAGAGAATTATAGTTAAAGTTAAAGAGAACAAACATATTGTATCTAGAAAGCCTGCACAGCCTTGCTTGCCAGAATAAATTTTGGGGTGTTTGATTGTAAAGTGTAAATACAAAATAGTCCTCTTTTTCTAGCTGGCTAGGCAAAGCTCCCTGTCTTTTCAATATCCCAATGTTCGGATGTGATCTTTCCCCATGTTTCTAATGTCACTCAGTCTTTGCTCCATAGTTGGAGAATTCTCCTTTCCATCTGACTTAAACATCCTTTTATAATGTCCATCGAGGCAGAGCTTCAGTCATACATTATCCCAATAGAACATTTTTTACCTTCCCCAAAGTGATTTTGACCCAAATAGATTTATAGTTTACTGTTTCATTAATGTACAGTGCTACCCAACCACCTTTACCTTTATTCCTCTCTCCCAAACAGCACATACCCTTGGAATATCTGTGACCCAGCCAGGAGTGCTATTTCACCATGTTTCTGTAATCCCTATAATGTCTGGTTTGACTTCCTACACTACTTGCTGCAGTTTCTCCATTTTATTCCCCAGATTCCTTACATTCATATGCCAGCATTTTGGTTGATTCCCTTGGATCCCACCCAGTTTTCTAGTTGTACTAGCTAAGTCCTTTCACTAACTGTAACTCCTATGACTACTACTATGATCAATATTTGTATTTTCATTCTCCATGCTGCCCATATTCTTACTTTGTGGCATTCCATTATCCCTTACTATATTTCCATTTAGCTGACATTCCTCCTGTGTATTGAGGACAGGTGGTGATTTCACAAGTCATTCCCAAAACTTCCCTCATCTAGTTTAAAGGCTTTCCTATCAAGCATGCCCGACTTGATCCCAGAAGGTTAATACACCAGTACTCAAATGGAATCTGACTTTCCTCCTGTGTATTGAGGACAGGTGGTGATTTCACAAGTCATTCCCAAAACTTCCCTCATCTAGTTTAAAGGCTTTCCTATCAAGCATGCCCGACTTGATCCCAGAAGGTTAATACACCAGTACTCAAATGGAATTTATCAGCCAAGCAGACTCTTCCTTCTGTGAATTCGTACCAATGGTTGATCATCCCAAAACCTTCCTCTTGGCACCAATCCTTGAGTTGTCTGTCAATGTTTGTTGCCTTGTCTTAGTATTATGTTTAAGGGAGGACTCTAAAAGAAGATCAATATAGAAGTTTCCTAGGTCCCCAAAAGGAAAAAAAAATTGTAAGGATCATTGATTATAAGTTGTTTGTTCAAACTTTGCATTCAAAGAAAGTGAACCCTTTGTTTCACATTTCTTAAGTTCCAAGAAATTAAGTTTTTTACAAACGCTGTTGCTGTAGGTTTCCTGCCACAAGGTCGTTTGGATTAGAGAGAGTATTTTAAACAATTTAGTGGTGTGTTTCCATGAAGTTTCAGTTTTGAAATCCATCAGTGGGCTGGCACACTAATGACTTGTAATAACGTGCTTATCCAGCAAGCATGGAGCTCTTTTGTTCAGTCTTGAATACATGGATGGCTGCTGGCCATGCAAGCTTGGGAAGAAACAAGATTTGAAGTGTGATTAGTTAAATACTTGTGATAACTTTCAAAACCCAGTCACAAGGTAAATGGCATAACGTGATTTGGCAGTTGGTGAGTTACAGGAACATTAACTGTCAAGCTCAGTTGACAGCCTTGGAGCTATGTTTCGTATAAAGCATTTACAGTTTGGAAATGAAGACTTGGAGTGACAAAAATGTCATCCATTCCATTAATGGAAGTAGAATTTCTAAATATACTGTTAGTATACTCGAAGTAGATATTACTTTTTCATAAGGTATCATTTGTGATCTTTCTATGTTGACTCTACTCTCATGGGTATAGATAGAAAGAGCCTGGGGTCTTTCCAGTTTGCTTCAAATATTATACATTAACCTAGGGGAATTTTTTCCTTTTTCTGTGCACATGACGTTTAAAAAAAGTTAATAGGTATATCGGGGTTGTTGGCCAGTTTATCACAGTGCTGATTTTTCTAACCCCTTTTATTTGTCTTCTTACAGTCCCTCTCCATCCAAGTCATGTAACCAGTGGCAGAGCTAAGAAGGGGTCGAAGGGGCAATTGTCCTTCCTTTCCGGGCAGCCTTTAGGTGTACATGGGGTACCTTTTAAAGCATATTATGTAATTAACAAAAAGAGGTGTACAACATGAATTTTCACATAGGGGAGACAATGAGCCAACCTCGTACTCACCCAGCAGTGATGTCTCCTGTCCCATGGAGCTGGGCCCTGGACCCCTGCTTCTGGTGTTGTGATTGCATGGTGCTGTAACTGTATGCCCTATGCCACAACACAACTTTCTCAAATTTGCCCCAGCCGCCCCGCCCTCATGATGAAGGGGCAGCTAGGCCAAATCTGAATAATGTTGTGATCCAGGGAGCCAGAGTAGGGAGCTATGCCCAGTGCTGCAGGACAGGAGCTGCGCCCAGTATGTGAAGAAATTGATGAAAATGAATTTTGTAGTCTCATCCTACTCTTTCATTGGGAAGATTGTACAGCATCTACCTGTATTTACATAGCTGTGTTCAGTATTAGTACCTGATCCAGTGCCTATTTAGTCAATGGGACTACTCACAGTTTGTAAAGTTAAACATGTGCCTATGTCTCTACAGGTTTTGGGCCATAGTCCTTTACATCCCATGAGTATGGTAGTCTACTGAATTCAGCACAAATCTAAGTGCCAGCAACTCCTGAGTTCTAATCATTCTGTGTCTGACAACAGCTCACCATGTCACCTTGGACAACTCATTTAACCAGTGTTTTTGCTTTCTGCAACTGAAAAAAGGGGATAATAATTCTTATCCACTTATGTAATTGTGAGGATTAACTAGGTAATATTTGTATAGACCTTGTGTTGTGAGGATTAATTAGTTAATGTTTGTATAGCACTTTGAAATTTGCTATTTAATTACTAAGTATTGTATTAATTATTATGAGCAACAAATTCACCTGAACAAAAAAATTTCTAAATAATGTGAAGGTGAATGTATCACTATATTTTAAATAGTGGAAGTAATCTGCCTCATTACCTGTTTTGTAAAATATAAGATGATCACTTACTGGAATCTGTTACTAATGTTAGAAACTATTGTACTGCTAAGTCTGCAATCTAATTATTATGCTAGTAGAACTGTAAATTTCTGACTGAATCATCAGTTGGCTTAGGGCTAGATTCAGATTATTTTGCCAACAGTAAGCAGCACCTTACTCAACAAGTAGTAGTAATGGAGAGCTGTTTGTGGAGCAGGGTGCTGTTCACTGTAAGAGCATCAGAATCTGATGCTTAGTGATTTATGCTTCAATATCATTGTTTTAAAAGTAGCTTGTAAGTATGAGGAAGCACACATTTCCATTTATTTTGACATATCTATGTGGTATCACAAAACAAGAGAATCAGCAAAAGATTAAAAAGAATTGGCAGCTTTAAGAGTAAAAATTAAATAAGATTTTTTTACTGGCTCACTTTCATTTCATCTGAAAATTAGGAAGCCCTACTTATGAACAAAAATAAGGACTGCTGTTTAGTTCTAGGACTGGCCCGTTATACCTACCACATCCCCCGCATTGCATTCTGACCAGTCATGCAAATCAGGTTGGGTACCTCTTTTTTTTTTTTTTTTTTTTGAAGCTCCAACGAGACATGGATAATGTTATTGCTTGCTACATATCACTTGTATGCTATTCAGAGGATTCAAGAATTCTAAAGGACGTTAACTACTATTTCACTTTATTTAAAGACCTAAAAAAGCACAGAATCTGGTTAGTTGCTGATGCCATGGAGTCCTATCTGGTTTCAAGAGTGACTCAACCATTTGACCTTCCTGGTAATTTGACACACATTATGATTCAGCTAATACTCTATCAGAGAGCACTAGAGCCATCACTAGGCTAACCCCTGCCAGTCTCTTGGTGGGTTTGCTGACATCCCGTGGCATAGAATAGTCCTGCTCCTCCCCGTGAACAGGATCAGTGCTTCCCTACTATCATACCTTCTCTGAAGCCTTAAATTGGCTTGAAAATTCAGTTCTCCAGTAAGAGATACCCAAGGGTTAACCAAATTCTGATCACACGTTTTAAGTTACTAATATTAAGACAAAAAGATGGCAGAACAAGGACCATCCCACATTCGCCCATCATGGTACAATGAATTGCTACCACCCTTGCTTCTGTGTCCTCACTGCCCTTCTGCCTACTGGCCCACTTACAGCAGAAAAGCAGGTACAGCCACATAGCACATAAAGAGCATCCTTTACAATAGCAACTTCAGCAGCTATGAATCCTGTGCAACTATGTCTATCGAATTAGAGGAATCAGGGTCAAGTGGAAAAAAATGATGAGCTAGGGTGGGAGCAGGTGGAGCAAAATGACCCTGGTCTACTGCTTGTCCCCCTCCCCATCAGTTTTATTTTCCAAACTATTTAGTCAGTGAACAATAACATACAGTATTTATTTATTTAAAGGGGGCAGCCCACCAGATGGCCAATCAATATACAGGCCCTTATAGGGGCTTGGCAGGCAGCCACTGAGTAGTCTGTTATAATATACCAGAGGAATAACTGGGGTGTATTAACAGCAGTGCTGTATGTAAAACATGAGAATTGTTCTGCTTTCCTTGGCCCTGGTGAGACCTTAGCTGGAGTACTATGTCCAGTTATGAGCACCACACTTTAGATGTGAACAGACTGGAGACAGTCCAGAGAAGAGAAATAAAAAGTTTAAAAAACATGACCTCTAAGGAAAGATTGAAAGAACGAGGCATGTTTAGTCTAGAGAAGAGAAGAGAAGGCTGAGGGGGAACATAAGTCTTCTAATATATAAGAGGTTGTTATAAAGAGGAAGGTGATAAATTGTTCTCCAGGTCCACTGAGGGTAGGACAAGAAATAATCAACTCAGTTTACAGCAAGGGTGATTTAGGTTGGATATTAGGAAAAATTTTCTAACTGTAAGGATAGTTAAGCACGGGAACAGCTTGTTTAATGCGTTTGTGGATCATGTGAATACAGTTAATCCTTCCTCAGTGTGATGTGAGGGTAGACTAGATGACATCTTGAAGTCTCTTCCAGCCCTATGTTTGAGATTCTATATCACATAAGAGTGAGTTCATTTTTTGTGAACATAGTTACATGAAAACATCAGTCTACACTTCACCTCCAGGAGACAAGAGAATACTAATTTTCTAATTTAAGCGGCTCTTATCTTTGTCTCATGGAAATCTAATGTGAGAAAAGTATGAACAACATTGATGCCTTTCTCTACTAAGTAGCCTGGTTAACTTAAAATGACAATAAACACGCCTCTGTTGTCCTTATGTGATCTCTCTGAACTTTTTCCAGTCAAACAGAGCATTTTAGATTTAAAAGGAATGTGTATATTATTCATCAGGAAAGACTTAGCTCCATGGCTGAAGTGTGTAAAGAAAAAGCAAAGATTTAAAAAGTAGATTTCACATAAAAGTAAACTTGCAAGGGAACAAAGCGAAGCCTGTGACTGCTACTGTTCTTTGCTTTCAAGTCTATGGAGCCTTTGT
The DNA here is from genome assembly GCF_965140235.1 of Caretta caretta. Lineage (NCBI taxonomy): Eukaryota > Metazoa > Chordata > Testudines > Cheloniidae > Caretta > Caretta caretta. The sequence continues at coordinate 69,934,206 of NC_134214.1, read as the reverse complement.
ATAACACGAGGAGGGGGGATTCTAAAACAAAGCTTTCATAAAAAAGAAAATCAGATCTTTATTTTCCAAGTTTTGAAGTGTATCTGTCAGAGCCATTCAGTCTGGCAGTAACTACAAGTACTTTTTAGAGACTTCTGCTAGATACTTTGAAATGCTGCATTTCCATCCCTGTGCCTTAGCTAGTGATCTTGTATTCTTTTTCAAGAGTGGAGTTTGACAGCTAGCTCTTGCTGGCCACTTTATCCATGTGGGAGAAGTCATAGACTAGAACAGTATGTGAGAGTACCAGTTTACTTTACCCTTGTGTTGATGGGTAGATTATCTGTACCCAACCTTCCATACAGCACAGCTGCATCAAGCTAAATTACTTAGGTTTTATAATACTAATTATGAATGGCTCCCAAATGACTATAAGAAAGGAACAAGGTGGATATGTTAATATTTTCTAGTATGACATAGCTCATGGCTACTGTAAATTTTAAAATTGTTTTGAACTGATGAGATTGTCTGTACACGTGTAAATACAGAGATTCCCAAAGACACTGGCCCTTATCTCATGTGCAAAGCAGCCCTGCCAAGGTTGAGAATCTGTAAAAAACTGAAAAGTGAAATAAAATCAGATATGTTGGATATTATGTAATGTGCCAGTTAAAGAATACTTAGCAGTGTCAGTTCAGTAGAGGGCCTACTTGCTCTGTTGTCTCAAACAGGAAAGTAAAAGTTCTCCAGTAGAGAGGGGAGGGAAAGAAAGAAAGACACAGAAAGAAAAGCGGTAAGTAAAATAATTGAACACTCAAGAAAACACCTTCGATTGTGTTACAAATCGACAAAAAGTCAGGAAATTCAATGTTAAAGCTGACACTTCACCCCTTAAAAAAAAACAAAACCTTCCCTAATCCCAGTAAACTACATTTCAATATCATTATAGGCTGCAACGTGATGTCAGAAGCCTATGACGCCAAACATACTTTAAGCTGATGAAGCACTATTAGTTTAGGCTGTTGTACTTTTATTTTAACTGCTGCTAAACACATACACACTTGATATGTGAGTGTTTTAAAATTCATAATTGTTTACTTGACAAAACAAAATGGCTGTCACACTTAGGGGTATTTAGTAAATGTCTCTTTTGGATAAGCTAAAACAAACACTCAAGCATTTTAAGATGCCATAATCTTATTAAATGTGTAGACTAATATTCATTAGGCGTGATCATGCATAGGTTATTGAATTCAGTGTTAGAGGTAGGTGCACCTACCCTTTAGATCAAGCCCATGGTTCTGTGTATGTATACATTGATATTAGTCTCATTGATTTTTTTTTAGTTATATGGTAATTTCCTATTTACAATTGGTACTATCGTGTATCCTGATGATCCAAGTGAGTCGAACTTATATCTGCATGGAATTTTCTTGACTGAACACTTTGATTTCCCCCCAGAGGTAAAACAGAGTACTCCCAAACAGACCCCAAAGCCCCTGCTTTCTTGTTCTCACAGGCACCGACTTCATGTTAACTGTAAATAAATCTTGTCAAATTGTGTACATGTATGGATGTGTTTGCATATATAATAATATATTTAAATAAAAACATTAAGGTTGGCAGGTAAAGGACTCAAAAGGAAACATTTGCAACTGTAATCCCTCCCCCCCCCACATGGGCATTATGATATCACTTTTTTCCCACAGGACCCCTGCCTCATTCAGTGCACAGGATGATTGGTGCTCACTTAATGAGCAGCTGCTCAATATTTTGTTTTCTCCTGATCATTCACTGTGTCCCCAGTCCTTATTTACTGCACATTTATTCAAACACTGCTCTGAAAAAAAAATATTTCCTCTGGCTTTTTGACAGAAATCACTATAGTATCACACGTATAAATAAATTTATTTTCACAAGATCCCATCAGGTGAGAGGGTGGAATTATCCCCATTTAATGATGGGGAGCCAAGATACTGCCAGGTTAATGTCAAAAGTATCCACTTATATTGGGTGCCCGATCAGAGACACCTAGGAACTGATTTTCTAGTGTACTTAGCATTATACAGTACTTATGTTCACAGCAGCTCCCATTGACTTTAATTGCAGCCGAGTACTCTGTACTCATGGGCAGCAGGTGAACTGTGGATTTGGGGAGGCTAGGCCGCAGCTAGCCTGCCCCTTCTGCCCAGGGCCCCTCCCTCCCACCTCCTTCTCCTGCCAGAGTTCAGAGCCCTGCCAAGCCCTGGAGCACATGGCAGGTAGACAGGCAGCTGAGCACGCCCCCCCCCCCCCCAGTGTGGCGGACAGGTAGGCAGTGCAGCCCTGCCCAGAAGCACCAGGTGGGCAGGCAGCATGGCTCAAGGCCCCAGAGTGCCAGGTGGTGGGAGTCAGTGGCTGCAGGTCGGTTCCCACTAGCCCCAGCCTGGGGCAAGGGTGCCAGAGCCCTCTCAAAAGTGTGTGTGTGGCGGGGGAGACTGGGGGTGGGGGTCGCTCAAGGTGGAGGTAAAGGCAGCCCACTGCCCATGTCCCAGGCCCCCACCCAGGGCAGGTGGGGCAACCCAGGTTCCCCACAGCTGCCTGGGCAGCTCTTTTGAGCCTGGCTCTGGCCAGGGTATGGAGGTGCCTTGGAGCTGTAGCCCAGCCATGAAAAGATCCAGGCAGGCAGCTGTGGGGAGCCATGGTGGACCCTCTACCTGCCTGCTGCGGGGGGGGGCAAGCAGCCCGCAGTCTGTGTCCCTGCCCCCACAGGTGGAAGGTCCGCACTCCATGGTTCCTCATAGCTGCCTGTGTCTGTTACTGTGGCTGGGCTGCGGCTCCAAGGCCTCCCCCTCCCCCAGCTGGAGCAAGGTTGGGGAGAGCCACACGGGCAGCTGTGGGGAGTCAGTGTGGTGTCTTTTCTCATCCTGCAAATCCCCTGCTTCACTCACTACAAACTTAACATCTGCCACAAATGAAGCAGGGGTCCTGCAGACATCACTTTACTTCACTCTATAGAACTAATTCATCCCCAGAATAGGGCCATCCTGTGCACTGTTGGAGACAGGGTCCTATGGAAAAAAGCGTTGTCATATAATTAAGTGTATCAATGCCATGTGCATTATGGCTGGGAGAGGGGCAAAATAAAGTTGGAGAGACAACCTTAATTCTAGAATTTCCTAACTTGAGTTTTTGACTTTGTCCCCTTAAAGTTCTTTTAAGGTAGGTTTTTGTGTGTAATTTCCGAGATTTTTTTTTTAAAGCAAACAGAGTTTCTGGGGTTTTTCAATCAAGTGACATCGTATTGATACCAACGTGGGTCATCAGCAGGGTTGGACCCTTTAGATCCACTGCACAGACCTCTGCTACTTGAGCTAACACAGTAACTGATAGTAATAGTTTGTGATCTTCTATGTAGCTAAAAGCTAAGAAATCTCTCTGCAGTTTTTCAAAGGCAAATAACTTGGCCAGATTTGGACATATTTTCACAGAGATAACAAAAGGCACATTGTTTACACAAAGGTCACCCCCCTGCCAAATTTCAGGCATGTTCCAAAGAATAAGAGCAGTAGAGCCTTTCGAAGAAAAGGCTTCCAGAGTTTATTTTTTCTGACATGGGCAAAATATATTTTTTACTTGCCTCCTTCTTGGAAATGGCTGGGCCATTTTCAGACTGAGGCAGACACCCTCATGGGGAAAAAAAAAAGTAGCCCAAATGGTTAGTTTGGCAAAGTTATAAGCACATATAGGTAAGTGTTCTGCACCTTACTAGGCTATGCTGCGAGCACTGCTTATAATACATATACACGCCTGGAATGTTATTACTGCATACATATCTATTTATTTGATCTAGGAATTTCTGCTGCAATTAGATTGCTATACGTCTTGGCCACCATTGAGTTTTCTCTGTTATAACCCTGAAAAATCCAGTAACAAGTAAAAATATATAAAAAAGGTTTGTTTGTTTTTTAAAAAAAATGGTATGCCTTCTTTGAAAAGGAAAGGCTATTTAGTGTCAAAGATATGGAAGCATGAAATTCAGATCATTGTATAATTCCTTTGGGAAATTCCACAGCCAAAATCAGAAACACATTAATCAAGCAATTGGCTATGGAAGAATATGGCTCTTCAAAAAGAGAAGCCAATTGAAACAATAGTTTATACAAAATGTGGATGGGGCATGTGATGATGGGAGAATTGAATCTTTTCCCATGGGAGAATTGCTATTTATTAAGTACATTTTTATGCATTACTCAACATTAACGCTTTCCAAGGGTTTGATATTAACTATGATAAACTTAATGTGAACATGTATCTGTCTGTAACATTTGTGCTATGCATTTCTAACACCAGGGCCTGATTATGTCTAGGATTTAGGCATGTGTTTGCGGGATTGGGACCCATGTGATAAACATTGGTGTGAGCTAGGGGTGTTGAAAGAAAATATTTTATGTAATTTGCTTATTTATTTACCTTTAATAATGCAACAGCACCATTGCCTCTGGGTGCATGTACAAATTTAGACAATACAAAATTGATATTAAATGTTAACTAGAAAAATATATTCACTCACATATTAAAATAGAGTGTAAATATATACCCCACAGGGAAAAGCACAAATAAATTGATGTACTTTGCACCATGCCCTGTAGGTTAACATACACATTTTATTAATATATTAATATTTTATTATATATTATATATAGATATATAAACAGAACAACCCAAACTGTATTAAAGTTTGATTTGTATAGCGAGTATGGAAGTGGAAGAACATGGAAACACTTAAAGTATATTACATAAATGTATTTTACAAGATATCCACATACAGTTACCATAAAAACAAAATTAAATTTTGCATTTGTATTTAGCATAATTTAAAGGGAAGGAACTTAGATTGTAAACTCATTGGGGCAGGGACCGTCTTTTTGTTATGTGTTGTACAGCAGCTACCACACCATTGCCCTGGTTCATAAGTAGGCCTCCTAGGAGCTATAGTAATGTAGATATAAAATAATAATATAAATTAACTACAATGCAGAAATCATAGACTTTAAGGTCAGAAGGAACCATTGTGATCATCTAGGCTGACCTCCTGCACATTGCAAGCCACAGAACCTCACCCAGCCACTCCTGAAATAGATCCCTAACCTCTGGTTGAGTTACTGAAGTCCTCAAATCAGGATTGAAAGACTTCAAGTTACAGAGAATTCACCATTTATATTAGCTTAAATCTGCAAGAAACCCGTGCCCAAGGCCGCAGAGGAAAACGAACACCCCCACCCCACGATCTCTGCCAATCTGACCCAGGGGAAAATTCCTTCCTGACCCCAAATAATACAAATGGGATGAAATTTAATAGTGCAAAGTGCAAGATCATGCATTTAGGGACTAACAACAAGAATGTTTGCTAGAAGCTGGGGACTGATCAGTTGGAAGCAACAGAGAAGGAGAAAGACCTGAGAGTATTGGTTGATCACAGGATGATATGAGCTGTCAATGTGATGCAGCCATGAAAAAGACCAACTGTGGGCATAGTTTTCCCATAATCATTTGGTTTATATAGGAGTAGAGAAACACTACAAGTTCCTAGCAGACACATTATCAATAATAGCATAATCCTGTGCTTCCAGACAAACATATCACATGATCGGAGAAAAGTAGAAAGGTTTCAACTAGTTTTGGTATTCTTACTGTGACGGGTTCAGTCATGGAGACTCCCTTGGGACTGTCACCTGATGTGCTGAGACAACCTCTGAGCCCGTTTTCTCTTGTTTTCTGCCTGTTTGGACCTCCAGAACCCTGCCTTGTCGAGTCAGACATGCCAGTTTGCTCCAACACAGACCCAGGGTCTGAACCACATGCCCCAAAGCTGCAGACTTAACTGAAAATGGCTTAGCAAGTGTTCCTGTCTCCAGCACCCAAACACCCAACTCCCAAAGGGATCCAAACCCCAAATGAATCTGTTTTAATATGTATAAAGCTTATACAGGGTAAACTCATAAATTGTTTGCCCTCTATAACACTGATAGAGAGATATGCACAGCTGTTTGCCCCCCCCCCCCTCCCGTACTAATTCATACTCTGGGTTAATAAATAAGTAAAAAGTGATTTTATTAAATACAAAAAGTAGGATTTAAGTGGTTCCAAGTAATAACAGACAGAACAAAGTAAGTTACCAAGCAGAATAAAACAAAACATGCAAGTCTAAGCCTAATACATTGAGAAACTGATTACAGATAAAATCTCACCCTCAGAGATGTTCCAATAAGCTTCTTTCACAGACTGGACTCCTTCCTAGTCTGGGCCCAATCCTTTCCCCGGTACAGTTCTTGTTAACTCCAGCTCAGATGGTAACTAGGGGATTTTTCAGGACTGGAATCTCCATTGTTCTGTTCCACCTCCTTAGAATCATAGAATATCAGGGTTGGAAGGCACCTCAGGAGGTCATCTAGTCCAAAGCCCTGCTCAAAGCAGGACCAATCCCCAACTAAATCAGCCCACCCAGGGCTTTGTCAAGCCTCACCTTAAAAATGTCTAAGGAAGGAGATTCCACCACCTCCCTAGGTAATGCATTCCGGTGTTTCACCACCCTCTTAGTGAAAAAGTTTTTTCCTAATATCTAACCTAAACCTCCCCCACTGCAACTTGAGACCATTACTCCTCGTTCTGTCATCTGCTACCACTGAGAACAGTCTAGATCCATCCTCTTTGGAACCCCCTTTCGGGTAGTTGAAAGCAGCTATCAAATTCCCACTCATTCTTCTCTTCTGCAGACTAAACAATCCCAATTCCCTCAGCCTCGCCTCATTAGTCATGTGTTCCAGTCCCCTAATCATTTTTGTTGCCCTCCACTGGACATTTTCCAATTTTTCCACATCCTTCGTGTAGTGTGGGACCCAAAACTGGACACAGTACTCTGGATGAGGCCTCACCAGTGTCGAATAGAGGGAACAATCATGTCCCTCGATCTGCTGGCAGTGCCCCTACTTACACAGCCCAAAATGCCATTGGCCTTCTTGGGAACAACGGCACACTGTTGACTCATATCCAGCTTCTCGTCCACTGTAACCCCTAGGTCCTTCTCTGCAGAACTGCTGCCTAGCCATTAGGTCCCTAGTCTGTAGCGGTGCATGGGATTCTTCCGTCCTAAGTGCAGGACTCTGCACTTGTCCTTGTTGAACCTCATCAGATTTCTTTTGGCCCAATCCTCCAATTTGTCTAGGTCCCTCTGTATCCTATCCCTACCCTCCAGCATATCCACCTATCCTCCCAGTTTAGTGTCATCTGCAAACTTGCTGAGGGTGCACTCACGCCATCCTCCAGATCATTCATGAAGATATTGAACAAAAGCGGCCCGAGGACCGACCCCTGGGGCACTCCACTTAATACCGGCTGCCAACTAGACATGGAGCCATTGATCGCTACCCATTGAGCCCGACAGCCTAGCCAGCTTTCTATCCACCTTATAGTCCATTCATCCAGCCCATACTTCTTTAACTTGCTGGCAAGAATACTGTGGGAGACGGTGTCAAAAGCTTTGCTTATATAGCTTTGGCACAAGGTGGGAATCTTTTGTCTCTCTGGGTCTCTACCCCTCCTTATAAATGGAAAACTACCAGGTTTAAGATGGATTCCAGTACTAGGTGACATGGTCACATGTCCTGTGAGACCCCCAAGCCTTCATTCTTCCTGGCCTGACTCACAGGAAGGCTTGCAAGTAAACAGAGCCATTTACAACCAATTGTCCTAGTTGATGGGAGCCATCTAGATTCTAAACCACCATTAATGGCCCACACTTTGCATAATTGCAATAGGACCTGAGAGTTATATTTCATATTTCTAGTTTCAGATACAAGAATTATACATTTATACAAATAGGATGACAACACTCAGTAGATTATAAGCTTTGTAATGATTCTTTACAAGAGTCCTTTTGCATGAAGAATATTCCAGTTCCATTATGTTCACACTGATTAGCATATTTTCATAAAATCATATGGAGTGCAACATCACACTTACTTCCTGTCATAAACTGTTGTAACAGTACTGATGTGCACTCTTAAACAGGTGTCATATTCCTAGCCCATACATGCCTGTAGTGGGTGTCAAGATACTGAGAGACTGAATTATTCAGTAAGTGGGAGTACTATAAATATATGTATATTAGTGGCACAATAGGTGGTATGGCAATCACAAAATGGATTAAAATGGGACATAGATTCTCCTCTAAAAGTAGTTAAACAGGAATGTATTAATTATCATATGATTTGTGTTGTCAGAAAGATGAGGTTCCTTTGATTTTCCAAATGTTGATAATCCAGTTAAGCCATCATTAAATTTCCAGGTGTTGGGTTTTCTCAGTCAGCATTTGACACGTCATGTGGGCCATTAACCATGGAACTATATTAATGGTAATGAAATGTTTCCTGGATAAATATAGGTGCAGTTGATTATTTATGTCAAGAGATAACTGCGCTGGAAGACTCTTCCCTGAGACCGACAGCCTCTTACTCTTTGTCATGATTGCATGCTCTCTCATTACATATCTTTCTTTTTGACTTCCTTCGGAACAATGAGTGGTGTAGTTTTATGTGAACTCAAATAATGGCCTGGTATACTGCTGAGCGTAAACAGGAATGTATGCCTCATTTTAAGCCATGGGAGGATGAAAGGAGGAAGGCAGTACCTCCCAACTTCTTCCTCCTCTGCCTACCTGAGGCTCTGTGGCTTTCTCCACCACAGATGAGCCTGGGCAGTGAATGGGGTGTGTGTGTACGTACATACATACTGGCACAATAGTTGGGGTGGCATTCAAAAAGGGCTTAAAATGGGGCATACATTCCTGTTTACACTCAGCAGCATACCAGTTCCTCCTCTTTGGCTTATCAGAGAGAGCTGGGGAGCTTGGGAGAGGCAGAGGATTGATTTGTTATGAGGAGTTGTTGGAGGAGAAAGAGGATTGTTTTGCCACTTTGCGTTTTGCAATAGGATTGGTAGTCTGAAGAGGGCTGGGGAGTGCTCACGTTGTGGGTATCAGAGGATAAAATGATGGAAGAAAAGATGTATCTTTGGGAGCTGAGAGGAGGGACTGGGGAATCGAATGCAGATGTTGGAGAGACAGAGAATTTATTCCTGGGCTTGATAATTCACTGGAGAGGTTGGGGTAAAAAGAATATTGTTGGCAGAATATTGATGAAGGGGGACTGCTCCTCACTATGGAACTATGCGCCTCAGTTTGAATCAAATTGAAGAAAGTTTAGGATTTAGTGTGACTTTCTTTGGTTTCTCTCTCTAGAGTTGATTAAAAATTGAAAGCTATTTTATTCAATTTTTAGATGGACTTTTTATGGAAGATGGAAGAACACTAATGCAAGAAGTAGTCCTTTGGTAGGTCATAATAGCATAAATGGCTTTGAGAATTTAATCTGTCTTTTGGTGGCCTATTATTACATAGGGTGCTGTGATTTACGCAAACTGAGAAATCAATGTTCATGCAGCATGGACCCTCTGGCACTTTTACATCACTGCAGAAGACATAAACAGTAGCCATTACTGGAATGTTTATTGCAGAATTAAGGATCAGAAAACCTACCTTTTATGAGTGTATGTACTGAATCAGTGTTACTATCTACTGGACAGTGCCAGTATAATGCCACAAATGGGGAAAATATTTATAACACAATCCTGAAAAAAATTGCATTATTATATATTCCAAAGTTTATACTGTCACTATAACATTCAAGTTAGTTCAGACCTAAGTCCCATTGTGCTAAGGTTTGTAGAAATGCACAGAAAGAATTTCTGCTTGCCTCAAAGAGCTTACAGTTTAAACGAATGTAAGCCACTTTCTAAGTCTGTTATGTGGACAATCAAAAGGTTGTGGACATACCTGCTAAATAAAACTTGAATATTTGAAGTAGATCCTCATTATATTTTGGGGATTTTTCTCCTCTAGTCACACAATCAATTTATGATTTAGGAAAACAATTATCAATGGCCATATGAATGTGTGTGGAAAAATACACAAATTATGCAACTATGCCATATGTTGGATTGTACAAAACACAGGACACTATACAATTTCAAACTTATCCAAATAGATAATTAATTTTAGAACTATGTATAATTCCTAACAGCTATTATCATAGGTATACAATTTCATCAAAACAAAAAACCTAAACACTGAAATATATAGGACAATGATGGAAGAAGGTGTGTATTTAAAGCTGCCTAGATGTCATGCAATCATAGAACCATAGGATTAGAAGGGACAACAAGGGTCATCTGGTTTAACCCTGCCAAGATTCAGGACTTGTTGTGTTTAAACCATCCAAGACAGATGGCTATCCAGTCTCTTTTGAAAACCTTCAGTGAAGGAGCTTCCATGATCTCCCTAAGCAGTCTGTTCTGTTCCCCTAATATTTTTACAGTTAAGAAGATTTTCCTGAGATTTAATCTAAATCTGCTATGCTGTAGTTTGAATCCATTACCTTTAGTCCTGCCCTCTTTGGCAAGAGAGAACAACTTTTCTTCATCTTTTTTCTGGCAACCTTTCAAGTATTTGAAGACCACTATTATTTCCCCGCCTTAATCTGCTCTTTTCCAAACTAAACATACCTAGTTCCTTCAGCCTTTTCTCATATATCTTGTATTCCATTCCTTTGATCATTTTTGTCACTCACTTCTGGATCATTTCCAGTTTCTCTACCTGTTTTCCCCTATACATTGGTGACCAAAATTGGATACAGTAGTCCAGCTGAGGAGTAACCAGTACCAAATAGAGTGGTACTATCACCTACCGTGACTTGCATGCTATGCCTCAGTTAATGTAACCTAAAATTGCATTTGCTTTTTTCATGACAGCATCACATGTCGTCATAATATTCAACCTTTTAAAAAACAAAACAGAAACTCTTTATTTTGCAGGATTGAGCATGGCACCAGAAGTCAGGAATTTTGAGCTCTACTCCTGACTCTCAGTGAATCACTGTCTTACCTTGGGCACATTATTTAGGCCCAGTGTTGAAATGTGCCTGCCCCCTAATTTTGAGTGCCTCAATTTTTGGTTGACCAACTTGAAGCTTTTTGGACCTGATTTTCCTGAGTGTGGAGCACTCACAACTACAGTCAAAGTTTGTGGGAACTCAGCACCACTGAAAATCTAGGATGACCAGACGATAAGAACAAAATATCGGAACACCTGGCGGGGGGGCAGCCACAGGCTCACCCCCCACCAGCACCACCACCAGGGCCGGCTCTAGGTTTTTTGCTCCAAGCAAAAAAAAAAAAACCAAAAAAACAAAAAAAAAGAGTGTTGCTGAAGCAAAATATTGGGACAAATGGCGTCCCAACCGTACATCGGTCAGAACACGTGACAAACCACTAAATATCGGGACATCCTACTGAAAATCAGACCTTATCAATATCAAGTAATGCGTCCATATATTATGGACACATTTCAAAATTTGGGCCTTAATTTCACTATGCCTTAGCTCCCCTATTTGCAAAATGTGGAAATTGTATACTTCACACTCATGTTGTGATACTTTAAAAAGCATTGCTAAAATTAATTAACATGTAAGTTCAAATTATTGTGTTTTTAATAAAAGTAGAAGAAATGATGGAAAAACCTCAGAATGTTTGGTCTGATCCAGAAGAACCACCATGAAGTTCAGAGGCTCATACAAAGATGAGATGAATTGTACATTGAGTCTCCACAAAGTAGTAATTATGAATGAATAGGTTCTCCTGTTTGATTTGTGGTAGCTCCAGATTTCAGTCAGAGCAGCCATATTGCAAAAATAATCCATCTGTTAGTGGTCTCTGCATTCCTTGCTGGAACAAAGGAGTGTACAGGGGAGATTAAAAATGTGTGTGTGGAGGCATAAAAAGATCAGTGAAACTTATTGGAACCTCCTTTTTGCTCAGTTTCAATGAGAAATACTGAGTGTTCTCTGAGCCCTAATTGAAATGAAGAAAAGTTTGAAATGGGAGGGAGAGTACTTCGCATTTTGTTTAAAAATGTTACTTGTATCAGTTGTTGCAAGCAATTAATGGAACATCTATCCATCCAAAGGAATCCAACTTAATCTTTCAGAAACCAGAGAGTACTTTTAGAAACCCAGTTGTAATATTTACCTAGATCTTTTATCAGTAAAACTAGCAACCTATAACCTTTTCTCTCTACTCAATTATCTACCTATGCTTTAGCTAGAATGTAGTGAAGCATAACTTGATTGTTTAAAATTCCAAAAGCCAGTTTAAAGGAGATGAATTGTAAGCTGGGCTATATGCTTGACTCTATAGGTTTGTGTAAACTACATTAGTGTTTATTGGAGCTGCAGCTGTGGATCAATTGGAGACCATACCTGCTTATAACAGTATTATGCTCTTACTGTAACAGAAGTGCTGCTCATCTCACTACCTACATTTGCATTACATACTCCTATTTTACAAGATTAATGTTCTGTTATCATGCATCTTGTGCAGTCATTTACACATGTGCAAATTGGATATAAAAGACTCCCAACAGAGAGTGGAGTGAAGAATGAGGCCCCTTGTCTGTTTAAAAAAAAATCACATATTTTTCACAATATTTAACAGGGAACAGGAGATTTTACATTCTCTAAAACAATGAGGAGTCCGGGGGCACCTTAAAGACTAACAGATTTATTTCGGCATAAGCTTCCATGGGTAAAAACCCCACTTCTGAAGAAGTGGATTTTTTACCCACAGAAGCTTATGCCCAAATAAATCTGTTAGTCCTTAAGTTGTGTGACAGGGTCAGATCAGATGGCTACAGGAGAGTAATAGAAGGCAGATATATTAGCCCCAGGCTAAGTAGGTCCCTTTTCCCTGGGTAAGGTAACAGGGAAGGTGTTTTGTTTTTTTTTGAAACAGAAAAGAAATTTATTGGTAAAACTTACAAGAATTACCCAAGGAAACAAAACAGCTATGCAACAAAACAACGCAAACAGAAGGTATAACACAGCAGCTTTCAGGAGGGAGAAGTGTTCAGGCTAGCCTGGGCCCAGAGCGGGGGGGCTTCCTCGACACTCGTGGTCTTCCACCCTCCTGAGTTACCTGGTGGCCTAGAGCGGAGGGGCTTCCTCGACACTTGTGGTCTTCCACCCCCTCGAGTTATCTAGTGCTGCGCCCAGTGTCACCGATCCTCCCTCTCCTGAGAGTGCCCAGCAAGATGGGCACGGCTGTGGGGTGGGCGGTTTAGGGGTGCGGGGATAGACACTGTCATAAATATAAAGGGAAGGGTAAACCCCTTTAAAATCCCTCCTGGCCAGGGGAAAGCTCCTCTCACCTGTAAAGGGTTAAGAAACTAAAGGTAACCTCCCTGGCACCTGACCAAAATGACCAATGAGGAGACAAGATATTTTCAAAAGCTGGGAGGAGGGAGAGAAACAAAGGGTCTGTGTGTCTGTCTATATGCTGGTTTCTGCCGGGGATAGACCAGGAATGGAGTCGTAGAACTTTTAGTAAGTATTCTAGCTAGGTATGTGTTAGATTATGATTTCTTTAAATGGCTGAGAAAAGAATTGTGCTGAATAGAATAACTATTTCTGTCTGTGTATCTTTTTTGTAACTTAAGCTTTTGCCTAGAGGGGTTCTCTATGTTTTGAATCTAATTACCCTGTAAGATATCTACCATCCTGATTTACAGGGGGGATTTCTTTCTTATTTCTATTTACTTCTATTTTTATTAAAAGTCTTCTTGTAAGAAAACTGAATGCTTTTTCATTATTCTCAGATCCAAGGGTTTGGGTCTGTGGTCACCTATGCAAATTGGTGAGGCTTTTTATCCAACATTTCCCAGGAAAGGGGGGGTGCAAGTGTTGGGAGGATTGTTCATTGTTCTTAAGATCCAAGGGTCTGGGTCTGTAGTCACCTAGGCAAACTGGTGAGGCTTTTTACCAAACCTTGTCCAGGAAGTGGGGTGCAAGGTTTTGGGAAGTATTTTGGGGGGAAAGACGCGTCCAAACAGCTCTTCTCCAGTAACCAGTATTAGTTTGGTGGTGGTAGCGGCCAATCCAAGGACGACGGGTGGAATATTTTGTACCTTGGGGAAGTTTTGACCTAAGCTGGTAAAGATAAGCTTAGGAGGTTTTTCATGCAGGTCCCCACATCTGTACCCTAGAGTTCAGAGTGGGGGAGGAACCTTGACAGACACCCATGTATTATAGGAGCCCTCCTAGATGACAGTAATGATGGTATACACAGCGGCAACGGCTGGGGCTGGCGTCTCTCGCTCTTCCCCTCAATCAAAGGGTCAGACGGAGGGAACCAGATGGGGTCACCGAGCAGAGAACCCCGGACAGCACCCACTGCTCCTCAAAAGTGTCAAGGGAGTCAGCGGACGCCGCCCAGAGGAACTCCGCCCGGATACGTGAATGTACTGAGGATCGGAAAACGGCCCCACAATCGCAGGACGTTTCATGGGCCAACCTCCTCTCTCTGGTTTTATAAATGGCTGTTTTAGCCAAAGCTAGGAGGAGGTTGACCAGAAGATCCCATGACTTTGTGGGGCCACGGATGGGAAGTGTATAGATAAAAAGGTGAGGGGAGAAATGAAGCCAGAAGCGCAATAGAATATTTGTGACGAGCCGGAAAAGGGGCTGCAATCTGGCACACTCTAAATATACATGCACCAGGGTTTCCCTCACATTACAAAAAGGGCAAGTATCTAGGATGGGGGTAAACTGTGTCAGAAACACGCCTGTGCTCACAGCTCCATGAAGGAGCCGCCAACTGATGTCCCCGACGGGCCTCGGGACCAAGGTGGAATACAGGCTGGCCCATCGAGGTTGCTCACCCTCCAAAGGTGGCAGGAGGTCCCGCCATTTTGTATTGGGGCGGGACACCAGGGTGTGGGCGTGAAGTGTGTGAAGCGTGAGTGTGTATAAATATTTCCTTGGTGCAATTTGAAAACTGACCGGCTGCAGTTCATGCAGCTGGCTTGCAGTGAAAGGGTGAGGGATTTGTTGGGATCTACAGGGTAGGGGCCCAATGGAAAGGTCCGGTGGGCCTGGGGTAGAGGATGGGCGGAGTGCGCCCTCGCACAAGGCTCGGTTGACATAAGCCCGAGCAGCGGGGGTCAAGGCGGCCTTCACCTCCTGAAGTACGCGCTGAAGGGTATGGGGGCTGGAGAGCCCCATGCGCCGAGCAAGCGTCAGGGGATCCAGCCAGTCTCTCCGGTCGTAGTCCAGGAGGTCTCCGACCCTCGTGACTTCCGCCAGGACCAACCTCTGGCGCACCGAGCGGGACTCCGCCACCTGCACACGGAGCTGGGGGTTGTGTAGCAGGGGCTCCGTGAGGAGATCTGCTCCCACGGTGGCCGCCACGGACCTGGTCGTTAGAAACAGTTTCCAGGTCCGGAGGAGGTCCTGGTAGAAGACCGGCAGCCCGGAGAGGTCTCGCGGAAAACCCCTCGGACAAAGATAAAAGAGCTGCCGGTCGTACTGGAGCCCTTGGAAGCGGTTCAGGAAGGCGTGCGCCAGTATGCTCCACGCCAAACTACTTGCACTATAAAAGAGCCTCTGCAGGGCCTGGAGGAGGAAAACGCGGACCTGAGTGTACAGACACTTCAGGCCCTGCCCTCCTTCCTTCAGGGGTAGATGAAGAACTCCAACAGGGGCCCAGTGCATTCCTGACCAGAAGAACTCTAGAATCAATCTCCGGAGGTGGGTCAGGAAACCCGGGGCCGGGTCCAGGGTGTTGAGCCGGTACCAGAGCGTGGACAGGACTAGTTGGTTAAGCACCAGTGCTCTCCCTCGGAGGGAGAGACATCGGAGTAGCCTTGTCCATTTCCGGATCCGCTCTATCACCCCGCCCTCTAAATTTTGCCAGTTCTCCGGCGGGGAAGGGTGCGTGGCGGAAAGGTAAACGCCGAGATAGAGCAGTGGACCCGCACTCCACCGGATGGTCTGAAGCACGGGTGGGAGGGAGCTTACCTGCCGCCAGTCCCCCACTGCCAAGCCAGAGCTCTTGACCCAGTTGACTCGGATGGAGGAGGCTGCTGAATAGATGGCCTGGCATGCCTCTACTCGTGCCAAGTCGCCCGGGTCCTGGACCACGAGGAGTACGTCATCGGCGTATGCTGACAGGACCAGCCGCAGCTCCGGCTCCCGCAGCACCAACCCTGTCGTCCTCCTGCGGAGGAGACAGAGGAAAGGCTCGATTGCCAGAGCATACAACTGGCCCGAGAGGGGGCACCCCTGCTGCACTCCTCGCCCGAAGCTGACCGGTTCAGTCAGGGTCCAGTTGAGCCTAACCAAACACTCTGTGGAGGCATACAGCACCCGGAGAAAACTCACAAACTGAGGTCCGAATCCAAACACCTGCAGAGTGCTCAGGAGGTACCCATGGTCTACTCTATCGAACGCCTTCTCCTGATCAAGAGACAGGAGGGCGAACGACAGACCATCTCTCCGCCCGAGTTCCAAAAGGTCTCAGACTAGAAATAGGTTGTCAAAAATGCTGCGACCCGGGACAGTATAGGTCTGGTCTGGGTGGATCACGTCCGCCATCACGGACCCTAGCCGCAGCGAGATTGCTTTTGCTACGATTTTGTAATCCGTGCTAAGGAGTGAGACGGGACGCCAGTTTTGTAAATTGCGGAGGTCCCCCTTCTTCGGCAGCAAGGCGAGCACCGCTCGCCTGCACGACAGAGGGAGGACCCCGCTCTGCAAGGACTCAGCCCAGACGGCCGAGGATGTCTACGCGTGGTAAAACTCCACGGTCAGCCCGTCCATGCCAGAGATTTATTGGTGGGCATGCGACGGAGGGCTTCCGAGAACTCGGCCAGGGTGAGAGGCAGCTCTAGTCGGTCTCGGTCGCCCACGCTGACTGTGGGGAGTTCCTCCCAGAGCACCCCACAAGCGCCAGGATCAGTCGGATCTGGGGAGAAAAGGCTTGTGTAGAAGTCACGGGCCCTCCCACACATCTCCTCCAGATCCGTGAGGGGGGTGCCGTCTTCCGCAAGAAGGCAGGTGACGTGTTTCTTGGCCCCCCTCGTTTTCTCCAGGGCATAGAAGAAGCAGGAGCCGCGGTCCATCTCCCAAAGGAGGCAGATGCGGGACCGAACGAAGGCACCTCAGGCCCGGTGTTCCTCGAGGGCCCGGAGCTCCTCCCACTTCTCCCGGCACGCTCCGCAGAGGGACGGGTCCTCAGCGTTGGCGGCCAGGCGCCTCTCCATCTCTAAGACCTCCCGTTCCAACTGCTCTGGGGTGGGGGTTTCTTGTTGGCGGGGGTGTTCAGGGCCCCTGGCGGGTTGCGCAGCAACCCGTGACCCATCCCGTGGGTGAGTAGATCTCGTCGGAAGCTGCAGGCTCGCTCGTAGGCCGCAGCACCGCCCCTTCCTTGCTCCCTGCCCTCCTGTATAAGGGCCCTTGTGGCCTGGAGGATTTGATCAAAGTCCCCCCATAGCTGAAGAGCCAGCTGTACCCTATTGCAGGCGCCACGGGTGTGTTCTAGGAACTTCCATAGTGCATGCCGCAGCTCATGGGGGGGTGGGGTTACAATTTCTGGGGTGTTCCCTGGTGGGACTCTTAATACAGCCTCGTGGTCCTCTAAGGTGGGTAGACAGGGTGCGGACCACCGACGGGGCGTCTGACAGGCTGGGGTTATTAAATTCATTTTACGCCTTGGGGTGGAGGGGGATGGTAGGGAAAAAATTGCAACTCCTAATGGGTCACGACTAGAAAGTGCAAAGACTGCTCCCTGGGGGGAATCTGCGAAAGGCGGAAAGGAAATAACCCCAGGGGCGGCATTAGCATTGCAGGAGGAGGGGACTTGGGCAGGGACAGGGGTGGTGGCAGGGGCAGGGGTAAGGCTCTGGGGTTCAGGAGGCAAGCAGCTAAAGGAAAGTGCCTCCTGAGCAGAGTCAAGGGTTAAGGGGTAAGGGAGGGGGCTCCCAATAATGCTAGGCGCTGGCTCCGTGGTGGTCTTGGCGGCCATGGCATTAGGTGGTGGACCACCTTCTGCAGGGTGCTTGCCCGGAAAGGCAATTAGGGGGAGGGAGCATGGGGAAAGGGGGGCTGGGGTAAGGTTGCCCAGCTCAAGGCCAGCTGGCAGTAGATCATCCTCTCCCTGGGTGACCGGGGTCAGATCTAGGGCCTCAATCTCCGCATACACGGAGGAGAGGCCAGCTCCTGCTACCCCAGGGGCCTCTCCTCTAGGGCCCGCCTCAACGGTCGCCTCGGGGTCCGCGTGGGGTTCGGGTGATATCCAGGCAGAAGGGGCGTCCTCAGGAGTCTCGGAGGGGAGGGTCTCCCGTGGAGGGGGGACTCTGTCCTCCAATGCCAGTCCGCCTTCCCCTCCCAACACCACCGGATGGATCTCACTCGTGGCCGTAGCAGGAGGCTCAATATCAGTGCCTCCTTTCCTGGTCTTCCGGGGGGCTTCCGCGTCGGATGGATGCAGCGGAGCTCAAGCCTTCCGCTTGCCTCGCTTCCCCTGGACTAGGGTCCAGCCCTCCATAGCGTTGTCTGGGGGTTGGTTCGCAGGGGTCGTTTCGGGGGGCGGAGGCGATGGTTCAGGGGTTTGGGGGGTAGCGGTGAGACAGCATGAGGGGCGGGGAGTTCTCCTTGGGGTGGGCCCTCTCCTGTACTCGGTAATATCCTTGCCACACCCTCCTCCATAGGCTCTGCCGGATTGGTAATAGCAAGGGTGGGAGTCCCTTGCTCGCCCGGGCGTTGTGGGGAAGATATCTCTTGGGCCCGGATGGGAGCAGCGATGGGTCGAGTAGGAGGAGGGTTGGTTTCAGGTGCCGGGCAGCCAGGGGTGTCGGCAGCGACGGGGCCGATGTCCTGCCGGGTCTCGGGTGCCCCTCCCCCCCGGGCCAAAGGGCAGTCTCTGCGGACATGCCCCGCTGAGCGGCAGAGGTAGCACCGGGCCTCTCCAGTGGAGTAAAAGACCTGATAGCCGGCTCCCTGGTAGGGGACTAGGAAAGACCCCTCGAGCGCCTCTCCGTCACGTGCCCCCACCGGCGGTAGAAGCTGCACTTGCTGGCGGAACGAAAGGACGTGACGGAGGGTGGGGTCCTTGCAGCCCAACGGGAGAGGGCTGATGACAGAGACAAGTTTCCCCAGGGTGGAGAGAACGGGTAACAGGGCAATATTGGGTAAGAAGGGAGGAACGGAGGTGAGGACGAGGCGAACGCCCAGGTCTTCTTGCGGCTCTAGGGGGACAAACACCCCCCTTACCGCCTTACATCTTGGAGGCCGCCACAATAGCCGTGGGTCCTACCACCTTCGCCAATGCCTGCACGTATGTCTCCACGTGGGGCGAGGCGGGCACCAGGAGGCAACGGACGCCGTGCTTCCTGGTCAAGGCGGGGAAAGGGCCTCGGCCGCTGGTGATGGTGGCGGAGGCAGGGGGGGGGGGTGAGATGACGAGGCGGCAGGCAGGGGGGAGCCCGTTACCACTCGGGCATACGTCCTGTGGGCCGGGGGAGGAACAATCGCAGAGCTGGTGGAGGGAAATGCAGGGAGGGGCGCCACGGTCGATGACGAGGCCACAGCAGTGGGGGTAGCCCCTGCCATGGAGGGCCTAGTGGTTTTAGCGGGGCCCTTTCCTTTCTTCCCGCCCTGGCCCTTCCGGCCAGCTGGGGGGGGGTTCCTAGAATCTGGGGGGGCAGTGGGCGCAGCAGCAGCAGTAATCACCCCGGTGCTTCCTTCTGCCGGTGCCCCAGCGGGGGGGGGGGGTGGCAAGTATCTTAACAATAGTGGTGGGGGGGGACCTTGGGGGTTGGGCAGCGGGGGAGGTGGGGGGGACAGCCGATTTTGTTAGAGGGGCCTCGCCCCTCTCATTCCCCGCCATTGTGAGCGGGGAGAGACCGAGAGACACCAGAAGGAGGAGGGGGAAGCAGAGTAACCGCTCCTCCCTGCTGGGCTGCAGGCGGGGGGGGGGGAATGCCGAAGGGGTTGGACTGGTGGGGGGGGGAAACAAAATGAGGGTCCGGTAATAGGGGCAAGCTGTGGGATAAGCAATCCGGGGGGGGGGTGTGCAGACCCACACACGATTGTCCAAAGAGTCTCGGTTAGTCGGCTGTTATGTCCGGTCTGAAAGGCAAAGTTCAAAGCGAACAGCTGGATCCAAAGGGAGATGGCAGGTTGCCAGCAGGGACGGACGGCGGGGGGGCCGTGACAGTTGTAGTAATGGTGGGGGGGGTTAGGGGACCGATGGATCGGGGGGGGGCTCCGCGCCACACCCCTGTGCCGCCATAAACGCAAGTAAACCACCGTCAAACTCCCCCCCCACGAGAGTATAATTCAGAAAATTACTCAGTCTTACGGCCCCCTTCACGACGATTTGTAGCTTCCCTGGGTTATTTCTTCTGGCTTCTGAAATCTTCTTCTCCAGCTGTGTTGGCTGTGTTCCAAGGCTTCCGGCATGCTGAGAATGTTGTAAAGATAAGAAGTAAAATCCGAGCTGCTAGCAAAACGGCAGGGTCTGGGGGTTTCCACTCCCCACTCCAGACAGCAAAATTGGCAATCTTCCCCCCCTCCTCCGGGGGGTTCAGCTGAGGCAAATAGCTGAGCCCAAAAGCAGGCGTGGGGAGGGCGGGTGCTGGCGGCAAGCTGAAGGCCGACCAGCACGTAAACGGCAAGAAGAAAAAAATAACAAAAATCAAACCAAAACAAAAAGCGTCTGGCCCGGTTGGAGGGGAAAACTAAGGCAGGTTCAAAAAGTAAGAAAAATCCAGGCCAGGGGGCTTTAGAAAAGAATAGAAAGCAGATAGCTGAGGAGCAAGCAAAGGACGTTCCGTTTCCCAACAGGGAAGGTTCTAGAACAATCAGGAACCTTCTGGAGACGATTAAGACAGGCTGATTAGAACACCTGCAGCCAATCAAGAAGGTGCTAGAATCAATTAAGGCAGGCTAATCAGAGCACCTGGGTTTTAAAAAGGAGCTCACTTCAGTTGTGGTGTGCGTGTGAGGAGCTGGGAGCAAGAGGAGCTGAGACTGAGAACATGTACTGCTGGAGAACTGAGGAGTACATTATCATTATCAGACACCAGGAGGAAGGTCCTATGGTGAGGATAAAGAAGGTGTTGGGAGGAGGCCATGGGGAGGTAGCCCAGGGAGTTGTAGCTGTCGCATAGCTGTTCCAGGAGGCACTCTAGACAGCTGCATTCCACGGGGCCCTGGGCTGGAACCCAGAGTAGAGGGTGGGCCCGGGTTCCCCCCAAATCCTCCCAACTCCTGGTCAGACACAGGAGTCGTCGACCTGGACTGTGAATTCAGAAAAACGGCCAAGCTGAGGGCTGCTGTGAATCTCCAAGGCGAGCAAATCTGCCAATAAGCGCAAGACCCACCAAGGTAGAGCAGGAACTTTGTCACAGGTGCCACTGGACTCCTTATTGTTTTTGTGGATACAGACCAACATGGCTACCCCTCTGATACTTTACATTCTCTGAAATTCCTCTCCCACCATTGTTTATAAATATTCTTGTCTAACATCAGTCCTGTGACACATACTTATTTTGCCCAACTTTGCTGACTGTGTATCAAAAGTCTGTGTTAGAAAGAACTCTTTCATGTCTTTTTCTTTGCATGTCACTTATTGGCTTTGTTTAGCGTGATTTTTATATTTGCAGTGTTTAAATTCTTAGTGTAATCAGTGTACTCTACAAAAAAGAACGAATGTCTTTTTCATCCTCGGTTTCAAAAGATTTATCTTTCACTTTGGGATTTTTTTTCTTTATCTCATGGATCACCTAGTGTCCAGAACCAGAGCCCTGGAGCGCAGGGGGGGAGAGGGAAATAGGCCATTTTCAAGCTCTTACCCATTTTCACCATTATGCTTTCCTGTTGTTCATCACAGAAATACAGGCTTCTGTGGTTGCATCAGAACTTTGACAGGACAAAATATGTGCCTTGATTTGGGACATAAGACTCCTGTAAACCCTGCTCTAGTTTAAAAGCTCTACGTGTTATACCAGGTGCATTACTGCATTGGTATTGGACACAGGTATTCTGAAGTAAAGTAGAATGCTTACTAGAATGCACTTCCAGTTCACTGGTGTTTAATAGCAATGCAGGTGTCCTACCACTTGGAAAAGACAAAAAAAGGAAATAAGTGGGTGGATTTGTGCATTCTCAAAATACTTTTCTGTTCCATACTATACTCCAGTCATCAATTTTTCATTTAGAAATCTGCTTTTTGTTGCAGTGAACAAACCTCATGAGGTCTATTCCTTTTTTCAGACTGCTCTTTTCTCAGGAGGTTCTGATCTGCTAAGAAAGAACTGTGAAAACTTTTGTTTTAATTCAAAACACTGAGAGGTCATACAGTTTAATATTTCTATTTGTGCTTTAATGGGAATGTCAGGATGGCGTCCTCCTTGGTATGATACATCTAAGTTAATGGTGGTTACACGGCCACGCAATATCCATTTTCCTATTTCAGAAACATCTAAATTTTAAATCACTTCCTGATTGAGTATGTCTCCCTTTGACCAGGTTCTAACTCATGGGCAATATTATTCTCTGAAACTCATATCTACAGACAAATATAAAGACTCTTGAGCCCTTGAGTCAATGGTTTGAGACTCTTTTCTACAAACCATTGCAGTCTATGGCAATAAGATCAGATCTTATATTTCGATATTATCAACATATTTCCCCACCCCTCAATCTAAGGGTGCTGTGTTTCTCTTCCAAGGGAGAGACACTCAGCACTCCACAGGATTTGGTTTCTATAGAACAGTCCTGTAATAGCTTTTGATAAAATATATATTCATAGCTAATCAGGCAAGACTTACATGAGGCATGAGAATATTATCTGCATCTTTTTAGTAAATATAATTTCTGGTCTGTTTTATATGAAGAGAGTAACATACTCCATAACAAGCTGTGTGAACATGACTGGTATGGGTGATCCCACTGCAACTTATTATTTTACTGTAAATGTGTTTAGTGCAATATAAGTAGCATTTAAGCACAGATAGTTTAGAAATCCACTGATGACAATTTTCTTAATTTCTGTCAGTCATTTTATGCATGTCGTATCCCAAACATTTATTTACATATTTCTTGTGTTAATGAGCTTTTAAAAATCCTGAACTTTCTGGACTTTAATTTGAGTAAGGCTCCAATGATTTTTACTTCAAATGGCTACTTTTAAAAACTCTTCATGCCTCTATTTTGGAATATAACAGCAGGAAGAAGGTAAAGGTATCCTTCCTCATAGCCAATTTGTCATTTTCTGTAACATTTGTAGGAACGCCTCCTGTATCAAAGCATGGCTCCTTTTTTAGTTTTCCTTCATATTTTTCCCCTTACCTTTGTTGCAGGTCTGTAGTCTAAGTAATCCATGATGATGGATATGTTTATCCACTGAAGTAAAAAAATAAGACAGTCTGAAGTGTTCTTTATGTCCTCAGTCTCACAGTTAACTGCCTGAAAATGGTAGTGTCAATACTTGCAGGAACACTTTCTTCTAGCTCCACATGCAGGCTGGGTAGAAAAAAAATTGCAAGTTCTATTAAATGTTTGTTAAATTCTTGCTATGTTCCCTATATTGCCTATAGTTTTTTAAAGAGCAATTTCTGTAGAACTTTCTCTACCTGTGTATTTTACATTTGCAGTATATTACAAATTTAAAAATCTTATTGAAATTAACAGCGATATATAAATTGTTTAAGAGTAGTAGCATAAATACAGTGATTAGAGCAATAATCTTTTACATAACTCTATACTTTAAGATCTATACTTCAAACTGATAACCCAAAGCTTAGTAGTTTTGTCATAATTTCTCATGTGTTGCAAGTAGTTCATTGGTTAATGCCCATGGCTTGTTGAAATAAATATATATTTTTAGTCACATTGTAGTTGTAGTGTTTCTCTTTTTTGCCATAGTGTGATACTTTATACCATTCTTTGTGATCATATTTTCAATAATTTTAGAACTGAGTGACTATTACAAAACATTGTTCATTAATATTCCTTTGAATTTTGAAATGTTCACTTTGACAGTCTCCCCTCTCAAGCCTTTTGTGTTTGGTTTCTGCAGACATGTTTGCAAGTGATTTTTATGAGCAGGAGGTTTGTGGAAACAGCAAATCTAAGTAAATAGTGGCAAATGTTGGTGGAAAGTGAATATTGACCTCACTCTTGGTTAGCACTGACAACAGACATTCTAACATTTTAAGAGCTTAAGGAAAAACATAGCATGTGTCTGAGGTCACATATCATTCTGCTTAAATTTCAGATGTTGCATACTTGGAACAAACTGTTCACACAAGTGATGTAAAACAAGAATTATTTGCAAAACATATGGTGAATAAATTTGAATAATGCAGAAACATCTTCTAGAAAGAGGATATCCTAGGACATGACATAAGATGTGTTTTATCAAAGTGTGTGCTTTTTTGGGGCAATTATATTTTATGTGCATATGCCCAAAATGTTTGAATTTCTGAGTAGTCCTAGAAAATGTGTGTGTGTTTTGAAAGATGTCCTCCAAAATGTCATCTTCTGTACAACTTTGAAAACTAGCTTCACATTTTTATCAGAGTATCACTATAATGTATTAATTAGATTGTGGTAGTACCCAAAATACAGGTCTGACGTTCCCCTCTGGTGTTATCTGGACAGGTGATCTGCTAGGTCACTCCAATCCTCTGGGAGCCAGCCTTACCTTGCTCTGCTGTGAGAACCCCCACTCCTGGGCTGTTCATGCACAGCCTCTGCCATGTAAGCTGCTCCTTGGATTGTGCAACTGAATGACAGTAGCCAATATCTCTGGTCCCAGACACAACCCTAGGAACCTCCATCTCGCAGTGTCCAATTATGCCCGTTGTACACTGCAAGCTTATGTGAGTTTGTCAGTTTAACAAAGAAATTGATATGTACCAGGCTTGTTGTCCCAAGAGGAGTCTCTGACATGCTTCAAACCAAATGCACTGCTTCAGGTGGAATAAACAAACAGATTTATTAACTACAAGGATAAATTTTAAGTGATTATAAGTCAAAGCATAACACGCCATGAAGACACATTTTCAGCCTCATAGCTATATACGTGAAATTATAACCTATAACATTTCTATAACAATTTCTGTAACATCACCATAACAACAATGCTCAGTGCATCATGAGCCTTCGGAAGACACCCAACATGACAAACTTTGCATTGGATACCACACAATCATTATACAAAGATGAACATGGGGAGTGCTGGGTGTTCCCACAAGGTACAGAGCGTCACAATGGGAGGTACTTTCTAAACACAAACAAAAACTGTCCATGCCCAAACAAGAAGATAAAATGTTTCTTGTGATAGAGGAGGAGAAATCAGGATATTTATGGGAGAGTACCCAGAATTCCTTTACAACCATAGTCAAGGTTTTTAATCTCTCTGTGCCTCAGTTCCTCCTCCTTTAAATGGAGATAATAGTATGTCTCCCATTAACCCCTGAGGTTGTTGTGAGGATAAATTCTGTTGGCTACAGAAGTATGTTAAAGACAAAGGACACTGAGATGTTTAGTTTGGTGATGATTATCAGAAAGTCATCTGCCTGAAGATATTTGATCTTCTCCATGACCTCTGTGTGTCTGTTATTTTTAAATTATTGCATATCATATTGGTGAAGGATTTGATTGTAAATAAGAGTAGACTGGGGACTAGTTTCTATTCTCTTTTTGAAGGTAAAAACAACAGTAATGTGGATAGATCATGAGCAACAGACACAGTATGTTCAATGGAAAGTGGCAGGAGAAATACCATTTTTTAAAAAGAGAGACAAGCATTAAAATAACCTTTTTTAAAAAACAAAACCTATGCTCTGAAGTTCAATACCAGTGGTGGAAGATGTTCAAAGACTGATATGTCTCAAGCCATAAGTCCTGCAGCGCATTGCCCTTTTGATGTCCTCAAGACTTATACAATACCTACTTACTAACATTCAGCAGTAAAAGTGGGAAGGGGAAATGACAGAAGAGAGAAGTAACCAAAAAGCTTTTTTTAAATAAAAACCATATTTACCTTTCACAACAGTTTTACATTTGTTTTGTTAACTCACTAATAATTAATTCTCAGCCTAAGATATGGTATTCCCTTATTAAAATAAAGTCAACTTTATATATCTCCAAGCAGCACATCCTTGTTTGTAACCGAATAAATCACAATATACCCGTGCTCACAATGGTACATAAATGTCTGTTAAGAAATAGTGCTAATGTTAGAAAAAAGAATAGATACGGGTCAAGATTTTCAAAAGTGACTAGTGATTTTGGCTGCATTAATTTTGGAGACACCTTAAAAGGAATCTGATTTCCAACAGTGGTGCTCATCCCTTTTTCCAAATCAGATCCCTTCAGAGAGTCTCACTTGGAGACTCAAAAAAAAAATTGCTTTTGAAAATGCAAAAAAGGCCTCTAAGTAGTGGTAGAAGCAAACAGAAAATATTTACATTTTCTGATTCTGCAGTTATAAGGCCATTGCTCTCTGAAACTATTGTAACAAAAGGCATAATTATAGGATTTGACCTGGCATGGCAAAGAGCATTGAATTTCTGTAATTAATAGGCTGAATGTGGTGTGAATTTATGGACCAGATGAGGGTTCTTCCCAATGGAAGGGCTAGGCAGAATGTTTACATTCAACTATTTTAAGTGTTGGGTGAGTTGCGTCTCAAGGGGAAGGAAAACTGTTAGTGAGAGAGAGACAAACGAAGAGTGATATTTGCCTCACTGCTGCCATTCTCTTTGCTAACGTAACCATATACAAACTTATAGGATTCTAGTGCGATAGATATCTGAGTTATTCAGATTTCAGACTGTTCTGGCCACATGGTGTTTCTGTTAAGTATGACATTTGATTGGAGAATCATGTGAGTATATCTGTAAATAAGGTTAATCTCACCAAGTTATTACAAAAAAATTCTTCAGTTATGTTTTCACAAGTTCTGTTGATAGAGCCCACGGGACCCTTTTGAGCCCAATAGTAACAATATGCCTATTCCATTTATGAGTAGCAGGGACTCAGCCTTCTCAATTCCTAAATGCTTTACCCTATTTGCCTTTTGTTTATAATACACAGTCATATGTTTGCTTTCTGTGTAAATGTGGCATAACGGGTTCTGATACACGCTTCATGCATTGTCTAAATTAGGCCCTTGATAAGAGAAAATAAAACTTCCAAACATACTTCTGTATACCTTGCGGGATTTTTCACTTGGTGGGGGGCCTGCCTACCTTAGCTCACTGTAGCTTGCTGATACCACCTGAGGAGCAGCTGACTTGTTTATTTCACCATTTTAACTAATGAGTGCTGCAGGCGTTCACGAATCAGCAAGCTGGTTCTCGTTAATAAGACAAATAGTTTTACAACCAACATACATAATTTTTGGCTGCTTTATGGTGCCAACTACAAATATACTAATTCCCAAACACTAGGCAAGATAATGTGATTAAACACAGCCCCAACTAAGGGATGCTAAAAATGCACACCTGGCAATGAAGGGTGAGGAGGCACTGCAAGACATTTTGCCTTTCAGAAACCCCCCTGAAACACAATTCCTCCTGGGCCGCCTCCTGCACCAGGGGCAGAGTATTTTTACCCCCATTTATGGGGCATGTCATAATATGGTCCCTTCTTGCTCTCTGAATGGACACTTGTCTTATAATAGGATGTAACCACTGACTCCCACATACTGTTAAGCTCTCTGGGTACTGAGTAATAATGGTCCCTAGCTTTGGGTTACTCAGGCACACTCCCCAAGTGCAGCCCCCATATTTGACATTCCTCTTAGCAGTGGAACCTCACAGTTCAGCTGCCTAGACCCTAGAGCCAATGCCTCAGTCCTCCCAAGCATCCCAGCTATTACATATGTTTGCCCCAGAGTCCACCTGGCTGTGTGAGCTCTGATTTTTCTATTATACCCTTCAGGGACCATGTGGCAGTAAAGCAATGAGATACAGGCATAGACAAACACACTTTACTCTTAAATAGCACACGAGCTATGGATTTACGGAAAACACCCAACTCCTGAACGCCTTCCTCCTCAGTTTGAACTCACCTGCTTTTGGTCCAAGTCCTCTAAGACACAGGTTCTCAAAATGGGAGGGAATGAGAATCTTTAGGGGGAAAAAGAAAAAACTTACTGTATACATTTTACCCACAGCAATGAATAACTACCGAAGCGGATTCCTCTAGACATACATAATCAAGAAACCACACTTTTTTTTGTGGGTTGGTCAAGGCATAAAGAGCAAATTTCTTAGATGTGTTCATACAGTTGTACATTTCATGCCACCCTTACTTCTGCACTGCTGCTTGCAGTGGCCCTGCCTTCAGAGCTGGGCACCTGGCCAGCTGCCACCGTTCTCCAGCCACCAGCAGCAGTGGAGGAGTAAGGGTGGCAATGCACCACAAGGGGATTTCCGGATAGCTGTTTCAAGCATCCAACCCAGGATGAAACTGTTCTGGTCCAAAAACCAGGCACACCCATCACACTAGTAACAACAGCATGATGCCAGTAATCAGTATCTCACTTAAAATTTACATTACTATATACTTACATGGCTCTGTTTGAATCACTGTGTGATGGATTGGATCACAGAACCCCCCTTGGGAACTGCCAACTGATGTGTTGAGACTACCTCTGAGCCCATTTTCCCTGGCAGCTTGGGACTTCAGAACCCTGCCTGGTTGTGCCAGACATGCTAGCCTGCTACAAATTCAGACCCAGGTCTGAACCATGTCCCCCAAACGCTGCAGGCTTAACTGAAAACAGCTTAAGAAGTGTTCCTGTCTCCAACACTCAGATAGCCAACTCCCAATGGGGTCCAAACCCCAAATAAATCCACTCAAATTTTTTGCCCTCTATAAAACTGATAGAGAGATATGCACAGCTGTTTGCCCCCTCCCAGGTACTAATACATAGTCTGGGTTAATTAATAAATAAAAAGTGATTTTATTAAATACAAAAAGTAGAATTTAAGTGGTTCCAAGTAATAACAGACAGAACAAAGTGAATTACCAAGCAAAATAAAATAAAACATGCAAGTCTAAGCCTAATACAGTAAAAAAACTGAATACAGATAAAATCTCACCCTCAGAGATGTTTCAATAAGCTTCTATGACAGACTGGATGCCTTCCTAGTCTGGGCACAATTCTTTCCCATGGTACAGCCATTGTTCCAACTCACGTGGTAGGTAGGGGATTTCTCATGACTGCAGCCCCCTTTGTTCTATTCCACCCCCTTATATATCTTTTGCATGAGGTGGGAATCCTTTGTCCCTCTCTAGGTTCCCATCCCACCTTCTAAATGGAAAAGCACTGGGTTAAAGATGGATTCCAGTTCAGCTGACATGATCACATGTCCCTGTAAGACTTCTTTGCCCACTTGTCAGCACACAGGTATACAGGAAGACTTACAAGTATACATAGCCATCTACAATCAATTGTCCTAGTTGATGGGAGCCATCAAGATTCCAAACCACCATTAATGGCCCACACTTTGCATAATTACAATAGGCCCTGAGAGTTATATTTAATAATTTTAGTTTCAGATACAAGAGTGATATATTTATACAAATAGGATGACCACACTCAATAGATTATAAGCTTTGTAATGATACCTTACAAGAGACCTTTTGCATGAAGCATATTCTATTTACGTTATATTCATGCTTATTAGCATATTTTCATAAAATCATATAGAGTGCAATGTCACACTGCCTTACTGCTTTTAATATTTAGTGAGAGTTGCATGCTGATTTTTTTAAAATCAATGTATGTACTTGTGTGGCAGGAGGGAGGGCATAAACTACTACAGACACAAAGAAAGGGGGCATGATCAAATAAGTTTGAGAACCCCTTCTCTAAGAGAGGCTAGGGTCCCTCCTGTCTCCACTCCTCCTTTGGGTCGTCTGGTGATGGAATGGCTTTCCTGCTTAGAGAGCATTTATCTTTTAAAACAGACTCTGGACTTGTTTTTACCATTAAAAAAGCTGCATTTTTACCTCAGGGTAGCAAATGTGTGAGAGCTATCCCAAGGTAAGAACACAGTAAACACTTTAGTTTTACTATGAGGTAAACTTGTCAAGATCAGTTATATACCCCTGCCTGAGACTGACCTTGGAGAGATTACCTCATTGTAAAACTTAAGTGCCTGGTCTTTACTGTGTTCTTACCTTGGGGTAACTCATACACTTTTGCTACCCTGAAGTAGAGGTAAAAACAAGCACTCTCACATTATCTTCTCCATGAGCCTCATGCTGGGGAAATTCCAGGCTGTAACCCCAGCTCAGGCCCACACCCAACCAACAGGAATCCCACTGTTCCTGTGCAAAGAGTTGGTCAAAGTTTACAGTTCTTGATGCCTCTGTCATTCTTACGGTCAGGGCCTAGGCACCAGGCCCCAAGCCCAAGAGTGATATTACAATCCACCATGGTTGTTTCAGTCTACTGTAAGTCAGGACCAGGGTTACACAATGAAGACTGAAATTCATCATGGCTTTCACAAACCCAGAATGGAGCCACAGACATACAATTTGTTGCAGGGTGCGGCAAACTCCTTTTTTTGCATCCAGACAGCTTGATGCCTTGAAGATGGAGGATCTCCAACTTAGCCTTAGATTTTACCTAATTACTTTAAAAATCCATATAACATTCATGAATGGAAGGATATCAAAGTTGTTGGTTCATCAAGACCTACCTAACTTCACAGGCAGTGTTTGTCCCCCTTAATGGCAGAAGAATTGCAGTTTAGTTTTGCTGTTCTTGATGAATAAGCAAATTTACCAATTTTCTGGAAAGATCTAATTTATAGTGGCCCATTTTATTTAGTTTTGCCATGTTCCAAAGATTGAATGATAGACTCATGGCAGCCATTCTCTCCCTGAAATAATTGGTATTATGGATTCCAATCCAGACCTCTGTATGCTGGTGTACTCCTGGCTATTTCCAGCTGACTCCACTAATGTATTTATTATAGTTCACCTGTATTTAAGAAAAATGCAGGCAGTTTTAACATTTACCACCTTTTCCCAATCCAGATTTCGTGCTTACGAAGGGGGGGGGGGGGGAAACAGGCTTGAAATTCCAATTGTTAGACCACAAGAAACTACATACCTGTAAAACATAATTCAGTCATTCTGTAGAGAAGGAAGACCAGCACTCATGAAAATATCACCTCTTTTCTAGTCACTCATTTGGATGTTTAAAAAAAGATACTTAGAGGCAGCAGTGCCTGCATCCTGGATGCCCTTTGGAACAAAGATGTACGCTTATGAAGAGATCAACAAGAAATGGCAGATATAACACAAGGAGTAAAACCAGGGAGAATATTCAAGGAATTTAAAAGTGTGCAGTTTTGCTACCCTATACTCTATTATTTAAAATGACACTTTGGCTGAATTGTGAGGTGGATTTATGTACATTTATTTTCATTCCTTACAAGTTCATTCGAGCACAAGCTTCAAAAAAAAGTTACTTATATTTTTTTCTTATGGTAATAATACCTTTGCACATAATGTCACAATGAAGTGTTTACATACATAAATACTTTCAAGTTAGAGTCCATGCAGTGGGAATAACAGCTATTGTCACTGAGAAATTTACATGCACAAACAAGAGAGGTGCTGTATTTATGATCAAAATTGTACCCTTAAGAAGTTTCTTTGGTTCTCTTTGTTCAGACCTAATTAACCGAAATTTAGGGTTTGTATTATTTAATATACTCAGAAAGTCTACCAAAGTTGTGATTAAGAAGCCATTGGTATCTTTTGACTGACACCTGCACTTAAAGTATATTAGCAACTGTGCACAGGATAAGACAAGATGAAAGTGTCTGTTGGCTACTCAAGACAGCATCGCAAATGAGTAAAACAGAAGAAGAGAACAAAATCTGGAATGTCAGACCATTATAGATAAAACATTTGCTTAGTTATTCCAAAATTGTGACACTCTCCAACTTGTGCAAGTTGTGGGACAAATATGTACAACTCTTATTTAGGACATTTTGCAATGCCCAGGACTGTGACTTGTTTAATAGAACACCTGACTACCTTGAAATCAAAAGCTTTTATTTGCAACAAAGAGTGTTACAGTTAAGGAAATAGGGGAGAAAAGCCTTTTGACATAGAAAAACTAGTACAGTAATTTCAAAGTTAGGATCACAGATTGAAAATCTGTTATTCAGGGTTAATCCAATAGGCTGCAGACTCAAGACTGCGCAGGTTTAAGTACTTGTATCAGCTGTCCAGTAGGTTCTTAGGAATTTATTTGATGTTAAAATAAACTTATAACAAAATATTGGAATTTGCTGCCTTTGGAGTTTACCAAATGGAGGTTATTTTCCACTTGTCCCTGTGAAAAGTTGGAAAAGCAGCCAGTTAGTGTCTGACACTTATAGCCACACTGTACGTTAGGTACAGCAGCGTGGTGCCTTCTCTGAATTCCAGTACCAGGATTCAAACATCAACAGCAGTCATAAAGGCTTTTAGCCTTGTCTGGTGACTTCAATGGGGCTTTGCTGCTTTCTAAAAATAAATAAATAAATGGTTTATAGTTAAAAGTACACATGTGCACTTTTAAGATTAGCGAGCATTTTAATTTTAAATACCACATGCAGCATTTGACATTTCACTTGGGACTCAGAAAAAATCCTTCTCCTGACATAAAACCAGTAGGAAGCAATTAAGCTAAAATTGCCCATGAAAGAGAGACATTTTTTCTCGTTATGTTTGGTATCATTTTTCCCAAATGATCTCATCTCTCCTGATGAGATGTTTGATCATTGGGTCTTGAAATATAGATTTGGGTTCTGCTTATGATAGGGTCTCTTTATGGAACCATTAAGAAAAAAGAATTTGCCACATGAACATTTACCATGAAGGCATTTACTAGAGCTGTGTAAAAGGCATTGTTCTTCTATGGATGACCTCCTTGCACAGAATGATAGTTTTATCCTTCTCTACATCATTATGTTTGCTGTGGAAAAATCCTGCCGTGCTACATCATAATAACATGTAATCTTCTTGCTCAGTTTAGCTGAGATTTAAGAAGCCTCTGTTCATAGAAGCAGTTCTCTAAAGTCTGATCTATAATTTACCAGAATCAACCTAGCAAAAGAGCAAGAGGCTTTATAAGAGGGATACAACCCTTAAAACTCTTAAATGAAGATTAGTTTAAAGTTTTACAATCCGGCACGGAACCATCTGGCAAATCTCATGTCAGGACCTCTGAGCTTTTCTAGTATACATGAGTCATTCAGCCTCCCTTCCATATGCCCCAGCCCTGTCCATCCCCCGTCTCTTCTCTCCAACACTGCCATAGATAACTTTGAAAAAATGAAAAATATAACTACACTAGGGGCATAATTTTAAGTATTGCGCACCAGCAGCTCCACTTCAGGACAGTACGGCTGTGGGTGCTCTGGAAATCATGGCATAAGCTAGCTGGCTGTATATCCAACAGGTGATTTATTACATCTTTTGAAGAGGTAATTGCAAGATAAAGGCTGCCTGTTGGCAGAACCATTAGAATCTCACTGGATTAAATTGTGGCTTTTGAGGCCTCTGATGCATTGGGAAGTGCAGGGGGCTTTGTGCCAGCAGTAATGTCATGAGGCATTCTGCTTACAGAGAAGTCAGGCAGGCTGAATGTCCTCCTAGATGGGAGAGAATTAAACATAGGAACTGCAACTGCGCCAGTCTGTAACAAGGCGCAGATTGTGCTGCTACCAATCCCCGGCCACCAGCGAGTGAAGGAAGTGGATAGTGCCCCCATCCGTCATGATTAGGACTCGGAGAGGATAAGGTGTGCAATAGTGGCTGTTTTGTACAGCTGTCATTCTTGTTCACTCGCAGAAAAGAGACCCACATATGGGTCTGGCACAGCATTCATTCACAGCAGGGGCACCTGCTTCTAGCCACAGCTAGGGATTAGCTCTGTACACAGCCGATGCCTCCTTCCTCACACCAGGACTCAGAGTGCTCCTTTATGATTCAAGCCTCCAGCCTGGTCACTATAATTGTCCCTTTCCAGGGTAACAAAATCTCTCCACCCAGCTATCCAGTTGAGATCTCCAATGCCTATATGCTACTTCTCAGTGGCTAGCAGGGGAACCCAGGCCCATCCTCTACACTGGGTTCTAGCCCAGGGACCCAACAACAAGCAGCCAAAGTCTACACAGTCCTACCCCTTGCTACTGGTTCCCTGGGCTTCTTCCTACTTCTCAGCTCTACCGCCTAGCTTCCCCCTGGGTTTTACTAGCCCAAACTCCCTTCTCCCACACAATAACTGCATGCTACCTAGCATTTCTGCTCTAAACACACTTCCTATCTCCTTAGAGGTAACTGCAAACTATTTCCTCCACAACCCCTTTCTGCTGCTAACTTCCTGGCTTTATAAAGCCCCTCTTATTCCTCCCCAGCTGGGCTTCATCTTCAATCAGTCATTCAAGCCCTGTTTTCCCCCCAAGTGCAGCCTATCTTCTTAATGATCCTAATTTACTGGCTCTGCCTTGGGTGGGGTGAACTCCCCATCACAGGATCTTAATAAATAAAAATTCATGAATCATAGATGTAGTCTTTATTTCAGCTGTCCTTTACATTTTACCCATATTTTCTTCTAATCCACATAATTCTAATGTTTTCTTATTTGGACTATGTAGATCATAAATCTAAAAATAGGAAAATGAAGGTCTAGAAAATAATTTATTCTATAAAAAATGGAATCAGATCATGCTTCTTTCATTTAAAATAACCTAGTGTCTTTTTTTTTTCCATTATCCCACGCTGTATCACATCAGGGATCTTAGAATGTTGTGATAGGGACTGTATGTATCCAGTTAGCTGAAATCAACTTACAAGTATCAGAAGGCATGGCTAATGGGGATAAACTACTCCTCAGAGGTACAGCATTCTCAGCGTGATGATAACTGAAATTAGTACAAATGTTTCTTGATTTACTACGGGCTGGAAATATCAGTAAGTAGTGTGTGGTTTCAGGCTAAAAATGTAGTTGACAAGAGTATGCTTTAAATTGGATAACTCACAAAGGCTGAAGTATGCATTTTACAATACCTGCAAATATTTCCTAAAGTCACGTAACTAATATGGTGCTTTCGAAATAGCTCTATCTAGCTGTTTGTTCCTTAAAATTATTTTTAAGCAGTACAGTATTTAAGCTTGAAAAGAAGGCAGTTTCATAAAGCACTTTATTTACTTTCCTGTAAAGGGCAGGAGTGGAACGGTTTTGTGTCAGATGCTCTTAATGTTGATGTAGCAATTTTGCATGGCATCAGAGGAAAATGCATCATATTATCTTTTAATTTCAGCCTGGTTTTGCTTCTCACCGTAATCCGTAACTGTTAGTATTATTGGTAGTAGAACCCACTGAGATAATTTTAGGACTTTTCCAAAAAAACAAAATACATAAAATAAAAACTGTCATGTTGTAAGTTTTCTCTTCAACTCATATAAACCTACTTTATCTGAATTACATATGTCTGTATGGAAGCAGAATAGAAAGGGTGTAACTTCCTGCTAGGAATATCTACATATTTAGTAAATGGACAAAATGAATCCAAGGGCCAGATCCAATTCCTATTGTAGTCGGTGGACAAATTCCCATTTGAAAATTCCCATTTGAGTATAGTGGTATTTGGCCTGCACCCCAAAATAGGGTAGATGATATGGCCTATTGAAATATCAATAGTAATTTCTGTTGGTCAAATAACACCTCTGGAAATAGTTAAAAAAAACGAATAACATCTATCTCATGATTGAGATTGAGACTAGCAGATTGAACACTATTTAACTTGGGTTTGCAGTAAGGAGCGAAGGTTTAGTGTAAACAGGAAAATGAAAGAGGAACAATATTTTGAGAGTGAGTGTAACACACAGGTGTGGGTCCCTACACTACACTACATCTAGGGGGATGAAATTTAAATTTGTAAATCTCTTTCTCATAAATAAATTAGTTATATTACCATTTGGAATTGACATTCCTTCTTTCATATGGATACAGCTCAGAAAACAGTGACTCTGGAAAATTGTAGTCTCAACCTGCCACAGAGAAAATAGATTGTATTAGATGAACCAGCATGATTTTTGTCACAACTGCCTTTGCAGAGTGGGATGTACTAAACAATTGTAAGTTTTCTAAAAAAGAAGTATTAAGATGAGCCAGTCATGGACTAACTACTGGACTGGGAACCAGAAATTCCTGGGGGCTAATCCAGGCAATAACCGGTACTGTCTGTGGTCTTTGAGACATTGATCCTCTCCTCCTTAGTTTCCTTTCTTGCAAAATAGGTATTGTAATGGGGTTTCCCTCTCCCATTAGCAGGGTTAGGGGAGGGTGTGGATTGAGAGAGAGAGACTGGGGGCATGCTATTGGAACACTTCTCTTTTGATGGCTGTCATGGCTTGTCAGTAGCTCTGGACCACTGTTAGGACAATGGCTGTATTAAAGTCTGGGTTTGAATAATGTAGTTTTGCCTTATTCCTTCAGATTACAGTATTATGGGATGAATCGCTATTTATAGAGGACTTTCCATCCCAGAGCACTTCTGAATCCTTTTATTTCACCAATTCTCACAATCCTATGATTTTACACCCTCCTTTCTCTTTTTTAACATGATAGCTGAGGGTTTCTGGCTGAGCTGTAGCTGATGCCACGCTGGAGTCTGCGGGCAGCCTCAGAGGCTAGCATTGGACTGCAGTTCTGCTGGCTCTTTCGGGGCTGCTGGAATGCGTGGCCACTACAGGCAGGTGGAGCCGCCGGGCGGCGGGTTGGTCCATCGCCCGCTGCCTGCTCCTTTTTTCTCCCGCACGGTGGCAGTGGGGACGCAGAGGTGAGCTGGGGCCAGCCGGCTGCGCGCTCCCTTCTGCCTTGCAAAGGCGCAGGCAGAGCTGGGTGTCCCGGGAGGGAGAGAGCCGCGTTGGGGGCTGAGCCCTTTGCAGGGAACAGGCTGAGCAGGTATTAAGGCTCGGGAGAGGGAGCTGGGCAAAGGACTGTCCTGCAGGGGAGAGGGTTGGGAAGAGAGTGGCGTCTGGAGGGACAGAGCGAGGTAGTGCCCCGATGAAACCGCTGCTGAGAGCTCCAGGGGCGGGGCGGGGCTGGGTGGGGTGGGGGATATGGACAGGGGAAGGGTCTTTCCCATTATTGAGAAGTAAAAGCCCCCGAGTCCTCCAGGTGCAGTTGCAGTCCATTTCAGATTGTGTTCCACACAGTGGTGCTCACACAAACAGAGAGTCCCTCTGAGAGTTCAGAAAAGACATTCCTGCTACCCAAAGGGACTTAAAAATAAAAGGAAATCTCATGACTTTAAGCCAGCCTCATGGCTTCCTGGCACCTGCATCCTGAATTTCCAAGTGAAAGGGTTGGAACCCCTATTATTTCTGGGCGGGCTGTACAAATTCCATATAGATGTGAGACCATATTCTGTATTTGCCAATTTATTATTATTGGAAGCAGGATGGTGGCCCCATCGGGACAGACCTGGTGAGACCCCATCTCAGACTCAATTACTTTACAATATAAAATAGACAACAAACAAACAAAGCAAAGAATTTACTGCCAGAAATGGCCGTAACCTGTGAGCAAAGCGCCCAGGGTGACTGCAGAGACACAGCATGGTAATTCTGTCTTTTTAAAATTATTTGTTTAACTATTTGTTGTTACACAGGTAACATAGAGAGGTACTGACTGGGCTTGAAGTGGAGAGGGGAAGGGAATAGCAAAATAAAAGCAGGTAGAAAGGGGAAAGAAGAGACTGGAGGGAGGATGAGAACCACAATGGGCAGGAGAGTGAGGATAGGCAGCTGAATGAGCCTGGAAGTAAGAGAGGAGCAGGAAAAAGGGGGTCCAGAGTTCAAGTGTCAGAGTTAAGTGACTAATAATAGGAGCTGTGAAGATTCCTGTTTGCTGCTGCTGTTCTCCAAACAGAGAGGGCCAAAGGAAAGTAGAGTGTTAGGCATCCTACTACTACACAGGTGGGGGTGATTGAGACATGATCCCTCTGCTGCAGCTGTTGCTGGCTGACTTGGGGAAGCAAATTAGAAGGTCTGGGGATTTCCACAGTCTACCCCTGTAGGCTTCTCTTAGCTGCTCCAGCTGTGGAGAAGGTAGGGGGAAGCTTCTCAGGCTGGTGTCCAAAGAAGCCCTTCTGTGTTCAGTCGGGGCTGGAAGGTTCTCTCTTACTATTGGTGCTGTCATAAAAATAAAGGGAAGGGTAAACCCCTTTGAAATCCCTCCTGGCCAGGGGAAAGCTCCTCTCACCTGTAAAGGGTTAAGAAGCTAAAGGTAACCTCGCTGGCACCTGACCAAAATGACCAATGAGGAGACAAGATACTTTCAAAAGCTGGGAGGAGGGAGAGAAACAAAGGGTCTGTGTCTGTCTGTATGCTGCTTCTTGCCAGGGACAGAACAGGAATGGAGGCTTAGAACTTTTAGTAAGTAATCTAGCTAGGTATGTGTTAGATTATGATTTCTTTAAATGGCTGAGAAAAGCATTGTGCTGAATAGAATAACTATTTCTGTCTGTGTATCTTTTTTGTAACTTAAGGTTTTGCCTAGAGGGGTTCTCTATGTTTTTGAATCTAATTACCCTGTAAGATATCTACCATCCTGATTTTACAGGGGGGATTTCTTTATTTCTATTTACTTCTATTTTTATTAAAAGTCTTCTTGTA
Source organism: Caretta caretta (assembly GCF_965140235.1). NCBI lineage: Eukaryota > Metazoa > Chordata > Testudines > Cheloniidae > Caretta > Caretta caretta. Next base: position 69,895,582 of record NC_134214.1, on the reverse strand, counting down.
AAAACCTGAATGCTTTTTCATTGTTCTCAGATCCAGGGGTTTGGGTCTGTGGTCACCTATGCAAATTGGTGAGGCTTTTTATCCAACATTTCCCAGGAGAGGGGGGGTGCAAGTGTTGGGAGGATTGTTCATTGTTCTTAAGATCCAAGGGTCTGGGTCTGTAGTCACCTAGACAAATTGGTGAGGCTTTTTACCAAACCTTGTCCAGGAAGTGGGGTGCAAGGTTTTGGGAAGTATTTTGGGGGGAAAGACGCGTCCAAACAGCTCTTCCCCAGTAACCAGTATTAGTTTGGTGGTGGTAGCGGCCATTCCAAGGATAACGGGTGTAATATTTGGTACCTTGGGAAGTTTTGACCTAAGCTGGTAAAGATAAGCTTAGGAGGTTTTTCATGCAGGTCCCCACATCTGTACCCTAGAGTTCAGAGTGGGGGAGGAACCTTGACAGGTGCCTTCTGCTGTAGCTGGTTGTGACTGCTTATGGAACATGCTCTAGGGATTCCCATAGTCTAACACCTACAAGCTCCTCCTGACCGACTGTTGTTGGGAAAGTGGATGTAGCTAGGCATGGTGCCCCTACACATGGGGTCCCTCAATTCCCCAGTTGCAGCGTGCATTAGCTCTAGAGGCACTAGCTGGAGAGATGCTGAAGTTACCTCTCAAGTTACTAGTGCTCTGCTAAACGTGCAGTGAAGGGAACCTAATTTATCCTAAAAATCATGCTTAGCTGCCACAGAATTTGTAATTGGTGCATCTGTAGGAGCTCAGGGAGCTCTAACTGAACTGATGAAACCATAATGTACCATTCAGACTGAAATCAATCAATGCATCTTCTCATTATGAATAGAATTTCCTTCTCTGTATTAAGCTTAAATGTCAGAGGGGGGAAGTAAAAGGAGCACAAACAAAAGGACTCCGTGAGACTATTTCTATTGTATGTTTAGATTTGTAGAAGGTCGCTTGACCTAAGGGAGCAGGGGAACGTTGTAGGTAGAAGTTCTACAATGAAGCAGAAGGAGGGAAGCTGTTCAGGATAATGCTGCTTTCCTTATTCTGAGAAAGTTCCTTGACCCATGTTAGACGATAGCCATTCTTTCTGTGACTCTACCTCAGAGGTTCTCAACCTATTTCTTCCTGAGGCCCCCTCAACATGCTATAAAAGCTCCATGGCCCACCTGTGCCACAGCAACTGGTTTTCTGCATATAAAAGCCAGGGCCGGTGTTAGGGCGTAGCAAGCTGGGCAATTGCCTGGGGCCCCATGCCAAGGGCCCATGCAAAGCTATATTGTTCAGTCTTCAGCTTCAGCCCTTGGGTGGTGGGGTTTCAGCCCCGTGCAGTGAGGCTTCGGCTTTCTACCCTGGGCTCCAGCAAGTTTAATGCTGGCCCTGCTTGGAGTCCCCCCTGAAACCTGCTCATGGCCCCCCAGCGGGCCCTGAACCCCTGTTTGAGAACCACTGCTCTACGTGATTGACTCTACTTTAACTGGGAATTGGTCCTGCTTCGAGCAGGGGGTTGGACTAGATGACCTTCTGGGGTCCCTTCCAACCCTGATATTCTATGATTCTATACTTGCTACTTCAGACTTTGAAAAGCCCTATCTTTTCCAAAAACAGGGGCCTTCCAGCTTGAGATTCTGAATGGTTGGTTACTCTGTTGCTTACCTTAATGAATGAGGGAGTGGATGGCTAACTGAGTAAGTGACACAGACATTAACATGACATATTAAGTGACCGTATCATTTCATCCATGTAACCCCGATCTTGATGTGTGGCTGCAGGTTTTTCTCCTCAGGGTTATGGGACCTGGGTTCATCTGTAAGGATGCCTGGTGCCTCCTTCCAAGGAAACCCCTTCTAGTGCAGTGAACACAGAGTGCTTGTCCTTTGGGAAAATATTTAGCACGCAATCGATTAGAGAAGTGTCAGTCAGAGCACAACAAATAAAATAGCTATCACAATTTCCAGAGTAACAGAACAGTAACTGGGACTTAATTAGGTATGGGGAATTCAAGGTAGGGAACAGTGGAAAAAGGGATCAGGATAATAAAAGACAAAGCCAACAATATATAAACTCTACTCCTTCCAAATGTGCAGCTTGTACAAACTGCCTTGTGCTCTCTGCTACCAGTAGCCTGGCAAGTAGTGAGTTGAAGCTCAGTGCAGCACTGAAGTCGGTAGCTGGCTTAAAACAAAATAGCAAAATAAATAAATAGGAGTGTTCTTACAAATTACCCACATCACACGTGGTAAGATTGGATTCCAGTGTGCAGTGAAACTGGCTCATGGTAGCCTGATTGTGACTCTTCCCAATCTTCTGACTTTCCTCCCTGGCTGTGATGCTTCTCTCCATGCTACATTGCAAACACAACCAAAGCCAAAAGTAAAACCCTTTGTTTCTGAGTCCTGTTTATGATTGATTTCTGTTTGCTAGCTAGCTCTGTCTATGCCCTGGACCCTATGCAATCTGGGAAATAGAATCCTGAGCTTCTGCCACCTTTGTTGCTGTAGTCCAGGGCAAGTCTCCTAGACACTCAGTGTGTGATTTCAGGAGCACCCTTTGCCCCCAAAGGGTTACATCCACATCAAAGGAAGTAGTTGCAAATAAGGCCCTTTGTACTCTGTGGCATATGGGAACGGTATTCTGAAGCTTTCCACAGCTGAATTCTGCAATAGCATTAGATTCATAGAAAAAAAAACCCTCCAGAAAATGAATTATTTTCTTGAATTATAGAGAACATGCTTGTTTTTATTCATTTTATGTTTAATGGAAAACAAATCTCTGTGAATATGTTCCTCACATCCTGCAGGCTGCTGACTAAATGTTAGCTTGCCACAGGATCCAGTATTGGTGCTGCAAAAATCAAGGAGCCTAAATTTATGGTCATTCTGGTATATCCCTTATTATGCTGGCTGTTGGGATGTGTGAAAGACTCTGCCCTTGCTTCTTCTGTCAACTGGTAGGAGACAGCATTGGGAGGAAAGGGAACATAAGAATGGCCATATTGGGTCAGACTAAAGGTCCATCTAGCCCGGTATCCTGTCTACCGACAGTGACCAATGCCAGGTGCCCCAGAGGGAATGAACAAAACAGGTAATCATCAGGTGATCCATCCCCTGTCACCCATTCCCAGCTTCTGGCAAACAGATGGTAGGGACACCATCCCTGCCCATCCTGGCTAACAGCCATTGATGGACCTATCCTCCATGAACTTATCTAGTTCTTTTTTGAACCCTGTTATAGTCTTGGCCTTCATGACATCCTCTGGCAAAGAGTTCCACAGGTTGACTGTGTGTTGTGTGAACAAATACTTCCTTTTGTTTGTTTTAAACTTGCTCCCTGTTAATTTCATTTGGTGACCCCTCGTGTTATGAGAAGGAGTAAATAACACTTCCTTATTTACTTTTTCCACACCAGCATTATTTTATAGACCTCTATCATATCCCCCCTAAGTCCCAATCTTATTAACCTCTCCTCCTATGGCAGCTCTCCCATACCCATAATTATTTTTGTTGCCCTTTTCTGAATCTTTTCCAATTCCAATTTATCTTTTTTGAGGTGGGGTGACCACATCTGCATGCAGTATTCAAGATGTGGGAGTACCATGGATTTATATAGAGGCAATATATTTTCTGTTATCTTATCTATCCCTTTCTTAATGATGCCCAACATTCTGTTTGCTTTTCTGACTGCCGCTGCACATTGAGTGGATATTTTCAGAGAACTATCCACAATGACTCCAAGATCTTTCTTGAGTGGTAACAGCTAATTTACAGTCCATCATGTTATATGTATAGTTGGGATTATGTTTTCCAATGTGGATTACTTTGCATTTATCAACATTGAATTTCATCTGCCATTTTGTTGCCCAGTCAGCCAGTTTTGTGAGATCCTTTTGTAGCTCTTAGCAGTCTGCTTTGGACTTAACTATCTTGAGTAGTTTTGTATTATCTGCAAATTTTGCCACCTCATTGTTTACCCCCTTTTCCAGATCATTTATGAATATGTTGAATTGGACAAACTCATGGGGAACACCACTATTTACCTCTCTCCATTCTGAAAACTGACGATTTATTCCTACACTTTGTTTCCTATCTTTTAACCAGTTACCAGTCCATGAGAGGACCTTCCCTCTTATCCTGTGACAGTTTACTTTGCTTAAGAGCCTTTGGTGAGGGACCTTGTCAAAGGCTTTCTGAAAATCTAAGTACACTATATTCACTGAATCGCCTTGTCCACGCACTTGTTGACCCCCTCCCCCAAGGAATTCTAGTAGGTTGGTGAGGCATGATTTCCCTTTACAAATACCATGTTGGCTTTTCCCCAACAAATTATGTTCATCTACGTGTCTGACAGTTTTGTTCTTTATTATAGTTTCAACCAGTTTGTCCAGTACTGAAGTCAGCCTGTAATTGCCGGGATCACCTCTGGAGCCCTTTTTTAAAATTGGCGTCACATTAGCTATCCTCCAGTCATTTGGTACAGAATCTACACAGTTAGTAGTTCTGCAATTTCACGTTTGAGTTCCTTCAGAACTCTTGGGTGAACACCAGCTGGTCCTGGGGACTTGTTACTGTTTAGTTTATCAATTTGCTCCAAAACCTCCTCTAATGACCCCTCAATCTGGGACAGTTCCTCAGATTTGTCATCTAAAAAGAATGACTCCTGTTTGGGAATCTCCCTCACATCCTCAGCTGTGAAGACTGATTCAAGAATTCATTTAGTTTCTCCGCAATGGCTTTTATCATCCATGAGTGCTCCTTTTGCATCTTGTTCATTCAGTGGCCCCACTAGTTGTTTAGCAGGCTTCCTGCTTCTGATGTATGTAAAAAAAATTGCTGTTACTTTTTGAGTCTTTGGCTAGTTGTTCTTCAAATTCTTTTTTGACCTTCCTAATTATATTTGCCAGAGTTTATGCTCCTTTCTCTTTTCCTCACTGGGATTTAATTTCCACTTTTTAAAGGATGCCTTTTTGTCACTGCTGCTTTTACTTTGTTGTTTAGCCACAGTGGCACTTTTTTGGTTCTATTACTATGTTTTTTTTTTATTTGGGGAATACATTTAAGTTGAGCCTCTATTATGGTGTATTAAAAAGTGGGATAGGAAAAGGCAGTATTGACTTGTGGATGAGAAATGTGTGATCAGGAAAGGTACTGTGAGGAAAGAGTTTGGAAGGCAATCTGAGTGGGAGTAGGAATTACTTGACATTCATGGAAGAGAGCCTGGGGAGTTTCTGAGCAGCTCAGACAGAGTATACCAGGGAATGGTGGAGGAAAGGGTGTGGTGGAAGAAAAAAGGGTGTGAAACCACTGTGGTTGAGATCAGGAGGGAGAACAGGACCAGGTGAGGGGGCCAGGGTGGAGGAGAGGACAAATGTTGTGGTAGCATATTTCAGCATCTTCTCTCAGACCATGCTCCAACATTCACAGCCAATGTCTCTAACAGGGAAGACATGGTATAGAATATTATATTTTTCTGGTACTGTAGCAAACCAGCCTATCTCTTTGTAAAGCTGCAGTAATAAATAGATTAAGTCTAATAGTGTAGAGTTGTTGTGGGTTTTTTGGTTGTTGTATTGTACAAATAAAATTATTTACTGTAGGGTAATGACCCATTTGCTTTTTAATTATACTGGTCTTTGGTAATTTTCCCACAATCATCCACTTACTCTGCATTTGCAGGGAACTAGCAGACTTTTTTCTTCCCATACAGCTTGATGAAATATGGTATCCTGTTGGAATTCAGTAGGGTTTCAATACCTTCATAATTTAATCCCAAGCATTTTCTTTTTGTTCCTTTGCCCTGATGCCCTTTAGGCTTATTTGCACAGAGAACCTATGACTTCTGGCCAGGTTAATATTGAGCTACAAAGTTCATTAATGCCTTGTAAATGTAACTTTTTAATGAACCTGCAGAAAATTAGCTTGGGTCAGTTCTAACTTGTTTTGACTGCAGCGCTGGTTTTCAACACTGACCCTTGGGGGTCCACAGACTATGTCTAAAGCAGTGGTTCCCAAACTAGGGGCACCGCTTGTTCAGGGAAAGCCCCTGGCGGGCCAGGCTGGTTTGTTTACCAGCCGTGTCTGCAGGTTCAGCCGATCACGGCTCCCACTGGCCGCTGTTCACCTCACCAGGCCAATGGGGGCTGCAGGAAGGGCGGCCAGGATGTCCCACAGCCTACGCCACTTCCCGCAGCCCCCATTGGCCTGGAGCGGCAAACCATGGCCAGTAGGAGCCGCGATCAGCCGAACCTGTGGACGCAGCAGGTAAACAAACCGGCCCAGCCCACCAGGGGCTTTCCCTGAACAAGCGGCACTCCTAGTTTGGAAACCACTGGTCTAAAGGGTCTGCAAAAGGTTGTCATTATCATAGAACAGTGCTTTTCAACCTGGGGTCTGCGGATCCTTGAGAATCCACAAACTATTTTCTAAGATTTCCAAAGGGGTCCGCACTTCCATTTGAAATTTTTTATGGGCCCGCAAATGAAAAAAGGTTGAAAACCAATGGACTAGAGGGAGGAAAGCTAGGTTTAAAAAGAAATAAATGGGAACCTGACAGCTACTACTTTTAATTCCAGTTCTAACTCTTAGCTTCTCAGAGTACATCAGCCACCCACAAGTCATCAGATGCTTCCATAAAATGGAGATAAATGATACATCAGGCTTAGGCCATTATTTATTCTGTGCTTGCTTGTTTATAAAATTGACAGTATGGGAGCAGGCATCTGGTTGTCTGGTAACTTCTCTTTTTGCACATATCCAGTCCAACTACACAGGTTAGGACTCATTAATAATTTACCCCCTTCCTCAAGGAATTACATTTAATTAAATGGTGAACATATATTCACCGCAATTTTAATTTATTTTTTGAAGGTTGAGTAGCACACATTTTTGGCACTTGTTAGAGTCTTAGAGTGAAGTGGCTGTTAAAACAACACGGTGACACTCAGCATTATCCATTAAAAACTACAAGAATTGTTTTATAACACTGTGGCATCATGCCACTTGCATTTCCCTAGAAATGGGCGCTTGGTTGCTAAAAACAAGACACAATAGTGCTTAAATTGAGACAGTGATTATTTTAAATAACAACTGATAATATATATGATGCTTACTTCTGCAAAAGGCAAGGTAGAAGATTGTCAAGTATAGAATTCATACTATGGGTGAAAAATAAAATCAGGATCCTGACCACTTGTTTCTCTTGCCACTTCTTGAAAGAGAAAGGATGCTAGCCTTGGCTTCCTGTTCTAAACATATTTTTACTCCTGAGGTGGTACTATATGAGTGGTGGCTGGAGTGATGATCACATTTCTTTTACGATACCTAGTTCACCAAGGGTGGTTTGCGTGTTGATTTGTTAATGTTTGAAAGCCACTCAGCAAAGTATAAAGTGTTGGTGTATGCACGCATTTTTTTCAAAAGTTACATCCTCAGGGCTTGATCCAAAGTGCACTTAGGTAGGGTTACCGTACGTCCGTATTTTCCTGGACATGTCTGGCTTTTTGGTTTTTAAATCGCCGTCCGGGAGGAATTTTTAAATATCTAAAAACGTCCGGGATTTTGCCATTATTATTTTTCCCCAAATAAGAGTTGATCTTTCAAGAAAGAGAGTGAATGTTGATCATTCTAGAAAGAGTGAAAGTTGATCACTTGAGAGAGTGCCCGCTTTTTCCCCTAGCTCCCAGCGCTTGCACCGCGAAACAGCTGTTTTGCACAGCTGGGAGGAAGGGGAGAGGAGGGGGAATGCGGTGCACTTAGAGGAGGAGGCGGGGCCAGGGTGGGGATTTGGGGAAGGGGTCCAATGGGACAGGGAGGGAGTGGAGTTGGGGTGGGGACATTGGGGGAAGGGGTTGGAATGGGGGTGGGGAAGGCGTGGAGGTGGGGCAGGACTGGGGGTGGGGGGCATGAGCAAATCCGCCCCCCCCCCCCATGGAGTGTCCTCTCTTCTGAATGTTCAAATGTTCAAACTTAAGTCAATGGTAGTCTTTCCAGTGACTGTTATGGATTTTTGCTCATAGTTCTCATTTATTATGAAAAAATAACTTATCTTAAAGAGTTTTGCATTGCATAAGGATAGTGCCCAGTTCCTCTTCCTGATCTCAGTCCCTCTCTTTGTTTCCAAGCATCTTCCTGTTCCCCCTCCTGCCTCTTTCTGTAGTAGTCAAGTTACTACTGGTTTTGAAGTTTCTGGAGACTGGAAAACTGACCTGGAAATTTTTATGAAAACATGTTTTCCTGATCAGATTTGTGGCATTTTCATTTCAGATCATAGCTGGCAATTCCCTATGACAGTGTTTCCCAAACTTGGGACTCCGCTTGTTAAGGGAAAGCTCCTGGCAGGCCGGGCTGGTATGTTTACCTACCGCGTCCACAGGTTTGGCCTATCGTGGCTCCCACTGGCTGCGGTTCGCCGCTGCCAATGGGGGCTGTGGGAAGCGGTGCGGGCCAAGGGACGTACTGGCCACCGCTTCCCGCAGCCCCTGTTGGCAGTGGTGACCACAGCCAGTGGGAGCCGCAATCGGCTGAACCTGCAGACGCAGCAGGTAAACAAACTGGGCCTGCCAGCCAGGGGCTTTCCCTGAACAAGCGGCGTCCCAAGTTTGGGAAACACTGCCCTAGGAAAAGAACAGCCTTTCTTGCCGGTATTTGAGCAGTTCTGTTGCCTTTCCTGGACAGAAACTGGAAGTGGAAAACCAGTTAGCCAACATTTCCAAGCCTCATTAGAAGGATTTTTGGAATTTGATACTAAAAATGGACAAAATATTTGGAAGGGTTCTTATTTTATCAAAACTAGTTAATAAATATTTTAAGTATTTCTACAGCACCTAACACAATGTGTTTCTCATGGCATTTGCCACTAGGTAGTACCACAGTAAATGTATTTACTACTACTACTAACTAATGATATATACACATGTGTGTTGTTTATTCGGCTTAAAAGTAGAATATATTTACCTATACTTGTGTATATATGAAAAAACATCGCTTTCCCCCACAGAATATGAAACAAATATGCCCCTTTTAATTGGATTTGATTCACACTAAATCTGGTATTTTTTTCCCTCAGAGAAAATTAATCTATTCATTGTCATATTTGAACACTGAATCATGTTCAGTTGTCATCACATCATCCAACACCACAGGCAAATGACAGGGATGTGTAATTGTACAATTTTAAAACAAGATGCTCCCCCCCCCCCCCCCCCACCATCTGCAGCCATTATATAATCTACCATAATTAAATTCTCTGTTTATTTCCATGGTCATTTGAACTTGGCACTCTCAGTAATCCATACAAACAGAAGATAGCTGAGGTAGCCTACAGACTGTGTTTTTGACATCCTTCATTTTAATCAGATACTAAAAATATATATTACCAGAGACAGCAAATCTTTTGGCTGATCACATTTCTATGTATTTATACTGCACTACTCGCCATGATCTGAGACACTCATATATGACACTGTTGTGCTGCATTATGACATGTCATTAGGCTCTCCCATAACATGGCATGTCAGAGTGTAAACTTTCACAGCTACGAAAATAAAGATGTCACAATAAAATCTGTCCCTTAATAGTGCCTTTTGTCAGAGGATGGTGATGAACTTCACAAAAGTGTATATTTCTCCTTTTACAGATGGAGAAACAGACAAGAAGCAGGTATGTGACTTGTCCATGGTTACACCATGAGTCATAAGCAGAGTCTGTGATAAAACTCAGGTTTCTTCCGTCCCAATCCTGTGCTCTAACCTTTGGATCATGCTGTTTCCCTCTTGGGAGTAATGTATGGGTTCATGAACCATCTCTGTCTTTAGCAGGACTGCTAAATGTGATTGCTGTCTTGAACAACACTACAGCATGTAATATTTCTTAGGAAAGTCCAAAACAGAAATCTTGTACAGAAGAACATATAAAATGAGAAAATGCACAGCTTCCATTGATAGAACTACTGTTAATGAAGTCTGTATTAGTCTGAATGTTGTAATAGCATACTCCTGGGATACTTTTATCTATTATTATTGTATATCAGTCTCTGTGTGAGGATAGATATATTTATTTGACCATTTATCTAGGAAAATTTATTTAATGCTTCCAGCCAACATTCAGTTTAGTTCTTCTAGTTTTATTGAAAAATCTTAGTCAATGCCCTTCAGGATATCAGATGATGTCTTACTATTTACCAAATCTATTATTCTGCAGTATATAGCAAGACACTGCCAAAAATAGGTAGTGACCACTTTAGTGTTATGAAAAGTGTGATGTTTGCTGTTTATCTTCAGACCTGTTATATGTGTGGGTAGGCATAATATACTCACACAAGACTTTAACAATGACTCTCTGGTAGTTGAAATTGCACTCAATCCCTATACTCATAAAATCCAAAACATTTATGAGCAGAGCTGAGCAATTATACACATTGACAAGTTGGCAGGGTGATTTGGAAATGTCAGTAATTTACTTGGGAATATGAAGAGTCAGCAAATATAATTCTTCAAGGGCTCCTTTAAGTCATCTGATTGTAAAGACTTTTGATTTGGGGTCAGTCTTGCCACTTCTTTAGAATTCTCAGAGTTTAAGGGTCAATGAGCTATTAAACAGCACATCCTTCTAAGCTCCTATTATAAAGAGCTTTAAGGAAAGGGAAAGGCTATCAGCCAAAAGCATGAAAGAAACCTCAATAACACAGTGTTTAAAAAGTAGGTGTTTTGGAGGGGCTTTCTGTTTGATTTTTGTTTTGTTTTTGATAGGCCACACTTAAATTAATTGCAGTTGCTTTGTGGGTAACAGATGTTATATTCATGGTATGTCCTCGCTTGCCAAAATAAATGAGGCGTGGCAATGTGGTCTACTGGACAGGACACTGAACTTGAAATCAGGAGTCTGGTTTCTATTCCAGATTCTTCCACTGGCTTGTGGTGTGGTGATGGGAAGGTCACATCTCTTCTCTGTGCCTCAGTTTCCCCATCTGTAAACGCTTTGAGATGTTTAGATGAAAATTGCTGTATCAGAGCTATCTATTACTTTTATATCTAATGTTATAAAAGAGCTTTCAAGAAAGACTGAAAAAGTGCTGCTGTTCAATTCAACAAAGCATGAGATTCAATCTTGTTGGGATTCCTCACTACATTACTGCTACATTAAAACTGGGTTATGTACTGAGTCCAAAAAAAAGGACCTATCCCAAAAAGAAAAGGAGTACTTGTGGCACCTTAGAGACTAACAAATTTATTTGAGCACGGCTGCTACTCTGAGACCTATCCCAGTGACCTCTGGAAATGTAGGCATTTCTGGTTGACGATCATTGTCTGAATTTTATGCATGTCTTGTAATTTGTACCTTACAATAGAAAATGAGTGTTCATATGAATGTTGGCTGAGCAGATAACCTGACACATTTTTTTCTCCCTTCAAAAGCACACAAAAGAGAAGGGAAGACCCCAGAGCCCTTTGAAAGAGACAAGCCTGGAATCATGGACTCAGCCCCAGGTAGGTAGGAACCACATTATTGATAAGTTTCTGTGTTTGCCTCTGCTCCCCAGTAGCATAGTAGTGTTCATTTCTGTGAGTCTTAACAGTATCAAATTGAGTCTCCAAAGAAGCACTGTAATGGGTAGCTCTGTGGTAGGTAGCATCATGTGGCATTTGCTTTAGGCTCTTCTATGAGAGTCCCATGGTTAATGTGGCTGTAAGTGCTATGTTATTTGGCTTAGCCCTCTTAAGATCTGCTTCCTTTTTCTCACCCCCTCTCCTCCCTCCCCCCACCCCCACCGCATGTTTCATACCCTCAAAAAAAAATATAAGGATGTCAGCTCACGTCATTCATGGACCTTTTTCCTGACACACATCATTATAATGGGGGTTGAAATAAACCAGTGACAAAATAGAAATTTAAAATTAAATCAGTATCCAAATGGTGTCTTAGGAAATTATGAACAGCTCATTAACTTCTGGGATAGAATTCTATTTAAGCCTACAGAATGACAGCTTAAAGCGAAGGCTCATAAATTTGACATATTAAATCTTAAGGTCCAACAGTTTGACCCACCAGAAAAGATGTGATGCTTATTCAAATCAGAAGACAGGGAGGTGGATGAATGAGAATATTGATATGCAACATTTACCTTCAGGAACACACAATGCTTTAATAGGATCCTATTTTGGAGTATTTACTTTGGCAAATCATTTATTACTAATTTGTGTATTATGCTAAATTTAGGAATTTAGAGCCATTTCCTTTATTTGTCTCTTACATATCAGCCCTGCCTTCATTTATGTATAAATATTGGATGGGGGTGTCGGAAGAGGACTGACCCACTGTAATTACAGTGCTCTTGTACACTTGGTAATTTCTGCCTATAGTTAGAGTTCTGCCAGACGTTTTACACTGTGAGCATTCCTCTCAAGCAGCTCTGCCTTCACTTAGGGCCTGATTTTAAAAACGAATTATGTATTGGAGCCCATGACATTTTACAATCATATTTGTTGCAAGTGTATGCAGAAAATCCAACATGGGAACTCACAATTGGAACTGAACATCCACTTGTGTTCTCTCAAAATAGTTTGTGTGAACTTTTGCAGTAAGTGAATGTTTACATGAGGCATGATGCTGACTGTTCATGCACCTCGGGGCTTGCTCCTTGAAAATCAGCATCTCATTATCTGAAGACTTGATTGAGGTCTGATGGACATGGGATTGAATTACTGCTGATTTTGAATGATATGCTCTTGAACTGTGCTTGCATATATACAGATATCCCTGTTGCTAGGTAAAATGTGCATGTGAAATGAAAGTAAAAGCCTTGAATCATTAGCTTCCAAAGCACAGGACTTTAGGCCTTAAGCTAAAGGAATAGTTACGAACAATAAAGATGACCTTTATTAGGGACAGTTGTATACACACACCAGCCAATATGTTGCATTCACTCATGCTGCATGGGATTTTTCAATGTATTATGTTTGCCATTCCATATCCATCTATCTCAGATTAGGAACAAATCCTTACTTTACTTCATATTTGCTTGTGTGACTGAATAGCTTTAAAAATGTAATGTTTTGGACACTCATCTTACTTAGTTATTTAGAAAAAAAATTTAAACCAGATACAATTTTTATGAGTTTTTTGTTGGGATGGAAGAAATGTGATCAACAAAATGTAAAACACTGAGGCCATTATCGTAGCAGAAAATTAAATTAGTTGTTAATTCTTTCATGGATGTAATTCAGGCTACTGCAAATCCCTCCTTAGACATTTTGTATAAAGTGAGTGAAAATTCATGGTACTGATAAAGGCTTTGTCTGTTTTATGAGCAACGGGCAAATGGTACAAATGGTGCCCATAAAGCAAATTGGTTCCCAACTCTAAAAGCAAGCAGAATATGCTTAAAATCTAGTGGGAAGCACCATAGGAAGAAGCAACTGCTATTTATAGGAATATGATATTTAAATGGGGCTGAATGAGTGCCTCTTTTCTAAAAGGGATACTCAACAGTTCTCTTGGAATTGATAGAAAAATTCACTAAGTTATTTGTATTATTTATTGAGAATTCAAAGTCAGCCACTTAATAGCAGGTTGCATTTTATCAACAAAAGGAAATAAACCCTGCAGCCTGTAGCACATCTTCAGTGTTCAGAGGCCAATCTGGTCACATGCACAATCACTGAAGCAAAAACTACCACATCTGTGTCCCGATGACAGGAAGTGGAGACACAGGCAGATATTGGTGTTTGGACAGTTTTGCATATAGAGAGTAAGACAAGGTAAGTGTTCTTGTGGGGGTGTTTCTTTGTTTTCAGTTCCATTGTGGTTTTGGTCCTCCCCCCAAAAATTCCAGCCAATTATAGCAGTTATAAATAGACCCATAAGCCAGACAGTTTGAAATTCAGTTGTCCTCTTCCAGGAAAACTGAATCCCAGCAAAGCTTTCTCAGTGACACTTCATTGCATGGGTGGAAAAGGAGTCCCGTCAAAGCCATGGATTTGTGGTTCCGAACACACAGTCAAAATCCTTTACCTCCACTATGACCCCTAATTAATTCAAACAGTTCTCTGTTGCTCTCACTATGAACCCAGTGATTTGAAATTGAACTTTCCTGTGTGGAACATAAAACATATGACAACATCAGGGAACGATTATATATAGTTCTCCAGTAAATTTTAGACAAGATTTTTGCAGAGGAAGAGAGCACCAGGAAAAGGGTACATGATAGTGACTGCTAAGATGAGCTTCTCATCAGCTTATACACTGTATTGAAATGTTAAATACCTTGTATTGTTGTGGTTACGTTTTCTTGCTGCACTGCCTGATTAAACATTTGGCTGATAAACTGTGTCAAGGTTATTCAAAACTGCGTCAGCTGCAGTTAAGAATACATGCAAATAGCCTAGATTTCTGAGGGTCAGGTAGACATAGGGCAATTTAAAGTCAAACCAAGCTCTAGCATTGGGTACTCTCATTTATAGTGTTTTATGTCAGCATCGTGGATTAAGAGGTCAAGGGGGAGGGAGAATTAACCTAGAGCAAGAAAGAAGAATGCTAAGGGCTGAGATCCAGTTTAATAGGATAAGTAATGGGAACAATGCCTGGAGTTGGCTAGATAAATTCTGCGGCAGTGGGCACCTGCCAGCTTTTGCCACTAAGGCCAGTAGGGTGTAAATACCATTGTGTCAATTTCAGATTTTTTGTGTGCATTATTAAACTTTCCTCTGTTCACACTCTTTGCACTGTCTGCACTCTGTATCTAAAGTACCCAAGGAATTTCAGAGATGGTTGGCAGCATTACATGAGAGGAGGGAAATGAATGGCAGTTGAATCTTTTTTATGTATTTCTTTTTAAGCACCTAGCCTAACAACTCTAGGCACTTTATACCTTTAAACATAAGCAAAGGCAAACAACAAAGATTTGTTTGGTCAAAATCCAGACTAACAAATATAGCAAATAACCACTCTTAACTGACCACCCCGTATCCCTCAGCCTATATTCTCAACCAAAACCCAGAAGATGATGACACTGGAGGTCAACAACACCCTCTTCTCACAAAACACTAGAAAAAAAAAGACCTTTCTTCAGGAAGGTTAAATGTCCAGTGATTAAAATCTCACTTATAATTATTCCCAGCTGGCATGTACATCACTGTGTGTTTTATAGACCAGGTAGTACAAGGTATGGGATGTTGGTTATTTATGATGACCTGATGTTGCTGAGGAGCCTGACTGGCAGGTGCAATGAAATACATAGGGATAATTTTATCGAGTTAGTATGACCCTTTCTCTTTACAAAGCAAAATAAGGGAACTGCGTTTCTTTTTTTTTTAGTGAGCAGAATTTTTTAATAGGAAGGGGAAAAAAACCCACACTCACACTGCAAGCCTAATTACACGTGATGGAGCGTAGTATTTTTCTTCACAGTTTTAAAGAATCACTTTTTAATCTTGGAACAGTGGATAACAACATCACTAATCCAATATTTTAACAGTAAATACATTTGATGATGGGAATTGCTACACTAATCTTATATCCCGCCACAGTACAGTTAAGAAATCCACAGGGGTTTTACTAATCATTTTTCATAAAGTAAATCAACTTGTGTAATTCTTATGCACTCTCAATAGCCTGTAGCCACAGATGGAGCTAGGCACAGAATTTTTGTCTTTTCTGTAAGTGCTTTGCACCCTGACCAGAAGCCAAGCCATCCCTCTCATGTTAAAACACACAGGGAGGGGCTTTTGGAGGGAAAATCTCTGAGTATTCTTTCAGGGAGATTTTCTCACTTTGTGCTGTTGGGGGCTGGAGCTGGATAGACTTCTCCCCACCCCCATGGTAAAAAGGAGCCATTGCTGTGGACATTGAGCAGCCCCCATTTATGGACAGATGGGGAGATCTGCTAAGCTATGAAATCCAGCACACAGCAAAAGACAAATATATCTCCCAAATTGAAAATGTTAACCCTAATATTACTATTAGATTACGCATTGGAGGCATTTAGTACTGATGTATCAGTTAAGTGGATCAACATACCCTATCTGTGAATGTAAGAACCTCTTGCTTTGCTCTGTATATGAGTTCAGGCCCTGGACTTACTGGGTGATGAAACATTAGAGAATGTGGTTCATAAATGTGGTTCAGTATAGAACAGTCACTGTTATTTTGCAAAACCATCAACATTTAAATAATTAGAACTTGTATCTTAGACTCGTAGGACTGGAAGGGACCTCAAGAAGTCATCTAGTCCAAGCTTTTGCACTCATGGCAGGACTAGGTATTATCTAGACCATTCCCAACAGGTGTTGGTCTAACTTGCTCTTAAGAATCTCCGGTGATGGAGATTCCACAACCTCCCTAGTCAATTCTTCCAGTGCTTAATCACTCTGACAGTTAAGATTTTTTTCCTAATGTCCAACCTAAACCTCCCTTGCTGCAATTTAAGCCCACTGCTTCTTGTCCTATCCTCAGAGGTTAAGAAGAAATTTTTTTCTCCCTCCTCCTTGTAACAACCTTTCATGTTCTTGAAAACTGCTATCATGTCCCCTCTCAGTCTTCTCTTTTCCAGACTAAACAAACCCATTTTTTTCAATCTTTCCTCATAGGTCATGTTTTCTAGACCTTTAATCATTTTTGTTGCCCTTCTCTGGACTTTCTCCAGTCTGTCTGTATCTTTCCTGAAATGTGGCTCCAAGGACACAATACTCCAGTTGAGGCCTTGTCAAGGTTCCTCCCCCACTCTGAACTCTAGGGTACAGATGTGGGGACCTGCATGAAAAACCTCCTAAGCTTATCTTTACCAGCTTAGGTCAAAACTTCACCAAGGTACAAAATATTCCACCCTTTGTCCTTGGATTGGCCGCTACCACCACCAAACTAATACTGGTTACTGGGGAAGAGCTGTTTGGACACGTCTTTCCCCCAAAAATACTTCCCAAAACCTTGCACCCCCCCGCCCCTTTCCTGGGAAATGTTGGATAAAAAGCCTCACCAATTTGCATAGGTGACCACAGACCCAAACCCTTGGATCTGAGAACAATGAAAAAGCATTCAGTTTTCTTACAAGAAGACTTTTAATCAAAATAGAAGTAAATAGAAGTAAAGAAATCCCCCCTGTAAAATCAGGATGGTAGATACCTTACAGGGTAATTAGATTCAAAACATAGAGAACCCCTCTAGGCAAAACCTTAAGTTACAAAAAAGATACACAGACAGAAATAGTTATTCTATTCAGCACAATTCTTTTCTCAGCCATTTAAAGAAATCATAATCTAACACATACCTAGCTAGATTACTTACTAAAAGTTCTAAGACTCCATTCCTGGTCTATCCCCGGCAGAAACCAGCATATAGACAGACACACAGACCCTTTGTTTCTCTCCCTCCTCCCAGCTTTTGGAAGTATCTTGTCATCTCATTGGTCATTTTGGTCAGGTGCCAGCGAGGTTACCTTTAGCTTCTTAACCCTTTACAGGTGAGAAGAGCTTTCCCCTGGCCAGGAGGGATTTCAAAGGGGTTTACCCTTCCCTTTATATTTATGACAGGCCTAATCAGCACGGAGTAGAGCAGAAGAACTACTTCTTATGTCTTATTTACAACACTGAAGCTCATACATCACAGAATGATGTTTGCTTTTTTTGCAATTGTGTTACACTGTTGACTCATACTTAGCTTATGGTCCACTATGACCCCCCAGATCCCTTTTCCGCAGTACTTCTTCCTAGGCAGCCATTTCTCATTTTGTATGTGTGCAACTGATTGTTCCTTCCTAAATGGAGTACTTTGCATTTGTCCTTATTGAAATTCATCCTATTTACTTCAGACCATTTCTCCAGTTTGTCCAGATCATTTTTGAATTAATTACCATTTGCCCGTTACACCCACCTTATAGTAGCTCCATCTAGGTTGCATTTCCTTATTTTGAGTGTGAGAAGGTCATGTGAGACAGTATCAAAAACTTTAGTAAAGTCAAGATATACCACATCTGCCACTTCCCCCCACCTACAGGACTTGTTACCCTGTCAAAGAAAGCTATCAGGTTGGTTTAGCATGATTGTTGACAAATCCATGCTGACTGTTACTTATCACCTTATTATCTTTTAGATGTTTTCAGATTGATTGTTTAATTATTTGCTCCATTATCTTTCTGGGTACAGAAGTTAAGCTGACTGCTCTGTAATTCCCTGGGTTGTCCTTATTTCCCATTTTATAGATTGGCACTATATTTGCCCTTTTCAAGTCTTCTGGAATCTCTCCCATGACTTTAAGCTGACTGCTCTGTAATTCCCTGGGTTGCCGGGTTGTCCTTATTTCCCTTTTTATAGATTGGGACTATATTTCTCCTTTTCCAGTCTTCTGGAATCTCTTCCATGACTTTTCAAAGATAATTGCTAATGTCTCAGATATCTCCTCAGTCAGCTCCTTGAGTATTCTACGATGCATTTCATGAGGTCCTGGTGACCTGAAGACATCTAACTTGTCTAAGTAATTTTTAACTTGTTCTTTTCCTCTTTTAGCCTCTGATCCTACCTCATTTTCACTGACATTCACTATATTAGATGTCCAATCACCACCAACCTTCTTGCTGAAAACCAAAACCAAGATGTCATTAAGCACCTCTGTCATTTCCACATTTTCTGTTGTTATTTCCCTCCCCCCTCATTTAGTAACGGGCCTGCCCTGTCCTTAGTTTTCCTCTTGCTTCTAATATATTTGTAGAATGTTTTCTTGTTACTTTTATGTCTCTAGCTAGTTTGATCTTGTTTTGTGCCTTGGCCTTTCTAATTTTGTCCCTACATACTTGTGTTATTTGTTTATATTCATCCTTTGTCATTTGACCTAGTTTCTACTTTTTGTAGGACTCGCTTTTGATTTTTAGATCATTGAAGAGCTCCTGGTTAACCCAGGGTGGTCTCTTGCCATACTTCCTATCTTTCCTATGCAGTGGGATAGTTTGCTCTTGTGCCCTTAATAATGTCTCTTTGAAAAACTGCCAACTGTCTTCAATTGTTTTCACTTTAGACGTGCTTACCATTGAATCTTACCTACCAACTCCCTAAGTTTGCTAAAGTCTGCCTTCTTGAAATCCATTGTCTTTATTTTGCTGATCTCCCTCCTACCATTCCTTAGAATCATGGACTCTATTATTTCGTGATCACTTTCACCCAAACTGCCTTCCACTTTCAAATTCTCAACCAGTTCCTCCTTATTTGTCAAAATCAAACCTAGAACAGCCTCTCCCCTTGTAGCTTTCTCCACCTTCTGAAATGAAAAAATGGTCTCCAATACATTTCCAGAACTTGTTGGATAATCTGTGCCCTGCACTGTTATTTTCCTAACAGATGTCTGAGTAGTTGAAGTTCCCCATCACCACCAAGTTCTGTGCTTTGGATGATTTTGTTAGTTGTTTAAAAAAAGCCTCATCCATCTCTTCTTCCTGGTTTGGTGGTCTGTAGTAGACCCGTACCATGACATCACCCTTTTTTTTACCTCTTTTATCCTTACCCAGAGACTTTCAACAAGACTGTCTCCTATTTCCTCAACCTCAGTCCAAGTATATACATTTTTATTATACCAAGGCAACACCTCATCTCTTTTTTCCCTGCCTGTCCTTCCTGAGCAAGCTGTACCCTTCTATACTATATTCCAGTCATGCGTATTATCCCACCAAGTCTCTGTCATGCCAACTATGTCATAGTTGTGTTTATTTACTAGCATTTCAAGTTCTTCCTGCTTTCCCCCCATACTTCTCTCATTAGTATACAGACATCTAAGATACTGATTTGATTTCCCCCCAGATCTGTCTTCTCTCTCTTTTATTCCCGCTATAACAGTTCATGCTCTCCCCAAATTCTGTCCCTTCTCCCAGGTCTCGATGTTTTTGACTTACCTGTGGGCTTTGGTCACATGTCCCCCTTCGAACCTAGTTTAAAGCCCTCCTTACTAGGTTAGCCAGTCTGTATCCAAATATGCTCTTCCCCTTCCTCGATAGGTGGACCCCATCTCTGTGTAGCAGTCCTTCTTCTGGAACAGCATCCTGTGGTCAAGGAAGCTGAAGCCCTCCTGACAACACTATCTTTGCAGCCAGGCATTCACCTCCAAGATGCATCTGTCTCTGCCTGGGCCCCTAGCCTTGGCTGGATGGAATGAAGAGAATACCACCTGTGCTCCCAACTCCTTCACCCTTCCTCCCAGAACCCTGTAGTCACTTCTGATCTGCTGAGGGTCACACCTTGCAGTATCATTAGTGCCCACATGGATGAGTAGCATGGGGTAGTAGTCAGAGGGCTGGAAGATCCTCGACAATCCCTCTGTAATGTCTTGCCTAGGGGCCCCTGGCAGGCAGCATACCTCCTGGGATGCCATGTAAGGGCGATAGATGGGTGCCTCTGTCCCCCTCAGAAGAGAGTCATCAACCACCACTACCTTACATTTCCTCCTGGGAGTGGTGGCTGCGATCATCCCAGCCTTGGCTTCTCCTCCTCCAACTTTGGGGGTGATTCCTCGTCGCTCATTGCCAGGGCAGCATAATGGTTTTCCATAACCAGGGTGGCTGGGTTGGGGGTAGGGGTGGAGCACTGCCTGCTGCCAGAAGTTACCAGCTGTCAGTGTCCTCCCTGTGACAGAGCCATATCCTACTCTCCCAGTGGTGTGACATCAGTCCTCTGTAGCTGGATAGCTTCCTCAGCCTTGGATATTTCCATATGAATACTCTCGAGGAATTCCCCTTGGGCACAGATGCTCCTCAGCCTAGCCACCTCCTTCTGTAGCTCTCCCTCCTGCTTCCTGAGAGATTCCACCAGCAGGCACCTTTCACAATGGATGGTCCCCCCAGCCTGGCGTTCTGAGAGTAGGAAATGCAGGCCAGAGTCTCTGCAAGTCCACACCAAGATCTGGGTAGAGGCATCCATGGTTAGGTGTCTGTCTGGATACGGGCACAGGTGGAGGAGACAGGAGCAGTATTGGCACTGGCAAACGGCCCTAACCATAGTGATTATATTATGATTCCCTCCTACAAACTCCCTTTCTAGCTCCCCTGTTCGCGGTCCCCTGTTCACTAGCTATCTTCTATGTACTTACTATTATAAAGTGCAAAACATAAAATTCAATAAATTGGATTTGTGTGGAAAACCTCTTGATTAGTGACCTCTTCTGAAGACTAGTGGTAATTTTGTCTTCTGTTCTTATGCTAATCTTCTACATTCAGCTCCCTTCAACCCACAGAAATTAAGGCATTTTCACAAAGCCTGTGTGCATATATAATCTGGACATATCCTGTTTACTCAGCTGGCCACTTGAGCCTTTAAGTTTCTAAATTAATGGAAGTCAAGCTAATGCTGAAGCTCTCTTCTTAACCCATTCTGTTGTGCTTAAGTATTTGTATCCCATAGCATCCGGGTTTATCAATCACCCCAAAAGATATGCCTTTTCTAGATATATCTAGGCCAGTGTTTCCCAAACTTGGGATGCCACTTGTTCAGGGAAAGCTGCTGGTGGGCCGGGCAGGTTTGTTTACCTGCCGCGTCCGCCAGTTCGGCCAATCACGGCTCCCACTGGCCGCGGTTCACAGCGCCTAAGAGGACAGCCCGTTGCCAACTGTATCCACATATCTATTCAGGGGACACCATAATAGGGCTTAATCACATCAGCCACACTATCAGAGGCTCGTTCACCTGCACATCTACCAATGTGATATATGCCATCATGTGCCAGCAATGCCCCTCTGCCATGTACATTGGCTAAACCGGACATTCTCTACGTAAAAGAATAAATGGACACAAATCAGACATCAAGAATTATAACATTCAAAAACTAGTCGGAGAAGACTTCAATCTCTCTGGTCACTCGATTACAGACCTAAAAGTCGCAATTCTTCAACAAAAAAACTTCAAAAACAGACTCCAGTGAGAGACTGCTGAATTGGAATTAGTTTGCAAACTGGACACCATTAAATTAGGCTTGAATAAAGACTGGGAGTGGATGGGTCATTACACAAAGTAAAACTATTTTCCCATGTTTATCCCCCCCCCCCCCCCGCCACTGTTCCGCACACGTTCTTGTCAACTGCTGGAAATGGCCCACCTTGATTATCACTACAAAAGGTTTTTTTCTCTCCTGCTGGAAATAGCTCACCTTTCCTGATCGCTCTCGTTACAGTGTGTATGGTAATACCCATTGTTTCATGTTCTCTGTGTATATAAAATCTCCCCACTGTATTTTCCACTGAATGCATCCGATGAAGTGAGCTAAAACCTCTGAAACCTATAAAGTGAGCTAAAAACTCTGAAACCTATAAAATGTGGGCGGAAGTTGGCCATCCACAAAACCCAACCTTTTCTTCCAACTGCCAGACACAGTTTCCTTTTTTAGTTGCAACTCCAGGTAATAGTAAAGTACCTGTACTAGCTATGTTTAATGCTAATCTTAATATACAAATATTTTATCTGAAAAATCAGGCTATGGACCTGCAGGGTGAATGGGAGGACTAATTATTTATTGGCACTGAGAATTAACTTTGTCAAGTCTAGAAACTGAAATGATCAGTTTCCAATCTTTAGAACAATAACAAAAATGTTCAGAGTAATTTTCAGAGAAATGGAAGCCAGTTTGCCCTGTAAATACTGATACAGACAATATCACCTCATTATATACTGCAGAAATATGAGACACCTAATGCTAGTCAGTCTAAAAAGACTAATGAAATAAGATTTCTGTGGATGAATGTTCAGATAAATAAACAGGACTTTCTCATTCCATTTAAAAAGCTATTTAGCAAAAATCAATCAATCAAAAAATAAAATAAAATGAATGAATTAATAAAAATATCTGTACGAGTCAGTTACAGAGCTGTGAAATGCAACATTTCCTAATTTAATTTGTGTGTTCCTTTATATTAATTGCAGGAGATTGTGCACTTACCTCATTCTAACTAAAAGGGGTAGTCCTTGGCAATTGATTAGGTAACTCATATTCTTAAATATTATTATACATTGTTACTGGCAGATTTGGAAAAGGAAGTTAATTTTCTAGCTTAAACCTGGAAAAGCCAAAAAAATCAGAGTCAAAACTGAAATTATCCTCCTGTCCCTAATTCCCGTAAATGGTACGGTCACTTTAAGTGGTGCCTTGGAATATGATGCTTGACTGCATGCTACATACTGCAATGTCTATGCTTAGTTAACTTGTCTAAAGATGGATTTTCATCCTTAACAATTTTTTTTGATCTGTGTTGAATCTAAAATAAAGCCTTTGCAAATGAATGTAGTTTTAGTTTTGGTAATTAAAATGAAGGCCCACACATAGAAAGAACATAGCTGTTTGCGTAGCCTGCCCTCCATAATTATTTGTATTTTTTTGTTATTGATCTACTGACATCTTAGTTCAGGCTTGAGTCTCCAGATAATTATAACTTAAAATGAGCTGCATGCCTTGATAAGCAACCACTCCAGAAATACAGTTAGTTGCAACATAAGAGGTTTCTCTGAGACCTTAGTATTGCTGTTGCATACAGGCACTAAAAATTGGTCAATTGAGTGGGTCTTGAGCAGCATCAGCAAAAGAATCAGCAACAAAGGTAAAAAAGAAAAGGGTGGGGGTCATGAAATCAGGAATCTTCTGTGAGCACTTAACTCCTTATTGATTTCAGCAGGGAGGCCTTATGAAGAAAAAATCCCATTTGGTTCAAGTTTACCTATCAGTTCCTCAGTCCAGCACATAATTATATGATAAAAACTGTCCAATTTCAGCTAAGCCACAATTCTATTATAAGCTGTTAAGAGCTAATTAAAATAAATGAGTATTCCATAGACAAAGATTCCAGTGAGTTTGCCTCTGGTACATCAACACTGGCAATTACTAGACCCTTTTCTCTAATTGTCTTGATACAACATGTGATATAAATTAAAGCAAAGCATTTTCAAGGGAGATAGTAAGTCTGAAGATTGAACAGCTGCTCTTTTGCCCAACCATTAACTTCATTCCTGCTTCTCCCAGGGTTATGGGAAGGTCCATGTTAGACTTCTGTACGTAATTGTTTGCAGGGTTGTTGTAGTTATGTTGGTCCCAGGATATTAGAGATACAAGGTGGGTGAGGTAATATCTTTTATTGGGTCACTTCTGTTGGTGAAAGAGACAAGGTCTCTTCAGGTCTGGGAGAAGAGCTCTGTGTAGCTCAAAAGCTTGTCTCTTTCACCAACAGAAGTGGCCCAATAAAAGATGTTACCTCACTTACACTGTATCTCTTTTGTACTAGGTCATGTGTAGCCCAACCATGTGAGGGAGCGTGTGTCAGTGTAACACTTTCCAGGGTTAAGCAAGGTGTCCGGGGGTGGATCGCCACCATTTACTCACAGTGGGGTGCCCATTTCGGGAAACTGTCCACAATTACCAGGTGCTGGCAACACAAGCGTGCCTCTCGGAGCTCTGTGAGCCCCATCTTTCCCTTTGCAGACTAGCAGTTAGCCCACCATACTGTGTTACACGTGAGTGCCCAATTCCTTATCTTCTGGACATCTGCCATGTACACAGAGCCACTGCCTCCATGGAAGCAGTGTATCTCCGTTTACTGGCTTCACCTCCATTCAGCACTCTCTGTTTAACAAGGCACTTAGATGTATCTATAGTAAAACCAAATTGAAATTTATTTGGGAGCTTGAAATAAAGATTTAAATAAAAGCAAGCTCTAAGGATTTGGAAACATGAGGTTACAGATAAAAAATGTAAAATGCAATCTATGTCTATACTTATTAACAAGTTACTTTCCTGTCTAATAAGATATTTTTCACGCAGTGGTCAGTCCTTACAGCGCTTGTCCAGTCAAGAAAGCTTGCATTCCCATGAAACACTCCTGTTGACAGAGTGTCTCCTCTGTAATGGTTAACATCTTGTGTCCTTTCTTCTTCTCTGGTACAGTTACAGAATATTGTCTCTTAGCCCAGGCAGTCCTCAAGTTGTAGGCTTCTGTTGAGGTTCTCTTGTCTTTGTGAACACTCAAATCTGTGTCTTGTCCAAACAGTAAACACAGAGCTTGGGCTAGCTCCACGGTTGTGTTTGGTTCTCAGTGTTGATTGAGTCAGCCCTGAGATTCCCCCGCCTCAGGTATGTTTCATTTCCAGCAGTTTTGGAAGGCAGTATGCAACATGTTACATAACTGTAACATTGTTTCCTGTACAAGCATTAATTCTTAGCTTTTGGCAGCGACCATATATGGCCCCTTTTGGTAAAATACTGAGAAGATGTTTGGACACAGGGTGATATAACTGGGAATGTCTATGTCACAGTCAGGTTTAGGTCTGTATCTCAATAGACAACCACTTGTACATGAATCTATGCCAAATTGTTCCATTTACTTTCAACGTCCAAATGTCAAATCTGCCAAGTCTGGAAAATTGGGAAACTCTAAAGGTTTTTGTCCCTCGGCCCTTTAAATATTTATTCTTTTTAAATGTTGTGCACTCTGACTTTGAAGATCATCTCTTGCCACACCAGCTGTGTTGTCTGCTAAATAACATTGGTGCACGCTGCTGAGCCTTTTCTTCCTGTTCCGTACTCTGCATCTAATATGGCATTGGTTTTACGACAGCGTAAATGGGGAATGAGCTGCTAGCTTTAGAAGAGCTCCCCAGCAACCATAGCATTACCTGGGAAATTTCTGGTCTGGCCAGAATCCTCATGGTTAATGCAGAAAGTGCAGACACAGGCAGTCTCAAAATGTGTTCCATCAACATACTCCTTGTTGCAGATGTAACAGGGAAGCAGGATGCTTTGCTGAGCAAAGGGCATTCTTCTAGCCATTCTTTGATGCCTATTGAATTGAGGAAAATGTAGCATTCTATGGTATGATCAGTGTTGAGCCAGATTACTAAAGGCATTTAAACACCTAAAGATTCAGGTAGATATCCAGTGGTATTTTCAAAGGTGCAAAGGTGCCTAACTCCCATTGACTTCATTGGCCTATTGTGGTTTACCTATGCCTTAACAATGCTGTCTAATTTCTTCAAGGACAAAATGCTTACTCTCTGTCTAGGTACTCATAATGGATCCCATCACTGCACCCCACAAACATTTTTGAATTTATTCTGACAGCAACCCTGTTTGGTCGGGAAGCATTAACAATCCCATTATGTGACAGATGTGGAGCTGTGGCACAAAGACTTGAATTCATTGGCACAAAACCATCCGTCCTCACTAACTGTTGGTATGTCTGTGCTGCTGCCAGAGGTGTGATTGTAGCTCATGTAGTTTAGCTAGTGTGGCTCCGAATAGCAATGAAGATGCGGCAGTATGGGCTGTGCAAAGAAAACTAGAACCTTAGAGATCTACTCTGTTCCTAGCCTGCACCGCACCACCTTGTCTTCACTGCTATTTTTAGCTGTGCTAACTAGATTAAAGGTAGTGCAGGAAGCACTAGCTGCAATCACACTTCCAATTGCTGTGTAGATAGATGCGTTGTGCTCAGAATGCACAAGTTTTAAAATAGTGACGATAAAAATAGTTATAATTAACACGTGTTTATCTTGCCATTGTCCAGTTCGATGTTAAAGAGCTGTTAAATGTAATCTCTAGGGTAAAATGATGAAAACTTTATGTGCATGGGAAATTCACACATAGGCTGCTGCATAAACCAACTGACTGAAGTATCTGTACATATCAAGATACAGGGGATAGTCAGAGATTGTAAGCAAAATTCATGTTTTCAGACCTCATTATTTGGAAGCTTAAAAACAATATCCGTCTTCTGGGTTGAAGGGCTCTGAGAGAGGAAAGTCTGAGTCAGGGGAATAGAGGAAGTTCAGAAATGTTGGTCTGTGAAAAGATCAGCAAAATTAATACTGTTTGTCTGTCATCAGTGTGTATGTGGCCCCCATCACTGTAGTATCTGAGTGCCTCATCATCTTTAATGTTCTATCCTTATTGTACAGGTGGGGAACTGAGGCAAATAGAGGCTAGTGACTTGTCCAGGACAGGCAGGGACATCTGTGGCAGATCAAGGAATTGAACCCAGCTTTACCAATTCCTAGGCTCATGTCCTAACACTGGACCATCCTTCCTCTGTTCAGTCAATTGTTTGTTTGTTTTTTAACTCCCCTGTCCTTCTCTCCCAATTCATGCTGCTTTTGAAGCTTTCTTCCACTCCTGTCCAGATTGTTTTTTACGATTTGATATCCTTAGGGTTAAAATAAGAATAGTAATCCTGCTATATCATGCCCACTTATTCCACTTGCCTATTAAATTGTTTCTAGTTGGAGAGGCAGTGTGAAATAGTAAGCAAAACTGTTACAGCACATTGTCACTGAGTTTTACAGCTGCTCAGCTGAGTCACCTCAGTGCTGTTCACAGGTATGATGCTTGTAAAACAAGGGGCATGAAGTGGATTAAAATGCCAAAAGAATGAGTTTTCCTTCAGGTCCAGAGGTACCAGCTACATGACCTGTATTTACCAAGACAAGACAGTGAATATAATTAGCTACACCACAGTATTGTAACAAGAAGAAAAGTATAGCAAGACTCTGAATTTTTCATTTTACCTAGTAGCATGTAAATTGTTCACAATGAGCATGATCCCATTTGACATCAATGAGAGCTTTGCTATTGACCCCAGTGGAAGTAGAATCAAACCAAACATTTATTAACTATTGATATGAAGGGTTCACAAGTGCATAGTTAATAACTAGCCATCATTCACAATTGAGGCCAGGATATGACCCCTACCACACTGAACAATTGATGACATAAATCTGTTTGGTCTCCGGCCAGTATGGTGTGAAAGTCATTCTCTAGCTCAGTGAATGATGATAACTTTGAGTTCTTGACCCATCTGTTGAATTATTTTTTTCTAAGACAGTCTAGTGCCATCTTTGATACTGACTCTCTTGGAGGCCTGAGCCATATTACATAATCTCTCTATCAATTCCTCACCTGGAAAATTGGTTACCTAGCTCAGGTAAAAATGGTTATCTATCCCAACTGTAAATTAGTTAATGTATATCAGATGCTGTGAAGGTGAAGTGGGCAACATACATACTTAATATTAAAACACTTTTAAGTTTGTTTGTTTTTTAAAAGATGCAAACATTTTTTTGTTAAAAACAAACAACCCAGGAGCTGTTGGGGAGAGGGTGTGTGTATACAGATTTCATATCAATGTGCAGAGATTTAGCTCTTGTGTTTACCTTTTTTGTGAATGAGAGTAATACAATAAATAAGTGAGCTGGATATTCGTATCATTTGTAGTAGGATATGGCTGTATGAAAGTTTCTCCTTCACAAGTCTCTCTTTTTCCAACCCTCTCAGGCACAAATCAAAATTCTATATGATGGTACTCATTTCTAGGGAAACAAGTCACAATATCAGAACGAAGGATTAAGACTTTATTGCATGGATAGATAGAAGAAAATGAATGTTGGGAGGGGAATATTTTGATTAAATGTACACTATATAAATAATTTTGACAATAACTGTTACTTACAAAGGAAATTATCATAACTGCCCTAAAATGCAAATTTTGCTTTTTATGTTCTAATACACTTTTCTTTAAGAACAGGTATTTCTTAGGAAATATAATTAGCACCTGTGGAATATGCATTTCACGCCAAAATAAGGCAGCTACCTTTTTTTGGTGCCATCTGTCCAATTCTGTGAGATTTGCTGAAGGGAAAGGTAGTTTTCTGTGCAGTATTGTTCTTTTTATACATGAACTCATTAATTTGTTTTGGTTTATAGTGTGTTATTTTTCCCCTTTTATAATTTTGAAGTGTCCTTTTAACAAAACAGATCTAGATGATTTAATTACCTAGGGGATTTGAACAGCTTTCATGGTGAAGGACAAACACATTAAGAAAACTAATACACAGATCCAGACTGTGGTTTCTGATGCTGCTGACCAAGACTGTGGTCTGGAAGATATCGCAAATATCAAAAAAGTGTGGAGTCTACATTTTGCACTTGTCTTCTAGTGCTTCACCACGCCACATCAAAATCCAAGAGGAGAGCATTAAAAATATTTATAATATATTACACTCATTTTTAAACTCTCACAAATGTTTGAGGCACAAAGCAGCTGATGTAAACAGCATGACAAGAGCTGATGCTGGTATACTATAGTTGGTGTGTGTTATCCATGACACTACCCACAGACATTTATTTTAAAATCTACAAACTGTCAAAAGAAAAAAGAGCATGATTGGCACAGTCATCACAGCATGTACACATGTACTTATTTGTAGTCTGATATATACACCTCGTACATGCATGTGATAGCCAATGGGACAAATTGCAGTTGTGAAAAATTGTGGAGCCAGGTTATTAATTTATTGTGTATTTTGCCTGTCCTCTGTCTACTAAGCCATGTCTCCCAGGTTTATTCTAACATTACAACTCTCTCTGCAGCTTCAAACAGAAGATGATAAAATAAAACATCAGTTTTGCTCCAGAAACATTTCCTCCCCATGCCACTAGTTGTGGAAATTTCTTCTTCAAAATTATTCTAGGCTAGGGGTTAGGATGGGCAAGATGTAGCCCTAGGTACCTAGGGCTACAAAAATGAGTCCCGGTTTAAAACACCACCAAAAATATTACTAATGTCTCTAAAACATTACTAATTCTAGAGATGGCTTTTTGTTTGTTTTTGGTAACATATATGCAACCTAAAAATTGAATGATGGTTGATGTTGTCTAAAAGTTTTATTGGTACTCTTTTGGATATCCTGAATAACAAATCATGCTTTTATTATGAATAACATGCTGCTCTGAAACTCAGAATGATAAAACCTTTAATATTGTGGACACACACTCTCCCCCCACCCCCAGAGTAGGGAACTAGGCTAGGACTTGGGAGACCAGGGTTCCCATCTCTATTCCTCTACAGCAGGGATGGGCAAACTTTTTGGCCTGAGGGCCACATCTGGGTTCCAAAACTGTATGGAGGGCCGGGTAGGGAGGGCTCTGCCTCCCCAAACAGCCTGGCCCCCGCCCCCTGACTGCCCTCCTCAGAACCCTTGACCCATCCAAACCCCCTGCTCCTTATCCACTGACCGCTCCCCCTGGGACCCACCCTCTATCTAACTCCCCCTGCTCCCTGTCCCCTGACTGCCCTGACCCCATCCATCCCCCCCACCCCCTGACAGTTCCCCCGGGACTCCCACGTCTATCCAACCCCCCCTGCTCCCTGTCCACTCCCTGGAACCCCCTGCCCCTTATCCGATCCCCCTGCTCCCCACCCATTTACCATGCCGCTCAGAGCACCAGGACTGGCAGCCACTCTGCCCGGCTGGAACCAGCTGCGCCGCTGTGCAGTCTAGAGCCCCGCTGCCCAGAGCTCTGACAGCATGGCGAGCTGAGGCTGTGGGGAAGGGACCGGGGGCTAACCTCCCTGTCCGGGAGCTCAAGGGCCAGGCAGGACGGTCCCATGGGCTGGATGTGACCTGCAGGCCATAGTTTGCCCACCTCTGCTCTACAGACTTCCTGTGTGAACTTGGGTAAGTCATTTAGTCTGTCTGTGTCAGAGTTCCCCAGCTGTGTCATTGGTAGTATCACTTTCTTACCTCAGAGAGGTGTTAAAAAGATTGTGAGATGCTGAGATACTGGGGTAGTGGGGGCCATATAAGTACCTGAGATCGACAGAATACTTCTCCATACAGTCATATTGTCTTAGGTCAAGTGGGCAGTAGGAGTCATAGGTGCCGACTTCCCCTCTTTCCCCTGGGTGCTCGACCACCCCCCCCCCACTCCACGCCTTCCATGACACCCCACCCATCCCTTCCCTGCCCCCATTCCAACCCCTTCCCCAAAGTCCCCACCCCAACTCCGCCGCCTCCCTGCCCCTATTCCAACTCCTTCCCCAAATCCCTGCCCCAGCCTCTTCCCCGCCTCCTCCCCTGAGTGCACCACGTTCACACTTTTCCCTCTCCTCCCGGAGCGTGCTAATGCGGCCAAACAGTTGTTTGGTGGCAGCCGGGTGGGGAGCGTTGGGAGGCAGGCAGAGGAGTGGGGATGAGGCGTGCTCAGGGGCAGAGGAGGAGGGCGGTGGGGGGGAAGGGAGCTTGGCTGGCGGTGGGTGCAGAGCACCCACTAATTTTTCCCTGTGCTCCGCAGCCCCGGAGCATCCACGGAGTCGGTACCGATAGTAGGGAGTGCTTTGTTAATATTGCATGCTTAGGTGGAGGCAAAACTATGCTTTTGGCAGCATAGCTTATTTCAGCACAGTTTGAAGGTATCACTGCATTTACACTAGGGTCTTTTGCTGGCATAGCTGTGTTGGTCACAAATCAGAGCTCTGATCAAAATAGCCATGCCAGCAGAAGTTTATATTGTAGACCTGGCCTTCTGATATTCTCTGCCAGTGGGTGTACGTATATCTGAGATTTTTACAAGGGCTCGATTAATCGCAGTTAACACACGCAATTAACTGCAAAAATTAATCGTGATTAATCGCATTTTTAATATCCTTGTTAAACAATAGGATTCCAATTGAAATTTATTCGATAGTTTGGATGTTTTTCTACATTTTCAAATATATTGATTTCAATTGCAACACAGAATACAAAGTGTACACTGCTCACTTTATATTATTTTTATTACAAATACTTCCACTGTAAAAATGATAAACAAAAGAAATAGTATTTTTCAATTCACTTAATACAAATACTGTAGTACAATCTCTTTATCATGAAAGTTGAACTTACAAATGTAGCATTATGTACAAAAAACCCTGCATTCAAAAATAAAACAATGTTAAACTTCAGAGCCTACAACTCCACTCAGTCCTACTTCTTGTTCAGCCAATTGCTAAGACAAACAAGTTTGTTTACATTTATGGGAGATAATGCTGCTGGCTTCTTATTTATAATGTCACCAGAAAGTTAGAATAGGCATTTGCATGGGACTTTTGTAGCTGGCATTGCGAGGTATGTATGTGCCAGATATGCTAAACATTCTTATGTCCCTTCATGCTTCCTCCATCAGAGGACATACCTCCATGCTGGTGACGCTCATGTGACAGGTTGGACCCCCTGGGATGTCACCTGGTGTTCTGGGACGCCACTGAGGCAGACTCTTCTGCCAGCCTCAGCCCCTTTTACCTGGTCTTGTTGCGCTAAGCTCCCCAGCCTTTTCTAGCCAAGCACACAGGCAGGGCCACACCCAGCTGCACCGAGAAACAGAGATCTGCTCTGAGAAGGCTCAGCATAAAGGGCTTTCCACAACACCCAGATGTCCACCCCCACCCTTGGAGTACAAACCCAAAATTATATGAAATTCACCTCTTCCCTCAATATGGAGGAGGGTATGCACAACTTCTCTCACGCCCCTCCCCCCCACAGTTAGAAATCACATAAACTGGGTTATATTGTAAACCAGAAATACATTTAACTATAACAGGTGTA
The DNA here is from genome assembly GCF_965140235.1 of Caretta caretta. Lineage (NCBI taxonomy): Eukaryota > Metazoa > Chordata > Testudines > Cheloniidae > Caretta > Caretta caretta. The sequence goes on along the minus strand of NC_134214.1, from coordinate 69,863,229 downwards.
TTTTAAGTAGTTAAGGAGGTAGCAGACAGAACAAGGCAGATTACTAAGAAAATAAAACAGAGCACACAAACTAAGCTTAATACACTAAAGAAACTGGTTACATGTAAATTCTCACCCTAAACATGGTTCTAATAATCTTCTTCACAGGCCAGATGCTCTTCCAGCCTGGGTCCAGTTCTTTCCCCCAGTTCAGTCTTAGTTGTTTCCCTCAGTCATCTTCGGTGGATTAGGAGGGGAGAACTGACAACCCAGATTACCTCACTCCCCAGCCTTAAATAGGATTTGCATAAGGTGGGAGTCCTTTGTTTCCTAGTTTGACCTCCCACCCCTCCTAGCTCATCATGGAAAAGTACACAATTCAAGATGGGTTCCAGTGTCAGGTGACATGGTCACATGCTTCTATAGGGCCCCTGTAGCCATTCTTCACAGGCTGACCCACACGTTCACAGGAAGACTAAGCTCTTTTACACCCCATTGTCTCGTGCTGATGGACCATCAGCACTGTCAGGTGTTGTACCTGAAATGTTAGCAGGGGGCGTCACCCAAAGTATCATAGTCGAAATATAGATACATAGTCAATATTCCTAATTTCAGATACAGAAATGATACTTGCATACGAATAGGATAATCACATTCATTAAATCATAATCTTTCCAATAATATCTCACATGAGCTATCTTGTATAAAGTATATCTCAGTTATGTCCTGTTCATATCATAAGCATATTTTCATAAAGAATATGAAATCACACGTCACAGGTCAATAAAAATAATGCTTTAATTAAATTTGTGATTGAACTCCTTGGGGAGAATTGTATATATTCAGTTCTGTTTTACCCACATTCTGCCATATAATTCACATTGTAGTAGTCTCGGATGTTGTTAGTTTTAAGAACGCTTTTACGGTAGATTTGACAAAACGCAAAGAAGGTACCAATGTGAGATTTCTGCAGATAGCTGTAGCACTCGATCCAAGGTTTAAGAATCTGAAGTGCCATCCCAAATCTGAGAGGGATGAGATGTGGAGCCTGCTTTCAGAAGTCTTAAAAGAGCAACACTCCGATGCGGAAACTATAGTACCCGAACCACCAAAAAAGAAAATCTACCTTCTGCTGGTGGTATCTCACTCAGATGATGAAAATGAACATGAATCAATCTGTACTGCTTTGGATTGTTATTGAGCAGAACCCATCATCAGCATGGACACATGTCTTCTGGAATGCTGGTTGAAGCATGAAGGGACATATGAATCTTCAGTGCATCCGGCATGTAAATATCTTGAGACGCAAGCTACAGCAGTGCCATATGAAAGCCTGTTCTCACTTTCAGGTGACGTGAACAAGAAGCAGGCAACATTATCTCCTGCAAATGTAAACAAACTTGTTTGTCTGAGCGATTGGCTGAACAAGAAATAGGACTGATTGGACTTGTAGGCTCTAAAGTTTTACAATGTTTTATTTTTGAATGCAGTTATTGTTATGTACATAATTCTACATTTTTAAATTCAACTTTCATGTCAAAGAGATTGCACTACAGTACTTGTATTAGGTGAATTGAAAAATACTATTTCTTTTGTTTTTTTACAGTGCAAATATTTGTAATAAAAATAAATGTAAAATGAGCACTGTACACTTTGTATTCTCTGTTATAATTGAAGTCAATATATTTGAAAATGTAGAAAACATCCAAAAATATTTAAATAAATGGTATTTTATTATTGTTTAACCGTGTGACTAATTATGCAATTAATCTCAATTAATTGTTTTAATTGCTTGACAGCCCTAATTTTTACTTAATTTTGTATGTCTCAATTTTTGAATACCCAAGTCAAAACACTTTAAAAAGACTTGATTTCTGGAAAGTTCAGAAAACCATCCTCTGAAAATCAGGCCCCTCTAAAGTTTCTGGGTTAGGCACACAGAAATTGAGGCAACGAACATCAGCATCACTTTTGAAACTTTTGACCATACATATGTGTGTATAATGAGTTTGTGTGACTTGGAAGATAAAGACACAGATATATGTGTAATTCACATACCTCAGGTCTCTGTAGAAATATTACATTAGTCAAACAATGTGGGGTGGGTTAAAGGTAGAAACCAATTAAAATGATCACTGGAAAAATGTCTATAGAATAATATTTTTAAAAAGAATATTTCAAAGAATCCATGTGAGATTGCTTCTTAAATTACTAGCCATGTTTCATGCAATCCCTTAGGAGCTTCTATCAGCGAAGGATGGAAAGAGCTTATGAGTAGAGCCCTACCAAATTCGTGGCCATGAAAAACGCATTTTGGACCATGAAATCTGGTGCTTTTACACTATATTTTATACTATACAAATTTCACGGGGGAGACAAGTGTTTCTCAAATTGAGAGTCCTGACCCAAAAGGGAGTGTTGTGTGTGTGGGGGGAGAGGGTGGTGGCTATCACAAGGTTATTTTAAGGGGATGGAAGTATTGCCACCCTTACTTGTGCTCTGCCTTCAGAGCTGGGCAGCCGGAGAGCAGTGGCAGTTGGCTGGTTGCCCAGCTCTGAAGGCAGCGCCCCACCAGCAACAGTGCAGAAGTAAGGGTGGCAATACAATACCATGCTATCCTTACTTCTGCACTGCTGCCTTCAGAGCTGGGCAGCCAGAAAATGGCAGCTGCTGACCAAGGGCCCACTCTGAAGGGAGCAACACAGAAGTAATAATATACCATGCCATGCTTACTTCTGCAGCTGCCGCTCTGTGGCTGCTCAGCTCTGAAGACCGAGCCGCTGGCAGCAGCAGCGCAGAAGTAAGGATAGCAGTACTGCAACCCCCATCACAATAACCTGGTGACCCCCCCGCATCCCCACCCCCAGAACTCCTTTTTGAGTCAGGACCCCTACAATGACAATACTATGAAATTTCAGATTTAAATAGCTGGAATAATTAAATTTATAATTTTAAAAATCCTATGACTGTCAAATTGACCAAAATGGACTGTGAATTTGGTAGGGCCCTACTCATGAGCTAAAAAGTCCGAAAGAAGCTGGCAGTGCAATGTATAAGCTGCATTGACTGGACCAGGTTATTACTATTATTATTTAGGAAATTTCTGCAGTTAGTTTTCACTCATGCTAAGCACTAGTTTAATTTAGCAGTGTATAGTACTTATCTCTCATAATCAAATATAAATGGTAGAGGATGCTAGTGAAAAATATAATGGATGACTAACTACATATCCTGCATTTCCATTCCCTTTTACTTAAACTGTCCCCATCTAATGTCATCCTCTTTTACTCCTTTGCCAATAGTAACACCTGATCCTTACATTGATCCTCTGGCATATGCCAGTTGTAGTCTCTCCCTCTGGATTTTGCTGGCAATGCCTGGTATGTCAAGATCCATAAATGTGATGCTAATTACAGTGGATTCCAGTCATTTATACTCACTCAATTTTATCTTTCTGTTCAGCAATTTGTTGTGTAAAGTAATGTGACAAGGCTCTCAACTCTGCCTGGCATTCTTAATTCTGATGGGTTTTCCTATAATGACATTTGTGTGTGTGTGTGCAGCTCACAGATTTGCTTAGTTTGTCTATTTAAATTAAAATGTATGGTAGTTATTCTTTACAGTCTGTTCCATTCTTCTTCCAGTTCAGAATTCAGACATCTTGTGTTACAATACGTATCCAAACTTAGGACAAGCCTATAGTTTAGATTTTTTTCTATTTCCTTTTTTTTTTTTTTTTTTTGGTAGCTGATTTTGGCTAATCATGAATGAAATTGTGTAGAATATTGGGCATTGTATTCCTTGTGACAAATTGATTTAAAAAATTAGTTACGCCAAGACCATTTTAAATTTTTCCCTGGCCATGCTGCATATAAGAGCAGCAGTCTGTCCCATCAAATTGGGAATTTGAGAAAGAGTGAACAAACAACTTCAATTGGAAACATGGTTAGCAAGCGTTGCATATACTGTAAGAAGCAGATAAATGCTGGTTTATTACAAGAGTGAACTTAATAGAAAAAATACTGTGTTTTTTCCCTTTAGAAAGAAAGAATAAATCAAATTAACCAGTGCAAAATAAATAAATAAATCAGGCCTGAAAACTGCTGTCTGTATCCTGGCAAAATTCCTATTGACTTTTTTACAAAGTCCTTCCTGAATGAGAACTGCAAGATTTGGCCCCAAATGAAAACATAGACATAAACCTAATTCAAATATCTCTTATTTGAGGAGAAAAGCCTGAGCAGGTGGCCTGGGCACTGTGCAGTTGTTGGAAGGAATCTTTCCCCCCAAGGCTAAAGTGCAGCTCTTTAGAAACCCCACATAGGTTACTCTGCCCAACTGCTGAAGCAGGCTTCACAATCCTTTATGTTGTTCCTTGATGATGGAAATAAAAGATCACTGCAGTAGAAGATTTTTAGGCCTACCTCCATCCATCTGCTGCACTGCCATGCAGGAACCTCCCCACAGAGCGGGGGGTTTGCTTTTTCATGCTCTGCCCCGCCCCCCATCTTGTTCTCCCTTACTCAGCAGAACTATACTTGGTTCTGTTATGAAGGGGACATCATCAGTCAAAAAAGCAGAGGCAGGATTCAACCCCCACCCCATCTAATTATGTTTGAATTATGGTTGATGCTATCCCTGAGGCCCAAAACAGAGCAGAAAGCTAAATGTGCCCTAACTATAGGTGATATCCTCAGCTGTAGAATGAATATAAGTCTTGGAAAGTGATAGCAGTAAAGGAAGAAGAGTTTTTCAACTACTTTGTTTTAAGGTGATTATAATGATCATTAATTAAGTCGGCAGTAAATTCTGTTAATAGCTTGGCTTCTTAATCAGTTTTACTTTTCTTTTACACAAGTATTTCAGTTTGCTTTTAAATTTACTCTAAAAACAAGTAGAGCAGTTGGAAAGGCCCAACATGTAAGCTGTCGCAAAACAGTCCATTTTTATATATATTTTTAATACTGTCTATTTTATAATCTCTGAAGGGCCTCACAATCGTACATTAAAACTGATATGCATTTGGACTCATACACCTCTGTGTGTATCAGCTGTGATTCCGGGTAACCATTAAAATAATTTGTGAGCACCGTATATGCTAGTCAACTTTGGCCTAGGTACATCCATAGAGGACACAATATATTTAACTGTTTGATCAGTTACCCACAATATTTCTAATAATTCCCCCTTCTGAATGTATCCGAGGCCAAATAGTGGTAGCATTGATAAATGGCAGTCTTTAAGGGTGACTGTATTAAAAAAGAAAGTAAAATATGAACATTAAAAAAAATCCATGTGGTGTGCCACCTTTCCAGAAGTTGGGCTTAACTCATTTCTTAAGGAATTTGGGTAGTAATGTAGACAGTTGTTTCCACGCTGCCATGTCACAAGGAGGTACTTTTAAAAAGTAGCAGAGTTAAAATACCTTTCTTTCTGTTAAGACAGGGACTCCAGCGGTTTGACACCCGGCTGGAGCAGACTCTGGTGACATTTGAGTGAGAGATCTTACATCTCTCTGAGGTGGAGTTAATCTTAGGTTGTGTGTGGTACCTTTAACAAGGTCCCTCACCAAAGGCTCTTATGCAGAGTAAGCCACCACGGGATGGTGGAGTTAATCTTAGGTTGTGTGTGGTACCTTTAACAAGGTCCCTCACCAAAGGCTCTTATGCAGAGTAAGCCACCACGGGATAAGAGGGAAGGTGCTCTCATGAATTGGTAACTGGTTAATAGATAGGAAACAAAGGGTAGGAATAAATGGTCAGTTTTCAGAATGGAGAGAGGTAAATAGAGGTGTCCCCCAGGGGTCTGTTCTGGGACCAGTCCTATTCAACATATTCATAAATGATCTGGGAAAAGGGGTAAACAGTGAGGTGGCAAAATTTGCTGATGATACAAAATTACTAAAGATAGTTAAGACTGCAAAGACCTACAAAACCATCTCTCAAAACTGGGTGACTGGGCAACAAAATGGCAGATGAAATTTAATATTGATAAATGCAAAGTAATCCATATTGGAAAGCATAATCCGAGCTATACATATAAAATGATGGGGTCCAAATTAGCTGTTACCACTCAAGAAAGAGTCATTGTGGATAGTTCTTTGAAAACATCCACTCAATGTGCAGAGGCAGTCAAAAAAGCAAACAGAATGCTGGGAATAATTAAGAAAGGGATAGAAACTAGGACAGAAAATATCATATTGCCTTTATATAAATCCATGGTATGCCCATATCTTGAATACTGTGTGCAGATGTGGTCACCCCATCTCAAAAAAAAATATTGGAATTGGAAAAGGTTCAGAAAAGGACAACAAAAATGATTAGGGATATGGAACGGCTTTTGTATGAGGAGAGATTAATAAGACTGAGACTTTTCAGCTTGGAAAAGAGACGGATAAGGGGAGATATGTTTGAGGTCTATAAAATCATGACTGGTGTAGAGAAAGTAGACAAGGAAGTGTTGTTTACTACTTCTCATAACACAAGAACTAGGGTTCACCAAATGAAATTAATAGGCATCAGGTTTAAAACAAACAAAAGGAAGTATTTCTTCACACAACGCACAGTCAACATGTGGAACTCCTTGCCTAGTGGATGTTGTGAAGGCCAAGACCATAATAAGGTTCAAAAAAGAACTAGATAAATTCATGGAGGATAGGTCCATCAATGGCTATTAGCCAGGATGGGCAGGAATGGTGTCCCTAGCCTCTGTTTGCCAGAAACTGGGAATGAGTGACAGGGGATGGATCACTTGATGATTACCTGTTCTGTTCATTCCCTCTGGGGCACGTGGCATTGGTCACTGTCGGAAGACAGGATACTGGGCTAGATGGACCTTTGGTCTGACCCAGTAGGGCCAGTCTTATGTAGTAGTTGGAGTAGGTTTGTGTGTGATAGCAGCCTGACTGGAACTGGAAGGCAGAGTTAGTTCTTTGCTGCAGCTATGAAAGTGGTGTTGTTATTATGTATGTTTTTCTGCTGTGTTTTCTGTTGTGTCCAATCTTGCTCAAAGCAGTAACAGGAACAGTGTGCACACTGTAAACAAAAAATAGACTAGGAAAACATGGTGTGGGTCTGTGTGCATTCATTTCTCTCCTGACAGGGAATAACCTCACAGCAGAAATCTCTATCCTTTCTTCATTTCTCATGGTCTAGAATGCTGAAGTCAGTGGGGCTCAGAGTGGGCGCTGGGGATCACCCACTCAGCCAGTTGCAGGATCAAGATCTAAGGCCAGAAATTTTAGAAGTGTGTAGCATGCACAGCTGGGGCTAGGTTTCCAAGTGCTCAGCACTAGAGAAAGATAATTCTGTTTTGTGGAGGATTTTGATATTTCAAAATTTGATTTTGTTCCAGTTTAGAAGAAAACAAACACAAAAATGCAATTATCCATGAAAGGGAATAGTGTCCTGGCTTTGGGGTAGTCTGTGGTAGTCCCTGGGCTGTGGACCCTGGAACCCCTGGGAAACTAGGCTGCCAAGCTGCCAGGAGGCTAGAAGCCCAAGTTTCCCAGCAATCTGCCAGACAAGCTGCCAAAGAGCTGGGCAAGTGAGCTGGCAGGAAATCAGACAGGTTTGCAAACCTGCCTGGCTGGCAGAGTTCTGTCAGAACTTAGTTGATATTGAGCCGTTTCTGCCAAATGTTTTGATTTCAATGAATTCTGATTAAAATAATTTTTGTTTGAATTTTTCTGATCATATGTACTCAACACCCTGTAATTTCCAAGTAAGAATAATAAGAACTTGAATCAATATACCAGGCTTCCTTTCATGTATATTTACATTGGAATTATTTGAATAGGGCTCAATATTTCCCCTGCATATTCTGAACTTTAGTATATTAAAGGGAATAAAAAAGTTTGTGGTTTATACTGAAAGTCCAGTTTAGTTTGGACAGTCATCCAACACTTTGGATTCTTAGCAAAACTAAACAAGCCTGTCAGGTCCACAAAATTGGGCTGGTTATATCCTGAAAAGAGGTTTTCCTTGTGAGATTTTCAATACTTCATTTTCCAACCAGCTGTGAATAAGGCAAATAACAGCCTTCCTCACAGTATTCTGATTGATCTCCTTCTACACAAATGTAAGAAAATGATAAATAAGAAGGCAAAACAAGTTTTGACTACCTCACATAAAGTCTGAGTTTCATTTGAGATTTGAACAAAGGTGTCAGGGCAGTTTGCCAGTCTTTGGTAAAAGTGACAAAATCCTTAAAGAGGCAAATTCCTTTTCCTTCTGCGTCCCTCTGCAGTGCTTCCTGATAGGATGTTAGACCATCTCAGGAGCCTAACTAATGAATAGGAAGGCTTAGGTTGTGGCTGAAAATCATTCTCATGAAGAGGGGGTATCCATATACACCCCCTGCCCCCATGCACACACTTTGATGGTAGGACTAAAAAACCCACTACAAGTAGCAGGTTCCATGTTTTTTCTCCATTTTAGTTTTTTTAGGTCTTTCCACTATGTGTTTTCCTATTCCAGTAACAACTGAAGGCCTACAGTATATTAATCCTTCTGTACTTGAACATCTTCTGTTAAATAGTGTATCTTGAATTAATCTGACCTAATTTTGGCCATATCGATATCCAAACATAAACATATTTTATTTTTTACCTCTATTTGCAATAGCCAACTTTACTTAGTTTAGCAATTAACCTCTGATTAGAGAAATATAGGCACTGTTATGAGGAAACAATCCTGAATTTTTCAAGTCAATGTGCTGATCTGTTTACATAATCCCCAGTTATTCGTATTTTATTTCCATTCAAGGATTTGTCTGTTTTTAGTTATTCTGAGAGAAACCTCTCCCTATATGTCTAAGATCCAAAGCAGGTGGAATCATCAAGTAAAATTCTTGCTATCATTGTTAGATCATTGTTAGTTTAAAGGTTCTCTTTCTCAGTGCCCATGACAAAGGATTACAGATAACATAGACCTGAACTTCCCCTAAACCTTTTCCCCAGTAAGTTACATTATCCCAGTTTAGGCCTCTAAATCTTTGATTCATTGCACTAAATTCCATTTTTAGAAACATACATTTTATATATCTGAACCTTCAAAAATATGAAATAGAAATAATAATTATGATTATGTGTATTATATGGAGTTTTATTCATAAATATTGTTATTGATAATTAGTTTATGTAGGTGCCCAGAGACCTTACTCAGGATTGAGGTCCCACATGGGACAGCCTGCTTCCTGACCCAAAAATTTTACAATCGAAGGTCTCAATCCTGCTAGTGTATCTGCATGGGCAGGCCTTTATGGCCATGTTTAGCTCAACTAAAGTCAGTATGGTTCCATGCTGATGCCAGATCCAGTTGCATAAACCGTGCCTAATTTAAGACAAGTGAGGGTTACACACAATAAAAAGGAAAGGGGAAGAGAGGATGAAGGTCAGAGTAATAAGATCACATTGAGAAAAATACAGAGAAAAGTAAGACAAATTACTGATCATTACCATTGTACTCAGGAAAAAACAAACAACAAAACCCTGATGTATTCATTACATGGAAACTTACAAAGTATTGTAAATGGCAAACGACCAAATAAATACAGCTATGGAAAATAAATGCCTTTGTGCAGGGTTGTTAAAGCATGATAGATGTGTTGTCAACCTACTGCAGCTAAAAGCAAAATACACGAGTTGAAAAAGAAAAAAAGAGAATTGAACAAAATCAGTCACTGGGGTGTCAGTTGTTAAATGCTGACAAGTGGCAAAGGTTGCTTATTCTGCTTTAAAGCTTTGGGAGCTTTCTTGCGAATTTGGACTCTTTGGCCTGGTCTACATTATAAAATTAGGTCAGCATAACTGTGTCGCTCAAGAGTATGAAAAACCCATTCCCCTGAGTGGCAGAGTTGAGCTGACCTAAGTTAACATGTAAACAACACTAGGTTGACAGAAGAATTCTTCCAATGACCTAGCTCCTGTCTTTTGGGGAGGTGGATTACCTATACAATGGAAGAACCCAGCCAGTTGGTGTAGGTAGTGTCTACACTGAAATGCTGCAGCAGCACAGCTGCACTACTATGCAGTTTTAAGTGTAGACAATCCATTTGCTAAGAATCAGGCCTGGTCTACACTAGGAATTTTCTTTCATATAGCTGTATCTCTTGGGGGTGTGAAAAATCCATCTATGTCTAAACCAGCCTAGCTCCCTGGTGTAGACCAGTGCTGGATTGATGGAAGAATTCTTCCATCATCCTAATTACCACCTCTTGGGGGAGCTGGATTACCTACACTGGTGGGAGGAGCCCTCCTCCGCATAGCTAGTATCTATACTGAAGCGCTACAGCAGCGTAGCTGAGTCACTGCAGGGTTTTAAGTGTAGACAAGCCCTCGGGAATGAAAATTGGCCATTTCCCTTCATCCATTTACACCTCAAAATCCATGTTATCAGGGAAAGTTTCATAACAAGGTTATAATAAGCATGTTTCACTAGGTTCTTTAGATTTTGGTCTCAAAATCTCAATCAGTGTTGTGTATCTGTCTGACTGAAACGAAGAGTTAAGAGGAAGGTTGTGAAGCCTAGTAACTGACTTCACCGTAAGAAAATCCCAATTCTCCATTTACTAAATTGCTTAACAATTAAGTATTTAATACTATTAATATTAACAATTAATAATTAATACTATTTGTGGCAGTTGGGGATCAAGCAGGTAATTCTGAGATATTCCATTCCTTCCGCTGAGGATATTTTTCAAAGAAACAAGTCTGTTGGGGAAAACAGGACTATTTAGAATTGTGTTCTTTAAAAGATTTACATTAATGGGAGTTAGTCTTAATGATTTTGTTTTTAGATATTTTAGCCTGTGGTGGTTAGGGTTTTTGTCTTCTTGCATAGAAGACGTGGTCTGTAAGTTAAGATTCTTTTTCCAGAAACTGACCTTTTCCAGCCAGAGCTGTGGAATGGTGACATTGAATTTATATATTCTGCAGATACCCAGGCCATTTTCAGTTCTCTTCCAGTGCTACCCACTTTCTGGGCATGTTGCTTTCACCACAGCAGAAGGAAGCATGTAGCCACTTTGCACTGGTGTAACGTCCCTCCTGGTTCACTTTTCAAACCCTGGGCAAGGCAGCAGAGATTGTCAGAAGTTTCTTGAGTAAATCTGGTACATTAACTAATGAATGAGAGTAGCATTCTTTGACGTACTAATTTAATGTTATGGGTCTAGATTGAAGAAACACACTTAAACCAAGAGGACAGACATTTAATCTCATCTTTGAGGCTGAAGAAAAACTACACTGGTACAGTTTAGAAGTCTTAAATACAAAAAGACAAAGTCTGGACGCTGAAAAACATACATGCATGTAGCAGTTTCTCAGTTCATTGCTGTAGATGTTTGCCTGTGAGAATAGTGAGTCTCCCAAAAAGAGGTTTTCATTCCCTGGCATTCTGAGGCCTAGTGATGAGGTGTAATTAAGTCATACTTCAGACAAGCCTTTAATACACAATCAAAAATGGATTGTCCAATTTACTGCACAGAATATTAAGTGAGTCCCTGGCTTTCTTTGGGAGGTATGCTTTGGTGAGGAATACTGTGGCATTTCCTTTGTTTACATTTGGTCATTGCAAAGGCTTTTCTTAATCTTCAAAGGATACTCTTTGAGGTTGTGTAGCCAGCTCAGAGGAATCCTTCCCTTCCAAGGGAGTTTAGGTAAACATCCTTGGTGTAACTAGTTATTTTAGTATTTTAGTATATATTTCTCCTAGGGACTCTTCCCATATAGACAGCCTACAATTTCTTTGTACAGCGAGGATAAGAATGTATTGAAAATTATAAATCCTAGTTACAGGGAATCCTCAGACTTACGACGCCCGACTTACATCAGACGCCACTTATGACGCTTTTCAATTAACTGCCTGTTTCGCCCCTTCAATGCTTGTTTCACCCTTGCGATGCTTGATTTGCATAAAGGTCGCTTGAAATCACTTCCTGGTTGCGTTATACTGGTATGGAGCTGGAAGGGGTTGCTTCTGGTTGACTTTGAGACAACAGGGTAGCTTGTTGCCAGGTAGGGTTGCTGCTTGTTTTTGGTTGGCTCCCGGCCCAGGCTCAGCCAATCAGAAAGCTTGAACAGTGATTGACTGAGGCTCAGCATGTGTGCCATTCTCCCTGGCTTTCTGAGCCTGTGTTGCTGGCATTCTGAGCAGCATATGTGAGTTTATATGTTTATTTGAATGCTGTTTACAAAATACAGTGTACAGTAAATACATTGATGTTGCCACATGAGTCATCTATAATTGATTTAGTACAAAAATCTGGGTTATTGTGGTGAAAATAGTGTATCAGGCCTTGGTTCAGGAATCAATCCCCCCTTCATACCATTGATTCCTATAGGAAAAGCGGTTTCAACTTACAAAGTTTCTACTTACAACGCAATTCTGAGGAACGAATTGTGTCGTAAGTCCGAGGATTCCCTGTACAATTATTTCATCACAGTTAGACACTGAAATAAGTGGAAAATGTATTGTTAATTTTTATATGGTCTATCATTGTGGCGGCTAGTTGCTTTAAAAACAGATTTCAGTGCAATGGTGGTGGGGGAGTTACCCACAAAGCTGTTAATTAAAACCTAGACATAATAAATACGTCCTGAAGGTAACTAGATTTTCGCTATGATGGATTAATTTTCCATGGGAGTGAATTCCAAAGGGAGGGCCCTCAACTGAAGAATGCCCTGATGCTGTGCATGGAGTGTTTTAACGTAGAAACAAGTAACGAGATATTTCTCAACTGACCGTAACTGCCGTGTCGTGGTGTGAGGTGAGAAGGGATTTCATAAATATGAGTCCCAGATTAACTATGGCCCAGGATTATTTCTTTGATGGCATCCACAGTTGAAAAAGAAGTCAGCTATGAGATGTATGCCAAGAGCATTTTCTTGCTGCTGTGCTACTCAGGAGGTGAGAAGCAGGATATTCTATGTTAAGGAGAGATTCCATGTAGCCTTCAGGGGTAGCCATAAGCAGATCATATGAAATGTAGTCTAGTGTGGAAGTAACAGACATGTCTGTATCTGAGAGGAAAGATCATTGCCTCCTGGCAGTCATAGTGAGCACCCCAGAGAACCGGTTTACTTGGGAGAAAAAATGGATCCAATAGGACTCTGAGGCTGTGAGATATTTTGCAAAGTTGGGCATATGCAGGCATCACCTGTGGCCATTGCTTATGATATTTCCTTCTGCCAACAAACATCACTTCCAGCTTATCCAGGCTGATATAAAACCAGTTAGTCTGCATCTAGATACTCAACCTCTGTTAGACATTGGGGGGCAAATTCATCCCTAATGTAATTCTTTCAACTTATTATTGGTGTGAATGGTGAATTTGGGAATGGGAGAGTAATGAGCCTGCAGAATACAGGTTTGAGGAATAGTCAGAAAGCCAACTACCTTCAACCTATAAATGTAAATTACAATTAGGGTTACCATATTTCCAAAAGGAAAAATGGGACACCACACTGGGTGGCCCACGTCCCCCCGCCCCTGAGGGCTGGCCCAAGCCACTTGCCTGAGCACCACTCCCCACACAGGACTGGCATCCTTCTTGCTTGATCTCTGTATGTGTCCTGCCTGAGTCCTGCCTCCAACCCTGTGCAGGGCTGGGCATTTGGCCCATTTGCTTTTGCCAACTGATCATTCCACTAAGAAAAACAATCCCTTTCCCTACGAAGAACTTGTGGCTGAGATTTTCCAAAGAGCCTCAAGAGTTTAGGTGCCCAAACCTTGGTGAAAAGTAATAAAAGTTGGGTGCCTAATTCCCTTAGGCTGGGATTTGCAAAGGAAATTAAATTAAGGAAAAGTGATAATACAAAAATTTAGTGATTTGTTGGTGATATAATTACAATAATCCAACAGTGTCATGCGGAGATATCATTGCTGTGGTTTTTTTGAAATTCTGGAGTGTAGTTACTCTGCCCACTAGTTTCCCAAGAGATCTTAAAATTTAACAAATAAAGGCCACTGTGAGTGATGAAATGAAGCAGGAGTGGAGCCATTTCAATTATACTTCTATTATATAGTCCTTGTTCGTAGTGCACTTCCTACTTCTTTGTAGTGCTTGCTGAAGTATGAAGTGGTTTCCATGAAGGAAAGATAGCTCTGATTTTATGACTAAGTGGATAGTGTGATTTCAACTTGCTGTGACAGCACTTCTGCGGTTGTGGCAGCTTGAGTAGCTCAAAAGGGAGAAAGCAGGGAAGAAAGAACACAAGGAAGCTGTGTCTAACTGGAACTAATGGTCAAGGCCACCTTGGCAAAGGCTAACATTTGATAATCCGGTAATGTTATTACAGACATAGCATGTGCACAAGAGTGAGTTTTTTGTTTTGTTTTTTAAGAGGAGATTTACCATTCTGCTTGACCAGACTATAGCTAGGCAGTGGTCATGAGATATCTGCTTCCTAATAAACCACATCGGAGTATTTCACCATTAATCTTGACTTCCTGTCCCATTTGTTTGTTTTCCCATCTGTTGTCTTTCATTGTGTGTTCAGAATCAGACTGTAAACTCTTAAATGCTTAACTTTAGGCCTCTGCTTAGGTCCTGTTGACTTCAGTGGGATTTAAATATGTGCTTAAGTGCTTTCCTTAATATGGATGTTTTACTGAGTAGTTTATCTACTATGCTAACTATGACTTATGGAAGGGGCAGCAGACTAAAAGTAAGTAAAAATATAATACTGAAAAGTTTTACTTAAGGGCCGGACAGCCCTTACTCACCAGTTACTCACATTGGTGAACAGTTACTCCCACTAATAGTCCTACTGCTGCCAGGGGGACTGTTCACCTTTGGGAATGAGGGTGTCACAGTCTTGTCCTCCCCAACCCATCCCCTGGCTTTTTCTCGATATACTTCTTTTTTCCCACTTTTCTCTGCTACATGGTCCTTTGATTTAATTCTCATCTGGAAGCAAGACAACAGCACTGATTTTTCTCCCCTTTAAAAAACAAACTATTTATTTCTATAGGAAGTTGAATGTTAATCATTTAGCTTTTGTTTAAAGAGACATTATACAGGAATATAGTCATTAGATCTTTTTATTTAAAAGCATGTTACCATATTACAGAATTGGCATCATGATAGCATCTATAATATGGCAGGACTGATTTCTATCCACATAGCCCTGTTGGTGCTTCCAGAGCAGTACTAGGCCATTTAGATACTGTGCCTTTTCCCCAAATGGAAGAAAGGGACCAGGGGACAATTAGTCAAAGTAGTAATTCTGGAATCAGTATAGTAGGAACCAGAGCTCACATTGAGTATATTCAAACTTCACTGTTAAGTGGATGCCAACTAAAGACCCAGTGATTGCTTATCAAACTGTTCTATTTTACAATGTACCTTCAAACACCTTTCATCAAGTTCCAGGGCTTGTTTGTGCACAGTCATGGGCAGAGGGAGGAGGTTTGTCTTCATTTGGATGCCAGAATATAATGTGCACTTTTAAGGAGTGCTCTTTGATGTGGGCACAGCTGCAAAATGAGGACAGACATGCATGGAATTAAGAGAGACATGCATGAACCTTTAACACAGGGGAGGGGTGCTAGCTGCCCGTCACCCATACTCTTCTATAGCAGGCATTTAATTGGTCCCATTGCGGGGGTTACCTTACCATAACTGAAAAGGTTAGTAGCAACTGGACATCTAACCTAGTGAATGCCAGTGAAAATGAGGTAGGATCAGAGGCTAAAATAGGGAAGGAACAAGTTAAAAGTCACTTAGACAAGCTAGATATCTTCAAATGGCCAGGGCCTGATGAAATACATCCTAGAATACTCAAGGATCTGACTGACGAGATATCTGAGCCATTAGTGATTATCTTCTAAAAGTCTTGGAAGACGGGAGAGATTTTAGAGGACTGGAAAAAGGGCAAATTTAGTGCCAATCTATAAAAAGGGAAATAAGGACAACCCAAGGAATTACAGACCAGTCAGATTAACTTTAGTACCTGGAAAGATGATGGAACAAATAATTAAGCAATCAATTTGTAAACACCTAGAAGATAATAAGGTGATAAGTAATGGTCAGCATGGATTTGTCAAGAAAAAATCATGTCAAACCAACCTAATAGCTTTCTTTGGCAGGGTAACAAGCCTTCTGGATGGGGGAAAGTGGTATATGTGGTATTGCTTGACTTTAGTAAGGCTTTTCATACTGTTTCGCATGACCTTGGGAAATACAGCCTAGATGGAGCTACTATCAGGTGGGTGCATAACTGATTAAAAAACCATTCCCAGAGAGTAGTCATCATTGGTTCATAGTCAAGCTGGAACTGCATATCAAGTGGGTCCCCACAGGGATCAGTTCTGGGTCCAGTTCTGTTCAATATCTTCATCAGTGATTTAGATGGTGTTGACACGGATCTTTACTGGCCTGCAGCTGGGCGGATGTTACTGGTATCAGTGAGAATTCAGAAACCAATATGCTTAATGCACAGTAATTTATTTGAGAAAGAATCATACAAGCAGTTAAGATTGCACAATACATATCTTTTCCTATAAGCCTCAGCTCCCCAAGCATAAACCCTCAGTAACTATGTTAGCTCTACACAATATCCAGATTGGCAAACAAAGCAGGTATATCTACCAATTCTAGATGGAAATGTCTTCTCTTTTCTTCCTCCCCTTCTCAGGTACTTGGTCTGTTAAGTGTCCCCCTGTCATAACCATACAGCTAAGGGTAGCCTAGAACTCCTCCTTACCTGTAAGGGGTTAAGAAGCTCAAATAACCTGGTTGGCACCTGACCAAAAGGACCAATGGGGAAAGAAGATACTTTCAAATCTTAGGCAGGGGGAAGGCTTTGTTTGATGTGTTCTCTTGGGAAGCAGAGAAGCATCAGGTCAGAAAACTCCTTCTCCTATAAACTATCCTAAAAGTCTTTCATATTACAAAAATTGTAAGTAAAAGCCAGGCAAGGCGTGTTAGATTATCTTTTGTTTTGCTTGTGTATTTCTCCTTTGCTGGAGGGAGGTTTATTCCTGTTTTTTGTAACTTTGAAACTAAGCCTAGAGGAAGTTCTGCTGTGTTTCTTTAATCTTTTGTTACCCTGCAAAGTTATTTTCCATCCTGATTTTACAAAGGTGATTTTTACCTTTTTTTTTTTTAAATAAAATCCTTCTTTTAAGAACCTGACTGATTTCTCTATTGTCCTAAGACACAGGGGTTTGGGTCTGTGATCACTTTGTAACCAATTGGTTAGAATGTTATTCTCAAGCCTCCCCAGGAAAGGCTTGGGGGGATATTTTGGAGGAATAGGAACTCCAAGTGGTCCTTTCCCTGATTCTTTGTTAAATCACTTGGTGGTGGCAGCGTACCATCCAAGGGCAAAGAATTTGTGCCTTGGGGAAGTTTTAACCTAAACAGGTAGAAATAAGCTTGGGGGTCTTTCACGCGGGTCCCCACATCTGTACCCTAGAGTTCAGAGTGGGGAGGGAACACTGACACTCCCAAAGCAGGGTCTTGGTTATCCTGATGACCTCCAGTTCTAACATCCCACAAATGTCCTTCGAGGAGGAGTCTCGGTTCCCCCGATGACGTCTCTCTCACAGTATCGAACTTCTTCAGATGTTAATTGGGGAATACTAATTTAGCTAATTTACTTTGCTTAGCATATATACTAAGCTAAGCTTTTGTTCTCACGTAAGTCATATGTTCCAGAAATATGCCCTGTGGGTGTCTTATTAAAAGTTTACTATAATTAATATTTTGGAAGGGAGTGTGAAGCAGACACTGACCAAAGCTAAATAATTGTTTATCCTCTCATCAATCATTCACTTAAGCTCTCAGCATGATGCCATCTGAGGTGGTCACTTTGACCCAGATTAGCTTGCTCCAAGCCCACTGATAGCATGATATTACATTTTCTTTGCTTTGTGAGCTGGTCCCTGCTGATATTCTAAAGTTCAGTGTTGAAACATGCATGCTGGTAGAAGCGGTATTAACTATTCAAATGCAGTTTCAGTACTTCCAGAATTTTCCACATCATTTATGAAATGCTAAGAGAATCCTGCTCCCAGAATCCTTTAGCAAGTTCAGACATACCTAGCCATACCAAACTCATGCTTGCCACATTTATTCGTATCAATGACAACAGTTCATAATAATTTGGCACCAGCCCAACAGATGCCATAGAGAGTACCCTTTTAAAATTTGTGGATGACACCAAGCTGGGAGGGGGTGCAAGTGCTTTCGAAGACAGGATTAAAATTCAAAATGATCTGGACAAACTGGGAAAATGTTCTGATGTAAATAGGATGAAATTCAATAAAGATAAATGCAAAATACTCTACTTAGGAAGGAACAGTCATTTGCACACAAACAAAATGGAAGGGGAAATGACTGCCTAGGAAGGAGTACTGCAGAAAGGGATCTGGGGTCATAGTGGATCACAAACAAAATATGAGTCAAGAGTGTAAGACTGTTGCAAAAAAAAAGCAAACATCATTCTGGGATGTATTAGCAGGAGAGTTGTAAGCAAGACATGAGAAGTAATTCTTCTGCTCTACTCTGCGCTGATTAGGACTCAACTGGAGTGTTGTGTCTAGTTCTGGGCGCCACATTTCAGAAAAGATGGGGACAAATTAGAGAAAGTCCAGAGAGGAGCAACAAAGATGATTAAAGGTATAGAAAACGTGACCTATGAGGGAAGATTGCGAAGACAAGGTTTATTTAGTCTGGAGAAGAGAAGATTGAGAGGAGACATGGTGACAGTTTTCAAGTACATAAAAGGTTGTTGCAAGTAGGAGGAGGGAGAAAAATTGTTCTCTTTAACTTTTGACTATAGGACAAGAAGCAATGGGCTGACATTACAGCAAGGGTGGTTTAAGTTGGGCATTAGGAAAAACTTCCTGTCTGGCATAAATTGCCTGGGGAGGTTGGGAAATCGCCATCATTGGAAATTTTTAAGAGCAGGTTAGACAAACACCTGTCAGGGATGGTCTAGATAATACTTAATCCTGCTGTGAGTGCAGGGGATTGGACTAGATAATCTCTCAAGGTCCCTTCCAGTCTTATGATTCTATATAACCCAAAACTGGTGCCCGGGTTATAGGGCTCCTTAACATGTAACCCATAACACAAAGTAGGCTCTTGCGAGCCTACCACCCAGGACTCAGCTCTCTCTGAGTCCTAGCACCCTTCTCCCCACACCCTGTGGTGCAGCAGGGTGGGGACTTCAGCCCATTTAGGACATAAGTTCTCACCCTATCACATGAGCCCAAGGCCCCTAACAAAATCCCAAGTCTTTTACCTCTGGGAACCATTCATTTTATTCTCATTTTATTTGGAAATTGGACGTAAGTTGTGGTGAACCTCAGTTAGTAGCTCAACCGACCGTGGCTTGAAAGTGCTGCAAGGAAGGCAACAAACTCCCTGTTCCTCTGCTAATTGGCCCATGGGAGAGAAAATTCTTCCCTGACCCGCTAAATAGACAAGTAGCTAGACTCACAGTACAGGTGGGTTGGGTGGGCTGCTCAAACAGAGCCAAAAGAGGCTCCATGTGGGCCCCCCTCAGGCTAAATCCTGGGAGCTTGGGAATGCTGGCTAATCCGCACCCCTTCCCACTAGCTGGCCAGTGGATGCCAAAGACTCCCAGGGGGAGGAGCTATCTACTGTTCCTTCCTCCCTTGTTACTGGAACTGTTGCCCTTTCACTTCTGGCCCCATCAGGTTCTTCCACCCGTTGATGTGGGTTGCATTTCTTTGTTCCCCACATCACTTTCTTGAATATATATAATCCTGTGTATTTAAAATGTGTTCCACTGTTAAATTTCCTTGATCTGACCAAACTTATATGTTATAGATGAGACTTGTAGCACTGCCTGTAATTAAGATTGCCCAACACTTCCCACTGTTCTCAGTTGCTTATTGCTTTGCTAAACTGTTCAGGTTGGAAACAACAGTATGTGATCATATAATTAAAAGTATATCATCATATATATGGACAAAGAGGACTAATTAAGGTTGCACAGGCAGTCTTCTGGCATTTCCTAGCTTTTGAATGCTTGACTTTACAAACATAACACACTTTTAATGTAGAGGGCAGGGTTGGTCTGTGTAATACGTAGAGAAAGAGAGAGAGACACACACAATATAAAACTTGTGCACATGTTTAGTTATGCAAACTCATCAGTGGGAGACCAGATGACATAGAACTCACCACAGACAGCTTTATATTAGGGCTGTCAAGCGATTAAAAAAATTAACTGTGCGATTAATCGTGCTGTTAAACAATAGAATACCATTCATTTTAAATATTTTTGGATGTTACTACATTTTCAAAAATATTAATTTCAATTGCAATACAGAATATAAAGTGTACAGTGCTCACTTTATATTTATTTTTATTACAAATATTTGCACTTTAAAAAGGAAAAAATATATATTTTAATTCACCTCCTACAAGTACTGTAGTGCAAATCTCTTTATCATGAAAGTTGAACTTAGAAATGTAGTAATATGTACAAAAAAACTGCATTCAAAAATAAAACAATTTAAAACTTTAGAGCCCATAAGTCCACTCAGTCCTACTTCTTGGCCAGCCAGTCACTCAGACAAACAGTGGTTGGTTACAATTTGCAGGAGATAATGCTGCCTGCTTCTTGTTTACAATATCACCTGAAAGTGAGAACAGGTGTTCACATGGCAGTGTTGTAGTTAGCATTGCAAGATATTTATGTGCCAGATGCGCTAAAGTTTTATATATCCCTTCATGCTTCAGGCATGCTGATGATGGGTTCTGCTTGATAACAATCCAAAGCAGTGTGGACTGACACATGTTCATTTTCATCATCTGAGTCAGATGCCACCAGCAGAAGGTTGATTTTCTTTTTTGGTGGTTTGGGTTCTGTAGTGTCCACATCAGAGTGTGGCTCGTTTAAGACTTTTAAAAGCATGCTCCACAGCTCATCCCTCTCAGATTTTGGACGGCACTTTAGATTCTTAAACCTTGGGTCGAGTGCTGTAGCTATTTTTAGAAATCTCACATCGGGTACTTTCTTTGTGTTTTGTCAAATCTGTTGTGAAAGTGTACTTAAAACGAACATGTGCTGGGTCATTATCCGAGATTGCTATAACATGAAATTTTTGCAGAAAGTGAGTAAAACAGAGCAGGAGACATACAGTTCTGCCCCCAAGGAGTACAGTCACAAATTTAATTGACACATTCTTTTTTTAACTAACATCATCAGCATGGAAGCATGTCCTCTGGAATGGTGGATGGAGCATGAAGGAGCATATGGATGTTTAGCGTATCTGGCATGTAAATACCTTGCAACACCGGCTACAAAAGTGCCATGCGAACACCTATTCTCACTTTCAGGTGACATTGCAAATAAGAAGCAGGCAGCAGTATCTCCAGTCAATGTAAACAAACGTGTTTGTCTTAGCGATTGGCAGAATAAGAAGTAGGACTGAGTGGACTTGTGGGCTCTAAAGTTTTACACTGTTTTGTTTTTGAGTGCAGTTATGTAACCAAAAAAAATCTGCCTTTATAAGTTACAATTTCACGATAAAGAGATTGCACTTCAGTACTTGTATGAGGTGAATTGAAAAATACTATTTCTTTCATTTATCATTTTTATAGTACATCTTTTTGTAATCAAAAAGAATATAAAGTGAGCACTGTGCACATTGTATTCTGTGTTGGAATTGAAATCAGTATTGAAAATGTAGAAAAACATCCAAAATATTTAATAAATTTCAATTGGTATTCTATTGTTATAAGTACAATTAATCATAATTCATTTTTTTAAATCACAATTAATGTTTTTGAGTTAATTGTGTGAGTTAACTGCGATTAATTGACAGTTCTACTTTAAATTGGAAAGGAATATATGTGCTCATTACACATGTGGATGGTGTATTTAAAATTTCTAAATTTTAAGCTTCAGTCTCATAGATCCCAGTTTTATATGCTTCATCAATTGCTCTATGTTATACAAGTATCCAACATACAAGATAAAATTAATATAATTTACCACCAAAGACCAGAATAATGACATTGGAATGGAACTGCATTACATCAGTGTAGGTGCCTTAGGACAGGCAGGGTATTGTCTTCCCTGTTTTGTATTACAGACGTTGTGATCTTTACCTGTTCCATAAATTGACTTGAGGAGTACATTTTTATATGTCAGTTTCATCTGCCAGGCACTTTCAGACTGGTCACCTGCCTCTTCTGTAACACATAGCCTAGTCACCTAGTGCACACTTAACTCTCTAATAGGGAGCATAAGTAGATGCACAAGGCCAGTACTTGGAAGTAGAGGGGGCAAGAGAGTTGGTCTTTCATGATCAAACTGCCACAACCGCATCAGGTTCCTTTCTCAGCTATACATTTTGGTGGAGATTATTAAATTCCCAAAGGAAAATACAATCTTCCATTATAAGGCTTTTTTATTAGAAATCTCCCACAATGTCTACATGCATTGTTAATTTGGACCACTCATGCAAGGCCTCACAGAGATTAGCAAGAAGGAGATCTATTTTTTCTGCTGGTGAAGACACGCAGGACTGGTAAATCCTTTAGCTGAACAGATAACGATTACAAGTCTCAACAGAAAAGCTGCAGTTTTTCAGTTCCTGAAAGGTTGTTCATAATAACAGAACTGACTAGCATGGAACACCTACAATATCTATGTTGAGGAGGAACTCTGAATAGAATTCCATCTGGTACCAAGGGATATGCTTTTTCTCTGCAGAGAGGAACTCTTATACTGATATTCATGTCAATAGCTATCTCTGACCAGGGACAGAATGTTCACTTTCCATTCATAGAAATAACATGATGGCATAACGCCAGCTGACTTACATTGATAGAAAACTGTTAAATTCTTCTGATTAGTAGCAGATGCAGGTGTCTTCAGACATAGCAACGCAAATCATCATATGGTACAGCATGTGATGTTATAGTGTGTGGGTGTGTGAGGAGGAAGGGGAAGTTAAATCAGATTCAGCCTGGGCAGTAGAAAAGGACATACTGCTCTTTGCTCTTCCTGTTGTATTTTTGTGCTCTGAAGAAAAAGGTCACATACCTTCATTACTTGAGTTTGAGGCAACCCACTCCTATTTGCTAGTGTTTATATTTGTTTAATTATCTCTTGAAAAACTCTAAATAAGTAGGTGGAGTTCATAGCTTGGCAGTAGGGGACAGACACACACAGGCATGTTTGACTTAGTTATAACACGATTCTAAAATTTGGGGGCATTTTTGTGAACACTATCGTCTGATGCTGAAATGCCAGGATCCTTCAATGGTTCTTGAATTGAATTCTTAACACTTTCTAAATCCCTCCTCTGTTGGTGGAACACACATGTTGTGGTATTCCTTGCCTTTTTCTGAACATTCATCACTCGCTTAAATACAAGACATTTTCAGCTAGCTAGAGTTCTGTTTGACTAGAGGAACACATGTCATTGCTGCAGATATTATGCAGCACTGGAACAGGTTAATTGTGTGCACTGTCCATATGATTCAAGAGCAATAGAGGATATTTCAGCTGTACCACAAAAGAATGACAATGTATCTGTCTTGTATTATCTGTACTGCTGTATATACTTACATCCCCCATTGCTAAATCACATAGTTAGGGTCTGAAAGTGGCGAGACCTACTTTGCACCTATTTTGTTTGCTTCCATGCCTGAAATAAGAGTGTTTTGTTTGACATTGTTAAATGGAAACGGTGATGCAAAAAGTTCAATCAAGCTCAGACCTAGACAGCAATTTAATTGGTGAAGCTGATCAGTATCAGGCATACAATGTGCTTGTCTTTGTCTGCTCCCCCCCCCCCTTTTTTTTTTTTTTGTAATCCGTGCTCTTTAACACTCTTCCACGAGGCAAAGTACATTCCATCTGACAATTTGCGTACATATCTTGCAGGAACAAAATAGGACATTTCCCCATGCCCCAACATATTGCTATGTAATATAGGCCAATTGGTAAAAGACAACTACTTTATTCTCCCTCCTGAGTCTACTGAGGCTAATACAAGTGTGACCTTTTAATAACATCAGATCTATTGTTCAGAAAGCCCTCTTTTCCCAAGAGAAGGTCTACTCAGAGAAATTATTATATTTGGGTTTGTTTTAAAGTGTGTCTGCCTAAACTACATCTGTATGTTTATACCTCCAGTTCTTTTTTACTTTATATTCTAATGAAGCATCAGCTGCATCCTTATATTTAATTAATTTGAATTGATGGCTTATTAAAATGTCTGTCTGGGTAAAAACTTAGCAGCAGTGAAAAAATTAACCAATCAGTAACTTCACACTTTAAATACAGGCAGCAAAACTATAGAGCACTCAGAGGACTAATGATTCAGACAATTAAACCTTTCAAATATGTCATAATTTGTTAAAAATCCCCATAAAAATATATTTTGCAGATTGTGTGCATACATTGGTGATTAAGCGACATAGTATTTTCATTCTGCAGAGCAAACTGTGACTGCATTTTTATAAAAATATTTCTAACACAGCTGTGCTGTTTATTCTTATTCTTACATTGGCATTGAATCTGTGGGGCATCCAATTTGTAAAGTTGTTATTGAAAAATAAATGAAAGTACAGTATGTAAAAGAGTGAGAGAGAGTTAGTGAGCTATGTGATATGAATGGAAGTTGCTAAGAAGTATTGAGAACTTTTTATAATAAAAATAATACGCCCATTAGTGCAGATAGGAGATGACAATGCAAGTTTTGGAGTTAAAAGGTTTGTGAACTTTATTGGAGTCTGACAGTTTTTTTTGTTCAGCAAAAAAGGATTAAAGAATTGTCATAATGTATCTAAAATCTTGGAATTTAAGAGTCTGATTGTCATAAAGTTAGGCTGGAGTGTCCGCATCTAGTTTTGCACATGCACTTAAGGCCGGACCTTGCACAAAGAAAACCAATGGGGGGTTTGCTACAGAGTTCAATGGGTTCAGGATTAGGCTCTTACTCTGTGTGTGTGTGCATGCATGTGCACACTAATTTTTCCAGCTAACCACATTTGGGAAACTTAAAATTAACTGTTTTTTATTTCCAAAATACTAAAATTGGGAAATGTACAAAAATATTACAAAGAAAATATTGTGTACATACTCTGTGTGTTTTTGTATATTTCAGGATGGCAGGGGACTGTATTTTGGAATAGAATTGACGGGCATCCAGTTTTTGACCGGAACGCACGGTCTTATGTTTGTAGGCTGTAAAGTTTTACATTGTTTTATTTCTGAATGCAGTTTTTTTTGGATATAATTCTACATTTGTAATTTCAACTTTCATGATAAAGAGATTGCACTACGGTACTTGTATGAGATGGATTGAAAAATACTATGTCTTTTGTTTATAATTTTTACAGTGCAAATATTTGTAATAAAAATGATATAAAGTGAGCAGTGTACACTTTGTATTCTATGTTGTAATTGAAATCAATATATTTGAAAATATAGAAAAACATCAAAAATATTTAATAAATTTCAATTGGTATTCTATTATTTAACAGTGTGATTAAACCTGTGATTCGTCGCGATTAATTTTTGTAATCGCGATGTTTTTTTGTTAATCACGTGAGTTAACTGTGATTAATCAAGAGCCCTAATAACAATAGCTAACATCTCGGGGCTCTTTGGGGTGCAGGCCAGTGTAAATTCTGTTGTAAACTAAAGCACATCAAATACATAGGATAATAAATCAGTGTACTGGTGAGTGCCTTTGACTCTCACTGGCTTCTGTGACAGTTGAGTGTCAGGTGCTTGAAATTGCGCACTATACAGTTAACTTTGACAACCAGATAACCTCAAATTAACTGTTCTTTTCTGATAAGCAATGCGCATTTTAAAAGACATTGCTTTTGAGATATATGAGTGTAAAACAAACCCTCAAATATTGAAAGGGTGAAAACATGGTGGGCTTGATCCTCCTTTCCTTCCTCTTGATTTGTATTGGAGTAAGAGGAGAATCAGGTGGTTGTGTTCTGTTTTAAGCTTACTTTTAATATAAAAAATTATCCGACATTATTTTTCCAGGATCTCCAAAATAATGTATCATTAGGCTAGCAATTAGCATAGAAGTGTCAGCCTCTTTTTAATGAGTAATAACTATCTGACCATAAACTATTTGACCTTTTCTAGCAGTTTTAGTGATTTTTCTAATACTGTAGTGCACAGTGCTAAGAAATAGGTATTTGAGAAGAAAGTACAGAATAGTCTGGTTTCCTGGCAATATTAAGACACTCCAAAAATTTAGAACCTTAGTGTTTCAATGCTACATGGTTCTTACATCAAAATACGATTAAATATAACGATATTTTATAATTCAGAAACAAATTGCAATGCAGAATCAGACAGAGACTTAGAACCACCGCAGCTCACCATTATGCAGAGCCAAGTATCTAACCCATTTTGCAGAGCAATCAAATGGTTTCCAAATGGGAATCGCAAATGCTTCATAATTCCCAAGCCAAATTCCATTTGATATCCAATTTAGCAAATCTTATAATGAAACCTAGTTGTAACATTAAAAGAAACTGTGTGGGACAACTCAACTGAAAGGATACTACTCATTTCCTTACATTTCAAGAATTTTTTGTTGTTTTTTTGTTTTGTTTTGTGTACCATCTTTGTTCAATTGAACAACAATATGGTATACACATTACTGAATTTCCAGAGAGCTGAAGAGATTGATGTCCCTGCCTTGAGCTCATATATTAACTCACCCAACTGTCTGATTGAACTGTGTAATCTAACCCTTGAGCCATTTGACTCCTACTCCAGCGTGCACTGTAGTTATTTATTATCCTCTGTTATAGAACTTAACACCCTTTGGCACACACTTGCATGAATTACATCAGAGATTAGCAAGTCAGGTCTTTTAGTTTCCCTATGAGATTTAATTTTGGGTTGTGAACATTAACAAGCATTATTTTCCCCACCCACCCAATGTTTTAAAGCTCACATTTACAAATCAAATTTTCAACTTGGAAGAAGTGTTTGATTATTTTTTTCAGATATGGTTGGCAAATATGTGGGTTTCCTGATGGAATATTATAGTTTGGCTTTAGGGTTTTCTTTCTTTTTAGCCCTCCATTTCCCTCTCCCTTACTCCCATCAATGGGTTGTTTCTCTTTTGACTGGTTATCTCTGTGGACTCATGTTTCTTCTGGTCAGGTCAGGCACCTATAGTTCGATACCAACTTAGTATTTTGGTTATTTAAAATTTTATTTTATTATTTTTAGATGAGCAAAGAAACATAACTTTACAGAGAGGGAAGGATATTTTGAATGAGGATGACTTGACCATATGGTGATGGAATGCTGCTCTTACTCAAAGGGGGCTAGCTATAGAGGGTCTCACACAGTTTTCAGCTTTGAATTCAGTCGTCGTTCAGTGGGAATACGCCTCAGTAAGGAGCATGTAAAAATATGTGGGAACCTTTGAATTCAGCACACTATCTATTCTCTCCAGTCGAGATACCAAGTATTTCTAAGGCCCCAGTCATTTTATATGTATGTGTGGTACAACAATTAAAAATGACATTCACCATGCATTCTCACAGTCTTGTTCCTGGTGTGACTGTATGGCAGTAGTTTTATTTTTCTTCCTTTTTGTCTTCTACTCTCTGCAAACTCCCAAATTGTGGGTTGATCTTGGGGGAAGACATACTGGAGGAAGGCCTTATTGACGTGGTGGCTGTTGCATGTAGACCTGAACATGGTCAGGGTCCACCTGATCTTCTTTTCTAAGGTGATTTCTTCTACTAAGGGAGCTGCATAGTTGTCCCCAGCTGAAAATACTCTGCCCAATGCACAGAGCTAGTCCAATATATTTTTTCAGAAAGTGAGAAAATAGACAAGGATTGTCTGTTCCTTCACATTTGTGATCCTATCTGAACACCCCGTTCCCACAAACACACACCATATGTCACCCACTCTGATGTGTCCCAGTCTACACCCTCTCCTACTTCTCCCCCCGCCAATTTCTACACCCCCCCTAACCCTTGGTGTATCAACTACACCTTCCCACCCACTCCTTGGCATTTCTCTTCAGATGAGTCCAGTTCTATATAAAACATTTTCCTCAGAGTTCCACTGGGGACGAAAAGGTATACCGCCTAGGTACTAGCAGGATGATGGCTGGCCCCCAGCACAATGTGAGTTGGGGGCGAGGCCCACAAGGACCCTCCATCCCTTCACTCATTCCTGAGAGGCTGACCAGCATTCATGGCACTTTTCACACATTTTTATTTAAATGGACCAGAAGGAAATCACTTTTGGCCTGCACCTTGCATAGACAATTAAATCAGTATGAAGTGGGTGTAAATGTTACCGTTCTGATTTAAAAATGTTTTCTACCTACTTTGCTCTGATGTAAACGAGTGCACAGGCTGATGGTGAATAGGGCCCATGACTCTTAAAAAAGGCTTCTCTACGTTAACAGAGAGGGAGCCTAACTCATTTTTTCTCACATTTTTTCATTCCCTTTTTCCTTTCAGAGAGGAGTAACTATGCAAAGTTTATGCTTCCCAATAGAGGGTAAAGTGCCATCAGTTAACAAAAAAAAGTTTTTAATTACACTATAGACCAAGAAAAATAGGCGTGATTTGCACTAAATTTGAGGTTTCTTGACCCAGCTGCTACAGCACTAAAGCAACTCAAATAAACATTGCAGAATTTTCTTCTGTAAGTGCTTGTCTGCACTTACAGTTCTGCACCTGTGCAGCTGCGCAGCTGTAGAGTTTAATGAAGACACTACCTACACCACTGGGAGAGCTTCTCCTCTCAGTGTAGGTACTCCCCGAGAGGCGGTAACTACGTCAACAGTAGAAGCCCTCCGATCGATATAGGAGGTTGGAATATAAATTCTCAGGTGTCCGTAACTCAGAGGTGGATCAGTAGGAAAAGGTAAATACGCTTATGTGTGCGCAGGTGCACACACACGTGTTGTTACAGTTACTCGTCAAGACAATTTTAAAACAAATTTCCTCATATCAGAATGAAAAAACGAACCCTTCTGTTAGCGTGGATCCACCACCTTAACTGTCAGAGGTTCTGAATACTATTTCTCTACAGGTTTCAGAGTAACAGCCGTGCTAGTCTGTATTCGCAAAAGGAACCAAATAAATGGCCCACCTTGATTATCACACACATTGTAAGGAGCGTGATCACTTTACATAAGCTATTACCAACAGGAGAGTGGGTTTGTTGGGGAGGGTGGGGAGAAAACCTGGATTTGTGCTGGAAATGGCCCACCTTGATTATCATACACATTGTAAGGAGAGTGATCACTTTAGATAAGCTATTACCAGCAGGAGACTGGGGTAGGGGGAGAGAGAACCTTTTGCAGTGATAAACACCCATTTTTTCATGGTTTGTGTGTATAAAAACATCTTCTGTATTTTCCACAGTATGCATCCGATGAAGTGAGCTGTAGCTCACGAAAGCTCATGCTCAAATAAATTGGTTAGTCTCTAAGGTGCCACAAGTACTCCTTTTCTTATTTCTCTACAGCGATGTTCAATTCAGCTATATCTTTCAATGCAAATTTATCTCCCTCACCTTCAAATACTGGAACAAGGCAATAGCTGAGGTTGTCATCACCCTGAAGAGGATAGTCATGCCCCTAATTGCAAGTTTGTCCTTCAGTTGAACCTAAGTCACTTACTATTAAGTCATCTCTAATGATTTACTTCAGCTGTGGCCTGTTGCATTGGAGATCATTTCCCTGACCCATTTAAACTTCCACTATCCATCCATGGTAAGCAGTTGTAAAATATTTTTTGCTGTGCTTTGCCTGTAATGATTAATACTGAACCAGGTGATGATGAATGTGAACAAAAGGGTGGCAATTACAATTTCATTAATCACTTAATAATTGAGGTCTGTGTCTCAGTAGTGACTTTAGACTTACATATCCAAACGAATTAAGGAGAAATTTCTATTAATCACTGTGTCCTTACTGCTGACAAGGCCTGTTTCTAACAATAGATATAATCATTTCAAGATGTGCTACAATTAGAGTGAGTATTATAAAGGAGTTCATCATCTGGGCCAACATTCTGGTCCCAGGAGGGTGTAAGGAGCCTCTCTCTCTTACACCTCTGATTTAACTTTAAGTGCTGTGCATTAAAGTTGTGT
Source organism: Caretta caretta (assembly GCF_965140235.1). NCBI lineage: Eukaryota > Metazoa > Chordata > Testudines > Cheloniidae > Caretta > Caretta caretta. The sequence continues at coordinate 69,833,132 of NC_134214.1, read as the reverse complement.
ATTTCCACACATTTATAAATGTTTAAAGCCTTTAAAAAATGAACTTGACTTGTGGACTGTATTAAGTACAGGCTGGTTTGTTACAACATGATCCATCTGAGGTGATTGAAGTGGAAGATAATAATAAAATTAAAATTTAGAGGAAAAATCTGTTTCTGTTTTTTTACTACTGAAACATTGCAATGTCTCAAATTCTGGCTTCAGTTTCTTCCAAAGACTGTGTGTGTGTCATGTATTTCTTAGTCTTGGGAATCAGGGGGACAAAACAAAGATGCATCTGGCCTTACCGAGTCGAAGAACAGAATGGCAGAAATAAAGTAGCCTGCATACAAGAGAGGGTAAATGCAGCTGAAGAGATAAATGAAGTCATCAACATGTTTTATGCTAAACTACATTCTGAAAATAAACACCCTGATGCATGGAGAATTAATAGGATTTTCCAAAATCTACATATTGACTACACAAAGGGATAAACTACAGAGACCCTTACATGAGACTGGGGTAATTGGAGCATTTAAACACTGGGAAACACCTGTTAGAAATGGGCTCCCAGGGAATTGTATACCTTTTGTAAAGAAATGTTGGACTCCATCTTATGTAAAGTGTTCAGTGCTGCCTTTGATATTTGCAGGCTACCTGTGTGACTCAGGGATGTCCTCATTTTTGTAATGCTGCAACTTGGCAGAGATGTGCAAATCGGTGGCAATTATCAGCCTACATTTGTAATTAACACTGATAGTAAAATCTGTGCCAAAGTTTTATGTAAAATCCTCGAAGCCATTCTCCAGAAATAAACAGAGCACTTCTAGACATTGGTTTTTCAAAAGCAGCACAGTGTAGATTTTTCAAAGACACAAATGGCAGTTAGGCACATAGCTCCCATTGAAAGTCAGTGGGAATAAGATGGCCAACACTCATTTGTGCCTTTGAAAATCTATTCTACAGTCACGTTCAAAGGCATCAGAACAGTCCTCATCTATATTAGCATACAGGTAACAAAAAATCAGTCGAAAGAGGCCATGCAGTAGCTGTTGCACTGATGTAGAAAAGGCTTTTGTTAATATGGGACTGAAAGATGACTTTATGTCATGGCATAAAATTTCCTAAACAAATTCTGCACTTAGGTCAAAAATTACATGGATACATAGAATTACACATTAGTCATTAAAACTCATATGATATCCATGACAGATATTGCAATCCCATGCAATATCTTCGGGAACCATGTTGTATGAAGTTTATGTGGGCCAGGAATTGTATGAAACTCTATGGGTGAGGGTTACCACAGTTCCTCCAGGAACCAAACACAGTGAGGGGGATGATTAAGGTGAATCACGTAGGTGGTAAACACATTTAGGGAGGTACCATCACCATATACTGCTTCAAACTGGGTTTACAGATACCAACAGACAAAGGAAGGGCTTTCATCATAAAAATGCTGCTTTCTAATCCTGAAGGTGGACAGGAACTTTTGTCCAAGTAGGTGGCCCTAATCCTTGCAGAATGTTGAGAGAAAGCAATGCACAGGTGCTGGATCTTAAGCAGACTGGCTTTCTGGGGTTGACACAGTGTAAGGCAGGCAGTTGTGCAGCTTTAAACCCACCCTCCCTCCCACTCTGGTCAGCATAAAAGAACCCAGGTGATCTTTTACCTTTATGCGTTCATATTGTTTTGCCTTTAGTAACTGCCTTGAGACAGGAATATAGGACTGCAGATACTAAAGGTGGGGAGACTGTTAAAAGATTCTGATTCTTCAATATTTGATGCAGCTCAACCATACTTGAGACACTACATCTTGCAGAAGGAGATAGCATTATATCTTATGATAAAATCAGTTGGAATGAATCTGAAATAATGTCCATCTTAAGGGAAAATTATAGAACTGAGTTCTTTAACTGGCACTATAAATTAGTAGCAAAAAGTGTCTCATACTTGGGTCTCATCCTTGGGTCAGATTGTGGAATCTTTACTACTAGTGGTAAGTAGTTACAAGTGTAGTCCCACTGAAGCCAATGGGTCTACTTTTTTGCATAACTACTCATCAGCAGCGTGGGCGATTTAAATAAGGGATTTAATTAAAATCTTCACCCCGTGATTAGGTAAATCAAATCAAATTTGACAGAGGTGGGTGAAAGTGGTTGAGGCTAATGCTCTGAGATGAAGCCAGCATGATGAAGATGAATATATTACCAAGATTATTATTATTATTATTATAGGTAGCAAATAATTGTCTTACTGAATTTAGTCTTTTTTTCCTGCTGTTAGAATTATTATACAATTCCCTCAATAATATTTACTATTCCTATTTATTTTTACGTTTTTTTTTTAATTTTGTGGAGAAATGGACAAATTGCCGTGAATATTTGGTCCTTTCTCTACAGGTTACAGTGTTTACAGTAGTTTTCTCTCCTCATTTACACAAAGAAAATGAACGTGTGAGATCCTAGTTATGAAAGGTGTGATTAGATTCTTGCCTGGCTCATTTAATTGCCTCTGCAGCAGGGCTGTGTTGGGAAGTTTGAAGAACGCTGTCCCTTTATGTCCAAGCATCGTCATATTTCCTCTAAACGACACCAGTGCTACTGCTAACGTTTCAGTGTGTAAGAATGAATTTAGCTTTCCACAAGCATTTGTACATATAAAACTCAGCTGCTTGAAATTGTGAAGAAAGGACACATACAAAAAGTATGGGGATCGCTGGAACAAATAGATTTTTGAATTCAAGTGAATACTAATGGAATTTTTGTGCAGTATTCCCCAATGTGAATTTTGGTTTTCACTCACTCTCAGTAGATTCGTCCAAATACCATGAATGCTATTGCATTATATATATCTCAACATTTGGGGTAAATTTGCCACTAATGAATTACAGACTAATGAAGTATAGGACAGATGAAATCCTTCAGAACACTGCACTGCAAAGCACATATTTTCACTGAAACATTTGAAAATTGGGGTAGAGATGAGATTGTAAGGAGTGCCGAAACAGTGCAGGGAGAAGGGGAGTAGAATTTCTGAGTTGCTTGGTTTACTGCTAGTTGTTTATATCGAATGATATTGTTGCACTTCAGTTATGTTTGGACATTAATTTTGTTGTATGTTTAAATAATGGCAAGGGCATTTTGAGCATATGGTACAGGGCCCTTTTTAGCATTTATATGTATCTGAATACATAAATCATTTGAGAGCTATAGATTTTAAAATTTAACTGCTAGCATATGTAAGTATATAGTTTTGTTAGTGGTGCTCGTGTAATCCATTTTTAAGTAACTTTCATCCTTCATTCCTGTCTCTTAATTTTGAAGATGGGGGGAGAGGGTTTTAAAACTTATTTTTGAACTGTATTAAATATTCCTGTAGAACAACAATACAGAAAAAAAAACACATAATCTGTGTAGATATGCTTCTGTTGATTGCAAAGGAATATTGTAGCTTCAGTAAATGAAAAAGGCTATTTGCATTCTTGTTGTTCACTTATGTTACCATTTTATTGCAAATATCTGCAGGTTTTGAGAGACACAAAGCAGCATTTAAAGTGTGCATTTCAAAGTTATCAGTATGAAATAGGACCACCCTAAAATAATCTGTAATTTTAAATGATATTGTAGACAACTGAAAAAGACTTTTTCAAAACACAATAAACAAAGAAACAAAAGTCTATTTTATGCAGCATTATGGAAACAATTAAGCATGAAAAAAATCTCTCATGCTGACACCAAATGTATTCAGAAAACAGAAATGAATTTTTGAATTGCCTACTTACTCTTAAAATACAAGTTGGCAAACCCAAGGTTCTGAGCACTTGGCTTACACTGTGCTTTGAAAAAGATGTTTATTTTTTCATGCATCTGATATTGTTGGGTAGTTTTTATTGCCGGTGAAACTACCTGCAGAAATTGGGCTCTCCAGCTAGCTCTGAGATTGTGGGTAATCAATTTCAGTGTGTTTGCTGCTACTTTTTGCTTCCCCCTCTTCTCCTCTGTGTGGCTTCAACTTACTTTATGGAAACCTTGCTTCCTCTTTGTCATCCTGTCTCTGACTTTTCACCAACTCTGTGTGCTTTATTAAACCAGTCTTCTGGGAGGCAATTCAGCCACTCCTCAGTACAAAGGTGATGGAATGCCCCTCAGGTGAAATAAAAGCAAATGTGGTGGTATACACATCTAAGGTCAGTACTGAAACAAACAATAACTTGCTGTTACTACTTTGATATATTGTCCACTACAGAATGCTGCAAACTTTGCATTATTTGTTTTAGTTGTTTATTAGTTGCTAGTTGCTTGAAATCTGTCCTCTTCTAAAAATATGTTTCTGCACAGGTGTAATTGGGATCATATGAATTCTCACTCTTTGGTAGAGATTTGTGTTCATATAGATATCAGGGTATTAAATTATTTAGAATTTTGATTGACTTTTTTCTGTAGTTGTACAGAAGTAATCTGGCTGGATGGATCTCTGTTGCTGCTGGAGTTTTTGCTGGAGTGTGCACTGATCATTTTTAGCTTGCTTTCTTTAAGTTTGCTGACCTGTATGTTGGCATGTGTACTTTGGAGACACTGATGGTTAGAAAATGGCAGTAGCTCATTCTTAAAGTTTGGTTCTTTGTAAACTAATAGACAATTTTCATAGACAGACTCCTTAAAACCAAGTATGATTACATGAGATTGGTATTCTGACATTCTTATGTGTATGCTATATGAATGGGCAGAAGGGGAGGGTGGTGAAGTAGTCATCAGCTAGAAAGAAAAGTGTTGAAGAAATTAATGTTTTCTTCCCTTCAAGCAAATGCCATGCCTTATGCTCTTCCTGTATTATACTGTATTATATTGTTTGTGAACAATAAGAAGCATGTGTTCCATATTGACCCTGTGTCCTGTTTATTCCCCAGATATGTAACAAATCTCAGAAGTTATCAAAGCTGTACACATTACATAAAATAGCCATCTAATACTTGCAGGATTCACTTTGTACTAAATCAAACCATACCTACAATAACAATCCCCATGAAAGGAATTTGAAAAATTTCAAAATGATGGTCTTCCTTGCCCTGCCAATACCTTGAACAGTGAAGTAGAACAAAAGGGAGGAAAAGGGTCATTTTATCCCTGTACTAATAGATGAATCCACACACCTGAATGATTATATACATATTAAAGTGTTATGACATTCCAATCTTTGGTAGGAGATTGTAAAACCAGCAGTCCTTAGAATTGCACGAAGGGTGGGGTTTCCTTGTGAGAGGATATTTATGTATAACATAGATAGAGAGCAGTAGTGTACATGGTAATGAATAGTTGTATAAATATTTTATTGATATGAGTTCGGGATGGGTTAGGGTTGGGATGAGTTGGGAGATGAGTGGCTCCAGTTCTGGTGCTCCCAGGGGTAAAGGAGCATAGCATAGCAGGGATCAGTAATACTTCTCATTGAAATATCTGTCTCTTGTAAGGATCCAGGATGTCAGAAGCAGTGTCATGGTGCCTCACTTGCATCTCACTATTGCAGTTTGGGATCTTGCTGACAGATAATAAATACAGTGTAGCAAAGAGGTGTCATTAGGATGACACATTTCACCCAACTTGTAAACGGCTGTGATTCATTAGTGCCAGGAATATACAAGAAATGTTGATATATAATGCTGTCTGAGGCTCTGCAATCATAACAGAGCAAGAATAAAAAAGATTTTACAAGGAGGGAGGAAGTCCTTGTAGTATCAGTTGAAATTATTATAATGTTTATTTAAACACAATAAAAACAGAGCATATATAACAAACAGAAAAACATAAATATTGAGAAACAGCATGTAAAACAGTGAACTGTACTCTGTGTGTGTGTGCGCGCGCGCGTGCATAAATATATATAAAAATAGGATTAGCCAAGTATTAATTTATATTAGCATAACATCCTTTCACATTTCTCCACAGCATTTCTTTCCATTCACTGCTTTTCCATATGATAAGAGACATGCATTGGAAATATATATGCCATGAGATTTATTTGACATGTTCAAGGTTATCCAAAGGATTTATATGTTTCTCGTCGTCTTCTCTTGCGAGAGTCTACTTTGGTCAGTCCTGTAAAGACTACACATGTCCATACCTTTATGCACTGTGGGTAGTCCCAATTAAGTCAATTGGACTACTCGCAGTGTGTAAAATTAAGCACATGTATGTGCTTACAGGATCAGGGCCCACCAGCTCAAGATATTATTTGTTATTATTTTATTAAACTTATGTATAAATAGTCTCATTTATATGTTTGATTATTAACTTCAAAAGATGCAGAATTGGTTATCTGTTGCAAAAGACACGGAATGCCCTCTTCACATAAAGTTGTCCTTTAAGAAGAACACATACTGTACTTACAATATTATATTTATACTGTGAGAGCCCTGCGGAAACTCATTTTCTCCTCATTCATATTAGGCTTTAGATAATTTAACCTAATTTCAACAAAGACCATAACAGTAGCTAATAATAACTAGTGTTTATATGAGATATTTTATCTGTAGTTCTCACAACAGTTTAAAAAGAAGTATCTGTCTTCCCATTTTACACATGAGGTAACTGAAGCTCCCTAGACCATCTTTCCTTTCCTATCTTTTAGCATCATGTACTTTATGGCCTACCCAGCACGATGGTCTCTGGATATTTTTTTTTCTTTTCCTTGCTTCCTTTAACTCAGGATTTTGCGTTCAGTATAAGCTTTGGCTGCATTTCAGGTGGTGATTGTGTTCCATTATCTTGTTTTCCATTTTGGCAAATGATATATTTGTGTGTGTGTCTATAAATTCTGTGCCCACAGTCTATGATACAGCTCTCCAGTGTTGTACATATGCTGTTTTGCTACATGATTCTTAGCAATAGATATTCCATCTTTTATTGTTTCTGCTCAGTGCTTCACTTCAATGTTGAAATTGTGACTTATTTTCCCTTGAGTTTGTTTTTCATTATCTATGGGTGCTATCCCTGGAACAACTTGGCTTTAAACTAGCTTGGAGAATACAGTGATTTCAATAAAAGTAATTCTTGTGTCAAGGCACAGGCATGTCATGAGTTGTAAATTAGATTTTACTGCTAACCCTTTGCCAGAATTTTACTTGCTGGTCTGTGCAATTCCTTGATGGTGAGCAAAGTAGTTTCTCAGCTATTGTTTAAACAATTAGGGATGCAATTTCTGTACTGAAAGAGGAGGAACTAGTCATTCTTTTTTCTTCTTTATTTTATTTTGTTTTTAATTGTGTGTTTTCTTAAAAACACAAGTGAAACTATATCTTTATAAATCTAATACTACTCATTACATTTCTTTTCAAGTTTAAACATGTTCCCCAATGCAAAAATAATGGGGGAAAGGCTCTATTTAAATGCAGACATTGAAAAAATTAAAAATATTGTGGTATAAATATTTTGCTGTCAGACCTCCAGAAGGAATGATGTGGCCAGGAGATGGGGTTTAGCCAGTGTGCTATTGAACTTCAGCTTTTCTCAGCTGTGAAATAGTCACTGGGGGGGGGGGGGGCTGTGCAGCTGAATGAAAGCTAGAATTCCTTCCAGGCTGTTCAGACTTCCTCTAGTGGCCAAGCTGAGAATATGGAATGGCACAAAGTTGTCTCCAGACCTCCCTGTGCTCCATCCTTTCTTGTGCTGAGTGGAGTTAGAGAGGAATGGAGAATTTGTGCCAGTTAAGAAATGGTGGTTTCTTTGTTAGGATTTTATCCCTTAATAATAAGGCATTTTTCCTCCCCTGGATATCATCAGTCACTATTACACACCTTTACTTACAGAAACTAATCATGTCCAGTCATGCAACACAGATGATAGTATATGTGTATTGCATATTAAAGGAAAGTTCATTGTAGTTTCTTTGAAGTATGGCAAGTAAAAATATTTTTACATTTTGCTGCTAATATTTTGTAGCCTCTGGTGCATGTAGGAATTGCTGCACTCTCTTTTCTCTCCTTGGCTGCTGGTCAAATTAGATCAGAATAACAGTTTTAAAGATATTAAGATATACGTTATAATGAAGTTAAAAAACTAGACAACTACTTGATGTTTTGTGCCTTTGAAAAATGATTTCATAATGTTGATTTCAGTAAAAAGTGTGGTCTATTAGTTCATCTATAGGACTGGGATCCAGAACTCTACTGTCCTTTTTTGCTGACTCTGCTTCACATTATGGCTTCACATTATGAGCCAAATCTTTCTTAGCTTGCTGACATAAGTAATCCTGCTAACTTCAGTTGGGACTATTCAGATGAATTGGGCAAGCAGACTGGAGCCCAATATCTTTGTACCTTGATTTATCAACTTTTAAATTATTAGTATTTATTATTAATCATGCTAACACCCCTTAGGGGCAGAGTTTCAGAGGTATTTAGGTGCCTAAAGGTGTAGTAGATAGGTGCCTAGTGGGATTTTCAGCAGTGCTTAGGTATCTAACTCTAATTGAAATCAATGACAGTAAGGTGCCTAAATGCTTTTGAAAATCCTACTAGTCACTCCTATCTTCATCTTTGTGTGACTAAATACTTTTGAAAATCTGGGCATAGGTGCTTTGCAAACACCAAGAAGGATGGTCCTTGTTCCAAGGACCTCACAATCTAAGGATGGACAAGTAGAAAGAGGCAGGGGAAAGGAAATGAGAACAGCAACAGTTTACAGATCACATACAGTCAATCAAGCTGAGTGTATATATAATATAAGCTTCACTGCAGCACTGGGTATTTAAAAAAGAGATTTAAATGTGGACAGAGTAAAGCTTTGCCAGTGAGCTCAGGAGCTTTATTCACACCAGCAAACAATGGGCTTTGGGCATTGCTACACACAATATATTTTCTGACTTGACTAGCAGCCAGCACGTTAGTGTTACATCGTCATGACTATTCAAGCTATGAATGAGAATAAACATGAATGATTTTTGATACTTGTCTGGCTTGTCAAGACTCAAGAGAGTCAAGTCCTTCGTATTTTTGTATTCTGAATGGCCATTTTGAGTGAACGTCTAGCTGTCAAGTGTTGTGTCCCAGGTTACTGAGGCAATTTTAATTAATGGTCACTGTCAATGTTAAAAATAGTTTGATAACCAGTATCCCTGGTCATCTAAACCACAGCCCCAAAACATGTTCTGGTTTCAGAAGAACAGCCGTGTTAGTCTGTATTCGCAAAAAGAAAAGGAGTACTTGTGGCACCTTAGAGACTATCCAATTTATTTGAGCATGAGCTTTCGTGAGCTACAGCTCACTTCATCAGAAGTCTGATGAAGTGAGCTGTAGCTCACGAAAGCTCATGCTCAAATAAATTGGTTAGTCTCTAAGGTGCCACAAGTACTCCTTTTCTTTTTGCGAAAACATGTTCTGGCATTCGTCATTTCCAGGTTATACCTGAGATATCACTATAGAATGTGTTTCTTCTCTGAGTTCCTCAAACTCCAGTTAGGGATGTGGAGGGAATATTCCTGGATATCACACAAGACTTTTGAGGTTAGGACATCATTACAGAAATAGACCCTACTTATTTTCTGATTAGCAGAGCTCTCTGGTTACAAACTCACAACCTAATTTTAGGAGGTAAATGGAGAATGACAGAACTAGGTGAAAGCAAAGATACATTACTATCTATCTATATATAAAATATTTTTGTTTTTTTCCCCCTGTTTTGCTCCATTATGACTGAGACAAAAGTCAGGCTGATATATACTGTGGCCTATGAGCAGCCTATATATACAGTTGTGAGGAATGCGGTATTCAGTCTCATTCTTGAAGGATCTTCCCTCCCTCGAATGAGTAGGTGATACATGGATTACAGTTATCAAAAGTGTTTTACTTAAGCAGTGTGTAATCACTGCTGATATCATGAAAATACAAAATACACTATTGTATTTTTATTCTATTAATAAATAATGCGCATTCTATGACAGCATCTGCCAAAACATCTCCAGTGAAGATGTATCTGCATCACATTCCTGATCAGATGCTTCCAGCATCAAGCTGTACAACTGACACAAAGTAAATTTTTCTCCTCTAAATATCCCCGTCAGGCAGGAATTAAATACTAAAGAGAGCTGTAGCTCACGAAAGCTTATGCTCAAATAAATTTGTTAGTCTCTAAGGTGCCACAAGTACTCCTTTTATTTTTTTGTATTAACCTTAAACATTTATAAAATATGATTTAATGAGAGCTTTAAATCAATAAAATATAGATTGCGTTGTTTTTTTCTTTTTACTAAAATAAAGCTTAAAAATAGCTGCTGAAAAATAGCACTATATATATATATATATATATATATATATATATATATATATATATATATATATATATATAAAACTCTCCTATTTCTTGACAAGTGATGGAGAATGAAAAAATGACCATCTATCCCCTGTTCTTCCTTTTTTAGTCATTGTGGACAACATCGTCATCTTCCCTTTCATTCAGGCCTATAACCTGTTCATCGTCTTTAACACAGTTGTGTCTCAGATATTCTCATAACAAGGCTGTGTTTAAATCTTGCTTATTCTTCCTGCATAACATTTTTTAGATGTGGCCTTTCCCCTCTACAAATGCATGTCCAGGCCTCATTATCTCGAGGACTGCAACCTCCTCTTCTCCACTTGATAAATGCTATCTTTCACCACTTGTAGAGATTCAAAATGCTGTTGCAAAGATAATTTCCTCAGGTCACCACTTTGACCATGTCACTGCATCTCTCCATTGGCTCCCCTTTTTTCCATGGCATCAATCACAAACTGCTTGTGTTCACTTTTATGGCCCTTCATGGTCTATCCCCACATCACCAAACTTCTCTCCTACATTATTTCAATGTTGCATCATCCACTTGTTACATTTTCAAACAAGCACCTTTGTGCTTTCTCCCATGCTAACCCACATGTTTGGGAGGAGCTCCCCATAAATATCCAGAAAGCCAAATTGTTGTCTTCCTTAAAACTCACCTTTGCTTTGGATGTGTACAACATTTTACATAATGACAGGTTTCAGAGTAGCAGCCGTGTTAGTCTGTATCCGCAAAAAGAAAATGAGGACTTGTGGCACCTTGGAGACTAACAAATTTATTTGAGCATAAGCTTTCGTGAGCTACAGCTCACTTCATCGGATGCATAAATATAAAGGGAAGGGTAAACACCTTTAAAATCCCTCCTGGCCAGAGGAAAAACCCTTTCACCTGTAAAGGGTTAAGAAGCTAGGATAACCTTGTAAAGGGCCTCTCTGTCTGTGTGATGCTTTTGCTGGGAACAGAAAAGAAATGGAGTCTTAGAACTTAATCTAGCTAAATATGCATTAGATTCTGTATGGTTTAAATGGCTGATAAAATAAGCTGTGCTGAATGGAATGTAGATTCCTGTTTTTGTGTCTTTTTGTAACTTAAGGTTTTGCCGAGAGGGATTCTCTGTGTTTTGAATCTGATTACCCTGCAAGGTATTTACCATCCTGATTTTACAGAGGTGATTATTTTATTTTTTTTTCTTCAATTAAAATTCTTCTTTTAAGAACCTGATTGCTTTTTCATTGTTCTTAAGATCCAAGGGTTTGGGTCTGTGTTCACCTATGCAAATTGGTGAGGATTTTTATCAAGCCTTCCCCAGGAAAGGGGCTGTAGGGTTTGGGAGGATTTTGGGGGGGAAAGACGTTTCCAAGCGGGCTCTTTCCTGGTTATATATTTGTTAGACGCTTGGTGGTGGCAGCAATAAAGTCCAAGGGCAAAAGGTAAAATAGTTTGTACCTTGGGGAAGTTTTAACCTAAGCTGGTAAAAATAATCTTAGGGGGTTTTCATGCAGCTCCCCACATCTGTACCCTAGAGTTCAGAGTGGGGAAGGAACCTTGACAGGCTGTGTGCCAAAGGTTGCCGATACCTTCTGTATAGGCTCCCCCTTTCCCAAAGGTTACCCCAGTTCTTAATAAATCTAAACCTCTCCTCCCTACATCATTGTCTCACCCATGCATTGAGACCCTGCAGTTCTGCCTGTCTAACTGGTCCTGTGCATGAAACTGGATGCATTTCAGAAAATCCTACCATGGAGGTCCTGGACTTCAATTTTAATCACACTGTTAAACAATAGAATACCAACTGAAATGTATTAAATATTTTGGATGATTTTCTACATTTTCATATACATTGTATTCTGTGTTGTAATTGAAATCAAAGTGTATATTATTTTTATTACAAATATTTGTACTGTAAAAATGATAAAAGAAATAGTATTTTTCACCTCATACAAGTACCATAACAGAATCTCTTTGATGTGAAAGTGCAACTTACAAATGTAGATTTTTTTTGTTACAAAACAGCACTCAAAAACAAAACAAGGTAAAACTTCAGACCTTAGAAGGCCACTCAGTCCTACTTCTTGTTCAGCCAATTGGTAAGATAAAAAAGTTTGTTTATATTTACAGGATATAATGTTGCCCTTTTTTTATTTTACAATGTCACCAGAAAGTGAGAACAGGCAGTGCAAGGTTACATGCCAGATATGCTAAACATTGGTGGGCCCCTTCATGCTTCGACCACCATTCCAGAGAACATGCTTCCATGCTGATGACACTTGTTAAAAATATAATGCAATAATTAAATTTGTGACTGAACTGCTTGGGGGAGAACTGTACGTGCTCTGCTCTGTTTTACCCGCATTCTGTCATATATTTCATGTTATAGCAGTCTTGGATGATGACTCAGCACAGGTTGTTCATTTTAAGAACACTTTCACTGCAGATTTGACAAAACACAAAGAAAATACCAATGTGAGATTTCTAAAGATAGCCACAGTTCTCGACCCAAGGTTTAAGAATCTTAAGTGCCTTCCAAAATCTGAGAGGGACGAGGTGTGGAGCCTGCTTTCAGAAGTCTTAAAAGAGCAACACTCCGATGTGGAAACTACAGAACCTGAACCACCAAAAAAAGAAAATCAACCTTCTGCTGGTGGCATCTGACTCAGATTGCTATCGCACAGAACCCATCAGCAGCATGGCTGCTTGTACCCTGTAATAGTGGTTGAAGCATGAAGGGACATACTAATCTTTTGCACATCTGGCACATAAATATCTTGTGACGCCGGCTACAACAGTGCCATGAAAACACCTGTTCTCACTTTCAGGTGACATTGTGAACAAGAAGAGGGCAGCGTTATCTCCTGCAAATATACACAAACTTGTTTGTCTGAGCAATTGGCTGAACAAGAAGTAGGGCTGAGCGCACTTGCAGGCTCTAAAATTTTACATTGTTTTATTTTTGAATGCAGGTTTTTTTTTTACATAATTCTACATTTGTAAGTTCAACTTTCATGATAAAGAGATTGCATTACAGTACTTGTATTGGGTGAATTGAAAAATACTATTTCTTTTGTTTTTTTACAGTGCAAATACTTGTAATCAAAAATAAATATAAAGTGAGCACTGTACACTTTGTATTCTGTGTTCTGTTGAAATCAATATATTTGAAAATGTAGAAAACATCCAAAATATTTAAATAAATGTTATTCTATTATTGTTTAACATTGCGATTAATCATGATTAATTTTTTTAATCGCTTCACAGCCCTAGTTGTTGTTGTTGTTATTTATTTCTATTGTGGTGCAGTCTATCTTAGGTACTTATATGCCCCCCATTACTGTGGTATCTGAATGCTTCACAATCATTAATGTACTTGTCCTCACAACATCTCTGTGAGGAGAGAAAGTGCTATTTTCCTCATTTTATGAAAGAGGAATTGAGACATAGAGAGACTAAGGGCCAAATTTTCACAGGTATTTAGGTGCCTAAAGATGCTGACAGGAGCCTACTGGGATTTTCAAAATCACCTAAGCAAGTTAGGCACCTAACTCCCATGGCTCATATGCTTAGGAGATTTCATTATCCCACTAGCACTTATCTACATCTTGAGACATTTAAATACCTCTGCGTATCTGGACGCAAGTGGCATGGCCCAAGCTCACATTGAAAATATATGGTGAAACTAAAGTAAAGCCAACTGAATCCAGGTCTCCCAAGTTTCAAGGTCACACCCTAATTACTGGACCACCCCTACCTTTTGGGAGGCTTAGTCATATACCAGAACATGTACCTGTTGTGCCAGGTGCTGTACAAACCCGTAATAAAAAGACTGTCCCTGCCTCAAAGATCTTACTAAGTATAAGAGATAACAGGTGAGTACAGAGAGAGACAGGGGAACACAAGAAAACAGTACTAGTCAGCATGACAGGCAGTGGTTTCAGCACACAGCTGCTTAACTGATGTCAAGATTTTTGTAAAAAGAAAAAGAGGACTTGTGGCACCTTAGAGACTAACAAATTTATTTGAGCATAAGCTTTTGTGAGCCACAGCTCACTTCAGTGGATGCATTCAGTGGAAAAATTTTAGTTAAAGAAAAAGTAAAAGAATCACCTCTGTAAAATCAGGATGGTAAATACCTTACAGGGTAATCAGATTCAAAACATACAGAATCCCTCTCGGCAAAACCTTAAGTTACAAAAAGACACAAAAACAGGAATATACATTCCATTCAGCACAACTTATTTTATCAGCCATTTAAGCAAAACAAAATCTAACTCATTTCTAACTAGATTGCTTATTAACCCTTTACAGAAATTCTGACCTGCATTCCTGCTCTGGTCCCGGCAAAAGCAACACACACAGAGAGAACCCTTTGTTTTCCCCCCCTCCAGCTTTGAAAGTATCTTGTCTCCTCTTTGGTCATTTTGGTCAGGTGCCAGCGAGGTTATCTTAGCTTCTTAACCCTTTACAGGTGAAAGGGTTTTTCCTCTGGCCAGGAGGGATTTTAAAGGTGTTTAGCCTTCCCTTTGTATTTATGACACGCCCCCCCAAATCACAGATAGGGTGAAACGCTGGCTGTGATTTCTTCCTGGAGCTCTAGGAGGAAACAGAGTTAATAAGACACGTGCACCTCTAAATATACTACCAAGTATATAAAGACTAACAATATTTTCCACATCTCAAGGACGATTTTAACCAGTTGATTCTGGGAAACTTTCACGGGAGAGTGCATCAGCCACTTTGTTAGAAACTCCTGAGATGTGTTGGATGTCGAAATCAAAATCTTAGAGAGCTAAACTCCACCAAATAAGTTTTTTTGTTATTTCCTGTACCGGTATGACGCCCCTGTAGCGCAGCATGGTCGTTTGCAGGTGGAAACGCCGTCCCCAAACATATGGGAGTAGCTTTTCCAGATCATTGACAATGGTGTAACATTCTTTTTCACTGACTGACCAGTTGCTTTCCCTATCAGACAGCTTCTTGCTGAGAAACACTACAGGGTGGAATTCTTGATCCGGTCCTTCCTGCATTAAAACTGCTCCCACACCATACTCGGACGCATCTGTGGTTACTAGGAATGGTTTGTCAAAGTCTGGGGCCCTTAGCACAGGGTCAGACATGAGTGTCGCTTTAAGCTGGTTAAAGGCCTTTTGACACTCTTCGGTCCACTGAACGGCATTTGTCTGTTTCTTTTTGGTTAGGTCTGTCAGTGGGGCGGCGATTTGGCTGAGTGCGGTACAAATCGCCTGTAATATCCGGCCAATCCTAAGAAGGATTGGACCTGTTTGTTTGACTTTGGGACAGGCCACTTTTGGATAGCATCCACTTTGGCCTGTAGGGGGTTGATAGTTCCTTGACCCACCTGGTGTCCAAGGTAAGTCACTCTGTTTAGGCCTATTTGACACTTCGTAGCCTTAACAGTTAGTCCTGCCTCCCTTATGTGCTCAAGGACTTTTTGTAGATGTTCCAGGTGGTCTGCCCAGGAATCCGAAAATATGGCCACATCGTCAAGGTAGGTGACTGCATATTCTCCTAATCCTGCTCGGAGACCATCTGCAGGTCTTCGGAAGGTGGTGGGTGCATTCCACAGCCCGAAAGGGAGCACATTAAATTCATACAGCCCGACATGTGTGGTGAAGGCTGACCTTTCCTTGGCGGATTCATCTAGCGGTACTTGCCAGTGCCCCTTGGTTAAGTCCAAGGTAGAGATGAACTGGGCCCATCCCAGTTTTTCTAATAGTTCATCCGTGCGTGGCATTGGATAGTTGTCTCGGCGAGTTACAGCATTTAGCTTACGGTAGTCCACATAAAAACGTATCTCCCCATCTGGTTTGGGAACTAGAACCACTGGAGATGCCCATGGACTGCCAGAGGGGTGGATTACACCCATCTGTAACATATCCTGGATCTCCTGTTCTATAGCAGTTTTAGCTTGAAGAGACACCCGGTAAGGTTGGACTTTATTTGGGTGAGCATTACCTGTGTCAATGGAGTGGTATGCCCTTTCAGTCAGTCCTGGGGTGGCTGAGAATGTCGGCACATAGCTAGTGCACAGCTCCTTGATCTGCTGTCGCTGCATACGCCCAAGGGTCATGGAGAGGTTCACCTCTTCCATGCCACCAGCACTTTTCTCTTTGTAGTGGACACCTTCAGGCCACTCAGCGTGATCTCCTCCCTGGGCTGTAAATTGACAAACCTTTAATTCTCTGGAATAAAAGGGCTTTAGAGAATTAATATGGTACATCTTAGGCTTTCGGTTGGAGGTGGGGAATGCTATGAGATAATTAACAGCTCCCAGGTGCTCCTGGACCGTGAATGGCCCTTCCCATGACACTTCCATTTTATGGGCCTGGAGCGCCTTTAAGACCATGACCTGGTCCCCTACTTTGAAGAAACGCTCTCTGGCATGTTTATCATACCAGGTTTTTTGCTCTTTTTGAGCATCCTGTAGGTTTTCTTTAGCAAGAGCTAAAGAGGTTTGGAGGGTGTTTTATAGGTTGGTTACAAAGTCCAGACTGTTAGTTCCTGGAGAAGGTGTAAACCCCTCCCATTGCTGTTTCACCAACTATAACAGCCCCTTAACCTCGCAGCCATATACAGGTTCAAATGGTGAAAACCCTAAACTGGGATGTGGTACAGCTCTGTAGGCAAAGAGCAACTGCTGCAACACTAGGTCCCAATCATTGGAGTGCTCATTTACGAATTTACATATCATGGCCCCCAAAGTTCCATTAAACTTCTCCACCATGCCATTTGTTTGATGGTGGTAAGGAGTGGCAACCAAGTGATTTACCCCATGAGCTTCCCAAAGGCTTTCGATAGTTCCTGCCAGGGAATTAGTTCCTGCATCTGTGAGGATGTTGGAGGGCCACCCTACCCTGGCAAAAATGTCTGCTAGTGCCTGGCACACACCCTGGTGTTGCTTAGAGCTACTGCTTCCGGCCATAGGGTGGCAAAATCCATAAAAGTCAGTATGTACTGCTTCCCTCTGGATGTCTTTTTCGGGAAAGGACCCAGAATATCCACAGCTACTCGCTGAAATGGAACCTCAATGATGGGGAGTGGCTGGAGAGGGGCTTTGACCTGGTCTTGGGGTTTTCCCACTCTTTGGCATACTTCACAAGACCAGACATAGGTAGAGACATCCTTGCACATTCCCTCCCAGTGGAATGACCTCCCTAAATGGTCTTTTGTCCTGTTCACCCCAGCGTGGCCACTAGGATGATCATGGGCTAAGCTCAAGAGCTTTACCCGGTACTTAGTTGGAACTACCAACTGTCTCTGAGGATGCCAGTCTTCCTGGTGTCCACCAGAAAGAGTTTCCTTATATAAAAGTCCTCTTTCTACAACAAACCTGGATCGATTAGAAGAGCTGAGAGGCGGTGGGTTGTTCCGGGCTGCCGTTGAAGCTCTCTGGAGGCTTTCATCTGCTTCCTGTTCGGTCTGGAACTGTTCCCTTGATGCTGGAGACATCAGTTCCCCATTGGATTGTGGACCTAGGCTTGGTCCCTCTGGAAGCGATGTAGGGGATGGGGCTGTTTCCATTGACTGTGAACCGCTCTCCACTGGTGCACTATGTTGGGATTCAGGCTCTGGCTGAGCTTTTTGTGTAGGGTTATCGGCTGCTGCCAGTTCAGGTTTGGTGGGGCCCTCCGGTGTTGGGGTTGCAGGTACTGGATTCGGTGCTGGCAATGGGTCTGGTGCTGGTTGTTCCGCCGGTTCCGGTTCTGGGACTGGCTCTGCCTGGGTCTCTGGGAATGGATCCACTACTGCTGTTGCAGACATTGGCCTGGGGTCCAGGTCCATCACCTCTGACCGGGTCCTGATAGAAGTTTCTGGAACAGAGCTAGGTGTGACGGCTTGTTTAGCCTGGCTGCGGGTGACCATTCCCACCCTCTTGGCTAGCTTCACATGATTGGCCAAGTCTTCCCCCAACAGCATGGGGATGGGATAATCATCATAGACTGCAAAGTCCACGTTCCTGACCAGCCCTTGTACTGGACAGGCAACTTGGCTGCAGGCAAATTGAAAGAGTTTGACTTGAAGGGTTGAATCATCACTTGGATCTCTGGGTTGATTACATTGGGGTCCACTAAGGAAGCATGGATAGTCGACACTTGTGCTCCGGTGTCCCTCCACGCGGTGACCTTCTTTCCGCCTACACTCACAGTTCCCTCCGCTTCAACGGTATCTGGGAGGTATCTGAGGCTGAGGACCTCTGGTGTGATTCCGGCAATGAACTGTAATCTGTTGGGGTTCTTGGGGCAGTTGGCCTTTACATGACCCAGCTCATTACATTTAAAACATCGTCCAGCTGATGGGTCACTGGGGTGAGGTGGGTTGCTGGAGAACGGTGTGGCGGGATGATAAGGTTTCTGGAGGGTTCCTTGGAGGGGTAGTTGGGGCCTTGGGCTGCCCCCCGTGGTAGGGTGTGGTCTGAGGTTGTCCCTTCTGGTATCTGCTCTAGCTGCGACCAGATTTTTTTCTTTTCTGCCACCTCCACCCATTTGGCTCCAATCTCCCCCGCCTCGATTACAGTTTTGGGCTTCCTATCTAGGATGTATCTTTCTATTTCCTCAGAAACACCCTCTAAGAACTGCTCCATTTGCATTAGGAAGGGCAAATCTTCTGGAGATTTAACACTTGCTCCCGATATCCCAGGCATCCCAATGTTTCACAATATGGTAGGCATGTCGGGTAAATGACACGTCTGGTTTCCACCTAAGGGCTCTGAACTGCCGACGGGAATGCTCGGGTGTTCGGCCCATTCTGACTCTCGCCTTGATTTTAAACAGTTCATACTGGTTCATGTGTTCCTTAGGCATTTCAGCCGCCACCTTGGCTAAGGGTCCACTGAGCTGCGGCCTCAGCTCTACCATGTATTTGGTCTGTAGAGATGCTGTACCCAAGACAGGCCCTTTAGAAGTTTTCTAAGAAGGCCATCGCCTGCCTTGTAGGTGGGGAACTTTCTGGGATAGGTAGTGGTACCTGGAAAAGGATTGTGAGGGTTTGTTGGTATATTCTACTGAGCCTTTGCCTTCTCCATCTCCAGTGCATACTTCCTCTCTTTTTCCTTTTCCTCCTCCACATGCTTCATCTCTTTTTCCTTCTCCTCCAGTTCTTTGTCCCTTGCCTCCATAGCTCTCCTGTGGGCAGCCTCTTGGTTTTTTTCTCTCTCTTACTGCCTCCAGTTCTCTCCTGTGGGCAGCCTCTTTGGCTGTTTCTGCCTTGGGCTCTGTCATGTTTGCCTCTCTATTTTTAACTAAGTTTACACCCGAGAGTTAGGAAAAAAAAAAAAACTTGGCTTGTAAAATTTTGCTGTGCTGTAGTATACCTATATTCTCTGATAGTGATTGTCAGCCTACAGAAAAATCCTTCAAAAAGAAAAACAAAACCTAACATCTTTGTCTCCAGGCAAATAGACAGAAGACCCCTCTAATTGCTCTTAGGTAAAAAGAAAACTTCTTCAGGCCTGTGAAGACTTGTGAATTTCCTGAAGGAGGTTAACTACCCTGACTTTAGGTAGAGAAAACTCCAGCTCACAAAAGACAATACCCTTTCGTCTCTGCTCTGGCCCCAAAGCAGAGACAAAAAAAAACCTCTAACTGCCTTCAGCTGAAAACCTGCTTTTCAGCAGCCCAAAGGGAAATTTTTTTTTGTTTTTAAATCTGTGCTTCTTGTTCAAAAAATCAAAATCCTTAAAAAAAAAAACAATAAAAACATCTAACACCTTTGTCTCCAGGCAAATAGACAGAAAACCCCTCTAGTTGCTCTTAGGTAAAAAAACAACTTCAGGTCTGTGAAGACTTGTGAATTTCCCTGCAGGAGGTTAACTACCCTGCCTTTAGGTTGAGAAAACTCCAGCTCACAAAAGACAATTCCCTTTTGTTTCTGCTCTGGCCCCCAAGCAGAGACGAAAAAAACCTCTAACTGCTTTCAGCTTAAAACCTGCTTTCCAGAAGCCCAAAGGAAAAAAAAAATCCTTTTAAAATCTGTGCTTCTGGTTCAAAAAATCTCAAATTGATCTCAAAATGATTTCAAGTTAATCCCACCGCTCTGCCACCATGTCAAGGTTCCTTCCCCACTCTGAACTCTCGGGTACAGATGTGGGGACCTGCATGAAAACCCCCTAAGATTATTTTTACCAGCTTAGGTTAAAACTTCCCCAAGGTACAAACTATTTTACCTTTTGCCCTTGGACTTTATTGCTGCCACCACCAAGCGTCTAACAAATATATAACCGGGAAAGAGCCCGCTTGGAAACGTCTTTCCCCCCCAAAATCCTCCCAAACCCTACAGCCCCTTTCCTGGGGAAGGCTTGATAAAAATCCTCACCAATTTGCATAGGTGAACACAGACCCAAACCCTTGGATCTTAAGAACAATGAAAAAGCAATCAGGTTCTTAAAAGAAGAATTTTAATTGAAGAAAAAAAAGTAAAAGAATCACCTCTGTAAAATCAGGATGGTAAATACCTTGCAGGG
The DNA here is from genome assembly GCF_965140235.1 of Caretta caretta. Classification (NCBI taxonomy): domain Eukaryota; kingdom Metazoa; phylum Chordata; order Testudines; family Cheloniidae; genus Caretta; species Caretta caretta. Next base: position 69,812,371 of record NC_134214.1, on the reverse strand, counting down.
TAATCAGATTCAAAACATACAGAATCCCTCTCAGCAAAACCTTAAGTTACAGAAAGACACAAAAACAGGAATCTACATTCCATTCAGCACAGCTTATTTTATCAGCCATTTAAACCGTACAGAATCTAACGCATATCTAGCTAGATTACTTACTAAGTTCTAAGACTCCATTTCTTTTCTGTTCCCGGCAAAAGCATCACACAGACAGAGAGACCCTTTGTTTCTCCCCCCACCCCACCCCCAGCTTTGAAAGTATCTTGTCTCCTCATTGGTCATGATCAGGTGCCAGCGAGGTTATCCTAGCTTCTTAACCCTTTACAGGTGAAAGGGTTTTTCCTCTGGCCAGCAGGGATTTTAAAGGTGTTTACCATTCCCTTTATATTCATGACACGGCTCATCAGGGAAATCCACTGGCAGGCCGTGATGGTTTGTTTACCTACAGCGACCGCAGGTTCGGCCGATTGCAGCTCCTTCTGGCCATGATTCGCTGTTCCAGGCCAATGGGGGCTGCGGGAAGTGGCGCTGGCTGAGGGATGTGCTGGCCGCTGCTTCCCGCAGCTCCCATTGTCCTGGAATGGCAAACTGCGGCCCGCACATCCCTCGGGGAGGATACTTAGGGGAGGATCTATTAATGGAGTTTCTCTATGTCCTAGTAAGGAAGAGAGGATGGAAGATGATAGAATACGGGTAGGATCTGATGAGAAACAGTCAAATGGAAAAGAGTCCCATTCAATTACATCATGTAATGGCAGACAGCTAAAAAGTGGCACTTTTTAAAGTGCTTATATACAAATGCTTGAAGTCTAAATAATATGGGTGGACGAGAGTGCCTCATATTAAATGAGGATATTGATATAATAGGCATCACAGAAACTTGATGGAATGAGGATATTTGATGGGACAAAGTAATACTAGGATACAAAATATATCGGAAGGACAGAATAGGTCATGCTGGTGGGGGAGTGACACTATATATGAAATAAAGCATAGAATCAAACGAAGTAAAAATCTTAAATGAACCAAACTGAATCATAGAATCTCTGTGGATATTAATTCCATGCTCTAATAATAAAAATGTAGCAGTAGGGATATACTACTGACCACCTGACCAGGACAATAATAGTGACTGTGAAATGCTTAGGGAGATTAGAGAGGTTATTAAAATAAAAAACTCAATAATAATGAGGGATTTCAACAATCCCAATATCGACTGGGTACATGTCACCTCAGGATGGGATGCAGAGATAAAGTTTCTTGACACCTTAAATGACTGTTTCTTTGAGGAGCTAGTCCTGGCCCACAAGAAGAATTCTTTATTTGGTCCTAAGTGGAGCACAGGATCTGGTCCAAGAGGGGAATATAGCTGGACTGCTTGGTAATAGTCACCATAATATAGTTAAATTTAACATCCTTGTGGCCGGGAAAATACCACAGCAGCCCAAAATGGTAGCATTTAATTTTAGAAAAGGGAACTACATAAAAATGAGGAAGTTAGTTAAACAGAAATTAAAAGATACAATGCCATAAGTGAAATCCCTGCACGCTGCATGGCAACTTTTTAAAGACACCATAATAGAGGCTTATCTTGAATGTATACCCCAAATTAAAAAACATAGTAAGAGAACCAAAAAAGTGCCACCCTGGCTGAACAACAAAGTAACAGAAGCAGCAAGAAGCAAAAAGGCATCCTTTAAAAAGTGGAAGTTAAATCCTGGTGAGGAAAATAGAAAGAAGCATAAACTCTGGCAAGTAAAGTGTAAAAATATAATTAGGAAGGCCAACAAAGAATTTGAAGAACAGCTAGCCAAAGACTCAAAAAGTAATAGCATTTTTTTAAGTACATCAGAAGCAGGAAGCCTGCTAAACATCCAGTAGGGCCACTAGACGATCGAGACGCTAAAGGAGCACTCAAGGACAATAAGGCCATTGCGGAGAAACTAAATGAATTCTTTGCATCGGTCTTCATGGCTGAGGATATGAGGAAGATTCCCAAACCTGAGTCATTCTTTTTATTTGAGAAATCTGAGGAACTGTCCCAGATTGAGGTGTCATTAGAGGAGGTTTTGGAACAAATTGATAAACTAAACAGTAATAAGTCACCAGGAGCAGCTGGTATTCACCCAAGAGTTCTGAAGGAACTCAAATGTGAAATTGCAGAACTACTAACTGTAGACTGTAACCTATCATTTAAATCAGCTTCTGTACCAAAGGACTGGAGTATAGCTAATGTGACGCCAATTTTTAAAAAGGGCTCCACAGGTGATCCCAGCATTTACAGGCCATTAAGCCTGACTTCAGTACTGGGCAAACTGGTTGAAACTATGGTAAAGAACAAAATTGTCAGACACACAGATGAACATAATTTGTTGGGGAAGAGTCAGCATGGTATTTGTAAAGGGAAATCATGCCTCTCCAATCTAGTAGAATTCTTTGAGTTCAACAAGCATGTGGACAAGGGGAGTATAGTGTACTTAGATTTTCAGAAAGCTTTTGACAAGGTCTCTCTCCAAAGACTCTTAAGCAAAGTAAGCTGTTATGGGATAAGAGGGAAGGTCATTCATGGGTCGGTAACTGGTTAATAGACAGGAAACAAAGGGTAGGAATAAATGGTCAGTTTGCAGAATGGAGAGAGGTAAATATGGGTGTCCCCTAGGGGTCTGTACTGGGCCCAGTCCAATTCAATATATTCATAAATGATCTGGAAAAAGGGGTAAACAATGAGGTGGCAAAATTTGCAAATGATACAAAACTACTCAAGATAATTACGTCCAAAGTAGACTCCTAAGAGCTACAAAGGGATGTCACAAAACTGGGTGACTGGGTAACAAAATGGCAGATAAAATTCAATGCTGATAAAGGCAAAATAATGCACATTGGAAAACATAATCACAACTATACATATAAAATGATGGTATCTAAACTAGCTGTTACAACTCAAGAAAGAGATATTGGAGTCATTGTGGATAGTTCTCTGAAAACACTCAGTGTGCAGAGGCAGTCAAAAAAGCGAACAGAATGCTGGAAATAATTAAGGAAGGGATAGATAATAAGACAGAAAATATCATATTGCCTCTATATAAATCCATGGTACTCCCACATCTTGAATATTGCATTCAGATGTAGTTGCCCCATCTCACAAAAGATATATTGGAATAGGAAAAGGTTCAGAAAAGGGCAACAAAAATGATTAGGGGTATGGAACAGCTGCCATACGAGGAGAGATTAATAAGACTGGGACTTTTCAGCTTGGAAAAGAGATGACTAAGAAGGGGATATGATAGAATTGTATAAAATCATGACTGATGTGGAGAAAGTAAATTATTTACTCCTTCTCATAACACAAGAACCAGGGGTCACCAAATGAAATCAACAGGCATCAGGTTTAAACTAAAGAAAAGGAAGTATTTTTTCACACAACACATAGTCAACTTTTGGAACTCCTTGCCAGAGGATGTTGTGAAGGCCAAGACTATAACAGGGTTCAAAAAAGAAATAGATAAATTCATGGAGTCTAGGTCCATTAATGACTATTTGCCAGGATGGGCAGTGTTGGTGTCCCTACCCTCTGTTTGCCAGAAGCTGGGAATGGCGGCGGGGATGGATCACTAGATGATTACCTGCTCCGTTCATTCCCACTGGGGCACCTGGCATTGGCCACTGTTGGAAGACAGGATACTGGGCTAGATGGACCTTTGGTCTGGACCAGTATGGCCGTTCTTATGTTCTTTTGAAAATGCTTATTAAACACATGAGTGCAGAGCTGGGTCCTAGTTAAGGTTACCCTAGATGTATGAATGTGACATGATTTTTGTTTGTTTGTTGATTTTATTTATTTAAGTTAAGTTTGGGTTTTGGAGCATGTTTTCTCAGTCCGTTGTTCCATAGACATTATTTCAGTTTGTCCACGGGCATTACCTGTTGGTGTGTGAGGTAAGCTTTTCTGGTTCTATTAGTGACCGTGGCATTACATGCATGTGCACGCATATCTCTGCCCTCCTTTTCTCTTCTTCTCTCCATCGATTAATTGCATCTGCTTAATCCTATCAAGCAAGTAAGTTAGTAACTGCAGCAGGGGATACAGTCATCCTTTGGTGTCAGGAGTTAGGATCTGTTCACGCCATGAGGTTAATAAGAAAGAACCTATCTGTTTGGCTGAAGCATATAAAAGAAGAAGTGAAGCCAGTAGACTTTGATTTTAGGTAAGAAGTACCATGTCCTATCTCTTTGGCAAAGTTGGTTGGTTTGGTTGATGATCCTTTCAGAGTGAACATTTCTATTTCTCAGTTCTTAGAAAATGAATTGTATGTGTATATAAGCTTGAAAGTTATATATTATTTTATTTTTTTGGTGAGTTTAGTAGATTTTTTCTGACCGTAAATGTGAAGGCTGCTAGCTCTTCCTAAAGTAAAGTTATTGAAGATGGTATCTATATCAGTCTTCTTACTGCCAATATAAGCTTGACTTTCAACTTTGGTCTTAGACTTGTAAGAAGGGATTGCCATTTGTGCTAAATTTAGTGGAGGTTTTGTGAGGAGATCAGAGGTCACAGACAGAGATCTTCAGATTCTTTTTTGTCTTCTTATTTCTGCTCTGTTTGAAACGAGGTTTTCAAAGGTTCAAAAAAAAAGCTATAAATCTACATGCCCTCTAATCTCTGAGCACACCTTTTAAATTCAGGTTATGGCTTAATCACACTGTTTCCCTTGATATTCTGGGTAATGTTTTGCCAAGTCCAAAGGAAAAAAAATAAATATCAAATATGTTTGCACTGTGTCCTTTATTCTGGTTTCATCCAAGTTGCATCCTTAAGTTAGCAATGGCATGGTTAGCTTTATGAATAATAAATATTTTATAATCTTTGCCTATAGTGATGAATGTTTTGTGGCAGTAAATTGCAATAGAGAGATGGCAGAACATCTCATTGGGACCCCATTTCATCAAGGCACTTGTGCCTGAATTTAATCATCTGAATATTCCCAATGGGACTCTGTGGACATTTTCACATGTTTAAAGTTAGACATGAGCTTTGCTGAATTAGGATCCAAACCGTGATCTTTGCTTTCTGTATAGAGTGACCTCTGCTGGCACTGATGTATTCTAAAGTTATTTGTTAGTGCTAAATGCCTATTCCGTCTCCCCTCCCCCCAAATTATCATATAAAAGGATGTATAAAGTCACTAGTGCTAAAATGTGAGGTGTTACTGAGGTAGATGGTACAGCTGCTATGCATGAAGATTTCTCAGCATTTGTTTTTAACACTCCTCTTTTCAGAAGTGTTCATTTTTAAAAAAAATAATCTATAAGAATGTTCTTGTTAATATAAAGAATGATCAAACAGTGCTTTTTTATTACTAAAATCTTTAGAATTCTCAGGATCAACACTTTAAGGTGTAGTTTAAAAAAATAAAAGGGAACCATTTCAGCTTGACAAAGGATTTCATAAGGGAAATATAACCAGACAACTTGTGGTCACTGTCGATTTCATAGCACTCTGACAAATAATAGGGGTATTGACCTGGGTGTCCTGGCCACATTCTAACTCAAGTAATTTATTTTTGCCTCACTATATTGCTCTTGTGCTTTCAGCTAGGTTATGGCATTGTTTCTTCACTTTTCAATTGTTGTGTAGTGTTGCTATGTATTGTTAAACATTTGTCATATTTGACATAGGTGGCTTCATTCACTGGGGAATGAAGTGATATCATATATCTACCTATCTCATTGGAGCTCTTTGAAGCTCAAGCAGTTAATGTTTGTTAGTGCTTTGAAATCCTTAGCCGACAAGTGATGCTGATGTGCACTATGTCGGTAATATGAATGCACAGAGTACCTTGTAGCTGTTCTTGTAATGTATCCCCAAATTAGTGTTTGATCCTGTGTAGCTTAAACAGTGTTTTGTATGGCTCAGACAGGCTCACTCAGAAGTTGATGGCCTACAAAGGGAAGACACAGAAAGACATACCAAATACAGTAATGTTGGCAGATTGCATAGTGGATGTAACATTTGAGCATTTGTACTAGGAATAACAGGTTACATAACTGCATCAGCTCAAACGGTGCAGTTCACACTTCACAGAGAGTGTGTAGCTAAGAGAGTACATTGAGCTGACTAAAGCTGATGTTTACATAGAATCATAGAATGTCAGGGCTGGAAGGGACCTCAGGAGGTCATCTGGTCCAACCCCCTGCTCAAAACAGGATCAATCCCCAAGTTTGATTTATATCAAACAGTTTATTATTATATGAAATTGAGATATTATAACAAAGAAATGGAACAAATTTCTCAGCTGGTATATAACTAGCTCCCAGCATTGTATCTAGAATATATTAGCATGACCTAGTACAAACGTTTTATGCCTACATATATATTCTAACATATATAATATACAGGTAGAATATATGTACTAACAGTCTTATTTCACAACAGACTACATTAACTCATAGAATTAATTCATATTGAGATGGCAGAAGGAGGAGGGGAATAATGCTATGTAAATTGTCCCTTTGGCTCCGGCTCACTTTTTCCTGTTCCTGGGAGATGCTTCGGAGGGATGTGTGCAGGGTTATCGGAAGGTGGAAGTGCACTTCTCTCCTCCCAGTCCCTACCTAGTAGTGCAGAGGACACTGTGTGTTACAGTATTTATGAGTGAAGTATCCATTGTTGAAAGCTGGGAACATGAACATAATCCTAACTGGATCAGAACATACATAGTTCAGCCAGAATGCCTGTCAGCCTGACCATTGCGAGTCATCATGCTTCCTTCTGAGCAGATGTCATACTTTACATTCTTATAATTTATTCGCTTATGTGGAAAAATAATAATGATTTAATATATGATATGTTGTATTGTTTTACTGTAATATGGTACCATTTTGCCTTAGCACTTAACCTCAATGAAATCAGTTTGGGATATATAAATAGCACTACAGTAAATCAGGCACCTCACAGAAACTCTGTGAAAGGTCGACTAGCAATTTCCGTTTGTGTGAGAGTGTGTATGTCTGCATCTATCTACATGAATTGTATTTTGCATTTTATATATTTAATATATATTCAAAACAGTCTCATATTCTGTCTATGTACATATACATACAACTCACATTGAAGCCAATAGAAACCCAGCATGTGAATATCAGAAGCCAGAATATGATCCTCTATATTTTAATCATGGTGGATGCTAATTCTCAGTTTCTCTGTTTGCTCTTCTGTTTTAATATCTATTCATAATGTGTGGTGTGTGTTTAATTACTTTACTGTAACCCATAAACTCAATAAGCTGTCTCAACTCTGGTATATGCCCATAACTTTTGTTTTTGTCATCTCTTTTAAAATACTTGTTGAAGAAAACAATTTGTACTATAAACAAGTCAGTTTATCATTAATTAGATGTTAGTAAATAAGTACCATTTTTTTTCAATTGGCATTAAATTACTAAATCTAAATTAAATTACTATTTGGATTTTTTTCTTTTTTTCTAAGGAATCCTGACTCCATGGAAATAGAAAGAAAAGTTAAGGAGGCACTTTTCCAATACCTTACAATTTATATTTTATTTGTATTACTTGCATGATATACCTTTCAGGCACACAGAGACATAGGTTCAAGTGTATTATACTTTCCATTTAACTGCAGGTTTCCCAGTTTCTCTGGGGATGCATTTCTATTAAAAGAGAGCACACAGAGTGGAGTTTAGGTTCCCCAAGGAAACAGAATATAGTGAGCGCTGATTGCTCTACAGATTCATAGGCAAAAGGGGGAAAAGCTGTGATTAAGTAACGTCAGGGCTGTGTGACCCAATGGGAAACTGAAAGAGAGTTAATGTTAAGAGCCCACATCTTGCTGACAGAGGCATGTGAACATTCCCATTGATTTCCCATGCATTTGTTTCTGAGGGTGGATTTCGGCATTAAAGCTCTATGTCTCCTTAACTCAGCATGAGGCATATATGTATTTCACAGGCCTGCATATAATGTTAGATGCCCTTTGCTCTGCAGTGCCTCAAAATACAGTTTAGCTATCTATGTACTTATGTATCTCCTGTCACCGTAATATCTGAGCACCTTGATTCATTAAGAATGGGATTTCATTGCCCTTATTTTGTAAGTTACTCTTAAACATTTTATTTCCATGCTAAGGACCTGAGGTTTTAAACATATACTGTCAATCATAGCACTTATTACTGTGAGTAGGGCCACTGGAAAAAAAGTGGTCAGAGCTTTTGAAAGCAAGAGAAATGTATAAAAAATGCCTGGATGGTTTTCCATCAAATTTTAAAAAACAAACTAAAAAAAAACCCGTGCTTACCAACCAGGGAAATTTCATTCTGAGAACTCAGTGCTTTCAACAATTATAAAAGTACAAACTAATACATGAAAATGTGCCACTAGTGATCACTGTGACCTTCCATTTCTCTATGGATTTGGAAGTCCAGTATAATTAGGAAGAACCAAGTAACTTTTTACTCAATTGAGTAAGGCTCCAGTCTAGCAGAACACTTGAATACTTGTATAACTTTAAGCACTTGAGTAGGCCTTCTGAAGTCATTAATGTTTTGCTGGAACAAGGCCAAATGCTACATAATGTTATACTTTAGCATTTGTCTGCATGCTTTTAAATAATCATTACTGATTAAAAACCTACAATTTCTTCTGTTTTGTTTCAGACAGACAATAACATTTGTTAAGTAACTGACCATCTTATCGATGGGTTGTAAATGGCCATTTAGATTTTAAAGAGCATTTTAGTATGCAATTACAGTACGTTAAAACCTCTACTAAAATTGTAGAACTAAAGATGGAAACACTGCATTTGTGCTGCGAGTTTATATTAGGTTTTCATTCTAATTCTCTTTGTGGAGTTTTGCTTCAAATTTAGAGCACACGTGTAAAGGTTTACTATTATTTTTTTAAGGTGCAAATCATATTTTTAAACCTTTGTTTGCTCATATTTTCCCTTGTGTGTATGGTGTACACATATGGGGTAAGGAAGGTTTTGGGGTGGGGAAAGGTTTCAGAGAGCCTTCCCTCTCTGTCTGTCTCTCTCTTGTACCTCTGGGAAAAGTCAAGTCCCCCCACTTTCGTCCTTGTGTTTCTGGACTTCAAAGACTTGCAGGTCTTTAGTACTAGTTGCAACACTGGCTATTTATTTTCCTTGTCCCTATCTTTGTCAGAGCCAGGTGGTAGCGTGGTAGTGGTGAATCCTCTCTCGCTGCATGCTCATAACATTGCTTTTTCTTCTTGTGGACTGGGTAGCAGATCAGGAATAAAGACACACTTATATGAGAAATGTAATAGACACACCCTGAATGGTGCAAACTTTGACAGACACGGAGACAATACTCTCAATTAGCAGCTGAGAGTGAAAGCTGGAACTTTAAAGTACTCCGAAAAAATTAGAAAAAAAAATGTGTGTGTTGGGCAACAAAAATTATCGCCGAATGAGATGTGATGAGATGTCCTCATCGACAGTTCAGCCCCCTCAGCAGGCTGACCATCATCCAAACTTAGGAAAGCAGGAAGGAAGGAATTGAAGGAAAAAGTGCTACTGGGAGTGCAAGTTACATCTAAGCATGCATGTAATTCCATGCCAAAGATTTCAAATGCTACTCCTGTTTACACAATTTATTTAACTTCATAAAAGAGATTTTATTTCAAAATTTGCAGCCTCTCAATAGGAGTAAGCACACTGAGATATATGCAATGCCAAATTGATTTTCAAAAGAGAGGGGAATTTTCTTTGTAAGGCATGGTGGTCATTTTTTATTATAGCTAATTTTTTTGTTATAGCTAATTTGTTATAGCTAATTTCACTAATTTCACTAGTTCGTAATATCTCCCAGAATAGCTGTAATTAATGCTGTAGGTCTTATACAATTAAACCAGTGCCGGTGGTAATCTCTTGCCAAAAGGTATGGATTTTGGTAGAAACACACAGGAGTTGATGTTTAAAAGGAAGTTAGTATACAAAGTAGTGGAGGAGTAGTGCCAGCTTGAGTTAAGTCCAAAGCTGGAAGCTGTGTATTGCAAGTACTTTAATGGATTCTTAACATTCTACGAGCTGTCCCCAGAGCTGAAAGTTCTGAGGAACTGGTTTTGTTAATCTGTATCAGTATTTAAATCTCAGGAATGCCTGTTTCTCTCAGTATTTTTGTAAAGGTATCAGAGCTTGTGGCTGAGATGAACAACAGAAACAAAGTGGCATTACAAAATGAATTTAGGAGCTGTGCAACCAGTAAGTAAGAGCAACAGACTGAATGTGGCTTGTGTTGAAAAGAGCATTAATATGTCAGATATAGAGTTAAGTCCTGCAACTGGACTTCAAATTTTTGAATTGAGAAGGGCTCTGATTTGGGTCAGATCTGTATCCTGGCAGATCTAGGTTCAGGTTCGAATCCATAATGTCACCTGCACATGGTTATTTATGAGAGGATTTTTTTGTCTGTTTCTTTGGCCTGACTACTGTGATTCTCTTCCAGTAGAATCTTAATTTAATATATTGAAAAATAAAAATAAAGGTTGATTGTAAAATTATATTGAAAAATGTGTCCTTCTTAGAAACAAAAAAGTGGTGTAAATGTTTTATTTTGTATTCTGACTGTGAGACCCCAGCACAACAGCGTAATACTGAAACCAAATTATTTGATGTCTAAACCACAACTCCAGAGTCCATTACACAGCTTCCTCCTTAGACTTCAATTCTTATGTGGTGGCTAGACCCGTTCCTTCCCCAGCCCCTCGCCCACCCACAGCAGAGAAATAATGCACACTTTAATAGGACATTCTTGATAAGCAAAAGTTTAACAACTGCTATTTACTAGAAATTATAGAATACAATCATAGCTTACCTACACAGAACATACGTTTTTGAGCATTATTGAGACAATATTTAGGGTTGTTTAAACCTGGGGACCCTTTTTATTTCTGGCTTCTTCTCCCTGTGGGTTTTATGAGTGCTGTCACGCCCAGCCACATACTTACTTTCACACCCTACAAATAAATCCTAACACAACATAGCAAGTGACACAAGCATTCATTGTTCAGCAAGTTACAAGTAAATTCAGGCTTATAATAAATTCCATCATCCCCACTTGCAAACAAGAAAGTTAGAATAACATTTCTATTTGGAACTGGGTTATGGGTCAGACAACTTTATCTTTTGAAACATTGATAGAGGAAAGTTACTTTAAAGCTCATCAAAATGAAAATAATTTAAAATAAAGAATTTCATATGAAGTATGTATGTCACTATAAACTAATCTTCTCACACTGTCCTTTTGTGTGGTGAACATTAGGGTTAATCCCCATAAAACAAGTCTTAAAAATAATATTAATTCAGTACTATAAAAGACACTTTAGGCAAGGCTTAGCTACGTTTTTGTGCACTTCCACAGCTCTGGAATCAATTTTCAAGTCAGATTTTATTTTTTTACCAATACCACCTTTCCCTGTGCAAAAACAACATACTGCTAACAGCATCTTGTGAATGTTCCTGTAATTCTGTTATGCTAGGATAAATTCTAGCAATAAAAAAAAGGACTACTTTGGTGTCAACTCTCAGCCCTGGTCTACACTAGGACTTTAGGTCGAATTTAGGAGCGTTAAATCGATGTAAACCTGCACCCGTCCACATGATGAAGCCCTTTATTTCGACTTAAAGGGCTCTTAAAATCGATATCCTTACTCCACCCCTGACAAGTGGATTAGCGCTTAAATCGGCCTTGCTGGCTCGAATTTGGGGTACTGTGGACACAATTCGACGGTATTGGCCTCCGGGAGCTATCCCAGAGTGCTCCATTGTGACCACTCTGGACAGCACTCTCAACTCAGATGCACTGGCCAGGTAGACGTGAAAAGAACAGCGAACTTTTGAATCTCATTTCCTGTTTGGCCAGCGTGGCAAGCTGCAGGTGACCATGCAGAGCTCATCAGCAGAGATGACCATGATGGAGTCCCAGAATCGCAAAAGAGCTCCAGCATAGACCGAACGGGAGGTACGGGATCTGATCGCTGTATGAGGAGAGGAATCCGTGCTATCAGAACTCCATTCCAGTTTCCGAAATGCCAAAACCTTTGTCAAAATCTCCCAGGGCATGAAGGACAGAGGCCATAACAGGGACCCGAAGCAGTGCCGCGTGAAACTTAAGGAGTTGAGGCAAGCCTACCAGAAAACCAGCGAGGCGAATGGCCGCTCCGGGTCAGAGCCCCAAACATGCCGCTTCTATGATGAGCTGCATGCCATTTTGGGGGGTTCAGCCACCACTACCCCAGCCATGTTGTTTGACTCCCTCAATGGAGATGGAGGCAACACGGAAGCAGGTCTTGGGGACGAAGAAGAAGATGATGATGATGAGGTAATAGATAGCTCACAGCAAGCAAGCAGAGAAACCAGTTTTCCCGACAGCCAGGAATTGTTTCTCACCCTGGACCTGGAGCCAGTACCCCCTGAACCCACCCAAGGCTGCTTCCTGGACCCGGCAGGCAGAGAAGGGACCTCCGGTGAGTGTACCTTTTAAAATACTATACATGGTTTAAAAGCAAGCATGTGAAAGGATTACTTTGCCCTGGCATTCACGGCTCTCCTGGATGTACTCCCAAAGCCTTTGCAAAAGGTTTCTGGGGAGGGCAGCCTTATTGCGTCCTTCATGGTAGAACACTTTACCACTCCAGGCCAGTAACACATACTCGAGAATCATTGTACAACAAAGCATTGCAGTGTATGTTTGCTGGCGTTCAAACAACATCCGTTCTTTATCTCTCTGTGTTATCCTCAGGAGAGTGAGATATAATTCATGGTCACCTGGTTGAAATAGAGTGCTTTTCTTCAGGGGACACTCAGAGGAGCCCGTTCCTGCTGGGCTGTTTACCTGTGGCTGAACAGAAATGTTCCCCGCTGTTAGCCACGGGGAGGAGAGAGGGTTGAGGGGGTAGCCACGTGGTAGGGGGAGGCAAAATGCGACCTTGTAATGAAAGCACATGTGCTATGTATGTAATGTTAACAGCAAGGATTACCCTTGAGGAATTCCACCATGATTTCAACAATTTCCATCCCACCACCAACCTCAGCCTGGTCCAGTCCACACAAGAGATCCACTTCCTGGACACTACAGTGCTAATAAACAATGGTCACATAAACACCACCCTATACCGGAAACCTACTGACCGCTATTCCTACCTGCATGCCTCCAGCTTTCACCCTGACCACACCACACGATCCATCGTCTACAGCCAAGCTCTGCGATACAACCGCATTTGCTCCAACCCCTCAGACAGAGACAAACACCTACAAGATCTCTGTCAAGCTTTCTTACAACTACAATACCCACCTGCAGAAGTAAAGAAACAGATTGATAGAGCCAGAAGAGTTCCCAGAAGTTATCTACTACAGGACAGGCCTAACAAAGAAAATAACAGAACGCCACTAGCGGTCACCTTCAGCCCCCAACTAAAACCCCTCCAACGCATTATTAAGGACCTACAACCTATCCTAAAGGATGACCCAACACTCTCACAAGTCTTGGGAGACAGGCCAGTCCTTGCCTACAGACAGCCCCGCAACCTGAAGCAAATACTCACCAACAACCACATACCACACAACAGAACCACTAACCCAGGAACTTATCCTTGCAACAAAGCCCGTTGCCAATTGTGCCCACATATCTATTCAGGGGACACCATCACAGGGCCTAATAACATCAGCCACACTATCAGAGGCTCGTTCACCTGCACATCCACCAATGTGATATATGCCATCATGTGCCAGCAATGCCCCTCTGCCATGTACATTGGTCAAACTGGACAGTCTCTACGTAAAAGAATAAATGGACACAAATCAGATGTCAAGAATTATAACATTCATAAACCAGTCGGAGAACACTTCAATCTCTCTGGTCACGCAATCACAGACATGAAGGTCGCTATCTTAAAACAAAAAAACTTCAAATCCAGACTCCAGCGAGAAACTGCTGAATTGGAATTCATTTGCAAATTGGATACTATTAATTTAGGCTTAAATAGAGACTGGGAGTGACTAAGTCATTATGCAAGGTAGCCTGTTTCCTCTTGTTTTTTCCTACCCCCCCCCAGATGTTCTGGTTTAACTTGGATTTAAACTTGGAGAGTGGTCAGTTTAGATGAGCTATTACCAGCAGGAGAGTGAGTTTGTGTGTGTATGGGGGTGGGGGGGATGTGAGAAAACCTGGATTTGTGCAGGAAATAGCCCGACTTGATTATGTAAAGAGTTGTCACTTTGGATGGGCTATCACCAGCAGGAGAGTGAATTTGTGTGGGGGGGTGGAGGGTGAGAAAACCTGGATTTGGGCTGGAAATGGCCCACCTGTTGATCACTTTAGATAAGCTATTACCAGCAGGACAGTGGGGTGGGAGGAGGTATTGTTTCATATTCTCTGTGTGTATATAAAGTCTGCTGCAGTTTCCACGGTATGCATCTGATGAAGTGAGCTGTAGCTCATGAAAGCTCATGCTCAAATAAATTGGTTAGTGTCTAAGGTGCCACAAGTACTCCTTTTCTTTTTGCGAATACAGACTAACACGGCTGTTCCTCTGAAACCTGTCAGAGTGTAGACACTGTTTTATAAAATGTGTCTTTTTAAATACCACTGTCCCTTTTTTTTTCTCCACCAACTGCATGTGTTTCAATGATCACAGGATCTTCTCCTTCCCAGAGGCTAGTGAAGATTAGAAAGAAAAAAAAATGCACTCGTGATTAAATGTTCTCTGAGCTCATGCTGTCCTCCCACACTGACAGAGCACAGACAAATGCGTGGAGGCAAATAATGTCAGAGTGCAGGAAAGCACAAAATGACCGGGAGGAGAGGTGGCGGGCTGAAGAGAGTAAGTGGCGGACTGAAGAGAGTAAGTGGCTGGCTGAAGACAGGGCTGAAGCTCAAATGTGGCGGCAGCATGATGAGAGGAGGCAGGATTCAATGCTGAGGCTGCTGGAGGACGAAACCAGTATGCTCCAGTGTATGGTTGAGCTGCAGCAAAGGCAGCTGGAGCACAGACTGCCACTACAGCCCCTGTGTAACCAACCGCCCTCCTCCCCAAGTTCCATAGCCTCCACACCCTGACGCCCAAGAACGCGGTGGGGGGGCCACCGGCCAACCAGCCACTCTGCCACAGAGGATTGCCCAAAAAAAGAAGGCTGGCATTCAATAAATTTTAAAGTTGTAAACTTTTAAAGTGCTGTGTGGCATTTTCCTTCCCTCCTCCACCACCCCTCCTGGGCTACCTTGGTAGTCATCCCCCTATTTGTGTGCTGAATGAATAAAGAATGCATGAATGTGAAGCAACAAAGACTTTATTGCCTCTGCAAGCAATGATTAAAGGGAGGATGGGAGGGTGGTTAGCTTGCAGGGAAGTAGAGTGAACCAAGGGGCGGGGGGTTTCATCAAGGAGAAACAAACAGAACTTTCACACCGTAGCCTGGCCAGTCATGAAACTGGTTTTCAAAGCTTCTCTGATGCGTACCGTGCCCTCCTGTGCTCTTCTAACCGCCCTGGTGTCTGGCTGTGCGTAATCAGCAGCCAGGCGATTTGCCTCAACCTCCCACCCTGCCATAAACGTCTCCCCCTTACTCTCACAGATATCGTGGAGCACACAGCAAGCAGTAATAACAGTGGGAATATTGGTTTCGCTGAGGTCTAAGCGAGTCAGTAAACTGCGCCAGCGCACCTTTAAACGTCCAAATGCACATTCTACCACCATTCTGCACTTGCTCAGCCTGTAGTTGAACAGCTCCTGACTACTGTCCAGGCTGCCTGTGTACGGCTTCATGAGCCATGGCATTAAGGGGTAGGCTGGGTCCCCAAGGATACATATAGGCATTTCAACATTGCCAACAGTTATTTTCTGGTCTGGGAATAAAGTTCCTTCCTGCAGCTTTTGAAACAGACCAGAGTTCCTGAAGATGCGAGCATCATGTACCTTTCCCGACCATCCCACGATGTTGGTGAAACGTCCCTTGTGATCCACCAGAGCTTGCAGCACTATTGAAAAGTACCCCTTGCGGTTTATGTACTCGGCGGCTTGATGCTCCGGTGCCAAGATAGGGATATGGGTTCCGTCTATGGCCCCATCACAGTTAGGGAATCCCATTGCAGCAAAGCCATCCACTATGACCTGCACATTTCCCAGGGTCACTACCCTTGATATCAGCAGATCTTTGATTGCGTGGGCTACTTGCATCACAGCAGCCCCAACAGTAGATTTGCCCACTCCAAATTGATTCCCAACTGACCGGTAGCTGTCTGGCGTTGCAAGCTTCCACAGGGCTATCGCCACTCGCTTCTCAACTGTGAGGGCTGCTCTCATCTTGGTATTCGTGTGCTTCAGGGCAGGGGAAAGCAAGTCACAATGTTCCATGAAAGTGCCCCTACGCATGCGAAAGTTTCGCAGCCACTGGGAATCGTCCCAGACCTGCAACACTATGTGGTCCCACCAGTCTGTGCTTGTTTCCCAAGCCCAGAATCGGCGTTCCACAGCATGAACCTGCCCCATTAGCACCATGATGCATGCATTGGCAAGGCCCATGCTTTCAGAGAAATCTGTGTCCATGTCCTGATCACTCACGTGACCGCGCTGACGTCGCCTCCTCGCCCGGTATCGCTTTGCCAGGTTCTGGTGCTGCATATACTGCTGGATAATGCGTGTGGTGTTTAATGTGCTCCTAATTGCCAAAGTGAGCTGAGCGGCCTCCATGCTTGCCTTGGTATGGCGTCCGCACATAAAAAGGCGCGGAACGATTGTCTGCCATTGCTCTGACGGAGGGAGGGGCGACTGACGACACGGCTTACAGGATTGGCTTCAGGGAGCTAAAATCAACAAAGGGGGTGGCTTTACATCAAGGAGTATTTCAGGCAGGACTTCACGGAGGGTTCCAATAAGAAATGGTGCACCTAAGTTATTATTCTTATTGGAACAAGGAGGTTAGTCTGGCCTCTGATTGATACATGGCTAGATTTACCTCACTGCACCTTCTCTGTGAGTGACTACAGTGTGACCTAGAGGAATGAGTCCACTAGACAGGGGAGGGGGGGAAGCAAATGAGTACAAAACAAATCTGGTCTATTTCTTGTTTTGATCCACTCCATCTATCTTTTACATCTTTGGCTGGCAGCAGACGGTGCAGAAGGACTGCATGCCATCCACATCTCATGGCTACTCAGCAGAAGATGGTACAGTACGACTGCTAGCCATCCTCATCTCTTGCCTGCCCGGCAGAAGATGGTACAGTACGACTGCTAGCAATCCGTATCGCCTGCCTGCTCACCATAAGACGGTTCAATAGGACTGACTGCAGGACTAAAGAGAATGACCTGGTCAAGTCACTCCAAATTTAGTCCCTGCGCCCATGTCTGCCCAGGCGCTCCCAGCCAATGTGGCCAGGAGCACCTCGTACATGACGATGACGGCTACCAGTCGTATTGCACCGTCTGCTGCCAGAATGTGTAGCAATGTCGTACCGTGTCTGCCAGCACCCAGGAGACATACGGTGACGGTTACCTGCGCGGGCTCCATGCTTGCCGTGGTATGACGTCTGCACAGGTAACTCAGGAAAAAACGCGCAAAACGATTGTCTGCCCTTGCTTTCATGGAGGGCGGGAAGGAAGGGGGGCCTGACGATATGTACCCAGAACCACCCGCAACAATGTTTTAGCCCCATCAGGCATGCGGATCTCAACCCAGAATTCCAATGGGCAGCGGAGACTGCAGGAACTGTGGGATAGCTACCCACAGTGCAACGCTCCGGAAGTCGACTCTAGCCTCGGTACTGTGGAAGCACTCCGCCGAGTTAATGCATTTAATGCACTTAGAGCATTTTCTGTGGGGACACTCACACTCGAATATATAAAACCGATTTCTAAAAACCTGACTTCTATAAATTCGACCTTATTCCGTAGTGTAGACATACCCATAGTTTATCCATGACAGAAAAAGTTAGTAAATGAGAGCTGTAAAGATGAGAGGAACTATGCAGAGGAGTAGTGTAAGAAAGCATGTTTACAAAGTGAAATTATATTATCTGGAACACTGGTTTTCCACATCCATCTTCTCTTAAGATGGTAAATTGTAGCTGTGCTAAAATGATTGCGCAATATTGATGATCCAGCTTCTTTACAAAAGCTCAATTTCTTCAGCAGAGTTTATATTATTAAAATGCTGAGAGGAAATCCATGTGTTGAAGCTGTATTAGAAATATTTAGAAGTTACTCTAACATCTTGCTAAATCCTTTTCCTACCTTGTAACTTTACTTTTTGGTGCAAACATTGTCAGGTTGACCCCATATTGGGTAATATAAGCTAATAAAGGGCACAGGAGGCAGTGCCATCTTTGATCACATTACATCTGAATTGTTGCCATCCATCAACTAGAGTGTTCTACCCGTTCTCAAGTTGTCACTTTGGTATATTTTCTAACAAATCCAGTCTTTATAATCTGTCATCTGTTTGCTGATAACTAAAATCAATACCATTTAGAATGTTAAACAAATCTTTTAAATCTGTCTTTAACAAGAAAAATAAAGGAAATAAGTTTGAGTAATTAGCGAGTGGGAGAGAATTTAATAATACTTATTGATAAATGGGAGGTAAGGGAACACATAGAAAATTGGAACTTCCACTAATCTCCTGGTCCAGAAGAAACATGCTGGGGTGTTAAGAGAATTAGCAACTGAATAGATACTATAAAAGTACAGTTATTTTTGAAAATGCATGTACAGCTGGGGAGAAACTGGAATATTGGATGAAAGCAAATGTACTGGAAAGAAAGAGAGAGAAAAATAAAAATTGTACTGATCATTCCTGCCCTTTAAATCTTAATTCATGTCACTAGTATAAGGCAGAGTACTACTGTGGATAGTGTACTGGATTGGGAGTCCCAATTTGGGACCCAGGACATCCAAGTCCTTTTCAAGCTCCGCCATTCTTCTCTTGTGTGACCTTTGGTAAGGCTGTTTCACTTGATAATTGCAACAACGTAAACTAAAAGTCATGATGATATCACTCTTCCTTCAAGCACTTTCTATTTTGCAGTTAGTGCAGGTCACATACTGATAACTATAAATGCATATTGGTATTTTCTCTTTTCTATTACCCATGAATAGGTATTTAATTACATTAAAAGCCATACCATAATAGAGATGGGAAAAGCTCTATTAGACCATACAGCCAGGAGGAGAGAAGAATGTGATATAATCAGGATTTTTAGTTTCTATTATTTCAGTATATAATGCATTTTGGTAACTTCCAGAGTTACAATCGCTAACATAGTCACTAACAAATGAATTTTGCACTTGTAAATTTTGCAAAAAAACATAACTCGACCATTCCTCAATGTTTACCTTTTTGCAATGACTGCAGAACACTCTTGTCCAAGTTACAGCTATTGTCCAGCTGTACTGAAAGAAGGACAGGAGACATTTTGACATGGGTTTAATCAGGCCACAACTTTATTATTAGATGTCAGGGAGTAGCCAGAAGATAAAGGTGTACAGTGCAGGTAAGCCCATGTTCATTCCATAATTACATGGGAGTGGGGGGGTGTCTTCCACCAGCTCCCCCTCTTTTTCCATCCAGGTCCCTTCAGCCAATCCATGGCTGGGACCTTACCCTCCACCCCCCCTTCATGGGAGAACTAAGGTGGGCTATAAGAAAGGGGGCTGGCTCCAAGCTGTACCAATCATAGGAGTCCCCAACCCCTCCATCCCATTCCGTTCCTTTTATGAACACCTCCTTTTTAAGTCCTTTTCTAAGCCATTTATCTGGTCACTGTATACCTTCCGTAAGGAGTACCTGCACTGGACATCAGCCATAAGTAGGTGTCAGCAATTAGCTTAGCTGTCTTCCCCACCCCCCCCACCCCTTTTTACTGTCTTTTACGATCCATTGTGTAAATAGTGTATGAAACCTATTCCTTATTCCTGGTAGGTTCTTTGAGTTACAGACCTACCACAAAGTTTGGAAACCCCATGAGCAGAATTTTAGAAGTGATTAGAGACATCCTTCTGTCGTTGATTCTCTTAGGCAGCATAGAAAAACATGAATGATTTGTTGATGTACTGTCTATACTCGATTCTGATTTTTTTAACTTTTAATTTTAACTAGGGGTTATAGATTCAAAGATTCTAAGGCCAGAAGGGATCATTCTGATCATCTAGTCTGATGTCCTGTATAGCACAGGCCATAGAACTACCCAAGATTATTCCTAGAGCAGATCTTTTTGAATCATGTAACCTGAACACCAAATTAATGAGTATTTTGAAGATAAAATTGCTTAAGATTTATAGCCTTTTGGACTAATTTTTTTGCAGAAGTACACCAAAAAACCCAACCAAACAAGCAATTAAAATAACCCCCTTTCCATGCTGTACATATGCAAGATATATTTGTTATCTAATTTAAAGCAGAGATCAACTTAAGCAACAACATTTGGATTTTGAACTGGGTTTCAAACACACTTAAGTATAGGTTACTTTTGATCTAGAATTTTGCTTTAGGCCATTATTCTGGTTCTGGTTTGGGCCACTTGCTGAATTTGTATCTGGCTCAAAGTTCACATTTCAAACAATCTGAAAGTTCAGGGTTGTCTGGGCGTGAGGTTTTGGTGTGGGTCCATCTCTCTCTCCATTAAAGCTAATAATAGGTGGAGCTGGTAGCACTGCCTATAATTAAAGCTGTCTGACACTTTTCATTATAAGATCCTGTTTTAGTTGCTTTAAATTTGCCAAATGGTAATAAATCAGGCTGAAGTTCTCCATGCCAAGTGTCTACCTCGGTCTGAATTTTTCAACTGATTTTGAGAACGAGACTAGAAAAATAGGCTGTTGTGTTGATGTTAAAAACGATAGTTGCCTTTTCTTTGAAAAGCTCTGTATTTGTCACTAGTGTGACCACTCCTGGACTACTGTTTGTGTGAATTGCTCACAACTCAAGAAGGATGTTGATCAACTGGAGCAGGTTCAGAGAAGAGCCACAAGAATTCCTAAAGTATTAGAAAACATGTTTTACAGTGGTAGAGTCAAGGAGCTCAATCTATTTAGCTTCATGAAGGTTAAGGGGTGACTTGATTAGAATCTATAAGTATCTACATGTGGAATAAATATTTAATAATGGACTCTTCAGTGTAGCAGAGAAAGATATAGCACGATCCAGTGACTGGAAGTTGAAGCTAGACAAATTCAGACTGGAAATAAGGTGTACATTTTTAACAGTGAGAGTGATTAATCTTTGGAACAATTTAGCAACAGTCATGGTGGATTCTCCATCACTGACTATTCTGAACTCAAGATAGGATGTATTTCTAAAAGATCTGCTCTAGGAATAATTTTGTGTAAGTTCTGTGGCCTTTGCTGTACAGGACATCAGACTAGATGATCAGAATGGTCCCTTCTGGCCTTAGAATCTTTGAATCTATGACCCCTAGTTAACATTAAAAGAAAAAAAATGGAATCGGGTATAGACAGTACACCAACAAATCATTAATATTTTTCTATGCTGCCTAAGAGAATCAACGACAGAAGGATGTCTCTAATCACTCCCAAAATTCTGCTCATGGGGTTTCCAAACTTTGTGGTAGGTCTGTAACCCAGAGAACCTACCAGGAATAAGGAATAGGTTTCATACACTATTTACACAATGGATCGTAAAAGACAGTAAAAAGGGGTGGGGGGGTGGGGAAGACAGCTAAGCTAATTGCTGACACCTACTTATGGCTGATGTCCAGTGCAGGTACTCCTTACGGAAGGCATACAGTGACCGGATAAATGAATTCATTGAACTAATGAGCTCCTGTTAATTACAAGTTTTAGTTTTCTTGAAGCAAGCATGCTGCAACAGATATAGTGCACTGTTTTGCACAGACTATTCTGTTGTCTTCCAGCTATTACAAAAAGTCAATGGAGGACTAATTATAAGTGTGTAGATAGATATGCAAAAAATGCTTGAAGATTTTGTTGGGAGTAATCTTATAAAAAGCTCTGGATTTCTGTTTCCACTGACCTTTCTTTTCTTTGTTTGAGGTATTCTTGAGGTGGTGGGGATCCTAGGTTCAAAAGCTTGGCCTTTTCTTCATTAAAGTTGGCCTACAGATCCCTATGTGGGGAGGTTTCTGCTCAACCCAGTCTTTTTCATACTAATGCCTGCAACTAAATTGCCCTCAGGCCATGAGCAAATGGCCAGTCTTGTAAAAGAGCATGTTCACCAAAGTGCTAAACTAAAGGTGGCAGGAGCTGAACTGACTGGGATTCTCAGAGGAGCACATTACTTATTTCTCCATATTTGCCTGAGGTGAATTTACAAAGTGGCTTCTATCAGGCAAGGCAAGCAGGTAACCAAAATAATAGCTTTAGTAGCTGTGAATGTAAAAGTCACTGCCTGCCTCTGGCCACTCTTCTTTGAAACAGCTGTCACTAGTGCAGTCAGCATGTTCATGTCAAACATGAATGTGTATGGGGCCATGTGAGTATTTGAGGGAACATATGTTAGACCTCACACTTTCCTGTTTGCATGCAAGAGTCACGCTGCACCTTTTTATCCCATTGTACCTAACTACCCATTTCATCTCTTCAGTACATCAAAGTTAATCTTCTGAAATTTCTCCTGTGAACTCAAGTCTACTGCTCGTTACTCACATTGAGTAGTACCTTGCTTCATGAATTCAAAGGGCTACTCATGAAGTAGGGTGCTATTCAGTGTGATTAAAGCTGCCAGAATCTAGCCTTTAGTTATTAGAGGAATGATCCTGAAACCTTTATGTGCATGCATCTCTCCAAAGTCAGAGGAGGGAACTTTGTGTGTGTAAGAATGGAAAGTTGGTATATGATGAGAGAAACATTATTAAAGATGGAATATTTATGTTTACTTAACCATTTAAAATTTTTCTTAAATAGGTCATTCCGATTAGTAAACTAGTATATGTTGTTTATTTTGTCAAACAGCTCTTGATGGTCCATGAAATGCATGGGGAGGGCTCTTATAGAGACCTTATGTAGTCCGGATAACTCTACTGTTTCTCCCTTACTCTTCATTTTGGCCCCACTATGTACACAAATTATCACGCTAATGTACTAGTATCAAAGGAATTAAGTGATGTAAATGAGATACAGAAGTTGTGAGAGATCTCTCCTCTAGCCTTATAGTTTTCCTTTGACACATTGTTCCAGGGTGCTGTGCCTTGGGGTGCCCTTTGATGTATTTCATCAGCTTCATACAATACTTCACAGGAGCCTCTTACATGCTTATTACATAACTTAAGGGGGCAGCAGCTCACCAATCACTCAGAGTCAGAGCTTTGCAGGTTCCTTGGATGACCTGCTCACTCATCTTTACTGTATCTTTAACTTTAAGGGAGATTGTACTGCAACGGTACTGCTTTTGCATGCAATCTTATGGCTGCAGTAATCCTTGCAGATAGGATGTGACTAGTATGCAGAGAACACCAGCTAGTATTTTTAATTAATTGCCAGAGGTGCCTAGAATGTCAGACAGGTGTCTCTTGTTTTACAAATCTACATAAAAAAGTAGTGCAGGAACCTCATGAACTCCCAAGTTCCATACCCCTGATGTCCATTTTGGCTGAGAATTAAAGAACCTGGAAGAGAGATTCCACCACTGTCAACAGTGCTCGATTATGTGTGCTCAGATGGTTGTCCAACAAGTATGCCAAAAGGATCTTGGGCAACCATCTGAGCACACATAATTGGGTCCAGTGGTAGCCAGATCCTGTTATGTCTTTGATGTTGGCCTGACCATTTTTAAAATATACATCTCTTAGATAGTCAAAGGTTGCATATTTAATTCTAACTCTCAGTAAAAACTCCTAGAATGTGTATGCCTGTTACAGAACCCACTGTGTCACTACTGTTTTATTAGTTTTTCTTTTCATAAATGCTATTTTAATAAATAAATTTTGTATTAAAATAATCACCAGCTGCCTCTTATGTAGATATCACCCTAAACAAATTCTCCCTTGTTCATAACACATTAGTCAAACAAAGCTCCATGGATTTCATGCCTCACTTTTATATTCTTTTCGTAACTAGCTTTTTTATTTACTTACTGAAATATTCATGGACATAGTCTCTGAATTAAAGTCTACTTTTTTCTATTAAGTAGCAGATTATAATAAGGCTTCTCTGTTTTCCTAAAGTGCTTTCATTATAGTTAATGGCTTTTGAAAACACATTTTGAAAGGTTTACATCACGTTAAAAAACTTTGTAAAAAAATATTTGAAGAGCAGATAAGATCAATACAGTTACATGTAAAAATGGCATCTTCTTTCTCAACAGACCAGTTCCCTGTGTAAATTAAAAATCATATCTGGTTTATTCTTTTTTTTTTAGACAAATATAAAGTTTCACTCCAGTTACCAATGAACAGACAACACAAATAAGAGAAAGCAAGGTGGATTCTTTTCTGGTTTGAGCCTCTTCCACAGAATTGTCACCTTATTTCCAGTTGCAGGAACTATATTATTGGTGATGTTGCATGAACCAGAAATAACGTGGATTGACTTTCAGATCCTAGAGTAAGTTTGCATTAGGATTTGTTTTAATAATATATAAACTGAGGATATTTCAGGCAGACAAGTATATGGTCTTACTATATTTTATTTTGATGTATACGAAGTTTGCCCTTAAATAGTTCATTTCTGCAGTAATAACAAAATGTACTTCTCATCCCACACTAACAAGTAAATATACAAATCCATAATAATAAAATGGATCTCTTTGTGGCTAATGGGAATAAAAGTCAGGAAGCAGGCTTTAGAACTGGGGTCCCTTGACAGGGGATCTTGGGTTTAAAATAGAAAAGACCTAAAGGGTGGGCTGAGTAACTATGAATGAGCTAGGAACTTTAGGACAGCCAGGCTGGACAACAGGCTTGGTCCCCCAAATCTTCCACCAGCTCCACTCAAGCAGACCTATGATGCCTGTTTGGGTACCCACTAAACTCATGGGTCACCCATTTGAAACAGCCTGCAGAATCTGGGCCTTGGCCTGGACTTCATTGTCTTATTGTATGTTAATAAAAGCCCAGGAAGAGGATAGGACTGTGTGGTAGAGCAGGGGTAAAAGGCACCTGTTCTCACTGGCACACATGATTATGTGTGTGATTAAGGATTTCAGGCAGAATTTCACCCACAATTCCCAGAGATATGCTGGCATCATTAGTGGTGTGTAAATAATGATAATTGAGCAATTTGTTATATTGGCTGAGGAAAATGTCATACACAAGCAACCATATTAATGTTCAGTTACCTTTAGACAGAACACAGGGGAAAACAATGGAATGAAACAATCCGAGAAGTGGGGTTTAGTCTTCTGAGAGTATTCTGCAAACAATACAAAGAAACCAAAACAAATGGAAAAGTTACAAAACTGCTGACACTACTCTTTTAACATTTATGAAACACACTAGGCTAAATACTGCTCTCACTAACATCCGTGCAAACCAGGCAACATCAGTAAGGTTACATGTGTATAACTGAGAACAGAATTTGGCTCACTATTCTCACTTGTTTCAGAGGAACAGCCGTGTTAGTCTGTATTCGCAAAAAGAAAAGGAGTACTTGTGGCACCTTAGAGACTAACCAATTTATTTGAGCATGAGCTTTCGTGAGCTACAGCTCACTTCATCAGATGTTTACCGTGGAAACTGCAGCAGACTTGGTGGCTTTGGCTTTGTTTTTCCTATAGTTTAAATATTAACTCATTATATTTTCAAATTCAGCTACTGAATATTCATCTTTTCTATTGTCAGAGATGCGGGCAATTTTCCACATTCCACCCCCACCAATTTTTTGGCAGATGACGCTGATCTCTGACAGAATATCTGGAATCCCTGTCTGGTTATGTCTGTAACTAGCTCAAAGACTATATTATAGTAATATTGAACACCCCCAAGCTACAGAGCTCTGGGTTGTCTCTGTATCAAACAACTTTTGTAGCATTAACCTTTCTGCAGCCCTTTGTCTTGCACAGGTCTGACTGGCTGCTCCCCTGCTCTCTGCAGCTCTGGAGGAGAGTCAGAGCTTTGGCTCTGTGACTTATGGCCATGCCCCAGGTGCTCCTTCTTGCACCCAGTTTCTCTGCATCCATGACAATGGTCAACTGGTGGTTTGATTGTTCCAACCCCCATTTCTTTCTGTCTTTAATTTTTACTCTGTTTTTGGGCAGTGGAGAACAGATTTGTTTCTTTCTAATTTCATCCTCCTCCTTGGGTTGGTTAATGCTTCAGCACTTTAACTCACCCTGAGCCTCCGCTGTAGCATCTCCCTACCAGCTCCTCTGCCTCTATACAGGCATTGCAGAACAGCCAAGAAAGCACTAGGAAAAATCCATGTGATGCCTCATTTTTGTGAGGCAGCCATCCCGGACTTGACAGATGGTGAGCTGTGCCCAGCCTGTACACAGCCAGTTGACATACAGATTCCATGGGAAGGATAGGCTCCCTATTTGTGTCTTTCCATCCAAAATGCCAGGGACTCAGAGTTCCAAGTCCTCAGTTGCTAGGTGGTTTAGACTATATGCATTATGGAAGCCTACAAGGCATCAGAGGTTCCTCTTCTGGAAGGGATCAAGGTGCATTTCATGAGATCCTTGACAACCTTGTGGATGGAATGAGCAAGTGTGTCCACCTTGGAAGTTTGCAAAGCAACCACTTGGTCAACAGCTAACACCTTCATTGAGCACTATAAGGTGGACTTTCTGTCCTCTCTAAAGAGGCTTCTATTGGCTTGAAGGTGTTGCTAATGGTACCCCAGAATTAATGTAGCCTCTTTGAACATGTTTGCAAGGGAGATGCTTCCCTGTTCTCTTTCCTGCTGAATTTTTTCATAACCCTGACTACACCTGTGCACTGCTTGCTACTTCTCAGACATTCCGAACTCTGAGAGATGCTGGGCTGCAGAATGCAAAATTTCTTACCAATAATTTTCTTTCTGCTAGCAGTGTCTTCCGCAATTCTACCCATTCTAGATGGCTCATGAGCCAAAGGTCAGATGTTAAGAAAGAACATTACTATATGGCTGTTTTCTATGTCAAATGTACTTAATTATTTCTTTGACTCTAGAGTGTCTGTTATGCAAATTTTACAGATTTGGAATATTGCAGATCAAGTGGCAGCAGAGGGGGTGTGGCCAGACCAAATGACACAAAAACTTTGGTCCACTTCTGTGAGTTGCAGAGTGGAGAGGAACAGCCCGAAATTGTGGGCCATGCTGCTAGCAGAAAGGAAATTGATAAGATATTTTCTAATCAGAATGAATGAGGTCAGATAATCAAGGGATGGGAAAGTAAAGCAAAGTGCTTGCAAAGTGCTTGGATTCTGTTCGCAGCACTGTCAGGAACTTGCTGTGTGGCAACACCCATTTTTTCATGTTCTCTGTGTATATATATATCTTCCTACTGTATTTTCCACTGCATACATCTGAGAAAGTGGGTTTTAGCCCATGATAGCTTATGCCCAAACACATTTGTTAGTCTCTAAGGTGCCACAAGGACTCCTCATTCTTTTCACTTAACCATGTGTGCTTCAGTTTTCCCATCTCTAAAAAGGAAATACTGATCTCACAATAAGTAGTGTTTGTAAAGTGCTTTCACAGCGTCTGATGAAAGTTGTTATAGTAATGCAAAATATTATTATTAAATGGATTTAGGTAAGATTAAAGTAACTGGAATATCAAAATCCCACCAGGGTACTGTAAAGTCAGTTTGCATTTCACCTGCTTATGACTCATTCCTGTTTCCAGGAGAATAGCTAATACAGTAAAAAGCTGCTCTCTGGAGTTTACCTGTGACACCCACAGGTGACAAGTGTTATCGAACAAAGTCTGAGCTGGTGTCAGACAGGTAGAGGACACTGTCACTCTTCTCATTTCGTTGGAATAACTCATTAAATACTTTTCACC
This sequence comes from Caretta caretta, assembly GCF_965140235.1. Lineage (NCBI taxonomy): Eukaryota > Metazoa > Chordata > Testudines > Cheloniidae > Caretta > Caretta caretta. The sequence goes on along the minus strand of NC_134214.1, from coordinate 69,784,445 downwards.
TGTGACAGTCCCAGGTAAAACCCAGAGTAGAATTACTTGTCTTTACTAAACTGATTCTCATTAATCCCTTAGTTGTCAGCTTTCAGCAGACATTACATTTAGTTTCCTGTAGTACTTTCTAAAATGCACATTCTCTGACTGCGTGGAATGTTGCTAGACTTGTTTCATAGATATATGTACATTATGCACTCAGATGCATATTAATTTTATAGTAATATTTCTGATTAGCTGTTATTCTACTGAGCATTTTTGCTGACACAGCTTTGCATCTGCAAATAATTGCAACCTCCTAAACTATAGACACAAATATTAGTGATGTCTGACTACCTGTTTGTGCTGACCAATCAAGTAATCTAAGTACTAATTTTTATGTCTGCAAATCTAAAGGGCTGGCTGAAATCTGATTCTCTAAAACTTGTTGAAATATAGGATTTTCATCCCAAGATTCCAGAGTGCTTGATTTAGAATTGTTACACTGATTTGCAATACAATGTTGTTGTTTTTTTTTAAATCTCCACTTCAACATTACTGAAATGCAGCCACTTTGAGGGTGAAAGGCAGTAGTCATTAAACAGCACACTGCAACTCTGCAGAAGTGTTCAAGGCAGAATGTGAACAATAACATATCCAACTGAAACACAGAGAAGATTTTTTTAATGTAAATGGAATGTAATTACCAAACCAGATTTCACTTAAGACACACCAGCCCCCCTTACCATTCCAAAAGAGTTCATGGGATTTTTAATAAGCACCGCTCGTCTCAGGATCACAATTTTGTATCTCATTGATATGAAGACCTACTACTGGCTAGTACCATGCTGTAGCCCTGGTTCAGTACTGACTTAAATGTAAGAGTAACAGCTACAGAATCACCATCACTTCCTTGCAATATAGCCTTAGTAAAATAATATTGCTCTGGCAAAACTGTGATTCATAATTATATACTGTATTAAAATATTGCTAAGACAGGATGGTAACCTGCAGATTCCCAGGTTTGATTGTTAAAATAGCTTTTCCACTTTGAGAACTGAAATACTGCCAGGAGTATTGGCCATTTTTTGCCACCTTTATCTTGAGTGGCATTTTGGTTCTTCAATAGTCCATTGAAATCAAGAAGCAGGTTACTACTCTGAGAGATTTGGCCATGTATTTGTCTTGTTGGAGGCATTGCATTTATCTGAATAACTCAGTTTGCACAATTTCAGTATCATTTAATAATTTGTATAATGCTAGCTGTGTTTGTATATGCTATACAGTGGGACGCACAGAGTGGATCAGCAGGGCAGGGAACTCCACTTGATGAGTTTCCTGACCTACAGAGCAACCCTCCAGTTCTTCTTGGAGTGATTGCACGTGTATAAGGCTACGTTTTAGTCACGGGTATTTTTAGTAAAAGTCATGGACAGGTCTCAGGCCGTAAACAAAAATTCACAGGCCTGTGACTTGTCCATGACTTTTACTAAAAATACCCGCCCTGACTAAAACTGGGGTGGGGGGCAGTCCGGGGGCACCACGGGTGCTGGGGGAGGTGGCCTGGGATCTCTGCTGGTACTGAAGAGACGGGGGGGTTGGAGGGGCTGGCAGGGGCTTCCTATCTGGCTCCACATCCCTGCAGCTCCTAGGCGGCAGAGGCAGGGGCCAGGGCAGGGGCTCCGCTACTCCCACCACAGGCGCCAGCTCCCATAGTTCCCATTGGCTGGGAATCGCAGCCAATGGGAGCTGCGGGAGCGAGGCCTGTGGGCAGCGCATGGAGGCCCCCTCTGCCACCTAGGAGCTACAGGGGGCCATGCCAGTGGGAGCTGGGGAGCCACCCACCCTTAGGTAAGTATCCCCCGCACTCCGCAACCCCCTGCCCCTAGCTCAGAGCCCCATCCCACACACGCAAACTGCTGCTGCAGGCCCTGGGACTGCCCGAACCAGGCAGCCCCTGAACTAGCACCAGCCACTGCAAAAGTCATGGAGGTCACGGAAAGTAACGGAATCAGTGACCTCCATGACAGATGTGCAGCCTTACCTATGTGCCTTTCACTCTAAGTGCATGCACACTGTGAGCACAGTCGTCAGAATTTTTTCTCTCAGTGGTACATGTCAGGGCGACTCAAGCGCCCCCTGCTGGCATACACCGACAGCGCCAATATGAAGCGCTCAGCCAACTTGGCGTCCCCTCAGTTTCTTCTTACTACATATGACAGTCCCTGGAATGACACTTTCCTTGCTTTTGCAAGCTCTCTCAGTGGTCATCGTCATCTTCTTTCTGTACATAGCTGGTTGTAGTCAGTTTCAGCTAATTTTAGTGAAGTTCTGTAACCTTGTGCTTTAGCGGAGCTTCTGTCCATTCCCCAGTTCCAAGGCTTGCCTCAGTCACCAGGCTTTAAGCTCCATGCCTCCTGCAACAAGGCTATGTTCCTGAGCATCCCATACTCAAGTTGCTTAAAGTGGCTGGGGGGAGCTCCTATTGGGGACCATTGCCAAACCTGCAAGGACTTTAAGCCTCACACAAAGAAGGATTGGGAGGCCAGGCTGAAATTCCTCCTTATGGAAGTGGCACTGAGACCTCCATCTGAGCCAGGCCAATGAGACTTGGCACCGAATGCCTTGGCGTTGGTAAGGAGTGCTCCTCCTACTGTTCTGGAATCCCGGCACTGACCATCATCCTCAGTGCCTAGGAAAAGGCGTAGGAAACAGCCTGCCGAACAGGGGTAATCCCCAGCATGGAAGACTGCCTGGCTTGGGGATCAGAGTCGATTGTGATCTAAGCCAAAGCACTCCTCTACCTCAGTACTGTAGAAGCTGACACCATTTACACAGGCATCTGTGCAAGCTCTGTTGAGTCATACTGGAAGAGCCTTCTCCATCTGCGGCACAACCTGGTTCCAATTCTGTCTTGATACCAATCACACCAGAAGTGTTTGCTGTTGCTAGAGACCTTCTCTTGCTGTTGGTACTGGTATCATCCCCAAGAGTCAGCATTATCGATGCTGGTGGACAGGAGGGAATCCACTGGATCCTTTCATTGTTCGGTACCGTCACCAGAAAGAGACTCATCATCTTCAGAGTTGGAGATTCGGTCTTACTCCTCCAGCCTGAGGAGCTGCTCTCCCAGCTCTTCCATGCATTTCCCATCCAAGGTCCCAGGCACAGGAGTGCCATTTAGCGGTGGCCAGGAGTTCATTGGGGGCCTACAAAGGTCCACTGGCCGTTTTGGAATCATTGTGGTTTCCTCCAATTCTCAGGCTTATTCCAGATGCTCCTATTCAGTGGCCTCGGAAAGAAGGGTGACATTGTTCAGGGAGCACCTGATCCAGACTCTGGTACTGAACTGCAAGAGCTGGCTCAACAGGATCCTGCTGATACAGAAAGAGAGAATGAGCTTCCACAGCTGGTGCTGGCCTCCTCCTCCTCTTCCCCTGATGAGTCAGCCTCAGTAGGGGGCGGATTGTCTTCCCCTGATGACTATAAGGTTCACCGAGAGTTGTTGAAGAGGGTGGTCTTAAGTCTGGGCATACAGGTGGAGGTAGTGAAAGAGTCCTCCCATAGCCTGGTTGACATTTTAGCTGCTGTGAGCCCTTCAAAATTATCCCTGCCTCTCAATGAGGCCATTATGGGACCCTGTTAAGACTTTGTGGCAGATCCCTGGTGGTATCTGCTGCCAATGAGAGAGAAAGACAGGGTCATCAGGGTGCAACCCCAAAATCAAAAGACTCGAAGAAATTAGACTTATTTAGTAGGGAAGTTTATTCTACCAGGGGATTAAAACTCAGAAGTGTAAACCAAAAGGCGCTGCTGGGCAGGTATGTTTTTAACATGTGGGACTCCATGCAGAAATTCAATGAATTGCTCCCACAAGGAGCTAGAAAAAGGTTCTCGTAGTGGACGAGGGAAAATCAGTTGGAAGGGCCTCTTTACAAGCTACTTTGGATGCGGCTGACTTGGCAGCCAGATCCATGGCTTCGACATGGCTCCCCCGTGCATGGGAGTTCATGGCTACAGTCCTCAGGACTCCTGCAGGAGATGCAGCAGACACTTCAGGACCTGCTTTTCGAAGGAGCTTCGCTTTTTTTTCAGAACAGTCTGAACTGAAGCTTCTTGATCTGAAAGACTCGAGAGCGGTCCTTAAGTCCCTTGGATTGTACATCCCAGCTCCTTCAAGGAAACACTACAGGTCTCAACAGCCCCTCCAGTACTCTGCCCTGGCTGTCTGTCAAGATCTGTGGAGGAAGAGAAGCAGGGTTTTAGGCATAGGCCACCACGACCTTTTACTTCGACATCAATGATATCCAGGAGGATCTAAGCAGGTGTTTTGATTGGATGCTCAAAGATTTTGTACGGTTTCCATGATGCCAGACCCCATTTCTTCTTTATTTGCAAACTGCCTTTCCCACTTCTTCAGGACATGGTCCTGTATCACCATGGGCCATTAGTTGTTGAGCACAGTGGAAGTGGGATACACTCTCCAGTTTATTTCTACACCTCCTTCCAACCTTATTCCCCATCCCTCCTCAGGGACCCCTCTCATGAAGAACTTCTGGTCTGAGAGGTTCAGTCTTTCCTTTGGTAAGAGTTGAGGAAGAGGGTCATCAGAATTTAAGAGGGAAGGGGTTCTACTCCTGTTATTTCCTAATCCTCAAAGCCAAGGGAGGTCTCACGCCAATTAAACCTGTGTCAGCTCAAAACAATTGCAAGAAAATAAAGTTCTGCATGGTCACCCTGGCATCCATTATCCTCTCACTGGATCCCAGAGACTGGTATGCTGCCTTTGATGTAAGAGACGCCTATTTTCATGTGTTGATATACCAAGAACACAGAAAGTTCCTCAGATTCATAGTGAACTGCTCACACTACCAATTCGTGGTCCTCCCATTCAGCCTGTCTGCAGTTCCGTGGGTGTTCATAAAATGTATGGCAATAGTGGCAGCTTTCCTGAGGAGGTTAGTGGTGCAGGTCAACCCCTATCTAGATGGCTGGCTAGTCAAGATCCGGTCCAGGGATCAAGTAGTGTCCAATACTCAACTTATCCAGTCGACGTTCAAGGCCCTAGCCCTTCTGATAAATGCAGAAAAGTCTGCCCTTGCTCCAGTGCATAGGATAGTGTTCATTGGGGCGGTGCTCAAGTCTACCTACACCAGGGCCTACCTCCCAGAGATATGATTCCAATCAATCCGATAACACACTGCAAAGGTCTTCCAATCAGCACAGCCCAAAATTTTATGAGGCTCTTAGGTCATATGGCCTTGTGCACGTACATGGTACAACTGCACCTCATACACCTCCAGACATGGCTGGCCGTACCAAACCGCTGCCATCTGGACACTGTACTCACAGTACCACCATGGATTCTTGTCTCTCTAAATTGGTTGTTAGATCCACTCATGGTTTGTTCAGGCATCCTCTTTATGTGCCCTCAATCGTCTATGACCCGGGCCTCAGATGTGTCAGCGCTAGGGTGGGGAGCTCACAAGGAGCCTCTCAGAACTCAGGGCCTTTAATCTCTGGCTGAACTTTCACTCTACATCAACATCAGGAAACTCAGATTAGTTTGCCTTGACTGTCAGACCTTTCTGCCTCACATTATGGGCATAAATTTGTTTGTTCTCATGGACAACACTGCAGCTGTGTTTTATCTCAACAGGTAAGGAGGAGTGAGCTCGCACTTCCCTCATTTGTCAAGAAGCAATACAGGTATGGGAGTTTTGCTTAGCCCACTCAATCAACCTCCAGGCCTCTTACCTTCCAGGAATGCAAAACAAGCTGGCAGGTCTTTCTCCAGTCACCACGAGTGGTCCATTTGCCCAGTTTTGGTGAGAGACACTTTCCAGTAGTGGGGGACTCTCTGGATAGAACTGTTTGCAAACAGATACAACAGAAAGTGTCGCTAATTCTGCTCCCTATGAAGCCACAGTTTGGGTTCTATCACAGATGCCTTTCCACTACCTAGGATGGAACAGCGCTGTTATGCTTTTCCCACAGTCCTGCTCATGTACAGAGTGCTGCTAAAGATCAAGTGGACCCAGGCCTGGGTTATTCACATAGCTTCAACTTAGCCCTACCAACCCTGGTTCTCAACTCTGCTAGACCTCTCAGTGGTGACTCCAATCCTGCTTCCGTTGCACCTGGACTTAATCTCCCAGGACCAATCCTGCTTCCTTCATTTAATGGCCTGGAAGCTCCATGGCTAAATCCCAGAGAACAAGGTTGTCAGAACAAGTTCGCCTGGTCCTATTAGGTAGCAGAAGGACCTCCACCAGGGCTACTCACCTTTCAAAGTGGAAGCAGTTCTCTATTTGGGCATCCCAATGCAGAGTCTCGCCCATGCGTTTTTTCAAGTACAACACATACTTGAATATTTATTACACCTGATACAGCAAGGCTTAGCAATCTCCTTTATCAAGATTCAACTGGCAGTAATATCAGGTTCACCGTCAGGTGGATAATTGGTCTATTTTTTCAAATGACATATCTGTCATACTCCTCAAAGGCCTGAAATGTTATACCCTCAAGTAAGAGAGCCTTTTCTTCCCTGGGACCTGAACTTCGTCATATCAAAGCTTATGGGACCACCATGTGAACCTTTGGCAACATGTGCCTTATTATACCTCTCCTAGAAAGTGGTTTTCTTTTAGGGTATGTCTACGCTGCGAAATCAGGTCGAATTTATAGAAGTCATTTTTTTAGAAATCGGTTTTATATATTCGAGTCCCCACAGAAAATGCTCTAAGTGCATTAAGTGCATTAATCGGCAGAGTGCTTCCACAGTACCGAGGCTAGCGTCGACTTCCGGAGTGTTGCAATGTGGGTGGCTATCCCGCAGTCTCCGCTGCCCATTGGAATTCTGGGTTGAGATCCCCATGCCTGATGGGGCTAAAACATTGTTGCGGGGGGTTCTGGGTACATATAGTCAGGCCCCCATTCCCTCCGTCCGTGAAAGCAAGGGCAGACAATCGTTCCGTGCCTTTTTTCCTGAGTTACCTGTGCAGACGCCATACCATGGCAAGCATGGAGCCCGCTCAGCTAACCGTCACCCTATGTCTCCTGGGTGCTGGCAGACGTGGTACTGCATTGCTACACAGTAGCAGCAACCCATTGCCTTGTTGAAGCAGACAGTACAGTACGACTGGTAGCCATCCTCGTCATGTCCGAGGTGCTCCTGGCCACATCTGCCAGGAGCGCCTGGGCAGACATGGGTGCAGGGACTAAATTTGAGTGACTCAACCAGGTCATTCTCTTTAGTCCTGCAGTCAGTCCTATTGAACCGTCTTATGGTGAGCAGGCAGGCGATACGGATTGCTAGCAGTCCTATTGCATCATCTTCTGCCGGGCAGCCATGAGATGTGGATGGCATGCAGTCCTTCTGCACCGTCTGCTGCCAGCCAAAGATGTAAAAGATAGATGGAGTGGATCAAAACAAGAAATAGACCAGATTTGTTTTGTACTCATTTGCTTCCCCCCTCCTCCCCCATCTAGGGGACTCATTCCTCTAGGTCGCACTGCAGTCACTCACAAAGAAGGTGCAGCAAGGTAAATCTAGCCATGTATCAATCAGAGGGCAGACGAACCTCATTGTTCCAATAAGAACAATAACTTAGGTGCACCATTTCTTATTGGAACCCTCCGTGAAGTCCTGCCTGAAATACTCCTTGATGTAAAGCCACCCCCTTTGTTGATTTAGCTCCCTGAAGCCAACCCTGTAAGCCATGTCGTCAGTCGCCCCTCCCTCCATCAGATCAACGGCAGACAATCGTTCCGCGCCTTTTTTCTGTGCGGACGCCATACCAAGGCAAGCATGGAGGCCGCTCAGCTCACTTGGGCATTAGGAGCACATTAAACACCACACACATTATCCAGCAGTATATGCAGCACCAGAACCTGGCAAAGCGATACCGGGCGAGGAGGCGACGTCAGCGCGGTCACGTGAGTGATCAGGACATGGACACAGATTTCTCTGAAAGCATGGGCCTTGCCAATGCATGCATCATGGTGCTAATGGGGCAGGTTCATGCTGTGGAATGCTGTCAAGGTTCCTCCCCCACTCTGAACTCTAGGGTACAGATGTGGGGACCTGCATGAAAAACCTCCTAAGCTTATCTTTACCAGCTTAGGTCAAAACTTCCCCAAGGTACAAAATATTCCACCCGTTGTCCTTGGATTGGCCGCTACCACCACCAAACTAATACTGGTTACTGGGGAAGAGCTGTTTGGACGCGTCTTTCCCCCCAAAATACTTCCCAAAACCTTGCACCCCACTTCCTGGACAAGGTTTGGTAAAAAGCCTCACCAATTTGCCTAGGTGACTACAGACCCAGACCCTTGGATCTTAAGAACAATGAACAATCCTCCCAACACTTGCACCCCCCCTTTCCTGGGAAATGTTGGATAAAAAGCCTCACCAATTTGCATAGGTGACCACAGACCCAAACCCTTGGATCTGAGAACAATGAAAAAGCATTCAGTTTTCTTACAAGAAGACTTTTAATCAAAATAGAAGTAAATAGAAATAAAGAAATCCCCCCTGTAAAATCAGGATGGTAGATACCTTACAGGGTAATTAGCTTCAAAAACATAGAGAACCCCTCTAGGCAAAACCTTAAGTTACAAAAAAGATACACAGACAGAAATAGTTATTCTATTCAGCACAATTCTTTTCTCAGCCATTTAAAGAAATCATAATCTAACGCATACCTAGCTAGATTACTTACTAAAAGTTCTAAGACTCCATTCCTGGTCTATCCCCGGCAGAAACCAGCATATACACAGACACACAGACCCTTTGTTTCTCTCCCTCCTCCCAGCTTTTGGAAGTATCTTGTCTCCTCATTGGTCATTTTGGTCAGGTGACAGCGAGGTTACCTTTAGCTTCTTAACCCTTTACAGGTGAGAGGAGCTTTCCCCTGGCCAGGAGGGATTTCAAAGGGGTTTACCCTTCCCTTTATATTTATGACAAATGCCGATTCTGGGCTCGGGAAACAAGCACAGACTGGTGGGACCGCATAGTGTTGCAGGTCTGGGACGATTCCCAGTGGCTGCGAAACTTTCACATGCGTAGGGGCACTTTCATGGAACTTTGTGACTTGCTTTCCCCTGCCCTGAAGCGCATGAATACCAAGATGAGACCAGCCCTCACAGTTGAGAAGCGAGTGGCGATAGCCCTGTGGAAGCTTGCAACGCCAGACAGCTACCGGTCAGTTGGGAATCAATTTGGAGTGGGCTAGCCCTCGCAATCAAAGATCTGCTGATATCAAGGGTAGTGACCCTGGGAAATGTGCAGGTCATAGTGGATGGCTTTGCTGCAATGGGATTCCCTAACTGTGATGGGGCCATAGACGGAACCCATATCCCTATCTTGGCACCGGAGCATCAAGCCGCCGAGTACATAAACCGCAAGGGGTACTTTTCAATAGTGCTGCAAGCTCTGGTGGATCACAAGGGACGTTTCACCAACATCGTGGGATGGTCGGGAAAGGTACATGATGCTCGCATCTTCAGGAACTCTGGTCTGTTTCAAAAGCTGCAGGAAGGAACTTTATTCCCAGACCAGAAAATAACTGTTGGCAATGTTGAAATGCCTATATGTATCCTTGGGGACCCAGCCTACCCCTTAATGCCATGGCTCATGAAGCCGTACACAGGCAGCCTGGACAGTAGTCAGGAGCTGTTCAACTACAGGCTGAGCAAGTGCAGAATGGTGGTAGAATGTGCATTTGGACGTTTAAAGGCGCGCTGGCGCAGTTTACTGACTCGCTTAGACCTCAGCGAAACCAATATTCCCACTGTTATTACTGCTTGCTGTGTGCTCCACGATATCTGTGAGAGTAAGGGGGAGACGTTTATGGCAGGGTGGGAGGTTGAGGCAAATCGCCTGGCTGCTGATTACGCACAGCCAGACACCAGGGCGGTTAGAAGAGCACAGGAGGGCACGGTACGCATCAGAGAAGCTTTGAAAACCAGTTTCATGACTGGCCAGGCTACGGTGTGAAAGTTCTGTTTGTTTCTCCTTGATGAAACCCCCCGCCCCTTGGTTCACTCTACTTCCCTGCAAGCTAACCACCCTCCCATCCTCCCTTTAATCATTGCTTGCAGAGGCAATAAAGTCTTTGTTGCTTCACATTCATGCATTCTTTATTCATTCAGCACACAAATAGGGGGATGACTACCAAGGTAGCCCAGGAGGGGTGGTGGAGGAGGGAAGGAAAATGCCACACAGCACTTTAAAAGTTTACAACTTTAAAATTTATTGAATGCCAGCCTTCTTTTTTTGGGCAATCCTCTGTGGCAGAGTGGCTGGTTGGCCGGTGGCCCCCCCACCGCGTTCTTGGGCGTCAGGGTGTGGAGGCTATGGAACTTGGGGAGGAGGGCGGTTGGTTACACAGGGGCTGTAGTGGCAGTCTGTGCTCCAGCTGCCTTTGCTGCAGCTCAACCATACACTGGAGCATACTGGTTTCGTCCTCCAGCAGCCTCAGCATTGAATCCTGCCTCCTCTCATCATGCTGCCGCCACATTTGAGCTTCAGCCCTGTCTTCAGCCAGCCACTTACTCTCTTCAGTCCGCCACTTACTCTCTTCAGCCCGCCACCTCTCCTCCCGGTCATTTTGTGCTTTCCTGCACTCTGACATTATTTGCCTCCACGCATTTGTCTGTGCTCTGTCAGTGTGGGAGGACAGCATGAGCTCAGAGAACATTTAATCACGAGTGCATTTTTTTTTCTTTCTAATCTTCACTAGCCTCTGGGAAGGAGAAGATCCTGTGATCATTGAAACACATGCAGTTGGTGGAGAAAAAAAAAGGGACAGTGGTATTTAAAAAGACACATTTTATAAAACAGTGTCTACACTCTGACAGGTTTCAGAGGAACAGCCGTGTTAGTCTGTATTCGCAAAAAGAAAAGGAGTACTTGTGGCACCTTAGACACTAACCAATTTATTTGAGCATGAGCTTTCATGAGCTACAGCTCACTTCATCAGATGCATACCGTGGAAACTGCAGCAGACTTTATATACACACAGAGAATATGAAACAATACCTCCTCCCACCCCACTGTCCTGCTGGTAATAGCTTATCTAAAGTGATCAACAGGTGGGCCATTTCCAGCCCAAATCCAGGTTTTCTCACCCTCCACCCCCCCACACAAATTCACTCTCCTGCTGGTGATAGCCCATCCAAAGTGACAACTCTTTACATAATCAAGTCGGGCTATTTCCTGCACAAATCCAGGTTTTCTCACATCCCCCCCACCCCCATACACACACAAACTCACTCTCCTGCTGGTAATAGCTCATCTAAACTGACCACTCTCCAAGTTTAAATCCAAGTTAAACCAGAACATCTGGGGGGGGGTAGGAAAAAACAAGAGGAAACAGGCTACCTTGCATAATGACTTAGTCACTCCCAGTCTCTATTTAAGCCTAAATTAATAGTATCCAATTTGCAAATGAATTCCAATTCAGCAGTTTCTCGCTGGAGTCTGGATTTGAAGTTTTTTTGTTTTAAGATAGCGACCTTCATGTCTGTGATTGCGTGACCAGAGAGATTGAAGTGTTCTCCGACTGGTTTATGAATGTTATAATTCTTGACATCTGATTTGTGTCCATTTATTCTTTTACGTAGAGACTGTCCAGTTTGACCAATGTACATGGCAGAGGGGCATTGCTGGCACATGATGGCATATATCACATTGGTGGATGTGCAGGTGAACGAGCCTCTGATAGTGTGGCTGATGTTATTAGGCCCTGTGATGGTGTCCCCTGAATAGATATGTGGGCACAATTGGCAACGGGCTTTGTTGCAAGGATAAGTTCCTGGGTTAGTGGTTCTGTTGTGTGGTATGTGGTTGTTGGTGAGTATTTGCTTCAGGTTGCGGGGCTGTCTGTAGGCAAGGACTGGCCTGTCTCCCAAGACTTGTGAGAGTGTTGGGTCATCCTTTAGGATAGGTTGTAGGTCCTTAATAATGCGTTGGAGGGGTTTTAGTTGGGGGCTGAAGGTGACCGCTAGTGGCGTTCTGTTATTTTCTTTGTTAGGCCTGTCCTGTAGTAGATAACTTCTGGGAACTCTTCTGGCTCTATCAATCTGTTTCTTTACTTCTGCAGGTGGGTATTGTAGTTGTAAGAAAGCTTGACAGAGATCTTGTAGGTGTTTGTCTCTGTCTGAGGGGTTGGAGCAAATGCGGTTGTATCGCAGAGCTTGGCTGTAGACGATGGATCGTGTGGTGTGGTCAGGGTGAAAGCTGGAGGCATGCAGGTAGGAATAGCGGTCAGTAGGTTTCCGGTATAGGGTGGTGTTTATGTGACCATTGTTTATTAGCACTGTAGTGTCCAGGAAGTGGATCTCTTGTGTGGACTGGACCAGGCTGAGGTTGGTGGTGGGATGGAAATTGTTGAAATCATGGTGGAATTCCTCAAGGGTAATCCTTGCTGTTAACATTACATACATAGCACATGTGCTTTCATTACAAGGTCGCATTTTGCCTCCCCCTACCACGTGGCTACCCCCTCAACCCTCTCTCCTCCCCGTGGCTAACAGCGGGGAACATTTCTGTTCAGCCACAGGTAAACAGCCCAGCAGGAACGGGCTCCTCTGAGTGTCCCCTGAAGAAAAGCACTCTATTTCAACCAGGTGACCATGAATTATATCTCACTCTCCTGAGGATAACACAGAGAGATAAAGAACGGATGTTGTTTGAACGCCAGCAAACATACACTGCAATGCTTTGTTGTACAATGATTCTCGAGTATGTGTTACTGGCCTGGAGTGGTAAAGTGTTCTACCATGAAGGACGCAATAAGGCTGCCCTCCCCAGAAACCTTTTGCAAAGGCTTTGGGAGTACATCCAGGAGAGCCGTGAATGCCAGGGCAAAGTAATCCTTTCACATGCTTGCTTTTAAACCATGTATAGTATTTTAAAAGGTACACTCACCGGAGGTCCCTTCTCTGCCTGCCGGGTCCAGGAAGCCTACCCAGCCTACCCCTTAATGCCATGGCTCATGAAGCCGTACACAGGCAGCCTGGACAGTAGTCAGGAGCTGTTCAACTACAGGCTGAGCAAGTGCAGAATGGTGGTAGAATGTGCATTTGGACGTTTAAAGGCGCGCTGGCGCAGTTTACTGACTCGCTTAGACCTCAGCGAAACCAATATTCCCACTGTTATTACTGCTTGCTGTGTGCTCCACGATATCTGTGAGAGTAAGGGGGAGACGTTTATGGCAGGGTGGGAGGTTGAGGCAAATCGCCTGGCTGCTGATTACGCACAGCCAGACACCAGGGCGGTTAGAAGAGCACAGGAGGGCACGGTACGCATCAGAGAAGCTTTGAAAACCAGTTTCATGACTGGCCAGGCTACGGTGTGAAAGTTCTATTTGTTTCTCCTTGATGAAACCCCCCGCCCCTTGGTTCACTCTACTTCCCTGCAAGCTAACCACCCTCCCATCCTCCCTTTAATCATTGCTTGCAGAGGCAATAAAGTCTTTGTTGCTTCACATTCATGCATTCTTTATTCATTCAGCACACAAATAGGGGGATGACTACCAAGGTAGCCCAGGAGGGGTGGTGGAGGAGGGAAGGAAAATGCCACACAACACTTTAAAAGTTTACAACTTTAAAATTTATTGAATGCCAGCCTTCTTTTTTTGGGCAATCCTCTGTGGCAGAGTGGCTGGTTGGCCGGTGGCCCCCCCACCGCGTTCTTGGGCGTCTGGGTGTGGAGGCTATGGAACTTGGGGAGGAGGGCGGTTGGTTACACAGGGGCTGTAGTGGCAGTCTGTGCTCCAGCTGCCTTTGCTGCAGCTCAATCATACACTGGAGCATACTGGTTTCGTCCTCCAGCAGCCTCAGCATTGAATCCTGCCTCCTCTCATCATGCTGCCGCCACATTTGAGCTTCAGCCCTGTCTTCAGCCCGCCACTTACTCTCTTCAGCCCACCACCTCTCCTCCCGGTCATTTTGTGCTTTCCTGCACTCTGACATTATTTGCCTCCACGCATTCGTCTGTGCTCTGTCAGTGTGGGAGGACAGCATGAGCTCAGAGAACATTTAATCACGAGTGCGTTTTTTTTTTCTTTCTAATCTTCACTCACCTCTGGGAAGGAGAAGATCCTGTGATCATTGAAACACATGCACCTGGTGGAGAAAAAAAAACGGACAGTGGTATTTAAAAAGACATATTTTATAAAACAGTGGCTACACTCTTTCACGGTAAACCTTGCTGTTAACATTACATACATAGCACATGTGCTTTCATTACAAGGTCGCATTTTGCCTCCCCCTACCACATGGCTACCCCCTCAACCCTCCCCCCTCCCCGTGGCTAACAGCGGGGAACATTTCTGTTCAGCCACAGGTAAACAGCCCAGCAGGAACAGGCTCCTCTGAGTGTCCCCTGAAGAAAAGCACCCTATTTCAACTAGGTGACCATGAATGATATCTCACTCTCCTGAGGATAACACAGAGAGATAAAGAACGGATGTTGTTTGAATGCCAGCAAACATACACTGCAATGCTTTGTTGTACAATGATTCCCGAGTATGTGTTACTGGCCTGGAGTGGTAAAGTGTCCTACCATGGAGGATGCAATAAGGCTGCCCTCCCCAGAAACCTTTTGCAAAGGCTTTGGGAGTACATCCAGGAGAGCCGCGAATGCCAGGGCAAAGTAATCCTTTCACATGCTTGCTTTTAAACCATGTATAGTATTTTAAAAGGTACACTCACCGGAGGTCCCTTCTCCTCCTGCCGGGTCCAGGAAGAAGCCTTGGGTGGGTTCGGGGGGTACTGGCTCCAGGTCCAGGGTGAGAAACAGTTCCTGGCTGTCGTGAAAACCGGTTTCTCCGCTTGCTTGCTGTGAGCTATCTACAACCTCATCATCATCATCATCTTTTTCGTCCCCAAAACCTGCTTCCGTGTTGCCTCCATCTCCATTAAAGGAGTCAAACAACATGGCTGGGGTAGTGGTGGTTGAACCCTCTAAAATGGCATGCAGCTCATCATAGAAGCGGCATGTTTGGGGCTCTGACCCGGAGCGGCCGTTCTCCTCGCTGGTTTTCTGGTAGGCTTGCCTCAGCTCCTTAAGTTTCACGTGGCACTGCTTCGGGTCCCTGTTATGGCCTCTGTCCTTCATGCCCTGGGAGATTTTGACAAAGGTTTTGGCATTTCGGAAACTGGAATGGAGTTCTGATATCACGGATTCCTCTCCCCATACAGCGACCAGATCCCGTACCTCCCGTTCAGTCCATGCTGGAGCTCTTTTGCAATTGTGGGACTCCTTCATGGTCACCTCTGCTGATGAGCTCTGCATGGTCACCTGCAGCTTGCCACGCTGGCCAAACAGGAAATGAGATTCAAAAGTTCGCTGTTCTTTTCCTGTCTACCTGGCCAGTGCATCTGAGTTGAGAGTGCTGTCCAGAGCGGTCACAATGGAGCACTCTGGGATAGCTCCCGGAGGCCAATACCATCGAATTGTGTCCACAGTACCCCAAATTCGAGCCGGCAAGGCCGATTTAAGCGCTAATCCACTTGTCAGGGGTGGAGTAAGGAAATCGATTTTAAGAGCCCTTTAAGTCGAAATAAAGGGCTTCATCGTGTGGACAGGTGCAGGTTTACATCGATGTAACGCTCCTAAATTCGACCTAAAGTCCTAGTGTAGACCAGGGCTTAGTGGCCATCACTTCAGCCAGTCGGGTGTCAGAACTCTGTTCCCTCGCATCAGAGCCTCCGTACACAGTCTTCTTTAAAGATAAGGTGTATTTGCATCCTCACCCCAGTTTCCTCCTGAAAATGGTTTCACAATTTCATACCAATCAGGCAATCTACCTACCTGTCTTCTATCTGAAGCCTCATGCAAGTAGGAGTGAACAACGTTTTCACTCATCGGACATCATATGAGCCCTAGCTTTCTACATAGAACTAAATCATTCCGAAGGTCCACCCAACTGTTCATAGCTGTAGCTGACAGGATGAAGGTCTCCTAATCTTTTCACAGACAATTTTGTCCTGGATTATTTCATGTATTTGTACTTGTTATGATCTGGCAGGTGTTTCACCATTACCTAACCTGACTGTTCATTCCACAAGGTCGCAAAGATCCTCAGCAGGATTCCTAGCACAGAACCCTATTCAAGACATTTGTAAAGCAGCAACCTGATCATCAGTGCACATGTTCTCTTCCCATTATGCCATCACTCAGCATTCCAGAGATGATGCCAAATTTGGTCGAGCTATTCTGCAGTCTGTATGTCCATGAAATCTGATCCCTCCACCTATTCAACTGCTTGGGAGTCACCTAGAATGGAATGCATATTTGCAATCAGTTGAGGAATTAAAAAATGGTTACTAACCTTCCATAACTGTTGTTCTTCAAGATATGTTGCACATATCCATTCCATGACCCATCCTTCTGCCCGTCTGCATTGGAGTTTTCCAGAAAGGAGGAGCTGAGGGGGCACGGGGTCGGATGGACACTTTACACTGGCACTGTTGGTGCATGCAGGCAGCTGCCCCAGCAGGTACCACTGAGGGAAAAAATTCTGGCAACTCTGCTCTCGGTGCATACAGACCTAGAGTGAAATGTTAGGAAAGGTTAGTATTTTTTCCCTGTATGTTGCTAACAAAACTGCCCATTACCATGGGCACAGTATGTGTAGCTCTGGCCTCCACCCTCTAGGACTACCATATGTATTCTGCTCCCTGACTTGTAGCTCTTCTGCTTGGTGCCTGGATCAAACACTTAGCTCCAGCTATACTGCACAATGAAATAAGCCAGGATTTTGCCTTTTAATCTTTAAATCTCTTGCATCTTACTATATAAAATAACCAACTAAACAGTGGTTATTCTACGGTCCTGTATAATGCATTTTGTATGTAACAAAAATAGTCCAGTTGGATAAATGGGATAATCCTGTAATTGTATAGGTCTCTAAACTAAAATGCTGTAGGAATTCACTGGTAGGCTAATCCTACAATATGTAATGAATAAATTAATGTTATTACAGTGTCAGGGTAAAACTAAGGTGTGTCTGTAGGACTTTCTTATCTGGGATATAAAATAATATTGTTCTCAGTGGCTCTCCATTGACTTCAGTTGATGGATTTGCACACTGTGACTTTTTCCCAATGAATTTATTCAGGTACTGTACTTACTGCATGTACACAGGTATGTCTTGGGAGTTTTCTCATTTTTTCTTTCCAGCAGAGTATCCCAATGGGTTAATTTTAACCTCACTTTACACAGGACTAATTTTACCCACCAGAACCAGGAAGTATTTAATCATCAGGCCTGTTAAATAGATAGTTTGTTTCAAATCATATATTCAGATTTGTTTAATGAACAAGAAAACAAAAGGTCGTTCTCTTTGAGTATTTTATTTTGATTTTTGTTTAGCTTTTTCTGCATAACTTTTTGGCATATATAACAGAAATCTCTGGCCGCCCCACCCCCCAAGAAGCTGTGATTGAGTCTGGTGTTGATCCCCAGTATTGTAAGTTACTTTCCAAATAGTAGCTAAGTGCTTGTTTTCCCTGACTGGGAGTGGTTAGTGTGTTTTGTCACACGCAAGAGGAAGCTTTGCCTAGTATAGTTTGTTTAGACCTGTGTCTGTTTGTGGTTAAACACTTCATTTCTACCATATTTGTATAGTTTCAGGGTTGGCAGTTCTCTGAATAATTGCTCCCTCTATTCCCAGATGAATATGACCTAATGTTTGGTGTGTGCTACATGCACTCTACTGTGGCTGATCCACAAAGGGTGTGAATCTACTACTCTCAACTAAGGAATTTAATCCTCCAGTTAAAGCTGTAGTGGCTCTTTAGCTTGGGAGATCCTGGGTTCATTAACTGTGGAACCCCCAGATGCGTTGTGCATGCATACTGAGAAGAGAGTGCATCCATCTATGTCTGTGGGATTTAATGTTATTTTTGAAAAATTGTAGAGACAAGTGCTAAAATTCACTCTGAAGTATTATTTGCCAGAAGGGCTGCACTGGGCATTCATTACGCCCTGAAAGTATTTCTCTTTCCAGCAAACACAGTCATTTAAGTCAGAGTACAAGCAAAAAAAAAAAAAAGAAAGAAAAGAAAGAGGAGAGAAGCCCATCAATGGTGTCCTTGGACCTACAACATATCCACTGATGGATTTAAAAATAGAAATGCAGAAAGTAAGGTGTTACACCAGAGATTTTAATTGTTAGAAGGAGAGAGAGAAACGTTATAAAATGGTTGTGGAGGGAATGGGCAATGGATAGACTATTTGAATGTAGAAATCACATTGTCAATCCAAAAGGGAGATTTTTTTTCCAAAATAATGAAGAAAATATCAAAGAACTGTGTAGTAAAATAAAACAATTTTGAAGTCATCCTTAAGGTCAGTTTTGTTCCTGTGAAGCGTAGTGTTTTCAGTGTTCTTGACCAAAAGGAAAAAAAGAAAAAGAAAAAAAAAAGAATTTTTAAAAATATTTTTTCCACTTAAATAAACCAATTGAATACATTTTCAGGTGAAAACATATATTTTCTGATTATTTCTTTGATAAAAACTGTAATTGTAAAAGGAGGAGAGTGTTTTGAGATGTGAGGGCGAGCAGCCGTGTAACCCCTGAATGCCATCACTTTGTCGATGGAGGAGTCAAAGACAGCATATGGGTCCATCCCCTCCACCATCATTGCCTGCAGCTCCTCTGGTAGTGATACCAAACAGATGTATAAAGGAGAAGATTGAAAGACTCAAGAGTATAATAACAAACATAGAATACAGACAAGTTCCTACTTTCCAAAACCACTGGGGAAAATAAATTTCATTACTGAAAGTAATTCAGGACACTAGTACTTTAACAATCATGAGGAAAGCACATTAAAAGACTAGAGCATATAATATTCTCAAAAAGCCAGTCAGAAACTCTGCATTTTATTTTATTATTTTCTATTATTCCTTCCATGCAACAAGTTTTTTGCATTAATTTAGGATTAGTCAATTTGTGTCCATTATTTATACATTGAACAGACAGTGGTTTTTTAGTTTCTTTAATTTGCTGCTTTGTTGCTAATATGAGAGATCTAGCTTGTTGTCGATATTAATAATAATAAACATGGGATGCTTGTAATTTTCCCAATATAAACCATGTCATATTGGTAGTAATACTATGCCTCATTCTGGAGGTAACTGAAATCTAATCAGTTCTAACTGAAATAATCGGAGCAGCAGTGCTCAATGTGTTTGAAATCTGGCCCAAAGTTTCTGCTTGGATCTTATGCATAGGGGTTCATGTGGGAATGGAAAGTATTTTTCTCTATGTTGGGTACAATTTTCAAAGGCATCTAATGATTAATTTTCAAAAGTAATCTTTGCCCCATTGAATTCCAATGATACTTCTCCTCCTACATGCCTAAGACACTTTTGAAAATGGGGCTTAAAGTCACTTAGGCACTTTTGAAAATAGTACCCTTTTTCTCAAGTGAGACTCCTGAAATGTCTTTGATCAGAAGTCACATGGAAACCATGACTTTACTACCTTGTTCTTCTTGGAGCCTTCTTCCCATTGTGTTTGACCCTGCTTCATTCACATTATTTATTGGGTATTTTTTCAGTAGTCTTTTCCTTTTTTGTGTTCTTTTCCATTTTCTGTATTTTGAAAAGTTAACTGCAGTTGGTTAAACAGTCAGTCAGTTGAGAATTTCGGTTTCTTCTAAAGTTAGTAGTGATACAAACATTGTGTGTGTAGGCTAACCAGCAAAGTAACCCAGTTCATTTAAATGGATGCGCATGGCTTTGGTTTTCACCAAAAAGGTTGGTAGTGATTGGCTGTGAATGCCAGTCAAAATGAGGTAGGATCAGATGCTAAAATAGGGAAATAACAAGTTACAAATTACTTAAACAATTTAGATATCTTCAAGTCACCAGGGCTTGATGAAATACATCCTAGAATACTCAGCTGACTGAGGAGATATATGAGACATTAGCGATTATCTTTGAATAGTCATGGAAGAGTGGGGAGATTCCAGAAGACAGGAAAAGGACACATATAGTGCCCATCTGTAAAAAGAGAAATAAGGACAACCTAGAGAAGTACAGACCACTCAGCTTTACTTCACTACCTGGAAAGATAAAGGAGCAAATAATTAAGCAATCAATTTGCAAACACCTAGAAGATAATAAGGTGATAAGTAACAGCATTGATTTGTCAAGAACAAACCATGTGAAACCAGCCTAATAGTTTTCTTTGACATGGTAACAGGCCTTGTAAGTAGGAGGGAAGTGTTAGATGTGGTATATCTTGACTTTAGTAAGGCTTTTGATACTGTTTCGCATGACCGACTCATAAACAAACTAGGGAAATACAACCTAGATGGAGCTGCTATATGGTGGGTGCATAACTGATTGGAAAACAATTCCCAGAGAGTAGTTATCAGTGGTTCACAATCAAGCTAGAAGGATATATTGAGTGGGATCAGTTCTGGGTCTGGTTCTGTTCAATATCTTCATCAGTGATTTAGAGAATGGCCTAGAAAGTAAATTTATAAAGTTTTCAGAGTTTGGGGGGTTGCAAGTGCTTTGGAGGATAGGATTAAAATTTAAAATTATCTCGACAAACTGGAGAAATGGTCTGAAGTAAATAGGATGAAATTCAGTAAGGACAAATGCAAAGTACTCCTCTTAGAAAGGAACAATCGGTTGCACACATACAAAATGGGAAATGACTGCCTAGGAAGGAGTACTGCAGAAAGGGATCTGGGGGTCATAGTGGATCACAAGCTAAATGAGAGTCAGTGTAACACTGTTGCAAAAAAAAACATTATTATGGGATGTATTAGCAGGAGAGTTGTAAACAAGACACAGGAAGTCATTCTTCCACTTTTCTCTGTGCTGATTAGGCCTCAGCTGGAGTATTGTGTTCAGTTCTGGGCGCCACATTTCAGGAGAGATACGGACAAACTGGAGAAAGTCCAGAGAAGAGCAACAAAAATGATTACAGGTCCAGAAAACATGACCTATGAGGGAAGATTGCAAAGACAGGGTTTATTTAGTTTGGAGAAGAGAAGATTGAGAGGAGACATGATAACAGTTTTCAAGTACATAAAAGGTTGTTGCAAGTAGGAGGAGGGAGAAAAATTGTTCTCTTTAACCTTTGACTATAGGACAAGAACCAATGGGCTTACATTGCAGCAAGGGTGGTTTAAGTTGGGCATTAGGAAAAACTTCCTGTCTGGCATAAATTGCCTGGGGAGGTTGGGAAATCACCATCATTTGAGATTTTTAAGAGCAGGTTAGACAAACACCTGTCAGGGATGGTCTAGCTAATACTCAGTCCTGCTGTGAGTGAAGGGGACTGGACTAGATAACCTCTCAAGGTCCCTTCCAGTCTTATGATTCTATATAACCCACAACTGGTGCCAGGGTTACAGGGTTCCTTAACATGTAATCCATAACACGAAGTAGGCTCTTGTGAGCCTACCACCCAGGACTCAGCTCTCTGAGGGAGGGAGGATATGATAACAGTTTCAGGTATATAAAAGGTTGTTACAAGGAGGAGAGAGAAAAATTGTTCTCTTTAACCTCTGAGGATAGGACAAGAAACAATGGGTTTACTTTGCAGCAAGGGCAGTTTAGGTTGGACATTACGAAAAACTTCCTGTCCAGGTAGTGAAGCACTGGAATAAATTACCGAGGGAGGTTGTGGAATCTCCATTATTGGAGATTTTTAAGAGCAGCTTAGATGGTCTAGATAATACTTAGTCCTGCCATGAGTGCAGGGGATTGAGCTAGATGACCTCTCGAGGTCCCTTCCAGTCCTATGATTCTGATTATAATATGCAACAGACCCAGCCTGATTTTTGAACTGGTTTCCCTTTTATATCAGTTAGTTGTGAATGTCTTCTTGCTGCTATGAAAATCTCTGGAATTCAAGAAATAGTTGCTGAGATCTGTTCTGTACTCTAATAAAGGTGATTTGTAGGAACTGTTTGTGAATAACTCCAGAGTATGTTGTGTGTCATTTTTATTGATGATAGGGGGCCATCTATGTAATGTCTGCACAAAGTTGTCTGGGTTTTGAATTGATTTAAAACCTTATGTTCCAGATTAACCATAAAGATCTCAGTAGCTGTTACAGAAATTGGAAATCACATTCCAGCACAGAATTCTCAGGTATTTCTGGCTGATAATCAGAAGTTGAATTGAAACAGAAGCTTTGAAAACCCCAAGCTGATCAGTTGGTAATGTCACGATATGTGCAGTTTATATTGTGCAGGCAGTAAGGCAAAAGCTGAACTATAATAAAGAGAACCTGGTGCAGTCCACGAAACAAGCTGTAAGGAAATGCACATAATGTTCTTTTACATGTGACAAAATCAAATGGGAGGCTCTATGCATATGTTTTTCCTTGAGAAACCAGCTTTGAAGGATACAGTCAACTGGAAGAGAGAAAAGATGGTGGAAAAGATTATTTGGCTTCATCATTCAAAACACACACACACATGTCCCTTCTTTTGAGATACACTAGTTGTTTTGGCTCCAAAGATATCTGCATTCCATAGAAATTTGGTGTCCCCTCACTTTGTTTTTGAAATTATTTACATTAGCAGTAAAGAATTATGAAACTCAGATAATAAAAACCATAGTTTATTCTGAAGGAGTAATTTCACAGTATTTAAATTTCCTGCATGAACGATTTTTGTGGTGGTTACTTTACATCTTTTTTCCATGTTGCATGCCACATCTGGCCTTGGCAGGCTGAGAAGTATGTGCACTCACATAAATTGCAATAATCAGTTGCCCGCACTCAGGAATTCCTTTTATCAGACCTCTGAGGCATAAAGATGAAGGAGGTGATCCCCCTCACCTCTGTGGCTTCACTGAGAGAATATGTGATGCAGTATGTATAACCAACCATGTTAAGGATGTTCCTGTCCCTGTGTAGGACACCACACACACTCTTTTCTAATGCTGTCCCTTTTTTGTTTTTAATAGTATGCAGGTATTGTATTCATTTTTTTGTATTTATCACTCCATTGGCCAGGGAGGATTTGTCCTGGGCTCAGCTCCTTTCCGTGTTTGTGAATAATGTTTGTTAATATAGGAAGGGTCCACTCCCATGAAATACTCAGTTTTGTGACAAGGAACCTGTCATTTGAACAACACCTGTCCCTACCTATGCTGCTAATTCAAGGCTGAATCTTTATGTTTTAGGTATTTAAGTGCATTTTCTCTCTGTCCTCTTTGAATTAGTGCTGTTTTGAAAAAAAAATTGCCACTTTGATCCTCTTTCAGTGTGTGCTGAGGGAGGGAAGAAAGTGACTTTTGAGAAATACTGTCATGTAAAAAAGGTTGCTATCTGTCTCAGTGTTCCTGTGATGAACATATACCATATGAGATACTGTATCTGCAAATTGGAGTACATCATTCATAGGAAATAGATGACTAATAATACTATATTTCACTGGCTTTGATCAGAAACATGATGGATGGATTATTATTAGCTTTTGTCTGCAATAGACAGAGTTGTTTTGGAAATATCCAAATTACAAATTCAGTGTGTTTATTTTTCTTTATTGTTGTTTTTATAAGTGATGGTTGGTTGAAATGATAAGCACTCGCCTTTTGCACCAGTTGTATGATTGTCAGTCACCTAGAATAGGGCTGTCTGCAGAAAGAGGAATAATACACTAGATACAGTGTATAAGTATTTCTGAATGATTTATGCAAATATTGTACTTTTTTTTTTTTTTTAGTCAGAGGCTTTTCTTTGGTGCTTGTCACATTGTATCCAGGTGCCTCAGACACGCTAATAGGCTTATCTTCACAAATCCTTCTGAGGAGGGATAGCACTATCCCTATTTTACAGATAGACAAATTGGGGAATGGAGAATCTAAAAGACTTTCCCAAGGAGCCCCAGAAGGTCTGTGGCAGACCTGGGAATAGAACCTAAATCTCCTGATAACCTGTCTCAGCTGTAACTGCAAAGACATCCTTCTGCTGTGTGCGTGTGTATGTGGCCACAGACAATGGAGAAGAGGAGATGGCTTTGTCGTGAAGGGAGTTATCAAGAGATCTAGGTTCTACTCTCAGCTTTGCTACAGACCTCCTCTGTGTATGTGTGCATATTAAATAATCAAGCCTTCTCTTAAATCCTTAAAGGAATAAAGCATGTTTAGACACTATTATTGAGTCCCTTTGATAAATGGCCTGTTGAAGAAATCTGCTGTGTGCATAAGACATCGATTCTATGGTACATGAAACTCTCTTACATGGGGTCCAACAGACTCATTCAGGGAATATACTTATTGTGCATGAAACTATGTTACAAGTCTCCATTATTAATGTTTCTTGTTTTGCTGGCACAGAATGATATTATGGCTGTATGAGCATCTCTGGTCGTATCTTTAATAGCGAAGCACCAGAAGTGCACCCTCACTGGAGTGCATCCTACCATGTGCCACAAGTTAGAGAAGGCGGGTTACTCTTACCTGTACTCCCAGGACAGTATACTATGTATTTCTCCCCACTTTCCCGAATAACACTTGGGAATACTTCTGTATCTTATGGAGCTAGACTGTTTAGAAAAACAATCCTTTCCGGGCTAGCTATATCAGAATAAATCAGCATAACACAGAAGCTATATTTTTATCATTGCTGTAGTGTTAACTAGTGACTGTCATAAGAACATAAGAATGGCCATACTGGGTCAGACCAAAGGTCCATCCAGCCCAGTATCCTGTCGACTGACAGTGGACAATGCCAGGTGCCCCAGAGGGAGTGAACCTAACAGGTAATGATCTAGTGATCTCTCTCCTGCCATCCATCTCCACCCTCTGACAAACAGAGGCTAGGGACACCATTCCTTACCCATCCTGGCTAATAGCCATT
The DNA here is from genome assembly GCF_965140235.1 of Caretta caretta. Taxonomy (NCBI): domain Eukaryota; kingdom Metazoa; phylum Chordata; order Testudines; family Cheloniidae; genus Caretta; species Caretta caretta. The sequence goes on along the minus strand of NC_134214.1, from coordinate 69,759,618 downwards.
AATGGACTTAACTTCCATGAATTTATCCAGTTCTCTTTAAACCCTGTTATAATCCTAGCCTTCAAAAACCTCCTCAGGCAAGGAGTTCCACAGGATGACTGTGCGCTGAGTGAAGAACTTCCTTTTATTTGTTTTAAACCTGCTACCCATTAATTTCATTTGGTGGCCCCTAGTTCTTATATTATGGGAATAAGTAAATCACTTTTCCTTATTCACTTTCTCGACACCACTCATAATTTTATATACCACTCTCATATCCCCCTTTAGTCTCCTATTTTCCAAGCTGAAAAGTCCTAGCCTCTTTAATTTCTCCTCATATGGGACCCATTCCAAACCCCTAATCAGTTTAGTTCCCCTCTTCTGAACCTTTTCTCATGCCAGAATATATCTTTTTTGAGATAAGGAGACCACATCTGTACACAGTATTCAAGATGTGGATGTACCATGGATTTATATAAGGGCAATAAGATATTCTCTGTTTTATTCTCTATCCCTTTTTTAATGATTCCTAACATCCCGTTTGCTTTTTTGACTGCCGCTGCACACTGCATGGATGTCTTCAGAGAACTATCCACGATGACTCCAAGATCTTTCTCCTGATTAGTTGTAGCTAAATTAGTCCCCATCATATTGTATGTATAGTTTGGGGTATGTATAGTTGGGGTTATTTTTTCCAATGTGCATTACTTTACATTTATCCACATTAAATTTAATTTGCCATGGTCTCTTTTGTGTTTTTCTTGGGATGTGATCAGTACCATCGGTGTCAGCTTAAAAAAACCCAGACTCGTCTCACTCAACACTTTTTTCAGTTTTCTAATTAGAAGGAGATCAACTAATAAAACTTCCTTAAGTAAAAGATGGACCTGAACCTACAGGTATCTTCCTCGTACATCTGTTTTGAGCTGACGATCAATTATATAGCATCCACATATAACTAGCAGTTATTTTTTTTCGTTGAGATTTTCTTAAGCTTTTCAAGAGAAACAAATAAAACTCGTCTCTGTCTCATTGTCTGTTAAACAAAACCTGGAGTGAGTGATTCTTAATGCAATGAGTTCCTCCTCTTTCTTTGTATCGTTACTTGGTGACATTTTGTGAAAATATGAAAGCAAGTGGTGGACTGAAGTGCTACCAAATGATGATAAAGATGAAATGAATGAAAGCTATCACTCAGCTTTCATAGGCATATAAAATAATTCAGAGATGCAAGTGTCACAGGATCCTGCTTTGCTAACAGCAACTTACTGTAAGTATTTCAGTCTTATGACTGAATTTAATCTGTATGTGCTACCTTCAAGGTTAGTGGTTAGAGGATACTTGTGATCAAAGAAGACAGAGTATGAAAGAAGCTGTGACAGTCTGGACTAGGTGTTTAACTTATTAGAGGCTGAAGTGCGTATTTCAGTTACATTCAGACGAATGAATCCGTATTTCGTAGTGACCCCATTATGGTCTTTGGGACTTTCAGAAATGTTCTTCTAACTAGTATAGGGCACCATCAGCACTGTGTCCTCCGAGGAGGTATTGTATGAAATCAACTGGATATATCTTTAAGATCCAGTGTGTTCCTAAACTCTGTGATTGTGGCAATTCTTTTGTAAGGCTTTTACATATGTGGATAATGCAGTGCTGTTAGATCTGCCATTTGGGGCAAAATGGAGTAGGATTTTTGATACTGAAGTAAAAGCAGAGGCATGTGGGTGAGATTAGGCTCTTAATATTTTGTTTTAAATTTTCATTTTTTATTAAATGTAGTGCTAGTTAAAGGTACTGGCTAAATTTCTGTTATTTCACAGAACTGAAATATAGGTAGTGTATTACGGTAGTATAACTACAGAAAGATAGTGACATTACTGATTCCCTTTTATGCGCCATCCTCCACACAGGCACGCTGTTATAGCTGCACCGTGGCCCATTGAATAGGACTTTGGGGGGTATTAGAATGTGCTTATGTGAATCCCTTTGCAGGATGTGGTCCTTAAGTTGTTTTAGTTTTAAGTAAGTTCTGTCTTATTCATTATATCTTGTGAAGATCTGTAACATGATCATTGTCCTTGTCCTTCCTACTGCATTCCTCTTGGCTGATTGAAAGGTGCAGCATTGAATAACTCTGCAAGGTTCTGTAAGCCACAGTTGGCTGTATAATTCAAATACATTTAGTTAGAACTGCAGTGACCAACTGAAAAGGCATGATGTGTGCTTTTTCCCCACACCCACAGAGCTCTGTAGTATGATAGTCAGGACAATACAATATCTTAAAAGTTATTATTGCAAACTGAACAATACTATAATTCCATTGATTGCAATGCAGCTGTTATTAATTACATTGGGGCTGATTTTAATCCTTTGATTTATTTATTTAAAGGAAGGCTGGTTTAGAGGTTATGCTATTGAGTGATTTTGATTCGTGAGTTAGACACAAATATTATTATAGATTGATTGGGGCAGACAATGAGTACATTTTGTGAATTTTATATGCTGAATAGTTGTCTTTGTTGAACAGTTTGGGATTGGTGTTCTAACAGAAATAAGAATAAATACATTTAATATTAATTGTAAGTGTAAGTAATTAAGATTTTGAGCTAGAGTTTTTGAGCCTTCCCTGCTACTACAGATGCAGTTTTACATTGCATTTGGCTTATTTGAGGGAGAACAATTTTCCATCTAAGTAGCTTGATTTGTAATCATATAGTAGCAGCTGAAATTGTAGCCACATTGTGCAGGTGCTATACAAAAATATGGAGAGAATCTCTGCTTTGAAGAGCTTACACTACAGATGAGGTGAGAGAAGGCAAGAAAAAGTGAAACTGACAGAGGCAAGAAAAAGTGAAGTGACTTGCCCACAATCATCAAGCTAAAAGAGAACATTTTTCATAAACATCCTGCTTTTATTTTGCTTTTTTATGTTTATGCCCAGTTAGGGTGAGAGGGACAGACTTTGTGAGTGGCTCATTTATTAAAACATACATAATTTACTATAGGACAGAGATTAAAATGGTATATTTTTGTGCATCTTCTTAGTGCTTCCTATCAGTACTGCACAATGTCCTTTTAGCAATGCAACTCTTCAGTTGTTTGTCGTACTTTCTTTCCTTGTATTATATATCTCAGTGAAGATTCATTTCCCCAACATTTCCTCGACTTACTTACCTAGAACACAGCTTTTCATAATACATAAAATATCATGGAAAAAGGGACATGACAAAATGGAAAGGTCATAGTCATGTGTCCTCCTCCGCAGAGCCTGGACCATTAAATATGGCTTAATCAGATCAGACAGAACTCATAAGCATCTGCTCAACTTTAAGCATGAGTAGTTTCATTTAAATTGGTAAGGATGCTAATGTGCTTAAAGCTAGTTACTTTATATGTGCTTTGCTGGATTGGGGCATGAGAGGTGGGTAATGCTTCTGAAACTTCCTCTTTGTTTGCTACTGTCTACTGCTATGTCTACTGTCCAGCAAAACAAGGACTGAAAAACATTGGAGTATTTAGTGAAAGGTGTGTGTGTCTGTGTGTGTGAATATAGATGTATTGTACATTAGCTATTGTTGAAGAGTTTGGGCTGTAGCTGCTCTGAAATAGTGAGAATAAAATAAATTAAAGCTATAGTTAAAATTAACATGATATCAGTGAAGAACACTAGCCTGAGGAAATAATTCTGACTACTCAGTAATAACGGATCTGCTTTTACCTTTTCCATTAATTCAGCTATTTTTCAAGACAAAAGAACTAGTAGCATATGGAATCCATTTTTACCCTGTTCTATCATAAAGAAGCTTTAACCCTGGTTTGGAGAGGAATAAAATAATCTGTTAGTGCCTGGAGGTAATCTGGTAGTGCCTCAGAAAGGCTTGTAATGCCAACCCCCTAAGCCTCAATTCAGGCTCTTCTTCGATCCATGACTCAACCCATTTGTGGGAAAGGGCTAATGGTATCATGTGGTATCAACACACATATATTCTGTGAAGCACAGTTTGTCCTCCTGTACCACTCTATGGAGGCCGGTGGATCCTTCTACTCCCCCTCAAGTCTTTTGGGGTCACTGGATGGCTGCTACCACCAACAGTGTAAGTAAGGGTAAGTCCTTGTATGTGTTGTAGATCCCACAATTCATACAAGGTTCCTACAAGGATATTCCTGTACACTCCGTAGGGCAGTGGGAGAGAAGTATGAATGTTCTTGCTATTAGCTGCTGGCTTTAGTGAACATATGGGCAAAGGCACCTCATAATCTCATTGATGGCTCCCTGTGCTTGATTCAAGTTGCATGATTCCTAGCATGCAGCTACTAAGAACACAGGACATCTTGGCAGTCAGCTCAGTAGAACAGAGGTTGTCACAGGGCATAGGAATGTTTCACCTTTCCAACTACCCTCCCAACATCTTATTAGTAACAGTTTTTACTAGCAGTCTTTATTCCTCAACAAAAGCCTGGCTAAATGGAGGACAACACAGTTCCTCCTAAAGACCCAGAATGGTGTGGGAGAGGGCAACCAAAGAAAGGAAGGTATGGGACTTCTGGAAAGAAGTAGTTGTGACTGGCAAGTCATCCTGGGAAAAGATTGTGCTTGTGTGAGTGTGTGTTGGATAGGGGAAGTTCTCCTACCACCCAAAGCTGCATGGGGTTGTTGTGATACACTGCAGAGTTTGTATAATCCTAGTAATGGCTTATAGTGGCTGGTTGAGCAAGTTGAATGCAAGTATTGCTTTTAGCTTAAGTACCAGAGATGGTTGTAATGGGTAAATTATATGTCAGAGAGAGAGAGAGAGTGCAACAGAGATTTACTGCTGCTGGCCAGTTAGAAAATCCCAAACCAGCTTTGTTATGCAAGGAATGTAGAGATATCTTAATTAAGTTCTCCATAGAGCTTTGTTGCCATGTGGGTTTTTCCAAGTCCTCATAGCTTTCATTTCAGTCTTCTGCTTGGAACAATTTGTAGTTGCTTCCAGAAGCAGATTTTCAGCTCAGGATCTGTGAGTTGAAAGGCCAATGTCAAAACTACTGAGTCACTCAGTTAACACACTTCCCAGTCACCTAAAGTACCTTATTTTTAATATGGGACTTGTTTCATATTATTGCCCAACAAGATGGAGTTCATGCTTCAGAATACATTTTTCACTATTTACAGCTTTTGATGCCTTGCCTAAAGCTTGATTTTTCACTTCAAGATGATTCCATATCAAGTGCCATGAATCAAATTATTTTCTAACACAATGGGGTTAGCACCTTTCCTACTGTGACAAATGGTTTTCTGGAGAATGCCAAAATAAATGCTGCACAGCAAGAAAGTTTATCCCGTATTTCTAATAAAATCTGCCCACTTGTCCACTCTTCAGTTAGCAAGAGAGCAGTGTTGGAAATTTTTTTTCCCGATGAATGTACATCTGTATACATCATGGGCTATTTGGATCTAATTGTTCCTCGGAGATGAGTTTCACTGAGTATGTGCTGGAGGTAACTGTTCAAAAATACCTTGAACTATTATTTCATTCTGGTGTCCTTGGCAACATAAAGAAAATACCCAAGCCATAGAAACTGAAAAACCTGCAAGCCTTGATATGTTTGTTAATGAATGTTCATGTCATTCCTTATGTATTTTTGTGATTCCCTCCCTGTAAAATTAGGTGCCCCCATCCCCATAACACCATCTTTTAGGAACATTGCCAGTCAGCTTTCAGCTTTTCTACTGGTGAACTAAGCTCTGTGAGTAGATTCTCATTTGCTTCTACAATGGAAATAATACAGTAAAGAGAAGACTATGTTAGTGTCTTCCTACACACACACTTCAGCAAAACTAATGAAAAATGAATTTTACATAGTTACTATATTGAATCATTGATATCAATACATTATTTTTGGTTTCTATTTTTGTTCTAGGCATTAACAGAAAGTGCAAAGTTATGTTAACCAAGTTTATGAGTTAGGAAATATAAAAATGCCTTTAATAATAATACTTTGACCTTCTTTCTCAAAGACCTTCCGTCTTGAAGCACATTATAAAAACATTAATGAATTTATTTTCCAATAACCATTCTGCCCTAGGAAACCATTCATGTCTCCATTTTATAGACGGGGAAATTGAGTCACACAATATTGTAGGAAATGTAGGTGACAAACATAGAAAATTCAGAGATTGGGAGAACAGAGAGACAGAGGGAAACATTTTAAAGTTCTTTGTGATTTTAAGACTTTTGTTAACAACAAAATAGTGCTGTTTGTTTATATTTTTAAATATGTGGCATTTATTAACTGTTAATGTCCCATGTTTCTTTTTATATCCTTCCCTAAATCAAAAGGTACAAAGTAAAATGAACATTTTAATCTTGGCACAATAGTGAAATGTTAGGATAAAGTCCAGGGCTATCATGGTACCAAATTGGGGTTGCCTTCTACAGAAATACCTGTTTGACTGCAGGCAAACACCAAGGTATTATTGACAATGAGAGCAATTTTCTCCAGGTGATAGGGTGACTTTCATCTAGAAGTTTATAGGCAATCTAAGATTGGTTGTGCACAGAAACTTTTCTTCTAACAATAAAATATAGGTTTTATGTTTGCACAGGATATTTTCCTAAACTATAATTTTTGAGCTTTCTTTTTTGGATTGCCAGTTACTAATGCATGATGGGTTCTCCAAAAAGCTATGCAACAAGAGACCCAGTGCTCAGTGATATAGTGTGTAAAACACTCTCCTTTCACTTCTGAGAGATGAATTTCAAATGTAATCTGAAAACCTCACTGAGATATGCTGAACTGCCTGAAAATAATTTGGGTACCTTGTGAAGTTCAGTATCAAGAGGTCCATAGATACTTTTTCTTTATATTTTTGCTTAGCTCTTCTCCAACAAGATAATTTCAGACAAGATACCTGCTATCTAACTTGATCGTGACAAGGTGAACTGAAATGCTTTAGTTCTCCAAATCGTATGTTCTCATACAGTAAGATGACATGTTAGTAATGAAAAGAAGAAACCTTTGTTTTTGACTCTAGGTATGTATGTGATCTTATATCAACCGTTTGTCAACTTTAAGCATGAAAGTAATGCTGAATAGTTAATCACACTCATACTGTAATGTTAATTTAAATAATCTTGTAGTGTCAGCTTGATCTTGGAAATCGTGTATAAAACTGCATAGTACTGAACATTTGTATGCATGGAAAAGGTCAGTGAAGTAATGTTTAAATCTATTGTTGTAGTTGTACATACTGCTGAAACAGAGTTGCCTCACCCAGTGAGAGCACAGGAATAACAGGGCAATCCATAACTATACTGTTTGCAGTACTCTGGCTATCTGAAGGAAGTTTCAATAACACTATAACTGTATAGTTATTTCCGAATAACCACATAATATGCAGACCCCTCAACTCTGCCTGATGGTGTAATTTAATTAAAGCACTGGGGGTCCTTTCTCTGTAATTGGCCTCTGGCTTCATAACTCCCTGACCATATACCCACCTATGCCCAAAAAAACCTTCCTCAGTTCAGACACATGCCCAGTTCCCACACGCTCATCTTTGGCTTTGGATTTCATTTAACTCAGCATAGCAATATCTCATTGTAAATGTTGTAAATTATGACATGTGAGCATGGACAAGCTAAACTGTCTTACCTTTCCTAATGTTATCTTTCAAATCCTACTGATTTCAACCCAACTGCGCCTCCATGATGCTGCAAAGAAGGCAAAAACACCCATGAGACTTAGGCCAGTTTGACCCATTAGGAAAAATTCCTTCCTGATCCTAAAACAGGAAATTAGTCAGACCTGCGACATCCTAAAAACCAGTGTTCACTCTTCAGCGTGGTTATCTGCAGAGTAAGGTACTTCTCAGTGTAAGACTGTCAAAAGGTGGCTGAGAGATGATCGGGAAAGGAAAAAATATGGAAAAAATAGTGGGACTTGGAAAATATGACTTAAATGTGTTAACTGGGCAATTCATTACTTACAATAGTGCAGATATTAGTGAAATAAATGGAGCAGCATAAGTGGTGAGATTAACAATGAAGGTAACTGGGGCTGAAAAAATGTTAGCCAGGTAGCCCAAGGAGTTAATCTCATTTAAGTGCAGTACCTTTCCATGTAAATCTGCAATTACTAACCTAGAATTAAACATAGAGTCTGGATTGTGATTTTTATTTTGATGAAATCAAAGTACAATGTCACTTGGTGGTGCATTTAATTTTGCCAGGTGAATCAGACTCGTAATTGTACTTTGACTTTTGATCTTTTTATGGCATGTAACATTATATCCTACTGTTAAAAGGTTACTGTGGCAGTAATTTCTAAATGACATAAGTGCCTTTGAGATGGAACACATTCTATTAATCTTATGGTATTTCTGTTTTAGCAATGTTATTTTATTGGGGAAAAATAAAGGAATGGTTTATTAAAAGATAATCACATGTACAAACTGTAATTGCTCTATATTTAAGAATAGTAAAAGTGTCATCCCAAATAATGGAAAGAGATTTCAGTCATTAGACCTTGTGGACTCTAGTCTTTGTAATGCATTTTGTATTGGAACAATAATGTATCAATCTTAATCTCATTTTGTGTCAAGTTTTATGATGGCCTTTTCTCAATATTATAGTGTTCATTGAAATCATTTAATGGTCAGTTTAATTCTGCCTAGAAACTGATAACCAGTGAAACTAAAGTTTAACTCAAGTATATTACAGTATTTTACTAACTTTAACTATCCTCACAACACCACTTTAATTGTGCTTATCCAAAATCAAACACTTTAAGGCAGAGGCAGCGTAAGGAATAACACCCAGGAATCTGGATACCCAGTTCCCTGCTTTAGTTACTAAATTGTGTGTGAGAGATGTGGCTATTTCCTGCAATATTCTGGACAAGCTGTGTTGAATTAAGTTACACCTTGATGAATAAGTTCAAGAACTTTAGGAGTTGATTTATTAAACATGCAAATGTTTATGTATAACTGAGGGATTGTATGTAACATATCTTCCACAGTAGTCATTTGGAATTTTGCCATTCATTTCAAAAGGAATAGGATCCCAAGTCAGCAGCAGAGTGAACCCAGGAGTTCTGACTTCCACTCTCCTGATGTGCCTTCTAGACAATCTTTAATTGCTCAAAAGCTTACGACATAGTGGTGTATCTAGAAAAATATCTGAGGTCAGACTTGCAAATACTTAAGACAGAGGATTAGAATAGACTTGTTCATGCATCAGATCACTTGTAGCAATCTATACATTTTGGGGTTTCTTCACTTTTAATTTCTTGGTACAATACTATTGAAGTTTTTAGCCAGTTAACTTACTGAGCACTTCACCCTTACTGTAAATACTCCTTTGAATGACCAATGTCCTGAAAATAAACTCTCTGAATTGAGGTAACTCTATTCCTTGCTATGACTTGCTATTCCTTTTTAAATCAATGGCAAAATTCCCAATGAATTCTGTGGAAGCAAAATCAAGCCCTTTGTGCAACCTTGTGCAAGTGACTAAGCTTCTTGGTGCCTTCATTTCCCTGTATGTAAAAAGGACATACCTGGCAGCTTTGATCTGTGAGGCCTAATCGGCTAATGCAAACAAAATGCTTTCAGCTACAAGGATGAAGGGTGCTATACAAGGGAATGATCTAAAGCCTGTTGTTTGGCCAGTGACTTCATGGGTTTTGAATCAGGCCGTAAATGGAAAGTATTGTTTTTGTCATCGTCTTCTTTCTGCATATATGGATCGAAATGGAGCATAAAAAAAGCCCCTGAACTGCTTTTAAAGCAAGTTTTCTTTCTCTCTCTCTCTGGCTGATTTGAATAGATACAGTTCTTATGTTTAAAATATTATCTTTCTGAGAAGACTTTCCAGCACTGATCAAAAAATGAATTTGTTAGTCATTTTGTCCATAATGTCAGAATATTCTCCATTTTATTGATTTCTTTCTGGGGGTTTCTTTGTGAATTTTGTGGAATTCACTTTTCATCAAGTATTCTTTTTTTGCTAAAATGTTTTGTTTTTCAATTAAGCCAAGGTACATATCCTAAATGCATTATGTAGTATCATTACCGCCATAATTACTTCATTATATGACTTCATTAAACTTAATTTTGTTATCTCACATAATTATGCATTTCCAATTATGTTTATTCACACACTCACGATGATTATTTAATGTAGTGTAATTTCAGTAAGGATATCACAAATGAGTGTGCTGTAGGATACAGCAGAGATTGCCGTAGCTCCTGTTCTCACGTAGTAGCTGAAAACAGCAAATCCGTGTGTGTGCACGTGCACAGTGGTAGTATAAACACTCTTCTTGCCACATGGAAATGGAGCAGAGAGAGATAATGATCCCTAGCATTCCTTACTTTGGCTAGTAGTAGAGAGTCCCCAGAATGAAATAAAAAACAGAACACTTTTCCCCAGTGCTGTAAAGTTGGAGGTGTCTGCTGGTGAGATGGTAAAATAAGATGACAGCCTGAGAACTGACTAATCGTACTTGTTAATGAATCTGTCAGTATTCACACGTTTTCCTTACACAGATTTACATCTCAGCCCATTGCTTGTTATGCCAAGTCTCTGTCCAGTTGTACTGCTGTGCTGCTTAAAGAAAAGTGTCTATTTCTCTTGTGAAGTGAGAGCAAAATTATAATGATTCATGACATGCAGTGTACGTTCAAAGAGCAACATAAGTCCCCTTCTTGTAGGAGACAGGATGAACATTTAAAGGCAGTTTGAGACATGGAGGTGGCTGCCATGGTAGGTAACAAACTCTTGAAACCAGAAGTATAACTTTTCATATGAAGATGGTTTAATAATGGAACTAAAATAAGAAAACAAACAAAAACCAATCTTGTCCATCTGTCATTTTCTACTTCATATATAACCAGTTATATCCTGATTTTTTTCATTCATGTTAATGCTCACATAAATCTTATACTAATAGCTGCTTTGAACAATTTTACTCTTGTACATGGTTGTGTACCTCTCTTTAGGCAATGATTTGGAGATGTAGATGCAGTTTGAAATAACATATTTTTGCCATTAATTTGTACATGCATTATATTTAAAAATTTATCTGTAAACCAATGCCAGATATGAATGACTAGGATCTCATGACAGGTCTCTTGGATTGGAGAAATTTATATAAAAATGAAACCTGTTTTATTGGGTTATATTTACTGCTTATTTACAGGTGGGTTGCAGTTTGATCCTCCAAAATGTTATTCTAGAGGATAGCGTCTTCTACACTGTTGATCCTGTAAAAGTTTTCATTATAAGCAGCTAGCATAAATATTGTAAATGTTTACAATATTTCCTGAAATTAACATCTTTGGCAAACCTGAACAAAGGCATATATTTTGTGCATGAGCATCCCCACTGGGTGTGTACTTTGCAGACCAGGCCTAGTCTAAAATCCTGACCTTAACGTTCCCTCTGAGATAAACTGTGAAGTAAACTTTTTACTGAGCAAAGTATTTCAGCATGCTTGGTAAGAGCCAGAATGTGTCCCGCAAAGGAGCACAAAAAGAGTGGTGACAGGATATGAAGAGTTTCCCCTTTGCACATGGGCCAGGAGCAACTGCAGTCCTTGCACTCAAAGGCCTGATTGTCAATTCCATACACTAGTTTTATGGTGTGGCACTTTCCCCATCTGTAAAATGGGGTTTACAATAGTTATCCTCCTTTGTAAAGCACTCAGAGATCTATGGATGAAAATTGCTTGTAAGAGGGAGGTGGTATTAATTAATTAATTATTAAATCATTTGAGTTACATTGCGTAAAACTTTTGTAACGGAATGGAGACTCAAGCCCTGTGGGCACAAGGATTGTGCCTGTCTAGCACCACCACTTCCCTCAGGATGTGTATAACTGCAAGTGAAGGTGGGAGTGTAGCATGGGTACAATTTATTCTACTACAACTGGTAATAACGGTGGTGTAGATGTGACAGCACAGACCAGCAACCAGAGTATGTATCTAAGGTCTTTGACGGGCTTCTACTCTGGTGGCTAGCCTATGCCAGGGCCTGTGCCACCGTATCTGCACTACTATTTTACTCATGTTAGCTAGATTAAAGCATGACTACCCATGGTACAATCCCACTTCACCTGCCTTGTAGACATCACCAAAGTAAGTGAACAAGACCTGGGAATGGATACCTCTTGACACAAGCTGTTGGAACTGGCTCCACACAGTGAGGAATGCAAGCTACAAAGCTGTCAGATCAGCTGCACTTCCCTTAGACACCAGGGGACATTAATCCTCCCTAAAGCATAGTACCTCCATGAATCCCTGCCAGACCAATGAGCTTCTGCCCCACCACCAACACAACCAGAAGAGCTGCAATCTGGTCCTAACTGTACTTACCTAATGCTGAGGAACCTGAAGTCACTAGGCTGGGACTCAGGAGACCTGGGTTCCGTTTCGAGCACTGCCACTGGACAACCTTAGGGTGGTCATTTAATCTCTTTGTGCCTCAGTTTCCCATCTATAAAATGCAGAGGAATTGTGAGGGTATATTCATTAATGATTGTGAGGTGCTCAGAAATTTGATGATGGGGCTCATATAAGCATGTAAGTATTGAGAAATCACATCCATGCAAGTGAAATGAATTGTCCCTAACCTAATAATAAAACTTAGCTCTTCTGTAGTATATAATGGTATATAGTAACAGTAGTTAGATGAAACATTTAGCTCCTTTAAATTTTAAGTTCCTCAGGGCAGGGACTGTCATTTTTGTTAAGTGTTAGTAGAATAAAAGGGTCCAGTCTCTGACTGGAATTGTTCAGTGCTACTGTAATAGAAATTATTAATAATAATAACAGCAGAGTCCTTAAACTGGTGGTAGTGATGATTATGATGAAGTTTTTTACCTTTATTAATTTTGGGGAAATGATTTTTCCATTACCTTCTGAAATAAGGGGGCAGCATAATTGCAACCCAATCATGGCTGACACAGGCTCATTTGTTTTAAATGTAACAAAATTATGAATAAATCGCATGAGTGAACAATGGTTAAACTTCTTTTTAAAGCTAGTTGACTTCTAATCACACCTACATATATTAGTGGTGGTGCATGATTGTTGCTGATTTGTCCTGCTGGCACATCTTCAATCATGAAGCAATGCTCATTACTAAGTGGGAACAGGAGCATATTTTACATAAAGGAATAAACACAAATTGTTTATGCCCATGTTCCCTCTCACTAATGGGCGCAGGAACATGTCGCTGTACAATTAAAGATCTACCAGCATGTTTCCCTCCCTCCTTCCTATGCCCTTTGTTTGAAATGTACCAGTTAAGGTCAAAAGTGCAGTTTTTCTAAGTTTTAGTTGCCCTAAATGAATGTAACAGGGACTGTTAGGCACAAATTCTCTCTATTGTCAGTTCCCTTTTGGGTCCACAGAAGTGGAAATCAGTTATAGGGACAAAGAATGAGCAGTTAACACTGGGAGCTGTGTTTCTTGCCTTGCTGGTGACATGCATGCAGGTTAACAGGGGATGATATGAAATTGTTAAGGAGCCAGTATTAATGCTCCTCCTGTTCCCCAAGTGCTGCTTTCTCTGGGTAAGAGGCTTTCCTCCATACGCTGCTGGAAGGGAGAACACACGTGCAGTAGTCATGTAAGATCTGGCCATAGGCTCTGTGAGAACGGGTGATTGGTGAGAAAGCACAAAATATAATATGACTGGATGAGAGGATATGAGAGGATAAGGCGTGGGCATTTGGAATTATTTGGTCAAAGTGAATTACTCACACCAGGTTCAAAGAGCAGGATACAGAAAGCAATTAAAAAAGGGAGAAATGTATCTTTTTTCCCAAACTCAGAGATCGTCAGTCCCCTGTAACTCTCAAATACTTGCCCAAAAATGTCCTCTTGTTAATAGCCTGTGGGAGTAAGGAGCAGACCTCTCAGTGACTGAAGATTACTCATGTGAGTAAGGGTATGCCAGATTAAGCCCATTGTTTGAAAAGTAGTATGTAAAAATATGTCCTCAGAAAAAGCCTGGATAGTAGGTGGAAACAGATTCTTGAGTGAAAAATATCACTTCATTCCATTCTTTGAGAACTAAACCCCTGTAATTAACAATATGCTTTTTTATCTGTATTTCTAACTGTTATTTCCATTCATCTCTCCTCTTACAAAAGGAAATTGTACACCTTGCTTTCTCATGCATTGATGCAATTAAGTGGAGGGAAAGTTCTTAACTTACTGGGAAAGACCATAAAAAATTAATGAATTCCACATTAAGTTCTTTGGTCTAATTATCATCACTATGTGGCAGTCCCTGCTAAACAACAATGTATGAACAGTGTATTTTACAGCTCCCTTTTAGGAGTCAAATTACACTGCAAAAATTGTAAAACACAAGGGGTATTCACATTCTTTTTTCAATGCTAGCTTATAGGCATTTTTCCTTGAAAGGGCAGTCAGACCAGTGGTAGAGTTGTTCTTTTTTAAAAGCTGTAAATCAGCTATAATACACAGTAACTAATTTTAGAAAGAGTTTAATTAGAGTTTAAGGTTGGAGAAAGTTTAAGGTTGGAGAAAAATCCACTCTACCGGGGAGGTAGAGGCAGAAGATACAGAAGGTTGGCAGGGTGAGATCCAGCATATCATTTGCTCCAGCATCTTCCAGCAGAGATCATGTAGAGCAGTGGGTGAAAATGTAAGTCTGTTTTGCCCTGGTGGAATCCATCGGGGGAGCACAAGCAGCAGTGCAGCCAACTTGTCCTCCTCCAGGACTGAATTTGCCACGCAAGTATTTAGGGCCAGGACTGGGGTGGGGTGGAGTCTGCAGGCACAAACCATCACCCCTTGTGCTAGGCAGCTACTTTGCTAGGAAGAATCATCCCTCCTTCATTTCTGCAATTCCCTGGAAAGCCAGTACAAGAACAGAACAGAGGAGAGATTGCTATGTTCTACTGCGGCTGGGCAGTAGACTCTCTGGGGCTGGGAGTGAGCGAGTGATGTGGTTGCAGAAGAGTAACAGAATCCCTCTGTCAGAGTTCTTGGGGCCCTATGTGTGTGGGGACACTTCCTTGGTTCCATGGATATTAGGGATGTAAATACTGTTTTAAAAGTTAACCATTTAAACAATAAAATATTTAATTTAAATGGTTAACTGATTAAGCAGCTGGGGCTGATCCCACCGACCGGTGCAGCTGGACCTGGGGCCGCTCCGCTGGGGGCTCTGCTGTATCCGGGTGGCGCGACTGGGCCCGCTCCAGCCAGGCAGTGCTGCTCCAGCCGGTGCGGGGCTGCTGGGGCTGGCGGGCCGGTCAGCCTCGGGGTTAAAGGTTAAGGTGGGTTGACCAGTAAGACTAATGCTTACTGCTTAACATTTTACATCCCTAATGGATATATTAAATATATCTGGATAGTTAAAGCTGGGAATAGCATGCAATTATATCTGTGGGAGCTACAGCTTTAATGAAAACTCCAAATATTGTGAGAGAAAAATCACAAGAGTTGGCAATACTGTTCTCTGTTTTTAACAACCCCTTGAAGGAAACTGAGGCATAGAGAGTTTAAGTAATTTTCCCAGGGACAGACTGCAAGTCCATGGCAGGCCCAAAACCAGAACCTATACCTTCTGCTTCTTGCTTTTGGCATCTTTACTGCTATCTCATACAGCCACTCATTCCAATATTTGTCCCTTGAAGGGTTAACATGAAACATACATGTTAGAATATGTTGACTACAGCACAATCATCTCTAAATGTCTGTATGATTTTTGTTTTAACCATCCATGCTCTGCACAATGGAGGAAACATTGATTGTGATATAGACAGCAGACTCCAGGGAGCTAACTTGTTACCTATGCAGTCTTCTGCATTTTCTGTCCCTCTCTACTGTACCACAGCATGTTTCTTTCCCCTCCTGAAAGCCCTAGCCAACTCTATTTGCTTCTTGATATGTACCAAAAGTCAGCCTATGTTTTTTTTTTCCCCTGGATGAACTGTAAATCTTTGTGTCAACTTGTCTTTCTTGTATTCTATACTAAAAGAGAATTACTTCTATTTCCATAGGGATTTGACAGCATAGATGGTAGGTCCAATGTGTAGCATTGGGAATGTAAGAACAAAAGTGAATTAAACAGTGTTTTCCTAGTGGTCTCGTATGTGTAATATAATTTGGTCTTTTCACACAGTGCATGTTAAAAATATTCCTCTTGGTTGGCTGTCTTTTTTAAAACAATAAATGAGAGATTATTTTTACTTTAACGAAATACTTTGGCAGCCACGCTGGTGTATTGCAGTTGGATTTGGCTGGAAGTTAAAAAGATGAGGATCTTCTGGGCCCAAAGAGGCATGCGGAGAAAACCCCTCTATATAGGAGAAACTGTTAACATTAACAGCACATCTCATAGTAATGCATTATACATTGTCAGCATGCAGTACTTGTTGCTAGCCACTGTGCCTTGCTTGTATTTATAATTACATTTAAATAATTTATCTCCATCATTGTACAGAATCTAGTATGATTCTTTAGGAAGACATTTCATTTCAGATCCAAGTAATGGCTTCAAGAAATGTTACTACCCTAAAGGCTTGTTAACTACTGGTATGCAAAACTATAACTATTATACATGCAGTGGAGGAGAACATAGATAAATATGCCCATCATTGAAAGCATTTTTACAATATATTGTTTGATGCTGATTCTGTGTTCTAGCTCCTTAAAAGTTCGACTGGTTGCATTTTTGCAGATTCTAGATCGTTATCTTGCTCAGATTCTGTTAAAAGTTACATAAAAGAATAATGAGGATAATTGATTAAAATACATGATTCTAACATTATACAAAAGTTGCATGAATGCATGTTGGGATACCAAGATTTCTCAGCCTGAATATGAATTTGTGTGCCAGATACAGGGAGAGACGGAGGGGTAAATATTGTAGCTCTCTGTATATTTACTGAGAATAAGTACATGAGAGGTGAATAGGTGTATGAACTCTTCCTCTTCTCAAACTAATCTGAGAAGTATTGAATTGAAGAAGAAACTCTGAGATGTCTTTAAAAGTGTCATTTGGAATTCATGCAAACAGTTTGTTTCTCTGTTGAGAACAAAACTCCAGCACATTTTGGATTTGAAAAACATTGCATCTTGTAGTTAGAGTATGATAGTTGAGAAGTATATGCCTATAACTCTGTATGAAAATGCATTTGAGGAATGAGGAGCTTTTCTTTTTGCCACAGATGGATTGTTCACAGGCTCCCAGATGGAACTTGAATACCAATTGTTATTTACTTTAATACCAACAGATGCTCTTCAGCAGCAGTAATACAAGTAGCACTGAGGCAGAGTAGTCTAACAAGCACACTCAAAAAATCTTCTGCACCTTCTTGTTGTCACTTCCCTCAATTACATTTTTTGCCCCTTACCCTATAAAATCTACAAAGCACAAAAGGCAGCCTCATCATTTGAATGTAGGTATGTTTTCAGCCTTAGCTTTCTCTGTCTCATGCATCTCTTCTCTCATCCAGTCAGATTCTTCTCCCAAACCCAATCCTTTGTTTTCCCATCATCTCAAACAGATCCTTGATTTTTCTTTCCCCAGCTTCACAAAGCTCTCACTCTCCACATCTCCTTCTCCCCATCTTCCAGCAGCTGTAGTGATATTCTCTTGGGGAGTCTAAGAACCAGTGCCCTTCCTTCTAGAATTGGCTAGCTGCACTATGCTCAGTAAATGTGTTGTGTTCTGGGACCAGTGCCCCAGGCAAGCTATTCAGACTCATGAGATTAGGGGGAAAAAACAGCTGGGCCAGGTGAGATTTGCAGGCCTTCTGTCGATAGAATGGATTTCATCATAGCTAAGGGAAGAACAGGGAGAGGAATGTGGGTACTTATCTGAACCTACACACAAAGGATTGGACCCAATTCAAGGTAAAGGCAGAATGTCAGGATCATTCTTGATTTAGCCAAAGTGTTTCACCCTGGGGCTAATGGACTTTTTTATGTTCAACCACCACAACAAACAGTATGTGTGTGATTTTCTTAGACGTGTATGTTTATATGTATACATAAATTAACTGACTTCAGATTAATTTGCTGCCAAACTGGCAACTGTATACCTTAGTTTATCTGTGTAGATGCATTTAGATGCCTGAAAAAAAAAAACCTACTTTGATGTACTGTATAAAGGAAAGAAACTCATGGGGAAAAGGTTTGGAGGAAAATGGTTTGCTAAACATGATTTTCAAACTGGGATAAATAGCTATGCCTCCCTGTTGTCAAACATTTTCCTCTTTAACACTTTGGAAATACAGAAATTCCCATTACGTGTTAGCAGTAATGCTTAATGAAACTGACCTATATATCTGCAGCACAAAACCATATATGAATTACATATTGTTGTAGTTGCCATGGCAAATAATTATTTTTAATGGACATTATAAAGCCATGGAAAACCAAGGCAATTGCAGTTGCTAGAATGCAGAATAGTTTTTCTTCAGTGAATGTGTTGTAATTCTAGAATAAGAATTTATTATTTAAAAAATGTTGGCTGGCTTTACCCTTATTTTGAATTATTTAAAATTGTGCACCTGATGGGGACAAAGAGAGGAGAAAGCGAGACTTTCATTTGGAATGAAAAGGTATGGAAGTAGACTTTAGCCATATGTATGATTGTATGTAGACTGTATTCTGCAGTCTTTTGGGGCACTGAATATCCTGTTTTTCTGCATATGATCAAAAAGTTGTTCCTCTTCTCCCTGCTCAAACTTTTCCCACTCCCATGTCCCTATTACTGTTGACAGCAACACCATCCTCAGAGACACTAAAGCCCATAACCTTGGTGTGTTCTCTTGCTCTCTACTGTGTTCAAAATGTTCTGCTTCTTGCTCCACAACATTTCCAAGATCTGGCCTTTTCTCTCTGCCCATAATGTTCTACTCCAACCCCTTATCTCCCTTCTTATCTACTGCAGCTTCTTTCTCTCCAGCTTTCCTGATAACCACACCATTCATGCCCATTCAGAATTCTATTGGTAAGAGAGAGTCTTCCTAAGCTACCATTTTGACCATCTGGCTCATCTGCATGAATCCCTTCATTGGCTCTCCTTCCTCCAGTGTACCAGATTCAAATTCTTGTCCTCATGCTTAAGGCCCCTGCATGGTATCTGCTTATGCACCTTATGGCATCAGCCTGCTCTGCTCTGCCAGCAATGACCATCTGTATTGCCTTTTGGTCCACTTCTCTCAGGACCACAGGCACACTTCCTGCATGATGCCCATTGTGCATGAAATTCCCTCCTTGCACTAGTCCATGAAGCTGCTACCCTGTCCTCCTTCAAATCTCACTTCTGCTATGGTGCCTGTGGTAAATAGCCAACTGCTAATGTCTGGGCAGGTGACTAGTAGGAATTACTGATTATCTGTTTAGTTAAATGAAATAATAAGGCCAGGGTTGTATCTCTATCCGTGCTTAAAAACAAACACATAGTGCTCAGCAGTTTACTGCATTTCATACATACTGTTCAATAGCTGCTGAATATAATGATATATTTTTTCAAATTAATCTCAAGCTCATTGGATTACATTTAATTGTATCAGTTGCATGGTAAACTTCCTTTTAGCAATTGTAGAGCACATACAGATTGCTACTAAAAAAAATAAAAAATCAGAGGGCAGGGCTAGAAATTCTATCATGAAACATAAGTATTAGTATTTCGTGTTGTGATGTGTGTATTATCATTTGCATGTGTGTATGTACTAGTAGGAGAGAACACAACCATCTAAAGCGTTACTCTGATGAATAGTCCCATTGACGTAAAGAAAGAGCTGATTCTAGGGGCACAGGCCATCTACTGAGAAAACACTTCTCTCTGTTCATGGGTTAAACGCTCTAGTATAGGCAGAAGTAGTGCCATGAAAAACATGGAGAGAGGACTTTTTTGAGGTAAATTGGTTCCAGATTTCTTAAAGCTTTAGACTCAGATTTTTAAAGGTAACAGTGAGATAAGCAATGCCAAAATACCTTTAAAAACCTTGGCTTTAGGGCCTAATCCGGCTACCACTGAACTCTCTAACATGTTTCCCATTCACTTCAGTAGAAATTAGGTTTGGCTATTATATGTCATAACAAACATTTTGAACTACAACCAAAATGTGAAGAGTCTTTGCACTCTATTGAGTGCTGGTACTAGGTTCTCATGAACTAAAGGTTCTCACCCCACAAAAGTGACAAATGCTCTGCACTGGCTGAATCTTCCAGGAGCACTGCAAGAGGAACACCAAGTAGTTTGTATTGTAGTGATCTGGATATGAAATTACAAAGGAATGGGGTGATGAGTTCCATACTGGAAAGAAATGGATGCAGCCACAAAGTCATCTGTAGTTAGAAAAGGTCCCTAGGCACTACAGCTGTCTCTTGGCAATGGGAACAGTGATAGGCCCAGCATGATCTATAGGCAAAAGCAGAAATAAACCATCCGTGTAAGTTAGACTCAACCCCCTCCATTCCTCAAGATGCTTTCACCAACCCGTCAGCATTACATTTTACCAGGGTTGAGCCTAAGCCAGTTTGTTCCTGACATGTCTTGATCACTGTCAAAAAGTAGAACAAAACAGGAGATGTAAGTCTGAATGTTGTCTGTAAATTGGTTACATTATGAGCCAGGACTTCATATGCAAAAATGGCAAAAGCAAAATAGCATATTTCGCATAGCTGTAGCCAGTACATTGTATACCGTTACAAAGTAGTCATTTATCCACAAGTGCAGTACAGTGCTATATGAGAAAGCGCAATTAATTGTGTTTTTTTCCCTTCTGCCGTCAGGTAAAAATGGTGATATCTCATTGTGTGACAAAAGTTGGTCAGTGTGTTTTTAACCAGTGTGTGGTATGTGGCTTGAACTTGCTATGGACTATGTGTTTTTGAAGCCTAAACTCACCTACAAGTATGATATTGCAGCTGCAACTACAGATATTGCTGGGGTCTGAATAAAAATTTGTGTTCTCACTAGCTAGTGTGTAAGTCCAGGCTTCTGCCTCTTGTGGAGTCAGAAATTTGGCCTTTCTGTGTTAACTTCTGTTTCCAGATGAACCAAACTTTTGGAAACAAAGAGTGATCTTCTTTTACAAAAATAGTTCCTACTTATTTCCCATCCCAATCCATTTTGCCTGTATGCCAAATAATATCAGACTACAAACAACAAATGTAAACTAGATAGTAGAAAGTATGGCTTTTAACACAAGATATGTGTGACCTCATTTACTGAATAAAATAGCTTAGGAAGATTTAAAAAGGATTAGATATTTATAGTGTGCATAAAATATGTTTTGTAGTTACACCCTTAGGATATAATTATAAAAGTTATTAATCCTCATGTTTCAGGGCATAAACTTATTAAGGGACAGGGATGGGGAAAATGCATTCCTCCCATGATATAGGACATTTGTGATTGATGACACTGAAGGTTGCTAAGAGCTGGAACAGCATGGACACCTTGCCATGGACTGTTCAAAGGAGGAAATTGTCAACTAGGAGTGTCAAGAGAAATGAATCAAGCTCACATCTAGAACTTGAATGGAACAGATTCAGGCCATCTCTGGAGGTAAAGATGTGCCCAGAGATGTGCTGACACAATCTTGTCCAAAAATTGGAGTTCAGAGAATGTGACAGTTATATTAACACCCAGAGATGCCTTCCTGAGAAGGGGTCATATCACCGCCTTTTAAAGAAGAGCTGACACCCTTTTTCCACAAAAGGAACATTAACCCACAGAATTAGGTTTCCAGATACCAGAGTGATGGTTACCTTACAAGAACCTAGATAGACAAACACAGCAATAATAGCAGGTTCTGCCCTACCTGTGGCTGGGCATTTAACCCAATGGGACAGCAAACATATGGTTCAGAAAAGCTTGAGCAGGACTGGTATTCCATACTGTGAATGGGGTTACACATTCACACTAAGCAAGTATAGATCAGAGTTCTCTCTGCATTTTACCTGAAAACATCTCTTTAAATATGGAACAGGAAAAACGGAACCAACTCCTGCAAAACAACCCCCTTACCCTTTAGATCACAGCTAACAAGATTATTCCTTTACACCCACTCCTCTTCTCACTCACCTGGAACCCAGTAGGTGCTCTGCCCCTCTTCCTGCTCCCGTTTCTCACACACAAGACTCCTCATTCTTTCATGCAAAGTATCAGAACATCCTGTTCCTTGCCTAGCTCTTCTCAGGTGCCAGCCTTGCTTGCTACATGCAGCTCCATGCTGATTTCTCCATGTGTTGATCTCAGCTCCAACTGCCTCCCCCTGGTTGTTCCCAGCTCGAGGGAGAGTTATATCAGAAGTCCAGACTGAATAAGGAACTGTGTTCCATACAAGGAAGGAACAGGAAAGTAGGAACTGGTTCTACCTGATTTGCAACTTCCTGATAGCCAGAAACCCCCCTTCCTTCACATAACATCCTTGAGTGGCTACCAGAGAATATTTATTAGTCAGACTGTCTGACACCAGGTGACTGACCTTAGGTGAACAAGCATGGTATGAATGCCTAGAGTAATAAATACATGACATAGACCTGAGGATTCGATCTTTCCCGGGAGATAAAGGCCTTAATTCTATGCATAAGGTGCACAGGTTCATAGTTGTCTGTTTGCTAAATCTGCATCATACTGTGTGGTTGCCTTTTCTGATAAACACTCTCTCTCAAATTGAATTTATTAATTTCTGAAGGAAATTAGCCTGTGTTGGTATACCTGAATGCACAGTCATGTATTTGTGGAGGAGGGAATATACAGTTCATTGACAAAGACAAAAGACAGTTTTCCTGACTTGCAAACACATCACTTTAGATGCTATTCCATGATCTTGTGGTAGAATAAGTTGCTGTAGGGCACTGGTTGTTTGGAGACATTATGGAACATAAACAGAAAGCTGCTCTTGTATTTATTCTGTAGGCAGTGAGAACAATGCTATGTAATTAAAGGCAGATCGATGTGGGTTTCAGAGTCTGCCTTCTCTACAAGCAAGGTTTTGAACTTAACTCTCTGGAGGTACCGTTAATCTAAATCACTTATTTACTTGCAGAGGGACAGAGTTTGAAGGTTATAGAGATCTTCACGCCAGCATGTAATGAACAGGTTTATTCAGCCTGAATAGAAGTAGATTGGCATGGATGCCATCACTCTGCTCCTGCTGTTCTGGGTTCTTTGTTCTCTGGGAAGCCCAGATTGACCCATACTCAGCTGTGCAGATGAAAGGCTCCTGCCAGGGTGCAATACCCAAGAATTCAGAGTTGGGGTATGAGGGTGCAGCTCCCATGAACATAATAAAATAGGATGATAGGAAGCTACTTTTGTTAAAGTGCTTTGAAATCTAAGCCTGGTTAAATGCTCAATAGTATTATTTATTATTTTATTTTTAATGATGTCAGGCATTAAATGAGTTTAAAAGTTACAAATTGGCTGTATACAGTGAAGTAGTATAATGAGCCCCAATTTGGCATTCAGTAGCTATGCAAAATGAGAGGAGCTTACATTTCTATGATGGCAAAAAAGGAGGGTAACAGAAACAGGAAGACGTAGGGCATGGCAGGCTCCTTCCACACTTTGTCTTTGAATTAGCCAAAATTACACCTAGTTCACCATTTGTCCCACTCTCTGTGGAGTCGGAGACCTGAACTCTGGTGCTAAAGTTTCTTATGCTAGGTTTGAATTTGGGCCTTCATTATGATTTCTATTTATTGTTCTATTATTCTGACTGTTATGGTTTTATGTAATAATGAGCACAGTAGTGCTACATGACGCTTTACAAACAGAAATGACAGGGAGCTTACAGTTATCTGTTATTTGATCTTAGCAAGTCCTTGTCCCAGGCTGTCAGCAAATCTTTATTTTGTAAGTAGACAACTGGAGAACACAGTCTTGAACTTAGAGCTGAACATTTATCTATTTATATAGGTTGCTGCTAATTGGGATTCTTCACTTTTGTCAATAGGCTGTTACATACTGAGTTCATAAAAGTTTGTCTTGGTTTCTAGTGCTGTCCTCTCCTTTTATCAGTGGTCTTGACTGAACATGGTTTGCTTTCTTGCTTGCTTTTCAGTGCATTTTTTTTATTGTTTTCTTTTTTGCAGGGGACATTGGTTAGATGGAAGGTGGGAAGAAATGGATAGCTTTAATTGTAATTGACTTTGGTACATAAAGACTTAAGTAATCTGCAGGCTGCAGTTAAACCTATAGGTGATCAGTTCTACTTTCAGTAAGTGGCATCCTAATGAGAATTAAAAACAGTGTTGAAGTAATTTCAAGCTCTGTGTTCCCATGGAACTATACATTCACTTGTGTGCTGGTCTTCTGATGAAGACATCGGGATGAAAAGTTAATAGAATTGCTTAGCATTTTGGCCCTGACCCAGTAAAGCACTTAAGCACATGCTTAACTTTAAGGATGTGAATAGATCCTCTGGCTTCAGCTACTCACATGCTTAAAATTACATGCCATGGTGGATGCGTGCCTTATGACAGTAGATGGAGAAGAAAAGAAATGGAATATGTAGTTATACCCTGGGTAAGTAGAAAATAAGGTATAATTTATTAATAGAAAAACTATATGAAAGCAAATTTTCTGAATGACTGTTTTGCTCTTACAAGAGAAAGCCAGAGGGAGGAAAAGTCTGTTTGAGTTGTACCTTTAACTGCATGTATAGCTGGATTTGCTTATGCTTACTAATTAGTACAATAATCTACTTGTAATTCATTCTTTTTTCTGCATATCTTTTTCCCCTTTAAGTATTACTTTCTTGGTGCTACATCTTTTTTATTCTTTTATTTTTTCTAGTGTAATTAAGATTGAAAGCTCAAAGGGGTAAAGCATGAGTAACATCCTAATGAGAAATTAAAACCAGAATTGTACTAATTCCAGGTCCTGCCTTCCAAAGGAACTAAAAACTCACTTCTCCACTCTTGTGATGGAGACATCAGGCAGGAAATTTAATAATACTATTTTGCTCTTGCATAGCGCTTTACATTTTCAAAAGGCTGTACGACATTACCTAATAGTTGCCTGTAGACTGTTGCCTGTGTCTCCTTTGATTTATCTCTCTGGTATGCTGAAGTTCAGTAAAGGTAATGCAGCAGTCAGAAAGAAGTGTTATAAAGTGTGACAAACCCTATTCCCTCTAGGGTGTTCATCTGCCATAAAGTGTATTTCACATCTCTTTCATTATGTAACGAGAGGTGTTAAGTTCCCTTCTTACGCTAAGATGAGACAACCCTGAGCTGACTACACAGACTCTGTCTTGCCTGAAGCCAGAGGAGATCCATCAATACAAAACATGTTCTATGAGGGGGAGGGGGCAATGAGACTGTTACAACTAGCAAGACTAGGATGGATTTCCTAATATACTCAAACTGACCTTAGCAAGGTCTCACTCTCGTTAAACTTGGCAGGCTTTAGATATATATTGCCAGATTTGTTTCTTTAAATACTAAATAGATTAGTAAACAACTTGATTTAAGGAAATATACTAGAGAAAACTGTTGAGAGCCTCAGGAAAGGCTCTAGGAGCTTTAGGGCGAAACACAGAAGATTAATCAGAAAGCAGCATCTGGAGAGGCAGTCGTGAATCCATCAAAAACAAGTGTGCAGAGGAAGTTTAAAGAAAGCTATCAAGTATCTGGGAGAGAGAGTAGGATATTGAATGGCATTAGGGCTCAGAGAGTTCTTTGAACGTGGAAGGAAAATGCCAGCGAAGCAAAAATTAAATAAAGCCATCAGATGTACAAGTAGAGGGAAAAGGCAGTTAAACCGTTTGGAGTGAAGATATACAAAAAGTTCAGTCCTGACCCTGCTGCCTTCACAGTCCGTGGTAATTTTGAAAAAGAGCAAGATCAGGCTTTAAAAATATCTTTCCATGTTGTAGGGCCACCAAATCCTCCTATGCCAACTCTTCATGGTTGTTCAACCAACCGTCAGAGAAGCTGTCACTTTTGTCATTTAAAAAACAAAAACAGAAAACATGATAAAAGAATGTTAAGGTTGCAAAGTCAAGCATTCAAGAGTTAGGAGATGCCAGAATTAAGGTTGCCTTAGTTTGGCTCCATTATGTGTATGAATTATGATACACTCTTTAAGTACATGATGGCATCCTTTTTCCCCATGGGACCCCTGCCTCATTCAGATCACAAGCCAGCATTTTCTAGTTTTTGAATTCTTGACTTTCTGGTCCTTAAGTTTCTTCTGATGTATTTTTAAATGTTTTTCCTATTGAAAAAACAAAAACTTCCCACAAAAAATTATACAAATTATGAATGTGGAAGTCTGTTGACTCTCACCTTGTGCAGATGCTTGAAAGAGCAAAAACAACTAGCATCAAGGCAATGATTATTAAAGCTCAACTTAGCTGTACAAATCGTTATCAGAATGGATGGTGACAGATTCCTGAAAAAATCCTCTGTGGTGATCTGAAACTTGTAAAGCTCAAGAAGGGCAGTCAACACAAAGACACCCTTAAGCAGAATCTCAGCTCATGCGACATAAATATTAATAACGTTGAGGACACAATCAAGGATAGACCTGTGTGGAGAACAACTATCAATAAAGGTTATAAACACTTTGCGAAAGACAGATGAAAACAACTGACTGAAAATACGGCCAAGTGTCATGCCAAGTCTTCAGTGGGAACCTGCACATTCCTGTGTGGTAGCCATTCGCAACCTAGCTCCTTGCAGATTAGACTATACAGCCACAAGAGAACTCTCAAGATGCTGTGATGTCGTTGTTGGATTCTACGCACAGCCATACAACTAGGCCATTATCTTCTATGTATACCAGTACTAGAGGAGGGTGAGAGGCACACTTTTCAGTAGGTTTCTCAGCTATTTGCTAACAGCAGGGGAATGATGAGACTCAAGACTCCTGGGTTCAGGTCCAGGTTTTGGAAGGAAGTGTGCTCTGGTGGTTATAGACCCTTCTGCCCCTTTACTTTCAGACTGCCCCCCTTCTGTTCCCTCCCCACTCCTGTCTAACCTCCCCGCACACCGCCAGCTTGTTTTCCTCCTCCTCTTGTATTCAATCCACATCCCTTGGTTCCTGCCCCTCTTCCTTCTGCTGTCCCATATGCTCTGGTTCCTGCAGTCTGTCTCCCCCTTCTGCCTCTTCCTCACCCCTGCAGATTTGAATCAGGGACTTCCTCCTCCTTCATAGTTGCTGCCTATTTGCCATCAGGGTAAGCACTGAGAGAGCATGGGAAGCAATTTTTATGCTGTCAGTTTGTTCCAGGGCCTCGGCAACCAGGATGAACATATGTAAAGAAAGTCCTGCCCTTAGACTGTGATATCCTGGGATGGAACATTCTCAGTCACTCTGTGGGGATGGTGCATGTGGAGTCCAGTTTACATGTAGGAGCTGTGAAGGGATGGACTGTGTTCAGTATAGACGGGATCTTCAGAGAATTTAGCTGCCAATCTCTAACAAGTACCTGCTGAGCATGTGTGAACTAATTTTTTTTGAAGGTGCTTATAAGTGATAGAAATTGGGGCAAACATTTTACAAGAACATCAGGGCAAATTCCCGCCAAATTTTAAGTCTCTGCTTTAAAGCATGGAGGCACTAGAGCTCAGGGAAACTGTTGGAAAAATTATTTTTTTTAACAAGGGCAAAGCAACGTATTTTTCCCTAACTTCATCCTGAGAAACAGTTGAACTATTGAAGCTGAGACTTCCTAGACAAGTAAAGACTTCAGTCTCCATTCCTGCAAATCTGCCAGCCACTATTTGTAACTACAGACAGAAATATATATGGAATATTGTGTCTGTGTGTGTATATATGAGAGAGAGAGAGAGAACGGGAATGAACCTGAATATAAATATAGCATTGGCTGTTTTAGGCTTTGCTTTTAGTTTCAGACAAGAGGTGAATACATAACACTGAGCTTGTGAGCTTTTCCAAGTGATCCCAGAAGAACTTGTTTGCCAAATCTCAAGAAAACAGCTCATTGTAATACTAAACAAAGTATAATTGGGAGAAGGTTATTGCTTCTCATAACAGAGCACACCTAGTTACACACATTCTTTTTTTCCCTGATAGGGTGTCTGATCTTTCTAGTGATTTACAAAATAAAATGTTAAGAAAACCCCTAGATCTCCACCATAAAAGATTAAATAAAACAATGACAGGACTGGGATACGTGTATTGAGGGGGAGATTTATGTAAATTCAGTCTGAACAGAAATGATGTAATAATGCAGATCAGATTTGGGCTCTTTGTTTTTCTTCTACATTTCAGGAGATAGAGTGCAATAGCTGCCCATGATTGAGGTCAAGTAAAGAGGGAGGGTGTCATATCTTAATTCATCGAGCTAGAGTCTAATTTTCAGCTTCTTTGACTGGGTGGGGAATTGTACTGACAAATAATCTCCAGTAGGCACCAGGCAAAGAAGATCACTTCTTTCCTATAGGAAATCAAAACAGCCTTGCACTGATCAGCTGGCACATACTGCTGGATCAATGGTTGGCAATTTGCAGGGCTGTACTGTAGATAAGGCTGTCACATTCTGGCAGGCTCATCACTACCAGTCAGCCACATAATAGCTGATAGGTACCTTTCAGATAAAGACAAGCTGTAGATAGAAAACTGAAGGGAAAAGGGAGATGGAGTGGTTAAGGGAGGAAGGGAGAGATAGTAAATTGGAATTTCCACATCCTTGTGTTGTAATTATGTTCCTTTGGACCAGTGTCCATTGAAATGTATGTAAATCTAATATATATTAATTATAATATTTTTCCAGAATACAAGGTAATAGCACATCATCCACTAAAGCTCTTAATTTATAGAAGGGTATAGAACTGATAAAAAGTGAATTGTTTATTACAATGAGGATTAGGGTTGGGTAGCTATAGCCTCCTGGCACAAAAACAACTCCACCCACTGAGAAGCCAAAATGAGACTCCATTCATCTTCTTACTACAGTAGTCCCTCTGTTGTTTTTTGTGATCTGAATCTGGAGTAAAACATGGCAGCCTCCAGAAAAAAGTGCAGCGTTTGCTGACAGCAAATTTAGGTGTAGCCTGTGTCCCACTCTTAGTAAAAATCTTAAAAATGTAAATCTTTCTCTCTTAATTCTGCCTGCAGATCCACAGATTCAGTGGAGGCTGTAAGAAAGATCACTAGTGTTGGGGTGACAATGCAAATTAAATGATTTATTATTTGTATTGCCATAGTGTCTCAGAGCCCGAATTTTGGACCAGGACCTGGACAAGGTGCTTGATGCTGTGCAAACAAAGAACAAAAAGATGGTCCCAGACAAGGTGGGCAGGACAGAATGGTGTCAGAAGGGTTTCTGTGAACTGAAGGAAGCTCTGAGAAAAGATTCGGTACTAGCAATCCCAGACTTTGACAATGGTTTTCACAGACCCCTCAGACATACTTCTTGGTTCAGTTTTGTCTTGATGCCTACTTGAACTCAAAGGGTTAAATCAGAGTAGAGCTGGCCTAGACTGGAAAGAAAATGAGTAAGAGATAAGAAAGCTTCAGTCACTACCTTCAAGGCAGCAAAGAACAATGGGGCCATCACCGGGAGATACTGCTCCCAGGTTCCATCAGAGTTAACAGGTTTTGTTTTTCCAATGCTGAGATCCTATAAAATCAAAAAATCCAGACCACTTAAAAAGGTGCCTCTGACAGAAAGGAAGTGGTGAGTGGTGAGCATGCTGTCAGGTTGACCCACAAGCAAAGCCTGACTGGGAGTCAGGGGTCTGCACCAAGCAAGCTGTAACTTGGTGTTCATGGAGAGGCACTAAGGCAAAGCTAAGTCTACCCAGGAGCTTGAGGGGAAGGCCAAGTGTGGGTAAAATGTTACATATGCAGGTCTGTATGTTATTTTAAATCCTCTTCTCTAAGCTCCATGGACCTTTTGGCAAAATAAATCATGCTTTGTTTGACAAGTGGTGGCACATTACACTGGAATAATTATGTTAATACAAGTTAAACTGCCGAGCAGGCCCAGTGTTAACTAACTATTTCCAGAAGCCTGATGTAATGTGGTGTGCTCACCACTCTGGCGCCACCTGCTGATTTTCTTGGGAATTAGCTGTGCATGGTAGTACACCCTCTTCAGGTGAGCATAAGCTTTTGTGAGCTACAGCTCATTTCATCGGATCCGATGAAGTGAGCTGTAGCTCACAAAAGCTTATGCTCAAATAAATTGGTTAGTCTCTAAGGTGCCACAAGTACTCCTTTTCTTTTTGCGAATACAGACTAACACGGCTGTTACTCTGAAACCTCTTCAGGTGGTGCCTTGTCACTGTCACTCCTGATCTAGGACCCATGTCTCTCCAAGGTTCACAGCATCCTCTTCAGCGACACAGCCCCCCAGCTGTGCCGCACTCTGTGTTCCCCCTTTCCAGAGGACCTGCAGTCTCTGGCCAGCCACTTCCCTCAGTGACAACTGCAATCCATTGTCCTGGGGCCACTTCCCATGCAGCTCCAGCACCCTCTTCTGCCCTTACCTCAGGGCCCCAGGGTGCAGGCACTAGCAGCCAACCACGAGCTCTCTCTAGCTTCCCCAGTGCCTGCTTGCAGCACTGCTCTGTCCAAGGTGCTGACAGTTCTCCAGAGACACATTCCTTCCTCCCTGGGCTCCCAAGCAGAGAACTGACTCTTTTGCTCTGCAGGTCCCTTTTAATATGGGCCTGTTTGGCCCTGATTGGCTGCTCCCTTCAGCCCTTCTCTGATTGGCTGCCTCTGGCACAGCCTCCCTAGGGCTGCGTTTAACCCCTTTTCTGCCAGTGAGGGGCAGCTGCCTCATCACACCTGACAACATACAGACTAAGCCAAGTAATTGTTCACATATTAACGAGAGCCCTGCCTTCTCTTCAAATAGCCTGACTCTCGACTGCCTATTAGAAATTTCACAGACCTGCCAAATTTCTTTCTTGTTGGGCTCCCTGTTTTTTGCATTACTTTTAAAGGAATTTTGGAAGTCCCTCCCTCTTAGGATGGAGCATTTTCCTGTGTGTTTCAGAAAGACATTTAAAATATCACTCTTACTTTTTCGAAATCTTCCCCATTTAGAGTATCTTGGCTGGGAAGTCCCTCATTCTGCCTTGTTAGAATAGAGAAACTGACCCTTTTTAATCCTGTGCACAGAGGATGATGAAACGTATACCTCCAGGAAGTTATAACGCCATCCGTCAAGTTGTAAAGGATCTGCAAGGTGAAAATCCTAACCTTTCAAACTATTTTGCTTGAGTTAGTCAATTCTAACGGTGCATTTCACCACTTTGTTGTGATTCAATGTCAGAAACCATGGAAAAAAGAAGAGGAAAAAACTTGTCATTATTGGCATTCTGGGGAATTAAAGACTAGGAGCGAGAGAGCCACAGCAGCCGGCCGACATAGATTGTTTATTTAATTCCTCCAATTTGTTCACCTGAATGAAACACCAAAAGGTTTGAGCGAGAGGTAATTAACAAGAGAGAGCCTGCTTAATGAAACCAGTACAGGATGATATTTGTTTCAGGGATCGATAAACGACTGTGAGTGAAGATCATCCTGGCATCATTCAGGAAAACAAACCACCTTGTGCCAATCAGTTGTCTGCTGCACATGCATGAATTTGTGTGGGGCATTTTAAATATTGCATCAATAGAAAGTCAGGGAAGGGGAAAGACTTGATAAATTTGGGGGAATCTAGTACTTAAGTTGTTAGTATGTCAAATACTATAATTACAGCTGTAGCATTCCTCTTCTGTGCCTTCAATAGTCATTACAAAACAATTTTAATGAAATAATCTAATTAAAGTGTGCTTTTTCTTTGAGCATGTATAGAGTCTATTGTGCAGGGTTTCTTGGTATTCTGGTTATTGTAGATTACATGCTTTCATGAAGGGAGAAAAACAAAGCAAAACAAAACATAGGACTGCATTCTCAGAAAGAGAAAAATAAGCCAACTGATAAAAAGATACTTCACTGATCGTCCCTGGGGCCCTCTAGAGACATAAGTTTGATTTCCCATTGCCACTAGTTGAGTTAGCAATTACTACCACAGTAATTAGTAGCAAGTTTCCAGATCTCAGTGCACCAGGCAAGAATTTTAGTTCCACAATAAGTTACTATCAGAGAGGACTGGGTGAGAAAGGAAATCATGTCAGGCAGATTGTACATAAAAATAAATAAGCAGTGTGACGGGTGTGTGTGTGCATGTTAGCAAGGTGAATGAGAAGGACAGTACATAGTAGATATCTTAATTAGTAGCAGACTGTAAGGTCTGACAATATAACCAAATGTTAAACTAGCTGTGATGTTAGTTAATTTCCTTATCATAGAATTGAAAAATTACCTTTCTACATCTATAAAAATAATTTTTATTTTGACATTTTTAATTGCATGAAAAAGTTTAGATAATGGTTAAGTATTGAAAGATGGCTTTATATTGCCTGTTTCTGTTTAATAATTTTCTGTCACTAGATGAGATTGTGGGAGGTGAGGGGAGCGAAGAATCTAGAGGCACCAGCTCCAGTTTCTACAGTGGCTGTAGGCTATGGAAGAGGTTGTAGAGGGGAATTGGTGATTGGAAATGGTGAATTTAGACAAAAGTTATAGAGCCATATCAGAAACTGAAGGATTGCAGTCCAGCTCACTGATAAATTAGGGTGGCCTAGAAGAGCAGAAGCGGGGCCTAGATAGGAATATTCCATTGCCGAGCTCGTGAATTTTCAGAAGATGGACAAGCCAAACCAACGTCCTAATAAGGTAGGAAGAAGTGAACCAGAAGTGCATGGTATAGCAGAGAAGGCACAGGGAAGCCAAGGAGATTGCATACAAGTGCATGGACAAAGCTATGTGACGCCTAGCGGGAGGCCTACTAAACCCCAGAGGACTGTGAGTCCACTAGAGCTTTTCAAAAAACTCAAAAAGATTTTTTGTTGCAAAATGGTTCCCATTTTTCTCTGAAAATGCATTTTTACAAAATTTTCCCAACCAGCTCTAGAGTTAATAGGAGCAGAAAACCTAGCCAGAGAAATATTATCACTCACAACTCTGCCTATATAATCTACATTATATGTGCTATCCTTACTGCTGTGGTACCTAAGAACCTATAAAAAATGTATTAACTGTAAAATCAACTAAAGTGCAGAGTCACTGGATGGTGGTAATTTTTCATTCCTTCCTAAAGATTCTAACATTTTCTCAAACCTTTTATTGAACACTTGCATATTGCTATTGGGAACTATGATACAGTCTCCAAGCCCATAAGCAAGCATGGGCTTAACCTTGAAGTTAGCAGAGGACTGATTAGATGCTTAAAGGTAAGTTTTAGACTAAATGATTTGTGGACTTTAGCTGTAATCAATAACTCAATCAATTCACTGAGCTCAGTTCTCATAAAACAGAAATGTAATGTTAGTCCTGTGTACTTCTGTCCATTTGTTGCTGAGTTTGACCCACACAAATATCCCCTCATATCAGAATCAAGTGATGCAGGGATTATACCAGCACTGCAAACTCTTAAATGCAGAAAAAATCTACAAATTACTTCCCCAAGCTGATTAAGCCATAAAGCCAAGACTTTATTTCAATTTGTATCAATAAACCATTATTGCTTTTGGGAGATTAGTTCAAATGCTCATGTGTTTGACGACAGTATGATCAAATGGTAGTTTGGTCAAATAAATAACAAATGTAGTATTCTCTAAGCAACAGAAAGATCTCCTCTAAAACAGAATGAATTCCTAGAATTGTTGAGGTTTTTTGCTGCAGTTGCAAAAAATTACCATAATAGTAAAAGGTTTCAGAGTAACAGCTGTGTTAGTCTGTATTCGCAAAAAGAAAAGGAGTACTTGTGGCACCTTAGAGACTAACCAATTTATTTGAGCATAAGCTTTTGTGAGCTACAGCTCACTTCATCGGATGCATACTATGGAAAGTGTAGAAGCAGGAGAGTGGGGTGGGGGGAGGTATTTTTTCATGCTTTGTGTGTATAAAAGATCTTCTACACTTTCCACAGTATGCATCCGATGAAGTGAGCTGTAGCTCACGAAAGCTTATGCTCAGATAAATTGGTTAGTCTCTAAGGTGCCACAAGGAGCATATATAAAATTTGGGGGTTACGTTTTCTTGCTTGTTTTATCCAGAGGGCCATATTTTCATTGGGCCTTAATTATACAGGAGCATTTTGCACTATTCGTACCCTCTTAACCTCCCTCTCCGTGCTCCCCCCCCAAAAAAAAACCCCATACCTATGGCCCAATAGCATGTGCAAATGGATATTCCCTCCATATTTGCATATGTAGTTATTTATTCCAGATTAACATTGGTATAACTGGGATCAGACTCTGGTCCATACTCATTATGGTCTAGTATCAGCTTATTCAGTGCTACCAATTTTCCCCTGGTTTTATTATAAACCATGTGAAATGCAAATTTCACATGTTTTCACTGTTGAACCACAAAATGACCGAAGCTTACTTGAACCGTTTTGCATATCTGTTGATGAACGAGGACTAAGTTTCACATATGAAATAAAGGATGACGCCAAACAAATTTCATGGGTGAAATTCTGGTCCCATTGAAGTCAACAGCAAAACTTCTGCCATTAACTTCAGTCCGGCAAGTCTTTAATCTCATGTGTTAATAAACATCCCAGCTACACAATAGCACTCTTACTATACTACTGCACATGAAACAGTGATCCTGTTCCTTTCTCATTCAACCTTTACAACAGGCAAACTTGCAGGGATGGTGTGTTAATATTTCATATGTTAAACTGTCCAGACCTTGCATGACTTATTTTGTCCTTTTTTGTTTTTTTTTTTAATGGTATGAGTTTCAGATGCACACATGCCAGAAAACTGTCTATCCTATACTGCTATAGCACCGTGGAGAACATTATGTTGAAACTGGGAGATAGACACTGTCATCTCTGATACAGTGACTGTTTCCTAGGTGGACGTGAACTCAACAAGTCCAGTGTTGTGTCAGCAATGAGCTGAAAGCCAGACTGTTATATTCACACTCTCCACTGCTGTTGTGCCTCACCTCACACATGTGGTTTAGTCTGCATGAGTGAGCGCTGAAATCAAGAAAGCCGTGTAATACTTTGAAAGAGGTTCCCTTGTTGGTTTTCCATTTCAATTATTTAAGAGGCTCCTCCCTTGTCTCTGAAGATACTACTCTGCACTTCACGAGTTTCCTAGTAATCATCATATTGTCTGTTCTTATGCTGCAGTTGGCCTTCTTGTGTGCATCTATAATGAGAAGATTCCCAAAATATCTATCTGTCTGTCATTGTATCTATCTAATATATTGATGGCCTGGTAATGCTCTACCTACCTACCTACCAATCATTTGGTGGCCAGGTAATATATAATATGATCATCAGTACAGAACACATCAAAATGGATGGAAAAATATACTGTGCAAATAGCAAAAGTAAGATAATACAAAATGTCAAGACTCCTGTCTGCTGGCTTCATGTCTATTCATATATTCCCTGTTTAACATACACACCTTATTATAGCAGAAAGAGGGCTGAATTCAATCGCTGTGTAAATTGCTCATTGTTCATAAATTGGTCCAGAAATGGGTACAGGTGCTAAAGTGTTCTATACTAGAGCATAGAACAATTTGATGTTCAATGGGAGTGCAAAAATAAAGTGTTAAAAATGAATTGAGAATGGAACAACACAGCATATTTTCTTCAACGAATAAAAAAGATTCACGCCTATTGATGGTTCATGAAGTTCACTAGAGCATTGCTACAGTCTAGTTACGTATTTATTTTAGTTGTGAGGGAATCCTGTTTCCTGTGAATGCCATAAGTGAAAAGTGTTATCTGCAGAATTCTGCTAAGTGAATTAAATAGAATAATGTATTTCTTTACCTGTATAACACTAATTCAGACTTGTTAAAATTACATTTTTTCACTTATGAAATGTGCTGGTAAATTCAAAATAAACCAAATAAAATGAAAAGATCTAAAAAGCATCCCTGTGGACCTTTTCCCTCTTATTCATCTCAGAAACAGAAAGCTGTTTTAGCTGTGATAGATAAAAAATCCATTTTAAATATGAGTGGGGACATTATGCATTAACAAACACACTATGCAAAAGCAAAGGAAGCTATGTATATATTTTCTGTAGCATGTATTAGTAAAGAGAGGGAAAATGGTCACTAGTGTTACAGATCTAGCTGCAAATAAAAAATTACTGAGGGGATAATTGCATCAATCAGAAATTACAGAAATGTGCCATTATATGACATGAAAAATATGTTTCTCCTAACACTTTGGTAACCCAAATTATCATCATCTCTCTACTAGGATGAAGATTGAAATCATGTTCATTTTTGTAATTTCTTTTTCAAATTACAGAATCTCTCTGCTTCTTATTGTACTTTCTCTTTCTCCTCCCTTCCCCCATTTCCCACATGCCTTCTCCTGAAAACTTCATTATGTGTTTGGGGCAGATTTATCAAGTTCATTCATTTAGTCTGTGTTTACATGATCGGTATTTTGTTTCTTGCTTGCCTGAGGAAGAGCTATGTGTAGCTCAAATGCCTGTCTCTTTCACCAACTGAAGTTGGTACAATAAAGGTATTACCTCATATTGTCTTTCTGAATCTCATGCGAATAAAAAAGCAAATTAGAAAACTCATCAGATATGAAACATGTTGGCTTTACAAATCCTTGTTTTATTTTCTTTATGGAAGAAAGAAACATAAAGAAAGATATATAGGGCCAGCAATGCACATCTGATGAGCATGTCTAATAAGTGCAACCTAATATTGAAATCAGTTTGGGTCTCTAACATCTTTCCACTCAAATGATAATTTGTGTAGATAGAGGACATGATCCAAAGCCCACTGAAATTAATAAGAGTATTTTAATTGTTTTCAGTGGGTTTTGGATCAGGCCAAGATAGGGGAAATCCACATGCAAATATGCAAATACTCCATTTTCACTCACAAAAGTTGGATTCTGTGCTGTGCAGCATAGACAGAATGCTGTAGTTTTCTGAGCACCCCATGAGAGGTGCTGAGTATCTTCATCTCCTACTAAAGCTGGGTTCTCAGGAGAGGCTGAGCTCCTTGAAGGATCAGGCCCCATGTGCACATGCATTGTTCATATCTCACCCATTTTACAGGGTTTTGAAAATATGGCCTATCATGCTTAATATGTTTCGTTGCATGCAGTCACATTTCTGGATTACTGTAAAATCTTTTTTATTTGGATATAAGCTTTCATGGGAAAAAACCACCATTTACTGACGAAAGTTTATGCGCAAATAAATCTGTTAGTCTTTAAGGTGCCACTGGACTTCTTGTTGTTTTTGTGAATACAGACTAACACGACTATCTAGTTTAAATTCTTAAAATTGTTAAAATTCTTCTTTTACTGTCATTGTACATTGTATGCTTGTCTGCAGGTTCTGTGTTGCTTCCCATTCTGTAAATAATCTCGCATTTGTTGGGTACCTGTGGATATGTGTCTGGATATTTTTTCCCTAAAAGATCCCAGCTTGCAGATGTTTACGTGACAATTTATTTCAAATTTTGAAAATAACTAGTTTTCTTTCTCATCCTATGTAATATTCATGTTATGTTCTTGTCATTTTTATCCTAAGAGTCTTTATTTTGCTCCATTGATGAGGACTCACCATGTTTGGCATTTCATCTGATGTACTAATATGTGGCATTTTAGCCAGTCGTCCATTGGCAGGCCATCCATATTGGTTATTTTGAAATTTGCAAATTGTTGCTCACAAAAAAATCAGGGTGAAAATTACTGTACAATATTTTAAAGCAAACGATTGTACATTATTATATGCTTTATGTTATGTCTAGGGTTGTCAAACTATTAAAAATTAATCTTAATTAATTGTGTGATTGAATTTTTTTATCATGTGATTAATCACATTGTTAAACAATAATACCATTTATTAAAATATTTTTGGGTGTTTTCTACATTTTCAAATATATTGATTTCAATTACAACACAGAATAAAAAGTGTACAGTGCTCACTTTATTTTTTTTACAAGTATTTGCGCTGTAAAAAACAAAAATTGCATTTTTCAGTTCACCTAATACAAGTACTGTAGTGTAATCTCTTTATCATGAAAGTTGAACTTAAAAATGTAGAATTATGTACCAAAAAAACTGCATTCAAAAATAAAACAATGTAAAACTTTAGAACCTACAAGTCTAGTGAGTCCTACTTCTTGTTCAGCCAACCGCTCAGACACACAAGTTTCTTTACTTTTGCAGAAGGTAATGCTGCCTGCTTCTTGTTTACAGTGTCAGCTGAAAGTGAGAACAGGCATTTGCATGGCAATGACGTAGCTGGTGTCGCAAGATATTTACAAGCCAGATGAGCTAATGATTCATATGTCCCTTTGATGCTTCAACCACCATTCCAGAGGACATGCACCCATGCTGATGACAGGTTCTGCTCAATAACAATCCAAAACAGTGCGACCAACGCATGTTCATTTTTATTATCTTAGTCAGATGCCACGAGCAGAAGGTTGGTTTTCTTTTTTGGTGGTTTGGGTTCTGTAGTTTCCCCATCAGAGTGCTGCTCTTTTAAGACTTCTGAAATCATCCTCCACACCTCATCCCTCTCAGATTTTGGAAGGCTCTTCAGATTCTTAAATCTTGGGTCAGGTGCTGTCGCTACCTTTGAAATTTCACATAGGTACCTGTGACAGGTTTCAGTCGGTCCACCGAGCCCCTAGGGGGTGATGGAGACCTATGGTCCCACGGGCAGGCCTTCGTCACACCTTTCAGGCGCTGGGGAATTAGCAGAAAAGGTGTGCCGGCCGGAGCCTGCAGCGCGCCCCTCAGGCAGGGGGGCGCCGGCATGAGCCTGCAGCGCACCCCTCAGGCAAGGGGGTGCTGGCACGAGCCTGCAGCACGCGATTCTGCCACCCAAGGCAGGTTGGCCGGGGTAGGGGAATGCAGGCCCACCCAACACACCCACCACATGGTGCAGTCCTGCCCCTGGGCTACTTCCTACCCAGTCTCTGAAGCGGGCCTCTCCGGTCCCTCCAGCTCGTCCGGGTATTCCACTGCTGGCAGCTCCAGCTCCCCCGCTGTGTCGGGCTCACACTGGCCCGGGTTACAGCCTGGCCCCTCCAGGTACTCAGAGGCTGGCAGTCCTGGTCGCCACATGCCTTCCTCCAGGTCAGGTTCCTCCTGGCCCCGGGCCTCCCCTGGGTCAGCAGCAGGGTCTGGAGGGAGCAGCCAGCAGCCTGTGTCTGTCTCCCTCCCTGGTGCTCTTCTCACTGGGCAAAGGGCCCCGCCCTTTGTACTTCCTGTCCCACCCCTCCCCTTTCGGGAATTGGTGTAAGCTTGGTCTGGCCCTGCCCACTGAGACTGAGGGGGTGGCTCTTTACCCTCTGGTTCGGAGGGAAGCCACCCTGGCTCCCTACAGTACCTTCTTTGCATTTTGTCAAATTTGCAGTGAAAGTGTCCTTAAAATGAACAACATGTGCTGGGTCATCATCCGAGACTGCTATAACATGAACTATATGGCAGAATGCAGGTAAAACAGAGCAGGAGACATACAATTCTCCCCCAAGGAGTTCAATCACAAATTTAATTAACACATTTTTTTTTATCGAGTGTCATCAGCATATGACAAAGGCCAAAGCTAGAACAAAGGCCAAAGCATGAAGAGGCATATGAATCTTTAGCACATCTGGCACATACATATCTTGCGATGCCAGCTACAACAGTGCCATGCACATGCCTATTCTTACTTTCAGATGGCATTGTAATTAAGAAGTGGGCAGCATTATCTCTTGTGACTGTAAACAACCTTGTTTCTCTTAGTGATTGGCTGAACAAGAAGTAGGACTGAGTGGACTCGTAAACTCTACATTGTTTTGTTTTTCAGTGCAGTTATGTAACAAAAAAACCTACATTTGTAAGTTGCACTTTCACGACAAAGAGATTGCACTACAGTACTTGTATGAGGTGAATTGAGAAATATTATTTCTTTTGACTGTCATTTTTACAGTGCAATTATATAAGTGAGCACTATACACTTTGTACTGTGTGTTGTAATTGAAATCGATGTATTTGAAAATGTAGAAAAAACATCCAAAATATCTAATACATTTCAATTGGTATTTTGTTGTTTAACAGTGTGATTAATCACAATTAATTTTTTTAATCGCAATTAATTTTTTGAGTTAATTGCATGAGTTAACTGCCCAGGTTGTGTCCACATTTGCAGTTGCAGAAAATAATTCTACAGTAATTGTAAAATATTAAGGAAAAAGATGAAAACCCATTAGCCTGTGAAATATATGAGCAGGAGCAAAGAAGAAGCCTGGCTATATCTTACATCAGGGGTTGGCAAACTATGGCCCGGGGGCCACATCCGGCCTGTCAGACCTTTTAATCTGGCCCTTAAGCTCCTACCGGGGGGTGGGGTTGGGGGCTTGTCCTGCTCCGCACGTGCCGTGGCTCCTGGAAGCAGCGGCATGTCCCCCTTCCGGCTTCTACGTATGGGGCAGCCAGGGGGCTCCAGGGCTCTGCAGCTCCTGCGGCCAAGTGGGGACATGTCACTGCTTCCAGGAGCTGCTTGAGATTAGCACCAACCGGAGCCTGCTCCCCTTATGTCTTCCAGCGACCCAAACCCCTGCTACAGCCCTGATCCCCCTCCTGCCCTCCAAATCCCTCGGTCCCAGCCTGGAGTACCCTCCTGCACCCCAAACCCCTCATCCCCAGCCCCACCCCAGAGCCCGCTCCCCCAGGTGGAGCCCTCGCCCCCCCCACCCAACCCTCAGCCCGGAGCCCCCTCCCACACCCTGAAGTAATTTTTAGCCCCACCCCAGAGCCTGCACCCCTAACCGGAGCCCTCACCCCCTCCTACATCCCAAACCCCAATTCTGTGAACATTCATGGCCCGCCATACAATTTCCATACCCAGATGTGGCCCTCTGGCCAAAAACTTTGCCCTGTCTTACATGGTATGAAATGTACCATTTGTTGATTTCAAAGCCAAATGTTGCCTTTAGTTTCTGTGTAGGTGGAATGGGATATTTCACTCATTACCTGAACATTTTGTAAATAATATAGAAGAGGGTGGCATTGTTGGTTTTGTTTTGGTTTGTTTTGTGATTCATTCATGTCTCTGATTTGAGCAGTGACGGCAGTGTAATGATCTAAGCACAGGGAACAAAATACAGCATTATTATTGCCATACTTAAGTTGGCCACCATTTAAAAAGTCAGCCCTTACCAAGGTTTGCAAAATAAATTCTATGAATCTCCATCTAATTTCAGTAGAATCAATTGCAGTGGTGGCAACCTGTGGTCAATGGGCCGCATGCGGCCTGTCAGGGTAATCCGCTGGCGGGCCGCCAGACAATTTATTTACATTTGCATGGCCGCCCACAGCTCCCAGTGGCCGTGGTTCGCTGTTCCAAGCCAATGGGAGCTGCAGGAAGCAGCGCGGGCCTCAGGGACATGCTGGCCACCGCTTCCCGCAGCTCCATTGGCCGGGACCGATGAACCACGGCTACTGGGAGCTGTGGGCAGCTGTACAAATGTAAACAAACTATCTGGCGGCCTGCCAGCGGATTACTATAACGGGCTGCATATGGCCTGCAGGCTGCAGTTTGCCCACCAGTGATCTATTGGGTTTATCCCTATTGACGAGGCACTAGCAATTAAACATGTTCCCCCCTATATTTCATGCAGCTGAACAGCAACTAAGCACATTTCTGTTTTTTTTTTTTTTTTACTTTTTCTCTTCCAGTTTGATTTTAGAAATACCAAATACAATTTTCAATAGGAATTAACCTTTTGATTCATACATGCAGCACTCAAAATTTATTTGTGTCTGCTTATTGTTTGTGTCATTCTCACTTCCCTCCTCCATCCCCGGGTCTTCCTTGACACAAGTTCTTGTTTTGTATCATTTGTGCATGTCAGCTCTACAGGAACAGCTACTTCTTATTTAAGACTGGGAAATGGGGTTGACAGAACTGCATGCCTTTCTCTGGTGTGATTTTTTATTCCAGCATTGGAAGAGAGAGGAAAAAATAAGCTGTAGACTAAAAAAAGCTGCAGTAATGTTATGTATTACACTACAATGACTGCATTAAAACCACTGACAGGTACTGTAAATAGTTTTTTATTTTTTTTTACTTATTGATTGTAACTCTTAGCAAACTTTACATTGTTCGGGTAGAACTGGCTGAAAATAATATATGATAAATCTATAGCTCACAGTATTTTCAGTTTTTAAAAAAGTAAGGACCAGCCAACCTTATTATCAAAGACAAAGCATTGCTATTCATGTGTTGCTTTGATTTGCTAAGCACTAATTGATGTGTTCCCCCTAGTATTGAACTGTTAACAATAGCTGCAAAGGAGAAGGCAAAAACTTTCTTCCTTTCACAACAAGGTGTTATTTTACAGCCCTCTTATCTGTTCTTGATTACACATTTCTTCTGAATACAATCCAATCTTGCTCCTACCAAAATAAATTGAAATTTTTGCCTTTAATGTTGATAGGACCAGAATCAGTCCAGTGGGCCAAATTCATCTCTGAAACTGAAAATTATCCTGTCTTCAGACAGGAAACAACACGCAATGCAAACTCAAAGGTCTGCTTTTATTCAGGGAGGAATTCCATTCCTGCAGGCTCAGGTGTGATACCCCCAGCTGATCTCTCGACAACTCTGCTCATGCACTCCTGGAAAAGAGTGCTACTGGCCGTTTTCTAGATCAGCACTTCCAGGGGGCTGAAAAGTACTTTCTTACAGTGTGGCAAAATTAGTGGGAACAAATATCTACCACAGTAAGTAAATTCAGGTGTCCATCACAGCCTCCTGGCCCACTTGATCCTGGACCAGGCTGAACAGGTTACTCTCTGATTCATCCACAGTTACCACAACTGTGCACTGAATTGGCCTGGTTTTCTCTCCACACTGTGACTGTGGGGCAGTGTTGCAGACAATAACTCGTGTGCTGGAAGAGTGCCCACTTGGCATCTGGAGGGTGGTTTACAATGCCTAGCCTCCCTGGATACAGAGTTGCTTCCTGGTTATGGAACCTGGACATGGAGCTCAGATGTCTGCATACAAGAAGATCTCTTAGACCTTGATGCAGTTACAGCATGGCCTAATGATTAGAGGTGGGTTGAACCAGATCATGATAGCCTTTCTCTCTGGATTTGGGGAAAATTTGAAATTGGATCCTGATCTAGATTTGACGTTCATGGTTCAACCCCATCTTTAACAATCACACATCAAAATGATGCAGTGGACAAAATGGAAAATAACACATTCCATTTACTATATATTTGAATTTTATCATATCCTGTGTATAGATTCCCATATCACTGAGAGAGTAGAGGTGTTACGTTCTATTACATTACATCTTCAAGATTCTAATACCAAAGAACTAGTAATAGTCTTAGAATCCAGTAATCACTTCTTTAGAATATGAGAAATAATGGTTTTCACTGGAACCAAGTGTGTTGCTTCCTGGCTTAAATCCAGAATGTGTATATAGTAACATCGGCCGATATGGCTGTGCAGGTTACTAACCATCAAAGCTAGAAGCACTGACCTGAGTATGTTGCAACAGTTCTGTAGCTCTCCTGGATCACAGAACTGTTGCACACGATAAATGCATACAATGCTTGCAGACAGAAAACAAGATATAGAACAGATTGCAGCTCCGATTAGCCAATCTAAAGACTTATTTGTGGAATGTTAGGTTTAAGGGTTATTCTGTTTCACACATGAAACAAAGCCACAATGACCTTGAACTAGAAGGACTCCAGCTATGTCTACAAAGATGTTAACTTCTTATTTCTACAGACCTGATGATAGAAGTAAAGGAGAAACAAGCTGTAGAGCTCAGTATCTGAGCAAAAACTGCCACATAGTATAGAGAAATGTGCTCAGCAAACTTCTACATTCACACTGTACTGAGCACAGATAAATAGCCGGAAATGTCAGGATGCCAGGAGGTGGTGATAGGGCATAGTAGTGTTACATGCAATCCAGTGAAGGAACACTAGGTACATAGCAGTCATTTGTAAGTCTTCACTCACTGATAAAATAAGCCACAGCCAGAATTAGTGGCTTAAGAGTTGAATTTAAAAGAAATTAGTAGGAAGGGTAGACATAATGCCCAGCCGTTGATGCAGAAATATGTCCAATGTTCTATGAAATGACAGAACCAGAGTCTGCTCTTTTAAACCTGTGTAAATCTGGGGTGACTTCAATTACTTCAGTGGTATTACCCTGGATTTACACAGGTGAAACAGAGAAGAATTCTCCC
Organism: Caretta caretta; assembly: GCF_965140235.1. Lineage (NCBI taxonomy): Eukaryota > Metazoa > Chordata > Testudines > Cheloniidae > Caretta > Caretta caretta. The sequence continues at coordinate 69,715,376 of NC_134214.1, read as the reverse complement.
CAGTATAACTTACAGGTATTCAGTACCTAGCTGCCTTTCCTGAATACAGTATTCTGGCCAGCCCACTAATTTGCAGTGCCTGATTGTGTAACTAGAGTGGCTCATGCTGCCAGTTCAGAGCCCTCATCCTCATACTGTAAGATTAAATCTATAATGAAAAAACAAACAAACAAAAAACCCTGCTACCTTCCTATGTATAGCAATTCTGTATCAAATATACACCCACCCATCTCTTTATAACAACTGTGTGCCATTTTCTTGTGTACATAATGTGTAACACTATTGCAACAAGTAAACAACTATACTTGTATCTGTTGATGCAATACAAAGTATAGTCTTTTATAGAATAACACTGTCAAGTGTTGTACTTTTGTTCCTTTCCCCATATTAAAATACTTGTACCTGAAATCTGTGAACCCACCCGTGTATCTGAAATGTATATTTAATTGTGTATCTAGTTGTAAATATTGCTGTAAAATACATAGTTTCAAAAATACTAAAAATGTTCTGCCACCACACACTGATAAATCTTATTGTGGTTGTCTTTGTTCTTCAAAACAGCATAAGTGTTACAGTTTTTGGTCAGTGCACAGTCTGTTCTCCTCTCCATGCACTTTTAAGTAATGCCAATAAGTGTCCCGTCCACCAATATAGAGGAAAACAGGCCCTTAAATCTTGTATAGTTCCTGGTTATGGATAAAAGAATGGCAACTCTGCTACTCATACATATTTCAATTCCATATAATCAGGCATGCCTGTCAGTCAAATCCTGCTCGGAGGCTAGTGTGCTAACCCATATGTTAGATTTTTTGTTGTTGTTAAATACTAGACAGTCAATACACCCATTTGGCTGCATAAAAGTCCTATAAAATGAAGACAAAGTGAGTGTAAGCCAAATTTTAATGAGGAGAGCTTTTTAAGTGCAAAAGCCCAAATCTACACGGAAGTGATATTAAGCGTAGTGATCTCCATTAGAACAATAGCCCATGCTAACTCCCACAAGCATTCACATTATGGTAGCTGCAAGATACAGATGTAAGGGTGGTGAAATAACAATTCAAAATATTTAAAGGAGGCGTTTTGAATGACTTCTCTTTCGTTTTTTGACTTCCTAGGCTTTGCCCATGGTTTACATATATTAAAAGAATATACGACAACTGTGAAAAGTTCATGGATTAAGTTATTTTTATGCTTATTTTTATCCAGTATATAGAACCTTGAAATACCCATAATTACTAAATATCAATATCTAAATTTATAGAAAAAATGAAATATTAAAAAGAATTAGTCTTTTTGCATGTGGAAAGTTTTTGGTTTCAGTTTAGGGGACTGGCCTAACTTTTTCTAATTTTAACTAAATTTGTTATTCCTAATATCAACAAAAAGATTGTCTAGCATAACCAATTTGGGAGGCTTTCAGGAATAATGGATGCAAACATGCATTTCTTTGAGTGCCTCTGTTTCATGCACTTTTGAAAATAACCCTATTACGTGAATCCTGAAGTCAAAGAGCTCACAGTGCATCAGAAACCATGTCTTACTCTCCGAGACTTAAAATGAAAATACTTTAGAAAACAAACAAATAAAAAGGTTATTGGCTCTTAAATGTCACCAGAAGATTCATATTGACAGCATTGTGCTGTTTGCCACAGCCAGATCATTAATGATAAATAAAGTCTATTTCAGGACAAGAGTAACCAAATTTGCACACCCACATTATAAGCTGATTTCATAGGTTGTCAATTTGCCTGCTGTACTAAAATTAATATTGTAGCGGAGAGGCGTTTGTCACACAATTAAGTAAAGTTGGTTCGTATCTTGAGCATCTCTCAGAGATCTCCAGAGGATTTGTATGGAAGACTTCCGGTGCTTAGATGAAGTATTCAGAGTAGCACCCGTGTTAGTCTGAATTCGCAAAAAGAAAAGGAGGACTTGTGGCACCTTAGAGACTAACAAATTTATTTGAGCATAAGCTTTCGTGAAGTGAGCTGTAGCTCATGAAAGCTTACGCTCAAATAAATTTGTTAGTCTCTAAGATGCCACAAGTCCTCCTTTTCTTTTTAGATGAAGTAGTAAGTTAATAAGTTGGCAGCAGAAAAAAAAAAGTTACCGCTATATTTTCTTCATTGTTTTCAGATATGACAAATATGGGTCTACAAATGTATTATTAAAAATGTTTATTTTGGTCCTTAAATTACATCAACGAATCACTTTGTAATTAGGCAGACAAGAATTCTTAAAGGAAAAGGGGAGAAGGGCAAGTTTAGGAAGTCTAGAAAAAATAATAATGATGGAATGAACACACCTACCCATCCACCCCTTATCTCATAATTACAAATCCATCAGTAATACCCAGGTTTATTCTTTGTGGATGACATCTTGTTAGTGTCAGAGCAGGAGGTTACAATAATTATAAGTAGAAAATAATACCTAATTATGTGTTGGAAGGCAGATAGGATTTATTGGAAATGTAAAAACAGTTCTGGAATTCATAATTGAAAATGGCAAGGTTATTTTTGTTTTGTTTAGTTTTTTCTTTGTTATTAATGCCAAGGATGATACATTATGTTGTTAGGACATAAATCAATTTATTTTAGAAGGCTACACAGAAATTAGAGATATAAGGTCTCTGAATAAAGCCTATTCCTCCTTCAGGCCCCGATGCTGTAAACACTTATGTGTGTTTGCTTGATGTCACTAAAATCGATGGGACTATTCAGGGTAACGTCTATTTTAGAATGCAAAACAAATTTAGTACTGATATGAAAACAGACTTACAGTACTGTATGTAGAGCAGGTGCCTCAAATAAACCAGTTCCATACTAGGAAGTTGTCTTTACTGTGACTTCTCATATTACAACTAGATTCTCAGACACTTACATTGAATAGTACTTTACACTGTGAGTAGCCCCTTTGGAATCACTATATGTAAAAGTATCAGAATATAGCCCTTAAATTGTACACACCATGAGATGTATATATTACTACTGTAAATAGTGCCAACTCTACCTGCTTTTAAAAAGTATGTGGGTTAATAATTGTGTTCTTGTGTGATTCAAGTGATGTCTGGAAGCTGCCTTTCTTAAACACACTTTGATCCAAGTTTATTAGGACATGAAAGCCAAAGACATATTATGCAATGAGAAAAGTTAAACATTAGTTTAAAAATATTCCTCAGTTTGCCATCAAGAACTCTTTACTCATGTGTCCAATCTCGTAAATATTACTGAGTCATAACAGTCAATAGAATTGTTGTCTGTAAATTAGCTGTTAAAGAAGTGGTGGTATTTGGTTGAGATAATTCTGATGGATACCTGGACTTTGTTGACCTGAATCTACCTGTAGTCTATGTAATCACAAAAGGCATTAAAATTTAACTTAGTTAAAACCCGATTTCTTCAAACAATAACATGTGCACAGCATTTCAATTAAATTGAACTATATGAAAATTTTGAAGAGTCTGTGTTATTCTATCATTAAGATCGTTTGGGACAAAGAAAAGACTTACACAGTTGCTAAATTTATTAAAGGGCCCAGTTCTTAATTAATTTTAGCTCATAAATTAATTAACAAATTTACTTGTAACTTCTCAGAAAATTAATTCTTACTCAAAAATTAAGTGCAATAACTTTGGAGAAGAGAGACTATATTCTTCATACGTATCAGAGATTGAATTCCTGTGCAAATGGAACTCAGCCCTAACCTATGGAACCATGACTGGCATCTCTGTAATATACAGCAAAGTAACTGTAATATACAACATACGTAACTATTGCGTGATTATTGATTAAAGAAATTTTGTTTGGAATGCTAGTGGCTTGGATTGGGATGGGAAATGTATGATAAAGGATTATCTGAGATAAGATAATGTAACTGGTGTAGTACTAGTAAGAAATTCCCTTGTAATGTGCCAGGATAACCATGTAATTTAGTAATACATTTTTCTTTCAATTTATGTAAGTCTTAGATGTATCCTTTTCTTACTTCTTTGTCACCTCCACATTCCTTAGTATATATTACTACATTATTTTTCATTATGACACTCCCACTATACACCGCTCTGTTGCTCCTGTTTGCCTAAAGGAGAAAAGCAGCTGGGAAGGAGAGAAGGCGGACTCCTTTATTTCACACGAAGTAGTAGAAAATTCTTTATTTTATTTGTATGTGTTATGGGCTCCTTTAGGATAGAAAAGGAATTTTGGTAAGAGCCCATCCTCGCTGTGAGATTTTTTTATAGTGCAAAGCTCTTTGGATGGTCAAAGTAAATGTTTGTCTTATCATGTTTTACCACAGTGATGTCTGTCTAATCCTCTGGATTTAGAATTGGGTTTAATAAAATCTTAACATCACAGAACCAAGAGGATACATATACATTCTGTATTCTTATATACTCTCCCATTCTATTTGTATATTCAAAATATAGAGATTCCTACACTAAGTATATTACCTATATACCCACTAATAAATATATGTACTATGTAATATATATGGTGCGGTTATCTATGTATGGTCTGTTTTTTTCAGAGGTGCTTTTCACCCAGTTCCCACTGACTTAATATCCATCTACACTCTCATACATACACTTACATATAAAGAGAAGTAGGATATATGCATAGATTGCACTATGAAGCATGTAAACCATGCACTACCCTCTCATAATTTATGTTACCCATCCCTAAAATGTTCATGGATTTGATATTTCATCTGTGAATTACAAACCTCTCCCTATTAGAGAGGAGTTTACATCCATCAAACTCTTACTGCTGCTCAGTTATTGATACTGATGTGGTTCTACAGCTGAATCACCGAAGGGGGAAATGGCAAAGACATTTTTGACAAGAGCTGACTGAAAACCTTTGTTTTCATATACAGAAACAAATAAATAAAAGCGAGACAGGTTTGAATTACAGGCCCCTAATTCCGTATGTGGAACTTGTTGACTGTGTGCAAATCCCCTGAGATTCATTCTCTCTGTCTCTCTCATTCTGTTTAAGATGTCACCATAACCTGACATCCCAACTGAAACTCATCATCCTGGAATCTCAGCTGTCCGTTAATATATGTACTATCCACAGGTTTTATTAGCTAGGAACAACATTTTTTTTCTCCAGTAAAGTGCAAAAGAAAGGTGGTTTCATAAAATTTTATATAAAATTCATTACTATCTTTTCCTTAACATAAAACAGCCATTAAATATCAATTGAGTACAGATCACAGTCTACTGGTTGAGCAGTAAGGAAAAGAGTAAGAGCTTAAGTAAGGCTAAGGGTTTTCTACTAGGGAAGCCGATCTGTTCCTTCACATACAAATACCTTTCAACACTGCATACACATTTGGCTTATGCTGCTTCACATCTCATGGAGAAACAGCTCTGTTTCTGAATTAGCAGTGTGTCTCTTCCATTGACTATATATATATATATATAGTATGGGATGCATTTGTATAATAAACGTGCATGGTTAAGTGAGGAAGGTCTAATGTGTTGTATTGCTGGAAAACTATGTTATCATTGACACAAAATATTGCTAATGTTGAAATGTATTAAGTCAATCAAGTGAAAAAGAAAGATAGTACAGAGTGGTATGAATACTCCCAGTAAAGAGATAACTGAGTCCAATGGAACTCAGCCCGTATATCTGTGTGTGCATGCACACATATAAATGTTACATATAAAAAAAAGTTTAGATTTCAAAATGAAGCACTCAAAAACAAGCAAATGTTAAAACTAAGCTAGTCTGTACAAGCATAATTCTATCCCATTGTGTATGTGCATACAGTATTACATATATATACACACACACACACAATGATGCAAATATAAAGAAAATTATATTTTACGACTACTGTGGACAGTAAAACCCAAACATATCAGCCAGTAGAAATTTTATACTCAAATACTTATCAGTATTAATGACTGGCAATCATTTTATTATGGTATAACCGCTAATGCATTATTTAGCACAGCTATATGAATGTAAGTATCCATATGAATGTTATTGCAGTACTGGGAGAAAAGCAAGGCCATGAAATGTATTGGAATCTGATCATGTTATCAAGGACTGTTATTTCTTTTCATTAACACATGCTAAATACACAAGATCAGTTAACCATATATAGATAAGAGTAGTCATTGCATATCAAGTGTATCATTAATATATCAGTGCGAAATATGTGACCCACTGCAGCCAAACAATATGATGGAAAGCTTCTGCAATTATATCTTGGTCTTGTAATAAGAAAGAAAACAGAAACAGAAATATTTTTTCACTTGCTTATGGCACTTCAAATCATGTCCCACTGCATGTTATCTATAAGTCTTTTTAAATCTACAGAAATGATAGGATGGATAAGATTTTTACAGAGCTGATGCACCCATAGTGAGACTGTTGTCCTAATTTATTGCAGTGGATTCAAATAGTGTGAATACTTAAGTAACCATAGTATTCCAAAAGCTGAAGAAGGTTATGGTTTGCAATCTATGCAAATTGTTTTTGAATAATTTAGTTCACTTATAATCTACTCCATACAAGACAGACCTTTGCTTTATTTTCCTTTTTAAAACTAAAGCTTTAATATTTCCTGTTCACTTAAGCACAACGGTAGTATTAAAAGAAAAATAATGGGCTTTTTCTCTGTATGAAATGTTCATGAAGTATTTGTTTATCACAATGTACTGGCTTGTTAATTGGTTAGTTACTTGCTTAAGCAAGCAAATAACATGGGAAGGATTGTGCCATTACTCTGAAACTAAACGAAGTGGCAGTAAATGCACTATCAATTTTAGGCTAATAGTCTTTCCCTGTGGCTCCAGTGAATGGGCAATCTGGAACCTAAGAGACAAAGAGAAAACTGTGTGACAGATCTAAAGGCCAGGGTTTCAGTAAAACACAACCCACTCTTCTGCAGACTACAACAGTTGAAATCAGCATGGGCTTCATGATTTCAGTGTTCCTGTAGTTCCTGCTTTAGTCCATTTTTCTATACTCTGTTTTAGACAGACCCCCCCTCTTTCTAGTAGCTATATAAATTGTAAGGTGTTGCCTTGGAAACACAGTTGTGCGTGCAGCTGTTGCAACTGTGTTTGTTACCTTTCCTTTATCAGAAAAGGTTTTCATAGTTTTTCCATATTTGTCCAATGTTTTCTGATACTGTAACTATTTGTGGCAACATGACAAATTCCTATAGCTGGAGGAAAGAAAGCCTAAACCTGATGAAGTATAGAATACCAACCTGGCTGTCGGGTCCTCTTCTTCCCCAGCCCCCAAAACACCACCACTACCTATTTGAGCAAAATTCCAGTCGTACAATTTTCTGCAAAATTAGGCCCATATCATCCTCTCCCTTGGAAAAGTCTGTGGGATGGGGTAGTGGTGGAGGGAAATCTCTGCAAGAATTCTCCATCATAGAAGCCTGACACCTTTCTTCCAGCAGGTGGGGTTTGGCTTGCGGGGGAAAAAGTCATAGGGTGTAACCTCAAATGTGGCAAATTACCCTGGTATCTGTGAAAAGCCAATGCACCTGTATGGAGACCACATGCCTCTGCATCAGCTCAGGCCCGGGTTCTTCCTGCTAGCACAGGGAGACACTGGAAACATTCTACCTAGCCATAGCTGCTCCATGGACACTTAATGCATGGTAGAGATATTATCTTTTTTCACCTAATTTCTGTAGTGTAGAGGAAGGACAGTGTGTATCCCTCCAGCCCTCCTTCAACACTACTTAATCTTGCCTCAGACCACTCATGTGGCACCTCCTGCTCCAGTGCAGATCCAGTACTACTCTCAAAGGCCTCTGCAGGGCCTGGGGAAAGTGGGTGTAATGTCATGGGGATGGACAAGCCCCTGCCAGTGCAGATGTAAGGAGATCGCCAAATGGGAGAGGGGGGTGTCTCCTCTTTAGGCAGCTATAGGTGGCATGATCTGACTGTTTGTTCGCAGTTATTTGAGTATTTCTGAGTTGTTAAGTTAGGTAAGAAATAGCAGTGGTGGTTTGTGTGTGTATTTGCTTTTTTTAGTCAAAGCTTCTGATTGCTATCATATTTTCATTCCATATACCTGTCAACTGCCCCAGTTTGGCCGGTGTAGCTCTGCTTTTATATTGTCTTCTGCCAGTAAAGCAGTATAAAGAATAGTGTAATGGTTTATTTGTTGCATGTTGCTTCCCCATCAGCATGCTGACTGCTGAGCTCATCAGTTTCCTCTGTATATGACATAAGCCGTAACAGGTGCAGAGAATGATAGTCAGACACAAACTTTTAACTTGTATAACAGACACAAAGAGAGGCAGGAAGCACAGCAGTAACAAGAAATGTTGCCATCTGCAATGCGATGTTCTAAACATTTCTTTCTTCCTTCCCTGTGTATTTCTCCCCACCCCACTTCCAATGACCATCTAGTCAATTGTAATGTGTGTCTATGTGCATTTAGACAAATGGTGAATTTTATTTAATTTGGAAATAAAGGTTTTTTGACTCTTCATTGAGCTGAAGACTTGAATCAAGTCAGTTATAATCACAATATTAATTGTTTTTGGTGATCAGTCTGAAGGTTAACTGGATTCACACTGAAGGAATGGAAAAGGTGACATTGCAGAGTTAAACCTGTGCTTACAATTGCTCATTATAATACAATCAGAGCACGTCATTGGGCGTGTATTTTTTAAATAAATCTTTTTCATGTCAATTTTTTCCAAATGTGGACCTTTCCTATTTAAAAGATTTAGGCCCTGTATAAGCTGCATAGGCCAGTGAAGTAAGTGTGATTTCTTCTACATACCAAGTATATTAAGCAGCAGTTAAAGAATGGACGCATATGCTAACATATAGTCTAAATGTCAGTGAAACCCTTAAAAAAGCTTTAAAAGGGCATTTTTCACCCAAAAGATTGCAGATAATAAATTATTTGTTTATCCAATGAAAAGTTAACACCACACTACCTGCCTGCTCTGTTTTGGCTTCTCAAGGGCTAATACTGCTGCAAACATTTTACATAGGATTATTGGATTAACTCCCAGTATTATTAAGCCCAAAGATACATGGCAAGAAATTAGACAAATAGCACCAGTTTCTTATCTCATAACACAGTGAAGCTGTGCATAGGCTAGCCTACTTGAGCTAGCTTGAATCCAGCTAATGTGGGTGACAATAGCAGTGAAGACAGTGCAGCACAGGCTTCAGCTTGGGTAGAACAAGCCTGGCACAGAACCTGGGTACCTACTTGACTTGCTAGTCTGCACTGAAGCCCACACTGTGCTGTCTTCACTGGTACTGTTACCTATACTAGCTGGATTCAAGCCAGCTTGGGTAGGCCCAGCCTGGGTCCGCTCTTAGGGGGTGAGGATTGTTAGTGGTGTCTTTGAACTTCCTGCCTTTTTCTGGCCCAGTCACAGTCAGGCCACAGGGGATCACCAGTCCTGCCTCCTGTTCCTCAGTCATGGCCCCTCCACCAGAAACCGGGAAGGGGTAGTTGTTACACCCAAGTACCTTCCTACATAGACAAGCTGGGATCTGCTGGATTTAGGATCCTTTTGTGTAGGAGAGTGACACAAGGTGGCTGGAACAAAGTCCAGGATCAGGGCCGAAATTTACATCAGGGTGGATTATAGCATGTATCACTAAAGCAGTAATTTCATGATATGTAGAGTTTATTTTGAAATATTAGAATAAACTTAATATGAAGGGTGCCCTATGGATACCTAAAAATAGTTTCAACTTTGTGTACTGTTTATTTAAGGTAATTATAGCGGTTGCCATTAAAAAGAAATACCACATCTTAGTCTCTAAAATATTGCCATTATTACTTATTCTTACTATAGGAGAATCCTGTTATATCTCAGATACAGTCTTAGCTGTGAAGTGTAGATATTGAGCTCCAAAGCTCAAATAGTTTCAGATACAGAATTCTTATAGAGATGGACATCAACTATAAAGCTCAGATATAAATGATCCAGGACCATTTCTAGTTTAAGCATCTGTAGATATTTTAGAGTTTTTTTGAGGTTGAACCATTGATACTTGACGGGAGTGAGCTGTAAAAAGCACTGCACAAGGAGATTCCCCTCTTGGGAGGATGCCACTTGATGCTCCAGATAAATTGGACCCCAGGCTCTTGGGGCTTAACATTTCTGAGCCTTACACAGTTTTTCACTGAGCTGAAAGGACTCTTGGGATGGAAAAAGCAATTTTCAATTGAAAAACACTGTTCTTCACTAATGTGTAATACTATGAACGTTTCAGGTGAAATACTGGAAACTTCTGAGCCTGAATAAAGCTGCCAAAAAGCCCCAAATGTGCTAGATTAATATTGGATGGAAACATTTTCACAGCACTCTGCTAAAGGCTGTTAACACCATGAAAAGAATCCTGTGAGACTTCCCAGAGATCAAGATGGCAGCACTTTGTACATTTCTGCACCAATTGTAAATGAGAGACTCCAATGACCTACTTCAAAAACAGTCCCCACCCCCATCTTGAAGCTGAAAAAGTATACACCTCGTAAAATAAAACATTTTCTGCTTACTGAATCCATTTGAATCTCTTGGATTTTTAAACCTTTTTTCTGTCGTAGCTGCTGTTGCATATCAACAGTTATTTGCAGTGTGGGGAGAAGCAATGAAGTTTGCTGGAAAGAGAAAAAATGAATGGGATAACAAAATACCAGAAAAGACACAAATTAGGACTGTTTCACTCACAGTCCTTTCTCAAAAGATCTCCATAAATAAACTGACTTAAATTATTTCCCTGTGAGAGGGGTGAATGCTGCACTTGCTACAAATGATTACATCTTGCTCCATCCACTTTATATTTCATTAGTAGACTTTCCTCCCTATCATATTTCAGCTGTCGAACTCCAGAGTAGAAAAGCTAGCAGTTTTACAGATGATATTCTGCTTTGCCATTCTTGACTGCAATTGCTTCTCACATCCCATGTTTGCCTATCTCTGAGATTCTCACAGATTAATTTCCATTTTGGCACTGAGGACCCGCATCAGACTATTAAATGTACAAGGATTCAGTGAGCAAATGCCTGTCAGCAACCTGAAGACACTTTGGGTCTTGAGAGCCTTTAGAGACTTTGTGAAGTGACAAGTGCAGATATGGAGATACCTCACTTAGCTGGGCCTGGGGGCAAAGTCTGGGTACTATTACTGTATCCTTACAAACTGGAATGGGATTTATGAGTGTTTCTTACCAAAGCATACTCTTTTCTCTTTCGGTGTACAGTATTCTTTTCCTCTCTGAAAAGCTGTTTCATCAGAAAGAATAATAAATACCACTCATTCCCCATGAAAATAGCTACAGGAACACTAGTGGATGCTACAAGTAATATTTTCTGTTGCAGTTTACACTGATGACAAAATTTCAACTAGTATCAAGCAGGAAGCACCTTATAACCACATTCTACAGACGTAGAGATGTGTCATACAATGAAAGAGTTATATTCCTAAAGCAGCAATATCGAGTCAGTGCTTTGCCTTGCACCAAACATGTTAGAAAAGGTTATTGAGAAAGTGGTGAAAATCCAAATCCAATTTCTTGGGCTGTTGTATGTTGGGTTTTAGATTTGGGTGTAGCACAGAGACAGTCTTGGTCTTTCTGATTGATGGGTCCATCAGGGTCAGACATCCATGCTGGTACTGTAAGATCGAAAAGCAGCCTTTAATAATATGGAACATAGGATATTGCTGACTCACCTGAATAACCTGTTTCGGAGTAACAGCCGTGTTAGTCTGTATTCGCAAAAAGAAAAGGAGTACTTGTGGCACCTTAGAGACTAACCAATTTATTTGAGCATAAGCTTTCGTGAGCTACAGCTCACTTCATCGGATGCATAACCTGGTGATGTTGGATGAGTGTTGCTTTAAGGTAGCACTATTCATCCTTTCAGAGAGGTGTCATGGGATATGGTTATCTTCCATAAGGATTCACTGCATTTGCAATATCCAGGAGCTAAAAATTAAGTTTCAGGTCTGATGTCTCTCAACCCTACAGAATTGTAAATGGGAGATTTATGCCACCAGAAAAGAGAGATTCCTACCTACCTGGTGTCACACAAAGTATTTGCTTATAGCTACAGAAGATCCAGATGTTGGGCTGGAAATTCATGACAGTGACAGCATTGGGAAGCTGGTGGAGAAGAAGCCCTTGTTATTAGAAGTATCATGGTATGACCTGCTGTTAAAATCACTGTACACTTTATCTGGCAAATAAGGACATTGTTTTATTTTGTAAGGTGTCTGCTTCTACTACCAAATGTCAGCAGCTTTGCCACAGCAGCGAGGAGGCTAGATTTCGATGGAAAATATGAAAGATCCTCTGTAACTTTTCAAAAAGAAAAGGAGTACTTGTGGCACCTTAAAGACTAACCAATTTATGAGCTGTAGCTCACGAAAGCTTATGCTCAAATAACTTTGTTAGTCTCTAAGGTGCCACAAGTACTCCTTTTCTTTTTGCGAATACAGACTAACACGGCTGCTACTCTGAAACCTGTAACTTTTCATTAGCTTCCCAATATTAACAAAATTCATTAATAATTTACAGACCCATTCTGTCTCCACAAAGCAATTTTAGTGGCACGGCAAATGCATTCTTGCATCCCCTTCTTTGAAAGGAATCCTGGACAGTGCTTGTCTGTTGCCCCAGCTAAAGAGAAAATCAGTAAAAACTCCTTTCTTACAAAAGTCAGATAGTTTACTAAAACTCCAAATCTTGGTTGGGAGTGTGACATTTATCATGTGCTTAACTGTTTTGACAAGTTGTGCTGAAGGCATAGAGCAATAATACCTATGTGTTGTACCTTGTTGACCACAGTTCTCAGGTACTGGCATAAAACCAACTCCACCATTTAGTTGTGTGTAAAGCTGACAACCTGTTGCTGGGAGGCACAAAGCTAATTTGGCTGGTCTGACAGCAGTAACATACAGGAGGTTTGGCCAAACTATTCTGCCATTCAAACACATAGCTCACAATATTAGTGAAACATTTAGTTTTATTTAAGAATTATCAAAACCTCTGGCATCCAGTCACAGAAGTGCTAACTGGATGCTTTCTTTATGTGCCTACACAATCTTACAGAAGGAGAGGATGAATTGTTCAGAATAATGCTTGTACCATCTAGTTCCCATGCCTAGAGAAACATAACTGTATATTGACCGAAAACAAGTGTTTGATGGACAAACAAGCTGGACATAAAATATCCTGTGCTGACAAATTATAGGATATTTGAGTTATTGAGTTAGGTAAGGCAGCAGACTTCCAAACAGTCCAGATCTGATTTTGGTTGGTACCCAAAGCTATTGCAGGCATAAAGTCCCTGTCACTGGGTGTACTCAGCCTTCGCAGCTCTCTTCCGCATTCCTATTGCACCCCGCCCCGAGAAGCACAACCTGAGAGGAGAAGAGCGGTGCAGATGGGTCATCCAAGTTTGCTTAGAGAGGTCCTCCAAGTTTGCTTAGAGAGGACTCTCTGGAGTGGCCATTTTGGAAACCAGAGATGCTGGTCTTCCAAGGGTTAGAGGGGTTAGCAGTGACCAGTCAGAGCCTTGCTGGGCCAGATAAAAGGAATTGCCTGGCCTTAGCACATCAGTCCCTGGCTGGGACCAGCAGGGCAAGGCAAGGTCTCCTCTCTGGCCACTCGGGCTGTATGTGGCATTGCTGGCTTTGCCGGGAGAGAGAGGACCTAAGAACCTGAGTTGATGGTGAAGCCAAAAGAGCCAGATGGGGAGAGGCCCAGGGAAAAAAGCAGCAGTGAATTAAATCAAGCTGTACAAGGCTGCTGTTTATAGGGTCCCTGAGTTGGCACCAGGCATAGTGTTCAGGCCCGAGTTCCCCCACTGGCCACAGGTAAATAGGCGTAAACCCCAAGAAGGGGATGGAGCTTATTTGGGAGCTTGAAAAAAGGGCTGAATTTAAAGGCCTAGAGCTGGGGCTGAAAATCCTAGGTAAGGCAAATAGACTGCTTATTGATTGGACTCTTTAATACCCCAGATGGGGTTCATTTGGACTTTGTGACTTGGCTGGAAGGCCAACCCACTGAAGACTCACCAATGTCATCTGGCAGCCTGCAGGAAGCGTGAGGGGTGAGAGAAGGACTGCAATACCACGCCCAGCCGCAGGGAGGTACTCAAGAGATGAGTGGCATTGTAATGGAAATGTCTGCCAGTGAAAGTGAGTCTAGCGCTATAAAATTACAATGGGTTGCATGCAGGAGAAGGCTAGGCACAGCATTTAATGATACCTACTGGCAATGCCTGGGGCTACTATGATAATTAGGGAGTGTCAGCCAGTAGACCCTGCTCTTCAATTCAAGCTTTTCAAATTCAAGAACAATGGCTAATAACGTTTTTCCCAGTAATTTGATTACCATCTCTGTTGCATAACAGATATATGGCTGGAGGATGTTGAAGTCCCTTTCCCCCTTTTTTAAGTCCAGATGACTCCAGACAGTTGGCTAGTTCATATGAACTGAAAGGCACGGGAGAGGTTCTGTGCCACTGGGTCTTGTATCTGATCTTAAAAATAGGAAGAGGTGGGTCTCCTGCCCCAAATTGGTTGTGAGAGATTGTATATCTGAGTCCCATGACAGGATTAAGGTGAGTTTCATAGAGAGCATATTGCCCTTGTGCTGCATGATGTGCACTGCTGGTGGACTTCCACGTAAAATTCAAGGTTGTTGTTTTTGACCTATAAAGCCCATCACTGGTTGGATCCTGGTTACCTGAAGACCATCTTGCTCCTTGTGTGATGTTGTGACAGTTATAAACCTGTCTGATGCCTGAAAAAGTTCTGAAGGGAATAGTTCTGGAATTTGCTTCACCATTGGTCCTTCAAAGGCTGGACTTTCCCATCTTTAGGACACACTGCAAGACTTGGCTCTCCCCCTCCCCACCTTTATTTCTGAAAGAGTGAGGCTTGATGATGGGTTGGAGTTTGTTTTGCAATTGAGAAAGTGTATAAAGGCTCTTATTTTACAATGTCTATGAAATGGTTTGCAAAAAAAACCTATTTATTTTGTGTAACATGCTTAGAGATTCAAAATGTGTGTGTGTGTGTATCTATAGCTATACACACACACAAACAAACAATAGCCAAGAATTAGCTTACATTGGCTAGCCAAGGCATGGAGGTGAAAGGATGAGTCTTTAGGGTCATTGAACATTGTAAGAGGGTCCATTGTACCGGAGTTTTAAAAATACCTGTGTTAAATGACTTTGTGCTGTACCACTGTGAAAATTCATTGTGCTCAATTGCCCTCAAAATTTCTAATTTTTCACCTGTGTTGCTGCAGTCTACTGACTGCACATTGGGCTGCAATATAAAGCATGTAGGTACACTGGTTCAGGACCTCTAAAGGACTCATTTTATATTGCCAGCGAGGTTCCTGTGTGTTTCATATTTACTGAATAGAGTGTTTCTGTATCTAATTTTTATATTTATCACACTTTAAAAGGTGTGAAATAGGTTTCACCAAGCTAGTTTAGAAGTTGGGAGGCCTCTACAATTCAATGAAGTGCAGTACTCTGTATGTCACATGTCAGAAGTGCGTAACACCAGGGTGTGAAAAATAGAACGGTCCAGGTCTTTGGCCTCTGATCTCTAATAAGATCTCTGATTCAAAGAAACCCAAAGTACATCAGACCCTT
This sequence comes from Caretta caretta, assembly GCF_965140235.1. Classification (NCBI taxonomy): domain Eukaryota; kingdom Metazoa; phylum Chordata; order Testudines; family Cheloniidae; genus Caretta; species Caretta caretta. The sequence goes on along the minus strand of NC_134214.1, from coordinate 69,699,738 downwards.
TCAGCCTCTCTCTAATTCTGTTCATGACTTGAAGGAAACTGCCAGTAACAAAAGTTACATCTTTGGCTTGTGAATCAATAATAAATCCACAGAGCCCTAAAAGGATTGGTTAGGTTTTCTTTTTGTGGTTGTTCTGCTTCTGGTTGGTGTATGTCTATGTAAAAAGAAAAGGAGTACTTGTGGCACCTTAGAGACTAACCAGTTTATTTGAGCATAAGCTTTCGTGAGCTACAAAGTGAGCTGTAGCTTACGGAAGCTTATGCTCAAATAAATTGGTTAGTCTCTAAGGTGCCACAAGTACTCCTTTTCTTTTTGCGAATACAGACTAACACGGCTGTTACTCTGAAACCTATGTATATGTACACGCACACACACCTATCCCAGGCTCTTGGTACCTTTTGACAACATTTTAAAAAATATTTCTTTTAATGTACCAGCACCTAATCCTTTGAGCCAAAAATGATCAACCAGAAAACAGACATATATACCCATCCCCTCCACTCACCATCCCCAAAACTCAATAGAATAATTAAATATGGCCATGTGCCCTTAAGTTAAGCAGATTCAGACTCTATTGGCACAAAGGAGACTGTCCCTCTAATAAACCAAGGTAATTCTTGCTTGAGTGGATCAGCTGAGCACAGCTACAGTAGTATTGAATCGGGTGAGACATGAGTATTGTCTGCACTCAGATATTAGGGTAATAGGTACCACTGTAAGAACCTAGTTGGTAGATAGATGTGTCCTCTCTTGTAAGTGAGCCCTAAGACATTGGGAACTTGATTGGTTCAGAGTAGACATGACTGGAAGATTGGGGATACACAAATTTTCAAGAAGTATTGTTTGCATTCTTCACTGAAATTTGAAATTTGTCAGACTGAAAGGCAGAATGCAGTAACCTTACTTAGAATTTAGCCTGTGCACTGTGTCTACCATCTCTGCTATTGCAAATAGTGTCCCAGGATATTTAATCACAACAAATGTTTAGGAGGACCTTAGTTTTACTTACAGTCAGAAAGAAAGCCAGTTGCACAAGTTCCTCCTAACATCTTGCTGGGACATTAGATTCAGTTCTAACTCAGAGGGAAGATTGCTACTGAATCATCACCATTGCTTCCTTCAGAACCTAGGTATCCACTGAATCTCTCTCATGCAAGTACTGATTCAATCTGATATTACTTAGCTTGTGAGATTAGACTGGAGGCAAATGGTGTCATTTGGCAGAAAAGGAATATTAAATAGACTGTATAGTCATTGCATAATTCATATATCATGAGAAATCAGATTTCATATCATTAGTACCTAGAAATCAGCTTTCATGTCATTTTTAAGGTCCTTGTTCTCAGGCCTCTTTGCACTGCTCTGCCAGGGTTAAGGCCTTTAGTGTAAATGAAAATTTGGCCCTAAAACTGTTTCAGAGGGAAACAAATGTGAACAGGCTCAAGTGCTACATTTTGACCAAGAGCCCATTCTGAATGTTTCCTCCCCCTTCACCCGTCCCTGCTGTATGTTGTGGGAAAACCTGTTCACTGTGAATCTATGTCATCCTTTCAACTCCAGGGAAAGACAGATGTTATATTTAGCTCAGCTCTTCTAAGTAAAACCTAATTCTGTTTTTCCTTATGAAAGTTGTATTTGCCTTTTCCTTCACTGATTATATGATTTCTTCAAGAGGAATTCGTGAAGAGATGACAGTAAGCAGAGAACTCAGACAAAAATCAAAGAAACAAAAATAACCACAGCACAGTCACTGCAAGTTTTCCACCATCACATGATTTTGGAAGTCTCACCTGTCCATTCAGTCCTTTGGTGACCCTACCAATAGTGGTTTGTTTTTATGATGTGGGTATGTCAACTTGGAACTAGACTTGAGACTATTATACTAAGTGTTCAGTTCTTCATCTCCTTTACATTCTTTATCCTTATCCCTGGAAAGAATTTTACAGTGAGGTAAAGCGGATGATCAGAAGGGGCAAAACATGTGAGCAACTCTACATATAGGGAACTTTTCCAGATCGGTAGCACTACATTTACTTTTACTGAATTTCACTATATTACTCAAAATTATATGCTCTTCAACTATGCGTCTCCCTGCTTGGTGTTTATTTTATCACCAGTACAGTTACTTTAAGTAACACACACGTTTGAGAATAAAAAAATATTGGTTTAGCCTGCGAATGGCCATGTTTAAGAACGTGGTATGGCCACAACTTGAGGTTTAATGTTGCGTTTGTACAGTAATTCATAACCACATTGTATTTCAACCCAAATAGGCCCTTAGCTACAGGAAAGATATGTTTCGATGCATAGGTGTGCAGACAAAGCTGAGATGAACCCAATTGTCCTCTATGCAACTTGTTAATTATTTACTACACATCTGAGGATTAGGTTCACTGGAATGTCTTGGAGAAAATAGCATTAATATTCAATGCAGTTAAGGACTTGTAATAAACAAACTGAATTAACGAAGCTATTAACAAAGTTGCTGATGGCCAGTTTCTTTTCAGATAACAAGTATTCTAAATCCATTCTTAACATCAAATCAAAGCATGTCTTGTAATAGTCCAAGCAGTACAAGGCAGACTGTTAGGTATTTTTAAAGTTCAAAACTGCTCTATTTTTTCATGATTTCTGCTACACCTTTTTGGAATTTGTAGGTGCATAACATTACATTACAAATATCAGAAAGAGCCTACCAAATTACATAGCAGTTCCGTAGTTGAGGTTCCAAATACTGTTCCCATTATAAGCCCAATTATCAGCTCTTAATAACTGTGTTAATTCATTTTCTACTTGTCTAAAAATTGGAATATTTCTGATCTGGATAGAGTAGGATTTTTTCCCCCTGCAGTTTGATTTAAATTAATAATGAAATAAATTTTAATTTAGAGGTGTCTTAAAGTGAACCTTGATTTGAAAATTTGATAAAAACTATTCAGTAGGTGTTTTGGGTTGCTCCATCTCTAAAATAAATGGCTTTTGACTCTTTTAACTCATTATATGCAATTAACAATTTGCAACCTAGTGTTTTCAATTAAAGGTGATCAGCAGTGGTATGGAAAAGAATTATGGTTTACAGCAGATCTTGGCTGTATAGTTTCAGTCCTTGCCCAAAGTGGCTTTTGTTTGATTGTTTGGTTGGTTTTTGTGATGTAAATTTAATTTAGCATTTCTAATACGGCTTTCTAATATGTAGTACTTTAAAGTTACAACATTATTTCATGATCTTTTCCTGTAAATTTCTAATACTTCTTCATGCTTAATTCGATAATACCAAAGATTTTGACTGTGAATAATAAGAATGTTCAGCACTTTTTCCATTTGGAATCATTGAAAAATATTTAATTTACTGTATTATCTCTCTTTTTTAAAATTTAAATTCCAGTGTTTAGTTTAAAACAATGTTGGTCCCATTGTAAGTTTACTGACCCAGATAAAAGAGAAGCAGTGAACCACAGGCTATCAGTTACTTATACAATTACTTGAATATTTTCTTGTTCATCCAACTCAGAAAGAAGCTGAATGGATTTTCTGTTTCTTGGGCTGAGACCAACCACTGAAACTTTCAGCTCAGAAGGGGAATCTATGAGAAAGTTCTGAGTGAGTGATCTTAATTATAGCTGAGCTGCAACCTGAAGTGTGGTCCCAATCTGAAAAGTGGGTGAAAATGGGCACCTTTTTTATTCATCAACACTGTTCCTCCTGTGGTTAGAGCCATATTTGCTGACTGCGCTGACATAAATAAGATTATCCTGCTTCTTACTCCTGTTACTCCTGCAAAGGCAACAGTGCTAGGTGACAGTAAACTGGATTCTCTTCCTTGCAGTGGACCATCAACAGATTTGTTCCAATCACTAATACCTGTGCAGCATCATGGACAGCACTGGAGTTGCACATGTCACTCAGGGCATAATTTGAAAACAGAGTGCACATCACTAGAAAGGGGTAAACAGTGAGGTGGCAAAGTTTGCAGGTGATGCTAAACTGCTCAAGATAGTTAAGACCAAAGCAGACTGTGAAGAACTTCAAAAAGGTCTCACAAAACTAAGTGATTGGGCAACAAAATGGCAAATTAAATTTAATGTGGATAAATGTAAAGTAATGCACATTGGAAAAAATAACCCCAACTATACATACAATATGATGGGGGGTAATTTAACTGCAACTAATCAGGAAAGAGATCTTGGAGTCATTGTGGATAGTTCTCTGAAGACGTCCACGCAGTGTGCAGTGGCAGTCAAAAAAGCAAACAGGATGTTAGGAATCATTTAAAAAGGGATAGAGAATAAGACGGAGAATATCTTATTGCCCTTATATAAATCCATGGTACGCCCACATCTTGAATACTGCATACAGATGTGGTCTCCTCATCTCAAAAAAATATATTCTGGCATGAGAAAAGGTTCAGAGAAGGGGAACTAAAATAATTAGGGGTTTGGAATGGGTCCCATATGAGGAGAGGTTAAAGAGGGTAGGACTTTTCAGCTTGGAAAAGAGGAGACTAAGGGGGGATATGATAGAGGTATATAAAATCATGAGTGGTGTGGAGAAAGTGAATAAGGAAACATTATTTACTTGTTCCCATAATATAAGAACTAGGGGCCACCAAATGAAATTAATGGGCAGCAGGTTTAAAACAAATAAAAGGAAGTTCTTCTTCACTCAGCACACAGTCATCCTGTGGAACTCCTTGCCTAAGGAGGTTGTGAAGGCTAGGACTATAACAGGGTTTAGAAGAGAACTGCATAAATTCATGGAGTTTAAGTCGATTAATGGCTATTAGCCAGGATGGGTAAGGAATGGCGTCCCTAGCCTCTGTTTGTCAGAGGATGGAGATGGATGGCAGGAGAGATATCACTTGATTACTACCTTTTTAGGTTCATGCCCTCTGGGGCACCTGGCATTGGCCACTGTCGGTAGACAGGATACTGGTTTGGATGGACCTTTGGTATGACCCAGTATGGCCATTCTTATGTTCTTATGCACTAAGGACCTAATTTGGCCTGCAGAAGCTTTATCACTGACATGATCCCTGGGGAGGACCCAGCTTGACTCTTAGACTTATTGAAACCCAATAACGTGGAACCACACCATTTTTGCAGTCACCATTCAGTGCTGTACTGCTCTTTAACTAAAGCTATAGGTCACTGGCAGTGTTTCTTCCTTCTACCCTAGGATTTAAGGGGTTTGAGGTACTAGATATGTCCTCCATTGCACATGGAGTCAAAGCTGTGTGCAGCCTTACCCATGGCCTTCCTCTGAGTTGTAATGTCACTGATGTCACTGTTTGCAGAGCAAGTGGGGGGGGGAGGGGCGTGGATTTCTTTATATCCTTCTTCTCCTTCCAAGTGTCAATATCTCTCTTTATCTTTGTATCTCTCAGTATGGGGTATCAAAGGATTCTTGACAATATTCCCAAGCAGCTGGCCTGTGCCTCTCTGCTGCTTTGAGGTATTACAGTGAACTCAGTGATTGTGTCAGGTTGTGCTCTCTTAAGTGGCTCTTCACCTCAGTCACCTGATTTGAACCTTTGTAACCTATGAAGAGAAACTCAGGTTTCCTTCATGTATTTGTAGGTATAAGAATCATATGCATTTGACTTGGCCAAAAACCATCTTAAAGGTAGTGCCTCTATTTTCTGTACTATTTGCTATTTAATTCTATCCGCTATTTGGGTTTTATGCTGTACACTCTCTTTATTACTGTCTAAGCACTAGGATGTCATTTTCCCTACTCCTTTCTAAATTTTAATCCAGACCACACCGGATGATCTTGGGAGTTGTTTATTTGTCAGAACATGACATAAAGTGACATCAACATCTTTTTTTCTGATATGTTGTCTCAGGATTTACATTTTGTGGAGGAAGGACTTTTCCTTTGCAGTGGAAAACCTTGTTTCTTTTGTCTGATCTCTCACATTTTTAAGTGAAGCACGTTGGGCAGCTTAGAAGCATTAAAGTTCCCTTCTTTAAGATCCCTGTAGGAACTGCTTACCGAAAAATAAGGGGGGCTTTCACCCCTTAGTCTGAATTCACCCGTCATAACTGTGTGTACATGTTACACTATATTTGCGTGCAGGTTCCCTGTGTGATTTACAGCCATTCTGCCAGATATAAATGTACACCCTTTTGGCTCTCAATGGAAATAAGTGTCATTGGATAGAAACATTCTAGGGAAAGTTGGCAGCAGTAGGAGAAAGACTAGCAGAAAATCTTCTTAGCGAGCCACAGTGCCATCTTTTAGGGTCCTAAGGTTGAGAGCTCTAATCCAGAGTAAACTGCAGTGAGGTAGTGCAGGTAGGTATTGATTCTGGGCACTGCATTTGCCACCATATTTGACTGTCTGACCCATCTCTCTGGGACAAAGAAAGAATCCCTGAAGGCATGAGTCCTGACCAAGCCCTTCCTCTCAGGTGCCACCTTTCTTCCCATCTTGCTCCATGTTACATTTTCCTGGGCCCTGGACAGTTTCGTGTGAGTCAGTTCACACTGGTAATTTTCACATTCCCTTCCTTAGTGTTGGAAAGTGCAGCTGATTTGTAACTTGCCTTAATTCTCCCAGAAATCTGGGATGCACGGCCAGTCTTTAATGGGGACACCAGTGACTGTAACTGTGCAATAGTTTTTCTGGATGTGTCTCCTAAAATATTTCATATGTTTATTTTCTACTCTAGCAGTTTTTATTTCACTGTAAACTCGGAACAGTCTCCTTGCCCTGCTCATATTCATTCAGAGTGCTGCGGAGATCATTTTCCTTGTCCATGACTTTGACTCGGTCACCCCATCTTTGTCTCCCCCTTCTCTATCACATCAGACATAAGCTGTTTTTACTCACTTTCAAGGCCCTTCATAATCAGTCCCTACCCTTCCTATCATCTTTCATTCGCTATTAAGCTCTCAAAGCTCACCTCTAATATCCCACAAAGCCAGCCTCCATCACTCAATTGTTAAATTTTCAAACAAATATCTTTGTGATTTCCTGCACCTGCTAGGTCACATGGCAGCATGCACATGTGTGGTGTGTCATGCCAGGCTCCGGATGCGACCCCTGCAGCAGCAATGGCTGTTGACGGTCTACTCCCAGTGCAGGAACCACCTGGAAAAGGTGATTACCATCCCTGCAATGATACTTACCTCGCTGTGATGGTGGACCAATCCTGGGAAAGTCCTGGAAGGAGTTCCCTTTGTCAGCATTCCTCACTCAGTTGAGTTGGTTTCAGATGCCTCAGACCTCAGCTGGGGGGCACATCTAGGCACTCTCCAGACCCAGGGTATTTGGTCCCCAGAGGAAATGATGCTATACATAAATGTCAAAGCGCTCAGGGCATGCACAGTCTTCCTACCTCACCCGTAGGGCAGAGTGGTAAGATGGACAACACAGCCTCGATTTCTACATCAACAGACAAGGGGGAGCGCGATTCTTGGCCCTCTATCTCTGGGATTTCTGCATCGAAATCCACCTAGAAGCGTGTCACCTTCCGGGTGTCAAGAAACACTAGCCGATCACCTAAGCAGGGACTTTGCCTCTCACCACGAGTGGGTGCTCCACCCGGAGGTAACCGGCATGATCTTCCAGAGGTGGGGAACTCCCCAAGTGGATTTGTTCGCCATCAGGCAGAACAGGAGGTGCCACAGGTTTTGCTCCAGATGGGGACTGGCTAAGCGCTTCCTCTCTGACCCCTTCCTCCTGCCATGGGCAGGAAGCCTGATGTACGCATTCCCTATGATTCTGCTCATCAGCAAGGTCCTAGCAAAAATCAAGAGAGACAAGGCTCAGATTATCATGATCGCCCTGGTGTATCCTCGCCAGCACTGGTTCAGGATGTTACTGAGCCTATCAGTGAACCCTCCATGGCTCCTGCTGAACCAACTGGACCTGCTGTCACATGATCATGGTCAATTCTTGCATCTCAACCTTGCGTCCTTCCACCTCACGGCGTGGATGTTGTGTGGCTGAACTCTGAGGACTGGGCCTGTTCAGAAGGGGTCCAGAAGGTCCTCCTCAAGAATAGAAAGCCCTTGACTAGACAGACTTACCTGGCAAAGTGGACGAGGTTCTCCTGCTGGGCGGCCAAATGGATATCTCCCCTTTGCATTCTTCAGTGAGGTCAATCTTAGACTACCCTGCTTCATTTGAGGAACCAGGGCCTGGCACACTCCTCTATCAGGGTGCAACTGCTGGCCATTTCCACCTTTCATCCGCCAATCCAGGGCCAGACAGTGTTCTCCCATGACATGACGGTCAGGTTCCTCAGAGGTCTTCAGAGACTTTTTCCACAAGTTAGGTCCCCGGTCCCTGAGTGGGATCTCAACTTGGTTCTGTCCAGGCTCACAGTCCCACCCTTTGAGCCTTTGGCCTTGTGCTCCCTGTCTCACCTATCATGGAAGGTAGCTTTCCTGGTGGCAGTGATGTCGGCAAGACGAGTCTCCGAGCTCAAGCCCTGACCTGAGAACAGCCATACACAGTCTTCTATAAGGACAAGGTCCAGCTCTGGTCCCACCCAGTCTTCCTTCCCAAGGCAGTGTCTACTTTCCACATGAGCCAGGAAATCTTCCTTATGGTCTTCTGCCCTAAGCCCCATGAGATTAGAGAAGAGAGGCACCTTCACACTTTGGACATAAGAAGGGCCCTGGCTTTCTACCTAGATCAAAGCCTTTCTGTAAGTCGACTCAGCTTTTCATCTCTACCGTGGATCGGATGAAGGGCCTCCCAGTGTCCATGCAGAGGATTTCTAACTGGATCACCTCCTCCATTCAGACCCTCTATGAGTTGTCCGGAGTCCCAGTCCGGAGTCAGAGCCCACTCGACCAGAGCACAGGCATCTTTGGTGACCTTCCTGTCATACTTCCCAATCCAGGATGTCTGTTGAGCCTCGGTGCACACGTTCACGGCCCACTACGCCGTCACTCAGCAGGCCAGGGATGATGCTGCTGCATTCGGCAGAGCTGTGTTGCAATCTGCACGTCTGTGAACTTCTGCCCGCCTCCAAGGGGTATTGCTTGGGAGTCACCTAAGTTGAATGGACATGAGCAAGCACTCGAAGAAGAAAAGACAATTACCTTTTTCCTTAACTGGTGTTCTTTCAGATGTGTTGCTCATGTCCATTCCACAACCCGCCCTCCTTCCCCACTGTCAGAGTTTCTGGCAAGAAGGAACGGAGGGTTTGGGGAGCCAGCGGCACCCTATATACTCCTGCATGTGCACGCCACTCGAGGGGGCGCTGGAGCCTGTCCCCTACTGATACTGCTGAGGGAAAATCTTCTGCCACTGGTGCATGTGGCGAACACACACACCTAAGTTGAATGGACATGAGCAACACATCGTGAAGAACACCAGTTACAGAAAAAGGTGACTGTCTACAGTCTACAGACCTACAGGCACCTACAGTCTACAGACCTACAGGCACAAGCTTGTTCATGCTCTAGTTGTTAATGGATTGAATCATCATTCTTCAGTTTCCAAAACATGTCAATCACACCTACATGCTGAGCAACAGAAAACATCCAGCTGACTTATGGGAAGGAAATGTTCATTAAGATATATGAGCAGGAAGCATCTGTGTAGCGAGTCTGGCTTGCACCTTGTGCTTCTGGCCCATCACTGTCCCAGTCTGTGTGCATGTGTTTATAAAGTATCTTAACACATGTGAAAATTCAACTTTTTTCAGTTGTTAAACATCTGTTTAGCTCTCTCTGCTGAGAATAGGGAATATAAAACCCTCAGTATTAAAAATGGCTATGACAGATAATGAGTACAGTGAATATGCAGGGCTGGAGTATGAGGTGCAGTGCAGCAGATTTGTACTGTAATGTTGGTGGAATCTGATCAAGTCATCTTAACTGGCCACAATGAAAGGGGGATGCTCTAGAGGCACAGAGCTGTCCTAAAGATTCTTGTGTCTCTCCCATCCCTGGTGCTATGCCAATCCTGTGGTTTTGGTCCTTTGGGGCTATCTAAAGCTGGTGTAAATTAGAGCAGCTTGAGAGCAACATTGAACTTCAAGCCTCCTTGAACTCCTTTCCCCCAACTTGAATTGTGTGCTCTGAAGCCAGAGCCTATAATACAGCCACAGAGTCCACATTAAGAAAAGGAGTACTTGTGGCACCTTAGAGACTAACCAATTTATTTGAGCATAAGCTTTCATGAGCTACAGCTCACTTCATCGGATGCATACTGTGGAAAATACAGAAGATGTTTTTATACACACAGACCATGAAAAAATGGGTGTTTATCACTACAAAAGGTTTTCTCTCCCCCCACCCCACTCTCCTGCTGGTAATAGCTTATCTAAAGTGATCACTCTCCTTACAATGTGTATGATAATCAAGGTGGGCCATTTCCAGCACAAATCCAGGGTTTAACAAGAACGTCTGAGGAACAGTGTGGGGGGGAAGTCATAAACAAGGGGAAATAGGTTACTTTTTATAATGAATCAACCATTCCCAGTCTCTATTCAAGCCTAAGTTAATTGTATCCAATTTGCAAATTAATTCCAATTCAGCATCTCTCTTTGGAGTCTGTTTCTGAAGTTTTTCTGTTGTAATATCGCAACTTTCATGTCTGTAATCGTGTGACCAGAGAGATTGAAGTGTTCTCCGACTGGTTTATGAATGTTATAATTCTTGACATCTGATTTGTGTCCATTTATTCTTTTATGTAGAGATTGTCCAGTTTGACCAATATACAAGGCAAAGGGGCATTGCTGGCACATGATGGCATATATTACATTGGCAGATGTGCAGGTGAACAAGCCTCTGATAGGGTGGCTGATGTTATTAGGCCCTGTGATGGTGTCCCCTGAATAGATATGTGGGCACAGTTGGCAACAGGCTTTGTTGCAAGGATAGGTTCCTGGGTTAGTGGTTCTGTTGTGTGGTATGTGGTTGCTGGTGAGTATTTGCTTCAGGTTGGGGGGCTGTCTGTAGGCAAGGACTGGCCTGTCTCCCAAGATTTGTGAGAGTGTTGGGTCGTCCTTCAGGTTAGGTTGTAGATCCTTGATAATGCGTTGGAGGGGTTTTAGTTGGGGGCTGAAGGTGACGGCTAGTGGTGTTCTGTTATTTTCTTTGTTAGGCCTATCCTGTAGTAGGTGACTTCTGGGAACTCTTCTGGCTCTGTCAATCTGTTTCTTCACTTCCGCAGGTGGGTATTGTAGTTGTAAGAATGCTTGATAGAGATCTTGTAGGTGTTTGTCTCTGTCTGAGGGGTTGGAGCAAATGCGGTTGTATCGCAGAGCTTGGCTGTAGACAACGGATTGTGTGGTGTGGTCAGGGTGAAAGCTGGAGGCATGTAGGTAGGAATAGCGGTCAGTAGGTTTCCGGTATAGGGTGGTGTTTATGTGACCATCGTTTATTAGCACTGTAGTGTCCAGGAAGTGGATCTCTTGTGTGGACTGGACCAGGCTGAGGTTGATTGTCCACATTGACAGTTCTCTCTCAATCTTTTTTTTTCTCTCTTCTTATGATCTGGTATATGGATTATCAGGAAGAAATTGCAGGATGGTTAATATTGTTTTACTGGCACCTTCTCTCCTATGTTCTTAGTGATGCCTTTAGATTTCCATTTGACCAGAAATTGAGAGTACCAAGGCCATTTCCAAATGCATGACTCCTATCTGATTTATTTGGGGATTGGTCCTGCTTTGAGTAGGGGTTTGGACTAGATGCCCTCCTGAGGTCCCTTCCAACCCTGATATTCTATGATTCTATCTCAATAGCACAGCATATTGCTGCCAAGTCAAATGTGTGAATGAGTCAGGTGCCATGCCATTAAAATGTCTGCTGGCCACATAGATCATGTGATACCCAGTAGTTCCCAGTGATAATTTTTTTATTTCCTCTCAGCCATGTTTTCTGAATAGTGTAAAGCTTTTTGTCCTAGATTTTGTCTCCTTGCTTCCCAGTAGATTGTTTTTCAACACAAGAGGTTGTTTCAATATGGATAATGACCTGCAGCAGTGGAAAATTAACGCCTTCTATTTTCCTCTTGTATCACACCATCTTTTCATTTGATGAGGAATGGAGAATGTTATTTGGATTGTGTGCTGTGATCATATCCCTTACACACAGCCTGCAATAAATACCTCTCCCCTTACTTTACCGATCAGAGAAAAGTTCTTTTTGGATGTCACTGTTCATTGTCAAAAGAGTAAAGTCAAATGCTGCTGCTGCTGCTGACTAACTGCTCCATGAGTAGCAAATCTAATTTCCATGCTGATGGGAATATAACTTATGTATAATTATTTACTGCAAAATATTTGCTAACAAAATATTGCGACAGTGTCTGTAAGGCCTTCTCTTGACTTCTGCTGGAGACATTGCCGTACTGACACCCACCCTGCTCAGGCTGGGCTACCAACAAGACTTAGTCCACTAGAGGCCTAGAAGGGCCAGGAACAGACACTGACCAATCGGGAGCCAGCAGGCCACTGAAGAAGCCATGCCTGCTTCGTCTCAGGAACAGTAATTACTCCTGAGGGGATTCTGCGCAAAAAAAAAAAAAAATGTGCACAATATTTTAAAATTCTGCACATTTTATTTGTCAATAAATAAATACGGAGGCTTCATCATGGCAGTGGGGAACACAGGCTACTGGCTGCACGGAGGTGGGAGATCACCCTGCAGCCGCCCATACCCTCCTCCCCACGTCGGGACAGGATCTCGGTGGTGAGGCTGCACCCAACCCTGGCACTGCACAAGTACCTCGCCTGCCCCAACCCAGAAACAGCCCAGGGCCTTGCCCCTCTGGACAGGTGCACCAGGTGTGGGCAGGCAGGCTGGTTCAGCCCAGCAGGATACAAGTGTGGAGTGGCTTAGTGTGGGGGGATCCAGGTGTGGGGTCAGAGGCTTCTGTGTGGGGCAGTCTGGGTGCAGGCGGCTCAATGGGGGGTCTGGATGCACAGGGGCTCATTGCGGAGTTCCAGGTGAAGAGGCAAAAGGTTTGGGTTTTTTTGGAGGGGGAGGGGTGGGTTGTTTGTTTTTTGGTCCCCTGAGTTTACTCTTGTGGGATTTTTTTTGAAACTCTGATTATTTCAAAATAAATGCAAACCACTTCAATTATGTAGAACTGGATTAGTAGGTAGCTTGTACTTGCCATCCAACCCCCCCAAAATGGTTAAAGTCACAGCCTCAGATCTGGGATTTCCAGGGGAATATTTACCAATGGCAGATTTCTAAAGGTCTATGTATGATAGAAGGTTACTAAATTGTAGCTTAGAAGGACACTCTCTTAACAAAGAGATGAAAAATTATGTAAATAGTGATAGAATTACATGGTACCCTATTACTTCTAATCACGTTTTTCATGACTAGCATTTAGACATTTATCAATATTTACAAGATGCCTTTTGCATATAAGGGAGCAATTTAATATTTTTAAACAAGTCTTTTTTATGTCTGTCATATAAAGAACTGAAAATAAATTTGGCAATTCAGGTGGTTGAAAGTTTTTAATTTAACCAACCAAGAATCCACTCCACATATTTGCCTATGTCCAAGAGACAGTATAATGGAAAATTAGATCTACAGTTTAGAGAGATGTATTGTTGCTTTACCATGAGCCCGGAGAAGGAGGGGCAGCATATAGTTACATTGGCCCAGGAACACTTGAAATAACAATTTAGTCCCCCAGCTGTTCTTGGGCGGGCGGGGGAGGGGCAGGCGAGTCATCTGCATTAGCCATATACCTATCCCCTCCATGCTGGCTCAGCTGCACTGGCTTTCACACAGGATGGTCGGGGGAAGTCAAAGTTCTCGTCACTCTTTGTCTCTATGCAGGCACATTGGGTTAATGACAATCTTTCCCAAAATTAAGGATGCTTATGATACGAGAATTATGTTACCTTACCTATGAGTAATATGCTAATTCAACAGCAAGCCCTTAAATGTTTTTGGGGAACTCTTTCTAACAAGAAGTACCTAACATTCATTAAATCTCCATAGAGACCCAGTAACTCATTGGAGCTTTGAGGTCTCTGAAGAAAAAAAGTAAAATAAAATAAACTATACAGACACAGTTAATCTGGAAGAAGCCTTTAATCAATTATTAATTGATTATTCTTATCAGCACAACACTTGTAAAGATCAAAACCCAATTTCTGACAACATATGCAAAGTTTTCCTTTTGAATTTAATAATATATTCCCAATCTGTTGTTCGTTAAGGTGAACAGCTGTGAATCCATTAATTTTCTTCCAAGCTTGCTGCACTGCAAACTTCATTTCTTTTACAAATTTTGCAAACAATAATCCCATTACAGGTTTAGTTTGTATGACATACAATACATAGACAGCTTCATTAACATGTTTATCTTTTTTTGTCCAATAAGTCTTTGCAGTTTTGTCAGATACCTGTATCTCTGGTATGATACAGGGCCAATCAGATCATAGTAAAGTGTGTGACAATGAAGCCATTTGAAAAAATTGGTCACAGAGTCTTCAGTCTCATTAGCTTAACCCTGAAAAACATCACAACATGTGCCTTTGGGAAGCAATCCAAAAAATGATGTTTCTTATTTGTAAATTGGCATTTGTAAGTAAATGAAAACATAATTATATACAGTTTGATAGCTGCCTTATTTAGTTTACCAGACAGTGATTGGAGGTTTCAAATAAATCTGGATTTTTAAAAAAAAGTCAGTCTTTCACTTGTTTTTTTTTTTCCATTTTGTGGAGTTCTTTTAGTCCACCAGTTATATTTTCAAAGCCAGGAATAACTGTTATGTCTGTGAAAAGTATGCATAACTATTGCACCTGCAAAACTCAACACTGTGCACTCAAATGGAAATGAGTGTGTAAAACTGGCAATTGTGCATTCAGAAGTAATTCTATGGGTATAGTTCCCTATTTTGGTATTTAAGTTATGATTGACATTAATGATATGGGGTTGAGTGGGGGTCTATGGTAAAGAAAACAAAATTCTCACTATGTCTTAAATTAGAATTTAAAAACAGGTCTTCAGGAGTAAAGGGTAAGAGCCCTAATCCATTTCACCATTTTAACCCCTTCCAAACTGCATAGTGTATTTTCCAGAGCTTGCAGCTATAGCTGGATCCTTAACCTTGAATTTAACTACCCGCATCTCTCTAGATATATGTATTGATGGCTGCCCCTTCTGTCTGTCACTCTCATCCCCTCACAAATTCTGAAATGTAAGAGTAAATCAAGTAGTGGTGTTTTAGACAATTCAAGCTACAGTCAATATTGATCTGACTGGTATAGAAGTGGGTATAGAAGTGAGCAAAATTTTCACTTGCGGGAGACAGCCTCTATGTTCCTTGGTTTAATGGAATAATATAGGCAGAAGACAGAAAGGAGTCTATATAAAAGTGAGTACAAGCACTTTTGAGTAGAAAATCTGTAGTTAATTTCAATCCCATAATTGAATTTACAAGATTGCACATAAATAAAGTTAGGCTTTTTCCAAAAGTTAGATGTTTTCTGCTGCAAAATAATATTTTACTACCTTGCAATGTATTTCCCCCACATGCTATATGATTATATTGCAATTCTGCATCCGCACTCAAAGCTTCACACATTATCCAGCCTAAATGATGCTGCCAGTATCCGGGAAATTCAGAAGTATTGAATCATACGTGCTAGTTGACTACTTTCAAATGACTGCTATCCCAATAGACATGACTTCTTAATTTGTAGTCTACTGTAGTGTGCTCAGTCATCAATGGATGATCCATGCTGTTTGGTATCCTAAAGCTGAGGCATGAAAACTGATTTTTTTAAAGACTTTGATTCTCCCCCCCGCTCAGAATCAGAGGTGGGCAAATCTTAAGAGGTTCAGTTCAAAGCCTGAGCTTTAAGCAGTTGCAGTGAAAAGAAATTTAAATAGAACAGGATTAAATTATAGTATTTGAAGGAATATATAACATTCTTTTTATCTTTTTCTTACTGATTATTGGATTACTTACATTTATACTCTGTAGTAATTATGCTGAAGATTTTGCAAGCTAGTGGGTAAAAACTGTGAAGGCTGCACTAATGAAATAATGGGTCCCTTATTTAATCATGACCATTAAAAAGTCACTGTGTGCTGATGACTTTCTTGAGTTAAGACAGGCAAACTACATGCAGTTGATACCATTTTAAAATTTTGCATTAGAAAAAGTGAGATAAGGGAAAAAACTTCCTGCTTGCTATTTCTTTATACACATCTAGGATGCACTCTTCCATAGCACTGAGCACCCTCAATCTTTGTTAAAGTCAGTGGGAATTATGGGTGCCCAGCCCATTTTGCTGAGCATATCACAGGTTAGAGCCTTTAATGTGGCTGATGCTCTTTACATTTGAAATAAGACCACTGATCTTTGCTGTTAGGGCACTACCTATGATAGCATCATATTCGTCGTGATCCAAAACCAATGAAAAAGCCTTATTGTATAGATGATAATAATATTAATGAGCAAGAAGGCTAATTGGGAAATGAAAATAAAACATTCTAGCTTGCTCTTCTAAATGGTACCATTTGCTAAAAGGAAATCTGGTTATTTGACTGGGAAATCAAATGACTTTTCTATTGGGAAGCTTGATACACTTCTTTTTCACTGAAATGATTTTAAATTATGTGTATTTTGAATAAGAAATTATTTCTAAATCATAACAGAAGAATAAGGGAGACAATTAAGGTAGAATATATATATATATATACACACACACACATATTCTATCTTACTTGTACAATGTGCATATATACACACACATGCATGGGGAGGACACAAGCATAGTGCAATAAGTTTGCTCTGTAAATGGGAAGGACGACTGCACAAGATGCTATTTGTGAATGATGAGCGGAGAAGTCCATTTAATACCAACTGGTCCGCAAAAAGCTGGGCCTAAATTTCAGGGAATAAATTGATCATCAACTGTGATCAGGAACCTTGCATAATGACAGGTTTCAGAGTAGCAGCCGTGTTAGTCTATATTCGCAAAAAGAAAAGGAGTACTTGTGCCACCTTAGAGACTAACCAGTTTATTTGAGCATAAGCTTTCGTGAGCTACAGCTCACTTCATCGGATACATCAAAAGTTTATGCTCAAATAAATTGGTTAGTCTCTAAGGTGCCACTCGTACTCCTTTTCTTTTTGTGATGAGGAAGAAATTTACCTGCATGGTATATAATTACAGAATGGACTTAAATGTATTGTAATTTTTTTGCCTTCTTATTGAATCATAGAGGCTACTAATTATAGCAGAATACCTGACTTTATGGTCCTGTTTATGGCCATCCTATATTTTTCTAAAGGTAGAACTCTGCCTGGATTCATGTATAAAGGCTGCACACGTGTGTCATCAACAAGGTTTGATTTTGCAACCCCCAGCACCAAAGTACAGATCTCTGCCACTTAACCTTAATGAGTAACTCCATTAGCAGGAAGGAATAGCAGACTACCATCTTTGTGAACTAGCTAGTACTGGTGACACAATGAATATTTTGCCATTGTATTACATATTTGTCTGTTAGAATACCCTTGTCCCAGTCATTTGAGGTCTATCAGAGGGTCAAGCCATTTTCCTACCTTTAGCTTTTTGTAATAACTCACTGATGTAATTTTTGTTTAAGGCAGGTATGTTATAAACCCAACTCTATTGTTTAATATATATTTTTCTCTGTGAGTTTTAATGTATTTGGAAATAGAAAAATCTCCCTCACCAATTGTTCTATCAGTAGGTTTCTTACAGTAAACATGGAGCTGATGTTGAAGACATCAGAACAAAACAAAAAACTACCCCACTAACCCACTTCATAGAAAAATCTCTCTGGTATGTCTGACTTGAGGGAATAGCTTGTTGCATTCTGAGTCTAAAACAAGCTTCAGATTCCTTTAGCTTCATACCCACTTAGGCAAAGGATGGCCAGTCTTGTATGAACTATGAACAGCAAACTTATTTTGAACACCTAAACAAGAAAACCAAACCGAAAGCCTGACTAATTAATTGTCATTTGTTTTCTATATCTTGTACGGAGGTCAGGTTCAGGTGTTTTCTTGATTGAAAAGCAAAGGTTGCTGGGATTCTTGCCTGTATATTAAAAGTGGAGAAAGATATTGCATTGACAATGAATCTATCAGCTCCTATGACAGATTTGAGATTAAGTTCTGGCACCTTCCATGACATTTGAAGTAGACCATCTTTGTTGTGGAAAAGAGAGAGGAAAAGGAAAGGTCATGGCTCTCTTATCAGGCAGTCATATTCCCCTGTAAAATAGAAATGTCTGTTTAATGTCAGTGAGCAGCCCAGATGGAGATTCATTGGTTATTTGCTGGAGCAAAGCATCTATACCTCATCTTCTACCTCAAAGATTATAATACTCAAACCCCTGTGATAATAGAATCCTCACTAAGTCATTTGAAGATGGGATTACTCTGGCAACATATGATGGCTCATTTAAAAAAAAAATCCATCTAGCCAGAGTATTCCTGTGTGTCAAATAGCTGACCATCACCAATGGGTCAATCGGGCTGCTACATGAAGGCATTTCATAACTTTTGCACCTAGAAAACACTGGGTTTACTCAAAGTTGAGATTATAAACCCTTGCTGACAGAGTAGCCAAAGCAAGGATGAAATGGATAATAAAATTGGTGATGCATCAGTGCATACAGAACAGAGAGAGAGATGTGGTAAATGTAAAGTCACCTATGGAAGTGTTTGGTGTTCATATTTCCTTTGAGCCATGGGTAAAATAGAACAGATTTTTGTTCTTTTTGTTTTACTTCTCCGCTACCCCCACCCCAATCCCCTGAGTCAAAGAAAGATTCTGTTTCTAGCTTATGTATTATTTATCTGAACAATTCCTACCAATCAATTAGTGTTTTAAAGGGTTCCTATACCTGTAAAAAAAGATTCAGTTATGCTCTGCAACCTTTACAGACTATATAAAAATGGTATAAATTTATTATTGGCAGTCATGATAGTTTAATTATAGGAATAATAGCTTTAGCTTTTACTTCACTGGTCTATAATGTTATATTTTGAGGTATTACTCTTCCCAGGGTGAAAATAAATATGGGGAATTAGGTGCATCCTAGCTTGCAGTTAACAATTATTTTGTGTGTGTTCTCTGTACTGTGTGAGTGCCTAGAGATGTTCCCTGGGTATTATTGGGCACCCATAAATAAATACAACTAGACTGCTTGAGGGGGGACATTTCATATTTTAAAAAAAACGGGAATGGAAATGTGTTAGATGATGATCTTAATTTTCATGTCTGACTTTTGTGGAGGGCAGATAAGTTTTTTTTTTAAATATAGGGTCTGCTCCTTCCCAATTTCGTCCCTCCCCCCACCTCTGCTGACGCAGCATGAGGAATATCCAGCAAAGAAAAAATATACTGTTCAATAACTAACAGTATCACATTATTCCTGTCAATAATTGGCAAGTGTTATTTAATAAGTAATGATTGAAGTAACTCATTCAGAAGAATGGTAGCTCATTAAGTAATTTTAGAAGTGATGGGAAATTGAATGCCATTACATATTCATGCAGTTTGATTTAATGTAATGTTTAATGTAAAATATGACATTAATGGCTTATAAATAGGGGTTTTTTTTTACTCTCTAGATGCATTTTTTTAAATCAAGTAACACCAAAAATAATGCCCTAGTGTTACGCTTTAATCAGTCAAGGTGTTTGTTAATACGTGGGATTAGAGAAAAGAATAAGGGACGTTAGAAAAGCTGCCACCACTGAAAACATAAGTGCTGAGTAAATACAATTTAAAGCCAAGGTTTTCAAGAGCATGTTGACTCAGCCTACGTTTATGACAACATTTCTAAAAATTAGGGTTTAAAAAAATGCACTAAATAACATTGAAAATATTGCACCATCTGTTTCCATCTAAACAGATAGCATCAAGCCCCTCATCAGACAGCTGAAATTTCTTGCATTTTACAAGCTATTAAAATATTTCAAAACAAAATACGTTTTTGCCAAAAACATAAGCGTGCATCTGTTTTTCAGTGTTAAGAGTGCCTCCTGTGTGGCACTAAATCCCTAATGCCTCACTAGGTGCCCTTGGACATCTCCTATCAGATGCAGATGAAAACTGTGTGTGTAAGAGAGAGTGAGAGACTTACTTTCCCTTTTTCAAGACCTCTCATCTGCCCTCAACCTTTGAGGGCCTTTCTTTTCTTGTCCCTTTCTCTGCTGTTGGCCGCATCAGTCTTTTCTCTTTGCTCAGTATCTAGGTTGTATGTGTGTGCTGATGCAGTGTTACTTTGGAACCACCTTTTTGTCAATAATCCAAGCCCCAGGGGGAATAACATTTTTTACTCTTGGAATGTGTAGCTCTTGTTTGGAGCCATGTACCATAAGTTTACTGCCCTTCTTAAAACTCAGAGCAAAGCAGTCATGCTTGTTGAACATACGTTGGAACAACAAAGTCAACTGTTTTTAACACCAGTGCAGTGTTTTGCCCTAGATATTTGGAGTTAACTTTGAAGGACTGAACTTTACTGTTCTTTCCTGCCTCATTTATGCTGGGAGGCTGCCTTCCTTCAGCACTCTCTCTTTAAGGACAACAAGTTGTGTATGTGTGATGTGATTTGCTATGATCAGTATTATTTCACATTCCTTTTCAGATCAAAACACATAAATGTCTTTTGCACTCTTGGGAAGCTTTAATCTCTTTAAGTACAGATTGAGATTTATTGAACGTTTCAGGGTTTTTTTACATTCATGATAAGCATTAAAGTTTGATAATTGCATTAATAATTCTTTGATGTTTGCTATTTACAGTCAACAAACTCTTGGATTAAGAATCTTGAGAAGGGAAAAAACCTAGCTACAGTCAATGTCTGAGCAAAGTTAGTAAGTAAATGGTCTTTATCATCTGGTGGAGATGGTGATGAAGTGAGAGGCACAATCAATTTTGGACAATTTGCTGCAGTATCATGGATTTAGACAAACGTTTCTGACTATCAGAAGAGAGAAGTTCTGGAACAGCCTTCCAAGGAGAGTGAGGGCAAAAAAACCTAACTTGTTTCAATACAGAGCTTGATAAGTTTATGGAGGGGATGATGTAGGTGCCTACAATGGCATATGGCTGATCAGCTATTCTTATTAAAAGTATCTCCAGTGGCTGGAGATGGTATATTAGATGGGGGGAGGCTCTGTGTTACTGCAGAGAATTATTTCCCAGCTATCTGGGTGGTAGGTCTCACCCAGATGATCAGAGTTGAACTGGTCACCGTTTTTGGGGTCGAGAAGGAATTTTCCTTTAGGTCAGATTGTCAGAAACCCTTTCTGTCTTCTTCTGCAGAGTGAGGCATGGCTTAAACTACAGTAAACAGTGGATTCTTTGTAGCTTGAAGTCTTTAAAACATGATTTGAAGACTTCAGTAACTCAGCCAAAAGTTAGGTGCCAATTGCAGGAGTTGGAGGATGAGGTTCTGTGGCCTGCAATGCGCAGGAAGGTCAGATTAGCTGATTGTAGCTGAGACCTGGCCAGTCATGAGTAATTAACACATGAAGGAGGACCTCATTTTTTGTAAGATAGAAGTAGGGACATAATGAATCATCAGGTTGAAAACAGAATGTGCTAAATAAGATAAGTAAATAGGTCAGTAGGCTAAGAGAAAAGAATGTCTAACCAGCTAAGATAAGAGGGAGTACATGCAGGGGACTGTTTAGTACGAACTAGATAACAGGGGAAGTTCTGAATGTAGAGGAGATTAGGTAAAGAGGAATTTGAACCATGGACAGAGTGTGGACAGCACATACTGCATAGGGATTGGTTCCTGCAAAGTAACCAAACCAGTCCAAAAATGTGGGATGAAATGTATAGTAAATGCAATGAGATGTGCAATGTATATAAAGGGAAATCATGAGGGTCCTTCTGGATGTTCCCCCAGGGAATGAGCTTCAATTATGCTGAGTTCTTGGGCACAGAGACTTTATTAGAGCACATGAGCAAAGTGTTGCTAATTTCTCAATTTAAAAATACTTCTCTTTACCTTTGAAGTCATAAATAGAGATGTGCTGAACTTGAATAGCAATTTTGGATTGTATTTGTTAATTTGGACGTCTAAGAAGTATTGTTCATTTGTAGATTTCTTTTTCCTCAGCTCACTTAGCTACATAACTTGAATTAACATGTACCCTGAAGACATACGTACAGTGTGGATATTTAATTCAGGCATGTGAAACTCAAATAGGAAGAAAGCAGACAAAAATTAAATGTTGTAAAATATGTGCAACAGTTAATCCAACACAACATTGTACCCCATTTCTCACATCATAATTAAGTTAAACAGCATACCATTATGGTGTCAAGTATCAGGGGGTAGCCGTGTTAGTCTGTATCCACAAAAACAACAAGGAGTCCGGTGGCATCTTGAAGACTAACAGATTTATTTGGGCATAAGCTTTCGTGGGTAAAAAAACACTTCTTCAGATGCTTTTGATGCTCCTTGTTGTTTTTGAGTATACCACTATGTGTCTCATCCTGAATTTCTTGATCATTCAGCATACTTATTGAATTCCAAGGGGATGTTTGAGACATACAAAGAATGTAGGACTTTGCCCTTGTTCTCTTCCTTTCAATAATTTCTATTTTAGAATTGTTTATTTTCATTCTATTCATAATCTTGGGTCTATTCTGGCGTAGTTCATTGTCTATATTAGTATCCAGTAAAATAATGAGCAATAATTGTTTCAGCTTTAGCGTTAAACACAATTTAACACAATGCTACCATAGCTAAACAGTAGATAAATAGGAAAAGCTGCTCTTGCACAGGGTGAGGTATTCCATCACAAGAAAGGTTATCATTTTTTTTCCCTTTTAAGACGAGAATAGCAATGATAGTTGCTTTACAAAGAGTCCGATACAAGGTAAGGACTTGTGTGCTAGAGTGGACTGAATTATATTGAGTGCTGATATAAAATTATCATAAAAGAGAGAGCTGTAGGTTTTTCTGGAGTATTGATCTTCTGATTATACTTAGTAGAGGAGATTTTTCTAGTGTGCCTAAAGGATTTGGGAGCAAAATTCCCACTGATTTTTAGTGGGACTTGCATTTCTAAAGCTCTTTGGCATGTTTTTACTCAAGGAGGCGGGATGGGAGGCTTTGTTGCTTTGTTTTTAAAGGTCAATCGTACAGCAAATTTACAATCTCAGACAGATATTTTCTTGGTATTCACCACCTCCTGCGATTTATTTTTATATGGAGATATAAGTATATCTATCTGAGGGTTTTTTTTATATATCTTTGTTATATATAAAACAAACAGAGATATAATACACATGCATGCAGAGTGAGCTCATTTATGCCTCTTTAAAAGTCTCAGTGAGAATGGGGAGGTAAGGGAGTACACCATCCCAACAGAGGCAACTGGAGTTACTATGCCCCCTGGGTGCTGGGAGGTGTATCCCTTACAATATCTGAGTAACACGTTTAGCTATTAGGGCTGGTTGAAAATTTTTCATCTAAATTGTTTTTCAGCAGAAAATTGGCTTTTCAACAACAACAATTTTTTTTCCACAAGAAGTGTCGACTTTCTATTAAAAATATGGTTTTTCAATGTAAAAATGAGTGCCTGAAAACTGAAATATTTCAATTTGGAAATGTGTTGCTGGTCCTCATAAGAGTTGTAATTTGGCTGCCTCGTGTTCCCTTTCTCCTCAATTAGCCAGCTTCTCTGAATGGACTACATCTTCCATGATGCACTCACTACTTCTTCAAGAGGGTCAACCGTGATGCATCATGGGAGATATAGTCTGCCTAGGGAGCTCAGCCTATACAGGAGAATGAGAGCCTGAGGCACCCAAGCTGCAAGTCCAATGAGGCACTGTGGCAGCATTTCCAAACTAAAACATTTTGGTTTTCAGCTGAAATGTTTGTTTATTTTTTAATTTCCCTGAGGAAAATAATTCCACTTTTTGACTAGTTCTAATAGCTGTTTTTTTCAGCCTGCAGCACTCCCCCACTGCCACAGTAGGGGGTAATGGTTGTGGATCCATAACCCACGCTGAATTTGTACCTGTCCACTTTCTGTGTACCCCAGCACTGAGAACTAGAGTATGACTTCTCCTTGCACAGGTCTGTTACAGGGAGATTTCTCACCTCCCCCCCCCCCCCCCCGCATCATCTACCACTTTGCAGGAGGCAGCATAAAATATATGAGTTCTCTTATAGAATTGATATTGTTTCCAGACTCTTACCATAGTATAGAACATGTTTCCTTATCCATGTCAACTACACCCAATATTAAATATTTTTTGTCGTAAAATATTTGCTCAATGACAGTCAAGGGAAATTGGCAGTCATTTCTGTGTTTTTGCATTTCATTGTTAGAAGCTTTTGAACTTGTACTATGCACTTTTCCATTCAAAGGGAAAAATTGAGCCTGTCAGTTGATTTCCAGAGTTTGAGGATCTTATGCAAAGCAAGGTGTTGATTTACAGTGATCACATACCTATTGTTCTCCAGACTGTAGGACACAATAATCCTAATCAGATACTTCTGTGATTCAGAAAACTAAAATTATCTTGACTTCTACAAGATTGACTTTTACCTTCCTCTTACTGATTTTCTTTCCCCTATTTTATGTTTGGAAAATAAAGCCAGTTTTACACTTCCTGAATTCAAAACAGAATGTTTTATAGAAAATCAGTCTGGTTTAAGTTAATTGAGGCACATAACCTGCCGATGGTAGGTAGCAACCACATTCATCCAAGCCCCTTTCCTTTCACATTCATCTACCTTCTTTTTTCTTAACCCATCTGATATGCCTTGTGCTTAATGCAGTATCAGTGTGGTTCTGTTTGAAACACTAACTGAAACAATGGCATCAGGGGGTACCATGTATTCTTGCTCAATGACTGCCACTTTGCATTTGCTCAGTTTATGAATAAAAAAGGTATTTCTACCCTTCCTCTTTAAACTGTGATCTAAAAGTCCAACTGAGGTGTGTTTTGTTTTGTTGTTTTTCTAGCTCACACATCTTTGCCAATAGTAAATATTCTGTCAGTCAGTTTCTCTCAATTATGCATGTACAGTGCAGGGGCCTGGACTAGATGACCTCTCAAGTTCCCTTCCAGCCCTACACTTCCATGATTCCATGTTATTATGGGGTTGCATATAAATAATTGAGGACAAAAATTGGCTCTCCAAGCTGATTTCTGTTGGTACAAGTGGAAGACAGAATAGAATCTAGCTTCATCATCTTTTGTGTGTGTTAGATCTGCAATGATCACGGGAGTCAAGACACATCTTTGTTGCTAATATAAGTAGATATGACATTGATCTATTGAGTTAGAAGTTACCAGTTTCAAGTAGTCACTTTAGGAACTGGAAGCACACACATATTCTGTTCTGACCATAATTTTCTTTTGTACATTCAGATATGTACTATATGCATTTAAATTTGTCTGTCATTTTGTCTGCCACATTTTAATAGAAGAGTGTTATTTATTAGTTTTTTTGTTTGTTTTGTATTTTGTTTTCTTAAAAGTCCCTAGTTATGTGGTCAAGTTATACCTGACAGTCAAACTGGTTGAACATTTTCTGAAGGAATGTTTTTACATCAGAAATGCTTTTACAATGAAATTCAAACTTTCACTGGGGATATCTTGAGTCTGACAACATTTTGTTTTGAAAAAAATATAGAAATGAACTGTTTTGTTGAGGCTGAAATGTTCAATTTTGAATTGGAACATTTTGCTTTGTTTGTTTGCTTCAAAAAGGACTTAATTTATATTTTAAGTTATAAGCTAAAACATGAACATTGCAAACCAGAGGAAATGTTTTGATTTCATCAAAATGGAATATTGTCACTGACCCAAAATGAATGATTTAAAAAAAAAATTCACAGGAAATTTCTCAATTTCTTAGTTTTGTTCTGATTTGGAACAAAAACAAATTTCAAAATGTCAGAATTTCCCACAGAACTGAAATTCCCAAGTTTAGGCCAGCTCTGCCAAGGAGAAAATCATGTTTTGTTATTCACAGAAGGTAACAAGTAGCCAGTATTCCTTATCTGGGCAAATTTGTCCACCTTGCTTTATGTAAATGCATTGAGCAGTTTGAGTTTTGCTTTATCTGTACCATAGTTATGCTTTTTTTTTTTTTTTTTTTTTTTTTACAATTCATTTACACTGAGCTCAGAGGAGACTGTGTACAAACTTTATAAAGTTATTTTCAGCTGTGCTCAGATAGCAAAGTTTGTTTGGGCCTCTCTGTGTAGCTCCTTGTTTTATCTAGAATTTGACATTTGCTATTTACAAAGAAATGTGCAAGGAAATGGCTGACATTTGTGCTATTCTGTGTGATCACTGGATTTTATGTGACTGTAGAGATCAGAGCCACAGACCTGCTGAAATATAAGGCCTGATGATGCAGCTCCTTGCACCTTGTGTAATCATTTATACCTGTCCACAGTGAGTGCGTTGTTCTACACTCACATTGCGTCTCTTTTTGCAGGTGTGTAAGTGACCACACAGGGCAGTAGAGGCTTAGGATCAGAAGCTAAGGTTAGGGCCACGATGATTCCTAATATTCATTCTCATGTTGCAAAAGCCCCTGCATAAAGGCAGGGTTCATAGTCACTAAAAATCGTATCACAGTGAAAAAGTTTCACCCATCTGATCTTACCTGATTGCAGCACAATGTAATAATTTTCCTCACTTAAAATATGAGTGATTTTGTTCAAGTAGAGATAATCATAAAAAGATACAGCATGAACATTATTATAGAATTATATATCCAGGACAGTATTACAAAAGAAGCTAGTATAGTAATAAAACATTTCAACAGTGGCCAATTTGGTTTAATCACTAATGTCATGGAAACAAGACCATGTCCCACAGGTATTCCAGTCATTGATAAAAAAAGGTAAAGACACCCCCACAAGCCCCCAGTTTTACACCCTCCACCCGCCCAGCTTTTCTCCTCTCTCTCTCTCTCTCTCACACACACACACACACACACACACACACACACACAGAGCTGTATGCACTATCCATCTGAATATAGGTATACAACTCAATGTATATTATATAGTTATTCAGAGACATAATATTATAAAGCTAGAATTTACTACACTTGAGGGAAGAGGGGGTGTATAAAAATGCCAACTTGTGTTATAGGATTTTTACAGAATTTGAATAGGGTCTGCAATGTGTTGCCTTAATTTTGATTAAAATTCTTATTTTATTAAGGGAAGCATGTAACACCATGTTTGTCAACGTTCCCTTATTAGCACTCCTAAACATGCTGCACATTTGCCAGTGGTGATGCAGTTAGCATACAGTGAAACTCTTCACTGATTGCCTGCTAATCTGTGAGGATCTTACTAGTTCCCTTCATTATAGTATCAGCAAATTACAAGATGCTTGTTTGTTTCTGCTTGACTAGCTCTTTGACACTGCAAATATATTCCATAAAAAGAAATTGTATTGCTGTGCATTCATATCTCCTTCAGATGCTGGTTTTTTCCAGAGTACAGTTTCTGATATGATTGTAACTGTCAGTGATTGCAATATAAATGATTAATCATACTCTGTCATGCCATATACAAGACGATAGTGTATATTAAACATAAAATAGGGTTCCATTATTATTAACTTTTCAATGAAGGATTAAAATAATGGAAAATCCCATTTTGATTCATATTTCAGACTTCCAAATTCCAACTGATAGAAATTTCTATTGAAAGACTAATTTTTGAGTTATCTCGTAAACCAATAAATCTGAGAACCTCACCGCCCCTTACACTCTTTTAGCCTAGGTTATCCGGTAGTCTAACAAACAGGAATTTTTGCTGCACTGATCACTTGTGCAGATGTGAAATGTTAGTTCCATAGCAAAGTTCAGTTTTCCTTGCCTTGACTGCTTCACAACATATGGGGTACACAGAACTGCTCAAACTTTTCCATGTTGTCCAGCACCACTTCCTGGTGTGGATCTTGTCACCATTATTCCCAGCCTCCCTGTCCCGGTTCTGCATCTCCGCTTAGATATGAGCCAAAGGCCACTGAAAGACTCCTATTGACTTCAGAGAGCTTTGGATAACTCTTCTTTTAAGAATGGTATAAAAGAGACAAAATGGAAATAAACACTTGAATCTGATGGGTGATACTGCTTGGTTACATTCCCTTTTATTTGGTTGTTTACTTCAGCTCCTTGGTGTAGGATTTAGCATGTATTTGTATACAGTCTCCTTTCATTGCTTTCAGCCCCAGCCGCTCTAATCTCTCCACATCACACCTGGAGTATTTGTCACCTGACCCGTTTTGGTTTCCTGAACAAGTGTGATCCCTGTCAGTTTATAGAAAAGAAACACCTGACAAAAAAGAAACATTACAGAGATACCCAGGGATGAATCTTATCATCTGGTTGACAAAATAGTAACAATTCTAATACTTTGCACTCCTCCAGGGGTTTAAAGGAATCAAAAACTTGGCTTGTTCAGGTGCCTGTGAATTCCAGCTTCATTAGAGGACTGCTCCAGTGAAACAGAGATGGTATAGTGGCTCTATGCTACCCTTCTTCCCTCAGAGGGCGTGGCTAGGCAAAACGTGGTGTGTTTGGAAGCTTCAGTGAGCTCTGGGTATCCCTGTATGCTGGAATGGCCCCAAGTGGCTACAGGAGCATATGCCAATGACCAGCCACCTTTGCTCTTAGACATATCCAAACTGTGCTGAAAACATCTCAGATTCACCTCAGAATCTGGGTCCTGGGCTTGGATTTATTTGAGTTGTGGTTTTTTGGTTTTAATTGGAAACACCATCATTTATTTGCATCCAGGAGCATCTGTGTATTGGAGTCATCAGTTTCTTTCTCACTGTACTAAACATGGAAATTGGGCTATCATATTTACTCTTTGCTTGAAAGAAGCCCAGGCCTCTCTGTTTCTGCTGCCTCACAGTTCAGCTAGCCAAACAGAACACTTAGAAATGAAAGAAAAGCTCCTGTTGTCTTGTTTGATTAGACCACTAGGATGTCCTTCAGTGTCTGTGTTCTTGGTAAATGCTTAAACTTTGATTCCATTGAGGGACTCCTGGGAGATCATCTGGATAGCAAAGCAGAAGTCAAATTCTTTGTTCCATGTTTCTGATGCACTAGAAATTAATTGACTTTATTCATAATAATGCCTTGACTTGGCCAACAAGCAAACTTCAGTTTAGTTTGTTACTGACACTTAAAGAAACAATGTTAACGTGGTTCATGCCTATAAAAATGTGGATTATAAATTAACAAATACATATTACATTCAGTTAACTGCTTATTTATTTGAAGCCATTTATCAAAATTATTCTTTCAAATATTTTGACTCAGTGTAAAATATATATACAAAGCTATATTTAATGTAACTGCAGATAGAAGTCAGTGGAATTATCACTGACGGTGGTACATGAACAAAAAAACACTATATAAAATAGACTGCAGCCTGATTTTATAGATGAGCTTTTACATAATTTAGGTATCCTGAATTGTTTTTTGTAAATGTGACAAGTTAAATATTGATAGAGCAGTGACTTGATAGGAATGGAATATCCAAGGGCCTGTTGCTTAAGACCTTATGGCCAAGATTTTCAAAGCTGGATGCCTAAAGTTAGGCTTCCAAGTTCATATTTAAGTTCTTAAATAAGTTTTGGTCTGACTTCGAAAAGTTCTGAGCACCTAGCATCTCCCATGACTTCAAGAAGGTATGCAGGTGCTCAGCATTTTTAAAGATCAGACTAAAATGTAATTAGGAATCTAAACAGGAACTTGGGAGCCTAACGTTTGGCACCCAGTTTTGAAAATCACGGTGCTCCATAAGAGAGAAGCTGGATGGATTTAGATATAATTGTTAGCTGAAGTTCTGGAATTTAACTTGAATCTATGATCTTCTGATTGAAGGGGAAAAAGTGTTACCAACCAAGGTTTAATTCTGGAATAAAAGCATAGACACTGCTTCTAGTGAATTATCATGTTTCAATCAAACCTTTTTAGTTGACTTCCTTCCGGAGTATTTAAATAAGCCGCTTATTTATTCCATGACTCCTAAGAGAATTACTGGATACCAAATTGAAACTGTCTGAGTTTCCATCCCGTTGAATTGAATGCTGATCTTTATTCCCTCCACCCTTCCCCCTTCCCAAAGGTTTGTCGTCTTTAAAAATACAGATTTCAATTAGAACATGGTTAATGCAGAAACGTATTCGGTCTTCCCCGTAAATTCATATCCTTCTTTAAAACTCTGTGCTGTTATCTCCATTGATCAGAAAGCCCTGCTTAGAGTAATCTAGCTTAGTTTTATGAGGAGTTTACACTTCAGGCACTGAAGCCTTAATAAAGCAAGAACATTTATGTTTTCATCAATTTTAACTAACCTACAGTACTTCAGCCTTCAGATCTGATTTATTTGAAGGGATATCATTGGAAGGCAGTATCTATAGTGTAAGCTTTCATTAGAAATTGATTTTGACACATTATTCAGTGGTGTTGCTTATGCCTAAGGCTGGCAATGCTGTTTTTCTTTTCATCTCATTTGCTCTTTTACACCAACTGACCTTTGTTAAACCATATCCACCTGATTAGTTAGTGTCTTGCACAGAAACAAATTTAAAAAACAAGCAAGCATGCTTTGATCTGGCTGCACTGGATAATTGTATCTGTTTACCTTGGTTTCACTTAGGCTTGGCCTCCAGGACATAGTGAGAGCTCAGTTATATTTGTAATATAGCTACTATGGTAATTTTGAATGTCTTATTCTTCAACCACATTGTCACACAAAGAGGATTAATTTGTAGTGTTAGTGTTATGCCATTTTTAAATGTATGTGTGGATGTCACAAAATTGTTAAGATTAAGTCTGTTCTATGGTGTACAAGCACTGCTTGGCTTAAATGTTCCTTAGTTTTTGTAATGTTTAGTGATGGTAAATGTCAATTCATATCAGACGATTTATAAGGCCTAAAGGAATCGGTGACTTCCAAAGACCTCTGTGACTTCAGCCAGCATCAGCTGGGAGCTGCAGGGTCTCTTGCCACCTGTGGAGGCAGAGAGCTGCGGGATACCTCCGTTGCCCCTGGCGGTGGGAGCCACCTGCAGCTCCCGGCCACTGCAGGCGGCAGGTGGACCCACAGCTCTGGGACACCATGGGCGGCAGGGGGGACCCCCACAGCTCTTGGCAGCTGCTTGCAGTCGGGAGAACCTCCGCAGCTCAGAGCTGTCAGCGGAGTGGGATCCTGGAGCTCTGAGCCGCCAGAAGAGGGGATCCTGGAGCTCCAAGTCTCCACAGTGGTGGGGGCCCCTGGAGCTCCCAGCTACACTCAGCTGCCCTGGCTCCTCATTTTGTCACAGATATTTTTAGTAAAACTCAGGGAGAGGTCACAGGCTTCCTTTAATTTTTCATTATTGCCCGTGACCTGTCCATGACTTTTACTAAAAATATCCATGACTAAATCTTAGCCTTAACTATTAGATAAGACCCAGGTCCACTGGAATTTCAAATAACTGTTCTTGTGTCCAAGCACTACCTGTTTTGTTTCTATAATGTCTTTGTTCTTTTCTTTCTATAATGGGGAAGAGAGCATGTTCCATGGTGATTCAGCTGAACTCTCTAGGTACGGCTGAAATTTACAACTTTATTTCTATATCATTATCACTGTAGCTCCTTTGAGACTATAGAAATAAGTAGATTTCCCTCTGCACATTCATTGTTCTGGCAGTCTGAAATCTACTGGCATTCAAAGTATTACAAAAAACTAATAATGGCAAGTGTATGAAAATTTCAAACAGCTTTCAAGCAACATTGTATTTAATATATTTTAATATATTTCATTTATTGCAATTATTCTTCAGAAATTATTGAACTTTCATTATTTTATGAAAATATAATACATTATTTTAATCTAATTTAACAGTTTTATTGTTTTAAATAGTTGGTGTTTAATTTAAACTTTTGTTTTAGCAAGATTTCTGTGTCTGAGATGAGGTAAATACAGCCTGAGAAGTGTTTTAATATTTGGGGGAATTTCTCCAGCTTAGAACACAGTTCATTTGAGATTAGTCTCAGAATAGTTTGGACTGCATAGGACATAGCCTTTTCTAAATGTCTAAGGCTCAAATGGTGAATGGCACTGCAGAACTCATTAGCAACAGTGTGTTCCATTCAGTGCTTTCAGAACTGCAGGTCCTATCGGAAAGACAGGTCTATATCCATGACAGTAACCTATCTTATTGCTTACAGTATGGATTTTTAATGTCTACTTTCCTTTGTTGCTTTGTTTTATTGGGGACAACTTTCCTTTTGTGCAGCCAGCATTGTTGTTGCCTGACCTCTTATCTTGGTCTTACAATATGCAGGAGGCTTTTATGTGTGCAAATTTATTCTAGTAATCATTATGCTAGGTGATTATTCTTTCATTTAGAAAGACAGGCTTTTGTGAAAGCTTGCTTTGCAAAACTTTGAGGTTTGACTTAATGCTTAATAAGGTACAGAAATATTTAGTAGAAAGAGCTCTTTTCCTAACCTCTGAATGTGCAGCAGTCTGACTTTTCATAGCCTGCTTTCTAATCTTAGTCACTTGGAAAGCTAGGTCAGGCTTTCATGTGCTCACATTAACAGGGTTTCACATTTAAGGGCTTGCACTCTGAGTGTTGACAACTTTTCTGATTTTTCCGGGAGTTACAGAATTTCAGCCAGGGCTAGAGCCAGTCTTGCAATGATGGGAAAAGCTCCTGCCCCCTCATGATTTCTGATAAGGCCTGGGGGAAAACCACCTCTGACCACTCACTCACCTCTTGGGGACAAGCAACCAAGCAGAGTTGTTGCAGAGGGCAGGCAGAGCTCTTCCTCTCCTCAAGAGCCAACACCATTCTCACCAGTCAGGAAAGGAGAGGAGGGAGCAGAAAAAGCCCAGCAACTCAGAGCATCTCTGCTCCCTGCATCCCTTGTCCCTCCTGTAAGGAACAGGACCTTTCCTCCGTCCCTCTCTGGGAAGGGAGAAGAGAGAGGAGAATCCCTGGAGCTTCCCCCTAGTTTGGAAGGGGAAGAAGGGGACCCTTCTGTAGCCCCGTCAAGCCTGTGAGAACCCATGGAACTGCAGGAGGAGCAGAGGTAGGGCTGGGGGGGGGGGGCAGGGGAAGAGAACTTATGTGGGGTGACTGGGGGGACAGGGCAGATGTGGGAGCTGGGGCGGATTGGTATGGGGTTCAGGGAGATAGGATTGATTTGGGGGATGGGGGTCAAGCAGATGTGGAGGTGAGAACTCCTTCACTAGGGGCCAAAATCACCTAACTCTCTACATTTGGGAGAACTAGCAACACTAATTGCTGAGGGCTAACCACAGGTAGAGTTAAAAGAATCAAAAGTCAGAGCAAAATATCATATACCATACCATGTCAGACATCATACTTCAGAATTGGAGGGGGTCTGATCCTGTTGATGGTGGCAGTACGGCTGCGGTGTTGGCTCAAGGTATACCACAAGTTCTGCCCCTAACCTGAACTCCATCCACACAGAAAAGTCAAGTTTAGTGGTGCTTTGAACTTGAGCCAGCTGGCCTGCCAAGGGGACCCGGATTGAAGCTCGGGTCGTGCTAACTATGGAGCTAGTAATGCACTGGGGATACAGCTAACGGCTACAGCTTGAGTTAGCACAACTCTTCAGTAGTGCCATCCTCAGAGTTTTTTACTGTGATTGTCATAATTAATGCATTGTTATAGTCTAATCTAAACTTTTGAGAGGGAGGGAAAGAAAAGTCAGTCCTCTGTGAGTACTGGCAGTTCCTTTATGGTTCAAGGGAAGATTTCAGTTTGCTTTCTCTCTGCCCCAATAGAAATTCCAGTTTTTAAAATCACTTCTGAAATGTCTGGAATTGGATATATTTGAACAGATTCATTTCTGTTTTTCTTTTCCTGAATATATTAACTGGAGGTTGTTGGGAAGGGTGTTGGAGTAGGAATAAACGAGAGATTGTTGTGTTTTTTTTATCTATTCAGGATATTTTAAAAGTTAATATATTTAGATTTTTCAAGAACAGCAATTTAAAATGCTGTTTGGGAAAGGTGGAGTGACCCTTGATTTTCACAGAACACTCTTTTAATGTATCTTTTTTATTCTTCTTCATCGTCACCCTAATGCTAAGCTCATTGAAGTCATAGACTTCAGTGGACACCTTGGAACAGATCCCATGGAAGCAATGTAGAAAACGTGACACCCCTTTTATTTATTGGTCCAGC
Organism: Caretta caretta; assembly: GCF_965140235.1. Lineage (NCBI taxonomy): Eukaryota > Metazoa > Chordata > Testudines > Cheloniidae > Caretta > Caretta caretta. The sequence continues at coordinate 69,665,561 of NC_134214.1, read as the reverse complement.
AAATATTCGAATGAAATCACAGGATCAAATCATTCCATTGTGTAACTCTTATGAAATCAGTGATTATACCAGGGATGAATTTGTCCTTGGCATCATAGGGATTGATTCCCCTTTTGTACATGTATAAATTGAGGACAGCACAGTCATGCTGAGGTAAAACTGGTGGAAATGATAGATGAATAATGCACTTAGGCATTCATGATGGAAAAGAGCCTGTTAGATCATCCAGTCCATCTTTCAACAAATCCCAGACTCTTCCCCAAAGGACACTTTGTTTGTCACCACTCTTCCACAGACATACAATAAATAAAACAAAATGATTCAGACAGCATAAAGCTGCAAAGAAAACCAGACCAAATTGGATCATTCCTGGAAAAATGAGGCCTGTGCTGTGGCATATATTAAGGGGAAGTGATTTCCAAAGCAGAGCTAGGCAAATAATTCATAACAAGCAGTTTGACAAATTTTGCTTTTTTTTTCTGTTCATACATAGACTTCCGTTATTATGAATTTGTTGTTCTGAGTTATCCAATGACTGTTTCATGCAGAAAAATTTCAATCTGTGAATTGCAAGGAACTCTTTGTTTCATTATTAGCATTGTGTGATTAGTCAGCTTAGGCATGTTTTAGTTTCCTTACGGGATGGGTAAGCTCTAATAAAGGGAAGAATATAGCTCTAATAAAGGGAAGAGTGGCACAGTATAGCTCTAATAAAGGGAAGAGTGGCACAATCAAGTCCGTAGGCCAGGGCCGGCCCACAACATTTTGGCACCTGAGGCGGGGAGCTCAAATGACGCCCCCTTACCCCCTCACTTGGGCCAAAACTTTGAAAGGTCTCAATTCTGCCTTCTTCCTGTTCTACTCCTCTCATGGTACTGCTCTGCAACCTACCCCAATAAAGAAGAACTAACAACTTAAAATGCCTTGTTCAAAAATTTTAAGTAACTCTTAACTTTCAAACACCTGAACAGCAAATGTAACTTTTCTTGTCTGCATAGTAAACACTGGCATTTTTATCTGTTTGAATAAAAGTGGTGCTTTCCGTGCCTTCTTGGTTGCAAAGATTTGGTTGCTTCCTGAAGGTCCACAGTCTGGGCCAGCTCATGCTCTATTGATATGGTTGCAAGGCCGACTAGCCTCTCCCGTGTCATAGTGGAGCATAGATGTGTTTTTATTAACTTCATCTTGGAGAAGCTGCGTTCTCCACTGGCAACTGTTACAGGAAGTGTTAGAAGTATGTGCAGAGCAACAAAAGCATTTGGAAAGAGGGTGGTCATCTTATTTGTGCACATATATTCCAGAACAGCCTTTGGAGTTGATCCTGCTGAAATGCATCTTGAAGGGATTTTCAGTTCATCACCTAAATCACTCGCATCAATATCGCACATCTCATCATGTGTCAACACTGTCTCTAGTGCCCTGCATTGCTGGTGTAGGTCTTCTTCAGGTATAGTGAGGAGTTTTGAAATATCATACAACATCCCAAATATGCTGCTGTGTTCCTTGAGCTGCATGAAACGTTCTTCAACTGACTGTATTGCACAGTCTAGCACCTGGTTAAACAATTAAACTTTGAATTGTTGTTTGGGGTCTCTTATGGGATTATCCCGTGCCTCATAATAAAAATGTATTCTTCTACGGTGACTCTTGTATTCTTGAATGGGTGGGAAAATAGCTTCAGTGTGAAGTTCCTCTGCCAGCTTCTGTACACTCTTCAGAATGTTTTGAAATCCCTCATCTGACCGGTAATGCTGTAGATATGACTTTGCTTTGTCCAGTTGTTCCATTGCTCCAGATATATCAAGGTCAACACCTTGGAGTCTCTTCCTTACAACATTTATTTCAAACAGTATGTCATGCCACATCACTAAGCCACACAGAAATGTGAAGTTATGTATGTTTCTGGTGATTCCATTTCCCTGTGCCACTGTTCTCCCACGAACAGTTTCTGTCATAGCATTATCCTCCATAATGGCAACTAGGGCATCATCTCTCTTCCCAATTTGGTCTTTGATAGGGTTTATCGCCTCCACTCGACTTTCCCATCGTGTGGTACTCAGTGGTTTCAGTGTCAGAGAGGATGTTCCCACATGTTGCTTCAAAATTTGCCATTGATGAGTTGATGCAGAGAAAAATACATAGATACTTTGAATTACATTAAAAAATTCAGCAGCCTCACTAGAAGTTGATGCTGCATCACTGACCACTAAGTTCAATGAATGAGAACTGCATGAGAGAAAAAAAGCGAGGGTTTAACTCTCAGATCCGTGTCTGCACTCCTCTGTTCTTTCCTCTCATGTTGGCACCATTATCATAGCCCTGACCTCTCATGTCAGCTATCGCGATTCCCCTGTCTTCCAGCTTTTTAAGAAGCACATTTGTCATACCAGCTCCTGTAGTATCATCAGTGTCAATAAATTCTAGAAAATGCTCTCTGACAGTCACCATTGAAGGGACATTTTCACTAGGTTTTGTTGTTGTTACAAAACACACCGTTAAAGTCATTTGTTCCATATGGCTGATGTCAGGTGTGCAGTCCAGAATAACAGAGTAATGTTTTGCTGACTTCAGATCTGCCACAATCTTCTGTTTGACTTTTGTTGCCAGCAACTGTATGATCTCATTTTGAATTGTTTTTCCAAGGTAATGGTGTGTATACATTTCTTGGGTGGTGACTCTTCTTAGATGCTCCTGGAGTACAGCGTCAAACTCAGCCATCGGCTCCACAATTTTAAGGAAGTTTCCATTGTTTGGCACATACAGCTGATCTGAAGTGCCACACAGTGCTAGATTTTGGGCAGCAAGCATACTCACAATGGCAATGAACCCTTTCAGAACATTTTTGCCAGTAAAGAGACTCTGATGCAATCTTCAACTGATGCTGAGCATCTATGGTGGCCTTTAACCTTAGTCTCATCTCAAGCTCTTTCCACCTATGGAATGCTCTCTGGTGATTTGCTGCCTTCTCATGGCATGCCAGATTTCTAGTCAGATTTTTCCAGTCCTTTGTTCCTGTAGAACCCAACGTGGCTGGAACATTAGACTGAAAGAGTTTGCAACAAAAACAGTATGCAGCTTTCTGGGTTTTTGAGTACATAAGCCATGACCTCTCTACTTTGTTACCATTGGGGATTTCAGGCCAGTAATGTGTTGGATAGAAATTTCTATATTTATTGTCTTTGGGGAACATGACGTTTTTCACTTTTTGTGGCCCATGCAGTACAAGGAAGTCCCTCAGGCTACTGCTCAAGTAGGTCCACAGTCCTGGATCATCTAGACTTAAGGAACTAAACTCAGCAGCAGCTGTTTCTTGCACCTCCATCACACTCTTCTCTGATCTAAACTTTTCTTCAGGAATGTGCATGGTTCCATCCATTTGAGATGGAGATATGGATGCTGCAGTAGCTGCCAGGTTACCTGCACTCTGACTAACTGGAAGATCAGCCATCTCCTCACCACTCACATCCTCACTGGGCCAGAAGGCTCACCATGGACATTTGTGTCTATGTATCTCAGGAGAGCTCCTTCCTGCTTAGATAGAAATGCTTCCTTTGCTTTCTTTCTTTTTCTGAAAGCTGCCCCAGGGGGGCGTTTTCTTCTTTCAATCATGACTGCTGTTCTGTGCCAGCTATATTGGCTCTCAACACTTAATTGAAGGGGACAAATAAGCAGGATGGTAGCAGGGCCTGAGTGAGGGAAGATATCAGCGTTTTAAGGGCCTAACTGGCTCCTACTACTTCAGTTGACTGCCTGTTCTCCTCAAGTATGTTCAGGGAAGCAGCAGGAAACAGGAAGCTTCCTGAGAAGCTGATGTTAATCAGTCAGGCTCCTGGGGGTGCTAGAGAGGTACATAAGAGGCTCCTCCTCCTCCTCTCTCTCCCTGCAGCTCCTGCTGCTTTCTGTTATTCCCTCTCACCTTTTCTCCTGCCTGCCTGTTATGTCTCTTGTGCCCTCCTTCCTCCAGCACAGCACTCCACCATCTCTGTGCATTTAGAGCAGAGAGAATACATATGCACCAGCGGCAGACACAATTTTCTACACTCTGGAAAATTTTCTACAGTCTGGCACCTGAGGCAGTCGCCTCAGTTTGCCTCATGGTAAGGCCAGCCCTGCTGTAGGCTTTTGATTCTCAGAGAGGGCATGGCCAATTTTGTAGCACGTAGGAGGAGCTGATGTGGGACGATGTTGAACACATTTTAAACCTTTTTTTCTCCTGAGGCTACTTGAATCAGGCCATATCTGAGACATCACTGCTAGAAAAAATTAGCTGACTGTAATGTTACAGAATAGCATCAGATTTAAAAATAATTTTTGCTCGGCATATTGACGCAACTTAATTGACTATAGCATGTGCATGCATGGCTTCCGCTTCAAAAGGTGTACATGCATCTTTGTCTGGCTTTTTCTATCTGTGAGCCAGGACTCTGGGCAAGATTTTTCATCCTCCTAGCTGCGAAAGGTGCAATAGCCTTTTTTTCCTCCATCTGGTTTAACTAGAATAGTGCTCAGGCTCTGGTGCCTGGGTTATTAGGCATGTGACCCCTCACTGTGGTGCTGTATTTTGCTAATCCCCCTACAACAGTATTTCAAACATACAGTACCAAGTTAATTAACTGGCCTCCACTTATATCAACTACTATTTGTCACAGTCATTGTTAAAAACAAAGTAAACAATTGCAGTGTTAGTTTAGGTATATAGTCCTGGAGAATGGTGTGGACAGGGTCCTGACTAGGCTAACAATGAGGAAACAACATCATTTATGTAATGCTGTGTTATTATTTTGCAGCATTTCACTGCCAAGGTCCTTCTTTCAGTCTGGTCTCCAGTTTTCCGTCAGCTGTCCCCATTTCACCCTGACACACATTGCAGTAAATTCAGTATTTCAGTAATATAAGTATAGTTCCATGCCATTTATTTTAGCATGAAAATCAATTTATTGTAGGCTGCTGCCAAACATTCAGTGTGTTGTGGGGTTTTGTACTGGGGGAAAAAAAAGGCTTAACTGCATTGTAGAAGTTGTACATCGTGAGCTGAAAGTTTTGGCAATCAGAGCGAAAAGATACCAGAGAAGGTGTAATCTTCAAAGTTTTGGTACCAGGAAGCAGTTAAAGCTTTTGGATATGGAGAGAGATGTATCTCTTTACTGTACAGGATGGAGGTGACTTTACATTTTTGGGGAGGATGATTTCTATTCCTTCCAATACCCCAGTAACCCTTCCCAACACCTAATTGACTCTCTGCAGTCGGCTCTGATTGTTAATACAATAACCGTACTAGCTTTCAGGAACACAAGTTAAAGTTTGCAGATAGGCCTCCAATTTCTTAAGGCTTCATGCAGGTTAGCAGTACAGAAGCTGAGGTAATGAAAAGAGCCAGAAACTAGTGCCTTTGTTCTTGCTGCAGAAACAAAAAGAAATGAACTAGAGATTGCCCTGATGTGGTTTTATCTATAGCTCATAGGGTTTAAATGATTCCCTCTTGATTGCTACACAACTCTTTGGTGCTGGAACTCTTTCTCTGCTGGAGATTCATCTCATTAGTTGTACCACCTCTCTTGCTGCATTCTGTCAGAGCAGCATGAAAGGCTATTGATTAAAGGCTTAACTCCCTCTTTATCACAGCTAATTATCATTTTATGGCCAGGTGCTAGATTTGAAGACACTGCTTTTGGAGCGACCTCTAACAAATGGAGGAATGATTGGAGCTGCAGTGAGCCGCTCACTAAGCATTCTGACTACGTAGAACATGATCTGGTAAAGCTATCAAATTTAAAGTCTGCACTCATAAGAAAGAGGAAGAATAAAGACTTTCTAACTTTGTCAGGCATCAAGCTATTTGCACACTCTGTAGAACATTCACTGCTTTTCTTCGCTGAGTGCACACAACCATCTATATTGCCTGTTAACTTCTCCCTTTCTTAGTTACCCATTTGCACTTTCAATTTACAAAGTTTCCTGGTATTTCCTTGCCCTGTAAAACCGAGAAAACCTTGCTCATGAATTGGTTGAGGGAGCTGCTGCACTGCTAAACTGGGGGAGTTGGGGAGTGAGATGCTGAGAGAATATACTTCTGAAAATATGGCACAACTAGTTAACCAGGTCAAAGAGCACGATGTGCTAGTTAAATATACTTTAAAATTCTAAAGTTAGACTTCTTTTGTTCCTAGCTAGGGATGATATTTCTTCTAAGTTAAATGGTGTGTACACATTCAAAAAGAGAAGTATTCATTGTGTTGTGATTTTTAGAATATAGCTCTATGGAGAACTGAGGGAATTATGTCTAGTAATTTTTATAAATATCATATCCTCATCGAGTTATCTATTTATGAACATGCCTGAATGCTAGGAGTTAAATCAAAGGAAGCTGTAAACGGGGAAACCCACAAGAATCAAAAAAATTGCAAAGATACGGCTCCCTGAGGAAACAATAGAATGGAATTAGCGATTGGGGAATGCCCCGTCTGCCTGCTGGAAAGGTACTCTTCCCAAAGCTGAGTCTAACAGCAAAGGGGGCCCTAAAACTTCAAAGATGCTAGAAAAGGAAGTAGGGTTGAGTGAGTGGCCTGAGACTACCCAGAGTGTTTCAGTGAAAGGTGACAGTCTGAGAAGACATAGCAACAGGGAGCCTGCTGCAGCAGGACAGGCTGCTTCTCCCTGCCGGAGATGGAGTTAGCTGGGTGGAGGGGAATGTACAAAAGCTGGCAAGGAAAGATTAAGGTGTCCGTAAGTCCCATATGTATAGGCCTTTTATTGTTTTACCCTCTGCTCTACTTGCTTTGGAGAATTAATATAATGCTTTGTTTTGAAGATGCTTACGTTGTAGGGTGACCAGATAGCAACTGTGAAAAATCGGGACTGGGAGTGGGGGGTAATAGAAGCCTATATAAGAAAAAAGACCCAAAAATCGGGACTGTCCCTATAAAATCGGGACATCTGGTCACCCTTTTACATTGTCACAGCTTCCCAAAAGAGGGAGGCTCTTTCAGGTGCCAGAACAGGACCCACGAGGCTGCAGCCCAGAGGTCCAGTCTCAAACAGAAGTTGAACTGTCTCATTCAACCAAGAGTGAGGTGCAGGAAGTCAGGGCTGTCACCTAAGGGGTGCATTCAACAGAGGCTAAAGGGGTCTCACTTTAGCCATGTCAGACATTTTCTTGAGAGAGAATGAGTTTATTTTTTGAACACAAACATTTTTTATCATAGAAAACTATATATTTTCATTAACCCAGATGACTCTCCGCCCCCAGTGTTATTAAAGAAGAAGGCAAAGCACTGTGACATCTTAAGCACTCAGTTCAGGCTGACTCCTACTGCATTTCTAGAAACATACAGTTCACATCCAGGGCATGCTGGACATGCTCAGAGGTTGAATGTAAGAATTTGCATAGTTACTCTGTGTCACTAGGCTCTTTCCCAACCTCCTTTACAACCACAGCCTTCACAACATATCAAGTTCAAACTTGCCTGGGGATTTAATTTTTTTAAGCTTTATACTTTAATAAAGGAATCAACACATGACATGGTTTACTTCTGCCTCACTAAATCTGCCTTGCTTCATATAATATTGTGTCTCTCCTTTTCCATCCCACTATTGTTGCTAGCCTCTACCATCTGTTTCTTAACTTCATCCACAGCCATTTTTGTGCTTTTTTACATGCCTCTCCTTAAGCATGGAACATCCTCCCTGAGCCCCCCTGCAAGTCACTCTTCAAGACCAATTTTCTACACCTTGATGGCTACCAGAAATTACCTGTTGTGGAGAAGGGACTTTTATTAATTTGAAATAGTTTGATTCAAGATGTTGTTACAGGGTAAGCATTAAACAGAATTCTGTGATGGGGTATGTTGTGGGACAAAGACCAAAAAGAACATGTGCCACTGGGTGCACAGAGACACAGAAGCTTGTACTGCTGGACAGAAGCTCCTCTCAGATTGTCCATTTGGAATTTTGGGAGTTGGTTGGCTTCTCAGGATAGAAGGAGCAGCATCACAGAGGAGGTCAGGGACTGTGATTGGGCCCTTATAGGATTAGGCTTCTCCCAGTGAAGTAAGAAGTTGAAGGGTTACTGAATGCTGCTATGTGTATGTTATATTTAATCTGGTTAAATACAAGTTTGGTGTTTTTTTCAAATCTCACAGCTGGAGGTGTAGTCGATTTTGAAGAGATTTTCAGGGTTCTCAAAATAGAGTTAGGAAAAGCAGACAGGATTGCTCCGTGTTCCACAGGTAAGTTATTAGTGACCCAGAGACATGGATGTTGAACAAGGTGTGTGCTGACAAAGGGACAGTTGGTGACACCAAACAACAAAGTCATGGCTGAATGCTAGAGGGGATAGTTGGCACTGATAAAAATATGATTATATGGTTTACCCTTCTTCCTCACCCTTTTGTATGTGGCCTGCTTTCTTAAATGCTGAGTTCTTTGTGGGAGGGACTGTCTGTATTGTACAGATTGAAATCATCAAGCACATAGAGGGCACTGTCAGAGCCCAGATAATTAGCAATACTCCTTTTGTTAAATTATTCAGAATATTAACTATAACCCTATTAAATATATAATGCTGCTCATTTTTTTCATGGTTTTATGCTCTTCTGTTGTTTCTTTCCCATCAAAGATAGTAAATCAAATTGCACATGGAAGCACTCTTTTTGTGAGTCATACTTAGCCGTGGCATCTATGGGCAGTCTTTCATTAATTCTTCAGCAGTGAGACAGTAATCAAACTGTGTTTATGCACACACGGTATAATGCATCCTATTCTGAAGCTTAAAGTATTCTCCTTGTGTGTCAAGCAGACCAAGTACCCAGAAGGACAATAAATGGACTAAACCCTTAGACCTTTGGAAATAAATAGAATGTAAATCTGACACACTTTTAACCTGCAATGTAAATAAGTGCAGTATCCTCAGTCACAGAATATTTTGTTATCCGTGTCCTCTCCTCCTTTTCATTAGCCTGGTTAGGTTTAGCTGTTGTGGAATTTCAGCTGCAATTTTTTTTTTTCAAATAAAAAGAAAAAAAGGATTTTACCAAAAAAAAAAAAAAGGGAGGGGGGAGAATGCTCATCGCTCCCCTCAGTAATGTTTTTCTCTGCTCATATGGGCCAGGATTACATGGTTTTTCCAAACTCTCAAAGTTCCAGTAATGATAGAAAAGGCCCGTTGGGTCAACATGTCCAGACAACTAGTGTTTGAGAAAATAATGAGGACATCCACATGAGCAAGTGATGGGAAGTATGGGGGATGTCACTGCTCTGTAGTGTCTATGGATCAGTGACAATAAGACTGTGGGATTGAAGTGATACGTCCAAAGGAATAATAAGGCTTTGTCTGAGTAGGTTAAACTGTCAGCCTCGGCTAAAAATGTTCTCCTCGGGGCTAGGTATTGTTCCACAGAACCAGACGATGATATTTTCACATTAATATATTGTACAGGCAGAATTTTCATGGCCATTTGACTTTTTCCATAGTTTATCCACATGCTTGAGCCTAAAAATAACTTTATTGTATATTTTCCTGTTGAATTTAGGGCCAGCCTTTTGTGCTGTGATGAAATGAAAGAGATTAAAGATGTTAAATTGTTATCAATAATGCTTAAATATGGTCTGGAACTAGTTCCTATTGTGAATATGCTGTTGTTTGGTCTACAGTAGAATATATATTCATATGAACATGAACAATTGGATGTCTTTTTAAAACGTGCTCTAGCTAACCACAAGTTATTGGGTTTGATTCAGGAATCACTGGGTGACCTGAGTATGTGGGTCATCAGATTAAATGATCACAGTGGTTCCTTCTGGCCTTAAACTCTATGAAACTACATATCTCATTCTCTTTGTAACACCTTCAGTAGCAGCTCAGCTCTTGGGGCATTAAAGAGGTAGCATAGCAAAGATATGTTTATTGTAGTGCATTGCTGGAGCAAGTGACTGTATAATTCTGAAGGACAGATTTATTGTGAGCAGCTCTTGTGTGACCACAGAATGGTAGAGGGGCGAATGAGAAAACTTCCTCCTAACTTGCATGGCACAGTAGCATACCCTATGTTTTGGGTTTCTTTTTCCCCATGCTCAGGGAAAATGACACCACAAACAGAGCATGGCCCTGCCTTCACCTCTCCCTCTCCCACTGACCTGCCGAAATGGTCAGCAGCCATGGACAAAGGGGATGATATGCCCCTTGTGAGCAGTGAGCAACACCAGGAGAGAACAAGACTGCTTGAGATATGTTCTCCCACGTTTCCCTTCTGGGGCAGTGCAGCTCCACAGCACTGCCTACACAGGATGGGAGCCACAAATGCACGATCTATCCCTATGTATTTTATCTGGAAGATGTACAGACCTGTCCCTGAGTGAGCACTTGAGAAAAGGAGTAGATTTGTTATTTACAGAGAAAATGCACAGACATTTCATTATGAGTTTGGGGCTGCTCAGAGTCAGACCTTTGACTTATTCCAGATATTGTTTGGATTTGGCCTGTCTTTTTTGGAAAGGGAGTGGAAGTGTTGTGAGGCTGCTGCTGCTTTTTCATATGCTTCTTTTTTTCCATTTCCCCATCTTCCTTAAAAGTTTGTGTTTCTCTTGCTAAAGTGCCAGCCTTATGGTGGTGATTTGTTGTATTCTTTGGGAAGCATAATGTGTAGAAATTTAGTCCCTGCTACAACACAGATGACATGGTCAAATATCACATTTTCAATACCTGCCATAATGCAGGAAAAAGCTGATAAGGACACACCAAGCTTTTGACCATTTATACGTGTGTGTGTGTGTGTGTGTGTATATAGCCTGTTCCGTTTATTTACTCCATAGTTTTCTGCTTGTGACAGACATTCAAATTATATATATATATATATATCTCAAAGGAGTAAACACACTAAATAAATAGTGAGGATGTCTAAAATTTATTTTATTTATAGGCATTCTAAGAGGCTCATCACCATAGACTTACAAGGTGTCATGTCATCAGTGAAGATAAATGTCATGTCAGATTTAAGCCATTGTTTTTATAGGAATAATTTAAGTATCCCTCCTCTCCCCTCTTCTGCCCTGCCCTCCCAGGGTATTTTCTCACTTAATGTAAGAATATGTTTCTCTTGCTGCCTCAATTATCACTAGTATGCTGCCACCTCTCTTCAGATTTCTTCTTCCACTCTGGGGAGGGAAGGGGGCATAACTGGTTCGGATGTAGCTTAGCACACTTACCTAGAAACATAATCCAATTCTTGTAAACAAAATAACTTTATATGTTAACTTTAACACTTTTATCCAGTGGCTTTGGATGTCCCGTCATGCAGTCGGATAACTGGAGTTTACCTACATTTTCATTGTACTGGCATAGATACTGTATCAAAACATAATAATAAAAGTAAATGATAAAAGATGACAGATCCTTCATTTTTTTGCTTTTCAAGTGCAAAACAGGAAAACAGCAATGTAGTAATTCACTCAACCTTTGAGATGTTTTGGCTAAGTTATAAACAATTTAAAGGACCTTGCAAAATCAATTATGTTTAAATTATCAGCAATGAATAATTGCCCCATTCTCCCCCTGAAAGGAAGATCTTTACCACAAGTTAACATGCACCGAGCCTTGACACTTCCTAATTTCCATCTCTAAAGTTATTCACCTGGTCCTCTGTCACTTTATTAAATCTGGTGTAAATCAATCAAATAGATTTTCATATATTTTCTCTGCAAACATGCACAAATGCATTACTGGTGGGAAATAAAAAATGCATTTTAAAGTCTGAAATGGATTTCTGAGTAGGAAAATAGACTCTGTTTGTTAAAAAGCATGCCATCTGAATTTAAAAACCTCTAACTAGTATCCAGTATGAATCAGGCTTTTCTTGAGTTAAGCAAATCCATTAATGGTGAAACTCAGCACTGTGTGGCTTTCTTAGACACAGAGAAAAGGTATGTGTTAAATAATGTTAAGTTCATCTAAGAAGTGTAATGATCTCCGTTCTTTAGGTGCCAGCATGTTGGCTACTAACTGCTTCCTCTTAAGGGGTTTTACTACATAAACACACATTTTAAATACCTCTTGGTTTTTGGGGTGGATTTAAGTAATATAATTAACAGGCTTGATTAAGGGGCTCACTCTATAGCCTTTACTTGCATGAGTAGCTGATTTAGCTTCCCTGTGATTATTTATATGAGTAAAGGAGTTACGCTTTACACAGTTAGAACCTCTGGATTATGAACTGAACTAAGCTAGTGAGCGTAGCTTGAAGGGAACATTACGTCTTTAAAAGGAACAGAATAGTCAAATTTTGGCTTTTGCTCTGCATGATAAAAGATTAAGGTGTTTGTTGCAGCGGAAAGTTAGAAACTTTTGGACACCATAAAGTATGACAGAGTAGGGGTGTTCGTGTATATATGTTAGTATATACATACACATCAGTATGTGTGATTCTGATTCTTTTTAAGAGAATTAATAGAAGCATTTTGAATGTGTTACATTATTTCATGCAAATATATGTGCATGTATATAATTTGAGTGAATATCTAATTAGTTTTGTTGAAAAAATAATTATGCAAATACCTAAAATAAGTATTCATTTTTTAGTTCCATGGGATAAAGCAGAAGCTGAAACTTGCTCTTCTTTATATAATAATTATTAAATACAATGTAATGTTATGTGGCTACATGTCAGTCCTTCCCTGTGTGTTGCTAGTGCAGAAGAGGACGGAGGAGACTCTTGACTTCCACATAGCAGTGGGGCAGGAATCTTACATAGTATGCAAGAGCAATAGGTAAAGGGAGTTGTTACTGCACTGCCTAGTTCTCCATGATCCTAAGAATGTGCTTACTAGATGGCAGGATTAGACCACTGGATGGATTACCTACAATGGTTAACAGAAAATGGTATTGGTTAGTATGTTTTTAATTAACCTAGCAGCTTACCATCCAAAGCCAAATAACTCCAACAAACCTGATTTAACCTGAAAAGAGAAACATTTAAAAGAGATAACTAAAAATGTATTTGCTTGTCTGCATTAAAGCACAAGATAGTCACCAACTGTAATTGAAAATATATCTAAAATCAGTTTGTTTTTACTTGTATCAAGCAATCTCTGACAGTATCAGAAGCCCAAATTAAATTGTTAAGCTTACAGGAAGCCGTGGGAGAGACTCATCAGAATGGTTTAGAAGTCAAACCTTACAGTAACGTAGAAATTTCAATGAACAAAATAATAGAAATAAAACTGAGTAGCGAGGATGCCATCAGTTGACTTGACCCACCCTCTCATCCTATTTTCCCTGCCTTTTGGTTAACCATTAAGTTGCGAGATCTTCTGACCTCAAGCACAAATAACTGTTTAAATATTTTTTCCAACAAAAGGCTTTTGAAATGGATGCCGAATCAGTTAATCGGTGTGCTGCTTTTGAGTGGCTTGAAAAGTAATATAATATGTCCTGAACCCAAAATGCTAGATGTGACAGCTAATGCATTTCTCAAGAGCTTACTGAGTAAAAGATACCCAGCAGCACGAATATAGAGCAACCTCATCTTTGCACAACAGGGATGAATTAATTCTTTTGTGTTATATTCCTATCAGGAAGCTAACGAGGATTCTTGGCTGGCCTGTTGCCAACGGTTGCTAAGTGAAGGTGAAGTCTTGATTAGCCAAAGGTTTTCCAGCGGTTGATGTTTGAAGCGAAGCAGACAAATGGTTAGGGGTCTATACTACAATAGCTTTTAGGCCACTAAGGCAATAGAACTTACTCTATTACTCCAATTACTCTTCTCAGTGCTATTTAAAAAAAAAAGATTTTGGTTGCTTAATTGAACATACTTTGATCTATAGCTGAAGTCAGGTATTCATAAGAGATTTGCGCTCTAGCAAAAGCAGCCTCTGTCGACTTAAGTTAGATAGGTGGGGTTTTTCCTTCTGTTCTCCCTTTGAGTATGCAATAGGGATCTTTTACCTAACAGTTGTTTTGATTACATGCCACTTCCTCCTCTGATCCTGTATTCAGTCCTGGTTCCTTTGTAAGCATATGTCTACACTACAAAGTTAAGTCAATGTTAGGCAGCTTACGCCAATCTAACTATGGAGGTAAACACACTGCAGTGCTCTTCCGCGCTTTAACTCGCCTGGTACACTGTCCTAATAAAACCACCTGGACAAGAGGCACAGAGCTTCTTGCAACATAATTAGAGTGATGCAGTGTCAGCGTAGACACTGTGTTGTTTATGTCACTGTAAGTGGCCTGCAGGCCACATGCCCACCCTGACAGCTCTGGTCATTGTTTTGAACTGTGCTGTCCTGCAACCAGGTGAACACCCCTCTTCCTGTAAAGCCCTGGTAAGTTTTGAAATTGCTCTTCCTGTTGGCATGCAGAGCATGGAGAGCTGTTGGCATGGAGAGCAACTGATTCTGTGGGGAGAAGAGGCTGTGCCGTCACAGGTCTGCTCCAACTGCAGGAACTTTGATACCTATGGCCAGATCACTCAGGGCATGGTGGAGAAGGGCTATAATAGGGACACATTGCAGTGCCACATAAAAATCAAGAAGCTGAGGCTGGTGTACCAGAAGGCAAGGGAGATAAATGGTCGCTCTGGTGTGGAGCCACAGACATGCCGCTTCTACAAGGAGCTGCAAGCCCATCCTTGGTGACCCCACCTCCACCATCAAGAGCCCTGTGGATACTTTGCTGGGGCTGGAGTTACGGCCACTGGAGTGAACCCAGAGGATGAAGTGGCGGAGGAGGTTGGGGGCCAGGTGACAGGGAGATCCATGACATGGCAAGCCAGGGCCTCTTTTTGACTCCTGAGCAGTCTAGCCAGTCCCAGCAGTCCAGCTCCCAACTGGGGAGGGAACCTCTGCTAAGTAGTCTGCTTCCATACTGTAGGGACACAGTCGCGATTGCTTTTTTAATTGGGCTACAAGAGGTAGTGAAATAACAAACACAGGAACAGTTTCTATCTGTGTCTCATTCCCCTGTACAGCTAGGCAGAGGAGGCCCTTGTGGAAAGGTTTGTTTTTGCATAACAGGGTGTCCCATGAATCCTCCACTGAGATCTCTAGGAAACTTTCCTAGAGATAATCTGCAATCCTCAGATGAATGGTTTCTTGGGAGGGCTGCTTTGTTTCTTCCCCTGTGGTAGGAAACTTTTCCATGCCACTCGGCAATGACTTCAGTTGGCACCATAGCAGGACACAGGTCAGCAGCCTATGGTCCTGCCTGCAGACACACGCATGCAGGAGCTGGACCCTTGCAGCCTCACTTAACCTCAGGAGTGAGATGTCAGCTGCAGTCACTGCCACCTGTGGAAAATGGTGCTAGTATTCAGTTCAGTAGCCCCATGCGCTAGTACTGGTACCCCAGAGCTACCCTCCTTTGTCCCAACTCACCCCCTCTCCTCCAGGCCATACTCATCATGGCTGGGGCTACCACTGTGCTGTGTGAGTACCAAGGGTATGAGTGCCTGAGGCAGAGGGCGGGAGGGGGGTTGTCCTGGGACTTGCCCCTCCCTAGGGATGGCTCTGTTCACAAGTGATTCTGCACCTGCAGAGCCTGTTGTTGAAGTGCTCCTTGCTGCTGTCAAGTGAACAGTGTAATGCTTCATGAGCCACAGGAGCAAGGGTTAGGTTGGGTCTCCTAGGATCACTATTGGCATTTCCACATCCTCAGTGGTAATCCTCTGGTGTGGAAAGAAAGTCCCTGCTTGCAGCTTTCTGTGCAGGCCAGTGTTCCTAAAGATGCATGCATCTTGCACTTTCCCCGTCCAGCCTGCTTTGATGTCAGTGAAACAACTCCGGTGATCCACTAGGGTTTGCAATACCATAGAAAAGTAGCCCTTTCTGTTGATGTACTCTGTCACAAGGTGGTCTGGGGCCAAAATGGGGATGTGTATGCCATCTATCACCCCTCCACAGTTAGGGAATCCCATTGCTGCAAAACCATTCACTCTTTCATACACATTGTCCAGAGTCACAGTCCTTTGTAGCAGGAGGTGATTAATGCACACTTGCATCACTGCAACCCCCGTGGTAGGGGGCTGTTGAAAAGCAGTGTGAAATGTACTCGGAAGCCCACGGACTAAGAAAGCTGCATCATGCGACACTGAGCCTGCCCCCATGAGGCATTGCAAACTCTTCCCAGAACACTCTGTGGAAAATGGTGGAGAGTTGCACAGTGGGATAGCTACCCACCGTACACTGCTCTCTGTGTTGATGCAAGAGCTGCTAATGTGGATGTACTCCGCCGACACAAGGAGTGTAGTGTGGACATGCACCAATGGCTTAATTACAATGGTGGCGGTACGTCGACGTAACTTAAATTGACTTAACTTTGTAGTGTAGACATGCCCTTTAATGCGCCTTCTTTTCATGACAGTAGGCTTTGGGTCTTGGAGAATTAAATTTAAAGATATTTAATGAGTTAAGCTTGAATTATAGAGAACCTTGATACTTGTTTACATCTTAAAATATTGGATTCTTCCTGAGTAGACTGTCTAGATATGTGATTCTAGTTGCTATGTCTTTTATTAAAAATAAGTACTTCAGTATTTTCTTAGCACCATAGTAATAAAAGTTTAGGGGAGATAACCCTTAAATAACATTTGCATAAATTTTCTAATAGCAGACCAGAAGTCCTTCAATTTGGGACAGTTCTAGAAACAATGAAGGTAATTTCCTGGCTGGCAGCCCCTCTGATATTTTGATGTGAAGTTTGTGTCTATTTTGTTTTTCAAAACATGTATATGAAAATATCTACTCAAGAATTTCCACTGGTATTTCTTCCATGAATGGGAACTTTTGGGTACATTATTTTAAATGATGCCTCCTACCAGGGGAAAAGGGGAATTCTGGTCTAGTACATAGCCAGGTTTTAACCCTGTTTGCCATTTGCTGACTGCATAGCCTTGAATCAATCAACATCACCATACCTCAGTTTATGCATCTGGATATTGGAACTCTTATTGTATCTGGCTCACTGTAATTATTTGTAAAAGCCCTATGTAATCCTTGGAATGAAAGGTGCTCCTATGCTGTATATGGGTGCACATTATTGGCTGTTATTGCTTCTGTGAAGGGATGTCATGGTGTTCCTTTGAAACAGTTTGAAAGCCTGTGTGGACAGATTGCACGACTGGCTTAAATTTTAAATAAAGCACCAGAGTGCTAAATGAAATTCTTACTTTCAGAGCAAAACCTATAAAGTAGTATACTCTGCAGCATCTAATCTTTATATCCTGAACTCTCCCAAAGCCCAAAATATTCTCTTAGAAAGGGTGGCAAACTCTGGAGGGAGCATTGGTGTTGAATGCAGCTTCACAGCTGAAGTGGGCATATTTTAAACTTACATTAGTTTACTATAATGAAGCTCTCTTAAGGCTTATGAACCTATAGAGCTTTTAAGTAAAAGCCTCGCTCATCAGGCAGGCTTTTCTCAGCTCTTGGATTCTCACAGCTCTAATTTGAACAGTTCCATTAATGAACTGGTCTCTGTTATTCACAGATGCAGCATTTGGCAGCACGCACCCTCTGCAGTTGCCAATTTTTCAGTCTTGTTAGAGCAGATAAGATCGTTATTGTCCTATCACTTGCACACACAGGTGTAATCTTAGAAGAAGTTGCTAATGGCATCTTTGAAGCCATATGGCACTTCTAAAATGGACTGCATTACTATTCAGTACAATGAATACCTGTTAGTATTGCTTCAGCTATGCAGAAACCAAATTTTTTATTGAGGCACTCCCCCCCTCCATTTTGTGATGTATTGCCTGGCTCCATTGTATTTCTAAATGATGCTGTGTGAACATACATATGTATTACGCTTATAAATGCACATATATAATCCCTTCTTTAAAAAAAAACTTCTATGACATATCATACAAAAATATATTACATAGAGCAAATGCATGATTCTGGTGTGTGCATTTAATGAAAGGAGGACAATTACATTGCTAGAGGGATGATAGATTGAGAACATAAAGTATAATTACATCCTAAATAACTATTTCTAGTGTCAGGACCTCTTAGATTCTATTTTGGACTCTTCCACTGACTTGTAGTTTCTGACCATCACTAACTTTTCTGTGCCTCAGTTTATCCATCTGATAAATTGTTATAATAATAACTACCTACCTTGTCACCACTATTATGAAAGTTAATTCATCTTTATAAAGCCCTTTGGGATTAATGGTACTTATAAATGCAAAATACTATTATGCTGTGCTTGGCATGGGCTGTTTTTAGACTCCTAAAGTTGTCTGCAATCTGTGATAGTTAACTTTAGTACCCAGAAAGATAATGGAGCAAATAATCAAACATTCAGCTTGTAGGTACCTTGAAGACAATAAGGTGATAAGTAACAGTCAACATGGATTTGTCAAGAACAAATCATGTCAAACCAACCTAGTATCCTCCTTTGACAGGGTAACAAACCTTGTGGATAGAGGGAGGAAGCAGTAGGTGGGATATATCTCAAACTTAGTAAGGCTTTTGATACTGTTTCACGTGACCTTCTCATAAGCAAACTAGGGAAATATAGCCTTCGAGAACCCTACTATAAGGTGAGTGCACAAATGGTTGAAAAACATATTCAGGGAGTATGTTATCAATAGTTCACAATCAAGGTGGAAGTGCATATCAAGTGGGGTCCACAGGGATCTGTCTTGGATCCAGTTCTATTCAGTATCCTCATAAATTATTTGAATAATGGCATAGAGAGTAAATTTATCAATTTTTCAGATGATACCAAGCTGGAAAGGGTTGCAAGTGCTTTGGAGGACATGATTAGAATTGAAAATGATCTTGACAAACTGGAGAAATGGTCTGAAATAAACATGAGAAATTCAATAAGGACAAATGCAAAGTATTACACTTCATAAGGAGAAAAGGAGTACTTGTGGCACCTTAGAGACTAACCAATTTATTTGAGCATGAGCTTTCGTGAGCTACAGCTCACTTCATCAGATGTATACCGTGGAAACTGCAGCAGACTTTATATACACACAGAGAATATGAAACAATACCTCCTCCCACCCCACTGTCCTGCTGGTAATAGCTTATCTAAAGTGATCATCAGCTATTACCAGCAGGACAGTGGGGTGGGAGGAGGTATTGTTTCATATTCTCTGTGTGTATATAAAGTCTGCTGCAGTTTCCACGGTATACATCTGATGAAGTGAGCTGTAGCTCACGAAAGCTCATGCTCAAATAAATTGGTTAGTCTCTAAGGTGCCACAAGTACTCCTTTTCTTTTTGCGAATACAGACTAACACGGCTGTTCCTCTGAAACTTCATAAGGAATAATCAATTGCACAAAATGAGAAATTAGTGCCAGGAAGGAGTAGTACAAATATGATATGCGGGTTATAGTGGATCACAAACTAAATATGAATCAACAGTGTAATACTGTTGCAAAAAAAGTGAACATTATTCTGGGATGTATTAGCAGGAGTGTTGTAGGCAGGATATGAGTAGTAACTCTTCCACTCTACTCTACATTGATAAGGCCTCATCTGGAGTATTGTGTCCAGTTCTGGGCACCATGCTGTGGGGAAAATGTGGACAAATTGGAGAAAGTGCAGAGGAGAGCAACAAAAATGATTGAAGATCTAGACAATATGATCTACAAGTAAAGAGTGAAAAAACTGTGTTTGTTTAGTCTGAAGAAGAGAAGACTGAGCTGGGACATAATAATAAGTCTTCAAGTACGTAAAAGGTTGTTATAAAGAGGAGGGTGATAAATTGTTCTTATCTAATGAGAACAAGATAAGGTGTCATAAGCTTAAGTTACAGCAAGGGAGATATTAGGTTAAACACAAGGAAAAACTTCCTAACTGTAAGGGTAGTTTAAGCACTGGAACAGATTACCTAGGGAGGTTGTGGAAACTCCATGATTGAAGGTTTTTAAGAACAGGTTAGACCAGAGATATTCAGACCTCAGTGGTTCAGGACTCAAATTAGTGATCAACATTACCCAGAAGAGCCACAGTAGTGTGAATTCATTGTTTCATTTACTCTCTCTCTCTCATTCTCACAGCAAAACAACTGAGCAAATATTATTATTTTATCAACTACAATTGGTTAATAACATAGTAAAAAATCCTGATTGGTGAATAACTTAGATTGGTTAATAATTAAATCACACAGTGTTTTAATATCCTGTGATGCAAAGAGCTTCAGGAGACAGATTAAAGAGCCAATTGTGGTTCGTGAGCCTCAATCTGAGTATCAGTGGGTTAGACAAACACTTGTCAGAAATGGTCTAGATCAGGGATCGGCAACCTTTGGCAACTGGCCACAGTTTGCCGTTGCAGGCCAAAGGGGGCTGCGAGAAGCAGCGGCTAGCACATCCCTCGGCACGTGCTGCTTCCCACAGCCCCACTTGCCTGGAACAGCGAACTGCGGCCAGTTGGATCTGCGATCGGCTGAACCTGCGGATGCTGCAGGTAAACAAACCGGCCCAGCCCGCCAGCAGATTTCCCTGATGGGCTGCATGCCAAAGGTTGCCAATCCC
This sequence comes from Caretta caretta, assembly GCF_965140235.1. Taxonomy (NCBI): domain Eukaryota; kingdom Metazoa; phylum Chordata; order Testudines; family Cheloniidae; genus Caretta; species Caretta caretta. Next base: position 69,645,079 of record NC_134214.1, on the reverse strand, counting down.
TGGCCTAGATAATACTTAGTCCTGTCTCAGTGCAGGGGACTGGATTAGATGATCTATCAAGGTCCCTTCTAGTCCTACATTTCTGTGATTCTATGGTTATTATGGTATTTGTCTCTTTGAGAGAACAAGGTTTATTGACAATGACAACTCAGGGATGCAGCAAAGTACTTAATGTCTCAGTAGCAAGAGTCAGAATGTGCATCAGCATTTATAAAGAACTTTGCAAAATTATTCTGTTGTAAATATCCATTTGTGGAATGGTAGGTAAATTATTGATTGGAGCCAGAAAATCTCCTGTTTGTAGTCACTCTGTGCTTTCTCTTTGTCCTGGGAGTCCTTAGGGGGTGTAGTTGGGAATTAGACTGCGTTTTGTAGTAGCAGTGGATTAATAGTCTTTAATTGTGAAAAAATAGGGCAGTTATTTTGATATTGGGATGTAAACATGGTAGAATGTAAATTTGCAAGCTTGGGTTACATTGAGCTAAAAGAAAGGGCATGCAAAATATTACTGTATCGTTTTCTGACTGAGAAGAGACAATTTAGGAAAATTACTTCTCCTGTCAGAATAGCCTCATTCCTTTCATCAGAGATTATTCGCATCAGTCATTATTTTTATTTTAAAATAAATGAGCATTTCATGGGCTTGACTTGCAAAAGTAACTTTTGAGCAGCAGGACATGAGAACATAGTACTGCACTGAGTCACTCTGGTTCACTGTTTTGTTGGGTATTTGTCATCTTCTATGAATAAGGTCTGAAATCCACAGCTAATGATGGACACATCTTATGAAGTACAGAGGTTCGGTTCAAATGGTGTCTGTGCATGTCTGAACCCCTAGGAGACCAGCTTCCTTCCCCAAAGAGCCTCAAGCTCTTTCCAAGCTTTCATCTTCCTATCTCAACACAACTTGGTTCCTTCCTCCAGGATATACATGGAACTCAGTAGGTCTGGCAGTGGGTTGGGCATCAGGCTGCTGCTTATTTCAAACTTCCTGGTACTCTGGAATTCCCATCTCAGTCACTCTCCAAAGAGCATAACATGCCTGGAAAACTGCAGGGTGATATGTTCAGTGTTGAGCCATCCACTGTGGAGTGTGACTAAAAGAGAAGGTGAGACTACAGTGTAGATTTGAAGTGAGGGGCAGTCCAGAGGCCAGCATAAAATATTTGAAAAAAAATATCAAGGATGGAGAGGAAATTTTAAAACTGGTCAAAGCAGATTAATGTGCTGAAATTAAGCCAAGGAAAACAGGTTGAATATTAAGGGGAAAATAAATCTAAATAAATCATTGGGAGCTGGATCACGGTGTCATATGAGAATAGTGATGGGAAATTTTTCCCAGCTAGCTTATTAGCTGCTAGAGACACGTGCTGCTGGCCGTGTCTGCCACCTAACAGTTCTCTGCAGGCAGTATTTTTCTGGCAGGGAGATAGGAGGAGTGGGTCTTAATTATACAACAAAGCAGCAATTCTTTCTGTCCCTGTGAGCTAGTACTTTCCACGATGCTTCAAATAGAGTGCACAAACTAGATTTGGTCCAAATTTGTTCCCTTCCTGGGAATTGCCTTTATTGTTAATGTAGGTAACAAAACATAAACTTCAGCTAAAGCTTTATCATGAGCGTGGCTTTTTTTAGGGTGTTGCCTGAAGGGTAGCACAACAAAATACATCCTTCAGTAAGCCTGGATGGAGCTAATAGGAGCTAACAGCTAAGCCCAGCATCCCATTCAGGATCCTACAGCTTGTGACCTTATTACAGAGTTTAATCGAGTCAGAGTTTTCATGAGCTATTCATTGTAATACTAAACAGTATTTCGTATGATCTTGTGTAACATTTACTATTTTTGTTGTTGTTTTGGTTTCTGAAGCTTTTTGGAAGACCAGAAGCGCCTCCCAAGAGTTTTTATTTCTGGTTAGTATGCCACAGTGGTGAAATACACATCTCATACCTAACAAAGGAGAGAGAAAGCTCCTAACCAGGCATTAAAAATGATATGGATACTTTAAAAAACCCAACTAAATAAATAAAAGGCTGGAAATTTAGTGTGTTTCAAAATAAGGAGCTGGCATTGGTTTGAGGAAAGGATAGTGCTGGTGAGTGTTGGTAAGCTTCTTCCATACAATGTGCATGTCCCAACCTTTCGGTTTCAGTCCTCAGACTCTCCTGAACAGTAACTGACCTTTGTGCTAAATTGTGTATTGGTTTTATGATGGGGGAGAAATGGGAACTCAGAGGAGACCAAAGTTTGTGGTGTGAGCAGAGATCTGAATTCATTTTTCCAGAGATGAAAGCCTAGTCACTTTACCTTCTCATGCCTCAGTTTCCCCATCTGTAAAACAGGGACAGTGATGATTAGCTCATTTTGTAAAATGTGTTCAGATCTATGGATGAAAAATTCTTCATGAGTGTTAGATGGATTTATTATTTATTTATTTATTTATTTATTTATTTATTTATTATTGCAGTGATATCAACCTCCCATTGTGCCACCTAGCTCCTCCCTAGAGAGCTTTCAAAACATTGCATGTGAACATATAATATAAATACTGGCTACAATTATTAATTACTCCTCCAATAACATCTTATCCTAAGTGAAGGGAGCAGAAATTACCCTTTTGTAGGCAGCTGCTGTTTCTGATTGCCAATGAAAACAGCATCTTTAAAGTGCAATGAAATGGAAGCAAAGTTTAGAGTAAGCATTGCTTTCTTCTTATTTTCCATCAGCAACCTACACTGTTTAAATGAAGTAGGGTTATTTCTGAAGTGATGATTAGCCCCTGGAATTGAAGATTAACTGAGATGAGTTTGACAACAACAAGAAGAGGCATAAAATGAGCAAAGCTTATTCTGTAGAAAGCCACTGATATCTGACAATCACACTGAGCCATAACCAAGGCTTCAAGACGTATTATCTTCTAGTAAGGTGCATCCACTCTGGGCACTGTGTATATAATAATAATTAATAATTAATAAATATTCGAGCAAATGTTCTTCTCTTGATCATACACTATCTGGGGTTCCCTCTCCATATGATCATGGTCCCAACTCCCATTAACAGCTATGGGGACAATTAATTCTTCCTTTGTGTTCAGAAGGATACAAACTGCAGTCATTACAGGTTTTTTGAATGTCACTACTTAAAAGTGGGAGGATATTTTCTCCTCAGGTCAAAGAGGTTTTAAATTTACATTTCAGTAGTTTGAGAATAAAAAGGTGTGCCACTTAAAGAGGTGTTAATTGGGAAGAACACAACTAGGAAATGCAGAAAGTGTATTTAGGACAGGAAAAGTAATCTGAAATGCAGACAAGATGAATTCCACCTCTCTCTCAGCTGTGGTCTTGGAAGCATCTTTGTCTAGATAGATTTAAGTCAGTGACATGGATATTTTATTTCTTCCGTCACTTGCACTGACATTACCTCTTGTAATTTCCTCTGCCTGTTCACATGCTTGTTTTCTGGTGAGTCAATTAATTTAAAAATCTAGTACATCAAAAGACAATTTTATTGTTTAAAATAGAATAATTCATCTAAGGCTGACTTGGCTTCAGTATTATTTACTGAAAGTTATTAATGGGTTCTGTGAAATGGAACAAAAATGAAGAGGATAATGCTAATTACACACTATACATTTCACCCACCTCTTACATATACATTTGGTTGTTGACTTGCAAAGAATAGTAAAGCTCACAAGTCAGCTTGCTTCTGATTTGAATATTACTACTAAAGTGACAAAAAATAAGACCAAAGGTCAAATTAATAAAAAAACAGTAGGGGAATGAATGTAAATAACACCACAAGTGTCACTTTTAAATATTTGGCTTTGAAGATGCGTGAGGTACATATTTTGTTTGGTGGAAAGCATGCATGATCTGTGCATTGATGGAAGTAAGAATGCAGTGAGCAGGATTACATTGGATTCTTTATTCATTGAAATGCCTCAAGTAAATACACACTTCCATCTTGCTTGTTTTCCTACGATAGCTCCCTCTGTTCTCGGTTACATGGAACTTATTCCTTCTAAGTAACAAAAACACAAGTAGGTTGTCCGCTGACCAATTGTCTTGGATTATCATGGCGCTGTTATGCAGTGACCTGGAATTTCAGCCTTATCAAGAATAAGATAAGGGATTTTCTACAGTATGAGGGATATCATGGTGCTCTTTGCTGTATTAAACTCTACCTTTGCGTCATTGCACCTCATTTTCTAATGGGTATGGACCCAACAACGCTTTAGGCCAGGAGACCCTTGAAAGGGGTCTAAAGCAATAGAAAATCTCTGTAACGTTTTCTTTCAAGAGATTTCTCCCCAGTGGCTCAATAGGGGAGGATGTGGTTAATTCCTCTCAACCCTTGGAACAGGCTCTAAGACCCACCTCCAAACCCTGTGGATCAACAGGGATCCATACAGAATGCTGTGCAATCAGTGGGAGGCTATGGACCTCCACACCAGCTCTGTGTCTCCAGAATACTTTCCTGGCAACACTGGAGACATGTTGATAGGTCAGGTAGTTGTTGCCCAGAGATCTTCCTTAGAGAGGGCTGGCTCTCTCTTTCAGAGTGAGGGCCTCAGAAATGTAATCTAGCCTTAGGCTGTCTGTGTGGGATGAGTACTCATTGCACCTTTCCTCCTGTGTTTTTGCACACCCATGCAATGCTGGCCCTAATACAGTTCATATTAAAATTCATAAATCTGGTGTTGCTTTGAATTAGTACAGCAGCACTAGCCTCCTGGCAGACATGAGGTGTGTTAACAAGCTGAAGGAAACTGGAGGAATCGGCTTTCCAAAAACTGCAGGTACAGCATTTCTATCCTCCTAGGACAGAAATGAACAATTCTTCAGGCAAACCAACATATTCTTTATTACTTCTGTCACTTATGCTATATATTCTACTCCTTGAAGAACGGAGCTATAAGTAATCTTAACGTTCGAAAGGAATGAGTCCACATGGTTTGGAAACAATCCAACAGGACTCTAAAGAACATGGGATGGTTAATGGGAGTATTTGTGGCTATACTGACGCTACATGAGCAGTGATTTGAGAGACCAATGTTATATATTCTGATTATCAGAGAGGACAATTGTAGTCTGTGGGGACAAAAAGAAAAGAAAAGAAACAATCAAACCTACAACCATACTGCACATAGAATCATAGAATATCAGGGTTGGAAGGCACCTCAAGAGGTCATCTAGTCCAACCCCCTGCTCAAAGCAGGACCAATCCCCAACTAAATCATCCCAGCCAGGGCTTTGCAAGCCTGACCTTAAAAACTTCTAAGGAAGGAGATTTCACCACCTCCCTAGGTAACCCATTCCAGTGCTTCACCACCCTCCTAGTGAAAAAGTTTTTCCTAATATCCAACCTAAACCTCCCCCACTGCAACTTGATACCATTACTCATTGTTCTGTCATCTGCTACCACTGAGAACAGTCTAGATCCATCCTCTCTGAAACTCCCTTTCAGGTAGTTGAAAGCAGCTGTCAAATCCCCACTCATTCTTCTCTTCTGCAAACTAAATAATCCTAGTCCCCTCATCCTCTCCTCATAAGTCATGTGCTCCAGCCCCCTAATCATTTTTGTTGTCCTCTGCTGGACTCTTTCCAATTGTTCTACATCCTTCTTGTAATGTGGGGCCCAAAATTGAACACTGTACTCCAGATGAGGCCTCACCAATGCCAAATAGAGGGGAATAATCAGGTCCCTCGATCTGCTGGCAATGCTCCTACTTATACAGCCCAAAATGCCATTAGCCTTTTTGGCAGTAAGGCCCACTGTTGACTCATATCCAGTTTCTCATCCACAGTAACCCCTAGGTCCGTTTCTGCGGAGCACAGTGCTTTGATTTTTACATTTTTCCTATTTATAAGTTTTATAAGTACACTTCTACCCCAATATAATGTGAACCGATATAACACGGGTTTGCATACAATGCGGTAAAGCTCCGACACGCTGCTCTGAGCAGTGTGTTAAGGGTGCTGGGCCGGGCCTGTGCCGAGGGATTGGATAAGGGGCAGAGGGTCTCGGGGGCAGTCAGGGGCTCTCCCCACCGGGGTCTTGGAGGCAGGAGTGGTGGAGGGGCACTTTTGGGGGTGCTGCAGTCCCAGAGTGCCCTGGGGGATTAGCGGGGGGCCGGAGCAGCCTGATCCTCTTCCCTTGCCCCAGCCCCAGCCGTGTCACTCGGGGGAGGGGGCTTGAGGGAAGGAATCCCCCCCTGCACTCACCGACAGCGGCGGAAGCGGAGCAGCCCGACCCTAGCTCGCTCCACTCCACCAGCTCCCAGCCACGGCGCTCCGCTTCCTGCTGCAGGTGAGTACAGGGAGGTGTCCGCTCCCCAAACTCCTGCACTTACCAGTGGCGGGAAGCGGAGCACCACGGCTGGGAGGTGGCAGAGTGGAGCAAGCTGGAGCCGTGTTGCTCCGCTTCCCGCCGCTTCCAGTGAGTGCCTGTCAGGGGGGCAGAGGGTGTGGATAGGGGTCGGAGCAGTCAGGGGACAGGGAGCAGGGGGGTTGGGTAGGGGGTGGAGTCCTGGGGGTGATTATAGACGGGGGTCTCTGGAAGGGGCATCAGGGAACAAGGAACGGGGGGCCAAAGCAAGTTCGATATAACACGGTCTCACCTATAACGCGGTGACATTTTTTGTCTCCCGAAGACTGAGATATATAGGGGTGGAGGTGTATTTTAGACATCCATTTAAGACTGCTTCCTTTGGCAGAAAGTATCACTGCCTCCATTTGTGGTTTTGAATTATAACATTTCATTAAAAAAAAATCTGAAAACCTGTTTATCTGCTGGGTTATCGAACTCCAGAGTCAGGCTAGAGGTCGGTGTATGCTGGCAGAAGAGTACTGCAAGGAGAAGCCTTCTGATTTTAATCAAATTAAATAAAGTGCAATGCTCTGTCTTAGAACAGCTCTGAGATAAAATGAGTGTGCTGAAAGTATACATTGATATAAAATGTTACACAGTGTTTATCCAATGATATTCACACTGGACTCCTCATTCTTCTTAAAAGTAAAGTAATATTTAAAAATAAAATATATTCAGTTTTATGACACGTCTTTTTAGGTTGCTTGTGCCAGACAGGAATTGTGATGGATTCAGCCTCCTTGGTTGGAACGTTTACATGGTGTCTCCTCTGTTTGAAACTGTTTTCATTGGGGAAAGCTGTCTGGAGCCTTTTTCCTCTTGACTCTTTGTAATTTCAATAAATTGAATGCTGATGAAAGGTGCCAGAGTAAAAACCCTAGAGAATGATGTCCTTTGCATCTGCACAGAACAACACTGGCATGAGTAGCAGCAATACAAGCTTCCTTGCAATGGGCCAAACCCTGCCTTCATTTACATACTAAAGACAGCGGGGACGCAGCGGTTCAGGAGCCTACTTGTGCTACCATTGATGTCAGTTGCAAAACTCCTATTAACCTCAGTGGTGCAGGAGCAGGCCCTAACCAAAGGAATAATTTGATTTGGCTTACAGCCTTTCCAGTAGGTTTCTGTTCAGGAGAGAGTAGGGGCCGAGAGTGCTGTGGTCTGAATGCCCATTCACTTTTGGCTTTGCTGCTGAGAATGACAACAAGGGTGCTAATTGGTGCCAACTGTGAGTCCAATTATGCTAATTGATGGCAACATCATTACATCAAGAGATAGCTACAGAAAGTGAATGTATTGTGCTCTTCCATTGTGACCAGGTCAGTTTCCATGTAAGCTATTTAAATATTTAGCTATATCTAATACTGAAGGCTGGTAAAATGTTGCTGTAAAACAAATGTCTTGAGACAGCATGTCAGTTATGAAATATTTTGAACTGATTTATCCTTCGAAAAACTTTGAACCCTCTGAAAGCTATAGGTTTCAGAGTAGCAGCTGAGTTAGTCTGTATCTGCAAAAAGAACAGGAGTACTCGTGGCACCTAAGAGACTAACAAATTTATTAGAGCATAAGCTTTCTTGGGCTATAGCCCACTTCATCGGATGCATAGAATGGAACATATAGTAAGAACATATATATACATAGAGAGAAGGTGTAAGTTGCCATGGAAACTGTAAGAGACTAATTAGTTAAGATGAGCTATTATCAGCAGGAGAAAAAAACTTTTGTAGTGATAATCAAGATGGCCCATTTAGACAGTTGACAAGAAGGTGTGAGGATACTTAACTTAGGGAAATAGATTCAATATGTGTAATGACCCAGCCACTCCCATTCTCTATTCAAACCCAAGTTAATGGTATCTAGTTTGCATATTAATTCAAGCTCAGCAGTTTCTCCTTAGAGTTTGTTTTTGAAGCTTTTCTGTTGCAAAATTGCCACCCTTAAATCTTTACTGAGTGGGAGAGGTTGAAGCGTTTCCTACTGGTTTTTGAATGTTATGATTCCTGAGTCAGATTTGTGTCCATTTATTCTTTTGCATAGAGACTGTCCGGTTTGGTCAATGTACATGTGCCAGCAATGCCCCTCTGCCATGTACATTGGCCCAATCAATGTGTGTGTGTGTGTGTGGGGGGGAATATACCTAGTTTTCTTGCCAGGGAATATTTCTCCCATTCATTGTGGAAGATTTGATATCCTCTATATCCTTCAATCTTCCTAGCCCTTAGTTGTTTTCAGATTTTGTGCTGAGCGGGATCTCAGTCTCTCAGGTCAACTAACAAAAGGCCAAACCCCGGCTGCACTAAAACTTCAGGAGAGTTCTTTAACTCACTTTTATGGCGCTCCCCTGGCACCACTGGCAGTGGCATGAGTTCCAGAAATGACAATCCGACAACGCAGTACTATGGGGTTTGGTGCTGCAGAAGGTGACTTTACTGAATATCTAATGTGATGTTTGTATATGGCCACAGAAGTAGAACATGTCTAATTCATTAAATAAGGAATAATGGTTGGGAAGACCATTGAGATTTAGCAGGTCAGCTGCTACATAGGCTAATTTTTATTTAGGTTATAGATATTCAATGTTTTGTGTGTATATTTTTGTAATAATTGGGGTCTAGAGGACTACCCTGATTGTTGTAAGCAAAGTTGTTGGAAGGTGGAATAAAATTAACACAACACTGTGCACTGTAGTGTGCGCGCGTGTGTGTGAAATAAAAGCCTCCCCTTCCTAAAGTACAGGGGCAATTGTCATTTACAGTCATGTACCTATTGTGGTAATGATCAAATATTACAAAATGGTACACATAAGTCTCATTTGTTAAGCAATTGTAATTCATCTATAATTAATGTAGCAAACATTCTGCAGCTGTCATTATTTAGTTAGGATGAATTAATAAAATCTTTACTGTTCAATAAAACAAATTTATTTTTAACACATTTCACTCATTGAGATCCTGTTCTCTTAGAATTCAGTGTAACTCCACGTTTCACATATTGGCAGACTGTCAGCTGTACCTCATATTTTATATTTCTATGACACAGTCATAATGTTCCTGACCTGTAGGACAGCCATGTTGATTCAGTGCCTTGCCAAAAAAAGTGCTTGTGAGATTAAGAAGCCGAGCTGAACAGAAAAATTCCAGTTACGCTTTTTTTTATTAGAATTTGCCAGTTCATCAACACTGATATGTTTAGCAGAAACCATTCGATTTTATCAGGCTTCTGATGGACCCCAGGCAGGCATTGCAACCTGCCTGCCAGCTTGCCCACCCACTCCTCCACAGCTTGCTTGATGGGTTGCTAGGGAATGTATGCTTCTAGGGTCCACCATGTAGATTTAACCTGAGCCAGGGACTGCAGGGCTTCCAGGTCCAGGGCAGACCACCATGCGGATTGCCTTGGAATTGGGTCCCCAGGGTTTCTGTACTGTCCTGGTGAGCCAGCTGGCTCCCAGAGCTGTCTGATTCCTGGGGCAGCGAACTCCCTAGAGCTGTCCAACTCCCAGGCAGCCAGAAGAGCCAGCAGACCCAGGAGACAAGGAGCCACAAGGGCCCCAGCTCCTTGGCTACACAGGCACATAGGTCTGCCCATGCACATCATCATTCAGATAATTATGGGCATCTGCCCTTCCCGTCATCAGAAAAATGTAGGGCTTTGGGATCAAAGAAGAATCATAACAGTACATGGTTTAAAAATATATATATATTGAGAACGGCTTTTTTTTTTTATTTATTTCTGTGGTAGCCACTGTGGTACACATCTCATTAAATTAAGTTTGGACTATTGCTGCTTACAACCCCAAAGAGCTAAAAAAGCTTTCTTGCCACTCTTACAGAAAGTGGCAACCTGGCTGCCGGGCGGAATAGACAGGCACAAATGTATGGTAGCAGTATGCGACATGCTCCACTCACTTTGTTTCTGTCTGTGATCTCTGATGTCCTAAATGGCCTGGTGTCGGGATATTTGAAACACCAGTTCCCTAACTTTGACCCATCAAGAAATTTACTTTTTAGGAAAATTGTAGCTGTCAAGATCTACCATTGTGGGTTTTTTACCATAAAGAAAAAGAAATTACATACTCCAGCCATGCCAATGAGTATCATACTCAGTGGATCATCTGTACCTTAAATTTGAAATTCTACCAATTGCCGAAAAGCCCATGAAAGCCCCATGCACCCCTTAACATCTGAATTAAGGGCTATCTGAACTCATTAATGCCACTCTCTTCATTGGGGCCAGAATTTTACCTTATGAGTTGAAGTAGGTATAAGTGGCACATAAGACCTGTGTACTAGGGTGAATTTCATCATCTGAGAATGTTTTAATTTTCACGTTTAAATAAATGAAAATAAATAATTATTTGCTTTCAATATTATACCGGTTTGTTTTCCGATGCAAACCACAGAGTTGAATGACAAGTGGATCCTTTCTCTGTGAGAGACTAAAGAGAAGACTAGATCCATTAATTTTGTTTAAAATGGTGAAGGCACATTTTCAAGTTTTTATGTGAATCCCTGTGATGGCTTGTGGAATTCTGTGCGTTCATATTTCTTCATAAGGATTTGATGTTTAAATGAAAAAATGAATAGAAAAAATAATAGCAAATGGATTTTTGATCAGCTTCTCCAAATTTCTTCCAAGTCTCTGTGGCTCAAACCGGCTCATCATGCAGGCACTTAATGGTTTAACCTTGACTGGCATGGTACAAAACTAAGGTCCAAAGGACAATGAATAATGCATTGAAGCAACATATACTATTCCATAAATCTATACCTAACACATTAAGAAAGAAGAAATATACCTACTGCAACCACAATTGACGGACTGATCCGAGAATGAAAATACAGCATGTACATTTATGACAATATAAATTCTTTTTTTAGTTCTGCATGTGCACTAAGGAAAGCAGAGAGCTAAGAATTTCAAGCAGGGTTCTTTACATAGAGGGTAATATTATTGCAATTCACTTTAAAAGAAATACCCCTTAAGAATTATTGTTGCATCATCCAAGGTATTTCTGTTTACATTGGCTAGATGAGATCTGTTGTCTTAGGCCAGTTGTGGCTAGTAGCAGCATCAAATGTCAGTGCTAAAGTTTCTGCTTATATTATTGATGGCCTATATTATAATTTTCTTATTTTTACCTTCTCACAACTAAAAGGACTTTACTCAAACTTTCAAAAAAGAAAACAGAAATCTATCAGGAAGCAAACTTGTAAAATTATAACCCCCAAATTAACAAACTCGGAAAGTTAGGAGCATATGAAAACAAAGGATTAGAATGGAAACTATTTCACAACCTCAACTACGGTTAATTTTACTAGCACAACAGCTATAGTACCTCTGTGTATTTTTATGAGCAATTTTAAATTAATCATGTCAACTTGAAATATCTTACACACATTAAACTTTAAAAAGTGTGCTTTCAACTGTCATTTTGACATCTCGTTAGCATACAATAACTGGCTTTCAAAAGCAAAATTAAATGTTTGACACACTTTAAATGCTGTTATATTTTCCACTTTTTATTTGCTCTTTTATTACAGTTCTTTGTTTTTTTGTGATGTTGATAAGTGTGAAAGATGATAATTTAATTGGTAGATGTTGTTTAAAAAATATTAACACATCAGATGTGTTTTTTTGGCAAGAGAGGATTAGATTGTTCATGAGATGAGCCCCTCCGGCTAATTATTCAGAAATCAGTGAAATGCAGCTTTGATCAGATTGACAAGAAGTTTGTTCAGTGGCTCTGACAAGGTTCAAGAGGAGGAATGGAATATCAATCTAACCAATATATCTGTTACGTTTGTGAATATTTTCTTCTCTCCTTAACAAAACAGGTAGCAAAAAGCTTTTCTGTTTTGGTTTTTTTACAAGAAGCAGTGGTTTAGCAAAAGTTATACTTCTGGAATATCTAGGTACAACACACTTCAACTATTTATGACATTTTAATTTTCCTTTAGAAATAACTGACGATACAATTTTCGCAAGTATCTCAAAATATGTCTACACTGCAACTGGAAGCATGATGGCAACATGCATTGGCATAACTGAACTAGCTTTGCTGTAGCTGACATGACTAAAAATAGGGTAGACGTGGTGGCGTGCACATCAGTGTGGGCTAGCAAAGCATGAGTACATGACTATGTCTTCAGCACACTTGTACAGCCTGTGCCCCTGTGTCTACGCTGCAATTTTTAGATGTGCTAGCTAGATTCTAGCTAGTGTGGGTATACCAATACATGCTGCAATCACACCTCCAATTGCTCCCCTTTTCAGAAGTGACTTTGGCACTTAGTCACTCATTAGGCACACATTAATGGGACTTAGGCTCCTCAACTACAAAGGTATTTTTGAAATTTTTACCCTCAATGTAAAAAAAAAAAAGCCTAAAAATAAAACAGAAATACCTTTTAAAAATGAAATTTCATACTTCATTTTTGCAGTGCACATAGTTGTAATCTCTAAATTGTTAATATTTTATTTCATTTAAAAACATTGAGAAGTCTATGATATGGATAATGTTTTATTTGCGTTCAGCTGGTCAGTCAACTGTGTGAGATGCTCCAACAAAATTATCCTGTGTCTCTTGGCAAACTGATGAAGTATGTCTCCTAGATATCAACCTCTCTAAATTGGATTAACAAATGAGAAGGAATACATGAAGAAAAACTGAAATCCTAGCAATGGCATAGGATGGTAAAATTATCAATCATAATGCAGAAAAGATAGAATGGCATTCAACAAATATTTGTATGATATATTTGGAAAGAAGCAAGATGTACATATGTATATCTTCCAATAGTAACTAGTGGGGCTTTTAGACTGCAACTATTAAATTGAACATTTTTAAATCAGCAGATCGGATATTTTGCACCCAAGAATTTTAAAAGAATTGGTTGAGGAGCTCTCTGAATCGTTTATTTTGATTTTTTTAAAAACAAACAAACAAACAAACCTTGTAATACTGGGGAAGCTCCAGAGGACTGAAACAAAGCTAATGTTTTGCCAGTATTTAAAAATGGTAAACAGTATGACCTGGGAAACTACAGGTCAGTTAATCTGACAGTGATCCCTGGCAAAATCATAGAATGACTGCTAAGAGACTCAACGAGTAAAGAATTAAGGGATGTTGATATAGCTAATAATAATCAACATGATTTTATGGCAAATAGGTCTGGATAAATAAATTTCCTTTTTATAAGATCATAAATTTGTTCAAGAGTTTTGACATGAGTCTGCTTTAAGGCTTCTGACTGAGTTCCTCATGGTATTCTGATTACTACCCACCCCCACCAAAAAAAAAAGAGACAGAGTGAGAGAAGCCCAGAATCACTATACAAAATCAGGTTTCAGAGTAACAGCCGTGTTAGTCTGTATTCGCAAAAAGAAAAGGAAAACTTGTGGCACCTTAGAGACTAACCAATTTATTTGAGCATAAGCTTTCGTGAGCTACAGCTCACTTCATCGGATGCATACTGTGGAAAGTGTAGAAGATCTTATTATATACACACAAAGCATGAAAAAATACCTCCTCCCACCCCATTCTCCTGCTGGTAATAGCTTATCTAAAGTGATCACTCTCCTTACAATGTGTATGATAATCAAGTTGGGCCATTTCCAGCACAAATCCAGGTTTTCTCACTCCGTCCCCCCCCACATACAAACTCACTCTCCTGCTGGTAATAGCTTATCTAAAGTGACCACTCTCCTTACAATGTGTATGATAATCAAGGTGGGCCATTTCCAACACAAATCCAGGTTTTCTCACCCCCCCCCCACAAACTCAGGAGAGTGAGTTTGTGTGTGTGTGTGGGGAGGAGGGGGTGAGAAAACCTGGATTTGTGTTGGAAATGGCCCACCTTGATTATCATACACATTGTAAGGAGAGTGGTCACTTTAGATAAGCTATTACCAGCAGGAGAGTGGGGTGGGAGGCGGCATTTTTTCATGCTTTGTGTGTATATAATAAGATCTTCTACACTTTCCACAGTATGCATCCGATGAAGTGAGCTGTAGCTCACGAAAGGTTATGCTCAAATAAATTGGTTAGTCTCTAAGGTGCCACAAGTTCTCCTTTTCTTTATACAAAATCAGTGCAGCCCATATTAAAGGGATTAAAAATTGATTAACTGATAGATTACAAAAATTAAATGGGGAATAGTCATCCAATTCGGGTGTATTTAAGGGGCTCCCCTTCTTGACCTAATGCTATTCAATATTTTTCTCAGTGATCTGTAAGAAAATATAAAATCATTGCTGGTAAATTTTTCAGATGATGCAAAAATAAGTGGATTGGTAAATAATGGTGGGGACAGGTCAGTTAGACAGACTGACCTAGAATGTGTGGCAAGGTGGTCTCATTTGAGAAATTTGTATTTAAATACAGCCAAATCCAAAGTCATCTATCTAGGAGCAAAGAATGTAGGTCACACATAAGATGGGAGAATATAGCCTGCAAAACAGTGACTCTGAAGACGACGTGCAGGTCATGGTAGATAAACAGTTGAACGTGAGCTCACACTGTGATGTTGTAACTAAAAGAGCGAACATAGTATTTGGATGTATAAGTCGGAGTAGAGAGCGTGCCTTACCTCTGTATCTGGTGTTAGTGAGATCATTGTTGAAATACTGTGTCCAGTTTGGGTGTCTTCAAGAAGGATGATGAAAAATTAAAAAAGAGCTACAAGAATTATTCAAAGCCTGGAAAACATGCCTCAAGATGTGTCTACACAAACGCTTGATGTGCGGAAAGCTGGGGTGTAAATCTACATTGCTCCAGTGAGCCATGTGTTTATTGTCCATGTGAACCCTGCTGCTGCAGATTTCAAGTCTTCTTTTAAAATAAAATTTTTGTTAGGACTAATACACATACCTTTGTTCTTCATTCAAAAATCCACCTTCCAAATGGGGGGAGAAGGGAGAAGGCACCTATAAGACGGTTGTAACTTTAAAGTAATTAATTATAAACCATAAAAGGTTAGTGTGGCATATTTAAATTGACATTGTAAATGTAGATATCTTAGAGTAATTGATCTGAGCTGAATGTGTATGTGAATTACTGGGAGTAGGAGTTGTATAATGATTGGTGGAAACTGAATATGTTGCAACTATAGCAGTCCAGGCTATGAAATCTAGGCAAAAGAGAAGTAATTTTGGCTTTCCTTTATTGGGTCCAACAGTAGCGATTATTTTTCTGTGTCTGAGGTTGGATGCTTTTAACCTGTAAGCATTCTGCTGTTTGTTTTTATGCAATTCAGAGGGTATTGTATACTGATAAAATCTGAAAACAAAATTTGGTGCTGTGTCTCTGTAAAAAGCATGTGGAACAAAAGATTATACTTAAGTACTCTGTGGGGGTAAATATAGGAAAAACTGAGTTGGAAATAATGATGATTGGGGAGCCTTTCTGAGCAGTGTCTAGAAGAGCCATTGGTGTTGACTGAAGATGATTATATAGTCAAGATATTTATCGTATATATTCCTCTGACCTATGGAAAGTATCAGTAAAAGAGAAAGTGCAGTGATGGCAAAATAACAGGGTTTTGCATTGAAAAAGAAAAAAAAAGATGTTGACTCATTTGTCCACTGGGAGGAAACACTGGAGGAAAAGATGGAAATAACCTTTTGTTCTGTTTTCGTGGTATCTTAGAGTGTGTATTTGAAAAAGCGCTGGCTTAAATCTTAATTTTCAACTAACGAATATAATTAATCCAACATAAACTAAAATAGTAATGTAAACATTTTTTGTACACACTCTTATTTTAAACTGATATTAATTTGCTTCAATGAATGAAAATAACAAGGTTAATAGTTTAATGCTACTGAGTTGATATCAGCTGTTTTTTTTTTCTATTTTTCTTTTTTCAGTTTTTGATTATAAATTAACAAATCCCCTGGTGTATAATTCTAGGAATCATCCCTCCAATGTATCGAAAGCTATTTACTTAGACTCATCTTTTATTGGTCCCACTGCCACAGTCTAATTATTGTCATGAAACAATGAACTCTGTGTAGTTTGCGGCTTTGATCAGTCTTCATATAGCTTGGAATAATGAGGGTGAAAGTTTTGTTTTGTTTGTTTTTGGTTTTTGATTCAGTTTCTTTTTGTAATTCAGTTTGATCCCACCAGAGACAGGCTGCTTTACAAAATGCAGCCTTTTCTTAGCTGCCAGATGACACCTCTGACAAAAATTCTGATTGTGCTTATGACATCTCTGGAAGCAACCTTCATTGTCTTTTAATTTCACTGAAGAACAAATTTAATAGCACTAAATATGTCAAAAAATGAATTTGAACTAAAAAATGTCGCACATAGAATCATAGAATCATAGAATATCAGAGTTGGAAGGGACCTCAGGAGGTCATCTAGTCCAACCCCCTGCTCAAAGCAGGACCAATCCCCAATTAAATCATCAAAACTGCAACTTTGCAGGGATGCTCAGCAACAGCAACTTCCTCCTAAGAAACGGAGCTCTGGTTCTGGCTTCCAGAGCAAACCCAAGATCTGAGAGGCAGGCAAAGGGGAGGGAATTCTGCCAGAGGCCTTCAAACACACACACACCAACATCTGGGACACAGAGCCTTCCTCGACTTTTTTTCTTCTCTCTTGAGGTTCTTCTCACTTCTGCAGAGAAGGGCTGGAAGAGACATAGCTGGAAGACAACCCACGCATCTATGCCTTGCTTCCAGTACGAAATGATAGGAGACATTGGAAATGGGTGGACTGGTACTTTTATAATAGAACATCTTTCTTTACACTGAAAAGAAGCTGAGAGGAAAGTTATGGTTTGTAGCTCAAGTTCCTTTAAGGTTCTAATCCTATATTAATATTCTGTAAAGCTAAAAAAATTAAAGATTTTTTTCTTTCTTTTTAAAATGTGGTAACTTGTAATCAAATGAATAAAACAGGCCATAATCCTTGTTATTCTGTTACTATGTATATATACTCCCTTTGGAGATAAATAGAAAAACAGCTGGAGTCTGAGGATATTTTGTAATCTTATAAATTGAAATTGAAATGCCTCAAGGAGGAAATTTCCAAAATAAATGTGACAGAAGATAAGTCCCTGCTTTTGGCAAAATTTTATTAGTATGACTTGTTCCAGATTGTTGTTGTGGTTTCTGCATGAATTAAGACAATGACAGCACTGTTACTTGGGAAAAAAATAGTACTTTTCTTCTCTCATGTTGATAAATTGCTCTAGAGGTAACTGCTTTGTTATCAGATTGTATTATCAAGTGTGTCAAACTTTGCAAGCACATTTTCAAATTAATGATTATGAACCAGATCCTTACCTGGTGTAAATTGGGGTAACTCCATTGACTTCAGTGGTACTGTGGTGATTTATACCAGCTAAACATCTGGCTCCCTATACTTTTAAGGCAGATATTTTTGTCTGTTACTAATAAAACCTTAATTTATGTTAACTGAAATAATATTTAAAAACTAATTTACTTTTCCCCATTTGTTTATTTGATTCATAGATTCCAATGCCAGAATGAACTATTATTTTCATTTAGTCTGATCTCCTGTGTAACACAGAACTTCCCTAAAATAATTCCTATATTAGCTCTTTCAGAAAAAACCTCTAATCTTGATTTTAAAATGTCAGTGATGGAGAGTCCACCATGACACTTAGTAAATTGTTCCAATGGTTAATTACTCTCACCATTAAAAAATTACTCATTTCTACTCTGAAGTTGTCTAGCTTTACTTTCCAGCCGTTGGATCGTGTTATACCTTTCTCTGCTAGATGGAAAAGCCCATTATTAAATATTTGTTCCCCATGTGGATACGTATAAACTGTAATGATGTCACCCCTTATTAACCTTCTCTTTGTTAAGCTAAATAGATTGAGTTATTTGAGTATATCACTGTAAGGCATGTTTCCACTCCTTTAATTATTCTCATGACTCTTCTCTGAACCCGCCTCAATTTATCAACATCTGTCTTGAACTGTGGGCACGAGGACTGGCCACAGTATTCCAGCAACAGTCACACCAGGACCAAATATGGATGTAAAATAACATCTCTACTCCTACTTGAGATTCCCCTGTTTATGCATCCCAGGATTGCATTAGTTTTTTTGGCAGCAGCATCACACTAGGAACTCATGTTCAGCTGATTAACCTCCCCACCCAGAATCTTTTTCAGTGTCACTGCTTCCCAGTATAGAGTCCCCCCATCCTGTAAGTATGGCCTACATTCTTTGTGCCTAGATATGTATATTTACATTTAGCCATATTAAAACAACACTGTTTACTTGCACCCAACTTACCAAGCAATCCAGAGTGCTGTGAATCAGTGACCTGTCCTCTTCATTATATACTAGTCCCAGATTTATTGTGTCATCTGCAAACTTAATCAGTAATGATTTTATATTTTATTTGAAGTAATTGAGAAAAATATTAAGCAGTGTAGGGGCAAGAACAGATCACTGCAGGACCCGACTGGAAACACATCCGGTCGATGATGAATCCCTATATACAATTACATTTTGAGACCTATCCGTTTAATGTGTGCCACGTAAATTTTATATCATTCTAGCTTTTTAATCAAAATGTCATATGGTACCAAGTCAAACACCTTATAGAAGTCTAAGTATATTACATCAGCATTATTGCCTTTATCAACCAAACTTGTAATCTCATCAAAAAATATATCAAGTTACTTTGACAGGCTCCATTTGTTTTCATTCCTCTCATCTTCGACAATTCAGTGGAAAACTGAATATACCTAGTTCTACAGTAATATTCAAAGGGGTAGTTTCTTTTGTGTCTGCAAAAGTTGTGTCTGGCAAATAGTTTATGCACTGGAATATGATGAGTCATAGTCACTATAAATGTATCTTAATTAGTTTACTATTCTTTTTCTTATTAATATCCTGTAAGGGCCTTATTTTTACATATTTACGCATGCGGTTGCATGTCTAATTGTTCTGTGCAGTTACTATATTTTATATATGCAGATTACATGCATAAATGTGCACACATTTTTGATTATCACAGGGCATAAGGCAGTTAGATTTTTTTTTTTTGGCTGTAAATTCCTCACCGTTGCTCCTATTATTCAGCTTCACCAGCAGTAACAACGGTGAGAGCACTAGTATAGATTAGATTTCAAGAAGCCATGGATATTTTAAGCATTGTGTCAACTGGGCCAGAAGACATCAGTCATCTCTGTGGAACGATCCCTTCCTCTGGGCCTTGTGGGGGGCACTTTTTGGGTCTCTGTGAGTTTGTGCTGGGGAAAGGATCAGAGACTGGGCAGGAGTGTGGTAGTTGCGGGTGAAAGTACACATTGTTCCCCATCCATTCATGCAAAACATTCCACAGCGTCTCTTTCCAGGAGTTTCTTTGGACAGCTACAGGCAGGTTGAGTCCCAGGTAGCTTTTGGACGGGTGCACTAAGTGCCAATACCAGAACAGAGGCATAGAGGATCTATATAGATAGGTCTGGCCTCTTGTGGATCCTCCATAATCTGTGAAATTTTAGCATGGGCCCTGAGGCCTTTTCTGCTGGGGCGAGACCCCACTGTCTCGAGTGCAAGACCTCTGCAATGGGATCCTCATCATTTTTTTTTTCTGTAAGGAAGATGATCCAAACCATAGTATTATGCATAGTATTAAGCATAGTATTATGCTTCTTTTGGGGAAAAATCTGAATGTTGTTGAACAAAGATGTGATATGGGTGTAAAACTGATGTAGTGAGCACTGTTTGCTAAGAAAACTTAATTTCTTTACAGTCACATTTTTATTTCTGTGTTGTCCATTACATTCTACTTGGAAGCTTATAGTAATTTTATTAAAACATGTATGTTTACATCCATCGTGGTGTTCAGTACTTAATGTCATAAGAAAGTGATGTTGAAGGTGTTTGTAATAACTTCCGTGTAACTTTAAAATGTAAGGATTTTTAGACTTCAGAGTGTTACGCTCCGGGGTAAAGGTATGTAAAGAAGGATGAGGAGAAGGAGCACAAACCAAGTGGACCTTGTAAACTGGAGTAATAGTAATAGGATGAAATTTAATAGTGAGAAGTGCAAGGTCATGCATTTAGTGATTAATAACAAGAATTTTTGTTATAAACTGGGGATGCATCACTTGGAAGTAACAGAGGAGGAAAAGAACCTCGGAGTATTGGTTGATCACAGGATGACTATGAGCTGCTAATGTGATATGGCCATGAAAAAAGTTAATGAGGTCTTGGGTGAGACCATCAGGTGAGGTATTTCCTGTAGAGATAAGGAGGTATTAGTACCATTATACAAGGCACTGGTAAGACCTCATCTGGAATACTGTGTGCAGTTCTGGTCTCCTGTGTTTAAGAAAGATGAATTCAAACTGGAACAGGTACAGAGAAGGGCTACTAGGATGGTCCGAGGAATGGAAAATCTGTCTTATGAAAGGAGACTCAAAGAGCTTGGCTTGTTTAGCCTAACCAAAAGAAGGCCGAGAGGAGATATGATTGCTATCTATAAATATATCAGAGGGATAAATACCACGGAGGGAGAAGAATTATTTAAGCTCAGAACCAATGTGGACGCAAGAACAAATGGATGTAAATTGGCCAGTAGGAAGTTTAGACTCAAAATTAGACAAAGGTTTCTAACCATCAGAGGAGTGACATTCTGGAACACCCTTCCAAGGGAAGCAGTGGGGGCAAAAGACATATCCGGCTTCAAAACTAAGCTTGATAAGTTTATTGAAGGGATGATATGATGGGATAGCCTAATTATCAGTTAATTGATCTTCAACTATTAGTGATAGATATGCCCAATGGCCTATGATGGGATGTTAGATAGGGTGGGATGTGAGTTACTACAGAGAATTCTTTCCTGGGTGTCTGGCTGGTGAGTCTTGCCCACATGCTCAGGGTTTAGCTGATCACCATATTTGGGGTTGGGAAGGAATTTTCCTCCAGGGCAGATTGGCAGAGGCCCTGGGGATTTTTCTCCTTCTTCTGCAGCTTGGGGCATGGGTCACTTGCTGGAGGATTCTCTGCGCCTTGAAGTCTTTAAACCGTGATTTGAGGACTTCAGTAGCTCAGACATAGGTTAGGGGTTTGTTACAGGAGTGGGTGGGTGAGATTCTGTGGCCTGCATTGTGCAGGAGGTCAGACTAGACCATCATAATGGTCCCTTCTGACCTTAAAGTCTATGATTATATGAAATTCTTTGCCTCAAACCAGTCATCTTGCTATGACTGTTTTGCTTCCTTACCCACTTCACCTTCCAAATATCAACCTTAGTATGAAGATAAATGGCCAGATTTTTAAAAGGTATTTAGGCACCTACTGGAATTTTTGAAAAGCCCTAGGTAGGCAGCTGGCACCTAAGTGTTAGGTACATAAATGCTTTTGAAAAATCTAATTAGGCACCTAAATACCTTTAAAAAACTGGCCCCAAAGCTCTTTGAATTATGGATGAAATCAAAACAAAAGCTTATGTCCCTACAATTTTTGGAGGGGAAGGTCTGAGGACTACTTTTAGTTCATTTGTTTAGATAGATTTTTTTAAAGATTTATTTTCATTGTAACATTTATTGTTATGTTATTACTGTGATTCTGAAAGAGTCAACCACATCAGTTAGAAATGTTTCAGAGTAGCAGCCGTGTTAGTCTGTATCCGCAAAAAGAAAAGGAGTACTTGTGGCACCTTAGAGACTAACCAATTTATTTGAGCATAAGCTTTCGTGAGCTACAGCTCACTTCATATGGTGCATCCACTACTTATGCTCAAATAAATTTGTTAGTCTCTAAGGTGCCACAAGTACTCCTTTTCTTTTTATCAGTTAGAAATGTTTCACATTCTCTGGCCTTAAAGTAGGGGAGTAGCTTATAATGAAAAGAATATCTTTTGAAAACCAGAGAAATGAGCAGAGAAATAAATTCAGACTCAAATGGTGATTGAAATCTCCAAGTCGATTTATGGAAGGCTTCAAAGGCCTGTGAAGGTTGACAGAATCTCTTTAGCATGAGGCGTCCTTCATTCTGCATCAAGGTTTACAGTTTTAAAAAATAGGAAAAGCTCTGCTGTCAGATGAAGCAGGTTTGAAAGCAGAGATGCCTGTTCACAAAAGCCTGAAATTGTGCACAACTGTAGATAATGTTAATGTGTCCTCACCAGATAGCTGAAATAATATATTTCCTACATTGGATGCATTAAGCAATTACTCAGTTTGTAGTTGAAACCATATAATTTTCTTTCTTTCCTTGCAGTCGCAACGCCGTGTCACATTTCACCTCCCAGACGGCTCCCAGGAAAGCTGCAGTGACAGTGGGCTTGGAGACCATGAACCCAGCAGCAGTGCAAGCACATCGCATCCTCTGCCCCTTGGTTTCCCCCAAGAGGAGTACTATGAACAGGCTTCGCCCAACAGTCGGACAGAAGGAGATGGCAATTCGGACCCGGAGTCCAGTAAGTGATGCTCTCTAGGCATATTAATGTTAATAAGTCACAAGTGGGCTAATTTTAAAGCCACTGATTAAAGTTTAATGCAAAATTAAGATGGGAAAATACTATTTTGGTTGCGAACTGGTACGTTTTAAAGACAAAAACGACAAAGTTCAAAGCAAATATTTTTGACCATTTTGTGTTGAAATGCTCTGTCAGTGTTGTAGCTGGTTTGCATCTTTATTAGCTGGGGTTTGTTATGGGTTTGGCATGCTAGAGAGAAGTGGTGCTTTCTGGTTAGCTGTCACTGCTGCCTTTTTTATTCACACTGATGCTCCTCAAGAACTGTATGGCTTTTAACATTTTCCCTTTCCATACTTTTCCCTACTGTGCATTCTACAATAGCAGCAGAGCCCTCTGAGCAACATGCAGTTCTTTGAAATCACTGCTGTTCTTCAGAAATTAAAGGTCCTCAGTTTAGTGTCTGTGAGGGCAACCTGTGGTGTGAGGTAATCACCCAGAAAGGCATTGCTTGTTGTGTCATGTTGCTTAATTAAACAAGTGGCACTGGAGGTTGATGACATCAGAAAGTGGGGAGGCAAAGCTGACATGTCAAGGTGTACTTAGGGCCAACTTACAACAGTGTATTTGATTTAGAACAAGAGGCTCCTTTGTAACTGTCACTCACCATGACAATCTCTCCCCTGTTGGACAAACACTGGATTCATGTGCTTTTCATCTCCCCTGGGTCTAGGCAGGCTCCAAACACTGTCTCTGGTCTTTAGGCTCATTGCTGGCATACAGATTCCCTGATGATAACACCTTCTCCGAAGTGGTACCCCACAGTCCAGCTGTCCTAGGCCCCAAGACCATTACTGAACCCCCAAGTCTCGTCAACAGCTTAAACACACCCTTTCCCAAGCTCCACTCACAGAAGGAGTCTGGTTGACCATTTAACCCATTCAGAGGCACAAGTCAGTTGAAGCCAGGCACTTAGAGGCTGTGCAAAGTAACTTCTTAATCAAACATGCAGAAAGCATAGAGATATACAGATCCATGCAAAAAACAACAAAACCTGTTCTCAAATCCCTCCCTTCAGTGTCCTCACCAGTCTGAGAGCCCCTGGGGTTTTCATCTGTCACTTTCAGGAGTCCCTGGTCCTCACTCCTTGGGACTCAGACTTCTCGTCTTGGTCATGGATTGTACTCTCTGACTCATGCAGCAAACTCCGTTCAGCTTCTGTTGGTCTGGAAGTCAGACAGTTCTCTCTAGCTCAAAAAGCAAACCTCTGTGTTTTTAAAAGCCAGCCTAACACCTGGTTTCTGTGATCTGTCTCCTGTTTTTGTTTTTCATTTTCCATTCTCTGCAGATAAGCTGGAGAAAACTGGTTTTATCTAGGTTGTAACCATCCAGTTGTTTTAGGACCAGGTTATTCAATTGTTGTTGGTCCTTAATGGCCAGCCCTTATAGGTGCAGGCAACAAAGTGCCATTCTCCCTCTTCTTAGCACAAAAGGTATGATGAAAGTATACAGCAAAAGACAGCCTTATGGGCATAAACACACAGAGAGTTCATAATATCAAACATAATTCATACATTTGACATTGACAGACTTCCCAAATCCTCACAGTAACAATGCCAAATTCACCTCTAGATAGGGTCGAAAGAAGGAAACGCTTACTTCCATTTCACAGAACAACTAAAGATCCTAATGTCTCCAGCAGAGTTAGAAAGGGGTGATGATGAAATTTTAATCTAACTTAATAACGGAAAGAAAATGAGTTTATCCTAACAATGTCTTTGGAGATGTTAATTATATTACAAGGGGATATTGTATTAGTCGTATATGACATTTCACAGACTTGTTTAGTACAACTGAATGAAAAAGTGTAGCTGAATAATTTACCCTTGAAAGTTGAGATGTTTTGGTGTTGGCAAAATATTTGTGAGCAGTTCACAGAAATATCAAATTCTTTTGTTTAAAATATTTGTGATGTCTCTTATGAATGGCTCATGAACAACTAACTGGGCATCTTCAGTAGCTGAAGTGTTCAGCAAATGTGTTGGCTTGTTTGTATAGGTTTACATGGTTTTTGAAACAATGCTAAAATATTCCTTGTTTGGATGTCCTTAAATTATTTGAGTTTGAATGCACTTTTATTTGTATTCATGCTAACAAAGCTCAGCTTTTCACCAAACATAACCACAAAGGGGGCGGGGGAGTCACACACAATCAAAAACATTAATTTTTAAATTTGAATGAATATTCATGTTTTTTTCTTTTACTATTCACTCAACTCTGTTATTTACCCATATTTCACCAAAGTAAGTATTAGATGCAGGATATAGGTATGTATGACTATGGTGCACTCTGAGCCTTGACTTGACTGCAAAGGACATCAGAGTGAAATGGATGCAAGAGAAATCACTACATTAGGCAAAAGTGCACAGATGCTGCCTTTGCCACTTAAAATGAGGCTCAGGTTTGGAGCTGTTGCTCTTTTTGAACCCAATTTCTACAGCTTTAGATCAAAAGAAAAATGGATCACTTAGGAAGCCTCTGAAATGTCAGTTTGAGTCTAATAATATCCACACTGACAACTGAATGCCATTGACACATCTCACTATGCAGAGACACCTGATGTCTTTTTGAGTGTGAAATTTGCAGAAAGTTTAGTCACCTGTTTCAGAGAGAACTAATTATCTGACAGCTCGGTTTTAAACTTGATACCAATAATAATTAGTGTTTTTGTAGTGTTAAGATGTGTTCTCTAACTTTTATCCTTTTTCAATAACCTAACTACCATATACAATTGATGCAGTGTGGCATCACCCCTTTGATTTGAAGATCTCAGCTGCTTGTGGATACTCTAATTATTACTGTTATGGCATGTATCTGATGCAAATACCTAGCAGCAGGCAATACAACTACGTTTAAACAGATCTGACTCCTGTGCATTTCCACAAAAGTAAATATCAAAGTACAGTACCACTGTGGGAAAAATGTTGGCCTATTTTTCATTGAAATTACTCATTGCTGTAATTTAACTTGTATCACAGTGGAGTTGGGAGGAGCAGAAATATCTTGTCTTACTTGCTCACCAATTAATATGTTAAACTTGCTGTCCAAGAATTTAGTACTTTGTTGGCTAAATTTGTCACATGTACATAAAGTTTCCCAAGATATTTCTTGTTTAATATCTATTCATTTAGCTTTAGTTTCTCCTTCCATGCTCGAAAGCCACCATGTGGAAACGCTGATTTCCTCCACCAAACAAGTTTAATTTTCGGTCTAATTCAGAATGGCTTGATAAAGTTGAAGCACTCTCAGCTCAGTTTGTTTCAGGAACAGACATATGGCTAATGTAAAAAATAAGGATATGAAGTAAAATGAAGCGCAAGTCTAGGAGGTAGCTGAAACTACTATAAAATGAGGAGCATGACCGTTATTCCTTCTCAAGACCTCTCTATAGTCTTGGAACTTTAAAAAATAAGGATATGAAGTAAAATGAAGCGCAAGTCTAGGAGGTAGCTGAAACTACTATAAAATGAGGAGCATGACCGTTATTCCTTCTCAAGACCTCTCTATAGTCTTGGAACTTTCTTAATTTGAAACACTGATCTGAATATTGGGCTTCAGGATATTCTTCAAATTGCCTGAATGCAGTTTTATCCAGACTTGCAGAACAGGGCTATACAGCGTGAATGTGAAAAGCCTTTAATAAAACTACTCAGTTAGAACTGACCCAGAACTTATTAAGAGCCCTATCAAAGGTGACAAATGTCCCATCAAACAGGGTTATACCCACAAGAATTTGCTTACTCTTGCTTCTCCTAATTGTTGCTCTTTGGTATTTTTCTTTTCTTTTTAAGAGATTTATTCTTAAATAATAATTTATTCTCCTGTAGAAAGATAAATATTAAACAACATGGCCATGAGAGGTTACCTTAATATTTGGAAGCCCTGTCCTAAAATGGAAACTTTTAAAACAAATAAACACTGAAAGACATTACCAATTTATCAATTGATCCATTGGTCCTAATCATAGAATCATAGAATATTGGGCTATCTTCTGAAATATCAACAATATCAGTTGAAACAGAATTAATATCAAACTTACTAGCTACAACAAAATGACTGTTGCAAATCATTGAAAGAAACAAAAGATCCTGTTAAGAGTAACTTTATCTGGAAAATGTTGGAGATGCAAAATTCCCCAACTTTGCCCTCCAAAAGTAGGGGGAGTGTTTTGTTTTTCTCTTCCCCCCCCCCCCCCCAAGAAAACAGTGCCACCAGCACAAGAGTTATGAGGAATCCTACAATAATTAAACTACTATGAGCACATGATCGAAGAAAACAAATATTGGTAAGAAATTGTTTTCGGTTTCAGATTTCTTGGCAGAGGGGGAAGGAGGGAAGTGGTATAAGAATAAAACGTTGAGAAAAACACCTATTCAGTGTCCTTTTAAAAAAATAGTTAGATATATATATTTAAAAATTGGAGAAGTGTTAGTTAAAGCTCTTTGGCTTTGTTGGTGTAATTTTTCACTCAAGAAGGAGCTCTGGAGTAACATACAGTACTGGTGCTGTATAAACGCATCGTAATGCAGAGCAGTTGCCAATAAACTCTGTTGTGTTAGTCAATAGCAGCATAAACAGGCATGTAAACTGTTAGAGGAAGTTAATGTTATCCTTAAGCAACAAAACTAACTTATGCAACTTCTTTTTCAGTTTTCATTTAAATATATTGCATGCCCAATCTGTTGCTTTTTCTGGTAATATATTACCTAAAATAGTAAGCTGTTCAGAAAAATAATTCTTTCCCTTTTCGACTCCCATAACAATTCAGCAGAAATGTGTCTTTAGTTGTGAATCCAATTGTAAAGAAGAAATGTAGTATATTTAAAGAGAACAAATTTGATTTTAAATCTGTTCAATGAAGGAAACAATGTTAATGCAATGTTAAGAACTCACACTTAAAGTCAGGAAATGAAAAAGTTTACGTATTTATCATGCCCCCAGTTGTGAGGTTGGGATGCTGGGGCTGTGTACCAAGTCATAGGCAGGACAGCCCTGGCTTCCTCACCCTTCTGCTACAGCTATTCTGGCAACAATCTGGTGCTCTCACTCCAGTACTGTGATGATGCTGCTGTTTTTGCTATGACATGGGGCTGGGCCTGAATCTTTAGAATGCTCTGCTATTTTGATACTGCTGATTAAAATTTCCAGAGGAACACTAGCCAGGGAAGGGAAATATGGTGATTTTTAACAGTTTGTAACTCAGCTAAATTCCATGGCACGTTAGCTCCAAAGCTTTCTAACTGTTGAATTTGCTCATATTCCACTCGTACCACTCGCCCCTCCCCAACAATCCCACCGGTAGGGTGAATGCCAGCCGCAGAAAATACTGGCTGAAAGGATGACTGTTTCATAAAAAATAGCTTGTGAATACAGGGATTAATAATGGGTAACTGGTTTGCAACCTTGCAAGTGTTGCCTGGCACCCACCAAAATAATTAGTGACAGGATCGTATAGTCCATCTGATGTAGTTTTGCAGAAGAAACTATTAGTCTCAAACTGAAAGGAAACAATCAATGTGAATTGTTTCATCATAGGAGAAAATGGCTACATTTCTTCCCATGCTGCCTTGTCTGATGCTTAGAAACACTCTTGCTGCTGAAATATGTTATTTAGACATTGTAAGTAAAACTGTACTCGCAGTTGGACAGCAGCCCTCATGCTGAGATAAGAGATTGTGGAAAGTGTTGGGTCTCTTGCCCCCCTGCTTAACAGAGCGTCTCTGGTGTATTCCAACAGGAATGTGCTCTTTTTTAGAAAAGATTTTCTTTCTTTTTTTTCAAAAAATACCGATAAAGTATCAGTCATTGCTCACCCTACTGATGGACAAGGAATATGGTTGAGTACTTCTGTTCCAGATTCTTCATCCTAAAATGTAAGATAAGATAAATATAAGACCTAAGATATGGGCAATAGGGAGACAGTAAGAATTGTCCTATCATTTTTTAATTTTTTGTCATGGATAGGCGGAGATTATTCCATTGTAATTAGGGAAAGATGAATTCATGTGAATGAAATATTAACCAATTCATTCTCAAACTATTCACATTTATTTTCAGAGTTGAAAAAGTTTGTCTGATTTTCCCAAAAAATTGTCATGGCCCTCAGTTCTGACTTGGATCAGAAGCAGGAGTAGAAATTGTGTGAGTGAAACTGTTCTCAGATCACATGCTCAAAGTGAAAACAGGAAGCATCAGAAATCTTTCATTTCCTAGATTATCAAGAGATGCAGATACCGTAAATATCAGAATCCCAACCATTACTGAATTGACCACCTGTCTGCAGGTCCCCAGTGGTTAAATTCATATTGCTGCTTGTGAGCCATGGAACTTTTGAAAGCACTGAAAATGGTTGACATTGTGAAGTCTCCTAGAATCCCTGGGCAGGTAAGAGCCTGCATACCAACCATCCCTTAGGGTGTCTTCCTCTGGGTCCCACAGCTGTGTAACCTCTGCTCGATCAAAGTTTGTTCTTTTTGTAGCTATACTTTGTAGTTGTTAGGTTTTTTTCTGTAGTTAATGAATTCTTGCTTGCGGATCCTGTTGAGCCGAGCAATTGGTCTTGGGTAGATTTTTTGGTTTGGTGTATTTTTTCCGAGAGATCAGCTGGCCTCTTTGTGTTTTATTCTTCTGGCCAGTGTAAAGTATTTAGCCTGTTTTGTTCTCCACTACTGTAACTCTGGACAAAGGTCCAGCATCCAAATAATGCAAAGTCTTTTACAGTAAAGTGCATGACTGACACCCCTTACAGATACTTGGGTGGAGTTTGTCTAAGGGGCACACTCACTTGAGAAGTGTGTTTTCTGTGAGGATTTTTCTAATCAAGTATCAAATTAAAGAGGCCACAAAAGCTCAAGCTTTCTCTAACTTGCAAAGCTTTATCAGCTGCTAGCTTTGAGCTTTATGAATGAGTTTTTGAGATTTGTCCACCAGTATACGGTAATTATTGTTTTACCATTGGATTATCACTTTGTTACCATGCTATTGTAGTAAACACTGGCCACCATTACATTGCCATAGATTTACAGTTACCGCATATTTGGCAGTGGTGATAATTATTTCTAGATTGCAGTGAAAGCCAGTTTACCGGCTTATCAATCATGTCAATGTGTGAAAAAACATAGGAAGAGAGAACGCAAATCAGAGTACTTAGAAAATGGGTGTGCAAATAATTCCCCAGATCAATAGGGTGGGGATCTTTAAGACATGGTGTTGAAGGAATGAATATGAGATGGATCTGAGGAGAAATCAGATACCTAGGTAGAATAGGTTAGATGGAGAGAGAAGGGAATTATCCTCAATGTAATCAAATCACTAATTCATACTGTTTTAAAAAGTCCTGACAAGTCTGGATTTTGAGAAAATGCTTGATTGTAAATATTCATTTCACATTCAGAATCATCAGATGTGACAGCATTACAGTCGGTGTAGCATTTGGCATGCAGTATCAGGATATTGAAGAACTGATGTGAAACAGCATTTAACAGCCAATCAAAAGATTGTAGTTTTATTTTTTTTTCCACAAAATCCTTCCCCCTCACACACACACACATCTTTAATTCTACAACCACTTTTGAAATGCAGCATTGACATTTGTCTTTATGTTATCAAGTTGCCATAGCATTTAGGTCTAATAAAGCACTGTATTTGAGACAAAGGGGGAAATGCTGTCATTAGTAATTTAAAGATAATAAATCTCAGACTGAAATATGTCCCAGCCTGCCACGTCTGTCTGTCTGAGTCCCTCTCCTTTTACTATATTGGGTTTGCCTATCCCCATGGCTGTACACTAATAATTAATTCAAAGAGGGTTGAAGTAATTAATCTTTCTGAGCTAGTGCAGTTTGATTGATCTTCTACGTTTAATCTAATTAGCCTGTACGTAGGTGGGAGAATGTAAAGGCTGACTACTGTACTGTACTACTTTGAGAAATGCCAGCCTTTTTGATGACCTGCTGAGACTGCTGCCATGAATCATATATACATGAAACACTAGGGGTAATCAGTAGTTGGATATTTGATTTAAAAGGTGGGAAACTGGTGAAGATCAAAATCAGGGTAGATTGAACATCTTCATTTAAATGCATATATCCATTTGTATTAGCTTAATAATGTAACTTTATATCTTGATTGTGCACATTTAAGGGCACTAGGGGTTATACAGCTGAAAGCTAAATTGGATTCTCAAAATATTTTAGCTGTTCCTTTCTAAACTGCAAACTGTAGGCATAGATCTGGCTGAGCATGGGTAAACATGTATATGGCTAGATTTGAATGCAAGGTCAAACTGTAAACAAAGGTGTGACAGGCTGTGTGCTGAAGATGACGTTTTTAGGCTTCTTAAGATATGTGGGAACACCCTGAACTGATAAGCCTGAAATATAGGTAAGGTGATGACAAAAGTGATTGGTCATTACACAATCTGCAAAGCAACTTATCCTTACATGATTGGTATGATGTCCAAACCAACTAGATTCAAGAAGTATAGATGTTTATACACATTTTTCCTAGCTATTAACTGTGCAGTGTGTGACATGATTTGGAATAACTGGTATCACCCTGTACCTAAATCCCTCTTTTTCTGTGCTTGGCCAGCATGAGCACAGAGCTGTTACCTGCCTAATAAAATAACCTGAATGATGGGATGCAGTCGAACTGAGTTTGTGGATCCCAGAGAACTGGATGAAGTGTTCTCTCAGAACTATGTGGATAAGATGTATTCTGGATAAGAGAAGTCAAAAAGGTCTTATCTCAAATCACAGGAGACAATTACTGTGTATGAATAGCATATTTGTCCAATAAAAACTGTCATGAATTACAAGAAGTCAGTTATGAAATATTTTGTGAACAAAGGATATTTCAGCACTTGTAATGCCTCAACCTCCTCCTCTGCTTTGGTTGGTGTAATTGACGTTACTGATTGATCAGAAATGTCCTACAGGAGACCTGAAAACAAGGTAGCTTGATTTAGGATGATTTTGAAAAGGAATGCTGGGGAAACTTTCTTATCATAGTCCTAGGTAGGGTGGGACTTGGAATGTCTAAAATTGTCGTGAGGTTTTGGCTAGAATTCCCAAGAAAATGTCAATAAGCATGAGAAACCCTAGGCTTCAGTTTTTGTTACAAGTGAAAACTCAAGCTGTTTTTGAAAGAAATGCAGAGTTGAGAAAGCTGGAGACTGTTTTGGATGAACACCACCAGCATATAGTTTGGAACTGAAATTATGTAAAATTTGTGTGTACACATGAATTGCATTTGAAACCAGGAGGAACTCAGCAGTTCTGACTGAGCTTTGCTTTGAGATTTTAAACTACACTTGGAGTGGAGGGTGTACAAACCTATGATGAAGAAAAACAAATAAATCCTTGTGAAACCTCTGAGTTTCAGATTTGATGATTAGAGTGGGGTCTACGTGGTGAGATGAACTTCTAAAGGGACCGTGGAAAGAATTTGGCAGCTCGGGATGTTGGGGGTTCTAAAATGTAGGGTAGAATGGGCTAACTTGTGACTCTCCCCCTCATCCTTTCATCAACCACCTGCTGTGATTTCTGAGCACAGCCAGC
This sequence comes from Caretta caretta, assembly GCF_965140235.1. NCBI lineage: Eukaryota > Metazoa > Chordata > Testudines > Cheloniidae > Caretta > Caretta caretta. The sequence continues at coordinate 69,612,670 of NC_134214.1, read as the reverse complement.
AGAGTGTCATTTTTCAGCCACATGTCCCCTTTAAAATACCTTTCCTATTCATGTGACAAAAGAAATAGGCTAGAAGCCTGCATGGCAGTATAGCCTGAAAGGCTTGCTGAGTCCTAGCAGGTTACCAGGCCCTCATGGTATTTGAGATTGAATAGAGCCATAACTTTTTAAAATGATGAAAACTGGAAACATTAATCATAATTTTTCAAACCTCACAGGTTTAGATGAATAGGGCTTGGATTCAACACAGCCGTAGTTTTAGTTTTAAATATTAAAACCTGGCTTGGCCCTTTGTTTTCCAAACCAAATCCAGTTCTGTGCATTGTAAGTAAGTACATTCATTACCATGTAGTGCTGCTCATGTGCATGAGATACGGAGCCCTTCTCTAAGTACCTAAGAGGCAACAGACAAGCTTTTCTGAAGTGACTGTATAATTTTCGGTGTCTGATTTTTTAGTGCCCACCCTGAGCCTCATTAAAGGGACATGATTTTGCAACAAAGCTGAGCACTTTCACTCTAGAAAATCAAGCTAAGGTGAGTCTAGTTGGTGCCCCGAATTGGAGACTCTCAAAATCCCTAGTCACTTTTGAAAATTCTGGGCTTATAAGAGCTGAAGATGTGTGTGAAAGCAGGATTCAGAATCAGTGTGTTTTAAGAAATTTCAAACATTTAATTATTAACATTAAAGTTTAGCAATGCTTCAACATTCTACACGCATTTTTGCATGATTCTGGAAAGATAAAAGCACACACACATACTCCCTTTGATGCACAGTCTTCTTTTCATAGAAAATCAATTGGAAAATTTTATCCACATTGTTGCTGTTATCCTAAAGTATACCTCTACTTTCTCCTGCATTTCCTGGACCGCATACTGGGATATGATAGATCATTTCAGGCGTTAACTTTGTGTCTCTGAATACCTGCTCACTTTATTCCCTAATGTGAAATATAAATAATACAAATATTGTGTGTATAAATAGATAGAAAGAATGGATTCACCCTAGAGTTCAGAAATCTGCCATTACCTGAGAAAGAAGACGGCACACTTGATAGTAGTTTGTATAATAAATGAGCCTTGGCAGCTATAAACAGTGATTTAGTAGCAGATGCTCTGTGATGTGCATTCATGTTATCACTTAAACTGACATGGTTTTGGAAAATCCTATTTTTCTGTTTGAGGTTTATGGAAGTTTTAAAATACATCACTCTAGCAAGCAGCCTGGGGAGGAGGTGGGAAGAGAACACATTTCTTCCCTTTGTATTTTCAAAGTCCTTTTCTGTGACTAGCTGTCATATTTACAGTAACTAAAGGCATTGGAGTTTGGTTGGGTAAATGGAATCTAATTCAGGGTAGCCTGTGTTTGAGAGGGCATCAAGGGCTGGATACTAGCAATAACCTGAAAAGTCACAAAGGGCATAGATCAAAATGGAAAGTGTATCTGTAATGTATGAAAGTTGAAGTCGCTGATAGAGTTCCATTTTGGTGACAGCCTTGAAGATGAGTGTATCTCAGGTATCTTAAATCTAGTATGGATTAGGTAGAGGTTTATCACTGAGAAGCAGGCCACTCTGAGTAAAGCAATTCCTTATCTTGTCCATTCTGCTTAAAAATGACAAGAGCTGAGAACCTGGCATCCGCTACCAATTGAAAGCTGATGTCACAAGGTCTGGAATGTCACTGAGCTTGAATAACTGCCTTTAGTGACAGAGAATAGCTGGCCTTCTCTTCACAATAAGCCTTTCTTTGCTTCTAATTTTTTTATTAAGCCACCTACACCATAAAATAAAGTTCATATGACATTTATGTTTCTATTATTTATGAGCCACGAGGCAATTCATTTTATGACCTTCTTCTGTCTATCTTCTACTTATTTTATCTTAAACTCTTACTTCTCACTTATCTTTGAGCATAACAAAATACTGTCATTGCCACTTGTTCCTTTTATATTCTTTCACAAGTCAAGATAATCGGCAGTACTATGCGTGACTTCTGTACAGGTGAAACATTAGCTTCATTGGTAGCACTCTGTTCCCTAATTTCCTTTAAAAAAAGGAAAGAAAAAGAAGAAAGGTCTGAAATGATTCTTAATTTGGAAGAATTTCCTCAATATGCCAAAATTCTGGTGATACCTTTTGATCTTTCAGTTTAGTTAGAAGCTTCATAATTACTTGCATCTTCTGAATTCACTGTGACTAGTAAACATATCAAGAAATTCGTTTAATAATGGATAACTATAGACAATCTGTCTTAACAAGAATTCTGCAGTTTGTTAATTTACATCTTTATGGAATGCTGAAGATTCCCAAAAGACAATGGGCTGGAAGTGGCAGTGTTTTGCTGAGTAAAAGTGCTTTTAATCAATAATCCTAGTGATTTTTGTCCTTGTATGAGTAAGTATGTGATTCTGGTTTAACATTTTCACTTCTTAATTTCTCTCTCTAATGGACTTCTCTCCCACTGACTTTAAGTGACATAGAGAAATAGGTGTGATTAAAGATATATATGGAGCTAACCAAGAGAAACAATTATGGGTTTTGTCTCAAAAGCCCTTTTTTCTAGCTTTTTCTCTGTATTTCTAGGTAAATGAAATGTCTTTGTATTCTTCTTCACTCTTGGAACAACTCAGTTACTTTAATCTATTTCTCCTCTCTACTTTGAAAAAAGCAACAAATTGTACTGGAGAAATTGCTATCCTAATCTGCATTTTGTGAATTTCCAATACGTCATGGGCTTGATCCAATGCCCATTTAAATCAACAGGAATCAATTAAAATCAATCACATTTACTTCAATAGGCCTTGAGTCTACTCCCATTTCAAAAGAACCATAGGGTTTGCCTTACCAGGTCAGCTTATTGATTTGGCTAATGCGGTGCCCTGATTTTATCTCCAGATTCAATATCCTTTTGAGAAGGGAAAATTCCATTGTGTGGATTAATCTTGAGAGAACTGTGTGAAATATTTACAATGAAACATCCATTAGATTTTCATCAAAATCTGGTCAGGCCTTGGTGCAAACCTACTAGGAGAGTCAAAGACCTTTTTGAAGTGAACAGAAGGACCCGTGTTTATTTATAATTTGCACTGTAATCCTGTGAAATTCAATGATTTTTATGTGACAACAAGTGAAATTCTAAATGTGTGCAATAGCTAGTTCTAACCATCCTCACTCCCACACTATATATGATTATTTGCATACACCCATTTGCTGTGTCTTATTTTAAATTCTTGGTACAGGGACTATTTTAGTACAGCTCCAAGTGCATATGGCCCTGATCCTGACTGAAGCCCTTTATTTTAGAATATAAACAAAGCATTAATAATTTTACACTGCAAGTGACATTGATGTGCAGTAATAGCAGGTGCTGTATTGATCAGCAAGGCTTCAGACTTCACTTCATGTGCTTTTGCTTTCGTTTCGTGTAGCAATCATAGCAAATCTGCTATGCCTGGATAGTCCTGGATGCCACAATTTATACTCTGCAGTAGATGACATCTATTGAAGGATAGTAGATCAATCACATTGTCTGCTATTTGCATATATGCTGTAGTGTAACTCAACACATCATAAAATCAAAATAGAATTGTAGGACTGGAAGGGACCTCGAGAGGTCATCTAGTCCAATCCCCTGCACTCATGACGGGACCAAGTATTATCTAGACCATTCCTGACAGGTGCTCATCTAATCTGCTCTTAAAAACCTCCAATGATGGAGATTTCACAACCTCCCTAGGCAATTTATTCCAGTTCTTAACTACCCTGACAGTTAGGAATTTTTTCTTAATGTCCAACCTGAACCTCCCTTGCTTCAGTTTAAGTCCATTGCTTTGTGTCCTATCCTCAGAGGCTAAGGAGAACAATTTTTCTCCCTCTTCGTAACAACCTTTTATGTACTTGAAAACTGTTATCATGTCCGCTCTCAGTCTTCTGTTCTCCAGACTAAATAAACCCAGTTTTCTCAGTCTTTCCTCATAGGTCATGTTTTCTAGACCTTTAATCATTTTTGTTGGTCTTCTCTGAACTTTCTCCAATTTGTCTACATCTTTCCTGAAATGCGGCACCCAGAACTGGACACAATACTCCATTTGAGGCCTTATCAGTGCATAGTAGAGTGGAAGAATTACTTCTTGTGTCTTTCTTACAACACTCAAACTAATACATCCCAGAATGATGATTGCTTTTTTTACACTCTTGACTCATATGCAGCTTGTAACACACTATGACCCCAAGATCCCTTTCTGCAGTACTCCTTCTAAGCAGTCGTTTCCCATTTTGTAGGTGTGCAACTGATTATTCCTTCCTAAGTGGAGTACTTTGCATTTGTCCGTATTGAATTTCATCCTACTTATTTCAGACCATTTCTTCAGTTTGTCCACATCATTTTGAATGTTAATCCTATCCTCCAAAGCACTTGCAAACCCCTCCCAATTTCGTATCATCCGCAAACTTTATAAGTGTACTCTCTATGCCATTATCTAAATCACTGATGAAGATATGGAACAGAACTGGACCCACAACTGGTCCCTGTGGGATCCCATGTTATATGCCTTTCCAGATTCATTGTGCACTACTGATAACTACTCTCCCAACCAGTTATGCATTCATCTTATTTTAGCTCCATCTAGGTTGTATTTCTCTTGTTTGTGTATGAGAAGGTCATGCGAGACAGTTTCAAAAGCCTTATTAAAGTCAAGATATACCTCATATACTGTTTTCCCCCATCCAAAAGGCTTGTTACCCTGTCAAAGAAAGCTATTAGGTTGGTTTGACATGATTTGTTCCTGACATCCACACAGATCACCTAATTATCTTTTAGGTGATTGCAAATTGATTGCTTAAGTATATCTCCATTATCTTTCCAGTACTGAAGTTGAGATGACTGGTCTGTAATTCTCCAGGTTGTCCTTATTCCCCTTTTCATAGATTGGCACTATATTTGCCCTTTTCCAGTCCTCAGGAATCTTTCCCGTCTTCCAAGACTTTTTGAAGATAATGGCTCAGATATTGCCTCAGTCAGCTCCTTGAGTATTCGAGGATGTATTTCATCAGGCCCAAATGACTAGAAGACATCTAACTAATTTTTAACTTGTTCTTTCTCTATTTTAACTTCAGATTCTATCTCATTTTCACTGGCATTCACTATGTGAGATGTCTCATCACTACTAAACCTTTTGGTGAAAACTGAAACAAAAAAGTCATTTAACACTTCTGCCATTTCCACATTTTCTGTTATTGTTTTTCCCTCCTTACTGAGTAACAGGCCTACCTGTCCTTGGTCTTCTCCTTGCTTCTAATGTATTTGTAGAATGTTTTCTTGTTACCCTTTATGTCTCTATCTAGTTATCTCATTTTGTGCCTTGGCCTTCCCAATTTTATCCCTACATCCTTTGTTTATATTCAGACTTCACAATTTGACCTAGTTTCCAGTTTTTTGTAGGACTCTCTTCTGAGTTTCAGAAATTGAAAATCTCCTGGTTAAGCCCAGGTGGTCTCTTGACATATTTCCTATCTTTCCTATGGAGTGGGATAGTTTGATCTTATTCCCTAATAATGTCTCTTTGAAAAACTGCCAATTCTGTTGAACTGTTTTTCCCCTTAGACTTGCTTCCCATGGGATCTTACCTACCAACTCACTGAGTTTGCGAAAGTCTGCCTTCTTGCAGTCCATTTTCTTTATTGTGCCATATCCCTCTTGTCATTCCTTAGAATCATGAACTCTAGCATTTCACGGTCACTTTCACACAAGATGCCTTCCGTTTTCAAATTGTCAGCCAGTTCCTCCCTGTTTGTCAGACTCAAATCTAGAACAGCTTCTACCCTAGTGGCTTTCTCCACCTCTGAAATAAAAAAATTGTCTCCGATACATTCCAAGATAATAATCTTTTTGGATAATCTGTGCCCAGCTGTGTTATTTTTCTAACAGAAATCTAGGTAGTTGAAGTTCCCCATCACCACCAACTCATGTGCTTTGCAAGATTTTGTTAGTTGTTTAAAAAAAAAACTCATCCACCTCTTCTTCCTGGTTAGGTGGTCTGTAGTAGACCCCTACCATGACCAGGAGCCTACCAAATTCAGTCCATTTTGGTCAATTTCATGGTCATAGGATTTTAAAAATCATAAATTTCATGATTTCAGCTATTTAAATCTGAAATTTCACAGTGTTGTCTTTGTAGGGGTCCTGACCCAAAAAGGAGTTGTGGGGGGAGGGGGTGTCACAAGGTTATTGTAGGGGAGGTTGCGGTACTGCTACCCTTACTTCTGTGCTGCTGCTGGCATTGGCGCTGCCTTCAGAACTGGGCATCTGGAAAATGGTGGTTGCTGACCAGGAGCCCAGCTCTGAAGGCAGAGCCACTGCCAGCAGCAGCACAGAAATAAAGATGGCATGGTCTGGTATTGCCACCCTTCTGCAGTTCTGCTTGCAGAGCTGGGCCCTCAGCAGCTGCCACTCTCTGGCCCTTCAGCTCTGAAGCTAGCAGTGTAGAAGTAAGGATGACATGTTTTGGTATTGCCACCCTTACTTCAGTGCTGTAGTGAGATACATTTTAAGGATTATTTCAGTAGTATTTGTTTCTGGTAGAGTTTACCCTTTGTTAGGCACTTTCCAATCATAGTCCTTGTCACAAAAACCTTACAGTGTTATAGACAGAGAGAGCCAGAGTAAGGGAAAGAGAGATATCATATTACTCCTGGGGGAATTCTGTGCCAAAAATTAAATATTCTGCACCAAAAAAATTAAAAATTCTATGTACAATATTTTAAAATTCTGTAAAATTCTGCATATTTTATTTGTCAAAATAACACAGTAGAATCACTCTGGTTTCAATTATTTCTGTAATTTATTTAAACTAAAACACAATGGATGAAGAATGGGAGAGGGGAACATTGGAGGAAATCCCCTTGCCTAATAGTAATATAGCTAGGTTTCTTTCTTTCTAGTTATTAGTCAACAAATATATGCAGTAATATGCTCAGTGTTACATCATAGGCAACAGAAGAGCAAATGAGGGCTGGGGAAACAAACTCACAATTTATATTGGCTACGGAACTTCTCCAGGAAGAGCAGTAGCAAACAGTTCATAGAGCACATTTTGACAGGGAATTTTTTTATTCCAAAAATTTAGACCAGTTCTAGTCACTAAAGCAGCATAAGCATTTATAAGGCCATACTGTCCTTTACACCACTCTGGCAATGTAAAGGAGCCTTAAAACTTTTACACCTGTTTTTATACTCCTGGGAGAATTCACAAAGAGAATGGTAACAATTCACTAAGCAGGCCGGCTGCTACCTTATGCTCTGATTGAGGGACAGAGCCTGCCCTACACCTACCTCCTCAGAAACACCCTAAAGCCCTGCCCCTCCATGCTGAGCATGCTACAATAGCGAGCAACAGGGACGGAGTCTCTCTCTCTCTCTCGCACATGTGCACCACTACCCACCTCACTACCGGCTGCTCTGGGCACCCAAACCAACCTGCCTGCGCTGCCAGGGAGGGGCACCTGACCGCTCTTGAGCCTTCCCTTTGTTTCCCTGTCTGAAGTTATTTTTCTACAGGGAAGCAAAAGAAATCTGTGGGGGACATGAATTCTGAATATGCACAGTGACGCAGAATTCCTCCAGGACTAATCATATAAATAAAGTTGTCAATGAGGTAGCTGGCCACATCTTGGTAATAAAATACTTTGATTTGGTAACATACTCCTGCTGTTGTTTTTGAAGTAGTTAATTACTATCTGAAGGAATTGCAACTCAGAAAGTCTGAGTCATCATGTCTCCCAAGGCTAAAGTTCAATAGAGGTCTGCCTAAAGACACAATCTAGGCCATAGCTTTGAACCATACAAGTTATCAAAATATCAGAAGAGTTATGCCACCTGTTGGTTCCTTATTAATATTTTGTAAATACTGAGTTTGGGGTCAGAGTTGCACTTGACATATGTTTATAAAATACTGCCTGTGAATGTCTACTGCTTAGCACTCTATCACACTTTCTGCAATATCTAATGTGGTCACTAGGAAATAATGACATTATTATGCTAATATTTTCTATTCTGTATAATTCCATCTCTCCTAGATGCATAAGAAGGAGAAAAGATGTTACTTGTAAGGTCATATCAATATCCTGAGACCAAAATGTTTGACAGATTTAAGAAACTTCTGTACATACAGATCACCTCACCTTCCCCAAAGTTGTAATCATTTTTAGAGTGAATATAGGAGCTTACCAACACACAATAACACTATACAACAGTTTACAGCAGGATGTGAGGAAAAATATTACATCCAATAAAAATTGCAGGATGAGGTTACACAGGAAGAATGTAGCTACCCAAGTTAATTTTGTTTGGGATACCCAGATTAACAAGCCTATATTATGTGACATGAGATTTTTAATGAAAGTGATCAGGAAATTCTTTATAGCTTATAAGAAAAAGACTCAAAGAACACAATGTCCTGTAGCATCATTTTGTGGTCTCAGTCCACTATTAGCTCATGTAAAAGCATCACCAAAACTTAGCTGCTCTTTGAAAGTCTCTCATCCAAGTGATATGAAATAATATAATACCTAGATCCTATGACTAACTCTCCTAGGCATTATGTAATACAAATAATATAGCACCCTTAATCTGTAGACTCTTCATTTTAGCAATGGGGAAACTGAGGCACGGAATGAGGGCAGTGACTTGCTCAAGGTCACCCAACCTGCCTTTAGCAGAACCAGGAATAGAACCCAGAACTTCTAAATCCTAATCCAGTGCTCTGTCCACTAGGCAATGCTGCCTCCCAGTGCATATGATCATCACTGATATGTGAGTGTAGTTCAGTTGGATCAAAATCCTTCGACTTCTTGTTCTACCATTCTTGCAGTCCCACTGATGCTTTTGGGTTACACGAGAGACAAGTCAGAGTAGATTTTGGCCCTGTGTCTTTGCTTTATGGCAAGATGATTTGATATTTGAAATACAGATGGGTCCAAACTATGAAGATTGCATCTAGATCCAAACGTTACCTTAATTTGAACTGGATCAGATCTAGTGTCTAATCTACAATACAGATGCAAATCCGTCTCTAATCTGTGGCGTTGTATTAAATGCTCAGAAAATTCTCTTGGATTGTAAACCTGTATACATTGTAACTGTATTTTACTCTTTTTTACGGAAACTGTGAGAAACTGGCATTAATATACCATACTCCAGCCAAATGCTCTTTCGATTATGTGCAAGTTAGAAATAAGCACATGAACAGAATAGATATTGTGTTTCCTGTGGAGGATTTTCTGATCCATAAGCTGGAGATCTACCAAGGTGATGGAACTGGAACTGTATTTACAGTGCTTCAGGCAGCAATTGTCTAATTCTTGGTCATCATATTTTCTTTCCTCCAGTTAAATGTGCTCTATTCCATAACATAGTCATGTTACACACTGAGGCAAGATGTTAAATTTTTAAAAAAATGCCTTTAAATAATAAGGTTATGGCACAAACCAGTAAAGACAGAAATTTCAAGGTTAAATCTGATGTTCTTCCTTCAACTCAAGCTGCTGTAAAGAAAGAAAATGGTGTGAGCGAAAGCTGCCAGTACCTCGTGAAAAGCTTAGAACAAGTATGTTGCCTCAGCAGATTTGTTTCTAAATAAAATATGCTAATAATTTTCCTTCCCTTGTTGTTAAGGATATTTGTGTGGAATCAAATTCTTTATTGTTTAGGTAATTACTTACTGCACCGATTGAGTCTTCACTCAATTTATTATTATCCTTATTGATGACATAACTGTTTACAGAGGAATTAATTTTAATGTAGCAGAAAACTGTTTTGCAGAGTCGCTGAACTCCAGAGTAATAAATACCCTGTTTTAATTCAGGTGTCTATTGTAACAAAAACAGAGGAAAAGAAATGCAGACAGGAAAATGCTATCAACAGAATTCTCTTCACAGAGAAAAAGCTATTTTATGAAGTATCATTGGCTGTGAAAGGATGGAGCCCACTTGAATATTGTGGTCTTTGTCATGATTGAATACTGTGTTTCACAAACAAATGCATGGCCTTCCAGCTTATTAGGTACATTACCTTTTTCTTTAGGGAAAAAAAATAGAAAAAGTTGTCAATGGAAGGGTGCCAAAAATGTTTTTGTGTGTGTGTGTGTGTGTAAAACCCATGAAATAAAGTGTTTGAGTTATCTGGACTTGGAAACAACCTGTACGGGTGTAGGTTTCTGCACGTTTGTATCTGCTACCCACCCCCACATCGATGGGTGGGGGAAATTGAGGGGGTCGGTGATGAAAGTGGGACAGTCCCAGTAGCAAGGGAAGGAGGCACTTGCCAAGGGACAGTAGGTAGCTCCTCCCATGGGAGTCTCTGGCACCCATTGTCCAGCTGGTGGAAAGGGGTGCTGAATGTCCAGCATTTTCCAGTTCCCAGGATTTAGCCTTGCTCAGGGGCCATATGGAGCCTCTCTTGGCTCCATTCCAGAAGCCCGTCCTACCTATCAGAATTGGGAATGGGAACCCAGTCTGACACATGCTGTGGGGTTTAGGGGGGGTCAGGAAGGAATTTTTTCTCCCATGGGCCAAATTGGCAAAGGACCAGGGAATTTGTTGCCTTCCTCGCAGCATCTGCAAGCCACAGTGGGTTAAGTAGGAATACTCATAGTACCTAACAGGTACTGGGGAGGTTTGTTTACTCGTCGCAGCTCATGGCCAGTGTCCAGTGCAGTTAAGAGTATAAAATAAATGATTCCCAGAGGTAAAAGACCTGGGATTTTGATGATGGGCCTCAAGCTCATGTGATAGGTTAAGACCTTGTGGTCTTTGCAAGTTAAGGTCCTGAGCCTGTTGCATGCTCTGTTCCCCTCTACTGGGACTCAGAGAGAGCTGAATCCTGGTGGTAGGCTGAGAAGAGCATACCCCATGTTATGGGTTATGTGATAAGGAGCCCTGTAACCCTGGTGCAAATTAAGGGTTATATGGTAAGGAGCCCCATAACCCCCGCACTGAAAAAAATTAAATGTCTGGTATAAGGGAGTATGGGTGATGGGCAAGTAGTGTCCCTCCCTTGTGCTAAAAGTTTAATAAAAGTTGCGGCCTGCACTTAATTCTATGCATATATCTGTCCTCAATTTGCTGCTGTGTCCACATATATTACAGTAGGTAATTTACTTTTAAATGCATCAGAACCACTAAAAAATATTCCTTAGCGTATATAGCAAAAGCTACATATTTTACCATGTAAATTGCCAGGACCAGATAAATGTGGTGGAGGTCTATGAAATTGCCAGGTGTCCTTTCTCGTCTCTTACTCTGACCATATTTCCACCTTCCTTAAATTTTTTTCACTGACTTCCCTTTTTAACCCACAATCAGTTTAGACTCTGGTCCTGACCTTCAGTGTTCTACATGGTTCTTTTGTTCTGGACATGTGGGAAAAAAGAAAAGATACAAGGAATGTGGTTTAATTCGCCTTTATTAATTCAACTCAACTCTCTTGAAATAACTCATGTAGTGCAGGTCATCATCCCATCTGTAATTATTTCCACCTAGTGGAGGGCTGCCATCAGCCCTCAAACCCTCTACAACTGGTTCCGAGGCTGTTGTCGGGACACTCTGTTCCCCATCATAGGATGGTTAAGGGGTTGGGGAAAGGTGGCTGTCTCCAGGCTGTATCTGCCATTAGAAGCCACAGTCCCATTCCCCAGTTTCTTTAGGAGGATCCCTTCTTCCAAATCCACTTCTAATTCCAGTTGATAAGGGCACTGGGCCCCCTATGGAATGGGTACGTGAACTGGATACCTGCTAAACTGTAGCAACTTGAACCTAACCTCCTGACTCACCTGTACCAGGTCCCTGAGCTGCTGTGGGTAAAGCAAAAATACTCACCCCACCCTGGCCAATCTGTCAGTGAGGGAAAAATTCCTTCCCACTTCCAAAAAAGGTGACCAGAGTAGTGGCTACAGCAGACCAAAAATACCAGGTCTTCTGATAGTCCCAATGGGTAGGAGCTGCTAACCCAGGCATGAGAGGGGGCTCAGGCTGGAGGGACTGGATTAATATACCCTCCCCCAGTGTGCAGGCACAAATAGCTTACCTTAGCCTCACTGGCCTGCCTACCATCTCAGGAATGCCTTCCATGCCCTCCACCTATCCCCTCTCCATCCCCTAAGCAGCAGGGTGAAAGGGCTCTTAAAGGAGCCACTACCCTTTTGTCCATCAGTCCAGACAAAGACCACACATCTTTGAGGTTATGTGGCTTACATTTTTATGCTCCACTCCAGATACTTTTCTTTACAGCTGTCCTTGGGACTGAGAATTGAGAACAACCATAACCTTTTAGAATTTATCTCCTTGTCGTCTCCCATTCTTGTGCCTTTCATACTGCTCCCTATCCTTGGAACAACCTCCCAGATGATCTTCTACAAACCCTACTTCTTCAAATCACTTCAAAATTCCCACCTGTTCCATGCTAGCTAAAAAAATATGATTTCCACCAGCTACACCATAACTACTATCTCTACTCTACTGTGCCTATGTGATCCTTTAAATTGAAAGTTCTGCACGCAAAGGAATTCATTTCACTCTGGATTTTTGGTTTTATGTTTGACTAGATGTAACTACTATGTACATCTGCAGCATTATTCTCTCTGTGTGTATTACACTGTGTTTGTGTATATATATGTATGTGTATAAAGTAATGCACAGCATATATGTATCTGAATAAAGTTTTTTGTGATTAATATATATGCCATATCACATAATGTAACCAGTATGCATTGCACATGTAGCTTACTCCAAATGAAAATGTTTTTCTGGAATGTTCTGCTTCTTTATCATAGGAAGCTATTTTAGAACTTTGGTAATCTAGGTTTTATATTTCCAACTATGAAAAGCAATTAAGACCAAATGATACCATAGACTAAATTTCTTGCACAATTTCATTTTAAGTCAAAGTCAGTGTTTATTTCTATGAACTACTAAAATATCTTAATCCATTTTTGCAACCATGACATTTAAATATGTCCAGATATTTTTTTTAAATAAACAGCTTCAATTTTTAAAGCTAAGACCTTAAATGCCAAAAATGAACAGATTTTTTTCCTTACAGAATCTTCTCAGTATAGAGATTTATAATGGAAGGTCTGAGATTCCTTCATAAGTACTTTGTGCCCATTTTGGTCAGTAAAGCTTACGAGAAGTTAATACAATGAGAAGCAACTCTTAAACAAATTATATAAAGTTGACATATCTGCACCTATTGGAGATGCTGTGAGCCCTGCTGAGCGATGGCAGGAGTGAGGGAGTGCAGCATGACAGTCTGTAAACTAATCTCTCTTCTGACTTGATGCACACTGTGAAGTTCTCAATTTCCATATTAGAGCCTGACATAACCATTAGTGGTCAAAGCTTCAGGTTTGAAATAACAACACTCCATGACAGTCTGAGTTCGAATCCTGATTGGACTGAGCCTTAATGCCACCAAGTGTCCAGTCAATAGAGCTGGTCTAAAATTTTCCAAAAGAGCATTTTTCCACTGGAAGATGCTGATTTGTTGAATTTGAAATGTTTGTGGAAACATGTAGATTCTGATGAATTTCCCATGAATCCCAGACAGGATCCTCTCACACATCTTCCTGGTTTCCTTACATCTTGCCATCTGGTGCCTTGGCGGTCCATTTGGTCGGCGGCTGGTGAGCCCAGGCTTGTCTTCTCCCAGCAGCTGGGGATCCCAGGGCTTGCAGGCTCCTGGCTACTCAGGAGCCTGTCTGGAGGGCTGATGGGAGGCCAGGAGCCTGAAAACACTGGGAGTCACAGCCCTCAGAACTTCCAGTGTCCCTGGCTCCAGGGTAGCCTTCCAGGAGAGTGTTCCAGAGCAGGGGCTCCACAGCTTTTCTAGGCTCCTGGCTCCTTGTCAGCTTGGGGGCCTTAACTCCCAAAGAGTTGTTCGGCTCCCTACCTGGCAGTCTGCCAGAGCTCCCAGCAGGTGTGGGAGCTTTTGAAACATTTAGAAAAAGTCAAAATGAAATGTCTTTTCAGCTTCTTCTAAATGAAATTGCAAATTTTTGTTCGGTGGGAAATTTCAAAATGCCATTGTTTGTTCTTGAATTATCCCACAGTATCCTGCAAATATAAATAAAAAATGCAAGCTTAATTTTAAGCACTAGAGCAGTCCCATTAACAACAATCGGAGTAAAGATAAGCATGGGCATAAGTGTTTGAAAGATCAGGGCCTTTAAGTTTAGTTCTACCCTAAAAAGCTACCATAGAAATGGCATTGTTTGGGTCCACACTCATTATGTCTCTGATTTCCATGTACGGTTTTCTTAGATTGCAAGTAGAGCATTGTTCTTTTTAGAATTGCAAGCCTCACAAACCCATCCTGGGCTTTTCCCATCTTATGTGTCATCACAGGTAGTAAAGATAAAACAAGCTAAACTAAACTCTCAGTGACACATGTGTACACCACCTTAAGGGGTTCCACTGGTGTCACTGACACCATCAGAATCTCTCTTACTGTTGATGGAGTGCAAGAAATATCGCTGCATTTTTAAAATTTGAAGAGAGAGAGAGAGAGAGAGAGAGAAACAACCCAGCTTGATGGCAGAGCCCAGTATGAGTTTGTGAGGGTGGCTATTAGAACACACAGCTTTGTTTGCAAACTGAGAAGACTTGGTATGGAAATCAATGAGACCAGGGTTATGGAACCCCACAGTTCTATTTTCACAAAGTCTCTTTTTCAGGGTAGGTCTCTAGTTTAAATACTTGAAAGTCCTATTGACTCCGTCAGGGTATTAAAATCCAGTGAAACTATTTTGTAAGAATAAGGGGTTTGCCTTGAAATCCTGAACTAAGGTTTCAGCTTCATCTCTGTTATTCTGGTTATCTGCTTAGCTTTTGCCCCCCATCATGGAGGTGCTTGTGGGAACGTGTATATATAACGTGTAAATTTCTGTGTAGGGAACTCCAGATGAAGAGGACTAATGTAATAATATTTTATTTAAATTCTAGCCAAGAAAGTTATTCTGCTACAGAAGCTATGGTACATACGCATGTAACAGCAGTGTTGCTTTTGTTGTATTACATTTGTTTAACACCAACCAACCAACAATCCTATTTTATACCATTTATGTAATGTGGAAGTCTGTGTTCCTTTTTTTTTTTTTTTACATGAGTGCCAGTGAGAGAATTATCTTCAGTTATCAGCCATGAACATTTTTTAGCAAAGCGAGTTATTTCTAGGAAGGGAATCAGTAGTGAGAGACAGCAGACATTAGAATTAGAACTGGAGAACCTTGTCTAACAGAGTCAGCAAATGTCTGTTATGCACACCTAGTCATTACGCTACCCATTATACAGCCGCTGGTAAAGAACAATTCTGGAGCAGAGTGAGAGTTGATGGGCTGGTTTTTCTGTGAGTCAGGGCAACCGATGGGGAAGGGGCAACGTTGGAAAGTCAGAAAAGAGCAGGAGGAACTGAGGGGAAAGTATTCTTTTACATTTCAATACATGTAAACTGGATACTTTAATTGGGAAAATTCTGATTCTGATTCATGTCTGTGTTCTCACTTTAATTTACTTCCTACTTTAGTATCGAAAGCCAGTGAGAGTGGAGAGTTATTGGCCAATTATTCTATTGTGTCTGTTTATTCTCCTATATTATTTTTCTACCTTTTCAAATATTTCTATATATTATAAGAAAATGTGTCTGAGTTATAATGGACTTAAACTAAAAGAGAAGGTTGTGATTTGGTACCATCGCAAGCCACAATGATTCTTGTATAAATACATTTAGAAATGCAGATAATGGTACAATTCTTCTGACTCCTTATCTCATATGGCTGGTTGTGTCTTACAATGCACGGTAGGAAGCAACTTTGTCACAGATTGTTGAGCTTCTGGCAGATGTTGATGAGGAATATTTTGTGTATGTACTCTTGGTTCAGTGTCATAGATAGAAGAAGTGGACTGGAGCTCCTGCAAATAATATTAAGGAAACAGGGAAACACTGTTCTCAGAAACTCTCATAAATATAAAGGGAAGGGTAAACCCCTTTGAAATCCCTCCTGGCCAGGGGAAAGCTCCTCTCACCTGTAAAGGGTTAAGAAGCTAAAGGTAACCTCGCTGGCACCTGACCAAAATGACCAATGAGGAGACAAGATACTTTCAAAAGCCGGGAGGAGGGAGAGAAACAAAGGGTCTGTGTCTGTCTGTAGTCAAATTCCATATGAAATAACAACTGACTTTAAATTTGAGAAGTACAGAAGATGGAGATAGAAGATAATCTGTTGGATTGGTCACAGAGTCTGATTAAATTTATCCTAAAGTGGGACCAGAAAGATGAAAAATTGGGTTTTCTGCTTCATCAGAGAAAAGTTTGGAAGAAAACCAGAGCTGCCGAAAGGAAGAAAATGGGATAAATAAAATGGGAGGAAAAGGACAACGAGAGAAATGGAGTATGTTCAAAGATAAAATAATGGATGCTGAAGGATTATGCTGCCACTTAGCAGTAAATACACTCTAAGCAAAGAGGAGTCAGTGCAAATGAACAAGGAAGTGCAAAAGGTAAGAAAAGGTGAGAGAGGCACATGGAAAGGTATCCAATATCAAGACCAAAAAAACTACAGTGGAAGTGATGATGGATAGGGAAAGAAATTGAGTAGGAGAATTACTGAAATATGAAACAAGAGGTTAAGATACTAATACATTGTTCCAATATATTAGTAGCAAGATATGTATGAAAGAGGAACCAGGAGCTTTGAGAGATATCTGGGGATATTTTATTGATGGAAGAGATAGATATTGCTAAACTAATTAAATTAATTAATTGCTTCAGTGTTTACAAAAGGAGGTTGCCAATGCTACAGATGTAAATTTTTAGGATGGAGAGAAGAAATCCTCAGGGAGATCAATATTGTGCCTGCCAATGTCTAATCAAATGCCAGAGCTTATGGAATCCATCCCGGAGCTCTAGGGAGTGTCAAAAGAAATGGGAGAGCCATTAGCAGACTTATTGTAAAATGAATTTGAAATGGAGGAGATGCTAAATGGTAACTTAGAGTTACCACCTGCATTTAATAAAGCTGGGGGGTGGGGTCAGTCCTCAAATATGCCAAGTTTATATTCAGCACAGCTATGGGAGGGAGGAAGGAAGTAGCTTTAAGCTACACATCTACTCCTCTCATCCTGGGCCAGCCATGGGCCAAAACAGCCCTCTGCATGACCTGGAGCAGCCTTCTAAGTTGCCCTGGCTGCATCCAACTACTGTCAGCTGATGATCTGGAGGAGCACCATGCTCCATCCATCCCTGGCCTGCTCATCCCTGTCTATCCCCATTCCTGATGCATACTCTACATGGAGACAAGGAGAGGGATTGTGGGGCACAGAGCTGGCTACAGCAGCTTTGCACTATCCAAGGATTCCCCTTTGTCAAGGAAAAATCCTTAGATGCCTCTGTAGAGAAGATTTCCAGCTGTTTTGTGCTTTTATGTTGTATTTTGTGGAGCAGCTGCAATGAGGGCTAAGGGTTCAGCTCCGGAAGCTCAATTAGAGGAACAGTTTAATTTTTCCAAAGGCAAACAAACAAATGCATAGCCCCACCATGTTGTGGATAATGTGATTCCTCCTATGACTATTGTTTTCCTTGCTGTGCTATCTGTTTCTAAAATACCCAGTTTCTGATAATGTGACTGAGAATGGCGCACAGAGTAAAAGTACCTCCTTATTGCCCTAGTCCTACCATGGAACTGGGTAACTAGAGTAGTTTTGCATTCACTGTCTCTATCCCAGAAAATATTTTGTGTATAAATTTCAAAACCCGGCTGCTCGTTCCACTGTTGGTACTTGCACACACCAGACCAAGAAAACAGCTGCACAGAATAGCTATCTGCTCTATATCTACCATTTAAGGTATGTGAGAAGATTAAGGAAATAGGAGGAAGTTACTTTTGCACTGCCTAGAGCTATATGTGTGTTATAAATATGGTATCTTACTTTTAGATGAGGCAATTTTGTTAGGTAAAATGATGACTCATTGCAATATCCTTGTGGCTCTAGCAGTAAAACACGACACCTTGTGTCTCCAAGTTTGTGAAGATAATGCTTCTATACTTAGCAAGGTAGACTTTAAAAACAACTCTTCTCGTAGGCAGGCCTTCTTCATATTAGTCAGTAAACTGCACATGAAACCCTAACCTCTTAATATGAAAAAGGTAAACTGTGTGAATTTAGCACTCATGAGAGGTGCTGATAGCCCCATAGGCAGAAGACCTCTATTTATCCACAGAACAGATAGATTAGAGGCAGCCATACACATTTCCCATGCCAATCAGTGCCTCTGCAATGATCTTAGGGTATATCTCTAGGGGAGAAGTGTTAATGGAGCCTCTTTGGGCCCTGAGACAAGTTTGCTACTTTAGTGCCATTTATGATGTTGGGTCTTGTGAATGTCCGCAGTGTACTGGAGCATTGCCACCAGGCTCATTTCCATAGTATCTAATTAGGTAGGGAGCGTCACTCATTACAGGGATGGAGTAAACCAGTGTCCTAAAGATGAAGGGCCTCATTAACCTCAATACCAGTCCCTGACTGCAGTTCCAGCTTGTTCACTACTCTGTTATCTCTAGGTCCAAGAAATGATTGTTAAGATCGAAGATTTTGCACCATACCGCAGCAAATGACTTCATAATCATGCAGTTTACACTGATTTACTGCAAGATACAAAGACAGTTTCCTGTGAGCTTCACAACATACTATCCTTAAATAACCACCCCCCACACTCATACACACACATTTTTGATCAATGAAAATTGTTTTAAAGAATATTTAACTCCAGTTTCACAAGAATCCTCCATGCAACTGAAATGCTAAACAGAGTATCAGACTACAGCCTGTGCTGATTTATAATGAGTAATTATCTAACGAAGATAGTGTTAGGTATGCATGAGAGTTCTTGTTGGAAGATTTGCAATTTTAAGAAAATGCGGTAGATCAAATGATAATGTCTCATTTGTATTCTCTCCGTTCCCTAGCCACTACTGCGATCTGAGAAGCAACTACAGAAATGGGCTGCAAACAGACATAATTTTTGTATGAGATAAGGGAAGGCTCAATGATCTCTAAATGGTGCCAATAATCTTATCCTGCTATAGAAGCCCTGTGTTACTGCAGCTTTATATTTTTCTATACACACATGCACACAGTATGAGCGAAGGGAGATACTGCCTACATACAATATACAACACAAATTGTATGTACAGTAATATAGATTATATTCTGCCCTGAAGTGCAATGCCATTAAAATGAATAGGGCTGCACTTTTGTAACTGAAGGCCAAATTTGATTCATATTACTGAATATATATATGTGTAATATTTGACTAGTTATACTCACAAGAGTGCTGTATTATTTGCAATCCCTTGTGCTGAAGAAAATTAAGGGAAGAAAATTCTTTCGCATGTTTAACTTGATAAATCGTGAGTTAGGATCATAAGGGTAGATATTAAGGGTAGATTGACCACTGTGTTACTTCACTTTTACACCAGTTAATGGGTATAGAGCTGGAGTGTACCACATGTAAGATGTATGTGAAACACAATTCCCTTCACTCACAGGGACTTGCATAAATATTTTCTTCTGTTTTTGAACTGCAAGGATTTACACCCCTGAAGGTTCCCAGTATAGGTTCACTTGGACCTGAAACACAAGTTCAAAGCAAACCTCAATCAAATCACTGAATTTCACCGAGCTTTTACGACTCTTTCAAAATCTGAGGGTTTGCACAATTTGGACATCAAAAAATAAAATAAATTGGTCCAGAGTTGCTTGAAAATGGGCCTACATCTGCTCAAAAGGTTCATTTACATTTCATCTGACATGGACTGAGTTGGTAACAAAACATGAAACAAAACAAGTTTCTTGCATTTGGGGTTTGTAATTAAAGTTTCACAGAGCAGTGCTAGTCATAAGGAATGGTAATAGGACACCAGCAATCTAGCGTTATAACTTTAAGTTACATTTTTTAAACATTAATGGTTGTTAACTAAATCAAAAATCGGCTGTAACACACACACGAAAAGGCTTGGTCCTTTCATTATTGTAAGGAAGGAATATACTATAAAAATAATTTAGTGGATTCCGGTGGGATACATGATTTGCAGGTGAACAGCAACTATTAACTAGAAATGCTATAGCTGTGGAGAAAATACTTTTCCTTGACTCTTAAGGGGTTGTTCATGTGATTTTTAACTGGTTTATTTTCTGTATTAGATATTACATTATACTGAAGGAGCTTTTCTGTTCTAAGTTAGAAATATACTCCAAGGTTTTACTGTGAGACAACAACAAAGTAATGTATCAAATGTAACAAAAAGTTAAGTGTTTGTACAGTTTATTTTCTATTAAAGGTATCAGCCCGGAAATATCCTCTTTTTTGTTTGTTTACTTTAAGATTTAATCCTTTGGGACCTGATCTAAAGCCCACTGAAGTCAATGGGAGTCATCACTATGACTGCATTGGATTTTGGAACAGTCCCTTGGTGCATATCTACACTGCAATTAAACACCTGTGGACGGCGTGTGTCAGCTGACTCAGGCTCACAGGACTCAGGCTGCAGGGCCTATAATTGCTCCAGCCCGGAATGTCTACACTGCAATTGTATAGACGTTCAGTCTGAGCCCCACTGACCCAAGTCAGCTGATATGGGCTAGCTGTGGGTGTTTAACAGTAATGTAGTCATGTTCCTAATGAGAAACAGAAAAGTACACTATTTGTAGAAGAAGATTCATTCTGAATTGATTATTAACATAATGCCTGAGTTTTAATACGATGTCCCATGTCCAGGTCACATCATCTTATGTGACTAGAGTCACACTAATGAATGTTGATGATCCATTAATTCATATGGTCATCTATGCTCTTGGTCATTATTGAACATTTGCAGTCTTCTGCCAGATAATTTTGAATAGCAAAAATGTTTCTAAGAAGGAATAACACAAGTTTTATATTTTGGAAATTAATAATAATTTACTGGAATTAATAGGCAGTTGTCTCTCCAAAGTACATGCTAATATGAATAATCCACATACACTGTAAACTGGTTGATTATGGCAGCTTGTTATTTTATGGTCCACTGCTATAGAAAAAAATACTTCATTCAGGGTTTTTCTAGTAATATATGTTTAATGAGTGTGCATCCTTTGTTATAGAATAATAGTGTAGGTAAGATGGGATAATGAATGTTCTATGAACACAGAATCTCACTGGGAGCAATTAAATGCTCTGTTTATACAACAGAGTATTCAAAATATGGGCATTTTTTAGATGTTCCTGGAATAATCTATCGACCGCACGCAGAAAAACGTATCACGGCAAAGACATGGGTCCATCTTAAAGTCACAAAAGAAATATTTTTTTCTGCAGGCTTAAATTCTGTTCCCATCTCTGCCTATTGTGGATATGTGGAGAGCATATTACTTAAGATTCTGTTCTGTTTTGAGACCTCCACGCTATTTAGACAAAGTTCGGTGTTAAAGCTCTTTGGCCTGCATTTACAATCACTTCTATGATGCTCTTCTGCTTTTGGTATACAGTGACCATTTCTCTCTGTGTGTAGGATAGAGAATTCCTATCTAGGGTTTCACACTGTGCCCATCACCACGGCATCTGACACCTATCAACTACTGTATGACTCTAGTACCACAAGCGCTATTAGAAACCAAGGAGACAGAAGAACAAATATTTGGTCCACCTTGGGAGTGGCCCACACTGCATTTTTGCTAAAGGGTATAGTAAAGGCCATGTATTTCACAGAGGCATTGCACGTGCTGTCACAGTCTCTGGGATTTGCTGCCAGTGTGCAGGGGGCCTTCTCACCCTCTCAAAGCCACAATTTCCACCAAATAGAGTCTGTTTATTGTGGGAACAGCTCAAATCCATGTATGTCTTAGAGGTATTGTATTGTAGCTTCATTGTGCCAGACCATCACACTGCATTGCAGCATTTCCTTTTTGTTTCATGATGTCTTTCATTACAATAGTAATTTAAACTTGAATAAGTACTGGGCCACTTGGGGAAGGAAAATGTATCGGTCTGAATCAGTGGCAAATTTGCACTGTATGCTGGTATTTAATTAATGGCATAACTCCATTACTTTAATAAACAACACCATTAGTGCTCGGACTGAGTGGCAGACAGCTTCTGTTTACCAAGCCAGATGCCTTTCTTCTTGCAGAGTTTTGAAAAGAAAAGGTGTTTCTAATGTGCCTTCTTTGTTATAAAACTTGCTTTTGTTTGGCTTTTCATTTCACATTCATTCATTTCAGCAAAGAGTTGAGGATATATTATAGCCCCCACAATAAGGCTGAATTATACCTTTATTACATTAAAAGTTTTAAAAAACATAAAGGTTGCAAAATCAAGTAGTCAAAAGAGCAGAAATGTCAGAGTTAAGGTGGCCTGTGCAACCTTTGTTTTGCTCCCTTGTGCATGTGTGTTGTACAATACACTCTTCAATTTCATGTTCACATATTGTTTTTTCCACAGGACCTCTGCCTCCTTCAGTGCACATTGAATGAACAGCTATTCAGTATTTGTTTTATTTTCATTCTTCAATATATGACTCCATGCTTTATTTATTCAAACTTTGCTCTACATACAGCATTGTTAATTTCCCCATAGATTTGTCTATGGTGCTCATCACTATAAGCTGAGTGTTTTGCAAACATTAATTTATTTTCATAACACTCCTGTGAAGTGAGCATCTATTATTATCCTCATTTTTCAGATGGGGACCTGACCTGAGGCACAGAGAGATTAAGGTCAAAGTGTCCACTAATTTTGGGTGCCCAATGAGAATGATATAGGACTGATTTTTCAGAGTACTTAGCATTATGTAGTACTTTATACATTCAAAGCTCCGGTCCCATTGACTTCAGCTGCATCCGTAAGTGCTCAGGACTTCTGCAAAGCAGATACCAGGGGCTTAAGTTGGGCACCTAGAAAATGAGGAACATACAATTAGTAATCACCTGTAGAAAGTTTGGTTTAAGTCACTTGACTAGAATTGCATAGGACCTCTGGGGTAGAGGCAGAGATATAGAATCCATTTGTGCAGGGCAGCATGCAACTACTTTATCCATGAGACAGTCTGTTATCTTACTGCAGTCCCCTGTCTCCTTCACTACATACCTGCTGAGTTCTGCGACAAATGAGGTAGGAGTTCAACAGACAGCAGTCTCCTTCCTTAAACATTCCCAGAGCAGGTCCATCCTGTGCACTGAATGAGGCAGGGGTTGTGTGGGAAAAAAATGTGATCCTGTAAGAAAAGACTGTATCATAAAGCATTCACTCAAGATCACACAGGCAGTCTCAATTTTGGTAGTTCTTAACTTTTGAGTGCTTGACTTTGCAGCCGTAACATTCTTTTACTGTAGTTTGTTTTATGTAATTTCCTAAATTTCTTTTAAAACTTAAAAACTGGAAAAAGAAAATTTTTATCATGTGGAACTGTATTGACCTCCTCTCATGGATTATTGTCAGGCTTACTATCTGCCACGTGGTTTAACTCAGTAGAAGGCTATTATCCTCTATGTGAACCTACCATTGGGGGATGGGATGGGGGTGGAGGCACATATTTTGTCAGTGGGTTTCACAACTATTTATAGGACAGCAAAATAATGTTGAGACTCAGAAAATCAATGCCAAGGGAGTTGTTCTCTAGTGGTTACAGACTCTGGCTACTGTACTCCCCCAAGCCTCTCCATATCACTCCTACTGCTATTACCCCTCTCTGACTCCTGTGCTTCCCCTCCCCTGCTCTTATCCTTCTCTCAGCTCTTGCCCCTATTTTGCCCACACCCTGACTTCTGTCTCTGTCTCCCTCCCTCTGCTGCTGACTATGTATCCTCTTCTTGCCAGTGTTCCCCCTCCACTGCTCTTGACCCTCACCCCCATCACCTTATTCCTTTCCCTTTCTTGTCTTCTGCCTTTGCCCCTGTACCTCCCTCTGGATCCTGCTTCCAGCCTACCTCTTATCTCTCCTCCAATTACCAAACTCCTGCCACTTTTCTCTTGCCCTATTCTTCACCCCTCTGTAATCAAGTCAGATCTCTGATAAATACAAAGTAATGCACATTGGAAAACATAATCCCAACTATGCATATAAAATGATGGGGGCCTACACTGGCTTTTACCACTCAAGAAAAAGATCTTGGAGTCATTGTGGATATTTCTCTGAAAACATCCACTCAATCTGCAGTGGCTGTAAAAAAAAAAGCAAACAGAATGTTGGAAATCATTAAGAAAGGGATAGATCATAAGACAGAAAATATCATATTGCCTCTTTATACATCCATGGTATGCCCACATCTTGAATACTGCATGCAGATTTGGTTGCCCCATCTCAAAAAAGATATATTAGAATTGGAAAAGGTTCAGAAAAGGGCAACAAAAATGATTAGGGGTATGGAGTGGCTTCTGTATGAGGAGAGATTAATAAAGCAGGGACTTTTCAGCTTGGAAAAGAGATGACTAAGGGGGGATATGATAGAGGTCTATAAAATCATGACTGGTGTGGAGAAAGTAAAGGAAGTGTTATTTACTTCTTCTCATAACATGAGAACTAGGGGTCACCAAATGAAATTAATTGACCCAGTATGGCCGTTCTTATGCTTCCTCCTCCTCATCCACACTTCTGGGAGCCAACTTGGGGAACATTACTGTGGCCCCTGGCAACCAGGAGGAGCAATTGAAGGGAGAAATCCTGCTTAGCCTCTGCAGTGCTAAGTATTGAAGTGTTCAGTTGCTGTGAGGGATTATGAATGTGCATTCCAGCTGTAGACAGGAGATGTAAATAGATAGGTCATTCTCAGTGTAGATGGAACCTATGGAGGATTTAGGTGCCCATCTATAATAAGTCTTTTTCAGCGGTTTATATCATATCCAAATTTGGGTAATTTTTCACAAGAACAGCAAAAGGTCCCCTACTGGCATCAGTGGGACCACCCTGAGAAATTTTAAATCCCTGTTCCAAAGCATGGAGGTACTAGAGCTTCTGAATGAAATGACTGTAGGCATTTTTTTTAACATGGGCAAACCAATGTATTTTCCCTGTACCTTGTTCCGAGTAATGGCCGAACCATTCTAAATGAATTCTTTTTTACAAAACTGAGCCGGAGGCAGACACCCAGCATGGAGAATTTCAGCGCAGGTATGTTAATTTGGCGCAGTTAAAAGCACCTGAAAACAGAGTTTTGTAATGTGAAGTGTCGGGCCACCTCAAGTTTATTCGTTGCTCCGTTTTCTTTATATAATAAATTTGTGGTGATACAGAACTATCTGGTGGGTGCTTCATTGTATATATAGCAGCCAGCAGTGTTAGACTCTAACCTACACTAAATGTATTTTGTGTTTTAATAGTATTCAAAGTAATAATGGAATGCAAGTTGGTGGCTATTCCATCTAAAATGTGTCTGTGCAAATGAGGTTAATCAAGTTGTGTCTTTTGCAAGTGAATTCCTTTTACTTTTACTTTTTTCTTTTAATTTTTCCATATTCTCTGTTACAGACTTGGCATATTACAAAAATGGAAAGTTGTTTAGCAAAATAAATAAATTATAAAAAAAACATTAAACAAAATGTTACATTTCTAGAGGGAGTCAATGGAAGGATTTGTAATACAACTGTATAAAATAATTGTATGTAGTTTGGCTTCTTTTACGTTTCCTGCATTGCTTATTGAAACTCTGCTTTAGAAGTAAAATGACAGAACTGCTGGTAGTGCTGCTGTAATTTAAGGTTGGAAAGGGCATTCTATTCAAATCCTCTCTATATGTCTTTGACTATATAGATATGTAATATGTGTGTATATTTCTCTATCTGTCTGTGTAGATGGGGACAAATTCTATAAATATTACCTCTGACTGCTCGCAACTGAATCCATTCTCAACCACTTGCCAGGGAGGTTTTCAAGAGGGGAAATTCCACATTTTGATGGAGAGAAAATATCCCAGTGACAAATACCAGGGGATGCTAACACTTTTTCACCATAACTGACTTGACTTAATTAAGTAAAAATGAAAATACACATTACCTTGTAACGGGGGCAAAGAGCAGCATGCTGAGTGAAGTCCACTGTGGATCTACATATGTAGGACTGTTTAGCTGTTCAGTGTTTATGCCCTGATCCTGCAAAGACTTACATGCATACTTAAATTTACACTCTGGGTGTAGTCCCCGCTAAACAGAATGGGGCTCCAGATAGTGTATAAATCTAGGCATGTGCATAAATCATTGCAGGATTAAATTTTATGTGCTATGATGATCACCGCTACAGAAAACTCTAAATAGTTTTTTTTCTTTTTTTTTCTTCTTTTTTTTTGTTAGACTGTAGCTGTTCGAAGCTGCTCAAATGATTGGGATGTTTGTGAAAGGAGCATAATAAATTTAGCCCTTGGATATTCCCTCCACACACTTGTGTGTGTGTGTGTGTGAGAGAGAGAGATTATAATTAGGTATAATCTCAGTGTGTGCTTGTGTGTATTTATACCAAGTCACCCCAATTCACAGAAGATTAAATAAAAGAGGGTATTAATGAAAGACAAAATGCACTTTCCATTTTCTTACATTTTGAAATGCATTTCATTTCAGGAATTGTGGTTTAATGGGCTGGCATGAGACAGAAATAGAAAATCCTGAGTCTAATAATGGCTCTTTGACATCATTTTGCAGCCTTGAACCAGTCACCTCATTTGTGTCTCAATTACCCTCATTGGGTAACATTTGGGGAAGAATAAAAGTAGAGTGTTACGGACTGTGGTGAAGTTTGATTAACGCTCTTCACAGTTGAAAAGCTCAATAAAAGTGCCAAGTATTATTATATCTTATTATTGTGAAGAAATGGCTTCAGTTTTTGTTTCATTGTACATATAATGAGGAATTTTGTTCACAACTTGTTGCTCATGTAGCCTTATAAACCCGTTATTAGTGAATTTTTAGAACTAACTTACTCAAGAGCACATTAAGCACTTCCAATCTGAAAACTTTTTGGGCAGTGTTATTGATGTGTTCAAAATGGCAGTAGAATCCTACCCCAAAGGTGGTGGGTGAATTAAACTGATCCACATATGTAAACAGTCTTCAGTTCCATAAATCACTGGAATTCCTGAGAATGAATAGTAATTGAAATTTTCTTTTTATTTTGTTACAAGATGCAACATATTTGTGATTTCTCCATGATCTGTGAAGATCTGTGAAGATCAGGTTGTATGATAAAAGCCTAATTTAGCATGATAATACAATAAGTATTAAACAGGGAAAGAATGACTCTCCATATTTTACCTCTAGCCTCATCTTTATGCCTGTGACTGCTGATTATAAGTGCTATGAGTGAAACAGAAATCAGTGTGGAGCACTCAAGTTGCTTCTCAAATAAAGTTCTTGTTTCAGCATTCAGGTTCCCAATAGGCTTTTAATCAAGGTTATGGGAAAGTCCATAAACTTTCTGCTGAATATTTAACAAGCTGGAGGTCATAGCAAACACGACATGCCAAGGACAAGTGAAATGAGATTGCAATCAGAAGAGCAGAGAAGACCTGGCAATAAGCAAGACTTTATCTGGTAGATAATATCTAAGAAAACAAATATCAGAGAGTCACATTTTCAAGTTCCCTTTGTGAGACTTAATTTCCAGGTATAAGCTGCCAATATAAAAAAAATAGTGAATAGAATTGGGTGGCTCCACTGATTTTAATCACTGGCTTTTCTTCAAGACCATGATTGAAATCCAGTGTTAACAATGCCAAAATAGAGGGGACTCTGAACTATAGATGGTGTGTTTAGTATTCACAACATAAGCATTTTTTGTAAAAGTTAGTTTATACTCTATGGAATTTTGTACAAATTAAAATAAGTACATAAATAAGCTAAACCCTAAATATAACTGGAAACCAAGAATTCAGTTTCTCCAGACTCAATTACAGGATGTCGAAGCAATAGGATCATGTTACTGAGTATTATATGATACCAGTTGTACACAATAAAGTTTGTGTGGTCTCAAATCTAATGGCATGACACGAGCAGTTTGACAGGCATATGGTCAGGGGTATAGGCTCAGTGGAATTGCTGAGATGGTCTATATTTCATATTGCATTGGTGATGAGTCTTGTGCTGCACAGTTGTTCTGGTTACTCTCTTACTGAACCAGTCTTGATTAACATAAGGATGGGTGGGAAAACTTTTTTCAGGATTCAGATGTTTGGATTGTATAAAATCTAGTGTGTCCATTTTCACACATCTTGGTTCTTGTTGGATCAGGTATTGAAAGGGCCAAAATATCACAAGAGAGTCTATTTGTGCTTAATTTTGGGTCCAAGCATAGTCAGGGAGTAGTAGAAATCTCATCAATTTGAGCCCATTTTCATGAGCTTTCTAGCCACAGTTCACAGGATCCAAAGATATGGATAGTTTTGGGAAAGCCCCCAACAATTTGTTTGTTATCCAAAAACAACAGAAAGAAAACTATGTTTTGATGTTCATTCCCTGCTAAGACTCCAGCATTTGGAATCTGTTTCATTTTACCAGTAAGGTTTCCCCTCTTTCATAACCCTAATTTAAATAAGTACACTGTAACTACTGTAAGTAATTATGCCGACCTGTAATGATTATTTATAAATGTGCTCAACCTTTTAAAAGCAGTAAAGGTGTCCTATTTGGTTGCCTTTTATAATACATTGACTAATTACCCTGAAATTGCAGTAGAAATGCACTGTGGTTATGTTTAACTAAGATAAGTTTCCCTTTTTTGTATGAGAAGATAATTTTGCAAAATCTATCATCTGTCTAGAGCCTAGATCTAAAACCAACATACTCCAGACAACGTAGAGCTTGAAACTTCAGAAAATGAGTGTGCTTTGTCGATCTGCTTAAAATTTGTCAAGGACACATACTAATAGGTAGTAACAGTGGCACACCTGCTCTTCAAGGCAGTTCATTGATGAAACCTTTTTGGGACATGCATCTTGCTTCTTACCCTCTACCAAAGACTTGCTCAGTCAAGCAGGCAGAATCCATGGTGGGGATAGGAGCTGGCTTAAGCAACATGCCTCCTTTTCCAAAAGCATAGACTAGCCACTCGCAAAGTTATGCAGAGTCCCCATTAAATCTCTTCTACATGTGGCTCATCTCTGTCATGTAACAGAGCACAGCTGGGAGTAGTGAGGCAGTGGCACATAACTACTGGATCTACCAAGGCTAGCCGAGGAACTGAATGGCAGCAAGGAGTCCAATGGGTGTAAAGTCCAACTGGTGTTTGTAGGATCAGGCCTAACTTCCTGTACATTTATTTTAGTAATCCTTAGCAATCACTGCCTAACCAAGCTCTCATTCCATTTCAGTTAGTGGAGTGGTAACCATTTGTACATTTACTGAAAATGGTTATGAAAATGTGTGCAGTAAAACTGGTATTTTAGAGCATGTGCCGCTTTAAAGCATGTGGTTTGGTTTTTTTTCAAATTTTTTTTTAGCAAAAAGTTACTGAATTCTGTAACACTTGATTAAATTTATTTTGTAGTGAGTTTTGATGATCAAAGTGTCTAGTCTTTGAAACAAGACTACAGACATCAGACTCTGTTTTTGTTTAGTGACTTAAGCAGCCTTAAAAAAGGCAATTCTCCGGGGGAATTGAGAATCTAACATCTCCTTTGCCTCATACCAACAATGCAACAAATGCTTGTAAAAAAACCAAGCTACAGACATGAATTTTAGTCCAATTTTTCTTCTGTAGGGAAACCTGTTAACAGGAAAAAGTTCACCCCTGAAAAGGAATTAGCATAACTGACATTAACTGAATTTAACAAACTATCACTTACATTCAAAGCAACCATTGTTCTGTATAAATCCAAACATATCCCATTTCTACTAATTGAACCAATGCATGGTCTGTCTGTAAATGAGGTTAGATGAGACGCTGCTACTAAGCAGACAAGGCTCACACTATTTTATCTGGCCTGAAGCAGTCATCCTTGACTTAAGTTTCCAAGCACAGGGAAGTGTGAAGCGGTTTGGTTAAATGCAGTGATTCTAAAGGTTTTTTTTTTCATTCCTTCTGTCATTTTTACAATAGTGAGACACTCACATGAACCAGTTCTTTCCAAGCCTCCTTCTCACAGTGTCATCTAATCCAAGGAAACATTTAAGGTACCACAAATTTCTCCATCAATTTTATTTCCCCTAATAAATACCTCAGATTCTCTGCTCTTTTGATAGTTCTGCATTTAGAAACAGATGCCGTTAAAATGCTTAACAAAATATAGGTTTCAGAGTAACAGCCGTGTTAGTCTGTATTCGCAAAAAGAAAAGGAGTACTTGTGGCACCTTAGAGACTAACCAATTTATTTGAGCATAAGCTTTCGTGAGCTACAGCATCCGATGAAGTGAGCTGTAGCTCACGAAAGCTTATGCTCCAATAAATTGATTAGTCTCTAAGGTGCCACAAGTACTCCTTTTCTTTTAACAAAATATAGCAGCTCTGGGCTGTATTTGTCCTTCTGACTTCCCACGTTGTTTCTTCTTTTATTTGACCTGCTCTTGTTTCGTTTCCTCTTTTTCTCTCCTTCAATGATTGGGGAGGAGGTTGGTATTTTTGTAACCACACTTTCTATTTTTGATGTATTTCTTAATCCTCCTTTCCTGGTGCTGTTCCCTTTCCATCTGCTCCATTTGATCTCTGTGCTTAACTCCCCCTCTGTGTCTCCCTCCCCTTTTCTTCCCATTGTCTTTGTCCTACTCTGTCCTTCCCCATCTCCTTCATTCTCCCTCTTCTTCTCTTTCTCTCTCCCATCCTTTTTGTTCATGTTGTCCATTCACTTTCTCTCTGTCTGTTCTGTGTCCATCACACAATTTGGATGCCACTAGTCCTTTTCTCCCATCTCCCTAACCTAGCTGTCCCCCTGCCAGCCAAGTCCTCTTTCCCCATGCAGGCTGCTGTATGTGCAGATCTCTGGGTGCACAATATCTCACCCCTTGTTTGGTTATTAAATTAGGATTCTTTGTCACCATGTTTAAAACATTGCTCCTGGAGACACAGTATGATTACCATATAACATGAGAGGAAGTGATAGAGTTATAGGCAGATCTTGAAAACAGTCTTACAAATAAAACACATTTGTGATATAGATACTGAGGACATGATGGAGAGGATGGTTAGTAATAAATTTAATCTCAGTGCTTCACTTGTAAGATTGTTCATATTTCATTTGAAGCCTCACCCCTTTCAATAGAGTGAAGGAGTGATAATAAATGTATTCTTAAACATCCCTCATGTGAAGTATTCAATACATATCTTTTTCCCCCTTAGCAATCTAATTTCAAGAGTTATGCTTTCAGCATAGGTGTAAAAAGGAAAAAAAAAAAGCTTTTCAAATTTTGAAAGTTGGTGGGATGTATTAAGCAATTGATTTCGAAAAGAAATAATGTGGTTCTGAGATTAATGTTGTGACCTCGATGCTCCAGTGAACTTTCCATGTGCTGGATAATGTCAAGAATCTATATCAATACAATACAAATAACAAAACAGCATTAGGAGGACATTGTCATATTAAAATTAATATATTTTTATCAATCAGATTTTCTCTGTTATTGATCGATTAATTGGGCCCAGAAACTCAAGTTAGGAACCTAAATACCTTGGATCTGGGTCTTAGAGACTCTGTCCTGCAATTGGATCCACTTCAATGGACAGTTATGCCCACAGAATGTCCCATTCAAATCAGTTGGGGTTCCATGCAGATGCAAGGGTCCCCATGGATCTGATTGCAAGATTGGGACCTTGAATTGTAGAAAATATGAGTTGTGGAATTGGAAACACTCAGAATTTGCCACTTTGGAAATGCCACACTTCTGGGAAAAGGCACATTTTCATAGTGATTGTCACATAGCATTTTTTCGGGTTTTTTGATTGGGTGCCCTTCTCCTCTTGAAGGTCAAGAATAGCCATTTTGACACCTTTTTCAATACCTTGTGCAATAAAAGGTGTGGTTGTGTCCTAGAGTTATCTTACCTTGGGTTTAACTTTCTTTTCTTTTCTTTTCTTTTCTTTTCTTTTCTTTTCTTTTCTTTGAATAAAACAAGAGTGGATGAACAGGAACTTTGTTGTCCTGTTCTTGGGCAAGTAGGAGTATCCCCATATTTCCTTTTTTCTTCCCATTACTCAATTGTGTATGCTATACACATGGTCTATCAACCAGACTCCCAT
This sequence comes from Caretta caretta, assembly GCF_965140235.1. Taxonomy (NCBI): domain Eukaryota; kingdom Metazoa; phylum Chordata; order Testudines; family Cheloniidae; genus Caretta; species Caretta caretta. Next base: position 69,580,439 of record NC_134214.1, on the reverse strand, counting down.
ACTTCTCTGAAACATCTGGGTTACCTGCTCAGCAGGACATCTTAGCTCTACTTTTCCTTGCCTTCCCCAGGCCTCTTGCTCCTCCTGAGTATGTAAGTCATGGAGAAACAGGGGAGATCCATTCTCCAAATAACCAAGGGATGAAAAAGAGAAAAGGTGGAAGGAGGAAGAGAACACTGAGGGGATCATGACTCCTTGAGATAACTTTGCAGGGTCCCCCCAAATCCTAATGCTGGCCCTGAATCTACATAGCAAATTCTAGATACTGTTATTCCACATAATACATTATTATTATTGCAAACATCCTGTTCATTTCACAGTGGAGTTACAGAGGCATCGTTATGCACTAAATGCCAAATAGATTATAGGTGCTTATTAAAGTGATACAGGGTAAAAGTGATATTTTGCGATTCCTCATGCTCATTAAGTTTTGCACATTAGTTTTCTGATACCTGTGAAACTAAATGTGTCCAGTTTTGGGAAGTGTTGTTGAGGATTAAGTATTGTCCTAATTGCGTTTAAAAATAAGGTACTTTAAATTAAAGCTGACTGGAGAGCTGTGATTAGCTTTCTGAGACCTAATATTTTCAAACTATGTGTATAATATCATGAGATATACACATACAATACACATACAATACATACACATAGTAGGGTTAAATAATGAGTAATAGTAAAATGACAGAAAAAATAACAATTGTAAGCAAAGGAGAAAGGAAGAGTTTTCAGATGAGGCTAGGAAGAAGATGGAGATTTGAATTTGAAGGGTCCTTTCTAAAATCAAGGCAAAAATTCTCCCATGTGTTGCAGTTGTGCATTTCCAGTGGAGATTTCTCTCTCACACAGAGAAAGCTTGAGAGTTCAAAAATCAGAAAACATATTCCAAAAAATGTGATTTAAAAAAAATGAAATTTTATTATTTTAAGCCAATCTCATGGTTTTTGAACTTGAGGAGTTGGCAATACTGATTATTTCTATTTTGGCTACAAACAAAAATTCTCAAGTTGATGTGTGCAGAGAAAAGGCAAAGATATGGAAAATATTCACTCAAATGTTCTAGAGCTGCTATTGGTGATATTGCTGTCCTCACTTAATGAGTCTTACAGCTTGTGGGCCAGCAATGTTGCACTATAAACCATAACTCAATTTAGTTAATCCAAATAGAACCGGAACCAAATCCTTGTCCATCTCCTTTCTTTTCACAGTTGGCACCTACTCCGTGTCATCTTCTTCAGGTTTACAGAGCTTCACACATTTGTTTTCCTCATCACAAGATTTTTGCTTGATCATGCTTTGTCACTGAGTACAAATCACTCAATTCTTTGCCCTTATTTTTGTCACTCTGTCATTCTAACTGCTGCCCCCCATTCCTTCTTCACACAGTATCTCCCAAGAGATTCCTTCCTCTGCTTCTGTGCTATATGTACTTTCATACTTTCTTTACTGCTCAAATATCTGGCTTAACTGCCCTTAGGCTACCAACCTAATTTAAGTTAGGGATCCATAGAAGATTTTACTAGAGCATGAAATCTCTTTTTTGGATGACAACTGCAGTATTTATCAATAAATATCTTCCCATTATTCAGCTTTTTTTTAAATGGAAAATTAACCTTGGAGTTATTCTGGAGTAATGAAAACAGGTTAATCTGTAGTTAGAAACAGAGAATAATAGCAACCAATTAAATCATTGTGAAGTTAACTTTTAGAGTGCACACTCTAGAACAGATTTTAAGGTTAGTGATTTAAAAGCTCCTCACGTGACAGGCAAGCTATCCTAGTTAATTTAAAGTGAAATGTGAGAGGATTTCTTATAATCATTTAACGCTTCAGCCAGAGGCGGGTACAGTCATTTAGGCCGACCATATAGAAGAAAAATGACTGCTGAGCTACATGATATAATTATGAGGCTCCCATTTACCTTCAGTAACAGATAATGTGGAAAAAAAACAGGATTGTATATGTGAACTACTGATCTCTATAGATACGTTAAAGAAATACAAATAAATACTAACAATTCACATTTCTTCCTATCCTAATTATGCATTTTTTTTCAATTTAATTTTCTCCACTTTGAGTTACGACCTGAGTTATTTTTTCTGTCACATGCATATACATACATGTACATATTTTCACTCTGTCTCCTGATAGTAAAATGGTTGTGAATAATGTGAAAACTACAAATAAGTATTTTTGTTATTTCAGTGAAAGAATGCTTTGCAAGTCAGATTATGTGAGGGGGAACATTGCTATAAGACTCATTAGACATTCCATGTACATTTTTAGAATGCAGCTCAGGAGACACACACCCATTGTTTCTTAACGGGTTTTGTGTCCACTTTGCGCTTGCTATGCTAGGTATATCCATGAAGAAGGAATTAAAATAGTCTTTTGCTATTGCTTTCTGATTGCAATTTAAGATGAAGATCTCTTTGATATATTACTTTTGAGACGGCCTCCTGGAGTTCTGAAATGAGTATCCATAATCTCAAGTCTAATTTTTTGTGCTCTTCTGCGGTATTTACACTGTAATGCATATTTTGTTGGCCAAAAAATTAGCATCTGAGTTGAATATCGATATTATGTTGTAGGGAGTTGATTGTTAACTGTAATTGCACTGCTTCAGAAAACTGTTAACCTTCCTTAGCAATAAACTTTTCAGATGTATTTTCCTTTTCACCTGAATGCTGAGAAATTCCCAGTTAAACATGTGTCCTGCATCTCTGTTTGGTAACATTAGGAATCAGTGCTTCTGTTGCTACAGTTCTCCTCTCAGCAATTTACTATTTGTTAAGCGTGAATAAAAAAACAATATATGATTGATTGTGTTTTCAGTTTCCCAAGCTGCTTAAGTGACACTTTCTCTGAAGTTCAACACCACTTTATAATTGTAGCTTTCATAGAGTGGACTATTACTTCACTGGGAGCATAGAAATCTAGCTCATTTATTTTACCAATGGCAGAGGTGGGGAACTCACAGTCAGGCTTTATTAAGCTATTGTACTACCCTTTTCTGTGGCCTAGCTTTCTGCATTATGGGACATGTAAATGTCATCTGTAGACACATTAATAATTTGTTATCATTTGCACTAGCAATAAATAAAAACTTGGGTTCAGCTAAGCAGGTAAGAAGGACTCAGCTGTAGAAATCAAGTAAATATTGGTCACAATGTATTCCTCCATATACAGGGGTAAACAGTCATAAAATTGTAATTGTTTCTCTTTTATGGTCTGTCATGTTCAGTGGCTTCCCATGCAGATTGTTGTCAAATCAGTTTTATTCTTTTAGGCTGTGATTCAGGCCAGCATCTTCATTCAGGAAGGGGAGTATAAGTTCATGCTCTACATTAAGCATACATTTAAAGCCTGGTCTTATACCAGTAAGGTGAATGGGAGTTTTGCTGTTGACTTCAGTGAGTGCAGGATCAAAGTCCGAGTAAAGTGATTGGGACTTAAGCATGTGCTTAAGGGCTGTCCTGAATTGGGGCCTTAGACTGGGATTTTCAAAAGAGTCTATCAGCATTAGGTGAACAAATCTCATTGATTTCAATGAGATCTAGGTGATCAATTTCTTTTAGCCTCCTTTGCAAATCCCAGCCTCAGTACATTTTAAATTACAGTCACTTTGGCACAGATTTGCAAAGGAGGTTAAAGGGAATTGATCACCTAGCTGCCTTCAGAGAGGTCTGAAGCATCAGACCCCATTGGCTTCAAGAAAAGTTGGCTTAGTGAGACATCAGCAGGAGTTGAGGGCTGTCTGCATTTCTCAGGAGGTGCTCAGCATCCTGCAGGATTGGGCCCCACATGCAGAAGAGCTCACACATGGCAGAGACTGTGAAAGTACTTTCTATTTAGCAAGACTTGAATAGCTAGGTGTCTGGCTCGTGCTTTTAATTAACATGGACCATCACCCAAATAACTGGCTTGTGTCTGTGGCCTTGCTCTTTAGACCTTTTTGAATCAAAGGACTATCACTGTGTATGGCTGATAGCATGAATGCTGATAGCATGGTTGGTCCAACAATGTCAAAGATGTCTCTTTACCTCATATTTGTCTATTTTATTTACCTTAAATGATCTGATGACCCACCTAGATACCATCTTTTGATTTTGCTTTATTTTCATTATGGTTGAATTAAATGTAGCCACTCAAACTATTGACGTTTAAGAATGAAATATGCTTAAAAAATTAACCACAGGGTGTTCATAACATATGTAAATGATATCATGCAATCATACTCAGTATATAGCCACTTATTGATATCTTAATGGGTTACCTTGCAAGTTAAAATAGACATTCACATGGTTTTGTTTATTTGTTTTGCCTTTTTTTTTTTACAATGACTTTTAAATGAACACATTCTCAGGATAAGCAAGCAAGTAATTCTATACACGGAGAAGGGGGGATTCTTAACCTTGAATACTAGGAGTTTAACTTCCATGAGCTCTTAATGAATTATTCATACTATTATTCACCATGAGAGACATCAAAAAATCTTATCAAAAAATGATAGCTCTGTAAATTACCATTTTAGTATAGTGTGCAGGTATATAAAGAAAACTACGAAAATGGCATTGGTCAGTGTCTGAGTATAATTTGTGTAGCAGTGAGGTCTTTACATGTATTGCATGTCATATCTTTATTCATTTGAAGTCATAATTCATTTAATACTTTGTTTACCAGGAAAGGCTTGACAGACAAATGTAGTTTTATGTTCAAAGGTTCATAAGACAGTAATCCAGGCTATAATCAGTATGAGCAGTAACCTTTCTACAAACAAGCTGTTTATTACAGTTTGTTGATTGGTAGAACACCCTTAGGTATGAATTCACCTTTTTGTCCAGTGAATTTGTTTTTTCAAGGATGGAAACTAAAATACTAAGTTACTTAACTAAGCAAGAAGTAAACAACCATGGTAACTTAATCTAATTATAGAGGTAATGTAGTGTCTCCATTTTTATAGCTGTGATTTGCTTTTAGGGTAAGGATTAAATCTGTCTGTTATATAATGATGATAAATATATTCTCCCCAAATCTTCTCTGAGGCCCTGATCGTCAGGCAAAGCTTCTGTGATGTCACTGGTGCAGGGTCAAGCACTGAGTATATAACGAACCTTCTGGGATTTTTTGAGTCTGTTAATTAGTTTATCATTTTTCCATGAAGAATTTTGTAATCAAACCATTTTGGGATCACTCTGACAAATGCATTACTGATTTTTGAGATCCTAAGACCCCAATTCGTAAAGTTACTTAAGTTTATGGATAATTGTAAAGTGCACAAGTAGTTCCGTTGTGTTACTCACCTATTTAACATTATGCACGTGCTTAAATACCTTGCTTAATTAGGGCCTTACTTTACATTTTTTATATTTCACATTGCTAGTCATCGCAGTCATTTACATCTATTCTGTGATTATAGTTGAGTGTTTTTCATCAAATCTGTTGTATTTAAAGTATTTGTTGTTGAATGAATGGTTGAGGTCTACGTATCTTAATGTGAACAAAGATTCTACCTGAGTCAGCAGATCGCCTGAAACAACAGCTTTTGGAGATGGGATCGCCTCCATTGTTGAATATTCCAATATTATGAAAGAGAGTGAGTGGACATATGAGGTTGGGTTACAAACTGTTGCTTAAAATAGAAGCTGGGTTTATGAGAACATTGGTCCCAATAGTTCAGAAAACATTATTAGAAACTACTTTTCATAGTGGAAGGACTCACTATACAAACCCTTACAAAACATTTTGAAATCTTTAAATGCAGAAATAATTAACTATACTCAAGCAGCAATAAGCCATTTCAGAGTGTATAGTAAGTAGGCTTTTAGAGTCTAATCCAAAGCCCATAGAAGTCAGTGGAAAGACTCCTGTTGAGTTTAGTAAGATTTGGATCAGAATCATAGAATCATAGAATATAAGGGTTGGAAGGGACCCCAGAAGGTCATCTAGTCCAACCCCCTGCTCGAAGCAGGACCAATTCCCAGTTAAATCATCCCAGCCAGGGCTTTGTCAAGCCTGACCTTAAAAACCTCTAAGGAAGGAGATTCTACCACCTCCCTAGGTGAAAGAACAACAGTAGGCCCCAGCGAGATTTGAACTCACGACCCCTGGTTTACAAGACCAGTGCTCTAACCCCTGAGCTATGGAGCCTGCACCTCCATCTCAGTGTACTTCTTGGGTGACTGAAGATGGAAAGCCAACAGCCTCATTTCTCACAGTCCACCCAAATTGTACAGCAAATGCAAACCGTTACCGGCTTATTGTTTTAATTGCCGACCTGTCCTCAGTGCTGTGTATAACTTTTCTGTCACAGAAATCTAAAGTTTCATGAAATCATAATAGTGCTCATTTATTTCAGATCATCAAGTTCTATGGCTGAATGCTTAGGGGAAAAAGACAGGACCCAAACAGAATTCTACTGTCTGTTTACAGCTACATGCAGAGCTCCTACAGAGAGGGATTTATCATTAACTAAAATTGAAAACTTCAAAGGGATTCAAATTGGACCCTCTGGCATCTTCAGCTTCATATCAAAAAGACATCACCAGTTTTCTAACATATTCCCTAATTGCCTTTGTCTATGAGCTGTGCATTTACCCATTAAAAATGCTCAGGGCAAAACCCCAATATTTTTTTCAGATTTCGTTCCTAATGCTTTAGTTCCTAATTCTTTAAACTCACTAGATCACAGAATTTTGATAAGTCTGTAAAAACTCCCCCATGGCCTGTGCCTCAACTGTCCCTGGTCTTCTATGATTGTAGCATTTTTCATTAATTTTGTGATAGCAGAATGGTCTGCTTTGTTGGCAGCAGAAATACTCAAGGTGAATATAATATTTAGTATATCACATGCAGTGCTCCTTCATTTTTGTTTTCACCCAGGTGTTTTGTTCTAAATTTTGCCACAAGAGCCTCACTCCAAGGACTGATAAGCATCCGCATCATCAGCTTGACTGGGAATGAGGCATCAGACCCACTCAAAACCCTGTGCTATTGTGCAGTTGTGTTGAATATTGAACTTTTAAAAAAGCATTTTAAAAACCAATCCTAGTGCAGGGGTCCAGCACTAAAGAAATAGAGCCGGTTTCCCACAGTAAGCAGTGAAATCAATGGGACTACTCATTAAATGTGGTTTTGCTCAATTTGAGTAAGGGTGGAAGAATATGGCCCATATTAAATTATGATAATTTTTTTGTTGTCTGAACTGTCCTTATTTTGTGTGATATATGGTGCTAGGAACACAGTTGGTATTAATATGTATTAAATAATAAGAAGAAACACAGCATTTACATCTTCTTAGCCGTGGCCACAAGCATTTTCTTTTCAGAAGAAAGAATCCAAAATGGTGACCCAGCATGGTGTGTCCTGCAGGATAATGCAAAATTCTACAGTTTGTCTTGCACTTGACCCACCACATATATCTATATATACCACATATATACCACATATATAAGTGATGTAGGTTTGTCTTTGGTCCTGTCCTTCCTTTATGTACGACACTTGGACTCCTCTTGAGGAGAAGCTCATCATTTTAACTACTTCCTACATGAAGGTATTTATTTAACTTTTTCTGAGACAATTCAGTACATTTTACTATAACAAAGATCCTCCATGTATCACAGTCTGCTTTTTCTATTATTATTAGTTTGACCAATGCTTTGGGGACATCTTTTCTGATTGAACTCAGAGCTTATTGTTATGTCAAAATCATTATCACAGTAAGACAATGTCCTGGATATCAGAAGGCTTAATAAGATGTGTGCACAGATGTGGTTATCAACTTCATAGCCTGACAAAGGGAACTGCTTTTCATAATGAGTTAAATAAAAACAGAGATATGTCTAATTTTGATTACTTCACTGTATGAAGTATTGGCCTATTTGAAGAGAATTTTTTCTCATCTTAAAGAGTTTAATTTGATATTTGGGGTGAGAGGAAGGAAGAAATGTTTCATCCAAAAGTCTACACTTGCTGAATTTTTTTAGTAGATGGAGTGGACACAGTTGTAGTCATTATCTCACTGGATAATCCCTAAGGGGCACTCTGAATATTGTCACTGTAGCAAAGGGACAGCAGGTGGAGGATTAGTACAGTGGGATTCAGCAGTGATCATGGGTGAAATGAGTAAGCCAATATAAGAAAACAGGGTTGTTGGCTTTTTTCCCCTAGGTCCATGTATAGTGGTAGATTTATGTTCATCACCAGAAGTGCTCATTCTTGCATGCATGATCTCCCCCTTAGCATTAGAAGAGTTAATTATGCTTTGTTATGTTTTTCTGATTAATATATCATCTGAATGCTTTTTATGGTTGGTTTTTTTTTGTCAGACTTCGCAGGAATGTCTGTTAAGAAAGCTTTTTAAAGCTATAATCAATTGTAAGCATTTATGGTACAGCTACTTATTAATCATTTTATTTTATTTTACTAGCTGATGCTTTTAAAAAAACTATTACTTAAAATAAGGAATGGGAAATATATGTTAATACCCATATCAGCTTGAGATGACTAGAATACTTTCCATAGTATAGATTACATCATATAAGTGCATTTTTAGTTTAAATTAGGTATTTGGTGAGAGTGGGGGTTAGTTTTCATGTTTTCTGTAGAAACTTCTATGGTATTTATAGACTTCCATAATGTGCTGGTAACAAAGAAACAGGTACTATGACAATAAAGCTTTGCTGATGCCACCTGAAATTGGTGAAAATATGGGTGTTTTGGATTAGGCTAGGAATGGAAGGAACGTGAGAAAATTTTGCAAAATTTCACGGGAACTGATAATAAAAGAGCTTTTGAATAGTACTAATGACAAAGCAAAATATAGATTTCTCAGCTGTTTTACTTTTTAAAAAAGAAATCTATAAGTCTTCTTCTCAGCTAAAAATATGTATCAGATTCAGTAACTTAGTCGCCCTCATACAGTATGCACTGGAATGTAGACATTTTAGAAATAGCCTGCCTTTCGCTTGTTCTTTCCCTAGGTTACACAAGCAAAATTTTTCATATGCAGTGTTGTTGTAGCCATGTTTGTCTCAGGATATTAGAAAGACAAGGTGAGTGAGGTGATTTCTTTTATTGGACCAACTTCTGTTTGTGAAAGAGACAAGAAAATAAAATCTCTGTGTAAGCTGAAAAGCTTGTCTCTCTCAGGAACAGAACTTGGTCCAATAAAGAATATTATCTCACCCACCTTGTCGGTTTTCCTTTATCCATGATGATCTGATGTCCTATTTTGTTTTCTTCTGCATCACTGACCAATTGATTGAAGGTGATCACTTGCAAAACAAGAGTCACAAAAAATGTGCGTGTGCAACAGCAATATTTCCTTGTTTAGATTTTTGAGAATTAGCATTTACTTAATTTTGCTCTGTGTGTGCTCCTGGAGTAATAATTTCTCACAGCTATTTAAGTATACTGTGTCATATGGAGAATAAGAACGGCCATACTGGGTCAGCCCAATGGTCCATCTAGTCCAGTATCCTGTCTTCTGACATTGGCCAATGCCAACTGCTTGAAGGGGAATGAACAGAACAGGGCAGTGATTCATTTCCTGTAATCCACTCCCAGTTTCTGGTGGTCAGAGCCTATGGACACCCAGAGCATGAGGTTGCATCATTGACCATCTTGGCTAATAGCCATTGATGGACCTATCCTCCATGAAGTTATACATCTTTTGCAGCTATACCTTTATTCATTGGAGTTGAGTTGGTCAAATATTATTATTTGAGAGTTATTCAACAAATGTTGCTGTTGTTGATGAATATATTATTCAGTGAATACATTTTTACATGACAAACAGTTTTATAGTTGGTTGAAGGCTATTTGTCACATAATTTATTTAATGAATAATAGCAATGTTCAACACAGAAGAATTGTTTCCTAGTATTGAGAGTGGGTGGGGCTGGGGAGAGAGACTATCTTTTTTCTCTAGAAATCAAGATGAATTAGAAGACAGAAGCTTATGAATAACAATATGAGCCAGATACATATAAATGGACATATTCAATCACACACAACTACTCAGTATTTGTTTATCAAATACCTTGTACTAGGCTAGAAAAGCAGACTTATTTACCTCTGACATTTACAGACGGGTCAGGATTAAGGTAATTGATAACACAGTGAATGAAAGCTCAGACTTAGAGCATTATATCTTAAACTGCAGCTGTATTCTGCTTGAGTTCAATTTCTAATGCTCCCTAACCATCACTCTGTTATTAATAATCAGAAATATTCATCAGAGAATGGCAGAAGATGGATAGGAATGATGAACTGGCTAGTGTAGGAGAAAAGAATCTGACTCATAGCACCTTACAAACTATGCATTAGAAGGTCATCAGTTGAATGAATGCAGAGTGTTGGAGGACTAATGCTTCAGGAAGTGCAACAAGCACTGTGATGAGCTAAACTATCCACAGACAATTTGGCTGATTTACAAACCATGTTTCACATGCAACTCCTTTGCAATGCAGATATGAAGGCTATCATTCTTTAAGTAATTTTTCAAACTGATACACCATAATAGAACGTTTAAAAAAAAAGTATGCTTCCCTTTAAATGTCAGCTAACCTTTGGTCTGTAGCAGACTGTGTTTTGTTACTTAGATTGAGAACTAATAACACCAAACAAGGCAATATTTAGCAATGCCCTTTTCAGGTTTTACCATTGCTCCCTGTCACCTTACGTGCTTGGGACAATAGTACTCTGGGCCCGGATGGTTTGCCTAGCCTTGCCCTCACAGCTGGTGAGCCAGTTCTGATTTCTGACCCTGATCCCTCAGTGCATGTACTGTTGCTCAGTTACAACAGAGGAAACCTTGTTGTAAGACAATAGATGGGTACGTTCCCAACATTGCCAATCGAGAGCATTCAAAATTAATGAGTCTTGCTCCATAAATCATAAGATTGGGTTAAAAATCATGGGATTTTACTCAAATCATAAATGTTCTTCTAATTTGCCTGCTGGTTTCAGAGTTTTTGGGATGCACTCATTTCATATTTTCACGTTTTTATCTGCAACTGTGAGGGCTGGTACATTTTTTTGAACGAAAGTTGAGATTCTCATGTAATAACATGCATCCAGGAGCTGAGGCTTTAAGAAAAACACCAAATATTGTGAGACTTGTGATAGAATTGCAGGACTTGGCAACATTGCTTTCTGTGCATGCTGTGGTTGGTCCAAGCACTAACTGCTAATCATTATTGGGGTCCTTAGAGAAGTTGTTCCTCCCCTTCTGTATAATTTTCTGTAATTTATCATGAGCAGGAGTTGCTTCCCATTTGACTCAGCACCACATGTTGGTTATAGTCCGTACCTTGGAATTCCATGCCATGTCAAAATTAGAGGGAATATTTGAAATAAATTTCCCTATTAAAGAAAATTAAAATCTGCTACTGCATTGAGATTCAAGCAAACTAATGTCATGGACCAATGAAATTTGTGTAACTACAATGGATCTATCACCTAGAACTGGATTTTCATTTGAAGTCTTTAGTGGTTAAAGCACTTCACTCTTTTATTTCAGAACAAACCCTAAAAACCTGTCTACAGTTATTGGGAATGAAAAAACGATACAGGATACAAGGGAATTGTTGTTTGTATGTTGTCTTTTATGCAAAATGTATGCTAAAGCACTTTGGGCCTGAGGAAGAGAGGGAAAATCCATCTCATGAGCATGTTCTCCCTTTCCCCTGAGCTTGCAGAAACCGTTAAATGGAGGTTTCTGCAGATTATAGCTACATGAGGTTGGAGGGGGCTTATTTGCTCATGAAATCTGACCTATTCCAAAACCATGGAGAAAAGTAGCAGAAATTAATACAGATGAGGTTTTTTAAATTTGATTTCCATGTCAAGCTGTGGAAATATCCATTGCTCCAAAGATGAGATGGGGCATTTCTGGGGGCAGCTGCTGTATGGCTGTCTAAAGGAGCTTTAGTATCCAGGGGCCAGTGAGGCTAGGAAGTAGAATGGAACAAAGGTCATCTGCATTAATGTACTTTTCCCTGTGTGGATTGACCGCTCTCTTTTGGTACGTAGACATATGACTGATACTGCGAGAACAAAAATAGGGAGCACAGAAGAGCCAAACCAAAATCCTAGCTCTGATCACTGCTGAAGCTTGCGAAAATGTACTTCTAAATCTTGAAGTTTAGTCCAATTTCTAGAAGGCTTGACAATCTTCACTGTAACAACAATGCACTGTTTTATCTTTACACATTTCTTCCCCCAGAACAAAAGTCCTCGGTAATTTATGTGCTATTTCTTGACAAGAACACAAAGTCCATCCTATACTTAACTCATTTTCTGTAATTTATTCTCTCCCACCCACTTACAGCTGGTATAGTAGAAATGTGCCCAATTTTTTTGTATTTTTTTGTTAGCTGATGCTTAGAGTCGCTTTCGTATAAATAGTACTGAATCTCTCAATAATTTTGAAATGAGTCCATTATAGTTTGTGGCTGGCACCTTCAAGTCACATTCCTTGAAGCTGTTTTTTTAGTATGTCCTGATGGGAATGTACATTAGGCCTTATTGCACTGGTTAATGGGATGATACAAACTTCATCACTTACAAATACTTGTAAGTCCACTTTTGCTCTCCAAATAAATGTTATGGAAAATTTAAAACAATGCTCTGAGTCACATATGCACACTCAGGAAAGGCACTTTGCAGAATTCAACCCCAGCCCAAATTTGCTGATTTCCTCTCTAGTCTACCAAGCAACTCCACAATTTAATATGTGTATTCCTTTCTACAACCAGGCCAGAATGCAGCAGATATATTTAGACCTTTTGAATTTGCCCACCTCTACATATATTTTCAGCAGGAGAGGGCTCTACGTTTGTTCCCTTCTTGACATTTATTAGGCATGTAAGATAAAAGCATTGTAAGTTTTGTGTATGGTTTTTTTCAGCATTCCTAAAAACTGTACTCTTTGTCCTCACATTTTCTAAGACGTACACCAGGCCAGATTGTGACCCATTCTCTGGCTACTATGTAACACTGCCACAGTGAGCCAGAGAATAATTCCCCCAGAGCAGGAGCAATATAAGCTTGATGTATTTATCCATAAACTCTTAGGCCTTGACTTAAGGCATGTGCAGCCGTTTGATCCAGTAGCATGACGAAGATGTGCTCAGTGCTACATGGATTCTGAGCTACAGACGAGTCAATAGGTAGGACAATTAAAGCTGCCATAAGTTAAAGGTTGTGCTAATTTTCTATGGAGGCCATTTCAGGCCCTGTAGCAGCCTCCCCCCTCCTCCTGGCTTGTGCCTTCTGTATTGTCTAAGCGGGGGAATAGTCCTGCTATTGTGGGTAACTTTTCTGGCTTCTGCAGTACCCCGGTGAAGTGGGCTAGTGAAAGGATCTGAGTCCTCGCTCCCACTTCCTTTACCCAGTAGCCTCCCTGCCCTTGAGGACTCACCTTCCAATCTCCTGTCTGGCAGAGTCCTCGTAACCCCAACAAGGCTGGGCCCAGGATTCCTGGGGGGCTCGACCCCCAACCCTGCTGTGGTCACCTAGGACAGGGTTAGGGTGTCCCCACTCCGGGGTGCTCTCTCTGCACTGGGCACTTCTCTGACCCACTGACCATTACATACGAGTTAAAGCAAATGCAAGTTATTTAATCAACAATTAATTTTAAAAAGAATAAGGAAAATGGGAAAGGTTAAAGGAAACACATCAACCCGCTCTGTGGCAGGGAACATCACAAACAGTGTCTCTGGAATGTCAGGGCAGTTCACAGTCCGTTCCTTGTAAGTCCCAGGCCTCCTTCTCAGGCCCTGGCTGTGCCGCAGGGATGCTGTGGGTTGGACACTCGCTCTGGTGGTGGCCACATGCTCTCAGGCTCTAAGTGGTAGGACCCTTCTTCCCAGTGTCGCCCCCGCCCTGTCGGGGTTATGATCCAAGCCTGGCCTGCAGAGCCTCTTGGCTGAGGTGTCTCCCTGTGCTAGGCCCGCTGCCCAGGGTCCTCCTCGCTTTCCCCAGCTGCTCACTGCACCCAACTCTGGACTGCTCCAGCCCCAGCTCCACCACTCTGTCTCTGCACTGCTGCTGCTGCTCTGCCTCCAGCTCTCTGGGCTGCTTCTCTGGCCCCTCTGGCTCTGGTTGCTACAGCTCTGCTCCCAGGGCAGGTCTGCTCTCTCTGGGCTGCTTTTCTGGTCCCTCTGGATCTGGCACAGCTCTCCTCCCCAGCTTAGCTTGAGCCCCTGCTTTCTCCTTAGCTTGGGCCCATGCTGTCTGACCCAGGCAATTCCAGCTCACACGGAGGACGGGACCTCTGACTCCCTGATTAGCCTGCCCGCCCTGTCATTCAGGCTGACCTGGAGCATTGGCCTCTCCCCATTGTTCCTGGAGACGATCAGTCTCAGGGTCCTGATTTCCCATCGACCCTTCCCCTTTGAGTACTGGAAGCTAGCAAACCAAAACACCCCCACTGAATGTTAGTAAGGGGGCAACAGTCCCCTTACAATTGCAAATGTCAAAAGAAGCAGTTTAGAATATAGCCCAGTGTTTTTGTGTGTGAGTATTGGTAAGCAGCTATGAAAGCCTTTATTATGTATTATGTGCGTGCATGCGGGTGTGTGCATATGTATGTGAAACTATACTTCGCTTAATGTACAACCACCAGTCCCAGGAGTGGCTTTAGGGTTTTCCAGAATCTCATCAAGGGTGATTCTTTGGGGCTCTTCAGGTTCTCAACTGCTTCCTTCTCTGTGAGCATGAGACCCCACTGAGGCCAGCTCCAGGTGGCTGAAGAAGGAACTGAATTACTCTTGACTTGTAGGAAATATCACTGACAAATTGTTAATGCTAGTGATCATTTCATATTGTCAAGACTTTCTCCATAGTGAAAAGGTGTGGATTTTTTTAAATAAAATGTGAGATTATTTTGGCATTTATACATTGTAGAGTCCCCAAAATGAATGAGAGAGAGTGGGTTTGTGGAGGGGTGGGAATAAATGGAAAAAGAAAAGGGAAGCTGCATACTTTGTCGATTCCCCAAGACCATCTCTGCTGTCTCTTTTAACTAGAATGTTTTCATGTTTAAAGGGATCTAAGAGTCTCACCTACATATGTTTAATATTTTCCTACATTCTCTACAAAGACCTTGAGTCTCAATGAATTATTGATTCTAAAATGTTTTATTACTGACTTTGTTCCTTGTTTTTGATTCTTCTTCCTTTAATGATAATAATGCTAATGTAAGAACAAGATTTGAATGATAGGTAATACTTGACATGAAAATTGCACAAATATTGTGGGATTGATATTTTTTCTTTATTATATAAAATAGCTGTCTAAACTTATAAGCAATTTCATAGTTCTTACATGACTGAACATATAGTTTAAATGTAGGTATATTTATTTTCATGAACGGTCATTTTGTTTTTGGGTGGTCATTTGGCTGAGATTCCATTCTAACTGCACACTGATCTATTGATACCAGATGGAATAATACCTAATCACACAGTAACAATGTTTACTTTGATAAATGAAAAGTTCATTCATTCAGAAAATTCGATAGACATGCATTAACATTCAGTGAATAGCAATGTCAATTGATTTCTGTTTGCGGAGGTAAAATGATTTTATCTTCTTGTTGCCTCTTAACAAAAGTATTGGAAACTATCACAGAGATTAGAAAGTAACATTTAAAATTATGTGGGAATTTTATGCTCTGTTTCCATGACAAATTTGTGTTCTCAGCTTGTAGTGATTGTGCATCAAACTCCCCTTTTTTTCATTAGGAGTCTGGCTGCTCAGTGGAGTACATTATCGTTTTTATAATATTACAAAACGATCTAGATGACTGAGTCCCTAGTTAGACAATGCTGAAGCACAGGGCCAGATTGTGGCCCAGATTGTGAGGCCATGCATGATACTAGAGGCACATAAGGAGCATCCCCTTACTACCTCACCCCTGCTACTAGACTGCTACTCACAGAGTGGGACAGCGGGGAAGTAAGCAGCTGCAACTCCCCACTGTTGTATTAATTTCATTGGAACAACCCAGAAAGTCAAAGTGACCCAGTCACTGTCCAGCATTAAACAGTGTTAAACAAGGTTCGGGGTTTGATATACAGAGACATCAGCCTGCTTAATACCATGGAAGACTCACCATTAAGAATCCTTTTAACCATTTATTAGCGATGCAGAACATAAAAGAAAAAGAGTTAACACGTTTGAAATGTAAGGTTTTGTTACGAGTTGGATGAAACCTTGTTACGGGTTGAGTTAAAACCTCGTTCAAGCTGATGAATGAATGAGTCCTCCGTTTACAATAGTTGTAAGAGACAGTTAAGGGGACACACATAAAACAAAGCCTAATAGATCCTGCCCAGAAACTAGCACCTTGGGGGCACAGGGTTCGACTGGGTATTGTGACCAGGTTGCTATGAAAGTGTGGGAGAACACACACAAAGAATGAGGGAACAGACAACAAGACAGAGGAAAAAAATAAGAAAGCCAAGCAGTAGCCAGTGAGCACAATGTGACCCCTGGAAAAAGCTAGAGTGAAAGCTTTTGGGTCTGGTGTTAGCGACAGAGCTTTGTGGGGGCTGCAAGCTAGGAAACTGCTCTTTTTGTTCTTGATTCCTTCTGTGTTCTGAGACCCAAGACTTCGGGCATTCTTTGTAAATAGACAAAACTGCATCCAAGATGCACCTATCACCAATTTCTACTTCGAACTGGAACATCCCCAGAGCTCTAAACTTTGACTAGCCACTGGGGGCAAAAAAGGGGCAAAAATATTAAATAAGGCTTTCATTTTGACAATATCCCTTGTTCCCTTTTAGCTGTAGAGAATCTTTAGCAGGAAGGGTTTCAGAGTAGCAGCCGTGTTAGTCTGTATCCGCAAAAAGAACAGGAGTATTTGTGGCACCTTAGAGACTAACAAATTTATTTGAGCATAAGCTTTTGTGGGCTACAGCCCACTTCATCGGATGCATTCAGTGGAAAATACAATAGGAAGATTTTATATACACAGAGAACATGAAACAATGGGAGTTACCATACACCCTGTAATGAGAGTGATCAGTTAAGGTGAGCTATTACCAGCTGGAGAGAAAAAAAACCTTTTGTAGTGATAATCAAGATGGGCTATTTCCAGTAGGTGACAAGAATGTCTGAGGAACAGTAGGGGCAAAAATAAACATGGGGAAATAGTTTTACTTAGTGTAATGACACATCCTCTCCCAGACTTTATTCAAGCCTAATTTAATGGTGTCCAGTTTGCAAATTAATTCCAATTCAGCAGTCTCTCGTTGGAGTCTGTTTTTGAAGTTTTTTTGTTGAAGAATTGCCACTTTTAGGTCTGTAATCAAGTGACCAAAGAGATTGAAGTGTTCTCCAACTGATTTTTGAATGTTATAATTCTTGATGTCTGATTTGTGTCCATTATTCTTTTACGTAGAGACTGTCTGGTTTGGCCAATGTACATAGGAGAGGGGCATTGCTGGCACATGATGGCATATATCACATTGGTAGATGTGCAGGTGAACGAGCCTCTGATAGTGTGGCTGATGTGATTAGGCCCTATGATGGTGTCCCCTGAATAGATATGTGGACAAGTTGGCAACAGGCTTTGTTGCAAGGATAGGTTCCTGGGTTCGTGTTTTTGTTGTGTGGTTGCTGGTTAGTATTTGCTTCAGGTTGGGGGGGCTGTCTCTGGGGACAGGCCAGTCCTTGCTTACAGACAGCCCCCCAACCTGAAGCAAATACTCACCAGCAACCATACTCCACACAACAAAAACAGTAATCCAGGATCCTATGCTTACAACAAACCTATCCTTGTGCATTGTGTGAAGAAATACTTCCTTCTTTTTGTTTTAAACCTACTGCCCATTAATTTCATTTGGTGACCCCTAGTTCTCATGTTATGAGAAGGAGTAAATAATACTTCCTTGTTTAGTTTCTCCACACCAGTCATGATCTTATAGACCTCTATCATATTCCGCCTTAGTCGTCTCTTTTCCAAGCTGAAAACTCACAGTCTTATTAATCTCTTCTCATATGGAAACTGTTCCGTTTCCCTTTTCTGTATATTTTCCCAGTCCAGTATCTCTTTTATGAGATTGGGCAACCAGATCTGCATGCAGTATTCAAGATGTGGGCATACCATAGATCTATAGAGAGGAAATATGATATTTTCTGTCTTATTATCTATCCCAACAGTCTCTTAGCTTTTTGGACTGCCGCTGAACAGTGAGTGGATGTTTTCAGAGAACTATCAACAATGATTCCAAGATCTCTTTCTTGAGTGGGTAATATCTAATTTAGACCCCATCATTTTATATGTCTAGCTGGGATTATGTTTTCAAATATGCTTTACTTTTCATTTATCAGCACTGAATTTTATCTACAATATTGTTGCCCAGTTTTGTGAGATCCCTTTGTAAATCTTAGCAGTCTGCTTTGCACTGAACTATCTTGAGCAGTTTTGTATCCTCTGCAAATTTTGCCACCTCACTGTTTTTCCTAGATCATTTATGAATATGTTGAATAGCACTGGTCCCACTACACACACCTATTTACCTCTCTCCATTCTGAAAACTGATAACTTATTCCTACCCTTTGTTTTAACCAGTTACTGATCCATGAGAGGACCTTCCCTCTTATCCAATGACAGCTTATTTGCTTAAGAGCCTTTACAGAACCAATACAAAAAGAAAAGGAGTACTTGTGGCACCTTAGAGACTAACCAATTTATTTGAGCATGAGCTTTCGTGAGCTACAGCTCACTTCATCGGATGCATACCGTGGAAACTGCAGCAGACTTTATATACACACAGAGAATATGAAACAATACCTCCTCCCACCCCACTGTCCAATACAGTTCCTGACTCTGGGGCAGAGGAAATAGTGTGGGAACATTCCTTTAACTCTAAGGCATTTTTCTCCTGAGACATTTGTGGAATTCACACAATAGGAAGGATTATGATATGAGGAATGTGATGTTGCACTCCATCTACTTTATGAAAATATGCTTATGAATGTGAATATGTTGTAACTGGAATATGCTTTATGCAAAAGGTATAATTACAAAGCTTATAATCTACTGAGTGTGTTCATCCTATTTGTATGCATGTATCATTCTTGTATCTGAAGCTAGAAATATGAAGTATAACTCTGAGGTCCTATTGTAATTATGCAAAGTGTGGACCATTAATGGTGGTTTAGAATCTTGATGGCTCCCATTGACTAGGACAATTGGTTGTGGATGGTTTATTTACCTGCAAGCCTGTGTAAGTGTGGGCTAGCCCATGGGTAATGAAGAATGAGGACTTACAGTGACATGTGACCATGTCACCTAATAATGACATCGATCTGGAATCTGGTACTTTTCCATTTAGAAAGAGGGGTGGGGACCCAGAGAGACAAAAGATTCCCACCTTGTGCCAAAGCTATAAATGGGGGTGTAGCCAAACAAAAGGGCCTGCCAGTCATGAGAAAGCCCCTGTTTTCCACCTAAGATGTCTGCTGGAACTAACAAGGTCTGTACCGGGGAAAGGATTGGGTACAGACTAGGAAGGAGTCTAGTCTGTGAAAGAAGCTTATTGGAACATCTCTGAGGGTGAGATATTACCTGTAATCAGTTTCTTAATGTATTAGGCTTAAACTTGAATGGTTTTGCTTTATTTTGCTTGGTGACTTATTTTGTTCTGTCTGTTGCTACTTGAAACAACTTAAATCCTACTTTTTATACTTAATAAAATCACTTTTGTTTATTAAGAAACCCAGAGTAAGTGATTAATATCAGTGTTATAGAGGGCGGACAATTTATGAGTTTACCCGGTATAAGCTTTATACAGAGTAAAATGGATTTACTTGGGGTTTGGATCCCATTGGGGGCTGGGTGTCTGAGTGCTGGAGGCAAGTAACCTGCTGAGCAGTTTTTAGTTAAAGTCTGCAGCTCTGGGGGTGTGGACCAGACCTGGGTCTGTGTTGCAGCAGGCTAGCGTGTCTGGCTCAATAAGGTAGGGTTCTGGAGTCCCAAGCTAGCAAGGAAAATGAGCTCAGAGGTAATTCCAGCATGTCAGGTGACAGTCCCAAGGGAATCTCTGTGACCGAACCCGTCACAAGGATATTGGGGTAGATTTATCTGAAAAATGTTGTCCTGCTGCAGAGCACAGGGTATTCTTCTTTACTTATCATATAGTTTAAAATGCTGAGTTATAAGAGATGCTAGTTTTTAAATATCTGCTGGCATTATAGACTATTTTACCATATACTCTGGAACATTTGTATGTAGGAAGGCGGGAACAAAATATTGTATAATTATATCTAAATCAACAGAAGCTAGTTTTACAGTCCTATTTGCATGTAACTGACACAAGATCATTATACAATGACATATACTAGATTGTGTCCGCTACTAAGTAGTATTTTGATGCTTATCTTCCCTTTTTCAAAGCCCTGATTTTCCAAAGCTCTGCAGTGATAGAAATGAATACTTCAGTTAAGAGTGAAATGAATTCCACTACTATTAGGCTGCAGCTGATACTAAAAAATATAAATTTCATTTGAGCTGATGTGCTTTCCCTTTTTTTTTGGAAATCGGAGCATATTGTGGTTGACAAACAAAGAAACTAATTGCATTTTATTTTTTGCAAGCCACAACAGCTTGCTTTTTCTCACCTTTGCCTGTGCACTGATGTAACTTGAAGAAAGCCAATTTACAGGTAGTGAATTTTTTCCCCTTCTTCTCATTATGAACCTGAAAAACTGACATTTGCTTATAACGAATGACACATTGGACAATTTCCTTAATAAAATTCTCCCTAAGAATACGGCTGCATTTGTGGAAAAGTTTTTATTACACATTAAGTATATTTATAAAAGTTGTTTATGGACTTTTTCCCTTGAGATATCTGACCTTTAGAAAAATGGGTCGTTGTGGCTTTCAGGGGACAGGGGAGGCACAAGGGTGGGGTGGGGGGAGGAAGTTAAGTGGCACTTCAGCACCTCTAGGTGATGATGCTTTTGTTGAATTAACACTTTGTAGGGAAGGCAGATTCTGAGTTCACAGGACTAAAACTGTAGGAGCTGCAGGAGAATTCTACCACCTCACTTTCTGACAGTTTAAAGAGGCTTAAGGGAGGTGCACAAGGTTCACTAACAGCAGCCGGAAAGTTTCATTTGTAAATGCAGTGATCCCAGATGTGTGGGACTGCATTAGAAGTGTGTGAATGCTGTAGTCCTGATGCAGTGCTAGTCATTTTCTTCTCCTTTGAGGATTAATGCTTCCAAAAGGACCTGGCTGGAAAACACAAACTCCCTTTTTGTAAATCAGTGTGAAGAACAAATTATTTAAAAATATTTATTATGTCATTTTTTGGGTATATTTTATACTAACACCAAAAAACCCCACAATTTTTTTTTATAGAAGGTATGTGGGCCACTCAAAGGAAATATATCATCATCTAAAGTGGTATTTTCTCCCACTTACCATTCTGCAATTTTAAAATATAAATATTAATTTCACAAAAAGTGTTCCATATTGAAACTCGGTAAACTTGAGGTGACAAAAGCATGGACAGCAGTGTCAAGGCCACATTCCTCTCACCTGGCACAGGCAGAAGAAAAAGTTCTTGGCTACTAACCCAACTTGGGCACCTAGGAATAGTGTTGCACCAGGTAATAAACCTGGATTGTGCACTTGATGTGGATAAATTAAATGAGAAATCTGGGATCAGAGTAAGGTGGTGTCACAGGCTAGGTCTACACTTACGGTGGTACGTAGAGTACACACTCTACATGCCTAGCTAGTATGGGAATAAGTAGCATCACAGACGATGAGGCACAATTTAGACTATGGTTAGTAGGGTGCCCTACATGCCTGAACTCTACACAACTCTCTACTCATCCAAACAGTGCCTTCCACATCTACACTGCTATTTTTAGCAGTGTAGTGTCCTGCTGCCAGAGTCTTTCCTCTCATAGTTTCCTGTGCCAGAGCCTTTCACTGCTGCTTGTTGCTGCACACTGTAGTGAGTGTGGACACAGCCTGCCTTTAACTGTAGTGTGAGCTACATGGACCCTACGTGGCACTGCAAGTATAGTCAAGGTCACAGGGAGAAGAGAAAAGGCATAGCAGGTGGCTGTGGACTGCTGAAGACGTAAGGATAAAGCAATTGGTAAATTCCCTTTAAATGTATTAGAAATAGTGAATTCACCCATTCCATTCAGCCCTCACTCTGTGTGCTGATACTGCCAAGAAGGATGCTAATTTTTGTTGTTATTATTATCTTCATTATTATTTATTGTTCAAGCACTATGCACCCATAAACATGCCAGCTGCCATCCAAACACATCAGGAAGAAGCATTCATTAGCTTGAAGAGCCTAAAACCAAAGTTTTAGTTCAGATATAGCGACTGAAGTAACAAACATGCATATATGGTGGAAAGGGCAGGATATAAACAGTGTGAATTGCCCAGTAACATAGAAAGGATGTGTGTCTAAATGCTTTTGAAATTGGTGTGAATTAAACAAGTTGGGGCAGGTGGACCTGGCATGTTACCTGGCTCCACTACCGCCCGGGAGCAAAGGCCTTGGATGTTTTCACCCTTATGAACAGAGAGGACTATACATACTATGAATGATGTAAACAAAATTTAAACTGACTCCTGAAGAATATCTTAGAAGATTTGGGGGAGTTCAGAGAAAAGGGGACATGACTTATGTTGAGGTTTCAACTCAAATTAGGGTTACGTAAGGAAATGGGGAACTGTTTGCGGGGTGACCACAGTCTATCAGGATGATGAATTAAGGGGGATAGAACAATTCATGGTTAGTAGACAAAAATTCCAGAAAACAGTTGTGAAATGGGCCGACCAATATGGAGATAGTTGTCCTAGTTTTGAGAGAAAACCAAATAGGGATGGAATGGGATCAGAGGACAGGGATCAGGTTGAAACCCACACCCAGTGGGACAGGAGGGGAAAAGCAGTGTGCCATTTATGGCCAGCGAGTTCACTTTGCCCAGGATTGCCCATTCTGCCCATAGGGCCTAGCGGCACCCTAACCTCACTGTATTAACTCTGACTGAATCTCTGGAAGGAGGGAGTCACACATGTCACATGATGTGCATTGAGCTGTCACACACCTAAGCATTGCCCACATGTCATGCTGCACCGTCCTGGATGCAGATCCATAGAATCATCAGAGGGAGCAGAAGGTGGTGTGACTGAGTGCCTGGGATAGACCTCCACTCTACCTATAGCAGAGATTTCTGTACAGACCCAGGAAGGGTCAGGGATGCTGGTTGCAGGTATATTGTCAGAAATTCCATAGTCTTTGCTTTTTAGGAATGATATTATGGCTTTGAAAGCAGAAAGAATACATCAGATTCACTCAGTCAGCTTCAGACCTACAAAGACTGTGTTAGCCAAAATGCAAACAGGGTAGCTCACAGGGATGAACATGATTGGATGTCCCCTGCTACTATTCAAGAGGAGTCAAGTTACTTTCCCAGTATGTGCAGACAAATAACTGAGGAGTGGGGGTGAGATCACCTTCTTCTTCAGGGGGTGGACATAACCTATGAACTTGAAGGGAAATTCTCTAAGTCCTGAGCATAAATCAGAGATAAAAGCTTTCTGCCTACTATAACCAAGAAACCGGGGCAATTCAGAGCACAGTGATGGCAGTGTCGCCAGCCAAAAGTAAGGACTCTGAAGCACTGCAATGCACTGCCAAATCTATGACACTTACTTACCCCAGAGTGGGAAATGCCCTAGCAAAGTGTATGACAGCTGCTTGGTAAGTGGCAAAGATAACTACAGCCAGGAAGAGCAGGGGACTTCTTTTCAAAGTCTCTGACTGTTTGTTGGTCTGTGAAAATGTAAAGGACCCTGAGCTGGGCGGGAGAGGAAATTTTGCTCACCTTGATTGAAAGTGAGGGGAACAAAAGGCCAGGGATATCAATCTTCCTTTCCTTTCCCTGCAAGAGGTGAGGCCACAGGAGTCCTTGTGTCCCAACATCCAAGGACATGGGAAATGGGAAAGGAAAGGAATTTGGCTCTGGGGGGGGATGTTGAAGAATCTCTCTTGCCTGACTCCTCTGCTGTTGAAAGCAGTGCATGGTTGAGAACTGGTTCAAAGAACAGCAACTCTTCCTTTGGTCCAAAGAATTGCTGCTTGTAATACTTCCAAGGCGGGGGGAGAAACATCAACCCATCGCTTGGGCAGCTTGGCCTCTTAAGGGACAAAGGGACACACCACACACCTCCCCGAGAAACTGGATGACAGGTACGCATGGAGGGACCAGGTCTCAGATTTACATCCAAAGGATTTGGAGGTAAGAATGGTTATGTGAGAGCTCAGCCCCATCGGTTCTAAAGAGAGAAATTATAGGGGATGGTTATTAAATGGCTCTTTGTGGATTTTTGAAGCTTGTTTGCTGCCTTGCAAGAAGAATGTTTATTATATGAAAAAGCTGAAATGTGAAATTATGAAAGAAAATGGCAGAAACACCAGCAGAAATCAGTCATGAATTTCCCTAGGATGTCAGTCAAGCACCTTAGTTATACCCAGTTATTTAAGGGGTATAAGTGACAGATGTGGCAATTTCCTGCAATAACTTTGGAAGCCCTCATTGAAATAAATGTAAATAGCTTTGGAGTCCATTGTATTATAAATTCAAAGTTTATGTATTATTGTGGGATTGTAACTGCTCTGTGGGAAGACATGGCCAACGTGAACCCAGGGAAGGGTTATGAAATTCAGAGGACTATTTGATACAATGTGCCAGACAAGAATAAACTTTTGGAACAAACAAAGCTAAGTAGGTTTCACAGAAAGTCTCTAGAGGGAGATGAACTGCAATGGGTATCACCTGTAGTAAAACAAAAACTTAGCCTTTTGAAGCTTTGCCCTGAGGTGGGGACCTTTGTCTGCTCATTACCTATCCCTGGAATCGAAAGATCAAAGGCCTGAGTTGTATACAGAGAGTCTCACAGATACATGGGTTTTCTGAGCTGTTATGCAATTGTAACCACAGAAAAAAACCTTTTGAAGTCCAAAGCCCTTGTTAGAGTTGGGGTGCTCGCTGGTAAGCTTATTTGTCTGTGTGTAGGTTCTTTTATTGTTTTTAATATGTTTTCTCTGCAATGCATTCACCTTAAGAATAAATGTGCTTGCTTGGAAAGATGGTGTGGCAGCTTATAATGGTGGACAATGTTGCTGTTCATAGCCTCTGAGGAGGCAGCAAAGCAGGTCCGCTGCGGCAGTCTGACTTGCTGGGGAACTCATGGTGTGGGCAGAGAACTATGCAGCTAGGACACAGGATCCCTCTATCCCAGAGAGGTCATGGCTGAGAAGCTGTGGATGCCTTTGGTGGACCAAGTGCAGTTGCCCTCAACTGTGACACGAGCAATAGAGTCTGAGTACAGGGAAGGGTGGACCAGGGTTACAATAATAAGGTCATGCAGTAGCTTCAGGCTGTGGTTCTCAATTTTCACAAAATACTAGTTGTCATAAATATAAAGGGAAGGGTAAACCCCTTTAAAATCCCTCCTGGCCAGAGGAAAAATCCTCTCACCTGTAAAGGGTTAAGAAGCTCAAGGTAACCTTGCTGGCACCTGACCAAAATGACCAATGAGGAGACAAGATACTTTCAAAAGCTGGGAGGAGGGAGAAAAACAAAGGGTCTGTGTCTGTCTGTATGCTGCTTTTGCCGGGGATAGAACAGGAATGGAGTCTTAGAACTTTTAGTAAGTAATCTAGCTAGGTATGTGTTAGATTATGATTTCTTTAAATGGCTGAGAAAAGAGTTGTGCTGAATGGAATGTAGATTCCTGTTTTTGTGTCTTTTTGGTAACTTAAGGTTTTGCCTAGAGGGATTCTCTATGTTTTGAATCTAATTCCCCTGTAAGGTATCTACCATCCTGATTTTACAGAGGTGATTCCTTTACTTCTATTAAAAGTCTTCTTGTAAGAAAACGGAATGCTTTTTCATTGTTCTAAGATCCAAGGGTTTGGGTCTGTGGTCACCTATGCAAATTGGTGAGGATTTTTACCAAACCTTCCCCAGGAAGTGGGGTGCAAGGGTTGGGAGGATTTTGGGGGGAAAGACGTGTCCAAACTACGTTTCCCAGTAATCCCAGTTAAAGTTTGGTGGTGGCAGTGGAAATTCCAAGGGCAAAGGGTAAAATTAATCTGTACCTTGGGGAAGTTTTAACCTAAGCTGGTAAAAGTAAGCTTAGGAGGTTTTCTTGCAGGTCCCCAGATCTGTACCCTAGAGTTCAGAGTGGGGAAGGAACCTTGACATTAGTGATTTTGTGTGTCTCCATTTTTGGGTGCCCAACTGGAGATGCCTTAAATAGCTCGAGTTTTTAGAGCTGGGGTATCTGTGGCTCCATTTGGGGGATGGTGTAAGGGAGGCCAGGGAAGCACAGCTACTCCTGCTTTCTTCCCCTATGCTGCTGGTTACTCTAACTCTCCTTGGGTTTCTGAAGGAGCTAGGGGCTTTTGAGCTCCATGCTCCAAAGTGCTGTTACTAGTAGCCTCGTTTGGGGGGGGGGGGATTGCCAGTACAGTGTCCTCTGATGAATTCCCCAAGTTTAGGAGCCTGCAATGAGGAAAAAAACTCCATTTGATTTTTTTCTGTTAACATTCTCATCTGATCCTGTCATTTATATTCTCAGGGATCAGAGAGAAAAAAAAATCCTTACAACTATTTGTCTCAGAATGGATCTACGCTGCATTTGACTGATAACTTTTGAATATGGTACAGTACGTGTAAGACAGAGTCTTTTCTGCCTAACCAGGAAAAGATATTTAAGTGTTAGACTGCGAGAATTATAGTTACTCTTGTACTGTTTGAAACAATTTAGTTGATCATATAACAAATGAGACAATAAACAAGGTTAGGATGTTTTACCTGGTGTGGTGTAAGTGAACATGATGCAGTGCTAACATTTTTCCTTGTATACTGAGACATTTTAATGCTGTTAAATGGATACTACTGCTAATGAAGTTCAGGGCTGCCTGTGCAAAAGAGGGACGGGTGTGAATTTCTGTTTATGAATGTTAATAGGGGTTTTTCTGACAGGGGAGTGGTCATGAAGAGGAGTAATTCCCCATGCTCATGCATGTTTTTGTCCCCCAAATATTCAGCTTTGCTTTAAAACAGGTCACACAAATGGCATTTTCTTAATTGACTATTTAATTATTCTGTGCTGCAATGATTGCAAAGAGGTTCCCTCAGATTCCTTGAGATCCTGCAGGGATTCATGAAGGATGTGAATAAGAAGATACTGCATTTTAGAGGTCACCCCTCAACTGGAAAATAAAGTACATACTGACAATTATTTAAATATAGGATGGATTAATATCCTGCCATAGGTGGTGCAACTTATCCTTTCCATTTTAAAAGGTGGTTGGTAAACAAAAAAGCTGTTACATAGCCATATTACTTTTGTAGGAAATCAATAGCTTTTTCATATTTTTAAAGCCTTTATATACAAAGTTTCATTTTCAATTGATATTTCAGTTTGAGGCATGGATCATTTTTTATTCATGTGCTTTCCATTATATTGATGAGCTGTTTGATTGCCATGGTAATTCATCAGTTTTTAAGTTTACAGGCTAAATTCACAGTTGCATGAAGGAGAGGAGTGAAAGGAAGTGGAAATGATCCCTTGAGAATTTCTCTTGCACATATGGTCTCCCCTGGTGCTGAAAGGCTGGTATAAGGGCACAAAGGACCCTGCTCCCAGACAGTGATGTGGGGAATATATGAGGCATGGAAGGAAAAAGGAGGTGGGAAGGGAATATGACAAATTTTATATAGTTATTCTTGAGAGAGCCATAGGAAGCAGAATATGAATTAGCAGTGAGGTTGCTTTAACTTCATTACTTGTGGGCCAGGCAGGCACAGAGCTGCTCCACAACATGGGAAGCACAAAGGTTTTTAAATCACCTTTGTGCTCCCATCACCATCCTATCCATGCCTCAAGTGCAGGAATAAATAGACAAAGAATTCAGGCCTATGTGTTTGCATTGTTTTACATAAATATCATTACCTAAACAATGAAGGTTCTTTGTGGCACTGCTAGGAAGTTTCTTGCACCATTTTTGGTTTATTTTGTTTTTTTAACTTCTCCTGAAGTATAAAGAAGATACAAAGTTTGTATGACATAATTATGCAGCACCTGGTAACATGTCAAAACATTTTAAAACTTGGCATTTAACTGTATATTAAAGCACACACAAAAAGCAGCCTGGTTTTCAGAGGTTTTGTGTGTGCTCAGCACCACTGAAAACCTATTTAGCTTTATTAAGGTGTCCAATTGAGATGCCTTCTTTAGGCAGAGGGGTTTGAAAGGTTTTACATAGCTCCTTTAGACTTGGTACATGATTAGGTTTCAATATACCTTTGATTCTGTTCTAATATTTTTGTTATGCCTGGAAAAATTTAAACAAACATCTACTTTGAGTTTATGCAAATACTATTGCACAAATCAGACCAAGCAAAATCTCACTGTCATTTTCCTAAAAAGAAAAGGAGTATTTGTGGCACCTTAGAGACTAACAAATTTATTAGTCTAAGGTGCTACAAGTACTCCTTTTCTTTTTGCGAATACAGACTAACACAGCTGCTACTCTGAAACCTGTCATTTTTCTGTATACTTTGCTACCTACCAGGAGTGATGGACCTAGGTTCAATCCTGTAATGTGCACTATGCCCAATTAGTGCTAGTGTGATGGAGGGAGTCTCAACACTGGGACCATCTTAAATACAGTTCCAATTTTTGTTTTCATTTCCTGTTCACAATATCTGCACTTACATGTTTTGCACCTGCCTGTCATCCAAGAAGGCTAGTATCCAGATAACCGAGGCACTTTTGGAATGGACGTTGTTCCACGTCTTTGAAAGAACAGCAGATTGTGGTATCATGTCGGTTCTTTTGCTGACTGAAGTCATAATGTCATGCAAAAAGCTGCATTAAGTTGTTCATCTTGAAAGGATTGAATGATAAAGCATAATTCTTGGTAATGGTGGTGCTCCCTCGTAGTATCTGAGGTCTTTGTGACTATTAATGAGCTCATCTTCACAAAATTCCTGTGAAATAGGGAACTATTATTGATTTCCACTTTCCAGATGGGAAACTGAGGCACAAACAGATTAAGTTTTTTGACCTTGATCACACAGGAATTACGTGGCAGAGTTCTGAACTGAGCCAGGAAATCCTTAGTTCCAGTACAGTGCTGTAACCACAAGAGCATCCATATTCTTATTACGTGATGCCAACAGTACAAGCAACAGTTAAGCTATTGTAGCTCTATAATTAAATAAGCTTAACAACTTATATACATGGTTAATGGAGAGTTTCACTTTAATTAGCATTGGGTTTCACATTTTTACCTTTTGTGAACAAAGACTTCTTATAGTCTCTTTTGCGTACTGTTCTATTGTTGAAAAAATCATCATCCTGGTTGTACACTGAAATGTGCTCCATGCAATATAACTTCACAGAAATCATCAGTATTTAACACCACAGTTTGGGTTTCTTACAATTTTAATAAGAAAGTAACCTGAATTTTGGTTTCATTCCAGGCTTTGCACACTAGGCTTTGCTTTAATTGGGTTGTTTTCAGTTTAGCACTCCATATGGTTTTAAAATGTGTAGTGTCACTTGATGTGTTTTTGTTATTTGACTGGAGATGGATTGGACAATTTAGCAAGCTACGTCTTTTGGGAATTTTACATTTTCTTTTATAGGAGAGGAGCTCAAGCTTAAATTTTAAAAACAGTGTAATTTTAGAGTAGAGGTTTAAAGTAAGGCCCATAAGTAAAAAATGAACACCACTGTTTAAGAGTTTCATCTGTTTATATACTTTTTGATTTATGTGGCCATCCAGCTGTATTTAATGATGAAAAAGTATCCACAAATGGTACACATTACAATATTGTGTTCTGGAGATTAAGTCAAAATTCTAACTGACTAAGCTGTCACTTTTGTACTATACTCTTTGCTAAACTGTAGATTAAACTGTGAAGTAGATAATACCTGACAGGCAAGTGAAAACATGAAAGCATAATTGCTAAATAGAAATAACTAGCACTGTGGTAACGGTGCTGTTACTTGTGTGCTATTACTACTGAGTTACCTAAGACTTCTAATTAGTGCTGCAAGCTCTTGGGAAAAACGCACCTGGTGAGCAAGATCTCGCACTTTATTTTATTTCTGTGTGTGTGTGTGTGCGTGTGTGTGTTACCAGGCTCTAATTTAATTATTTGTCAGTGGGGATATTAAGTGAAATCAGGAAAAGTTCAATATAGTTGTACATTGAAAGAGAAATAATGGGTAAGGGAAATGTTAAAAGTCTCTGACTGTGCTAACTATGCTCCTTTTCTGAGCCAGAGCCTGATCTATAGCACCTTTTAAAAATGGTATTTTTTTCCCTTTAAGAGTCTGAGACAACTGCACCTGCTGATATCTGCAAAACTAGTTGTTCAAAATGCAGTGCCACCACCAGTGAGCAATCCACTCTTTCCAGCCACCACTTCACTTTAAACTATCCCTATGAAGATTCAAGTGCAACTTTAGCTAAAGGCTAAGTATTTGGGCACCAGTTACTTTAGGGACCTTCAAAAATCTCAGCCTGTCTCCTTTTTCTTATCCCTTGATGGTCACTGTAACTAGACATGTAACAATTGCATGGATATTTCTTAGAACAAGAGCCAAGGCTTTGTGAATGTGGGATTGCCAGCTTCACACTACCTGTACTGTAACTGTGTATGCATTTCCAATAAGTCATAGAAAAGCCTACAAAGGTAGAGCTGGTCAGAAATTTAGGAAATATTTTTTCATCAGAAGTTGCCACTTTATCAAAACTGAAACTTTCTGCCAGAAAAGAGTCTCAGATCAAGGATGGAATGGAGAGAAACACACTGGCCCAGAATACCCAATTGCCTGATGTTTAGGGCACTCACCTGGAATGTGGGAGACCAGGATTCAAGTCAGTACTCTGCCTGTTTTGGAGATTAAAACACTGACCGAGGATGTGGAAGAGTCAGGTACTTAAACCAGGGTCACCCCTTTTTCAGGCGAGTGCCCTAACCACCAAGCTGTAGAGTCAGTCTTTGTGTCTGCCCCAATGAATAATCATCTATCCAAAGTGGAATATAGCTGAAAGAGACTGAGAGAAAGTCACCTCAGAATACACAATTGCCTGGTGGTTAGGGCACTTACCTGGGATGTGGAAGACTTGTATTCAAGTCACTGCTCTGAATCCATAGATGTGACCAAGAAATGTTTAGCACAGTTCAGGGTGGAGGTGAAAACCTAAATTTAACCCTGGGACTGCTCTAGGCTGGTTCCTCTGAAGGCTAGTATAACTTGTGCCAGTTGCCAACATCCCCATAGTGTTATGGCAGCTGGCGATTGGCATGGTGCATGCATGCACTGGCTACACCTTTTATGCTGGATGCAGGGAATGGGTGGTGTAGGTGCTCTTGTGGTGACTTCATGCTTCTGAAAGATCCACATAAACCGATAATTTATCTTTCACTGATTATGTATTCAAGGAGCCTACCAGATGCATCAAGTTCACATAAACCACATTAAGAAAAGGAGTACTTGTGGCACCTTAGAGACTAACCAATTTATTTGAGCATGAGCTTTCGTGAGCCACAGCTCACTTCATCTGATGAAGCGAGCTGTGGCTCACGAAAGCTCATGCTCAAATAAATTGGTTAGTCTCTAAGGTGCCACAAGTACTCCTTTTCTTTTTGCGAATACAGACTAACATGGCTGTTCCTCTGAAACCTGTCATAAACCACATTCTGTACTGCATTTTGAAATCATTCTGTTGCAACAATGTGATACAGAGATCAGCTCCCCCACCCCAATTGTAGCTGAGCAATATGGCCAAAAGGTTGAATCCTGTAAGGAGGGCTTCAAAGTGTGAGGGATTTACAACCCAACCCATGATTATATGGACAATTCCCCAGGACTAGACAGAGTGGTAGAGTTCAGGCAATGTACGTGTACAAGCATGTGCTCAACATGGCAATTTGTTTGTAGGAATGAAGATATGGTCTTGCCCTGCTGATTGTTTTTGTGACTCAGATGTCTAAAATCAGACACCAAGGAGGACTCTTTCAAGACTGATTCTCAAGTAAAATAATCTGTTACATTAAAAATGGCATTATATATTTGCTGCAGACACAAAGATCCCTTTTAATGTTTATGGTTAGGAATGTCTGCTGTCTAATGTTTCAGCTGCTTTATACACAGTAAAATCAATAATGATCTTGGACAGTTTAATAGGTTTAAATGTGTTCAAATGTATTCACATATAGGCTTGCCATTTCTGCGGGAAGATGGTGATGTATCTTTTCAGTGTCTCAACTATTTACAATTACTGCAGCCTAACATCTCCTATAGACCAAAGATAAAGGTATACCTGGAAAAATAAGCAAATTGTCTTTGTCTTGTCACTGCCCCATGCATTAGAAGGAAAAAAAAAAGTCTTTGCCAGATGTGTTAAATCTGCAAGTCTAATAATTTTTACTTTACTCAGTCACAGGAGTGGGCTTTATTTTATGATATCCCTATGTGATTATGTACATTGTGGCTATAGGTGGGGTTATTTGCAAAGGGTGTTTGGAATTTTGACTGCATGTAGGTTACCTTCTGGGGTCAGACAGTTATGTTTGCAGCTTCTTGCTTGTATAGTGGGATAGTCCTGATCTCAGCCTGGAGGATGCAGAAGTCAGTCCACCATAGAAAGTGTTTCTTATGTTCCTTGCATTCAGGCCCATTCTGAAAATTGACCCTGAGGTATGACAGTCTGAGATTATGAGTGAGAAAATCAAACCTGGAAATTGTGGGTTTATGCACCAGAGGTGTTGTCAATGTGAATGTTGAAGCTCACAGGACTGGGACTGCAGGGCTGGAAAATTGCCATATAGATGTCCAGGCTTGGGCTGCAGCCTGAGCTGCAGGACTCTTCCCCACAATGGGGTCCCAGACCCCAGGCTTCAACCCAAACCCAGACATCTACCCTGCAGTTTTATGGGCTTGCAGGACTTGAGCTGCAGGGCTAAGTCAGCAGACATGGGCCAGCCATGGGTTTATATTTCAGTGTAGATATATCTTACTGCACGGTAGTAGTGTGCAGCAAGATGGTGTGCTGTAGATTTACACCCTGGCTTGCCACA
The DNA here is from genome assembly GCF_965140235.1 of Caretta caretta. NCBI lineage: Eukaryota > Metazoa > Chordata > Testudines > Cheloniidae > Caretta > Caretta caretta. The sequence goes on along the minus strand of NC_134214.1, from coordinate 69,547,265 downwards.
CAGTAACTCACCAGGTAGACAAGCCCTTAGTCCCCTCCTTCAGGACACCTTTTGTTGTTGAAGGTCAGACTATAGATTAGCTGGATGCACATGTTGGTTTTATCTCTGGATCAGAAGAGTAAATGGATGCACTTAAAAGATACTGTTTCTTTTGCATTTGAGTCTGTAGTGGAATAAGATAGGAAAGGAAGTGGAGTAGCTATCTTCTGTGGCTCTAGGTCTGCAGAGTTATGAGGAACCTGTGAGATGACAGTGAGCCTGCATCATTATCTAGCTGGATTTCTGTGATGCAAATCAGATTAAAGACATCTCTTGTGATGTGGGTGATAAAAACCTTCCTGACCATTGATTTTACATTGAAGAACAGGAACCTGAGGTCTTCGTATTAATCTTAGACTTTGCCTGTTCTGTGCTTGCCTAAAATTGCTGCTATGCAATTGAATTTGTACGATTCCTCTGTTTTCACACACTATAGCCTCTAGGGCAAAATAGAGAATGGAAATTTGTTTCTAGAGGGTGATGTTCATCCCTGTGGAGAGGGTATTCATGAGGCCTGCACACCATTTAAATCCCACTTAATTCCCGACTGATTATGGAGAAATGATGTTTCCTCGCCTGCTTTTGTTCGGAGATAACCTTGCTTAGTTTCATGTAATCTGGGTGAGGAAGTTATTTAGATGACTGTGACACAGAAAATTACTGTCAATTATCTGAACAAAGCAACAGTGGCAGTTGATTGTACATTTAGAAGACTCTAGGAAAGTTGAGGGTCTATATTAAAAATAAAGCCTAAATCTTGAGAAATATTTGTACATTAGTGACTGCATTTTATCTATATTATTGAATACTTCTGCTATTGCTTGATACGACCCTAGAAGAAAACATTTGTTGCTTGCTCAAAGCAGAAAGGAAGTGTAACTGGAGCTGCCCTGGGAGATGGAAACTGACGTGGATGGTGACAATGAGAGAGTAAAGATTTAACCGGGTTTTGTAAAAAGTTCATAGTATAAAATCTGAGAAAGGAATTGACAGAGCATGACGAGCTGTTTAACGCTTTGTTTCTCTGAAAGAACTGAGCATCAATAACCATTTTCCCCCTTGAATACTACACATATTGTATTTTTTGTGTTAATGTTAGGATTTCATTTCTTGACATGGTTTAATGCTTCATTTCTGCTTCACTGGGAAACTGCTTAACATGTGCAGAAGAGCAGCAAAATTGTTAATAAAAAAAGGAAGCAGCTCATGCTGTAATGCTTAAACAAGCTCTATTGATAGAACAAACTGCAAACCTGAATTGTAAAACAATGCTTTATAACCAAAGGAGCTTGCGGTTTTTATGTAAATTTTCACAAAAGACTAGTCCATGAAAAATGTTCCGTATCCAGTGATTTTGATGAGGATACACTATAGGCTTGTTGAGAAATAGATGGGCTGAGATGCCAATGGAAATACTTATTGTACTGCTTGGTAGTCTGTGTATGAGAGCTTTTGGGAAGATACATGTTAATAGCTACAACATTGATTCAAACAGGCCCAGATTCTTGTCAGCCTCCTCTTTCTGAATTAGCTTGTCTATATCAGACACTGCTTTTCCAACAATGTTCAGCTAACACTGAACATTGTTTCAGAGACTGTCTCTCCTTAAGCTCTTGCACTGACTTGGCCCCTTTCTCACCCCCTTCCTTTAAAGCCTCTTTGATTTATCAGGGGCCCAGTATGCTATGTCTTTAAATGAAAGTCACTGGTAATGCTTAAATGCAATAAACATCTCTACTGACTTGATGACAGTGACTCACAGTTGTCTTCTGATGCCCTGGGTGCCTCTGTAAAAGGAGCTTTCACTGGGCAAACACGCCCCAGTGAAACACAGAATACCGTGAAGTATGTAATAATGCTGGCAAAGGCAGACTATGACCAACGAGTGTTCTGAACCTTAAACTGCAAGTTAGAATATGCAATTATAATAACTGCTTAAAATCTGCTTTAAAAGCAAAGTTTCTAAAAGTTTTAGTTTATTACAATAAAAGAGGATACTTTCAAACTTTGATGCTAGGTCTGTTAGGTTATCCCCAAATCCTTATAAAATAGATAGGGATATCAATATGAGTGTGGGTGCCTCATGGTTTTTTTTTTTAATTTATAATTTCAGTTAACTTATTTTCCTTACATTGCTTGTGGGATGCTCAAGTACAGTGATATTTGCAGAGAAATCTTAGTGTTTCTTCTGAGGGACTAATCTCATGCAGTGATTCATCCCTCAAAAATTCATCCCTCTGAAATTTTGTTTATTCTACACCTGGCTAGAAAACTTCAGCTGAAATGGGCAGGGAAAAGTCAAGCCAAAAATTGTTGAGATAGCTGAAGACTCAACCATTTTTAACCCACTTCCCCAAAACAATGCTCAGAGACTTTTGGGGTTTTTTTTTAGGTGGGGACACTGAAGTATGGGAGATGTACATTGCAATGTACCAAACCTTTGTACTTATTTCCTGCCTTGGAAATTACCAATCTGCATACTAGTTTCTGAATGTTATGTGCACATTTTGGAATCGTTTGGCAGGATCAAATGGTTAGTTAACACGGCCATGCCTGTCCCCACTGTAACTAAAATTGTGTTAAGCTAAGCTGCTTTCAACAGAATCACTTTCTAGTTATTTGTCCCCCTTGCCCTGAACATTTTTTTAAATATGGTTCTTTAGCAAAGTTTTAAAGTTGTATAATATGTACTCTGATGTGTTAAACACTTTTCAACATAGACACTTCGCTTTCATTAAAAATTGCATATGGACAAGAGACTGGTTTTGTATTCACTAAGTTGTAGACTATGTGAAAATGGAGCATACGTATTCCTGTCATTGTAACATCTGCAAATGAGTAAGAGAAATCAAAGGATAAATGAAGAGGGTTTGTCTACTGTAAAAGTCAGAAAGTGAAAATGATTTAATACTGAAGAACTTAGTGATATTATAAAGGTAGAGTACCCTCCAAATCAATAGGCATGAAACAAATTTAAATAAAATTTAAAGTAATAATAAAACTGATTAGAAGTTAAATGGTTATGATTTAGAGCATTTTACTCAAATGGCTTCCTATCTTTTCAATGTGGCAACAAAAAGTATGGAGGGAGGGTTGGATGAGTCATAACATCTATTAAAAATGTTCACCAATATCACAGGATCATTAGGCAGCATAATGGGAAATAATTCTAGACCCAGAAAAAGCCTATACTATTCAATATCCTCACATACTCAGATAGTGTCTGCATAAGAATACCTACTTGTACCCTACTGTGAACACAATATCATTTATGTTATAACTCATTCCTCAAAAGAGGAATCACAAAATGCTTTTTAGAAAGGTGTGTGAGAGAAGGCTTTGAAGAGATGAGAAGTGTGGCTCTTCTGTATTCAGAAAAGGATAAGTAGCATGTAAATATATAATGAAAGAAAGGAAGAGAAAGCCAGAACTTGAAAGAATGAACGTTAGAATGATTAGCAACTGATTAAAGTGTGCAAAAGTATGTCCATATTCTTCTGAAGTTTCCCTTTTGAGAGTACGAGTGAGAAATATTCAGTACAAGACTGGTGACATGACTATCATGAACTATCATAATTGTTTGTTTTTTTTCTGATGTACTGGCATCTCACCCAGTACTCCAGTCATTATGCTTTGGATGCAGCAAAAAGTTAGATTTACTTGTGTATTGCTACATGACCTTGAATGTCTATATCTAGAGTTCCATTGATACTAGGGTTATATCACGCTCCAATATAAACAGAATTCTATGCTAGTGTAACCCACACACACCCGAGTGTGATGTTCTGTCCCATCTAGTGGCACTGAGACCACTTAAAGAGAGATGAACTGAGTCTACTCTACAGCCTTAGCTAACAGCCAGTTGGCTTTTAGCTCATGCAGTAGAGGCTCATGCACTAAGCTCCAGAAGTCCCATGTTTGATCCTGCCTGCCGACAACCGGGGTCTGTCAGCATTACACTATCATCATAACAGAACTCTGGCTAGCATCAATGGCATATATGCAATGTATATTCTTTTGTATATATACACACCCCCTCCAAACTGTGAAACTAAATGCCTCTCTTTTTAGGATTATGGCTTTTGGATATTTAGTTGATTTAAGCTCTAAAAGTAGGTAGATGGCAAGATAAGTAGATAGCAGTTTGACTTCAACAGTTCTTAAGGTAACATGAAGCATAACACTGTGGAATTGTGCATGTTAAGGCCCTGATCCAGTGAAGCAGTTAAGCACATACTTCAATTTAAATATGTGAGTTGTCCCATGGACTTCAGCGCTTAACTTTAAACAATGCTTAAGTCCTTTAATGGATCAGGAGCTAAAAACATGCTACTAATTTGTTGACCTATGGCTGCATTGAATGACAGTAGTCCACAGCCAGTTTGCATGGAGGTAAACTAGATTTTGATTACGACTATCTGAATTCTCATTAGTACCAGTGCTACTTCCCATCGTTCCCATGCTGGCTATTTAGAGTTATTCTCAACAGTAGTGCTCTACTTCTCCTTAAGATGTCTCATTTGTGGAGTTTCTTCTGGACAACAGACATGTGCAAGGTCTCTTTTGTTTGCCTTTGTTTAACATGAAAGTGTGCAAATACCTAAGTAACCAATTTGTGTTAAATGCCTTTAGCTGGTTGCATACCTGACTTAGAACAATTTAACAATTTGTGCCATGAGCTCTATATTCTTGACTCTTGTGAACTTGATTGTGCCTCTTAGTGCTATTTCTGTTTTATGAAGAAGAGATAATTTGGTTGATTGTAGAAAATTGCTGTGTCACTCAGGCTGCTATCACTCATACTTGTCTGTTGTCACGAATCTGTAATTTAGTCTCAGCGGGGTGCACAGTGTATGACAGGGAACACCACCAGCCAAAGATATTGGGATGCTGGGGGTGTGGGAAGTGTACATAGACACTAGACCCCCTATAAAGCCTGGTTGATGAGGACAGAATCTCAACTAGAGTGCTGGTCAGCACTAAAGTTATACTCTTATTGGTAAACAGGGGGAGAGGGGAGCGTGTCATTGCTAATCTACCAAACACATAGGCAACGTGTCTGCTGACTGATTACAAGTTATGTCATCTTGTTTTTATTTGAGCCTTAGAAGTAACAGCGTTATCCAGTTTCACTTCTAGAATGAAGAACTGCATCTGCCTGGGCCTTTTCATTAGTAACTTCCATCCTATTTCATTTCAGTTTTTTCATTTCGGGAGTTGGATTTTATATCTAGATATATAGAAAGATTGCACAAATGCATGTGAGAGATGTGCATATAACTTAGTGTTCCCACCTCATAATTTTTATCATGAGTTCATGATATTTGATATTTTCCTTAAAGCCCAGATCCTGATTACTTGAAAAAAAAATCCGCTTTCTTTTTACTGTTCTTAAAAAAAGTTTCTAGTCCTTACGGTTGCAAAAAAGAAAGAAAAGAAAAGAAAAAAGAAATACAAACAAAAACCAAGCTTAAAAACCATGACTCGAGTGCATCCTGAAGTCTCCAGAACTGGAAACAAATAAAAATAACTCATGTGGCGGTTCAATCATGAGACAGAACACAGCTTTATGCAAGCAAGCAGGCTGGTCAGCTGAGATGGGCTGTTCTGCCCCCCCCGCCTTCCACCTTCTCCTTTTATTATATTTCTCCCCCTAAGCATTACACACTGCTACCCAAAGGAATGTATGACGTTGATTAATATACTTGGTTACCATCCTTTATCTACTACAATCCTGGTTCTCAGGCCTTGAGCCCAGGCTAAGAAAGCCTCCCACAGTTGCTGTCCAAACAATCAAGTTCTCATGGTTCATATCTAGCCCTTGTCCTTGGATAGAGCAATGTGTGCATTGCTTCTACAAAACAGTCAGGGTGTGCCCTGCCTGCTTCCAGGTGGAATAGCTAAACATGAACTCTTCAAACTCAAAAGTTGTTTGTCTTTAAATCTGATGACTTTTCAGCCACTCATGATTTTGAAGGCTTAGCTTGTAATATTTGAATGTTTGGAGTTGGCAGTACTGTGTGTATATATATTTTATTTATATAAAATATATTATGGGCAGGGCCGGTATTACCACCTATTGTCCAATATGTCCCCTGTTTTTAGTTGCTTTTAAATTGTTAAAGTAGTATGAAAAAGTTAGAGTTTAACAATAAATCTTCCATGCCAGGTGTCTGTTTCATGCTGAATTCTTTTTGAAAATTTCAGCCAAAAAAGATTCAGCCATTTCTGAGATCAAGGCTAAGGAAAAATACTTTGTTTTCAGATGACCTGTTCTTTTGAAAGGCCTAGCGCCATATATGTTGGAGCAGAGACTTGGAATTAGGCAAGGAGTTAGGGATATGCCTTTTACCTTGAGGACTTCCAGCTGAGAGTCAGAAAGCCTAGACCCTCAGAGGCTTGACTAGAGTATCTCCGGTATCTTCACCCTGCTAACTCAGGGCCCAGCAGGAGCCCTCTTACGCCCTGTAGCAGGTAATCATCCCGGGTGCACTCCCTTTCTGGAAGGGGCCAGTCACCCTGTGACATCTGCCTGAGAAGCAAGTTTCAAAACCCACCTATGTTGCATCAGAAGGTTAATCAAAATTGACACCTTTCTGTGAAATGTTTTATTTTCCACAAATCAGCATTTTGTGACAGAAAATTTTCAACCTTTAGTACCTGTGTGGGCCTGGGAGATGGCAGGTCTTAGATCACCTATAGCTAAAGGCCACAAGTAATTACGGGAAACAAATGAAAAAATAGAAACGGGAGTGAAGGAAAGTCAGAGGGTAAAAATCGGGTAACCAGACAGTACCTCAGACAGGCGCCTCAAAGGCCTCTAGGGAGCCAGTGGACACTGACCAGAGGATCTCTGTCCAGAGGCATGACAGTACAAAGGAACAGAAATAGGTCTCACAGTCACAGAGACCTTTGCCCTGTCCCAAGTCCTCCTAGAATGATGGATGGCTGTCTTGGCCAGCTCCAGGAGGAGATTGGCAAGGAGGTCTCGCAACTCTATGGCGACACAGATGGGGTAAGCCAGGATCAGGAGGTGCAGGGAAAGTGCAGGGAATGACTGTATCATAATGCATATGTACAAGGAGGCTGAACTAATGTTGCACAGGCTGTCTTAATTCAGGAATTTCCTCTCTTTTGAGTACTTGACTTTGCAGCCTTATCAATGTTATTTTAACATACTGTGTGTGTGTGCATGTGTGCGTGAGTATTACACACACAATACTAATTATTAGAGATTGTAAGTCACTGAAATACATGGATGAACAAAATGCCCTCTAAACAGGACTTTTAAAATATTATTGTTGTTAGTAAAAATCTAGGGTCCTTCCAGGAATTAAAATCCATTTTGCTAAATTCCATACAGTTTATATGGCGACTGCAGTCCTCTCTTTCGCTGGCTTCTTAGAAACTGTTTTAGAGCACTGGCATCTGCATAATGAAACAAAGGTTGTGAACTGTCTTAGAAATGAAGAGGTGAAGAGGACTGACTCTAGGCACACCTGTGTAGATAATAACATTGTGTGGGAAGTTATGATAAAAGCTATTTATCTCTCATTTTCTCTTAGCAATCACCTTGGATTGTGGCTCTTTTCTATATATTACAAGAAATAATACTGCCTTTAAATAAGACGGCAAAATGGATTGAGAATGCACAAAAGAGCAAGTTGTGTATGACCCAACCAATGAATAGTGCAGACAGTACATGTGCTGAATAAAAGTTGAGATAGTTAAAGCCCTCTGAAAACTGTGTAATGCAGCGCTTATGAATAAGTCTTGGGAATGAATAATGGCATATAAATGGTTGTTTCTACCACTGCAGTTCAGATATGTAACCCCCTGAAAAGACTGACAAATTGCATATAGGATTTTAAAAAGCCTTGATGGAATTATCCTGCATATTTTTTTTAATGCTCCTTTAGGTAATCATCACATAACTCATTTTTAAATGCCTAAAAATCTCTGCTATTTAAAAAACAGTTTCAATCTGAGAAGCATGAAAGAAAGTCTTACAGGAAACATTTCTGCTTTGCTCCCTTTCTTTATTTTTCTGACTTTGAAATTAGCACATTTAAAGTGCTTCCCAAGCTGATCTCCTTGCATCAAAATGTTTGAGAGCTGGATTTTCCAGTCTTCACAAGCAGCACAAAGTGGCCTTAAACCAGTGCTCCAGTATGTCTGATCCTCCCCTGTGCAAGATCCTAGTGTGTCCCTAACTTGCACCACAGCTAGGCAGACCTGGATCCAGGAACCACAAAGGACTTCCTACTAGGGTTGCCAACTTTCTAATCACACAAAACCGAACACCCTAGCCCTGCCCCTTTCCCAAGACCCCATCCCTTCCCCAAGGCTCCACCCCCCCACTCACTACATTCCCCCTTCCTCAGGGATCACTCTCCCCCACCCTCCCTCACTTTCACTGGGCTATGGCAGGGGGTTGGGGTGAGGGCTCTAACTGGGATGCGGGCTCCGGTGTGGGGCCAGAAATGAGAGGTTCACAGTGCAGGAGGGGGCTCCGGGCTGGAACAGGGAGTAGGACTGCAGGAGGGGGTGAGGGCTCTGGGGTGGGACTGGGGATGAAGGTTTTGGGGTGCAGGAGGGGGTCCAGGCTGGGGTTGGGGCCGAGGGATTTGGAGTGCAGGAGGGGGCTGCGGGTTGAGGCAGTGGGTTGGGGTTTAGAAGGGGCTGCAGGCTCTGGGCTGGGGGTGCGGGTTCTGGGGTGGGGCTGGGGATGAGGCGTTTGGGGTGCAGGTGTGGGCTCCAGGCTGGAAGGGGGTTGGGGCTGGGTAATGGAGAGTGGGCTAACCTAGGGCAGCTCCCGGTCAGGGGATCAGCGGGGCTAAGGCAGGCTCCCTGCCTGTCCTGGCTCCATGCTGCACCCCCAAAAGCAGTCAGCAGCAGGTCCAGCTCCGAGGCATGGAGGCAAGAGGCCCACAGGCACCGCCCCCATAGCTCCCATTGGCCAATGGGTGTGCAGAGCCAGAGCTTGGGGCAACACACGGAGTTCCCCCCTGCTGCCAGGACAGGTAGGGACTAGTCTGCTTAGACCTGCAGCACCATTGAATGGACTTTTAATGGCCACCAGGGTGTGTTTTCGACGGGTGTTCCCATCTAAAACTGGATGCCTGGCAACCCTACTTCCTACAGTCACCCCTTTTCCACTGCATCCTGCTCAGATGGAATGAAGAATCCAGGTATGAACATTTTGCAAAATAGGAAATTAATAATATATGGTGTCAGGGTTCCCTCCCCACTCTTAACTCTAGGGTACAGACGTGGGGACCCGCATGAAAGACCCCCCCCCTAAGCTTATTTCTACCGTCTTAGGTTAAAACTTCCCCAAGGCACAAATCTCTGTTTGTCCTTGGACTGAAGTATGCTGCCACCAGCAAGTGATTTAGACAAAGAATCAGGGAAAGGACCACTTGGAGTTCCTATTACCACAAAATATCCCCAAGCCTACACCCCCTTTCTTGGGGAGGCTTGAAAAATAAACAAGGTGAGCACAAACCAGACCCTTGGGTTTGTAGGACAGTAAAAACCCAATCAGATTCTTAAAAAACAGAACTTTATTATAAAGAAAAAAAAAGTAAAAGAAGCACCTCTGTAAAATCAGGATGGAAGGTAATTTTACAGGACAATCAGATTCAAAACGCAGAGAATTTCCCTCTAGGTCAAACTTTAAAGTTACAAAAAGAAAACCAGGAATACACCTTCCTCTCAGCACAGAGAAAATCACAAGCCAAAACAGAAATAAGCTAACGCATTCCCTTGCTAATTCTAATGGAGTTGGATTGCTTGCTTCCTTGATCTGTGTCTGGCAGGCACTCAGAACAGACAGACCAAAACCTCGACCCCCCACAATTTGAAAGTATCTTGTCCCCTTATTCGTCTTTTTGGTCAGGTGCCAGCCAGGTTACCTGAGCTTCTTAACCCTTTACAGATAAAAGGATTTTGTTCCTCTGGCCAGGAGGGATTTTATAGCACTGTGTACAGGAAATTGTTACCTTTATATTTATGACATATGGGAACTGACATAAAATGTAAGAAAGTTTATATACAGTATGGAGTATGTAAACACAGTCTGAGATTTTCAAAGGCCCTTAAGGAAGTTAGACACCCCCAAATTCCACTGAATTTCAGTGAAGGGGGGTGCCTAACACTTGTAGTCCCTTCTGAAAATCCCAACTTTAGTGTCCAAGGCCTGGTCTATTCTTAAAAGATAGATTGACCTCGCTATATCACTCAGGGCTGTGAAAACGTTGATGCCAAGTGCAATGTAGTAAGGTCAACCTAACCCCTATGCTAGATGCAGCTAGGTCAGCGATAGAACTGCTTCCGTCCCTGTAGTGTGTACACTAGAGTGGCACAGCTCCAGCTGTTCATCAGTGGTGCTTGTATTGTAAACATACGCCCTACACATCTTTCAGTTTAAATGACCTCCCACAGTTAGGTACCTCAACGAAGTTCTGAGGACCTGGCTTTCTTCGTTTAAGCTTTTCTTTTCCATCTCATGGACCATTCTCTCTTACAACAATCACATATCTATCTCTATTCCCTTTTTGTGCACTCTTTCTCTAAGGCAACATTTATCTTCTGCTTCCGTGGTACGTGTTGTCTCCTTCTTGTATTGATTTGTATAGATATGTGCTAGCATTTGCCACCCATACTTACACTGAGTAATAACTTACTCTGCAAGTGGTCTACTGAAACCGGTGTAAAGTACTGCTCAACATTAGCAAGGGTGGCAGAATCTGACCATATATATGTTAACTGCCTTAGACAGTTAATGGAGTCCCTCATAGATGAATTATATGGATATAGATCATGTACATATTTTTTTAGTGGGGATCCTGATAGTTAGTAGATCTATAGTTTGACCTGAAACAAATCTAGATTTTGGCTAAGCCAGTCAAAGTAAAAGAAATAATAAGAAGAAAAGCCATATCTTCAAAATAATAGTTCTTACATTCTAATAATTAGCAGGATGTTCAGTGGAATAAAACCTAATGTAATTCTGAACACTTGTGTTTTTTGAGTACTTTCCACTTCGTAAGAAATACATTTAAAACAGATTTCTGAGGGGGGAAAGATCAAGATAGTAATTTCAAAAAGCTCAAATATCTCTCAAGGAGTTTGTTTGCTGCCTAGACAGATCCTTCGGAGATATCCTAGTGTCTTGTGCATTTGTAACAGCCTTCAGTAGAAGATAAAAGGGTCTTACCACAAATGTGAAGCTTAATTAGTTGATTTTTACAACGGTTATATTTTCTTAAAACATTATACAATCCACCAAAGCTTTCACATCATGTCAGATGGCATCAGAGAGGGAACACTTATTAAGTTTATTGTATCACCAATTTATTTTGTTACACTGAAAGATGTTTGCTGAGTTAGAAGCATTTTCTGAAGTTTATCGTACCAATCATATAGCCAGCCTCTGGGTAAGGAATTGAAAGAGAATCTGTGTTTGCACTCTGTGAGTGAGCATCAGTTCAAAGATACTAACCTGCAACCTTTTTATTTAATGAACATAGAAAAGTCATACTTCTGTCTCAGGATTGCAAATGATCAGAAAGTCTGAACGGACATTATGGGTATTTTTGCTTTTACACTTCTTTGGCTGTGCACAAAAAAGCAATGGTAATCTCTGAAAAACTAATACAACCTGAGAGCAGAACAATAATACAGTTCAAAGCTTCACTACGTACTGTGTTGTTTAACAAGTTGCAAACATAAAGAACAAAAGAACATCTAGTTCTACAGAGATCAAGGGGAAAAATGTTAAAGCTCAGTTCTCTTCAATAATATGGCTTCTAAATTAGGACGCTTTGGATAACACTAGAATTGAAGCAAACCTCTGGATGGCCTAATTCTTCTCTCCAATTCTTTAGAAGTTTTTCACCACTAGATGTAGTTGTTTGTCAGACTGGACTGTTGATCTTCTTCGGCATGCTCTTACTCAGTCTCCAAGTGGATGTGCCCATCTGGGAGAACTTTCGCTCACCACAGCATTTTGAAATCAAAATGGCTCATTGTTTTGTGGTTTTATAATAATAATAATTAATAATCCAGCATAGAGCAACGTCAGTACCAACATTATAACTCTTTTCATCCATAGGCCACAAAACATTTTACAAAGTATGCTGAATATCATTATCCTCATGATGGAAATGGAGAAACTGAGGCACAGACAGGCAAAATCAGATGCCTGCAATCAGACAGCAACTTCAGTGACTAATCTAGGAATAGTACTCACATCTCCTGACTCCTAGTCCATATCCACTAGACAGATTGTATATTTGTTACTTGTATTGCTTCCATATTTCACGCCTTCCTTATAAGTTCATTATTTGGTAAATTTTACCCCTTTCTGCTTTGCTTCAGAGTGATCGTTTTGTTTTATACAAAAAAAAAAAAAGCAGGATTGGCCGCTGTTTTTAGTTGGACTAGTAGCACAGTATTAGTGATAGAAAAATTAAATGGCAATGAAACTTTTACGGATAAAACTACATATTTTAACACACAAGTTTTCAGAATTAATACATGAATGTATTTCAGCACTGCTTCAGAATATGCTTAGATGTGTCATGCTTACTCATGTCCAGACCTGATATTTGCACTCATATTTCCTGTGCTGATCACTCTGTGTCTAGCACACACTCTCTAAGATCACCTCATACACAGGTTCCCGTATGAAACGCTCTTCGTAGAGGTCAGTAGCAGATTAAGTGCTCAAACCAAATTATCCCTTTTTTCCCCCCAAACAAGTACTTTGCAACAGGTATGGAAGTCAAAATGGCAGAGTTTATTTCAAGGCCTTTCTGCACCAGGTATTTGTCAGACCTTTTTAATTTTTGTCTGCTCCAGTATGCCTACAGTAAAATTACTGCCATACTTTGACGCACTAGCTACTCTGTGTTTTTCAAACTCCAGGCTCAGTAAACAGAGATGCTGTCTGGAAATTATCACTGAGTGGCTCACTAAACAGCACAGTGATTTTATTTTCAGTTGTTCAAAAGCAGAAAGAGGGAGTTGTATTGATTAAGACTATGAAATAGAACATACGTATACATGTGATTTTTAAAGCATTTCTGAATTATTTGATTAATTTATTGTTGTCTGCTATTAGGTAGTATTGCTCCAGTGTTAACTGCATTTCAGTTCTTTACCCACTCACAGGTCCCTGGAAGAGGCCCTGGGGGTTTTTCGCCTTCCTCTGTAGCATGGGGCACTTGTGGAGGGTTCTCTGCACCTTGAAGTCTTTAAAGCATGATTTGAGGACTTCAATAGCTCAGACATAGGTGAGAGGTTTATTGCAGGAGTGGGTGAGTGAGATTCTGTGGCCTGCATTGTGCAGGAGGTCAGACTAGATGACCATAATGGTCCCTTCTGACCTTAATATCTATGAGGCTATCAGTCTAATCCTGTTATTTTGGCATGCCTGTTCTTCTAAAAATAGGTTCCCAAACTGAGTTGTAGAAGTCAGTGACTGATTGTCATAATAATGCTGAAAAGAGTCGGTAATTTACGGCTGGGTCATACACAATGGTTGGTCCATCCTTTTTAAATATTTGGCTCCAAGGCTGAACACTTGAGGCATAAACAAAGCCTGTGCTAAAAAGTAAGCCCATTAGGCTATTGCCATAGCACCCCAAGGCATGGATATGTAAACCCACAGAGAGCGAATACATTGCTAAATAGTCCAGGGTCCAGTCCATCTGTCATAACTTTAGGCCCAAAAGGCCACAGGTGTGGATTGAACTAGGAAAATAAATATGACATTTAGACAAAAGCCAATTTAGAACATAGAAAAAATGTCATATTTTCTGGTCTGTTCACTTAAATGTGCGCAGAATGAACAGCCCTGCTGCCAGCACATTCTTTTTTTCTCTCTGTCTTTGGTTCTCAATGTGAAATATTTCTCCTCTATTGGAATTATTGTAATTGATCTGAGACCAATCAAAGACCCATTTTAAAAAAATAAATATACCAGTAGTTGTAAAACACGTTCCTTTATTCCATGCTTCTAAACATAACTGGTGTAATAAAAGTACATCTAGTGTTTTACTAAATATTCATTTCAAATAACTAATAACATGTCAGTTGACTTACTGCATTAGACAGATTAATAAATGGAGAATAAATAACTCTTATGCACAATTAGTTTTTTATCCAGTAATCCAGAGGACTCAGCTCCTAGGCCCAAACCTTATAGATTTTGCTCATTTTATTCAGGCAAGTCTTCTACAGACTTCACTGTGAGTCTTATCTGATTTAGGTCTTGAAGATTGGCCCTTGTTTGCTTAGGTTCAACATGCAAAGCATTGTTGTGCTTTTCAGTAGCATATTTCTTGAATTAGTTTGCATCCATGTATCTCCTTATTGTGAACACAAAGAAGTATTCACTATAACGTTTTACTCCAGACGACAAAGGTTCCACTAGTTAACTCTCTCATTTTGGATGGATCTTTATGCAAATTAATATCTTCATTTAGTTTGATACAGTCGCAAATTTAATGAAGAAGTTAATTTTCCACTGCATGTATGAGAACTGTTGGACAAGTGTGCTTCCTGTTTAATAGAATAAAATCTCTCAAGAGGGCCACTTTTGGCCTGAAGCCCTTCCTTGCCAATAATGTAGGCCAAATGCTAACGAGACTGGACTGAGGCATGTTTTTTTCTCCAGTTAAGTACCCGGTGTCCTGTTCAAAATAGCCTAATCATATTCATGAGGTTTTTCATTAGAAACTTCTTCTGTGATCCATTGACTGAATGAACTCATACATGGATCCTGCCAGTGGTGAACAAGGCTACGTAATTGCTAACTTGATTTTAAGATGTTTTATGCTGCAGCATTTCCATTCTTCTTGTCCATTTCGGATTCATTTTCTTTTATAGAAGCATGACAATCGGAGCAGATATTCCTTCTCTGTGAAACAGTTCTGCAAGCATTTTCCTTTTTTCCAGGATGTGACTCATTGTAAATACAGAATATGTGTGTAACTCAAGAGAATGTTTGTAAAAATCTCTATTTGTTCTGACATGTGTTAGCATAATTGTCTGAAAATCATGCTCAATTTTTGATTCTCTATAAAGGTTTAGTAAGTTAACATAGCCAGTGTATTTACGATGTACATTAATTTTGCTGTTTAGGTTAATCTGCTAGAACCATGAAATGTTCAAGAGCTTGTATCTGAAAACCAGGCTTCCTGCAGTCATTCTATCCCCGCTATTGTGCTACTTGGTATTGGTTTTGCTCTATATAGCTAACAGGGGTTTGGTTCTAGTATCCTAAAGCCAACCTCTCTTTAATTCAGCAGTTGAGATCAGAAATATTTGAGGTAACTGTTCCCAGAGCTGTACGTCTAGAGGGAGGGCCTTCTCAAAGGAGGACTCTAATTTCTGACATACTTCCCCCGCATTTGGCACAACAAAACTCAGATTTGTTGTCTGGCGAGTTATGCTGTGTTTACTCAGGATTTTTCTGAAGGGGTGAATTGAGTACAAAAAAATTCAGCTTTGTTTTTTGTTCATTTGCAGGATAGAGAGTTCTTAATTGACATATTTTGATGGTAGCCGCTACAGCATCATATTCCTCTCACTTCTCCAGACCCCCACGAAAGGGTGTGGTACTGCATTGGTCTAAGGGATACTTACGCTAATATCGTCTGAATTCTTAGTTTAGCTTGCAACTTCCCAGCCCTTTGTGCATAGTCCAGGGTTGTCAGATTTTATTATGGTGAGCATTTGATGGTGGTCTTAAAACGTCAACTTCTGGATTTATTTGAATAGGACAGAATACTTTTGAGTGTTTGGGATTCTCCATGCTGGTACATTCCTTCAAAAACTGGAAAAGCAAACGTGAAAGGGATGTTCTAGACACTTAGCATACTGAATTCTTCATTCTTCCTTCATCAAAATCTCCCCTCTTCCTGGAGCAATGTACACAAGAAAACAAACACAAGAGCTTTCCCTAGTGCAATGAATATTGAAGTCAGTGGGAGCCTTCCCATTCGCCTAATCGGCCTTAAATTAATGGGCCTTTTCAAACTAGTCTGCTTTACCTGTACATACCCAAGCACTTACTCCAGGGTCTTTGATGTAACATATCTTTGTGTTATACCAATAAAATAAAAACCAGCAGGATCTTATTAAAGGGGAAAAGGCAAAATGCCACATTTATTGTGAATACAGAAAGAATCATAGTAAGCAGTTAGTTATAGCTGTAACATTCCATTCAATTTCATATTTATTCACACATTCATTCATACACACACACACACACACAGGTTCTGCAAGGTTGTTATCATAGTTACCAGCCTTAGAGTTGCTCATGCCAAGCCACTGGCCAGGTGGCCTGGACATGAGGAGGGAGCAGGGCCTTGTCAGATGCTCATCTGATGCTCCTGGAAGTTGGTTTGCAGAATCAGACCCCAAAGTTCTCACTTTCTAGAGTCCATTTTTATAGGAATTTCTTCCTGTGCCAGTCTATGGGAATTGCTTCATCATGCTGTTGCTGAATCAATCAGCAGATGGCACATTCCTGACGGCTCCGTGCTGCCAGATGTTATCTTGTTCTTTGGTGCTCCCATTCTTGAGGCTGTTAGGTGGATTCCAGTCTGCCCTCCGGGGGTCCTCTGAGTATTTCCACTTGACGCCTTCTTCAGCCGATGGACACTGGATTCTTAGGCTGGCACCTCCCTGATCATTCAGTTATTATCCACACCAAGCATCCATCCACATACATCCTCTATCTCTATTTTAATCACAATTGTTAACAAAGCAAGATGAATACAACAAAAGGGTGGGGAGTCTCTGGGTGCTGTTTCTGTTGTTACAGAGTATTGCTTTGAATCTCTCTCTGTGTGAGTAGTTGTTGTTACAAAGAATTGCTTTGAGAACAGACTGTCTTAGAATGTACTCACACAATTAGCAGCTTGCAAGTTTCACACATAGAGGGAGAGAAACAGTACCAAAAACCAAGAGACCTCTTAATTAGTAATACCCTGGAATTTAAACTATGGGGAATGAAACTCATTTGTGATTTTAATACAGAACTTCTTTAATATGATCCAACATAATCCCCCTTTTGACACTAAGATTTATAATCATCAGTGTCACTTTCTGTGTAGCCTATTCAAGAGAAGGTACTGTGAGGCAATTTGAGTTTGTGATTCCAATTCATCCCACATATATGATCCTAGTGATATATCTTTACTACAAGGTTCTGGGGCAACAGGCAAGGTGAGGCACACCCACTTTTGAGGAGTCCATTCGGTACAACCTCTAGTGTCCAGTAGCTTCCCTCCCTCCCCAGCCTACTGGCTCAAGGTCCAGGGTAGCCAGAAGGATCCCATGTGTAATATGGGGAGTGGGCTAACCTTCAATACCTTTGCCTCCAGGGACTGCTGGTGTGCAATTTTGACAACAATTTCTCCCATTAACAAGTCTGGTTTTACAATACTGGAAACGTATTGCATTCATTCATATCGGTAAGTGTCAAACAATGATCTCTTTCTTTGTTTTAACAAATGCATCAAACCCTTAATATTTCCCAATATGACCCAGAACATTTTGTGTTCGAAAGCAGCTAGGGCAAGTATCTGCATTTCAGTGCATCCAAATATGGCTGTGTAGTTTCCTATTTCTAAATTTTTTTCTTATGCATAAGCCATGTGGTAGTATTAAGCCATTGCCAAAGATTCCATTGGGCTTTTAGGTTACCCAGACCAATTTGGACCAAGTCTACATCGGCACGTACTTGTTTTTGTTTCAGGCTGTCCTGTAGCTGGGACAGAGAGCTTAATTTATTTTTAATTACCTGCAGGTCTGCAGTATTTTTTTTTATTTTTTTAAAACACACAACAGTGCTAGCAACAAGACAAGACAAAATTTTCACGGAACACAAAACACAATTTCTATTGTGACAGTAGATTCATGGTATTGGGTTGCTCTTTATCTGGCATCAGCTTTTCCTGATTTTCTGAAAGACAAAAAGAACATGTTTCTACCCCTTTTGGGGTGGCAGATTATTGCTTAAAATATTTCTTTTACAAATGCCCTTGCTGATTGCAGGCAAAACAGAGGAATTACCCCCATATTTTCCTGTTTTTTTGTTCTATAGGCAGGCCAGGTTTCAATGGCTTCTATCTTTTAAGGGTTATGGAGAAATTATCCCACTGTTTAGTCATTAAATACATGAGATGGGGTACTTCAGTTTTCCTTCTTATACTGCAGACCAAGTTTATAACGTTTTTCCTGCTGTGTTAAGCTTTAAGTTTATTTACAGGTAATAACTGAGAAGCATCATTACCATATGACCTTAAAGGATTTTTCCAAAAATCATACACACTATACATTGTTACAGGGGTACTTATTATCATTAAATTTATTTAAATTATCTTGTTATCCGATGCCTTTTATTTAGACAATCTGTTTGCTGACCAGGTATGTCCTTTATCTGCAGCTCCTTTGTGCTGCTAGTTTTTTCCTTCCTTTATCATTTAGGTAATTTGCATTTTCACAGAAGCTTCCTGCTTTTGGATTTAAAGCCATCAGCAGGTCAGAGACTCTGTCTTAAAAGGGACACAATCAACTTTCACCAGAGTTTTGATTACTTTTAACTTCTGCTTCCAAAACACACAGCAATCTAAAAAAGAAAACCTAACCTATTATGGCTCCCTTTGGAGTCCTAATAGCATTTTAATTAAGTAGCATGGTATGTTTGCATTTCTTTTGCCCCTTCTACAATATACCCTGCACATGTTCTGGGAAAAATGCACATTCCTTCCATAGTTTAACTTCTATAACATTATCCATATCCATTTTTACATAAGGTGTAACTATTTCTTTTTTTGCTTACAGAGTTTTCATGTACCTTTATCAAAGTGACAGTCTGATTACTCAGAGCCATTTTAAGACTCAGTGTTTCTAACATTGCTTCTTTTTGTTTTGTGCACATCACCCCTGCTGTTGCTTCAGAGGGGCACTGTCTTTTTTAATTTCTCATTTATTTATTTATTTATTTACTACAGCTCTCATCTGCTATTTTGTTACAAAAACAAACAAACACCAAACAAACAAACAAAAAGAATCCAGAATTATTTTTCTATTCTCCTGATTTTGACTGCTCTGCTGCAACCACAACTTAAAAACATTTTAAATTTTGTAAAGCATTGAGTTACCTTTTAAGGGTTAAATGCCAAATCCCAAAGCCAAACAACACTAATTACATGTGTCTAGCAAAAAGGTCTGTCAGTTTTGCAACTTTGAATTAAAGAGTCAAATGGATTTTTAGTGGCATTACTTAAAACAAAAACAAAACCAATTGGTCCTTAGAACTTTACATATTTACACACACACAGATAGATACATACACATTTTCTTTTACTTAACATCCCTTCCACACTGCTCTGTTTTTTACATCTTATATTCCCTTTATACATTTGAGGCAGTTAAGTTCCAATAGAACCCTCTTATGTTCTTTTAGCAAATTTGACTAAATTGTCCAGTCAAATGATTTTAATCAGATAGTTTATTTTTGCCTGGCTAATTTACAGACATTCCTTTGGAAAAGGGCCTATTTTTCCTTCAGAATGGCTGCAAAGAAACCAAGAATGCTCTTTCTGTAATACTTTTCCTTTTTAACATTTTCACAAAGTTTAGCTGCTTAATTCCCTCCAGCCTCTGCAGAGTTAACTTTTTCACTCTCTTTTCTCTTTGTAATTATGCCTGGGGGTGTGGTACATAGAACCTTCTCCCCCTTTCACCCACTGTAATGGCTGCTACCTGTTTAGAGGCAAAGCCCAATTTTTGTCTCAGACTCTTAATTAGTGATTCACAAGGACTATGATTTGCAGGTGCTCTACCCTGCTTCAAGGTTAATTTCTTTACCATACCTTGGAGCACATGATTCTCTTTCAATTTTCTCAGAGACTTTAGCTTGGTCTGCCAGGAATCTCTCTCTTTTTGCATTCCTGGAGTGCCTTTTTCACTATTTTCAGCTGATTTTGGGTATTTGTAGCCAGCACCTTCCAATTGTCTGCTCCCTTTTCCTCTTTACATGAAGACAAGCAGAAGTAAGAATCCTTACATGCCTCCCACAACAACCAAATTGCTGCTGCATCTCTTTTGGCAGCACTAGAAGGTTTGTATATGAGGATATACTGAGCCAATCTATCCTCTAGGTCCGAAATAGTGCAGACATCAGCTAGGGCTTGTTTAGTCCAAGTACTGTGCCCAAATTTTTGAAGGATTTGTTTAAAAGGTGTAAATTTTTTTTTTAATAAAAGGTGAGGTTGGAGTTCCTTCTGACTCCATTCCTCCCTCCGGTACTGACTTACCCTGTTTTCTTTTAAACATCTTAACACGGATATTTCAATCTCTTTGTCACTCCTGATATTACTTAGCAAGTGACACAGCCTAGATTCTGAAATCATAGTTTATCAAATTTCCTCATCACACTTGGCACAGAACAGCGAGTGACACAGTCTAGATTGTCTGAACCTGCTACTCCTTATTCCAGCAAGTAGCTTAGCCTGGCCCTTAGGCCTTCTTGCTGCCCCTGATACCTCAGTGAACAGTAGGACTTAGGTTTAGTAATCGTAGTTTAATCTATATGCTTTCCCCTGCTACCTTCCCAGAGGCCAGCAGGTCTGGTCAACCTGATTTCCCCACTACCTTCCCAGAGGCCAGCAGGTCCGGTTAACCTGATTGTTTTTAGTAATCTTAGCTTAATTTATACACTTTCCCTGCTACCTTCCCGGAGGCCAGCAGGTCTGGTTAACCTGTTTTTTCCCTGCTACCTTCCCGGAGGCCAGCAGGTCTGGTTAACCCAATAGAAATGCCTAGCTCAGTAGAGCTGGCAGTATGCACACCAATATTTACAATAACTGAGGTTTTTTACCAGTATTCCCCCTTTCACAATTCTCCACCAAAATGTTATACCAATAAAATAAAAACCAACAGGATCTTATTAAAAGGGAAAAGGCAAAATGCCACATAGTAAGAATCATAGTAAGCAGTTAGTTATAGCTATAACATTCCATTCAATTTCATATTTATTTACACATTCATTCATACGCACACACACACACACACACAGACACACGTTCTGCAAGGTTGTTATCATAGTTACCAGCCTTAGAGTTGCTCATGCCAAGCCACTGGACAGGTGGCCTGGACATGAGGAGGGAGCAGGGCCTTGTCAGATGCTCATCTGATGCTCCTGGAAGTTGGTTTGCAGAATCAGACCCCAAAGTTCTCACTTTCTAGAGTCCATTTTTATAGGAATTTCTTCCTATGCCAGTCTATGGGAATTGCTTCATCATGCTGTTGCTGAATCAATCAGCAGATGGCACATTCCTGACGGCTCCGTGCTGCCAGATGTTATCTTGTTCTGTGGTGCTCCCATTCTTGAGGCTGTTAGGTGGATTCCAGTCTGCCCTCCGGGGGTCCTCTGGTTATTTCCACTTGACGCCTTCTTCAGCCGATGGACACTGGATTCTTAGGCTGGCACCTTCCTGATCATTCAGTTATTATCCACACCAAGCATCCATCCACATACATCCTCTATCTCTATTTTAATCACAATTGTTAACAAAGCGAGATGAGTACAACAAAAGGGCAGGGAGTCTCTCTGGGTGCTGTTTCTGTTGTTACGGGGTATTGCTTTGAGTCTCTCTCTGTGTGAGTAGTTGTTGTTACAAAGAATTGCTTTGAGAACAGACTCTGTCTTAGAATGTACTCACACAATTAGCAGCTTGCAAGTTTCACACATAGAGGGAGAGAAACAGTACCAAAAACCAAGAGACCTCTTAATTAGTAATACCCTGGAATTTAAACTATGGGGAATGAAACTCATTTGTGATTTTAATACAGAACTTCTTTAATATGGTCCAACATTTGTTCAGATCATGTTACTAATTGTATGCAGCATTAATCTCCCCAGAGTTTGTAATGAGGCCGTTAGTTATAGTCATCTATAATTATAATCAACGTTTTTTTTTCAGTTTTATCTGACAAGGACAGTAGTTGCCCGACATATTATGTAACATACCCACACGATATTCCTTATATGAGGAATAGAGAACTTTTGGAGCTCAATCAATATTACTGTTTAAATATCTTTTTAAATAATAGATATTTAATACTGTTTAAATTATAGATATCATACCAGTAGTAATAATGCAGGAATTTTGTGGTTCCTTATGAGAAGCCCTGTATAAACCTTCTAATTGTTATTTATTGTGAGCATAGTGGAAATATAATTTTAAAAGGATAGCATTTTTCTCAAATCAGCAAACAGATTAAGAGTGAAGTAAGGGAATTGGGAAAGATCAGTCTGACACCTAACTAACCTAAAAGCTGATAAAGTATGATTCTCAGTCAGTGGATCTGGTAGATTGTAGAGGCTGGTTACTTCCTAAAGAGGCTGGTAACTATCATTTCTAGAATTCAGACCTGGGATGACTGTTGTAATGTTCTAAATGAATTTGTCATACTTACAGTACAAAGTTAAGTGCCAGTATATAGATTTCTACAGGGGAGGAGAACCAGGTAAAGTATCAGTTTCCTTGGCATTTTGTATGTGACCCAATAGAACCCAGCCATCTTGGTTATTTCAGTCCCAATTTTTCCAGTTGGATGTCATATGGATCTTTGTGTGAATCTTCATTTTTTAATTAAAATTTATATGGTGCCTGATGATATCTCTGCTTATATCACAGGATTCTGCAGAAAGAGATCTAGTCCCAGATATAGGGCATGTTTTATGAAACTGAAGCCCATTGAAAGAGATCATATTGATATCATGTCTGTTAACTTTAAAAAGAAAAAAAATGCAGGTGTTAATGCTCCCTTTGATGTGTCCAGCTACCACCCATTAAGGTTAATATGAATTATGCCCTTTCATTTTGAGAAGACTTGATTGTATGAAGCAGTCAGTATCTGAACGAGACACTTTCCCTGTTCATGTTAGGGATGCTCAGGTACTCAAGCAGCTGGGAATTTCACTTCTAGTATGTTACTGTATTCATTAAAATGACGTTGAAGATGATAGTGAAGGCAAGATCACCCAGTCTGCACATAATATACAGAGATAGAGAGATAAAGTTAGGTTTGTTTTACATTTGAATAGCTTGAAACGAGTTAAACCATTCTTTTTCCAAACGTCCTAAAATAATTCAAGTTTGGACTGAGATAAAGCATGGGAAACAGACAAAAAACAATATTTTGGTGGCAGTTATGATGGGCAGGAAAAAGGGAATGCATTGTATTTTTTCTACATATAGGAATGGAATGTTTAGGAATATTGTGGTTTCTAAATTTGGTTGTTCTCATTTGTCACCCTATACACAGGCTTTCAATTATGTGTACATTTTGTTTTATTTTAACCCCTTTATAATTGCTCACCATAATACTACTGGGTACAAATCCAGGATAAAGCTACTTTAATCCACAGAGTTGCATTTAGCATTCTATACATTTCTTAAATGTAATATGGAAGTTCAGACCTTGCTACCCTAGACCATTTTCCTCAAATGCTGCATGTGATGAAATAGACCACGTCTTGAAGACTTTTTTCTTTAGTCAAGGAAGACTTTTTAGTAACTACTTATCTTTGTGTTCATTTATCTCAACTTTGCTTTCAATTGTATGCACTAACATCTGCTAATGTTGTTGAGAGATAACCATGCTAGAAATTCCGTGCTCTAATAATCAGAATATAGCAGTAGGGATATATTACCAACCACCTGACCAGGATGGTGCAAGTGACTGTGAAATGCTCAGGCTCTTAAAATAAAAACTCAATAATAATAATGGGGGATTTCAATTATCTCCATATTGACTGGGTACATGTCGCCTCAGGATGGGATGCAGAGATAAAGTTTCTTGACACCTTAAATGACTACTTCTTGGAGCAGTTGGTCCTGGAACCCACCAGAGGAGAGGCAGTTCTTGATCTAGTCTTAAGTGGAGCACAGAATCTGGACCACTTGATAATAGTGATCATAAAATAATTAAATTTAATATCCCTATGGCAGGAAAAACACCACAGCGGCCCAACACTGTAGCATTTAATTTCAGAAAGGGGAACTACACAAAAATGAGGAGGTTAGTTAAACAGAAATTAAAGGGTACAGTGCCAAAAGTGAAATCTCTGCAAGCTGCATGGAAACTTTTTAAAGACACCGTAATAGAGGCTCAACTTAAATGTATACCCCAAATTAAAAAACATAGTAAGAGAACCAAAAAAGAGCCACCATGACTAAACAACAAAGTAAAAGAAGCAGTGAAAGGCAAAAAGGAATCCTTTTAAAAAATGGAAGTTAAATCCTAGTGAGGAAAATAGAAAGGAGCATAAATACAGACTGGCAAATGAAATGTAAAAATACAATTAGGAAGGCCAAAAAAGAATTTGAGGAACAGTTAGCCAAAGACTCATAAAGTAATAGCAATTTTTTTTAAATACATCAGAAGCCTCCTAAACAACACTGGATGATTGAGGTGCTAAAGGAGCACTCAAGGACGATAAGGCCATTATGGAGAAACTAAATGAATTCTTTGCATCGGTCTTCACGGCTGAGAATGTGAGGGAGATTCCCCAAAACTGAGCCATTCTTTTTAGGTGACAGATCTGAGGAACTGTCCCAGATTGAAGTATCATTAGAGGAGGTTTTGGAACAAATTGATAAATTAAATAGCAATAGGTCACCAGGACCAGATGGTATTCACCCAAGAGGTCTGAAGGAACTCAAATGTGAAATTGCAGAACTACTAACTGTAGTCTGTAACCTATTGTTTAAATCAGCTTCTGTACCAGATGACTGGAGTATAACTAATGTGACGCCAATTTTTAAAAAGGGCTCCAGAGATGATCCTGGCAATTACAGACCTGTAAGCCTGACTTCAGTCCTGGGAAAACTGGTTGAAATTATAATAAAGAACAATATTGTCAGACATATAGATGAACATAATTTTTTGAGGAAGAGTCAACATGGTTTTAGAAAAGGGAAACCATGCCTCACTAATCTACTAGAATTCTTTGAGGGGGTCAACAAGCATGTGGACCAAAGGGATCCAGTGGATATAGTATACTTATATTTTCAGAAGGTCCCTTACCAAAGGCTCTTATGCAAAGTAAGCTGCCACAGGAATAGAGGGAAGGTATTTTCATGGATTGGTAACTGGTTAAAAGATAGGAAACAAAGGGTAGGTAAAAATGGTCAGTTTTCAGAATGGAGAGAGGTAAATAGCGGTGTCCCCAGAGGTCTCTTCTGGGACCAGTCCTATTCAATATATTCATAAATGATCTGGAAAAAGGGATAAACAGTGAGGCATCAAAATTTGCACATGATACAAAATTACTAAAGATAGTTAAGACCCAGGTAGATTGCAAAGAGCTACAAAAGGATTTCTCAAAACTGGGTGATTGGGCAACAAAATGGCATATGAAATTTAATGTTGATAAATGCAAAGTAATGCCTTATAGGAAAGCATAATCCCAGCTGTACATATACAATGATGGGGTCTAAATTAGTTGTTACCATTCAAGAAAGAGATCTTGGAGTTTTCTCTGAAAACATCCACTCACTGTGCAGCAACAGTGAAAAAAGCAAACAGAATGCTGGGAAAAATTAAGAAAGGGATAAATAATAGGACAGAAAATATCATGTTGCCTCTATATGAATCCATGGTATGCCCATATCTTGAATACTGTGTGCAGATGTGGTTGCCCCATCTCAAAAAAGATATATTGGAATTGGAAAAGGTTCAGAAAAGGGCAACAAAAATTAGGGGTATGGAACGGCTTCCATATGAGGAGAGATTAATGAGGCTGGGAGTTTTTAGCTTGAAAAAGAGATGGCTGAGGGGAGATATGATTAAGGTCTATAAAATCATGACTGGTGTAGAGAAAGTAGATAAGGAAGTGTTATTTACTACTTCTCATAACACAAGACTGGGGTCACCAAATGAAATTAATAGGCAGCAGGTTTAAAACAAATAAAAGGAAGTATTTCTTCACACAATGCACAGTCAACCTGTGGAACTCCTTGCCAAAGGATGTTGTGAAGGCCAAGACCATAACAGGGTTCAAAAAAGAGCTAGATAAATTCATGGAGAATAGGTCCATCAATGGCTATTAGCCAGGATGGGCAGGAATGGTGTCCCTAGCCTCTGTTTGCCAGAAGCTGGAAATGAGCGACAGGGGATGGATCACTTGATGATTACCTGTTCTGTTCATTCCCTCTGGGGCACCTGGCACTGGCCACTGTTGGAAGACAGGATACTGGGTAGATGGACCTTTGGTCTGACCCAGTATGGCCATTCTTATGTTCCTATGTATACCCAGCCAGACTTTGCTCATTGACCCAATCAGGATGATGTGTTTCAGTGGTCCTTTCCACACATCTGTGCACATACATTTTTAAGTCAATGTCAACCAATGAAAGAATAGTGAATAACAAATAATGGATAATAATTAAAGAATGCCTGTGTTCACATAAAAGCGCTCTTGTTCACGTACAACTATGAAGAATGCCCCTTCTCCAAAAATTCATATGAACTAACATGTTCACGTGAACATTGACAAATAGTGACTAAAAGGATTATAGATATGGCTGAATAAAACAATCTTTCAAAATCTGAACAACTTTTTCTGAATACTATTCCTGCAGTATTCAACACTCTCCTTGATAGCCTGCCTAGAAGTACCTCCTCTAGAAGACCATACTTAATGGAATTACCGCATAGAACCCTTACATTTATTCCATAAATCTTACAACCAAATAACCACCAAAACATGAACATGATTCCATAAAACTGAAGCTTTAATACTATAAGATTTTCCATCCTAGCATTACATTACAAGGGGAAAGTTTTTGATACAGTCAGGGCTGGCTCCAGGCACCAGCTTTCCAAGCAGGTGCTTGGGGCAGCATTCAAAATGGGGCTGCAGTTCGTGTCCCGAGGCAGCAATTCGGCAGCAGCTCAGTTGCTCTTCCCGTCGTTGCAGCTCTTGGGCGGCAGCTCCACCGCTCTTCTGGACGCGCCGACAATTTGGCGGCAGCTCCGCCACTGTTGCAGCGGCGGCAATTCGGTGGCGACTGCTTGGGGTGACAAAATTGGTAGAGCCGCCCCGGATACAGTGAAGGAACTGAACAGAGCATTGTGCTCTGCTGAGAGATTCTGCAGGAAAGCTCAATTACAACAATGCATTATTTCCTGCACTGAGAGGTTCATGTAACACGGAGGGAAACAAGATTGCAACATGTTTACTACTTGTAGTACCTTTATGGAGCCTAATACTAGGGTGGGGTTTTTTTGGAAAATTTTTGGTGGGTTTTGAAAAAAAGATTATTGTAGTGAGATTTTTCACCTTCAGACACATTTGAAAAGAAAAATGGAAAAGTTCTTACATTCATTTTTGTTTAAAAAACAAAAAGCAGTGGTGGCTGATAACTTTAAAACACAAAGGAGAGAGCAAACCAAGTTAATGTGGGGGCAGGGGAATAAAGATACTTGAATGTACAAGTAAAATGTGTTAACCCTTAGTATCCTTGGTACTCATCCTTGGTAAACTACAGAGATACTAATTATGGATACGTCATGCTTACTGGGCACCTAGGAATCCCATATGGCATCCCAACATGACACTCCTCCCCGACCCTGCAACATGCAACCATATCACACACACTCCTCTAACTTGTGGCCCATGCTCTTTTCTAGCACAGTTGCATTATTTTCATTAATTTATATATTTTTGGTCTAAAAATTCACTTACTGCATTGAGTACACATCTGTAAGTGAGTAAAAAGTAATACCAAATGCAACTGACCATCAGTTAATGCTTAAAATCAAGAAACGCTACCAGAAAAAGAGGGCAGTTACCAGCAGGTGGGAAACCCAATTCTCAGCCCCAGACACTTTGTGCCTTAGTAATCTCTCTCTCTCTCTCTGTCACTATGGAATCACTCCTTCGGCTATAGATTCACATTGATACTTCAGTAGCTTTAGAATGTTTGAATTCAAAATGAGGTTTGGGAGCATTTTATTGACAACCCATAAATGTGGGTGTTAAAAAGCACATTTTCCACAGTAACATGAATGAATATGTTGGATATTTATTTGTACTGTAATGCTTTTAATTTCATAAATATTAAATAGAAAAGCAAAAGTGTTACCAGATTAACAAATGACTATGAATGAAACAAGAGAACAATAAATAATAAGTAAAATTCTCACCAGATCCCTCTGCAACATACATGGCACAATAAAGGTATCCTCTCTGTTGTTCCCTGAATGGAAAACCTGACTCCCTTATATAGCCTTTATGCCTCCTTGTGACAGAACTGTATAGGGGAAAGAAGGAGAAGGAAACTGAGCATCCCAAAACCGATGTTTTGGCAAGTTTTTTGGAAATGAAAATCTTCGTGTGTCTGAAACGATACAGGTTTGTCTTGCAAAATTATGTACAGCTGTCAAGGTTCCTCCCCCACTCTGAACTCTAGGGTACAGATGTGGGGACCTGCATGAAAAACCTCCTAAGCTTATCTTTACCAGCTTAGGTCAAAACTTCCCCAAGGTACAAAATATTCCACCCGTTGTCCTTGGACTGGCCGCTACCACCACCAAACTAATACTGGTTACTGGGGAAGAGCTGTTTGGACGTGTCCTTCCCCCCAAAATACTTCCCAAAACCTTGCACCCCACTTCCTGGACAAGGTTTGGTAAAAAGCCTCACCGATTTGCCTAGGTGACTACAGACCCAGACCCTTGGATCTTAAGAACAATGAACAATCCTCCCAACACTTGCACCCCCCCTTTCCTGGGAAATGTTGGATAAAAAGCCTCACCAATTTGCATAGGTGACCACAGACCCAAACCCTTGGATCTGAGAACAATGAAAAAGCATTCAGTTTTTTACAAGAAGACTTTTAATAAAAAATAGAAGTAAATAGAAATAAAGAAATCCCCCCTGTAAAATCAGGATGGTAGATATCTTACAGGGTAATTAGATTCAAAAACATAGAGAACCCCTCTAGGCAAAACCTTAAGTTACAAAAAAGATACACAGACAGAAATAGTTATTCTATTCAGCACAATGCTTTTCTCAGCCATTTAAAGAAATCATAATCTAACACATACCTAGCTAGATTACTTACTAAAAGTTCTAAGACTCCATTCCTGGTCTATCCCCGGCCAAAACGACTACAGACAGACACAGACCCTTTGTTTCTCTCCCTCCTCCCAGCTTTTGAAAGTATCTTGTCTCCTCATTGGTCATTTTGGTCAGGTGCCAGCGAGGTTACCTTTAGCTTCTTAACCCTTTACAGGTGAGAGGAGCTTTCCCCTGGCCAGGAGGGATTTCAAAGGGGTTTACCCTTCCCTTTATAGTTATGACAGTCATAAGTTCCTTTCATACAGCACAGGGGGTTTAATTATCTAGTGTTTTACTTGTATCACAGCAGATATTTAATTTCTTCATCCTGTATCAGATATAATAGGTAGGAAGAGATGCGTGCAAAAGAGAAGTTACTCTTAAGCTATACTGCTTTGAAAACTTATGAAGATTAATTTTATTAAAAAGAGATATATTTCAGTGTTTCAGGTGTCTTTGAAGTTTATCCCTACAGATTTGATAGCAGCAAAGCTACTCAACTCTTTTCTCCGCTATCATGCAAAATTATTAAAATTAGGAAAGGCCTCTTTAAAAACAAGTACATAATTGATGAGCCAACTTTTTTTTTTTAATTAAACAAGTTGAAGTGTAATTGTTTGATACTGGGCAGGTTGTGTTCGCCCATATTAATTGAAATAAATTTTGCACTAACCCATGACATCAAAAAAATCAATCTAGCAATGTCAAAGAGTTAATCTGAAAGCAAAGGCATCACTCTAAGAGCTGTCTCTCTTTACAAACCTCATTAAAACATGCAAAAACAATGTCCTTTTGCTGATTAGTGGCCCATTCTCCCTATTATTCTAATGGTAGTTACATATGTATCAAGGCTAGAAAGATGCTCCTTAGGAAATAATTTCTGCACTTCTGTTTTATCCTTGTAATACACTGCCTCAAGGAATTACCCAAAAGTAGTGTACTAGCAGGGGGGCATGGGAAGCTATAATGGATGTGAAATGTGCTGAACATGATTTTCTACTTCTCATAAATGTTTCTCTCTATAATGTATGTGGTGGTTTTCTGCCAGGCCAGAAAGAAGGTTGTCACCATGTTTGGAAATATGAAATGTAATAGCATCCCCCCCGTATTTCACATTGAAGCTGTTTGGCATGCTACAGGGTTTGTTTAAACCCTGAGGTCTTTCAACCATCAGTT
Source organism: Caretta caretta (assembly GCF_965140235.1). Classification (NCBI taxonomy): domain Eukaryota; kingdom Metazoa; phylum Chordata; order Testudines; family Cheloniidae; genus Caretta; species Caretta caretta. Next base: position 69,516,889 of record NC_134214.1, on the reverse strand, counting down.
AACAGGGAGAGAACATGGGGGTGAAGGTGTGAGATGACCTTGCGATATTTCAGTTACCTGAAGCTGCATCTTAAATAGTTGAACTTTACTGTTTAAAAGGCATGCATTAGGAAATGTAGACATTTTGTATTAGAAAATCCCAGACATTTAATTTAGCTTTACAGTTAATCTAGCTTCTTTTCACAAAATCTTTAGAAGAAATAAACAAAACAAACATGTTTTATTTTAATTCCATGAGTACCAGGTTTGATGCATATGATAATAAAGTTCCTTCAATAGGTATTGCATGAGACATCCGTCATCTGCAAGCACATAATGGATGAGATTTTCAAAAGTGCTCAACATTGTCCTAACGGTTCCCATTGATTTCATTGGTAGTTTTCATGTTGATTGACATGGGAGCCATACAAATACAAAATTTCTGGACATCTGCAGAGCACCAAAAAGGTTAACATTCAAGACTTCAAGGCTTTTAACAAATTTAGTCTCTTAAAATGTTCCTGGAGGACTAATTTAAAATATCACTAAACCATTATCAGTCCCAAAAATTAACTGCAAAAGTAAAGCAAGGGTAACATTTTTTTTTGTTTGACAAGACTGTGATTTGATTGGTGGAGAAAAGAAAGCCAAACACTAAATAATATCAAAGAGCTGTTGTTTCCTTGTGCTGCTACTGCAAGTGCTTTGTCTAGTGGATCAAGATCTATACATAACTGAAGTTCTGTGGGGCTGATTCCCCTTTATTTATTTGTTTCCTGTCATAAGTGAAAGGAAAATCATCCCTGTAGCACTACTTGTGTGGTTTAATTTTTGAATACTATGTTTACTCGAGAGGAAAGAAGAGTGTGTTTTTGGTGGTGGTGAAATGTACTAATGTACTTCTCCTTTCCATGGCTCCCATGGGCATCACATTATTTTTCAGAAAATGGTGTTTTTTTCCACAGTATTGCGTAATGATGGTAACAGTGTGGATTGGTACTTCAGAACCAGAAGATCCGATCAAAGCGTATCATTGACTTTCTTCCTTTTTATCTTTTTTGTCTTTGTTCAAGAGCTTTATTCTAGACTAGTTGCCGGCGGCTGTGAGTTGAGGTCATGTCATATGGATCATTTGTATACTGAGATTTATTCAGTCAAACTCTGTGTTGCCTTCCAAATTCAGAAAAGCCCAAAGCAAATACACTTTCTTATCTGAAGACTATGGAATTGGCTTTATCATTTCATTATATCTTACTGTGTGTTACTTTATCATGATCCTATCAGTATTCCCTCCTAAACCCAAAGAAGAAGGACAAGACATTTTATTATCCATTATTCTTCCTGATCTGATTTTGTAACATTTATTGTCTGGGGAAACACCCCGGTGCCTGTATAGCAATGTATCACATTTCTGTAGGACTCTTTTTGTGAACTAGGAAAAAAACAAACATTCAGTTTACCTCAAAGTACAGGTTTAGGAAATTCAGGTTGAGATTGGCAAAGTCTCCGAAGAGATTTGGGCACCTATTTCTTGTTAACTTTAACTTTGGGATTTGGGTGCCCAAAACCCTTAGGCAATGTGTAAGGCTTTATACAAAACAAATTCTTACTGTGGTAATAGAACTGTTTCCAGTGGTCTTTATGACATCAGTGAAATAACATGGCTTGTAAAACAGCAACTTCTGTTGTGAGTGACTAAACCTATTTTAATGAGAACAATGCTGCAATTGTATAGCTTTCATTGGCATTAGGATAGATTTAAAGTTGCTATTTGTATCTAGCCTAAGGGTTTAATGCACTATGTGTCCTCAGGAAAAATAAACCCATACACGTATTATAGATTTTTTTTATATCTGCCAGCATTCTACTCAACATAAACGGTGTCTCATTATTTTAGTACATATACATATAATGTTAAGGTGTCTGTTATTTTGTGTATTTTGTATATTGCAAGGATTTTAAAGTCAATCTTTCCTCCAGTGCACCAAATTTGACTTGATCTTTACTATTTTTGTGGTTACAATACTGTACAACTTACTTAAGTATGATAAAGCTGGTACTTATTAGTTTTGCAATCAGCAGGAGATGTAGTAGGATTACCCGAATTATACATCAAAAATGACTGAATAGTTTTGTACCTATGGTAGAATGTTATTAAAATTTATACTCTTCAGAGAACTGAAAAAATAGATATTGAGCCATTATTATGGCATTGCATGCTTCTAAGCATTTTGTTTTTCATTCTGACTTTACAACATCTTTTGACCTTCAGTACAAGAAATTTTGTTCTTGAACATAAGAAGAAAATTTGTTCTGAGGTTAGTTCATAATAAATGAGACTATAATTTAGGAGAAGTAAATTCAAGGCTCATCAGGGATTCTCTGTGGTAGGAATAACACATGGGACTTATTATACAATAAGTAACAGAAAAGAAACAACTATGCAATACATATTCATAAAGATATATCCTTCCCCCTTTGCTGTTAAATATAGGCTTATTACATTAAAGTAATTCAGGTTTTGAAAGGTGAATGCACTTACAGATCAAATATATATTTCTGTTATTGTTATAGTTATTGTCTATATATTATTCAGTAACATATTTCACTTGGAATGGCATAAATATTTATTAGTATAGTCTAAGATTAAATATGTATTTGTAGTCTCAAATATTGTGATTTTTTTGGTCTAAACTTAGGTTATCCCTTTTCACTGAAAATAATGATCTGGAAGTGTAAAATATATTTTGAAAAAGCTCTACCACCATTCCACCAGGAAGCACAACATGAAAACTGGAAGAGAAAAATATATTTCAATACAAATTCAATCATTAAGAGGGAATGGATTTGCTTAGTTTAACTAATGAGTAGTCCTTTTTATTTCAAATTAGAAAATTATTTCACTCAGTAGGACCCTTGGTATGACATAAACTCTTTTTGGTGAATAATTCTCTCTTAGGTTCTCCTTGAACAAAGGACTTATGTAGAATGGGAAAGGGAAATTACATAAGATATTTCTAAGCTGCATAGAAAAATGAAATGACAGATGAACAAAAATTTGAAGATTTCTACATAAATATTGTGTTTTACTAGTGTCCTATGCGGTAAATCTTGCATTTTTGTCTAATCCATGTTGACTTCAAGGAAATTACTTGTGTGAGCAAACATTAGACATGATTAAGAGTTGCAGAATCAGGTTATTGGATTGTAGGGATATTAATGGATGACCTCTGTTGATGAAAGAGAGGGCTAGTATTCCTCTTGGGTCTTTCATGCATTCCATTCACGACTCAAGTTGATCATTTGCCCAAACAATACTAGTGAAGACCTTCAAGTGAATTGTAGCCTAGTCTTCACTCTAGGGTTATCTACTATGTATACTTTTTAAATACCGCTGATTGATAAGTACAGAGGATAGGGTACCTGAGTTATTTATAGGGTTGCCACAAGATACTGTCAATTAATGTTAGCAGACAAAAGAAAAATAGAATATCTGCTTGTAATCATTTCCAGCAGCAAACATTTTAATGAACACAAACCAGTGCAATTTATTGTGGGAGCCCTGAAAATAACATATCTTGAAGATTCATGATTGTATAAACAGATTCTGATCGGGAAATCTGTTTAACATTGGGATTTATAAACTGTGTATTATTTTCATAGATAAAAAGAAGAGGATTACTTGGATTTTTTTTGGGGGGGGGGGTTCCTATATAAAAAAAAAAAATTGTTTCGGAGCAACCAAACCTTAAAATATTTAAGGAAAATGTGGCTTTAAATCACCTTTATGTCTACTCAGTCCTGTGGCCAGTAAAGGAATGCCAGTAAAAGGAGCCTCAAGGCTCCCCTCAATTGCACCCGCTGCTATAGACTGCAAGAGGCCTTTCCAGGAACCAGGATCTCCCAGCACAGCACACCACCCTTTGCCATATACTCTGTGCTGGGAATGGGCATAGCAGACCTTACACAAATTGCAGATTCTGCATTGTTAGAGAAACCTGAAGTAGATGGCTTTGTAGCTGCTTTGTGCCAGTGAACCAACATGTGGGGGCTCAGAGCCTGTCCTCTAATTTTCAACATTTTATTAGTACCTAAAATATTTCATATTCTATCCTCTACTTCCAGTCTTAGAGTTTAACAGGGCAGATCTTTGACTACTAAATTACTTTTGTGGTATGCATTTCATCTTCCTTAGATACAGACCCAATGAATTTATTTGTTAATTTTGGTGTCTTTTATAAGTGATCAGATTTGAAAGATGTTTTGATCACTGAGGTCTGGGCTGGATTGGAATAGCAGTTTCAGAGATGAAAAGCAAGCACTTTGTCACACAGTCTGCCCCAGGCAGACTTTATTGTCCAAAACAGCATATATGAAATTTCAAAGTACTGCTACAACAATAAGTTACTAATTCTTTTAAAAATCAAATTGAAGAAGTAGGGTGTAATGAAAAATAAAGGTTTTCAAAAACTGGATTTGAACCAGAAAATGTTTCTGTTGAACATCTGTTTGGATTGTAAATCCAAAGAAATTATCAAATGAAAGCATGGCTTGTTATTTCCTTTTGTCTGTCATATTTCTATGTGCTTTGCATCTCTATAAAATCATAAACCAAGTATTTGTGCAGTAAGAAAAAGCAGGTTTTATACTTTACACTGACATTTCTAAAATGTACTGCATGTGCATTGCTTACTCCATCGTTAATCCTGCTGTAGTTCTGGATTATGATATAGCATTAGCATACTGTGTAGAAAAGGTAATTGCCGCAATTTTAGATTGCATTTAAAATAGGTGACAGGAAGGTATAAAGTATAGTCTGAACTCATTCAGCTATATCTTTGTGGCCCATTAATTTATTTTTTTTTACAAAGATCCTTCATTGTATGGTTGTGAATTCTGTCCAACATGTTTACAATTCTTGTTTCTGTAATTCTGTAACACAGAACTCATGTTATATACATATTTAATTTGTTACCAGTTATTATCTATGCATACAGTTACACAGTAATGGAGAAATTTTTAAAAAGCATCTCATGGATTCAGGAGCACAAATCCTTTTTGCCTTTCAGTGGGACTTGTGCTCCTAAGTTGTTTCCCAATGGCAGGCAGCTTGTTTTTTACAGTAGTTCTATAAAGTTGCAATAAGTTAATTTTACACAGCTCTCTGAATTCATTAACACCTGTATTCCACAGGTGGCAATAAACATCATATATTGTTTGGTTTACTTAGAGTACCTCAGTTACTTCAGTGTGAGTTATAGTTGTAAGAACTGCAGGACTGGTCCCTTAAAGGGCTAGGGCAGCAAATGCTTAGCTCATGTAAAGTGTTATAGTTTCATTGTAGTCTGGAAATTGATCTGGACACAGTGGCAAAATGAGGACAGACACATGGATGGATTTTAAGTGACAATCCACAGCTTTTAGTACCTTTAACAGAGGGGAGAATTGCTATCTGCCCATCACCCAGACTGTCCTTTACCAGGATTTTAATTGGCTCCAGTGCAACCATGTAACCTCTAACTCGGAGTTGACTCTCCCTTAGCTTGCTATGGTCAGGGCAGGCTCTAGGATTTTTGCTGCCCCAAGCAAAAAAATTTTTGGCTGCCCCCGCTTTTTTCCATGCCCCCCAGCTCCGCCCCAACTCCGCCCCTTCCCAACCCCTTCCCCAAATCTCTGGCCCCGCCTCCTCCCCCACGCGTGCCACATTTCCCCCCCCCCATTGCTTCCTGTGGCCCCCCCCGCAACCGCCTGCCCTAGCTCACCTCCGCTCCGCCTGCTACTCTGAACACACCGCCACTCCACTCCTCCCCCCTCCCTCTCAGGCGAGGGAGAGGCAGCGAGTTCAGGGGAGCCGGCAGAGCAGAGGTGAGCAGGGGGGGGGGAGCGCAGGAAGTAACGCGGTGGGGGTTAGAGGAACCGCTCCCTGTCCCAGCTCACCTCTGCTCCACCACCGCCACCTCCCCCGAGCGTGTCGCTGCTTGGCTTCTCCTCCCTCCCTCCCAAGCTTGCTGCTCCAAACAGCTGTTTCATGTGCGGCAAGCCTGGGAGGGAGGGGGAGAAGTGGAGCGCTCAGGGGAGCAGGTGGAAGCAGAGTGGAGGCGAGCTGGGGTGGCGGGGGCACATTTCTAGGGGCAGCATGGCCGGCGCTGGAATGCTGCCCCTAGAAATGTGTCGCTCCAAGCACCTGCTTGTTTTGCTGGTGCCTAGAGCCGGCCCTGGCTGTGGTCATATCACCCTCCCCATTGCAAGGGGGACAGAGGGGGCAGAAGGGTGTGGACCTGGGACTGCAAGGGCCACGAGTTCTCCACAATGAGCACAAGGCCCATCAGCAAATTCCCAGGTCTTTTACCTCTGAGAACCATTCATTTTATCCTTTTAACTATGCTGGAAACCAGCCATATACCAGGCATTTAAATGGTTCCAAGGCAGGATTCCAGGGCTCCTGCCATATAACCCCTTTCTGAGCCCCTCCATAACTCTCCCCACCAGCACCCACAAGCCCCAGCACCCTCTCATAGCACCCCAAAACTACCCATGGGTTCTTCCCAAGACTGCAGTACTTCAGTCCTTTCCAGTCACAAAGAATTATGGGATTTCGATGGCTTGTGACAAAAACAAAATACATGCACGCCATATACCGTGTGGGTGTCTTTTTGGTTTACATGTGAAAAAGGCCATGAAACACAGCTGTCAAATATAATAAGTCAAATTGGCAATTTCTGAACATTTTGAAATAGTATTTTACCATTGCCCCTTTCTAGACTACATTGAAACATGCAGCATAGCTGCTTGCTTCAGAAACTTTACTACTTGTAATAGGTCTCCAGTGAGTTGACATTAGAGCAATCTCATTATTTTAGCTTTGTTTACAGACTGCTGCTTTCTTCTTCTTTCCCTATAATAAGTTGAGTCATTATCTTTTAGATAGCCAAATTAACGAGCCTCATTTGTTACCAACATCTGCAGTCATTCAGTTGACTTTAAGTGACTATTTTAGAACTTGGCTAGGTGTTCAAATTCTACTTTATCCTGTGTGAGCACAATCTCTATGGTGTCAGATCTTTACCAGCATTGTACAGTTCCTGGTGGTGTATACCTCCCACTCTCTTTTTTGCAAGTGTTGATGTTGCTTGCTCTATTAGTAATAGTTACTTGGTGTTATCTGCCCAATTAAGTTGATGGGCACATTTTCTGTTAACTCCGGGAAAACGTTTGGGATTGTAATGTATTGGAGCCCAGCAAGATTCCTGTTGACATCATGTAGATGAAGAAGAGACTGTGGCCTCAGTCTTGCATTTTGATCCATGTGAGATGACCCTTACATCCACAAAGAGCTTCATTTCTTTTCTGACAGCAGGAATAACTCCTGTACACTTACACTGAAATAAAAATAAGGCAGGCTGATTGGATGTGTCTTTTTAGCTCCAAGAAAACATTGTTTTGATGTAAATGGGATGGAAAACTGTTGTCTTACACTTAATGTTTTGAATAGCAGTGGTTGCGAATTTTCCCTCAGAATGACTTTACAGTGGAAAATACAGTTTTCACACAATCAAAATTCTCTGTAGGGAACATTTTGTAATTTCCAAATTAACATTTTTTGGAATTTTCAATCTGCAAAAAAGTTCAAAATTTCAACTTTTTGTCCCAATTTGGGCCAAAGCCAAATTTTTAAATGTCAAAATTTCCATGGGACAGAAAATCCTAATTTATCTCGGTTCTCATTTCTCTCGGCTTTTAAATAGATCAGGCTGAATTTTCCCATATGCCAGATCTACTTTTGGTATGGGGGAGATAGCATGTGGGAGCCAAGTGCATCTCCCTGCTCCTGTAGCAGGCAACCCTAGCACAAATTAGAGAAGTTGAGGAGCAACTGTGCTGTGTCTGCCAACTTTATATCTGTAGATAGTTACTCTTCACAAGGGGAATTCTCCATTGCCCACATCTGGCCAGTGCAGCCACTTTGCACTGCCTGAATGGTGCAAAAAGTTGGTGTGCACCAGAGAATCTGGTCCAACATATTCAGATCTCTATGTTTAATTCCATCCTTTATCATACAGTTCAGCTGCTGGAAACTGCTCATCATAATTTGTGAACTTACCTCAATTCATCAGCTGTGAGGAAATGGTTTTCATAAGCTGACAGTCAAGAGCCTGGCTTCACATGTTTCTACCACTTGGCAATATTAGAAAAAAGAGCAAGGGCAGCTCCTCAGCTGATGGAGCTGTGACAGTTTGCACCGCTGGGGATCTTCCCCCAGATATTTAGGCGGAAATTTACACAGGATCAGAAGGGCTTCCTTCACAGGGACAGCTTGGTCCTGTCACGGTCTGTACAGAAAAAGGTGTAAATCCCATTTGTGCCAGACAAAATCCCTTTTTGCTTCAAAGCTGTGATATTTCCAGGTCTCAAGCTAAAGAAGATTGAGCTAGGTCAATGCTTGGAACTCTGAGGAAAATCCAGATGCTGCATGAAGTGGTGGTGCCATTCAGTACATGATATTCTTCATTCTGAGTCAATATTGAACCAATCATTGTGTTTAGAGTCACTGTGGCTCATAGCATTGTCAAAAAAATCTCCTGCTTGGCTAACATTTTCCATGCTTCATCTCAGCCTAAAAGTGAATCTGATGGAGCGAGCCCAACATCAGTTTAATGGCATTCAAGTTGTTTGAATATGGGGGGAGGGGAGAGGGAAGGAGGGGAGGAATACACTTTTTGCATATTTTCCAGCTGAAATATTTAACTCAAAATGGGGCATGGAGCTGGGCAGTTTGGGGCAACTGGGAATGGGCATGGTAAGGAGACTGAGACTGGGAAAGACAGTGGGGGTGAGACTAGAACTTGCTGGGCAAGGAGACTGGTATTAGGAGCCTGAAAAGTAGAGACTGGGAGTGGTTCGTTGTGGAGAATGAGACTGTTTCAAGAAGCTGGGATGGGGAATCGACAGGACTGGGACATGGACAGATTGAAGAGACTGGGGAAGAATTTCCTGAGTCTCCACATTCCTCTACTGTGAAACTGACTGACAGTCTCCCATCCCCTTCTAGTGCTGGTCCATATAGAGGATGTCAACCTACTACTCCTGTCAGTTACTCTGTTAAGTCAAGTAGTAATGGTCTGTGCAGTGATGATAATCCATCGGGGTGATTCAACATGATGGAATATAAGTTTTTCCATTTGATTTTTTGAAAAAAAACATAGGAAGTTACACACAAAAAGTTATGTTAAAAGATCCTGACATTATTAGGGCTGTAATTTTTCAATCTGTTCCACATGGGTGGACACCTCTGCTAATGCAGAGCCCCCACTGATTTCACTGGACTCTGCCTGGGTATTTAATATTCCAGTGAGACAGATCATATTAAAGGGTCTGGGCCTAAATGTAAAACATTCCTGATATAAATTCTTAATTTTAACATCCTGTTTACAAACCGTGCATGACCAGATTGTTCTTTAGTTGTCTCAGTCTTGTGCACCAGGCCCAAGATTTTTCAATTTTTTTATGGAAGGACGGCAGCAAACTAACAGCTAATTTTATTATGCACCCCAAAAGAAAATTGTTTATTATGATACTAATGAGATATAATTGAAAGCTGAGAGTCAATATGGTGAGATGCAGCCACTATCAGATATAGCACAACATTTAAATGAAATTGTTTAAATATTTCTTGTTCTCCTGAACTTTTTGGCATAGCTTTACCATGTAATATGCAGCTCCCAATCCTGCCAAGTCCTGAGCATCCTGACGCCCATAGTGGCTGAGGATGTAGAGCACCTTGCAGCTTTGGACCCATATTTTATAATGAGAAATTGATGCCTGTTCCTCGGGTCTCAGTTTATTCAGTGTTCCATACGTTTATTCAATTGGCTAATGCAAATGACAGAGTTAAATCATGAATTAGTGAAGTGTTTTGTGGCAGAACATAACTTAATCACTAGGGAGGGAAATATTAGTTTTGCATATAGTGTCTGTGAGAATTATGATTTTCTTCATATAGGACTTCTTCGTCAAGTTAGAACTTCAACCACGGTTAAATAAAGGCTTCAGCTTTTACAAACAGAGCATCACCTTACCAATTCCACGCACCTGCTGCAAAATGTACCTTTGTCAGCTAGGGTCCTGTTGCAAGCCTTTGAAATACTACAGCATACCAAAAGAAGCCATTTGCATGTGAATGGTTATTAATGATATTTGAAAGCTTAGCACTGCAGAGTAGTAGTAACTACAGGTCCCAGGTTTGGCAGCTCACATAGACAAATTGACCCTAAGGAAAACTGTATTTGGAGCTGTGCTTGTTTTTGAAAATCCAGATTGTGGAATGTAGCTACATAATGGGAGGTGAGCAGAGACCAGCATTGTAGCAGAGGTTTGTAATGTCAGTGATGTGCATGTAGGGTTAACCTGTTGCCTAATAATTGTCTTTTTCTGAAGAAGTCTAGCATAGAAATATAATTTTAATAAAGAAAGGGCAAAGATGTGTTCAGGTTTTTGTTTTTTTGTATAGTCTAATCTACTTACATTTTTTTCTTGGTATGTATTCTGTACCTGCAGTATGTTTCTATAAATCTTTTCTTTTATAACTAGACAATTTGAAAGAGTGCTTTAAAAAAGTTAATTTGAGCCAGAAAGATTCACCACTGAGGTATACCAACTGTAAATGTCACATTCAAGAGTAGGAGAGTACTACAATGAACACTTCAAAGCACTATTGTAAGAGATGGTGTTTGGAGCCACTATTGTAGAATACTGTGTTCCTTTTTTATGGGTATCATCAGGAGCCTCTAAACAGGTGAGACAAATTCTGTCTGGTGGCAATAATTCTATGGAATAAACTTATTAGGATCAGCCCAAGGATTGTATAGAAGTCTGAGATCCTTTGAGCCTCATTTGTCTCTCACTTCAAATTAGTTTTGTATAATCAGTAGAGTTACTCCAGATTCATTCTGGTGTGAGGTGAGAAGAGTCAAGTCTTTTTTTACTGCAAATGGTTGAAGTGGGCAAAACTAATACTTCCATTTTAAACTCTAACCCCAATTATCCAAGGTTTTGTAGCTCATATACAAAAATACAATTCAAGATGAAGCTTAGTCCACTTGTTTTCAACCTGCAAAAGAATGAATCTGAAGAATGTTTCAAAATGCCGTGGGCAGGTGCTGAAATGTAGAAAGAAAAGGTTTTTTTTTTAAGTTTTATTTGATATAAAAAGTGCATGTTGCACAAAGAAATGTGGATATGTTCATTTCTGACGTGGACTTACAACTTTTATTCAGTTAGAGAATAGGGGATAAGTGAGACGAAATAGTAATCTTAATATTGCAGACTCCATAAATGGAGTGTAAATGATTCTGCATTGTTAGAATGAATGCTACATTATTAAAAGATCGAAAAGTGCTACACAAAATAATTATATGCCATAAGAACATATCCTGCTAATGTCTCTCCAGTAATAGAAATCTTTGTAAAATTTCAAACAAAGAAATTCACATATAGTTACAAATTGAACAAAAGGAAGGTCAGAAGAGAAGTAATTCGATTAACATTTATGCCTAAATGTTAAACATTAAAGTGTGACTCGTGCAAACATGATTAAACCACATGTTTGGTATTAAGTCAGTTCAGCTTTTTACCCAATAACAGTAATATTCATTGCTAGTTTGGTATTCTTATGAACTAATTGGCTCCATCCAGTTCTTGCTATCCACATCACAAACCTACCATCACAAATGCAGATCTCAGCAGAGAGGTCAAAGACTGAATAGGAACAAAGACAAACAGAGAGAGATGAAGGCTGAAATATCATACAGTAAGAGTTAATATCTAATATATGAAGGAGCAAGAGGCAAGTTAGTAATTCAAATTTAGCAATCAAAGCAAATTGTAATTTCCAAATTCTGGCGGGTTGCCATTATTTTGGTCAGGAAGAGTCAAGGTTACAAAAACAAAGGTGCTGGTTACTAGCTAGACTTCACTGTAGAAGATTTGATTTGAAGTCTAAAGATCTGATACTTTCTCCCCTGGAAAGCCTGAAGGTTGAGAATACTGAAGAATGACCTTACTGCATCCAGATATATCAGACTGACAGCTGCAGCAATATTAAAGCTTTCTGACTTAAAGTCAGTGCTGGGGGTGGTTAAGAAATGGCAGAAAGTTTCTCTGGAAGTACTAGAAGACATATGTCAGGGCACAGTTATAAGGTGGCTAGGTAGCTATTTTAACACACTGGTTGGCTCCACCAGCTATGGTATCATCCTTGTCAGATTTTAGTACATCAAATACGATGTTACATAAAATAGATTTCTAATTCAGTAACAGGCCTGGAAGTCAATTGCTGTGTAAGGATTCATGTTTATACTAGATCTGGTTTATCATAAAGGATGTCGTTGTAAGCAGTTCTGTGATACCTTGAACCACACAGGGAACTTTTCTCTCCACTTAAGCTATCGTGGCAGATCAGATCTCTGATGAAAACTTCTCATTTGGGCTTCCGTGTATAAGATGGGGAGATACTGTGATAAGTTACTGAATTAAATAATTTTAAAAATTATTTTTATCCAAAAAATAGTTGATGAAACAAGAAGTCACTGTATTAAGCTTTTAAACAAGCTCAGTGTTTATTATGTATTTTCATAGGTCTCAGTCAGCTCAGTCTGAGCTGTGTTCTTATGCAGTTAATAAAAGTTATGTCCCTTCTCACAAAACAATCTGCCATCTGGGTGCTTACTAATATATTACACAGCTGGATGCCATACATTGTGAAAACCTAGCCATTCTTCTAACTGGTTGTAATAGGTTGTTTTATCAACAGTCCCTCCAATGTGCAGGGAATTCTGTGAGGTGACTAGAGCATTTTTGCCAGGGACCTTATTGGTTAATGACTTAGGTTTCTATTTTTAAACTTATTTGCTCTGATGCCCTTTTCTGCTGTCTGTATAATTTACAGTAGGATCTCTGTCTGCATAAACATAATGTTAAACCTCAGCATTGACGTGGAACTTTTCTTTAGTTGTAGGCTGTCTTCCCTAGTCTCATGCAAATAAAGCTGGGGTAAGATACCAAGAAAAGATACCCTGTAGCGTACACAACTCACAGTCCTTCCCAGGAGAGAGAGAAGAAAGTTCAAATCAGCCAGAGTGCACTGGTGAAGGAGCCTCATTAGAAACATATTTACCTTCTAATGTCTTGTCAGGTAAAGTTGCATGAATCTCAAGGAGAAAAGATTCTGCTTAGTCTGTAGAAAATAAAACATTTGCTAACTTTTTGTTAAAGCCAGAAAGTTTCAGAAAGAGACACAGAAGCCAAAGAACAAAAGTGCATGAGTTGAGTCTCTTGAGATACGATGGTAGGTTCCCTAAAGTGTTCCCACTAGTGTTGGTCTTATATCACAATGGTCATAAGGTTTGAAAAATGAAGGAAATCCTGTGGATTATGAGCTCCATGAGATATTGGTGTAGTGCTAGATGGATTCAAAGTGTATGTCTACACTGCAGTGTAAGCCCATGCTTGAGCCCTGGCTCAGGCCTAACCCCTCTTGCATCTATGCTGCAATTACGCTAATCCACAGTTCAGACCCAGGGTCTCAGGAGGGTCCGAGCTCAAGTGAAACCAGGTCCTAGCCCTATTGCTTTGCAGTGGACACACAGCTCTGCTTGACTCGGGCCTGGGAGTCAGCCAGAAGTATCCCACAATTATATGAGACAACTTTCGTAGTCCTCTGTCCCAACAATCTGTAATCCACTTTATTGAAAATGGAAGGGCCCCCCCACCCCTTTGCCAGTAGCAGCAGCTCAGGTCAGCATTATCCCATTATCCTCTGATCACTGGTCTGAAAGCACACTATTAGAGAGCCTCCTGGGTTTGCAATAGATAGCAAACCAATCAAGCAAAGCTAACTGCTGCCTGGTAATGGGTAGGGCAGGCAGTAAAAATTTCCCACAATGCACCACTCTCCTAGGGCTAGAGTGGCCGCATTTCGTGGGTGGATAGTTGGCACTAGGGCTTCTGGGATATGGTTACTTTGATTTGGGTCTCTGCACTGCAGTGTGGATGCCAGACCTCTAGGTTTGAGCATGGGTTAGAAAAGCCTTAACAAATGGTTAAATGCAGCTATGGGATAACCTGCACCAGCAAAGGTTTCCAACCAACCCCCAGTAGTTAGGGATGGGTTTATACTATAAAGCATAAAGGTCTATATTGTTGTACGGATTTGGGGTTATTGTTTTGGGCCATCTATTTTAATAACAGACTTATAGCCAATGCTCGCTATTCCATTATTATTGTTAACTTTAATGATTCTTAAATACAGTTTAATATTCTCACATATACATAAACACACTCAAACTCACAACTACCAGGACTGTTCTGTGAAAATTATACTATACGTCTCTTGACAGCCATATCAAGTGATCTCTATATCTCACTGTCTCAGCAGTTCTTTTATGAACGAGCAACAAATAGGGTAGTAGCTTATGACAACGGGAGCAGGGAAAAGGGAGATAAGAAATAGGGATCTTACAACTGCTGGTATTTTTGAAGCTATATTTTTCTAAAGAATAAATTTATTGAAAATTGTATAGGCCACATTTTTAAAATCTGGCATGTGGGAAAGTGTCATTATTTCTTTATGAAAACTCGATGAGACAATCCATTAATATCTCCTGAATACACCTTCAGTACTTGAGTTTAATCACTCATGTACACTACTTTGTATATATAATCCAAATAGAGCACATCAGATATAGCAATAATCCTAAATGATACACAGTATGAGAGACAAAGGCAGAAATTATTCAAAGTGTTTTGTTCCTTACCTAATGATCATTTTTTATGGGAGAATCTACAACCTCTCAGTTCTAAATAGCACCAAAGATTATATTTCACAGGCAATGTCAAAGTGAGTAGTGTAACTGCTAGCCTGCAAAATTTGTCCTAGCCTGATGGAGTGGCAAGTCTCTACCTTCATTAGTTACAACTGCATTACTATTAACGGATGTACATTCTGTACCATAAGCTAGCTAAAATAATATTTCATCTTCTCTGAGTCCTTTATGTGTGCAGAGAGGAAGGTAGGATTTTAGAGATTATCCAATACCCTATTTAAATTTAGAACATTTTAAAAACAGTTTTCAAGATTTTGCAAAGCTCTGAGCAGACGTTACTGGGTTTGTGCTATCTGATATGATGAATTATTAGAGTGAAGTTAGAAATCTATGTTTACCTCTGCTTCATTTTTTCCCATTCAGAGAGATGATAAACTAAAACTTAAATTAAGATCTTTAAACTCAAAGGGAAAAGTACATAGATTTTGGAAGTGGGGGGTGGGAGAGGGATGACGAAATATTTAAATGTTTTTGGCAATGATACAGGGTAATTAAAACCATATCTATCATTATGATAAACTTATTAAAACACAGGATTTTTTCTGTTCTGAAAGACAGTAAAAACAAAACAGCAGTTTCCAGTAGTGGCACTAGACAGTAGGTAAGGCTCTATTATATATTCCATTTTAATATGTGTTTTACAAAGGATAAAAATTGCTGAAAGCTGTGACTTTGCTTAGAAGGTCTCAGAAATAAAACTTCTCTCTTGGGCTGAAGCTCAACATACAAAACAGAATATGTGTTTCCAGCATAGAAGGGCTCATCCTCAGCTGGTGTAAGTTGTCATAGCTCAATTGATTTCAGTCGATCAACAAATCAATTTTAAATTCCTCTGCCTTATGAATATCCTTAGGAGTATCACAATGTGCCCGCATTCTGTCACTCTCACATACATGTGGGAGTGGTAACTTTTTGTGAATGCTCCAGAAAAAAATAAACAAAAGGAAAAAAGAAGAGTCAAGAAAGCTGGCCCACTTTAAATAGTTTTCATCCAGGATACCACGAAAAGGTGTTTCAGTTTCATTAAGATTGTTTCTGCCTGTCTATCATATGTGCAGTTGTAGGACAAGGGAAGTAAAAAGAAGAGGAATATGAAGGCTTAACTTTGAGTTTAGTTTTTGACCTGCAGTATACAAGGTGGTGTCACATTAATACCATATGTCTGTCATCCTTTCACTGCTTTAAAAAAAATCTGCAAAGTGTCCACCATAATAGTAAAAAAATGTAGGGTTGATATTGCTTGATTTTTGGTAAAGATGGAATGAGTTTAGTGGCAATATGCATACCAAAGTGAATACTGAAAAATACAGCGCTTATGAGCTCTGATGTGAAAACTTCACTTTTTGTTTCTGCAAAAACAACAAGGAGTCCTTGTGGCACCTGAGAGACTAACAAATTTATTTGGGCATAAGCTTTCGTGGGCTAGAAACCACTTCATTCTTTTTTAAAAAAGGTACAAAGCTTAGAGTATTGGAGCAGCTGCTACCCTATATATGAAAGCAGAGAAGATACAGATATATTGCGTAGAAGCTTTGCTAATAAATAGGTAAAAATGAGATCTCAGTGATATGATATTTGCGGGAAAGAAATTTGCTGTATCATGACCTTGCTGCCAGCAGATACATTGTTCATGCCTGAATGGAGTTTCTGACAAAATCAGCATGTAATCACAAACGTTTTATCAAAAGTTCAGAGGAAGAAGATACAGTCACAATGAGTTTGACAGGGTCACTTTGAAAATGCACTCAGAATGCACTCTTGCATACCTGCCATACGAATGCTGTTCAATCAAAGGCATTTTCAAAAGATGACTCAGTCACTAGATGTATAGTAATATCTTTGGAACCCATTTCCTTGGAAGCTTAACAAGACACAATCTAAGGATAGATGTTCTTGCTCAGAGGCATATTCTGCAGTGTTATATATGCTATTTCTCATCAAAATTGAATAATTAAGTTGCTTTAACATTAACATTTATTCATGGATTTCTTCAATCTTCAGGGTCACTATTAAGCATGTGCCTCTATATGGAATTGTTGAGTGGACTGGAGGGGAAAGAGAGAGAGAGACATAGATCTAAGATTGAATTTGGTAAAAAAAATCTGTAGCTACCTTCCTAGTCATTTCTAGTAGGTTATTATGTTTCTTACCTGGTCAGATATGGAACAAATAAACACTAACAGATGGAAGTATGGCTGCTGGCTAGGATGAAATTGGGTCCTGAACCTGTCCAATAGCCAATTTACCTCCTCCTGAACAAAATAAGGAAAGCAGCAACATCTTGATAATGAATAGACACCCAACCTGTAATAAAGAACTGCTCCTCTTTGCAAAAAGAAAAGGAGTACTAGTGGCACCTTAGAGACTAACCAAGAGAAAGCTTATGCTCAAATAAATTGGTTAGTCTCTAAGGTGCCACTAGTACTCCTTTTCTTTTTGCGAATACAGACTAACACGGCTGCTACTCTGAAACCTGCTCCTCTTTGGTGTTCATTCCAGGGGACTTCACAGTTTGTTTATTACTGTATGTGTTGTGGATTCATATGCAGTCACTAATGACTGAAAGTGGTTACGAATGATTGCAGTCACTTATGAATGCAGTCACTAATGATTGAAAATGTCCACTGCCTATGAGAAATGAATTAATAATCCCAGTCCATTTCTGATAGGTCCCGACATCACAAAGCCATCATCACTTCTAGGCACCTTTCTTGGTAGTCTCTAGCAGTGAAGGAAAAGGTTGAAGGTGACTGGAGGAGAATGAGATCCTTTCTTCTTACCCTTCTTAATGCAGCAGCATGAAGCAAGCTAGCGCTGCTGCTGCTGCTCATGTTCTGTGCTCATCTATAAGATTTTGATCTCCAGTGCTATTTATATGGCACTACCCTGAAGCATCCAAACTTCCACATGCAATTTTAAAGTAGAAAGGGATTTCTTAAACAATCCTTTTCTCACAGCAAATCAAAGCAAATTTTGTCAACAAAGGCCCTGATCTTGCAAACGCTTACACACATGCTTAACTTTAACTACATGCGCAGGTGCTTGGAGGATTGGGCCCCACAATGTGATAAGTCTTATGAATTGCTGTCAAGCCAGCACTGATTGACTACATGGTAATTGGAACCAAAATAGCCAAAATTGGTTGTAATTCACATGTTTCTCATTCTGGTGCAAGTCTGTGAGCAGACGCTAATATTTCAGAGTAATTGTGCCCTATTTCAATATAACTTAAGTCAGTTACAAATCAACACACTTGCATCAAAATAACTGAAGATGTGATTTGCAAATGATTTAGTTATTTCAGTCCCAGTTACCACACAGACAAGTTCTTGAAAAGGAGTTCTGTTCAGTCTTTAAAGGCCCAAACTGGCAATGCACCTGTGTACCTCCCACAAGATTTTGATGGTCCTCAGTGTATTGGCTTCACTGAGAACCACTGATTTAATATCTAAATGTTGTTCTTTTTTTACTATTAGATTTCACGTTGCCCTTTTTGCAGGATTAAAATACTCAGCATTTACACTGCTCAGCAAACACCAGCATACTCCCTCTGTGCTTCCTATTTATGCTCACCCACTAACTAATTAATACCAATAAGCTACACACTTTCAGTGGCTTTACCCTCACACCACTGTATTCTATTCTGTCTTTCAATGCATACACTACACTTTACACAACTTGATGGAGTTCTGTTTTTGTTATTTTAATGAATAAATCCAATACTGTAAAGTTCACACTACTGCTTACAGGACAGGGGAAAAAATATTTTTAACCACTCCAAAAAAGGCTTCTATAACCTTGACAAAAGCCATCTTATCTCAGCAAAGCCAGCCTCCTTTCTCCTGGCATTTTTGCAGCAATACACAGAATAGTTATTAGACAGATATTGCTATCATTTTATGGTAAACATAATTTCTCAGAGCTTGCTTTGGAGTTGAGAGCCCACTGAAAAAGCAGCACAAGTGTATCCACAAGCAAAATTTTTCTCCAAGATATTTATTTGAATGGGAAACTTAGGGCAAATCCTGCCCCTCACTGTGGAATGCTCTAATTAAAGTAGAAAGGCTGTGATGGGTTCTCAAAGAGGGACTCTATGCCCTTTTACACCACAGGGCAAGTTATTGCCACTGCAGAATGGGAAGGAGAGCATTGGTGGTGTGTGTGCAAAGCCACTGAGGTCCATAACTGTGCAGTTTTTAACTACCATAGCCACACCACTACTAAAGCTGATAGTCTGCAGCAGTGCCTGCCTCCACCCTAAGGCTGGGGAGGGACATGATTTCTGTCCATGCTGCTCCCTGTGGAGAGTCCCTGTAGAAAGCCTATTTACTCTGGCTGTGCATAAGAATCTAAGATTTGGACTTTAGAGAGCAGATTGTGATTGGAGGTTGGAGATGTTGCAACTAGCATTTAGTGTAGAATTTGGGTTTTTGCCGTGGTTGGTTCTTTTATGGTGATGGTGATGAGGTTGTGCAGTTTTTGTGGCAAGTTCTTGGGCAGTGTCCGAGCAGTATGTCTACACTGCATTGTAAACCCATGTCTGTGGGACCCAGACTTGTGAACTTGGTGTTTCCAACCCCATGTTTGAGCCTTCACACTGCATTGTAAATCTGGGTTTACAGTTGCTGGACCCAGATCTTGCAGCTGTGCTAACTAATTCATACTGCACTACACTGACCTTCAGACTCTGAACTGTGGCTTGAGCTGTGTCCACATAGCAAAATGACAGGACTTGGACCCTGGTTTCAGGAGAACTTGGGCTCTGACTCCCCCCGGCCCATAGGATTCCTAGGACCCAGGTCATGGGTGCTTGGTGACCCAAGTGAGACTGATTTGTGTGTGGACGGAAGGGAGGCTTGGGCTCAAAATTGTGTCAGAGCCTGGCCTTAGAGTGCAGTGTAGATGTATCCCCCAAATCCTTTAGAAGGCAGAGGAAGCCAAACAAATGGTTGGAAATTGTTCCCAGAGAGTAGTTATCAGTGGTTCACAGTCATGCTGGAAGGTCATAATGAGTGGGGTCCCACAGGGATTGGTTCTGGGTATGGTTCTGTTCAATATCTTCATCAATGATTTAGATACTAGCATAGAGAGTACACTTATAAAGTTTGCAGACGATACCAAGCTGGGAGGGTTGCAAGTGTTTTGGAGGATAGGATTAAAATTCAAAATGATCTGGACAAACTGGAGAAATGGTCTGAAGTAAATAGGATGAAATTCAATAAGGACAAATGCAAAGTACTCCACTTAGGAAGGAACAATCAGTTGCACATGTACAAAATGAGAAATGGCTGCCTAGGAAGGAGTACTGCGGAAAGGGATCTGGGGTCAGAGTGGATCACAAGCTAAATATGAGTCAAGAGTGTAACGCTGTTGCAAAAAAATCAAAAATCATTCTGGGACGTGTTAGCAGGAGTATTGTAAGCAAGACACGAGAAGTAAGTCTTCCGCTCTATTCCGTGCTGATTAGGCCTCAACTGGAGTAGTGTGTTCAGTTCTGGGTGCCACAGTTCAGGAAAGATGTGGACAAATTGGAGAATTGGAGTTCAAATTGGAGTTCAACCTGTGGAACTCCTTGCCTGAGGAGGTTGTGAAGGCTAGGACTATAACAGGGTTTAAAAGAGAATTGGATAAATTCATGGAAGTTAAGTCCATTAATGGCTATTAGCCAGGATGAGTAAGAAATCGTGTCCCTAGCCTCTGTTTGTCACAGGGTGGAGATGGATGGCAGGAGAGAGATCACTAGATCATTACCTGTTAGGTTCACTCCCTGTGGGGTACCTGGCATTGGCCACTGTTGGTAGGCAGGATACTGGGTTGGATGGACCTTTGGTGTGACCCAGAATGGCCATTCTTATGTTGTTCTTATGTTCTAAAGCTCAGAGAAGAGCAACAAAAATGACTAAAGGTCTAGAAAACATGACCTAGGAGGGAAGATTGAAAAAAATTGGGTTTGTTTAGTCTGGACATGAGAAGACTGAGAGTGGACATAACAGTTTTCAAGAACATAAAAGGTTGTTACAAGGAGGAGGGAGAAAAAATGTTCTTCTTAACCTCTGAGGATAGGATAAGATGCAATGGGCTTAAATTGCAGCAAGGGCGGTTTAGGTTGGACATTAGGAAAAGCTTCCTAACTGTCAGAGTAGTTAAGCACTGAAATAAATTGCCTAGGGAGGTGGTGGAATCTCCATCATTGGAGATTTTTAAGAGCAGGTTGGACAAACACCTGTCAGGGATGGTCTAGATAATACTTAGTCCTGCCTTGAGTGCAGGGGACTGGACTAGATAACCTCTCAAAGTCCCTTCCAGTCCTATGATTGCATGATTCTAATTCCAAAATACAGTATGTGCATTATTGACCTTGAGAACTGCAAGACTTCCGGAGAACTAAAAATATGTTATCCTCAGCTATTTCGGCTGTGTAGTGTATTTATTAAAGGATAGTTTCAATGCATGTAGTTAAATCTTATGGACATTGATGAATGATCTATATTATAGGAACAATCATGATAGATAAATCTATATTATTACCACATATCAGTATGTGGTCATGATAATCACAAAAAAAAATCTTTATTTCTGCAATAGCGGATGCATTCCTGTTTCACTTTAGATCTCCTCACCTACATTGTGCTCACTAATTCATTTCTGACAGGACTATTGCTCTTTGCAATTCTGACTAACTTTCAACCAACTGCCTTTTTACTAATGAAGGAGTATATGAAACTGCAGTGTAGTTATTAGAGCAGGGAGGCTGGGTGTTCTGGGTCCAGTTCTCAAATCTACCACTGATTTACTGGACTTTGGGCCAGGATTTCAAAACCAAATACAGATTGTGGATGCCCCAGTTCTGGGAACCGATTGTCAGAGGCTGGATGCTGTGCTCTTTCTAATGTGGGTAAACAAAGACTAAAAAGGAAATTTTAAAAGTAGCAGATTTCCAATTTTTGTTTATACATATCAAGCTGATATACCATACTGTTTTAACTTGTTATTCTGCAGGTTTTCTTAAACTTTTTTTCCCCAAAAGAACTATAGTTGAACTTCACTTTGCAGTTAACTTCTAACCAGAATTCTTATTTACAAATTATTATTAATTCAATATCAGCGTTGCAACATGCACCATTCAGTTGCTTTTAAGCCTTAATTAAAATACACAATCCCACTAATTAATTATAGCAATGTTTGCACAGAGAATACTCCCTACTGGCTGTCTCAAAGCTTTTTTTCTAATTAATTAGCAAATCTCTCTTCAGTCCTACATTATTTTCAGTTTTAGTGGCAGTCTAACTTAATACTTCTTCACCTTTACCTTGCAGCTTCTACAATACCATCAGAATTACTTTTTTCTCTAAAAGTAATGAATGAAGTTATATGCTCCTACTGACTGTATTATTTTGAATATTTGATCTTCAAGTGTCCGTTTCTACTATATTTTTCTTCAAATTTCCCAGGATACAAGTTTTGCTTACAAGCACTTTGACCACATGTTCAAACGATTGCAAGACTGAATACAATATATGACACTTCTGCTGTTCTTTACTTACAAAAACATTATCCACATCAGAGTATTCCCAAAGGTTATCCAAAAAGCCTCAGAAGTTGAAGTGCTGAAATTAATAATTTTTATGATATGTAAGAAGTTATATTTGACAGATTCAAAATAACATAAAAAGTGGGCTTTTCTATAAATCACATTGTATAAAATGGAATGAAATACATGTGACTTCACAATATATCTATTGCTATAGTTAAGATTATGTATGACTTGCTACTTTATCTACTTTTTAAAGTAGTGGGTAGGTAGCTTTTTTCTTTGTATCTCAAGAATACAACAGTGATTTCACATGTTGTGAAAAAAGGAAAAACAGCACCACAAAATCTATTCACCTATACGTCCCTTATCGTCCAAACAGAAATCAGACTACGAGACTTTAGTTTGCAATGTACAAAGGAGACTTCATCGCCATGCAAAGGGACAAATCAATAGAGATGTGAAGTCTCTGAGTTTATATAGGATCATAAAACGTTTTGCAGATATCTGTTTAAAGGATTATTTTCCAAAAGTTCAGATGACACAGATAATGAGCATTTGGTCCAATGGGAGAAACGTTTTTTAAGTGTTAGTCGTGTTATATTCTTTCATACCCACGTGTAACAAAATTCCATTATATTTCTACGTTGCTTGTACAATGTGGAGTTAAGATGGTGGCACGAAAGCTAGTTGTATAGCTAGACATACAGCACTACTCAGCACTACCAAGTATAGGATGAAATGAGGAATACAATAGAAAACAATGCAGGAGTTACAGACTGAGGTGGGATCCATTCCTTTTAAATTAATTCTCTCTGCTGTAAGCTCAGTTTCGTGAGTCCCCATTTCTGCCATTAATAATATACAAGTAATAAATGTTCAAAGACGCATCTGAATCAAACCCTATTATCCAAATGTTTAAAATCAGGGCTGTTTGGAATCTGAATCTGGATCTGAAATTTTTCTACAAAATGGGCTTAATCATAACAGATCTGAATACCACTATGCTTCAGCAATTTCAAAATCAAGATCTGATTCCCAAAGGTGCAGCTTGAGTCCATCCCAAAAGAACAAAGATGGTATCCTTTCGTACAATCAGGATGTGTACTTGGTAGCAGTGATTGCAACTCAATGAGAAGAGTACTCCCAAATAACAGTGATGCATACCAAACGATTTATTGATGCTCAGGTGCCCTTGTTTAGTCTGTCTCTCTGCTCTTCTGACAACAGTTTTAGGCATCTCCATATCTGTGACGCATGCAAAAAGTATATGAATTACTTTGTTGACCATTCCCAGCATGCTCTTCCCACTAATGGTCTATCTTAGGTACTTATACAGCTCCCAACACCATAGTATTTACACAATCTTTAATGTATTTACCCTCACAACATCCCAAGGAGGTAGGGCAGTGCTATTTGTCCTAATTTACAGATGAGGAAGTAAAGCATAGATAAAGTGACTTGCCCAAGTCATACAGGAAGTCTGTGGCAGAGTAGATAATTGCACCCACTTTCTGAGTCTCAGGCTAGTGCCCTAACCATTGGACCATCCTTCCTCTCTGTTGCTATACGTGTGATTTTCTTACAGCTGTCCCTAGATGAAAATCCTGCTCAGCCCTGTAGTGCTTCCTCCAAAAATCATGCACTTGTCCAGTAACATGATAGTCTCACCATATCTCTGAGAATTGGAAATTCCCTTTACTGGGGTGAAAGACAAGCCTCCATGGCAGCCAAATTAGGAGGTTTCTATTTTTTTCTATTTTCCAAATTAGGAGGTTTTTAAGGCTCATATCATTCTGTCACCCTCTGGAAGGTTACATATTACAGACATTTAAGCAGGCCTGGTTCCATGTGGACAGAGGCATGCATGGACACTAACTTACACGGTACACCTTCTCCAGTACATTCCTATACTGATAAGCAAGCCAACTGCCTCATTTTCCAAAGGTGTGAGATTTACCACCAAACAGTTCCCAGGACCAGACAATCACTGGTTTTAGCTTTGCCCCATCGTTCTGGAAGCTAGTGCCTTCAGTTGTAATAGGGAGAGAAAATAACAGGGCTGACCATTAGGTGATACTGTGTAGTAAAGAACTTTTCTTTTCATTGAGCTTTAGAATGTAGGCCAAATCTTCAGAGGTAGGGTTGCACCTAGAAGCAGGTATTTTCACACACAAATTTGGTAATTGTATGTGCCACATAAGCCCTGCCCAACACAATTATGGTAATTTGCACATGCAAGTGTGAGGTTTGTGGGTATAACTTAGGGGCACACAGCTTTGAAAATGTGACCCTCTTTAAAAAATGATGGTACCCACTTTAAAAAAAGAAATCTCAACTCAAGGGAACAGGAGGGAGGGAATATGTAGGTGTGTAAATATTCTGCATTCAGGGAATTTTTTGTTCTGTGTAGTATACCTATAAGCTGCAGTATCTTACTTGTAAAATATGAAAATTGTAAAATATATCTGTTAGGATATAGATATCCAGGCCTGTCTGTAAAGGCCTATACTCTAAGAATTTAGGTGTATTCTTACTTAGCTAGTTATAGAGGTATAAAAGAAAGAAACAAAATCACTGTCTACTGGTGTAAGGGCCTTCTCTTACTGTGACAGTCTGAGGCCCTGTTCTTAGGCTAAGGCCTTTGGCTAAGCAGCAGAGGCAGCCATAAACTGGAAAGCGAACGGTCACATCCTCACATTCCAAACTAGTCACGCTGAAATAAGGCAATCTGGGGCTGTTAGAAAGGTGATCTGATTTATCACCTCCAGAGAAAGGGAAGTGCCTAGAAGATGTAAAAGGACATTTAATTTGATAGCATCCTGTCTGGCATAATTCACTTATCAATAGCTGGGTTGTGAAATCCTCATTTCTGTCTTGTTCTATCACTGTAGTCCCCATTTCCCTATTGTTTGTCTGTATAATGTCTGTCTGGTTCTGTGACGGATTCTGTCTGCTGTATAATTAAGTTTGCTGGGTGTAAACTAATAAAGGTGGTGGGATATAATTGGTTAAATAATCATGTTACAATATGTTAGGATTGGTTAGTTAAATTTCAGTAAAATGATTGATTAAGGTATAGTTAAGCAGAACTCAAGTTTTACTATATAGTCTGCAGCAGTCAATCAGGAAGTAAGGGGGGCAGGAAATGGGAACAGGGAATGGGGGTGGGGAAATTGAAATCATGTTTTGCTAAGGGGGGAATGGGACCAGGGACACAGGTAAGGCTCTGTGGTGTCAGAGTTGGGAAAAGGGACACTGAGGAAGGAAACTGGAATCATGCTTGCTGGAAGTTCATCCCAATAAACATCAAATTGTTTGCACCTTTGGACTTCGGGTATTGTTGCTCTCTGTTCATGCAAGAAGGACCAGGGAAGTAAGCGGGTGAAGGAATAAGCCCCCTAACAATACAATACAAGTGATGTAATTATTAAATTCCTCAGAAAAAGCATAGCAATTTTAAGCTATTAGAAACTAGATGATTTTTAATTATAGTAAGATAATCAACTAATCTTTTTCATGACAAATCAAAGCAAGTGCCTGGCACTAGGCAAATATTGTATTTTCTTTTTAATAATTTTGTTCAAAACAATGTGTGTCTTCCTGTAGACATACAGACATTCTGATGTGATTTTCCCCACTCTCTCCTGCATTTATCTTTGACATTTGATTTCCAGATGGGTGAGTGATTCTTTATTTCTGAAGATGAATTCATTTCTGCAAACCAAGGAAGCTGCTGGTTAGGGTTGAATTGCTTTGCTATTTCTATATATTAACTGATTATTTAATGTATGAGGGCTCATTCAGCACTTTAGGTCTCAATACCTCTTTCTTATTTGACTTATTTTGAACTGTTGTTAGTGAAGTAATTCATTGACAGCATTGTCACTATAGTTACCACTAAGGTAAGTGCGAAAATAAGTTTAAGTAAAAAATAAAGTAAAAAATATCATTAGTCTAAGGCATTAGGACACTGAGGCATAGCCAAGTGAAGTCTGAAAGAGGGGGAAATATGAAGATTTGCTACCTTGTAAGACAGTAGCAAATGTGCCTGGTTCGTATTTGATGGGTCTGACACTTACATGAATGTTTGTGCTTGTATTGACAAAAGTAGCCGGGGCTATAGATTGGTAATTATTTTTGAATGGTTTATAAAAGTCGTGAAGATGGAAATTCAGAAGAAAGAATACAAACATTCAAAGGATTTTAACAAAGGTGCTTTTTATGTTAAATTACAATTTTGCATCAGTCATGGTAGTAACTCAGTTGACTTAAGCAAAATAATTTGCAATGCAGTAGGCTGAATAAACCAAAGAGATGTCAGGAAAAAAAATTCTGTTTTAAACAAACAGACAAGAAACAAATGACTACAGTGATAGGAAACTTGGCAATTTCACTCTGCAGGACTTCTTTAATCATTGGGCCAAATTCAGCTCTGATGTAAATGGGTGAGACTCTGTTGATTGCAGTGTTGCACCTGCTTCCATGAGAGCTGAGTTCTCTCCATTCCCTAAGGTGACAACCCATGTTTGTTCTCCTCCTTCATTCCCCATGATTTTAAAATAAACAAAGGCTGTTAAGGCACTATGCTATATACAATGTATGTATAATAGTGTCAAAAGCATCTTTTGGTCCCATTTATTACTCAAATTTGTCCATTCTGTTTTTCGTTTAATGTACTGTCTAATTTAGGCACTTCTGCTTTCTTATTTTACCGTGGAAAAAAGCTTTGGTGTTTAAAATCATCTTACTGTCAGTCACAACTGCATCAAATAATTAGAGAACAAACGTGTTAAAGAAAGAGTGAAAGAAGGAGTATTCAGTGTTATCTAACACTTAAGATGTTTACCCTGGAATAATCAGCTAGCATTCTTTCATAGATGTAAAAATGTATGAAAATCTTAACAATTATTTATTTAATTTTGGTTCTCCAGTAATATGCCATATGTCTGTAACACTGCAGTTTGAATAGTTTGTCAGTATAATATTAAGTGATTAGCAGATACCATATCTAAGGTAGTTAATAATGTAGTTATATTGTTCTTCTGGATAACGTTATACAGTATTGCAGTAACATTATCCAAAGGTAGCTCCTCACATTCATGGATAATTCACCAGACTATCTCTAGTCTAGATAAATCAAAAATATGCTCACAGCATACTGAATATTCACAGTATACCAATGACATAAAATGTAAAAGGTGGAATGAATTAAAGTAAAATGAAAAAAATACTCATATTATTTACAGAGGGCTTGTTTTTAGAAATGGATGTTTGCTTTATAGTTGTATGATCCTTTGGGCTCCAATAGGATCAGATAAGGACAGGGCCAGCTCCAGCGTTTTTGCCTCCCCAAGCGGCAGAAAAAAATAAAACAAAAAACCTTGCCGCCGAACACGGAGGCGGAGTGATGGTGCGGCTGCTGAATTGCTGCCGGCGGCCAAAGAACAGTCGCGTACCCACCGCCGAATTGCCGCCAAGCGCAAAACGCGCTCTCACGGAGTGGCAGCCCCAGAACCCGACGTCCTGCCTTTACATTTGCCGCCCCAGGCACCTGCTTGGTTCGCTGGTGCCTGGAGCCGGCCCTGGATAAGGATTACATACGCTGCATGAAAGTTGGTGTGGAATTCCAAAATGGAGTGGAAAATAGATACACACTGCACTAAGAACTGAGTCGTGGAAATATAAACACCAGGAAACA
Source organism: Caretta caretta (assembly GCF_965140235.1). Classification (NCBI taxonomy): domain Eukaryota; kingdom Metazoa; phylum Chordata; order Testudines; family Cheloniidae; genus Caretta; species Caretta caretta. The sequence continues at coordinate 69,488,799 of NC_134214.1, read as the reverse complement.
ATGCTGCAGATGTATTCTGGATTCGCAAACTTTGGCCAGCACAGTAGGACTTTCCTTTAGAAATCTTTTCAATCTCCATTTTCTGCCATTGGTTCATCTTTTCCATCCCATCTTCTTCTGTTCATGCAGGATTTCCCCATGAAGCATAGTGTTCAGTAGGTGGATGATAGTGCTCACCCTCTTTTAAAACATTTTGAGATCTGCACATGAAAACATGATAAACATGATAAAGTTCCCCAAGTTACTTTGACTGAGAAGGCAGCAGGATTCGAGTCTCTGCCACAGTGCCTCCAGTTAGAATCCCTCCTGTCAATGAGCCTAAATATCTTTTGGTTGTTAACATTAATAAATAAATAATCTATTCTCTGAATCTATGTAATCTTGTTTCTCTTGGCATCACAGTTTTGTAGGCACAAGCTATTACTGTGCTATGTTACATATGTTAGTTGACATTTTTTAAAATCTGTTTAGTAAAAATAAATAAATAAAACCTTTCATTATTTTTAAATAGTTCCTATCAGCAAAATGCTTTCACTTTTTATCCCTTTTTTATCCAAGATATGTTTTAGCCTTTAGCCTTCAGCTTAGTGCTCTGTTAATTAATGTTTAACACTGAAGACTGTAGACAAGCAGAGTTGCTTATTTGCATTTTCTGAGCATATTTGTTATGTCTAAGAGATGACAAGCAAATATATGCATGTATTCCTATATTCTCTCTCTCTCCTCCCTCTGCAGAAAAATGTCTTTGTTCTTCTTTACCCTCCTGGATGTTTTACCCCATCTCCTTGGAAATTTTCTCAGAATAATTGTTGTAACTTAGACTAAGCTTCCGGAAATAGGCCACATATTTACAGGAAGCAAAACAGAGAACAGTAATAAAGACACATAAGAAAGGGCTAATCTAGCATGCTTTATGTGAAGAAGCTCATCATTTTTCTTTTTCATAGTTTGTGAGCATGTTCTCACAGTGCTGTTAGACCACAAGTGAGTAACATTAGTTGTCCAGTTTGAAGCATAACAAACAATGTCAGTGTTCCAGCTTTTATTATATCATTACCTATTTAGCTAACCTACTTATGTGCCTTTGATGATGCAAGAGTATTAGGACAGCAAGTGATACTATACTTGTGCAGTGATGCAGTGATATTAAATATATTGGAGTCTGTTCTGCTACTGAAGTACATGCCTAACTCATAACAATTGGTTGTCTACTTGAGAGGAAAGGTCCCAAGATTCAGCTTTCAATATGGATTTAGACTGTGAGCTCTTCTTGACCTAGACTATGCTTTTACTTGCTATACACAGCCATGAACACCTGTAGTACTATATTAAAGTGTTAAATATGACATTAGCCAGAAAATATAGTTAAGTTAGAACAGCTATCCATCTATTTCAGTGTAAGTGCTTTTGTCCAATCAAGTAAGGTTTTAAATGAGTCTGTAATTGTTTAAGCCCTACTGACATTTGTAAAATGAACCATACTAAGAAAATAGTACATCTTTTGATTTTTAACATGCATTCTTTCTCCATGTCAACTGTAAATTACATTGCTTTGAAATATTATTAGAAGGAGGGTATTGTTATTAAAATATTTATTAACCCTCTCTTTAGAGTATGCCAAGATATTTCATGTTTCAGAGTAACAGCTGTGTTAGTCTGTATTCGCAAAAAGAAAAGGAGTACTTGTGGCACCTTAGAGACTAACCAATTTATTTGAGCACGAAAGCTTATGCTCAGATAAATTGGTTAGTCTCAAAGGTGCCACAAGTACTCCTTTTCTTTTTAAGATATTTCATGCATGGGATATGGGTGTCTACTGTCCTTAGTTGCTTAAACAAATTTATTTAGGCAGCCCCTGATGAAGATCCAGTAGTTCATAGATAATAATTTGGCACTTTTCAAAATAGTGCATATTATTTATTGTCAATATTTATTTATTATTAATAGTTTGTACTGCAATAGGGCCTAGAGGCCCCAGTCAGGGCTCAGTTGTGCTAGGAGCTATGCACACACACGAAGAAAAAGCAATCCCTTTACCCCAACATCACTCCACCCTGTCATGTACCTTCTCTGCAAACAGCCATGCCAGTAAGAGGGTGTAAAACATCACTGTAGTGTCCACATTAAATCTTTCTCATGTTGCCATACAATTATATTTTGAAAAATATTTTAGTGACATATTCTTTAGAATCCATTACTCAGTGGCTGTATGTTGAGAGTTCATACATCAAGTTTCACCTTCTTTTATGGCACAGTTATCAACCCTTTTGAAAATAGTGATTGGTACTGAAAATGCTGATAACCTTTTAACTGTAATGTCACCAGGACCAGCAAGGTGCTACAAGACTGAAAAGCTGTTGCAGTCTCTGGCTACAATAGAGGTGACAGTGAAGGAGTCAGTCAGTTAACTCACCCCTGAATTATGAGGCCAAAAACCACAATATTAGCAAGGCAGAACATGACCGAGACACAGGTCGGGAAAATATGGCTGTTCCCCTAGTCTGAGGTACCCAGTGCTAGAAATGTTTAATTGTAATTGTGTAAAAATAAATTCAGTAGTAACCGGGGCATTAATTTGTGGTAAACAAAGTTACAGCTCAGACAACTGCTCAGATTTGTATTTTGTGCTGACAGGAATCAGATACCCTGACATTCTGTATGATACGCAGGCATTTCTAAACAATCTATATTATGATATCAAACCACAGTACTGTCAAAATATCACAGTGTTCAAAATTCTGTTGTTTATAAAAAGTGAGTTGGAAAAAAATTAAAACTCCAAATGCTTGTCTGATTGTTAATGCTACAGTGAAGATGAGTCATGTAGATATTGCTGATAGGATGAGTGCCTCTTATATGAGAATTTGACATTCTCTTTAATACTAACTTCATGTTGGTGACATGACATGAAGCTGGGATAATGTCCGTGTAGCACTTGGAAGGCACAAAGTGCTAAATAAGTGTATTATAAGTTAATGCCATAACAGAAAACCAATGATATGCAAGTATTGCAGGACATCACAATCCGTAGCCACATACAGAACCCAATCCTGAAACAAGAACTGAACTTTAAGCACCTGAGTCCCATTGGCTTCATTGGGATTATTCGTGCTTAAAGTTAAGTATGTATGTATTTGCAGGATTGGAGCCATCTATTCCTTAAAACTGGTAAATTTTTTTCAAATGGAAAAAAATATCTGTCAACATTTTCCATTTTCAAAAAAAAAAAAATTCCCCAAAGAACATTTTATATATTCATTTTATTTATTTGTTTTTGAATACATTTCAAAGGAAACTTTAAATAGAAAAAATGGCCTTTTGGTTGTTTTGTGATTTAAAAAAAATCAAGTTTCAGAGGAACAGCCGTGTTAGTCTGTATTCGCAAAAAGAAAAGGAGTACTTGTGGCACCTTAGAGACTAACCAATTTATTTGAGCATGAGCTTTCGTGAGCTACAGCTCACTTCATCAGATGAAGTGAGCTGTAGCTCACGAAAGCTCATGCTCAAATAAATTGGTTAGTCTCTAAGGTGCCACAAGTACTCCTTTTCTTTTTGAAAAAAAATCAAGTGTTTTTGTATTATTTTTCCTTACTGACTGTTTTGATGGGTGGGATTATTTTCAAAACTGAACCATTTTATGTTTGAAAATCCCTGATTAAACTGGCTATCTATAATATTATAAGAACCAAGGACATCAGCTAAATGACAAAATTGGCATCAGGAATAGAGCAGTTACCTTTAGGCCCAAAGAACACAGCCCTGTTATAACTATCACGTGAGTAAAGGAGAATTTCCATCAAGTATCAGGAGTGAAATCCTAGTCCCATTGAAGTAAGTGTAGCCAGGATTTCACCCCAAAAGTATTAGTGGTCTGCATCTCTTTGAGCTGTAAAAGGAAGGCACAATCAAACATCTGAGCAGATCTATTTGTAGAAGGGAGCAGTTTGAGCAGAGATCAGGCAGTCAAAACTTGTGAGTTCTATTTGTCACTCTGTCACAATTTTCTGTGTTGATTTTGGCATTTAACCTCTCTGTGCCTCAGTTTATACGCTTGTAAATTAGGTACAAATGTACCCAACTCAGAGGAATGTTGTGAAGCATAACTTAATAATAATACTTAATATGCGTATAGTGCTGTGCACTTGTTTTTATTAGTAGATAAGTAGATCAGTAAATTAATGTTTGTAGAGTGTTTTGAAGACTCAACATCCTTTTCCTCCTTCACTGCTGAGCCATGGCGAGCACACATACAAGCCACTACATCACAGCAAGAATCTTAATGAAGAGCTAAACATACAGTCAGATACTATACAGTGTGCTCTTTTGATTGTGTATGTCAGTGTGGTTACAAAAACAGCCAGCACATACTATGTTTCCGTGCTGGTTTTTGCTGAGGATGCATCTCTATGCCTTTATATTAATGAAGGGGTTAATTATACCAGCTAGAATTAACAGTATTGTATCTGAGTGTATTAAAGTGTGCTTCAAATAAAGGAAAAATATGTGATAGTATTTGAAAGCACAGCTGCTTATAACACATTCTAGATCAATGAAGATTTAACTCTCACTTCTTTACGATCATAAGAGTCCAGGTAAAACAGGCTTTCAGTTACTTCCTTCCCATTCCTACAACCAGCTTCTTAATAAACAACTTGGCAGTAGAAAGGGCTAATCAACTGAACTATCAACAACATTCTTAAATTTATAGGTTACATTTATTACAAAAATATTTTTTAAAAAAAAACAGAGTTATCAAAATTCATTTTTCTGTCAACAGAACAAAATTTGAAATATGTAAAACTCCTTATTATCTCATAAAATGTGGATCTTAAAACCTGCCTGTCAGGCTGCCTATTGAATTAGCAAATACAAAAGCTGAGCGTTTTGATGGATGCTGGCTTGCCAAAGAGGCAGCCAAGAGGATTTGGGTAGCTTTATTAAAGCTGGGTTGTACGGCAAGGCTAAGTATTAATTCTTAATATGGTCGAACACAAGGTCGGAGCACGTCTGCTGAGACTTCCTTTTCCTCTTGTTAGATTACCAGATGAGAGCTTACTGTCAGAATGCAGAACAGAGATTTAGAGGTAAAATACTAACTAGATTCTAAAGGAAAAAGAATCTTCATTTTTACCCATGTGACTACTCTGAAAAGAGGGGGAAGGGGAAATCAAAGGAAATGTAGCACATGTAAGTAAAATATAAGAGATGTAGGAAAATGGTTTTCATATATTACAAGGCCAGAAGGGACCGTAATGATCCAGTCTGACTTCCTGTGTAACACAGGCCATACAACTTGCCCCCCAAAATTCCTAGAATATATCTTTTAGAAATGGGGTAAAATCTGTCCTTTTAAAACACCATTTTGGGTTTGAATTTTCAAAATTGACCAATCTTAAGAATTGCCTACATTCAAATCATGCCTGGGGCACTAAAGCCACTAGTCACAGAACAAAAAATAGCACCACAGTTGACAGGTTTGCTGATAGCCTTAGCAGAGAGGCCAAAAGCTGAATGGGCATGGAGCTGGAATTCTCGCCCCTAGAAAAGACGTTCTGGGTCAGCTCTTGTCGTCTTTGCCGTATACCTGTTAAGTGAATGTAAAATAAAGAATCTAGAGGACTGTCAACCTGCATTTTTCAACCAGCACTAACCTTTAAAGAATAATTTTTTCTATTTTTTTTACACTGCATATGCAAAATTTGTGCATCCAGAAAAGGGAATAGGTCATGGAAACAATAGTCAAATACAAATTTACTATACTTGAGAATGAAAAATTGATCAATGAGCCTGACATATTATTTCAAGAAGAAATAATTGAAAGAATCCATTTCAACCTTAATTTACACCTCATTAGCACATTTGCTCCAAAACTATACTAATAAATATGAACAGTCTTTCCAAAAAGTGTGCTATAAGTGTGCTTTGGCAGTCCCTAGCAAGAGAAAGAGTTCCCCTCTCCTGCCGCTGACTGGCTTTGTAAAACAAATATGAGGAGTCCCTCTCCTGACTGGAGGATTTATGCTGTACTGCAGAGGTTCTCAAATTGTGGCCTGCGGACCACCAGTGGTCCGTGAGCTCCCTGCAGGTGGTCCGCAGATAATTCGCTCTAAGGTGTGCACCTGGGTGGCCGCACATGAGGGAATGAAGGGCCACCCACCTAATTAGTGGAACTGCGCAGGCGTGGCTCCACTTATTAGGTGCCTGGACCCTGGAGAAGACACACATGTAAGGTGATGTGTGGCCTTGGGGGGAATAGGTGGCAGTGGGGTGAGAAGAGGGGGTGGGGGGAATTTGAGATGTGCAGTGCTGTGGCAGCCAGAGAAAGAGGCGACTTTCCCCAGCTCCAGGGCTGCGGCTGCCGGGGGAGACGGCCCTCCTTCCCAGCCTCAGCTCTGTGCCTGCTGTGGCGGGGGAGAGAGGGCACATCCATCGCATTAGAAAGGTAAGACTACCGATATTAAAACATGAGTTGGGTGTTTTTATTTGTAGAACAAAAAACATTAATTATTATTGTTTTTTTTTAATATAGTGCTTTTAGCCTAAGCGCTTTACAATAGTTAGCTAATGGTACAAACAACATTTGGAAAGATCATTTAGTGGTCCGCCGAGACCCTCAGCAATTTTCAAGTGGTCCACGAAAAAAAAAGTTTGAGAACCACTGCTCTACTGCTTATTTGATTGGCTGATTGCCCTCCCTGTTGAGGCATAAATCAGCTACAGGGATAGAGAAGGCATCCTTGTTCTTCAACAGCAAAAGGGGATCTTCCCACCTATTTGCTCTCTTGGCAATGACTTTGATTGTTTTCATAGTCTGCCAGACACTTGGCAGAACAAATAAAAGGCAAAGTTGTAGCCCCCAAAGAGTTTACCATCTGATACCTGATTCTTCAGTGAATAGTATGTGGATAGGCACCTATTGCAGAATTGGTGTCTACCTGTGTTTTGTGCCTTATGGCAGTACATTTGGGTTAATGAAGTGCCGGCTTCTTGCCACGCTTCAGGCATATTGGCATTTTTTGGCTTTCCCTTGAGCTAGCTAGTGGGATGACCAAGAGGAACATGGATTATGTATCTGGCTAGGAAACATTGTTAGAGGTGTGGGGATTTTCTTTTAGAGTGTCTTGACATTTGTCACAACTTTATGGGGACAGCACTGCATATTTTGTATCTCAGGTGCATGTTGGCTTAACGCATAGCTGCGCATAGGGATGCAAGGGAGTGGGCCAAAAAATACAGTGAGTGGTAGATTCTGGGGAGGGCCTTTTTAAATGAGCATAGATTAGACATGCTCCTCATTCATGCCCAGATTTTTGCACCAGGAAATAGGTTGCTGTGTGGATTTGTTAGTCTCTAAGGTGCCACAAGTCCTCCTTTTCTTCTTTTGAACCCACTGGCTTGTGTCGTTATTTAAGCAGTTTACTTCATTGTACTAGTGGGAACTCTGGGTTAATAAGTGTTGGATCTCCAGTTTTGTACTTAAACTATAAACTGTATGTAGCTGACCTTAGATGACATTTCAGAAGCAGTGGCAATATGCTGGAGCACAGCAAAGAGGAAATTAACAAACAAGCAGTATTATCTAACATTTAAGAACCATTTAGCCCATGTAGTTCACTCAAGTTTTTTGCATGTGCAACAAGCATATGAGTCTGACAGGCTTTAACTGTACAAGATAAGAAAAGCAGCCCTATGGTAGGGAAGACTAAACACTAAAAAACAGCCAGGAATATTAACAGCTAATTGCTTTAAATTCTGTGCAGCTGCAAATGAAATACAGCGAGAAACATCTGCAAGCCATATTTCATTAGAGTCTGTGGACAGCAGGAGCATAACACTGGAAATCAATTGCATAAAATTGAAAAGTGGTTAAACAAACAAAAAGGAGCTTGAACACTTCCTAGCTCTATGGCTCCAATTTTTTTTTTTTAACAAGGAAATGCATGTGTTTATTCAACATGCACAAATCACAGTTAGGTTTAAAAATGTGTCTTTACCCTTTCTTGCATTACTTTTCCAATGAACAATTTTTTGCTTGTGCAAATAGCAGGCCCACTGCAAATACATAAGGCAAGAGCAAAATTCTGATTTCTGAGTACATTTTTTCTTAAAATGCATCTTTAAGTGTCAGTAACATGATCCTTCTATCAACAGAGGACTTGATATTTCAGCTTAGAGATATAGCACTGTAGTCAGTTTTCTACTTCCATATAATCCTGTTGTTAGGTCTTAAACTGAAGTGCATCACTCACAAACTACAGAACACTCACCAGATTAGTGATATAGGGTCTGAGTCTTCTTGCACAGTTACAAAAGATTCACATTGGTATGAACTTCAGAGGCACCATTCCCAATTATAAGTGACGTTAGAATTACACCCATGGTGCTTCCCATAACAAAATTTTGGTTAGCCGAAGAGGGAATGTGACTCTGTGACGCCCCCCAGAATGTCCCTTCTGTTATGCTGACTGATCAAAAATAGAAAACTTTTCCGCAATACACCGGAGTCAGAAAAATGTCAGCATGTGATTATCCAATATAAAAGGTTGGTAAATACAGCAGGGTTTAGGTTATTATAGGTTGCTATATACAGTATAATATAGTATTCATATCTGTTTAGAGGAAGAGGTAAAACAAATGAGTGTCTTCACAAGCTACAGTCTGTTTCATCAAGGCCCCATTTGAAAGTTATTCATAATGCCCACCAGTGATACAATCTAAAAACAATACTTTATACTTTTCATCTCCGAGTTCTACACAAGGACATGTAAGAAGTATTTCTTTTTTACCTATGAGGAAAAGAGAGATGTTGGTGTCTCCAAGATCACACAGACAGCTAGGTGCAGAGTTAGGGACAGGAACACTCAGTCCTTTGCTAGACAGGCTAGACAGGCTACCGGAATATGAGAAGTCATAAGTAGTTACCATTTTTCTCACACTTACTATATTTGGGCTCTTCTTAATCTGGACACATTCATAATCAGTGAAGCTAGTGTGTATATTCATGAACTATCTATCTATCAGGATTTTATATTGCCATTCATCAGAATAGTGTCTAAACACCTTCTACATAAAATAAGTAGCAATCATGAAATCCCTAGTGGACTTCATGGAGTCTCTGCCATCTCTCCATTTACAGAATAAAAACTCTGCTTGGGGTAGGGGTTTTGGTTTTGATATTTTAGATTTTCTTAAATTCTTTTGTTGTCAGTTGATAGGCATTTATTGGCAAGAAGGGGTGTCTGCATTGGGTGTCACTCTGCATATTTTAGTGAAAAATAGTAACACATTTTGACTAACAACTTTTTGGAACCAAACCCTTTTCCTTTCTTCTCCCAAATAGGTTAACTTTATAGAATTACCCATATACAGTAACTCCTCGCCTAATGTTGTAGCTATGTTCCTGAAAAATGTGACTTTAAGCGAGACAATGTTAAGCAAATCCAATTTCCCCATAAGAATTAATGTAAATAGTGGAGGATTAGGTTCCAGGGACATTTTTTTCACCAGACAAAAAACTATATATATATACACCCACACACAGTATAAGTTTTAAACAAACAATTTAATACTGGTACACAGCAATGATGACTGTGAAGCTTGGTTGAGGTGGTGAAGTCAGAGGGTGGGATATTTCCCAGGGAATGCCTTACTGCTAATTGATGAACTAGCGATCGGCTGAGCCCTCAAGAGTTAACATATTGTTGTTAATGTAGCCTCATACTCCACAAGGCAGCACGAATGGAGGGAGGGGAGACAGCATGGCAGACAGAGACACACACCTTGTGTTAGAGAGAGAGATGCGCATTGCCTCTTTAAGTATGCTGACCCTATTCTAAGTACACTGCTTTTTTAAATAGATCAGCAAGTTGAGACAGCAGCTCCTGCCAGCAAGCACCCTCTGTCCTGAGCCCTGTCTTGTGTTCCCCCGCTCTTTGGAAATGGGGTAAGAGGGGTGCAGGAGCAAGAGGGAGTTGGACACCCTGACATTAGTCCTCCTCTTCCCCCCTTCCCACCTTGCACAGCAAGCAGGAGGCTCTGGAGAGCAGCTCCAAGGCAGAGGGCAGGAGCAGCACATGGTAGTAGGGGGAAGGACAGCTGAACTGCCGGCCATTGACAGCCTGCTGGGCGACTGCCGCACCGGGAACTTAGGGAAGCAGGGAGCTGATAGGGGGGCTGCCAGTCCACCCTGGTTCCAAGTCCCCACCAGCTAGCTGCAAAGGGCTGCTCTTCCTGCAAGCAGTGGACAAAGCAGGTGGCTGCCAAATGATGTTATAAGTGAGTGTGACGAAGTGGGACTGTTCTTAATGTTTCCTCTGAATATGTAGGGGTGCCTCAGTTTCCCCTATGCATTTCTTAAGTCTCTAGGTGGTGGGATAAGGGGCTGTAATTGTTGCAGAGCAAAGGGCCAGTGTATATAAATGGCCAACACTCTGTCTCCTAGCAACTGATGGCCTGGGCCGTTCCCCCCTGCAAGGTGACAGCTAAAGGGGTTGGAGAACAAAGGAATCAGGTGACCTCCTGGCCCAGGAAAGGGACAAAGCCCAGAGGAGGAGGGGGTGGAGAGTGAGTCAGTTGGGGGCTGGCTGGGGATGTGCAGTGAAGTACAGACGTGGCTGTCTGGCTCACTGCCCCTCAAAATGGACCCGGCTGAGGGGTCCTGTTCTCTGTACTTCTGTTTTAGAGGTAAGCTCTGTTTTAGACTGTATTCCTGTCTTCTAATAAACCTCTGTTTTATTGGCTGGCTAAGAGTCACATCTGACTGCAAAGTTGGGGTGCAGGAGTCTCTGGCTTCCCCAGGACCCCGCCTTGGTGGAGTGGAGTCGCTGTGGGAAGTGCACAGAGGGGCAGAGTATGCTGAATGCTCTGAGGTCAGACCCAGCTGGGAAGGTGGAAGCTATGTGAGCTTTTTGCCCTCAAGACAATCTGCTCAGGGCAGAGGAGATTCCCCCCAGAGTCCTGACTGGCTTCGTAGGGAGCAGTTTCAGAGCATCGCCAGGGGACTCTGTGACAGGGAGCATTGCACAACTGTAAACGAGCATGTTCCCTAATTGATCAGCAACATAATAACGAAACAACATTAGCCAGGATGACTTTAAGTGAGGAGTTACTGTAGTTTCAATTTAAAAGAAAATGGTGATTAGTTTAAAATGGATCCCATTTATATAATCACCATTAGTTAAAAAGACATAGGTATAGACACATCAACACATTTTAAAATCATTCTTGATAGGGCTGTCAAGCGATTAAAAAAATTAATCGCAATTAATCGCACGATTAAAAAAATTAATCATGATTAATCGCACTGTTAAACAATAATAGAATAGAATTTATTTGAAATATTTTTGGATGTTTACTACATTTTCAAATATATTAATTTCAGTTACAACACAATACAAAGTGTACAATGCTCATTTTATATTTATTTTTATTACAAATATTTGTACTGTAAAAAACAAAAACAAATATTTTTCAATTCACCTCATACAAGTACTGTAGTGCAATCTCTTTATCATGAAAGTTGGACTTAGCAAGGTAGAATTATGTAGAAAAAACTGCATTCAAAAATAAAACAATGTAAAACTTTAGCGCCTACAAGTCCATTCAGTCCTACTTCTTGGTCAGCCAACCACTCAGACAAACAAGGCTGGTTACAATTTGCAGGAGATAATGCTGCCTGCTTCTTGTTTACAATGTCACCTGAAAGTGAGAATGGGCATTCGCATGGCACTGTTGTAGCTGGCATTGCAAGATATTTACGTGTTAAATGTGCTAAAGATTCATATGTCCCTTCATACTTCAACCACCATTCCAGAGGACATGCTTCCTTGGGAATGATGGGTTCTGCCTGATAATAATCCAAAGCAGTGCAGACTGACACATGTTCATTTTCATCATCTGAGTCAGATGCCACCAGCAGAAGGTTGATTTTCTTTTTTGGTGGTTTGGGTTCTGTAGTTTCCACATCGGAGTGTTGCTCTTTTAAAACTTCTAAAAGCATGCTCCACACCTCGTCCCTCTCAGATTTTGGAAGGCACTTCAGATTCTTAAATCTTGGGTCAAGTGCTGTAGCTGTTTTTAGAAATCGCACATCCGTACCTTCTTTGCGTTTTGTCAAATCTAGTGTGAAAGTGTTCTTAAAATGAACATGTGCTATGTCATCATCTGAGACTGCTATAATATGAAATATATGCAGAATGCGGGTAAAACAGAGCAGGAGACATACAATTCTCCTCCCAAGGAGTACAGTCACTAATTTAATTGGTGCATTATTATTTTAATGAGCATCATCATCATGGAAGCATGTCCTCTGGAATGGTGGCCGAAACATGAAGGGGCCTACGAATGTTTAACGTATCTGGCATGTAAATACCTTGTAACGCCAGCTACAAAAGTGCCATTTGAATGCCTGTTCTCACTTTTAGGTGACATTGTAAATAAGAAGTAGGCAGCAGTGCTTCCCATCAATGTAACATACTTGTTTGTCATAGTGATTGGCAGAATAAGAAGTAGGACTGAGTGAACTTGTAGGCTCTAAATTTTTACACTGTTTTGTTTTTGAATGCAGTTATGTAACCAAAAAAAATCTATATTTGTAAGTTACACTTGCACGATAAAGAGAGTGCACTTCAGTACTTGTATGAGGTGAACTGAAAAATACTATTGCTTTTTTTTATCATTTATACAGTGCATATATTTGTAATCAAAATAATATTCTAAATTGAGCACCGTGCACTTTGTATTCTGTATTGTAATTGAAATCAATATTGAAAATGTAGAAAAACATCCAAAAATGTTTAATAAATTTCAATTGGTATTCTATTGTTATAAGTGTGATTAATCACGATTACTTTTTCTGAATTAAACGCGTGAGTTAACTATGATTAATTGACAGCCCTAATTCACATAAAAAGTTGGATTCCAGTTTTTAATCTCTCAACACATTTTTAACACATCTGGGGACTCTGGGTTTCTTATGGAAATTATTTTGAACTGAATCTAAAATTCTGTTTACTGTGATTTGCATTAGGAAAATATTAATTGTATTCAGTATGTATACAGTTTTCAAAAACTTAAGTGTTTTTAGTCCTGCAGTATTCCAAATGTTCTCAATTTGGTAATATAATGAATAATACTGGAATTAAAACATTTCTTATTTCTTTTTAACAGTATCAGTCATTGTAGTTCCCAATGATGTACCAGTATTTTATTTTCCAAATATTTAGAAAACAGTTACTCTGTTCGTAGCTTTATATTATGAACTGGAATGCTGCTGTTATGCCTAATAATATTAGCAAGCTAATGAAGTGTTTACACTGACATGTACATTTTAACCTTTAATAAATATACTGTAGAAGAGTTCAATTATTGCACAATTAACCTTGAATGCTGAGGAATAGTTAGAGAGAAATCTGATGTCTGTATTAATATGCAGAGTGATTTTCCCATTAGACTACTCCACTCTGGTCTGTTAGGAGATGAATTAAAGCTATGGTAGTTTGTCTGAACTGTCTGTTTAGTTGCAGAAATGGACTAAATGGCTTCTATGTATTCTTACTTTATCTTTGGATTGGGCTCAGGTAGGGCACTATAGAGCCACTTTACTCAAGTGGGAGTAGTTAGAGGAGTCTGCCCACTGTTACAGCCCTTCGGGGGATGTGGCATGCTTCCTAAATGCAGCTGATGTGGAAGATGGTGGCATGACCTTATACCCTCCCTGCCCCCATCAGTGTGACTAGAAGGAGCAGTCCACATGCTCATGAGAGTGTATGGACTATGATTTTCCCTGGCTCTGAGTGGGAGCTACAAGGAGTGCTGCTTGCACTTTTATGCAATGGCATGTCTAATCTAGCCCATGATGTGACCACTGTCAATTGCCTTGTGATTAGGGCCCTATGTAAATCATGATTTTGGTGCACAGAAATCATGAAAATACCCACAAATCATGATTTAAAAAAATCTTTTAAAAATAGATATAATAAAGTATTTCATATAAAAATCACTTTAGGAAACTACAGCTCAGCTGTTATGTGCCTGTGTGTACCATTCTTCTGCGTGTGGAAGAATAGATTTCTGTGAGTATGTACAGAAGAGAGTGGTATATAAGGATCTTTACATGCTATCTAGGTGGGTTGTCAAATTAATTCTGTTTATATGCCGTGAAGTAAAATACTTGGCCCTTTATACTGTTGTGAATTTCTAAAAAAAAAAATAATTAAAAAAAATTGAGATTTACCAGGACTTACTTCTGACCCAATGCAAAGACTGTCTTATAGTGTACTAATGGTGAACTGACAGTGAAGTTAATATTTTAATAGAAAATCTACATCAATATAAATGCTAGTTTGAAAGGTGAAGTTTGCCATGTCTAGATTCTAGTCTTAACTAAATCATCAGCTGGGAGAAGAGCAAGCAATTCTAGATCTAGGTGCTTCTTTTACAGAGCCGATGTGCAAATATAAATAAATATGGAACAAAATATGGAAATTCTAGTTTATGAAAGGTTCTTGACCTGAAAGCCTTATTCACACGGGTCTCGGCAAGACTGGGCTCTCTGGCTGGAATGCTGATTATCCTTGAGTGGGCACTGAGAGCAGGGTGAGTTGCACAAGAAAATGAATGTTACTCATGTTTGCTGTTGTCCAAAACCTGTAAATTAGTTATAAACGCAAAGTCCTATCCTAACACTTCATGCTTTGCGTTAAATATGCTTTCTGATGTCTATATTAAATTATATGTTTTCTATGGACTATTTACTTGAATTTCTGAGTTTGTTTCATTACATTTTATTGCAGCATTTCTTGCATTTGCATTAGTCAGTTAATGAATTTTGAACCCCTTAACTTAATCTTCCCGTTTATTATTTTTACTTCTATAGGTCATGGCCCCACTGTGTAATTTTTGTTTCATCATACTGTATCCCATTTATTTTCTTGCATTGTAAAGTGCTGGATCTGTTTACAGCCTGCTAGTTTATTACCAGGGGTCATGGGTCATTAGTACAAATGGACACAGGATACTGTTTGAAATTGGGGCCTTAGAAAGTTGTCACTGTACGGAAATTATTTTAATTTTTTTTTTCTGACTGATTGTCAGAGTCAGAGTATCTGAAAGGTGCCAGATTGACAGTACAAGAGACTGATGTCCTCGAGTACAGCACAGCCACTGGGCAATACTGTCCAATCAATGTATTCTGGAGGAGCCATGTCTGACAGGCTGAGAGGGGAGTTCATTCTGCATGGCCCATTCAGTCATTGGCCTATCTGCCAGCCATGGTGCCAATTAGTGGCAATTGTGATGGTGATTTTTGATGTGGAGTCTAAAGGATTTATAACTGTGCTGGAGCTGTCATATGTAGAGTGACTAGAATTTAAAAAAAATAAAAAGATGCAGCTCATCCCTTCAACAGAAGCTCGTTAGACTTTCCTATGTGATCTGCTATCTATCTTCTGAACTAAAATGAGGTTTACATTTAAAAGAAGGGGGATTTACCTGAAAGCATGAGTGAGCATTTTGCCATTCAAATCTCTTTAAAATAAAACAAACAAATGTGCATTTCATCTATTCTCAGAATCTTAATTTCAAATATGCTTAAAAATAAAAAATAGGAAAGAAATAAAAGACAAGAAGAATATATGTTGCATACATAAATAACCATGCTTCAAATCTGCTAGTGTCCCTCAGGAGCAATGTTATCAACAAATAAAATGGAAAAAATATTGTGTATTTCTCCATGCATAGCATTACTGTGACTGAGCTGCACACACTAAATGGCGTAAAACACAAGGGGCCTGATTTATGGATGCTTTATGTTAATACTTTTACCATAAATAGCACAATTAAAGCAATTTATGTTGACAAGCCAACACAAAAATACAGGAAAATGTATTAATTGTATTTAGCACCGTGAAATGGTTAATTTACATACAACATATTAATTATATGGTGCACAGTGATGGGCTCATCCATTTGTGGACTTTGAATTTTCATCCAAAACTTCTTTCTTTGCACTTTTTAGCTGCCTAGAAAAAAAAATGAAGGGAACCATGCTTAATTATCTTTTCAAATATTTTTTTCATTTTTCTTACTAATTGGTTCTGAGCCTCTGGGTGACTACTGGAAGGATTAGGGACTACTTACATTTTTACAGAAAAATAATAAGACAATGTTTGGTATTTTAATAGCATACATTATTATTTTGGCAGTTTTTACATACGAGCACCAGGCTTAACAATAATGATATCCCCATGCTACTCCTTCCCATCCACCAGAATATCTCATGTCATGGAGTCTGAATTTCCTGTTGAATTTTTTTCTTTTGATGAGTGACAAATTCTGCCCCTTCTCTTCTGCAGTCATGGAAAGTTCCCGTTACAGTGGATCATGTGTGTGCAGATACACTGTGCAAGAACAACCATTTTCAGGGAGTAAGAGAAGGAAATCCTGCTCAATGACATCCTGATATAGCATGGTTTAGGGTAGGGCCCTGCAACATGATCGAAGCTCGATAGAACTCAGCTACAAGTATTGGCTCTGGGCCGCATTGGGTGGGAGAACAGTTTGACCCTCTCAAGCTTGAGTCTGGTTCAGGTCCTGGTTGGGCCTAAAAATTAGGCCAGAGCATACCACTAGTTTAGGGATGGGTACCAGGCCCAGAAGTGGTATGATGAACTCCTTGTGAAGACTGTTGCAATCTCAAGGCTGTAATAGCAGCCAAGGCCTGGGAGGGAGGATTTTATTTAGCTTCATCCTCAATGGAACCTCCATGTGCCATACCCGGCAATTCAGCATTGGCACCAGGGATCAGATTTAGTCCCATATCATGGTTTCCATTGAAACAGATGCTCTTATTTGGAAGCTTGTTTCGTGCTTTGCATTTCTGGCATCAAATTAGGTTTTATTAATTATCGGTGGTTCAATCAAATCTGAAATGTAAATAAAATAAAATAATAATAATTAATAATTAGTGCTTACATAGCATGCTATATAGCACTATATGTTTTCAAAGTATTATAGGAACTATTTAATCCTCACACACACCCTGTGAGACAGGCACTGTAAGCGTCATTATCACCCTTTTACACTTGTTGAAGCTAAGGCAAAGAGGTTTGCCCTAGTCATGTGCTGGTTGACTAATACAAACAATAATTTGGGAATAAAAACAGTGAGTTTGGTTTGATCTTAGTTGTTTGTAAACATTCAAATGGTGATTTTTAAGTTATTCATTAAACTGTTCGGAAATCCCCAAAATAACAAAAATGTTCACATTTATTATGCATTTGAAAATTCCGATCACAGGTTCATTATGGATCATTCCTCATTTAGTATTAGTTAACTGCCATTTAACAAGTATTAGTCAAACAGTCAAGATGCAGAACCTATACCATGTAATTTAAATGGTCTGTTGCAGACCATGAAAAGTGATTTGAATAGACAAATTAGCTGCTTATGAACAACCCATACAATAAAATTTGTTTGCATAAGCTTGTCATCTAATACATATAGTAAACATGTTCTCAGAGATCAGGACCAGATTGTGGATGCTTGGCAAAGAGAAAGTGGCTAAATTTGCAATGAATAATTTGCCCATCACTGTCCAAGGCTATGCAATGAGCCTGTAACATAGAGCATAGTGTGGCAACTAGTGGCTTATAAGTTGCCACATAGTGGGGCAACTCGTACTAGTTGGGCTGAGCTGGGTTGTTTCATGGTACTGGAAAATGAAATCTCTCCCTTCCGGAGGTAAGAAATAGAAAACCAAAAAGCAATATGTGAAAGACAGGCTACCAGTCTAAACTAAAAGAATATTTATATCAAGCTAAAAAAGTGCTGGACTTGAATCATAGTCTTATTTTTCCTCTGAAATACACAATCCATAGTGCACATTATGAAACAATATTCAGAAATCAATTATGTCCCCCTTTTTGCCACAAAGTTTCTACTCATTAATATAAAAATGGACAAAAGAAATCTGTTCAGGGCAGCAGTTTTCAGCCAAGAGTGAATTTTTACTGCCAAATTTATAAACCCCTTAAAAGCAGAGGATTATAATGGAAATGCTTGCAAACCCTTAACTCTACTGCTAGGAACTGCACCAGTGTAATTAAAAGGCCATCTGATAGTTTACTAAAGTTTTAGTATTGCTTTATTTCATGGCGTTAATAATTATAACAGCAAATGCCTTTGTTTACATTAGAAGCAGTTCTAGGACAGGACCAAGCAGATATCTAAAGTTATTCCCCAAATGTGTACATATTGCAGTTTTATATACTTATTCATATTTATATACTTAAAGTATATATTCCTCTGCTGTTGAATAATAAGAAAATAACTGCAAGTACAGATTTATGGTAAAAACATCCTTGTGTGTATGCTTCCTGCGATAATTTAACCTGCTTTTTTCTGTCTTAGCATTATAATTTTATTTTAATTAACACTAAAGACATACAAAAACACTTTGTTCTCATTGGTATGGGCAATTTGTTTCTACCATACAGAGATGTGTACAGAAACTGGCAAAATACATAATGAGGTATAGAAACTTCTGTAGATACACTTTGTTTGTGTATATAGTCCATGTATAGGCAATACCTATGTGATCAAGTATATTTATTTTTGTTCATCTTAACAGCACTCTGCTTCTCTGGGACTACCAATTAACATATAAAATCTCTGAGTAGCTTTCACATGTTAAAAACACCACTAACAATAACCTGTTCAACGTCACGCTGGCAGTAATGGTAACATTCATTACTGGGCCAGTAATAGGTTTAAGGTTCAGTATCAAGTAAACCATCAGAGGGAGAAACAAATATGTGCTTTATATTACCTGAGAGCTGAGAGTCCCTCCTTTTTCAGTGGATTACAATTTGTGTTTCTAACCCTGGTAGATCAGGGAAAATCTAACCCTAAAAAAAAAAAAAGAAACATAATTTTATAGAAAAAAAAACTATTTTAAATTATATAGAGGCTTCCAGAATGTTTTTTTCCCCTTTATCCACCTGTGCCCATCTCCCTCCAGCTTTCGTCTCACTCTGAATATTGGACTCATGATACTCAAGCAGCTGTGTGTGGCAGGCGGAGGGATACAAGTAATAAGGTTGGAGTTTGGGTTTTTTTCAGAATTCTAATTGTTTTATTTTCTTTTTCTGAAAAAATATTTGGCATGAACATAGAAGCAAAACAAAATACACAATTATTTGGTGTGTCTCTTAAAGGTTTCCTTGGCACTCGATTAGGATGAACTATCTAACTCATTCATGGTTTGCTACGCATAAATAATACATCCATGTCAATCTCATGTAATCTATAGAGATATATTAATGGGATTATAGGGCAAAATCTTGCTGACTAGATTCATGTGAGCAATACCAGTAACTTCAATGGGATTACTCATGAGAACCAGGGAAGCGTGGTTTCACACAGAGATCACGATTTCAGTGACAGTCATGTCCACTATATTGTTAGAGATATGTAGGGCATTTCAAATGCCTAGGGCAGTGGTTCTCACACTTTTTTTTTTTCACAGACCATTTGAAAATTGCTGAGGGTCTCAGCGGACCATTAAATGATCTTTCCAAATGTTGTTTGTACCTTTAGCCAACTATTGTAAAGTGCTTTGGATAAAAGCGCTATATATAAAAAAACCCTTAATAATAATTAACATTTATTTGTTCTACAAATAAAAGCACCCAACTAATATTTTAATATCAGTAGTCTTGCCTTTCTAATGCGATGGATATGCCCTCTCTTCCCTGCCGCGGCAGCCCCTGAGCTGGGGTTGGGAAGGAGGGTGGTCTCTCCCCGGCTGCCACAGCCCTGGAGCTGGGGAAAGTCACCTCTTTCTCTGGCCGCTGCAGGCCTGCACATCCCAAATTCCTCCCAACCCCTCTTCTCACCCTACTGCCCCCTCCCACCTATCCCCTATTCCCCCCCAAGGCTACCACCTCATCTTTCATATGCGTCTTCTCCACGGTCCAGGCATCTAATTAGTGTAGCCACGCTTGCATGGCTCCACTAATTAGGTGGGTGGCCCTTCATTCTCTCATGTGTGACTGCCCAGGCGCGCACCTTAGAGAGAACTATCCACAGACCACCTGAATGGAGCTCGCAGACCACTGGTGGTCCATGGACCACAGTTTGAGAACCTCTGGTCTAAGGAGTTTAAATTAGTATGTGATGCTTATCTCTAAATTTTGATTTTTTTTCCTATAGCATGACTCATATTTTAATGTTCAATATCATTGTAAGACACAAAGAAGGCAAAGGAGGTCATTTAAAAATAATAACTTAAACTGGTCAGTAAAAGGTGTAAATATTACCAGAAACAGTAGAGTTCTGGACAGTATTTGGGATGGCAATTAGCCCCTCATATTTTTAAAATCTCAGGTTTTGAAACAGTATGTTTTTGAGGTGTGTATAAACGTGAATAAGTAAAAATCTGAATTTTGAAATAGCTATGGAGTCTTAGATAACATTAAATGCATTAACCTCTTAGTTATTACTTGTTTGAATTCAGTGGAACTACTCACATTCTTAATTTAAGCATGTGTTTACAGGACCAGAAGCATACTTCGTAAATTCTTTGGGAACAGACATGAGGTTTTTTATATATATATTGGCCTAATCCTTACACAAATAGTGCCTTCAACCTCCAAGAGATACCCATCCGAGTTCGCTTTTTCAGGATACGGTTTTATGTTTATGAAACATAAATGTTCATTGCTTATACACATTTTCCTTTAATGATAACATCATCTTATATACATAATATGTTGATTTATTGGTTAATGATGGAAGCTAATATACTTATTTTAATTGTATTATACCATTGGCTGAATACATTAAATGCCTCACAGTTGTCTTTCCATAGCTAGTTTTCATTTTGGACAAACTATTAACATTTAATCTGTTAAAACAAGACTTGGATATTAAAAAATGAGCAAGACAAATGAGGACAATTCACACTTTGTTTAATGCTATATTGTTTCAACAAAGAAAATAGCCATGAATTCATGGACAATAAGTATTCTATCTTTGGAACTAGAAGGGCTGGAAACTTTTAAGGATTACTCACATCTTGCAGAACACAGGAAAATCTGCAGGAAGGTCCTAAATCCATAGATGCCAAATAGCTTTTTGCCCTCATATCTCCTAGCTCCATCATTGTGTAAGGGAACTGTTGTCCCCTTACTAAAACTCCATGGGGGTGTTTTGGTTGACAAGCTCCCAGTACCAAAAGAAAGGGGAAGGGTCAATGGGAAATCAGGACCCTGAGACTGACAGTCCCCAGGAACAACGGGGAGAGGCCAATACTCCAGGTCAGGCTGATTGACAGGGCAGGCAGGCTAATCAGGGAGTCATGAGGCCAGGGGGGTCCTGTCCTCCCTGTGAGCTGGAATTGCCTGGGTCAGACAGAGTAGGGCCGAGCTAAGGAGAAAGCAGGGGCCCAAGCTGAGTTGGAGAGCAGAGCTGTGCCAGATCCAGAGGGACCAGAAAAGCAGCCCAGGAAGCAGGTCAGTGCTGGGAGCAGAGTCACAGAAGCAGCCTGCGGAGCAGAGTCACAGAAGCAGCCTGCAGAGCAGAGCTGTCCTGGGAGGGGAGCTGCAGAAACCAGAACTTGAGGGGCCAGAGAAGCAGCCCAGGAAGCTGGAGGCAGAGCAGCAGCCGTACTGAGGCAGAGTGGAGCTGGAGCTGGGGCTGGGGCTGGAGCAGTCTGGAGCTGGGGCTGGTGAGCAGCTGGGGAGAGCGAGGGGGACCCTGGGCAGTGGACCCAGCACAGGGAGACACCCCCAGCCAAGATGCCTGGCAGGCTAGAATTGGAGGAGGATCGTAACCGTGACGGGGCGGGGGCAACACTGGGAAGAAGGGTCCTGCCACCTAGAGCCTGAGGGCGTGTGGCCACCTCCAGAGCAAGTGCCCGACTCGCAACATTCCTGCAGCACAGCCAGGGCCTGAGAAGGGGCTTGGGACTTCTGAGGAACAGACTGAACTTCCCTTACATTCCAGAGATGCTGGTTGTGATGTCCCCATGCCACAGGGTGCCGTGTTTTCCTTTAACCTTTCCCATTGTTTCCTTATTGTTTTTAATTGATTGCTTTTTAATAAATTATATTTGCTTTGAATGATAAGTGGGTCATGGAAGTGTCCAGTGCAGAGAGAGCACCCCGGAGTGGGGACACCGTAGCCCAGGGGCAGGCAAACTTTTTGGCCTGAGGGCCACATTGGGTTTCTGGAATTATATGGAGGGCCGATTAGGGGAGGCTGTGCCTCCCCAAACAGCCAGGCATGGCCCAGCCCCCACGCTCTATCCAACCCCCCCCCCGCTTCTTGCCCCCTGATGCCCCCCCCCCCGAGACTCCTGCCCTATCCAATCCCCACCCCCCTCCCACCCCCCGTTCCCTGACGGCCCTCCGGGACCCCTACTCCATCCACCCCTCCCTGTTCCCTGACCGTCCCTGGAGCCACTGCCCTTGACTACCCCCTGCTGCCCCATCCAACCCCTCCTCTCATTCCAGACTGCCCCCCCCAGGACTCCTGCTCCCATTCAACCACCCCATCTCCCTGACCACCCCCGGAACCCCTGCCCCTGACTGCTCCCCCCTCACCACCCCATTCAACCACTCCCTCCTTCCTGACTGCCCCCCTGGAATCCCTGCCCCCATTCAACCCCCCTGTTCCCCGCCCTCTGACCACCTATCCACACCCCTGCCTCCTGACCACCACCCCAAACTCCCCTGCCCTCTATCCAATGCCCCCCCACCCCGCTCCGTGCCCCTTTACTGCGCCGCCTGGAGCACTAGGACAGGCAGCCGTGCCGCCCAGCTGGAGCCAGCCACGCCACCACGCAGCACAGAGCACCGGGTCAGGCCATGGTTCTGCAAGAGCCCTGCCGCCCAGAGCATTGCGCCAGCGGCACAGTGAGCTGAGGCTGCGGGGGAGGGGGAACAGCAGGGGAGGGGATGGGGACTAGCCTCCTGGGCCAGGAACTCAGGGGACAGGCAGGGGAGGCCCGCGGGCCATAGTTTGCCGATCTCTGCTGTAGCCCTTGCCTGAAGTGACCACAACAAGGTTGGGGGTCGAGAGCCCCCCCCCCTCCCCGAATCCTGGGCCCAGCCTTGTTGGGGTTACGAGGACTCTGCCACACAGGAGGGTGGAAGGGGAGCCCTTGAGGTCAGGCAGGCCTGTGGGTAAAGGGAGTGGGAGTGAGCACTCAGATCCTTTCGCTAACCCACTTTACCGGGGTGGTCTATAAGCCAGGAAAGTTCCCCACAATAGTGGGACCATTCCCCTGCTTACAATTGTATTAGGGCCCCTCCATAATATTAAAATAATGTTATGCCATGGAAAATGAATACAATTGGGATTCATATTCAAGATTCCAGAGTCTGGTGACGTCCCTGGAACTGAAAGGGTATCAAAAGTAACCCCTCTGACCTATGTGTTTGCGGTGTAGAATGTCAATATTCACATATTCCTGACCCTCACAGGGATTTGGCATTATGTGACACTCTGAATAAAACATAGCTCTTTAGAGCAGAAACTCTTTCTGTCGTGTTTTGGAAAGTGCTAGGCTTATTGAGAATGGAACCAGAAATAGATCATAATAATAATTGTTCAAGCAGTCATGTTATTAAAGTTGTGAATTTATATAATCTATTCTAATGGGAGTTAAGAAAGAGCTCACACTCTAAATTCACAGGATATTCACCAATCCTTTGAAAGCAAGCAAGGATAAACACTAACTGAATGCAGAGTACTGTTGATTGAGTTGGGAATATATAATAATTACAGAGTAATCCAAATAGAAAAGTTTTAAAATCCTGTCCTTTCAATTTTAGAACACTGAGGTTTATTTTGCCCTGACATCTTTATAGTATCTCACCTGTCAAAGATTTTCATAGATTTGAAAATCTGTCCTCTGTTCCACAAATTAAATGTCACTGTTAGTTTACCTCATGAAAAATGAAGTATATCTGAGTGTTGCAGTCATGCTATATAAATAAACAGTTCACCTTTCACTTTGTTTCTGTGCAAGAGAAGCTGACTGATATTTGATTTTTAGTGAGACTTGTTTTCTCTATTGAGTTTTACAGGTCAGTACTGTGGTAATCCATGCTTTCTTCACTGACAATACTGGGTTCACATAATGCATTTGAAAAATGCAATGATCTACATCTATGCCCTTCATTTTTGGAGAAGTCGTGTGAGATAGGAAGCTTGCAACCAGTGCACATGTGATCTAGACCTATAGTAATCATTAAATATTTCCTGCCAATCAATGTGTATGCAATACGTACCTCTGGCCAGCTTGTACATTTAGCTAAACTAAAGCACACAAGTCAGTATCAATATACCAGTAGTTATTGTAACTACTTATTGTATCAGTATTTATGCATAAGTGTTGAAATAGATTTGCCAGGCTCATTTCTACTTGGAGGATATTTTAGTGACCAGAAATCCTTAGGGCCTGATTCTTGTGTCCATTCTGGCTACTGTGCATGGAAGTGGTGCAGAGCAGCCAGAAACCAGCCTAACCAGAACTCTGGAGACTTAAGCTGGTATAAAGGAGACTCTCCAACTGGAGCAAGGCTATGCCAGCCTCTCTATAGTCCCTGAAACACAGGGTGTTTACAGCAAGAGAGGAGCTGGACAAGGTATTACTGAGCCCTGGTGATTGTGACTGCTTGTTTAACCTCTTGAAGACATGGACAGCCTGAATCTGGAAGTAATGTGTTCTTTTGTGTACTTCATTGTACTCTGGCATTTCTGCACATTCTTCTGAAGTATCAGTATTGGGCAGTATGAGATGATGGTCACTGGTCATGATGAAGCACAGAATTACTGAATCGGCATCCCAGGCCAATATGCACAAACCATTGTTCCCAGCATTAGAATCATAGAAGATTAGGGTTGGAAGACACATCAGGAGGTCATCTAGTCCAACCCCCTGCTCAAAGCAGGACCAACACCAACTAAATCATACTATTCAGGGCTTTGTCAAGCCAGGCCTTAAAAACCTGTAAGGGTAGAGATTCCACCACCACTCTAGGTAACCCGTTCTAGTACATCACCACCCTCCTAGTGAAATAGTTTGTCCTAATATCCAACCTAGACCTCCCCCACTGCAACTTGAGACCATTGCTCCTTGTTCTGTCATCTGCCACCACTGAGAACAGCCAAGCTCCATCCTCTTTGGAACCCCCCTTCAGGTACTTGAAGGCTGCTATGAAATCTCCCCCACTCTTCTCTTCTGCAGACTAAACAAGCCCAGTTCCCTCAGCCTCTCCTTGTAAGTCTTGTGCCCTAGCTCCCTCATCATTTTCACTGCCCTCCACTGGACTCTCTCCAGTTTGTCCACATCCTTTGGGGGGGGCGGGGGGGGCGGGGGGCGGGAAACTGGACGCAATACTCCATACTCCAGATATGGCCTCACCTGTGCCAAATAGAGGGGAAAAATCACTTCTTTCGATCTGCTGGCAATGCTCCTACTAATGCAGCCCAATATGCTGTTAGCCTTCTTGGCAACAAGGGCACACTGCTAACTCATACCCAACTTTGAGGATTGTATTTCCTCAAATGATTTTCAGAATCTTAGAAATGCCCATCCTGCTTTGGTCTTTAAGAGTTATTTGACAGAAAGTATACACCGTTTTAGCTGACAGATGTTATTACTTGTCTATAGTCTTTGTTTTTGTCTAATACCTTTGTACTGCACAGGCATTTTCATATCACAACTTATTTAATTGAAGTTATTTTAGCCTATTGTACTACACTGATAAGATTATTCTTATCTCAGTATTTCACACTGTTACATAATCCCACCCTAGTACATGTACACACCTATACCTGTCTCTGTCTCTCATGGGAGTGTGTAAGTCACTATAAATGAACTGGGTTTTATTTTTAAAATTCATCCATTTCTATTTTAGGAAGGAGCATAACATAAACAGTCTGCCATTAAATTATGGCCAGGTATACCACTCAGAATACATTGTTCTGGCAAGATCATGCTTCGCTGAAGCAGCTACCTCAGGTAGCCAAAATTGCCATGACCTGTCATGTACAATGAAAAGAGATGCACTGGCACATGTAGAGATTGTGTCTCCTTGAGGTTACTGTAACTTTATTGTGATAACCCCCCAAATGCACCTGGTGCTGTCCAAAACCATACGCTAGGCCATGGTCCCAAAGAGCTTCCAATCTAAAAAGGCAAAACAAACAAACAAATGGTCTGAAAACACGCAAGCTAACTAACTCTCTGCCTGACCACTAGTATTTTCCCCATTTAAAAAAAAACATTAACCGTTAACCTTTGTCTGTTTTGTTCTTTCCTCTGCCTCTTCTCTGGATTGATTTTCTTTTAGTTTGCAAAATGTAGCTCCTCGACCACTACACAATTATCTGTCCTGTTAATGTCATATCTGAGTACCTTGCAGTCTTTAATGTGTTTGTCCTCATAACACTCCTGTGAAGTAGGAGAGTGCTGTTATCCCCAATTTTTCAGACTGGGGAACTGAGGCACAGAGAGAGAGAGAGACTAAGCCCAAGATTACACAGGAAGTCTATGGGAGAGCAGCAAATTGAACCCATATCTCCTGAGCTTGCTGCTTAGCTCTTTAACCACTGAACAGTCTGTGTTCCCAGCTGCCCATGGAACCATCCCAACTACTACATTCTTTCTTTGCCCATTTAAAGCCAAACCAAAATCACTGAAGTTCTTGCCAATGCCAAAGAACTACCCTACCCCATAACACCCAATCTAACATTTACTAACACAGCAACCCCCAAACCTTTTCCTAGTCTCCCTCCATTTAGTCAACAGAAATGAAGAGATCTATTTCTGATATGAAGCAAAAAGAAAAGGAGGACTTGTGGCACCTTAGAGACACCTAACAAGTCTCTAAGGTGCCACAAGTCCTCCTTTTCTTTTTGCGCATACAGACTAACACAGCTGCTACTCTGAATCCTGGTATGAAGAGAGATTGAAAAGACTGGAACTAATTGTCTTAGAGAAGTAATCATGTCCCCTGTTGTTAGTCGCAAGAACAAGAGGAGCTGGCAAAAATCAAACCTGGCACAAGATAGAATAGAGGTGAAGAGCTTGGCTGGTTTCAGAAAAGGATTGGACATTTATATGGATTAAAAAATATACTGAGTTGAAATAATAAGTATTTAAAAATAAGTAAGAATATTGGAAGAGTGGAAACTCCTGATGCTTCAGGGTATAATCCAACTTGGGATCCACTATGACCATTTGTATGAGGATATCATAAAAACAATGCGTGACATGAGGGAAACAGCTTGCCTTTTGGGGTTTCTGATCCACCTGGCTTCCCTGGGTGGAGGAAGGTTGGTCAACTGGGGCTATGAAGTGAACTATAAAATAAAATAAAAAAGCAATTAAAATATAATAACTTGAATCTGAAATAAGAGACAACCACAAATACTAGAACTAGGGGAATGTTGGCCTAAGGTCATGCTATCCCCCCTGTCCCCCCACCAAAAAATCAGTCATTTGTCCACATTAGTGACCAGTGTTCTGAAACCACCAACATCTCCTGTTTTCCATGTTTGCGCTCATTAAATTAAAAATGTCTGGACTGAGATCCTCAGTCAAGTTTCAGATGGCAGTGACCTTTTACCTCAAATTATACATCCCTCACAAGTAAAGGATTGTAATGGAAATTCTGACAAACTCTATTGGAGTACTCTGCACTACTATATTTCAAAGGCCATCTGATAATCCACGAAAGTTTTTAGCATTGCTTTGTTTCATGTAATTAATAGTTATGACAGAAAATGACCTTGTTTACTTTAAAAATAGGACTGACAGGACTGATGAGCAGATGTCTCAAGTTATTCCCGAAATGTGTTCATATTGCAGTTATCCAAATAGAGTCATCATAAATGTCAGTGTGACCTGGATTGTTGAGCAAAATAGTAACACTATTTTGCACTTTCAGTGGAAAAGGTGTCTGTGTAATTTTACAGGAACTTGAAGGAGTATACTACAAAGCATTTTTAAATGGAGAAATAACAGGATCCTGTCTGGTTCCTATAAGAGACGCTATTCGGTGCTGGGTCGCTTTAAGTGGAGGAAATGTTCATTAAATGATGCATGCACATGCACATAGACACAAGCATTCAAAGAATGATAAAATGGAGTTTCCTCACTCTAGACACTTTATAGCCCCTCCTTTTAGGACCACTTTGCAGCACATATGGTGTGTAAAATCACCCACTCTTTGGAGACACCTATGCTGCATGAATACATGTGGTGAGTTAACAGAGTTTCAGCCTTAACTCTGAATATCCGGCCTAAAGAGTTTAAATCAAAGATTTTACAGTATCTATTGTGTGAATGTAGTTTTCTGTGCTATTTTGTCTATTTTTTTTTACAAAAATTTACGAATTCAAAAGGCTATCTCACAGAACTGTATATAACAGCATGATAAATCATATCATGTATACATGCTGGTCTTAGACAGTCTTAAGATGCACTATTTACTAGGTAGGTCATAACAGCTTGTTTGGAGCTGAGACACTCTAGTACAATTACCTACCTTGAAATTTTTTTAAATGTGAAATATTAACTCAATAGGATGAAGTTGGATTGTATAAATATATATTTAGGGATAAAGTCGCATCACAATAGAGGCTGATTTAGATTCTTAAAACTCCCATTAGTAGGAAAAGGAAGTAGATGAATAAAACCTTGTCTGACATGGATAAAAGCATCCTTGGTGTAAAGATAGTAATTACGCATTAATAAAAATATATTGTGGAACCTGTATAGCAACCAATACTCAAAGCTGAATGTCTCAACTATCTTATGTAAAATAAAATAAATAAATAAAAACCAAAAGCAATTTAAACACATTTTATGGACTAATCACTTGCCAAAATATATTTCCCATTGCAGATTATCTTGATTTGCACTGTGTGAGTGCATAAAAGTGTGTCAGATATGTAAATATTTAATTGCTAAAAAAATACCCTTAAATTGAGAAATCAGTTGGTTCCAATGTGTGGCTGCAAGCCTGGAAATAACTGCGTGCACGTCAATTGCTACACTGGCATTGAACCTCACATCCCTCCTCCCCCTCGAACTTCACTGGTACTCTGCCTGGCACAACAATCTACTCATGTGTTATTGGAGCCTTAGTATGTGGGTGTTTTATTTAAAGTGGTAAATAAGAGCAAAGTAGGGTTTTTTTTCTATTTCTGTGTGCACGTAGGGGCTTCTGTTGAACTCAGTGGCACTCCTGTGCAGTATCACAGCATAATTTGAAAGTAGACATGTAGCTGTCTGCCAAGTCCATGTACACAAAAAGTGAACCTAGAGTAAGAGGCGATGCTGTGCACTTAGGGTCTGGTCCAGTGCCCATTGAAGTCAATAGAAGTCTTTCCATTGACTTCAGTAGGTACTAGATTGGACCCATAAGCAAGCAAGCTCACGAAAGTCATATGGACTACTCACAGGAGTGAGGGTTTGAAGGATCAGGTTCTTAATTTGTACAGCACCGTTAATGCACCGAAAAACATTTTGGAGTTCAGATTCAATAGAAATACTGACTCCATTTGGCAATACGGGCACTACCAGCCTTTGTGGCAGTACAATACAGATGATACTAAAACCCCCATTCACACTCTTAGACGAATTGCAGTACTGCTTAGAGGCTTCAGCCCCATTGTGCTAGGCCCTGTGCAGACACATAACAAAAAGATGGTCTCTGCTCCAAATTGCTTATAACATATTTCTAATGTGTCAGTTTTCTTCTTTTACTTGTTATCCATCTGTTCTGCTTTGTTTAGTGTACCAGGCAACCAAAAATACTCCTTGGACAGGGGAACAAGAGTTAGCCCTAAAGTACAATCACATTGTCATTTTATTTTACAGTGGTAACATTTCTTCTTTCAGTGCATTTTGTCCCTGAAAGAAATTTGAGTTCAAAAAGGCTTACAACCTGGGAAAGATGCTACACAAAGAAATATACAATTCTAAAAAGAAAACTTCGCTTCAGAGTGCACTCACCTGTAAGTGCTCTTGCTGCTTCTTTCATACTTATGTTGAAATTGATGTAGGCCATGGAACCCTTCAATACAATTTAGCCATTGGCGGCACCAAAAATAATTTAATTATGGCTACTGAAGTGTATGATTTGAGAGTACAGAACACAAAGGTGTTGTTTGTTTTGATGCTGTGAGATGATTCCTGTTTCATTGCAGAATTATTTTCTTTTGTATTTATGCTTAATTTTCTACTTTTCAGAACAAAGTGATAATAGGAATGCTTTTGTGCTTGAAGGCATAGAACTCAGAGTCAGGAGACCTTGGTTCTATTTTCATTTCTGAATGAGATTTCCTGTGTGGACCTTGGAGAGGTCAATTAGCCCCAAATTTTTGCAGGTGACCAGTGATTTTGGGAGCCTCAATTTTGGGATCAAATAGAGAAATCTGAGCCCAATTCCAACAGGTATTCGACACAAATCAGGTACAAGCATCAGTTGCCTTATGTGTAAGATAAGGATCATGCCTACTTCACTGGGTCTTGTCAAGATAAATATGTAAAGTTAGTAAACCATGTTGAAATTCTTTGGATGGAAGCTGCTGTATAAACATACAAACATAAATTATTGGGCCAGGTACCTTCTTTTTGTTATGGGTTTGTACAGGTCCTTGCACGGGCGGGGGCCTTGATCCTGACTAGCATCCCTTGGTGCCATTCTAATGCAGATAAATAATAATACTATCATTTATTATTATTTTAATTCACAAATGTACTGTTGCTTTAGAAAAAAATAACTGTATTAACTGTATGGTTGTCAATGGTTTGTTTTAAAGATAGAAGTGAATATTTTAAGTGTGAGTATTTTCACTGAAGAAAAATATTGCAGCTGCTGTTGATTATCGAGTGCATGAGAGAAGCAGCTAAAGAAGCACATCCCCATCTGTGAGGAAGCTCTAACTGAAGTCAATGAAGTTCATGGAAGGAGAAAGTGTTCGGTTTAGTTTTAAAAAAATCTGATATACAGAAAAAAGAATCTGAGGGTTTTTCAAAATGTACTTTTGTGTGTATATACTACATTATGTTTTAAAACTTTCGGGAGTTTTATTTATTTCATATTTTTTGTACCTCATCATAAATGGGACTCTTTTTAGTAAGAAGTTTGCCATCCTTTTCCATATATACAGAATTCCAGTCTCAAAAAAAAAAATTACCTCACTCCTTGAGTCTGTAGCAGTTCTTTTTAAAATAACTGTGAAATTCCTCTGGAGAAAAAGAATCTCTTGCCTTTGAAACAATGATTTCAAGTCACCTGGGGCTGTGTGTTCAGATCAGTCATTTATTTGTGTAGCATTGTTCCTTTGTCTGTTTCGTTTGTTACTGTTAGTAGAACCCTCTAAAGATACATTTATTGTCTCTTTAGAGCATTATATTGTATTGATATTTTGTAATAGTGGTATGAAATCAGGACTGAAAAGATGGTAGTCTGAGGGAGAAAGACAAACTTACCTGAGTATTGTGGTCAATAACAAATGGTTCTCCAGAATGAGAATCTATCTGCCAATTTAAATTCTTTATATTGATTTTACAAACTAGTTGATGAAGAAAAATGGCTAGACATCACAGAAAACTTTTGAAAACTGTGTATCTCTTTTGGACTAATCACTTCACACCCAAGAAGAAGGAGATAGCATTTATTAAAAGCAGTCTATTTTTATGTAAATGATTAATTATAGTCTGAAAGGTAAAGCATTTTGTCAAGTTAACACACTAGCCATTCATTCATACGTACATCATATTTCTCCACGTTACTCTGTCACTCTGATTGTTAGAACATGATGTACCTTTTAAAATATTTTTTTTACATCTACCTATTTTTTTCCACTTTCTTGGACGCCTCCTGAGTTAACAAGACATATCAAAATTAAAACAGCAGCAAGAAAATCATTTACCAAGGTGAAGCTGAGAAAAGCAAAAGTGACAGCAGTTATAGGAAGAAGCACTGGCTCTTGAAGTTAAGCTGCTCTGTCACATTCCATCAGCTGGACCATTATCTGGCACAGGAGGGCTGTAATAAATTGTCAGATTTGCTTCTTAGCCAAAATGATGGAATGGAAATTGTGCTGCGTATCTTAGGATGGGAGAAAAAAACAAACAAACAAAAGCATGCATATGAGGAAATCAGCTACAAGACCTGCTATGATACATAAACCTGATTTCTGTAATGTAGTTCTTAGAAAAGCTCACAAGATAGAAGCTGGGAGATAGACATTTTTCCACAATCTTTTTTCAAGGAAAACAAGAGAATAAAAGATCAGGCAAAAGGAGTCACTAACAAAAGTGAAACCAACCAAATGGGTTCTATTTAGACTTCTCTTTCTCTTCTTCAGTAAAAATTAGAATGAATGAGCATGCATTAGATCTGATCACTGTCTTTTGGATATCAGTGTCTGGTACTGTAGTACTCTCACTAAGCAAACTGTTACAAATATTCAGCATCATGATCTTCTAAGAACCAGGAGAATTATCTATTCCCTACCTTGTTTGCCTGGGGGTCAAAGGGTGTTGTGTGGCTAGCGGCGGACACATGAATGTACATGGAAATACTTTGTGGGGATTAAATGGTCTGTATTTAGAAAGCAGCTGCTGAACATATAGCTGCAGTATGTATATCAGATAAAAATACACAGTCTTTTCATAAGTGTTATTTTTCTCAGTAGAAATATAATGCAAATGTATATACACAAACAAATAAGTTAATTGATTAAGAATGTTTTAGACTCAACTACCTAAATAGGAACATAAGAATGGCCATACTGGATCAGACCAATGGTCCATCAGGCCCAGTGTCTTCTGACAGTGGCCAATGCCAGATGCTTCAGAGTGAATGAACAGAACAGGGCAATTATCAAGTGATCCATCCCCTTTCATCCAGTCCCAACATCTGGCAGTCAGAGGCTTAGGGATACCCAAAACATGGAGTTACATTCCTGACCATTTTGGCTAACAGCCATTGATGAACCTATCCTGCATGAACGTATCTAATTATTTTTTGAACCCAGTTATACTTTTGGCATTCACAACATCCCCAGGCTATGAATTCCACAGGTTGACTGTGCATTATCCGAAGTACTTCCTTTTTTTTTTGTTTTAAACCTGTTGCCTATTAATTTCCTTGGGTGACCTTCCTTGGGTTTTATGAAGGGGTAAATAACTCTCCCTTATTCACTTTCTCCACACCATTCATGATTTTATAGACCTCTATCATATCCCCTCCAAGCTAAACAGTACCAGTCTTTTTAATCTCTCCTCATACGGAAGTTGTTCCATTCTCTTAATCATTTTTGTTGCCTTTCTCTGTACCTTTTCCATTTCTAATGTATCTTTTTTGAGATGGGGCGACCAGAACTCCATGTCATTTTCAAGATGTGGGCATACCATGGATTTATATAGTGGCATTATGCAATTTACTGTCTTATTATCCATCCCTTTCCCAATGATTCATAACATTCTGTTAGCTTTTTTGACTGCTGCACATTGAGCAGGTGTTTTCAGAGAACTATCCACCTTGATTCCAAGATCTTTTTCTTGAGTGGTAACAGTTAATTTAGCCTTCATCATTTTGTATGTATAGTTGGGATTCTGCTTTCCAATATGTATTACTTTGCATTTATCAACATTTCCTTTAATCTGCCATATTGTTGCCCAGTCACCTAGTTTTGTGAGATCCATTTGTAACTCTTCGTAGTGTGCTTTGGATTTAGCTATCTTGAGTAATTTTTTATCATCTGCAAACTTTGCCACCTCACCATTTAGCCTTTTTTTCAGATCATTCATGAATATGTTGGACAGCACTGGTCCCCCCAAACCTGGGGGGGGACTCTGCTATTTACCTCTCTCCATTCTGAAAGCTGATCATTTATTCCTACCCTTTTTTCCTGTATTTTAACCAGTACCGATACATGAGAGACCTTCCCTCTTATCCCATGACTGCTTACTTTGTGTAAGAGCCTTTGGTAAGGGACCTTGTCAAAGGTTTTCTGAAAGTCCAGGTACACTATATTTATTGGATCACCCTTGTCCACATGTTTGTTAACCCCTCAAAGAATTGTAGTAGTTTGGTGAGGCATAATTTCCCTGTGCAAAAGAAGTGTTGACTCTTTTCCAACATATTATGTTCATCTATGTGTCTGATAAGTCTGTTATGTACTAGTTTCAACCAGTTTGTCTGGTATGGAAGTTAGACTTACCAGCCTGTAATTGCCAGGATCACCTCTGGAGCCTTTAAAAAAAATTGTGGTCACACTAGCTATCCTCCAGTCATCTGGTACAGAAACGATTTAAGTGATCAGTTACATATCACAGCTCATAGTTCCGCAATTTCATATTTGAGTTTCTTAAGAACGCTTGGGTGAATACTATCTGGCCTTGGTGACTTATTACTGTTTAATGTATCAGTTGGTTCCAAAGCCTCCTCTATTGTCACCTCAATCTGGGACAGTTCCTCAGATTTGTCACCTAAAAAGAATGGCTCAGGTGTAGGAATATCCCTCACATCCTTTGCAGTGAAGACCAATGCAAAGAATTTATTTAGCTTCTCCGCAATGGCCTTTCCTTGAGTTTCCTGTAGCACCTTGATCATCCAGTGGCTCCACTGATTGTTTGGCAGGCTTCCTACTTCTGAGGTACTTAAAAAAATGGTGTTAGTTTTTAAGTCTTTTTATTTGCTCTTCAAATCCTTTTTTGGTCTGCCTAATTATACTTTTACACTTGACTTGCCAGAGTTTGTGCTCCTTTATATTTTCTTAAGCAGGATTAGACTTCCTGTTTTTAAAGGATGCCTTTTTGCTTCTAACCACCTCTTCTATTCTGTTGTTAGGCCATCATGGCATTTTTTTGGTCCTCTTACTATTCTTTTTAATTTGAGCCTGTATTATAGTGTTTTTTAAAAGTTTCCATGCAGCTTGCAGACATTTCACTCTTGTGACTGTCCTTTTAATGTCTGTTTAACTAGCTCTCTCATTTTTTGTAGTTCCCATTCTGAAGTTAAATGCTACTGGTGAGGGCTTCTTTGGTATTTTGTCCCATCCCCAAGGATGTTAAATTTAATTCCATTATGGTCACTGTTACTGAGCAGGTCACTTATATTCGCCTCTCAGACCAGATCCTCTGCTCCACTTAGGACAAAATCAAGAATTGCCTCTCCCCTTTTGGGTTCCAGGACTAACTGCTGCGAGAACCAGTCATTAATGGTGTCTAGAAACTTTATTTCTGCAACCCATCCTCAGGTGACATGTATCCAGTCAACATGGAGATAGTTGAAATCCCTCATTATTATTGCATTTTCTGAGCATTTCACAATCAACCATCCTGGTCAGGTAGTTGGTAGTGTATTCTTACTGCTATTCTCTTAGTCAAGCATGTAATTTCTCTTCATTTAACTGAAGCACAAAATAGAAATGTAGGTTAACAAGAGTAGTAACCAATATACCCTATCAGTTATTTTGTGCATACAGTAGTCAAACTTTGGATAACATTGTAGGGACCTAATATAGAATCAGAATTTTCTGAAATATTTGCAAGGTAGGTGTCATAAATATAAAGGGAAGGGTAAACCCCTTTGAAATCCCTCCTGGCCAGGGGAAAGCTCCTCTCACCTGTAAAGGGTTAAGAAGCTAAAGGTAACCTCGCTGGCACCTGACCAAAATGACCAATGAGGAGACAAGATACTTTCAAAAGCTGGGAGGAGGGAGAGAAACAAAGGGTCTGTGGGTCTGTCTATAGTCTGTCTTTGTCGGGGATAGACCAGGAATGGAGTCTTAGAACTTTTAGTAAGTAATCTAGCTAGGTATGTGTTAGATTATGATTTCTTTAAATGGCTGAGAAAAGAACTGTGCTGAATAGAATAACTATTTCTGTCTGTGTATCTTTTTTGTAACTTAAGGTTTTGCCTAGAGGGGTTCTCTATGTTTTTTAATCTAATTACCCTGTAAGATATCTACCATCCTGATTTTACAGGGGGGATTTCTTCATTTCTATTTACTTCTATTTTTATTAAAAGTCTTCTTGTAAGAAACTGAATGCTTTTTCATTGTTCTCAGATCCAAGGGTTTGGGTCTGTGGTCACCTATGCAAATTGGTGAGGCTTTTTATCCAACATTTCCCAGGAAAGGGGGGGTGCAAGTGTTGGGAGGATTGTTCATTGTTCTTAAGATCCAAGGGTCTGGGTCTGTAGTCACCTAGGCAAATTGGTGAGGCTTTTTACCAAACCTTGTCCAGGAAGTGGGGTGCAAGGTTTTGGGAAGTATTTTGGGGGGAAGGACGCGTCCAAACAGCTCTTCCCCAGTAACCAGTATTAGTTTGGTGGTGGTAGCGGCCAGTCCAAGGACAACGGGTGGAATATTTTGTACCTTGGGGAAGTTTTGACCTAAGCTGGTAAAGATAAGCTTAGGAGGTTTTTCATGCAGGTCCCCACATCTGTACCCTAGAGTTCAGAGTGGGGGAGGAACCTTGACAGTAGGAGTGAATCTTTATACTGCACTTCCAATCCATTCAAATATAGCTGATTGAGAATATTCTGTAAATTAGAAGATATCACACATAGGCATCAGTTAAATCAACTGGGGCCTTGTCTTTCCTCTGAATCTCCCATATTGCAACAGTCTGGTTAGTTGCCATTTGCGAATTTTTCATTAGCTCCGGAGTCGTATATGGGTTGTATAAAAACTCACTTCTCAAGAATGTGTTTTAGTGAGGGTTGGGCATCCAGGACAGTGAAATCAAGTATATACACAAGAGTGGTTTATAAAACCTATGTACTGTCTTCAGAACTCTTGTTATGAATCTTTGAGAAAATACTAGGAAATTTAGGTCAGAGCAGGAATCAGGTCAAATGGTGGGAGCAGGAAGTGAAGCCAGGAATCAGAGCCAAGGGTCAGAACCGGGTAGGGTGACCGGATAGCAAGTGTGAAAAATCGGAACGGGGTGGGGGGTAATAGAAGCTCTATATAAGACAAAGCCCCAAATATCGGGACTGTCCCTATAAAATCAGGACATCTGGTCACCTTAGAACCGGGTTACTTGGAGTTGGGGAAAGCAGGTGCAGTGCAGGGCAGAGTCTAGGCTGGAGCAGGGCTGGGTGCAGGGCTTGGAGTAAGGTAAGCACAGGGAGGCAGAGAATCTGCAGACATGTGCATTGAGCAGCCACTGAGCCACTACAGCTGCTGGTCTTAAGACCCCACTCAGGTGGTTTTGCTGTGGCCCAGGTGCACGCATTGGCTGCTTGACAACTGGACAGGGTCAGCTGCAGGCCCTCTGCATGAAAGGTGCAAACATCACAACAGGTAATAAAAATGAGGTCCTGTTAGAAATTGAGGTGGCAATTTTGGTGCAGGATCAATTATTGATTAAAGAGTACTGAGCCCCGGAGACTAGACAGTATAGACTAGACAGACATCTTAGAGTATGTTTACATTTAAAACACTACAGCAGCAGCACTGTAGCGCTTCAGCACAGATACTCACTACAACAACAAGAGGGCTTTTCCTGTCACTGTAATTGATCCAGCCTCCCAAGAGGATTCTTCCGTCAGTTTAGAACTGTCCACACAAGGGGTTCGGGCGGCATAGCTGTATCTCTGAAGAATGTGGATTTTTCATACTCCTGTGAGACATAGCTATGCCCATGTAATTTCCCAGTGTAGACCAACCCTTAGAGTCCTCAAGGAACTTAGTTACATGGCCAAGTTAATAGTATGTGTTAAAATTAACAACAGCACCAGAAGAAAGAAGGGTACAAATGTTGTATCTCTCTTTTTTAAGAGCGCAAGGATTGATCCTGGGAAATTACAGGCCAGTGACTTTTACTTCAGTACCATGAAAACTAATTGAAATAATAATTGAAAGAATTATAAAACACATGGATAAAGATGATAGAATATATGTAAAAGCCAGCTCAGCTTCTATAAAGGAAAATCATGTTTCTCTGATTTGTTAGTTCCTTGAACATATTAATGAAATATTGGATAAACTAGAACCAGCTGACATTCATTTGGTCCCCAAAAAGCTTTTGACAAAGTCCCAGACAAGAGGCTAATAAAGAAACTAAGTGGTCATGTAGTGCAAATTATGTATAGTCTTGGATTAGAAACTGGCTAACAGACAGAAAATAAAGAGCAGGAATAAATGGGCAATTTTCAACATGGTGAAAAAGTAAAAGTGGTTTGCTCCAAGGTTCTGTTTAATATATTTGTTAATGATATAAAAAGGAGCTAGCAAGCAGGTTGTGAAGTATGCAGATGACACATAGTTATGTAGCTTTCTCTGGACCAGAGGTTTTCAAGCTGTGGTCCATGGACCACCTGTGGTCTGTGAGCGCCATTCAGGTGGTCCATGGATAGTTCCCTTTAAGGTGTGCACCTGGGTGGCCGCACATGAGAGAATAAAGGGCCACTCACCTAATTAGTGGAGCCGCACAGGCGTGGCTCCACTAATTAGGTGCCTGGACGCTGGAGAAGACGCACATGTAAGGTGAGGTGGTGGCCTTGGGAGGAAAAGGGAGTAGGTGGGAGGGGGCAGTGGGGTGAGAAGAGGGGGTGGGGGGAATTTGGGATGTGCAGGGCTGTGGTGGCCAGAGAAAGAGGCAACTTTTCCCAGCCCCAGCTCTGTGGCTGCTGCGGTGGGGGAGAGAGGGAGAGACCCCCCCACACTCCTTCCCAGACCCACATTTTGGGCTGCCACGGCAGGGGAGATAGGGCACATCCATCACATTAGAAAGGTAAGACTTTGATATTAAAATATGAGTTGTGTGCTTTTATTTGTAGAACAAAAAAAGTTAAAAGTTTTTTTATATAGTGCTTTTATCCAAAACACTTTACATTAGTTAGCTAAAGGTAAAAACAACATTTGGAAAAATCATTAAGTGGTCCACTAAGACCCTCAGCAATTTTCAAGTGGTCTGTGAAAAAAAAAGTTTGAGAGCCACTGGTTTAGACTACAGAAGAATGAGGAAGTTCAGAGGTCCTAACAAACCTAGGTGAATGTGCAGCAAAATTGTAATTTGTTGTTGATAAATAGTAAACTTAGTGTTGATAAATGCAAGGTAATGCACATTTGAAAGAATAATTTGACTACTTATGCACTTCCCTGGGTACTAAATGAACTGTAACCATTCAGGAAAATAACCAAATATAAGCTTATACAGCTCACTGAAAACCTCAGGTCAGTATGCAGCACTAGTCAAAAATGCAAGCAAAACATGAAGGTACATGAGTAATCAGAAAGAAAATAATACTAAACATATTATAATGCCTTTGTATAAATCAATGCTATGCTCCCACCTGGAATACTGTGTTCAGTAGGTCACCCTATCTCAAAATGGAAATAACAGAAATAATAGGCTATCTAGAGACATGCCTCAAAAATGATTAGCAGTATGGCAAGACATTCTTAGAGGAGAGATTGAAAAGACTGGGACTCTAGGCTTAGAAAAGAGATGAATGAACTGAGACTTTTGATCTCTGAAGAATAGGTTACTGTTTGCAAAGATGTCTCAAAATAGGTATTTGTTGAATACTCCTGGGGTCATTGGCATATGTTCTGTTGTTTTTTGAGTCACAGTCAGAGATAGGTTACCAGACCAGATGAACAAGTAGTCAGCTCCAGTATGGCAATTCCTGCGTTGTTGTGAATGAAGATAAGGGAGGAGATTAAAAGTAAAACTGAAAAATTGTGAGTGCAAATTGTGATTATATAAAACTCTAGTGGATTGACAGTGTGGTCTTCACATCACATTTGCAACACTCACACTCCCTGCAATCTCAGATTTGAATCCTCTAAGGATTAAATGAGCCTTCACTCTTCTCTGGTAGATAAGATGAGTTCTGTGTAATTTGCGGTTGGTTTGTCCTTCAGATGAGATTTGAAAACCAAAATTCTTTCTTCTGTGGGTAGACACTACAGTACTTATGGCACTATTTGTAAGAGTTGGTTTCCTTCTTGAGTGGAATGCGCTGTCCTGGTTTTGCTTTTCACTACCATACCTTATTCCTGGGTGGCATCATTTCACTAGCACTGTACATTTGACATGAAAGACAGTTTACAAAAGTAAAATTTTGTTTTTCCTGCTATTTGACATTCATTGGAGGATAGCTATTTTGTTTGGTACTTAGGGAAATGTAGCAAATGTCATTAACAACAATGCATATTCATCACAGTAACAGGTGTGCATAACACCTTGTCATTGTGTCTCAAACATGATTTGTATGGACCACTTCTGTGGTGGAGAGGGTTCTTCAGTACCCAGGCCATTCAATCATTGGCTTTCGTGGGGAGTCTCAAATGTGGCAGTAGTGGCTTTAGAAAAGGAAAAATCTTTCATCCTCATTAGATTTTTTTCCCCAAAGTTCCTGTTATTCATGAAAGTAACTTTAAGGGACAGTATGTGAAAATAACATGAGCAGTGTTTCATTCTTTGAGGGACAAATAACTGTTTTGATCATATCCGTGATTTAACCAAAACTGAGGCATATTTCCATAGTTCAAGAACATATGCTTTAAGTATTCTATAAAATGGATGTTGTTGCCACAGAATTTTGGTACCTTTGACCTGAGCACATAACTCTGCTCTGTGGCTAGAGCAGTGGCCACAAATCTTTACAAGCCCTTAGAATGCTTATCAGCTGTGAAACAGATTTCACGTACCATCTGCTGTGTGAAGGACACATTAAAGTAGTCCTCCATTTCTCTAAAGCATCAGTACATTCATGCAAATCCCTATTCTCTTACCTGTACTTTTGAAAGTGATGGAGTGATACCATCTGCACAGTTCATTGAGTTGTATCTGAACTGTGCAATCTTCCTCACAGGAAGAATAGATAGATACATCTCCCTGAAATGTAGCCTACCCAGATGCATACAACGTTTTCCGTTGCAGTAAACTAGCCAACTGGCTAACATAGACCGTTATTTTGCCCGTTACAGTCATCCATATTAATTTTCTTTTAAAAAAATCCATTAGTGTTCTCAATAATATTTTACAAATACTGTTTAAATGTCCTGAAGGAGCTAAGCTTATAACATTTTTTAAAAAGTTTTTGCTGTGGGGCTTTCATGTCCTCAACACTGATGCCCTAGGCATAATTCTATTCATTTGTTGGGAGTGATTCCCTAAACTGCAATAGAAACCATATCTTACCATCTAAGAGTCAGTGCTAGTCATTCTGGGAACCACAGAAGGAGGCCTTGTAGGAAACATTCCTTTCATTTGTTTGCCCTGGCTCCGTTTCTCCTTATCCTACTATTCTAAG
Source organism: Caretta caretta (assembly GCF_965140235.1). NCBI lineage: Eukaryota > Metazoa > Chordata > Testudines > Cheloniidae > Caretta > Caretta caretta. The sequence goes on along the minus strand of NC_134214.1, from coordinate 69,447,487 downwards.
ACTGCTTTATTATTCATTCTTGCCATTATTTGCCTTAAAGGGACTTAGTTACTTCACAAATATCAGATTTTAAACTGTCCTGCATTAAAAAATTGTAATATGCAAAGTGGAAGAAACGACATTTACTATCTCATTTGTACAGTTAATTATGCTTGATCTATTCCAAATTTTAAAGCAAAATATTCTCTAGCCAAACCAGTGTTTTGCTAAGAGCAGTTGGATCAAATGTATCTGTTACAAATACAATGGTAACATTAATAAGAAGTTAAAACCAACACAGTCATGATTTTTTATTGTTAAAGTTCATTCAGGATTTGATCCAAAGTACATTGACATCAACTGACTTCTTGATCAAGGGATCAGACCCTTGTTTTGTAAATGAAATCTGTATGGTGGGGAAGAGGATTCAAGCAAGACAATGTATGTATATTATACAAGTTTAGTAGGAAAATTCAGCATAGTCATTGTTAAGTCTTTATGGCTAGAGATACTATCTTATGCCTCAGGCATGCTTTCTCCAAATAGTACCCAGAATACTGGCTGGGTGTTTGATTTTTGTGATTTGAAAACAGGAGCAAAATTAGAAAAATAATAGATTAATCTCTTCTTGGCTGTGTAAACATAATTCTACATATTGAATTGAAGGGTTGCTAATCCCTCACATGTTTCTTCCAATTAAATTGCAGAGCTTTAAATACTTTCAGTCACAGGAGGCTGAAGTAGCATGTGTGTGTGTGCATGAAAGGGAAGGAGGGTGATAATCCTAAATTAAAGTAATTGTATTTGGAGAGAAAGTAGGCAGCAAACAGAAGTCCTGAAGTGGGGGACTTTAGAAAATAAAAGAATTCTGCAAAATGTTCTGACCCCCTAGGGAGTTGAAGAAATAAAATTGGGATTTTCAGGTTGATTAGAGTTTGGTTTATGAGCTGCTTTTTGTTAAGAGGAGTGGAACAGGAGGAGGAGAAAAGGATTTAACTTGTAAGGGGAAAAAAATCTTGTAGAAATTGCCTTCAAGTTCTTGGAGGTTTAAAAAAAAAAGCTGACAGAACTCTTTTGAGACCACCTCTTCCAACCTCTTTCCTACGCTTCAAAACAAACCCAAGGCCATGATTAGTACTAAGTTTATTGCAGCCAGACAATCTAAAGGCAGAGTGGATGATTAATTTAATATTTTTTATTCTCAAATCTATATCCTAATGTTGGGGCAAATCTCAGGTATGCATTAGTATATGGCCTTTATGCTCTTTACAGACACATTGAGAGATATGGAAAGAAATCCCCTTTTCCATGTGCATGTAGAGGGCCCTCTGCACAGATTCTGTTACCGCAGGGAAGGCAAGATTTGGGAAAATTCTGTGTGGCTTGGAATCCATAAGAACATAAAGTGGCCATAGTGCGTCAAACCAATGGTCCATCTAGCTCAGTGTCCTGTCTTCCAACAGTGGCCAGTGCCAGATGCTTTAGAGGAAATTAACAGAACAGGCAATCAAGTGATCCATCCAGTCATCCACTCCCAGCTTCTGGCAAACAGAGGCTAAGGACACTCAGAGCATGCTGTTGCATCTCTAGCAATTCTGTTGATAGACCTACCTTCCAGGAACTTATCCAGCACTCTAAGGAAAAAGGGATAAACAGAAGTAAGGCCAGATGTTCCACCACTCTGAATCGTCTGATCTTTCCTTTCCCCCCTACCATGGAGGAAAATGGTGAGGGCCTTGGGGTATTTAGGCTAGAGCAGGTATGATGGTGAGGCTCTGTTTCTGCTCTCTCACTTATATGGAAGGATTTCTTTCTCCATGTGTGTCCTATGGAATTCTCCTGTTCTCGGCCCACTTACTAGGGTTGAATGACCATGCAAGTTTTTGGTCCTTGGTTAGAAACAGGGTGTCAAGGTTCCTTCCCCACTCTGAACGCTAGGGTACAGATGTGGGGACCTGCATGAAAGACCCCCCCCCCAGCTTACTTTTACCAGCTGAGCTTAAAACTTCCCCAAGGTACAAACTATTTTACCCTTTGCCCTTGGACTTCCGCGGCCACCACCAAACGTCTAACACCAGTATTATTATTATTATTATTAGGAAAGAGTTCGTTTGGAAACGTCTTTCCCCCGCAAATCTTACCCCCTTTTTTCTGGGGAAGGTTTGATAAAAATCCTCACCAATTTGCATAGGTGACCACAGACCCAAACCCTTGGATCTTAAGAACAATGAAAAAAGCATTCAGTTTCTTAAAAGAAGAATTTTAATAGAAGAAAAAGTAAAAAAGAATCACCTCTGTAAAATCAGGATGGTAAATACCTTACAGGGTAATTAGATTCAAAACAGAGAATCCCTCTAGGCAAAACCTTAAGTTACAAAAAGACAAAAAAACAGGAATATCCATTCCATTCAGCACAGCTTATTATCTCAGCCATTTAAACAAAGAGAATTTAACATATCTCTAGCTAGATTACTTACTAAGTTCTAAGACTCCATTCCTGTTCTGTCCTTTGCAAAAGCATCACACAGACAGACCCAGACTCTTTGTTTCTCCCCCCACTCCAGCTTTGAAAGTATCTTCCCTCCTCATTGCTCATTGTGGTCAGGTGCCAGCGAGGTTATCCTAGCTTCTTAACCCTTTACAGGCGAAAGGGATTTTCCTCTGGCCAGGACGGATTTTAAAGGTGTTTACCCTTCCCTTTATATTTATGACACAGGGGAAATCTTAAACTTGAGAACTCTCTCCCTTTCTGTCCGACTTACTGTTCGTGATTCAAGGAATTGGCAACAGAAAGCAGGAGCTGGAAAGTCTATAATTCCAGTTCTCCAAGCACATGCTTTAACAGGGCCTTGGTGAGGTCTGAACATAGATCCTAGAATTGAAAATAAAATGTATAAAAAAACCTCAGTGATTCTTTGGGCGAAGGCACTAACAGGTGAAGAGAAATATTCTCATGCTTTGTATTTAATGATTAGTGTATTCATATTTGTTAGGTAATTGAAAGGGACTATTGTGGAACATGGTTTTGAACTGAGCCATTAAAGGAGCTTTGCAGTTTGCATGTATTGAGTCAGACATTGAAAATTCAGGGAGCAGACTGTTGAATCCCTCGTGATGATACCTGCATGTAAAGCTGTTCACACAGGCACTCCTCTTTCTCCCCTACTAATTTTGAACAAAGGCAACAAATCTTAGAAGCATCAACCCTTACTGAAAATGCCTTTCTTTCATTTTGTGTAAAAATCTAGTTTTTGAAGAGACTACAGTAGGGCACCAGAAGCTTTAGGTGCCCAAATCCAGTTTAAGATGGATTAGAACACTATGCAGGTTCATAAAAAACTTGCATAATTTTTTATTTTCAAAATTAATTCTAAATGAACTCCAACTGTTTATATTAATATAGAGACAAGGCAGGTGAGGTAATAACGTTTATTGGACCAACATGTGTTGGTGGAAGATACCAACTTTTGAGCTTCATAGAGCGCTTTTTCTGGTCTGGAAAAATGCCTGTGAACAATTTTCACAAAAGGATCACTCCATATCTGACCAATCAGACCTCATCCTCAAAGGAAACCTTCAGAAGATGAGCTTGAGAACTTAAATCCATAACTCTGCTAGACAATAAAAATCATGGTCTCAATGTAGACGCTAATTTTGTGGGTCTGTAATGGGGTCAGCACTCACCTCTTGCAAGCGCCCCCTTTCTCTGGCTGATAGTGCTTCATACAGTTCTTTTTCATGGGGCAGCACGCACCTCTCATGGATGTCCCCCTTTTCTTGGTTGGGTGTGAGCCGGCTTTTAATTTTAGTTCTTATATTGGGGTGGCACGCTCCTCTTGCGAGTACCACCCCAGCCGATGGTTCTCTCGGCGGGTCTTCAGCAACTCAGCCCTCTGACTGAGCCACATACACTGTCCCCCCATTCCAGGATATACAATCCTATGTTCTTATCATGGCCCTGGTATGGGGCTGTAGCTCTTAGGCTTCTTCCCAGAGGCACGGCCTTCTTCAACCACCCAGGCGGGGCCCATCTCGGTACCCTCAGCTGGTGCCTTTCATCAGCCTTCCCTGGGCTCAGTCTGCAACCAGAACAGCAGGACCCATCTCGATATCCTCGTCTGGTCTGGCCAGGCTCTGTGCTCAGCCTGCCCACACTGACCTTTTGATGGTTCTGCTGCTCATCCAGCCAGCCAGGCTCTTTGGCAGCCTTCCCTGGGCTCAGCTCTGCCTGATGAGCTCTCTGCAGTGATCTTTCCACAGTCCTGCTGCTCGTCCATCCAACCAGCCAGGCACTCGGTCCTCCCTCATTGAGCTCCAGACAGCAACTGAACTTCTCTGCTGTTTGTCTTCTATAGGGCTCTTCTGGCCCCGGATTGGCTGCTCCATCATTCCCTCTGATTGGCTGCTTCTCCACAGTCACTCTAGGCTGCCTGGAAGACTTCTCGCTGCTCTATGCTGGGACAGGGTGATGCAGGACTGTGAGGCCTCCAGCAGGGCCTAGTCCGCCCTGCCACAGGCTCTTTACAACTATTTGCAATCTACGAAACCTCTTTTGTTTATGACTGCAGAGGTATTACTTGCCCACTTCCTTTTAAGTTGTTCTTGCAATGTGTATTAACCCTTTATGCTTAACAATCTGTCCTAGCTTGTATTTAGATGTGACACCTCTTCCTCTGGTTACCTCTTCCAGACCTGAAGAAGAGCTCTGCAAAGCTCGAAAATTTTTCTCTTCCACCAACAAGAGTTGATCCAATAAAAGGTATTACCTGACCCACCTTGTTTTTCTCATATCCTGAGACCAACATGGCTAAAACAATACTGCAAACAATGGAATATATAAATGTTGTGATTTACAGGTTAATTGCTAGCATGATCTGTACCAAGAGTATTTGATTAAATTATCTAATTTATAGTCATGTAGCTTGAATGCCTAGTACTAAATTGGAGGCACAAATCTCCCCCTTCCCCCGCCCCCCTCCACAACAACAACGAAATAAGATTTTCTTTGTTTTTGTTTCTCAGTATGGCTACTCACTCATTATAATAAACTCATCTCTTAGTCTGTTTTCCTAATGAACTGCTCTTACCTCATAGAAAACTGGAAAAAAATGTAGAAACAAAGCACAAGACTTACTCTTGTGATTACTTCTTATTTCAAAAAGAATTACATAGACTGTATTGATTTAAATAAGATCTTAGTTTCTGAACATTTCCTGACCTCCTGCAGCTTAGCATTTGTAGTAATAAACTCTCTCTCTGTAACAACATAAACATTTCTCAACGGCAACAACTGTAGTGGCACAAATGGAGGCTAATAGACCAAATTCAGCCCTCTGATATGTGAGCACAATTCCCTTTGAAGTCAATGGGAGATGCTCTCGTGTACTGAGAGCTGAAGGTGACTTTACGGTCAGACTTCAAGTGAGGAATAATCAGTGGGATCAATTTTTCCACTCCCAAAGTTTCCATAAAGCATGTGCAGATCTTGAAGAACCAGCTTTTCAAAAGATTTTCTTAAAGGTGCCAGGCAATATTTCAAGTTGCATCCATTGCTTATGTAAATTATTTTTGACATTCACAATATGTTAAGGATGTTTTTGTAACAGTTTGTGAGGTACACCCAAAAATATATTATATTGCAACAGCAGAGATTTTTTTTTTCCATTTTACCCTTTGTCACTAAAGCAGGTGGAAATCTGCTTAGAAGGTTTGCTCTGATTGTTTTAGTGGAAAGAAGAATCATATGTAAATAATTTTATGAATGTGGACCCAATTCAGCAAGGTATTTAGGCCTTTGCATAACTTTAAGCCCGAGAGTAGTCCCATTGACCTTGTGTGCTTAAATTATGCCTGGGCCTTGCTGAAAAACTATGCATGCTGAATTAGGACTTCTCTGCTATTAAAGTAATCAGGAAATGACAAATTACGCCAAATGAGAACACTAATAAGGAGGAAGAAATCTAAATTTTACCATATGCTCTGGGATTTTAGAGTTATCTTTATGGCAAGGAGCCCCTCCAAAAGTGATGCCAATTTCAATCTTTAAAGAGATAAATCAGTCTGAAATCATGTATTCATCTGACAAAATTGCACATGGCACATTCCACATGATTTAGTTAAGTTACTGAAGTAATCAAGCTTAATCCAATACAAGTTAGAGCTCCAGGAGGTGTAATTTCACAGTGCTATCTGCATGGTAATTCTCATTATCCTGCTGCTGAAGTCATCTTCCCCTTCCAACCATCTCACACTCCTCACTGAGCCTATTTATTTTACTGGATTATAGTCAAGCTACAGGTCCTCAGCTTCATGACCCTACATAACCTCAACCTCACCTGCATCTCTGATGTCATTTTCTCCTCCATAGGCAGACTGGCTTGGACATAAGCTGACATACTATAATGCAAACAGAGACTGCAAAGAAGAGTGCATCTGCTTCCTCTCTAGCACACGTATCCACCCAACCTCCCCATCAGCAACTGCCTGTAGCAAAAATCCACAACAGCCAGATGCAGGACACTAGACGCTATTTCTCTGAGTTACTACAGAGAAATATTTCCCGGGTCTTGTCCACATGCTCGGGTTTAACTCATTGCTATATTTGTGGTCGGGAAGGAATTTTCCCCCAGCTCAAATTAGCAGAGACTCTGGGGTTTTTTTGCCTTCCTCTGTAGCATGAGGCACAGGTTACTTGCAGGCTTAAACTAGTGTAAATAGCGAATTCTCTGTAACTTGAAGTCTTTAAACCATGATTTGAGGACTTCAGTAACTCAGCCAGAGGTTATGGGTGTGTGTGTGAGGTTCTGTGACCTGTATTGTCCAGGACATCAGACTAAACGATCACGATGATCCCTTCTGACCTTAAAGTCTATGAGGATTTCACCATCAACTCATTAAAGAAGCATGCAACTCACCGCCTCTCAGAGGGGCAGGGGCTTATTTTATATAATCATCACAATGATTTTTGTGCCCAAATTATTTCTCTAAATGTCTGCCACATGTTGCAACATGGTTTCTCTTCTGTGCTTAATTTCTTCTCCGCCAAAGGTTGGGCTGATGTGTTTTGGAACACAAGCTCCAAAGTAGGGAAATTAAATTGTAATATACATGTAATTTACAGTGACTAGGATCTGAACCTGAATTTTCTCATACTTCAGGATGGCTTTGGGTCTGGGATTTGAGCTCATTGTTATGGTACTTTTTGTGACTGTAAAGCTGCTGCTACCACCAGGGTAGTGCTGTGCATGTGTTTTCAGCTAGCTGTGATGCTAATGCTCAGGGCAGGAGTCACGTTCACAGCCTCCATACCTGTACACACGTTCCCTAACTGTCTCAACACTCAGGGAGGGGCAACCCTTTATGAATTTTTAAGAGTCTCCTTCCCTGCAAAGAAAAAAAAGGAGCCCAAGTTGGATAAGCCTGTACTATTACTTCCCAAACCTCCAGCATCATAGTGCTCGTGAGTCACCCAACTCTTCTTCAAGATCTCACCCTGGAAACACGCATGCATATAGGGACCTGGAACATGGTGATTAGCTACTTTGATTCTAGTGCAGCATACTGGAATCACAGATGGCTCACAGAGTTTAGGGTTTAGCAGCATTGTGACTGTCACAGTAGTGCCATGATTTTGTCATTTCCTCATTGTGATTAACTATACTTTACAATAAGCCAGCTCCCCTTTTTAAAGTGAAACAGAACTGGAGGACTGTACATTAACAGTCTCTTTTATACCATTTCCAGATCATTCGTACAGGCTTTATATTCCAGTCCCTTTGATCCAAGTAGGATAAATGTAAAAGCATTTTGAGTCTCCCTTTTGCTCTGTAACCTCCAAGTCCATGTTCCACTTTTAGAACCCTGAACACAGGTAATTCCAGCTTGCTAAAGGGTGAACTCATTTTTATTTCCCGTGATGGGAGTTCATTCATGTGTTCTCCTGTAATGTTATGTCTTCAAAGAGATTGCACTGAGTGTCTTGAAGTTCAAACACATGAATTTACTCTTTTTGCTGCAGTATTAATTAGTGCAAACATGGATCTGTTCCAAGTGTCCAAACATTGCCGTGGAGAAAGTGGAAATTCACTACTGGCTTGCGAAACCAAGCTGTTGTCTGATATGTTAGGCTGAAGGAAGTATAGATTGGATATTAGAGCAGAGGACTGGATTGGGAATTTTGGGCAATTCCACTTCACCATTTTTACCTTGGGCACATCACTAAACCTGTCTATGTCTTATTTATAAAATGGCTGTCACACTACTTGCATTCTTCCAAGGGGTGTATGGCTTAATTTGTACATGTGAGTAATATGCTTTGACATAACAAAAGATACTTTAGTATATAATACAGTATTGTCCCCCTGTATGAGAACAGCTCATATTTGTGGTAATGTTTTATAAAAGTAAATAAAATATTGCTTTACTTTAAGGTTCCCAAAAGTGTGAAGCAGGGAAAAATATTGAAGAGATGGATTTGGTCTAAGAAAATAAAAGGTAGTTGAAGGAAGAGGTTTCCAAGATGATAAACATGGATGAGTTTGCTGTTCTTTTTCATGTAGGAAATTGAAACACCCATTTTTGTGCTCATGGGTGGTTAGTTCATGCTAGATGCATTTGAGCTAGGGTTTCCAACACTGATTCCGATTTAGTCCATGGTTGTGAATATTACTCTAACAGCAGAACACAGCTGTGCTTTCCTGCAGTGAAATGATAATCACAGTCTACTGCAGCTATCATTTAATGCTGCAGCCACCCCTCTGGCATGCCAGGTTAATTCTATTTCACTGTTATTTATTGATGTTCATACATTTTGATGAAGGACAATAGCCATGGCAGGATGATAATAAACAGTAATTGACTCGTTGATCAATCTCCTGGCATAGTCAAACGACAATAAGATGGGCGTTGGAGCAATAGAATTGAATTGATAAAGACAAATTTTAGAGTTCACGGGGCTGATGAGCCAAACTATATTAATAATATTTTATTTTCAGCACTCTTTTTCTCTGTTTTATTTGTGTGTCTTTTTTGGTGAATAAAGAATAAAAAGAGCTTTGAAAATTTAATCTCAATTTGTATTTGCTATGTCCTTGTCTGGTAACTTTTTAAAGGCTTCCTTAATTGTGCGTGCCTTATAAGTGAGTTAAACTGTTTGCTGTTAAAAATCCTTATTTGAGCATGCAAACAAGCATCTATTTGTATAAACACCTTAGCTGAATTGAACATACAAACAGATTAAGGGCACAGTTTTCCAGTTTGTGTGTCAAGTGTGAGTTTTTTGCATGCACAATGGGTCATGCACAAATGGGTTTTTTGAAGACATTTCTCCTCTGTGATAATTAAACATACACACGATATGTGATTACAGATATTTCAGATGCAATTATGGAAGGCCTTTGAAAGTGTTTCCATGTGTCTCCAAATGCTCCCTTTTATAGTCTTATCATGCTTCACCATGATAATAGCTTGCATACATTCCTTCTATTTGTTAGTTTCTTCCTTTCTCTGTAAGCATTCTGTAAGACAGTAACTTACACAGCAGAGAATAGTTATCTGTGCAGGGAAAGAGAATGCTATTCAGGGTCATTCTGTTTGAGCTGAGATGGTGAAGAACTGGCCCCTAATCAAGCAGCGACTGCTCACTTTTCTCTTGTAAGCTTTGTAAGCAAAAGTCAGAGTTCAGCACAGTATTGTAAAGTTCTTCCTATAAGGATTTAGAAGGATGATGGGGCTAAAGGGTTCTTCTCCAGGGCTCCCACTGTTCAGAAAATAGTCGTATCTTCTGGAAGACAGATAAAGCTATTAACTCTGTTTACATTAACTGAAATGTCATCGTGCAGTTGCAAATTGAACACTCTTGCATGACTTTTTCCTAAAAAACAAACAAACAAAACACCAAAAAACTGTAGCGCTGAACATTAGGAATTCACAGATCAAATGGTACTGTAATCCATAATAGAAAACAGGCTTGATACAAGATCTGGCCTTATTTGATTAGTTCAATTACACCTCTGCAATCATTTGCCCCAGTGGCAGACCATGCCAACAGTAAGAAGACTAAGGAAATGCAGCTATTCTCCTGACAATTTTTAATTATTTTGGAGTAGCTAAAACAGTTCAAGCAAGGCAAGAAATCTTTTTAATATAATCCATTTGTAATTCACTTTCTCCTTACTGACTTAAACCAGAAATATACATTTAGAGGAGAAACAGATTTTCACTCACCACAAGGGCTGTTAAAAAAGGGTAACCTATAACTGTGAGTATATCAAATCAAATCAGCGACACTGCTATGGGTACCTGCATGGCCCCACAGTTTGCCAACATTTTTATGGCTGACTTAGAACAATGCTTCCTCAGATGTCGTCCCCTAATGCATCTACTCTACTTGCGCTACATTGATGATATCTTAATCATCTGGACCCATGGAAAAGAAGCCCTTGAGGAATTCCACCATGATTTCAACAATTTCCATCCCATCATCAGCCTCAACCTGGACACGTCCACACAAGAGATCCACTTCCTGGACACTACAGTGCTAATAAGTGATGGTCACATAAACACCACCCTATACCGGAAACCTACTGACCGCTATACCTACCTACATGCCTCCAGCTTTCATCCAGATCACATCACACGATCCATTGACTACATCCAAGCTCTGCGATACAACCACATTTGCTCCAACCCCTCAGACAGAGACAAACGCCTACAAGATCTCTGTCAAGCATTCTTACAACTACAATACCCACCTGCTGATGTGAAGAAACAGATTGACAGAGCCAGAAGAGTGCCCAGAAGTTACCTACCACAGGACAGGCCCAACAAAGAAAATAACAGAACGCCACTAGCCATCATCTTCAGCCCCCAACTAAAACCTCTCCAACGCATCATCAAAGATCTACAACCTATCCTGAAGGACGACCCATCACTCTCACAGATCTTGGGAGACAGGCCAGTCCTTGCTTACAGACAGCCCCCCAACCTGAAGCAAATATTCACCAGCAACCACACACCACACAACAGAACCACTAACCCAGGAACCTATCCTTGCAACAAAGCCCGTTGCCAAATGTGTCCACATATCTGTTTAGGGGACACCATCATAGGACCTAATCACATCAGCCACACTATCAGAGGCTCGATCACTTGCACATCTACCAATGTGATATATGCCATCATGTGCCAGCAATGCCCCTCTGCCATGTACATTGGCCACGGGACAGTCTCTATGTAAAAGTATAAATGGACACAAGTCAGACGTCAAGAATTATAACATTCAAAAACCAGTCGGAGAATACTTAAATCTCTTTGGTCACTCGATTAGAGACCTAAAAGTGGCAATTCTTCAACAAAAAAACTTCAAAAACAGACTCCAACGAGAGACTGCTGAATTGGAATTAATTTGCAAACTGGATACAATTAACTTAGGCTTGAATAGAGACTGGGAGTGGATGGGTCATTACACAAAGTAAAACTATTTCCCCATGTTTATTCCCCCCCCCCACTGTTCCTCAGATGTTCTTGTCAACTGCTGGAAATGGCCCACCTTGATTATCACTACAAAAGGTCTCCCCCTCCCCCGCTCTCCTGCTGGTAATGGCTCACCTTACCTGATCACTCTGGTTACAGTGTGTATGGTAACACCCATTGTTTCATGTTCTCTGTGTATATAAATCTCCCCACTGTATTTTCCACTGAATGCATCCGATGAAATGAGCTGTAGCTCACGAAAGCTTATGCTCAAATAAATTTGTTTGTCTCTAAGGTGCCACAAGTACTCCTTTTCTTTTTGAGGATACAGACTAACATGGCTGCTACTCTGAAACCTGTGAGTATAAGATTTTTCTGCAGAATTTGGGATCTATCCAAAAACCCGTAGCAGTCTTTGTTTGGAAATTATTAATTCTTGTTTAAAAACTTGAAGTAGACACAGAATGAACCAAAATCACATGGTTCAGTGTAAAGCTGCAACCTTAAGGTCCAATGTCAATATCTGTTTTATAGTAGTTGTCCATTATAAACTAGTTGCTCATTATAATGTCAGCAGTGCTGGAAAGTGTTGAACCAATGGAAACCTGTCAGGGAGGCAACTCTCTTTGCTGGGCAGACCAGGAGTATGTTTGACCCACAGACTTCAAATCATAATTGAATCATGATCTCATAGATTCATAGATATTTAGGTCAGAAGGGACCATTATGATCATCTAGTCTGACCTCCTGCACAACGCAGACCACAGAATTTCACTCACCACTCTTACAAAAAAAACCCTCACACCTATATCTGTGCTATTGAAGTCCTCAAATCGTAGTTTAAAGACTTCAAGGAGCAGAGAATCCTCCAGCAAGTGACCCATGCCCCGTGCTACAGAGGAAGGCGAAAAACCTCCAGGGCCTCTTCCAATCTGCCCTGGAGGAAAATTCCTTCCCGACCCCAAATATGGCGATCAGCTAAACCCTGAGCATATGGGCAAGATTCATCAGCCAGATACTACAGAAAATTCTTTCCTGGGTAACTCGGATCTCACCCCATCTAATATCCCATCACAGGCCATTGGGCCTATTTACCATGAATATTTAATTACCAAAACCATGTTATCCCATCATACCATCTCCTCCATAAACTTATTGAGTTTAATCTTAAAGCCAGATAGAGCTTTTGCCCTCACTGCTTCCCTTGGAAGGCTATTCCAAAACTTCACTCCTCTGATGGTTAGAAACCTTCGTCTAATTTCTAGTCTAAATTTCCTAGTGGCCAGTTTATATCCATTTGTTCTTGTGTCCATATTGGTACTGAGCTTAAATAATTCCTCTCCCTCTCTGGTATTTATCCCTCTGATATATTTATAGAGAGCAATCATATCTCTCCTCAGCCTTCTTTTAGTTAGGCTAAACAAGCCAAGCTCCTTGAGTCTCCTTTCATAAGACAAGTTTTCCATTCCTCGGATCATCCTAGTAGCCCTTCTCTGTACCTGTTCCAGTTTGAATTCATCCTTCTTAAACATGGGAGACCAGAACTGCACACAGTATTCCAGGTGAGGTCTCACCAGTGCCTTGTATAACAGCACTAAAACCTCCTTGTCCTCACTGGAAATACCTCTCCTGATGCATCCCAAGACCGCATTAGCTTTTTTCACAGCCATATCACATTGGCGGCTCATAGTCATCCTATGATCAACCAATACTCCAAGGTCCTTTTCTTCCCCTGTTACTTCTAATTGATATGTCCCTAGCGTATAACTAAAATTCTTGTTATTAATCCCTAAATGCATGACCTTACACTTCTCGCTATTGAATTTCATCCTATTACTATTACTCCAGTTTACAAGGTCATCCAGATCCTCCTGTAGGGTATCCCTGTCCTTCTCTGTATTGGCAATACCTCCCAGCTTTGTATCATCCGCAAACTTTATTAGCACACTCCCACTTTTTGTGCCAAGATCAGTAATAAAAAGATTAAATAAGATTGGTCCCAAAACCGATCCTTGAGGAACTCCACTGGTAACCTCCCTCCAGCCTGACAGTTCGCCTTTCAGTAGGACTCGTTGTAGTCTCCCCTTTAACCAGTTCCTTATCCACCTTTCTATTTTCCTATTGATCCCCATCTTATCCAATTTAACTAATAATTCCCCATGTGGCACAGTATCAAATGCCTTACTAAAATCTAGGTAAATTAGATCCACTGCGTTTCCTTTGTCTAAAAAATCTGTTACTTTCTCAAAGAAGGAGATCAGGTTGTTTTGGCACAATCTACCTTTTGTAAAACCATGTTGTATTTTGTCCCATTTACCATTGACTTCAATGTTCTTAACTACCTTCTCCTTCAGAATTTTTTCCAAGACCTTGCATACTACAGATGTCAAACTAACAGGCCTATAATTACCCGGATCATGTTTTTTCCCTTTCTTAAAAATAGGAACTATGTTAGCAATTCTCCAATCATACGGTACAACCCCTGAGTTTACAGATTCATTAAAAATTCTTGCTAATGGGCTTTCAATTTCATGTGCCAATTCCTTTAATATTCTTGGATGAAGATTATCTGGGCCGCCCGATTTAGTCCCATTAAGCTATTTGAGTTTCGCTTCTACCTCAAATATGGTAATGTCTACCTCCATATCCTCATTCCCATTTGTCATGCTACCATTATCCCTAAGATCATCTTTAGTCTTATTAAAGACTGAGGCAAAGTATTTGTTTAGATATTGGGCCATGCCTAGATTATCCTAGATTATCCACTCCATCCTCAGTGTTTAGCAGTCCCACTTCTTCTTTCTTTGTTTTCTTCTTATTTATATGACTATAGAACCTTTTACTATTGGTTTTAATTCCCTTTGCAAGGTCCAACTCTACTTGACTTTTAGCCTGTCTCACTTTATCCCTACATGTTCTGACCTCAATAAGGTAGCTTTCCTTGCTGATCCCTCCCTTCTTCCACTCCCTATATGCTTTCTGCTTTTTCTTAGTCACCTCTCTGAGATGCTTGCTCATTCAGCTTGGTCTACAACTCCTGCCTATGAATTTTTCCCCCTTACTTAGGATGCAGGCTTCCGATAGCTTCTGCAGCTTTGATTTAAAATAATTCCAGGCCTCCTCTACCTTTAGATCCATAAATTCTTCAGTCCAATCCACTTCCCTAACTAATTTCCTTAATTTTTGAAAGTCAGCCCTTTTAAAATCAAAAACCCTAGCTGCAGATTTATTTTTATTAATCCTTCCGTTCAGTTTGAACTGAATTAGCTCATGATCACTTGAGCCAAGATTATCCCATACAACCATTTCTTCTATGAGGTCCTCCCTACTCAGCAAAACCAAATCTAAAATGGCATCCCCTCTAGTCGGTTCAGCAACTACTTGCTGAAGGAATCCATCAGCTATCGCATCTAGGAAAATCTGAGCCCTATTATTATTACTAGCACTCGTCCTCCAGTCTATATCTGGGAAGTTAAAGTCTCCCATGATCACACAGTTTCCATTAGTATTTACTTTAAAAAGGGCTCTATCCATATCCAAATTAGATCCCAGCAGTCTATAGCACACCCCAAGCACTATCCCAGGGAAGGCTCTAATAGTTTTCTTCCCCAATTTAATTTTTGCCCAGAAGGACTCAGTCAGATCCATTTAATCACTTCTTATTTCTTTACATTCTATCTCATCATTGATATACAGGGCTACTCCACCACATTTACCTTTATTTCGGTCTTTCCTAAGCAGCACATACCCTTCAATACGTATAGTCCAGTCATGACTACTATTCCACCATGTTTCTGTTATCCCTATAATATCTGGTTTCACTTCCTGCACCAGTAGCTCTAGTTCCTCCATTTTGTTACCTAGGCTCCTCGCATTAGTGTACAAACATCTTAATTTTTGCTCTTTGACCTCACTCACATTCTGTACTTTATTAGGCACGGTCATTTTACTACCAGTATAACCTATTAGACTTGTATCTACACTGCCCTTCCTCCTACCCACGGCTGTATCCACTCTTACTTCATTTTCTTTCCTCTCAATGCTAAATTCTGGCGTGGAGATTACCTGGACATCTCCCAACCATCTCCCCCTAGTTTCTAGTTTAAAGCTCTCTTAATCAGTTGTGCCAGCCTCCATCCTAGAAGTCTATTTCCTTCCCTATTCAGATGAAGTCCATCCCGAGAGAACTGTCCTCTATCCATGAATGCCTCCCAGTGGCCATATATTCCAAAGCCCTCCTTATAGCACCACTGCCTAAGCCATCTGTTGAGAGTCACAATCTTGTCACACCTTTGTTGCCCTTCTCTAGGAACAGGCAGAACCCCACTAAAGATCACCTGATCTCAATCCAAGACAAGCCTGAAATAATTTGCCAAACAGGTGCAACATTGAGTGACCTTTCTGGGGAAAGCATCCTAGGGGAAAGAGCTGACTAGACTCTGTACCAAGTCATCTTGAAGAAAAGATAGTGACATATGTTAATTAGAAGCCCCATAAATCTCCAGTATATAGAACAATGAAATACAAAGGAAAAGAAATCTTTGAGTCAAAGCCTTCTAAGGTTTCTGCAGTAGAAATCAGAAAAGCAAAACCATAACATTTCAGCCACTCAGCATTCCACAGATTAAGTAATGATCCATTTCGTTTCTCACAAAACAAAAAATCAATCATCTACCCAATTTTGAACCTATGTGCAATAATGCCCTATGTATCCAGTACATTGTAATTAAAGTACCAACATTGCAATGGAATGGGAAATTAGAGCCTTGCAAAAGTGCCAATATATTGCGCTTGTGCACAGAAGTTGCAGTGGGGAACAATAGTGAAATCATTAAATACTCTGTTTTAATTGGTGCCTGTATTGGAAATAGAATTCACACGAATGCACCCCTCAATTTTCACACATGGATAACACAGACAAATAAAACCACTAGACGATAATCACGTTATTTCTCCCTAGAGATAGTAAGAAAGAAAAAGTATGTTTATTTCTATTTTAAGTACTTGTGAGGTGTTCAGATGATAGCCATATAGGTAAATAGGTAGTTAGATAGAAGCTAAACATTAGACAAATGCACAGTACCATGTAGTATGTAAATACTAATAATATACTGTTATTCACTACTAACAACAGCAGTGTATCAATGTGACATCAGTTGTTTATGAAAGATAGACACAGAGAATGCCCTAGCCCCTAATTCTTAGTGGCAGCATTCTGTACTTTGTTAGCAGGGAGCAATGGAAGAGTTTCTTTAGGACTGTGATGTTCTCCTCAGTTGTATTTTAAATAGCAGCCTGGAGAAACTCCAGTGAAGAAGAACTTAAGTGCATGTTAAGAAAATGTTTAGGTACCTCCCAGGTGATAGATGTGCTGAAGAGATCTCTAAAGTGCAGCAGGCCTCTCAAAAGTGGATGATTAATACTGTTCAAAGTTGTTTTTTAAATCACTGGCCCAGCTTTAATCAAGTATCCCTTTCTGCATCCACAGTTTAAATCATTTGGCCATCTAGGTACCTGATTTAGTTATCTAAATGATCTTAATTACATGCATCCTTTGTGCCCATAAGCATAAGAAGAAAGGAAGACCAGGTTGTGAAAGTCTGCTACCTGACATTATTCAGTAAAATTCAAGTTAGTGTAATTAATTACTCAGTAACTTGAGACAGCTATATTATTAATCACTACTGGATATCTTGACACAGAAAACACAGAAGACCCGATATTAGCAACATTCTCTTTTTTGTTGTTGCTTGATTGATATAATACAGCTAAACTCCAATTACTGATATTATTAGGCCACAGCTAAAAAGTGATTGCAGCTCTATGAATGTCTAGATAGCAATCCTTGCAGTACTCTGTGGTGTGTTTTTGTGGGAATAAAATTTGTACATCAAGATAGTTGCCATGGTTTCCACATGCATCCTAGTAAGATTGTGGGAGAAGCGTGATTTGTTATGTTAATGCTAAACTGCATTAAGAATCTTAATATTCAGAGGTGACTTGTGATCTTCACATGAACAAGCTTTTCTCTTTAGAAATGAGTCTAAAATTGTGATCTTTTGGGGCTAAAGTTGATGTGCAATCCTAGTACCTTGGACAATGCTAAGGTTCTGCATACAGCTATAGTAGAGCTTCATGTTTTGCTGTTTATTGAGAGATTTTTCCCTTTGAAATGATCTTCCCAGATCTTTGATACTATCACAGATGCTACAGACTACCAAGATAAAGTATAACTGGGTAAAGGGTAAATACATGTATGCCAATAACTTGTATCTCCTTATTGTGCAGAATAATGGTGAAAGAAATGTTTTATTGTGGGTAACTTAGTCGTCTGATAGTGAGCAATTCTGTGCTCTTTTTATTTCCATCTCACTCTTATGGCTGGCCAGTGCCTAGAGTGGTAAGGAAATTGGCATGTTCAGCTCCTGAGGGGGTGTGTGTTTCAACTTCAACAATAACCCTTCTGGCTGAGTGAGAAGCGGCAGTGAAGACTCTAAAGTGAATCTTTAAAGTCATCCTCAGCTGGAAGAAGGTGCTTGGCCTGAAGGGTGTTGGGGGCAGCAGGGACATAAAGAAAACAAATGGAGAGATCCAGTCAGGATGCACAGGACTGCTCAAAAGAGGGGGAAGGGTTTTGCTATTTTGCTATTGGAGGTTTATTTTGCTATTTTTAAAATTGGTTTTCTCTCTTTGATTTACTTTAAATTCTGTCTTCATTCTAAATAAGAGGGGTGGCCACTTAATTTCATCTAATTAAAGTTTTTAGATCCATTCTCCATTAGCAATATTGTACATGTAATATCAGCATCTTACCTTTGCTGTGAACTCTAATGGATTAATCATTTATATTACATGGTCTAATTACTTAAGTTCAACTCTTATTTACTTTTGACTTCTAAGTGACTTTATGAATGCTATTATTTCATTGTAGTAGCCCTTGAGAACAAGCAATTACTGTGATAAAGCACTTAAACTAGCAAATACTCTGGCAACACATCGAAATAACTGCAGGAGACATTGGTAAAATGTACAACTTTGCATAAAGAATGTTATCTTTTTTGCAGGTTTTAGTTTAGATGGCTCAATGATTCAATAAACTGTAGCAGTTGTGTGGTATATAGACAATGTTTCTCTATCAGTGTTGCCAACTCTCACGGTTTTACTGTGAGTTTTGTAATATTTGGCATTTTTCTGAAAGTCCCATCTCCTGGCATCATGTTGTTTTGCTAGAATTTCAGCTTTCTTTTTTAAAAAGTAAGTTTCTAGCCCCCATGATTGCAGAGAACAGCTTGAAAACATTAATCCTAAAGGCTCAATAAACAGAAGAATCCAAAATATTATTATTTTTTAAACTCATAATTTTTAAAGCAAATCTCTTGATTTTTTGGGCCTGACTCATGATTCTTGAGAGCTTGTGGTGTACTTCAGTACTGATTTCTTCACTCAAATATCCAGTCACATCTAACTGCCCACTTGTGACTTGGTAGGAGAAAGTTGTTCCTCTCAGCTGACCTCATCCCCATTATGTTTTATAGGGTTTCTTTCTTTAGGCTGGCTTTCCCTCACTGTTGAAAAGCCACATCCAATGTCATATCAGGCATAAGTGGATGCAGCTCCATGAAACATCATCAAAAGAGTACACTTTTCTCATAATTGTTCTTTCTTTTCATTTTGCCTCATTATAAATAAGACACCTAATTGCTTGGACCAGGACACCAGGTAGTGTGCCTTGGACTATAGTGTGCCAATTACACAAAATGAATAGTGAGGAGTAGTACAGAGCTGCACTGGCCCAGAGAAAGGCTCTGGAGGAAGAATGTCTTCCTGTTCTGCCGATCATGCAGCCTCTTTGCACCCACTTATATAACCCCAGGTGGGATACGGTTTATTTATCTTCCCCACCAACCTTCCCACATTCCCTGCCCAGTGGGTACTAGGAGGTCTTACCTCTTTTCCAGCTCCTCTGTCCTGCCATGTGCCCTCAGGAGCAATCCTTGCCTGGCCCTTAGATGGACTGTGCAGGGGGTGGAATAACCTTTTTATGCCCTCCCCAGGTTCACCATGCATGTAAAAATGAGGCAGAATCTGGCCTTTAAATTCAGTAATTTAAACAAAAGTGTTCACAGTGGAGAGAGATAAATAGCAGGGTACTAGGGACCTGTACTGGGACCAGTGCTGTTCAACATATTCATAAATTATCTGGAAAAAGGGATAAACAGTGAGGTGGCGAAGTTATACAAATTAATTAGGTCCAAAGGTGACTGCAATGAGTTCCACAGGGATCTCACACAACTGGCTGACAGGACAAGAAAATGGCAGATGAAATTCAATGTTGATAAATATAAAGTAATGCATATTGGAAAACAATCTCAACTATACACACGAAATGATGGAGACTAAATTAACTGTTATCACTCAAGAAAGATCTTGGAATCACTGTGGATAGTTCTCTCAAAACATCTGCTCAATGTGCAGAAGCAGTCAAAAAAGCAAACAGAACGTTAAGAACCATTAGGAAAGGAATAGATACTAAGGCAGTAAATATTTTAATGCCATTATATAAATCCATGGTACACCCACACCTTGAATACTATGTGTAGTTCTCATTACCCCATCTCAGAAAAGATAGATTAGAAATGGAAAAGGTACAGAGAAGGGCAACAGAAATGATTAGGGATATGGAACAACTTCCATATGTGGAGAGATTAAAACACTGGGACTATTCATTTTAGAAAATAAATGATTGGGGGGGGGGTATGGTAGAAGTCTATAAAATCATGAATGGTGTGGAGAAAGTGAATATTTACTCCCTTCACATAACACAAGAATCAGGGGTCACCCAATTAAATTCATAGGCAACGGGTTTAAAACAAACCTAAGGAAGTACTTCTTTACACAATGCACAGTCAACCTGTGGAATTTATTGCCGGGGATGTGGGAAGGCTGAAAGTATAACTGGGTTCAAAAAAGAATTAGGTAAATTCATGCAGGATATTAGCCAAGATGGTCAGGAATGCAAACCCATGCTTTGGGTGTTCCTAAACCTCTGACTGCCAGAAGCTGGGACTGGATGACAGGAATGGATCAGTTGATAAATTGTCCTGTTCTGTTTATTCCCTCTGAAGCATTTTGGCACTGGCCACTATCGGAAGACAGGATACTGGGCCACATGGACCATTGGTAATATTAAGATTTTTGTCATAGTTATTTTTAGTAAAAGTCACTTTGGGGTGGGGGGCGGGATTCCAGCGCCCAGTGCTGCTGCGATTGAGAGCTCCTGGGACCCCCTGATGTCAGCAGTAGCTGGGAGCTCCACGGTTCCCCCACTGCCCATGGTGGCCCCCTGCAGTGGCAGGGAGCTGTGCCCCTCCCCACCCCCCAGTGGGTCTCCAGGACCACTGTGTCCAGAACCAGTATCTCCAAGCTCTGGGTCCCCGACCCACCTTCGACTGCTGAGAGCTGTGGGGGCCCCCCGCTGGCCACAGTGGCTTGGAGCTCTTGGACTAGTGACTCGGAGCTCTGGGTCCCTTCACAGCGGCTGTGAGCTGCCAGGGCCGCTGAGAGCTCCAGCCCTGCCGCCCCGTGGCTGAAGCGAAAAATGTCATGGATTCCGACGACCATAATCTTAGCTTTAACCTTTGGTCAACCCAGAATGGCCATCCATATGTTCTTATTATTTCTAACTACAGTTATTCATGCCCATAAAATAGCACCCATAGTTGAATGCATGTGCAGCATTGGAGACCATTTTAATTAGCCCTTTATGTCCATGATCATCTTTTATATGTGCATTTATCACTCCACTAAAAGTACATGCTTTTCATTTGGAGGGTGGAGCATTAAACCACTTCTTTTGGCAGCTACTCATTAAAACCTCCCCTACAATATATTTTGCCAAGTCATTTATGATCTTTGGATGAAGGGCATTTCAGAAGTGCAAAGTGCTGTTATTATTTTTTCTTCTCTAATAAGCACCTCGTTGATCCATCAGCAATCACAAAGACAAACTCATGATCTCATTTCTCTAATCCAGAGTGGGAAGGACATGAAAGCCAGCTGCCAAAGCAATGTGGCTTTAGAAGTTGGAATTTGCAGGGCTATTTGGATCAGGATCTATCTCATCTAAAGGAAAATCACAAAGTATCACTTCATTCTGAAAGCTAACAATTAACTAATACTGCCATGAGTAATTTTCTACAACCTCCATTTTGGACACTTAATGATTAAAAAACAGAAAGAAATGCCAACTAGCAAAATTACTTTTGTTCATACATATTGAAACCATATAGCATTTCAGTGCTGGCTAGGCGATTAGATTTTACCATCCTTATGCTGAGTCACCCCGTTGACAAAAATGAGGCTGTTCACAGAGAAATATACTGTATGTTATTAGAAAGGGTGGGAGGGTCTGGCCCCAAGAGTTTACAAGACACAATTATTTGTATTACTGTAATACTTAAAGGCCTTAACCAGGCCTGGGCTCCATTGTTACAGATGCCTTACAGATGTACTGCCAAGCATTCTCAGTTAAGATTATATAGGATTTAGTAAAATAGCCATATTGCTACAGATTAATCTAGGTAAACTAAGTCATGCCACATATCCTCATCATGTTGTTGTTATGATTTACCCTCAATGCTTGCCTTTCCCCCCCTCTTCACCTGACTAAACAATTGACATTAGCGAAAATAAGCTCATGAAAGGGAGGGTATTGAAGGTACAGCTTCCTGTAAATAATTGACAGCTAAATAATCAGAACAACTTTGATGAGTTATAGATGTGTAATAAATTGGCTGCATTTTGGCTGTAAGCTTTCTTCCCTTATCCCCCATCCCCTCCTAACAGGAATTTAAATTTGCACACACGAAGCACAAGAGAATTTTGAAAGGTACAAAATTCTTCTAGAAGTTTGCTTTGGACCAATAACATGATCATGCTAAGTGAATTACTCTATAAATCTCAATGGAATAAAATATGGAGGGAGCTGTACTGTACATGTTACATTTTCTTTGATCCTGGAGTCCCACTTCACCTACCAGCCAGCATAGTGATTTCAGAAATTCAAACACTGCCATTACTTTACTTCAGTTAGGTATTTCCTGTCCTCTAAGTAGAACCTTAAAATTGAGGCATGTGACTGCCTTCCCCCACCTCTAAAGTAGTACCAGTAAGGGGAATGCAAACAATGCATCAGAACCTTAAAATGGTTTAAAGGATTCATATAGAGAAGTCCCACTTTAAACAATGACTATTGAATTGAAAATCAGTGGGACTTAGTCTCGTAAGTGCCTGAGACTAGTCTACACTAATAAAGGTTTGCCTGAATTGTTAGCAAACTCTCATACTATAGATGCAGCTCATAATGGCAAAAAACTGCTGATGATCTGTTTTATGTACTAAATGGGCTAAATTTTGGCTTTTCACTTATAGTGGCTGTACTAGCAAAAGCATTTCTCAACTACAACTACAGTAGGTGCACTAAGGCTTTTGCTGGAATAGAATTTTTTAAATTAATACCCCTAAGGAACGTTACTATGCAGATACAAGTTTCCAATGTACTTGGCCTAAGTCACTTTTGAAAATGTGACATAGGCTCCTAAGTCACTTAGATGCATTTGAATATTTTATTCTATATAATAAGTTTTCTTCCCAAGTACTTGTCTAAGCAAGGCTGAGGAGCAGCATTCTTCTATATGGGGATGTGTTTCCTTTAGAGATTCAGTAATTGCTCAGAGTTCTCCTCTCACAAAACCAAAATCCCTTATTTAGTTTGGGTTTTCAAGTAAAAAGTATTTCTTCCCTCATTCTTCATGTTAATACCCAGTTGACTATGTTTCCTTACCATTGTAAGGAAATTGAAAATTATTAAGAACAACCATACGACCCTCAAGACAATTTTCCTTTGGTAACTTATTTTGCCAGATCGCTGCACTTTTGTGTGATCATTTCTGTTCCCCCACCCTATTAAGGGTGCAGGGGAAATAAGAATTTTTCTTTTGGGGATTTTCAGCTCCTTATCCTGAGCTCCTTTAGCTAAAGGAGCTTACTGATTCCTTCTAGAGAATCCTTAATATTGCAGGCTTTTCCTCCGCCAAAGAGAATAATTGCTACAGACACTCTTGGGGGAATAGTGTCTTTTAGGTAATCTCGGCCTCTTGACAATCAAAGAGCTTTTTCACAACTCATATTATAACCTATGTCTCCTGGAGAAGCCTTCAAGTTCTTGGGTCTGATCATGCCAGGTGCTTGGGTCCTTCAGATTATACTGGCTCATTGACAGTCAAATGTACTCAGCACTTATCATAGAATCATAGAATATCAGGGTTGGAAGGGACCTCAGGAGGTCATCTAGTCCAACCCCCTGCTCAAAGCAGGACCAATTCCCAATTAAATCATCCCAGCCAGGGCTTTGTCAAGCCTGACCTTAAAAACTTCTAAGGAAGGAGATTCTACCACCTCCCTACGTAACACATTCCAGTGTTTCACCACCCTCCTAGTGAAAAAGTTTTTCCTAATATCCAACCTAAACCTCCCCCACTGCAACTTGAGACCATTACTCCTTGTCCTGTCCTCTTCTACCACTGAGAATAGTCTAGAACCATCCTCTCTGGAACCATCTCTCAGGTAGTTGAAAGCAGCTATCAAATCCCCACTCATTCTTCTCTTCTGCAGATTAAACAATTCCAGTTCCCTCAGCCTCTCGTCATAAGTCATGTGTTCCAAACCCCTAATAATTTTTGTTGCCCTTCGCTGGACTCTCTCCAATTTATCCACATCCTACTTGTAGTGTGGGGCCCAAAACTGGACACAGTACTCCAGATGAGGCCTCACCAATGTCGAATAGAGGGGGACGATCACGTCCCTCGATCTGCTCGCTATGCCCCTACTTATACATCCCAAAATGCCATTGGCCTTCTTGGCAACAAGGGCACACTGCTGACTCATATCCAGCTTGTCGTCCACTGTCACCCCTAGGTCCTTTTCCGCAGAACTGCTGCCTAGCCATTCGGTCCCTAGTCTGTAGCTGTGCATTGGGTTCTTCCGTCCTAAGTGCAGGACCCTGCACTTATCCTTATTGAATCTCATCAGATTTCTTTTGGCCCAATCCTCCAATTTGTTTAGGTCCCTCTGCCCTCCAGCGTATCTACCACTCCTCCCAGTTTAGTATCATCCGCAAATTTGCTGAGAGTGCAATCCACGCCATCCTCCAGATCATTTATGAAGATATTGAACAAAACCGGCCCCAGGACCAACCCCTGGGGCACTCCACTTGACACTGGCTGCCAACTAGACATGGAGCCATTGATCACTACCCGTTGAGCCCGACAATCTAGCCAACTTTCTACCCACCTTATAGTGCATTCATCCAGCCCATACTTCTTTAACTTGCTGACAAGAATACTGTGGGAGACCGTGTCAAAAGCTTTGCTAAGTCAAGAAACTTGAAAGGCTCAAGGGCTTAAAATAGAAGCTAGGAATGCAGCAGAGACAGAAATTTGCCCCTGTATTGTAGAATTCATAAATATTTCTTTTAGGATGATGCAGTCATGTTCAGTGTAGAGAAAGTTTGAAGTGGACGGTTTAAAGAGACAAAGTCCAACGGAACTGGATGTTCAGATCCATAAAGAATTGGCTTGTTCATTTAATCAGAGTGATTTGCAATAATCAATTGATTCAATTATTGCTCAGCCCACACTAAGCTTTCCAATGACTGAGAGAGAAGCTGGTGAACCTACTTTGGAATGGTTTCTGCTTCTCATCTGCTGAAAGTTTAGGATCAAATTTTGTCCTCACACACCTACAAACTGATGGTGACCTATAGGAGAGTGAGAGTGGAATTCTAAGAGAGTGAGAGTGGAAAAGGTTACTAGATCCCTTCAGGTTTTTTTCCAGAGAATTTTCTCATTTCTGAAGTTTTTTCTTCAGAGTTTGTATATTTAAGGAAAAGCCACCTTCTCTGAGGTGATCTTTTAATTCCTGCTATTCAACATGTAAGTACTCCTCTAGGGAAGAAAACAAAAGGATAGCTGGAATTTTCAAGAACTGTCTCTGACTATGGCTAATGTAAAAATCTACCACCTCTGGAAATAAGAATAAAACATTTAATGCCGGGGGCAAAATAGTATCAGACAATTGGATTCTGTCTCCTATTTCAAAAGAGGTTCTAATTTATTTCTGGCATGTGGTTTCCTCCTATTCAAAACATAAAACCTCTCAAGTGCCAGAAATCTACAAAGTTCAATGGAATTATAATAAAAGGAATTCAGGATCTACTTTAAAAATGCAATAAATAAAGTGCCTTTTCACTCTCAAGAGAGCCTTCTTTCCAGATAATTCAGAGTGCACAAGAAAAATGAAGGCTTTCCCTCAGTCCTGAATTTCATGTTTCTGAACAAGGCTAGTTATCATAAAGAATTCAAAAATCCATAAGAAGGCAATTTTTATCTTTACAACCAAGAGGTTTGCTTAGATCTGATCCATATGGATGTGCATTTCCTGATTTCTAATTTGGAACACCAGAAATTAATCGCAGTGGCTGTATACTGAAAATAGACTAGCTGAAAGTCCTATTTGTAAAATATGCTCTTCTGAGTGTTTACTATATGCATAAGTGCAGCAGTAAATCACCTTCCTATGCAGCCACTTCAGTATTTTTCCAGTTCTATAGGGAAATCGGACTCAAGGGCTTTTGAGCTTGTTTAAGACACATCAAGACTACAGATGTAAATTGCACAGTGAATGGAATCATCTCTGAAACAAAAGATGGTGAAAAGTCACCTAATTTTCTGCCCTCCCTTCAGTAATCCTTCAAAGAAAAAAACACCTAACTTTCTTCTGGGGGATTCCTAGTCATCATGTATAAATGCAAGATCTCTTTAACAGGCTAGGATATATAGTTTTCCAGGTGTCTGCATCGTAAGTGCACTTCATATCACTTTACTGGAACTAATTGTCCTCAGACTAATCTTTCTTCATTTTCTTCTATACTGATGACTTTAGAAAATGTAGGAGGATTCTGGTAAATTAATAAACTGACTTCATAAGATCAAGACCTCTAAAAAGAGACTTGCAAGATTTGGGTCACAGCCAAGGAGCTTGTAAGATTTGGATCAGTACCAAAGAAACAGAATTTTCTTAGCAGATCTTCTTAGCTTACAGCACGAAACTAATCACTGCCCAACATCATTTTCAGTGAATGCAGGTTTTACTTTGAGATCACAAGATAATGATGCTATCAAGGCAGATGGAAAGGAAAGTTGTTGGGAAATATGGGCCCAAAGGAATTTTCTACACATTTTAAATCTTACTTTTGCTAAAATAACTATCTATCCTTCCCAACTAATTGTATTAAACTCCATAAATTAGTAAAAAAATTCTTAGTAAAAAATGTTGGTTAAGAGAGCTCTAGCAATATAATCCCAGTTTGGAAAAATCTATTTATAGTGATATAGTAAGTAGGACAGCAAAGTGCCTTAAGGAGTATTGAGAAGATGGCTTTTGGTGCTGAAAGCACAGATGTAAGGAAATTAGATATTATGAGGGATAATTCAGGATATACCGTCCTTAAACATTTCTATTGACTCCATCTACTGTTTTTTGAAAGGAATGGGGAGTGATTTGATTTATTGTTAAGACAGTTATGGTGAAACCTTTTGATTCTTATGTTCTCTATTGAGAGGATAGATTATATTAGTGTCTGAATGATTTTTTTAGTTTAGGAATTCAAATGAGAACACTAAGAATGCAGTTGATGGTGGTCTTGAGTTTTCATTCCATAAGAGAAGGCCTTATCATATTTGCGAGCTTCCATTAATATTCTTCATCAAAGTATCAGTCAAATAATAAACTTTTCGCTTCAAACCTGAGGGTTCAGTTTCTGTTCAAAAGTGCCATCCCAGCCTTTTCTTTTAAATATTCTGGCAGGGTTATCTGTTAGAGGGACGGGGGAACCTGCATGCTTGGGCCAGTTACACTTTTTTTCCTCTTTAACGTATAAGTAAGAGGATAGTCTTCATGAGCAAGGTGTTTCATCTTTCTTTCCCAAACGTGAGCTTGTGATTTTTGTAATCTTTCTAAATAGATTATTCTTAATCTACAACATGCTAAATCCGGAAGAACTCTGTTAGAAAAGCACTGGTAACATACACAGGTAGAGCAAATGTAACAGGGTTACCTATTTCTTTCCACAGCTAGATTTAGAGAGGCTCTATCTAATCCACTATCATCTGATTACTTTTTCAACTGAAAATGTATCCTACTCACATAAACATATTTTATTATAGTTATACGCAGCACTCATCCAAAGTTAGCAGGGCGCATAGCAAATAATCATTATTCCTCTTTTACAGATGAGAATATTGAGACATAGTAGGTTAAGTGATTCACCCAAGACTACACAGTGAGACACTGACAAATCTGGAAATAGAACACTTCTAAAAGGGTAAACATTGTTAATGGTTGCATATTCTAGTGGGTTTCTAAGCAGCACATTTTGAGGCAGATGTGTGTATGAGGCATTATAAGCTACTATATAAAGTGGTGTTGAGATTTGCACTTCAGACTGTATTTCTGCTATTTCACACACTCGAGTAATTGAGTTTAGTTCAAAACAAACAATCATTCTTAAGAGCAAAGCTATATCTTTTTTATTTATGCAGAAGAAATAATTTTATAAATGATTCCTTTTACAAATTTTTTGTCGATAGGCTGACTGTTTGGGAATCTAAAACAATGACTGGATAGCTATATAATCACAGTCACTACAAACTCAAAATTCTATACTCACATATTCTCATAGAAGTTCAGATTTAGGCAATTTTGCAAAGTTTGTCAATGAAACACAGTTATTCTGTTTATCTGCCATAACCTAATTCACTTCTGTAAAGAAAAGCCAGCTAATCTGTCAAGCTCCAACTGCTGCTTCCATTCTTTGAAGATGTTCACCTTGGCTCCTTCAATCCCCATCTTGCTCTTCAGACATACTCTTTATCGTCCCAGATGATGGGCATCTTCACTCTCCAACCTCACACTTGACCTTCTCCCCAACCAGGCACCTGCCCATCTATAAAGCTGAGCCACAGAGACTCAATTTAACAAACCTGTTAAGTTTCCTGGAGCGGGTCTCCTCTCTGATGAAAGAGAAGGTTCAGCTGAGAGCAGAGCAAGCCCTCAAGGAAAATATGGAGACTGAAACACACAGAATATTTTGCAAGAAGCAAGGTCTTTGAGGAACAGGGAGCTTGCAGCAGAGACAGTCTCTTAGAGGAGAAAACTGGCAGTGGAGGAAAGGTAATAAAGGAGGCAGTTTTATGACAACTTCTAACATTTTCTATAGCATTCCTTTTATTTTTTTGTACTTCCAATGCCCTTTAACTCACACATTGATCATCTGGGCTTTTTCGTCTATATAACTGTAGCATTTTCTCCAGTTGTGCTGGGTCTTTTTTTCCAACTGCAGTTGAACTGGGTGGACTTATAGTAGGTTTCATATATCTTGATATGTGAAAGTGACTAACAGATTGTAGTGCAGTCAGCACAATTCATTGGGTTCAAAGACGACCCTGCAGAATTGGGAGCATGCTTCCATCTAAAAAATATAGATTGCTGGAACTGAGTAGAGCATCTCATCAGAACTCTCTTCACTGGGCCCAGTGTTGGGTTAGCCCAGAGTCAACTTATTGAGCCAAAATACAAAACTAACTTGTCAGCAGGTTTTGTAATACTCTGTAAAGTGCAGACAAACAATATAGGCCTCTGTCTCAGAACTTATCAACCAGGCACCTTCCAAAACTGGTAGGTTAAATCTGATATTTATTAATCTTAAATCTTCAGTAAGTGTTCCAACTTGAAAGTGTATTTTCTCTCCAACAAATCTTTAAGCTTGTGGCTGATGGCAAGCAAAATATAGTAGTGGTAATTCTTGTTCAACACATTAGTGACACGGGAATTAAATGTCAGCATCCAATTTCTTTACTAATCACTATTGTGCTTCTACAGTGGGCAGTGTCACTGCCTTTAACTGTCACTGGCATTCCCAAGGAACAAAATGGGTGGGTGAGAATTCTAATTGTTCAAAAAGTAAAGCTGAGTGGAAACTGGCAAGTTTGCTTTGTCTGTGTTTGTGAGATTGCCCCTCTCCTGGTCCAAGCCAGGTGCTCGATGTAATCCTTGTTTGTGCTTTGCATTCAAATGAACTCCATCTCAAAGCAAAATCAGAAGATCAGGGATGAAGTTCTGGGTTTGCCGTAGACTGCCTCCATGATGTTGGGCAAGGAACTAAATTTTTTTGGGTCTCAATTTTCAACTTGTAATTGGGATGATAATGATACTCCCTTTCCCCCATCCTTTGTCTGATTGCCAATTAAACTTCTGTACTGGTACTCTTTTTATGTCTCTGTGTTTTGCCTACCACACTGGGACCTGGTTTTGGTTGGTGCTGCCATAATAATAGCAAAAATAGTAATGAATAAAAACCAAGTCAAAACCATCTGTGTTTTTATAAGAAACCATCTGAAATCACAGATTCACATGATTTAGTTTGGGGGGTCTGCCCTCTTCCCCATCCTTGATGCAGTCTCCATAGCTAACACTGTCCCTTTCTGACAGCCCTCAAAATCTATAGCATATCCTTCCAAATTAAAGGAGAATTGTGAGGTGAGGTGTCATTCATTTTAAAGTCCAGGATTGGTATTTTGACCCCACTGAAATCAATGAGAGTTTTGCCACTGACTTCAATGGGGATGGGATTTGACCCTAGATTTTTAAAGCATGGCCATCAATTTGCATCTACAGTTTCAGAGGAACAGCCGTGTTAGTCTGTATTCGCAAAAAGAAAAGGAGTACTTGTGGCACCTTAGAGACTAACCAATTTATTTGAGCATGAGCTTTCGTGAGCCACAGCTCACTTCATCAGATGTGTACCGTGGAAACTGCAGCAGACTTTATATACACACAGAGAATATGAAACAATACCTCCTCCCACCCCACTGTCCTGCTGGTAATAGCTTATCTAAAGTGATCAGCAGGTGGGCCACTTCCAGCACAAATCCAGGTTTTCTCACCCTCCACCCCCCCACACAAATTCACTCTCCTGCTGGTGCTAGCCCATCCAAAGTGACAACTCTTTACATAATCAAGTCGGGCTATTTCCTGCATAGATCCAGGTTTTCTCACTTCCCCCCCACCCCCAAACACACACAAACTCACTCTCCTGCTGGTAATAGCCCATCTAAACTGACCACTCTCCAGTTTAGATGGGCTATTACCAGCAGGAGAGTGAGTTTGTGTGTGTTTGGGGGTGGGGGGGAAGTGAGAAAACCTGGATCTATGCAGGAAATAGCCCGACTTGATTATGTAAAGAGTTGTCACTTTGGATGGGCTAGCACCAGCAGGAGAGTGAATTTGTGTGGGGGGGTGGAGGGTGAGAAAACCTGGATTTGTGCTGGAAGTGGCCCACCTGCTGATCACTTTAGATAAGCTATTACCAGCAGGACAGTGGGGTGGGAGGAGGTATTGTTTCATATTCTCTGTGTGTATATAAAGTCTGCTGCAGTTTCCACGGTACACATCTGATGAAGTGAGCTGTGGCTCACGAAAGCTCATGCTCAAATAAATTGGTTAGTCTCTAAGGTGCCACAAGTACTCCTTTTCTTTTTGCATCTACAGTTTGTAAGCAGAAGACATTTGCACCTACAATGATATGCTCCACTACTTAGTTAAATATCTAAGTAGATGGCTGTGATTGCAAATTACCTAGTTAGAAATACTTTACTTTTTATGCTGCAAAATCCTGAGAGTTAATTAAGAGTAAGCTGAAAATTTGGTCTGTAATATTCACCTATTTTGGTAAATACTTTCTAGTATTTTGTTGTTGTTTAGAGTAACAGTGCATTCCTCTGATCACTTGTGCTGACATTTATCATCCTATAGTCTCATTGACACTTTTAGCAGTTGTCATAATGTAGTGTCTATTAAATTGAAATATATTGAAATTATCTGTGGATCTGTTAAAAGGTCCAGTGAACTCAATGCAAAGACTTTCATAGGAGGTGGATCAGGCCTTTATAACCTTTATATATTTACAACTCTAGTCCCTTTTTAAAAAATGTAATGTAGTGCAGGCATTTTGTAAAACTATGCCTCTGGTAATATATGCATTATGACTGGAATCTTTTTAGTGGATTTGTTTTTTTGTTGGACATGAGCTAACAACATTTGGCAACTACCAACAACTTTCCAAATTATCTTTCACTGTTAGATATAATAGAACTAAGCTTATCCATTTTTATAATAAAGGACTTCCATTGTTGGCACAGTGTCTGTCCAAAATGAAATTAACTTATAATTGACCTTGTTTTCACTCTGGCATTCTTTTGATTCTTACTTAGGGAGCATAACTTTCTGGAAGTATTGCGTTTGTAACTTACTTGGAGAGACAGAAACTACAAGGAACCCCATGCAATACAATAGTAAACAGTGGCTTTTTTATATGGCGATTTTAGGACATAACTTCAGCAAAATGTATAATTTACGTATTCTGTTCTTAACTTTTTAGGACTGAGTAGAAGCATATTTCTAATAGTGAAGTTTTCAGAGGGGTCAGAGATGTTTTTAGTAACATTTTGCAGCTACATAACAATCACAGCATTATTCTACTTATGCTCTGGAAATGTTATGTTTCCATTGTAATTAGTAGTACTTTATGTGGACTGCATCCTCTTCAGCCAGTCAACCCCAGCTTTTTCAGTTAAGACTTCCCCAACCCGCAAACTCTTTTTAATAAAGGCTGCTTGGTTCATCATATCTCACCTTGAATTTCAGACCTTACAAAGTTGAAATTGTTTTAGTCTGCACTTACAAAATTCTAGTGAGGAAATACCACCAGTGACTGTTGCTGCCATGAGCTCAGAACTGCTGAGATGCCTTGATAAACTGGTAGGCAAGTGAGCATACGAGGGGAGAGAGGATTAGTGATAGAAGGATTAGGGTCTATAATAAAACACTATGAACTAGCAGCAAGCCTTTCTGTAAAAATGTTGCTTGAGGCTCTTGTTTGTTATTTGGAAAAATTCTATTTAAATGCAGATTAGACTTTCCACCTAGGAGTACAACCTGGGTGTTTTTTGTGTGTGTGTGTGTGTGTGTTTTAATTTCTTCATGAACTTTGCTAGTTACTTTGCTTATGCTGTTACTGGGATTAAAAATGCATGTTGCAGTGTCATGAATTTTAGTAGCTTTCAACAATTGCTTAATTTTAAAGCATATTTTGTTTAATCAGTGCAAGTCCACCACATTCACTTGTCATAGGAAGTAAACTCCAGCTGATCATTTGTTGTGTTTTGTAATTGGTCACTAATTATACTGAAGGATTCAGAGGAACAGCCGTGTTAGTCTGTATTCGCAAAAAGAAAAGGAGTACTTGTGGCACCTTAGAGACTAACCAATTTATTTGAGCATGAGCTTTCGTGAGCTACAGCTCACTTCATCACGGTATACATCTGATGAAGTGAGCTGTAGCTCACGAAAGCTCATGCTCAAATAAATTGGTTAGTCTCTAAGGTGCCACAAGTACTCCTTTTCTTTATACTGAAGGAGTTACCACCCTCACTCTATTCCTTTCATGTCTATAAAAACAGCAGTGAAACAGGACTGTGCTTTGTACCTTTTCTGAAATGGAATCCTTGTTCATTGCCTATATAAGAAATTAATTATTTGTAGGCCCTGTGTGTTCTGTTGTCACCTTTTAAAATGCCATTTCATCTTCCCTTTAGGGAGAAGAAGGAAATTAAAGCAACTGTTTCAATCAGTTGTAGCAGATTTGTGAAAAGTGATCTGAAATTATCTGAAGTCTCGTCACTTAAAACAGACTCCATAATTCCCAAGTAGTTCCAGGCAAGAGAATCCTTGTCATGAATAGTATTCCCCATCCCCCCCACTCCTGCAATACAGGTTTATATTCTGCAACCAATATCAGTAAAATACACTAAAGGAAGCATCCCAGTCCCTTCCCACGAGTTTATTTTTTAATCTGTCCTTCTGGCATCTTGTCACTAGCAACTGCAGTGACACTTGCTGATCTTGTCAGAACTGTGATAACATGATGTGCATCCCCAAAATGAATTTCAGTTAATCCCAGTCATCTCTGTTGAAACACATGCCAAACTCAATACTGCAATGTCAGTGCTTTCTTCTCACCTATTTTTCCTTTCGTCCCAAGATGCTTTGTGCAGTATTCACCTTGGTTGGTGACACAAGTGCTATACAATGAATGGCATAAACTATCATTGGGATTTATGTACCAAAGCACAAAAAATCTAAATATATCTCAGACTCTGGGATCTTGACATATTATTAGAGAAGTTTTAAAAACAGTTGGACTATGGGATTATTTTGATAAATATATAGCAGTCTGGACTAATTGTAATGCTAATTTTAGATGTTTTGTGTCCGATCGCTAATAGAAGGAAAAGGGCTGATTTGGTAAAACAGTAATCCATTCTTCTTGTATACTTTACCACAATAATTCTTCATAAGACATATCAGGCAACCTTGAAACGTCTCTAATTAAAAAGAAGAAGAAGAAATCCAATACCAAAATTAAAATTGAGCTAGCACTCCCTAGACCTAAGCATCAGCTCTGAGGCTCACACTTCAGTATTAGCATGCTCATAAAGGCTTGGATGATCAAGAATCAAATGTGAGAGAAAAGGTAGGTGAGGTAATATGTTCCATTGGATTAACTTCTGTTACAGAAGCTCTTTCTCTGGTCTGGAGAAGAAAACCAGTGTGCAAGCTAGTGTTGCCAGTTTTGGCTGGACATATTCCTGGAGGTTTCAACACATGACATAATCTTTAATTAAAGATTAATCTTTAATTCCTGCAGAGTCCAGGACAATCCTGGAGGGTTGGCAGGCATAGTCCAATCTAAATACAAGATGGGACAGATTGTTAAAGAGAAGGGGTTCACACATACTGTAGGAGACTACTTCAAATGAAGTGGACAATGAAGGATTAGCAGGCAGTAGGGTGTTACAAATTCTTGTAATAAGCCATAAAACCAGCGTCTCTGTTAAGATCATATTTTTTTAGTGTCCAGAAGAGTTATGAATTTACATTCCCATGCTCATCTTTTGAAGGTTTCCTTTGAGGGCAGGGACTGAGGATATGTCCACATAGGGATAAAAGCCCTGCAGCATAGCCCTGGCTGGTCTGAGTCAGCTGATTTGGCCTCATGAGGTTCGAGCTGTGGGGACCTTGCAGGGTCCCAAAGCTGGTCTTCAGCCTGAGCCCGAACATCTACACCGCAATTTAACAGCCCCATCAGCCAGCTGGCGTGAGTCAGCCACAGGTTTTTAATTGCAGTGTAGACATATCCTCATTCAACACTGCAAACAAGAATAAAACTTGGCATCCCTATTATGTTAGTTAAGCTTTTCTGTGAATTGGAAAAAATAAAATGAGTGAAGCCACTAGCTTCATGCTAACTTTGTTTTGGACACTTCATGATTCTCTGTTCTGATTATTCAGATGGACTAGCTAATATAGTAACTACCAAAGAGAAAGGTGATCTCTCAAGAAGAGATGGAACATTAGACCAAAGGATTTACATGCAAGAGCATGCTTTTAAAAAGTTAACAGGGACTCCAATGAAACACTAAAACACTGAAGGCTTCAAAACTGTTTTGGACCTGAGTAGGATCAATAAAATTTTAGATGGGAACACTCCTTCATGATCATTGTACGCCCCATATGGCAAGCAAATAATTTCCCCCCCTCAATTTCGGTTGCAAACACAGAAAGTGAGGAGGTGATCCTTGTGAAAACTATGTCTGCAGGATTGGGGATATAATGACCATTACATAAATGGTAAACGATGGGAGTAGAAAATAGTGAACTATTACTTGTCAGCAAAGTAGGATCTAAACAAATCATGACCTCACGTAGCATTGGCACTGAAGTAAATATAATCTTAACATTCAAATTCAATGGCAATTATTACAATGGCTTACTTAAGCTTTTTAATTTTTATGTATCTTTTCATGTGTATTCATATTGCAATTTGTATTGTGCCAAGAATTCGTAGGTTTTAGAGGTTTTTCCAGCATGCCATTATTTGAATGAAATAGAAATATGCTTACCATTACAATGTTTTAGGTTGTATCCAGGTGCACCAGCAGGGATTGTTGTGCTGTGGTAGCATTTTGATGACATCCCAAATTTGTTATCAACATAGCTAAATGCAAATAACATTTGTCCTTGCAGTTCCCATTAGTTTGCAGGACCAGCAAAAGTTATGCTACTATGTTGAATTTAACAGGCATCCTCAATGGGTTATTTGCGTGATGAAGTGTGTAGATATGCTTATTATGAATCTATGAGAGTTCTCAAACTTGGTTGTATTTAAAACTCTTTAGACAAATGGCCTCCCTAATTCTTTCTTAAAACTCAAATTGGAAAATACACTTCACTGAACAAATTTCTACCAGGGTCTGCAAATTGCTTACAACAAAGC
The DNA here is from genome assembly GCF_965140235.1 of Caretta caretta. NCBI lineage: Eukaryota > Metazoa > Chordata > Testudines > Cheloniidae > Caretta > Caretta caretta. The sequence continues at coordinate 69,411,525 of NC_134214.1, read as the reverse complement.
AACCAAGCAACCATCCTGGGAACCAGACAGCCTCATTTCATCACAGTAACAGGGATGGTGTTGAATAGTGGTTGGTGAACACCTGCAGGGTCTGCTTACAAGTGCTGACATGAGAACTGCAGGCCATCTGGATTTGAATCTCCTCTTCTCAACCTTACATTTTCTCCTCTCAAGGAAGGAAGGAGAAAGTTGTGCCTGTCTCTTTCTCATGCCATCCTTTTCACTCCCTTGGACTCCAGGGGGCATGGATATCCACTGCCTAATGTTCATTTATAAGTTTGGCTTGTGAGTGAGAGACAGTAGAAAGAAGTGGACTTTGCAGAGGAGGAAGTAGGAAAGCAGGGAGACTGTATGCCCTGCAGGATTAGGAATGACATTCTAGAAGCAAGAGGTATCATAGAGGTGAAGTGCACTGCAGCTTTTAGGAGAAGGATAGGAAAGTGATACATATCTTGTATCTGAGCAGGGAAATGATCAGATACATGGGACAAGATCAAAGCAGGGGCACAGCTATGTAGAACATTGTAGGCAAGGGCAAACTGTTCGATTGTTATGTGGAAGGAGATTTGGATCCAGTGAAAGAACCATAAGAGAGCATGTAACAAGGTGAGACACCAGAAAGATCTGCAGTGGGGTTGGATGATAGTTAAACTGGAAGGGGGAAGTTGCAGTAGTCTTATGAGGAAAGCTATGAAGCATGGAATGACTGTTTCTTTTTCTGATCAAGAAAATGTTGTTATATTCTAGCTAAGTTGTGTGACTGAAGACACAAATTGGTGACAGGTATCAGATCACTTTCTGAACATTTGATTTTAATGGCTCACCTCTGCGTCCAAGTAGCAGATACACGCTTAGGTGATGTGTGCAGGCAGATAGTTATTTTGCAGGACATCCACTGATGTATGAAAAAGAAGTCTGAATATTGCAGAGTAGAGTTGCTGGAATGGGAATTCTGTCAAATATAGATGATATTTCCTTCTCCCTTTCTGAAGGACAAGGAGGAGGAAATTGACAGAATATGGAGTATGAGCCCAGAGCTTCATGACTAACAGCGTATTTTAGCATACAACATGCAGTATGTTTTTATTTCCCATTTGTAACGTTGAATTGAGTTTCTGTTTATACCTTATGTTCAGTCTTACTAACTGCATGTCAGTTTGTACCCATCTACCTTGTCATCACTCATATCTTACACCCAGCCACACAATTTCCTCTGTTCTTAGAATGCATTTGAAAGAGAAACATATTGGTACATTAGATAAGCTAATTTCTGTCTGTTCCCACCCAGGTGCACATACACACACTTTTGCTTTCTCTCTCCCTTCACCATCAATGCCTGCTTTAGCTAATCCTTGTAACATTAATAGTTTGGGGTCAAAGTCTGAATTGTTGCATTAGGTGGTGTAGGTTAGACCTCTTCCTCTCCTCCCTCCTATTTAGACTTCCCTCAGCCTATTTTCATCTATTCTGCCATTTGGAGGGGAGTCTGTGTTGGTCTGAATTACATGCAGAGGAGCAGCAAGGTATAAACTGAAAGTAGCCCCAACCTACTTTACCTTACACTTTCCAGCACCTTGTTGTTTATGTGACAGCAACCTAATGCTTTCAGACATGGGTAGAGCAACTATAAGTTGTTTCAGGGGAGCAAAAGTAAATATAATGGAGTCTAAATTACTTTATGCAACAATTTGGAATTTGGCCCTTCATCTTCTGTTGTCTATATCAAAGTAATCTGTAAGAGTGTCTGTACTATTTATGAGGAGGGAGCAGTGATCAGATAGGCAGAGCGGATTACTCACTACTGTAATATACTTCCCTTTCTTCAGAATTGCCTTTCTCCCCTTTAAAAGCCATATTTGTATGTAGCCTGACTTCAGGGATAGGTGAGCACAGCTTATCAGGCCTTCACAACCATTGACTGAATAGACTCTTCAGATTAAGATGGTCCCCATTATCTCAGAAAAGGACACTTAGGTTGTGAAAGTAGATTTTATTCACTCAAATTGAATTGGATTAATCCATATGTGATTTTCAGAGCTACTTTTGGTGCTTGCATCTGTGGATTGTGTATGATTAAAAGAGGAATCCACTGATGATTTATGTAGGTAATCAGGCACCTAGTTCCAAAAGAGATTGTTTTTTTTCAATTGAGACATTTCCAACTGCATTCTAATCTGGTTCACAAAGGGGGAAAAAGCTGGTTTCAAACAAGTTCATTAAAATTAGAGGAGTTCCAAGAAATTAGGATATTGGTTTACTAACTAGAACTTTATTAAGTAATTGAATTTAATTAAGTTAAGATGGGTAATATCTTCAGAAATACTCCAGGGCTTGATACCACTATCAAATAATTTACTCTAGGCCTATTTTATGACCTTGTATTAAAATAATTAATTAACTCTTTATAGTAGTGGGATTGTTGAAAGAGTGGATTGGTCTTCTGGAATAATGTACAAGTTTAATAATGACTGTGAAAAGCTAGTTGATAGCATATCACTTACAAATTGACAGATGCTCAAAATCAATAAATTCTATTGATTATTTTAGTACTTGAGGCTGACTTTAATTTACCCCAAACTCAGTATAGAATCTAAGTGGCATCTGCATTGTTTTACCTGACAGTAGAATGAAAAAAAATATTTTTCTCAAAACTAATGTACATATGTAATCAGCAAATAGCAGAAATTATTAAGTATGGGTTAAAATTCTGTACTAAATTCTATTTTGAATCTTCAGTGATAGTCTGCCTGTGGAATTCTCTTTATGTCATTGGACGAAACGCACTTGTAGAACACCCTAAGATAAAAAGTATTACCATAGATCTTTTATTATTAAATATGTGCACAACATATCACAGCTTCCCAGTGTTTGACAGGACACACTAACATTGCCCCATCATTGTAGATTATCAGTACAGAACAGAATTAGTTAGTAGGAGGCAGTTTTGCTGTGTGACATCCCTAATACAGTATCTATGGCATGGAACTTTCCCAGGCCTTCACATTCACAATTCACATTGCTGCTTTCTCATGAACATCAGCTTCCGGGTAGGAAATCCAGTAGGAATATTAAAAATGAGTTGATTCCTATAGAGTAGTGATGTATAGGTGGTCATTTGGACTAAAACTGAGTATTACTTGCTGGGAGCTGTAGTTTCTGTTGGGACACAGTGTAATCTAAAGGAGTACACAGTCAATGGGTCAAAGTTTGGATGACCCTGATCTACATAATTAGTGACTAGCGTTCAGCTCTAATGCTCTCACCTCTGGTCTAAGAGCTTTAGAAACTGTCACTGTGAGAATTTCATAGAATTCTCTGACTTTCCCTTTGTTGAAAGCATTAGCATTTTAGGGACACTTTGTCCCCTTGATGGATATGTACCATCATCTAACGCTATACTTTCTGAGCTATTGCAGTCATCTTCCTTAGACTTATAAAAAGAACGTGGAATAGCCATGCTCAGCCAATTTATTTTTGGTACAGTAGTTTACAGACAAGGGGAGGAGGGCTTGTTTGCCTGGGATTGTTGTTCTGTAGTTTAGTTTCCAACATATTCCTCCTTAGGACCCCATTGTGCCAGGTAGGCACAGAACTCTTTGGGGGATGGGGAAAAATCCCTCACAGAGGACCCAAGAATTCAGGAATAATGTGGATGTTTACCACATGCTCCTTTAGCCTGTGGGGACAGGGCCATGGCTCTGCCTCCTCCCAGCTTCATTTGGGGGTGACTGGTGCCCCCAGGTGTTCTAGGAAGGAGTAATCCCTATCCCCTTATGACATTTTGAGGCTCACCAAGACCAATAAGTGGTTCTGTCATCACCTGCCATGCCCTGTAACTTTGGGTGCCTTTTTGCTGTGCAGTGATGGTTCAATTCCCTGACACCAGTAGCCTGCCCAAGGTCTCCCCCTGGCTTCCACCAGCCTAGTCACACCTTGCAGGGTGACACCAACAACCTTTCCCATCCCAAGGGTCCCCATATCCATCCACTCAGAGTTTTTAACTACAGGACACTTGGACTTTTCCAAACTGGTTTGTCACCCTGAAGATGTGAAAACAGCCCCAGACACCAATTTACTGTGGCACACACCCTCCACACAGTTTACACAGCAAAAACCTGCTTGGGGTAAAGGTAAACAGTTTATGTAGTAGAAAAATCACAGATTCAAAGATGAAACAGTAAGGAAAAGCAACCATATGCAAGTAACACAAACATAAAGATGCAGGCTCAGGCTTTACACTGTTAAACTAGATAAACTCATTTTTCTAACACAAGTTACCTATTGCCTCTGAAAAGTTTCCCAGCATACTGGCTACCATACAGGCCATCTAGTGTCTCATGGACAGCTCCCACCAAGTAACTGCCCCCAGTTTCTGGATGAAACCCTCAGTTTTAAGCCTCATTTTTAAAAGGGTTTTTTCCTCTTCTTTTTCTTTTCTCTTATGTCATGGTGACACATGGTTATTCAGGGAGGGGAAATTCTAGCTGGGATGTCTCAGTGTCTTTTTATTAACTCTAATGACCCATCGTTTGTCTTTTCCTGGGTTGTTCAAGGGTGGGTGCTTGGATCGAGTCTCCTTTGGTTGGGGAGGCAGCTCCTCCCTCCTGACTGCACAACGAATTATGAGCACAGCTTACTATATACACAGAAACAAATTCATAACTGCAGTCTGTATACATATCTCATAATGGCTATTGAGTTCCGGACACAAAAATGATTAGGGAGGGCAACAAAAATGATTAGGGGTCTGGAACACATGAGTTATGAGGAGAGGCTGAGGGAGCTGGGATTGTTTAGCCTGCAGAAGAGAAGAATGAGGGGGGATTTGATAGCTGCTTTCAGCTACCTGAAAGGGGGTTCCAAAGAGGATGGCTCTAGACTGTTCTCAATGGTAGCAGATGACAGAACGAGGAGTAATGGTCTCAAGCTGCAGTGGGGGAGGTTTAGATTGGATATTAGGAAAAACTTTTTCACTAAGAGGGTGGTGAAACACTGGAATGCGTTACCTAGGGAGGTGGTAGAATCTCCTTCCTTAGAGGTTTTTAAGGTCAGGCTTGACAAAGCCCTGGCTGGGATGATTTAACTGGGAATTGGTCCTGCTTCGAGCAGGGGGTTGGACTAGATGACCTTCTGGGGTCCCTTCCACCCCTTATATTCTATGATTCTATGATTACCAACTTTCATAAAAGACTTTACTGAATATACTTTTATAGTTCAACAACACAGTATGCAATCAGCTGGTTTAGCTGCTTATTTTGAGGGTTTCAAACCTCCTGTTCTCCCCTTGAGGTGTCTGAATCCTGACTGTCACAGCCCTCCCAGTACAGGGTCTGATGTTTTGTCTGGCCATTGTGTGGGGTACACAAAGCTGGAGAACGGCACTTCTGCTAGGACCAGATAGCTTATTTCAGTTTAATACTGAAAAAAACAGATCTTTTATGGCCCTGATCACTATACCATTTGAGGCCTCACCAACATTAATGTATTTAGCCTCACAGTGACGCTGTATTACTAGCTGCATTTTGCATAGGGGAAGGGAGGAAGGAACAGAGAGATTAAGTGACTTTCCCAAGGTCATACTGGAAGTTTGTGGCAGACCCCAGTCCAGCACCTTGAACACGCTGCTATATTTTTCCGATAACACTAACTTTACTGACACTACTTAATTTGCAAAGAAAAAAATGGGGCACTATGCTTATTGAAAAAATATGTGAATGGGAGCTTTGGAGGCCCAGATAATTAGAGGAGAGTTGTAGTGTGGTATAATTAATTGAACTGCAGTGGTTCTTATTGATTAGTTACACTGACTATGTCTGAAAGCACAGTTGACTGGCATTTATGTTTGACTGCAAATGGTATTATGCGAAGGGCCACTTGCCTGTATTCTCACCATGTTCTCTAGAAATAGAATGAGTGACATTCACCCCGTGTAAAGGGCCAGAAGAAGCTGATATATCATTTAAATCCCACGAAGCAGGCTTTATACTGGCTCTTTGTGCAGGATCAAATTTCACCCACAGTGATACAGACAAGCTGGCATATGTCAAAACTGACCACCAGATGGTACACTCTTTTAGCGCCAGATCCTAAGAGGTATTGTGCACCAAGAAATCCCATTAGCTTCAGCTGGCAGTGTCCAGCAGCTTTACCATTGAAACTCAGGTGAAGAACATTAATACACGATATTGGAAACCAACCTTAGGAAGGGCTTAGCTTTCTTAATTTCTTTTTTTTAAGTCCTTTGGAGAAGACCTTTCCATACAGTGAATGATAATGCATGTTCTGTAGGTGGTATTATGAGTTATGGACACCAAATGTTCTTGGAGTTGTATGTTTGAACTGTTATGGCTACATCTAAATTAGATTACATTTTGGTGCCAGGCATTGTATCTTATATATTTGTACAACACTGTCATAGTTTCAGAGCTCAAAGTAAAGTGGTGCAGAGATCATCTTTGAAAGGAATGGTAATGGGGTACAGAGATTTTCGGTCACCTGTTCAAGTCTAGTTTCAGCTCAGGAGTGAGCACAAGTAATTACCATTTACAGACTTACGCACGTTAAGTAGTTCCATTGAGGTCAGTGAAACTGTGGACTATGTGAAATGGGCTTCAGTGACTTTCCTTCCACACCCCAACAGTGACCCAAATCTGAATCAATATTTATCTCTCCTGTAGTATGACACCTGTTACAAGTGCATTTTATAAAGCCACATTGTTGTGTATTTCAACAGTTTCATGCCACAGCCTGACATTTGCAGTGTTTAAGCACTTACAACAATGGCTGAATTAAAGTTAGATTTTGGTGAAATTAAAATGTACTATAAAACCTTGTTATTTCATAAACTAACAAAATAATTTAAACAAAAATTAGGTGGAAACAGATTTATTTATTTAGCAATAAAAAGTTATCAGAAAAATATATTTTTTAAACCTATAAATTGTATAACAGCTCATTATGAGGGATGTGAAAAAAGTTGAAACTATGATGTCATTTCAAAACATGTTCTTTATATTTAACTGATAAACATTCTCAAGTAAAAATCAACAGAAAGCTCAGAAATACGTTTTTATAGTCATTTGTTGTCAAAACACATTGTATTAGCTTTAATTACTGTACTGTATTATTAGTCGGGAAACTGGTAGTGCCACACTTCCCTTTATCAGACCCCATTTACAGTCTGCCAAACATCAACAGTTTGGGCTAAAATTTTCCACTCTCAGGCTCAAGGGTGGACACTAATTGTGTGTTCCATCTTTTTTGGGTGCCTGCGTAAGACACCTGGCATCAGATTTACAGAATTGTTGAGCGCTCACAATTGCAACTGATGTAGGTTGGACCTGTGCTTTGATTTTATATAAAGTGCTATAAAAACGCTGAGGAAAATTAGTGGGACGCTTTTGATAACTTGGCTTTAATCTACCTGTCCCTCAATTCCCCAGTGGGAATTTCACCGGGATAAAGAATATAAATCCATTAATGTTTGTGAAGTACTCAGATATCATGATGACAGATTCTTAAAAATTAATAGTTCTGTATTTGGTGCAGGATTTGGATGGTATTCTTTAAATAAGGGTCTGTGGCCACATACTAATGTTCACAGAAAAAGAGAAATATTGAATAATTATCCATTCACTGAGTGAGGCAGAGGTCAGATGGAAAAAAAAAGTATATGATCACGTAATGAAAGACTGCATCATAATGCATACATACAGAGTGGTTGAATCAGGTTTCACTCGCATTTCCTAACTTTTGAGTGCTTGGCAGTACAACTTTAAAAAAAAATATATAGTGTTTTATAATGTATGGTATATACTAAGCAGTTTTACAGAGCATTTACATAATGGCTTTATGTCAGTGGATTTCTTATGGTTTCAAGGTGTCCTTAACATACAGTATAAAAGAAGTGGTTAAAACTCATAAGTGTATTTCCTGAGAATGCATTCAGAAATGCAACAACAGAATAATGGCAGTATCATGCTTTGGATACCAATTAATCACATGCAGAATTCCATTCCTCTTTGGCCTGCCATTGAAAACACAAAATAGAATTGTACAGAGGGAACTGAACAGATAGAACCTGCATATTTAAATATTTAGGGTCTGATCATCCCCTAATACCTGTGCAAAGGACTTGGCCAGGGTCAGGAAGTGAACTCCCTATTTCCTGAACAGTCTGGCACAGGTTCTGGTCTCCTTCTATCTTTGTTCAGGGGCTGAACATAACCCTGAAACTGCAATCACCCTCACAAAATGCCACAAAAAGAGATGGGGATCGGGGAGAGTACCTGAAATTGTATGCGTAAAAAGAATTTTATAAAACTAGTGTGGATCCCAGAGAAGTGTCTATGTCATTCATCATTCAGTTGCCCCAGAATTTGGGAGAATATTTGGCATTTACACACTAGCCTCTGGTCGTGGAGTTCGGGGGAGGGAACCCCACTCTCCAATCCTCCAGTCAGATCTGTGCTTGAGACCAGAATTTGGTCCCCAATATGGTTATTCAAGTGTTTGCAGGTTTTACACCAAATCTCTACAATTAATGTTACAATTACTGCAGTGCCCAGTACCTGTCAGTAACAGGAAACTTTCCAATTCTACAATATAATAGAGTTATAATGGCAAAAACAATGGGACAATTTACCATTACAGTAGTACATAATAGCACATTATAAATGCTGTTGTACACTTCTGCTCCTGAGACTCAAATAATCTGTATATTCCTAGAAAGTGTGATATAATACTTGGAGCTGCCAGTTTCCTAGAACTCTATTAGTCACCATTATAGAAATTATAATCACAGTAAGTATGTTGTGAGCGAAAAAATATCCAGAGACATTGCTTTATGTAGCTTTAAGGTGAAGCCCTTTGCTAAATGTACGTATTGATTAACAGTTTTTGATTCTGAGTGGATCAATAACATTTCTGAAAAACTTTGATAGTCACTATCAAACCTTTTAGTATGTTGAGTTGCCACTGCACACCTTGTACTTTCTGCAATATGCAAATGAGGTAGAGAAAAATCTTTAATGATTATTGCTGCCTCGAGGCAGCCAGGAGAGTGAGGCGTAAGGATCTGGGAGTGTAAAAAGAAATGGAAGCAGTGTCAGTAACCCTCCATATTTTGGGCCATAAATTCTGTTTTTTTTTCTTCCCCCAGCCTTTAATTTCCTTTTTTGCAGCGGTTCTCTTGTCATTACATTTTTGTCTTCCAACTTTCAAACAGCCCAGTTGGTGGGAGGCTTCTTCTCAGCCATAATAAATTATTCTCTTTCAGAATCCCAATTTGCCTTTTCATGTCTGATCATTTTGGATGAATACATTCTGCTAACATGGACTTGAATGAAAGCAATAGGCTATAATGAATTAACTATAAGGATATTAATGGCATTTTTAAGGGAAGATAGGTGCATTTTTAAGGGATAAATAGATGGAGAGGTGCAATACCAGGCACATGAACACTGCTAATAAGCTTCATGCTGGTAGTTTTCTTCTTAGGCTCAATATTGTTTAATTAAATACTACAGACAGAATTGGCAAATTGTCATAACAGGTATAAATTCTTCTTTCCCTCTCATCACCCTTAAAAGTGGTTGCATTTGTGCCATAGAAGTGTAAAGGGTTTTTCAGAGATTTAGGTACTCACACTCTTCACACAATATGGTGTGCCAAGCACAGTGAAAGCTTTCTACCATAGTAGCACTTAGCCCAGATTTGTAGGTTGTACTTTCTCTAGGGCTCATGTAAAACAATAAACCAGTCATGCGCTCCTGGATCTGTCTCTAACAAGATCTGTCTCTAACAAGTTGTATGGCTTTGTTTTAGGATCTCAACTTTCATTTCTGGTGGGAACCATTCTGAGATCATTTCAATTGGGTGTGCAAATATTTGAATAATGTATGCCTGTGGTGGCCAGAATATCTCAAAGACCGTGGAACCCAGATTTTCATAAGAGCTCTGCAGCTTCAGACATGAAAGGCCATTTTTTCAAAAGAGCTGGGTGCTGAGCTCTCTCTTATAATGGAAGTTGAGCTCTTTTGAAGTCTGTCCTCAAATGGAGGTGCTGTAAGGTAATTTTTTGGTGTCTGAAAATATCCAGTATTTATTTTAGGTGGGCCCCATTGCCGTATTATCTGAGCACCTCACAGTCTTCAATTTATTTACCCTCCCAACACTCTTGTGAGGTGGGGAAGTACCTTTATCCCCATTTTACAAGTGGAGAACTGAGGCATAGCTAAACTAAGTGACTTGCCCATGGTCACACAGGAGATCCAGAGTCAATTTCTTTCTTGCCACAGATTTCCTAAGTATAAGGCTATTGCCTTATCTTAACTCTCTCTGTACTTCTAGTGTCAGCCCCAAGCATAAATCCATAAACAAGGGGGAAAGAAAATATCAAGCAAACTAACCTGGCCACTAGATTGACTTTTTTGGTTTAGAATTCAGGAGTTTATTTGCAATAACTCTTGATTGTATGAGAGTTGAGAGCAGTATATTAATGGGTACATCCCTGCATAATGGACATAGGCAGCAGAGAACAACTGTCAAATACAACTGAGAAATGGCTGATTGAGGCATATATTCCAAAACAGGGAACAGAAGTGATAAATTGCTGAACACTCTAAATGCTGATTACCAGCCTCTTTTTACACATTATTATGTTAGATTTTCTCAGAATAAGTATGAAAATTTGTCTACAATGAAATTAAATCTGTGATTTCAATGCATAGGTTTTTTTTCAATATAATCATATGAACAGTCATCAAGAGAAATAAAAGTTAAATTTTAACAAAGACAATTAGGGTCTATTAAATATATGTCTGGAAATCTGGAAAATAATTTTATATTGTGCTTTGCAAGGAAGATCTGTTCAAAACTATGAAATTGGAAGCTCCAAAGTTACACTGCAGCTCCTTGGGATTCTCAGTTTATGTAGATAATGTGCTGTGGTAAGGAAGAAATTTCTATATTCAAATTAAAAAAAATATTCTTTAAAGAACAGTTGTAAACCATTCTGTTTTTAAGCACTGATGTTTATTTTCTTGGAGAATTGGGTCTGTTTTTAATCTTTCTTTCCCACCCCAACAATTTGTGCTTGAAACCATTTCCGTGTAAAGACAGAACCCTTTTGTTAGTCACAAAGGTTGAAATTCACCCCTGTATCAAAAGCCAGCACAAAGCCTTCAAAATAATCTTAAATGGAATTTAAGTGGCATAGACTTGTGCCGCCTTAAGGTCATCATATTATAGTCTTCTAAGGATATGTGGTACCCAATGTACATCTAACAAAAGTAGCAGATCAACAAAGTGATATACTCTCTATTCTACATTATTTTACATCTTTTGCTTAGCTGTTGTACTGAAATATATATATATATATATATATATATATATATATATATATATATATATATATATATATATATATATATCAGTGTCAAGCATCATCCAGGCATAAAGGATTCACAGTTGCCCAGGAACTAAAAAGCTTGTTATTCTTAGATTGAAAAAGGCACAGCCACCATTAGCATCGTACTCACCGTGGTTTAAATGAGGTGGGTTTCTCTTTACTTACTTTTATTTTTGAGAAATGAAGAGAGTTTTACAGGCAAGCTGGGACAGGATGTTATATTTGGTTTAAAAGAAACCAGATGCAAATGAAAACTAAACAGAGTGGATTTTGCAAAAGTGTGTAGTTTCTGGTGAGGTAGAACAGAGAAAAGGAGGGAAGTTGTGGCATTTGTTCATTAATGTCTTGCAGACAAAAATACTTACACGGACAAACGTCTTAGTAGTTGGAAGAGTGGCATAAAAAAGGAAAGAAGCAACATCCAGGCACAAATTGGACACAGATGAATGTCTGAAGTGATGAGTGTTGCATTAGCAGTACACTCTCAGAGTCAGGGCGCATTTTTTCAAGGTGCCAGCAGTGCCTAGCGAGCATAAAGGAGATAGTAAAACCGTGTCACAGTAGGTGATGTTCTGGTCTTATGAGAATGTGCATGTATGTAAGTGAATGAATGAATTAAGCTCCAATTGGCCATTCTGTTCCTGCTTTCAAATGCATATTCTGAGTGTAGCATTGAACTATTGTTCAAAAATACCGTATGTTACTACAAATCGTTCAGACACACACTGCATCACAGTTATGTCTGATTGACACACAATGAAATCTGGATTATGCTGTTTTAAATCATCACCCATTTAAGATAATTTTCTTTATCAAATAGGAAAAAAATGACTGTAATTCAAAACATTTTACCTCAAATTGATGAGAAAATTGTAGCGCTCCTATTATTTCCATTTGTCAGTTTGACTAGACCTCTTTTTTTTAAACACTAAGTTGATGCCTCACTAGACATTTCATTTCACATTTAGTTTTTTCTGTGGTGTCACTATCTTAATAATGAAAACATAAGCTATGGATTTGCCTCTCTTATTCTTGATATGCAAGTCTGTGTCATACACTGAAATATATTTACCTTAAATTTCATGAAGTTTTACACTAACTTCAGAAAATATTAATAGATTTGGAAGGGGTTTTTTGTACTAAGGAGTAATTTAGACTTCAGGTTGTTAGGTTTGTACTGGGGTCCCTTTCATATGGGATGGTGAGATAAATGTGTAAGATATGTACAACACAAAGAGGAATTTTCAAGTTCTAGCCTGATTTAGATAAAGCTCCAATTACAGTGATTTTCATGCACATGAAATCTCAGTCTCATTTTTTCCCATTGTAATGTCATAGTGTGGCATTCACTAGATTTTCCTCCAAGCTGAATTCCTTGTGGATAAATCTGAAAATAAATATTTCCTTTAGGGGAGGAAGATAGTGTCTTGTCCCTTCTTCCTTCTTTAGACATTTTACTTCATGGGCAGAAAGATATCTTGGTAATTCTTTAAAGTAATTGTACAGTAAATTCTGAAATAGTCAATTAGGTACTTAAAGTAGCTGATACTGGGTATTTCTCACAGAATTGATATAATGAGAATCAGAACAGTATTAAAAAAACAAATCTCTTCACAATTGGCTTTGTTGCCACCCTGTGTTTGTAGGCACTCCTTGCTTTTAATATACATCAGATACATTGAGTTGATTTTTTTCTGAGCCATGTGATAATGATAAAACTTCTAAGTAGTTATGTATCTCTTTATATATTCAAAGCACTTGTAAATATTAACTGAACAGCCATAGGGACACATACATGTTACCTCTATTTTCCACAGATTGGGGAATTGAGGCATAGAGATGAAGTGATTTGCCCAAGGCTACAGGAAGAATTAGTGTCGAAGTCAGGATAAGAATTCAGGAGTTCCTGGGTCCAAGACCATACTTTTTAAAAAATATTATCAGGAGACACTAAATTAGTAGCAACCTGTGTTAATATATGATTTTATCATCATATCCAATGCTATTGCAACATATCGTTTGTAGGTTAGTGTTCTCTTTGTATACCTATTTGTGAAAATTGCATCTCAATGAATAGAAGCTCTTGTGTACATCAGATAATATCTTTAAAAGTTGGCTTTATGTATATAATTGTTTGGAGCTCGTTTCTCTTGACTGATTCTATGTGGTGAAAAATTGGACTCCTACACATGTTAAAAGTGGCTTTATAAAACTGAAATAGACATAATTTACTGTTGGGAACAATTAATAGTGTAGTATTACTGTTACTATTATTTTGTTTTTGCAAAACCCATAAGAAGCTCATGACTTTAGGTGACTCTAATTGGCTACTTATACTGATGTGCTAAGTGTACTTGTGTTCTATTTAATTCCCAGATTTCTGAAAGTTATTTTTAAGTCAGACTGTAATCAATCACAAATGCAAGAGAATGCCAACTTGTATCACTTACATAAAGAGACCATATAACTCAGTTAGGTATCATATTCACACGCTCATTAAAGAGGGCTGTAATGCACTACAACTGCAAAGCATAATTTATTTCTTACTGGGGGGTACAATTTCATCAGCAGAAAGCTTTAACTAGTACATATGTATAGGGTAGATTTAAAGTGATTATGGAAATGTCACTGCAGGACAATACACCATTAGTAGTCCCTCATACACTGTTTGCTGTCCCCTTATGTTTATTGATAATTAAGAAGCAGATTGGGATGTCGTGTTAAGAATGAGTGCAAAATGTCCTTTTTATCCTCTGCAATGAATATGGTCTTTTTGTACCATCCAATGATTGTTCTATTTGCGTTGATGACAAATGACATCTTTCTCCTTGTAATGTGCCTGCAGGGTTAAATGACTTTATTATTATTAATGAGTCATTGCTCCAGCTGCCCAGAAACAGAGGAAATAGAAAACATAAGAGACTTAAGTCTAAGTAATTACAAATGTAATTATTACCTTTCAAATTCCATTTATGCAGCGATAAGAAAGTTGTTAATCAAACACTGCCCTTTCTCTGAATTCCATGTTTTCCTTTCCTTTAATGAAAGGAAGAGCAGATTTAAAATGCAGCTGAGGGTATGTTTTGGCAATTTGACAAAGTGGTAATGGCAGAACACTAGTGTTGAGAACTGGTTACAAACCTTTCCCTAGTGATCAAGAATTCTGTGGTTCAAAGGGTTTTCCAAGTGACAAACCCATGCCTTTGTCAGCCATATGGAGAAAAGTCTCACACTGGGAGGGGGGGAAAAAGCTGGGAAGGGAGGTGGTTTGTCCTGCTGTGAGACACACTGTATGCCAAGGTCTTGTTCTGCCACTCTCTCTTTCACGCCAAGGTTGTACAACATGATTAAGCAGAGTAATAAGAACAACAGAATTGAAACTCCACCAACCAGTTCAGGAAAATTAAATTGTGCTTTTTTATTAATAAATTTGATCTGTTGACCCCCACATATTAGGCTAATTGTAATCTTTTTTTATTGGATTTTCAAGGTTTATGCTGCAATTTAGGGTTTGTACTTCTATGGCAATGATGGGGCATCGCAGAGAATATGAAAATGTGATAGATTAAGTTAGCTCTCGTTTCTTCTGCTATGTGCTCATTTTGATGCATAGCAAAATTTTTAGGAGGTATAATGTGCCAATAATGTTTCTTAGTAATGACTGATGGTCATAATATATCAGGTATTTGGTTGAAATTAAGACTTTTTCTACAGTTATTTGATTTTAAATTGCAAGTAGGTTTCTTAGGACTTCAGTCTCAGTAATATGGTATGTGTGGAGCTGATCAGAAAAAGGAATGTCTGTCCTGCAGGAAATTCTGACATTTTGAAATTGGTTTTCCTTCTGAATAAGAACGAAAAATGGAAATTTCAAAATTTCTTGTGAAACAGAAGTTTAAAAAAACAAATGTTGAAACAGTTTGTTTAGATAATGCTAAATAATATCATTTTGATAAGGCAAAAATGTTTCATTTTGATAATGTTGAAACAAATGATATAGACAAAATATTCAGTATAATAAATATAATTTGTAAAATGTCGAAGGCAAAAAATCAAACATTTCTACATAATTAAATCGAGTTTCTCTGCCAAAATATTAATTGAAAGCAACACCTGCCCACAAAACATTCAGATTTTGATGAAAACAGCATTTTCCTACAGAAAACTGTTCCATGAAAAAATGTTAACCAGCTCTATGTACATGCTTATTTGAATGTGCATGCTTACAAGGTGCCAATAAAAGGTAATATCCAGGTGATACCCACCCAAACTCTAAGTGCTTTCAAGATACTTTCAAGATTTAAATAAAACACATAAGGAAAATTGGTGAATTGAACTTCACATCCACACCTCTGTTTCACTTTAACTTCTGTAATTGGTTTATACATGTCTTTCATTGTAACACCGGTATTGGTTCTTGCCCAGCTGAGAGGGTTATGAGCCAAGTAGTAAGTTCTAGCCGTTCAGGTAGTTGAGAGTACTTATATATCCAAGACAGAGCACTCACAAGGATTGTGCTGCTGGAGATGGTGTCTCTAGGATCTACTGGTAGCCACTTCCAGTAATTGAAAGTCTCATGGCATTTTTCATAACAACAGTGTGTCTAAATGAGTTTCCTGAACCAGTGTTAATTATATGTAATTGCTCTACCTCCTGTGCCTTTGGTCAGATGAGGTTTTCTTCATTGCTGTCGAGAATTGCACTCAATAGGGTGTTTTTCTGCTTATAAAGGGCAATCATATGACAACCTAGAGGAAGTAGCTACAGTTCAGTGATGTCACACTGTCTCAAACATGTGCATACACATACATTTATATGTTGTTTCCATGGTTTCACTTTGCAAGCTAAAGTTAATACAGAATGCAACTGCCCAAATATTAAGAGGTGCTGTGTGCAAAGAGCACATTATCTGAGTGTTCTGTATTGACTTTTGGGTACTGTGACAGGGCGAGTGTCACCACTGTGGTGCCTCCTGCCAGCTGTTATGGGAATTAGGTCTGCTCAGGGCGCCCTCCTCTGATGTTGCCTCACCACCATCACTTTTGTTCCAGGACCTGTGCCACTCCCAGGAGTACAGCATCCTCTTTAGTGACACCGCCTTCCAGCTGTGCCACACCCTGTGTTCCCCCATTTCAGGGAGCCTGCGATCTTTGTCCACCCACTCCCTCGCTGGCAACTGTGTCCATTGTCTGGGAACCACTTTCCAGGCAGCTCCAGCACCCTCTTCTGCCCTTACCTCAGGGTCTCATCCTGCAGGCCCTACCAGCCAGCCAGGAGCTCTCTCTAGCTCCCCGGGTCCCTGCTTGCAGTACTGCTCTGTCCAAGGTGCTGGCGCTCCTTCCTCCTGTTAGGATCCTCGTCTTGCCCCTTCAAGCTCCAGTCAGCTACTGATCTCTGCTCTGCCCTGCAGCTCTTCTTATATGGGCCTGCAGGGCACTGATCCGCTCAGCCCTTCTCTGACTGGTTGCCTCCTATGCAGCCTCTTTAGGGCTCTGTTAATCCCTTAGAGCCCAGTGTGGGGCAGGCGCCCCATCACAGTTCAGTTTAAGGTGCCCCACTCTTGCCCTTATTATGTTGGAGCCCATATTTGTTCATCTTTAGGGAATGCTGAAGAATACTTATTTTTTAAATCAGGAATTTAGAGATGGTGTGAGTTAGGTTATGTGAAATGGATTATTCTAGGAAGATTTAATTTATTTTTATGGGAAACAAATTTGCTATAGGTAGCTTGTATAGGTTGTTAATATATATTTAATTCATTTTACCCTTGATTTGTATATTTAAATATTGTAAAAATGCCAGGAGCCATTGGAATTGGCTCTTTAAAAAAATCAAGCTAAATACATTAATAAAACCAATTATTTTCCTAGATCTTTTGATTAATAAAGAAAATACAAATTTAATATAATAGCAATATAACATCTATATGAAGGTTTTTAGAATATTATTATAGCTGTCCCAGTGTTTGTGGTTAGAGCAGCATCTGATTTCAGACTGCTTTCTGGATGATCGTATGCATCCAAATGAAACTACAATTTCAAAGCATTCTCTCCCAGACCTGGCTGAAAACTCAAAGGCAGAATGTAGCTTTTTTGGCAGCAGACTTTCATTTTTCCGTCTTGAATATTAGGTCTTAATGAAAATATCTTAGCCATGGGTAGATGCTGAAATGCATTGCTACGGTGTAGTTAAAGATAATTAAGGCTATTTTTAAAGAGATAATTCAATTAAAATGAATTTAATACAATATTAATACACATTTCACTGTGTTTTTATATTCTTTTTTTTAAAAGAAGACAGTAGTGTTTAGTAATGTTTAGTGCCAAGTTTTGCATTTTTATGTACCTGTGCAACTGTCAGGAAAGGCAACAGAAACAGTGTGAGCACATTTTAGGGCCAAATTGGGCCTTTCTTGTTCTAAATGTATCCCTTCAAGGTGCATACATGCCATTTGTCAGTTGATTGCATGTGGGATTTCAAAACAAATTTAATTGTTTTCCTTTCTTTAAACATATTGGCAGGGCCATAGATGGCTCAAGGGGGTGGCAATGAATAGCAAGTCCCTACATCTAATTCACCATTTGGAATGATGCCCAAGTAATTAGAAACAAAGTTCCCAATCCTGCAGTCTGCCTTGGCAGACCCCACTTAGGTCGATAAAGCTCCATACAGATGCAAGGGTCTGCCTATGCAGAGCTGATAGGAGTACTGGGGCCAAAGTTATCCATGGCAATTATTATCTGGGTAGTGACCTACCAGTTTGTAAAACAAATTAGTGGTCTCAGTCTACTTCCAATTTGACAGATGTCCACATTATAGAACTATCTGACTCAGTTGGCTCTTACACTGAGCACCACAGCTCTCTGATGTGCTGAATTGTGCATGACTCTGTATTTCAGCTGACTCAAAATGTTTCTGTTGCACTGCCAAGTCTGGGCAATGTTCTGAGAGAAGGGAACTCACTATATATATATACACACCAGAGAAGAAGAGATTGTGCACTGAGCTATGGGCCAAGTAATCAAGAGGTCAGCTCACCTTTACTGACTTCTGTTTATAATATCTCTATACATCACAATCCTTATTATTGAGCAAGGTCCTGTAGCCCCTTGTGGTACACTGTAAAAGAGGAGGACACCTCTGTCCATATCCCATATATCGGAGACCCTGAATTTAGCCTCCAGAAAGACCTTATACTTAGCACAACCTCCCTCCAGAGGCTGTAGGATTTTTCTCGTTGTCTATACGAAATTCTTCCATTCAACAGTAGCAAACTTAAAGAGATTTTTTTAAAAAGAGAGGAGATGCTTTGCATTGCATTCCTTATCAGGATACTTTACGAAGCCCAGTGAGGACAGTTCCTCCTCAAAATCAGTTTCTAGCCATCCTGTGGCCTCATTTCAGTCATCACCAGTGGAGAGTTTGAAGGCTGAATTGTATGGTGACCACTGGGATCTTAGAGGTTGTTCTTGCAGTCCAGGCTTAGTGCAGTCTGCATTATTGCTGCTTGTGCTGTACCGAGTCTATGAGATTATAGAGGCCCTCATTTTCCAGGACTGCCTGTGACAGGTTCAGTCACAGAGACTCCCTTCGATACTGTCACCCGATGAGCTGGGATACCACTGAGAACAACACGCCTGCCAGACTAGGCGCCCCTCCACTCCTGTCTTGATGAGTTAGACACTCCAGTCAGCTCCAGCACAGACCCAGAGGTTGGGCCATGCCTCTCTGCAGTTCACTAAAACTGAGATCCACTCAGCCCAGGGGCTTCTCAGTTAACAGAGACGTTCCCAGTGCCCAGTGTTCAGCCTTTCTGGGAGCCTGAACCCCAAATAAATCTGTTTTACTCTGTATAAAGCTTATACAAGGTAAATTCATAAATTGTTCGCCCTCTATATCACAGATATGCACAGTTGTTTGCTCCTCCAGGTATTATTAATAAACAAAAGTGATTTTATTAAGTATAAAAAGTAGGATTTAAGTGGTTTCAAGTAATAACAGACAGAACAAAGTAAGTTACCAAGCAAAATAAAGCAAAAACACACAAGTCTAAGCCTAATACATTAAGAAACTGATTACAGGAAATATCTCACCCTCAGAGATGTTCCAATAAGCTTCTTTCACAAACTAGACTCCTTCCTATTCTGGGTCCAATCCTTTCCCCTGGTACAGTCCCTGTTAGTTCCAGCAGACATCTCAGGTGGTAAGCAGGGTTTTTCTCATGACCGGCAGCCCCCTTTGTCCTGCTACACCCCCTTTTATAGCTTTGGAACAAGGCGGGAATCTTTTGTCTGTGCTTCTCCCCACCCCCACCTCAAAGGATTAAGATGGATTCCAGTATCATGTGACACTGTAGGACCCCTAGTCTCCATTCTTCTTAGGTTGGTCCACATTAGACAGGAAGTCTTGCAGGTAAATAAACCATTTACAACCAATTGTCTTAGTCAGTGGGAGCCATCAAGATTCTAAATCACCATTAATGGCCCACAGTTTGCATAATTACAATGGGACCTCAGAGCTATACTTCATATTTCTAGTTTTAGATACAAAAACGATACATGCATACAAATAGGAGGAATATATTTAGTAGGTTATAACATTTGTTATGATACCTTACAAGAGACCTTTTGCATAAGGCATACTCCAGTTACATCATATTCACACTCATAAGCATATTTCCATAAACCATATGGAGTGCAATGTGACACTGCCATTAACAGCACTTAGAAATTACTGCTTGAAAAATGTTTAATTAGATTAGCTTTATTCTTTCCAGAATTGGGAGATCTGAGCTCTCTCACCCCTCACTCATCTTCTTTCCTTTTTAAACTCAGTAAATGATCGACAAAGGGAGGGTGTATAGTTGTGTTCACACATGCACAGCACATTTGGAGGAGAACAAAATTATTCAGCCTGCAACCAGTTACCATGTGGTAACAGACACATTTACAGGGACATCTTAGATATAACATTCAATATTGCCTAGGCAAGAGAGGCTATAAAGATTTAAGGATTTGAGCTCTCTATATACCAGCTTCTTCCACCTCATATGGAGTATTCAGTAATTTCTAGTAAAATCCTGCAGCTATATAACAGTTTCGATACTTTTAAAGGGATCAAGAAATGATTTTACATACTTAACCCAGGTTTATATGCAGAAGATACAAAAAGCTGCACTGGGGATTATGCATTTACATTTTCTGAAGCAAACAGACTTCTTGCGAAGTAAAGGATATCCTTATCGCTAAAACAACAATCCCATGCATTTTACATTTTTTCACCTGTTTCTCAGTTTTTCCAGGGGAAAACTGCTGTGTTTTCAGTACAGCAGTAACCAGATTTAATCTGTAAACCACATTTTCCAAATAGTTGAAAAATAATTGAATATAAGTGATAATAAACTACATTTAATAGGATGAAAGAATGTATCTGAATTAAAATGATATATTTAGTAAAGGAATTTAAAAGTGGTTTTTACTCATAGTATTCCAGATTTCTTTTCTTTTGTCTCATCATTCTGCTTTTACCTTATCACAAGTTCATCTAAAATAATAATATTGACTAAAAATCCCCAGATGACAAAAGATTCTCCTAAAGAATGTATTTAATGAAAGTACATACCATGTTGTACTACGTCTTGATTAAATAAATAACTGAATTTAAGTGAATACACATCTGTTTAATCGGTGGTAATTGATTCTTATATGCTTTCCTAATGAGGTACTTGAATAATTAGTGATGGTAGAAGTGAATATAGATACTTTTACAAAATGTCCAGGGTTACCTTAAACTGGTTTAACCAATTTTATGTCAATTATCCCTTCTTTTGCAAAAAGAAAAGGAGTACTTGTGGCACCTTAGAGACTAACCAATTTATTTGAGCATAAGCTTTCGTGAGCTACAGCTCACTTCATCGGATGCATACTGTGGAAAGTGTAGAAGATCTTTTTATACACACAGAGCATGAAAAAATACCTCCTCCCACCCCATTCTCCTGCTGGTAATAGCTTATCTAAAGTGATCACTCTCCTTACAATGTGTATGATAATCAAGGTGGGCCATTTCCAGCACAAATCCAGGTTTTCTCATCCCCCCCTCCCACCCCCCCACACAAACCTACTCTCCTGCTGGTAATAGCTTATCTAAAGTGACCACTCTCCTTACAATGTGTATGATAATCAAGACAGGCCATTTCCAGCACAACTCCAGGGTTTAACAAGAACATCGGGGGGGGGGGGGGGGGGGAGTAGGAAAAAACAAGGGGAAATAGGTTACCTTGCATAATGACTTAGGCTTGAATAGAGACTGGGAGTGGCTAAGTTAATTGTATCCAATTTGCAAATGAATTCCAATTCAACAGTTTCTCGCTGGAGTCTGGATTTGAAGTTTTTTTGTAATAATATCGCAACTTTCGTGTCTGTAATCGCGTGACCAGAGAGATTGAAGTGTTCTCCCACTGGTTTATGAATGTTATAATTCTTGACATCTGATTTGTGTCCATTTATTCTTTTACGTAGAGACTGTCCAGTTTGACCAATGTACATGGCAGAGGGGCATTGCTGGCACATAGAATCATAGAATCATAGAATATCAGGGTTGGAAGGGACCTCAGGAGGTCATCTAGTCCAACCCCCTGCTCAAAGCAGGACCAACCCCAACTAAATCATCCCAGCCAGGGCTTTGTCAAGCCGGGCCTTAAAAACCTCGAAGGATGGAGATTCCACCACCTCCCTAGGTAACCCATTCCAGTGCTTCACCACCCTCCTAGTGAAAATTTTTTTCCTTTCCTTTTCTCTGTACCTGTTGAGAAAAGATGGGCCAAGTTGCCAATGATATTATTGAGCGTACTTTGGATGGGCTAGCACCAGCAGGAGAGTGAATTTGTGTGGGGGGTGGAGGGTGAGAATACCTGGATTTGTGCTGGAAATGGCCCACCTGTTGATCACTTTAGATAAGCTATTACCAGCAGGACAGTGGGGTGGGAGGAGGTATTGTTTCATATTCTCTGTGTGTATATAAAGTCTGCTGCAGTTTCCACGGTAAACATCTGATGAAGTGAGCTGTAGCTCACGAAAGCTCATGCTCAAATAAATTGGTTAGTCTCTAAGGTGCCACAAGTACTCCTTTTCTCATTGAGCGTACAGGAAGTCAATGAAGCACAACAGGAATTTTGTGTGCTAGCCTGTTGTGGTGGGTTGTACTCACCTCTTGAGCACCCCTGACCCTTGACTCATGGTGCTGCCATTCTCTTCAGTTAGCAGCAGTCCCTGAGGGCTGTCATCTGGCCTTCTGCAACTTGGCCCTCCAGCCGGGTCATACAGTCCAAACCTCTTCCGGGGGAAAACAAACTAATGATGGCATATATCACATTGGTGGATGTGCAGGTGAATGAGCCTCTGATAGCCACACTATCAGAGCCACACTATCAGAGGCTCGTTCACCTGCACATCCACCAATGTGATATATGCCATCATGTGCCAGCAATGCCCCTCTGCCATGTACATTGGTCAAACTGGACAGTCTCTACGTAAAAGAATAAATGGACACAAATCAGATGTCAAGAATTATAACATTCATAAACCAGTCGGAGAACACTTCAATCTCTCTGGTCACGCAATCACAGACATGAAGGTCGCTATCTTAAAACAAAAAAACTTCAAATCCAGACTCCAGCGAGAAACTGCTGAATTGGAATTCATTTGCAAATTGGATACTATTAATTTAGGCTTAAATAGAGACTGGGAGTGGCTAAGTCATTATGCAAGGTAACCTATTTCCCCTTGTTTTTTCCTAACCCCCCCTCCCCCCGACGTTCTTGTTAAACCCTGGAGTTGTGTTGGAAATGGCCCGTCTTGATTATCATACACATTGTAAGGAGAGTGGTCACTTTAGATAAGCTATTACCAGCAGGAGAGTGGGGTGGGGTGGAGGTATTTTTTCATGCTTTGTGTGTATAAAAAGATCTTCTACACTTTCCACAGTATGCATCCGATGAAGTGAGCTGTAGCTCACGAAAGCTTATGCTCAAATAAATTGGTTAGTCTCTAAGGTGCCACAAGTACTCCTTTTCTTTTTGCGAATACAGACTAACACGGCTGTTACTCTGATCCCTTCTTTTGTTTCTGAAGTGCCACGTTTGCATGGGGCCACCTTTTCTGTTGCAGAGAACATATCTGACTGTGTTTTCGCTTATGAAAATAGGCATGCAGTTGTTTCTTTTCCAAGCTCTTTTTTGTTAATCTGAATGATACTCCGTTGATATTTTCAAGCAGATTTCCTTTTCCTTTTCCAAGCAGGAATCTTTTCATAAGGATCACTGCTAGTCATTTAAATTGTGTGGTTTACATGTTAATTGCACATCAGAACACCCCAGTGGGAACCACTGTCCCAGCAGGATTAGTCTCAGAAAAAACAGATTCTTGCCTTGTATGTCTTCCTAGGGGAGAGATTTTTTTTAAATCAGAGGGCCTTTTCCATGGCCAGTTCCAGTTTGGGGTGCTGCTGACCAAATCTGCACCAGCCAGTACAGACTGGTGCTTGCAGGTGACTTGCACTGCCGTCCTCTCCTCCCAAATATCAAAGTGGGCTTGCTCTGGGCAGCAGTCCCATTTCTAAAGTTCATGGCAGCGGAAGCTAGGAGGACCTTAGAGTAGTGTTTTCCAAATGTTTGAAAGCCATGTCCCACTGCAGGAAATTGACATTAAGCACACCTTTTTCCTCCTGAAATCCACCCACCATGTAGTGTTAGAGCCCTACATGTCTTTATTCATACATCTTCTCTACCCCACACTTTGGGGAAAAAATTGATGGACTTGTATGATATTTCCTCTCCTTTCTGACATGCATTTATGAGCAGTGAAATAGCAAACAAAACTGACATTTAAAGTATCATCAGGTGAGTAAGCACCCACTGAAATTACTGTGATAGCTGTTTTCTCAGGCTCTCGCCAAACACAGGCAGATATCTACATATTGATTGCACTCGCTTCACATTTAGATTTTCTGTGCAACCATATCAGCAAGAGACTGACTGAAAACACAAAAGCTGAGACTCTAGAGAACAATTGGAAACTCTTTCCATGACCCAAAGATAGTTCTCTGCACTCCACACTTGGCAAACACAGCCTTAAAGTGAATCAAGCCCAAGAATATGTGGGCACTGAAGCAAGCACCTCCTTAGATGGTTAGCTAAATCTATGTAATTGCACATGAAATTGAAACTTACAATTTTGATTGTCCATGCTGTCCCATCAATGCTATTGGGGAAGAATTCTTAGCCTAAACTTTAGGGGAATCAGTTGATGAGGCAGTCAATCTCTGTTGATAATTATGTAAGCTGCTACAGCTTCACATTGAAGAGTTCATTCTCTTACTGCGAACAAGAGTTAAATCTTGAAAGATACAGAGTAAAGTTTTATAGACCAAAAGGCACAGCAAATCATCTGCAGTGTCACAAGTGCCCTGGACAAAAAAGTTAAAATGATATTTTCCATGGGCTAGCTGAAAAGTGGCAGCTGAAACCCTTTGCCCTACTGCATGTTTATACCCAGATGTTTGATTTAGTACCAAAAACTCTGCATCATTATAAGAGCTGGCTTTATATCATTCAGGCCACAGTCACCATTGTCTTCTCAGATATGAAGGAAACTGTAAATTTCACTCTTTTCTCTTTGGTTAGGTCAACGGTTATTACTAGAGCATGAACCATCTATCTCACTGTAGCTTCACCTTATATCCTAAGTGATTTTGATTTAAATTTATAGTACATCTCAAATAAATGAACCCTTTATCAATAATTAACAAGGAGCAGTACAAAAGTGAGATGGCTAATGAAATATTAAATAAAACATGTTATTTATACCTTAAATCTTATAGAGCACTTATATAGCCATTTATTCTAATCAATATACTTTAAATTCTAGGCTATTCATTACACTTTACATGTTTATATTAACATTGAAGAGTTAATCATAACTTTACAGTACTAAATAACTAAGTAATTTAAAGTTTAGCAATGGGGCTCTTTAGCAAAGTATCATGTTTATAATTTGGAATAATTTACAACAAAATAAAACCCAGGGCACTAATTTAAATGTGAATATAGAGGCTGAGTGAGCTCAAGCAGGAAAGTTCAAGATTGCAGATGCTCCAGTATCATTCAGTCCAAGCTTATTAGTCTGGAAGTAAACCATCTTTGGTATACCTAGCTAATCACTTTTGCTGTCTTTCACTTGCACAAGAATTCCAAGAAAATACATAGAAGTAAATAGAAGAGATGCATTGTATTTCTGTGAATGCATAGCCTAATTCATCTCTGTATTGAGATGTTTACTTTAAGGGTATCTTTATTCTAAGACAGGGATTTTCAAACTGTATCATAGTGAGCCTCCCTGAGCTATGAGAAAATGATTGCAGTTCCCCATAGTTTACTAAAACAATATGGGAGCAGTGGAGAAGTAAAGGTGGTGATGGCCCCACACCCAGCTCCCCACCCCTAACCCAACTCCCCTCCCCAACCCCTCGATTGTCCCCTACCCAGCTGCCCACACGGAGATGTTCCTGCTGCCCTACTCACTGAGCTCGGATACCAGTGCCTGTTCATTTGCCCATATGGCCCACTCGATCCACCCATCAATGCTGCCAGCTGGCAGAGGACAGAGCTGATGGGACTGCAGCTGCACAAGTGGCTGCCTGGGGACACATTGCTCCCGGCAGCACAGCACAGCTGCCCCTGTACTGGGGCAGCTGTACACGGGTGTGCACGGCTCGAGCCCCAGCTCAGCTTAAGCCCATTTGAGTTTTTTGCTGGCCAAGGCAAAGTTTGGGGTGGCTTTAGCTGCCGCAATCTCCCCCAGTGCCACCCCTGGCTCCCACTGCCAGCCCGGAGTGTCAGCCCTCCTTTATCCCCTCCCACCTGCCTCCCGGGTGTGCACGGCTGTTCTGCACAGGCCCCAGCCACCCAGGGCTGACAGAGGGAGCTCTTTAAAAAAAAAAAAAGGCACACAGCTCGCGCCTCCCTTGACACATTCCCGTGCCTCCCTTGGGAGTCCCACCCCATAATTTGAGAACCACTAAGTCATTGTATATGCCCACTGGCAGAAATTTAGGCACCTAGGGGACTTTACCAGAAAAACTCTATTCCCCTAAGCATTAAGGAGGGGTTTTGAGGATCTAAATTTTGGATTTAGGCACCAAATTGTCATTGAAAGTCAATGGACCTTTGGTGCCTAAGGCCCAGAACCTCAAAGGTGTTTAGGTTTCTAACGCCCATATAAATACCTAAATACCTTTGAGAATCTGGGTTTAAGTGCCTAAGACATTTTTGAAAAAGAGATCTAGGGTCCTAAGTCAGTTAGGCATTGCAACACCTAAATACCTAAATTTGGGCCCTGACTTCCAAACAGTGTTAAACTCCTGTCTGCATTTTAGGTGCTTAAATATGATTACAAATCTGGCCCTGAATCCTGTAAAACAGATGTGAGCAGTATAGTCATTTAAATTATTGCCTACTATAAAATCCATTTTAATCTCAGTCATACTTTATATTAAGGCTCCATTTATAAAGAGCTAGTAAATGATTAATAGGTGTTTAATCAGTTGTTTCTTATAAGTACCCTGTTGGACTCTATAACTAGTGCTTATAACTAGCAATAATCTCTTCTAATGATGTACCGATAACCATCTAGTTCCACATGCTCCTTGTGTTTGTAACGTGTTTATAATCTACTGACATTTTGCATGTTAAGATTTCATTTATAAATAATATATACAATGTAACTGTACTCTTAAATGGACAATCCTGTATTACCTGTACACATTGACGAGCTAAAGGGACATTGTTATGTCGCCCCTCTCTCCGTCCAGGCAATGCCAAGCTTAGAAAGCATGAGGGTGAGCTGAAGAAACCCTGGAGCTGCAAGAGGAGATCAGGCACACTAAGGGGCGAGGACAGATATCAGAGTGGGGGAGGGGCTCAAAATTAATTCATTAGGAATTTTAGGGTCTGGGAAGAAGCTGGAAGCTTCATCGCTGTAGACAGCCATTTATAATTGTATCATTTGTAATTTGGTCTCAGTTGGGTCTTCCAGCAAGAACTCCTTTAGCAGAGACCAATATCACCTTGCTGTATAACGTTAGGCAACACTGTAATAATCGTACACGCTTTGATTGGGGGGGGGGGGCAGAGAGGGTTTGAAAATCAATTAAAAGGACTGGTATAATCTTGGTATAAATACTCATTTTTTGGTGCCAATAATGTCATGATTTGGGGTTGAAAATAGCACAGTTACCAGACCCTGGATCGGCTCTTGGATCAGGGCACACTGGCATGTTGAAAAAATGTCCTGAGCCATCTAATAAATGGCCTGTGCTGCCCGGTTTGGTTTTTGTTTGTTTAGCCTGGCCTGAGGGTCGACTGGTCATTTTCAATATGTTTGGGAATTACTGTAGCAGTGTGCATAGCAGTATTTTCAAGCTTGTGTGGTTCATTAAGTAGACATTGAAAGCCTGCTTCTCAGTCACTGACGACCCATAAGTCACACTGACGTTAATGAAAGTTGTGGGTACTCCGCACCTCTGGAAAAAATCAGTCCCAAGACTTGGATTATATTCTTGCATGCCCATGGTTACCTAACAGCATCCTGTCTGGGGCCCAGCAAGTCCGTCCTTGTCTTCTGTCAACCAAGGATAGGTACATTTCATTGGAGAACAAGGAGTTTCATCTAAACAAAATTTGACATGCTGTAGAAACATCTGATGAGAACATAAATAAGGTTTTTGGTCACTGAGAACAAACTATTCAATTACACCTTTCCAGTTTAAAGAGTCTACTCTCTTCTTCGTGAACAAGGGATTTATATATCAAGGTACACCTTAACAGTAAGAAAGAAAAAAATATTTGGTGGCACGATTTTTACCTCAAAACATCTTCCCTCCCTAACAGTGCTATCAACTGCCTGGCTGCTCCCATTAGCCCAGTCTCAGCATGTCCCTAACCCACAGACACAATCCAATACATTTATATTCTGCCCCAGGCTTCATTACCTTTGCAAGCATCCAGATTTAGCAAGGAGATGCAGGAGCCTGGGAGTGTCCTAAAAAAGGTTTATGTTTTGAGTATTTATTGGAGTTTTATTTCTGGCTTTGTCTTCATTGCAAAAATTGTGGGGTTATATCCTTCAAAATAGCTCTCTCAACGTAAAAACCTAATGGACACAAGGAGCTTTTAACCTCAATGAAGCTAGTCATGGTGATTCCTATAACTGCCACCTGAATTTCTGTTGAGCTACTACATCAATGTAAAACTACCCAGGCCTTGTCTTCGCTAGGATTTTACATTAAGAAGCCTACTTACGTTAGCTATCTCGGTGTAAAACCACTTTTTTTTTTTCTTCCAGTGAAGACGTAGCCTCTACTTAAATTTCAAAACAGGAATGCATTCATAGAAAATGGAAGAGGGGTAGAGCTGTCACCCTCCCGCAACCCTGCTGATGATCTACCCCTACATTTTCTGAAATTTGTCAGGAGTTGAACTAAAGCATTCCCATTACTTGAATGGGAGTTGTAGAGCTATATCCAAAGCAACTCCCCCAAACTGTAAGGGTATATTCTGTTTATAGGATTAAACAATTGAGTTTGAATTAAGTGCCTCACCCCAATTCTGCTCATTTTGAGAAATAATATTGAATTAAACTATTTTTTCCTAGGTATCAAAATGTTGTGAAGGATTTTTCAGTTTCTGGTCAGGACTTAAAATGTCAGGAAACAATTCATTTTCCCACTGGACTGAAATCTCCAGCCTAAGGCTGCAGGCTCAGAAAGTTCTGATAGCTCAGATAAGTATCTAAATTCTTCAGTGCACATGGACATGGATATTGAACCCAAACAGAACAGATGGTGGGTCTCCCATTGTTAATGTAGGATTTTTTTCTTGGCCCAGTAGATAATGGGACTTGTATATCAGAGTGAAGAATTAAAGCAAGCTGCCTAGTGCGAGTGTATGCTTTACTGGGTCTTTGAATAAAGCGTTTCAAAGCGTGGAATAATCACTCTCTCTTATTTTTCTTCAATTTATTGAAACTTAAATATTCATAGCAATCTGCTCCCAAATGTATTTTATTATTAAAGCAAAAAGGTAGAGTATATTATAACAGCAATCATTTAGGATTTCTACATTAAAGCGTCTTGCTGCTGACCTCATTAAAGCAACTCAGCTTATACTAACAGACCATTTCAACTTTCTTTTCCCTCTCCCTTAATTTTTACTGTCACTTCTGGTCTCTTACATCGCTAAGGCTGCTAAAATATGTTACCCAAGTGGCTAGTTTTGGTCACCAGGGTAATTCTGGACCATAATTTCCCTATATTAGAGCTGCATTCCATCTTAGATTGAGTACCACCTCCTGCACAAAAGAAGAGAGATCCATTTCTTACGAGCTATTGGCCAACATGAGCAGCGTGAGGTTCTCATCAGCATCACTCTGGTGAGTTCCTGCTGAGCAGATAGGACTAAAAGTGCTACTGGAGCTTTTTTTAATAAGAAATGCTTCACTAGATGAGAGGCACTTCTTGCTGCTGACAGAATAGCATTGGCACCACAAGCTATGTATTCATGTATGGTCTGTGTTGTGAAAATATGAAAAATATCTCAGCGATGGCATAATTACGGGCAATTTGCTTAATTATGTGCTAATTGTTGCTTGCTTTGTAATGAAACAAGAGTGTGCTAAATGTAATGTTGGACGGTTCACATCCGGAATGTGTCGTATTCAGGACTGGCTTTTTGTTAAGACTTCAACTAGATAACTTAGACTGCCTAAATATTTTAAGCTTTGTGTTTAACTTGTTTCCTAATTTTCCCTTTTAAAGACAGTTCTCTGTATGCACCAAAGCAAGCACAAAGCCAGCACTGATACAGTACATTTAAAGGTAGATTAGGTATGTCTATACATTTCTATCTACGGATATCCACATGCTCTGCAAACATTAATGAATAAAGCCTCACGTGCCCGTGAGCTAGATAAGCATTCTTCCCCATGTTATACAGATGTGGAAACTGAGGCATAGGGATTTTCAGAAGAATTTAGCACATTGGGTGCTCAGCTTTTTGAAAACTCAGGCATCAAGTGTAGAAGCTGAGCATGTTTGAAAATCTGACCCCATGTAACTTGCTCAAGGGCACATAGAAAGTCTGTGGCACAGTGGTAACAGGAACCAGATGTCTTGACTGATTCTTACCCATATGACCTTCTTTCTCAGCATCAGGTGTTACAGAACTGACAGTATTCATAAACCATGTACAAACCTCAACAGTGAGAAACAGAAGTTCTCGATCACAGCTAAACCTAATGAGAATTAACAGTTGATAACAACACTTGCTTTCTAAAATGCTCTCAGAAAAATGTTCTTCACAGTGGAATACAGAGAAGGCAGATTTGAAATAGCGGCACTGAAATATACAGTTTTGTTGCACACATACAGATTTCATGTGTCTATGCCTCTTTGTGTCAATTTTGGGTGCTAGGGTTCCTTTACGTAGTGAGAGGAAAAGATCACATCTGTATAATTCTTTGTTCCAACCTGAGCAATTAATGCTTGGATGAAAAGTAGTCAAACAACATTTATACTTACTGTATGTACCGTTCTGCTCTTTCTTTGGTAAAAAGCCTCTCTGCACATATTTTTAAAAGCAAATAAGGTTAAGTTATCGGTTTTTGACTGAAGGCTAGCTACTGGAAATACTGGAATTTGAAACTTGGCTTTTACATATCTTTATTGAAAACTGCTTTGCCCTACAAATGATAAAGGCTGTGGAACAATGAAGGAAGCTTTTTAGCTATTGTGCTTCTAGTTAGACTTGACTGCTCTGAGAAAAAAGAGGAATTCATCTGGCAGAGTAGTCCTTTAAAAGCGTTCTTCATTCTGGGGCAGACAAATTAAATAAACATGATCCCCCTGTCAGTTGCCGAAAGCAATCTGAAGTTCAAATAAAAATGGTAAGTGTATTTTTGTGAATGAGTACAATCCATCTGTGAACTGAAAATGCTCTCTTTCTTTAGAGTGCAACTTACACTGTAAATGGGAAAGATGCAAGAGTTGGTGAGGGTACGTGAGTGCTCTAATATGGGGGTCCGTAAGGACGGATATATCAAAACCCAATCTGGGTCTACTTTTTTCCAATATTGTTTATTATTATATGGGACTATTGAGAATATATCCTTCTCTTCCTGGTTTCAGGGAAAATAGCCACTAGATGAGAACCTGTGTTTCGACCCCTCACCTATCAATCATAGAAGGGGTTCAGGAAAATTCCATCTCACCCTTAATCCAACAATGACTTGTCAGAGCTTTGTGAATAATGGATTTTTAGTTCACTGGCAGTTCTGAAAAAACTGTTTGACAAAAAAAAAAGTTTGACAAAAAATTTTGCCCAGCTCTGCCTGTCACAGGTATATACATGCACACGAATGCCACAGCCACTAGGGGGAAGCCAAGGGAGTGAATCCAGAAAGCACCATGGTCAGTCATGCTGCCTCTGGTAACCAGCCTCCTAAACTTTGAACTTCACACTTACCTTAGCTGTGCAGCCTCTTTATTCCTCTCAATTCAACCAGCAACCCCCTTCTGAGATGAAAGAGCTCAATCTTATGGTGAATGGGAAAATAACTGCATAATGACAATGATCTTTTTCTGTTCTAGATCAGTAACAATGATCCACAACCAGAATACTCAGAAATCAGTTGCAATGTTTATGTTTCCAGCTGGTACTCTTAATATAATATTTCACCTGTGTGAAGCTCCTCTTTCCTATTAATAGGAAAGCATAAAAATATAATAATACTGTATGACTAAATTCTAGTTTAGACATCAGTGAAACACCACTGCCAAACTGCTATTCAGGGAGGCCCCAAATGGCAAAGAAAAGAGAATGACAAAATAGAAGGAAAAAGGAGAATGAATTAGTCACAGAAAGAAAGAAAGATGCATAACACTGCTGGGAAAAAGCAGGTACAAAAAAGATGGTGCCTGGTGAATATTCATGCAGAATACTCACTATATTTCATTTTAGGTTCAGCCAAGAGCTGATGAATTATGTTCCAACAATGATTCTTATTTCATCGGGCTAAAAACATAATATTTCATACTGCTGTCTTTTCTCTTTTTCTTTTTTTTTTTTGCTCCTTACCAGACACAGACTGTTTTGCATCCCAATTATCCTTGCTAGCACATTTTATTGCTGAAGATCAGTTGTTGATGTTTTCCAAGATCCCTTTACCTGTAGATCTTGGGGACCTTGCCTGTCTCACAACATATTCATTGTGACGTCCTGAATTATTTTTATTTCCTGCAACATACCCAGTCTCCTGAGGATGTCTGTCTCAGAGCTACACTGATGGTACTTCCCATACTCAGCCAATTTAGATTTAAAAAATTATCTTATCTTTTATCTTTCAGATCTTTGGCTCTTTTGAAGCAAGACAATTAGTTAAGGATCCTTATAAGCAATTTGTGTTTTTAAAATGAGCATGGTATACATTTATTTAACAAAGAGTTGACTACAATGTGAGGGACATTTACTCTAAAGTCAGACAGCCTGCAGAGAAAATGCATTATGGATGCTAATGCTATGAGACCCAGAATGACTATGAGACCCAGGTCCAGCATTTGTAAAGCCAGGTTTACAATGCAGTGTGGATGCTCAAGCATAGGGGGACTTCAGCGAACCCGGCCAGAGACGTGGCTCAGCAGGTGAGGGTGCTCCCTGGGGCAGGACCCAGGGCAGTGGGGGGTGAAGAGAGTGCTAAGCCCCTACCTGGAGTGCTGCTGTGAAGCCTGCAGGTTCAGAATGTGAACAGGCTGGATCGCTTCCAGAGCTTAGCTGAGGGGCGGAGAGGCTTCCCCATCCCAGCACTATGCAGGGCTTTGGCACGTGCAGGGCTCGACTCCTCCTGGCTAGCGGGTCTTGAGCTTTCCTGAGATGCCGGTCCAGCCATCGCCAACCGGAAAAGGGATGGGGCTGGGGTGGGGCCCAGCTGGCCAAGACCTAGCATGCAATGGGAGCTGCACTGATAGACCAGCAGGGGGTGCAGCTGTCCCCACACTCTGCATCTTCATCCCGCCACCAGCCTTACACACCCACCCTGGGCAGCTGGTGAGCAGGAATCTGGCCAGCAGCAGGACCCGCCAGTACTGATGGGGGAAGACACAAAATATGGGACAATTTGCCCATTTTTAAGAAAAAGTCGGGACACCTACAGGAGGGCTTAAATATGGGACTGTCCCTTTAAAAACAGGACATCTGGTCACCCTATTCAAGCACAGTCTTGGAAACACTGAGTCCACAACCTTGGGTCCCACAGACCGAGGTTTAGTGTGCAGTGTAGACATACCCAAAGAGTTTACCATCTAGGGCAATGGTTGGCAACCTGCGGCCCGCGGACTGCATGCAGCCCATCAGGGTAATCCACTGGCGGGCTGCGAAATATTTTGTTTACATTGACTGCCCACAGCTCCTTGTGGCCCTCGCTGCTTCCCACAGCTCCCATTGGCCAGGAATGGCAAACCCCGCCCACTGGGAGCTGCGGACAGTCAATGTAAACAAACTGTTTCATGGCCTACCAGTGGATTACCTTGTCGGGCCACTTGCTGCCCACAGGTTGCCCACCACTGATCTAGGACCTCACTCCTGCACACAAGATCAGAGCTGCACAGTTTGCAGTCTAAGAAATAACTGTTTAGTATTTATGACTTATATTTAGATTTTGCCAGGATTCTTTTGTTAAAGTTGTGCCTAAGCTGAAAATCAGAGAAATGTATTTGTCAGTTAAGAGAATGTCTCTCTGCAAACATTTAAAGTGTGTTCAGAACCCAGTATTAATCTGGCAAAACATCCGTCTTACTGATCTGCCAAAATGGCTCTGAAAGTGGCCTATAGTCCATCATCGCCTCATCTAGTGTCTTCTCTGGAAATCATTGCTCTCTGCCATTTACATCTATGCTTATTCCCTTCCAGACGTTGAGATATCAGTACAGTTTAAGAACTATATAATCTTTTGTATACCGCCAAAAATCTTAAACAATTTGATTTCTTTAAGTAAGTATTCCTGTGTACATAGACACATGTCCATTTTAATTTAAAATGAGGGAATAAGCATAGGTGCTGGAAATATCAAAGGTTTCACTAATGCTTGAAAATGGTCAAATTCTACTTGTATTCACATTGGTATAAAACCAGAGTAACTCATTGAAGTCAATGACGTATATGTGTCAGTGGACTTACCCCAGATTTACACAAGTATAAATGACTAGTGCACACATATAACAACTTAAAGCAGACTTGACTACATATATCTTAGCAGATGTGTCTACTAAAAGTTACTGTCAGATGCTGGGAGGACTGGAATGGTCCGTCTGTAATAACTTTTGTGTGTGGGTGCCTGGGCTTTAACACTTCAGTGACTCCTACATTCTACATTTATGCCTAGTACTACCCATCTAGCCCTTTACACAGCATAACTGGATTTGTTTTTCAGAAGTGCCAAATCATTCTCAGGATTAAAATAAAAAAAATATTGAGACAAGTTGACAAGAGAAATGCTGAACTGCCCAGTTTATCAGAACAAATTTGCTGTTTTGAACAACCAGATATTTCATTACCAGACACGCACTTTTTCAGTGCATTTTATGTGGAGTAATCCAGAGTTTGGTATTTTCATAATGCTAGCCAGAATATTTTATAGCAGGCAGTTTCCTACTTAGCAGTAGTAGTCTGACAAAAATAATTATATTCTGTATGTCAAACAGTATATACATATTACAGTACATCTCTAAGCATAGATGTACAGCCCTTTCATAAAAGTAGATTTTTGTACATTTTAGCCATACTCAGACTTTCTAAAAATACCCAAAATCAGCAATGCAGTGTCTATAAACCTTTTAAAAAAAGCCAAAATATCTCTCACTCAGAACCTTGCATTGTTTTAGTTTTAGAGATTAGTTATTGCATAATTTATTTTTAAATATGTAATATGGCAGAATCCAGTTCTAAAAG
This sequence comes from Caretta caretta, assembly GCF_965140235.1. Taxonomy (NCBI): domain Eukaryota; kingdom Metazoa; phylum Chordata; order Testudines; family Cheloniidae; genus Caretta; species Caretta caretta. The sequence continues at coordinate 69,376,066 of NC_134214.1, read as the reverse complement.
TTCTTCTGGTAAAGGCTCAGACACTTTTAAAAGGTTAAAAAAATATATCCTTTTTTGGAAGGGCCTGCTTATTTAGTGATATGCAGCCAACACAATGTATCTTTCTTTAAAAGCCCTTCAGCTGTTTTGATATGATTACTCAAACAGTGTTCACACACACACACACACAAACAAACCCCACATACATTCTGAAAGCACTTGCAGATAATGCACTGGTAAATCCAACTTAATGTATCATTAAAAGTTTCATTATATAGCAAAGTTAACAGCCTTTCAATGTAACTGACCAGCATTATTTCAGGTACAGTATGTTACAGTTTATGTAGTGTAAAAACTTGTCATGCAGTTTTAGTAACATATCTTTGAACAAATTAAAATGTCTATAATCCTTTTTTCAAGTGCATGAAACCTGCTATGTTTACACAAGTTATGGTGATTCAGCACCTCATACTTTAAAGAGGGCTACAGTTTCTCCTGCTATTACCCTCTGATTCGACAAGGTTTCAAATATAAAAGGCATGGAGAAATCAATTCCCTTTATGATAACTGTTTCAGTGTCTTTCAGTCTTAAAACTCTCAAGCGCATCTTTGAATCCCATAGACTGTGCCCAGATTCATTTTACTTTGCCCTTTTTAAAAAGGGTCAAATGGAGTATATATTCAAAAGGGTCTTATTTTAACAATAGTAAATTCTGTACAAGCCAATTCTGTGCAAACTTTCTAGTGAATAGGGGGTTCATTTATTATAATCTTTACAGGTTGATTTATAATGCTGGTGATTAATGTTTTGTGTCCATGGAGGGAAAATAGAACTGTGAGAACTTTAATTATATGGATACAAGATGTGGTATAGTCTCTACAGTAAATATTAATGTTTCTTCGTATACCTGCTAATGAGCCCTATGCCCCTTCGCATATGCTTAGTTCTCTTGCAACCACGTATAAGCATTTGCAGGATTGGAGCCTGCATCAGTAGGCCTGAATCTGTTCTCAGCAGAATCTTTTGAACTCTAGATAATCTCTTGTCATTTTCCCCCCTCCCCAGCTATTGAAGTTAATCTCCAAAAAGCCCTTGCCGAAGCTTCCGAAACCTGCACACAAGAATGTCTTATCCTAGGCCATTCTGACAACTGCTGGATGCCACCTTCTTTGACACAGTACCAACAATCCAACCCTCCTTTGCCATCATTTGGCTTCCAGCAAGGATGGGGTCGAGGAACCAGACCCGAGGGAAGATACGCGCTTGGAAGGCCCATGCCGAAGGATGATACTGACAAAAGCCAAGGTGGTCCACAGCCCCAGTTCTACAACACCTGTGAAAGACATTGTACCAGTGAAGATCCAGTCAAGGTGATTCCCCTGGCAAACTTCACTCCATCGCAACAGGCACCAGCGTCTGGGAGTAACACCTTTATACATGAGCACCAGTTATAAAAGCATGTCTGTCAAAATCAGCTATTTCAGGCTTTAAAGTGTAAGTGTATATAGTCACAGCCTAACAGTTAACTTTACTGCATATACAAACCTGTTAGGCTTGTGAATATTTATGTAAATAGAATTCTGAATTGAATTTGAAGAGCTGAGTCCTTAGTACTCAATTAAAGGAAATTTACCATAATTGTTGGTCAAAAGTATACACAACAAACAAAACTCTGTTCATTTTATTTCCCCAAATGGGTCATCATAGCACAAATAATAGCTCGTTAGGGCAGGGACCGTCTTCCTCTGTCTCATAATTTCCGAACACATTTTGGGCACTGTCGCAATCTATATAATAGTCATATAGATGACTCTCAACTTCTCTTTTTTGTTTTATATGTACATTATATTTAACACATTCATCGGGCACATTTCCATTTGTTCAACAGTCAATAGCAAATAGAGATCAAGTGCGCGGTTTGTCAATCTATTACTTGAAATCAGTGATTAAATGAGTGATTTAATTCTTTGGATGCACGGCACTTTCACAGTATTTTACGTTTTCCATGACAGGGAAGAGAAGTGTGTTAAAAGTCTTCCTGATCCCTCTTGCTTTTCATTTTAAGGTTGTACTCACTCAGCTTACCTCTATTCGGATTTTGGGAAAAAATAGCTTAAATGAAGCATGAAACTGAATATTTTATTTGACCTTAATGTCCTGTTGCTAAATAGATACCTCTATAGTGATGACTGGACTGCAATTTTACAAGGAGAGTTTCTTGCTTTCCAAGATTTGTTTTTCTAGACTAATGTAAGCTATGTCACAACCTATATTCCACCTGCCAGTTGTCAGCCATGAGTCTATCACTAATCATGTCTTTATCTTGCAAATTTCATATTGGTTAATGTCTTTGTGAATTGGGGATTACATAAACACAGAAGGAAACTGGGTAGATTTTACAGCTGATGCAGTACCATGGCTGTAAACTACTGTTGTCTAGAGAATATTATGGTGATTTAAATGTTAATTTTACAGCTCTATAGTCAGTCACTGCAGGTTTTCAGTAAAGAATTAAATATAACCTTAGATAGTGCACACTAAACCTATTAGACTAAGGCGCTCTTGTCATTCTAACTTAGTTTACTGAAGAAAATTACTGACATTACTCTGCAAAGAAAGAGGAAGCCAGGAGGTGAATGTTGGATGGATGTAATTATAAATACACCCCAATTATGCTATTCTACAGGAGCTCAAGGTGATGTACTGGAAAGATTAGGCAGTCTTGTCTGAACCTTGTGCTGGATGAGATACTCTTTACAGAGCATAAAAGAAAGCTAGTAAATCCTATATTGGACACAAAGAAAATGTCTTTCTTAGGTAAAAGAATTACGGTATTTTCCTCCTGGTATTTTGTTTCTATCCAGCCATTATGTCAAGAACGATACATACATTCCACTATCAAACAATTTTTCTTCAGAACAAAATCAGTTAAAATGCTACTTTAAATCAAGAGACAATCTAAGTTTGATGGGGGTGGGGGTAGGGGTGGGGGGCGGGAGGGAATGTGTCACTACTTCCTGTGGATGGAATTCTGTGTAGGCTTCTTAATGTAACTTAAAATCTGTAATTTATAAACAAAAATGTGTGTAAAAATGCTGTAATATAAGCTGCTTGTAAAATTTATAGAAATTCCAGGTGTTCAGGGTTCCAATGAATGCTAAGACAGCTTCTCTTATGTGCCCAGCAGGTATAAGTAGCTTTATCTATTGTTGTCCCCACTGTAAATCTATTCAAATCACATTTAGTTTTAATGTGCAAAATAAAAGAAGCTTCTCTTTTAACCTATTGATAGGGTTTAATTAATGAAACCTCAGAATATCTAATGGTGTATTTTTCCTTTTTATATATATTTCTCAATAACGTTTAAGAAAGATGTGGCACACTGGCTTCCAGTTGCATGTAAATCCTGGAAAAAATGTTAATCCTCTGGATACTGACAGACAATAGCTGCTCACTTCTAGTTCAGGCATAAGTAAGAATTTGACAAATTAATCCAGACTTAATCTATATAAAGGCTTCTATATTTCTTTACTGGAAAATTTGTGCTGGAAAACTCTCAAAAATAGTCCTTCCTGTAAGATTTCCAGTCAGGCTGGAAATTACAAGAGAATGTTCTCTGGCACAGCATTTCACCGCTACAATTACTGCATGTAAGTTGGAAATTCATTGGCAGAATTTTTCCAAAATCAAAACAAAACAAAAATGACTTTCAGCTTTGGGTAATCCTTTTAGTCTATTTTTATTGTTGTTCATGTTGATTTTCTCCATACCGTATCCTCCCCACAAAAAAGCACACCCTTTCTGTATGAAGTGGTTTGATTGGATACCTGAACTCTCTATACCAGTGCTTCTGTGGCCTGGCACCGGTCCCTGAGATCTCCCTGACACGGTTTAGGAAGGCAGCAAGTTGGTCCCTGGTATCACAAAGATTGAGAAACACTGCTCTATACAACTCTGCTTTCTAAAATATACTAATGTTTAGGAAACAGACTTGATCCTTCCCCAGAGAACTTTAAGGGTAAATTTTCAGAGACCTAAAAGGTTCTCTATATGTAGTCATGCTGTGAAAAAAATGATTTTAATTTAGAGTCTCATTTTTCACCAAAACTAAGAAAGAAAACTTACAGTGACAAATTTCTAAAGTGCCTTCAGTGAAGTACTCTCTGTTAAGATACAGTCCATCCTGTGAAGAAGTTTGAGCATTTCCAGGATTCCTGCTGCATCTAGTAGGACTTGAAATAGACAAAGATTCAAGTTTTAAAAGTCTTACTATTATTCCTCAAGCAACAGTCCAGCATAGAGACCCGCTGGCTTTAGTGGGCTGCTGTATCGCAGAGGAGTCTACCCACACACAGATCAGTGCAGGATGAGATCCTGCAACCCGAGGCATCCTGCCCCACACAGAACTCCCCTGAAGGAAGTTTTCTGCACCCACAAGAACTCCCCTGAAAGAAGGGGGCTCCAGAAGGATCCATTTTCAACATCTATCCCCAAATCTGTAAGTCATTTCTTCATTGAAAGGTCTGAATTCCGTTTGGATGGCTCTCTTGGCTGTTACTCTAAATTTATTTCAGACTTTGTTGATCATTTTAAGTGTGACGTTCAATTAAGTGTTACTGCTTACAAAGAATTACACTTAAATTTCACTGTTTCTCCCAGAATTACAGCAAAAGCTAACTTAATATACTGTGGGTTGTTCCTGCCTAGTTATGAATTTGCATTACTCAGCCTTGAATGATTTGTTAATTTAAAAATGACCTATTTTGTGTTAGTTAGAAGAAAATGATGCCTACCTGGAACAGCTTTAGCTAAATTTAGGATGACTGTGATTTCCTGTAAGTGTTTCAAAAGTTTTATGGTATATTGCTTGAGAAATTCCAGTATATGAATATAAAGGAGCCATGAGAGAAGTAAAACATTTTTCAGCATCGATAAAGATGCCATAAGAAATCAAGTAAAATGATGTTATGATGTAAATCAGTTATGTTATGACTTGCTTGTAACAAGCAATAATAACAGATTAATTAAAATTTATATATATATATATATTTTTGCTTGAAGCAACATTTTCCCAAAAGGCAAGAGGAAATGCCCTGTGTCAGTACCCAGAGGACTAACATCACTAGAGACTCTTTACACATCTTACATATAAACAATTTATCAAGACACGGACTGTACATTTTTTGTGTAATCTTATTTAGTCATTTAACTTATTTTACTTTATTTGTGTGAATTTGTGGAAAAGAAACAATCCTATATATGGTATACAGTACAATGGTAGTAAAATGGATAGATTTGTTTCATACAGTGTAACAATAAAAGAAAACCTTTGCCTTCTTCAAACTGAGTGTTGCACAGTCTTAACTGTTTTTCTTTTAAATCTGACAGAGGCACGGCTGGTGCATTTGTAAACATTTAATCCAAAAAAATGAGGGTGGGAAGGTCCTTTCTTCATTGTAAAGAGGTCAGGGAGAAGAGTTGTTTCCTTTTGTTTTTTAACAATATGCACAGACTTAGGACATGTCTCCACTACAAAATTAAGTTGGCCTAATTTATGTCAGCATACAGCTGCTGCAGTAATTACATCACCTATTAGTGTCTCCAGTTTACTCCTTGTGTCAGCGGTGCACATCCTCCCCAGGAGCCCTTGCACCAATTGAACTAACAGTGTGGGGCATTGTGGGACGGCTTCTAAAAGCCAGCAACAGTTGATGTAAGCAACACAGTGTCTACCTTGACATTGCATCAACCTAACTGCATCAACATTAACACTGTGCCTCTCGTGGAGGTGGAGTTATTAAGTTGGTGCAGCGGGAACATTACATCGAAATTTTAGTGTAGACACTTACAGAGTTAGGTCGACGTAAGCTGCCTTGCATCTACCTAACTCTGCATTGTAGACCAGGGCTTAGCATTTTGAAGTAAAACGTGCAAACCAGACTTGAATGATGTACTTTAAAGAATGGTTCAAACATTCCTTTGTTTCACTCTATTGTAGTGTTATTCTGAACTGTAAATTTAATTCGGCCAAGAAAGAAAGAATAACAGTTATGCAATCGCATTGCCTAGTGTTACAAAAAAGTCAAAATTTCATTTTCCTTCATGAAAGAAATCATGTCATTTTATGGCACTTTCCCCCTCAACCTCCGCCCGCACCCATCCTTTTTGGCAACAATCGTTTTGTATTCAAATTAGCATAGTTTGTCTAGAAAATATTATTCCTGTCATGGGAACAAACATTTTCTGGATTTGGGCAAGGAAGTAAACAACATTGCATGGCAATTACTGTGACAAAGATATTTGAAGCGGAGTCTTTAAAGGAAATCAGTTTTTGTAGCTTTTTTAAATCATTGCAATCAATAACCAATATTTACCAGGCTACATAGTCTTACCAGTCAGATTTAAAAAGAGGTTTTATTAATAAGTTAAAGGAACCCATCAGCTAGAAAACTGTTATTGCTGTGAGCCTAGGCACAGACCTGGTGGTCAATCCAATCTGAAAAAATCATTAAATCACAAAGAAGGCCATAACTCAAAAACATAAGTCAATTTTGACCAAAATTAGCAGAAAGTCCTTGAAAACAACTGACAGTGCAACTATGTAACCAAACTAGTACTGTTTCCAAAAATATTTAGCCCCCAGGTGCTATGTTGCATGCATTTTCCCCATACTTTTTTGCTTTTGGTTAAAGCAAAAGTCGTTAGTAACACAAAGTATGAGCTTGTTTATAGCATGTAATACATCAACATATTTGTCATTATTTGTAGAATGGGCTGATTTGAGAATAGTTTTTCTATCTGCTATTTTATGAATGTTGGCTACTGTCTAGTGATTCCAGCACTGGCAACCGATGGGTAAAACATGATGAAATATTTTCAGGATACGTACCATTCTCTGGACTGACCTACCTTGTGTATGATGAAGCAATCTATTGCATAAGCATAAGTTGATTTAATGGAGTCAAAACAAATTTGACAAGGACCACCTTAAAATGGGAGGTATATGTCATGCAATGAATTTCATGAGTGATATAGGCCATGTGATACAGGAAAGTGGGTTTGCTGACATCGTTGTGGAAGTCAAGATCTGTGATGCTTCAGTCAACAGCCATGCTCTTAGAGGGAAAGCGTTAACAACAGTGTTACAATCAGGAAATGAATTGCTTGAAATGGATTGCACTTGGTGATTCCACGAGCAATGATCCCCCAGCAGATGAGAAGAGGTGCATAGTGGAGAAAGCTCAAACATGCATTGAAGCATTTGATCGTGTGAAGAAGACACACAGAGAAAACAGATTGGAAGCACAGAATGCTCTGGCAGACTTCCTGAACAGCACCCAATCACTCCTCGCCAGCTTATGGATACTTAGGCTACCCAAGGAAAAAAAAACTATTCAGCTACATAGTGTTCTCAGAACAAAAATGTAACAGATTTCTCTCAACTACTGATGCTTACATAGCAGGTAAGAGAGACAATAACAATCCATGGAGCTAGAGACATTTGCACTGGTATTTACACTTGACTTCCAGTGTCATTGTGTGAATTATACTAAATGGGGTTGTGTAAATGTAGCAGAAGCCAGACTACTGGAGGAGGAGAAGCCAGATACATATCATGCCCTAGTTCAGTGGTTCTCAAACTGTTGGTCAGTACCCAATAGTAGGTCACGCCTAGTGATGAGCTGCCAAAATCTTAACAACGGGTTCCCTCCTCACCCCATGAGGGGGTCATTGCCCCCCCCCGGGACCCCTGCCCCATCCACCCTCCTCCCCTGTTCCCTGACTGCCCCCAGAACCGGGCAGGAGGGTCTCATGGGCCACCGTAGTGGGTGCCCACCCCTAAGAGCCAGAGGCACCTGCCAAGGGGCGAGGTGGGAAGTCCCGGAGATGCTTACCTGGGGCAGCTCCCAGGAAGCATCCGGCAGGTCCCTCTGGCTCCTAGGGGCAGGGGAGTGTAGCTAGGGGGGGTGCAGGGGGAGCGGCCACTCCCCCCAACTAATTACATCAAAAGTAGTGCCTTAGGCGCTGACTCCCTGGGTGCTCTGGGGCTGGAGCACCCACAGGGAAAATTTGGTGGGTGCAGAGCACCCACCAGCAGCTCCCTGCTCCACACCCGGCCCCAGCTCACCTCCACTCCGCCTCCTCCCCTGAACCCACTGCCCCACTCTGCTTCTCCGCCCCCCCCCCCCCCCGCTCCCCGCCAGCTTCCTGCGAATCAGCTGTTCGGCGGGAAGCCTGGGAGGGCTGAGAAGCAGTCGGTGTCTTCCTGCTCAGGCAGAGGGTGGCGGAGGTGAGCTGGGGTGGGGAGTGGTTCCCCTGCTCCCCCCCCCCAGGTTAGCCCTCCTCTCGCCCCCCCGGGCCTGAGTAGGAAGCTGCGGCCTGCTTCTCAGCCTGCCCCAGCTTCCCACACAAACAGCTGATTCGCGGGAAGCCTGGGGGGCAAAGAAGCAGGGCTGGGAGGCGCGTTCAGGGGAGGGGGAGTAGGCGGAGTGGAGGTGAGCTGGGGCCGGGGGTGGGGCAGGGAGCTGCCGGTGAGTGCTCTGCACCCACCAAATTTTCCCCTTGGATGCTCCAGGGCTGGCGCCTGCTCCATGGAGTCGGCGCCTAAAGCTCCACTTTTGGCCAGTTAAATTTAGAAGCCGTTTTAGAACCGGTTGTCCCTCATGGAACAACCGGTTGTAAAAGGGCTTGTAAATTTAACAACCAGTTCTAGTGAACCGGTGCAAATCGGCTCCAGCTCACCACTGGTCACACCCCTGTTTTAATGAGGTTGCCAGGGCTGGTGATAAACTTGCTGGGGCTGGGACTGAAGCCCAAGCCCCACTGCCCAGGACCGGTGCTGAAGTATGAGGGCTTTAGCCCTGGGTAGTAGGTTACAGGTCCCCCACCTGGGGCTGAAGCCCGTGGGGTGTCGGGGCTTGGGCTTTGACCCTGCCCAGGGCAGAGGAGCTCAGGCAGGCTCAGACTTCAGTCCCCCATCCTGGGGTTGTGTAGTAATTTTTGTTGTCAGGAGGGGGGTCACAGTGCAATGAAGTTTGAGAACCCCTGCTCTAGTGATAGGCAGGGAGTAGTATACTGGGCTGCCCTACCCTTCAGCGGTTTATGGCATGACATGGTGTCAAGGTTCCTCCCCCACTCTGAACTCGAGGGTACAGATGTGGGGACCTGCATGAAAAACCTCCTCAGCTTACTTTTACCAGCTTAGGTCAAAACTTCCCCAAGGTACAAAATATTCCACCCTTTGTCCTTGGATTGGCCGCTACCACCACCAAACTAATACTGGTTACTGGAGAAGAGCTGTTTGGACACGTCTTTCCCTCCAAAATACTTCCCAAAACCTTGCACCCCACTTCCTGGACAAGGTTTGGTAAAAAGCCTCACCAATTTGCCTAGGTGACTTCAGACCCAGACCCTTGGATCTTAAGAACAATGAACAATCCTCCCAACACTTGCACCCCCCCTTTCCTGGGAAATGTTGGATAAAAAGCCTCACCAATTTGCATAGGTGACCACAGACCCAAACCCTTGGATCTGAGAACAATGAAAAAGCATTCAGTTTTCTTACAAGAAGACTTTTAATCAAAATAGAAGTAAATAGAAATAAAGAAATCCCCCCTGTAAAATCAGGATGGTAGATATCTTACAGGGTAATTAGATTCAAAAACATAGAGAACCCCTCTAGGCAAAACCTTAAGTTACAAAAAAGATACACAGACAGAAATAGTTATTCTATTCAGCACAATTCTTTTCTCAGCCATTTAAAGAAATCATAATCTAACACATACCTAGCTAGATTACTTACTAAAAGTTCTAAGACTCCATTCCTGGTCTATCCCCGACAAAGACCAGCATACAGACAGACTATAGACAGACCCACAGACCCTTTGTTTCTCTCCCTCCTCCCAGCTTTTGAAAGTATCTTGTCTCCTCATTGGTCATTTTGGTCAGGTGCCAGCGAGGTTACCTTTAGCTTCTTAACCCTTTACAGGTGAGAGGAGCTCTCCCCTGGCCAGGAGGGATTTCAAAGGGGTTTACCCTTCCCTTTATATTTATGACACATGGCCATCAAACAATTGCTCAATAAGGACTGTGGGAAACATCAGCATATTTGCACAAAAGTAAAGGCTCTGACCAAGTATCATCTGACAACACATTTTAGGACAGCCGTAACAGCTATGACAAAAAAAATATGTGGAATGCAGCCTTCATCAGCAGATTCCCCACAAAGACGCTACTACCAAGCTGCAGAAAAAACTACTGTCCAAGATACTATAAAAGTTGTGACTTAAAGAATGACAAATCCATTTTGCACTGAACCTGAAATAAACCCAGACAGCAGACAGCCATTTGTGACCACTGTAACATCTACTGTGTCTCCAACTGAAACTGCAGAAAGTTTGTGCATGATAAGAGAGAATGGCACGCAAGAAATGAAGCAATTTGTAACCAGGAGGCTGAAAAGGGTTGAGGTAGACCTCTTTGAGCCCATAAAAAGGCATAATCGTAAATCAATTACAACAAAACAATCAAACAAAAGAAGCAGACAACACAAGCAATAACTATTGCTCGTCAGATATTAAGCAAGCTGACAGCTATTGCCCAGTCCAGAGATGTAGGTATTCAGTGTCTGATGAAGTATGAGCTGGCACCTGTCACCACTTTCCCTCTCCAATTTGGATGGATCTCTAGGAAAGACCTAAAAGAGCAACACACTGTCTTGGCTGGAGAAAAATCTGTCAGTGGTCAAGATACCAGCATCCGATGAGCCAACATTCACTATTATTGACCTATTGATGCTTCTACAGATGGTGTGCACTGATACTGCCAAGTGCAAAACTTTTGCGGAGCTGCCTGCTCAGCTGCTGAACATTATCCTTGGATGCAAATGTCAAAACACTGGTATTGTTGGTGACAGTTATGTAAATGAAGAATCAATCCAATCAGGAGAAATAGCCTGCAGGCGAAATGTTCAAATCGAAGAAGTTTGGAACCCCACCATGTTAACACCATTACCAAAGCAATGCTTGAAGATGACAGCAAATTCAAAGAATAAATCGAACACTGCAAACATTCGCCTTAGTGACGGGATCATGAAGCAGAACCAGAGATTGTCACCCGGTCCTGAGGTATGCCTTGCTGCTGGCTTCCATGACATTGCATGAGCAGTGAAAGTGGGCACTGCAATACTACTGCTTGAGGCAGATCATGAGAAAGCAGATTCACAAATGTTCTGGGATGTTGCTCATGCAAAGCAAACACGTGAAGTAAACAGGGTGCTAATGTGGAGCTTGGACTCAGATGTGGCACCTACGCTCCCAAGTTCTTGTGCTATTGTTGGGATAGATGAATTCTATTTCAAAACTGGTGTTGGCCAAAATAAGAGATTCATTCTTGTGCACAGAGTGGCTATGGAGTTAGGAAAAGACATGTGTCTTATGCTGCCAAACATTCATGCTGCCAGGGGATGTGACGCTACTTCAGGTTCCAGGGGGTGTGAGAAAAAAGAGTTGGCTGAAGACAGCAGCTGAGCACCCATAGAACTAGGTGGAGAAGGAATTTAGAGCTTTTCTTGCTCCCATCCGCCTCCTGAGCAACAGGAGTGTGGAGGAAGGGACGCTCTAGCATGCCTCTCTCACAGCCATTTGGACACCCCAACCCCCGATTTCAGGGCTTTGTGTCTATGGCTACAGTGAATCTGCTTATTCTCAATTCTCCACCCTGGTCTTGGGTGTGAGGCTGTGGCCTGCACTGATGGTGTCTATTATGCATTCCCCACCCTCTATGTTTTTGCTCTAAAAGTTCTCTAGGCACCTATATTTTTGTCTTAAACTGCTACCTCAGTTTAAGCACCAGATGCCTATCTATCTATCTCATGCCGAAGCCCCAGCATGATCATCTATCAGGGGCAAATAGGCCTTGCCGTGCCTATCTTCCCTGTGGGACTTGTCTGGTTGATAGGCATGCTCCAAGGCCACCTAACTCCACACAAGGCAGCCAGGGAGGAGACAGTCTCCCATATAAGGTTTAGCTCAACGGTGAGGGTACTAGCCCCAAAGTCCTGAGGAGAGATCTGCCACCTCTCAGATGAGTGTGCTGAGAGGAGAAGTAGCTCTGTCTCATCTTCAGCCCAGTGGGTAGGGCACTCACCTTGGATGTGGTAGACTAATTGAGTTTCCTATTCTGCTAGCTGAGAAGGCTTCTGCCATCTCTCAAGTGAATGCCCTAAACTAGGGAATATTCTGATGGAGGTTGCTCTTCATCTCTTGTTGAAGCCATTCCACTTTAATTAAATATTAATTTGGCCAAAGAAAACACAGAGGTCATTTTATAGTCCAGTGGCTTGGGTACTTGCCACGGATTGGAGAGGTCGTTCAATCCTCCTTCAGTGTTGACAAGGGATTTGAATGGCAATCTCCTTACCTTTCAAATGAATGTCCTAGCAGCTGGCTGATGTGGGGCTCCCTCTCATTCTTTCTGCTTGAAGCTACTCCACTTTAATTAAACAACTGGGCCAATGCAAACATGAGAAGCCCTCCATAGTTTGGTGGCTTGGATATTGAGCCAGGAGAGTAAAGATCCTGCTTCAGTCCCTGGGCTGTGAGGTAGCCTGATGCAGGTTTTCCTCCTGAAGCTGTTCCACTTTAATTAAATAGTAATTGGGCCAAAGCAAGAACCTGACGTGAGAAGTCCTCAATAGGCCAGTCGTTAGGTATGACCCTGTGATGCTGGGCATGGTGATTCAAGTCCTCCCTGCCCAGGCTCTGGAGGAAAAAGCATGCAAATAGGAAGACAGCATCTCATGCTTCACTTTTAAAATAAATTTTAATTGGGACACGTGAATTGTTTGTCCCCAGTGGTTAGGATACTCACCCAGGCTGAGAGAGACTCCCAAGTCTTCATCCCTGCTCTGCGAAGGAATTGGTACAAGGCCTTCCCACCTTTCTGGGTAGTTAGAGATCCCTGTTCCAACCCCTTCTTGAACAGGCTTTTGAATCAAGACCCTCTCTGCCCCCAAGCAAGTACCTTAATCACCAGACTAGAGAGTGAGTCTAACCCTTTTGCTGTCCCAGATAATACTAACAAAAGTGGAACAGCTACACTAGTCAAGTCTGAGGGAGCCCCACCTCTCAGCTGTAGACCCCTTCATCCAATGATTAGAGCATTCAGCAGAGAGGGGGGCGTATCCATGTTCAAATCCCTTCTCCTCAACAGGCAGAGGGAAAACATGAATCAGAGTCCTCCACATCATACCACTGGACTAATGGTCACATAGGACGCTTCTGCCTCCTTCCCCCTCTCCCTTCTGCTGTTTTGAGGGTGTTAGGCAGGGCCCTCCCAATCGGCTAAGAACTGGTTTAGGTACCTAAAACACCTCACTCTAGTAACCAGGTTCCTGGCTGCAGATTGCAAGCAGAGATAGGCATCCAACTCCATGAAAAACAGGGCTTACTAACCCTCCCCTCTGCATCGCTTAGGAAGCTCACTACATTGTGGGCTGCCTTTTGTGGATCCCATTCATTGATGAGCGACTAAGTGCCTAATTCAGGCTTTGGGGATCCCATTAGTTTTCCAATTATTTTCTAGACATCTAAAAGTTAGGGATGGCAACACCGTGTATTGCGAACTGTAAGTCCCTATGTGGATCTGGGCCCCAGGGCTGAGACAGGGTAGACGTGTTCCATATCACTGGCAAAGAGCACTGGGACTGTAAGAGAGCTGAGAATGGGTATACCACACGCATATAGCTCTGAGATCAGAGGAGAGGGGTTGCTAAGAGTGGGCATGCTCAGCTCATACCACAGACACATCACTAAGACCTAAAGAGCTGATAATGCACATGCTTTTTGAATGCCACAAGCACTGACATCAGGTGCGAAGTGAGTTGAGGCACCTAGAGGATTGAACAGCAGTTCTGTGGATCACAGTGGTGCATAAAAATGGGACTTAGGTACCTAATGCCCTTTATGGATCTGGTTTTGTGTTCTCACAGTGTGCCCGTGACATGTATGGAGCACACGCATTCTGAGTTCATGCCCCAGCTCAGAGATAGCACTGATGCAATGCTGTCACCAACTAAAGCTCTGCTGGAGTTCCCTCAGTAATTTGTCCCATTGTAAAAACAGGTCAGGGAAGGGGGATGCTCCAGTCACCATCTGACTCCAAAATTGTACCCCAGACAATATTCTGGGTCTTCATCTGGCATATCATGTCTCATGCGAATCTGTCTCCATATTTGCATTTTAGAGCACTTTAAAATTAAACACAACTCGTCTACTGGGAGGGGAAGGGAGCTGTATCTCAGGAGTCCCTTGATTGTAACCCCAAATTTGCATCACAAATATTACCAAAAGCTTCTCCAAGCCAATCGGACTCTGTCTATGAACTTTTGAGTGCTTGGAAAGTTTACCCTTAAACACAAATGCTACCACATCCTTTGTGTGTCTCGTGTGTCCATGTCTTGCTCACAGCAGCACCACTGTGTAGCACCAAAGTGAAAGGCTAATAATGCTTAATTTTTTTTAAGCTGTTGGTCAGCTCAGGGGAAGGCCAGTGACACACGTATGTGGATGCTGCTAATTTCCCCCCTATCTTTGTGCAAAAGAAAAGTGATTTCTTCCTTTCCCAAGAACAAGCATGAAATATCAGCTGTGGTGTCAGTAACCTCACTGCATGCTGTGACTTGTAAGCCTGCTCTCATTACCTATAGCATAAGCAGTTTTGAGGGCAAAGAGCAAAAACACTGAGACATGGTCGCATTTCAAAAGCTGATACAACAGTCTAGGAGGTAGTGATGCCTCTGCCTTTTGATGGCTTTATAAATTAATTAGAACCACTACTTTGAATTCATGGCGTGGACAGACCTGACCTAACCGGAGACTTAATGAAGAACCAACAAGTAGCTGAATCAAGCAGTATCACTAGCAAGATTTGAAGATAGGTAACGACAGCTTTTTCAGAGTCCGCACCCTAATTCTCACTGGTATTTTTATTATACTGTGATAAAGAAGCAATCATTGCTGCATAATGTGCACTACCCGTTGTTTGCTAAGAAGAACACCCCAAGTGAGAAACTGCCACCAACAATAGCCTCCTTCATGCAGCACCGGAAATGTGCAAATTATCAGCCATTCATATGGGATCATGCAACAGTTCACTTTCTTCAAGTGTCTCCTGTCATCAACAAATGGGTGATAGATAGCCCGGAATACCCTAAAATGATGGTGCTGCCTGCCACCTGCTCCAGAAGCGATCCTCACCTTGGTGCAGTGGAGCGGTGCAACAAGGAGGTACAAATGCCACAGGGAAGATTTTATGTGCTCCAGTGCATGCAACTGTGACAGCGAGTGCAGCAACAGAGTATTTAACACATCAGACACAGATTCGGAGTGGGAGCTGAAACGTTTTGACTGCCTGCAAATTCCTGTGACTGCTTTTGTGAGTATATGGAGCTTGAAGTGGTGATGCATTAGACATGCACTAGCTCACGGTTATATGGAGGTGTTACATAAGAGTACATAGTTAGGCTTTGTTATTCACACAAAACCTTCTACTAAGAGTCATGACTGTCATCTACGTAGTTTACATGTATTGTCACTGAATTTGATGACAGTAAGCGGATCATTACAGTTGTATCATGTATGCTTTACAGTTATGGCTTTATAACTTCATCAAAATAGCAGACAGAAAAACTCTTCTCAAATCAGTCTATGCTACAAACAATGACAAATATTTTGATGTATAACATGGTACAAACAAGCTCATACTGTTGTATGACTACAGACTTTTGCTTTAACAAAAGGCGGAAAAGTAAAAATGCATAAAATATATCACTGTGGGCTAAATATTTTCCAAACTTTCCAAAACAGCAATATTTTGAGTCTATAATTGCATTATCAATTGTATTCAGAGGCTTTCTGACAATTTTGGCCAAAATTAAATTATGTGTCTATGAGTTATGGCCATTTTTTGTGATTTAATGATTTTTTTCTAATTGGATCCCCAATAATGTTTAAACACTGTGTGATATAGAAAAACAGCACCACTTTACATCCTACCTGGTGGTGACCACCAGCTGTTCTAACGGGGTAGCAATGAAATTTTTCTAGCTGATGGGTTACCCCTTAGTGTCCAAATTGGGTCCACACTGGTAGACTAATAATGGAGGAGTTTGGTTTGTATAGAAACAAACAAAATAAAGTTGAAGGCAAAGATTTTATTTGGTAAATGTAGGAAAAATGTGTATAACTTATGTCTACCCTAGTTCAGAGCGATAGTGAAAACCTTTTGTAAATATCTGAGTTTGTATTTTTGGGAAATTTCCCCATTCTGTAGTATACTACAGGATCTGAAAGTGAGCACTGTATATCTGTGTATTGAAACAGCCCTAACCACGCTTTAGAGATCACGGAGTTGGACACCATATGCGATAGTCCAACAGAATTTGAAGTCCAGTCAATCCACAGTAGTTCTGTTCCAGGTTCTGTACAGCATGTTGTCTTGTTAATTAAGATGCTTGTTAATAAACTAGATCACAAAACCAAAGGTTGCCTTTCTGGATTGTTTTATTTTTTAGGTTTCATGATTACCCTTTTAGGAACATGTGGGTTTTAAATAGTATTTCACCAATTAAAATAAAAACTCTCCTAAATTCTCTCCCTCCTCATCACCCCTGCAAATTCTTCATCTGTAAAGATATTTATAAATAAAAGTCAGGCAAGTGTGTAATTTTGTGTACAAATGTTCAACTTCATGCAGATGAGTAGTAGTCCCCTTGTAATCAATGGAGCTACTCGTGTGCAAAGTTGAGTATTAGAGTTTACAGGATTGGGCTCAGTATTAATTACATTACACATGCACAATTCTTCATCTGACATGCTTCTTTTTCACTGTAATTCATTAAAAAAAAAAATTGGGTTTTTTTAAAGACCTAAAGGATAGCTTCTCAATTTGAGCATAAAGTGTTACTGAGCTAAGAAGAATATCCTCTCAGCTTGTGTACAAAGTGATGAAGCCACAATCAAATTGAAAAGCAAGAGACATCACTGCCCAATTTCCTACTTCAAAATGATTTAATATCCAGTTACAGTATTTTAAAAGATAGACCATAACATCTTATTCACTTGCAGATATTCTTAGAGGAAGTTGTGAGCATAGATTGTCTGCCTGCTCTACTCTCCGCTACCATCACAAATTTGCCGTTTTGCCATCAAAACTATACCCACTACACTTCAGTATTTTCCATGGTCACGTTGCCAATAAATTAATATCAAAGCAGGAGTTGGCTACCATACAATACTTGAAAACATATCTAACTCTCAACTTAAAAACCTGAAGGGATCCATCTGAATGGAATTCAAAAGAGAAACTTTCAATGAAGGAGTTGATTATTTTGGCTCTAGACCAGAAGCCTCAAGTTCAAAGACCAGATGGACCTGGCAAGCAGTATATTAAATCAGAGAAGATGCATAATAAGGCAGTGCAGTACCCTATCTGGGATATCACAAGCCTTCATCACCTGATAAAGGGCCAAATTCTGGCCTTTTTCAATCAATATTGCAGAAATGTAAGTGGGGGTTGATGTCTTACATCCCTTGTACAAAGGAGACTTCTGCTTAAGCACGTAGTAGGATTCTGAGAGAAGATTTTGAGGAGCGGTATGAAAGATGGGCAACATACCAGCTGCTGTAACCACTACCCTTTCCTCAGCTCTCACAGGGACGTCTTGCATGCATCCTCGCCACTGCTTGAAGAACATGGTCCGAACACAGCAAGAGATGTCAAGTAGCCAAGATGAAAGCTACACAAGGAAGAACCACCAGCCCTTTCACACACTCAGATGATATAGACAAGAGTTTGCATCGCATTTGGCATACTGCAAGGAGTGGACTTTTCCAGAGTACAAAGTCTCAGTCATCCAAATGCCAGTTTTGAACATGTTGGTTCAAATTCACCCTGGAGTCTCTTTGCCAGCAGAAGTTTCAGATGTATTGAAGCTTATCAAGCCCTCAATGTACCTTAGAGCCCTTCCCCATGATAAAGAGGCCCTCCATTAGGGTCAATCCCCCCAGGTTACAAGGGGAATAGATGAAGCAGGGCAGCATAAATTTACACCTCACCATGCAGTTTCAAGCCAGCCAGGCCCTTTATATTTGGGGAAGCTCTGACACACAGCAACAAAATCTTCCCATGACAGGTGATGTTTTCTGAATCCCAATAAAGGGACACTAAGTAGCAGAACATCACCACCAGTTTGGTAATTACAGTGAAATTCCCATAATGAAAACATCAGTCCCAAAACGGCTCTCCATGGAATGCTTTAATTCCTCAGGGTTAAGTCACAGTTCAGGGCGACTGCACAGGTCAAAGGGCGAGACAAGACAGAACTGATGGATGAGGTGGAGGGGAGAGATCAAATCAGTATCTTAGATGTCTGTATACTAATGCAAGAAGTATGGGGAATAAGCAGGAAGAACAGAGAATAAGCAGGAAGAACTAGAAATGCTAATCAATAAAGAACCTGTGACATAGCATCACAGAGACTTGGTGAGATAATACACATGACTGGAATATTGGTATAGAAGGTTACAGCTTGCTCAGGAAGGACAGGCAGGAAAAAAAGGGAGCAGGTGTTGCCATATATATATATATATATATATATATATATATATATATATATATAAAGTATACACTTGGACTGAGGTTGAGATGGAAAAAGCAAGCAGACTTGGATAAAAGGGGTAAAAAACAAGGGTGATGTCATGGTAAGTTATCTACTACAGACCACCTAATGAAGAGGAGGAGGTGGATGAGTTTTTTTTTTTTTTTTTTAACAACCAACAAAATCATCCAAAGCACAGGACTTGGTAGTGATGGGGGACTTCAACTACCCAGACATCTATTGGGAAAATAACACAGCAGGGTACAGATTATCCAACAAGTTGTTGGAATGTTCTGGAGGCATTTTTTTTATTTCAGAAGGTGGAGAAAGCCATTAAGGCAGAGACTGTTCTAGATTTGATTTTGACAAACAGAAAGACCTGGTGGAGAATTTGAAAGTGGAAGGCAGCTTGGGTGAAAGTGATCATGAAATGATAGAGTTCATGACTGTAAGTAATAGTAGGAGGGAAAGCAGCACAACAAGGAAAATGGATTTCAAGAAGGCAGACTTTAGCAAACCCAGTGAGTTGGTAGGTAAGATCCCTTGGCAAGCAAGTCTAAGGGGAAAAACAGCTCAAGAGAGTGGGCAGTTTCTCAAAGAGAGATTATTAAGAGCACAAAAGCAAACTATCCCACTGCCCAGGAAAGATAGGAAGTATTGCAAGAGACCAATCTGGCTTAATCAGATCTTCAATGATCTGAAACTCAAAAAAGAATCCTATAAGAAGTGGAAACGAGGTGAAATGACAAAGGATGAATATAACACAAGTATGTAGGGACAAAATTAGAAAGGCCAAGGCACAAAAAGAGATTAAATTAGCTAGACACATAAAGGGTAACAAGAAAACATCTACAAAAACATTAGAAGCAAGAGGAAGACCAAGGGTAGAGTAGGCCCATTACTCAATGGGAGGAGGGGGATCAATAAAAGAAAATGTGGAAATTGCAGAAGTGCTAAGTGACCTTTCTGTTTCAGTTTTCACCAAAAAAGTTTAGTAGCAATTGCTCATCTACCTTAATGAATGCCAATGAAAATGAGGTATGATCAGAGGCTAAACCAGGGAAAGAACAAGTTAAAAATTACTTAGACAAACTAGATGTTTTCAAGTCACCAGGGCCTGATGAAATACATCCTAGAACACTCAAGGAGCTGACTGAGGAGATATCTGAGCTATTAGCGATTATCTTTGAAAAGTCATGGAAGACAAGTGAGATTCCAGAGGACTGGAAAAGGGCAAATGTAGTGCAAATCTATAAAAAGGGAAATAAAAACAACCTGGGGAATTATAGACCAGTCAGCTTAACTTCAGTACCCAGAAAGATAATGGAGCAAATAATTAAGCCATCAGTTTGGAAACACCTAGAAGATGTTAATAAGTTGATAAGTAAGAGTCAGCATGGATTTGTCAAGAACAAATCATGTCAAACCAACCTAATAGCTTTCTTTGACAGGGTAACAAGCCTTATGGATGGGGGGAAGTGGTAGATGTGGTATATCTTGATTATAATAAGGCTTTTGATATTATCTTGCACGACCCTGTCATAAACAAAGTAGTGAAATACAACCTAGATAGAGCTATGATAAGGTGGGTGAATAACTGGTTGGAAAACCATTCCCAGAGAGAAAAGGAGTACTTGTGGCACCTTAGAGACTAACCAATTTATTTGAGCATGAGCTTTCGTGAGCTACAGCTCACTTCATCAGATGTTTACCGTGGAAACTGCAGCAGACTTTATATACACACAGAGAATATGAAACAATACCTCCTCCCACCCCACTGTCCTGCTGGTAATAGCTTATCTAAAGTGATCAACAGGTGGGCCATTTCTAGCACAAATCCAGGTTTTCTCACCCTCCACCCCCCACACAAATTCACTCTCCTGCTGGTGCTAGCCCATCCAAAGTGACAACTCTTTACATAATCAAGTAGGGCTATTTCCTGCATAGATCAAGGTTTTCTCACATCCCCCCCACCCCCATACACACACAAACTCACTCTCCTGCAGGTAATAGCTCATCTAAACTGACCACTCTCCAAGTTTAAATCCAAGTTAAACCAGAATATCTGGGGGGGGGGGTAGGAAAAAACAAGAAGAAACAGGCTACCTTGCATAATGACTTAGCCACTCCCAGTCTCTATTTAAGCCTAAATTAATAGTATCCAATTTGCAAATGAATTCCAATTCAGCAGTTTCTCGCTGGAGTCTGGATTTGAAGTTTTTTTGTTTTAAGATAGCGACCTTCATGTCTGTGATTGCATGACCAGAGAGATTGAAGTGTTCTCCGACTGGTTTATGAATGTTATAATTCTTGACATCTGATTTGTGTCCATTTATTCTTTTACGTAGAGACTGTCCAGTTTGACCAATGTACATGGCAGAGGGGCATTGCTGGCACATGATGGCATATATCACATTGGTGGATGTGCAGGTGAACGAGCCTCTGATAGTGTGGCTGATGTTATTAGGCCCTGTGATGGTGTCCCCTGAATAGATATGTGGGCACAATTGGCAACGGGCTTTGTTGCAAGGATAAGTTCCTGGGTTAGTGGTTCTGTTGTGTGGTATGTGGTTGTTGGTGAGTATTTGCTTCAGGTTGCGGGGCTGTCTGTAGGCAAGGACTGGCCTGTCTCCCAAGACTTGTGAGAGTGTTGGGTCATCCTTTAGGATAGGTTGTAGATCCTTAATAATGCGTTGGAGGGGTTTTAGTTGGGGGCTGAAGGTGACCGCTAGTGGCGTTCTGTTATTATTCCCAGAGAATAGTTATCAGTGGACCACAGTCAAGCTGGAAGGGCATATCAAATGGGGTCCCGCAGGGATCAGTTCTGGGTCCAGTTCTGTTCAATATCTTCATCAATGTTTTTGATAATGGCATAGACAGTACACTTATAAATGTTGCAAACAATAGCAAGTACGTTGGACAATAGGATTAAAATTCAAAATGACCTGGACAAACTAGAGAAATGGTCTGAAGTAAATAGGATGAAATTCAATATGGACAAATGTAAAGTACTCCACTTAGGAAGGAAAAATCAGTTGCACACCTACAAAATGGAAATGGCTGCCTAGGAAGGAGTACTGCAAAAAGGGATCTGGGGCTCATAGTGGACCATAAGCTAAATATGAGTCAACAGTGCAACACTGTTGCAAAAAAAGTGAACACATCATTATGGGATGTATTAGCAGGAGTGTTGTAAGCAAGACAAAAGAAGTAATTCTGTCACTCTACTCTGCACTGATTAGGCCTCAACTGAAGTATTGTGTCCCGTTCTGGGGGCCACATTTCAGGAAAGATGTGGACAAATTGGAAAAAGTCCAGAGAAGAGCAACAAAAATGATGAAAGGTCTAAAAAGCATGATCTAGGAGGAAAGATTGAAAAAAATGGGCTTGTTTAGTCTGGAGAAGAGAAGACTGAGGAGGGACATGATAACAGTTTGGAAGTACATAAAAGTTTGTTGGAGAGAGAAAAATTGTTCTTTTTAACCTGTGAGGATAGGACAATGGACTTAAATTGCAGTGACGACAGTTTAGGTTGGCCATTGGGCCAAGCTTCCTAACTGTCAGGGTAGTTAATCACTGGAATAAATTGCCTAGAGAGGTTGTGAAATCTCCATCATTGGAGATTTTAAAGAGCAGTTAGACAAACACCTGTCATGCATGGTCTAGATAATATTTAGCCCTGCTTTGAGTGCAGGGGACTGGACTAAAAGATCTCTTGAGGTCCCTTCCAATCTATGATTCACCCCTCCAACCCCACATGGTCCACCAAAGACACCCACGCTAGGCTACAAGCTCCCCAGCCATCACTTCTCTTGGACAGAGACCTGTGTTTCCTGATCAGGGTTATTCGAGGCTGCAAAGCTCTCAGATTACACTGTTATATTCCCAGAAAGCCAGATCACCTAAACAGGCTTGCTCTGGAGAGAGGCTATGAAGAGCTGTCATTGCCAACAGTTACAAGCTACCGCATAGCCTCTTCTAGGAAGCACATTTATTCTTAAGGTAAAAGCATTACAGAGAAAACAGATTAAAAACCATAAGAGAACCTACACACATGCTAATATGTTTTCCAAAGATTCCCACCTAACTACAACAAGGACTCTGGTAGGTGTCAGTCCTTCAACTCCCACAAAGGGGCTTTTCCATGATTATGAATTCAGAACAGCCTTAGCTCAGAACTAGCACCCTCATGAATAAGTTAGTCTTTCCTTTATACAGGTTGGACCTTTGATCTTGAGACTCTGGGAATAGGTAATAGGCAGACAATGGTCCTCTCCTCAGGGCGTATCTTCAAAAGTCTGGGTTTTTGCATAACTGGAAGTGGGAAATTTGCATTCACCTCCCCTAGAGACAAACCATTTGTCCCCAAAGTCCATTCTTGTCAGGCACATTGTTCAGTACAGTCCTTTGACGTCCATAACATTTTCCAGGGTTCATATCACATCTTCCCCCAGAGAGGTTACCCACAAACCTGGCCCAGAATAATACGTAACCCTTGTATTTAATACAACAGATTCCAAAGACAAACTTAATTCAATAAGGTTTTTAAAGGATATTGCAGGTCACAACTGCATTTCATACCACAGCCAAGTATAAGGTATACCCATGCATGAACAAGGACACAGCACTCAGCAACAGGGTTTCCTGGCAATGGAAGAGCACTCAGGCATTGTTGGAATGGAAATTATGTCAAATATCAAGGAGATACTTGAATAACTGTCTGTGAAGTTTAGGTTGTAGGGTGGACTGCTCCTAAAACATACCTCAGAATTTAATGGGATGTCCTCTTCACTCAGAAAGGTTCATATAGTAGTACCTGTATAGAACCAAATTTCAAGTATTACTCAGGTAATAAGAGTACTATTAATCATGCTTATGCTTTGAGTCTCCAGACCAGGAAAAAGACAATGTGCAATGTTGAAGGAGATCACAAAGCAACTAAATACAATAAAACTATACTAAAAGGTGCCTTCAATTACCGCCACATAAACTGTTTTTTTTTTAAAATATCACAATAGGAAGAGGTTTAGAGAAGCAATTTTTCTATATTTTAAAATGATAACTTCTTGCAGCAGCTTATGGAGAGACCATATATCTTACCTGCACTTAGTGCCCCAGTAGGTTCCCATATTCAGATGCAAAGACTTTGGACAATGTTTTTGAGATGCTTGACTAAAAAGCACTATATAAGGGCAAAGATGGAAATAGCCCCTCTTTACAGTTAAGAAACTGAGGCCCAGAAACAATAAATAACATGCCCAAATCACACACAGCATGTGAAACGGAGACTGTTTTCTGACACTGCCTTCTGCCAGATCCACTACTGTGTCTTACTGGAACCAGAAGAATTAAACACTACATTTTTAGGCAACAATATTCTCTAATATTTAAACTGCAAGGGAGGATTGGAGAAAGTTAAGACATTGAAAAATCCCCCAGCTGAGACAGAGAAGGGCAGTTTAAAAGAGAAGTAATTAGGTCAATTATGATGATTAGCCACTAGACCAGTTAGTATCAGAAGTTTGACATAATAGCAAGGGCAAAATGCTCCAAAAATCACAGAGGCAAGAAAGTAACTTAAGGGTTTAAACTATAAGTTTTGGATCACAGGCTTCATTGCCACTTAAGACACCTGAGATACAGGAACTGCATAAAAACTAGTGAAGTCTAGCCTGTTTTCACGCTAAATTGCCATCTCATCTATCAACATAAGACCAGCAAGAATAGTTGAAGCATGAACAAAAAGAAGGATAGAAGGAAACAAGGGGCAGCGGCATCCAAAAAGAATAGATATGTTAAACATAATAACCGCTACCCTGTTAACATCAGCTGCAGATGCCATTGTATTTCCAGTGCCCCCACAATTTAATATTCAGGAGTTAGGTGGGTGTGGAGTAGGGCACTGAGGGCTCTTTTGAGAGAACAGTAACTTTAGAATCAACTGTAATCAAAGGTATTGCATCCCATCCTCCTCTATGGTATGGCTGGCTAAATAATCAAATTCTGTATGGGTGGAAGCTGCCAAAGTGACAGCACCAGAGATTGAAGTCATCCATTATACAAAAAGCAGATTCACCAGCCTCAGCACGCCTCAACCTTCTAAGGGCCAGTTTCCCACACCCACTCAGCCCATGTACTTTTGGTCAAGCATGACAATGTTTGGTGGGGGGATGTCATAGTGATGTGGACATTTGTCCACTACAATGGAGCTGAGAACATAGTTGCATTATTAATTATTATTATTATTTAGTCATGTAACAGCCTTCTGCTGGTAATGAATCTTGTTCACTACTAACCAAGGCTGGATTTGAAACACAAGCCCTACTGAGAGATGTGCATGTGACCTGAACCCTAGACTTTCTTTATCCCTTGACTTCAAATTAATGTTTATGTCATGAAGACCATGTTATTTGGTGCTTGTATCCACTTATGATTCTGCCTTTACCCCTAGACAGCAGCAGTAATTAGTATGATGTGGAAGCCTTTAAGGGTAAGATCCACAAAGGGACATAGGCAGCTAACTGCCATTTTAGGTACAAAAGTCCCTTTGTGGGGTGGGCCTTAAGCCACATCGCTCTCCTCTATATTTCCTATTGGCTAGCCTAGGTGGCTCCCTGTTCAGCTTCCTGGCTTCTGTGAATCTCCTGCTTCAGTATCTAACTCTCCCTGTGCAATGCACGAAGATTCCACTTTAGGGGAAAATGCCTAAACTGTAGACACTGCAACACTCAGCCTAAATCCCTTTGGGGAAGTAAGTCCCTACAACAATACAATATAATATGCATGCCCGTCTAAACTACGTGATCAATGGGTAACCACGTGGCATTGAAGCACTGCACCAAGCTTTTTCAGCTCTAAGCCGTGTGGTCTCGAGTAGATGCATCGTAAGTGCACACAAACAAATATATTCCAAAGCACTGGAATCGAGTTATTCATTGCAACGGCATCTGTTTTGCTAGCCAAACATTCATAGACCAGCTTTGATTTGCTGATGTGAGGGAGAAACAGATCCAGAGTAAAGGAACGGCTTAGGCGCTCGTAAGTTAAGCAAATGGGAAATAAAGTAAAGTACAGACTGAACAATGAAACAAGATTACATGGCTTGAAGATAAACAATGACTGTGTTGTATATTGAGGGATAGAAACATTCAAAAAGGGGGGGGGGAATCAGGAGTAAAGTAAAATGATTAGCTTCACCAAACTGTAAACAAAGATGCCGAACTGCAGTGAACAGCCATTGCAGGCTACCGTGTTAATCATAAACCAGCCGGAGAACACTTCAATCTCTCTGGTCACGCGATTACAGACATGAAAGTTGCAATTCTTCAACAAAAAAACTTCAAGTCCAGACTCCAGCGAGAAACTGTTGAATTGGAATTCATTTGCAAATTGGATACAGTTAACTTAGGTTTGAATAGAGACTGGGAGTGGCTAAGTCATTATGCAAGGTAACTTATTTCCCCTTGTTTTTTCCTAACTCGCCCCCCCCCCCCAGACGTTCTTGTTAAACCCTGGATTTGTGCTGGAAATGGCCCACCTTGATTATCATACACATTGTAAGGAGAGTGGTCACTTTAGATAAGCTATTGCCAGCAGGAGAGTGGGGTGGGGGGAGGTATTTTTTCATGCTTTGTGTGTATAAAAGATCTTCTACACTTTCCACTGAATGCATCTGATGAAGTGAGCTGTAGCTCACGAAAGCTTATGCTCAAATAAATTTGTTAGTCTCTAAGGTGCCACAAGTACTCCTTTTCTTTTTGCGAATACAGACTAACACGGCTGTTACTCTGAAACGTGTTAATTTGGTTAGTGAACAATATATACTTTGTGTGTGTGTGGGGGGGGGTTTGTTACAAAGACATCTATTGAAACAACAAACCTGTGATATCCTACATCTGGGAGTCTCTAGACAGCCACCACATCCTGCCTTCCACTCACTCTCTGCTTAAACATAATGGACTGAGAAACTAGAAGGACTACAGCCTCAGCCACGGCACCACCCACAGGAACCTTGACTGGAGGATAACTCGGCTCCACCAATTGGTCCAACTATCCTATTTAAGCCAGAAAGAGGTACAGGAAGTTTGAGCAACATGTGATGTCCTGTTGTGGCTGCATTGGACTCTACTTGTGCCTGTCTCCTGCACCCAACCCTATTCCTAATTCCTGCTCTGTTCCTGCCTCCACTCCTGTTCTCACTGTGCTCCTGCTCCATGCTTGATGTTTGCCTCACCTCCAATCATCAGTTACACATTCCGGCTCTAACTCCAACCTCTGACTTCTGACCCTGACTCTGGCTTGACCCTTGGCTCTGGCATTTGGTATCTGCCTTTGGCTCTGACCCTCAGCTTTGATTTCTGGTTCTGACTCTGGCTTGAGCCCTGGCTCTGGTATCTGGCAATTGACTTTGGTGCTGACTCTTGGCTTTTCTCCCCAACCTGGATGCCTGCTTCACCCACTAGCTATAACTGCTTCTCTGACTACTAGGCCAGACCGCCTACACCCCAGTCCATAACACAACCAAAGTTTGTAATGAAATACCAGAGATTTCCAGAATATAGCTCTGCCTATTTAAAAAATCCCTACTTCGCTGTAGGCCTACAGGCTAAAGTCCTTTTAATATCACAGAGTCCCTATAGAAAAGTCTTCTCTCTTCTCGCAGGGAAAGAGGGCATGACTTTAGATCTAAAACCTCCAGCCCAAGTACCAGTCTCACCATTTACAGGTAACGTCTGTGGCTTAAAATTCATTCCTGAGTTATGTAAATATGAAGGATCAATGTTATCGATGCTATTTCAAATTATCTTAACCACAGAGAGTACACAAATGCATAAGGTTTTAAAATTTAAAAATTAGGACTTCTATCATTAGGAAACACAATAAGATACATAATCTACATACATTTACCATTCAACTGAATTTTTGTCCAGTAGGCTTTTGCTTTCCAGATTGATGCACTGTGAATAAAAGATGTAAAAGTCAGCGTAACACTAAACTGACTTGTACAATTTTGTAAATGGGCACAAACTTGAAGTTGCCTATTCTTGCTGATGAGCATTTGTTTTAATTAAAAAAAAAATGAGCCAGTTCTAGCAACTAAGACGTTTGGCACTGTGGCTGCCCAGTAATGTAGGAAGTCTAATATGAGACCTTGACATCTCAGAAGATTAGGAAGTCTGGGCTGACAGCTTCATAAAAAAAAATGCGCTCAAGAAACTGGCAAAGAAAATAAGTCTCCAATATTCTAAACAAGTATTCTAATGCTGCAGAATAATCCACAGGGTCATATCTGAGGCTTATGTGCTGTATTACCTAGTCTAATTCATACAGCAGTGAACATTTTAAAGTAAGACAGTACATTAAGGTAGCCTTTTTATTTGAGCATCTTTCTCAATTACTGTACTTCAGTCTACTAAAATTTGTTCTAAAATCTTATCATTTTCATATTTCAACCCATTGAATTGCAGAAGTGTTTTGCCAATGTAGAACTGCTAAATATTTACATAAAGAGAAATTAACTTCATGTTTATTTTTCTAACCCCAGGAGCTGTCATTCCAACATATCAAGATCAATTCTAGAGGTCTAGTGTGGTCTTAATATTCATCAAAATTAAAATTTGTGGAAGGAATCTAAAAAGTGAACAATGTTTGGGGCTTATGCTGTCAAATTGTGGTGAATTTGTATGCAAAGGGGTCAGGAATATAAACGCCTTTTAGACTGTGCAGCAACGGGGAATTCAGACAGTCAGGCTTCGTGCTTTATGCTATCAGAACTCAGAGGAAACTGTAGTTGCACATAAGTGCCAGCAATTACACTAAAGACAAACTTAGCCCAGAGGTCTAGAATAAAAACACGCATCCAGCACATTCTTGTCCATTTAATATTGGAAATAAAAGGTTTCAGCAAGTGTATTTCCAATTATAGTTAGTCACGTGGTGTTTAAATGTGGAATCACCAAACCATTTCTAAGCGGCATCTCCTTTAAGGCGTGACCCATATGCTCAGAAAATATGAAGCTTATGTCCTGTTTTCTACTTTCATCGGGTTTGTCTACAATTAACTTTTCAGGGTTTGTCTTGACTAGGAGATAAGGCTGCATTTTTAGAAGATGTTAGCTAAGAGGTTCTGACACTCCTGTAAGCCAAGGCAATGAAGTCATTAACATATGCTCCGTGGATGGAGTTGAAGGCTAGCTCATCTACACTGTAGTTTTGAACATGTTTGAGCCCTTCTTACACCCCTTTAAATTCTAGTTGAGAAAAATCTTTAGCTATGCCCCAATGTATTACCCAACACAAATGCGGCTAGAACTCACACATGAAACACAACTTTGCCCCAGGAACCTCCCAGTGCCAACTGGCAAGAGTCACGGAAGGGTGGACATAGGGGTTACTGGGCTCTCCTGGATCTGGTACTTACATTCTAGTTCACCAAACTAGAGGTGCTGTTGTGAGGTGCTAATCAAAGCCTGTGTCACACTGGTCATCGTCATTGTCAAATGTATGGACGGATGTTGTGTAAGGAGTTACGTACATACATTGAAAATGATGTTCTTAAGGTCTGTGTCCAGGGACAAGTCACCTAGAAAGTTGGATAAACAGGTTTTCTTTCAGGCAAGAAATGTTTATCTATCTACCTGCCTGTTTACATGTAAACTGATTATTGTGTGGTGCACACTGAGCCTTCCACTCTCCAGTCTGAATTGAATGTTAACTAAGGATTGAGAAGACTTCAAAGTGAAGGGTAGCAGGAAGAAAAACCTTTTATTCCCAATATTCTTACTCACTCTCACCTGAATCTCTGGTCTTTGAAAATAAGCTTTTTCTTGTTTTCATTAGATATGTAAGTGGTATGTGTTCAGCAGAGCTGTGTTCTGTGTTCAGCTACCTGAAGGGGGATCCCAAGGGGATGGAGCTGTTCTCAGCGGTGGCAGATGACAGAACAAGGAGCAATGGTCTCAAGCTGCAGTGGGAGAGGTCTAGGTTGGATATTAGGAAAAATTATTTCACTAGGAGGGTGGTGAAGTACTGGAATGGGTTACCTTAGGGAGATGGTGGAATCTCCATCTTTAGAGGTTTTAAAGGCACGGCTTGACAAAGGCCTGGCTGGGATGATTTAGTTAGGGTTGGCCTGCTTTGAGCAGGGGGTTGAAGTAGATAACCTCCTGAAGTCTCTTCTAACCCTAATCTTCTAACCCTAATCTTCTGTGGTAAGCTGTGGTGTTCCTTAGGGAACAGCCAGTCTGGTAATTCTCTCAGTGTTCAGCAGACAAGGGGCTGGACACTCCAGGGAATGCTCAGAGTTTGGTGTGTGTCTATTGCTAATCTGTAGAGAGCGAATGAGGCCTGCGGAGGCCTGGAAGGCAGTGCTTGTGTTGCCACAGAAGCTGCCCCACAGTTGGCACAGATGAGAATTTTTCATGCAAGGACAGGTAGTGGAGACGTGTCTCACAACCCTGGGTACCCCTGGGGAACATAACAACCAGCTACAAGTGTTCATGCCCTAGAAAAACAAATTGTGTAATGTTTACAGTAGAATTCACACTGTCCATCTTCATTACTATGTGCTTGTTAACATGTGCTAAAATATGGCCAAAAGTTTAAGTGCAGACATAGCCATAGCAATCAGCATTAAACTGGATTGGCAAAAACAGGTCATATG
Organism: Caretta caretta; assembly: GCF_965140235.1. NCBI lineage: Eukaryota > Metazoa > Chordata > Testudines > Cheloniidae > Caretta > Caretta caretta. Next base: position 69,345,766 of record NC_134214.1, on the reverse strand, counting down.
GGTTCCAAGTAGCCATCATTTCACCAAAAGCTGTTATACATTTGGTCAGGCTGGGCGAGACTGAAGAGTTAAATTTAATTGTCAAAACATACAGGTCTAAGAATGAGCTTCTTCAAGTACTAGGTGGCCAGTAACAGTCCTGATGGTTTGACACATTTGCAGGGATCTCTAGTTTTAGTCCTGTTTGCACAATTTGTGTTTTTAATACCTGTAAAAGGAGGTTGGAGCTTTTGACAGGCATCTTGATTGATTTTCTATCCTAAGTCAGAAAAACGAAATACAAATTAACTACAGTAGTCTCATCCTTTTAAGCAACACAAATATTGAGATGCACAAGTTAAAACTTTTACTTCATTCTGGTATATGTAAGTGAATGGTCAGTTTTCTTAATTTGAATTGTCTCTATTTACAGTGCTTTGACAAACTACATATGACTAAGGCTTCAGCTGAATTCAGGAGGCTGAAGCAAAGAGATTCCCTGGTGTAATCAGAATATCAACAGGATGTAGGCTGCAGGCAGCTTTATTTCCTAGCTATCAGTAATGCAGAGGTTGCTGCATATTTGCCTGGCTATGAAATCCCCAGTACAAAATTGGATAAAGAATGAATGAATGCACTTGAAAATATTGTATGATAATCAGGGGTGAGCTAAAATCCTAATTTGTGATGCCAAGGAGAAGGGGAAAGGAAAAGGATCATGGGAAAAACAAATAGGAATGAGCTAAAGTGAGATGGTTGCAGATCAAAAAGATTATTGCTTCTTAGGGGCATATTGCTAAGACAGAGTCAGAAACTAACTAGAAAGGCAGAGAGCATGTGATTTGAGGCAGGTTCTAATGAGTTGTTACATTCAGGTAAATTTGAGAGACTTATCAGGGTGCTCTTAATGTAACTAGTGCTTCCTCAAAAAAAATTAGCCACAATGAACTAGGAATATCAGCTTCTAGAAATTATAAATTGGTTTTCATTTTAAATATATATATATCGTATTATAATCGTAGCTTGAGAGGAGAACAATGGGAACTGATTGGGAGAGGTTGACTAGCTGCTCGACAAACTCAGCTGAGAGCAGAATCTCTGCTTGCAAGGGAAAAAAAAGAAAGCAACACTGTTGCCATTGCTAACCTTTGCAAAACATTTTGGCTGGTGCACTGGTCGTGTTTTCCCTTTCGTGCCAGTCTCCTGTCAATGGCGTATTGGAAGGCTGATATATAATGTATGTAAAAGAATATGTTTTTCATTAAAGCCAAGTTGGCAAATATTTTTTCCCCCATGACAAGTTTTACTTAACAAGCACAAGAGCCAGCCACACACAAAAACGTGCGCCTGTAGAGTCAAACAGAATATATTTTCAAAAAGTAACAATGCAGGAACCACAGTTGTTGCCTTTCTGCCCCTGCCCTCTTGTTAAATGCTGTATTGACAACTAGCTTTATTTTCTGTGAAAAATCTTTCTGAAAGGGCACAGAAGCCAGCTGTGCTTAGGAGTGTGCACCTGTAGAACAAAGGAACCAAACCAAAAAAAAACCGTTTCCTCTTGTGTAGAAGAAATTAAATAAAACAGAGATGCTGGGAACAGTTTGCTATACTGTAAAAACAAGTTGGCAAATAGTCTATATTTCATTAAAAAGGAATCACACACTGGGAAGGGAGTCTTAAATTTTAAAACAGTTAACCTGCTTGTAAAGTACTTGGCACTCTTGCGTCTGAGCAAGCCGTGCCCACAACAAATCCTGGAAATAGATGTATCAAGGCACCTGCCAGAGCTATTTGGAGGGAAGTTTGCTCAGACACAGGCAATAAAGGGTGGTAGGAGTGAAAAAATGTGGATTTTCAAGATGTAAAGGGACTGGAAGGGTGGGTGATCTTCCTGACAGCTTCTTCTCTTCTGTTTCATCTTGCACATCAGCCACCTCACAAAGTGTCACAGAACAAACAATACAGTTTATATACAGATAGGGATTCTCAAATCCACCTCTCCTACTGATCGCTTCCAGCCTGTCCAGACTCCTCCTCAGTATGTCCTCATGGAAAACCACTCCTTTCCATAAACTAACTATGGCAAACCTGAATGTCTGGTCATTCCTCCTTAATCCTCTTTGCTCTTTTTTATGCCCAGGATTACCGTAAACTCTACTAAGCTCCCCATCTTCAACTACTCCTCTTCCTTACATCCAAGGTCTTCCCAAGTCTTGTCACTCCTCCCTCTACATTTCTAAATCCACCTTCTTCACTGAATCCTCACTGCCAAAATCCTGGTTCATGTTACAGTCCTTTTCATCTTGACTACTGTAACCTTGTCTTGCTCTAGCCTGAGTCACACTTCTTGCGTCTTCTCCAAACTATACAACATTAAGCAGTTCCTGACATATACACTTCAAACTAACAGAGATATTTGCAAATACAGAGAAGGAACACTGCTACCTGTGGAAGTGCTACAGGGACTCACACCCCTAGCAAAGCTCTTTCTTTGCACAGCAACCTTTACAATACTAGTAACATTACCATAATAATAGACACAGGTAAAATTAAATGGAAAATAACATTTGACAAAAAAGGCACGTCTTTGGCAATATCCTGAGTTAGTTTATGGCAACTGCAGTGCCTAAAGTGCAATTACTTCCATACGTACCACCAAACTTCAGTTTGTATACAGAATTCGTTGCTTCAGGAGTTGCATTAAGCAATAACTATTTTTCATAGTGTTAAACTCAGTTAGAATGTTCCTCTCTTGCCAATGGCATGCTGCAGTTTTCACTGAGTCTACCACACAGTCAAATTGACAGTCACAGTTTGTGGCTATTGCTTTTGTCATTGATGTTTTGCATAAGTGTTGCAAAGCTTAAAAATCAATGATTACATTTTAGCTTAGAAGGGTTACACTACCCGCTAATTCGGAGAAGGCAGCTCAATATGGAGATGACCTGCAGCAAAACACTTCCTGATGACTTGTGAGCCAAGTTCCAGATTTAAAGAGACAGAGGGGTAGAACTATAAAGTTGAGTTCTCCATCACAGAAAGTAAAATGCCAAATGCTTAAGAAAATAAACAAACACTGAAAAATATATTAACAGGTACAGCATGACTTTTGAGTGCTATTTCCATTCATGCATTCATGTACTGTCCACTCCTTCCCTTTGGCCTATTTCACTTGAAAACCATGAGAACTTATATTAGAGGGAGCAAAAATTATGAATCTGTTTTAATCTGTTCCCTTTTCATGTCTGTATCTTCATGTTCTAGCCAGGTCTAATTTAGGGCTCAATCCTACAGAAGACTGGGGAGTCTGGGGGGGAGAAACCCAATAACGGTCTTTAAATATGTTAAGGGCTGTTATAAAGAGGATGGTGATCGACTGTTCTCCATGTTCATTGAGAGCAGGACAAGAAATTAGCTTAATCTGCTACAAGGGAGATTTAGATTACATATTAGAGAAAAAAAAACTAACTATAAGGATAGTTAAGCACTGGAATAGGCCTACAAAGGGGATTGTGGAATTCCCATAATTGGAGGTTACTAAGAACAGCTTAGACAAACACCTGTCAGAGGTAGTCTAGGTTTACTTAGTCCTGCCTCAGTGCAAGTGGATGGACTTTATGATCCTCTGAGTTCCCTTCCAGCCGTACATGTCTATGGTTCTATTATTCTCTCTCTTTGAGTACTGTTTTTCATCCAGTTGTGCATTCATTTGTCTTATAGTAATTTCATGTAGACCACATTTCCCTAGTTTCCTTATGAGAATGTTACGTGGGACAGTATCAAAAGCCTTACTTAATTAAAGATATAATGTCTACTGCTCCCTTCCTATCCACTAGGCCAGTAACCCTTTTAAAGAAGGGAATTAGGTTGGTCTGACGTGAGTTGTTCTTGACAAATCCATGTTGGCTGCTACTTTCCATCCTATCCTCGAGGTGCTTACAGATTGTTTTATAATTTGTTGCAGTATCTTTTCAGGTATCTAAGTTAGGCTGAGTAGTCTATAATTCCCCAGGTTCTCTTTGTTCCCTTATTTTAAAGCTAGATGCTATGTTCTCCCAGTCTTCTGAGACCTCTGAATTAGTACCAAAGGAGTTAGCCCAGAGAAAAGTCAATACAAGAGGACAGTTATAGGTCATAAAGTGGCAACTCAATGCACCAATGGTCAGAACGTTTCCCTCCTGTAATGGCACAGTTGTTTGTGTATCCAGTTAGACTAGCCAGGGTGAACTGGAACACAGCTGTCTGCCCTGGGAGTTGGAGCAGTCAGAGCTCCCTAAAATGGAGGGAGACTCAGAGGTTAGAACATTTATTCCTGGTAAGTGTCTGCGAAATCTTAACCTGAAAGCCTATGGTGACCTGAGAAATGTAATTGAAGAGCTGGGTGGCTCTCTTTTTCTGGCATGTCTAGTCATAATCGGTTAAAGGAAGCAATATTATTTTGGGGGAATTGAAATAGGATAATAAGAGATTTAAAGAAAATTACAATCCTTTAAGTGAGTGGTTTGTAAATTCAGCTCATAAATGGGATGGGCTGCATGTGTGTGGCTGTCTCCATTGGAGAGGCCAGCAAAGGCCAGGCTTTAACCATGAACTCTGGGTTATAAACTTCTGTGATTAAAAACACTCTTTATACTGTTTGTGGGAGTTTTTAGTATTGTGCTGCACTTTTTTTTTTAAAGTCACTTTTAAATAAAGAAGCTTTTATTGAATCTCAAAGAGATTCCCTCAGCCTCTCACAGTATCTTTAAAACTTAACTGTATTGCTCTAGCACATGCTCACCAATAAATCCAACCGCACAGAATAAAGCCCATTAGCTGGATGATTCCAATAGTGAAAATATCAACTGTGATGCCCACTGAGTACAATTGTACAGTTAACAGTGCTAACAACTAACTGAGATTAATGATACAGTTCACCTCTCTTGAGAGCTATTGCTCTACTATGTCTGCAGAATCTTCAGAAGGATATCTTTACCACCAGAGGATATAAAAACTTTTTTCTTCTTTGAACAACAGCTTAAAATTCTGCAGAACTTATTAGAAATACCCAACCCTCCTTACACTGTGATATAGAGCTCGCTTGCCAGGATGAATATTTCCAGTGGCCCTTCTAATTGTCTTTTTCTTTATTTACCCATTACTATTTTCACTCACTATTTGATAATCCAAAGAGGCTCAGTCTACTACTTCATACACGATATAAAAGGTTATTCACTGAGCATGTACTTGTCACAAAGAGCCTATGGAAAACGACCTCCCCTCTGCCATTTGTTTTTCATATGTACTGAAACCATTGTTATAATTGTCTAGCTTTGTATAACCTGTTTAACCCAAGGTATTCACTCTCCCATGATTATCAGACTTGCATATTTTTTTTTCCTGAGGAATAGCAGTTACAATAGACCTCTTCAAATGACAGCTTAAGTGTCTCCATGGTTCCTTAATCTCTATTCACAAGCCTTGTCTCCCTGAAATTTTTTGTATTTGCTTTCTTTAAAAAGCTGCTTGTGAGAAAAGTAATACATTATTAATGCTACATATCATAAAATAAAATAAATACTCACTTTTTGCAGAATGTGATCCACTAATCAAGAGTAAATGAATGCATCTGAATTATTCAAAGAACCTCAACTAGTGCAAATTGTACTCAAATTGAATATTTTGAATATTCTATTCAAACTGCAACAAAAGGAATCCCTAGTCATATTAACCACTCCTTTTTCATTGAGGGTTTGGGGTTTTACACTGATGAGTGAATATTTCACATGCCTTCCAGGAGCAGGAAGCCCCTGAATAGGCTACTGGACTCTTATCTTTATGATCATGTAATGGCCTCTTAAAGGAGCAGGAGTCACATGCCGAGAATACTGACGTAAGGGACAGGCATCATCCTCAAGCCAGGCAGCCAGATACTATGCCAGTGCAATAGACCTTTATTCCAGTTGATGCAGAAGCTCTTATTCTCCATTGGCATGCCCCTTTAAAAGTCATGTAAAATGGGTGTCAATATGCGACCGTGCTGTAAGAGAGTGAATAATTCCGATTTGGTAGCTGTTGGTACGTCTGTGAGTGATAATACCCTGGGCAAGGCAGCAGAGAATCAGGACTTGGGAGTGTAATAAAAACATCTTCTGCATTCAGAGCTTGCTTCTGTGGCCTTTTCCTACACATTACCACCTATTTGCCTCAAGGAGTTTCCTGGTATAGCTCTGGGAATACCCTATACTCTAGCATCTGGTTTGGAATGTTGTTTTGGCACTCAGTTACCATAGTGCAGGATGTGGTACGAGAACCTAGACAGAACAATACAGAATTGTTCAGGGTTTGCTTCAGAGAACCAGAAGAGGATTTATTCTGGACTCTAGCTACATCCTTAAAGTGCACTTCTACATTCAGACTGACCTGACTCAGGAGAGCTATTTTTTGAAAGTCAGTTGACACAGGTAATGGTTATTGATTATAGGGAGCAGCATAGTTCAGTGAGTGGGGTCCTGGTCTGGGAGTCAGGAGACCTAGGGTATGTCCCTGGCTTTACCTTTGATCTGCTGTATAACTTTGGATAGTCAGTTTACCTTTCTGCCTTTGGATAGTCAGTTTCCCAGAGCAAAATGGGGAAAATTATATTTCCCTTTCTTTGGTATCTCACCCTAAATGCACTTTTCACAGAATAATAAATAAAGGGTGGGTTATCACTATATGTTTTCAGGAAAAAATGCAAAATATTTCTTGGTATTTACAAAATAATGCACTGTAGCCATATCTTCAGCCTTCAATAGGACTGGACATGTAGTGAGATGCAAGTTGCTTTGCACGATTCACAGACTTGAAGGTCAGAAGGGACCATCATGATCATCTAGTCTGACCTTCTGCACATTGCAGGCCATGGAACCTCACCCACCCACTTCTGTAGTAGACCCCTAACCTCTCACTGAGTTACTGAAGTCCTCAAATCATGACTTAAAGAGTTCAAGTTACAGAGAATCCACCATTTACACTAGATTAAACCTTCAAGTGACCTATGCCCCATGCTGCAGAGGAGGATGAAAAACTGCAGTTACTACAGAGAAGATTTGACTATTCAGTCTTGTAGACAAAGCTCCAAGGAACATATATTAGCAGTACAGGGCAGTCCCTTTTGAAGTCTGGAACCTTGAGAATATGCACAATGGGATTCATCCTTAAGAGTCACATCAGTCACTGCCATAATACAGGATGCACTTTCCACATAATGACAGGTTTCAGAGTAACAGCTGTGTTAGTCTGTATTCGCAAAAAGAAAAGGAGTACTTGTGGCACGTTAGAGACTAACCAATTTATTTGAGCATAAGCTTTCGTGAGCTACATCGGATGAAGTGAACCGTAGCTCACGAAAGCTTATGCTCAAATAAATTGGTTAGTCTCTAAGGTGCCACAAGTAATCCTTTTCTTTTTCCACATAATGTGACTATTTTAGCATATTTTCCAACATATAAGAAGAGGGAAATTCTAGCCTGTTTACTAGGGAGCTATGGAGGTGTTGAGAGCAGATCAAATGTTCCCCCACACAAGATATAGGGCAGAGTAACAGCACAGTCTGGTTACGGCTCACTATTTTAATTTCCTCAAAGGGTTGTAAAATCTAGTATATTTACTCATGCCCTGTGATATCTTAAAACTCTCCATCCACATACAGTCCCCCCTCTGTGTTCCCAAGAAGGTCCCCTTTGTGAAATTCAGCTGCATGGTATGTTGGAGACTGCAGAATTCACCTTCCCAATCACTGCATAGTAATTTCTGAGTCTTCTGAAGGTATGCAGATAGTTTTGAAATTCGACCCTGTATAAGTGCTTCTTTATGTAGTGGACAGTTTACCAGGAATACAGGACTGATCCAATTTCTTCTCTGGCAGGCAAACACTAATGCCTTGTCTACACTACTGCTGAACTTGTTGTAAGATACGTTGCTCAGGAGTGTGAGAAAGCCACCCACCTGAGCGCCAGAAGTTACATTGACTTAGAGCATGTCCATACCATGCTATGTTGGCGGGACACACACTCCTGCCGATATAGCTTCTGCCTCTTGTTGAGGTGGAATAATTATGCAGCTGCGCCGATGTAGTGTGGTAGTGTAGACTTTCCCTAGGAACTTTTTGGACAGACTGCAATGTTTCATTATTGCATGCTTTACAGGCATGTTGCATGTGAGACCTTCTTAGTGGTCAAAGGTTGGTATGCAAGCAAATATTTCATTTCCAGCTTATGACAACCAGAGATCTGCAGCCATGCCAAAAAATGCCTGCTGTAACATGGTTTATTTTGTCAATTTACGTCACACAAAGCAAGTTTTACTCTACAGTTTTAAACAAGAAATTGTAAATATGTCTAGTTCCTGGGGAGGCTGTTAACCTCATTTATGTGGTTTCAGTTTACAGAATAAAGAATATAAATTTTGAAAACTTGCCAATTACAGTGTAATGAAAATTTCAAGCTGAAGAGTGCATTGTTCTGATGGCAGCAAAGCCAAGGAGGCCTTAGGCACAGACCTGACTGGCAGCTTGATATTGTCCTGAACAATCTCTGCAGGGCTCCTTTTCTGGTATTTGTTTACCTCCTTAAAGGAGATTACTCCCCTAATATCTGCAAGCACCCAAGCTGCAGCCTTGCTCCCTGTCAAGGTTCCTCCCCCACTCTGAACTCTAGGGTACAGATGTGGGGACCTGCATGAAAAAACCCCCTAAGCTTATCTTTACCAGCTTAGGTCAAAACTTCCCCAAGGTACAAAATATTACACCCGTTATCCTTGGAATGGCCGCTACCACCACCAAACTAATACTGGTTACTGGGGAAGAGCTGTTTGGACGCGTCTTTCCCCACAAAATACTTCCCAAAACCTTGCACCCCACTTCCTGGACAAGATTTGGTAAAAAGCCTCACCAATTTGCCTAGGTGACTACAGACCCAGACCCTTGGATCTTAAGAAAAATGAACAATCCTCCCAACACTTGCACCCCCCCTTTCCTGGGAAATGTTGGATAAAAAGCCTCACCAATTTGCATAGGTGACCACAGACCCAAACCTTTGGATCTGAGAACAATGAAAAAGCATTCAGTTTTTACAAGAAGACTTTTAATAAAAAATAGAAGTAAATAGAAATAAAGAAATCCCCCCTGTAAAATCAGGATGGTAGATATCTTACAGGGTAATTAGATTCAAAAACATAGAGAACCCCTCTAGGCAAAACCTTAAGTTACAAAAAAGATGCACAGACAGAAATAGTTATTCTATTCAGCACAATGCTTTTCTCAGCCATTTAAAGGAATCATAATCTAACACATACCTAGCTAGATTACTTACTAAAAGTTCTAAGACTCCATTCCTGTTCTGTCTCTGGCAAAGAGCAGCACAGAGACAGACACAGACCCTTTGTTCCTCTCCCTCCTCCCAGCTTTTGAAAGTATCTTGTCTCCTTATTGGTCATTTTGGTCAGGTGCCAGCGAGGTTACCTTTAGCTTCTTAACCCTTTACAGGTGAGAGGAGCTTTCCCCTGGCCAGGAGGGATTTCAAAGGGGTTCACCCTTCCCTTTATATTTATGACACTCCCCCACTACTGAAAATTGTTCACATTACCCAATACCTGCCTGCCCCAAATGATTTCTCAAGCACTTGGGGATTTGATGCCCCACATAGGTGTCTATGTCTCAGATCATGCAAAAAAAAATAAAAGCAGAGGGAGAAGGGAGATGGCTGACTTGGCATTAACCCATGCCCTACTGGCAGCCCATCTCTAGGATTGTTATTGAGCTGAGAAAGAGAGACTGTCCACGCACACACAAGAAATAGAGACTTAGCAACTCTGTCAGGGCAGGGTGAAAGGGAACAGGGATCAGGAAAATGGGGGGCAGTGGCTCCCATGCTAGTCTTAAGGGGGTTCTAAGAAAAAAAAAAAAGGTCGTGCACCACAGGTCAGATCAGCTTATCAGTAAGGATGAAGGAGCTATAACTACACCTACAATTTAATCACGCAGCTTACATGGCCTTTCATGTCACTGCACAGCTCCCTGCCCACCTACAGGAGTAGTGGATTGTGTGCCTGACCTGTACAGTACAAATGCCAAACAGCTATCTGAAAACTGGCCAACAAGCTAAGAATTCGACAGCTCTCCCAATACTTGCATGGGCTTTGAAGTTGCAGCCTCCGTCATGGAGGGTGATATTTCCCAAAGCTATATTTAGGGCCTTGATTCTGCTCCCAATGATCAAAGGCAACACTCCCACGGACTTGAGTGAGAGCAGGTTTGAGCCCTTCGGACCTGTTCCAATGCCCACGGAAGCCAACGGGATTCTTGCCACTAAATTCAGTGGGCATCAGTTCAGACCAAATGAGCTTAATGAGCTTTGTATTTTGTGTCAGAAGAGCAGCGACCAGGGAATTTCTCCTTCAGATGGAGTTATCCCAAGAAGAAACTGCAAGATGGAGCAATGGGACTTTGCTGCTTCCATGATCTACATTCCCAAAGGAACTGAAGGTCCCCCAATGTGCATATACGTTTCTTAGCTGTAATGAAAGAGTAACATAAAATAGGATTTCCATTAGCTATTATGTGCTGTGACCCTGGGGTAAACACCTTATCAGCTTGTGTGTCAAAAACCATATTGACAAAGCTGGAGCATGTTCAAGAAAAACAATCCTCTGTGCCCTGACTATATGCAAATTTCCTTCAGATATACATTTTAATTTAATTTGCATGATGTACAGACTGAACTTGTTCTATAATGTTTTCCTAAAATTTTAATATTAAAAATTGTATAGAAAAATATATTATCTTTGCTGAAGGGAAGTGATATACTGTGTGTATACAAGCACTCATTCTAGCTTAGGCAGAGCAGCTCAAAGCAGAGTCAAAGAGAATATATTACACTGTTTGTCACATCTTCTATCCAATCTAATCTATTTTTGCATCAACACGTATTCATCATAAATCTAGTAAAACACATTGCAATACACTGGAAGGGTAACCTTAGTAATGTCAGTAGATTTATACTTCAGTGAGACTGGATTTTAATAGCAGTATTACTTGCCTTTTCAGTCCCATGATCAAACTTTGCTGCAGTTTCAGAGAGAATTGTCTGACAAAACAATCCCTTGTTTCAAAAATGGCAGAGGCTGGAACGAGTGAGATGACAACATCCTGCAGTGCAAATTGAAGGTCAGACACATTTTTTAATCCATATGCAATCCATATATCTGTTTTAATATATTTTTGAACAAAGCATAAATCCCCCCTTTTAAATCTTTGGCACTAATGCAGAATCTCTGTTGCTCTGGGGTGTGAGATTCGCATGAGCTAGGGCACTGATCCAAAACCCACTGAAGTCAATTGGAAGACTCCCATTGATTTCAATGGGCTTTGGATCAATCCCTAAATGAGTCAGGGCAGTTTCACAGCAATCGAAGATTAATAAGTGGCAGATTTGGTTTATAATTTAAGGGGGACCTGAAATTTTTTGCATGTCAAAACAGAGTATTTTTGTGTTAGTTACTGATAATGTTTTATTTTATATTTACTTCTGATAATCAGCCTCTCTCTCTCCTCTTCTCCTGTGTTTATACTATGTTCATCATATTGGTTGCTTTTACAGTTACTACAATATAAACCAGCTCTTTCTTTCAGGGCATGTACTCTTGATACTGAATCTTAAAAATAAACCCTTTCAGTGTATTTTATTTGCAGTACATTTTAACAGCAGATTACATCTGCACAAGCAACTTCTGAGTAAATATTCTGATCCTTAAGCAAGTGTGTTTTCCTGGGACTTTTTTTTCAAAACTGGGATTTAGCAACTGTTGGTTTAATAATACTTCTAAAGTATAGACCTGGAAGGTGTACAGAGGTAACTCTGATTGGTTATCAGATCATGCATTTGCCCATAGGCAAGGATCAATTTCCATGCTGATTTGGTACAACCCTTCTGATATGAAAGTCCCAGGAGACATCTAACACCTTCATCTAAATAGATTTATTTTTATACGCCATGCTCTCTATAATATTGTGTCAGATATTTAGCATTGCAAAAACTTGGGGTTTACTGTCCTAATATCAGCATCCCTCAGTGTAGTGAGTCATAAGGTATAGCTGGCCAGCTGCACATACACAGTGAATCACGAGGCTGACATTAGCCTGACTTCACTGGTTTCTTTTCCCAGAGGTTTGAGATGGGCAGCTACTCTTTGTACCTGAGAGTTTTCATATACCAAGTCCCACAAGAATTGACACTTTCCTCTCTATCCTACTTAACGTCTGTCAAACCACTAGTGGGAAATAGAAGATGTTCCAGACTGAAATGCTAATGACACCTAACTATACACCTCGTGTATTAGGAGGAATCAAAACACCACACAGCTGCCTGAATAGCTGAGAGAAATAACCTTGTGGATGAAAGCAGTTGGCTTACTCCTTGTAGAAAGAGGGAAATACTTTGATCTGGTAGAAAGCAAAGTTCCCTCTTTTGGAGGCACGTGCCTTCCGTTTCCAAAAGGGCTGCCGTCTCAGGCTCTCCCTACACTACCAGCTAGTGCTGGTAGGCTACTGCTCACACATACACATTTGTGCTAGCTCACAATGAGCTTCTATGAGTATCAGTTGCAGTGTTGCTGCGGTAGCATGGGGAGTGGCAGCAGAGGCAGGATTGGGTTGTGCGGTTTGTACTTGCCACAGCCCAGGCTTGCCTCTACCGGTGTTACCATGGCTACACTGGCAGTGATACTCATGACAGCTCAATGAGCGGCAGCACAAGTATGTGAACATGAACAGAAGAATCACAGGCCTAGCTTGTAGAGTAGGCATAGTCCCAGACTCCTTTTGGACTTTTCTCTACTTCTAGACACCCAAACGTTTCCATCTTTTAATTAATAGGGAGACTTTGCCCTTCCTCTGAAGAGCAGACCTAGCCACAATATTCCTGCTTTGTCCCTCCTGCAAGGCCTCCTGCCTATCTCTAACCGTGAGCTTCTGCTGGCCCAATACAGAGTGTTGGCTCATTTCCTGATTGGGACATCACCTCACACTGAAGCTCTGTGCGGTCTCACTATTCAATTCTGGGTCTGCTTCACAGTCCTCACTGTCAATCCTCTCATTGGCAAGGGCCTGGCTATCTCAGGGACTTTCCTCAGCTTGTGGCAGGAAATGGAGGTAGGCTGTTTGTAAGAGGGCTCCTGTGCTACAGAACGCCTTCTAACTCATTAAAGTGACCATGTAATTGTTTCTAGAGGTAAACAATAATGAAGGAATGGAAAACCTGTAATACTTCTTAGGAAGTTATTACAAAGATTAGTGTAGATTTTTTTCGGAGAAATTCCTTTTAAAATTTATTGCTTGGGCTATGACTATTTTCGAAACTATATTTCAGATATTTTCTCTAATGTTTCAGTACTTCACTTAATTGTACTGAAGAGGACCATGCTTTTCAGTGTTCCTAAACTGAGCTGTTAATCTTCCATGTCCAATTGTTTACATGTGCAAACTGGAATTTGTATGCAAATTGGATGTTTTAAGTGCCCCACTTGCAAATATTCATTTGTGCATGCACACTTGTACACACATTTATGAATATAAATTTGGTTGCTTGTGACTGAAAATCTGTCCCTAAAACACTGTCAAATGACTAAGGGCTTGTCTACCCTGAGATAGCTGCGTCACTGCAAATCCCTAATGTAGATGTGAATGGTTCCACTACAGTGCAATTTGCATTGGTGCAATTTACGTTGATGTGAGACCAGATTAAATTGTAGTGGTCCAAATCAACTCTAATCAGAGGTTTTTACCTGTTCAGCTAAACGAGTGACTAGAATAGCTGTGTAGACAAGGCTTAAGACAACAAGAGAACTTGACAAGTTAAATACTGCAAAGCCAAGATGATCTACCACATCTTTATTGTTAAAAAGGAAGGATAGCATCCAATAATAAAATTTCCTGGCTGTGATTATTTAAAACTAAACACACAATGAGCAGCTTAGAAAATCATCAAATCACTGAAGATCCTTCCAAAAAGAGCCCGGAGACAATGGCACACGATTCGTAATAAAGCATCAAAAGTGGAGTGTGCTGAGAAATGTCTTCTGGTGCTTCAGACTTGTTTGCATAAAAATTGCATGTTTGAGAAACTCAGCATAAATCAGAATTAAAACTTTCATTCCAGCATGAAAGGAAGTAAACATGTTCTTGTTCATTCTCTCCCTGACAGAACAGCAAGCTAAACAGAACAGAACGAAAAAAACTAGTGTAATTAGTTTTGGTTGTGCCTATTGTAATGTACAGATTGCACATCTACACCTTCTGCATATCATATATCTTACTGCTTTACAACTGATTTCCTTTTCAAACTGTCTCTGGCATTAGGCATACTAGGGAACTGATTTTCTTGGTGCAGTGAGCAGTATTACAAACTCCAAGTGCTTAAAAATCATGAACCCGACCCCCCAAAAATCATGAGATGGGCTTTAAAATCATTTAAAAAATTGGGGATAGGCATGGGGAGTTGTCTTCTGGTTTCTGAGCCTTGAGGGTTCATATTTTCCAGATTTTCTCCGCCACAATAGTGAGCTGAAACTTAACTTAAAATAAAATGTTAAGTCTCTACATAGTAACATGACTCCAGGAGATGGAACTTTAAGTAACCCCCCCCATCAGGAGAAACACTTAAATTTGAAGAATTGGCAACAGTGAGAGACTGCTCTGCACCATACTGCCATGATATTTTGGCCTAAAATCAATGTAAGTGGCTAAGGTGTAGACCACAGGTGAGAGCTGTTACACTACTCCCCATCCCAGTGGCAGCACAGCAGGGGAAAGGGTTGTGGCTGGGCTGCCCCTTCATCACCTTAATGATCAACTGTGTTTAAAAATTTTGATGGTCACTGCAGCCAAGCATAAATTAGAGCACCCTTTAGGCTGTTCTAGCACAGGCATGGAAAGAGGCTGTGCACAGAGCTACAAGATTAGGACAGTGCAAACACAACATTTAAAGGAGGATTTGTATTTCCTGCTTGCCTCAGCCTAAACTCTATGCAGATTATCTACACACCATGATGTGATCCTACATCTGAAAGTGGAAATATGCAGCTTCCAGGCACAAAGGAAATAATTGTTATCTGAAATGTTTCTTGAAGAGCTGCTGACACCAAATGGTGAATTATGGAAAAAATCTTCTTTGAGACAATTTTGCTACAATTTCAACTGTTTCTTTCATTTCATCAGGCCAAATCCTAACCCTGCTGCAGAGCCTAGTTTCAGATCTGTGCTTGTGGAATTATATCCAGGCATCCTGTGCATCAAGGCCATATTTGGCAGTGACCATGAAACTGATTTGTGGCTGTCCAGCATACTCCTCCTGTAGATGGACTCTAATACCTCTTTTCATTGCCAAATGGGACACTAAGTTTGGGTAGGGGTAATGCCAGAAAGGTGCCAATGCCCCCTAAAAAGTTTCTGCATAGTATTTCTTAATTCTTGTCAGAGCCTCCCTGGTTCTGTGGAATGATATCCCAGCGGGCTGTACAGAAATCAATTTTTTTTTTCTGCATGAAATTTTGAACACTGTTCTTGTTTATATTTTTTTGACCGGGAAAAAAAATTGGTTTTTCCATGAGAAATTTTGAATTGTTTCTACATGAAAAAAATGTCACTCAATTCAACATTCTGAAACAAGACAATATTTGTTTCAACAATTTTGTTTTGGTTTTTCAGTCTGAAATAAAGCAACATTAGGTCAAAATAAAAACAAATTGTCATTCCTAATTGACATAAAATGTCATGTTACTTCATTTCTTTAATTATGTCAATTTATCTTGGCTTTTGGGCTTATAAATCAGAACAATCTGAAAGTTTGTGTTTCATCTCAACTTAACGACATGTGTCAAAAGGAACATTTTCATTTTGACATTTCCCACAGGAAATTCTTTTCTCATCAGACTTGACATTTTCCCAACAAAAGTTTTTAGTTTGATCAAAATTGTATTTTCAGTGAGAGAGCTTTCTTCTCAGAAAGTTTTTACTGGTGTAGTGTCCAGTTACTACTGATTTCTTAATATGAACTGCTGTTCTTGATATTACACTGAACATAATAATACAGAAAGTACAGCAGTAAACTAACAGAATCCATAATGGCCCATGTCACCCTGGAGGTAGCTATCTTTAGGGATGTTACATCAGGGATGAATTTGATCCAGTAGGTTAAATACAACTGCTGCTGTAGCTTTTATAGATTGCCAACTATAGCAAGCTACAGTATACTACTTCAACTTTTATAGATATTAGCTGCAACTAAAGTGGTGTGAAAGGCTTTAAAAGCATGAAGAAGAGTATACTGCAAGAGGTCTGCATCAATTTGTTTTGGGCATTTGTCTGCAAGCCACCGATTTAATCAGAAGTGAGAACATGTCCAGTGGGGAAGCTGAGCTCAGCTCAAGCTCCTACTTCCCTACCCCACCACCCCTTCAAGCATCATTTGGTAGATAGAAAATACCCTCGTGTAAATATTCGGACTCACCCGGCGGCGCCTCCTGCTGGTAGTCATTGGGAATTAGCTCATCCAGCCACCAGAGCGCCCTCTACAGGCCAGTGATCCACCTTACCACCGACCCCCATGCCCCTCCCAGGACCCTGTGCTCCTTTCTCTGGGGTGCTGCCTCCTGGCAGTATCCCCACACTCTCAGGTTCTGGGTCTCCCCTCCCAGGGGAACCCTCACCCTCTAACCCCACCTCACCTCAGTCTGGGTTACTGCCAGTCCCCACTTAGCCCCTTGTATCGGGGGCAGACTGCCGTGTATATGCCACTCATCACAGGCAAGGGGGTTTTGGACCTGCTGCCTCCACCTACACATGGGCTGCCCCTCTGCAACCCTGCACCTATTCGGCCTGTAGTCAGGCCTGCAGCCTGAGGCTTTCCCTGCTGGTGCTCCCAGCTCCCCTGGCCCTTCCCCAGCCCTGCCCCAATCTGGGTATCCTGCTCAGCACCTTGCAGCTAGGCCCTTCTCCCTCTACAGGCAGAAGGAGAGGGACTGGGCCCCTGGCTCACAGCCTTTTATGGGGCCATCTGGGCCTGACTGAGCTGGCCACAGCTGCGGCTGCTCCCTTAATCAGCCTGGGGCTCTCCCACACAGCCTCAGCCCTGTCAGGGCCGGAGCGGTGTTGTATCATCCAAGGCAAGGTACTAACGAGTGTCAACCGGACTTTATTTTCAAAGTGGAAACCTCTTTACCAAGCTGCTGCTGTAGCTTTCTTCCAGCCACTCAACTCCTCCCTCCTCCTTTCTGTTTCCTGTCCTTTCAGACTCCCAACAGCCAGTGCTCCCAATTCTAATAATTACAAGTGTCAAGGTTCCTTCCCCACTCTGAACTCTAGGGTACAGATGTGGGGACCTGCATGAAAACCTCCTAAGCTTACTTTTACCAGCTTAGGTTAAAACTTCCCCAAGGTACAAATTAATTTTACCCTTTGCCCTTGGATTTCCACTGCCACCACCAAACTTTATCTGGGTTCCTGAAAAAATGGAGTTTGGACACGTCTTTCCCCCCAAAATCCTCCCAACCCTTGCACCCTACTTCCTGGGGAAGGTTTGGTAAAAATCCTCACCAATTTGCATAGGTGACCACAGACCCAAACCCTTGGATCTTAGAACAATGAAAAAGCATTCAGTTTCCTTACAAGAAGACTTTTAATAGAAGTAAAAAGAAAAGAATCACCTCTGTAAAATCAGGATGGTGAATACCTTACAGGGTAATTAGATTCAAAACATAGAGAATCCCTCTAGGTAAAACCTTAAGTTACAAAAAAGACACACAGACAGGAATATTCATTCTATTCAGCACAGCTATTTTCTCAGCCATTTAAAAAAATCATAATTTAACACATACCTAGCTAGATTACTTACTAAGTTCTAAGACTCCATTCCTGTTCTGTCTCCGGCAAAAGCATCACACAGACAGACACAGACCCTTTGTTTTTCTCCCTCCTCCCAGCTTTTGAAAGTATCTTGTTTCCTCATTGGTCATTTTGGTCAAGTGCCAGCGAGGTTACCTTTAGCTTCTTAACCCTTTAAAGGTAAGAGGATTTTTCCTCTGGCCAGGAGGGATTTTAAAGGGGTTTACTCTTCCCTTTATATTTATGACAACAAGCAACATCTAAACACCACATTCCCTCCTTTCTTAAGAAACTAAAATTAAATTAAACATTGTTCTAACCACAGGAACAAATATAAAACAAGACACTATACTGTTGGCAGAAATATTACACTGAAAACACTGTAGATACTACATAATATAGTCTCTAGTCCAGACAGGTGATTGTCTGGGTCTGACAGGCCGTCTCTCAAGCCCCAGTTCCAGTGCAATGTCTTGTTTTGTTGGTACTACGGTGAAGTCATCCAGTGCTGACTGGGTGTTGGCATAATCTCCTCTTGGTGCATAGGTAGGTGCAAGATAAGAAGCATTCCATACCCACGCATCAGAAAGTCTGTAGGTGTGAGGTCCCTTCATCTCTATGATTTTAAGAGGAGCTGTGAATTTATGGTCCCCTTTGCATAAAATTCCAGGTTTTCGTATTCTAACGAAGGAACCACACTCAAACTTTGGTTCCTTTGCACCCCGCCGCTTGTCTGTGAAAGCCTTAGATTTTTATTGGTTCTGTCCAGCTGTTTTTCTCACATCATCCTCGTTTGGGGCATCAGGTCGTGCCTTTAAGAATCCAGCAATATTCAGTTTAGTATTCATCTGTTTCCCATGCAGTAACTCTGCGGGTGATCTTTGCGTTGTGGCATGTCGTGTAGCTGGTATGCTTGCAAGAAATCATTAGTGAAGGGTATCCACAATTGCCCTTCCAGTTTAGCCGTTTGCAAACTCTCTTTCAAACTTCTGTTACCCTTGGCTTGAGGGTAATATAGGGATGACCTTCTGTGTAAAATGTTCCTCTCTGCTAGAAAAGTTTCAAACTCCAGGGAAGTAAATTGACTACCATTATCTGAAACCAGTTCTTTGGGGTTACCTTCCCTGCTAAAAACTGAAGAGAGGAACTTAATTACTGTAGCAGAAGAGATTTGCGATCTAACTCTACCTCAGGCCATTTACTGAAATTGTCTTTTAAAGTGATGGCATAATGGCAGTCAATTGGAGCAGTATCAAAGGGTCCTACAATGTCAATCACCACTTTTTCCCATGCAGATTCAGGAAGAGGAACAGGCTGTAATGGAGGGGTACATGTCACTGCTGTCTTATCATGCATTTGGCAAGTAACACAGTATTTTATGAGTGCTTCAGTTTGAGAGTCCATCCGCGGCCACCAATATAGATCACACAGTTGTTGTTTGGTTCGAACAATTCCTTGATGAGTATCGTGTGCAAGTTTTTACTGTAATTCTTCTGGCACAAGGAGCTGGTGTGTACTTCATAGCACACAGCCATCAAACAAAGAAAGTTCATCCCGAACTCTAAAATAAGGCAGCAAAACTGGGTCAAGATTTTTAGGGTGACTGGGCCATCTCCCTGTCAGAAATTCCCATAGTTTTTGTTGAATTGGACACGCTGAACAAGCAGCTTGAAATTGTTCTCTTGTAACTGCAGTGAGAGTGCTTGTAATAAGTGCAACCACTACATCCTCATCCTCCGGTGGACCATCTGGTGAAGGCAAAGGCAGGCGAGAAAGGCAATCAGTGACCACATTTTGGTTTCCAGGCTTATATTCCAGTTCACAATTGAAAGAGAGTAGTCTTGCAGACCATCAAGCAACATGGTATCCTGCTCTTCCCTTTCATGGTGAGCAACGTCGTCAAAGGGCTGTGATCTGTGCGCAACTTGAACATGCGGCCCCACAGGTAAGTTCTCCATTTTTCAGTAGCCCAGACACAAGCAAATGCTTCTTTTTCGACTGTAGAATATTTTCTCTCGGCATTACTTAGTGTCCTTGAAGGAAATGCAACAGTCCTCTCTGTGTTGTCCTTATGCAGTTGTGTGAGGACAGCCCCACATCCATAATCAGAAGCATCAGTAGTTACAATTGTGGGCAATGCAGGACTGAATAGTGCAAGTACTGGACTATGTACAATCAAGTCTTTCTCCGTTTTGAAACTAGCTTGTGCATCCGTTGTCCACACTAAGATTGAACTTCTCCATAGTAATTCCCGTAACGGTTCAATGACAGAAGCATAATTGGGAATGAATTTTGCATACCAGGAGGTAAGACCCCAAGAAGGAATGTAAGGTTTGCAAATCTGTTAGAGAAGCATTTGAAATTGCCAGGAGATGATCTGGATCAGGTTTTAGTCCAGCCTGTGAAATTGTATGCCCCAGAAAGGAGAGTTCAGTTTGTCTAAATTTGCATTTGGACCTATGGAGCTGGAGGCCTGCTGTGCTGATGCAGTTTAGTACAGACTGCAGGTTATTGTCATGCTCCTCAGAAGTATTTCCAAACACGGTAATATCATCCAGATAGCGCTGAACTCCATGTTGATTCTTCAGAATCAATGACATCATTTTTGAAAGGCACTTGGGGCAGATGCAAGACTATACGGAACATGTTTAAAACCAAATAGTCCCTCGTGTGTAATAAATGCTGTGCGGTCTCTGCTATCTTCCTGAAACATAACCTGGTGGTATGCGCTTTGAAATCAAGAGTAGAAAACATCTTTGCTCCATGGAGTTCTGCAAATACTTCTTCTATGTGAGGAAGAGGATGGCTGTCAATTACAATAGCTTTATTTGGCTCCCTTAAGTCCACACAAAGGCGAATGCTCCACCCTTCTGCGTCACTACTATAGGTGAAACCCATTCCTAGGAGTCAACCTCTTCAATAATGTCCTTTTGAACAAGTTTTCTAAGGTCCTCTGAAACAGCTTCCCTGACTGAAAATGGTAAGCGCCGTAACTTCTGTCGTACAGACATCACATTATTCCACATTTTAACTTTATGCAGAAACCCATAAGCACACCTGAGTTTCTCCTCAACAGATGTTGGGTCCCAGCTGAAACTGGTGTGTGTACCACAAGAGTGCTTTGCTGAGGAAGATCAATTCATCCATTAACTACCCTGAAATTTAAAAGCAGCCAACAAATCTCTGCCAAGGATAGGAGTGCCTTTGTGGACAATGTAGAACTCTGCAGTTACACAGCAATCACTAACTGTAACTTACTGGCAGGCAGCCATATACTAGAATATGTTTTTTCCAAATAGCACACCAAGTGAAGTTTGGGTTCAGTTAGAGGCACATCTTTAAAGTAATGCAGATAGGTGGAATCAGGCAGTACAGATACTGCTGAGCTAGTGTCCAACATTAGCTGAATAAAGTGTGGTTTGCCTGAGGGTATGGCGGAAACGTTTACAGTGTTCTGGAATATATGCAGTAGTGATTTTGTCCACGCTCAGCACATTAACATCTGGTATTGTAACTGCATGTACCTGTTGATTGAACTGGCTACTGCGACATACATTAGCAAAATGTCCAATCTTTTTGCAGTGATTGCACTGAGCTACTTTTGCTGGACATCCTGTGTAGCTTGCAAGGTGTTGTGGGGATCCACAGTGAAAACATGCTTTTACTTTCTTTTGAATTTGCTGATTTGGTGGTTTTTCGTTAGTTTTCCTCTTGCAATTGTGTGTCTGCAGTGGTAATGAACTTTTCTGCAAAGGAGTCACAGCCTGGACTGTGCCTCCTGTATCCATGCTCATTATTTTGGCTTCAGGTGTAGCTGACTCAATCTGAGTAGCAATGGTTATTGCTTTTTCTAGTGTAAGTTGTGGTTCTAGAAGTAAGCATTCTCTTACATGAAGCATGGTTGTTTTCTCAATGATCTGGTCTCTAATCATCTAATCCGCCATATTCCCAAAGTCACAAATTACAATCAGACTCCTTGGGGAAGCAATATACTGCATTATAGTTTCCCCTGGTTTCTGCTCATGCTGGCGAAATCTGTAGCGATTAGCTACTACATTCACTTTTGGCACAAAAAAATTCTTTAATGCAGTGAGTACAGTCTCATATTTATCATCTGCAAGGGGAAAAGTGTAAAATATACGCTGTCCTTCTGCTCCAAGGCAGTGGATTAGCAGAGCACGATTTCTTACTTCAGAAATCTCTGTAGCACTGATTGCAAGCAGATAAGTCTCAAACATATGGATCCAGGTAGTAAAAGCAATTGAAGGCTCACCTGGGCTTTGCAGAAAGGGTGCAAGTGCGTTCAGAGGCAGAAGATCCATCCTCGTCACCAAAATGTTGTATCAACCAAGGCAAGGTACTAACAAGCTTCAACAGGACTTTATTTTCAAAGTGGAAACCTCTTTATCAAGCTGCTGCTGCACCCTCTGTAGCTTTCTCCCAGCCTCTCAACTCCTCCCCCATCCTTACTGTTTCCTGTCCTTTCAGACTCCCAACAGCCAGTGCTCCCAATTCTAATAATTACAAGCAACATCTGAACCCCACCAGTGGGTAACCACCCTGCTACACCTCACCTTTGTTCTTTGCCTAAAATCTCAAATGGTTTTGCAGCTGGGAACTACTCAGGTGACCTCTATCTCCCCACCCCCTCCTTGTTCACCCCAATCAACTTCCACAGGAAACAGCCCAGAGCCACTTCCTCACCACTGCTGATCTTTAAAAAAATGATTACCTCAACCAAGCATGTAGAAATGCAGCCACTCCCTTGGAGAACAAGAATCAAGATGGCTTCTTTTAACCCTCCTATCTGCACACAGTAGAACTCACCTGATCAGGAGGACTAGAACTAATATCACGGGGCATTTGTAACCAAGCACAACCAACCATTCCAGACTGAAATGTGAACATTTTGCAATGGGTTCGTGTGTTAGCAGGAAACTTTTAGTACATTTTGTGGGGGATGTGTGTGTCTGTGTCGGGGGGTAGATATTAGAGATTACATTGAAATACTCCAGAGGTATTTTTTTCTCCTCAGAGGCTTCCAATTCTCTTTTTTTCTGGGGGAAGTGACAGAATCCATTTTATAGGGTTAAAAACATGGACAACTACTTGTATACCAATGGCAACATATCCTGGGACATAAACAGGATCATATGATTAAAGTATGGGAATTCTCTCTCCTAAACCATGGTTAAAGTGATTACCAGTAACTCTCCCCATGGCATTTACAAAGAAAAAATATTACTTGGCCTGTGAAGTAACGAGCAGGGAGCTCCTGCTAAGAGCAAGTGGGCATATTTTACACTGCCGCTGGTCAAATAGAAAAACTATTTTCATGAATAAAAGCAACCAATTTAGTGAACCACAAATGAACAGAGGCAGCAAAGTCCAATAAACAGAGAAATAGACTGGGTCTCAGGAAACCTGGATTGTATTCCCATCTCTGTAGCTGAACAGCTGTGTGACCTTGGGCAAAATGGACTTCTGTGCCTCCATTTCCCCTCACACCTCTGGACTGTCTCGTCTGTTTCAACTATAAGCTTCTGGGGGTAGGGGATGTCTATTACTTTGTGTTTGTGCTCTCAGAGTACCGATGTGGTACAAGTAGAATAGCCACTATTATATATCTATAAGAATGTTTACAAACAGTGAAAGTTTCAGATGTCAGCCCAGAATGCTTATTCGTGTGAAATGTTGCACCTGTAGGGCACTGGTCACTGTTTGGTATTCTCCTGATTTAAAAGTTTGAGTCATCCAGTCAGGGAGCCGAAGCAGCACCACACAGCGACCAACGCTTCAACACAAATAAGGTAGTCTGTAATCAGCCTCAGAATTATTTTCTAAACTTCAGAGAAATCTTATGCATAACAGATACATACAGAGATGATCAGGATCCATTCATAGGCGATTTGCCAGCCAAAGAAGGGGCTAAGTTCATACAAAATAATATTTAAAAGGAGCAGTGTGAGCAGCTCCCAAGCATATAATCCATTTCCTGAGTGCAGAGTGATGGGTCCTGGTGAACCTGAGCTCTTTCTTTTGTTGTCCCTGTTTAGTACGCAAAACAAAACCGTCTCATTTGGACTGTTTGCCAGTTTTCCAAAGAGGTGCAGTTCAGAGAGGTTTTGCCAGAAGCAAAACACAGTTTTAGCCAGCCAAACGGCTATTTTGAAAACAACATTTGTGCACTGGAGCGGAGAGATGGAGCTAAAGGTGAAAGTGTACACTTCACTTGCTGCAATACATTTTAACCAGCGGAATCTTATCTACATGATCAGCATGCAGCATTCACACTGGGAAAGGCAGGGATTAGAGAGTTCATGCTGTCATCTCAGGGGCAGGAAATGTGGAAGAACAACTTATAAAACTCCCAGTAAGTTTACTCAGAAGTGATTAAGCATTTTCGGTTGATTAAGTTTGCAGTTTTTATTGCTCAAGGCAAAAAAATAAATTTAAAAACTTTGATTTGCTCATCTGGTGGACAAGGGAGAGAAAACACACACACACACACACACACACATTACTCAACAAAACACGAAACCTGACAAAAAGAAAGAGAGTGGAAGATAACTGAGAAATTTCCTTTCTTCCAGGGTCTGACAGCAATGCCCACTAGTGGCTCCCAAGAGCCATACAGGAGATCACAGCCTCACTCTTCTGTGGGCTAGAGCCCTGGAGCCTTAAACAATGAAACAGTCATCTGCTCCAATCCCAATTTTTTCCTGTCTCTCTTTCTTCCAGAACTGCTGCTTATGCTATGCCCATCCTTGAGCTTGTCCAGGAAACCCTTCTGGTGCTAGCCTTTCAGATCTTGAATACACTAGGATTTTAGCCACCAGAGAAACAACATTTGCAGAGCTGAGCTGAACTGACAGAATCTGTGGTCCTCTGTTAACAGAGAGGACCAAGATATGTTGTGGGAGGAACTTGATAAAGTGAGGGACAGGTGAGGTCATTCTCTAGTTTTCTGCACAAGACCTTGGAGTGTGATCTGAATGCTCCCAACAGAGTCTCAGCCCTCCCTGAAGTGCTGGTACAAATCACACTGCATCAGTGTCTGTCATGCTTACACTAGGGGTTTGCACCAACACATTTACACCCATATCTAAAATCCTGGTATAGATCCTTGTACATCCAGGCCCCTTTTACAGGGTTCCTCCCAAAGCCATTTTTAATGGGAAAAACCCAGAGCTCTCTGCCCTTTCACAGTCTCCCCCTTCAGTAGAGAAACCCACAACTTGTTCTTCACTATCATACCCTGCTCCCTACCCAGCTCACCTCAGCAGTCAGACCCACCATTAGTCTTACTTGCTAGCTGCATGAACAAAAAGAAGTCTGCCTTTATAGCTCTTCCTATCAGGCCTTCAGTTCCCATATATAGTGGAAATTACCACCCACAGAATACCTCTGAACTGGGTGGAAATGAAGAACAGGGACAAAGAACCAAGGGTCAGTCCACCTTATGACAAAGGCAGCTGAATAGAGAAGCTGACTCAACCATGAATTGTGCCTGGAGCCTATTTAATTTTACTACAATACAGTGTCTAAATGACAGTTCTTAAGGTGGCCATTCTTGAGCCCCATTTTCAATATAAATGTCTCAATGGATACCTTTTCAGCTGTCACTTTGCATGCTCAGTTTTACCCAACAAGCACTTTTTCAAACATTGAAGTCATCAAGATATTTTGGGTGGGGGGAAGAGGAAGAAGTAGTAACTTTTCAGACAAGAAATCTTTCAAGTACTGCTTCAAAACTGGATTAATCAGAAACAGACACGCTTTATGACTCCAAACACAGCATGCTCATACTGTAAGCACGAATGTGCTCTTTGCCTTCTTTGAAGGAAGAAGATTTTGAAATTAAGCCAGGGGCATTTTAAAAGGAGGTGTAAGAAATTTTCTGTTGTGAATATATAGTTATTTGAAGATCATCAGGAGAGTGGAGGGATGCTTGTTCACTGTTGCAAATTGTGTTTGTAGTTCTTCTAAGCATTATAGCTGGGGGATCATTGCTCAACACCACTCATTCCTGCACAAAAAGCTCTTGATTCAATGAAACACTTAAACATATATTTACGTGCTTTGTTGAATAGGGATGATTTAAATATATATTTAAATGCATTAATGACTAAGGGTCTAAGTGCCTTACTCCCTAACAGCAGCTCTGTGGACAGAGCACTGAAGTGGGACTCAAGAGACTGGCATTGTATTCCTAACTCCTTCTGGAAGATCTTGGACAAGTCTCTTCTGCTCTCTGTGCCTCAGTTTTCCCCTCCATAAAATGGGGATAATGATACTGACCTCTTTGTAAAGAGCTTTGTAAAGAGCTACTGATGAAAAGGGCTATATATATGGGAGGTGGTATTTTAGGGGGCAAAATACACATCAAATGTACTTTCAAGAAAGCTCAACTCAGTAACATCTATTACCTTTTACTACAGCCTATTGTTGACTACTCCTTTACTTTTAAATCATATTTAATGAGATTAAAACTCACTTTCTCCTTCACTAAAGACCTAATCACAATATACAATTATCCTCAAAGTTGTTTTCCTTGCAATTCTAGTCAGTTTTTTCTTTAATGAAGCACGGGATTTTGATGTGGTTGTTCTGCTTTTCTGTTCATTAATGTTCATTAATTATAACACTACCATTCTACTAGAAATTTATCAGGTAAATTGGAGTTCTCTTTTGTTTCCATCTTGGATGACTAGTTTTTGATTTGCAGTAGCTTGTCTATATTGCAGGTCTCTCTTTAAATTAGTTTCTTTGGAGCTATGAACTTCAATGAGATAATGGAATAGTAAACAAGGCGTCAGATTTTGAGACAATGTACCTGATTAGGACCATGAAGATTTTGCCTTTTATCCAGGTCTTCCCATAACAAGTTTTGTTACAACTTGCTGATTCAGAATTCACTCAATAAATGAATTGTTACGTGTATAAAGTAAGCCTGCTAGCTTTGCTTGCGTTATTCCCAAACTAAATGATTTTGGAATATAAACTGCTCACACTTCAGAGATGAAAGAAAAGGAGTACTTGTGGCACCTTAGAGACTAACCAATTTATTTGAGCGTAAGCTTTCGTGAGCTACAGCTCACTTCATTGGATGCATACTGTGGAAAATACAGAAGATGTTTTTATACACACAGACCATGAAAAAATGGTGTTTATCACTACAAAAGGTTTTCTCTCCTCCCACCCCACTCTCCTGCTGGTAATAGCTTATCTGAAGTGATCACTCTCCTTACAATGTGTATGATAATCAAGGGGGGACATTTCCAGCACAAATCCAGGGTTTAACAAGAACGTCTGAGGAACAGTGGGGGGGGGGGGCAGGAATAAACAAGGGGAAATAGGTTACTTTTTATAATGAATCAATCATTCCCAGTCTCTATTCAAGCCTAAGCTAATTGTATCCAATTTGCAAATTAATTCCAATTCAGCAGTCTCTTGTTGGAGTCTGTTTTCGAAGTTTTTTTGTTGAAGGATAGTCACTTTGAGATCAGAAATCGAGTGACCAGAGAGATTGAAGTGTTCTCCGACTGGTTTATGAATGTTATAATTCTTGACATCTGATTTGTGTCCATTTATTCTTTTACGTAGAGACTGTCCAGTTTGCCCAATGTACATGGCAGAGGGGCAAATTTACTTTGATTACAACTCCCAACAATTCTCCAAGATGTTCTAATAGAACTGACTAAGAGGAGGAATCTAATTTGCCCATCTATCTAAAAGAGCTAGCCAGCTGTGCAATATTAAATTACTCCTGCTGCTCAAGTGGTAGAGGTCTATCCAAAGAGCCAGGTTTCAGGCCAGATGCTGACCTATGGGAAGGAAGGATAGTCCAGTGATTAGAGCATTAACCTGAGACTTCAGAAAGCAGAGTTCAATTCCTTGCTTCACTGCAAGTTTCCAGTGTGTCCTTGGGTGCATCAGTTATGCTTACTGGGCCAGATTTTATAATGGGAGTTAGGCATTCATATACCTTTAAAAATCTGGCCTTTGGTGCCTAAGTTCCGGTAACAAAATATACCCCTGTGTTCACACATGACACACTATTGTAATAATCTTTGTACAAGGTAAGGTATCATTTGAAAACTCATAATTTGCTGGTCAGTGTCGTCCTGAGAAAATGTGTGGCAACACTGTATGTGAAGTTATAGGATTCCCCTATATGGTGTTATTAACACCTCCCAAACTCAACAGCCCAGCACAGGCAGAAGTTGGCAAACACGTCTATCTAAACAAAGGGATATGTGCTCTGCATAATTTGTATTTAAGCAGCAAACAGAGACATCAAGCACGAAGGGAAGACAAAGAAGTCCAAATGTGAAAGAACCAGCAGGGAATATCCTTCCACATAGACTCTTTGGCTCCTGGTTCTCATCTGGATATGTTTTTCAAGAGGGTGACTGAAACTACAAAAAGGAGGGACAAACACAACCCAAGGGATCCCCCCACCCTCTCCCTGCCCATCACATTCACTGCACCTGAAGAGACAAAGAAAGCATTCAGTGGCTCTGGGGGAGGGGTTCTGACCTAAAGAGTTTGGTCAGCAAGACAGCCGAAATCACGTGGTGAGAAACTTTGCTTGAATCTGATACAATTTGTTAAGATAGGCTGTGGTAAGCATTTTATCTTTATTTTTCCTGTAACCATTTCTGACTTTTATGCCTCATTACTTGTACTCACTTAAAATCTCTCTTTGTAGTTAATAAACTTGTTTTATTGTTTTATCTAATCAAATGTGTTCAAGTTGAAATGTCTGGGCAACTCCAACTGGGGCAACAAGTCATGTGCGTATTATTCCCTTAAAGGAATAACAGACTCAATATACTTGTACTGTCCAGGAGACCCCTGGGCAGTACAGGATTTACATTCCTGGGTGAAAATCTGAGGACTGGGAGTATGTTGCAGCCCCCTGTGGTAATTTTTATGGCTGGTAAGAGCCAAGGTGTGGCTGGCTGGCTGCAGCACACACAGAGGCATAGCTGAGAATGATTTACATGCTGGAGGCTGTTTGTGAGCAGCAAGGCATTGTAAAGGGCACCCCAGATTACACGGCAGGGACGACACAGCTACTTATTAGTCTGGATTGTACCCTGGTATGTCACAGCTCCCCCTCAGTAAAATGGGGATAATAGTACTTCCCTACCACACAGGGGTGAGGTGAGGTCAAATTCACTAACGATTGTGAGATGCTCAGATACCATGGCAGCAAGGGTCATGTAAGTACCAAAGATAAATAGAATTCCATTGTTACCTACATATCTTCCTTAAAAAAAAAAGGCCTTGGTGTCTTCCTGGAAAGACCATATTCTATGCTCCTTCCTCCACAGAGTTTTTTTCTTATGGGTTGATTTTTCTGTGTGGGGAGGCTGCTTTGAAGAAAATGGCACATTGGTCCTTAGAAGAAATTGATTTTTACTTCTCAAATCTATTACCCTAAGCCTATCATAACTATGCTACTAGACTTGTTTAATAAAGTAGACTTATTAACTGTGGTTTAGTGGGGAAACTTTCTATAATACTAGGTCTTAGATATGAATCCGGGGAATATTTTGGTCTAGCAGCCTTGTTTAAATTAGAGTTATGTCCTCATGTTGTTTGCACCTTCTAGCACCCTTTCCATCTTAGTTCTTCAGCAACTCACCTGAATCTTCCTGTTAACCTAATGAGGATCCTTAAACTTTGTGTGTGCGTGCACGTGTGTAATGTGTACACATGCATGTGTGTAATGCTCCAGGCCACCCACTCTTCCTTCCAAGTCAATAATTTGTTCCAGTAGCTTGTCGGATTAGACATCCATCGCCTTACTGGCTATTGGAGCACAGTCTGATTGCCAACTAATTTTTATCCTCCCTCCTCTTCCCATTGACTCCTTGGGTGGTGCGTCTTCCCCACATTGTAGAGCAAGTGCCAGTTGGACAATCTGGTCTTTAGACAGTGGCCGACTTTTAAGGGCACACTTTCTAGCTTGTCAGAAGTCCTCTGCCAACAATGTATTATTGTGTTGCTGTTTTAAAACATTTTCCATACCTTCCCAGAGTAACCTTAAAATTATTCTCCCTAAAATATTTCAAAACATTAAAATATTTTCAATTAAAACATACATTGCAAAGCTCTAGCAGGATTTTTCTTCTTGCTTCTTGTATCAAGTCACAGTCCCCACACTACGTAATAATTTTTATGAGTGCCTGTCCTCTTTCCAATTAAGGGTCAGTTGAAGCAGTGTCTTATTATATAAACAGAGATAAACAGATTAGTTAGATACAGCTGAGCATTTTCAGATCCAACTTATGAAATTAATGATGAACAATCAACAAATAAAATCTAAGAAGGTTGACTTAAAATGTGTGATTTTTAAAACTGGGCTCCCAGTTTGCACCTACAACTAATTGTGATTTGTTAAATATTTTTCATCAAATAATTGGCACTACACTGTTAAAAGGATAACTAGTTTTAATAGGAAGTTAGGAACTCTCATTTGCAGAGATAGTCTCGGGATAATGAAAAAGAAAATCCAAGACTGTAAAATTAATGAAGAAAAAAATCAGTAAGAAATCAATGACAAGTCAATGACAA
Organism: Caretta caretta; assembly: GCF_965140235.1. Classification (NCBI taxonomy): domain Eukaryota; kingdom Metazoa; phylum Chordata; order Testudines; family Cheloniidae; genus Caretta; species Caretta caretta. Next base: position 69,315,303 of record NC_134214.1, on the reverse strand, counting down.
CTGAATGCAGTTCTTATAAATGTGACTCATAGTAAGAGCTGTCTGTGAAAGCCTCAACTAGAGAATTAATCTGAACTTTCTGAACTCTTCACTTTTATTTCTGCTCTTTTTCTTCATATATATCTTATTCCTGTCAGGAAAGTCTTTGGTCTTCCAACAGCATTAAAGAAGATTTTAAGAACTACAGAAAACTAGTAGCAATATATAGTAACTTCCCCAATCTTTTATAGAGAAAACTTGATAGTGCCATCTGGAGTCCTGGGAAGATTAAACAATTTGTTCTAAAAATATAATAGTTTAAAATTTGTTTTGACTACATGTTTAAAGATATTTTCTTATACAGGTCATATTGTGATCCCAATATTAAAACCAGTGTGAACAAATTGAGGGTACATAAGTGGAGTTCAGCAGAGACTTGATCTTTAGTTCACTGTTAAATTTTTTTGTTAGTATCTTATAGTAAAGCAATGTACTTTTTACAGTAAATCAATGTCACCCTGCACAAATCATTTAGAGCCATCTGCATTACATTGCAGCACATTGTCTTAATGACTGGAGTATTGTGTTCAAACATATTGCTGTGGCAGACATCTTTTCCCTGATTTCACTGTGTACAATATGTTTTCTGTCAGTATATCTACAGACAGAATATTTAAATCAATCATATACATATACTGAAAGAATCCATTCTTCCATTAGAAGAGGATAAAAAGTAACATGGTTAAGACAACTCTCATTGCAAGAGGAGCTTGACTTTCAAAAGCACGGACCAGCCACAGCACCCACTGAAGTCAATGGGAGCTGCAGGATACTCAGAAGAAAGCAGAGCACCAGTTAGCTGCATCATTACTTAGGGCTTGTCTACACAGGGAAAGAGACTGGGATAGCTATAATGGTAGAATTCACTATGTGGACACACACTTTTGGGGTTTAGTACGTGCCTTTTTTCAGTTTAGCCTATGTCTTTTTGGAAGTGGTTTAAGCTCAACTCAAAAGGGACACACTAAATCCCACAGGCATAATGACAGTGGTATAATGATATCAGTATAACTATACTAGGCAGTTTCTCTGTGTAGACAAGCCCTTGGTCAAGTGCTTCAGAATTCGGGTTGATTTGCCTTGTTAGCAGGGCTCAAGGCACTATTAAGCATAAGTCGCAGTTTGTGAGGCAAGACTTTGAAATGACACAGCAAGTTCCAGCACAACAAAGAACTCCCCATCCCCAACCCTGACCCTCAAACTGTGTAAAAAAATTCAAAAGAGTCTAAGTGACATAACAGCCTTATTCCCACCAAATGTCAATGAGCAGATTTAAGTATGACCTGCTGCTATCAGCCTGCCTCCCTCCCCTTTCCTGGCATTCATAGCACAATTTAGAAAGCGCTTTGTTCCATCTCCCAGCCTACTACTCCAAGTTAGAGCTAATCTCCTTTCCTTTCCCAGGAAATATGGGGGTGCAGCTAGGAGGGAGGGGAGAGTGTCCTTAGGGCACTAAGGTCAGGGCTGGGTGCTGGAAGCCTGGAGGAGGCATGGAGTAGGTGCCAGCACAGCAGAACTTCCTAAACTCTTCCTGACAGTTCCCTGAAAACTTGGGCCCTAAGCAGAGGAGACATGCCCCTGGCTGTGGAGTTCTAATGCTCACAGGCAGCCAGGCTGCCCTACTTCTACTCTCAGATAGCTCCTAATCTGCATGGGGGGAACTCCTTAGGAGCTGGAGAAGTCACATGTTCTGGACACTTTCTAAGCTTCAATGGAGCATATGTTTAGCTCTGGTGGAGCTCCAATGGGCAAGCACCTTCTCCAAAACCTTCACGTGGATACCTCATTTTCATCCACAGTGTAGGGGACAAGAGACTCAGTGCGGTTCTCTCTTTGAGAGGGGTGCATGCATGCATGCATATAGGGATTTGCATTTCTCTGTCTTGAAACTGGATAGACCCCTCCTCACATCAAAGGATCCACAATCAGTTGTAACTTACTGACTACAATTTCCTAGATCTCCCATGTGAACCATGTCAGAGGGTTGTTCTTTCCCTGGTCTCCAGCCACTAAATTCAAACAGTTCAATAGGAGCTGCTGCGTGCTCAGCATTTTTTAAAAATCAGCCCATATACTTAGAAATCTAAGTTTAGGCACCTGTTTTTAAAAATCTTAGCCAAAATACACTGAGTGGAAGATTCTATTGATTTACTGATGCATGATGCAAGATACAAGATCGGGGGAGGGATAGCTCAGTGGTTTGCTAAACCCAGGATTGTGCGTTCAATCTTTGCGGGGGCCATTTAGGGATCTGGGGTAAAATTGGGGGTTGGTCCTGCTTTGAACAGGGGGTTGGACTAGATGACCTCCTGAGGTCCCTTACCACCCTGATATTCTATGATAACACCATAATGAAATAGCTGAGCAGTTTCTAAACCTGATTGGCCTAAATATTTGGGGTTTTTTTGCCACAGGTAGCCCAATTTAAAAGGCCAATTAATTAAAAAAATATTTAGATGGTTAAAGATTAAGTTTGGATTTTAGACAAACTCTAATACCTGAAATTACTTTTTTTTAAAGAAAGAGATAATCCACAAGTATTTAGTACTTCATTCTGTGAAGTGCTGATGTGTCCCTGGGAGTTACCTGAAGGCAGTGGGAGGTGTCAATATATTTTCAACATACCTCACTGAGAATGCACAGAAAACACAATTTCAGAGTTTGTATTGTGACAGCATTACAAGAGTCACATGACCAATATGATGTCACAATCATGGATCACAAGTTTTATCACTGGGAGAAAGTGCTTTAAATTCGCAGCACAGATTCTCAATTTTTACTATATAAATCTTCCCAAAGCTTGGCCTTCTATAGCATTTTACCTGTGCTTGTGCAGCACTTTGCTACCAAATGAATGTAGGTGAATTTACTATAAGCCCTTTTCTGAAGAGAATACTCTGGGATTGTTCTCTCCTAAAACATTTCGTTCTAAATAAACAAACAATTTTTTTTCAAAACAATAACACTATTTGCCTAAAAAGCCTGATCTTTCATACTTTGCACACCTGAGTCAATGGTATTTGTGCAAGAATTGCAGGACTGGTACCCAAACACTAGTTTTCTTACAGCTGAAAACTGGAAATATCTGATATACTGCTACAAGTAAGTACAATAAGAGAAATAGTCTGAAGTTCTGAATTTGAAAGAAGAAACCATCAATATATATTGTGAGAGCTCTAGGTAATTGAACTGGAACGCACTCAAGCCAATTTTGAAAGGCAGCTATCAGATTAATTCATTATTGTAAACTGTGCAAAACCATGTAACAGCCTCAATGAACAAGTACAATTCAAATTTCTATCTATCTAGATACTATGGTTTCAGGATTCCTGTGTGCATGAGCAACTTTCCTATTAAAAAAAACAACGAGGAGTCCTTGTGGCACCTTAGAGACTAACAAATTTATCTGGGCATGAGTTTTTGTGGGCTAACACCCATGAAAGCTTATGCCCAAATAAATTTATTAGTCTCTAAGTTGCCACAAGGACTCCTCGTTGTTTTTGCTGATACAGACTAACAAGGCTACCACTCTGAAACCTTTCCTATTAAAGTAACTAGCCTCTACCTGTACAACTCCAGCAGCGGGCTAATGAAAACAAGCACAAATTTGATCATCACATAAGGTTATGGATGGTACACTGAAACATGTGCCATCTAAGACAAAGCCATGAGAGCTGGAACTTGGGGATGGCTGCATTCAATATGTATCAATCATATTTTATGGATAAAGACTTTGCTCTTCTGTTGTGACAGAAACTGCAAGTGATATTTGGAAAGCTGTCAAAATCACTGAAGTGTTTAGCAGTATTATCCCAAATATACTGAATACTCTTTCACACAGCAAACAGGCACCCTGAGGAATTCACAGCCAGAAGACATCACTGAGTCAAATCCCATGGCTGCATATTTAAACCAGCCCTGAATAATTTACTTTATTAGAAGAATAGGTGGAAGCTGACCTTCCGCTATATAAAACCAAGAGGATTAGGCCTGTGCAACCAAAGGGTAGGAAACAAATATACAGTGAATTTTTCATTATTCCTATGAATTAAATAGAATGATCTATTCTTAAAATCAAAGTTCATCTTTTTGGGTATTCATGACACATTATTTTGACAAATGGGAACTAATACTTTCAAGTACCTAAGAAATATAAGCTCACAATTTCCTCTGGACTACATATGAGGGACTTCATAAACATATTACTATAGGATGCTATGACACAGAGCCCCATTGGTGGTTCATTACTCTGTGTCAGCAACTCTTCTCAGGCCTGACATACTCAGTACACCTAACTCACTGTTGTCATGATATATACCCAAAAGGTGGCACATAATATATAATTGGAAAACTAATAACTCACTGATCACTAATATGTACGTAAACACACAAAGGACTTTAAACATATGTGCTGCAAATGTGTTCTTAAAATGTATCTGGCGAGCAATGCCTAACCCATGTCTGTTCTAGATCTAGTCAAAGGAATGGGTCCTCCTCCTGCTTGAATGTGTCTCTGATGTAAATTGGGCAAGGGGTGACCAAAGACAAAGAAAAGCACATTTACATGCTAGGTAAAAAAAAAAACATTAGGAGAGCAACTGGGAATAGATGGATACTTAATCTCAATGGGAGATGGAGACTGCCCCCCTAGGAAGCCTTCCTGCCTCTTGAAAAGCAGGGTCAAAGAACTTTGGGAAGACAGCAGGGCATCTACACCCACTCAGGAAAGAGAAGCTTGGGCTGGATTTCTTTTCAAAGAATAGATTTAAAAGGTTTACTGGACTATAAAAAAAGGGGGCGATAACCCCAGAGTTATCCGTCACTTGGGGATTAAAGGAGCCAGAACTGTTGAAATTGGAGAACTTTGGGTCCTTCTACCAAGGGAGCTGCAGTCTCTGTGAACCGAGTTTAGATGAGAAACCTGCTTAGGCAAAGATTGTAACTTGCTGAAATTAAATTTTAATATTAGAAGCGTATTTTTTACTTTTGTTTGCTTGTAACCCTTTCTATCTTTATTCCTTACACTTGGCATCACTTCATGCTATGTCCTTTTATTAAATAAACTTGTTTTACTTCTACTATAAACCAATTTAGTGCTGTGATTGAAATAAGAGTGTTTGTCAACCCCCTGTTAAATTAGTGAGCAGCAGTGTAATGTCTCTTTAAAGGAGCAATGCAACTGAATAACTTCTGTGAGTGTTTCAGGAGAGGACTTTGCAGGGAAATGTTTCCGGGGAACTCGGAAGTTGGGGTTTACAGTTTCTTACCTGTAAGGCAAGATCTGGACTGGCAGTGTCCTGAAGAGTTTCCTGGCAAGGCAGGCAAGCTGGTGGGTCAGGGAGCTGTCACACAGCGTAGCAGTAGCAAAACTCTTACTTGCTGAGGCTGAGAGAGGTTCTGCAGTAACTCACAATTCTGGGAATTGCAGAATATTGTCACATTGACAGATGATATTGGGGAAATTTGAATTGGGAGTGTGTTGGGGTCACTGTACAAAAAGTAACTGGGTGGTGGAAGCCAGCATGTGATCTTCATGTTTTATGGCCAGCTGTTGTAAGCCACAGTGGAATAGCAATTAAGGCAGGGGTTGCAGGGCAGATGGAAACACAACCCCTTTATTGATCCGGGCTGAACACTGAAGCATCACAGAAGCATTCCCAGATCCGCAGGCTATAGACAATTCAGGAAAGTTGCAACAACCCTAACCTGCTCTTGCTGATACACAAAGGTATTCCACAAAGTGCTGAATACTTCTAAGAAATGCTGAGTATGCTCAGCTCCCAATATCAATACTGGTTCAGAAAATATAAACTGTCTCAAAGTGGACACTGGCCATGTAATTAGTAAGGACCATAGTTGTCCTTTTCAGTGACCTAATGATGGTACGACTAACTACATTTAATTTAGGAACTAAATCTCATAACTGTAGGAAGTGAACCCACACCATTGTAGAAAATGAGAAGCAAGTGACAACAGCAACTATCTCATAACCTATAGTTATGAGATAGTACCATCATTTGGTCACCGAAAAGGACAACTATTGTCCTTACTAATTACATGGTCAGTGTCCACTTGGAGACAGTTTATATTTTCTGAACCATTGTCAACTACTAACTAGTCAATATTTCTTCATATACCTCAACCAGATATGTCACTCTTAATTGACTCTTTAACCTCACGAAAGACTCAAGACCAAATTTGCAAAATAATCTAAATAATATAGATGTTTAAGTTCCGCGTACTTTCAGTACCACAAATTTTACCTTAAATCTATACTTTAAAATGAAGCTTTTAGAATAGCAGGGATCATGTAGTAACTGCACCTTTAGGCTCTGGTAAATTCCACAGACAGAATACAGAAGACTGAACCAAAGAATCAAATGGAGCTGGACACCGGGTCTGACCAAGAACACCTTACTTTGGTACATGGACTCCAATACCATAGTATCAGAGTGCCTCATAGCCCTTCATATATTTATTTTCACAACACCCTGTGAGACAGGGAAGTACTAACACCTCCATTTTACAAGTATGGAACTAAGGCATGGAGAGATTTAGGGCTTGCCTAAATGGGACCTCTAGGAAAGTTAATCTGAATTAACTAAAGGTGTGAATTTGATGTGAATTAGTTAAGTGGCATTAAATCCCTGTGCGGATACTGTTATTCAGATTTAAAGTGGCCTTAATTTGGTTTATTTTAACTCACTTTGCTAACTTCTTGTTATTCTGATCTAATTAACGTAACTGGAGTTATTTAAATGCCATTACTGACTGGAGTATGGAGAGTATAATACTCACTTCAGCCTGATGTAGTATCTGGGACAAAGACTTCAAATTTGAATCAATGGTACAAACAGTCTGAAAAAATCCTAACCTTTTATGTAGTGAATTCATGCTCTGCAGAACAGATTGTTTTAAATCAAAGCAGTTCTGCATCTCATCCTGAGGGATTTACAATGGTTGCAGCTCCAGCAGATGGCCTAGCTTTTGACAGCGGCCCTTTGTGGATAAAGAAGGTCTCCCTTCAACAGCCATAAAGGCTTATTTTTAGGCATCTTCAAAGTTCCACAGCTTTGCATATCTTTTTAATCCTTCTATGGGGCAAAATGGAGCAAGAAAACACAACTAATAAAAGGTGAGATGTCTCCATGTTTCTCTGTTCCAGCGCATGCATGTACTCCTTCCCCTCCCAGAGTCATTACCGCCAAATCCAAGCATTACAATATTATGAGTCAGGGCCACAAAAATCATGAGATCAGTTTAGAAAATCATGAGATTATTTTAGAAATAATAAATGTTGGGCTCCTTTTGTTTGGCTTCTGGTTTTAGAAACTTTAGGCTGCACTCAGTTCACATTTTCAAGTTGTACTCTGCAACCAAGAGGGCTAAACACTCTTAAATTAAAGCTGAATTTCCCATATATTCAAATGACGCCAGGAGTTGGGTTTTAAAGAAAAATACCAAAGATTGAAAGACATGATAACAATTGCAAGAATTGGTATCACGACATCCTGGTGGACTATAATTAGTCTGATTCTGCAGGAGCAGAGGCTAAGGTCCATATGGTGTCTCTCTGCCAAAGGTCAAAGGACCGAGACCAATTAATGCCAATGATTCAAACCATGCAACAACATGAGAGCTGGGTTTCCATGTTTCTAAAACTAAACTGGGCTTTATTCAGAGAACTATTTGCAGAGATACTGCTACTGCAGCTAACATCCCAGTCATGTACATACCAGCTGACTTCTTGGTGCCTCCCCCAAACTCGTCCATCCAAATTCCAAGCAGATTGTTACAATGGAGATGCAAAGGAGCCAGAGATTGAGACCAAAAGGCAGCAGAGGCAAAGGATTCATGGGGATCCAGACCCCGCACTCCCATTCAATCCCTCCAGATGTATGCAAGGGTTTGCCCTTAACTCCACTACTATCCACTCTCTGTAACCATGATATCATCAGTTGCCATATTGCTGTTGGGTGCAGGGCTCCTCCTCTACTTTGTGATGCAGCAGAGGAAAGTATTAACTCTCAGTGTGTTCTACTTTGTCTCAGCCTCTCTCTGGAGGAGGGGCGTGTGCCACTGAAATGTGAATACTTTCCCAGCCCTGCCTTGTTTTTTCTATATTGTCCAGTAGCCAGGCTGCTTTTTTATGGATGAGGTAAGAGGTCCTTGATAAAGGGCATTATTTTGCTGGATACTTTCCAACTTTCACATGGGCCTTGCTAAGTTTTTTTCTGCATAGATTCTAGCCCCAAATTTTCAAACCTAACTGCACAAAGTTAGAGTTTTAAATCCACATTTAGGCACACACAGATAAAGGGTCTGATTTTCAGCGGCTCTGAGAAACCATAAATCCCATTGAAGCTGACAACACAGAGAAGGTGCTAATATTTAACAGAAACAGTAGAGACCTTGATATTGACCATGGCCAAAGATATATAGACATAGGAGCTCTTCTGAGTATAAAGACAACAAGGAATCTGGTGGCACCTTAAAGACTAACAGATTTATTTGAGCATAAGCTTTCGTGGGTAAAACCCCCACTTCTTCAGATGCCACTTCTTCAGAAAGCTTATGCTCAAATAAATCTGTTAGTCTTTAAGGTGCCACCGGACTCCTTGTTGTTTTTGTGGATACAGACTAACACGGCTACCCCCTGATACTTCTGAGTATAGTAACCCAGATATCATTTTCACCCCCAGATACCTGAGAAGTTTAAATACTGCTCTCTCAACCACAATTAAAAGGTCATTGAAGTCAATGGAAATTCCAACAATATTACCTTCCACTGACATATTACTTATTCATAGGTACTTGATACATCTCCAGTAATTTGTATGCTTGGGAATGGTAAGGATGGCATTGCACAGATCTATTCTTCCTTTCTAAACTGATTTTCGAGGCTGGGACATGGCCCAGACAAAATGGTTGGGACACCACAGAAATTGTTAAGGGTTTTAGATTTAAACCTGGATTTAGGCATGGAGAAGTGTCTTTCATTTGATTTGGCCCTGTCACTGAACCCTGAGAATATCATCATTTCCAACCTCTACCATTATCACCAAAAACAGAGAGGTCTTTCCATCTAGGTTTTTTAACATTTTGTACTGTCTTAAATATATATTTAATGTAAAATACAAAAGAAAGTTAAAACTGTGGGGCCTATTAGGAAATGGATATTATAGGTTGTTGTATTCTTTCCCATGGAGCTTGGGGTGGCCACCTCAGAGACTTAGAAATATCTCCTCCCATTGACTCTTCAATATAACATTGTCCTAGGTGGTTAGAACTACTCAAGTCAAGGAATCCCAGTGGTTCAGAGAGAATTTCATCAATGCTTGCACTCTAATTTCCAGCCTCCACACCAGGAAATCTAACCATGCATCTGGCCTGCTCATCAGGACTAACAAACACACTGTAACATTTGGCAAAGGAGAGATGTTATCTCAGACAAAATTTGCCTCTTGTCAGTTGGGGATATCAACTAAGGTGGATGTCCCCAAAATGTCTCAGTGCCTCCAATTCTATTCATGGTGTTCAAGTAAAGAACTTAATCTAATCTATCTATCTATCTCTCAGGCAACATCTTCCAAGCTGATCTTGAATTATTTATATCCTGAAATACAGGCACCCAGTGCTTCTGCTGCAGAGGGAGAGGAGTGGAGGAGGCTGACTTGAAAGAAAAACTTGAACCAATCTAGGCATTTTAGATTATTTGGCCCAGATGGGTGAGCATGACACAGATCCACAATCCATTTCTCTGGAGGTGGCAGCATGGCTTTCATGAGGATCTGGAGGTGCCTTGACAGTGAGACAGCACCAAGCATGGTGGTATTGGGTTCAGGCAAAATACTGTCAGGTGTAGGGGCATGCTACTCATGAGAGAGTGGTGGAGTAGGGAAGATACATCATTTCAATCTCTCTAGGATCTGCACAGGAAGGGAGAGGGCTGTTTGTGGATCCCACACAAATTTTATGTCCCCTAATCTTAGCGCAAAAAAAAGTTCAGAAAAAGGGTTGAGGTGGAAATTAGATTATAAACTTTTCAGGGCAGGAGCTGTCTTTTTGTTAGGTTTCTACAGCACCAAGCCCAATGATTGATCCATAATTGGGGCCCCTAGGTGTTACCACAATACAAATAAATAATAAAGGCTGAATGTGCCCCTTTTTCTCATGTGTGCAAGATAACCCGGTAATAATGAGGAGTTGGTTTGCATGTGTATGAGTGTGTTGGGGTACCATTAAAAGCAACTAAATATTGTGGCCCTAAAATTGAGACATCCCTCAAAATGCATTCACAGGAAAATTGCTAATTAAGTTTTTGTAATGTTTCCCAAAAAGACCTGGACTTTGAATGAAAAACCCATGTTTAAAAAGGATAAGAAATGTTGACATTAAAGAATCAGAGCATGCTCTCCACACTCGCCTTCCCAAATAGACTAAGGGGATAACATGTACTGACTCATAACATTGAATTATAAAACTAAAGAAGGATTGCTAAATGGTAAAATTAAAAGCTTTGTTACTTATATTTTAATGATTTTGTAATTACGGATAATGAATGAGTACAGATGAGGTAACACTTAGGCCAAGGCCTTGGTGGCCTAAGTGTAGTTTTGCCAATTCTTTTACATATAATTGCTGATCTGCTGAAAAGGATGTTATTGCTGAGAAAACAAAAGTAACATTGTGCTAGAAGTTTTGAGGTAAAAATACACAAGTCTGTACCAACAAAAAGCCCTTTTTTGGGGGAGGATCCAGGGCATGGTGATGTAAAATCACATGACCCAGAAACTGTAAAACCAGTAGAAAAATGCAGAAGGTGCATAATTGAAGCATGTGCATGCATAATGTACAGGTTACCTAAAACCCGAGGGATTAATATGTTAAAAGCCAATTGGATAAAGATTACATAATCTGTAATGTAGAAATGTGTTAAACATGTGCCCAAACTGGAGAACACTGGCCCAAAAACTGAATGATGGGACTGAAGGACAAGACCAAGGAATCAGACAGAGAAGACAGCAACTATCATGGAAGATGGAAGGACTACCCAGAATGTGGTAACTTGTGCTCATTTATCAGTTTCATCTTGTCTGTTATTATTTGTCTGGCATAAATATATGTCCAGACACTATAAGAGACAAATCATTCTCTCTGAAATTGTATAAATAAAAGCAAAAATTGATCAAGCCTAAACTGGGTTGACATCTGACTCAGTTCCCCAACTTTTAACTCCATGAGTATCTGTGCAGGAATATTATATTTCCATTGTGTTTGATTTTAGTAATATATTTTAACCGTTCTACACAAACTGATAAGAGTTGCATTTTCTGTTATTGATTAAACTCACTGTACCTCCATGGATCTCAGACTCTCAGTTTAGCATGACCATCATGGAGTACTCTATGCATACTGCAAACATGCAGACACAATTACCTGAATTCAGGATAACAATGGATTTCTGAATCTCCTTTCTTTTGCAAATTGGAAGCAACATGAATTTATTATGTTTAATCTTTGTATATATTTGTAAATATTTAATCTTTGTATACACTCTTGACTATAAATGGTTACAAATTTGCAACATTCTATTGGTAATCACCTGGAGTTAATGTTTGCAATATATATTCTTACAGATGTCACTGCTTCAAATGCAATTTTTGCTCTCCTCAATAATTTATTTGCCATTTTCAATTGTTTATATGAACACATAGAAGATAAGATATTGTGGCTATAGCAGACCAGAGGTCAAATCTCTGTGGATAGAATCTCAGGTTAGAGTGGAATTAATGCAGAATGGTTTCACATAAAGTAATCCAGACATGACTAAGGACGTGTTCTGTGTTTTTGTGTCTAGAACACAAACACCGCAGGGATGAGAATGATATGAATACAGAGATTGGCAATTTCTGAAAGCCCATGTGTTTACATAAGAAATAGCAGTGCCCAGAAGAGTGCATAGAATAACTATGGTATTGGAGGCATTGAGGCCAATTGCCAGAATAGTTCTTCTTTTCACCCCGTTATTAATTTTTTATTGAATTTTTCATTAATGCGACCTGATTTATACATTTGTTTTTAGTACAGATTAATATCTATAGCAAAACCTCAAGCCCAACAAATTCTCAAAAATGGGTTTTTCCCCCACATGAAAGCTCTACGGCCTGCATGCCTCACTGAGGTAAAACTTCCATTGGTTTCAATGGGAGTTTTTCTAATCTGAGGACTGCAGGATCTGTCTCTACAGAAACAGAGAGAAGGATTAAATTGGAAGTAGGCTCAGATCCTTCCTAAAAATAAAAATATAGGAGCCTACAATAGGACTCTGGGCTGAGATTTTCAGAGGAGCCTAGGTGGGATTTTCAAAAGTGCCATCATGATTTAGGACAATGAGACCTATGCTCCTAAATCATGTAGGCACTTTTGAAATCCTGCTTCCAAATCCCACTGAGATGCAATACAATTTAGGCTCCTCGCTGCCTTATTTAGCTTTCTAAAAAGTAAGCTGATTTTCAAAAGTGCCAAGCCCTGTGGTCACTAAGAGCTGCTGTATGCTCTGAGCTTTTGAAAATCAGGCTAGGTAAGGATACTCATGAGTACCTCAGTGAGTTACGGTCCCAACTCCCACTTACTTTCAGTGGGAAGGCACTTTTGAAAGTCCCATTCTCAAAGCCCAAGAAGAGATTTAGAAGCCTGATGTTAGGGTCCTACTTTTGAAAATATTGACCATAAACTAAATTAAGTAAGGAACATAGTATAAATTTAAGCCATGAAGGTAGATTCTTTATTTCCTTTCCAGAACCACAGTGGGTGCTTCTATTCTATATATTTCTTTATGGTGTTGAAAAGTCTAGTTCTGGTTCTTTAGGTGAATTGACCGCTGGACTATATAAGCTAGCTGTGGTTTTCAAACTGGATTATGCATACCCCTAGGGTACGCGGGCTCTCGTCAGGAGGCATGCAAGAAAAATCCTGTAATGGCAGACAACATGTTTTATTTAGTAAGACTTGGCAATCTAATCATAGGTATATGATGACCCTATCGTAGATGAGGGTATGTGATAGACTACATTATTTGGAAAGGATACTCAGCCTAAAAAAAGTATGAAAACCATTGAAATAAGGGGATTCTACCATCTCTAGTATTTATTCTTTATGTTAGAGGCATGTGTACCTAAGTGAGATGCTGCCTACAACTCAGCCTATCTGGTTGTTAATCCTCACTTTTACACAATGAGTCACTTCCCTGTGCCACCATTATGCTGTCTCTTTTCACTACTGCACATATCTGAATGAACAGGGCTATCCTACTATCTCCTGGAGGTCAGTTTTACCTGCAGTAGTAGAAAATTAAGGACTGCTCACAAAATATTCATGGTCTTCTCAGACTGGAAGTGTTTTAAGACACTCCCTATTACCACAAATAATACAAGATGAGAGAGCACTTTTATATGGCTGGAAATATTCCTAGATAACAACCCCAAGAGATGGTCCTGGCTCCCACACCATAATGCTATTGAAAAGGGTTTCTTCTAATGTTGAAGCTATTCCTTACATGCTTCTGGAATCATCTTCTAGTTTGGGACATATTACAATCATTTTCAAAATATGAGAAAAAACAAAGATTATATGCTCTGGCCCTAATTTTTAAAATGGACCTTAACTTCTCTGCTCACAAACTAGTTTTCATGCAGGGAGTTGCAGGCACAAATAGTTAAGACATAAAGATATGATTGCTCTCTATAAATATATCAGAAGGATAAATACCGGAGAGGGAGAGGAATTATTTAAGCTCAGTACCAATGTGGACACAAGAACAAATGGATATAAACTGGCCACCAGGAAATTTAGACTAGAAATTAGATGAAGGTTTCTAACCATCAGAGGAATGAAGTTTTGGAATAGCCTTCTAAGGGAAGCAGTGGGGGCAAAAGATCTATCTGGCTTTAAGATTAAACTTGATAAGTTTATGGAGGAGATGATATGATGGGATACATGGTTTTGGTAATTAAATATTCATGGTAAATAGGCCCAATGGCCTGTGATGGGATATTAGATGGGGTGGGATCTGAGTTACCCAGGAAAGAATTTTCTGTAGTATCTGGCTGATGAATCTTGCCCATATGCTCAGGGTTTAGCTGATCACCATATTTGGAGTCGGGAAGGAATTTTCCTCCAGGGCAGATTGGAAGAGGCCCTGGAGGTTTCTCGCCTTCCTCTGTAGCATGGGGCACGGGTCACTTGCTGGAGGATTCTCTGCTCCTTGAAGTCTTTAAACTACGATTTGAGGACTTCAATAGCACAGGTATAGGTGTGAGGTTTTTTGCAGGAGTGGTGGGTGAAATTCTGTGGCCTGTGTTGTGCAGGAGGTCAGACTAGATGATCATAATGGTCTCTTCTGACCTAAATATCTATGAATATATGACAGAATGTAGATATCTAACAAAACCTCATAGAATCATAGAAGAATCATAGAAGATTAGGGTTGGAAGAGACATCAGGAGGTCATCTAGTCCAACCCCCTGCTCAAAGCAGTACAAACCCCAACTAAATCTTCCCAGTCAGGATTTTGTCAAGCCAGGCCTTGAAAAACCTCTTAGGATGGCGATTCGACCACCTCTCTAGGTAACGCATTCCAGTGCTTCACCACTCTCCTAGTGAAATAGTTTTTCCTAATATCCAACCTAGACCTCCCGCATTGCAACTTGAGACCATTGCTTCTTGTTCTGTCATCTGCTACCACTGAGAACAGCCTAGCTCCATCCTCTTTGGAGCCCCCCTTCAGGTAGTTGAAGGCTGCTATTAAATCCCTGCCACGCTTCTCTTCTGCAGACTAAACAAGCCCAGTTCCCTCAGCCTCTCCTCGTAAGTCTTGTGCCCCAGCCCCCTAATCATTTTCATTGCCCTCTGCTGTACTCTTTCCAATTTGTCCACATACTTTCTGTAATGGGCGGGGCGGGAGGGGAAGAGACTGGATGCAATACTCCAGATGTGGCCTCACCAGTGCTGAATAGAGGGGAATAATCACTTCCCTCGATCTGCTGGCAGTGCTCCTACTAATGCAGCTCAATATACCATTAGCCTTCTTGGAAACAAGGGCATATCCAGCTTCTTGTCCCCTGTAATCCCCAGGTCCTTTTCTGCAGAACTGCCGCTTAGCCAGTCAGTCCCCAGCCTGTAGCAGTGCATGGGATTTTTCCATCCTAAGTGCAGAACTCTGCACTTGTCCTTGTTGAACCTCATCAGATTTCTTTTGGCCCAATCCTCCAATTTGTCTAGGTCACTCTGGACCCTATCCTTACCCTCCAGCATATCTACCTCTCCCCCAAGTTTAGTGTCATCTGCGAACTTGCTAAGGGTGCAATCCATCCCATCATCCAGATCATTAACAAAGATGTTGAACAAAACTGGCCCCAGGACCGACCCCTGGGGCACTCCGCTTGATACTGGCTGCCAATCTAGACATCGAGCTATTGATCACTACCCATTGAACCCAACGAACTAGCCAGCTTTCTATCCACCTTATAGTCCATTCATCCAATCCATACTTTTTTAACTTGCTGGCAAGAATACTGTGGTAGACGGTATCAAAAGCTTTTGCTAAAGTCACCCATTTGTGGGTACAATCAGATATTGGAGTTAGAGGCTTACATGAACATTTACACCTACAAATTTGCATTTACATTTCCGGATACTAGTTGGGAGAATCTGCAAGGGAGGCCACATTTTAAAAAAATCAGAATCCCTTGTGAAATAGCTTCTTCAGCTGGGATAATGTAATACATGCCATAGTGCCCATGCCTGAAATATACCAAGTACTATAAAAGTTATTGTATATCTGGAGACATCTGAACCCTCAAGTAGATACCTCAGAATTATCTCAATACAGAATATACAGTAAAAGAGGGGGAATGAAGGAGGAAAGGAAAGGAACTGGAGGGGCAGGGGCATTTATTCCAATCTGCTAATCCCCATAAATGTCTTCCCCCAGGTAGCCAGGAGAAAAGTTGCACTATACATAAACTAACATTGTTCACATTAGGTTATCAGTGTCCAAATTATTGTTGCAGGTAAACTGGATTAGCTTTTGTTGTGCACTCCAAAAGGATTCTTAGCCATGTTTAGCAGAGCAGAATCCAGTACCTTATGTTTGGCATGGTTTTGTTTTCCCAGTTTGTTGGGATAATGTTTTCACTGCCAGGATAGCGCTCAAGAACCATTTTTTTAATTTAATAAGATTATAAAGAAGATTACTGTGTCCTAGCAACAAAATAGTACCATCTGAATCTATATCAATACTCAGCCACAATTACATTGTTTTTATGACTTTCTTCCCAAAAGAGGGCTAAGATATCTACCTCTATGATATCTTCCCAGAGCATATGCACGCACATTGTCTTTTGCTAATACTCCCATATAATGTATTTATGTTGGAGCCCAGTAAATTCTATAGAATCTTTTATCTGGACTAGCTCTAGAACGTATACCTACAAAACAGTTCTGACCAGTGGTGCTTTCCCAGTAATTTTAAGGGGTTGCTTTTTAAAGTCATCTTCATGTTCAGAATTGTTTCATGCGCAAAAACTTATGTTAAAATGTAGCATATAAGGCATCAGCCGTCCTGCTAAGCAAGCTCCATTATTGTACTGTCACTGGAAGAGAACTCAATATTTATTTAATTACAGCTGTGTAATGTCCCTTCATTCAAAGATATTTCCATATCTCAAACACCAGAGATTAAATTCTTCTACAAAGTTAGTAAACTGCTTGATTCCTTCATTTTATCAATGTCATGCAGTGTAATTGTCAGAAGCAGAACATTTTCTCATACTTATGTGAGGTCTATGCACAGGAAAAGTTGGATGAACTTTTGGTGCCCTCTCCCTTTATCCAACTAGGTATTTGACAGCATTATAATACCATAGATATTTGATATATTACAAATATTTGGATGCAAAAGGATTTTATAGCATGGAAACACTATTTAGTTGTCTTAAGGCTTCTGTCATTATAAATGATATTTGCATCCCACATTTTCCAATAACATAAGAACATGACAAGGCTGTCCACAATCCCCCATGTTATTTATTTTGACTAAAAACCACTGATGGAATATTAAGAGTCAGATAAATTATGCAACAAATGTTGCTATTTTTAGAAAGTCAGCAACGTTGTTTAATGAACCAGTTTTATCAGGTCCTTGAGCAGTAACATCTGCATGGATGCAAAAATCTGAGAGGTGGAACTAAATAATATTATGGTCATATTCGCCTGTGTTTCAAACCCTGATCTATCTATCTCATGCATATGTGAATATATTAAGTTTTATTCCTGTCTTTCCAAATTCAGAATTAATTAGACAAAAATGAGAATTGATACAAGTTCCACATTTTTTCCCTCAGGCCTCTGCATCACAGGGGGAAGTTCTCCTGTGTAATATGACAAATTTGAGACAAAAATCTGGCCATTTAAGGTATGTCTACACTGCAATTAGACACCCACAGCTGGCACATGACAGCTGACTTGGGCTCGCAGGGCTTGAGCTATGGGGATGTTTAGTTGCAGAGTAGACTTCCGGGTTTGGGCTGGAGCCTGGGCTCTAAGGCCCTAGAAGGTGTCAGGGTCCCATAACTTGGGCTGCAGCCCGAGCCTGAACACCTACACTGCAATTAAGCAGCTTGCAGCCCAAACCCCGTGAGCTTTTGTCAGCTGGCATGGGCCAGCTGCGGGTATCTAATTGCAATGTAGACATGCCCAAAGGTCACTTCTGAATTGGGTAACATCATGACTACCTCTCCTGAGAAAGGACACCAGAGAAGGAAAGCTCTTGGAGATGCTATCTTGCTCAAGATATTTAGATACGTATTTTACTATTGGGAAAAGCTTTTTGATTATTTTAAGGGAAAGACTGGAGAACTAAGAGCACTTTGATCACCAAGAACCTTTGGGGCATTGCGATTTATGTAACTTTTGTGTTTGCTGATGTAATAAACACTCCCTTATTTATTTCTCAGTTACATTATTTCTGGGATGAACACGTGAGTAGTCCAACTGACGTCAGCTGAAAGACTTCCATGCTTAAAATTAAGCACGTGCATAAGAGCTTGCAGGATCAGGCCGAGAAGAATGGCATTTTCAGCAAAGGGTCCTCTAATATGCAATGCACTTCCTTCTTCAGTTTGCAAAAGTCCTAATTGGTTGACTTTTATGTCATGCTGCAAAGCTAATCCATTCATCCTCTTTTTTTAGGTGGAAAGGATGAGCAAGTGGGTAAAGGTAGTGGGAATATTTTGGTTTTGGAGTGATCCTGCAGGCATGCAGCTTGCTGGAATGTGCACTGGATTCATATATTTTAAGGCCAGAAGGGATTGTATTGATTAGCTAGTGTGACCTCCTGTATAATACAGGCTTGAATACATTTTTATTGCATGAGTAATGCTATCATGAAGGCTACTAATGACTAGTAATGCTAGCTCCAACTAGTGTTACTCATCAATTATACCATTACTGTAATGTAATGTAACACCATTACTGAGCCAAAGTGCCTTCAGGTTGAGTACCGGCTGGAATATGTTTTCATTGCATGAGTAATGCTATCATGCAGGCTACTGCTGGATGAATAACTGCAAAGGAATGATGAGAGTGTTGTACAGATATGTTAAATATTAGTGGAAACTGGGCTTTTAAATATTTAATTTCAAAATTTCCATAAATAGGCTTCATCTGCATTAAGAGCTAGAGATGTGATTCCCTTGCTCATGTACACATACTTGCACCAGCTGCTATCAAAACCCACCTGAATCCCATGGATATATATTCAGCATGGGTCAGCCATGCCTCTGCTGCCACTACCCATGCTATATCAGCTACACTACTGTTTATACTAGAGGTAGCACGAGTATGTGGACACAAGCAGGGGACATACTCCTAGCTTCTCATAGTATAGACATAGCCATATGGCAGGGACGGTGCCTCCCATTCTTAATTTCTAGGCTACAAATGTTAGGAAACTAAAGGACATGTTTGCTGACATAGGATCAGGCCTAAGTCGGGATTTTTGGCATCATATGCTACTTGATCGTTTTCTACCCTGCACATTCATATTCCTATTGGAAGTTAAGTGCATTTAACACTCTGTAGCTCAGGCAGTAGAAGCTCATTCACTGACAATGCTATGCTGTTCTTCCTCATGACAATCAGTAAGGGCCAGATTTTCTAAAAACTAGTTGTGACTTAAGCACCTTAGATTGCATAGCCAGACTTTGAGAAATTCTCAGTGCCCAGCATCTCCCATGAGAACAGTAGACAGCATTGCCCCCAACAGACAAGAAGTTGTGGACAAACTCTACCACAGCAAACTGCCTTCACTGGGGTGCATGTTGTCTAGGGGAGTGGTTCTCAAAGCTAGTCTGCCGCTTGTTCAGGGAAAGCCCCTGGCAGGCTGGACCAGTTTGTTTACCTGCCACATCCACAGGTTCGGCCGATTGCAGCTCCCACAGGCTGCGGTTCGCCACTCCAGCTCAATGGGGGCTGCGGGAAGTGGCACGGACCAAGGGACTTGCGGGGCGCCCTTCCCACAGCCCCCATTGGCCTGGAGTGGTGAACCGTGGCTAGTGGGAGCCACGATCGGCTGAACCTGAAGATGCGGCAGGTAAACAAACCGGTCCGGCTCGTCAGGGGCTTTCCCTGAACATGCGGCAGACCAGCTTTGAGAACCACTGCTTTAGGGTCTTGTGCCTGGATTTGTCCTACCAGAAGACTAGGCCAATCGGGGCGGTGGGGGTGGGGTGGGGTGGGGTGGGGGAGAGGGCCATTTGGCCTGGGCCTCAAGCTCAAAGGGAGTCTCAAATTTAGACACTTGTTAATTTTTTGGCATTTGATAAATTTCACAACTTGTTTTTATGAGCATCCCTATTGGACCAAAATGTGACATACTCTCTCAGCTTAGAGCTGCAAATTTAAGCAAATAAGAGATGTGATTTGGTAAAAGATGTAATGTTTTTGTTAACTGGTATAGATTTTGTCATATTAAAGGGTTAAAAATGTTCATAAATATGAATAGAAATATATTGGTTCTGATGGCACAAGATTAGACTGTGATGAACGTGTCCTCTCAGATGAGCTGATTATATAAATAAACCACTACTATTGGCTGGTGCTGGATCAAGTGCTTGTTGAAAGGTAGAGAATTGTTACATTTTAGTGTCTTTATAGTTTTACATCTAGTTGACTAAGGAATTATTTTATGTGTGAGAATTCCTCATTATTATCTTCATATGGTAGCTAAAAGAGGTGACTTGTTGGTTGGCTGAGCCCTAGCTTGGTAGCTTGGCCATCATCATAGGCTTTCGTAGGCTATAGGCCCAGATTCATGGTGAAAGTTTGTGAGTACAAACTTGTACAGTGAGTTTCGTGAGGACACACGTTTGAAATTTTTGGACATTATCCCTCAGTCTGTATCCATGTCTGTTTTTACTGTGTATATGTCATTCCTTTGTCTTAACCTGGCCTGTTATATTACACTTGTGTGGTTGAGTTTTGATTCAGTGATAAGGATAATAACCTGTCTGTTTAATTTTGTGATCTTAATTAGTATTCCTTCATTTTAAGTCTTTTCAACATTTGTGTACTATTCAGCATTTGTGTACATGTTTACAGTAGGACATTTCAAGTGCAGATAAGCTACTTATTTACAGCAGCATATTTCAAATGTGGATAGGCTACATATTGACCAGTATAGATCACTATGAAGATATCTTCCCCGAAGCTCCATTGGCCGTGGTTCCCCATTCCCAGCCAATGGGATCTGCAGTGGGCAGTGCCTGGAGGTGCGGCCAGGGCAACACACAGATCCCTGTGGCCCCCCTCCCCGCAGGTTCTGGCCACTTCCCTGAGTGGAGCGGGGGCACGGTGGGCAGGCAGGCGGGGAGCCTGCCCTGCCCCTGGTGTGCGCCAGGCCGGAGCCCACCCCCTGAATCCCTCCTGCAGCCGAACCCCCTGCTGCACCCCACACTCCTCCTGCACCCCGACCCCCTGCTCTGAGCCCCCTGCCACACCCGCACCCCTCCTGCACCCCAACCCCCTGCCCTGAGCCCCCTGCCATACCCTGCACCCCTCCTGCACCCCCTGGGGGCAGGGAGGGGGCGGAGTTGGGGTGGGGATTTCAGGGAAGGAGTGGAGTGGGGGCGGGGCCAGGGCAGTGGTGGGGGTCAGGGATGTGGCCCTCGGGTCAATGTACTAGTCCTCGTGTGGCCCTCATGGTCATTTGAGTTTGAGATCCCTGCTATAGATCACTGTAGATCACCAGTATAGATCACTATAGATCACACATATAGATCACTATGAAGAGGAGATTTGAAAGTGGTGCAAGCAAGAGATGGTGAAAACAACTGAGTTAAGCAGCAGCTAAGAGCTCAAAGCCAATAACTTCATTTCTCAAACCACTGGAAAACACAACTTACCCAACAAACAATGCTAAAGATAATAAAAACTCCGCAACTGCAACAGGTGATATTTCAATGACAATATCTGAACATGAGGACAGTAGTCAGGAAGGAGATGGGCCAACAGTAACAAATGCAGCAGAAGATCCTGTGTACGATCAAAAAACTCAACAGCAACAGGAAGACAGCAGTTCTGCAGAAAAGGACCTAGGGGTTACAGGGGTTACAGCTGGATATGGGTCAACAGTGTGCCCTTGTTGCCAAGAAGGCCAATGACATTTTGGGATGTATACGTAGGGGCATTGCCAGCAGATCGAGGGACGTGATCATTCCCCTCTATTTGACATTGGTGAGGCCTCATCTGGAGTACTGTGTCCAGTTTTGGGCCCCAAACTACAAGAAGGATGTGGAAAAATTGGAAAACATTCAGCAGAGGGCAACAAAAATGATTAGGGGTCTGGAACGCGTGACTTATGAGGAGAGGCTGAGGGAACTGGGATTGTTTAGTCTGCGGAAGAGAAGAATGAGGGGGGATTTGATAGTTGCTTTCAACTACCTGAAAGGGGGTTCCAAAGAGGATGGATCTAGACTGTTCTCAGTGGTAGCTGATGACACAACAAGGAGTAATGGTCTCAAGTTGCAGTGGGGGAGGTTTAGGTTGGATATTAGGAAAAGCTTCTTCACTAGGAGGGTGGTGAAACACTGGAATGTGTTACCTAGGGAGGTGGTGGAATCTCCTTCCTTAGATATTTTTACGGTCAGGCTTAACAAAGCCCTGGCTGGGATGATTTAGTTGGGGATTGGTCCTGCTTTGAGCAGGGGGTTGGACTACGTGACCTCCTGAGGTCCCTTCCAATCCTGATAGGCTATGATTCTATGTAGATCTTACACAGCAAGAGCAACTCATGAGTATTACAAGTTTGACTGTGACTGACATTGGAATTATTGACAAGAGCAATGCTGCCTAAATGCATTTTTTTCTTCAAATTAGATATTTTGAAATTCCAAGTAACATTCCCCGAGATGCTAATAATCATGCTTTCCCTACTCATCTGCTGACAAAAACTCTTCCAAATGGTGAGACCTGCTCAAGAGACTGGTTATGCTGGAGTACGGAAAAACAATCTCTTTACTTTGCACCCTGCTTCATTTTGAACAAAAGTGCTGCAAATGCATCAATTCTTTATGCTCAATGAGGATGGAGCATCAACAGAGGTTGGAGGAAGTTGAAAGACTGAATACCATCACATGAGAGTTCAATGTCACACAAAGAAAAACTATGTTGCATGGAAATCATCAGTTGAGAATTTACTCTTGACTGAACTCTCTAAGAAACTGATAACTGGAAAAAGAAAAGGAGTACTTGTGGCACCTTAGAGACTAACCAATTTATTTGAGCATGAGCTTTATATACACACAGAGAATATGAAACAATACCTCCTCCCACCCCACTTCCTGAAAAAGCACAAGATCAAATCCGCACAGACACACCCCTGGAACCCCGACCTGGGATATTCTATCTACTACCCAAGATCCATAAACCTGGAAATCCTGGGCGCCCCATCATCTCAGGCATTGGCACCCTGACAGCAGGATTGTCTGGCTATGTAGACTCCCTCCTCAGGCCCTACGCTACCAGCACTCCCAGCTACCTTCGAGACACCACTGACTTCCTGAGAAAACTACAATCCATCGGTGATCTTCCTGATAACACCATCCTGGCCACTATGGATGTAGAAGCCCTCTACACCAACATTCCACACAAAGATGGACTACAAGCCGTCAAGAACACTATCCCCGATAATGTCACGGCTAACCTGGTGGCTGAACTTTGTGACTTTGTCCTTACCCATAACTATTTCACATTTGGGGACAATGTATACCTTCAGATCAGCGGCACTGCTATGGGTACCCGCATGGCCCCACAGTATGCCAACATTTTTATGGCTGATTTAGAACAACGCTTCCTCAGCTCTCGTCCCCTAAAGCCCCTACTCTACTTGCGCTATATTGATGACATCTTCATCATCTGGACCCATGGAAAAGAAGCCCTTGAGGAATTCCACCATGATTTCAACAATTTCCATCCCACCACCAACCTCAGCCTGGTCCAGTCCACACAAGAGATCCACTTCCTGGACACTACAGTGCTAATAAACAATGGCCACATAAACACCACCCTATACCGGAAACCTACTGACCGCTATTCCTACCTGCATGCCTCCAGCTTTCACCCTGACCACACCACACGATCCATCGTCTACAGCCAAGCTCTGCGATACAACCGCATTTGCTCCAACCCCTCAGACAGAGACAAACACCTACACGATCTCTGTCAAGCTTTCTTACAACTACAATACCCACCTGCAGAAGTAAAGAAACAGATTGATAGAGCCAGAAGAGTTCCCAGAAGTTACCTACTACAGGACAGGCCTAACAAAGAAAATAACAGAACGCCACTAGCGGTCACCTTCAGCCCCCAACTAAAACCCCTCCAACGCATTATTAAGGATCTACAACCTATCCTAAAGGATGACCCAACACTCTCACAAGTCTTGGGAGACAGGCCAGTCCTTGCCTACAGACAGCCCCGCAACCTGAAGCAAATACTCACCAACAACCACATACCACACAACAGAACCACTAACCCAGGAACTTATCCTTGCAACAAAGCCCGTTGCCAATTGTGCCCACATATCTATTCAGGGGACACCATCACAGGGCCTAATAACATCAGCCACACTATCAGAGGCTCGTTCACCTGCACATCCACCAATGTGATATATGCCATCATGTGCCAGCAATGCCCCTCTGCCATGTACATTGGTCAAACGGGACAGTCTCTACGTAAAAGAATAAATGGACACAAATCAGATGTCAAGAATTATAACATTCATAAACCAGTCGGAGAACACTTCAATCTCTCTGGTCACGCAATCACAGACATGAAGGTCGCTATCTTAAAACAAAAAAACTTCAAATCCAGACTCCAGCGAGAAACTGCTGAATTGGAATTCATTTGCAAATTGGATACTATTAATTTAGGCTTAAATAGAGACTGGGAGTGGCTAAGTCATTATGCAAGGTAGCCTGTTTCCTCTTGTTTTTTCCTACCCCCCCCCCCCCAGATGTTCTGGTTTAACTTGGATTTAAACTTGGAGAGTGGTCAGTTTAGATGAGCTATTACCAGCAGGAGAGTGAGTTTGTGTGCGTATGGGGGTGGGGGGATGTGAGAAAACCTGGATCTATGCAGGAAATAGCCCGACTTGATTATGTAAAGAGTTGTCACTTTGGATGGGCTATCACCAGCAGGAGAGTGAATTTGTGTGGGGGGGTGGAGGGTGAGAAAACCTGGATTTGTGCTGGAAATGGCCCACCTGTTGATCACTTTAGATAAGCTATTACCAGCAGGACAGTGGGGTGGGAGGAGGTATTGTTTCATATTCTCTGTGTGTATATAAAGTCTGCTGCAGTTTCCACGGTATACATCTGATGAAGTGAGCTGTAGCTCACGAAAGCTCATGCTCAAATAAATTGGTTAGTCTCTAAGGTGCCAC
The DNA here is from genome assembly GCF_965140235.1 of Caretta caretta. Taxonomy (NCBI): domain Eukaryota; kingdom Metazoa; phylum Chordata; order Testudines; family Cheloniidae; genus Caretta; species Caretta caretta. The sequence goes on along the minus strand of NC_134214.1, from coordinate 69,290,261 downwards.
AAGTACTCCTTTTCTTTTTGCGAATACAGACTAACACGGCTGTTCCTCTGAAACCTGATAACTGGAAAAAACTTCTTGAGTGCATCCTGAATGTCATCCTTTGTCTTTCTGAGCAGGGGGAAAAAAACTTTTGAAGTGATAATCAACATGGCAGAGGGGCATTGCTGGCACATGATGGCCCCTCTGCCATGTACACAGACAGTCTCTATGCAAAAGAATAAATGGACACAAATCTGACATCAGAATCATAACATTCAAAACCCAGTAGGAGAACACTTCAACCTCTCTAATCACTCAGTGACAGACTTAAAGGTGGCAATTTTGCAACAGAAAAGCTTCAAAAACAGACTCCAAGGAGAAGCTGCTGACCTTGAATTAATATGCAAACTAGATACCATTAAATTAGGTTTGAACAGAGACTGGGAATGGCTTGGTCATTACACTAATTGAATCTATTTCTCCATGTTAAGTATCCTGTAAACTGTCCGAAATGGGCCGTCTGGATTATCTTTTCAAAAGTTTTTTTTCCCCTGCTGATAATAGCTCCCCTTAATTAATTAGCCTCTGACAATTGGTATGGGTACTTCCACCTTTTTATGTTCTCTGTATGTATAAATACCTTCTTACTATATGTTCCATTCTATGCATCTGATGAAGTGGGCTGTAGTCCACCGAAGCTTATGCTCAAATAAATTTGTTAGTCTCTAAGGTGCCACAAGTACTCCTATAATAATGTGAGTATATTATAAAATACCGAGGCAGAAAAAATACTGCTGCAGATATGACCAATACAGTTACATCCTTCAAAATATCATCGTTAGAACTTGCCAGTTGATGTGCTAAACTAGCACAGAAGTCATTGGGCCTGCCTGTCTCTCCTACAGTAGCTCTACAATGCCATACACTTGCTAAATTTAATGAGTGATTCCTAACTTAAGCCTGATCCTGCAACCATTTATGCACGTGCACATAAGGGCTTGCAGGTTCAAGGCTTTGTGCCAATGTAAGAGAAAGAAAAATAAGTCCTATTGTGTATTGACAGAAAGGAAGTTCTAGTTTAATAACTGCAACTAAATTAATAGAAACAAAGACAATGCAGTTCTTACTTTTCATCAACTGTGTGTGTTAATGCTCCAGAGGGCTCTCTAAATCCATAAAGCAGCGTGTGTACGTACTTTATAAATCTGTGGTGCCCATATGTTTATCAGTTTTCTTCTATTTTAGTAAGCCCAAAGCACTTTGTTATTGGGCTCAAAATAAACAAAAGAATACTGTCAATAGCATGCTTCCTAATCACATACCTAGAGACTTTTCAAAGGGAACAAACATAAATCCCCGTTCTTCTCCCCAATAAAGAAAAATCAAATGAGGTGAGGGATCTCTTTAATTTAGGCTACCAACCCTGTTTCTATATCCAGAATGTTAGACTGAGAAGTCTCTGCATTAACATCGGAGGGATGGAGAATTGTTCATTTTGATTCTGCTCTACAAGACTAAACAGGGACTATGCTTCTGTCTTAACTGATGTAAAACAGTTGTAACTCCACTAAAGTCAGTAGTTAGGATGGTGTAAGTGAGAAGAGAATCAGGCTTAGGTGATCTTCCCCTGAGGAGTTTACAGTTCAATAAGCTGAACATAGACAGACGGACTGGAGCAGCTGCAAAATGTTACAGCTGCTGCTATAGAACAAGGCAACAATACTACATGTATGCTCTTCGCAAATCTGATTATACTAATTTTTACTGGTGTTTCTGAAGCATTGTGGATACACAATACTAGTGTGCACAATACGATGTTGTCACAGAAGTGGTCTGGCTGTACTTGACCCCAGTCTGTACGCTTGTCTTGCTTTGTGCATTAAAAAGGGCAGTGTGATGAATACGAAATCAAGAGGGTGGATGCTAGAGATAGACAAACCAATTTAGATGAAACAAGCTTCAGCTGATCTGCCAATGATGACAACCCCAATACCCTGCTTGTTTGTATATTACTGGTAGTTATTATTTGTATCACCATAGTGCGTAGGAGCCCTAGTCTAGGATTAGAACCTTGTTATGCTATATGCAAACCCCCTATGCATGGAACATCCTTCTTATGCTAATCCACAAGGATGCTTTATCTTCTCCTCATAATTCAGATCCCTCTTCAAGATCTGCTTCTTCCTACAAGAAATTGTCCAGCTGAAGTACAGATTTTTTTTTTAAAAAAGCCCTTTTTACTCTATCACATCGCAAATTAGCCCTTTCAAATAACTGCATTGATAATGCACCTTTCCTCCCTCCAACCTCCACCTACTTTCTTAGTACCCAACCATTTGGTTATGTTTGAAAGAGGGCCTGATCTGGCATGTGAGTACTCACTTGGGACTATTGACATGCTTGGAATTATTTATGTGCATCCATACAGAACCTGCAAATACATATGCACATGATTAGCATTAAACATTCCCATTAAATTTAATGGGACTACTCACATGAATAAAATTAGGCACATATTAGCAGGAGCGGGTCCTTACGTTGTGACCCCCTTGGGGCAGGGATCATGTGATTTTACCTTTGTCATGAGGAACCTTTTGGATGCTTTGAAAAATAGAAATAACTAACATTCATCCAGAACTCAGGATAAAACCCATGCTCAAGTCTACGAGGGCTGAAAACATTTGGTAAATTAAACAAATTCACTCATATTTATCAGGCTTAGGAAGAAGAAAGAGAAAAACAGAGACAACATTCCAGTGATATTTCCATTCTAGACCGAGACCAACAATGCTGAGTCCTGGACAATCCTCAAGATCCTGTTCTCACTTGCAGAAACTTATTTGTGAAATTCCTAGTCTGAAAGAAGCCCCAATACGCTACGAACTGCAGACAGATAAATAGCATTTAGCAACAGATAATGCAACCCTAAAAACAGGGGACAAATATATTCATGGGCTTTGGAAATTAGTGAATATTTATCAGCAGAGGACAGATGAGTTTAGATGGGAGAGGAAGAGTTGGGGATTTCATAGCTTCTCCAATATAGAATCAATCACTTTCCACATGATTTCTAGACCAAGCTTCCTTTAGTAACAGAAGGGCTGATGAGCCACTAACTCCCTGCAGATTTCACTTGGAAGTATTTAAAATCTTTCTGGCCCTCTGCTTAGACCCCCCTTTGCTGCAGCCCTGCTGAAATACTGCTTTCCAAGCAATCACCTAGTCTTGAATTCAGGTCTGACAAGGACAAGAGGGAGTGAGCACAGGATACATCATAGGTTTTTAGTACATGCTCCCAGTGATGCTTTTGAGTGGAAGGGTTTTCTGATGTATGGAAAGGAGGGTTGGGGGCAGATAAGATGCTGGGTATTTTGGTAAATGCTGGTGAAGGCAACAAAAGTTCAGTTCCCCTGGATTCTCTGTGGGTGATAAATGTCAAGGTAATTAGTCAGGGCTGATTACTGGAGAGTCCAAGTCTGCCTTTTTTGGCCTTATGTGTCTATAAATAAATAGTTTTAATAGCAAAGGCCTGCGCCTGGAGTGGACCTGTTCTGCCAAGCTAAGGTTGAGTTCTGTCAGAATGAGAAGTGTTTTTCAACTTCTGAATTTCCAAGTTGCTGTGCTGTCAAACAGAGTTCCATTTTCCTTTAAAAGGGGATACAGTTCTTGCTATCAAACACATTGTCATCTGCTTTACAGTACATTTGCAACACCTCAAGCACAGGCATTTAGAACAATCCAGTAACAGCTCTGGCTTCTGCGTACCATAACTATGTTAGCCTTTACTAGAAGCTAAGTCAGGGAGAATTTTAGTCTTCAGGTCATCACATCTCTGTGCTATTAGCCTGTTCTGAAAGCCAAGCTTGGCATGAGATGCCACATCTCACATTGAGAAGTGGCAACTAGTAAGCTGGACCTACTTCTGGCTCACACACAGGGAGGATGCTTTAGTGACTCTGCCAACAGTCATAGTGGGACTAAAATGGCCATGAATTGGATCATTGCTAGAATATGGGAGCTAAAGCAGAAGGCAATTAATTTTTTAGCTCTTCTCTACCCACATGAGGAGAGGATGTGTAAATGACAATTATCATGACTAATACTGCTACTTAGTATTTTCATTTCTATTTATAGAACAAAAGCCTTATACTCTATGCTAGACACCTTTGTTATAACTCAAAGATAGTGAGTCAGCAGTAGCTCAACTCCCAAAAATCAGAAAACAATTATCCAGAGATAAAATAAAAACTCAACTAATATAGACAACATTCTTGTGATATTTCCACTCTAGCTGCAAGCACCAGCTGCTATTGTGGGCCCACAGGTCTGGGCAAAGATGGGCCTTGCAACAGAGTCTCTAAAGGATGGATTTTGGCTCTTTAGAACCACGGTGGAAGGAAGTGGGGTGTTCTTTGTGAGGGCCCTTGAGTTTACAACCTGCCACTGCCACTTCACTCTTTTATACTGCGTGGGCTTCACTGCCTCCACATAGGCAGTCTCTCATGCAGGCAGGTCCTAACCAATCAGGGCTCTGTGAATCAAAATACCAACAAACTAAACTCTGCCTAGAAAACAACAGCCAGCCAGTACAGATCACAGCAGTAGTGTCATCTGCGTCCAGTGGGAGAAGCCACTTAATAAACAGTCTGCTTAGGGTTGCCAGTTTTGGTTGGGTGTATTCCTGGAGGTTTCATCACATGACAATCTTCAATTAAAGATTAATTTTTAATTCCTGGAGACTCCAGGACAATCCTGGAGGGTTGGCCAAAGAAAATTTTGAAATTATTTTCTTTATATCTATGTGGCCTAAAAGGCCAGGTCCTGCATGTCTCTCTCTCCCCACCCACTGGGTGTGAGAAAATACATAAGGACCAGGAGAAGAACACATTTAGCACAATAAAATAAATCTGGTCTATAGCAAATTATTTCATTGATCAGATCAAATCTGAATTCATTTTTTGTAGTAGTGCAAATGCATTTGCACAATTCTAATGCTCTAAGATACATACAGAAAGCATCATCATTAGAAATGGAACACAGAAGACAATGGAATCGATTGGGAAGTTTCTTAGGTTATGTAGGTCTTCTGATCAGGAAAGAATGCTCGCTGATTTTCCTTAGCTCTTTTGAAAAATTTCAGACTCTCATTGCAGGCCTTCTAAGAAATTCTACTGTTTAACCATCTCTTCTATTTTTAGGAGTGACAAAAGTAAATAAATAATATTAAAATACAGGGGTCAGTTATGCATTCATTTATCACTGAAGTTGACATGAGCTGGCACTTGTGTAAGTGAAGGCAGAATCGGACACATAGATTGTGTTAGATTTTAAGTCAGTCTCTATTGATGGGTCTGATTTGTTACCTACTCCCTATATCTATATGTAGCTATCTCTACTGCATTTGACAAGACTATTATAGACAGCTGTCGTATGTATAGTTTGCAGTTTTGATCTGATATTGTCATTTAGTATATTTCATATTTGAATGTGACATGTTCTGGACTTTGCAACATTTCTATAGCCATAAATTCAGTAGTTGTACAAGACATACAGAAATTGCTCTTCCAGTAATGAAAAATGCATGAGTCTCATTGCTACAGAATGGTAGCATGAATTGTTCATTCTAAGATCCTCCTTGCCCACACAGAAAGCCACTTAACAATCATCGATTGGCATTAAGAAGTGGCAGGTTTATGAACAATTATCATTAATTATATTACAGCATAGATTACTAAAGAGAATTACATTAATAATGCATAAATAATACTAGTATCCACTAATGACTAAGGCTTCTGTGTAACTGGTCTATACCTGGTCAAAGTTGCCAGTTCTTTATGCTCTTCTAAATAAACATAGGTCCTTAAAACCACGCAGTGGCCACTGCACTGAAGATCAAAATCTATGCAGTCAGAAAGACTTGGGTAATAGCTCCTTATGCTTTCAGAGCATATGGAGGGATTATATCTCTGGCGAGGCATCTCAAACGCTCACCATATGCATAGGCATAGGCAAATCGAAATACCAACTCCTAAATATTCACCCTTCATGAACATGCTCTTCAGAACATGCTGTTTTTCCTTTGCCATAAGAAGTGAAGCCATCCATTTCCTAAAGCAAACTTGCAGTTGTCTCACTGTCACCAAGATGATCACTATCTTGCTCTACATGGTTCCTCCAGACTTCAACATTTATGTAGACTATGGGCTATGACAATACTCTATGCATCAGAACTGAAGACATCTGCCTGGGAAGCTTGAAAAATGTACTGACTTTCTCTATAATAGTATTGGTCAATTAAGTCATGGCTCTCACTTCCTGAAGGCATTTCAAGCCCATGTACTTTGGGAATTCAAAACCTAGGCTGTGCGCCAGTGCCATGGATTGTCCCGAATGTAGCAAAATTTGGTATGAAGTTTTGCAGTTGGGCCCAACCATCCCAACCAGTCCTCTTGATGCTTGCCCATTGCTAGTCCTTACAGTTCATGGCTCCATGCTTTATGTGTCCTGCACAATCACCATGTCTGTGGGCATAGAAGCAATGCAAGGAGTATTGTGAAAAATAAGGCAATTCAAGGATAGCAAATCCTTGAATAGGCATATCGTCTTTCTTGCCCTTGGTTACAGCCAGCCCTCAACTCTTCCATCATCTCTCTAAATATTTAATGAAATATACAGAACAATAGCAGACCATTGCACATTGTCCTAGACCCAGGAATGAAAGATAACTTGACTGATGCCTCATGTAACTAATTATCACCCTCCTTTCAATCATCCAAAGGAGATAGCATGACTTGTTGGCAAAACTTTCTTAAACTATATAACTTCTCAGCTTGGAACTATTAGCTCATCCTGGTTTGATTACCTGGTGTGAAGGGGAAAATGCTGACTGTCACACTCTGCTATCATAGACCATTTACCACATTGCTGTATCAGGCAAACTGTCTGATCCTTAAAACATTGAGCACAAAGCTGGGCCTATAAGTCATTAATAGAATTACCTGCTGGGTAAGACAGATGATGACTCAGAACTATTCCAGCTTTTTCCTTGGCACCAGACCTAATGGGGACATTCTCATATTGTCAAGTAGCAGCTCATTATAGTAAATGGACCTGCCATCCTCTCCAACTGAAACTGTTCCTACGTTTTTGGATACCACCTCTGGATAGGGCACTGCTGAATTTAGCATTTTTTGTGTAAGTAATCTGGGGGCTACATATTGTATACAGTTGATGGGAGCCTTGTACAAATCCTGCCCTTTAAAAATTGTATTGTTTTCCACCATGTTATTAGGGGGCCTATTTAATTGGCAGCATTGCCTTCATCCCACCCCCCTCAATGGATTACAGAATTGCTTCTGCATTCTCTTCATATCTACATATGTATGCATACTTATATTCAGATACAAGTGTTGACCTTTGCTTTATGGAGTCTTTTTGGCAAAGAAGAGGGACTTCATTTCCTACTTTTGCCCCACAGTGTTCTCTGCAGTATAGCTTTGTCTGTAGGCAGAATTGATACACATGGACATATCCTCCTCTAAACTCTGGGGATGCACTGAGGCAGACTCCTCCAGAAGAGGAAGCATGGGCTAGTGAAAGAAAGATGTGATGGAACTCAGAAAGCCCTGTGTTCCAGTTTCACCACTGACTTAATGTATGACCTTGTCAGGTCACCTAACACGGTCTCTTCTTCACTGCCTGTAAAAACGGACACATGAATACTTGCCTAAGCCACTGGAGTGCTGCAAGGATTAATGAGTTACATTGCAGCACTGCAAAAATATAAAGCACTATGGTATGTGAGACTGAGCACAAGGAATTATTATTAATATACATGAATTCATCTGCAGACTTTAAAAGATGAATGCATTGTTTATAACCCGTATATAAAGGATAAAATGTGTCAAATTTAAAACAAACAAACAAGCAATTTTTAACCTTATTAAGGTCTGGTGCTTTTCTGTCTAGCAGGCTTGATTCGTTAATGTACAGCTATAAAGAACAATTACTTTTCTTTGTAGATTACAATTACATTCTAACATGATTTACTGTTTGGCTAATATCCTTGATGAGCATTGGGTTGCTAATTGTGCTATATTTTTTGTTGTGCTCTATTTTGTACAGCCTGTAAATGCATTCTTTTGCCTCCTAAAAATCCTTCATGCTTCTGTGTCAGCAAGTAACTCATGCCATGTGCTACAATTTGTTGAGGATGTAGTAGCAGAAAAAAAGCATTGCCTCCTTCAGATGTGACATTTGGTGTATTACCTGCACGCACAGTATTGTCTGGGGTGTAGTTTCTGACCTGCAATGCATTATTTGCTCCAGTGACTTCGGGGTTGTTTCTCACCAGTGACATATTTCTCTCCAGGAACCTGCCATTCTGCTGGTCTCTACTTTAAAGCAGTAAATGCAAACATATGTCAGGAATTGGTTGGCAAATTTGAGAATGAAAGGAAAAGGGATTATTTTAGAGTTGCCCAATTCCCCTCAGCCCCGCAACTAACAGTGTGACAAGTGGGCTTCTTTAGCTGTGACAACAAATATTTTAAAGTATAAGGGCGTTGCAAGAGCAAAATTAATCATTCATGTTTCATTCTTGCTAGACTAACCTCATTGGTGCTCCCACTGAAATACATAACACACCTGTGTGTTCCTAAAATACAAAAACTGAACAGTAGCGCTGAGGTTATATTTTCTGTATTTAAGGTCCTACAGCAGGACAAGGGTTTGATGTTTCACCTACAGGAAAGACATTTTCTTTTCTTTATAGATGTTTGTTTATGAATTCATAAATTTTGATTCTATACTACTTAATTCAATCAAAACTCCCATTGAGCATATTGGGAGTTTGCAAGATCAGTCTTCAAGTTTGAACCCTTTTGAGACGCTTTCCAGGGGAACCTTTGTTTTGTCTCCCACACATTACTGCAGCAGATGGATGAGAACTTCCAAAGTGAAGCTGTGACAATTCCCTTGTAAAACATGCGAAATGGAAGTTGCCCTCCAACGTTAATTTCTTAAAGTGGCACAACTCTGTTGCTCTGCTCCATTTAAAATGCTTAAGTATATCACTTTCTGGCAGAAGATGATTATGGCATCAGAATATGAAAACTTAAATAAAGTGTAAGAGCTGAATGCTTGGTGTAGAATAAAACGTTTGCAACAGGAATGGTTTCTTAATAAGCAAAGGGCGTACTGCGGCACACTCAAGCAATCTACAAATATCTGAAGGGTTTAAACATTAACAAAGGAGAGGAATAATTTGGCATGGTGTTGTACACTGGGAGCCATAATCAGAAGTAATAGGGTGAAATTTAAAAATATGAATAGTTTGGCTAAAGAGCAAGAAGACTTTGCAACACGGAGATCTTGAGTGTAAAATGGTCTCAAGAAGTAATGGAAGGTCTCTTCCAAGAGATATCTAACACCAAAGTGAACAAAGCATTTGGGAATACACAAATCCTTCCCTTATAGAAACATTTCTGGACTGGCAGCAGGATGAATGAAATGGTCACTTCCATCTCTAACTATTGCATTTCACCTCAATTTCTCTTAAGTTTTCTGCCTGGAGAAAATACACTTCACTGCATCCGTTTTCCATTTTCATTAGAGTAGTCATGTCCAAGGCCCAGCGGGCAGATTGACACACACTTCCTGTGGTTGTATGATACGCTCTCTGTCCATATGCTCATTGTATATCTCTGGTTGCAACCTGAGAGTTCTATTTAAACTAGTACCACATTTAGTACAGACCTTGTGGTACATACTGACCCCTCGCCAACCTTCCAGCCTGAAAGCCACTTCTCTCTAGTATTCCACACTCCACAAATGAGGATGCACAAAGAACCTTCTAGTGCTTTTTGTATCTAAAACTGGCATACCTGGCCTCCTCTTTTGTATCTCAATTTTGGATGAAAAAAATTGTATCTCCATATAGTTCGGGGCACAAAGAATGGGGGGTTGGTTAAGGCTGAGACAAATTTACATATATATAAAAATACCCTTTACAAATAATTTTCTAACTCAGCGGTTCTCAAACTTTAGCAAGCTGAGGACCCCCATTTTGCTTTAAAATTTTTCACAGATCCCCAAGCTGGCTTCTAATTTTCCCAAGGGGTGCTCAATCTCCTCTCAGCCTAAGGCTCCACCCCCACTGCACCCAGGCCCCAAGGTGCCTCATCCCCACTCCTCTATCTCCCTCCCAGCGCCTCCTGCACACTGCTGAACAGCTGTTCCGTGGCGTGCAGAAGGCACTGGGAGGAATGGGGAGAAGCTGATCAGCAGGGCTAGTGTCCCCAGACATGACTCGTGGACCACCTGGAGTAGCCTCGTGGACCCCAGTTTGAGAACCACTGTTCTAACTCATACTGTGTCAGACAAGGTAGAAACTTTTTAATCTCCAAAAATAGCCTCCAATAATGCCAGAGTGTCATAAATATCACTGAGCAATTTTCACTACTACTTAAATGGTAAAACTGATAAAAATATTGTCATATACATACTCATGAATTGTGAGAAATGCTGTTATATAATAAACTCTCTGGCCGATGACATGATCCAAATGGATATAGTTATTTGAATTTCCTGTGACATTATCATTTGAACAAACTTGTTATACAATCCTTTGACTGATGGAATCCTTCCCTACCCTTAGCTTGAATGCTTTCAGCTAGACTAGGCTATGAGATAACTTGTGTCCAAACTTGTCTGCATTGTAAACTCAGCCATGTGCTACCTTCTATTCTTTAGAATGGAATCAGAGACAGGTAGGGCTAGAAGGGACCTTAAGTGGTCATCATGTAGTCCAGCCCTCTGCACTAAGGCAGGATCAGTAAACCCTAGACCACCCCTGACAGATGTTTGTCCAACCTGTTTTTCAAAACTTCCAACAATAGGGATTCATAATCTTCCTTGGAAGCCTAGTCCAGAATGTATCTATCTATTAAACCTTGTCTAAAGAATAAATGGACACAAATCAGATGTCAAGAATTATAACATTCATAAACCAGTTGGAGAACACTTCAATCTCTCTGGTCACTCGATTTCAGACCTAAAGGTCACAATATTAGAACAAAAAGACTTCAAAAACAGACTCCAACGAGAGACTGCTGAATTGGAATTAATTTGCAAGCTGGATACAATTAACTTAGGCTTGAATAGAGACTGGGAGCGGATGTGTCATTACACAAAGTAAAACTATTTCCCCATGTTTATTTCCCCCACCCTCCATTGCTCCTCGGACTTCTTGTTAACTGCTGGAAATGGCCCACCTTGATTATCACTACAAAAAGTTTTCTCCCCCCGCCCCGCTCTCCTGCTGGTAATAGCTCATCTTAAGCGATCACTCTCCTTACAGTGTGTATGATAAACACCCATTTTTTTCATGTTGTGTGTGTATATAAATCTCCTCACTGTATTTTCCACTGAATGCATCCAATGAAGTGAGCTTTAGCTCACGAAAGCTTATGCTCAAATAAATTGGTTAGTCTCTAAGGTGCCACTAGTACTCCTTTTTTTTGTGCGAATACAGACTAACATGGCTGCTACTCTGAAACCTACAGTACCAGGGTAAGTCAACCAAAGTTACACAACTCCAGCTACATGAATAACATTGCTGGAGTTGACATAGCTTAGGTTGACTTACTGTGGTGTCTACACCATGCTGTGTCGATAGGAGACGCTCTCCCATCGACTTACTTTACTCGTCTCGTTTCGGTGGAGTACCAGAGTCAATGGGACAGTGATCTGTGCTCTATTAAGACCTGCTAAATCAAACCCCGGTGCATCAATCGCAGCAGCGTCAATCCCCGGTAAGTGTAGACAAACCCTTAGGATTAGAAAGCTTTTCCTAACATCTAACCTATATCTTCCTTGCTGCAGATTAAGCCCATTCTTCTTGCCCTACCTTCAGTGAACATTATAAAGGGCTGTTATAAAGAGAGTGGTGTTCAGGAGAACAACTGAACACCATCCTCTTTATAACAGCCCTTAACATATCAGAAGTCTGTTATCAGGTTCCCCTCTCAGTCTTCTTTCTTCATAGGTCAGGTGTTCTAAACCTTTGATCATTTTTGTTGATTTCCTCTGGACTGTCTCCAGTTTTTCCACATCTTTCCTAAAGTGTGGCACCCAGAACGGGACACAGTACTCCAGCTGAAGCCTCATCAGTGTGGAGTAGAGTGGGACAATTACCTCTGGTGTTTTACATTTGACACTCCTATTAATCCACTCCAGAATGATATTAGCCTTTTCTGCAACTGCATCACATTGTTGATTCATATTCTATTTATGATCCACTATAACCCCCAGATTCTTTTCAGCAGTACTACTGCATAGCCAGTTATTCCTCACTTCGTAGTTGTGCATTTGATTTTTTTCCTTCCTAAATGAAGTACTTTGCACTCGTCTTTATCAAATTTTATCTTGTTGATTTCAAGCCAATTCTCTAATTTGTCAAGGTCATTTTGAATTCCAAACTTGTCCTCCAAAGAGCTTGCAACCCCTCCCAGCTTGGTGTCATCCACAACTTTTATATGCATACTCCCCACTCATTATCCAAGTCATTAATGAATATATTGACTAGTACCAGTACCAGATCCAGGACTGACCCAGGCAGGATCCCCCCCCCACAGACTAGATATTCCCTCTTTCCCCCAAGTTTGACAGCAAACTATGGATAACTAGCCTTTGTATATCATCTTTCAAACAGTTGTGCACCCACATTATAGTAAATTCATTTACGCAACATTTCCCTATTTTGCTTATGAGAATCCCTTGTAGGACTGTGGCAAAAGCCTTACTAAAAAAATAAAAATAAAAGATCAAGATATAACACATCTAGTGCTTTCCCCCATATCCACTGGGACAGTAACTCTATTAAAGAAGGAAATCGGGTTGGTTTGCCGTGATTTATTCTTGACAAATCCATGCTAACTATTCCTCAGAACTCTATTATCCTCTAGGTTCTTTCAATTGCTTGCTTAATAATTTGTTCCAATACCTTTCCAGATATGAAAGTTAGGTTGACTGATCCATAATTCCTGGTTCCCAATTTGTTCCCCTTTTAAAAAATAGGTACTATAGTTGTCCTTCTCCGGTCCTCTGGAACCTCACCTGTGCTCCCTCAGTTCATGAAGATAATTGCTAATGGTTCCAAGATTGTTTCAGCTCATTCACTAAGTGCCCTAGGATGAATTTCATCAGGCTCTACTGACTTGAATACATCTAAATATTCTTTAACCTGTTTTTCCCTGTTTTGGCTTGTGTTTCTTCCCCCTTCTTGTTAATATTAATTGTGTGGAGTATCTGGTCACCATTAACCTTGGTAGTAGAGACTGAAGTAAAATAGGCATTAAACGCCTTAGCCTTCTTGATGTTATCCATTATTAGCTCTCCTTCCTTGCTTAGTGGAGGAACTACATTTTCCTTCATCTTTCTACTGCTCCTAACGTATTTAAAGTACAGTATCTCTTTTTATTGACTTTTATGTTCCTTGGTAGGTATTCTCATTTTGTGCCTTAGCCTTGTCCTTATGTGCATGTGCTATTCTTTTGTTGTTCTTTTGCTATTCTTACTACTCCTTGGCAATTTGTCAATTTTTCCACTTTTTGTAGGATTCCTTTTTGATTTTCAGAGCATTATAAAGCTCCTGTTTGATCCATATTGGCCTTTTCATATTCTTCTTGTCTTTCCTTTGCATTGGAATATCTTGCTATTGTGTCATTAATAATTTGCCAGTTCTCTTGAACTCCGTTATGTCTTATATTTTCTTCCCATGGAACCTTACCTGCCATTTCTCCGATTTTTTTTAAAAGTCTTCTTTTTTGAAGCCCATTGTCCTTATTTTGCTGCGCTCAATCCTTCCTTTCCTTAGAATCATGAAATCTCTCATTTCATGATTACTGTCACCCAAATTGCCTCCACCCTCAGATTTGCAACGGATTCCTTCCTGTTGCTCAGAATCACATTTCACATGGCTATCCTTAGGGTTACTTCCTCCACTTTCTGAAACAAAAGGTTGTCCCCAACACATTCCAGGAACTTAGCTGACATTGTGTTCTGACATACTGCTTTTCAATAGCTGTCTGGGTAGTTCTCCATTACTACCTACCAGGTATTGAGTTATGGATATTTCTGTTATTTGTTCTAGAAATGCCTCGTCCACCTTCTCTTTCTGATTTGGTGGTCTATAGCAGATCCCTATTTTTTCTGCTTTTATTTTTACCCAGAGATTTACAACTGGTCTGCTTCACACTTCCATCTGGACCTCAGAAATGGTGTATATGTTCTTGCTGTATATAATGCAACACCTCCTTCCTTTTTTCCTTGCCCAAGCATCCTGGACAAGCCATATCACTCTATACCTGTAAGGGCCAGGACATGGGTGGCCTGTGGGCACAGGTCACTTATCAAACTTTGGACCCAGATGACTAGCAGGGTTAGAGTTGAGCTGGTCAGGATACCAGGAAGTCAGGGTCAGGTACCAGGTTACAGACCTGATAGCAGAGTTGGGGACAAAGCAGGACCAAAAGCCGCAGTCTAGGGTTCACAGCAAGGCAAAATCTGAAGCAGAAGCAAGCAGGCTGTCTGCATCATTGCTCAGACAGCTCTCCAGCCAGACTTCCTCATTTATATACCAGCATGAAGCAATCAGGGACTGTGGGGGACCACCACACAGGGCCTGCTGGGAAGTACATCCTGCAATGTCTAGCTTCACACGCTCCTCAGCGGAGGCCTAGTATAAGCCTCCAGTGATGATGTGGAAGCATCAGCAACCCACAATCCCCTGGATTCAGGTTCTAGCCCTGCAGGTTCTCACAATACCAAAACTCCAATAATAAAATGTATCCCACTGAGTGTCTGTGATGCCAATTAAGTAACAGTTTAGCTTATGTACTAATACTGCCAGTTCTTCTGGTTTATTCCCCATACTTTTGCATTTGTGTAGAGACATCTATGATGTTGAGCATATTCCCCCACTAAATTTACTCTTGCTGCTCCTATGACCTTATTACATTTTCCTTGTTCCCACACATCATCTAGCCCTCTGTTAAAGTTGCCTTTTTCATGCTTACCTGTGGGCTTCTTTCACCTGCCCCCTTTGAACCTAGGTTAAAGCCCTCCACTCTAGGTTGGTGAGGCAGTGTATGAAGATGCTCTTCTTCTTGGTCAGGTGGATCCCATCTCTTCCTAGCAGTCCTTCATCCCAGAACAGCATCCTATGGTCAAGGAAGCCCTCCCATGCACAGCCTTCCCATAGACATTGCCATCCCTTTGAACAGCCAGTAACATAGGTATGAATCTTCATAATTTGAGCATTGGTCCCGACTCCCTGATATTTTCCATTCTTGAATGTAATGACATTTATGAAATGTCTAAAGCCTTCTATCTATCACAAGGTATACAACTCAAAATGTTGGCCACAGACCTCTTTGTTCAACTATATATTGCCATTTCTACGCAGAAATATACATAATTATTATTCTTAATTGGTCTTACAAAAATTGAGAGAGGGTTTAGAATGTAAATTTGGGACTGAGCCAAAATAATTTGAAATCTATGAAAATGGGCTTTGGATCAGTGCCATAGTTCTCAGGAAAATGAGGAAAGGAATCTGAGCCAAACATAATATGTGCAGAAGTGCTATACATACAACTCTGCAAATGTATCTCAGTCCTCCCTGGATCTCCACATCGAGTTCCATGCACTTCTTGTACTAAAAGTAGTGCTGGTTTTGCGAAGTAAACAAATGCTCATCAGAAAAATAGCTTGAGACCACCAAAGCCTTCATTGCTAGTGACCAAAATCTCATGTGAGATTCAACACAATTTCTTTTCAAAGAAAAGCACCCATTTGGAAGCTTCTGTAGAGGAGCATGTGACGTTGCACTCCATATGTTTTATGGAAATATGCTTATAAGTGTGAATGTGATGTAACTGGAATATGCTTTATGCAAAAGGTCTCTTGTAAGGTATCATTACAAAGTTTATAATCTACTGAATATATTCCTCCTATTTGTATGTATGTATCATTCTTGTACCTGAAGCCAGAAATATGAAGTATAACTCTGAAGTCCTATTGTAATTACACAAAGTGTGGGACATTAATGATGGTTTGGAAGCTTGATGGCTCCCATTGACTAGGACAATTGGTTGTAAATGGTCTGTTTACTTGCAAATCTTCCTTTGTGCGTGTGGGCCAGCCCTGGAAGAATGGAGGCTTGGGTCTCATAGGACACATGAACATGTCACCAGATACTGGAATCCATCTTAAACCTGGTGCTTTTTCATTTAGAAGGAGGGGTGGGGACCCAGAGAGACAAAAGATTCCCTCTTTGTGCCAAAGCTATAAAAGGGGATGGAACAGAACAAAGGGGGTGGCCAGTCATGAGAACACCCCTAGTTTCCACCTAAGATGTCTGCTGAAACTAACAAGGACTGTACCAGGGGCAAGGATTGGGCCCAGACTAGGAAGGAGCCTAGTCTGTGAAAGAAGCTTATTGGAACAGCTCTGAGGGTGAGATTTTACCTGTAAATGGTTTCTTAATGTAGGCTTAGACTTGCATGTTTTTGCTTTATTTTGCTTGGTAACTTACTTTGTCTGTTACTACTTGTAACCACTTAAATCCTACTTTTTAAATTTCATAAAATCACTTTTGTTTATTAATGAACCCAGAATAAGTGATTAATACCTGGGGGAGCAAACAGCAGTACATATCTCTATATCAGTGTTATAGAAGGTGGACAATTTATGAGTTTACCCTGAATAAGCGTTATACAGAGTAAAACAGATTTTTGGGGGTTTGGATCCCGTTGGGAACTGGGTGTCTGGAAGCTGGAGATAGATCATCTGCTGAGCAGTTTTTGGTTAAAGTCTGCAGCTTTGGGGGCATGGACCAGACCTGGTTCTGTGCTGCAGCGGGCTAGTGTGTCTGGCTCAAGAAGGTAGGGTTCTGGAGTCTCAAGCTACCAGGGAAAATGGGATCAGAGCATGACAAGTGACAGTCCCAAGGGGGTCTCTGTGACTGAACCCGTCACAGAGCACTCTGATCTAGTTTGGGGGCTGTGAACAATTTTTGCTCAGGTAGTCTTTGATCCTTTCTCTAACTTCTTGTGAGACCAAGCCTTTAGTCTTTCATGACTCCGATTGAAGTCTATGGGAATTTTGCCTGAATAAACAACTCAGGTATTGGACTTTTTTATTTGAAATCCTCTGATTATGACTTATTTGGAAATAAACACAAAATGGTGGTGTAATGAGCACTATTGTAGGTATATAGCATCATTAAGCTAATAGCCCAGTTATTCATCCAGATGCAATGTAACAAATGTAAATTATTTCTCATTAAACTTCAATACCGAACTCTAATGGTAGAGTGTGTGCTGTACTTAAGCTACAGAGCCAAAATGTTGCAGAAACATAGCACTGGGCATAGTCTGTGCTACTGTGGTAATTCTAGTGTGATTGTAAAGTACTCTATATTGAAATTGCAAATTGTTCAGCAATAATATCAAACAGATGTATGTATTATCTATAGAGCAATTGTCGCTGTTGTGAATATGATGGATATTGTTCTAGTAACAATAAATAACATTAGATGCATTAAAAAGTCAAATAGAATCTTTCATGACTCGTAAATATTTGAGAAAATCAGATGCTTTGGATATTCTGGGTCTGACATAGCAAAGGATTTGTGTAAATACATATGAGTGAGGCTGAAGCTTAGAAACTATCTTAACTTTCCAGGAAAGCCATCCTTTCAGACGCCAGGTTCTGAAATTATACTAAAGATTTTTTTTCAAGTTGCTGCGGCAGTGGAGATAAGGGACAAGAATGGTTGGATTTGCATTGGAGAGGGTTAGCAATGGCTAAGAAAAAGACCCAAGGAAGTCTGGGAGATGTCTGAAGACTAGAACATTGAGTAGTAGATCATCAGAACAAAGGCCAAAGAGGTATGGAGAAGGCAATAAAGGCTGGAGTAAGGGCATGAGCATAGGGTCCAAATGGCAATTGACACCAAGACACTTCCACATTAAGGGCTTTTGCACTCCCTAGTTCATATTGACTCCTATTACGTGTAGGAATATACAATCAATTTTTTTTAATTAGGGCACAACCCATGAGGCACTGAATGCTTCCCATGACAGTTAAGGACACTCAGAACTTGTCAAGATCAGTCCCATATAAAGTAATAGACTTTAAATCTTCCACTCAAACATAACAGAGTTGATCAACCAAATAGACAGTATTCACACCAGTAAAATATTTATCAAATTTACTGCATGCACACATTGCAAACCAATGTAGAAAAAAATGATATAGTTTTATGTAATAATTACAGTCAATTTAATATACTATTACAATAGATGTATCATTACTAGTGATTGTCAAAACAAATATGATTTACATAATCTAATTGTAAAACATATGAAAGTAAAAGTGGCCCGTAGCTACTAATCTGAACCCACACCCATCCACAGTTTGGAGACTTGGAGACTTCCATACAAATGAAAAATCCAAAACACATCCATTTTACTGTTAGAAAAACTAAACTACCCCACGTAGCCCATCTCTAGTTAGAAGAAGATTTATTTCAGATGGTGTCAAGGTTCCTTCCCCACTCTGAACTCTAGGGTACAGATGTGGGGACCTGCATGAAAACCCCCTAAGCTTATTTTTACCAGCTTAAGTTAAAACTTCCCCAAGGTACAAACTACTTTCCTTTTTCCCTTGGACTTTATTGCTGCCACCACCAAGCATCTAACAGATATATAACTTGGAAAGAGCCCACTTGGAAACGTCTTCTCCCCCAAAATCCTCCCCAAACCCTACACCCCCTTTCCTGGGAAAGGCTTGATAAAAATCCTCACCAATTTGCATAGGTGAACACAGACCCAAACCCTTGGATCTTAAGAACAATGAAAAAGCAATCAGGTTCTTAAAAGAAGAATTTTAATAGAAGAAAAAGTAAAAGAATCACCTCTGTAAAATCAGGATGGTAAATACCTTACAGGGTAATCAGATTCAAAACATAGAGAATCCCTCTAGGCAAAACCTTAAGTCACAAAAAGACACAAAAACAGGAATATCCATTCCATTCAGCACAGCTTATTTTCTCAGCCATTTAAACAAAACAGAATCTAACACATATCTAGCTAGATTACTTACTAAGTTCTAAGACTCTATTCCTGTTCTGTTCCTGGCAAAAGCATCACACAGACAGAGAGACCCTTTGTTTCTCCCCCCGCTCCAGCTTTGAAAGTATCTTGTCTCCTCATTGGTCATTTTGGTCAGGTGCCAGCGAGGTTATCCTAGCTTCTTAACCCTTTACAGGTGAAAGGGTTTTTCCTCTGGCCAGAAGGGATTTTAAAGGTATTTACCCTTCCCTTTATATTTATGACAGATGGGAAAGAACATGTTACTCTGCATAAATGCATGGGGCTAACTGTGTAAATCTAATCTAGTCTGGAATAACTCAGGGTAAAATTCATGGATTTAATGAAATTAGTTGAGATTTACAATAGTGTACCTTAAAGTGGAATCTGGCCTACGGTATTTAATATAATGGGCCTGCTTCTCTATTGTCTTGCGTCTTGTGTAGCTGCTTACACGTCTCTGTAGAGTCAACTTATACCAAGTAGAATTGTAGCTTTTTACACCTACTTTGCACTCATTTTGTGATTATTACTCTAGACTACTTTTCCATGCAGTTGAAACTATGAATCATGTTGTATATGAAGTGGAGTAACGTACATGAATATGGCAATTCTTATGCATGCAAAACTACCCCTGAGTCTGATGGGAGTTTTGCTAAAGTAAAGACTGGTGGACTGGGTCCTATCACTTGTACAAAATAGGAGTAAAAAATAAATAGTATCATGAGTAAACATTTCTAAATAGCTTTACTCATTACCTGATTTTTCCATGCAATAGGAAGGATCTATTGATAGAGGGTATAATATGAACATTTATTTAATACAGATACATAACTTCATCCTAATCTGTGATTCCTGTAAACTACCACATTGTATTATAATGTTCACACAGCCCAATATGTTTTATACACAGTCCCATCTGTTTTAAATGTAGATGAGTATGATCACAGCAGACGGCACACAAACTGTAAACAGAGTTTACTACACATGCAAACCAATATACTCTAATCATGAATCAATAAATTTCATACACAAACTAGTTAAGCTGCCATAGAACCTCATGTACTTACACATACAATTGATCTGTTACAAACCTATAAACTTAAGTAAGACAATGTTTAATTAATAGACCAGTTTATTAGAGGAATACAAAATAATCTGTTATGCAACTGAAACAATTTAGTAAAAAGAAACCAATACAGAGGACACAAATTATCACACTTTGTTCGGTATTTTGATTGACTTCATACAAGAATGACTACAAATCAAGGTCCTGATCCTACAGTTGGATCTGCATGAATAGACTTCTACACACGTTAATAGGGCTCCACATGGACACAAAGGCCATGATTGTCAAAGGTATATAGACATCTAACTTCAATGGATTACAATGGGAATTAGGTGCCTGAATACCTTGGAAGATCTGATCCAAAGATACTATGGCAGATCCAAATACAGAGTCAAGGCCACGTATGAACTCCTGCACATAATACAAACTATCAACAAAACACTGGGCATGCCTTGATATGAATGAGAGCTCCCCATATGATGCAGCCCATGCAGTATACAATGAAAGTATAATTTATCCACCTCCACAGCAGTTGTAAGGTAACCCTCAAAGGGAGAAAGCCAGAAACTGTGGTTGTCAGTGACTGGACCCATTCCCAGTCTTCAGTGCAGCAAGTGTTATTTGTATTGATTTCTACTTGTTTTTGTTAGATCAACTCTTTTTACGATAAATATGGACAGGCTACCCCTCCCCTGTTCTCATTCATTAGTAAATTTAGCTTCTGAGGATTTTCCACTGCAGTGGAGTAAAGGAATACAAATGTAACCTTTTTAAAGGGGGGAGAGATAGCTCAGTGGTTTGTGCATTGGCCTACTTTGTGAGTTCAATCCTTGAGGGGGCCATTTAGGGATCTGGGG
Organism: Caretta caretta; assembly: GCF_965140235.1. Taxonomy (NCBI): domain Eukaryota; kingdom Metazoa; phylum Chordata; order Testudines; family Cheloniidae; genus Caretta; species Caretta caretta. The sequence goes on along the minus strand of NC_134214.1, from coordinate 69,269,199 downwards.
CAAAAATTGGGGATTGGTCCTGCTTCAAGCAGGGGGTTGGACTAGATGACCTCCTGAGGTCCCTTCCAACCCTAACCTTCTGTGATTCTGTAAAGGATGCTTTGAAATTGAAGCCCAGGATACTTTGTTTTTTTTAATCAAAGGAGGAAAGGCAAATTATTAGGCCCATGGTCACTCGATGTACCTCTAGCAGAATTAAGAATATAACCCAGAAGCCAAGTGCCAATTAACATTGTGCACCTTGGTTTTTGGCCCACTATGAAATACTTAGGTGGCAAATTAGGTACCCCAAATTTATGAACACTCTGGGAACCGGAGGTCCAGGATATCAACAATACCATCACCTAACTCGTGCATAGAGCTTTTCCTCCATTGACCTCAAAGTGCTTCACAAACCCAGAAAGTCTCATTAGCCACTTTCACAGATGAGGAAACATTTTCCTAAGGACACCCAGTGACACAGCTAGGAATAAAATCCAGGTCTCAATCCACTAAGGCACAAATTAGACCAAAATTAGAACAGAACAAGAGTGCTGACTGCTAATCCCTAAATCTTTTGAATAGATAATATCTTCTGTATTTCCCCTTATTTCTCTAATCAAAATACTCCAGTTTACAATGTCATATTCTGTTATAAAATGTACGTTAGATTTTAGTATTGATGGCAAATGGCTACATTTATCTCTTCTCCTTCCATGGAGACCTTTAGAAGCATAGCATATACCAAGATTCAGATTCCTTCACAGCTAATCAAAAAGGATCATCATCTTAGCCCAGGAAACCAGAATAATCTTCAGGAGGTCATATCTCTCTGACCTTCCGTTGTGTCAGCAATTGGGTATTAAAGAAGGTAAGTTTGTCCTGGTTGCTATAAAACGTTTTAGAGATGAAATGGCAAACTTTGAATTACATTAAGGAAAAAAGATAGTATAATTGCATGAGCTTGAGGTAAAAGGACTAACTAAACTCAGCTTTGAATTCCCCATTTTATTGCCACAAGTAAGGTTCTATCAAATTCTAGATTGGTCCCCATTCTCATGCAGCAGTTAGGAATGACTCCATAATCTGGCTTGAAGACAGAGGTCAAACTTTTTTTTTTTTTTTTAAAGTTTCCTGTTTGGAGGTAGGGCCATCTTCTCTCCATCTCACTGCACAGGTAATGGAGGGGACTCCAGCTCTATTCATGAGGAACATAACTTTGGTCCTAATGACCCCTTTAGAATATTTTGATTGACAGATCAATTCAATTCAGCAGGAAAAAATCTTTCCTTCTCTTTCTTTGTGTTAGGGCAGTGGTTCTCAATTGGGGGTACGCATGCCCCTAGGGGTATGCAGAGGTCTTCTTTACAACAGGCTGCATAAAAAGCACTAGCAAAGTCAGTAGAAATTAAAATTTCATACAGACAATGGCTTGTTTGTACTGTTCTATATACTATACACTGAAATGCAAGTACAAGATTTATATTCCAATTGATTTATTTTATAATTAAATGATAAAAATGAGAAAGTAAGCAATTTTTCAGTAATAGTGTGCTGTGACACTTTTGTATTTTTATGTCTGATTTTGAAAGCAAGTAGTTTTTAAGTAAGGTTCAACTTGAGGGGTATGGAAAACAAATCAGACTCCTGAAAGGGGTACAATAGTGGTTGAGAGCCACTGTATTAGGGTGTCAGGAGGCTGGTAAGAGTCTGATTTCAGTACTGGGAAAGGAAAAAGTTCAGGTGGCTGCATAATGCCAGACATTAATGTAATGCTGTGGAAAGGAATTACACTCCTATCATGGTGATGAGGCTACACTCTTATACATAGAATCACGAAGGGCGAACTATTCTCTTGCTAGATCTACGAGTAGGGTGCAGGATTAAAATAGTAGGATTAAAAATCAGGGAAGATCACTTGACACTTGTGGGCTTGCTGCAGCTGAGGCTGATTTGGGTTGGAAAAGCATTATAGATGCTTAAAAGGGATCTCATCAAATATTTTGTAGAGTTTGCTAGGAAGTTTTGTCCTGGAGACTTCCCCTAAAGGACTTTAACTGCATGAATCTACTGCACCTGTGACAATAACCTCATGTTATCTATTATTGTTCTTAGGCCTTTTAAATTGAGTAAGGGCAGGAAGTAGGTGTGTACATGCGGGTGGGAGGTGCAACACTGAGGCTGCATGACTAGTGTCTCTGTAATTTCCAGACTCCTGGATCATTTCTATTTTGAATTATTAGGATGCCAGAAAGCTCTTTTCTGTCCACTTGGTTAAAAAGGTAGAAGTTTCCCATCCTCCTTCTCCTGTTCACAAATGTTATCAGTACTGCAAACTGCCTGATTAACATAAAATGTTTAATTTAGGTCCAAAGTTGCAGCCACCTGTGATGGACTGGGTAGTAGGTAGTCCCTTTCCATTTTAGAGATATTAAATTTACTGTAAAATAATTATTTTCCTCTTATTGGCATGGAATATGCAAAATGTGACCTCTTAGAATTGCCTTACAGGCTCCCCAAAGAAGGGAGATGACACCAAAGGGGAACTGAATTCATTTCAAAGCAAAATTATATTGCCTGCAAGAAAAATGTATAAAGTTGGGAATTCCTAGCAGAGAAGCATTAAGTCGCCATAACTTAAAATTATTCCTCGTTTGCATTCTGGTCCAATTTCTTAAAGAGTGCAAAATGATCTGAAAGAGCCCTGCATAAATAATTGAGTTCTTGAACTCTAGATACAAGTTTCTCCTGCATAAAATAAGTCCATATGGAAAGTTATTTGTGGGCCTGGGGGATGTCAGGGATTATTATCTCTGATTCTGTGTCTTCCACATCATAACAAACCATTTTTCCTCTGTATCTCTTCATTTATTTATTTATGTACTGGAAGAAATGGTTTGAGACTGGGATTCAGATCTGGGTTCAATTTCTGTATCTGTCACAGACTTTCTGTGATGCTGGGTGAGTTATTAAAACTGTGTCTCAGTTCCCCATGTGTAAAAATGGGGATTATATCTTGCTATGATTAGGTACAAGGAGCATAACAGAACTGGGATTTCTAAGAATAATGCAAGATTTTGTTTTTTAAATAAACTCCATATAAATGAAAATCGGTTAATAATGTATTTGAACATGTTGCACAGGATAAAATAAGTACAAAACTGAATTAAAAAGTTATATTATCCTATATATACATATTATATAAGGTTATATATAAGAAGAGGTTGTTAAATACAATAGGAAAACAGAAAGACAAAGCAAAGTATAAATTCTCTACTTAGCATGGAAGGATTACTAATAAAAGATGACACCAAGATGGTGGAGGTGTTTAATGCTTATTTTATTTCAGTCTTCAGAAAAATGCGTTATGGTGGCCAGATACTCAAAACAAAACAATGAGGAGGAAGGAATGCAAGCCAAAATGGGCAAAAAGAGGTTAAAGAATATTTATAAGTTAGAGATATTCAAGTCCATAGGGCCTGATGAAATTCATCCTAAGGAATATAAAGAACTTGCTGAAGCAAACTTGAAACCACTACCAACTATCTTTGAGAACTCATGGAGAACGTGTGAGGTCCCATAGGACTGGAGAAGGGGAAACATTGTACCTATCTTTAAAAAGGGGAACAAGAGGAACTGGGAATTATAGACTAGTCAGCCTCTGTCAAGGTTCCTCCCCCACTCTGAACTCTAGGGTACAGATGTGGGGACCTGCATGAAAAACCTCCTAAGCTTATCTTTACCAGCTTAGGTCAAAACTTCCCCAAGGTACAAAATATTCCACCCTTTGTCCTTGGATTGGCCGCTACCACCACCAAACTAATACTGGTTACTGGGGAAGAGCTGTTTGGACGCGTCTTTCCCCCCAAAATACTTCCCAAAACCTTGCACCCCACTTCCTGGACAAGGTTTGGTAAAAAGCCTCACCAATTTGCCTAGGTGACTACAGACCCAGACCCTTGGATCTTAAGAACAATGAACAATCCTCCCAACACTTGCACCCCCCCTTTCCTGGGAAATGTTGGATAAAAGGCCTCACCAATTTGCATAGGTGACCACAGACCCAAACCCTTGGATCTGAGAACAATGAAAAAGCATTCAGTTTTCTTACAAGAAGACTTTTAATAAAAATAGAAGTAAATAGAAATAAAGAAATCCCCCCTGTAAAATCAGGATGGTAGATATCTTACAGGGTAATTAGATTCAAAAACATAGAGAACCCCTCTAGGCAAAACCTTAAGTTACAAAAAAGATACACAGACAGAAATAGTTATTCTATTCAGCACAATTCTTTTCTCAGCCATTTAAAGAAATCATAATCTAACACATACCTAGCTAGATTACTTACTAAAAGTTCTAAGACTCCATTCCTGGTCTATCCCCGGCAGAAACCAGCATATAGACAGACACACAGACCCTTTGTTTCTCTCCCTCCTCCCAGCTTTTGAAAGTATCTTGTCTCCTCATTGGTCATTTTGGTCAGGTGCCAGCGAGGTTACCTTTAGCTTCTTAACCCTTTACAAGTGAGAGGAGCTTTCCCCTGGCTAGGAGGGATTTCAAAGGGGTTTACCCTTCCCTTTATATTTATGACAGCCTCAATTCAATAGCTGGAAAGATCTTGGAACAAACTATTAAACAATCAATTTGTAAGCACCTAGAGTACAATAGGATTCTATGGAATAGCCAGCATGGATTTGTCAAGAACAAAACATGCCAGACCAACCTGATTTCCTTTTTTAACAGGGTTAGCGGCCCAGTAGATATGGGAAAAGCAGTGCACATGATACATCTTGATTTTAGTAAGGTTTTTGCTATAGTCCCACAAGAGATTCTCATAAGCAAACTAGGGAGTGTGGTCTAGATAAATTCGGTGCACAATTGGCTGAAAGATTGTACTCAAAGAATAATTATCAATGGTTTGCTCTCAAACTGGGAGAGTATATCTAGATATGCCATAGTGGAGGGGTCCTATAGGGACTGGTCCTGGCCTGCTGCTAGGCAATATTTTCATTAATGACTTGGAGAATGGGGTGGGAAGTATCCTTATAAAAATTGTGGGTGACACCATGCTGGGAGGGGTTGCAAGCACTTTCGGGCTTAGAATTCAAAATGACCTTGACAAATTAGAGAATTGGTCTCAAAGATGAAATTCAGTAAAGACAAGTGCAAAATACTTCACTTAGGAAGGAAAAATCAAAAGCACAACTACAAAGTGAGGAAAAACTGGCTTATGATAGTACTGCTGAAAAGGATCTGGGGGGTTATAATGGATCAAAATTGAACTAGTTAACAATGTGATGAAGTTGCCAAAAATCAGACACACAACTATAAAATGGGGAATAAATGGCTAGGTGGTATTATTGTGGAAAAAGATCTGGACAGTTACAGTCAATCACAAATTGAGTATGAGTCAACAATGCGATGCAGTTGCAGAAAAGGCTAATAAGATAGGGTATATTAACAGGACTCTAAAAGGAAATCATACCTCACCAATCTACTAGAATTCTTTTGAGGGGGTCAACAGACATGTGGCCCAAGGGGATCCCATGGATATAGTGTACTCAGATTTTCAGAAAGCCTTTTACAAGGGCACTCACCAAATGCACTTATGCAAAGTAAGCTGCCACGGGAGAAGAGGGAAGTTGCTTTTATGGATTGGTAACTGGTTAAATGATGGGAAACAAAGGATAGGTATAAATGGTCAGTTTTCAGAATGGAGAGAGGTAAATAGTGGTGTCCCCCAGGGGTCTGTTCTGGGACCAGTCCTATTCAACATATTCATAAATGATCTGGAAAAAGGGGTAAACAGTGATGTGGCAAAATTTGCAGACGATACAAAATTATTAAAGATAGTTAAGACCCAGGCAGACTGCAAAGAGCTACAAAAGGATCTCTCAAAACTGGGTGACTGGGCAACAAAATGTCAGATGAAATTTAATGTTGATAAATGCAAAGTAATGCACATTGGAAAGAATAATCCTAACTATACATATAAAATGATGGGGTCTAAATTAGCTGTTACCACTCAAGAAAGAGATCTTGGAGTCATTGTGGATAGTTCTCTGAAAACATCCACACAAAGTGCAGCGGCAGTCAAAAAGCAAACGGAATGCTGGAAATAATTAAGAAGGGGATAGAAAATAGGACAGAAAATATCATGTTGCCTCTATATAAATCCATGGTTCGCCCACATCTTGAATACAGTGTGCAGATGTGGTCGCCCCATCTCAAAAAAGATATATTGGAATTGGAAAAGGTTCAGAAAAGGGCAACAAAAATTATTAGGGGTATGGAACGGCTTCCGTATGAGGAGAGATTAATAAGAGTGGGACTTTTCAGCTTGGAAAAGAGATGACTAAGGGGAGACATGATTGTGGTCTATAAAATCATGACTGGGGTAGAGAAAGTAGATAAGGAAGTATTGTTTACTACTTCTCATAACACAAGAACTAGGGTTCACCAAATGAAATTAATAGGCAACAGGTTTAAAACAAATAAAAGGAAGTATTTCTTCACACAACACAGAGTCAACCCATGGAACTCCTTGCCAGAGGATGCTGTGAAGGCCAAGACCATAACAGGGTTCAAAAAAGAACTAGATAAATTCGTGGAGGATAGGTCTATCAATGGCTATTTGCCAAGATGGGCAGGGTTGGTGTCCCTAGCCTCTGTTTGCCAGAAGCTGGGAATGAGCAACAGGGGATGGATCACTTGATGTTGACTTGGTCTGTTCATTCCCTCTGTGGCACCTGGCACTGACCACTGTCAGAAGACAGGATACTGGGCTAGATAGACCTTTGGTCTGACCCAGTAGGGCCATTCTTATGTTCTTATGTCATATATAATACATAAGAGGTAATTGTGCCACTCTATTGAGCACTGGTGAGACCTCAGCTAGAGTACTGTGTCCAGTTTTGAGTACCACACTGCCTGAAAGATGTGGACAAACTGGAGAGAACCCAGGAAAGCAACAAAAATGATAAAAGCTTTAGAAAATCTGACCTATGATTAAAGATTAAAAAACTGGTTTTGCTTAGTTTTCAGAAAGGAAGATTGAGGGGGGACATGATAGTCTTCAAATATGTTAAAAGTTGTTATAAAGAGGACAGCGATTTATTGTTCTCCATGTCCATTATAGGTAGCACAAGAAGTATTGGGCTTAATCTGTAGCAAGAGAGATTTAGGTTAGATGTTAGGAAAAAAATTTCTAATTCTAAATTTAGTTAACCTCTGGAATAGGCTTCCAAGGTTATAAATCCCCATCCATGGATATTTTTAAGAACAGGTTAAACAAGCGCCTATCAGTGATGGCCTAGGTTTACTTGATCTTGTATCAGAGCAGGGGGCTGGAATAGAAGACCTCGTGGAGTCCCATACAAGCCTACATTTCCATGAAAAAAGTAAGTGGAGTCATGGTTTGCTTCTGCAACAGTTTTACATGTCCTCATATGGTCCCTAAATGGACATATGTGCCCCAAAATATCTGATTTGTGCACAGAGACATTGGGTACTTCCATGCCTGTTTTGTGCATGCAAATGAATCTACAAAACTATGCAAGCCCAATTTTGAAGATCAGACTTAGTTTTTATGTACTGGCCGCCGCTTCCAGCGGCTGTCATCGGCCTGGAGCAGCAAATCGCGGCCACTAGGAGCCACGATTGGCCAAACCTGCAGATGCAGCAGGTAAACAAACCGGCCCAGCCCGGCCCAGCAGGGGCTTTCCCTGCACAAGCGGCGGAACAAGTTTGGGAACCTCTGGTGTAGAGAATCAGTCTTAAATTATTTTCAAAACTTAAATTCCTTAATTTAGTTCATTCATTGAGCACCAAATCTATTTATAGACAATGAGTGGGGATTGAAATCTATTTTTCATTTTTAGTTGGATTATCAAGCTCTTGTACTTTCCATGATATATTTAAATGTACAATTGGGTGGAAATTAAATTCAAAAGGAAATGAACCATCACATTAAAAATAAATTTATAAAAGAAAAAGAGTATGAAGCCAAATCTCATTACCAAAGAGATGCAATGATGGGGTGTCCACCCCACACAAACCCTGAGTAAGTTAATGTAAGTCAGATGGGACCAATTAACCTTATCTGCTGCACCTGGTGGGGAACCAGGGCTTGATAAGGTTTAATGTCAGAAGCAGCCCATCTTGGGGAGGAGTTGGGATAGGATAGGTTTGGTTTAGGTTATAAAACAAGAAAAGGATGCAGGACAGAGGTCTGTAGTCACTGCCTTGAGGTAAAGGGCATTGGCCAGGGACAAAGAGGAAATCTAGGGGAAGAGTAGGCCCTGAGGTCCTGCCTTGGACTAGAGAGCCTGAAATGAGGCCTAGAAGTAGCCATGGGAAGTGGAGGAGGCCATGGGAGGTAAACCCAGAGACAAGCAAATAGAGACAGAGAGATGAGATAGGAAGGAGAGCAGGGAAACAGCAGTAGGATCTAAGACTGAGCAGATTCAGTTGCCAGTCAGAGGGTCCCAGGGCTGGAACCTGGAGTAGAGGATGGGCCAGAGGTCCCCTACCAGTCACTGGCAAAGTGGCACAGGCCCTGGAGTTGGAATAGAAAATTGCCTGAAATGGCATGTGGACAGGTTGTCTGGTGGGACTTGGTGATCCTAGAAGGGGAGGACCAAATAATGCTCTGGCTGGAGTGCTGAGTCACAAAAAAAGAGCGCCCTGAGTCACAGCAGGAGTGAGAGTGGTCACAGCATGATTAACAGATGGAAGAGGGTGCCACACAGGGCAAGAACTAGTTCCCAGAGGTGCACCTGTAGTGAGTGGAACCCCTTCACAGATGCATATATCCGCAGGCAGAACAAAGCAGAGATCTTTAACTACTGGCCAACACAAGTTACAAGAGATTGGAAATACTAAAGGAACAAGACTTGGATATCACTTCACAAAGACTACTCCCTCTATTACCTAAAAGACACAGATCCAACTTCCACTGAAGTCAATGAAATAACACCCATTTACCTGATTGGAAATAGATTCAGGTCCCAAATGAAGAGGTAACTGACACTGTATGAACTGGTATTATGATGATAGTACAGAGAAACCATGAACCACTAGTTCAGAAAACCCATGTTATTGAGAGTGGCCTGAGACTGCCAGACTGATGCAGACCATTGGGCTATCTACTGCACTGTTAGGGCTGCTAAGTTTATTTTATCTAAAATTCAGACAAATTTGTTACTGAAGGATGACTGACTGCAACAGTTAGTCTGTGCAACATAACATTTAGGACATGTTCCAGTAAAATTTGAATTCTGAGAGGTATCAGTAGAAAAATGCATCTCTTATTTACCTCATGCTATGCTTTTGCAGACCCTGAATATGCAACATGGAGTGTCCAATTTTTGCTTCAACATTAAATTTCTTAGTCACCTCTGGCTCACTAAACCAAATCTCTAATCAATTTTATGAGAGTTGAAGAATAGCTAGTCCTGCCCCTGCTGAGCTAACTTGAGGATCTTGTTTTCACTGTACTGATTATGCCTGTTTCCCAACTAGATGAGGAAAAGCAATTGGCAGAACAGTGTTAATTGACCTGGAGAATGATGAACCCATGCAGAAATAGCAGGGAAGTAAAATTCACTTGGGTCCAGCAGAAGTTGTGCATCCTTTTTTGGTAATCTATACGTATATAATTTTGCTGGGAGTGATTTTTCTGGGTCATCTACTTTTAATTGTAAATAGACTGCCAGTCAAAATTAGTTTTAGCAGATTCTAGTTCATGGCACTAATCTTCCAGTTCCCTGATCCTCCTTTCAGCTTCATCTAATCTCCCAGATACATTCTGAAGATCTATGAAGGAGCGGTCAACCGACAGAGACTATTTTTACTCTCAGCTCTGAGTTTTCTTTTTAAATCAATGTTAATGCTACGAGTGTATCTGAGACTAGTTCTATTACCGAGTTCATAGGATTACAGAAGCAGGATATAGTAGGTGGACATGACCTAATATGGTGCAAACATTGAGAATCTGGAATGGGAGAAGAGTCATTTATTTCTAGTTCAAATTTAAATCAACAAGGCAAATGCTTCTAGTTCAACCAGTATATTCAGCTATGGCAATAAACTGGGTAGTTGCTGCCTCAACAGCTGTGAAGTGAGAATTTGGAGAAATGTCTGCTTTCCTTGAAACCACCATTTTGATCCATTAAAATCTTACTGCTTTTAATAGGCAAATTACCTTTTAATAGTTTGGAGTCTCTTACATGAACGTTTGGTGATATCAGGATATAGGGCAGATGGACCCTGTGTGGTGGCATGAGTTCGGCAATTTATGCAGTCTGTGTCCAGTGCCTTCAGTATGTAACACTTTCAGATTCATTATATCCATATTTTGTTCCTTCGCTCCCATGAGAGATCATAATTGTTGAGCACTTTGATCCTGACCACTTGATCTAACCCTACTATCTGCTCTGGCCTCCAAGCACTTTGCTTCAGGAGGGTCGCCCATAGGCCATTATGATAATGTTGGAATTTCTTACATAATTGAATATTTTATGCACAACACTGCAAAAAACTTTTGGTTGCTTTTGCCAGGCACCAAGGTATATAAAAACTAGATAAACACTCTGCCATGTCCTCATAATGAGAGGGGAATAAATGGAGTAATGAGGATATTGCAAAGTAATATTCTGCAGTTAGTTAGATGTACATAGATATCAATAAAAACTACATAACAGGAGTCTTCTGAAGAGAAATAACAAGACTAACAGTATTTATGCCACATTTGAAAAGTGTCAACTTTGTAACAACCAAGCCCATTTTTAAACAGGGTAGGTGTACATACTATTGCCTCATTGATAGGACAATGTGCCACTGAGGTAGTGGGCTGACTGTGGATCTGCCTCCAGCTGTCAGCCTTTGTACAACATGTAGCACAATTGAGTCCTGCTTCATGACTAGGGCTTCTAGGTGCAAAAATTAACAATAATAATAATTAATACTTAGGCTCCTAAAACAGTGAGCTTCTAAGATCCTGAGCATTACTGCAAGCTTATTATAGTAACAAAATTATAAAGATAAATCTAGTTTATATCAAGAGATAAATACCTTTCCTATTTATATTACACGCTCTTATTAAACACTTTAAATTGTGTGAGGTCTTAAATAAATAGCTTTCATCCAATACAAAAGAATGTGGCCAGAAGGGACCATTGTGATCATCTTGTCTGACCTTCCGCACATTATAAGCCACAAAACCTCACCCACCCACTCCTCTAATAGACCCACAACCTCTTTTTGAGTTACTGAAGTCCTCAAATGATGGTTTAAAGACTTCAAGTTAGAGAGAATCTACCATTTACTTTAGTTTAAACTTCTAAGTGCCCCATGCTGCAGAGGAAGGCAAAAATCCTCAGGGTCTCTGCCAATCCTACCTGGGGGAAAATTCCTTTCTTACCCCAAATATGGCAATCAGTTGGACCCTGAGTATGCCAGCAAGACCCAACAGCCTGGCACTTGGGAAAGAATTCTCTGTAGTAACTCAGAGCCCTCCCCATGTACTGTCCGATCTCCAGCCATTAGAGATATTTGCTATTAGCAATCACAAATGGGCCACATGTCATTGTAGGCAATCTCATCATACCATTCCCTCCATAAACTTATCAAGCTCAATCTTGAAACAAGTTTAGATTTTTTTGTCCCCCACTGCTCCCCTTGGAAGGTTTCTCTAGAACTTCACTCCTCCGATGGTTAGAAACCTTAGCAGAATTTCAAGCCTAAACTTATTGATGGCTAGTTTATATCCATTTGTTCTTGTGTCAGCAATGGCGCTTCACTTTAATAACTCCTCTCCCTCCCTGGTATTTATCCCTCTGATGTATTTATAGACATCAATCATATTTCAAAAACTGTCTTAGGGACTTAGAGGTCTAAGTCCCATTTTCAAAAGCTAATTCAGCACTTAGAAGCCTAAATCCAATTGAAAGTCAATTTTACCCACCACCTTTCCAGTATACCATAGTTAAACTTCAGGCTGTCTGTTAAAACCATGAGAGCTTCCAAGTAAGGAAAAAATGATAAATAAGATTTATTCAGTTCCAATCTGCTCCTCTTTAGTTCTCTCTATGATGTTGCTGCCTCAGATTTTGCTGCAACAAAACACACACTTGCATATAAATCTGACTTGCAGAGTTTACCTACTTGAACATAAGATACAAAAACTACAGGAGGGGGAGATGCATATAACAAAGTGCTTTCTTTACTGAGGCAAATCCTTTTTTGTTCCTTAAATGGTGGAGAAATGTAATTTGGAAAGATTATAGTTTTCACATCCTAGAACTGCCACTTCTTCACTGTGTTGGCAGCCTTTAGCAAATTATTTGGATCCTGACGGTCTGAAACTATAGAAATAGTACTAGGCTGAGGGGACTTGACACTTGCCAGGAGGTAGTTTCCTTGGAAAGAGGAAAGCTATGACATGTGATCTGTTCAGTTGGGACCAACATAGTAAGTCAGGGCAGCCATTCTGTCTCCCATCTCTGCAGCCTGCATGTTCAGAGGTATCAAAAATTCTTAAACTGGGATATCGCTGCTAGTTCTTTATCTCAAAAAAGCCTAGTTGAGAGCTTGTATCACTCAAGATCACTGTACACCCTCAGAGAACTCCGGCCATGGATACGATCCAAATACATGCTGTACCTAGTCAGGGAGGAATTCACCGTTTTCAATTACATTTCTGAGGACTGGGGTTGGCAAGTATATCCAGTCTTGTACAGAGGAAAGCAATACTTGAGTCACAGCTGCAAATTATTTTTATTTATTATACATTTTCATATATTCAGAGAACCTCATAAACTAAAGCCATAGAACAAAATTTCCACTAAATATACAGACAAAAGTAGTTCTCCATGGAGCTCATTTGGAATGTACATAGAATCATAGAACTGGAAGGGACATCGAGAAGTTATCTAGTCCGATCACCTGCACTCAAGGCAGGACTAAGTATTATCTAGACCATTCCTGACAGGTGTTTGTCCAACCTGCTCTTAAAAATCCCCAATAATGGGGACTCCACAACCTCCATAGGCAATTTATTCCAGTGCTTAACCACACCGACAGTTAGGAATATTTTCCTAATGTCCAATCTAAACCGCCTTTGCTGCAATTTAAGCCCATTGCTTCTTGTCCTATCCTCAGAGGTTAAGAAGAACAATTTTTTCCCCTCCTCCTTGTAACAAACTTTTATGTACTAGAAAACTGTTATCATGTCCCCTCTCAGTCTTCTCTTCTCCAGACTAAACAAACACAATTTTTTCAATCTTTCCTCATGGGTCATGTTTTCTGGACCTTTAATCATTTTTTGTTGCTCTTCTCTGGACTTTCTCCACTTTGCCCACATCTTTGCTGAAATGTGGCGCTCAGAACTGGACACAGTACTCCAGTTGAGGCCTAATCAGTGTGGAGTAGAGAGGAAGAATGACTTCTTGTGTCTTCCTTACAATACTCCTGCTATAACATCCCAGAATGATGTTTGCGTTTTTTGCAACAGCATCACACTGTTGACTCACCTTACCTGATCACTCTCATTACAGTGTGTATGGTAACACACATTGTTTCATGTTCTCTGTGTATATAAATCACCCCACTGTATTTTCCACTGAAAGTATCCAATGAAGTGAGCTGTAGCTCACAAAAGCTTATGCTCAAATAAATTTGTTAGTCTCTAAGGTGCCACAAGTACTCCTTTTCTTTTTGCGGATACAGACTAACATGGCTGCTACTCTGAAACCTGTCATATTTAGCTTGTGATCCACTATGACCCCCAGATCCCTTTCCGCAGTACTCCTTCCAAGGCAGTCATTTTCCATTTGGTATGTGTGCAACTGATTGTTTCTTCCTAAGTGGAGTTCTTTGCACTTGTCCTTACTGAATTTCATCCTATTTACTTCAGACCATTTCTCCAGTTTGTCCAGATCATTTTGAATTTTAATCCTATCCACCAAAGCACTTGCAACCCCTCCCAGCCTGGTATCGTCCGCAAACTTTATAAGTGTACTCTCTATGCCATTATCTACATCACTGATGAAGATATTGAACAGAACCATACCCAGAACTGATCCCTGCAGGACCCCACTCATTATCCCCTTCCAGCATGACTGTGAACCACTGATAAGTACTCTCTGGGAATGATTTTCCAACCAGTTATGCACCCACCTTATAGTAGCTCCATCTAGGTTGTATTTCCCTAGTTTGTTTATGAGAAGGTCATGCGAGACAGTATCAAAAGCCTCAGATATAACACATCTACCACTTCCCCCCTATCTACAAGACTTGTTACCCCATCAAAGAAAGCTATCAGGTTAGTTTGACATGATTTGTTCTTTACAAATCCATGCTGAAGTAATTTATCACCTTATTATCTTGCAGGTGTTTGCAAATTGATTGCTAAACAACCAGTGGGGCCTCTGGATGATCAAAATAAAAAAGGAGCACTTAGAGACGATAAAGTCATTTGGAGAAACTAAATGAATTCTTTGCTTCAGTCTTCATGGCTGAGGACGTTAGGGAGATTCCCAAACCTGAGCCGTCCTTTGTAGGTGACAAATCTGAGGAATTGTCACAGATTGAAGTGTCACTAGAGGAGGTTTTGGAATTAATTGAGAAACTTAACAGTAACAAGTCAGCGGGACCAGATGGCATTCACCCAAGAGTTCTGAAAGAACTCAAATGTGAAATTGCAGAACTATTAACTATAGTTTGTAACCTGTCCTTTAAATCAGCTTCTGTACCCAATGACTGGAAGATAGCTAATGCAATGCCAATATTTAAAAAGGGCTCTAGAGGTGATTCCGGCAATTACAGACCAGTAAGTCTAAAGTCAGTACCAGGCAAATTAGTTGAAACAATAGTAAAGAATAAAATTGTCAGACACATTGAAGAACATAAATTGTTGGGCAAAAGTCAACATGGTTGCTGTAAAGGGAAATCATGTCTTACTAATCTATTAGAGTTCTTTGAAGGGGTCAACACACATGTGGACAAGGGGGATGCTGTGGATATAGTGTACTTAGATTTCCAGAAAGCCTTGACAAGGTCCCACACCAAAGGCTCTTATGTAAATTAAGTTGTCTTGGGATAAGAGGGAAGATCCTTTCATGGACTGAGAACTGGTTAAAAGACAGGGAACAATCAAATATATATAGCTATAACTCCCCACTCTCCACCCACCCCTTGGTTATTCAGTCCCTACCTTCATTTATTTTTAGAGTCTGATGATTAAACATGGTATGGTTATTTCTTATTAACCACGTAGCACAGAAATCTTTACACTTTGATTGGCTGACAGTGGTTAGTAGCTAATCAGAGGACATGGATTTGCATAATATGCAACTATTTCTACTCTGACAAGCTACTATAATCACATTCCTCTGTGGCTCCACTACTCAGAATATTGCAATCTGTTTGCCAGCAACAGATGCTGCCTTATCTTGTCTAAATAACAATAAAAATATGGAACTGTCAAAATGTTGAAAGAAAAATTATTAAAGAAAAAAAATAAGCTTTCCTCTTTTTGCTCTCCTCCCCCCATGTCAAACATCTTCTCTCCTGCTTTATTTCCTCCCCTATGCATGTCTATAGCTAAAGTTCTGCTCAAGCACACATTGAAGCAGCCAGTGAGAAAAAAGTGAGATGGCAAACATTTGCCTAGACAATCTGTGGCTCTATTTATCATTGTGTTTGGAATGCTTGATTTCAGATGGGGGACTGCTGAAAGACACTGTGTAGAAACAAAAGTGGAACCAAATGCATTCATGGGACCCCTCTCCTAATAAATACAATCTCACTGGGTTTTGTTAATGAATGTCTTTGATTTCATTTTACCAATGTAATATTATGAAGTTTAGTGGTGGGGAAGGGGAATCAACTTATTTAGGTTAAAATCCAAATTACTTTAAAAACATGATATTTTGAGGTATTTCCAGTAGGAAAATAAAGTTACATTCCACATAATAAAACTACAGCTGCTTCTAATCAATACCCCAGAATGTATCCAGTAATAAATACAGAAAATGTACTGAAAGCTGCAAACTTCTTGTAATTGGCTCCCTTTGAATGGGGTGTTCCTCTTTGAGGTAGAATAGAATAGAATATTCAACAAATGAAGCTGCACACATGCAGACTTCCTTAAAGATGTATGCACTGAGCGGACAGCTTCAATGCAATATTCTTGACTCAGTAGGTGGTAACTTTGATTTATTGTGCTATGTATTAGATTCAGTAGATGATCTATCTAATTCAGTAGGTGATGTTTCTAGTTCGAAAGGTGATGCTTCTGATGCAAGCAATATATATGGATTCAGCAGGTAATACATCTAATTCTGCAGGGAATGTCCCTGCCTCACTGTACAATATATCAGATGCAGTAAATGATATATCTAATTCAATGACTAATATCTCATTCAGCATGTGATCTGTTTCTCCAGTAAGTAATTATTTTTTGCTGTAACCAATTTATAGATTTCAGTATGAAATATAACCAATCATATACAGTAGCTTATTTCTGTATGTGCCTGAACTTTTATCATTAACACACATTTTCATACCAGAGACGGATTAAGCAAGTTCAGAAGTGGTGGAGTAACTGTGAATGTGGGCTTTCCTCTCCCATGCACTGTGTTGCTTGGGAATGCAGCCAGCCACACTGCCATAATAACATGTCATACTGACATGAACACCCTGATGAAAGGACACATTGCCTATCCTCAAAATCCTTTCAGCAAATTAGTAAACCTTGTACTGTCTGTGTCCTTCCTACATTAGATGAACTTGTCCTCCCATAATTGTTAGAGCAACACCACAAAGACCTTTAGAAGATATTTTAGCAGGTGAAGATGTACAATATTTAAGTTACATATTAAAGTCTGAATATGACAAAAGAATACCTAGGGAAGACATAATAATTTGCTTTTAATCTAAAGATTTCAACATGCTCCACAAAGATGGATGAAGCATCAGATCACAAAACCACCCATGTGAAGTAGATGGTATATTTCTACAGAACAGAAAACTGACAGAGACTAAGGCTCTGATTTGGCCAATCACATGCAGTGAATCATGGCAGCACTGAGGCTAGAATCCAGAGTCCTGCCTCAGGCCCCAACTCCACAGCTACTATTATTCTGCTTTCTGTTTACTCCTTAAATGTTTCTTAGCTTGGCAATGAAAATAGACTAGTGAATCTCCAGTCAATTTTATTTTTCGGGTCTCTTTCGTAACATAGTGCGTGAGATGCAGAGAACACAACAGAATATTTTTCCCAGTACCCCCACAGCAATATTTCAGAAAGACTTAAGACAGGCCTAAGGAGTTAGCAGAAAGCATGGTCTCAAAACTGTAAATTTTGGGTCAAGTTTGACCGTACACTGTCTCTGTAAGAGGTGGGGTTTTGCGGGTTTTATTTTATTTTAAAGCCTGATTGTACTCTGAAATGGAGGGGGGAGGGCGTAGAAAGGGGGAAGGCGGCTCACTGAGGTTCCCCTCATGGAGTTAATGCTAAATTCAGCCTCCTCAACAGACCTTCAGAAAGTATTTTCTGCAAGGCAAATGGGAAGGATGAGAGATCTATTCCTGCTCAAACCCTGGCCCTCCTTACACACGGAGCCATGATGCTACTGATCGTTTTTCCAGGGGGTTGGAATAGGGTAAGGCCTGGAGGAAAGACTGCAGCCCAGGGCATTCTCCTCTGTACTTCAGTGGTAAGATCCACGTGCAGACTGTCCACTCCTCCTACCTACTAACTATCCCTCCGTAAGTAGAGTGTATTAACTCTGATAGATCTCTTACACTAATTTGCAGAATCTTTCATAACACTGTATGCAAGGAGGTCACAATGACCCGATTCCCTCACATGGGAAAGGGTCATACAAATACTTAGAGAAACAATGTGTAAACCACAGACTGGCTACAAGTGCATAGGAATTATATATTGTCATGAAATTCCATGAGAACTTTTATTATGCTCTTCAGTGTATGAAAATGGGCTGAACTGGAATAACTCCAGATGAGTGCAGCCCAATCTTTTGAAGAAATATTACTGTTTTAAAATGGCATGGATCAAAGACTATAATTCCTTTGATGCCATTCCTATTCCATACTGCACATATACAAGGATTTTTTTTTAATTCACCAGATTCAAGTTTATGCAAGAAGTTGAAATAGTTTAGCCTCCCAAGTAAACAGAGCAAAAAGCATGGATGTGACCTTCCATGTCATACTGTTACTAATAAATTATTTTCTTCCTAATGTGACCAGTTTTATTATGTTCTTGTTTTGAAGGGGAGACAGATAATCACTGTTAGCACCCTTAGATCTGATTAAGTTAAACCCAGAAACTTCAATTGAAAGGCACTGAACTGTATATTTCATTGATAAAGTTTAAGTGGATGTGAACATTTTCAATTTAATGAGACAAAGGATTTTTTTCTCAGTCATGTAAAGGTATTTTTCCCACTTTCCTTGTTTTCTACAGAGAAGGAATACAAAAGACATGTTTAAACAATATAATGGCTGAATTATAATAGAAACCACCCAAATGAAGCAAAGGTGAAGGATGAATTTCTATTCTTATAGCTCAAGCCTTAGACGTGGTCTACACTTGAGGGGAGGGGTGTTTCAATCTAAGTTTCAATCTAAACGTACTTACATCTACTTACCGTGGTGTCTTCACTGCGGTAAGTCGACGGCTGACACTCTCCCGTCGACTTCGCCTGCGCCTCTTGCCCTGGTGGAGTACTGGAGTTGACAGGAAAGCGCTCGGCGGTCGATTTATCGCATCTAGACTAGACGCGATAAGTCGACCCCCCACTGGATTGATTGCTGCCCGTCGATCCAGCGGGTAATGTAGACAAGACCTTAACCACTCCACCTTTGACAGTTACATACACCTGCTACCTACACCTAAGATGGAGGGTCAGGGTCCAATTCTCCTCTTACATATTAAGGTGTAAATCAGGAGTAATTCCAATTAAATCTGTGCAGGTACAGTGGTATGAAACCATTTTAAGTGGGAGAAAAATTGAGCCCTAAATTATCATTTTCAATTAATTGTATTTTATGAAAATCTGTCACAGGCAAAAAACTCTTAAACAGATAATTTTTAAAAAATGCATTGTTTCTTTCAGAGAGCACTTTGTTTCTAGAAAGAAATGATATAGCAAACATAGAACCTGCCCCTACAACCACTTATGTATGCAAAGAACTTTATTTATGGAAGTACACTTATTAAAGTGAATGGGAATACTTACATGAGTGATGTTGCTCCCATGGGCATTTGAAGGATAGGCCAGTAGTTAAAGATTTATTTTTTTCTTAGACATAGTTAACAAACAGGAACCATATACACAGGGTGGAGAAATATGCTTGAAGCAATGTTAAGGACCAAATGTTGTTGGTTGCTTTGGGCCACATTCTGTCACCTTTCCTCCTGTTGGATAGCCCCTTACTGTGAGTGATCTTGCTGTATTGAATGTAGTGGAGTAAGGGGCTAGTCAATATGAGTAAAGGTGCTGGCCAGAAACTCCAATAAGGATCATTCAGCTGCATGTTGTACAAACGTAGTAAAAGACTGCCCTGAAGAGCTTACAAAATAATAAAACTCAGTTGATGTATTAAACAATTGTCAGGAAGCCACGGGAGACTGAAGACAAACTGTAATATTTGTTTTTTTCTATTTGCCTTACAGAAATGTGTATTATAAGCAGAGCCAGGTAAATAACTGATTTTTTGGTTCACTGGAAATTTCAGAAAGTAAAGATTTCCAGTTGGACTGAACTTTTTTTTTTCCCCCTAAGTTCCCAGTGAATTGAAAAGTTTTAAAAATGGTTTTGGGTCAAACAAAATGTTTTGATTTTGAATATTCTCAAACTTTTTAAAATGTATAAACACATTTAAGGAAATTTATGAAATGAAAAGACGTTGAGCTATGGAGAAAGCAAACCTTCACTTCGATGACCTGGAAGAATGATGTAACACTACAAGAGCAGTTAAACTTCTCTCTCATTAATGACTAAAATGCACAATATAGCAGGACATTTCAATGATTTCTTCATATTTTGGGGTAATTCCACACAAAAGTGTAGACTGGAAAAAGTAAAGCACAACAGTATTGGAAAAAATGGCTCGTCAGGACAAAAGTAATTCTGTTATAGGCACCAGAGCTGGAAAAGTACTTTTAGTGCCTCTACCCCAGTTTAGAATCCAAGGGCATTTGCTAGTATATTACCCAGTCTAGTTTGAAATTTGTCAAATGATGGGACTTCTATGACTTTGCATGGGAGACTAGTAGATTTCAACGTCAAACTTTTTTTTTTTTGCGTTTATCCCAAATTTTCTGTCTCATTTTCCTTCCATTATTTTGAATCTTTTATTATGGTAATTTCTGCTCCATGGTTGGTGTTCACATCCTTCAGATATATATAGGCAAAAGGAGGATGGTTTCATGGTTAAATCACAGGAGGAGACCTGGGCTGTATTCTTGGTTCTACCATAAACTACCTGTTACCCTGTGTAAAAGTCACTTAAGATCTGTTTCCTCCTCAGTGTAGTATCTAGCTTAGTAGGTTATGGGGTGACAGATTCTTGTACAGAAATAAAAAAAAAATCTGAAGACTCTGCCTTAGCCATTGCTTTGCCAATCTATATTTATTTTCTTTCATTTGTGGCACATCAATTCCTAGGCCACTTTTCAGCTGATTTCTCTAACCCTCCTCCAATGCAAGCTGGTAATTTTTTTTAATGAAAAAATGTTCTAATGAATTTTGTTGAATTAGAATTTCCTCGGGACTTGCTTCCCCCACTCATCTTTTTTTTTTTTACATTTTCCCCTTTTTTCCTCTGGAAAACTGGAGAAAGGCTTTAAAAAATGATACATTTTTTCACATCTTAAACTTCATTCCTTTCAATGGGGAAAAATGGGAAAATAAAAATAAAATGAGACAAAACCTGAAACAAAACAAAATCAAAACATCTTGATTTCCAAAAACATTTGGTGATAGTTACCCACCAGAACTGAATACAATATTCTAGATGCAGGTGAACTAGCTCTTTAGAGGTCTTTTACATCCTTGCCCCATTATGCCTTTTCAAAAATGAATACTTGCATTGACTTTAGACCTCTGCCACTACTGCTTTCTAGCTCCCACTTATTACCTGGGTTGAAGATGTTTTTTCCATGAGTCATATCATCTTGCATTATTGCAAGCGGAAATGCCTCACTTTCTTTCTCTTTATGTTTCTAATTGTTTTTCAGTCTGTTAACAATGTATAGCATTTTTCAAATGCAGTGAACTCTTTGATAGAGAGAAATATGAATACTGGATAATTCTTTTCCCACTCACCCTAAGCTCTCTTTAAAACCTTGATTCCATGCCTCCATTGACATAACGTCAGCCGCACAGCAACTGAGTAGAAAAAACAAAAAACCACCACCCAGTTCCTTAGCATTCACAGTAAGCAATTAAAAAGGGTTCTGACTACACATATGGTCACTGGACACCAGAACATTAGCAAGTCTGAGTGTCACAGATCTAGTTGCGCTCCCTCTGTTGGACACTCAGAATGCTGTGCGGGGATCAAAATACTGAATCTCACATGCCCTTGATTTCCTGGGGCTTGGGTGGTGTTTAAACACTATTCCTGACTTTAGGCCTCCAGGCATGCACTCCAAGCACAGACCTCACAAAACACACCTCACTTGGCAGTGGGGACCCTGCAGTCCAGTTGCCCAAGCCCTGAAACCAGGATGTCTCATGTAAGCCTTCCCAGCAGCTCTTACATATTCCCCCGTATCGTACTGAATGTGCGAGAGCCTTCTGTTTTAGGGTATGTCTACATTGGCAGAGTTTCTTCTCCGGCAGTTACATCGCCACTCAGAGAGCACTGAAGGGAAACCACTGTTGTGTGTTCACACTGTCAGCTGCCTGCACAATAGTGTGTTCACACTTGGGTCACTTGCATTGGCATTCGGAGCTGTGCACTCTGGGCAGCTATCCCACAGAGCATCTCTTCCTCTTCTGCCGCTAAGTGTTGTAGGAAGGAGGAGAGGGTCGTGGGGCATCCTGAGTCCTGTCCCAAAGCCCTGTGATGCTTTGCTTCGCATCCCAGCAATCCCTGCGCTTCTGTCCAAATTTGGCACCATCTTTTAATGGTTTGTGTAGTGTGCTCTCTGCCTCTTCGCTCTGCAGGAATGGATCCTGCACTGTTGACCAATATGCTGCAAAATCTCACTAACACATCACGAGTGGCAGTGGAGTTATTTCTTAAGCTACAAAGGCAAGAGGTATCTGACATTGATCTCACCATGTGTCATAAATATAAAGGGAAGGGTAAACCCCTTTAAAATCCCTCCTGGCCAGAGGAAAAATCCTCTCACCTGTAAAGGGTTAAAAAGCTAAAGGTAACCTTGCTGGCACCTGACCAAAATGACCAATGAGGAGACAAGATACTTTCAAAAGCTGGGAGGAGGGAGAGAAACAAAGGGTCTGTGTCTGTCTATATGCTGCTTTTGCCGGGGATAGACCAGGAATGGAGTCTTAGAACTTTAGTAAGTAATCTAGCTAGGTATGTGTAGATTATGATTTCTTTAAATGGCTGAAAAAAGAATTGTGTTGAATAGAATAACTATTTCTGTCTGTGTATCTTTTTTGTAACTTAAGGTTTTGCCTAGAGGGATTCTCTGTGTTTTGAATCTAATTACCCTGTAAGGTATCTACCATCCTGATTTTACAGGGGTGATTCCTTTACTTCTATTTACTTCTATTTCTATTAAAAGTCTTCTTGTAAGAAACTGAATGCTTTTTCATTGTTCTCAGATCCAAGGGTTTGGGTCTGTGGTCACCTATGCAAATTGGTGAGGATTTTTACCAAACCTTTCCCAGGAAGTGGGGTGCAAGGGTTGGGAGGATTTTGGGGGATAAGATGTGTCCAAATTATGTTTCCCAGTAAACCCAGTTAGAGTTTGGTGGTGGCAGTGGATATTCCAAGGACAAAGGATAAAATTAATTTGTACCTTGGGGAAGTTTTAACCTAAGCTGGTAAAAGTAAGCTTAGGAGGTTTTCATGCAGGCCCCCACATCTGTACCCTAGAGTTCAGAGTGGGGGAGGAACCTTGACACCATGCATAGTAGCTATGACATGAGATTGCTTGTGGCATTCACGGAGGTGCTGACCACAGTGGAACGCCGCTTTTGGGCTTGGGAAACAAGCACTGAGTGTTGGGATCATACGTGTCTGGGATGACGAGCAGCGGCTGCAGAACTTTTGGATGAGGAAAGCCACTTTCATGGGACTGTGTGATGAGCTCACCCCAGTCCTGTGGTGCAAGGACACGAGAATGAGAACTGCCCTGTCATTGGAGAAGTGCATGGCAATTGCAATGTGGAAGCTGGCTACTCCAGACTGCTACCGATCAGTCACTAACTAGTTTGGAGTGGGAAAGTTGACCATTGGACTCGTGTTGACGGAAATGTGCAGGTCCATTAATCGCATCCTGCTGCGAAAGACCGTGACTCTGGGCAACGCAATGGCTTTTCACAAATAGGCTTCTCTAACTGCGGAGGAGCGATAGATGGCACGCACATTCCAATTCTGGCACCAGACCATCTAGACAGCGAATACATTAATTGGAAGGGGTATTTCTCAATGGTTCTCCAGGCGCTTGTGGATCACTGGGGGTATTTCACGGACATTAACGCAGTCTGGTCTGGAAAGGTATATGATGCATGCATTTTTCAGAACACTAGCCTGTTCAGGAAGCTGCAAGCAGGGACTTTCTTCATAGACCAGAAGATCATCGTAGGAGAAGTAGAAATGCCCATTGTGATCCTGGGAGACCCTGCCTACCCCTTAATGCTGTGGCTTATGAAGCCATACATGGGGAACCTTGACAGCAGCAAGGAGTGGTTCACCAACAGGCTGAGCAAGTGCAGAATGACTGTTGAGTGTGCTTTTGGTCATTTAAAGGCCTACTGGCACTGCCTATATGTGAGGCTGGACCTGGCCAATGACAATATTCCTATGGTTATAGCTGCGTGCTGTATGCTCCATAATATTTGTGAAGGAAAGGGTGAAAGTTTCACTCAGGGCTGGACCATTGAGTCTCAGTGCCTGGAGGCTGAATTTGAACAGCCAGAGACCAGGGCAATTAGAGGGGTGCAACGTGGGGCCATAAGGATCAGGGATGCCATGAGGCAGCAATTTGAAGCTGAAAGCCACTAATATTTGTTGCTATCCTCGGGAGTGCAGTGCTTGTAAATGCTGGGAGGTGATTGTGATTGGTGCGGATGATGCACTATGAAGGTTTAAGAAAATGTCCTGTTGCTTTGCAGGGCTATCTTTGCTTTCAGTTAATGGATTAAAGATTGCTTTCAAACTAAAACAATTATTTTATTAAAAAACAACTACTGGAGGAGAGAGAGACACTGTCATAAATATAAAGGGAAGGGTAAACCCCTTTGAAATCCCTCCTGGCCAGGGGAAAGCTCCTCTCACCTGTAAAGGGTTAAAAAGCTAAAGGTAACCTCGCTGGCACCTGACCAAAATGACCAATGAGGAGACAAGATACTTTCAAAAGCTGGGAGGAGGGAGAGAAACAAAGGGTCTGTGGGTCTGTCTATATTCTGTCTTTGCCGGGGATAGACCAGGAATGGAGTCTTGGAACTTTTAGTAAGTAATCTAGCTAGGTATGTGTTAGATTATGATTTCTTTAAATGGCTGAGAAAAGAACTGTGCTGAATAGAATAACTATTTCTGTCTGTGTATCTTTTTTGTAACTTAAGGTTTTGCCTAGAGGGGTTCTCTATGT
Organism: Caretta caretta; assembly: GCF_965140235.1. Taxonomy (NCBI): domain Eukaryota; kingdom Metazoa; phylum Chordata; order Testudines; family Cheloniidae; genus Caretta; species Caretta caretta. Next base: position 69,244,397 of record NC_134214.1, on the reverse strand, counting down.
TTTGAATCTAATTACCCTGTAAGGTATCTACCATCCTGATTTTACAGGGGGGATTTCTTTATTTCTATTTACTTCTGTTTTTTATTAAAAGTCTTCTTGTAAGAAAACTGAATGCTTTTTCATTGTTCTCAGATCCAAGGGTTTGGGTCTGTTGTCACCTATGCAAATTGGTGAGGCTTTTTATCCAACATTTCTCAGGAAAAGGGGGGGTGCAAGTGTTGGGAGGATTGTTCATTGTTCTTAAGATCCAAGGGTCTGGGTCTGTAGTCACCTAGGCAAATTGGTGAGGCTTTTTACCAAACTTTGTCCAGGAAGTGGGGTGCAAGGTTTTGGGAAGTATTTTGGGGGGAAAGACGTGTCCAAACAGCTCTTCCCCAGTAACCAGTATTAGTTTGGTGGTGGTAGCGGCCAATCCAAGGACAAAGGGTGGAATATTTTGTACCTTGGGGAAGTTTTGACCTAAGCTGGTAAAGGTAAGCTTAGGAGGTTTTTCATGCAGGTCCCCACATCTGTACCCTAGAGTTCAGAGTGGGGGAGGAACCTTGACAGACACACAAAATACCATATCAGCACTGAGGGGGGATGGTGGAAGGGAGTGTTAAAGATTTGTGGATGTCCAGGGATCATATCCAGCTTACTCCTTTGGAGTACAGTACAGCGGGTACTGTACTTCAGCAGGACTACACTGCAGAGGCATGGCTGTTGAGTGCAGTGGGTACTGGGAGTCCATAATGCTGGACTGTGATGGGGGTGGAGTTGAATGCCACGGGTAAAGACTGGAGCCAGGAGGTTCATAGGAAAGTGTTGGCACTGTGTGGGGGGCTCATGGGAAAGAGTTTTGTGACAGCAGCTGCAGGGGAGGGCGGGCAAGGAGCTGCTCGGTTTGCAGTGCTAGGAGCGCCTGGAGCATGTCTGCTTGGCGCTCCATGATGTTTAAGGACCACTCCGTGGCTTCATTCTGGCGCACCACATTTTCCTTTCATTCCCTCTTCTCACTGTTCTGCCACTCCTTCAATTCTTGTTTTTCTGATGCGGAGTGTAGCATGACATCATGCAGAAGCTCCTCTCTACTTTTTTGTGGCTGTTTTCTAATCCTGCGCCATCATTCAGTCGGCAATAACGAAGGGGGAGGCTGGGCTCCCAAGGCCATATCTGCGAAGCCAAAATGCAACATTTTACAGAAGCAGTATTGTTTGCAACCCAGAGACCACTGTATCAGTGTTTTAAAACACAACTACTATTCACATACCTATCACTACTTGGCTGACCCCAGGCAAGCACACATGAGCCAAAAGACCCCAAAATGGCGAGTAACTGCAGGGTCATGGGAATTCAGTTTTCCAGGAGAGTACTGGGCACGCGGCTCTTGGGGAGAGCCAGCACTGTGGGGGGGCATTAAAATCATTCCTGTCCCCACATTTCCAAAGGCTGTGTTCGTTATGGAAGATATTTTGCTGCTGAGGGTGAGCAGGGAATTAAGGGAGGGTCTTCTCCAAGACTGCAGCTTCTGCTGTGGCTCTTATGTAGCTCGCCTGTGTGCAGCTATGATCCCCTCACCAGTGATGGCAGAGTGGCGTGGGAAAATTACCCTTAATGGGGAAAGAAACAAAGCAGCTCTGCCAAAAAACCTGCAGCAGCCAATTTTCCAGTATCTTCATGAGAGTTTCGTGGAGATCTCTGAGGCAGATTCACATGAAGTGAGGGAGTCAATCAACAGCCTGTTCCATCACTCAGACTAGGCATGTGGTGGTCACACAGACACAAGCCTACCTTCTGCAAATCCCTCCCTGCAAGCTCAGCATACAGAAACAAGCTGGCCTTCTGCAACCCTCCTTCCCCCAATAACTCACTTCAGCAATTCACCAAATCAAAGACACTTACCAGGGGTCTCCTCTCCTGTTTCTGTTTTGCCAAGCTCTGACTCCTATGACTAGCTAGCCACCTCCAGGGTAGAGAAGAGATCCTGGCTGCATGCATATCTGACCACCAAGCCGTCCTCTGTCTCTGGGTCCCCCTCCACCTCCACAGCCTCATCCAAGATTTCCTCCTCCTGGCTCGGTCCAATCTTGACTGACATGCGAGCCCCAAAGTATCCACGGGGCTCTTCTCAATGGAGGTGGGGTCACCACTGAATATCATGTCCAGCTCTTTGTAGAACCAGCAGGTCATGGAGACACCACCGGAGTGGTGGTTTGCCTCCCACATCTTGTGGTAGGTGTTCCGCAGCTCCTTCACTTTGACTCTGCTCTGCATTGTGTCCCGGTCATGGCCCCTTTCATAGAATATCAGGTTTGGAAGGGACCTCAGGAGGTCATCTAGTCCAACCCCCTGCTCAAAGCAGGACCAAATCCCCATCTAAATCATCCATGCATCATGATATCTGTTCGTAGGTATCATAATTCCTACAGCTGGAGTGCATCTGGGACTGGACAGCCTCCTCTCCCCAAATGCTGATGCTATTCAGCAGCTCGACATTGCTCCAAGTGGGGGATCACCTGGTGCATGGAGCAGCCATGGTCACCTGGAAAGATGCACTGAGACCACTGCACGCGTCACCGAGCAAACAGGAAGGGGACTTTCAAGGAATTTAAACTGTGGTGCTGACAGTTGGTCACCTAGGGCAGGGCAGTAGACTTCAAACTGATGACCAGAGAGGCGAAAACAGGCATTGCGGGACACCTCCCGGAGGCCAATTGCAGCACTGTAATCAACCAGGGTGTCTACACTGGTGTCGCAGCACCATAGCCCCGGCAAAGAAAGCTGTACACCTTTCGTCAGGGTGGTTTTTTACAGTGCTGGAACTGCGCAGTTTCTGTGCACAAAGTGGCTTGGCAGTGTGTACACCTTGGGAGTTTCGCTGCAGAAAACTTCTTTGCTGCGCGGAAACTTGCCAGTATAGAAAAGGCCTTAGAGTGTAAATCTTCAGGAGTACACAGTAGTGAAAGCCAGACAGACAGACAGACAGACTTTGCACAGAATTCTAAAACAGCATTACTCTTTACTTAACGGTAGGGGAGATACACAGATCTAGGCAAAATAATAAACACACCTGTACACATTTTTCTGCCTCAGGTTCTTCACCATTATGAAGAATTGTATGGCCACAGGCAACGTCCTCTGAGATGTATGGGATTGTTCCTTGAAACTCCTGGTTTCACTTAAGAAACATGGAGCTTCTCTAGACATGCTGCAGTCTCTGACCTTGACTGGTCCCAGAGTTAAACTCCCCTGCAAGGAAAGTATGCTTGTCTCTTCCCCTCTCCTGCCCAAGCTTCCTGTTCCTCAAAAGCCTTTCCCCTTGCTCCCACTTGCTATCAAACCCCTACTTTGTTACCTTTGTCCCTTCAGTCTTTTAGGGAATTTTCCACTCCTATTCCTTGTGGAGAAATTGGAGGGCTAGCTTCTTGCTCCAGCAACCTCCTTAGCATACAAATTGTTTGCTCCAGAATACAATTGTTAAGGTGCATGACCCTCTATCATATCTGGTCTGGGAGAAACATGCTATAAATGTCTCACATATTGGTGGATTTCATGTCCAGTTAGAGGCATTGTATGATACAAGTTCATAAGAACAACTTCATAACAAAAATTATAATGAATAGATTCTACATAGAGAGATTTCCCAAATAATCATAGAGGGCCATGTGAAAACATGATGGGGGTAGGGAAGAGCAGGTAGGAGGAAAGACAGTAGGGATGAAAAACTGGTTCCCTTGGGACTGTCCATCACAGCTTTGGCTTGAAGGGGAAAAGGTAGACTCAGAAGAGCCCTATTTTAGAACCCAATGGCCTACAAAAAGCCAAAAAGATATGAGTGACTCAGACCCCAAAAATGCACCTGAAGTCATGATTGTCTCATGTTGCCTGCATTCACGAGCCAGCAGTGCCTCATAAAATATTTTGGTGTCCACACTCTTCTGCAAAATTGGGGATATATGCTTTCTCTCTATCAGGATAACCTGCAAACATTCTGCACACCAAGGTCAAACTGCATTCAGAAGGAAAGGTAACATGGCCACTAATTCCACTTCATACTTCAATTTCCAGGGAATTCACACAAACTTCTAGCCACATTGAATCTGTACCTTTCCTGTGATTTTGCAATATGGTTTGACTACAAGAAAACCAAAATCATGGAATTGAGCGCGTTAAATTGGGCAGAGCAGGCACTTGAATCTGGGTTTCTCACCTCCTGTGTGAGTGCCCTAACCACCAAACTATTGGCTCTGAAAGGGTGACTCTTTATTTTTGAAAGGTCTTGAGTTCATCGTAACGTGGAAGGGGGAAATCTTGAAAATTTTTGCAGGACAGTAAAACCATTTCCTACCCAGTGCTACTTGTACCTTTCCAAGATTCTGGGTACATGAACAAAAACACATGCTATTTCATGTCAAAGTAAATTGGGAACATGTTCACACTGCTCTATCACCACATTCACTAGGGAGAATTGAACAAATTTCCACATCCCAAACCTTCACCCAAAACTCTGCTTGAACCTAAATTAAAACTCCTGAGATTCACAGTTGGGCTACTCAATTTTCTTTGCTCTTTTTCATTTTCATACATCTCCAGGGATTAGAAATGGAATCTCCAAACTTCTATAAGAGGTACTGTTCACATCACAGACCAGATTCACTGCTGATGTCATTGTCTTTAGTGGAGTTATGTCATCATGGAACTTGGCCCTGTATTTCTGGCTTGACCAGAAACAGAAACTAATGGAAATCTTATGTGAACCTATTTTGAAATTTCCAGCTCAGTTTAGACTGAAGCAGTTCCGGATATTCATGCAAGTATCCAAATGCTGAAATGCATACCCCATCTGCACTAACCCCCTGACTCCTTTGACTTTTGCCCATCCTTAGTGTTTACTAGAGCAAAGTTATGATAACAGGTAAGCAGGGTAAGTTAAAGGAGGACAAAAGTTTGAAAAATGACAGTTAAATAGTATTTTCTAGGCAGGTCACTCATGAAAAACTCTCACAGGTTTGAATTCTTCAAGGTGTTCTACTAGGGGAAAATGCATCTGGTATGTAGTACAGAAGATTCATATGTACAAACAACTTCATTAAAATTGCAAGAGCCTTTAGCACATTGGTAACAGCTTGCCCGAAGGTTAACATTTATTGTTCTGCACTGCCAACTTCCTGCTTTTATGGAACACATTTATATGCTAAATTGCCTATTATGTTAAGCTGTAAGTTCCCATTTAGCAGCATCAGGAATAAGATTTGACTATAAGTGTTTAGATTTTATTAGTGCTATGCCAGTCTTCTTAATAGCTCAAACTTCCTAAAGGCTGAAAATTTGCTGCATCAATCCACAGAAGGTGTTTATGCAAAATATGTGTTTACAAATAGTTGCTATAAGTAGAACGGGTAGATTCTGGTCATCAAAAGAAAGGATACTGCTTCATTGCATCTTACCCCGAAGCAAATCCTAAGTGACAATACTTAAGCAAGTATTGCAGATAAAACAATCTAAATAATGACCATTTTCTTAGTTAACGAGCCCAGAGAAAGTCAGTTGAAAATACACCAAGAAGCTGGGGGTTTACTGATAAGTAAATATGGCCGACAGCTTTCCTTTTGTGAGTTACTCCACTATGCCTGATCTGATAGGATGAAGTGTGAAATATTGTGCACACAGTACAGCAAAATTTGGTTTTATGTACAATTCTCAAAGGTAAAAAAAACCACCAAAACCTTCTATGCTAGTGAAATGTTGTGATCTTCTTGTCCCCTGCAAGCAATGGCTAGCTTTCAGGGGATTCTATAACCCAGGGAATTGGGATTAGTAATAACACAGAGCCTTATGACTCTAGGGAACTGGTTAAAATCCAGAACAGACCCTGATTCTGCAAACACTTTAAAAACATATATAAGTATTTGCCACAGTCTAGGTCAATAGTGATGGAAAACAGCAAATGGATGGCTGTTTGATTAATTATATTTGAAGTGGTTAGACCAAGCCTTCCACCGAAACCTTGGCCAGAACTACTGAGAGATTTGAAAAAGTTTCTCTGTCTTTTTAAGGAATTTCAAAAAATAAAAATAATTTGTGCATGTCTCTGCCAAAAAGTCCAAGTGCTAACATATTGAGAAGGCTACTCTGCTCTTAAGCTATTTCTAGTCTGATAGAAAGCAGGAAGTTAAATAAAAAGTCATAGGACAACCTGTCCTCACATGATTGTCAGCCCAATTTTGCAGATTTAAGAAATACAGATAGTAGGGATAATGAAAATGATTAGTACTTTTATGGTGCCTTTCATCCAACTACACCTCTACCCCAATAGAACGCTGGCATTGGGAGCCAAAAAATCTTAGCGCATTATAGGTGAAACCACGTTATATCGAACTTGCTTTGGCCTTGAACATTTCCATTATTAAAGCAGCCCCACCCCCCAGAGTGCTGCTTTACCGCGTTGTATGCGAACCGGTGTTATATTGGGTCGCATTATATCGGGGTAGAGGTGTATATCAAAGAGCTTTGCAAATGTTAAAACTTATAACTTTTTTTCCCCTTGAGTTAGGTACTATGATTATTAACCCTATTTACTAATGGAAAATTCCACTAAAGGCATTTCATTCCTTCCGTTTGGTTTATATAAAATGCAATCTCTTTTAAGGGGAAGAATCAGAAAAAGTTATAAAGTGTACAACAGTAAGAATCACTATGAGGCAGATATACAATATATTAGCTACTATAAAAGTAGCACAAGGCCCTACAAAGGTGATCAAGAGGGGAGGAATTAGTATGGGACAACATTGTGATCAGCTATTAAAACGAAAAGACAAGGAGTCCAGATTGTGCCTTGTAGAATTCACATAAAACTCTATTGATTGCAATGGGAATTCCTTATGTGCAAGGGGGAAATCCAGATCCTTCCATGGACAAATTCAATAGCCCTCCTTGCCACTCATTGGACCTATCCAAGAAACAAGCAGACCCTGCAGAAAATTAAGCAGGGTCTGAACATATATATATTTATATTGCTGAAATAGGGCTAGCGCAGCCTGTAGCAAACTCAAGATAGCCAGCTTTAATTATTAAGACAATCCAAATAGGAGGGAGACTAAAACAGCTCAATTTTTTAAATGACCTATTTAAAGTTACATTTTTCAAATCATTTAAAGAAAAGGCTTAGCTAATGCTGGCTTAATCAAAGTTCTTCTGCAAATAACATAAAGGTGACAGGTCAGCAAAGACAAGCTTATTTAAAGACTGTATTTTAAGATTTAAAACTCTAAGAGTCTTAACAAGTCTAATCTTCTAAGAATTATAATAAAGTATAATAAAAATTCAAACCTTGTTTATTCAAAGATCAGATTTTATTAAGAACTTACCAGCAGAGACAGCCAAGTATTAACACACCAACTACTCCGCAAAGGGCACCTGACCCTTTCATTTGGGTAATTGGAGGACCAGTCCTCTCTGGTATCCCAAATGGATAGGTAGGGTGTTTGGTATCGAAAAAATGTTTCCTGTAAAATATGCCTTGGTTTCCCTCATCTGTTTTCAGCACATCTGATGCAGAAATGCAGAATTAAAAAAATACAAAAGTAAAAGTAAGAGGAGAATGACAAGAGTAATTATTTCTGATTTTCAGGAGATCCCTCTCCCAGTCCAGATTGAGGGTCTATGTACTCACTATGCAGCTGAATCTTCCACTGGTTACTATGGGAGTGTTACTTGAATACTGTCATATTATCTGTAAATCTGCAATAGCAGACCTACATCCATAGTTGGTAATAAGGTGACATACCTTACAGATGTTAGCTAGCCCACCAGTATGTCTGGAGGGGAGCTAAGATCACATACACTATCTCACACATGTTCACCTCTATCAATACTAATAATCAATCCCTAGCATGACATACGGTCTCTAAACGGCACAAATTTCCCCTCTTGGCATTGCCACTAATAATTTAAATCAGACAGGCTAAGCTACCATCTGCCAAAAGGTCTTCATTTCTTGATAGCATTGCAAGGGCTGTTGGGTTTGGTCAATTAGGAATTTTAGTGGCAGGGAAAGAATATGTATGTCTGAGGCATCACGTGTGCACACAGGGGGTTTTCAGTTGTGTGAGTGCTTGTCATAGGTTGGCAGCCAGCGGCCATACTGCTATTGTGCTGCCACCAGTTTTTCTTTTATGGACATTGGGAAAAGTAGCCGCAGATAGGATGTTAGAAACAGAGTGAATCCATAGGTAGAGCTGTACTTTTGTCTTCTCTCATGGCCTCTCCCCCTTTCATTATGTTTGATATTTTGAAGTCTGAGCATTATTAGGCTATTAGCATCTGGCAGTGGTAATGAGACTGCAGCAAGGCACAGGACTGACAGCGCGAGAATGCAGGTGGAAACTTGCTGGGAGCTTGTGGAGGAATACCAAGAGTTGGAACTTGCTGTGGGTTACAGCTAGTGCCATTAATATGAAACAATCAGACAAAAAAGCAACTTCTCCATTACTCTGTTTGCCAATGCAGGGAGAAAATCTAGGGAAATGAAACGTGAAAAATCTAGGGAAATGAAACATAGTGAGAGAGAATCCCAGACGCACGGTGCCATAGTTTGCAACGTGCTCAGCCCAAGCCATCTCAGAACTTTTAAAAAAAAACAAACCCCAAACAAAATGTCAGATCAGCTGGTGTCGTATAAATAGACCCAGCACCATTGTTAAACCAAAGCCTGTTGGCTGAGGATCTGAACCCTGTTTCCCCCTTTTGCATTAGCTCTAAATTCTGCCTGTTTTGTAAATACAGTGAAAACAAATGGTAGCTATAGTCTGAAATGAAAACTGTCTTGTGACCTTAACGAGCATTGCTGACCACTGTGCCATCTCAAGTTTTCTCCTTCACTAGGGGAATTCTCACTGGCCTGATTAGTTTGGCTTTCTGGCCCCACTGTGTCATGGAACTGAAAGGGGATCAACTGCCTGATGATGTGGCTTTCCCTGAGATGAATTTCACAAATAAATCTCAGATGTCAAGGTACCTGAAGGGTCAAAATCCATGTCCTGTGTATGTAAAATCCTGACACAGGCTATGTCAGCTCTTTTTACAGGCCCAAAGTCCAGAGCTGGATGAGAGGCTCAGAGGCTTAACAAACAGTGAACAATATTAGCTGAGAGAAGCAGAACAAACAAGAGACAACCTTGCTTTTTACTAAGATAAGCATGGTCAGTAAAATGCCAAATGGGGAGCAGTAATTGGCACTCTTATCTGAAGCTGCAAACAGACCAAAATATCCATGTCAACTCCTCTGCAAGAAAAGATAGCCATGCTCTCCCCACATACCAACCTTGGGTTCATGGAAAGGTCCAAGCATGTCAGTATGCGCTATGACATCCTCCTCCCTCCCAGATGCCAGTGTCTGCACAATGAGCAACTTGAAAGACAATCTCTATTGCCATGTACTTTTCAATGTCTTTTTGCTTTAAGCCTCAGGTATGTACCTGTTGGACAATCAGAAGAGCTACTTCATTCCTATGGACCCCAAATCAGAATTCAACATATATATTTTATACTAATAACTTTATACATTGTTTAAAGGAAAACACCTGTGTACTAATTGTATGCCATATGTTAACTTGGAACCATGGGCGGAGACATTATGTAATCTTTGACTATTGGCTACTGTGCTTATCTTGTCTTGCTGCTCGACCTATCCAGGGGCTCGGGACCACCCACCCCGTCACTTCCCTCCACCCATGGAAATTCCATATAATCCATTGTAATCAATTGTTTGGCAGTGTCTCTGAGCCCAATAAGCAAAGTGACACTCCACCAGCGCTGTGCGTAATAAACCCATGTGCTTGATTCTACACAGTGTCCATTTTGTTCCTTCAGTACCAGTTGGGGATAAATGCTAATTAGAATTGTGTTTAGCCATAGCTTAGATACTTAAATTATCCCCATATCAGAAACACACCATACACATGTGATTGATAAATGGGGCTGGAGTTGCCTTGTACTCAGCATTAGGACTCGGCAAGATAAAAATGTTGCCTATCTAAAAGCAGCATCCATAAACCCTAGGAGAGAGAAAAATGGCATTGCTATAATGGGGTGGTCGCATCTTGAAGAAACAAGCAAGAAAACAGCAAATGAAATAAAGGGAAGAGAATAGGCTAAAAATGGTTTCACCCGCCACAAATCAGATAGCCCAAGGTAACCTAACCTATCTAATGATACATTACTGGCCTGCGTCCCTAACATATCTTTACTTAGCCTGCTGGTCAGATCAAGTTTAAGGAAGAGGGACAGAGTTCTGAAAAACTGCACTATGAAGATATCATGTGTTCTTAAGCCACAGCTATCCCAGACAAGTGATCCTGGACACTTTCCAGAGCCAGTCTAAGATTCACGAGGCCTGTGGGGCAAGTGTATTCAGATTAAACTAACAAGGCTTTTTAGATTTTGATAAAAAGAAAAGGAGTATTTGTGGCACCTTAGAGACTAACAAATTTATTTGAGCATAGGCTTTCGTGAGCTACAGCTCACTTCATTGGATGCATGTAGTGGAAAATACAGTGGGGAGATTTTATATACACAGAGAACATGAAACAATAGGTTTTACCATACACACTGTAATGAGAGTGATCAGGTAAGGTGAGCTATTACCAGCAGGAGAGGAAAAAAACCTTTTGTAGTGATAATCAAGGTGTTTATTTGAGCATAAGCTTTCATGATACAGGTAATGCTGGAGAGAAATTACTTGTGTTCACAGAATGCTTTTAATAGAATTTATTTTTTCCTTCTGGAAATTACTTATTCGGTGAAGGAAATTTCTCTTTGGTTATTTCACCAAGTAAACATCACATTTATTATATTCAGAAAAAAACTGACATTTGCAAAGCTGAGCCTGCACATGTTCTTGTATCAGTTTCTGACTTCCTTCCTCACATTTGTGATAACGCATGAATTATATATGGCAACAACTATGCTTTGTTTAAACTATTATACAAAGCACTTCTTGAGTACATTAAACAAATGGTTCTCTCCTTCGTACATTTTGACTGAATATAACAACTGGAATAAGAAATTGCACCAGGGGGCCTGCTAGCTACATTGTGATTCTCTATAACTAAACAGAGCTGGTCAAATAATATTCATCAGATTAATAATTCATATATTTGTCAATTGTGAAATAAATTATTTGTGAATCATTTTACATTATTCAAACCTTTTAGTTGTTTTGATAATTTATTCAGAGTTCACTTCAGCTCTGGGATGAATAACATTCATACCCAGAGCACAATTTTTAATATTTACATGGTAGAATTTGGCTTTGTGCAGTAATGACCAGAATATAATTCTCATATTTGTCTAGATGCTTAAAACCCTGGCTTTTAGTGTTAATCTCATAAATTAGGGCTTGCTCCTGAACCTATTGGGACCTTAGTCATGGACATTAATCAGACTGTTAATGAGTTAATGTTTGGAAAGTGTTTTGGAGATAGTAGTATGTGCAAATATTATTGGCTGATCATGTTAAAATGGCACTCACTGATCCACTAATTCACCTCATAGTTCAGTGCACTCTCAGGTTAGGCTTCTAGGTTCTTGGAGGAGCAACAGACAGTGATCAGAAAGTGGAGTGGGTACATGCTGAAGAATTTTCTCCCGTTAAAAATGACCTGATGCCACAAAAAGGTACCATGGGAAGAGCTAAAGTAACAGCAAGGATCAAGTTTGGAAACAATAGTGGAAACTATGGCTCAGAATTAAAAACATTAGGTGAAGACTCAAGGATCTTGGTATCATCTTTATTTTTATGAATCAGCACCCTGGGGGGACAGAATCCGCTTCCCCAAGTGCTTGTAGGAGAGTGAGAGGAGGTGATGAAGTATGAAGCAGGGAGACTCCTGTGCACAGCTGGTAAACATTTACTCCTCATCTCTCTAACAAGGGAAAAGTGTTTGATACATAAGGTTGCTTTCCACCCTCAACAACCAGCACAAAACTTGCTTGTTTAGGACTGGATAATGCTTCTACTGACACCAACTCTCTCCATTGATTTAAAAGGTGGTTGGACTGGGCCATTAGGCATTTCTCGTTGAACTGAATGTTCCAGCAAATGACAGCAAGGGCTGTTCCTGTCTCAATAAAATCACGAACACCCCAAAAAGACACTGGAGTTGAGAATAGTTTGAGCCACCCCCATTTGAACATAACAACAAAATAAGCCCCAAGGCATTAATTGCATCAAATCTATTTTAAAAGCATGGAAATTCACAGCTAAGGAACAAATTTCTGGTATCTAGTTACAATGCACACCTGCATCCTGTAGATCCATTCAGAATTTAACAGGAGTTCATTTATATGAATTTGAAATACTACTGTGTCAAATATTAACTCCCCTCTTTAATATGTATATAGTTGGCATTCAGAAGACTGACATCAGGAGACAATCACCTGGAGAGCATAAACAGATGATGCAAGTTTATTATTATTGGATCATCCCCAGCAACTGAAAAACAAACATAATCATGCATTCACATAATTTACTCAGATCACCATACAAAAGCCTCTATTTGCCTCTTACTGTCACTGTACAGGGATCCATCATGGCAGCACTTGCAGGCAATTATTATAGATCATGGATTCTAGCTAGTCACAATGTAGGTGAAAAGTTCTCTCGAGATTTCTTTTAAATTTAAAGAAAGCTTTACTTTGATAGAAATAAAACTAAATAAGATTCCATAGAATTCTACTCTTCCACTGATGCAACTAGATTCAAATCTGTGGGCATACACGGGTGTAACAAATCAGAAAAGGGCCTAATAGTTTATATTTACATGGCATGTCTCATCCAGAAGGATCCCAAAGTTCTATCAAGATACTGCTTCCAGCAATAATCCAGCTAAGGGCCTCACCTTCCTACCTTTGCTCCCATGACTTGATGGAATGTACAGGACCAGATCCTGAGAGGTTGTGGGTATCCTCGATTCCAGCTGATCTGAGGTCATGCAGCGTCTGAGATGCCAATATATTATAAGCTATCACATTCAGCTTCACCTTTTAGTACCCCAATCATGTGATAGTGCCAGGAAAAAGAAAAATTCACAAGACAGTCAAAGTACACAAGGGAAGAACATACAGAAAACTTTAGCGTGAAGAAACCTGCCATAGAAGAAGATTGAACATTCTGTGCTACACACAAAAATTTGCCCTACTGAACCATGAATGCCTTTAGGTCACTGAGACCCAGGGCTTGCATACTAATGACAACAGCTGCTGTCCACAGCACATGAAACTTTTGAACAAGGAATGCTTCATGTACTGATTTTTCTTTGCTTTTTTTTGTGTGTGTATTGCTAAGCCAAACCCAGGAGAAATTAAAAAGCTTGAATGAGTGCAGCATTTATAAAACAAAATTGTTCTGCACGTTCACAGCAACTATATTCTAGATAAGTGTTTTAGTTGTACATGCCTTAAGCTCACAGTTTGGTGAATAGTTTGCTGTCAGATAACTCTGAATGTGCTGTAGGTTTATCTTCTTCTCCCTCTCTCATTTTTCCTTAGGCTACATTCTATTTATTCAGACACCTTGGATAAAGCCAGAAGACTCACTGAGCCTGTAACTCTATATAGGAACTGGTGAACGGAATTGTTGCTATTGTGACACCTTTTCCACTCATGTCATCCCCCAAAAGCTCCCTCCTTGGATGTGCATGCACACACAAACTCTTCCTACTTGACTTAATCTCAGAAGAAATACAGATCAGTCTCTCCAATCTATTTCTTTCATGAAAAGCTATATTTCTCCCATGGAACCATCATACCAAACTGGAAGTCCAACAGTATCATGACCCTTTCCTCAGTGGTACCCTTCATCTCTCTCTTCCTCAGACAGGCATTCCCTAGAGACACAGGAGAAAAAACTTGCCTCCAATTTCAACCTCCCCTCCTCAAAGTGAATAGTAGGGGCTATACTTGGATACACAAAAAAACCCTCTCTTGGGGTTGTAAGCACTGCCTGATTCCCAAAATTAAGGAGAACAATTGAATTCACCATTCAAAACTCTCATCCCCTTTATATCACTATATATACTCTACTACTCTGTTCCCATGACAATTCTATGCACTGTCTTAAATCTTATACACCAAAGCCACAATCCTGCAAACATGCCCTCACTTAAATTTAATGAAGGTGAATTCACCTGTGCACAAGTGTTTGAAGGTTATTAACTGGTGTTCTACAGTTAAAGGCACTGGCCAAGATTTTCCAAGAACAGGTGCCTGAAGTTAAGCTCCTAAGGTCCATATTTTTTATTTAAGAGGCTTGGTTTTCAGTTTGCTCGGTGCTCAGAACTTTGATTATCAAACCACTTACTTCACAAACCTAAATATGTATTTAAAAACTTAACTTTAGCATCTGCTTTTGGAAACTCCCAGCCAACAATTTCAAAATGTAGCTGAATCCCCTCCCTCCCACCTCAGTATAAAACCAGGTGATTTCAGTTTGCAAATATAAGTAAGTGATGGATTTGTGGAATGAGAATCTGCATCGGCAAAGTCTGAAAGTCTTCGTGCTGCACATTAATATCTTCTACTTGTGAATTCACAAATGTTCATAAAGTGATGGGGCTCATTGCTAACACAACAGTTATAACAGTGAATTCATAAATATGCATAGATGACATCATCTCTTCAATATAATGGTCTTTCTGAGTCACTAGTTAAAGACAACTTTCTGTGATTTGCTCTAGGAGCCTTAGAATATATTTTAAAAATATTTAAGAGCAGAGTTTTACAAAACCCCCAAAATATCTTGTCCTGTTTTTAAATCACTGGAATATGATAGAATAAGAAAAATACTTTGGTATTTTTCTAATTGAATTCTTAAACATTACACTTGGGGAAACAAGATCCTAGACACTCTAGCAGGACATCCACAACCCAGTCTGTGATTAGGTTTGAGCTCTTAGACGTTCAATGAATCTCTTATGCCACTAAAATGTTGTATGATGATGTGAGTGTCAGGATATAATCTGTTAAAATGGATATACTAAGCTACAGTCATTCCTATTAAAAAGTGCTCAAATTTGAAAATTGGGCCCACCATCTCTGTGCCAATACAAGGAAATTAGCAAACATGATGAATGAATTGGCATTGGTTTAAAAAGAAATAAATAGCATATTTTTAGTAATATCCTTCAAAAGCTTTCAGTAAGGATAGTTTTAATGTTATCTGAGAGTAAAATCCAACATTTTTAGAATAAGAACTTGAAGCAGGAAAACAGTAAGAAATACTGATAATATTTCCCAGTGTATTAGAGCAAAAATCTGATTCCCATTGAAATCAAAGAAAATACTTTTGAGTTGTTTTACAGATATTTTATAATGTTTGCAATGAAGGTGGATTAAACTCACCGTCAGTCCAGTGATACCTGAAAGGAACTTGTATGATTGTGAGGAACATTTCCTGAGCAAAGCTAGCCATAGTGAGACAATGGAAACAATCCATTCCAGATAGCTAGTGCTGCTGAATACACATAAATCCAAATTTTGGGTCATAATTTACTCTATGTACCCAAACTAGAACTGAGTTTCCTAATGATGAATTGGGGAAATATTAGTCAAGCTCATTCCTTTTGGAATCAACAAAGAGTATACCGCTCATACAAAAGCACTTCAGGCTAGGAAGAACCCAAACTCAGATCCTTTCAATGGTACCAAACTTAATAGCCTTGTTCTGGTAGATAGGATGGCTAACAATACTGGAAGAAATTCCCTGCCCTGCTGAAATCAACAGGAGTTGTATGTGAGTAAGGATTGAAGAATTGTATCCAAAGTGTTTAACCTTAATTACATTTTCATCCTCAAAAACTCTGCGTACAGTAATAAAAATGGGTTAACTTCTGTTGTGCCTTGTCACTGTTACCCTGCTTTTCCCCTTTTAATACAATGTAATCACCATTTAACAGCTACTCCACAGGAAATGGATGAGTGTTTGCAATTGTTTTTAAAGTAATATCATTAAATACCAATATTCATCTACTGCCAAACCAAGAGAGAATCTAGTTTTTATTGTTTAATGTACAAGTACAGTAACTAATTAGTATTTTTATGAAGGGAAAAATCCTTTAAAATGTACATGCCCATTAGTGGAATTAGCTTTGGAAAGTCATATATCATTAGGTTCTGTCCTCCGCCATTCAGTCAGTTAGATTTCATCTCTCTTATATGAACAGTTCTTTATTTTCCAACCTTTCTAGTGCATTAACTTCATGCTGCTCACATCAGCTGACATTGCACCAGTGCCATACATTGTTACCTTCTGTCACATCTGCTTAAATGTGACATGACATGTATGTACTGAGACACAACCTGATGAAACACAGAGCATCAGAAATTTAAAGCCAAGCCCTTTCTTAGCACTGGGGACAAGAGCATAAGCTCAAACTCAGCTAACACAAAAAGTACTGTAGGCAGCAATAAATACATTTGTTTACTAGCTACCTGAGTTAAACGGGAACATCTCCATCTTTTAATGTAAAAATATTTGCAGTGTCTAAATTCATAAATAAATCATTGACATTTCATGATTTCAACGCATACTTTTCTGCCACTGCTGATCCTGCAGTTCTGAGTGTGACTTCATCTCTGTGCAGAGGGCCAGCAGAACAGAGGAGCACCATTAGATCCCAATTAAGTACTCCAAATAGTTCATGAGCGTTGCCTGGGTCTTGTGCTGGTCCTGTGCACCAGGGGCATTTTACACTGTAAGAACTGCAAAAACATCCTATATAGACATTTAGATGGTGAAGTAAATCAATGGCAGATTGACCAATTGACTCATCCAATGTCAAATAAAAACTAAAATGCTTGCACTTGAGAAATTCATTGTGCCAGATCCTTGCTGTAAATCTGCACTGCTCCACTGAAATTAATGCTGATTTACACCAGCTGAGGAAGCAGTCTTTTTACTCCAGTTTGGACCAAATCTAGAGACTTTACTCAGTCAGAACTCCAAGGACTCAGCTCTTTGGGATTTAATGTGAGCTCTGAAGGATCATGGGTTACCAGAATATGCCATTAGGGGAATACACTTTCTTTTTCTAATCAATGTATTGCTGCTGAAAGGTGCCAGACTGGTAGTTTTAAGGAATTAAATCACTTACCTGAATACCAGTTACAACACAGAGACACTGGCTCCTTCTCTGCAGCTCTCTTTCCAGCAGTGTGAATGCTGGATGTTTAATTATCAGTTAATATTGAAAATTATGCTAATATATAAGATACTTTCAAAAGTGCACACACCAAACCCTGGCACACATCTGTGTGTTCATGTGCAAGCCAGGGGCTGCACAAAGAGAAGATGGGCATCTGAAAGTGTGCACGTGTGTCTTGTAGATCAGGACGATAGTGCCAGTGATTGCTTAGCCAATTGGTTAGCACCATTTGAGGTAAGTCAAGCTCCGAAAGAACTCATCCAGGAAGGTGAGAACAAAGATCTTGGACTTTTACCTACATTTGGTGCCTCAGGTCTTAGGTTGGAGAAGACAAAATAAAGAGGACAACTTGGGTTGAGCCACAAACCACCTTACTGAGATTTCAGGGTTTTTCTTCCTTTCTGCTGGAGTACTGTTGCATCTTTTCTTGACTATGGCAGTCATTAAGTGAAGAACAAAATCAGCAGTTTATCACTTTTAGTTCTGGATGCTTGGTAGTTTTTTTTCCTGTGCTGTAGAAGTTACAGGTCTCCTGTGAAAAGACAAAAGAAAAATCAATACTTATGTTGAAAAGGAAGCTTGTGTATTTAACTTCACAAAAAAAGTTCTTGCTTAAGCTCCAGGAACAGAAACAGTAATAGAAAAGTTATGAATGCCTAGACTTAATTACCGAAGTACACACAAAAGCAATATTGCCTTCCCAAGTGCTGGAAGACAGAGCAAAAAATATGGTTTTCATTTATTTCAGAAGAAAATATTTCTAAGGAAAATAAAAATGGACTGATAATGTTTTTAAATTCGCATTTCAACTATTTTTGTACCTTCTCCAAGAAGAAAAATACTTACCTTTCATTTAACACTGATATCTGTCTACAGTGATTTGTTGATCCAGTGGAAAATTAAAAAAGAAAAATGAATTCCCCACAGTTAAAGCGTAAAGGGAAAAAAAGGTATGATTGTCTGTCACTTGTTGGCAAGAATGATTGCATCAGCTGTGTAATCTTTTTGTTCCTGTTCTCTGAATATTTCAGTGTGTTCAGCTGGACATTCTAAGGATGAAGAAACTTAAGATAATTTATGATCCTTTCAGGAAAAAAAGTGATAAATTTGAAATCCTGTGGTTTATATTTTTTTCTTGAATGTTGGAAACCAGCTCTATAAGAGATGTCAAAGAAAGCATTTTCTCTGGCTGCTACCCAAATAAGATACTAATGGGGAAAAAATGTAACTCCTAAGCTGTCTTCTGAGTCATACTAGATTGGCCGGGCCTAGCAAAATAATTCAGTGTAGGATTCTCTACAATATTAATATACATATCATTGCATTTCCTACAGAAATTGCTTCCTAATTTCATATTAATTATAAGAACTTTTCACACATTGACTCATCCAACAGGGTGAGAGGCTAAAATTATCTATAGATTTATTCTGTTAACAACCAGAGCATGTCATTTACCTAATAAAACTCATCTATTAAGACTAGAAATTAGTAATGTATATTGCTAAGCTTCTCTGGGATTCCTGGTCTATTGGTACTTGTACATTGGTAAAATTGCCTGTCAAGACAAAGAGGCCCAGCAAAATTAGATTTTCATATAAAAATGGGGAGGGCAAAAAGACACTACCAGCAAAAGGGCAAGCAACTGAACCATATTATGAAATGTATAGCTGTAGGGGTGGGAAATGACAATAGTTGACAGTTGCTAATTGTTGCTCCTTTTATTGCTTGCCCTTTATCTAACTCTGGGTAATCCCTATAAACATCTATGGATCTTGGGGGGCTTAAACAAAACAATAACTTAATATGAGGGAGTCCTTTGAGGTCTGGATCAGCCATCAATAAAGGATATAAAATCATAGAAGTTTAAAAGTCATAGAAGTTATCTATTCCAGTCCCCTGGCTCAAGATAGGATTGTGATGGGTTGGATCACCCTTGGGGCTGCCAACTGGTCTGCCAACTGGCTGCCAAGACGACTCCTGCCCCTGCCTTCCCTGCCAGCTTGGGACTACAGAACCCTGTCTGGTTGTGCCAGACATGTTTGCTGGCTACAAACACAGACCCAGATCTGAACCATGTCCCACAAACTGCAGGCTTAACTGAAAGCAGTGTAAGAAGTGTTCCTGTTTCTAACACTTGGATGCTCGCAATGGAGTCCAAACCCCCAAAAATCCATTTTACCCTGTATAAAGCTTATACAGCGTAAACTCATAAATTGTTCGCCCTCTATAACACTGATAGAGAGATATGCACAGATGTTTGCCCCCCCCCCCCGGTATTAATACATACTCTGGGTTAAATAATAAGTAAAAAGTGATTTTAGTAAATACAGAAAGTAGGATTTAAGTGGTTCCAAGTAGTAACAGACAGAACAAAGTGAATTACCAAGCAAAATAAAATAGAACACGCAAGGCTATGCCTAATATGGTAAGAAAACTGAATATAGATAAAACCTCACCCTCAGAGGTGATCCAGTAAGCTTCCTTTTACAGACTAGTCTCATTCTAGTCTGGGTCCAGCAATCAGTCACACCCCCTGTAGTTACTGTCTTTTGTCCCAGTTTCTTTCAGGTATCCTTTGGGGTGGAGAAGCTATCTCTTGAGCCAGCTGAAGACTAAATGGAGGGGTCTCCCAAGGCTTTATATAGTTTCTCATTGTGGGTCTAAACCCCTCCCTCCACCTGTGCAAAGTCCAGCTCCAAGATGGAGTTTTGGAGTCACATGGGCAAGTCACATGTCAATGCATGACTCAGAACTTTACAGCCCAAGCCACATAGCCAGGAAAGCTCAGATGTGGATTGGCATCTATCAAGATCTATTGTCAGCTTAAGTGTTTCTTGATTGGGCACTTAACTTGCACATTCCTTTCTAAAGAAGCGGACCAAATGCCTTACTAAGGCAACTTAAAATCACACAAGTACACAGCCAATATTCATAACTTCAGATACAAAATACATGCATACAAATAGGATGAATACATTCAGTAGATCAGAACCTTTACAGAGATATGTTATATGACATATGCAGCATAAAACATATTCCAGTTATGTTATGTATACATTCATAAGCATAGTCCCAGGAAGCATGATGGGGTGCAATGTCACAAGGATGGTATAATAACTAGACCATTCTATTACCTGTTCTTAAAAACACCTAATGACTGAGATTCCACAACCTTCCTAGGCAATTTGTTTCAGTACTTAACTACCATGTCAGTTGGGAAATTTTTCCTAATGTCCAAACTGAACCTCTCTTGCTGCAATTTAAGACCATTGCTTTTTCTCCTATTCTCAGAGGTTAAAGAGAACATTTTTTCCTCCTCCTCCTTGTATGTACTTGAAAACTGTTATCATGTCCCCTGTCAGTCTTCCCTCCAGACTAAACAAACCCAATTTTTTCAAACTTCCCTCATAGGTCATATTCTCTAGACCTTTATTCCTTTTTTTTGCTCTTCTCTGGACTTTCTCCAATTTGTTCACATCTTTCCTGAAATGTGGAGCCCAGAACTGGACATAATATTCCAGCTGAAGCCTTATCAGCATGGAGTAGAGCAGAAGAATTACTTCTCATCTTGCTTACAACACTCCCACTAATACATCCCAGAATGATGTTTGCTTTGTTTGTAACAGTGTTACGCTGCAGTCTCATATTTAGTTTGTGATTCACTATGACCCCCAGATCCCATTTTTCAGTACTCCTCCCTAGGCAGTCATTTCCCTTTTTGTATGTCTGCAGTTGATTTTTCCTTCCTAGGTGGAGTACTTTGCATTGGTCCTTATTGAATTTCATCCTATTTACTTCAGACCATTTCTCCAGTTTGTCCAGATCATTTTGAAGTTTAATCCTATTCCCCAAAGCACTTGCAACCCCTCCCAGGTTGGAATAATCTACAAACTTTAGAAGGGTACTATCTATGCCATTATCTAAATCATTGATGAAGATATTCAACAGAACCCGACCCAGGACTGCTCCCTTCCAGCTTAACTGATAACTACTCTCTGGCAATGGTTTTCCAGCCAGTTATATACCCACCTTACCATAGCTTCATCTAGGTTGTATTTCCCTAGTTTGTTTATGAGAAGGTCAAGCGAGACAGTATCAAAAAACTTCCTAAAATCAAGATCTATGCTTCCATTTTCTTTTTGTTTGTCTTCCCTGCCAGTCTCTTTCCCCCAGCTGACTATATGTATAAGGAATTTATTTATGGTGGGGTAGGAGTATGGAGGGAATCAAAAGCTAACATAGCCATATTTGTTCTGAACATTTTCACAAGGAAGTACTGATGACAGGAACTAATCAGAGCAGAATGATTTATACTAGCCAATCAGTGTAGAAAGATTTGCATCACCTGTATAATCAAACAGAGATAATTCTAAAGCCATCATGCAAATCCATGTATTCCTATTGGTCAACAGCAGTCTTGAGCTCAGACACTGTTTATTCAGTAAGTGTAGATTTCCCAGATTTGGCCTTTAAAAGCAGTGGGCACCAGTGGACTGTTGTTCTTTGAGTCTGAGAGACACACTAAGATCTGAGATTTGTCTTCACAAAAGAATGCAAAAACAAGTTTCTGCTTTGCAATGTTGTTAATCTGTAAGAATACGTTAACTCATTTCAGGCATCTGCAAACATAAGCGACAACCCACTGGTGACAACTAGCTTGAAAGAGAGTACAGCAGGAGTGATTTGATGGTAGGTTAAAACAAACAAACAAACAAAACCTCCTAGTGAAGGTTAGAACTTTACAAGTCTTACATTCAAAATGATTACCTCTAAGCACTCTTATCCTGCTACTTTCCTACTCTTTGAAACGTATTCTTTACCAAAGATCTTATGTGTACTTACCCACTTAGACCTAACTGGTCTAAATTTTCAAAAAGGGGTGAGCAAAAGATGGTGCAACTTCAGGTTGTGCTCAGCTGGGATACAATCTCACTGTGGTGTTCTTTAGAGTACATCAAGGAATTATGTAGCTGGGTCAGTGCACAGACATGGATGGCCATATGAAAATTTGGTCCAAAATAATTGAACATGTTAAATGACCAACTGTAACTAGGAATTCATCTGTTATTGACACCTGCCAAATTACACACACACACAAATAAAGCTGATGAAGGTCTTTTGGGCACTGTTAAATGAGTATTTTTCTAATACACAATACTGAATTAGTGAGTTCAATCTTTTCTTTGTGCTGCATTCCACTACTAGGCAACCAGTGCAACTCCTAACAAATGAATTCATTAATTTGTATTTAAAAGTAAATGAAGGAGAGTGCTGGTGGCTGGTTTTATATGAATAGAGGAACCATTTGGGTATTAGACAGAGGAGTCTTGTTGCAAATTAGGACATAACTAAACTACCAGTCTTGCAATTCTCATTCATCCCTTACTTAAACAACTCACATAGGAGTCCTGGTTCCTGAGAAAGGACTCGGGATGGTTGGATTGGTCATCAACATGGATGTATCTCAAAGTTCAGGTTCAGTTGGGTAATCACCCAAAAGCACAGATGTTTATCCAGACTTTTTGGTTCTGTAAAACATGACACTGTTTCTTTATCTTTATTCTAGATTTTGAAAAAGAAACATGCTTCAAATGGGTGTCCAATTATATTTTCTGGCTATTTTTGATGCTCTAATGTTGCCCACACTTGAGAGCGGTATTGCCACATGTGTACACCACACAAGCAGGTGAAAAGAATAATTTAGCAAGATCTGATGGTGTTTCCCAGTCCAGAAATAATTTCTGATTCAATTTTTAAAAGGAGCATAATTCTGGGCTGGTAACCTACTTCTATTTTTCTTTTATCTGTTCAAATAGCATATGTGATTCTATGTTGTTCTTTCTAAAATAAACTCTTCAATGCTGTGATTATTTTAAAAAAGAAAAGAAAATCAGTGACATCTCAGCACTGATAAGTAGCTCTCAATAACAGAACAGAGAAGAGTGAGGAATGGATAATTGTTAAGGAAACTAATTTCAGTTGCAAGCTGATAAAAGGATTAATAGAAACAACTAAGTTTAAAAAAAACAACCCCCTCCCAATAAAACCCCAGCAACCTTGACAGAGGCACCCTTATATTTGTCCCAGTAAAGGCAAAAAAGGATCACATCTAAAAGATGATGGCTAAGGAGCTTCACCCAGGGGTGGACAGGGCTGGTGAAATGCAGGCTCCAGAAATGTGATGTCTATGACTTTTGGAGCTATCATCATGTCAATGTTTTGTCAGGATTTTTCATAATGGTCTTTGCATAACTACCCATTGACATCTTATCGCATTTGCTCAGATTTTGTGTAGTTAGCATACTGTGCACCATGCAGTTTTCTTAGAATGCAAAATACCAGCAAAAAGTTTGACATAATGACTCATTAAAATTTAAATCTTATTATACAAAGCCTCATTCAAGTCAAGATCCATAGTATAGAACTGCAGGGGTACATTTTTACCTGGTGAGAGGAATGAGTCATGCGATTCTCATTATGGTTAATGGAAGGAATACATCTAATGCCTCTGGAAGTGTACCTCACAATTCATATTCAAATCATATTGAAAAATGGCTACTCCACAGCTGCATTTCAAACTTTAAAACGTGTCTGTTTCCAATTTGTGGGGGACAGTACTGCATCTGGAAGACGGCACTCCCGCCCCATGTCATTACTCCTCTTAGCCACAAGAACAAGCAAGTCCTTCTACAGACTGAGGTGTGGAACAGTACCTGAGTTAACATGTCTCTCATTGCTATCATCCTCTGCCTACTCCTGCCATCAGCCCGACATCCTTCCCCTTCTATCCACCTCTGTTGGGGATAAACCTCAATATCAATGCAAAAATGGTTATTAATACATTATAATTTATTATAATGTAGGCCATTAGAAATCTTCTCTTGCCTTAACTGAATTATAGAAAGTATATAGTTATTTTCATATACATGATGCTTGGAGAATAGCAGCTTATGTTTTATTTGCTTGTTTTATTAAATAAGGGCTTTCAGACTAAAGAAATTTCTAGAAAGTCTCTGTTTTCTTCCACTAAGTGAGAGGCAGGAAAATCTTCAAGGAGCATACCTCCTCCATGCCCATAAATCTGTGCTCATCACCGAGTCCCCTGTAATCAGTTGGTCCCTGGGTCCAGTGATCACTCTCGCTAGGCTGGGGGAGGGGCCTTTAGCAGTGGGTGGGCTTGTGCCCACCCACTTCCCGGTTTACAAAACAACCTGTATGTCCAATTGCAGACTCAGAAATTCTGCTATGAAACTGCTTTCCAATTTTGTTGGAATAGTCTATATAGTTTATTTTAGGTAATGTTAGAAGGAGATATTAGAATATTACTGTGATTTCTGCTTTTGTAGAGTGTGTTTGGTAGAAGTTTTAATTGTGAATTGTGAATGAAGCTATTGAAAATTGTAATCTTGGAACCTGTGTGGTTTAAAGGCAGACAACCAATGGGAGCACCTTCTCAAACAATAAGACACCTCCCTCCTTCCTACAGGCTACAGAGATATTCTTCATCTCGGATTACAAAGAAAGGTGGTGTGTAGGCAGTACCTGGTTTATCAAAACTAGGCCAAGAGCCTCTTATTTCTCCTTCTGTCCCCCTCCTTTCCTCAACAGAGTTTAAACCCACAAAAACATTCTAGACATATTCTTATTGATGTGATTTATATTAAAAGAACTCTAAAGTCTTCATTCATTTAATTCTAAAGAAAACAGGGATAGGTGGGAAGAGTTTTGGTTATTTCTGCCACGTTTCCACTTACAGATGAAAATCTTTGCATATTTATTGAATACTTAAGATGGTGTAAGTGCTTTTTGTGATGTTTATTGAAAATCTTTTGTATCTCAGTACAAGTGATTAATGTCATATCTTCTTGATGCCACTGCTGTGTGAATATTGAGAAGTTTTATATACCAATATGGAATCAAATGACCTTGCTATAACTGGTTATTAGTATAAGAACCTATTGGAGTAAAGAATGTTTATATTAATTGGGCAATTAATTAGGTATCTGGCAATGCTTAGGCAACTTTCTTGATAAACTCATTAAAGAGCAAAAGCCACCTCTTCAAGAATTGTTAAGAACAGAACATGTCTTCTTTGAGAATTATTTAAGTGAAAGATTCTCTTTAAAAATCACATAAGTTTTGAAAGACTATTTTAAAGCTGAAAGTCTTTTATATAGAAAGTAGATGTGTTTGGAATCATTTGAAACAAACAGAAGTTCAATTTCAGCTCCTATTAAAATACTGAACTGTCCAAAGGGATGTTTCAGAAAACTGAACTGAATAAATGAGAGTTGAAACTCTCTGCATTAATGACACTCTGAGAATTTTCAGCCACAAGGACAAAGACAATTATCATCCTGCTGTGTATGTGTTGTTAGATTGCTTACTCATTAGCGGAAAATGCTACCAAGACCATCTCATAAAGGTGTTGAGTCAGTGAAAGGGTGAGAGCAGCTGATATTTAGACATTGCCAAGCCCCTGAAAAAGGTGCATCTTCCACCTTCAGTAAGACTGGGAAAAGAAATGTATAAAATCTCTTTGATTTGAAATACCGACTCGTTTGCTTGCTGGAAAGAGATGAGATGAACAACAGAAGACAGAACAAAAAAGCCACAATACAGCATCAAGAAGAAGTAACCTTCTATTTCAGCACTGCTTCTGCAACATGATGACCCCATGTCGGCCTGAGTAACAACCAAGACTGCTGCTTTCCAAATTATTACCTAGATCATATTTGCAGCATAGATTCCAAAGCCTTTGAAACTTGGTATTGTGGATGTGAGCCAGTCAACTTAAAGGCTGACCAGTTCCCCATAATATGACTATGCTCCTTACATAAGGACAAGGAGCCTGAGGACTCAAGGCTGATGGGGGCGGGGGAGAGGGGGCAGGGAAACTAGGACTGGCTGATCAAGTGGATTGGGAGACACGGGCAGAGACTGGGACTGGCTGGGGAAGGAGATTAGGGTAAAGAAGTTGGGAGGAACCCGGGGCTGGGAGGGATTCTAGAGAAGTAGGATTAGGACTTGCTGAAAAAGGAGCCTGGGATGAATAGGCAGGGTGGGGAAGAGACAGGACTGGGAGAGGAATATGGACATGTTAGAAGGGAAAGGGCTGAATGTTGTGCCCACCAGAGCTGACTCCTGCCTTCCAGAGCCTGAAATGGACCCCAAGATTCCTGACTCCTACCATTCATCTGCTGTGAGAAAATATCATTAGAAACTGACTGGCAAATAGAACCATTGCCCTCTAGCGCTGGTCCTCAGAGGATGACAACTTACTACTGTTATCAGTTACTCCATTGACTCCAATGACAGAGGTCCATGTGGGACATCACAGATGACCCATGTGGGTGCCAATATCACATCATAGAATTTGTTTGTTCAGTTTGCTATTTAGAAACCTAGAAAAGTATACACAAACCTATACGAGAAGAGCATTCATGTAGCTAAGTCAAGCACTCAAAATTAGGAAATGCCAGATTCAAGGTTGCTTATACAATCTTAATTCAGCCCCCTTCTGTGTATGCATTATGTGGGGAAAAAGTTTGTAATTAAAGAATATATCACAGTACATATGTACAACTGGGCCGATTTAAATTACATAGACATTGTTCAACATACTTCTTGTGTGTGTGTCATATGCTATATATTGGGTGGGCAATAGGAATCATAGTTCATTTAATGATTAATTGATTGATCAATTTATGATTAATTTAGCCCAAAGTGAAAATTACTAGTACAAGGGCCCAATTTCTGCTCTGACAAGGCACAAAACTCCTGTTGGAGCTGAGGGAAATAATTGAGCCCCAATAGGGTAAAATATTCATCCATTCCAACCATCTAACAGGGTTATCACTGTCCCTGTTAAAATCCTTGTATTCCATTCCACTGCTGGGATACACTGGCTCTGTTGAGTTTTATTGCATATTGTACATTTCTGATCTTCACTTCAGAAACCACAAGACTACCTACTGAGTCAAAGAAAAATTATCATACCAAGTTCACCTTCAAATTATGCTGTATTGCTTTTTTGCTTTCCTTCTGTTTCTAAATCATAGGGTATTGATTTCCCCTTCACATTGCACTGGAGGGGCTGAATACCCCTTAATAGCCCATAATGATCATTATTTTCCTTTCTCCAAACCATATCAAGTGGATTTTTCCTTTACTTTGAATTGTGCTCTGTTATTTACAATAGGTCATTGCCCAGTACAGTTGCAGGGTGTCAGTTCAGGTTAATATTGTTAAAAAATTATAATAGGTAAAAATAATACCATCTGCTATTGTGTCCTACTATTCATTCCATTGTTGTAAGCACTTTTCAAATATATGCTCTTCAATTTACATTCTACTTCCCATTAAGTTGAACAGTGCATTGTACTTATCTGAAAATTGTTGAGATGATTATATCACACAACGTTTTATCTCTTTCACATCATTCAGCATTGACTTCTAATCCTTACTGCACATTGTACTGTGCTGATTCATCCCTCAACTTTTGTAGTACTGGCTGTTGCCCCAAATTACACATCACATTATGTTCACTCCCCAGTTATCTAGGTGCTGTAAAGGGGCATCCAGCCCTACATGGCACAGCCTCCCCATCAAAAGTTCTTTTTCCTCAATAATCTTTCTGTCCTCAGCTTGCTCGGCGGAGGTTCAAGTTGTTGATCTGGAATCATATTTCTAGCTATATTTCACACAACTGATAAGAGATCAAGTTAGGTCTTATTTCTTAGATTCAGTATGTCACCCACATCCCCTCCAAATCATGCCGCCTCCTTGGGTTGTTTGGCTTTCTCTCCTTGAGTGCACCAGCTGCAGACCTTTGCTATACTCCTCCTTGTGACAGAACACCTCTGTACATGCTCTTTTTATTGAGGCAATGAATGGGCTGTTTAGGCTTCAGCCACCTTCCCTTCCCCCTATTCCTCTTTATCCCTCCATGTCCCTCACTGCTCTAACACCATCCCCCTGCTGCTCTAACTCCCCATATCCCTCACTGCTCTAACACCATCCCCCTGCTGCTCTTCCCCCCTCCCATGTCCCTCACTGCACTAGCCCCACCCCTTGGCACCCACAGCTGGATGTGTCCCTAACCTGAGGGCTCTGGGGGTGCACTGTGGAGGGTGGGGCGGGGTGGTTGAAGGCTGGAGGGCAGGGAGCTCAGTGGATAGTACAGGAATGGCTTTCTGCTGCATTCTGGCTCCACAACACCACTGTTAGCAGCGTAAACAGTGAGGCACTTCTTAGAGGACTAGAGACATGCCAGGACCCCAGCATACATATCCTACACAGCTCTCTACACACCCAAGCAGCACATCCCATGTCTACACTTCTATTTTTAGCAGTGTAGTGCCTTGCTGCCTCCCCAGCCTCTCTCTGCCACAGTGAAACACAAAAAGGAAAAATTGAAAGTCTCTAGAAAGCAATTCCCTTTGGATTTCCCCACTACTGTGACCAGAGAGAGACCCTTCACCCTAACCAAACTTTCTTATCAAGTCTTCAGTGTTAAAATTCATTATCACAAAAGGTAAGGTCACCTCCATATTCCAAAAAAGTGTTTGATCAGTGTTTGGAGGAAGAGTCACAGCATAGGTCCCTTATATCAAGATTAATGTCTCCTAATCACTTCTGTAGGTTCCCCAGATTTCCTTTCTCCATGTCCAGCAATTCAAAATCCCTCTTGATCTCCACCTCTTTAGACCCTCCACATTGATCAGGGTGAGTGTTTTTGATTTGCATATCCATAAGTCTTCCCTAGAAGAATTAGTTTTCACCCTCCTGCAGAAGAAACCCTGTTTCTCTCTCTTTTGACCCAGATCTCGTCACCTTGAGTCTCCTTACTCTTTGTATAAATATATATTGCTAATGTTTCTTTAGCAACAGCTAGCATTCTACAAGGGGAGAGAAGATTGCCGTGTGGTTAAGACTCAGAATTGGGTGTCTCTCAGAAGACAATTTTTCTAGCTGTAATGAGTGAAGGAAAGGGGGCATTGGAGAGGTGTTGGGAAGAGATACAATAGGTAACCAGAGCATAGACAAGATGTTCAGCACTGAAGAGAGAGGAAGGATCAGATCTTCTAGCTCTTTCTCTAAGTATGTCAAATGTTGAACAAATTCTGAAGACCTTTTATTATCCTTTATTTACTTAAAATGCTGCAACTTGTAGTTAATTAACATGGTTTTTAATATATATATTGCCTGCCCTCTTTAGCGAGTTATCTTTCTGTAACACTATAATACAACTGAAATTGTACTTAAGACTCATTACTTTGGGTGATGTCTCATTATCTGTTTAAAATGAAACATTGTGAAATGATTAACACACTTCTATAAAATCTGTCCCAATGAAGGGAAGAATAATTAACTATCACGTGAGTGGGAAGTAATTGCTACATTAGCATGGCTGAACAGAAGAGCCCATTGTTCCTACTTGTAAGGTAGGAATTTAAAAAAACAAAACCCCTAAATTCTGTCATTTGATCAAAGAATATACTAAGAGATACTACCGGCTCCATTCCTTCCAATTCCATACATCAAATCCCAGATGACCAAGAAGATATATGGATGCCCACTCTGAGCAATAGTTGAAAAAGCAGTGATCTTAGCAAATTGTTTTATTTTTACTTTCAATCAATAAAACTGGTCATTTGGTGAGAGTGGGACAATAAGGAGTAGATAATTGATGAAACACTGCTGTCCCCATCTGGAATGCCCAAGTGAACATACATTGGAAAGAGAACAGAATAGCTTGATGCTGAGTTGCTGATCTGCTACCACTGCTACAGCTCATCAATTGGTTTAGTAGGTCTGGCTGCAGCACATGTCCTGAAGTAGGCACGTTTCCACATAGTGGTCAATGCCCTGCTAGTTCTCTGCTGATCTCCTGCACAGCCCCTTCATGCTGCTGCAGGACAGCAGAGCTACATACTAGTGCCAGTGATGCAGAACCTGCCAAAGCTGTCTGTGACCTGCCCACATTACACAACAAAGAGACATAGCTGTTTAGAGTCTGCCTCCCCCCTCTTTCACCCATGTAGAAGGATGAGTCATCAAGGAAAGCTGTGAGTGTATTCAACAGGTGTACATGCTGTACCTATTAGTTGACAGCTGTTTCATACTAATCCCAAACACTCACTCCCATATCCATTTGCTAATTGAGATAAATTCAATTAGCTCTATCCACAGCAGCTTGTGTGGGGTGGGAAGGATGTCATTAAAGGTGACAGGAGGAGAGCACAGTTGCATTTTTATATAGCAGGCTGCTGAATGTTGGCTGAATAGAGCTTTCAGGCTTTTTAATCTGTTCTGTGATCATCTCTGGAATAGATCAAGGAGATACCATTCCTGGCTGACAAAAAAAGTACTCAGGGCCCTTTCTGCAGTAACTGTAGTAGAACTATCATTCTTTAGAAGTGCTGGATATGGGGGATCAGGTGTGTCAGCCACCTGCTTCCAGTCATCTTGCTTAATTTCTAGACATCATGTTGTAACAAAGGTCTGATTGTAGGAATCATTGAGACTATCTGCTCTGGAGCTCAGTTCCTCAGAGCATTAGGTCTTAAGGCTGCAGTTGTTTAATACCAGGAATAGTGGGCTTTGGGCACTTCAGCTGTGAAGGGAATGATACAATGTTGCTATGCTTCTGTTGTGATTCCAGTGGAAAAAACAGATGGGATCATTTTGTACCAGAAAGGCAGTGTTCTGAATCTCATATCTCATTGTATTAAGATCCTTGTGCCTACTAAGTATTTAATACAACTCTGAGTGTGATAAATGATTTGCTACCAGCCTAAAGACAAGATATCTACTGCCATTTCTTTGCCTAAATAGACAATGTAGAGATGGAGGCAATGTGATGTGATGTAATGAAATGTGTGGGATGTTTGATTGAAGGGTGATGCTTGGAGCATGTGGTGTTGGTTCACTGACTTATGTTAGGATTTTTCAATGGGAATTTCATTAGTCTAGTTTATTTGTGGAGAGAAGTAGCAGCTTTCAGAGCAAAAGAAAAGGTCTGCAGAAGCATGAAGTGTATTATATCCTAAAGGCTTAAGTTACCCTGAACGAGTCGGGCAAAGGCATTCCCATACCTTGTTTTAAGTCTCTCTTCTCCCACACACACAGTCATAGATTTGTTGTTAGACTGTTATGAATAAAGGATTTGGAATAATGAAAAGAATAGGAGAGAAGGTAATGTTTCTCCCTATATACTAACAATCGCCATACTTCCCACTATTTTACATCAAATAATGGATCAGTCCTGGAGGTCCCTCAATCACGCTACTGTCCTCAACCTAAATCATTGCGAATAGTCATAATGATTCTCAGTATAAAACAACCCTCTGCAACCTGCGCAGGCCATTCATTTCTGTATCTGAGCAGCTTTTCTCCCACACTGCTGACTTCATGGCACTAAACTTGAAACCCGAAATCTCTTTGCATTCACCAAGTTAACCATAGTAATGCTGGCACATTACATAAATCCGTATTTTGACATGTTGAAGACAGTGTTATCATTTCTGTTATCTTATTAAATTGTAGCAGACTTGCAGTGCATATAGTACAACCTGTTGATAAATGCTTGCTTCGGCTAGAATCTCCTATTTATTTTCACACTGTCAGACCTAATCCATAATCGCTGTTCAGCAGCAGGCAGCAGCAGATGAGGGAGCAGCTCCACTCTACTGGTAGCTGACGAGTAGGAGCCAAAAAGGTACCATAGTTCATCAGCTTGGATTGAAACCTGGCTTAATTTGGTTTCACTTTCAATTCAGTTGTTTAAGACAAAACTGTTTTATAATCACATTATTTAATATGTTTTTATTTTGTGTCAATTTGCTTAATAAGCTCACAGGCAAAAAAGTCAATTTTTTTTATGAAGAACTCTGTATGTCTTAAGTTAGTAAAGAAAAACAGTCATGAACATTATCAAAATTAATATAAATACAAAATCAGAGCCATATCCTTGGGTCCAGCTGAGCTGCTACTTAGTACAGAACCAGAGGCTCCAGTGGGGCAAATGGGCAAAGCCATCTTTGCATTCTTCCCCAGTTGAGGGGAATATCTAATGTCCAGTACAAGTTAAAGCAGCCTCTGAGTCTATGGCCTAGCAGCCCTGAATCCACAGCTGTTCTAAGTACAGCATCTTTTCATTATACACTTTTCAAAGGGGCTGGGATGGAGGCCAAAGATCTGGCCCTGAGTGTAGAAACTTTGTAGGTTTTACATAAACAAAATGAGCCGCCTTCAAAATGAGGCAGTAAAATATTTCACCATGGATCTGAACTATCATTGCTTCTAATACTAGCAAAACATATGTTAGATTTGCAAACAGTTCACTTCTCATGTGCACAACTAAAACTCTTGCTCTTGAAAATACTCCTCCCAGAGTAAGACTTTAAGTTGTTTAATTCTGCTGTAAGAGTAGTACCCAAGCAGAAATCTGGTGTAAATTGGAAAAAATTGACTTCATGTGGGTAGAATTTTTTTTGTTCTTTAAGTTGTTTGTAAACAACAGCTGAAAAATTAAAAGGCCCTCATTTGTGGCTTCGTAAAAAAACCCAGAGAACTATTGGAAAACCATAAGTGATGGGGAACTTTATTGAATTATAAATCTTATTCCTTTGCTTCACACAGTTTCCTGTATTTTGCCAACTTTTTTCCAAACAGCAACGTTAGTTTCTGCTTTCAAGGAGTTTTGCAACAGAGATGCTTCATCCATTTTCCTCTGTGAAAATACACCACTTATAAGAGGTGACTTGAATTGGATGGAAGAAATAAAGGACTTGATCTTTCCTCTCATCCTAGACACAGCCGACACCACTGAGAATGTCTCCTAGCTTGCACTGTCACCTATATCAGTAATGAGGTCACAAAACTGGACAGTGGTCTGGTCCCCAAGGCACAGACAAACATGACTGGCAAATAAATCTACAACTGGTGTGCCTGATAGATAGTGGAAGAAAGCGCCAGATAGTAGGCATGACTACAGGATACCTGCCATTACTGGTCAAAAGAGCACTTTTATTGCCTGACATGTGAGACAGTACAAGTAGCTCTGGGGATTGTATTTTTTAATATCCCTATTGGCAACCAAGAAGTGGTACACACACTCACCAGTAGCTGAGTGTGGGCTGGGAGTGGGTCAGGATGACCAACCCCACCTATATATAGTTTTTTTTTACAGTACCTGGGGGCAGAAGAGGGATTTTGTGTCAAATGGAATAGCAAAGATAAACAAAATCATGGCAATGTTATTGTTGCTTTGCAATGCAATTTTATGTTCATACCAGGTGCAATTTCACAATAAGGCTGTGCTCAGTCTCATTAGCGTGCTGGAATATCAGAACATCACAATACTGTTATTCCATGACTACCTGCAGCTACTTTCCATTGCAAACTGGCTCTCCAGCTCAGAGCAGCACTGATCTAGTACTGCTGCTAGTGTCTCAGTAGTTCATTTTGTGTTAATACTTCCCTTTCAAACCTCTGCATCAGGACTTTATAACTAGATAATAAAATCTGACTCCGGGATGTACTTGGCAAGTAAACTCAATGCCTTAGAGTAGATATTTTTTTAAAACTGAATTTATATTTTCATGAAGTTTGCACTTGCAGCTGTCATCCAAGCTTCATTTTGTTTGGCTACATGACAGCTTTTATAGTCCTATTGGTTCTAAACAAATTTTTTTCTCCAGAGGTTGGGAGAAAGAGCTGATAAGGTTGTTTTTCAGAGTTTTACACAGAGCCTTGCATGGGCTGGGATAGCTCGGCAGTTCGTCAGCTTTGACACCTGTATTCACTCCTTTTAGGTAACAGAAGATAAATGGCACCATAAAAACAATTTATCTTATTCTTACTTTTAGCTTGTCTAGGAACAAAAACGTTCTGTGGGGGGAAAACGATGTTACTGTACTTGTATCATATTTTTCCAGCTACTGTACTGCAGTGGTAGGAAGGCACTTTGTGGCATACAGTATATTTCACTTTCTCCAGCTGCATTTATTCAAAGAGCATGTTTATTATAAAGACACGTTAAAAGTGAAAATAAAACAAAATAAGTGTTCCGGGATGCTCCCATCCATCATTAGAAGCTATCTGAATTGCAGCGATGCCATTGTATCATGCAGCCGCTTTCTCTATCCCCACGGCTTTCGAGCCAATCTTGTTACTGCATCTGAATTGTTTCCTTGATTTGGGCCAAAATGAACTGTTCAGTTTCTCAATTCCTTTGCAATTTAAATTAATCAACTACATTTAAATGTGCATGTTTCCCCCTCCAAATGGCTTTTTCCCCAGCAAATCACTAAAAAGGTGTCTCAAAATAGGCTATTATGCAAATATTATTGTTTAACCACTTCTAATACCATGAGAGTGTTGTGTTGCTAGCCAATTTCCACAAGTTACCAAAGAGTGAAGAATAATGCACATTAACTGTCATGAGTCTCTGGTAGACTTACCACCTGCATTTCACTGCTACTGCTTGACTGATGGCCATCACCTGAAAAGCAAAGGCCCCAATTCACTTTAAGGCCAATTGAAACAGATACACTCCACTATACTCATGCCAGAATTATGTTGGCTCTCTTTGGTGTAACCCCAAACACTGGGCCACCCCGGACAAAGAGTAATAGGGGTATGTGTAGTATGGCTGCACATCTCTGCTAGTTTATCAAAGGGTAGCCAATGCGAATGGAGGAGTGCCAGGCAAGATTGGTGTGACTATGCCAGCCAGTGGCTATGCTAACCACACATATCTGATCAGAATTCACAAGCACATCTCTTCCACACTGCTTAAGAGGTCCTTATTCGGTTGGTCACCCCATGGGTTGGTCACCCCATTAGGCCAGACTGCTACAGGAACTTTGCATTAATAAGAGTGACTCCGGCAGGCTTACATTGTTACATTTCAAAGTGATTAATAGTTAAGGATCTGATCACCCTTTCTGAGGGAAAAAAATTGTTAGGGGAAGAAAAAAAAACAAACCAGTGATGTTTCTACTGCAGAATTTCCACTGAATTCTTGTGTGTGCATTGGTGGGTGACCTCTGAATGCACTTCCCAATCAGAAAAAGCAAAGTGTCCAGTCACAAAAGTGAGGCAGAACTTGACCCTAGAGCCCTATTTAAAAAAAAAAAAATTCCACCTCCCAGTGTGGAAGTTGTGGGTAGGGATGGACATAGTAAAGGGGATACAGCACCAAGCTCTGCTAGTTTTTCTTTGGATTCCCCACAGCACTAGTGTGGGCTGTGGGACAATTTGTATACCAGTGAACCCCACACTTGCTGACTCAGCCATGCAGAACCGAAAATGTCATGACACTTTCCTGCAACATCACACTTACTGAACCCAGTGAACTACCTCCTCATTCATGGATACTTAGACCACAAATGACCTTTCAATGGGTCCCAGAGGTGAAGTTCCAGAGGTAGCTGCCCACATCCTGGAGATGAATGCATAGCTGCACAGATGGTGTTGATGGGAAAGCTTTGGCTTCTTTAGCCATGGGATGCTGTTCCAGGAAGGAGGACTGCTAGGAAGACATAGGGTCCATCTCACCAAGAAGGGGAAGAATATCTTTATGCACTGACTTGTCAACCTAGTGAGGAAGGCGTTAAGCTAGGTTCAAAGGGGGCAGGTGACAAGAGCCCATGGGTAAGTATAAAAAACGTGACCTTAACTAGATGTTGTAGGGTGGACATGGAAAGTTGCAGTCGGGTCACAGGAGCAAAAGAGGTAAATCAGTGAGGGAATCTGCTCAACCTATTAGATATCTCTACATAAATAAGAACATAAGAATGGCCATATTGGATCAGGCCAAAGGTCCATCTAGCCCAGTATCCTGTCTTCTGACAGTGACCAATGCCAGGTGCCCCAGAGGGAATGAAAAGAATAGGTAACCATCAAGTGATCCATCTCCTGTCACCCGTTCCCAGCTTCTGGCAAACAGAGACTAGGGACACCATCGCTGCCCATCCTGGCTAATAGCCATTGTTGAACCTATTCTCCATGAATTTATCTAGTTTTTTTTTTAACCTGGTTAAAGTCTTGGCCTTCACAACATCCTCTAGCAAGGAGTTCCACAGGTTGACTGTGCATTATGTGAAAAATACTTCCTTTTATTTGTTTTAAACCTGCTGCCTATTAATTTCATATGGTGGCCCCTAGTTCTTGTGTTATGAGAAGCAGTAAATAACAATTCCTTATTTACTTTCTCCACACCAGTCATGATTTTATAGACCTCTATTATATCCCCTTAGTCGACTCTTTTCCAAACTGAAAAGTCCCAGTCTTATTAATCTCTCCTCATATGGCAGACGTTCCATACTCCTAATCATTTTGTTGCCCTTTACTGAAACATTTCCAACTCCAAATGCAAGGAGTATGGGGAATAGTCTTCCTATTTATACTGGAAACATTAGTACATAAGCTAAATTATGACTTTGGCATCGCAGAGACTTGGTGAGACATATCTTAAGACTAGAATATTGATATAGAAACATATTGCTTGTTCAGGCACGAGGACATTTTCTCACATGGTGCAAATGTAATACCGACAGACCCCGGTCGTCGGCGGGTGGGATTGAACCTGGGGTCTCTGGAGCTTAGTGCATGAGCCTCTATAGCATGAGGCTAAAGCCAACTGCCTGTTAGCTAAGGCTGTAGAGCAGACTCATTAACCTCCAAGTGATCTTAGTGCCACTGGATGGGACAGAACACCACACCCAGAAGCTGTGTGGGTTACAGAAACACTATTTATGTAAGTATAATCAAGTCCATGGGGGGATGAAAGTGTTTTGTACAACATATCCATCCCTGCATTAGAGCCAGGCTGTTGTGTACTGTCAGGCTGGTTCAGCATCCCTCTTTTATCCAGAGGGCATACCATTTTGTGTATCCTTACACTGTAGTACCCACATTGTTCAATTTCCATTTTGGGATCACGGAGTCCATTTATTATTAGGAATGTACTGGTGGGTGTGTTTTTGTTATTGTTTTGTTTTTTTGCATTTGGCAGCAGTAAGGTTATTTTCTGTGAAAAGATCTATAGCAAATCATCTTCTGTTTATTATACTTGTTCTCTTCTTGCCAGAAACAATGGGGCAACGAAGGGGAACAAATGATTACATGGTTTCTAAATGCTATGTTGAGAGATATCTTAGATTAGCATGGATATTGTACCAAAGACGGAAATTCATAACAGCCGATCATATTTTGAGGAGAAACCACTAAAAAAAAATTCATTATTGCAAAAATGCACTTGACTCATATACTTAGGATTTTGCAAATACCACCTCCCACCCCACCCCAAATTTAAACAGCTAGGATATAGGTTTGATGAAAACCCAAAAATTTTTCACAGGAAAGTTTGACAAAATGAAAAAAAGTTGTTTTGTTTTTGGAAAAGAGATTTCCCAACTAGCGCTAGTCATTGATGCAAATAGAATGGTATCATGGCTGTGGGAAAAGTCTTGGAAAGAACTCCTCCAAATAATGGAGACATGCTATTGCAATTTGGTGTGGACTGTACATTGCAAGAGGGAGACAGAAAAACTTATTCATGGAATGGAATTTTCCTTTTTTATAAAAAAATGTATAAAATGTGAAAAAAGAAGAAAAAAGGTATGGCTGGTGGTAAGTGAATTACTTAATTTAAGCCTCTTGGTTTAAAATTAATGTAACTGTAAGGTCACTGCTTTTAACATTAATTTACAAGCGCAGTGGTAATCAAAATTTTAGGAAGAATCTTGTACATTTGGGTAAAGCAGTCATTCAGTGATGCTGCCTATCCATAGTAAACATGCCAACTAGCCCGCTCCCTAAAATCAGACATCAAAGTCTAGAGAAAATAAAACATGTGTAAGTTTGAAGGAGAGAACAATATCAAATGCCCCTTTTATTAGGCTGTGGCCATCTATTCTGCTCTGGGCATAAGGGCAATCTATAACCCTTAGGCCCTCATTCTGATCTCTGTAACCACTGCAAATCAGGAGCAACTCCCTTGAGATCCAAAGAGTTACAGTCAGCGTAAATGACACCTGACTCAGGCCCGTAGGCTTCCTCATTGTTGGCTGCTAAAATGCAGCATTGCCAATTCTCAAAATTATACAGTGTATTTAAAGGTCAATAGATAAAAATATTTGGAACCTTTACTCATGAATATATTTAATTTGCTATTGCAAATTATTTTGATTATGTTTCACATAATACATAGCTGCTTCTCTTTTTGCAATTAAAGATTCCTAATAATACAGTCAAACCTTCTTAATCATTGTTCATTCTAGCATAAAGTAAATCTTGCTGTGTTTGAAGAGAACAAAGTCAATTCAACGGCATCCATTTTTTCTGTTCCTTTTTATTTTATAAGATTAGAATAGTTAATAGACTTTACCATATTTGGCTGGCAGTGGATGTGTGAAGCAGAATAAAATTTGCTCACTGGATTATATGTGTGGGACAAAACTTGGTAGTGTAATTAGGTTTGGTTCTCTTGCTTAGGTTCACATGAAAAGGCAAAATTAACAATTCCTTTACTGAAGGTTCCTCTGGAGAACAGTATACAATAAAACATGGTTAGAACCAGGATGATTATCCGAATGATTGCCCAAATCACAGGTTTCCCTTTTTGAAGGCACTTTAGGGGGTAGGAGAATTCAGTGAACAACAGTTAACTTTCAGATGACAAATGATAAAGGCACTGAAGTCCAGGCTAAAATGCATTAATAAATATACATCCATGAGTGCATGGCTTAAACCAAATCATTCACTACCTTCATTTTCTTGCAAGCCATAAGGTGACCATAAAAATAAGGAAGAGCTATTATTTCTCACAAAGGTGACACCAAGGTCAAATTAAATAAAACAGTTTAAGGAAACAAAGCTTTGAAAACATAACATTTATTGCAACACAACATACATTATATTTATAGAATTCACAAAAAGGACGTTAGGATGACAGGTACAATATCAGACGTATGAAGAGATGTCTAAGCCCTGGTCCACACTGGGGGGTGGGGGGATCGAACTAAGTTACGCAACTTCGGCTACATGAATAATGTAGCTGAAGTTGACGTACTCAGATTGACTTACCTTGGTGTCTTCACCGCAGTGAGTTGACTGCTGCCGCTCCCCCGTCGACTCCGCCTGCACCTCTCGCGGTGGTGGAGTACAGGAGTCAATGGGAGAGTGCTCAAGGATCTATTTATTGCGTATAGACTAGATGAGATAAATCAACCCCCTCTGGATTGATCGCTGCCTGCTGATCCGGCGGGTAGTGTAGACATACCCTTAATGACTCGTGTATCTTTGTCTATGGGGGGGGTGTGTCAAAAATAATAATATGCTGGATAGTTCCCATCTCCAAGCAAAGATACCATACCAAGGATGCAAACTTTCGAAGCATTAATAGCAGGAGCTGGGAATCAGTAACCTGATGTGGAAAAGCAAGAAAGTG
The DNA here is from genome assembly GCF_965140235.1 of Caretta caretta. Classification (NCBI taxonomy): domain Eukaryota; kingdom Metazoa; phylum Chordata; order Testudines; family Cheloniidae; genus Caretta; species Caretta caretta. Next base: position 69,204,755 of record NC_134214.1, on the reverse strand, counting down.
CAAAGGATAAAGTAACAATCTGCAAAAGGAAGAGATTGACCAATAACATGGTAGTACAGGGACTTTCTCAACCCTCAATAACTGAGATGAAAAGTTTTTTATAATACAAGCTCCATTTTCATAAAACTAGTTCTGGAAACTGTGGTTATTTGGTGTAGAAATAGGTAAATACAAATATGTTATAATATTTTGCTCTGCTGTAGTGTTCTTCAGATTTTCTCCAAAAGCTTGTACATGGATTAATTAATCTTCCCATATATAGGCAGCAAGTAGCCTCACTTTTCAGATAGGAAACTGAGGCAGAGAGACTTAGGCCAAAATTAAGAGCTTCTCCTAAGTTGGGGTGTCTGACAGAGACCTAAGGACTGACCTCTAGAACTGCTGAGCAGCTGAAGTTGTTGCTGACTTCAGGAAACACAAAATAACTGAAATCAATGGGAAATGTGAATGCTTGGAATTCTCAAAGTCTAAACCTAGGTCTGAAGTCAGGTCTTGATCATGCACTGAGCAATGTGTGGGTGTGAATGGACATAATTAGAGGCCCCTTTACTTCAAGCTCCTGGCTCTCATTATGGATCAGGAATTTAATGACTGCTTTAGAAAATACTGGCCCCGTGTCTTGCCCAAGATTCATACAGCAAGTAGTGGCAGAGCCAAGACTAGGACTTCTCATTTGCAGTCTCTTGTGAAAAATTACATCATACTTGCTGTCTTCCAAAGAGCCAGCATGCCAATTTGTACAAGAGACCACAACACTTACTGGAATTACCTGTTTATATTTTAAACTTTAGTTTTGATACTAGGCACTTTCATGAAATAAAAGAATGATTCAGCTGCATTACAGATTTACGACCCTCCATTAAAGGGACATTCTCAAGTCAAATTTGATCAGAAGTTTATGTTTTAAAAAACCTTTTAGAAAGCCCCAAAGAAACACTTCCATGACATTCAAAAATCCTGATGGAACAATGTTGGTACAAATATTCCTCTGCAAAGTCTGCTCTGCAACCCAAATATTGGGGAAAAGATGCTAGTGTACAGGCAGTTAAAAGTAGGGTGACCAGATAGCAACTGTGAAAAAATGGGATGAGGGAAATAGGTGCCTATATAAGAAAAAGTCCCAAAAAACAGGACTGTCCCTTTAAAAACGGGACATCTGGTCACCCTAGTTAAAAGACTACATTGATTAGAAACTCAGTACTCTTTAAATAGGAAAACTGACTAGTCATTTTCCATTTTCCCAGCTGAGAAAACTGCAGCAAGAAAACAGTAGTACAGAATTTTAACATGAATTCACTTTCGATAATGTAAGGGGTAATGTAACCGTTACAGTGCTTTTAAAAAATTATTAACAATATCTAGCCATACACCAACTGAACGGAGCAGATGTTATGTACACCTTTCCCTCACCCATTGGAATATAATGGCCAATTTAGCTCCAGTTCTACACTTGACTCAGATGATGTCTCAGAAAGTCAGTGCTAATTATGCAAGTTTAAACCTGTTATTTATGTTCTTCTGATCTCCCTGGAAATAATATTAACAAACATTAAAAGCTGTGATAGCACCACTGCTATAGTTCTGGTTGTTATGGTTTTAAAATGCTGCCTCAAAGTTCTTCCACCAGGAATGCAACTCTGGTGGAAAACTACCTCCAGCCTCTATTTTAATGAGACAATGCAAGGTGTCTTATAACCTGTTTGACTGTTGTTGCAGTCCGAGAGCCCTCCATTCAAAATGGGTAAGCCTTCTGGTGCCATGCAGTTACAGGGTGAGCTCAGTTAAGACAATCAAGGAATAGAAAGGGTGCTCAGATAAGTGCTCAGGGTGGATAAACGTAGATTACAAAAATCATTAGAATCAGATTTTAAAAAAATTACACTAGATACTTTTTAAAAAATAAACCTATTTAAAATTAAAATTTGAAATTATGACAACCTTATGAGAATCTATTAATCATTTAAATTAATGAAAACATATTCAAGCAGTACATGTTTGCTACCAAAGTTTTAAACAATATCAGACACTGAACTGCTGAAAGACACCGGCTGAGCACCTGGAACCAGAATTTGTTCAAGTGCTAAACTAGCCTTTAACAGCAGTAGTCGCTTCTGCAGGTGCAGAGAGAATATTTTCTTCCTACAACTTATTCAGTTAGTTCAGTTCAATTACTAGTTCATTCAAAGTTGAGAACCTGATTAGGAGTGGAAAAAGCAGGAAAGATAGTTTCCTCCTCCAAACTATGAATAAAAATCAAGTGTGAGAGGCTATTTACTAATTCTAAAATCCGCCACTGCCAACAAGCCTTTAATCACTTCTCTTCCAGACCAGGGACAATAATTGATCATTAAGGACTATCAGCACCTAGATAAGCCTTACCTGGTGAGAACAAAGTAGTAACTGAGCCTAGTGGAAACCAGTTCTCTCAAACTTCTCTAAACAGGCTGGCATTTGGAGAACTGTAAATTCCCAAAAGCAGGACAAACATACCAAGGTGATGATGCTAGCTTTTAAAAAACACAGGTTTGAGGAAGACTCACAGACCCACATAGGAAGCTTTGGCCAGGAGAGGGGAAGGGATGAACCAGCCAACGTCAGAAAAGGCCAGATGACGGGGGAAGGCTCTGAATTTCAAAAGACAAGCCACATGCTGCAGCAGAAGGATCTTGGATGCCCCAAGATTACTCTGACCCCAGCCCAAAGTTTACTCTGGAGTGGTGAAAAAAAAACAGAGGCAGGAAAATGCGTGTATGGCTTATCATTTTGTGTAGATTTATGTATTTCTCATGTGACTGAGTAAAGAAAAATGGTGTTAGAATTCTATGGAAAGCGTCTGAGCATTTTATCTTTTACACCTACCACATGCCTCTGTGGGCCCAGAACACTTACAAAGCTGGAGTTCTAGAAGAATGATGTGTTTCAAGCTACAAGCAGAGTCTGAGGTCTCCTCATTGCTTATAGGGGCTGGATGGTGGACTGTGTGGTTGAAGCTCCCAGCAGGGGGTGCTAGTTAGAGTATCTGCACCCTGAGAGCATGCCTATATGTCCTAAGAAATGCACAATGCCTGGGCTTGTTCAGACTCTGGAAGCTTAAACACATGGGATCCAGCATCTTAAACACATGGGATCACAGCAGTCTTGTGAGTGGTCAAGAGGGGACTAGAGCTGTGACACACAGTGACAGAAAGTCAGTTTGACTCACTAACTACAGATAATATTTCCTTTGTTTAATAAATCAGTTAGTTTTGAATGTAAAACATGTTTTGATAAATTTACTTTTATCGTAATGAATCGAGCATGATTAAAGAGTTTCATTTAACTAATAAAAACTATTAGAAAATGCAGGTTTTGTGCATTTTTAATTGAATACCAATTTCTATCCCAATGTGGATTGACGCAAGCAATGACTAAAAAATAAATCATCTAGTAAATAAGAAATGTCTCATTCACCAATTTCTAACATAATTAAACTAAAAATTTAAGAATTTGAACACGTGTGCTGAGCTATATAACTTTTTAAATAAATGTACACAGACATAGTGTATCCTCCTGGTTAGCAAAAAGTACTACTAAATTATACCAAGCTTTCTCTAGGAAAGAACTAAAAAGTACAAATGCAAACAAACAAATAAAACCGATTATTTAAATCAAGATTTCCTGCATGCTGATTCAAATTATGATTAAAATCTGTTCACCCTGCAAGCACTTAAATACAAAAATATTGAGAGGGAGCCTTACTGTGAGAAAATAGACTGTGAAGTCATGATAGGCCAGACTGGGAGGGTAGGGAAGGAAGGAAGGAAGGAAGGAACTGAAGGTACTGGGCCTTCTTAAACTATTCTGACAGGACAAGGCCAGATGGCTGTATGAAAGTAGTGAGAAACAGGTATGTTAGTCCCAGGCTAAACAAATCTCTGTTACCATTGTAACCAAATGGCAGTTGTTCCAGGTTAATCAAGACACCTGGGGCCAGTTAAGATCCTTCTAGAAAGCAGTGGAGACAGCTAGGTTGATTTGTACCACAATGGAGGAGGTGGATAGCTCTGGTGCAAGTCACGGTGGCCCAGCAGGAGGCCACCTGGGTTCAGGCAATGGCGTAACAAGAGTCTATGCAGCTACAGCAGGAAACCAACCAATTATTAGTGGGCCAGGTGACCCAAAATCGAGCCCTCCTGAGAGAGGTAGTGGACCAGCTGAAAATCCTCACCACCCAGGCCGGGGATCCTAAGGGCCACTGGTTGTCTGCCAAAGATGATGACAGAAGATGACGTAGAGGTATATCTCCTCTCATTCTAAAGGACTGCTCAGCATGAGGAGTGGCCCCAGGAGAATTGAGCCAGCATTCTCGCCCCTTTTTTGTGCAGACATTGATCTGCCTACTGAGGACGCTGCTGACAATCCCCGTCTGAAGACAGAGATCCTAGCATGATCGGGGTGATGGCAGCAGTACGGGCCCAGAGGTTCCATGATTGGAAATATCAGGAGACAAACCGCCGAGGTCCCAGCTATTCAACCTCATAAACCTCATGCAGAAGTGGTTAAGCGTGTAGCCCGGGGGAGACTTCAGTCATGGACCATTACATGCGGGGACTGCCGCCAGATCTCTGCAAATGGGTAGGCCATAACAATCCATCCACTTATGATGAAATGATCATGCTGGTAGAAGGACAGAGGACAGCCAGAGAATTGACCTCACTAACCAAGGAAGGCCCCTTATGAAGCAAGCACCTGACCTCAGTTCTAGGGGGGCTGAAAACCAGCTGGGAACCCAAAAGGAAGGGAATGGCCTGAGTGGGGGGAACCCTGGGACTAAACCCGCTAACCCATGTGATAGGGGAGTGACTAGAAGGAATTATAGATGTTATGCATGTGCGGAGTGGGGACACACAGCAGCACAGTGTCCCAGCACTGAGGAGCCTATGCAATGTAACTTGGGGGACTGGGAGGTCCCATGCTCCCTTATCCACCTCGCAGTGGTTGCATTAGCCCCGCATAACTACAGCAGGCCAGTGAGAATAAATGGGACAGAGACTACAGCACTTGTGGATTCTGGGATGCAATCACCCTCATATCGGGTAAGCTGGTAAAAAGTAGCCAGTTGCTACAGGTCAAATGCATAGCAGTGACATGCGTACATGGAGCTGTGAGCCATTACCCCACCAATCTGGTGGAGATGGAGGTTCAGGAGAACCCCATTGAGGTGACAGTGGGTGTAGTTCCTAAATTCCCATATCCTGTAATCATTGGGAGGGACTATCCAGGCTTTGATAATTTACTTCCCCCAGGGAGGCTGGAGGGAGGAGGTGACCCTCAGGGCAGCGAGTCATTGCTGGGGGAATATCAACCCCCAAAGTTTTCTGAGATTTCTCAGGATCTGTTCCAGCTCCCAGAAAGACCTGGAATACAAGAAAGAGAGGAAGGCCGCAAAGGCCTTGGGAACTCAGATCCTGACTCAGGGCCAGAAGACCACCCTAGTAGGCAGATGGACATGGGCAGCAGACAGAGAAACTTCCACTGTGGAAGGTGAGCCAGAGGCTGGCCCCAGCCACGACGGCAGTGAGCTGCTGGAAGAAGCAGGAGCCAGCTCCTGGGAGCTTGGGAAGGTTAGTCCTGGAAGAGAGACTTTCGGGCAAGACCAAGCGGAGGACCCCAGATATGATAATCCCAGGACAGAGGTGGCAGAGATAGACAGGGACTGGGACCTTATTTATAGTGAAGAAAGATCTCCTGTAGTGGGTTGTGCAATTGCAGGAGCAAGAGATCAGCAATTTTGGTGCCATGAAAGCATCAAAAAGTCACACTGAGCCTCGCCCACAGTCACCTTTTTGGAGGACACCTAAGGGTACAGAAAACCCAGGCATGGATCCTAAGGAGGTTCTTCTGGCCAGGAGTACACAAAGATGTCCGGTGGTACTGCACCTCCTGTCCGGAGTGTCAGCTGTATAGCCATCGCCCACACTTGAGGGTCCCTTTGATACCTCTTCCAATAACAGAGGTACCTTTTCAATGAATAGCCATGGATCTGGTAGGGACCCAAGAGAAGACTGCTTGGGGCCACCAACATGTATGTATTGTCCTGGACTATGCAACCCGGTACCCAGAAGTCATCCCCCTATGCAACACGGCTTCCAAGACAATAGCTAAGGAGCTAGTACAGATCTTTGCCCAGGTTGGGCTACCCAAGGAGATATTGACTGATCAAGGGACACCTTTCGTGTCCAAACTGATGAAAGATCTCTGTTTGATGTTCCACATACAAGCCCTATGGACTTCTGTATATCACCCGCAAACTGATGGCCTTGTGGAAAGGTTCAATAGGACCCTCAAAGTCCTGATCAGGAAAGTGGTAAGCTGGGATGGGAAAGATTGAGATACCCTACTGCCTTACCTCATGTTTTCCATCTAGGAGGTCCTGCAAGCCTCCATGGGCTTCACTCCATTCAAACTACTATATGGGCACCACCCTGGGGCATATTGGATATAGCCAGAGAAGCCTGGAAAGAGGAACCAAATCCCGGAAGGAACATAGTCATGCATGTATTGCATATGAGAGATCATATAGCCTGAGTTTTGCCCATTGCATGGGAACACTTAGAGAAAGCACAGGAGACCCAACGAATCCATTACAATCACCAAGCAAAGGTTCAACGGTTCCAACCAGGGGACTGGGTGATGGTACTGGTACCTACAGCAGAAAGTAAACTTTTGGTCCAGTGGCAGGGACCCTACGAAGTGGTCAAAGCTGTGAGGGAGGTGAACTATACGGTGCGGAAGCCAGGCAGCCGGAAACCGGAGTAAATTTACCACATCAATCTTCTAAAACCTTAGTACGACCGAGAGGCATGCTGTCATAAATATAAAGGGAAGGATAACCACCTTTCTGTATACCGTGCTATAAAATCCCTCCTGGCCAGAGGCAAAACCCTTTCACCAGGGTTAAGAAGCTAAAGGTAACCTAGCTGGCATATTAACCAAAATGACCAATGAGAGAACAAGATACTTTCAAATCTGGAGAGGGGGACAAAGGGTCTGTCTGTCTGTGTGATGCTTTTGCCGGGAACAGATCAGGAATGCAGCCTCACAACCCCTGTTAGTTAGTAAGTAATCTAACTAGAAATGCGTTAGATTTTCTTTTGTTTAATGGCTGGTAAAATAAGCTGTGCTGGATGGAATGTATATTCCTGCTTTTGTGTCTTTTTGTAACTTAAGGTTTTGCCTAGAGGGATTCTCTATGTTTTGAATCGGATTACCCTGTAAGGTATTTACCATCCTGATTTTACACAGGTGATTCTTTTACCTTTTCTTTAATTAAAATTCTTCTTCTAAGAACCTGATTGATTTTTCATTGTTCTTAAGATCCAAGGGTTTGGGTCTGTGTTCATCTTTACAAATTGGTGAGGATTCTTATCAAGCCTTCCCCAGGAAAGCGGGTATAAGGCTTGGGGGGATATTTTGGGGGAAGATGTCTCCAAGTGGGCTTTTTCCCTGGTCTTTGTGTAAGACGCTTGGTGGTGGCAGTGTACGGTTCAAGGACAAGGCAAAGTTTGTACCTTGGGGAAGTTTTTAACCTAAGCTGGTAAGAATAAGCTTAAGGGGTATTTCATACAGGTCCTCACATATGTACCCTAGAGTTCAAAGTGGGGAAGAAATGTTGACACATGTTTAGTCACCCAGGAGATCCTTCCCCAAGAGGATAACCTACATGAGCAAGTGAGGAGATCACCTGACTTGATGCCTAACCAAAAGGTCAAGGCAGCCAACATGATCAACCGCAACTGAGATATGTTTGCTATGAAACCGGGGTGGACGACCGAGACCTATCACCTTCTCTCCACGATCTCTGGAGCGAAGGTAACTTTGAGACCCTACCAAATCCCAGCAGCCAAAAGAGAAGAGATCAAGGCTGAAGTAAGAAGATGTTAGAATTAGAGGTCATTGAAGAATCTCACAGTCAATGGTCCAGTCCAATCACACTAGTGCCCAAACCTGATGGTACCACAGGTACCATCATTCTGTAATGAATTTCACCGACTGAATGAAGTATCCCAATTTGATGCATACCTCATAACACACATCGACCAACTGGTTGACTGACTGGGTAGTACACAATTCCTAACTACCCTGGATTTGACAAAAGGGTATTGGCAGATTCCCCTGACCAAAGAAGCTAAAGAGAAGAGAGCATTCTCAACCCAGGAAGGGCTATTCCAGTACACCATCCTCCCTTTCAGGCTACATGGGGCCCTGACCACCTTCCAGTATCTCATGGATAAGCTGCTGTGCCCCCATACTAAGCTGCTGTGCCCTCATACCAGACTGGGGAACCCACTTGGAGAAAGTTGAGGCAGTACTGCGCACCTTGAGGTGGGCTGGCCTCACTGCCATAGGACTAGCAGAGGCTAAAGTACCTGGGGTATATTGTAGGAAGGGCCATAGTGAAGCCCCAAATGAATAAGTTAGAAGCGATTCAAAACTGGCCCCGGCCGACCCAGAAGAAGCAGGTCTACGCGTTCCTAGGCATAGTAGGGTATTACCAATGTTTTATTCCCCACTCGGGCATGTCCCCTAATGGACCTGGTAAAGGCCTGAAGTCCAGACATGGTGAAGTGGACCAACACAGCAGAGGGGTTATTCACAGAACTTTGAACGGCCTTTTGTAATGACCCCATACTCATAGCCCCAGATTTTAATAAGGAATTTATTTTACAAGCAAATGTTTCCGAGGTGGGGTTGGGGGCTGTTCTGTCACAAATGGTGGGAGAAGAGGAACACCTGATCCTCCACTTAAGCAGAAAGCTTCTCCCAATAGAACAGAAATACACAGTAGTTGAGAGAGAATGCCTTGCTGTCAAATGGGCTATGGAGACACTGCGCTATTACCTCTTAGGCTGGTGATTTACTTTTGTGACAGACCATGCACCCCTCCAATGGATGCAGCAGAATAAGGAAAGGAATGCAAGGTCACCAGGTGGTTCTTATCCCTACAACCATTCCAGTTCCACATAAGGCACGGTGCTGGAAGCCACCATAGCAATGCTGATGGCCTGTCACGAGTACACTGCCTGGTGTCCCAAGTTACCTAACTCCATGGTGTTGAGCGGGGGGTGGGGGGAGAATATGTGACAGGTCAAAGCTAGGTGGCTACAGGAAAGTAGTGAGAAACAGGTATGTTAGCCCCAGGGTAAACAGATTCCTGTTACCATGGTAACCTGGAGTCAATTAAGATCCTTCTAGAAAGCAGTGGAGACAGCTAGGTTGATTGGGACACCTGAAGCCAATCAAGGGCTAGCTGGAACAAGTTAAAAGCCTCCCAGTTAGTGGTGCATGTCAGGACCTGTAGGAGGAAGCCACACTGCTTGAGAAACTGGGCAGTATAACCCTATCAGGCACAAGGAAGGAGGCCCCGAGCTAAGGGTGAAGTAGATGTTGAGGAAGGGGGCGGGGGCTGCTGTGGGGAAATGGCCCATGGAATTGTACTCATCCTGTTTCAAAAAGTCAGCTACCAATAGCTGCTACTATTAGGGTCCCTGGAGCCTGGAGTAAAGGGTGGGCCCTGGCTTCTCTTCCCCCACCCCCATGATTAATCATGGACTGTGAGAACAGAGACTGTGTGAGGGAGGGTTGCTTCTTCCCACCTCCCTTGCTGGCTTATGATGAAGATGGCTCAGTAAGACTGTGATCCTTGCCTCTAGAGAGAGAAGGGCTATGTGGAGGGTCACAGTGAGCCTCTGAGGCTAGCGTAATCCACCTGGAAGCACGGGACCCACTGAGACAACGTCAAAGGGAATGGGACCCACTATATACAGGGAATGTTCCATCCAAGTGCCTTCTAGATGTAGGGAGGCAGGAAGGTCATGCCCCTTTCCTCATTCCACATGCTCAACATATCTGGCTAGCCATGGGGAGGGAAACAAGGCACAAGCATGCTATCATATGGCCACATACCCTGATCAGCAGAAATCTGGGAAGGGAAACTTCATAATTTTGCAGGTAGGTGTTAAGAGCAGAAAGAGACAGAGAGACGGCAAGGAGCATAATAGTTTCCCCAAACTGTTCTGTGTTTTAAGTATAAGAGGGTGACATAGGAATTGTTGGCTTGGAACAGAATAATGGCTCATCCAGTTCAGTGCCTTGTCTTCTAGAGTGCCCAGTGTTGGTTTTATTTGTTTCTTTTGACTTAAATTATTTATGGAGCCCAACTACTTTGGAGGAAGCTCCATCTTTGCCCCCTGGTAAATCTACTGGAGATTGATCCATCCAGGAGGAGGAAGATCTAGCATTCATGGAACCACAGGAGGCGAGATCAAATTCAAATGGATGGTAAGGACAACAGAAGCTTTTGTGCTTGGGAGAATCTTGCCGGGGGAAGAAAAATAAATCTTGCCCACTTGATTAACTTTTGCAGGCATGCCATATCTTTCAGTTATTGACATGCTTTAAGAACTGTGACATGTTTTCTGCATAACAATAAGTTGGACGTATGTGTTCCCTGCTCCAAGTCTGCATTGTATTTCCCATCCCACCTCCTGCCGCCGATGGAGTATATAGATTACAGGAATGATGTCCTAAATACAGTACAACTGACAATTTCTCTCTTACTCCTTCCACTGTTTTCTTTTGATAGGTAAAGAACCTTAAATGAGATCCTCCATTTTTGCATTCAGAGAAGATTGTGGAGCAATAGCATCCACCACAGAGACACTCGCTGCAGCAGCCTCAAATCTTTATGGTCAGGTTGGTACTATTGCTCTTTTTAGTATGCTTTTGATACAAGCTTAGCACCAAGCTGGGGCTGTCAAGGCTTCTATGACACTAAAAGCGTATTTGATGAAAGTCATTCTGTTCAGAGAAGGACCCTTTAAAGTATTGAGCTGTATAACAGAGGGGGAGTTGGATTTGAACAAACTGGCTGCTTTTTTCCCCTAGATTAGTTCGTGCTGAGCAGCTAAACAAGCCTATTTGTACTGAAAACAGCAGTGCCCGGTCCTAAAAGGTGAAAAGTTTATCCTGACCAGTGGCTGAATGGCTCATTTCCCAACAGAATTAGAGTCTCTTGCCAAACCTCTTTCCAAACGAGTAGGGAGGGACTCAGGTCTGGGTGGGAGGAATACACCTTTCTTTATGGTCAACCTAGAGCAATACTAACAGTGGCTGGATGGAAAGGTGTTTAGCTTTCATACATGGGAGGGATGCCATGATACAGGACCAGAAAAATAAAAGGAAGGAGTTGCAGCTTTGGACAATAGCTCTGAGTTCTGCAATTCCATTGCATAACTTACCTGAAGAACTTTTCACATTTGCTATTTGGAGGCAGAGATTATAACAGACTGGACATTTTATGTAAACTCTACATAATCTAATCTATAGGAATTACTTTAAAATGCAATTTATAACAGTTATGAGGACACTCCCTCTTCCCCTGAAATATGTAAGAAATATCCTGCTTGCTGATTCTCTGTGAAATTAATGATGACACTGCCCTGTGAGCTCATCACAAATGTTTGCAAGTGATACCTGGAACATGTGTGTTAGCTTTCCCAATCAACCCCTTATCAGAGAATAGTATCCAGAGGCTTAACACAAAGCAAGCTATAGTCTTTTTTCAAGTTATTTTATTGGTATGAAAAGTGGCTTCATTGTTAAAGCTGTCAACACAACCGAGAACAGATCAGGGAAAAAAAAATCAACCAAAAAAAGTCCTCTTTATTTTCTCTTGTGCTTGAAGATAATTTATGATATGACAAAATATTTTAATTTTCTCTTTTGCTGTCTACTCACTGTAGTTGTTTTCCAAGTCCTTAATTCAGGACACCATGGTGATGCAAGCAGTCTGTGCAAAAGAGCTGTGAATATCATACCTTATGTTCCACTGACTCAAAGTGGATAACCACTGTACTGAAGACTGAACCAGTTTTTGAGCAGTTATGTGGTTGGTTAACTCAAAAGTAATCTGTACATATTTATTTTAGGAGAACTGTAGACAAGTGAATGTTAATAAATTGTTCAGGTACAATCACCTTATTACTGGCACCTTTTCTGATCTAATATACATTGAAGAAATACATGACTTAAAACGGTCTTTGCTCCTTGCTTTAGCTGTAACTGGTGCTGCTCCAACCTAGAACCATCCCAAAGAATTTGATGAGAGAGGTAGATGAAAGTGTAACACACTGTTGCTGTGTATTACTTGTCCACCTCTCTACCCCATCCAGAGGATGTCTACTACAGCTCCCAACTGAGGGATTCAGTCCTTTAGCTCAACCTGCAAAGACTCATGATTTCAACTCGGTTTAATCCTTGCCAACAACTCATTACGACACTATAACTACTGTCAGTGTTACCAGTGGAGTCTGTCCTCAAGGATCTTAGTGTGCATGTGGCTAGCAGTTTGGATTGGCCAACACATGCCTTGAAAGAAAACAATCTACCTAGAAAAATTAGAGGCTCTTACAGAGCCAGGGTCAGACCCAACCTGGTATCCAAGTTAAATCTAAAGCTGAGGTTGAATGGCTGGACCACTACACTTTCATTACAGCACAACTGTATCACTTCTGTTTGGAAGTAAAACCATCTCTCCGCATGACAGTAACCTCACAAGGCTTTTCTAATGACTGCTGTTTTTTATATTTTATCCCCCCAATTTTAAGGAGGTGCTTTTATTGTATGCCATTGATGCAGTAATGTGTGCAGTGTGATGGTGGGAAGCTACTTTATAAAGAAATGAATATAAAATGTAATTTCCTATAGCTCTTCCATAAAGAACAATCCCAAATTAATGCTTACACTGAAGTGCTGATTGCAACCCTATTTTTCACAAGTATTGTAAGATTTATGTTAGCGAACTCTTGTACACATAAGCAGAAGTAAGGGTTGCCCAATCTGGCTCTATATCAGCAAACTCCCCCCGTCCCTTGCTCTTGTATGATTACATTATCGGCTTTCCCCCCCAATTAATGATTACACCTTGTTGAAGGGAATGCAGCTTGCTGCGTGTAAGTGAATGTAAATATAATTCTTGGAGCCTAACCTGCTCTCACTGAGTCAGTACTGCTGCTAACTTCAAGGTGTGTGTGGCTATTGTAATAAACTGGTGATTACTAATAGGAGTATCTTTTTTTAAAAAAAATTATTAGGGGGGAAAAAACAGTTGACAAGATTTCTAAAAGGTCAATTTAAAGTTACTCAGGAATTAGGGTTGTTTTCAACATCTATTTTATTGACAGTCTTGAAAGTTTCTCCCAAACACTTTACCAGACAAATGGATAGGACATGTGTTCTAGCTACAGATGGCCTGATTAGACTGGTGTTCAAAAAATTTAATTGATGCTTTAGGATATAATTTGCTTTAGTTTTATCAAAATCCTGCTATTGATTCTGGAAATAATTCATTTCTTTGAGGATATCTTTGAATAATTCTTTTATTGTTTTTGTACTCTGAAAAGATTAGACATAATCTTCTTGATAAAGATGTAAAGGAGAAAAGCCACTGTAGCCTTGTCTCCTGCAGAGCACATCCAGCATCTCAGGTTTGCCTCATGTAGCTTGGCTCTTTATTATCATCTTTTCCAATAAATATTATCTCTCATCATTCTGGATTCTAACATAGATTAATCCTGATACCATGAAGACTTTTACATCTCTGTCATTGATAAAGGTTCATGTCTTTGCTGTTAGTTAAGGTATTGGTTTTCTAGATGGTGCTGTCCCTAAGGTTTCATGTGAGTCTGTATTAATGAAAGGCTTACTGAAATCCAGTGCTTTTACATTTTCATTTCATCTGTGCATTGCCATCTTAAGTGATATCAAGAAATTTTCAGCTGTTTAGATCTTTCAGTGTTGAATCGTCTTTGTTACCCTAAATCAGGTTATATTTTTAATTATCTTCCTTTTTAATTTAAAATATTAATCTCTGCAATTTCACGATTAGCACTAACACCCCTATTTTATGAGCTGCATTATGTAAAATAAAATTGCACTGTTCATGGATTCATTTAACTGCAGTTATTAAAACAATCTGAATGTTTTGAGGTTATCTATCTCCAGCTGCAGATGTTATTGGTTTCAACCACTGTTGTGTATTTTGTTTAGCTTGCAAAGTTTTATTAATATGATTTAACATGTTTTTTTATTATTGCAGCTTAAGACAAGGATAAACAGATAGACAAAGTTAATATCCTCTTGCCAAGTGCTTCAGTTCACCCTGGCAGTTAAGTGATCCTGCTAAAAGACCTTTAGGGATATTATTGGTTGGAGCCATGCTCCCCCTTCCATTACTTCCTGTTTAGTTAGTATGTTTTTTTCTCAACTCTGTATTTAGATGAACAAAACAGCATGCGCTCAGCCTGCAGTAGTGTAAGTAAAGTGTAGGCCAATTCAGCTTAACACACAGGGTTGGGGAAATAGGAGGGATTACAGAAAGCTTGAAGTTTAGATGTAGCCTTTTCTTTCCCATCACACTGACAAAAGACCAACTGCTGGCTTTCATGAATGTGCAAGCAATTTAATATATAGTTGTATTTTTTTTTTTAGTAAATTGGATGCCTCAGTTTCCTGGTAAGCTGGCAGTACAGTTAGGACTCTCTGTTTCAGTATTGTTCCTTTTGAAGTCAATATCAAAACACCATCTACATCAATGGGAGCAAGACTGTACCTGAAAAAGCACTAGTGATTTTCTACACTGGCTATGGAAGTCTCAAATTTGTTAGCCTATATGCAATGTGTGTTTGTTTTACCCTGTAATAAGGATTTAGTGTTCTTTCAGAAAGTGCAGTATGGACACATTTGAAATTGTCACTAAGTCGTCATGGCAGAGATCTGAATAGTCTCCTCAGTCTGTGTGAGCATTCCATAGATGTTAGAGAGTTGTGCATAAAGATCAAGGGCAGTAGATGGCCCCAATAGTGACCCCTCCCCCCACCAAAACTTTGCACACAATTGACAACAATGATAGTGTTGGCAGGGCTGACAGCAAAGAGTCACATACCTCCTGCTCCATTTCATGTCCTTGATCCAATGCACAGGGGCCTGGAGCATTTCAAAGAAAAGTTCTCAAGATATGTTAAATGTGGACCCAACAATATTCTTCAGCCTCATTCTTGGAAACGACTGAACCATTTTGGTAGATACCCACCTAGAAAACTTCAGCCCAAAAGTTAAGATCTGGCAAAGTTAGAAGCATATGAAAATAGAATCTTTTAATGGAACATGTAGGACACTTTTTTAATAGATGATGCACAGGCACCCATCATACTGTCATGTCCTAATTTTAAGTGCTTGACTTTTGAAACATCAACAGTGTTCTTTTAACAGAGTCTTATGTGTGCAATTGTGCACAGAAGGGCCCCAAGACTGCATGGTGCTGAACATCCTAATCTTTCAGTGAAGTCAATGGAAGCTGGGGATCCTTCGTACCTTACACAAGACACTCAGTACTTGATTGGATCAACTCCCCAAGACCAGAAAACCATTCTTCTGAGATCTAGCATAGAGAATGGATACATGAAGAACTATTACAGAATAAACTCATCAATACTATTCAGGTTGCAGTGTGTTCCCATTTTTCTGATGGCGCAGAATCAGTGAATATGCATTTGTTTCAAATTATTCCCTTTACTCTATTAATTAGCAACCTTTTAAAAAAAGAAAAGAAACAGTCCCAAATTATTTTTACTTAAATTTAAAAGAAAGATTCATACACTAGCTGAACACAAGAACAGTTTGTGCATTAGTGGAAACAGTTTTGTTCTCATTAAGATTTGGAGGAATTTTGAACGAATACTCTTTTGCTCGTGAAAAAGATTTGTGTGAACAAAAGAACATTCATTATTCACTGTTCGTGTTTCATTTCAAAGGTTTGTAGTGTGAGTCACATGGTATATTTTTGGTTTCCAGTTGGGCAATCAATAGTGAAAAGCTGAAGTAAACTGTTTTATCTGCTAAAGTCCACCATTTTCAGGAGTCCACGTGGACCTTCTAATTTCCACAGAAGTCAAAGGAGAGATTGTTTGTTTTATCTGCATAAACTCTTACATACAATTTTCAGTGCTGCAGTTTATCATGGACAGTCAATCATTCATTCTGTCATGTAGAAAACTTTGCCCAGCAGTCAGTAATGTAGTTCATTGGTGTACTTTGACTGATGAAAACAGCTTTACTGTCAGCAGGATGCTGTATTTCATGCCAACTCACCAAAATGCAGCATCCACAGCTAATTTGTTCACTTCTTTCTATTTCTTCTGACTCAAGCCTCCCTCCAAACCCAAAGGACCATCTAGGGTTTATTCACTCCAGTGCTATTACATCAGCATTATACAATGAATCTATTGGTCACAAAAAAAAGGAATAACGACCAAACTCATTGCATCCTGGCCACTACCACTGCATTTGGAAACCTCGTAGTTCAATTACAAAAAACCACAGGCCTCTCGTTTGCGTTAAGAGAAAGATTGTATAAGGCATGTCCCCACGTATTGGCAACATAATCAGAGCCATACACATTATATACTGCCTCCTTAGATCTTTACCCAGTTGGAAGTGTTCAAATGCCAGACTCGGGTGCTATTTTGCAATGAAGCCATTGCTATGAATGACCAGACAATTACTAAATCAATAGCCTAGATTATAACCTTAATCCTTCCGTTTAAGTGAAAATATAATCTTCATTAATTAGGAACAGTTCAAGAAACTTATGTGCTATTGAACCTGCAAGTAGAAGCATATATGTATATGCCCTCACCCACACCAACCTCTACAATTACATGCATAACTTTGCTATTACTACTTACTGTCTTAAAATATAGCCTACGTGTTGGTTTTCAAATAAATTAAGTATATGGACAACAAAAGAAACAATGCATTTTTGAACTAAAGACACACAGAAATCTCAGACATTAACACAATTTTTTTTTTTTAACAACCTGTAACTCAAACACAGTTTGACCAGTTTTCAGAGGAACAGCCGTGTTAGTCTGTATTCGCAAAAAGAAAAGGAGTACTTGTGGCACCTTAGAGACTAACCAATTTATTTGAGCATGAGCTTTCGTGAGCCACAGCTCACTTCATCGGATGTGTTTGACCAGTGTTTCTGACATTATCTTTGGCAAATTTCAGCCTACACTTGTTCTCCTAAACAAAGTTGTAGGAAAGCTAAAAACAGAACTTGCAATAGAACCCGGTAACAGCTTGCAACGTTAAGCAACTCCAGGGAGACAAAACAAAACTTAGGAGAACACTTCACATCCATTGGAAAACTGGTCAAGGAAGAACATTCAGAGCGGATTTCTTCCTGTGATGAGAAGAGGGTGGAAAAACTGGCCTTATGAAGTTATTTTTAAAATCCAGTTCTGCATTTTGGAGACTTTCCAGTTTGCCCATTCTGGATCCTAAATGTTAGTGTTTATCAATTTATCTATTTCTACGATCTGCAACAGCAGATTTTATGGGTGAGGTTAACACAGGCAGTGCCGATAGCGCCACCTATAGTTAGGGCTTTGTAACACTTTCCATTTTAAGATGGTTTTCAATTGCTGATAACTTTGCCAACCCTTAATCTTTTAGCTGAACTTTTTCCATGTCAGATGTCTGCCTTAGGCTAAATCTTTTTTAAAAAAAGTTTTAGCAAAAACAGTTCAGCTATTATTTCCTAGCACCGAGTTAAAAAAGTTCCTGCAACTGTTTATTGACAAGCCCTAGCCCCCTCCATGTTTTGGAGCAAGGACTTGAAATTTGACAGAGGGTTGCCAGGCTGTCAGGGATGAGCTTTTTGCCATTTCGATGAAAATATGGCCAAGGAACATATCTCTTGGGGGCCACAAGGGGGCAGGGAGAAAAGTTTTCACACATTCTCAGAGGCTTGTTAGGGGCTGGCATCATTACTATCTGAAGATTGTTTGGACTGAGCATGCTCCATCTATAGATTGGGGATGGCATGTGCACAAAGAGCAACTGAGCATGCTCCATCTTAAGCCTACAAGGGCTGGGCAAGCTTAAGATGGAGCATTACTCCTCTCAACTGCTGGGGCAGTAAAGACTAGAACTGAGAACAAGGAGATAATCCTTGTGTTCTCAATACCCCCTGCTCATGCCCAGGCAACATAGAGAAGGCGGAAACAGTCTGACTTGAAAGCAAGGGAGTGAGGAGCAGGGGTTGGGGGCAAGAGGAGTAGGCTGGGAGTAATCGGAACAGAGGGAGACAGGAGCAGGGGCAAATTGTTCTACAACTACTAAAGTATACTCCCCACCTCCCAAACCGAGAACTGAACCAAGGATAACATTTCTGTGCTGTTTAGCAAATAGCCGTGAATCCAACAGGCAAAATGAGTCTCTCATCACTCTAGCAGTTGGTTCCCCAAATAACAACCCACTACTGAAACCAGTTATTCCATTAGCTCCAGTGTTAGGTTTGTGCTGTGGCTGTAAATCCACTGATGACCCATGTGGAGGTCTATATGATTCTACATGGGATTTGGTTTTGTTAGCTATTTTTTAAATATAGAAAATCATATAAAACTACATTAAAATGTTAAGATTGCAAAGTGAAGCACTCAATAGTTACGGAATACATAACAACACATGCCTTCACACACAACCACAATTTGGCCCCTTTTGTGTATATATTATGATATACTTTCATGACATGATGACATACTATTTTTTCCTATGCGTCCTCTGCCTTATTCACTACACAGAATGGAATACAGGAATTGTTACACTGGGCTCATTGGAGTTCAAACCAACGTCACCTTTATTAGTTAAGTTCTTGGAGCTAAATCCTGCAGCTGTTACTCAGGCAAAATTCTCACTCTAAGTTTTCGAAGTGCTGAAAAAATTGTTCCTGGGACTTAGGGAAAGCATAATTAAAATAGAACAAGCTATAATATATAGCTGGTTCTTTGCCAGAAAAAAAAAAGTATCTGTATTCATCCCTTGGTATTATTCCTCCTCCCACGTGTTAGGTTTGGTAAGTCCTACAGAGGTTCTAAACAAAACTAACCTTCAGAAAGACAATCCAGAGGTGACCAGAATTTTTAGCTGACAAGGACAAACTCTTATAGTAAAAGTATGTTATTGATTTGTATGCAGCTACAGTGCAGAGATCAGGAGGAGTTCAAGGCTATAAATTGTTGTTAAATTCCTTTCAGATTAAAAAAAAACCTAATTACTGTACTTCCATTGAAGGTACACAAAAAGCAAATCTATTCTAGTATTTAATTTTAAAATGGATCCATTCCCAATTTTCAGTCCAAGTCTTTTGGCTTAATTGTTCTTTACAGTTTTCATCAAAAACTGTAAAGAACAATTATGTTATAGAATAAACTAAACTAACATTGTAAATAAATAGAGCTGAGCCACCAATGCTTTGGTTTCTCTTTTACTGTGGGTGTTTTAAAATAAAAATACAGACCATGGCTCAAAATGAGGGAAGAAAGGTAAGCAGCAGGATACGGACCCTGGACTTCAGGAAAGCAGACTTCGACTCCCTCAGGGAACGGATGGGTAGGATCCCCTGGGGGACTAACATGAAGGGGAAAGGAGTCCAGGAGAGCTGGCTGTATTTCAAGGAATCCCTGTTGAGGTTACAGGGACAAACCATCCCGATGTGTCGAAAGAATAGTAAATATGGCAGGTGACCAGCTTGGCTTAACGGTGAAATCCTAGCAGATCTTAAACATAAAAAAGAAGCTTACAAGAAGTGGAAGGTTGGACATATGACCAGGGAAGAGTATAAAAATATTGCTCGGGCATGTAGGAATGAAATCAGGAGGGCCAAATTGCACCTGGAGCTGCAGCTAGCGAGAGATGTCAAGAGTAACAAGAAGGGTTTCTTCAGGTATGTTGGCAACAAGAAGAAAGCCAAGGAAAGTGTGGGCCCCTTAATGAATGAGGGAGGCAACCTAGTGACAGAGGATGTGGAAAAAGCTAATGTACTCAATGCTTTTTTTTGCCTCTGTCTTCACTAACAAGGTCAGCTCCCAGACTGCTGTGCTGGGCATCACAAAATGGGGAATAGACAGCCAGCCCTCTGTGGAGAAAGAGGTGGTTAGGGACTATTTAGAAAAGCTGGACGTGCACAAGTCCATGGGGCCGGACGAGTTGCATCCGAGAGTGCTAAAGGAATTGGCGGCTGTGATTGCAGAGCCATTGGCCATTAGCTTTGAAAACTCGTGGCGAACGGGGGAAGTCCCAGATGACTGGAAAAGGCTAATGTAGTGCCAATCTTTAAAAAAAGGGAAGAAGGAGTATCCTGGGAACTACAGGCCAGTCAGCCTCACCTCAGTCCCCAGAAAAATCATGGAGCAGGTCCTCAAAGAATCAATCCTGAAGCACTTAGAGGAGAGGAAAGTGATCAGGAACAGTCAGCATGGATTCACCAAGGGAAGGTCATGCCTGACTAATCTAATCGCCTTCTATGATGAGATTACTGGTTCTGTGGATGAAGGGAAAGCAGTGGATGTATTGTTTCTTGACTTTAGCAAAGCTTTTGACACGGTCTCCCACAGTATTCTTGTCAGCAAGTTAAAGAAGTATGGGCTGGATGAATGCACTATAAGGTGGGTAGAAAGTTGACTAGATTGTCGGGCTCAACGGGTAGTGATCAATGGCTCCATGTCTAGTTGGCAGCCGGTGTCAAGTGGAGTACCCCAGGGGTCGGTCCTGGGGCCGGTTTTGTTCAATATCTTCATAAATGATCTGGAGGATGGTGTGGATTGCACTCTCAGCAAATTTGCGGATGATACTAAACTGGGAGGAGTGGTAGATACGCTGGAGGGCAGGGATAGGATACAGAGGGACCTAGACAAATTGGAGGATTGGGCCAAAAGAAATCTGTTGAGGTTCAATAAGGATAAGTGCAGGGTCCTGCACTTAGGATGGAAGAACCCAATGCACAGCTACAGACTACGGACCGAATGGCTAGGCAGCAGTTCTGCGGAAAAGGACCTAGGGGTGACAGTGAATGAGAAGCTGGATATGAGTCAGCAGTGTGCCCTTGTTGCCAAGAAGGCCAATGGCATTTTGGGATGTATAAGTAGGGGCATAGCGAGCAGATTGAGGGACGTGATCGTCCCCCTCTATTCGACATTGGTGAGGCCTCATCTGGAGTACTGTGTCCAGTTTTGGGCCCCACACTACAAGAAGGATGTGGAGAAATTGGAAAGAGTCCAGCGAAGGGCAACAAAAATGATTAGGGGTCTGGAACACATGACTTATGAGGAGAGGCTGAGGGAACTGGGATTGTTTAGTCTGCAGAAGAGAAGAATGAGTGGGGATTTGATAGCTGCTTTCAACTACCTGAGAGGTCGTTCCAGAGAGGATGGTTCTAGACTATTCTCAGTGGTGGAAGAGGACAGGACAAGGAGTAATGGTCTCAAGTTGCAGTGGGGGAGGTTTAGGTTGGATATTAGGAAAAACTTTTTCACTAGGAGGGTGGTGAAACACTGGAATGTGTTACCTAGGGAGGTGGTAGAATCTCCTTCCTTAGAAGTTTTTAAGGTCAGGCTTGACAAAGCCCTGGCTGGGATGATTTAATTGGGGATTGGTCCTGCTTTGAGCAGGGGGTTGGACTAGATGACCTCCTGAGGTCCCTTCCAATCCTGATATTCTATGATTCACGATGATGCATTTTACTTTAACTGCAGTAAGAGTGATTTAAGTAATCATATATTTTTTTAAAACATATGATCCAAAGTGAGATTAATCCCTCAGGGCAATCATTTCTGATTCTCCTCTTAGCTATTCTCAGGAGGATTCCAAGGTCATTTTGCAGCCCCATGAAGGGTTTGATGGTTCATTTTGCTACTTTCATTGGCATTAGTATTTTATCCACCACTGCCATTATCAATGGTTAAAAGACGACCAACCAACCAGCCTAAGAAATATGCAGAGAATGAATGAATTGCCCATGATTTTCAGTCTTACGCCTTTTTAAAATAATTGCATCTGCTGGATACAAATAGGATGTGTATTTTTGATTTTAGGGTCTTTTTTGTGAGCCTGATTTGTCTTTTTCCTCATCATTGTGGCAGACATTTCAAAAGTTGTTTGATCAGACACTCTCTCTCGTATCTCTCTGGTTGATATTCTGTGCTGGTGACTGACAACAGTCCACTGTGAGCAGGCATTTAAGGACTGATGTGTTTGGAAACTGTGGTGTCAAGGAGAGAAATGAACAATAAATCAGAATAAAATGAAAACGTGCTTGAAACTTGGCTTGAGGATTTTTGCATTTGTGAGGACAAAGGACGTTTGACAATATGAGTCATCTTTGCAGCTTTGCCTGTAGCTACTGTCAAATTAGTTCTTAATACTATGGGGGGGCGGAAAGAGTCAGCCACAGCAAAGCTTAAAAGTTAAGTCGCTCATCAGAAAATCACTGGAAATATTAGCAATTATGAATTCCATATTTATACAACAAAAGCACTCAAAATATTATGTTTGCAACAAAAAAACAAGACATGGATCAAATTCTACTAAGATAAACATTCACCCAACTCCAGATGAAACTACATGCATACACTTGTGGTCCTACGAGTGGAAAATCAAAAGTGAATATGGCATGTGCTTTACACCCCGACACCTAGGCAGTATGGAGTACATCAAGGTCTGGCTGCACTTTATACCAGGGCATAAAGGAGGTGGGGAAGGGCACAAAATGCCTTTTCCCATCCTTTTATGACCCCATATACTGGGGCCAGGCATAATTATAGTCCTGTGCTCTCTCTAGCACAGATACTTGCTCTCTACTAACTCCATCTTCCACCACCAACTTTGGGTGTTATGACATGTCCCTTCACTGCCCCCTCAACACAACAGATAGTAAGGCTGGTCATCCATGGAAGGGGATGATTGCTGCTTCCTCTGGATACATGGCACAGATTGTGCACATCCCTGCATGTCTTCTGGAGCTATTCAAGAGGTGCTCTGCATCAAACCCAATGTGGGTTTGTAGTCTAAATGCACAATCCAACCCATCCTTGTACGAGCCTCCTCTTCAGCATCAAACTGAATATAAGAAGGGCCATACTGGGTCAGATCAAAGGTCCATCTAGCCCAGTATCCTGTCTTCTGACGGCAGCCAATGCCAGGTGCCCCAGAAGGAATGAACAAAACAGGCAATCATCAAGTGATCCTTGTTGCCTATTCCCAGCTTCTGCCAAACAGAGGCTAGGGACATCACTGCTACCCACCCTGACTCATAGCCATCGATTGACCTATCGTCCATGAATTTATCTAGTTCTTTTTTGAACCCTGTTATAGTCTTGGCCTTCACAAAATCCTCTGGCAAAGAGTTCCACAGGTTGACTGGGTGTTATGTGAAGAAATACTTCCTTTTATTTGTTTTAAACCTGCTCCCTATTCACTTCATTTGGTGACCCCTAGTTCGTGTGTTATGAGGAGTAAATAACACTTCCTTATTTACTTTCTCCACACCAGTAATGATTTTATAGACCTCTATCATATCCCCCTTTAGTCGTCCCTCTTCCAAGCTGAAAAGTCCCAGTCTTATTAATTTCTCCTCAAAAGGCAGCTGTACCATACCTCTAATCATTTTTGTTGCCCTTTTCTGAACCTTTTCCAATCCCAATATATCTTTTTTGAGATGGGGTGACCACATCTGCACGCAGTATTCAAGATGTAGGTGTACAATGGATTTTTATAGAGGGAATATGATATTTTCTGTCTTATCTCTCTCTTTCTTACCGATTCCCAATATTCTGTTTGCTTTTTTGATTGCTGCTGCACATTGAGTGGATGTTTTCAGAGAACTATCCACAATGACTCCAAGATCTCTTCTTGAGTGGTAACAGCTAGTTTAGACCCCCATCATTTTATATGTATTGTTGGGATTATGCTTTCCAATGTGCATTACTTTGCATTTATCAGCATTGAATTTCATCTACCATTTTGTTGCCCAGTCACCCAGTTTTGAGAGATCCTTTTGTAGTTCTTTGCAGTCTGCCTGGAACTTACCTATCTTGACTAGTTTTGTATCATCTGCAAATTTTGCCACCTCACTGTTTACCCTTTTTTCCAGATCATTTATGAATATGTTGAATAGGACTGGTCCCAGAACAGACCCGTGGGGGACACTGCTATTTACCTCTCTCCATTCTGAAAACTGACCATTTATTCCTACCCTTTGTTTTTGATCTTTTAACCAGTTACCAATCCATGGGACCTTTCCCCACGACAGTTTACTTTGCTTAAGAGCCTTTGGTGAGGGACCTTATCAAAGGCTTTCTGAAAATCTAAATACCACAGCATCTCCTTTGTGCATGTGCTTGTTGACCCCCTCAAAGAATTCTAGTAGATTGGTGAGGCATGATTTCCCTTTACAAAAAGCTCTTGACTCTTCCCCAACAAATTTTGTTCATCTATATGTCGTCTGACAGTTTTGTTCTTTACTACAGTTTCAACTGAAGTCAGGCTTACTGGCCTGTAATTGTTGGGGTCACCTCTGCAGCCCTTTTACAAAAGTGGGGTCACATTAGCCAATGAAACAATGAACAAATGAAACAAGCCTTCAAAAGTTGTCTGCAGAACATTGGGACAGAGACAGTTTGGGCTGCTTTGGAAGAATGCATTTTCTATGGGGACTTGCATTAGTGCGTAACTCAGCAGAAGAAAGGCTCACTAAAAAGAAAAAAAGATAATCCTAGCTCTTCATTGTTAAAGCATGGTGTGTGTTTTAGACCAGTACATACTGGCCACCATGGAAGTCTCATACATGAAAAAAACCGAAGTCATGAACTGAAGACTCAATGACACTGTAGGTTACCTTACTCTGTCCTCACATTTTGGGAATGAGCCTTTCATGCACTTACATGCTGTAATAAAGTCCTCTATCATCCTTTCTTTGTCAGAGCTGAGTATATCCTCCTCATCGAGAATACCTCCTAAAACAGACCAGAGAGATCAACTTTCTATCTATAGGATTGCTTGGTTACAATTTATTAAGAAAAAACTTCAGCCAATAAGTGCACAGCTCCTCTAATCAGAGAATAAGAGATATGGAGGTCTGGGAGGAACTTAGAGGTCATCTAGTCCATCCCCACACACTGAGGATTAAATGCACCTAGACCATCAGTGCCAGGTGTTTGTCTAACCATTTCTTTAAAACCTCCAATGACTTGGGCTTGTCTACACAGGGACACTCAGGGAAATTAATCCAAATTACCAAAATGGTGTGAATTTAAAGTGGATTAGCTAAACCCCATTAAACCTCAGTGTGGCCACTCTAATTGAGAATTAAAATGGCTTTAATTTAATTTATTTTAATTCATTTCCAAAGTGAATTAAACTAAACCTAATTAAGACCAAATTAAGGTCACTTTAATACTGAATAAGAGTATCCACATGGAGATTCATGTGGTTTAAAGTAACCCAGTTTAAAAAATTAATTCAGATTAATTTTCCTGTCTCCATGTAGAAAGCCCTGAACAACCTCCTCAGGTAATTTGTTCCATTGCTTAGCTATCTTTATAGTTAGAAAGTTTTTCCTAATTCTTCTTTACTGCAAACTAGATGCTTACTTCCTGTCCTCCCATTGGTGTATATGGGCAACAATTGATCACCATCCTCTTTATAACGTTTTAGGTATTTGAAAGCAGTTATGTCCATTCCCTCACCCTTCTCTTCTGTAGGCTAAACATGCCCAATTTTTTCAGCATTTCCTCATAGATCATATTTTCTAAGCTTCTTATTTTTGTTGCTTTCCTCTGGACTCTTTACAATTTATCCACATTTTTCTTAAAGTGTGATGCCCCTTCAGATATCTTCAGGGGACACTGTGAGACATCCAATTTAGAGCTGGGTAAAATTTTTCATTAAAACTTTTTTCAGCCCAAACATGCAGATTCAGGTCAACCAAAACATTTAGTGCATTTCTGTCAATTGTGGCGAAATGTTTTGGTCCAAAAAAATCTGAAATTATTGAAAAGTTTTGACATTTTCAAAAGGAAATGGTTTGATTCAAAACTACTTTTCATTTAGAAGTTTCCTTTAATTTCATTTTAAAATGTTTTAGAGGCTTTAAATCTAAACATTTAGTTTTGGATTGAAACTTTTTTAAAAACTATTTGTTTAGATGAAAATTTTGGTAATTCTTTATTTGGGTCAATCCAAAAGGATTTTTTCCTGGATTCCTTTTAGAACTTCCTGAGCGCCCCCCCCCCCCAATTAGTTATTCACTCTGCTTTAGTCCCACTTTCACAATAAGCTTCATGTTCCAGAAGGTGTCAATTGGAAAATGGGTGACTTTTTGATAGAGGAAGCTGAAAGCAGGTAAAACAAGTTCTCAACAAACTTCTAAGTTGTTTCCATTTCACGGGGTTCGAAATTTACCTTTTTTTGGGGGGGGGAGTGAATTTTATGTGGGTTTTTTTAAGGAAAATTTATTTAGTCAAGCAGAAACCACACAGTGAAAAGACAATAAACTGGACTTCATTCTAGCTCATCCAGTCAACAGAACTGAATTGGACTGCAGAATTTTTCTAGCTCACTCACAGTAATGACTAATAAAGACCCTGGATTGGCACTTTGATCCCAAGGTGAGTTTGTAGGGTTGGGAGTTAGAAGAAAAATATTTTACTTGTAAACTGAACACTGTGATGTGAGCTTACTGAGATACAGACAAACCCCACAATGGCACACTGCGTTCTGCACACAAGAAAATAAACTAGAACTGGTTTCCATTCCACCAAATATCTGATTTTGAAAAACAAAAAAACCAACCCCAACCCCCCCCCACACACACACGTTCCAAATGGGGTCAAAACCCCAAATTTTTTCCACTAAATTAAATTCTGAAAGAAAGGTTGATTTTGGATTAATAAAAATGTTTCCAATCAGTACATTTAAAATGTTTTGTTTTGATTTTGACCCTTTTTAAAAATTGTTTTCATATCAAATAAATTTTAATGAAGTCATTTTGAAATGAAAAATCAAAACTTTGTTCCAAAACTGTTGAAACTGTATAGTGACATTTTTTTCCTGAATAAAACTTAATTGAAAACCATATGATTTTGCATACAAAATCCTGTTTTTCTACTGATAGATGGAAAATTTTCACTAAAACAACTGTCTAACCAGATCTTGAATAAACATGCTTTATAGAGTGTCTTTGGACATTAGACTGGAAATCAGGTTACAAATCTTGCAACACATGCTTTCATGCAGTTAACAGCAGCATGTGACATGTTTTTCTAGCAGATTTATGTTTTTTCTACTTCTAGTCATTGCCAAAATGAGGAAATAGGAGGAATATGAAAATTAAGGGGAAAACATTTCCTGGATATTAAACCATTTCCCAAGCAGCAGCATCTCACTGATAGAAACAGATAACTTGTGGGTACACCACCACACTTGTTAATCACAAGAGAGGTGAAGCGAATGTGGCAACACTACAACTCACACACTATCTTCTCGTTTCTGACCTTAACTGGGGAAAGATAACAAGCTGTACGAACTTAGAAAATATTTGCCTCCCACCCACTCTCAAAAATCAGACTCATATTTACAATAAAACCTGAAACCACAAACTCACTTGGCTTTATTAAACTCTTAACACAGGGTGGCCAAAGGGTCTGAGAGTCTTCAACCTGGGCTGAGTGGTAGTTATTAGTTTCCCATGGTTTTGAGGAAAAGCAAGGTGAAACTCAGTGGTACTGCTCAATGTTAGCTTAGAGTTTGGGGCTAGTTATAACCCAAAATACAGTCATGCATGAAATAAGACAGACTGAAACCAGCAAAGATCATTGCATGAACTCCAGGGAAGAGAAAACCAACATGTCTAGATTTCAATATAAGCTCCTATCTTTCTTCTTTTTACTTGTTTACAAGTAGTTCTACACTCTCATGCTTTCTGAATTTTAAAATAAAAATAAGCTTTTAAATGGGAGACTTCTTCTGACTATGGAAGCAGGTTAAACACCAAGGAGAAGCTCAATAAAAAAAGGCTAGTTAAAAATAATTTGTTCATTTTGTAGTAAAATGCCCTGAGGAAATGAATCAGACTTTAAATACAGCTTGATGTGGGGACTGCTTCTCTTTCTAAGGAAAATATCAATGAAAGGCAACCTGAGGAACAGAAGAATGGAAGATCTGAACTTAATGAAGGTTGACAATGACTATTATTGATGTCCTTATCACAGATGACAAGAGGTTTAGGGGACTGTTCTATCATATTGACACAGTACCAGTTCAAACACTTTTTTTCCTTTTTTTTTTTTAAAGTGGTGCACTGTCTGTTTCGATGCAAAAACTTGATGTGGAGAATGACATTTTTCACCATTTCTTCTCCAGATAAATGTTATTTTCCTGTTCTTCATCTTTCAAACTAAACAATAAGCTGCATTAGCACAAACGAGATTAAAAACAAAGTCAAAATTCCCTGTACTGGATCAATGTTACAGGATTTCTTCCCCCTCCCCCAAAACACACACACACACACTTTCACAAGACCCAGAGTTTGTGATGCTGCAATCTTACAATACATAATGCTCTATTAATGCCCACTAATTTGGAGGGGGTTGTTTAAATTCAGAATGATAATGTATATAATTTAAACTCCCCCCCCCCCCCCGCACTGATTAACAAGGCACAAATGTACAGAATGACTAATATGGAAATTCAGAAGCTAGAAAGACCATCTTCCTTTTCACCCAGACAACTGTTAACAGCATGTGGCATACTGCCATCTTGTGGACCTTGCAGGTATATAACAGGAAGTGAGGCTACAGAGAGGGAAGCAAGTTTATTTCCTATAGGGACCTGCCACACATCCATTCTGACCCATGTGAGATTCAAAAGGTCATTGCCAGCCCCAAGCATTCACATATTTGTGAATCAGCTTCCCCCCCCCTCCCCAAAAAAAAGCACAACCAAAAAAACCCATGAGTTTGTTTTGTTAAAAATCTTGATTAGGCCAATTTGGGTTATTCTGTTTGCCTTCTGGTTTCTGAGCATTTAAGGGTATCAGGCTATGTTTTCAAACTTTTCTCCACAAAAATAAAATTGTAGGGATTCTCATGTAATCATGATATTCCTGGCGTTTTAAGAAAATCAAACAGCACAAGACTGAAAATTGATAATAATGAATTGGTGAAAGACTAAAGCAAATTAGCAATGCCCCAAGGTATCTAGTCCACAGTAGCACTAGGGTTATACATTTGAGAATGAGGCTGGATTAAATAAAATAATGTTTCCAGAAAGTAAGTTCTACTTCTAACCCTTTTGGACAGGCAAGTTCTTCCATTGTCTAGATACACAGGCAAAATCTCACCCACACTGTTTTCCCTCTCAAACACACACAGCACAGTACCATACTCTTCTAAAGGACATGTCCCTTTAACCAAAAGAAAAAATAAAATGCACCAGTAATACAATATTATCACAACATATACCTCTGCATTTAAATACAAATTTTGCAAGACAGGGACTGAGATTGGAGGCATAGGTGCTGCAGCACCCCCTGGCTTGAAGTGGTTTCCATTATAGAGAGGGTTTACAGGTTGGTTCAATGGCTGTCCGCACTCCTACTATAAAAATTGTTCCAGCACTCCGTGACTGGGGGAGAACTGAGGCTTGCTGGACAAGAAGACTGGGATTGGGATCAGAAGCCTGTGGAGTAGAGCCTGGGACTGGTTAGGTGAGGGGAATGGGATTAGGATGAGTAGTCAAGAATGGGGAAGAGAGGATTAGGCAGAAAGGGTCATACATGGGGGGAAACGGGCAGACGAATCTGTGCTCAGTAGAGAACACTCCCCTTCACAGACAGGAAGAGAACCCAAGATTCCTGAGTCTCACCATTTCTCTGCTGTAAGCAAATATTTGTGAAACTCACTGGCAAAGTCTCCCATTCCTTTGACCACTGGTCCACATAGAGGATGACAACCTCTACAGTTATCAGTTAGTCAGTTCCAACCCTGCTGATGACCCATGTGGATGTCAGTGATGCCACATTTTGTTTTTTTCATGTTTAAAAACCTAGGAAATTACACAAATTACTTATAAAGAATATTATTTCAGTTGCAAAATGAAACACTCAAAAGTTAGGAAATTCCAGAATTAAGCTTCCATAATTCCAGGATCACATACTATTTTTTCCCCCACAGAATTCCTGCCTTGTTCAGTGCACAGGATGGCTTGCTCTGGGGAGAAATCAAGGTGTTGTAGTCTGGGAGGTAGGACCCCCTTCCTCATTTGTTGAGGAATCTGGAAGGTGTGTAGTGAATGGGGCAGGGGATTGCAGGAAGAGAAAGAAGAGTTTTGTGTCTAAGGCAGTTAAATGTTGCAGGGAAAAACTGGATTCTAACCTTATCTTGACCACAGAGTTCCTGTGTGATGCTGGTGAATTCCCATAAATTAAACTTTTCAGAAATTGTCAGTAACTGTGTGTTCCTCATGTTGCTGGATGCCTGACTTAACACACTGGAATCTAATTTACAGAAGTGCACTGTAAGCTGTAACTAATGACAATGGAAGCTGTGCTTTGAACATATGAAGTGATATTTAATGCTGTGTACTCTGAAAAATCAGGTCATAGGTGTCTCAAAATGCACATCAAAATTAGTAGAAACTTTTTACCTTAATCTTTCTTTGCCTCAGTTTCTGGTCTTTAAAAATGGAGACAAAACCTCTAATATCATAAGGCTATTGTGAAAATAACTGCATTCATGTTTGTGAAGCACTCACATGCTTATGATTATGAGCAACTCAGAAAAGCCCATGAGGAAATTAATAATTTCTCTTCAGAGCAGGGTTTGAATAGTATGCAATAAATAAGAAATGGGGTGTCATACCGATCAGTGATAAAACAAAACACTGACTGTTCAATGAGCGAGCACTATCCATTTTGTGTGCTGAATGAAGGGAGGGTCCTGTGGAAAACAAAGTATGCATTCATGTTATTAAAGACAGTACCATTATGCATATGCACAAGGGGCCCAAATGTAGGTTTCACAGGCTTTAAACATGAATAATGTTCTTTTAACATAGTTGGTGTGTGTAATACATACTCATTTCAAAACAGACCCCTCTGCAATGATCATCAGAGTGTGAACCCACAACCTTTAGATCCACAGCTCAGACCTCTTCCACTTCAGCTATAGCAGTATTTTTTGGAGGGTGGGGCAAGCAAGGAGGTACAAAAGAACATGCTGTTATCCTCTGTGGAGCAGCCCACATAGAGAGACACTACATATGGTCAGAGGGTTACACATATATGAGAAAGCAGTGGAATGCTGAGCATAAGGATTCCTGGCTTCTACTGCTGACTTTGGGAGCAGATTGTGTCCTAGTGAGTACAGACAGCATGTGTAATGCACCTCCATCCCCTATTTGGGTTCCTCTGTGTAGACAGAACTTCCGTATAAAGCATGAGTCTGTACCACTTGAGCTAAAGAACCAGATCACAGCATGGAAATAGTAGCAGAGTCATAAATCTCTGTACGTGGTTCAGTGGCTAGGCTGGACAGAGTCACTGAAGGCAGAGCTGGGAATTAAATCCATGTCATATAACAGATCTAAATCTCTGCCACTTTCCCACTCTGCCTTTCAGAAGAAATAAACTAAATTATATGCTGTCATAATCCACACTAATATAGCGTGGATTTTTGTCCCTGATTAGTGCATAGACAGTGAGTCTGTTACTGCCTTCATGATACTTACATTTCTACAAGTCTGCTGGGGCCAATGGGATTTTGTGGGGCAGAAATGATGCCGTATGTTAAAGGAGAGATGCACTATACTCTCAAAAGGAAACCGTACTTATATTTCTTTTAGAAGTCATCTTTCAGACCAAAAGTAGGGATGTGTATAATGGATTATAGAAATTGCACTGGATATATAGAAGCACAACTATATTAGCCCTCTGTTCCTTGTTCTTTAATTTATCTTCATCTATTGTATTTTTGAGATCGGTTAAAAATTGTGCAACTTGAAGGCATCACCTACTTGCACTATTTATTGCTTAATTTAAGCTATGTTTGACTCAATTAATCCAATATACAAGCAAGGAGTTTGGAAGATCAATTAGTCTGCGGCATGTCTAGTGAAGCATTTCAGCAGTGATTGTTGTCTGAAGCTGTACTTTATTTCTGCTAGGGATTTATGAAATCACAGCTGCTGGGGAAGTAGCCAACAGTTACAAAATGTCAACATACCAACAGGGCAGTAAACAACGTAAAAGTGAAGCCAGCAGTGCATCTCACAGCATGGGATACTGTTGTAATGGTTTAATTCATAAGCCAAATGATTGTTATTAGAGATAAAAAGAAAAGGAGTACTTGTGGCACCTTAGAGACTAACCAATTTATTTGAGCATGAGCTTTCGTGAGCTACAGCTCACTTCATCAGATGCATACCGTGGAAACTGCAGCAGACTTTATATATACACACAGAGAATATGAAACAATACCTCCTCCCACCCCACTGTCCTGCTGGTAATAGCTTATCTAAAGTGATCAACAGGTGGGCCATTTCCAGCACAAATCCAGGTTTTCTCACCCTCCACCCCCCCACACAAATTCACTCTCCTGCTGGTGCTAGCCCATCCAAAGTGACAACTCTTTACATAATCAAGTCGGGCTATTTCCTGCATAGATCCAGGTTTTCTCACATCCCCCCCACCCCCATACACACACAAACTCACTCTCCTGCTGGTAATAGCTCATCTAAACTGACCACTCTCCAAGTTTAAATCCAAGTTAAACCAGAACATCTGGGGGGGGGGGGGGTAGGAAAAAACAAGAGGAAACAGGCTACCTTGCATAATGACTTAGCCACTCCCAGTCTCTATTTAAGCCTAAATTAATAGTATCCAATTTGCAAATGAATTCCAATTCAGCAGTTTCTCGCTGGAGTCTGGATTTGAAGTTTTTTTGTTTTAAGATAGCGACCTTCATGTCTGTGATTGCGTGACCGGAGAGATTGAAGTGTTCTCCGACTGGTTTATGAATGTTATAATTCTTGACATCTGATTTGTGTCCATTTATTCTTTTACGTAGAGACTGTCCAGTTTGACCAATGTACATGGCAGAGGGGCATTGCTGGCACATGATGGCATATATCACATTGGTGGATGTGCAGGTGAACGAGCCTCTGATAGTGTGGCTGATGTTATTAGGCCCTGTGATGATGAAGTGAGCTGTAGCTCACGAAAGCTCATGCTCAAATAAATTGGTTAGTCTCTAAGGTGCCACAAGTACTCCTTTTCTTTTTGCGAATACAGACTAACACGGCTGTTCCTCTGAAACCTGTCATTATTAGAGATAGTGAATGTCATTGTTTGCAAAAATTTTTTTGCATGTTAAATATGACTGCCATTAAAAAGATAAGTCTTAAGGAGGAAGGGACCTCAGGTCTGTAAACAGACAAAATGCATTGCAGCAGAAAGCAAGATACAGTAGACAATATTTCCCTTGTCTAATAACCAGACTCAGCTATCGTTTATAGTACCCTTTACACTACCTAAGAGAAGGATGGAGATAGATTCAAGGGCAGTAGGACCAATTATTATGAAAAATGTAATGAGAAAATCTCAACACTGGGGCCTTGTGAGCCAGTTTCTGGTATTGGTAAAGCATAAGGAACAAGGGCATTGCTGATTATTATTTTTTAAGTACAGACAGTGAGCCTGTATAAGGCAGAAAGGGAGAGACAGGATCTGCTCAGAAGAACTTAGAGAGTCAATTCTTCCCAGTACTAACTCACGGGAGTAATCTTTAACCATGCAAGACATCACAGTATTACACAAATGAGCCTTTGCATGGGCAAGGTCTATGGTTAGCCTGGTGGATAAAATCACACAAGATTGCAAATCTGAAGTTCTGGAATCTATTCTTCCTCTGCCACAGACAGAGGTAATGATACCTGCCTCCCAGGCATTTTGTAAGGTTTAATGCATTCACATCTCTGAAGAACCAAGGTTTCTGGATGGAAGGAGTAGATCTTTATTATTTGTAGGGTGAAATCCTTAGCTTCTTAATCAGGTTTATTTATTTTTATTCAAAAACTCCTACTGATTTCAGTGTTAGACAATTCCTTCCTGTGCATGTACACCCCACTGATAGCTGATCCGTGAACAGGGCAAGGTCTTATGCTCTTGGCCCACCATTTTGTCTAGAAGACAATAGATTTTTGTTAAGGGCAGGATGGCCAACAAAACCAAATACTGAAGAATGACGATATTTGGAACTCCAGTTTAGATTCACCCTCCGCCTCTGGAGCTGTATGTATGGCAATACTTACAGATAACTTTTAAGTTTATTGGGTGCAAACCTGCAGGAAGCTCCATTATCTGCAGACTCCATTATGTTCTTTGTTCCTGTGATGGAGTTTCCTGGGGCTTTAAACTATTAAAGAGGATAAAGAGTTCTTTTGCTTCCTTTCCATTATTATTCTCATAATTGCGTAACTGGACAACACCTGAACAGGCATGTTAGCATAAGGCTAAATTGCATGAAACCAAATAAATCAGTATGCCAGACAATACTTATTAAAGGTCAGCATGTTCATCCTACATTTGAATGCATCAGCAGGTGTGCAGCTGCCTACTGTGGTGATAAGCTTCCTATCAATTAACAGAACAGTGGAAGACAGAAGGAAATCATCTAAACTGGATAACAAGAAAAACGGTCCTATACCTTGCAGAGTTAAGGTACAAGACACAGGGGTTGTCATTCAGACAGATGCAAAATTCAAAGTGGCCTCTTTCCTTGATCCAGCAGTATGGATGTTATTCTTAGACATAGTGACATGAGGAATTTCAGCCAGAGCTGGAAGAGATCCATGGAAAAATGTTCACTTCTATTGATTTTATCCCAACAAAATAAAATACATTTTAATTGAAATAAAACTGTTTGGGAGTTTGGAAAACCAAGAGGTTTTGGGTTGCCCACCCTCTCTCCCCCGGCTTTTCCAAAGGAAGGAAAAGGAGCAAAAAAGAGTGAGATGGCGAAAGGAAGGAAATGAGAACCAAAAGCCAAAATGAAGCAAGGTGTTTCAATCTGAAACAAATTTGTTTCATGTCTTTGTTTAAGAAACAATAGGTTAGTGAAGTTTCAAATAAAATGGTTCTGCTGATTTTTTTTAAAAGGAAAATACTTACCATTTTCCAAAAAGCCCTAATTTCAGCTGTTAGTGATCAGGGATTCTGCAGCGCAGGACTGAGGAAGATGGAAAGACAGCTCATGTTCAAAGACCCTCTTGCAAACACTAACAGAGGCCAGAACAGGGGCAGAGCACAGCATGAAGTGCTGAGGCCCACAGGCTGGCCTCAAGACACAGCCATAACTTGTTTATATTGGATGAAGGGGCTATGGAGCAGCCAAGGATTTGGACTGTTGTGACAATTGGGCCAACAAATGTACCCTAATTGTAAGTGCAACCCTAAAAAAGTGATGGAAAGTTCATAAATGGTCACAATGAGCAGTAACATAAAATTGTTTAAGAAAAGATTTACAGATGATACAGAAAAAGTGAATTAACTTAACCAGAAAAGCTTTTACTGATACCATTCAAGGACTGTGTTAGGATTACGTGTGGTAAACAAGCAGAGTAGAGGACCGGAAGTCAATGAACCAAAACTGATGTGTCTGAAATTATGCCTATTGGTGGACAAAATAATACGAGGATGGCTATTCCATTCAACACTCCTTTTTGGGGTTCTTACAAAATAAAAGACACTTGGGAAAAGTTAACAGAAGCAGCAGTTGTCTGCCAACAACTAGTGCAGCAAGCTTTATCATCACAGCTGCCACTCATCTCCTGGAAATCCTGGACCTTCTTCATTCTAATCTCAAGAGATGCCATGACCAGACCAAGCCAGAGAAAGGGAGCCACATGGCACGGCCACCAGAGGCTCCACTGGATCCCGCTAAAACCCAAACACCAGATCGGATGCAAGACTTTGTTTGCCCCTCCTCAATTATGTATCCTTTTCCATCCCTACCTTATGTCCTCTCTTTCCTATCTCTCTCCTTTGACTGTCTGTGTAAGAAGAGCCTGGCTTAGTCAGCCAAGATGGTACATTTGGTAAAACTGCTGTAAGCCTGTGACTAGAAAATGGTAGCTTGAACAAAAAAACAAACAAAATCCTAAGCAGCCCAATGCTGGTACATGTCTGCCAGGTCTCAGAGTGGCTGATAAGACTGGTGTGCTGTCCCTGTGTTTTCCCGGAACTGAAAGTGAAAGTCAACACCACTGACAGAAGCTGCATTTTCTACTTTTGCTGTTCTTTTCTCTCCCCTTCTCTGTGTGTTTGTCTTCTCAGGAAATGGGGTCAGACTTTAACAACTGCAGCAATAACAATAAGTTGCAATGGCCTGGACCAACAACTTCTCTTTTCCTGAAAAAAGGACAGTTACCACCATCTTGGACTATGTTTACACTACCACTTATGTCGGTATCACTTACGTCACTCAGAGGTGTGAAAAAGCTACTCCCTGAGCAGCATAAATTACACCAACCTAAATGCTAGTGTGGACAATGCTATGCTGGAGGGAGAACTTCTCATGTCAATGTAGCTACTGCCGCTGGCGAGGACTGGAGTAGTCAAGCCCATGGGAGAACTCTGTCCTGTCAGCTTACAGTGGCCGTATAAGAGAACTTGCAATAGTTCAGCTGAGCCACCATAAGCGCTCTAGTGTAGTCATAGTCCAACTATTGAACAAGACTCTTAAACTATTGAAAACTCATGGCGATCGGGGGAGGTTCCGGATGACTGGAAAAAGGCTAATGTAGTGCCCATCTTTAAAAGAGGGAAGGAGGAGGATCCGGGGAACTATAGGCCAGTCAGCCTCACTGAAGTCGCTGGAAAAATCTGAAGCACTTAGAGGAAAGGAAGGTGATCAGGAACAGTCAGGATGGATTCATCAAGGGCAAGTCATGCCTGACTAACCTAATTGCCTTCTATGATGAGATAACTGGTTCTGTGGATGAGGGGAAAGCAGTGGATGGGTTATTCCTTGACTTTAGCAAAGCTTTTGATACCGTCTCCCACAGTATTCTTGCCAGCAAGTTAAAGAAGTATGGGCTGGATGAATGGACTATAAGGTGGATAGAAAGCTGTCAAGATTGTCAGGCTCAACGGGTAGTGATCAATGCCTCCATGTCTAGTTGGCAGCGGGTGTCATGCAGAGTGCCCCAAGGGTCAGTTCTGGGGCTGGTTTTGTTCAATATCTTCATTAATGATCTGAAGGATGGCCTGGACTGCACCCTCAGCAAGTTTGCAGATGATACTAAACTGGGAGGAGTGGTAGATAAGCTGGAGGGTAGGGATAGGATACAGAGGAACCTAGACAAATTAGAGGATTGGGCCAAAAGAAATCTGATGAGGTTCAACAAGGACAAGTGCAGAGTCCTGTACTTAGGACAGAAGAATCCCATGCACTGCTACAGACTAGGGACCGAGTGGCTACACAGAAGTACTGCAGAAAAGGACCTAGGGGTTACAGTGGAGGAGAAGCTGGATATGAGTCAACAGTGTGCCCTTGTTGCCAAGAAGGCTAATGGCATTTTGCGCTGTATAAGTAGGGGCATTGCCAGCAGATCGAGGGACGTGATCATTTCCCTCTGTTCGACGCTGGTGAGGCCTCATCCGGAATACTGTCCAGTTTTGGGCTCCACACTACAAGAAGGATGTGGAAAAATTGGGAAGAGTCCAGCAGAGGGCAACAAAAAATGATTAGGGGGCTGGAGCACATGACTTATGAGGAGAGACTGAGGGACCTAGGATTGTTTAGGCTACAGAAGAGAAGAATGAGGAGGGAATTTGATTGCTGCTTTCAACTACCTGAAAGGGGGTTCCAAAGAGGATAGAGCTAAGCTGTTCTCAGTGGTACTAGATGACAGAACAAGGAGTAATGGTCTCAAGTTGCAGTGGTGGAGGTTTAGGTTGGATGTTAGGAAAAACTTTTTCACTAGGAGCATGGTGAAGCACTGGAATGGGTTACCTAGGGAGGTGGTGGAATCTCCTTCCTTAGGAGTTTTTAAGGTCAGGCTTGACAAAGCCCTGGCTGGGCTGATTTAGTTGGGGATTGGGCCTACTTTGAGCAGGGGGTTGGAAGGGACCTCCTGAGGTCCCTTCCAAATCTGATATTCTATGATTCTAAGGGTTTTTTCCTTCTAAAATCTCGCTCCAGCTAAAAGGGAAGGGAACAAATCCTTACTTCAAACTGCTCAATATTGGATAGTTTCAGGGTCACACCACCACCTTTGACTCTTTGGCCCCTTTATTCTGTGCCCTCCTGTTGTACTGATTTAGACAAAGTTGGTTTGAAGCCTCTTACTCCACCTTTTCATGTTCTCTGTGTATATATCTATATCTATATCTATCTATCTTCTTACTATATGTTCCAGTCTATGCATCTGATGAAGTGGGCTTGTCAAGGTTCCTCCCCCACTCTGAACTCTAGGGTACAGATGTGGGGACCTGCATGAAAACCTCCTAAGCTTACTTTTACCAGCTTAGGTTAAAACTTCCCCAAGGTACAAGTTAATTTTATCCTTTGTCCTTGGAATATCCACTGCCACCACCAAACTCTAAACAGGGTTTACTGGGAAACGTAGTTTGGACACGTCTTTCCCCCCAAAAATCCTCCCAAACCCTTGCACCCCACTTCCTGGGAAAGGTTTGGTGAAATTTGCATAGGTGTCCACAGACCCAAACCCTTGGATCTGAGAACAATGAAAAAACATTCAGTTTTCTTACAAGAAGACTTTTAATAGAAATAGAAGTAAACGAATCACCCCTGTAAAATCAGGATGGTAGATACTTTACAGGGTAATTAGATTCAAAACATAGAGAATCCCTCTAGGCAAAACCTTAAGTTACAAAAAGACACACAGACAGAAATAGTCATTCTATTCAGCACAATTATTTTCTCAGCCATTTAAAGAAATCATAATCTAACACATACCCAGCTAGCTTACTTACTAAAGTTCTAAGACTCCATTCCTGGTCTATCCCCGGCAAAAGCAGCATGCCGACAGACACAGACCCTATGTTTCTCTCCCTCCTCCCAGCTTTTGAAAGTATCTTGTCTCCCCATTGGTCATTTTGGTCAGGTGCCAGCGAGGTTACCTTTAGCTTCTTAACCCTTTACAGGTGAGAGGATTTTTCCTCTGGCCAGGAGGGATTTCAAAGGGGTTTACCCTTCCCTTTATGTTTATGACAGGGCTTGTAGCCCATGAAAGCTTATGCTCAAATAAATTTGTTAGTCTCTAAGGTGCCACAAGTACTCCTGTTCTTTTTGAAGCCACTATAGCCCTCACACCCCTGGACTGCACCTTTGCTTAGGGTGGCATGTAACTTCGTTTCTTGGTTTTCAAAGGATGAAGTTAATCCATTTTCTACATTCTGAAAGGTATGAGTCAGCATTGAAAGATTAAATCCTTTTTTAAACAAAGTTTTGGGGCAGTTAATAGTGTAGACAGGCAAAGCTGCTATGAGCCACTAGTTGCACTAATGCAGTTTATCCCTGCTTGAAACTAGAGCAAGCTGCAGTAGTGCAAAGAGCAACTTCCCTTACTGTAGGAATTAACACCAGTGGGTGGGTGATAATAGCAATTTGCATGTATAAACAAAGGCTAAGTGAGACTTGTCCTGATAGTCTGAAATATGGCTGCCCTGGGACCACCACCTATTCTCCAAAGGACCATAATTGTAAGAAAGGAAACTGTTTCAAAAAGTGGCTAATAAAGATGAAGAAAATGTATGTGCACAAAAAGGAGAGGTGAATTTTTAATAAAGTGGATCCAGTTTTATTACACATCAATAGCAATTTGAGGACTACGAGCTAGAACAGTGAGAGGGGTGGTGTGGCTGGCTTCATGTTTTATTTGGAGCAAGCAGAGGACTGGGGAGCAGGAATGATATAAAATGTTGTAATTTCTAGCACACACACGCAGGGGCCCTGAGCAGTAGTCCACCAAACAAAAGTCCTATTTAAGTCAATGAAAATGTTCAGAGATATCAAAGCCCAAAGAGGACATAATGATCAACTGGGCTGACCTCCTGCATTGCACAGGCCATCAGAACCCCACCCAGTAATTTCTACATCAAACTCATTACTTCTGTTTGAGATCTAGCATATCTATTAGAAAGACATCCAGTCTTCATGGGATCTAATGGCCTTTAAAATATTTATAAATAGAAAAAGTGCCTAAAAACAAACAGATATCAAAATGATTTTTTTTTGCAAGTAGCTGTGTACCATGGTCATCTCTCAGCAAGCCAGTATTTGCCTACAGAGAGTTGCCTGGATGCGGTCTATGATTAAAAGCCCTGTGATGTTTTGATTAGTTATTGCTAAATTCAGTTAGCAGATATCCCTAGCTCCAACTCTTCCAGCTGCATCTGTATTTTTAGAATGAAACTCTTAAATAGTTCATAAGTCTAAATATTCCACCTACTGTCTCGAGGTTCCCAGGTGAATAGCTGCATACTTATGATGTGAGCTGCTGTAGCACATAATCAATAAGGTACATGGGCACTAAATACGCAAAGGACAATTTGTACTGTATGTACCTTCAGTATCTGTACTCTGGTATTTCATAGTAACTCATCATGAGCACAAAAACTTTAAAAAACTTCAGCTTCATCGACCACAAATAGATTTCTTATTTTAAAAGGCATGTGTTCTTTTGTTGCTTTTTTTTTGTTTTTCAACCGACATTTAGGCTTGACATAATTGGATTTTTTAAAAATAATTTTAATACACATTTTTTGCATTTTTCCTCTTAATTTAAATTTTCACAGTTGCAGGAAATTACAGAGGTCAGACTAATTATGATAGTTATTGAAATTCAAACAGTTCAAGCTTTATAACCATTAAAAAGCCCACAAATGGTCAACATCACATGTACAATGCAAGTATATTTAAAATCAAACTTTAACAAGCTCTCAAGCAGCACTTTTCTTACTTTGCCTATCTGTAAATTTCAATTATCGATGACATTTTTTCATCTCTTTTGGTGTGTATGGTAGAAGTCAATGTTTACTGAAATTTACCAATACAAATCTAATCCTTCCAAGCCTATGTTGCACATGACAGGAAATGAGGTGACTGGTGTGCCCTCTCCAGACTGGCACTGAATCATTGCGTAACCTAGCAAAGTCACAACCATGCTGTGGAGCAGGTTTCTCCAGCTGCAAAGAGGGCTAACACTCACCTTTCTGTAGGGCTTCAAGAGCCTCAAATTAAATGAGCTACTGTATACACAATAGTCAGAAGCATCATTAGTATTCAAGGGAAACTGCTCTGAAACTTGAATACTTATTACTTGAACCTGCAGAAGGTTTAAATGAAGAGCTCACATAACTAAATAGTCTTGACATATAGTACCTAGTCAGTTTGAAAATACAGGAAGAACATGTTCTCTCTCACTGTATGGCATTATGATGACAGTTTATCTAGGACAGAGGTTCGCAGCCATGAGGATAAAGCAAACAAAAAGCAACTCAATTGTCCTGATTTTTCAAGAGTTTGGTTTGGGGGTGAGCGTGCATTCAATTTTATGACTTAGTTAAACATTAGCAGGGGAAGAGGTTCTCATTTTTGCAGGCAGATTCACCCATCCCTAACTATAACCAGATAGAACTTCCAGAAGAGGAAATCTCTCTCCCTACATGAGTTTCCATGGTATTGTTTCACTCCATTCGTTGCCTGCTGAAATTCAGAGGTCGGAACTACTTTGATGGTTGCCATTCTCCTGATGTATTTTACCTGAAGAAACAACATCTGTTCACATTACATAGTACCAAGCACATAATTGCAGTATTCCTACATTAAGGATTTTCTAACCTGGGGTTCTGGCATTCACACTGCAGTATGCAGATCCAAGTCAAACCAACCATATCCCACACTCCCTAATGCCCTCTTGAAATGTGGCTACTCTAGCCATTTGACCATGGTACACAGGAAAACTTGACTATCCAGTCTGCTTGTTACAGAAAATTTGAACAGCCTATCAATACATCCGGCCAGCAGTTATTTTGGTTGGTGTGCTCTCAGCTACCAGAGTCAGCACCATGGATGTGGCACCTTCTGCCAATCTTCTTTTGCTTGGACTTTCACTCCTGTGTCAAGAGTGCAGGCAGAGCTTCCATGAGATGCTGGTGGACACTTGGGTGGTCTTTCCTTACCCAACAAAGGCACCTGACAGAGTTTATGATGGAGCAGGAGTACTGAGGCAAGGCATACTCAAACTGGCTGGTACTTCTCAGTACAATCAGTATAGCCACTGATACTCCTTACATGGAGCAGGGCCACAAACACAGACGGGTAGGATCACAGCATCATGCACATCGGGGATAATAGTAGAGGGTCCAGAACTTTTTCGTTAAGAAAGCTATATTTCTGGAACTTTGCGAGTTGCTGCTCTGACCCTCCAGTATAAAGACACACGCATGAGGGCAGCCTTGCCTATCCAGAAGAGGGTTGCCATAGCCAGCTTCCAGATAGCTACCACAGACTGCTGCAGGCCCATTATCTACCAGTTTGGTGTTGGAAAGTTGACAGTGGTAAAAGTAGTTAGGCACCTGGTTTACC
The DNA here is from genome assembly GCF_965140235.1 of Caretta caretta. NCBI lineage: Eukaryota > Metazoa > Chordata > Testudines > Cheloniidae > Caretta > Caretta caretta. The sequence continues at coordinate 69,162,207 of NC_134214.1, read as the reverse complement.
CCAACATGATGGGCATAAGATATTCCTGAGATAATTGGGGGCTTTATGAGATTAGGTTTCCAAACTGTGCCGGAGTCATTGGTAGGATTTGTGCCCATAGTTGGCCCTCCTTAAGGGGCACGAGAGCATAAGCTGCAAAGGGTACTACTCCATTGTTCTGCAAATCCTTGTGGACCACAGAGGTTGATTTATGTATGTGAACATTGGTTGGATGGAAAAATTCATGATTCCAGCATTTTCCACTGAACAAGAATCTACATCCATGGACAGGCAGTAGATTGTTAAGTATCACAGGGGTAGCCCTGTTTGTTTTTGTGGATACAGACTATGAGGAGTCCATTGGCACCTTGAAGTCTAACAGATTTATTTTATCTGAAGAAGTGGGTTTTTTACTCATGAAAGCTTATGCCCAAATAAAATCTGTTAGTCTTTAAGGTGCCACCAGACTCCTTGTTTTTTTTTTTTTTTAAGTAGATTTGTTTCTGACAATGTCTAACAAATTACTGTCCCTGATGTTAAAACCCCCTTTTACCTTTGGGAATGAAACTGTACCTTGATTTCAGAGGCCCTAGCAAAAGGCTGTTTGATTACTCACTCAGCAGATGTAGAATGGTTGTTGAATGTGCTTTTGGCAGATTGAAATACACTTGGGGATGTCTGCAGATCTGTTTGGATGCCAGTGTCATCAATGCTGCCTGCATTACTGTGGCTTGCTGTGCTCTTTGCCACCCTCAGCCAGAAAGTACAACTCCCACAGCTGGAACTGTATGCACCTGGGCAACAGAAGTCCAGGATGCTTTGTGCTCCCACGTTATGGACTTGCATGGCCCAATGGAAGAAGGAGAATAGTACCTTAATGAATATGCTTGTGGCTTGAGTTGGAGTGGGAGATGGGCCTAAACAGATTGTGAAGGGTTTCAGTGCTTTGGGAGGTGCCATGCAATATATTTAAGAATGACAGAACCACTTATCAAATGAGGAGGGGTTGATTCACAGTATAGATCGAAGTAGATAACTATTTTAGAAATTTAATATGCAAACAGTATTCCACACTAAATTACTAATAGTCCCTGATCATATTTAACCTTTCTTTAAATGCACATTGTATGATATGATACAGTAATTACAATAAACTTTCCAGTAAAATAAAAGATTTATAAAAATGTATTCAAAAATTACAACATTGATCAGCTGCCAGTACCACACCAAAACACAAGTAACAGCAGAACCTAACAATAAAAATAGTGCATGAACAAGTGCAAACAGTGAAACCATGTAAGAGACAGAACACCCCTATCATTGCATGTTCCCAGTCCCCCCATTCTCCCTTTCCAGATTGCCACATGTGGCATCAGGGGAGAAGGTGGAGGCATATACAGGGGAAGGGGGGTCATTACGGAGGACTGCATGAGACAAGGTTGCTCTGCCCAGTTGCTCATGGGGCACGATTGCATGGTCCACCCAGCCATGAGTTTCACAAGCCTTTTCTGGACTGCAGCACAGGGTACCATCAAGGGGACTCAAACCATGGGTTGCAGAAGGAGCTGGTACTCTTGCAGCAATTAGGGATATCAGCCACTCAAACAGGTCTTTCCGTTGAGCTCTGTCCTCCTCCCTTAGCTGCCATACCTGTTCCAGGAACTGGAAAGTAAGTACCTGCTCCCACACTGAAATCCTGCTCTCAAGTTCTGCAGCCAGCTCGAGTCTTGCATCTGGCCTTGTAGAATGCCTTTTTCTACCCTTAAGTCCCTGTGTCTTTGGTACTGGGCCTGCTTCTTGGCCCTGCCCAGAATTTCAACCGTAAGTTCATCATGGAAACGCTTCCTCCTGGAACAGTCCATGAAGGTAAGTTGGCCCAGGCTTCTGCTGCCGTGTGGGTGAGCTGCAGAGGTACTGCAGCCAGTAGATGTCAAGGAGCCGGAAACAGGTCAAGACACGGAAGGTTATTGTCTCAAATAGCTCACTGCAGGAGCATAGAAAAAAGTCCTTCTGTAACAATATATTGAAGTTCAGTGTGAAAAAGTAAGAGGGATGCTTCACAGAAGCTTCCTAGAAAGAGACTAGTTAATTGAGTATTTCAGTTGCATACACTGCAAAGGTATTGTCTGAACAGCACATCTAAGAGTGAAGTGGGCTCATCTGCTACCAAGATGGCCATGAAAAAACCCCAAAACAAACCAACACCCTTCCCTGAAATGAGACTGGAAAAGTTTACAACTATCAACATCCGGAATTGGGTCAGAATTCATGAAGGAATCAACAGGATGATGTGTTAGCTTCCACATGGCTTAGCCTGTTATGGTTGCATGCAAACACAGACCTCCACTGCCATCCTCTTTATCTGCCTTCCCCCTCACCTGCCACATTTCTGGACAAAATTTGAAATCCTAATCAAATATGGCACAAATGATTTTGTAACCTGTGGACTGCATGGACTACCATTAACTGAAATGGGCTAGATTTGTCAATGGAACACATTTCCACTCCCTGGCCCACACCATTCAATGTTTCCAGACAGCTCCTTATACAGTTGAGTGTCTACAGAGCAGCCTACTTTCTGGCATGACAATGTAAGGTTATATTGTTAAGGAACAGGAATGGCCTAGTAGAACTGTGCACCTTTCCATTAAAAGTTCACTTTCTGATATTTTTACTATTTGCATTTCCCAGTCACCATTTTGAACTCCATGGGGTGGAGAGGGTGCGGGGGGAGCTATGCCATTGGTAGCGCACAATCCATCATTAGCAGAAGCAGGGCTTCTAATGACTTTTGGATTGGGTCATAGAACAGAAATCCCTCCCATTCCTATATTAAACATTATAATGGAGCCAGAAGCTTACCAGGTTCTGGGGTGGCTTCTTTCCCTTCCATGTCTGCTGCCAGCTTCACAACAGGCTGTTCCTCAGTGGGGGCATCAAACAGCTCCTCTGAGTTCAGCCCTATGATGTGCTGCTGCTCCTACTGCAAAGCCTTCCCTGGAGTGAATTTCTGCAATTTAACGGTCCTCACTCAGTGCTGGCTGTGGCTCCCTCCCATTATTCCCCATGCTGGGCACAGGTTCCAGCACCTAGACAAACTCCTCATAAAACAGGCATGATGGTAGCAAGTTGCTCAAAGTGCTGTTCTGGTCCCTGGTCTTGAGCTGCTTAATTCACTCCTTGCCTTGATCATAGGTCTGGTAAATTTGCAACGGTCCCAGCTTCATTGCTATTTGCTGGTATGCGAGATCATTCCTGGTACTCTTGTTAAAGTTCACTGTTTTGATAGCCCTGTGCCAGAGATTTACCAAAATCTGGCTGTGCTCCCATGACCATGAAGCAGTCCACTTTGCAATGGAGACTGACCATAAGTCTTTTGCTAACACAGAAGGCTGTCACATGGTGTGCTTCCAGCTCAGTTTTCGGAAGACCATGGAACACTCACTGAGCTTCGGCACTATATGAAGGGGGGGGGGGGTGTTACATCCATTTCCCTGGAGTCCATTGGAGATTTGGAAGAGAGAGGACAAAGGAAATTGGCCCATGGTTTTTTTGCAGGACTCCCAGGACCCAAGTTAGGGGATGCTGTGACTACACTGCAAAGCAATAGGCTCAAAGCCTGGTCCTGGCTTCACTTGGACTTGAACTCTCCACCTCCATCAGGTCCTAGGACTGAGCCCAAGTGAGATTTGTATGTAGGCAGAAGAGGGGTTTGGGTACAAGGCTGAATATATGAGCCAGGATTTACACTGCTGTGTAGATATACCCTTAGGACTGGAGTCAGCTGACCCATGTAAGGAACCTGGGCCTTTAGTGTCTACATTGTATTTTAGCCCGATGTCAAGAGTCTTCTAAACCTGTGCTTGAACCTAGGGCTCTGGCATCCACACTGCAGTGTGCATACTGGAGACAAAGTAACCATATTCCAGAGTCCCTTTCTGACCCTACAACCATGGGAAAACTTTGCTGCTCGCCCTGCACATTACAGGAAATTTGAAGCCCTGGGTTAGTGAAACTGCAGTGTAGTTCAAGCAGAGGGTGGGCTTGAGCCTGGGCTTATGGTGTAGTGTAGACATATTCTTGAAGTCTAAATAAATTTGACAGCAATTGTCATTCAAGGATATGTTCAGAAGCATTTAAAAAATTGGCACTTCTCTTCCACTGAAAGTCAGTGGTATCTGGATACCCCCCATGAAATCTTACATGCTAATTATCTATAGGACCAAATTCCAGAATGGCATTTGCTACTGCGGTATTGCATATAACACTAATTTATTGGAACTGGCAACATTTAAAGGTACCTGCTGCCTCTTTTTATACATTATACTTGATAAACATCCGTCTACTTGTTGAAAAATAAGAAAAAACAAAACCAAAACCAGCAAACATTCTTCTTAATATATTCTGTGAATTGCACACCACTGTATTGAAATGTTTCTTTGCTCTTGTACAGTAGCTTGTCATTTCTCCTCTTCTGCTATTTACAATCCCAGACAAAGAAATCAGATTATTGCCCTCCAAGCAACATTAGGAAAGTCAAATTAACTTGAGAATTCAGGTTCCTGGAAGGAAGCTACCAGTGCAAAGTATCTACATCTTATGAATTAGTTTAGCATCGACTTTGCAACTAAATTATCTTCTTATCTCTTCCTTAACGCTAAGGAAGCAAAATGAAGAATGTCACAGGCAAATGAAGTAGTAATACAGAGGTATGCGTCCCTTTGGATATGCTTCACTCATATGCATCACATTTTACTGCTGAGCCGATTAGTCATCTGTCTTTAGAGTGTTATCCAAAGCGGATTGTTGCAATTTACTGCACAATTGTGACAGAGCCCAATAGACAGCATGGCTGGGATCTTAATACTTAATAAAGGAAATAAGAGGCAACTGGAAGAGAAGCTGAAGAAAGCAAGGCACAGTAGGAGGTACAGTGATCACCATTTACAAGCCAAGTTACCTAGCTGTGCCTAGTTACTGCACAGCGCCCATATATATTAGTTACTGTTCTAGAGGCAGGGAAAAAACAGAAGATGGTGGCATCTCTGATACTGCCAGATGGTAAATTTTGGAAATGCCAACTTTTTAATACCGGTCAACTTGTACTAGTGCTCAAGTGTCCTTAAAATCAGTTTAATAAGCTGTTGGCAGAGACAGTATGGAGACATTTCTTTTAATGAAAGAAAAATGGAAACAAACATTTTAAAACAATCCTAAGGTGTATTCAGTACAGAATTCAAGTGAGCTAGAAGATCTTCATTGACATCTTCATTAGTTTGGGGGCAATGTTCTCCCATACTAAAAGCAGGAAAAAAACCACAATCAGGAAATTCTGTAAATTTCAACTCACTGAGCGTTCTGCTAATTATTCCATCATAGTAGCGGGTTTAACATCTTCCAGTGAATGGGATGGCAGTTTGGGCTTTAAACTATTGGATGAATCCTACAGCTAAGGTAACCTAGTGCTTCCACACAACCACCCCTTCTACCTTGGATCCATGATTCCCGTAAGAGCTCTAATGTTATTTACTCTTTTCGCCATACAGTAGCTACTATAGAGAGGACCAAGAAGAAGTTAATACTGATGGGAGCAGCATGAATTTTTTGTTGGATATTCATGGGATCTGTAGGGAAGGATACCGGTGGCAAAGCTAGGAATGGAAATTTGAGTATGCGCCAACCTACAGTAGATGGACAATAACCAGGCCCAGCCCCATTCAGGCTTGGCCCCTCTGCATAGAAACGGGCAAGCACTGATTGGACCTGATCCAGCCCTGGAAAGTGGCAGGAGCTGTATCAGGCCTAGGGATGAGTTTCTGCCTCACAGAACCCATTCTGGCCTTGCCCACGTGGAGACACCATGAGGTATACCGTGTTGCTGAGAGGGCTGCTGTCCCCCAGCTTCTGTGGGCAACAGGCGGCCAATGTTGCTGAAGTGGCCTCAGCATTTGCTCCTGAAAACCCTAGGTATGCATCTGAGGACCTGGCCTTAGTGTAAGTTATGGAGACTCTCTCTAAAATTACCCATTCCAAGCTGCAGTATAGCTGCTGTAGTGAAGGATCCAGGGGATTCTGAAAGCAAGATGCCCTTGGGTTTGCTGGCTTTGGAGTTGAGGGACAAGGACAAGATAACTACTTACATTACTGAATCAGGAGAGTCTTTGCAAAGAAGTGGCTCTCATACCCTGTGAGGAAGTCACCCTGGGAAAAGCAAAAGCACTCTAGAAAGGTTGCTGAAATTCAGTACCATCTACCACTATCTCAGATAGGAAGCCTAGTGTCACAGAAGGTCAGTCAAAGACGTTATCAAGAGGTAGTCATGCATCTGAAGAAGTGGTGTTTTAACCACAAAAGCTTATGCCCAAATAAATCTGTTAGTCTTTAATGTGCCACTAGACTCCTTGTTGTTTTTGGGGATACAGACTAACACAGCTACCCCCGATACGAGGTAGTCAGTGCTTCTCAACAGTCCTAAAGAAGCAGCAGCCACCTAGGCCTGGCACCAGTTCCATCTCTTCCATCTGGCAGCTTAGTCTCAGCAGCACCACTGAAGACCACAGCTGAGAGGAGAAAAGGAAAACAGCCACTGGAAGGAGTCCCGAGTATCAGTGATGTTCAGAAGGAAAGAGAAGAGACTTTGGCCTGAGTCCTCACCCACCATTAGATTGATGGATCCCAAATGGAGACCAATGATCTATTGGATGCAAACCATGAAAAACCATTGCTTTTTTGAATGCCATGTAAACTGTTCAGACCTCATTGTCATATATTGACAAGGAGTGAGATCACAGCAGGAATTACCAAAGGCTGCTGTGGCCATAGAAAACCTGACTGATACAGAGCAAAGTATGGTAGATTTATACTACATGACAACTTCATTTTGTTGGACAGCTTGTTATATCTCCCCATCCTTCATCAGAAATCTGTTTAGAGGGATGTCATGGTACGTGTAGGGTTGTGTGTTAAATCACTGCACAGTAAATCCGTTATTTTAGCAGGCATCATCTTTTATTATGCAGCCTTTTGAGTGGATTCTGTTGTATTGCACTCTATTTGTGCTGAGAGTTTATCTGGTAGATTTTCAAGCTCCCAGAGCAGCACTCTTCCTAGATGGCATTCATAAAACAGTAAGGGAGATGGGTAATTATAAATGATTACTATTTATATCTATCCCAGTATGGCCCTAAAATTGATAGGGAAGCATTTCTTTGGGCTTTTATTATATATATATATATATATATATATATATATATATATATATATATATATATATGGAACTGATTAGGAAAAAGGATCATCCTGCATTTGAAGGTCAAGAACAAAAAGTGATTTACATTTTCTGTTAACCAACACTGCAGAGAGGATAGGGATTTCATGTTGGCACTGGATACTTATTTCTTTATTAACTTTGGCTTGCGCTACAGAACACAGGGCTGCATTGTACCATAGATTTTTAAACAGAACTCACCCTTTGAAATCAGCAGAGAGTTCTGCTTTAAAACACAAAAAATCCAATGGCACAATATGGCCCATAGTTTTATTGGGAAGGTATAATCAGACTGACAAACTGATACTTACAAAGTCATTGAGACCATCAAAGCCAGCTGGGCACACTGGATTGCCTGGCTAGTTTGTCGAATTGGTGACTTGGTTTATTTTGTCCAACAGTCTCAGTCAAGGAATATAGAGGCAGGATGCAGGATTGAGCAATACACCACAGCGACTTGATTTTTATCTTTTAGAAACCTAGGACCCACCTTCCACATCCCATTGAAAGAAAGAGAAGGAAATTTAAAGTGACTGAAGAAATCGCAAGAGCCGCAGTGTAACGCACACAGGTTCATCTTAGGTCTCTCTTTGTTCATTGACTGCCTGATATTGCAGTTAAACATTGCCTCATTTCACTGGTTTCTGGGACCTGAAATTTAGCCTAATTTTATTTCTGTAATTTCCTGCTTAAATAGTTAGTGGCATTCTTTAAATTTTTGACAAAAACACCCCCCAAAACAAATGAACAAGTAATTTTCTTTCCTTATTATGTTGTCTCCCAACTCCTTTCTGTGTTGTTTGTACCTACATGAAAGGGAAATTATCTTCTAATGTGTAACTGGTTTCTAAAAAAAGAGTTTTATTAAATCAAGACACATGACTGTTACAGTATTTCAGGATGAGGTCAATAATGTATACCTGGTGCCATTTATGGAATTAAGAGGTAGGAGTTAGGTACAATGCATATATGATTAACCCAACTCTATGCTCAGTAGCCTCAACTTCATGGAACAGAATATTCATTTGGCCACATACATAACATTGTCCCCCTGGATAGTCCAAATGCTCATCCAGAATATGAGCTACAAAGCATAAAGACAAGGACAAATACTTTTTAAAAGGCAAAAGATCAGAGAGTAATGCTCCCCTGAAAAGTGCAAAATAAAACCATATTTATTGCTTCTCATATCATATTTGCTTAGTTTACACATAAAAATATAGTTCTCAAGAACCAGCCATGCAACCTTCCATGGGGTGAAAGACTATCTTTGCCATTTCTGGTTTATGTATCTTCACCAGTAATAAGGACTTGGACAAATTCTATATTCTCTTTCTATTTGTGCAACCCAGTTTAGAGCTAACTGGAATTTTGTTATTGCTGTCTATGGTTGTTTGAGCTACAGTAGACTCCAATTTACTCCCCTCTTAGCACTGCACATACAGGAATTAATAGGAAAAAAACTATTAGATATTACTCTGAACATCCACACAGCTAGTCTCTTGATTAAGAAGGTGATATTTTAGAGCCACTTCTCAGGTAGTGACAGTTTAAGAATAAAGAAAAGGAGGACTTGTGGCACCTTAGAGACTAACAAATGTATTTGAACATAAGCTTTCCCGTGAGCTACAGCTCACTTCATTGGATGCATTCAGTGGAAAATACAGTGGGGAGATTTATATACACAGAGAACATGAAACAATGGGTGTTACCATACACACTGTAACCAGAGTGATCACTTAAGATGAGCTATGACCAGCAGGAGAGCCGGGGAGGGGGGGGCTTTTGTAGTGATAATCAAGGTGGGCCATTTCCAGCAGTTGACAAGATCATCTGAGGAACAGTGGGGTGTATGGGGGGAATAAACAGGAGGAAAATAGTTTTACTTTGTGTAATGATCCATCCACTCCCAGTCTCTATTCAAGCCTAAATTAATTGGAATTAATTTGCAAATTAATTCCAATTCAGCAGTCTCTTGTTGGAGTCTGTTTTTGAAGGTTTTTTGTTGAAGAATTGCAACTTTTAGGTCTGTAATCGAGTGACCAAAGAAATTGAAGTGTTCTCCGACTGGTTTTTGAATTGGTTAGTCTCTAAGGTGCCACAAGTACTCCTTTTCTTTTTGTGAATACAGAGTAACATGGCTGGTGCTCTGAAACCAGTCTAAGAATAGTGAATATTTTGGGGGAGGAAGAGATTCATAATTCAAAAGTTATAAAAAAAAGTGTTTTTTTTTTTAATAGAAAGAGCGTGCACACTAGCACTTTGTTTGCCAATTTCAGTAAAAGGCAACATTTCTGCCAAAGTTATAAACTTCAGAAACTAAGAATTCATAGTTTGTAAGGCCAGAAGGGACCATATGATAATCTATTCCGACCTCCTGTATAATACAGGCAATAGAATTTAACTCAGTTATTCCTGAATCAAACCTACAATCTTTCAGCTCTTCCATTATAATCCCATAACCACACTCTTAATTCAACATCACAATAATTGCTTGCTCAAAGATGTATTGCAAAGCATTGGCCCGAGACTTGATTTCTGGAACATAAAATTCAGTTGCAGCTGGCAAATCTCAGCATAATTAAACAAACTATAAACCCCTGAATTCAAACAACCCAGAACTTCAGTAAATTCTGAATCCAATTTTGCAGCTCAGGTTAAACTTTAATATAGATGTATGTACTGCCTTTCATCCACAGAAATCTCAGAGAGGTGAACTCACTAAAAAATACAAGTATAATTGACTCTGTAAAGTTCGCACCTGTAAAGCGCACACACCAATATTGGGGTCTTTTGTTATATCCATTTAAAACTAGAACCAGAAAGTAATTACCCAAGATGGGACATGACAATAAACTCAAGGGCAGTTTTGCAGAAGGACTCAGTTGAGCTTTTAGTACCAAAAGAGTGGCCTGCTTTTTGATCTTTGCAGACACAGACTAACATGGCCTCTACTCTGAAGCCTGATTTTTGAGAGAACACAGTATGTTTGGTACTTTTAAAATCCAGCCACAAAAACCACAGTAACAGCTGTTGATTACTGAGCTCTCTTGAAACCTGTTCCCAGTTATGGGGGCTGAGCACTTGAAAATGGGGCCCCAAAGCTAGTGCCCCCCCATTTTTAAGGGAGCTCTTTAATGATCACAAGCAATATGTGCACCAGTTCAGTAGGTCTCTAACACCACAGTGGAGCATGGATAGATCAGTGCAGAGGAAGAATGCTACTTATTGACTCACCAACACAATTTCTTACAGTATCTGGCCCAGCTCAGAGTTGGGACAGCGCAAATCAGTTTAGCTGCTGTGCGGAGATAGAATCATAGCACGAGGAACTGTGGTTCCACTCTCTAATCCTTAAGACTTGAAGCATACTCATATGGAACAGCATTTGATGTTTGGAAGTTCTCCATTATTTTTTTCTTTCATTATAATTATTTTTGCTGTCTGCTGGGTTTGACAGTATCAGTGTTTTGTTGCCAGCCTGACTAGATTCAGGAAGTACCAGGAAATCTCAGAACAGAAGCTGTCCCTTATGAGCTCTCCACATCCATTTTGCATGCACAAAGAGTCTGGATAAGCATGAAGGTGATTAGATGCTTCTCTGAATGGAATGAAGCACTAAGTTTTCAACAAGCCACCTATCACTAGATTTAGTATGAACTTTCACGATAATATCTTTCAACCCTATGGAGGCAATGGGGACTATGGCCCAGCACATTTAAGGAGATATTCTGCTGCCATCACCAAAAAAATCCCCAAAACAAAAAACATAACCAAAAAAAAATAATTGCCAAACTCACCACCACAAAACCCCAGCCAAACAACATTAACAACAACAAAAAGGCCACCAGCCTTCCACTGGTGCATATTTCTGCAAATGAAAATCCAGAACTATAACAGTACTTCTGGCCACCCTTGCGGGTGGAGGTCACTATTTCTCTGATTACCCAAAAAACAGGTAGTCTCAGCCAAAAGGAGGAAACAACAACAGAAAAGTGGTTTCCTTCAGGCATAGATGAAAAGCAAACCAAGCCAGACAATGTGGCAACTTCCCTCCACCTAGTCCAAGTGACCACATACAACATAATCCTACTTTGTACAGCAGAGAATCCAGTTGGGAAAACAAACAAAACAAAAAACAGACCTCCTGGTGGTTTTATTTTTTTAAACTAGATTCCAACACCAGATGGGACCCTTGTGATCATTCAGTCTGACCTCCTATAGAGCATGCAATAAAACTTCCTCAAAATAATGCCTAGAGCAGATCTTCTAGAAAAAACATACCATTTTGATAACTCTCACTGTTGATAAAGTTCTTAGTTCCAGTCTGAATTTGTCTAACTTCAATTCCCAGCCATTAGTAGACTCCTCCCCAGTTCAAACAAAGTGATTAAATCTACTTACTCTCCACAGCACAGGTCTGGGCTTAGTTCAACAAGTAGCTAGGTTGGGCTAGAAGACAACCAGACACCGCTCCTAAATCTTCAAAAGCACCTATACACCCACACTGAAGTTCAGGACGATTCTACAGACACAAATTCTTAGCTACAGGTGCATGAAACGTGAGCTTCACTGCCCAAGGAGGCACAGCTGCTGACATTTCTCTCCAGGTCTGGCAGCTCAGGCAATCTGTAACCCATCCTATCTGCTCAGGGAGGGGTTTAACTCCTTCCTGGTTTACACAGGAACAGGATACAAGTATCTCATCACAAGAACATATTGAAAGAGTATGAAAGTTATTTGTGATTCTCATAAAAATCTTTCAAAATGCATTGGAATGGCAGAAAAATATGGACGCTAAAGCCTTACCCAAATATCTATGTGAAATAAAATATCTACTTTGACAGTAACTTCTTTGACAGGCTTCCTGGATTTTCACAGGAGAACCCTTAGTATCTGGGGGAGTTAGACTCTTGCTATTTACTTCAATGGCAGTTAGTTTGGGCTTAGTTTTAAACACTAAGTATATGAAATGTAAATACTGCCACAGTTCAATGCTGAGTTGTCACACACTCAGCTACTGTGTTACTTGACACCACTGAACAATGTGCTGAATTAAGCACTCTGCATTATTTGGGTACAGATCAAATATATGAACTGCAGACCTGAAAAAGTCATCGAGAAGGAAGGCTAGGATGTGATTTGGCACACCTATTTTTTCACAAATTTGATTCTCTGACCACATTAGGGCTATGACACTAGACTTTCTCCACTAGCGGCAAATGGAGTTTTTCTGTGTGTGTGTCAAACTCATGTGAATAAATGTAAACTGGCTGATTTTCAAAACTGCATGCACGTAAAGGGGTTCCTAACAGTTGTATTCTATTACCAAGATTGTACATACAACGCAGAGTGAGATGTGTTGTACTTGGCCATATGGTTATGCGATTTTGAAAAGCAGGCCCAAACATGCATATCTGATTGTGGTAGGCAAGCATGTTGTTTTAGGGTGGAGGGTTTTTTTTTTTTTGGGGGGGGGGGAGGTTTGCTATGGAGATAGAGATTACATTTGCTGGCGTCGGGGTGAATTATGCAAGTGGCACTAAAATGAAACAGCACCTCCTACTACCACACACATCATTGAGGCTTCTCAATTTCCTCCCTTTTTTCCTTTTTTTAGTCCCCTTCCACTTTTCCCACTGGAAGTACAGTGCATTAATAAAGAGCTATTTCACTGATATTGGCAGAATTGGTGACAGCCACTAATGCAGTATGAAGACAATAAAAACAAGTGTTTAAAATTGTACATAACAGGTTATGAAATAAAGGAGTTACTTTAGGTTACCACCAGTATGATATCTGTCTTCTTGAACAACATAAGTAGTTCAGTGAAGGGTATCTTCCTTTCTTTGGAAATTAAAGTTTCAATTTCCACATCAGTCAGGTTATCCTATATAATTAATTGTTAAACCAGCCCAAATATGAAATTTTAATTGTATTAGTTTTTAAGCCACTGCCTTTTTTTTTAACCAGTTAACGACTTGTTTGAACTTCATATCATGCACGATACTTGATTAGCTCTCTTAAATATAATGGAGGTTATGCTGTCTCTATTTATGTCATTCATGAAGCACAGCTGGATAAGTGCTGTCAGAAAGTTGTTGTTTTTGATCTCTCATTATTTGCTGCATTCTTTCTTTTTGGTAGTTAATCAAACACCCTCCTGTTGTGGTCAAAGAAGTTTGGTAATAGCTTAAGAGGTGACCTGGCCTAAAAACCCTCAAGTTTAGTTATTTATTTGTAGCAAGGTAACTATAAGCTTCCATTTTGCAGTCCCTGTCAAATGTTGGGAACACTGGGGCATGGCCACTAGGTAACTCGAGGGGATGGAAGACCACGAGTGTCGATGAAGCCCCTCGCACTAGGCCCCGGTGTCCTTGCCCCCCCCCCTCCTGCCTGGAGGCACTCGCAGCAGCTCTGCGTACTAGGCCCAAGTGTCCTTGGCCCCCCCGCCTGGAGGCACACACAGCAGTTATGCTGAGAATCTGCAACAGTATGTTGCAGAGTCAGACTGCCTGAAACTAAGCAAGGCCAAACAGGGGAGATATGGAAGAACAATGCTGAATAAAGCAGCTTTATGTATAGTTTAACAAATGATACAGAGAATCAGGGAACTAGCTGGGAACTGGATTGGCTGGCTATATGGATACTTGGAGCAGCTTGCTATTGGATAAGTATGCTGGAAAAAAGGATGTATAAAAGCCTGTGTAACTTCCTGCTCTGTTGTACAGGATTTGAGATTCAAATCTCCCTGTACCTTTTTGAAGCTTCAAATAAACTTTTCTGCTTCTCCACCCCGTTGTGATTATTGGGTGTAGCACACCGGGTAACGAACCAACTCAAGCTGTTGTTCAGCCTCTCGGCACTGGGTGCCGGCAACAGCTTTTGGCGTCCCTGGGTGGGCTCGAGGCTGCAATTTAGCCTTGCCCGGACCCCTCCTGGAGGTCAAGGATTGCGGCGAGAACCGACGCCCAGCGCGCACTGGTGAGTTCATCGGGGGCCTCGGAGGAGACGCGATTTGATCGACCCCAGAGGGCACAACGGTGCAACGCACTCATATAGTGGAGAAGCTGTTGTGGACGGCGGTGAAGAACCGGTCCCTTAGACGTGGGGGAGGAGCAGCTGCAGGCCACGGTGAAGAACCGGACCCTTGGATAAGGTAGGAACCTTTTAAAATCCGGATTATATGCTCTGTTGGAACCTGGGGACGCCCAGAGTTACCCTGTAGGTATGGGACAGGGACAGAGCTCAGAGGTTAGGGCACGGTGTACGCCCCTAGAGTGCATTCTAGCAAACTGGAAGGTATTTGGTGCGGATCCGATGACTAAGAGCCAATTAAAACGATTCTGTACAGTTGACTGGCCTCAATATCAACTAGAGGACCAGGAGTGGTGGCCACCAGGAGGGTCAATTAATTACAACACGATCCTCCAATTAGTTTTGTTTTGTCAGTGAATGGGTAAATGGAATGAATATTTGTATGCACAAGCATTTATGGCTTTAAAAAATAGAACAGAGCTGTAATTCTGCAAAGTTGTAATTTGACTTCGACTGGTTCAGTAGCAGCTAATGTTAGTCTCCAGACCCCCACCCCCACTGTAATGGCAGAGCCGGTGTCCCCTTCGGCCCCCACATCCCCACCTTATAAGGGTAGGATGCCTCGGGTTACAGAGATTGTCCCCTCGGTGGTACTCTATCCTTTGCTTACCGAGACTGTTGTGGCTTGCCCAGGGGCAGACGGACGTCAGGCTACCACTATGCAAGTTTACACCCATGTGCCATTCAATCCAATAGACTTAGCAGCTTTTAAAACACAGGCTGGGGGATTCTCAACGAACCCAAGCAGGTTTATTTCAATCTTTGAGGGGTGCCTCAGTAGTCACAAGCCGATTGAGACGACTGTAATATCCTCCTGAGAACCCTGTTGTCTGAGGTGGAGAGGGATCAGGTTACAGCTAAGGCAAGGGGAGCGTCAGCGTTCAAGCGAAAAAAAAAAGAAAGGAATCTATCTGTCAAGTTCCTCTCCAAGTAACCGTAAGCGGCTCAGGGCATTTCTGGGTATGGCAGGCTTTTGCAGGATATGGATCCCAGAGTTTGGACTGTGGGCTAAACCCCTGTACAACTGTGTAAAAGGAGCAGATCATGACCCCTTCTATTGGACCCCAGAGGCTGACAGGGCATTTAAAATTCTGAAAAGAAAATTGATGGAAGCCCCGGCTCTGGGCCTGCCAGATCTCTCTAAGCCGTTTCAGTTGTATGTACATGAACGAAGGGGGGTGGCCCTAGGAGTGCTTACACAGCTGTTAGGAGCATGGAAGCGTCCTGTGGCTTATTTTTCTAAGCAATTGGATCAGGTTGCAAAGGGTTGGCTGGCATGTTTACGGGTGGTCGCAGCTACTGCCCTATTGCTTGAGGAAGCCGAGAAGCTAACATTGGGAGGGGTTATGCAAATCTATACTCCCCATATGGTCCGAGCCTTATTGGATGCAAAGGGAGGGCTTTGGCTCACCCAGGCTCGGATTGCTCGGTACCAGGCTAAGCTGTTAGAGAACTCTGAAGTCACCCTACAACCTTGCCCCTCCCTTAACCCAGCCACTCTCTTGCCAGAAACAGAGGAACAGAAACATAACTGTTTAGAGATCATAGATGTCCAGTACTCCAGCCGTCCGGATTTAAAGGATGTACCTCTCCCAAATGCAGATCATGAGTGGTACACTGATGGTAGCAGTACTGTAATAGATGGGCAAAGGAGGGCGGGTTATGCTGTTGTGACCCTCCATGACACTATGGAAGCTGAAGGTTTGCCTGCTGGGACCTCTGCCCAGCTTGCCGAACTAATAGCCCTGACCCGTGCACTTGAACTGTCAAAAGGAAAGCGGATCAACATTTTTACTGATTCAAAGTATGCTTTTGGTGTGCTGCATGCTCATGCTGGCCTATGGAAGCAAAGGGGAATGCTGACAGCCCAAGGCTCCCCAGTCAAGTACGGGCCCCAAATCTTCCGGCTCCTAGAAGCCATACAACTCCCCTCGGAAGTGGCGGTGGTACACTGTAAAGCCCATCAAAGGGAGGATCAAGATGTGGCCAGAGGTAACGCCCGGGCAGATAGAGAGGCTAAGCATGCTGCCACCCTGCCATCCCCTCAGACTGAGAACGCCCATATGCATGCCCTTATCCCATCAGTAGGGGAGCTTCCAACCCCTCAGTACTCTGAGGAGGAGAGACAGCTAACTGACAAACCCTGTCTCCGGGAAAAGGAGGGATGGCTCCATTCCCCAGAAGGGAAGGTCCTCTTACCAAAGGGCCTAATCTGGCCAGTGCTGCAGAAACTACATCAAACCACTCATGCTGGCAGGGAAACACTTATCCAGCTAATGGGAAAATACTTTATCACTTCCGGACTCCGACCCCTGGCTGCCCAGGTACAAGCGGACTGCTTAGTCTGCCAAAAGAATAACCCCCGACCGGGACATCCTGTGCCACCAGCTGCCCTAGAACCCACTCTGGGCCCCGGACAAGTGTGGCAAATAGACTTTACTGAGTTTCCCCGGACCCAAGGGTTCAAATATCTCCTTGTTATAGTGGATCGGTTCAGCGGATGGCCAGAAGCCTTCCCATGCCGTAACTGCACTGCCAGGACAGTGGCCCTCAAGTTTGTTAAGGAGCTCATTCCTCACTTTGGACTCCCCCTGTGGATGGAATCTGACAATGGGACACACTTCATGTCAAAAATCATTCAAAGCATCTCACATGCCTTACAGATCCCCTGGAAACTCCATACGCCCTGGAGACCGCAAGCCAGTGGTGTAGTGGAGCGTACCAATCAGACCCTTAAACGGCATCTCTCAAAAGTGTGCCAAGAAGCCTCACTGTGATGGCCTGATGCTTTGCCCCTCGTCCTACTCCGTATCCGCGTTCTCCCAAAGGGTAGATTAGGGCTCAGTCCCTTTAAAATTATGTTTGGAAGGGCATGGCCCATAAATGGCACCCCGGTTCTGTCAGGGGAATGGGAGTTGGGTAATGTTTTTTTGTCACAGTATATGTGTTCCCTGTCTGCTGTTCTCTTGTCTCTTCACAGGTATACCAAGGATTCCCAGCCTCTCCCCTTGGACTCTCCCGTTCACTCCTTACAGCCCGGTGACTCTGTGCTTGTTCGCACCTGGAAAGACGAGCCTCTCCAGGAAAAGTGGAAAGGACCCTATACCGTCCTGCTGATCTCCCATACAGCGGCAAAGATCGAGGGCCACAAGAACTGGATCCATCACTCTCGTCTGAAGGCAGTACCTGCCCCCTCGTCAGCAGAACAGTGGACCGTCCAACCTGCTGACTCCTCATCTAGTAACGATCTCGGGCTAAAGCAACTGTTTAAAAGACACAAATAGCGGGCACCTTAATGCTAAAATGGGCCCACCCAGGTATTGGAGACCTTGGGTTGGGAAGACTCTGGTAATAATTAATTGGGTAACATTGTTATTCTTTGTATTGGTATTTCCAAACTGTGCATATCGGGAGCATAACTCCTTTGTTTTGCTTGCGCACCATGTTGCTAATTTAACAAACCAGACTGATTGCTGGGTATGTGCTCCAACTCCACTATCCCCCAAAACGGGAATGCCCCTTGACATGCTGCCCTTGACCCTAGCAGAATTAGCCACCACCAAAGAGCAGGAAAGAACGAACTCACCGTTCTGGAACAAGACCTCTTTACAGCAAGCCACCTATCAGGACCAGGAGTATTCAGTTGCAGTACTCACTAAGGGAGTGTTATGTTTTACCCGAAACCAATCTGATCCCTATGGGCATCCTGTGGGAAAGAGCTCCTGTGTTATTACACAGTGGGCTGATGGGTATTGGATAAAAACCAACAGGGAAGGCCAACAGTGTGGGTGTAATGGTTCCTCCCCTTTTAGGGAGACACTTACAAATAATCTTACCACAAAAAAGGGGTTTGAAAATGTAACTTGCCGTCCAGTTAATATCTCCAATGTAGCAAGCCAATGGTGGGTTTGTAGTGGTCCCTATGGCGAGTGTAATTTGAACGGAACAATTAGAAATGCCCCCACTTGTACCCAATCAGGAGGATGGGATGCCCCCCTAGGGGCATATGACCTGTTTGGAAAAGCAGCCTTAAATATCCCAGGAATCCCCTTAAGAAACAGTCCTTACTGGGCCCTACAGGGTCACTATTTTGTATGTGGCCGAAAGGCTTACAAGGTGCTGCCAGCCAACTGGACAGGTAGCTGTTATATAGCTCATGGAGTTCCTCATCTTTCCATAACTGCCACACTGCCCAAAGGAAAGATTAGAAATGCCCGAGACACCTCTGTTAAGTCACGAGAAAAGACCCTGCGGTGACTGACTAAGGCATTGGAGGGCAATATGAAGAATCCCCTCACAACCGAGAA
Source organism: Caretta caretta (assembly GCF_965140235.1). Taxonomy (NCBI): domain Eukaryota; kingdom Metazoa; phylum Chordata; order Testudines; family Cheloniidae; genus Caretta; species Caretta caretta. The sequence goes on along the minus strand of NC_134214.1, from coordinate 69,143,556 downwards.
GCTGGTAGGGTGCTCTGTACTGGGAATAGCGCCACTGTTTACCGGGCCAGCCCTGGCATGCATAGGCCGCTATACTGTAAGGCTGCAGATGGTACTTGAGAAAGTGGCCTTAGAGTTAGAGGACTCGGTTAGTGATTTAGGGTCAGCAGTAAAAACATTAAATAAAGAGGTACAGCAGCTCAGAACGTTTTCCCTCCAAAACAGGCTGGCTTTGGACTATCTCTTGGCATCCCAAGGAGGGGTTTGTGCCCTCATTGGGCCCCGATGTTGTGTATATGTAAATGATAGCAGTTATAAGATCTATAAAAAGGTGGTACAGGCTAAGGCCCATGCCCGAGCCGGAGCACAGGTTGCCTATACTGCCCCAGAGAACGATTGGTTGCAAACCTTGTTTTCAGGTTGGGGTTTGTCGTCTTGGCTTGGTGGTTTATTTAGCCTGCTATTGAAATTTCTCTTTCCTGTATTGCTTGCATTACTGGTATTATGCTGTGCGGTATCATGTGTCAGGGCCCTTTTGCAAAAGTTAATAAGTCATTCTCTTCAGGGCTATTATAAAGTGCTTATGCAAAGTTATATTGTAAAGAAATAAGTAGCCCAAGTGAGAAAACTCAAAGCCAAGGCTGTTGAGTGTTCTCAAAGGGGGGAGTTGTTGGGAACACTGGGGCATGGCCACTAGGTAACTCGAGGGGATGGAAAACCACGAGTGTTGATGAAGCCCCCTCGCACTAGGCCCCGGTGTCCTTGCCCCCCCCCCTGCCTGGAGGCACTCGCAGCAGCTCTGCGTACTAGGCCCAAGTGTCCTTGGCCCCCCCGCCTGGAGGCACACACAGCAGTTATGCTGAGAATCTGCAACAGTATGTTGCAGAGTCAGACTGCCTGAAACTAAGCAAGGCCAAACAGGGGAAATATGAAAGAACAATGCTAAATAAAGCAGCTTTATGTATAGTTTAACAAATGATACAGAGAATCAGGGAACTAGCTGGGAACTGGATTGGCTGGCTATATGGATACTTGGAGCAGCTTGCTATTGGATAAGTATGCTGAAAAAAAGGATGTATAAAAGCCTGTGTAACTTCCTGCTCTGTTGTACAGGATTTGAGATTCAAATCTCCCTGTACCTTTTTGAAGCTTCAAATAAACTTTTCTGCTTCTCCACCCTGTTGTGATTATTGGGTGTAGCACACCGGGTAACGAACCAACTCAAGCTGTTGTTCAGCCTCTCGGCACTGGGTGCCGGCAACAAAGACACATCCTTATTCTTTATCATGAACTTATGCCTAAGTAGCTGGGAAAATGTCCCTGTAAATTCTGCTGTTTAAGTGAAACACATTGTAATGATCGACTAATTACTTGCAGCTCTGAAATGAGTTGTGAAATTTTCTGCTGTCAATCATGGTGAAATAATATTTGTTTTCAACAGATTGGAGCTAGAACAATTGTCAAAATGGGTTAAAACTTCAGGGGGCAGTAAGTTAAATGAGAGTATCCAGCTGAGAGAAATTTCTACCCTAGGATAAAAATGAACTTTTTATTTTCATTTCAAGAGCTCGACTGAGACAGATTTACTTCTAAAACATCTAGAAATAAAAATTCTCAATAGCAAGATTTAGTAGGCACACAGAACCACAAATGAAGTGCCAGCTCAGAAGGGAAAAAGGTAAGAAAATGATATGGGAGTAAGATTCATCATGTAGGACAAAACTAAATCCAGAAATGAACTCTCTGAATAAGACAGTGATTTTATTGCTGTACTAGGGTAATGTCATGGGGGCCATACTGCCCTGTTGATTTTTAAGCAGAACTCCTTGCTGATATCAATAGGGAGTTCTGCTTAAGAACTGATGATAGAATATGGTCTACTGCTTTTTAAACTGGAATTTTGGGGACTGTTTACACTTGTACAAGAAACAGTCCTTGAGAACATCCCAGCTGCGACATGAAGTGTGTTGCAAACAAAAATTAAAGGTTTGTATTTTGGGGTGGGAATATTTTAATTATTGCATTTTTCGAAGACCCTATTCATAAGAACTGTAGAGGGCCCTGAACCAGAGCCCTAGACTCATCCCAAATAGAAAGAATGTCCAGACTCAGATCCAAAACCCAGATCCAAAGCTGGCTCCTATTTCTATATAATTCTACAAGTCTGAACCAGACCCCTCTATTTGTGAACACTGGGAACTCTGGGATCATTTCCACATGGAACTAAATTTAGTAGCTCAGGCCTAGACATAAGGAGAAGAAACAAAGTATCCTGCGTTCACTTACCCAAGACAATCAAAGGATTTTGATTTCTATGTTTATTATTCTACTATGTTATTGAACTATTTATTTTACATGCTGTTTATTTCTGGTACAATTACACTTGTAACTGAGGTGTTTGATACGGTCATTCCTACCTATCATCAGACTGATTTTTGGAGTGTGTGTCCTCCACAGTTGCTAAGATGGGAGTAAGGGGTTGTCCCCTGACCTCATTAATAACACACAAATGGATACCCCCAAAAAAGTATTCTATTGAATTTGTTTTCCAAAAATAAGGGGAGATTAAACAAAGAGACAAAAAGAACAAAAATAAATAAAGGAATAGGCAGGAAGTGGGACAGGAAGGGAAAAAGAAGAGCAACATTTTGGTTTCCATTTGCTAGGAATTAATCAAAGATTTCTAACAGAGTTAGACAAAGTATTTTCAAATTTGCCTGATGTCCATCTTCTACCTGCTCTTTAGCTGCCAGATCAGCCAAGTCCCTGTGGTGCCTTTTCTTTTTACAGTTGTAGTGTATAGCTGCTAGCCCAACAAGACCCTAATCCTGTTTGGGCCCTTTGGTGCTTCCACAATGTTATGGTTCTAGCAGCTGTTGAGAATGAGAAACACAAAGGATAGAACCATTAACAGGTTAGCACATGAAAAGGCATCTTGGTTGCATATAGAACTCCTGAAGAGAAAGACAGGACACCCAAGCTGCAAGGTGCACACTGCAAAGATGGATTTCTTTCTTCCATTATTGCAAGAGGTAGAAAATTGAGCATTCTTAGCTTAGGGAGATAATCTTTTTGCCTAGTTAGCATTTTCTCTGGAACCAGCAGTCAGTAGTTGCTTATCAACTCCATTTTAGGTATTCTGAGGGAAATTCTAGGTGATGTTAATTATACCTTCACACAGTGCCATCTGGTGCTAGTAATGTGGTACTTTAGCTTTACCAAAAGTAGCGAAATGGCTCAATGCTAGGATTTTTTGTTTTATTTTTGTTCAAATTCTGGTTTACGTGGGTGGCAGTACCCAACTTCCATTTCTGGATTTAATTTTGTCTTGTGTGATGATTCTTGCTCTTGTCTCACTTTCTTTCTTTAAATTTCCCACTTGATTAACTTCCTTCTTTTCATTTTCACATGACAGTGAAGAGTGTAAGAGGCAAAATACTGAGAGGTAGATTTGTAGCTCAATTTTGCAGACCTCACAGATGGGGATAAGTTGCGAAACTTAGGAGAGCTTATTTGAACTGAATCACTGAACTTTATGAGTTCACAGGGAGTAATGAGAGAAAGAGAGCATTATTTAATTGCTAGAGAAAAGGACAAGGAATCTGGGTGTTTGTTCCTTTCTGGAACTAACTTGCTTTGTTACCTTGAAAAGTCACTTAAGGATAGATCCTCAGCACTGAGCTATGACAATTTACACTAGCTGATGATCTGTCCTTTCATCCCTTTCTTCTTCTGTTTCTCATCTACAAAGTCACTAATGATGGCCATTTTTTAAAAGTAGGGGAGCTAGGGATTTTGGAGGTGTACATGCAGAAGAATACAAAATCTTTTAGAGGGTGAGGAGAGGGAGGGAAAAAAGATTGAAAATTTTGGGAAAATATTCAGAAATATCCATACTTTTAATTGCTTATGTGAACTAGATCTTTTATGACCTAGTTCTCTCACTAATAATTTCAAAATGTATAGCTGACCATCATTTTTATATAACTTGTATTATTGTTGCTATACCTACCTCTCTGCTGTTACTTTTCACTAGCTTCACCATGATGAACTTCCAGTCCTAATTATAACACAGCTTAAATAGACCACTTATAGTTTAACTTGTTGTTTTTCCTCCCCCCTTTTTCTTTCAAGACTGAACAGAAAAAGAAAATGATGTTTCAGCCCCTGGGAGCTTTCTTCAGACTTCCTCAGTTGGCTCAGGGACTAAAACAGTTTTCTCTCTCTTCATTCCTGTAAGTACTTAAGTTCCACCTGACTCATATCCCTGTGGTCTCAGAAACCATTTTCCTTTCTGCTTGACTCAAAGAAATAAAAGGAATATGTTATAATGTAAGCCGTCTGTTCAGACTCTTGTCATAATACACCTCTTAGTGTACATTATGATTGAAGAAGAGCCTTATAAAAGTTAAACAGACAGCTAAAGGGAGTAAACTATCATTGTCCTAATAGCACCCACTCATCTTATTCAAAATCTAAAGACTAATTTGATAAGGTTAAAGTGCAGAGACACTACTCATAGTGATACCTGCAGGCCTCCAAACAATCTTGAGCTGAGATGCATCCAAAGTTCACTGAACAGATTAGCCCAGCTCTATTCCCTGTATTATTTGGCTTCTCTGCAGCTAATTTAGGACATTTCTGATTCAGAGGCATGTAAAATTGTAACAAAGCTTCAGGAAAAAAAAGATACCATATCAAGGCTCAGATCCAGTGAGTGCTGAGTGCTCTCCTGCTGAGTACTAAAGTCAATAGAAAACAGAGGCACTTAGCATCTTGCAGAATCTTTTAAAAATATGCATTTTTGTAAAGATGTAGCCCTAGCTATAGTTTATGTATTAATTGTATTGATTACTTAAGAATTCTCAGTTATCACTTTGAGGGTTGACAGGTTCTTGTCCCAAGATCAGAACCAATATTTTTAAAAGTACTATATAGTTGGGAATCCCGATGTGCACTGTTGCTACACTCGCACTGTAGGAACCCTTCTATATTTGCAGTAGTTTATTAATATATTTAGCAAAGCCACACTCTAACTCAGTAAGGTAGATAATACAGAATGTACATCTGGACAACCACACTAGCACTGTTGCTTGCAGAACAACCTAAAATGTTAGCCATTATCTTCCTCATCACCATCACCTTCTCCTCATCACTAGTGGCCATCATTCTGGCTACATCTCTCTCTCCTTCTGCCCACAAGCTGGGATACAATTTTTATAATATGTTATGCTGATGCCACTACATCCAATGCATATTCAGTAGACGTTTCACCCCTCTTCCTTATTTGCATTTCCTCACCGTACTAATGTTGGTATGACTTCATCCTATAGGTTAGTATATGAATGACCTCAACTTGTTGCTGTGACACTCTTCTGGTCAGACATCTGCGGATGCTAGCTCATGTTCCTATGGTTGGCTGGTGGTGTTGTGGTATAATCCAACAAAATTTCTCCTCACACACTCTATTCTTGGGGTTATTATTGGGTTCTATTCTGTGCAAATGTTCAATAGCCTCAAGCCTTATGCTAACTACTGAAGCTAATGTCTAACAGGGTACAGGCTTGTAGGTTCCTTGCTGAAGAACAGCCGTGTTAGTCTGTATTCGCAAAAAGAAAAGGAGTACTTGTGGCACCTTAGAGACTAACCAATTTATTTGAGCATGAGCTTTCGTAGCTCACGAAAGCTCATGCTCAAATAAATTGGTTAGTCTCTAAGGTGCCACAAGTACTCCTTTTCTTTTTAGGTTCCTTGCATTACTGCTGAATATAATAAAGGCAAGTCAGTGAATATAATAAGAGCAAGCTAGTGCTAGGGGCTACAAAGGATATATTTTTAATTAATTCAAGGGCCTGACTCTTTTTGCACGGATACCAGTTTTCCACCACTGACATCCGTGCAGTTGTTCTGTAATGATTTACAGAGGTGAAGTGAGAGGAGAATCAGGCTCAATAAATGCATATTGTTAAGTGCTATAAATTTCACATAAGCCAATTAATTTACACCAGTATGAATTAGGACCCTCATTCCTTTATTCCATTAACAGAACGTAGTGATAAAGTGCTGCAGTTGTCCAAAGAGGTGATATCAGATCTGCTGGTCCTTTTGCATATATCTCATACAAAACAGTTATACAGGGTCAAATAAGTGATCTGTAGCGTTTCAGTTAGAATGACTACAGAGCTCTCATGGGAGCATGGGGTGTGTCATATGACTAACTAAAAGAGTTTGTTTCACCTAGATAATGAAAGAGACTTGTTTTATTTCTCTAATAGGAGCAAGTGTTTGCCTGAGAAGGGCAATATGCAGTACACAGGGAAGCTCTGAGGATAACTTTCATGTAGAGTTCAGCCAGGAAACTCAAATTTTAAATCTTTGTATTTTAAGAGCCAAATTCAGTAAAGTCTGATCACCATCTAATTCACAGAAGCCCCACAAAACCAATAGATGGTCTTTTTATTGAATCTGGAATGGTTAGCGGATAAAATTGTATTGAATTAAGATGTATTTTGACCTGTTGGTCGAAGCTTAAAATTAAGTGGGATTTATTTATCTATTTTTTTTGCTTGCAGTAAACATAGAAGGGCAGAAGCCTGTAGTCCCTCAAATTATAGCATTTGGTCTCTGTCCTTAGTTCCCATATTTGGGTAATCTTACAGTACTATCCATTCAGAATGCTGCAGCAAAGATCATGCTCCTAAGCTGTTGCTTTGACCATGTTGCTCATCTCTTGCATCCCTCCACTGGCTCTCTCTTATCTATCACATCAAATATAAGTTGCTTGTCTTCACTTTCAGGCCCTTTCATGGCCGACCGATTCATCTATTTATCATTTCTCATTCACTATTGAGATGTTGACTTCCACCTCCAATCTGCCAAGAATGTCAGCCTCCACACTGCTCCTCATGTTTGGCAGGAGTTCCCAGTAAGCATCCACAAAGCTACCTCATTCTCCTCCTTCAAACCCTTCCTTTTCCCTGACATCTACAGCAAACTTGACTATGGTTAGGGTGCTGGTATACGGAGCCTATCATTGCCTATCATGCTCTCTCGTTGTACCCCTCCCATCTGTCTGTCTGTAGCCATCTGCTGTCTCTTGTTTTATACGTAGATTTGCAAGATCTTCGGGTCAGGGATTGTCTTTTTGATACTGTGTGTGTACAGCACTTAGCTCAGTGGAGTCCTGGTCCACAACTTGGGCTCCTCAGCATTAGGCTAATACAAATAAAAAATAATAATGATGAAACTTTGCTACTTACACTAGATTCCTTCCTCATTTACAGCCGAGAACTACAGTAACTCACACCACTGCTAGAGTTTGCCCACTTTCAAAGTAAAATGTAAGACCCATCACTTTGCAAAAACTCCCCCCCATCCCCAGACCTCTCGTGCTTCCAAATTACAGCGTTAAAGACTGGCTTGGCCTTAAGATGCTAAAGAAAAACAAATATCATAAGAAAAGCCACACATACATTCTCATATAGTCATAAGAGGAAATGATGGAAAATAGAATCTTTCTATTTGGCCATTTAAATTGGCCACATCACTTGAGTTATCTGAGCACCTCACAAATAATTAATTTATCCTCAATATGCTGTTGTGAGATAGGAAAGTCTTAACCCACATTTTACAGATGGGGAACTGAGGCAGAGAGCCTAATCCAAAACACACTGAGGTACATGGAAAAACTCCCATTGACTGTAATGGGCTATGGATAATGTCTGGAGATACTAAGGATGGGATCTATGAATGGGATTTAGGTGTTGCAATGCTGAGTCTTACGGCACAGAGAAAATCACAGGAACACCACCGCAATTGACAAAAGCCTTAGTGAGGCTCCAGTACAATGAATGTGGAGAGAGATGTGCCTAAGAATGTGATCCATAAAAGACCAATACACTAGGCACAAGGCTGCCTAAGCTAGCCAATCAGAGATGCTGACAACAGGGGCCGGGGGGGGGGGGGAGGGGAGGTGTGCACTAAACCATGCCCCTTTCTGAGATAGCTGCCTAAGTCTGGACTGCCTCTGCATAGCACTATAAATCCATGAACAGGAACCAGCAGTCTGGAAACAGGTGACTGAGGTTCCTAAAGTGTTTCTTGTGAGAATGAGTTAGGCACCTGCCTTGTACCACACAAAAAATAGCCGGAGGAGGTGGTGGTGCAGTACCCACCTTATAACTTTTAGCCCAGTGGTTGCAGCACTCACCTGGCATGTGGGAGACCAAGATTCAGTTCCCCCGTTTCTGCCAGAGGGGAAGAAAGAATTTGAACAGGGATCTCCACCTCTCATGAGAGGACACTAATCACTGAATAGTGAGAGATTCCAACGTGGGTTTCCCTGAGTCTCTCCCATTGAAACTGTTCTGTGAATAAATAATGAGTCATTGGAACAGGGGAACTACAGACACAGTCTCATTCTCTCTGGCCCAATGACAGTTTAAGTCTTTATCCACAGTAGAAAGACTTAGGTGGCTGAATGCCTCCCCCCGCTCCCCTCCATTCGTGAATTGCTCTGGGGCTTAGGTGGGAAATAGGCATCTGGATCCCTGCAGGGAGGCAGCAGTGTGCATGCCCAGAGGCAGAAGCATAGGTACCTGGAGAACTTTTACCCTGAAAACATAGGCACCCAGTAAGTTTAGATGAGAAGTGTTGTGGAGCACAGTGGAGTCAACACTGGGACTTAGGTGCCTAAACCCAAGGCTTAGGTGCCTATGTACCTTTGTGGATCTGGGTTTAAGTGGCTTTCCCTAAATCACACAGGAAGTTTGCAGCAGAGGCAAGAAACTGACCCCACATCACCTGAGTCTCAGCTTAGTGCCTTAAACAAACACCATTCTTCATCTATTTGGATCATGATTCCTTGACATAAACTTCTGGTTACTTAGATATCACAATAGAGGATGCATTAGATTGAAAATGCCTTTTCTGTAGCATTAGTTTTGATTGCAGAAATTGTCTTGAAGTTCTGTTTGAAAATAGGTTTCATCCCTTGTATCCTGCGGTATTTCCCATTGTCAATTTCAATCCAGTAAGTATATGTTTATATATATCTCACCATTGGGTATATATGATTTTCTGCATTAGGAGAAGGGTGATGTGCTGAAAGTAGCTTATATAATATTTGATGAGCCTACAAGCTCAAAGACACTATAGGAGTGGAAATTATTATTCATGTAATTGGATGCTGTTTTTCATGGGAAATTATCTATGGAAGGACTTATGTGACCCTCGTCATCTAAGCATGACATAATGATGGATATATTTCATCTTCACAACATTCCTGAAGAAGGGAGGTATTATTCCCATTTTACAGAGGGGGAACTGAGGCCCAGAATATATTAAGCAACTTTCCCAAGGACACATAAAAAGTTTGTGGTTGAGCCAAGAATTGAACCCAAGTCTCAGACCATTCTTCCTAGTACTAGCTTTGGGTGTTAGGAATGCATGACATGAACAAGATATTTTGTGTGTGCGCTATACAAGGTTGACATCTATGTTATCCTTATTCTTGGGCAGCTATTTACAAGCTTGGCATAAAAATGCTTCTCTTTAATTCCAGACTCACTAGTATCTGTTAAAATTCACACCGGGTGGAAGCTTGGCACACAAAGTCTCAGCTCAGGATGGAAACTGAAAGAAAAGGAAAGAATTGAATCACTTTGACTTAAAAATGGAATTTATAATGAAAAACACTGATAGAATCTTTGTACAGAAGTGTTTTCAAGTGTCACTGTGGTAATACATACAGCCTGGATATTTCACCATAATCCTAATATTTGCATATAATTTAAATTTAATTTATATTAACAAAAAGCCAAAGGATTGTGAAAGTGGTATTAATAAATGATGGATCAATTTAATCCAAGATAATTCTAATATGGGGAGCTAGGAAACGGAAATAGCATTAAGTGGCTCCTCTCCTGCCCTACTCTGCCTGTGATCATATCTCATTGGAGTCAAAATCCCTGCAACTGGGATTTTGAGATGAATTGTTCATCCACTCTTTATGCTTCCTTCAGCATGCTTGCTTCCTTTCTAAAAGAGAAGAACTGCTCTGAAAGAAGAAAACGATCTTCTGATACCTAATCTGAGCTTCTAAATGGAGGAAATTATTTCAGTAACACTTTATATGAAGGGTATATACCACCCACAGTAATTAAATTATATTGAAGTTTTGCAGATTTAATTAATTTAATGCCCTCTATTCAAAAGCTCCCATTTGTATTCATACAGGATTATGAAATATATTTGCAATATGTCTGGATGCCAATATTCAGAATTAGTTAGGATTTTGGACCTGTCACATTCATGACAACTTAGATTTGAGAGTCCATGCCATTGCTGCCATGTCCATCTTTATGGTGGTCTTTTTTGTATACACTTCTCCTGTGTGATAAGGCAGTATTGTTCGTAGAGCTGGTGGTACTAATTTTACCATGGATAGTGTATGTGCCAGGGGTTTTTAAGCATTTTTTTATATATATGTATGCATACCAAGGAAGTTAAGGCACTGGAACAGGAACAGTCAGAGACCTCCATTCAGTTCCTGGCTCTTCCACAGGCTTCCTCTATGAATTTGGGCAAGTCACTTAATCTCTCCATTACTCAGTTCCTAGTCTTCTGCTTGTACATCATATACCTTGTCTATTGAGCATGGAAGTTCATTGAGCAGGAACTGTCTTACTGTGTTTGTACAGTGCCTACAACACAGAGGTGGGACACTGGCGCTAGTTGGGGCCTTTTGATGCTAATATGATACAATGAAAGACAGACTTTCAACTCATAGTGCTGTTAATAAATGTACTATATACACAGGTAATTTCTAGGTGCATGCACATTTGACCAATATCCTTGAATGCCATATCATGTTCATATACAAGGTGAGAGCAGTCAATCCACTCAGCATATTGTTGGTTTGTTTAGTTCCATCAAATTGTTTTTAAGCATAAATGGTAGAAAGAAGATCAAAACCTATTATAAGGCGTTTTCTCTTTACATTACCCAGAGCCACTGAACAATTAAGTAATTATGACTCTAAACTGGAATTGCAAGCCTGCTTTATGCCTGCCTAGCAAAGGGAGCTTGGAAAGAAAAAGCCTTATTGGAGTACAATAGTTTTTTTCCATTTAAAGTTTCACTATAATTGAACCATTAGGGAGCAATTAATGGCAAAACTAGGCTAAAGGTACCTACTTAAGTAGATTTTTAGAAAGCCTCAAAGTTTTTTACCCATCCAGTTCCAGTTAACTGTCACAGTGTAGGAAAATAACATTTGAGGCAAGGACACTGAACACAGTATAGTTAGGGACTCCGCAGCTGGGATCTGTTTTGGAGGAAAGACCTGTTTCAAATCTTTGAATGTCACCATGGGACTATTTCACCCCATCTTGCTCATTGTCTCAATACAAGAGTCAGGGAAGCCTGTATAGAGATAATAGCCTAAAGCATAGGGATGGGCTTTCCCTTGTTGGACAAGTGCATTCCTGAGGTCAGCCATATAAGACACTGTTGCCAGCCATTTTAACCTAGTTAGAAGTAAATGGCTGGTACTTGTATCCATCCAAAGGTCAGGACCCTCCCTTCATTCCTTTGGTCTCCTGTTCTTTGATTTCTGGACTACTGGGGAGGAGGGGGAAAATCAATTGAGGAGGTTGCATTAATTGCTGTTTGCACACCATGGCCACTTAGCCCTTGATGGTGAAAGCAGGGCTGGAACTAAAATATACTTGCTTTAAAAGCACATGCCTCTTCCCCCCCCTTGAGGTAAATAAGATTCTGCATTAACTAGCAGCCACATAGGGCGGATGATGTCAGTAAATGAGCAGTTCTGTGCAGTAGACCTCATGGCTACAGAGGTGCCCTGGCCACTGTCCTACTGTTTTTACAGCTAAAAGTGAGTAGGGACTAGCCCATCCTTATCAAGAAAAATGGTTCTGTAATTAGATGGGACTGTTCGTCAGCCCAAGAAATTAGAGAGAACTCTTATGGCGTAAACAATATAATGCAATCTTGTTTATCATCTCAATGGTAATTTTTTTTCCTTCACAGTCTCATGATTTGCAATAATGTTTTGCTTTTCAGTGTAAATTGTTTTGATTTCGCCTGGTTCAGTTACCATCTTTATGAACTGTAATGAATTAATTTTAATAGCTGAGCATCACACTAATATTGTGTTTAACTAAAAAAAATCACCAGGGTTCTAGGTATGTGTTAGAATGAGTTTTAATTGTCCTCCCATGTTTGTTTACCGTCCCCTTACATCCTGTTTGAAAATTTAGATTACAGCCCTCTGCGTGTATTGGGCTACAGGATGAGCTACTGTTGTTGCTACTGTGGGCGGTCTGATTTAGTGGTCAGAGCAGGAGCTGGGAGTTAGGCAGGGGATGCCAGGAGGTCAGAGCTCAAAACAGGCCAGACAAAGAGTCAGATGCCAGGAGGCAGACAGGGTCAAGTTACAGAGAGAGTGGGGTCAGGTGGCAGATTACAGACAGCAATCAGAGAGCAAGGCTGAGGATGAACCAGGGTCGGAAGCTGGAGTCTATCATTAGCAGGGTCTGGAACAGAAGCAGGCAGGCTGTGTTGCTCAGACAGCTCACCATCATGGCTTCCTGGTTTATATACTGTATCAGCCAACCAGTGGCCTGTGAGGGGCTGCCATTCAGGGCCTATGCGGCTGTACTTCCTGCTGAGCCTAGCTTTATGGGGTCCTCCCAGGTATACCCAGCCTAAACCTCTTGTGGTGATTTGGAGGCATCAGCTGCCCAGAATCCCCAGGGGCCCAGGTTCTAGAGCTATAGGTTCTTACTTTGCTAGAAAATAGATACACAGGGAGAGTTATGCAAGTATGTGCTTTAAGTTTTAACCATATCTTAAACCCTTTTTTAAACGAACCAGAATATAATTAGGGAGCACAGGACTGGACAGTTAGAGCAGGGAGGAGAGAGTCAGGAGCATTGCCACTAACACACTTTGGCTCCATTGGCACCTTGCAATCAGAACAAGTTTCATTGCCCCAGGAATAGACAAGGGACCAAATTATGATCCCTCACCCTTTTTTTGATGGGGGAAGGAAGCTGTGGCAGCACTTTTTCCTGGCACAGCTTGCTTCTCTCAGTGAGTTGGCTGGTGCATCAGAGGGGGAAGAGTCAAGGCTCCATCTACCTGGGAGGAGCAGTAACAACCAACAGTTACTATTCTTTCCCCTCTCAACCCTCCCCCCCCCACATTGTGACTTGCAATGTATGCGGTCCTTGCAGAACGTAAGGAGGTTCTTTGTGCCTCTCACTCCACTGGGCAGATGCATAGGCTGACTCACAGCTGAGCCCTGTGTGACTGAGACCATCTCAAGGAGCATACTGAGTAAAAGTAGGTGAGATTATATCATCTCTGTATACGGCATAGGAGAGACCACTATCTTCTGGTGTCCAGTAGTCTGGTTCTTCAAGGATGTTGAAAAATTAGAGAGCTATCAGAGAAGGTCATAATGAGAGCTACAGGTTGGAAGCTGAAGCTAAACAAATTAAAACTGGAAAGAAGGTTCACAGCTTTAATAGTGAAGTTAATTAATAGAACTGATCAGAAATTTTTCATTTTCCCCCATGGAATATTGTGACTTTTCATCATTTTCACTTTTCAGTTTTGTTGTCCCCAAAACTGAAGCTATTTTTGTTTTTGTGATGACAAACTGAAAATGTTTAGGAAAGCAGATACTTTCTGAAAAAATTGTTTAATCAAAACCCCAATTTATTTATATATAATGTGTGTGTGTGTATATATATATACACACACACACACTATGAGAGAGAGAGAGAGAACACAAAGTTTTCAAGTAGTCCTAATAATCAATCATTGGAACAACTTTACCAAGAGATTTGATGAATTCTCTATCACATGAAATCTTCAAATCAGGGTTGCATGTCTCGTTAAAACAGTTATTCTTCAGTTCTCTCTCACATTACTGTATTTGACTGAAGATTTACTGAGTGAAATTCTATTATCCTGTATTATTCAAGAGGACAGATTATGTGATCAGTGATCCTTTCTGGCCTTAAAATCCAAGGAGCTATATCTGTACTTTGGTTGCCAGTCTGCCATAGAGGTATAGGGAAGAAAAGCTACCTTACAATAGATGAGCTTAGGTGACAGATGGCTTTTCCCCTCCTACTTCTTCCAAGAGTAGAGTGGTCCCCTCGGCTCCTCCTGAGGAATCTTTAGGAGGCATTAGATGGCAGCTTATCCTCCAACTGCTTGATCCAGCAAGGTCTGCAGGAGGAAGTGTTGTTTTCCCCATATATGAACTGGTTTCCTGTGAATGTAATACAAATGCCATAGTGTTAGTTATGTCACATATCAGTGTTGCACACATTTGATACACTGTATAATGGGAACATTTTCATGTAGTGCACAGGGAGTTGTTAGATGCCTCAAGTTCAATAAAGACCTGCCATTTTAAACTAGCTGCATACCTAGCTCGTAATTCCCAGTACTGTTTTTAAAAGTTTACCTCTTTCTTCTCTGACTTTGATTACACCCGATTATTCAACGTTCTAAGAATACATCAAGAAGATAGATAGAAATACTATCATTGAGCCATGTAGGAATGGCTTGGAAGAGGGATGAGAGGTGGAGAGAAGAGTGTACCACCTCCCTCAGCATACGAAGCTAGTCGTCATCTAACCCTGCCCAGAACAAGACTAATCAACACAGAATCTCAAATGCTGGTGCCAGCCAGCAGCCCATCTAAACTAGGGGCTCCCTCATGTTAACACTAGTGGAGTTGAACCAGTGCTAACAATGGAAGTGGTTGCAAGCTGCTAGAGTAAGAGATAAGAAATTCCATAAGGTTTGCTAGTGGAGTTTTCCCTGTGATTCTTCCATTGGAAGCAGGGGCGGGGATGGAATGCAACCCCACCCTCATGAAGAAGAGGTAGATTTGTCCCTGTGATGGGGCACTCACCTGTTAAATGCCTCCTAGGGGAGGAGTGTGGTACTGTAATCTTTTCCCAGCTCCTGGCAGTTTGCCAGCCTTACTAGGCATGCCTTAAGCAGCTCAGCCATCCAGCCAAGTCACACAAAAATGATCCCCTTCAGGGGCGGCAAAGAAGTCACCAAACTGTCTTCTCTCAACAGGGTCTTTGACCCTGTCTCTGAGCCCTTTTAAATCCAGCCCTAGGCTTGGGCTTCTAAAGGAACCTTGTCCCTGTAACGGGTTCAGTCACAGAGACCCCCTTGGGACTGTCACCTGATGTGCTGAAACTACCTCTCAGCCAGTTTTCTCTGGCGGCTTGGGAGTCCAGAACCCTGCCTTGTTGAGCCAGACACACCAGCCCACTGAAACACAGACCCAGAGTCCATGCCCCCAAAGTTGCAGACTTAACTGAAAATAGCTCAGCAAGTATTTCTGTCTCCAGGACCCAGACACCCAGCTCCCAATGGGATCCAAACCCCAAATAAATCCATTTTACTCTGTATAAAGCTTATATAGGGTAAACTCATAAATTGTCTGCCTTCTAGAATACTGAGAGAGATATGCACAGCTGTTTGCTCCCCTAGGTATTAATCACTTACTCTGGTTTAAGTAATAAACAAAATGATTTTATTAAGTGGTTTCAAGTAATAACAGACAGAACAAAGTAAGTTACCAAGCAAAATAAAACAAAACATGGAAGTCTAATTTAAGAAATTGAATACAGGTAAATCTCACCCTCAGAGATGTTCCAATAAGCGTCTTTCACAGACTAGACTCCTTCTTAGTCTGGGCCCAATCCTTTCCCCTGGTACAGTCCTGTTAGTTCCAGCTCAGGTGGTAACTAGGGGTTTTCTCATTTCTGCAGCCCCCTTTGTTCTGTTCCATCCCGTTTTATAGCTTTGGCACAAGGTGGGAATCTTGTTTCTCTGGGTCCTCACCCCTCCTTCTAAACGGAAAAGTACCAGGTTTAAGATGGAGTCCAGTTCAGGTGCCATGATCACATGTCACTGTAAGACATCCTTCTTCATTACCTAGTAGCTGGAAGACAACTACACAGGAAGACCTGCAGGTAAAAAGCCTATTCACAGTTCATTGATTCTGAAGCACCCTTAATGGCTTCCACTTAACATGTTTACATCAGTAATACAAGTTTATATCTTATTCTTCTAACTCCAGACATAGAAATAATACATGCAAACAAATAGGATGACCACACTCAGTGGGTCATAAACTTTGTAAAGATACCTTACAAGAGACCTTCTGCATGAAGCATATTCCAGTTACATCATATTCACACTCAGCATATTTCCATAAAACATATGCAGTGCAACATCACAGTTCCCTTTTCAGGGCTTAGGCCACTTCACCAGTGGGGGAACCAGGGCCTGCCCACTACTCTGAGGCCCAGTTCCAACACTGTTTCTTTTAATTAGTTACTGTTCCATTCCCAGGCCTCCTCCCACCTGTTCCCTTTACCTTTCCCCATTACTTTAGGGTTAAAGTTCTCAGGTCCTCTCCCGACACTGGGCCAGTAAATGCAGCCTGCTGAGCTTCTTTAGCCAGAGAGGAATACTCTCCTGCACCTTTCTGGCCCTAGCTGGGAACTGACCTCAGCGCCCTGCAGGTCCTTTTATCTGAGCTTGCTGGGCACTGATTGGCTGCTTCCATGCAGCCTTTTAGGCAGGCCTAGAGGACCCATTTCTGCTGCTCTTTCCTGGGGTGGAGTGTAGCAGGACCACAGGTCCTCCAGCAGGGGGCCACAAAGGGCCAGGTGTATCCAATCACATTAAAAATCAAATGAACACGCAAGAACCTGGATACCCGGGCCACCTGAATTGGCTCTCTGATAACATGATTCCTATAAAAGTGATGCTACTAAGGAATCCCCCTGCCACTCACCGCCCTTCACAGAGGTTCCACTGCTCCATTGGAATTAATTTGCAAACTGGTCACCATTAAATTAGGCTTGAATAAAGACTGGGAGTGGATGTGTCATTACACAAAGTAAAACTATTTCCCCATGTTTATTTCCCTCCCCCCACTGTTCCTCACACATTCTTGTCAACTGCTGGAAATGGTCCACCTTGATTATCTCTACAAAAGGTTTTTTTTTACCTCTCCTGCTGGTAATAGCTCACCTTACCTGATCACTTTCGTTACAGTGTGCATGGTAACACTTATTGTTTCATGTTCTCTGTATATATAAAATCTCCCCACTTTATTTTCCACTGCATGCATCTGATGAAGTGAGCTGTAGCTCACGAAAGCGTATGCTCAAATAAATTTGTTAGTCTCTAAGGTGCCAAAAGTACGCCTTTACAATTTGAAGAGTAAGGCAGGTAAAGTTGATGTACTCACACAGACCCTGAATCTTGTGCAGGTTTGGAACTGGGAGGCTGCAGTTCTCCCAAGCAGCTAGAGACATGCTACTTTGCTTAGAATCTGCAACCCCGAAAAATTCATTAAAAAAGCAGAAAGACCACAATCCAACCACTGAAAGATAACTTTGTTAGCAATATTTATAAAAAGGAGCAATAATCTGACCTGAATTAAAATTATTCACTCCTTTAATTAATTATATGATCCCAGAGTCTTTTTCAAAGAGATTTATAAAAAAAAAATAATCCTGAGCTGAGATTTTATGCACCAAGAATTTAGCCTGAAGTGAACATTTATGGGAAACTTATAAACCTCTAGAAACAGATTTATATTAGCAGTGGTTACAAACCTTTAACTGTAGCAATCACTAATCTGTAAACCAGTTTTACGGATTTAAATGGATGCACTTCTCTGTTTTATTAACACACTTAAGATTTTTTTCATATGCTGGAGCGTGAAAAGAAGGGAATGATAATAGTTGCCCCTTAAACAAATGATCTCCCTTTATTTTGCTTATATATCAACAATAAGATGTAAACATGTAATCAGAATGCTGAATAGCTGCGCTTAAAAAACAAACACATTTGGTTTGATTACAAAGTCTCAAAATTTATCATATTGGGGCTCCATCCTTTTCATTTGGAGCCAATGATTGTAATTTTGTTACTCTATTGTTTTGTTGGTATGCAGCTGAGCGTTAATATTGGTTCATTCATCATATGTTTAAATGCCATGGTACTTCTGAATGACACCATACAATATGAATGAACACACAAGACAAGAGTTGAACTGAAGAAATAAAGTGTTGACACTCGTTAGCCACACATTTATACTGGCCAGTGGAAAAGATTTAAAAACAAAAGAAAGTGGTTGTTCCTGTACATAGGTACAACTCCAAAAAGGAAAAAAAAATCACATAGCTGACTAGAAATGGGTAATCTAACCACCCCACAGTCTCAGCAGCCAATTAGATATGTCCTAACCAAATAGCACCTAAGAGCAGATGGAATTCCCACACTGGTCTCTGAACAGAATCTAAACTTACCCACTTCCTGGGGTTTTGCTTTAATAATTACTCTAACGACCACTAACACATAAGTGTCTCCCTAAGCATGGCAGTCCTTAATGTATTCTTCTCTTTGACCCTACTTTCCTCTATCCAAGGAGCCCCTTCTACCTTCTTTATATTCAGGGTGGAGTTCATGAGTTGATGATGAGATGATTTTGCACTTTTGACTGGACATTCTTTGTCCTGTGCTGATTGGCTCTTTGCTCCAACCTCTTCACAATCTTCACCTCAGCCTCACACCACATACCCATATCCATCCCCCATCCCTCTTTCAACCTACCCTATCATCTTTATCCCTCTCCCTTCCTTTGTCCTCTCTGCTGTTACAGATGGACAACAGCCTGGACAAACCTTAGGGAATTAAGATAAACTTAATTGAATTAAGTATAACAACTTTAGGGTCCATTGTTCTAGAAATGAAATTGTAAAAAGAAAAGGAGTACTTGTGGCACCTTAGAGACTAACCAATTTATTTGAGCATGAGCTTTCGTGAGCCACAGCTCACTTCATCAGATGTTTACCGTGGAAACTGCAGCAGACTTTATATACACACAGAAATCATGAAACAATACCTCCTCCCACCCCACTGTCCTGGGGGATGGACAGTGGGGTGGGAGGAGGTATTGTTTCATGATTTCTGTGTGTATATAAAGTCTGCTGCAGTTTCCACGGTAAACATCTGATGAAGTGAGCTGTGGCTCACGAAAGCTCATGCTCAAATAAATTGGTTAGTCTCTAAGGTGCCACAAGTACTCCTTTTCTTTTTGCTAATACAGACTAACACGGCTGTTCCTCTGAAATGAAATTGTGTACGTCTTCTTGTAGAATTGTATGTTACTCCTTTCGGAGGAGGGGGATACTAATATAATTCCTCCAGTTTGAAGCCACCTCCTGGAGAGGTGTGCATATACCAGTGCAGAGTGGATTCTCTTGGGACTAAGAGGCAAATAATGGATTTTTGGATAACCAGCCTGGTTTTAAATCTGATCCCCTTGGTCCACAGAGGCCCCTATCTTTAGAAGGAAGGACTGGTCCACTGAGACCCCACAAGACGGTAGATTTATTCTGAGTTGAAGCTGTGATGAATTTAAAACAACAAGGAAACATCTTGGGTGGGGTTTTGCAAGAATGCTCCTGCCAGAGCCCATATTAGGCTCTAGTAATCTTATTAGCAGCATGTAGGTTTTTATTATGTTTTTTCTGTAGTACTTTTACCTTAAAAATAAAATAGGTTTGCATAGGAACTTTATGCCTATGGGTGATTACTCTGTTATTAGTCTAGGGGTGGGCAAACTATGGCCCAGGGACCACATCCAGCCCTCCAGATGTTTTAATCCAGCCCTTGAGCTACCTCCGGGGAGCAGGGTCTGGGGCTTGCTCCACTACACGCAGCTCCTAGAAGCAGCAGCGTATCCCCCCTCCTGCTCCTATGCATATGGGCAGCCAGGGGGCACCACACTCTGCCCTCACCTCAAGTGCCACCCCCGCAGCTCCCATTGGCCAGGAACCACAGTCAACGGGAGCTTCAGGAGTGGTGCCTGTGGACGGGGCAGCGTGCAGAGCCGCTTGGCTGTGCATCCACGTAAGAGCCGGAGGGGGGACATGCTGCTGCTTCTGGGAGCTGCTTGAGGTAAGCACCCCCCAGAGCCTGCACCCTGACCCCCTCCCATGCCAAAACCCCCTGTACCACCCCGGATCCCCCCTCACGCTTCGAACCCCTCGGTCCCACCCCAGAACACCCTCCTGCACCCCCAACCCCTCATCCTCAGCCCCACCCCAGAGCCCGTACCCAAGCTGGAGCCTCCCCCTGTTCTCCAACCCCCTGCCACAGCCCGGAGCCTCCTCCCACATCCTGAACTCATTTCTGGCCCCACCGCAGAGCCCACACCCCTAGCAGGAGCCCTCACCTCCTCCTACGCCACAACCCCCAATTTCGTGAGCATTCATGGCCCACCATAAAATTTCCATACCCAAGCAAAAAGTTTGCCCATCCCTGTATTAGTCTTTGAATAGAAAATAAGCAGGCCTGTTTACTTAGGCAGTGTCTTTTAGTGGGATATTCATACCAGCTGCCAGCCCTAAACTGGATCTGGTGGGAAGCATGCACTACACCTGACAAAAGGTACACAAGTCAGTCCCAAGTGTGCTGCTCCCCCAGTGCCACAGGAGCCTTCTGCCTCTGCCTCAGCCACCGGCATGGTGTACCTCCACACAACCCTCAAGTTCAGTGTGTGGCTATCAAAACAGAGCTCTATGCTTTTGATTTAAACAACATTCTTTTATCCAGGACAGGAAACTCTGAACATACAAAGAGTGTTTAATAGGCCCCTAGATACAAAGAAAATGGACCTTGGAAGTTAGAAACAAGTAATATAAAACATTTCAGACATTATACCTAATCATACCTGTAACTCTAGTCATTTTGAGTCCCAGTTGGAAATCTAAACTTCAGATTAGAGCTGTAAGGGATTTGGAAATTCATGTACTGTAGCAGGCAAGATAAAAAGTATAGCCAGAGCCTAATTAAAGCCAATGAAAAAAATTAACAAATGAAAACGAGAGAGAGAAGACAGGACATAAAAGAACAAGGAGAAGAAAAATTAGGTTTTTCTTAATGGCCTTGTGTACTTTCCTGTGATGAGTCACCCAACCCACCACCTGTGGCAATGGATCAGCACAGCAATAACACACAGCTCTGTACATAGCTGGCACACACATATGATTATTTTAAAATTAAATTCTGTGTTCACAAAAGGCACCAAACTGATATATGGAGCCAGAGCAGGTGCAGCAGAGACACAGACAGTCCAAGTTTCCCCAACATTGTTTTCCCCAATCTGCCTTAATCCAGTCCAGGAAGGATCACATGTAGATGGGAAAGGTTAGTCCAGTCTGTGTGTCCCTGCAAAACTTGACTTCTCTGCAGAGACCCCCGAGAAAGGGTCCCAGTTGCAATGATGGCTTTGGAAGGTCAACACCTGCTTGCTAGAAATGGGATGGAGACACCACAGCTAAATAATTTCACCCAGGCCACCAACATGCCATCAAATAGCAATGGCTTATTGTCACTACCCACTTTCCATGTTTATTTTAGTTGTTCCTCTGTTCCTGAGCCTCAGACAATGCTCACACACCAGGCTGCCCACTTTCAGATATCACTTAATTTTTTTTGAACCACTGTCTCTTCTTCATACTTTGTCATTGAGTGAATTAGACAAATGCAGGCACTAACAAGAAACCTTGATCTGACAGTTTGCCCTTTGGACCTTGCACACATAGTGAATATTACCAATGTAACTCCTATTAGTATTAATGAGTTACATCTGTTCACTGAAGGGAGACAATATCCTATAGCCAGAGGGATGGTGCTGAAGTGATTATACTCATCATTTATGGGACCCTGATTTCCCACTTCTAAATCCAACGGTTTTGCTTCATCTGCTGCTTTTATATTTTTCTTTCTAAAAATAAGATTTTTGCTCACAAAACAAAAATTGTGACTATTTCACACAATGTTGTTGCTTAAAGTGGGGCTGTAATCTGAAGAGTGACTGTGAAAATGGCACCATAAATATCTGCACCCCATAGTATAACACTTCTGAGTCACATGTACTGAGTTTACTGACAAAACTATATATTTTTCTTCCAGACCACACTTCATAGCCAATATAGTTACCTAACTGCAGCCAGAGATGGTCATGAGTCACAGAGTTCAGATCTATATTTAAACACCTGCAACTTTCAGGGGTGTTTAGACCTGGTGCTTCAGTTCAGCCCATAGTAGAAATGAGACCCTATCCTACTTCTCCAACGATTGGGCTGTTCAGCCTACGGGCTTGGGATTCTCCATGTGGTTCTGGACTGCTTCACGTGCCAGCCAGTTGAACTACTGGTGAAGTCTGATTCCAGAATTCTGGAGGGAAATGCAACACTGACAACATATGCAAGCTCTACAAAAATGTCTGTGAAATTTATATCCATCCAAAGTTTCCGTCATTATGATATTCCTTCAACCTACTTGACCCTTCCCCACAAAGTAAAACTCTGCATCTCACCTATTTCATATATTAAAAATAAATGCTTGTCTTGCCCATAATATACATCAGGCTCCTCCAGCATGGACTCCTGCACTCCATTGTGGAGCATGCATATGACGCATGGGTCCATGCTAGCAGATCACAATGAAAGATTAGTACAATTCTTATGAGAGCAACAAAGATGCAAGTTCTGAATAGCCAAATGCTCATGCAAGAGTAACACTCCATACATTTAAAGAGTTTATTGGTTTCAAAAGGAAGGGATAAAGGATGAAAGAACAGAGATTTTTGCAGTTAGACCCTGCTACATGCTTGCTGTTGGACTTCTGGGGAGTTACTGAATGCCTCTATGCATCATTTGGTCTTTAAAATGGAAATACCTCAAGTGTTAGCAAATGTCCAGAGCCTTGCTTGCAGGATAGCTTGCCAGTGGAGGAGAAATTGGTGATGTGGAGTCTGGGTATACTCTAAAAGTAACATGTTTTATTTAGAGACACACACCAGCCCTAGAACAGCAATGGTCAAACAGCATGCACATCATGCACATTTTCTCCGGGAATCTCAGCCCAATACCAATGCCAAATACCCAGGAAGAGTTCTACCTCAAGAATATACTCTAAACAGAGGGCAAGGAAGAGAGCAAATTTGCCTGCTGCTTGCACAGTTCCCTCTACTCGGAACCTTGCATAACGAAACTAAAAATCAGCACAGAGCATGTCTTCCCAACACAGAAAATTTTCTCAAATGCTAAGAGAGAGAACTTGGAAAACTATAGGTGTGTCTACACTGCAATCAGAGATGTAGAGCTACACAACCTAACTTTGATCTAGATAGCTCAAATCATCTTAGCAGTGGCAGCAACGACTATATAAGTTCACCCAGGACCTTGGATATGTATTTGAACAGGTTACCTGGGATGCTGTGGCTTCACTGCTATTGTTATTCCAGCTAGGTAGGGTATGTCTACACATGTTGCAGTCACACTTCCAGTTACAGCATAGACATATAAGGTAGTACTGTTACACACATGGTGATACCTGACATAACAATACTCATCTACCTCCACAGGCATCTTGGGAAGCTAACTTATCTCATGTAAAATGCTTTGACATCTTAAGGTGAAATGTTCTCTGAATGAGTAAATATAGACTGACTTTTATGGGCATGTACAAGAGTGATGTGTGTAGATTTAGGGCATTACATAGACCAATGTTTCCCAAACTTGGGACACTGCTTGTTCAGGAAAAGCCCCTGGCGGGCTGGGCTGTGTCCGCAGATTTGGCCGATCACGGCTCTCACTGGCCGCGGTTTGCTGTGCTTGGCCAATGGGGGCTGCGGGAAGCAGCAGACAGTACGTCCTCAGCCTGTGCCGCTTCCAGCAGCCCCCATTGGCCAGGCACAGCACACAAAAGGGAGTAATATACTTATAAAGACTGAGTCACTGGAAATCTGCAGATGCAGATTTTCCTTCTCACTCAGAGCAAATGTGATAATTTCTCTTGATGAATTAGAAGCAGAACACAGATTAGGTTTGCTATAAATCTCTGTGCACTCATTTAAATGTCATATTATTGCATAGCTGGGTGATTATTCATTTGACAATTTTAGAAGTTACATGAACATTTAGAGCCAACAGATTTTTACCAAAATTTTCAGCATAAATTTTTAAACTGTTCAATTAATGATAAATGAGGCTGTTTGCTGCCACATGAAAATATGATGATAAAACTTTTCATCAAATTAGTATCCTTATTACAACAAAAAAAGTCTTTATAGCTTAGTAGTGCTAATTCTAATTGTATTAGCTTTGGAATGTGGCTGGGGCTTGATAGCAAAGAAAATATAAACTGGTTGGCAAATTCAGATTTTCCTTCCCACTTCGAAACTGAATGGCTTTGCTTAGCAAACCGGTCTGAACACTATCACTTGCCTTGTAAAAACCAATGGGCCAAGTGATCAAAATGACTTGTAAAAGCATGTAATTCCATCGCATGTGCCTCTTTTTGCACAGATTAATCGTTTGCTAGGGTTTTAGATACAGAGCGAGTATTTTGTCTTTTAACTGGCTCATTTTCAGAGATGATTCCACATTTTTATCAATATGTTCTTTGCTGCCCTATGCAGTTTATCTACTGCATAGAAGTGTTTGATCCTGGAGCACTATCATTAAACAAAAACAAAGAAACAAAACAAAAAAACAAAAACAGCCTTTGGAAGCACAGCCCAAAGTGGAACAGGCAAAAAACCTGTGACCACCAACACCACACAGAATACAATGCATATCACATCCTCGCTGCTTCAGCTACTTGTTAGGATATAGATATTCAGGCCTGTCTGTAAAGGCCTATACTCTAAGAATTTAGCTGTATTCTTATCACTTGGCTAGTTATAGAGGTATAAAAGAAAGAATCAAAATCACTGTCTGCCGGTGTAAGAGCCTTCTCTTGCTGTGACAGTCTGAGGCCCTGTTCTTAGGCTAAGGCCTTTGGCTAAGCAGCCATAAGCTGGGAAGTGAATGGTCAGGTCCTCATATTCCAACCTAGTCACATTGAAGTAAGGTGCTATTGGGCTGTTAGGAATACAATCCTGTCCTGATAATGCCTATCGCCTCCAGAGAAAGGGAAGTGCCTAGAAGATGTAAAAGGAAACTTAGTTTGATAGCATCCTGTCTGGCAAGAACTCACTTATCAATAGCTGGGATGTGAAATCATCATTTCTTTGTTGTTCTATCACTGTAGTCCCCATTTCCCTATTGGTTGTCTGTATAATCTCTGTCTGGTTCTGTGATTGTTTCTGTCTGCTGTATAATTAATTTTGCTGGGTGTAAACTAATTAAGGTGGTGGAATATAATTGGTTAAATAATCATGTTACAATATATTAGGATTGGTTAGTTAAATTTCAGTAAAATGATTGGTTAAGGTATAGTTAAGCAGAACTCAAGTTTTACTATATAGTCTGCAGTCAATCAGGAAGTGAACGCGTGGGTTGGTGGGCGGGGGGGAAATGGGAACAGGGAATGGGGGTGGGGAAATTGGAATCATGTTCAGCTAACAGCAGGAATGGGAACAGGGACACAGGTAAGGCTCTGTGGTGTCACAGCTGGGAAGGGGGACACTAAGGAAGGAAAACTGGAATCATGCTTGCTGGAAGTTCACCCCAATAAACATTGAATTGTTTGCACCTTTGGACTTCGGGTATTGTTGCTCTCTGTTCATTCGAGAAGGAGCAGGGAAGTAAGTGGGTGAAGGAATATGCCCCCTAACACTATTCATTCATCTTTGTGAGACATTATTGACTGAGTAAATTAACACTCCACATTTCATATAAAATACAGCCTGCAGAGAGAACCTCTGGAATGGTTGAATCGTGAATTCTATGTCAGGTGATAAAGAAAAAGAAATCCCCACTTGATATTGGGAGCTGCATAAAGCTGCTGTGTCTCACTTTTAGTCAGCTTTTGGTTAAATAACGACTAGGAATTAAACTACTATGCTATGAGCATTGTTTGAGTGTTCTACATTATTCAGGACCATGAGCAATCTGAATGAACCCCTGAAATAGCAGAAGTCCAGGAATCTTTGAACTCTGATGATAAAGATATTAGTGTAGCAAGTACAAGCTCATACAAAAAAGAAATAGGGATAAAGATGAAGACATTTCAGCAGGAAACCTTAGGGTTAAGACATCAGTATCTGAGCAGAGAGTATGAGAAGTCAGGCCAGAAAGAAATCACAAATACACCTGTGACATGTTACAGTTTCCACAGAAATCTGAAGTTAAAAGTGATGTACAAATATCATAAAGAGCACATATTATGTATGAGGAACAAATCCCTAAGAAGTCCGTCTCTGCAGCATGATCTTTTTCACTGTGAGTCAAATTCTATTTGTTCCACCAGGTACAGACCTTTTAAGATGTTGGCGAATGGAGGTACAGACAGAAAACACTGCCATTTGCACTTTAATTAATATGGCACCTACATAGAAGATCCATTTTAATAGCCAAGTCTGGCTCACACATTGCACAGGGCAGTCCAGAGGCTAAAATTATTATTTTTCCCTAGTGTGTGCATGCATGTTCACGTGCGGCAGGGGGTTGTTTATTTCTTTAGGACCATGTTTCTCTAGTCAACCTATATTAAAGGAAAAGAAAGGGTTTTTTTTTTTTTAGAATTCCAGCTCCTATATTTCTTTGCCTAAGTATTTAGAGTCTGCTGCTTGTGCTGCTACCTCTCCTCTGGAATAAAATAAGGCGCAATCCAGCTTTCTGTTACATCTATCCCTTCAATATGGATGACTATGCAAAAGGCATGGTACCTAATGTAATTTTAAAAATAACTGCAGTAATAGCATTCAACCTTTATCCTCTCTCTGCCTCTGGGTCATTTGGTTTTAAACAGCTAATGCATCTTGTAGTATCTCGTTACCAAGTGTCATCAAAAACTCATTTTTTCCAGGAAAGCAATACAAGTTATATAAAAACAACTTGCATTGGGAATTGGCTCATACCCTGAAGCTATAGTAGATTCCTGAAAATGAATTCACATCACCAAATACAAGTGGTTACCCTAAAAATTTCTTGACAGTGGCTGGATGGTCTGACACACACCAAGCCTCTGGATCAGTCTTTGTCAGGATGCCCAGTCTGTTTTTAATAAACTATATAGTGCTATGAACATTCTGTTGAAGAGCCTTTTTCCATCACTTCCAGTCGTATTTGGTAACTCAGTGGGTGTATGGTTGTGAGTAAACACTACTCAACTCCAGCAAAGGCAGCAGAGTTGGACCTTTCAGTGGCAAATTCAAAGCACTAGAATGTTGATGAAAAACAAACCGGACACAGCATCCTGTCTAAGAAGTCCACATATCCTACAAATGCACAGAAAGATAATGGGAACTACTCTGGTGAGTACGTCCTGCAGAATCAGACTGGTGTAATAACTAGAGTTGGTCAGAAAATGGAAAAAAATCACCAAAAAGTTCAAAAAATTGAAAAAACAAAAACAACTTTCCAAGTTCCAAATGCAACACCTTGGTGGGGGGGGGGGGTGGTTTGAAATGATGAGACTTTTTCATTTTCCTCCTTTTTGCCCTCTCTTTGCTAGAGTGCAATAAAATGAATGAGATCAGGGTTTCCGTCCTTCCCTCCTGACCCCTAAAACATCTTTAGTTTTCCTTTTACTACTCTAACTTTATAAAACCTTTTGAAAAGTGGCAAAATTACAGAATTTGTTTCAGAGTATTTGTTTGTTCATTTTGCCACTCTGTTCAAAGCTGAAGCTTTGGGAAAGCTTGAGTGTCTGTGTATGGGAGAGGAAACCCCAAGCCAAGACATCCATTCTATTGCATTCAGTGGCAAGAAGGGAAAAGAAGGGGACCCCAAAATCTAAAAAGTCATGTTTTGAAAATTTTGTTTTTAATGAAAAACAGAAAAAATCTAAAACCAAAAAACTTTTTTGTGACCATTTTCTGTTTCAGAAAACTCCACTTTTAATTGAAAACAAATTTTGAATGAAACGTTTTGACCAGCTCTAGTCATAACCTAGAAAGAATCCCATTTGACTTTTAGACCCAGACTTTGGAAAAAGAAAAGAAAGACATTCTCAGAAGAAACCTGTTTCAGGTTTTCCACAAGACATGGGACAGGACATTGAAAGCTTTATGAATTTTATGCAGAAATGCAGTCAGATCGTTAAACACTATTCTTTACAGCTGCTATTTGATTTACTGTTGAGGCTTAGTGAATATTAAAGTTCTCAGAAGGTCAAGATATGAAAGAGTAGAAAATGTGGGCTAGTATGATTCAAAATCATCCCACTCACTTACCACTCAGTTGGACAAACATAGGGGATATCAGAAATACAGAAAATGATGATGTCTCTAGAAATGCAGGGGAAGATTTTGAGGATGCTAGAATCTGAAATTTATGTTTTGCCTTCATGTTTTCAAACAAGATGGATGGGGCCATATGATGTAGTTAGCTAATACACTAGCTTTTCAACGGTGAAGGGCGAAATCCTGATTTCATTGAAATCAATGGCAAGACTCCAACTGACTTCAGTGGAGCCAGGATTTTACCTTAAAAGTTCATACACAATTTAGGACACAAAGGGAAATTCAGAGAATCTCACTGAGATTTAATTGGCTTGTGACCAAATAAATAAATCCAGCACATTTGTTAACATATGTGCAGACCCAGAACTGAAATAGCAGTAAGGTTTCAGGTAAGGACTGAAGTGAATTGAGAGAGAGATGCCAGAAACCTTGGATTGTGTATGGCAATTGAGTACCTTTGATTCCAGGCAATTCCCTTGCTCACTCATTTTCATAAATGTCATGTGACCTCAAGAAATGTATGCCATTATAGTGTCAGTAGAATTAAATAGTATTTTCCATCTGGCTAGCAAATTTGTATAAAATAGTCACTGACCTTAGTCTTCATTGAAAGCCCCCACCATATTTTTTGTTTTGTATCTGAGGAGCAATAGCAGGCTGACATGGGGAAGCTGTTACCAAACCCATTCTGTAATTTATTTATTCCCAGAATGAAGACTTCTGTTTGCAGGAATCAAAAACACACAAGATCTATTTTTTTCTCAGATACCTCCTTTCTCTCCTCTTTCTTTTTTGATATACATTCTTAGCTTTAAATTCAATCTGCAATGTTGTTTCCTGCACAGCACCCAGAGGTGCTGACTTGGCATATCCCACCAGCCTGAAAGGTATGTCTTCCTCAGAGTGTGGCAGTTAATTACTATTACTATTCCCAGAACTATGCTGACACCACTGATAACTCCAGTGAACAAAGAGGCATGATACAATGCTATTCAATTTGAATTCACTGTTGTTGTTAAACAAAAATAGCCAACTTTAATAGAATACTCATTCTGGACAAGTAACAAGGTGGCAGACTGCGGAATTAAATAACAGATACAACTAAGAACTCAAAGTGACCTTATACCAACATGAGAAGCTTAAAAAGAAGGTTCTTTCCCTAAAGTATGGCCCAGAATCTAACCAGTAAAAAGTCTGAGAGAGGAAAACAAAATAATCTGCATGGATCCAAATCCTCAATCAACTATACCAGTATTTTTATACGAGAAAAAATGATATTACAGGAGATCAAAGAGGATAGCTAAAATCTAATAAAACAGGAATAACAGATGACGTTAGCCACCTGTATATAAATTGGGCCCAAGTCAATTGTACATGGAACCAACTTTTAGCGCCCAAGTTTGAAAATGGCTCTATTCTAAAGCTGACCCATATTTGAATGCTGACTCCTCTGCCCTTTCTGCTCTTAGCAGGACCTTATCGAAGCTTATTGGGTTTTCACAATTTTGTAGCAACCTGCATGGAATTTGTAGGGATGATCACAGGCTGCAGAAAATAAAAGTTTGGAGGAGCAATCAGGAAGTCAGTCTATATGTACATAGCTAGAATGCTAGCTGCAGTTGCAGACCCTCTGTAAATAGTCCTCTTAATAAAGAGCCCAATTAGTTTTTAGAAATAGGGAACCTCTCATGATATTAGCCAGTGCACAGCATAGGAAACAAATGTGGATGGAAATCTTGCAAGAAAAGAATTCAGCAAGGTACTTCCTGCTTCTGGGATCAGCCAATGCACAACTCACCACAACTTCCCTTTCATCATTTCAGCACCAGTCAGAATATGGAAGTGCAGTACCACACAGAATGTTTTATTCCTTCAGCTTTTCTTGTACATTCTATAGCCTCAGTTGTAGTCTATGCTTAATGGCAGTGTGATGCTCTGTACTTTGGGGTAACACCCAGCACCCCATGTTCATCCTTATAATATGTTTGTGTGGTATCCAATGCAAAGTTTGTCATGTTGGTTGTCTTTGGAAGGCTCATGATGCACTGAGCATTGTTGTTATAGTGGTGTTATAGTAATTGCTGTTACAGTAATGCTATAGTAATATTATAGGTTCTAATTTCATGTATACAGTTATGAGGCTGAAAATGTGTCCTCATGGCTTAAAACAGGTCCAGACAAAACTCTTCAAGAGCAGAGGGGCAATTCACACCTCATCAGGGTAGGTATGGGACAAGCCCAGCCCAGCCTCACAGGAACAAAAGACACTGGCCTAGGCAGCAACAAAGGATCTGTTAGACTCTCAAGTGAGTCACCCCCCTTCCTTTGGTCAGTTTGGGACTGCGATGAGGTAATGCTCACCTGACTCTGAAGGTGGGTAGGCAAAGCCAAGAGGGAAGAAAGAACATGATAAAAGGCAGAGATGTTTGCCATGCTCTACCTCTCCCTTCCACCCCCATCTGCAGACACCACATCAAGTTACTGAAGCACTTATCAAAGGGGAGAGCCTGGCTAAAGAGCAATCAGCCAGCCTGTGGTGGGAAGATTTGTAAGGGAATTGAAAGTGTTAAGCTCAGCTTAGATACATTTTGCTTTTATTTCATTTGACCAAATCTGACTTCTTATGCTTTGACTTATATTCACTTAAAATCTATCTTTGTAGTTAATACATTTGTTTGTTTATTCTACCTGAAGCAATGCGTTTAGTTTGAAGGGTGTCGGGGGGAGGGATAGCTCAGTGGTTTGAGCATTGGCCTGCTAAACCCAGGGTTGTGAGATCAATCCTTGAGGGGGCCATTTTAGGGATCTGGGGCAAAAATTGGGGATTGGTCCTGCTTTGAGCAGGGGGTTGGACTAGATGGCCTCCTGAGGTCCCTTCCAACCCTGATATTCCATGATTCCCCTTGGGATAAGAAGCCTGGTGCATATAAATTTATTTGTTAAACTGACAAACTCATAAGCTTGCAGTGCCCAGTGGGCATAACTGGACACTGCAAGACGGAGGTTCCTAGGGCTGTGTCTGAGATCGGAGATATTGGCTAGTGTCATTCGGTTGCACAATCCAAGCACTGGTAGCTGGGAGCAGTTCACATGCCAGAAGCTGTGTGTGAACAGCCCAGGAGCGAGGGTTCTCACAGCAGAGCAGGGTAAGGCTGGCTCCCAGAGCCGAGGATTGGAGTGACCTAGCAGATCACCAGACAGATAACACCAGAGGGGAATGTCATAGGCAGCAATTGCAAGAACAGACTGTTTCACAGATCACATTGTTCCTAAAACCAAACTGGGAAGAAAAAATGCCTACCATTGTCAAGTAAAAGAACTCTTTATTAAGGCAAAGGAATCAAAACCAAAGACCAGCTTCTCAGATTTAGGGAAAAGTTAGGAGGACAGAATGCAGCAGTAAAGTAGAGAAGGAAGAGAAGCATAGTTCATACTCCTCTGACATGATATACCCACATGCACACATACCAGAGAGAGGTTCATATTGCAGGGGTTATTGTATTAAATGGTAACAGCTCCAGGGTTTGGTGAATGGAAAGTTCTATCTAGATACTTATATGGTCCCCTCTTACTGTAGTTTTTTGCTCACATCCACATCTTTGATATATTTTTTCTCACAACACCCCTCTGAGGTAAGGACATAATGTTATATCCTTTCACAGGTGAGGAATTGAGACACAGACACTAAGGGCTCATCTACATGAGGGTTTAGTTTGCAGCAGGCTAGGGTGTGAATCTACCTTGCACTAGCCTGCTTCAAACTAACTGTCCATGTGGACCCTGCTGACGTGCATTAACAATTCAGTAATGTACTCTGATCTAGTCCTCTTTGAAATAAGACTAGATCAAAGTCCACTAACAAACTGTTAATGTGCATCAGCAGGGTCCACATGGACAATCTGCAGCAGGCAAGTCAGGATAGATTCACACCCCAGCTTACTTCATATACAAGCCCTAAGTGATCATATGGAGTTTGTGGTGGAGCAGGGAATTGAATCTTGGTCTTCCAATTCTCAGCCTACTGCGCTAGCCTCTGATCTGAGAGAGTTTGAGGCTTTATCTATACCACATTTCTCCCCTAAAATTTCCCACCTTTGCTACCACTAGTTCAGCTCCACCAGTGGTAGAAGCTCTAATGTAGACAAAGCCCTCACAACTGCTAACATTTTAACAACTACATCATTTTGATGAGTTCTGAGCAGGTTTAGATGACCTGGTGGCTAAAACCCTAGCAGCCAGTTAGAGGTCTAGAGGTCTAGGCACTAGTGCTACATGGTCGGAAAAAAATGAGAGCTGCTGGGTGCTCAACACTTTTGAATGTCAGGCCACTTACTTAGGCCATGGCCAGATATGATGAATCTGCCTGGATTCCCTTGTTTGTGTATCTTGGGAAGCATGTAGAAGGCCCCTGAGTTGGGTTCCTAGGGAATGAGGTTGTAGATTTTTTATTTTGGAGTTGTTTGGGGAAGGATTATGTGATATTCTTAAATTCCTGTATGAATTGTGGTGTGGCATCATCTTTTAGTTCTTTATAGTAGGTGGTGTTGGAGAGTTGTCATTTGGCCTCGTTAATACAGTCATCATGGTTGAGGACTACTGTGGCACCCCCTTTATCTCCTAGTTTGGTCACTATTTGGTGGTTGGATTTCAGGGACTTTATAGCTATCCTCTCAATGGTGGTGAGATTGTGGCGGATGTGATGTTTATTGAGGATTTGTCTATTTATTTCCTGAAGCAATCAATGTTATAATGAAGTGCGTGGTGTGTTCAGAAATAAATGCACAGCATTCTGGGCAGACATGTCATGGTTCAATGTTCTGCTGCTAGTGTCTGTGCACTCTTGGATTTTTTTCTACTGTGCATTGTGGGACACCTATCAGAAGCCCCTGGAATGCTTTAAAAAAATCCCACAATTTCTCTCCTTTCATTACATCATTCATCTGGCTTTTTGCAATTTTTCTAGAAACCTGTATGCTGCAGCATATCACCTATGTGAGAGCTCTGATCAGTGTGAAGAAGCATGTGGCAATTTGTAATTTGAAAGCTTGCCTCCATTAAATACTACCAGTCAGTACCTAACCAGTTTGGTGTTAGTAGATCAACTGTCAGGGCTGTTGTCATGGAGGTGGACACTGCTATCTAGAAGTTGCTGTCATCTGGGTCCTAAGGCTTGGCAACGCACAGGAAGTTATTGATGAATTTGCATGTTTGGGGTTCCCAGTTTGTATTGGGGTCATTGATGGTACCAATATGCCTATTCTTTGCCCCTGACACCAGACCTTGGAGTTCATTAACAGAAAGGAGTATTTCTCCATGGTGCTTCAAGGTCTGGTGGATCACCAAGGAAGGTTCTCCAGTATTAATGTGGGGTCATCTGGAAAGGCCCATGATGACAGAATCTCTACTAACTGTACAGTTTTTTGCAGTGAGAACTGGAACTTTTGCTCCCAGAATGACTATGTATCCAGACTGAGAGGATAGATAAGGTCAAATATAGACATAGGGAGTGGGTAATGCTGGAAAAATGACTGACATCTGTCAAATGTCAGTAAAGATTAATCATAACAATGGATGCAAATTATTTAAAATATGCATAATAATTAATATGGAAAACATAATACTATAAAGCAGGTAATAAATGTTTGGGTACACAGTGATTGTATGTGACAAGGCATCACTATAACTACTTTCCTTCCAAATTGCCACTTGTAAATGATCAATTGTTTTTCATTTTTTAAATAGCAGATCCTATTTCTAAGGTGTCTCCAGTTTTAAAATTGCCCCTAACGTCATATCTCTTTTCTTCATTATGGAAAGATTGTATGAAGTGTCATTGTAGCTGTGTCAGCCCCAGGATTTTAGAGAGACAAGGTGGGTGAGGTGATATCTTTTATTTGATCTTTCTGTTGATGAGATAGACAGGCTTTCAAGCTTACACAACTCTTCTTCAGCTTTGGCAAACGTACACAGAGTTTCACAGCTAAATACAAGGTGGAACAGATTGTTTAGCAAAAGTAGTAAATACGTTTTTCAAGGGACCATTCAAGATGAAGTGGCAACTGGGGGCATAGGTTGTTAGTGGCTTATAGATGGTTGTAATAAGCCATAAATCCAGTGTGTCTTTTCATTCCATGATTTTTAGGGTCTAGCTAAATTATGAATTTGAGCTCCCGGGTTCATCTTTTGAACGTGTTGTGCAGGTTTTCTTTGAGGATGAGGACTGATAGGTCAGATATAGAGTGATTGCTTTATGAAAAGTTTTCACCCAATATTCAGCTTCTATGGACAATGAGACACCTTTCCTAACAGAATACTTTGCTACATCTGATTACATACCTGAAACTACAATGCAAAGATCTTATTGCCAACAATGGAAAAAAGTGATAGGTTCTCACCATGAGTATGATACTGCAAACTATACTGGATTTCACTAGAACAAATGTGATTTGATTCTACTTGATTTGATTTCTGGCATATTACCAGACATAAGTCTTCGATAAAGAGATTGCAATTAATAAAATATTATCATCACTTCTGACTGGTCAAAAATAGTTTGGACTACTGGAGTGGACTGTTTCATCACTGGGAAAGCTAAGTGACCACTGACACAGAATACTGTATTCGTATTCTATTTTAGTTACAGGTAACCACACTCTTCAACAGCAATTATTATGGTAAAAGCTGCCGCAAAGTTTTACGAGGTGTTGCTTCGCTGTGAGAATCCCAAACCCTTTACTCAGGCAGCATTGCCATTCATTTCAACAGGAGTTGTGCTTGAATAATGGATGCAAGATTCGGCCCTGTAATACACAGTTGCATAGAATCTTCCATTCCTGGGTCTCAAAATGCCTAATAAATATTAAGTCATTAAGCCTCAAACACTTTTGTCAGGATTTCAGATATTTGAGCACACCCATTTTCCTAACTGGTTAATGGAGATGCAGAAAAGTTAATGATAAAATGTTCATATATGGGTTTCTGCAATTCAGGGACTTAAATCCGCATTGATGTCCAAAGCTGCAAAGGCTTCGAAAGGGGTCAAGTGCCCACAAAAGCTGTGAGTGCGCAACACTTTTGGAAATCAGGTCTTTTATTTAGATAGCTAAAGATGGATTTAGCTGCCTATCTTAAGGCATCCAAGTCTGAAAAATTTGGCTTACCGGACTTGACCAAGTTTGCACAGTAAGAAAGTCATGAAGCCTGCAATAGAATCTGCCTCCCAGGCAGCAGCTTTAATTGCTAGAAGATACTGCCTCTCAAACCTAATAGGACCACAGTCTGCAAATTAAGTCAACTACAGTGCTCCTTGTGAAAAAGTGAATATTTACCAAAAGTTACTACACCATGATATGTTGTAGTAATGTTGTAACCACGTTGTCCCAGGGTATTAGAGAGATGAGGTGCTTGAGGTAATATCTTTCATAAGATCAACTTCTGCTGGTGAGAGAGATAAGCTATCGAGCTTACACACAACTCTTCATTAGGTCTTCAGAGGTCTTCCTCAGGACTTGAAGAAGAGCTCTCTGTAATATTGAAAGCTCTCTGTAAGATTGAATGCTTGTCTGCATGTATGCATCCGATGAAGTGAGCTGTAGCTCACGAAAGCTTATGCTCAAATAAATTGGTTAGTCTCTAAGGTGCCACTAGTACTCCTTTTCTTTTTGCGAATACAGACTAACACGGCTGTTACTCTGAAACCACTTGAAAGCCTCTGGTGGGCCGGGCTGGTTTGTTTACCTGCTGCATCCACAGGTTCAGCCAATCGCGGCTCCCACTGGCTGCGGTTCACTGTTCCAGGCCAATGGGGGCTGCGGGAAGTGGTGGCCAGTACATCCCTCGGCCCGCGCCGCTTCCTTCAGCCCCCATTGGCCGGGCACAGCGAACCACGGCCAGTGGGAGCCGCGATTGGCCGAACCTGTGGATGCGGCAGGTAAACAAACTGGCTTGGCCCGCCAGGGGCTTTCTCTGAACAAGCGGCATCCCAAATTTGGGAAGCACTGCTCTATAGAATATGCGATAACTACTAAATCTCAAAATCTATGCTATACCTGTTAAAATTTAATAGCCCTCCCTTTTTTGAGGATTGGCTGAGTTATAGTACCTCTGCCACATTTTGAGCGTTCAATGATGAGCTGTTTGTCTTAAAATCAAACAAAATCTCTGACAAAAAGCTTTTAAAAAGTTTTCTTCTATTTTTTCATAGTTTTAAAAATACAAGCAAAAATAATATAATGTGATTTCAAGCTGTTTTTATGCTAAACTCTTGTTATTCCTTAGTATGTACGACAAAATCTAGTGTTTAAAAAAAAAAAAAAAAAGGAACAAGATCTGATTTGTGACTGAAGACATAAATCACCTGACAGTGGCTGCTATGCTTGTCATGATGTCCTTACCTTTTCTGGATATGTGCATGTAAATCTATACATGTATAAGCTGGATATGTGTGCAAAAATCACAATTACCTGTATAATTGTGTGTGGAGGGAGTGTTGGTGTGTATGCGCACATGCACGCACATGTGCACTCTATATAACCTGTAGATTTACATCATTTTTTTCCCTTTAAACTTCATTAATCATCCTTGCAAATGGAATGCTTCCCTTGAGTGTCATTTTTATGTTAAAATTATATTATATTTGATTTGAAAGCAACCTAATTAAGGTATGCTTCCTGTAAGCTATTTAAGTCTCACCTCCCGATGGAATCATGGAACATTTAGAAAAATAATGAATTACATCTTATATAATCTTTATTACTACTTTTTAAATGAGTAATATATTCAGTTTTGGTTGAAATAACATAACCCTGAGGAGCAATTTGTTTCCACAAATTAGATTGGCTCCTCACATATGAGATTGTTAAGCATGAAGAAGAAAGTTATTTGGCTCTGTGTGCCCCCTAGGAATAGCTTTTTGTAGAACTGAACTATAAAATGTAGTCTGATTCAAGGTAAAACTGGTTAATAATAAAAAAGATGCAGCAACAGCTTGCTCTAACGTACTAGCATCTTTTATTTTTTTTTCTTCCCACTTCTTTGGTCTTAGATCAGGTGAAGCATATGTATGTAATTGATCTGTAGGGCTCAAAAGTGAAACACAAAAAGATGGAGAGGCCAGTATGCATCTCTGACTTTGTAGCTTCTATGTCACTTTTTTTTTCCCCCCCAGCTTTCAGTTTCTTTTCTAGTTTTACACATCTGTTAACTATTAATAAAGCCAGGGGGATTATGTCACTTTGTAAAAGAGAGTTGAGTTACTTAGTATTTTTGGAGAAAAGTATGATTATTTCTGTGAGGTAAAGTGATGTTTAGCATGTTCAACATATAGTGCCAATTAAATATTTTATGATGTGATAGTTCCCCTGCAAGAGACTTGAATATTATGCACTGTTTTGTGGAAGAGGGTTTCCAAATGATAAAGCTAAAAGATTTTAAAAAATCATTGTGATAATCGTATGGTTCTCAGTTTATCCTCTTTATATAGTTACTGTAAATTAGTAATTATCTTTGTTTTTTGCATGTAGATAGATGTATAGACTTAATTCATGGAGCATTAATAGGTTCAGAAAAGGAAATGTTACTAGTAACACCTAATGGCTCTAGTGAAAGTTACATCCTAAAACACACCAAGATTTATTATAATTTCAGAACGAGGCCATGCAACATCTGCTGTCTGCTCTTTCTTGGTTAAATAGTGTATATTTATATCCTATGTTGTATAAGGCCCTGATCCAGCAAAGCATGTGCTTAACTTTTAATGTGACTAGTACCATTCAAATGAATAGGATTACTTGTGTGTCTAGATAATTTGCTGGATTCGGGCCTTAATGATGAAGCTTATTGTAAAGTTTTTTTAAAAAAATATGTAAATAATGGCACTTTAATCTCCCTTTTTGAGAATTTTAGCTTCATCAGACTAGTTTTTAAAGTTAATTCTCTCCTTTGCCCATAGGTCATTCACATATCATCTAGTTCATGGCCATAAATTTGGGAGGCATTATATATATTCGAATATTATTGTAGTGGAATGTATTATTTTGTGATACAAATAACAGTGGTTTAGACCTGGTGTCACTAAAAGCAGTATACACTTTTATGTAGGTTTTCATCTTTCCTCATAAAACAACTCTTCAGCTTCCCATGAAATGTTTCCACGGTATACATCTGATGAAGTGAGCTGTAGCTCACGAAAGCTCATGCTCAAATAAATTGGTTAGTCTCTAAGGTGCCACAAGTACTCCTTTTCTTTTTTTGAAATGTTTTTGTTACTCTGCTCTAAAATCTCTTGACTTTGACCAAAAAAAAAATTGATAAAAAGGTGGCCAGAAATAACTGCAGTGTTCCAGGTTTGGTCCTGCCACAGCTGCTACAACTCTCTGGTCCTGCCACAACTCTCTGTGTTGTGGATATGATGTCAATGTATGTATATTGAAAAAATGCATTGGCGATGTTTGTTGATGTAGCACATTGAAAAAATCTGATCTAATGTGTTGTCCACAATCACCTCTAAGCCTCTTCTAGGATCTTTACTTTCCTGGATCCCCACTCCTATTAAATATATGTGCTCGGGATGATTTCCCCAAGTTATATTGCGTTTCACATTGTGTTCATATTGTAATCAAACTAAGCTGTTCTTTATCATTTCTCTAGATTCAGTGTTTTTTGCAATTTGTTTCAATGTTTTCTCTGCAAATACAACACTTAGACCACAAAGCCAAATATAAATCTGAGATGCACCAATGATATTTTCATCCTCCCGACAGACCTAAACTCCCTCATAGATTTTCATGTCAAAAGTATCACCCATCCATCCAACTCTCTCTAGAACATTCTTACAACAGTATCAACTTCCTGGACACCATGATCAGCTTTAACAATGGAACCCTACAGACAACTACATACAAGAAACACTTACCTCCACAGACCCAGTAATCACCACAGGAACATCAAGAAATCTTATCTACAACAGGTAC
Source organism: Caretta caretta (assembly GCF_965140235.1). Classification (NCBI taxonomy): domain Eukaryota; kingdom Metazoa; phylum Chordata; order Testudines; family Cheloniidae; genus Caretta; species Caretta caretta. The sequence goes on along the minus strand of NC_134214.1, from coordinate 69,104,316 downwards.
TCAGATATCATAGAATATGCTCTGAGAAGAAAGGTTGGGGTTCACACCTTCACACACTTAAAACTACCTTCACCAAATAAGGGCACTCCATCAGAGAATTAAAGGACATCATGAAATGGGCCAGCCAAATAACCTGGAAGAACCTGTTTCAATACAGGAAAAAAGAACCCCACCAACCGCACACCACAAGTTGTCACCTACCACCCTCAAAAGCCATAAGGGGTCTCAGACAACCACAACCCATACTTGATGGAGGATCACATCCTGAAAGAACTTTTTCCTGACACCTCTGCTGATCTTCAAACTCCCTACCCTCACTAGGCTCATCATCAGAAGTAAGTGCCCCACAGATCAGGACACATCAACTCAAAGTGGCTCCAGAACATATGCAAAACCTGCAGACATATCTCCACTGCAGTGATAACCAGTACCTCCCCACACCACACATTTCAGGATATATGGGTCCTACACATGCCTATCACAACATGTGGTGTAGCTCAATCAGTGCATCAAATGTCCCAGGAGCTACTATGTGGGTGAAACCAGACAATCATTACACTGTCAAAAGAACTTACACAGAAAAATAATAAAAAGCAAGATCACCCAGATCTGAAAAAGAACTCTGTGAAGCTCTAAAGCTTGTCTTTTCGACCAATAGAAGTTGGTCCAGTAAAAGATATTACCTCACCCACCTTGTCTCCTATTTTGGAACAATGCAGTGCGGTGTGGGTGCGATTATCCCTAAGGGAAGTATCTTAAGATGGGATAAGAAAGCAATAAGGATGTACTGCTCGTGCACCAGTTGTTCTGGATCACTTAACGTGGATAAGCATAACCCAAAACAACTTTCACTTGCAGACAAGTCCTAAGTATTAACCTTCTTCCTCACTATACCAAAGCAAGAATGTAAGAATTCTGGCAAAGTAGGGTGATAGGTTATCCCAGGAACTTCATATACAAGATGATGATGATGTTATTTCTACCAACTACTGGGATGGGTGAATTGGGCCTGAAAGATTCTAAACCAGTCCAAACATCAACGTTCCCATATCCCCACCCTAAATCCTCTTATTAAATTGTGATTGATTTGGTTAAAATACATTCTCATTATTCTCTGTATCTGAAGCAAGCATATTACTGCAGGTTTTAACAACATTTTTTGAAATGGTGCCAAACAGGATTTGTCCTTGGCTACCCTTTCAGTTAAAACCAGGTTCAGCACCTACAGAGTTGTGCCAGCTGCTGTCACCCATTGTCAGCAACACCCAACGTGGACAACTGAGTGTGCTGGAGGAGACGATTCTGCCACTCCATGTCCAAGGTGGAGGTCCTCAGCGCATAGCCCAGTGAGCTGTTGCTGTGGACTGGAGGCAGGTTCTGCCATGAAAAATAGAACCCTGATCTTCTATACACTCATGCATGCCCTTATACTCCAGCCCATCAGTCATCTCATTGACTTAAATAAGACTGCTCACCTGCTGCAAGACAGGGATGTACGTAAGTACCTGGCTGAATTAGGGCCAGGACAGTCAGTTCAAAAGCATAACACAAATAATGGAAATATTTATTGAGAAATCGAAATGGTTGACTGGCATATCAACTAATACCACTAAGATCATAATCTGGGACTTACATAGCCCTTTGAAACCATTTGGAACTGAAGCACAAATTATATGAGGACTATTCCCAATCAGCAGACAAACCTTTAGGATTTCACATTGGAATACTAAAAATAAAATCTATGATTAAAAACCAAACATGCGGTTCAACTTCATGTATTAAAAATAAACCGGATGTGATTCGTTTTACAGTAAATATGGTTTCATTAAGTACTGTTCCCCTACAGTAAAGTAAGGGGGGGCAAATTCTAGAAAAAAATATTCTTCAAAGGATAGAGAGGAATTTTCAGTTGTGGATTTTATTTGCTACTGTTCTTCTCATTCTCTAAGTAAGAAACAGCCTTCTCCCGTCTTATCTGCGAAAAGGAGATAAGGACACAGCACAGTATTTTGAACCATCTCCTAGACTTAAACTCTGCTCTCGGGCCTCATTATTCCCTAAGGATATTGATAGAAATGTCTGTCTCAGGGATACACACTTTTTTTCAAATTATATAGCAAGTCTTTAAGAGAGGATATTTGTCTGTTATGCAGCAATATGTCTAGAAAAGGTATCCATCATGAGTGAGAAAAAAATCATTAATTTTTAAACCTGTCAGTCTGAGCAGACAAAATGGGTACCCATCTCAGCACAGGAAAATATGGGCTGCTCATCTTCCATTAAAGTTTATCACCATAAAGAGACCTCTGACATATTCTGAATTAGTTATTCTTTTCCAGCAGTTATTTTACTTTGTAACAGGAAGCTTAAACTTAAAGCTGGAATACAAGTATTTTAACTCTCTGATACCAAAGAAGTGATAAAAACCTTTTATCCAAAAAACCAGAAATGTTTAAGTCAAAGCTGAAGTTGTTCCTTAGCTATGCCTAAAAGGAAGTGATGGATTTGATGGAATTTCATGACTCATAGCCTTGGTTCTTCTTTGTGATGCATTTTCACCTGTGACAATTGAACTATGAACATTCCATAAATGTAAAAATGAAACAGTGGCAATTGAAACCCCATACCATGTGGTAAACCCACCAAACTCAGCAGTTGCATGAACAAATGTTTTGTTATCTGATGTGGTTACATGATTATCCACTTCTCAGTCATGAGTTTCCTTTCAGGCCATGTCCTGGCAGCTCATTGCTATTACAACCTCGCCACTGATAGGAAGTAGAAGCATTCATGCTAATGGCCACATTATCCCCATTCTGTAATACAGAATTTTATGTGCATTAATAGATCAGATTATTTACTGCTACCATTTTGTTTTTACCTCTTCAATGAAAAATAAAAAAAAAAAACCCCTCACTTCCACTGAAGTAAATTGATATTTAAGCAACTAAAGGCATAACTATACTTACAGCTAGATCAGCACTGCTGCAATTGATGCTGCAGTGTTGATTAAGCAGGTCTGGTGAAGACCTGCTAAGTCAATGGCAGAGTGCTCTCCCATTGACTCCCGTACTTCAGCTCCCCGAGAAGTGTAAGGTGAGTCAGCAGGAGAGGGTCTCCCATTTACATAGCATGGTGTAAGTCAACCTAAGCTATGTCAACTTCAGTTACATAATGTATGTAACTGAAGTTGCATAACTTAGGTCGATTTAAATCTGTAGTGAAGACCAGCCCTAAGATTGAATAATTAAGAATTGGGTTGTATTAGCTAATGGTTAAATCTCGACGAGATGTTTCCCACCATAGCCCTATGATTGTCCCTTTGTACAGCAAAAGGAAAAATTACTCTTGGATAGCTGGCAGCTTGCTGCGTAACCTTCTTGAGATAGCCCTACCTAGGACTTTTTCTGTAGCTGACTGTCTAGACCGTGGGGTTTGAATTCTTGACTTGAAAGGTATAGAACTGGGGCTGGGATTTTCAAAAGAACCTTTTGAAAATCTTTGAAAAGGGATTACAGCAGACCTACCTCCATGGAATAGCCACTATCGGGGGACATGAAACATACAGAACTTCTCTTACTTGGGGAACTTCATCTCAAGTGTCTGACATCTTCCAGAGTTCTAGTCCCACTTGGGCGCCATATATACAGCCAATCCCAGTAAGGCTACAAGTAGAATATGAACCTAATTCTAAAAGCTCTTTAAACTATAAACACATTGGGGCAAGGATTGTCTAGTTTCTATGTTTGCTCAGAACATAACACAGTGGGGCCATAATCCTGCGTGGGGCCTTTAGATACTACCATAATATAAATATATAAATTAATAACAAATTAATAAAATAATAATAAAAACAACAACAGATAATAATAATAATAAAAGTATGACCCTCCACTTCTTGTTATTATGTTGATTTTACACTGTGCCTGCACCAAGGAATCCTCTCCCGGATCCTAAGTCCGCTTACAGGAAGCAGTAGCAGACTCAAAAATCTGTAGCTCAGGTATTAGAAGAGGACACTTAATCTCTAAACAGTGGGTTAAATTCCCATAAGTATACAATAATTTAGTTGTTTCCTATGGTAATGAAAATTAGAAGATAGAGAAGTCTTGAGTTACAGTATCTTTCTAATGCACAAATGCACAGAGTGAAAGGGCGGGTGAGCTAATATCTTTTATTGAACCAACAAGTTTCCTAGACACCCAGAAGAGTTCTGTGTGGCTTGAAAGCTTGTCTCTCTCATGAGCAGACATTGGTCCAATAAAAGATATGACCTCACCCACTTTGTCTCTCTAATATCCTGGGACTGACACAGCTACAACTACAATGCATAATGAAAAGGGAGGCTTAGCAAAACATACTGTATTCTGTAATTATTATTTAAAGATTTTCTTATCAATAATAAATTCATTTTCTGAATATAGATACTGTACATCTATTGTTCTACCCTTGTAATTGCTGTGAAATTATATTGTGTTGGTACTAATGAAAAATTTTCAGTAAAGGAAAAAAGTTATAACAAATGGCACATTTACAAAACAAGACGACAATTCATTGAAAAGATTTTCAAAGTTGCTGTTGTATTTCTATTTAATAACTACATAGTTACTATAGCAATTGTATCATCATGTGGAATATATGTTCCAACATGATATGGTAATTGTGACTGGTAGTGACATTTGCTATGGTAACTGGAGTTCTTGAAAAACTGGTTTCATAATCTAAATGGTTCTCAGAAATAAATTAGCAAGGAAAACAAACACTCCCCCCCAATGTTAAGTAAATAATGTTTTAGTTGGAAATATCAATTGTAATTTTACATATTTCTAACCAGTTTGAGAAGTATAGCTCTGAATCAAAAGCTTTGATTTCCAGTTACTATTTACTCCATAAGGTATTTTCTGTACCTTTTAAAAATAGCAAAAAATTAAAGATAAAAGTCCTGTATTCTCCTGTAACGAGGAAGAAACTAGAGCAATGCTGTCACAGCCTCATTGGCTATAGCTTTTCCATTTTCCCCAAGAAGAGGGTTCCACGGCACAGAAGAGAAAACTAATGGAAGCTGATGCATCTTAATATTTTATCAAATCCTACTGTGCTGTTGGTTGGAAGAAGTGGGAGGAACCTAGCTAATACCCCTACTCCACCCTCTACCAGCTCCGTCCTCACCTCTCTACACACTCCAACTCTCAGAAGTTGAAAACCTTAAAGAGGGCTTTTTGTGGGATCTTGGAAAAGGTGCATTATGCCACAAATGCATAATTCAACTTTTTGCTCCCTTCGTTCCCCATAACTTATAATAAGAGAGAATTCTCCACATTCTATAGCAGCCCAGAATTTTCCTAGGGAACTGCATTTCATTACTGAGACTAACATCCCATCCCCGACATGTCCCTGCCCTCACCTATACACCAAGGCTCTGAGGAGGGGTATCCTAGGGCAGATTATGTTGATCTGACACTACGCCTGCACCAAGAAATTCTCTCCCAGACTCTTGTGGCATATTGGGCCCAGGGTTGGGGACTAAGCCTGTACCAGTTAAGCCCTCAGTCATTTCTATTCCATACTGACTACAATGTAGTTAAAACCACTCATGTCTTTATAGCTACTGGAATCAACTTTCCTGTTGCTCCTGGGAATTTTTCTGAGGCTTTGTTTTCTCAGACCAGTATGTGGCAGCTCTTAGTAGATGTACCATGGAATTTTATAGAAGCATTGTGATATTGTCTGCAGGGCTTTGGAGCTGTGCTCTGGCTCCGCTCCAGCTCCAGGCAAAAACCTGCAGCTCCACTACTCCAGAGCTGCTCCGCACTCCAGCTCCGGGTTCTGCTCCAGAGCCCTGATTGTCTGTCTTATTATCTATCCCTTTCCTAATGGTTCTTAAGATTGTTTGCTTTGACTGCCATTGCACATTGAGCTGATGTTCTCGGAGAACTATCCACAATGACTCCAAGATCTTTCTTGAGTTGTAACAGCTAATTTAGATACCATCATTTAGTATGTACAATTTGGATTATGTTTTCCAGTGTGCATTACTTTGCATTTATCAACATTGAATTTCATCTGTCATTTTGTTTCCCAGTCACCAAGTTTTGTGAGATTCCTTTTTAACTCTTCGCAGTCTACTTTGGACTTAACTATCTTGAGTAATTTTGTATCATCTTCAAATTTTGCCACGTTAGTGTTTGCCCCTTTTTCAAGATCATTTTTGAATATGTTGAACAACACTGCTCCCAGTATAGACACGTGGGGGACCATCACTATTTACCTCTCTCTATTCTGAAAACTGACCATTTATTCCTACCCTTTGTTTCCTATCTTTTAACAGTTGCTGATCCATGAGAAGACCTTCCCTCTTATCCCATGACTGCTTATTTTGCTGAAGAGCCCTTGGTGAGCAACCTTGTTAAAGGCTTTCAGAGAGTCTAATTACACTATATCTACTGGATCACTCTTGTCTACATGATTGTTGATCCCCTCAAAGAATTCTAACAGATTGGTAAGGCGTGATTTCCCTTGACAAAAACCATGTTGACTCTTCCACAACAAATCATGTTCATCTAAGTGTCTGATCATTCTGTTCTTTACTATTGTTTCAACCAATTTGCCTGGTACTGATGTTATGCTTATCTGCCTATCATGGCCAGGATCACCTCTGGAGCCTTTTTAAAAAATGGATGTCACGTTAGCTATCCTCTAGTCATTTAGCACAGAAGTAGATTTAAATGAAAGGTTGCATACCACAATTAGTAGTTCTTCAATTTCATATTTGAGTTCCTTCCGATCTCTTGGTGAATACCCTCTGGTTCTGGTGACTTATTACTGTTTAATTAATTAATTTGTTCTGTAACCTCATGGAATTCCTCAGATTTCTCACCTTAAAAAGAATGGCTCAGGTGTGGGAATATTCCTCACATCCTCTGCTGTGAAGACAAATGCAAATGATTCATTTAGTTTCTCTGTAATGGCCTTACCTTCCTTGACTGCTCCTTTAGCACCTCTATTGTCCAGTGTCCTCTCTGATTGTTTAGCAGTCTTCCTGCTCCTGATATACTTAAAAATGTTTTGCTGTTACTTTTTAAGTCTTTGGCTAGTTGCTCTTCAAATTCTTTTTGGCTTGCCTAATTATACTTTTACATTGACTTGTGAAAGGTAATGCTCCTTATTTTCCTCAATAGGATTTAACTTCCAATTTTTAAAGGATGTCTGTTTGCCTCTAACAGCTTCTTTACTTTTTTGTCCTCTTACTATGTTTTTTAATTTTGGCTACACATATAATTTGAGCCTCTATTATAGTGTTTTTAAAAAGTTTTCATGCAGATTGCAGGCATTTCACTTTTGGGACTGCACCTTTAGTTTCTGTTTAATTAGCTTCCTCATTTTTGTGTAGTTCCCCTTTCTGAAATTAAATATTACCGTGGTGGACTTCTTTGGTGTTTTCCCCTCCTAAAGGGATGTTAACTTTAATTATATCATAGAATCATAGAATCATAGAATCATAGAATATAAGGGTTGGAAGGGACCCCAGAAGGTCATCTAGTCCAACCCCCTGCTCAAAGCAGGACCAATTCCCAGTTAAATCATCCCAGCCAGGGCTTTGTCAAGCCTGACCTTAAAAACCTCTAAGGAAGGAGATTCTACCACCTCCCTAGGTAACGCATTCCAGTGTTTCACCACCCTCATAGTGAAAAAGTTTTTCCTAATATCCAATCTAAACCTCCCCCACTGCAGCTTGAGACCATTACTCCTCGTTCTGTCATCTGATACCATTGAGAACAGTCTAGAGCCATCCTCTTTGGAACCCCCTTTCAGGTAGTTGAAAACAGCTATCAAATCCCCCCTCATTCTTCTCTTCTGCAGGCTAAACAATCCCAGCTCCCTCAGCCTCTCCTCATAACTCATGTGTTCCAGACCCCTAATCATTTTTGTTGCCCTTCGCTGGACTCTCTCCAATTTATCCACATCCTTCTTGAAGTGTGGGGCCCAAAACTGGACACAGTACTCCAGATGAGGCCTCACCAATGTCGAATATCATGGTCACTATTACCAAGCAGTTCACTGGCAAGAGATTACATGTAAATGTTCCTTGTAATAATTTTAATTAGCTATTGAAATGCTATTATAATTTAAGATACTAACTGCTTCTCTTCCTAAACATAGATTGTTTAGATGATGTATACCTGGAAAGGAGACTAAGCTAATCTTCATGAAGGAAAAAACTGAATGAATGGAAAAATGAAGGAAAAAACTGACTGAGAATCAGGGCCATTGTATACTTATGGTGGCTTTTATCATGCTGTCTGGAGTACCTCACTACGCTGAGTGCCCACCTCAGGGCAGATTGTCAAAAACAGGTCAGACACCTCAAATTGGTGGTGTGTTCTAGAATTATATTTCACCAAGCCAACACCACATGTAAACTCCTGGATCACTGTAACAGTCTTACTCACAGACAGTCCCCTTAAACTCTCCAGTCTATCTTGCCACCCAGACAAACCGGACTTAGTAATAAATGTTCACAAAAATCACACCACATTCAGGTTGCGTCCAGTCCCAAGAGATCAATCACTTACTCCAAATCAGTTGGTACCCTAGATCTTCAACCAAAGACTATGCCTGTAGCCAATCCTGTAATACATTTTCCAAAGGTTTATTAACTAGGAAAAAGAAATAAGAGAGTTATTTACAGGTTAAAGCAAGCAAACACACACGAGTTATCAAAATCCTAAGAGTGATAGAGTTGTAGTGATCTGCCAATTCAAAGTGTCTTTTGGGGCAGCCCCTGGGGATCTCTGGCTTCAGCTAGGTATCTCTAGTCCTGTCAGAGTTAAAACAAAAAAGAGGGAAATTTTTCCTGTGACTTTGTTTTATTGCCTTCATTCAACTCCAAGTTCACGGGATGAGCTTCCTTGAACTTAGCATTTCTCAGGTGCAAAAGTCCCAATAACCAGTTGTGATGTTCTTTGATGGCCCATCTGATTTTGATAGTCCTTCTGGACTGGAGGGCGAGAGGGGATGGGGAGGGATGATTCCCATGCCTGGGTTCTTAAGTTCACAGCAAATACTTTCAAAGTTATAAAGCAAAGTGTTCATATTTTCTTATAGTATGGAATACAGACATTACAAGTGAGATTAACACATGCAGCAATTTACAAGCATTTTGTGGAGTCTAAACAACACTAAAAAACATTCTTATAAGACTAATACTATTTTGAGCAAAACTAATGTACAGGTGAACTGGTCTGGTGTCCAGCCATGAGTTTGTTAGTTCTTTGCTAATGCCTGCAATCTTGGCAAGAGCTGGCATCAAGCCTGCCAGTGTCAGTTTTCTTGTGAAAACCCTTAAACATCCATTTCTCAATTCTTAGCTTTTTCAACATATGAAAGGCCTGAAAGCAGTCTTGTGTTCAGTTTTTCTTCAGGATCTGCAACAGAGCTGTTTTCTTTAAGGCCTGGGTGGATACAGCCCTTAGGTAAAAGCCAAAGATATTAGAAGGGTCTGTAAAAATGGTCAATGGGATGAAGGTGCCTGGAGAAAGGTGGACCTGGAGTAATTGAGGAAGGGTGAGAAGCTTTCAACATCTTTAAGGGAAGCAGAAAAGAGAAAAACTGAAAAGCTCTGAAGTTAATCCTTAGGCAGCCGCTATTTTTTCATACCACTTTTGAAATGATGGGATAAGGAGGAAGCAGACAAGAGTCCATGGTAGCCTGAAGGTTAAGAGTGAAAATTCTAAAAAAAAGTCACAGATTTATTTGCATGGTTTATTTCTCAATACCCCTCATTATGCACTAATAATTTTGTATTAGAATACCTGATATCCAGACTGAAGATTTAATAGTATTTAATCACATCTTTCTGAGCACTGTCAAACAAAAGTCTCACATTGTATACTCTGCATATGTTATTTGTACAGGCAATGCTTGCTGTCTTTCTAATTTACCACTGCTGCTTCTACATCAGAGCTGTTGACACTTGGCAATCAAAACTGCACTTATCAAATCTGAATACATTACAGGGCTAACTCACCTTTGGACTATTAAGAGAAAAGACTTTTAAAAATTAAAGGAAAAAAAATCAAATGAAATTCAGCAGCCATGCAGTTTTATAACATTCAAGGCAACTTGAGTATTACATTTCCAACATTTGTTTCTGGTAAAGTGCAATAACTAGAAAAAAGAGGAGCGAATAATGCAACATAGTAGATGAGACTATGAGGCTAAGGTGTTGCCACATTTCTCACTGTTGGCAGTTTGGAGAAGGAAAAATAAATGGCTTGGAGAGGAAATATAGCATAACTTTTCTAGATGTAATTTTTGCATTAGTTTATGTTGTGCATGAAAGCTAGCTTATATATGTAAAATATTATATTTAGTCCTATAATGGGAGATGGGATCCAACCAGAACTGCAGATCCTAACAGCCAGGAACTTTGGGTTCATGTTCGAAATACCTACAGAGCCCAGTCTTGCAGCCAACACTCTCTTGTCATTATAGAATCATGTTGTGAAGGGTTGGGTCACAGATACCCCCTTGGGACTGCCACCTGATGTGCTGGGACTACCTCTGAGCCCATTTTCCCTGACAGCTTGGGACTTCAGTACCCTGCCTTGTGAGCCAGACACACTAGCCTGCTACAAACACGGACCCAGGTCTGAACTGCATCCCCCAAAAGCTGCAGGCTTAACTGAAAACAGCTTAGGAAGTGCTCCTGTCTCCAACACCCAGATACCCAGTTCCCAGTGGGTTCAAACCCCAAATAAATCCGTTTTACTCTGCATAAAGCTTATACAGAGTAAACTCAAATTGTTCGCCCTCTGTAACACTGATAGAGAGATATGCACAGCTGTTTGCTCCCCCAGTAATTAATTACTTGCTCTGGGTTAATAAATAAGTAAAAAGTGATTTTATTAAATATAAAAAGTAGAATTTAAGTGGTTCCGAGTAATAACAGACAGAACGAAGAAAGTTACCAAGCAAACTAAAATAAAACATGCAAGTCTAAGCCTAATACAGGAGGAAACTAAATGCAGGTAAATCTCACCCTCAGAGATGTTCCAATAAGCTTCTTTTACAGACTAGACTTCCCCCTGGTCTGTGTCCAGCAATCACTCACACCTCCGTAGTTACTGTTCTTTGTTCCAGTTTCTTTCAGGCATCTCTTTGGGGTGGAGAGGCTATCTTCTAAGCCAGCTGAAGACAAAATGCTGGGGTATCCAGGGCCTTATATAGTCTTTCTCTTGTGCAACATCAGAGCCACAAGATAGAGTCTCTAGCCACCTGGGCAAGTCACATGTCTATGAATGATTCAGCTTTTTGCAGGCCGACGCCATTGTTCACATGTTAGTTTGAACGTTCCCAGGAAAACTCGGATGTGGATTGGCGTCCTCCCAAAGTCCATTGTTAGTTAAGTACTCCCAATTACTTGAATAACCCCTTCACACTATGTTGACCCAATCTGCCTTATGTGCTTCCTACAGCAAACACTTTAAATACAAGAATAGAGCCAATGCTCATAACTTCAGATATAAAAATGATACATGCATACAAATAGGATGAATATATTCAGTAGATCATAACCTTTGCAAAGATATGTTACATGGCATATCTAGCATAAAACACATTCCAGTTATGTCATATTTACACTCATAAGCATATTTCTATAAAGCATTATGGGGTGCAACATCACACATGTCTCAGACAGTCTGAACCAAAAAAGCTGGTCTTGAGCCACTGCCCACTCCTCCAGCATCTTGTGGAATTAAAAATCTGAAGTCATATTGGTAGGATCCATGTCTAATTATGTCATTGCTATATTTTGTGTCATACAACACAGTTCTGCCCACAGGCAAAAGAGATGTGAATTGCAGTGTTAATGCTATCACGTCCCTTTTGGTCATATGGAGCGCTCTAGAGTTCACTCAGTCCCCTGTTGAGGTCAGTCAGCTCCTTTTGCCTGATTCTCAACGGTAGTCCCATTCTGGGCTATGAAGAGTGCCAGTTTCAGTCCACTGGGATGTACAGTTTTTCCTGTTATACTTGGTGGGGCAGTTGGTCCTGATATTCAGTCAGTCTGGAAATCCCTTCAGTCCATATGTCATTGGTCCCCAAACTTTCCCCCCCACCCTTACTCATCTGCATCCTTCCCCCCAGAACTGGGAGAAGGGCCACAGTTCCCAGGAGGAGGGACATGGACAGGGGTAAGGTGGGGGCAAGGCTGGGGCAAGGCTGGGGGCAGATCTGGGGTGGGAAGCAGGGCTGGGGCCGGGTCAGGAGCCATGGCTGGGGGCCAGGCCAGAGCAGAGCTGGGAGTGGAGTGGGTCTGGTTGGCGCTTCCTCCTCTCCCACCATGAGGGGAGGCTTAGGCCCCCCACACCCACGCACTCCCCCCAAACCTACCTCCACACCTCCTAGGGGGGCACACCCCATAGTTTGGGGACCTCTGCCTTAAGTCTCTCAGGGGTCAGTAAGGGAACCCAGGCCCACCCACTCCACTGGGGTCCAGCTCAGGGCCCTTAACCCAGGCAGGTGTAATTAGGCCTCAACAACATCTGCTGTGCCATGAGTTCCTTCCTACCTCCCATGGATCAGTAGGCTTCTGCAGCCTGTCGATCCGGTTGTCCCTTCTCTGGGGTGTTGTCTCTGGGCGGCTTCTCCACAGCTTCCTGGCAGAAGGAAGAGGTAAAGTTCAATGTCAGAGATGAAAAATTAGAACAAGTGGAAAAATTTGCATACCCATGAGGACTAGTATTGAAGAATGGGAATTGTGAAAATGACATAAAAAAGAAGAATCAGACTAGCCACTACTGCATTTGGGAAAAAAGCTCTGCAAGATCTGGAAGGCTAAACACATTTAGATAAAACCAAAAAATCAGCATCTTACAAGAAAACTGTGTGGGTCGGAATGTTGGAGTATGAAGAAAGCCAATGAATGGAAGTTACTGATCACAGAAATGAACTGGCTGAGAGGGCATACTGAGAGTTTCAAAAATGAAGTGATAAGAAAATGGCTGTTAGAGAAGACTCAAGAAAGATTGGATGACTTGGAAACATGTCAAAAATTGACCGAGAAAGGGGATCATGTTTATACATATCAGAGTGCAAGGAACTAGAAAAAAGGAAAACCATTGGATAGACATGGTGAAGCATGACATAGAACAAAAAGTTTTAAAGATAAATGAAACAGTGAAACTGATACAAGACAAAGTGGTGGAAAGATTTGGCCCTATTGTCACTGCTGAGCTGACAGATGGGCATTAAAGAAGAAGAGAAGAAGTATTACCAGGTGTAATACTTGCAGTGTACCTGATTATATTTAACAAAACTTACATGTTAAATGAACAGAGAAACACTTACCCCCTGGAAAGAATATGAAAATGAACAAGCAAACACTTCTATAAGTAAAACAGACATGCAGAGTGCAGATCACACAGCACTGCTTTACTTGCTCTGGGTGACAGGGCAAATATTAACCTGCACCACGGTTGAGTGATTTTTGTCCACAGCAATATCAACAACATTCTGTTCTGTTTTCCTCCCTCACTGCCTGTCAACTCCCACTGAAATTTTCTATATTTCAGGTGCTGACTCCAAAGTCGATGATTTGTGTCCCATTCAATTTAGTTCACGTGAAAATACTCATAGCTCCTTGCCATAAGTCAATGGATGATAATTGCATTGATCCATCTTGCAGAGGGCTAGGAAAGGGCAGCGTTCTGATAACTGCGTAACCGGAGGCTGCTGCTTGTTAAAATTAGTAAATTTGACTGACTGATTTGATTCCAATCAGCCTTGACAAAGCTATGCATAAAATAGGGAGGGTTAAATGTGCCAATAAATGAATTACCTTTATGTAACATTCCTGGTAGAGATATTGATGAGCATGCTATGGAACCTGCAGGTAAGGCAATTTGCCAACATTGCCTCTCCTTAATAGGATGGATGAATGGTTCAGGTAAAATAAAGAACCTGCCTAAACCTTCATTTAGTATCTGAGTATTTCATTTTTAAACTTAATGTTCTAAAAAGCTCAGTAAACTTTTCCATTACCACTGTCTTTTGCCACCTCTATGCTGTAAGATTCTGTCCAGGAAAGAAAGTAGAGATACCAAATATACCAGGAGAAAAACTATCCTTATGGAATTTCCAGACCAAAGAGGTTTGGATAAGTTTTAATATGATTTGGACAGCCCCCTAAAATTTTCAGTACTTTTGGAACTTAATCTTCAAACTTTATCATCTCCCGTCACTGCTTCTTAGTGCATGCAGAATTTTCACCATATTCAGATATGCATGAGTCACTATTTCCAGAGTATCAGAGAAGTTAAAGATGAAAAAGTGCAGTTCATCTCGGTACCATTGCAGGATAGTCTCTAGTATTTATCTAGTCTCCAGGAGCGAGGTGGCTTCCACCACTTTAATGGGGTGGGGGGAGGGAGGTTATTCTCCACTTTAATAGATATCTTCCTTATGAAAATATTTCTGATATTCTGCCTATCTTTTCCCTTTCTCAGTAGAGTCAGGCTCCAAACTCTTCCTGATCCAACACTAATTCCATAGTGAACATTTCAACATGAAAAATACTGACTGGCTGGCCCTGAGAAGTCATTCATCTATCCCCATGGCACTAGGCCATGTTCAAATATTGGAACTCGTTTTAAGGATGATGTAGCATGTCCCGCTCCACTGGACACTACTGGAGGAATCTCCCCTGCATACCCTCCCACACAAGCTAAGGCATCAATGCCCCAACCTGGCCCTATTTTCTTTGTTCCTCCACTGAAAGATTTCCAGATCATTGCTGGCGTTTTTCCATTTCCATGCAACATACAGAATCTGAGCATTCAGAGATACCCAAGACAAATGTTTTGAGCCAGAGTGAATTCAATGGTAATTGTAACCTTTTCAGTGCCTGTCTATTATGCAGGTAGTCTATTGTATTGAGAGTCTATAGGAACTTCAGAGTACTTTAATACTGCTAAAGGTGCTTTTTTCTTCACACTAATCTTCCTTTTCTGCCTGTTTGCTGGGCATACACAGAAATGGTCCTTTCCTCTTCTTAATTTTGATAATTTATTAAAACTTTCTTACCACAAAGGAGGGAAGATGAGCTGGAACATGTGTTTTTGCTCTATAGAGAATCCTCTGAAAAAAAGCCAGATAGAATGATTGTTGCAAAATCCATTATTCATTAAACTACTTCAGAACTTTTCTCATTAGATTAGATGATGAAAGAGGCAATGAAATTGCCTCTCTTTTAAAAGGGGAAGCGGGGCTCACTAAGAGAAATTACTGGCAATTTCCCTCTTCCTCTGAGGTACCTACAGACCCAGCAGACCTAAAATAATAGTGGAGACTCTAGCAAAACAGAAGATGAAGGTGGGAAGTTCTATCAGCCTATGATGCCAAATGTTCTATAAGATGTGTGATAGGATAGTAGGTTTAGTGCTGCAAAAAGTTATCACACAGATGTCTCAGGCAGTTGTATTAGGTGACCTCTTAGTCACTGTGTAATAGGGTCTGGAGGTGCATCTCTGTGAGCCAATGAGTGGCCAGCTGAGCTGAATGTGTTAATTTATGCTTGGTGAATCAGTCATGCTTGAATTATAACTAGACTTGACACCTGTTAGGACTCTTTAAAATATGAGGGAAATGGCCATGCCCATAAGTGTGCCCCTTTACCACCCCAGTGTGCCCCTTTACCATCCCTCCTTCCCATATTGGTGCACAGTGTCTATTATGTCTCATTTGAAAAGGCTATACATGCCCAGAAGAGCCTGAAATTCCATTTTTAGATGTCTAAACTGCCAATTTTTCTTGCACAAACTCATGAAAATTCTGGACATAATCTTTACACCCTGTCCCCACCAAAAATCACAAAATTTCCAAGAGGCAATTCAAACTTCAGGGTTCAGTCACCTGCTTTGTGACATCCCTTCTCCCTCCTGTACCTAGTCTCCCTGCCTGTGTTATACACAGGCCTTCTATTGATGCTCATTTTCTTTGTATCTACATGCCTTCCAAACATTAATGACATAACCCTTCCAACATCCCTGGGAAGCAGGGCAGTTCTAAGTGCATTTTACAGATGGAGATGCTGAGGCAGAGAGAGATTAGTAGCCTGATTTTAAGGATTGCCAAGCACCTGCAGGTCCAATTAATATAAATCAGAAGCTGGGGTGCTCAGCACCTCTACAAATCATAGTATGCATAGAGCTGGGTGAATAGCCGATTTTTTGGTCAGTTGGCAATTTCAAATACCGGAAACATTAGTTTTGATTTCAACCATTATTATTAATTATTATTATTATTTTACAATCAAAAACATTTTAAGGAAATGTTGAAACAAAAGTCATTACAAGAGAAAAAAAATCAAATCATTCTATATTGAAAATGTCAAAAGGTAACATTTTGATTCCTTTTCCCCCTCCCCCAACTGAACAATTGGACAAAAATCAACACAAATTTGCAAAATGTTGCAGTTTCACCAAATCTGCATTTTTTCACTGAAATAAGTTTTGAAAGAAAACTTTCACTCAGCTCTTGTCACGAGGCCCCAATTCTGCACTCTGACTTACAGCATATGCAATTTCTATTGATTTCAGTGGAAGTCATATGGGTGTTTTTCAGAGCTGTGCATTGCACATAAAATATTACTAGAACGGCATCAAATGACTGTTCATTTTAATGTGGTCATTTCCTTAAAGGCAAATTGTGCCAGGCTTTGTAACTTTGCTGAGTACTAACTCTCAAGCTAGTAGCCCTCACAGTTTCAATGGAACAATTTAAGGAGTGCAGTGCTATTCACAGTGAGTAAAGGTTCAAGAAAAGGGCTGTCAGTGATCAGTAAAGCCTTTTAAATGATAATTAAAAGCCAGACAGAGGGAATAGGCCCCATCCCCTTGTAAATAAATAAGTTTTGAAATAATGCTGATCCTGATTTCTTATCATTATTTCAGTTGGAAAACAGGAGGTTTTTTATAAGAAGCAAACACAAACATGCTCAAGGGCATCTAGATTAACTGTAACTATATATTGGTAATTAATTATGGGTTTATTGATGTTTATTAAATTCAGGTAAGATGCAACTTACTTGATTCTCAACCTAGGCCCATGGGGAAATAAACATACTTGTGTTCTACTGCTCAGTGGCGAATTGGCCAGGCATCGTATTTTTGCTGTTTTGAGATAAAAGAGATTGTAGCAGTCTAAGAACTATTGACTAGTTTTGTGTCGAACTGGAGTGAAATTTTCAATAATAATGTTGAATGTCTGGAGGAGAAAGCACAAGGCAATTCTTGAAGACGATCATAAATTAATGCATGAAGATTGGTCTGCTATTCCTTCCCATCCTTGGGATAATAGAGAAGGTAAGGTGCTTATAGTAAGTGACATGAAATTGAATTGTTAAAAGAAGAAAATTAGGATAAACCAGAGACCCATGACCTCTTAACTCATTGGTTAGAGTGAAGAGCAACTGGTAAACAGGTGATTAATCAAAATGTACAGTGTACAGGAATCTCATTATTTGCTGACTGTGTTTCATAATTTCAAGTTTTGTCTGAAAGATTGAAACAAATTTTCAGGTAGGGCCTGATCCAAAGTGTATTGCATCCAATGGGGTCTTTCAGATTACTTCAGTGAATTTCAGACCAGACCCTTAATGGAGATTAGAAGAGTAAAATGGTATGCAAGGGATACCCCCATTTTTGAGTAGACCACATATCAACAGAGAGACTGCCTCATTGGCCATCTTCCCTCCCATTTCCAGTTCTGCAAATTACTTAACTTTTCCTGAGAAATCAAATACCATTCCTGTGGCAACTACAATTACTCACATGGAAAATCAGTAGCAGCAACACATGTGGTTTTAGTGGTCATTAATGCGACTCGCCATGGAGGAGGGGCCAGGATCAGCTGGCCAGCAAGATCTCCAGACTGCCAGTGTGATCCACGGATCACAGATTGCAAACTTCCACTCTTTTTCCACTCTGCTTTGAAAATATGCTGTACTCTTCTTTTTAAATGTATCTATAGATTAAACAAACTCTCCTGTCATACTAACACAGTTTAAAATATACCTACACTTGAAATTTTTTTTTGTTCATAAGTGACACATGAATAAATGGACATTGATTATGTCTACCTTTTTTCTATTTTTGATTCCTTTTCTTTTTCTCAGATTTATCAAATTGGCCATCTCCAGGCATGCTACTAATAAAATGACACTAAAATAAATCACTGTATTGAGTTTACTCCTACATGTTAATAATGGGCGGGATTTTCTATAGCACCTGTGGGATTTGTGCTCCTAAATATTTTAGGTGTTTGTGAAAATTCCACCTATATTTGACAAATTCAATGGAACGAGTACAGCGGAAAAAGGCTAAACTTATTCATATTCAGGGAGCAATGAGTCTTATTGCAATCTGAATTATTTATTGGTCAGATCTGCTTTTCTCTTATTTATTCTGTTCTATAAGTAATATCTTGACAACAGTATATACAGCATGGTCTCATGTAATCTATCAAAGAAGAAAGTCTGACAATTTAATCCCTAATGAGGTAAATTCAGATCACCCAAAAGCAACAATGTCATATATTGCACTTATATTGCCTTAGCAAAACTGGAAGAATATGGATTTTCTCCTCTTCTCTGCCTCCTATATTCCAGAATATCTTTTTGCTTCCAGGCTGCCTGCATAATCCTTTACTTATGTATAGTGGATGTAAAAGTTACTATTAAGGATTTTCAAAACTACCAGAAGAATTAATGAAGACAATGGAAATGTTCTTAAATTATAGTCTGAAATATTTAAGCATTTGAAAAGGGAGGCTAAATTTATGTTGTAATGCCAATTCCAGAAATGCAGTCAGTTTATCATGAGTCATTTTCTGGTAATCCCTGAAGTATGGAAATTATACTTTAATATCATTTTCCATAACATTGATTTTGCAATGGAGAAAAATGCTGAGCCTGATTCACCACTCAATTACATAAGTGTGATACCTTTTACTTCGATGGAGTCACATTGGCATAAAATTAGTATAACAGAGTGCAAAGTCTGATCCACTCTCTCTAAATAATTAGACCAGTTAGTTCTTAAGCTCTTTTTTTCTTTTTGCAATTCAGAATTTCTTATCATCTAAATGTACTGGCAAAATTATCAATGGGCACTACTAAACAAACCTAATCTGGATTCAACAGGTTGAACTCCACTTGAAGGGTCTACTAGAAGACAAAGTTGTTTCTAATATAACATTAGAAAAGTTTTTAAGAGAGTGACACATAATAATTTACTAGTGCTAGGACTGGGAGAGAAGGCTGCAAAGGGCACTGATTATAAGAACACATTCAGGAAAAGCCATTGATACTGTTGCAGGGCAAGCATGCCCCATCCCCTTATGGGGTGGGGTAAAGGTTGTTATAGCCTTGCAACTAAATCTGCCCAATCCGCCTTAGTCTCAGGGTGCTTTGGCCCAACATCCACAGTCAAAGGTGGCTGCCCTCTCCTTCGGGGCTGTGTGGCCTAACAGCCAGAGCCAATAAGGCTGCCCACCTCAGCAGGAGTGCGTGTCCTAGTGGCCAGTCAGGGAAGTGGGTCACCACCTGGGGTGCATGGTGGTTGGGAAAGGGGGACCTGGGCCCTCCCTACACCACTTGGTCCCAGAGCAGGGCCCTGGCAGGGGCGAGCGTGCTCGTCACTCAGTCGGTGGGGATCTGATCGAAACGTGCTGATGCCACCCAGTGCAATGACTAGTCCCATGAGCTACTTCCTATCCCTGATGCAGTGGTCTGGTTTCTTTGGGCCCCTTAGCCTGTTCGGCTCCTGGTAGCTCCAACCTTCTTTGGGGGTCTGCAGGTACCTGGGTATCAACCAGGATCTTGGTGCCTCTGACTTTCATGGTCTGGGGCTTCCACAGCTTCCAGGTAGAGCATCTTCCTCATTCCTCAGTGGTCAACCTCAACTGAGCCAAGCTGCTCCCTTTTATACCTGGCTTCCAGCTGGAGCACGCCCAGCAGGGTCGAGGAGGCGTGGCCTCCATGGCCCTTAGGGTGGAGTTAATCCCTGCAGGGTCAGTGCAGGGCAAGACGCTCTGTCACAGATACATAGTTGTCTATAATTGTCCAATGCTATTCCTCTCCCACCCCCAGAAAAAGACACAGGGGGAACAGAATAAAGAGTACTCATGTCCTAGTTAAATGTGGCACAGAACTTTTATCTCATACTTAGGTAAGGCCAACAAACAAATATTTTACCCAAGGACAGGCAGTGCCTCGTGCATGAAGACTTATCCCTTCCTTCCAAATAATATTCAAAAAGGAATAATATGAACAGATATAAAGGAATAACTTTGGCCCTAACAAGCAGCTGGAATGTGATACAAGCCTGTGGATTATTGCTGGCACACTTGACTGTAGGAGGAGAGTAGTCCCAGGTTCAAAAGTAGCCGACAAGCAATAGTCCCTTGTTATGAAGTCATTTAGGTTTTTGTCATCTTCCTCTGTTGCTGTTTGCTGCTATTCAATACTTTTTTCCATGGCATGAACACTACTTTTCAACTTGTTTTTATAATGCGCTTAAATAGATAAATCTATCCAGGAATAAACCAATGTATTTAGAGCAATAACGACATGCCTTGGAGCTGCTACATACAATATTTATGTAAGGATTCTTTTCCCCTACAATAATAGCATTGGAGACATTCAGTGAGCATATTGAGTACATTTGGTAGGTAGTCTCAGGGGTCAAGGCTCCTGCATTAATGCTGTGTCAGTGTTTGGTCAGGCTTTAAAGCTCTGAGACCAGTCTCAGTTCAGAGGAAGGCTTGATGTCTGAGGCTGCTGGCTGGCTAATTTAAATGAGTTTATTTTTAAAGTAAGCATCCTGTGCAGGCTGCATATGTAACAATGGACATTTAAGGTTTACAATTGCATTTGTTTTGCCATTTACATATTCTCCCTTTTCAGTGTGGAGTCATAGCACTTTCTTGGCATCCAACGGCAGAAGCCATTTTCACATTTGAGAGACCCACTCCAGTCCAAAGAAGGCAGCTACTGTCCATGGATTCTGTGCAGGACTCCTGGACTCTGCATCCATGGAGAACGGTTGCTTTTCTGAAGCAGGAACACCCCAATAATGCCTAATTCTGGATTTTATTTTACCTGTTTTCTCAAAAGTGGACTCTGAATCTGCCCAGCATGATCAGAAGCTGTCTTTACACTTTCTGATAGTGCTGTATAACCATTTTCCGTCACTAAACTTTATTGATTCCTCTGTATCCACTTCCATCACCTACCACAGTTCTGGCCTAACAATTTGGAAGAAGATTATTGAGCTGATTCTTCAGGGTACTTCAAGTGTAGGGTCCAGCATTCTCATCGCTTGTTCTGCTTATAACCACCCACATTCTATTTTTTCTCTCTTTCTCTCATCATAGAAATTCCAAGCACTTAGAACATTTTATGAACCCTAAATAATTATCTGTCCTATCACACCTATTGAGTAGATTAAGTATACACCCTCATTTTAGAGAGACGGGACTTAATGCAGAAAGGTAAGATTACTTGGCTAAGGCCACATAGGAAATCAGATTAGAACAGAGGATTTGCTTGGTCCAGTAAAGCATACAACCTCTAGAACTATTAACTACACCTGCATCTGGCCACAGGCTGCCAGCTCAGCAGTTAATCCATCTCTCCTGCCAGTGACGGGCACCTGCAGTTAAGAAGCGTGTTGTGATTTGCCTAGCTTCATTATTGCAGGCTGTAGAATCCTCCCCTGAACTGCATCTAGGGCTTTCTCCACCCCACAAATCAATTAGTTTCAAGGGCCACAGAGGACATTTTAAAAGAGCAGTATTCCAGTATTGTTCTGCTGACAGCTCCATCCTAGATGCCGCCACGAGAGACCCATGCATCTCAGCCATTTAGTATAATATTGCTGGAGGCAGCAAATTGGCTATCTGAAACGGTTACTCTGTCTAGCTCTGGGAATGGGCATTTCAGCAAGGGAAGTAAACTGTTTGGGTCGTATCTTTAGAACCCTGCAAATCTGCAGGTATCCGCTTTATATCCATGGACCATTTTTGTGGATAGCTGCTTGGATGCAGATACACATTTTGTATCTGTGCTGAGCACTGATGGTAACAGCTGGGTGGGCAGCTGTGAGGAACTGCAATGCGGACCCTCCACCTACCCAGGGCATGAGGCCTGGGGCTGCTCGGGCCTCCCCGCCCAGGGCAGGTGGAGGGTCTGTCGTGGCTCCCCACAACTGCCTGCTTGGCTCTTATCGTGGCCGGGCTGTGGCTCTGAGTCCGCCCCGCAAGCCAGAGCAAAGTCAGGGAGAGCCATACTAGCAGCTGTGGGGAGCCACAGCAGACCCTCCATTTTTGTATCCATGCAGGGCTCTACATATATCAATATATGTCTGCCCAATGCCTGTCAGAGTGGGAACACTGACTGAGGCCTAACAGTGCAACCACAAGATACATATGTAATAATATGGGTGTCGTGTATGGCTTAACAAGGGTTGTTTGTTTTTTTCAAAAATCCAATACAAAACAGAGAATGGTCAGGTGGGTGATTGGAGGAGTACTGTAATGTTTCCAAGGGCATTGTCCTACTTGTGAGTCACCCACAGAACAATTATGGCCTCATAGGAGGAATAGGCAGCTAAGGTAGATGAACTTTTAAAATGGTGAGTCAGATTTTAGTTTCAATCACACTAACATAACTCTGTTAACACTGATGCAATCCCTTTGGATTTTCAGTGCTGTAACTGAGTGTAGAAGCAGAAGATTTAATGGACTTAATTTTAAGCTGCTGTGTCCAATATTAAAAAAGAAAAGTGAGGGAAGAAGAAATACAACAGAATATTTTGATTTACCAGCAGAACTGTGGTTAAATAAAATGTTTTTCTAAGTTTTTTATGTGGTATCAGCAGGGCTTGAAAACCTCTATAATTGCACGTAAATATGGGACTTCAATAAATCTGAGTCTAACCAGCCAGCTGATGTCCTCTGTCAGCTACATTCATTTGTTATTATTTTCTAATATATACCTCTTCTTTTATTTCCCCTTCCCCTATGTTTTCTCTCTGCCCTTATTTTGGATCACACATTTTCTTGTTTCCTGCTACTGCAGATAAAAAGTAAAAGCTAGTAAAACATCTTCCCTTTGATGAGATATCATTCCTTAACTGCATTTTGTTTTCCTTCATTAGCTCAAATCTCTGCAAGTTCTTACAGGGAATTTTTTCAACTTACCAAATTAAGGATAAAATACATTTTATTAGGTTTGCTACCAGAACAATGTTACATCTAGAGGACTGAGTGCTATGGCACCTGTTTGGTTTGGCTAGGCTAATCGGCCTCTAAGCCCAATAACGGACTAATTTTAAAAAAACCCACAAGGCTGAGAGTTGTTTTGCAAAGTTATTCCTCCTAAATTTTTAAGGCTGACATATTTTATGAGACTCGACAAAATGAAGCAATAAAAACCTCTACAAGTTACAGTACCAAATATCTAATTTT
Source organism: Caretta caretta (assembly GCF_965140235.1). Classification (NCBI taxonomy): domain Eukaryota; kingdom Metazoa; phylum Chordata; order Testudines; family Cheloniidae; genus Caretta; species Caretta caretta. The sequence goes on along the minus strand of NC_134214.1, from coordinate 69,080,784 downwards.
GCACTTGCAATCTTTAGAATATGTGTCTCCAAGATTTCAAGAATTTAGTTCTTTTATTAAGCCTCTGCCATGATTTAAAAGGAATAGACCTGGACAGACCATTTAAGATAAGTCTCAAGAGAAAATACACTGAGATCAATACAAATTAATTTAATATCAGACAAATATTAGTTACGATTTTCTTTCCATCCTCATTAATATATATATTTCAGAAGTATTTCAGACTTGCCTTTTTGATGACTTTCTCTTTTAATTTCAGGTTTATTAACTCAATGTAAAATCTACTTTTCCAGAATCAAATCAAGGAGTAAATTGTTCATTCAGGTGAAATGAAGGAGAGGGAGAGATGTGAAATCAAACCCACAACTCAAAGAGAGTGCACACAGCTGCAGTTCAGTTTCTTGCCCACCCCCACGCCATTCTATTCGATACAGAAGAACTTGCAGCAGATCATGCATCTTTTACTGTAGCCTGACCCCCCAAAACAAGGCCATGCACTCATATTGTGGAGAGCTCTGCCAGTGATACATGGCTGATGGAAAGCACCACAGTTTGCCTCCACCTTCTCCTCATAGCCACATTTCTAAACAGGACCAGAATGGGGATTGAGACATACATTGCACCTTGCGTTGGGATGAATTTGAAGCATACAGGTTTCCTATAGTGAAAAAGAAAAGAAAAGCATAAATAAATTTACAGTGGGAAAAATTGGCATGCACAACACATTACAACAATTAAGATTAAAGGATCTCAAATTCTGGATCCAATTCTCATCTTTGTAAATCTCTAAAGTCAAGAGAATTACTATAGAGTTATAGCAGTGTAACTGAGATAAGAATTGGCCTCTGTGCATTGTTATAAATCTGAACCATAGTCATCAGGCTCTTCAAGGAAAAAAGAGAAGAAAGAAGTTAGGAGAAAAAGGAAAACTCATCCTCTTTGCTTGTCAAGCTATTGCAAATAAGGCTTTTGTATGTTTCTAACTTCAAATAATTACAAGCACTGACATTTAAAACAAACATAGATGCTACTTTAAAATAAACATTACTTTGAAAGAAACCAATAAATTGAACACAGTGAAGTATCCTCTAATGTATTTTGTCATTACTTTGGGTAGCATTGCACTTGATTTTGAACTATGCCGTTTTAGGGGTCGCCAGTTTCACTAGAATTCCAGCAGTGATCCAGGAAGCAATCAATGCTATCTGCCAGCTTTGCTCCCAGGTTCCGTATGGATTAGCAAGAACCAAGCAGAGCTGGTGTCACTTTTGCTTCTCCTTTGCTTACTTTGTGCAAGACTTGGATTCTCTTTAGTCATTTTATTTTCCTTATATACTGTGCATCTCATTCCATGGGGAGGGGAGGGGGGACATCACTGCTGCGGGTGAATGGGAGTGATACCTAACATAAAAAGGTAAATGAAATGTAATTTACAATTTGGTCTCAATCACACTAACATAACTCCATTAATGCTGATGCAATCCCTTTGAATTTTCAGTGCTGTAACTGAGTTTAGAAGCAGACTCACTGCTCCTAATTGAGCTGATGTGTCTAATATTTTAAAAAGTGAGGCAAGAAGAAGAGATACTACACAGTTTTCATTTATGCTTGTCACTCCCAACAAATACAAGGGCAGACCACCAGAGAACTAGTAACAGTCCTGTCTCATGTACTCATGGCAATAGCTGCACTGTATAAGGAAATAACTTGTAGAGGAAATGGCAGGAGTATTGCCATTACCCTCCTGCAGAGATTCCACTGTAGGAACGCATCTTTAAAGTTTGTCTGATTAATAAGAGCCCTGGCTGTGTGGATGAAGAGCATCTCCTGGTATCAAGCTCTCACAGTCTGTATTTTTGGGGGTTATGACAGTTTATGGTGCTGCTTCATTACAGGCCTGCCATTCCCAGGGGCATTGCCTGACTTGTATGTTGAAATTAGAATAAAAATAGAATTATCAGACACATAGATGAACATTGTATGTTGGGGAAGAATCATTGCAATTGTTGTAAAGAGAAATTATGCCTCTCCAGTCTATTAGAATTCTACGAGTGGGGTCAACAAGCATGTGGACAAGGGTGACCCAGTGGATAACACAATTCCAAAGTGTTGGAATTTTAGAAAGTCTTTGACAAGGTTCCACACCTACACTCTTAAGCAAGGGAAGCAGTCATGGGAAAAGAAGGAAAGTCCTCTCGTGAATCAGTAACTGGTTAAAAGACAGGAAACCAAGGGTAGGAACAAATGTCAGTTTTCATAGTGAAAATAGGTCAATAGCAGGGTCTCCCAAGGATCTGTACTGGGAGCAGTGCAGTTCAACATATTCATAAGTGATCTGGAAAAAGGGGTAAACAGTGAGGTGGCAAAGTTTGCAAAGGAAATAAGATTACTCAAGATAGGTAAGTCCAAAGCTGCCTATGAAAATTTTCAAAGGGATCTTACAAAACTGGGTGACTGCGCAACAAACTGGCAGATGAAATTCATTGTTGATATGTGTAAAGCAATACACCTGGAAAACACATACAAAATGATGGGGTCAAAATTAGCTATTACCACTCAAGAAAGATCTTGGAGTCATTGTGGATAGTTCTCTAAAAACATCTACTCTATGTGCAGTGGCAGTCAAAACGGTAATAATGTTAGGAACAATTAGGAAAGGGATAGATAATAAGACAGTAAGTATCATAATACCACTATATAAATCCATGGTACTCCCACACCTTGAATACTGCATGCAGTTCTGGTTGCCTTATCTCAAAAAATATACTAGAATTGGAAAAAGTACAGAGAAGGGCAACAAAAATGATTAGGGAGTGTGGAACAGCTTCCATAATAGGAAAGATTAAGAGGACTGGGACTGTTCATCTTGGAAGATATGGTGCGGTGGGGGGAAGGGAAGAGAGGACAAGGTCTACAAATTGAACACGGAGGAGGGGGAGGAGTGTCTCCTGCTTACAAGCAAGCAGCCTGATCACACCCCCCATGCAGCTGCCAATCATGGAGGCAGGTACCACAGCTGCAACCCAATAGAGGAAACAAGGCCTGCTAAAAAGGCGTCAATACAGAGAAGGAAAAGGAGGCAGAAAGGTCCAGGATAAGGAAGGGCTGAGAGCCCTATACCAAGTTGCTTCCAAGAAAACCGCCAGGAGACTACAAGCCCTAAAAATTGAAGGGCTAATAGATTTAATTGGAGGTGAGGGTCCAGGAACTGACCTGAGAACAAATGAAGGATGGTCAGTCAGGAGAAGCAGAAACCCCTCAAAAAACCCACAACAAGTGACAGGGGGATATGATAGAGGTCTATAAAATCATGAATGGTGTGGAGAAAAAGTGTTATTTATCCCTTCACATAACACAATGCAGTAAAAGGGGTTACTCAGGGAAATTAATAGGCAGCAGGTTTAAAACAAACCTATTTCTTCACACATTGCACAGTCAACCTGTGGAACTTATTGTCAAGGTATGTTGTGACGATCAAAAGTATAACTGGGTTAAAAAAAGAATCAGATGAGTTCGTAAAGGATAGGTTCATCAGTGGCTATTAGGCAAGATGGTTAGAGATGAAACCCTACGTTCTAGGTGTCCCTAAACCTCCGATTGCCAGAAGCTGAGACTGGATGTCAGGGGATGGATCACTCAATTGCTCAATTTGTTCATTCTGAAACATGTGGCACTCGCCACTATCAGAAGACAGGATACTGGGCTAGATGACCCAGTATGGCCTCTCTTATGTACCTGGGAGTGACTCTTACCCACAGTGTATAACATCTAACAAATGTTTCCTCCTTCTGGATTGGGTTGGCACTGTAAATGAATTGAGGACACTGAAGAAAACTGTAATATTCCAAGGCACTAGGTAAATAAGGAATGCAGTCAAGCATAATCAGTAACAGCTTTTGTTTAATTTTGTTCTCCCCTTTATGGTGGCAGAAAAGTAAAATATATGCAGCAGCCTGAGCTGCTGGACGCAGTCTGAGAGCTATACATTGCCAGACTCTGGAAAATACCTTTAGCTTCCATTAAATGATTTTCAGTGTGTCCCAAATGGTAAGTACCCACTACATACTGTAGATGTGTAAAACAGCCTTCAGATGCTGAAATTTGCAGTTAATCAGGTAACAGTCCTACACTGTTGGTAGATACTGTGCAAAAGACAGAAAACCTTTGAATTCTGGCTCAGTTATTGGATTACTGCATAACATTTAGACAGCAAATTTAAATGCTTAGTACATTTCCTATAAGAAATATCCCTCTCTAGTTACTTAATTTATACACTGATCAACCCATTCTTTTATTTCAGTAGAAATATCACAGAGATACTGATGAAAAGTATTTGGTTAATAATAAAATAGAAGACAAAAGTCATGGGAATGATAACATGTTTGAAAAGTTCTGTGGAAAATGTAATGCTATTTAAAAGGAAGACAAATGTTTGATGTATATTAAAAAAAACCTCTCGATTTCAGTCAATATTAATATCTAATTGATGAAGTAAAAGCTTCTGGTATTTCTCTTTGAAATGAATGGACACAAAAATGTTCAAAAGAAATCCTTTATAGATGTCATATGTGGCCACATCAGAAAGCTTAAGAAATTAAACTAAATCAGGAGAGCGTTAATACTGACTTGACATAGAGACATTGATTTGTAGAGATTAAACTGTTAACAAAGGTACCAAACAAAAATGCCATTTTCCAAAACACTGATCAATCCCATCAAAACCACGTGATTGTTTAATAAAAATAGGATACAATTATATCTTGGGACACCCTTTGTAATTAACAATAATGTTTTAACACTTATAAAGATCATTTTACACAAATATCTTGATGCCTGTTAAAAATACGTATAAATAAGTCTCACCATGCTACCTGTAGGAATTCTACTCTATATATGTTTTTATACCACACTCATCACTGTAGTGCAGGGGTCTCAAAGTCCCAGCCCATCTGCGGCTTGAGAACCTCCCCACTGTGACCCGCGGAGGAGAGACGCATGCAGACATGGTGCCAGCAATGTCTCCTGCAGGTGTCGCGCCCCCCTCCGCAGGTCCCATTGGCTGGGGGAGAGGGACAGAGAGGGACAGACAATTTACCTTAGGGCCATCACTAGTTGCCAGGCAAAGTCAGCCCTGGAGGTAGCATCATTAGTTGCCGGGCAGAGTCAGCCATGGAGGCAGTGTCACTTTTTTCTACAATGAATATAAACAAGTCAAAATGCTGAACACGACTATCGGATGCACACCTTGCTGCAATCCTGAAAGTTTCAACTGTTCAGTCACTGAGGCGAAACATCAACAAACTGACAGAACTGAAGCATTGCCAGGTGTCTGGCAAACACTAAAAACTCTCTGGCAGGTGAAGAATTGTATGACAGAAAAGTTGTGTGACAGTTTATTATTTCTAAGAAATTTGAAACAAAAAAATACAATGTAAACATTTTCTTTTCTGAACGCCATCTATGGTGACATTATTGGGCCGCTGGGAGGATTTGAGGACTGGCACTGGCCCTAAGGTAAATTGAGTTTGAGACTCCTGCTGTAGTGCCTTCCAGTAGTGCAGTAGTTAACTTTACAGATAGACCAAATGAAGCACATAAAGGTTAAGGTCTCTGTTTTCTGAAGTGACAACTGATTTGGGATATCTCAACATGAGACCTTAAGTGGACTTGATTTTCATTAGTATTGAGCACCCATCCTCCAAAAATCAAGCCCTTTTACGATGTCTCAAATTGGACACCCTAAAATCACTAGTCATTTTTGAAAAAAAGTTAGGCCAAATGACTTGCTCTTCATCACACAATTAGTAGCAGAGCCACTCGAAGAAGAATGGATTCCGAGGGCCCAGACTCTCATTCCCCATTACTATCAAGCAGGCCTCCCCAAACAGAGGCTCCAAAAAGCCAAGCCATCAAGCATTGTAGAGCACTCTTTGAGGCTAGGAAACAAAGGGTGCTTTGGAGAGTCACACTCAAAGCACATTTTAAGTCTCTCCAGTGATGGGCATATTCAGTTAAATAATCCCCTCAGAGAAGCAAAATTGCTTTGTGTAATTATGCCTGACTAACCTAGCTGACAAAATTGATTAGTTAGCTGATATCAGGATAACAAGCTGAAGATATAAAGTGTTACATGATAAGTTTAGAGACTATTATTTTAATTACACATTTACAATTATTCTCACGCTGTAATGACTGGGGTGTCGCCAGTCAGACCTATGGGTTCAAGGCAGGTGCCAGACTAAGGATCAGGGCTGGAGACAGAGTCAGGGTAAGCCATAGAAGAAGGGACCTAGAACAAGGCAGGAAAGCAGGAACCAGGAACAGACAAGGGGTCTAGGATAAGGAGTACAGCAATGGAGAGTCATGTAAGCAGGAAGGATCTACCATAGCAGTCAGCCAGGGATTCCTCCCATTGTTCAGACAACTTCCTGTGCCTCTTCCCAGTTTTAACGGCTGGGGAGCTCTATTTTAAGGTGCTGGACATTTCCTCCAATCAGGAGCTTTGGGACAGGACCCTTTGAAGGCTAGCACTTCAGTGGTTCTGTTTTCAGGTTGCTCTGATGAGCTGCTAGGTGGTGGTCTTGGCCTTGGCCTTGGCACTGCCTGTGGGCTTGGGTTCGAGGCCCACAATCCCTCACATCCTCTTGGCCAGCACTTGTCCAGATCACCATTGATGTAACGTTTCTTCAACAGCTGAACAGATAGTCATTATAGGATACAACACTTCTTCTTGAGTTCAGTCTTTCAGCCTCATTATCTTTGCTTCAAATGTTTTTAATTTAATTTCTCTCATGCAAAATCCTACATGGCATGTTTACTACTGCTTTCAGGGCTACTAGCTGATTAAAGCAGGCCATGGTGCACTTAATAGAACACTCAGGGCAATTACCCTAGAAAGTCCTGCTACTTTGCCTAGCATCTTTATAACATTATAAAGAATTCAGGGTGCAATTGCTGCTCTTTAATGGAATCTTTTTCACAAATAGATAAAAGAGGATCCATTAAATAAAATTATTCAAATTTCATGGAAAAAAACACTCAACTCCCCTTCCCATCCAGAGGTTTTATTTTGCCAGAGTGACAGCTGGAAAGATCAACAGGCAAGCATAAGAGCAAAGAAAAGGCAATAAGAGCTGGCTACCTCTACTGAGCATGAAATGACTTTGTGGATGTGAAAATCTCAAAATCCTTTTCTGGTTGATGAGAATCTCTGTTCTCTTACACATGCCACTTGACTTTCTCAGCTCCCCAGCCACTCTGCTTCCCCCTCTTTGTAATTCTTCTGGTTGTTCTAATCACATCTTTCTGCTATTCCACTACTACTGTTTCAGCTCTTCCAGTGACACCAGGCCTTATCTTCAATTCTCCTTTACCACTCTGAGCCTTTTGGCTTTCTTATCCTCTCAATCTCAAACGTCTTTTATACTCTTGGCTTTCATAGCTATTTTTGGTTTACCATAATTCATTCCCTTTGCTTTCAGTGTGTTTCCTAATATAAAAGCAGAAAAATAAGGGCAAGAAGATTAAGGAATTTGTAGTAAGAAATTACAGTGACTCCAAGTGGGAGATAAATTATGAAAAGGTGGTTTTCAGTCTCCTCACAGTACTGGTCATGTTTCCTGTAACAGTGATATAGACTAAGGCATAGATCCACAAATGGATTTAGCTCCCTAAGCACCAGTTTTAACCACCCAAGTCCTGGTTTTAGGCACCCCTGTGATTGACAAAATCCCTGCTTCACTGCTGCCAATCTTTGCAGATGCTTAAATTCACTTGGCACCTAAGGTTTCACTGTAAGAGTTCCTTAGAGAACTAAATTTCTGCCTCTGTGCTGCTGCCTCACTCCAGATATCTGGATGCCTATCTTCCACCTAAGCTTCATCACAGTTCAGGGAAGGATGAATGGTGGAAAGCCTAACTCTTCTGGGAGGCCTGATCCAGTAGGCATGCACAGAGCATGGATTGGGCCCATTCAAAATCTGGGGGAATAGGAAGGAGGTTATGCCACATCCCTTTTAGCTCAGTGGTAAGAACACTCATCCAGGATGTGGGAGAACCACCTCTCTCAATCTCTCCTGCTGAAGCAATTCCCCTTTGGATAAATACTTAAACAGTGATTGGGCCAGAGAGAGAGAAAGTCTCTGCAGTCTGGTGGTTAAGGCATATACTGGGAAATAGGACACCCAGGGTCCAGTCCCTCTCCTCCTATGTCTCCTTAATTATTTATCCAAAAAGTGGAACAACTTCAGCAGGAGAGATTGAGAGCAAATAGTTTCCATGGATACTTCTAAGATTACACTTAGAAATATTTTTCTCATGATACAAGGCTGAGAAGCTCAACTATTATAATTATTTTCAGTACCTTGAAGATCTGATACAGAAACTAAACTCAAATCTACACACAAAAATTAAAGAAATTCCAGAATATAGTTTGCTGTGGAAAATAGAGAAGGCAGTACTGTGACACTTGTGGTCTTTTAATTAAAGGTAAGTAAGCTGAAGTGTTTAAGAATTATGCTAAATTTGTAGTCTACATGTTTTTAATTTATCTGAAGATTGACTGGGAGGATTTGTGAAATCCTTTCTATTAGTGATTTCAATCCTCCCCTTCAAATACTTTGTATCCTAACAGATTTCAAATCAAAGCTTTTGGTAAAATCCATTTCACATAATGGTATATTTCTTTTCATAAGTTAATCACGAAAGAATATGAAGCCAGATCTGGGGGAATAAATTGTAGTATACTGCTCAAAAATCAAAATGTATTCATCTCCAGACACATCCAAATCTACACAGACTCAGAGGGAGAAGCTATTGTTGCTAACAGCCAAATTCCTTAAAGCCTTCACGCTTGAGAGGCTAGTCAATGAATGGTTTTAACAGTCACAGTACACAAGGGTAGAACACGTTCTTGTTTTCATGTTAATTTTTCTGTTTTCCGGAGAAAGTAAAAAAAAATATTAAGCAAAGCACATTTTAGTCTCTTTTCAATATAGTTCATTTCAACATGTTTATATCCTTTTTATACAGATTGAGGGGAACTGCATACAGTTTTCCACTTTTGCTGGCAAACACTGTTCTTCCTCTAGACGTAAACGTTTGCAAGTGGCCCATTTAAAGTGATTTTTGTGTCATTACTTTATCGTACATACAAATCAATCACTGTTCTGCATACCACAATTGTAAGAAAAGCACAATTTTTAAACAGAATAAAAATTACAATCAACATGATGTGTTGTTTCAATGTATTACTTGCAGCAACAAATATTATTGTTGAAAATGTTAAGGTGTAGGTCCCTATAAATGGGTGGACCCCAATTGACTCCAGTGCAGCCCTGCATGGTTCCAGAGGTCAGGACAATAGCATCAAGGTGATAATCTAAATAAACGGTAACAAAAAGAAGCTTTGATTTCTTTTAAAGATAGTCACAGAAAATAACTGGCCTGATTTCCATAGGGGAAAAACAATCACTACTAAAAGCTCCCCTACGACAAGTCATTCAAATCAAAACATACAAATGTATAGCTTTAGAGTTTCACATCCAACCCTCTGTATTATTTTAATAATTTTTACAGTAATGACCTTGAATTATATTTAAAAACTTCAGTTACTTTCATCATGTGTTTTATAGCAAATCCAAATATTACTTGATTTCAACTATTGCTTTTCTGCTCATTTTGTATTGTCTCAATGCCTGCAATGTTAAACTTAAGCATTTTAATGCTTCTAACTACCAAAGTATATTTCCTAACTCTTCCTACGTTTGCTTTCATCACTCATAAGACACTTCCAAACTTGTATCCAATTTACTGTATCTGGTTCAGCTGCTAGGACTAAATTTGTGATTGCCTCTCTCCAGTGTCTTGTTTGTTGATTAACTAAGATGACAGCATTGCAAGACTGTACCTCTTGAAACCTGTCATATTTCTTGATCATTTCTCCATTCTTATTCCAGACAATGTCAAGATAAAATTCACCGGTGATCAAGTTTCTGCTCTTTCATTAGGACTCCCTTATCAATACAAACATTTCCTGCTCTATCTCCTTACACTGCCCTGGAGGTTTATAATAGCTTTATGTTATTTTTTAAACCACATCTATCTTTGATCTTGATCCAAGCTGGTTCTTTTGTAGTTAGCCAGTGGTGTTTTTTTAAAACTTCAAACAGAAAAGTATAGAGTTGTGCCAAAATTAGGAGAGAGGGGTAGGGGAAAGTTGCTTTACTTTACAAAGTAAAACAGGGGACAAACATTATGCACATTCTGACCACATATGCATATTCTGACCAGGTTAAGGCAAAAGACTATGCACAAAACTGGGTAATTTAGCAATTTAAGTTTGCTCAGGAGTTTGATTTGCCTCAAGTAGGTTCATACGGCTGGTGTGCCTTGTGACATTGAACAAAACAAACATAAAAAAGCAGTCCCTGAAACCCAGTTCACTGGGAACTCAACTCAGGCTCACCTAGAAGATACAGTGAACATTTTCCATAGCTCTGCTTGTTGACTTGCTTCCCACGCAAGAGTCTGAATTGACTTCTTTCAGTGAAATGGATTATTTGTGGGCAAAACTTCATTATCTGTGTGGAAGAGGGCGGGGGAGGGGGAAGATATATAAACACAGTACAACATGTCCCTCCCCAAATTCAGCAATTATTTCAAAACCATAAGGCTACCAATCTTTTAGTATTCCAAAATCAGTCATTTGTTTGTTTAGAGTAATGATGAACATTTAAAAATTAATTGGTTCCTCCTTAATTCAGAAGACAGCTAAATATTTCTCCACCTATCATTGCCCACAACTGAAATATTTAATTGTTCTGTAGTCAAAATAGGTATGATGTTTGTATTTGTTTAATTATTGTTCGCAAACTACCATAACCTTGGCAATATAGACTTTAAAGTAAGAGTTCGGAATTTAGAAGTGTTTGCTGTGGGGAACGTAGAGTCAAGTATATAAATGAGACTATGATTATTAAAGCTGGTCATGAACTGGAATTTCTGTTCTGCAGGAAATTCTGACATTCTGGGAGCTTTTTGTTCCAATTCAGAACTCCACAAGATGGCAAAATTTCTTGTGAAAACACAAATGCCAAAAAATTACATTTGGGACCATCCAAAAGTTTTATTTTGATAGCACCATTTTCATTAAACTATTTTCCAATGGAAAATTGATCCATTGAAAAGTTTTTAACCAGCTGCAGTGATTATGCCTGTCTTAAGTTTCACAGCATGCCCCGTGTAAAACAAAGAGAAGGGTTCAAAGGCAGATGGGGAAGTTATTTTACTTTCCGTGAAAGTTGGGCATCTAACTGCCATCTATGCTTTTTCAAAATCTCTGCAATGTTTCTAAAAACCTGAACTGAGTGCCTATAGGGTTACGAAAAGCACTGTTTCATGACAAATCTGATTCCCGTGTACTTCACTAACACCACATGTGGAGGGATACCACTTTGGGAACTAAATGAGCCAAAAGACTGAAATAAAAATATATAGGCAAACTATGGGAAATCCAGTACAAACTCAAAGTTACTATTATTTGTATTGTCCCTGGGTCTGGAGGAAGCTGATTTCCAAGTTCAAATAAAGCACTGTACATCCTAGTCAAATGTATCCCTTGTATCAAAGTCAGTAAAGCTGGATTTGCAAATGTCTCTCTGGGATCTTCATCCCAAATGGACACAACACAGTATTACCCATGAGCTGTAACACTCCACTTTTTGGAACTCTATCAAAATGAAATGACTCAAAAATATAGTTGTGCAATTTTTTTGTAACAAAATCCCAAACTTTGTGCAGACTTAAAGTTAAGCACATCAAATACTTAAGCATTTTGATGAATCATAGCCTAGATAGAATTAATTTATCAGTAGAGCTGGTCAAAACTCAGATTTTCCACTCTGTGGGGGAATTCTAACATTTCAAAATGTGTTTTAATTCCATTTCAGAATGGAAAATGTTGAAATTTCCTAAAAAATAAAACTAAAAAATGTTCCAGCACAATCAAAATATTCCATTTGGGAACAAAAGTTGCCAAATCAGACTGCTGCATTAAGGAGAGAGGGAAAGGGAAATGGGGTCCAGCCACAGCTCCTCCCAACACCCCAGAGACTCAGAACTAGGCAGAAGATATGCCACTACTCGGGGGAGAGGGAGCACTAGAAGCCACGTGGTGTCTCCCCTCCCCACCACGTTGCCTTGGGGGGAAACTGCAGAAAGAAGTCAGTCAGAGACCTCTTCCATTGCTCTTGCTGCATCTATAGCAAGATTAGGTCAACTGAACTATGTAGCGTGACTAGATAGCAAGTGTCAAAAATTGGGACAGGGAGTGGGAGGGTAATAGGCGCCTATATTAGAGAAAGCCCCAAATATTGGGACTGTCCCTATAAACTTGGGACATCTGGTCACTAGAACTATGTCATAAAGGACCTAAATTTTTTCAGAGCACCAAGTGAAGTAGCTAAGTCAACCTGAGTTTAACATGTAGACCAGGCCGCAGAGACCTTTCTACAGTTTCTGCCCAGTGCTGATTGTCTGGTTGCACCAATCCTCTCCCTCCCGTCCCGTCACAGTCTCTTCATTCACTCCACACCTTCCCCTCTTACCCTTTTCTCCCCTGCTCTGTCCCTCTCACCCCTTCTCTTTTCTTTCCATTTAGCTTATCCCCGCCTAAATTAATCTATCCCAAAGCCAAAAAACTGTGGCACTCCCCTGATGTTTGTTACCATCACATTGTTCACTCTGATTGTGTTATATACCTTCTCATGCCCTGTGTCTGTCAGGACTATTTAGATTTTAAACTCTTTGGGGCAGGAACCATCTGCTACTCTGTTTGCACAATGGGGCCCCATTCTTGGTTGACCTTTGGGCACCATCCCAATTAATGTTGTTCATATTGATAGTTTTGTTCTGATTTAGACTTGTGTTACATTATATTAGAATAGAAATTGAAATAAAGTGAAAGTAATTTCAAATAAATATTTGTGGAAAGCTTTAATAGATACCTTTATTGAGGATAAAAGGAAATAAAATTCACTTTGCTTTTAACATTCTGTTTCCCAGGAACTCCACCTCCTATTCTCTGTTTTCCCATTCACTTCCATGTTAGGGGTAATGTACAGATAAATACATTTCAAAACTAGTAAAAAAAAATGTGCTAAAAGCATTAGTGGGGATGCTGCATCTCAAATATAATAAATCATATGCTGATTTGTTTTGCTTTGTAATTACTGTAAACACATCACTTTGCCCTTTACAAAAAGCTAAATTAACTACATCCACATTAAAGCAGACAGTTTCCCTGCCTGAGTTTTGATTTTCATTTCATCAGGAGAAAAAAGAAGCTTCCTCTTATCTTCAAAGGTTATTAATTGAGAATTCGGTAACCTATGGTTTGAGGTCCTTATTGTAATTTAGATATACAATTAGATATACAGTACCTAAGACAAAGAAATAACTTGCAAAATGAGGTTTTCTTCTGGAGCCCCAGGTGATTGGAATAGGTTTCTTCCTGAGCTCAAGTGATTAAATAGCATAATATCCTTCAAGCATGGCTTATAAGGCTATTTATAGGACAGTTGTAATTTTGAGTAATATTGCCATTTAAACTATATATCTTGTTTATATGAGATTTATATAGTACTGTGCCTTTTATGGTAAGCTAAATGGTGTTTTTATACTTTTTTTTTCTGTAATAAGCATTTTAATTATTGTATTTTGGAGATTGTAAGCTTGCAAATGTGAAAGAGTGGGCCAAATTCTCCTCTCAAGAATATATCATTAGAGGAACAGATTTACACCAGCGTAATCAAGAATTTGACTCTACATCTACTACATTGTACCTACCCTCCTCTGGGCCTCTATTGAAAATGAAATGTTTTACATTGTGAGGCTATCCTTATTACATACACTTTCACTCAGCAGCCACTGTAACATACTAGAGCTATCTCCATATCTTGTCATAATGTACAATAATGATTATGGTAGTTTAGATCTTAATGGGCCACTGGATTCCTATTATCATCACCCAGTTTTCATCCTGATCTTAAATCAAGCCCTGCTGGTTTTATTTTTTGTTTGTTTGTGGTTTACAGAGTAAGCGTAGGAGAACCTGGAAACTTAGAGATTTTATAATTTCCCCCCAGAATTATTGATGTTCTAGATGTCCTATGTGCAAAGAACCCAAAACAATAGGTCAAATTCCACAGTCCTTATTCAAGCAAAACTCTCTTTGGAGTCAATAAGAATTTTCCTGAGTAAGGACTGTGGGATCTGTCACATTGTATATTGGTTGTGGCTTTGTTTGCTTGTTTCATTTTGTCCAATACTGAGAGACAAAATATGGATGGGAGCCATGTGGGGGAAAAGGCATAAGAAAGCTAACTCTCCCCCTTGTGTCTGATCTCATGGACAGCCATGACCCACATACAACTGGAGAGAAGCATTAATGCCACCAGCAGTGCTAAACACCCCAGCCGGTGTGTGACCTGGCCCCAGAGACTTTCCACAATGGCTGGCTGACTGCAGTAGAGTAAGGGGGAGGAATGTGTGAGCAAGTGCTTTTTGTGGCAGTAACTGACATAAAAACAGGGACAGGGAAATTTATTCAACTTAATTTTGAATACGTACTAGCACTGCACATGTAGCATTTTGACTGACACTACTGGCATCATCTATTTAGAAAACCGTGTACATCAATAAATACAGAGGAGAGGAAAGGGGGCACAGAGGAGAAAATAGGACAAAAATGGAGTACAGTTTGGGCATAAATACAAAGACACCACAAAATATATTGAGGAGCAGAGAGGACAAGAAAGAAATGCAAGTGAACTAGAGAAGCACTGGGTCAGATTAAGAGCTCCACTGACCTCAGAGCTATTTTGATTTATGCCAACTGATAAAATGGCCCATTGTATGCATACAGAGCACCCAGTAGAGAAGGCCAAGCTTTTGGTTGAAGGGATTATTCAGAATAAGAGACATACCTCCCAACTCATTTTGTTCAGGATTTCCCTGTGCTAGGTAAACATCTTTTATGAAAAAAATGGAACCACTCTTACAAAACAGTTTAAATTACAGAAAAATTGTTTACAAACTAAGACTAATTTGTGAGTCATCAGAACAAGCTTATCCACTTTACCCATCATGACCAAAGCTTTAAAACAGTGAACATTTCAAAAGCCAGCTTCTAAGTGTCTTAAAATTTTTACTCAGTATTCTAAATTAAAATTTACATAATATCAGCACAGGACATATTGTCAGACCTTTCCTCAGTTTTTCTCTGGAAAGTGAGGTATTGACATTAGATTTAAACTATGGATTTGACTACTCTTCATAATGAAAAGGACATTTCAGACACAGTCTGCAACACTGACATCACCTAGCACCCAGAACGCAATCTGAGGCACACACAAATCAATGGGGTAAAACCCACCACCCAAATACTTGAGGAGTCAATATTCATTTAGTGCCACCCCACTCAGCACATGAAAAATTACATTGGAACTTGGGCCCATGAAAGTCATTAGAAAGACTCACATTGACTTCAATGGTCTTTGGATGAGACCTGGAAAGAGTACACTTCTAGGACTAGGTGTGCCAACCCCTGGACCATTTTCTTACTCTAAGTCACTTGTTCCTGTTTTCTCTTCCTGCAATCCTTTTGTATTATGGCACTGATTGGTTTGACAAATCATCTTTTTCACAAGTTTGCATCATTTGTTTTCCTTCTTGAGGACATAGTGGCACTAGCCAAATAATATTTTCATAATCACTAGAAATCTACATAATTTCCTGTTGTAAAATGAGTCCTTCAGATCATAGTCTAGTCAGCTCAAGGCAACTCATTGCTCAACTTTGATAATTAGCTTTTGTTTAGTGATTCTGTTGTGTTCTTGTTGAGGGTATAAAAGCAAAGACTTTGGTGTGATGAGAGAGGATGACCTCCATAGAATAATGTCCTTGCTTAACCGCAGCCCTAGAGTCAGGATGTTAACTGGATACAGTAAATAAAGTATACAGATTAATGGAAACAGTTTCCTGTGGTAACTGAAATATTTATGTGGTAATTAAGCTTAGTTTAAGAAAATAAACACAAACAGTTACAGTAAAACTATGTGTCTACAAGAGACTAAACTCATTTAGAAATACCTACAGGCCAGTTTGTGTAAAATAATGCATTACAGTCTCACCAATTATTTGTGCCACCAAGAGAACATATGCCTGGAAAAGTCTTTGCAGCCCTTAAGCATTTATTTTAGACTGCATACTGGCAAGGTAGCCAGCAGACTTTCAGCAGACTTTGTAGATTATTTCAAAAATGTAACTCTAGAGAGATTTAAGAATCAGCAGTTAGAAAGGTAAAGATAGCTCTATGCTATACTGTATCTCTCTTTTCATTAAAATAGTTAAGACTTGAGATGATAGGGGAACAATGACAGTGGGAAAGAGGTGGAGGGAGGAAGGAGGGTAGTTAATTTGTGTTTATTCAGAAGTGTAATAATCCTGAACCAAAAAATTCAGACTTAGTTGTCTAAAGTTCAACATGTAAATCCATACTTAAAAGTGGTCTAGTTTTTTCAGTGATATTGAGTACTCACAGCTCCTATTGACTTCAGTAGGAATTCCAGGTGTTCAGAACTTTAGAAAATGACACCAATTATTTAGTTGTTTAGCTGCTTAAATGTGGCTTTTGGTCCTTAATTTTAGACAGTTGACTCCTGATCTTTAGTGTAAACATTTTTCTGCTGTTGCCTTAAGGCTTTTGTACCATCCTAGCAAACTGTAGATTCAAACCTGAAGAACTGTAAAAATACTCCTAATGGGGTCTTTGCCTGATTGATCCCTGCCATTCAAATTTCATGATGGAATAGTACAGGATAGTCTTTTTGACCTCAAGTCTTATCAACACAGTATCTATCAGTACAGTCTTATCAACATAGTATCTATCGGGCATGCAGGAGTGAAATCAGGAAGGCCAAATCACACCTGGAGTTGCAGCTAGCAAGAGATGTTAAGAGTAACAAGAAGGATTTCTTCAGGTATGTTAGCAACAAGAAGAAAGTCAAGGAAAGTGTGGGCCCCTTACTGAATGAGGGAGACAACCTAGTGACAGAGGATGTGGAAAAAGTTAATGTACTCAATGCCTTTTTTTGCCTCTGTCTTCACGACAAGGTCAGCTCCCAGACTACTGCACTGGGAAACACAGCATGGGGAGAAGGTGACGAGCCCTCTGTGGAGAAAGAAGTGGTTCAGGACTATTTTGAAAAGCTGGACGAGCACAAGTCCATGGGGCCAGATGTGCTACATCTGAGAGTGCTAAAGGAGTTGGCGGATGTGATTGCAGAGCCATTGGCCATTATCTTTGAAAACTCATGGCAATCGGGGGAGGTCCCAGATGACTGGAAAAAGACTAATGTATTGTCCATCTTTAAAAAAGGGAAGGAGAAGGATCCTGGGAACTACAGACCATTCAGCCTCACCTCAGTCCCTGGAAAAATCATGGAGTAGGTCCTCAAGGAATCAATTCTGAAGCACTTAGAGGAGAGGAAAGTGACCAGGAACAGTCAACATGGATTCACCAAGGGCAAGTCATGCCTGACTAATCTAATTGCCTTCTATGATGAGATAACTAGCTCTGTGGATGAGGGGAAAGCAGTGGATGTGTCGTTCCTTGACTTTAGCAAAGCTTTTGACATGGTCTCCCACAATATTCTTGCCAGCAAGTTAAAGAAGTATGGGCTGGATGAATGGACTATAAGGTGGATAGAAAGCTGGCTAGATTGTCAGGCTCAATGGGTAGTGATCAATGGCTCCATGTCTAGCTGGCAGCCAATATCAAGTGGAGTGCCCCAAGGGTCGGTCCTCGGGCTGTTTTTGTTCAATGTCTTCATTAATATCTGGAGGATGGCATGGAGTGCACCCTCAGCAAGTTTGCAGATGGCACTAAACTGGGAGGAGAGGTAGATACACTGGAGGGTAGGGATAGGATACAGAGGGACCTAAACAAATTTAGAGGATTGGGGAAAAGAAATCTGATGAGGTTCAACAAGGACAAGTGCAGAGTCCTGCACTTAGGATGGAAGAATCCCATGCACTGCTACAGACTAGGGACCGAATGGCTAGGCAGCAGTTCTGCAGAAAAGGACTTAGGGGTTACAGTGGACAAGAAGCTGGATATGAGTCAACAGTGTGCCGTTGTTGCCAAGAAGGCCAATGGCATTTTGGGATTTATTAGTAGGGGCATTGCCAGCAGATCAAGGGACGTGATAGTTTCCCTGTATTCGACATTGGTGAGGCCTCATCTGGAGTACTGTGTCCAGTTTTGGGTCCCACACTACAAGAAGGTTGTGGAAAAATTGGAAAATGTCCAGCGGAGGGCAACAAAAATGATTAGGGGTCTGGAACACATGACTTATGAGGAGAGGCTGAAGGAACTGGGATTGTTTAGTCTGTAGAAGAGAAGAATGAGGCGGGGATTGGATAGCTGCTTTCAACTACCTGAAAGGGGGTTTCAAAGAGAATGGATCTAGGCTGTTCTCAGTGGTAGCAGATGACAGAACGAGGAGTAATGGTCTCAAGTTGCAGTGGGGGAGGTTTAGGTTGGATATTAGGAAAAACTTTTTCACTAGGAGGGTGGTGAAACGCTGGAATGTGTTACCTAGGGAGGTGTGGAATCTCCTTCCTTAGAAGTTTTTAAGGTCAGGCTTGACAAAGTTGGGGATTGGTCCTGCTTTGAGCAGGGGGTTGGACTAGATGACCTCCTGAGGTCCCTTCCAACCCTGATATTCTATGATTCTATCAGCCTCCATCTGAAAGGCATACATCAGGACTGGGACGTGGGCAGCCAGGTTAGTGGCCAGGCATAAGCCAAGAGTCCAGGGGCCAAAAGCCAATTACCAGGAGTTAGGTCAGGGTGGAATGCCAGGAGATCAGCGTTGAGAGACAAACAGGATAGCAGGGATTAAGAGTTAGTTATCAAGAATCAGCCCAAGTCAGGATACCAGGTTGTCAGGTTCAAGTAACAGAACCAGAGGGCAGGAACCAGGAGGCAGTTTACCAAGAGCCAGGCCAAGTCAGGATACCAGGAGGTTGGGATCAGGTGATAGAAATGAGGACAGGAACCAGGAGGCAGTTATCTGGATACCAATAGATCAGAAGACAGGAACAGGTAAACACCACACCAGCAGTCCACAGCAGGATGAAGCCCAATTGCACATACAACTTCCTGTTTCTTCCTCTGACTTAAATAGGGGCTATGGACCAATCAGGAGCCTTGGAGCACTCCCTATCAGAGCAAAGCGGCAAGGCTTGTGCCCCAGTTGGGCTTCCTAGATTCCAGTTCTAGTTGTTGCCTGTGAGCTGCTGTGTGGAGGATTGAAAAGTGGTGACTTCCAAGATGCCCCCTGCCTCAGATCTGGGTTCAAGACCCAGGAGGCCTGACAACAGGAAAGTGGTGTAAATTGTTGTCTAGGAACTTACATTATTGTTATTTAGGAATTTGAATTTAAAATGTGGTTCCATTTGGGAATGTCTCAAGAATGAATTTTTGGTAGGCAATCAACCTGACTGCTCTACACTGTCTGCTTGCTTCTCTGTCACAAACTCTTGATACCATCCTTTGCTGTTTCCGTAAACTCTGAAAAACTGCAAATGCTTGCGAGTCAACAGACATCACAACATGCACCTCTATTTCTGCTCTGTTTACTTGTTGCAGTGCAGTGAAAATAACTTTCAATTCAGCCATAAAGCTCAAACTGATATATCATGAACCGATCCTGTTTCCTGTACTCTCTCCATTAGGCCACAGGATGAAGACACCAAATCCACCATTCTTGAAGGATTTATCTGATGAATCATCCATTTATACATGAATCTGTTTGTCTTGTTACTGATACTGTTGGATAATCTTTTCTGCAATTTTCCTTAGGGTGGCCAAGTTCATGTGTTCTTTCAAGCAAGGTTTCAAATGGGAGAGAAATGTACTAAAGCAAATAGATTCAATTACTAGGGAAACAAAATTTCTTTGCTCACTCTGCCTTCCTAACATCATCAAGTACTTCCATTTCTTTCATAGCCTGTACACACCCTGCAAAACAAGATGACTGTTTCAGCCTTGATTTCTTTTCATAATTTCTGAATAGACCTGAGCAGTGATGCTCAGGGAGAAAAGACAGTTCTCATACCAAATGAGCTGTTCTTCTCTATGATTCTCAAAATGTTGAACATCAGATTCTTGTTCACAACTTGCTGTTGGAGTAGATCTTACAGCTCCAATTATTGTGTGAACTACAGATGACTGCACAAGATTACTGAGAGCAATATGTGACGAGACCGGTAAGGCATATTCAAGTACTGGATGAACTACTGAGCAGTATGTTGCTTTCAGTGTCCTACCACAGGAATCCTAATAATTACTGGCAACACATCACAGAACATTCAATCTCTGCTTTGGCTGTCATCTTTCTGAAATGTGGTCCAAACCTTAGTTCTGTATCCAAGGTTACCTCAAGGTACACTGGGTTCCTCTCAACAGCAATAACATCTCCATCCAATGTCAGTTTCAGACTGCAATTGAACCTCCTATGATTTGTCAGTAAAGTAGGCAGACTTTATTTTTGCTAGTTTTGGCTGGAATTTATATTCCTTTGCCAATCTAGTTACAATATCCAAGTTCTCATTCAGTTCATTCTCCAGTACATCTATTTCATGACCCATGATACAAAGTACAAAATTGTCTGCATATGTGTATACAGATTATTTGAAGTGTCCTGAGATTCCCAAGGAAAAGACAACTTAAAACTGAGCCCTGAGGTGCTCCCACATTGAGCAGCCTTGTCTTGGAAAAAGTATCATTTAGTTTTATTGCTATTTTTATGAACTGTAGGAAAACTCTTATCCAAAAGTACATTTTACCATGGATTCCCATCTCACTGAGTTACACTAAGTGCTTATTATGCCAAACTCTATCAAATGCTGCACTAAGATCCAAAGAGAATCCTATTGATGATTGACATGAGGGCACCTGAGGCAGGAATAAAGAGAAAGATGGAATAGTGGAACCTTAAGGTAAGTGGTGTTTCAAAATGATATCCACACTGATAGCATTTGATTGGTTGGTGCTGTACTCTGCCTTTTGAATACCCTGTATCCTCAGTCACTAGTAAACAGTTTTCATAAAAAACTGTGCAAATGCAAACTTTATAATTTGATTCAGCAAAAAAACTTACTTGAAATCCTGAAAACATTTATCTTGATGTCTAAATTAAACATTTTAAATTGGCTTACACCACTTTGGCTTAGTGATTTATAGGAACCAAGCTCCAGTAATGAGTATTAGAAAGACCATTTTTAACCCTCTCTTACAGCATAACTTATAATTGATTAACCTTATGTGCTATAATGGAATGAGAGAAATAGGAGGTTATGCAAAGCAGATATCCATTAAATTGCTCAAAATGTTATCAAACTACAGTCACACAGGAAGAATATCTCAAATGATTTGACTGCTTTGTACAGAAATGGGAGAGTGGGAAAGAACCCCATGGCAAAATCCCTAAATGCCAATATAAAAAATACTGCAGGTATTGTGTTATATGTTCGTTAAGGCACAATATTCTTCTCCTGATTAAAGGCTAGTATTGGACACCTGTGGATTGTGGAATTTGTAGGTTACAGTATAAATGGGGTTTTATCAATTCTGAAATAAAAAAAGAAAATCTTAACAGAGAAAAACTAATAAGAATATAAGCAGAAAAATCTAGTTACTTTGATATGATTTCAGATGCCAAGCCAACCTCATGGCTAATTTCAAAATGTTCCATAAGAAGATCCTTGATCTCCTTTTTCTGCTTGACCTTTGAAACACAATAGCCTCCCTTTTCTCCCCTTCCCCCATCTCCTACCAATCTTCATATTTTTGAGAGGGCTAATGGAACAGACAATACGTTCCCTGAGGATTGCCGATGAAGACTCAAAGCTCCTTGCATTACACGTGAGTTGAATTCTGGAACTGGATTATAGATCCAGTTGGTAGGGAAATGTGGGGGGAAAATATGAAGCCTGTTCGTATAGTACCTTAAAAGGTTCTCTTACTGTAGTTCACACTCCTAATCCTCTATCTCTGTGTGTGTGTGTGTGTTTCAACTTTAAACTTTGGTCATGTCAGCCGATGGCCAGCTCAGAAAAGTAAATACGCAGAAAACACATGACCAGTGAGCTTGGTGATAAATGACCTAGGTCAAAATGACCCTTTAGGATGGTACCCACACTAAGAGATTAAGTGAATGATTGATGAGAGAGTAAATAACAAATGGCCTTTGGTGTGTCTCTTTTTGCAGCCCCTTCCAAAATATTAATCAGAAAAACAAGTAATGAAACACCCACAGGGCATATTTCTGGAACATGGACTCCTTTAAGAACAAAAGTACTATGAATATCATACTTGCGGTGTTAGTTAGTGCCCCAATTAATATCTGAAGTCCAGAGGGTCTCAGGGTAGCCGACACCCTGCTACGAGGGACTTTTGTATGACTTTTGAACCAGAGGGCCTCGGGTTAGCCGAACCCTGCTTCAGGGGACATGTGACAGACCAAGTATACTTGAGAAGAGAAAAGAAGAAAAGAAGTCTCCATCTAGGCCTGGTAGCTATACCTGCTTTGTTTGCCAATCAGGATACTGTGTAGGGCCAACATAGTTACTGAGGTTTATGCTTGGGGAATTGAGGCTTATTAGGAAGATGTATTATATAACCTTTTACTGCTTGTGTGATTTTCTCTCAGATAAACTGCTTTGCATTGAGAATATTGTACTGTATCTGAATTTTCACTGGTATTGGTAACAATCTGCCCCGCTGTAGGCCATTAAAGATCCGTTTCAACATATAATTCTTAGTTACTGAGATGGCATCAAATAAAAGATATTTTCCCCATCCACAGAGTGCTAGATGAAATAATACAGATGTTATAATGATAACTACTACAATTTCGGGGTGAGATCCCATTTCCCAGTCCATTAATGCCAGGTAAAAGGGCCATAGTAACATGAAGGTGCCCTAGAAGTCCTGGTTCTGGTTGTGGGAGAATTCCCTTGGTGCAGACACTGCAGAAAACAGCTGTATGGCTGCCTCATGAAGATCCCTCCACCCCACTTGCAAGCCCTGCTGTAGTGGGTGTTCTAGGGGTGGATCTGCAGCATGCCACGCTACTACCCATAGGGGACCCCAGGAGGTTGCCATAGCTTAGACAGGCTGTCAGAACAAAATCAATTATGCTGGTGGGTACACCATTCCCAGTGGGTAGTCCAGAATTGGCAGGCTGAAAGGATGCCTTAAACTAGGAGTGGCCAAACTTATTGACCTTCTGGGCTGCATACAATAATGTTCAGAAGTTCAAGACCCAGGTGTGCAAGCTGGGGGCGAGGGCTTCAGCCCTGCAGGGCACACCAGCCAGGAGCTCCAGCTCTGTGGCAGGGTGGTGGGTCTAGGGAATTCTGCCCCAGGGGAGGTGCATATCGGGGCTTGGGGCTGAAGCCCTGGCAGGTGCCTCCCACAGGACTGAAGTCCCGATACTCCCCTCTCCAGTGGGAGGAAGCCCCTAGCCCCACCACCCTGCAGGGCGGAATCTCTGAGCTTTCCTACCCCCCAAGTCTGGTAGGCAGAGAAGGGGGGGTATGGAGGGCGCTGCGAGCTGCACTTTAACTGTAAAAGAGCCGCATGCAGCTCACAAGCAGTGGTTTGGCCAACTCTGCCTTAAACTCACTTTAGGTTTCCTGCACCTGGTCTGTGAGTTCTGCCCAGCACCTCAGAAGTACAGCACAGAATCTCATTAACTTTAAAATCAGAAGTTTCTTGTGATGAATTTGAATTGCCCCTATACAAAATACTTTCCGTTTTTATTGCAAGCTTACAGACATAACTCTCTTTAGTTCTACCAGAAGTAAATGTAATAGCCAAAGTGAGATGAAAGAATTGTTGAAATCAGTGATCCATATTTAAATGAAATTGTAAATGGTGTAAGGATATGCAATGGTGGGCAAATTTCTCTAACACACACACACACACTCTAAAGATAATGCAGTAGTTAAATCTAAACCTGCTGAGTTCTCAGGCAACCCCAGATTTCTCGTTTTAATATTATCTTCCAATATTCCAATTTTATGAAGTATAAAAGCATTATCCTTAATCAGATAGAGTTTAAAAATATGCAGTGGAGGATTGTAAATCTGTAACTTTGTCTACTAAACTAACACAGGATTTTTTTTCAGAATGCATCTTCTCCAGCTCAGAAATGTTGGGGCTAAACAAATTTAATTTAATTTCTAAGTCAGACTGGAGTGCTTGTACAGCTGTCAGACAGTATTTATGATTATTTTTGATTGCAATCTTTGATGGAGTTTTTTTGTGAAGGTACTTTTTCCCCTGCAGCTCTCACCACTTCTAAAACAGTTACTGTTGATTGAAATTGTGCAGGAGATAAGGGAATCACAGCTAGTTCTCCAACAATTACATATTCCAGAAACATTTTGATTGATAAATATTTGGGGTGAATTTTAAATAGATTGACTCAAAAGTAATTATCTTTGGAGGAGGAGCAAAATATCTTTAAGACAGAACATCAATTTCCAAGTAGGAATTTTAAATTGCTGAGAGGATTAACAGACTTCTTTTCTACCCTATTAGTATTTGGAATCTGATTCTGTGTCTGAGTCTCACACAACAGGAGTTCTACACATGGACAGATGGGAGGATCTGGTCATTAATAAACAGCAGAGATGGGTGAAAACATTCACATTGCTGGAAATATATAGATATAGATACACGCAAACACATACACACATCCTTCATTTCTGAAAAAAGTGAAACATTTGGCACTTTGGTTTTAGCTCTTCTCTGCAAAAAGGGGTCATCTCAGGCAAAACCCGTACAGATTTTTGCTCCCCCAAAAGGTAGTTTTCACACAGTTTCAGAATGTGAGCAAACTTAGGAATTGTTCTTTTAGTTAATGCTAAATGTCAATATCTGCACACTTACTATTACTAATTATTTATATTGCAGTGGCACCCAAAACATTCTCATTGCTTTCCAAACACAGAGAAAAGCACAGTCCCTTCCCTGAAAGTCATACATCTAAGACAAAACCCACAGAAAGAAAACTCTGCTTGCTGAAGGAATAGGCAGAATTTTTATCATTTATCTGTATTTTCAAGCTCTCCAGATCTTGAAAGTCTCATTTTTCACATGAAAGTAAAAAAGAAAAATGGAAGTTAGAATTGTCAGACACAGCTTTAGTTGCCATTATCTACAATAGGGAGTGACAACTTTGTAATACATGTGGGCACTCACTAAACTAATAACCTTCTTCCAGTCTCATGATCACTTCTCTTTCTTGTTTTGAGTGAGGACCCATGAATGATTTGTATAACGCTATTTGGCAAACGTACATGTTCTTCAAAGTAATAGTATTGCCTGTGACAGCCAAACATAGAATAGGCAGTTTACTCCAGAATGTCTTTCTAATTCATCTGTCTTTCCTGACATACAGTATTGCTGTTTTTCCAATCTTGGACCAAAGTTCATACTATCAGTGGTGGTGGAGTATTTGTTCTGTGGTTTCTTCTGGTATAGAAAGCTAAGAGTAGCATTAGAAAAATCATCATATTGGCCATCAAAATCAAGCATAGACAGAATGACCAATAAGGACCTTCCTACATATCAGTTGGGAGAAACCCATCAAACCCAGCAAATCTCTCTCAACTCTGATGAAGAAGAAAGTCATTTAAGTGGTCTTAGTTAATATGCTTCCTGCCTCCATACACACTCTCTGTCACACACACAGTTACACACAGTGGTAACTCCCATTGCAGTTTGAATCTGAAAGGAGCCCTGAAAGAAATTGGGGAAGTAAATGTAAACAAGACAATTATCTTAGAATATAGCGCACAAGTATTAATTAGTGGGATGACTCCAAAATATAGAGACAAAGTTGTGAGAAAAAGCTAAAAACCTGGGATAGTATACCAACAATAGGACCTTTACTATTAGAGATATGAAAGAATCCTCTTATAATCTTACACATGGGGAGTCAGCAGAGGTACAACATATTAGATAGATAGGTTTGTGTCTATCAGCAGCAAAGTAAATTACGTGAATCATGGCCAAATATGATGTACAGCCTATGTAGATAACATGATTCAACTCCTTCTTTCATTAAAGCACTTGTCAATCTTCCACAACTTTCTTTCACATTCTCCCTCCTCAGCAGAGCTATTCATATATTTTTTTAGCCTAGTAGTGAGTGCTAGGATTTCTTGATGTGCTGTGCTAATGCAAAATTATCTCAGCATTAAAGGGGAAAGGTTCAGACCGACTATCTTCCTTGGGTGACCAGGGCAAAAGCATTAGAAAGGTTTCTTGTGCACAGCGATGATACAAACATCCAGTACTCTTGGTAATGGTTTGGTTTGTGCTTTGTCTCACAATAAGCTATTAAGAATTAATATTATAATACAAGCATGCTGCATAATGTACCAAGATGTATAAATATCTTACAATTTATTTACATGACAGAAAAATTATAACTCCTCAGCAACCAGTGCAAATGGAGTTTCTATATCATAAAGATTCCCCATTTCATTCTAAATGCCTTAGGTATATTCAGTAAGCAATTTATAAGGAAATTGCCAACCCTTAAAAAGACAAATGCATTTTCGGTAGCTGATGACATGGTATAACCTTCAAATAAACCATTAATATACCATAAATTAACCCCTCTAGCTGTAGGAAAAGCAAGAGCTAGAAAGAGAAGACATACAGAGTCCATATACAAAAGGAATTAAAGTGGGAGTTTAAGGATGGGAATTAGGCATGTGAATTAGAAATGAATGGAAAACCAGAAGTGCATGGCCAAGAGGTGGGAGTTAAAAACAAAACAAATAAAATTAGCTTATTTCTCAGCGAGGTGTAAAGAGAACAAGTCACTCAATTAGAACCCAGATGGAGGCAGGGACACCTGTGAAATTTGGAAGCACGCAGTCGTTTACTCTCTATGCATATGTGTGTGTGCGGGGGGAAGGGAGGCGGGGAGTGACATATTTATTACCCAGAGTGAAGAATGTAGTGTGTTTTGTCATGCAGTCAAGTGGTGTACAGAATGAATGTACACTATACAGCAAACTCAAGTTTGGCAGCTACAGCTTCTGACAACCAGGGTTTGCTAAAATTGTGAATGGAAAAGACGCAGACTGATTGCTATATAGAGCAAATAGGTAGATGCTAGAGCAGAACCTACTGAATATGGTAAAGAAAAATCAAAGAATTTCTCCCAGAAGGGTCTCATCTTCCTATATAGGCAGATTGAAATGACCATTCCCCATATATTTAGGAGGGCCCTTTGGGAGGATAGACCCATCTGGCAAAAGCAAACAGGCTGCAGTAGAAAAGGGAATAGAAATGGGGGTAAAATACTGACCCCATTGAAGTCACTGGGAATACTGCCACTGATTTCAATGGGGCTATGATTTCATGTGGGGAGTATCTGATGCTTCTGATACCCACATGGGATGCGGGGCTTTTTGGTCTTAAGAGCCATACTGGAGTTACACTTGCATAAAACTGGTGTAAAAGAGTGGAGAATCAGGCCTGTTTTTTTAAAAGAAAAAATGCAAATTGAATCGCTCCCTCTTAAGGGCTTTCATGTGCACATGTAACTTCCAACATTAGGAGTTAAATGCACATCAGGGAAAGAATAAAGCCTTTAACATTAAACTCTTATATATATGTTCTGTGTTTTCTATACACAGTTCCCTGCTCTGTACCTCCCTGTCAGCCCTTTCCATCCCCCAACCCGCACAAATAGCCCAACCACGAATTCTGTTGAGGGAAAATAATCTGCTATGCATATACTTCATCACTGAACAATCAGGCACTCTAAACTGTGCTTTTCAAGTTGGCTAATGTTAGTTATTTGCTGTTGCTAAAGAACAATTTTCTATAAGACAAAAAAAGTTTCAGCTGTTCCTTTTGTGAATAATGAAGTAATTCAAGCTGGGCAAGAGACTAATCAGGAAATGTCAGGTTTCAGTGAGGTGGCATTTGCAATAAACAAACAGCATTAAACATGCCACTTTTATAATAATGGGAACAAGCCATAACAAAGGGATGATTTCTTAGCTATATATACACATAATTGTCATTAATAATAAAATTACCTATCTGTACCAGGGGAAAGAGACTGTAGTATATCCCTTATTAGGGTATATTTACCTGATGTAAAGCAACATGAAAAGTTATGATGCTTTAGTAATAGCTGGCCGTTGAGTTTTGTCCTTCCACAACACATACGAGTCACACCAGTGCTGAGGCCTCTCACCCCATCTCTCTAATTCTGTACCTACTTTGTTTCCACTAGCAGCTGATATCTTTGGTAAGCGCTAAGTACACTTAAAAAATTGAGGGAAAAGAAAAAAACTTCAACCTCCCTCCCTCAGTTTAATTAAAAGTGCTTATGTACACTAGTGTTTGTTCCTAAATATCTTTAAGGAATATACAGTGCTGTGTAATCAGATGCTGTTTTAAATTTGACACAATATGAATTTTAGATTGGTACCATCAAAGAGAGTCATGTAAGTACTAAAATACCCTTTATCTGCTTCTCTCCTGCTGTTTGTGAAACAGATGTATTTTTAATGCAGATATGTCAGGTACTGTCATCCCTCTAATGTCCTCGACAAAGACAATTCTGTGAGGGTGAATTGTTGGCCTCTCCTGTTTCCCCTGCTGTTAATAAAGAACTATGCAAGTTGTAACTACTACATTTCTGAATTATGTCTACCTGAAACCAGCAGGTTGGTGTCTGAGACAGAATTCGCTTTTAATTTAAAAAGTGTTTTTTGGTTACAAAATGCACACATTTAGAAACCTATCGTTGTATACATAACTGGGCTAATGGGGGAGTTGAATATTTATGAAGCTCTATAGAACCATTTCTTCAAAAGAACATTTTGCTTGTAGATGGGGAATTGGTTTATTGATTAATAAAAGCATTCCCTTGCATTAATAGTAACTTTCTGTAACCTGACATGGAATAGAGTTGCCTTTGGAGCACATTATGGCAGAAGTTAATGGGACAGTCTTAATAAACTCAAAGAGGACTATCAATTAACAATCCTTTCTCCAGGCAATGGACCACAGTACTTCTTGGTACAAGTTCTTACTGTGCATATGTACAGCAACCAGCAGAATGGGGTCCTGCTGTCTGTGGAAGGTCTAGAATTCTATCGTACAACAAATAACTATGCTTCATTCTGACTAGAAACTCCCACCACAAAACTCTCACTAGTAAGAAAAAAGGTCCTGCGAATCAAAACCTCTACAATAACATAGGATGATTTAGTGATGGCTGTGGTACTGGTTACTCCAACCTGGTTGGCTTCTAGATGCTGCTGCAATGGAAATATTAATTTGTAATGAAGTCCTAAGGAGAAGATTCTCAAAATGCACAAAAAGCCAGTTAATTGCCCAATTTCCACTGAAAGTCAATGAAAGTAGGGTGCCTAACTTCAATTTTTGTTTTTCAGATCTCTCCCTTAGAACATTTTTTTGTTTGTTTGTTGCTTTTTATATTTAACATTTATATTGCATTGGTGCCTAGAAGCAAAGCACATTTGGACCCCATTGTTCCATGCACCATGTAACCATAGTCACCAACAGTCCTTGCCCTAAAGCTCATCAATGGATCTCAAAGCTATAAAAAAGCTCCCTAATCTCTTAATTCTCAGACCCATATTGTATCTGCTAGAAAATGCAGTGCCTACTAGAGTGGTATAAAAATCTTTGCTCACTGCTGGTAAATCATAAACTGAGCAAAGACTTAGGGTCACATTTTCAAGTGTCTCAGAGCAAAGCGCTATATGCAGTTAATGCAACTGAAATATGGTTGAAACACTGACAATTTAAAACTTTTTATCAAAACAATTGTATATTTTCTGGATATTATAAATACATTGAAGTATGCACATCTATCTCAGTAGATAGCACTGGGAGCCGTAATTTTCCTCAATCTCTATCCAGATCTGATTTGTACAACTTTTTTTCTTATTACTAGTGAGGAATACATTTAGAGGGGTGGCTCAAATCACCTTGACTCTAATGAAGTGTGTTACAGGTACAATTAAAGTTTAACTGCTATGTGCACTTCAAGGTATTGCCTTAAATACACCTTTGTACAGAAAGGTACATAATGTGTGGCAGGCTCTGCATGCTAGCAAGGTTTGCTTTGTTACTGGGTTAACAAACTGAACCTTACCATTTGGTTCTCATGGGCTGGGAATGAAATAACCCCTTCAGGTTGTACTAGAGGTTCAATGAAAAAACTGGTATCTCAAAGGGGGAACCATCCTTGCTTCCCTAACTGCTGTCACTCCCAGAGGCCCCTCATTACCCCCTAAACATGCCCCAGACTCAACAATCCCACAAAAACCTCTGAGGTCCAAAGCAGCTGGTGCCAGGGCTTGTTGGAAAGGATATTGCTGTTTAGAGATGGGCAGGAGGGAGATTCCCACCCACATTTGTTAAATATCTGTGGGCATGGCTTGAGGTTCAGGAATACATCAAAATGCAAACTGGAATCTCATTTCAAATGTCTTGAAGTTTGATACAAATATGCTGAATAGTGCTTGGGAAGGAAGCTGAGTATATATCCAATGGCAACACTATAGGCCTAAACTATCATACCCTTTATAGTGCCCTCTTCAATTAGGGTAGGATGGGAAACCTTTTGTCATGCTACTGGAGCTTTATCATGCATGTCAGAGTGACAACACAACACAGTTAAATACAAACTATGGTTCAACAACCCCGTCATTCAGGTAGATCACTCAGCCTAATTCTTATGAATAAGACTAACATAGTTCTAAAAATGTGAGATATTCTCAGATATTTGGGATATATTGTATGTATAGGTAGTGAGAATAATAATAAGAAAGAAAGAAAGAAAGAAAGAAAGGTAATGAGTAAAAAGAACGATGAGTACTTGTGGCACCTTAGAGAATTATTCTCTAAGGTGCCACAAGTACTCCTTGTTCTTTTTGTTGATACAGACTAACATGGCTACCACTCTGAAACCTGTGATAATGAGTGTCATTCTTGGAATTACATGTCTTTTGTAGTAACAATTTATTGTTTATTTGATTTACTCGAGACATATGCCTTTAAGTATTCGTTTATATAAACGCTGTTCCTTTCTAAGAGTAGTGTGCAAGGGATGCAGGCTAAGTGCTTTACTGAGCAATGGTATGCTTTCAGCCACTCCTGTGACAATTGATTTGTGACAAGGGGCTTCAACGCAACGTTATCTCTGCCACAGTTATGTGAATAATGTATTTGCCAATTAAAATTAATTCAAATAAATCCGTCATCCCAGGGAAAGGGCACAGCAAATCCAGGCAAAAAGGAATGGTAGACAGAGACTTCTTACAATCACACAAAGAAATCATCATAGAAGAATGAATTATGCAACAAAAAGAAAATTATGGAGAAAATTCTCCCATCACAAAATACTAGAGGCCTTGGTCATAGTTAATTGGTCTATCACAAAGCTTAATTTCAGTCTCAGTTTAAATATAAAAAGAAGACATCATTAAAAATTGGTGTCCAGTGTTTCCTGTATATAAAGGACAAGGACAAGGACCCTCAGGCATTGGCTATATGGCACAGAGAGAAGGAAACACTCATTGATTAGGCAGAGGACAAGATGGTTATGAAGCACTGTCCCCTTCACCAAGTAGCTACCACTGGCCCCTTGCTCTTACTCAACAATATGTACTTAAAGCTGTGCACTGAAGGGGCACGGTCATCAGGCAGGTATAGCTGCTTTATGCAGCATGCTACCATCGAAACATTTCCTAACTTACATGGTGAATTGCTGCATAAGTTTCTACTCCAGGGCCTCAGCCTCTCTTGTCAGGGAACAGTGTGGAAAACTGTGATGCAGGAGTCAGTGGGAGCATGGCAGAATAGCCAATTATGTGGCAAGATCTATGGGGAGAAGGATTGAGATATGTAAGTAGAGACAGCCCGCTACACACAAATGACTAAAGATCTGCAGTGCCAGGATCATCCATTCTCATGGATCCTTTACTGCTCTACGTTTGGTAGATATAGTCCTTGCCCCAACATTACTGCTTTCAATCCAAGGCCACCTGCCAACAGATTTGCAGTTCACTTTCTATGAAACTGAACCATGCAAAATATTTGTGGATATTTTCAAAAAACTTCCAGGATTTTCCATGGAAAGAGACCTCATAAGCCAATGTTTTCCATTGTTCTTTGTTCATCTCCTGTGTGTGCTTAATCATGTGAGCCATTTTGTTTGCATTCTATTCCATTGTATGTGCAGCAGAACTTCATTTCTAGTATACACGTTTTATTGTTTTAAACTCTGACGGGACGAATCTTACAAATGTGATCTCTTACTGTTGACAAAGGTTTTAGCATTTCTCTTCCTAAAGATTCTCAAATCACTTGGGATTCTCAAATCACAACAGATTGAATTTGTTAATTACCTCTATCCGAAGAGAATTTATTGATCAGCATCATCACATTGTGTGTGTGTGTGTGTTCTATTTATTTCATTTGAACTCTTTCATCATCAACATCATGTGTCTTCTGGTAAATAGTTGATGCAGCCTTTCCTGTAATGCAGCTTTTCATACAATGAAGTTTAATCATAATAAAGGTAATTATAGTCATTTAGATTTGTCTGCTATTCCTCTTAAATTAGGCTTTACAAAATTTCATTTGAGGAGCATTCTGGAGAAGGAAGCATTGAATCAAATTAGTTTATTGACAGGAATCAGTGATTAAATGGAAGGTCCTGTAATGGTGGAACTTGAACACAATATGAACCAAAAAATGTAACTAGAGAGCAACATTTATGGTTCAAGGTTTCTAGCATTTGAGCTAAGCAGAAAACCATAAATTTGTAAGTGTTCTCAGCCTCCGTGGCTCCAGTTCTGGGAAGAGCATATTCAACTATTTAATGGAGTTTCTCTTTCAGCTGTAGTGGGCTGATGATTTTTACCTTTGTTCAAGTCAGGTTTCAAACCAGCACCAGTTGCCTTTTTGATAATGCATCAAAATTATGCATTTTGATGCATTTCTTAGATGGGACAGTTGTTTTGACCCAATTCCTGGAACTAGCACATCCCAGTCCCATTGAATCAGGGATTTCAGGACTAGAACATCCCTCCTGAAAGCACCACCTGCAGAGGCAGAGATTTAGGAAGTGATCACAGTAAAAAACAAACAAACCCACTACACACACACACACACTAGGGAAACATGCATACAGGAGAAAAGGAGGTGGTATCCGCTTACCCCCGAGTTCAGAAGTAGTCATGTTTTCACATGTTGTGTTCCTGATTTTAAAGAAGAATTCTGTAAAGCTAGCTGGAGTATGCAAGGGTAAGAACAAATGGAAGACATGGTAATGGAATAAAAAGGTAGAAAGGGATTAAGTAAATAAAGTCTTGGATGCCACTGATGATCATATCAGTGTCACCGATGGAATTATTTAAGAAAAAAAACAATAGAATTAGTTGGATATCAGGTAAAAGAAATCATAACTGATAAGTAGTTTATATTTGGTGGATAATGTTGGATGACAGCGTGAGCAATGTAATAGGCTTTTATTTTTCTCCTTAGTGGCATGACACTCAAACTCTGATGCTATTCTTTCTATAGAGGATTATTTTTATTGAGCAAGATTTTAAAATTATGTACTTTCTTTTTTTTAAAAGCAACCCCAAAACTAAAACAAAACAGAGGATTTGCATCAGAAAATGGCTTTCCTTCAATAATTCTCCCACGCCACGTGAGAGGTTACTAACTCAAAAATAGCTTTAGAAATGTATTAATCATGATTTTTTGAAGAGAAAAACAAATAGAAAGTCAAAAAGTTTAAGGGAAAAAGGGTCTGGAAATAACACCCCCAGGGTATGAGAGTATTCAGGAAACACACAAAATGACATCTTAGCAACTATTAGTAATAGAAAAGAGCATACCATTACTTTGAATGCTATCTTTTCATTGGGATTATTACCTGAGCAACAGCAACCATAGCTACATCCTCTCATGGTCATAAACCATCTCTGGTGTAAGTCCTTGGTGATTGTACCATGGATGGATCCCACTTCATGACTGTGTCTTCACCTGAAATACAGGTGGTGATCCTAGCTGAGTCTCAAGAGATAGGCAGTTGTCATGAATCTTAAAGCTGGGACCCCCAGGTCTGCTAAGACATTGAAAGCCAATAGCATGGGAGCAGCTGAAAAGCTAACTTCACAGTTTATTTCCCTTTCCTAGCACTACTTACGCCAAAGGAGGAAGAGCAGCAGCTTGAATCCACAAAGAAAAAACAAAGAAATTAATATTTGAGACCAGTACTTTGATCCAGCACTCAGGATTGGGGTAAGGTACTGCCTTCAGGAATGGAATAGGCGTCAGCATTGGTCAAATCATTCAGAAGATGCCATCTTTTCTGAGATAAAAAGTCTAATAACTGCCTCCAAATGCACAAAATGCCTACTGTTCAGTAATAGAGAGCGTATTGACCCTTTCTGTGCTTTACCTAGTAAACTTTGCCTCTTATATAGGGTAGTGTTTTAAATGCTTTTCATGTGCTGGAGGGGGGAAAAATCTGCTGACTCCTCCAACTAATTGGATTACAAGGTTCACCTTCCCTCTACACCCACAAGTTCTAAGACACTTAACTTAAAATGTTGTTTAGCTGTAGCTTTGAGAGGCATTGTTGCTCACATCCATCTTCCTCAATGCACTACTGAAAGCTGAAGCTTTAAGAGCCTTAGAGACAACCAGTATCCTCCTTTTCCCTCTTTTTAACTTGAAACTACACCCCAAAATGTCATGGAAAGTGTATATAATTATCATGGAAATGATGGCAACTATAGAATAAATACAAATATTTTCAGAAATATTGCAATTAAACTTTTCTCACAAGCCGATTATAATAGTTTCTTTGTAAACTTGTCACAGAAGGAAAATCAGAAAGCCTCCAAACTAACCTGCACTTCCTTGGTCAAGTTAGGTTAACCAAGTTATATATGGGTATTTTAGTGGTATTCTTTTTAAATATGTGATGTCTCTGGTGATGAATCACACCAGCTGACTACAGTTTATTAAAATAGCATCTAAAGCCCCGAATGAGTCTGGAGAACAATTATGCTGGACATTATATACCCACTTAGTTACAGACAATCCTTGCCCTGAAGATCTTATAATTAAGGCTACATGTTTGTCACGGAGGTCACGGATTCTGTGACTTTCCATGATTTCTGTGACTTCTGCACCAGCCCCTGTGGCTGGCCCAGGCACCGCCTGAGCACCTTGGGCAGCCCCTGGGCCAGTCGTACCGGCTGCTGCTGTCTCACCCTTCACCGCCCCCGAGCAGCAGGAGTTTGGGGAGGGGGGTGTGAGGGCTCAGGGCTGGGGATTGGGGTGCAGGAAAGTGCTTACCTGGGGAGGCTCCCTAGAAGGGTGACACGAACTCCCCTCCCTCAGCTCCTAGCTCCACGTGCTGCCTCAGCCCACAGGAACCACCCCCGCAGCTCCCATTGGCTGCGGTTGCCAGCCAATGGGAGTTGCAGAACCAGAACTTGGGGTGGGGCGGAGGCAGCCCATGGAGCTAGGAATGGGAGATCACTGTTTCCCAGGAGCTGGGTAGGAAACCTGCCCCAGTCCTGCCAACTCTCCTCCCCCCCGAGCACCTGCAGCGCCCCCCTAAGCCACCCCCTTGAGCCACCACCCCCGAGCACCCAAGCTGCGCCCCCCCAAGCACCCAGGCTGCACCCCCAGGGCCCTCCCCCCAAGTTTTAGTCAGGGGTATATAGTAAAAGTCAGGGACAGTAAAAGTCAGGTTTACTGCCCATGCCTGTCCATGACTTTTACTAAAAATACCTGTGACTAAAAGGTAGCCTTACTTATAATCCAATAGAAAAAACAAAAGGGAAGGAAACAGGAGTATTGTTATCCCCATTTTACAAAATGGGATGAAGTGACTTGGCCAAGGTCATACTGGAAGCTTGTCACAGAGTTTCAGGCCAGAAGAGACCACTAGATCATCTAGTCTAACCTTCTGTCTATCACAGGCCACCAACCCCACCCAGGAACCTGCAAATCAACCCCAACAACTGAAATGAATCCAAAATATTACAGCCCACAGGACACTAGCCATTTGGACACGTCAGAGGAAGGAGATTAAACAAACAACAGCCCAGAATACAATGGACAGTGTGTATGTATGCGGGGGAGGGGAAGAGGGAAATCTCTTCCTGGTCCTTTGTGACAGAACCGGAAGTAGAATCCAAATCTCTCAAGTCTCAGTCCAACTTTTAACTACAAGACCATCCTTCCTTCCCATCTCAGGCTTGTTGTAGTTGTTGTTTGTGGTGGTGGCTGAAGATGACGTTGATGACAGTTTTATGTCTTGTGAGTACATTTGCAGCTAATAAGACTGAAGTGCGACTGGCAGTCCCTTCCTCATAAAGTGCATAGGTAGCTCAATGTTGAGGAAGGAATTACAATTTGTGCCTGCTGCTGTTTACGATTTAGCCTCCGTGCCTCAAAATACTTACGGCAATTAATCTTGAACCAGGTAACCTCATCGCTGACTACAGACTGCCAGCATGATCCAGCAGTCAGTGATGACTCCCAGTTCTAAATGTCAATGTTGCACTGTTTCAACTGCTTCAGTGTGTCCTCGAAGCTTTTATTCTGGCCTTTTCATATGCGGCTGCCCACTTTCAGTTCACCAGGCAGCAACTGCTTTGGCATTTTGGTTCATCTATACTCAACACATGACCAGTCTACATTGTAACTTTGATGCAATAAGCATGGCTTCAAGCCCTGTGCAGTGACTACATTCCAGAACTTCATTATTGGTAACTTTATCTTATCATTTGATGCAGGAGTTTGGCACACAGATGTCATCAATGAACCTTATCTAGGAGCTTAATCTAATGCCTGTTGTAGGTCCAGGCCTTACACCAATACAAGAAGTGGGATAGCACAACCGCTTTATAGTCTTAACTTGGTTTGCGCTTGTCATAAATATGAAAATTGAAATCCCTCCTGGCCAGGGGAAGGCTCCTATCACCTGTAAAGGGTTAAGAAGCTAAAGGTAACCTCGCTGGCACCTGACCAAAATGACCAATGAGGAGACAAGATACTTTCAAAAGTTGGGAGGAAGGAGAGAAACAAAGGGTCTGTGTGTCTGTCTATATTCTGTCTTTGCCAGGGATAGACTAGGAATGGAGTCTTAGAACTTTTAGTAAGTAATCTAGCTAGGTACGTGTTAGATTATGATTTCTTTAAATGGCTGAGAAAAGAACTGTGCTGAACAGAATAACTATTTCTGTCTGTGTATCTTTTTTGTAACTTAAGGTTTTGCCTAGAGGGGTTCTCTATGTTTTTTAATCTAATTACCCTGTAAGGTATCTAGCATCCTGATTTTACAGGGAGGATTTCTTTATTTCTATTTACTTCTATTTTTATTAAAAGTCTTCTTGTAAGAAAACTGAATGCTTTTTCATTGTTCTCAGATCCAAGGGTTTGGGTCTGTGGTCACCTATGCAAATTGGTGAGGCTTTTTATCCAACATTTCCCAGGAAAAGGGGGGGTGCAAGTGTTGGGAGGATTGTTCATTGTTCTTAAGATCCAAGGGTCTGGGTCTGTAGTCACCTAGGCAAATTGGTGAGGCTTTTTACCAAACTTTGTCCAGGAAGTGGGGTGCAAGGTTTTGGGAAGTATTTTGGGGGGAAAGACGTGTCCAAACAGCTCTTCCCCAGTAACCAGTATTAGTTTGGTGGTGGTAGCGGCCAATCCAAGGACAAAGGGTGGAATATTTTGTACCTTGGGGAAGTTTTGACCTAAGCTGGTAAAGATAAGCTTAGGAGGTTTTTCATGCAGGTCCCCACATCAGTACCCTAGAGTTCAGAGTGGGGGAGGAACCTTGACAGCGCTTAATACCATATCGATGCCTGACTCTGATAGTCTGCCAACTGATGAATTGTCTCTATTGATATGACTTGTCTGCTCTTGTCTATAGTAACATCATTAGACAATATAGTACCAAGATAGCAGAAGTCTGTAACAGCACTCAGCTGTGTGTTGCTGATGGTGACTTTTGGTTTTGTGCAGGATTTCCCTTGCACAGGTTTATACAGGACCTCTTTTTGAGCTTGATTGTGAGTTGATAGGAAATGGGGCCGGCAGAACACTATCTATGCAGACTCATCTGAGCATTCCATCGTAAAATAGCCTCAGAATGTTGGTGAATATTTCTGAAACACCAAACTTAGGTAATAATTGCCAAAGCCTGGGTCTACTGATGGTATCAAAAGCTTGTAGCCAGGTCAATAAAGACTATAAAGTTCCTGTTCTCTGCATTTCTCCTGCATCTGCTGGGCTACAAATACCATGCCTGCCATTCCTTGCATTGGCCTAAAACTGCATTGCGACTCTGGTAGCACATGATTAACCATGTTGTGTAGCAGATGTTCAAAAGAGAACTCTAGTCAGAACCTTTCCAATGGCAGAGAGTAACAAGATCCCATAATAGTTGCCACGGCTGACTTTTCACCGTTCCTTTTGTATATGGTGACAGTGGTGGTGTCTGAAGTCTTGAAGTACATCTTCAGTACTCCATATATTAAGAAATAGTCCAGGCAGTCCCTTCAGCAGGCTCTCCTTCTGTACTTGAGTATTTCTGCAGGAATGCCGTTAGATATGGGACCCCTGCAGTTCTTCATGACACTGATAGCCATGCTAAATTCATCAAGGGAAGGGTCTGATCCACATTGTCATTACATGTTGGCTGATTTACTATTCTTATTAGTGCCTTGTCTCTGATATTGGACGGTGAATTCAAAAGATCACAGAAATGCTGTGACCACCTCTGAAGGAGTTCTCCTTTGACAGTGTTAGGCCACCCACTCTCTTCAAAAGGCATTGAAAAAAAAAGCAGCATACAAGTCTTTGGTCTCATGACCTGGATTTCATCTGCCTTACCATACTAGCATTGATCCAGCATGTGTCTAAGCTGTCGCTACACAGACTAGAATTTGACGATTTAAAGGTAAATGCTGGGAAGCAAATCTTCACCCTATGATTACTGTAGAGCTATGCAGGAAAAACTGTGTCACTTTCACCCCTGAACAGATCCAAAGACATTGGGAAATTCAGACTCTCCACCAACACCCAACCTGGTCAGTTTTCTTCTTTCTATTTTTACTGATCAGAAATGCACACATTTGTTTTACACATTTAAAAATATAAGTAGTTAATATTTTTCTACTTATGGGGAAAAGTGCATATTAAAAATATAGTGTTTGCTGGAAGAATACTAGGCATGGTTATGCATTGATTTGTGTTTGGACTAAATTAGACCTCTGGAAAAGGAATGCTGTTTTCCTGCTTTGGTTTCTGTCTAATAAATACTTAATATATAGCTTGAAGGTTCATGGGTAGGAGCCTATCCAGTGCTTGGACTCCTGAAAATCATATTAAATAATAACTAACTAAACCAGAGGCCCTGAAGGAGAGTGAAAATATATGCAACTCTATCCACTGAAAGCTCTGCTCTTTAATAGGATGCAGGTCTCTTTTCACTACTCCTGGAATAAATGTGCAATGTTTCAGTGGTAGGAAAGAGATATTACACAGACAAACAGATACCTGCCTCTGAGAAGCTTTGTTGTAGGGAGACAAGTCTGACAAAGCTCCAGTTTATTACAAGAAAACTAAATAAGGTTTAAATTGTTACATGTGAAAAGAAAAAAGGTTTCTGAATTACATGTTTTCCACAGACATGGGTACAATTATCAATTGTAGCTTATCAATAGCCCAAGGCCACAACATATTGAATGACCTATTAAAATTTCATGATACAGCTTTATAATAGTAGAACCACTGTAGGAATCTATTGTTTTCCACTACAGGAGACATTGCTTCTGAAAAGTTAAATTGCCAGATTTAATTTTCAGGTTGAATTAGGCATAATGAGCTCTGTGGAGACTTCATTCTTTAGCTCTAGACTGAGTTACAATCACAAGACTTATCAAAATAAATTAGAATGAGCAAAAAAAAAACAAAAAAGGTATTTTAAAAAATTCTGATGCTACTTCATTTGCACAAAAAACAATTGAATTCAATGGGAAACTTCAGGATGATTTTTTATCTCGTTCTCTGTATTTCCAAAATAATAGTGGTTTATTCGTTTTAACGAAAAATAAACAAACATCCCTTAAAACTTCCTGTTTAAAAAAAAAAAACAAGAGCAAACTGGGCTTGATCTAAAATCCATTGAAGTGGAATGGAAATGGAAAGATTGCCATTCACTGAACTAATGCTAAGAGAAAGAGCAACTGTAATAACCTCTTCATGCAATCTCTGCCTTGGAGGGAACATCACCAGAGGAGACATGCTACAAAACCAGAGGGTTCAGTCTTCATATAATACTTATGTTTAGTTCCAATATGACGATAGCTAAGTATAGAGATACATGTACACACATTTGTGTTTATTTTACTTTACTGTGTATTTGCATTCTTATCATAAACATTAAAGACTTGTGATTCTACAGGTAAGAAATGGTATGCTCATACAAATGTGCCTTTAGAAGTACTGACACTGACTGAAGTGAAAATCCACGGTCCAGAGACCATGTAGGGAAATTCTTGTAAGGGTCAGTAGATGAGTGATGAAAAATGATTAACTCAGATTCTTTTAGTAAAGGTTTAAGTCAGGCTGGATTTTGCGTGGTGATAGCATGCTTTTCACACCAAAATTTCAGCTCTGCTTGTGTGTGAAACTCACTGGCTGGAGATTTTTTGAGAGCTGATAATTTTCCTATTCCAGATTGAACTGAACTGCTTCTAAGGAGAGCCAGCAAAGCCAAGAAATTATTATTCTTTCTAGTGATGTACACAGTTGAGAGCTAGGAAGCCTAAGACTGATCCCTAGCTCTGATGCAAACTTCCTGTGTGACTCTGGACAACTCACTTAACATTTCCATGACTCCTCCTTTGAAAAGGGATTAATAAATACTTACTTCCGAGGGATGATTGAAATGAAAATTCAATGTCTAAAGTTCTTTCAGATCCTCAAACAGAAAGCATTATGGAACCAGGAGGGCTGATTTAAATATTTTTGCATGAACAACTGCGTTGTTTGTTCTAATTATGGTGATGGGTCAATTTTTAGACTAGCTGATGAAAGATATTGAGAAATCAAGCAGAAGTAAGAATTTCCCATGACTTTTCCTGTAGTTTGTCAGACTATGAAAGGACGCATGCCCCTGAGTATTGTTTTTTTTTATCTGCATAGCTCCTGGATTGTGAGGATGTTTTTGTAGGGGGATGGAAAGCATCACACGAAGCAATATTCCCACCATCTGCTTGGCACCGTGGATTTGGTTCACTTCTGCATTGCTCAGTGGTAGGGACCTAAAGTACATGACTACACAGGTCATTTTTTCAATGAAGTTAAATATCATTTGATTTACTCTCAGGCCTCTCCAGAGGCTAAACAGTTTTAAGGGAATACGTGATTTTAAATTATATTCAAAGAAATAGTGAAACTGCTTTTTTTAAAAAAAAAACCCACAAGGATTCCAGATCCTCAGATGGAATAAATCAGCTTAAATTAAACACAATGAGCTAACGCTGATTTACCACAGCTGAGATTCAGGTAGAAGATATAAACAGTTTTGTTTTAAAAGGTTTGTTAATTATTCAAATATGGTCATTGTGTTTTTTCCACTGCTCATTGTTCTTTGTGTAAATTCGGTGTAGGTACTTTATACCAGCAGGTAGTTTTGTGTATGACATCTTTAGAGAAGCTTATGTCTCCTGAAGGCATTTTTATCAATTTCTAAATAGAAAATTGAAATAATGTTGTTACTTGTATGAAGAAACATACCATTTCAGGTAAGGCAAGGATAGCCTTAGACACAGAAAAATGATGGTGTATTTTCCTATAAAAATCAAAATCAATGACTATAGCTAAAATAGGAAATGTAATCTCCTTGTCCCATTTCATTTTCATCATACTTCCTTCTCACTACTTTTTTTAAAACAAGCCCTTTACTTTGACTTTTGTTTTTTGCCACTCAGTTTACTTTCATATTCTTCGCCTCTGTCTGAGGTAGTGGGAAACAGCTACTAATTTCTTTATAGATTGGTGTCCCAGCTCATGGGTATGAATATAAGTGGACAAGTCCATCAATACAGATGTATAATTACGTATGAAAGGTCTGATTCAGATTAGCATTCAAGTCAATGAGGACGTTTCCTTTACTTGAATAGGAGTCGGCTTGAACCCTTGCAGCATGCACAGTTCTTCCAGTGGTAAGTGATGCATCATACTTCTCCATCAACCAGTGAGCAGATCTCATAACACAGCTGAATTGATTCAGAATGATTTGTTTCACTCCTTCCTGAAGGTAGACCGTGAGGAAGTCTAGAATGAAGGAGATAAACCCAAACGGAGAATGAACACTCTGTACTTGTGGACTAATAGTGTGGGGGTGAAGGGTTACTAAGGAAAAGCAAAAGAAGAGTTGAGAGAAAAGGACATTATGAAAGTAATTGTTCTTCCGCAAATTATAGAAGCACATATGTGTAAGACTGATGGATGAGAGTCATGTGTCTTTAATGAAGGATACTGTTCAATGGAATTGGAATGAGATATAGGGTTTAATCAGAAAAATGACTGGGTATTTAAAATATCAGAATATATATACTTTACTAAAAAGGATAGACAAAATAAAGGGGTCTGAACTGCCTTACTGATGAAGAATGAAATAAATTTTGTTTCTTTCTGCAAAAGTTAATGTGATGGACATTTATTTGCCTATTTATTTGACTAAGTTTCAAAACAATGAAAGAAGGTTTTAGTCACTGCCCTAAACTCTGGTAGTATAAGAAACTACATCAGGAAACATCAGCAAATGGAACCTATTAAAAGCCATCGTGAAGTGCAAAAGATCATTGCAACTACTTGGCTATCCACAGGGAAATGATATGTAAAAAAAAAGTTTCAAGACTATATTCTATAGAATTTGTGAAAGAGTCAGTGTTCATATAAAGAAAAGGAGTACTTGTGGCACCTTAGAGACTAACCAATTTATTTGTGAGCCACGAAAGCTTATGCTCAAATAAATTGGTTAGTCTCTAAGGTGCCACAAATATTTCTTTTCTTTTTGCGAATACAGACTAACACAGCTGTTACTCTGAAAAGCGTTCATAGAGTCTATTCTACATCTAGCTCAGAGGAAACGAAGCAGTTTGCTTCATGGGGGTTGAGGGGTGGGGTGTTGGAGAGAATCAGCAGGGTGCTGCAGGTCTCAGTTCCATGGTCAACTGCTGTAATAGGAATTGGAAAGGAGAAGGGAGCAACTGGGTAATTTGACCACAAATGAAGACATAACTCCTGGGCTCATCCACCTATCTAATACGCTGCAGGGGGTATCAGTAGATTACATCCAATTCCACCACACAGCAATACTGACTGCTTCCTTAGGCTTTGCTCAGTGTCTTGGAATCAGGCCCATATGGAGTAATTTATGTTGGGAGGAGAGCACGGGGTGTATGAATTTTAAATCATCATTTCATACCATGTGCTTACAAGGGATGTGTACATACAAAGGGAAGCACGCACAAGCATACACATCAGTTTAGGAAAGCTGATCTGAGTTATAAAAATATATTCTGGAATATGGAATTAAGATGTCAGTTGAAATTCACCCTAGTCAAATCTAAACAAATAAAGGCTAGAAAGAGTAATGTGATAAAATTAGGATGTGAAAAGGGTCAACAAATAGTAAAAACTCTGAAAGGGACAGCATTTTTTAAGACAGGAGGAAAAAAGATATCAAATGACAGATGGTAAATTAAAAATAAAGATTTTTCCAGCTGGAATGAAGGAAAGAATTATCCTCATAACTAGTGATGGAAACTAAGAGCAGGAAATATGAAAGTGATAGATTTGTTTAAAAAAACCCCACAAAACTTTGAATCCATCTTTCTGGTAGAAAATGGCCGACAACTCCTCAGATCCATTTTTAGGGGTAGCAAAGAAAGTTCCATTTGGCACACAGAAATTCAAACACTTTTAGGCACATGAAATCCAAGATTAACATAATATGCATCCCTCCAATTTTTAAGGGAAACAATGGCAGATATGGGTAAAAGCTTTATTAATACATAGGGCCAGATCCTGTGCAATAATATAGTTGCTCCACTAGTGCATCTGTGAATTTTCTGGTTTAAGAGGATCTCCAGCTACTACAGTGTTGGCTTCATTGACCCTTTCCCAGCTCCCTTTGGCACAGCATGCACGCTGGGTTTGTGGCCTATGCTCTCTTGCAATTCCCAGACTGGGTAACAGCCTCAGGGGCAAGATACAACACAGTGTAGGTCAGAGCAGTTAGGTTAATGATAAACAAAATTATTTGTTCTATCTCTAGTCAGGGCTAAATACCATGGTGATTTGCAACATATAATTTCCTAAATTGATTAAATAGTTAGGAATAATCCTACACCACATGTCTGGGGTGATTTTATGACTTTGATAATGGAAACCACGTGATAGAGAACTCATAATATTGGATTAAACCTTCAGGGAGGCAGTGATTGCTGACATGCTGTCTAGCCATTTTACCCCCAAATAGAAATTGCCTGAAAATACATTAAAGGACATATATACAATTCTGTTGAGGTGTGCAGTGTGATGTCTATTTATTAATGTGTATCTTGCACCAGGGAATTTTGTAACTAGCTGTGAAATATAACTGCACATTGAAATGTTACATTTTCTTTACACAGTCAGCATCTTTGCAGCTATTTATAGAGAACGTAATTCTGATCATCT
This sequence comes from Caretta caretta, assembly GCF_965140235.1. Lineage (NCBI taxonomy): Eukaryota > Metazoa > Chordata > Testudines > Cheloniidae > Caretta > Caretta caretta. The sequence goes on along the minus strand of NC_134214.1, from coordinate 69,035,843 downwards.
CATTTGCCTTTAACTCATTATGGTGAGTCCTAATGTTTCTTATCCAGGAGAACATCATTTAGATTCACGTATTTTTAATGAACCTATACTTCTTCTCCTTTCTGGGCTAGTGGGAGTTATACCTCCTTACAGCTCCACAGGGCTCCAAGTGTAGATACTGCTTGCTGTGTTCGTTAGGGTTCAATAAAACCAAGTACTAAAATTTTATAGCTAGAAAGATTGGGTCACCTTGTTATAGTTAGAGTGGTAGAATATGTATGTTACATATGTGGCACGAAATGAAAATTCACATGGTACGTTTATTTGCCAACAGAAATGAAAGGCTTTCTACACTAAATTTAGACACTGTTACACCAAATTTCAGCCAGATCAAGCAAATTAACCACCACCATTTTTTACAGCATTTCTACTTGCTGCATAGCATTATGCTATACTTTTTCTTTTTATAGTGCAGGAAAAAGAGGAATTACCACATTATATCACAGAAGTGGTCCATCTAGTCCAGTATCATGCCTCCAATAGTAGTACCATCTATTCCAGATGCTTCAATAACCCCACAGTAGACAGTTGTGAAATATCCTACTCATAACCACATTTTTGTTCTAACTACACCATAGCATCTGGCTAATCTCTCATGTTTATTCTTTCTACTGCAACTCTGGATATTCTCCTCAATATATAATGGGTAATTATTTTTCTTAAAACCTACTAACCCCACCAAGTTAGTGTATGCACTGTGCAAAAAAGTATCTCCTCTTCTCTGTTCATGTCTGCTATTAGTCACAATCTTTACAGTCTCTCCCCATGTGGACATCTTTCCATGCCTCTTATAATTTCTGTTCTCGATTTCTGGACTCCTCTCATTAAACAAGATACCATATATTTAAAATCTCCCATTTCATGCAATATGGATCACCAAGTAGGTACAGTCAGAGTTCAGCAGTTAAAATATTTTTATTTTACCCAATTTCTCTTCTTTCTTGTAGGAGACACTATCCTTTTGTCAAGCCTGATTTGGAATGGTCTCCACCAAAAACAGTACCTCTAGCGCTGGGTAATTCTGGTAACAGTGGTATTAGAAAGTAGTAGTGTGACAATCACCTCTTGACTGACACAAAGGGGATTGAAATGGAGACCTTCAGAGCTAATCGCATAGCTGCTACAGGCTGACCTAATGCTCTCTAGCTGAGATGTCACAGCCTCATGTCCTCTGCAGATCAGGATAGAGGGGATCTGCAACACACACTCACCTGTGGTTTATGGTAGCAGTCAGCCCGGACAATGCCTTGGATTCCTTCCTACTCTTCATTGGTTCAGTGCACAATGTCAAACATTTCTCAGAAGAAAATATCCTATTAATATATACTGCACTGTGACAAGTGAGCCATCTCTGAGCAATGGTAAGAGTTTAGAGAAGCTGTGAATACATGCCTCCCCTCCTCAAAAAAAAAGAAAAAGACACTTAGGTGAAAATATTATCATTGGCTTAATTTTTGCCCTCAATAAATTCTCCAGCAAAGTTTTTCTTACATCCTTTTTAAAGCATAGCAATTGGTGAAAGAATAAGTTACTTTATTCAAAAGTTAGAGGGAACTACAGACAAGTTCATTGACAAATGGGCAGATTTCATAGAAATGGCAGACTAAATTGGTAGTTTGGGTTAGGACTCCAGAAAGAGTACCTTGTTCTGGCATCCTCTCCCCTCCCCTTCCCTACGTCTGTGTCTTCTGTATTTTCATTGCCTTTTATGTAATTGGTATTTCATTTTATGTATATAAGGTAATGATTTATACTTTTCTCCTCTGTATGTTAAGTTCCAATCTTGTGTTGGGGGGTGTTATTGTTTATTATTATTATTGTTATATAAATATCAATAATAATTAGATAAAAACCTTTAAAAGGTGCTAGAAAATCAGGCTTAGAATGAAAAGGCCAAACCTTTGTCCTGCTCATGTCCCCTCAGCACAGCTCAAGAAGTTCAAAAGGGGATTTAAATAGCTAGATCCAGCATTATGTCACCTTCTCCTTCCTCAGGCACAGAAGAGGTGAGTTAGGAGCACACAGTTCTCCAGGCAATGTTTGGACAGCAGATTAATCCCTATGGAACCATTTTAGCCAGAATAACTGAGAGCAGCCCTTAGGCTTATGATCAGTGCATCTGAGGAACGAGTCCAAAGTCTATACTCTAATGATGGAGTTGTTACTGACACCTCCATACCAGTATTTCATGTTTATCTATACTGAAACAAATTAGAAGTTTACTGGCTGTCTTGGGATTTGAACAATGGCGCCAAGCCACACTTATAAATCCTGTTATACCTGCAATGAAAAGCTGGAATGACAAACATTTGAAGTTCAAATCCACAAAGAAGGTAGCTGGATTCTTCTGTTCATTTCTGGCTTCCTAAACATGCCTGCACCTGTTGCACTAAGCGCTGGGTAAATATGAACTGAAAATAAACTTATTTAAAAAAAAATCTGATGATCTAGTAAGAACTTGACAAAAAAACCCAATAACTCTGGTGTTGTATAAACTCAAGAGTGATGATCTTCTGTATCAAAAGCAGCCATATCATACCTAAAAGTTACCCTACACCTGGTCCTGGCAAATCTTATGTATTTTATCATCATGTCAGCTGTAATTTGGAGTTACCCAAGTGGCTTAGTTAATGAAAATTCTAGTGGGATCTGACAAGTCAGCAGCCAAATTATACTCTGACATATGATTAAAAAAGGAACCTTGATGCCTTATTGGACATCTGGGGCAGAGATTGGAAAGTTAAATTAGGTCTGGGTCCCTGAAAGAGGATAAAGATTCATATTCCAAACCCCATTGACACCATTCAAACTGAAATTCAGCCATCACAAAAAGTTACCATTTTACTGGATCCCAGTGAAAGTCTAAAGATGGGATGAGGATGGCGTCTAACTCACCAGCAGTCACACCAACATGCCCTGCTGCACATATTCTTGGCACACACTGCTAATGTGGGACTTGGATACGGAAGTTAGTCACAAGGTTAATAGAAAAGTTATTCTGAAGGTGGATTTTATAAACGCTTTTATCTTGTGCAGTGCAAATTAATGTAAGCTATTACTTAACCAAGTGAAGCACAAAAGAAAGTTACTTACAAGCCAGAGCTGTGGTCAAAGATCTTATGATGCTTTTTCCAAGTGTAGGGGCACACATGATGGTCTGGAGTGTTTTAATGTAAAAAATGGAAAGAGAATAGAAGGAGACATAATATGTATCTTTCACGGATGAAGTTTATGCACTTTGTCTAGGCTGTTTAGGCATCAGTGAAATCCTTTTTTTAGTGAGCCTCGCATTCAAAGCATTAATGAGGTATATGCTGGGGAGAACTGGGATATATCTAAGCTCTCCTTAGAGGCTCAATTCTTAACACCACCATACCAGTGTAAATCAGCAGTAGCTCCATTAAGTCACTGGTGCACCTTTAAAGACAGTATGATATCAGATTCAGGCTCTCGCTCCTGAGATCTCATTGAAAGATGAAAAATTTGTTTTGGTGCATTTGAGCGAAGGAAATGTGGGGTGCTGCAGGATATGTCAAAGTGTAGCACCAATATCAGATTGGTAACTCTTCCATTAGAAAGTAAACAAAGATTATTTTCTTTCCAAATATGCTATCTACTCCCAGAGTTATCATCCATGTCCTAATATGAGAGTTTGGGCTCAGAAGTGGATGTGACAGGTGCACCATTGTGCACCTGTCATATCTGGTGCTTTACAAGTGTGAGGTCAGAATTCAATGGCTCCTGGATGAACTATATTTCAAAAATCACTCAGAAGTGAGTGAAATTCAGGCCACTCAGGGTATGAGTGACTACAATAAAACACCCATAGCTGGCCCATGTCAGTTGACTAGGGCTTGTGGGGCTCAGGCTGTGGGGCTATACAACTGCAATGTAGATGTCTAGGTTTGGACTAGAGCCCAGGCTCTGGGACTCCGTGAGAGATTATGTCTACACTGCACACTAAACCTGAGCTCTGACTCAGGTTTGAGCCTAATCCCCCTTCCATCTACATGCAAATTGGTCTGACTTGGGGCAGCAAACACAGGACCTGGGCTTATGACCCTGCTAGGGGGCAGGTCAGACCATGACTCCTGCTGAGATATGTGTCCAATCCCTGTCAATTTGCAGTATGTATGCAGGTCAAGCTGCAGACCTGAGTCAGAAGGGTTGAATGGTATAGTTGCAAGAGTTAAGGTTCTATTTGTAATGTAGCAATTACTAGGCCCGTTCTGGGGGACGGGGACGGGGGGGAGAGATGAATGTTCAGCTGTATTTTAAAATCAGTTTTCTTAGGCCACACTCACATCCATTCAGTATGTTTGATTTTCATGAACATTTTAGACTGACTCACTGACTTGGCATGCACGTTTATGCAAAATGAATTTCAAAGTTAGCTGCACCAGTATTTGCAGAAAGAATTTTAAATCAACACATGCAAGTATTTGTGCTGGAAGGGTTTGTTGCCATGGGATTTATCTGACTAGACATAAAAAAACCCACAGTTCCAGTAGTGAATATCCACAGAATTGTTCATGAGCAATATAGATCATGCAGCATTATTTCAAATAATTTGTTTTTTTTTTTTAACTATTAACATTTGAGGAAAAGAAGCTGCTCATAGAGAGAAGGTAGGTGAGGTAATACTTTTTATTTGATCAACTACTGTTGGTGGAAGGTACAAGCTTTCTAGCTTCACAGAGCTCCTCTTCAGGTCTGGGGAAGGATACCAAAGTGTCTGAGCTAGGTACAATTCGGGACAGACAGTTAAGCACAAGTGGTTAACACATGTTGTGGGAAACTACTTAAAATGTAGTGGAAAATTGTTCTAGACACTAAAAACCACGGACTCAGAGATACTCGTATGGCTTATCACAACAATTTGTAAAACAAGGTATTGCCTGCTGATCTTTAATTGCCCACTTCATTTTAAGTGGTCTCCTACAACATGGGTAATCCATTTATATTCATCCATCTAATACCCAATTGCCCACTTCATTAAAGTGGTCTTCCACAATATATATTAATGCCTTATGCTTGACAATCTGTTCCAACTTGTATTTAGCTCAGACACACTGGTTTACTTCCCCAAACCTGAAGGGGAGTTTTGTGAAGCTTGTACCTTTCACCCACAGAAGTTGGCCCAATAAAAGATCTTACCTCACCTACCTTGTCTATCTTATATCCTGGGACCAACACTGCAAACACTCTGCTCATAGACAGTCCATGAATACCAAAAAGGGAACTGAGCAAATAATCTACAATGAATAATTTGACTAATTTAGCTCAACCTGCTTCAGCGATTAGAATATTTTGGGAGATACTGTGTATGAGGGGAGGATTAAATCTGTAAATTTACTGGCCAGATATTTACTTATTTTTAGAGGAAAAGGGGAAACAAAAATTAAAACAACAACAACTCATGTTCTGAGGCCAGATTCGAATGTATTTTCCTCCCCACATCACCCAACTTGATGAAAGCTCCATTTTCCTCCCAGGAGAGTGAAGCAATGTGTTAGGTGCTTGGCACACTTAGCTTCTTTCAAAATGTTGAGTGCTGCACCAGGCCACTGATCCATCAAAAATTCAGGTGGATAAGAGAACCAGGATCTAATTTCCAGATCAAATTGAATAAAGGGTCTTGTTCTGTGCTATATTTCAGTAAGGGCACCAGAGTTTCAAGGAGTCACCCAATCTTCATTGCACAACCCAACTGCCACTAGAGGGGACTGAGGAACACTTTGGTGCCCATAGTTAATGAGAACATTCAGCTAAGGAGGGATACAATACCCCAAAGAAAACCTTGCCGTAGATCTCTGGGATGCAGTGACTAACAGCCAAATGAAACAGAAGAGGGAGAACTTACTTCACCTGCAAAATCAGAGCATGGCTCCCCCAATTCAGAGAGAAGCTCTTTGTTTCCACTTCCCTTTACTTTAATCCCCAGCAGATCTGTATTTAGGATTGCCAGGTGTCTGTTTTTCGACTGGAACACCAGGGCCGAGGGATGTGCTGGCCGCTGCTTCCCGCAGCCCCCATTGTCCTGGAAAGGCAAACTGCGGCCAGTGGGAGCTGCAATCGGCCGAACCTGCGGATGCTGCAGGTAAACAAACCATCGTGGCCCACCAGCAGATTTCCCTGATGGGCCGCTTGCCAAAGGTTGCCAATCCCTGGGTTAGATTCTGATACTATGCTCATCAGCACAGAACCTCCACTTGGAAGAGTAAAGAAGTGGTTAAGAAAAAAATATTTGTTTGTGACACTGCATCTAAAATTAATGTCTAGCCCCATGCTCTTCAGGGGCATAATTTCCTATGAGGAAAGGGTGGCAGCTGCCCCCTCACTCCTAGCTTTGGACACAGTCATTAGGAAATCAGTAACTGCCTAGTTTTTCTTCATTCTTCATGCTATTTGGGACAGAGCATGTTCTATATACTGACTCATCTTCCACCCGCCTGCCATTTTTCTAAAATGACACCCCTGTTACTCTGCCTACATCAATGGAAATTTTGAGTGCAGAATATGTAATAATCACCTGCTATGTGGACTAGAAGAGAATTTTATTCTAAACTTTTTTAAAAATAATCATACAAACAGGAAAAAAAAAACATAAGCTCGGTCCTGCAAACCATTATTCACTGAAGCAGTGATTATGCATGTGAGAGGTTACATTGTGGTCAGGCCTAAAGTTTTTTGATTCCTACACTGAAAATCTACAAATGAGCTGGGCTTTTATTTCTTGATGCAGCACTCCCAGAATACCTTCCACTTAAAAAAAACATGGATATATCATACCTACATCTATATGGAAAGGGAAGAAAAGAGATCCCATTCCCAAGCTCCCTCTGTATTGAGGAGGCATCTGAAAGTTTCTAAAGGAAAACATGGACAGCTCATTAGAAAACTCCCTCAAGCACTCTTGTGCTGCTTTGCTTCTCTAAAAGCCTGCACTAATGCACAGCTAGTGCCTTAGAAAGCATCATGTCACTAGGATTATAATGTAGGCAGAGATTTCACTAGGGAGAGCTATACCCTTTATTTCCTTTAAAATGCAATATTCAAGGCCTAAGGAAAATATACCTGAAGTGAGGAGAGATGCCAACCTGTAGGAATTTGAAAGAAACTAAAAAGGTACTCTGGGAGCCAGCAGAAACATAGAAGAATTTAAAGATTTCTCATTCAGACAAGTGAAGCTAGCTACATACTATTGTGTTTTCTTGTACTCTTAGTCACCAGCAGATAGTGTCTAAGGACTCCTTCACCTCCCTCAAGTAGCTCTTAAGGGACCTAATAAGTTTTCCTAACTTTACACTTCCCCACCTTTAAGGTCTCACATCACAGTTACTATATTTTCAGCCAAGGCCTGGAAGCTGCCAGTCAGAAAACTACTCTCCCCAGAGGGGTGAAGTAAAGTGATGTGGGGCACTCCTTCACTGCAGGCCTAACACAGCGGAAAGGCTAGTTTAAGAGAGAGTTTCCCATAGGACATGGCAAAGAACTACCACTGGGTCTCTCTGGCTCAATTTTTATGTTGAGGTGGGTTTTTTTGTTTGTTTTTTTGTTTGTTTGTTTTGTTTTTTTTAAAACACAGCTTTTTATCGGAAGTGTGATTTATTAGCTCAAAAAGCAGACTAGATACTTTCAGAGCAAAATAAAATTACAAGTAAATATATTTGCCACATATTATTCATATATTCCCACATACATATTGCCACAAAGGGATCTCACAATTACCAAGGGATCACACAAAACTGGGTGACTGGACAACAAAATGGAAGATGAAATTCAATGCTGATAAATGTGAAGTAATACACATTGGAAAACAATCTCAGTTATACATACAAAATGGTGGGGGTCTAAGTCTGCTGGTACCACTCAAGTAAGAGGTCTGGGAGTCATTGTGAATAGTTCTCTGAAAACATCTGCTTAATGTGCAGTGGCAGTCAAGAAAGCTAACACATAATGATAATTCCATATCATAATGCCATTATATAAATCCATGGTACATCCACACCTTGAATACTGTGTGCAGTTCTGATTGCCACATCTCAAAAAAGTTATTAGAAATGGAAAAGGTACAGAGAAGGAAAGCAAAATGATTAAGGGTATGGAACAGTTTCCATATCATAGAATCATAGAATATCAGGGTTGGAAGGGACCTCAGGAGGTCATCTAGTCCAACCCCCTGCTCAAAAGCAGGACCCATCCCCAATTAAATCATCCCAGCCAGGGCTTTGTCAAGCCTGACCTTAAAAACTTCTAAGGAAGGAGATTCCACCACCTCCCTAGGCAATGCATTCCAGTGTTCCACCACCCTCCTAGTGAAAAAGTTTTTCCTAATATCCAACCTAAACCTTCCCCACTGCAACTTGAGACCATTACTCCTTGTCCTGTCCTCTTCCACCACTGAGAATAGTCTAGAACCATCCTCTCTGGAACCACCTCTCAGGTAGTTGAAAGCAGCTACCAAATCCCCACTCATTCTTCTCTTCTGCAGACTAAACAATCCCAGTTCCCTCAGCCTCTCCTCATAAGTCATGTGTTCCAGACCCCTAATCATTTTTGTTGCCCTTCGCTGGACTCTTTCCAATTTCTCCACATCCTTCTTGTAGTGTGGGGCCCAAAACTGGACACAGTACTCCAGATGAGGCCTCACCAATGTCGAATATGAGGAGAGACTAAAAAGACTGGGACTGTTCAGCTTTGAAAAGAGACGACCAAGGAGGTATATGATGGGGGTTTATAAAATCACGGATGGGTGTGGAGAAAGTGTTATTTACCCCTTCACATAAACACAAGAATCAGGGGTCAACCAATGACATTAATAGGCAACAGGTTGCTTTTTTTAAAAAAAGAAAGAAAGCTAAAACTATAGCTGGGTTCAAAAAAGAATTTGATGAAATTATGTTAGATAGATCCATCAGTTGCTATTAATCAAGATGGTCATGGATGTAATCCCATGTTCTGGATGTCCCTAAGGCTCTGACTGTCAGATGCTGGGACTGGATCACAGAAGATGGATCACTTGATAACTCTCTGTTCTGTTCATTCCCTTTGAAGAAGTTGGCATTGGCTGAAGACAGGATACTGGGCTCGATGGACCATTGGTATGACCCAGTGTGGCCATTCTTATGTTCATATGTGCATAGTTTTATTTTTTGTGCCTGCACAACATAGTGTGTGGCCACTGTGATTATTTAAATCTGACTTCTTACATATAAAAAATCCATTATAAGACCATGTGTATTATTTATGAAAACTTTCACTAGTAACGGATGCTGTAGTAAAGATCAAACTGATGTCCATTATTAGCTAACTTTCAGCAGATAATAAACATGTTCCTTTAAAAAATAAATCTAGCCATACCTTTTAAAGATACATGCAACCATAGAGAAAATGGTTGGTGTTTGAAACTACACATTTTCTTTAGTTGCTAAGTGATCCTTATTGAGCAGGGATACCTCTGCTTGGATTAATTGTTTAAAGTTTTATAGGTAACTGAAAAGTATTTTCTCAGCAGTCTCATTGTAAGTCTGTATAGGATTTCTGCCTAGGTTTATAAAACCCCACTCCAAAATAATAACACATTGCACAATGTTTTTTTCATTCAGAAGGAGGAATCATTACAACCATTTTGGTGATGGAAAAATTGAGACAATTGTCTAAAACAGAAAAATTCATACCTATTTTCTGACAAAGATGTAGCATAGCATAAAGAGACAAACTTTTTTTTTATACCATCTTGTCATGAAAATTTTCTTAGGTTTTCATAACATGCTCCTGAGCTTGTCTACTAGGCTAGACCTTAGCAGTTGGGTATACGTATTTCTAGGGAAGAGGCACACAGACATTATACCCTTAATTTATGAGTGCCTTCAAGAAATTTAAACGTCAACATTATAGCAAGCAACAAGTTTTGGAAATTTAGGCCTAAGTTCCTTGTCTAAGGCCACTCATTAAAATCAGAGGGAGAACTGGGAAGAGCAATACCAGGTCTTTGACTCCTGGGTTTAGTTCCCTGGAACATGTAGCTTTTTGGGAAAATTAAAAAAAGAGAATGGCATCTTAAACACAATTTCCTGGATTTTGTTGGGGGTGTCTACCTCTCAATATCATTAGAGCACAGTTTTAATATGAAATATAGGTATGGCTGCTATTATTAAATGAAGGAAGACAAACAGCATTAACTGATACAATAATAACCAGGATAAGAGAAATCACTACTGTATTCTTAGTACAAACTTCCCCCGATAACAAAACTGATGGACATTTCATAATTATCTTTCTTCCCTACAGTTTTATTGCTCTACACTTCTACCTGCACACTTCTGAAAGCCATCAAAATCCCTCTTTCCACTCCTTTGGGAGGCAAAGTAAGTTTAGACAACTGCAAACAGTGATAAAATTAAACAACATCCTTCAGTGCCAAAGCGTTCCATGACCGGAGTTCCAATTACTCAGTACCTTTCTCGGCAAAGCTCAGGGTGGAAAGTCTGGGGGAGAAAGGAGAGAAAGTGATATTTGATGCCAAAGGGGAAGTAGTGGTTGTTGTCTAAAGCGGTGGCTGATATTTATTGACAGATCTGAGTTTGGAAGCTTTGCAACGATTAGGCCAATGCACAATCCCTTGAGCCCATGGTAACATAAATGGATGTTCAGCCAAGATTCCTGCCTTTAGCATTGTCATCCTTTATCTTAGTAAACATCAAAATCTGAGCAGAAGAGAGAGAAAATGAGCTATTGATTTTCCAGTATTGTCTTAACCTGCAGTCTAATTGAAGGTCAGTGTATGTATTCCTGTCAAAGGCAGAGTTTTGCTATGCATTGTGGATGTCTGACACAAACCACCCCAAGAGGGAGAGCGCAGATATTCCTTAGGCACCACACAGAAGGATAATACTCTATCCAATACTCTCAAACATTCTCTAAGGAAAATCGAGGCCTGGAGAAGACAAACTGAAAGTAATTGGACTAGATGTCAAAAGCCTGACAGAGAAAGAGAGAAGGAGAAGGCAGGAGAGACAGAAATGAATGTGTGTTTATCATTATAACACAACAGATTCAAAATAAATTCTCTATTTAGAGAAAGTGGATGATTGCGTCCCTCCCTCTATATAGTTCTTCCTCTCATCGAAGAATGAACAATTGCAAGTGCTCCTTTTTCTAACACAATAAAGGAGTAGCTTGTGTGTACAGTAATAGTTTGCTTTATTAGAGGTCAAATGTATTATGACAGTACAACAGATGTTGTCAGATAATGAATAGGAAAGGAAAACCACATCCCTCCCTTTTTTTTGTTGTTGTTCTTACTTTGTTTTCCTTCACTATCCTCCTATCACTGCCAAGGCACAACGTGTCACCTCAGTCCTTGAGCATGAGAGAGAAGTGTCAGCTGACGCTCAAAGTAAAGGGTGTGGATGGCTCCTTCCCATTCTACCTCTTATACCTACATCCTGATGCACCCGTGCATATACGTCCCTTTTCTGAATCTTAAAGTATGTCTGTCAACTCACTAACTAGTTTGGATCTCTTTCTGCTCCCCTCTTTACTTATTTACATAACTATCACACCCCCACTTCCACTCCCACACAAAGACTGAAGGCTTCAGGGGGAAATGGAAGAGGTTCAAGTATTATTTATTTGGCTCAATTCAAGTTATTTGGCTTAATGCTTCAGTAATGCACTTCAGGCTGTATTAGATAACACAAGGTATTTTAATGCAGACATACATCCTGGCAGTCGGCTGAAGAACACCATTTGGGCAACTATTGGACTTTATCACAGTAACTGTTACTTTGGCTCAGAGGTGTTTAATTTGCTCAGTTCCCATCATGAGTCCATTTAGAGAGTACATTTAGATCACAGCATATTTTACTATGGACAGGGTGAAAGGGGTGGGAGGAGGAGAATTAGGAGAAAGGGACTCTACAGAGATTCTTATTTTATTTTGATTACTTCACTGGCTGAGGTAAATTACCATCTCCATTTCATTATTTTCTGCTGGCTGGCAGAATGAATTTATATATTAGTACTTAATACTGCTGAATAGTTACTATAGTGTAATTATTTTGGGCTCTCAGACTTTCTGTATGGGCATTATTTTTAAAAAAAGTGGTTAAATCTAAAGAAATGAAATAATCCCATCTGTAACCACTGTGAAACAATTTGTCAGTGGCCAGGAAATGTGTCCCAGAGAAAAGTCACTACTTGAGTCCTAGATAGGCACTTGGGGCTAAATTATTAAAATATACTTGAAATACGTTTAAAAATCTGGTTCTCAGATTCTACAAAGATGGGCATAGAACAAGCACCTAAATAGAATTAGTTTTTCTTTTCTCTGTTCTTCCTTTTTAGTTTTTAGGTAAATGTCAGAATATAGAAGGACATTTTCCTTAAGAAAGAACCCATGCATTTTATGTAATGTTTTTATATTATAGTATTTTATTAAAATGATTTGAGAGTCTTCATTTTAATCCTGGCCACCTTTAATCTAATTATTCTAATGCCTTTAACAGGCCCAAGTACACTGAACAGTTACAACAAGTCCTTTTAGGGTTTTTGCTGATTGTAGGATAAATCCTATCTATCCGTCCTGGGTATTGATAAATGTCTGTCACTGAAGGTTATAAAGCGTCAAATCCCATATAGCAATTACATCATGATGATATTTTTATTTAGCACTTCTCTAGTGCTTCTAATCCTTTGTGTACTTTGCCCATGTTAACTTATCCTCATAACACAACTGTGTTGTGTCACCCGTTTTATACATATGCGCAATCTGAGATATGGAGACGTAATCATCTATTTATGTTAATCTTGCAGGGTTAAACAATTGAAGTGGTTTCTTACCAAGACAGAACAGATAGTAAAGTCAGAGCTAGAGCTTGAATTAGAATCCAGGAGTTCCCTAACACATAATCTTGTGCAATGTTATACATATGGGTACGTGATGGTGCAGCATGGTATAAAAAATTTAGCACTATGTGTTTAAAGTTGGCATCTAACTCACAAGAGGTAAAGCCAGGAGTGAGCTCTACAGAACTTCCCAAATGACCATAGATAAGCCTTTCTATCAGATCAGGCAGGCTGTGCATGCCACATATAATAGGACAATGTATTTTACGAACCTTTTGGAGCATTTTTAAAAATATTTTTTTAATTAATTTAAAAAATATTCCCTGCACCTATTAAGCCAAGTACCTCATCACCCATGATTCTGTATAGGAGACAGAGAGATAATTAAAACCTCTAAAAATGACTGGTGGTCTTTGAGTTTCCAATGACATGATTTTATAAAGTCTCTGGCCCTTGCAGGGTACAAGTAAGCTTTCCCATTGGAAAGCTGATAAATTAGCTCTTTCCAACTAAACAAACATAAGTCCCTATAGTGCTATCAGACCTTGAAGTAGCAATATATTTTCCTAAGAAGAAAAGTTAACTGAACCAAAGCTCAATCTCTAGGCCTCAGACTAGTGTGATTTGTTGCAGGGGAACACATATTTGTGGATGGGAAGAAGAAATGTTTATCTGGAAGGCTGATTTAATTTTTGTGTTGCTCAGAGGGTTAGAATATGTCCTGGGAGATGGATTAATTGGCAGAGTTAAGGGGTCTTTTTAACATGACCAATTTATTGTATGGTTCTGCAGTTTACCATGATCATCACCTCTACAGGATAATTAAATAAATAGATATTGAGCTATAGAGTTTCTAAATACTTGAGATTTGTTTTTTGTACAATTTTTAGTATTAAAGTAAGGATAGGTAAGAAAGTTTCATAGTCCTTTCTGAGAAACTGTGGGAGCATCTGGTTGGGCTCAGGAGAAAGAAGGATGAAAACTGAGTATGGCAGGGAGGGACAAGTTTCAGGTCATTCAGATTTTTTTTGAAAATATCTAAAATGAGTCTCTAAACCTGTAGCTGTTCCACCCATCTGCAATGCATATTAAGGTTTTATTCTGCATTAACCACATTTATCTGCTATTCATAGCTCTTTATATAATGTAGATGTTATGATTAAAAAAGAACATATGCTTTTAATGTGCTTTTCTGCATCGGTGCTGCCTTGTGTTATTAAACAGGTTACATTGAAAAGCACAGCTAACATTTTTATATATTTATATATTCAATAATCAATATATTTATTGAATAGCTTAATTTCTAAGTCTGCCAAGGATTTTAAGTTTTATATATTATGCACAAAACTCCGCTGTAAATTATACTACTGTAGATTTGACTCCAGTGGAATTACTTGAGATATATTTTGGTTTCACAAATCAGAATCTGGCTCTAAATTTTTTTTTCCCCCTAGACTTACTTTCTATTTTACCTATTATTCTCTGGTACTAACTTAGTTGCTTTTTGTAGCTTTTCTGCTCTTCTTCATTTTCATGATGGGATAGTGACTAGCCAACCTCAAGACGGATTCACTTTGGACTAAGTGCTACGAGATGTACATGCTGGCCCCAATATCTGCTCCCTCCCTGTGGTCCACAAGTGCATGAAGAGAGCTGCCAGCCATAGTGGACAGAATTCATTGTCTTAGTTTCACCTTTATCCATTTCCCACCCAGAAGAGATATTGTAGTAAGCTGTATGGTCTGAATATTTCAGTGGCCATAAGGATTCTGAGCCTTATGGCAAGGCCATCACAACCAGAAATTTGTTAGTCTCTAAGGTGCCACAAGTACTCCTTTTCTTTTTGTGAACACAGACTAACACGGCCTCTACTCTGAAACCAGAAATAATGTTGACACACAGTCATCTGATTTTGAAAGAACAGAGCAAATCCGTCCTATGTAGCTAACAACTACCACAGTGAAATGAAGCTGAGGTTCTATCTGGTGCAGTCAGTTGACAAGGAATCCTGCTGTCATAAGGATTTCACATCCACCTCAATACCCTATGGTATTGGTGCTGCTTTTAGGAGGCCCTAATTGCTCTCTGGTCACCATAATAAGTTTATGCTTGCTTCACAGGGCAGTATAAATTTGTATTGGTTTGGGGACCTAGAAATTCCCCTTTCCATCAAGTTGTCACCTTCTCCCTTAGCACAAACTTCTACACCATGGGGAGATTCCGTCCACATGGATTAAGTCAAATATAAACTGCTAGTACTTGGTTATGAGGGTGGCTGTACACAGCCATGAAACTCTCTCTATATCAACTCTGTCATAGGTAGGATTAATCCTTAACAAGTATCTGTGCTGAGTTATTATAAATCCTACTTTTTTGCTGCTGCCTAAAGACCCTCCTCTTCTTTTCTACTTTATAAAGTAAATCCAGTGAGAGTCATACTGCAAAGTGAGGAAGTCAGTTTAAAATGATCAAACACTACATTTTTGTGTGTAGAGATACCATATCCTCTATTACGCTATTACAATTTAGTTTACACATTCTAAAGGAGGAGGATTAAAAGATAGAGAATGTACTGAGTAATTAAAAGGTAAAAATCAAGCACTTAAAGCATATTTATAATTTTACACAGTGTTTGTGTATTTACTAGAGATGCAGGAAGTAAGCTCTTCATGGAGGAGATGGCCATTGATAAATAAGCCCATTTATTCTCTCCAGGAAAAGGTCAAGATCTCATTGCTTTTCACTTTAAGCAATAGGATAACAATCGCCCAGGAAAACTGACAGTTGTTATGAACTGTATTTTTACTTACAGACCTACTGAAAAACTACAGACAACTTAGAAAAATATTCTATTTTGCACCAAACCTTGGAAAACCAATGCATTCGCTAACATTCTGCCTCTGTGCTATATGTTCACAGGAGGTTTTTAGTCTTCCCTCCCCGCATTTTAATTACTAGGAAGCTGGGGTAGAGTTGACTTCTCAGGGGAAAAGGGACTTGAAAGTCAGCCAGCCATCTGAAAGTGAGCATGCAAACCTGACACAGAGGTGAATGTACAAGTTATATTCACAACAAGATGAAGAGTCTAGATTCTGGAGGCAGGCAACTATCAAAATACTAACACTGACAACCATCCAGAGAACAAACCTTCCATCTTTTACTCTGCAACGAAAAACAGAAAACAAGGAAGAACTGAACTTGAAATTTCATAAGGCTTTCATACAAGATTTTCAGCATGTTTGGCTGAGATAGATACTCCATGAAATTAGCTGCAGATGAATACCCTGAATTCATGACTTTAGTGTCATGAATTGAGGGTATTCATCTGACTTCAGTGTATTTAGGGTATTCATGACTTTATGTAGTGTATTTAGGGTATTCATGACTTTAGTGTATTTAGGGTATTCATGACTTTAGTGTCATGACCGGAACATAGATAGTCTGATCTAGTGATCAAAGCAGGGGCAGGGTGAGGCCAGGTCAGATACTGGAAGGTCAGAGTCCAAGACAGACCAGAGGGCAAACCAAGAGTTGAGTGTCAGGAGTCAGGCAGGGTCAGGTTACCAGGAGATCAGAAGCAGGAGATGAACTCAAGAGCAGAATCGTGGATCAGTAACTAGAATCAGGCCAGACTGGGATACCAGGGAGTCAGGCCAGGGGAGCTGAAGGAAGAAGCACACAGTCCAGAACAAGGTGGATCCCAGTTGCATGGACAACTTCCTGTTCCTGTGCTGAATTTAAATAGCGGCTGTGGACCAATTGGGGCCCCCAGCATTCTGCCAATCAGATCCCAGAATTGGGGTCCTCTAAGTTCAGCTTCTATTCTGACAACAGTCAGCAGGCCCCATGGTGGCAGTTTGTTAGCTCCAAAGAGCCCTGTGGACCAGGGTCTCTGACATTTAGTGACAGAAGGAGAGGGTGCTATTAAGATATCCTCAGCACCTTGCATGAACAGGACCTTTGACACTGCTGTGCACTTGATTAATATGCTGAAGAGTCAGGAAAGAAACTATGGTGGTAACAACTACACATGTATAATAAATCCACATTATTGGCCACAGAGCTATTGGCCCTCTGTGTCCAGTCTATTGTTCAACTGCAAATGGTATGAATGCAATATGACATGCTATCTTCCATCAGGTGACCATATTGCATACAAACAAATTGTAAAGATCAAAAGTAAAATCTATAAAATTTATATTATATACTTGCCTAATAATGGGAGTAGATTTGTCTTGCCCCATGGCTATTTTATATATATTGAGTCTTTCTCACAGTATATGTAATCCACAATAATTTTCTACCTGGAGTTTGGTTTATTGATAAAGAAAATAATATAATAACCAGAATCAGCTCAAAATCTTCATCCTAGATTTTGCTGTTCATACAGTTTCTCCCAAAGGACTGCTTAGTCCACCCCAGGGATCATCTTTTTCTAGAAAAAAAACAAACTCTGCTGTCACATATAGCTAGGGCACATGATGCCTGCTTCTTAGACATTTCCCATCAGCATCAATACCTAATAGTAGCCAGGCAAACAGTGCCACTAGGTTACATATACATAAATTATACACACACACGCACGTTTTTAATTAATTTAGGGCTCTAAATACTAATAGTAAAACCTTGAATTATGCTTGCTGAACACCAGCAATCAGTGCAAGTCACAAGGCCAGGAGTTTCCCATTCTCATAGCCACAGGACTCCATCCTATCAAAGTCAATACATGTCTTTCCACTGACTTAAGTGGCAGTTGGATGAGGCTCACAATTACCATGCAATGTATGATATAGATATATATATATATATATAATCTACGCCTAGTTTCAAAGGGAAATGTAAAGTGATGACATATTATTGTAGAGACAGGGGTGCTGGAACAATTTGTCTAATGTGGGTGCTGAGAGCCATTGAACCAACTGTAAACCCTGTATATAATGGAATCCTTCCCAGCCAGGGGGTGCTGCAGCCTATCCCCCCCCGCCCCGCCCCGACACACACCCCTGTAGTTCTAGCACCTATGCTTAGAGATCATGAAGGTGAGAATTATCATGGCAAAATCTATCTACAGGGTTAGGGAGAAAATGAGAAGACTTCAAAATATATCTGATATATATATAAAAAACAAAGCACTCCTGACACCTGTCAAATACTGGTTTTCACTCCTCCTACTTGTAGTCAAATGACCTCTGAAATGTGCATCTTCTTAACTTGCTGGAAGCATAACTGGGTCAACAGATGGGGCAACCACTGAACAAGTGAAATTCCCTGTACATTTTTCCTTTTCCACAAATAATGGGCCCAAACCTACAGCTCCTCCAAGCCTGGCACCATTACCCATGTCCCCAGAGGAAAGTCTTGAATGATGTGGCTGAAGAGTGGAAGCTGTATCTGTACATTGTGCAGGTGGAGCTTCAATCAGCTATCTTGCTTCTGTAATGCTGCACTGATTAAACAGCAGGATGGGACCAAGTTGGAAAACTGTTATTGGATTATTTTTAGTTGTTAGGGCTTTTATACACAGCGGGGTAATGCCCTGCAAGGTCACTAATGTGTTGCACATTAATTGGTCTGTATAGACCTTGCTGGTGCATACCTTAAATGTAGTACAGTTTCAAACAACACTGCAATAAACACACCAGCAGAGTCTACATGGACCAATTAGGACATAACAGCCATACTGGGTCAAACCAATGGTTCATCTAGCCCAGTATCCTGTCTTCCCACAGTGGCCAATGCCAGGTGCTTCACAGAGAACAAACAGAACGGTAAAAAAATCAAGTGATTCATCCCCCATCATCCATTCCCTGCTTCTAGAAAAAAGAGGTAAGGCACACTTTAGAGCAGTGGTTCTCCTGCAGCCCTCATTGGCCTGGAGTGGTGAACTGCGGCCAGTAGGAGCCACGATCAGCCGAACCTGCGAATTCAGCAGGTAAACAAACTGGCTCAGCCCACCAGGGGCTTTCCCTGAACAAGTGGCGGCCCTAGTTTGAGAACCACTGCTTTAGAGCATGGTTTTGCATCCCATTGCATCCTGGCTTATAGCCATTGAGGGACCATGAAATTATCTAGTTCTTTTTTGAACTCTGTTATAGTCTTGGCCTTCACAACATCTTTCCATGGGTTGACTGTGCGTTGTGTGAAGAAATACAGAACATGTTAGTGTGCTTTAGAAATCATATCCTAGTGGAGTACATTACCTTTCCTTCTCCCCTTTCCCCCTTCCATTTAGACAAGCCCTTACTTTATAATAGCCAAAATATAAAAGTTTTGTACTGCAAGTCACTAGATAGCATTGTTACATATAAATGCTTTTCTCAGTAAGAAAGTGGTCTCAAGAAAAGCTGTATAGTTTTTGTGATGCAGTTTCTTTCTGGTGAAGCTGTTGCAAACACCAGCAGTTTGCTCCAAGCCTTAATCTCTCTAACCACAGTTAAATTCTTGAGGCACATTTGCTTGCTGGGGAACAAGTCATTGATGTATGGGTTGGTATTTCTATTACAGGGGGTTATGTTTGTGTTGTTTGTGACTACCTCCATTCAGGGACTGGTGTGTATTGTGTAATCAACAAATTACAGCAAGAAAATACCCAGACTCCATGTGGGAGTGACAGTATAATCAGTGTTTATATATTACTGCTGCCCATTCTACCCTAACATTTCTATGAGTGGCTTCATGCACACATAAAACTACAACACCAATACACCACGTGTGTGACTCCTAACAGCATCCATCTACTGCACACAATTTACTGAAATGTACCCCCGAGTCAAAAGCTCTCTTATCAAACTTTCATTGCCTTTGGACTAATGCTTAATTGTATTATAGTTGAGGGTACCAAAAACAGATAGATCCAATATTAATAGTATAGGCAGTTGTCTCATATCCACCACTCAGAAAAATGCATTTCACACACGAATGCTATCAAAAGGCCTGAAAACAAACCTGAAATGTAAACATAAAAAACCCCCCCTACTTCTTATCCCATCATCTGAGGTTGGGTCGTCGTGCAAGCATCTGCCATCCTGGTCTGTCCAAAGAGGCACTAAGGTCCACCTGCTTACCATCTTCTTTGATGAAATCCATCCAAAGCTTCCTCAGCTTTCCTTGGTGTCTCTTTCCTACCACTCTCTACTGCCATGCTATCTTCACCAGATCCTCTTCATTCATCTTCTGTACGTGTCCAAACTAAAATGCTTCCTACATTGTCAGCAACGTTATGAACTTTGACTTCCATTCTAATAATTTCATTTTGAAATCTGTCTTTTATGAAGTTCTTTTTACTGCATGAAGACATCACCTGAACACTTGTAGGCATTGTCCCTGCCATCTAGCCACCCCAATGTTGTTCTATATAGTTGGGCTTTCAGGCTCAGAGGCATGTGCTTGTCACACACAACACATCAGATGTTATTCCATACACTTTTCTAGGCCTCCCCAGTCTGGAATGTCTCTCACATTCAAGCTCACTCTCTTCTGTATCCCAGCTGCCAAAGTACTTGAACTGGTCAATGTAGTGTAGCCATGCTCCAAAAATAGAAACAGCCTTGCATTTAAGTATTCCCATTTGATATTGTATATATACTACATACCCAGAATACCCAGATGTACTGTACATGGTCCCAAATATGCATAGGCATATTTTCATGACTCATGCCAAGAAAAAGGGACTAAAAATTAATTTAATATTTCCATATTTAATGTTTCCTATCTAACAAAAATAGGAATAGTAATGGCTATCTCACAAGAGTAGCATGAGGTTTAACTCATTAAATGTCTTGAGAATGTCAAATGAGAGGCACTAAATTAATGAACTGTTATTTTCTTGTGATATCACCAGCACCCCATTCTCCCCCCACCACCCCCATCAAGATGATAATACAGGCTTAAAAATGAGAGTTTTCCAGTTGAAAACTTTGCTATTTATTGTGAGAAAATGCTCAGGAATGAAAAATGTTTTGTTTTTTGGCAAAACATGTTAGTATTCATTTTCTGTATTTATAAGGCATTTATCTATCACACAAACCTCTGGGAGTGTTTATAATTTAAAAAACACACACCACAGTAATAACATATTGCCAAGAGTTGGCAGCAAGCGGACAATCCCTAGATTATTCACAACAATTACTGTAATTTAAAGGAATCCAAACACCATTTTTGTGAAGGCTAGGACTATAACAGGGCTTAAAAGAGAACTAGATAAATGCATGGAGGTTAAGTCCATTAATGGCTATTAGCCAGGATGGGTAAGGAATGGTGTCCCTAGCTTCTGTTTGTCAGAGGGTGGAGATGGATGGCAGGAAAGAGATCAGTTGATCATTATCTGTTAGGTTCACTCCCTCTGGGGCACCTGGCATTGGCCACTGTCGGCAGACAGGATACTGGGCTGGATGGACCTTTGGTCTGGCCAAGTGAGTTAGGAGCACCAGCCCCATTGAAAGTCAATGTTTCCCTGCCTATGATATTCCCCAATTAATTCAGAACAAGAGGGGGACAATATAAACTTCTGATGGAGGACATTATTGTGGGCTAGCCCACAAGCAGGTCCAACTAATCTGACAGCTCTATGTACTGGCTCCTTCCTTTCCCTTCCCCCAGAGGGTATGTCAACATTCTGCTGAAAGTGTAATTTCCATCTTGACTACACATACCTTTGATCAAGATAGCATACTAAAAGTGTAGGCAGTACAAATGGGTGGATGAGCTAGTCACTCCTAGTAAGAACCTATCTGAAACCCTAGGTATGCATTTGGATGGATGGCCCATCCCGCCACTTGCACCACCACAGCTACACTGCTATTTTTGGCACATTAGCTCTAATCAACCTAGTGTAAGTGTATCTACCCAAGCCGGAAATTACAGCTCCACTGTAAACCTATCCTAATCAAGAGAGAAGCCCACGTGCTTAGATACTGGAAGGTGTTTTACCCAGAGGGGAAGGGAAGGGTGGCAGAAGCAATGTGGGCCATTACTTTTTTTCACGAGAGGGAACGAAGAGGGTGTAGAACTTCCCTGCCTGTAGTGTCCCGCAGCTCAGGGCCTATCCCACTACCTCCTCCCAATTCCCTTATGTGAATAATGTATTGGCCTAGCATGCTTGATCCCTAATTACTGCTCACCTGCTCAAAATCTACTGTCACTCCTGTGTTCCCTTCCTCAGAGTCTCTCTGCTTCTTAAGAAGTGGAAGTGTGAGAGGCCCACAGCAGCTGAGGAGAGGCTCCTTCTCATGTTGCTATCTTCTTCAGCCAACTGCTATTCCCTGTACTGCAGAACACTACCTGAGCACATGGTGCTAACAGGAGAGGCAGCAAAATTCATTCTAGCGTGGAAAGGAACACATGATGCAATCCAGTTGAAAGGTTTGTTGTTCATTGTGGTGCCTTAACTCATCCCAACCATAGGGAGGGAATCCAAGGAATGATGCTTCTAAAAGTAGACAGGACTCATGCCATCTCTATAGATTAAAAGTGCACTCAGAAGCAAACAGAGGGTGATGCATTGTATGGAGCGTAGGTGTAAAGAGTGCAACATGGATAGCACTAAATAAACAGGCTATTTTCTATATTAGCCAAACCCTCTGTTTGGCCTCCAAACACAGTGCTAGGTGCATTATTTGCCTCCAGTATTGCAAGTGATGAGCTATCTGACTACACAACTAACTCTACTTGCAACTACTCTCATATCTGGGATCAAGATACCTATGCTCATCTACAGCTTCATATATATCCTACCATAGAAAGGGTCTCATCCTGACGTGACAGAACTCCCACCAGAGCTTTTCAGGATCAATTCTTTAGTCATTGCTGAAGCATCCTTTGCTTTTTTAAGCAAGGGAACAGACAAATCTATTTGGAGTAAAAGGAACAAAAACTGAAGACATTAACAAACATTATGACAATTAGTAAGACTACTAACTTTTGTCTGAACTTTTGTCTTAAAAACAACAACAACAACAGCAAGAACCCCAATACATTAAATTGAATCTTTTTAATAAAGGTTTATTTTAAAGTGAGTCCTATTTTGTTCAATGTGAATAACACTTGTACGGTAACAGCCTGTCTTTCACTGTTAATTGTTTGTTGTCTCTTTGGATTTCATCATTTGCATAATTGTGATTCTTTTCAATAAAAAAGGGATTTTATAATCTTGGAGAAGCAAATATCATAAACTGTAAATTTACTTGAAATTAAAGGAATAAATGTGCCATGGTAACACATTTGGTAATGTCTACCAAAAGAATAAAGTCTTTTAATATTTTTGTCTGTATTTACAGAAAATCACTTTAGACTACACTATTCCTCAAATGTCATTCAAAATTAAAACATCAGAACTTAGTTTGAAGCTACAGTATTGAAATGGATATCAATGCCCAATTAATGTTTTTAATAAGGGACATAAGATTTTCTTGAGGTTGGTTTTATTCTTTTGATTTAGATAAACTGCCACCTAGATGAAGAAAATGTCTGTTTAGATAGTAGCATTTATTTTATTAATGAGAGTAAGTTTCCAATACATTTACATGCCTTGCACAAGTAACTTACCTTTGGTTCTGCAAATGTATAGGTGCGTCTTTAAAAAGTTATCAATTGTATCAATTACCTAAAGATGTTCTGGTGATAGGGTTTTCACAGTCATATATCATTTGACTAGTGATACATAGTGGTGTCAATAAGAGTTGGTCGGAAATTTTGTCAAAATAGAATTTGAAGAAAATGCCATTTTTATCTAAATTGATGTTTAGACAAATGTGCCAGTGCTGAAGAAATTTTGTTGTGAAAAAATAAACACGGCATTTTGATAATGCTGAATCAGGATATTTCAACATTTTTAAATGGAACTTTTATATTTCAAAAAGGATGTTTCAAAACAAAAGAACTACATGTTCTTACTCAGTCATGTGCAGTGACTGACTAGTTTTAAGTGAAAGGAATGGTTCTCTCTTAGGTATGGTGTTTGACATTGCTCCCCGTTTAAAAGAAATGTGCACCCACAATGTTGAGGTAGGGTGGATGGAGACACTGTTGAAGATTAATATTAAAGAAAGAGGAAGGAGAGAGGATCAGTTTCAGTTACAGCAGATGAAAAATTCACAAAAGCTTCTTCCTGTTCCAGACTGATAAAAAGGTCTGCTCCCCTTTACAGGGTAACTGGACGGCCCAGAGTTTTACAAGCCATCAGGGTCTGGGCGGAAATGGAATGGGGCCAGTGCTATCCTGCCCCTTTTGAAAATGTTGCCTGAACCAAAAATTTGGTTTTTTTTTAAGTTCTTTTAAAAGAAGAATTTTTTTGGGCCTGGCATACTAAGATGGAATCTCTACCAAAATCTGTCTCCTCAGTAAAGGAAAGTGTGGGTTTGAAGTAAACAGTGTAGAGAAGTTAGCAGAGAAAGAGTTACATGGAATTTAACTGTAAAGTAAAAAACAAAAACTGTGAAAAAGCAATGTCCAAATTTTAAAAGTTACTGATTTATAACATTTCTTCATTATAAAGAAAATTGGAAGCACTTAAGAACCAAGTCCGGTTTAAAAAAAAAAAGCAGACATTGATTGTGAACCCAGACAATTGGGGGTGGGGTGGGGGGAAGACCCAACAAATTATTCTGGGACTTCCGAAAGCGGACACCAAAAGTGAACTAATACATGTGGAAAGGGGTTACGTGATCCATATATACAAAAACAAGGATAATGCTAGAAGTAGTACTACTTTTGCTACCCTTTTTATATACCTGAGAGAAAAGAAATCTTCTAGTCAGCTTTAGTCATTGGGGCAATGTTATTCTTTTATTGACCTAAGCGCTATCACTCTAGCATGTGAGAAAGGGTTTATACCCCTCAACTGGGCATAAGAAGTGGCAGGAGTGGAGAAAAAAAACCACCACCATTATTTCAAACAAAACTACAAGCTATTGAAGAAGTCTATATCTTTTGGAACATGATTCAGCTAAAGACAACTGGAAAAGATCCTCAAAACCAGCCAATCTGGCTCCTACAAGTTCTCAGAAAAGGAGCACAACTAATATGTCTATATTTTAACAGTTTCCCCACTTAATAGTCTTTATTCTCCTATTTGACAGGCTCCTTTATTTTAACAGCACTGTGGACAGACTTACTGTCCACCCTGCACAGGAGAGCCTCTTAGAATTGTTTAAAAAGTTAAAGAGATTTGATGATCTTTACTAAAACAACACAAAGTTTCATGGAATTTAGTTGAATACTCACCCTAATGGAGTTTAAAAATTAGCATGTCCTTTTTGGACATCAATCTTGGCTAAGTGAACTAACTAGGTATGTACATGACTTTGGGATTTGACCTGCACTTAACTTGTATTTGCAATCCCATTATTCATCTCAGCATGATATTAAGCATTTTTGCCTATTAAGAAAGAGAAAACAAAATGTGGGCTATGTCAAGGAAAAATCTTCCATACAGATAAAAGAACAAGTTATGTATGGGAAAAACTGATTCGTTCTGGGATTGCAAAAGAAAATGGAGGATTCATTTAAGAAACACTTGGTAAAGTTTATAGATTTGAGAAGAAAATAAACCAGAAATCGGAATCCTGCAAATATCCTCAGCTAAGACTATAATGTGATAAAGAGATAGGAAATAATTTACATCCATTATGCACTATATATTAAAACAATGAAACAAAGAAAGAAAGGTGGAGGAGAAGGGAACACCAGTTGTTGGAATTGCTATGAATCTTCTTAAAATTTCATTTCTAATTCCCATAACACTAATATGGGAAAAGATTTAGATGTGAAAAGCCTACTCTGTGTCCTAATTTTCCTCCCAAATACTAACACAGTGAGTTTTTAAACACAGTGCACCAATGGGCTGAACACTGGTCAACAAGTCTTTTCTCTATTGTGTTGCAGCTTCTTCCCTACAGTAGATTAGCTGACAATATTTGTGCAAACTTTGGAAGAGGGGCACGTATGATGGAATTCAAGATAGGCAGGCAGCCTGAGGACACAGACATCAGTAACATTGCAGCAAACTCCAGCAGAAGAATTGAAAGAACAGGCAATGTGGAGATGAGAAAATACATACACTGATACATTCAGTATGTCATCTTCAGTGCAAAGCCTGTCTTTTCCTGAGAAAGGCCCCACACAGTAAATCTAATTCTTTGGATTACACTACAACAGGCTATAACACTAGTAACAGGTATGATGTCGATCCATAAACTATATCATGAAAACTCAAGGAGCAGTAAAGATTTAATCCAAGTACATCCCTTCCTCCGGGTTTACCACTTCTTACCATTTTCTTTGTCTATTAATTGTGGGCTTCTTGGCAGACACTGTCTGACTTTTCTGTAGAGTGTGTCAAAATTATTTTACCTAAAATTAACTGTCAGTGACAATTCATGAACATTTTCACAAGATTCCCCCCTCCCCCCATTTTTCAAGCCCCTCTGATTTGGGCCTTTTACCAATGACAAGCACGTTTTGTTAAGTGCAAACAGACAAATGAAATTGATGGTGTAATATCTTATTGGTCCCCCTTCCATGGTTGTAAAGATATTGTCAATGCATCATTGAGCTTTGAAGTCACAAACACACGTGCACACTGGCTGAAATACACAACACAAAACAGAGTCACTTTTTCCTGAAAAGATTGAAATGATTTCAGCTGACCATCCTGAGTACATGGGGTAGGCACAGCCAGTCAGGAAAATGAATAAAATGCTGCACAACTTCATAGATATCAAGGTCAGAAGGGACCATCATGATCATCTAGTCTGACCTCCTGCACAATGCAGGCCACAGAATCTCGCCCACCCACTCCTGCAATAAACCTCTTACCTATCTCTGAGCTATTGAAGTCCTCAAATCATGGTTTAAAGACTTCAAGGTGCAGAGAATCCTCCAGCAAGTGACCCATGCCCCATGCTACAGAGGAAGGTGAAAAACCCCCCAGGGCCTCTTCCAATCTCCCTGGAGGAAAATTCCTTCCCGACCCCAAATATGGTGATCAGCTGAAACCTGAGCACGTGGGCAAGATTCACCAGTCAGATACCCAGCAAAGAATTCTCTGTAGTAACTCAGATCCCATCCCATCTAACATCCCATCACAGGCCATCGGGCCTATTTACCATGAATATTTACAGATCAATTAATTGCCAAAATCATGTTATCCCATCGTACCATCTCCTCCATAAATTTATCAAGTTTAATCTTGAAGCCAGATAGGTCTTTTGCCCCCACTGCTTGCCTTGGAAGGCTATTCCAGAACTTCAACAATTCCAGCTCAAAATACATATGCAAAGTGATCTCAGGAAGTGTTATACATTTCAAAATAACCTCTTAAAATCTGAATGTGGTAAATCAGCAAGAGAAAGCAACTGCAGATGCGTTACCATCATAAAGTCTGCTGATCCTCTTGTGGAAGCTGAACATTCCTCAAAGCTGAGGCCCACAAAAGTTGCACAGAGAGGGAGAGACTTCCAACTAGCTTCTGTAAGGGAAAGCTGAGAATAGAATGATGGCATGTTATCAGCTCACTGCCAATCTCATTATGCTGTTAGTTTAACTTCCATGAAAAGCAATATGCCTCTGTCCTTACTCACATGCTCATACACATTTTTTCTAAATTATTAACTAGAGACTAGACCCACTTTTGTAATTTTAAACCTGGATTTTAAAATTAAGAGTTAAGAATCAATGTAGAATTTTCAGATGCATAACTGAAAATCTCTATTACATGCAGTTGCCTACAGTTTGCTTGTGGGCTGCATATTTTCCAGACTTCTCGCAAGAAATTAAATATAAGTTATTGCTGCCACCAACAGGCTATTCTATCCCTCTGTATGTTTTATCTTCATACTTTACAAAAGTTTAAATGTCAGGTGAAAAAATACACTTCTATATGCCAATACTCACTGCTTTTTAACTTACCAATAGCACAGTATTGTTGAGATATTAGAGTCTGCTCAACATCAAAGGATTCTGCAAACCTAATATCCCCTGCTGTCACTGGAAAGTAATTTTCTTTACAAAATAATTTTACACCAGCTATCTCAACACTGTTGGGCTTATCTAACATTCTCACAGCCTTCACAGTTTGCTTCTACATTATGAAGCACACCTTACTTCACAATAAATAAATAAAAACTAATTCTGTTCAAGAACATTCCCTATATTAAATAAATAAATAGAAAGACTTTGCATGAAATTATGGCCCAATGGACAACTACTGGAGCATGTATCAGAACATCCATCTATTTTTAACCTATATCAGATTTGTATAGCTTTTTGCTCTTTTCCATACTCTTAAAAAAAAAAATAAAGAGGCAATCTTTTTCCTGGAAAAGGCTATATTACAACAAATTTTCCATTTTGAAAAGAATATGAAAGAGTTTTGAAATTGCCAAAAACATCCTAAGCATTCTGGTTTTTTGTTTGTAATGATTTTTTGTTTAGAAATTTGAGTTAATATATAGTGAAAAAGTTGAAAGGTCAAAATTGAAACAAAATGTTTTGAATGACCTGATTCAACTTTTTCTTTGGATTTTCAGTACATGAAGATTGTTGAGATTGCCTAGGCAATTTTGGACAAGAAATTTTTCTAAAATCTTGAAAATTCTCTTGGGATAGCAAACCTCATTCAGCCCTCTACTTTCACCTGCTAGGGCTCTCTCATTACTTTCTCGAAATTGCATAAACCTTAGCGAGTGACATTTTCTAGAGCTCAGATTAACACAATGGGAAAAAAGTAGTTATTTTGCTTTTAGGTGTTTCTGAGGACTAAACGTGACAAAGAGAAAAAATAAGAGAATTTTGTAAAATAGATAATAAAGAACTGCCTTTATGGTAAGTGCTGTGTAGGGCTACTGTGTTTTGCTGCATGTAATTTTCCCCAATATGTCAAGAGTATTTTTGTAAGTTTAAAAAAAAATTAGCTTTCCAAACCAATAATTACTTTTTGCATTGGCATAACACCACTGTCTTTACAGAGTCCATGCTTGTAAAATCATCTAATGTTTTCAGCTTGTGAAGTGGGAAAGGTTATAGTTCAAAAATATAAAGGGCAGAGACAGACGTTATCTGCCTAGCAGAGGTAAAGGTTGTTTTTACAGCAGATGTCCAACAACTCATTATGTGCCTTTACCCAAAGAAGGGCCTGATTCTGCCACTTCTGCCTTGTCATGCAAAGAAGTCCAATTAATCTCTAAACAGTCCCACTGGTAGTAAAAGTGAAAAGGGGGGAAAGGGCTATTTGGCCCATGCCACCCTTGACCAGTGGCCACGTTCCTATATGGATCAATTACACCTCAATTTTACAGGGGACAGATTCATAGGAATAAAAATTAATAGATTTGTAAATACAACTGTTCCAGTGTGTTGAAAGGTCACATGTCCAGTAAGATTAGACAAAGACCAAGTGGTATGGTTGACTATAGAAACTTGTACTGGGCACAGATCACAGGATGGGTTCTGATCTGAACTGTGCAAAACCTTCAGAGTGAAAGCCCAGGCCAGATGTCACTAGATTTTAGCTTTTGTTATGGAATGATAACATCGACCAGATTTGCCACTTTCATCTGGGTTCAGTTTTTAAGTGAACCTGAACTGTTTGTTGTATGGCTAAAAAGAAACTGAGTGAAACTGTTTGACCAAAAAGGGAAAACAAAGACAAAATGTCATATTGCCTAATATCACACCTTTCTTAACCAATACAAAATTGTTATCAGCTTTTTCCTGAATTAAGGCCAGTTTCTATGGCTTATAACAGAGAGATTTTGCTTTGTTGTGGACATTTTTGTTATTTTTTCTCCTGTGAGCTGGGCGCAGGACCGTCCTTAGGCATACTGGCTGCATAGGGCACCTGAAAATATGGGGCACAATTCCCCTCACTGGCCCCACCCTCATGCTGGGCCGGCAGGCTTCTCCCCGCCCCCTCATTCGCTCCTCAGCGGCCAGTCACTGGCGGTGCAGCAACCTGGCCCACCGCTGCCCAGAGCGGAGTCCCTCCCTAGACCCTGCCTGCTTGCGCCACTCGGTCTCTGGTGGGGGCCAGGCCAGGAGGAGTGAAACTTCCATGTGTGTCAGCGGGGGGTGGGGGGAGCCAGGCTGAGAGGGAAGGAAGGAGGGGGGGATTTAAAGTGACAGTGCAGTCAATATCTCTCACACTTCCCTAAATACACACAGAGACTGGCTCGCTCGCTCGCTCTCTCTCACACATACACACACACACTCTGCCTCTCACGAGTCACAGTCCCCCAATACAAATTGTCACACACACACATACACACAAAAAAGGTATTATTGTTGTTATTACTGCTTGGTACTTCCTGTCAAAATGCTCCTGGTGAGCCAGGAGTGGTGCGGGGTTGCAGGAGGGCTGGGGGCTCTGGCAAGATGTAGCCTGCATGTGACAGCGCGAAGCCTGCCTTGAGCCACTGCCGCACAGTCTGCTGTGTACAAAGCTCAGCAACGGTGGGGTGTCGGGGGGCAGCGTTCTGGGGGTCTGTGGGCGGGGGGGCTGTGCCCCATCGACACACTGGGGTTGTGGTGCTGGCTGGGGACTGGCTTCAGTGGAGCATAGGGGCACCAGTTTAATAATACTGCGTAGGGTGCAATAAATCCTAAGGATAGCCCTGGCTGGGCGCTTTGCTTTTAAGAGATATTTCATAAATCTCACTTATAACATCCATGGGAAATATTTCTCTGAAATGGATTGAAATGCACCAGGTAAAGCAGGTTGGCTGCAGTGTAGACTATTGGGGGAAAACAAAATCAAAAACTCCACCACCGAAAATGGTGAGAAGATAGAATACAGAATTCTCAGCAAACCTACCTGATGCTGCACATCGCTAAGACTATGTCCTACCTAAAAGAGTGGGCTGTGATGAAACAAAATGAATACCTGCAGCACCCAGTCTGTTCTTTCACACGGAGGGCCAATCTGTGGTTTTATTTACTTCATGGCTGAACTGTGGGAGATGCCAGAGACCCTTATGCTCCAGAAAACACATGAAGAGGCTGATGGAGTACATTTCTGAAATCAAGCTTGCATTCAAAATGGGCAGTCTCTTTGAAGACAATTAAAAATACTTAGTAAGTGACTAAGGCCGCGGGGGGAGAGGGGGGAAGGGGATGATTCTTCTCCTATTTCTTCCTTGGAATTTCTGATAAAATAATGTTCCTTTTGAGGTCTAAAGAAAAGACTGGAGAAATAGAAACTAATAACATTTGAATTAAATATAACATACACCTTTTATGATTTTTATTCTGTTTTTCTATGATGTGTTTCAGTTTGTCATTAGATCCCTTATCTCAATTATCTAATACTGGCACCTATTGGTAGGTCGTAATCACTGCATGT
Organism: Caretta caretta; assembly: GCF_965140235.1. Taxonomy (NCBI): domain Eukaryota; kingdom Metazoa; phylum Chordata; order Testudines; family Cheloniidae; genus Caretta; species Caretta caretta. The sequence continues at coordinate 69,004,618 of NC_134214.1, read as the reverse complement.
TCATATGTACTTGTTCTTAAATCATGAACTTAAAAGGTTTTACATGGTAATTACTTCTCTCTTCCCCCCCACTCCCCCTTCATTAGGAAAGTACCTCCTGCTAACTATTTACATTGTTTAAACGGACGTTGTTTGAGAGAATAAGATGAGTGTAAAAGTGTTTTTGAGCAGTCCTAAAAAGCACTTGAAACCATGTCAAAGTTAATTTATTTCCTCTCAAAGAAAACTACAGTTAAAAGGTTGTTTAACTGATTTATGCTTGTAGTCAGAATATCTGCATAGTACACTAATCAGCTCAGTGTGATGGGCCAGAAATCAAATGACGAAAACCACAATTTTTCAAAGGAAACACAGGCATACTCTCATCTAAATCTTAGCAAGCTTGTCAACTATAAATAGATACTGTAACAAAAGATAACAGATTTTTATCCTTTAAATGGTAAGTAACTAGAAAAGAAATGTTAAGAAATAGAAACTAACAAAAGTGCAGCATATGTTTATGGGTTACCTTTCTATTTTTCATGCAATTCACAGTGGAAAAATTTGCAACCATATTCCAATCAAATAGTTAGAAAAACAAGAACTCAGTTACTCTGGCAATTTGTTTTGGCAGTTGGGTCTGCAAACAAGGCCATCTAGTACCTTTGGAAGTCTGCCCTGAATGTATAGTCCCTCTGTTCCAATTGAGTACCTAACTCAGGGGCACGCTCAGATTAAAATCCTAATTCTCTCTAATGACTTTTTTAATTAGTAGTTCAGAGCATTAAGATTTAGAGAAATTTAATCTCCTGTTTACTTTTAATTCTTTTGCCTCTCGTTTCTTTTCTGTTCCAGAGCCGAATCCCAATTCCTCTCTGTTTTTATCCACTCTCAAGAGGCCCCTTGTTGCAGCAACCTTCATACCCACAAAAACAGTCTGCACACTAAAGAGCCTGTCAAGCCCACTTCTGTAAAGTATTCTCCCACCAAGGGGCAGGATCCACCGCTGCTGTAATAGTCTCAGCACCCACATTATTTGGCTTGGGATGAAACTTGGTCCTGAACTCCATTGCTCCCAGCAGGCAGTCACCAAATTGCCAAGCCTCTATATCTCTCTGTGGACCTAATCTAGTGAAGTCAATGGGAGTCTTTCCATCATCTTCAATGGGCTTTTGATCAGGCTGCATGGGGTGATAAAAGGAGAGTGACCAGATGGCAAGTGTGAAAAATCAGGACAGGGTGAGGGGTAATATGCATTTATACAAGACAAAGCCCCAAATATTGGGACTGTCCCTATAAAATTGGGACATCTGGGACAACTGCCTGTTGTCTAGAGAGAATAAGATTTGTGCCCTTTGGTTAAGTATGGAGCTAACCACAGCAGGTAGATAAATATTTAGAACAGATTCACAAATGCTTTTGCATCTTTTTGTGGGCTCATACTTCTAGTTATTTATGCATATTTGGATGTCTGCCAGGTAGGCAAGAGATGGCTGAATATCCTGAAAAAGTTTCATGAATTTGTGCTATAGCTGCATTAGTTATTTGTCATTTCCCATTAGTTATTCTCCTGTTTAAAAAGAATCAGTTACCCAGAAACAAAACCATGAGAATGAGTAGCTAATCTCCCAGATCAAGCATCATCATATAGTTTGAACAGTCCACAGTCATTATCACTATTTTTATAATGAACATCGTTAATAATTTCAGATAGTGTGTATATCCTTAATACACAAAACTAGTTTGTGAATGATTCACAAAGCAATTGCCACCCCTCTCCAAATGTGGTATCTGAATACTATTTGACCAGCTCTGGCAATAACTGAGTGCAAGTAGTGGGCATTTTAACTGTATCTTCCTTCACTCGGAGTTCAGCAAGGATGCCTCAAGCACACCTCTTTATAATATTGTGGTCATGATTTCATTTCACATCAACACAGCCTTGTCATTGCAATTTGTCACATAGAGAGTGCTCACGCTAGTGTATCTTACTGAAAATTTTATCTCACCAGTCACAATCACAGACTCCTACTTTAAAGCATAGCTCTCAGACATTATAGGAAGATGAAATCACAGAAGATAAACGTTCATAGACACAGCCACCACCATGGACCCACACACTCCTAGCCTTCGCAGGCTCTGTAAAAAGTCAAATTTAGACAGGATAATAGCCAGGCTTCCCTAAACACACCTGGAAAAACCCATTTACAATAAATTTCTGAACCCTTCACACATTTTGGCCCAACACAAGATTCTGTTTATTCTGTCTCCTCCCATCACCTTCCCCCCCACACACACTTGTGCAATTAGGGAAGAATCTTTGTCCCCTTTCAGTCCACTTCTCATTCATTTGAGTTTCATGCCACATTGTACACACTGAATTTCGTCTATCTTCTAAGTTTCCCATTATAAATATTTGCTCTGGAAGTGCACTCAGTGTGCTAGACATAGTATAAAAAGGCAAAATAAAGCAAAGATGCTTCCCCAAAGACCTCACACTAACTAGGGATCAAGGATACAACCCCCCTAAACAAACAATCCCTGCCCCCCACCCCAAAAACCCCACCACACACAAGCAAGGCAAGCAAATCATGATTGGAGTACCTCAGCATGTGTAAACTCATAAGGGTAGGTTTTGTTTCTCTCCCTGTATACCTGTAGAGTGCCCAGCACATTTTGACTAACATGCACAGATTTGATCATCCATTTATGAGTGATCCCTTTACAAGAACCTATTGCTACTCCTACACACTGGGAAAGCATTTTTTAACTCTCTTACCTCAAAAAAGAGCTGAGGCAAGTTTGTTCAGATTTTGGAACCATAGACAGAAATCCCACCCAGGATTTATGGAGATTTTATCTACTGACAATTGGAAGCTCAGGCTATCTTAAATCTCCGAGCCATTAGAACTACAGGGTCTTCTCAGTATCCAGGAGCCTGAGTAAAGAACGCTTTTTAAAAAAAACAAAACCAAAACACTTTTTTTGGTCAGAAAAGCTTTCCTCCATCTGAGCCCCCACCCTGGAATTTGTACGACCTTAACTACAGAGGTCACTACTGATGGCTGCTATATTAAGTGACAACTCCCTTAGTTTCTGAAGAAGCACAACACACCGAGTGATTCCTATGCTGTGACATCATTTGGTATTCACTGAGCCTCTTCAATAAAAAAAAATCAGGTTTTAGAAAACGAATTGTTTCAGATGTGCTGAACTTTAGGAAGTTGGTTACATATTAATTGCAGATAATTGGTCACATATTAAATTACAGATCTAACACGAGTGAGATTTTAGTTTTAAAAGTAGTGCAACGGAGATATGTTCACAGGTCTATGTATGGGGGTCTGAGCAAAAATTTTATACCCATGTAAAAAAAAAAAATGATTGCATAATCAGAGGACTGGAAGGGACCTCAAGAGGCCATGTAGTCCAGTCCCCTGCACTCATGGCAGAACTAAGTATTATCTAGACCATCCCTGACAGGAGTCTGTCTAACCTGCCCTTAAAAATCTCCAAAGATGGAGATTCCACAACCTTCCTAGGAAATGTATTCCAGTGCTTAACCATCCTGACAGGAAGTTTTTCCTAATATCCAACCTAAACTTCCCTTGTGGCAATTTAAGCCCGTTGTTTTTTGTCCTTTCCTCAGAGGTAAGAAGAACAATTCTTCTCCCTTTTCCTTGTAACAAAGTTTTATGTACTTGAAAAGTGTTATGTTCCCTCTCAGTCTCCTCTTTTCTAGACTAAACAAACCCCAATTTTTTCAATCTTCCCTCAAAGGCCACGTTTTTTAAACCTTTAACAATTTTTGTTGCTCTTCTTTGGACTTTCTCCACTTTGTTCACATCTTTTGTGAAATGTGGCACCCAGAACTGGACACAATATTCTAGTTGAGGCCTAATCAGCATGGAGTAGAGCAGAAGAATTACTTCTCATGTCTTACTTACCGCACTCCTGCTAATACAACCTAGAATGATGTTCACTTTTTTTGCACCGTTGACTCATATTTAGATTGTGGTCCATTAGGACTTCCAAATCCTTATCCGCAGTAATCTTTCCTAGGCAGTCATTTCCCATTTTGTATGTGTGCAACTGATTGTTCCTTCCTAAGTGGAGAAATTTGCATTTGTCCTTATTGAATTTCATCCTATTTACTTCAGACCATTTCTCCAGTTTGTCCAGATCATTTTGAAGTATAATGCTATCCTCCAAAGCGCATGCAACCCCTCCCAGCTTGGTATCATATGCAAACTTTGTGTGTCCTCTCTATGCCATTATCTAAATCATTGATGAAGATATTAAACTGACCTGGACCCAGAACTGATGCCTGTGGGACCCCACTTGTTATGCCCTTCTGTCAAGGTTCCTCCCCCACTCTGAACTCTAGGATACAGATGTGGGGACCTGCATGAGAACCCCTAAGCTTACTTTTACCAGCTTAGGTTAAAACTTCCCCAAGGTACAAATTAATTTTATCTTTTGTCCTTGGAATAACCACTGCCACCACCAAACTCTAACTGGGTTTACTGGGAAACGTAGTTTGGACACGTCTTTCCCCCCAAAATCCTCCCAACCCTTGCATGCCACTTCTTGGGAAAGGTTTGGTAAAAATCCTCACCAATTTGCATAGGTGACCACAGACCCAAACCCTTGGATCTGAGAACAATGAAAAAGCATTCAGTTTTCTTACAAGAAGACTTTTAATAAAAATAGAAGTAAATAGAAATAAAGAAATCCCCCCCTGTAAAATCAGGATGGTAGGTACCTTACAGGGTAATTAGATTCAAAACAGAGAATCCCTCTAGGCAAAACCTTAAGTTACAAAAAAGACACACAGACAGAAATAGTCATTCTATTCAGCACAATTCTTTTCTCAGCCATTTAAAGAAATCATAATCTAACGCATACCTAGCTAGATTACTTACTAAAAGTTCTAAGACTCCATTCCTGGTCTATCCCCGGCAGAAACCAGCATATAGACAAACCGAGACCCTTTGTTTCTCTCCCTCCTCCCAGCTTTTGAAAGTATCTTGTCTCCTCATTGGTCATTTTGGTCAGGTGCCAGCGAGGTTACCTTTAGCTTCTTAACCCTTTACAGGTTTTCCTCTGACCAGGAGGGATTTGAAAGGGGTTTACCCTTCCCTTTATATTTATGACACCTTCCAGCATGACTGAACCACTGATAACTATTATCTGGGAATGGTTTTCCAGCTATTTATGCATTTCCCTAGTTTGTTTATGAGAAGGTCATGCGAGACAGTATCAAAAGCCTTAATAAAGTCATGTCTACCGCTTTCCCCCATCCACAAGGCTTGTTACCAGGTCAAAGAAAGCTATCAGATTGGTAGGACATGATTTGTTCTTGACATATCCATGCTGTTACTTATCTTATTATCTTCTAGATGTTTGCAAATTGATTGCTTAATTATTTGCTCCATTACCTTTCCGGGTACAGAAATTAAACTGATAGGTCTATGATTCCCAGGGTTCTCTTTATTTCCCTTTTATCAGACAGGCACTTTATTTCCCCTTTTCCAGTCTTCTGGAATCTCTCCCATCTTCCATACCTTTTCAAAGATAATTGCTAATGGCTCAGATATCTCCTCAGTCAGCTCCTTGAATATTCTATGATGCATTTCATCAGGCCTTGATGACTTGAAGACATCTAACTTGTCTAAGTAGTTTATAACTTGTTCGTTTCCTATTTTAGCCTGTGAAATCCATTGTCTTTACTTTGCTGTTCTCCCTACTACCATACCTTAGAATCACGAACGCTACCATTTCATGATAATTTTCACTGAAGCTGCCTTCCACTTTCAAATTCTCAACCAGTTCCTCTCTATTTGTCAAAATCAAATCTAGAACAGCCTCTCCCCAGTAGCTTTCTCCACCTTCTGAAATAAAAAATTGTCTCCAATACATTGCAAGAGTTTGTTGGATAATTTGTGCCCTGCTGTGTTATTTTTCCCTACAGATGTCTGAGTAGTTGAAGTCCCCCAAGTCCTGTGCTTTCTGTAACCCTTCTGCCCGTCAGAGTTGGCAGCAACAAGGGCCGGGTTCAATATCTAGGGGATCCATTCCAATAACACAATGCAAACCGGCTCGAGCCCCCACCCAGTGACCTGGGACAAATATATACCACCCCCGCTGGGCGCCTCCAAGAGGCAATACTTCCCCTCTCACAAGCACATAGTCTGAGTGTAGCAAAAAGCCTTTTAATAACAGAGAGAAACAATGTGGCATTATGTTGGGGAAACACCACCAACAGGATTCATAACACAACCCATGAGCAAAAAAACCCATCCCAAGAAAATTGGGGCATGCCTCTTTCCCTTTGGTTCTTGACTCCAGCAACCCCAAATCACCCAAAGTCCCAAAAGTCCAATGACCCAAAAGTCTCTGTCCCTGGTCAAGGCAGCCCCAGAGTTCGAAAGTTTATCTGCGGAGCTTTACCTCCCAACCTGGGTGGAGATGGGACGGGGGTAAGAGGCACCTTACATGATCTGAAGCTGACCACCCCACAGTTCCATAGGCCTTCGCTTCGCCCCGCTCCGCCAGCCACCCCACGAACTCCTCCACTCAGCTCTGCTCCGCGGCCCACAAGCAGCTCCCGCCGTCCCACGGACTGCTCCACCAGCCAGTCCACAAGGCACTCCAGTCGTCCCACAAACTGCTCCACAATATATCTTCAGGCTCCCCCACTACTTAACACAACACTCAGTGATTTCAGCTCTCAGTCAGTTCAGCTCTTTGGTGAATTCAGCTTGCAGTAGGGGAGCCTCAGCGCTGGTGCACCATTAGCCCAAAGTGAGCTCAGCAGCCTGTAACTAGACTCCTAACAGAATCAAAATTAGCTCTGATATTCTACAGTGGAAGGAGGAGGAAGTGCAATTAGCATGTAAGGCCCTCACCAAGGGGCCCATGCCACCAAGTATTAATACTTGTCCCCAGCCTCTCTCCAGTCACAGAGTTTTAAAACCCATGACCCTTGCCTAGCGAGTGCTACTTAGTTGATGGTGAGTCCTTCCATCATAACAAAAGGCCAAGTACAGTTCCAAGCACAGTTCCCATAATCAGGGTAATAACAATTTATTCTTCTTGCCCCAATAACAGAGACACTGGGGATCCCACAGCAGCCAAAGTGACCATTTGGGCAGCTATGGCCTAATTCTAGGCTGGGTGGGTGTGCCTATGCAAATGAGATAGGCCCCTGAAGTTCTTTTCCACAACTTGCCACACCTCACCACCAGATGTCAGGGTGGAGCTCATCCTGACACTGCTTACATTTCCATGATTTTGTTATTTGTTTTAAAAAAGCCTAACCCACCTCTTCTTCCTGGTTAGGTGTTCTGTAGTAGACCCCTACCATGACATCACCCTTGTTTTTTACCCCTTTTATCCTTACCCAGAGACTTTCAACAAGTCTGTCTCTTATTTCCATCTCAACCTCAGTCCAAGGGTGTACATTTTTATTATATAAGGAAACACCTCCTCCCTTTTTCCCTGCCTGTCCTTCCTGAGCAAGTTGTACCTTTCTGTCCAATATTCCCATCATATGCATTTTCCCACCAACTCTCTGTAATGCTAACTAGGTCATAGTTGTTTTTTTTACTAGCATTTTGAGTTCTTCCTGCTTATTCCTCATACTTCTTGCATTAGTATAGACATCTAATATCCTGATTTGATTCCCCCAATTCTGTCTTGTCTCTCTGTTATCCCTGCTGTAACAGTCCATGTTCCCCCCAAATTCCAACCCTTCTCCCAGGTCTCCATGTTTTTGACTCACCTGTGGGCTTTGGTCTCCTGCCCCCTTCCAACCTAGTTTAAAGCCCTCCTCACTAGGTTAGCCAGTCTGTAGCCAATTATGCTCTTCCTCAATAGGTGGACCCCATCTCTGCTTAGTAGTCCTTCTTCCTGGAAGAGCATCCTGTGGTCAAGGAAGCCAAAGCCCTCCTGGTGACACCATCTTCGCAGCAAGGCATTCACCTCCAGGATGCATCTCTCTCTGCCGAGGCCCCTACCCTTGACTGGAAGGACTGAAGAGAACACCGCCTACGCTCCCAACTCCCTCATCATTACTCCCAGATCCCTGTAGTCACTTCTGATCTACCGAGGGTCATACCTTGGAGTATCATTAGTGCCCACATGGATGAGTAGCATGGGGTAGTAGTCAGAAGGCCGGATGACCCTCGACAGTCCCTCTGTAACACCTCTGATATGGGCCCCTGGCAGGCAGCATACCTCCCGGGATGCCTTGTCAGGGTGACAGATGGGTACCTCAGTCCCCCTCAGAAGAGAGTCTCCAACCACCACTACCCTACATTTCCTCCTGGGAGTGGTGGCTGTGATCCTCCCAGCCTTGGGGGTACATGGTTTCTCCTCTTCAACCTTTGGGGGTGATTCCTCATCACTCATTGCCAGGGCATCATAACGGTTCTCCATCACCATGGTGAGTGGGTTGGGAATAGGGGTGGAGCACGGCCTGCTGCCAGAAGTAACCAGCAGCCAGTGTTCTCCCTGTACAAAAGCCTTATCTTCCTCTCTTTGTGACATGACAGCAGTCCTCTCCAGTTGGATAGCATCCTCAGCCTTGGAAGTCTCCGTATGAACACGGTCAATGAATTCCTCATGGGCACAGATGCTCCTCAGCCTAGCCACCTCCTCCTGTAGCTTTCCCACCTGCTTCCTGAGAGATTCTTCCAGCAGGCACCTTTCACACTGGATGGTCCCCCAATCCTGGCTTTCTGTGAATAGGAAATGCAGGCCACAGTCTCTGCAAATCCACACCAGGATCTGGGTAGAGGCATCCATGGTTAGGTTCTCATGCAGGTGGAGGAGATAGGAACAGTGTTGGCACTGGTGATGCGGCCCTTCCTAACCATAGCTATTATATTACATCTCACTACCACAAACCCTCTCTCAAATTACCATTTGCAGTCCCCTATTTGCTAGCTCCCCTTGGTTGCTTAGCCTCTGACTTTTAAGGCCTTCTCTCCTAAGTCAGCCCCCGCCCCCCCCCCCATCATTAATCACACAGAGGGAGGGCAATCACAAGGCTGATTGAGGCTGATCAAAGATGATGCAGGGAACAAAGGCTCAAACAGTCCCCAGACACACAATCCCAATGGACCCTGTAACGGAAATAACCTGAAAGAGAAAGAAAAATATAAACAGCCAAACAAACTCACTCACCCCAAGAGTAGTACTTGCACCTTGTTCATGCAGCAGGGGGATCTCCTTCTCCCCCGCTCAAGCTCCCCTGTTTGCGGTCTCCTGTTCACTAGCTGATACAATAATAGAAAAATAAGGGAGATTAGATTAAATAAAGGTTAGGATATAGATATTCAGGCCTGTCTGTGAAGGCCTATACTCTAAGAATTTAGCTGTATTCTTATCACTTGGCTAGTTATAGAGGTATAAAAGAAAGAATCAAAATCACTGTCTGCCGGTGTAAGAGCCTTCTCTTGCTGTGACAGTCTGAGGCCCTGTGCTTAGACTAAGATCTTTGGCCAAGCAGCAGAGGCAGCCATCAGTTGGGAAGTGAACAGTCAGATCCTCACATTCCAAACTAGTCACATTGAAATAAGGTGCTATTAGGCTGTTAGGAATACAGTCCTGTCCTGATAATGCCTATCACCTCCAGAGAAAGGGAAGTGCCTAGAAGATGTAAAAGGAAACTTAGTTTGATAGCATCCTGTCTGGCAAGAACTCACTTATCAATAGCTGGGATGTGAAATCCTCATTTCTTTGTTGTTCTATCACTGTAGTCCCCATTTCCCTATTGTTTGTCTGTATAATCTCTGTCTGGTTCTGTGATTGTTCCTGTCTGCTGTATAACTAATTTTGCTGGGTGTAAACTAATTAAGATGGTGGGATATAATTGGTTAAATAATCATGTTACAATATGTTAGGATTGGTTAAATTTCAGTAAAATGATTGGTTAAGGTATAGCTAAGCAGAACTCAAGGTTTACTGTATAGTCTGCAGTCAATCAGGAAGTGAGTGGGTGGGGGGAATGGGAACAGGGAATGGGGGTGGGGAAATTGGAATCATGTTTAGCTAAGGGCAGGAATGGGAACAGGGACACAGGTAAGGCTCTGTGGTGTCAGAGCTGGGAAGGGGGACACTAAGGAAGGAAACTGGAGTCATGCTTGCTGGAAGTTCACCCCAATAAACATTGAATTGTTTGCACCTTTGGACTTCAGGTATTGCTGCTCTCTGTTCATGCGAGAAGGACCAGAAAAGTAAGTAGGTGAAGGAATAAGTCCCCTAACACTAAGCTTATTAGAAATCAAACACCAAGTGAGAAATTGGCCAGAGGAATAGTGGTATGTAGTCTGAACACAAAGGAATAGGAGTCTAAATCAATGAGTGGCAAATGACAGAAACAGAATGCTACAAAGTAAAGAACTGATTAAAAAGTAAAAATAAAGATCTAAGGATCATACAGACATATGCTCCACAGGGACATAAATGGGAGGTTAGTGACAGATGAGGCGGATATTCCCAAGGGCCTGAAATCTTTACCCTGGTATTCTTAAAAGAACCTGAAGGTCACCTCCTATAGAATAGGAAGGCTTTATCCTGGAGATGGGATGTTGAGGTTTTATCCTTATACTTGAACAGATACAACAGTTTCACAACTTAACCTATTAAAAGTTGTCATTGTATGAAACCCACATGAATCACCTTTCAGTATTCTTTAAGGAATAGTGAGAAGAAAATCCTTCAGCTTTGAAAAGCTTACCAAGAATCTGGAATGCATCAGAGGACTGGAATAAGGTTAATGGATAGGGACAGTGCTTTCCATGGAAAATATAACATTCAAACCAGCTGCAGACCTGAAAGAGTTCTCAGCACCAAGTATTATTTTGGACTGAGATCTGAACCTAAAACTTGCTCAAAATTGCTAAGATACTATATCTAGATGAATATAAGAAAAAAATAACTAATATAATTGCTTCAGAGCAGTGTGTAGTTATTACTTGTATTACAATCACATACAGAGGCTTATCCATGATCAAGGGCACATTCCATTAGGTGTACCAGAAACAAGCGGTAAGACAATCCTTGCCTTAAAAACAGCTGGTAGACCCAAAGTGACAAAATATCAAAAACATGTATTTATAAAAAGATGCAAAATTAGGTTCTGCAATAAATTGCTCCCCTAGGAAAAAATGATCTCATTTATTTTTTTTTGAACACACATGTGCATTCCACAAACACACTTGTCACCTCTTTAAGGCATGGACTGTCTTACTACATGGTGGTATAGTGCCTAATACAACAGCGTTCTCTTTTCAATATAGAGAACAACTCAGACAAGTAATACTTCATCATGAACCTCAAATGGAGATGATTTTCAAAGAAAAAAAAGAGCTATAAGAAAGGAGAACAGAGGATCCAAAATCTCTCCCCCTTCATTTCTACTCATGGTAAAACCACCTGAAGGACAAGGAAATTAATAATGAACAGGGGAGAGCTCCTGACTGAAAGGATTCCAGCCACTGGAAAGCAAGTGGTGAGCAAAACCTTTGCTTTGAATTCACTCAGATTAAGTTAGGTGTTGGTTACAAAGTTACAAATTGGTAAACTAATTCTGACTTTTATGCCTCATTACAAGTAATCACTTAAAAATCTATCTTCCTGTAGTTAATAAACTTGTTTTATTGTTTTATCTAAACCCGTGTGTTTGTATTCAGGTGTTTTGGAAAATCCATTTGAGATAACAAGGTTTGTGCATGTCATTTTCTTTTAGTGAAATGACAAACTTTATATGAGTTTATATTGTCCAGGAGGGTGCTGGGCAGTACAAGATGCACATTTCTGGGGGAAAGTCTGGGACTTCAGTTTGCTGGTGTTGCCCGCAGTGTAAGTCATGGCTGACTGGCTATAACACTCAGACAGTATAGCTGGGAGCGATTTATGTGCTGGAGGCTGTGTGTAAGCAGACCACGAATGGTTTCTCTCACAGTCAGGCAGTGTAAAGGGAACCCCAGGTTGGAGAATTGAGGGAACACAGATGTCCATGTGTCCAGATTATATTCTGGGGAATGTCACAATGAGCTGTAACCTTTATTTCCAAAATACAGTAGAATATCAGAGTTAGTAACACTAGAGTTACGAACTGACCAGTCAGTCAGTCACACACACACACCCCTACCTCATTTGGAACCAGAAGTATGCAGCAGCAGAGAAGATGAAAAAAACAAATACTGTACAGTACTGTGTTAACATAAACTACTAAAACATAAAGAGAAAGCAGCATTGGTCTTCAGAGTAAAGATTCAAAGCTGTATTAAGTCAATGTTCAGTTGTAAAATTTTGAAAAAGCAATCAGAATGTTTTGATCAGAGTTATGAACAACCCCCATTCCTGAAGTGTTCATAACTCAGAGGTCTACTGTACTACGTTGTGTGGAATTTTAAGTTAATGCATTTAAAGCATACTTCAAAGCAGATTTCATACACACATGTAAAGTGCACTCAAAATGAAAACAAAAAACAACAGAAGGAATGCTTTTTGAGTGAAAGTAGTACAGCTAATTGAAAAAAAATTATTCATGGGCTTCTACTCATTGAGTTATATGCACAGATATCCACCACAGCTAGCAGATTGGTAAATTTCAGACACTTTAAACTTCATCTACCAATACTCTACCTATTTGTCTATGATAGTGCCCATAATATTCCCAATGAGGGGAAATGCAGGGAAAGAAAGGTCCATTCCTCAAAGAATGCATAGTCTACAGGCAGGCAAACAGACAGACAAAGGTTAGAGAGCTAGGAACAACAACAAAAAACAAACACAAACAAACAAACGTAAAGGAGGTGTCATGGTGATGATTAGCCATGGCATGGTAATGAAAAGTTAACAGTTTTCATTTTAATGCATACATTATTCTTAATAGCTCCATACACTTAACAATGTAAATCGGCTAGTTTTCCCACTGTTATCACAGGAGAAGTGGATCCTTTGTGGGACTTGAATGAGGAGTGTATAAGGCCATGATGAATGAGATCAGGAAGGGTGTCCTATGTATAAAGGACAGCATGGAAGAAGGCATGTAGACATTTCTGAGAGATTACCACTTTGTCCAGCTCCCCACATATATCCCATATCCACCTGTTTTTTTTTTTATAGTTAGTCTGTGCCCTGAAGAGTTTACAGTACTTTTTTTGTTGTATGTTTCTATAGTATCTAGCTCAATTGGGCCTGATCCCATATGGGGGTCCTCTGGGACATCCATAGTACAAATAATAGAAACCTAAATACGCTGCTAGATGTGTGGGAAGGGTTAGTATTGTTACCATACTGGAAGAGGTGAAGTGAAGTGAAATGAGACAAGGGTGGATAAGTTGGGAGGGTGATATTATGTAAAACTTTGAAGCTGGGAATAAGCAGCTTGAAATCAATATAGTGGAAGATCTCAAAGACCAGGGTGATATTGTTAGAATAATAGATTAAAATATTTTGAGGGAAGCTTTTTGAATGGACGGGAGGGAAATGGTGTAATAAGCAAGACTGGAAATATTGAGGGCTTGATTGAAAGTCTCAGTTGTAATGGAAGAAATAAAAGTATAAATCAGAGGTAATTGGGAGGAAAAAAACAGCAAGGTATAGACACAGCCTACATGTTTAGAGAAAAAGGAAGAAAAGTCATAAATAAGTGGCTTGAGACACTGGTTTTTAGTGTAGTCAGTGACAATAAGCAGAGCTAGTGGAGAGGAGCTGGGAAGGGAACATAAGGATTTCAGTTTTGGACATATTAAGTTTGTAACGTGAGACACCCAAGACAGACTAAATGCAGGATTTGTTTGAAAAAACACAAGACTGGAGAGGACTGGCAGATTTGTGTGTAATCAGTAGAGAGATGATAGCAGAAGCCACACGTGTAGGTGAGACTGCCCAAAGACAAGGTGAAGAGGAAAACAGGAGGGGACATTATCAGACCTTTGGGAGATCTCTACAGAGAGCAGGAGAGAAGAGGAGGCAGATCTACTTACATAGAAACTGAACCAATGTTCAGAGAGGTGTGTGTTTGTTTTAAATATCTTTCACAAGTGAACTGAGGAGATGTCAAGGAGAGCATGACAGAAAGTGTCAAAAGCATAACAGAGATCAAGGAAAATGGAGAAGAGCCCATGAGGTTACTGCAAATATTAATTAGAACTATTTCAATAGAGTAGAGGGCAGAAGTCAGTTTGGAAGTGATCCAGAGGAACTCAAGGCAATGATTGCAAATGGCATGTTCATTTAGCTTAGTAATGAAGAGACAAAAAGGCAGTAGTTGGAGAAAGTGGAGTTAAGACCTGGCACTTTGAGGATGGGGAGAGCAGAGCATGCTTGTACAAGTGTAATACCTAGAGGGTATTGTGAAGTGAAGTTTTCTGGACAGTCCTTTAACCCCAGGGACATTTTTTGTCAGGAACAAGACAGTTATGTGGAGAATAGGGCTTAGGCACTGACTCATTTCTAGTAGGTGCTCACAGATTTGCTGCTCTCCACATCACTATTGGGAGCGTATATTTTAAAATGTGTTTTATTTCATATTAATACACAACTAAATTGGCAATAACAGTAATTCACATTAATATTCCCATGTTATACATCCTGGCATGCCGCAAACTCTCATGACCAATGTAAATTCAGATGTAAATGCAGATCAAAGGATTAATTTTTAAAAAATATCTCTATGTTCAGGATTTTGGTGCTTTCTTGCTAATTTCCACCTACTTAAAACTATGATACCTAGGAACACTGACAGGGCATTTTTTTAATGGTCATAAGTCACAACATGTAAATGTTCTTTTTTATCAGCCTACTTTTTAATCCCATAAAAAATGTTCTTATTGGGACACTACCATTTTTAACAGATCTCTTTATTATGCCCTAAAATATATGACATAAAGACAAAGCAATCTGGAAATCAATTTCACTTTATAACAACTCAACCCCATGTTGAAGATGTGCTAAAGACCATCAAATTTAACTCACTGCTTAACATTCTTTCAGCAAATCTTCTTTCATGCTGGAGGGGAATATAAATCCTAGAAGCACTATTGTAATCTATTGAATCCAGTTTCCTTTCAATAGAGAGAACATTAATGATAGTTAAGGATCTGATCTCACATAGTACTGAGAAAGAACAAACTGTACGCTTACATCCTACCAACGGGTAGATGCTTGAGTTGAGGGCATTTAGCACCTCACAGGAACAGGCCCTAACCGATTAAATATAACATTCAATCTATTGAATGTTGGCCTCTTATAGTTTGTAATCTGCTCAGAAAAATATAAGCATAACTGCAGGCTATGAAAAAATCTTGCAAGTAAACTAAAGGAGTTCAAAATACCAGTTTTGTGGAAATGCTTTGCTGATGAAATCCCTCAATTTTATTTTCAGTTAAAAAATAAAAACCAAACATGTGCATCCAGTTAGGGTTTAAAGCAGAAATGCAACAAGGAGGCAGTGAGGAAGAAGTTTTACTTTAAAGAAAATAGTTTTAATAATCTGCATTTACCAAGATTAAGGGATAATAAGTACTCAAGAGCCATGAAAAGCTGGGTTCTTAGCAGCTTGAAAATTTTCCAAGCAGATTTCCCCCTCTTCCCCCGAATCAAAACCGTTTTCTGTTGAAAATGGACTTTCAATTATATTGAATATTTTTGTTCTGATTTGGAAGAAAAACAAATGTAAAAGTGGTGAAATTTCCCATGAATGGAAATTCAGAACTCAGACTCATAGATACTAAGGTCAGAAGGGACCATTATGATCATCTAGTCTGACCTCCTGCACAATGCAAGCCACAGAATCTCACCCACCCACTTCTGCAATAAACCTCTCACCTATCTGTGAGCTACTGAAGTCCTCAAATCATGGTTTAAAGACTTCAAGGTGCAGAGAATCCTCCAGCCAGTAACCTGTGCCCCATGCTACAGAGGAAGATAAAAAAAACCCAGGGCCTCTTCCAATCTGCCCTGGAGGAAAATTCCTTCCTGACCCCAAATATGGTGATCAGCTGAACCCTGAGCACGTGGGCAAGATTCACCAGTCAGATACCCAGCAAAGAATTCTCTGTAGTAACTCAGATCCCATCCCATCTAACATCCCATCACAGGCCATTGGGCCTATTTGCCATGAATAATTAAAGATCAGTTAATTGCCAAAATCATGTTATCCCATCATACCATTTGAACATTTTATCTGGGTTTGTGTTGGGGTTGTCCCCGCCCCGACCCCCTTTGTACAGCACCTAGCACAATGGGCTATGCCTGGGGCTTCCAGGTGTGACAGTCAATCCACTTGAAGTCATAAAAATTCAGGATATGTTTGGTCGAAAGGTTTGTGACCCTTTCAGGATAAGTTTAGAGTGTGTAGCAAATCCTGAACTAAGAAATTCTAACTGGTTTCTGGATTTGCTGTGAATATTTTCTCCTGTCTTATGATATGGAGATGTCCTTTCCCCCCCACCCACCCTCCTGAAACAGTCGGATTCCTTCTATGAAGAATTTGTTTCATTCACTTATCAGGAGCACCTTATATCAAGGTAACAAATAGGAGATCTATTGATCATGTCTGCACTGCATGGGTGCTGACACAGTATTGACTCAACAGCCTTATCTCCGGCACGCACTGTGTTCACTATAGAAACTAGACAGATTCTCTGGTATTTACAGTCCTCTTCAGTTGGTCTGCAGTTCTGCCCAGGAATTGTGAGGAGAGGTCCTAAATCATTACACCAATCATAGAATATCAGGGTTGGAAGGGACCCCTGAAGGTCATCTAGTCCAACCCCCTGCTCGAAGCAGGACCAATTCCCAGTTAAATCATCCCAGCCAGGGCTTTGTCAAGCCTGACCTTAAAAACCTCTAAGGAAGGAGATTCTACCACCTCCCTAGGTAACGCATTCCAGTGTTTCACCACCCTCTTAGTGAAAAAGTTTTTCCTAATATCCAATCTAAACCTCCCCCACTGCAACTTGAGACCATTACTCCTCGTTCTGTCATCTGCTACCATTGAGAACAGTCTAGAGCCATCCTCTTTGGAACCCCCTTTCAGGTAGTTGAAAGCAGCTATCAAATCCCCCCTCATTCTTCTCTTCTGCAGGCTAAACAATCCCAGCTCCCTCAGCCTCTCCTCATAAGTCATGTGTTCTAGACCCCTAATCATTTTTGATGTCCTTTGCTGGACTCTCTCCAATTTATCCACATCCTTCTTGTAGTGTGGGGCCCAAAACTGGACACAGTACTCCAGATGAGGCCTCACCAATGTCGAATAGAGGGGAACGATCACGTCCCTCGATCTGCTCGCTATGCCCCTATTTATACATCCCAAAATGCCATTGGCCTTCTTGGCAACAAGGGCACACTGCTGACTCATATCCAGCTTCTCGTTCACTGTCACCCCTAGGTCCTTTTCCGCAGAACTGCTGCCTAGCCATTCGGCCCCTAGTCTGTAGCGGTGCATTGGATTCTTCCGTCCTAAGTGCAGGACCCTGCACTTATCCTTATTGAACCTCATCAGATTTCTTTTCACCCAATCCTCCAATTTGTCTAGGTCCTTCTGTATCCTATCCCTCCCCTCCAGCGTATCTACCACTCCTCCCAGTTTAATATCATCCGCAAATTTGCTGAGAGTGCAATCCACACCATCCTCCAGATCATTTATGAAGATATTGAACAAAACCGGCCCGAGGACCGACCTTTGGGGCACTCCGCTTGATACTGGCTGCCAACTAGACATGGAGCCATTGATCACTACCCACTCAGCCTGTCAATCTAGCCAGCTTTCTATCCATCTTATAGTCCCTTCATCCAGCCCATACTTCCTTAACTTGCTGACAAGAATACTGTGGGAGACCGTGTCAAAAGCTTTGCTAAAGTCAAGAAACAATACATCCACTGCTTTCCCTTCATCCACAGAACCAGTAATCTCATCATAATAGGCGATTAGATTAGTCAGGCATGACCTTCCCTTGGTGAATCCATGCTGGCTGTTCCTGATCACTTTCCTCTCATGCAAGTGCATCAGGATTGATTCTTTGAGGACCTGCTCCATGATTTTTCCAGGGACTGAGGTGAGGCTGACTGGCCTGTAGTTCCCAGGATCCTCCTTCTTCCCTTTTTTAAAGATTGGCACTACAATAGCCTTTTTCCAGTCATCCGGGACTTCCCCCGTTCGCCACGAGTTTTCAAAGATAATGGCCAATGGCTCTGCAATCACAGCCGCCAATTCCTTCAGCACTCTCGGATGCAACTCGTCCGGCCCCATGGACTTGTGCACGTCCAGCTTTTCAGGAGTTAGTAAACTCCTTGGGGCAGGAACAGTCATTTTCTACATCTGTACTGTGTCTAGTGCAACATGCTTTTAGGTTTCACAGTAGCAGCCATGTTAGTCTGTATTTGCAAAAAGAAAAAGAGTACTTGTGGCACCTTAGAGACTAATCAATTTATTTGAGCATAAGGAGAGTGATCACTTTAGATAAGCTATTACCAACAGGAGAGTGGTTTGGAGGGGGAGGGGGGAGAAAACCTGGATTTGTGCTGGAAATGGCCCACCTTGATTATCATACACATTGTAAGGAGAGTGATCACTTTAGATAAGCTATTACCAGCAGGAGAGTGGGGTGGGGGGGAGAGAAAACCTTTTGTAGTGATAAACACCCATTTTTTCATGGTCTGTGAGTATAAAAACATCTTCTGTATTTTCCACAGTATGCATCCGATGAAGTGAACTGTAGCTCACGAAAGCTTATGCTCAAATAAATTGGTTAGTCTCTAAGGTGCCACAAGTACTCCTTTTCTTTATGCTTTTAGGTGTTACTGCAATATAAATGTTCAGTTTATCCTATCAAAGATGATTACTGCCTTGTAAAACACAGCAACCACTCCCATTATCCTTGAGTTAAGACAGCCACCTGAAATTGCAAAGCATCTATCATTCATGAAACTTGATCCTTTCTATATTTCTCTTCATACATATGAATGCAGTTGTTCAGAAAAAGAAGCAGAGAGTTATGAAGGCACCTCTCCAGGGCTGAACAACATCCGAGATTACAATTAGGAAAATACGCATTTACTTTAGAAAACAAGTCTTAGGGCTCCAGGAATAACCCACTGCAAAAATACATGTCTGGCAACACAAAATATCCTACATCTGAGTAGGTGGGTGACTGGGATGGCCATGTGTACTTGATAAATTCATTTTTCCCCTCTGTACATCCCAAGTAGTATAATTAAATATGTCCAGTTGTTCCCTTCTGGAACTTGATAAAATCAAGGACAGTTGCCTTAGAAACAGGTTGGTGAAACTATAACATTGCTATATACATTTAGAAAAAGATCTCTTACTGAAAGACTGCATTAAAATGTCAGAGCTGCCCAGACATTGAATGATTATAAGGTAGTTTGAATGCAGAAATTCTTCATCTCTCTATGGGCCCCCAAAACACTTTTGTTTGCAACAAACTTGCTAGGCCTGTTACTGTTATTTATAATATGTATCACTAGAGTTACGATCGATGCTTTAGAAAAATAGAGAAAGAGGTTCCTGCCATTATTGTCTAAAATAAACAGATACAAATTAGAAAGTATTGGACTCAAGAGCAAGAGGAGATGGCACTGGATAAATGTGCATTGGGGTGTGACTAAAGCAATGTGACCAGCAAAGTACTTAAGTGGGTGCTTAACTTTAAGTTTGTAAATAGTCTCACTGGAATGGTTAAAGTTAAGCACATGTTCAGCATTTTGTTTCCACAGGACCTAATCTTGAAATAACTAAAGCCAGCCAGAGTTACCTCCAAAAACAGACCCAGGGTACTCCCAGAATAGCTCACCTATTTCCCCTTCCTGGGTTTACCAGAGGCTCTCTTCAGTAGACTCATTTATCCATTTTTGCAAGGTGAAAGGGGTCCCGCCCTAGACGAATTGCCAGGATTTTGCAGAAAACACTCTCAGGAAAAACATCCTATTAGACCTGCTACCCTTGAAAGGACACAGATACAGCCTCCCAATATAATTGATTGGAAATCAGGCAGTGTTCTTCCTAAACAAAGTACTTTCTTTATTTAATGTAACCAATATTCCCTGATTCAAGACATCTAAACATAAATCCCTTAGCACAATCCTTGGATACAGGCTAAAAGTATCCGAACCGTAAACATATAGTTGGAACAATACTAAATGGCTGTATTCTGCTTTCGGTGATCAGTCGCCTGCTGTCACTGACAACAATCTTAAACTACGTACATATGAAATAATGTAACATTAACAGGACCAACACACATTTTTATTCACCCAAACATACAGACACACATTCATTAATCCTATTTATATCTATATTTTACACTATAGCTAGCATGCTTACTCTCCGTAGTCTTCTTTCCCTCTGTTCTGCCAGGGTCCTTTTCTGCTCTGTCCCAGCCCCTGTGGTTGCTTCTTCTCACTTCTCCTGACTCATCCTGCTCTTAACTTATCTCCTGCCCCTAGTTTCTTAACTCCTGCCTACTGCCTCTGTCTTTTATACAATTTTTGACCTGTTCTAATTGACTATTCTTTTGAACTTTTCTTGTGCTCCAATCAAATGTAGACCCTTTCTGATTACTCTAGTCCAGGGGTTCCCAAACTTGGTTCACAGCTTGTTCAGGGTAAGCCCCTGGCGGGCCGTGAGATGCTTTGTTTACCTGAGCGTCCGCAGGTACAGCTGCTTGCAGCTCCCAGTGGCCACAGTTCGCCATTCCCCACCGGGCCACCACTTCCTGCAGCTCCCATTGGCCGGGAACAGTGAACTACGGCCACTGGGAGCTGCAAGCGGATGATCATAATGGATGATCATAATGGTCCCTTCTGACCTTTAACACTGAGGGTAGTTAATTATTAGAACTGTTTACCTAAAAGTGTGCTTGATTTACCATTACTTGAAATCTTAAATCATGTTATCTTTGTAAAAGATATGTTGTAGTTCAACCAGAAGCTATGGGCATCGCTTTATGAAATTCTATGACCTATGTTATGCAGAAAGTCAAAACTCAATGATCACAGTGCTCCGTTCCATCCTTAAATTTTCTGAGTATGTACAGAACATGGAACTACATTTTAAAATCACAAGATAAAAGAAAAACTGCTAGGGACCAACACTTCAACAGTCCTGAATGTTTCAAAACGTGCCACGACAAACTTCAAGGTGCACTGCATATATTGAAAGTTACTGATAAATGGTAATGAACTGTACCACAAATAGCAGAGTTTATTTTTATTGCTTGCAGAATGAAACTTACCAATAATGAAAATGAATTAAATATCTAAATCTGTCTCTGGGTCTCGCGGCATTTTCAGGGAACAAAAAGAACAGTTGTGTGCACAGGGAAAATACACCTAATATAGAAGGTTTGAAAAATGGCTGTTTTCAAACTTCACCTATGGATCTCTCTTCATTGGCTGGGAGAAAACCAGACTTTCCACTTCTCTAATTCATGGAATTGAATTTCATGACATTGCTTTCATAGACAGATTATATCCATCTATATTACACACACACTCACACTCAAGGCTTGTCTACACAAAGCAAACTAGGGTATGAATATACCCTGCACTATCCTGCCACAGACTAACTGTCCATATAGGCCTTGCTGATGCACATTAACAATTCATGAATATGCTTTGATCTAGTCCCATTTCAAAAAGGATGAGGTCAAAGCACAGGAGGGTTTTTATATTATAAAATATACTGCCCCATACAAAGCCACACTCCAATAATTGAATTATATAAGGCGAAAGTGGCCTTGTCCTTTCCATATGGCTTTTGGGGATGAGATCAGAGATTCTGTACTTTATGAACTACCATTTTAACTGAACAGCTAAATTCTGTGATGAAAGTATTTGATCATTTACCCATAAAAGGCAGGACAAGCTGACTGAGAAATGTAGAGACATGGGTTCCAAAAGATGACAGGAGTGAGGACAGAGAAGCATTTGACACAGATATCCACAATGACATGGATGCTTCATCCACAGACTATGCAAAGGAAGCACTCATAAATAAGATAATGGTTTCAATGGGGGCATGGGGGATGAAATAATCAAAGGGCTCCAGTAAGACAAGAGCCTATTCAAGGCAGAATGATAGAAGGAATGGACCCCAAAATAAAGAGTTTGCCCAAGTGCCAGTGAGGATTCTCCATATGTTGGAGAGCAATAGTGAGAGGAGAAAAAGAGAAAGGTAGAGATAAAAATAATGTGAAAAAGACAAATTGCTTCTATGGTCTCAGCCCCACACAACACATGCCCAAGAGCAGGCCTTAGTAACTTATATGGAATAAAGGAACCAACTTCAACTGTCAATCGAAATGTAAACTACAAGTTTCAAAACTACTTGAAAAATCCACAACCAGCCCAAAGCCCCAAATTATTTTCTTAATTTTTGCTTCTGTGCTTGCAGGCTGTGTGTGGGGGTGGCAGTGTCAATGGAAATATTCTCACAGTATGTCTGGCTCTGCTGGAAATGCCAGAAATCATGGGAGAAGTCCTGCTTCTATGAGAATTATAGACCCCCTCCCCCACTAAGGACTGGATAAGCATCCTAACTTCTGAATCAACTTCTGAACTAATTAACATTAAAGAAATACTTCATATGTCCATATCCAGACACAATTTGTTGTGCCATGTCCCAACCAAACAGAACCTAGAGTGTGTACTGGCTAACAGCATATTTACTGACCAAGCTATTCATTGATCATTTATTGCACATGTAGGCCCCAGTTCGCCAAACACATGTACACATTCTTAACTTTACACATACACTGAAGTGAAAGGAACTATTCCCAAGCATAATGTTAAACATGTGTGCTTGCAGAATCATAGCGACTGTAGGTCATACAAAGGATCATTGACTAAACCAGGGCTTTGATCCCAGATCTTTTCATGCAAAGATCCATGACCATTCCCCCACATGTATATGTTATCCATTAGTCTTTAACTGATTACATCACAAAAATCAGTTTATTGACCAGATAGAATTTTTGCATTTTAAATTTTACATGCTAGAATATTCTCATTCAGAAATTAGTGTATATTTTTCTAATTTAACTATATGCAACTATTTAGTGCACATTTTTCTGAATTTTTACTATCACTGACCATAGTGTAATAAATGTATTGATTTTTGCACAAATTCGGCTGCCACATCCCTAAGGATTACAGTTTTTTTAATACCCAAAAGACTCTTTAAATTTAATCATCCTTTTGATCACTTATCAGTAACTAATTTAACAGTGAGAAGTAAATTGTTCATGGATTTAAGAATCTATGGATGATAATTAGTGGGAGCTGGTGAGTCTTTTAAGTTGACTAACTGGTATCCACAACTGGGCTCACAGTCCTTATTGAAAGAAATGTGACTTGGTATCTTTTTATAGAAGTCACACAACCAACAAATATTTTTTTAAAAAAGGTCACTAACATTAAACTAAACTAAGAATAAAGCAGTACAACTATGAAATCAAGGTTAAATCTATAAGTTACACTTGGTATTAAATTGCAATTAAGTCATGAAATGAGTTAAATCAAACGAATACTAAAAATAAACTATCCTTACAAATTCGAAAGAGGATTCTAAGAAAGTGTCTGATTAGAAATCCCAACTCAAGTATTTTAACAAAATTCAATCCAGCCTGTAACTTGGAGCTGGGTAATACTGAAACCAAAACCTTAAAAACAATTATAAAGCTTCCTGTGTAGGATTCTATTCCTGGTTGGTGTCTAATACTTTCTTTTGCCTCCCACAACCACAAATACTATAATAGACTTTAACAGAACATACTTGATAAGCAGACTTTTAACAACTCTTGTTTACCGGAGTTTATGGTTTGGAAATTTTACTTACTCTACCTTCCAGTGCCTCTTTCTCTAAGACCTTTGGACAAATCAGGTGTGATGCCTAGTTTAAAGCCAATCAGCTTGGTCCAATCAGGTTCAAATTAGGTCATTCTTAGCTAGCATCAGTTTTGTAAAAATTCCATTTAAATCACCAATATTTAAAATATTCAGTGTTTTACATACCATAGAGATTAAGTCAATGATCCCTAAAAAGATTTTAGCATTCTGGCATGGTCTTATCTGGGTGAAAAGGTCTTGATATGACATTAGGTCATCAGTTTACAGAAAGTTCTACAGAAAAATCTTACAAAAATAGCTAATTGCTAGGGTTCTTTTTTAATCACCAGTCACTCAGCATTCACCCATCAGAACATTAAAAATAAGTTTAACAATTTATGATCAATGTCATCATTCTTCTTGTGTAAGAGAAAATTTGCAGTGATCATTTTATTTTGGAACTAGACTATAAGCAAAACAGCTCATATTTGGGAATATCCATCTTGATAGAGAAGAAGTTCTATAAAACCCATCAAGGTGAAACCCACATAAAACATTTTTTTAAACTCTTACGTAAGGTCTGTATCCGCTATTTCTTTCACAACAGGACAACCAAATTCACAATTTATAAAAGAATGCAGCTGCATTATGTTAGTTTTCCCACTGTCCTGCTTCCAAGCAGACCCTCCAGAGGTGAAATAATACACTTCAGCACTGTGTACAGCACCAGTTTACCAAATAGCAGTCAGCTTTACATTAATCTTATTTTACACAGCCATTTTTTGAGACTTGAAGTACAGAAAGAGCAAGGAGAAAGGTCAAGTCAGATAAGTAAGAGTCCATATTTCATGGAATTACTGATTTACTTATCACTTTCCTTGAGGTTTGACAGGCATACTAGTGATTAGGTTAACACCTTCAAACAGGCTCTGGAGAATTTTTATTCAACTTACTCTTGGGGATGTCTTGATACAGTGTCTTTATTACTGGCAATTGTGATTTTTAAAGGTCTCAGGGAATAATGAAGAACTGGAATAAGTATCATATATATTAAATATTCTGGTAGCAAATAATGCACACAAAAATCTTCCGCATCTGCAAGTATTTGTTGCTTTTGACCTTAAAATACGATGAGCTTCAAAGCCTGGTTAAGAAGTTGCATGACTTCAGGACCTCTTTCCATAGCTCTTCCACTTCATCTGGCTTTAATTGGCACGTCACTTTCCCTCTGTGGCCTTGTTCAATTCAGGGGTCAGCTAGCTCAGAGGGGATTCTTCAAAAAGAATAAAATGCAATTGGGCCCCAAGCTCAATACAATGATGGAAGCCAAACCAGTTGGTGAAACTGTGGTAGGAACAGACTGTGACCAATAGGGAAATCTCCTGGATAAACCTTACCGAATTAAATTAAACCTCACTGAATTAAATTTAATACCTTTGGTATCGATCATATTAACAATGTTTGTGTGTTATTGTGGAATTAAATGTAACCTCTCTAAGAGACATGGCTGATGTAATCTTTGGGAAATGTTGGGAATGTCAAAGGACTTTTTAAAACACTGTGAACTTTTAAAATTAAGTGGGTTTCCCAAGAAATCTTTAGAAGGAGAGGGCATGCCAATGTAACCCCTCTGGTTAGACAAGAAATCAGCAATTTGAAGCTTCTTCCTGGGGAGGGGACCATTATCTGACTGATTACCTATCCATGGTTTCTTCAGAGACTTCAAACTGGATAAAGGACTCACTCACAGATTCAAGGGGGTTCTTGCTTTGAGCAAAGGGTTTTATGAACTTGAAACCACAGAAATACCCCTGGGCAGGGTTTGAAGAACTGCTCACTTGCCAGAAGCCATGTTGCAGTTAAGGTGACATCTGGTATGCTTATTAGCATGCATGTAGGTTCTTTTATTCTTTTAAAGATGTTCTCTACATGCTGCTTTTACCTTAAGAATAAAATGAGCTTGCTTAGAAAGAGCTGTGTGATTCAGTATGGTCATTACACTGTTAACCAACTCTGAAGAGAACACAAAGGAAGTCTGCTTAAGTAGACTGGTCTTTTTCTGGAGATATCATAGTTTAGGCAGGGAACTGTTCAGCTTGGAAATACCATGGTTAGAAGGGACATACACGTGTATCCACCCATGAGAGAGAATGGCTTTAAGCTTAGGGTCGATGCCCTTGCTAGACTATGGAAGAAAAATGGAAGTGCAGTTGCCTTGAATTGTGTCATAGACAATGTTTGCTCCACAATTTATCTCACTAAGCCTAAATAATTATACTCACAGTAACAAATTCTTTCAAAAAGAAAAGGAGTACTTGTGGCACCTTAGAGACTAACCAATTTATTTGAGCATGAGCTTTCGTGAGCTACAGCTCACTTCATCAGATGTATACCGTGGAAACTGCAGCAGACTTTATATACACACAGAGAATATGAAACAATACCTCCTCCCACCCCACTGTCCTGCTGGTAATAGCTTATCTAAAGTGATCAACAGGTGGGCCATTTCCAGCACAAATCCAGGTTTTCTCACCCTCCACCCCCCCACACAAATTCACTCTCCTGCTGGTGCTCGCCCATCCAAAGTGACAACTCTTTACATAATCAAGTCGGGCTATTTCCTGCATAGATCCAGGTTTTCTCACATCCCCCCCACCCCCATACACACACAAACTCACTCTCCTGCTGGTAATAGCTCATCTAAACTGACCATTCTCCAAGTTTAAATCCAAGTTAAACCAGAACATCTGGGGGGGGGGTAGGAAAAAACAAGAGGAAACAGGCTACCTTGCATAATGACTTAGCCACTCCCAGTCTCTATTTAAGCCTAAATTAATAGTATCCAATTTGCAAATGAATTCCAATTCAGCAGTTTCTCGCTGGAGTCTGGATTTGAAGTTTTTTTGTTTTAAGATAGCGACCTTCATGTCTGTGATTGCGTGACCAGAGAGATTGAAGTGTTCTCCGACTGGTTTATGAATGTTATAATTCTTGACATCTGATTTGTGTCCATTTATTCTTTTACGTAGAGACTGTCCAGTTTGACCAATGTACATGGCAGAGGGGCATTGCTGGCACATGATGGCATATATCACATTGGTGGATGTGCAGGTGAACGAGCCTCTGATAGTGTGGCTGATGTTATTAGGCCCTGTGATGGTGTCCCCTGAATAGATATGTGGGCACAATTGGCAACGGGCTTTGTTGCAAGGATAAGTTCCTGGGTTAGTGGTTCTGTTCTGTTGTGTGGTATGTGGTTGTTGGTGAGTATTTGCTTCAGGTTGCGGGGCTGTCTGTAGGCAAGGACTGGCCTGTCTCCCAAGACTTGTGAGAGTGTTGGGTCATCCTTTAGGATAGGTTGTAGATCCTTAATAATGCGTTGGAGGGGTTTTAGTTGGGGGCTGAAGGTGACCGCTAGTGGCGTTCTGTTATTTTCTTTGTTAGGCCTGTCCTGTAGTAGGTAACTTCTGGGAACTCTTCTGGCTCTATCAATCTGTTTCTTTACTTCTGCAGGTGGGTATTGTAGTTGTAAGAAAGCTTGACAGAGATCTTGTAGGTGTTTGTCTCTGTCTGAGGGGTTGGAGCAAATGCGGTTGTATCGCAGAGCTTGGCTGTAGACGATGGATCGTGTGGTGTGGTCAGGGTGAAAGCTGGAGGCATGCAGGTAGGAATAGCGGTCAGTAGGTTTCCGGTATAGGGTGGTGTTTATGTGGCCATTGTTTATTAGCACTGTAGTGTCCAGGAAGTGGATCTCTTGTGTGGACTGGACCAGGCTGAGGTTGATGGTGGGATGGAAATTGTTGAAATCATGGTGGAATTCCTCAAGGGCTTCTTTTCCATGGGTCCAGATGATGAAGATGTCATCAATATAGCGCAAGTAGAGTAGGGGCTTTAGGGGACGAGAGCTGAGGAAGCGTTGTTCTAAATCAGCCATAAAAATGTTGGCATACTGTGGGGCCATGCGGGTACTTTCTTTCAACAGTTACATGCATTCATCAAATTCAGAGTTGTCATGGAAGGCTCAAATATGAAAAGTGTACAATTAAAATCTTGACATGAAATCCTGCCTTCACTGAAGTCAAAGGGAGTTATCATTGAATTCAATAGACCCACGATTTCACCCTAGATTTTTCCTGATTGCATTAATCAGTATTATTATCCTATTACCCTACTCCAAGTATAGGAAACATCTCAAATACCTTCAAGTAAAACTCTAAGTAAAAGGAGCAGCAAAATGTGTGTTACAGGTTAATGTTACAGTAGTACAGATTTTAATAGGACAGTGAAGATTATCCATCTTTCAAGATTATCTAGCTTTCTGAATCGCCAAGCTTTTGTAAAATGCTTTCATACGATGTTTGAACCAAATTTGGCAAAAACTTCTGCCTAGCTTCTGCACAGGAGAAATCCACTGAAGCCCTGAGCAAGTGATTTCTCCATACTTATTCAGTCCATTATACTTTGTCTTCCAAGCTTCAGCAATAGGATCTAATGAAAAATAAAATAAAAATGAAATATTGATGCCAATGTTGCCACAAAGAGGAGGCTCGGAGCCCAGCTGAGAAG
Source organism: Caretta caretta (assembly GCF_965140235.1). NCBI lineage: Eukaryota > Metazoa > Chordata > Testudines > Cheloniidae > Caretta > Caretta caretta. The sequence continues at coordinate 68,976,202 of NC_134214.1, read as the reverse complement.
AAGGGCACAGATGCTGCATTCTGTGCCCCTGAATGTAAGATTAGATCAAGGCATCGTTCTTGCAGAAAGGAATAGGCAAAGCTGTTCTTCAGACCATGGAGTGCTCCCTATTCCACTGAACCATAAGGAGACCTCAGTCCCTTTGGTGCATCTGTGGACTCTTTTCTGTTTCACTATCAGGAACCAGACACTGGTTTACACCATAAAGTAGGAAACAATTCACACCCTTATAAAAATGGCTTAAGTAGTTCCTGGCCAACTACGAGCATTTTATGTTGGCAGGTTTCTCTGTCCAGAGGTGTCATTAACCTCAATCTCAGAAAACAAAAAGTGAGAGACAGAGCCCACTTATGCATTATTTAAATAATGCATGAATGTCACCTGGAAGTACCATCCCAGCAGCCATAATAGTGACTTGCCCAACCACAATATCAGGTACAAAATAAATTTACAGTCTTTAAATAAATTTACCATGTGTAACAGAATTTAACATAGCATATATACCCAAATGAAAGAGCTACTGCTGCAGTACATGAGTGGATGGGAACACCCCCCTCCCCACTCCAATTTCTTAGCAACCCAACCACTTTAAAAAGTCATGAAGCTACCCACCTACATTAACCTAATTTATGCAGCTTACAGTTACCAATCACACAGAATCATAGAAGATTAGGATTGGAAGACACCTCAGGAGGTCATCTAGTCCAACCCCCTGCTCATGACAGGACACAAAGTCTCAGTTTGAGCTTGAACATGTTCAGTTATGTAACCTCCCCTCCATCAGGAAGCGTTGGATATTCAGACTCATTTTTCCCCCACAGTTTCATGTGATTAATCCTAGTTATATCCCCATGTGCAGTATGGAATGTTCCCTTCTCCTTAGTTGCTGTTAATAGCCTAGTCTACAAGAGTTTGAAGGGTAAGTATGTGGTTACAGCTCAGCTAAAGCAGCTCAATATTATGGGAGTGTGGCATTAATAGATAAAGTGGGGGAAGGGTCACCAACATCTCTCAAAGACACAGCCTTGGTTAAGTTTTTGTTCTTCAGCTTCTGAAGGCAGAGATGCCTGCCTGACTGGGGAAAATAGTTGTTCCCCTCTCCAGTTTGATCCAACGAGACTGACTGTTCAGCTACTTTCTGACAGCATCATCTTCCTGTTATTGCCCAAGCTCCAACAAGTCCCAGTGGTGCCAAATTTGAGTCATGGAGGTAAAAATAACCAGTCAGCAGGAACTGAAGGAGTTATGAGTAATTCTGCAATTGAAAAGTTCTGCATCAGAAAGCCAGGGTTAATTTTAGGCTGGAGCTCTGAGTTGGTTGGATGGTGAAGTGGAAATGTTTTTTTATGTGCGACATTTGGGAAGCTGTAACCCATATTTTATAAGTCACAAAGGCTACATCTACACTACACATCACTGGCGGGGATACACAAGATAAGTGTAGCTCCACACAAGAGCGAAAGGCAGGCTGCATGCACATTGCGGTGTGTAGCTACATGTGTCAGTGAAAGGCTCTGGCAGGGGGGAGGCAGAGCCTTTCCACACTGCCTCCCCCTGCCAGAGCCTTTCCCTGCCATCAGTGTCTTTCTCTGCAGGAAGGAAAGGCTCCAGCAGCAGGGAGGCAGTGGAACACTAAAAATAGCAGGGTAGACAGGGAGTAATGGGTTAGGCAAGTAGAGTGTGTGTATTCATCAGCTGTATCTTTACTCACCTAAGCCATGGCTATTTATACCTCTGCTTGAGTGGGGGGTGGGGGAATACAACCTGTATATCACACAACATACCGCTGGAAGAAGCATGCAGTGTAGATGTACCCTTAGAGACAGATTTGTAATGCTATTTTCAAAAGCACATCGATGCCCACAAACATTTTTAGGTACCTAAGTACCTCTAAAAATGTGGCCCTTTGGCACCGCAGTCAACTTGCAACAAAGGCCCAGATCCTCAAAAGGTATCTAGGCAACTAGTCTTAAAAGAAATGCTTAGAAGCTTCACTTTGTACAGCAGCTCCACAGTCCTTCTCCCAGATTGCAAAAAATCACACAATCACATTTTCTTGTGTCTTTTAAATACCATCCTCTATTGCTGTGTGAAACAGGGGGAACTGACTCCATATAGAGTGTGTTAAAACGCTGAAGGCAAACAAACTGAAAAAAATAGGGAAATCCTTTTCCTAATCATTCAGTTTTTGGTGTTACTTGTAACGCTAGTAGCAAAAAATAAATCAAGCAGAGCTGTAATTTTTAAATTGCTTGTGGCCCTTTACATTCTATAACAGGTGAGAGATGGAAAGTTGAGATACTACAAATTCATACTGTGATCTGAGGCAAGATGTAGTTTTGTAAATTCTTAATTTGGAGACAGTGGCTTCATTGTTGCTCCATTTAAAAGTTTTTCCCAACAAACCATAGAAATTAAGGAAGCCGTAATGACAAGAAACCTAGAAAGTAATTTGAATTCAGTATTTAGAGTGCTGACAGCATTAGCAGTGTTGACCAAAATTACAGAAAAGCAGCTATAAGGTTGGTTCTAATGACAATTCTTTACACGCAGAACACAGAATTTTTGGATGCTTCTAATGTGTCTATGAAATATCCAGAGCTGTAAATTAATCACAGGAACTTTTCTGTATAACATTTAAAAGACTTCATATTACCCAAAGTATACTTTTTAGAATTGCTACAGCTTCATTGATGTTGAACACTCCAGAGTAAATTACCAACTACACTTGAAAAATATCAGGGTTACAATATTGCTTCCTTAAGTCAGCATCATCTGTTTCTACTGAAACAATGCAGATGCTCCCTACCTCTAACAAGGTATAATTTAGGACACCACGCCTCTATTCAACTTAATAACCAGAACTCTGAACCCACAATTGTTACTCCTTTGGCAGACTATTTCATTAACCCCCTCCTGTGCAATAATTTGTTCTACCACATTAGAGAAATGATTTTGCATCTGCTCAATAATGGGGCCATAGCAATGGAAAGTGTTTTCTGGTAGACAGCTGACACACAAGAAGGTGGAGAATGACACTTGCTGCATACAGGATAACTCAGTCGTAAGTGCTAGGCAAATAATGGATGAAGGTGGGAACAAATGATCTGTTTATGCGCTTCTAGTGACCAGAGAGAAGTGAACATGAGAATTATGAATTGCTCACTTAGGAGGAATAGGGAACTGTTCCATTTCCCATGCACAAGGAGCTGTAGGACAGTATAGACCAGGGGTCTCCAAACTACGGCCCGCAGGCCGGATCTAGCCCAGGGCTTCTGTTTGTCCGGCCCTCCAACCAAACGGGAGAAGCAGCGAACAGCTGAATAGGCACAAGGAGCAGGCAGGGGGAGTGGCTGCTGGCAGCAGCTAGCAAGGGGGAGGGCAGAGGGGTAACTCAGCTGAGCTGTGCGGAGGGGTGAGTGCCCCTGGGAGCCAATGTTCCCCCAAAAGGGGAGACAACTTAGGGGAGAGTTGCTGCTGCAGCCGAGCAGGTACAATTAATTTGATAAGGAACACTAACTTTGAACCACAGCTATATGCAATTTTGTCAGAAAAACATCAGTACCATACTTCTCACTAATTCTAAAATATTTATTTATTTTTGAATATGTGTATTTTTAGAAATAAAATAAAAAGAATAATGTGAAATTATTTTTAATGTATTGACAAATATTTTGTGAGATTTCACAGTACCTGCATCAATTAACTTTTATACCGGATTTAGAATTTAATGCAACACTGACAGAGAGTAGAGTAGTGGGTTTGTTTGTTTTTTTTAAATAAACAATTTTGCATATATTTAATTTCTTTCACAGTCGCTTCGGCCTGCGAAGCCCCTTCAAAAATCTAATATGGCCCTCGTCTCAAAGTTTGGAGACCCCTGTTATAGACCATGAGGTAAGGAGCCTCAAACACACCTATTAGGATAATAGCCTTTTCCTCAAGAATTTTCTTTGCTAGAAGGGTGTATAAATTGGGAGATCAGACAGACAATTAGAAGAGTCATTTTGCAGAACATGTTTTCAGTACAGGAAATGGTATCTCCTCAGCAGGTACAAGCATCTGAAGGGTATCCAGTATTAAATCATTCCAGATTTACAGTACAGAGTAACAAAGAAGTGAGGTCTCTAGTTTTTTTGTTTGAAAATTCTATATAGGCTTAAAATGAGGTGGGTGGAGCTGATGTAGGTAAAAAGCTCTATCACTCATTGAATAATAAAGCAACCAATAATGGGGTTTCAAGGACATTGTAAGTGACTGAAGTGTCTGGGCATCGAAAAGTCACAATAAGTCAAGAAGAACCTCTGACGGAGTCCTTCTACTAGTCACTCTGCGGGATTAGCGCTTGAGGTTCCCCCCCGCCCTTCTGCAGTTTGTACACCATCGCTGTCTTTCCCTGAGGTCTGCAGCCCCTCTCTTGTTCCAGGAACCGCAGCATCCTCTTCATGACTCAGCCTTTCAGCCAGGTCACTCAGTGTTCCCCTTTCCAGCATAGCAAAGTCCCTTTTCCCCAGCAGTCCTAGGCAGTCTTCCCTCTCACTGCCTCATGGTACCACTCCCTCAAGGGCTGGTAAGGGAACCCAGGTTTGCCCTCTATTCTGGGTTGCAGTCCAGTGACATTCAGCTCAGCAGTTCTGGGCTTTCCTCTCTCAGCCCTCACTGCTCCTTCCCTGGACTGCTTCCTAGCACATCTGGTTCCCCCTATCACTCTCCTCCCTCTGCCGAGGGAGTGACTGCTGTCTGTCTTCCTGCAGCCTTTCCCAGCAGCCCCTGTCTATTGCAAGCCACCTGGCTTTATACGGGTCCCTCCTGTTCCTGCACAGCTGCACCTGCTTTTGATTAGTTCCCTGCTCCCTGGCTTGTCCTCCAAGTGTAGCTGTGGAGTTAATTGGCCTACTTGGCCACCCCATCACAGAACCCTTGAAGATACAATTGGGATAAACAGATGCCAAGAGAATGAGAGTAATCCACCATGGAAGCTGATCAATGAATGCTACATTTACATCAAGAATAAGTTGACTCTTTTTTTGGATAAAAAGTTACAGGACCTTGAACAGCATTCACTGGGAGAAACACAGATGACAAAAATCATATGAAGAACACAGGAAAGACTGGGCTAGGTATGGAGGAACAAGACAATAGGTAGAAGACTACTGTAACGTGGAAGATTAATAAGGAAACAAAACAATCTCTGGAGCCTTTTATTCTTGTCACCAAACAATAAGTATTGAGTCCTTCAGGAAGTGAAAAACAAGAATTGGGTAAGGACTTATACCTGCCCACCCAATGACCAAGTAGAAAGGAGTAAAATGCAGAGAAAAGCAGTCCTGCTCAGGTGACTCAACAATTAAGTGCTGACCAGTGACACATATGACCCGAGTACAGAAAATTCCCAGATAGAAGAGATAATGACTAAGAAATTGGTAGGGCTGGGCAAATTGGATATGTTCCCCGTAATTTCACTCTTTTTTGGTTGGTTTGTTTTGTGCGAGTTTTGCAGTTCCATTTTTGGGGGGAGGAAGGGAGGGATGTTAACAGAAAGAAGGTTGTTTTTACAGTGAGGCATGTGGAAATTAGACAGATACCTTTCATGCATACTTTTGACCAGGAGAGGAATTGTGAATTTACAAGTAGGAATGCAGAAATCCAGCCAGGACCAGAGACAAGGTGCTGTAGTGGTGCCCTACAAAAGCTTCATAACCTAACAGACTATGTATAGGACAGGGACAACCATAACATACTGAGTTCTACTTCTCTTTCTTCCAATGCCTGGCCTAAATAATACTTTGCACTTTAGAAACAAATGGGGAAACTGAGGCTGAGAGGTTAAGTGACTTATCAAAGATCACACAATAAATCATTAAAGAAATCCAGCTATTCTGAACTCTTTGTCCTAAACCTAGTCCACTTGACCACAGCACATCCAAGGCAAGTCACTTGTGTTCTGATTTTTCACAGATGTTGTGCTCCTACTGATACCATTGATGTCACTGGGAACTATGAGTGCTTGACATCTTTCAAAAAATCAGGTGTATTAGCCTTTCTAAGCAGAGGAAGGCGAGAACAATAGAGTACACAAACAATCCTTGCAGTTCACGGCTCCCCATTTAGTAGCAGGTCCAACTCAGCTTCCTGGTCCTCATTTTCAAAGCTCTAAATGGGTTGACATTTGACTCCTAAGGAGCTGTCTTTCCCCACTTCTCTCTGCCTTGCCTTATGTTTGCCATATCTTATCATAACTTAGGGCCTAATGCAAAGGCCACAGAAGTGAATGGAGAGACTCCCATTGACTTCAAGTGGCTTTGGATCAGGCTCAGACATGTAAATCACGGAGATTACAATTTAAGATATCATCCACACTTTCGACAATATAAAAATAAATATTAAAAGAAAGTTTTTGCAGTGTTTTCCCACTTTAGATCTAACAGATGTTCTCCAACTCAAACTTTTGATATTGTAAGCTGTGCTGGATAAATATATACAAAGCACAGCAGTGATACCCTAGAGCCCCACTCCTGAGGCATTATGGGAATTCTCTCTTCAGTGGAGAGTGGGGAGTTATTGTAGCAAGTTATTACCAGAAAAAAGAAAAGCTTTCTAAACAGACTGTGGATTTTTAGCAAAGGCTTTCTGATACAAAGGTAAAGGGACATCCACCCCCATGTTCCCTGACACTAAGGGCAAGCTTCAGGCAAAAGTAGCTGCATACAAATGAAAACACTGCCCTAAAATAAATGAATTTTAACCTATGTCTTGGTTCTGTTATACATGGGAAGAGAATGACCATATGGCCAGGGATTGCTCTGTCCTAGAGAATTCTATACTCAAAGTTGTGAACGAAAAGTATAAGAAATTAAGAGAAAAGTGTGAGTCATGGAGGATGCCACATAGGCATTAGTACCCCAAGCCTTAAAACCTGTTAGGACTCATGGTGTGGAAAGAAATAGGAGCCTCTGAGACAAGCATTCAAGTGAGTGATTCCGTAGAAAAGATGAGGAGAGAGACTCACTAGCTAGAGGAAAACCATCATTCCCTGCAGGGGGGAAAATGCTCAGAGTCTGCTTAATTTGTATGAAAAACTAAGAAATACATTATTGTAACAACCTAAAGCCAAGACAAATTTTCTAAAGAGCTGTTTGGTCTTCAGTGTGTTGCAGAGCTCTCTGCTCAACTGTACTGTGTAAATATATTTAGAAATTATGTCCTAAACAATGTTGAATTAGCCTTTATAAGGCCCATTTATTTATTGATCTATCCATCCTACTTTCAGACTGTCCCCAAAATTAATAGGTTTTTTTAGAAATATTAAGGGGACATTTTATGCCTATCTGGCTTATGCTTATTCAAAATTATGAAACTATGGCTGAAGATATCTTCATCCTCATTACAATAAATGCTACTGATATGTAATTTAAACAAACAAATTTTATTCCTCATGACTGAAAATAATGACTGGTAGGACTGGTCAATGGGCCTGGAATGAAATGTGCCTGATAAGCTATTCTGTAAACATACTGGAAAATAATTGAATTTGCTAATGGGAAGGGAAGAACAATCCAGGAAAATAGATCTTCCAATGCTTTACAGTTACTAATGGAAACCGTCATATTATATTTATGAGAAATAAGGTTTAAGAGCCACAGCAATATTTTTAAATAGATAGAGCGCAAGCTCCAGATTTTTATTTATATTTATTTAGAGACAGATTTTTAAAGGTATTTAACCATCTGAAAAATGATCACATACCTAGGCCAATGGGGGCTGCGGGAAGCAGTGGCCAGTAAGTCCCTCAGCCCGCGCCACTTCCCGCAGCCCCCATTGGCCAGGCACAGCGAACTGTGGGCAGTGGGAGCCGTGATCAGCCGAACCTGTGGACTCGGCAGGTAAACAAACCGGCCCGGCCTGCCAGAGGCTTTCCCCGAACAAGCGGCATCCCAAGTTTGGGAAACACTGCTCTAGGCATACACACAACATAAGAACCCAGAAAATATTAGAAAGCAATTATAATACTTCCTCACACAACCAAACTGGACTAACAGGACAACATACTCTCTTCTTGATAGAGCAGGAGTGCCAAGTGCCTGACTTCAGACCCTGGGGTCTGATTTACAGAAGCGTTGAACCCTCACAGCCTTAACTGAAGTCAATGGAAGCCATGCTTTGAACATATATAGTGTTATATAATGCTAAGTACTCTGAAAAATCAGGTCCTTGACCTCTCACATTGGGTACACAAAGTTAGTGAACACTTTTGACCTTACTTTCTCTCTGGCTCACTCCCCATCAGTATTATTGGGATTATACTCCATCAACTAGCAGGGGTATTATGAAAATAAATCCATAATATCTTTGAATCCCACAGATTCTACAGTTAGCAACACCCTCAAAAAGCCCAAGAGGACATTAATAATTCTGTTTGCAGAGCAGGGTTTGAACTGTGGGCAGTAAATAAGGCCCAGGGCCATACAGTGAACACTGATGAGAAAACAAAATATTGAATAGCTGCTCCTTAAGTGAGCATGGTTCATTCTGTGCACTGAATACGGCAGGTGTCCTCTGTGTGTGTGTGGCGGGGGGGGGGGGGGGAGGGACAAAAAAAAACCCCAAAACACGTGATCATGTTATTAAAGAGTGCATCATAATGCATATGCACAAAGGGGACAAATTAAGATTGCACAAGCAACCTTAAATTCTGGCATTTCCAAGCTTTTGGTTACTTGACTTTGCAACCTTAATAATGTTCTTTTTATAGAGTTTGTGTGTAATATTGTATATGTTTTTCTACACAGATGCAGGGCAATATTCACAGCTGGTGCCTGGGTTAGGAAAAAGAAGCAAAACAACAAATCTCTACAAAGGATATAATACCGAGCACTATGGATAGTACAAGCTCCAGTTCATGAAGTGAATACCAATGGAAAGCTGCAGACATTAGAGCTTTGCAAAACTAAGCCAACACAAAATTAAGAGACAGACAATTGAAGGAGTATGGTAGTATATTGAACCAGCTTCAGATCTTCTGGGAATGTCTGAAATTGAGAGACCTCTGTTTGAGAAAACGGAATCTGAAATAAAAAATGAAGTTTCTCTTTGCTTCAACAACTTCTTGTATGTCTGCTTTAGTGTAGGGTCTTGTAGCCACATTTTTTAGTCTAATACTAGGGAGTTCCTTGTAAATAAGAGCCACATCAAAGGAAGTTTATACCATATCTTGAAATCATTAGTCAAACAGTCCCCAGAGCCAGTGGCCAAAAAAAAAAAAAAAAAAAAAAAAAAGAATTACTCTTTCAAAGCTCATGGTCCCAAGTACAGGAAACAGACCTCCTGCACAGGTAATTACAGTGGGGAAATATGTTATTAAAGTGGGGGCGGGGGGTTGTTTGTGCTCATGCTTGATAACTTAAGAAATAACATGCTCAGAATTCTCTTTTGTTCAATATTGGTGGTTACATTTTTAAAAAAAAAACTAAGAAGTATTCCTAACATTGCTCAGTCAGGCTATGAATGGATGTTAATTATCTTAATTGATTACTAAAAACACCATGCTCAGGAGACAGACTTGGTGATGGGTTAAGTCAGTCCTGAATAGGAATTTATTGTGATCACTTTAAAATGAGTTGATAAATGCTTTAGCTAGTGTGTTTTTTATAGTCTCACTTCTACTTGTGAGGCACCACAGACAAAGCCCAGCAGAGCTAGTTCTGCAACGATAACTACAAGGCCAGAATTGTCAGCTTTTTCCCCATGGAAGATGGGGATGTGCCCTGTTCAATTAATGAATTCTCAACAAATACATGGTAAACTAGAGACATCCAGAAATGAGGCATGGGTCAGAGAATAATGAATTTGTTGTGCAGAAAGTAAATATAGTCAGCAGCATTATACAAACACTCCACCAGAAGCAGAGAACAGGAAACCTGATAATATGAAGTTAAAAAAAAACACACTTTGGGAAGTCTAATTTTTTGTCAAAATAAACCCCTCTATTTTGAAAGAGAATTCTATTTAACCTGTTTAGATGATTCATTCAGTGATAAACAAGGGCTTATGAACAGGCCTCTTTGCCATTAGTTGTATGGTAGGAAATGTACTACATTAGAAGAAAAACTTCTCCCTTGCGGAGGACTGAAAAGCTAGGAAAACATTGACTATGCATGTGGCACTGCACAAAAGACACATACATTCATATATATTACTGTTATCTTAATTTTATTGATATAATTGTGAAATATGTTCTTCAACAATATGAGTGTAGAACAGATGTTGCAGGCTTCATTTTTAGTATTATTGTATTCCATTAAAATCTATGCTCTTTGGCAATTTTTTATTATAACTGGAGTCAGGTTCAGTGAGAAATGTTTTATTCACCACTCAGATGCATTATAAAGACAGATTTTTTTGGAGAGAAATTCAAGATAGAAGGAATTCTTTTATGCAGGTTTCCTTTAGTGAATGCATATTTTTCAAACTCTGATGTTTGCCTCTTTTAAAAAGGCTGCATATACTTTGATATTCCCTCTGATTCTATTTGCTTTTTCTATTTTTAATTGGACACTCATTGTATAAATAGATTAGACCTGAACTTGTTTTTAATTTCCTGTGTGCTTTGTCATATTAAATTGGGTTACCTTGCATCATGCTACAATCTGGCATGATACAAGTGAACACAAAATGGCATAACATGTTATAAATTTACAGAGCATAAAAATACTTTGACCAAGGAAAGTAATTCTGTTTTATTGAATGTGAATAAGGTGGTGGGAAATGTCTTCCACCTAAATAGTTCTAATATGTATTTTGGGTTGTTAGCTAATGCCAAACTTGAGCTCTGGGAAGAAAGCTTCTCATTTTGTTTAATCTCCGCAAGCCCAGACTTCTCAAAAGTGCTAAGGAAGCAGATACAATTTTTCAAAGCTTAAATAAATAAAAACAACAACAACAAAAAACACAACTGAAAAAGTGGACCTTGAAAGTCACAGGTCCTAATTCCAGAGGATATGGTATACAGTACTGGAAATGGATTGAAGACTGTGCGGTCAGAAGACAGATTTAATCATGACACTGTGCTGTTCCTTATTTATTCTCTAAAAACATTCTTATGTGAAGTTTGAAATACACTTTGAAAAAAGATTGCCATGCTTCTAACATTTGGTTTAATGCGTTCCTCTATACTAGGACACTATATGTTGTGTACATTCTCCTGACATCAGGAAAGGATGTTTTCAAACTGAAAGTCATGTAACAGTTTCATCTCAGCCAGCTCAAGGGCGTGGCCATTATCACTGAATATTTTACTTGTGCACCCAAGGCATGGGATGTGAGAAATGTGCACACAGGTATTAGTGCATACAAAACCAAGCACACATTAAAGGTGGCTGATTTCAAGTACATGCGAAAATCTGACTTTATGAGTAGACCTCAGTTCTCAATTCTTTGTCTTTAGTGACTTGAATTAGAGAATCTGTCTTTAATACTAATAGGTGGAGTCTGCCATTTCTTCTAGGAGAAGAAGAACTATCTGAAAAGCAGTGCGACCGATCAAATGTAATAATGATGCCTGATAGTATTTCCAGTAAGGATCATAAAGAGTGCATTAAGTTTCTGTGGAGGAATGATTCTTCTGCCCTTTAGCATCAAAGGATGGATTGGCTGGAAAACTGTTTTAATGTTCAGCCCTGGCCCTACATATAGCTAAAACTCTCTCTCCAAGCTGCTACATGTACCTGTCCACAAACCTTCATTAAAGGTATCTTTCAAGAATTTATGAATACTTTATGTGGAAATTTTATTTCTTATCATTTGTCGTTAGATAACTTCCAAAATAAGAATGTTCATTTGCCTTAGTCTTCACGTACTGACCATTACTTATTGAATATCAGAAAGGCATTGATTTTCTGAATAATAGGCTTTTCTACACAATATTTCAGTCTCCAAACCTATGATGATGTAGCTGATATTGAGCATGTAGGTCCTGATCCTACCATTGATGTGAACAGAAGTTTTTTCACTGGATTCACTGACAGCAAGATTGAGCCCTTAGATGGACAACAGACCATAGTGGAGTGGATCCAATTTGCACATAAATATACATCAATTAGTCCTTAATTCAGCCAAAATTATTTCTTGAAAACAAACTCCTTGACAGTATAGGAATCTTTCCTCCTCTCCTCCTTGATTAATGGTCATGAATAAAAACGAACAAAAAAAAACCCCACACACTATACTAACCTGAATGCTAGATCTACATAAATCATAGATGGACACACCATTCTTTTACCTACTGAATGGACTGACTGTCTTCCAGTTCAAACAGGAAGCTAAAAGGTTTAATTTCACAATCCCCCTTCTTTTGCAAAGCAGATTAAATAATTGCTCTTGGTGTTTGCATTTTCCCAGATGCATCTAATTTCAGTTCAACCAATTGATTATATACTTTAAATAAATGGCAATGGGAATTGCTGAGAATTCTGCTTAATTACATTTCCAATCACTATCTACCTAGATATTTATGCCATGCTCATTATCATAGCATATGAATGGAAGTATCTTTGGAGCCCATTTCTTCCATTAAGTGACCCATTGGTTGCCATGACCATTGCATGTAGTTAAACTACACTCTGGCAAGTTTCTTTGAGACGTGTATCAAAGCCACCTTTGCTGTATCCTTGCACAATTAAATTGTGACGCTTTGCTGTACTCCTTGCATGATCACTTTTCCAAGATACGCACTATTTCAGTGACCTTGCACATTTAACTCTCCAGAAAAGATGGAATTCCTGCCCTGTGATTTCAGTAACTGTGTATTGTGATACAGCTCGGCCAGAGGGCAGCAGGAGAATATTAGAAGGGAGCTTTATTCCCTGTAGAGGGAAGAAAGTTTGCTATAGATTAATTAAAGCACCTGAAGCCAGTCACCTGATTAAAAAAAACCCTGCTTCAATCAGACAAGAGGAGGAGTGAATTGGCGTTGGAGCAGAGAGCAGTTTGGAGGGAAGCAGAAGAGAGTTTGGAAAAGTGCTGCAGTGGGCTAAGAAGACCAAGACCCTAGGTAAAGGGACACCAGGTTTGTGCAGAGGGAGGGGAGGAAGCCCCACAAGCTGAAGGGCAGGAAAGGGAAGTAGCCCAGGGGAAGGAACCGCTAGTTCTAGTGGTTTACTGCTATCCCTAGGGGACCTGAAGTAGAGGGTGGGCCCAGGACCCTCCCTCTCCACTCCCATCCTCTAGGACACTAGTGGAGCAGTTGATACCCCAGTTCATGGGCAAGAAATGGTGCCCTGAACTCTCCCCCCAAAGAGGATAAAGCGTGAGACCCATCATAGTAGTGCTGGCAATTTTCCACATGTGGTGTCAGGAGTAGGATCTATGCGCTGGGGACTTAAACCAGGGTTAGCCAAAACCCTCCCATCCCTAAGATGGACAACGTGGTCAATGCCCTAATACAAGCCACTGCAGCCCAGCAGGAGGCTACCCGGGTCCAAGCAACCACCCAATAGGAGGTGACTCCAATGCAGCAGGAGACCAATAGTCTATTGATGGGTCAGGCTGCCCAGGACTGAGCCCTCCTACAAGAGCTGGTGAACCAGATGAAGGCCTTTATGGAGCTGAACCGCAACTGCGACGGGACCTGGATCATACGGGCCAGCCACTGCCTACAGAAAATGACATGAGAGGATGATGTGGAGGCATACCTCCTGGCTTTTAACAGAGCAGCTCTGCAGGAAGCCTGGCCCCAAGATCAGTGGTCTGGTATCCTCACCCTGTTCCTGTTTGGGGAGGCCCAGAAGGTCTACTACAATATGGCCGTGGAGACTGCAGCAGATTACCCCGAGCTGAAGGCAGAGATCCTGGCCAGATCTGGAGTAACGATGGCGTTGTGAGCCCAGAGGTTCCATTAGTGGCACTATATGGAGGACAAGACACCCCAATCATAATTGTTAGATCTGATCCACCTGACTCGGAAATGGCTGCGCCCTGAGGCCCTCTGCTCTGAGCAGATGATAGAGCTCCCGGTACTGGACCGGAAAATGAGGGGGCTACCACCAGGCTTCCGGGCTTGGGTTGGCCAGAATGACCCCTCCACCTATGATGAGTTGGTCTCCCTCGTGGAAAGGTAGCTGGCAGACCGCGAACTGTTCCAGACCCCAGGGGGTGAGACACGTCAAACCAGGAAGCCAGTCCCAAACCCAAGGCCCTGGACTGTCGAACTCCAGAAGAACCATAACTGGGAGGAAAGACACTGAGGAATGGCCCGAGGCCAAGAAGGGCAGTGTTACGTGTGTGGAGAATTGGGACATATAGCAGCCCAACGCCCCAACAGGGAAGAACCTATGCATTGTAATCTCGGGGATCACAGGGAGCAATACGGCCTAATCGGCCTGGTAGGGGGTCACAATGACCTTGCATGGGTATACAAGATCAGTAAAAATGAATGGTATTGAGACCATAGCATTAGTAGATTCCAGGAGTGCTGTCATGCCGGTCTCGGGGAAGTTGGTGGGGCAAGACCAACTAACCCGGGCCAAAAACACAGGGGTAACGTGTTTTCACGGCACCGTAAATTTCTACCCCACAATCCCAGTACGGATTGAGATCCAGGGGAATACTACCAGGCTGACTGCAGGGGTGATCCCCAGGCTCCCCTACCCTGTCTTAATTGGTAGGAACTTCCCTGGGTTTGAGAGCGTACTCCCTCTAATAGAGCCAGGGGAGAGTAGCAACCCACGGGCTGAGACTGAGGCACCTACAAATAGCCTCACCCCAATGTTTGCTGAATTTGCCCCAGAGTTATTCTCATCCCCCAGAAAACCCAAAAAGTCTAGTGGGAAAGGAGGGCAGATAAAAGATTAGGGACCAGGATTCTAGCAGAGAACCAGAAAACCTCCCTTTTTGGTAGGCAAACCCGTTCAGGAGGCCAGGAAAAATTCAGGCCAGTGAGGACTCTGAGGCGGTTCCTAGCCCAAGTAGGGGCAACTCAGGGGGCAGAGAAGAAACAGGCCCCCTGGAATTAGGTCAGATCGGTACTGCACGTGAAAATTTTGGGCAGGACCAAGCCAATGACCAGCTATATGCAAATGTGAGGGAGGAGGTAGTGGAAGTAAATGGCGTACCCGTGGAAGGAAAGACCAAAGGCCCAAGGCCATATTATGTGCTCAAACACGATCTGTTGTACAGGATAGTGCAAACACGAGGGAAAGAAATAGAGCAACTTTTAGTCCCACAGAAACACAAAAGGGAAGCACTAGAGTTAGGTCACAGTCATCTATTTGGGGGACACCTAGGAGTAGACAAGACACTGGTTAGAGTCCTAAGAAGATTTTATTGGCCAGGAATACGTGCAGAGATCTAGCGCTATTGTGCCTCCTGCCCTGCATGCCAGTTGCATAGACCCCGACCTCACTTGCGGGCCCCATTAGTACCTTTGCCTATTGTTGAAGTCCCTTTTGAGAGGATAGCTCTGGACATAGTGGGCCCACTGAAAGATCGGCACCGGAATGTACTGGTCATCCTTGACTATGCCACGCGGTATTCAGAAGCCATTCCTTTAAGAAACCCCACATCCAAGGCAATTGCAATAGAACTACTCCAGGTTTTTGCCAGAGTGGGCATCCCTAAGGAGATCCTGACAAATTTCAGGATCAAAATTAATGAAAAGACTTATGTACCCTACTCTGCATCTGGGCCATCCACAAACAGATTGACTGGTCGAGCGGTTTAACTGTACCCTTAAAAGTAGGATCCGAAAGGTGGTAGCACGGGATGGAAAAGACTGGGATACCCTTCTACCATATCTAACATATGCTATACAGGACGTCCCCCAGGCATCCACTGATTTCTTTCCCTTTCAACTACTATATGGATGCCACCCGCGTGGAAAAATTAGATCTTCCCAGTCTTCCTTGGCAATAACAACCCAACCCAGGAAAGAATGTCACTGAGCACATGACACAGACGAGAGAGCGAATAACTCGATTAACCCCTATAGTACGAGAACATTTGGAAAAAATCGCAAGAGGCCCAGTGGACATATTACAACCGTCGGGCGAAAGTACAGAGATTTCAGCCTGGGGAATGGGTGATGGTGCTAGTGCCGACAGCAGAAAGCAAACTCCTAGCAACCTGGCATGGACCATATGAGATAGTGGAAGCCATTGGGGAGGTGGACTATAAGGTCAGACAACCAGACCGCCGAAGGCCAGAGCAAATCTACCACATCAACTTACTGAAGCCCTGGCATGATCGAGAGACATGCCTGCTCATTTGGGGAGCTCCACCCCAGATAGATGACCCACAGGGCAGGTGAAGATATCTCCCGAGTTAACTCCAGAACAACAAACAGAGGTCATTGATTTGATCCAACAGAACCAGGACATGTTCTGTACACAGCTGGGCCATAAGACACTGGTCCAACATCATATTGTCACCAATCCCGGAGTAAAGGTGACAATAAGACTGTACTGAATACTGGAAGCTCAAAGGGAAGAAATTAGGACAGAAATGAAGATGATGCTGGAACTGGGGGTTATTGAAGAATCCCACAGCCAGTGGTCCAGCCCTATCGCCCTAGTCCCCAAGCCTGATGGCACCTTGAGGTTTTGCAATGACTTCCAGAAGTTGAATGAAGTATCCCAATTCGATGCAGATCCGATACCACGCATTGACGAGCTAGTTGATCAGTTAGGCAAGGCCCAATATCTAACCACCCTGGACCTGACCAAAGGATATTGGCAAATTCCCCTGGCTGAGAATGCCAAGGAAAAGACTGCCTTCTCTACACCTGATGGCCTGTTCCAATACACTGTCCTCCCTTTTGGACTCCATGGGGCCCCTGCAACATTCCAAAGACTTATGAACAAATTGCTGCCACCCCATGCCAAGTATGCCGCCGCCTATCTAGATGACAGTCATCCATAGCCCTGAATGGGAAAAGCACCTAGGAAAAGTAGAAGTGATGCTAGACGCCCTGTGGAAGGCTGGCCTCGCTGCCAACCCTCTCAAGTGCATGATAGGACTAGCTGAGGCCAGATACCTCGGGTATGTAGTAGGGAGAGGTTTGGTGAAACCCCAATGGAACAAAGTAGAGGCAATACAAGGTTGGCCTCGACCAGTCCGCAAAAAGCAGGTCAGAGCATTTCTAGGGATAGTAGGATACTATTGGAGATTCATCCCTCATTTCGCCACAAGAGCAGGGCCATTAACACATTTGATAAAGGCTCAGGGCCCCAAAATAGTAAAGAGGACTGAAGCGGCAGAAGGAGGTTTTGCAGATTTAAGGACAGCTCTTTGCTGCCATCCAGGACTCATAGCCCCAGACTTCGAGAAGGAATTCATCCTACAAACAGATGCCTCAGCGGTAGGGCAAATGGTAGGGGAGGAGGAACACCCGATCTTCTACTTCAGCCAGAAACTCCTCCCCAGGGAACAAAAGTATGCCGTGTTGAAAAGGAATGTCTGGCAGTAAAATTGCCTATGGAGACTATCCACTACTACCTCCTGGGGCGGCAGTTTACCCTCGTGACAGACCATGGCCCACTCCAGTGGATGCACAGAAACAAGGAGAAGAACGCAAGAGTGACTAGGTGGTTCCTAACCCTGCAGCCCTTCCATTTCCGGGTACAGCATAAGGCCCGAAGCCAACACGGCAATGCTGAGGGCCTATCATGACATTACTGCCTCTCGTCTCAAGTAGCCCAACCCCATGGTGTTGAGTGCGGGGCGGAAGGGGAGGGGGAGAAAATATGTGATACACCATGGCCAGAGGGCAGCAGGAGAATGTTAGAAGGGAGCTTTATTCCCTGTAGAGGGAAGAAAGTTTGCTATAGATTAATTAAAGCACCTGAAGCCAGTCACCTGATTAAAAAAAACCCTGCTTCAATCAGACAAGAGGAGGAGTGAATTAGCATTGGAGCAGAGAGCAGTTTTTTTGGAGGGAAGTAGAAGAGAGTTTGGAGAAGTGCTGCGGTGGGCTAAGAAGACCAAGATCCTAGGCAAAGGGACACCAGGTTTGTGCAGAGGGAGGGCAAGAAGCCCCACAAGCTGAAGGGCAGGAGAAGGAAGTAGCCCAGGGGAAGGAACCACTAGTTCAAGCGGTTTACCGCTATCCTTCGGGCCCCTGGGCTGGGACACGGAGTAGAGGGCGGGCCTCCCCTCCTCTAGGACACTAGTGGGGCAGTTAATACCCCAGTTCATGGGCAAGAAATGGTGCCCTGTACCCAATCCCCCCGCCCAAGGAGAGAAAGCACGAGATCCATCATAGTAGTGCTGGCAATTTGCCACAGTATCAATGTACAAATATAAAGTGAAAGTGAATTTAAAATGCATGTGTTAATCAAGGGGTGGGTGGCAGGGTGGGAATGTTCCTGGAACAATGATTAGTAATTGTGCCAAACTCTTCCCAATCCCACTCAGTCTTGCTCTTAGTGAGTTTAAGTGAACCCCATTTACTTCCAGAGTAAAAACACATATTTGGAAGGTTTATTTCCAGGTGAATAAAGTATTTAGTCTGAGGATCATTCTAGTCCTTTTTATAAATTCCCAAGTCAGCAGATGTAATGTTAATGAAACATGAAGAGTCAACATTAGAGGTAATGAAAAATTAAAACTTTGAATTTCTATGTGTCTCTATGACACCCTGCCTTCACTAATTGAGTGCACTGTTGCACTTTTCTTTATACCACGTTCCAAAAAGTAGTGGAAAAAATATATAGGTATGATTTTATAGTTATAGCTGTAAATTTCTATAGATAAAAGTATTTCCTTGTGTATTTCCCTCATTCGAGTTGGTATGCAAATACTTACTCTGACTAATACCAGAAAATGTTAAGCAGACATACAATTTTAGAAGTGTGGTTACTCAGTGTAAATTACAGCTGTATTAAATTCTATGCATTTGTCTATGAATTCACAATGTTCGAGTTATATTGGTCCTAGTTCAACTGACACACTTGTTTTCTCCTTTTTGTTTATCTTTACTTCCTGCTTTTTTGGCACTATACCTTTCACATTTCATTTTCTCTTCTCTAGATGTATGTTGGACACACACATACACTTGTCCTAGCTGGTTGCTTTTTCCACAGGTTTTGTTTAGTTGAATTGTATCAACCTAAAGTATCATCGCAAAATAGGACAAAAATAATTCAGTTTTTGAACAGATTTTCTTCTGCATAACCATTAAACTAACCATGGGAGATGCAGACTGGCAACTCCCATTAGCGGAGTAGTAGCTGCTCAGAACCTCTCATAAATTAGGCCACCAGTTTATATTAGAATCAATTTACAATTCAAGACAGCACTGGATAACTGTTGTTCTATGAAAACCGTGCTAATTTTAATATTTTCTTTAAAAAAGAACTACTTTGTTACACCCATATTTTGTCTTCAGAATAATTATGTAAAAAATTGGATCAAAATCTTTCTAGCTTAAGGTTTAATAAGAGCACTACTGACAGCACACACAAAAGTGGAGGGGAAAACTGAGAAAAGCAAATTGAAATTCCATCAGACTTCCAGGAATATTAATGTCACGACCAGACTCAAAACTCCATATGCAAGCATTTCTTTCTCTCACAAGAGCACATAATAGAAAAAAGGACCAAATTTCATTATGATCTTCAGTTCTAGCCAGAGTGGCACATACTGGTAATATACTTTCACATGAAGCATTTTCTGCCATTTGTTAAAACCATTTTTGAAATGTGGGTGATGAAGCCATTTGCTAGCAGCTGCTTTTTGCATAAAGTAGGGTTGCTGCAAGCAATTTCCATTCATAATTCAAATAAAGTGGCAACAGAAGAATCCCTTCTACTCCCAAAGTCACATGGCCTATTAGATTTAAACCAGAATTGGGAGCTAGGAGATATGTGGATTCTATACCCACCTCAGCCATTCCTATGCAGCTACCTAGAATTATTATTATTTAGCTGGTAAATATCATTAGCCATATTTTACACAGATTAAAAATGAGATGTAACTTGCCTAAGCTCACATAAGTCTGGGCCAGAACTAGTGTTAGGAACTCAGGTTTTGAAAACTTTGCCTTTGTGTTCTAAGGCTAAGCACCTACATGAAAAGAGGTCTACTTTTCAGTACTTGCAAGTCCAACTAAAATCAATGGAGTTGTGAATGCTCTCTTATTTATGTGCTTAGCTGTAGCTACTTCCAGTTTGAAATGTTTACCTATATCAGATCTTTGACTGAGCTAGTCTTATTCTAATCCACTAGACTGCAAGCCCCTGAGACAAGTCACAACTTCTGTTTTGTTTTTTATTTTTTTTTAAACTTTCCCCATTGATAAAGCAGACCTAAGGACCCTGTGATATTTCACTCCATAATGTTTTATGGAAATATGCTTATGAGTGTGAATATAATGTAACTGGAATATGCTTCATGCAAAAGGTCTCCTGTAAGGTATCTTTACAAAGTTTATGATCTACCCAGTGTGTTCATCCTATTTGTTTGCATGCATTATTTCTAAGTCTGAAGTTAGGAAAATAAGATATAAACTTGTATTGCTGATGTAAACCCATTAAGTGTGCTTCAGAATCAATGACCTGTAAATGGCTCTGTTTACTTGCAAAACTTCCTGGGTATGTGTGGGCCAGCCCTGGAAGAATGGAGGCTGGGGTGTCCCAGGACATGTGAATGTCACCTGTTACTGGAATCCATTTTAAACCTCATGCTTTTCCATTTAGAAGGAGGGGTGGGGACCCAGAGAGACAAATGAGTCCCACCTTGTGCCAAAGCTATAAAAGGGGGTGAAACAAAACAAAGGGGGCTGCCAGTCATGAGAGAGCCCCTGTTTTCCAACTAAGATGTCTGCTGGAACGAACAAGGTCTGTACCGGGGAAAGGATTGGGCCCAGACTAGGAAGGAGTCTAGTCTGTGAAAGAAGCTTATTGGAACATCTGAGGGTGAGATGTTATATGTAATCAGTTTCTTAATGTATTAGGCTTAGACTTGCGTGTTTTTGCTTTATTTTGCTTGGTGACTTACTTTGTTCTGTCCGTTATTACTTGAAACTAGTTAAATCCTACTTTATACTTAAAATCACTTTTGTTTATTAGTAAACCCAGCGTATGGGATTAATACTTTGGGGAGCAAACAGCTGTGCATGTCTCTATCAGTGTTATAGAAGGCAGACAATTTATGAGTTTACCATGTATAAGCTTTACACAGAGTAAAATGTATTTGGGGTTTGGATCCCGCTGGGTGCTGGAGACAGAAGTTCTTGCAGAGCTGTTTTCAGTTAAGTCTACAACTTTGGGGCATGGTTCAGACCCTGGGTCTGTGTTGCAGCAGGTTAGCAAGTCTGGCTCAAGAAGGCAGGGTTCTTGGAATCCCAAACTGGCAGGGAAAATGGGCTCAGAGGTAATCTCAGTACATCATGTGACAGTCTCAAAGGGGTCTCTGTGACTGAACACGTCACAGTGGCGTAGTTGACCAGGATCTGTGCACAGCTGATTGCTTTGAGACATGCACATTGATTTTAAGTGTGCTGGCTGGAGAACAGACAAGGAGGTTACTGGTTTGTTGTTTTCTTATTTTGGGGAAGGGAAGTAGGAACAGAAAAAAACAGGAAAATGAGTGAAAGCAGTTAAGCAATTTCAAAATTGGAGCTTTTTAGGCTGCACATTGCAGAAAAGGAGCAGGAGCACCAGAGATTATTGCAACTGAAAGAACTGGAGATAAAAAGAGTCGGCCAGAGGAGGCTGCACACAGAAGGGCTATGGAAGCCCAGAGGTTAGCACAGCAAACTCCTCAGGAAGAGAAGGAAAGAGAGAAGCAGCAAGCCCTGGAGTTAAAAGACAAAGAAATTGAGGCCCAGAAACAAGCCCAAATTGAAACCCAGAAGCATGAACTGGCTATAATGGAGTGGAAGAGACAGAACCATTCAGCAGCTGACTACTTCCCCAAAAATCCATAAATGGGAGCAAATATTTCATCACCTTTGGAGATTGCACTCTCCATGTGATTCCTGAGGATCAAAAAATAACTACTTTGGTTGCAAAATTGACTGGGAGAGCTCTGGACATATTCAATAAAATGTCTATTGCTGATGCTTCAAACTATGGTAAATTTAAGGAACTAGTTTTGAAACAGTTCCAGATTTCCCCTGTAGGTTTCAGGTGTAAATTCAGGAGTCTTAACAGGGGATCTGGATTACATAATGTGGCCTATGTAAAGGAAAGGAGAGATTTGTTAGACAAGTGGCTGAGGGGAAAAGGCATTACAAGCTTTGAAGAAGAGTGATTTGGTTACTCAGGAACAGTTCCTGAATATGTGCAGTGATGATGTAAAACAGTATTTGTGGGAGAAAATGGCAGATGCAGTGGGTAAATTAGCTGGGTTTGCCGACTCTTATGAGCAATCCCAACCTGCACTGGCAGAAGGGGTGCAGGGTTGGGGGAAAGCAGAATCACCATTTTACACCTGGGGAAAAGGAGGCTGGGCGTTCACCTGTCCCAAGTCTCCTGTACAAGCGGAGGAGCCCCAAGAGGTGCTCTCATTGTAAGTCCACTGAGCACCTGAGGAATAAATGTCCTGGGCTGAGTGGGAACAGGCACCAGGTCACACAGGAAGCTGCTGCATCTCAGGGCACAGGTGTATCCTAGGCTACTGCCTCTTACCACACAGGATTTGTAAAGGTTGCTTCTACACAACCAAGCAGTGAGCATATGCGTGCTGTTAAGCTTACTGGCAAAGTGCTCCAAGGTGGGCGGGATACTGGTGCAGAGATCCGTGGTCAGGCAGGACCTGATCCAGGAGAAGGATGTGTTACCAAGAAAAATGGTAGAATTAGAATTGGTGGGAGGTTACAAGGTCCTTGCACCTTCAGCTAAGGTACACATGGAAACTGGCGATTTGCAGGCTGAACTGACTGTTGCAGCAGTGGTGCACAATTTTGCACCATTTCTACTGGTGAATGATTTTTTTTTCCACATGGCAGAATCGGTCCCAGGGTTTGTTAGCAGCAAGAAGGAATCTTGTGCTGAAAGCCCCAGTGAGGAGGGTGAAGTCACATGTGCTGCTAGGGAAATAGGAGTGTGTCTCCAATAGCAGTGAAAAATGGGCCATTAGGGGCAGGGATGGTTGTGACCAGTTTCTGTAGCCCTGGGGCTCAAAGCAGGAAGGGCTGGACAGAGCCAGCTCCTGTCCTGTGATCATCTCCCTGGGGGAAGAAGGATGGTCCACCTTGTAACAGGGAGGCCTTCCCAGCTGCTGACTGCCAGGAAGTTATAGTTCAGCAGGGGTCAGGTCTGGCCCTAGAGTGCACAGAGACATGTATCTTGGAGATGGAAGTTGGGGTCCAGATGACTGCTGCAGTGGGAACAGACCCCAAAGGCTCTGTAGCTGGAAGCAAGCCCAACCTGAGTGAAGGGAGGCGGGGATTTTGCTGGCCAGTGAAGGGTCTGTCATAGCTGGTGGCTGTGATCCCACAGCTGGATCAGGGACACCTTCCCTTTTGGAGGATACAGGGGTGACTGCCTCATGGGGGAACCCAGACGGAAGGTGAGGGGCAACAGGATGGTCTGCCCACCTTTTGTAGTAAGGCATTTCCCCAGGAAGAGGGTGACATATCTGCATCTGAAATGCCAGATCCCTCACCTGTGGATCAGGTTAAGGGAAGACTGGGGGTCAAATCTCCTGGAGGGGAGAGTCCACCCAGCTGCTCTTTTGGGAAAAGAGTGGGGTGACCAAGGGGATCTTACCAATCCAAAAACTCCACTGAAAGATGTTCCTGCTACGCTTGTAAGAGAGAAATCAGTCTTTTCAAGGCAGGAGGAAGAAAAACTTTGCATTTGGGAAACTTCACAAGTGGGTGGGGTCCAACAGAAAGATTCCAGAGGGAGGGGCCAAAGACAGGAAGGGTTGCAGCGCACCCTTTCCATGCCAAAGCCTCAAACACATGTCTGAATTGAGAGCCTTCCCCAAAGAGGCAGGAGACTCTGTGTCTGAGCACCTACCATGGTACACAAAGGGACTGGGAAATGCAGCGAACACTGGGCTTGGGCTCTAGTCCTGCAAATGGATCATGTAGGTCAGCTCATGCACACAAGCAGAACCCCATTTAAGACATAAACTGGCCTTCCATCACAAATAGAAGTGCTGCCAACAGAGTCCCTCGCTTGGCTGGCCACACACACCCCTGTAAAAATGTTGTCTTTGCAACATGGCACATAATAGAATTGCAGGCACAAAATTAAAGCCACCATTTCAAAATTTGGCAGTGTATATTTCAGAGTTATGCAACCAAATCAAATGTACTCTACAGTAGCAGTTTCTTCAAGCAAAGTGAAGCACCTGGAACCAGCTTACAGTTGTCCCAGTTCCCATGGCTCCTGTGATAAAATGGCATGAAATGTAGGTTAGGAAGATACCACTTTACTTTGAGAATTGAGCCCTGAACAATTAAAGCAGAGCTGTTGGAATAAGCAGTGTGTACAACAGAAGTGAAAGAGGTTAAATATTTGATGGAATAGTGTCAAAACATCACATTAGTATGTTGCCCCTGCTTCACGGCTTTTCTGAGAAACGTATAGGCTCCGCAGCAGTATTTCAGTAGCACTAGCTGAATGGATATAAGAATGCTAGTCAAACTGGTGACCAGTAAAATCAGTATGGAACTGAGCATAGGAGATAAGTGCAGGAAACGTGTAAACACTTACAATGGATAATTCTAAAAGGTTACAGAGTTGTAGCTGTGTTAGTCTGTATCAGTAAAAACAGCAAGGAGTCCTTGTGGCACCTTAGTGACTAACAAATTTATTTGGGCATAAGCTTTCGTGGGCTATAACCCACTTCATCAGATGCATAGAGTGGAAAATACAGTAAGCAGATATACACAACACATGAAAATATGGGAGTTGCCTTACCAAGTTGGTCAGTGCTAACGAGGCCAATTCAATTAGGGTGGATGTAGCCCATTCCCAACATTTTCAGATTTCCATCTAAGGCAACAATGCAAATGTAAAGCCCACCTAAGGGTGAGGATATCTTGTTACCTCCCACTCTCACCCCAGTATATTTCCTAAGTAGTCTTCTCATGGCCCTGCTTGCTTTACGAGCATTTGAATCTCTCACTTTTTGGTCAAGGGAACAAAGACCTTTGTCTTCTCCCTTTATTTCCATGAATAGCTTAACTAGTAGGAGAAGTGGGTTGATGGTAGATTTGTACAAAGCTTAATGGCCTTGTTAAGAGCCTGGTCATGCTCTCATTGCAGTCAGTGGCAGTTTGGGAAGAGGATCAGACTTTAATGCTCCAATTCTGCAGTCAGATCTGCTTCTGCAGCATTCACTGGCAGCAGACAGGGACAACATTTTCAAACTGTGATTTTCTGATTTTGTGTCTGCAGTTCAGTGTGGACAACCATTTATTCTTGCAAATAGCTTTAGCAAATATGAATCAGACCCACTGTTATAAAGACATTTTTTAGAGGGGGCAAGGCACGAGGAAGACTCCTTTGGCAGCACTCATTTCTGGGTCAGAAGGTTGACATTTCACGTCTCACCACAGTCCTTTGGGGCCTATCCAAAGCTAACCCTACAATCCACTGTGTGTTGTCCTTTGGATGAGACAGGTTAAACTCAGGTTCATTGCTGCAGTGGAAGCAGTAGATCTTGCAAAATATTTGGAAAACAGATGGGGTTAACCAATGCTTCCTGGCCAGCATTCCCTCTGTCAATGCAATATGACTACAATATACTTTCTGGCAACGCAAACAGGTCCTGAGGCTGAAATCTATTTTATCAGCTATTGCCCCACATCACAGGCATCATCTGGCTGATCAAAGCTAGAAAGAACTCCTTCCATAGCCCATCGATATTTTCCTACTTAAACCAGTCATTTCAGTGTAACATCCTCACTCAGTACCTACTGCTACACAGAATTAAGGTGTGAGTACTGCCCCTAGTCACTCTGCTATGCACAATGGTGCCAACCAGTTGGAAAGCCACAAAGAAGGCACTGTGTATAGCTTACTTGATCCTTCACTACACTTGTGTTTCCCCATAGCCACAGACAGGAGCCTCCCCAGAGTCATCCTTTGAATTGAGAATGACCACCATTCTTTTTGACCGCATGCTGACTCCTCTCCTTCATTTCTCTCCCTTTTCCAAGTAATCCTTTTCTGGGAAGGATGGGAATTATCCCAAAACATGAGGATACCCCCAACCAGATATAATTAGACACAAAATTCACACATGGTGGGATTTTCAAGCAATCTTAAGTAATTTAGGAGCACGAGTCCCTCGACTTCAATTGGACTTATGCTCCTAAGCGACTTAGGACGCTGTAAAAAGTAATTAAAGAATACTTACTAAACTTCCCTTTGCCATCCTTCCAAAACACACCCAGAATGAAAACAACTACCACTCAGTACGTTTTTCACTATTGAAAAGTACCCGTTTGTCCTACCACCTTTCTCTAAACTTCTTCCCATACCCTCATGAGCTTGCGTCCTCCTATCTGAAGAGGAGTGTGAAGTCAAGGGTACTCATCACAAAATTGAGATTCAGTGTGTGGTAATATTTTTGTAACAAAAGCCTTCAGTAAACTCCTTGCTCATTATACATGAATAGAATGGATACTAATTCAGAAGGACAAACTTCTGTTCATTTATGTAGGTTGCTGCTGGAAACCAATCGGGTTCCTAGTTACTTTAGCAGCACCATTTGGGGTACTTTGGGGCTTGATCCTGAAATCATTCGGAGCTGAGAGAGCTCCACAATTCATAGTGTTGTTCTGTCTTTACAGACTGGTGCTGTAAGTTAGAAGTATTACCAAGTGATGTTTCAGAAGAAGTGCATAATGCATATTCCAGGCATGTTTATTACTCTGCTTATATTACAACAATATTTTTGTAGGTTACATCTCAATGGAAGATGTTACATCATTTCTGGAAGTGCAAGTCTGAATAAAATAGCTTGCCAATTATGGATTTCTCTCAGCCAGAGCCAGGGGTGCTAAGACAATTTTTATAGTAGGGGTGCTGACAGCCATTGAACCAAACCCTAAACACTATATATGATGGAAACCACTTCAAGCCAGAGGGTGCAGCAGCTCCCCCATCTCCTCTAGTTCTAGCAAAATCAGCTACTAAGGCTAAATCAACAAGAATAAATGTTTTGCTCTACTTGCCAAACTTTCTTCCCTTGTCTCTGACTGGGGCATGTGTGGCAGTGAGAACTAAATATTCACACACACAACCATATATTAAAACTTGCCATACTGTGCTCTATTTAATAACAAATCAAGATCTGTCACAATCAAGAGGCAAAGTATGTAATGACTTTTCCTTTTTGCCCTATTGCAAAACTCGAACAGAGTAAATTTTGGTGTAACAAACACTCACACTCAACTGCTGAGGTCTGGTGCACCAGATTCCCACTACGAGAAGGTAATTTATATTTGCTTATCCTAACCAGTGTCGATTTAAAACATTAAGACATCTCTCTAACCTCAGTAGAGATAGTTATGCTTGAAGGATAGACAAGGCAAAGAGAACAAGCTTGCTGAACATGCCATTTGAAAGATTTATATTTTAATACCTCTGTATTTCCACAGTCTGTTATATGTTCATCAGAAGCTGAGGAACAAAATAGCAGTTACTTTACTTCCCTCCTGCCTGCAGGTATACAGCAACACATTAAGTTGATATGTCAGTTCTTATCCCACCAGGTACCTTATCTTTCCAGATGTATTTATTTATAAAGATCATGTTTTTCTCAGCAAGATGTTGATGTAGCATGACTGCCTTTCCAGTTTGTAAAAAGGTATAATTGTTAAATGGACCCAAATATTGATAAAGCTCTGCTCCTTACATGACAGCAAATTTGCCAGAGGAGGGGGTCTGTAGTGATGAATCAAAGATGAAGCTGCAGGTTCTCTGATTTTCACCCCAGTGACATTTTTTCCTCCACTTTTCGATGTTTGATGTGCTAAGCTGGTTTATTATGAAATTTCACAGCTGACGAAGAGCAAGTTCTCAGGGGCAGTTTGGCTGAGTGATGTAGAAAAGCAATCAGAACTCTGAAGAAGAGATAAAATAATGGACCCAACCAAAACAGCTAGGAGAGGAAATGAAGTTCTTGAATCCTGTGTAGTAATTTACAAAATGCATGGTGGGAATAGAACAATACCAGACAGAATGATAGCATTTTACACTTATTTTGCAGTGGTATAAATGACCAGAATAGAGCAGTGGAGAATCAGGCCCACTATTTCTCCAACTATAATTGAAAGACTATATGTTCATCTTTCATACGGCTATTCAGAATCCAAAAGACCCATGCAATTTGGTACTAAGTTATGCTAATTTCCATACGGACTAATGCTTTAATCTCAGTTTGTCTTGACTAGGATAAAAAGATTTATTTTTAGAACATGTTAGAAAGCATGTTCTAAATAACTTGTTTAAAACTCCAGTGTAGCAAGGCAAGTTGTGCTTTAGGGTGTGCCCAGCCAATCAACTTGCCTTCTCTTCCCTAGAGTATGATCATGTTAGTTTAGCATGTTCTAGCTAATGTGCTAAAACAACAAATAAATAATCATCAAAACCCAAACCAATCTTTTCCCCCAATCAAGACAAACCCATAGTCATAACAGGAGGGCTTGGGCATTTTCTATGCCTACATAAAGTGTACTTTAGTGCCAGCCAATTGGATCTATGTTTAGGTAACTGGAATATCTGGAACTTGTTCAGAATATTTCCTTGAGAATACTATGTAGCTGGCTTACTTTCTGAACACTGGAAACAAGGGACTACACTTAGACCCTAAACTTACAAACATGAATGTGCTTTGTGTTAGTAGTCCCATCAACTTCAAGTTAAGCACATATGTAATTGCTTGCAGGATCAGGGCCTTAGAGAGAAAATGTAAATACACTGGAAATATCAAAGGCTATGCATGACACTGTGGTGTCAACAATGATCATCACCATCTACCCTGCCAGCTTTACAACTTCTTTAGAGAGAGTGGTTGAGTCCCTGAATAAAGTAGACTCACCAGTATTGCAAAATCAAGAATTGCTCAAGCAACAACTGGAAATACATATTTTTATGTCTAGTGATGCAAATCAAGTAAAACAGATGTGTATATATATGTACCATGTACATACTGTGTATTTTGTCATCCTCCCTGGAGTTATATGGGGCTTGAAATTTTGAGACCCAAATTGTTAAGGAGAAATTAATCCAAATGTTGTTTATAACAACTCTTTAAACAGGATTTTAAAAAGTATCTAGGATAAGTAAACAGGATTATAAAAGGTTTCTGTTGATCCTGCAAGTTGCAGAGTACCCTTATCTCACACTGGATTTCAGGGGAGTTGGGGGAACCAATCACCTTGCTGGACCAAGCCATATGAGTTCCTGAATTTCACAGAGAAGATAGAATTGAAGTTTATAGCACCATGCAATGGTTGCTGCTCACTGGAAGCATCACCTAGTGGTTAGGGGGTTGGACCCTCTGTAATGGAGAGTAAAGGTTTAACAGGAGAGCCCAGGCCCTCTCACTCCACCAGGCTCTGGCCCTAGGCATGTAAAAGTTAGCATAGGTCTGACACCTAGGAGCACCTTAAAGCTTCCCTCCCTGGGGCACTTCCTACCACTCACTCAACAGTCCAAGTTTTGCAGTCTGTTGTGAACAGGTAATAGAAAAAAGTACTAACTGCTCCTTCAGTCCATTCAGGATCTAGCAGGTAGGTTCCTCTTCTCCAAAGGTAGGCTCCTGTAGCACCCTTTCTCAGGAGCTGCCAGGGCAGGTCCTTCTCCCTGCCTTGTCAGCCCTTTCTGAGCTGTCCGGCTTCTTTTTCTGCTCCCTCCTTCATCTGGAGCATGCTCCACAGGTGCACCTGGGGAGGGCCATTTGAGCCCAGAAGTGCTTTTTAACCTTTTCAGATCTGGTGCAGGGTTTATACACCCCATCACACATGCATGGAGCTTTGTTCTACTGTCCAGATGACTTGATAAGACCAAGAATAGCAGTAATGAGACTTCACAACTTCACGGACAAGTTGAAAATTATGGAAGCAGTTCAGTGCTAAACTTCAAGAAAATTACAAAGAGGAAATCTTTTGTAGATCTCAAGAAAAACCATCATCATCAAGGAGCAAAGGCAAGTAAATGGCTTACTCACAGAATATAACAGTCACATCATATGACAATTATAAATTCAGATGAAATATTACAAGGAAACAACTACTGATCCTGTGAAAATGAAGAAATCGACTAAAGTTTCTTCTGTAACTTTAACACCCTGCTAACATAGTCCAACTTCTGAAGAAAATCATTTTGCTCCACCTAACGCAATTTGCAAAAACGCGAGAGAGAAAGAAGACAAGCTACCCTAATATAAGAGAGGTCACAGGGGTAATGGGTTTCCAGATTAATATTACTATTTGAAGAGCAGATTATGCCTTTCTTTTCCAGACACTTATTTCTCAGAAAGGGAGAATTAGTATCGCACTGACTAAATCCCAGATCCCTCTAGAATACGTCTCAGAATGGCAAGAAAATACATATTTTTTCCCTAAAAGTAACTGACAGCAGATATGTCAGCCAAGATCCTCACAAAGGAGGATCCCAGACCCTTCATAGCTCTGCATTATCTATAGTTGTTTATAACTGTGCAGAATGGGCGTTAAATGCTACCATTCTGCATGGCTGTGGGAAAATGGTGCTTATATAGATTTTAAATCCACTGGCAACCATTTTGGTCATCTTGTGTGATCATCTGGCATTACACAGGCCATATAATTTCACCCAGTAATTCCTGAATCAAGTTCATAACTTCTGGTTCAGCTAGAGCATCTCTTTTAAAAAGGCATCCAACCCTGAAAGAAAGGTTTTTAAATCTTCCAACCACACCTCTAGATAAATTGTTCCAGTGGCTAATTATCCTCTTTGATAAAAATCTGTCTTATTTCTAACATGAGTTTGTCCTCCTTCAGCCTCCAGCCATTGGATCTCATTGAATCTTTGTTTGTTTGATTAAAAGATCCCCCTATCAGAAATCTTCTCCCCAGGTAGGTACCCATCATAAAAACATAGAATATCAGGGTTGGAAGGGACCTCAGGAGGTCTTCTAGTCCAACCCCGTGCTCAAAGCAGGACCAATCCCCAGCTAAATCAGCCCAGCCAGGGCTTTGTCAAGCCTGACCTTAAAAACTTCTAAGGAAGGAGATTCCACCACCTCCCTAGGTAACGCATTCCAGTGCTTCACCACCCTTCTAGTGAAAAAGTTTTTCCTAGTATCCAACCTAAATCTCCCCCACTGCAACCTGAGACCATTACTCCTTGTTCTGTCATCTGCCACCATTGAGAACAGTCTAGATCCATCCTCTTTGAAACCCCCTTTCAAGTAGTTGAAAGCAGCTATCAAATCCCCACTCATTCTTCTTTTCCGCAGACTAAACAATCCTAATTCCGTCAGCCTCTCCTCATAAATCATGTGTTCCAGTCCCGTAATCATTTTTGTTGCCCTCCACTGGAAATTTTCCAATTTTTCTACATCCTTCTTGTAGTGTGGGGCCCAAAACTGGACACAATACTCCAGATGAGGCCTCACCAATATCGAACAGAGGGGAATGATCACGTCCCTCAATCTGCTGGCAATGCCCCTACTTATACATCCCAAAATGCCATTGGCCTTCTTGGCAACAAGGGCACACTGTTGACTCGTATCCAGCTTCTCGTCCACTGTAACCCCTAGGTCCTTTTCTGCAGAACTGCTGCCTAGCCATTCGGTCCCTAGTCTGTAGCAGTGCATGGGATTCTTTCATCCTAAATGCAGGACTCTGCACTTGTCCTTGTTGAACCTCATCAGATTTCTTTTGGCCCAATCCTCCAATTTGTCTAGGTCCCTCTGTATCCTATCCCTACCCTCCAGCGTATCTAACTCTCCTCCCAGTTTAGTGTCATCTGCAAACTTGCTGAGGGTGCAATCACGCCATCCTCCAGATCATTAATGAAGATATTGAACAAAACCGGCCCGAGGACCGACCTTTGGGGCACTCCGCTTGATACTGGCTGCCAACTAGACATGGAGCCATTGATCACTACCCACTCAGCCTGTCTATCTAGCCAGCTTTCTATCCACCTTATAGTCCATTCATCCAGCCCATACTTCTTTAACTTGCTGGCAAGAATACTGTGGGAGACAGTGTCAAAAGCTTTGCTAAAGTCAAGGAACAACACATACACTGCTTTCCCTTCATCCACAGGGCCAGTTATCTCGTCATAGAAGGCCATTAGATTAGGCGCGCATGAGTTGCCCTTAGTGAATCCATGCTGACTGTTCCTGATCACTTTCCTCTCCTCTAAGTGCTTCAGAATTGATTCCTTGAGAACCTGCTCCATGATTTTTCCAGGGACTGTGGTGAGGCTGACTGGCCTGTAGTTCCCAGGATCCTCCTTCTTCCCTTTTTTTAAAGATGAGCACTACATTAGCCTTTTTCCAGTCATCCGGGACCTCCCCCGATCGCCATGAGTTTTCAAAGATAATGGCCAATGGCTCTGCAATCACATCCGCCAACTCCTTTAGCACTCTTGAATGCAGAGTATGGACTTGTGCTCATCCAGCTTTTCTAAATAGTACCGAACAACTTCTTTCTCCACAGAGGTCTGGTCGCCTCCTCCCCATGCTGTGCTGTCCAGTGCAGTAGTCTGGGAGCTGAACTTGTTCATGAAGACAGAGGCAAAAAAAGCATTGAGCACATTAGCTTTTTCCACATCCTCTGTCACTAAGTTGCCTCCCTCATTCAGTAAGGAGCCCACACTTTCCTTGACTTTCTTCTTGTTGCTAACATATATGAAGAAACCCTTCTTGTTACTCTTAACATCTCTTGTTAGCTGCAACTCCAGGTGTGATTTGGTTCCTGATTTCACTCCTGCATGCCCGAGCAATATTTTTATACTCTTCCCTGGTCATTTGTCCAATCTTCCACTTCTTATAAGCTTCTCTTTTGTGTTTAAGATCAGCAAGGATTTCAGTGTTAAGCCAAGTTGGTCGCCTGCCATATTTACTATTCTTTCTTCACATCGGGATGGTTTGTCCCTGTAACCTCAATAAGGATTCTTTAAAATACAGCCAGCTCTCCTGGACTCCTTTCCCACTCATGTTATTCTCCCAGGGGATCCTGCCCATCAGTTCCCTGAGGGAGTCAAAGTCTGCTTTTCTGAAGTCCAGGGTCCGTATTCTGCTGCTCTCCTTTCTTCCTTGTGTCAGGATACTGAACACGACCATCTCATGGTCACTGCCTCCCAGGTTCCCATCCACTTTTGCTTCCCCTACTAATTTTTCCCAGTTTAGGAGCAGCAGGTCAAGAAGAGCTCTGCCCCTAGTTGGTTCCTCCAGCACTTTCACCGGGAAATTGTCCCCTACACTTTCCAAAAACTTCCTGGATTGTCTGTGCACCGCTGTATTGCTCTCCCAGCAGATATCAGGGTGATTGAAGTCTCCCATAAGAACCAGGGCCTGCGATCTAGTAACTTCCATTAGTTGCCAGAAGAAAGCCTCGTACACCTCATCCCCTTGGTCTGGTGGTCTATAGCAGACTCCCACCATGACATCACCCTTGTGTTGCTCACACTTCTAAACTTAATCCAGAGACACTCAGGTTTTTCTGCAGTTTTGTACCGGAGCTCTGAGCAGTCATACTGCTCCCTTACATACACTGCTACTCTCCCACCTTTTCTGCCCTGCCTGTCCTTCCTGAACAGTTTATATCCATCCATGACAGTACTCCAGTCATGTGAGTTATCCCACCAAGTCTCTGTTATTCCAATCACATCATAATTCCTTGACTGTGCCAGGACTTCCAGTTCTCCCTGCTTGTTTCCCAGGCTTCTTAAGTCCCCTCTTATGATTTCTTGGAGCTTTTTTAATATCTCACTGTAAGAAAGGTTTTCCAGACCTCACTCCAACTTGATGACATTGAGCAAGTAACTAGACCTTTCTGTGCCTCTGTTTCCCCATCTGTAAAATGGTAAAATGTAACCAGATTTGACCATTACTTTGGGGTATGCTCATTCATTAAGGTTACTCTTCGGTTGGGGTGTTCTGTAATTCTATCAACGTACGGCTTGTGTCACTTGTGTTCTCATACGGAGCGCTACTTCTCCCTTCTGCAAGTTCCCTCTTGCTATCCTGCAGGACCTAGATTCCCCAGGGCTGAGTTCTTCCAGCCCCAGAATCAGATGAATGCATGCGCACACACACATATTAACAGAGCACATCTGAGAGGATGGGGTTAATCAGCACTCCTAAGCTGACTCCCTATATGTCTCTGGACTCAGCAGGCTGGGTCGAGCAGCACTTCTTCCAAGCTGCCACCCTTATATGCCCCAGGTTCAGGACGTCCCTATCCCCACTTTCACGTTACAATTGTTCTGGTAGTAACCCACTTGATGAGCAAATCCCACAGGAATTTTGGGCTCTGCAGGGATCTTTTAGCTTAGGTATGCGGAGCATTGCTGCAGAGCGAATGGGGAAAAAAGCACCTACCAGGGGAGGGAGAGAGAGAGAGAAGCAATGAGCTTAACCACAAAAGTTATTTATTGCCAGGTAATAACCATACAAGCCAAACAAACAGAACAGTGATAATATTAAATCTAACTTAAATTTGATTATAAAAGTCAGATTTGGAAAACTATAACTGATCACACAAGTCAGGGTCAGAAGGCTATACCTAGAGAGAGAGAGAGAGAGAGAGAGAGAGTCAGGTTTCACCACTCTGTGAAGCTTGAATCCATTGGGGGTCCCAGGTGGTTATGGTAGCTGAGGGTCTGGAGTGCTGGAGACATGCAGAGCCCCCAGCATGATCAGTCAGGAGAAGATGAAGTCCCAATGCAACTGATGCAGATTTTGGATCCAGGCATCAGAACACTTACTTGAGTGTGGGTAGGGGTTTTGTAGGGAAAGAACAGTGGTTCAAGGGAGAACACTAGATTTGTTTATGTGTAAACTGATGGCTCAAGGAAGTAGACCAAAGTTGTTTTGTTCAGGCTAGACAATAGGAACTGATCATTCCTGGCTATGGGCAGTGTTCCTTTGAGGGAGCTCACAATGCAATTAGGCAGCTTCAGTATTTTGGATACCAATAAAGGATTTATTACCAGAATTGGTCTGATAACTACTGAGCTGGGTGTGTGCAGGCGTGGGTTCATTAACAGCTGGAGCAGAGATCCCCCATCATGCAGTGCTTTCCTGCTTTTCTGGTCCCAGAGTTTCGTGTGGTTCTTGCATTGGAATCTCTGTTCTCCGTTCTGTATGCTAATAGAGATGCCTCCCTGCCCCATCTTCTATGCAAATGAGACTAAGGGAGTTTCCTTAATACTGTCACCCTTGTCTGGAAGGGTTTAGGCATGTCTCCCACCGCATTTTCATTGCTTTTTGTAAGTCTTTCTTCTGATCGGTTTTGGTTCAAGCAGAGGATGGGCGGAGGGAGGTCTTTTGTGAGTCAGACAGGTGGGGTACTGCGCCCTGGTTCCCCAAGAACACAGCGCTGCTAGGTAACATACAGTGATACTTGCCTCCTCTGTGAAGTGCGAGGGGACCTACTGATGGAAAACATTATCTAAGAACTAGGGATTCACTGTTAATAAATCGTTCTTGTACTGCTTTTTGGAACTCCTGTGGAACATCCCATCAATTGTATTGCTTAAAAGGTGAATGCCAGAACTAGACTCACTATTCCAGGAATCGTCTTACTAGTGAGTAGGGGTTCTGCTGAGGTGTCACAGCATTTTTCTAATCAAAAATCATGGTGCAGTCACAGTAAGTTTAGTAGAAGTCACGGTTTAGTACGTTTTCCATGACTGCTCCCTGATTTTTTGATAAAAATATCCTCCTCCTCATCCATTCCAGGGGGCGCTGGCTGACCACCCACAGCAGCATCTACCACGGTGGCACTGTAACCTTAATCACCCCTCAATGGGACTGGAGAACAAGCCCACCCCACAATCACCCCAGACAACTATGGCTCCTGTCTGTGGTGCTGGGGCTAATGCTGCACTCTGGGCATTGTGGCAGAACATGCAGGGTCACAGTGCTGCTCATTTTTGACAAACACCCCTGTTCCCCATCATGATGAAGCGGTGGGTGGGTCAAACCCGAGTGGTGCTGTAATACCTTGTGCTAAGTCGCGATGACATTCACTAAAGTTTCCCCCTGCTCCGTTTCATGATTGGGAAAGAGGGTGGGGGCAAACCTGAGTGATGCTGCAACCCTGAGGCTCACTCTTCAGCCTTCCTCCACCCCAGTGCCTCCCATCCTCAATGGGTCTGGCTCACTGCCCAGTTCCTCCCTGTCCCCAGCAAGGCCTCCCTGCCATACTAGATTGGCGACCCACCTTTTGGGAAAAACATAGACAGGAAAAAACATCTCCAAGAAATGGAATAACCATGGCATCTGTGACTTCCCTCTCCCACCCTTCCTGTGAGAAACCTGCTGTCTCACTAATGACATACAGTGGTAAAACTCCTTCCTTACTTTTATGCTATATTTTCCTGCATAGACATCTAAGGAATGCATTTGCTCTCCTTACCACTGTATTACCCTGGGACCTCATGTTCAAATAGTTATCCACCATAACCTAAAGATCCTTTCAGAATCACTGCTTTCCAAAACACAGACGGTCTTTCCCCACCCCCTACATGCTGTGTGTGTGTGCGTGTGTCCTACACGCTTTGTTCCTAGACAGAAAAGGAGTACTTGTGGCACCTTAGAGACTAACCAATTTATTTGAGCATGAGCTTTCGTGAGCTACAGCTCACTTCATCAGATGTTTACCGTGGAAACTGCAGCAGACTTTATATACACACAGAGAATATGAAACAAAAAGACACTAAACTTTCTAAACTACTACATGCTACAAGGGGCCACAGCAATGGTTCCCTCACCCCACCTAGCAATATTGTTAACCTATCCAACTATACTCTCAGCCCAGCAGAAGCAGCTGTTCTATCTCGGGGCCTCTCCTTCTGCCCCTCCACCCCCACGAACATGATACAGTTCTGTGGTGACCTAGAATCCTATTTTTGACGTCTCCGTCTCAAGGAATATTTCCAAAATACCTCTGAACAACATACTAATCCACAGAGGTCTCCCTGCCAACACTACAGAAAGAGGGATTCTAGATGGACTCCTCCTGAAGGTCGAAACAGCAGACTGGACTTCTACATAGAGTGCTTCCGCCGACGTGCACGGGCTGAAATTGTGGAAAAGCAGCATCACTTGCCCCATAACCTCAGCCATGCGGAACGCAATGCCATCCACAGCCTCAGAAACAACTCTGACATCATAATCAAAAAGGCTGACAAAGGAGGTGCTGTTGTCATCATGAATAGGTCGGAATATGAACAAGAGGCTGCTCGGCAGCTCTCCAACACGAGTTTCTACAAGCCATTACCCTATGATCCCACTGAGAGTTACCAAAAGCAACTACAGCATTTGCTCAAGAAACTTCCTGAAAAAGCACAAGATCAAATCCGCACAGACACACCCCTGGAACCCCGACCTGGGATATTCTATCTACTACCCAAGATCCATAAACCTGGAAATCCTGGGCACCCCATCATCTCAGGCATTGGCACCCTGACAGCAGGATTGTCTGGCTATGTAGACTCCCTCCTCAGGCCCTACGCTACCAGCACTCCCAGCTACCTTCGAGACACCACTGACTTCCTGAGGAAACTTCAATCCATTGGTGATCTTCCTGATAACACCATCCTGGCTACTATGGATGTAGAAGCCCTCTACACCAACATTCCACACAAAGATGGACTACAAGCCGTCAAGAACACTATCCCCGATAATGTCACGGCTAACCTGGTGGCTGAACTTTGTGACTTTGTCCTTACCCATAACTATTTCACATTTGGGGACAATGTATACCTTCAGATCAGCGGCACTGCTATGGGTACCCGCATGGCCCCACAGTATGCCAACATTTTTATGGCTGATTTAGAACAACGCTTCCTCAGCTCTCGTCCCCTAAAGCCCCTACTCTACTTGCGCTATATTGATGACATCTTCATCATCTGGACCCATGGAAAAGAAGCCCTTGAGGAATTCCACCATGATTTCAACAATTTCCATCCCACCACCAACCTCAGCCTGGTCCAGTCCACACAAGAGATCCACTTCCTGGACACTACAGTGCTAATAAACAATGGCCACATAAACACCACCCTATACCGGAAACCTACTGACCGCTATTCCTACCTGCATGCCTCCAGCTTTCACCCTGACCACACCACACGATCCATCGTCTACAGCCAAGCTCTGCGATACAACCGCATTTGCTCCAACCCCTCAGACAGAGACAAACACCTACAAGATCTCTGTCAAGCTTTCTTACAACTACAATACCCACCTGCAGAAGTAAAGAAACAGATTGATAGAGCCAGAAGAGTTCCCAGAAGTTACCTACTACAGGACAGGCCTAACAAAGAAAATAACAGAACGCCACTAGCGGTCACCTTCAGCCCCCAACTAAAACCCCTCCAACGCATTATTAAGGATCTACAACCTATCCTAAAGGATGACCCAACACTCTCACAAGTCTTGGGAGACAGGCCAGTCCTTGCCTACAGACAGCCCCGCAACCTGAAGCAAATACTCACCAACAACCACATACCACACAACAGAACCACTAACCCAGGAACTTATCCTTGCAACAAAGCCCGTTGCCAATTGTGCCCACATATCTATTCAGGGGACACCATCACAGGGCCTAATAACATCAGCCACACTATCAGAGGCTCGTTCACCTGCACATCCACCAATGTGATATATGCCATCATGTGCCAGCAATGCCCCTCTGCCATGTACATTGGTCAAACTGGACAGTCTCTACGTAAAAGAATAAATGGACACAAATCAGATGTCAAGAATTATAACATTCATAAACCAGTCGGAGAACACTTCAATCTCTCTGGTCACGCAATCACAGACATGAAGGTCGCTATCTTAAAACAAAAAAACTTCAAATCCAGACTCCAGCGAGAAACTGCTGAATTGGAATTCATTTGCAAATTGGATACTATTAATTTAGGCTTAAATAGAGACTGGGAGTGGCTAAGTCATTATGCAAGGTAGCCTGTTTCCTCTTGTTTTTTCCTACCCCCCCCCCCCAGATATTCTGGTTTAACTTGGATTTAAACTTGGAGAGTGGTCAGTTTAGATGAGCTATTACCAGCAGGAGAGTGAGTTTGTGTGTGTATGGGGGTGGGGGGGAAGTGAGAAAACCTGGATCTATGCAGGAAATAGCCCGACTTGATTATGTAAAGAGTTGTCACTTTGGATGGGCTAGCACCAGCAGGAGAGTGAATTTGTGTGGGGGGGTGGAGGGTGAGAAAACCTGGATTTGTGCTGGAAATGGCCCACCTGTTGATCATTTTAGATAAGCTATTACCAGCAGGACAGTGGGGTGGGAGGAGGTATTGTTTCATATTCTGTGTGTGTAGATAAAGTCTGCTGCAGTTTCCACGGTAAACATCTGATGAAGTGAGCTGTAGCTCACGAAAGCTCATGCTCAAATAAATTGGTTAGTCTCTAAGGTGCCACAAGTACTCCTTTTCTTTTTGCGAATACAGACTAACACGGCTGTTCCTCTGAAACCTGTTCCTAGACAGATGTTCTTGCATGTGGGGTGTATTAAAATACATGTTAAAACTGAGCAATCCAGATCTCTCTGTGGAATATTGATTACACCATCAATTTGTGTGTCATCGGCAAACTTTACCAGCAAAGATTTCACATTTTCTTTCAAATGAGTGATTAAACATATTGACTAGTCTTGGGCTAAGAACAGGTCCTTGTAGTCCTTTAAATTAGGCAGGGATACAAGGAAGGGTCGTACTACTATGTGTTTCTCCCTAACAATGACGCAACCATGGACTCGCCCAGTTATGAGGCGAGAGGCAGAATTTTCTCTTTTAAAGTATAAGTGAAGGATACCCACAGAGTGGCTGACAAGTCAGGCTACAGGCTGATGATATTATACTGAAGAAATCTGAACTAGAGGAAGGATTTAATCCCTCCAGCTTTTGACATACAATAATCCATCTTCTGGCCTGGTTTTAGTATGAATTATATAAATCAGGGAAAAAAAACCCACTTTTTACCTACAGAGATATTATATATGCCTCTCAAAATACTACAGGATATCATAATATGCTCACTTCTCCATGTCCAAGAAGAGTACACACTAAATAACAGTGTCTACTCCCAGCCATAAGTAAGCTCTCTTGATTGATGATATGGCTGCTGCTATCCTTCATAAAGTGTATGTGGGAGAGTAGGAGGAAAGGGGTGAGTCAACTGATATGGCATCACAAGCTCTTCACACAAAGCCTTGAACAGATGGAGATGTAGGTTCTTGGATGCATGTATTCTGGAAGTGTCTCAAGGTTGATTTCTAAGTTTTAGAAGCTCTTGGAAAAAAATAAAATACTTCAGACTCTGTTAGTGCTTTAGCTCAAAGACTGAAAGTAGATTCTTGAAGTGAGGTGACAGGGAGTGCTAAATTAGATCCTAGATCATCTAGATTGAAATGTTTAACAGGTACCAAGTGGTAAATCAGAAATTTAGTAGGAAGTTTTACTATTACGCAAACTACGTGATACTGAATCATGGTACTATTCTGTCTTAAGAACTCAGTTAAATACAGATGGAAAAATGCAGATTCCACCGATAAAAAATAAAGACACAATGCTTTCATTTCTATTCAGACAACACTCCTGCGAGCTTCAATCCTGAGAAAAAGAGAGAAAAAATCTGCTGTAGTTGGTTAAGGACTCTTCTTCCACTTCAGAGGCAACTTGGTATTCCACACTTCCAGATACAAGGGTTTATTAAGTTGCCAATATGAACAACGAAAGAAACATCACTATCTTGTTTGCAGTATATTGTGATGATTTATTAAAATGTACTTGGTTGAATTAGTGAAGTATAACTAAAGAAAATCTCAACAAAACCTTTATTTAAAAAAAAAATGAATTTCTGTATCTAGGTGAGAGTAACTTCATTCAAAGCAGCACAAGTTAGCTCCGTAATAATTAGCAGTGCGTTTCAGAAAAAGTGCTTAAAGTAAAGGGCATGATGTCCTTTCCAGAGATTACTCCCGGCAGATGGAAAAGTGGACCCTTTTAGCCAGCACACAATTTAGGATCAAAGCCGAGCAGTTTGAATTGAATATGCCAGCAATGGCAACAGAGTCTCTCTGACAATTATGGTACTGCAGTGAATGTACTGAGGTTGAAAAGACAGGATAGAAGCAGAACAGTGTGACAAAATAGGGCAAAATCAATTTACCTTTGCAATAGTGTAGGCCCCATTTGGTCTATGTTTGAGTTTCTTTAACATGATTAACTAAGCTCAGAGTTTAGGAAATAAACACAGATTCTCTGTTTTTTTACCACAATCAACCAAACTTAAATAACATTTCCTCTGTTTGAATTTCAAATTAGGTCCATGCTGACTTCAGAAGCTCCCTTTCAAGAAAATTGTAATATCCATCTGTTCTCATGAACAGAAACGAATCCAAACAAACCTTTTTTCACATACAAAGCATGTCTGATAACTTTCTCCATTAAGACTCCTTGGTTAGAAATAGCAGATAATATGCAAAAGATCTAATATTGGAAAAGCTAAACAAAAGTCGTAATCAGATTTAAAACAGAATATAAAGCACTGTAATTATCAGGGTTGGCCCACTGTAGTCTTTACTAGTAGGTATGAGCTCCTCTGCTTTAGGTTGGAATATTCTGCAATTTAATGCCCAGTGTATTGACATCAGCCAAACATTTACATTTCTTCCATGGACAGATTCTTATTGACCTTGTGATGTGACATAGCTACTGTCACTAAGCTCCAAAATGGGAATCTCATCTTGCCTCTCCTCTTTTATATACAGAAAGCAACTAATTTGTCAGCATGCCAGCTTTAACTAGCTGAGATGAAGGTAGGCTAATTTAATAGGAACTGTTCAATAGCTTCGACCCACCTGACACTGTCAGTTAAGGCAGCTTCACACTGCAGAGTCTTTCATTATTTCCAGCTCTTTCTTCAGAATACTTGAACACCAACTCAAATAATATGCTTAGGAGTCAATAGGCCTGACTTTTTCCTCAAGGACATTCTTTTGATGCCAGGAACTGTCAAGTGGAAAAACACGTAGTGTGAAGGTGAGAGGACACTAATTAAATATACATAGCTCCAGCCAAAGAAGAATGAGGCACAGCTTGCTATCTGCAAACTCTGTTGCCTGCTTCACTGAGGTCACAGCTATTGACTTGTACAAGTTCTTAAGTTGCAGTATCTCAGTATGATATAGTTTAACATTCTTAAATATTAGACAAAAGACATCTTCAAAGATTCAGTGTACAGCTATATGCTTTTATATTCTGTAGCTATAATGGATTCCTCAATACACTCCACTGAAAATGGGCAAGGATTGAAATACCTACCACCTACCTCTCTGCTTTTAACTATCAGACTTTTAGGTACTATGATATGTAGAGAATGCTATGCAAGATTCCATGCGTTTTTTAAAAGATACAAGTGCTGAGTGACAATAGTCAAAATGACATCACTCACCAACACAGAATGGCTTTTCTTTAAAAAGACAGTAATTTAAAAGTAATTTGAAAAAAGCTATGATTTATACATTATACATATATACACAATATTTTTAACAGCCACAGTGAACAAG
This sequence comes from Caretta caretta, assembly GCF_965140235.1. Classification (NCBI taxonomy): domain Eukaryota; kingdom Metazoa; phylum Chordata; order Testudines; family Cheloniidae; genus Caretta; species Caretta caretta. Next base: position 68,933,490 of record NC_134214.1, on the reverse strand, counting down.
AGTAAAGAACAATGGGTACACACATTCTGTAATTACACCCCTCCATACATATATGTGTGTGTTTGTCTCTCTCTCTCTTTTTATATATATATTCATTCATACATCAATTGAAAACTTCAAGACATGCGTGAACTGCACCACCTTATTTCTGTAAAGCTTTTCACCCTTTTCTCTATTTCCTCCTGACTGTGGGTTGTGCTCATTCATAGCATCATATCTAAAGGCTACGTCTATACTACACAAAGCTTTCAGCGGCATATAGTGTACGCGTAGCTACATGTGGCAGTGAAAAGTGCACCATGCCCACACTGCGGTGTGTGCTTACATGTGTTAGAAGAGGGGAGGCAGCAGAGAAAGGCTTCAGTCTTTCACTGCAGTAAGGAATGGCTCTGGCAGTGGCCAGAAAGCCTGAGCCTTTCCCCTGCTCCTGGAGCCTTTCCCTGTGGAGGAGAAGGGCTCAAGCAGTGGACAGCTGCCAGAGGCTTTCCCTGCTCCGTATGTATTTCCTTGCAGAGGAGATGGGCTCCAGCAGTCGGGAGCTGGCAGGCTTTCCCTGCTGCCTCCTCAGAGCTGGAACCTTTTGTGATGAGAAGAAGGGATCTAGCAATGGGGAGCTGCTGGAGTCTTTCCCCACTGCCAGAGTTTCTTCCTGTTGAGGGAAAAGGCTCAAGCAGCGGGAGGCAGTGGCACAATACACTGACAGGAGATATGGCTTGGGCCAGTAGAGACCGGGTAGACTATGTACTCCAAGTACAGACCCACACTCTTCAGGTGTGTCTTTACTGGCTTAATCCATGCCCCACTATCAACACTGCTATTTATACCCACTACATGCGGCCAAAATAATCCTGCAGCATAGATGCACCTTTAGGTGTAGATTGTCAGCTATCCAGAGGCAGTGTCTTATCTGTGTTGTAAAGTACCTAGCATACATTTATGGGTGATATAGAAGTAAACTAACAACAACAGTTAATGGAGTTGAAATAATCTCTTACATCCAAAATACCCAAAAGGCATACATGTAACCACAACCCAAAAATGTGGGGGCTACAAGGTGAGTTATATGGACCTGAAAGTTGGGAGGAACAAGGACCTGGCCAGTTTTTAACCAGGCTGGTCAGTTTTTGTACTGCCTTGATTGTTAAAAGATTTAATGTGCTCGGTTTTTGTTTTTTTTCCCCCACTTGGGACACGTTAGCATGCACTTCACACCAGGGTAGTCTGGACTGTGGCACCGTGTTAGGATAAGGTATGAAAAATAATGAAACAGCAACAAAAACACACATGTGTGTATCTGTAAAATGTCAAACATTTTAGTAATAATTAGCTATTGTTGGCACTAAGACACTTTTTTGTTGGTGGGAGGTTGGCCAACGGCTGCTTTTGCTCTGTCTCAGAGGTGGCAACTGCAGCTGCCTCCATAAAGAAATTCTGTTTCCCCCCTTCCAGAAGCCTCTGCCTCAAATCAGTAGGAGCATGTCCTACATTTATTCCATTCTATTGTGTATCTGCATGTGTTGGGCCATTTGCCCCAAGCATGTGTCTATGCATGGCAGGGTTCTGTCAGAAGTTCTGTGGGCACTTCATACAACATGGGACCATTACCTTCCCCACATGCAGGTGGAACTTCCCTGCACATTTTTCAGGAGTTTGGCAGATGGGAAAATTTCCCCAACACAAATTTATGGGCATACGCAAATATGCAAAGTAGTGCACTATAATTGCACAGAGCTAAGAGCTCCAAATTTTCTCTCCAGTATATGGCAGCTCCCATGCACATATAAAATTCTATGTTACCTCTGGACCCCATGTCACCTCCGTTCTCCACTATTATATGTTGCCACTCAGTGACTCCCCATGCTCTCTTTTCACCCTTCTAACAGCACCTTCTTCCAGTTGGTGGGAGCCCTTTGCTCCAGATCTGTGAAGAAGATTATTCCTCCCAATGTCGTCAGCAGGAGGGAAGCTGGACTCTGCCCTGTGGTTTCACCTGCTGACCAAATCTGACACTTCATCTGCCTGTCAGCTGGCCAGCGCAATCTCTGCTCACCTGCTGCCAGGGAGAGGGAGAGGGGAAGAATGGAACCTGTGGCTGCAAACAGTAGCCCTTTTGGGACTGGAAAAATGGCCTTCCCATTTCCTCCCTCACATTCTCTCCACCAGAGGCTCAGTTTGGTGCGGGGAAGGGCTGGAATTTAATACACAGACCATTAAGTTAATACAAAAGACATTTGGCTGAGACTCTTGGACTATCTTATATCAATCATATCCTTCATCTCCCATTGGAGCAAGAAATAATAATAGGCCACTGTTGGAGGCAGGGTCTCTGACAGAATCAATCAATGCTCTGCTCAGCTAGAATTTCTGCCAGCACCTGTTCCTGAGTACCACTTACCACCAGATATATATTTCAGGTGTGTGCTTTGATTATCCATTCAGAAGTCTGTGTCTATGCCCCTACCGTTCATGAAATACATCTCCATGGGTAATCAGGTTCCACAGAGATATGGGATAGAGAGCAGCTGCCTTAGTTACAGTGTTTGATTTCATTCTACTCAGGTGAGGTTTTCCCAGCTTTTACAAACTTGCTAAAATAGCAGAAAACTTCCTGCACTGTCTGAATTAAGAATTTTTAACATCTTGGACGTCGCAGAATCTGTGAAAAGCAAGTGGAAGCAGCTGGCAAAATAAAGCTTTTTGCATTTGGTGCTGCCAGTAATGTCTGGATAAGACAAATCCTCCTCTCATTTACTCCAAATTTCTGAACAGTGTGATTCCACTGATTGCAGAGGAATCATTCCAAATGTAACTGATAGCAAAATTTGGCCCTTTAGGCTTAATCATGGGCCAGAATTGGAATATGCCTGTCTCTAATGTATTATTATTCTAAATCCTAGCACACACATTCCTGTCCAAAATGTACAAATAGAAAAACTGATGTGTGTATTTTGAGATTTTACAAATTCTCTCATTTCATACAAAAAGAGATATAGCACTACAAAATGTAGTATCTATGAATGTACAGTCCCAACAAAAGTCAAGGAAATTGTGTCTGTCAGAGATGCAATGGTGATGGGAAGCAAACTGAATGATGGCCAAAAAAACAATGTTCAAGAAAAAATATTTTTGACTTCCTATTCACCCTGAAACAAATGCTAATATATTAAAGGTAGATAAAAGTGAGACACGAACATTCTTACAGAAGAAGACACCAAATCTCTTTCCAAAAGCAGTTCAGTAATTAGGGCACTTCAGGCACTGACCCACTTAAAAATCAGAATAAACAAACTTATTTTCATCCCTTCAGGCTGGGATGCATGTCAGTGTTTGTAAAGTGTTATGTAAATGTCTAGTACAATATTATTTTTAATAATGAAATAATTCCAATTCTGTGCACAAGTCACAGCTGTTAAGAGACTAGATCTCTTCTAGGTTTCGGCCCTAGACAGTGCACATGAAGCAGGCTCCAAAGCAGCAGCAGCATGGCCTCACTGGACAAGCTTCCAGTCAGATCAGAATGCGGAGACATCTTCAAAATTCTCCTTAACTGAGGCTGGTTCTTGAGAGGTGCTGAGCAATTTCAATGCAAATGGTCTTTAGTGGCAATTGCAGCTGCTCTGAACCTTGCAGGATCAGGCTATTCGTGAGTACACACTTTTGGCTAAGGCCAGTTAAAGTGGACTGAGACCTTGAGCCCCTTGTCTCATTTTTGCAGAGTTACTGCGGTGTCAGGTTTGTTACACAGATCACATCTCTTCTCTCAGGAAATTTTGACAGTCTTCCTGTGAAAAATGAAATATTTATTTTCTCCCATAATGGCAACTCAATTTGCGATAATCCAGTATTTAAGACAGGTAGCAAAATGATTCACTGGCTTAGCTGGATTAATAGCAGCATCACATTTAGCCCTGGTCGACACTGGGCGGGGTAGGGAGGGGAGAATCGATCTAAGTTACGAAACTTCAGCTATGTGAATAACATAGCTGAAGTCGATGTACTTAGATCGACTTATCATGGTGTCTTCACCATGGTGAGTCGACTGCTGCTGCTCCCCCGTTGACTCCACCTGCGCCTCTTGTGGTGGTGGAGTACAGGAATGGACGGGAGAGCGCTCAGGGGTCAATTTAGACTAGATGCGATAAATCAATCCCTCCTGGATAGACTGCTGCCTGCCGATCCGGCGAGTAGTATAGACATACCCTTAGAAAGCAGCTGATTTAGGCAAGGGAAACCCGTTTCTTTTGCATCATTTTATGGCAAAATATAATCTGGGAAATACACCTGAAATGAAAAATGAAAGAAAACAAAAAATCCCTCAGACCAATCTTTAAAAAGTCCTATTTTAAATAAGCTGGGGCTGCACCCTACTCTATTTAAACTAACGAGAGTAGAAGCAGGCCCCTAGCTCTTCTCGTTCTATTAGCATGTTGTGCCCAACCTTATTCAGCACAAAGGTCATCACCCTCCAGATAACTAAGAAACAGATTATATTCAAGAAGAAAGTAAAAATTGAAGACACTAAAACCTACAGCTTTATTCACTGATTTTTGGCCAGTTTAAGGTCTGGTGAAATAGCTTATGAGGCCAGTAAAGCATGAGTCTCATGTGTAGGCAATCAACTCAAAGTGAGCTCAGCTTCTTAGTGACTGAAAATAGTTACCATCACTGATCTGTGCAAAATAACTTCTGTGATTTCAGATTGGTTCTTACAGGACACAATGACAAGATGACCATTACAATTTCCTTGCTTTTTTTTCATGTTTCAAAAGGGATATGAAAGCTATGCCATTTGCAGAATAGGCATCAAAATTTAACCACTGGCATATATTCAGAGGTGGTCTTTACTTCCCAGGATAGGGGTGAGTCATATTGGCCAATAACAACCCTTCTGCCTTTCCAACAAAGTCCAGTCACTACGACTATCTATTGTAAACTTTCATAAATACTAGGTATGCTTTACATTTAAAAAATGAATGTAAAATTTGATACGAGTTTTAATATTTCTTGTGAATAGCATAGAGAACATATTGATTCAGTCAATGGGCTGTTCACTGTCAGAATTTCAAGTACTCTCACTGAATTTATATGAGCATTCATAATTATATGGACACAAATGTGGTGGCTCATTCATTTCCCCAAAGCATTACTTAGGGCTCATCTACACAGTGTTTTTGTATTGCTGTATTTAATTTAGCAACTGATACACTTAATGCAGTATAACTCTCTGGTGGGGATGCAAATTATACCTCTATAAAGATGCTTATATAGGTATGACTTATTCCCATATAAGAAACTTTTTACTGGTGTAACTGCAACCACTTTATAGAGTTCTACAACTTTAACCATTTTGGTTTCTAAACTGATTGTGCTTGGACCAACTCTTCGGAGTATTACCAGCTGGAAGCATAGTTTAGATTAAGTTCAGATCATCAGCCTGTTACTGCTACCACTTAAGCATCATAATTTGAAATACACAGACAAGAGTTCCCAGTGCCATCTGAGCTATCATTTTTGCTAAATAAAGTCTCTCTGCTATCCACCTTTTTCTTATTCATTATCTTTCTAATGGCATTATGAACTCTGAATTTGTCCTCTTCTGACTGAGACTTCCATGAAAGAGATCCCAGGCAGCTTGGCAGGTACAGTGCATATGGTTTTCACCAGCAGTACCAATGAATTATTACAAAGACTGTCCCTGCGTAAAAATATTGGCAAAACATGTCTTTAAATCAACTTCATCTCTCCACCACACCAAGTGCCTCGGCCCATCATTACCTCAAACCTATTGTTGTAGGGCCTCTGCCACTACCTTCCTGTTGCTAACTGTGGCACAATAAGTGTGCCTGCCTCAGTTTCCCCTTCTGTTTGCCCAAGAAATAGCCCACAAGGGCTTTCCAAGTATATATAGACCTTGAAGGGTTCATTTATTGTAGAAACCCCATGTACATAAACCATAACAAAAGTCCCACAACCCAGAATTCTCCAGCAAATTCCAAACCTTTCATTCAATCTTCAAGTCTCAACAATCCATCAACACACCAAATAAGGCACAGGCTCACCAGTGCAGTTCCAGTACAGCTCTGATGTATATTACCACAGTTCATCCCCCCCACCACAGACACACAGCCTTCGGCACTCTCTGGCCTTCTGGCTTCACTCTCTTCACTCAGAGAGCCAGTGGGCATCTCCCTTTGCTGCTCTCAGACTTCAGCCATCCCCGTCTTCTCTGGCCATGGTTGTCTGGCTCAGGAACGTCAGCAGGCTAGCCCTTCCACTGGTCTGCTAGCCCTTAACCCTTTTCAACCATCCAGCACTGGCTCTGTAGCTCAGGAAGCTAGCCACCTCCGCTGTATCCTTACAATTCCTCCCTCTTTCCAGGGAGGCCCTGCAGCATTCCCCAAATACATCCACCAGTTTTCTGACCTCCAGCAGCTCTCACATGACAATCTCCTGACTGACCGTCTCTGGTTGTGTACACAGCTCCAGTGTTCTCTCTGAAAACCCAGTTAGGAGGCACCTGAAGAGTCACACGGGCACTGGGCCCCATTCCCTCTGAACAGGGCCAATCACTATGTGACATCTATACTGCAAAGTATTTTTAAAATGTGATTTTATTTAATCCATGGGATCTTGAGTCATTAACATTCTACCATTTTTTGTAGAATCACAGAAATAGGCTACTAAGCATACTAGCCTGCACCACTCCCTTTTCAGCCAATTCAGGATTGATCCCCAAAATATATTTAGTAGCATGTTATAGAATGTAGTGCTAATCAACCTGAACAATATGATATGAAATGAAATGAGGTTTATGGGTTGAAAGAATTTGTTGAAATTGATATGAATTCATGAGATATTGACTGAATCTACATTGACCTGAATCTGTATTTTATGGCTAAAAAAGTTTTGTCCAAAAACTTCTCCCAGCTCTAGTCCTGCTGTAAACATTGGAGCCAGAATATCTTTTAAAAGTAAAGACTCACAGAGCAGAACATACTCTGCAGGTTTACAACCTGTTTATTGTGAACATGTTTGTACAATATTGTTAGCAGTTATAAGTGGATGGACCTCTAGAATGTTACTTATTGCTTTACATTAAGAATCCTTACACCTGGCTGGGGAGTGGTTGATGCAGTTTCTTGCCCCAATAAGCAGATTATTTTATGCTTCAAAAAGTAAGACCTAAAAATGTCACTGATAGAGCTGGATTTTAAAGCTTGAAATATGACAGCCAGAACATATTGGGTCTGATCTGAAATTTAATCTGAAATATCAATCAGATTTTCTCCCACAAGGAAAGAGAGCACCAAGATTGCCTTTCAAGAGTAAGCTTCTTTTCCCTGCCTTGATTCTTAGATTTGATGGCCTTATCTGTTTCTGTTAACTTCATTGGAATGGCTCACCTGAATTGGAAAACTCATCTGGGTACTATTTTCCACTTCCACAAGAGACTGTGTTGCGCTCAACTTTTCTTCTTTTTAACATAATGACTTGTCTTCCAAAAAGCCACATTTCTTATTTGTTTACTGACAGCACCTAGTGGTTAAAATGGAGGGAATGGGAAAGAGGCTTGCAGCAGAGGAAAGACTTAAAAAACACTACATTTTTAATCAATCATCTGGCTACTAGCCTAAGAGGAGAGGATCTACAACAACAAAATCATCATGATTGTGGCAATAATTCATGCCTACTTGCATAAAAATAAATCTAAAACCTTTTTCCAAAACATTGAACTAAATACTTTGAGCTTCTAAAGAGAAAATTCATGCAGAGAAGTTTTTCACATTTATGCATCTCTGCAACTTCTGATTCCATTTTGAAATCTCAAAATCCTGTTCTTATGAGATTCCCATCCCAAATGTGAAGGCCTGAAAGGATCAGAAAAAGCAAGGCTCGGTACTGAATATCTGAAGTTTATGAATGACATTCTGGTCCCATTCTAATCAGTGAGAATTTTGCCATTGACTTTAATAGGATCAAGATTTCATCCTTTCAGTTTTGTGTATTGCATTACATTAATATAAGTATGACAGCACATGCTAGCTTTAAAATATGCATTGTACACTTGGGCAAATTCATCCCTTATGTTAACTCCATAATTTTGCTATTTTTACACACAGGCCTATCAAGAGAAAAAAAGCTTGTCTATTATTAAGAGGAAAAGTAATTTTGTTAATTTGCTTTTTCAGATCACTTAAAAATGACAACTTCTAAAGGACAAAAATTAAATACCTCCAAGATAGGTTCCTAGCACCTTAAAATTCCTCCTGCCCTGCTGAATACATTCTATTGAGTAATATGAAGTTTCTTTTAAAGACACTTCCCTTCTGCAGATCTGAAGAAATGTTAAGAGGCAAATATTATATTCCAATAGAGTACTTACTAGATAGGATTTTACAGTATTAGACATACTGGCTGCGTAAATGAAGCACTTTTGATTAATTACCTATATAGTAATGATAGCATGTATGCTTGCGGGAAGATACAGTTAAACAAGTCATCAAACACCTAAGTTCAAAAAATAAATAGCAGAACTAAACCTCCTCTCACGTTTATACCGAGAACATCTAGAAACTATTTACAAGTCAGGAAATCTTAATGTAATCACTTGGCCCCAATCACACATTGGAAAACACTATAAGAGGTCTGATATTTAAAGAGAGCAAAACTTCAACCAAAACATTCTTTCAAAACATCCAATAACTTAAGAAAAGCAGGAGTTTGGATCCCAAGTTCAGTAATGTGGTGTACTGAAAACTATTAAAATTGTAAGGTATCGCTTTAAATTCTCAGGTTTTTTCACTGGTCCAGCTTGTAGGCTGGGGGTTCTGTGAGGAGAGCATATATTCTGAGCCAGAGTCAATCAGCACAGACAAAAGTGGGATGAGTTATGCCTCTTTGGTTTTAAGGAGCAGCCTGCTTTGTATCTCTATGTTTTGGGGTTCTTGTGCATTATCATTCTGAATTCTAAGAAATAAAGTAGTGTAATGTTGTGACCTTCAGCAAAAATATTTTGTTTATGTAAGTTCTCTGTGAGTACAAAACACATGATACCAATGATACTAATACCAAGCTTGTGTAGGTGAAAATCCAGATCCAATCTGTGTGTCCCAGACGTACATACAACCACCCACCACCACCAAAAACAAAGAAAATGAAAAGAGAAATGGGTAACTGAAATGATAATGACTTCTTGTTGTGATCTTTGTGATCATGCAACCTATGTTTCTCCAGTGTACTCAAGAGGGTATATGGGTATATGCAGCAAGCATCCTCATTCTCTCTGAAATAATTACCATGTAGCTTCTAGTCTTGTTCTAGATTATGATGTTTGGAAGCAGGGATTCATCTTTAGAAACTCTACTGTGTTGGGCACAGACAAAATATAACTTTATCTCTACATTTGTTGCAGAAATTGATTACTTTTCCAACTAGACTATCATCACAGCTGGTCGAAAGTTATCCCTGGAAAAAGTTTACAAGAGAAAACTGGATTAAAACATTTTGCCAATTGGGAAAGGGCTACCTTCTCTGCCCTTTGGATACCATGAACAGTCTAGACGCTTCAGCATTTGAAAGACCCATTGTGTTATTTATTGGGTCCCCTCCACCAATTCATCAGTACAGCTTTGCTCAGCAACATACCAAGTGAACTTAGACCTCTCCCTTAGCCCTCTCTCCAGGAAGGAAGAGGAAAGGTCTCCTGATCATATATCCAGTATACCCTGCTAAACTCCTCCCCTTGCACTTCCTTCCTCTTCTTTGATTGTTCCCTGCTGATGAGTTGATTGCTCTCATTAGGTTCCCAGCCTCCTGCCTAATTAAACTTTGAGCACCCAGCTCCCAATTAAGTCCATGCCAAGGAGACATAAGTAGTGCCTTAGTGACCAGAGTGCTGGATCAACTCTAGGGACTTTGTCACACCAAAAGTGTCTGCTTTTGATAGAAAGTATTTGGTTTTCTTATGAAAAGTCAAAAAATTTCCTCTGACAAATAGTTTTGACCTGCTCCAATAATTATGTAGAGATTACTGTTCCCCCTTCTACTTCTGCGCAAAGAGGATTCTTCCCCAATGCACACAGAAAGCTTATGTATGCAGGCAGGCAGAGAGAGAGAGAGAAGAATTTTTCAAACAGCTCTAGGCATTCTACTTTGCACATTAATGGCAGTAGGAGTATAAGCTTAAGATTGAGTCTACCTAGCCTAGGCTTGGACATTGAGTGCCAGACTGATTAGCATCTCAAATCACTGAAGAATGGCTATGCCACAATGGGAAGGCTTTCCCTTCTCTAACAAACATATATATTTAAAAAAAAAATCCTACCAAACAAGATACTGCTCCACTACAAAATGTTCTCCCTTTGAGGAGAGGATAATGCCAAAACATATGTGATAGTTGTGTAGTCATACTGCTTAATACACTATTGGAAGGAGTTGAAATACTATGGTGGTGAGTGTGCTTTAAGAACCTATACAGAAGAGAATTCAGGGTCACTGATGGAAGCTTAGATCATGTACTTTGCAGGCAGTAGTGGGAGAGAGAGGGAAGAGAATATAAGAAATGTTAAGGATACAATTTGGTCACAGATTCAGTGACTTTAACAGAGCTCAGAGTAGCGGCCGTGTTAGTCTGTATCCTCAAAAAGAAAAGGAGTACTTGTGGAACCTTAGAGACTAACAAATTTATTTGAGCATAAGCTTTCATGAGCTACAGCTCACTTCATTGGATGAATGCAGTGGATGCATCTGATGAAGTGAGCTGTAGCTCACGAAAGCTTATGATCAAATAAATGTTAGTCTCCAAGGTGCCACAAGTCCTCCTGTTCTTTTTGCGGATACAGACTAACACGGCTGCTACTCTGAAACCTGTCATTATGCAAAGCACTGAATTTAGCCGTATGGAGTGGAAATCTATCAACTTCATGAAAAAACTCTTACAGATACAGACAGACATCATCTTCCTTTCCAAATGCAAACAGATGGACATCATACCAAAAGGACTGATGGTAAAAAATCCATTACAATCTACATACCACGCAGACTATGCTGACAGCTTGTGCCACACACTCTCAAAGAAACTGCTTTTCCACTGCATGCATCTGATGAAGTGAGCTGTAGCTTATGCTCAAATAAATTTGTTAGTCTCTAAGGTGCCACAAGTACTCCTTTTCATTTAACAGAGCTCTGTGACTTTTTCAGGTTCAGCTTCAGCCCCCGGTAGCGGGGCTCCAAATTCAGCTTTAGCCTCACCGTGAACATACCCTGATTTTTTCCTTTTTTCCCCATGACTGTTCCATGAATTTCCTTAATTGTACTGTGACCAAATAGTATCCATAGTTGTTATTTTACCAAGAAGATATTGTTCAGCCGAGAAGAAACCGAAGAGTCCATCTGTCCAACATATTTCACTATACACATACATTGGAACTCAGGGTAGGGTGAAGATCAAGGATTTCTTCAGTTAGGGAGCCCTTAACAGTACAACAATAATGGGTATGAATGTTAACTAGTAGCGCTTAAAAAAAGGAACAGAATAACAATCCTAATATCCAAATATATGATTTTTTAAAAATTATGAGATAGAAAATTGGACTGGGTCCCAAAGCCATGCATCTTCCCTTAAAGAGGTTCATGGGAGATTTAAGAGAGTAGGAACTCCTCTCCCATACAAGGATGGAGAGGAGAAGGGAATTTAAGGGGTGGGGATGTGAGAGGGCCATTACAAACACGGGATCTTGCGATGTGCAAAAGGTAGGAAGCAAAATTTTCTTCTGTAAATCCCAGTGCAGAAGTGTATTTCCTTCTTTATGTCCTCGCTCATTGGGATAGCCAGTCTTCTGAGAGTATGTAGGCCTATGCTATAGCCAGCCTACACTTGGTTGCTTTGGGGTCCCATAAGGCCACTTGCTTTTTCCCCCTTCAGCTAGTACTTTCATGTGTCTGCAATTTCATTATAAATGGCTATTGTAATTTATTATGGGGTAAAATTTGGCACCAAAGATTCTGCTCATTTATCATTTTGTTCATCCATTTCAGCTATAACACAAGAGGGTAGGAAAGTAGAGTTTTTAGGTTTCTATAATTCAATTAACAACTTTTATAAAAATCAAATTTTGTAGCCAATTAGTCTATAATGGAAACAAATTTCCTTTTGGTATGTGGGAAAAAGTTATGTAATATCTGAAATATTGATATTTTAATTGTCTGTAGTACATGATTAGTGTATTTCCTCCTACTATGTTTTGTGAACATCAGAATTACATAATTATGCATTATAATACCCGATTACATATATTTACCGTAATTACAGAATCACATGCAATTACATGAATTATCCAAACAATAGACCATATGAAAAACAAGAAGGTTTTCACAAATAACATTATGCTTCTGAGCAAAGTAAAAAAGGGATTTGGCATTAGCATTAAAGCTGCACTACCAAAACACAAAGCAGCACCATTCTACCATGTTTTGTCCAAGTACTGAAAGCTTTTAAACTTGATTATGAAGGTGGTGTACTGTGCAATATTTTGGGATATATATATATACATATATTCAAATAATGTATGTAAGTTTAGAGCTATATAATAAACACATTAGACTAACTAGAGATGAAATCTACTAGGTACACCGGGTAAAATGTTCAATAGTGCTCAAAAGAGCACTTAGGAGCCTAAGTCATTTAAGCACTTTTGAAAATTTTACTCACAGTGATCAATGTAAAAATAATGAAAACAACCTAGCAATGCATTGCGAAAGTTTTCTAAAGTTAAGTCCACAGAGATTATTTCCTTAGTTTACAGTACATGCCTATCCATCAATCCCGAATCAAAACACCTCTAAAAGAGCTCCTAGGTGTTATCATCTATTTTGTTTTGTAGGTCTCTGCATGGCTCTTCAATTGTCCAAAATGAGGAACAGACTGACAACAAAGTGCAAAGCTCTGTGTATTAAATAGGTGGCTGCTCTGAATGTCAAGTCACTTTGACTCTTATGGAAAATGATCTCTCTCGCCTTTATTTATTAATTAATTATTATTATTATTATTAAAGTAGAGGTGTATATTTTGGGTGAGGGGTGCAGAAGCAACACATTTGGTAGTGCACCTTATCCCTTCTCCTAAAACGAAAACCATCATCACTCAAGGAAGCTAGTGTGAAAGCAGGGAGGGCATTGGGAGGTTGGGGTGCTGAGGTGTCCTGTACTCTTCTCCTCCCCTTGCCTCTGAAAACACACAACCCCAATTTCGCCCTCAATATCATTTAATTTAAAGTGATTATTTCCGCCCTGCATGTAAGGGTCATAGCTACACACTAGGAATAGTAAGGCAAGATTCTTTATGCTTCCCCTACCCCCTTGAATGTGGGTCAGTCCTGTAGTGTAAGTCACAGTTCGAGTAAAAGTAGTTCAGTCTCCATACCCATGCACTCTCTGACCATTCTATGAAAAGGGTGAAAATTAGAGCAAGGAAGACACCAGTAATTCTTCCATTCTACTCCATACTGTTAAGGCTTCAGCTGGAGTATTGTGTCCAGTTCTGGGTGACACATTTCAGGAAAGATGTGGACAAATTGGAGAAAGTCCAGAGCAGAGCAACAAAAATGATTCAAGGTCTCGAAAACATGACTTAGGAGGAAACTGGATTTGTTTATTCTGGAGAAGAGAAGACTGAGGGGGGACATAACAGTTTTCAAGTACATAAAAGGTTGTTGCAAGAAAGGAGGAGGAAAAATTGTTCTCTTTAACCTCTGAGGATAGGACAAGAAGCAATGGGCGTAAGTTGCAGTGAGGGAGGTTTAGGTTGGACATTAGGAAAAAAACCTAACTGTCACGGTAGTCAAGCACTGGAATAAACTGCCTACAGAGGTTGTGAAATCTCAGTCATTGGAGGTTTTTAAGAGCAGTTTAGATAAATACATGTCAGGGATGGTGTAGATCAGTGTTTTTCAACAGCCGGTCCCTGAGACCTCCCTGACATGGTTTAGGAAGGCAGTAAGCCAGTTTCTGATATCAAAATATTGAGAAACACTGGTCTAGATAATACTATGTCCTGCCTTGAGTGCCAGGGACTGGACGAGAAGACCTCTTGAGATTCCTTCCAGTCCTACACTTCTATCATTCTATGAAAACAAAAAAAATTGAAAATCTCTGTGAAAGGGGATGAAGCTCTGGCTGCCTCTGATCTGCCTCACCATACACCATGAAAACCCAGACAACTGGGGAGCCTACCAGGTGAGCTGCCAAGGATCTGGGTGGGCAAGCTGGCAGGAAACCAGGAAGGTTTCCATCAGAATCCTGCTGGGTTTCCAAAGGAACTTTGTTAGAAATTGCCAATTCATCAAAATGATCCCTGGAGACATTTTGATTTCAACAAAAACTGATTCATCTGAATTTTTCAAACCAGCTCCTCATTTCATATAGGCGCTGGATAGCTACCACACAGTAACAAATTTAGGTTGGTAATTACCAATGTTAATTACATATGAAGTGGAAACCTGCTCAATAAAGTTTCTATATCCCATTATGCACCCCTCAGTCACACCGTCTTCACTCTATCATCCAGCCATGACAAACCTAGCTGATATTACTCATGTGGAAATCAAGAGTTGAGGCAGAATTTCCGCTCCTCCATTCTACCTAGCAATATGACTGCTGCATCAAGAATGGTAAACTAAAACATTATTTAAATGGGATAGCTGACAAGACTGGAGAGGACTTCAGCAGCTGCCAACACAGCATGATTAACAGGCACTTGGTACTTCAATATTCAGACCTATTTGTTAAAGCTATTCACTTAAAGGAAGAGTTTCTATTGTTTGAAGGTGGATGGGTGCACTGTCTGGATGGAGGATCCCAAACAAGATCCCCCCATCTGGACATGACTTTTTCCTAGACACTTTTGTGATGGAATGACACTAGCAAAGTGTGTCTGGGGAAGTCCTGACAGAAGAGCTACTTTTCTGGATGAAGATGTAGAACATGGATGTGACCCCCCCCCCCCCCCACACACACACACACTATAATTCTGAAAATGAAGCTACCTTTGTGAAATATTTGGTATAGCTTTCGCCATCATAATCTGGAGGAGTCTAAATACTTGTCAATAGAATAGAATAGGAACATAGTATTCTCTGTCAATATCCACTCATTTTCACCCATGCTTGGAATCCAGACTGTTCAAAAACTGTGGCAAAACAGCATGTGCAATAAATAGAGTGAAATAGATGAAAGATGTAGTTGGAATTGCCTTTCTTGTGCTATTTTACAGTATACTGTACCTTTTACTTTTTTATGTATCAATAGTTTAATACAAGGATTGAATTTGTTGCTGATGCATGAAGAAACACTGGTAGATGACAACAGTGCAATTTTAAAAAAATTAATCAGTCCTTTTTTCAATTAAAGTTTTTTAAAATGGCAAATTAACCAAATTTGAGTTATTTGTATTAGAAAATATCTCACAGCCAAACTGACCATTCAATTCAAACTCAATATTTAGAAATTCAATATTTCACCTGACAATTAGCAAACACAGGTCCCAGTTCTGCAAGTGCCGTGCTGACAGACTGCTGCACTTGTAGTGAGCTTCAATGATTCAATAGCTCTCCATAGGGACATAAGGTTCCACAATTCACATTGGAAAAAATTAGAGTTATGGAACATATCAAGACCATGAAAAATCTGCAC
This sequence comes from Caretta caretta, assembly GCF_965140235.1. Lineage (NCBI taxonomy): Eukaryota > Metazoa > Chordata > Testudines > Cheloniidae > Caretta > Caretta caretta. The sequence goes on along the minus strand of NC_134214.1, from coordinate 68,917,803 downwards.
AAAGTAATAATGGAGGAAGACAACAATCTGTTTCAGTAACTGGAATATGTTATACATTTTTATTCAAGGGGAAAAAAAAACATTAACTCAATTAAACTTAAAAAAGACATAGCTGTTGGGATCAGCTTTAATAAGTGTTGCTTCTGTTCTTTACCTGAACTGGCCCTTTGTTACTCAAAAAACTTTTTTATTGCAGGTAGCACACTTAACTGTTCAGAGATTCAGTTGCAGAAAAGTTTGACTTAACCTCCTTAATTATGCTGTTCTCATGCTACCTTTTTATTTAGTGAATGACAGCACTGCTGAAGGTTTAATGAGCTGTGAATGACTATACAAAATGTATGGGATCACAAATCTTGCTGTTGGTAATTTACATGAACAGTTACACCTAAGTGCCAGATCTGTGTCATGATCCATTGCTAATATACTCTGCACACTCTCTCTCACAAAGTCTGGTTGGGATACAATTATTTTTAAGTCAAGTCTACAAACGAAACCTGTCCATTCTGGTTTTCCTCTAGCTGAATCACTCTCCAGTACACAGGAAGAGTGCACTATATCTGGAGATTAGAGTGAACTCCCTTCGGTTTTAACATTTAGAATATTTGATATTTCTCTACTGAATAAGCCTTCTAGCACATTAAGGGCTGTTTTGATTTGTTTAAAAGAATATTTCCATGTAATCTACTGGAGCAGATTCAGCTCAGGGGTATGGTGGCTGCCACTGTTGCTTTTGCAGTGTGCGGGGAAGGGGCCTTTCAGGAAGCCAATATGCTGATATTTATGGTAGCCATCTACTAGTTTATAGAATCACATCACTGAAAGAGCTGAAAAGGCAGTAAACAACTTCAATTGAGCTAGCTTCTATAGTAAATCTCAAAATGGCATTTAATCTTATTAATTAAGAGAAGTTCCTGAACTGCAACTCAAGAGACCTGGGCTCCATTCCCAGCTCTACCAGTGATTTGGTGTGCAAGACCTCAGGGAAGTCACTTCACCATTCTGGGCCACTGTTTCCCCTTCCATCCTCCATATGACTTGACTATTTTAATCAGCCTTTTTGAGACAAGGACTGGTTCGCACTATGACCTTGCCTAGACTAGAATTTAAAAGGTACGTCATTACACTGACTTATCTAGTTCAGTCTAACTAACATCTTCTAAAGTTTGAATCAAGACAAAGCAATTATATGTTAGTGTGTGCTAAAGTGGTCAAGTTAGAAACTAGTCTCCCCTGTAAATTTTAACATGACCAATTTAGTACATGATAAAAGCATAATTGCTTTGTCTTGACTGGAGCTTAAGAAGATTTTATTGTTTAGTGTTGTCAAGGTTCCTCCCCCACTCTGAACTCTAGGGTACAGATGTGGGGACCTGCATGAAAAACCTCCTAAGCTTATCTTTACCAGTTTAGGTCAAAACTTCCCCAAGGTACAAAATATTCCACCCGTTGTCCTTGGACTGGCCGCTACCACCACCAAACTAATACTGGTTACTGGGGAAGAGCTGTTTGGACGCGTCCTTCCCCCCAAAATACTTCCCAAAACCTTGCACCCCACTTCCTGGACAAGGTTTGGTAAAAAGCCTCACCAATTTGCCTAGGTGACTACAGACCCAGACCCTTGGATCTTAAGAACAATGAACAATCCTCCCAACACTTGCACCCCCCCTTTCCTGGGAAATGTTGGATAAAAAGCTTCACCAATTTGCATAGACCCAAACCCTTGGATCTGAGAACAATGAAAAAGCATTCAGTTTCTTACAAGAAGACTTTTAATAAAAATAGAAGTAAATAGAAATAAAGAAATCCCCCCTGTAAAATCAGGATGGTAGATATCTTACAGGGTAATTAGATTCAAAAACAGAGAACCCCTCTAGGCAAAACCTTAAGTTACAAAAAAGATACACAGACAGAAATAGTTATTCTATTCAGCACAATTCTTTTCTCAGCCATTTAAAGAAATCATAATCTAACACATACCTAGCTAGATTACTTACTAAAAGTTCTAAGACTCCATTCCTGGTCTATCCCCGACAAAGACCAGCATATAGACACACAGACCCTTTGTTTCTCTCCCTCCTCCCAGCTTTTGAAAGTATCTTGTCTCCTCATTGGTCATTTTGGTCAGGTGCCAGCGAGGTTACCTTTAGCTTCTTAACCCTTTACAGGTGAGAGGAGCTTTCCCCTGGCCAGGAGGGATTTCAAAGGGGTTTACCCTTCCCTTTATTTTTATGACACGCCCCCCAAATCTCAGCTAGGGTGAAACACTGGCTGGGATTTCTTCCTCTAGGAAAAACAGAGTTAATAAGACACATGCATCTCTAAATATACTACCAAGTACATAAAGACTAACAATATTTTCCACATCTCAAGGACGATTTTAACCAGTTGATTCTGGGAAACTTTCACGGGAGGGTGCATCAGCCACTTTGTTAGAAGTTCCTGAGATGTGTTGTATGTCGAAATCAAAATCTTGGAGAGCTAAACTCCACCGAAGAAGTTTTTTGTTAGTTTCCTTGACGGTGTGAAGCCACTTCAGTGCAGCATGGTCGGTTTGCAGGTGGAAACGCCGTCCCCAAACATATGGGCGTAGCTTTTCCAGAGCGTAGACAATGGCATAACATTCTTTTTCAGTAACTGACCAGTTGCTTTCCCTCTCAGACAGTTTTTTGCTGAGAAACACTACAGGGTGGAATTCTTGATCAGGTCCTTTCTGCATGAAAACTGCTCCCCCACCACGCTCGGATGCATCTGTGGTTACTAGGAACGGTTTGTCAAAGTCTGGGGTCCTTAGTACAGGGTCAGACATGAGTGTCGCTTTAAGCTTGTTAAAGGCCTTCTGACACTTTCCGGTCCACTGAACAGCATTTGGCTGTTTCCTTTTGGTTAGGTCTGTCAGTGGGGCAGCGATTTGGCTGTAGTGCGGTACAAATCGTCTGTAATAACCGGCCAAGCCTAAGAAGGATTGAACCTGTTTCTTTGACTTTGGGACAGGCCACTTTTGGATAGCATCCACTTTGGCCTGTAGGGGGCTGATAGTTCCTTGACCCACCTGGTGTCCAAGGTAAGTCACTCTGTTTAGGCCTATTTGACACTTCTTAGCCTTAACAGTTAGTCCTGCCTCCCTTATGCGCTCAAGGACTTTTTGTAGATGTTCCAGGTGGTCTGCCCAGGAATCCGAAAATATGGCCACATCGTCAAGGTAGGCGACTGCATATTCCCCTAATCCCGCTAGGAGACCATCTACAAGTCTTTGGAAAGTGGCGGGTGCATTTCGCAGCCCGAAAGGGAGTACATTAAATTCATACAGCCCGAGATGTGTGATGAAGGCTGACCTTTCCTTGGCAGATTCATCTAGCGGTACCTGCCAGTACCCCTTGGTTAAGTCCAAGGTAGAGATGAACTGGGCCCGTCCCAGTTTCTCTAATAGTTCATCTGTGCGTGGCATTGGATAGTTGTCTGGGCGAGTTACAGCATTTAGCTTACGGTAGTCCACGCAAAAACGTATTTCCCCATCTGGTTTGGGAACTAGAACCACTGGAGATGCCCATGCACTTTCAGAGGGGCGGATTACACCCATCTGTAACATATCCTGGATCTCCTGTTCTATAGCAGTTTTAGCTTGAGGAGACACCCGGTAAGGTTGGACCCTAATTGGGTGAGCATTACCTGTGTCAATGGAGTGGTATGCCCGTTCAGTCAGTCCTGGGGTGGCTGAGAACGTTGGCGCATAGCGAGTGCACAGCTCCTGGATCTGCTGTCGCTGCATACGCCCAAGGGTCATGGAGAGGTTCACCTCTTCCACACCACCACCACATTTCCCTTCGTAGTAGACACCTTCAGGCCACTCAGCGTCGTCTCCTCCCTGGGCTGTAAACTGACAAACCTTTAATTCTCTGGAATAAAAGGGCTTTAGAGAATTAATATGGTACACCTTAGGCTTTCGGTTGGAGGTGGGGATTGCTATGAGATAATTAACAGCTCCCAGGCGCTCCTGGACCGTGAATGGCCCTTCCCACGATGCTTCCATTTTATGGGCCTGGAGCGCCTTTAAGACCATGACCTGGTTTCCTACTTTGAAGGAACGCTCTCTGGCATGTTTATCAGACCAGGCTTTTTGCTCTTTTTGAGCATCCTGTAAGTTTTCTCTAGCAAGGGCTAAAGAGGTTCGGAGGGTGTTTTGTAGGTTGGTTACAAAGTCCAGAATGTTAGTTCCTGGAGACGGTGTAAATCCCTCCCATTGCTGCTTCACCAACTGCAATGGCCCCTTAACCTCACGGCCATATACAAGTTCAAATGGGGAAAACCCTAAACTGGGATGTGGTACAGCTCTGTAGGCAAAGAGCAAGTGCTGCAACACTAGGTCCCAATCATTGGAGTGCTCATTTACGAGTTTACGTATCATGGCCCCCAAAGTCCCATTAAACTTCTCCACCATGCCATTTGTTTGATGGTGGTAAGGAGTGGCAACCAAGTGATTTACCCCATGAGCTTCCCAAAGGTTTTTCATAGTTCCTGCCAGGAAATTAGTCCCTGCATCTGTGAGGATGTCGGAGGGCCAACCTACCCTGGCAAAAATGTCTGCTAGTGCCTGGCACACACTTTTAGCCCTGGTGTTGCTTAGAGCTACTGCTTCCGGCCATCGGGTGGCAAAATCCATGAAAGTCAGTATGTACTGCTTTCCTCTGGGTGTCTTTTTCAGAAAAGGACCCAGAATATCCACAGCTACTCGCTGAAATGGAACTTCAATGATGGGGAGTGGCTGGAGAGGGGCTTTGACCTGGTCTTGGGGTTTTCCCACTCTTTGGCACACCTCACAAGACTGGACATAGGTAGAAACATCCTTGCCCATTCCCTCCCAGTGGAATGACCCCCCGAAACGGTCTTTGGTCCTGTTCACCCCAGCATGGCCACTAGGGTGATCGTGGGCTAAGCTCAAGAGCTTGGCCCGGTATTTAGTTGGAACTACCAACTGTCTCTGAGGATGCCAGTCTTCCTGGTGTCCCCCAGAAAGAGTTTCCTTGTATAAAAGTCCTCTTTCTACAACAAACCTGGATCGATTAGAAGAGCTGAGAGGCGGTGGGTTGCTCCGTGCCGCTGTCCAAGCTCTCTGGAGGCTTTCATCTGCTTCCTGTTCAGTCTGGAACTGTTCCCTTGATGCTGGAGACATCAGTTCCTCATTGGATTGTGGACCTAGGCTTGGTCCCTCTGGAAGCGATATAGGGGATGGAGCTGTTTCTGTTGACTGTGAACCGCTCTCCGCTGGTGCACTATGTTGGGATTCAGGCTCCGGCTGAGCCTCTTGGGTCGGGTTATTGGCTTCTGCCAGTTCAGGGTCGGTGGGGCCCTCTGGTGTTGAGGTTGCAAGTATTGGATTCAGTGCTGACACTGGGTCTGGTGTTGGTTGTTCGGCTGGTTCTGGTTCTGGGACTGGTTCCACTACTGCTGTTGCAGACATTGGCCTGGGGTCCGGGTCCATCACCTCTGACCGGGTCCTGATAGAAGTTTCCGGAACAGAGCTAGGCCTCACGGCTTGTTTAGCCTGGCTGCGGGTGACCGTTCCCACCCTCTTGGCCCGCTTCACATGATTGGCCAAGTCTTCCCCCAACAGCATGGGGATGGGATAATCATCATAGACTGCAAAAGTCCACATTCCTGACCAGCCCTTGTACTGGATAGGCAACTTGGCTGTAGGCAAATTGAAAGAGTTGGACTTGAAGGGTTGAATCGTCACTTGGATCTCTGGGTTGATTAAATTGGGGTCCACTAAGGAAGCATGGATAGCTGACACTTGTGCTCCGGTGTCCCTCCATGCGGTGACCTTCTTCCCGCCCACACTCACAGTTTCCCTCTGCTCCAAGGGTATCTGGGCCTGTGGACCTCTGGTGTGATTCCGGTGCAATGAACTGTAATCTGTTGGGGTTCTTGGGGCAGTTGGCCTTTACATGCCCCAGCTCGTTACATTTAAAACATCGTCCAGCTGACGGGTCACTGGGGCGAGGAGGGTTGCTGGAGAACGGGGTGGCGGGACGATAAGGGGTCTGGAGGGTTCTTTGGGAGGTAGGTGGGGCCTTGGGCGGGCCCCGGTAATAGGGTGTGGTCTGGGGTGGTCCCTTCTGGTCTCCGCTCCAATTGCGACCAGTTTTCTTCTTCTCTGCCACCTCCACCCATCTGGCTCCAATCTCTCCTGCCTCGATTACAGTTTTGGGTTTCCCATCTAGGATGTATCTTTCTATTTCCTCAGGAACACCCTCTAAGAATTGTTCCATTTGCATTAGGAAGGGCAAATTTTCTGGAGATTCATCACTTGCTCCTGATATCCAGGCATCCCAATGTTTCACAATGTGGTAGGCATGTCGGATAAATGACATGTCTGGTTTCCACCTTAGGGCTCTGAACCTCCAACGAGACTGCTCGGGTGTTATCCCCATTCTGACTCTCGCCTTGGATTTAAACAGTTCATACTTGTTCATGTGTTCTTTAGGCATTTCTGCTGCCACCTCAGCTGAGGGTCCACTGAGCTGCGGCCTCAGCTCTACCATGTATTGGTCATGGTATGTTGTACCCAAGGCAGGCCCTTTCGAAGTTTTCTAAGAAGGCCTCAGTATCATCACCTGCCTTGTAGGTGGGGAACTTTCTGGGATGGGAAGTGGTAGCTGGAGAAGGATTGCTAGGGTTTGTTGGTATAGTCTGCCGGGCCTTTATCCTCTCCACCTCCTCCACATGCTTCCTCTCTTTTTCCTTCTCCTCCTCCACATGCTTCCTCTCTTCTTCCTTCTCCTCCTTCTTCAGCCGCATGAGTTCTATCTGTCTTTCATGTTCCCTTTGTTTTTCCTCAGCCTGAAATTTGGCTAATTCCAGCTGTAGTCGAGCTGCAGATTTGGTCATTCTAACCTCTCTGTTTTTAACTAACTTTACACCCGAGGTTTATAAATAAACAAACAAAACTTGGCTGTAAAATTTTGCTGTGCTGGTATAGAATACCTATTCTCTGATAGTGATTGTCAGCCTACAGAAAGAGACAATTCCCTTGTCTCTGCTCTGGCCCAAATTAAAGCAAAAAACCTCCAACTACTTGGAAACCTGCTTACCCAGCCCAAAGAAAAAGCAAATGGGTAGAACACACACCCCCTATTTACTTTTAGGAAGAAAAAAAAAAAACTCTGGGTTGGAAAACTGTGAATTTCCCTGCAGGAGTTAAGTACCCTGCCTCCAGGCAAAGAAAACCTGCAATTCACAAAGATAATCCCCTTTTGTCTCTGCTTGGCCACAAGGCAGAGAAAAAACAAACCGCTTTCAGTTTCAGCTGCTTTCTGGACTTCCTTTCCAAAGGAAAAAAAAATTCCTTTTTAAAATCTGTATTTCTAGTTCAAATAATCTCAACTGGATCTCAAAATGATTTCAGGTTAATCCCACCACTATGCCACCATGTCAAGGTTCCTCCCCCCCTCTGAACTCTAGGGTACAGATGTGGGGACCTGCATGAAAAACCTCCTAAGCTTATCTTTACCAGCTTAGGTCAAAACTTCCCCAAGGTACAAAATATTCCACCCGTTGTCCTTGGACTGGCCGCTACCACCACCAAACTAATACTGGTTACTGGGGAAGAGCTGTTTGGACGCGTCCTTCCCCCCAAAATACTTCCCAAAACCTTGCACCCCACTTCCTGGACAAGGTTTGGTAAAAAGCCTCACCAATTTGCCTAGGTGACTACAGATCCAGACCCTTGGATCTTAAGAACAATGAACAATCCTCCCAACACTTGCACCCCCCCTTTCCTGGGAAATGTTGGATAAAAAGCCTCACCAATTTGCATAGACCCAAACCCTTGGATCTAAGAACAATGAAAAAGCATTCAGTTTCTTACAAGAAGACTTTTAATAAAAATAGAAGTAAATAGAAATAAAGAAATCCCCCCTGTAAAATCAGGATGGTAGATATCTTACAGGGTAATTAGATTCAAAAACATAGAGAACCCCTCTAGGCAAAACCTTAAGTTACAAAAAAGATACACAGACAGAAATAGTTATTCTATTCAGCACAATTCTTTTCTCAGCCATTTAAAGAAATCATAATCTAACACATACCTAGCTAGATTACTTACTAAAAGTTCTAAGACTCCATTCCTGGTCTATCCCCGACAAAGACCAGCATATAGACACACAGACCCTTTGTTTCTCTCCCTCCTCCCAGCTTTTGAAAGTATCTTGTCTCCTCATTGGTCATTTTGGTCAGGTGCCAGCGAGGTTACCTTCAGCTTCTTAACCCTTTACAGGTGAGAGGAGCTTTCCCCTGGCCAGGAGGGATTTCAAAGGGGTTTACCCTTCCCTTTATTTTTATGACAAGTGTTTTTATTCAAATTCGGTAACTCAGTCCAATAACTCACCTTTAGATATTTTGAGATTAAGGACGGGCCACTATCTAGTGCACTAGCCTTGGATTTGGGGGAGCCAATACAGTTGTTTTTTCTCTGTTCCACTCAGGACACTGATAAAATTGAGACTGACAATTCAACTCAAAGATATTCCTATATCTTATATGAATTGAAATGATTTTTAAAAGCACTTTATTTGGATTTAGAAAAGGTTGTTATAACTTTGCCAGTCCCAACTACTGGAAACACCTGATTGTGTCACATCACTGTATAATCTAAGTATATAGCACTTGGGTTTTTATCTTAAAACAATTTTCAGAGGATTTTTTTCCCCTTTCACAATGATAGCACCACCATTATTTGTATTTAATTCATTAACTGAAAAATGCTGACATGAAGGAGACACAGGGAACTTGTAAAACTCGACACAAGATAGTTGATGCTCACACGTTGTCAGGTCCTGGGTTTTGTGTCCCATAAAAAAAAAAAGAGAGCACCCCCACCATCTCCAGCTTAGTAAAATGACCCACCAGCACCATGCAGAAACATTGGGTGAAATCCTGGCCCTATAGAAGTCAATGGGAGTTCTGCTATTGACTTGCATGGAGAAAGGATTTCACCCATGTGTCAAAATGCTACCTACCGGATCTTCCTAAAGAACTTCGATATTTCTTTAAAGGGCTCCATCCCGGGTGCTTTTTGGCATGGCAAAGCGTGACAGGCAAGTGTCATTGTAAAGTGCACTAACATTCTGCACTCTAACTACCCCATGTGACCCCTAGGTGTGCTCTAAAAGGTCCCTAGTGCATGTAATGTAGCATTAACTCAAAATTACACCTGTCGAGTGGACTTTGCCAGTGCCATGTAGACAAGCTCTTTCAAGGCTTAAGATCCTAGCTCAAGAGAACATAGATGTAATATAAAAGAGGAAATCTGTAAACAATAAACAATGGCCACATAAACACCACCCTATACCGGAAACCTACTGACCGCTATTCCTACCTGCATGCCTCCAGCTTTCACCCTGACCACACCACACGATCCATCGTCTACAGCCAAGCTCTGCGATACAACCGCATTTGCTCCAACCCCTCAGACAGAGACAAACACCTACAAGATCTCTGTCAAGCTTTCTTACAACTACAATACCCACCTGCAGAAGTAAAGAAACAGATTGATAGAGCCAGAAGAGTTCCCAGAAGTTACCTACTACAGGACAGGCCTAACAAAGAAAATAACAGAACGCCACTAGCGGTCACCTTCAGCCCCCAACTAAAACCCCTCCAACGCATTATTAAGGATCTACAACCTATCCTAAAGGATGACCCAACACTCTCACAAGTCTTGGGAGACAGGCCAGTCCTTGCCTACAGACAGCCCCGCAACCTGAAGCAAATACTCACCAACAACCACATACCACACAACAGAACCACTAACCCAGGAACTTATCCTTGCAACAAAGCCCGTTGCCAATTGTGCCCACATATCTATTCAGGGGACACCATCACAGGGCCTAATAACATCAGCCACACTATCAGAGGCTCGTTCACCTGCACATCCACCAATGTGATATATGCCATCATGTGCCAGCAATGCCCCTCTGCCATGTACATTGGTCAAACTGGACAGTCTCTACGTAAAAGAATAAATGGACACAAATCAGATGTCAAGAATTATAACATTCATAAACCAGTCAGAGAACACTTCAATCTCTCTGGTCACGCAATCACAGACATGAAGGTCGCTATCTTAAAACAAAAAAACTTCAAATCCAGACTCCAGCGAGAAACTGCTGAATTGGAATTCATTTGCAAATTGGATACTATTAATTTAGGCTTAAATAGAGACTGGGAGTGGCTAAGTCATTATGCAAGGTAGCCTGTTTCCTCTTGTTTTTTCCTACCCCCCCCCCCCAGATGTTCTGGTTTAACTTGGATTTAAACTTGGAGAGTGGTCAGTTTAGATGAGCTATTACCAGCAGGAGAGTGAGTTTGTGTGTGTATGGGGGTGGGGGGGGGGGATGTGAGAAAACCTTGATCTATGCAGGAAATAGCCCGACTTGATTATGTAAAGAGTTGTCACTTTGGATGGGCTAGCACCAGCAGGAGAGTGAATTTGTGTGGGGGGGTGGAGGGTGAGAAAACCTGGATTTGTGCTGGAAATGGCCCACCTGTTGATCATTTTAGATAAGCTATTACCAGCAGGACAGTGTGGTGGGAGGAGGTATTGTTTCATATTCTCTGTGTGTATATAAAGTCTGCTGCAGTTTCCACGGTAAACATCTGATGAAGTGAGCTGTAGCTCACGAAAGCTCATGCTCAAATAAATTGGTTAGTCTCTAAGGTGCCACAAGTACTCCTTTTCTTTTTGTTATATTACATTAGTTGTGAATTCATTATTTACAGTTATTCCTTAACAAAGTTCTATTTATCTTCTGTAAGCCCATCTGCTTTTCTTTTACTGCCTTTATGGAACAGCAGTTTAATGGAACAAACTATTAAAAAAAAGGTCTCTAATTTCAAGTTTTCAGACAAGTTCCAAGCCCACCAACTCTTAGGAAGTGAAATGAGACCAGTTTAGTTTTACTTAGGACCTGAAAAATCCACCCAGCCACTCACATTCTGGTGAGTTTTACTTCATAACAGGAGAAAGCAGGAGGAGACAAGAGAAATCTGAAAACAAAATTCAATAATTGCTACTAACAAAAAATTACAAAGCAAAGTTGCAATGAACTATTCCATGACCATTACTTTTAATCTCTATGCAGGACCACACTCACCGTTCCCAGTGGCCATTAAGATTACCAAAACCGTCTCCATTCATGCTCTTTAAATGCGTGCTGACATACCCAACAGGTGTGGCCAACTAGCAGGACTCCCAGTCAGACAGAAGCAAAAAATATGGCACATTACAGGAGAGTGAACTAGAAGACAACAGTCTATTGGATAAAGTCACATTAGGGTACTGCAAAATAGTAAGTTGTTTTGCTAACTTGGTCTGGACCAGCAATCACAAGAGAACAGGCTTCTTATTCCTTTGTTCACCTATCCCTTTAATTTCTGAATTGTAATGCCTTGTAAAGTACCAGGCTACAAATGCTAATGAGAAGACTGCTTGGGAAAAAAATAACATTTCAAAGAATGATTTACAAATGCAGCATAATTTAAACAGTTGATTTAGCAGGAACACGGCCATCATTCATGAAGTGTCTGCTTCTCAAACCATTGGATCTGAGCCAAATGGCAGTGTGCCTCTGGCTGCAAAATCATTACACTTACTATCAAGTTCTGTTGGGGTTGAGAATGAACATGCTGGCATCTGAAGGAAACTAAATGTAAAAAACCAACACACTTCCTTAAGAGGGGGTAATACTAACATCTGTCACGCTGGTCATGCTTGGAAGTATACACAGTCTAAGCCCAGCTCCAACTGGGGCATATCCCCACAGGGCAAATCCAACCCAAACCTGGCTCAGCTAAGCCATGGCCCCATAATGTTGGCAGCTGCTCCACTTGCAGAATAGTCATGGCAGGAGGAAGAGGAAAGGAAGGGTGTGAAACTTTGTCAGTTGCCATCATCATTTCTATGATACTCTTGTTATGTTTATTGTCTATTATAAGATGGAGTGACTGGAAGTTCCCCCTACCAGAGCAGACTGCCCCTTTAAGGGTCAGGGAACAATCAGTCCTGTTCTGCAGAAAAGCCTGGAAGGCAGGTGCTTTGAATCAGCCAACCCAGCTCAACAACATCAAGTGATTGGGTATGATGATTCCCAGCTAGGAGACATATACATGAGCATCCCAGGTCCAGGCAGGAGCCTGTGACCAGGAGGGGGCTGGGAGCACACTCTCCGATGGCTCCACCAGAAGGCTATAAGAGAGCAAGCAGGCCCTGTAGATCCCCATAAACTGGGGAAGGTGCAACAGAGAGCCCAACAATCTCAGCTGCAAACTGCACTGTTGCTTTTTTGTTATTGTTAAATATTTCTTTCCATTGAGGAATAAACAGAGCTCTGTGGCAGGAGCTACAAACTGAATGGAGCATGGTTGATAGTTGGTCCAAGGCTGGTTATCGGGTCCTACAACTTACATTCCCCACTTATTCTTGATAGAGAATAATCTTTGTAATTCCTTGTCAGAGGATGGCAGTGGCCTTTTTAGAAATAAAAGGGGCCATCGCACCTGTGCCTCATTAGCGGATTCCCAATTGGGCTTAAAAGAAGGCAGCTAGGCCCGAGGAATGTGACCTAGTAACTCAACTCAGTGACAGTCTGAGAATCAGTCAGGAATAGGGCAAGTGAGAACTACCTGAGAGACAGAAGACAGGAGGAGGTCTCTGCAGATAGCAGAAATCTCTCTTCAGGCCCTACCTGGAAAGCAGGTAAAACTGGAGGGTCATAGATGGCTGGGGAGGAAGTGTGGTGAAGGACGCTGGGGCTGATCATTGATGGAGTGCAGGGATTTGGCCATGATTTCAGTGCACATGACTTTTGCAATGAGTTAACCCCACAAGGTCTATTTATACTTGGCAAGCATTGAAAGACTATTTCAGGGGACTATGAAGGGGAACTGAGGCAGGTGTGTCAGTCATGCCATGGCATGCTGCAGGACGTTGCTCCAGGTGGGGAGTTTCCTTATGATATTGTCCTTTCTAATCCCTTTCAGACTCATCAATTGCCGATAGAAATCAATGATTCTCAGGCAAAAATTTTAACTCTTCTCTATTTCCTCACAACTAAGGATTTTCTTTAGACCCTGAATTATTTCCTTATAATTGTTCTTGAACCAGCCTTTCCCTTTTCTTCAGGTGAAGAAAACTTTTCAAACTTATTTTTGTGTAAAAAAGAAGAGTAAAAGAGAGAGGGTTTTTTGTATATATTAGAGCATTTTTGTAACTTTTGATCTTGATGACTCTAACTAATCTCTCTCTCGGGGTAGGCTATTCCATTGTGAACCTGATCATTTGGTTAAGATTTAGCTTGAAAGTATATTTCACAGCAAGCAGAATTTACCTTTTGCCCTTCTGCTGTACCTTTAACTTTCTCAACAAAGAAAGCTATTGGCTACTACCATTATTAGAGGACCTTCCCTCCCTGGACTCTCAAAGTTGATTTTTTTTTATTAGATGCTCTCATGCCTTTTGACGTGAGCAATCCATTCTTTCCACATCAGGATACCTAATGGCAAGTTTCTTGCTCAGTTATAGTCTGTTTCCATACCAGTGACATCTTTCTCAATTATTTTCTTATGTCAGTTGTTGTCCTCCTCTTTTCTATCTTCCACCAGGTGGTATCTAATCAAGTGCTTGTCAAGTTTTTCTTTTTGACATCTGTACAACATTTCCAAACCACTCTACCTTCTTTCTCAAATCATCGTAAAGTTGAATTGAGAGAACCGTGAAATTTATAACACTTCATGTTCTGAAATATGGCCGGTGTGGAGGGGTAAAAGTTACTGAGCCATGTAAGCAATATCGTTTTATTGCTGATTGCCAACCTGAGAAAAAGAAATACACAAGATATTCTGTCAAACACCTAATTATTAATTCTACTTGATTAATTGGTTAGATATGTCATCATTGTAAAACAATTTGCAGCAGGTGTTACATGTAAAGACTCTGATCCCTTGTTACAACCCAGTATAGCTGGTCTAGTTCTTGGTAAAGAAGTCTTTAGACCGGATGTAAAAATATGTAGAAAAAGAGTTGCTGGTAGAAACTTCAGTTTCAGACGGAGGGTTGTGAGGGTGTTGAAGAGGAGGTAAAAAAGGCTCTCTCACACACAAAATGAGCTGGTTATAAAGGAGGATACATGTTAATTAACCATTCTCATTCTGTTTCCAAAAATTATGCCCCAAATCATGGCAAGTACCTTTTGTGCTAGTGTGACTATTTTCAGACTACCCAAATGCTTTATTTAGGAGTGGAGATTAAGACATTAGTGTAATAGAACCAGAAATCATGCACAAATAACTCACCTTCTTAATGCTTGATTTATATCCTTTTATTTCATTTTGCTCAATGACCCAGTTCTTCTACCTCACACACTTTTAATTTCTCCATGTACTTTAAACATAATAAGAATTATTGTCTGGAAATATTCAATGTCAAGTGGCCCACTGAGTTTGTACAGTGAGCCAGTATAAGGGATGCTATACATTGGTATTAACCCCAGTTTTAATCCTGTGGTGTAGGGAGGTTTTTATGTTTTGATATCAAAGTCACATGCTCTTAGGCATCTCTTCTGCAAATTAAGCATTCAGATCAGTGGGCAAAGCCCAATTAAAATAATGCCACAACTCATCAGTAACAAGAATATTGTGACCTTCTGGGTTCTTGACAATATATCCTGCCAGCACAGGTACACTTGTTCCCATAAAAGTATTTCATTACCACTGCACATTGAAAGAAGTGATAACATCCAGTTTAATATGATGCCAATTAGTGCCTGAACTGCTCTCCCTCTCTATCTCCTTCTGCAAAGCAATCTGAATGTTGCTCTACATTTCTCAGATATTTTCCCCCACCTGAAGGCTGCTTGGATGAGATGCAAAATTTGATTCAAGGTGTTTATCCAACTCTCTCTTGATGGGGGTTTATACTTTCATGCGATTCCCACATAGAGGAAACCCCACATCTTTCACTGCATCAACTATTCCATTTTGTCCCTTAGATAGTGTTATAATGGAGCTGGAGCCTTTATGGCATAAAAGTGATTGAACAGCCAAACATTTCCCACAAAAAAAGTGAGATTTTGATGCACTCCCAAGGTAAGCTTGGCAGATGCATTAATAGCAAAACACTTCCAAACACAAAAAATGTATAGTTTCTTGGAAAGAATAATCCAAGCTCATTACTCTTTGTCAGCTATAAACAAAGTAAAATTATCAAATTTAACATGCAATTGCTCCAAAACAAATAATTAAAATCAGCTATAAAGTGAAATAGCAGTCATATGTTTTGGGGTTAATCCAAAACCCAGGAAATTTGGATTTCTTGAACCAAGCAAATGCTTTCAAGTCTTGTCTACATTTTTCCTATGTTTGTGCCTTCCTACTGCCAGCTCCTTTCCTCTCTATCCTGATTCCAGGCGCAAAAAAATATTTGTGCCAATCAGCTCTCTACATAAACCACGTGCTCTGGTCACAGCATTCTTCAGTTATGCAATTCTCCAAGATTGTGAGACAGATGAGCACGATAGGACTGTGATGATTTAGAAAAGTGTCATGTATCTGACTTAGAAAATTGAAGTCCAAGATGTTTTCTTATTAGTGCCTAAACAAAATTAAATGGAACGCCTTGCCCTTATAGCTAGAATATGGTTGAAGAGAGGATAATGGTTATTTGTGAATTTATTCATTGTGAGAAAATCCACTGACTTGCTCTGGAGACCTTTTGAAATGCTGTTCTATTTATTAGCTGAACAATGGCATATTGGTTTATGTTTTAAAAAATTCTGGCCTACTTACAAGTAGTTCACTAACAAATCATCACAGAAAGCTAATGGAGAGACATGAAAAAGAAAATCTCAGAGCACCATTTTGTGAACAAACCATTAGGCTTACTCAAGCAGCAAATGCATCCTGTGATTGCAGTACAGACTTATCCTAAAAGATGTACATACAATATCACATCACAGCCTAAGAAAGGTTGGAAGGATACAATGGGAGTTTTGGGTATTTATGCCAGGACTGAATTTGACTCCTAGAATATAGATTCAGGAAAGAGCTATTAGGGTACGTACATTATAATATATTCCCATGAAATTTCAGGACTTTATATTCCATTTAGTATACTGAAGAACAGATCATTGAAACACCCTTTTTGAGGATTACTACCCACACTTTACTGATGGAGAAACTGAGTCAAAAAGAATAAAGGGATTTGCCTAATGTTGCAGAGCAGCATTGTCCTACTGCAATATCTGTGAGCTCCGAAATGATGGTTTTGCAGAAAAATGTCTCCCTCCACTCAGCAACAGGAGGATAACCATGTTTTCTTTTAAGTTGTCTCAACACTCTTTAATTTTAAGTGTTTTTTTAAACACACTTTTCGGGATTTGTAGCTTTATACTGAAATCCATAAATAGAACTGGTTTAATTAATTGCTAGTAATTTAGGCAGCAAATGTAGTTCCATTTTTGTGTTTGTGAATTATCCACAACATATTGATTTGTTCACAATTAGAGTTGGCTGAATATTGAAAAATGTTCTAAGTAACTTACTCAGCAAAAAAAGCCAAAACTTCCACAAGATAAACAGACACAAAACTTCAAAGGTTTCACATAAATAGAAGGAAACTCTAACTTAGCTGCTCTTATTCTTCCACGTACAGGAAGTTTGGGGAAGTTAGAGTGGCAGTTACAGAGTTTCATTTTTCCTTTTGCTGGAATAGTTATAAAAATGGAGCAAATGAAAAAAAATCCTAGCCATCACCAATTTTAAGGTCAATAGGAGAGAAAACAAGAATCAGAATTTTTTCATAAAACATTTTGCAGAAAAGTTAAAAAAAGTTTCATTTCAAACCTTGTGATAAGGAAACAACTCCAAAATTCCGATGTTTAAATGTAATTGTTCTTCAATTTTCAACAAGCTTGAATAGTTACCCTATCATCACTATGCAGTGACTGTGAGCCTAAGTTTGGAACAAGTTGTGTACTATAACATAGTATACAACTCAACATTGGAATTTGACACTTCTGCTCCTCAGATTGCAACACTCTCTTTACCCTATAATTGTATTTAACAGAAATGTCATCCTTTGATTAGCTCAGTTTACATTAATTGAATGTTTACTGAATATGTGAGATTGTGATAAATATAAGTAATCCAATTAATCAGTCTGTGAAAAGATTTAAAATTGCTGTTTCTCTTTACATTGAATAATTGCTAATGAGGGTCATTTATCTGGAGATAACAACAAGTCTATTACAGGATATTAACAGCTGAATGTAACATTTACTTTCCTGATTCCATGGACTCTGAAGGTCAGAGTGATGGTATGTTCTCTCCACTCCCAAGCTCAATTTATGCATTTATTCTTATGCATGGTGTTGTAAACTCTATGGCTCAAATGAATTGCTAGGAATAGCTGGGCACTCTTGAAAATCAAACCACTTATATAGGTGCCATATAAAGCATGGCCATTTCATAGAAACTTTGGAAGTTTCACCTTTGTTTTCATTCCACATTGGAACAAAAATAAAACTGTTGGAATGTGTTTGGGAAAACAGGGGCTGTGTGTACACCTTCCTTTCATCTGATGGTGAGGGCACCAGACAGGGATATGGAAGACCTCAGTTCAAGTCCTTACACCAACTGATTCGGAGCAAAGTTTCTCATCTCAGACCAATTTGAATCCAGAAAAGCAAGGACTTGAAATGAATCTTCAACATCCCAGACAATGCCCTAACCAACAGGCTATAGAGTGTGATCTCTCCTTCTCCCTCTACCCTTGTTTTCTCTCCCATCTCTTAAAAACAAACAAAACAAAAATCAACAAAACAACTCTCCACCCTGCCCCCACACAAAAAAGCCCACTTCATTGAAACAGATTAGTCTCTCCAAAATGTTGTGACTTCAACCAAAAAACATATTTTGACAAAATTTTATTTAATTGAAAGTGTTCCAACCAGTTCTATTCAGAAAATTAACTCTAGGTTCTTTTTAAAACACATGTTAAGATATGAGTGTTCTGATTAGCAAGCAATGATGTAAAAATTATAATGCAGGTGAATTACTGTTCTAACTTCTTCAAATTTCACAGATGCTCTCAGATGCCACACAAAGATGTGGAAAATTTAGACCAATAATTAATAAAATGGTTTTCAAACTTCATCAACCATAAAATAACTACTCTTTGGATGACCCAAGAACAAAAAATTTGATCATTTTACAATAAAACTTAACAGAAACTGGGCTTACAGCAGTCGTCTGCTTGGATAACATGGGATTCAGACTGACTCATCAAAAATAGTCCCATTTTTGTGCACCTTGTGCAGTGCCAAGCAGATATGTTGATTAGTTACATATTTTGCTCAAAGATTATAAATGCACCTCCAAACCACAATCTAGACAGAGCTTGGCTGACCATGTATGATACACACATTGAAGATATACACCATGACAACATGGGAATTCCTCTGATGTTCACAGTGTGTGGAAAGGGGTGCACAAGAAATAAGTAGATGGTATTAAAGAACCTGGAAATTTGGAAAGATGACAATTGTCACTGGAAGATGCATCAGAGCCCTCTGCCTGCATCTTCCTCAGGATCTCCTTTTATATTTATGTTGTGGCTCTCTGGGCATTTGAGGACAATTGGGTCATTATGGAGTACAATAATTTCTTTGCCTACAAGTTATTAGAAAATTTATTTTTGAACTTCAGGATCAAAAAAAGGTAAATGCTACCCATTACTCTACTTGATCCATTGAGAGATGTCAAACTGAGCATTTCTATTTCTCTTTACACTTGAAAGAGGTCACAGAGAAGAATCAGGGATTTAACAGCTGTCTGAACATCATATTCAGTATCAGAAAAGATGAATGAGAGAAGAGAAGGTAAAAGGTATGTGAACTGTGTTCTTTTGAGCCTGGCCTTTTATTCTATTTCTGCTGGAAGATGTCCACTTCCACGCATGGGAAATTAGGTAAATGATAACGCTGTCATACTGGCAGCCGCTGATCATGACATACTTACCTTCACTACAGACAAGAGGGAAGGAGGGGGAAATGTTTTGGTCTGAGTTTCATCAGCATTTCCTATTTTGCCACCATTGACTGATCAAATGGCTGTTTAGAAAGTATTCTCTCCTTTTGTGAAAAAGGGCAACATTTCCATTGTGTGCATGGATTGGATCCTAAGAATAGTCCTGAAAATAGATTACCATTATGAAACTGCAAGCTCCACTAATCCACCCTGGGCAATGAGGATAATTCAGGCCTCAATTCTGCAAATATGTACATGTGTGTTTAACTATCCCCATGTGAGCAGTCCCATTGAATTCAGTGAGACTACTTACATGGATAACAGCTCTTTGGTAGATGAGTTTAGCCAGATATAAGCTGATTTCCTGTAATGTTAACCAAAAGAGCAAGTAAGGCTTCAAGAGAAAGTGGGCTATATGCAATAATCTGTCCAGTATCTGGCTGGATATTCACTATTGCTTTTCATTCTGTTTGAAGAACAAGCATAACATAGGTTCATTTTCTCTATTTCTTCTTTCTTGCTCCTCAGGTGCTTATTTGATCACTGCAAGAATTTGGTCTTGTTAAAAAAAGTACATATTAAATGGATTAACAACTGGCTGATAGGTCTCAAAATGTAATTGTAAATGGGGAACCATCATCGAGCAACTGTGTTCTTGTAGGGTCCCTCAGGTAGGTCTATGCAATTAAATACCTATGACTGGCCCATGTCAGATGAATCAGGCTACAAGGTTGTTTAATTACGGTATACATCTTGAGGCTTGGGCTGGAGCCTGAGCTCTGGGATCCTCCTCCCCCATTATGGGGTCTGTGATAAATGTGTGTGTGGGGGGGTAGGTCCCTTTTGTAGACACCCAGCCTGCCAGTTAGCTATAGAATTCCTATGGTAGGCGTTCTCTGCTTGCTTTGCCTGTAAAGGGTTAAAAAGTCTGCCTGCATGCATAGGTAAAGGGAAGTGAGTAGGCACTTGGCCAAAAGAGCCAATGGGAAGGCTAGAACTTTTTAAAATTGAAACAAGACTCCCCTTTTGTTGTCTGTTGTTGTTCTCTGGGGAAGAGGGGAACAGGGCAGCAGTTATGCTTTGAGAAGCTGAAGGCCAAGGATGAAAATCATCAGAATCATACCTAGAAATTGCTTATTTGGAAACCCAGATAGGTAAGTAGATCAAAAAATGTGTAGAAGATGTGATTAGGATTATTTCTTATTGGCTCGTGGACTCCTCTGTGCTAACTCCAGGTGCTTTTGTTTTGCTTGTAACCTTTAAGATAGCTTGATGCTTAATCTTTGTAATTGTTTTCTTTTTAAGATCTAGCAAAAAGCCTAAATTCCAGATGTATTTTCTTTCTTTTTGTTTTTAATAAAACTTACCTTTTTTAAGAACATAATTGGATTTTTGTGTCCCTAAGAGTTTTGTGCATATGTTGTTTAATTAGCTGGTGGCAACAGCTGATTTCCTTTGTTTTCTTTCTTAGCTCTTTCCGGGGGGTTGGGTGGGGGTGTGAAAAGGCTTGAGGGTACCCCACAGGAAGGAATTCCCAAGTGCTCCTCCCTGGGTTCTCAAAAAGGGGTTGGGTTTTGGGGTTTTTTTTGCAGTTGGGTGGTGGCAGCATCTACCCATCCAAGGTCAGAGAGAACTTTGGGAGTTTAATACCAGCCTGGAGTGGCCAGTATTAATTTTTAGAATCTTTTCAGGCCCCCACCTTCTGCACTCGAACTTCCAGAGTGGGGAATCAGGTTTGACGGGGTCCCTGAGCCCAAGTATCTACATTGCAATTAAACAGCATTACAGCCCAAGCCTGAGCCACCTGATGTGGGCCAGCCCTGGGTGTCTAAAATTGCAGTGTAGATGCACTCTTAGGGATCAGTTCTTGACCCTTTGCTGTTATCCATGACCCAGAACAAAACAAAATTATAACTGATATAGTCTGCAGATGACAAAAAGCTTGGGGCAGTGGTAAATAATGAAAAAGACAGGTCACTGATAGAGTGATCTGGATGGCTTCATAAACAAGGTGCAAGCAAACAATATGCATTCTAGTACAGCCAAGTGTGAAGTCACACATCTATGTACAAAGAGTATACACAATACTTACAGGATGGAGGACCTCTTTCCTCGAAAGCAGCAACTCTGAAAAGGACTTGGGTGTTGTGCTGGATAATCAGCTGAACATGAATTCCCAGTCTGACAATCTCGGCAAAAGAACTAACGTGATCCTTGAATGTATGAACAGAAGAATATCAAGTAGAAAGGTTGTATTCCTTCTGCATTTTGCATTTGTGTGACTACTACTGCAATATTGTATCCATCTGTGGTGCCTGCAATTCAAGAAGGATGTTGATAAATTAGAGAGGGTTCAGAAGAGAGTTCAGTCTGATTAAAGATTTATAAAACATGTCTTATGATACACAATCTATTTAGCTTAACAAAAAAAAAGGTTAAGAGGTAACGATTACAGTAAATAAGTACCTACATGGGGTACAGACATTCGATAACAGAGGTTCTTCAATCCTGACAAAGGTATAACAAAATTCAATGGCTGGAAGTTGAACCTAGACAAAGTCAGCCTAGAAATAAGGTGCACATGTTTAAGAGTGACCTTAATTATTCATTGGAAGAGCTTACCAAGTGAATTTTCCATCACTGGAAATTTTAAAGATCAAGATTGGAGGTTTTTCCAAAAGGTATCCTCTGGTTCAAACAGGAATTAATTCAGGGAAGTCCTGTGGCTAGAGCCCTGCAAATCTGCAGATATCTGTGGACTATTTTTGTGGATCACTGATTGGATGTGGACACAAATTTTGTATCTGCTCGGGGCTCTACCTATGGCAGCAGTTCTCAAACTTTAGCAACCCCATGACCCTCATTTTGATTTAAAAAATTTTGAGGACCCCCAAGTCCCTCCCTGCTCAGCCCTTTCCCCATCCCCTTCCGCACAGTACACACCTGCCCCTCCCCCACTCAATCCATCTCCCTCTCTGTCGCTCACTCTCCCCCACCCTCACTCTCTTTCAGCAGGCTGGAGCAGGAGGTTGGGGTGCAGAGGAGGTGAGGGCTCAGGAAGGGAGTTTGGGTGTGGAGTGCAGGCTCTGGACTGAGGCAGAGGATTGGGGTGCAGGGTCAGGGAGGGCGTTTGGGTGCAGGGTGTGGGCTCTCAGCTGGGGCAGGGGGTTGGTGTGTGGGAAGGGGTGAGGGCTCTAGAAGGGAGTTTAAGTGTGGGGTGCAGGCTGTGGGCTTGGGTAAGGGGTTGGGGTGTGGGAGGGAGTGAGGGGTGTCGGCTCCGGCCGGCACGTACCTCAGGTGTTTCCTGAAAGCGACTGGCACCTCCCTCTGACAACGGCTCCTAGGCGGGGGACCCAGAGGGTCTCCACGTGCTTCCCCTGCCCACAAGCACAGCCCCCACAGCTCCAATTGGCTGCAGTTCCCGGCCAATGGGAGCTCCAGAGTTGGAGTTTGGGACGGAGGAAGAATGTGGCGAGTCCTTGCACCCCCCAGGGGCCACAGGGATGTGCCACCTGCTTCCAGAAGCAGCACGGAGCCAGGGCAGGTAGGAAGCCTGCTGAGCTGCTGGACTTTTGGCTTCAGCAGCAGGCACTGAGAGGCAGGAAGGGGAGGGGGAGGAGTTGATCAGCGGGCCCCCAGGTGTCCGCAGACCCCAGCTTGAGAAATGCTGACCTATGGCCTATGATATACAAGAGGTCAGACTAAATAATCACAATGATCCCATCTGCCTGAAAGACTAATTTATTGGCAATAGGACTACTTGTCAAAACAAAGAAAACAGTAAAAATGTCTTTGAATTTGTCTCCTACATTGTTCTTTCCAAGCATTTCCTGGATACCAAGTCAGATTTATCTTACCCCAAAACATTTACGTGGTTTTAAAATGTGTGTACTTTTCCTCCCATATTGAAAAGAAAAAATGATATTAAGACATATATTGTCTATTTTCTCATATAAGCAAACCTCTCACTTCCCCAATTTCCATGTAAAAATTGTCAGTGTAATAATCTGTCCTGTGAAAAACCATAATAACTTCATTACAGGGTTTTTATTTGTTAAAGATGTGTCCATAACTATCTGCAGGAAATAAAAACTATGTTTAAAAAAAGACAACCAAAAAGGAAAACTCCAGTCCATAGATAAAATTCTATTTACTCAGTCTACCCTTCACAAATAAAGACCTGAATAAAATATTATCGTTGCAACATGTCCTGAAGGTGACGAAACAAGCTTTGCTGAGCAAACAGGGAATTCCACTGGTGAGTGGGCTTCCAGGCTTTTTAAACAGGATACATCTCTTTTTCTAGCTCCAACATATTGCAACTGATTACCAATTGGACAATAAATTGATGACAGTTCTGGGACAAAATGAGGCATCTTGAGCCTCATGCCAATGTAGTTTTGGGGGAGAAATTCCATATTTTGGGAGAAAGAAAGGAAGGAAACAGTTATTTGACAGAGCTTTTTTTGTGTGCATTTTTAAGGTTTGAAGGTGCTCAAGCATTTGGAATATTGGAAGTAGTCGTTGGCATGGAAGGATTTGTGGGAAAAAAATACAGGTAAGATGATAAAGGGTCCACCATGATAAATGTGGTTTATCACATGGATATCACTACTACTTATAAATATCTTTGAGGCAGGGGCCAGGTCTTTACTAGCTGACTCTGAAATACCACCAATATTTTGAGTGTTCATAAACAAATACATTCACATATATACACACAGACACAGAGTGCCAGTTCAATCCAACTGCTGAGATTTTACTAGCTCCTCAAAAGACTTTTATTCCATTTCCAAAAGAAAACTTTCTTCATCTGCAGTCTCAAACATTCAGCATTACTTCAATCCTATTGTCAGTTTTCATTTTTGGTTTGTTTTTAGTTTCTCTCACAAAATTGCATAGTCTCCACAAGACCAAAGGCAAAAACTAGTTCAAAGCTACATTCGGAATATATTTGACTCCAACTCGAATGATGAAGACAAAAAGGGAAGATAATCAAGTACAACAGATGTCTGAACTATGGGAAAGAATAAAGAAATATAATCTCGTACATCAATTATGACAATACACACTGAGAAGAAAAAAATAGAATTGACGTGATTCTGGATTGTTGCATCACACATATCCAAAAATATTCTAAAAAGAAATGTAGATAATATCAAACTAAAGAAAACAAAATTGCCCAATTATGCTCCCTTCTCAATCACTGGTGTTGACAAAGGGACCCTATTATACCCGATGGTTCACTTTGTTGCAAAAGTGTTATTACCAGAAAGTAGCTGAGCTTTACACAGTTTCTATATAAATTGCTATATGACCAAGCCTGTGAACAGTATTTCATAGGAAGACTATTAGCTGCTATATCTATAGGTCTATCTGGTGAAATAGCTCACTGTTTAGAGCAAACACCTAGTGTCTTCTTGATAAATAATCTCTGTGAGTGCATTCTTAACATGTCCCTAGGTTTAATGGGCTCAGTGGCCCACTTTGTTCCAGCTGGTTTCTTTACAACAGACAAATGATGCACTCCTGGACCCCTACATATTTATATTTTACTACTGCATGTAGGACAATCAAAGTACAACACTCAGATGAGCAGGGGAAAACCGTGACCATCTGGAAAGAATTTCAAGGGATTCACATTTTTATTCTGCACTTGGCAATAGAAGCTGAACTATATTTATTTACTAACCAATTTATTTGAGCATTTCATTTATTTATTACAGCTGTAGCTCACGAAAGCTTATGCTCAAATAAATTGGTTAGTCTCTAACGTGCCACAAGTACTCCTTTTCTTTTTGCGAATACAGACTAACACGGCTGTTACTCTGAAACCTATATTTATTTTCACTGATTTTTATCCATTTTACAAAGGTGAATTTTCTTTCGCAACCTCAAACATCAGCCCTGCTGAGATTCTGTATTGGCTCACAAAGATTATTGCAGGCTTAGGGCCCTAAATATCATTTTATGACAAACTACTAGGAACTCAAATACCACAGCCTTTATGCAGGCAAAATACATGTAGGCTTCATGGAACTTTGGTTGTTGCATCAGAATGAAACAGCAGCCAGCCAGCCAGCTGGTGGTACTCAGTGGATTTCTGCTCGAGACCCAGCAAAGGGACTGCAGTACTGAACTATTACAAACAGTGTAGGGAAAAAGAACAAACACCACTCTAAGTGTTTACTGAAAAATCTTTATAATTTTAGAAGAAGTGTTTTTTTTATATTAGTCTCCATCTTGGGACTAAAAATATTTAACTAAATTTCTTAAGAATAATATATATATATATATATATATATATATATATATATATATATATATATCCATATGATATTTTGAACATTGCCTTCAAGTTCAAGATTAACAAGGGAAAATTTCAAGATTAAGGATAACATTCCAGCCAAATTATTATTTCATTGTTACCAGCAACATGGCCTAAAACCACCCCTTTTAAAGTTTGAATCTGAACAGCATCATGGATTTATGGGATACCTGAACAGCACAACACTCTATTAAAATGGCTCAGCAGCAGTGAGACAAACGAACTGCTGGACTAAGCAGGATCAACTCAGTTATAGTCAGTGGAGGCCCACCAGCTTAGCTGGGATCACAAAGAGTTTGAAACTGAAGAGAGATCAGTATTGTATGCATGGTACTGGATGCCTCCTGAAAGTGTTTTTATAATACACCTTACACACTCCCCATCTGAAACTACTGACTCCATATAGGGATTGCTTTAGAGCATTACTGTCTTCTGGGAAGACCAGTTTTTAAAATAATGGCAGACTGGTGGTGGCAGCACTTGAATGGGAGTACACCTGGAGCTTTTAAGATACGCTCTTCCCTTTAAGTCACTGTTTAGTCCTCTTTTTGAAAAAAAGAAGGTAACAAATAATATGGCAGAGCTGTGGATGAGTATCAATGCATGTGCTGTTATTAGAATTAAGATTAATGTTTTACCATCATTGTTTGAAATTTTTAACAAACCTTTTTTTCAGTGAATTTTCTAGTTAACTGGTCCAATTACAATATATCCTAGTCCCGAAAATAGGAGGGAATGGCAATTTACATTTGACAATGCAAGCATTAATTTAATATCTACAATAACAGCCATTTGATTAGCACACCTGTCTAGAGACACCAAAATAACCCTAAGATGAGCTGATAGAGCTCATTACAATGTGCAACATTAATATACTGCAGCTTATAACTGCTCCTGCCTTTGATGGCTGGATAAGATGCCAAGGACCTTTTGTAGGATCATTTGTTGGCTTAGTCTGAAGCTAATGCAAAATAAATGTAAAGGCAGGTACTACAGTTAAATGGTAGTAGTTTAAATACAAAATATTACCGATTGGCAGCCAGACCTATTGCAGACTGTAATTTACAAATATTCCTATGCCGTTTAAATAGGACATTAACATACATAAATCTGATTGCCTTCTCTCACACACCAACGCATCATTCAATATATATAACTATTTGCAGACTAGCTGCTCCTCAACACCCTCTCCCCCATCCAAGTCACAGATGAGACATTCACTTACCCTAAGTAAAAGTTGAGGTTCCTAAAACTATCTTCTTATATGTATATTGTTACTGCATTTTTAGCCTTGGGTTCCCTCTTTGACACTGCTTCAGTAATGTTTTGCTATTTCTAGTCCAAAAATTAGTTTTGAGTGTATCGTACGCTAAAGCACAAAGGAATAGTGTTTAGCCATGCTATTTACTGGGAGGGGATAAAGTATTAAAACTTGCATTGTGTAATCCACTTATCTATCTGTATGTATGAATTCTGTGCCCATCTACTTAATATATTGAAACCTGTGCCCAGTTGCCATCCTGCAACTTCATCCTTGCTCCTGCATCCTTGCTCCTGCATTTTCATTTAAATTAGATAGCAAGGTAAAGAGGAAACTCCAGGGAAAGGAAAAGGAAACTGCGCTAATCTTGGTTGAGAGTAATTTTCTCTTCCAAAAGGATCATGAGGTTTGCTTGTTTTCTACCACAATGTATTTAATAAAAAAGTAGATATGCTCCAAGTAATTGAAAAACCAAGTATGATCTATGCAGAAATACTAAAAGTTTCATCAGTTCAGATCTAAAAATCTGTCTTATCCTTTCACGCAAATTTTATAATATCCTTTACAGCAGGCTAATTCATGCTCCAAAGACTACTTCTAGGGCCAAATTCTGGATACATTCAGTTAACTAAAGTCTTTTTATTGGTCTAATGAGACTAAGATTTGGCTCTTTCTTCTGTAATTTAAATATGGTCCTATATATGGTCCTATACAGAACCTTACATTTGCAGAACTATTTTTGTACCAGCTTCCAACTTGTGACTGTACAAACTTGTCTTTCAGTTGATAGAATTATTTTTCTTTGCCTGATCAACTTTCATAGCAACTGAATTACCAACCAAAATGACAATAATCTACTGAAGTTTCCAGTTTATCTGTTATATTAGAAAGAAAGCTATTAACCTCAGTGCTTACAGACTTAACCTCTGAAAGACTCTCTCATATATACACACACACATATATTGTATATTATTAGTACTGATGTAGAGACTTCAGAATTTCTAAGAACAGCAAACTTCTCAACAGGAAGCAAAGTACAGAAAACAGTAAAAGAAGAAGATGATGAAGAAGAAGCTTCATCTAGACATTCAGAAGACAATACCCATCTCTCCTCAATCAGAAACACGCAGTCTAATTAAATACAGCTGGAGACTGCATAAAAGAAATTCATTTAATTAACTGGCAACCTGCTGACACTGTAATTAAGCTATGAAGATTCAACTGCCTCATACCAGATTTTAAAAATTAGTCAATTACATGTGCTGGGAAGTTTGCCTTACACCTTAAAGACAACTGGCAAACTAGTGAAAATGAACTTTATTGTGAAGATGAAATTTCTTTATGTTTATATGTGCAGCAATAAAAAGACCTGCCATTGGTAAATATAATGATAGAAAAAGTTTTGAGTACAGTGACAAGAAGTTCTGCTACACTGTTTCTTCTCTCGAGAAGCAGGGTGTCAGACCAGTTTCTGGGGGTTATGACCACCCTCCCTTTCTTTCTGAGTACGTGGGAGGGGAATATGCAAACTTTCTCTCATAACTTGGGGGCTAAACATTTTCCATACTGTGTTAGAACATTCTGTGCAAAAAGCATTTTCCTTAACTGCTGCTTCTGCAGCTATCTAGTAAGGAACCTCTGGTTCAAGTATAAACTTGCTTGAATTTGCAAACGATGTGCACTGCCAGTAGGAAAGTCATCAAGTTCAGCCATTTTATCAACCTTTGAGTCTTTAGTTGAGATCTAGAATAAAGCACCACTTACTGTACTAATAGTTACAACAAGTTGGAACAAGGAAGATTTGTACTTTCCTCATGTTTCACTACCTAATGGAGCAATGATAATGCTTCAGCTGAGTGGACATTAATGGAAGCCATCTGGTAAATTTTCACTCCTTTTCAAAAAGCCAACCCCATCGTGTCCTTTGAAACCACTACTTACAAATAATCCCTGTAACTGGTTTCTCCAGTAACATTTTCGAAAAAAATGTTGAAATTATGTTGACCCTGATCTGTATTCATGCCTCTTATTAATAGTCTAGACAAAATGACAACAGTGTGTTACTTTTTAACGATCCCAGGCTTTATGGCTTTGCAGCTGCTCTTAGAAGCAACCAAAATTCAAAGTTTCAGAGTAAAATCTAATCCCAGAAAAAGCAGCATTTAGCAGTTAGAACAACAAGTCTAAAGTAGAACTTCTGGGTTCCTTTTCTGGCTATCATCCATGTGACCTGTCTGCATAGGCATAGCTGGGGGGGCAATGCCTCCCTACCTCCCCCCCCAAAATTGCAAGCCTCAGGCATGCATATAATTTGCCCCCTCCCCCAGGAGCAGCCCCATTGACCTGACAGGAGCTGCTCCCCACAAATATAGAAGTCAAACTACACTTATATTTGTCAGCTATGTCTGTACATATAGAACTGTGTAGAGCACAGTGCGTACAGCTACACAATGCAGTAACAGGTTCCAGCAGCGGGGAGCTTCTGTAGCCTATCCCCTCTGCGTCCTTGCTGCTGCAGCTATCCCTTGCAGTGGGGAAAGGCTCTGGCAGTGGCGAGGCAGCAGGACACCATATTGCTCAAAATAACAGTGACAGGGGAGTCACTGCTTGGGCACTTAGAAGGCCTTTGTAGAATATACACCAGGATTCAGGTATGTGGGGTGCTCTAGTCTCTAACCTGCGTTTCACCATCTACATTGCTATTTCTACCTGTGACAGCTGGGCATGAACTATCTGTACTCTACATGCTGCTATTAGTGTAAATGTACAGATTCAGCCAAACCACACAACCCCTCTGTAATACAGCAGTATTTACCCACCTCACAAGCGTTTTGTGAAATCTAATTAATGGGTGCCTGCGAAGAGCTTTGAGATCCAAAAGGAAACAATTATTTTATAATGCAAAAGTAATGAAAACTTGTTGTACATGAAATTGATTTTCTTCAACCC
Organism: Caretta caretta; assembly: GCF_965140235.1. Lineage (NCBI taxonomy): Eukaryota > Metazoa > Chordata > Testudines > Cheloniidae > Caretta > Caretta caretta. Next base: position 68,888,185 of record NC_134214.1, on the reverse strand, counting down.
ATGAGAATCCATTTCCCATAAGAACAAATACAGCATGCATCAGTCTCAGAGGTCAGAAAAAATTAACTGTAATGGTCTAGAAGCTCAGCTGGTATAAATTGGCATAGCTGCACTGAAGTTAATGAAACTACTCCAAAGTATGCCGGCTGAGGATTGGACCAGTCCTGCTTACAATATTATTGTCATCTCATCTCTTTAAATAAAACCTGTAGGTTACGATATATGCCCAATAAATTAATCTAATTTCAAGAATAGATGCTGACTCACAATTTCTATTTAAAAATAACAGTGACGAGCACCAAAATTTATGCTTAGCATTTTTCATCCTTTAAGTCTCAAAGCACTTATTTCATAAAAGTTGACAATCCTTCTCGTTTTACAGACAGAGGCACCATATGTCAACAGACAGATTTCCAAAAAAATATATTTTGGGGATGTCCCAATTTTTGTTCTCATGCCCCCTGAGACACCCGGCAGCTGATTTTCATAGTGATAGTTGTAATTTTTTTCACTCAGATTTTTGCATGATTGGCACTTCTGAAAAATCATGCCCAAGATGTTTCAAACTGGGTACCAAAAAAATGATGGGCTGCATCTGAAAACACTGACATAAGTGACTTGCCCAATCTTTAAACAGCAGATATTTGGCAGAGGTGAAAATAAAGCCTAGCACTATATTAGCAGAGAATTTAGGCTTCCTGTTTTGCCAATTCACCTAATCTTTGAATAATTGTCTTTTTAACTGCCACCACACTTTTTAGGTAACTGTGGTCTAGGTGAAAATACCAGAACGTGGGTGCAAAAATTGTTGAAAGACCATACTCCAAGAATAGTTATCAGTGGTTTACTGTCAAACTAGGGGTCCCACAGAGGTCTGTCTTGGCTTCAATATTTTTGTTCATGACTTGGTTAATGGAACGGAGAGTATGTTTATAAAAATTTACAGATGATACCAAGGTGGGAGGGGTTTCAAGCATTTTGGAGAACAGGATTAGAATTCAAAACAATCTTGACAAATTGGAGAATTGGTCTGAAATGAACAAGATGAAATTCAATTAAGACAAGAGCAAAGTATTACACTTAGGAAAGAAAAATCAAATGCACAATTAATAATGGGAAACAACCGGCTAGGCGGTAATACTGCTGAAAAGGATCCGAAGATTATAATGGAATATGAGTCAACAAAACAATGCAGTTGCAAGAAAAGTCTAAAATCATTCTGGAGTGTATTAACAGGAATGTCATGTGTAAGACACAGGAATTGTCTGGAGGTAGTCAGGCCTCAGCTGAAGTACTGTGGCCAGTTCTGGGTGCCACACTTCAAAAAAAAAATGTGAACAAATTGGAGAGAGTACAAAGGAGAGCAACAAAAGTGAAAAGAGTTTATAAAACCCAGCCTATGAGGAAAGCTTAAACAACCTGGTCATCTAGTCCTTTAGTCATTTAGTCTTCAAATATGATAAGGGCTGTCAAAAAGAGGGCGATGATCAATTGTTCTCCAATGTCCACTGAAGGTAGGACAAGAAGTAATGGGCTTAATCTCCAGCAAGGGAGATTTAGATTAGCTGTCAGGGAAAACTTTCTAACTCTAAATATAGTTAAGCACTGGAACCGGCTTTCAAGGGAGTTTGTGGAAATTTCAGTTCAGGAGTATGAAACTATTTTCTTTGTGTTCAATTTATGTATTCACAGCTAACTCCATACTCTCAAGATTTGAGGTACATTTTGAACCCAGGAACTCAAAGTAAAACTAATTAGAATTCAGAATTTCAACTGATTTTTTTAATTAAAGTACAGGGTAAGCTCCATGGCAATGATTTGTAAGAGTGACTAGTAAGATCTGGGGAACAAGTGCTTAACTTGCAGCATCTACTACAGGCCCTTTGGCTTCAATTAGATTTATGCATATGCTTAAATACTTTGCCATATGGGAATGTGATTACACTTGTGGTTTAAATTACGCATGTCCTTAAATGTTTTGCTGAACTGGAGCCGATTTCCCTGGAAATCCTTCACAGGAAAAGTAGTGAAAGTTCCATTGTTCAGTCATTTGACACCAGATGTTGGAAAAATCAATAAAAGTACTCAGCACCTCATAGAATCAGACCCTTACAGCTAGGATGGTCAAAGCCCCAAAATACCATGAGTAACACAAGTTTGCAATCACAGCTGAGGAGTAGAGAGGACTAGGTGAATCAGTGTGCTGTCACTATTTCTAATTCTTTGGACAGCAGGCCAAATTTGCAGATACAACCAAGGTAGCAAGAAATTCATCATGGGAGGTCAACGTGTCAATGAATCTGCCAAGATGCAAGAAACTATTCTGATTATTATCACTATCTCAATTTAGTCTGAATGTTCTTCTACAGAACAAGTGAGGTTAGACAGGGTTAAACTGGATAATGTCATTCTAGAGATTATTGAGACTCACAAATAACCCTTTGAATTGTTTCAAATCAGATGAATAAGCATGAGCTGAGACAATGGTGATAGAGGGAGGGCACAAAAAGGAGGGAAGCACCAAAATGCAACTCTTAGTTGTTTTGACATACTCCAAAAACAGAGGGTGATTTTCTTAGAAATTTAGGCCCCAGTCCGTCAAAGAGCATGTACCCTTGAACCTATGCAGAGCTCACTGAAATTAATAATTGGGGTCCATTTATCCAAAACTCTCACAGAATCAGGTTAGTTATAAATGTATTAACAGCAGTTTTCGTTGGGTAAATTACTTACTAAAATACTCTAGATATTCTGGAAATGACAAATCTAAGAAAGGGATATGGCAAATGGAAGAGAGGTATTCTGATCATCTCATATTTATTATCACCAGAGTTCTTTCTCTGGAGTTAGCATAGACCAGGGGTCCCCAATGCTATTGCCACAGAAGGTTGGAGCCACTGGTGTAGGCATAGAGAGAATCTGCAGGTGTTATAACAAGTTCTGGTGTTCCACATTGAATCCCTGAATTACAATCAAGACAATAGACGGGAGAGTGAGATGCAAAAAGATACATTGGCATTAGAAAAGGAATATGTCAACAGCCATATTTGGGGGCAGGAAATAGGGAATAAAAAAAAAATCAAAGGAGAAATGTTCTGGTAGAGGTGAAATTACCACAGTTAAGTGAAGTAACTAAGAGAACATAAAGAATAAATGGTGGAAACAATGAAAGAAAAAAACACAATAGCTAATAGAACCCTGATAACCTAAGCATAATAAAAGCAGCAGGAGAATGAGAGCTGTACAGCACAAGCAGAAGAAAAATGACAATGATTTAACTAGGATCACTAAAATCTGCAGTCAACTCCAGCCCATTGCTATCTTTAAACAAAGAACAGAAATAGTATAAATGAGTCACAAAAGAATAGAAAAGATTAAATCAAATATTCATTGCAAAAATATGCCACTGGGCTGTGGACAACACCTATTATGCCGTACTTAGCATCATATCCTAAAGTCATGAAAAACGTCATGCCTATAAATCACCTTCTCCTAAAAGAACTGCAGAATCAACACACTATATTCTGCCTGTGTACATGTGTAATCTCTATATAAACACAAACCTATCTTGAAAGACTTCTTCCTAGTTTTGATCAGGTCATTTGTACCTGAAGTCCTTTGTAGTATTGTTTTGTTTTATTTCACCTGTGCAGCTTCATATGGTTAGAACATTTTCTTTGGTCAGGGTTTTGACACCTCTGCATGAGCTATTGTTTAACACCTCATCAGCTGGTATACATATGCTAATAATTGCTCTTTAGCACCTGTTTACACCTTCTCCACTGTTCAGACACACACAACTATCACAAAAGATCAGCCTATGCCTCTCTTTCTGGTATTTATGAAACTGCTTTGAATAAACTGTTCCCCATAGAGATAATATTCACAAAGTAACTCTGGCTGTCTCTAATTTGTGGAAGTTTATCACAAATTTCCCACCTGTTCAGGGAAACTGGTGGAAGATGCAGTGTAAACCATGTTCCCGTGGCCAGAACCATTTTTACTATTTTAGTTACACTGTGGAAAAGCAAATCAAATAGAAACAATGGTAAAGAAATGGCCCTGGCAGCAGGAGACTTATCTGCAATGCAACTCCCAAGGGTCCTAACCCTGATTCTTATCTGGTGGGAATTTACTGGCAAATTTCTGTATAGTAGACAGGGCTGAAAATGATGGCTAAAAATCACACTTTTTAAACTCAGTATGCTTTATTCTAGCATAATTTATAGAGGTATGCTTAGTCCAGATATAGTACTAACACTAAAAGATGCGATGAGAGGGGTAGAAAAGTATTAATACAATTAACAGTATTTACAGCAATTTATATCCATATGCACAGAGATTGCTTTATCCAGAAACACTGAAATACAGTCTTCTCTTGGGGTAGGCCAGGGGTCATTCTGTATCTCCAATACTACACAATGTTGTCCCCATCCTTTAGATTTGTATGCAGACTGATAATACTAGCTACTTGCAATGAAACTTCAGGTGAGTTATAATAAAGTCTCTCTTACTGAGATTTTTTTTCCCCCTAAAACTTGATTCAGGCATGACTCATTTAATGTATACAATTTTAGGTCTTTTGTAATCACATCCTTACTATGGGCAAAATCCTGTTGAGCAGGAGTTCTAGGTAAGAACATCATGTAGGAACCTATTCCATTTTCCTCCCACAGCCATGTTTTACAGTTCTTGTACTCTCTCTCTCATAGAATACTCCAGAAGCCTTGCAAACAGAGCTTGTAAGTTCCTTGAACCATAACAATAAGTGCAATTGAGCTTACAGAAACCATAGTTGTTGTTTAGCATTTACAAGCTTGACCGATATGGTGAAGCACAGCAATATAAGAGTCATGAATCGTCCATAATTGTCGGCATGGAGTCATACTGTTGTGTCACAAGGAGCCTGAGAAGCAATGCAGAGACATGGGACCTTCAGTCAAATGACCCAGTCACCTGCAGGTTGACTCAGTTTTATGGGACTCCCTCACTGATGTTCAGGAGCATGTTCAGGGTTAGCGGGATAATGCCCCTGCATATTCTGTGTGGGTGGGTTTGCCAAAAACTAAAAAAAATACAAAAAACCCAAACTAAATCAAATAAACAAACAAAAACAACTGACACTTATAGCCAGCTGAAAACCCTTGAAAGAAAGTGAAGTTGAACTAGTGAGTTTTTTCCATACATAGGAGATAATAGGATCATCAATAGGATAGTGAGCATCATCTGGGTTCATTTCAGGTCAACATGCTGTCTCAACAACAAAAACACACTCTCCTCAAATCTACCCTAGGTCTTTCTGTTTGCTGGGGAATAAATGGGAACAAATTGTATCAAATCTTGTGAGAAGAGACTTTTATTAAATTTTCAGTCCTACCTGCTTCTGACAAGGCTAGGAAAGAATAGCTTTTGTGTGGTACTGCTTCACTTCTGCCTCCAGATCTGGTCAGAGTTAGGAAGTACAGAAGACGACGAAATTGAGGAATATTTCAAGATGAAGGCTGTCCAAACATTTTCCATGGTTCAGTTTGGTTTTGCTTAGAGTTTGAGAAATGCTTAAAGGCTGAATGTTCTCTCCATCCTTTATGCAGACAACAATATTTACCCTCTCCAACAAAGATTTTATTGATGGGGTTGGGTAGATTAGAGAGACAACTGAAATGAAACTGATAAATATACAATTAAAAACAGAAATATAATCTTTCTGCTTAACTATTCAAAACATCGAGCCTCTCACTATAATTTTTTTTCTTTTTCTGCAATAATTCCTGTGTTTATTCCCATGGTATCAAAGGTACATACATGAATAGATTACTTTTAATGTCAATGAATGCAAAGAGCAAAGTGAAATTTTCCCTGGTTGAGGTTGCTATGGTGAAGAAGGTATAAGCGAGGAATCATGGCCAAGAAATATAGTTGGAAACGAAAAAGAAAATCAAATGCTAGAGAAAAGTAAGGGCACACAGAAAACTTGAATGGCTGAAACCAGCTCATAACCACTTAAATCAAATATGTAGGGTACATTTTTCAATGTATTACATTGGGGCACTGTGTGACAATAAGGAGAGTTGAAGTTTCCTAGCTAAAAGCCCGTGCACTGCGTTTGTAATTACTACATGAACATTAGGTGTAAATCTGGAAGCCTTCCCACACTACAACCAAGTGCAGCATTGGTATTGCATTGATTTACACTATATGAGTAGGTGGGAAAAAGTGCACCTGTGAGGAGAGTGTGGACAGTTCTGTGTCTGTTGTACAGTTGTTGTACCAATAAAATAAAAACCAGCAGGATCTTATTAAAGGGAAAAAGGCAAAATACCACATTTATTGTGAATACAGAAAGAATCATAGTAAGCAGTTAGTTATAGCTGTAACATTCCATTCAATCTCATATTTATTCACACATTCATTCATACAAACACACACACACACCCACACACACAGGTTCTGCAAGGTTGTTATCATAGTTACCAGCCTTAGAGTTGCTCATGCCAAGCCACTGGCCAGGTGGCCTGGACATGAGGAGGGAGCAGGGCCTTGTCAGATGCTCATCTGATGCTCCTGGAAGTTGGTTTGCAGAATCAGACCCCAAAGTTCTCACTTTTTAGAGTCTATTTTTATAGGAATTTCTTCCCATGCCAGTCTATGGGAATTGCTTCATCATGCTGTTGCTGAATCAATCAGCAGATAGCACATTCCTGACGGCTCCCGTGCTCCTAGATGTTATCTTGTTCTTTGGTTCTCCCATTCTTGAGGCTGTTGGATGGATTCCAGTCTGCCCTCTGGGGGTGTCATAAAAATAAAGGGAAGGGTAAACCCCTTTGAAATCCCTCCTGGCCAGGGGAAAGCTCCTCTCACCTGTAAAGGGTTAAGAAGCTAAAGGTAACCTCGCTGGCACCTGACCAAAATGACCAATGAGGAGACAAGATACTTTCAAAAGCTGGGAGGAGGGAGAGGAACAAAGGGTCTGTCCGTGTGCTGCTCTTGCCAGAGACAGAACAGGAATGGAGTCTTAGAACTTTTAGTAAGTAATCTAGCTAGGTATGTGTTAGATTATGATTTCTTTAAATGGCTGAGAAAAGAATTGTGCTGAATAGAATAACTATTTCTGTCTGTGTATCTTTTTTGTAACTTAAGGTTTTGCCTAGAGGGGTTCTCTATGTTTTTGAATCTAATTACCCTGTAAGATATCTACCATCCTGATTTTACAGGGGGGATTTCTTTATTTCTATTTACTGCTATTTTTATTAAAAGTCTTCTTGTAAAACACTGAATGCTTTTTCATTGTTCTCAGATCCAAGGGTTTGGGTCTGTGGTCACCTATGCAAATTGGTGAGGCTTTTTATCCAACATTTCCCAGGAAAGGGGGGGTGCAAGTGTTGGGAGGATTGTTCATTGTTCTTAAGATCCAAGGGTCTGGGTCTGTAGTCACCTAGGCAAATTGGTGAGGCTTTTTACCAAACCTTGTCCAGGAAGTGGGGTGCAAGGTTTTGGGAAGTATTTTGGGGGGACAGACGCGTCCAAACAGCTCTTCCCCAGTAACCAGTAATTGTTTGGTGGTGGTAGCGGCCATTCCAAGGATAACGGGTGTAATATTTTGTACCTTGGGGAAGTTTTGACCTAAGCTGGTAAAGATAAGCTTAGGAGGTTTTTCATGCAGGTCCCCACATCTGTACCCTAGAGTTCAGAGTGGGGGAGGAACCTTGACAGGGGGTCCTCTGGTTATTTCCACTTGACGCCTTCTTCAGCCGATGGACACTGGATTCTTAGGCTGGCACCTCCCTGATCATTCAGTTATTATCCACACCAAGCATCCATCCACATACATCCTCTATCTCTATTTTAATTACAATTGTTAATACAACAAAAGGGCGGGGAGTCTCTGGGTGCTGTTTCTTTTGTTAGAGTATTGCTTTGAGTCTCTCTCTCTGTGAATTGCTTTGAGAACAGACTCTGTCTTAGAATGTACTAACACAATTAGCAGCTTGCAAGTTTCACACATAGAGGGAGAGAAACAGTACCAAAAACCAAGAGACCTCTTAATTAGTAATACCCTGGAATTTAAACTCTGGGGAATCAAACTCATTTGTGATTTTAATACAGAACTTCTTTAATATGATTCAACACAGTTGCCCTAAGGTATCTTTCCATCCCAGCCTTTTCTTGGGGAATTTTTCCAGACGATTGGGAATTTTCATACCGGTGCCAAACAGTTGATTTAAAATGTTGGTTGTAAATTACCAGTACTGCGAATTATCTTTCCTATCTGTAAGGAGGCAGGCGCTAAATGCAAGTCTTTTTGGGTAGCATGACAAACCCAACAAACTCATTTCTAATTGAAAACATTCAAATGTCCTCAAATTGATGACAACAAAGGAGAACATCAGCTGGGGAAGAAGAATAAGCAATGCTGTAGAAAAGAGTGTCTAACCTGCCTCTGCAGAATCAGACACTGTAACCCCGAGAGATTTGCACATTCCTATAAAACATGACAATCACACTTCAACTTCAGATATTAGAATGACCTAAATCTCATGGCAAAGGAATAACATTAGTACTTTCAGGCTTGAGTTCTCAAGATATCTTGTAGCATAATTTGGCTTTATGTTGTTAGCAAGTCTATAGCCAAACTTTGCATTCCCTCCTGAGCTATTCTAGGGTATCTTGTGCAGCTGTGGTATAGGAACCTATGAAGGGACAGAAATTTGCCCACTTTAATTTGAAGAAAGGAATAAATTGCATGCAGCTTGCCAGCTCCTTGACATTGAAAATAATGGGGTCTGACAGTTCTAGGGTTAAGTAGCCATTCATTCAGTACAGCATCGTTTATCTGTCAACAGTGTATGTCTCTTGTTGTTATTTCAAAGGAAAAATTCAATAAAAATTTAAATAAAAACAGAGCTGTCAGTGTAATGCTTTAATATTTTAAACCACATGCACTTCCCTTCCTTTGCAAAGTGCTTTCTTACTTCCTGAAATAGTCCTATAATATACAATTCTCATTATTAAAATGAAAGAAAGCTAGTATCCTCTTTAAACATCTACACTTTTCTGAAATACTAACATTAATTTTTAATAGATAGCATTATGAAAGAGAGTGCAATGTTTTAGGAATACGGTCGCATGTTTAAGACCTCTCTACATCTAGAGGGAGAGGGCTATAATAAACACACTGCAGTACTCCAACATATATATGCATATAATTCCATACACTATGCTGCATGGTTAAGCACTCAAGGTTGTGCATACAACATCAATGGTTTCATTTCCTAACTTAAATTGCTCCCCCCATAAATATGCAATTACACACCCAGTCTCTCAAGTACAACACGTTGTTAGTCTGCAGAGCGTTTGCTTTATACACTATACAAGTTTTTAAATGAATGAAGCAAGGGCTTCCATGTATTATTTAATGTCTGATCCAAAGCCCATTGAAATCAAAGAAGCTTGCATTTTCCCTAAGTTTTTCACTAGGCAACTCCACACTTAATGAGTCTAGCAATTAAAAAGCCTGCAATATATATTGCCAGGGTACAGAGTATTACTTTCAAAAACTTCTAGTTCCATCAAATCCAATTCAGTTTTTACTAGAACACTAGAAGTCTCTCCCACATTAACGAGCGTGTATGTGTGTGTGTATTCCTTCTCTCTCACTCTCTCCCGCCCTTTCCATAGTATGTATGTATATAATAACAAAATAGGGGTGTATTTGGGGACTGTTTCTTATAATTCCAGAATTTAGCTCTAAAAGGTAAATACTTCACAGAAAAACACTTATTGGGCACGTATAGGTGATTCCGAATGTAATGCCTTTAATAAAACTGGGCTCTTTTGTACTAAATTGATAACATTCACTAAAAACCAAATTACCAGTCTCCCAAACCAATTAGTTCATATTAAGAAATAAACTTGTAAAATGTTATCAAGTTTATACACATACACCTTCCCACATACTTATATTTGATTTAAAAAGTTACTCCCAGACTTAAATAATTTTGTTCTAGAGTAAAAATATTTCATTCCAGAGTAAAGTTTTATAGTTAAATTACAAATTACAGTACTGAAGTTTTGCAGTTTAACATTCAATATTCGCTTTACTGGTCCAAATATTATTATTAATTTAATAACCAGGGGTAATGTGTTAACTAACTCAGTTATATGTTTAGTGCTTTGAATATTTATTCCCCATTAGGTGCAGAAATATCCTCAATACTTTCTAAGGGAGTTGTAAAAAGGTGCAAATTCTCTAGTTAGTAAAACTATAAAATTCTTTGATAAATTAGGAAAGAATGGGCCTAAAATATAGGCAATAAAACTCAATGAGTATCTTAAATACTAACAAACCCATTGCTGAGCACTATGGTCACTTAGCTAATATAATTAGCAGCCCATGTAATGGATAATGTAATTAGCTTAACACATGAAAGTTATTGGCAAGGTCCTAGGGACCTTGGCAATAAAAAGACAACAACAAACTTGAACCCCATATAAGCAGTACGTGTGCATTGACAGCATTCCGACAGCTGTCCCATAACACTATTAACATCGCAGATTCAAGTTCGCTAAACAACAGCTCAACTGTCCCAACCATTTCCACTGTTTTGCTGAAAACCCCTGCAGTGAGGAAAGGAAAAATACCCATAAGTCAAAACTCCTTCATGCCCGAAATACAGTTATGAAGTAAAGCCAAGGATAGTCATATGGGAACACACAAAACAAGGCACCAAAACAGTCTTGCACACAAAACCAAATCAAAACCAACTATCAAACTACAAAATCATGCCTGAATGCCCCACATTGCCTGAAGATACTTTGGAACAGAATTGAGGATGACATGATGTTCAGTTGAATGCTCCTTGATTCTGCATCCAGCCTGTGAGAATATGCCACCTTCTTAAAAGTGAGTGAAATAGAAAGAAATGAGTAATAAAAAACCCCATAAATGGAGCTATATTACTCACTACTAGAACAGAAGAAGCTGCAGTCTAGAGCAATAGTCTGCTGTTGTTCAAAATGGCTATCTTATGGCCACAGCTGTTTGACTACTGTAGATTTAAAGGGCCAGCTGTCAGAGCAGAGCATGCTGGAAAGGGCTCCATTAAAAGCAGTGAATCCTCACTGGAATGTTCGTTGATTAGTTTTTTTAGAGAAAAGTACAAGTATGTTACTAGTTTCTGGATTCTAAGAAATGTAACAAAGTGTTACATTGTTTTTATCTAACTTTTCTGTGTGTATGCTGTGAATGAAACAAATATGGTTCTAGAATTGGAATATCATTGTTCTCCACAAACACACACCAGCAAATTTATAATCTCATTCTTTCACAGTTTGATACCTACAAAATTTGCATGAAAACATGCCAAACCAAGGAAAAAATATACTCACCTGCCCTTTTCCAATGGCGGCACTGCTACACTGAGAAAAGGGACAAAAAAGCCAATAATCCTTCACTTAGTTGCTAGGAAACTATAACAAAGTTGCTAAGGAACCTCAGATGGACTGAGTACTGGCTGATGAACCATTTATAAGTGGGGAAGTGTTATTGGGTTCTATGTTAAATTTGATTTAATTTAATCTCTTAATTCATGAGTGAGTGGTAAGACATGTTAATAAAAGGGCATGTTAATAATATTTACAGCTGTTATTAACTGGGAGATGTTGCAGACACTAGGGGAGGTATAGAAATGAAACACAGGATCCTTGGGAGATTAAACACATAGAGAGAGCAACAACATACATTTCAACTTAGAAAATACAGATTAAGTACACCTGAGAGAAAATAACCAGGGAGAGGTATACTTCAGGGGAAGGAAAACCCTGAAAAGCTTTGGCGTGACTGTGCACAGCAGATTGCACATGAGTTTGCAATGCAATACTGCAGCAAGAAGGCTGACTCAGGGGCTTGTGAATCTGGACACTTAGCATGTGGAACCCAAGCGCACTAGAGAACTTTTAGTGAGCAGTAGCAGGGCCTCCACAGACATTTAATATTCAGCAAACTAGTGTGTTGCAGATTTACACACTGTCTTGCCATGCACAGTTTGTGAAGACAAGCCCTCAATTTTGGGAACAACAGGTCAGAAATTTTCATCTAAACTTGTCTTTTTAAACACAAAATACGGCATTTTGGAAAAATGAAAATGTTCACAAAAACATTTGTTTTCTTAAATGAAAAATCAGCTTTTCAACTAAATAATAAAAAATAAAGTAGAAAATGTTAACAAAAATGAACAAGTTTTTTGGTCAACATTTTTTGCAGGAAAAAAAAATCCTGAGCAAGTCTGCTTCGGAATCCTGTAAGGATAAGTGTCAGGTTACTATTATGGTAGTGACTATGCAAATGAAATGTTGTACAGTTAGTATGAGCATTGCTATATTAATTACTGCATCAAGGCCATGAAAATGTGCCCAGACTGAACTAACTGCAAAATGTGGGACAAGCAGTCAACTCTCAATCCTTGAAGATACTGGAAATGGAGCCATTTTATCTATCAAAGTAGGTCAGGCTTCTCATCACTTGAGAAGACAACAATAAGGGCAAGAGATGTCAGAGGTAGGTATATTTTTGGATGTTTGTATCTTATATGTACAGTACTTAGCATGTAGAATCAGAAGTGGACCTAATATTAGATTTTTGTTTTAGACCAAATGAATCATCCTTCTGCTTTCCCTGGAATATATATACACAGAAACCATATTGAACTAAACCCAAATAAAATGATTTGGATGAGAATGAAAACAACAACAAAAGGTTTCATCACCATGAAGGGGATCTTATCACTCCACAATGTCCACCCTAGCCCAGGTTCTCTGGTACTGTTCCCATTTGGCCCCGATATACAAAGTTGGTGAAGTTTCTTTCAATGCAGAAGACCTACTACCTGATCATAAAACCAAAAATGGATCCTTAATCCTCAATATACAGACTGAACAAGCTTTCTTTTAGTACCAATGAAAAACTTCAGTGATCCCAAAAAAGGATTGCATAATAGCAGAATGCGCTCTTATTCTGATTTGGGCTTTTGTGTGTTACCAAAGTACAAACAGCATCCCAAAAACTTGCTGGCTTTGTTTCCATGTTTGAAGCCCAAACAACGAGTGTTTCCTTCAGTTTTCTGTGCAGAAGCCCGTAAAGCAGTACCATTAACCTTGTAATGGTTGGAGAGAGGATCAACAAATTTCCTGAAACTTTTTATATGTAAAGTGTGTTGGATATTTGCTTCTTTTCCAAATTTACCAAACTGTGGAGTACTGAATATACCATCCAGCAATATTAATTCTCTTTGCTGACTTCCAGTTCTTAAACAATTATTCTCTTGGTGACCATAGCAGCTTTAAGTAGGAACACTTCATGTGCTTTATTGGCTAGCAGAAGGCTATAGAAATCCCGAAGCAGAAAAATTCTAGGATCTAATAGGAGATGCATGAGTAATATTTGATTGAAATGTCTGTTTATTTCTCCCCTTCTGTTTCATTACTAATGCAAAAAAATAATCTGTGTTTGTTGACTACAGGCCAAAATTAGTAAGGAAGATTTATTTCAAACTTTTGAGAGGATATTCCAGATATGAGAAGCTAACATGAGTTTTTAAACATTTAGTATCTTCCCTTCAAGACTAGGGATCACATTCTCATTTAATATTATGCACAGAGCTAGCATTAAATTCAGCATGTTCTGGTCTAACCCTTAAGGGACTGGGAATCTGGAGACTTATTAGGGCTTGTCTGCATAACATGAGTCTGAGGTAATCTGTGGTGTGAATCTGCAGCATGCAAGGCTGCTGCGCTCTAACTCTCCATGTGGACCCTGCTGATGTGCATTAACAATTAAGTACTGCACTTTGATCTACTCGTGTTTCAAAAAGGGTTAGATGAAAGTGCATTAATGACTGTTAATGTGCATCAGCAGGCTCCACATGGACAATTAAAGCCCAGCAGGCTAGCATGGCCTAGAATCACACCCAGCTTGCTGTGAACAAAATGTTCATGTAGACAAGCCCTTAGAGGATCTATCCCTGACTGTCATATACATGCAATATAACTTTAGGCAAGTCGCTCAGTCTCCCTGTGCTTCATTTCCCTCATTTGTAAAGTGGTAAGTTATACACATTGATAAAGTGCTTTGAGATCCTCAGGTGAGAAATATTATTCAATGAAAGCTGTTTACATACATCCAAGTAAAGAATCAGATCACTAGTTCCCACTTTCCTTAAAAGTCTAGGGAAATTTAGCAATTTTATACAGATAAAACTACACAATGTCTTTGTTTTAGTTAAAGGAGGGGCAAAGTCTTCAAAAGAGTTCTTGCAAATGTAAGATAAAAAAAGTTTTTGCCCCTGCTACTGATTTATATCTGTCTAACAATCATCCTGTGGTATATGTGATAAACAAGATACCCTTTTATGAGGTAATAGTACCACACAAATAAAGTTAGAAATTCTACTCTGGTGATCTGACCAAGCAATCAATGGAAGTCCAACAGCTAATGAATATGGCAGCTTCATCAGTGATTATTTTATGTATGGGCAGCCTTCCTCCGGCCGTCATTTTACAATCCTGATGTCGATACACAGGAACTGGAGTCAGTCATAAAAGCACTGTCTGGTGGCTAAAAGAAATGTACATTTGCAAGTTATATATCAGACAGAGGGAAATGCCTCTAACTAATGTTTGCCATGAAATAGTAAAGGATTTGATGTTATAAGGGAAGATTAGCATCAATTGGAGGGCATTATTTTTAAAATAAAGCTTTCCAATGTGTAAATGAGTTCGCTAAGATAAGAATTAGGATTAGCAAAAAAGAAGATTTAAACTAATAAAGGAAGCAATGGATCTATCATAAATGTAGTCTTTAGCAACCATTTCTTTACCATTGTGTAATGGGCATAAGCTTTCTGTCAAGTATTTGTGATAGGTTTAGGTGATGACCCCAGATCCCTTTGAACTTTAGTAGCACTTCTGAGATAAACAGAATTAATTTTCAGAGTACTTTCTTGTAACAAAAGTACTTTTCACACTTCACCTCCCAAAACATATCATATGGATGATTTAGTGACTGCATAGGCCAACTTGTCAATATAAAAGCTAACCCTCACACAAAGCTAACCTTCATCAAGGGAGAAAAAGATGACCAGGATACAAAAGTGATACCCCTGTTTTAAACCAACACCTGCCAATGAGCAGGAGCATGTTGTAAGGTGGCTGTCGGGCAAGTTCATGGCTGGTGCAACAATGAAGCTATGTCTGAAGCAGAACTCCCTCAACCAAAGCACTAACACATAGACATGTGCTTATGTCCACCTTTGTACAGCACAGGACATAATACATTGGACCTAAATGGGGAGCATAGCACCTGCCGTTCTAAGCCTATTTTTCTGTATGTTCACTGATTTTTTTTTCATGACAGAGCGCTACTAGCAACATATCAGAACGGCACTAACATAGGAGCAAGTCTTCCCCAAGGCCAAACAGCAAACATGTGAGACAGACACTCTTCACAGTCACTAACCTACCTGGTTTCACTTGCCTTGCCCACCCACCTGCCTGACTGGCTCTCCTATTATGATTGTGGGGACAGTCTCTTTAAGAATAAGCTACCGGGGCACTGTGAAGCTCCTGTTAGGAACAGCCCGTTTGAACTGGACACAGAATGAAGCAAATCTCTTTCAAGCACCTAACCACTGAGTCATCACTGAACACTTCATGGCTACACCATGGCAGGTAGCCCCCTGAACTCACAGAAAAACTTCCTCACTCCAATGGAACTGCTACGCAACAGGAAATGTGGCACACAGAGCTTGAAATACTTGACAAGGATGCACATCAACATTGCCTAATGCCTTCCTGCAGGTGCAGAGAAGGAGTGGGCAACTTGAAGCTGTTTAAATCACCTGCAAACAAAAGCTGGCAGGTCACAAGTTAATATGCAGAAGTAGGGTTATTCCAATGACCCAGACACATGTGACTGCGGTGAAACACTAACCATGGAAGTGATATTGTTATTCAGTTTTGGTTTGGGAAGGGAGATGTGGTATTGGAGACTGTGCTTTGAAGGGCTGAGCCCCCAGTCAGAGAGAGAGAGAGAGAGAGAGAGAGTGTTGTGAAGCTCTTGTTCTTATGCACAGCTAGTTGGAAGTAGACAGAGAATAAAACAGATCTCTTTTTAGCACAAAGGGTTCACCTCTTCCACTCTACGCTACAGCTTTTCCTAACACACCTGCTGTCCTGAAATACCATCCCCACAGCTACTGAACATACCTCCCTTTTAGGTCTCAAGTAAAATTCAAGAATGAAGGATCAATACTTCTTTTTTAAAAAATGTAAATATGAAATGTGCACCCCATATAACCTGTTAGACTGTACACACTGTGAGAGACGTTTGTCTCTCACAGTGTGTACAGTCTAACAGGTTATATGGGGCGCACATATAAGACACACAGCCCCAGTCTTGAACATGCACACCAAGACTGCAAAAACTGGCATTTGTGATGTTACTGTAACCAATATATAGACATATATTTCTGTTCATCCAGAAAACAAAAAACTAAGGGATTGGTGTGATTTGGCTAATGAGTTAAGGAAGACACACTAATCCTAAATAAGCATGTTTTGTGGAATTAGAAAGGAAGCATTGTGGGGGTTTTTTTGGTTTATCTAGCTTCAAATAGAAAGACGTCAGTGAATCAAAAGCTGCTACATCTCCTGTGGCCTTGATTTTATGTTACCTTTAGATGAGAAGAAAAAGTAGACTCTTGAGAATCTAATATTTTCTATAGGCAGACACCAGACTCCTACAAAAGTGAAACTGTTAAACTACTCTGTTCAGAGAACGGTTTTGCTGTTAGGAAATTACTGTTACATTACTACCACATTACAGGCAAGAGACAGCATATAGTAACTAAGGCCCCCTTTCTGAAAGAACTTATGTCCATGCTTAACTTGATAGACATGAACATACCCGTTGAAATCAATGAGATTACTCATCTGTTAAAATAAGCATATGCATAAGCATTTATAAGATTGGGGCCTATTACTGCAGTATCTTTACATGGAACCGATGAAAGGCATTTAATATTGAACACCATTTTTAACTTTCTCTACTGTAGCTTTCTTCTAAATCAAATTAGTACAGTTATACTGTACATCATTGGAACACTGACTCATGCATTTGAGAAGAATGTTCTCTTGTCCTCTCTGCTATTTACAGCAAGGAAAGCAACAAGAGACAACTTGTATATTAGTCCTGGGCACAGAGATTGCTATGAGCCCCACTTTGAAAAGCAACCTTAGGCTGTCCTGAGGGTACCATTAAAAGTGATAGGGCTGGATTCATAGAAACAAAGGCCTGGAAGGTAACTCAAGAGGCCATCAAGTCCAAACGTATGCACTGAGGCAGGATCAAGTACTGTAAACCTAGACCATCACTGACAGGTGTTTATCCAACCTGCTCTTAAAAACTTTCAATGATCAGGATTCCACATCCTCCCTTGGAAGCCGATTTCAGAACTTAACTACTGCTGTAGTTGGAAAGTTTTTCCTACCATTTAACCCAAATCTCCTATGCTTCAGATTAAGCCCATTACTTCTTGTCCTACTTTCTGCAGACATGGAGAACAATTGATCAGAGTCCTTTTATAACAGTCCTTAATATATTTGAAGACTTATAAGATTCCCCCCACTCATTAGTCTTTTCTCTAGACCAAACATGCCCAGTTTTGTGAACCTTTCCTCATAGGTCAGGTTTTCTAAAGCGCTTGTTTTTGTTCCTCTCCTCTGGACTCTCTCCAGTTTATCCACATCTTTCCTAAAGTGAGGAACCCAGAACTGGACACAGTACTGTAGCTTAGATCTGAGTCCCAAGTCAGGTGGGACAGTTACCTCCCATATATCACATATGACACCTCAGTGTGATATTAGCCTTTTTCACAGCTGTAACACATGGTTGCTTCACATTCGATTTTGATCCATTATAACCCCCAGAGTCTTTTCAGCAGTACTCCCACCTAACCAGTTAGTCCCCATTTTGTAGTAGTGCATTTGATTTTTCCTTCCTCAGTGTAGCACTTTGCACTCGCCTTTATTGAATTTCATCTTGCTAACTTCAGATGAATTCTCAAATTTGTCAGGTCATTTTGAATTCCAATCTGGTCCTCAAAGTGCTAGCAACTCTCCCAGCTTGGTGTCACCCACACATTTTATAAGCATACTCTTCACTCCATGATCCAAGTCATTAATGAAAATATCAAATAGCACCAGACCAAAGTCAGACCCCTGCAGAACGCCACTACATGTGTCCACTCAGAATGGCAGTGAAACATTGATAACTACTCTTTGAGTATAGTTTTTCAAACAGTTGTGAACCCACTTCATAGTAATTTCACCTAGACCGCATTTCCCTAGTTTGCTTATGAGAATCTCATGCATGACAGTGTTAAAAGCCTTACTAAAAATTAAGATATATCACATCTAATCCTTCCCCCCCATCCACTAGGCCAATAATCCTCTGAAAAAAGGAAATGAGTTTAGTTTGTCATGATTTGTAACCTTATTATACTCTAGATTCTTACAAACTGATTGTTTAATAATTTGTTATAGTATCTTCCAGGTAGCCAAGTTAGGTTGATTGGTCTGTGATTCCCCAAGTATTCTTTTTTCATTTTTTCAAATATAGGTATTTTATGTTTGCCCTTCTCCAGTTCTCTGGGACCTAACCTGTCCTCCAGAAGTTCTTAAAGATAATTGCTAATGCTTCTGAGATTGCTTCAGTTAACTCCTTAAGTACCCTAGGATGAATTTAATCAGGCCCTGCCAACATGAATATATGTAACTTATCTAAGTAGTCTTTATCCTCTTCTTTCCCTATTTTGGCTTGCATTCCTTCCCCCTTGTTGTTAATATGAATTGTGTTGAGTATCTGGTCACCATTAACCTTTTTAGTGAAGACTGAAGCAAAACAGTCATTGAACACTTCTGCCTTCTTTTCGCCACCCATTATTAGCTCTCCTTCCCTGCTAAGTAGAGGACTCATACTTTCCTTAGTCTTTTTCCTTGCTCCTTATATATTTAAAGAACCTCTTCTTATTGTCTTTTATGCCCCTTGCCAGGTGAAATTCATTTTGTATCTTAGCCTTTCTAATTTTGTCCTTACATGCTTGTGCTATTCTTTTGGCCAAATTGCTAAGGAGGAGTATGTTTCCACTTTTTGTAGGATTCCTTTTTGATTTTTAGATCATTAAAGAGCTCTAGATGGAGCCTCAGATTGGCCTCATACTACTCTTCCCATCTTTCTCTTGTATTAGGATTGTTGGCTGTTGTGCCTTTAATATAGTCTCCCTGGGAAACTGTCAGGTCACCTGAACTCCTTTATCCCTTAAGATTTTCTTCCTGTGGGACCTTACCTACCAGTTCTCTGAGTTTGTTAAAAAAGCTGTTTTTTTTAAAGTCCATTGTCGATAGTGGAGCCCTACCATGACATCACCCCTATTTTTCCCCTTTTATCTTTGCCCAGAGACTTTCAACTGGTATGCCTCTCACCTCTTTCTGGACCTCAGAACAAGTATATATGTTCTTGATGTATAATGCAACACCATCTTCCTTTTTTTCACTGCCTGTCCTTTCTAAACAAGCCATATCCCTCTATATTAATATTCCAGTCATGAGATTTATCCCACCAAGTCTCTGGGATACCAATTACATAATAATTTAGTGTATGTACTAATACTTACGGTTCTTCCTGTTCATTTCCTATACTTCTTGCATGTGTATATAGAGATCTAAAATGTTGATTATATTTCCCCACTGATTTTCCTCTTGTTGCTCCTATGACCCTATTGCAATTTTCCACGTACCCCTCCACACCTAACCTTTTGTTAAGGTTCCCTTTTTTTATGTTTACCTGTGGGCTTTTAGAAACTGCCCCCTTTGAACTTAAAGTCTACTCACACAGTTGGCAAGTCAGTGTGCAAATATGCTCTCCCCCTCCTTGGTCAGGTGAACCTCAACTCTTCCCAGCACTCCTCCTTCCCAGAACAGCATCCCATGGTTAAGGAAGCCGAAGCCCTTCAGTCAACACAATCTGCACAGCCATACATTCATCTCCAGGATTCATGTGTCCCTGCCTGGGCCCTTACACTTAACCAAAAGGACAGATGAGAACACAACATGCATTCCTGACTCCTTCACCCTCACTCCCAGAGCCCTGTGGTCATTTCAGACCTGCTAAGGGCCAGGCCTAACAGTATCATTGTTGCCCATGTGGATGAGCAGCATGGGGTATTGATCAGAGAAACAGATATGCCTTGGCAACCCTTCGATAATGTCTCAGGTGTGGGTTCCAGGCAGCACACCACCAAGGACATCATGTCAAGTCAGCAGGTGGATGCCTCCATTCCCCTCAGAAGGGATTCCCTGACCACCAGCACCCCTGTGCTTCCTTCTCTTGGGTATGGCAGCTGTGAGCCTCCCAGCCTTGAGGGCAGATGGCTCATCTTCCTCAGTCATTGGGGTCTTGTTCCTTACTTCCTATTGCCAGTACAGCATACTGATTCTTGATCACAATGGACAGGGGACCTGAGTGAGGAGGTAGAACACTGTTTGTTGCCTGAGGTGGCCAGGAGCCAATCTGCTCCTTGTGAGCAGCTGGTTCTCCTTCCTCCTCTGGTGCCGCTCATGTCAGAGAGCATTGAACAAGATGAAAATAAAGGACAATGTTATGTTTAATAATAAAGGAAATCAAAAATGAAAATGTATCTTCTGGTTAGACAAATCAAGGACCACTAGTCAACTTAAGACCATCTGATTCTCCCAGAATTTTTGTGTCAACCCATTGCATAATTTTGGTAATCTTCTCCATCTATTCCTCCTCAAAACTGCCTCTAACTATAAAAATTCTTTTATAAAGACTGTTTTCTTTTTAATGTTTCCCCCTCTCACCTCCTTTGGATATTACTTAGCTTCCAGGTTTTACTGTTTGCACCCTCCCTAAAAATAGAATTAAGTGCTGCGTGCTCAGGTAGTAAAATATGCTTTAAAAATGTTGGGAAAGTTAAAGAAACAGCCACCTTAGTCTTTTCTTTTTAAAGCTTGACAGTCATGACTAATTTGTTTTTCTGCTTTATTGGGGCAATTAGAGGACAATGGAAACTTTCCAGAAAGTCATCAGTTTTTGATAATTCCCAATGAGCAAGCAATATTTCCTCTCACCTGCCATTGGATACAGCCTTGCAATGATATTAAGTACTTCCAGTTCCCCAAAGCTACACAAATCCCAAACTACCCTTTTTATTACCCCTCTTTTATTGACGATGTTTGTCATTTTATGGTATGTGGTATAATAGAGTGCAATTTAGTCACTGATGCACACAAATGTTACCTTATTGCAGTGTGTCAGCAGCAATAATCCTCTCTCAAATAGGTTGAGCAGCAGCCATAAACCTTCCCCAGCCAGAGGCAAGTTCTAGTGAGTGAAATCATCAGCTGTGTGACGAGATCTTCACAGGTTGGATTTTTTAATACACATATTCATCAAAAATAGTAATAATTAAAGTGCAGAAGTGGATACGTTCTTAATATGGCCCAAAGAAAAGAGACATTAGAGTATCTCTGTTTTCAAACACTTTGATCTCTTTTTAATAGTCCCATGTGCAAAACTGTGAAGGAAGACTTGAAGACCAGATGTTGTTTGCATTTCTCCATCATCTCCGGGAATGAGTGATTAGACCAGAAGCCCCGGAGTAAGTAAAGCTGTGGTGAAATCCTAACACTACTGAAGCTGATGGCAAAACTGTCACTGCCTTCAACAGTTCCAGAATTTCACTCCTGGGTTCTGTGGACCAGAACCCACTCCCAGTAAAATCAATGAGAGTTTGCCATTGACTTCAACAGAAGTGGACCCTATTGAGCCTCTGATTCACTTTGTGAGCTGGACAAGTCAGCTGGATAAAAGGTGCTACAGCAAGCAAGTGCACAAAGTAGCAGCTTTCGTTAGAAACTGACCGTGCCTTATTTTTCTCCCTCATTAGAAAAAAATCTCCATACTTCTGAAAACTGGAGTTATCATTTAATGACACAAGTTACAAACTGGCATTTTCCCTTAAAAGGATCTGAATTAGTTCACTGGGTTGTAATTTATGTCTGGAAGTACTAGGGGTAAGTAGAAAGGGAAAAGGCAATTTGCCCACAAAACCTGCCTCTGCACAGGCCAACACCATAAACTATCATATTGTTTGCAGAAGAAATATCTCCAAGAGCCAATAGTTCTAGGAGTGGCAGAAAAACACAGGAGTCCCTGTGACTAGTGTTATGGACTGAGCACAGAACTAGGAACCAGGCATTAGTGAGTTATAATTTTGCCCTGGTCTACACTAGGACTTTAGGTCAAATTTAGCAGCGTTAAATCGATGTAAACCTGCACCCGTCCACACGATGAAGCCATTTATTTCGACTTAAAGGGCTCTTAAAATCGATTTCCTTACTCCACCCCTGACAAGTGGATTAGCGCTTAAATCGGCCTTGCCAGGTCGAATTTGGGGTACTGTGGACACAATTCGACGGTATTGGCTTCTGGGAGCTATCCCAGAGTGCTCCATTGTGACCGCTCTGGACAGCACTCTCAACTCAGATGCACTGGCCAGGTAGACAGGAAAAGAACCGCGAACTTTTGAATCTCATTTCCTGTTTGGCCAGCGTGGCAAGCTGCAGGTGACCATGCAGAGCTCATCAGCAGTGACCATGATGGAGTCCCAGAATTGCAAAAGAGGTCCAGCATGGACTGAACGGGAGGTAAGGGATCTGATCGCTGTATGGGGAGAGGAATCCGTGCTATCAGAACTCTGTTCCAGTTTTCGAAGTGCCAAAACCTTTGTCAAAATCTCCCAGGGCATGAAGGACAGAGGCCATAACAGGGACCTGAAGCAGTGCCGCGTGAAACTTAAGGAGCTGAGGCAAGCCTACCAGAAAACTGCTCTAGGTCAGAGCCCTAAACATGCCGCTTCTATGATGAGCTGCATGCCATTTTAGGGGGTTCAGCCACCACTACCCCAGCCGTGTTGTTTGACTCCTTCAATGGAGATGGAGGCAACACGGAAGCAGGTTTTGGGGACGAAGAAGAAGAAGAAGATGATGATGATGATGAGGTTGTAGATAGCTCACAGCAAGCAAGCAGAGAAACCACTTTTCCCGACAGCCAGGAACTGTTTCTCACCCTGGACCTGGAGCCAGTACCCCCCGAACCCACCCAAGGCTGCTTCCTGGACCTGGCAGGTGGAGAAGGGACCTCCGGTGAGTGTACCTTTTAAAATACTATACGTGGTTTAAAAGCAAGCATGTGAAAGGATTACTTTGCCCTGGCATTTGCGGCTCTCCTGGATGTACTCCCAAAGCCTTTGCAAAAGGTTTCTGGGGAGAGCAGCCTTATTGCATCCTCCATGGTAGGACACTTTACCACTCCAGGCCAGTAACACTTACTGGGGAATCATCGTACAACAAAGCATTGCAGTGTATGTTTGCTGGCGTTCAAACAACATCTGTTCTTTATCTCTCTGTGTTATCCTCAGGAGAGTGAGATATCATTCATGGTCACCTGGTTGAAATAGGGTGCTTTTCTTCAGGGGACACTCAGAGGAGCCTGTTCCTGCTGGGCTGTTTACCTGTGGCTGAACAGAAATGTTCCCCGCTGTTAGCCATGGGGAGGGGTGAGGGTTGAGGGGGTAGCCACGCGGTAGGGGGAGGCAAAATGCGACATTGTAACGAAAGCACATGTGATATGTATGTAATGTTAACAGCAAGGTTTACCCTGAAAGAGTGTAGCCACTGTTTTATAAAATGTGTCTTTTTAAATACTGCTGTCCCTTTTTTTTTCTCCACCACCTGCATGTGTTTCAATGATAACAGGATCTTCTCCTTCCCAGAGGCTAGTGAAGATTAGAAAGAAAAAACAACGCACTCGTGATGAAATGTTCTCTGAGCTCATGCTGTCCTCCCACACTGACAGAGCCCAGACGAATGTGTGGAGGCAAATAGTGTCAGAGTGCAGAAAAGCACAAAATGACCGGGAGGAGAGGTGGCGGGCTGAAGAGAATAAGTGGCGGGCTGAAGAGAATAAGTGGTGGGCTGAAGAGAGTAAGTGGCTGGCTGAAGAGAGGGCTGAAGCTCAAATGTGGTGGCAGCATGATGAGAGGAGGCAGGATTCAATGCTGAGGCTGCTGGAGGACCAAACCAGTATGCTCCAGTGTATGGTTGAGCTGCAGCAAAGGCAGCTGGAGCACAGACTGCCACTACAGCCCCTGTGTAACCAACTGCCCTCCTCCCCAAGTTCCATAGCCTCCACACCCAGACGCCCAAGAACGTGGTGGGGGGGCCACCGGCCAACCAGCCACTCCGCCACAGAGGATTGCCCAAAAAAAAGAAGGCTGGCATTCAATAAATTTTAAAGTTGTAAACTTTTAAAGTGCTGTGTGGCATTTTCCTTCCCTCCTCCACCACCCCTCCTGGGCTACCTTGGTAGTCATCCCCCTATTTGTGTGATGAATGAATAAAGAATGCATGAATGTGAAACAACAATGACTTTATTGCCCCTGCAAGCAATGATTAAAGGGAGGAGGGGAGGGGTAGCTTGCAGGGAAGTAGAGTGAACCAAGGGGCGGGGGGTTTCATCAAGGAGAAACAAAGAGAACTTTCACACTGTAGCCTGGCCAGTCATGAAACTGGTTTTCAAAGCTTCTCTGATGCGTACCGCGCCTTCCTGTGCTCTTCTAACCACCCTGGTGTCTGGCTGCGCGTAACTAGCAGCCAGGTGATTTGCCTCAACCTTCCACCCTGCCATAAACATCTCCCCCTTACTCTCACAGATATTGTGGAGCACACAGCAAGCCGTAATAACAGTGGGAATATTGGTTTCGCTGAGGTCTAATCAAGTCAGTAAACTGCGCCAGCGCGCCTTTAAATGTCCAAATGCACATTCTACCACCATTCTGCACTTGCTCAGCCTGTAGTTGAACAGCTCCTGACTACTGTCCAGGCTGCCTGTGTACGGCTTCATGAGCCATGGCATTAAGGAGTAGGCTGGGTCCCCAAGGATACATATAGGCATTTCAATGTCCCCAACAGTTATTTTCTGGTTTGGGAATAAAGTCCCTTCCTGCAGCTTTTTTGAAACAGACCAGAGTTCCTGAAGATGCGAGCGTCATGTACCTTTCCCGGCCATCCCACGTTGTGTGATTCACCAGAGCTTGCAGCACTACTGAAAAGTACCCCTTGCGGTTTATGTACTCGCTGGCTTGGTGCTCTGGTGCCAAGATAGGGATATGGGTTCCGTCGATGGCCCACCACAGTTAGGGAATCCCATTGCAGCAAAGCCATCCACTATGACCTGCACATTTCCCAGGGTCACTACCCTTGATATCAGCAGATCTTTGATTGCGTGGGCTACTTGCATCACAGCAGCCCCAACAGTAGATTTGCCCACTCCAAATTGATTCCCAACTGACCGGTAGCTGTCTGGTGTTGCAAGGTTCCACAGGGCTATCGCCACTCGCTTCTCAACTGTGAGGGCTGCTCTCATCTTGGTATTCATGCGCTTCAGGGCAGGGGAAAGCAAGTCACAAAGTTCCATGAAAGTGTCCCTACGCATGCGAAAGTTTTGCAGCCACTGGGAATCGTCCCAGACCTGCAACACTATGTGGTCCCACCAGTCTGTGCTTGTTGCCTGAGCCCAGAATCGGCGTTCCACTGGCATATGAACCTGCCCCATTAGCACCATGATGCATGCATTGGCAGGGCCCATGCTTTCAGAGAAATCTGTGTCCATGTCCTGATCACTCACGTGACCGCACTGACGTCGCCTCCTCGCCCGGTATCACTTTGCCAGGTTCTGGTGCTGCATATACTGCTGGATAATGCGTGTGGTGTTTAATGTGCTCCTAATTGCCAAAGTGAGCTGAGCGGCCTCCATGCTTGCCTTGATATGGCGTCCGCACAGAAAAAAGGCGCGGAACAATTGTCTTCCATTGCTCTGATGGAGGGAGGGGCGACTGACGACATGGCTTACAGGGTTGGCTTCAGGGATCTAAAATCAACAAAGGGGGTGGCTTTACATCAAGGAGTATTTCAGGCAGGACTTCACGGAGGGTTCCAATAAGAAATGGTGCACCTAAGTTATTGTTCTTATTGGAACAAGGAGGTTAGTCTGGCCTCTGATTGATACATGGCTAGATTTACCTTGCTGCACCTTCTCTGTGAGTGACTGCAGTGTGACCTAGAGGAATGAGTCCCCTCGACGCGGGACGGGAGGGGAAGCAAATGAGTACAAAACAAATCTGGTCTATTTCTTGTTTTGATCCACTCCATCTATCTTTTACATCTTTGGCTGGCAGAAGGACTGCATGCCATCCACATCTCATGGCTGCCCGGCAGAAGATGATGCAATAGGACTGCTAGCAATCCGTATCGCCTGCCTGCTCACCATAAGACAGTTCAATAGGACTGACTGCAGGACTAAAGAGAATGACCTGGTTGAGTCACTCCAAATTTAGTCCCTGCGCCCATGTCTGCCCAGGCGCTCCTGGCCGACGTGGCCAGGAGCACCTCGGACATGATGAGGACGGCTACCAGTCGTACTGTACCGTCTGCTGCCACAAGGCAAGGGGTTGATGCTGCTGTGTAACATTGCAGTACCACGTCTGCCAGCACCCAGGAGACATACTGTGACGGTTATCTGAGCGGGCTCCATGCTTCAGGAAAAAAGGCGCGAAACGATTGTCTGCCCTTGCTTTCACGGAGGGAGGGAGGGAACGGGGGCCTGACGATATGTACCCAGAACCACCCGCAACAATGTTTTAGCCCCATCAGGCATTTGGATCTCAACCCAGAATTCCAATGGGCAGTGGAGACTGCGGGAACTGTGGGATAGCCACCCACAGTGCAACACTCCAGAAGTCAACGCTTGCCTCGGTACTGTGGAAGCACTCCACCGAGTTAATGAACTTAATGCACTTAGAGGATTTTCTGTGGGAACACACATACTCGAATATATAAAACAGCTTTCTAAAAAAACGACTTCTATAAATTCGACCTGATTTCGTAGTGTAGACATACCCCTAGACTCTCTCCATAAATTGCTTTGTGGCCTGGGACAAATAACTTCATTTCTGTGTCAGTTTTGCCATTAGTAACATCAGGGTATCTTTCTAAAAAGCTCCCAGGAGCATTTTCAAGATTACCTAATGTTTGTAAAGCTCTTTTAAGGAAATGAGAGATTTGCAACTTCAATGTTGTATTCAAAATAAACTTGCTATTTTCACAAAATCATTGGTTGTTTCTAAAAATCTCATTGCACAGGAAACATGACCCAAAAATCTAACTATTCTACCTGATGAAAACAGCTGATCCAAGAAGGCTGAAATCAAATATTTCAGTGTCAAAAAGGGCAGCCTGTCCCCTAGGGAATTTTCTGAGCCAATAAGTTACTGTTGCCATCTATCCTCACTTAGCCCTCCTCTCAGTTTAGCAGCAATAAAATCTCTTCACCTGGTATAATTTTCTAACAGGAGAGTTCATGGTTGTGGAAGCCATTGTACTTTTTTGGTTGTTCATGTATTGGTTGTCAGTGACTAAACTTTTTTTCTTTTGCTACATACCTCTATTCCTAAAGCATTGCCTTGCTTTGCATTATATGATGAATAATAATAGTAGTTTATATTTACATAGTGCCTGTCATTCTTCTTTTCAAACTGCCTATACATATCTGAATAATGAAGTTTATCTAGGATGGAGGGACATAGCCAGGTAGACAAAATGGGACGCTTCCTGAGAGTGGAGGATGACATTCTGGCCAAGCATGCAGGGACATTAATTTTGACTTTATCTTGGCTCATCTTACATGGATTGCTTCCCCCTAAAAATGAGTTTTTCTGGTGCTTGAGCACTTACCGTGAAGGTGATGATGAAAATAAAATGCAAGAAGATGATAAAAACACATTTAATATATTAGACATATTCTGATGCTTGTTAGTCTCCCTCTGTGCATAATGACCATTTCTGGCAGGCTACTCTAGCCAGCAGTGCTTGGCCCAAGAAACTGAAAAGCACTTAGTCTTTCCCCTGGGACTGGAAACTTCAACTCCCTACTTTCTACTGGCTCTAGGCCTTGAGACATGATTCCATGCTCTTAAATTGCAGCACTGCTTAAATTCCACTGGGTCATTCCTTATTTAAATTCTCATTAAGGGAGGCATGGGTAACATTACATTTACAGTACACTTTCCCCAGAAACTGTACTTTAAAATCCACCTATAAAGTTAAGCAGTTCTTTCATTAGCTCACAAATGCCAGACAGAGCACTTGCTTGACAACCACATAGTTTTGGATTATTTACACAGAAAAAACCTCACTCTTTTCCAAAAATATAATAGGAATTACACTTGCAGTTGGTGTCTGAAGATTATAACATATTACAGAAGGAGAAGACAGTTGGATATTAAGTCATCTTGTCTAATCCAGATTCATGTGATATTCCAATCCCAATGATTCACAG
Organism: Caretta caretta; assembly: GCF_965140235.1. NCBI lineage: Eukaryota > Metazoa > Chordata > Testudines > Cheloniidae > Caretta > Caretta caretta. The sequence continues at coordinate 68,859,657 of NC_134214.1, read as the reverse complement.
TTCGACCTTTTGAGGGTAATGTGACAACAGTTGTTAATTCAAGTTGTGGAAATCTCAAGAGAGAAAATTGTGGTGCTTAATATTTTGAATTATATATAGCAGTTAGAAGGCAGGGTGAAGAACAGAGTGCTTGAAAAAATGGTGCTGAAAAATACATCTTGAAACAATATCTGGTTTAAAGAACTATCTACAAAGAGGCATTACTCCTCAGGCATTGTCCAGACTGGCTTGATATTGATCAGGCTATGACACTGTGATCCCAAATCTGCACCGAATTAGTTGCCTTGAAAGTTAACTATTGCTACACTATGTGGGGCTGATTAAAACAATGTATTCTTTTTAAATTGATGCAATATAAAGAAAGATTAAAATGTGAATAGCTTTTTTAAGATTTGAAAGGTTTCTTTCTAATTAGATGAGAGATCTACACAAGAAGAAATTTGATTAATCTTGATTCAGTATATTTTATCTACCATTTTCTTAGCACATAAAAGTCTTTCAGGTACTCTGACCAGAAAAAATATACAACAAAAGTAGGCCATCAACCCTATTTAGTCTGGTGCTGCAGCAAATGGGACACAGGAGTCCCTATACCCATTATTTTGAGAGAGTTCTTTTTCAGTAATTAAAAGTTTAATGTTTCTCACCACTGACTGTGTTCTGTTTTAGGGGCCTACTATAAATGAGTTGGATGTAGGGGTAGAACATTAATTCCATATGTTATGTGTAAAGAGGAAGCTCTTTGGGCTGAAAGTACAACTCAACCTACACACCAACCAGGCATGCTCCAAGACTCCACAGCATCCAGAAGTATTCTTCCTTCCTTCATTAAACCAAGTAGGGATCTGGAAATCTGGGTTTTCTTTCTTGGTGACCTTTGGGCAGGTCTCTGAGGCCTTGTCTACAACACGAGAGGAGATCGATCTAAGTTACGCAAGTTCAGCTACGTGAATAACATAGCTGAAGTCGACGTACATAGATCTACTTACCGCAGGGTCCACACTACGCTATGCCGACTGGAGACATTCTCCCATCAACTCCCCTTGCGCTTCTCATTCGGGTGGAGTACAGGAGTTGATGGGAGAACGAGTGGCGGACGATTTAGTGGATGTTCACTAGACCCGCTAAATTGACCACCAATGCCTCGATTGCCACGCTTCGAACCCCTGGTAAGTGTAGACAAGCCCTTAGGCTATTTTCAAAGCTACTTAGGAATTTCTGTGCCAATTCCCACTGAAATTCAATAGGATTTGGGTACCTAAATCAGTTAGAATCCTACCTTTCCTCTCCAATTCAGCAACACTCTTAAACATATGGTCAATTTTAAGTATTGTAAACTTCCTCTTTACACATTAAATGTGGAATTAAATTCTGCACCTACACCAAACTCATTTATATCATTAGTTAACTATATACTTAAAGTTAACCACATGCTTCAGTTTTCTCACTTCCCCTCCCTTTTTTGTTGGGGTCATTGCTACCTATTATTATTGTCACTATTATTATTCCTATTGTTATGCTACCGTGCTTCCCACACACATTGCCATGCCAGGAACATATTGCTCCAGCTCCACCAATTCCCAAGGCTCAGCCAGGTTACACCTTCGAAAAGGTGCCCAACAGACCTGCCTTCACAATAGCATTTGGTGACTCTGACAACTCAGATCATCCCGTACCACAGTTCAGTTCTTCACCTATCTAGTCCGAATTAGGAAGGACTGCCCTAGGAAACAGCAAAGCAGACATAAAAAATCAGTTTTGAGACATCTAACACTGCACAAGACCATTCTGACATAGGCTGAAAACAGAGCACAAAGCAACACAAACTAAAATTGATGCTGATTAAAACAAGATCTGCTGCCAACAAACAATATATGACTTTGTCAGTGATGAAAGACTGAGATCTGACCGGATGACAGTGCAATCTATGTGCTAGTCTATTGTGTCCCTCCAGGGTGCCTGGTACATCACAGACCAAGATGGGAAAAGGCGGCAGATGGTACCACATTCAACTTCTCATCAAACATCAAAGCTAAAAGAAGTGCCTCAGGTAAGACAAATTCATTTGAATTCATCTATCTAACAATAGAAACCTGAACCAAAGATAACAGATTTCATGCTCATTTACAGACCATCACTGGGAGATTTCTACGTGCACGTCAACAAGACCACAGATGCAAAAGCGCAAGAAATGATCTCCTCATCTGATTCCCTTGGACTTTCCCAGGTCAACTTTGGTCTAATCCATACAGCCAGTCATACCCAACACTGAATCTTCAGCCTAGATGTCAATAGCTAGACATCACAGCCCAGCCACTATCTTGGACTGACCACCACCAGGGTTGTCAAGGCTCTTCCAGCTCCCAGACTACAAGAAAGATCAATGATCCTGATTCGACCACACAAAGTCATGGACTTCACCAAATTGCAAGGCATGCTGAAAGACAGCAGCCATCCACCCACAAGAAAGGAGTCAAAAATTTGGGAAATCATAATTGTATGCTAGCTTTGATCATCGACAGAGCTCCTTCCCAACAGCTCCTTGCTCCCAATCATCCACCCAGATTTCCTTGGTATTCTGACACCCTGTGCCAGATGATAAGATCGGGGCAGAAACTCAAGCACCAATGGCATGAAATGAAGTCTGATACAGTCAAGATGAAACATTTAATCCCACCCCAAGCCTATTATGAGGCTGTATTATGGCCAAGAGAACCTTCCTGTCTGCCTCTGCTGAAGTTGCCAAATCCTGCCCCTTAGAGATGTGTATGGTTGTAAAATGCTTTATCAATTTGGAGTGTGTACAGCCTATATCAGAAACAATCACCAAGTACCCTGAACAGCAATCATCCTACTTCAAGATAATGCACATCTGGGAAAGTTTCTCCAACAACCTGGACCGGCCCACCTGTACCCACCAACCCATAGCCCTCCGGCATTCCCAGAGTTCAGTAAATTCAATCATCAAGAAGTTCTGGACACCATGAAGGAGTCACAACCCATGATTTGTGACTTTGAGTCATGTTCTTCCTGGCTTGTGAAAGAGTCATGAGCAACTGTTGCCTCCCATAACCAAAATAGCCAGCACCTCATTCATGGAAGGAATCTTCCCATCCTCCTTCAAACACCCAGAAGTCCAATCACTGAACAAATCCACCCTAGATAAATCAGTTTTAGCCAACTAACACAGTCTCAAACCTCCTTCTCAGGAGCAATCTTAAAGAAGTTACGCAAAGGCGTAATGTAGGTTCATGTAATTGAACCTAAAGCCCTAGACCCAGCATGATCTGGATTCAGGTCAGAGTATGTGAATAAACACACTTTAGTGGCACTGATGGATGATCTCCTCCTGTCAATGGATAGAGAACAGACGTCCATTATCATCCTCCTGTCTCTCCTGATAGAGGGTCCAGGGTTATGTGCTAAAATGAATCCACCAAATAAGTAATGATGAGAAACTGCACCTCCACCACTGGACACCTTGCTTGTGGAGTCCCACAAGCATCAACCATTTACCCTAGTCCTATCTACATGCAGCCAGCAGGTGAGCTGATCAGATGACACAGACTCAAGTGCCAGCAATACGCAGATGGATACAGCTCTAATTATCCTTCCGCACATGCAACCATACTACTACCAACAAAGTGGCCCTCAGCTAGGATGAGATTAGCCCATGGAGCAAGAACTGCTGGCTGAATCTGAATCCAAGCAAGATATAGGTCATATTGGTGCACACAGGAAGGTATTTTGAAGAGTTAACAACTATGGTGCAGTCGCCTTTGGGTGAAGGCACACATCCACAATTGGTCAATTCAGTCCGTAGTCTAGGGGCACTCTTGGATTCCTCACTGATGTTACGCTCTCACATAGCTGCATTCATGAATAATAATTTCTACTATCTCTGCTTGGCTCGGAGACTGCACCCCATCCTGTAAGATGATGACCTGGCCTCAGTTGTACATGCCTTTTTCACCACTCAGCTGGACTACAGCAATGTAATATATTGGGCCTCATAAAACTCCAACTAGTACAGAATGCTGCAGTGTCTCCTCAGTAACATGGGCTACTGTGAGCATATCAAACATGCCATCCACTCCCATAGAAAATCAAATCAAGTTCAAAGTCTCAGTCCTTACCTTCAAGGCACTCAATGGCCTAGGCCCAAGATATCTTAAAGACTGCCTAAGCCTCTGGAATGAGGACTGTGGTTGAGAGCTACACTCCTCTGACACAGTGGAGCTTTCTACAGCCAGGATAAAGCTCATCTGTGCAGGAGACAGAGCCTTCTCAGGGCAGGTCCAAGACTGTGGAATGAATTTCCTCAAGAACTGATGCCATCACAAACCTCAACATCTTCTGCTCTTGCAAGGGCATTTCTTTAACCTTGCCTCTCTAACATAAGCACATAGCAAACATTATGTGTGTGTGTAAATATATATATATATTATATATATATAATCTCCACAAGACACGCCACTGCACACATTTCTCCCCGAGGAGAGAGCATGAAGGAAAAAACATCACACAGCAGATGTTAGTCATGTTGCTTAATATACTGCTGGAAGAAACTTAGATTCAACGATGATAAGCATGGTATGAGAGCCTCTATAAAATAGGAGAATGGGGATAATTATACTTCTCTCAGAGTTATTCAGAGGTTACTTTCTTTAATGTTCGTAAAAATACTTTGAAATGCTCACATGGCAGACACTATAGCAGAGCGAAGTTTTATTTTGCTAAGAGTCTCAGTCTTTACTTTAATGAGTCCTGATTGGCCAGGTACGGAAAGTTACTACTCAGTTGCAATATTTCATTATACAGTAATGTTCAGTCTTTAAAATGTACTTTGTGGGGGTAACTTGAACAACATTTATACTATGTAGTACATAGTATACATGGTGTATTTGGGAATATGAGAGATGGCTTTCAGCAGTAAAACCAATGAAAATAGATATCATTTCTGCAATTCTGTCAATAAATGATCAATAAACCAACTAAATCATGAGAGTTGAAAAAATGCTGAAGAGTAGTAATTTTTCCATTCATAAAGGTACTGAATTCATATTTAATGATGAATTTAGATATATATTCTCTGATCTCATCGATATTCATAGAAAAATTCTATTGATAGGCACCCTGGACACAAAGAAAAAGGCAAAATACCATGTGCAGCTGCACTTTCAAATAGGACTGATTGAGTGAGACTTCTCAAGGCAAACAGGTTGAAACAAAGCGTTCATGGTATTAAACCAGAGATGACTTTGACTTACTGCCTGCAAGTGAAATAAAAATTCCCCTTCACTTACCCTCTTCCTGATTTCAGCCCTGATGCTACTCAGGCCCAAAAAAAGGGACTGAATTTGTTTTTTAAAAGTATTTGCCATGAAGTGGTGAAATATACAGTACTTTACCCGATAAACAGACATCTTACAAAAACAAACCTAGTCTGGGATACTGACTCAGACTCCCAGTTGCTGAAAAAAAGTATTTCCACAGAGACAACCTGTTGCTGATATGGGTAACAGATCTCTACATGGATTTTTGAAGTATGTTGAAGAAGATTCTAAAATCGTAAAGAATTTTGAGTTCCCTTTTTTCAGATTTTACCAAACATTAACAGGAATTACATTTAAACAAGAGGCGGGGGGGGGGAGGGGCAGGAGGGGCAGGAATCAACCAGACTTATCTCACCAGTGCTTTCAGATAAACAGACTCAGACTCTCACACAACAAAACATCATCAGATATGCTCAGATCAAGAGTGATGGGAGGCTATAGTTTCAGACTGGAATTGAGTGGTTGCAGTAAACAAAGGATTTGGTTTGGGTCTGGTGGGTCGGTGCTAAACAACTCTATACAACTCTACTTTACGCTAGCTTCTTCCAGAACGGCATCAGTGGGTGTTCTAATGTCAATTTTAGGGACAAGTGCTTGTGAGAGCCAACTTGAAAGTGGCAGAATTCCAACAGCTGGAGCTTTCCCCAGGTTGCTCGGCAGCAGGGTAAGGCAGTTGCACTTGGCACTTCAACAATCAGTTTGAGCAGCATTGATATATTTATTCGTGTTTTGCTTATTTAAATTTTTCCATTGATAACTTCAGATTTGGGAAGATTTTTTTTTCTGCAGAAGAAATATATCATTCATATTTGTTGCATACTAAATGGACAACAACTTGGTTATGCTCGAGGAAGCATAGATTCATTTTATGTTTGCCCTAACAATTTATTAGTTCTAATCACAATAGTTCAGTTAGATTAAGTTTATGAAAAAAGCCACACAGTTTCCCCTGGGCTGAAAATCAAACAAATGCAAACATGCGTAATGAAATGTTTTCATGTAAACATTTCATCTTTTAAGGTGATGGTTTAGTCTTTTATATATGCTTAAGAAGCGATCTCTTTGTGAAAGAGCCAATATCTTTTGGTGCTTTGCTGCCAATATAGTCATGCATATTACAACAAAATTTCTTTTCCTTGTTTTCAGAAAATCATCAAAAGCTCACCCCAGAGTTATAATACACAATAAAACACAGTAAGTATATTTAGTGCAGCATACCAACAAACGGATTTTGAACTGTATTCCTCAGGAAAATGGCAGAAAGCCACCTCAGATTCTCTCCCATGATACTTCCCTTTCCACAGTCACCATCTCTCCTTTGATAAGTCATTAGAAGAGATGACATGTGTATCCTGGTACAACTAGATACCAGGGAAAAGTTGACAGATGTTAGAGTATAAATCAGTCCTGATGCACAATGTATTGCCTCCAGAGGCATCTCCTAGTCCTCTACTAAAGGTTACCGAACCATGTATAATACAAAAATGCAGATACAATTGTAAGAAATAAATGTAAAGTCCTGTTCTACCCCACTTAGAAAGTCTAATGTATGAATAATGTTCCATCTGCACAATGGTCAAATGTGAATGAAATTGATTTTAGATGTACAGCTTTGAGCAGTGCGGACTAACAGGCTTAGTGACATGAGCGACCTTGTCAGGAATCTGTACAAAATTCATGATACAAGATATTTGTATAAAAGAGAAACTGGGACAGTAAAAGAGTGGGGTTATATTGTGAGAAACTTTTGTATCTAGTAATCCAAACGGATCATACATTGAAGGCATTCTTGGGAAGAATCTAACAAAGTTAGTCAGATGAAATTTGTTGTAAGCATGTGAAACATGTCAAATATTGCTGTGCAACTACATACTCTGGCCATTAAGGTTTCTGGATGCATAAATAACATGAAAGCAATGGGGACAAAGCAGCCTTGTCCTCACTAACAAGTTTAGCTGGATACATTTTCTGCCTGCAGCCTCAACCTTTCAGCAACCCACTTTTGTCTGTAGCCTCAAGTAGCATACCGCACCTGCACCTGTGATATTCTGCAGTTGCTGCAGGCTTCCTCATATCATTCCTAAGATGCTAGACACTCATCCAATGACATCTGGCAATTCTGTAGAGGGAAGAAAGGAGAGTTAGAGTAATAATATTCCACACTTTCCCTTTCTAATTACAAATGCTCCATGACACATCTATGCTGGAGGGAATTGACGTGTAGGGAATCGCTTTAGCCTCATAGCTCTTGATCACACTCTTGCTTGTACAGTTCAGTAATCATTCAGAACAGCCATATTAGCAGAACAACAGGAAGAACCTGTGCTTGATCTTTATTTGACGGGAAGGAGCCCATGTTACTGCAGCCCTTTACTGCAGAGGCTCTTTACAACATAATGGGACATACCATTCCATATCTTGTTAACTTAATTCCTATTTGATTTCATTAAGATTTGTTATTCTCATCCAATTAAAATCACTGTGGTTAATTAAGAAATCATGACTGGGTTTATTTGGCTCTGAAGACAAAATGCAAGTAAAAAAAACAACCTGGTAATACAATCAAGCTACTTAACCAAGCTACTTAACCATAAGTTACTGGAATAAAAGTTAATCAAAAGGAATTCTAAATTAGATTATTCCCCAATATATGGTATTTACTTAAAATGGCTTCTTTTTTAAAAATGACCAATTTTAATATGTTTAGTAGAAAAAAATAGAAAACAATGTTATATTTCATTTTAAAATTGAGTCACTATTAAAAGCATTTTTCTATCAAATTGTTGAGGTGGCAAGACCTATGTTGGAATCCTATCTACCTTGTTTATATTTCTAGCAACTGATATACTTTACCTTTCCCCCAAAAAAACATTATTTTATAAACCTGCACCACTGTGTAATGAATGTGACTACTAATCTCTCATTAGTCTCTGTATTTATTATAGACAAAAACCTACATTAAAACACTAAAAATATTGCCAAGTCAAACACCAAAGAGTTGGGAAATCCCAGAATGCACATACCCTCTTAATTAAACCCTCATGTGTTTATGAATTCTGATGCAGTCTTTAATAACATGATCACACACTGCCACAAGACCTCTGTCTCATTCAGTCCCTAGGATTGACAGTGCTTACTGACTGAGAACCTATTCAACATTCCTTTTATCCTCTTCAACCAACGTGTGGACTTGTGCCTTATTCACTGAACACTAGTCAAATGCTGCTCTGAATCCAGAATTTCCTTAAGCACTTTTCTAAGTCGCTCATAACTATAGTCCAGATGCTTCACAAACATTAGTGAATTTATCATCACAACACTCCAGTGAGATGGCATTATTATCCCCATTTTTACAAGTAAGGAGCTCAGGCACAGAGAGATTAAGGTCAGAAATGTCCACTAATTTTGGGTGCCCATCTTGAGATACCTAGGGCCTGATTTTTCTGATTACTTACCATTATATAGCACTTTGTATGTTCAAAGCACAGCTCACATTGACTTCAGTTGCAAATGTGAACTGAACATTTCAACACTTCTGCAAATCAGACCACAAGATCTCACACTGGGCACCCAGAAATGAGAAAACATAATTAGTAGCCAGCCTTAAAATGTTTGGTTTAAGCAGCTTGCCCAGTATCACATAGGAACACAGCAGCAGAGGTAGGGAGAGAATCCGAGGGCTTATCTACACACTATGACAAAGTGCGCTATGGGGGGTGTGATTTCTAAAGTACACTAATGTGTTTCATACTAATTGGTTTGTGTGGACCCTGCTGGTGTGTACTAAAAGTTCTCTAGTGCTCTTTAAGGCAGTACTGTTTAAGTTCCACATTAAAGTGCATTAGGGAACTTTTAGCATGAACCAGCAGCATTTATTTGAAACCTATTCAATATGTAAATCTGTCAGCTAGACCTAATTATATACCTATAGTAATATCTGAAATGTGCATACATGCACACACTTGGAACACTGATTTGTATTTACAAGCCTATATACTTGCCTTGGGAATCACCTAGGTGGGTCTTTGTCTGTGAATCATCTGAATCCAGATTGAATGGCATGGGGTCGATCACAAAACCCGCAGATAATTACCTCTGACTACTCATCACACCGTCTGGCTCAGGGATGATTCTGGCTCAGGGATGACTCATCAGGCTTAAGCAAGCTTAGAGGCATCACAAACACTGACAGGGACCTCAGTCTTCAATGTCATATTGCTGTTGATTTTTCTTTATATATATTTAATGATCCTATTGTAAGCTATGTACAGAAGCCAAATGGCAAGGCCATTTTTTCAAATCAAGGGTCAGATTAATTGTATATATATTGATTGCACATCATTAGACTCCCCTTTTTATTACATGCTTCCAAATTTAGGTTTCAGAGTAGCAGCCGTGTTAGTCTGTATTCACAAAAAGAAAAGGAGTACGTGTGGCACCTTAGAGACTGACCAATTTATTTGAGCATAAAGGTGCATCTAAGGTGCCACAAGTACTCCTTTTCCAAATTTAGGTTACCGAGCCATGGATCTTACAGACCCAGAACTTAAAATAGATGTTTGCAAAGTCAAAAAATGTAATGTATCTTAAATGTCTAAAAATAATTAATACTTAGAACAATCACTTCAATTTTCACTAGAAAATAGTGAAGAAATGTGTCCCAAGGTGATTTACTCCCTTTATTTTCCCCCATCTTGACATACTGGATGTTATTTTGCTTTGTTTTCCATTAAATGTTTCACATTTTCAGACAAGGAGTTTAGGGATAGTATTCCCCGACATATATAAATCTCTATTTAAATTTGTTTTACAATGGGGACTGCAGCAGCTTGTAAGATGGAGGCTAATAACTTCAGCACAGTATGAGCATCATTTCATGCACAGAAACTTGGCAAGAGTAAGAGTGTTTTTAGTGGAGTGTGGATATGCTAATACTCCCTCCTGTGAATAACTCCCTTGCATGGTATAATCAAGATCTCCATGCAGTGCTCTGAGATGCCTTTTTCACAGAAGTTGCTTTCTAAAATCAAATTATCATCATTATTATTAATTTTACTATTATGAAAGATTTTGAAGTTTATTGCTAATTACTGTCACTGTCGTATAGCCCGACTGGGGGAGTTGAATATCTTTGGTGTAGTAGGAGCTGAAAGGTAATAGTTATGAGCATTCATGCAAGCTTATGAAATAACAACATATATAGGAATTTGATAAACAAAAGTGCACCATAGAATGGAAAATCTGTCATGAGAATAAAGTATCCACTAAATATACCAATACATTATATTTTCCCTCTAGTGTTTTATACCATACAGTAGGGTTTTTGTGAATAAATTAGTGTTATATCTAAACATCCACTGTATTTCCTTTACATTTAGAGTTGATATAAATCGGCACATGTCTAAGGACTTTGCAGATAAGACTCTGGCCCTTTGTCTTTCACAGATAAGATTTTCCTTGGAATATCAATTTTTGAACTATTATCGGACATCCAACATATATTGTTGATTCTGGAGATCGCTACATTGATTTTAGTTACAGAATAAGAGCACCTAACCTCTGCTGAGTGCAAAACCTCCTGACTTCAATAGCAGTTCTGTGCACAGAGCATTTCTTGTTAGCATAAATGCTCTATTGCCAAATTCAGAAATACATTTAAGCACATGCATAAGTCTCTCCCTATCTGACAAAGTACTTAAGCACAGGCTTACATTATGTCGAAGTCAGCAGTATGGTTTACATGCCATCTCCTTGCATCTTGGAATAAACAATGTAAGAACTGGGAAGTCTGAGACAGTTACTCAGTTCCCTATGCTTAGAATGGCTTCCTTCGTGATATTCACTGTACAAGAAAGAATTAGTCCCATGATTCTTCAAGACCTTTTAATCTGACTAGAGAGCAGCCCAGAAAGATCTCCTTGGAGAAACAGGAAACCACACAAAGGCATAGGGAAAGCTACTGTACTAATAAGAGCTTAGCTCCTCCAAAACTAGCAAGGTTTTGAAATAACAAATTTTGTTCTTTGGCCTTAAAACTCCAAAGAGAAAGAGTAAATGGCATTTAAGAAAAAATGCTGCATCAGTTTGTGATTATTTCATTGGAAGAGCAGATTCCAAAAGTTGCCTGCACAAAAAGGAAGACATTGCCTACTGATCTTAGGGGCTGGGTAAGTTATACAGCCAGCCAAGCTTTAAATGATGTAAAACTGACTATATAATAATAATGGTAATAGTTAAGGAAAATAATGAATTAAAGGAAGGAGAATTAAATATTTTCTCCCCACCTCCATCCCATTCATTTCATCGCTGTATTAAATGAAGCTGTACAATATTTGGGGGGGAGGAATAGCTCAGTGGTTTGAGCCTTGGCCTTCTAAACCCAGAGTTGTGAGTTCAATCCTTGAGGGGGCCATTTAGGGATCTGGGGCAAAAATTGGGGATTGGTCCTGCTTTGAGCAGGGGGTTGGACTAGATGACCTCCTGAGGTCCAGATATTCTAATATCTGAGGGCTTGTTTTAGTCAGGAGATCATGTCAACATACCCTTCCACTGTTGATGTGTTTGAGTGTTCAGCCTGAAGTTTCATTTTGATTTGAATGAAAAGCAAATTCAGTAGAAACCCTGGAGTTTTGTGAAAACCACAAAAAAGTGCAAAACATTCATGGTTTTGACACAAGTATATATTGGCCCTGTTGCACCCAGTCTTGATGAACCTTGGAATACACTATTCTACACTAAAAGGTTAATAGTGTTACAGTTCTCTTATAAATCGGTCTCTGGGTTAGAGACAGACTCACTGACATGTAGTCTAGACTAAGAGCAGACAAACATAAAATAAGGGGAAAATCGTTTAGTTTATTTCTCGTTCTCTGCTTTTATTCCAATACAAATTATATTGCAAATAAGATTTTCTAGTCAATAGCAAATATCAGGAGTGGCAAATTTTTAATTATCCAGGAACTGTACTTTAGCAAACCATGACTCCACTTGTGAACCCACCAAAGCTTAAGGTGCTCCCATAGAGAAAGAAACTACCTCCTTCATCCTACTTAGGATGGGAGAACCCATGTCCAACCCTGAAAACACTTAAGCAGGTGCTTAGCTTTACCACTTGAAGTCAATGAGACTATAACTAATATGCTTTACTTTGAGTCAGTGTCAAGGGGAATAAAGTTAATCACGTGTGTTTGCAAGATTGAGTCCCTAGTGGTTTGGGGATTTCCTGAAGACTATGCAATTTAAATTATTGGATTTACAAAAATCTTGAGTTTTACAGAATAATTTCTCACTTATTTTAAGCTGTTAGAGGGCTTTCTCTTCATCCCTCCCCTGGTTCTTGTCATGCAGACAGAAAGCAGAAGTCCAAAGTGCAGGCAATGCAATGTTTATTGGGGTTAGTTCCAAGCAAGCATATCCATAGCTCTACACACCAGCAGAGTCTGTTTCCCAGTGTTCCGTTCCCAACTCTGGTACCTCAGAGAGTTTTCCTTGGTTCCCCTTCCCAGATCTGATGCCACAGAGCCTTGCCTGTGTCCCGTTCCCTATTCTCCATTGCCTCTTCCTCCTTCTTAGCAGGCCCAAATATACCTGCAGTGCACACCCCTAGTTGACACCCCTTATAACTTATGTTCATGTTCCATTTTGGAGGGTCATGAGTCTAGGGTCTTCGTCCCACCTCTTTTGTATCCCATGGGAGGGATAAGGAGTGAGGTTGTGTTCTGGCCAAGGCCAGGCTTTTCTTTGGCTTTTAGTTTGTCTTACCCTTCCCCCTCACACAATCCCCCATTGCCCCTCCTAACTGGTTGCTTGACCTTGACTTGAGAAGAGCCAGGCAGCCTTCCAGTGTACGCTCATATATTACACTCCCACCATACCATGTAACACTTTAGCTATATCCCTTATCTTTTCTCATTGTGCTAAAAGCCCTATCTGGTTGTGGGAAATGAAATACACAGTGTCTTTGTTCATTATTCTTCACACATATTAGTATAAGATATAAGAATATCAAACAGTCAAACTCAAAATTCTATTTCAGGCTGAAAAACAAGCCTATATACTAACATAAGCCACTGTATTTTCTAGAGTTGTGTAACTAGATTGCCTATTTCAATTGGGTTGTTGGTTATGAGAACAAATGTGTAACATGGGTAGAAGTTAAACATCAGGCAAAACAACGAACAATGCATCTGCCAGAATCCAGTACTGTTAATTAAAACTCAGAGGCACAACTGAAGAATTTTAATTAGTGGAACTGGTGCACAGGTTTTCATGGTGCCTGAAGATAGGAGATTTGTGTCACTGATCTTCCTGTCTTTGAAGTTTGAAGGTTACTTGACTATTTGGTTAGGTATAGTAACTTTATGATTTTTTTCCACTTAAGATTGTTATTACAGGTTGTTCATGATTAGCAGGTGACTAATTGGTTGTTAGCAAGTGTTGATTGGGGCACAACAATAAAAAAATTGAATACAATAGAGGCTTAATAAATGTCAAGAAAGATACTTTAATTACGTTAAATCCATACTTATTAAAAATTACAACTATTCCTTTACTTTAAGGTGTGTAATACAATTTTCCACTATATATGCAAAATGTTAATGAGATTATTAAAACAATGTGTTTTATCAGGGTATTGATTGGATTAGTTTTTTTACATTATACACACCCTACATATATAAATATGTATAATATAAAAAAACTAACTAAATATTTTATATATAGTTAGTAATAGCTGTTAACAGTACTTTCTGCACAGTAGTGTTAAGTGTTGCTGCATTAAATTGGCTGCATGAGAGCTCAACCTGAAATCACCCTGTTTCCATTTTTTCCCCTTCAACATCTGTGAAGTACAGTTAAGCATGTTTTGAATATTAATTGTTATAATGTCATTGACATAAAGTCCTAGGATACAGTGAATCATTACTGTTTCAAAGTACTGTTTTATTTAAGAGCTTTGCCAGATGTTCTAATAATTTCACTTAGATTTTTCCACCAGGAAAACAGTTGCTGAGACTTGTGAATTTCTTGCCTTTGCCAACTGTCAAGGAAATAATTTAATCTCCAAACAGTAGGTGAAATCTCAAAGAATCACTTTTTTATTCTTGATGTTTCAGAAACATTTGTATTGATGCTGGCTCATAACAAAAGATTTTGCTGAGAACAATGCAGTTAGTTTTCAGAGTAGCAGCCATGTTAGTCTGTATTCGCAAAAAGAAAAGGAGTACTTGTGGCACCTTAAAGACTAACAAATGTATTTGAGCATAAGCTTTCGTGAGCTACAGCTCACTTCATCAGATGCATTCAGTGGAAAATACAGTGGGCAGATTTATATACATAGAGAACATGAACAATGGGTGTTACCATACACACTGTAACCAGAGTGATCACTTAAGGTGAGCTATTACCAGTAGGAGAGCGGGGGGGGCGGGGGGGGGGGAAGAGGGGGCAGAAAAAAACCTTTTGTAATGATAATCAAGGTGGACCATTTCCAGCAGTTGACAAGAACGTCTGAGGAACAGTGGGGGGTGGGGGGATAAACATGGGGAAATAGTTTTACTTTGTGTAATGACCCATCCACTCCCAGTCTCTATTCAAGCCTAAATTAATTGTATCCAGTTTGCAAATTAATTCCAATTCAACAGTCTCTCCTTGGAGTCTGTTTTTGAGGGTTTTTTTGTTGAAGTATTGCCACTTTTAGGTCTGTAATCGAGTGACCAGAGAGATTGAAGTGTTCTCTGACTGGTTTTTGAATGTTATAATTCTTGATGTCTGATTTGTGTCTATTTATTCTTTTACGTAGAGACTGTCCAGTTTGACCAATGTACATGGCAGAGGGGCATTGCTGGCACATGATGGCATATATCGCATTGGCGGATGTGCAGGTGAACGAGCCTCTGATAGCGTGGCTGGTGTGATTAGGCCCTATGATGGTGTCCCCTGAATAGATATGTGGGCACAGTTGCAAGGATAGGTTCCTGGGTTAGTGGTTCTGTCGTGTGGTGTGTGGTTGCTGGTGAGTATTTGCTTCAGGTTGAGGGGTTGTCTGTAAGCAAGGACTGGCCGTCTCCCAAGATCTGTCAGAGTGATGGGTCATCCTTCAGGATAGGTTGTCGATCCTTGATGATGCATTGGAGAGGTTTTAGTTGGGGGTTGAAGGTGATGGCTAGTGGCATTCTGTTATTTACTTTGTTGGGCCTGTCCTGTAGTAGGTGACTTCTGGGTACACTTCTGGCTCTGTCAATCTGTTTCTTTACTTCAGCAGGTGGGTATTGTAGTTGTAAGAAAGCTTGATAGAGATCTTGTAGGTGTTTGTCTCTGTCTGAGGGGTTGGAGCAAATGTGGTTGTATCGTAGAGCTTGGCTGTAGACATTGGATCGTGTGGTATGGTCTGGATGAAAGCTGGAGGCATGTAGGGTGACAGATTGACAGAGTCTAGGTCCTGTGGCAAGATGGCCGATTTTAGTTTGGTGGGTCCTGCACTTTTCTTGGTGGGGAGCTAAGATGCCACCCTTTGCCCCTGGGTGCCGAGGGCCCCGCTACTAGCCCAGGAAGGTGGTAGAGGAGGGAAGCGGGGGAGAGGTCTGGGTTTGCTCCTTGCTCTGAGTCCCAGCCCCTCTCAACCCCTGAGGGTTTCTTACCCTCGTCCCTCTTAGGTGGGGTTACCCTCAGTCCTTAGATGCTGGGGGGAAGGTAGTCTCCCTGTCCTGCTGGATAGGGCCTCCCTTACTCCAGGTATCAGGTCTTCCAAATCTCTCAACATCCCTCCAAGATCCGATCCAGTCCTTTCTCCTTCCTCCTCCTCTGTCTGCCTGATACAGGGGGTTTTATTAGGTTCCTAACAGGGCCTTAATTGACTGCAGGTGCTCCAATTAAGCTGCAGCCACCTTCCCTAGTCTACAGGGAACCACTCATTAATTAGCCTTGAGCTTATGTATCTAGCACTCTCCCACTGCTCCCTGGCACTCCTGTATCACAGTCTGCACTGCTTTGGAACGTTATCGAGCAGAACCCATCATACGCATGGATGCATGTCCTGTGGCATGGTGGTTGGCGCATGAAGGGACATATTTTTGCACATCTGGCATATACATATCTTGCAACGCTGGCTACAACAGTGCCAGGTGAACGCCTGTTCTCACTTTTAGGTGACATTGTAAAGGAGAAGTGGGCAGCGTTATCTCCTGCAAATGTAAACAAACTTGTTTATCTGAGTGATTGGCTGAACAACAAGTAAGACTGAGTGGACTTGTAGGCTCTAAAATTTTACATTGTTTTATTTTTGAATGCAGTTATCTTTTTGTACATAATTCAACATTTATAAGTTCAACTTTCATGATAGAGTTTGCACTTGTACTAGGTGAATTCAAATACTATTTCTTTTATCATTTTTACAGTGCAAATATTTGTAATCAAAAATAATAATATAGAGTGAGCACTGTACCCTTTGTATTCTGTCTTGTAACAAATCATAAATTTGAAAATGTAGAAAACATTCAAAATATTTAAATAAATGGCATTCGGTTATTGTTTAACAGTGCAATTAATTGCATGATTAATCACGATTAATTTTTTAATTGTGTGATTAATCTTGATATTTTTAAGAATCATTTGACAGCCTTAATCACAACTTCTCATAATGAACTTGTTTTCGCTTGTTATTTAGCCATTCGCAATCTCTGCTTACACAATGGAGAAAAAGAGTTATCGTGCCCTCAGCATTTCCTGCTCTTTCCCACCGTTTGTATTAAAAGCCATTGGTCCTAATATTTGTGGCAAAATGGCTGATATTGGTTTGGTGGGTCCCACGCTCTTCTTGTTGGGGGGTGCTAGGATGCCCCATCTTGCCCCTGCTCTTGGGGCACCGAGGGCCCCGGTAGAGGGAAGCGGGAAAAGGGTCTGGGTTTGCTCCTCACTCTAAGCCCCAGCCCCCTCAACCTCTTTGGGTTTCTTACCCTCTTCCCCCTTGGGTAGGGTTACCCTCAGTCCTTGACGCTGGGGGAGGGTGTCTCCCTGCCATGCTGGGGCAGGGTCTCGCTTCCTCCAGTTCTCTGGTCTTTCAATTCTCAGCAACACACTCCAAAACTACAGTCCTCTCTCCTTCCTCGCACCACCCTGTCTGCCTGAAACAAGGGGAGTTTATTAGGTTCCTGACAGGGCCTTAATTGACTACAGGTATTCCAATTAATCTGTAGTAACCTTCCCTAATCTACAGGGAACCACATCTTAATTAGCTTAGGGCTTATATATCTCCCCTCTCCCACTCCCCTCCGGCCCTGCTGTACCATGTATCTCCCCCCACACACACCACTCAAATGCATGGGGTTGGGCTACTTGGGGTGAGAGACAGTGTTGTCATGACAGGCCATCCACGTTGTCGTGTTGGCTTCCATCTCTATGCCATATCCAGAAGTGGAAAGGTTGTAGAGATAGGAACCATCTAGTCACTCATGCATTCCTCTCCTTGTTTGTGTGCATCCATTGGAGTAGGGTGTGGTCCGTCACAAAGGTGAACCACCACCCAGGTAGGTAGTACTGTAGCATCTCTATGGCTCATTTAACTGCTAGGCATTCCTCTTCTACTATGGTGTACCATTGCTCCCTGGGCAGGAGTTTCCAGGTGAGGTAAAGGATCGGGTGCTCCTCATCCTGCACCATCTGTGGATGGACGTCCTCAAGTCCTACCACTGAGGCATCTGTTTGTAGAATGAATTCCTTCTTGAAATCTGGGGCTATGAGCTCTGGATGATTGCAGAGGGCAGTCCTCAGGTCTGTGAAAGGTTCTGCTGCTGCCTTGGTCCAGTTAGCTATCTCCAGACTCCAGGCTCTTATCTGGTCCATCAAAGGCGCTGCCCTCGTGGCGAAGTGAGGGATGAACCGGTGATAGTACCCCACTATCCCTAAGAACGCTCTGACTTGCTTCTTGCGGATCGGTCAGGGGCCATTTCTGTATTGCCTCCACTTTATTCCATTGGAGTTTCACCAGGCCCCTTCCGACTACATACCCGAGGTATCTGGCCTCGGCTAGCCCTATTACACATTTGGATGGGTTACCGGTGAGGCTGGCCTGTCTAAGAGCATCTAGTACCACTTCCACTTTCCCACGGTGAGTCTCCCAGTCAGGGCTATGGATTACTACATCATCTAAATAGGCAGGAGCATACTTGGCATGGGGTCAAAGTAATCTGTCCATCACCACTGGAAAGTCACGGGGGGCCCATGGAGCCTGAAAGGAAGGACGATATATTGGAAGAGGCTGTCGGTTGTAGAGAAAGCAGTTTTTTCATTGGCATCCTCAGCCAGGGGATCTGCCAGTAGTCTTTTGTCAAGTCCAAGGTGGTGAAGTATCGGGCTTTGCCTAACTGATGCACCTGCTCACTGATACATGGTATCAGGTACGCATCGAATTGGGATACCTCGTTTAACTTCCGGAAGTCATGACAAAACCTCAGGGTGCCATCAGGCTTGGGGACTAAGACAATAGGGCTGGACCACTGGCTATGGGATTCCTCAGTCACCCTGAGTTCCAGCATCTTCCTTACTTCCACCCTACTTTCTTCTCTTTTGCCTCTTGTATGTGATATGGTTTCATCATCACCCTTGCTCCGGGACAGGTGATGATGTGGTGCTGGATCAGTGTCATATGGCCTGGTTGTCTGGAGGACACGTCTTGGTTCCGCTGGATCATCTCAATGACCTCTGTTCATTGTTCTGGGGCAAATTTGGGGATATCCTTACTTGCCTTTGTGGGATATCTGCCTGGGGTAGCAACAGCAGGACAGCCAGACATGTCTCCCAATCAAGCCAGGGTTTCAGTAAGTTGATGTGGTAGATCTGCTCTGGCCTTTGGCAGTCTGGCTGCTTCACCTTATAATTCACCTCCACAACAGCTTCCCTGATCTCATAGCATCCACGCCAGCTGGCCAGGAGCTTGCTTTCAGTTGTTAGTACCAGCACCCATTCTCCTGGTTGCAGGGCCGGTGCAACCACTACACAAACTAGGCGGCCGCCTAGGGCGCAAGTGGTTGGAGGCGGCCAAAAGTGCACTCTGGGGAGGCGATGGAGCAGAGGTGAGCTGGGGAAGTGGGGCATGGGGAGGGCTGCCAGCAGCAAGTAACGGGGAGGGAGGGGGCAGTGCGCAGGGGAACCGCTTCCTGCCCCAGCTCACCTCTGCTCCACCTCCTCCCCTGAGCATGCCTCCTCGCTCTGCTTCTCTCCCTCCCAGGCTTGTGGCTCCAAACAGCTGATTTGTGCCACAAGCCTGGGAGGCAGGCGAAGTGGAGCAGTGGTGGCATGCTTGGGGAGGAGGAGGAGCAGACGTGAGCTGGGGTGGGGAGCTGCCACATGGCTCCCCAGGCTGAGGGAGGGGAGGAGCTGCCACACGGCTCCCCTGGCCGAGAAGGGAGCTGCCGCAGGGGCGGCGGGGGTTGGGGGTGAACTGCTGCAGGGCTCCCAGGGGTGGGGGCGCGCAAGGTGGAAGTTTCGCCTAGGGCGTGAAACATCCTTGCACTGGCCCTGCCTCGTTGAAATGTCCATGTTTTTTCCCAAAGGTTTCCTTGGGCTTCTTATGCTTTCTCTAAATGCTTTTGTACTATGGGGGTCACTTGGGCTATTTGTTCTCTCATCTGGGCCACGTGTGTGATGACGTTCTTCCCCAGGTTGGGCTGATCCTCCCACTCCTCCTTCGTGATGTCCAGTGTGCCACGTGGGTGAGGTCTGGGACAGTAGCTCAAAGGGGGAGAATCCACTAGATGCCTGAGGAACTTCTCGAATTGCAGACATCAGGTATGGAAGGAGGGTATCCCAGTCTTTTTCTGTCTTGGGCCTCCACCTTTCGGATCATGCTCTTAAGAGTGTGATTATATTCCTCAACCAGACCACCTGTTTGAGAATGATGGACTGAGGTCTGCAAGGCTTGAATGCGGAGCGGGGTACATAAGTCTTCCATTACTCTTGACATGAAGGGAGACCCTTGGTCTGTTAGGATCTCCTTAGGGATACCTACCCTAGCAAAAACCTGGACCAGTTCTTCTGTGATCACCTTGGACGTGGGGTTTCTTAGAGGAATGGCTTCAGGGTACTGTGTAGCGTAGTCCAGGATGACAAGTATGCTCATCCCAGGCCAATCTTTCTAGTAGGCCCACTAGATTCATGGCTATCCTTTCAAAAGGGATTTGAATTACAGGCAAGGGTACCAACAGGGCCCTTAACTGAAATTGGGGGCTATGCAGCTGGCACTCTGGGCAGGAGGTGCAATAGCACTGGACTTCCACCCATACCCCCGGCCAGTAGAACCTCCTTAGAACTCTAGGGTCTTATCTGCTCCTAAATGTCCCCCAAAGAGACGATTGTGAGCAAACGCTAACATGGCCCTTGTGTGCTTCCATGGCACCAAGAGCTGTTCAATTACTTCCCCTTGTATTGGCACTACCCAGTACAACAGATGACGTTTGATTATATAGTGTGGCCCTGGGCCTTTGGTTTTCCCTTCTACTGACATGCCGTTTAACTCTGCTACCTCCTCCCTCATGTTCACATACAGTGGGTCTCAGGCTTGGTCCTGCCAAAAACACTCACGTGCGGGACCGATCTGGCCTGATTCTACTGGCTCAGTCTCCCCTTCTTCCCTTGGGGTGCTTCCACTCATGCTGGGGGCTGTCTCTGGGTCTCCACTGGTCCTTGCTAGCTTGCAGTTTCCCTGATGTGGCCACCTCCCAACCAGGGAAGCTCTCTGGTTTGCCACCAAAATCCTGGTTCCTAATGTTTTATCTACCCTCCTTTCCCATCTAGATTTCCGGAACTTCCTGTGGGGTGTGAAAATAACTCTGGGGAAAACCCAGCAAAAATTGGGGCAGGGCCATCCATAGGCACCTCGATCTCTGTCCGGTGTTTACTGCCCTCCCCTAACTCGATGTCAGGAGTAGGCTCTCAAACCCGGGAAAGACCCTGCCAATTAAGACCAGGTAGGGGAGCTTGGGACCACCCAGCAGTCACCTTCCATATTGGGATTGTGGGGTAGACATTTTCTGTGCTGTGGATACATGTCACTCCAGTGCTTTTGGCCTGGCTCAGTTGGTCTTGCCCCACTAATTTCCCTGAGACTAGTTTGACAGCACTCCCAGAGTTCACCAAAGGTATGTCTGGATGCCGTTCATCTTTACTGGTCTGGTGTACTCATGTGGGGCCATCATGATCCTAACCAGGCTAATTAGGCCACATTGGTCCCCATGATTCCCCAAATTGCATTGCACGGACTCCTCCCTGTTGGGGAATTGGGCTGCTAATGCCACCAACTCCCCACACTCGTAACAATGATATCTCATTCCGGAGGTTGCCCTCTCTCTTGGTTCTCTGACCTGCTTCCCCAGCCCTCTCCCCCCAAGTCCCTTCGGAGCTTCAGGCCATTCATTGGTGCCTGTTCTTCCAGCTATGGATTTCCTGGAGTTCTTGTTGATCCGGAGCCTCAGGGTCAGGACTGGCTTCCTGGAATGCCGTGTTTCACCTCCTTGGGTTTCAAACAGTTCACGGGCTGCCAGTTGTCTCTCTCAGAGGGTGACCAGTTCTTCACAGGTGGAGGGGTCATTCTAGCCTACCCAGGATCAGAGGCCCAAGCATAGTCCCCTCCTATAGTGGTCCAGCATCAGGAGCTTCATCATTTTCTCAGAGCTGAGGGTCTCCGGGCATAACCACATGCGGGCTAGGTGGATTAGCTAGGTGCTCCTCACTCTGAGCCCCAGCCCCTCTCAACCCATTCAGGTTTCTTACCCTCTTCCCCCTTGGGTAGGGTTACCCTCGATCCTTGACACTGTAGTAACCTTCCCTAGTTTACAGGGAACCATACCTTAATTAGCCTAAGGATTATATATCTCCCCTGTATCACTCTCCCAGTACTCCCTACCCCTGCTGTATCACACAGTCTTAGGCCATTGTGTAAATCACTAACATTTTTAAAATTATACTGTTAAGGAGGACTGTAAGTTGTACTGATTTTCCAGTAAAAGAAAAGAAAAATACAGAATGACTTTGGGTCAGGGAAGCACAACCAGTGCTAATATGTGCAGCAGTTTAGTGGTGCCTTAAATTGAGGTCTCAATAGGATTATTTGTTTGGCATAGCTCTCATAAAAATACTACTTTATAAAACCTCTATTTAGCACCATGCTATTTCAGTGCTTACTCCTGCAAGGATTAAGTGCGTGTCAAGAGGCAATGAGCTCCCTCAACTCTCATAGACTTCAATGGGTGTTTAGATACCATGGAGATGAGTGCAATTTAAATGCATAGATACCTTAAAAGACATTTTACAGGATTAGGCCATAAGTGGTTAGTCTTCAATTTATGAGAGAGTGGTATGTGGAAAGAGAGAGAGGTGGGTTGTAGTTGCCATCATGATATTCTTTACGAAGAATAAGACAAACACAAGACATAGGCTGCCATCTGCTTGGGATTTGGTTGGATGAGTTTTTGTGTAGGCACGTTTCAAGTGCATCCATAGGTAAGCACTGTTTTTTGACTACACAAGGTAGCAGCCTGTGTCTTTGCTTGCCAAGTTCACTTCACACAATATTTATCTACACAGAAATAGCTTTAATTAGCACACAGTAGCCAAGATGAGTTTGGCTAGTTGCATAGAAAACCTGCCTCAATTGACTTTGCTCTTACTGTGCTAACTGCAAAAAGAAAATTAGCTATGCCAACATCTCACTGTGTCTGCCATATTCACCTGACTAAAAAATTCAGTACAAGCCCTAAGTGTACCTGATAGTAGAAGAGGTATTGTGCCCATAGGGACATTCCATTTCCACAGAGCTCCATTTATACAGTCAACTCCATTTCTAGCCCCTGTCTACACAAAGAACTTCACTGCATTTAAATAAAAGCAGTGTCTATTTGGAAGGTGGAAAATAATGAGAAAATTACGATCAAAATTATTAATGAGCAGTGAACCATATAAACACAGGAGGATAGAATCTTATGAGAAGTTTGTATAGCTAACTCATAAGCCTGGTAACAGAGATTCTTCCCTTCCTGTGATGAAAGCCACAGAAATAGATTAGAGGGCTAAAAAGGAAGGTGTACAAAGTGCTCCTCACAGAGTTTCCTCCACATTGTTCCATCAAGGGCATGCAAGTAACACCATGATTCTTTACCCCCTTCAAACTGCAGGGATCTACAAGGGACTAGTTTCACCCATCCAAATGAACTGTATCTTCACACTGGCTGTGGGCCTGGGTATCCCCTCGGATCCATTGCAAGGCAACTCCATTAAAATCACGATACCAAGTCTTCTCCTGCCACAGCTCCCTCTAGGACTCTTAAGGAAGGGCATGGAAAATTTAACCCTGCTCCAGGGTCATACTGTCATTGCTTGAGACAGAGGTCCCCATGCAACCCCAAATCTAGTTTGCCCATTCTGCCTCTCCATGCTGAATAGTGAAGTTTCTTTGAAGGATTTACAGGGAGGATTGGGTAACTAATGAAGCAGTGGATAACCCTTCTCCCACTCAGCACAGGGGAAATTTGTGAGTATATATTCCAAATAGCGTGTATGACCTGGTTACTAAAACATTGTTTTGCCAATGTGAAAACCCAAATTCTCTTTCACTAATGTATATAATCACTTCAGTCCATAAAGGTTTGTTGACTTCATTATATTGTTATTTTAATGTCTGAACCAAGGTATTTTACAGAAGTTTTAACAGATGATGAAATTAATAATTAAAAAAAATATATTCCATTCAAAAATCTATCTTGTACCCTGCTTAAATATCTTGATTAACATTTCATATTAGACTGATAAAATTAATAAAGGAACGAGTTCTGAAAAGAATCTTCAAAGCAGACTGTGATAGGAAGAGAAAAAAAAAAACAGTTTCACACCAGATTCAAATTAGCAGATGGTATTATCCTGTGCATCATATAAACAAAAAGAGAAAAACTGATGAAGCAGCCTTAGCTTGGAACATCAGAACATGGATTTTTAAAGCAATCAGAATTCTAAATATTAATTTTCATGTTAAAAGATAAAAGTGGAAGAGAAAGATCTGCAGTAGCAAGAACCTGATTGAACAAGTAGAAGAAGGAAGGTATCTTCTGGTATTACTGAAAAAAGTCCTAAGTCCTCACAGTTTTATCTAAGTTTTTTCCGGATGTTTTAATCGTATCTCCTTGAGTTTTACAACAGAAAAATAGTTGGTAAGAGTAGTAAATTTGGTATTTGGCCAATTATCAAAGAAATAACTCAATACAAAATAAAATAAAAAAACCCTCCATCATCACCACTTAAATGTTTTTATCCATATAACTTAAAGTGCTTTAGAAAAGTAGAAAAAGCTTTACAAGCTTCATTTATAGGTTGGGAAATTTCAATACTAAAGTATTAAGTGATTTGCCCAAGATCACAGCAACTCAAAAGCCGGGGAATAGGACTCAAGGCTCTCAAATCACAGTTGGATCAGTTGGATGCTCTACCTGCAGGCTCCCACTAAAGAGTCGATAGATTTCCTTTTGTTTCTGGAATTTTTAGAAATATTTGTATTACTGCATCAGACAGAGAAAGCTGTCATGGAGAAAAAAGAAGGAGCCTCAAAAAGATATGTCCATGTGTTTTAAAAAGCTAAAACTGATTGAACATGGAACAATGAGACTGACCATTTTCCCCAGTGTTACCTTACTTTTCTTTTACAAAAGGCAAGCAGCTCATTTCTCTTTCAGAAAGATTGACACATCAGATGCAACAAAACAACCTGCAAAAGAAAAATATGAGAAAAGAATCCTGCCTACTAATTTCCTTCTAGCAAGACATGCTGGGAAGGGAGGAGTCCTATATCATACAGGCTGTTCAACTTCCCATTCATTTCTATCTTAAAGGACATCAGAGATGTTTATTTTCAAAGAACCACTAGTACTTTGATTACTAAACACCTTTGCAGCATTGAAATCTATGTAATGTATGTCTGCTGGTATAATTAACACCCCGTGTGTAACAGATTGGTCAAATGGTGAACTCCATTTTGTTTTGTGAATGCCATTCTGTAATTCAATCTCCATTTTGATTGCAGCCTTCACTTAATTCTATATCCTCCATTTTGGATTAGAATATCCCTTTTGTGGTGGGGACTGGGCTCCTCCATGAATGACTATGAATGAGTGAAATAGCAAGGCCCATCAATGTTGATTAATGCTCCCCTACTGGAACAATGTTTTTGCCGTTGGTAGGGACCAATGACTTTGAACAGAATATATCAGTAACCTGTTTGGGAGCAGGAGGTTGGAATTTCAGAGTCTAAGCACATGGGTGGGAGAGCTGCAGCTTCTCCTCCTGACTAAAGAGCAGAGAATATATTGAAGAAGGGGTCTTTCTATGAGGGGGAAGGCAGTCTAAGTATAATGTAAGTGTAAATACAATCTACTGGGGAGAGTGAAATTAAGAGGGAGACTACCTACCTCATAGGGATGCTTACCAGAGCCAGGACTCACAGACAGGGTGCGATCAGATCCAGGATATTGATATTTTCCAAAAATCTGTAACTCCAGTGTTTCCAAGAGTATGTACCTGTGATTAAGAGATTCTTTTGCTAAACTTGCCAATCTTGTTTGCCTGCCACCTTGTCCTTAAAGGGGTTCATTGAGAAGCAAGAGCTCCCACAGTGAGTTGGAGCTCTGGAGAAATAAGCAATTGCCATGGCACTGTAACTGGGATCTCGACAGCTGGATTGCAGGGTCTCACTGCCCAAGAAGCATCTCAGACGGAGGATCTGCACCTGGGATTGTTCAGCTTTTGGAACACTGGCCAACCACTACCCAGACCCAGGGGGCATAGAAGCAAGTGGGCCCAGTATTAAGTTTTGTTTACAACAGACTGGACCTCTCCAAAGAGAGGAGGACTGGTCAGGTTATAACAGAATGTTTAAATAATTACACTGTTGTCCTCTGTACACCACTTCTGTGATGGGGGAGAGTGTTCTCACTCCTTGATGTGGTCTGAAAGCAGTGTGGTATTATCATCAGACTATAATTACGAGGTAACATACCCTTTGTGATAACTACATATACTTGAAATCAGTTGAATTATTGCTTTTGGATTCTAGATTGTAGAAATCACAAAGAACAGGGACAAGCTATATTTTGTTTAAAATATATGCTGAGCATCTCAAGAGAGAAGTGAAACAATGTCCTGCCCAGGCTGAAAAAACATTATTTAGACACATCAAGTACTTTTAGCTCGGAGACAGCAGGGAGGTGTTTTAAATCACTAGCGATAGTTACATTGTGCTGACTGAACTAGAGACTACCTAACTACTGGCAAAAATGTTTCCTGGGTGTCACTGACAAATGGGATTCAAAGAAACACACTGTATATCAATAATAAATGCTTAATTATTTAACAGTGAAATTATTTAATGGATCATTAGAAAAGGTTAATAAAAATCTCCCTTGACATAAAAATTAAAATTAGGTGACTTTGTAGATTGTGCCAGAATTCAATCACAAGCAGAACAGCAGAATAAGTATTACATTTTGATAGTCATTTTATAGCATGCATCTGCTAAAGTTAATGCAAAAATATCTGATAAAAGTTTTGAAGATGGTAACTATTTAAGGAAAAGGGTGTTCTCACTGAACCAGAGCAGTAACATTTAATATACCTTAAGTGGTTATTTTCTCTTTCTTGATCAACTAATTTTGATCTGGCTGGCTGTTGAGGAAGTGTTGGATATAAGCCAATTGCAGCTTCTCCCCCTTCCATCTTGTTACTAGAAGCTTTTAATTAACATTTGAGTACTTGGCACAAGTGCACAAACTGCACCATCCTCTTGACAGCTGATGCAGAAAGCAGAGGAACCCAACTTCATCTTGTGGATCATGGTTTAGCTGCTCACAAATTTAAGGTCCTAACTAATTCTTGCATATGCTTGTTTATCTGGAATTACTGTGTGACTAAACAAGAAACTGGCATAATGGATCTTTTGGAGTTAATTTATAATAATTAACACTTGTACATACCACTTTTCCTTCCAAGATTTCAAGAGCTTTTCCAATAGGTCACTCCAGGAAGGTTGATTTCCAAACTTTATTTTTCAGAAGGCTAAATGATTTGCACAAGTCACACATCAAATCAGTGGCAAAGCTAGACATAAAACCTACCAGTCTGACTTCCCTCCCTCTCTCTGCCCCACAATTCTCTCTACAGGTCTGTTGAGCACACTGGAAGACTTTTCATTTTGAGAGTCATGTTGAAAGTGTGGAATGTATATGATTGTTTCATAAAGTTTCCCTCTTTAATGGGCTCAGTTCACTGTGCTTCTCCATAGTTAACTTTGCTAATCAGGAGGCTAATGTCTATTCTCCCATCCCATTTTTAAATCAAAACTGCAGTCTGATATATATGAGGCCCTCTCTTTAATTAAGGTTGATAAGCCCACAACTCGAGAACAGCATCATTACCAATAGCACTTACATGAGGAGGTCTGGTTTCATCCCAAGATTGGATAGGAAAAGGGTATGCTCCAAGGATGAAATGAAATGTTCCAGAGGCCCTAACACTAATACTACCCGGTCATCAAAACAGCAGTACTGTGAAATGTGGTAATTCTGGCCACCAATACTTACTAGTTTGACCTTTTTTAAGAAAAATATATTTTAAAATAAAAAATGTCTTTCCCATTAGTCACAAACCCACAGAGAGAGCTTCAATTATTTTTATTGCTGAAAATTACACAGTTGGAAGGGGCAAGATATTATTTTGATTTAATTATGTTTTATTTAAAACCCTTTTCCTCAATTTGTGAGAAGAAGAATGTACACATGTGCAGATATTTAAATCCTTCTGATCATCTCATCCCCTAATGATAAGAGACCTGGACAGAAGATGTCTGAAGTTCTGTTACTCTTTGCCATTGGCAAAGTGCTTATGAGAGACAAAGTAGGGTGAACAAAAATTTCATCTTTGTTAATTACTAGAGCTACCTGAAAAGCAGCACATGCATGCATACACGCACATTCACTCACTCCCTTCCCTTCGTTCTTTCAATTGTTGCAGATTTTGCTTTCCCTGCAAGGAAATTTCTATGCCTGACACTGCTTTAATAAATTTTATATTAATATGACATAACCCTAGATAATGTTGCATTGCACCCATCCTTCAGGGTTGGTATTTTATGCGCACCCTACTCCTAGAAGGAGGCAACTCTCCTTTTTCCCCTGTGTATTAAAGTATTCTTGAGATGCAAAACTTATAAAGGGAATTCACTGACAAAAGACATTCCTCATAAAAGAGGGGTAATCACTTAGATATGGTATGTACTGAAAAAATGTAATGCAGTGTATAAATCATGCCATCCCTATTTTACATATAAGATCACTTTTTTTTAACTCAACAGCTGTAGAATTTTTTAATTGTAATTTGTATTATCCAAATTTGCTCAAGTATTAGTGTATTCTGTACCACAGACATTTATAAACTATGCTTATTCTCAGGGCTACATGACCTAGTAATTTTCACTTTCCAACACAATTATCTTAAGGAGCTTTATTTAAGTTTTCACAATAGGTGATCTACCATTTTGGAGAGCAAGGGATTCTGGGTTTGGAACTTTTCCTGAGTTGTGTATACTTTGTTCAATAGTGAACATTAAGCCAAATGATTTTCATGTCTTATTTTTTTTCTAGTGCTATATTTCTATTAATTATTACAAGGTAAATGGGTTGCATTTATCTTTCTGCAATATTTTAATGAAATGGAAGAGAGCATGAATAAAGAAGTGTAAGTAAGGAAATGTCAACTAGCAAATTGTCTATGAGTGAAGTTCAAAATTAATTCTCATTGATTTCAAATTTGTCAAGGTCTGACCAACACAAAATCTGACTCTCCTGCCTCTTGGTTTCATTGCCGACTGTGCTTGGCTGAATGACAGACTTTTGACTTACTTCTTGTCTTGGGGGATGGGAACTTGGAGGTATAGTAGCAGCCACCACTTTGTTTTTTGTGAAGCTTTTTGTTAAACGCAAAGTTGCAATAAAACGTTAACATACTACATAGTACAATACTTATTCTGGCTCAGATTAATATTCAAAGAAACTGGCTAAAGATTCTGGCTCACTGGCTGAGGAGCCTGCTCCTTTGAGGATGCTCAAAAGGGTGGCCAAATTTCTAAATACCAATCCTCTTTCTGACACTTCTCTTGTGTACGAACGTGGTATGAAAGCTTTTCCATCACAAGGACTACCTATATTTTACCATAGGGAAGAGGGGTCACATTATCTGCTAACAATAAGGAAATTAGTCTGTTAAAAACATAGGTCCTTTACTGAAGCATTAAGTGAAGCATTAAGGGGATCTCTTGGAAGCAGCATTTTGTCGTCAGATGAATCTCTCTGATAATTTCCTCCCCAAACCATTTAATTCCTGGACACAACCACCACACATTTATGTTCCCCTTTTTCTGCACTCCCTAGTAATAAAAATACGATGGAGTTAAATATATATATATATACACAGTAGTTTATAAAAAAACTTCTTTCTGAGCTACACAAGTTGAAGATGTATATCCCTTTTCCCACAGAGAGATCCAATGACCCTGATCAATTTCTTTGTCCAAATCCCTCTTCCATCAAGATCTTTCTCAACCAAAATTATGTGTGTGTTTATTATCTTTATATCTATATCTATATATATCTTAAAAACTAGACCTTTTGTTCCAGCTTTCCCCTGAGTCAACTCCTCAAACATCGTTAAAGGTCTAGGTAGAGCCACATCACATCCAGACTTCACAATAAAATATTTAACTTGTAAATATTGAAACTATGGGATCTTTATATTATTTACAATATTACACATCTCTTGGTATGATTTCACATCAGGACCCAGGAACAAGTGTCCAAATTAAGAAATCTCAGCTCTTACCCAGAACAAATGGGCACTTCGATATGTCCTTCCATAGTTTTTAATGCTGACCTATTTAAGATATCAATGGGTACTCATTAGATAATTCCTGTTTCTAAACTAAACCTTGTTACAACTGTTTTAAGGTAGATTTAAATCAACACTTTACAATTTTTACTTTTCTTCTGTAAGCAAAGTCTCAGGTGAAGATAGTACTGACACAAAACGGTTAATGTTTAATAAGTATATTCCACTCTACCCAACTAATGTGCCTAAATGCTGACCTGAAGGAATGACCTCAAAAGGGGAGAAGTTAACTCCTTCTGCATTTGGTCCTCAGCTATCTGCCAATACTTCCAGCAAAGCTGCCAATTAGTGCAGTAGCGATGTCTGTGGTGCAGACTATTCTCCAGTAACACATTGAACAACAGTCAAATAATATCAAACATGGTCAGATTTGAACTGTGTACTTCCCATGACTAATATATACTCAGTATACGATCTCCATTACCTGCCAAGTACCCCATAGCTTCTCCCCAGACCCATAAGTTGTGGAGTGACAAGATTTTTATATGACTTTAGTGGTATAATTATGTGCTTCAAATAATAATGACTTCAGTATGTAAACTTCCACATTTGGTATTGTGATATCGAGTAAAAAGGTAAGAAAGACACAGGCAATAATGATGTGTGAGGTTGAATAAGCAACAATAGCATGTATATTAACTGCATGATGCATTTGTGTGGTATTCCATCTTATTTATGTCTGAGAAATTTTTGCTAAGCAGGATCTTAGCATTGTTAGTATTCATGGCACGAATGTGAAGGTTCATGGAATTATATCCATAGCACATTTGTGCCCTTTATTTTTCAGTAGAAAATCAAGCCATTCTTGACAGTACATTTTGGCACGTGAAAGCTAAAACAAGAGATTTAGCAATACACTGGTTTTATATTGCCTATGACACAGGACAGAGTAACAAAGTCAGATAATTGATAAGATAATTGTTGATGCCTGTCTAATGATAAAGAGGCCAAAGAAAATAGATCTATAGGGTAGAAAATTATGATAGTTTTCTTATTTATTAAACTAAATAAAAACCATCTATAACCTGTAGAAATAAGCATTTTTCTTCACATGAGACCAGACTAGAAAATTACTCATGTTTAACCAACAAATGTGAAAATATATATTATATATATATATATATATATATATATATATATATTCTTGTCAAAGCAAGAAAAAACTGTTGGTAGAAAAAGAGGTTTAAATAAAGACAAAAATGTTGGAATCAAATGTTTAAAAAGATTGATAAATGGTTTGAATCCCAACACATAATCTGAGCTGTGTGAACAAAGACCTCATGACTCAACGTTAAGGGGTAGGTCTTGAATAAAAAGTGATAAATACCTGTGATAGTAGGTCTGACAGCCTGATAGCACATACATCACAATAATCCAAAATGAAAACAGTATCATTCCATCTTCTAGTACCTAACAGACCCAAGCTATTAGTTGCTAGGAAGTCTCTCTGCAAGTTACTCAAAAGAGAGTTTCACTGGTTCTCCCACTGTACCCCACCCAAAACGAAAATAAAACTCCCACAAACAACCTTGATAATTCAATCAGTTTCATTTGGCATGAAGCCATTAGAAACCTTATTCTACCTCTGACTTTAGTGTGTGACCTTCAGCAAGTCACTTACCTCCCCATTGTACCTCTCAGATTTCTTTCCCGTGTGTATTACAGGCACTACCTGTCCCATAAAACTGCCTGAGGATTAAATTAATTCAGGCTGATAGTGCCCTGAATACAGGAAGTGCTATATAAAACACTAATGATTATGTTATGCTTTTGTCTCAAGGTTTCAGTTTACAGAGCGTTAGTTCAATTGTGCTATTTTAAGATTCAGAAAGGATTATTATTTGGTTAATTTTTGTAAGAGTTGTTGGCAATAGGACATTTTTTCTTACATAACTAGTAAGAGCAGATGTCAGACATCATGTGATGTCGGAGATCAGAGCTAAGGCTATTTCTGTTAGCAAGCTACCTTGACTACAAAGCAATTAGTTGTATCTTGTGCTTCAAGTCCACAACTAGTAGGGTGACGAATAGCTTGTTGGAGCCTCACAACAGCATGGACCTAATTATCCTCAAAAATCTGTGTGCTTAACGCTAATAAAAGAGGCAAAGAGAATAGGGGAAGACAGATGTATGTGAGATCCACTGTCCAAGACTTTAGGAAAGGAACAAAGTGCAATTCAAGTAGTAGTTCTTCCTACGCCTCCCAGAAAAATGCTAGGATTTGCTAAGGTGGTATGCCTGGGCCTAATGATCGTTGATTTCCACATGGATCTGGGGCTCACAAGGCAGAGGAAGATATTCACCAGTGGAGTCAAGACAGCACAGCTCTTGGCTAGGAAAAACTGTTCCTTTGGCACTAGAATGTAACATGACACTAATTCCAGTTCAGTTTGGATTCCATCTGAATCATGCGTGAATGGCGGAATCAGGTTGAACACATTCTGGGCTGTCAAACACAGATAACTACTTGCATGATGTGATGTGAATATTGAATCTTGTCCTTCCAGTAATGCATCTTGAACTTACATTTTAACCCAGTGTAATGTTC
The DNA here is from genome assembly GCF_965140235.1 of Caretta caretta. NCBI lineage: Eukaryota > Metazoa > Chordata > Testudines > Cheloniidae > Caretta > Caretta caretta. The sequence goes on along the minus strand of NC_134214.1, from coordinate 68,826,807 downwards.
TGTCTCAGAACATATGTAACATTACCTTCTACTAGGATACAATCTCCTTCTCTCCCTTGGAGAACATAATAAATACTTTGCTGCTACGAAAATAAACTCTCCAGCCTACTGTATGATAAGTCACATGTCCCTCCTTCAGCATTATTTTAATATTATATTCTTAGAACAAGACATTTGGTTCAGCTCTGCTATTTAAAGAGCAGTAGGAATAAAATGTATTACTTTCCAATGCACTTTTAAGCCTTTTTGTTGTTGTTGTTGTTCACATCATTAGCAATGATCATGGATAACATTTGCAAAAGATGGAGGGAATACAGTACTTTAGAAGGAAGTGTTCCATTTGGGGTTAAATGCTACAGTTTGGTCTCATTTTCTTTGACACTTTTATCCATCATTGTGTGAGTTTTTCATATGGTGAAAGAAAAGTTTGCCTCTTTGAGACTGCCAGCATGTTCTTTGCTGTCCAAAAGAAAACTATGGGGATTTTTTTCCTTCCTTCTTCTCTTTTTCAGTTTATGAATTTAATGCTTACAAAGTTTGAGACCTGAATTTGGAAACCTCTTTAATCCCCAAAATACTCAGTGTGTGCATTTTGTAGTTTATCTACTAAGGATAAACCCAATAGGCATGAGCTTGAAATACAGTACCTGTTTATCCATGGAAGCATCTCCAAAACATCCATGGAGAACAAGTCTAATAACAAAACAAAACAGAAAAGTTTGCTTGTTCAATGTCAGAACTGATTAACAGAAATTAAGTACCTGTGGTTAGAAAGTCTTCTTACCTTCCAGTTCCTCTGCCATACAATAAGGGGAAAAAACCACAAACCTGGAGATAAGAGATGAGTGAAGAGCAGTGAGAAGGATACATCTTAATTGTACTGTTTTTTGTGATTTTAATTCTACTGAAGTGTGTGTGGGTTTTGCAGTCCTAAGATCGCTTTGTCCATTGACAGGATGAAGTATGCTTATAAGAGTACAAACTTTTTAACGCTGTTTAAACCAATGTGCTTCAAACATGACCAGGAAACTGCTCCCCCAGAGAATGATTCATTCCTCAGACTGAGGCTGTCAACCTGGGTACTATTTGTAATTCTGCTTCTCACTTGGATAACTGTCAACTAGGAACTCCTTTAGGTTTATTATATATATTTAGAAGAGATCATACAACTGATGGCTATCCTTGTGTGATACTGGAACTACGACTGAAAAAAAAAAATACTTTCCTTAGAACAAAGTATAACACAGATTCGAGGTTCTAGCCAGTGATTTCTGAGCTACTGGCTGAAAAGAGTCTGAGAATTTAATTTAAAGACTTCAGGTGCTTGAGACCCTACCACAACCCTTAATATTTATATGTACACTCTCACAAGTCTTACTTTAAAATTAATTCAAATTTATTGAACGTAAACACTGTAATATGCATTGAAAACATGCTACAAGACTAAGTTTAATAATAAGTGAGGCCCTACTTGATTTGCAATATTGCAGATCCAGCAATATTAGGCTTCCACTGCAATTTTGTCAGCTGCCTGGGGCTGGAAGCGGGCAGTCTGGACATCACCGGCTATCAGCCCCCTGCATTAATAACTGTAATATAGTCGCAGCAAAATGATCCAAAAAATTAGCAGGTATAACCTAATATTTGAGTGTTTATATTGTTCCAACAATTTTTTTTTAAACAAATAGGTCTTTTCTGGCTTTCCTAATTACTGCAATTAATAAAGGTCCATTATTACTTTTCTGCCATTTTCCATGCCTTGTCCACAACTCAGCCACAATTATTTGACAATCATTCTGCAATCCAAATTATGCCTTAATAGTAGGTAATTACCATGTTGAGGTAAGTATTTAGTGTCTATTGCAAGGGCAGATAAAATTTAGAATCTTCAGTTATGATCTGGAAGATGGAGTGACCAGCATATTAGTTGTTCATAAAAGCCAAATAGACCAAGAAAGATGGGCAGACCAGGAGGCTATGCAACACTGCTATTTGCTAGCATGGTGTCCCCCCCAGCTGGTGCAGGAGTGCAAGAGAAAAGCTAGCTAGATGGGAAATCCCAAGAGAGATGTATTGCCTTGAAAAGTGCCTGACAAAACAGAGCACTATCTTTGCCCTACATTTTCTTTTGAGACATCTACAGATCAGCATAAAGTGCCCTGCCAAATAAACAGAATTCTGCAGTAATTGTTCTGAACCCCCTGGGTGCAGATAGTCATGAATGCGCTATAATGCCTTAAAATCTCTGTGCTTTTTGAAATGTCTCTGTAGCCTGATCTAGGCTATTTACCTCAAAGTCTCAAGTTAGATAAAAACTGAGAGAATTAATGAAACTGTGAGCCAAAGTACTTTTTCTATTGCTTTTTCTTGTTCTGCATCTGCTATTACAATAAACATGCCATACAATGCATTTTATTTTTCTAACTGAACCCCTGTGGGGTCAATATTTTGAGCAGGGGAGGATTGTGGGGAGACAGCAAATGAAGAAGAAGCTTGTGAAGGTGGGTGTGATGATGGCAAGTGTAGTCGGTGGTTGCAGGATTTGATACTGCAGAGAAATAAACTTTTATAGCTTTAAGTCTCCAGCATGGACACCATTTTGAGCACACTAAGGTGTGGAGGGGTAAAAAGTAGAGTAGGCAGAGAGAGGCTTCTAGCGCTGCCTAAAATGGTAGTAATTAGCTGGTACCCAGAAAAAATTGTTTAATCCCCCTATACAGTTGTATTGTAATACAGATCCTTGCTTTGACTCAGCACTGATCCAGGCATCCCCACTTGCTTTCATTTGCTCTGACAGTGCCTTGTATATATCTGCATTCTGGTGACATCTCCAAATACAACTGTACATGCAGCTCCTCAGAGAGAGCACTCAAGTCCGAGAGATATGAAGGGGCATGAGGGAGTATAGCTGATAAAATGCATATGAGACTCCACCATCCGGTATCAAAAAGAGACAGACCTGGCTAAGGTGACATACAGCCAAGGTGACCCCAGACTAGTGGAGGGCATGCCAGTGTACAAACAGGCCAATCCAGGTATGAAGCAATGCAGTATGGGAAGACTGCCAAAAGTGGAGTAGTTAGAAATTCACCCACACAAACCTAAGAGCAAATAAACTCACTGTGAAATGGAGTTACTCCTCTTCCCAGGAGAATTACTTACCACAACCTAAGACACCAAATAATGACTTTTAAATTTTAAAAATAGTTGCATGTAGATACAAAGCACTTTATGGTGAACAAACTAAAGTTAATCCCTGGGTAGACAAGCCTTAAGCTACTAAAGCCTTGATCCTGCATTTAAAGCATGTGAAGAGCCCCATTAGAACTCTGCACTGAATTAACTGTTCCTATTGACTTCAACAGAAGAAGAATTAGCTCAATGCAGAATTCTTCTGAAAAATCCCATCCTTGGTTTCCAGAGAAAAAGTTAAATTGAGTGTTGGTTGCGGAGTCCACACTGTATGTTGAAAAATAGATGATAACAACATTAAGCACTCATGAGAACAGGAAAGGTGTATCACAAGTATGATATATCTTACACCACACATACTTGTATGGACTCACTGAATATTTAAGGAATTATAGTTTTGCATGCGCTTTTCAAAACTATGGCTGATCAATATAGGTCAGGTCAGGCAAACAAGTGGCAGGACTGTGAATTGTTTGGAATTCTGCATGTTTATACAAAAATATTATGTAGCCATCAAAGGCAAAAGCAAACCTACTTTTTATGGCAAAAAGTTAGTAATATGAAGACAATGGCTCAGACTGAATGCAAATGTGAAGGTTACTTTGAATCACAACAATAAGTGAAAATCCCTTACTGTGAGATTGGGGTCTCAGATTACAAACAGCACCTTGTATCTGATCCTTGAATAGGGTGACCAGATGTCCCGATTTTATAGGGACAGTCCAGATATTTGGAGCTTACCCTCTACCCCTGTCCCGATTTTTCTTATTTGCTGTCTTGAATTAGAATAAAAGTAAAGCTGAACTCAAGCGTCACATAGAAGAATGAACAAATTTCCGTGTGCTTCAGTACTTCATTTTTAGTAAGAGAACACTGCCAGGGTACTTATAATGTGCAATGCTAGATTTTCTTGTGTTGTTTCTCCTTTGAGTGAAATCTTTTTTCCTTGTGCATTTGAGCTGTGCTTTTTTTCATTCTTTACTTCATTTAACATGAAGATGCCTGGCAGCAGTAAAATCTTTTCTCTTCCTCATTTCGTTGTCAGCAGCATCACTATGACCTTATCAAACAAATTTATGTTGACAATTTTCTCAAATTGTATATTCTCCTGTGAGCTACAATAACATGCATCTTTAAATACAGTAATTGGATGTAATTTAGATGGGTGAGGATTTTTTTTTATTAACTTTGTCTTGTTTTTAAATGTATATATAAAAAAGACAGCAATCCTCGGGTGCATAAAATCTATGTTATTCTTTATGAATAAAATTGACCAATGCATATTAATGTCCCTCTTTTATTGACTTGAGAATTTTTTTAAATGTAAAGCTTGAGATTTCTTGTAATGAAGTGAAGTTTGTCATCTTTAAATGTTTCCATTAAAATTCTACAGCACTTTTTAAATTTGGAGGCAGGGGAGCTGCTAGTTATATTATAATCGTGCAATAAGAATGGAACAAGGACCCAGGTGACTTGGTGAATCGTCAAAAAATTATAGAATTCCTTTCAGAAAGAGCTTTTAGTGACACTTGGGATGCATGCAGCTATCAGTTGACTGACATTTTCTAATTATTTCAACAGTGTTTTATTAAACTGCACTAAAATGTGGATGCTGAAGAAAATACTGGATGTATTATGAGCCTGTTGCACAAACCCTTTCAAACTTTTTAAAACTTTTGCAAAAAGAGAACTGTCATGGTTTAGCTGAAGCTGGAAAAAGTGTGTGTTTGAACCAATCTGCTTTTGGTCAAAATCCAAAGAGAAGGTTTAGGGTCACTGAATTTACATCCCCTCACACTTCCATTGGAAGTGAGAGATTTTGTTTGAATGGCAAAACTTGACTCTTTTCTCTGGGAAACAAAATTTCCTTGATCCATAATTATCAGTCAAAATATATGAGTTCTCACAGTGGCCTTGATCAAGAAAGCACATAAGTGTATGCTTATTTTTGAGCACAGGAGCAGTTCAACAGATGTCAGTGAGACTAAAATACTTAAACTTAAGCATCTGCATAAATGTTTCCCTGGGAGAGGACCTAACTGGGAAAGTTCCAAAAACAAGAATATAGGAATATTTAGCTGTGGCCTCACTTCTGATACAACAGGGAAATGTAGACTGACAAAATTTTCCTTGCAAAACTGAGCCACAGTAAACTGGAGAAATTATAAGACAATGATGTACTTGATCCATTGCCTGCCACAGTCACAGGCATTAGAATCATTTTGTAAACCACTTTCCCAGCTAAATCATAGAGATCAAGTGAAATGCAGGCCCTCTTCCATTAAACCAACTTCAGATTATTTTAGTGAGGGGGCACCAAGTGAAGACATTGAAAATGCTCAGCCTCAGAGATAAATTCTGAGTCTTCCATCTTGTGGTTCATTCCAAATCATTAATTTGGGGTGTTCCTCTATCAGGGTGGAACATATATATACAAGAAGGTATAGATGATATGAAACATATCATCTGTACAAGAAGGTATCAACCCCATAGCAAGACTTCTTCCTCAGCAAAGCTGAGTTAATGATAAATAGTTACTATCCCATCTATGATTTAAACTGTCCTCTAGGGTAAAGACTGATTTTGCTGGGTCAATAGGTGTATGTTATACAGTCTGTTATACAGTTGGACATTCAGAATTTTAAGGATACCCTATACTGAGAACATAAGAATGGCCATACTCGGTCAGACCACTGGTCCATGCAACCCAGTATCTTGTCTTCCAACAGTGGTGGTTTCCAGACTCTCCAGAAGGAATGCAGAGAACAGGGCAATTATTGAATGATCTAGCCCTGTCATCCAGGTCTAGCTTCTGGCAGGTGGAGTTTTAGGGATATCCAGAGCATGGGGTTGTGTTCCTGCCCATCTTGGCTAATAGCCATTGATGGACTTATCTCCCACTATCTTAGGAGGCAGTGTCATCTCCCTACATAATCTATTTCCAATTGAGAATTACACATTATGGAATTAGAAATAGTCAACAAGAAACACCTCTATCCAGCAATTAATTCTCTTGCATGATTTCACTGTCACTGAGAAACTACCACAACAAAAGAAGCTGCATTAGGAATAATACATGAGAAAAACCTATTCCTACAGAGCCTGCAAAACCCAAATCCATGTGAGGGACATTCGTCTGAGAAGCTAAAACAATGATTAAAGTGTTTTGCTTTGTTTTTAAATAAATATATTGTCCATGAGAAATGTAAGTTTTTAATTGAAAACTGTAGGAGGGATACATTTTCCAGAGGCTTCTTTACATTTACATTCTGGCCTCATTGTAGTTAATGGCAGAACTCCTACATGCTTCAACTGGGCCAGGATTTCACCCTCCATTTCCATTTTTTCCTTGCCTTTTCTCTTCATTGCATGTTTTCCCCTGCAGCCTTTTCACCATCAAGGAGTAAGCTTGGTTTGTTTGTTTTTGGTGTTCACAGTTTAATATTGCACTTTTATGGTCAGACAAACATCATGAAAAAATCATTACTAAGAGATTTCATATGTATATTGAACTACCGGGGAGATAGAAATGCCCTGTTCCAAAACCCAGTGTCAACATTTGAGTGCCTATCAGCCTTAATTGCACCTGAGTCACACATAAGAGTGATTTTAAAAATGTTTTAGGACAGTTTGTAGAAAAAGGCACCAGACTAAAGATGTCAGCCCAGTATTTCTTACTCTTAGGACAATGGATAGGAAAGAATAAGTGGATATAGATATGCACAGAGAGATCATCATTTCAAATGGACTTTCTAGCACATCTACCAGGTGAGATCTCTACCTTGTGAAATCTCTGTTGCATATGAATCAGGAATCTTATTCTGTACAGATTTGAGAGTAATGAATTTAACATCTTTTGGTTTCTAGACCAAAATCATTCCAAATAATTGTAGCTTTTTCATCTAGCTTGATATTCAACCTTTCCCCCTCCCCCCTCAATTTGGCTGGTGGTAAGTAAGTTAAATCTATAAAGATTTGAACCTGGAGTTCTTCCTGACACTTCATTTTTAGGAACATGCTGTGGGGTAGTGAAGTGACTGGATATGAAATTCCAAGAGCAATGATTTATCTTATATTTTATACAGTTCTTCATAGGAGGACAGATGTGAGGGAGACAGACAGGGAAAGTTGTCTTACCTGTGAACTGTTATTCTAGGACTCTCCATCACAACCTTCAGAGTGGGCCACTACCCCACCCCATAGCAACTGGAGGCAAACCAGATCTTTGCTCTGAGCATGATCTTAGGACCGCCCCTCATGAAGAATTCTCCTGAGTTAAGGCTTACAATGTTGACAAAAATACTAACTGTATAAAACTTTAAAAGTGTTATTTGACTCAAACTATTTCCAGAACCTTGACATGAATTGTCTCCAGCATTTTCTGGAGGAACACTTATTTCTCTTTCAAGATATTTAACAAGTGAGCAATATCCAGGAAAAGACAAAAACATCACAACCAGAACAGCCACATTCTGTACAAAATTCAGTATTCTGAGGGAGGGTCGGACTGTATGACATGGACAGACCTAGAATGAAAAGTCATTTTACTCAGTCCCCTCCACATCAGACAGTCTTCACAGTGGGCTGTAGAAAGCAGTAAATCTACCTTAAGGAGGGAGAAGGGTTCAATTCACCCATATAGAATTGAAAATGAGGTAAAGGGTCACTGGGGTATCCTGCTCTGTAACACCTTTCTACCAAAACACTACATCAGCAAGGGAGGGGAAGTCAATTGAACAGTGTTTGAGAAAGCATGCATTGTATGGTCCTGTAGTAGCTGTACAGATGTGTGATTTCTCTGCCCATAAAATATCTGCTCTTTCAGCATGCATAGTAAGAGGAGGAATGTGCCTGAGAGTTCGGACACCTTGGTTATATACACTCATTTAATTGTAGACTATGTTCACATCTAACTTAGGTATACCTACTTCCTTCAGATGTTTGAATTCAACCAGAGAAACAATAATACCATTTCTTATGAGAAAAACTGGGGTGACCTGGGGGATGGAGGCCTGTTAGTCACAAAACCATCATGTTTGATAGTGGAACCTCATTTACATAATCCGAGTACATGCCAAGTTCCGAAACCCCTTGGACAAAGGGGTGGCAAGTAGGCATGATACTGTCAGAAGAGGAAGAGACCTATCAACTGTGAAACCAAAAGGTGGTTTTATTAGGACTTCAGAGATCAAGATCATGACATGAATCACATATTGCCAGAGGACTGATAAGAGTGGTGGTACACATGAACCTCTTATATGACAGTGATGAGAGTATAATGGATTTCTTCCAGTGCAATATATGTGTCTTAGTCATTCCCAGAATTGTTGGGGGAACAAAATCAGATCTGAGATCACCCCTAGAATCATATCACAGAATATCAGGGTTGGAAGGGACCTCAGGTGGTCATCTAGTCCAACCCCCTGCTCAAAGCAGGACCAATCCCCAACTAAATCCCCTGCCCATTTGTGCTAATTCTGGCAAGCTTACTTGATAGTCTGAGATATTTTGCTGAAAGCTTCAGCTTTAGAAATCTCTCTTTAGAGGATTTAGAAGAGAGACTTTCATGGGAAGTTATTACAAAGGATATTATGAGCAATATCTTTCACCAGTCCCTGTGAAACAAAGAGGATGGAGCCCAATAAAGGGGAGAGCACATTCCCAGAAGATCAAAAGGGATCTGCAGGCATGTATCCTCAGACTTTCCCTAAGAAAAACAGTAGCCACTTTCTGACCTCCTTTGAGACCCCTGAAGTGTGCCAAGGGCAGAGGAAATAGGTCCATGTCCTAAAGAAGGAGGTCTGAACCACTTCACCCCAAGTATCCTTCTGCTGGGCCTGGCCTGAGAAGGGCCAAGCACACACAATGATGAGAGAGCTGGAGGTATTGGAGACAAGTGGCTGATTGGTATCAAAGTCAGGAGCTGACCCCTTTCATGCTGAAGCCCTGTAGGTAAAATGGCTTGTGTGAAGGAGAGAGACTTTTAAGCCTTTTCAACCATCTCAGCACAGACCTTGCTTACTTGCTGGCTAGAAGCAGAATTCCAACCCACCTTGCCTCATGGTTGCTACAAAGGGACCTTTGTTTTTTCCAAGAGATTCAGGACACTCCAGTTAAACTTTCCTGCTTGCACTGAAAAGTGTGGGAATAGCGGTCCCATGCCTAGGGAGAGACAGCAGGGCTTTGAAAAAAGCCACACCATACCCCCTCTTCCAGGCCACTGACTTTTGCCTGGTCTCAGTGAAGGGACTTTCCCTGCAGCCTGCTCAACTGTTTCAGTGTGGACCTCACTCCCATGTCAGCTGGAGACATTTCACTACTCAACTGTCTCAACACAGACCTTACCCACATACCAACTCTCTTCTATGTATGAGGAGGAGAAGTGCTGATTGTTTTGAGTTTAGCAAATTTGATGAGAAAAACTGCAAAGCCAAGGAAAAAAGTCAGAGACAGCTGAAAATCTTTTTAAAATCCTGTGAAAACTCTGCTACAAAGGGAGATCGGGGGGCTGCTATATGGAGGCAGAATTCTGGAAAGTTCCTCCTGAGAGGCAGGCAGAGCAAAGATATGGTCTACCTCCAATTGCCCTGCAGAAGAGGAACACCCAAACATGAAGGCTGTCTGACACAGAGGGGACTGAACAAAGCAATATTTATTATGCAGACAGTTGTAAATTGATATTTTCTTTGCTAGTAGCTGGAACACAAGAGGTAACAGGTTTCCTCTCTCATGCTTTGGATTAATTTACTGAGTTATGCCATCTTTTATTATCCAATGTGACAAAGTTCCTCCTTTGGTGGGTCTTGCACTTATTGATGGATTTGGTTGCCTTGGAGCTTCACGGCAGCCCTCAGTTCGGCCGTTTTCGTGAAGCCACAGTCCAGGTCAACTCCTCCTGTGTCTGACCAGGAGTTGGGAGGTTTGGGGGGAACCCGGGCCTCCCTCTACTCTGCATTGCAAACACTGAATGGCTAATTGACCAATCTCAAAATGTTACTGTAAACTGGATATCATCATGGAGTGAGTGTGTTTTCTAATGCGGTCCTACAAGGATTGATTCTTGCCCACGGCCCTATGGAATGCAGCTGTTTAGAGTGCCTCCTGGAACAGCTGTGTGACAGCTACTGGGCTACTTCCCCATGGCCTCCTCCCAACACCTTCTTTATCCTCACCATAGGACCTTCCTCCTGGTGTCTGATAATGCTTGTACTCCTCAGTCCTCCAACAGTATGCATTCTCACTCTCAGCTACTAGCGCCTCTTGCTCCCAGCTCCTCACACGCACACCACAAACTGAAGTGAGCTCCTTTTTAAACCCAGGTGCCCTGATTAGCCTGCCTTAATTGATTCTAGCAGCTTCTTGATTGGCTGCAGGTGTTCTAATCCGCCTGTCTTAATTGTCTCTAGAATGTTCCTGATTGTTCTGGAACCTTCCCTGTCACCTTACCCAAGGAAAAGGGACCTACTTAACCTGGGGCTAATATATCTGCCTTCTATAACTCTCCTGTAGTTGGCGGCTCCTTCACGGAGCTGTGAGCATGGGCACGTACTTGGCGGGGTTCACCCCTATCCCAGACACCTGCCCTTTTTGCAGCATGAGGGAAACCCTGGCACACATATATTTGTAGTGTGCCAGGCTGCAGCCCCTATTCCAGCTCTTCACCAATATTTTATTACATTTTTGGTTGCACTTTTCCCCTCACCTTCTTATTTATGCACTTCCTATCCGTGACCCCACAAAGTCACGGGATCTCCTGGTCAACCTCCTCCTGGCCCTAGCTAAAATGGCCATTTATAAAACCAGAGTGAGGAGGTTGGCCGATGGAGTCTCCTGTGACTGTGGGGCCTATCTCTGATCCTCCATCCATTCACGTATCCAGGCAGAGTTCCTCTGGGCGGCGTCCACTGACTCCCTTGATGCCTTTGAGGAGCAGTGGGCGCTGTCCGGGGTTCTCTGCTCAGTGTCCCCGTCCGGTTCCCTCCGTCTGACCCTTTGACCACATTCCCGTCCCTGTTATTTCATAAGTTGTCCCAAGTATTTATTTGGTGTCCAGGTCCTGTGGATCCCCCACTTCCCGGATCCCAATAGGATTACTCTCCTGTAGCCATCCAGCCCGACCCTGTCACACCAAGTATTACTGTTTCCAGTGCCCCTTAATGATTTAAGTGCAACAGATACTTAAATTAATCAGCATCTTCAAATTATGCCCATGAGCACAATCTAAGGGCAGAAATAGCATTTAAATTTTAAAGTAGAATCATGCAAAAATTTCTTTCAATGAGATGTCATCAGAATGAAGATGGCCAGAAATCTATGACTTACCAGAGCAAAAATACAAAACAATCACCACGGCACAGTATCATTTCCAGAATAAATCTGCAGTTCCATAGTTTGGCAGTGCTGCAGCTTTCCCATTGAATCTAATTATTATTTAATGGGAAAGTTGCCAGATGCTTGTGGCACACACTACAAGACTGTGGTGCTATTCTGTGAAAGTGACTCTAACATGACTTGAGGGTAATACAGTCACTTCATCCGCAGTACAGGATATGACAATGGACTAAAGCCAACACTGGAAAGAGATTCATAACGGTAGAAAAAAAACAAAGTGAATCTATGAGTGACTTGACACCATTTGGCTGCAGCCCTGGAAAGTTACATAGGTATTTCAGCCCACAGGTAGGTATTTCTGTATTGGAGTACTGGGATGAATGCATAACATGAACAGTACAAAACATCTTTAATGCAACTAATGAACTTCTCAATTTCCATTTTTTATTTTTTGTATCTGACTATGACTAGTCTGAACCTGGTTTGGCGTTGATATGCCTTAATCCTTGCAATAGAGAGGCTGAAGCAAACCTGTCCACCAAACTGGGGGAGCTGTGACCTATTGGGCTGAGCACAAGACTAAGAGGCAGGAGACCTGAGCTCTGCACTGCCTCACTGTACTGTAACCTTGGGCAAGATACTTAGACCTCTGCGTGCATCCATTTGCCCATTCGTTAATTGGGTTAGTACCCACTGTTGTTGTTGGTTTTTTGCAAGCGCTTCACAATCTATGGTTTCAAAACACAAAAAACACTCTGAAAGTGGAGAATATTTTGGAAAAAATATAAAACTCCCAATGTTTTCTGAGCCCATCTAGGAGTAGGTCCTGAAACACTCAAACTTTGGATCTGCTGATTTAAACAAGGCAAGGAGCACACAACAGAGGCATCTAGATGTACAGGTTGGGTGATCAAAAGACCAGAGAGCTTGAGGTGAGAGGAGAAAGATTTGAGGATAAGAATAGGTGCCACATGTACTTTAAATCAGTCACTTTGAAGAAGTGGGCACTCATCTGAAAGGATGCAGGATAGGTAGGAGCAAGGGCCCTGCAACTTTGTGGGAGCCTCAAAGCTTTGTAAAATCTGGACTATTGTTAATCCATGCCTGCCCTAAATACTTTCCAAAGAACAAGCCAAACAAGTGGTTGTGGGAAGATGAAAGAATCTGGCTAACCTTTTCATTCGTCTTACTTTACTTTTCTAGGTTTGTAACCACCAAATGTCAAAGTATCTTAGGAAAGCTGTTGAGGACAGTCTGACCAGAAGCAGGAAATAACTACCAGACTCCCTGTTTCTACTGCTTGTCAAATCCGAAGAGCTAAACACGCTGCACTTTTGGATCCTGATACAAACAGAACCTGAACTACAGACTTTTTGAGGTCACTACTATTTAATCATCTTAGGTCCCCAGATTTGTCTGTTTTACTTTTTGCTTTTCCCATGAATTTATAAACAATAAAAATCAATGATATAATCTACATTAATGTTTGTTATGCACTTGGAGAGTCTTGAATGAAAGGGAATAGAGTAGTGGAGAGTACCTCATTACAATAAATGTACAGGAAAAAACACAGTAAGTACTAAAGAAACAGTCACATACAGATGATGTATTGGACCTGGCAGAATTTAGAATGTCAAACCTGAAGCCTACACATACATACTAGCTACATAAGAGTCTGCCACTGAACACAGTGGTCAGTCTGACTACACATATATGCCTTTGTAAAGCAGAAAGAATCCACAGAACAAATTCACAATTCTACAGAATCAAATGGCTTTTTATATTGAATCTTTCAAGAACTGAACACATTACTGATAGCAGGCCATTCCCCTGCAGTAATAGAAGATTATAATGTCTGTGATAATGTCAGGGGTCTAGATGTGCAGCATTAACCAACACAGCAGCAAGCAGTAATGTATGATGCTGTTCTACTCATTTTCTGGGCTTAGTCACTTCACAAACAACCTTCGATAAACCGCAAATCCAGTTTAACAGCTGCTCTGAGCAATCAATCATTCGGAAACAAGATTCAGAGCATTCCTAGTGAGCATGCGGAAGGCAATTAGATGCCACATTTGTGAAATAATATTGATGGGAATTCTTCTCCCTCATCTGATTTATTTTGATCAATGTGTAGTTTATATTCTATGTCATGATTAACTCCTTTATCCTGAGATGCTATATAAATGTAAGAAAGCCATTATTAAATTATTCTGAACCTTACAATTACTAAAGAAATTGATTAAAAAGACTGAGTTAGCATCGCTAATTTGCTATTTCTAATGGCAGACTGATGAAGTAAAATGCTAAGCTTGAGCATAAAACTCAGTTTATGTAATATATTAACTTGTACAGTACACATTTGCAATGACATTTGGTAGGATAAAATGAATCTTTGGGTAGTTTAGAATATTCAGATTGGTGAATTTCGTACAGGGGCTATACAAAAAGTTGGTGACTGTAGTACAAAAACATAGTACAACATCATTCATAAAAAGTTTCATTGAGCTTGATGAATCTTTAGACAGAGATGCGGAAAGGTCAGATAAACATGTACCAAGCTTTCACTGGTCCTCTCCTTTCTGCTTGGTTTGTAAAACTCAAGCAAACTCAGATGTATTCCAGACTGAAAGTAGTAAATTTTGCATCTCTATTTTAAAAAATAATATGATTTATCATTCATACCTGTAGAAAATATTTATTCAAAAAGTGTATACCATGTTCCTAGATGTAATGGGCTACATTTTTAAACAAACTGTGTACTTATTTGATGCAGTAAAAGGTAGTCCATACAGACACTGGCAGTTATTTTCTTTTTATTTCACATTGGAACAAACATTTTCATGAAAATGGAATTGTGTTGAAAGTTCCATTTTTGTACTTTAACCTGAGCAGTTTGATTCATGAAGAGAGATGGGTGTGTGTTAGGTCACTAGTCTGAGCTGCGGGAGATCTTGGTTCAAGTCCCTGCTCTGACTGTGTCAAAGCAAAGATCAGTCTGAATCAGGCAGACCTGGGTCTCTCACATATCAGCCCAATGCACTAGGGTACAGAGAATGAGAATCTCTCTGTGCCCCCCCCCCATAAAAGTTGTCAAAACCAATACATCTCCACATAATGTTTCAACTTCAACAAAATTTCAGTTAGTTGAAAATATTCCAACCTCCTTTACACTTTACGTGTTTTTTTTTTTTTTAAGTTGACACAAATACACACTGAACTTAAATACCAACTTTGGCCATCTGACACAATGAACTGAAAAAAGAAATGTATTATAGAGTAATGTATGTGTGCGTGCTTAAATACAAACGATCCTGGGATACAGTGCCCAAAATATTTTGGAATAAGAGACCAGAAATGGAGGGGGGAGTTGAATATCCTTTTTTCTTTATAATATGTTCACAGTTAGTTTATGTTCAAGATGTCGTGCTCTTGTCTGTTCCTTTACCCAGCTAGCATATTTACACATACACCCACTGAGCATATTTACCTCCCCTTCCCACACCCCACCACCACACCACACCACATACACACAATACTTTAGCTCCGTAGTCCTGACTCCTAAATATTCAAAACTGCTCCTCCTAAATATTCAAAATCTTAGTGACAGGAAACAAGGAGAAGCAGACAGCCTAAGTATCAATATAAAATATGCAATCATGAACTAGTTAAGGAACACTTAATACTTGCATTATGCAAACAAATCTATAATTTGTGTTGCTTTTCTGGCTCTTCACACAATATCAAGTTCCCCTATTGCTATTTTTTGTTGTCCATCTTTCAGCTTCTCTAAACTAAATATTTCAGACCACTTTATGTGTGTGACTAATTCTGACAAATATAGAAATGTGAAATACAGAAGCCAGATATGGGGCCAGAGTCAAGTCTCAGTTACACCTGTGTATACACCAACTCTATACACAAAGTTAATGTATTCTGGATATATACTAGTGAAACCAAAGATCAGGATCTAGCCCATTGTACTTGAGTAGCCTGATTCTGTTTTCTCATACGCTATTTACATAGTTATAACTCTATTAAGTTCATTTCAGCTACTCATGATTAACACTGGTGTGAGTAAAACAGAATTTAAGATTTTTCATCTTCAATTCTGAATTTCTTCTGAAAACAAGTCCTCAAATGTCATGCTCTCACCTCCAATCATGGTCACTGGAGGTGAGGACTGATGCTTGTGAGTGGGGCAACCTGGGAAGTCTTGCATTGCTTCTTTCTATGCCACACCTGTTTTATAGATAAACAGGTTGCTTAAGTCTTCAGTGCTGTTGGATGCCATTTACCAGTCCTAAATTCTCTTCCTGCCAAATCTTGGACCCACTCAAGTTAATGGAAGTTTGCTACTCCATTGGGAGCAGTAGTTAGTTTTCTTCTAGCCATCCAGGAATTAAATTCTTAGTAGAGCTAGATAAAAAGATGGGATTTCATTAAAAAAAAATCCAAATTTTCATGAGAAAATATTTTAATACAAATGTTTAATGAGAAATTTTGAAACAAAAATGAATACATTGTTTCAAATTTAAATTTTTGGGTTTGGTTTTCAAAAACATTTTCAAAGTTTCAGATTTTTTTCCCCTTCTTTTCTTCTGTATGCAATAGAATGAATAATGTCTAGAGTTATTTTCTCCATTTCCCCTCCTTTTAACTTCTCAAAAGTTCTCCATTTTGGAAAAATGAGTGGTAAAAGGGAAGATGAAACACTAACTTTGCCACTCTGTAACACTCCCAAAATTGAAGAAGTTTTGAGAAGTCAGAGTAGTAGAAGAATTTCATTTTCCCTCAATTACAAAACTACACTATGAGATTTCACAGCTACCCTTTTACTAGATCTTGGGTCAACCATAAAATTAGTGTGAATCTGATGGATATTGGTAGCATATGAGTGCAGATGACCTCTTGAGGTCCCTTTCCGTTCTTTGATTCTATGATTCATATGACCTCATTGTGCAAGGCTCATACATCTGGAATTCCCATAGACTTGTATGGACATTTTGTGGGTTAGTGATTAGCAGCGTCAGAGCTATACAAGTTCCATTTTATTTTGTGTACAGAAAACCTATAATCAGTACAAAATAAATCTCCTTAAGTTCCTAAATTATGTGTAAAACTGTAAAGAATAAATGCTTTTTTAAAACCTCCATGTTTGAAAATTATTTGCTTCTTTACTTGCCTGCTGAGATCAGAATTCTATGCCATGCAACTTCCAAATAACAGAAAACCTACAACAGTTCAGGGAGTATGGGATTTTACTGTCTGCATGGAAGTAGCCATTAGTGGTGTCCTTGACTGATGCATGAGAAACACAGAATTCTGAATATTAATCTTTAAAGATGAAATAAAAAAAATATTTTGCTTTAAGGTATGGAAGTCATCTTCAAATCTAGATATGTAATGTGATACAGCATGGCCAGAGGGCAGCAGCAGGAGAGTGTTTTTTTGTTTTTTAAAGCAGAAAAGAATTTTATTTGTGTAACACTTACAAAGAATCACCAAAAAGAATATAAGGTATAACACAGCAGCCTTCAGGAGGGAGAATTGTTCAGGCTAGCCTGGGCCCAGAGCAGGGGGGCTTCCTCGACACTTGTGGTCTTCCACCCTCCTGAGTTACCTGGTGGCCTAGAGCGGGGGGGCTTCCTCGACACTCATGGTCTTCCACCCCCTCGAGTTACCTACTGCCATGCCCAGTGTCACTGATTATTCCTCTCCTGAGACTGCCCGACAAGATTGGCATGGCTGCGAGGTGGGCGGTTTGAGGGTGGGGGGGGGACGTACACCCACGTGTGATAGGACCCCTCCTAGGTGACAATGATGATGGTATCCACAGCGGCAATGGCTGGGGCTTGGGTCTCTCGCTCTTCCCCTCAATCAAAGGGTCAGACGGAGGGAACTGGACGGGGTCACTGAGCAGAGAACCTCGGACAGCGCCCACTGCTCCTTAAAGGCGTCAAGGGAGTCGGTGGACGCCGCACAGAGGAACTCCGCCCGGATACATGAATGTACTGAGATCGGAAAACGGCCCTAAAATCGCAGGACGCTTCATTAGCCAACCTCCCCTCTCTGGTTTTATAAATGGCTGTTTTAGCTAGGGCTAGGAGGAGGTTAACCAGGAGATCTCGCGATTTTGTGGGGCCACGGATGGGGAGTGTGTAAATAAAAAGGTGAGGGGAAAAGTGTAGCCAAAAGTGTAATAAAATATTTGTGAGGAGCCGGAAAAGGGGCTGCAGCCTGGCACACTCTAAATATACATGCGCCAGGGTTTCCCTCACGTTGCAAAAAGGGCAAGTATCCGGGATGGGGGTGAACCATGTCAAGAACACGCCCGCACTCACAGCTCCGTGAAGGAGCAGCCGACTAATGTCCCCGACAGGCCTCGGTGGAATACAGGCTGGCCCACCGGGGTTGCTCACCCTCCAAAAGTGGCAGGAGGTCCCGCCACTTTGTATCGGGGCAGGACAGCAGAGTGTGGGTGTGAAGGGTGTGAAGCGTGAGTGTGTATAGATATTTCCATGGCGTGATTTGGAAGCTGACCGGCTGCAGTTCATGCAGCCGGCTCGCAGTGAAAGGGTGAGGGGTTTGTTGGGATCTACGGGGTAGGGGCCCAATTGAAAGGTCCGGCGGGCCTGGGGTAGAGGGTGGGCAGGGTGTGCCCTCGCACAGGGCTTGGTTGAGATAAGCCCGAGCAGCGGGCGTCAAGGCGGCCTTCACCTCCTGAAGTACGCGCCGGGGGTATGAGGTCTGGAGAGCCCCATGCGCCGAGCGAGCGTCAGGGGATCCAGCCAGTCTCCCCTGTCGTAGTCCAGGAGGTCTCCGACTCTCATGACTTCCGCCAGGACCAAACTCTGGCGCACTGAGCGGGACTCTGCTGCCTGCACACCGAGCTGGGGGTTGTGTAGCAGGGGCTCCACGAGGAGATCTGCTCCCACGGTGGCCGCCACGGACCTGGTTGTTGAAAACAGTTTCCAGGTCCGGAGGAGGTCCTGGTAGAAGACCAGCAGCCCGGAGAGGTCTCGCGGAAAACCTCTCGGACAAAGATAAAAGAGCTGCCGGTCGATCGGAGCCCTTGGAAGCGGCGCAGGAAGGCGTGCGCCAATATGCTCCACGTCAAACTACCTGCACTATAAAGGAGCCTCTGCAGGGCCTGGAGGCAGAAGACACGGACCTGAGTGTGCAGACACTTCAGGCCCTGCCCTCCTTCCTTCAGGGGTAGATGAAGAACCCCAACAGGGGCCCAGTGCATTCCTGACCAAAAGAACTCTAGAATCGATGTCCGGAGGTTGGTCAGGAAACCCGGGGCCGGGACCAGGGTGTTGAGCCGGTACCAGAGTGTGGACAGGACTAGTTGGTTAAGCACCAGTGCTCTCCCTCGGAGGGAGAAACATCGGAGTAGCCTCGTCCATTTCCAGAGCCGCTCTATCACTCACCCCGCCTTCTAAATTTTGCCAGTTCTCCGGCGGAGAAGAGTGCGTGGCAGAAAGGTTAACGCCTAGGTAGAGCAGTGGACCCGCGCTCCACCGGATGGTCTGAAGTGCAGGAGGGAGGGAGCTCACCTGCCGCCAGTCCCCCACCGCCAAGCCAGAGCTCTTGACCCAGTTGACTCGGGCGGAGGAGGCTGCCGAATAGATGGCCTGGCAAGCCTCCACCCACGCCAAGTCACCCGGGTCCTGGACCACAAGGAGCATGTCATCGGCGTACGCCGACAGGACCAGCCACAGCTCCGGCTCCCGCAGCACCAACCCTGTCAACCTCCTGCGGAGGAAACAGAGGAAGGGCTCGATCGCCAGAGCGTACAGCTGGCCCGAGAGGGGGCACCCCTGCCGTACTCCTTGCCCGAAGCTGACCGGTTCAGTCAGGGTCCAGTTGAGCCTAACCAGACACTCCGCGGAAGCGTACAGCACCTGGAGAAAACTCACAAACTGAGGTCCGAATCCAAACACCTGCAGAGTGCCCAGGAGGAACCCATGGTCCACTCTATCGAACTCCTTCTCCTGATCAAGAGACAGGAGGGCGAACGACAGACCATCTCTACTCCCGAGTTCCAAAAGATCTCGGACTAGAAATAGGTTGTCAAAAATGCTGCGACCCGGGACAGTATAGATCTGGTCTGGGTGGATCACGTCCGCCATCACGGACCCTAGCCGCAGCGAGATTGCTTTCGCTACGATTTTGTAGTCCGTGCTAAGGAGCGAGACGGGACGCCCCTAGTTTCATAAATTGTGGAGGTCCCCCTTCTTTGGCAACAAGGCGAGCACTGCTCACCTGCACGAAAGAGGGAGGACCCCGCCCTGCAAAGACTCAGCCCACACAGTGACTAGGTCTAGGCCAAGGATTCCCAGAACACGCGGTAGAACTCCACGGTCAGCCCGTCCATGCCCGGAGATTTATTAGTGGGCATGCGATGGAGGGCTTCCGAGAACTTGGCCAGGGTGAGAGGCGGCTCTAGTCGGTCTCAGTCGCCCATGCTGACCGTGGGGAGTTCCTCCCAGAGCACCCTGCAAGCACCAGGATCGGTCGGATCTGGGGAGAAAAGGCTTGTGTACAAGTCACAGGCCCTCCCACACATCTCCACCGGATCCGTGAGAGGGGTGCCGTCTTCTGCTAGAAGGCAGATGACGTGTTTCTTGGCCCCCCTCATTTTGTCCAGGGCATAGAAGAAACGGGAGCCGCTATCCATCTCCCAAGGAGGCGGATGCGGGATTGAACAAAGGCACCTCGGGCCCGATGGTCCTCGAGGGCCCTGAGCTCCTCCCGCTTCTCCCGGCATGCTCCGCAGAGGAACGGGTCCTCAGGGCTGGCAGCCAGACGCCTCTCCATCTCTAAGACCTCCCGTTCCAACTGCTCTGCATTTCATCGCTGCATTTCTCCGTTGGCTGGTGCCCCGAGTGTAGTCACGACAGAAGAGCTTGGCACACACCTTCCCTAGATCCCACCATCGCCGCGCTGAGGGAAAGGCACGCCGCTGCTCTCGCCAGGCCAGCCAAAACTCCCGGAAGGACGTCACGAAGCCCTCATCCTCCAACAGGCTGTTGTTAAAGTGCCAATAGGCCGGACCCAATGTCTCTGCATGGAGGGAGGCTGTTATGGTGGCTAGATGACAGTCGGAAAATGGGGCCGGCCGAATGTTGGAGGAGTGGGCCTGTGAAAGATGGAAATGGGATAAATAAATACGGTCCAACTGAGAGTGGTGTGACCGATGGGCATCCACCCGGACAAAGGTGAACGTGGAAGTGTCATCTGGGTGGTGGTCACGCCAGACGTCTACCAGGGAGTGATGTTCAACTATTTCTCGGAGAGTGTTCGCAGCAGTCGGGCTCAGCTCAGCCCCTGAGTGGTCCTCTTCCTCGAGGGTGGTGTTAAAGTCCCCTCCCAGGACTAAGCACTCGTGAGAATCTAGGGTGCTGAGGAAGTGAGACACCCGCTGATAGAATTGCGGCCACTTCGGGTTGACCACGAGCCCCTCCATATTGACTCGGAGATGCAGCAGGTGGCCCGGCACGGCCTCAGTGACCCCTAGCACCTCGGGCCGTAGGTTGGGGGAGAACAGGGTCGCCACTCCAGCTTGTCGAATCGTGAAGTGGCTGAAGTAGACCCCGTCCCCCCACTCCAGCCACCAGCTGTCCTCAGTGGTCAGATCCGTATGGGTCTCCTGCAGGAAAACCACAGAGTACCCCCCTTCTCAAAGGTAAGAGAGCATCTGGAACCTGCGGAGAGCCATCCTACAGCCCCTGGTGTTCAAAGTTGCAATAATGAGGGGCGTCATGCGGAGGGCTGGGGGAGGTGGGGGTTCCTTGTTGGCGGGGTCGCGCAACAATCCGTGACCCATCCCATAAGTGAGTAAATCGTCACAGAAGCTGTGGGCCCGCCCATAGGCCGTGGCACCGTGCCTTCCTTTCCCTTTACCCTCCTTTATAAGGGCCCTTATGGCCTGGAGGATTTGATCAAAGTCCCCCACAGCTGGAGAGCTAGCTGTACCCTGTTGTGGGAGCCACGGATGTCTTCTAAAAGCTGTCGCAACACTTTTCGCAGTTCATGGGGGGGTGGGGTTGCGATTTCCGGGTTATTCCCTGGTGGGGCTCTTGGTGCAGCCTCGTGGTCCGCTGAGGCGGGCAGGCAGGGTGCAGACCACCGACGGGGCGTCTGACAGGCTAAAGTTATTATGTCATTCTCAAGCCTTGGGGTAGAAGAGGATGGCGGAGGGAAAATTGCAGCTCCTAATGGGTCGCGGCAGGAAAATGCAAAGGCTGCTCCTTGGGGGGGATCCACAATAAACAGGAAGGAAATAACCCCAGGGGTGGCAATAGTATTGCAGGAGGAGGTGGATTGTGCAGGGACGGGGTGGGGGTGTGGGCGGGGGCAGAGGCAAGGCTCTGGGCTTCTGGAGGCAAGCAGCTGAGAGGTGGTGCCTCCCGAACAGATTCGAGGGTTAAGGGGGTTGGGAGGGGGCTCCCAGTGATGCTAGACGCAGGCTCTGTGGTGGATTTGGCAGCCATGGCCTCAAGTGGTGGACCACCTTCTGCAGGGTGCTAGCCCGGGAAGGCGGTTAGGGGGAGGGAGCATGGGGAAAGGGGGACTGGGGTAAGGTTGCCCAGATCAAGGCCAGCCGGCAGTAGGTCATTGTCTCCCTGCGTGACCGGGGTCAAACCTAGGGCCTCGATCTCCTCATATATGGAGGAGAGGTTGTCTTCTGCCACCCTGGGGGGCTCCCCTCTGGCGCCCGCTACGATGGTCGCTTCGGGGTTCACGGGGGGTTCGGGTGATATTCGGGCAGAAGGGGCTTCCTCAGGGGTCTCGGAGGGGAGGGTCTCCCGTGGAGGGGAGAGTCTACCTTCCAGTGCTATTTTGTCTTCCCCTCCCGACACTGGCAGATCGATCTCGCTCGTGGGAATAGTGGAAGGCTCAGTGTCAGTGCCTCCCTTCCTGGTCTTCTGGGGGGCCTCCGCATCGGATGGGTGCAGCGGAGCTCGAGCCTTCCGCTTGCCTCGCTTTCCCTGGACTAGGGTCCAGCCCTCCATAGCATCATCTGGGGGCTGGTTAGCAGGGGTCGTGTTGGGGGGCAGGGGCGATGGTTCAGGGGCTAGGGGGGGTAACGGTGAGGCAACGTGAGGGGGAGTGGTTCTCCTTGGGGCGGGCCCTCTCCTATGCCCAGTAATATCTTTGCTGCACCCTCCTCCATAGGCTCTGCTGGATTGTTAACAGCAAGGGCGGGGCATCCTCGCTCGTCTGGGCATTGTATGGAAGGTGTCTCTTGGGCCCGGGCAGGAGCAGCGGTGGATCGAGCAGGAGGAGAGGTGATTTCAGGTACTGGGCGGCCAGGGGCATCGGCAACAACGGAGCGATGTCCTGCCAGATCTCGGGGGTCTCAGGTGCCCCTCCCCACCGGGCCAAGGGGCAGTCTCTTCGGACATGCCCTGCTGATCGGCAGAGGTAGCACTGGGCCTCTCCTGTGGAACAGTAGACCCGATAGTGGGCTCCCTGGTAGGGGACTAGGAAGGACCCCTCGAGCGCCTCTCCATCACCCGCCAGTGGCGGCGGTAAAAGCTGCACTTGCTAGCAGAACGAAAGGACGTGACGGAGGGTGGGGTCCTTGCAGCCCAACGGGAGAGGGCTGATGATGGAAACGGGTTTCCCCAGGGTGGAGAGAGTGGGTAACAGGGAGGCATTGGGTAGAAAAGGAGGGACGGAGGTCAGGACTAGGCGGACGTCCAGGTCCACTAGCAGTTCCAGGGGAATAAACAACCCCCCCACCGCCAGGCCCTTCTCCACCACCTCCTGGGTGGCAGCCTCCGATGCTAAGAAAAAGGTGACCTTCCCGTACATTTTGGAGGCCGCCACAATGGCCGTGGGTCCTACCACCCTCGCCAACGCCTGCACGTATGTCTCCACGTGGGGCGAGGCAGGCACCAGGAGGCAACGGACGCCATGCTTCCTGTTCATGGTGGAAAAGGGGCCTCGGCCGCTGTTGATGGTAGCCGAGGCAGTGGGTGGGCAAGATGATGAGGCGGCAGGCGGGGGGGGGGAGGGCTGCCACCGCCCGGGCATACGCCCTGGGGGCCGGGGGAGGGACGCTCGCAGAGCTGGAGGAGGGAACAGCGGGGAGGGACACCATGGTCGATGATGAGACCACAACGGTGGGGGCAGCCTCTGCCATGGAGGGCTTGGTGGTTGTGGCAGGCCCCTTCACCTTCTTTGCACCCTGGCCTTTCCGGCTAACTGGGGGGGCTTTCCTAGAATCTGGGGGGGGGTTGGCATAGCAGCGGTAATAGTCGCCCCGGTGCCTCCGGCTGCCGATGCCCCAGCAGGGGCGGTGGCATGTGTTTTGGCAGCAGTGGTGGAGAGGGGGGCTTGGGGATTGGGCGGGGATAGGTGGGGGAGGGGCAACTGAGGTTGTTAGAGGGGCCTCACCCCTCTCATTCCCCGCCATCGTGAGCAGGGAGAGATGGGGAGACACCAGAAGGAGGAGGTGGGAGGGGGAAACAGATTAACCACTTCTCCCTGTTGGGCTGCAGGCGGGGGGGCGGCCAAATGGGTCGGACTGGACAGGGGAGGGAAACAGGAGTTGGGGTCAGGTAATAGGGGCAAACTGTGGAGTGGGCAGTCCGGGGGGGGGAACGTGGACCCACGCGCCTTTGTCCAAAGAGTCTTGTTTGGTTGGCTGTTGTGTCTGGTCCCGATGATGGAATTCAGGGCAAGCAGTTGAGTCTAAAGGCAGATGGCAGGTTGCCAGCAGGGACGAACAGCGGGGGGGCCGTGACGGTTGCAGTAGTGTTGGGGGGAGGCACCGATGGATTGGGGGGCAGCTCTGTGCCACACCCCCTGTGCCCCTACAAATGCAGTTAAGACACAGTCAAACTCCCCCCACACGAGAGTACAAGTTCAAAAGTTACTCAGTCTTATGGCCCCCTCCACGATGATTTGTAGCTTCCCTGGGCGAAGTCTTTGTCAGCTGTCTTCTCTCTTCTTTTTGGAATTTGTGGAGCATTCCAAAAATGCCAAGCAAAGATAAGAAGACGATTAATTGCGGGTCCACAAACAAACAGCAAAACGGTTGGGTCTGGGGGCGTCCACTCCCCTCCTCCGGGGAGCGGGTCGGCAGTCCTCCCCCCTCCTCCGGGGGTTGCAGCTGAAGCAATAGCAGCGTCCGAAGGCAGGCGTGCGGGGGGGCTGGCAGGCAAGCTGGCTGCCGACCAGCACACGAACGGTAGCAAAGAAAAAAAAACAGCAAAAAAAAAACAAAATGAAGAAAAAGTTTCTGGCCTGGTGTGGGGGGGAACTAAAGCAGGGGCAAAAAGCAAGAAAAGCCCAGGCCAGAGGGCAGCAGGAGAGGGCCAGAAGGGAGCCTTCTGCCCTGGAGAGGGAAGAAAGTTTGCTATAAATTAATTAAAGCACCTGAAGCCAATTAAAGCACCTAAAGCCAATCACATGATAAAAACTCCCTGCTTCAATCAGACACGAGGAGGAGTTGAAGCGGATCACAGAATCATAGAATCATAGAATATCAGGGTTGGAAGGGACCTCAGGAGGTCATCTAGTCCAACCCCCTGCTCAAAAGCAGGACCCATACCCAATTAAATCATCCCAGCCAGGGCTTTGTCAAGCCTGACCTTAAAAACTTCTAAGGAAGGAGATTCCACCACCTCCCTAGGCAACGCATTCCAGTGTTTCACCACCCTCCTAGTGAAAAAGTTTTTCCTAATATCCAACCTAAACCTCCCCCACTGCAACTTGAGACCATTCCTCCTTGTCCTGTCCTCTTCCACCACTGAGAATAGTCTAGAACCATCCTCTCTGGAACCACCTCTCAGGCAGTTGAAAGCAGCTATCAAATCCCCCCTCTTTCTTCTCTTCTGCAGACTAAACAATCCCAGTTCCCTCAGCCTCTCCTCATAAGTCATGTGTTCCAAACCCCTAATCATTTTTGTTGCCCTTTGCTGGACTCTCTCCAATTTATCCACATCCTTCTTGTAGTGTGGGGCCCAAAACTGGACACAGTACTCCAGATGAGGCCTCACCAATGTCGAATAGAGGGGGACGATCACGGAGTGGATTGGTGTTGGAGTAGAGAGCAGTTTGGAGCAGCTGAAGCAGAGTGGATTGATTTTGGAGCAGAGAGCAGTTTGGAAGGAAGCAGAGGAGAGTTTGGAGAAGTGCTGCAGTGGGCTAAGAAGACCAAGACCCTAGGTAAAGGAACTCCTGGTTTGTGCAGAGGGAGGGCAGGAAGCCCCACAAGCTGAAGGGCAGGAAAGGGAAGTAGCCCAGGGGAAGGAACCACTAGTTCTAGTGGTTTACCGCTATCCCTCGGGCCCCTGGGCTGGGACCCAGAGTAGAGGGTGGGCCCGGGTCCCTCCCTCTCCACTCCCCTCCTCTAGGACACTAGAGGGGCAGTTAATACCCCAGCTCAGGGGCAAGAAACCGTGCCCTGAACCCCCCCAAGAAGAGAAAGCGCGAGACCCATCAAAGTAGTGCCGGCAATTAATCACAGTAAATGCAGAGAATTTTCTATTTACATAACAGGTTTGTCTGGTTACAATGCATTCTCTAAAGATAGATAAGTAGCATCATCTCCTTTTACCAGTATTCCCCAAAGTTAAATAGCTGTCAGTACCATCCCAGGTGCAATTCAAGGTCCTGGTTCTTAATGAGCCAAGCTCTCTCTCAGGCCTTCTCCCTCCATCACAGCAACATTATGGCGAATGAATCCCTCACTGAAATTCAAGCAGACACTCTCAGTGAATGTTTGTGGCCCAGGAACCCAGATCAGGCTGAGACCAGCCAGGAAATTTTCAAATTTTGGTGGAAGACTGATACTTTCAGCAGACATTCCCTTAACAAGACATGCTGTTGAACAGCCTTAGTAACATGCCCTTAGAACTTAAACCTAACTGAAAGGAGAGAGTAACTGGCTCCTTTATCACAGGATTGTTGATGTATTATTTTACTCTCTCTCTGCTGCCTAAACAAGG
Source organism: Caretta caretta (assembly GCF_965140235.1). NCBI lineage: Eukaryota > Metazoa > Chordata > Testudines > Cheloniidae > Caretta > Caretta caretta. The sequence goes on along the minus strand of NC_134214.1, from coordinate 68,800,312 downwards.
CACTGATGGGTGCCAGATACACATGATTAATTAATTAAGTGAAACAATAACATGATATATTTACTTAGATTAACATAACTGTCATGGGTTTACTCACCAATGTGACACCTCCTGCTGGCCATCACAGGGATTAGCTCTGCTAACCAGTACACCTTTTGTTGGTGGTGTCTCGTCCGTCTTCATCACCACCTGTAGACCCACCTCAGTACAAGTACCACAGCGTCTCCTTCTTGACTCGGCCCTCCAGCTGTGTCACTGTTCATGTTTTTCCCCTTCCAGAGGGGTATCTCAGTTCCAGAATCCACCCTCTACCCTAATGGTGATTGGGGGAGATGTGGGTCCACCCACTACTCCGGGTCTTGGCCCAGGGGCCCTGTAGCTAGCAGCCTCTCGCTGCCTCTCTTAAATTTCTCCCCAGTCTGCTTCACATTCCCTGGGCCACTTGTCCATGGCCCCAGCACCTTCTTCACCCTCTTCTCAGGGCTTCGAGCCTGCAAGTCCCAGCAACCAGCCAGGAGCTCTCTCTAGCTCCCCCAGTCCCTACTAGCAGCTACCCTGTCTGAGGTACTACCCTCCTGCAGCTTTCTGGGAACCAAGTCATCTCCCTTGGGCTCCCTGCAGCAACTGAGCACCCCTGGCTCTGCAGCTCTTTGTATATGGACCTGCTGGGTACTGATTGGCTGCTCTTTGAAGTCTCTCTCAGATTATCTGCTTCCTGCACAGCCTCCCTAATGTTTAATCCATTGTACCCCTCTGAAAGTGTGGGGCAACTGCCCCATCACAATAACAAATCATAAAATAATACAATATAGAAATCAGTCTTCTGACTTCCAGTCCTGGGAACTAGTGACTAGATTTTATGTCCTGCCTGTAAATTATATAAATTAGTGCTTTGTGTACTCTATTAGGATACCTTTTTATTCTGTCCCTATTAATGTAGGCTGAAGTAGTCCTGAACATTTCCCCCGCATTATTGGTTTTTGATTTATTCATCATGGACTATAGCTCTATGTGCAATTTTATTGTTTGGCATAATCATATTTTTTATTTAAAAAAAAATAAAGTCATGCCTAATTAGATTGACTGCAGAACACTGTGCAGTTAAAAAATAAACCAATGGACAAGTGTTTCTTCATTAAAACATTTTAGCTTAGTGTCTCTCATTATTAGGGCCCTACCAAATTCCTGACCGTGAAAAAGCGTCATGGAACGTGAAATCAGACCTCCCCAAGAATTGTAACTATTGGATGGGTGGGGAAGGGACAGGCCTGGGGCGCCCCAATAGGGGGCTCCTACCATTCACCAGGCTCCAACTGCTAGTCTGCCAGGATGGGGAGGGACAGGACTTCCCCTGCATGGCCACTCTTGGGGGGGGGGCGGGGGAGGCTATCAGACCCACCTCCAGGCACCTCCCCTGGCTGCTGGAAGCTCTGACATTGGGCTCTGAAGGCAGCAGATGTGGAGCTTCCTGCAGCAGGGGGAGATTCACAGAGGTGGAGGTGGGTCTGATCTCCCCGTACTGCTAGGACTCGCAGGGATTTCCCGACACCCGCCCATGGGGCTGTTTACCCCCCATGAATTTCCCCAACACCCCCCCAGTTTTGTGAACTAGTTACATACAGTTTTGCCAATTTAGTGATTGTTTGGAAATTTGAACTGAAATTGAAACATTAATACATGCTTTAAAAGCATATAAAGTGTATGATAAAATACGTGTATCTGAAAAAGTATAATAGATTTGAAAAGTATGAACATAGACTAGTTTCCTTATACAGTTGTTGTTTTAATGACCATGTCAGTGCATTCATTCTGGTGATGTTGGCCAACCTAATAATTTCAAATTATGATTTGTAAGCAAAGTCTAAATGAGCTCTCCCTGACAGCTAGTGATGAGCTGGGGGAAAGGCTTCAAGACCAGATTGTATTTACATTCACACCTAATCTACCTAGGTATCCAACAAATAGAGCTGTTTTGCGCAAGTGATAGATTTTGGCTGGGGTTGGGTTACAAATCACTTGAATGTGGGGGTTAAAGAAATGTTGTTATTCTTACTGTATGAGTAAAGGGCAGCAGAACTGTACTTTGCCTCTGTTGATTGAGGGCATCAAGAGACAGTGTGGATCAAGTGTTTTGCTTGATGGTCTGCCTCAGTCACAAGTACTATTTGACCTGCCCCTCTCCACTGTTTAAAGACAGAGTTGATTAGGCTCCATAGAGAGGCTTTTGTTCTTTTAAGTGACCACTACAGCTGAAATCACTGAGAATCAGGTCTAAGTGCTCAGACTTGCTGTAGGACAGTGTTTCTGTGGAAGAGATGGCCCAGTCTGCACTAGCAGTGAGGTTCCCATACTGAGAGCTCAGGTGAAATCACTAAGAGCTGGGTGGAACCTCAAGAGACCAACTTGCAGAGGTCACAGTGGCAGGTGGCAGCAGAAGGTGACAGTGCAGGGCCATTGGCAACAGAGCAATGGAGTGAATGGTCGTACAACGAACAACAGTGGTCAGAGCGAACAGTGAGCAGCTGGAGGAACGAGCAAGGTGCCTTCTTGCCCCAAACCTGGGAGGTGAACTCATGTGTAAGCACCTCTGAGCTCTGAGTTTCCACTGACCAAGGACAACACCGATGAGTGTTAATGAGGCTGTTATTTAGGCAAAAGATACCACACACTACAAACTGGAGGCCAATGTTAAGTGGATTGTCACTTGTTCATCCTGAAGCTGAACACTGGTTCCAAACAAGACCAGCATATGCTCACTATCTTTCTTCAGGAAACTCAACTGACTGGCTAGAAGCATGTGGTGCAACAGTGAAAGACTCAACAGTTGAAAAAAAGTGAAGAACTCTCTCACCACATTCAACAAATTTGCATACATGGCTGATGAATGCACCAATGCAAATGGTCATCAAGTATTAAGTCATTGTGTACATTATTTTGATGTCAGTGGTAGGCCAGTACATGCATTTCTAGATGTTCAAGTTATAGAAGACACATTGACTGCATCTGTGACAACCCACATCTTAGAAGAATTAAATGCTCGTCAATTGGACCCCAAACAGCTGGCTGCTTGTGCATTTGATGAAGCTGCAAACTTCTCTGGAAGACATGGTGGAGCACAAGCTTTGCTCAGAGAAAAGTGTAACCCTACTCTCTCCTATAGACAATGCAGAGGCCATCTACTCCAACTAGCGCTAGTATGAGCTGCAGACTCTTCAAAAGACATTTAAAAAGCTATAAATTGAATGTCTTCATTATATTCTTTTTTCAGCAAGAGTCCAAAAAGACTGACTATCTTGGAAAATATAGAAGATACACTGGGACTGAAGTTCAAATTAGTCCAACCTGGGAAAACCCTCTGGCTTTCTAATGAGCGATCCTTGGCTGTTGTCTTAAAATTACTCCAGCCGTTATTACTGGCTTTTGAAAGTATCTACCAAGATGGGATGGCTCTAAGTAGTGAGGCTGGTGGATTACTTTTGTTACTACATTCAGAGAAGACTATTGCCATTCTCACTCTTGTAAGTCTACTGTTGAAACTACTTGGGTCATTAAACAATGCCATCCAGGCATCTGCTACAACAGTAGTAGATCTTTGTCCAGCAATAGAAGCTTCATTTGGATCAATCAGAGAGCGATCCATTGAAAAAGTACTGGAAGAAGCAAAGACTTCAGTCCAGAAGTTGACTAATGAAGGCATTTATATTGAATCCTTAAGTGAAGAGGACAAGAAGTGTTTGTTAATACAACTGAAAAAGTACACAGACTTGATTCTTAAAAATCTACAACAGCGACTTCTAGATTCTACTCAACCTCTGTGTAGCTTTTACAGATCCCTGTCTTATAAAACACCGACAGTTGAGTGAAGTGGGGCACTACCAGCAATGGGCTTGCCATGTGCTCAGAACAGAACAGAAAATTTGAACACAGAGTGGAATATCATACGACGAAAAATGAAGATTTGACTTCAACTTCTTTTTTATTGTCACTAGTGGCTCGACCCCATCTTTATGCTATGTTTCCTGGTCTGAAAGAACTAGGAATTTATCTCTTGCTACTCCCAGTCACAACAGCTACAGTTGAGAGTTCTTTTTCATCATTGAATAGAATTTTGTGTTTTGAAAGAAGTCAACTTCTGCCTGATGATGTGAATGAATGAATAAGCATATCAATTGAAGGAATGGAAGTACTGGACACACGAGAAGCCACCAAAGATGAATGCATTGCATTCAAGAAGTTCATTAACAGAGTTGTGCAAAATTATAACAAGAAACCAAGAAGGATGTAGATGTAGTGCTTCAGAGAAGGCTTGAGTAGCCAACTTTTAACTTGTGTGATGATTTTAAAATCTAATAAAATGGTCTTGAAACATTTTTCAGTTTTTTACTATGGTGCCATACAGCCCACCTTCACCCTCATGGTCTCACCCCCCATCAGCCCTGACCGACCCTGCCCCTCCCCCAAATTTAAACACCTCCGCTAATTTCAATTCCTGGGGAAAACACTGGCTGGGAGTACCCCCGCTAGGAGCTCCTAGCTGCTAGTCCTGGCTGGGGAGTGGCAGGACTTGCTCTTCCCCTGCACGGCCACTCTCGGGGCAGAGGGGGGGGGGGGAGGGGATCAGACCCACCTCCAGGTACCTCCCCCTGGCTGCAGGAAGCTCCACAGCTGACTCCCACAGTTACATGAAATTTCAGGTGTAAATATCTGAAAACATGAAATTGACCAATTAAAAAACCCTCTGGTCATGAAATTGACCGAAGTGGACTGTGAATTTGATAGGTCCCTACTCACTACATGTCATTTCTAAACTGGGATCTACTACTAGTGTATTACTCACTTAATCAAGCCTCATTCTGATTTCAACAGTAGAAGGCTGAAGACAATGGTAGCAAACATGCTGATTTATTTATTTACTTTATTTATTTATTTTACAGATTTGGGCTCTTTTGGCTATTCTGCAGTGCCAACTTAAAAGTTACAAAAACCAGGGATAAACCTCCTTCTAGCACAGGGAAAATTCACAAGCTAAAACAAAAGATAAACTAACGCATTTCCTTGCTTTACTTACAATTTTTGTAATCTAGATGCTTCGTTCAAGTAGGGCTTTGGGAGATGTATTTTCCCTGTCCTGATTCCTCGCTGACCCGGCGAGAACCACAAAAAGAACAAAGCAAAAACCTTCCCCCACAGATCTAAAAGTATCTTCTTCCCTTATTGGTCCTTTTGGTCAGGTGCCAACCAGGTTACCTGAGCTTCTTAACCCTTTACAGGTAAGGAGCGATTTTATGATACCCTTAGCTGTATGTTTATGACAGTCACATTCAAGCAACATTTGGTCTATATCTTTCTGTGTTAGCCTCAGGAGAGTGATATCATTCATGGTCACCTGAAATGGTTGAAATAGGGGAATTTTTGTAAGGGAACAGTAAAAGGACCCCGTTCATGCTGGGTTGTTTGCACTTGGCTAAAAGAGATCATCCTGGAGAATAGCCATGTGGCCTGGGGAGGCGGGGGGGAGGTGTGTGCTGCACATCCACCCGAAAACCGCAGCCCCTCCTTTTAAATGTGAAACCCAACCCACATTGCTTTCTATGGGAAAGGAGGGTGCTGCAGTTTGAAACCATTCCCACATGTTATGAAGGCGGAAGAAGCCAACCCCGCATACCGAAAAGCTTACCATGGCTGCCTGGAAACCGAATTCTGTTGCCCAGCCATTTGTGATGTGTCATCATACCGTCAGGTGCTCAATATAAAAGGCAAAATGAGACCTTGTACCTAACACATGTGGTGTCTGCTGTGAATTGCTTGATTCACCGTGAAAGAGTCTCCCTTTTGTTCTCAGAAATGTATCATCTTAAATTTTACTTTCCCTTTTTATCTCCCCCAAGATGAAAATGTTTCTATGCTCCCCCTATCATCTCCGCAGATTAGAAGGTTATCACAGTTTGGAAGGCAAAAAAAAGATGTACTCGCAATGACATGTTTTCCGAGCTCATGCAGTCTTCCCACACTGATAGGGCACAGCTTAATGCATGGAGGCATTCAGTGGCAGAGTCCAGGAAAGCATTAAGTGAGCAAGAAGAGCAGAGGCAGGAGGCAATGCTGAGGCTAATGGAGGAGCAAACGGACACGATGAAGCGTCTGTTGGAGCTGCAGGAAAGCCAACAAGAGCACAGACCCCCACTGCATCCATTGTATAACTGCCTGACCTCGTCCCCAAGTTCCATATCCTCCTTACCCAGACACCCAAGAACACGGGGAGCGGGGGGGGGGACGCTCCACTCCAGAGGATGGCCCAAGCAACAGAAGGCTGTCTTCAAACAGTTTTGATTTGTAGTGTGGCTACAATGAGCAATGTGACCTTGTCCTTCCCTCCTCCTGCACCCCACCCAGGCTACCTTGTCAGTTATCTCACTTTTTTTTTAATTAATAAAGAAAGAATGCATGGTTTCAAAACAATAGTTACTTTATTTCATTTGCCAGCTGTGATCGAAGGGGAGAGGGTGGTTGGCTTACAGGGAATTAAAATCAACAAAGGGGGTGGGTTTGCATCAAGGAGAAACAAACAACTGTCACACCGTAGCCTGGTCAGTCATGAAACTACTTTTCAAAGCCTCTCTGATGCGCAGCATGCCTAGCTGTGCTCTTCTAATTGCCCTGGTGTCTGGCTGCTCAAAATCGGCCATCAGGAGATTTGCCTCAACCTCCCACCCTGCCATAAATGTCTCCCCGTTACTCTCACAGATATTATGGAGCACACAGCTAGCAGCAATAACAATGGGAATGTTGGTTGCGCTGAGGTCTAACCTAGTCAGCAAACAGCACCAGCAAGCTTTTAAACGTCCAAAGGCACATTCTACTACCATTCTGCACTTGCATTAGTTGAACTGCTCCTTACTACTGACCAGGCTGCCTGTGTACGGCTTCATGAACCATGGGAGCAAGGGGTAGACTGAGTCCCCAAGGATAACTATTGGAATTACAACATCCCCAATGGTAATTTTCTGGTCTGGTCCCTTCTTGCAACTGCTCGAACAGCCCTGAATTCCTAAAGATGCGTCATGCACTTTTTCCAGCCATCCCATGTTGATGTCAGTGAAACGTCCCTTGTGATCTACCAGTGCTTGCAGCACCATTGAGAAGTACCCCTTGTGGTTTATGTACTGGTTGGCAAGATGGTCCAGTGCCAAGATAGGGATATGAGTCCCATCTATCACCCTACCACAGTAAGGAAACCCCATTGCAGCAAAGCCATCCAGTATGACCTGCACATTTCCCAGAGTCACTACCCTTGACAACAGAATGTTAGTGATTGCACTGGCTACTTGGATCACAGCAGTCCCCACAGTAGACTTGCCTACTCCAAACTGATTCCCGACTGACCGGTAACAGTCAGGCCTTGCAAGCTTCCACAGGGCTATTGCCACTTGCTTCTCAGATGTCAGGGCAGCTCTCATCTTGGTATTCCTGCACTTCAGGGCAGGGGAAAGCAACTCACAAATTTCCAGGAAAGTGGCCTTACACGTGCGAAAGTTTCAGAGCCACTGGGAATCATCCTATACCTGCAACACTATATGGTCCCACCAGTCTGTGCTTGTTTGCCAGGTCCAGAATTGGCGTTCCACTGTAACAACCAGCTCCACTGCCGCCATGATGTCCCAATTGCCACATCCTGTGCTTTCATGAACATCTGTGTCCATGTCCTCATCACAATCGTCCTCGTGCTGGTGTCTCTTAGCCCAGTTCTGCACATACTCCAGGATAATGCATAAGGTGTTTATAATGCTCACAATAGCAGCGGTGAGCTGAGCGGGCTCCATGCTTGCCATGGTATGGTGTCTGCATGGGTAACCCAGGAAAAAAAGGTGTGAAACGATTGTCTGCCATTGCTTTCACAGAGGGAGAGAGGGAACGAGGGAGGAATGATGACATGTACCCAAAACCACCTGTGACAATGTTTTTGCCCCATCAGGCATTGGGAGCTTAACCCAGAATTCCAAAGGGCAGCAGAGACTGCAGGAACTGTGGGATAGCTACCAACAGTGCACCGCTCCATAAGTTGATCCTAGCCACGGTATTGAGGATGCCAACTTAATGCGCTTAGTGGGGACATATACAATCGACTGTATAAAATCGATTTCTAAAAATCGACTTCTATAAAATCGACCTAATTTCATAGTGTAGACATACCCTTAGATGTCTGAGGACAGTCTCCATGATGATATATCAGCAGCACTCCTCCCTCAGCTTCTTTGTCCTTGTCTTGAAGCCATGACAAACAGAGCCCCTACTTCTGATTTGGCACTCACCCAAACATGTGAGGCGGCATGAATGAGAGTCACTTCCAGGGATAGACTTCCTGCAGCTTGTGCAAGGTTTGAACCTTACAGGCCTTGGCATAAGTTCCCCCAGTAACAGGCAAGGTTCAGAGACTCACTGGACTGGAACAAAACACCCCATAGAAGGGCTACATAAAAGAAAAAAACTTAAATGTATAAAGAACTGACAGAAAGGAAAAAGTCCAGATAATTTTTTGAGTACTACTAGGTAAACTAACGCTCCAATGCACCAACCACTGATTGTAAAAAGGAATTAGAGGAGGTGGGGGACATCTCCCTTCTTAATACCCTGCATCACAGCATGAGGAGCTTGGTGGTGGGTAGGGCCACCCCTACAGGTACCCTAGGGAAAAGTCTCCAGCACTGGTGCAGACACCTACAATGTAATGGACGTATTTAAGCTCTCAAAGAAGAATTGCTAGAGAGCAAGAGAATAGTCACTTCTGTGTTCACAGAACTCCTCCTCTAGCTGCCAGTAAAGATTAACACCCATCCCACCTACTTCACAGTGTTTTCAAAAGAAAAGACTTGTCAAAGTGAATACATTTTGCTTGCAAGTATAATTCAGGTGCCTTATATTGGGATGTAGGAGGGTAAATGGATCCAACTCTATAAACCGGGCAACCTTCCTCACCAATCTAGGGAATTATCAGCCACACCCAAAACAGTCTTTAGGCCTTGCCTCCAGGCTTCATTTATTATCAAAAAGGAAAACAAAACTTCCCACCTGGTGTCTCCCTTTTCCAGGAGTCTGTCTCCTCCCACAGCTTCTCTCTGAAGCCCCACTCTCTCTAGCTTTATAGGGAACACCAGTTTCCCCCTTCTCAACAGGATCTGATAAGTGAGCAGAACTGGCTGGCTCAAGGCTTCTGGCCCTTAAAGAGACAGGCCACCCTATTACACACTCCAAAGTTAATGAAAACATCCTACATACCCTGGTCTACAAGAATAACAAATCTGAGAAATATCAGTGGAAACTTTAGTAGCCTTAGAAACAAATGGAAAGGTGAGCATTAGCAAGTGTCTTAAGCTACTCTGAAAAGTTTAATGAAATAGAATGGGAACAAACATTACAAGTGAGCCAAAATGTTCAGTTTACACTGAGAAGACACTACAATAAATGTTGCCAATATCATACTAGTGGACAGAACTTGTAGCAGAAGTATAGTGGAGCTGAAAACTTCATGGTCAATTTTAGATGCGTATGGGAATGTGAGGTATTTCCCCTCCTCTACACAAATGGGTATTGTGCAGGTGAGATGGGACACTGAATAAATGTGAAGTAGTAGCATAAAGAAAAAAGTGAAGTTATCCGTGCTAAGAAAGAAAGTGATATTGTATAGGCAATGTTTAAACAGCAGCACGCAGAATTTAAGGATAACTGAAATAAACAAGTGAGTGGGCAAAGGATCAAAAAATGTCAGCAAAGAAATCGGTTAAACTAATATATGACTTGAAGAACAAAAAGCCACAGCAGTCAGGGCCTAAAACATGCCAGAAAGAAAGATATATGGTTCTAAAGTGTCTCTGTCAAAAAGAACGAGAAGAGACATTCATGCATCTCCAGCAGGAGTGCGTTACACAGATTTTAACCCTTCTCTTTGGTGCTGTTTGTCTTTTTAATTGCTAGACAATGACAGTCTACTTAGGGCTAGACCCACTACTGCTGGCAGAGGAGTGAAACAAGTTATGTCTTCCTTGTGCCAACCAAGCTCCATCTGCCTCAGTGGGCATTCACCCAAAAGGAAGGGAGGCACTGGTACCGCTGTCCCATCCACTGGGGTTTCTGTGAGCTGGAGAAGCTATAAATTAGAGTCAGGGCTTCGCTGGAACTCCACTGAGAGATTGTGAAGGGGATGCACGGAATTAATTTATTAGCTGACTGTTTACACCTCACCTAGCAGTTCATCTCATTTCTTGGGATGTGCTAATTCTTATGAACCTTCTGAGGAAGGGGAGATTATCACTATTTGCCATTGCTGTCTACCCAGCAGAACATCTACTCTCAGGTATTTCCAGTATTAAAGACCATAGGCTGAATGTAGGCCCATCTAATACATGATATTTAAACAAAGATACTTTATCCTACTCAATCTTTCTTCACCTTGCCAAAGATCCAAACATTTGAGGTTCTCTACAGTCCATGCATACACTGAGAATATTCTCTGCTACTAATACAGAGTTTTGACCTCGTGGGGATTTTCTCTTTGAAGATTTCCCTGCACCCGTTGAATAATCCAAGTATCAAACAAGATTTGAGAAGGGGTGGAAGGACACATTCCTCAGAGTTAAAATTTCTGAACAGATCACTGTAGATTTCTTTTAGCTGGTTATAGTGATCAGAAACTCAATACCTCTGGAAATAGCCACTAAGCAGCATTTCTTTAGGACAAAAACTCAGTGCATTCTATTAATAAAGATAATCATATTATTCATGCAGCAGCAAACAATGCACTGAAGCATCAGAGATCACACTCGAGATTTGCAGGCCCTGTCAAATTGTTTGCTTCTGGCTATCTTCAATCTTGTAAAATTTTCACATTCATCTTGGACAATATGAATTATCCCACTATTTAACTAGGAGTCTTTGGGGCATTTATACTTGTTTGGAAATAAATAATGAATGCATTGGACATTACTAATTAGCAAAACTCAGAAATAGCTACTGTTACAGCTCCTGGAAACCTTTTCTAAACTTGTCAGGCAGTTAATAATAAATAAGTTGGAAATGACTAATTAACACAGTGTAATAACAGCTAATGTAAATTGTGAAACGATGCTACTTTCGGTTCATAGTTTCCGCACTTGAGAACATTCTGATCTTGCTACATCAGCTTTTTACTTTAATGAGAGCAATGTAGCTACACAATCTGTCAGTAATGCCACAAAATCTCGTAGGAAGAGTGAGCTTTGATAGTAAACTTCTGGAGAGGTGCACATGAAATGAGCTATCAAAAGAAAGATAATATGGCCAAGAGAAAGGCAAGTCTTTGAAATTTAAGTTTTTAGAGCTGTTACCTGTGCTTTAACACTGAAGGGGCATGTTAGAGAACAGGAGAGACATCTATCTTTGACACTGTACAAATCTAGCAGATATTTTACTACGTACCTGTATGCAGCAGTAGTAGCTATGGGGAAAACTGCACAGCTATGAAATAAAGTTGGATTTAACTAGTGTATCTATATTTTGCCAGTTAGAGGGCTTGAGAGAAGTGGGTCCCACAGAGTACAGCACAAAAGACTTGAACTGAGCTGAGATTGCCTGCTTCCCCTGTGCTTGATGGAGACGCACAGAGTATGGTGGCTGGACAAGGAGTCTGACAGACAAGCAGAGCCACTGACTAAGCAAGGGTGGCCAACCTGTGGCTCCAGAGCCACATGCGGCTCTTCAGAAGTTCATAGAATCATAGAATATCAGGGTTGGAAGGGACCTCAGGAGTTAATATACAGCTCCTTGTATACGCACCGACTCTGGGGCTGAAGCTACAGGTGCCGACTTTCCAATGTGCCGGGGGGGGGGGGGGGGGAGGGCAGGCTCACTGCTCAACCTCTGGCTCTGCCCCCACTCCACCCCTTCCCCTGAGCCTGCTATGCCCTCACTCCTCCCCCTTCCCCTTCAAGCCTCCTGCATGCCACAAAACAGCTGATTAGGAGGGATGGGGAGATGCTGATCCGCATGGCTGCTGGTGGGTGGGAGGCGCTGGGAGCAAGGGGGAGCTGATGGAAGGCTGCTGACGTATTACTGTGGCTCTTTGGCAATGTACATTGGTAAATTCTGGCTCCTTCTCAGGCTCAGGTTGGCCACCCCTGGACTAATGCCTTGAAGAATCTGCACCTGGTTGGGCCTGAGCAAACATTTAAGCTGTGCCTGGACAAAGACCCCATGTTTGGAAGGAGAAACTGGGTCAGACACTGACTGACATGCACGTCCTGGATAGTCTGCACATGACTGGGACTGCTCCAGTGTGCGAGTTGAGCCTGGATAGGGACAGTTTTCTGGGAAACAGCAGGCAGGTTACAACAGTAGGAGAAGCAGTCCAGATTTGCTCCTAGAAGCAGAGAGACCATTTGATCTCTTTTGACCAGAGGCTTGAGACTGACCTGAGGCCCTCTTCTCTAGAAAGGGGAGCTCTTAGTGCTCAGTGCTTAGCCCAGTGCTGGAGGGGTGGGGCAGGGCGGGGGAGAAAAAATGGTTACTCACCTCGTGTAACTGTTGTTCTTCGAGATGTGTTGCTTATATTGATTCCAATTAGGTGTGCATGCCCTGCGTGCACAATTGTCGGAAAGTTTTTCCCCTAGCAGCACCCGTCACGTTGGCTACAGAGCCCCCTAGAGTGGCGCCTTCATGGTGCTCAATATATGACCCTGCCGACCCGGCGCTTCCTCAGTTCCTTCTTGCTGGTTATTCCGGCAGAGGGGAAGACAGGTGGGTTTGGAATGGATATGAGCAACACATCACGAAGAACAACAGTCATGAGAGGTGAGTGTAGTGATGCTAGATGCCAGAGTGGGCGGAGTTAGGAAGCTCTGAGCCCGCCCCTCAGAGAGGGTCAGGCATCAACTTGGAAGTATAAAGGCTCGCCCTCAGAGCTCACTGGAGATCCAGCTGCCGGGAAGGCCAGACGCCTCCAGCCTAGCCCGTGTCTGGGAAGCCCCCTTGGCCCAAGGGGCACGCCAGGACTGGCCCGACTTGCAATGCACCCACTACCCGGAGGAGTTGCCGGACCAGCCGCTCGCCGAGTACCCCGAGGAACCCATGGTGCTGGACCCCCCAGAGGACACCACCGTGACTCAGGTACCACCAGAGGGGAAGTCAGGAAGTAGCCCAGGGGCAGCCGACCCTAGTCTGGCTGCAGCACTGCCAGAGCCCATGTCAGTGTGTTGTGGCCAGGATCCCCACTGACACAGCAGCGGGTCTTCCGCTGCTGCTAGGGCCCCAGGCTGGGACGCAGTGGAGTGGGAGGGCCTCCGTCCCCCCTGCCAAGCAACTTGTGGGTGGCAGTCTCCCCCTTTTCCAGGTCCTTTGGAGGCCTGGGCCTATTGCTACTGTTTGCTACCACTCAGCCCCGCCTGAGGGCCTGAGCACCTGACCCACTTTTGCCCCACCCTGACCCAAGGCCGGGGCTTATTTCTATACTGCTGTTGCTCAGCCCCTGCCTCAGGGCCTGAGTACTTGACTCACTGGTGCCCCGCCCTGACCTAGGGCCCGGGTTTACAGTGCTTCTTTCAGTTGCCACAAGGACCGCCAAGGGAGACTCCCACAGCCGGACTAATTTCCCCCAAACGTCAACTGTGTGTAGTGAGCTGGTGTGGCTCCCCGCCGCCCCGGAGTGGGTCGAGTCCCGGCTCACCTCTTTAATGTGAGTAACCGTTTTTTCTTCTTTGAGTGATTTCTCATATCAATTCCAATTAGGTGACTCCCAAGCCTTACCTAGGCAGTGGGTTGGAGTTAAGAGAACACTGATTGCAGCACCACTCTGCCAAAAGCCGCGTCATCTCTGGCATGCTGGACGATGGTGTAGTGAGAGATGAAGGTATGCACAGAGGACCAAGTTGCTGCCCTGCAGATTTCTTGGCTCAAGACCTGGGCCAAGAATGCCACTGATGAGGCCTGGGCCCTCATGGAGTGTGCAGTAAGAGCTGGGGTCGGTATGTTGGCACATGCACGATGTGATCCAGGAGGATATTCTTTGAGATGAGACCGGGAGACCCTTCATCTGGTCTGCCACCGCTATGAACAGCTGGTTTGACTTTCTCAACCACTTAGTGCACTCTATGCAGAAAGCTAGTGCTCGGCAAACATCGAGGGAGTGAAGCCACTGCTCCTGGTTACTGGCATGAGGCTTAGGGTAAAAGACAGGTCGGAAAATGCCCTGACTGGTGTAGAAGTGCAACACCACCTTGGGAAGAAAGGCCAGATGTGGCCTAAATTGCACTTTATCCTTGTGGAAAACCATGTAAGGTGGGTCAGAGGTAAGGGCCCTTAGCTCAGACACCCTCCTCGCAGACATAATGTCAATCAGGAATGCTACCTTCAAGATAGGTATATGAGGGAGCAAGTTGTCAGTGGTTTGAATGGGAGCCCCATGAGCCTGGAAAGGACCAGGTTAAGGTCCCATGCAGGGACAGGCTGCCGGATTTGGGGATGTACGCAGTCCAAATCTTTAAGGAAGCGACCAACCAGAGGGTTGACGAAAACAGATTAACTGGATGCTCCTGGGTGGAAGGCCGAGACAGCAGCGAGGTGTATGCTTATGGAGGACGCCGCCAGGCCTTGCTGTTTCAGGTGCAGGAGGTACTCCAAGATGAGAGGTACCTATGCATGGAGAGGGGGTGTGGGATGCTGGTCACACCAACACAAGAATCTCTTTCACTTTACCAGATACGTGGCTCTAGTAGAGGGCTTCCTGCTGCCTAGGAGGACCTCCCTTACTTGTTCTGAGCACAGAGACTCCATGTGGTTCAGCCATGAAGCTTCCAATTCATGAGGTGGAGGGACCATAGGTCGGGTGATGGAGGCGACCATGGTCCTGACTAAGTCGGGGAAGGGAGGGAAAGTGACTGGTGCCTGCACTGACAGCTCCAGTAGCACGGTGTACCAGTGTTGTCAAGGCCATGCTGGAGCTATCAGAATTACTTTTCCTCCCTCCCTGCGGACCTTGAGCAGGACCTTGTGCACAAGAGGGAACGGGGGGAAGGCGTAGAGCAGGCAACCTCTCCAGGGTAGCAGGAATGCATCCGTGAGGGAGCCTGGGCTGTGACCCTGGAAGGAGCAGAACGTTGGGCACTTCCTGTTGCATCGAGTAGCAAAGAGGTCGACCTGGGGAAATGCCCACCTTTGGAAAACAAGGTGTATGACATCCGACCAAATGGACCACTCATGCATTCAGAAGGACCTGCTGAGGTGGTCTGCCAGTGTGTTCTGAATTCCTGGTAGAAAGGAGTGGGCTATGCAGAACTCCCACAGCCAGAGGGCCTCCCAGAATAGGGTAGAAGAATGGGATCCCCCTTGCTTGTTGATGTGAAACATGGCAATGGTGTCGTCCATTAGAACTGCTATGCATTGGCCTTGCAGTTGGGCCTGGAAGGCCTGGCAAACGAGACACACTGCCCTCAGCTCCTTGATATTGATACGTAGGGAGAGCTCATCCTACGACCATAGGCCCTGTGTCTGGAGGTCCCCCAGATGCGTCCCCCCATCCCAGAGCTAACACATTGGTAACCAGGGACAAGGAAGGTTGAGGGTTGTGGAAGGGGCCTCCTGCACACACCACTTTGGGGTCGAGCCACCAGCAAGGGGACGTGAGGACCTGCCCTGGCACCATGCCCACTGAATTCAAGCTGTTGCGCCCTGGGTGGTAGGCCGATGTGAGCCATGCCTGCAGCGGTCTAAGCCGCAGCCTGGCGTGCTGCGTCACATAAATGCAAGAAGCTATGTGGCTGAGGAGACTCAGGCACCCCCTTGTTGTTGTGGTTGGGAATTGCTGGAGGCTTTGAATTATGTCCATGACGGCTCAGAATCAGGACTCCGGCAGCAGGGCTCTTGCCTGCCCCAATTAACTCTATTCTCTGGGTTGATTCTGAGATTGACTTCCCAAAGTTGAGGAGGAGACCCAGCTGCTTGAACATGCACTTGACCAAACAGATTTGGGATGGCACCTGTGCCCTGGCCCAGAGCAGCCAGTCGTTGAGGTAGGGCTATACTTGCACCTGCTGGCGATGGAGGAAAGCAGCCACAACCGACATGCACTTGGTGAACACTCAGGGGGGTGAGGGGGGCTGTTGAGAGACCAAACGGTAGGGTAGATGATGCTTGTTGTTGACCATGAAGCGTAAGAAACACCTTTGTGCTGGACGAATTGCTATGTGGAAGTATGCGTCCTGCATGTCGAGGGTGGCATACCAGTCTCCTGGTTTCAGGGAGAGAATAATAGTGCCCAGGGAGACCATGCAGAACTTCAATTTTACCATGAACTTGTTGAGTCCTCACAGGTCTGGAATGGATCTGAGACCCCTTTGGCCTTGGGATTAGGAAGTATCAGGAGTAGAGTCCCTTGCCCCTTAGCTCCTGAGAAACCTGCTTCACCGCTCCCATGGCGAGGAGCGTCTGCACCTCCTGGATAATGAGTTGCTTGTGAGAGGGGTCCCTAAAAAGGGACGGGGAAGGTGGGTGGGAGGGAGGCTAGGAGCAGAACTGGAGAGAGTATCCCACTTCCACTGTGCAGAGGATGCAGGGGTCTGAGGTTATTTGGGACGAAGCACGGTAGAAGTGGGACAAATGATTCAAAAAGGGTGGGGAAGGGTCCGGGAATGAGTCTGGTGTGTCTTCCTTGGGCACCCCTTCAAAAGGCCTGCTTGGAACCTGGCGATAGTTGGTCAGGCCCTGGCCTTTTCCACCACCTCCTCGGCCAGCAGACCCATGTTGCTTGCCACCCTGCGCAGGAGGTCCTGTTGGGCGTGGCTGTCTATAGGAGGTGGTCCGGAGACAGAAGTGCCTGCAATGGCCTCATCTGGGTAGGAAGCTAATGGGGGAACAGGGTCCTCCTGTCCCTCCTTCTCATTGGGAGCCTACAACTTGTCTTGCTGGCTGTACCAGGCTCCGGAACCGGAGTTGTGGTTGGTTCCGAGGGGGGGGGGGGTCAGGGGCACAATGCCTCTTCAGACTCACTCCTCCTAGGGGTGGGGTCGCTGGCTGAGGCCTCCGGCACCCTTGGTAGTAGATTGGGAGCCTTTAGACTGGGTGCCGTGGGCCTGGTGGTACGGGGTCCAAAATGGCCAATGCACTGGTCCCTGCCACTGCGCAGGCCATAGCCCTGCCCCCACCTCAGAGCATCCATGGCCTGAGCAGTGTCTGCCCCACTCTGAGTACCTAGATTCCACCTCTGAGCCCAAGAACTGGGACTGGGATAGCGAGGGCCAGGGTGGTGTCGAGAAGAGCTGATCTGGCGAGTGGTGCCGTGAGGCTGGAGAGCGGTGCCGTGAGGCTGGAGCTATGCGGGGTCACTGGAGCGGCGTTGGGACCGGAGCCGGTGTGGGACCTGCTGCATGATGGGGACCGATGTGTGGATTTTGCGTCGCAATTGGGCGTGCTGGCGTGACCTGGAGCGGTGCCGCAAGTCTGACCAGTGCCGTGAGTCCAATTGGTGCCACGACTGCAAGAGGGGCCAGGACTCCGAGCGGCACCAGGATTCTATCAGCAGGGCCGAGTGCCAGATCATCACTGGTTTGCCTTGAGACGGTGCCATACAATGTGGTACCAGAGGCTTGGCGTGAATCGTAGGTGACCTTGGTGCTGTCATGGCAATGAGGTCCCTCTCGGCTGCAAAGGTGTCAGGGGTGGATGGCAGCTCCACCTCCTTGATGATGTGGGCCAGGGAGTCCAACGGCACAGGACTCGACGGTCCCCCCTCGACAGTTCTCACAAGGATGTGCCCCATTGGCCGGCTCCAGAGAGGTGAGCCTCTGGGATAGAGAGCTGCTCCTCCCTTGCTTCCAGTGCCGCCTCTGCACCGGGGAGTGGGAGCGGTGCCAGGTCGATTCTGCAGGTTTTGGGGAGCGTCAGTGCCAGGTCCTGCTGTGCCAACAGAGGCTGAGGTCTAAGTTCTGCCTCCATAAGAAGCTGCTTAAAGTGAAATTCTTGCTCCCTTTTTGTTCTGGGGCAAAACCATTTACAAATCCTGCAACAATCAGCTCAAGCACTTCAGACAAGCATTGTGGGGTTCGTCCTGTGGCATGGGCTTGGAGCAGGACTTGGGCATGAAAGCCCTCCCAAGAAAAAGCGGTCGGGATAGAGAGTAAACCCCCTAGCCCAACTGCTAAGAAGTAATACTAACTAAAAATTAAATTAATTAGAACGTATCAAGAACAGAGATAAAAACAAAGAGGCTAGGCAACCTGGTAGACCTTGCTGAGCAAGATGCCAAAGTTCCAACAACCGTCACTGGCAGTAAGAAGGAACTGAGGAAGCGCCTGGTCGGCAGGGGCATATATTGAGCACCATGAAGGCGCTACTCCACAGGGCTCCACAACCAACCCAATGGGTGCTGCTTGGGGAAAAACTTTCCGATGACTGTGCAAGTGGCTCGTGCACACCTAATTGAAATCAATATGAGCAATCACTCAAAGAGGAAGGGATCTGAACAGTGATCTGCTCTCTCTCAAGATGAGTGCCCTAGCCACAGGGCTTTGGGAATACATTGGAGCAAGGGGTTATTAATGATTCTTTCAATATTTATCCAATGTGTAACAGCTTCAATACTAAACCAGAGACTGTGAGCGAGCAAACATGAGAATGAATGTAGCCTGCTGGTTAAAGCACTCACCGGGGCCATTATCCAGTGTCCCTGCCCAGATGATTTTTTAAAATGTATGACCAGCTTCAAAAGGAGAGGCTGAGGGAGCTCCCACATAAGAATATCCTATAGCCCAGTAGCAAGGGGCTCACCTGAGAGGTGGAAGATCCCTGTTCAAATCTCTTCCCTCCTCAGAAGGAGGGGGATTTTAACTGGAGGTCTCCCACATTCCAGGTGAGCACCCTATCCACTGGAAAAAAAGTTATGAGGGTGCGCTTCCCCCTGAGAATCCCAAGCAGCGCAAGGTGTCACTCTGCAGCCCAGATTTAGGTGCCTACCTCTGAGAGAGGGGTGGGGCTTAGAACACACCTTTCAGCATGGCACCTCCAATTTCCCATTGACTAGATTAGGTGAGACGCCGCCTGGCATGCTGGCTTTTGATAGTCCCATTGTAAGGTGCCTATCTATCCCCATTTATTGCATAGAGAACGCACTCAGGCTTAGTGAATACCTGTGACTGTCTAGGAGACTAAAAGTTAGATGTGGTGATGCTCAGCAGAATACAACACAATAAACTACTGGTAGTGCTGTACATTGCATTTTAAGTCACTCAGTGATATATAAAATGAATAACCATTCCACATACTATACAGTACAAATACTATTTTTATTATATACAATTCATGATATGCAATGTTATTGTGTTTCTAGTCATGCTTCATATCTTTACTGACCAAGAGTATTGTGACTTTATGAAAACACTGTTGGGTAGATTCTGTCCAATCCAAATATTTGACAACTTTTCCCCCCTTTTTACCACATGGCCAATTTCAAAGATCTTGTTTCAATCTGGCTTCTTTGTTTTGGACATGTGAAGGGCAGGAGGACGTATGTTAACAACATGTAGAATTTCATATTGCCAAAAGAGCGGGGAAGTTTGGATCAGTTTTTCAGCCAAGCACTAAACAAGCATTTTTAAAATCTGATTCTGCAATAAAAAATAAAAATAAAAAATAATATACAACAAGGGGAAGATGATGATAATGAATATATATCAGACGTTTGGAATTGTAGAAAAATGGCAAGGGATGCAAAGGGACACAAGGAAAAAACTATGGTCAGCCGAGTTAGGGATAATAAGAAGGAGTTTTTAAAATATATTAGGGATAAAAATAATCCTGGCAATGGAACTGGTGCATTACTAGATGGAAATGGTAGAATTATTAATGATAATTCAGAAAAGGCAGAAGCATTCTGTATTTGGTGGAAGACAGATTATGTAGTCTTATCATATGGTGATGATAATATTCTTTTCAATTCCACTTGTATCTCTGGAGGATGTTAAACAGAAGGTACTAAAGTTAGACATTTTAAAATCAGCAGGTCCAGATAATGTGCATCCAAGAGTGTTAAAAGAGCTGGCTGAGGAGCTTGCTGGACCATTACAGAGAAGAGCCATGAGAAAGCTTAAAGAATTAGAAAACATTCCTTATAGTGATAGACTCAAGGAGCTTCATCTATTTAGCTTAACAAAGAGAAAGTTAAGGGGTGACTTGATTATAGTCTATGAATACCTCCATAAAGAACAAATATTTCATAATGGGCTCTTCAGTCTAGCAGAGAAAGGTCTAACAGTCTTCAGTGGCTGGAAGTTGAAGCTAGACAAATTCAGACTGGAAATAAGGTGTAAATTTTTAACAGTAAGAGTTAACCATTGGAACAATTTACCAGGGGCCATGGTGGACTCTCCATCACTGACAATTTTTTAAATAAAGATGGGATGTTTTTCTAAAAGATCTGCTCTAGGAATTATTTTCGGGAAGTTCTATGGTCTGTGTTACCCAGGAGGTCAGAGTAGATGATCACAGTGATCCCTTCTGTCCTTAGAATCTGTGAATCAGTGACTATAACCTGTGCACATTTGATATTTGGAAGGAAACTACTCAAATATCTTAAGGTGTGCAATATGTAACTGCAAAAGCTAACATCTCTGTACACATTGCAGCTACTTTTCTCATTGATTATTTCTCGTTGATTATGGGAATTCCACTTACAATGACAGCATGATACTAAAAGTCTTCACAATGAGACAAGTTCAATGTCACTGTTCCCATGCAGGGTTTGGCTAATGCAAGAAAATATATAATTAAAGCAAAAGTATCTCAGAATAAGCTAACATGGTGTTATGATTCGGGGAAATGCAAGTTTAGATGAATATTTTTGCCTGAAAAGCCAAGCAATCGGGGTAGTGAAATCAGGCCTTTTACTGAGGCCTGGGCTACACTGGGGGGAGTTCGAACTAAGATACACAACTTCCGCTAGGCTATTCACGTCGCTGAAATTGAAATATATTAGTTCGAGTTACCTGGCCGTCCTCACAGCGGTGAGTCAACCGCAGTGGCTCCCCCGTCGACTCCGCTTACTTCTCCTGCCAAGGTGGAGTACAGGCGTCGATTCGGGCATCAATTTATCACATCTAAATGAGACGTGATAAATCGATCCCCGATAGATTGATCACTACGCGCCAAGCCAGCGGGTAGTGAAGACCACTGAGTATTTACATGCTCTTTATTCAAAGAAGCATTGAAGGTTACTTTTTTATTGAATTCTCCTAATTCTCATTGCATGGATAGTGTGTGACAATGGAGTACTTTGCCCCTACATCACATCTTTTGTTCGGCCATCTTAAATCAATCTACAACTGGGTATCACAACACACCTGCTGAGTATTATTTCCACAGTCTTGTATATGGGCCCACAGTGAGTCTTAGCAACTTGACAACGGTAACAAAGTACTTCAGTGGGAAAATAGCAAACCCTGACTCCCAGCCCTTTGTTGTAAGAACTAGAAAACACTTCCCCTGGTAGTTCAGTGCATTTATTTCTGACATACCTGTAAAAGAGCAAGAAATTTTGTGCAATGCCTGTGAGAGGCAGCTTTTAATCTATTTTAAAACTTCCTTTTCAAACTATGGAGAAAGAAAATATACACACAGCCTGGTTGTTATAGGTCCAAAGTGAAATTTCCACAAGACTCTTCTAACGAGCTGCTTCAGACACCCCCACCCAGATGCTAGTCCTTTTAGCATTTCCCAATTTAATGGGCTAGCAAGATGCCCTCTGGATGACAAGGTTTCAGCCAGAGTTAGATGTATAGTCACAACAGAAAAATTTAATTTTTTTGTTTTGTTTTTAATCACTATTTTGCTCAGTGAAAAAGCAGATGCTTTAACACAGCTCTGTGCACCTTGTGACTGCACTACAGCATATCAGTCAGAGCTCACACTTCATGTCTGCAGAAGCTAAGTATCTTCTAAGGGAAAGTACAAACTGTAGTGTAGCCAGAACCATATTTTAAGTTTCTTGTGTATAAGCAAAGGCTGCTACTCTCAGCAACAAGACAATCTAGATGAGATAGAGAAAGAGAATATGGTTGCTCAGAATGAAGGAGTGGGTGGAAGTTCTATGATTCTACTGATAGTCCATGCATAAAGAGAATGCATTGGCTTGCCCTTTGTTGGGGTAGCCAATTAGACTGCATCTCTGAATGCCTCAGGAATTTCAATATAAAAGAAACATCAGATATAGAAATCACCTGATCAAACAGTTGCATATCTCAGGGTGTGATCAGATGCATCAGGAAATGGTGCATGAAACCCCATAGGGTAATAACTAGAAGAATGTCTTCTTAATCTCTTTCAGCTTGTGGTTTGCTTATACTTTGTAGCATGAGGTATTATTTCTCTTTTTTTCTCTTTGCTTTTTTAAAATTGCATTGTGCATGACTGTGGAATTTCTTATCCATAACAATGTCTAACCTTATGTTAAGTGTTCCAAGGCTTTTGGACTCAATGAAATCTGGTGGTAGTGAATTCCAATGGTCAATTACATACAGTTTAAAAAAACAAATTTTCTTGGTATATAATTTTCTTTTATCATTTGCACATATATTTGTCTTTCAGTTTCATTAGGTGCTTCCATGTACTTGTACTGCAAGGATGAATAAGTGGGAGCATATGACTAATGCTCTCTATAGAATCATTATTTTATATCTCTGTTATCTCCTATTTTACTTGTTCCCTCTCTAAACAGTCCTAATCTTTTCAGTCTCTCTTCACATCGATGTGTATCTCCATTTCTTTAAACCATCTTGCCCATCTTTTGACCCCTTCTCTTCTAAATCTTTTAAGAGATGATCTGAGCTAATCTGGACACAGTGATCCAGGTGAGACGTATCATCAGTTTATAGAACGACAAATGACAGCTAAATACTTTCTATCCCATTTCCTATAATCTAGCATTTGATTTGCTTTTAAGGAGACTGATGTTGATTGAAGAGACGTGTTCATTGAGCTGTCCACACTGATACTCAAGCCTTTTTCATGGGTGTTAAAGTTCATTTGGAACCCATGCTTAGGAGTATATTAAATTATTCCAATATGTATTATCAAGCACTTATGAATATTGAACTTTATTAGACATCATGATGCCCCATTGCTTAACTTTGCTAGATCCCTCTGCAATTCCTCAGTGTCTTCTCTAGGCTTGACTAAACAGTCATGTACAGATTTTACCACCCTATACACTCTCTTCTCTAGTTCATTAGTAAATACTTGTCCAAATATGGATCCTAGTGAGCATTCCCCTGTTAACTTTGATGCTGAACATTCCCTTTTCAACCCTACTTTCCTGTCTCTTTGAGCCTGAAAAGGTCCTTTTGAATGAGTGGGAAGGATGGAAGAATCCTGATTTTTCCAACTTTGTAATTGTTTGTAGCCCCGCTGAAAAAGCACTGTTCATTATATAAAAAGTGCCTTTGGAGTATACAAAAAAATCTAAGGTAATTTTGTATTTTTATTTATATGGAGCCTAGCACATTGGGGTTCTGTACACACACAGACACACACAAGTTGCATAGCTAGACAAGAGCACCATGACCTATATATATATATATATATATATATATATATATATGGTAAGACTGAAAATTATATACAATTGCTAATTACATCACTTGAGTGTTTGCTATACTATTTTGTTCTAAGCTACTATGAAGTATGGTGGTGTTTTTAAATCACATGTTTCTTTAAGCAGTGTCTAGATGACAGTCTACAAAAATAGCAGAACACTGCACAATAAGATTGTTGCTGCACTACCAATTCATTTATTCATGAACTGTAGAGGAAAATAAGCACGTGGAATGTGTACAAATTGTCAGTTCAAAAGTTATGGTCATCAAGGGACAGCCTTAAGTTATGCACTATCTTTAATTTTTTTTCCCCAGAAATGCATGCATTGCATCCAATGAATCTATCCTTTGGTGTGACTCTTTTGAAGTGAAGTGTTTGTTTGCTGCTTTGGGCTTATGTCTGTTGAGGTATGTAAATGAGGGGAAAAAAAGAATTTAGCCTTAGCATTTCTAAACAAACACCTTTGGCTTATATCATGTTTTTTTGAAACTGCTAGGATTTTTTTTTAATCAATTACTCCCTTGCTGGCTATTCTTGATTTTTTCACGTCACCATCCAACATAAATATTCTGACATCTTAGAGCATGTGTATAACAAACACAAGGTGACAAAACACCAAAGTCCTGATAGTACCAGGGATCCCACGCAGGTTAAGAGCATTCTTTACAGATTTGGGGCTGAGTTAACAATACCCGAACAAAGCCAGAGCACCATATATTCTTACTACCAACTGGTTTCTTTTAACCATCACTGTAAATGACAATTTAGTGGTTCTTATTGTATATTAAGACTAAAGTGAAAACTTTCCAAATATTTTGTCTTCAGATCTACTGAGTAATAGTAGCAATACATTAGGATCCAGACACACCAAATGAAATTGGTGCTAGATGCTGTACAGACAAAGCAAGAGATGGAGATGGTCCGTGCCCCAAAGAGCTGAACATTCACTAATCCTTAAATTGTAACACTTAGGATTGTGCTGGTGTAATATGAAAAACTGTGTATTATAAAGTAAAATGCAATTCAAAAGATTATCAGAGGGATAAAAATGACTTTAAATGTTTGGCTGTGATAAATAGATAGGAAATGGTTTTATCTTTCCTTTCCTTTTTAACCTTGAATGAAATGCTTCTCAATGTGATATTATAAAGCAATTCTTTTGCCATATTTTAAATGGAAAAATATTGACTAAGTCCTTGATTCTGAAATGACCTATGCATGTAGGGACCTCACCATTAGATCACAACTGGGCTATTTCCCACTCTTCAAATATCAGCCAAATGGCAGTATAGTAAGCTCTAATCTCCCGCCCCTTTTAAAAAAAATGTCTAGAGTCAAAATGAAAGTAATTTTTAAAAGTGTAAGATTCATCTAAAATGTTATCCTGCTTTAAACAGATCCTAGATCATCATCAATACATAATCTCAGCTAGCTACAGCTGAGACAGAATAGAGCTTCTTTCATAAATAGACAATATACATTCTGAAATTTATAAATAATAGATTATGAAAATTAGATCCAATTACAATTGAGTGCTGATCAGATTGTGTGCGTGTTCCATTTTAAAGTGAACAAATCAATGTAAACTTTCAAGTATGAAAAATTAAATATATTCTATAAATGCAATGGTATTGCAATTTATAATCTCTATGCATTTAATAAATCACCTGACATCTTAGTAAGAGTTGCTGTGCATTCCTAGGAAATTTTTAACGTGAATCAGTCAAGATTCAGTGATTACATTAAGTTATCTCTAAAAAGTTCTGCTAACACACATTTCAGCCTTCTGTGATGACACCCATAAAATATACATTTTTATTAGTGAGTAATAGTTTTATGTATATCAAGAAAATATAGGTCTGAACCTGTGAAGCTTTTTTTCCCTGTGCTTCACAGAAGAAGAGTTTTCATGGCTGAGAAACAACTTCCCAACTACTCAAAACCTCTCAGAGGAATTTCCATTTTCAATGAAATATGGAATAATCATTTCATGTTTCTTTATCATTCACCAGTGCAAATTACAGAAATCAATCCATTTTATAAGAAGATAAACTTATGTCAAAAATTAAGCTTGACAAACTTTAGTAAAAATTTGAGGTATTCAAATTGTTCTCAACAAAGATGAAACAAGGGTCGTTTTGGTGTGATTCTACTGCTATTAGAAAGTAATCACAAAATGTCAGAAAAATGCTTTATTTTAATTTAAAAATGTTGGTTAATGAACATATTAACAGATACCAAAGGTTTCAAAGGGATATAGATGTAAACCAAAGACCAGGAGAAATATGTAGCTGATGAACGGTGGGGGCGGGACCACCACAACATGAAGTGAAAGCCTTCAAGGTTAGCCTAACCAAACCGTGGTTATGAGAACTGAACACCCAAAAGGCTTGTTTTACATTTCGTTTGAATACAATTTGTATATAGTTAAATGAAAATACAATTATAAATCACCTACAATTGAACCAAATGGTGACTATTTCCAAAAGTTAAAAATAACTTTATCTGTATTCTTGGGTGAATTCACAACACTGCTGAAAAGGAAAAAGCTAAAAGATACTTGATCTATTGTATCTTGATAAATTGTAACATCCTGCATTAAATTAATTCCATTGAAAGTTTGCAAACACTGTCATATCACCATCTTTGTTTTATTTTCTGCTTCCTTATTTAACTTTACATTCTATATTGGTGAACAGAATGTATGCATTTATTGTGGTCTATTGAGTTTGTACTGTAACTAAGCAACCCCAAACCCAACAAATTGATGAGGAACATGGTTAATATTACTGAATTTATGTGTATTTTACATTGTAGCTATCATAGCATTGTCATACTTGATGCAAGACTGTGCATATTCTCTCTCTTTCACACACTCACACACAATCAAAATGAAGAGTTGAAGGTAAACAGAAATGTAGCAAACTTTTGGAGTAGTTGACATAAAATCAGAATTCTGATTACCACATGCTGTACCATTTAACTGGAAACAAGACCTAAAATCTCTCTAGAGGCTATATGACTGTGATTTAGCTAACTGACATCTGGATGTTCTACATAAATATAGCTGAAAGAATATATTTTCTGGCAGTTACAAGCCTGACTGGTAAAGTAAGCAGTTTGAGCATTAAGGCTTCAGGTGGCTCATTATAACTCTATTGACAACCCAAATATTTTTCCCTAAATCTCAGACTATGTTGTTAAACAGATACTTCATACAGTTGATAGGCTGCTTTCATTTCCAATTGGGGGGGGGAGGGGTTGATATTTCTTTTTGAAGGGACTACCCACAAAATGTATACAGTACATAACAAGTTACAAATAATACAGGATTCAATTCTGTTTCAATAAAAGGCACATACCTATCTTAACTTAAAAAAAAAATCTTTTTGCAACAAGGATTCCGCAACATATTTCCCTCCTACAATAGCAGTGTCAACTAAAAAATATCAAAATAGGGGCTCAGTTGGTTACAGATTTAATATGTATACACAGACCAACTGTCATAAATATAAAGGGAAGGGTAAACACCTTTAAAATCCCTCCTGGCCAGAGGAAAAACCCTTTCACCTGTAAAGGGTTAAGAAGCTAGGATAACCTCGCTGGCACCTGACCACAATGACCAATGAGGAGACAAGATACTTTCAAAGCTGGAGGGGGGGTGTCATAAATATAAAGGGAAGGGTAAACCCCTTTGAAATCCCTCCTGGCCAGGGGAAAGCTCCTCTCACCTGTAAAGGGTTAAGAAGCTAAAGGTAACCTCGCTGGCACCTGACCAAAATGACCAATGAGGAGACAAGATACTTTCAAAAGCTGGGAGGAGGGAGAGAAACAAAGGGTCTGTGTCTGTCTGTATGCTAGTTTTCTGCCAGGGACAGAACAGGAATGGAGTCTCAGAACTTTTAGTAAGTAATCTAGCTAGGTATGTGTTAGATTATGATTTCTTTAAATGGCTGAGAAAAGAATTGTGCTGAATAGAATAACTATTTCTGTCTGTGTATCTTTTTTGTAACTTAAGGTTTTGCCTAGAGGGGTTCTCTATGTTTTTGAATCTAATTACCCTGTAAGATATCTACCATCCTGATTTTACAGGGGGGATTTCTTTATTTCTATTTACTTCTATTTTTTATTAAAAGTCTTCTTGTAAAAAACTGAATGCTTTTTCATTGTTCTCAGATCCAAGGGTTTGGGTCTGTGGTCACCTATGCAAATTGGTGAGGCTTTTTATCCAACATTTCCCAGGAAAAGGGGGGTGCAAGTGTTGGGAGGATTGTTCATTGTTCTTAAGATCCAAGGGTCTGGGTCTGTAGTCACCTAGGCAAATTGGTGAGGCTTTTTACCAAACCTTGTCCAGGAAGTGGGGTGCAAGGTTTTGGGAAGTATTTTGGGGGGAAGGACGCGTCCAAACAGCTCTTCCCCAGTAACCACTATTAGTTTGGTGGTGGTAGCGGCCAGTCCAAGGATAACGGGTGTAATATTTTGTACCTTGGGGAAGTTTTGACCTAAGCTGGTAAAGATAAGCTTAGGAGGTTTTTCATGCAGGTCCCCACATCTGTACCCTAGAGTTCAGAGTGGGGGAGGAACCTTGACAGGGGGAGAAACAAAGGGTCTGGGTCTGTCTGTGTGATGCTTTGGCCGGGGCAGAACAGGAATGGAGTCTTAGAACTTAGTAAGTAATCTAGCTAGAGATGTGTTAGATTCTGTTTTCTTTAAATGGCTGAGAAAATACGCTGTGCTCAATGGAATGGGTATTCCTGTTTTTGTGTCTTTTTTTTGTAAGTTAAGGTTTTGCCTAGAGGGATTCTCTATGTTTTGAATCTAATTACCTTGTAAGGTATTTACCATCCTGATTTTACAGAGGTGATTCTTTTTACTTTTTCTTCTATTAAAATTCTTCTTTTAAGAAACTGAATGTTTTTTCATTGTTCTTAAGATCCAAGGGTTTGGGTCTGTGGTCACCTATGCAAATTGGTGAGGATTTTTATTAAACCTTCCCCAGAAAAAAAGGGGATAAGATGTGGGAGGATTCTGGGGGGAAAGACGTTTCCAAACAAACCCTTTCTCAGTAACCGGTGTTAGACGTTTGGTGGTGGCAGCGAAAGTCCAAGGGCAAAAGGTAAAATAGTTTGTAACTTGGGGAAGTTTTAACCTAAGCTGGGAAAAGTAAGCTTAGGAGGTTTTCATGCAGGTCCCCACATCTGTACCCTAGCGTTCAGAGTGGGGAAGGAACCTGACCTCAACAAAAACAGACAGAGACCAAGTCAGCAGGAAATTCAAACCAGTGCTTAATAGTGCACCCCTTAATGCCTAGGTTTATCCATCTACGGTTTTTATAAGGTCATCTATCATTGTGGTATCTGAACATCTTCCACAAAAGAAGTGACGAGAAATATAGTATTAGACAGACCCCTTTGCATTTGGCTAATTACCTGAACAAAGCCAGAGATAACAATTCAAGGGTAGAAAGAAGCCCAACCTTAATTCCCAGCATGGTAGTTGCCATAAGAGGAGAGTTGATTGCTCTCAGTCAAAGGTACCATTGGTTTTAATATTGTGACTAATGGAAAATGAAAGCTTGCAGCTAAGGTTTTAGTGTACTGTCTGCTTCCTTAACTCTTCCAGAGCTCTCATTTTCTAAACACAATCAAAAGGGCTTGTCATACATATTTCATTTTCTAACTTAACATAAGTTAAACAGATAAGTGAAATTTACCCTTCTCAATTCACAGAAAGCCAGGTTAACGTAACAGACGTTGTAGAATCAATAATGACTGCAGAATACACGTTCCATCACAATAATACCCAGTTCTTATAAGATTAAAAGAGACATTTGGGATTCTTATAAGATAATAATAGTGTATTGTCTCTTAATGCAACAGCAAGATGGGTTTTAAAATGCAAAACAAACATTTAGTTGCAACGTCACCTGAGTCAATCTAATTTGTTAAATCCCATTTAGCCAAGTCTGAGAGCTCTTTTCTGCCAGCATCAGCTGCTTTCCTTGCAGTTGATAATGATATTACTAGTATAGGAGATAAAGGTTATGTGACTGGTACCATTATGGCACAGAGTTTTAGAGGTTTCTGCAAATATGTGCTTTGAGTGAAAAGACCCTTAAATAGATTGGTTTAGGTCCTAATTGTTAGACACAAGCAGTCCTTACAGATTGGAAATATATCATATGCTGTAGTCTTCTTATTTACTCAAAAGCTTCTACTATCTCCTTGCCATATTTACTTTTTCAATTAATGTCATTCATCCAAAAGGTAGAGCTAGATGGCAAGTGATGTAGCCAGCAAATGGTTAACTGACTATATTCTATTCTGAGAACAGGCAAAGGGAAATCGGAAGCTAAGGGCAAATACACTGAAGTAACTCAGTGAAATAAATTAGGCCCAGTTACATAAATGGGATATTGTGTGTCTTTGAGCAAGGAAAAATATCACTCACCTGTTCCTAAAAATATTCAAAAATCTCCTAGAATGACTCTTGTGACTAAAGCACTGTGCTCTATTCCTGATTCTGCCTCAGGTTGTGTATGTGACCTCAAGCAAATCACTGATTCATACTTCACTTATCTACCATACTTCTTTAGTATGAAGAATACTTCAGGAATGCATTTTGAGAACAGACAGAAGGCGTTATACTCTGCAATAGAAAATACTACCATGACTTGACAAACTCATTATACAAAGGCCAATACACAGTTGGAAAGCAACAACTTTCTGTGTCCCTAATTATGGCTTTCCAAATTTGCATGTATCTGGTACTTCTTGTTCCCTGTATTCCCTGCTTAATTTTGATTATAACAACTGACTCTCCAGCTTTGTTTAATAATTAAGGGTGGGATTTTCTAAAGTGCTTAAGTAACTCAGGACAAAACTCCCATAGAAAATCAGGCATATGTTTCTCAATCATTAAAGAAAAATCCCAGTCCTGTTCTTTGGTGATGGTTATTTAGCTAGAAATAGCTACACAGCCCAAAACACCCTGGTAAAAATGAAGTGGGGTTTTTTTGAGTGCAGCCTTCTTGATGTGTATTGGTCTAAAAAATGAGAATCATCTTTATTTAACAAAAAATCTACTGCCTTTCCACTCTTGAATAGGAAAATAAACCTCTAGTTGAACTAGACAAGAAACATGCACACACAAACAATCTTCACTTTACAAAACAAAATTATTTGTGGTATGTAACCTAATCTATTTATGGGTTAGCTCCCCTCTTTTCTCCTGTCTGGTCTCTGATGATAAGACCACACTCAGGCACAGGGATAGGATGACCTCATTGTGAATATTCCATGATAGTTTGAGTGGCACATGCTAGCCCCACTCCCCTGGTTGTAGTTAAAGCCATTTGAATTTCTCTAGTGAATTAGAATGCTCTTTGGCACACTTCAAGTTCACTCTTCTTCAGCAGAAATGGTCCTGCCAGTTCTGGAAATAGTCAAAGCACCAACTACATATTTATTTGACTACATGACCTACCCTTCAAAACAGTGGTTATCATGCTCTATGGTGATACTATGCAAACAGGCAAGTACCTTCCTCAAAAGCAGGGCTTTTGGGACTCATTTCAGCGTGCCAGATAATGCTGCTTGACCAATTATTTGACATCACTCCTAGAAATGCTTCTTAGTGTGTCACTAAAAAAATTAGACAGACAGACATACTGTACATGGAGGCTGCTTACTATGTGTGGTTGACAGCCAGCTGAGCTTGGTATCTCACCATTTATCCACTTGTTTCAGGCAGCCAAATCCTCAGCCATTTATTAAAAACAGGACTTGAATTATGCAATTTGTCCAGGATTATGCCCCTCTCATACCACTGCCTGCCACACAGACATCATCTTCTGCAAGACCTGGTGGAGGTCGTCCCTCTAACATAAAGTTTTGGAGAGAATTCCTCCAACTTTGCAGGGAGTATTAGATACTCATTAGAATCTGGATCCCAGATCAATTACTTCATCCCTTTACCTCATACTCCTTCAGCTCCCCATCCACACATACTCTCTGAATGAAATGAGGTGTCTGCCCTCTTTAAAGTGAAAGTCATTCTGAGGAATAATTTAGTTAAATGTGAAGCTGTCCAGAGGGACTTCCTCTAATGAGGCTGCCATACCCATACATGAACAATATCATGAAGTACTGTAGGGAAAGCCCTGCAATAAAGTCTGACAGAACTGTAATTTGGAGAATCAGCCAGCAAGGGGTTCCAAGACTTTTTGGCTGCTATCTTCCCCTGAGACTGCCTCTTGCCTTCAGGCAGATCCTAAGTTTAATTTTGTTCACATGCTGTATAATCAAGGCTGTCTGTACACAACAAGGTGTTCCAGACACAGACATGCTCCCAGAGTTCCCAAGAAGCATTGCCACACAAAATCCACACACAAATAAACTTTGACATGGAAGAAAACTTGTTTTTCAAATTTTAAAATTAGAACATCTTTTTATAAATAAAAAACAATATATGTTACTTAATTTGAACTACCTTGACTGTGTCACCTGCTTGCTAATTACAGATATTACAAATAACTTTAAAATTACATAGAAGTATTTCTGTGTTAAATAAAATAAATACCTGTCATGAGATTAATGAAAATCCTACTTTTGTCCCAAATTGACACAGTCAATATTATTTTAGAATTTTAAAGCATTACAGCATTTGTATATATATTTAGTAAGGCTGTCAAGCGATTAAAAATAATCATGATTAATCATGTGATAAAAAATTAATCAATTAATTGCATGATTAATGGCACTGTTAAACAATAATAGAATACTATTTATTTAAATATTTTTGGATGTGTTCTACATTTTCAGATACTGTATATTGACTTGAATTATAATACAGAATACATAGTGTACAGTGCTCAATTTATATTTTTTTATTACAATTATTTGTGCTGTAAAAAAGAAACAAATGAAATAGTATTTTTCAGTTCGCCTAATTCAAGTACTGTACTGCAATCTCTTTATCATGAAAGTTAAACTTACAAATGTAGAATTATGTACAAAAAAAACTGCATTCAAAACTAAAACAATGTAAAACCTTAGAGCCTACCCGTCCACTCAGTCCTATTTTTTGGTCAGCCAATTGCTCAGACAAACAAGTTTGTTTACATTTTCTGGGGATCATGCTGCCCTCTTCCTGCTTACAGTGTCACTGGAAAGTAAGAACAGGCATTCACATGGCACTGTTGTAGCCAGCATCGCAAGATATTTACGTGCCAGACGCTCTAAAGATTCATATGTCCCTTCATGCTTCCATCACCATTCTAGAGAATGAGAGTCCATGCTGATGATAAGTTCTGCTCGATAACGATCCAAAGCAGTGCCGACCAATGCATGTTCATTTTCATCATCTGAGTCAGATGCCACCAGCAGAAGGTTGATTTTCTTTTTTGGTGGTTTGGGTTCTGAAGTTTCCATATTGGAGTGTTGCTCTTTTAAGACTTCTGAAAGCATGCTCCACAGCTCGTCCCTCTCAGATTTTGGAAGGCTCTTCAGATTCTTAAACCTTGGGTCGAGCGCTGTAGCTATCCTCTAAAAATCTCACATTGGTACCTTCTTTGCGTTTTGTCAAATCTGCAGTGAAAGTGTTCTTAAAATGAACGTGTGTTGGGTCATTCTCTGAGATTGCTATAATATGAAATATATGGCAGAATGAGGGTAAAACAGAGCAGGAGACATACAATTCTCTGCCAAGGAGTTCAGTCACAAATGTAATAAATACATTATTGTTTTAACAGCTTCAAAGCATGTCCTCTGCAATGATGACCGAAGCATGAAAGGACATACAAATGTTTAGCATATCTGGCACATAAATACCTTGCAATGCCAGCTACACAAGTGCCATGCAAACTGTTCTCACTTTCAGGAGACATTGTAAATAAGAAGCGGTCAGCATTATCTCC
Source organism: Caretta caretta (assembly GCF_965140235.1). Classification (NCBI taxonomy): domain Eukaryota; kingdom Metazoa; phylum Chordata; order Testudines; family Cheloniidae; genus Caretta; species Caretta caretta. The sequence continues at coordinate 68,766,795 of NC_134214.1, read as the reverse complement.
CATAAATATAAACAGACTTGTTTGTCTTAGCAATTGGCTGAACAAGAAGTAGGACTGAGTGGACTTGTAGGCTCTAAAGTTTTACACTGTTTTATTTTTGAATGCAGTTATAGAACAAAAAAAAATCTACATTTGTAAATTGCACTTTCACAATAAAGAGATTGCACTACAGTACTTGTATGAAGTGAACTGAAAAATACTATTTCTTTTCTTTATCATTTTACAGTGCAAATATTTGTAATAAAAATAAATATAAAGTAAGCACTGTACACTTTGTATTCTGTGTTGTATTTGAAATCAATATATTTGAAAATGTAGAAAAACATCCAAAATATTTAATAAATTTCAATTGGTATTCTATTGTTTAAAAGTGTGATTAATATTGCGATTAATCATGATTTTTTTAATCACAATTAATTTTTTGAGTTAATTCCATGAGTTAACTGTGATTAATCAACAGCCCTAATATTTAGACTAGGGAAGATGGAAACATGTTGCATTAGGAATATGGTTCTCCTCATCTGATAACAGTGGGATGGTATTGTTGTGTACCATGAGGACATACTGCAACACAGTGGAATGGTTCACATCCCCTTATGTAAGGATATCTCAGATTTGGCAGCCTAAAAGTATTGTGCTGTATTAATACTGTCCTCCAAGTCACTGATGGTTTGGGTCAATAGTCTACAGCCATATGTCTTTACGCTATGACCCTGTCAGATGTCATACGCTAAGCAGGGTCAGAGAAAAATACAAAAGCACTATTTTGTCTTAAAACTGACATTGTTTCCTATGGACTAAAAATTAATATGAAAAAAAGTAACAGGTAAAATTTTCAAGAGTGACAACGTGACTTAGGAGTCTAAGACCCATTGAAAAGCAATCTAGTGTAGGATCCTAAGTCACTTTTACACTTCTGAAAATTTTATCCAGTGTATATTTCCTTTTAATACTCCTTTCTTGAAAGCCATCTGCCTCTGGATTTTGTAATGATTACAAATAAGTCAGAGGTTTGTTTTATATCTGATCCTACAACAAACACCTCACCAACAAAAAGCATCCTGTAATCTCATGCTTGGTCAATGAGTTTACTGTTGACTCAGTTGGAAGAGCATCTCCCTCTGAATCACTAATATTGCTTCTTGAAACATCCTAGATTCTGGAAGTCTTTCACTCCAGCTGCTGTCCAGGTTAAACTGTACCATCTGAGAAGACCCCAGCCCAAGATGGAATCACTGCAGGACATTATATCACCCAAGACTTTAAAATTGACATCTTATGTTCAATGAGTGCAACTCCACCCATTGAGTGACTAGGGAGTCCCTGCCTTATCAAGCCAAAACAATTACGCCAAATTTGCTTCAGCTGGAAGTCATTCTCTGCTTATTTTGTATATATGTAATACTCTGTATTGGTTGTTAATGTTCATTATGAAGCAACTCAAGCATGTTGCATATCAGAGAGTTATGAAATTTTCCACACTTCATTCATGTGTTTCTGTACTGCAAGCCAGCAGTGATTCTCTGTGGAGTTGCAGCAAGAACTGTTCAACGAAGAGCGTACCTACACACATGCCTGGTAGGATATTCATATAGGGTTTGAAAAGGCATTTTGGCCCATATGCCTTAGCAAATTGAAGCCTTTCTGCTTTATTTTCCCTGGATGCCTTGCAGCATACAGGAACTAAATCAAAACAATCCAAAAAGTAGCAATTTAAAATTGAGAGACACATAACAAGGCCAAGTCAGAGAACATTCTCTGTCTAAAGTAGATGAAAGAAATTAATGAGATGACAAGTCAAACTGAGATACCTTTAGGATTCTAGAAATAAGAAAACATATCAACTATATGTGGCAGAACTAAGAAAATAGAGCAAGTAGAGATCACACAAGGACAAATTGTCAAATTACATGTAAGATTCATTTTTGTCCCCTTCTTTTAAACTTCCTCAGCATAGTGCTTGTGAAAGGTCAGGGTCTGAGAGGGCTGGAGACTGAAGTCCTGCTTGTATCCACACTTACAGCATGAAGAGCAGAATAGCCCACCAGTGGCTATCTACCCAGTCTTAGATGGACCTGAAGGGGTAAAAGAGTAGCTAAGTCTCCATGCCCATTTGGTCTCTGTTCCAAAACTTGTAATTAGTACCAGTTGTGATGGTGGGTCACTTGAACAGGCATATGTCCCCCAAGAACTTACACCACTGAACTCACACAGACCAAACACCCAATGGCTTGGATCACTGCTGAAATAGACTGTATTGGAATACAATAGACTGTATTGGAAGCTGTAACTTAGAAATGAAAGGCTCTGTATTGCATCACCAACTTGGTCAACCACCCAGAACTCATCTATGCAATTTTCATAGTGAACATTATACGATTTTACTCTGTAATTCTGACCTTTTGCCTCCTGCACCCTCCCCGCACGCACCCCTCACCAAAGATGGCATCTTTCTCTTGTTAAAAATGATCCCCCTTGAGACTGAGTGGGAAGGGTAATTCAAGAAGTGAAATCCCTGCAGTCCAAATGTCAGATGAAATTCTACTATAAATTAAATAAAATGGGGAAAGGAGAGTTAACTAGAAAACAGCAATACCAACCCCGTGTTTGGAAAGAATGTACCAGTACAACTATAACTCATGATAAAATGATAAAAACGGACCAGCTTCTGTAATTATCTTCATTTTTGCATTCCCCCTCCCATGCATTCAAAGTATTGCATGCATCTCAATATAAACTAGAAATACACCCAAGGAAACTCTTGGAAGGCTTAGAAACACTTTCACAGCAAAGCTTTAATATGCTCAGAGTCAAAACAAGCACGAGAGTTTGCATCCCTTACATTTTCTACTTCTTATGGAATGACTAGTAGTGAACCCCAAAGAACACTGGCTAAACTATCACAGAAAGAGTTTATCTTTTTTCAGAATTTCTATTAGTTGACAGCTATGGGAGATACCAATGGTTCTCTGAGATACTGTATGAAAAAAATCTCAGTGTAGCAAAGTGACTGTATTTTTATTTTAATTTAGAAAAAAAAAAGGTGTAACTCTCCTGAATAAACAATTTGCACTTAGAGGACAACATAATTTTATTGTGCACTAGTTGTTTAAATGAATGCAGTGTCTCCATATGGCCTCATGGATGTTGGATGCATCTTGTATACTCAAGGGACAGTGAGGGTTTTACAGTATATGTTTACAAATAATGCTGATTTGGTGTATGAGTATTGCCTGTTTTTACTGAAGTATATTCTAATTTTGTGTTTGTTATTTTTACTTTCTCTAAAGGCAACTTTCAGTGGATTAAAACACACCCAGCGATTTTGAAGTAACTTTTCCTCACAGGCAGATTATTCCATAATTGTCCATTGAGGATTTCTTGCACCATTCTTAGAAGCATATGGTTACTGTAAGTGGCAGAACATGATCTGCTTTGGTATGCCAATTTATAATTTTCTATACATTATTGAAAATAAAAAGTACAGACCAAGCAAAACCTTTATGGATGAACTAATCCTGAAACTTCAGAGTTCTTTACAAATTACTTTAAACAATGGCTACATCTACAATTCCAGACAAAGTTCTCAGTATTAACAATTCTCATTTATTATGATTCTACATTGATTTGTGCCAGATGGAGACTATTCAAATGTTCCTGACTTGTAATAGTTATGAACATATGTTCCTCGAATAACGGGGTTGTTTCTCAGCAAACATCATCCTAGATTTAAAGACCAATGAGGAGGTTCATAACAAGAGAAAAAAGCATAAACAGAGATGGGCACAGCTGGATCTGAAGAGTTCAGGTACTTCATAGCATAGAGGGTTATGGTGAGTAATGAATTCGGAGCATACCCATGAATTCACAGGAAAGGTAGTTTAGACTTGTCCCAGCTGGCTGTAGAGGACTATTGTCTAGACCCAACCCTATTCTCAGATTTATTTTTTAATTTTCAGCAATAATTCCAGTTTCTCTGTGACTGAGAGATAAAAACTTCCACAAGGTGGGAAGGATAGTAAAGATATAAAAACTCAACTCTTAAATCTTCCAGCTCATTTTAGGTCTATCTTGTACAAAAGCACTGCTATGGGTGGAAAGAGAGAGGAGTGTGTGTGTTCTGGGAACCTCTTCTCCAACTAGCACACTTGTGCAGAAGCTGGTTAGGATACAGACCTAGCACTAACCTTTAATGGTGCTACATACACAACTGAAACTACACTACTGTTTTACTCCTTTTAATTCTGGAGGGGTGTGACTGGGGGAACACACCTCTCATGAGTGCTTCCTGTTGGCTGGGTGCAAACCTGCACTCTTTCCTTTTCTGTCACCTCTTGTTGGCAGTTGCCCGCATCAGGCGGGTCTTCATTGGCTCAGCCCTCTGACTAAGTTACCCATTTTCTAAACACCTGAAGGAAACACTTCTGTGGTAAAAGGTCCAACGGGGCCTGTGCCCATTACCATTTAGCCCGGTCTCTGGACTCAGTCCTCAGCCCCTTCTGGGCTAGCTTTAAGTCTAGAGCAGTGACCCCAGGGCTTCCTCCCTGGAGACTCTAGGTCCTACCCTTCACTTTGGCCTCTAATCAAGCCTTATCCCCTCTTGGGGCTTAGACAACCCTGCCAGTGGCTGGTTAGGGGACCCAGGCCCACCCACTACCCCAGGTCCTGACCCAGGGACCCTAAAAATATCAGCCATGTTCTGCTTGCTATAATAGTTTCTGCTGCTATTCCCTGGGCCACTTCCCACATCACCCCTCCCTCTTCTCTGTCTGCTTCCTGCTTGAGGAAGGCCTCCTCACCTGGAGAGTCTCACTGTTTTCCAGTCCTTCCTCACCCTTCTGGTCCCAGCCAGCAACTGATCTGCTCAGGCCCTGTAGCTCCTTTTCAACTGGGCCTGCTCTGCTCGGATTGGCTGTTTCCCTGCAGCTTCTCGAGGCAGGCCTGGAGGACCCACCTTCACTGCTCCTTTTCTGGGGTGGCGTGTGGTAGGACCGCAAGTCTTTCAGCAAGGGTCATCAAAGGGCCCAGTACACCCCAACACAGGGAGTCTTAGTCATACTGGCCAGTAGGCTTTCTCCACAGGGTATCTCTAAACTGCAACCAGAGCCTGGGTACAGACTTGGATGGCTAGCCTGTGCTGCAAACCCAGGCTGTTGCAACTTCATTGCTATTCTTAGTGAGCTATCTACATCAAAGCTAGCATGGGTATGCTTACCTGTGCTGCAAATCACACCTCCCAATTACATTGCAGACATACCAGAAGTAGTTCTCAACCTCTGAGTAAGCCCATCCCTAATAACTACTTACATTAGAAGAGGAGGCCTGTGTGGGAGAATGAGTGTGGACTTCACAGAGGTGAATTTTTATGGTGAACTAACACTCTAGTCATACCAGTACTATCTAATCGTATGGGGCCTGGGTTAAATTTCACTGTATCGGAAAGCTACCTCTTCTTTCCTGAATAGGTTTGTTGCTCCAGCAAATGTATATTTGATTATGACGTCTCCTATGTTTTTTCCACAGCTGTCCACAGGACCTATGATGGGAACAGAAAACATCAGGTTTACATCATCTTATTTTTTATTTGGTATAAATTAATTTAAAAATGCTAAAAATATTCAGTCGGATGTTTTTAGAAATACTAGAAAATTAATTTCACCAGTTTCCTTGACAGATGTAATTTAAATTTTTCATTCTTTTTTATGCATCTGTCTTATCTTCCCAGATAAAAGTCTCAAAAATTAATATTTAAGGTCACAAAAAGAGAACACTGGCTACCACCACATGTACACATTTCACAGGTCCTGAAAATTCATTTGGTTAATCTGCTCAGTTTATGTTTGAGTAACATGTTCCCTCTTTGGGGTTTTAGAGTTGTTCAGGGCCAGGATACAGTCCAATAGGGGAAAAAAAGACTATAAATTTTGAATTATAGTCTTAGCACTGGCTGCTGCAGCACTGAAAAGACAGTCATAATATTTATTGAGCACTGCCAGTAGTGATGGCAGCATTTCTCATCCTCTCTACTAACTGAATGTGCACAGGAAATGTTGGATGAGATAATAAGACATGCATGTGTTCGGACTGATAGTAGTAGCCCTGGTGATAATCCTGTGAATTCCCAAAATATGTTCCAGAATGAATCAGAACAAACGTTACACATTGAGGAAAAAAGCTGATTTTTAAAGAAACAGCTACAACAAAGCAAGCATCCGAGGCACTGTTTGAGTAGACAGTCTGAAAACAGGGATTCAACCTTCTGCTTGAAGTCAGCTAAAAAATCCACATCACATCTCCCACTAACATGTAGATCAGTCCTAATTTAGTTCAGCACTATTTTCTGTGTTCACAATTAGATCCCTAAGCAATGTTTACAATTAGAGCTCAACAAATAACAAAATGTTCCAGACTGCTGATGGTTCTGGAAAAAAAAATGGTCAGGTCAAACCGAATCTGAACTTTTTCAAATTTTCAGTGAATCAAAAAAGTAATCTAAAAGTAGCTTTGAAGTCAACCAAAACATTTTGTGTTAGATTTGTTAATAGCTTTGGGCTGACCAAAACTAAATTTTTCAGTGAATAAACCATTTGTCCAAAAAAGTTCACCCAGCTCTATTTACAATACAGCATTGCAGGGTGAATAAATATGGACACTGGCATAAAATCGGGCTGCATTCTATCTCCTCTGTTGTTTGTGTTGCTAACAGACTTCTTCGTTATACATTCTGTGGCAATGCCAAACACTGTCATAACATGAGCAGTCCGCAAGTACCTCAAAGAACTAGACTTTGACGATGTCACCATGCTATTGAGCAACACTGCTGAAAAGGCTACAAAGACAGACACCATGGCAACAGCAGCAGGCCAAGTAGGGCTCACAAATCAGTTACTCCAAAACAAATATCCAGCCATCAAGCTGTATCATCATATTAGAAGACAAAAACATCAAAGACAAAAAGTGAGACAGTTCATTTACCTGGGCAGCACCATACTAACCAACAGAGTTTTCAAGCAAGAAGTGACATCAGGGATAGGGAAGGCATCCACAGCTTTCACTAAACTCTGCAACATCAAATCAAAGATATTAATACCAAAAAAACCTGAGAATTTTCAACTCAAATGTAATCTCAGTACTAACATAAGACTACAAGATCTGGAGATCTAGATGCCTTTGAAACAAAGACCCTGTGAAGGCTTCTGGGCATTAGTTCAAGACATTTCATTGAAGAGATCTGAGATATTATGAACCAGCAGCTTCCCTCCATGAAAATTAGAAGGAAGCTTTGGACATCTTTGGGGCCAATACTCTGGGTGCCGATACACAGATTCCCACACGAAGCTGCAGGTGGAAACCAACTGGTGTGAGGAAATGAGGGTGCCAAAGAGAAACCTTAAGAAGAAGCCTTAGCAGTCAGGGAAGAACAGTCAATATCAACACCACAGAGCAGGTGGAAGCAGCAGCTAATGACAGAGAGGAATGGAAAAGACTAATTTCTACCCTGTGCACCAACATTGGCATCAGAAGGATGTAATAAATAAGAATAACAACAAAAGAGCAGTGAAAAACCTGGACCCAGGTTGGTAAACAACACATGTTGTTTTCACACCTACCAGTGCATCCAGACCAATACAATTTGGCTGTGTGGGAAAGGCAAGATATAGTGCTGAACACTATGGACAACCAGCTATGAAACCTAAGCCTATTTTTTCCCTTAAAGTGCAAAATACTAAGATCTGCTGTACAGAAAACAGGACGTGAAAGAGGTGGTAATACTTGTTCTTATGACCATCTAGTACCAGTGATCCCTGCAATAAAGGCTGTTCTCCACTTTTAGCCTTCTGAAGAATCTCTTAAATGTAGCGAAGAAGGCATAGGAAACATTATGCACATAATTCAAAACACATGAATTTTTTTTATGTCTAATAAAATATTACTTTTTCACTCTTCCATGTTTTGTTATAAAAATCCTTTAGCCTTCAGAGCAATAGAACAAATTACATTAAGTCTGTTAACTCAATGGGAAAAGCAAAAGTAATATTTAAAAACTAATGACTAATTTGGTTAAAGAAACAGAAGAAGTTTCACATACTACAAAGACATTTGCAGCTTTTGGGGAACTTTTTCATTTGCTGAGTAGTTGTTTTTTAGTGGAGGGAGAAATTTTAAATCTTCTACTGGTGATGATTATAAAGAAGATAAAGCTAAACTGACAGGGTATTTGAGTGGATTTTTGTGCCTTGTAGAAGTAATATGCATCTCAGTGGGCTTGATCCTGCTCCATTAAAGTCAATGGAATTTTTGGCCCTGAATTTAGTGAGTTTTAGCGCAGACATATTATGAAGTTCTTGCCAAGAGGGCAGATCTATAGCAGGCATAAATCATCATAGTTGCATTGACTTCAGTGAAGATATGACAGTTTACACCCACTGAGGATCTTCCAGCATGTGTTAAGTCTTCCATGAGCTGTAATTTAGCAGATAGTTTCTTATACTGGGTGGTAATAATTTGTTTGTTTGCTTAACTAGAGATGTTTTAATGTAATCTGTCCCTCGTAGCTCAGTGAGACTTCTCATCCTCTTTGGCATTGTGAAATATTTGCAAAGCAAAAAACAATGCACCACATAAATATTTTGTCTCCATTGCTACAGACCCTCTCAAACTTTTAAGTTGTGATCTGCCCAACTTCAGAGGTTTGAACCATGACTCCACAAGTCTATCAATGTTTTATAGCAGTTTGCCAATGCATTTCTTCTCCCAGGATCCCATCCATACCATTGTGCGTTCCGTTGACATTTGTGGTGGTCTGACAAACTTGAGTAAATTTCTGAGACATATTAAATTATTCTGTGTTTTTCCCCATTTAAAATATTTGGGTCAAACTCCTTAATAATATCTTCTTCAGCCAATGTTGTTCTTCCCTGAGTTCACACAAATTCCTCTCCATAATCAAGAACAAATCACTCAGACATGTGGATTTCTGCTTTTCTCCATTGCTTTTTCTGGTAGAACCCCTATGAACTAAAAGTGATCATTTTATAACCCAACATAAATGCAGGGTACTCCTCTATGAAAAAAAATGGGCAAACTGATAAACAGTTCAAATGATAGAGAAATATAATCCCTAAGCAACGGAAGTGTAAAGAGAAGCTTCTGAAGGTTAACTGCAAAAGCTGCAAATACTGTGTGGCCAGTCCTCAGGAGTTATCCAGAAACTTGTATCACCAGCCTCTGCAATTCTAATACACAAGGCTGGGGCAGGGGAATATGTTGTTATAATAGATCTTTACATTATAATGTGGGATACACACACATGCACCGCATGCACACTAGGGTAGTCACTTGTTTCCTTACATATTTTGAGCAAAAATCCTCTTGGCTAGTTTTGGGTAAAATCATAAATGGCTCAGGAGGTTAGCTGGGATTTGGAGACACTTGAAACTCTAGGTCAGTGTTCAATTCTGGCCCTGGTTTGCAATAATCAAAATCCATAGGTACCTAACAACTGTACAATGACTGACAAAAGGAAAGGCATTGTCCCACTCCAGGGGACAAGTGCTCACAACAACCCAGTAGTGTGCCTCTATCTATGGTGACAAAGTTCCTCCTCTACCTTGGTGGGTCCTTCACTTATTGGCAGATTTTGCTCGCCTCAGAGATTCACAGTAGCCCTCAGTTTGGCCACTTTCGTGGCTCAAATCTGCCATTCACTCAGATAACCTCATCACTGGCCAGCATGGGGAAAAGAAAGGAGAACAATCCCCACAGTCTCTGCTGGTCTACCTAGTGGGTCGGGGGACAGGCCGGGGACCTTCCCCTCTGGTGGGACCCACAGTCCAAGTCAACTCCTCCTGTATCCAATAGGGAGTTGGGAGGATGGGGGGAACCCGGACCCGCCCCCTACTCTGGGTTCCAGCCCAGGGCCCTGTGGATCACAGCTGTCTAGAGTGTTTTGTGTAACACCTGTGTGACAGCTACAACTCCCTGGGCTACTTCTCCATGGCCTCCTCCCAACACCCTCTGTATCCTCACCACAGGACCTTCCTCCTGATGCTAGATAGCGTTTGTACTCCTCAGTCCTCCAGCCACATGCCCTCTCACTCTCAGCTCCTTGCGTGTCCCTCACTAACTGGAGTGAGAGCCTTTTTAAACTAGATGTCCTGATTAGCCTTAATTAATTCTAGTAGCTTCCCAATTGGCTACAGGTGTCTGAATTAGCCTTAATTAGTTCTAGAAAGTTCCTGAGTGTTCTGGAATAGTCCCTGTTATTTTACCCAGGGAAAAGGGACCTGATTAACCTGGAACTAATGTATCTACCTTCGACCACTCTTTTGCAGCCATCTGGCCTGACCCTGTCACATGATCCTGACTTTGGATGGGGGACCATATAAAGAGAAGTTCACTCTCCATGTCCAGACATCTCTACAGAATTTTAGGAAGTTTGGGGGCAGAAACTACAGAAAGGATAGAATATTCTATTTACATCTATTGTCTTTTCTATAGACACCTATAGGTTTTAATCTTCATAATTTCTACAGGACTTTCCCCATAATGGATGAATCACCAAGCAGTGCCCCAAGAACACTTCCAAAATGTAGGTCAATCTTAAATCAAAAATTCTTAAAATACAGGAAACTACATACACAAAGTTACAAATATTACACACTATGTTGTCCCCTTCTAAAGTTGAGTGAATACATCAGTTTAACTAAGTGCAGTGAACCATGTATTTTAACTAAAATGTACTTCCCTGTATGAAATTTGTATTCTTCCAGTTACTCCATAACTGGAAGTATGCTTTACTGCACTACAGGTACTTGCCTAGATTAATAATGTCTCAATATATGTGCTTATCATTTAAAACCATGATTCTCTTCAGGGAATGCAATGGGACTACAGGATGTTAATTAGCCTTATGGTACTATATTGCTATTCTGTGTTCAGAACAACAGTGTTGTTGTATTACCAATGCCTATTCCTTTAAATACTTATGAAAAAGATCTGTACTTAGTCAACTTCAAGTATATTGCTTTCCCATAAGGGAAAGAGACTCATGTAGGACATACCAGGTTTGAAGTGAATTCTACTAAAACATTCATGGGCATTCTTGAAATAGGCTTTTTTTTTATGTTCAATTTATTCTAATGTCATGTGAAACTGCACAAGGTTTTTTTATGTATTTTTTATTTTGCCGGGCTGTTCTCTCCATCCAACTTACAGGCCCCACAGACCATTCATCCAATTAAATAATTGCAGAAGAATGTAAAACAGAAAACATGCTTTAAGGGGATTTGAAGGTATTGCCTTCCTAGAAGCCTTTATGTAAAACACACACATCTTTTTGTGCAAGCTGATGCATTCCAAAAGAACAAATTAGCTCTTCAAAATCTTTTTATCAGGTAGTAAGGAGTGTTTCCTGACTGCAGTGATCCAGCAGAAGATGAACTCTACCAGACATGGAAGCTCTGACCTTCCAGTCTAAAACTTCTCTGCCCGTCACCTACAAAATGAACATGGGAGCCAATTCATTTGTACATCTCTCCATTGCCTATCAGCTTCAATAGCTGAGCACAAATTACCATCCTTCTCAGTCCTCTTCAGAATTCTCTGCTTTACATTTTGATAGGGTTGTGCTACTAAAACCTGAAGCCACTGGCCCTCCAAACTCCTCCTCCTGTCACAAAGACACCACCTCATTCAGTGAGATTTATTGCTTGTGCTCTAACAGCCATGCGATGTTCATTATAAGTTGCTTCATGTTGACTGAGAATTTTGGGAAACACCATGATTGACCTAGAGAATGAAAGAAGGCCCCAGCTGCATGAGTTCTCAATCTTCCTCCTCTTTAATGGGAAAATCCACTGACTACTCCCATAATATTGTCCTCAAATTCTGTAGACATTTTATTACTAAGTCTCTTCCCTACTGTAACCCTATAGCAGTGTTTCCCAAATTTGGGACTCCTCCCACTGGCCACGGTTTGCTGTGCCTGGCCAATGGGGGCAACAGAAAGCGGCGCGGGCTGCTGGACATATTGGCCGCCACTTCCCACAGCCCCCATTGGCTGGGCACAGCGAACCGCCGCCAGTGAGAGCCGCAATCAGCCGAACTTGCAGACACAGCAGATAAACAAACCGGCCCGGCCCGCCAGGGGCTTTCCCTGGACAAGCAGCATCCCAAGTTTGGGAAACACTGCCCTATAAGATACTCCTTTTCCCTCTCCCCACAACAGGGTACCAATCAAACAACTTTAAATGAAGCCCCAGATTTGTTTGAACCAACCCTTAGAATCATATTTATTGACCTGAACAATGTGGTGTAAAGCTATAGCTTGTTGAAAATTGATTGGCTAGCTGACTGGGAGACTACAACACTTGGGGGTGACCATATTTCTCAGCCACCCCCACAAACATTTTAATTTGTCTTTCTCATGCAAGGATACACTGATAGTTTGGGCACATAGGATGGTTGTTGCTGACTGGGGAATTTTTGATGCTAAGAAATGTTCACACTGCTTTCTTTCTATTTAGTAATAAGTTATTGCTCATTCTCTCTTGAGATTTATGTGCCACACTCTAATGATAAAACTAGAGACGCGGGGGTAGTAAAACATCTGCCAAAGTAAATCATGTTCTGATATGAAAAATCACCCACTTCTCACAGGTTTTAAATTTACTAATTATCAACAAAAATGTTGATCAGAAGTCTGGCCTTCTAATTTATATTTGACAAACAGGATTCTTGGCAGAGTTTCTTCCAAACAAAAGTGTGGGGAAGGGAATCCCTATGGGCCTATATGTATTCTTCACAAATATGTGTATATTACTGTCATATGCGGGCAAGAGCTGCCACTATTTGTGGTTCAGTTTCTGGGTATAAGTTTTTATCTCTGATTCAATGGCATTTTACAGCCTCTACAGCAGATATATTTTCTGTCTTAATATATAAGATGTTGCACTGAGAATTAATTTCTCTGTGTCTCGCTACATGCTGGATCATGACCATTTCAATCTCAGACAGTGCTTCTTAATTAATTTCTTAATTGACAGTCCCAAATTTAAAGGCATGTATTAAAGATAAAAATATAAAAAGTATTCAAATGAATTTAATGGAATGATTATATTAATTCCCAGGGATCTGCTTAATTTTGACATTTTTTATCAATTTCTGATTATCAGTGAGTAGAGAAGTATTTACTAATATACTGTTATTACCGATTGCATGCATATACACACACATTTTCCAGGTCAATCTAACTTAATTCATAGTAAAGCCATTTGGTTCTGTTGCCTGATTTTCAATATCTTTGGAGGAAATCTCTTGTGTTCTACAGCAAAGATAAGTGAATAATTTGGAATAATTTATTTATTTCACTGAATTTTACTTCACTCTATTTACAGGATATGTATAAAATACTCATATTTAATCAAAATGATTTTAATTGCTTCTCAATTCTTGTCCCAGTGAAGTGAAGTGAAAGTGGAAGTGAAAGTGAAAAGGTCATTAAAATAATATTTAAATGACAAAATTTGCTCTAAATTGTTTACTTAAGTCATGGATTTCTATTTACTGATTTCATGAATAACATCATCAACATCAACATCAACTTAGAATATTGTAATCTAATACAAAAACTGATTTAAAATAGTCAAGGTTAAATTTCACTTTTCATAAATATTTATGCTAGTAAAGATCTGTTTAAATGTTTGCAGAAAGCAAAAACATAAAACAGCCATGAGCATGATCAAATCCAACCCATTTTTCCCCACCAGTGAATAATTATATTTTATTTGATGAGCTCCATTCTACAACAATTAATAAGCCTTCATCTTCTGACAAGAGTACTAGCTTTTCAATCTCTCTTGAATCAGTATGAGCAGGTGTCAAGGTTTCCTCCCCACTCTGAACTCTAGGGTACAGATGTGGGGACCTGCATGAAAGACCCCCTAAGCTTATTTTTATCAGCTTACGTTAAAAACTTTCCCAAGGCACAAATTCCGCCTTGTGCTTGAACAGTATGCTGCCACCACTAAGTGATTTAGACAAAGGACAGGGAAAGGACCACTTGGAGTCCTATTCCCCCCAAATATTCCCCCAAGCCCTAGACCCCCTTTCCTTGGGAAGGCTTGATAATAATATCCTCACCAATTGGTACAGGTGAACACAGACCCAAACCCTTGGATCTTAAGAACAATGAAAAATCAATCAGCTTCTTAAAAGAAGAATTTTATTTAAAGAAAAGGTAAAAGAATCACCTCTGTAAAATCAGGATGGTAAATACTTTACAGGGTAATCAGATTCAAAACATAGAGAATCCCTCTAGGCAAAACCTTAAGTTACAAAAAGACACAAAAACAGGAATACACATTTCCTCCAGCACAGTGAATTTCACAAGCCAAAACAAAGAAAACCTAATGCATTTTCGAGCTAGATTACTTACTAACTTTACAGGAGTTGGAGGGCTTGCATCCTTGATCTGTTCCCAGCAAAGGTATCACACAGACAGACAAAAGCCTTTGCCTCCCCCCCCGCCCCCCGCCTCCAGATTTGAAAGTATCTTGTCCCCTCATTGGTCATTTTGGGTCAGGTGCCAGCCAGTTTACCTAAGCTTCTTAACCCTTTACAGGTGAAAGGATTTTGCCTCTGGCCAGGAGGGATTTTATAGCACTGCGTACAGAAAGGTGGTTACCCTTCCCTTTATATTTATGACAGCAGGTAACAAATTTCATGCTTATTTATCAGTTTCTTGTATGAACTTATAATGGCAGGCATTTTTCTTATTTAATTTGATCAAATTATGGTTAATTAAACCGACTTATGCCTTCCTGATGCCAAAATAATGAGTCAAGTAAACAATGTCACTACAGAAATAAATCACAAAAGATATGATGTTCCAGTAACAAAGTATTTATAGCACTAAACAAAAAACAAAACCAAAAAACCACACAGTATGAATTTTAAAAAAAAAAACCCTGAAGTTAGTTTATTATAGCTCTGAAATACACGCTCACGTACCTGGTGGGAAGTAGGGAGGCAAACTTCTGAGATATTTTCTGTTCCTGCTGGGTAAGCTCCTGTCCTATGAGCAGTATTTTATAAGTCTGAAATACCATACTCTTGTCTCCTCCATATATCACTCATGGACCTCATTTTCCTCCCTATGTGTGCCCCCTCCTGACTGCAGAATCTTATTCTGAGTCAAGCTGAGCAAAGTAATTGCATCTAACCTTCAACTTGCGCAGGCAGAGCCCATATTCCAGATCTGATACACTTCAAAGGGTGGAAATTTGTACCATGGTAAAATATTTGATGGAAAAATCTCACCTTCAACCAGCTATGTGGCTGTTCCCCCTTCCGCACCCCAAAAGCTACCCCATAACCATCCCTAAGCTTCTCCTCCTTTTTTCAAAGCTCTCAGTGGCCTTCTTCCCACCTGCTAACTTCAGTGCCCTTCCATGGATCTTTGGAAGGCAAGGGCTAATCAGCTCTGAAATTCCTGGTGCACATTTGAGAACTCCAGAGGCACAAAAGAACCAGAGTCTCTAGGAATGGGTAGGAAATGACTCAAAAGAGAGTAGTTTAGTGTGCCCTGGAACTTAATACCCACCATACCACCTGAAGCAGAGGATTCTCCCAGGTTTCAGAGTATGCATCCGATGAAGTGACCTGTAGCTCACGAAAGCTTATGCTCAAATAAATTGGTTAGTCTCTAAGGTGCCATAAGCACTCCTTTTCTTTTTTCAGGATTCTCCCAGTTTCTGTATTTGGAAAAAAAATGTTACAAGCTGGAGGAAATCATTTCTTTCGATATTTCTTTCAACAAAGGCAGCTAAAGGAGTTGGAGGTGCTTCAGGAACTTGTGGGTACATAGAGGTTCTGAAAAATCAAGCCTTACAGTTCCGGCTTTAGAAGTCTGTCAGCTAGCAGCTGGTGCTCTGAAGGAGTGACCCCTTCCAACCAGTGAAGAAGCAATGACCTTCTCAGCCATGCTCAGGGCATAGGATCTTCAGAAGCCACAAGGAAAAAGAAACAAAACAGTACGAAAATTGGTCACATCCAGAAGATGCGGGCACCTGCAGCACCAGCATCTGATACTACCATGCTGTAGCATACAGTTCAATAAAGATTCATAAAAAATTGCCCTCTCTTACTAGCCAGCCTTCCCGTAATAGATATACCTTGGGAGTTCTCCCATTTCAAATACTGATTTTAATAGCGGTGTTTATGAGTAAGATCTGACATGAACCTAGTGGATATGGTGCAAGGCCTCTCTCTTGGAAGTGCCTTTTCCCTTTGTATGAAGTGCTAAGATTCCATTCCTTTGTGTTCCTGTCAGTTTTGAGTGCTGGTTATAGGCCAAACATTTGTTGTGCCTAGTGAAGTGTGTATCTAGTTAGCAAGTAATAAGATTGTTCTGGATAATGGATTTTAGATGTATTATTTTAAACTCTGGGTAGGTAGATTAAATTAGCGTAGGAGGGAAACAGATAATTAATATTGTATTTTAGAAATTGTGGGCTTTTAAAATATTATAAGAATTACGGTTGATCCATAACAATTTTTCAATCCCCTGTTGCTGGAAGCATCTGTTCTTAATATAGATTTTTATTAGTGGGACATGTGTTTAATTCCTTTACTTTGATATGTTTTCTATTTTCAATGTCTATTTACTGCACTATAACAGAGCTCCCTGAAAACAGTTGGGCTAGAGAAATAATAAAGAAATGAGAGTATGTAGGGAAAAAACAATACTGTTAACATCTAAAACAAATCTTTAATTTGTTGGATAACTTTAATGTATAGGACCATGATGATTAAAGATAAGAGTGATTGAAAATATCCACAAACCTCTTTCCCCCACAAGGTAATAATCTGATAAAGTGAGAGAAAACATACTTTTCCTTCCATGTTGTGAGAGATAAAAGGGAACATTTAGAAAATTTTGTTAGAGGGGATTTATTTTTATGCATGAAGGAATTTTGGACATTGGTCTACATAAATCCTGATGCTACAAAGCATTATGGCAGTCAGTGATAGTAAGAACACTCTATTACACTTACACTCCTGTTTCATATTTGTACTCTCTTTTGGAGAAATCATCAGCTCTCTGTGGCTGTCAATAGCTGCAGTTATATTGAGCTCTGATGTTTCTGTCTCTTCTGCTATAGGACTCCCCTTCTATTACCGCCAAACCCTTTTCCTCTTTCAGGGTGTACAGCAAGAGTTATTTGCCCATCTTGTCCCAACTTTCTCCTGAGACCTTACACTTTTTTTTTCTGTTTTGAAAGAGCCCTCAAGGTAAAAGCCGACACCCACCAAGTCATTATTTTCTCTTTCTCCAGCCCTCAGGCTTGGCAGGAAGGTTTGTGTAACAGTGACAATCTGTCTGGTTTTCTTTGAATTGTTTTCCTCTGTTTCTTTCTGTCGTGTTTCTGCTGCTGTGACTTAATTTGTGCAATTGACGGCATTGTTTCACCCTCCCTCCTTCTGCCAGCAGGAAAGGAATTAGCACTTAGCAATGACAGCTGCTGATGAGTCTGTAAGACTAAACACATTTTGGTTTAATTTAACTTGGTTGAATTACTACTCCACCCACTAGAAGAACTGGCACTAATGTCCTGTAGGCAAATGAGGGTGCAATACTCACAAAACTGCTTCTTTGTGCAAGGCAAAAAGTTGATTTGGTTTTTGTGACACCCACATTATTCATTCTTCTCCCTCCAGTGTAGCAAGAAAGAAGATGGAATTGGGACAGGCAGTATAAACAGACTGAGTTAATAAACAGAAAAAATAAACAAGCAATTTGGATCCCTTTTTTCTCTGATTAATTCCTTCATCCCAACTCCCCTTCACCAGTGGATGAACACTAACAATTATAAATCTAGAAGGCGTTTTTGAAAACAGATGACTTTTTTACCTATCACTTTCTAATGCTGTTAGTAAAGGTAGATCTCAGATTTAGACAAAATAGTGTCAGCTCCCAGTAAATAACAAAGAACCCCACAATATCACTACAGGCAGGGCAGAACCATGAGAAGCTAATGGAACTGAAGTATTCAGCTAAATAGTGAACCAAAGATGAGAATGCTCTTGGTGCCTCTTTATGCTGTTCTTCCAGTCATTGCTAGGACTGAGGCCTATCAATGACACTGAGGTGATTGCCCCAAAATCGATATGATGACAAAGCAGGACGTGGATGCAGGACTTCTATAAAGCTTGACTGGCTGAAGAGCACAGCATTGCAAGCAGCAAAAACAGGTCAGCACTGGTGATGGGATATCACCTGTGGAGGAAAAGCACTGAAAGACGGAATCTTTTACATCATAAAATGTAGGAAGATATTTTTTTCTTCCTGAAATTTGACTACAAGCTGAACTATTGCTCTGGGGGTGACATGCTGAAGAGACTAGTTAAAGATAGGGAAACAGACACCTAGGCCTGGATGCACAAAAAGAATAAGGCATGGTAATGCTTACAGCTCCTAATTTTTAGGTGCCTATAGAATCACAGCAATTCACAAAGCCTCAGTTAAGTGCCCTATACACTGAACAGGGAGAGATAGGAACCTTAGAATTATATTCACAAAAGCCATCACACTAGGCAGGGAGCTGCTTAAGATAAACAATGGGAGATGCTAACAGGACAGAGGTGGTGGGGAGGGTGAGCTAAGCCCCACCCCATCACAGAGATAGGTGCCTACACCATCTTTGTGAGGAAGAGGAGGATGACTGCCCTCTTAACTTTTAGCCCAGTGTACTCGAGTACTCACATAGGATGTGGGAGACCCCCATTGCAAGTCCCCCTCTCCACCTGAGGGGGAAAAAGCAACTTGAATTAGAGAGTCATTTGGGCCAGACAGAGAGCACGAGAGAGTGCAAGTGCATATGCACACAACATGAGAATGACTCTAGCTTGGTGGTTACAGCACTTAGCCAGGATGTGGGACACCAAGGGTCCAGTCCCCCTCTCTAATCACTTGTCAATTATTTATCCAGAGTACAACAGCTTCAACAGGAGATACAGAGTGCCCAACATCAGAATGGCCCATAGCCCAGAGGTTGGAGCACTTGCCAGAGAGGTGGCGGATCACTTCTCCTGCTCAGCTGGAGTGGGGACTTGAACTGGGGATCTCACACATCCCAGGTGAGTAACCTAACCACTGGGCTAAAAGTTATGAGGGTGGGCCTCCTCCAGCTGTTTTGTGTGACTTTGCCTGAGGGACCCAATCTAGTAGCTGTGCTCAGAAGACCCGGCCAGATCGGGCTCCTCATGCAAGTTAGATATCTGGCTGCCTATCTTCCCTTAGTCTATGAATCACTCTGGGGCTTAGGTATAAGCTAGGCTCTTGGACACCTAGAGGGAGTCAGGAGTGCATATGCCGAAAGGCAGACACAGAAGGTAGGGAACGTCTACTGCAAAAACTTAGGGGCCAAGTAAGTTTAGGTCCCTAGACTGGTCAGCAGGAATGTTGTGTATTTCAGTGAAGACAAAACTGGGACTTGGGTATCTAACTACTTTTTATACAAGAAGGGATGTACACAAGAGATGGACAATACAGGCCACATAATCTTGGATTAGATAAAAAGATGGGAAGATACAAGATGTGGTATGGTTTACCAGATGGTATACTGTAAAGCCGCATGCTATACAGTACTGGAAGAGAGTAGGAGTTGTTGTCAGTGGGTAAAAGACATACCCTTGGAAAAGTGTTTACTATGAATAAAAAAGGTCAAATTTCTGAGATAGATAAATAATACCAAATA
Source organism: Caretta caretta (assembly GCF_965140235.1). Lineage (NCBI taxonomy): Eukaryota > Metazoa > Chordata > Testudines > Cheloniidae > Caretta > Caretta caretta. The sequence goes on along the minus strand of NC_134214.1, from coordinate 68,747,035 downwards.
GAAGTATGAAGAATATTATTCTAATAACCATAAAGAAGCTTTTGGAATACTTTGTAGAGTTCAGGGCATCTAATTATTTAAAAAACCCAATAAGCTACAAACACTGACAGTCCAGCAATGGGTAACCAGAACAATATAGAAATTCAAGGCTCTTCATTGTTCAAAAACATTAAAGATGTTAGGCCTGTCACATTGTTGACAAAGGGGAAGCAGTGGCTCAGTATGACAACCAATTCTAAAGGGAACAGGGAGGAAAATTGTAAAAAGAGCGCTGAAGCTACTGTTGGAAACAAGCAAAGAAACAAGAACAGAGGAAGAAGCATGGCATTACGGTAGAACTCATCAGAATGACAGCAATATCAATTTAGGGCTTATTATGCCTCTTTTGGTGCCAAGATATGCTAGGAAGTGGGAAGGAGTCAGAGGTGGTTGGAGGCACTTGATGAAATCATGACACTCATTGAAGTCAATTATCTGTAATCAGTGAATTGAACTGATTGTATTTGGGCACCATGCCCTTCAATATTTCAGAACTAGTAGATCTCACCCTTTCACATTTTGCTTTTTTTCATAGATAGAAAGAGGAAACAAGCTTTCCTGTTTTTTGAACTCCCAGTAGTTTCTCAACTTTAAATGAATTAGTCATTGAACTGAACTAGTTGAATAAACTGAAATGAAGAAAATATTCTGTCTGCACCCACAGAAGAGGCTACACCTCAACAAACACTGGCTCAAGGTGCCTAGATGACTTCCATCAGTTCACTGGTTTTACTTTCTTTAAAACTTCATCTGCAAACATGTAATACTTGATTTAAAAAAAAAAGATATTAAAAGTAATAGTAAGTTTAGGTTTATGCTAAGTTTAACTTATATAGGTTTCATAATTCAATTTTAATTTTAATATGTTTAAATACATTTTTCTTTTTACAATATTTTTTACAAATCTGGTATTTTAGTTATAAACAAAGCAAAAACCCCTTTGATGTGTATATACTCTGCAACAAATATAGGAAGCCAGGTGAAATCCTGGATCCACTGAAATCAATGGGGGGCTGGATTTCATCTCAGGTTTGGAACTTGGATTTTACTCCAAAATAACCACATGCATTGTCAATACAGTACACAAAAGTGCACCACGTAAGCAGGTGAAGAAAATGCAACCGTCATTGCTGTGAGGGTTATGTTGCATCTTTAATGCAAACATACAACGTACAATCTGAAAGTCATTTGAGACCAACTCTTATAGATACAGCTGTGAGCAAGAACGGAGAAAACTCTTGTAGATGGTCTAAATTGACCACTGTTCACTTTCCTCTACACTAATGCACCATTTTGTTCTCACTCCATCATAAAGTAAAAGTTTAAGTGAGCAATCCAGATTTCCAAACCCTTTATATGTATTAGGTTCACTGCAATCATATCAATCTGCAGAGTAATAAAATCCTTCCTGCGTGCTGTATTTGCTGAACAATTCTGTCCCTTTTTAATCAAAGATCAGTTACAGAAGGAAAATGAGTGTTCTGTTTTTCATAGACAGTACAAAACAGATTCCTTCAGCTGGGATAACATTTTTAGATTTAGGAAAACAACAAAACCAATATAGGAGAAATATAAAACCTTTGTAAGAGAGAAAGTAGAGGGTACCTCCCTTCAAAAAAGCCTCCATCCTGAATCCTCTGATCCCAGCAGGCAGACTTTTAACATTTGCACTAAAAGCACAAAAGAGACAACAGCATTATCACTGCGTTCCCTTTAAGAAAGTTCACATCTTTGACAGTTTCCTTCCTTCTTCGACTCTTCAATATATAGACTTACGATACAGCAATAAGAAATGGTCATTGTGTAGCTACTGACTTAAATTCTTATTTTTCTTGTATATTGGATAGACTGAGAATTAGAAACTGTCCGTCAGTTTAAAAGAGTATTGAAATGAACATCTGGAGTGTGAGAGTGGCAGTGGACTCTCCTGTACAGCTTTCAAAACAGCAGATGATGGTTTCAGGAATGAAGCCCAAGGTGGAAAAAAAAAGGATGATTCAAGACATACACTTTGTTTTGAGAAGACTTCTGGAAAGAACAAACAAACAAATGAAGTCCAAATGAACAAAAAAAACACCCTCTTCTAACATATATTTTAAACTAACAGGTGCAATAGAAAACAGAGAAGAAATTATGGAGAGGAAGTGAGATCTCTTTAGGATCTAACCAGCTCTATAGAAGCATCCTCATGACTCTGGAAATTTTCAGGCCAAATAAACTTTCCAGTCCAATTTACTCCGAAGACAAAGGAAAATGTTTCTGCAAACTTTGAAGAAAATTCAAACCACTCAAAAGAATTACAGGTCATTCCAAATTTACTCTGAGTTTTTGACTACGCTTTGTTTTTCTCTCACCGTCTAAAACCAAAGAATCATTATTTGAATTTTCAGAAGCAGCTAAGTGACTTTAGAGGACAGGCCCCTCTGAAAGTCAGTAGGATTCTTGTTCCTAACTCACTGAGGTGCTTTTGAAAAATCTCACCCCTGCCCATTAACTTCTGGTGACTGTGTTGCTCCAAACATTTTTTCCTCCTAATTTTGGTAAAAAATTGAGGGTGAAGGCAAGAAGATTTTTCACTCTCTGAAACAGCTGTGTTACAAAAACAGTTATATAGTAGTATATATGATATGATAGGATTACACATGATAAGAAAAAGTTACTTGAACAGAAATGTAGGATGTGTAAAAACCCAAAAACATGTTGTGAATGGACTTTTGGACTTGTAGGATTTTTTAAAAAACTATTGGGCTGATTTGATTCCTTTCCTTCTATGAGCAGAGAGGATCCAGATAGTAAGCATGGAAGGTTGGAAGAAACTGCAGCTCTGCAAGATATATCCTAGATTTGCAGTGACCTTAGAGGGTTTTTTTTGTTTTTGTTTTTTGCCTTCCTCCACAGCATTTGGGTGACAGAATTACCTGGGTATCTCTCACTTAATTGTTTCCCTGCCATTGCCAGGGCCTCAGGCACTGGTGCGTCTCAGTCCCTCCCATTCTCTGCCTGTCTAGTCTCCTGTGGGCTGTAATACTGTGGTCTGAGTTCGGCTTTTGGGTTTAGTGTGCATGTGCTGGATGGTGTTGGTGGCCTGTGATAGACAGGAGGTCGGGCTAGATGATCTGGTGGTCTCTTGTGCCTTAAACTCTACGACTCTGCCCCATCTCCCATGGTTGCATCACATGGCTCAGATTCCTCATATGAAGAGGGGCGTGGGGGCGTGTGTGGGGGTATTCTCCATGGTACTCATTCTCCTCCACTCACCCCCAGACACACTGGTCATTCTGTTTCAAGCTAATGCTGATGCAGTTAATACTGTCTTATGCAGCTTGGGCCACTGCATGATGACCTCGCTAGTGTACAAGAGGTGCTCTGTGGCAGTCTTTTTAAAAATTTGTTCGATTAAATGATTTATTCTCCTTTTGAGCATGTCTCTTGATGAAGTAAAAAATAACTTCCTAGCAGATTTTTTTTTAATTCTTTAATAAAATAGGGATTGATTTTCATTATTTGATGCACAATTGGAAACCATTAAATTCTACAGTATACCAAGTCAGAAATAAGTATAACTTAATTTAAAGCATCTAATGGAATGATTTAGATACGGGTTACTTTAACAAGCCATTTCATAAATCAATAACATTGTAAAGTGTAAAATAAATTATTACAAATGAAAGCAAGAATAAAGGGACTCCTCTGTCTTAGGAGGGGCAGAACTTGATGAATGAGTCACCTTTGTAGCTTGCTCTGAAAGCAGGTGGGAGACTCTAGAAAAATTTTCATAGGAACAGAAGTGGGTTATTTGTCTAACATGAAGTGACAGTCAATGGAAGCTGAGAACTTAACTTCCATTTGTGTTTTTGAAAATCTGTCCACCATGTTCACAGCCAGTGACTTATTTCAATGAACTATTGATGCCCAGCACTTTTGAAATTCTGGACACTTCTTTAGTGTCCTAAATATGATATGGTTTTGGGAGCCTAACTTTAGACTTCTTAGAAAAACAAAAAAACCAAAACAAAACACAGACACAGACACACACACAAAACCCTTTGTCCTGAGTGCTTATAGCTCCCTAGCTCACAGCTGAGGCAATGTGCTGGCTATCAAACCTGGATATAATTTGTAGGCATTGCTACCTACCCAAGCTGTACGAAAGAAGACAAATAATAGTTCCCTAAAAAATGGGAAATTGTGCATTTGACAGGAATAAGCAAACTTGTTCAGAGGAGGTAAGAACTGACCCAAAGCTCAGTGCCAAACTCAAGTGTTTGAGTTTAAACTGTTAAACTACCCCTAAGGTGGATACATTTTCCCTAATAAAGTTTAGATAAATCCTGATAATTTATTAACAAAGTGCCTAGATGTCTCCTCCCCCAAAGTAAATAAAGTAGAAATGTACTTATTTCCGTAAATGATTGTTTTTTAACTTGACAGCTAACCAATTAAAATGCTAGAATAATGCTTCAAAAAATGTACTGTATGTGACAAGTACACTTTACTTTTAATAATTGCTTATACTGCATTGCACATACTCATGAATGTTTTCTACTGTATTTTGTAGAAGTAAAAGTGTCTTAGAGGGAATCCCAGTGCCCATGGAAAGCCCCATTGGATGAGACTCTAGGAAGTGCAGAGGTCTGACAGTTTTCCTTGAAGAATAGGTGCTTTAGTAATCTCAAAGCAGCACTTTGTCATAATATTTCCTGGAAAAGGTGGCAAAGCCACTATTTTGTGTATATAAATTACTTTGCACACAGATTAGTGAAGTGTGAGTGAAAGAAGTTCTACTCAGACTACATTCAGTGGAACATTGTTCTGGAAAGAAAGCCAGCAGAAGAGAATTCAGTCTCCAGCTATTAATGGGAGTTAAGCAGGTGGGAAGTAGGGGTTTCTGTTCTAAAAAGAGCCCTGTCATAAATATAAAGGGAAGGGTAAACCCCTTTGAAATCCCTCCTGGCCAGGGGAAAGCTCCTTTCACCTGTAAAGGGTTAAGAAGCTAAAGGTAACCTCGCTGGCACCTGACCAAAATGACCAATGAGGAGACAAGATACTTTCAAAAGCTGGGAGGAGGGAGAGAAACAAAGGGTCTCGGTTTGTCTATATGCTGGTTTCTGCCGGGGATAGACCAGGAATGGAGTCTTAGAACTTTTAGTAAATAATCTAGCTAGGTATGTGTTAGATTATGATTTCTTTAAATGGCTGAGAAAAGAATTGTGCTGAATAGAATAACTATTTCTGTCTGTGTATCTTTTTTGTAACTTAAGGTTTTGCCTAGAGGGGTTCTCTATGTTTTGAATCTAACTACCCTGTAAGGTATATACCATCCTGATTTTACAGAGGTGATTTCTATTTACTTCTATTTTTATTAAAAGTCTTCTTGTAAGAAAACTGAATGCTTTTTCATTGTTCTCAGATCCAAGGTTTTGGGTCTGTGGTCACCTATGCAAATTGGTGAGGCTTTTTATCCAACATTTCCCAGGAAAGGGGGGGTGCAAGTGTTGGGAGGATTGTTCATTGTTCTTAAGATCCAAGGGTCTGGGTCTCTAGTCACCTAGGCAAATTGGTGAGGCTTTTTACCAAACCTTGTCCAGGAAGTGGGGTGCAAGGTTTTGGGAAGTATTTTGGGGGGAAGGACGCGTCCAAACAGCTCTTCCCCAGTAACCACTATTAGTTTGGTGGTGGTAGCGGCCAGTCCAAGGACAACGGGTGGAATATTTTGTACCTTGGGGAAGTTTTGACCTAAGCTGGTAAAGATAAGCTTAGGAGGTTTTTTATGCAGGTCCCCACATCTGTACCCTAGAGTTCAGAGTGGGGGAGGAACCTTGACAAGCCCTGTCAGTGGAATGGTTTTGTACTTGTCACCTAACCAACTTTTCTAAAAAAAACAAAACAAAAAACCCGTCGTGTCTTCTGCCCTCAGCAAAACTAAACATGAAGAATTTTATAACATGGAGTTAATCCAGGAGAAATACCTTTAAATTCTTGAAGTTCTAATTTGTACTTTGAGGAATTTTTAACAGATTTTTTTTCTGCACTGCACTTTTTAAATTTAGCTACAGTGAGGGTTTGCCTGCACAGGTCTCTTCACCAGATTGGGGCCTTTATTTATTAGTGGACTTTGAGATTTAATAACTTGCTTTCTGAGTTTACACTCTCAGTAGCAAATCTGATATTTGAAGATAACTAATATTCTACTCAACATTTTAACTTTTGTTCAGATATTAATTAAGGATTAGAACTTGCTCATTAAAAAAAATAAGATCAGGAGCTAAACTCCATAGTCCCTTGCTACTGAACAGGCTTACTGCCATCTAGACAACAATTTGAAAGTGAAGAGTTTTCAGTACCTAGATATAATTCATACTAAACCAATGACTGGGTGTTGATAAGATATGTGTTTTCCCCTCAATATGGAATTACATAGTAAACCCCTGATTTTACAACACACCTGTGAGAAGTGGATAGTATGGATAGTATTGGTATACATCATTGAATACATTATAAAATTGTATGGATAGAAATTGACAAGACTCATTGCTAATAAATTGTATTTCAGAGTGGCCAAGTTACATGTATCCCATGTTCTGAAACACAACAGGTTATGTTAAACCCTTAGACCCTGATACAAACCCTTATGCCTAGTCCAACTGAAGTCAAATTTACATATTTGTTTAAATTAATGGGTCTGTGCGTACTTGCAGTATTGGAGCCTAACAGTTTAATATATACAGCCATATTACAAAGAAAGGGGGATGTTACCTCGGAAATGGTAATATGATTTATTAACAATAAGTCTCCTGTATTCTGAACTGGAATACAAACAACATTTTCTTCATGGACACAACATGCATACTGTCCATAGTGAAACTATTGATTGCTCTACTCTCATTTCACAGTAAGTCGTGTTAGTAATACCATTTTTAGACTAAAACCGTATAATCTTATACAAGCAGCAGCATTTGCACACCTCTTGTGTTTGTCCTAGATCATCTTCCAACTTTGAAATGTATCTACTTAATATAATTAACCCAAGTGTTTTTAAAAAAAGAGTTTGATAAAGCTAAGATACTTTAACTGTTTCCAGCAACTAAACTACTCTAGCTGTTTCCAGCATGGTACAATCAGCAGTGATCATTATCATTATATTCAGCCTTCCTGTGCTTTAAAAATAATTGTGCTTTTTTAACATTGAAAAGAAGACAGTTCTTCTTCAACCAATCTTGAATGCCATCAACGTCAATTTTAAGAATTTCCTTCAAGTCCTGTATTTTTCCTGGTGTGTTAGGTATAATTTGCATTCACAAAGAGGTTATTCTCTGCATGTCTTTAATAAACAGTACATACAAAAGCAAACAACACATAGAGACCTTTAGTAAACTCATTTTGATCTCCCTAAAACCAGGCCTTAAAGCAGAAACTTTTCTTCTCTGATCGCTGTGACGGTTTCCAAAGCATTTCACTAAATCCCCAGTATCTGTTTTAAAAGTGGTAATTCTTCTTGTGCTTATTTCTAATACATACCATTTAGCAACATGAGAAGTTACATAATCCCCCTCCCCAAGATTTCCAGAAGGTTCACAAGAGTATTAACGCATCAGGACAGCATAGAGGACAAGTCAAATGTTCTATGAAGTGAGAGTGTTTGTTGACTGTGATTACTCGTCTGAAGAGCAAAAGGGATCGAGATACTTTGGCCTCAGAAGAAAGATTTAAAAGGAAAAGGTACCAGGCGTATTAATCCCTACTCAACACGGGGCTGACTGAGTCACAAACCTTACCCTGGATTAATGGTCAGCTCAGCCCACGCTGAGGAGGCCAATAGTTAGAATTCCCCCAAAGGAAAGGCAGCAGCTGGAGGACAATTGAATGGAAGTTGAGATAAAGCACAGAGGAGATTTAGATATATCCTGCTTCAAAGAAACAGACTTCCGCAGTATGAGCAACAATGCCAGGCCCAGACCCCACCCTCCTACAAGTGGCCGTATAATATCACATATCTGCCTTGACCTCATCAGAACCTGTGGTAACAGTGAGTAAGACTGTTAATGGCTCAGAAGCATATACTAAGCACTCATCCCTGATTCAGCTCCTTTCCCCCACACTGGGTGCCTTAAACCACCTCATTACACAGTCAGCATGCCGGAAGGAATGCCTCGCTCTCCATAGCGTGCACAGCACACAAGGTCAGTAGATCCTTTCAATCGGACAACATTTCCAGCTTGAAAAAAAGTGAGTAAAATCAGTCCATTGCCTCAGGTGGAAAGGGACAGGGATTAAGAAAGGGGAAAAGGAGAGTCACAATGGGAAAAACTGTCTCAATCAACAAACCTGCTTGGAAAACACAGAGGAATATGAAAGGGCAAGCAGATTCTACCTATAAGTAGGTCAGCCTCAGGCAAAGGCAGATTAACAGAGGGAAACAATCAATGATCTCAAAAAAGGAACTGCAAAATAAAGTCACTTGCTCCCTGGGATACAGATTTATGGCAAAATTCAAATCTTAAATTTGCCACTAAAGTGCAGAGATGACACAGGGCAAAGAGTGTTTTCCAAAGACAACCAAAGCTACTGTAATACTTTTCAATAACAGAGGGAAGAGAGACATCTAGTTGCTAAAGAGAAACTAGCAGGACACAGCTTAAATAATTGACACAACAATTTAACAAAAACCCAAAGTGTTAAGGGACTGAATGACCTATGGGAAAAAATTGAAATCATCTGAAAACAAAAGTCCACATCACAACAAACACAATCACAAAAACTGAAAAGGAGCTGCATAGGGCATGCACCCTCAGAATAAATCTGAGGTTGGGGAAAATGGAGTAACATAAATTCTAAGTCTAAAATCATCAGCTCAGTATTACACAAACTCATACTTCTCACTAGTCCCAGTCTTTCCTCTATTCTTTCCTCCAGTACAGAAATTCAGCCTATTTGCTCCTACAAAACAAATAAATCTAAGATAGCAAAATTTCCCCCAAAATATATTACTTTAATTCCTCTACCTGGTGGGCCATAGCGTAATTGCTGCAGAGTGTCAGAATCCACAGGCACCTGCACCGGATTGATGGACAGTAACATTTGCTAAGTGCTTAGGATGGAGATGTTCAGTTTGCAAATGGTCACAGATCTGTGATGCTATTTATCAAGTACTCAAAAAAGAAGTTGTCTACCCTGGAAAACTTTTTATCAAAAGTAATGTGGCCTAAAAATAACTGGGCTAGGAAACAAGAGAAGTAAAAAAGACTTGTTACAGAATATATCTGTACTCAAGAAGTTTATTTGCAGAATATACAAGAAAACATGCATGCCATAGGATTCTGGGTTTTTTTTTTTTACAAGTTTTTATACTGTGCACCATACTTTACGTTACTTCTCACTACATACATGCTGCAGATAATTTAAAATAAAATCATATTTTTAATGACAAGATAGACATGTTCTTAGCAAACTCAAAAGTTGACTATAGCTTTAATATTTGTATATAAAACGGGAAGGGAGGCTGCATGAATCGCTATGAGTTAGTTCTCTTATTCTACCACCGAGTTGGGGTTCTGTTCCCCATCTCTGCCATTGATGGGCTCTGTGACCTTGGGTAAGGAACTTTACTTTTCTATGTCTCACTCTTTTCATGTACAATAGGGAAGAATAGTTCCTGTCCTCACAGATGTGTTGTGAAGCCTAGTTCATGCATGTTTACAAAGCATTTTGAGATCTTCAGAGGAAAGGATCCAGATCTGAATTTTAAGAGTCAGTCCCATATCCTATTACAAATATTTAATGTCCTTTGAGATCCTTAATAGATATAAGTACCTTTCTATACAAACAGTTTTCTTGGCATATATGTATATATATGGCAAAAAAAACCCCACCCTGTTTGTATATATAATAGATGGAACAGTTCAGTGAGTGAACTAAAACACTTTTGATAGCTGTAGTGTTACACAGAAGCATATAGCATCTTCAGCAGATCAGCCCTAGTTGGTTCCTGAAGCTCAAGGTTTTGAGTGTTAATATATTTACTTTCAAACTGTCTATTTTGAACTGGTGTGTAATGTACAGACCAAGAGCTGCAAAATACAAAATACAAAAATCCTTCTCTGGCCACCAAAGCCTAAACTGTTGCAGGAATCACTGATGCCATGGTAACCCCATTTTTCATAAACAATGAATCATACATAAAGGTAGACTATCTGTGACTAAGCCAGTGTACTATGCCAATCAGACGATGTGCAGCCAACCATAAAACCTATTCTGTGATATGTGCAACAAAACCAATCCAGACTATACTGCTTTTCAGCACATGCTGCCATGTGACCAACTGAACTGTGCATACTCTTAATATTTCCTCAGTGTATGACAGAATAATTCAGGTGTGACTCTTGCATTTTGCCATACATGGAGTTCTTGTTTTGCCTTTAATACAATTCAACAAGTGCTGCAATAATATTGAACTTTCCTTCTGCTGGTGAGCTGTTTGTTTAATATCTAATTAGTTAATTGCATGCATAGCAAGAGGTTGATCTGGCTCCTTGAAACTTGTTTAACAGTGAAACTTGAACTGCCAGCCAAAACTGCCTTAACAAACCCTACTAATGCCATCATTATAGTCTGCTGTTTACAGTGCTGAAAGCAAATGGGCAGCTCAAAAACCATGGCATGAAAAGCAATTTTCTTCACAAAAAATTGATGTAAAATATTACATGGAAACATCATGTGCAGCACCAGGGAAACTGTTCTTTGACTGAAAATGTTTGAAATGCTCATTTGCTTTGACTGAATGATGGAAACATCCACAGATCTTCCAAAAAAAAGGAAAGATACTGATCATGGCCTGTGAAGATGCGCATTCAAAGAGTTTAATAAAGATGTAGTGTATTTATCTGAGCAGCAGTGGATGTTCCAAAACCCCAACCTCCAAATTGCCTTTCAGAGATTGTAAGAGCACTTTGTGGTAAGGAAACAAATTTTTATTTGAACAGTTTCATAGATCTGCTGGTTCATCATGTGTGTTTCAACGACTTCCAGTCTATGCCTTTCGGGTAATACTTGACCAACATCCAGTGACATACAACACTTTGGGTTGTATCTACACTACGAAATTAGGTCGATTTTATACAGTCGATTGTGTATGTCCCCACTAAGCGCATTAAGTCTGCGGAGTGTGTCCTCAGTACGGTAGCTAGCATCGACTCACGGAGTGGTGCACTGTGGGTAGCTATCCCACAGTCCCCGCAGTCTTTGCTGCCCATTGGAATTCTGGGTTAAGCTCCCAATACTTGATGGGGCAAAAACGTTGACGCGGGTGGTTTGGGGTACATGTCATCAGACTCCCCTCTCTCCCTCCATGAAAGCAACGGCAGACAATCTTTTTGTGCCTTTTTTCCTGGGTTACCCATGCAGATGCCATAGCACAGCAAGCATGGAGTCCACTTAGTTCACCGCTGCTGTTGTGAGCATTGTAAACACCTAATGCATTATCCTACAGTATGTGCGGAACCTGGCTAGGAGCCACCAGCATGAGGACGATTGTGAGGAGGACATGGACACAGATGTTCCTGAAAGCATGGGATGTGGCAATTGGGACATCATGGTGTAGTAGGGCAGGTTGATACAGTGGAACGCTGATTCTGGGCCTGGCAAACCAACACAGACTGGTGGGACCATATAGTGTTGCAGGTATGGGATGATTCCCAGTGGCTGCGAAACTTTCGCATATGTAAGGCCACTTTCCTGGTACTTTGTGAATTGCTTTCCCCTGCCCTGAAGCACAGAAATACCGAGATGAGAGCTGTCCTGACAGTTGAGAAGAGAGTGGTGATAGCCCTGTGGAAGCTTGCAAGGCCTGATTGTTACCGGTCAGTCGGGAATCAATCTGGAGTGGGCAAATCTACTGTGGAGGCTGCTGTGATCCAAGTAGCCAGTGCAATCACTGACCTTCTGCTAACAAGAGTAGTGACTCTGGGAAATGTGCAGGTCATACTGGATGGCTTTGCTGCACTGGGTTTCCCTAACTGGGGTGGGGTGATAGACAGAACGCATATCCCTATCTTGGCACTGGACCACCTTGCCAACCAGTACATAAACCGCAAGGGGTACTTCTCAATGGTGCTGCAAGCACTGGTGGATCACAAGGGACGTTTCACTGACATCAATGTGGGATGGCTAGGAAAGGTGCATGACGCTCGCATCTTTATGAACTCAGGGCTGTTCAAACAGTTGCAAAAAGGGACTTACTTCCCAGACCAGAAAATTACCATTGGGGATGTTGTAAAGCCAATAGTTATCCTTGTGGACCCAGTCTACCCCTTGCTCCTATGGCTCATGAAGCCATACACAGGCAGCCTGGACAGTAGTAAGGAGCAGTTCAACTATAGGCTACGCAAGTGCAGAATGGTGGTAGAATGTACCTTTGGACATTTAGAAGCTCGCTGGTGCTGTTTGCTGACTAGGTTAGACCTCAGTGCAACCAACATTCCCATTGTTATTCCTGCTTGCTGTGTGCTCCATAATATCTAGGAGAGAAAGGGGGAGACTTATGGCGGGGTGGGAGGTTGAGGCAAATCACCTGGCAGACGATTTTAAGCAGCCGAACACCAGGGCAATTAGAAGAGTACAGCTAGGCATGCTGCGCATCAGAGAGGCTTTGAAAAGCAGTTTCATGACTGGCCAGGCTACGGTGTGACAGTGGTGTTTGTTTCTCCTTGATGCAAACCCACCCACTTTGTTGATTTTAATTCCCTGTAAGCCAACCACCATCCCCAGTTCGATCACTTCTGGCAAAGGAAATAAAGTCATTATTGTTTTGAAACCACGAATTCTTTCTTTATTAATTGAAAAAAAAATGTGAGATAACTGACAAGGTAGCCCTGGTTGGGTGGGGGAGAAGGGCAGGACAAGGCCACATTTTTGATTTGTAGCTACAGTACAAATCAAAACTGTTTGAAGACAGCCTTCTGTTGCTTGGGCCATCCTCTGGAGTGGAGTGGCTCGGTGCTCCAAGGGTCATCATCCCCGCATTTTTCGGCGTCTGGGTGAGGAGGATATGGAACTTGGGGAGGAGGGCAAGCAGTTATACAGTGGATGCAGTGGCAGTCTATGCTCTTGTTGTCTTTCCCGCAGCTCCACAAGATGCCTGAGCATGTCCGTTTGCTCCCCCATTAGCCTCAGCATCGCCTCCTGCCTCTTCTCATCACGCTCACTTAATGCTTTCCTGGCCTCTGTCACTGTATGCCTCCATGCAATCAGCTGTGCCCTATCAGTGCGGGAGGATTGCATTAGCTCGGAAAACATGTCATTGCAAGTACTTAATTTTCACCTTCTAGTCTAAAATAACCTCAGGGATGGAGATGATAGGGGGAGCATAGAAACTCCTATGCACCTGCAGGGGGATAAAAAGGGAGAGTAGAATTTAGAAAGATACATTTCTGAAAACAAAAGGGAGACTCTTTCACAGCAGATCAAGCAATTCACAGCAGACAGCACATGTGCTTTAGGTACAAGGTCGCATTTTGCCTTTTTTATTGAGTACCTGCCGGTATGGTGACACATCACACACGGCTGGGCAACAGAATTCGGTTTCCAAGCAGCCATGGTAAGACAAAGAGTACACGGGTTTGGCTTCTAATGCCTTCATAACATGTGGGAATGTTTTCAACTGCAGCACCCTCCTTTCCCATAGTAAGCAATGCCGATTGGGTTTGCCAGTTAAAAGGAGGGGCTGCGGTTTTTGGGTGGATGTGCAGCACACCCCTCCCCCCACCCCACCGCATGGCTATTCTCTGGGATGATCCCTTTTAGCCAAGCGCAAACAGCCCAGCATGAATGGGGTCCTTTTACTGTTCCCTTACAAAAATTCCCCTATTTCAACCAGGTGACTGTGAATGATACCCCTCTCCTGAGGCTAACACAGAAAGATAAAGACTGAATGTTGCTTGAATGTGACCAAAACCCAGGACCACTTGCTGCCATGCTTTGTGCTGCAATGATTCCAGACTACTTGCTACTGGTTTGGCGTGGTAAAGTGTCCTACCGTGGAGGACGAAATAAGGCAGCCCTCCCCAGAAACCTTCTGCAAAGGCTTTCAGAGTACCTCCAGGAAAGCTTCATGGAGATGTCCCTGGAGGATTCCCTAGACACGTTAACAGACTTTTCCAGTAACTGTACTGGCCGTGAATGCATCCCGATTCTTCAGGGTAAATCAAACATTTAACACTATTGTTTTTAAACCCTGTAGTGTAGTTACAAATGTGCACTCACCAGAGGTGCTGTCTCCCACTTCAGGGTCCGGGAATCTGCCTTGGGAGGGTATTGGCTCCAGGGTGATGAAAAGGTCCTGGCTGCTGAGGAGAATGGATTCTCTGCTTGCCTGCTGCACATTCTCCTCCTCCTCTTCCTCATCCACAAAATCCTCCTCCCTGTTGCATGAGACTCCCCCCTTGCAGGTGTCCACGGACAGTGGTGGGGTAGTGGTAGGGTCCCCCCTCTAGAATGCCATGAAGTTGATCATAGAAGTGACGTGTATGGGGCTCTGATCCGGAGCGAATGTTTGCTTCCTTTGTCTTTTGGTAGGCTTGCCTGAGCTCCTTAATTTTCACGCAGCACTGCTGTGTGTCCCTGTTGTAGCCTCGCTCCAACACGCCCTGTGCAATTTTGGCATGTATAGTAGCATTTCTTCTTTTTGATCAGAGTTTGGCCTGCACAGATTCTTCTCCCCATACAGCAATCAAATTCAGTGTCGCCCATTCGATCCATGCTGGAGCTTGTTTGTGATTCTGGGACTGCATGGTCACCTGTGCTGCTGAGCTTGCCACGCTGACCAAACAGGAAATGAAATTCAAAATTTCCTGGGGCTTTTCCTGTGTACCTGGCTAGTGCATCAGAATTGAAAGTGCTGTCCAGAGTGGTCACATTGGAGCACTCTGGGATAGCTCCCAGAGGCCAGTACCATTGAATTGCATCTGCACTACCCCAAATTTGACCCAGCAAGGTCGATTTTAGCGCTACACCCCTCGCCGGGGAGGAGTACAGCAGTCCATTTTAAGAGCCCTTTAGGTCAACGGAATGGGGTTGGTTGTGTAGACGCATTGCTTATAAAATAGACCCAACGTGGCTAAACTCGACCTAACCTCGTAGTGTAGACCAGGGCTTTGTGACCTTTCATTATGGTTAGATTTTCTGCTGCTCATCATTTCTTTGTGCAGTGAGGACCAATGTATTCTCAAAGGATTTATCATGCATGATCTATATTGTTACAGGCACAATTATCAGCAGTGAAGTCCATCATACCAGTCTTGACCAAGTCTTAATTTGATCAGGTACTTCTCCCTAGGAGTCAAATATAAAAATACCACATAGTGTGGCCAAAACCATATAACATTTCAATAACAAGAGTCCAGACATATGGGGCTAGATTGTTGCCAACCCCAGCAGTGCATGTGGACTAAAGACTCAAAGAGACTCTCCCATGCTCTTCAGGACAATCACAATGTGACTGGGAAGGTTAAGACCATGTCCTATCTCTCTTAATTTGCCATAGTTACTGGCAGGGTGACTAGCATGTCAGCCAGTAGGGAATAGAGGCCTGTTGCCCTGCCTGTCTCCTACTTGTAGTGGAGGCTACCAGTTTCTTTGACTGTCCAACTAGTCCACTCTGTGGGTGTGGTGCTGCTCTATGGCAGTTAGAGAAAGAACATGATGTTGGAATAGTTCTGGTGCAGTTTTGATGTTGTGCACAGTGGGTTGTCACAAAACAGCATCAAATGTGGACTGAAGAAAAAATGAGATACGAGTTTTGAAAAATGAAGGGAGTGGGGAAAGTAGAGGGGGGGAAGATGATCTGACAACAAAGACCAATCTTGGCTTCGCGGATGGTGGCCACTTAGATAGCACTTTATAGCCACAAAATTTTGCACAAGCACTAACCAATTTAACCTTGCATCTCCCTTGTGACTTAAAAGAGCTGCAAGGAGCTAAACCCATAGCTCTAGCTGGACTTATTTCTTGTTCTGACAAGGCCACAAGAGAGCAGTATGCCAGGGAGGGAGGAGGATCTGAAGCTTGAGAAGGAAAGGGCTTGTGTAGGACTCTTTCCTACAGCAAATCCCACCCTTCCTGCCTCCTCTCCTATCCCAGATGTCCCCCTCAATGAGATGCTCTTCCACATGCTGATAGAACCCATCCTGTATCGTAGCCCTAGAGAAAGGAGGAGCAGGTATAGTATGTCTACAAGAGAGGCTGAGGATGTGGCCTGCTGGAATGGAATCTAAAAGTCATTTCATGGTGAAAAGCAAGGAAGAGAAGCTGGTTACCTGCCCATAAGTGGAGGTACATTTCGTTAAATAACCCTGAAGAACTATACTGAAATGAGGAATGGACCATACTGTAGGAATTTTTCCTTCTGCCCTAGCAAGGGCCGAGAGTGAGTACACTTCTTAAGGTCCTAAGGACATAAAAACCACAGAGGAAGTAGTGGAAGAGCCAGGATTTCATTTAGGAATTCCTGGCCCCCAGACTTGCAGCTATACATCACTTCTCTCCCCCACACTCACTGCCTCCAGAATTAAGTGCCTGAAAGAGTTAAAGAAGATAACAGTCATCTATGCTGCTTTGTTATTCTATGCTTAATGGAATATCTGTGTTGTTGGAAAAGGTTCTTCTGCACAATCTAATATGATTGCTGTAGTTGTCTCTTTGTTTGTTTGCTGCGAGTTATTGTTTTCCTTGGCTTTCATTTCTGAACCATTTCCCTGGTCTGCTGGGCAAGCGGATGCTGCTGAACTGTTTTTATGAGCTTGTAAATGATTGGGGAGCTGTTGCTCTAACATAAGAGCAGGGCTGATGAGAGGGAGGTGGAAGGGGGAACAACTTTACTGGAGCCCCAAGCTCAGCGTGGGCCCGGGACCCTAAGCTCGTGGGGGAGGGCGGAACCCCCTGAAATGTCTGCAATGTCTGTGTCAATAAAATGAAATGGGAATGGATGGGTCCCCAGGGAACATGATGTACCAGGGCTCCGAATGGGGCTGCATAAGAAATTGTGTGTGCAAGAGAGAAATGGGCCATGAAGCACTGTGTAAAATATACACTGCAACAGCATACGACAGTCTGAGTGTGACCAAAACCCAAGAGACCGCAGGAGTGCTAGGAAACAGGTGTGGATTTTAGGAAAACAGGCCAGTCGGCAACTGAACGAGGGCAAATGGATTGTGACCCCACCAAAGAGTCATTCAAGGCTGCTCATCTTATCAAATAAGGTACCTGGAAAGTTGCATCACAAAGAGGTGATGGTAAAAATTTGCCATTTTTTTTTCCTCCCTGACATGAACAAATTGGTGAAATCAGCATAAAATTATGAAATGTTTCAGTGTTGTCAAATCTGAATTTTTTTGCCAAACATTTTTGGATGAAAAATTTAACATTACTCAGCCTGTGAAAGGTGCAAGGGAAAGGGAATTTCTGGGGGACACGCCATCTGTCCATTCCAGAGAAGAGCATCCATCTCCAGACCCCTATGTACCAGGCATCCACCCTCTCCTTTCCAGGGATTTTTTCCCCAATAGAATCACTTAGGTACCAGCAAAGAGAAATTAATTTTGCTGTAGGCAGCATCTTCAGCCCTTCCTAAGGGGAGAAAGAAAGTGGTAGAAGCTTCACCTTCCTTTCTTTCTGCTCCTAACTCCCTTATCAGTCCTCCATGGGAAAGCACAGATGCAAGAATTTCTCCCTCTCACACAAAAGCAGAGTTTCAGGAGAGCTGTTTCCCCAGCCACAATGGCCAGCATCAAGCTGATCCTGTCTGAACTGAGGTTCTGTCAGTTATGCTTCATCCAGGCCACAGTATTGGCTTGGCACTGGGAAAGCAGAGAATGTGAAGTCAGTGTAAAACAAAGTATTATCTGCATATTGATGGCACCGCAGGAAAAACTGACTCTATCCACCCATAAGCCTTATGTACACACTGAACAGGATGAGTAACAGAATGGAGTCTGGTACTGTTTCACACTGGAGAACCTTTTAGGCACAGACATCATTACCCAACTCTATCTCCTCACAGAGGAAAAATAATCTATCTATTATTCCTTGTAGGTTACGGAGCCATGTCAGCAAGTCCTCATGGCCCACAGTATTATAAGTAACTGTGTGAGATCTAACTGGATTAGCATGTTTATTTGGTCTGTGGTCCATACCCTCCTGCAGAGTTATTGGTCACTACTATATGATGTAATAGGGCCAGCCAGCATTAATGAATTTAAAGCAAAAATGGATTGTACATTTAGAATCCACACAGCTAGGGCATGTCTAATGAATAGCAAGATGCACCTGCTATAAGGCAGCAGAATGGGCTAAATGCACTACTAGCTCTTTCCATCCATAAATTATATGTTTGCAAATAATATTTCACAGTTGGCAATTGGAAGAGTGGTGGCTCAATTCATTTCACTGGCAGAGCACAAAAGGTTTTATCTGTCAACAAATGGGTTTCATGATCCATCATTAACACATGATTGATTGGCCCAGCACACTGGCAGAGTAATTTTTTAAAATGCATTTTCACTCCAGAATGTGCTTCAAGAGCCATCATGCCCACTGATTCATTGGAACAGGGGCATATTGGCAGAGGGCAGAATGTTCCCTTGAATTCATTGCTGGTCAGTGTCAGAGTATTCAGGAGACAGGTATTGGACCATGTTGCAGTTCTGCTCATTACATCTGTTTCCATTGTGCTGCATGCTGTCACCCCTCTTATCTGTCAGGAAAAAATAATCAGCTTCCTAGTAATACATAAACCACTTTCTCTTCAGACGTGGACAATTGTATCAGCTACTTCTAATACATTAACTAAAATATACCTCTTTACAGCTCTTCTGCATTTCTCTATGCAATAAAGAATAGATACACTCAAACACAAGAGAAATATGCTAACTTACTGTGACAGATGGGACTCCATCTGTCAAGGTTTCATGTTTGACAGAGATTGGAAATTGTAGCTAATGTGGAAATATTCAGGTACTGGCCCTTTAAATGAATGTCCCAGGGAGAGAGAGAATGACAACTTGCTTAAGGTAAGACCCTGAGCCAAGCAATTGGAAGCCTAATTAGGATCCAAAAGGATTGCAGCCAGAAAAGACAGATGTCTGAGAGGGGTGGCAGTGGGGCAAAAGAGGTTAGTTTTGACTAGGACAGAACTGATATACAAATGACCTTTACCATCTGCCAGGAAAGTATATGCATGGTTAGTAGATACCTCTGTACATTCAAAGAAGCTTTTGATATTAACCTAGGAAGAGACAAGGATTGATGTCACCTGGTTTAATCAAAAAACACCTCTCCAGAGATGAAGGATGGTCCAGTGGTTGAGCAGCTAGCCTTTGACTCAGGAAACCTGGGATCAATCCCTTACTTTGTGAAGGATACTTATGTGACTGTGACAGGGTTGGGACTCACCAGCGCAGCGTCTCCTGTTGGCACCTCTGGGTATTAGCTCAGTCCATGTGGAGCACCCTCCACTGGTGGTGTCCCATCCATCTCTCGCCCTCTGTTGGCATCTGGACCCAGGTTGCTCCCTTCTCGCAGCGTCCTCTTCAGGACACTGCCCTCCGGCAGTGCCCCCTAGTCCAAGCTCATCCCCTTCCGGAGGTGGTTTTATCAGCAGTTCTTCTCTTTGCCCCAGCCACAATGGCCAACCACACTCCAAAGTCTAACCCCTTTTGGCAGGTCTGGTGCAGTCCATGATGGCCACTCCTAATGGCCAGGTGTAAGTGCAAGGGGGAAGGAGGGGACCCAGGCCCACGCTCTACTCTGGGTCCCGACCCAGGGACCCTTTGGTGGCAGCCTTCCTGCCTGCCCTCCTTCTCTCCCTTTCTCCGTCTCTCTCCCTGGGCCATTTCCCCTTCGGCCCCTTTGCATGGGCTAGGCCCTTTCCTCAGGGCCTGCAGCCTGGCAGGTACCATGCTGGAGTTCCCTTCTCCTCCTTGCATCTGCCCAGTACTGTGCTGTTCCTGGTGCTAGTCTCCTCACGCAGGAGACAGACCCTCACCCTTTGAAGGCCTGGGAGAGAGATTCCCTGCCTCTCGCCTGGGCAGCCTTTATATAGGGCCTAGCCTGGCCCTGATTGGCTGCCTCTTGCTCAGCCTTGATTGGCTCCCTGCAGGCCCTCTCTGATTGGCTGCCTGTCTGCACAGCCGCTCTGACCTGCTGTAGCCCAATCTGGCCTGGGGGTGGGACACTGCCCCACCACAGTGACCTTGGCCAAATCACTTAGTTTCTTTTTGCCTCAGTACCCCAGAGTAAAATGGGAACAACACTACCTACCTGCCTGAGCAGCGTGTGGTGAGGATAGACATACTAAATAGTGTGAGACTCTCAGATACTGTTAGGAGGACAAATAAATACCTAGGAGGGAGAGCTAGATATAATACTGAATGCATCTGGAGAAACATAATGGCTGTTGTATTGGGGAAGATGAGCGCACCTGAGCAAATATTAATTTTAACTCAAAGACAAGACAAAACAGGGGACTTGACAAACTCACTCCTACTTACTGCAAAAAATTCAATGACTAAAACTGAAAGATCAGCAGTGTTGATAGAGGGCACCTGATTCCTGAGAGACTGGGAGGTGAACTTCTGACTGACTTTAATGCTGACAAGATACAAAGGGCAAAAGCAGCTGATGGACTAAGTTGACCATCAGCACTTAAGATGTACAGTGAGTGAATACAAGATTGGTCATTAAGCCATTGCTCAGTTTGAAGGGAAGTCAACATGAGGGCTGAAGTGGACATGAAGCACAGGAAAAAGGAAGAGCTGAACACAAAGGAGCTTTGAAATGTTTTGATGCTGATTATCCCAGAGCTACAAGTGTTCAGATGTGGTCCTAACAAGGAAAAATGCAAAAGTAACATTACCTTTTTCTATATGTTCCATCAAAAAACTAAAATAACATCACTTTGCTCCACGGTTTTAAGTGAAATTCATTTTTTCACCAAGTGGAATAGACTTTGCCCTCCTAAAACATGTGAGGAAAGACTGGTAAATAGATAAAAGCAGCAGAAGGGGCTGAACGTTTGCATGCAGCTGCTTGTGGAAGTGCTGTGCTGAAATCCCTGTGATTCAGTGTATTAGCTGCACTTTGCTTTTGGAATCCATAACAGGGTGGCTCACCCTCCTGAAGAGGATCAGGGCGACTGCCCTATAATGAGCAGCAGGAGGCTGTAATGAAGTGGGGGAAATGTGCCGGGATCAGAGACCACTAAAAGCAACCAGGCTTTAGCAGAGAGCCCAGGGAGTTGGGACTGACACTCCAGCCAGGTAGGGCCTGGGAATGGCCTGCCAAAGGAGGAAAGGCCCAGGCAGAAAGGCAGAGGAGGAGGAGGAGAAACTTTTGTTTGTGCAGACTTTTGGATGGACTTGAAAACTGTATTTTGAAGGTTTGTTAATTTAATAAAGTAGAACCTGGGAAGGGATGCGAATGGACAAAAGAGGTTTTTTGAGTTTTGTGAGCAGTTCAAGAGGGAAACTGAGCAGGCTACCTGCAATGTAACCCTAGGCCATGAAGGGGCAAAGGGAGAGTGGCCAGCCCACTAAAGCCTTTGATAGACCTGCTCAAAACTGTACATACTTGTCAATAAAAGAAACAAGTTATTGAATTCCTAGACTACCAACTCATTTGCCACAAATGAAACGGTAATCCACCTCCATAGTCCAAAGCTTTCCTGACCACTTAGAAGCTCTGGTAGTTGTTTTGTTTTAGATGTAGAAGAGGAGACACTACTGCTTATTTTCCCATCTACGTAGTACTGAAGAATAAGATGTACAGACCCAACCCACACTCTTGATCAGCAGTAAAGAGTGAAAAACACCAATTATTTTGGATTTTTAAGGAAGCTTCTGGTAACAGTGAGTGAAAATTTCTCAAACAATTGCTATGAAATGTGACAAAATTAGGCAAGAGTGCTACCAGGCATTAGGAAGAGAAACCCATACATTTTCCTCGTCTGTATGTATTTTCACTCGTAAGATGTAATTTCCACATCTGTACTAAAATGCTGCTTATTTTTAAATATATTATTTCAGGGCAGACATCCCTTCCCCACCTGTAGGAATGCTTGCAGTGTAATAAGTAAGTTACATACGATGATTTCTGTGTTAAGAAATTATGCCTCTTCTCTCCTGTGTATGGCAAGACAAAAAAAAATTCAGAGTTGGATATAATACACATGAGGCCACTGCAGCAATTGTCAAATCTAGTAAACTAGAGGCAGAACTACAGCAAGAAGATTGCGATAATTTTTTATTCACACACGTATGTCTCTCTTCTCAACAAAAATACATTCCTCAGAAACAGGAAGACATTTTACATAGGATTCCTAAACAGGACAGAACAAGTTAACTCATTCAATATACTGTGTGTTTGCTTGGTCAGCCAATTACAAGTACCTAAAAATATCTATGTATTCATGTTTTGACAAGAGTAAATTTACAATAGGTCACTGACTTAATTATTTATCATTTTTATGGTAGCAATATATTTGTCTAATTTTACCACCATATGATTGAAAGCTAAAATTGATACAAAGCCTGCCACTGTACTGTAGTTTACCCTGTTGTGCCACTTACTGCCAAGCAAAAGAAAACATTACAAGCAATATTCAATACTCCCACATACTTTTGCTAGGATTGCTAGGAAGAGATGAGATCCACCTAACAAAGAGAGGGAAGAGTATCCTCGCAGGCAGGCTTGCTAACCGAATGAGGAGGGCTTTAAACTAGGCTCACCGGGGGACGGTGACCTAAGCCCTGAGGTAAGTGGGGAAGTGGGATACTGGGAGGAAACATAAGGAGGAGAGTACAACAGGAGGGACCTCCTGATTCATACTGAGAAAGCAGGGCAATAGGCTAGTTATCTTAGGTGCATGTACCCAAATGCCAGAAGCCTGAGAAACAAGCAGGAAGAATTGGAAGTCCTGGCATAGTCAAAGAACTATGATGTGATTGGAATAACAGAGACTTGGTGGGGTAGCTCACATGACTGGAGCACTGTCATGGATGGATATAAACGGTTCAGGAAGGACAGGCAGGGGAGGAAAGATGGAGGAGTTACACTGTATGTAAGAGAGCAGTATGATTGCTCCGAGCTCCAGTATGAAACTGTAAAAAAGCCTGTTGAGAGTCTTTGTTTAAGTTTAGAAGCAAGAGCAACAAGTGTGATGTCATGGTGGGCGTGTGCTATAGACCGCCGGACCAGGAGGATAAGATAGATGAGGCTTTCTTCAGATAATTAACTGAAGTTTCCAGAACACGTGCCCTGGTTCTAATGAGGACTTCAATCACCCTGACATCTGCTGGGAGAGCAATACAGCAATGCAAAGAAAATCCAGGAAGTTTTTGGAGAGTTTTGGGTACAACTTCCTGGTGCAACTACTGGAGGAACCAACTAAGGGCCATTCTCCTCTTGACCTGCTGCTCACAATAAGGGAAGAATTGGTAGGGGAAGTAGCAGTGGGTGACAACCTGGGCAACAGCGACCATGAGATGGTTGAGTTCAGGATCCTCACAAAAGAAAGAAAGGAGAGTAGCAAAATATGGACCCTGGACTTCAAAAAAGCAGACTCTGGCTACCTCAGGGAACTGATGGGCAGGAACCTGTGGGAGGCTAATATGAGGGGGTAAGGAGTCCAGGAGAGCTGGCTGAAGAAGCCTTATTGAAGGCACAGGAACAAACCATCCCAAAGTGCAGAAAGATTCGCAAACATGGCAGATGACCAGCTTGGCTTAACAGTGAACTCTTTGGTGAACTTAAACACAAAAAGGAAGCTTACAAGAAGTGGAAACATGGACAGATGACTAGGGAGGAGTATAAAATATTGCTCGAGCATGCAGGGGTGTAATCAGGAAGGCCAAAACACAACTGGAGTTGCAGCTGGCAAGGGATGTGAAGGGTAACAAGAAGAGTTTCTACAGGTATGTTAGCAACAAGAAAAAGGTCAGGGGAAGTGTAGGACCCTTAATGAATGGGGGAGGCTACCTAGTGACAGATGATGTGGAAAAAGCTGAAATACTCAATGCCTTTTTTTGCCTCAATCTTCACAGACAAGGTCAACTCCCACACTGCTGTCCTGGGCAACACAGTATGGGGAGGAGATGAGCAGCCCACAGTGGTGAAAAAAGAGGTTAAGGACTATATAGAAAAGCTGTTCATGCACAAGTCCATGGGTCCAGATCTAATGCATTCGAGGGTGCTGAGGAAATTGGCTGATGTGATTGCAGAGCCATTGGGCATTATATTTGAAAACTCATGGTGATCAGGGGGAGTTCCCAGATGTTTGGGAAAAGGCAAATAGAATGCCCATCTTTAAAAAAGGGAAGGAGGAGAACCCAGGGAACTACAGACCGGTCAGCCTCACCTCAGTCCCTGGAAAAATCATGGAGCAGGTCCTCAAGGAAACCATTTTGAAGCACTTGGAGGAGAGGAAGGTGATCAGGAAGAGTCAACATGTATTCACCAAGGGCAAGTCATGCCTGACCAACCTGATTCCCTTCTATGATGAGATAACTGGCTCTGTGGCTATGGGGAAAGCAGCGGATGTGATATATCTTGACTTTAGCAAAGCTTTTGATATGGTCTCCTACAGTATTCGTGCCAGCAAATTAAAAAAGTATGGAATGGATGAATGGACTATAAGGTGGATAAAAAGCTGGCTAGATTGTCGGACTCAACGGGTAGTGATCAATGGCAGCCGATATCAAGCGGAGTTCCCCAGGGGTCAGTCCTGGCGCCAGTTTTGTTCAACTTCTTTATTAATTATCTGAATGATGTGATGGATTGCACCCTCAGCAAATTCGCAGATGACACTAAGCTGGGGGGAGAGGTAGATATGCTGGAGGGTAGGGATAGGGTCCAGAGAGACCTAGACAAATTGGAGGATTGGGCCAAAAGAAATCTGATGAGGTTCAACAAGGACAAGTGCAGAGTTCTGCACTTAGGAAGGAAGAATCCCATGCACCATGACAGGCTGGGGACCAACTGGCTAAAAAGCAGTTCTGCAGAAAAGGAACTGGGGATTACAGTGGATGAGAAACTGGATATGAGTCAGCAGTGTGCTCTTGTTGCCAAGAAGACTAACTGCATATAGGGCTGCATTAGTAGGAACGATGCCAACAAATCGAGGGAAGTGATTATTCCCCTCTATTCAGCCCTGGTGAGGCCACATCCGGAGTATTGTGTCCAGTTTTGGGGCCCCCACTACAGAAAGGATGTGGATAAATTGGCGAGAGTCCAGCGGAGGGCAATGAAAATGATCAGGGGGCTGGGGCACGTGACTTACAAGGAGAGGCTGAGGGAACTGGGCTTGTTTAGTCTGCACAAGAGAAGAGTGGGGGGATTTGATAGCAGCCTTCAACTACCAGAAGGGGAGTTCCAAAGAGGATGGGGCTGGGCTGTTCTCAGTGGTGGCAGATGACAAGGAACAATGGTCTCAAGTTGCAGTGGGGGAGGTCTAGATTGGATATTAGGAAAAATATTTCACTAGGAGGGTGGTGAAGCACTGGAATAGGTTACTTAGGGAGGTGGTGGAATCTCCATCCTTAGAGGCTTTTAAGACCCAGCTTGACAAAGCCCTGGCTGGGAAAATGTAGTTGGTGTTGGTGCTTTGAGCAGCGGGTTGGACTAGATGACCTCCTGAGGTCTCTTCCAACCCTAATCTTCTACGATTTTGTTAGAGCTACTAAAATTGAACAGAAGACACTACTTTCTGCTTAATTTGGTTTGTTTTTTTTGTTTGTTTGTTTCATACTGTTCAAGCTAAGAAATGGACTGTGCCATTTACAAAACTAATTGCAAATTTGGTTTGTTTTTTTTGTTTGTTTGTTTCATACTGTTCAAGCTAAGAAATGGACTGTGCCATTTACAAAACTAATTGCAAATTTTCTTACTCTCTGGAAAGCTGATAAGGAACTAACACACAACAGGAACTTCAGTAATAATTGGTGTTTAGTGTCAGTATGTGCCAATTAACTTCATGCTGAAATACAAAATTTAATTTAACAAAACATCACACACAGAGTCTAAAAGACTCACCCATCGCAGATCTTTGTTAATATGATATCAAGGTGCAATTTTTCAGCAAGGTGCATAGCATGTTACAGAAATTACCTCATTGATAATGATGGGTATTGGACACATAATTATCATGTGTACAACAATTAAATTTGCCTCTGCGTGACCACTTGCAAAAGACAGAGCTGCTGACTGTGCTGCAGGTTCAGCAGATAACTAATATGCAGCCAATGAATGTAATTAATGTAGGAAAAGGATGGGCCAAGAACCCATAGTACATTATTTGCAACAGGATCTTAAGTCACTTTGGATCAGGCTATTCCCCTGCCCAACTCAACCCCGCCAGCAGTTATGCTGCTGAACACTTATTGGTATATTATAGTTTGTTTGATCATGAGACTATTTGGACATAAAGAACCACATAGCATACTAGTGGATTAGATGTACACATTTTATAAAAACCAGTGCTGTTCAGTATTTCTGGGAAGTTCATCATATATTAACAATGTGACTAAAGATTTGGGGATAAGCAGTTCCTCATTTTTGACTATTAAGGAAATTGCATGTATCCAAATGTACTTTAAATGGTCTGTATTCACTGACTTGAGTCCTAATCTAGATGGATGCTGAGCTAACCTCAACTCTTATTGCGGTCAAGGGAGTTGAATTCATTCAGCCCCTTGCAGGATGCTCTCAGCATCTTGCGGTATTGGTGTCTGGGTTCATAATGCAAAGGTAATGGCTGGTTTATGGATCCGTGTAAGTAAACTTACTCATACCATTCTACTGCATTTATTCTGGCAGGTTCTCTCTTCCTGCTAGTCCTGATTGCTTTCAAGATTCACCAGGATTAGCACTGCATAACACATGGTCTTTGAATCTTCCCATGGCATCCTAGATAGCAGTGGCCACTGAAGTCAACATTTGCCAAAAATGGCCATATAACTGGTATGTTAGATATCAATGTGGGGGTATTTGTTGGTAAATGCCTGGTTTATTTTTAAGATGGGACTACTATGTATGATGGTATGTAAAGAAAGGTGATCTTTGTAAATGGGAAATCTATTAAATTCCCCAAAGGATTAAATAATGTATGCAGAATGTCATTATATGCTACCAGTGGCTCAATGACAACAGATTAAGCAGGCAGAAATGACTGAGGTGTGGATGATGATTCGCACCCCACCCATCTCTTAAAACTGTAAGAAAACATGGAACTCAAATAGTGTTTTTTCTTTTTATAAGAGACAGCAATTCTTTTTCTTCCTACAAAAACAAAACAAAAAACAAACAAAACGGGTTGTGAATGTAGGTCTGAGACTACTGGAAAGTTTGTTTGAAGAAGCTGTTCAAAGAACAGTCCATAAAGGATTATCCCTCACATGCTGCCAAAAGGCAAGAGACACATTTTATCATCAGCCAAGCGTTCAAATTTATCATTAATTTGCCAAGTCATATCCAACCTCGGTTTTAATTGGCATTTGCTGCTTAATTCTTTATTCTTTTGTGTTTACATCCCACTTCTTATCCTTATATTAAAAAGGTACTTTATTCTATATTAATGCTCCAACACGCAGGTCCTTGCTATCATGTCACAAATTTGGAGCTCTTACTCAGCTATTTATAAGACATCTATGCCCACGTTAGCTAAGCACCAATATATTTACCCTAGTATACCATAACAATTTTTAACAGGCATGTCTAGCACCTATACTGAAAGAATCCCATAGACATGTGTAATTCATAATGATGTATTCCAATCCGAAGTTATTGCACAAGAAAGTCTTCTAGGATTTTCCGTATACCTTGTATAGGGAAATGTCCATATACAAAGTGAAAACCTGTTCATCATAGGTTACTAATTACAGAACCAAAAAAAACCCAAAACTTGACCTTGACCCTGACATAGTCTACCTTGGCACCACTGGCTTAACATTGTCATTACCAAAAAGAAAAGGAGTACTTGTGGCACCTTAGAGACTAACCAATTTATTTGAGCATGAGCTTTCGTGAGCTACAGCTCACTTCATCAGATGTATCTGATGAAGTGAGCTGTAGCTCACGAAAGCTCATGCTCAAATAAATTGGTTAGTCTCTAAGGTGCCACAAGTACTCCTTTTCTTTTTGCGAATACAGACTAACACGGCTGTTCCTCTGAAAATTGTCATTACCGTAACCCATGCTCATGCTTTCAAACACTTGGAATATGCAGAATACTGCTGCCTTCCTTCCAATATGTTAAAAGAAGCACAATCTTATCATCCCATTCATTTCAGGGCACAATTAAAAATTGCCCCCCTAATTTTTCAAAGGGCTGCAGTAAGATGGGAACCACTGAAGTGTCAAGCAGTGTTTGATATAAAATATACCATTTCTGGTATGACTACTGGAACATAAAAGGTATTATCTCACATCTCTGTACTGGAACATAAGGCTGAAAACACCCTTTCCATAACCATATAAGCAAGTAAAACCTGTTCACTTTAATGTTAATGGAAATTGAACATAAAAGTGAAGTAATCACAGCTATATGGAATTCATTTTTAAATATGGGTCCGTGCTTGGAAAATTTGTGGTGGTATTTGCCCATCACTAGCATTTACCTCTACTGTCCTGTATAGCAGACTCCCAATGCATAGGTGAACTCACTCAGAAGGATTCTGATTTATGAAGGCTGGACATTCTGGTTTCCTGCTGAATTATTGTATTTGTTTTTGCTGAGCTGTAGAACCATCCTGAAAAATATTATGACTCTGCTGTAGACTTCACCATTTGTTTAACAAGTGAGGTAATTCACCAACTACAAAAATGTTCTGTGAAACACAAAGCCTTCAGTTTGGGAGGTGGAGATGGAGTGAGACATGTTTAAGGTTTACTAGTCAAAGATACTATTAGGATTCAGTCACTGGTGGTATCACTGCACACATTTAGCCACTATAAAACCATCAATAAAAAGAACTAATGAAAAAGTAGCTTAATGAAGACAATTAATGAGTAGGTGCATAATTGTTCACAATAGCTATTCAGAAGACAAAAATATTGCCATGCTGAGATATAGCGTGTGCAATCAACAACATAAAACACCACACAAGAAGGATTATTGCTTGTCTCTAAAATACCATATAAGTCACAGGATGGGAATAAAACTTGACTGCTAACCATTTTAAAAAAACACAAAAGGAGGAAAAGTGAATAGAAAGAGGATGTCTGTGATGAAACTTTCAGCAAGAGAAATGCCATGGCAATCTACCTACATTGACTCTAGCAGCATGTTCCTGTTCTGCTTCTTTTAATTTGCTTTTTATAAGAAAGATCCCACCACTGCAGGATTTGATGGGAATCAGAACATGCTTGACCCTATTTTTTATATCAGTTGAACTACTTAATATTTTACCAAGCATTCACCGAATAGGATATATGAAATGCCAGTGTTGTTCTTGTCTGTGCTATTATCTCTCTATTCTTGTTCTGCCTCTTTTCTGCTCCATCTTTTCCAAACAAGGTGCAACAAGTCCTAGAAAAGGAAGTTGTGGGATAACCTGCCCCAGGGATACTGTCTACCAAACCCCAACAATCAGATGTTGGCTTATGCTTGAAGTCTGTGGGTTTATATTCCTTCCAAAATCATTGTTCATTTTATAATACACAGTTATAACTCTGTATGTTCTTGTTACCATATAAATACCTAATCCTTTTTTTAATCCTAAAATATTGGCCGTACTGGTATTTTGTGGCAATGAGTTTTATAGTTTAAATGAGAGTTATGTGGAAAAAAACAATTTCCTTTTATCACCTTTCAAATTTATTCAGATTTGCCACCTTTCAAATTTATTCAAATATCCCTAATCTTTTTCCTCCTACTATTTGCTATTTTGGATACTGTTACAATGTCCCTTCTTATTTGTTTCCTCTCTAAGGAGTACTTGTGGCACCTCAGAGACTAACCATTTTATTTGAGCATGAGCTTGCGTGAGCTACAGCTCACGCATCCGATGAAGTGAGCTGTAGCTCACGAAAGCTCATGCTCAAATAAATTGGTTAGTCTCTAAGGTGCCACAAGTACGCCTTTTCTTTTTGCGAATACAGACTAACACGGCTGTTACTCTGAAACCTCTCTAAGATAAACAATCCCAATCTTTTCAATATCACTTCTCATGAGAATTTTCCCAAGACTCTAATCATTCTCCTCACCCATCTGTGATAACAAGAGAGTCTAAGAAATGTATCCATTTGCAGCATTGCCACATAAAAAAGCTAATTTTCTTAAAATCAATCATCTTTATCTCTTTAAAGAAAACAGTTTGGTGAAATACTTCTCATTCAGGTTTCCAAAGCTGGGCTCTGATTGCATGAGTGGTATTCATTCCAAAAGGAGAGAGAGTTAAACATCTACAGAATTTTATTTTATTTGTAAAATATATTGTAGGGCCCTTGAGTTGTGTTGGACTGACAACTCACTAGACCTTTAACAAATATTGTGCATATTTTATTTCCCTACAGCAATTCTAGCTGGCACTGCATGTATTATTTTATCTCAACAGTGCCCATCTTGTGCTCGGAACTTTCCACACATACAGGAAGATACAGTTCCTGCCTCAAAGAACTTGGAGTCATTGTCCAGTCTCTATGGCTTCACTTCCCCAGGTAGTGAGGAGGGTAGCAAGCTTTAATGTATCTATTTCACTAAAGGAAAATATTGTTTGGAGGCATTTGTATAACTAAAACCTGGGGGAAAGTCCTGAAAAGCAGTAACACAGTAATGGCAAAAGTCACCTGGCACAGCAGGATCCAAAGGGACACTCTTTAAATGCACACATCAGTAAACCCGGGTCCTCTAAATAAAACATAACCATCTTCAATTTAGCTGTAGATTTCTCAAAGGAACGGATGGAGCCTGAAAATAAAGGGAAATATTGGAAACAGAAATATCTATATTAAAGGTATTCCTATGTAAACTGCAAGTGTTAAGCAGTTATTAATTTTACCTTCAGCTGGCAGACTGAAAAAATACATGCATTTCAAGCTAAAGCAATAAGTATTATGTAGTTCTTGGCATCACGGTAGGGAATCAAATGGGCTGAGTAATGAAAAAAAATTACAAATAAATGATTTGAAAATTGAAACTAAAATCTTACGCTAAATTATTTGCAAAATAGTTTTCAATCATTCATAGAGCTGGCTGAATAGCAGAAAACTTTATATGTAAACAAAGTATCCAAATGAAACATTCAAAGTTTAAACATGAGGGAAACAGGGCTGGATGCAGAACCAATTGAAGTCAATGACACATCTCCCCTTTGCTCCAGACCAGTCCCATACAGAATATTAATGATACTAAGGAAAATAATTTAAGTGTTGTGCTCTTAAAGACTTCTCCTACTCTTCATGAATTGATATTACTATTTGGTAATATAAAACATAATTTGGTTTATTAATTTTAATACTATGTTTAAAAGTAAGATCAATTCAGAGCTCCTGTGTCTTGATATCCATGTGGGTTTACTTTACTCGGTGACTGATTAACTCATGCCCGCTTCCAAATGCACATTACAGTGAAATATTAATATTTACTCAGTTTATTACTAAATGCACTGTTGTAGTATAAATCTTTAAAAATGTGTCTGGCCCTACCTTAGCTTTGTGAAGGATTGAAAATCAAGGCTTTCACGGGCCTTAGAACAATCTAATTTCCCAATATTATTACTGCCCTACAACGTGTAAATGCCGAAGTTACTGATTACATTTATGTAAAATATTTATTTACCAACTGACAGACTGTTAGTCATGGAGAGAAATAAAAAAAACGTGATGCTAATTAAAGAGACAGCCCTAGCTTGTTGGCACCCAGCATGCCATATATCAACTTTTCAGATGAGCTATCCTGTTGTTTTAAAAGACTAAGGTCACCTCCTTGAAAAACATTGCTCTCTGCAGCATGGTAGTATTACTTCCACTTCATATGTAAGTGTATTCTTTGCAAGGTGTTATTAACAAAAGATGTCCTCTGCCTTCTTGAAAAGGTGAGCAGGTGGCAGAAGATGAAGAGGTGATTAGCTAGCAGACACGATTTGTGTAGAAGTAAAACAGTTATGACTGGCCAGTAATATAAATGTCCACCACTTTACTTAGTACTGGAGAATATTGTACAACATCGCTCTGCTGAGTGGGGTGAATAAAAGTACAAGGATATCAGAAAAAGTTTAATGGGAAGAAGTCCCTAACAGCAAAAGCGCTGAGGTCCTGCTAAACAAGGGAATGAGATACTGAGGGGTCACTCATGTTGGTCTTCACAGCCCCCTATGAAAATACGATCAAGCAGTGCAATGTCCCAAACTGTGGGACCATGAGAGACTGAACAGCAAGAACCAGGTCCAGTTAGGAGAAGGAGCCCTCATTGTATCAGCATTCAATGCATCAGGATTGAACCCATAAGAGAAGGAGTTGGCTTTCCAATAATTGGTGTATAAACCACAAGATTTTTAAAATACTCATTTTTATTTTTCAGCTGGCTTTTGAGCCTTTAGGTCATATTTTCAAACTCAAGAGAAACATTTTCAAAATCATCTAAACCACCAAAAGCCTAAGTACCATTTTCTAACATGACTTAGGAGCTAAGTCTCCTGGGAAGAGAGGGAATTAGGCACTTACGTCTCTTCAGAAAACAGAACCTAGACTCCTAAGTAAATAAGGTGATCTTCTCCACAGCCATGAGGGCTACAAAGTTACTTTCATTTTTAAAATTAAAGCAGCAATTCTCATGTAGGCACAAGATTCCAGGAACCGGGACTTTAGGAAACACACCCAATACCATGACATTTGTGATCAAAGTCACAAAAGTTGGTAACACTGGGCCAAGGACCAAGCTCTCCAATGAGGAGGGTGATTGAGGAAGAGAAGGAACTGCCAGATGAGACACTGAAAGGACAGTCTCAGGGAGAACCACAACAAACCAGAGTGAAATAAAGATAAGGGAAGACAAAATATCAGAGAGCCAAACGTGAGCGTACTGAAGGCAAAAGAAACGTCAAGAAAGGTGCACACTGAGTTTAGGTCCTAAGATTTTGTCATGAAAAGTTAGAGATTTTGGATGGCATGGTTTCATTTTACTTAGTGGAGACTCCTAGTCTTGTAAAGGAAATTCTTGTTAGGATGTTTTGAATTGCATAACATGTCTCAACTGCGTTGTTCATGCACCATTTTTCAATCTGACAAACCCATTCTTCATTCCCTTAGCAAAAACAAACGACTAAAACTTTAAATAGAAAAGGCATGAGTGTGGATGGGTTTATTTGCAGCTCCCATATGACCTCTGCCTTCACTGCACAAGAGATTAAACCAGAGAAAGATCAACTGTCGAGACCTCAGTATATCACTTTAAAAGGGATATCCAAAACAACTCCTTGGTAGGGTTTCTGGCAGTATAGCTTTTTCTGCTCCTATCACAGCCCTGCTCTCTCTCATGCGCTCTCACTGTCTCTTTGACCCAATGACTGTTGGGGCCAGAGAGAGAGAGAGAGAATACGACTCTGTAGCCAGATAGTTAGGGCACCCACCTGGGAAGTGGGAGACCCAGAGTCCAGTCCCCTGGGTCCAATTGTTCTTTAATTGTCCATCCACAGTGGAGCAGCTCCAACAGATGAAGCAGAGTCCACATCAGAATACCCCACAGCTCAGTGCTTAATGCACTTCTCCAAAGAGGTAGAAGACCCCTGTTTAAATCCTTTGTTCCCATCAGAAGGGGATATTGAACCTGGGTCTCCCACACCCCAGGTGAGTGTGCTAGGCAAATCTTCTTCCACCCAGATTTTGAATCGGACCCAATCTGATAGGCGGCCACTGAGCACACCTACCAGCTTGATCCCCACACATGAGTTAAGCAGGCACACGCCTAGCTCCCTCCAGTTCATGGGACTGACTGACTGACTCAGGGGCTTAGGAAGGAGACAGTCATCTGCAGGGCCGGCTCTACCCTTTTTGTCTCCCCAAGCAGCGCACTGAATTGCCGCCGCCGTGAGCGGCTGAAGAGATAGAAGCTGCCACTGATTTGCCGCCAAGGGTGGCAGAAGAGAGAGGCTGCTGCAGAATTGCTGCCTAACAGCACCCTAATGGCACATGGACTGCCGCCCGTTGCAGATTGCCGCCCCAAGCATCTGTTTGGAACGCTGGTGCCTGGAGCTGGCCCTGGTCATCTGGATGACGAAAGGGAGGCAGCAGTATGTGTGCCCAGAGACAGGAACATAGGCTCCACGGGAACTTTTACCCTGAAAACTTACGTGACAGGTGAGTTGCCTACAGGATTTACCAGGAAATTTGTGGACCTCAGTGGACTCTAAAACCTAAGTTTTGTGGATCAGGGGCTACTGTTCCCTGGGACCATTTGCCTTTGTCCCAATGATGGCTTCATTTATTTCTTTTGGCTTTATCCATTCTCTTTGGACACACAACATAGGGTAACTAGTCTCTCAAAATACTTCCTGCAGCCTTAAAGGAGCTGTAGCCCATTACAGACTCTATCACACAAACACCCCCCCCCCACACACACACACACTCACAAATACCTCCTAAAATCGTTTAAGATTTTTTTTTATTTCTTCATTACTTCTTATTGATCTTTTGCAATCTACTTTGCAGTTCACTTGTATTAGAAGACAACAATAAGTCATTATATGTCATATAAATACAAAGTAATATGCCATGGCTAATACTAGATAAAATGTACGTAGGCTGGAATTATTTTTAATTTCACATAGTACTACATGCACTTCCTCCCTCTAACACATATAATATCCCCTGTATGACTAATAAGATAAATTTATGAATAATCCATTGAGAAAACATGTATAGCAACACAGCACTGTCATTTTCAGTATCTAAATAGAACAATGTATTACAAATATGATGCGAAGAGGATATAAGAATGTGCCCTTCCCTGTTAAGAAGAAATGATGTGTCAAATTAGAAGACAAAATATTTGTACTGAGAGAACTGGAACTTTTATTGCTCTAGGAAAACTGGCATGCCAAAGTCAGTGACCTTTCCTTCAAGGAAAAAAATTAATATGGTTGCCACATCAAACCTGTCAGCTATATCTGTACAGTGCCTACTGTGGAGGGTTTTTTAAGTGTTTTTTTTTTCTTTTGAGAAATACTGTTCTCTATTTTATCAAGCCTCCTGCCAGGTCAGTTAGTATTGAAACTGATATTAATAATCTTTGACTAATAAACTCCATCAATGTTTTCATTAGGTTGATTTTGGCAAGAATACCATGTGTCAATTAAAGCTCTTTTCAGGATTTATAACACAGGGAAAGGTTGGCATTTGTCAAATCAAAAGCATCGATTTTAACATGTAAATATAAAAAAAAGTGTCATACAACAGTGAGAAGACATAAATAACGTTCCAGGAGCGTGTCATTCTGAATTAATGTGAACAAGTGTTATCCCATAGAGCTCAGTTAAAGGCATTATTGCACTAGTACTTCTCTGTGCCCCAAAAAAGACAGGAGGACTTTTAATTAATCTGGGTGCCTACTAATTGATTAGCTGACTAATGTAACCACTAGGGAGAGGAACACTGGTCTTGTTTCCCAACTGATTTAAACTAGTGATAAGGCTTTAGCTCATCTTGGGGAAAAGCCCAATCCACAGCAAGAGAACTCTCACAAAACATGCTAAATGAATTAACACAAAATGAACTAGATCAAATTCATCTTGGGTGTAACTCCAGTGAAGCTACTCCTGTGAAAAATTTGGCTCATTGAATGTAGCCGATGGCAGTTTGGTGTCCTATTGATACTGTAAAACTAACTTGGCCTCATATTGTGTCCTTTTTTCAGTTTATCCTCATAGGATGGAGACTTTTAAAAGGGGAATTAGTCTTCATGGGGGATTGGTAATGATGGGGGAAATAAAAAAAAGGTTTAGAGGAACAATTCTAAGTCTGGATTCTGCACCCATTTGTGGTAAACTCTTGGGTACCAAAAGGACCTTGGAAATCTCATGAAAACACACTCTAACAAAAGATTTCTGGTAGTCATCTGCTTCTGGGTGGGCCAGAATACAATCCCCACAAACTCAAGATGGGGGGAGGCCTTTGTCTGGACTGGTGGGAAAGAAATAGTGATAGCCCCACACACTTTCTCAGTAGGAGGAGGAAGGCATCATCTGAGCTGCGGGCCAGGCCAGCAGGGCTCAGGTAAGCCATTGGCCCGTGTGCGCCTCGGGGAAGATATATCAACATAATGCCACCAGCCTAAGCTCCATCTTGTGTCTTGGAATTTCTGACCCAGAATCTCCCAGCTCCTAGTGTCCAGACGTTAAGGGGTAGACAAGCAACTCCACTGGCTC
The DNA here is from genome assembly GCF_965140235.1 of Caretta caretta. Lineage (NCBI taxonomy): Eukaryota > Metazoa > Chordata > Testudines > Cheloniidae > Caretta > Caretta caretta. The sequence continues at coordinate 68,710,598 of NC_134214.1, read as the reverse complement.
CCTGCAGGCCAGGCAGCGGTGCAGGATGAGAGTGGTGGCAGCAGCCAATCAAGTGTAATTCTCCCCAGCAGGCGGAATGTTATAGATCCAACTCCTTTGATCCAACTTGCAGAGGGAAGGTAGGAACAGGGGCTAGGGGACACTGAGTGCTTGTCTATACTACTGCTTAAGTCTACGTAATTTACATTGCTCAGGGGTGTGAAAAAGCCACCCCTCTGAGTGTCACAAGTTACATCGACCTAAGCACTGTCCACACTAGCACTACACTGGCAGGACACACTCGCCCATCAGCATAGCACATCTTCACCAGATGTGCTACATCGGCACAGCAGCATTGGTGCAGCTGCGCCAATATAGCATGGTAGTGTAGACTAGCCCTGGGAGTGCTACCCCTGCAAGGAGAAGGCATACAGTGTGATGAGCTCCATTGTAGGTAACAGTCTATCTTCAGTGAGTTTAAAGGAGAGGCTGCTTCATGCAGATGGCTCTGCAGAGGGAGTTTGGAGCCCTACCCCCATCCCCATAGATGTGCACCAAATGCTTTTGCTTTGGGGGACACTGAGACACAGTTTAATATTGCTGTGCTAAGACGCCAGCCAACAGCTCCATGTTGTTGCAGCTAAGATCCCAGCTGGACCTGAAGCACAGCTCAGTGTTGGTGCAGCAAAGATCAGAGCTGATATTGGGGAATGGTTCAGTGATGCTAATGACTAGGACCTCAGTGGAAAGAGACAGCTGAGTCAGTTGAGTACTGCATGATATTCAATTCCTACGAGAGAGTGGGAAGAGTCCAAGATACATGTGCAACTGTCTTAAGGCCACTGCCTACAACAGAAGACCCTTTACACAGGATGGCTATAGATACCTTGACTAGCAGCCTGCATGGAGATTGGACAGAGAGAGGAACTTGTCTTAGGGAATGGAGCACCTGGTTAATCCATAAAGGGGAGATCGTTCCTAATATTCGCACACAGCCCAGAGATGGAAACAGACCCCAGAGAATATATATGTCATGAATCTCTTCCCCACCTGACACTAGGTAGCTGCAGACCTACTGTTACATCTTGGTTAAAACCCAGTGCATAGTTAGTGGGACAGCTGGATACCCTTATCTGCAGCAAGAGTGGATTCAACGGACAATACAAGTCTCTTGACTTCATTACATGTTGTCTGGTAGGTTAGAGTACTGCCAGCAAATGAAAAAACAGAGTCCTCCTTGCCCTGCCCTGTCCCCCCTAGGCGGGCTTGACTGGAGACTGAATAAGAAACAGGTGAGTAGGACTACATGCTGTTAATAGGATTGCAGGAGTTGGCTAAGAGGGCTGCATCATCCAAGAAAATTATTTCTCATAAACTACAAGTTTGGACATCTTCAATTTCACATGCCAGGTGGTGCCTTTGGGATGGGTATTTTGCACTTGGGCAGTCAGCTACTACCTCACTCATGGCCAGAGCTAATTTATTAAGAGAAAATTAAGAGATGGAGGATTTATTGAGCACTGGACAATCCCTCAATCAGTGCAGCAGGGCATCCTTGAAGGGAGGATTGCCAGAGTTGGACCTGAAAGTTGATCTGAATCCAGTGAAGAGGGACTGGGAACATTGAGTCTGGGGTTTCCACCAGGGCAAGTGGTGCTGCTTGGATCTGGGAGGGGATGGAAACACAACCCTATAAAAGCTCTTTCCCATCATCATGGTAGTGTCTACATACAAGAATGAAGTCAGGGATCCACACTGGTAACTGCCAGTTCGTCAAGTCAGCGTATGGGAGGGGTGGAATTTGAGAGTTGGTTCTGGGAGCCCGTGAGATGGTCATTCAGTGCAGTTGGACCTCCAGAAGGTTGGTTCTGGACTGATCAGTTTTGCCATAGTGTAAAGTAACTAGCATCTTGTACAGTCAGATGCATGTTGGGAGTTGGGAAATTACTGCACTCAAGAGCAGAGATGAGCTCGCTCAGAATTTGACACTACTATCTGTGGTGCCTTGCCTATTGAATGGGCTCTCTCTATCAGGACTAATCAGAGGCTCAGAAAAAAAGGTGTTTCCAGTTTAGGGCTCTGAAATGGCAGAAAGCGGAGAGGGATCTGAAACCCAGACTCAGTGCAATAAAAGAGGGGGGATGGACGGTAGTAAGGTGAATCATACTACCACCAAAATGTGAAGAGGCTAGGATTTGCCCTGTCAAAGCAGTACCAATTTGCCAAGGGTAGGCTCCACTCTTTCTTCCTGGGGAAGGGAGTTACCTGAAAAAAAGGAAATTTCAGTTCATGACAATGTCAAAAAGCCTGTATTGTTGAGGTTCCTCTGATTACATGGGATCCTATTTGTTCAGGGTTGGATTGGTTACATCCACAGCATGGCTTGCAATGGGAGCCCAACAGGTTAGGCCGATCAGTGTCATCCGACTGCATAGTCGGGTATGGAGACCCCTGCTCGGGACGACACAATTCAGTAGTTTATGTGCTAAATGCTTCTTGCTTATCCGTTCCTTCAGGGACACAAGAGTTGGTGACTGGTGAAGTGCAGCAGTTGGCAGCATGAGCCATGCAACTTGGTCTAAAACCCCCAGAACTCTGGATTTTGCAGACACAAACCTAATCCAATCAATGAACGTGGTAGAATGAGGAGTTTGGACTGTACACAGATCTGGCCATACAGGAGTACGACACAGCAGGAAATGTTCCTGCCTTACACACGCTGACTGCTACATGCAATTTTGGGGATTTGCAAGACTCCTTGATTTGGAACATGATAGTCTGTGGCTTTGGGATCACCACCTACAGGAATGGCTGGTCTGGGAAGGTGATCTCACAATAAACAGTTTCATTAGATATGGGGGGAGAGACACTTGTACCAGAAGCCTCAAGAGAAAGGATGTGCCTCCGCGGGTTTTCAACACCCCCAAAAGTACAGTCCATGAGATAACAGCAAAGGGGGGGATGTGGCCAGGTCCCATACCTATTGTGAGATGCATTTATTGTGAGAGACAGCATGAGCAGGTAAAAAAGTGCCCTGAACAAGGACAGCATTGCAAGGAATATAGCAATTTGAATCATTTTACCAATATGCGCAAGAGGAAAGGAAAGTCCCAGCAAGATTCAGTCAAATTTGTAACAGTAAGGGGATGGCAGATCATGACTCTCTCCTTGACTCTGAAGCACATCAGGTTCAGGCTACTGGGACAGGGAAGCAACAAGGAACAATACCAACCTCTGTGTATGCAACAATGTTAATAGGCAAATGCCCTGTGTGATTTCAGATGGATAGCAAGGCCTCCAGTGTGATTCCTCAGGGTGAATTGGACCCTAACAGACCCATTACAAAAAGCAGGCACGCTCTAATAATGTACAATGAGAGCATAATGTAGCCTCTAGGAAAATGTGACCTCGTAGTAACGAACCTAAAAAAGTAATAAATGGCACCAACTGAAGTTTTTAGTTCTGGTGAGTAAGAACCAGAGACTCCTCTTTGGGAATACAGATATGGAAGCCACAGATCTGATCGGGGGCAGCATCAAAATTGTATAGCTGTAGAGCAAAGGCCTCTCCACTTTAAAATCATGTGGGTGGTGTTTTCAAAGGTGATTGTTGCCTTGAATGAAAACTGTGCCTGAAAATAGACCCCACAGTGGAATCTGTATGTTTATCGTGATGGAAAATTCCAGTGACACTACATAATCCAGTACGCAAGGGGCTAATATGTCTGCAGAGCAGGGGTCTGGGATCACTTGTAGAGGCTAGTACAGCCCAGCAGCATGGTGGAGATTAAATTATCTGATGTTTACATTCTCATCTGCATAGCCCCAATGCCACTGAACCAATCACTGAAAAGATGTCATTATGAATTGTCCGTAATTGATGACATCTTGCCAGAACTTTCCAAAGGCAGAATCTTTATGGTCTGTGATGGGAGGACCAGGTTTTGGCACACACCCTGGGTGAGGAGTCCAGCATGCTGACAACCTTTGCAATATCATTTGGTCACTACAGTTGGCTGTGCACATTCATAGACATAAGCCCATCAACCAGAGGTGTTCCAGAGAAGTCTCACCCAAGTACTGGAAAGTCTGCCTGGGGTGAAAATAATTGCAGAAGATATCTTCATTGTAGATGAAGGGAGCAATGATACAGAAGCTGAATGAGACCATGTCAGAAAACTACAAGCTATTCTATAGTGATACAGGGACAAGAACATAAAACTGAACCCCCTCCCCTCAAAATCTGACACAAAGAACATGAGGTGACATACACTGGACATCTGCTCACAGCAGAGGGACTGAAAGCAGATCCAAATACAATCAGAAACCTGCCAGCTCCAGTGGATGTGAAAGGGGTACAGCACTGCACAGGAATTATAAATTTCCTGACAAAGTTCTGCCCACACCTGACTGCAATAACGGAACCTATAAACCATTTCACAAGGAGAAAAGGAGTACTTGTGGCACCTTAGAGACTAACCAATTTATTTGAGCATAAGCTTTCGTGAGCTACAGCTCACTTCATGAGCTACAGCTCACTTCCTCGGATGCATACTGTCCACAGTATGCATCCGAGGAAGTGAGCTGTAGCTCACGAAAGCTTATGCTCAAATAAATTGGTTAGTCTCTAAGGTGCCACAAGTACTCCTTTTCTTTTTGCAAATACAGACTAACACGGCTGTTACTCTGAAACCTGTCATTTCACAAGGCAGGATGTTGAGTGGGGCTGTGTAGGTCCCCAACATAAAACATTTGATATGCAGAAAGAAATTATAATGGATGCCCCTGTCCCAAAGTACTGCCAGCCAGGAGAGTCATGGACATTCCCGTGTGATGGACTGGAGAAAGGACTGGGTGCACCTCTTGGGCAGAGGCAGACAGTCACTTATGCCAGCAGAGCCTGTTCAGTCTCACTTATGCCAGCAGAGACTGAACAGGGGTATGCCCAAATAGAAAAAGAGCTTCTAGCTCCTCTATTTGGAGTGGAGCGATTCCATTAGTACATCTATGGGCATCCAGTAATAGTGCAATAAGGCCACAGACCCCTAGAGACAATCATAGCAAAGCTCCTTTTTCAGTGCTCCAAAGAGATTGCAGAGCAGTTTGATGTGCTTCCAGGTAGACGTCAGATTTGTCCAGGATGATTACTGATCCTAGCTGAAACCCTGATTAGCGCATATATGCCCAATGTCAGTGAGCTAGGGGCAGGAGATTGGGACATAGTGCAGCATGCTAATGAATTCAATCTTCCAGTTTCAACAGTGACGCTGATGGAAATCAAAGAGGCTACAGAAAGGGACATCAACCTACAGGAAGACAAGAGAGTGATACTGACACAGTGACAAAAGCCAAGTATCAGTAGGACTAGAACCATATTTTCAAATCAAAGATGATCTGAGTGTACAAGATTGGAAGATGTTTGAATCATCTTTTGAGGACAGAGAGCCGTTGTCCTCCTCCCTCAATACATAAGGATGTCGCACAAAAAAAACATTTCTCCCTTCTGGGCATAGACTGCTGTCTAGATGGGTCTGAGAATGTATTTATTGTCCAAGAACAAATACACAGCTTTGCTCCTTGATATAAGGGTGTGACTCCTGCCAGTCAGGTGATAATCACTCACAAAAAGACTCTGTTACCACATAAGCAGCCCACCTGACCATTGGAAAAAGGTGGGGGAGGACTTAATTACATTCAAGGAAAAGTAGTACTTGATTACAATAGACTAATATTCTATCTTTTGGGAGGTTGATGCTGTGCCTGATACAATTAATAAGTCAGTGATTGGCAAAATGAGGGCCCACTTTGTGTGATATGGCATTCTGGCCACTGTATTTACCAAAAATGGTCTCCAATTAGACATGGAAGAATTAAAGGAATTTGCATGCAAATAGGAGTTTGACCACCATACATCCTCCACAGTTTACTCACAGAGTAGTGGTAAGGTGGAATCAGCAGTGAACACACAAAGAGATTATTACACAAGGCTGTCTCTTCTGGTTTAGATCCCTTGTTAGCATTTTTGGCACACATGAATCACTGGGTTCCAAAACAGTTAATTTAGGCACTATGGGATGAGGGACCAAAACCCGTTATCAATAGGGGGAGAACTGCTATCAGAAAGATGGGGACTCTGCTATGAGGAGATGGATAACAATCAGAGAAAGCAGGCACTAGAGTACAACAGGTTAGTCAAAGACTACTTTGACAGGCACTCCTATGAGGCTCCAGCCTAAAGGAGTTGTCAATGGTGTAGTAGCACCAGGTCATATGAGACAACTACACAAGAGGAACAAGTGAGCCGACGGAACAGGGGACACTTAAGAGTCAGCAGACGCCACACTCACAGAGCCAACAGAGAATGACCCAGAAGCCAACACCACAGGGAGGGAGGAGACCCACAGAAAGAGAAAGTTTACTAGACTTGGAGAGAGGCGACAGAGATAGGTCACTCCCAGAGATGTTACCTGTTGAAGAGACTAAACTTTCTCAAAGACTATACAACTGTAGCTGAGTATGTGGTACAAACCACATTCCAGCTCAGCTACTTGCTGGTAACTTTTGACTGACAGGACATGGGGTGGGTATCTAGTTGTCCATTTGCTAATGTTCATAATAAAATGTTTGTAAAATAGGGAAGATGTATGAGGACAGTGGACTGGAGTCAGAAGACCCGTGTTCCCTGGAGGGACTGTTATTGATAAGAAAGGGAACAGGTGGAGTTAGGCAGGAGGAAACTCTGCTACATTGACAGAGCAGTCCATAAGGTTCAATTAAGTTCAACTTGTTGAACTAACCTGCATTCATCTTCACTCTGTTAATGAAAGATATGGAGGGGCACTATATGGAGAATAGGAGAATGGGTCATGTTTGGGTCTGCAGGTATTGGGCCCACAGGCATATAGCCAGTTTTCATGGAAGTTCATATCTGGGCCTCAATAGTGAGACAAATCTGAACTGACATGGCAAGGGGGGGAACTCTCAGGCCCCTTTTAGAACTTTTTGGCAGCCAGGAAGCATCCACCTGAAATGATTATTCTGCATCAGCCTGAAAACAAATTGAGATTGTATGTAGGTTGACTTAATCATCAGGACACAGAGAGATTTAGGGCAGATCCAGAACCTTTTCCTGGGGGGTGACAATAAACTGAGCTTGAATGCCGAGTGGAGGATATAGTAGGAAGCCTGAGGGCCTCCACGGATTCATAAGGCCAGGAGACATGTGATGCATCTGGATTGTGGAGGATTGGTAACTATCCACCAAAGAGATCATATTTAGTACCTGAGTTTTCAGGGATGGTGAGGTACACATCTCCAGCTGGGGAGCAGATGGACTTTTGGCTGATGTCCTGGAGGGAATTGTTAACTATCTGAGAAGCTGGCTGGGGTGTGGGGAAGCAGCCAAGCTAATTGCTGGCACCTCTGCATGGCAGGTGTCTAATGTAATAATTTCAGAAAGGATCTGGTTCGCTAATAAACTGGAATTGAAAGTGGATTTAGGGGAAGGCATCCTCTAAAGAAGCTGGAAAATGGGGAAAGAGCTCCTAGTGTCAGACAGCCTCCTTTCCACAGTCCCTTAACCTTTGTATGAGGGGAGGGCAATAGGACAGGGACTAGCTATGGAGAGGTGGGGAGTTGATGTCAGCCCTCCAAAAGGTGAAAACAGTTACGGAAGGAATCATAATCCGTTCTATATGAGTTATTACCAGATTAATTAAATAATAAAGTTGTGGACAAATTAAATCACATTCCTCACATCTAGCCTTTCTTCCCACATGTCTGGGACAAATACTGATGTGCTTATGTGTAAAATGCATTTGTTAGTTTTCTATTTCAGAAAGCAGTACGCAGAGGCTGGGGTTTTGGTGGGTTTTTTAGGTTTTTGTTTGTTTGTTTGTTTTTAATTTGTAAATGAAGCACAAGGTACAACAAAGAAACAGAGGTATCTCACCAGAGCCTTGTTATCTAATTGTTAAGATTATTCCTTATAATGTTGCTCAAGGTGATCAGCTGCAGTAGTCACTAAATTGTGGTCTGCACAAACTTTTTTCTTCAAGTTACCCACCATTACACAATCACCGGTAGCAACATTTGAAGCACTAATACAAAAATATTTCCATCTGCATTGAATAGGTTAGGAGTCAGCTAACTCCTTGAACAACTAGTTTCCTTAAGTGTCCCAGATTCCTAAGTACTCTTCAGTCATACTTCACACCACACGGCACTGTGTGTAAATTTCTGATTGCATTTGCTGTGCTTGTGGGTTTTGTATGTTTCTGCAATGTTCACCAGCAAATTAATTGCTGGCCAGAGGCAAGGTATCCAAGTCCTGAGGCATAATAAACAAATCATATGTATTATTAGCTTCAGAAAACTCTAATTGCAACATGTAGGGTTACGGAAAGTCTGAAGTTGCAAAATTTAAGGTTCCAATAGCAACAGAAACCCAGCCACACTGAAAATTGGGTATATTTACTAGTGTACACTTTGCAATACAAGTAGTCCAGTTACATACATAGTTAAAGAAAAACAGGAACAGAAAAGTAATACATGGGTCAGAGTATTAGTCCTTAATGAGGTCTATGTTCATGATTAAATCAGCCTAATATGGTTAAAACTTTGCTTTTTACAATGGGAAATGTGTGCTTTGGTCCATTCTCCAATTGCAAAGAAATGGCGGATGGCACTGAATGTACTTAAATAAATAAACAGACAAACCAAAACACACATGTTTTAGGCAGAGACCAAGCATGCATGTGTGTGCATGCATACACATGCATGCACACACACATGCAAAACAGACCCCAAAGCAATTTTTTTTTTGCAAGAATGGGCATGGGGAAAAAAAACTGTTTATAATGGAAACAGTATGTGCTTGACCAGAAATATAAAAATTAATAGTTTACAGAGGAAAAAAATCTATTGGATTGTGACATTTGAAGTTGTGCTTATTTGAAGTAACAAGTAAAATTGAAATACTGGCCACATCCATTTCACAACATGGTAAGTATCCAACCTGGATTGATTAATTAATTTCACAAGTTAATTTATTTATATGTGACGTCTTTATAGGAAAAGACAGGAGATAGTCTGAGAGAACTGAACAGTTCCTTGCTAGCTAGCTGAAAACATATTCTCTTAATTGATTAATGGTTGTGGGTGTGGTGTTCTGTCCTATCTAGTGGCACTGAGATCAGGTAAAGAGAGACAGAGCTAAAATGAGCCTGCTCTTCAGCCTTAGCTAATAGCCAGTTGGCTTTTAGTTCATGCTGTAGAGGCTCATAGAGTAAGTTCCCGAGGTCCCCAGTTCGATCCTGTCCACAAGCGACCCAGGGCTGGCAGTATTACACTATCAAATGATGAAGTGAAGGAAAGTTACTCCATATGCTCGAGAGTTGTTCCAAATGCTTAGAGGTGTCCACAAGACAACATCTTACGAGGGAGTGTGAGAACATCTACCCTGACTTTTAGATCGAATGTTCATAAAACAGAACATTGCTTCCAAGGCTAGTTAGGGTGGGTTAGTATTTTTTTTATTGGAAACTTCATTCCAACAAATGAGTGACAGTTTCATCGTAACATGAGAGCTGGAATGCTTTTTTTCCAATGTCATCAATTCTTCAGGTTTAATACATCTTGTTTTCTGAACACTTCTGTTCCTTTTAGCAACTGTGCTGGTTTAGCTGTCTGTGGAATTATACAGGGCTCAAGCACATACATGAGAAGAACCACTGGTTTGCAATTAAAATGAGATTTCATAAATCACAGGGAATGCAAAATTACATAGTAGGGGGAAGGCTCATTCCACACTACTTTAAAACACATTTTAATCAAAACCAAAAATGTTCTTGTTTATCAGTACAGCCAGCAGCATGATCCCTAGTGCCACCTTTCATATGAGTACTCCTGGTTTTGTTACCCATTTCATAGACTAGAATACATAGTTTTGTCTCTCTTAACATAATCTTTTTAAACGCATAATGCCTATTATTTGTCAATTGCACTTTTATTTTAGAACTCCCATTTTTCGTTTTAAATCTGCATAGTTTTGTAGTTAAATATTCTTTCACTCTGTGTGCATCTTCTCCATGTTTTGCCTCAGCAACATCTTATTTTTAGTGTTTTATATAATTGTTAACTAATGCCTCATTAAAGCAGAACACCTATGGCTTCAGTTATCTTATAAATAAATGAATTAACATGAAAAAACCTCTCTAGGGAAGCTTGTTTTATATACTTGAACTAGGACTATTAAAGTATTTTACATCTCCAAATCTGTTCATTGGTTCCGGTATTTCAAACTATTGTTCAAGCGTTAATGTCAGGTGGGGATAGAGTTTTGCCAGATGGAAACAAACTCAAAAACGGATCTTTGCAGTTATTGAAACATTGTAATTTGGGATTACTTGTAACGAAGAGGAAGCCATAGCACATTTAGAGGCTTGGAATGCTGCTCTGCAATAAGACAACAATATATCTACGCTACTATTCTTGCATTTAAATATTAGTTGCTTATGGCTGTCCATCACAAGACTCCTTGTGAATTAGATGAAGCTAGTAGCAGTAGTCACCAAACTGCCTTTAGAGGGGCTAAGTAAGCCTATCCTTAGGCTTTGTCCACACTGGGAGTTTGCCCTGATTTCAACCATCAGAGTCCAGCTACTTGTGTAGCCTTAGTATGGAGAAGGGAAAACTGCTACTTCTGCCAGTGCACCTTACCCCGGCTTGACACAAGGGTAAGCTGATTGAATACAGATTGGAGTTTACCATAATGCACCCTGTCTATGCTAAGGGATTACATCAGAGCAGCTACTCTGTCACATCTGTTCACCAATGGCTGAAATTGGGGCAAATCCTCACTGTAAATAAGGCCTCAAAAATATTTAGCACCAAAGTCAATAGAACAATGCCAATTTGCAACATCTGAGGCTCTGACCCATCAATTTGTTTGAACAACATTGACCGGTTTTGTTTCTTGTTCTTAACAACCTTTTATAAACCAAACATCCTGAGAAATCACAGCCTCTTTATGATGATAATATGTGGTTTGGCACCAAAAATTGTTCCATTCAGGAGCAGTTGTAGAAATTAAAACAGAATAAACTGCAGAAATAATTTAAATAGATCAAACAGGCCCTTAACACAGTGAACAGACCTTAGGAATTAGTTCTCCACTGCTCACCATGATCCTGCCCAGAGTCAATAAGATTCCTGCTTGCATGCTCATCCATGCTGTGCTTCCACCAATAATGGAGCCTATACAGGAAGGATGGGCTCCACCCAAACCAAAATTGAACGAGATTGCTGGCGCTTAAAATTAAAAAGGTCGTAGGACAGGTTTTAAACTAAGGGCTGGGGAAAAACTGACAGGTGCAGAGGAGCATGTGGTTCAGACATCCCTTAGGGGAGGATCTATAAATGGAGATTCCCTATGTCCTAATAAGGAGGAGAGGATGGAAAATGATAAAATACAGGGAGGATCTGATAAGAAACAGTCAAATGAAAAAAAAATCCCATTCAATTACGTCATGCAATAGGGGACAGCCAAAAAATGACAAGTTTTTAAAATGCTTATATACCAATGCTAGAAGTCTAAATAATAAGATGGGTGAACTAGAGTGCCTAGTATCAAATTAGGATATTGATATAATAGGTATCACAGAAACCTGGTGGAATGAGGTTAGTCAATGATACACGGTAATACCAGAAAAAAAATATATTGGAAGGACAGAACAGGTTGTGCTAGTGGGGGAGTGGCACTATATGAGAAAGAAAGCATAGAAGCAAATGAAGTAAAAATCTTAAATGAACTAAATTGTAATATAGAATCTCTATGGATAGTAATTCCATGCTTGAAAAAATAAGAATATAGCAGTAGGGCTATATTACAGACCACCAGACCAGGATGGTGTTAGTGACTCTGAAATGCTCAGGGAGATTAGAGAGGCTATTAAAATAAAAAAACCTCAATAATAATAATGGGGGATTTCAACTATCCCCATATTGACTGGGTACATATCACTCAGGAAGGGATGCTGAGATAAAGTTTGACACCTTAAATGACTGCTTCTTGGATAGCTAGTCCTGGAACCCACAAGAGGAGAGGTAATTCTTGATTTAGGTCTAAGTGGAGCAGAGGATCAGGTCCAAGAGGTGAATATAGCTGGTCCACTTGGTAATAGTAACCATAATATAATTAAATTTAACATCCCTGTGTCAGGGAAAACTCCACAGTCGCCGAAAACTGTAGCATTTAATTTCAGAAAGGGGAGCTACACAAAAATGAGGTTAGTGAAACAGAAATTAAAAGGTACAGTACCAAAAATAAAATCCCTACAAACTGCGTGGAAACTTTTTAAAAACACCATAATAGAGGCTCAACTTAAATGTATACCCCAATTTAAAAAACGTAGTAACAGAACCAAAAAAGAACCATCACGGTTAAACAACAAAGTAAAAGAAGCAGTGAGAGGTAAAAAGGCATCCTTTAAAATGTGGAAGATAAATCCTAATGTAGAAAATTTTAAAAAAAAGAGCATAAACTCTAGCAAATGAAGTATAAAAATATAATTAGAAAGACCAAAAAAGAATTTGAAGCACTTTTTTTTAAAATACATCAGAAGCAGAAAGCCTGCTAAACAACCAGTGGGGCCACTGGATGATCGAGATGCTAAAGGAGCACTCATGGATGATAAGGCCATTGCGGAGAAACTAAATGAATTCTTTGCATCCGTCTTCACTGTTGAGGATGTGAGGGAGATTCCCAAGCCTGAGCCAATCTTTTTGAGTGACAGATCTGAGGAACTGTCCCAAATTGAGGTGTCATTAGAGGAGGTTTTGGAACAAATTGATAAACAGTAATAAGTCTCCAGGACCTGATGGTATTCACCCAAGAGTTCTGAAGGAACTACTAACTGTCATCTGTAACCTATCATTTAGATCAGCTTCTGTACCAAATGACTGGAGGATAGCTAATGTGACGCCAATTTTTAAAAAGGGCTCCAGAGGTGACCCTGGCAACTACAGGCCAGTAAGCCTCACTTCAGTACCGGGCAAGCTGGTTGAAACAATCAAAAAGAACAAAATTGTCAGACACACAGATGAACATAGTTTGTTGGGAAATAGTCAACATGTTTTTTGTATGGAGAAATCATGCCTCACCAATCTACTAAAATTCTTTGAGGGTGTCAACAAGCATGCAGACAAAGGAGATCCAGTGGATATAGTATATTTAGATTTTCAGAAAGCCTTTGACAAGGTCCCTCACCAAAGGCTCTTAAGCAAAATAAGCAGTGATGGGATAAGAGGGAAGGTTCTCTCATGGATTGGTAACTGGTTAAAAGATAGGAAACAAAGGGTAGGAATAAATGATCAGTTTTCAGAATGGAGAGAGGTAAATAATGGTGTCCCCCAGGGATCTGCACTGGGCCCAGTCCTATTTAACATATTCATAAATGATCTGGGAAAAGGGGTTAACAGTGAGGTGGCAAAATTTGCAGATGATACAAAACTACTCAGGATAGTTAAGACCCAGGCAGACTGTAAAGAGCTACAAAAGGATCTCACAAAACTGGGTGATTGGGCAACAAAATGGCAGATGAAATTCAATGTTGATAAATGCAAAGTAATGCACATTGGAAAACATAATCCCAACTACACATATACAATGATGGGGTCTAAATTAGCTGTTACCACTCAAGAAAGAGATCTTGGAGTCATTGTGGATAGTTCTCTGAAAAATCCACTCAATATTCAGCAACAGCCAAAAAAGTGATAGATAAGATGACAGAAAATATCATATGGCCTCTATATAAATCCACGGTACACCCACACCTTGAATACTGTGTGCAGATGTGGTCGCCCCATCTCAAAAAAGATATATTGGAATTGGAAAAGGTTCAGACAAGGGCAACAAAAATTATTAGGGGTATAGAACGGCTTCCGTATGAGGAGAAATTAAAAACACTGCGACTTTTCAGATTGGAAAAGAGGCAACTAAGTGGGGATCTGATAGAGGTCTATAAAATCATGAGTGGTATAGAGAAAGTAAATAAGGAAGTGTTATTTACTCCTTCTCATAATACAAGAACAAGGAGCCACCAAATGAAATTAATAGGTAGCAGGTTTAAAACAAACACAAGAAAGTATTTTTTCACGCAACGCACTGTCAATCTCTGGAACTCCTTGCCAGAGGGTGTTGTGAAGGCCAATACTATAACGGGGTTCAAAAGGGAGCTAGATAGATTCATGGAAAATAGCCATTGATGGACCTATTAGCCAGGATGGGAAGGAATGGTGTCCCTAGCCTCTGTTTGCCAGAAGCTGGGATTGGGTGACAGGGCATGGATCACTTGATGGTAACCTATCAGCTCATTCCCTTTGGGGCACCTGCCATTGGCCACTCTCAGAGGACAGGATACTGGGCTTGATGGATCTTTGGTCTGACCCAGTATGGCCGTTCTTATGTTTTTATGTTAATAGGATATGGCCTTTAATATAATGGAGACTAAGTTTGTGGACTATCTTAATCTAAAACATTTGTGACAAAGTTCCTCCTCTGCCTTGGTGGGTCCTGCACTTACTGGCAGATTTGCTCGCCTCAGAGGTTCACAGCAGCTCTCAGTTTGGCCACTTTTGTGGCTCAAATCTGCAGTTCACTCAGTTAGCCTCATCACCGACCAGCATGGGGAAAAGGAAGAAGAACAATCCCCACAGTCTCTGCTGATCCACCTAGTGGATCAGGGAACAGGCCAGAGACCTTCCCCTCTGGTGGAATCCACAGTCCAGGTCAACTTCTCAGGTATCAAATAGGGAGTTGGAGGATGGAGGGAACCTGGGCCCGCCCTCTACTCCAGGTTCCAGCCCAGGGCCCTGTGGATTGCAGCTGTCTACAGTGGCTCCTGTAACAGCTTCATGACAGCTACAACCCCCTGTGCTACTTTCCCATGGCCTCCTCCCAACACCTTCTTTATTCTCACCACAGAACTTTCCTCCTGATGTCTGACAATGCTTGGTACTTCTCAGTCTTCCACTAGTACGCCTTCTCAATCTCAGCTTCTTGCGCCTCTTGCTCCCAGCTCCTCACACGCACGCCACAAACTGAAATGAGCTCCTTTTTAAATCCAGGTGCCCTGATTAGCCTGCCTTAATTGATTCTAGCAGCTTCTTGATTGGCTGCAGGTGTTCGAATCAGCCTATCTGCCTTAATTGTTTCCAGAAAGTTCTTGATTGTTCTGAAACCTTCCCTGTTGGGAAACGGAACGTCTTTTGCTTGCTCCTCAGCTATCTGCTTTCTATTCTTTCCTAAAGCCCCCTGGCCTGGATTTTTGTTACTTTTTGCACCTGCCTTAGTCCCCCCCCCCGACCGGGCCAGACGCTTTTTTTGTTTTCTTTTGATTTCTGTTTTTTTTTTCCGTTTACGTGCTGTCGGCCCTCAGCTTGCCGCCAGCTCCCGCCCCCCCCCACTCCCATGCCTGCTTTCAGGCGCAGCTATTTGCCTCAGCTGAGCCCCCGGAGGAGGGGGGGGGAGATTGCCGATTTTGCTGTCCGGAGGGGGGAGTGGAAACCCCCAGACCCAGTCGTTTTGCTAGCAACTCGGACTTTACAACATTCTCAGCATGCCGGAAGCCTTGGAACACAGCCAATACAGCTGGAGAAGAAGATTTTAGAAGACACGAGAAATAATCCAGGAGAGCTATAAATCATCGTGAAGGGGGCCATAAGACTGAGTAACTTTCTGAATTATACTCTCGTGGGGGGGAGTTTGACTGTGGTTTCCTTGCGTTTGTGGCGGCACAGGGGGTGTGGCGTGGAGACCCCTCCACCCCCGATCCATCGGTGCCCCTACCCCCCCATCGTTACTACAACTGTCACGGCCCCCCCACCGCCTGCCCCTGCTGGCAACCTGCCATCTCCCTTCGGATCCAGCTGTTCGCTTTGAACTTTGCCTTCCGGACCGGACATAACAGCCGACCACCCGAGACTCTTTGGACAAACGTGTGTGGGTCTGCACCCCCACCCCCGGATTGCTTATCCCACAGGTTGCCCCTATTACCAGACCCCGATTTTGTTTCCCCCCCCCTCCCAGTCCAACCCCCTCGGCATTCCCCCACCCCCCCTCCTGCAGCACATAGGGAGGAGCGGCTGCTCCGCTTCTCCCCTCCCCCCTTTTCCTTCCGGTGTCTCCCTGTCTTTCCCTGCTCACAATGGCGGGGAACGAGAGGGGTGAGACCGTTTCAATAAAATTAGTTGTCCCTCCCCCACCACCACCCCTGCCCGACCCCCAAGACCCCCCCACCACCACTATTGTCAAGATACTTGCCACCCCCCCTGCTGGGGCACCGGCAGCAGGAGGCACTCACGATCTACTCGCGATCTACTCACCCACGGGATGGGTCACGGGTTGCTGCGCAACCTGCCAGGGGCCCTGAACACCCCCGCCAACACGAAACCCCCATCCCCCCAGCCCTCCGCATGACACCTCTTATTATTGTGACCCTGAATACCAGGGGCTGTAGGATGGCTCTCCGCAGGTCCCAGGTGCTCTCTTACCTTCGGGAAGGGGGGTACTCTGTAGTTTTCCTGCAGGAGACCCATAGGGACCCGGCCGCCGAGGACAAGTGGCGGCTGGAGTGGGGGGACGGGGTATACTTTAGCCACTTCGCGACCTGGCAAGCTGGAGTGGCGACCCTGTTCTCCCCCAACCTACGGCCTGAGGTGCTAGGGGTCAATGAGGCCGTGCCAGGCCACCTGCTGCACCTTCGAGTCCGTATGGAGGGGCTCGTGGTCAATCTTGTTAACATCTATGCCCCGCAAATGAGCTCCAGGTGGCCACAATTTTATCAGCGGGTGTCCGACTTTCTCGGCACCCTGGATTTGCATGAGTGCCTGGTCCTGGGAGGGGACTTTAACACCACCCTCGAGGAACGGGACCGCTCAGGGGCTGAACCGAGCCCGGCCGCCGCGAATATTCTCCAAGGGATAGTTGAACATCACTCCCTAGTGGACGTCTGGCATGACCATCACCCAGATGACACCTCCACGTTCACCTTTGTCTGGGTGGAGGCCCATCGGTCACACCACTCTCGGTTGGACCGTATTTACTTATCCCGTTTCCATCTTTCACAGGCCCACTCCTCCGCCATTCGGCCGGCCCCATTCTCTGATCATCATTTAGTCACCGTAACGGTCTCCCTCCGTGCAGAGAGACCGGGGCCGGCCTATTGGCACCTTAATAACAGCCTGTTGGAGGACGAGAGCTTTGTGATGTCCTTCCGGGAGTTTTGGCTGGCCTGGCGAGAGCAGTGGCATGCCTTTCCCTCGGTGCGGCGATGGTGGGATCTCGGGAAGGTGCGTGCCAAGCTCTTCTGTCGTGACTACACTCGGGACACCAGCCGACGGCGAAATGCGGCGATAGAGCAGTTGGAACGGGAGGTCTTAGAGATGGAGAGGCGCCTGGCCGCCGATCCCGAGGACCCGTCCCTCTGCGGAGCATGCCGGGAGAAGCGGGAGGAGCGCCGGGCCCTTGAGGACCACGGGGCCCGAGGTGCCTTCGTTCAGTCCCGCATCCGCCTCCTTCAGGAGATGGACTGCGGCTCCCGCTTCTTCTATGCCCTGGAGAAAACGAGGGGGGCCAAGAAACACATCACCTGCCTTCTTGCGGAAGACGGCCCCCCCCTCATGGATCCGGAGGAGATGTGTGGGAGGGCCCGTGACTTCTACACAAGCCTTTTCTTCCCAGATCCAACCGATCCTGGCGCTTGCAGGGTGCTCTGGGAGGAACTCCCCACGGTTGGTGTGGGCGACCGAGACCGACTAGAGCTGCCTCTCACCCTGGCCGAGTTCTTGGAAGCCCTCCGTCGCATGCCCACCAATAAATCTCCGGGCATGGACGGGCTGACCGTGGAGTTTTACCGCACGTTCTGGGACATTCTCAGCCCAGACCTAGTCACCGTCTGGGCTGAGTCCTTGCAGAGCGGGGTCCTCCCTCTGTTGTGCAGGCGAGCGGTGCTCGCTTTGCTGCCGCAGAAGGGGGACCTCCGCGATCTACGAAACTGGCGTCCCGTCTCACTCCTTAGCACGGATTACAAAATCGTAGCGAAAGCAATCTCGCTGCGGCTAGGGTCCATGATGGCGGACGTGATCCACCCAGACCAGACCTATACTGTCCCGGGTCGCAGCATTTTTGACAACCTCTTTCTAGTCCGAGACCTTCTGGAACTCGGGCAGAGAGATGGTCTGTCGTTCGCCCTCCTGTCTCTTGATCAGGAGAAGGCGTTCGATAGAGTAGACCATGGGTACCTCCTGAGCATTCTGCAGGCGTTTGGTTTCGGACCTCAGTTTGTGAGTTTTCTCTGGGTGCTGTATGCCTCCGCGGAGTGTTTGGTTAGGCTCAACTGGACCCTGACTGAACCGGTCAGCTTCGGGCGAGGAGTGCGGCAGGGGTGCCCCCTCTCGGGCCAGTTGTACGCTCTGGTGATCGAGCCTTTCCTCTGTCTCCTCCGCAGGAGGATGACAGGGTTGGTGCTGCGGGAGCCGGAGCTGCGGCTGGTCCTGTCGGCGTACGCCGATGATGTATTCCTCGTGGTCCAGGACCCGGGCGACTTGGCGCGAGTGGAGGCATGCCAGGCCATCTATTCGGCAGCCTCCTCCACCCGAGTCAACTGGGTCAAGAGCTCTGGCTTGGTGGTGGGGGACTGGCGGCAGGTAGGCTCCCTCCCACCCACACTTCAGACCATCCGGTGGAGTGCAGGTCCACTGCTCTATCTCGGCGTTTACCTTTCCCCCACGCACCCTTCCCCGCCGAAGAACTGGCAAAATTTAGAAGGCGGGGTGATCGAGCGGAAATGGACGAGGCCAGTCCGATGTCTCTCCCTCCGAGGGAGAGCACTGGTGCTTAACAAACTAGTCCTGTCCACGCTCTGGTACCGGCTCAACACCCTGGTCCCGGCCCCGGGTTTCCTGACCAACCTCCGGACATCGATTCTAGAGTTCTTTTGGTCAGGAACGCACTGGGCGCCTGTTGGGGTTCTTCATCTACCCCTGAAGGAAGGAGGGCAGGGCCTGAACTGTCTGCATACTCAGGTCTGTGTCTTCCACCTCCAGGCCCTGCGGAGACTACTTTATAGTGCAGGTAGTTCAACATGGAGCTTCCAAGGGCTCCGATACGACCGGCAGCTCTTTTATCTTTGTCCGAGAGGTTTTCCGCGAGACCTCTCCAGGCTGCCGGTCTTCTACCAGGACCTCCTCCGGACCTGGAAATGGTTTTCAATGGCCAGGTCCGTGGCGGCCACCGTGGGAGCAGATCTCCTCGTGGAGCCCCTGCTACACAACCCCCAGCTCTGTGTGCAGGCGGCAGAGTCCCTCTCGGTGCACCAGAGTTTGGTCCTGGCGGAAATCACGAGAGTTGGAGACCTCCTGGACTACAACCGGGGAGACTGGCTGGATCCCGTGACGCTCGCTCGGTGCATGGGGCTCTCCAGACCTCGTACTCCCCGGCGCGTACTTCAGGAGGTGAAGGCCGCCTTGACGCCCGCTGCTCAGGCTTATCTCAACTGAGCCCTGCGCGAGGGCGCACCCTGCCCACCCTCTATCCCAGGCCCACCGGATCTTTCAATTGGGCCCCTACCCTGTAGATCTCAACAAACCCCTCACCCTTTCACTGCGAGCCGGCTGCATGAACTGCAGCTGGTCAGCTTCCAAATCGCGCCATGGAAATATCTATACACACTCACGCTTCACACCCTTTACACCCACACTCTGCTGTCCTGCCCCGATACAAAGTGGCGGGACCTCCTGCCACCTTTAGAGGGTGAGCAACCCCGGTGGGCCAGCCTGTATTCCACCTTGCTCCCGAGGCCCGTTGGAGACATTAGTCGGCGGCTCCTTCACAGAGCTGTGAGCACGGGCGTGTTTTTGACATGGTTCACCCCCGTCCCGGATATTTGCCCTTTTTTGCAATGTGAGGGAAACCCTGGTGCACGTATATTTAGAGTGTGCCAGGCTGCGGCCCCTTTTCCGGCTCCTCACGAATATTTTATTATGCTTTTGGCTACACTTTTCCCCTCACCTTTTTATTTACACACTCCCCATCCGTGGCCCCACAAAATCGCGAGATCTCCTGGTTAACCTCCTCCTAGCCCTAGCTAAAACAGCCATTTATAAAACCAGAGAAAGGAGGTTGGCTAATGAAGCGTCCTGCGATTGTAGGGCCGTTTTCCGATCCTCAGTACATTCACGTATCCGGGCGGAGTTCCTCTGTGTGGCGTCCACCGACTTCCTTGACGCCTTCGAGGAGCGGTGGGCTCTGTCCGAGGTTCTCTGCTCAGTGACCCCATCCAGTTCCCTCCGTCTGACCCTTTGATTGAGGGGAAGAGCGAGAGACCCCAGCCCCAGCCGTTGCTGCTGTGGATACCATCATTACTGTCACCTATCACACGTGGTGTACATCCCTCCCCACCCCCAAACCGCCCACCCCGCAGCCGTGCCCATCTTGTCGGGCACTCTCAGGAGAGGAATAATTGGTGACACTGGGCGTGGCACTAGGTAACTCGAGGGGGTGGAAGACCATGAGTGTCGAGGAAGCCACCCCCACTCTAGGCCACCAGGTAACTCAGGAGGGTGGAAGACCACAAGTGTCGAGGAAGACCCCCCGCTCTGGGCCCAGGCTAGCCTGAACACTTCTCCCTCCTGAAGGCTGCTGTGTTATTCCTTGTGTTTGCCTTTGTTTTGTTGCATAGTTTTGCTTTATCCTTTTTGGTGATTCTTTGTAAGTGTTACACAAATAAAATTCTTTTCTGCTTCAAAAAAAGCACTCTTGTAGCCATCTGGCCTGACCCTGTCACACATTATAATGTATTGTTACGGCTTGTTCTAAAAGTGGTTCTCTGAGCTTTTTCATGACTGACTGTAAAATAAATAGACTAATAGAATTATAATGAAATAATTCCATGTCTAATTTACAAGTGTGAAAAGAAAGCAGGTAGACTCACAATGACAAGTTATCAGGTTTCACAGAGTAACAAAGATCAGGATATATGCCTAGTTTAAATATTGTAAAATAAAGAAGACCCAATTCAAACTGTGGGCGAAGGGCCTGCATGTTGTCAAGTTTGAGTTACAGGAAAACAGAAAAGTGTCACAAACTAATTAAATTCTATTCATCTCTGACTTTGGAACTTTGAGACAGGTTTGTAATGAAAACTTTTTTATTGCCTTCTATAACTTTGCCGAATGATCTGAGGCTTGAAAAATCCCAGATCTCTTGGAACAACTATGCCCCATTGAGAGCTCACAAAATCAAGTATTTTATCACACACAGAGAGCCGAGACTCCCCAGCAGATTATTTCAAAATGAGGCATAAAGAGGACAGCAATCTCTTAACTGAAAGGGTCCTCCAACATATAGGGTTTTGAAGCTAAGACCTTAATATGCAACTGGAACTGGATATGTCACTAGTGCAATGTTCCACATGGACTCATGGTCATCCATCCTATTCAAGGAGTGGAAGGCACATTCTGCTAGCTGGAGCTTCTGGAAGCTCATCCATGGCATCCCCAGGGAGTTCTCATTAAAGTAATATAAACCAGAGGTGAAAAAGTTGACTACTACGATGAAGTTCATGAGCCACAAGGAATAATCATAACCTTTCATCAGCCATGTCAGGTGAGGGGAAAAAAAACAAAAACAAATTCAAACCACCACTGCAGCCCAGGGTTCTAGAAAATGGAAGTAAACAGTAAAACATTGGTACTGCTTACCTTTTGGGAAAAAAGGCAGAATTACATGCCCAGTGAAATATGCAGGCATAATCTTCCTCTGTCCCTCTGCATGGACCCCTTCTTCCACAGTTATCTCCATTTTGTCCAGGTTTCAGCCTCAGATACATTTCTTCCATTGAGATCCAAAACACAGTAACCTGCTGAGAAAGCAGAGAAACATAGTTTCTTCACATATTGGTTACAGCTCCTTATAGAATGATTGGATCATAGAAATGTAGGCTTAGAAGGGATCTTGAGAAGTCATCAAGTCCAGTGGCCTGTGCTGTGGCAGGAACAAGTAAACCCTAAACATTTACTCTTTCTCAGTGTTGCATGCACACTTGTAATATTTTTCTTTCCACCCCATACCTCCATCCTTTACCACGTTTAGGTGCAATTTCACTCCCACTGAAGAGAATAGGAGTTAGGTTGCAGGGATTTGCTTTGGTCATCATTTAGCAACAGAGGTTCCCAAGGCCATCAAATCCCCTCTGTTACATCAATCTCATCCAGTTGAGTGATGAGCTAACAGAGAGACTGGTACACAACTGAAACACAGATCAAATCCATTGAATTCTGTTGAATAATGATGAAACCAAGTGACCATCTTTCATTCTATTGTCACAAGTCACTATTATTGTTGTAAAATTGTCATTGATATTATAGTCCACAATGTCAATCAATATTTTTTTTAAAAAAATGAAGCTCTTGCCTATCCACTCTAAGGCACTTGGTGCTTCAGTTAGTGCTTGAATTATTCAATTAAGTGCCCTTGTACACATGTACAGCATTTATTCATAACATATTAATGATTTACATTAATGACTGAAATCCTGACACCTAATTAACAAACAGGAAAAGACATCCGCAAGTAACATAGGGTAAGTGAGAACAAGCCATATATGTATTTTTATCATTAAAGTTGACATGAACTAGAAAAAAATCCAGTGATTCAAATTAAGGTGGACACCTAATCTTTAATCAGTGCCACAGTACCTTCTGTGTTTGCTCTGGTACATTTCTCTGTAGAAAGGTCAAGCTCCTTCCAAAGCAAAGAAACCAAAATAATCAAAATCACAGAAGCTTTCAAATACCCTGCACATCAATATGTTAAATTAATTTCAATTAATTAACTGAAATTTATATACTCTACATTACAAATTGTTACACAGACCTGCTGCATAGGCGCTTTTGGAAACTGAATTAATTCTCTGTTTAAAAAGTGGTTCACAGGAATACGGCTGTAATAGTGGTCAGATTAATTTGCCATGTAAGGCCATACCCTGCATGGCTTGTGTTCAAGGATTCTAAAGACCCCTCAGAATTGGGTCCTTATAGATAACCCCCTCTTCAGTAAATTAAAGAGCATGGGCTTCTTAAAAATCTTCCTTACATTCAGTTATATGCTCTCTAAAGAGTATTCCATGCTTTTCAGCTGAGAAAATCTCTCAGACAATTTTGTAATCATTGGTGTCTTTGTCCATGCACTCATACTAAGGACTTCATCTGCTATCAAAGAAAGAAACTTCTTAAATTGAAAGCCAGGTTGCAAAGTTAGGTAGACTGAATGTGCATGTGTCTAAAGAAACAACAAACTTAATTTCATACTGATTTTTTCTCTTTTCTTTGGTCAGAGAACCTAGTTGGAAAAAGACACACCATTTTCTTTTATTCAGAATATTTCTAACTGTCCTCTGTATCTAAGCAACGGTGCACGGTGGAAGACTTGGATTTAAAAGAAGCTATAAGACCTAGATTCTTTAGAACTGTGAAGACTGAAAAGGGTCACACAAAAGTAGATCCAGTTTGTGTCTTTCTGTTGCATGACAGAAAGCACTATGTGGAGAGGCCTTGATCTTAGAGCTAAACATATCCTCCCATTTAGGAGCAGGAGAATACTGTGTATGTGGTGTCATTGCACCTTGCCAAAGTGTAACTATAAGTGGCTGGAAGGAAGGATGATGAAGAGGAGCACAAAGAAAATGTTGACCCACAAGAATTAATCGAGAGACATCTTTGAACTTTCTAGGCAACTGTCCCAATAGTCCACAATTTTCTCCTGTCTGCAATTATGACATGTTGGGGTACAAACCAGATCAGTGAGGGACTGTATCATGCTTGCCCTGCAACCTGGGGTGCCTCACAATGCTTTGCTACTGTATCTCCCACCTGGGCTGCTCACACACAGACAAACAGCATGAAGGTCATACCCTGAGTGTAAGTGTATAGCCACAGCCCTGCTCCAGCAGCTCTGGCCCCAGCAGCCTTGGCACTACTTGCAGGGTGACCTCAACACACTCCCAGTCCCAGATTTTCCTCATTTTGCCCTGTCCAGCCCTCTCCTAGAGAGTCCAGATATGTGAGGTCCATTGCCTCACTAAGCGGGTCGGTGTACAACAGCCTGTTACCTGAAATAAAGTTACCCAAACAATTTACAATGCTGCAATAGTTTTAATTAAAGACTAAAACAAGTGTATTTAACTATAAAAGAGATATGCTTGTACTCACTTGCAGTCTAAGACAAAGTCAGAAATAGTTACAAGAGAAATAAAGATAAAACAGTTTCTGGGCTTAACCAACTAGACTTGGTTCAAGGGGAAGTCCTTTACCACGTGTTTCCAGTAACATTGCTGACCAAACTCTCAGGCCAGGGTCAGCTCCCAAAGTCCAACAGCTGTTTTTGTCTTTTTGGGTGAAAAGAGAGATCTCGGGGTGTTTTTGCCTCTCACTTTTATAGTCCAGTCCCTCTTGGAGATGAATTTTCCTGAAAGTTACCGCTCAAACCCAAGTTTATTCAAACAGTAAAAGAAAATGGCATGGTGTCTGGCGGTGAAAGAAATTACATGCTGTTTCTTCTTACCTTTGTTTGCTAAAAAATGAAGATTTTCCTTGTCACCCATCTTCCCTTTCTCCCTGTCTGAGGACCCTGTTTACAACTTACATGTAAACTGAGGTAAACATGCACTCCTTTAAGAGCTGCTTGACCCCTCATGCCTAATTGGGCTACATGGGTTTGAACATGTGCTACCATCATCATTTAAAGGGAATTTATAACTTTACATATAATGCTGCTACACACTCCATCATACTATTATTGACTAGTGAGTTATCAGTTTTCAAATGGTACCTCACAAGACATATTTTGTACTAAGGTTATTACAATAGTTTGTATGGCGTGAATATGGGGCTGCATTCGGTCACAATAATACAATGCTTGTCCTTAGTAACTGCTATAAGAATATTACCAAACTCTTACATTGCACTTTTCATCAGCAACTCTGAAAAGCACTTTACAGAGGCGAGGCTTCCCATTTGACGGAGGGGATACAGGCTGAAGTGACTTGTGCAAGGTCACCCAGAAGGCCCAGACAGAACTGTTTCCTGAACCCCAGACCAGTGCTCTATGCTCATATGTACAGGGTTCTCTGTACAGTAGAAGGACTGGAGCTCTAGAG
This sequence comes from Caretta caretta, assembly GCF_965140235.1. Classification (NCBI taxonomy): domain Eukaryota; kingdom Metazoa; phylum Chordata; order Testudines; family Cheloniidae; genus Caretta; species Caretta caretta. The sequence goes on along the minus strand of NC_134214.1, from coordinate 68,685,406 downwards.
CTGGGTTCTCTGTTTTACTTTCCTGGTGACAATTGTTCTGCTCTGACCCCAAAAACTTTATGGAGCTATTAAAATAAAATCATGAGTGGGAACATTTCTGGATAAGAGAGAGGTATGCTAAAACTCAGTGGGAAGAAAATAAGTAAGTAATTATATACTTCAAAGCTCTTGTGACACAGTGATTTCACTGTGTAAAGAGAATGGGGGAAAATATTCATCAGATGTGCAAAGCAGTGCACCTGCTAATTTAACAGTGACAGTAATTTAAAGGTAGATAAACTCTCCAGATATGCCATTTTTAGATTTGTGTTTTGCACATTTTAGTCCCCAGTTTTAGCAGGGATGTCTGTCTACACTGGAAAGTATCATATCTGCTTTCTTCCAATGGCATTTATCTTCCAGCAGCTTAAGCCAGACTCCAGTGGTGCAAAATGATTGGAAATTTTTTCTCCTCCTGTGAAGGACAAGTCAACCATCTATCTTAAAAGCAGAGAATATCAACCCCTCCCCTTCTGTGATCTGCAACAGATAGGCAGAAATTTAACACATTCTGATTGAGAGTTTTAGCATCAGCTTAAATTAATCTTTGGAATTAATGTATATGGGCATCTATGCATGAATGGACCAGCACTAGGACATGGATATATGGGGATGATTCCAACATACAGGCAATACTATTCTTCACAGATAGTCTATACAAGGAAGATACAGTGACAAGTGACAGAACAACTTGGTTGTTGTGCCAACCTGGAAGTAATTACAAGATCTGGCCAAGTACCACGTGCCAAGTACCACAAACATCCTCAAATTTCATTGATTCCAATGCATTGCAGCAGCTCAGCAAATGGAGTTATAGCAGAGGAACAATCAAAATGCCACTCTCAGGCAGTATATGTGGGTCAAGTGACTTGCACTCGATACCCCTAAAAGGTTATGGGACCTATACATGTTTGAAGTAGGGCAACTATAGAGTGAAACAAGGATTTGGGAAGAACAAAGAGCTATGGAATGAGTCAGAAATAGTGCCAGAATGGATAGTGGGACAGAGGTTTATTTGACTACTTCTCTCCATTGGTTTTATTTAAACACGACACTTACGGAGTTTTATTTTGTCACATCATTTGCCTGGCTAAAATATCCCCAGGGTCACAAATTAAAGCCAAAGTCCTACAATGAGCTTTGTGGAGGAAAATTCACATTGTGTCACCCAGTTTTACGTGTAAGGTTTCTCAAAACTTGAAAATACTATCCTTTGTATGTTATTTCATTACAATGGAACTGGCAGCTACTGCTACAGTTACAGTTGCTAAACAGTTTCCATAATAAAGCCTTGTTTTCAAACTCTCATGCTGCAATATATAGCAAAGAAAGATAGGTCTCATGGGGCTGTGTGTGAATACAAGGTGATTATTACTTAAGTTAGAAGTAATTATTAATTATTGTCTTATATTTATATGTCACATTTTGTTTGGAAGGATCCCAATGCACTTTACCAGCTACGTTTACAAATATCACTTCCCTCACCATGGAAAAGCAACTCTCTCTGGGGTGGAATGCAGCAGCTGTTTATCAGAGAACAACAGTTTAGCACCACAAGTGAACATTATATTGTATACAGTTGAATCTATGGGGCGAATTTAGGTAGGCAAGACGCAGTGACAAAGTGATATAATGGGAGTTGTGCAACTCTATGCATATGCTTAATTCTTCAATCTATATTACAAAAGGGCACATATAACCTTAATTCTACCCAAATAATATGCAAGGTACACAAACAGACAGATGTTCACACATTATGAACTTCTCTCATGCCTGTAAATGAGGCACTAACTTTCACAATACAGATGAACATTATTCTACTATTCTGTACATTTTACTAAAACCAACATGAATATGAAAACATTTGTACTTTGCAATATAGGCTTTGGGTAAAATTTTGCCCTCACTTATGCTCATCCAACTCTATTGACTGGTAGTTGCCATAAGGGCATCCAAATCTTAGGACTATTCTGTCCTTATAGTGCCTACCATAAAATACAGGGACCTTCCCCTGCTTACTCTTCTCTCCTTTGATACACTTATTGGATTTCTCTAATGATCCCATGTTTTATTCTACCTTTGTACCATGCACACTGAGCTGAAGTGATTTGCCCCTCCGTTTATCCCCATTTGACAGATGGGGATAATTATGCTCATCTCTTTTGTAAAGCTCTTTGAGATCAGCTGCCACAAAGCACTATATAAGAGAGCTTTATTATTATATGCCCACTTCACTTTCTTAAAAGCCTGTAAGGAGGCAGTGTGGTTCCTCGGTGCCCTGGAGAGGGATGAGCTCCACCAGACACCAGAGTGGGCAGAGCCAGAGCATTCCAAGCCCACCCCCCAGAGAGTCAGAAGCCAGACAAGAAATATAAGAGCCCAGCCTCAGAGCTGATTCAGGAGACAGCTGCTGGAGAGGCCAGATGCCTCCGGCCCAGCTCCAGCTGGGGAGACTCCAGCAACCAGCAGCGGACCTGGAGACTGGCCTGACGGGCCAGTACTCAACATGGATCAGCATGTGGGAGAGTTGCTGAGCCTACCCCTCGCCAGCTACCCCGAGGATCCAATGGTGATCGACCCCCTTGAGGACTCCACCTTGACTCAGGTACCTCCAGAGTGGGAGTAGGGAAGTAGCCCGGGGGCAGCCAACCCGAGTCTGGATGCACCACAGCCAGAACGCATGTCAATGTGTTGTGGCCAGGATCCCCACTGACACAACAGCGGTCCTTTGGCCACTGCTAGGACCCCGGACTGGGACGCAGTGTAGTGGGAGGGCCTGCATCCCCCCCACCACCCAACTCACGGGTGGCAGTCTCCCCCTCTCCCAGGCCCTCGGAGCCTGAAGCCTGGGTGTGCTATTTACCTGTGTTTGCTCAGCCTCTGCCTGAGGGCCTGAGCCCTGAACTCATCGCTGCCCCACCCTGATCCAGGACCTGGGCTTGTTAACTGCTAACTGCTATCTGTGTTTGCTCAGCCCCTGACCAAGGGCCTGAGCTGTGATTCTTTGCTGCCCCACACTGACCTAGGGCCTAGGCTGGTTATCTGCTAATTGTTACCTGTGTGTGTGAGCCCCCTGCCAGAAGGCTTGAGTCAGGACTCCTGCGACCCAACCAATTCCCCAAGGGGCCATGCAAGGATTAAAGGAGGCTGTGTGGTTCCCCACCATCCCGGAGAGGGATGAAGCCCGACGAACCCTCTCTACAAAGCCACTGATGGCAATGAATTATTGCTAGGCAACTCCTAGCAATATGCATGCTGCAACCTGTCACTGCTTTTCATGCTTCAGACAATTACTTCCATGCTTGAAACATCATAAACAAATTCTGCTAAGTTTCAAATATCCATTTGCATGGCTAACAGTAGCATGCCAGTAGTGATACCTCACATACACAATCATGTTCCATAACAGCATGATTTGACAGACACAAAATGAAATGGTGACTTACCTTATAGTAAGTGTGGTTCTTTTGAGGTGTCTTGTCCACATGGATTCCACTCTTGGTGCACACATGCCTTGTATGCCTAAAATCAGAATCTTTTGGACGGAATATTTGTTGGGGTCATGCTTGAGCTCTCAGTGTTCTTGTGCCATGTACCAAGGGCTTAAAGTTTGGAACAGGCCCAACTGCCCTTCATGGGTTGTGGAATCCATGTGGACAACACATCTCAAAGAACCAGATACTGTAAGGCAAATAATTGTTTCTTATTGTTTGAATGACTGTCCATATATTCCACTCTTGGTGACTCACAAGCAGTGACCTGGTAACATGGAGGTAGATGTTTGAGTCTACCTAAACAAACATTGCAGTGTAAATCTGCCAAAAGAAGCACCAGATCATGTTTGTTTCAACTAGAGAACAGTGCTTCATAGAGGTCTAGACTGAACCACAAGTTGCTGCTCTGCATTTTTCTGAGATGGGTATGCTTCTCAAGGAAGCAGAAGATGATGGCTGAGGATCTAAATTGGCTAGCTCATAATAGTGTAATGCAACTGGACACCCATTTGAAAGCCTTTGGGTTGAAATAGCTTGCCCCTTTAACCTGTCTGCAAATGATATTGACTGTTTAAAGTCTTCTCAAGACTCTCTCACCCTATCTAAATAGAACCGGAGCGTGCTAAGGACATGTAAGGCATGCAGTCTAGCTTCTCCCTGACTTGTATGTGCTTTGAGAAGGAAAACTGCTTAGTGTAGCACTTGATTCAAATGAAAATCAGAGACTACTTTATGGATGGGGTCTAAGCATAACCTTATTCTTGTGGAAAATTGTATACTGAAGGTTTTTCATAACAGCCTAATTTTTTTCCAAAATAAAGCAAAGACTATAAAATTATTTTAAACTACCAGTTGGCAGGAAAACCTACTCTAACTATATTATCGCTAATCCTAATACTATTTATATACACACTATGTACAATTTCTTTTAGGAATTTTAGACAGGTGTTAAGGAGGAACTGAGAAGTGGTTGGGCCTGCTCCATCCTTAATGCCATTAGTATGGGGCACAAGGACATTCAGGGCAAATGGGTGACCACTTCTGGCCAAAAGATTCCAATCTGAGTGCCTGGGACACATGCACATGAAGAATGGAATAGCTATGGACAATCACCTGATGGACAAACATTTTTTTCACAAGCTGAGACGTGTCTTATTCCCTGTCATGGTTACTTCTTAACATTTTAAGTGGGCCTCCATCTTTGGCTGCAAAGTTTAAGAGTATCCATGTAGACTTGCATACACAAAATCTGTGAGTGGATGCGTAAATGCAGACTTGCTGAAGTCACAAATGGGTGGTGGGGGAGGGAGGTTTTCAGGTACAAATGAGTGCATTTGCAAGAGGCCTACTCAAAAGTTGCCCCTAAAAGTCAGAGCCATGCAAACAACAGAATTCAGTTTGTGATGGAGTAGTTCAGTTCATGAGTGATTGTGAACTGAACTCTTCTTCTTCACTCTATTATTTGAATATCAAGAACTCAGATCCTGAAGGAAACATGCCACTTGCTCTCATGATGCCCCATGTCATAGTCATTTTTGGAGGGGAAAGAGTTACCACCACCCTATTCAATGCCTCCTGACTCTCAAGAAGGTGTCAGCTGGCTGCTTCAGTATTTGTGGCTGAGGAAGCAATTAGATGGGACTACTACCTTCCTCAATCAAAATAAAAAGCCTACTGGAGGATAGCCAGAAAACTGCCCAATTCCATATGGGGTAGGGAATCCATTCCTTTCCCCCCATAGTCAGCTCAATAAGAAGTCTCAGCAGAAGGGAGCATCTCATAAGGACTAGCACTGTTTGCATATAGTTACACTTGAGGAGGAGGATACTCTTAGCCAAGTTCATCTCACATACTAACCTTTTCAGCATGATTGAATCAAAAAATGCAGCTATAAGGTTTGCAGTTTCAGATGCTTCTGCTGTTACTAGAATGTTCAACATAAAGACATTCCAGTATTTTAAATGGTTGAGAGTTGGGCAAAAAGCAAGCAAACAAAAAAACCTAGTTCAAGAGCCATTTGATAGTTATTGGAATTCTAGAACTTAAATAACTTGAAAGACTTCAACAGCGACAGAATTTACTGCTTCATTGATGAATGTAGCCTAGCCAAAGGCCACATCCATTAAGTTATCTAAAAACAAACAATACGACCACTTGTTAGGTTGTTTTTTTCCTTTAGAGAACCCTCTGCACAGAAGTCATGTGGCAAAGTCCAAACAAGGTAAAGTTCTCCCTGTCTCTGGCAGTAGCTACAATTTCCTCCCTTGTTTGAGAAAGGCTGTTCATAACCTGATCATGTGTGAAAGCCTATAAATTGCAGCTACCCTTGGAGAGCACATCGTTATGGCTGGCTGAGATAGAGGCAGGAGCTTTTCCTCATCTACTCTTTGAGAATTAGCATCCTGGGCTCTCCTGAGATCATAAACTTGCTCTCCCTGGGGCTACTTCTCTCCTAGTGGCTGCCTCTTCAGTTTTCAGAAAAGCCCCAGGAATGGAGTGGCATGACCCTGGAGACTTCCATCTTCTGTCTTAAAGGGCCAATTTGCATGGTTATGCAGATCATTTCACAGATGAAATAGTGAAGAGTGTGCAAATGAAACTCATGGAGTCTGGGAAATGAGAGTTGCTACACGGAAAAAAATGCAGAAGAAAGGAGGAAGAAGACATGCAAAGAAATGGAAGATGAAGAGTAGGAAAAAAGGGAATTTGGCATAAAAAAGAAACAGTGGACAGAAACAGCAATGACTGTAGAAAACAGCATATTTTCCCAGTCAGTGATGCTCAATATTACAATAAGGCCTTGTCCACCTAAGAAAGTTACACCTGTTTTATTCAAGCTGTTATATTAAACCCATTTAGTTAAACCAGTGTAAAAAGCAGAGTGTTATTTCAGTTTATTTTATACTGATTGGGAATCTATTTGAGCAAAACCCAAATAAGCTGCTCAAATTCAAATAAGACTGTTCCTACAGGGATTTGCACTGGTTTAACTAATGTCAGTCAAAAGAAATAAACTTTAGCTAAACCAGTGCAACTTTATTGCATAGACGAATCCTTAGCCACTGAACAAACAACAGATAGTGATAGTAACTAGATAGCTATTACAAGAGAGTCATACTTCGCCTTTGATCTCTGTGCTAACTTCCCACTGATGTCTGTGGGGCAAATGCACTGTGGATCAAGAGGAATATGGAATCTAAGTGTATACCTGGCCCACAGACCATAATTAAAAATGGAATTCAGCCCTCTTCACAAAATGAGCTTGACTCCCTTGTCCCATAACACACATTAACCAACAATAGAAGTGGCAGGGGTTGGGACTGAGAAGGCACTCTCAAAATGTCTGCATTAAATTTCCTAGTTGACCCACTTTGCAAATTCTGCTCTTTCCAGATGCAATATAAAAGCTTTCTGTAATTTGCAGGGACCTTGAGGGTTAACAGTACCTTTCTTTTTAGTTAAGGAGGTCAGAGACAAGGGATCTAATGCATGGGAACTGTGTTTTAGACATTCCTACCTCTGATATTATGTTCTAGTTCATTAGTATATAAAAATTAATCTGGTAAAGAAAGAAAGCTTTTGGGTTTGCCTCTAGCCTACAGTGACAAAGTGTTCACTCCTATTTGATCATCACTTACCACTTCAGCTAATTTGTGACAGTCGATTATCACTATTTTGTTATGTTATGAGGTTACCGTTTATATCTATTGGACAAAGACAACTTATATTTGTTCAGCTAACAATTTTGGTTGAAAGAAAGATTTAAGATTCTAATTCTACAGCTTACTATTTTTCTCCCCGTGTACAGAAAGGAGTGTTGTGCTGTATATATCATGTAGAGCCTGTGAATTTCTCTTGGCTTAGATGCTGTAAAATTCTTGTGTCTGTTGGATGTTTTGATCCTTTATCACATCTCCACAATTTATTCAAGACTAAACTCCTATTCTCAGAGGGAGTCATGAATTCAGATCTAAAGGCAGAAAGTCTCTAAATGTTTATTCCACTAGTTCAGATTTAGGGCTTCTTTGTTTAGAATGGTCCATTGTGGTTTTACTTCACAGGTTGGGACTATTGTGGGTTTTGTTCAGTGAAGTATAGTGTACTGGTTTCTATTCTTTGGTTGAACAGACAGATGGGAAAGCTGTAGTGAAATGCTAAACTGCTGACTAGCAGACTGCTGTCCGCTTTTGCCTCCTACCTCAGCAAAATATCCTGTGGATCTAAGATGTGATGATATGGACCTAGAGAAATACAACATGTGATTTTAAAATGTACAATGTAAATTAATCAAAACACAAAAACAATCCAATGGGAACCGTATACAAGAGAGCTACCTATTTCTGCAGGGTGGGTGAAGGTGAAAATTAGAATATTCATCTAAGAGGGCCAATACGTAGGTTTTTAGACTTTGAAAAAAAATGCTTGTATGGTAGTTAATCTGGTTATGGAAGGGTCCTTTGGGAGAGCTGTGATGAGCAGCTAGACAATTTGCTTTCTCCCTTAATCTCTTTAATTAGAGTCAATTCTTGGGGCAGAGCAGCTTGATAGCAATCAGACACTGGTGTTGGGCTGAGATTGCAGTTTATGACTGCTTCTGTTCCAGGACTGGTGTACGTGTGTAAATAAAACAAGTTACACTGGAAATATACCCAGACTCTACATCACTGATTTTAACTCCACAGAGAAGACGACTTGCCAGGTCCTTGAATTCTGCTACAGCTCAGCAGAGGAGCAATGCTTGTGTTAGAAAAAGGACACTGGTATTGGAAGAAAGAGCAATGATACTCATCATAAGAGTGGGAATAAGTAAAATGAAAAGAACTATGGAGGAGAAGAAGATAAAAATGTTAGAGAGAGGAACAATTTATCTGCTTGCCCAATGACAGCACATACAATATATCAAACACAAAATGGGATTATAAGGTGGGGTGGTGAGGAAATATATAAACCAACTTTAGAAAGCATTTTAGAAGATGTAGAGAAATGCATGATCTATTGAAAACTGATGTTCAGTGTATTGTTTAGTGCAGGACAGCACTGTTGTCATTAACACTGATGTCTTATTACATTTAAGGAGAGGTATTAAAAAGGTCTCTTTTTTTGTAAGCATCAAGTGTTTTAATTAAGTGTTGCATTTCCCTTTCACAGTATGTTATTTATTTACTACCCACATCTTGACTAGTCTTTTAGTTTTATGAAATTGTGCTGTTAGTAAAATCCAGCATAGGGTAATTTGAATGTATACAGATTTTCAAAAAGTGGGGTTTTTTTTCTACTTTTATTCAAAGGCAATAGAAGTTTTCCTCTGGAAAGTAAGGCCTGAATAAATACCCCTGGGCTAGGTACATAGTGACAAATACATTTGACCAAATTGGTTTGAAAAGGATTATGTCTTGCTGACTACATAAGGAACTCTGATGAATTTCTTCCATGATGCAGGAAGGATAATTATATTTGTGTCATGGAAAAAAACACATGCACATTAGAAACTAGTTTCCCTATGTGGGATTTAAGTCAATTCCCATTAGCATTGATAATAGTTACCCTCATAAATCTCTGTGCATTGATTGCAGAGAGAACTAACAATGTATAAAATACATTGATTTCCACTATATAACAACCTCCATTCAAATGGATAGATAGTGTAAATTAAAAGACTCCATACAGAGATTTCAAATATATTAAAAATTGGTTCTATGAATTACCCAATCTATTTTTGACAGGGTTACAAGCTTGACAACTTCAACTGAGTCTTCCAAGTTTTGAAATTTCTTTTTTTTTTTAAATTAAAATATCAGGGAAATTGCTATACTATGCCTAGTTCTTCATAGTGGACTATCAAATCTTATCTGCCTTCTTACATCTGCCTCCTTATCCTGCATAGTTTTCTTTAGATGCAGGACAAGCTTCAACTTGGGCTGTCAGAGTAACAGCAGGAGAACACTGCTATGATGGAAACATTTTAAAAATGATAAATACCCCACCTATTACGAGGCTGAAAATAAATAGTCACCCACAGAGAACAAGATTATCTGAAATGTAGCCCTCCATGATCACTGCAGATCATCCCCTATGGTGCAGAAATCTTCCAAAATGGATTGTAACCGCTTATTTCTTTTCAGAATGTACTATTGCCATCATATTAAAAGACATTTACAAAGGGTAAATAACGGTCCAGAATAACAAATGGGAACCAGTAAGCCATACTGATAGAATAGTAAAAAAACAAAGACTAATTGCTATGTAGTAGCAATACAGTGTATTAAAAAATAAGCCAATAGGGGTCATCTTGTATCTTAAAAGATATAAGACAGGGGAACATTAAGATACTGCAAAATGAATCAGAAATAAATGTACAGGGCTAACTACCTCAGTCTTTCATATTAACACCCTGTAACTCCTTGAAGTCTTACCTCCTCCATACGTCAGTGTGACCAGGGTCCCGAGGTGCGAGGGGGGTGGGGGGCACACTGAGGTTACTCAGTTAGGGCAAACTGCAAAAGAATAGGGCAGGCAATCCCCAAGGCTGGTGGATATTCCAATATTTAGATTACCAAGCCAGCACAAAACAGCTTCTACAATACCTGGTTACACTGAAGCCAGAAACAGTTCCCTTACAGCAACGCAGCCTTGGTCTGCCTCCCAGACAGCCAAGTCAAATATGAAAGTTCTACCAATCCCAAAGGATCGGACACATTACCTCCCAAGTTAATGAATATTCCAGATCTTACCCAACTACACACTTATAGTCAATTCTTATTAACTAAACTAAAATTTATTTAAAAAAGAAAAAAGAAAAAGTATTGGTTAAAAGATCAGTATACATACAGACATGAGTACAATTTTGAGATCATTTACATAGCAGAGATGGTGAGCTTTGTAGTTGCAAAGGGTTCTTTCAGAATTGGTCCATAGGTTATAGTCCAATGTTCATATCCAGGGTGATCCAGGTGGGACTGGAAATCTCAGTCTTATGACGCAAGCTTCCCCTGCATAAAGCATAAAGCAGATCTGAGATAAAAAAGGATCAGGACCCAAGGGTTTTTTATACAGTTCTAGGCCTTCTCTTGACAGTTCGGAGTCCTTAGCCAAGAATAGGAAATCATCCTGACTTTGAAGTAGACCTAAGTAAACAATAACTGGTTGGAAAATTGTTCCCAGAGAGTAGTTATCAGTGGTTCACAATCATGCTGGAAGGGCATAATGCGTGGGGTCCCACAGGGTTCAGTTCTGGATCGGTTCTATTCAATATCTTCATCAGTGATTTAGATAATGGCATACAGAGTACACTTATAAAGTTTCTGGACAATACCAAGCTGGGAGGGGTTGCAAGTGCTTTGGAGATTAGGAGTAAAATTCAAAATGATCTGGACAAACTGGAGAAATAGTCTGAAGTAAATAGGATGAAATTCAATAAGGACAAATGCAAAGTACTCCACTTTGGAAGGAACAATCAGCTGCTCACACACAAAATGGGAAATGACTGCCTAGGAAGAAGTACTGAGGAAAGGGATCTGGGGGACATAGTGGATCACAAGCTAAATATGAGTCAACAGTGTAACACTGTTGCAAAAAAAGCAAACATCATTCCGGGGTATATTAGCAGGAGTATTGTAAGCAAGACACGAGAAGTAATTCTTCCACTCTATTCTGTGCTGATTAGGCCTCAACTGAAGTAGTGTGTCCAGTTCTGGACGCCACATTTCAGGATAGAGGTGGACAAATTGGAGAAAGTCCACAGAAGAGCAACAAAATGATTAAAGGTCTAACAAAAACATGACCTATGAGGGAAGACTGAAAAAATGGGGTTTGTTTAGTCTGGAAAAAAGAAGACGAAGAGGGGACATGATAACAGTTTTCAAGTATGTAAAAGGTTGTTGTTACAAGGAGGAGGGAGAAAAATTGTTCTTCTTAAACTCTGAGGACAGGACAAGAAGCAATGCTTAAATTGCAGCAAGGGCAATTTAGGTTGGACGTTAGGAAAAACTTCCTAACTGTCAGAGTGATTAAGCACACCCCCTAGGGCGGTTGTGGAATCTCCATCATTGGGGATTTTTTAAGAGCATATTGGACAAACATCTGTTAGGGATGGTCTAGATCAGTGGTGGGCAGAGCATGGCCCGCAAGCTGTTTTAAGCTGGCCCGCGAGCCGCACCACCTGGCTCGGCCCCGCTCCGGCCGGGGCGCTGGGCTCGGGGGCCACACCACCTGGCTTGGCCCTGCTCTGGCCAAGGCACAGGGTCGGGCCACATCGCGTGGCTCAGTCCCATTACAGTGCTGTAGCCGGGGCGCAGGGTCAGGGGCCGCACCACGCGGCTCTCGGAAGCTGTGGCATGGCCCCGCTCCAGCTCCTATGTGCTCCACTGGGAGCTGCAGGGGGGTGCCTGTGGATGGGGCAGCGTGCAGAGTAGCCAGGCTGTGCCTCCACATAGGAGTCGGAGAAGGGACATGCCACTGCTTCTGGGAGCCGCTTGAGGTAAGTGTCACTCAGAGCCTGCACCCCTTGAGCCTCTCCCCATGCTCCAAACCCCTGCCTCAGCCCTGATCCTCTTCCTCGATCACAGCCTGGAGCACCCTCCTGAACCCCAAACTCCTCATGACCAGTCCCACCCCAGAGCCCACACCATCCCCAGCCATAACCTGCACCCCTGCACAAGCCTTTATTCCCCTCTCACCCTCTGAACCCCTCAGTCCCAGCCCAGAGCACCCTCCTACACCCCAAACTCCTCATCCTCATCCCCAGCCCCACCCCAGAGCCCGCACCCCCTCCGGCACCTCAAACCGAATTTTGTGAGCATTCATGGCCTGCCATACAATTTCTATTCCCCAATAAGGCCTTCGAGCCAAAAAGTTTGCCCACCCCAGTCTAGATAATACTTAGTCCTGCCTTGAGTGCAGGGAAATGGACTAGATGACCTTTCAAGGTTCCTTCCAGTTCTATGATTCTATTGCCTAAGCATCACTGGTAATTAGCTACATGGATTAACATAAGGCAATTGCCTGTTTTCCACCATTTGCAGGTGATATTCTATAAACTTGTCATAACCATAGGGGTAACCTAAATTCCTCCCTACCTGTAAGGGGTTAAGAAGCTCAAGTAACCTGGTTGGCACCTGACCAAAGGAACCAATGGGGACAAAAGATACTTTCAAATCTGGTGGGGGGTGGGAGGAGGTTTTGTTTTGGATTCTTTGTTTCTGTGGCCATTCGCTCTTGGGACTAAGAGGGACTGGACATCAATTCATGTTCTCCAAATCTTTCTCAACAAGTCTCTCTTATTTCAAACTTGTAAGTAACAGCCAGGCAAGGCGTATTAGTTTATCTTTGTTTTCTCAACTTGTGAATTTTCCCTTTGCTAGAGGAAGGTTTTCCCTGTTTTGTTGTAACTTTGAAATTAAGCCTAGAGAGGGTTCCTCTGTGTTCTCTTAATTTTCTGCTACTCTGTAAGGTTAACTACCAGCCTAAGTTTACAGAGGTGATTCTTTTACCTTTTCTCTTTAAATAAAATCCTTCCTTTTAAGAACCTGACTGATTTTTCCATTGTTCTAAGACCCAGGAGTTTGGGTCTGTAGTCTCTTTGTAACCAACTGGTGAGGATATCTGTTAGGATAAAGATATTCAGGCCTGTCTGTAAAGGCCTATACTCTAAGAATTTAGCTGTATTCTTATCACTTAGCTAGTTATAGAGGTATAAAAGAAAGAATCAAAATCACTGTCTGCCGGTGTAAGGGCCTTCTCTTACTGTGACAGTCTGAGGCCCTGTGCTTAAGCTAAGATCTTTGGCGAAGGAGCAGAGGCAGCCATAAGCTGGGAAGCGAACGGTCACAGCCTCACATTCCAACCTAGTCACATTGAAATAAGGTGCTATTGGGCTGTTAGGAATACAGTCCTGTCCTGATAATGCCTATCACCTCCAGAGAAAGGGAAGTGCCTAGAAAATGTAAAAGGAAACTTAGTTTGATAGCATCCTGTCTGGCAAGAACTCACTTATCAATAGCTGGGATGTGAAATCCTCACTTCTGTATTGTTTTGTCATTATAGTTCCCACTTTGCTATTGTTTGTCTGTATAATCTCTGTCTGGTTCTGTGATTGTTTCTGTCTGCTGTATAATTAATTGTGCTAGGTGTAAACTAATTAAGGTGGTGGGATATAATTGGTTACATAATCATGTTACAATATGTTAGGATTGGTTAGTTAAATTTCAGGAAAATAATTGGTGAAGGTATAGCTAAGCAGAACTCAAGTTTTACTATATAGTCTGCAGTCAATCAGGAAGTGGGTGGGGGAAATGGGAACAGGGAATGGGGGTGGGAAAATTGGAATCATGTTTTTCTAAGGGCAGAAATGGGAACAGGGACACAGGTAAGGCTCTGTGGTGTCAGAGCTGGGAAGAGGGGCACTAAGGAAGGAAACTGGAATCATGCTTGCTGGAAGTTCACCCCAATAAACATTGAATTGTTTGTACCTTTGGACTTCGGGTATTGTTGCTCTCTGTTCATGCGAGAAGGACCAGGGAAGTAAGTGGGTGAAGGAATAAGCCCCCTAACAATATATGCTCAAAACCTTCCCCAGGAAAGGGGGTATAGGCTTGGGGGAATATTTTGGAGGACTAGGACTCCAAGTGGTCCTTTCCCTGATTGTTTGTTAAATCACTTGGTGGTGGCAGCGATCCCAGGGCAAGAAAGGAATCTGTGCCTTGGGGAAGTTTTAACTTAAGCTGGTAAGAATAAGCCTAGGGGGCCTTTCATGTAGGTCCCCACATCTGTACCCCAGAGTTCAGAATGGGGAAGGAACCCTGACAATACTTCAAAAAGAAATCAATACAGTGCTATCACTATATTTATAGTTCATTTAAATGTTAAGATCTCCTTTTGATTTCTGAATTAACAGAGTACAGCATACACAGGAACTGTTCATCTCTAACAATATATAGGTTTCCACAAAATCACAAACATTATCTACCCATATCTCTCTAAAGGTTGAATTTGGGTCATTTGTCCTGCAGGATGCTTAACCCTTTCTGGACATGTACCACAGTCAGCATTAGCCTGCATCAGCTTTCTTGCAGAACAATTAGAGAAAGGATCCTGCAGTTCTATTGGTTTTAGACCAAGAGATCAACCTATTAATTCTGGCCCAGTTCTGCCTCCCTTGATGTCAGAAGTCAGACAGTGCTCATCCACAACGACAGGAACCACCACCCAATTCACATCACCTCAAACAAAACTAACTTCATAAGCATACAGAGAAAATCCTGAAGTAATCAATACTTAAATATCAGTACAACTCAGACTAAGAGTGCTAAAAACTTCATAGGCAGGGCAGGGCAGGGCTCCTGTTACTAACCAAGGCACTGTTACCAAAAAGCCTTTCCCACTGTTCAGATGCTCTGCCTGCCTTAAATCTACACAATTTGTCATCTCAGGGACACAGATGCCACCACCGCTTACACACAATGTACACATTTAAAAATATGTTATTCTAGTGCATGAAATGTGACACCACTTGCTTGAGTTCTAAGCCAAATACCACATTTTAGTAAAGTTTTGTGTGTAGTATTCGCTAAAGATGCACATTATGTACATGAACTGTGACTGCGAAAGAAGCATTATGACACTGATATTCATTGCCATGGATTGACAGGACAAATCAGAAATAGGTACATTCCAGTTCAAATTGAAGTAAAAGTGCCCAGATCACATCACAGACAATTGGGGACTGTAGTAAAACTAATCAAGTTCTCTAGACAGAGTCTAGAGTCACTAATTCATACGACAACAACTTCACCTTTCTATTCTTCACCTTCACTATTCTACAACCAAAAAGAAAAAAAAAGGTTACAAATCTAGGCTCAGCAGAACTAAGTAAAGCAACTTGGTCAGTGCCACATTTTTGTTTCTAATACTATTACAGTGCTATAACTATTTTAGTACTCCTGGCAATTTTGAACAGTGGCAACATAGTTTTGAGTGGGCTGGACTTACAGTGAACATTGGTAAGACCAAGACTATGATAACTGAGGGAGGAGGACTTAGCATAAAGGACAACACAGGTGGAGAGCTTAGAAGAGTGAAAGAATTTAAATATCTAAGAGCAATGATTGCTGACAATGGTTGCCCTCCTGAGTGATGCCGGGCATCATACTAAAGCTGCTTGGTTCAAATGGAGGAAACAATTCCAGTTCTCTGTGACAAAAAGATAAAGTTAAGCGGTAGAGTGTATAAAACTGTAATTCGACCCAACTTAACGCACGTATAGAGATTTGGCCAGCCACAAGGAAGAAAAACAATATGCTCTCCACCACAGAAATGAAGATGTTGAGATGGTCAAACAGTTGGACACTCCATGACAGGAAATGAAATGATGTTGTATTGGGTCTAACATGGGTTGCTCCAGCTGAAGACAAGTTGAGGGTGGCTACGCTACATTGACCCAAGAGTTATAGTGCAAGGATGGCTCTTGCAATGATGGTGAATGGAAGATGACCAAAGTGTATAACAAAGATTTGGTACACAGATTGGATATCAGCAGAGCTCAGAGAGAGCAATCTGTATGACAGCCTCGCACATGATCATGAGGTTTGGAAGAATGCTATCAATGTGACTGACGCTGAATAGAGAAGTGGCAAGAAAGAAGAGAGATGCTTGCAGTGCTCTACAAGTGTGGCAGCAATATAGTCCTGAGGGGAACAAATCACTCCAGTTTCCCATTGCACCACCTGCCGAGTGACAACTTTGTGTGAAGGTATTAAATGTGCCGTGCAAACAAGCTATTGTTTTTCAAATTACTATTTCTGAGGATAAGCTCAGTTTCCAGTTTATAAGGCAAACACAACACTTTTAACTGGCAGTTTAGCAAAATCTTACAGCAACAGATTGTGTCCATAACTGTGATACTTGGAGAACATCATTCTGTGCTAGTGTCTTTTACTGAACATTCAGAGTACTCCAAATGCCTATCAAATAATTCAGCAACACCACTGCTCCTGTTTGCATCTGCCCATGGCTTTTCCACCATTACAATGTCTGTAGAAATGTCGCAAACTCTAACTGCTTTACACATGAGCCAGCTCAGGGGCTAACTCAAACACAGAAGTTGACTGATATTACTTTTTCTCTTAATAAAAAACCCTTTCCTTAACAGAGGATATGTGATTTTCCCAAAAATAAACAAATAAAATAAAAACCCACTGTTATATAAAACAAAGCATCAAAACTCATTGTTTGTATCACATGCAAGTGTCTCCATTGAGCTCTTAAAAAGAAAAGGAGTACTTGTGGCACCTTAGAGACTAACCAATTTATTTGAGCATGAGCTTTCGTGAGCTACAGCTCACTTCATCAGATGTATACCGTGGAAACTGCAGCAGACTTTATATACACACAGAGAATATGAAACAATACCTCCTCCCACCCCACTGTCCTGCTGGTAATAGCTTATCTAAAGTGATCAACAGGTGGGCCATTTCCAGCACAAATCCAGGTTTTCTCACCCTCCACCCCCCCACACAAATTCACTCTCCTGCTGGTGCTAGCCCATCCAAAGTGACAACTCTTTACATAATCAAGTCGGGCTATTTCCTGCATAGATCCAGGTTTTCTCACATCCCCCCCACCCCCATACACACACAAACTCACTCTCCTGCTGGTAATAGCTCATCTAAACTGACCACTCTCCCAAGTTTAAATCCAAGTTAAACCAGAACATCTGGGGGGGGGGGTAGGAAAAAACAAGAGGAAACAGGCTACCTTGCATAATGACTTAGCCACTCCCAGTCTCTATTTAAGCCTAAATTAATAGTATCCAATTTGCAAATGAATTCCAATTCAGCAGTTTCTCGCTGGAGTCGGGATTTGAAGTTTTTTTGTTTTAAGATAGCGACCTTCATGTTTGGATACTATTAATTTAGGCTTAAATAGAGACTGGGAGTGGCTAAGTCATTATGCAAGGTAGCCTGTTTCCTCTTGTTTTTTCCTACCCCCCGCCCCCAGATGTTCTGGTTTAACTTGGATTTAAACTTGGAGAGTGGTCAGTTTAGATGAGCTATTACCAGCAGGAGAGTGAGTTTGTGTGTGTATGGGGGTGGGGGGGATGTGAGAAAACCTGGATCTATGCAGGAAATAGCCCGACTTGATTATGTAAAGAGTTGTCACTTTGGATGGGCTAGCACCAGCAGGAGAGTGAATTTGTGTGGGGGGGTGGAGGGTGAGAAAACCTGGATTTGTGCTGGAAATGGCCCACCTGTTGATCACTTTAGATAAGCTATTACCAGCAGGACAGTGGGGTGGGAGGAGGTATTGTTTCATATTCTCTGTGTGTATATAAAGTCTGCTGCAGTTTCCACGGTATACATCTGATGAAGTGAGCTGTAGCTCACGAAAGCTCATGCTCAAATAAATTGGTTAGTCTCTAAGGTGCCACAAGTACTCCTTTTCTTTTTGCGAATACAGACTAACACGGCTGTTCCTCTGAAACCTGTCATTGAGCTCTTGTCTCCCATAAGGTAGATGAGCCTGAATCAAGATTTCACAATGAAGTTTTGCTATTGTTTGATTGAGATTTTTCAGTGAGCAGTTTAATTACATACCAAGAGGAAAAATGGCACTTACTATGAGAATCTGAAAAAGGCATGAAATAGATTATTTAAAAGAAAAAACAAACAAACAATACAATCCTTACCATTCTGCACCTCCGCTTATCGCAAACTTACATTCAAGCGTCCACTACAAATAATCTGCAAGACACTGATATTTTACCCATATGGGCTTACTGGTACAGGAACCTCAGAAGCACACATGAGCATTCACCTAGCTCTCATACTAGAAATTCTTTCAGCCATTTCTGGATATCCAAATTAGAATCAATCTTCAATGTGCGACAGATTAACTCCCTGACTCCTAAGTACATAGAGTACAAATGCAAATTGGTCATTTCCTATCAGATACCAAATTTCTGTTGTCTATTTGGATAGGTGATTTCTATATTCACACTCTGAGGGTCATGATCCAGCCTGCCTCTTGTCCAGGAGCTTGACCAATAAGATCAAGATATAGAGAAGTGTCTCCTAAATATAACATATTGTGATTCCAGGAGCCCCTCAATGCCAACTGTGAGAGAGCATCTCATCCTATCTAAAAGGTATCATGTAAGGTGTCATATGCAAACTGATAATACACTGGTCTCCTCCCATCCTTTATCTTGCCTATTTAGATTGTAAACACTGAGGGGAAGGGATTACATCCTATTATGTGTTTACAAAGTGTGCCTACCACAATGTTTGGATCTTGATCCAAATTCCAACATTCACCAAATTCAGGATTGGCTCGAGCTCATCTCAAAGATATTTTTGACATGTACAGTCGAATTTAGAATTCTTTGTAGCAACAATTTCATTATTTTGTACAAATATTCTAACAAAATAACATTGAAATAAGGCTTTTTTGTAAACACACTTCAGGATGTAGGCTATATGTTGCATTTGTACTCTGAAAATATAGTGATGACCATTTGCAATCGTAATTATTGACTTTTTTTTTCATCTGCAAAGCTTAAATTTTCAGTAAAGGTGAGTTGAGATATGTAGGGTCCCAAAGGTGAGGTCATAATCACTATTATTATACTCAGCAAGAATTATTGTGGGTTAGTACTGGCAGATGCATCCATGCATTTTTTGAAATTTATCCTGCTAGTGGTCTATCTTAAACAGAAAAATAAAGCCAAGAGTTAGGGATAGTCACTTACCTTAAAGAAGCTGATATAAATTGGTCATAAAAAAAAGTCAAAGGAGCATAATTCAGAGAACCCTCAAATCATCAATTAAACATTATTACACAATTTTAGAGATTCCTGTCAGTTTAAAATAAGCATTCAATAGCCTTTAAAAATCAATTGTTTCATTTAAACCCAATGCAAAAAGCACTTAAGCACACGTTCAAGTCTACCCCATTCTGCAAAGTTCTTAAGCACATGTTTAAGTCCTATTAACTTGAAATGATTTGCTGAAACATGAATTTAGAAACTTATTCAGCACTTTACATCATAAATGATACAACTAACAACTATCAAGGAATTTATATGACTCTCACAGTAACTGAGGCAATAATTTTTGCAGTTTCAACAACAGCGTGTGTGGGATTTGAAGCTAAAACATTTTAAATCCAAAACAAAAACCACTCCATTAAGCCAACAAGACATGCTTATGTGTGAAGAAAATTATTTAGTAGTATAAGGTTTATAGGCTGAAATGTATCAATATTCGGCAATCATCTCTAGCATGAGAAATACACCATATATCCAGCTAGTTTACACATACATAATTTAGGTTAGTGTTGAACAAATACCCCCTTCCGCACCCCAACACTCTTGTTCTTGTTGTTAATCAGTGTCTATGTTTAAGATTAAAAAATCATT
Organism: Caretta caretta; assembly: GCF_965140235.1. Lineage (NCBI taxonomy): Eukaryota > Metazoa > Chordata > Testudines > Cheloniidae > Caretta > Caretta caretta. Next base: position 68,665,462 of record NC_134214.1, on the reverse strand, counting down.
TCTGAAAGCTGTGCTCACGAGAACTGGCAGCCACCCCATGGAAAGCTGCCATTAATGATTAACTGATAATGAAGAAACAACCTGCTGAGGCACCTGGGATAAATTTAGTTTTTCAAAGCTTTATTATTCCAGTTGAGCGAGATAATAGATTATAATTTCAGGGGAAATGACATATGGAACATTTATGAGACTTTGAAATGATCATTTGAAACCTTTAATTTAAACCCCAGATTACAGACGGCTTTTTTTTTAAAATGAAGCAGAAAACAAATCTCAACTTGTTAAGACTTTAGTGCAGCTGACATGTCTAAGCACATGGATGGTCCCAGAGACTTCATGGAATTACTTATGTGCTTTAATTTCATTCTTTCATTCACTCATTCTTAAGTAGCTAGCTGAATCAGGGGGTCTCAGCCCCTACTGCAAGGCCAGGTGGCACCAGGCTCCTGTGTGGGTTCAAAAGATGGGCATAAAGAGCCTCCTTCCCCATCTAGCCATGCAGGGGAAGGGCACAACTGGAGTCCTCATGCTCCCCAAAAAACAAAGGCTGTACTGACTAGCCACTAATAGACAGGGGAGGTTGAGAAAGAACACGGATATACTCAACCTGTTTTCTGCACCAGACAAGGCTAGCCGACCCAAGAAGAGTCTTACAATTGGAGCTTTTATTAATATTAAAAAGAAGATACTAATTCTGCACACATCAAGACATGTGCTGCTTCCTTTAATTTACAATGGGAACCACGCCCTCGAAGCCAAAGGTAGAATCTGTTCCAAGGTTCTACAGCAAGTGCGTGGCAGAGTCTTAAATAATACCCAGGAGTCCTGACTCACATTCCTTCTGTTCTGACCACTATGCAATAATCTCTGGATTAATCTTACATCCTTTAAGACACAACCATCACTGTCAGTATTTGCTGTTTTCCTATTGATTCGAGTGCATGCAACTGCTAATGCATTTCTTTTACAGAATAAAGTCCTCATTACAATGTACAGGTTTCCCACTACAATAATCATATAATACCGCTTATCCCTGGCAACTCAAGTTACATGTTATTAGCTTTAATAATGTACAGCATGAAACGACTACAGGAAGTAATAAAAGAGGAGGAAACAACTGTAAAAGGGCTATTAAGTCTTTTCAATGTCTAGTTTCTATAACCTAATCTCATGCCTATTGCAGTGAAATTTCCCAGACTAACAGAAGAATCTAAAACAGTGAGAAGGGTATACATTCATATTTTATAGATAAAAACACTTATTATAGAAACAATGTCTTAATCTAGGTAGTACAGTTTTTAGCTTATGTAATACAAGTCTATGTACGCATTGGGATGAATGTATTTCTATGTTTGCTTCTCCATCACATTCAAAGCTATTTATATTGAGTTTATTAATGGCTTCAGGGCAGTATGCTTGTTTCTTGTGCACGAATCTTCCAACTTCACAGTTACGTGTTGTCTGTTTATAAATGAACCATTCATAAAACCTCAAAAATAATAACACAATACAACTGCAAATAAAATATCAAAGTAAAAAAGAACTAACAATTCCCAAGCCAACCACTGTTCTTATAGCCTACCGGAAAATTACCCATATTGAAACATACACTTGAGGGACACTAAACACTGAGATGTTATCTAGCTATGCAGGAAGAAGGACAGTAAGCACTGGATGGGGTTTAATTAGGCTGCAACTTTATTCTTAAATTTCTAGGAGTACCCAGCAGATAACATTCTACAGTGCACGTAATTCCATAATCATTTCAATATATACCCAGTGGCTGCCATCAACCCTCCCACTTTCCCATTCAGGGCCCAGCCAACCCATTCCTGGGACCTTGCCCCCGCATGACGGTTAAAGGGCGTGGGGGAGGCTATAAAGAAGGGTTGGTTAATTCCCTGCTGTACCTGTCATGGGAGCCCCAAAACACCATTCTCTGCTCCTTTAAAGAATGCCTCCTTTAAATCCTTTATCAATCCATTTTATCTGATCACCATGTCCATTCCCTATGGCATATCTGCACTGGAAATTCACCACAAGCAGGAACGAGCAATTAGCTTGGCCTCCTTAGTCTAAGGAAAACACTCAGGAGTGGTGCTGAATAAGATCCTATCACAAAAGAGGCGAAAGAAAGAAAGACCCGGCTACTAATTTCCTTTAGCAGGGCATGCTGAATGGAGGAGCAGTCTGAAGCCTTAGTTAATACAGGCTCTTCTGCTTTTTGTCACTGATAGACAAAACAGTACCCAGGAAGGAAATGCTGCATCAAGGACATTAAGATGTCATCATCTGCTGTAGACACGTAAGTCAGTGCTTTGTAACAAACAATACACAAATCAACACACCACCCTACTAATTCTTAAGGAGAAGCCATTGGGAAAGACAATAGCGATTTATATCTAAGTACCTTTGGGACACTGGATTCTACTGTGTGTCTGCTAGTATAACACAACACCATGTTTAATAATACAATTTTGTCTCTGTCCTCTTTTATCACACCTCTTCCATGATAGGAAGTTGAGGCTGTGGAAGTTGTAGCTATGCAGTTACCTAGACACTCACTCTAAATAAAACTGTGCTGATTTACTGCAAATATTTTGAGTTCTTGCATTTTCACAATGTTTCGTTTCTTACCTGTAGTGGGGTGATTTAGCTGTTCCAAATTTGGCTGAAGTACAAAAAGGCTTTCAGGCATACTGGTAGCAGGACTTAAGAGAACTGCCTGCAAGGTACACCTGTGATTCTTTAATTATTAGCATATATTTTTTAGAGTTCAGTATTTATATTCATAAGGGGTTCATCAGCCAAAAGATAAAGTGATTGTTAAAAAAGCACACAGAAGCCATGTAAAGATTTGAAGGAAAAAAAACACTTAGCTGAAAGAACAGAGCTATAAGGCTTTGAAATTGTGAGCATGCAATAACAAGCTACATAAGCAAGTGAAAAATTGGATGGGGAGGGTTATGTTGCTGGCTCTGTATCCATAATCTATTTACCTCAAGGTACACGGTATTTACTTATGTGACTAGGAAACTAGAAAATTGTCAAGCAGACGAGTGTTTAAAAGACCAAATGGTCTCACTTAACAAGGGGCTGTGAAATGAAGTGGGTTGATGATGATAAAATACTTTCAACTATAGTATTATTGAACTGTGGTCTGGTTAAGAAGAAAAAAAAAAAGCAAGTGTTTATTTTACACAGTTACCTTGTGAGGAAGAGTACAGTTTTAGCTTAAACTCTGAATGTCCTTTTAGTCAAAACTTTGAAGGTATTTGAACAATATTTTTAAAATAATTAATTAGAAAAAGCTTTCTAATACTTTATAAGTCTACTCAGTGTTCATAAAAATTATGAAGTATGAATGACTGAAGGACCTGAACATGCTATGTTATGGAAATAATGCCTCAGTTTAGGGGGCATGAATTCTCAGGTCCTGTTTTTTTGGGGTTGGGTAAGTGTCACTATTTAAGATAAATGCAATTTTATAGTAAAGAGTTTTTTTAAAAAATGAGCCACGTGTGATATATTGGGGATGTGTCTGTTAACTTGTAGCCTCCATGTTATTTGGTGAATTCCGTTTTGGTTCAGAGGCTGTGATTTGTTTTGGAACTATTTCAGAGTGTAACCCTTATGTTATACTGTAACTTTCTTTGTTGATTACAGCATCCATTCTGTAGCAGAGGTTTAACACTTAGTGGAAAAACATCTGAGAAGTTGTGACAGAGCCATCCAGGGCCATCAACATCGAATGTCTCTCCCCTACTGGAACAATGAGTTTTCTACTGGCATGACCATTGACTTTGAATGATTATCTACTCAGGCCTGGTCTACACTATAGAGTTAGGTCAACTTAAGGCAGCTTATGTTGATCTAAGCATGTTGATAAGCATGTACACTAAAATGGTGCTCCCACCGATGCAACTCACCCACTACACTGGACTTAAGCACTATTCCTCTCACAGAGGTGGAGTTAAATAAATGTAGTTAGGTCAACACAGTGTCGGTGTAGATGCTGCATTACTTACATCAACTGTTGCTGCCTTTCAGAAACTGTCCCACAATGCCCTGCACTGGCAGTCAAATTGGTGCAAGAGCTTCTGATGAGGATGTGCACCACTGATGCTAGGAGCTTAGTTTGAGCATGTAAAACCAACTCAATTACTGTGCTGGCCTGTACGTCAACATAACTTAGTTCAACTTAATTTTGTAGTGTAGACTTGCCCACAGAAGCCAACTTGGGAGGAGGGTGTGTGTGCGTGTGTGCACATTAGCTTAATAGTTGTGGGTGTTATTAGATCAGGGAAGTTTTGAGCACTGCAGTTTTTCTTAAAGAATTTCAGAAGACAGACATTTTGAATTGAGACTGATTTCTTACTGTGTTTGCTTACTCCTTAGTCAAAGATTTTACTCATCCAAAACAGAAATATGTATATTGAAATACTTGCATATGAGTGGTCACCAAAATGATAAATCAGTCCTCTTTTCTGCATCAGATTAAGTCAATGGAAGTTTTGCTTGAGCGTGTAGTACACAATTTGGATGAGGAAAAATACTAGTTTTGCTACATGAAACTTTGAAAAGTTGGAGGATGACAATATTTGCAAAAAAAAAAAAAAAGGAGTACAGAGGCGCTTTTGTTCACAAATACTGGGTTTTGCAATAGTACATGATGTTTGCAGTTTTTGTGTATGCATGTCAGTCACAAGAGTTTGATTTAAAAAACTGCTTAGCTAAAACAGAAAAAAATCAGTTTCAAATGCAACATCCATGTATAGTTTATATAAGAATTAGTATTATATCCTACAGGGCACCATGGATAGCTAAGTACCTGTTCTATAACAGTAGCATTATATCTGAAGTGACCTTCCCTGGATAGATTAGTTGCTCCTCTTAAATCAGCGAAATTATTGCTAATATTATGCAGCTAGAGTGACACAGTATTGTGCGGTTTCAGAGTAACAGCCGTGTTAGTCTGTATTCACAAAAAGAAAAGGAGTACTTGTGGCACCTTAGAGACTAACCAATTTATTTGAGCATGAGCTTTCGTGAGCTACAGCTCACTTCATCGGATGCATATTGTGGAAAATACAGAAGATGTTTGTTTTTATACACACAAATCATGAAAAAATGGGTGTTTATCACTACAAAAGGTTTTGTCTCCCCCCACCCCACTCTCCTGCTGGTAACAGCTTATGTAAAGTGATCACTCTCCTTACAATGTGTATGATAATCAAGGTGGGCCATTTCCAGCACAAATCCAGGGTTTAACGAGAACGTCTGAGGAAGGGGGGGTGGGGGAGGAGGTTAGGAAAACAAGGGGAAATAGGTTACCTTGCATAATGACTTAGCCACTCCCAGTCTCTATTCAAGCCTAAATTAATTGTATCCAATTTGCAAATGAATTCCAATTCAGCAGTCTCTCACTGGAGTCTGGATTTGAAGTTTTTCTGTTGTAATATCGCAACTTTCATGTCTGTAATCGCGTGACCAGAGAGATTGAAGTGTTCTCCAACTGGTTTATGAATGTTATAATTCTTGACATCTGATTTGTGTCCATTTATTCTTTTACGTAGAGACTGTCCAGTTTGACCTGACCTCAGAAGTTCTTTGGGAAGCCTGCAAAATCAGTGCCCCCCCGCCCTCCTCACAAATTAGTGAATAAGCCACAGCATACATACATGGGCCATTGCCTCTTGCAAAATAGCACTATGCACCTTATCTGCCATCACTGGCAATGAAGTAATTGCCCAAAGATGCACTGCTGATATTAACCTATTGGGAAGATAGCTAGCCATCCATATTTAGATATTACTCAGAGGCCAATAACTTGGCTATTTGAAATAGGTGTTTGTGGGAGAATGTCCCCTAAAATGACCTGCAGCAGCAAAAACCAGGATTATCAAGTAACACTCCAAGCAAACCTTTCACCACATACAGTCCTGCTGCAAAAGCACCTTCCTTCCTTTTCTGCCTAATTCTTCTGATTGTCCCTGACACCATGACTGGAATCCATTCCATGGTGTTCACCCAAACACAAATTTTCAGCCTATTTTTTAAATGAGTCAGTTTCCTGTCTGATAATATCTTTATAAACTAAACTCTGCACCATCTGAGAATGCTGAGAACAAACTATAAAGGAATTAGACAGTTCATAGATTTGCAGTTTGTCTATTAAGCATCGGGAGTTTGATCTGAATCCCACTTTACTTCCCTTCCTATTAACTCTGTCACTCACAAGCACTTCACCTATGTGTATGGGGACCGTTGCCCCTTACTAACATTCAGTGGGGTGTTTTGTTTGGCTAGCTCCCAGTACTAAAAGGGGAAGGGTCTATGGGAAATCAGGACCCTGAGACTGACAGTGGGGAACAATGGGGAGAGGCCAATGCTCCAGGTCAGCCTGAATGACAGGGTGGGCAGGCTAATCAGAGAGTCAGGAGGCCAGGGAGGTCCCATCCTCGGTGTGAGCTGGTTTTGCCTGGGTCAGACAGAGTGGGGCCCAAGCTAAGCTGGGGAGCAGAGCTGTGCCAGATCCAGAGGGACCAGAAAAGCAGCCCAGAGAGAGAGCAGACCCTGTCCTGGGAGCAGAGCTGCAGCCCCAAAGCCAGAGGCACAGCCCAGAGAGAGCAGACCTGTTCTGGGAGGAGAGCTGCAGCAACCAGAGCCAGAGGGGTCAGAAAAGCAGCCCAAGAAGCAGGTCAGTGCTGGGAGCAGAGTCACAGAAGCAGCCTGCGGAGCAGACTTGTCCTGGGAGGGGAGCTGCAGCAACCAGAGCCAGAGGGGCCAGAGAAGCAGCAGAGCAGCAGCAGCGCTGAGACAGAGTGCTGGAGCTGGGGCTGGAGCAGTCCGCAGCTGGGTGCGGGGAGCAGCTGGGGAGACGCCTCAGCCAAGGGGCTCTGCAGGCCAGGCTTGGATCACAACCCCAACAGGGCGGGGGCAACACTGGGAAGAAGGGTCCTACCAATTAGAGCCTGAGAGCATGTGGCCACCACCAGAGCGAGTGTCCAACCCACAGCATCCCTGCGGCACAGCCAGAGCCTGACAAGGAGGCCTGGGACTTACAAGGAACAGACTGTGAACTGCCCTGAATTCCAGAGACACTGTTTGTGATGTTCCCTGCCACAGAGCGGGTTGATGTGTCTCCTTTAACCTTTCCCATTTTCCTTATTCTCTTTAAAATTAATTGTTGATTAAATAACTTGCATTTGCTTTAACTCGTATGTAATGGTCAGTGGGTCAGAGAAGTGCCCAGTGCAGAGAGAGTACCCCGGAGTGGGGACACCCTAGCCCCTGTCCTAGGTGACCACAGCAGGGTTGGGGGTCGAGCCTCCCAGGAATCCTGGGCCCAGCCTTGTTGCGGTTACGAGGACTCTGCCAGACAGGAGAGTGGAAGGGGAGTCCTCAAGGGCAGGGAGGCCACTGGGTAAAGGAAGTGGGAGCGAGGACTCAGATCCTTTTGCTAGCCCACTTCACCGGGGGAGTGCAGAAGCCAGGAAAGTTTCCCACAAGAGTGGGACTATTCCCCCGCTTACATATGAAAAGAAAAAGCTCAACTCAAGAAGAAATTTGACATCATTGTTCTCTTTTAGGTTCTCAATCCCCTAAGTAGTCTCTTGCCCACAAGTGCTTCTTTTCTCCTTTATACCAATTACCATTTACCCATCAAATAACATAACTAGCAAAGAAAGTTAGTTATGTATGTACCGTACTGTACTGGAAGTATTAAGCTGCTTTTACACTAGGTATATGCCAGTGCTGAGAAATAAATAGAAGCAATTAACATCAAATTGTTTACTTTTTCTCCAAAGGAAAAATATTTGTTTAATTAGATGATTCAAATTAAAAGAGAAACTTAATTACAACAACATATTATATCTATCTGGCATGAATTATCAAAAGCAGACATTTCTCTTTGGAACCATATTTTATGCTAAACTGTCATGTAGACAGGCTGGCTCAGGAATCCAGCACATAACCTTTACCTTTCTCAAATATACAAGGGAAATCATTCAAATAAATCACCGTGGTAGTGTTCTTAGCTCAGTAAAGTCTAATCACTATCATTTCCAAGCTAGCAAACAGCTTGCATCAATGCCCCCCTGAAAAGAAGGAATTTGCAACATTTCTCATTTTGCCCTGAACACTTTACTTCAGAATAAATACACACTAAAGACTTGGGGGTCTGGTGCATAAAAGTAACTTGCTTGAAGTGACATCAGTGAAGCTCAGCCACTGAGGCTTAGCCCCTTCTCATCCTGGGAAGGCCTATAACCTGCTGTGAAGAAAGCTTGCGCAGACTGGAAGCTCCATGCAGAGGGTGTTCCCTGTCTACACGGCATTTCCCAGTAAATAACTCCCTGCACCTCACTTCACTTCTGTTGCAATCTGGTCCCCCTGCCTTCCTGGAGGATTGCATGAGATCTTGAGAATTCAAGAAAGTCAGAAGACTAGTAGCCAAATGACAAAAGAGAAGAATAAATCCCTGACACAAGGCTGAGTGTTCAGGCAGCCTACTCCAGCATTTCTCAAAATTTGCGGGAGTCATGAAGTCACAAAAAATATTGCTGGGGGAGGAGGGAGACTCTCAAGGGGGAATGGTGGTACAGCAGCAGCCAGCACTGTGGCCGCCCAGTGCTGCCGCCAGCAGTAGTGCAGAAGTATGCTCCTATGAATATGCTCCTATGAGTATGTACAGTAATTTGCTATCAGTTTTTGGGGAGGGGGTTGATCACAGCCTGAAATATTTCCAAAGGGGGGGCAGCAATAAAGTTTGAGAACCCCAGTATACCTTGTCCTTCATAGAGCTGTCCTTCATAGAGCTTTCTAGCTTTGAGTTGATATTTCACTATTATATGTTGCTGTTTAATATAAAGTTTGGATAAAGATTTCATTACTCTTATCTTTTCAGAAAGAGGCACGTAGTGCTAGCTGTGGCCACTTAGGGGAAGAGAGCATGGAGGTAAGATTCATAAACAGGAAATAAAGACAGTCTGGCATCCATCCCTACCATGGTGTAGTGCATCTGTAATCTCTGTAAGCACCTCATGGGATTAGGGCCTTTATAAATTTCAGTGCCTTTTGTGTTCTCTGGCCTGTGTTATACAGGAGGTCAGACTAAATGATCGCAATAGTCCCTTCTGTCCTTGGAGTCTATGAGTCCTTATTGCTTACCATTTTGTCCTCACTATCACCTATTTGCATAGTTTATAGAAAATAGCTAATTAATTCAGAATGTGTCTTCATTGCAGGGCTGCACTCCCATGCATACAAAATAGCAAAATTGTGTGCGCAGGGGGAGTGGGGTGGGGAGAAAGGCGAGACTTTACAAACAGCAGGTGAAAATCCAACTAAAAACACATGATAAGCCTTAAAATTCTTTACTGAGAGAGCACAAAGAATTAAACTTGATTTAATGTAAGGAATTCTAAATGCAGATCAGGGCCACTAAATACACAAATGTCTCTTTCAACAAACATACTGCATTTTTAATCTCAGATCTCCCCACATTATACTCTTACTGTGTATGAGAACTGAATAAAACAGGCAGTTTTCACTGTTAAAAAACATAATACAGGAAAAAAATAAAAGGAGTACTTATGGCACCTTAGAGGCTAACAAATTTATTTGAGCATAAGCTTTCGTTAGCTACAGCTCACTTCATCGGGTGCAGTCAGTGGGATGCATCCGATGAAGTGAGCTGTAGCTCACAAAAGCTCATGCTCAAATAAATTTGTTTGTCTCTAAGGTGCCACAAGTACTCCTTTTCTTTTTGCGGATACAGACCAACACGGCTGCTATTCTGAAACCTGTCATAATACAGGAAAAATCAGAAGCACATTAAAAGAGCTGGTTATGTTATAACTGCAGCTGCTCCCTGTAAATTCCATCTTTTGAATAATAAAATTACTGTGCAATTAAAAGCAATTGGCACTTCTGTTTTCCTACTGATAAACATTTAACAAAACCTCACTCCATAACTACCACCTTCTCTGTTTATAACAAAGCCCAGCAGCATGATACTGCACACTGGCCTGTATTGGTAAAGCTGGGTATATAATCTAACCCAAAATAAGCTTGAACAAAACTGGCTGACTTCAAGTTACTTTGGATGGCCACAGAGTCCGCACCACTAAAGCAAGCTATTGTAAATATGATACCTTACTGAGCAGTTTACAATACAATCCATGGCATACGCTTTTAGTACAATCTGTTGTCAAATTACAGAGCCAAATTCTGTTGCATATAAATATGCATAATAGCCACTGAAAAGCTGCATGGTGACATCTGAGGGCAGAATTAATATTATATGTATTCCTGAAATAAAAAGAATATTTTATAATCCTGGGAACTAGTCTCTCTTTAATTTGCATATTTATGCTGTATTGGTATATAAACAAACATTTCTGATAGAGAATTACATTTACAATGAAAGTATAGTATGCACATTTCTGTATTTAGTATTTGCTTAAAACTGTCATTAAATATAAAATAGTTTCTAAAAAGGCCAAACTCTTGGCCACTATTCCCTCGTGCTAAAACAGATGTCCACTTCTTGCATCTGTAGACATTGACAGACACAAAACCCAGTGGATTAAATTGTTCCCTCTGCTACACTGGTCTAACTCCACAGTAGGTTCATTAATGAAAGAAGTTAGAATTTACACCAGTGTGACGAGGCAGAAAATGGCCCAGTATTTTCAACCACAGGTTAATTAGATAATCTTGACAGTTACAATCACACCTAAAAGTGATATTGATTAAGATTCAGGGGGTGGAATCCTGACCTCATTAAATTCAGTGGCAAAACTCCCATTGACTTCAGTGGAGCCAGGATTTCCCATGTGCCACTTTGTCTTAGACACAGCTGAGCTTCAAAATATACAATAAATACTTCCAATGATGTCGCTTTGTGAAAAAATAGATCCAACTTTGCCTTGACTTCTTCCCTCATGCTTTGATTCTTCTTCCTTAACTGATGTTTATTATTATGTCTGTCTTTCTTCCAATATTTAATCACACTTGTATAAAACCTTCTAGGTAAGGGACTTCTTTGCCAGGAAGACTACTGTTGTGTATTTCTAAAATAATGCACCAGAGAAGATGCATTAAAAAGTCACAGGTTTTCCAAGAGGTCTAACTTTCTTTTTAAAAATAAAATAAAGGATTCATTTTAGTGGAGGGGAACACTTTCCTATCTTCACCTTGTTATGCCAATCATTGGGTCTCACAACTCCATCTTCACACATCTCTGTAAAGAAAGAAGTACTTTGTCCTAACAGAGGAAGGCTGGGATGGATTTAACTCCATTTTCTCAAGACGATTCCAGTGAGTTTAGCTACAGTCCTTCATACTGGCTGGCAATGACAATCATGGGACTGGGAACAATCAATTATCCCAGCCACTGGGGCACCCACCTTCACTATCCATTCTGGGTTATAGAGCATGCCAACATCATTTTCAACTGCTCATTTTATGGACTGGATAAGTTATTTTACCTCCCCAAATTAAAACAAGATAATGGATACTTGGGGGAGGGGCATTCTTGTGCATGCAAGCTCTTTAACTTGTAATGTGTTACTAGCCAAAGACCCGCACAAGCAACCAAAAAATAGTGTCCTAAAAGAGTTGAGCCATTAAGTAGGTAATCAAAACCAACGGCAAACTTGAGGATATTAATAAGGTCTAAGATTGGCAATTGCCTATTACAGATGTCCCTTTGTGAAAATTTCAGAGAACTTTTCTCTTTGCTATCCACCGTTTGTCCCGGCTAATGCACAATGGCATATTTAAGAAGGGGTTTTAAAGATGTGGGATTTTGTATGACAGGTGTGAGTTACCAAAGGATGGAACCCTCTTGTTCTGTGTTCTAAGAAATCAAACATTTAAAGAAAGTCTTCAGGGCTGGGAGTTTGCACCTCAACCAAGCAGTGCCAGAATGAAGCCACTACTTGGCTCTTCTTTCCTAAGGGTATGTCTTCACTACCCGCCAGATCGGTGGGCAGCGATCGATCCAGCGGGGATTGATTTATCACATCTAGTTTAGACGCGATAAATCGACCCCTGAGCGCTCTCCCGTCAACTCCTGTACTCCAGCACCATGAGAGGCGTAGGCAGAGTCGATGGGGGAGTGACAGCAGTAGACACCACAGTAAGTTGATCTAAGTACGTTGACTTCAGCTACGTTATTCACATAGCTGAAGTTGCGTAACTTAGATCGATCCGCCCACCCCCCAGTGTAGACCAGGGCTAAGGGAGGGAGCTAGAATTCTCTGCTCCTTTACTGCCCACAGGACAACTGCCATCTTAGACAGATCTGGATGAAATTTTCAGATAAATAGTTTATTTGACATAAAAGGCAGTTTCGATCCACGCAAAACTATTCAGAAATTTGACACAAATGGTTTCAGCCATTCAGAAAAGTGGCCAGAAGAGGAGGGAGAGGTGTTGGTGATATTGCTGCTGCCTACTCTTACAACTTTTATCCCAGTGATTAGGACATGGGACACCCAGATGTGAATCCCTGATACGGACTTTTTTTCAATTCACCAAAAAATCTGAGCTGAACATAGAATCATAGGACTGGAAGGGACCTCGAGAAGTCATCTAGTCCAATCCCCTGCACTCATGGCAGGAGTAAGTATTATCTAGACCATTCCTGACAGGTGTTTGTCTAACCTGCTCTTAAAAATCTCCAATGATGGAGATTCTGCAATCTCCCTAGGCAATTTATTCCAATGCTTAACAACCCTGACTGGAAGTTTTCCTAATGTCCAACCTAAACTGCCCTTTCTGCAATTTAAGCCCATTTCTTCTTGTCCTATCCTCAAAAGTCAAAAACAATCATTTTTCTCCCTCCTCCTTGTAACAACCTTTTATGTAATTGAAAACTGTTATGTCCCCTCTCAGTCTTCTCTTTTCCAGACTAAACAAACCCAGTTTTTCCAATCTTCCCTCATAGGTCATGTGTTCTAGACCTTTAATCATTTTTGTTGCTCTTCTCTGGACTTTCTCCAATTTGTCCACATCTTTCCTGAAATGTGGCGCCCAGAACTGGATACAGTACTCCAGTTGAGGCCTAATCAGCGTGAAGTAGAGTGGAAGAATTACTTCTCGTGTCTTGCTTACAATACTCCTCCTAATATATCCCAGAATGATGTTTGCTTTTTTTGCAAAAAATGTTACACTGTTGACTCATATTTAGCTTATGGTCCACTATGACCCCCAGATCCCTTTCCACAGTACTCCTTCCTAGGCAGTCATTTCCCATTTTGTACATGTACAACTGATTGTTCCTTCCAAAGTGGAGGACTTTGCATTTGTCCTTATTGAATTTCATCCTATTTACTTCAGACTATTTCTGCAGTTTGTCCAGATCATTTTGAATTTTAATCCTATCCTCCAAAGTACTTGCATCCTCTCAGCTTGGTGTCGTCCACAAACTTTATAAGTGTGGACTCTCTATACCATTATCTAAATTATTGATGAAGATATTGAATAGAATCAGACCGATCCCTGCGGGACCCCACTCATTATGCCCTTCGAGCGTGACTGAACCACTGATAACTACTCTCTGGGAAAGGTTTTCCAACTAGTTTTGCACCCACCTTATACTAGCTCCATCTAGGTTGTATTTCCCTAGTTTGTTTATGAGAAGGTCATGCAAGACAGTATCAAAATCTTTACTAAAGTCAAGATATATAAAAAAATTATTTTTGATTTTTTGGAATTGCCACTGAACAAAAAAAAATACAAAAATAATAATAATAATAATAAAAAAAACCCTGTGATTTGCCCAGCTCTAGCCAGGAGGCTGCCGCACAGCATCGCATGAGCAGGCAATGGAACTTGTCAGCACTCTCTGCACCTCTGCCATCCTTTCATGGGGGGAGGTTCTTTGCTTTCTCACTCCTCTAAGGCCATCTTCCTCTTCAGGGCCAGATGATGGTTGAGACTTTTTCTCCCCTAAATAATGCTCAGTAAAATTGAAAGGCACTCTGCATCTTCAATCCCAGAGTACAAGAGTCAGCTCAGAAATGCCCACCAGAAGGAGTACTGGCTAACATGGCACCTAACTCTTGTGTTGCCAGGCACAGGAACTAGTACCAGAACAGGCAGGGGGCCACCCCAAGAAGATAGTGAGAATAGGGACAGCAGCAGCGGTTTCGGTACCTTACTGCCAGTTTTTCCTGGTACTGCACAGAAATGTGTACAACAATAACTATAGTTGTCTTTTCAGGACAGCTTTTCTTACTTGCATTTTGAAATAATAGGCTACCAGAGCCTAGGAAAGAGTATTGTAAAAATGAAACTATTAAATGTCAATGTCACATACAGTACCACTTAATGCTTTGCTATTTTAACACTGAAAACAGCACAATGGAATGTAACAATCAAAGTTTCATAATGCACTTAAAGAGCTTCAAAAAGATCAATTATCTTTGTATGGATAAGAGAACTACTAATGATTCCAACAGTGTTATTCAGATTAAACTTATGCCAATGAAATGCATTACATCTCTATCACAAAGAGTACTGCATTAGACTGATGCCACCCAATTTTTACCACAACCAGAAGGTATGTTGCAAGCCCAGAATTGTAGGTCCTTTATGCCCAGGGAAGAGGGAGAGAAGCTCTCCAAAACTTCTTTCTAGATGAAAGGAATTTAAAAGCTATTTACTTTAGTGACGCTATATCGTGGGGCTAAATGGTGGAAATACAGCAGTTGTGAAAGACACAAGGTGCAACCCATCACTAGTATATGTGCAATTCAATATACAGGCCCAAGTATATCTGGTTGTTGAATGAGCATGGGTTCCTGCAAGGATAAATGGCATAAGAAGCCTTAGCCACCTTGTGGCCCCCACATTGGGACTGCTTCCTGCTACCAACATTGGAGGCACTAAGTATCCCAAAGGGAGGAAAGGACAGCACAAGTATCTGTACCAGCAGCAGAGCCTGCAGTGTTTCTCCTTGGATTGCTTAACTCCATGCTGCCTCCAGCTCAGTGACTTAATGGCAAAATCTGGCTGTAAGACAAGGTGCTCTTTCCCCCGCTGTCCTAGGTATAAGGAGAGAATGTAGTTAGGAGACTATGGTCGGAGGAAGTAGGAAGGTCTTTATACCTAGGGGACATAAATTGTGTGGATGATTAGCGCATGGCGGATCACTGATGTAGGACCAGATTAAAGAAGTTTGGGGCCCTGAGCAGTATAGAAATTGCCCCTCCCACCTTCCTTAAGGGACCAGAGAAACTGGACCCCTCACAGAAACCCCTCCTCTTACATGGCTCTGATCGCCATAGCCATCCACAAGGATACCAAGAAGAGGCCCAGCTGCCAAGAAGAGGCCCAGCTGCCTAAGGCGCCAAACCTCATCAGCAGTGCTACCCCATGTGCCAAGTAGCAATGCCACTGACATTTAGCTCATCCTCCCCATTGTCATGAGTCATGATGGTAAAGGTGGGGGACCTGGGCCAAACCTAGTTGAGGACAAAATAGGGTTGCCACCTCAGAGAGGCAGGAAAACCACACTGCTACCCACACCAGCCTGACTCTTCTTCCCCTCCCAGGCATCCCTGTCACCAGCCTAGCCCCCTTTTCCCCAGAGCCCCTACACCTACACCCGCCCCCTACCAGGAGCCTGAGCCCAGGGCGCTTCCTTACGAGTCCCTCACAGGAGCTCCTGCTTCCCCCTCCCTGGTCTCTGCTCCTGCTGGCAAGCCTTAGGTAGGTCCTGCTTTCTGGCACAAATGGGATTAGGAGCATCAGATGCCACATCAGCATGTTGAGGGCCTGGCACAAGAATGGTTGGCAGTATTCCCAGCAGCCATGTAACCTGCATATTGTAGCTGAAGCAGCCGCTGTTGCCCCTGGGCATGCGTACAGCAATGGTTGCCGGTTGCAATGTGTCAGAATTTTTTCACTTGTAATTTACAAGTAAGTTACAAATGGGGAGAAATAACTGGCACATCGCAACCAGGAACACAAGGAAAAAATCTGCCAGGCCAGTTAAAGATTGGTCAGGTGGCAATCTTAGGCCCAAACCTGGTTAGGGGCCCTGCTAAGATCAACGTCCCTGTTCGAGTGCACACTGGTTAATCTGAGCCTGCTCTGATGCCCAGGAAAAGCTCTGAAGATAGACACAGGATCATTATGGCACTTCACTACCTTTTACCAAGGGTAGGATTATGCCCCTGTTGCTCCCAGTGGTGAGCAGTTATTCTCACAACTAGCTGAGTTGGCTTTAATGGAACCACTTTCAGTACTCACCCATGGGAACAGCAGATGCACAGCTGGGCCCTAGATTTTATTAACTTTTACTATACAGAGGAAAAAGGCCAGTTACTGAAACTGAAAACTTTACCCATTGTGCAGGGCGGGGCATCCAGAGGCAGGAAGGCTGAATACTTCTATGTTTCTAGGACTGTCTTTACAAATCTTGAAAAATGACTCTTATATGACACAAATATCCTACTAACAACCTGTCTGGGTGAAACATTAATCTCTGGAGAAAGGGAAATTGAGGCTACTTGAGCACCTGAATCTTCTGGGATCAGACAGACTCTTGAGATATGGTGTTGTGGTGTACCCACTCTACCTTTACTGATAGCCACTAATGTCCTAATCCTCCTATAAGCTCCATGCAATCTATTCTCATATGCTTTTTTCCATCTTCTTCCAATAGTGCCTGTAGGACAATGCTCTCATCTTCATTACTTACTTTCTCTTCTCCTTTGATCTCCTGGAACCACTGAAACACTAGTGGGAACAAACTGTTGACCTGCAATTTGTCTTAGGGCAACTTGAGGTAGTGGCCCTGTATGGAGGGGAAATCTATATTCATTTTTATATTTCACTCATCACCATGGTATGTAAGCACCCATGTTCCTCCTTCCACTACAGAAATTTTATACAGATGTTACATGTTATTTCTGCAACTCTCCCTGCTCCTCTGAATCCTTCATCTTGATAGCCAGCCACAAGCTGTCATCCATTTATTTTCTAATACATCTAGATTATTAAGTGTTATTAACTAAATGTCGTGACTGATGTTGCATTTTGACTGAACTTCTGTAAATAACCCTGTTGTCAATAATAAACACTGTCAAATACACATGCACGAGTTTGAAATAAAAAAGGAAAATCCATTTAATATCCTCTTTTTTGCAGGCACCTACCGATAGCAACCAATAGCATTGATTATCTCCTACCCAATATCAAATAAAGCAAGTTGACAAAATATATAGGATAGCACAGCACAGTCACACATTTAACTACAGAGAAGTAAGGGCTCTACAAGATCAAATTAAAATTAAGGCATTAAAAATGGGTAACAAGGAAGGCCAAGTTTATCCCTAGTAATGTCAGTGGAGTTACTCCACAGATGATTTTTCTAGAGATTATAAAATATATTCACATGGTTCTGATTTACTTATTTTAAATTGCAATCATTTATAACCTTATGTCTAGATAGCTTGAACTTGAAAGCCTATGTTTATTACCTCCAGTGTAAAGAACAGATGTGAAGAGCTGTACAGAGGAACCATATGGAAGAACAGAAGTTTAATTGGTCCTACAAGTCTAAGGAACCATACTACATATTCTTGAGTGCCATATACTGGCACCTTATCTATTAAGTAACTATTGTATTAACAGATAGAGAGCACTCTTTCAACACCCATGACACCGTATCCTTCTGTTAAAATAGACAAATCTTCAAACACCACTTATAAAATAATATCTGAAACAATATAGATTAAAAATGTATTGTAATTCATAGATTTGAGGTCTACTCCTCTACTTGACATTCGATATTTCATCTCTAAGTTTGGGGAGCATTTGACAGGGCCCAGGGCTTCACTATTAACTATTCATGTAGCCCTGTAATTGTATAAGCCACTTTAAAAGCAAGCACACAAAAAACAAACCATGCACACACTCCCCATTATCACCACCACAACCACAACAAAATCCCATCCCCTTTTAACCACACCTTGCAGGACAAAACTGTTTTGAGAGGATTTCTACAAACAACTTCAAAATCTGGAGTTTTCATTTCTCCTTGCCAAGATCACACCAACCTTTGTTTCATACCATCATGCCTTAGGAACTCATCCCTGAAAGGCAGATAGCAGAGGAACTCTAATAGGTTGCTCAGCAGGTCAGATTGTCAAAAGTGCATACACGTGCACAACTAAAACAAGACAAGTCACCTCCTACCAGTTAAAAAGTTGACTGAAAGGAGGATTTAAAGAGACCATGCTTGCTTGCACCCAGGATTGTGCTCATAAACTCACTAGTACCACCACAAAAAACAAGATGCAGGTCAGAAAGAAAATGTTTTCAATTCATGACTCTCAGGGTTCTCTCTATTCTATGAATAGAATTTGGAGCAGGATAATCACATCGAGAAGCAGAATCTAATTCAGAAAAAAAAATAGTCTGAAATATTCATTTACCACTGAAATTAAACTGAATTTCTGAATGTCCTGGTGTCAGATGGGACAGAATGTAAATGAATTATTGCAAAAAAAGCTATTCTCACAGTACTTTAGACATACCGAGAACAGGGATGTAATGGAAGTCTCATAAGAGCCTGCTCTTGAGGGAGAAAAAGCACCAGATAAATACCCAAACCTCTGAACCGCCTGTATTTCTTTCAACTACACTGCTTGTGTCAACCCCTGCACATTGCCAATTTAGCTGCATCTACTATCGAGCAAAAGAAACTGTTTTCTGCGCTCACTCTCTTCCCTGCATAACTCAGTCCCATGTAACAGAGCAGAATCTGTTGCTGAGCTTATATGAAGTGTAACTTTTGCTTTTATTCTACGAGGGAAGAAGCTGCACAATAGTGAGGCTCGTTAGCAATGTCTTTTGCTTTTTGCATTCTCAGGGTGACTGCATAGATCACACATTCTTTCCAACACCTTGATTCCTTTGTGCATACACTGGTTTGCTGCGAGCTTTCAGTCACCCAGAGAGCGCTTAAGGGCAGTACCTTGACGTAAGGGAATGTACATTTTGACATCCCACGAGGCCATGATGGATTTACCAAGTTTCTCAAAAGCATTACAGCTAGTCTGTCAGTTTTCAGTGCCACAAACCTTGGATTTCTTCTTTCCACTAACCAGGAATTCTATTTTGGCACAAGATTACCAGAATGGGTGACAAGATGAAATGGTGGGTGATGTCAGAATTGCATGTCCACCACAAATGACAGACTTTTGACTAATGTGGTGGTTCTGTACATGATACAACAGCAATTCCCAAACAGTGGCCTGTGAGCTATTGATGATCTATGGAGAGCTGGCTAGTCTCATGTTTCCCAGCTGCTAAGTCATAAAAAGGAAGCTAAAATTATATTAGTTTCTTCAATAATATTACTGCTTTACATAGGCAGTTGCTGTAGATGGCATAATGACGCTATACAATCATGAGAGAAGGTAGGATGCAATAGCTCAATGGGCTACCCCACTAACATGCTCTATCAAGATGTGGTTCACTGTATGAAACGATTTGACAGGCCATGGACTAGAGAAACCTATATCTGGGTGACACCTCTGCTCTTAATAGAAAAGGAAACATTTTATAGATGAACACATCATCTTAATACATGGGAATGTGTAGGACTAGGCAAAACATAATATACAAAATTAGCATCAAGCATGTGCTTCCAACACAATAAAAATCTCATCTGGGAATAGAAAAACAATCTGTTCTTGCTGAGACCCAGTGGCAATGCCATCACCAACTGCTGCTCAGAGCAGGGTATTCTTCCTAAATGATGATAAAAAGCAGTGTCTGTGGAAAACCTTGTTTTCAATTCAGGTTAAAAATGAAATTCTTTAAAGAATACCAGAGCACAAAGAGATGTATTTAATGACCCCCTGTCTTTTTGCTTATGTGCTGAAGATCTTCAAGGAAGCAGCCAAGAAATAATTCTGTAGGACAGATGCATTTCTTCTGAAAAGGTAGTGAGTGTGAAATCTATTACATGGACTTCTGAACAACATTTCTAATGATAATACTCTTTAAGACAAAAATATTGTATTAAATCTCTGCTTACTGTTCTTGAGAAACCATCTTTCACCATAAGGCAACCATTTTAGTTACTATAATCCCCTCAGCCATAAATATTGTGACCAGACAGACATGCCGATATTATTGGGACAATCCTGATATTAGGGGCTTTATCTTCTGTGGGCAACTATGCCCCCTGAAAAAAGGTGTTCTAAATTTTTGACATTTGCTATCTGACCACTCTACCCATAAGAACAGCTGAGCATGTCAAAAATCTAGTTTCACAGAGATTAGCTGAACTGCTCCCATTAGAGTTAACTGAGTTATGTGCTAACTCTCTACACATTGAGTTGACATGGGTTCTCTTAAGCAATAACATTCCTACAAGCTTCTAGTTACCAAAGTTTTTAAAGTTACAGTACCCTGTGTAAATTACAGTTACTGTAGCTTGCTTGTTTCTCCTCTGTACATTAACCACAATGAAATCTTCCCCTCAAGATTTCCCTACTTCTTGTAACTTTGCAATCAAGAGCATTTTGAAAGGCCCATGGGATCCTCAGTGGGTTAAATGGCATCAAGAAAGAGGTTCTCTTTCAATGACTCAACTGGTATCCAGTTTCAGTGGAGAGGTTTCTAGGTTTACTGTGCAATAGTTTAACAAAGAATTCTCTGTTCTCTGACCCCCTATGCAGCAACGTTGGCATCTCAAAAGAAGAGAACAGGCTTTAAAATAATTAGAATTCTGGCTCACGGCCTTGCCATCAGATGTTTAAAAGTAGTCTACATTTTAAAAAATGAAGGTTCTTTCATTCTCATAGAACTTCTGTGGCTGCCTTCTCCTTTTAGATCTTAATATTTTCCCCCACCAATCCTCTGTTGGGACAAAATCAGCCTATTTTGTCAAACCTGGTTCTGGAACTTCTCTGTGTGTAACATAATTTAAAACTGATCTTAAGCTTATTCTTGCTCACACAAATATTAGACAGGAGCTTTCTGGGACAATCTATTCTTAGTAATTAGCAGCTGTAAGAGTTCTGAGACTAGTTTAAATTATGTTAGCAATGATATCTGGCAGTCTTCAGACTGTCCACAGTTTCCTAAGAACTTTTTAGAAAATGCACTGTCAATGCACTGACTAGAGAAGGGTATAAGAAAATGTGTCTATGGTAACAATGTCCTCTCTCTCTCTCTGTGCTTTATGTCCCCATGGCTATTAACAGATTCTAGAAAGCATCCTAATCTACATATTGATCAATTAAAATCCATGTATAAACGCTGCCATAGTTTCTGAAATGCTCCCCACTGTCTGTACGTGAACCTGTAAAGCCAGTTAAAAAAAGCTGTACCTGTACCTGTAATGCCAATTAAAAAAAAGCTAATTGTTCTGGATTACACAAGTTTAACAGGCAGCCTTTTCAAGATGAAATATGATTTCCAATCGAGTAATTACTTCCTAGAGAGATTCCACTATGGAGGTTTATCCAGCTCCAAAATCCTTTTTTTCCAGGCATGCCAGCTACTGGGAGATTGGGGTAGGTTAAAGTGGGAAGAAAACAGAGAGAACATGTTGCCCAGTTTTGAAGTTGTCCAGAAATTTGGACCAACTGAAAAGTTGGACTGTGAGAGCAAAAAGTGCCAGACTTCAAGGATGCTAGGATGGGAGCCCAAGCAATTAAAAAGCCTGTAACAAAATATCAAAATGGCATTATGGTATAAGAGAATCTTAATATTTAATCAGTTAATGTTTAGAAATAAAGATTAATCATACAAATGGGCAAGTTTTACAATTGATTAATGGATGCCTAAAAGGTGTCTAATCTCAGAAAGCATGTACAAGTAAGTTACATGAGGATTTTGTACAGAAAATACCCTTTTTTCCAGTGTCATACTCCCTGGTCGGCTTTTAGACTCTCCTAGTCATCTCCCCAATTCTGTTTCACTCTCAACTTTATGCTTTATCATGCTGCCCCAGTGCCCATAACAATCTCCTCATCTTATCCACCAAATGTCTGTCCTCCTGCAAACAACAACTCTTCAAGCAATCTGCACTGAATCCTCTCATCTTCCTTCTCCTGGAGTGTTGACCTAGATTCTCTCTTGCATTCAGCTGTCTTATTTAGGGTGGAAGATAGTTGTGGCAGGCAAGGTGTTTTTTATATTTGCCATTCCAGTCAGCAGGCAGAGTACTCCTCTTATTGGTACTGGCACCACCAGAGCAAAAACAATGCATTGAATTGAGACAATGCTCCTGAAAGTATGTTGATATGCACACTGTTATAGAGGCAAGGGAAAAATCTGTGTCAACTGTATAGTAAAGGTTGGTGGCACAAGTTGTCAAGACGGCTTTATTATACAGTGTTTTAGTATTCATTAGAAATGTTGCACTGAAGCCCAGGTAATAGATTTCATCCCCAGTTCTTTTTCAGAACAAAAAAGTGTTTATGGTGCAGAACTGTTTCTTACCTGCCTCCTTGAGGGCCTTCCATACACAGCTAGAAAACAGGGAGATCATTAAACTTCTCTCTGTACCCCCCTTAAAGAATATAAAGTTTATTTCTAATGTGAGCCAAACATGGCTTTTCACAGCCACAGAAGGTTGTTATTGAAGTACACCCTGCTCGGGGGAGGGGATGCACAAATTCATCATTGCATGCATGTTTTGTAACAAACACTATGAATAATTAATATCAGCCTTAAAGCTGCTACATAGTGAATTCCACTATGACTTAGGTATTGCAGGAGTTCTGATTACAAGGCTTTTAGACAAAGGGTAGACAATGTTAAATCCTAGTTGAACACTAGGGTCAAGTTACACAGCAGTGCACTCTTTAAAGGTAGGCTAAATAAAGAGAAATAAAACTAAAAAGATTTCATTGCCATTAAACCTTTTCATATATATGGTTCAGTCCTCATGCTGCCACACACAATTCTACGTTTGTTAAGTCCTTGTTATAATCTGACCCTGCTTGGCTGGGTTTTCAATAGTCTCTCTTCCCTTCAGGGTGATGGGGAGTCCCAAGTTCCATGGTTTTAGCATAGGGCTACTCAGCCTAGGTCTCCTGGGTTTAGGACCTTCTTCCTCAAAAACCTGTGGCTAGAGTAGGTAAGGGAATCCAGGCTTGCCCTCTCCCCTGGGTTCCCGCTCAGGGCCCTTGTTTTGCACAGTCAGAGCCAGGCCTTCTCGGTCCCCTACTGCTCCTTGGGATGCTTTCTACCTTCCCTCCTTTGTAGGCTTCGCCAGCCTCTTTCCCTACTTCTCCCTCTTCGGATTTGTCTGTCAGCTCCTCACCAGCCTGCTGGGGGGATTCCCTCTGCAATCACTCTGCGTCTCTGGCAACCACCCCACGCTCCTGCCTTGCAGCCCTTTTATCCTTACATCAGCTGTTAGCCTTCCAATCAGCTCCAGCTGAGAAGGCAGATGCTCCATTAACCCTTTGGCTTCTGCACCAACGGGAAGCGTATAGACCCCATGACACATCCTTTGCCCGTGTACCTCATCCCTGTTCTGAAAGGATAATCACAAGAGTCAGGAAGATCATAAATTATCTATGCCTATACAAACCTTGACTTCATGCCATTAGCAACAACATTAATTAGATCCTTTTGAATGATGCTGATACATACCCATCAGGAACTCATTTTACACTAGCCACAATACCTTTTGGATACCATCACTGGTAAAAGCCAACATAAACAGGTCTGACCTGGTAATACAGGAGTGAAAAGCTCTATCATTTTTGATCTCCCACCACTGATGCTAATAGTTATTGCACTTATATTAACAACTTACAACTACAATATGTGTATAAGTGTCAGAGATTGTAGTTCCTTTACATTATTATTAACAGAACCTTTTCCTTTCACACCTCATTCAAGGCACTAGCAATGGTCTATGGGGTAGGGAATACTTTGAGCACTTGGAGTTAAATAAGCATTTGATATAATAAAGGTAAGGCCATTAAAATATATTTTAAAAGGGGTGGATTTGTGTGTTTGTGATGCCTGAGTAGTGCAAGAATGAAAGAGCGGCTTTTTCTATGCAGTAATTCAGTAGCATAAGGCTGCTGAGCTGCCATGGAAGCACACTTAACTTGTCATGAAGCTTTACAGTCTATTTGCAGTGAGCTACTGATTGCTCTGAAATTCTGTTTCTCCAGGTAATTTGCTAGAGACATTTAGCAACCATTTTTACGAGGTGAACCTTGAGTGCCACCTCAAAAATACGCATCTGCCCATTGCAGAGGGGATTGTCGCAGCCCATACCTGGCCACACAGGACAGCACGGCCCCATGCCTTGCCCCCTTATATGGCCGAGTGAAGGCTGCTCAGGTTGTGACAGGTTATGGGGGAAAGGGAGGCAGGAGGGGAACAGAGACTTGTTGGGTTTTGGAGGGTCTTCTCTTTTCTTAGAGGGCTCAGTTCTGTACCACTTAATTCAATAGCAAAGCTCTTATTGACTTTCAAAGTTCAAGGTCAGGTTTGCTGGGCCCTTAGGATGTGTGAGGGAATAAATTCTTATCATAAGTCCCCTCGACCTCTTCATTACTTAAGAAAGACAGTTACAAATGTTTTTAAATGGTGTGCTTTATCCTAGCCTTCCTTTTTCACTCCATAACAAGCAGCAGACTGGGCTCTTTGCTGCCTCCAGAAAACTGGATTAAGAGCTGCATAAGGAGAGATTCCCAGGTGTATGTTGGCAAGGTTGTAAGCAGGTGTGTGGGAAGGTAATTTACCTAAACTTGACAGCACAACTGTCACTTCTCTACAGTACTGGTTTTGACTCCCAAGAGAAGAGCCTGCCTAACTAATCAAATCTCTAATGTAGCAACTCATTTTCTGCTAAATACTCCAAGTCAGCAGTGGGTAAGGGATTTGTTCCAAGTCCTGTTAAGCCATTGCATACACTGAAGGGATGGAGACCATGTCTGATGAGTAGAGCCTTGGAGAAGTGTTGGACATTCAAATGCTTCTTACCCTATGCCCTGTATCATAAATATAAAGGGAAGGGTAAACACTTTTAAAATCCCTCCTGGCCAGAGGAAAAACCCTTTCACCTGTAAAGGGTTAAGAAGCTAGGATAACCTCGCTGGCACCTGACCAAAATGACCAATGAGGAGACAAGATACTTTCAAAGCTGGGGGGGGGGGAGGGGGAGAAACAAAGGCTCTCTCTGTCTGTGTGATGCTTTTGCCAGGAACAGAACAGGAATGGAGTCTTAGAACTTAGTAAGTAATCTAACTAGATATGCGTTAGATTCTGTTTTGT
The DNA here is from genome assembly GCF_965140235.1 of Caretta caretta. Lineage (NCBI taxonomy): Eukaryota > Metazoa > Chordata > Testudines > Cheloniidae > Caretta > Caretta caretta. Next base: position 68,640,172 of record NC_134214.1, on the reverse strand, counting down.
TTAAATGGCTGAGGAAATAAGCTGTGCTGAATGGAATGTATATTCCTGTTTTTGTGTCTTTTTCTAATTTAAGGTTTTGCCTAGAAGGATTCTCCATGTTTTGAATCTGATTACCATGTAAGGTATTTACTGTCCTGATTTTACAGAGATGATTCTTTTACCTTTTCTTTAAATAAAATTCTTCTTTTAAGAACCGGATAGATTTTTCATTCTTCTTAAGATCCAAGGGTTTGGGTCTGTATTCACTTGTACCAATTGGTGAGGATTTTTATCAAGCCTTCCCCAGGAAAGGGGGTGTAGGGTTTGGGGAGGATTTTGGGGGGAAAAGACATTTCCAAGTGGGCTCTTTCCCTGTTATATATCTGTTAGATGCTTGGTGGTGGCAGCAAAAAAGACCAAGGACAAAAGGTAAAATAGTCTGTACCTTGGGGAAGTTTCAACCTAAGCTGGAAAAAATAAGCTTAGGGTTTTTTTCATGCAGGTCCCCACATCTGTACCCTAGAGTTCAGAGCGGGGAAGGAACATTGACACCCTGCATCATGCATCCATGTAAAATTATGTAAGTCGACTAAAGTTCTTCTTGCCACCTCCTCCCCCGCCCCCACCCAACCTTGCATGGTTCTGTCTTCCTGTACATTTGGTTTAGCTTTTCAACATATTACAATCTTAAGAAAAACAAAAAACCACACACAAAACCATAGATACCTCACTGTTATCTGCACAAACTAGTCCTACATGCCCATAGCTGCAAGAAACTGGTGTTCCACCAGAGCTGATCTCTGCTCACATTCTAGCTTGAAATACTGTTCTCAATTGAAAATGATTGAGGCTCAAGTGTTCATTTAAGGTAACACACGATTAACCTGTGGAGTTGTATATAATAGATTTTCTGCCCAGTCACTTCATCTAATTTTAACTTCAGTGAAGACTTTTTTTAATTTCAAGCACAAATTAAAAAAAAACCAAAACCTGTGACTTAAAAGTCTGACAGATCCAAAAAGATAATGACAATTCATTTCAAGAGGTCACCCTGAATGCTTTTTCATATGCTATAATATAAGTAGAGAAGACAGGAAATCTCTGACTTTGTGGAGTCACCTGTATAGTGAAGCTACATTATCCATTTTGGAAAAATACTTACAGGTGTCTTTTAAATTGTACAGCAACATTTATTAGCATTAGCGTAGCACAGTCAGAATCTATTTCTTCCATAGGTGTGTGCCACCCTCTCCATGAAAATGCAGAGATGTTATACAATCTCATGTGGAAAACTATGTTTTATTGATAGGAGAAATGCATTAAGTGGAGAAAATATGGTAGTCCTGCTTTTGTGAGCATACTAACCAGCTCTGCATATGATTTACAATGACAATTAAGTCAGTTTAACTTATTTTCAATTGGCTAGTAACATCAGGATCTCAGTGGTGGAGCAGAGCATTTTCCTTAGCTCAGGCAGTTCAGTGCCATAACAGTAAATTACTGCGTATTTGTCTTTCAAAAACAAGAGAGCCATAAAAATCCCTGCATATTGGACTGAATATTTTAATGATTGCCTTGTAACAGATTATATAAACCCTCAGTACTTCATTCTGGTGCTACATTCAATGGGAAGTTCCTAACTGGCTTACTGGAAAATTAACTCCAACCTCAAATTTAAGATGCACCAGAAAACAAATTTTCCAAGTTTCCTTCATTTTAAACATGGTTCATTTTCAGGTCAGACAGCTGATCCGAAACAGGAACAAAAAAACTAAAGTAAGCAACATAATTGAAATACCATGTGTAGGAATCAGATAATTCCAAACTGTACACCTGTCCTCAGATAATACCAAATTCGGGAGCTTAGTGAAAAGTTCTCAACTAACTTTCTGATGGCTATATTGGAGTAACACTGTTATGTGTTAGGTTACACATCTCTGAGGCTGCCCTTCATTTAAGAGAGCCGTAAGAAGCCATTAAGCTCTTTTATGTAACCAGGTAGCTGAAACAATAGTGGCCTCCACCCCAAACACTGGCATATGTCACTGTCGAAGGCAAGGAGTATGTCTGCACTGCAGTGGGATGGTGTGATTCCCAGTGTGGGTATACCAGCACATGGTAGCTCTGCTTGAGCTAGTGCCTAAAAATGGCAGTGTGGCCCTGGTGGTAGAAGTGGCAGCTCGGGCTAGCTGCCCGAGTACAGTGCCTCCCAACATCCTGGGTATACACTTGGAGAGGAGCCAGACTGCAACAACCACACTGATATTTTTAGCATGCTAGCTTAAGCAGAAATACTAAACGTATGTCTACCTGTGTTGGGAATCACACGTCCTAGCTGCAGTGTAGACATACCTGAACGCACATGCAAAGCACATGTGGGTGGAGGGGATACACTGGCTATTATTTTGTGAACGTTTCTGTGACTGTGGAAGAGGCAGAAAGACTAGAGGAGATGAGAAAGAAGGCAGCAAGGAAGCACCAGATACAACCCGAACAAGCTCTTTGAATGTGGCTGTGAGAGAAGTGAGGAGATAACATTTTGGGGACAAAATGCTGGCTGAAAGGAATTTAGGAGCTATGAGCAAAGAAACGGTCTCCTGTTTGATTCCTCCTGAATTCAAGGAAATGGGACTTTGTACGTTCACTGTAAATAAACAGGAATGCATCAAAAAGACACCTGACTCCTCCACAGGCCCCCCAACGTTAGCAACCGCTTGGATCAAAAAGGGTTAATAGATTTATATAAACACCTTAATCATAACCAAGATCCTTTGTACTAGAAAAAGGAAGCTGAATGAGCCATGAACAAAAATAGTGAAACAATGAATAAAAGCAGTGTTAAAGAGAAAGTCTTCTATTTAGTTTTAAAAGCATGTACTCCTTTGATAAAGCCATGAAGGCTGAAAAAGAACATCTAACATATGGAACTAGGATTTAAGGCTAGTGGGGACTGTTAGGGGGCACTTGTTTAGAGAATCTTCTTACCATTTCTTCAGTTTGAGAAAGAACACATTTCTCAGTCACTGAAGGCCAGATCCAAATCCCACTGAAATAGACTGCCATTGACCTCAGTGAGCTTAACACACAATGTGATTTAAATGAAAAAGTAACAAAGCCTAGAGCCCGGTAAAAAGTCTTCTAGGTGGTTAGAACTGTTATCTTATATTTAGGCCCTGATCTTTCAATTGCATTTGCCCAGATGCCACTACCTTGTCTTCAGTCTCTATTTTTAATCTTATGCATTCTTTGTCATTTTTATTTTGACTGTCAGCAAAAGGAAGATACTTTGAAAATAGAAGTGCTACTACATTGTGTATAACAAAAGCTTACCCGTTCAAATCTTCACATGCTTCATTTTTACTAATGCACTTGTAACAAATCTGACATTTTGTCCTAAGTAAAATGATATTTGAAATCTTGGAAGAAAAAAAAAATCCCCTGACAAACAATCTCTTTCTTTACAAATTTCTCCAAGCTTGTGACTTAAGCCAAGGGCAAGGGAGAGATTAATTTAACCCTTAAGCAATCTACCAGGAAGAAAAGAGATTTTAAATGTGCTATTTTGGGTCTGGGTTCAGAAAAGTCTTACTGACTGGTTCCCCCACACACACTATCATAATCTGCATAGGGAAATATATAAATATTGGCAGCTCTCAGGCTTGTTTTTCCATTAGAATCCTAGCAAATAAATGGTAGTGAATTTTCAAGCTTCGTGTGTCAGGATTTTAAGTGCACAGGAATGGCATAGTTCAGGTATGGTCACTCTGCCTGGCCACAGGTAAGGATCAAAGCTGTTCAGGCACTTTATTTGTTGTAGTATTCTAATAGAGAGATTTATTAGTCACAGAATTGTTATTTTATTGTTGGTTTTAATACTATGATAGAATATTAGAACCACTGAAGTCGTTGGAAAGACTCCCTTTGACTTCAGTGGACTCTTGATTGGGACCTTAATGACACTAATATAAACTCTCTTGCTAAGGTTAACACAATTCAATTTTTCCAGGATGACTGACAAATTTAAGCAGCCAGCTTGTTATACCCAATCTGAAGTTATTTTATTTTAGAAAGAGTTTTTGTTAAAAAAAGCTTGTGCTTATTCTGTAATATCACTTACACAATATATACATTACAATGAACATCGGACTTCAGCAGACTGATCGCAAAACGTTTATATTGTATTTAATCTGCACTCATGGATGGGAGATCTTGATTACCTTAAAACAACAACAAGAAGCCTTAGTCCTCTAGTTTGTGCCAATATTGCTGATTATTTCCCACCTTTGGTTCATCTGTTGCCTATGTGGATGTTCAAATAAGCACAGGCTTTTCCAAACTTGTAGCATTTCAAATAAATTGAGATTTTTTTCAAAGTTCATTTGAGAGGGACCTTGGAACAAGCAGTTCTCCATGGCATTTCAGCTTACCTTCTCATAGCATCCATATGCCTCATCTTTGTCTGTAGCATCCTTCTGGTTTGTCCTTAAAATGTGGAGCTCCTTCCAGCTTATCTGCCATCTGTTCGAGGATTACAATATTATTATAATTGCTACATCCAGGCAAGTAACATCTCAGACCTGTCTTTCCCCAAGTGTTAAGCCACCCCTAGGTTACTCTTTGTTGTAGCAAACAATTGGACAATACAAAGCAAAATGAATTCTCAAGAAAATGACAAAGGAGCTTTCACAAGTTATAGGCAAAGAAATTCATTCTAGCCAAACCTCTGTCTCTGAAACTCACAAAAATAGTGGACATTTCATGTGACAATATGTATCTTGGTCTCAGCTACAGAAAAGCCAGAACAGACCTCAGGCAGTTTTTCGATACTTCTAAACCATGCTCTATATGAAGTAAACAGGAGGGGATCTGAATAAGGGAGAGTGTTCAGCAAAGTTCTTATACATCAAAAAAGGCCTAATCACTTTGGGGTTTGGCTGATGTTTCAAGTTGATTTTAGCCAAAGAGGCACCTCCATTCCTTATTGCATTCAGAGAACTGAACAAATAGCAATTAAAAAGAAAATAATTTGAGAGAGAGCGTTGTCTGATTAACTGAGTATGGGACCAGCAGCTAAACATTTTAGTTTTCATCTTGGATTTGCATTAGGGCCTCAGACAAGTCAGTTAACTATCTTGGCTCTGTTTCCTTACCTGTAAAATGGGGATAATACTTACATGCGTCAAAGGTTAGGGGAAGGGAAATTGTTGGGAAGGGAAATTGTTGAGAAGTATAACTCACCCCACTTCTACTGAAAGAGCTCACCCTCCTCTTTCCATTTACTTTAACCCCTGCCTGCCTCACAGTATGGCTGTGTGATTAGTTAGTGTTTTGTACAGCACTTTGGATATTGAAGTCACTGCCTACGATAATTGTTCTCTCTCATTAGAAAATTATCATAGCACTGTTAGTTTCCAAAAAAGTAAATTGCCACTATTGTGATAAAGCAGCAGAGTGATGGGATAAATGCTTCCATTTTAAATCTCTCTCTAGACAGCCTAATGTCCTACAGACCAATGCCAGATGTGTAATTTCAACAGAGCATGCCTTTACATGCCTCTTCCAACCCAGCAAAGTTAGGGAGACAAGAATGAGAAGCCTGGCCACTAACAACAGCACCTTCAAATCTAAATGCAAAAGCAAATTGGACTTTGCATTCCCACAAAAACCCCTTTATACCCACCACTACCACACATCAAAAAGATTATTTAGTCTACTGTATTCAAGTTTTATTTGAATAGGCCATGTTACTTGTTTAATACTTACCAGGCATTCTGATGCTAATGGGAGGAGGGTATATTAGTACCTGTGAATTAGATTAGAGACAGATCAGCTCCAGACAGACTCTGCTCACTGCAGAACAGCTGAAAAGAAAAACATTCTTTAAGATTGTTATGGGAGGCCTTGAACAAAAAAAGGGCTACAGAATTGGCTTCAGAAACAGGTACTGTATAGTTTGTTGTTTTTTCTATTGCAGTAATTTGGGTCAGGAGTTCCTGCATTCCAGGCCTGAACTTCACCCATCGGATAGGGGCTTCTAGCTATGAGCTCACAGACGTATTGGTATATTTTAATATTCTGCTTTGTATATTCTTCTTCTTTGTAGCTATTATGTCTTAGTTTTAGAAAATGCCACAGTAACTCATACTGCCATACAGTTACTTGACATACTTAACTCAGTGGAAATACATGATTCATTTGTACACACTGGCGATACAATTTTAGTGTTCCTTAATGTACTGCATGGCAGAATCTCAGTCTGATCGTGCTATCATAAACACTAACTTAAGTGTAAGTGTTAATAGAAAGATGAGCTCAAAAGCCTTGGAAAACAATATCTTATTTTTGTCTGATCACTAAAAAAGTGTCTTTAAAAATTCATCTCATACTGCCAAGATGAAAAGAACATGCCTTCAGTGATATTTAATTGCTGCTCCGTGGATAATTATTTGTTCAGAGTAAGCCAAACTTAGTTCATAATCTTTTGCTGCCATCTGTTGGTAAATAGAGGGTAATGGCAGGGTCTTTGTTTTGTGTGCTAGGCTTGAGGGGAACACAAAGGTGATTTCAATATCCCATACCTCACTTGCAAGGGATTGAATAAACTAACAATCATGATTCCTGAGCTCCGTGCCAACCCTAGATGTACAGGCCCTAGGACCAAAGCTTAAAACAGATTGGACTACACAGTTGCAGATAAGAAAAAAAAAATTCTAAGATGCCTCTAAAGAGAAGTCAGTTGCTAACAGAGGGAGTGATGCAAGTGAATCTAAAGTAGCTCGTACTGAACAGAAAGCCAGTTTCATTATGTAAGTCACTCTAGCGCCAATTATTTCCTAGTTCTTCCAGCGCATGAAATAACTAACAATGGGGTAAAACACATTAGGGGCATGAACTGGGAACAAGTTCTGTGCATACGTCAGGCTGGAAATAAGCTGATGGCTTTGTTTCAGTTTGTTCTTTTGATTTCGGATTTCTTGAAGTTGACAGTGCTCCCATTAGTCATTCAGGAATCATGAAATCTGGAGACAAACCCAGAGCAGCAACAAAGAGCTTGCTGAAACAGCTAATGCAGTAACTCAGTGCTTCTCAGCTGGAAAACTGACTTTCCCCTTACTCCCATTTTTCATTCTACCAAATATTAAGACACTTCCTTCTCCATCAAAGGGAGTGACAACATTCAAACAAACCTTGATCAATAGGTCTTTCAGCCCTCGTATAGATTGCACCGATCACAACAAAAATGCCTTCCATTTTTCTCGTATCCTGGCCTTCCTTCTCCATATCTTTTCATAATAAAATGTAACCCTCTCTTTGGAGGTCAGCTGAGTGGTCATTTCAGTTCCCGTGGGTACCACTCAGCGACAGCTGGAGTCCATCGATTGTCAGTGAGCCTCACTCACTGACACATGCCCAGCCCATCACATTTTACTATGCCTGCTCTCAACACCGACGTCCTTCACTCCACTCTGCTGTCTGGTCACTTCACTGGGGACTCAGTCACAGATTGAAATTCCCAGAATTCTTCTGTCCATCGCCCTCTCCATGACAGACAATTGCCGCTCCTCTGTCTTCATCAGCGCTCATGTTGTGCTGCCGTACAACATTGCCGGCAGTACTGTTGAGATGAAGAGGTTGGCACATATTGCCTTGTTGATTTTTCCTTGGAGGACATCCTCGATAGATGTGAATGCACACCAAGCTGCTTTCTTTCTTTGTGAGAGTTCACCTTCCTGATTGTGATGCATGTTAATTTCTTGGCCCAAATAGACATATTGCTCAACTTCTTCTGTTTGTTCTCCCTTGATTGTTATTTGGGCCTTTGACAAGGTATCAGACTGCATACATTTCATTTTGGAGCGGTAAATATTCAGTCCGACATGGCTGCTTTTTGTGTTGAGTTCTTGCAGCATTTTCTGTAGTTTGAAAGTATTTTCGGTGATCAACATCAATATCCTAAAATTGTGAGGAACCAAAGTAATTCCTTCACTGAACAAGGCTGGCATCGGAGGCTCACACTGCAGCTGCTGCAGGACCCACTAGAGCTTTTCCAGTTCACACTGCTACCTGAATTACCATGGGGATTGCTGTGTGTGCAAAGGGGATGTGCTGTGTTGGGAGCAGGTTTGCTGACTGGCTCCCAGGGGTAAGGAAGGCTGACTTATTTTAATGAGGTCACTGGTCCACTTAGAGGGAGATGAAAGCTTCCGAAAGATCCAGAACAATTAGCGAAGGTGAGTTTGGATGAAGGAATACAATGGCAGGGAAGAGGCAGGGAAAGCATTGGTTCTCCTTCCCCCCCCCCCCCCCCCCCGAGTCCAGTTCTTTGATGGCTACGTTAAGGGTCAGTGGAGAGAGGGATGGGAGTGGGGAAAGGGGCTTATTTTACCAAGGCAGGTCAATTAGACTAAGCTACCAAGACAAGAAAACTGAAAATACACTGTTAATACGGAGATCAAGCCTTTGAATGGGTGACAATCCCCCTTTGTCCCCTAGAAAACAATCTACTAGACTTAAGGGGGGCGAGGAGTTAAACTGCATATTTTGGTTTAGTTTTTTATTAAATTCAAGAGGACAAATTCCTCTGAGATAACAAGAAAACAGGAACAGGAGCTCCAGGTGGAAATCACAGATGAGATTTGTATTGAGGTTCATAAATACATAGCTGGTTCAAGTTGGCATGAATTTCAATACAAAATAATCAGTCAGTTGTTTCCCATACTCCAACCACACAAAACAGGAGAAGTGGCTAGAAAGGAATACATTTATGTCTGCTTTGTTTGTATCAAAATTTAATCTTTTATGGACCCAATTTCACCCAATATTAGAAAATAATTTCATCAAACAAATATATCTTCACCCTCCTTTTTAATTTAGTCCCAAGTCAGCAGCTAAGAAAAAATTTCTAAGAAACCAAAGTAATTCCCTCTCATGGAAGCTCAGGCTTGTGATAAATTTACTATCACGTGAGGCTAAAGGAATTAGTGCCAGGTTCTGCAACCATTGCTCATCTTGAATAGTAACTTTCTGCTTAAATAACCCCACTGGTAGTAGAGTGTATGGGGGAAGACTAAGAGTATTGGCAAATTAAGGTCTCAATTCAAAAACATGTAAGCACATGACTATCCAATTAACTACATTTGCCACATGCTTAAATGTAGGTACCTATGTTTCCAGGAATTGGACTTAAAGTACTACCCAAGATGAGCAATAGTAATCCAATCTGGCTCTTAGTTTCATAAATAAAAAAAATATTTTTATTAAGTGCCTCACAAAGTGGAGAGGATAATCAATGAATTTGTGACAACAGCCTGCATCACCCTGGAATGTGCACACCGGACTCTCATCAACATTAAGGGAGACTGGTGTACATATCCAAGGGAAAAGTTTAGTAACAGAAGATATGCATCTACAAAGACTTTTGTTTATAATCTGCACTACAAATTGAATTGATAATGAGCCAACTGCCTATTTAGATATTTGCAGCAGATGAAGTGAGCTGTAGCTCACGAAAGCTTAGGCTCAAATAAATTTGTTAGTCTCTAAGGTGCCACAAGTCCTCCTTTTTTTTTTGCAGATACAGACTAACACGGCTGCTACTCTGAAACCTTTAACTTATGTTACAGCATTCAAACCCTTGCACAACAAAAAAGTAACTGCTAGCATGTACAGTCTGATCAGCCAAGAAGAATTCTAACATATAGGGTGTTTGGATGTTGATGTTGCTTATACTGAGATTTTATGAACATAATAAAAACTTTAATTAATCCTTTACAAACAATAACCTTCATAATGTTCCATTATGGTCAGACGCTATCTTATTTTGAGGATGGCAAGAAAAAAGCAGCAAGGTGCTTAGCACCGCAGAGTATGACATTTATAACTCAATTTCTTCCAACCCACCAGAGTATTATACCACCCCACGCTGACTAACCAAATGGGATCAGCAACCCTCTTCCAGTATTCATTGAAGAACAAGACTGCATGTATAGTATGAAGCTATGATTCGCATATGTGCTCTTCAAGTTTAGAACAAAAGAAGTCCACCTATCTGCTAGGATGCATTGCTTTGAAGAGAGAATCTTAAAAAAAACAACAACAGTTTACTCATATGGAGGTTTATTTTGGGGTTTTTTTGGTTTTTTTTTTTTTTTTTTTTGGTTCTCCTTGATGGAAAAGGACAGCAAGTACCTATTTTCCACAACAGAAAATAAAAAAAAAGGCTGCTGTTATCCCCGCTCTGGACACCAGATGGTATTACAAAGTATGAAACAAATGCCAAGGCATTCCCACCTCTTTCTTTGAATCCAGGCTTAATGCCAGCAGAATAGAATTGAAAGCCAACCAGATAATTGCATTTTCAAAGACGTAGAAGGCAGCATATTCAGGACAAGGGTACATACAGCTGCCATAGATCAAACAAGATAGGTAGGGTGACCATATGTGACAAAAAAAGTGAGCATTTGTCCTGTTGCTTGGATCAAGTTTGCAAGAGCAAACGGGACAAATACTCATTTTTGCAAAAAAAAAAAAAAAAAAACCCAACAACAACAACAAAAAAACAAAAAAAACCGTCAGGACGGCCAGGACAGGGCTTAAAAAAGGGACTGTCCCAGCCAAAACCAGGATGTATGGTCACCCTAAAGATAGACAGCTTTGTAGTATGAAAATCAGAGATGGAGTCACGCAGAACCTCGAATGCAGGACGCACATTTCAGGGAAGTTGAGACCTGAATGTTTCAGTCTGGATGCATGAATAAGGTGACACCTAGGCCTGGACATATGTATTATAAGTAGAGTAAGTTACTCTGCACTCTCTAGAACAGTGGTGGGCAACCTGCAGCCCGCCAGGGTAATCCACTGGCGGGCCACAAGATAGTTTGTTTACATTGATTATCTGTAGGCATGGCCGTCTGAGGCTCCCAGTGGCCACGGTTTGCCGTTCCTGGGCAATGGGAGCTGTGGGAAGTGGCTTCCCACAGCTCCCATTGGCCAGGAACGGTGAACCGAGGTCGCTGGGAGCTGCGAACCGTCAATGTAAACAAACTGTTTTGCGGCCCGACAGGGGATTACCCGATGGGCCACATGCAGCCTGCGGGCCGCTGGTTGACCACCAGTGCTCCAGAATGACTTCATACATTTCTGGGCCAGATTTAGATGCTTACAAAAAGATCCTAAATAATTCCTTATAATTCCTAGTTTAGGTTTAGAAAAACAGTGAGAGAATGGGAGTACTTGTGGCACCTTAGAAACTAACACCTTCTTACTCAGTAGGTCTGCTCCCTGAGTCTATTCAGTCTTTATCATGCTCACTTTACTGTCAAATGAAAAAAATGTTAAAACTGCAGAGAACACAGCTGAGAGAGACAGTTGGATTGCATCCCTACTCATGCACCAGCATCAATGGTTGAAACTATGTAAACTGTTAATCCCAGATGACACAAGGCAGAAGAATGGGGAACAATGAGCTAAGACACTATCATCTCTATAACAGGTTTGCTAAGCATTTATCCCAGTCTTCCAGTATTATGAACACGGTAGAGGGGCTGCTAGGTAACAGAAGCAAAATGTTTATTGAGAAGTAAATATAAAGTGAATAATGAGTCTGTGTTGAAAGGAGACAAATCATACTATGCTACACAGGGAAATGAGGCAAGAAATCTCAACCTTCATCTCAAAAACAGAGGAGAACTTTATAAAGGAGAATTTCCTTTGGTATAGCAAGTCCCTTACTGGTTCTCTGAGTAAACCATAGAATTATAGAAGATTAGGGTTGGAACAGACCTCAGGAGGTTATCTAGTCCAACCCCCTGCTCAAAGCAGGACCAACCCCAACTAAATCATCCCACCCAGGGCTTTGTCAAGCTGGGCCTTAAAAACCTCTAAGGATGGAGATCTGTTGGATCATATTAAAGAAGTTCTGTATCAAAATCACAAATTAGTTTGATTCCCCATAGTTTAAATTCAAGGGTATTACTAATTACTAATTGGTTTTTGGTCTCTTGCTTTTACTGTCTCTCTCCCTCTCTGTGAAACTTGCAAGCTGCTAATTGTGTTAGTACATCCTAAAACAGAGTCTGTTCTCAAAGCAATACTTTGTAACAACAACTAGGCACAGAGAGAGACTCAAAGCGATACTATGTAACAGAAACAGCACACAGAGACCCCCAGCCCTTTTGCTCTATTTATCTCGCTTTGTTAACAATTGTGATTAAAATAGAGATAGAGGATGTATGCAGTGATAAGCTGCCAAAATATTAACAACCAGTTCCCTCCTCACCCCATGAGGGGGTCATGCCCCCCCCCGGACTCCTGCCCTATCCAACCCCCCGCATTCCTTGATGTCCCCCCGGGACCCCTGCCCCTTCCACCCCCCCCGACTATGCCCAGAACCGGGCAGGCGGGTCTTGTGGGCCACTGTACTGGGTGCCCACCCCACCCCACCTCTAAGACCCAGAGGGACCTGCCAGTGGGTGAGGTGGGGAGTCCCAGCCTTCCCGGTGGGGAAGGCATCCTTATCTGGGGCGGCTCCAGGGAAGCATCCGGCAGGTCCCTCTGGCTCCTAGGGGCGGGGTAGTGTAGCTAGGGGGGAGCAGGCAGAGCGGCTGCTCCCCCCACCGATCACATCAGAAGAGGTGCCTTAGGCACAGACTCCGTGGGGGCTCCAGCCCTGGAGCCCCTACAGGGAGAATTTGGTGCGTGCAGAGGACCCACCAGCAGCTGCCTGCCCCGTGCCTGGCCTCAGCTCGCCTCCACTCCGCCTCTGCCTCCTCCCCTGAATGCACCGCCCCGCTCTGCTTCTCCGCCCTCCCCCACTCCCAGCTTCTCGTGAATCAGCTGTTTGTGCAGAAAGCCGGGGGGGCGCTGAGAAGCGGTGGCTTCGCACTCAGGCTCAGGGAGGCGGAGGCAGAGCGGAAGTGAGCTGGGACGGGAGGGGGGGGTTGGGGGCACGAGAATGGCCGCTCGTGCCGCCGCAAGTAACCTAGGGGGGATGCACAGGGGAACCGCTACCCGCCCCAGCTCACCTCCGATTCTTTGGGCCTGAGCACGAAGCCACCACTTACTTCTCAGCCCTCCCAGGCTTCCTGTGTGAACAGCTGATTCACGGGAAACCGGCGGGGGACGGGAGGGGCGCGGAGAAGCAGAGCAGGGCAGTGCATTCAGGGGAGGAGGTGGAGGCAGAGCGGAGGTGAGGTGAGCTGGGGCCGGGCGGGAAGCTGTGGGTGGGTGCTCTGCACCCACCAAATTTTCCCCGTTGTTGCTCCAGCCCCAGAGCACCCACGGAGTTGGCACCTAAGGCGCCACTTTTGGCCCATTGTTTAAGTTTAGAAGCCAACTGGTTCTAAAAGGGCTTCTAAATTTAACAACCGGTTCCAGCGAACCGGTGTGAACTGGCTCCAGCTCACCACTGGATGTATGTGGATGGATGCTTCGTGTGGATAATAAATGAATGAGGTGCCAGCCTAAGAATCCAGTGTCGATCGGCCGAAGAAGGCGTCAAGTGGAAAGAACCAGAGGACCCCCGGAGGGCAGGCTGGAATCCACCCAACAGCCTCAAGGATGGGAGAACCGAAGAACAAGATAACATCTGGCAGCACGGAGCCGTCAGGAATGTGCCATCTGCTGATTGATTCAGCAACAGCATGATGAAGCAATTCCCATGGACTGGCATAGGAAGAAATTTCTATAAAAATGGACTCTAGAAACGGAGTTACTTTTGGGGTCTGATTCTGCAAACCAACTTCCAGGAGCATCAGATGTGCATCTGACAAGGCCCTGCTCCCTCCTCGTATCCAGGCCACCTGGCCAGTGGCTTGGTAGGAGCAACTTTAAGGCTGGTAACTATGATAACAACCTTGCAGAACCTGTGTGCGTGTGTATGAATAAATATGAAATTGAATGGAATGTTATAGCTATAACTAACTACTTTTAAGTGAGCTGTAGTTCACGAAAGCTTATGCTCAAATAAATTTGTTAGTCTCTAAGGTGCCACAAGTACTCCTTTTCTTTTTGCGAATACAGACTAACACGGCTGCTACTCTGAAACCTATGATTCTTTCTGCATTCACAGTAAATGTGGTATTTTGCCTTATCCCTTTTAATAAGATCCTGCTGGTTTTTATTTTATTGGTATAACATTTTGGTGGAGAATTGCAGAAGGGGGAATATTGGTAAAAAAAACTCAGTTATTGTAAATATTGGGGTGCACACCACCAAGTAAACTTGGCATAATATGATCTGATTAACCAAACCTGCTGGCCTCCGGATAGGTAGCAGGAAAATAAGAAACTTATAATACAATTCTAAGCTACAATTATAGAATCCAAGTCCTATTGTTCACTGAAGTATCAGGGACAACAAGAAGGCCTAAGGGCCAGGCAGTGCTGCTCGCTGGAACAAGGAGTAGCAGGATCAGAGAATCTACTCACTGAGTAATACCAGGAGTGACAAAGAGATTGAAAGACCTGTGTTAAGATGTTTAAAAGAAAACAGGGTAAGCTGGTACCAGAGGGAGGAATGGAGTCAGAAGGAACTCCAACCTCACCTTTTGTTAAAGAAATTACACCTTTTAAACAAATCCTTCAAAAATCTGAGCACAGTCCTTGGACTAAACAAGCCCTAGCTGATGTCTGCACTATTTCAGACCTAGAGGATAGATTGGCTCAGTATATCCTCACATACAAACCTTCTAGTGCTGCCAAAAGAGATGCAACAGCAATTTGGTTGTTGTGGGAGGCATGTAAGGATTCTTACCTCCGCTTGTCTTCATGTAAAGAGGAAAAGGCATCTTTACAGGAAAAGCTAAACCAAATGGAAAAGAGAGCAGACAATTGGAAGGTGCTGGCTAGAAATACCCAGAGTCAGCTGGAAATAGTGAAAGAGGCACTCCAGGAATGCAGAGAGAGAGAGAGAGAAAGATTCCTACAGACCAAGCTAAAGCCTCTGAGAAAATTGGAAGAGAATCATGTGCTCCAAGGTATGGTAAAGAAATTAACCTTGAAGCAGGGCAGAGCACCTGCAAATCATAGTCATTGTGAGTCACTAATTAAGAGTCTGAGACAAAAAGTGGGCTTTGCCACTAAACAGGTAGCAGCCATTACAGCTGGTGAAAGGGGAGAAGGTCCTATGTATAGTACCCCCAGGCATAAATACGAAGAGAAAAGAGAGTGAAAAGTTAACTCTGCAGAGGCTGGGGGGAATTAAGCAGTTAAACTTTGTGAAAATGTTAAAAAGAAAAAGAGTTAGAGGAAAAGAATTCTTGGTTTCTTTGCAGCCATTCTGAAGGAAAAATGGGCCCTTTTCCAAAGGAATATCTGTAAATTAGCCAGGCAAAAATAAACGATCTGATTCAAATCATTTGACTGGACAATTTAGTCAAATTTGCTAAAAGAACATAAGAGGGTTCTATTGGAACTTAACTGCCTCAAATGTATAAAGGGAATGTACGATGTAAAAACAGAGCAGTGTGGAAGGGATGTTAAAGAAAAGAAAATGTGTATGTATCTATCTCTGTGTGTAAATATGTAAAGTTCTAAGGACCAAGTGGTTTTGTTTTTGTTTTAAATAATGCCACTAAAAATCCATTTGACTCTTTAATTCAAAATTGCAAAACTGACAGACCTTTTTGCTAGATACAGGTGATTAGTGTTGTTTGGCTTTGGGATTTGGCATTTAACCCTTAAGAGGTAACTCAGTGCTTTACAAAATTTAAAATGTTAAGTTGTGGCTGAGCAGGGCAGTCAAAATCAGGAGAATAGGAAAAGATTCTGGATTCTTTTTGTGTTTGTTTGGGGTTTTTTGGTAACAAAATAGCAGAAAAAGCTGTAGTAAAAAAAATAAGAAATTAAAAAAAGACAGTGCCCCTCTGAAGCAAAAGCAGAGGTGAGGTGCACAAAACAAACAAAAAAAAAGCAATGTTAGAAACACTGAGCCTTAAAATGGCTCTGTGTAATCAGACTGCCACTTGGAAAAAGGTACATGAAAACTCTGTAAGCACAAAAGAAATAGTTATACCTTATGTAAAAATTTATATGGATAATGTTATAGAAGTTAAACTATGGAAGGAATGTGCATTTGCCCCAGAACATGTGCCATGTATATTGTAGAAGGAGTAAAAGAAATGTAAATATACCACGCTACTTAATTAAAATCCTATTAGGGCTCCAAAGCCATTTTTGAGATCGCTGTGTGTTTTGGGAGCAGGAGTTAAAAGTGAAAAGTAATCAAAACTCTGGTAAAAGTTGATTGTGTCCTGTTTAAGACAGAGTCTGGAGCTGCTGATGGCTTTAAATCCAAAAACAAGCCAGAAAGCAGCTGTGAAAATGCAAATTACCTCACTGGTAAAGAAAGCAGCACAAAGGAGCTGCAGATAAAGGACATACCTGGTCAGCAAACAAATTGTCTAAATAAAAGGCATGGGATAACAAGATAACTTTAATAAATTTAATGATAATAAGCACCCCTGTAACAATATATAGTGTGTATGATTTTTGGAAAAATCCTTTAAGGTCATATGGTAATAATGCTTCTCAACTATTACCTGTAAATAAACTTAAAAGCTTAACACAGCAGGAAAAACATTATAAACTTATAAGAAGGGAAACTTAGGTACCCCACCTCATGGATTTAATGACTAAAGAGTGGGATAATTTCCCCATAACCCTTAAAAGATAGAAGCCATTGAAATCTGGCCTGCCTATAGAACACACGCAGGAAAATGTGGGGGTAATTCTTCTGTTTTGCCTGCAATCAGCAAGGGTATTTGTAAAAGAAATATTTTAAATGATAAATCTGCCACCCCAAAAGGGGTAGAAACATGTTCTTTTTGTCTTTCAGAAAATCAGGAAAAGCTGATGCCAGCTGAAGAGCAACCCAATACCATGAATCTACTGTCACAATAGAAATTGTGTTTTGTATTCTATGTTTTGCCTTGTGTTTTGTCTTGTTCCTAGCACTGTTGTGTGTTTAAAAAAAATACTGCAGACCTGCAGGTAATTAAGAATAAATTAAGCTCTCTGTCCCAGTTACAGGACAGCCTAATAAAAAACAAAGAAAAAAGATCACTGTTTGATACTTATCAGTACAAACCGATGCAGTATGTTTCAAGCATTGTAAAACCAAACCTGTTAATTGGGGAAATTGTTGTCAAAATTGCACGCCAACAGTCTCTGGAGGCAAAGGTATGGAAGGTTAGCCCGCTCCCCATATTACACATGAGATCCTTCTGGCTACCCTGGACTTCGAGCCAGTGGGCTGGGACAGGAGGGAGGAAAGCTATTGGACACTACAGGTTGTACCGAATGGACTCCTCAAAAGTGGATGTGCCTCACCTTGCCTGTTGCCCCAGAACCTTGTAGTAAAGATACATCACTAGGATCATGTATGTGGGAAGAATTGGAATCACAAACTCAAATTGCCTCACAGTACCTTCTCTTGAATAGGCTACATAGAAAGTGACACTGACCATTATAAATCTTAGTGTCAAAAGGGAGATACTGTTGGATCATAATAAAGAAGTTCTGTATTAAAATCACAAATGAGTTTCATTCCCCACAGTTTAAATTCCCGGGTATTACTAATTAAGAGGTCTCTTGGTTTTCGGTCTCTTGTTTTTACTGTTTCTCTCCTGCTCTGTGTGAAACTTGCAAGCTGCTAGTTGTGTTAGTACATCCTAAGACAGAGTCTGTTCTCAAAGCAATTCTTTGTAACAGAAACAGCACATAGAGACTCCCAGCCCTTTTGTTGTATTTATCTTGCTTTGTTAACAATTGTGATTAAAATAGAGATAGAGGATGTATGTGGATGGATGCTTGGTGTGGATAATAAATGAATGATCAGGGAGGTGCCAGCCTAAGAATCCAGTGTCGATCGGCCGAAGAAGGCGTCAAGTGGAAAGAACCAGAGGACCCCCGGAGGGCAGGCTGGAATCCACCCAACAGCCTCAAGGATGGGAGAACCAAAGAACAAGATAACATCTGGCAGCACGGAGCCGTCAGGAATGTGCCATCTGCTGGTTGATTCAGCAACAGCATGATGAAGCAATTCCCATAGACTGGCATAGGAATAAATTCCTATAAAAATTGACTCTAGGAATGGATAGGTTAGTCTAGAAACTCTGGTTACAGCGTGTATGGTAACGCCCATTGTTTCATGTTCTCTATGTATATAAATCTCCCCACTGTATTTTTCACTGAATGCATCCGATGAAGTGAGCTGTAGCTCACGAAAGCTTATGCTCAAGTAAATTTGTTAATCTCTAAGGTGCCACAAGTACTCCTTTTCTTTTTTTCTAGAAACTGAGTTACTTTGGGGTCTGATTCTGCAAACCAACTTCCAGGAGCATCAGATGTGCATCTGACAAGGCCCTGCTCCCTCCTCGTGTCCAGGCCACCTGGCCAGTGGCTTGGTACGAGCAACTATAAGGCTGATAAGTGTGATAACAACCTTGCAGAGTGTGTGTGTGTGTGTGTGTATGAATGTGTGAAAAAATATGAAATTGAATGGAATGTTATAACTATAACTAACTGCTTACTAGGATTCTTTCTGTATTCACAATAAATGTGGCATTTTGCCTTTTCCCCTATAATAAGATTCTGCTGGTTTTTATTTTATTGGTATAACAATTCCACTACCTCCCTAGGTAACCCATTCCAGTGCTTCACCACCCTCCTAGTGAAATAGTTTTTACTAATATCCAATTTAGACCTCCCCCACTGCAACTTGAGACCACTGCTTCTTGTTCTGTCATCTGCCACCACTGAGAACAGCCTAGCTCCATCCTCTTTGGAACCACCCCCTTCAGATAGTTAAAGGCTGCTATCAAATCCCACCTCTCTCGTCTCTTCTGCAGACTAAATAAGCCCAATTCCCTCAGTCTTTCCTCGTACGTCATGTGCCCCAGTCCCCTAATCATTTTCATTGCCCTCCGCTGGACTCTCTCCAATTTGTCCACATCCTTTCTTCCTTTCTGTAGCCGGGGGGAGGGGGCCAGAACTGGATGCAAAACTCCAGATGTGGCCTCACTGGTGTCAAATAGAGGGGAATAATCACTTCCCTTGATCTGCTGGCAATGCTCTTACTAATGCAGCCCAATATGCAATTAGCCTTCTTGGCAACAAGGGCACACTGTTGACTCATATCCAGCTTCTCATCCACTGTAATCCCTAGGTCCTTTTCTGCAGAACTGGCATTTAGCCAGTCAGTACCCAGCCTGTAGCAGTGCATGGGATTCTTCTGTCCTAAGAGCAGGACTCTGCACTTGTCCTTTTTGTAACCTCATCAGATTTCTTTCGGCCCAATCCTCCAATTTGTCACCGGAGGGCACACAGAAAGAGCCAGTAGACCACTTTACATAAATTCCCAGAATCACAGAAATGTAGGACTGGAAGGGACCCTGATAGATCATCTAGTCCAGTCCCCTGCACCGAGGCAGGACCAATTATTATCTAGGCCATTCATGACAGGTGTTTGTCTCACTTCTTCTTAACTTGTATAATTTTCTTTTTCAAAACCGATAGCCAGAACCTGCAGCTTCTCAGCATGCAAAAGGAGTTGTGTAGGCTGAGCTGATGCAAGATCAGGCTCACAAAGGTCTCTCATAATTTCTTCTGTTCACTTAGCAATATCACAGTGAATTACAAGGAAAGGGACTCAAAATAACCCCACAGTGTGGAAGAACAGCAAAGATGCTAAATAATTTCAAAGACTCTAGTTAACTGAAATTACTAGATCCATTATAGTTTGTGGTGTTGTAGCCATGTGGGTACCAGGATATTATAGAGACAAAGTAAGTTGAGGTAATCTGTTTTACTGGACCAACTTATGTTGGTGAAAGAGACAAACTTCTGAGCTCCACAGAACTCTTCTTCAGGTCTGAAAAAGGTGCTGAGGAGTGTCACAGCTAAATACGAGGTGAAACAGATTTTTTAAGTAGTTAACATATTCTAAGAGTTATTTGCAGAGTTGTTGTAGCCATCTTTATCCCAGGATATTATAAAGAGAAATTAGTTGAGGTAATATCTTTTATCAGACCAACATCCGTTGGAGAGAGAGAAGAGCTTAGTGTAAGCTCAAAATCTTGTTTTTCTCACCATCAAGAGTTAGAGAAATATAAGATATTATCTCATCCACTTTTTCCCTCGCATATTCTAAGAGACTATTCAAGGTGAAGTGGCTCATTAACACATCATAAGACAAAAGGGGGGCTAGCAGGTTACAGATTGTTGTAATAACTCACTAATATAGTGTCTTTATTAAAACCATGACTTTCAGTGTCTAGCCAAGTTATGAATTTAAACTCCCAGACTTGTCTTTTGTGCAGGTTCCCCAGGAAGAGGACAGAGATCAGATATGGAGTGACCATTTTGTAAAGAATGTTTGCCCATTGATGATAGAGGGTTTTTGTCTTTTTAACATTTTCCTGTGTGAGCTCATGAGAGCACACAGTGTTTGACTGATTTCACTCACATAGTTGTTATTGGGACAAATAATTCACTATATGAAGTACATCACATGTTGTGATAGGCATGTGTAGGACCCATGAATCTTAAAAGTTGTGTTGTGGGGAGTATTGATCATTGTAGCAGTGCAGATATGTCTGCAGGTTTTGCATCTGTTATGGCAGGAGCTGGTACAGCTTTGAGTTGGTGGGTCCTGGTCTGTGGGGAGCTTGCTTCTGATGATTAGCTTGGTGAGGACAGGGGGTTGTTGGAAGGCCCGAAGAGGGGGAAAGATTTCTTTCAAGATGTGGTCCCCATTGAGTATGGGTTGTTATTGTTTGATGATACACCATATGGGTTCCACTGTGGGATGGTAGGTGACAACTCGGGGTGTGTAGTTGGAAGGTTGTTTCCCCCCGCCCTTTTCTGTATTGAAGTAAGTTCTCTCAGGATATTTGGGTGGCCTCTTCCATGATGTGACCTCTTTCTCTGATGGCATGTCCTTGTTCAGTGAAGGCAGTTTTATGTTCTTAAGGTGTGTATCCTGCAGTTTCTCCTTGGAGCATATTTTGTTATATCTGAATGCCTGGCTGTAAATTTCTTGGTATGTTTGGGGAGGGGCGGGGGTGCTGAATCTGAAGGTGAAGTATGGTGAGCTCTGGGTCTCTTGCTTATAGCTGTCTGTAGGATTTGACAGTTGATGTTGATCATGGTGTCAAGGAAGTTGATCCTCTATACTGATGAAAGTACTGTGTACTTGGAACTAAGAAAAAAATAGTCAGCCACCTAGCGAAGCTAATGAGATCCCACCTATCTTTAAAACATTTAATTATAATTAGGAGCAGCTAATATAACCACCACAGAGAAGAGATGACAGTAAAATGTGCCACTGGCCTAATGATGAAGTGTGTGAGGAAAAATTATTAAACTTTATCTCAATTAGGCCCATTAATATCACACCAGTGTACTATACCCTATAGCCTATTAAAAAAAATTGAAAAAAAAATCACAGAGACATCTTCAAAGCTTTATGATCATATGGAAATGCTGGGAAATAGAGAGGAACTGACAAAGGAAGAGTTTAACTGACAATCTTTAGGAAAGGAGGCTGAAAAACAGTGAGGGACATAGCTAGTATTCAGTATATTTTAACTGTTTCCTTGTCATCAGAAATTCTGCGCCAGATCCTCAGCTGGTTAAAGCAACTTAGCTCCAATAGATTTTAACTAACTAATCCACCATTGACTTCAGTGAAGCTATGTAGATCTACCCTAGCTGAGGATCTGGCTCAAATGGAAATTGAAGGGGACTTCATGTTCACAAAACTATTTTATAAGATAAATGTTTTGATAATGGCATATTTCAGATTATACAATATTTACATTACATACAATATTTACATACAATAACATTCTAGTGTTATTAGCACCGTTCTCTAGAAGAAAAATTAGTAGAAAGAGTTTTAGCCTTGAGTCATGGGGTTGGAGTGGGGCGTGG
Organism: Caretta caretta; assembly: GCF_965140235.1. Lineage (NCBI taxonomy): Eukaryota > Metazoa > Chordata > Testudines > Cheloniidae > Caretta > Caretta caretta. The sequence continues at coordinate 68,618,261 of NC_134214.1, read as the reverse complement.
GGGAGGGATGAAAATCCCTAGAGGCAGATTTCCTCTTACTGAGAAACAGCATAAAATCTTGTTCCTTGGATAATAAAAGGAACCTTAAAATTAAAAATGTAAGCATCTCATATCCTCAGCCCAAAATTCAACAGCATACCACTGTCTTGCCATTATGAAACATAATAGTATAGTAAGTCTAATATAGGCAGGAAGCAATGACTCTTTTCATTAATAAAAGTCTAATATAGAATTTGACAGTCAGGAATCTATGCCCATAACCTGTGAAGTGGGGAGAAATGTATGGTAGTATTCAACGTGCTGCTAGTTGAGTGGGGAGTCTAGAAAAAAAAATGACTGATGCTTTCTATTCCATAGCTGATACCATTCTACCACTGCCCTAGAATTTGAAGTCCTTGATTCCACTGGTACCTTCATACTGTCTGTCATAAATATAAAAGGAAGGGTAACTACCTTTCTGTATACAGTGCTATAAAATCCCTCTTGGCCAGAGGCAAAACCCTTTCACCTGTAAAGGGTTAAGAAGCTAAGGTAACCCCACTGGCACCTGACCCAAAATGGCCAATGAGTGGGACAAGATTCTTTCAAATCTGGAGAGGAGGGGAACAAAGGGTTTGGTCTGTCTGTGTAATGCTTTTGCCGCGAACAGATCAGGAATGCAGCCTTATAACTCCTGTAAAGTTAGTAAGTAATCTATAAGTAATCTAGCTAAAAAATGCGTTGCTAAATGAAATGTATATTTCTGTTTTTGTGTCTTTTGTAACTTAAGGTTTTGCCTAGAAAAATTCTCTATGTTTTAAATCTGATTACCCTGTAAGGTATTTACCATCCTGATTTTATAGAGATAATTCTTTTACCTTTTCTTTAATTAAAATTATTCTTTAAAAACCTAATTAATTTTTCATTGTTCTTAAAAATCTAAGGGTTTGGGTCTGTGTTCACCTGTACAAATTGGTAAGAATTCTTATCAAGCCTTCCCCAAAAAAGGGGGTGTAGGATTTGGGGGGATATTTTGGGGGAAAATGTCTTCAAGTGGGCTCTTTCCCTGTTCTTTGTTTAAAACGCTTGGTGGTGGCAGCATACGGTTCAAGAACAAGGCAAAGTGTGTACCTTGGGGAAGTTTTTAACCTAAACTGGTAAAAATAAGCTTAGGGGGTCTTTCATGCAGGTCCCCACATCTGTACCCTAAAGTTCAGAGTGGGGAAGGAACCTTGACACTGTCATTTGCACAACTGCCCAAGAAACTGATTTATGTTGTGCCATTTTAGGTCAAAGTTTTGGTATGGAAATGACTTAAAGTACACAAATTTTCCCATTACAAATTCTGTGAAAGACAGTAAACTATACTTTGACCTTTATGATGTTCAGTAATTTAAACATGGGCCATTAACATTCCCCCTTTTTCGTAGGCCATATAACCAGGGGGGAACAGGTGTAATGGACATCCAATCAAAATGCAAAATATTTAAAAGGTCAAATATAAGAGGCATTTAATTTCTTAGAGGTAATAAATTATGATAAGCAGAACACAAGAAATGGCAAACATGAAACCATTTCTGTGACAGTGACTGAAGTGAGAATATCCAGTGGAACAAACATACCAGTAGTCTAATCTAGTTAGAACATAACACACCAAATCCTGCCCTCAGCTCCACTAAGTTTATGGGCTTGTATGGATTGAGGGAAGAATTTAGAACAAAGACCTTTTATGTGGTCTTGGTAATTCTTCCTGAACATATGTTAGTTGTGGATGTAGCCTATAATACCAGAGTTCAGGTATCAAATTTCCTCCTTTGATCAACAGCTATGAGATTCAAGGTGTAGCTCTAGGATATGAAATTAGCCCACCCTAATAGCTAGCTAGCAATTTAAGTGTTTCTTTCTAATGATTTTTAAGCTTGTGTATAGTGGGGGGAAATGGCACGAAGAAAAACAAATGGTGCGTCCAAAGAGTGCTGTTATAGTTCAGCTATCGTCATTTATCATCATCAACTACATGGCCGCTGGAGTGTCAATAGTTGGACATAAAGTTTCATATTTTATAAAGAGCCTAAAGAAGTGGTACACAGCTAACAGAACAGGGCAGGTTTTTAAAAAAATGCCTTTTTTAAAAATGCCTGCTTTTTCTGAAAAAAATATGCAGATTTGGGTTGACTGAAACAATTTGCAAGTTCAAGTCAAATTTGCTGCATTGTTTTAGTTGAAAAAAGCAGAAAATTTACAAAATCTAAACATTTATTTTCATCTTTTTCAAAATGAAACACTTATTTTGATTCCCTTTTTCTTTAGAATTTTACTGCATTTTTATATGAACAACCAGTTAAAAAAATCCTGATAATGAAACATTTCATTTTGGGCCAAATGAAATGTTTTGTTTGACCCAAACCAAAACATTTTTGACTTTCAGTTTGCTAAACACAAAAACAAGAACAAAATGATTTTTTTTAGTTCAGTTGCCAAACTGAAAAATCAGTTCTGCACAAAGTCCCTATGGGGAATGGAAAGGCCATCACACCGTTTTTTTTTTTTTATGCTGCCTTTAAATAGGAAGAACTAAGTTAAACTAAAAAGGTCTGAAAAATAAGGAGGACTGAAAGTTTCCATTATCATTAAAGCAATAAAATGTCAGTTCAGAAAACCCTTTAACATTGTTTAAAATATTGTTTGCCCTGATCAATGTGAACCAATAGTTGGTTGAGACATTCTAGACACATGTGCTAATTTAGCAATAAGCCAGAATAGTACTACCTCCTACCCTGCTCTCAGGCTGAATTCTCACTCTGGCACCATGAGAAAATTACTCACTTTCCTCCCTGTGCCTGTCAGTTTGTCCCCCCTCCCCTGACTCAGTCTAACACAGCAGATATAGTTCAACAACCTGATCCTCCATCACTGAAGCAAAGATACAGTGGTGCAAATGAGGCTTTCAGCCTACACTACCCAAATTCAATCATCAGGACAACACAACATCAGTGTCCCTACAAGAAAAGAAGGCTCATGTTTTGTTCCATCATGAAACAAATGCCATCCTTAGTCTGAGTCTAACAGAAGTTTATAGGAACATGTAGTACCTACAGAATCAGAAATAAGCCACATTCTGATCATATTTTTAGCTGTGGGCTTTTGACTGATTGCTTGTTCACAATAAAGCATGTAATAATTCAAATACAGCACCAAAACCACTTTTATAATCAGTTTTAACTTTCTGTAATGATTACACCCAGGCAGTATATCTATTTTGAGGTCTATTTTGCAGGGAAATAGTCATGCAGGTGTATCTAGCAGATGGCAATGAGAAGTCCTTCTGACAAATCAACTAATCAGCCTATTCGCTTTGCGGAACATTCAGATTTTTAATTCTCAAAACGAAAAAGGGTAGCAGAATTTTCTCCATTTCTAAGAGCTGCTTTTGCAATTCCCTGCCCTCGCCCCCTGCCCACGACACTTGGGTCCCTGCCTTTCTCACCAGAAAAACATCCTTGTCGAACGAATTGGTTGAACTGGAAACACAAAATTGTTTTTTAGCCCAGCAATGGAAAGGGCTGAGGTGCATGCGCAGAGGGGGAGAAAAGAGTTGGGAACACACACCTGGCCTTAGCTCCAAAAGCACAGACAAACCAGCTCATGAAACTATATTATCAGAACTAACTTGCTCACCCAAAGGGAAGTATTGCCATTGATCTATGCTGTATCTGATTTTAGAATCAGGAAACCATGAACCAGGCAATGAAGGGTGAATTAGAGACAATACCACTCACCACAGCACCAATGCCTCTTCAACATACCAGCTTTCATAGTGTCAAAGAGGCTGGATAATACCTCCTCCCCCTCCTCCATGTTCTGTACCAGTTCAGCTAAATCCAGTAACAGTGTTTCCTGATCATTGTATTTTGTTGAGTAGATATGGCCTACAAGGAGCAGAGTTTGCTACATTGAGAGTGAAGTTCTGCATCTGTGCATGACCCCACAGTGTCATTAGCAGATGACAGTAGCCCCACTTTGTCTAGAAAGCAAAAGAAAACAAACACTCAAAGAAATGATCTTGGAATCCCTGTTGCTTAATGCTTATTTACATGTGACTGCAATAACACTTTGTTTAAAAGGGCATCTCCTATTGTAAGTACACAGCTTATAAATAACACTAATCTAACCAGGCAACTGTTTGGTTCCATTAAAAACAAAAAAAAAAACCACCCTTGTAAGTTACCAGTAATATTTTCTCAGAGTAATACACTTTAAGAATGTCTAACAAGTAGGTGAGCTCATATAGCATTTTAAGAGAAGGGCTGACTTGAAAGCATCTCCCATAATCCATATCATATACATGTCCATGTTACCATAAGATTAAGCAACAGTGATCTAGTGTCAGAGACCAGACAAAATAAGGACAGGTCTCTGTCCAAGTAGTTTCCAAACTATAAAATACAATATTGTGAGCTTGATCTTGCCTTTCTTTGGTATTTTTGGGTGCAGAAATCAGGTGAGTATTCAGCATCTTTGGGGGAAATAATCAGGTCTTTTACTTTGGTGCCAAGATACAGATTTAGGACCCTGACTTCAGACCCCCGGCTTTGGAAACATGTGTTCATATCCTTTATTCATTGCAGTTGACAGCCTGGAACTTTGCCTTGTTCTACTCAGTTAATACTGACTTCTGAGCAGCATTCCTGTCTCAGAGCAAAAAGGTGAATCCTCTGGAGTTATCAAAAGATAAAAGATCAGGAGAAGAGACGGCATCAGCAGGCTCAGCAGGGAAAGGGACAGATACCAATTATATTTTTTTTGTAAGTCAGTTTGTATTGTGCAAGAGAGAAAATTGTGGGGCTAGTTCTGTTATTTTAAAATATGCAAGCAGTGGAAAGTAAATATAGAGGGCAGGCAGATATTGATTGCCAGACAGCACTTTCTTGGATTTTGAGATTACCAGGATGTGCCTGTACTGCCTGATGGGAGCCTGCAAGCAGAAAGTAGCCAGGAGACTGATGATCTATAAACAATAGGATTAATGTGCTTTGTGCAGTTAGGACTACAAAACATCTGAATAATCCTTTCAAAGTTGTAATGGAGAAAGAAGGGACTAGACTTGTGAGGAAGTTTGAGAGCCTGAAAAGATCATCACTTTTAAATATGCTGCTAAATATAATGAGCACTCAGTGCACAAACAAAATTATTCTTTATTTTATCTACATAAAAATAAATCACTTAATCACTTCAAGAATTGTAAGGTACTGTGTGTGACTATTTTTGTGTTTTATTGCTGTCCCTAAAAATAAAGGCCAAACTTTCTACAGAATGTGCTTAAAATTAGTCTGTGCTAGGCTCCACACAAATATAGTAAGAAAGTCCTTGCTTTGAAAAGACAAGATCAATGATTGGGAGAAAGGAAGTATATTATCCCTCTCTTACAGCTGTCGAACTGAGTCAAAGAGGGTAAAGGACTTGCCTGAGGTCACAAAGGTTGCTTGTGGCAGAACCAGGAATAGATCTCATATTTCTTGAGACCAAGTCCTCTATTTAACAATGCTATCCTTCCTCTCACTTAAAAAGAGAGCTTGAGTTCCAGAGACGCTGAGCACCAGCTGCTTCCTTTGAAGTCAATGGAAACACACTAGGGGGCCACTGGAAATTAGGAACCAATAATGTGATAATGTTGATAGGTTTCTTACTATTTGTTGATTTAATCTGCAATCCCATATAAGGACATTTAAAATCTTAAAAGTGTGGTTCCAAGACAGACATTCTTCAGGATCTAACACCCCGGGTCTTCCTGCCCTCCAAGCAGCAAGTTGGGATGTTGAGCTGAATTTGCCCTAGCATTTGGATTCTGGAAGTTCAGTTCTTTACTAGAAAAATATGCAAAAATTACAGTTAAGACTAGGTGAATTTAATGGATTTGCAACTTCTACCATGCTCTCCAACTATTATTTTGCATTCATAAAATTAGCTACAGTTCCTACAAAGAAAAATCACTAATCATGCTAGTCTACTGGAAAAAAGTCCCTCTGAGACCTTCTGTACTCAAGACAGTTTTGTTAACAAAACAGCAGAGGTGTACACACTGCAATGCTCCTTCTGCCAACAAAACCAAACCACCTTGACAAGAGGCATAGAGATTTATGCAGCAAAGTTATACCAACAAAATGTCAGTGTAGACACCGTGCTTGGCTATGTTGCTGTAAATGGCCTCCAGGTGTCGTCCCACAATGCCCATCCTGACTGCTCTGGGCAGCAGTTCAGACTCCACTGCCATGCACCCAGGTACACAGGCATCCGCCCCTCCCCCTTTAAAGGCCTGGGAATTTTTGAAATTCCACTTCCTGTTTGCTCAGTGTGGACGGCTCTCATCCTGTCTTTCCAGCTGACCATGGCAGCTCCATGCAGCAAATGCTTTCCCACTTGGTGCACACCTGAGTTGTTGGATCTACTGGCACTGTGGGGAGAGGAGGCCATGCAGTTCCAGCTCCACTCCAGCCATAGAAACTTTGATACCCTACTGTCAGATCTCTCGTGGCATCTTGGAGAAGGTTTACAAAAGGACATGCATCAGTGCCGTGTGAAGATAAGGGATCTGAGGTAGGTGTACCAGAGGGCAAGGGAGTCAAATAGTCACTCTGGTGCTGCACCAAAGATCTGTCACTTGTATGAGGAGCTGGAAGCCACCATTGGCAGTGACCCCACCTCCACCCAAATTGCTCATATAAATTTATATGTTTTAAATTCCTGACCTTTCTCCTTATCAGCCCAAAAGCAGGCCTCCAGGATCCTGCAAGGAGGCAAAATCCCCCGCTGGACACCTTGCCAATTTTGTCTCCAAATTCCTTCCCAATTTCAAACTGACAATTGGTCAGATTCACAACCTATTTCAAGCTATTCCTCTGTTATAGGGCCGGGCAACAACTACAGCAATATGGCTGATGCATGCTCTGAGTGCTCTGTTTGAAGCCATCACACAATCAACTCTCCCTCACCCCAAACAGTCCTCTCCTCTTCCCATACCTTCATTCCCCAACAAAGCACGATCCCCATGTGCATTCTTTGTGGAGAGGATAAAGGAATTACATGGAACAATGAAGTAGACATCAGGAATTGTCTTTCTGCTGGTGATTTTCTTCTTCTCTCCTCTTTCCCTCACCAAGATAGAAAGGAGGGATGTATTATTTTTTAGCTCTTTAATAAATGCCTTTAAATGGTTTTCAAGTGTCTTTTTCAGCCAAAAAGAAACTTGCTATTCAGGAAGGGTAGTATCTCTGTTGGAGGAACACATTGTGCTCCTTAGGGAGTAGTTCATCTGCTTTGGTCCCCACCTACAGCCTGCTCTCCTCTGTGGCTCCAAGTAGTTGTTTGCATGCAACAGAAACCACACCCTGGTAAACCACTTCAACAAGCTGGCTAAACGAGGTGAGGGTAGCCGATGGGTGTTTTACCCTCATCAAGATAGGGAAACTGCCTCTCTCTAGAATGCAAAAACTGTTCAAGCAGACTGGGCAGAAGAAATCAATTTATGATTCAACGTCCATGAAGGCAGTTCAGCAGTGCACCGTAGGGAACAAAGAGCATGACAAGGCTCTGAAAATGTCCTGGTCACCCACTACAGCTAAGGAAATCCCCAGCCATAACAATCATTCATACCGCTGGAATCTGGCTTCCGCAGCCAAGAGAATGGGACTGCCCCTGTGCAATGGCTTTCTCACTCAAAAATATTCTGCAGATGTTTTCTTGGAAATCTTATCCAATTAACATCTAGAGGCATTTATTTCCTCTGATCAGCAGGGAAAATACTAGCTTGTATTTTACTGAACAGACTCATTGCAAACATATCTGAGGAGAATCAGCCAGAAGCACAGAGTGGTTTCAGACAAGACTGTAGATCTACAGAAATGACCTTTGTTGAAAGGCAGGTCCAGGAAAAATGTTTGGAGCAGAACTATGCAGTCTTCATCGACTTGACCAAAGCTTTTGATATAGTCAACAGAGAGGGTCTATGGGCTAGTCTACATAAACTGGGCTGCCCAAGGAGGTTCATGACAGTGCAAGAGCTCTCCAAAGGTGACTCTTCTGACACATTTGAAATCATGAATGGACTGAAGCAAGGCTGTGTACTTGCTCCAGAGCTGTTCAATTTGTTATTTGCCTGTGTCCTCAGCCATGCCACAATGGACACAGATCAAGGGATATATATTTGCTACCGAGTCGATGGCTCCCTCTTTGACCTTCAAAGACTCAGTGCTAAGACCAAGATGCTAGAGAGACTTCTTGTCGAGGCACTTTTTGCAGATGACTGTGTCTTGATGCCCCATAGACATGATGTCCTTCAGGTCATCATTGATAGGTTTTTTTGAAGCACCCCTGCTATTTGGCCTTACCATCAGTTTCGGTAAGACAGGGGGCTTGTTCCAACCAGCACCTCTTTCCAATGCCCAAGCGCCATCCTTCTTCATCCAAGACATATGGCTGAAAAATGTGGATCAGTGCAAGTATTTGGGCAGCACCATCTTGAGTAACAGTTCCCTTGATAAGGAAATTGCCCCCAGAAGTAGTAAAGCCAGGCAGGCCCTTGGCCGACTCCAAACAAAACTCCTTAGCCAACACAACATTCATCTCTCCACCAAATTGAAGATTTACAGTGCAGTGGTTCTAACACCTCTCCTGTATGGTTCTGAGACTTGGACTCTTTATATATGGCACATTAAACATCTTGAGAAACTTCACATGTACACGCTCCACTCAATAATGAGCATTTGCTGGTAGGACAGAACAACCAATATTAAGGACCCTCAGAGAGCAAACACAACCAGCATTGAGTAAATTCTATTGATAGCACAACTCACATGAACCGGACATGTCATCATTATGGAAGAACACTGTCTCCCAAAATAGCTCTTGTAAGGGGAGCTGAGTCAGGGCAAAAGCAAAGAAGTGTTATCCACATAAGCATTTCAAATATAACCTGAAGAGCAGTCTCCAGTGGGCTGGCATCAATCTCAAGGAACTCGAGCCAGTGGCTCAGAACAGGACTTAATGGCTGTCTCTGACAAGATCAGCATGTAAGAGGTTTGAGCGGGATTAACAAAATTGTCTCCAAGCTCCATGGTAAAAGGCACCACAGAGCTGCATTGTCAAATATCATAGATACAGACTGCTGACTCTGTGCATCAGAATTCGGACTCCAGAGTTACATGAGTAGCCATAGATGAGAATTGTGACAAACACTGCCAGCAATGGACTACCATCAGGAGGTATAGTGAAATGCATTATGCAAAAAAGGTGAAAAATTGCTACTTTCAATTAAAGCAATTTAGTACTTGCTTTAAATAAGTAGGTACAAAGTTTTCATACAAGTATGATTTTCGAGGCAACTGTCCCTTCAAGTTAATAGTTAAAATAGTTAATAGTTAAAAGTCATTTTAATTTTTCTTTTCTCTTGGATCTTTCTTCAACCGAGAAGATAATTTTTCCATACGGAAATAATTATTTCAATCTTTTTGTTACACACACACACACAGAAAGAGAATCTATTCACACTTTTCAAAAAATAAACAAAATAACTCCTTCAGAAAATTCAATTTAAAACTAGCAATTCGAATTACTTTTCAATTACATTTTACATAAACACATCTACTCAGATTCGTTTGGAATTATTGGATGTATTGTCAAAGAATGCAGTGATTTTTTTGGGCATAAAATAAAAATATAAAATTTTAATTCTTCCTATAAAAAAGGGCAATACTAAGATAGTAACTGCTATTGTGAAAAGAAAGGTAAAATGTACAGAGGGGCAGACTATAGAGAACTTCAGTAGCCTGCAATCCCTTGTGTGTGAACAAGATGACCCTTTCTAATGTTGTATAATGCTCTCAGGAAAAATATAAATGGGCAATGCCTCCAACCACTGCTCCGAGGTAGACTCCACTTCACAAGCCTTCCCAGGAACATCTAACAATTATACTTCTACCACCATTGGTCAAGCATTTAAAATCCTTTTGCAAAGCTAAGTCCCAAATGCTAATATCTAGTGCCTCTATATGAAGCCTACTCGGCTGCTCAGGAAACCATTGCCTCTTAAGTTCTTTCTAAGTACCTTGAATATAATATGTTATCAATAATAAATACTATTATTTTGAGATCTACAGATGGAGACTGCCACATGAATAAAGCACTTTACAGAACTAGGGAAGTGCTATGCAGTAAAAGCTGGAAAAAATCAGTTTGCACCACTGGAGAAAGATAAATAGTTTAAACTGGATTAACAAAATGATATGATTCATGTTTTTACACAGTGTTTTCTGTAAAGACAGGTCTACACTAGAAAATTTTGCCAGCATAGGTATTTGGGGGGTGGGAGGAAGAATGAAGAGATGCTTTACGAACATGGCTGATAGAATTCATTTTGCCCACCAAACTGGTATAAATTATACTGCAGAAAGCACTTTACTGCGAGAGCTGTGTTTATACGAGGAGGGTTTTGCTGGTGTAGCTATAATTTTCCCAGCGTAGATTAGGACTAATTTTATTTCCTTAAAACAAATCAACAACTAGTTGCTTGACCTTGAGAGAAATGCAGTTATTTGAATGTCCAAAAGCATGAAGTGCAAATTTTAAGCACATAGAGTTGCCGATTACTTAGGAAAAAAATAAAAAGTCACCTGGACAGGAGACAGGAGGCATTTTAACACAGCAATGAAGTGTAGAGTCCTGCTTTAGCAGACTTGTCATATGGACCAAAAATCATTATGGCTGAGCTAGGGTTTATCTATTTAAACAAAGTTCAGATGTTCATGTGTTTCCCATGAGTTCCTATAGAGAGTAGAAAGAAAACAAAAATGAAATAGTTTTACACTGAAGGAAATTTAACTATGCCAAGAACACAGAGAAGTCTTCTGGCAGCAGCTTACTGGGTACCATGGGTATGAAAAATAAAGAAGTGAACTCTACATTTCTTGTGCCAATCTGTTGACCACCTACTGAGGAATAAATGTAAAAGCTGTAAACTGGGGCAGCTCCACTTGTCTGAAAACCTCAGAGACATATACCCAATTCAATAGAGTTACTAATTGAAGCAGGATCAAGAATTGAGAAAACTAAAAAGAAAACAAACAAAAAAAAATACCAGAACACATCCAGGTGAACGGCATGAGGACCCATGGAGGGTAGAATCGTAAGATTAGAAGGGACCGCAAAGGTCATCTAGTCCCACCAAGATGTAGGATTTGTTGTGTCTAAACCATCCAAGAAAGACAGCTATTCAGCCTCCTTTTGAAAACCTTCAGTGGAAGGAGCTTCCACAGTATCCTGAGACAGTGTGTTCCATTGCCCTACTGTTCTTACAGTTAGGAAGTTTTTCCTGAGATTTAATCTAAATTTGCTATACTGTAGTTTGAACCCATTGTCTCTTGTTCTTCCCTGTGGCAAAAATGAACAACTTTCCTGCACCGTTTTATGGCAGTCTTTCAAGTTTCTAAAGCAGGGGTGGGCAAACTTTTTGGTTTGAGGGACACATCTGGGAATAGAAATTGTATGGAGGGCCACGAATGCTCACAAAATTGGGGTGGGGTGCAGGAAGGGGTGAGGGCTCTGGTTGGGGGCGCAGGCTTCGGGGTGGGGCCAGAAATGAGGAGTTCAGGATGCAGGAGGGGGCTCTGGGCTGGGGTGAGGCAGTGGGGGGGTGAGGGCTCCGGCTGGGGGGGGCAGGATCTGAGGTGGGGCTGGGGATGAGGGGTTTGGGATGCAGGAGGTTGTTCTGGGTTGGGATCGAGGGATTTGAAGGGTGCGGGGGGGATCAGAGCTGGGGCAGAGGGTTGGGGCATGGGGAGATGCTCAGGGGTGCAGGCTCCAGATGGTGCTTACCTCAAGCGGCTCCCGGAAGCAGTGCCTTGTCCCTTCTCTGGCTCCTAGGCGGAGGCGCAGCCAGGCTGCTCTACATGCTGCTCAACAGGCACTGCCCCTGCAGTTCCCATTGGAGCACTGGAGGGGGGCAATTGGAGCATGTAGGAGCCGGAGGGTGGGGGGTCATACCATGGCTTCAGGGAGCCACAGGGAGCAACCCCGACCCTGCTCCCCAGCTGGAGTGGGGCAAGCCCCAGAGCCCACTCCCCAGAGGGAGCTTGAGGGCCGGCTTAAAATGGCTGGTGGGCCAGATCATATCCCCCATTAAGCTCCTTTTTTCCAAACTCAACATACCCAGTTCCCTCAGCCTTTGTTCAGATGGCTTGCATTCCATCCCTTTGATCATGTCTGTCTCTTGACTCTGCATCCTTTCCAGTTTCTCTACATCCTTTCTATACATTGGTGACCAAAATTGGACACAGTACTCCAGCTGTGGCCAAATCAGCACTGAAGAGAGTGCTACTGTCACCTACTGTGGCTTGCATGCTATGCCTCTGTTAGTGCAACCTAAAATTGTATTTGTTTTTTTTTTGCAGCAGCATCACATTGCTGACTCATGTTGAGGTTGTGATCCACCACAACTCTCAGATCCTTCTCAGCAGTGCTGTTGTTAAGCCAGTTTCCCCCCATTTTGTATTTGTGCATCTGGTTTTTCTTCCTTAAGTGTAGCACCTTAATTTGTCTTTGCTGAATTTCATTTTGTTATGTATAGCCAAGGTATTGGCAATCCCCCCTAGCTTTGTGGCATCTGAAAACTTGATCGCTACGTTCTGTATACCTACATCCAAGTCATTAATAAAGATGTTAAACAACACTGGACCCAGAATAGATCCCCTGTAGAACTCCACTTGAGACTTCCCTCAATCTGACATCATTCAACCTATCCTGAAGGATGACCCATCACTCTCACAGATCTTGCTTACAGACAGCCCCCCAACCTGAAGCAAATACTCACCAGCAACCTCATACCACATAACAAAAACACTAACCCAGGAACCTATCCTTGCAACAAAGTCAATTGCCAACTGCGTCCACATATCTATTCAGGGGACACCATCATAGGGCCTAATCACATCAGCCACCCTATCAGAGGCTCGTTCACCTGCGCATCTACAATGTGATATATGCCATCATGTGCCAGCAATGCCCCTCTGCCATGTACATTGGCCAAACTGGATAGTCTCTATGTAAAAGAATAAATGGACACAAATCAGACGTCAAGAATTATAACATTCAAAAAGCAGTCGGAGAACACTTCAATCTCTTTGGTCACTCGATTAGAGACCTAAAAGTGGCAACTGCAACAAAAAAACTTCAAAAACAGACTCCAATGAGAGACTGCTGAATTGGAATTAATTTGCAAACTGGATACAATTAACTTAGGCTTAAATAAAGACTGGGAGTGGATGTGTCATTACACAAAGTAAAACTATTTCCCCCTGTTTATTTCCCCTCCTACTGTTCTTGTAAACTGTTGGAAATGGCCTACCTTGATTATCATTACAAATGGTTCCCCCCTCTACCTCCTCACTCTCCTGCTTGTAATAGCTCACCTTTCCTGATCACTCTTGTTACAGTCTGTATGGTAACACCCATTGTTTCATGTTCTGTGTGTATATAAAATCTCCCCACTATATTTTCCACTGTATGCATCCGATGAAGTGAGCTGTAGCTCACAAAAACTTACGCTCTAATAAATCTGTTAGTTTCTAAGGTGCCACAAGTACTCCTGTTCTTTTTGCGGATAGAGACTAACACGGCTGCTATTCTGAAACCATTCATTAACAGTTACTCTTTGTTTGTGGTTGCTTAGCCAATTATGTATCCACTTAATGGTAGTGCTGTTGAGCGCTCATCTGTTGAGATCTCATTCTCAGCTTACTTATCAGAATGTCCTGTGGGACTGTGTCAAAAAGCCTTGCTCAAGTCCAGGTATATTATGTCCACTGCATTCTCCCTATCCAGTAAATCAGTTACCCTGCCAAAGAAGGAAATCAAACTGGTTTGGCACTATTTGTTCTATGATAAATCCATGTGGGTTGCTTATCTTTCCTCTGCATCAGAATAGTTTGATGTTGAGCATCTAGTATTACATTTTTTAATAACTGCCAGCCCCCATTAACTCCTTTTCTTCCAAATTGGTCTTTCCATGGGACTTTGCCTACTATTTCTGAGAGTCAGTTGAAATCTGCTTTTCAGAAGTCCAAGGTCCTTGTTTTGCTGTTCTCATGTCCTCCTTCACATAGGATCTTGAAATCTATGAGATCATGATCTTGAATTCATCCTTGTTGGTCAAAACCAGCTCCAAAATGGATGACCCCCATTAAAAACAATGGGAATAAAAAGCTCTCAGTATTTCCTACTCTTGTCATCAACCAGGCTGACCTGCTGTGTAACACAGGCCATAGAACATCCCCCCAAATAATTCCTAGAGTATATATTTTAGAATAACATCCAATCTTGATTTTAAAATTGTTAGACATGGAGAATCCACCATGACCCCTGTTAAGTTATTCCAATGATTAACTACTCTCACTGTTAAAAAATTATACCTTATTTCTAGTCTGAACTTTTTTAGCTTCAACATCCAGCCATTGCATCACATTTGCCTGCTAGAATTAAGAGCCCATTATTACTCAGACTATAATTAAGTCATCCCTCATCCTTCTCTTTCTTAAATAGATTAGGCTCTTTGAGTCTATCATGATAAGTCATGTTTTCTAATCCTTTAAAATAATTCTTGTGGCTCCTCTTGAATTGTGAACACCAGAACTAGACATGCTATTCCAGCAGCAGTCGCATCAGTGCCAAATAGAGGTAAAATAGCCTCTCTACTCCTATAAGATTTTGCCATTTATGCATCCAAGAGCTGCATTAGCCCTTCCGGCCATGGTGTCACACTGGCAACTCCCTGTTAAATTGATGATCCTCCATCACCACCCAAATCTTTTTCAGAGTCACTGCTTCCCAGGGTAGAATCCCCCATCCTGTAAGTATGGCCTGCATTCTTTGTTTCTAGATGGATACATTTAGCCATAGTAAAACACAGTTTGTTTGAGCCTGGATGTGCCATAACGTGTCCGTAGAAATCCCACAAATTTTGCCTTTGCAACTAGATAGTATTTGCAATATTTGTCATATTTCTAGTAAGTGAACAAGAGGACATTGAGGTTGTATTGCATTATTGAGTTATAGAGGAAATTGAAAAGTTTAAGCGTGACCACTATATATCTTATCTATCAAAATTATAGTATTTGGCAAATGTAATATAGTTGATATTGGAATTCTTTAATAGCTTCTGTCCAAATAACTCTGCTATGGAATCATTATTGGATTGGAAAATTAGTGTACTAAAAAGACCTGTATTATTCTTTGATCATCCCCTTTTTATTAAGTTCAGCATGAAGATGTTGGAAACAGCATATCTGGATTAGGTTTATCAAATATGTCTATTGCTGCTGGATGATTTCAGTGACTGACCCCATGAAGACTTAGTATTGAAGGTTCAAGGACGGGGTTTTCTCCTCCAGTTGTGAAGGGAAAAGGCGTAGGAAATGGAATTGAGAAATGTGAAGAATATTGCCTCCAATGAAATCTGTTGGAAATTATTGAATCTGGCCTGTAATTTGAAAATAGAAGAAATCACAGTCAAATGAGGTGGTTTTTAAGCTGCCGTGGATAGTTAATGATTGAAAAAAGGAAGGTATTAACATGTGCATGTTCTCAGCATGAAGAAATCTGTAGCCTAAGTACGACACTTGCATTTAAAAATGTGAAATTATGGAAGAGAATACAACTGGCACGTTTATGAAAATTGGGCACTTTTGAGGTGTTTCACTCAAAAAAAAAATACCCCAACTTACTTTGTACCAACAGATAATATTAAAAGGTATTCTGAGTCCATTAACTGAACATTGTAACACTTAAGAAATAATACATGTATAGATTAGTATAGCATGATATCAACCCCGTGGCTGTCTCTTATTTGTAAAGAATTTCAGTTTGTTAACCAAGTCAGACATAGCCTTGTACAGGTCTCTGCACAGGGGTGCATTTAATAGATGAATAGACTGCATCTGAAAATAGCTTCAGGCTAGTGACTAAATTCCCATCTTTTCCTATCCAAAAATGTATAGGCTATGCAGAGTGGCAACATGGTCCAGTGGCTTGGGTACTGGGCTGGATGTGATGAGACTGGGGATCTAGTCCCGACTATGTAACTGATTTGCTGTGTGACCTTAGGCAAATTATGTCATTTTTTCTATACCTCTGTGTACGGTGCCCAGTCTTTGATCTTCTTAGATTCTATGCTCTCGGAGTAAGAGTTATATGTTCATATGGTGCCTAGAACAACAGGGGTTTGATCTTATTTAGGACCTCTAAATCATATAAGTGATAATACATTATCTAGTTTGCTTGAATGAAATTGATATACAGACGCTACACATCAAAACTAACTAAACCAGCACCTATTAAAAATGGGAAGTACCACAGTAAATTCAAAAATTATGGCTGGTGATGTCCAGTTTTTAATAGCACATACTGAGTGTGAACCTGTATGTATATTCCACATTTAAAGAGTGATACATAAAGGTTCCAGAACAATGTCTCTGAAAATAGCAGCAATGCAGAGGTATTTTTAAACACTTATGACAATATCTAAGGGATGGCATTTTTTGTTAATTTTAGTAAGAACAGTGGTTATAGTTTAATCAAAAACCAGTTCCTGGAACAACTGGTCACCCTCATTTCAATTTCTTATGGGTGACTGAGAAAAGGACAGAATGGCATAGTTTGGTAAGAGTCGGTCATCAAAGATTATTACAGGATACAGAGTTAAGAAAAATAAGGCTGCAGATTTTAGAAAGATCCTTTGTAATGGAATATAAAGTTGTTTTATCTAATTTATGATTATATTGCTCAACTTTTACTGGTAGGTTTAATGACTGAGCAGGCGTCCTCAACACAGGGAATTCAGCCATCACCATCCACCTTGATTTTGTTTAGTAAAGTGTGTAGTGTTGTCTCTTGAGAACCTAGCTGGCCTATTTTGCAGGACATTTCAAAAGATAGATTTAAATCTGTTAGGAAAGCACTCATGTGTGTTTAGTGAAAAATGATTCAAGACATTTCATCTGCCTCATTCACATAAGTAAATTATCTATTACTTGACTTACCAGACAAAATTAAGTTCCTCACCCTGCACTCCTCATTTAGACAAAACTTCCAACATGTGAAAATAAAGGATAAACCTATTTTTGAAAATTCATCTACAGAAGTATCCATGAACACTGTGGTTGCTATGAGTAGTTGAAATACCAGTTCGACACTGATTTGCCTATTTTTAGGATAGGAAATAACTCACCTCATCTTACAGTGAGAACTGACTGTTTAAATAGAGGCAATTAATGTAGAGAATTACAGGGCAAGAGATAGATATTTGATATAAATAGGTAGTACTTAATGAAATCCTTCAAACAATCATAGAACAATAAACCTTTTACTGTTATCTTTGCCATAACAATACCTAACTTTTCTCTATTTCATGTTGCACTGAAAGGCCACTAATCCAGAGAGTTAAAAACAAACCCACACCCTAAAAGGCTAGGCAGAGAATATGAAAAAAGTGTTGCTGTCTGTAGGAATAAAAGGAGGCAGGATTGTGCCCACTGTACACAAAATCAAACAAACATTTGATTTTTATTCTGCTAAGGATGAATCCCAGAAACTATTCAAGGTTATATAAATGATCTTGGGCAACTAGCACATTTTAAAAGGGGCAGGGGAGGTGGTAACGGAAAGTAATAGAACATATGATTTTCACTTTATCCAACTGCATGGCTTTACTAAAAAATATTACCTTTAAAGAGGGAAAGTGTGTATATAAATGCACACAATAGGAATTACTAACAGGTCCATGTGTGTCAGTGACCAGGATGTGGGTAGTGGTCATCCCTAGCAGTCAGAGCAGGTGTCAGGCCTAGCAGTTAGAACAAGCATCTGTAGACAGGAGTTAGAGCCAAAGGTCAGAAATACACTACCTGGAGTGAGGCAAGGCAGGATAAGGGATAGGTCCAAGGAAGGAGGATGGCTGGAAAAATGAAGGTGCTATCACAACCATGGGTGAATGTTTTGGACAGCTACTGCCACTGCTGCTGGACTTAAGAGCTGGTGTGCTGATTCTTCCAGCCAATTAGATGGTGTGACCATAAGACAGCCAACTACAGGCCAGCTGAGCTTGTTACGTTGCCCAGGGACTGGCTCTGTTGCACGCCCTGATTTCTTATGGTATGAAAAGAAGTGCATGAAGGAAATAGCCCATATTTGAATTGGTCCTGGGAAAACTAATTGTTTTACAGTGAATGGAATTTATTCTGATCAAGAGGTAAAACCAGCTGTGTCTCTAGGTCAAGACACACTAGAGTAGCTCATAAACATTTTTCTTGGGTAGGCCCCCATAGTTACTTCCCAAATTTTCTGGAATTCTAGAAAGCAGTAACTTTCATGGATTAATGAGAGAATGATTCATGAGCGTATGTGCTGATGAGCTATCAGTTATTTTTCAAGATGCTAAAAATTGCCCTTCATCTTTGTTACCCCAGGTGGAAGGCTGCTATCAGTTTTTCCAGCAGGGGGTCCCACACCTACACTGTTTTTGTATTTCGGGAGAACATCTTTCGTGTGGTTGCATCAGTGGATTTTGCAAGGCAAGAGTCATCCATGAGTGAACTTTCCATAATGATCTAACACCTAAAGCCTGCCTGTTGCAAGAAGATTGAGTTATGCTCGCCGTATTCAGAGCTATGGATCATCTAATTGGCCTTTAAACCATGAAGGTGGTTCCTGTGGTGAAGAAAGTGGGAAAAGAAAATTACCCCCTATGAAGGTCATGATCATGTGGATGTACTCTCAAGGAGGATGTACTCTTAGTTCACCACCACCCCACCACCCCCACAATAAGAGCCCCTCTCTTCTCTGGGAAGCTATCCAGAGGACGAAGAGGTGAAAGACTCCAGTCATCAGCTATGCCAGCATGCTTGAGAGACTCAAGATCTAACCAATTTGCTCCATCACCTGGTTCTGGTGAGTTAAAGATCCCAAGGAAACAAAGCAGAAGTGTGGACTCTTGATTTTTGTCTTATGAGACGGACCTTTTCTAGTTCCATCAGCATGTGAACATGTAGACAGTGAATGTGTATGTTTGTGGGGAAATGGTGGCATTAATGGTTCATAAAAGTAAATCCCACACTCCCACATCCATTATTGAAATCAGTGATTTCTGTCAAGGATAAAAAAGGTGTTATTCAGAAGCTGCTATTGAGAATTGATCAGAAATTCCTCTCCATTCTACATCTTTGTACATTTCGTGCTACTGTGGTAGGGGGAAGTAAGAAGAGTGGAACAGTAGCTTCTGGGATAGCAGTGGAATTTGAGGAAGTATGAAAGTGGAATTATAAAGAAATCAATCTGGTCTCTGATCTTACTTAAGGCTATCCAAGTTGAGTTCAATGCCTGTCCAGCATTTGGCCGTCTTGCTCAAGAGTCTAAGACCAGAAATAGACAGTTATGTCTTTCACCAGCTAGTTCAAGGTCACTGTTGTACAAGGGACATTAGTTAAGGTTTCAAAGGAAAGGAAAATGGCTCCTCTTGCAATCTCACACAGCAGGATTAACAAAAAAAAGTCTTTGTTGTGTCAACCTTCTAATTAGATTTGATTGCCCATTGCTTTAAGTAGATGATTGGATACATTGATTATCTAAGACATCATTGTTAACTCATTGATCTACTGATTCAATCCCAACTGTGACCTTGATTTGATCAATGTATTGTATCATTCTTAGTTTTACTGAAATTAGAGTAGTTTAGTGACATATTTAAGTTTATATTTGTTTACATATTCTAGTCAATAAAACTCAAAGAGTACTTGAGACTCATTTATTCTTTCACATTGCAACATGGACCAATTACTCTACTCAGAGAACTAAAATAACTTAGCAAACCTAGTAGAGAGCCACTTGGCCATCTTTCTAATGTAATACCTTTGGCCCTCACAATTGTCTACATTAAATGCCCAATTTACTTGAAATTCATTAATCTACTATTAGAAATAAGTCACCTGCTACATTTGGGACTCTGTCTATGCTGCACCGGTTTCAAGTGGGTACATACTCAGCATGGCTAAGCCATGCTTCTGATGAAACTACTTCCGTGACTGTTGTTACCATAGCTTGATGAGAGCTAGTGCGATTATGTACAGACAAGCACAAGAATCACACCCGTAGCACCCAGTGTAGATGTGGCCATAGAGAAAAACATGAGCAGTGAAACACATCTTTCATTTGGACTGTGTTACCATTTTCCTTGTAACAATGCTGTTAAAACTCAGATTTAACACAAACTGATCTCTTATATTTTTCTAATCTTAACCAAATATTACACACACACACACACACCCTGCCTTATTTGTCAGAATGCCAGATGGAAGTTATAATACTTCAAGTAATCTTTCCACAGAGAATTGTTTTTCCACTGCACTTTTGCATATGTTGATTTACCAGGTTCCTCAGGTTGCTGATCTAAATGTTGCAGCTAAGGCAGCAGGATTGTTAAGAGTCTGAAGTGTGATAAAAGTGGGTATTCTGGTAATATTTTTATGATTTTCTATGCACATCTGAGTTTCCCTTTGTGCTTTGTACTGCTTCACACTGAGTGCAAAGGAAAGAGACAGGTGTTCGTCTCATGTAGTTTCCAGGTTGGAGACCAGAGTAATTAACAGCATCTACACACATGAACAGAGGATCCAGAAGAGAAAATAAAAACCACAGTGGCCAGGACATACATACCTAGTAACTAACAGCTAAAAGGAGGAAAAATAACCCCACCTCTTAGCTTGGAAGCAGACAGAAGGCCCGGAGCTGGAGAACAAAGGGAAAAGGCATCAGGTGACCTTTCAAAGATGAACTCACAGAGGCACAGAAATCTCACCTGAGTCTAAGACAAAGGAACAGAGACAAAGAAAGGAAGAGAAAATTATTTCTGGAGGAGCCCTCACTTTAGGCAGCATGGACTATGTCTTAACCTTTGCTTCTCTATGCTAACCTAAGCACTCTCAGATACTGTATGCCAGGCGATTAGTGAATGGTTACCTTGTTTTGAAAAGATTGCCTGGCTGCAGACAGCAGCATTGTGCTGTAAAGGAACAAAGAACAAGCCTCCCTCAGGAGGATGGCTTGACTGGACTTATTGCAAGGATCTATGGAGAGAGACAAGGATTTCTGGTGCCCAAAGGCCCAATTTTGGAGTTTGGAGGCTACAGATCTTCCTCTGCGGAACTGTGTAGATCCATGGGGTCCAGCATATTAAAGGGGTCACTCCCAAGGGAACGGTTACGGGCTGAGACCCTGTGAATGTAACACTATGACCAGACCCTGTGAATGTAACACTATGTAACAAACTGCAGACATTTTCAGTCCAATACAATTTACAGACTTGTGAGCAATACATGCCTTATACTTTCATGCCAATAGATAGTGCCCTTTAGATACACTATCAACATACATCCAGATGTTATTATGTAGAACTCACATGACATTGGTAGCTCCATGACATTGTGTAGTGGGGTAAGGGGCAGACTCAGATGATTTTTTTTTTTATGTCGGATTTTTTCAGGAATAACTAGGGTACATGCAATAGGATATAGCAACCTTAGGGTAAAGATCAGCAATCGTGATAAACCTGTTAGATTGGAGAACGTAGATTGGCTTTGTATATATATTTAACTATTTCAGAATTGCTTCTGTTTCGTAATCCAGTTGCATTGCAAATGAACTATTCTATTGTCTCTGTGTCAGCATTCCATTTATTACTATTGTTTGCACTGCAGTAGTGCTTTGGGATCCCAACAGATAACGGTTCCATTGTGCGTGGCACTGTATAAACACAGGAAGACCCTGTCCTGAAGACCTTACAGTCTAAACAAGCAAGGGAAAGAAGGGTTGAGAGGAAGAGATGCAACATGCAGGGTGATGGTCTGTAAGTGTCATGTTAGTTAAATGCATGTAACAATTTCCGGGAGGGATTTTGGTGGGGCAGGAATTAGCTAAACAGAGACAAAAGAAGGGAGAGAATATTGAAGGGAATGGGGAAGATTGATGGGGAAAGGAGAACTACAAGGAAGAAGGGGAAGAAAGGAGGCAAGTGAAGTGGGCCTGAAGAGAAGAGAGTGAGATAGAGGGGTTTGGCATTACGAGCCATTCAGTGGGGGAAGAATGTGCTGAGTAAACAGTGAGGGGTGGGGGAGAAGAAAAAAAAAACGTCAAGCACCACTATCAGCAGCATCCAAAGTTGCTGCTTAAATCTGCTTTTTCTGGCCAAATTTCTACTTGCCCCCGGCACAGTTTCTCTCTTCCTTGAGCTCACATGGTTGAGAGGAGGTTGAGGCTATATGGGTGCTGGTGCTTCAGAGACGGGGGGGGGGGGGGGAGGAGGCCTGGCCACTGAATAGTTCTGAGTCACAGGGTATGAGCAGGGGTAAAGGTCTGGGTCTCACATCTCACTGTGGTGAAGGTGCACCTGCTGCAGCAGCCTGGCTTAGTACAGTGCAAGTAAACAATTCCAGCCTGTTCAGGTATGTTGACACAGCCTGCAGCAGAGTTGACAGATTTGGGCTTTTGCTATTGCACTACAAATAGCAGCATAGACCTTGTGGCTGGGCCTGGAACTTGGGATCTGAAGCCTCTCTCCACAGCTATTTTTAATGCAGTTGCGTAAGCCCGGTGAGCCCAAGTCTGTTAGCCCAAGCTCAGAGACTCTCAGCTCACGGAGGCTGCTCACTGTGAAAATGTATCCTGTGTCAGCATTCTGTCCTTCCACATTGTGCATATAATGAAACCAGCCTGTGCCATTTACTTTACAGGACTGTTGTGTCTTGAAATACAAGTCCAAATAATTGTACGGATATTAAAATTAAATAGTGTAAATATGAATAGACGCAGCACCTGCAGCATTATAGCACCACTAATGTTATTATCATAGTTAAAACAGAACCTCTAAGAATGGCACGTAAAACAAGTAAACAGTCATTTAAGGCCTGTAAATCAAAAACTATATATAAGTATTGACAAATTATGTAATGAATTACTGGTAACTGCCATGTAGTATATGTTAGCTCTTCAATAAGAATGTTAACACATTAGCATTACTATGTGATATCTTTGTCATAATACAGCAAACCACACACTATCTTCCTGCTCACACATTACAGCACACTTGACACTTCGCATTCAAATACTGTAATTCAATAGCCAGCATTTTTTATATTGAATTCCAGTGTTGTTGAATCCCCTTGTAACAGCTGAATTCTATGATGTGTGCTCCTTTGACAGAAGCAGTTTTGAAACATCCCATTTAAATACAAAATTGCATCAGAAGAACAGCAATTTGGAAATGGCTGGAAGTTTGTATTAACTGGAATTCATCAGCTTTCCTATTGCTGGTCATTAGACACTACAGTCCAATCTGATCAAAATCAGAATTACACTTTTACAAGGATTGAGGAGAGATTTCAGACACACACTTATTGAGGTCTTTCAGTCCTCATTAATATATGCCCATATAGACCAACTTCTATGATAGTGCTAAAATGATGAAAAATGTGACATTTAATAAAAAGAGAATCTTCAAAACTTGTTAATGTTTCTATCTTGTTTTTGAAGAATGTCCTGATGGAAGAATGCTGAGAATAATTTAGGTCCCAATCCTGTCAGGTTTTCTGCCTACAGAACTCCATTTACCTGGAAGGAGCAGTTAATTTATATCCAGAAAGCTTCCAAGATGCTTTTACCCTTGATTTTACCACCTACAGATAAGAAGCCAGTCGATAAAAGCACTTAAGTGCTAGATTATTGTAAAGTATCTGAGTAGTCCCAGTAACTTTAATGGAGCTAGTCACATTGTTAAAGTTAAGCACATGTTATGGGTTGGGGGAGAGCTGCACCTATGATCTCTCCCCTAGTCTCTCTGTGGGCATGCTTTTCAAGTGACACACATACACCTGTACTATTCTCAGAGTAGCTTTCTGCAATTAACCCAATTTTAGACTGCATCACCAGGTTACAACAACCCTTATTCCCACAGTCTCATCACAGGTAGAGGGCAAGTGGTGCCTTAGACCCCTTTGCAGTTCTACTTGAGTGCATCCCACTACCTCTCTTTGGGTGGGATCCTGCAGTTTTGCTACTCTAGAACCTTGGGGTGGTGGCCTCCCATTTCCAGCATGACCAGCCCAACTGTATTTGGAACCTACAAAGAATCTCCCTGATGAAGCCTGTGACCAGCAGCTGATTAAAGTGACCCATGACAGCCCTTCCAAACAGAATATTGCGTATTCACCGAAAGGTCCATAACAAGGAGACAAAAGGTTTAGAACCACACAAATCTGCATACCTGGGCCTCACCGCAAGCTTATTTCTTCTCTCAAAGCCTTAGCAAGCCCATCTGTCCCAAATGCATCCCTCAGAGCCATTGTCGGAGAACTGCTGCTGTCTGTGAATAGCCTCCAAATATTGAACCCCCCACCCACAGCACCCTCCCCATAATTTTTAATTGTCTAGCATCCTTTTGATTTTAGGCCCTCAACCTTAGCAAGCCAGCCATGTACTCTGACACCTTGGAATACCCTTTTCCCACTTAATGGTCAGATCACTGTACCTAGACTTCTTTTGAGGTTGCTTATTCAAATGTCTTATCTCTGGTAATTGTTTTGTTTCTTGCTTGCTCTTTCTAACAATCCCTTTATTAAATTGATCCAATACCATCCACAATTCCTAGGAACCTCAACATAGCTATGCATTGACTATCTTAATAGATATGTCACATTTATAAAATTATTTCAGATCAACCTCAAACTCTCCACCATATGTTTAAGTGATTTTCTGGACTGTGGCAGATTACCTAATTCTGGGTAATCACTAAGGGTTTATCTTCACTACCAAGGAGATTGACACTGCTGCAATTGATTCAGCAGGTGTTGATTTAGCATGTCTACTGAAGACCCACTAAATCAATGGCAGAGTGCTCTCCGGTCAACCCCGGTACTCCAAGTCCCTGAGAGGAGTAAGGTAAGTCGACAGGAAATTGATCCTGTCAATGCAGCACAGTGAAGACACAGGGTAAGTCAACCTAAGTTACATCAACTCCAGCTATGTTTGTCTCATGATATCTGGTGATTTTTTTAAAAAGGCCCAGATCCTGGAATCATGAGAATCTCAGTTTTCATTATAAAAAGTAAATTTAGAGCTTTCAGGTTTGTGGAGAAAATCTGGAAATCTTGACCTGAGTGTAACTAAAACTAAAAAACCAGAAGGCAACAGAAAAATAACTATATGTATTATTTGTTCAAACTCGCTTGATTTTTAAGCCAATCTCATGATTTTCAGGGGCCTGACTCATTATATTTGAACCTCTGGGATTGGAAATACTGCATGTCTCGTGAGAAGCAGCCTTCTGTGTTCACGATCATCTACTACGTATTCAGTTCAGAAGGAGAGGGACTATTAAAGCAGGCATCTGGACAAGGAAGGTAGATTTACTTTTTGATTAAAGTAGTAAGAAGTGAGACCCTTTCAGAAAATGGTTAAAGAAGCTACTTTAAAATATCTGCTTTATTAGAGGTGTAAATTGGCTTGTGATGCAGTCTACGAAAAGTTTCAGAGTAACAGCCGTGTTAGTCTGTATTCGCAAAAAGAAAAGGAGTACTTGTAGCACCTTAGAGACTAACCAATTTATTTGAGCATGAGCTTTCGTGAGCTACAGCTCACTTCATCAGATGTATACCGTGGAAACTGCAGCAGACTTTATATATACACAGAGAATATGAAACAATACCTCCTCCCACCCCACTGTCCTGCTGGTAATAGCTTATCTAAAGTGATCATCAGGTGGGCCATTTCCAGCACAAATCCAGGTTTTCTCGCCCTCCACCCCCCCACACAAATTCACTCTCCTGCTGGTGCTAGCCCATCCAAAGTGACAACTCTTTACATAATCAAGTCGGGCTATTTCCTGCATAAATCCAGGTTTTCTCACATCCCCCCCACCCCCATACACACACAAACTCACTCTCCTGCTGGTAATAGCTCATCTAAACTGACCACTCTCCAAGTTTAAATCCAAGTTAAACCAGAACATCTGGGGGGGGGGGGGGAGGGGGTAGGAAAAAACAAGAGGAAACAGGCTACCTTGCATAATGACTTAGCCACTCCCAGTCTCTATTTAAGCCTAAATTAATAGTATCCAATTTGCAAATGAATTCCAATTCAGCAGTTTCTCGCTGGAGTCTGGATTTGAAGTTTTTCTGTTTTAAGATAGGGACCTTCATGTCTGTGATTGCGTGACCAGAGAGATTGAAGAGATTGAAGAGATTGTCAATCTCTCTGGTCACGCAATCACAGACATGAAGGTCGCTATCTTAAAACAAAAAAACTTCAAATCCAGACTCCAGCGAGAAACTGCTGAATTGGAATTCATTTGCAAATTGGATACTATTAATTTAGGCTTAAATAGAGACTGGGAGTGGCTAAGTCATTATGCAAGGTAGCCTGTTTCCTCTTGTTTTTTCCTACCCCCTCCCCCCCCCCCCCCCCAGATGTTCTGGTTTAACTTGGATTTAAACTTGGAGAGTGGTCAGTTTAGATGAGCTATTACCAGCAGGAGAGTGAGTTTGTGTGTGTATGGGGGTGGGGGGGATGTGAGAAAACCTGGATTTATGCAGGAAATAGCCCGACTTGATTATGTAAAGAGTTGTCACTTTGGATGGGCTAGCACCAGCAGGAGAGTGAATTTGTGTGGGGGGGGTGGAGGGCGAGAAAACCTGGATTTGTGCTGGAAATGGCCCACCTGATGATCACTTTAGATAAGCTATTACCAGCAGGACAGTGGGGTGGGAGGAGGTATTGTTTCATATTCTCTGTGTATATATAAAGTCTGCTGCAGTTTCCACGGTATACATCTGATGAAGTGAGCTGTAGCTCACGAAAGCTCATGCTCAAATAAATTGGTTAGTCTCTAAGGTGCTACAAGTACTCCTTTTCTTTTTGCAGTCTACGAAAAAGTTCCTATTGAACTCACCAACAGCAGGAGGCAACTCTAGTTATCCTTTTTTAGAAAGGATACTGAATCAAGTATCTTTGGTATAAACATCATTCATTGATGAACTGTGTCAACAAGATTCAAATACCTTCCTTATTTGGGCAAGTGTCCAGAATATTTAATTGGGAGCATGCTCCTTATTCTATTTTTAAAATGTAAATCAAAGTCCAACTTACTATTTTTAATCACTGTAGTTAAAAATCAGTAAGTTCTTCAGGAGATCTCAGGCTCTGAGGATACCTTTCCTCCAAAATTAATATTAATAGGATATTTTGTCACTACTTTAAAACATCTGTCACCCTTAAAATGTCACACACAGGGAAAAAGTTCAGATGTAATTTTCTTCCCCAGATGGCTCATTTTAGGGAGTGTATATACTGCCCCCCTTACACACCAACCACTTAATTTAGACAAAACCCACTTGTATGTTGGCAGCCAAAACAAGCCTTATGGTTGCTTTAATTACAAAGCTCTAAAATCAAGGGTATAATGTAACAGCTCTAAAATCAAGGGTATAATGTAACACTATACTGATGCCCAGTGCCCTTCTATTGGGGAAAAAATGGTATGACTTATTAGGTTGGTGACTAACAGAATGCACTAGAGGAGGAAAATCTTTATTTTAGTGGCTCTCTTTGGGATGGCTGCAGATGATAAAACTTTGTCATTCATGATCTGGTAAGTGAGGAAAAACTAGGGGTTATGCACTTGCATTTTGCCCAGAATATGGGCAGTGGACCAGCAGATAGATATTAACACATTTGCATTATGGCAGCAGCAGACATAATGACTGGCCTAAACTTCTTAAACTACTATTCCTATTCTGAGATTCAAGAGCTGCAAACTGATAAGCTGAAGGAAAAAAACAATTCACCAGAACTGGATAGTGCATACACAATGAAACTTAAGAATCAAGTACCTGAGCTGCTCCATAGATATGGAATCTCATTAAAATAAACTAATAAACTAGATCACTGGAGAGTAACAAATGTTGCACTGGTATTTTAAGAAGGCACCATGGAGGATACTGGCAGTTACAGACCAATACACTTTACCTTCTGAATCAGGTGCATTAATGGGAGTGATCCTTAAATAGATCTACCCACCTAAAAAAAGTAATAAATAATTTGATGGTGACAAACGAGCAAAATCTCTAAATTAAAACCAGGGCCTCAGGAAATCTATTTGAGTTCTTGGAGTTTGTCAGCAAAATAGCAGATAAAGGATAAGCAGATAACATGCCTTTTCTCCCAGTACTTTCTGTTCTAATACTAGCATCCATTGCCAAGTGGTAGCAGCTGTTAAGGCCTTGCAGGTCTACTTCCCAATGGAAGATAAATTAGTGATGGATTCTGGTTTGTTATTTACACTTATGTCTTATCTACATGGGGACTTCCCAGGAAAGATGCAAGTTTAAAGTGGAGTAGTTAACTGCATTAAACCTCTATGTGAACACTAACAGAATTAAAGTGGCTTTATTCAGTTTAGTTTAATTCACTTTGGAAGTGAATTAACATAAACCAAATTAAGGCCACTAATTTTCAACATCATCATCCCCATTTTTATGCAGTTACATAATCCACTTCAAACAAACACCTTTATTCAATTTGGATTAGTTTTCCTGGATGTGTTTGTGTAGGAAGCTCATAAACTCCAATTCTGGGATAATAGTGATCACAAACAACATGAAGGTCATCCTCGCTTTCAGGACTCTCATCCCAACACCAGTACCTGACTCCCAAGGCGCAACTCTGCATAAAGAAGTAACTAACCAGAAACCATGTAGAAGAGCAACTTCTCCAGCGCCTTACAAAGTTTTTTCACTAACACTAACACCAGAGTACAACCTCCCAAGACTGAGCATTTGATCATACACAAAGAAAGAACATGAAAAAATATGTAAAAGCATCATCCAGTGATGACTGCTATAATATATTGGTACTTACAAGAAGCCATTCATCAAGTCCCTCACATTGGCCAACTCAAGATTTTGTGCAGTCTGAGGTGAGAGGCAAAGTACTTGTATGGATAAGAAACTGGCTAAGACAAGAGTTGGAAGAAGTTAATGTTTAACATTGAAAAATATTAAGTGAGGTAATAAGACTATTGTTTTCACGAAGCCTTTCATAATCTGAAAAAGGCTAAAGAGCTAACAGGTGCCACTGATCTATTTTAGGGAATTACAGAGAAAATTTTGAGGAACTTCAAAGAGACCTGACAAAGCTAAGTGAAGAGACAACATGATGGCAGATGAAATTCAGTCTTGATAAATGCAAGATAAAGCACATTTTAAGGTATAATATGAACTGTTTATTCATATAGGTAGGATCTAAATTAACTACACCCATTCAGAATAAGAGATATAGGTGTCACTGTGGACTGCTAAAAAATTGGCCAACAAAATAGAAATGTTTGGATGAGCGAAGAGATAGAAAATACTGCAGATATAACCATCAACATCAAAGCAAATCCCAAAGGGATATAGCTTCCTTGAAGATGGAGTTCCAAATGGTTCAATTTTTAGCTAGGTCCTTGACGTGATCTCACTGGCTATCCAGTTTACATCTATCATTCATGATCTTATCAGCCCATTGCCAGCTTTTGGCAATCATGTGATCAGGAGCAGATATGATGATCATCCACTTATGTAAATGTGTCCAAACATTTTTAAGAACCAGGTCCGTACATATTTTCCTGTGCTACAAGTCAATGGTGAAACCTTCACATTAAACATGATCCATTCCAACTATTCTATCTCAAAATGAATAGGAGACAAATAGGGTGGACATGGAGCTGGGCAATGAACTGTTCGAGACTAAACTAAGACTGTTCAGCTGAAAAGAGATGACGGGCCTAATGGATGGTACAGATATGGCAAATTATATACAATTATTCACTTGAAAGACAGACAAGAGGGCCATTCCAATGACATTGAAAAGCAAAATATTTCGTAGTGGGGAAAGGTCAATTAAATATAAAGGATAATTAGCCTGTGGAACTTATTGTCTCAAGATGGAGATTAGAAACTTAACAAAACTTTAAAAAAAAATAAAAAAAAAAAGATGAGGTATTTAAATGTATTACACCAGCCACAGTTTCATTAGACAGATTTTAAAACTCTATGCTTTGGAGTTATGTCAACCATTAACTGAAGGAAGATAGGAAAAAAAATCCCCATTTGGTCATGATATTCTATGATTGTCCTGTACCTTCCTCTGAAGCATGTAGTATTAAGTATCCTGTTTTCCACAATGGCTAACTAGATGAGCTATTGGTCTGATCTGGTACAAAAATACCTGTGATGTTTGGGTAAAGATCAGCAGAATAACAGGAATTGTATTAATCACATCTTCTGATTAATTGCTGCTGAAAATACAGAAAGCATAACATCTGAACCAAAAAATCCAGTTGTAACTAGCTACTCACAACAGCGCTTATCTCGTGCAGAG
The DNA here is from genome assembly GCF_965140235.1 of Caretta caretta. NCBI lineage: Eukaryota > Metazoa > Chordata > Testudines > Cheloniidae > Caretta > Caretta caretta. The sequence goes on along the minus strand of NC_134214.1, from coordinate 68,587,781 downwards.
TCCAGTTGCTCTAAGGAATTTATCGTGAACAATCAAAGTTAGAATTTGAATTTATTAGTTCACAGTAAAATAAATTACCATTGTTCTGCAGCCATGAAACTCTCAGCGCAATAAAAGAAAGGCTAATTAACCCATTTATCACAAATACCAAACAGGCCAATGATTTTTGTAATTATCAAGACAACTCATTTTTCGCTTTAGTATGCAGACTTATTTGCTCAACTGAATTGGAGATCATCAAAATTACTTACAATACACTGGGTACCAAAGCATGACAAAATTAGACTGTTACAACCAATTAATTGAACTTAATAAAGCTTTTAAATTATTTTTGTTTATTAGCATGCCTTTGAGGTTAATGATGTAGTTTTTTTGGCTAGAAGGAATAATTAATTTGTTTTTAAAGAAAATTAGATTTGCTGTTTGTTAGGAAAGACCAACAAGACTCCCTAATGGGTAAATAATAAATTGTTCCTCAGAACCAACTCTTAAAACATTAAATAAATTAATTTGTGTTCTCTGTTAAAACATTTAGCCTGAAGACAATTTACGTATGTGGTCAGTTTACAGGCAATGCATTAAATATAAATGGTTAAAGTTCATATGCTACAGAAAATGAATGTTGGCTGCTGCTTGTGAAATAGTTAAAAATTAATATTTATATAATTCCCAGTGCTTATTTAATAGGAGATCCTGATCTGCCCTCTATTATCTGAGGATGGTACCAGAAAGATTTTAACCACTTTACTTTATTGTAGTTGCCTAACTGTAGTCATAAATAGCTGATAAGTTAATTGCTTTAACAGCATCAATCCAATTAACATTCAGATATTCAAATGCAGTCATGTCATATTCAGCTGACTGCACTAATGCCTCAGAATTGTAATGGACTTACTCCTCTATTTCCTGATTTCTTTATAAAAGGAAAGCAGAATATTAACTGTAGCTGCATCTCCAGGGACACCTGATAACATTTTCTGAATGTGTTTTTCTCCCCACCCCCAAATTTTACATGAATGGTCAGGACACAACACTGCAACAACACAGATGTATCCTGCATACCTTCAGGTACTAAGAACTGCACATCTCTACCGGTTAAGTAATTGTAGCAATATAGAAAGCTGAGCAGTTATTTCAGCTCAAACTGTGTAGGTTTGTATTGGAGTGGGGAGTAGTGTCGGGAAAACAAGAAAATTGCAAACATGAAGGGGCCCTGCTGTTTCTCCCACTAGAGTCAGTGGTAAAACTCCTATTTACTTCAGTGGGAGCTGGATCAGGTTTTGACTGGCATCTTTCAGATTATAATTATTAAATATTTGCACTACAGAAGTGCCCAGAAAAAGAGCCCCATTGTACTAGGTACTATACAGACAGGTCAGAAGGCACGGTCCCTTCCCAAATAATTTAGTGTCAGAACTATAAATGCTATTAGAAGAGTCTTGGGCCCAGATTCACAAAGGTACTTAGGTGTTGTGATGCTGAGCATTGCAATGTCTAACTTTTCAGCTCCTAGAAAAACCTCCACAAGGACACACCATGATTCACAAAGCCTTAGTTAGCTGCCTAGGCTCCCAATACAATGAATGGAAAGGTGGGGAAGTGGTGGTGAAGCCCAGTGATTAGCACACTTTCCTAGGATGTAGGAGACCCACATTCAATTCTCCACCTCTGGGAAAGGGGGAGATAAGATTTGAACAGGAGTCCCCCACCACTCAGGAAAGTGCTCTAACCACCAGGCTGTAGACGCATTCTCTTTCTCTAGCCTAATGGCTAAGTGTATATCCATAGTGGAGCAGCTGCAAATACTTAAAGAATCATTGGGCCAGAAAGAAAGATTGACTCTGTAGCCTTGTTATGACTGGGAGGTGAAAAATCAAGGGTGCAGTCCCCCTGCTCCACTGACTGTTTAGTTATCCAAACTGGAACAACTTTAACAGGAGGAATCGACAGTACGCACATCAAAATAGCCCCGTGGTAGTACACGCTCCTGAGACGTAGAACACCCCTCTTTGAATCCTTTCCCCCCTTGGGTAGAGGAGGAATTGAACCCACGTCTCTCAGACCTTCTTCCTTCTCAGTTAAAAGTTAATGGTGATTTACAAATCACTTTGTGTTAGCAAAACCTCAAAGTTTTTCACCTTATTTTCACTTGAAAACAGCAAGCAAGTATTTTTTGTGTTAATATTCAACTAATGTTGCAGTGTTTCTTGTGTTGCATAAAATTATTGGAAAGTACATCTTAGAAGCCATCAAGCCTGCTTGTGAGGAATGAAGGGTATATATTTGAGAGAGAAAATTAACATTTCATTTTTCATCCTTGTTTGACTATAGCACTTCAAAATATAACAATACACTAGAGGAATGATTTACATTATTTCACAATGCAAACCTTGAATATGGAGAAATCAGAGTAATGTGATGAATGAAAATTGGGCTCTCTCTGATGCCATTTAGCCTCATTTACTGACAAAGAAATGCCAGAGAAAGGGTGCAATGAGACATTGATTGTAGTCATCATCATACAGGCCACAAGTCAGAAGAGTTTGTTGATTGTAATATGATCGGCATCAGGCTTTTGTCCATATTGAAAGAACTACACAGCTTGGCAGGATGACTGACAGTATTTGGAATTTGCAGTGTTGTTATAGCAGCATTTGTTGGTCCCAAGATATGACACAACCAAGGTAGATGAGGTGATATCTTTTAATGGACCAACTTCTGTTGCTGGAAGAGACAATTTTCAAGTTGCACAGAGCTCTACTTCAGGTCAGTATTTGGAATGGCAGGTTGAGGCAGAGAAATGTTCAGAATTTTTTTTTTTTTTGGCATAGCATCTATCTATACAGTGTCTAGCTGCAAATAACTATTTTGCACTGTCAAAAAAAAAAAATCACCCTCAACATTTAAAATTCCATCCCTAAAAGGAAAACTCTGAAAATAGAAGGGTTAGGGCCTACTATATTTTTCTAACAAACAGGCAATACAAATAAAACGGTGACTCACTTTCTTGTAACTGTTTTTCTTTGAGATGTGTTGTTCATGTCCATTCCAACCAGGTGTGCGAGTGCCTCATGAACACCAGCCGGAAGATTTTTCCCTTAGCAGCGTCCGTAGGGTCGGCCTGGGCGCCCCCTGGAGTGCACCTTCATGGCGCCCAATATAGGGCCCTGCAGACCCTCCACCCCCTCAGTTCCTTCTTGCTGGCTATTCCGACAGAGGGGTAGGAGGGTGCTATTGGAATGGACATGAACACCACATCTCAAAGAACAATTACGAGAAAGTGAGTCACCGTTTTTTCTTCTTCGAGTGATTGGTCATGTCCATTCCAACCAGGTAACTCACAAGCTAAAGCTCAGGAGGTGGAGTCGGAGTCATGCACTGATTGGAGCACAGCATCTCCAAAGGCCGCATCATCTCTGGCCTGTTGTGTAATTGCATAGTGAGTCGTGAATGTATGTATCAAAGACCATGTAGCTGCCCTGCAGATTTCCTGGGTGGGGACTTGTGCCAGGAATGTCACTGAGGAGGCCTGGGCCCTGGTAGAGTGGGCGGTAATTGGCGGGGCGGGGACCCTCGCAAGGTTGTAACGCTCCCGAAGGCAGGATGTGGTCCACGACGAGATGTACTGAGAGAGAAGAGACAGGGAGACCTTTCATTTTGTCCGCCACAGCCACAAAGAGTTGGACAGACTTCCGGAATGACTTAGTCCTCTCTTTGTAGAAGGCTAGGGCCCTACGTACATCCAGTGAGTGCAGCCTGTGCTCCCTATCAGACGAGTGTGGCTTGGGATAAAACACTGGGAGGAAGATGTCCTGGCCCATGTGAAACTGGGAGACAACCTTAGGGAGAAAGGCTGGGTGAGGTCTGAGTTGGACCTTGTCCTTATGAAAAACTGTAAAGGTGCTCGGACGTGAGGGCTTTCAGCGCCAATACCCATCTAGCTGAGGTGATTGCCATGAGGAACACGACCTTGTATGAGAGATAGAGCAGGGAGCACATCAGTGGTTCGAAAGGAGGGCCCGTAAATCTGGAGAGGACTAGATTAAGGTCCCAGGCTGGGACAGGCTGACGTGTCTGCGGGAAGGCCCTTGAGGAAAAGACTGACTAAAGGGTTTGCGAAGACCGAGAAGCCGTCAGTTCCCAGATGGAAGGCAGAGATGACGGCTAAGTGGATCCTTATTGATGACAGGGCAGGTCTAGTTGTTTTAAGTGAAAAAGGTAGTCCAATATGAACGGTATAGGGGCAAGCAACAGTGGCCAGCTGAGATAGATAGATAGAGAACCTTTTCCACTTGGCAAGGTACGTTACCCTAGTGGAGGGCTTTCTACTACCAAGGAGGACTTGTCTAACTTGGTCCAAGCAGGACAGCTCTGTGGTGTTTAGCCGTGGAGCATCCAGGCCAGGAGGTGGAGCGACTCTAGATTCAGGAGGTGTCAGAGTTGGCCATGGTCCTGCATGATCAGATCCGGGACCAGCGGTAAAGTGAGCTGTGCCTCTATGGACATTCCCAGGAGTGATGTGAATCAGTGCTGGCGCGGCCATGCCAGTACTATCAGTGTGACTTGATCCTGGTCTCTGTGGATCTTGAGGAGTACCTTGTGGACCAGTGGAACTGGTGGAAAATCATAGAGCAGGCAGCCCCCCCCATGGGAGGAGGAACGCATCCATGATGGACCCCGGGCTGTGACTCATGAGGGAGCAGAATAGCTGACATTTCTTGTTGCCGCGAATGGCAAACAGGTCTATTTGGGGAGAGACCCAGAGATGGAAGATTGAGCTCACCACATCTGGCTGGAGGGACAACTCATGACCATGAAAGGACCGGCTGAGACTGTCCACCAGCTCATTCTGCACACCTGGGAGGCATGACGCCTGCAGGTGGATTGAGTGCTCTATGCAGAAGCCCCACAGCGTAAGGGCTTCCCGGCACAGGGGAGAGGAGCATACACCCCCCCGCATTTGTTGATATAGAGCATTGCTGAGGTGTTGCCCGTGAGAACTGATACGCACCTGCCTGCTATGTGGGTTTTGAAAGTGTGGCATGCCAGGCGCACTGCTCTCAGCTCTCTGACATTGATGTGCAGAGTGAGGTCCACCTGAGACCAGAGGCCTTGAGTCCTGAGGTCCCCTAGATGAGCTCCCCAGCACAGATCCGAGGTGTTTGTCACCAATGTGAGAGAGGGCTGAGGACTGGTAAAGGGCATTCCCGCACAAACCACTCATGGGTTGAGCCACCATAGGAGGAAGTCCAACACCGGGCAGGGCAGGGTTATGATGCTGTCCAGAGCGTCTCAGGCTGGCCAATACACTGACGCCAGCCAAGACTGGAATGCAGTCTGAGTCTGGCATGCTGTACCACGTAAATGCACATAGCCATGTGACCCAGCAGGTTTAGGCAGTTTCTTGCTGTGGTCATGGGGAACTGTGTGAGGCCCTGTATGATGTCCCCTAGTGAGCGAAACCTGGTTTCCGGGAGGTACACCCTGGCTTGAACCGAGTCTAGGACCACACCTATAAACTCTATCCTCTGCACCAAGGATAGAGTAGATTTGGCCTCGTTTAGGAGAAGAACTAATTCGAGGAAGGTCCTTCTTATGAATTCGACCTGACCCTCCACTTGGACTCTTGAGCATCCCTTGATCAGCCAGTCATTGAGGTAAGGAAAAACCTGTATCTGGCGCTTGCGCAGGACCACCACGATGACTGCCATGCATTTTGTGAATACTCGGGGAGCTGTCAACAGTCCGAATGGGAGGACGGCAGACTGATAGTGGCCACTGCTCACCACGAATCTTAGGTAGCGTCTGTGATGTGGGACTATTGTGATGTAAGAATACGCGTCCTTCAAGTCGAGGGTGGCATACCAGTCTCCTGGATCCAGCGACTTGTCCCTCCTCTGTGGGGAAGATGGCACCGGGAGGAGCATCAGGTCTGTGGCCGCCTCGAATACCTCCAACGTCGATGGTAGCTGTATGTCCCCTTGGTTGTCTGGGGACGTAGGAGGGTTCGGACTCAACTGGATCCCGGCTGGGGCAGGAGTTGATGAGACCCTGGGTGGAGGCAAGGAGGGGGCGGCCTGCCTCGACACGTTAGTGGATACCGCAGATCCCTTAGCCTTCGAGAAGGGTGATCGACCCCTTACCGGCCTCCTCTTCTTTACCGGCACTGGGGATGGAGAGCAGTGCCGTGCTGAGGCCAACTTCTTATGGCCTAAGCTATGATGGTGCCGGGGGGCCTTAGTCGGGGCTGTTTCGTGTGCCGTTGGTGTCGGAGCACTGTGCACCAATGAGGACGTGCTTGGTGCCAGTTCAGTGGGTCCCAGGTCGGAGTTTAGCCTCAATGCTGCCTCCATCAACAGAATTTTTTATCTCTGTTCCCGGTCTTTAAGGGTTCTGGGGAGGAAACCCTTGCAGATGTGGCACTTCTCCTTCTGGTGGCTCTCGCCAAGGCACCGAAAGCAGGTAGAGTGAGGATCGCTCTTGGGCATAAACTTGCCATGGGCCTCAAGAGCTTCAACCCTGGAGACCCAGGCATACCCCAGGAGGGGAAACATGGTCAGCGGTGCGGGGGGGGGAGGAGGAGGTGGGAATTAACTGTAAGGAAAAACTATTAACTAACTGAGAAAACTATACACATGATATGCTATCAGACAATGCTAAAGTGCTTGCTATAAGGAGCGATCAAAGTTCTAGCTAGCTGTCACCAGCGGTAAGAAGGAACCGAGGGGGGTGGAGGGTTGGCAGAACCCTATATTGGGCGCCATGAAGGCGCCACTCCAGGGGGCGCCCAGGCTGACCCTACGGACGCTGCTAAGGGAAAAATCTTCCGGCTGGCGTGCACACACCTGGTTGGAATGGAAATGAACAATCACTCGAAGAAGAATCAAGGTTACTGTAATGGATACTGATTGAATCTCAAAAAATCTGAGAAGAAATGAGAGATTTAAGCATTTAGCTGAGGGACAAAAGGGTAACAACCGGTTATTTTATTGTATATCTCTTCAAAATATGCCAATGAGAATGATTATAGCTCGGCTTCAAAAACCAAAGACAGGAAGAGGAAGAGAAAAAAAGAGCCAGAGAAAAGACGACACTTTCTTGCTCTAATTTATCAAGAGGTCTGGCCTGTATCTGGAAAGTCTGGCCACTCGGGGTCATCATTCACTTCTGCTTAAACAATCTCTATAGACCCTGAGTGTTACTGAAATGATAATTCTCTTTAACTCATTAAATAAAAGTTATGGGATGAGTTAAGAATCATGTGAGGTTATAAATGGAAACATTCCCTATTTTCGGGTCTCTTCACAGAACCATGTATAACAAACAAGCTGAACATCCAAATTACAAAAAAGTTTCACACTTGTACAAATCTCTCCATTCTCACAAAGTGTTGCAGTGGCCACTTGTCAAGTTGAGCTAGTCACTCCCTAATGTTTTCAGAAATAGTCAACGCATAGTGGCTCCTTGCCTTTTCTATCAATAACTTGGACTTTTATTGATTGTGTATGTTCCAGGAAGGTAGATCTTACCTTTGCAAGCTATCTGGTCACTAGCTTACTATGAGTGTCTGTATAACTTTTCAGCTATTGAAAAAGGCCTGAATTCATGCTCAGTGCCTATATATATTTCACTGCCTTTGATGTAGATGCTGAAAGTTTTCTGGGCCTAATTTAATCTCAAATAATGACAAAAAAATTAATAAGACTCATTTCAAGTCAGTGTAATTCCATTATGACCCAAATTTGGGAATTTGCTATTGGACTGTAGATTTCTCATTCATTTGGACATTTAAACTTAAATTAGGATGGTCTAATTTCATTAAAGTATGTAACTAAATACCTTTGAGCTGACATTTAAAAGGAATAAAAAATAGCTCAAATATACATCGCATTCTTCAAAGCCATTATTAATCAGTTATGCATACACCATCCTATGATGCTGATCTATTTGCACAGCAGGACTTGTTCTGTATTTTCCCCCCAGAAATTCTGCACATGTACTGAGGTTTTATTGCTCAAAAGACAGTCAGTCATGACTGATGGATAAGTAAATATTTTGCTGGACTAGAACATTATGTGCACTATCTAATCCATGTTGAGGAAAATTGATTTCCTGTAAGAGACACAAGGGAGTCACATTGGGAGAGTTTTGCATGAAACCAATATGGAAAAAAAAATATATCAAACTTACTGGTGAGTGAAATTGCCTTTCAAGAATGGAAGTTAAAGAGTTAAAGACAGAAACATTCAAAGGAATCGTGAGGTCACACTATTGGCCGGGGGTGGGGCAAAGAGAGCCAGATTTGGACCTCCATTATATACAGTCAACCCTATAGACCTCAGTGGTGTTCTACAGTTACATAACTGAAGTTAAGTTTTGTTTCAAAACATTGCAGGAGTAACTAACAAGCAACTAGAAAATTGAATAACTGACCTTAATTACAAAATAGGGTTTTAGTGTAAGTGCGAAGTTTAAAAAAGGGAACATTAATTTAGTTCTGAGAACAATGCGTGATTTGACATGGATGGTAAGAAAGTAGCTTAGAAAGGCACTATTGTATAACAAAAGCAAAAAGTATCACATAGATGATATAAAGAAAAGGAGTACTTGTGGCACCTTAGAGACTAACCAATTTATTTGAGCATGAGCTTTCGTGAGCTACAGCTCACTTCATCGGATGCATACCGTGGAAACTGCAGCAGACTTTATAAACACACAGAGAATATGAAACAATACCTCCTCCCACCCCACTGTCCTGCTGGTAATAGCTTATCTAAAGTGATCATCAAGTTGGGCCATTTCCAGCACAAATCCAGGTTTTCTCACCCTCCACCCCCCCACACACAAATTCACTCTCCTGCTGGTAATAGCCCATCCAAAGTGACAACTCTCTACACAATGTGCATGATAATCAAGTTGGGCCATTTCCTGCACAAATCCAGGTTCTCTCACCCCCTCACCCCCCTCCAAAAAACACACACACAAACTCACTATCCTGCTGGTAATAGCTCATCCAAAGTGACCACTCTCCCTACAATGTGCATGATAATCAAGGTGGGCCATTTCCAGCACAAATCCAGGCTTTCTCACCCCCCCCCTTTTTTTTTCCCAGGGACACACACACACAACTCACTCTCCTGCTGGCAATAGCTCATCCAAACTGACCACTCTCCAAGTTTAAATCCAAGTTAAACCAGAACGTCTGGGGAGGGGGGTAGGAAAAAACAAGGGGAAATAAGCTACCTTGCATAATGACTTAGCCACTCCCAGTCTCTACCCGCCAGAGAACCTGGAGACCCTGATATTGTATGGATGGTTACTTCACGAGATGTAGTAGGAAGTGGCCCAGGGAGGTGGGGGGAGTGGTATCTACCACCTGAGTAAGGTCAGCGTGTCACGGTAGGATTCCCTGCTAACTGGGTGATGACCACCCCCATCACTGATAGAGCCCTGGCCTGGGGGTTGGTGGAGAAGGAGGGCCTGGGTCCCCCTACCCGGCTGCCACTCACCCCTAGGTGGCGGTCCACTTCCCTGGCTTTGGCCACTAGACTGCGCTGCCCTGACCCCAAAGGCAGCTGCATAGATTCTGGCCACTAGGCCAAACAGCCCTGCACTTGAGGGCCGCCATACTGATCCCAGCCTCTGAGCTATGCTGCTCTCAGCCTACGGATAGACCAATAGACTGTAACCACAGTGGTGTCACTACCCCGACCCATCCCTTAGGAGGACGAGGTGTGCCTACCATGCGACAGGCTGTTAAATGCAGGTGCTGTGCAGTTATTTGAAGAGAGTGGTAGACTTCACCACAGGCTCATTGCAGGGTCCTGTGGAAAGAATGAAACTAACTCATTTTGGAGTCATTCCTCCAAAGTGTCCCTGCAGATACATTTAAAAAAATTTCTACTTTTGTTTTCTATTACAAAAGACTGTTTGAACAATAGGCTCAAGAGAAGCGAATCCAGTACTGAAGCTCCAACCTGTCTCCAATGATTCAGAGTTGTAGGAGAGCTGTGGATTTACTACATTTTTAAAGTAATAACCACTTTTATGGAAGTGTGTTCTTTTCCATCTTCACAAAAAGCCTCCTAGAAAAGCCAAATGCTGCCTACCCATCCTCACTCCTGTGCCAAGCCATAAGGCACAGGCTTTCCACCAAAAATTTACCAAGTGCAAAGCTGGCTATGCAGGCACTCTGACTGTTACCTGTCCATTGAGACAGAAGTGTGAAATGATTGGGCAGTTTCTTTAGCCTCTACAATAAGCATAAAACCGCACAACTGGGATGTGATGTGTTAAAATCTATACAGCAATTACATAGCCGATTACATGTGCAAAATATTATTACAAGTACAACCCAGGCAGTGGTGGGTACCACAATGACCCTAACATGGGAACATTTAGGTATATAGATCCACACAATGCCTAATTCATTAGCTCCTCTGCTACACCTTTGCTGTGGGGTCCTAACCTGACTGTGTTGCTGTGCACAGAGGTAACAGTGAAATAAATGCTGCAAAGCAAAGGTGGAAGCAAGAGACCATGTACAGATTTCTATATAGATTCCATGGCTTACCCTCTGTATGTGGAGGAACAGAAAAAGGGGTGCAATAAATATGGAGAAATTAGTTATGTTTTTAATATATTTTTTCATCAGTTTCCTGTGTCAGAATTCTGAGTATGATCAGAAAAAACTCATCACAGTACATGCTTCCCTGACACATGGATGCAGTTTCCCTAGCTGGAAAGTGAAGCACTAAGATGATCAAGAGATCTACCACTATTTTGGATGTAGAAGTTAACTGATGACTAACATGGGTAAGACCCCCCCCCCAAGCCCACCCCCCCAACACACAAAACAAGAACTGGGGATCAACTCAAAGTTATATTCATTAAGTTTACAAACATTGCTATAGAATACAGGAGCAATGTCCTCTGAAGAGCCATGATTTAAGCCCAAAGCTCTTATTTATTGGAAGCTGACTGGCATTGGGAAGCCACAGGCCAGTTAATGCAATATTTGTAGAAGAATATTTTACAAGTTATCAAGATGAGCAAATGGGAGGCTACATGAAAAAGCACAGCTTGAGCAATGTATAACTGCACAATTTTTCATGCTGTAAAAAATCTCAAATTCCTAAGGACTAGTACTCCCAACATGTCAATTTCCATTACACTACACAAGTTCCATCCTGCTGGCATCAGACTCCAGACACAAAACTTCAGCTGACACCAATGAAAATAGCATCAACCCCTCATGTGAAACTGACCAGGTATTATGGTGCACATTCAATTTTCAGGGCTGTTCAGGACTGAATCCAAGTCCTGCAAAATGATGCCCTGTTCGGGACTGTACTACATTAACATCCAGGGATGTGTTCCAGCACCAGCAGGGTTGATCCAAAGAACCTAAACAGTGGGGAATCTATCTGCATAGGTCATCCTGCAAAGTCCAAATCTCTGTCTTGGGCATGCAGGGGAGGTGGTAGGTTCCTGAATTGGGGATAACAAGGTTGGATTCTGGGTGGAGTTTTAATGCAGGAAGTTAGCTGTTACTGGTGTATGGACAGTTCTATGGGTGGCTAAGTACTTGATTTTAATTTTTGTATACATGGTTGGCTGAGAAGTTCAGAGCACTTAAAGTTCCACTTAGATGCTGGAAACATCTAGATCAGGAGTGTCCTACGCAAGGACAACTGTGTTTAGAAACTTTTTATTAAATTATGAATTTAAAGCATAATATCTGGGGTGCATCCACACGAGCAGCTCTCATGAGACCCAGGAGCATTTTTTCCTGCCACTTCCCTACTGCAGCTGCACAGTAGCTCCCTTTATGGATACTTGCTGTCTTGAAAAAATGAAGACTAGCTCTGGGTACTACCTGGCTTCTTTTCTTGACATGCTGGAAAGAGACCAGGATAAGAGCTCGGCTACTGCAGTCTGCGGGGAACTCTCATCAAAAAGATGGTTCCTTTCCTTCTCAAGGAAGAGCTGAAAAAAAGACAACAAACTACAATTCCCCAACTCTCTGCGCCAATCCCGATAACGATGAAAGCTGGCAACAATCCCTGGGGATCTTATGCCATCAGAGGATAGTCAGATTGCATCAACCTCCAGACACAGCCCCTAGCAAAAAGGGACAAGAAGGGGAAACCATGGGTTGATGTAGAATCTGGCTATGCACCTACAGGGAAATGCCGGTCCACACAGGAATCCCTTTCCTTGTGATTTCTGCTCCTTTTCCATAGCATGAATGGCAGCAGGCCATGTGCCTGAGACTATTGACTATGGCTTCTTGACATTTCTGAACTAACCTGTTAGTCCCTCAGGCTCAAATGTTGGACACTACACATGTAACAGATTTCAGTGCTGCAGAAATTCCTAAGCAATCATAAGGATGCATAAGATTTTTGTCTAATTCAGTGTTGAACTTCTCATAGTCAAATATTTATCTGGCAGTTTTCTTGGAAGGTAGCCCTAAATTCTTGGAAGGTAGCCTTCATCATATTACTATCCTTTTCATTTGAACCTATATTGGCACGATGGCAGTTTTATTTTACTGTGCAGTAACCAAGCTTATCACATAGCAACCACAGTTTGTTATGAGATAGTATAGTAATGAACTCTCATTTTAAAAGGCCTCTCCTGAACAAGCCTACCTCCATGATAGATTGTAAAACCTAGTGCAACACTGCTCTAGTTCATGATTCAAAGAAAAGCCAATGAAACACTGGCACATATTCAAGAGGAAAGGAAAGGAAAGTTTGAAAAAGCTAGTGCAAGCTTACTAAAAGGACATCACCAGTATTTGTTTGTTGTTTTTGTCATACAATATTGAGTTTGTTTTGTGACTCTTAGAAAACTAATCAAGCATTTGGTCTAGGAAATACAGGTCAAAACTCTAATATATAGCTAAAGTGAGATCAGTGCACACCCTATAGGCTGTGCTGGTGACACTGATATGGCATGTTGTGGAATCATTTCACAATTCCACTTAATCTCTCATTGAATTAAACTGCTTTGTTCTTTTTATCTCTTAGGTATTTCTACCATCCTCATCACTGTAATAAACTAGGTGCCAGATATTGCATGTAGGTTCACAATACTATATTTTACCCACAACTAGTAGATTAATATCATCCCCATTTTACTATGATGAGAGAGGCACAGGACATTAAGTGATTTGATCAAGAAAACGTGACAGATCCAGTAAGTCATACCACCTAAGTGCCATCCCCATGTTTCTACTAAAAAGCCATCATCCTTTCCCTCCTTTCCATCTGAAAACATTTTCCTTTAATAGACAAACTACTACAAAAGTCATTCAACTCCAAGTGGTGAATTATTCCCTGCTTGAGTATAATGCAATCACCTCCAAATTTATATGAGCCAATCCTCTATATCTAACCAGTATGTTCTGTTGCTAATCTTTTATTGCCTTGTTTGTATATGGCATGTTTCAGTTTTGTTTGTTATTCCCCTCCAATTCCACTATACATATTCCACTACCTGTAAGAGAAAGTTGCCATTCTGTTTATATATTTTGGGTACTGTTCTGCAATGGCTGCTCAGGCAAAATTTCCTATTCAAGTCAAATTTGATACTCAAATGTGTAACTATCAGAAATGTGATTTTTAAGGTTCCTTTCTGAGTGATCCCAAGTACCTTCAGAGAGGCTGAATTCAGACACAAATTCAGTACTGGTTAAATGTCACATCCACACACAAATGTAATATTTTCTCCTATCAGCCATGATGTGCTTGCACTTGTTGGTAGCCAGTTGTGTAAATTTTTTCCCCTCCAAAGTTAAGCAGAAGGAGAATTAAATCATCCCTGCTACAGAAGAGTTTACATATAAAGTTCCTCCTTCCAAAAATCAACAATTTATAGCATTGCTTGACTGTGCTTTCAAGACGAGGCCCTCACTGCATAAGAAGCAGTGGGGTCCTTTGTCTGAATTGACGAAGCTGATGAATTGCATGCACACCCTTCCTCCCCCCACCCAACTTTAATTGCAAAGGTGGTTTGACCAGTATACTGGAATACCTGACTCTCCTCTAAATTATTATCCCAGTTGAACTAAATTCAAGAGTGGGGAAAATCTCTAGCAACTATTGCCTGTAATCTTCAAGTCAAGAATTTTAGTACCTTTCTTCCCACTGCTCAGCCAAGCTGTCATATTGTGGGCTATAATTCCTTAACACTAACAAAACCCCAAAATGACTCATTGCAATATGACACATCAGCTACCTTGGGGCGAGGGGGAGAAACGTGGGGAACCACAGGTGGATAAAAGAATCCGCTATTCAGAAAAAAGTTGAAGAGGTGGAAAGGAAATTGGTTGTTCAGACAAAATGCTGGTTTTAAAGGCCAAACACTATACTTAATTCAAATTGATAAACTCCAGCTTATAGAGATGAGCAGATATTTGGCTTATTTCCTCCACCTCCCTTCTGGGAATTAACATATAATGTTTAACTTTCCAAATATTCAACCTCATTGCAGTTCAATGTAAACAGCAAATTGATTGTTTCATACAACCACCTTCAGATTCTTTAGTAATCGTACTATATAAAATAAATAGAAGTCATGAACCAAAAGAATCACATATAGCTATAATTCTTTTCAGCATACCAGCAGTGTTCAAGTGTGTTCCTATGTGTACTAATGTACCTTAATGAAGTCTTGAATCTCCATGGAAACTAATGTACATGCCTCAAACAACTTCTGTGAGAATCATGTACATTCCAACAGAATTGAAGTGAACTGGAATCAAACTAGCAATACCATAACAAAGATGGGGATCATAGGATCTAATAATACGTGTTATTACAGGGATGGTTCCACAGTTCAGTAGAAACTGGGCAAATAATTTGGAAAGCCAATGTTGAAGCTAATAGAACAATTAATATTTTGCAGAGGCAGCAGACATCACATAACCTAAATTGTGATTCCCTTACTTTGTGTTTACAGAGCCTCAATGTAAGTTCTCAACTGTAAATGTTCAGCCCACCCACCTTCTCCCGCTCTTGAGCTCTCAGCTGTTAGGAGTTTTTGCTGAAGGGCTCTGTACTATTTCCCTTTGTTCCATTACTCTGAAAAATGAAAATGGTTAGACTGTAAACTTTTGGAGTGAGCAGGAGCAAGCTTTCCAGGCTGGGTAAACATATGGGTTTGTGGGGCTCACACTGGTGCTTTAAAACTAGCTGTAGAGACAACACTTTGAAGCTGGAGCTCAGGCTATGAAGCCCATCCCCTTTCCCAGACTTCAGGGCCAGAGTTTCAACTTCAAAGTATGGTCTATACACCTATTTTTAGAACACGAGCGTGAGCCCCGCAAGTCCATGTGACTCACTCCAAAATGTTGCATAAAACGCAGCAGGCCCTTTGGTGTTGAAAACTATGCATCTCAGTTGCTAATTTGTCATTTTTAGGACACTTCAGGTCCTTAGTAAGTATATTTCCAAAGGGCCAACAAAAACACACACACCCCCAACCCCTTACTATAAATAACTAGAAATCCACTCTCCCCTTTTAAGGTTGCCCAGAAATAAGGCTAATGGAGAATTTCTATGCATTGACGAGTGTACCCTCTGAGAGATGTACATTAATAATTTTAAATGCAGACTTCCATTACTCGTAAAGGGTAGAGAAATGGAATGAGACTCTTAGTGTTGAAGCCCATGGTACCAGAAAACTATGTGTGCACCAGTAGACCCAGAAGTTAATTAGTGTAACTGACGAAATTCTCCCCATGGATGTGTGAGCAACTCCCTCTGCATTCCAAGTGTGTTACACAAAGATACCTGAGGGCATAATTAGTCTTAGAAGTCAGGGTGACTCTGCACTTTATACACTACAACCATGTACAATCCTGTGTGACTCCTTAGATACATACTGGAGCCACTGCCCATGCTGCTGCAGTCACACTGCCAGGTTTAAGCATGTTGAAATAGCACTCCATGTCTACCCAAGCTAGGAATCATACTTCCGACCTGTTGTGTAGACATACCCACAAAGACTGCACGAGAAGACAAATGAAGGGATCTCAAAAGTTATTTTAAAAAAATCTCATAATTTGGGAGAGGGCTGATGTGATTTTTGAACACTTGGAGGTGGTAATACTGGCTACACCCACCACTGGACTTGACTTCTAGACAAGCAACTTTCAGACTACAAATTGGCTTTTTATTTTTTAATACAACATGCCCGTCAAATTTGTTTTCAAAGCTTGAAAGATGGGCCTATGCAAGTGAGTTATTGATTTTTCACTGAATATAATAAGATGCAATTTAAACAATTTGTTTCTTTCATAAATGTTCTATGTATCAATGAGACCTACGGTAGACTCAAACCAAACTTTTACATTCTAAATCAATAATATACTCATTTCATTGCATTTCATTAAGTATAAATGATCACCTGAGATATTATAAAGCAGGAAACTGCTGAGGCCTAAACACAAAGTAATTTCAATTATCTCTTTATTTCAGACATTTAGGGTGCTTAGTTATTTTTTCTGATTCTACTAAGACATTATTGCTGGCTTTACTGCCAGTAAAACAGTACGTATTCAAGTCTTTATTATAAGATACCAAAGGGACATATATATACACACACAGAAGCAGCAGTTTGGTAGTTCCCTGAAAGATTTCTCAATTGTGCTGAGTCTGACAAAATTCAATACAGCCGTTCAAAGAAATGTTTGTGGCAATACACACAGCCGGAAGCACTGAACTCATATTTCACATTCATAAATATTCATCTGGGAAATTTCCATACAATTGTCATTAAACACATAGTCCATCTACTGTAAATAAGGCTGAAATATAAATCATCCATTCCACTTCTCAACATCAAAGATGGTTACCCGACTCTTAAAAGGAAATTGATGTCAGGGAAAAAAGGGACGCTCTACTCCTTAACAGGCAAAACTTGCTTACACTTACTTCCCTTTCCCGAAATAAGCGAACAGAAAATAACAAACCAGTTACCACTTTGTCTGTTCTCTAGCCAGCACACTTAAAATTCACTTAAAATCATAACCAGTGTCTCAGAGCATCAAGCTGTGCAGATCACCCTGCTTGCTGCACCACTGTGACAGCTTGGATCTCCCCTTTCAGGGTACAAAAGGATATGCTGTGGTCCCACTGAGCCTCCCAGTTCCACCAGCCTGGGCTTCCTCCCCCGGTCCTTGCTGTGCCAGGCCCTCAAGCCTTTTCTAGCACGCACACACACAGAGGTAAGGCTACACCCAGCTGCAGACACAGACTGAAATCAGCTGTGTGGGGGAGGATTGAGCTTGGGGATTTACCCAGCACTCACATGCACACCTCCTTTGGGGTGTAAACCCAAAATAATATTGTCTTATGCTGTATTGAGCAATCTGTACAGTGCAAGCTCATAAAATTGCCCCCTCCCTCAATATGGAGGGAGATATGCACAGCTTTTTGCCCCCCAGATACGAATTGCACAAACTGGGTTTTGGAATAAACAAAAAAAATAAGTGTATTCACTATAAAAGGTAAATTTTAAGTGATTATAAGGAATGGCAAACAGAACAAAGCAGATTACTGAGCAAATAAAACAAAACACACAAACTAAGCTTATTGCACGAAAGAAACAGGTTACAAATAATAATTTCTCACCATAAATGTCATTTTAGGCAGGTTGCAGAGTTTCTGCAGCTCAGAGTTCTAGTTATTTCTCTTTACAGGCTAGACCCCTGTCTCAGCCTGGACTCAGCCCTTGCCTTTCCCCAGCTTAGTTCCTTTGTGTGTTTTCAGCAGTCTTCCTTCTTCGACTGGGAAGCAATGGAGAAGAGCCCTGATTGACTCACTTCCCAGCCTTAAATAGGATTTACATAAGGCAGGAATCCTTTATTTCCACTGAAAACATACCAGCAGTGTCCAAGGTGGTACTCTGTACCAGGTGACATCACATGACCTTGTAGTGTCAAAGCAGCATCCTAGGAAGCTTCTCAGGAAGGTGGGAGATTAAGAAAGAACAATAGAACTTTAAAGATACTAATGGCCCATCCAGGCTGATTGCCTACTGTCTGGTGGGTGTTCCCCCAAGTACACACATAGTTGTAATTGTTACATAGTCAATATTCCTAACTTCAGATACAGAAATGATACATACATATTAGATAAACACATTCAGCATATCATAACCTTTCCAATGATACCTCACATGTCCCACCTTGCATAAAACATCTCAAATATATGAATATGGCATAACAATAATATTTTTATGAAGAATATGAAGGATGTAGCATCACATCCTTGTAATACAAACTCTACTTCAAGTAAACAGGTGGTGCAGATATATTTGGACAGGAATTGGATATACAATTAGAAATACAATATCACTTTACCTTTGAAAACAAGTAGCATGATTAACATCAGGGAATATTTTCTTCTAATACATGCTCATTGCATTGTAGAAAGGAACACTGAAAGGCATTTTCTCTCTCTTCAGCATACCAGAGTTAATATTTTGTAAATGTCACCTCAAAGGAATCCTTCTCTACTCTTCCCCAATTCTTGCCCGGCTTAAATTAAGCACCTACTTTAGTCCTTTGCCTTTAGTCAAGGCCTCGAAATACAAATTTGCACAAAAAATTGTATTCAAGTATTCAAAACATGAAAAATCTTCATTCTCCTCAAGTAGCACTGGTCAGCATTTTTCATTTCATTAGATTTTTTTTCACCATACAAAACATTAGATCTTTATCAAGACATTTTCAGTTTTCGTAAAGCTCTGTTTTCAAGTGCAAGTCACATGATTAATAGAAAGACCATAATATCCCAAGAAGTGATATCTTGCCTATGTGTATTAGGTTGGTGGGCTATTTTCATTCATATCACAAAAGCCACCTTTACAAGTCTCCTTTACTGGGAGTATTAGCATAGAGGACAAACACTCAAGGGGAATGGTGACTGCTTATCCTACTCCTCTCTCTAAATACAGGCAATCCTGCCAAGTCACAATTGATGTATATTGGTGATGATTGCTACCAATACTGTTGCTATAGCTGCTCTTTGCACAAATGAAGAACCATACTATTGCACAAACATTTTTAACTTATTGGGGGTCTAAACTAGACCCCACTGATGTCAATGGGAGCATTTCTTTTGACTTCAATGAGAATTGTGTATTTTTGTTCTTTTAAAAAGATCATATTTCACAATCCTAAAACTACAGACTGAGGTGTGCATCATATCCTAAGATTAATAACTAACTATGAGGAGTTGATGGTCCAAGGCAGAGTAAAGCACTATTAACCGTACTGGTCACTAATTCCCAGGAAATTCCCTCTGCCAGTTTATTTTCCACACTTACTATGGATAATAAGCTATTTAAAGATTACAGACAATATGCTATTTTGGTTTGCCTGGCCTTTTTTCTGTTTGATTGTTTTGCAAGCACCTGGTATGTGGATCATGTTTCACAGAAAGCTGTGTAAAGTACTTCTAGAGCTTTACCACTCCAATGCATTATTCTCTCAGAGGGTTTGAGTTGGTTTATAGCATCTCATTTACCTGCAGTGTACACTGCTAAAGGCACAGAAGGCTCTATAAATGTGCAGTTTTCAGTCTGGGCATTGATGGTTCTGCCACAGGGCCAGCTGGAGTAAAAAGAAAACAGGAAGTAAAATCGCTACCTTCCATCCCAGTCCCAGGCACCATTCATTAATATTAGAGTTTGAGTGACTGGAAGTAAGTGAGGTTGTATTCCCATTCTCCAAAGTCAGGGGCAGCTACTCCAGTGATATGCAGCACAAATCCCACAAGCAGGCATGAAAGCAGTAACAACAAACATGGCAGTAAATAACCCAGCAGAGAAATAGGGGTGCTATCAAAACTAGTCCACTCATAAGCCTATGGACAACCAAGGATGTCTACAACGAGTCATACATAGAAGCTACTAAAAAACTCCTAGTTTTCCTCCATAGCTGCCTTCAGGACCATGCAAAGAAAGGTATCAGGTGTTAATGAATTTGGTCACTGTATGGTTCATCCATTCCAAGTCCTTTTACAAAGTGTTTTCGTTTTTGTCCTTTTACTTGAACAGGAAGGGTTAAGAATTTCGCCCATATACAACAGAGAGGGGCTGTCCCCAGTGCCAGGTACAGTAGAGGTCTCTGCCTGCATTCCCAGCAATAGTGCACAACCATCATGGCATATTAAAGCTCTACGCATAGAAACACCTGATAGACAAGTGTCTGTTCATGTTTTGCAGGGCTTTATCTCACTTGCACTCATTTTTGGATCATCTATTTTGATAAAATTCTCTTTGTTTAAAAAGCAATACTTTTCAATATGCATTTTGCATCTGCATATTCAAAAGCAGTAGATAAACATTAATTCTAGTTAGTGATAATTTCTGCCTTGGGGAAAAAAAAAGATTGACATAATGCCCATAATCAATTCATGGTTTCATGAATTCATACTGATTAATCCCTGTAAAAGGGCCTACTCACCATAGACATGCTTCCTCGCAGCTGGATCTGAGAATTAGCTTTCACCCCATCTTGGGCCCCCGTCTGTCAGTCACTCATGCTGTGGTTCCTCTCTCCCCCCGTGACTCAGGGTACTCTCTCTTCATGACTTGGCCCTCTAGCCAGGTCACAAAACAGTCCCACATTCTAGGGTAAGAAAGTCCCATTGGACAAGCTGTTAGAATGTCATCTCAGGCAATCTTCTGTTCCAACTCTACATCCCGTACCACTTTCTCAGCGGCTGGTAGAGGACTCCAGCTACTAGGACCCAACTACTCTAAGTTCGAGCCTAGGGACACCATGACTAGCAACCTAG
Organism: Caretta caretta; assembly: GCF_965140235.1. Classification (NCBI taxonomy): domain Eukaryota; kingdom Metazoa; phylum Chordata; order Testudines; family Cheloniidae; genus Caretta; species Caretta caretta. The sequence continues at coordinate 68,566,962 of NC_134214.1, read as the reverse complement.
GTCTGCTCAGTCTCAGACTTTGGTTCTGTTTCCCTAGGCTCTTTCCTACCCCACCTCTCTAGCTCTAGATTTACCACTAGAGATTCCTCAGCTCCCCATAATATTTCACCCCTCTAGGCCTTTTGCCAGACTCCCTAGTCCAGCACAGGACCCTAGGGCTTACTCTTCTCCTGGATTCCTCCTTGTTCCTGGCTAACTCCCTTTCCTTCTAATGAGTGATTGCAGACTTGCTTCCTGTGTTCAATTCCTGGTTTTATACTCCTAGTCCAGCTCTTCCCACAGCTGGTCTTCATCTGCAATTAGTGTTGATCAACCCCTGGCTTCCCTCTAAGTGTAGCATCTAAGATTAGTTGGCCCTCCAGGCACTCATAAACCTGCACAGGGCTCATGTGGGGTGGACACCTCATCATAATCCCACATTCCTGCTTGCAGCTAATGTGTGAGAAAGTCTATAACCACTGTACGCATCAAGCACTATGATCCCCTTTCCCTCCCTTGCCTTGGGCTCTTCTAGTACCATCACTCTGCCCTCCAACACCATGCTGTAGATGGAGCTACAGTAATTTAATCTTTATATTCCTGTTGCACATGTTTGACACACTAGCTGACTGTACTAGATGCATCCTTGCAAGAGTTCCAGAAATATAACCACTGTATTGTAACTGAAGCTCACAAGTGTGTTTTTTGTCATAGGAATCTTTGTTTCTGATTTTTCCCTGCGTGAAACTTAGACTTTCCAGAAGGAATTCTAGTAGATAACACATAGAAGCCTCATTGACACTGTATACTGTAAGGCTGATGACTGTCACCATTTGCTTCCTGGGGTGTACTCAATGAATTATAATAAATCAACTCAGGGAAAAAAAGCAAGAACACACATTTCAAAGTGGAAATATGTACTGAAAGGGTCATAGCAGACTAAGTACCCAGTCCTCCCATTTCAATTACATCGTGACAGTTTGATGGGGATATGCTTTGGGCATACTTGAGTGAGCATCCCTATTTATTTCTTTTCAGAGATCAGCAAAGGTTTGCTTGTGGTCATTAAATGGAAGTATTTATTAAGATGACAGGATACCATATGCCAGAGAGATGTACATCTTGATGGCTCTAATGAAGCAACCCTCCCCCTCCCCAGCCATTCAAACAAGCTATCAACTATACTAGCCACTAATAAAAAAAATACTCTACCATCCACAGTTCACATCAAATATTTGAAAACATTTTCTAAGAATAGTGCTCAGCAGGAGAAAAATGAAGACAAACCATTACATCAAAAGAATAGAGATGTAATATATATATATATTTATGCAATTTTATATTTTTAACTGGGAAAGAGAGCCAGATCCAAAATACAGTCAGAAGCACCATGTGAGTCATTTGACTGCTTCTTCATGCTTCAGGTACACGGTGGTTGAATGCATGTGCTGTGATATTGAACATATCAACTACGGGCCATAAACAAAAGCCACTGAAGTCTAAGCGGTTTTTCCTCCACTAACTTCACTGGGAGATGGATGGAGCCCTTGAGTTGAGCATTAATGGCAAAATGACAATTTTTGCCTTTTTTTCCCAAGCATGACTCGTTTGCAAACCAGTACTGATTTCTCTCCGTGCATTCATTATTCCTTAGTACTCACCAGAAAGTTTGTACTAAGAATGTTCAGCCTATGGTTTGTGGTGTAGTAGTAGCCTATGGAGTCAGTGATAGGGGTATTGACTTTCTCCCTGAGCTCGATCATGTGACTGAGGCTGTTTCTTCTTGTGTCAGACATGGAAATCTTTACTAGTGAATCGTAACACAAACAGCAAGTCACATGAGACAATGTCTGCTTCTTAAACAGAAATAGTGCATTTCTGGGACAAATAATCATTTGTATTAAATTCAGGAATTTTTCCAGAATCATGATTCCCCCCCGCCAATGGGAAACAAGCTCACTATGTTTATTTACAAAAATATTCACAAAGTAGTTTGTTATTCAACTACCTTAACTACTCATATACATTCCCTGGATTAGAGAAATGTTGCAACATTTGGATCAAAGATGATAAAAGGATACACTCTTGTGTTTACACAATTTTCTCCCTTGCTGTTTGTGGTGGCTTTACTTTGGTAGGCATTAAGAATCTTGTTTGTCTGGGGGATTTCCAACCACCTCTCTCCCAACACCATACCTTGGAGTTCAACGGATATCTAGAAACACAAACAAAATCCATGCCTAAGATTTTAAAAAATTAACAATGCCTAACTTCGGACACTTTAAAGGAGACTGCTTTTCAGATGGTAGCTGTTCAGTACTTTCTGAAAACCAGGCCCTTTTAAGTGATCTTTTGAGCATCCAAAATTTAGATAGCAAAAGTCAGTAGTCACTTTTGAAAATTGTGGTCTAGGACTCTGGCCTTTGAAAGGCAGAAAGCATAAGTAATCATAGCAGCCCAAAATAATTATCACACAACCAGTTCTCTTCAGAAAATACTTTCTAGAAGTAAGCAACATCCTCCAGAAGCAAGACATCAGACACAGTTTTAAATTGAACCAAGTCCCAAGTATGTAATCCTGAAAATATCAGTAGAAACTCAAAGATAATAACCGGAAGTCGAGAGCTGGCCAAAGTCCCCTGGCTGATTTCAGCTGACACTGAATGGTTAACATGTATGCTTGGATAATCTGAATTGTCTACTGCCTATAAAGGGGTCAAGTTAAAAAGTGACAGTGTTACAGAGATGCTTGATTGATGCAGCTATGGTTGTATTCAATTTAATTTGTTCTTACTGAAAAATGGTCACTGTTGCACTGCAGGAGGAAAAGGTATACCTGAGAGGCTCCTCGGCAGCAAACAAAAAGCAAATACATTTGATTAAGACTGAAAGTAGTTTCCTGTCTGTTACTGACTCTTACTTGCTGAGTTTTGCATTTACACTCAAGCACATAATATCTCATGAGTAAAAATAATTTGTCTGTTTTACTAGCTAATTATGAATGTTGTGTTCCTAGACTCAAGGGAATGTGTTCTGCAATTCCTAACAAGTCATACATTAGAACTATACATGGTTGTAAGAAATTGTGTATTTAAGATTCCATTGTTCTGAGCAAGGTTTTCCGCTTACATAAACAGTCTCGTACTGAAATAGTGAATAAAGGACTAATGCCATCCATGCAAAGTAATCCATAGGTTTTACTCAAAATGTATGATTTGTGTAAGTACTGTCTTGTCAACCTATTCTCTTTCTGCATCAAAGTCCTATCAATCTGGGAATTATCAGTGGACTATATCATACATAATTGTTTATGAGCTCCACTGAATCATAATAATACAATCTTAAAATGAAGCCAGGTGGCCTTAAATGTAGAAGGTAAGAATACAAAACAAAGCTTTAGATAATATGGCTCACATACATAACTACTTCCATCTAAAAATCTCAGGCTGCAATCACCACTTAAACTATTCTTTCACAAGGCCCCTCCTCTGCAGTGGAGTGCAGCAGCTTAACAGCGAACAGTTATGCTAGGTTAGGACAAGTGCTGGAGAACCCCTAAACAAATTGCAACTGCCAGGTTAATTTAGGTAGACCAGATATAAGTACCTAGTGAACACCTGGATAGATGGTCTCTGGAATTCACACCCTTAATGAGTGCCATGGGATCCTTAATGACCACGTTCAGAATTTCAGCACCATCCCTCTTCCTAAATGTGGCACATTAGTACTGTCCTGAGGCATTCATTCAGAAGCAACAGAGTTCCAACTACTTTCTCTCCCACACCACTACCTCTTTGGAGGGCTCATATTTAAGAATGTGCCCAGATTATTCTTTTAGATTTCATTAAGTAAACAAGGTTCAAAAACGTTACCAAGCATGAGCAGGAGCTATTTGAAACCACTTCCTCAGCCATTTCTAGTCAATTATACACAACCCCTTCTAGCACTGGAACATATTTTGTAAAAAAGCAACGATCCATACAGCATTTCATTTTTAATGAAAGATTTGTGCCCCATTGCCTTGAGAAACCTTTGCCCCGCTAGCCTCCTCTTCATGATGTCTGCAAGGGGGCATGAAAGAATCTGAGACTTGCATTAATTTTGAATAATTGAGGCCAATATTGTTAATATCAGAAGTTTGCTTCTCTCTTGGCCACATAACATGAATTAGGATTAACCTCAAACTGATGTTATAGGGATTTAAATTACTACTCCCTTCAAAGGTTGGTAACAGAACAGGTAAAAAAGAACAAAAATATCAGTTATTTTTCATGAGAAATTTTCAAAAATGTTATTTCCCCCAAATTTATAATAAAAATGCACTCAAGGTGCTCTACAATGACATCAAGTTCTTTAGTCCACAATATTGCAGGGTTGAAATGCAGGAAAAATTAACACAAAACCTCCATCCTGCTTTCAGTGAAACTTTTTATCAACCTAAGTTATAAGGTATTTGTGTTTCTTAGAAACTTTTATGCAGACTATGTGGAAGCCTGGAATTTTTGCTCTTAACTCCTTTCTCTACCAGAAAATCAAGCATTAGCAGAAAGTGAGTGCCAAGACTTCCCCTATCTGAATTTAGTTTGACTGAGAAATAATAATCAAGTGTCTAATACTCAGCCAGTTTACAAGCAACCATTCTGACATCCTTATTGTGAAATAGTATTATGGAATCTGTTCTTTTAAATAATAAATAACTTAATAGCCACATTTCAATAAAGTCTACACCTACTCTGATGCCGTTTCTTTGCTTCATGATTTCAGAAATCCTTTATATTCCACCAGCATGTGTAAAATTAATAATGTCTGCTGGGTTTATAATCTTCTTTACAAAGTTTCATAGCCTCTTGTGATTTAAAGCCTGTGATACTATATTAAACCCTATAAAAACAGTGTATAGCATAAAATTATTTTATAAAAGGTCAAACACTGATTTGTGCTGTAATGTGTCATAACAACTGATCTTGTACATGCCACATGACTATTTTTCAAATATTAAAAAAGTGGTAATGAGTTACATTTTAGTATTATACTCAAATGATGTGGCATTGATGACCCATGTCACTTGCACAATACTGTGGTAGCTAGAATCCATAGTTCCCATGTAAAATTATGACCATTATCAGAGCATGCAAAAAGCCGCTGTTGTCAGAGCAGCAGTGATCTGTATGCTCTGTATAACCTGTATGCTCAAAAGGCCTGTTACACTTCCCACCACTTTTGTCTCCTCTCCCTCTTTGAATACTTGTGAAGTGGCTTCCCCCCACGCCCCACCTTCTTGTGAGCTTAGCCATCAGTATAATAAATGTGCTGCTTTCTGCCAAACTCTAGTGTGTCATTAGTCCTCCCTAAGCTTACTAGCTGGCCCAATTCAGGTAACATAACAGGTGGAGAATGCAGGCAGCTTAGTGGAGGATTTGACCCAAGAGTAGGGATCCCCTGTTGCCCCCCAGGTGGTCTCTTGAGTGGGTCCAGCTCGAGCCTGCGTGAAAAAGTGGTAGGCTAGCAACCCACTGCAAGGAAAAAAGGATGCCACTGTTGTGTACCGGTGTAGGGCAAGGGAGAGAATTAGGTGTAAATTCCCTGGTGGCCCCTAATACCTTCTTGAGCGGTCCAGCTTGAGCCTGTGTGAAAAAGTGGCAGGCTAGCAACCCACTGCAGTGAGAAAAGGACGCCGCTGTTAAGTATGCCACTGTGGGCCAAGGGGAAGAAAAAGGCGAAGCAGCCCAAGCGAGAAAACACACCGCCTAGGGGAGCGGCGGCGCTGCCCGGGGTGTTGTTAGAATGGCTCCAAAAGAGAGGGGGCAGACCCCTGGATGCCAGTGGTGGTTCCACCTGGGAGTACAATTCCTGAACTGCTGCTCATGTCGGATAAATATGTACTTATATATGGTCCCAATAAGGCGGTACTGGATTGTGCAGCAGGCTGGCAATGACAAGCTGCAAAGAGTCAGCTCGCCACTGAAATAGATCCACTCAAGGACCGATGTAATGAGCTGGAGAAGGAACGGAATATGTGGAAGGCGCAGGCTCTGACTGCTAGTGCTCAGGCGTCTTCCCTCTCTGTAGCCGCAGTACAGGTGGTGGCAGCAGAGGAGGAGCGGGAGCGGGTGGAAGTAGAGAACACCACTCTGAGCCAGGCAGTTACCTGCCTGAAGGATCTCGTCCTGGAGAGGTCCACCCGGGAGAACAGGGTCTGGGGGGGCTTATTCAGCCCGGGTCACTGCCATTGGGGTGAAAGTCCAGGGGGGTGAGGGACCATACGATGATTGGGACAGGGATATCTGGTATGATCTGGATCCCCCAGATCTGGATGGCCGGACCCCAGACACCACGTTGCGGTGGTCTGGAGTGTGGTCCGAAACTATGGGCCTGTGCCTGCAGCAGGCGGAGCAGCCCCAAGCACCAGTCACACTGTGGCAGAGACTGTGTGGACTCCTGCACAAGCAATAGAGTTAGCAAAAACCCTAGGTGGCATAGATAAAACCCCAGAGGAAAAAGGGGTACACCGTGGACAACTCAAACGAGTAGGGTCTGCCACAGTGGGAGCACTGTGCTAATTTGTTTCTAGGCTTCTATCTTTCAGCCTCCGAACCGGAAGATCTGGAGAGCTAGTACCAGCTGAAGAGTTACAGAAATACCATGGTTATAGAGTCACGACAAAGTCTGTGTTCAGTGTTGCATGTTCTGTGTCCCATGTTCTGTGTCTGTCTCTGGTGGGTGTCCTGTGCTAGCATTGGGCCCAGAGAGAGGGAAAACTACACTAGACAGCGTAAATGCCTTTTTCTCTCTCTACTTTCCCCATCTCCAACCACATTATCAATCACATCTACCTCTGTCCAAAAGACTTTAGTCCCCAATGCATCAGGTTTATTTTTTATTAGGTTCTCTAATAATCATTTTGTTGTTGAGTTCTATTTATACATTTGTATTGTTAGTTACATTTTCTTGTATTGTTGATTCCACTTTCCTCTGTGCACCCAGGTTCTACTTCCCCAAGTCCTGAAGGATAGTTCATGGGCCCCATCTTTCAGGTCTTGGATTTGTCCTCACCCCCACCCCTACTGACCTCTTGAAAACAACTATTAGTAATAGGGAATTGTGCAACATTTTAGCAACTAAATGTTAGTTTAAGTATCAGCAATTTCACCAAGTTCTCTGTTACTACATATCTTCCAAATCAGTTTACCCTTACATGACAACTGTGGTACCCCTACAAATCTTATTTGTTGTGTGTACTTAAGGAGGTCCAGACCGCAGTGACTTTTATTGTTTAATGGCTATTGCAGCAACAGACTTGGGCCTCATTTTGTTTGTTGATGTACCCAATTATTGTGATGGTGATGGTTTTATTGTATTCCCAATTATTATTATTGTGATTGTTTGCATTTGTGTTTATGTTATAGCTGGTGTTTAGTCACTTGTAACGGTTTTAGTTATATTCACCTGGTTATGATTGTTTGGTTTGTTTGCAACAGATCACCTGTGCCCTACAATGACAACAACTACTGTAATGATCATAGATCAAGGGGCAGAGCGTTGTAGGAGCAGCAGTGATCTGTATGTTATGAATAGAGACTGGGAGTGGCTGGGTCATAACACATATTGAATCTATTTCCCCATGTTAAGTATCCTCACACCTTCTTAACTGTCTAAATAGGCCATCTTGATTATCACTACAAAAGTTTTTCTCCTTCTGATAATAGCTCATCTTAATTAATTAGCCTCTTACAGAGTGTATGGCAAATTCCACCTTCTCTTATATCTCTCTTCTTACTATATGTTCCATTCTATGCATCCGATGAAGTGGGCTGTAGCCCACGAAAGCTTATGCTCAAATAAATTGGTTAGTCTCTAAGGTGCCACAAGTACTCCTGTTCTTTTTACGGATACAGGCTAAACACGGCTCCCTCTCTGAAACCTGACGTAGCACACAGATCACTGCTGCTCCTACAGCAGCTGCATAATAAATGGATTACCGAAAAAGAATGTACTGTCACCACTATGGAGGATTCTGCTATTTTCATGAAAACAAAACCAGTCTGACAATTTTAAAAGCCCTGACAGGTTTTGATTCTTTAGATGAACCTGGTTGTTAAAAATGTTTAGAGGGTGTCACAGGTCCACTACTAGGATGCCTCCTCCTAGCCACTCCAGGGATTAGCTCTTTCTAGGCCCAATGCCCCCTTCCACTGCTCATCTGCATGCCCTTCCACCTCTCTGCAACTCAGGGTGTTATCTCTTCGTGACTTGGCCCTCCAGCCAGGTCACTGTAATTCTCTCCTTCTGGGGTATCACAGTCTCACGATACATGCTGTTTCCCTCTGAAATGTCCAGAGAGTGGCTACAGGCTCCCACACTGTAGCCCCTTTTTGTTACCAGCTTCCTGGCTTTACAGTAGCCGCTCTTGTTCCTTCACAGCTAGTTCCATCATCATTTAGGCATTACTTAGGCCCCTCAGCTGTGGTCTATCCAGTTATTTGGCCCTTTGCCAGCTTCACTGACCCTTTCTAGGCTACTGTGGGGTGAACCCCCCAGATCAGAAAAGACTACAAACAAAGAGCCAAAATCAGGGCTTAGGCACTTTGAATGTGGACCTGGGTAGACATTAGTTCATCAAGGGACTGAGCCAAAGTTCACTGAAGTCAATGGAAAGACTTCTGTTGACTAGTCCTTAGGCTTTGGAACCAGGTCCAATAAGTAGCTTTGCACTCTACTCGAATTGGGATCAGTGGGAACCCCAGGCAAAACCCCATTACCAGCAAGCAGAATGGATGTCCCACATCTGGAAAGTATAGTGCACACTGAAAAATCACCGTACCTAGAGAGCCATTTTACAGACATTAAATTAAATGTTAAGACCCCACAAGTCCTGTAGAATGTAAAGGTGATGAGAAGTCAAGACTGGAGCACTGAAGGCCCTTGCTGAGGGCATTTCATTTGGGTACTTAAGAGTTGAAGGAGATGATACTGTTCTGGTATGAGCCTATGTGCAGCCAGAGTCCTTGTTTTAGCCCAAATATTATACTTGGAGCTCATTAATTTTATAGTATGATATTTATTGTCACACTCATACCACTGCCTCATCTCATTAATTTGATCCACTGCTGAATATAGGCGCTACTTAACATTGCAATATTTTATCATTAACTGTCAATCACAGATTTAGCAGAGTTCGATCACTATCATGATCAAGCAAGCCACTAAGGGAGCTGGGAAGGAGGATGACGTTTTCCCTTAGATGTGAACAGAATGTCAGGGCAATCCTGAATGAACCACTGATCTAGGCTTGATCAATTTTTACATGCCCTTACCCCCCCCCCCCCAGCAGCAGTGACAATTTCTCTGTAGAGGATGACTCTTGCTCTCTTCTTTGGGGAGGAAGGAGGACTTGCCACAACGTAATCAGAAGAGCTTCACAGTTTGGATGAAAGTTTGTGAAGCTCACACCACCACTCCCGGGTACAAAATGTTGCAGGAACCCTCTGGACAGTGCTCCACAGCAGTCATAGCAGGGGTGACCCCGGGAGGTACAGAGGTGTGTTTAATAATATTGAGATGCCTAGAAAAAAATAAATAGACATTAATGTAGATTATTCTTTACCTTACCTATAGTTTTTGCCACCGTACTTAATACTGTAGCATTCTTCTCATACACCGTGATAACAAAGATTGTGCATGAACAGCCATATTTTGTGCTGCCCTTATCTTAAGTCACAATATACAGCATTTTGCTCCATTTTGCATTTCAATGACTTAATAAATTTTTAGTATAAAATATTCTAATCGGTCAAAAAAATGTAATTTTGATTTCAGTGTAATTTAAGAGTCTCTAGAAAGCATTATGTCCAGTGTCGGCATGCTCATTTGTATTTCCTACGAGTACAATGTGTGGCTCGAAGGCTTCTCTCTCTCTCTCACCAGTAGAAGTCGGTCCAATAAAAGATATTACCTCACCTACCTTGCAATCCTATGATTATAAGGCAGATTGCCTTGGATGCAAGAAAGTTTACAAAGAGCTTTGTCCCCTCAGACTGTCAGAACAGTGTGAGTCTTTGCACACAGGGCCTGAGGCAAAGATCATTCTGGACAATGCAAGTCTCTCTTGAACTTGGTGCACTCTGGGCCTGGCCACTAAGGAGCAGAAGGCTTCTGCCAGAGGAAAGAGTACCCTGCAGCCTCTGGACCCACAGATTTTTGAGAGCTGTTGAGTCTGGCTGAGAATAATATAGTATATTGATTTCTAGAGCTGCTCCAATTTATCTTTGCCATTTATGATGCCGTAACTATAACCACACAAGATCCACCAAGGAATGAGAAATTCTCCCTGGACAGAACTAATTTCCCTTAACATTTTTAGAGAGGTTAATATCAGAAAGAAAGAAAGTTAAAATCGTATAAGAAGCCTACTATAAGTATAGATACTCTGTGAAACTAAACCAAAGCAAAAAACGGATTGCATAGAACAAAATGTGAAAAAACCCACAAAACATCTTGCATGGGTCATAAAGCTGAAATTAGCATCCTTGATAAGTACAACAGGCATTTTAAAAAGCCCATATGAGCAACAAAATGGAGGGTAGGCATTTTAGATCAACTGTCTTATGGAAAGAACAGTCAACTTTAAAGAAATAAGGAAGAATCATCCTAAATATTAAGTGTCACCTCTGGCCTGGGCAGAAGTGACAAGGAAGAACTTTAGTAAATCTCCAACTTCATTGGAACAAGAGTTTGAATGAACCAAGTCTGAGTGATGTGCTGCTTAGTCAGGCTGTAAACCTAGCAGCGGATAGTGAATTTATTCCAGCTAATAATGTTTTAATGGGTCAATTAAAATTAGAAAAACAAGGAAAAGACATCTTAGGGAAACATGCATAGATTCTCCCATAAATGATTTAATCACAGAAAAACAACTTTCATGGGACTGTCAACTTCATCTGCATCTGTATTTGTTTTTTAAGAGTCTGTTTAGATAACCAATGGCAACTTCTTAAAGACCAAACCAAAAAGACGATACGTAAAAATTATAAACCCTTTTATGGAAGAAATTTTACAATATTGTATGTGTAGTTCCATATTTGTAAAACCAAGACTTCCTCCTTAGCTTTTGCTGGTCATATCTATTTAACCCTGAAGCAATTACTCACCTGTTTGAAAGTTAAACACATGCTTACGTGCTTTGCTGGATCAGGAACATAGATTGTACTCTTTTTTAGGTCACAAACTGCTTTACTGTGTGAGTGTACAGGGAGTCCTCAGACTTATGATACAACGCAATTCTGAGGAACGAATTGTAAGTCGAAACAGCTTTTCCCATAGGAATCAATGATATAAAGGGGGGATTGGTTCCTGAACCAAGGCTTGATGCACTATTTTCACCACAATAACCCAGATTTTTGTACTAAATGAATTATAGATGACTAATGTAGCAACATCATTGTATTTATTTGGTAAACAGCATTCAAACAAACATATAAAATCACATATGCTTTGACTTTCCGGAACTTTCTAAGGGTTCTTGGCTGGGGGCTTCTCTGAAGTCTGGGCTGCAGGTTTCTCTGGAGTCTTCACAGAATGCCAGCAACACAGGCTGGGCGGGCAGACAGCCAGGGAGGCAGGCAGCAAGACAGGCGGCTGCTCAGAATGCCAGCAACATACTACACAGAATTTCTTGCTTTTTACAGAGTTGCTTATAAATAACATTGTGGTTGCATTATAATGAATGGAGCAGGGAGGGGAGCCCCCTGCAGTCACTTGTCTGATTGGCTTCCACAGCTAGGGTAGCTTGTTGTTGGGTAGCTTTGCCGCTTGTGGGTTTTTTGGGCTCCTGGCCCCAGGCTCAGCCAATCAGAAAGCTTGAAGAGTGAAATCAGTGATTGGCTGAGGCTCAGCATGTGATGTGTGCGCTGTTCTCCAGGCTGGCTTTTGTCATAAGGGTGAAACAAGCATTGTAGGGGTGAAACGGGCAGTCAATTGAAAAGTGTCATAAGTGGTGTCCAATGTAAGTTGGGCATCGTGAGTCTGAGGACTCCCTGTACAATGTCTGTCATGTTGGGGTCCAATCTTGGCTTAGACTACTAGATGCTACTGTAATACACAATGAACAACAACTACCTGTAGTGACCAACAAACTCTACCTTTGGGTTTTAAAGTAGTTGGGTTTACTTATTTTTTTGCTTTGCTGTATTTTCTGGCTTTGGCCATGTTAAGATGTGGAAGCAACCAAGGGCAGCAAGAAAACCTGATCTCACGGACAACCAGAGCAAGCCTAGGAACAACTAGAAACCTTAGAGGAATCTTATGAGACTTCAGCCTTCCAGTCCTGCTTTTGTGATATTTCTACAACAAAGACATGCTGCATAAAACTTACAGAGCAAAATATTTGCAGGCATGGAGTTATGAGGTACTACAAGAGGTCAATGCCCACAATAAAAGGCATGTATTTCAACTCTACAGTTTTGATCTCTGAAAGTAAAAGCACTCACAAAGCTATGACTATGGAACTTGCAAGTTTCCATTTAACTCAGAAGGGATGCATGCAACTGTTCTGTCCCTGTTTTCCACATTTCAAAAGCTAATTGTACATAACGTAAATTGTCAACAGTATAGAAAGCTTTTAAATTTTAATTTTTAAAACAGAACGGTGATTACTAATCTATGTAGTTATTGCTTCTTTTGCAATTGACTGAAAATGTATTATAAATGTTATGAAACTAGCATAACATTTATAATACATAAAAAGATGCTTACAGTGTTTCAAAAGTTACACCCAATTCCCTGAAAAATATTTTCATGGTAGACCATAGATCTTCGACTCAAGCACATGGTATTCCACCTATCAAGACTCTTAAGAAAATTGTTAATATAAAATGTATCATTTATTTAAGTAGCTCTTACCAGACCATAGTGCTATGTATCAGCTTTCCAGAATTACAACATTGTAACTCTCCCAGCAGTAAAAGCCGGATATTGCCGGAGTGTGCCCTGTAAATAGTTCATGCTTAATTAATTCCCTGTAATTTTTGTTTCCCTGAAGAACAACTCAGAAGAACATTCCTTTAAGAGAGAAGAGTTTTAATTTAGGAACTCATGCAAGTTCTCTTCTAATTCTTGTGCAAACCAATTATCTCAGCAACTGGTATCTTGAACACCACACGGTAGCATGAAATATCATTTTTCTAAAGTTTTAATGTAATAAAGACAGACTTCCTGGAATTTACAAAAAAGAAAAAAAGATCTACAATAGGCCTATCAACAGTGTTCATTGCCTCACCAAGTTCAGTTTTATACATCATGACTTCACTTTGCAGTAAAAGCAAAAAGTGGTTTTTTACTGGCTGTTCGTGTCACTTTGCAATGGCGTTTTCTGAGCGGTGTGCTAAAGTGGATAGATTCTTTCCATCACTAGTTGTGGTCCAGGGAATATAGAATTTGAGTTTTTACTACATACGTAGTACGTTCCAGTGGCAGCCTACAAAAGGAGCTAGTGCTCAGTGCACTTCCAATCTGGCTGGTCCCATGCTCCCCAGTTAGATGGGGAGGGCTGAGCCCCTTTAAACATCCCTCATTACCTTCTACTTCCAGAGACTCCACTGGTACATTTGGATGGCTAAAGCAACCTCTGAACTTGGCTCTTGTGGTCTGAGATGTGCTTTAATATCTGGAGTACACGATGTTTCAAAGGGCAAAGGTAGATTGCTCAGTATATTTTCCTGGAATGTGGGAGCAAAAGCTCCCGGTGCAGGGAGTGTACGTATTCTCCATCTACCACCCTTGTTGGAGAGATGCCCTCCCTTGATGAGGGTTATGAAGCTCTTGTGGAGGAGGCAGAGCAGCTTCTTCTAAAATTTTTGTACAAATCAAAATAATATCTAGAGGGCCAAGTCCTGTAGTCTTCATTTGGACCAAACTCCATTATGGAGTCAGTGGGAATTGTGTTTGTGTTTGAAGTATAGGATTTGGGCAAACAGAAGATGACAACATGAACACATTTAAAATCAATGGCAGTTTTGCTATGGACACCTCTAAGAGCAGGAGTTAGCTCCTTATGAGCACAGCAGGGCTGAACTGTGATTTGGACTAAGGATTCCCAATTTCACCCTTACTCAGGCTATTTGGGACTGAGCATGCACAAGCATTAGCAGAGATGGTAGATAGGGAGGCAAAAGTTGAGCAAGGGAATGCCTGGAATTTTAGCTCCATTCCTATTAGCTGGCCAACACAGCTGAGTCAGCTGCTAAAGCAGGCTGTAAACTGCACCATCCCCAAAGACATTATGTTGCAAACAAACAGTCTCCAAATCACAGTGTATCCCAGGGCTGGTGTGCCGCTATTTATGAACCATCCTTCGTACAAGGCTATGTGTAAGTCCATCTAGCTCTGAGTGAAGCATGTCACCTGTTCCTTTACAATCACTACACTACTTACAACCAGCCAATTACTTTGTAGAGCACTTTGGCACATAATTATGACAGATGCTCTGTAAAATCAAATATGATTTTATGCACTGGATATTAGCAATAATATCAGTCACAGAGAATATAATGGAGTAGAAATTTCACTCATTTTTATTAATGAACAATCCATTTTGCTTGGTCAGATAGCAGACTTATTGATTTGCCACTAGCCTTCCTGGCAAGATAAATTGTTTTTAACTGAAATGAACCTTAGGAAGACTGTTTTAATTTGTTGATTATGCAATTGACGAGGGAAGATCAAAACAGCTTAGCTAGCCTATTGTTGGTTAGAGAAGTAAATATACCTCTTAAGTTTATGTTTTGTTTTTGGTTGTTCAAAATTTAGCAATAATAAAAGTTAAGAAGGAATTTTTAACAGCAAAATACACGCGCACACACACAGATAGGCCATATCATCATCTGACTTTAGTCAGAGTAGCTTGATTGACTTCAGAGCTACGTAATTTTACACCATATTAGGATTGACTGGTACAGAGCCTGATCTATGCTCCAGCCCATCACCAGTCTCCAGGCCCCAAGAAACCACACAGTTCCTCAGCGGCAGGCCCACGGCCTTTGGCACAGTGTCCAGTCTCTCCTCATGGCTCCCTGCAGTGAATCTAGCCAAGCTAGAGTCCTGAAGGAAGTTTGTACTGTAGCCCTTGTACTGTGTGCAATGCTCTCAGCGAGTATTTACAGTGACACAGGCAGCCTTTTTAAAACAAGGTAACCATTTATTGTTCATCTGGTATACAGAATCTGGAAGTCCTTAGGTTAGCACAGAGAAACAAAAGTTATAGTCCATTCTGGTTAGCACAGAGCCCCAGCCAAGTTGTACTGAACCTCATGTTCAGGCTCTCTCTCTATCCCCCAAAGTCTGGCCTCCAGGTCAATTTCCAGGTGAGAGCCCCAGTGCCTTCCAAAAGCCAACACTTTGGCTTCCACTCCTTTGTTCTTGAGCTGGGGTCTATGCCAGCTTTCCTACTCAGAGATGAGGAAATCCATCTTCCTCTGGGTTGTTAACTGATAGGTGTCAATATCCTGGTGACTGGCTTTTCCATTGTTGTCTTAGATTTTCCATTGATATGGAGCCAACCTCAGCCAGTCCTTGTATTCTGTGACCCATTCAGGCTCAGACAGCTAGGCAACACACATCCACCTCTTGCTCTGAGCCTGTCCTCAGAGCAAACTTAGTCCTTTTCCTCCATCCCAGGTAGCCATGCAAAAAGTAGGGGAAACTGAGACACACATAGGATTCAAAGATGCTACAGAAAATGTCCACTTCTTCACAGTGGCCTAAAATTTTCACCTCTTTAAAAAAAAATTTTCACGTTATTGAAGTCAGAGCAGTATTTGAACTTCAGAGTTGAGACGCAAAATGCCCTCAATTTTAAGATTAAATGAGCTCACATGAAATGAGCAAACAGGAATACTACTACCCACACATCCTTCACATTTTCAGAAAAAAATGCAAGCCTGGATTTTCATTTTTAAATTAGGACCTGATCCTACAAAGACTTATGCATATGAATAACTTTGTGAACAGGAACATTCCCATTGAACATAATGGGATGCACATGCATAAAGTTGCTGATGTGCATAAGTCTTTGCAGGAGAGGTTGTGATTACGGCTTTGCAAAAAAGTAGTTTTGTTTTATGAGTTTCTTTTCAATTTAGCAGTAAGTTATGCTAGAAGGGCGAGTTTCTAGTCAACTCAGGCTTTGATAAAAGTTTTGCTAACCATGAACAATTTAGGGGAAACTTGGGCTTAAGCTTCAGGAGAGGGGTGTTTTTAAATTGCTACAAGCATTTTGCACAGGCCTAGCTCCAAACTCGTAAACAAAACATGAATCAAAATTGTAAGAAATTGCCTAAACTTATATTTATATTGACCTTCAAGTGACAGAAAGCCCTAGTCAAAATTTGCAAAGATAGTAGCCTAAATGTTAAGAATTTAAGTAAGGTAGATTTTCAGAAATACTGAGTACTCAACAGCTCCCCTTTGACTTCAGTGAGAGCTGCCAAAACCTCTGAAAATCTGCTTCATTATTTCAGCTCTGAAATATGGATTTCAGTACCTGATTTTAGGCTCCTCGCTTGGAAAGTCTTCGCCTAGTGCCCATACTTCTGGAGCTCTGGTAGTTCATTCTGCAACTAGTAGATCAGTCCTTTCTTCCTATCTAGTTCAACTGCTCCAGGGAAAAATTCTTCTGCCCATTCTCCCCTGTCTGACAGCAAACTGTAGGGGGAAAAAAAGCTCTCTGCTGTTAAAATGTTGGGCAATAGGACTGGATAGTGAATCCCCCATAATAATTTAGTTGTTTTACAAATTAGAAAAGCCGTTAACATATGTGCTTGGGGTGGTAATTAGAGCTCTGCAAATAACTGATTTTTAATTTTGCTGGCGGTCACGAAATTTTAGGAAAAAAACTCCTCTTTGTTGCACGTGGTAAAGGAAGCTGTATCCCTCACTTCACAGCAGTGTGATTATGTATTAGCATATTCAGACCTGAGCTAAACAGATCTGGCTTTCAGTTTTTGGTTGTAAAAGTAACAGTTAAATAACTAAATTAACGTTACAATGCATATGAAATATTTAGTACTGAGGAATCTAAATGGGGAGAAATCCCATATGTTGGTCAGTATACCGAGTGTTAATATGCTCAATGCAACAACTTTCCTTTACATCCCAGGGAGCCTACCTTAGTTTACCTTAGTTGTGCGCTCAGCTGTAAAAAGTGAGTGTAAGTTTTGTGGGGAAGTACAGACTAATGAACAGAAGCTACCTCTACACTGGCTGACTGAAAGAAGGGAAAGGAGTGAGTTTCACCATCATGGCTGCCCCTCTCTTGAGACCCTGGACCTTCTTTTTCCATCCTAATCCTGAGAGGTATCTTGACCAGACGACATCACCAGCTCCAGCTAAACCCCAAATTCCACCTGCAAGGTGAGACTGTCTCCTTCTCACACTCACAGAAGGTGTCCTTTTCGTTCCCTACCTTTTTTTCTTTTCTCTCTCTTTTTGCCTTGTTTAATAGGAGGCTGTCTTAGCCAGCCAAGACTGTATATTTAGCAACACCGTTGGGAGCCTGTGACCAAAGAGGCAGCTAAAATATAGTGACTTAAATGGCTTGATACTGGTACCAGCTTGCTAGGTCTCAGAGTGGCTGGTAAGACCATGTGCCATGCCTGTGTTTTTCAGCAATGAGGATGCAAGTGAAAGTCAACACCAGAGATGGAAGCTGCATTTTCTATCCTTGCTGTTCTTTTCTCTCCCCCTTTGTGTGCATTTGTCTTGTTTTGTCTTCTGGGAAACAAGATCAGACTTGAACAGCAGCAACAATGACTGCTGCAGCCCCTTTCAACTAACTTCTTTTTTCCCCAAAAAGCACAGTTATCTTTGATACAATCTAAGGGACTTCAAACAAGGCTTTCTTTCCCCCCTTCTAAAACCTCTCTCCAGCTAAAGGGAAAGGGAACACAGGAGGTTGTTAAAATGAAAGCCTTATTTAACACTTTACATTTCGAATGCTTTAGCTAATTTTCCTTCTTTTCTGTATCTTTAATACAAGATTAAAAGGATGTTTAATGGTGTGTTTGCCAGGATACTAAGCAGCCTGAGGTCTCTGTATACCAATCCCCAAACCTTATTTAAAACTGTTTAATGTTGAACAGCGACTGTATTATGTTAACACCTTTGACTCTTTGGGCACATTTATTCCTTCTAAATTAATATAAGAGGACTGGACAGCTCCAGTGAATGGTAAAGGATACATTATGTCCAGGATACATTATGTCCTGGACACACCAAAGACTAGATTTGTAAAGACCAAAGGCAGGTTAAGAACAAATGGTTATTCAATGGCTTATGTAAATACAGGCAGATAATGTTAGTCCAGTTCTTAGTGATCCAACTCAGCCCAGGATGACTGGAAGTCATTACCATCTGCCAGCTATTTGGTGGTTTCAGTTCAGTTTAGTTAACAGGTCTCCAGACCCCATGACATCCACAATTACCACTTCTGTTAGCATTCTCAATAAACAGCTCTAGGAAGAACTTTACAGAACATGGAGACTCACTTCTGCAATTCAGGGTCAGTGAGGATTGTTAGAGCAGCATGAGAAGCTTGTACTGATACAGCCTATGTTTTATTTTTTCCACCAATAGAGATTACTTTGGTTTATAAGGCTGTCTATTCAGCATCCTTAATTCACACAAAAATGCACTTTTAAAAATAACATTCCCTATTCATTTTGCCAGGAATATCAGCTTCCAGTGGGAATACTTTCTTGGCCTTTACAGAAAATTTTACACCATTGCATTAATTGGAATTATCTGAAGTACATAATGATGCGCAGAATTTATATTATCACCATCATCCCCTCAAGTGGGGAGACTTTCCCAGTTACAACACCCCCATTTCGAAGGCATTGTCAAGATTTATAGTGGATTTTTCAAATGTATCTGAAATTTATTCTTGATCAGTGCCACATTTTCATGGCTCCAGTTTTATTGCCAGCAGTGGATATGCTGAAGTCACCAGTGCCAAGGATTTAATAGCTTGTCAGTTAGGCTTGAAAGCAATTTATCTTCTTTTGGCCATTTCTTAATTTCTTCCTCTATTTTCTGCCTTAACTGAGAAACATTAATTTTCTGTAATCAATTGTAAAGAAATCCTTGCCTGTGCAAGTCATGTTAATAAAAGAGCTGGAATGGAAAGACACTATTGTTGTCAAAGCAATATTTTCAAAACCTTTTGGACATGAAGACCAATATCTATGAAGATTTATGCCTTGGTTACACTTGATTTTCATGTTAAATAAGCTTTGAAGTCATTCTGCATACATCACCCATACACAGAACTGATTTTCATCAAAATGGGGAAATGATTGCCTGCGATGGCAATGGCCCAGTGCAATATTTCCTGATCTCTAAAGGGGGAAGCTTTGACAAGTCAACAATGCACTGCTCATGGAAAGTGACTACTGCCATCATAAAATAATTATAATGGACTAAAAAGTAACACACCCACAGTATATTGAGCATGAGTATATCTGCTATTGCTTTATGAAATATATCTGCAATGTTTTCAATTTTGATTTTACAGAAAATTACAGAAATAAATATGTCATTAAAACATACTTCTGAGTCAGGAAGAGGTTTTAGTACAATACCTCATTGCCAAGCAAACGTTAATGACTAAATTGCTCTTCAGAAAGGAGTAGAAATAGCACAAGGTAAGTCTCAGATCACTTAACAGCAGTGGACATGTGATGTGTGCCGGTTACATACAACAGATCGCATATATCAGTGGATTTTGGCCTATGCATACCATGAACAAACAGACTTTTTCAGCCCTGTGTAACATTTCTGACAGACGTTTTTATCTAAATCTTTATTCAAACCCACTGTGGGATAATTCTGCCAAGAGACTGGAATATACATTTCTTTGTAATCAACACTGTTCAGAAGATGCTCCTGTCTAGCCACACAGAGCATTTTCTCAGCAATGATATAAACCCAAAACAGGTTAATATTGATGGATCAGGTCCTTGAAATATATATATTTTAGGGAAGAAATATTTAGAAAATAGAAAAACCTAATATAGATTGCTTGTCAATTATTCACCATCACTGTGTTAATTGACTGTTATATTATTATTGGGACTTTTTTCCTTCTGCAGTTAGGCTCTTACCAAATTCTTTTGGTCCTCTGTAGAGCATCTCTGGAAATGCATCTTTTCCTCTCTATCCCCAGTGCTATGATATCTTGCCTTCACTATTACAGCTTCCACCTGACTACTGCATTTTCACTTTGCACCCCTCCAAACCATTCAAATTTCTGATGCTTTTAAAAGCTGCCTCTCTTAGCTCTTAGACTTAGTCTTTTCCTCTCTTTGAATCCCTTCTCTGGCTTTGAGATCTGCTTCAAGCTTCTTGTCATCCCGTTCAGAGCTCTGCATAGTTCACACCCCACTCGTGGCCTTCATTCACCCCAAACATCTTTTAATTGCTCTGGCCTGGATTTCAACTAAGTATGTGTTGGATAAGTATGTGTATGGAAAAGGAGTGCTTTCTCCTCCTTAGCATGTGACTGAAAGCTTCATTAAGATTTCTGGAAACCATGCAACAATTGAAATAGAGAACTCAGGTCAGCAAACTGACTATTAGGCTAAGTAGAAGACAAATCCATAAATGTACAATTCATTATTAGAATGGTATATGCAATGTAAATATGCTTTTGTGAAGGTCTAAATGTTAACTATGTTGTATCTATCAGTGCTCTTACTGTAATGAGCTGGTGCCCTTTGAATATGCTCCTTGTTACATTTTTCCTTGTTATTGGCGTTTAAGGCGTAACATATTATTAGTTGATCTGTTAATGTAAGAAGAACATTGGGGCTAATTACATGAAAAATGGTAACTCTCTGGAAAATAAGATACTAAAGTCAGCAACTGTTCATTTCACACTCCCAGCACATTCCAGGTTGGCATCTCTTGAGGAGCAATTAGCTTTGTTAGGGCAACTGAATTCAAAACACAGAGATATGTCATTTCCTCTACATTAAGAATCATAATTAATAAAGTATAACAAGTTGTCACAAACTTATCCAATTACTGAAACATTCCTTTTCTCTGAAAGCTCAGGGTAAGGTTTTCACAACATTAAGGTAGTAGAAGAAAATATTATATTGTCTCTTAAAAGGGAAGCAAAAAATTGCATCTCTGGTTTGGTTTTATAGGTATGTAATTACAGTTACAATAATACTAATACAAGATTAAAAACAGGCTGGGACTAAAGCTTTATATTATATTCTGCCTTCAAAAAGCACATTAATAGTAATGACAAGTATGACAACAAATTGTCTTTGTCACACTACATCATTAACAAGCTATGCACTGTAATTATAATATAGCAATACTTCTCACCACAGGAAACTTCCTGTAAAAATTTGTTTCAGAGTAACAGCCGTGTTAGTCTGTATTCGCAAAAAGAAAAGGAATACTTGTGGCACCTTAGAGACTAACCAATTTATTTGAGCATGAGCTTTCGTGAGCTACAGCTCACTTCATCGGATTGATTATTTTTGGTAGGTATTTATGAAAAGTGAAATTACTTAGAGGCCCAAATACTGCCAGGAATACCCACCACCATGGTACCTGGGTGCTGATTATTAACCATCCCCGATGTTGTCTATACCTTCTTATACAACAATGCTGTTTACAGAGAGAATAGCGTAGATTTCCAAGACATACAAGCCAGTTCAGCACTTAAGTCAACTGAAGAAATTAATACTGGAACATCAACAACCCGGTTTAAAATTGTAAAATGAGAATTCCTTCACAGTAAGAAAAGATGTCTGCAAAAAAACTTTCCACCACAAAATCTGAAGGAGTCTGTTTTCCAGCATGAATGACAATAAAAAAGCAGTTGGGTTTCTTGCCAACTTTTCACAGGTTCTGATAAAACCTCTCTTTCTCAGAATAGGTATGATTCTTTAAGGTGTAGTTTTCTTACTTATTTGGGTTTTCACACAGGTTCACGACCAAAAAAAAAAAATAATAAAAAAAAATAAGTCACAGGGTACAAGGAGGGCTTAATTATATAACTGGCAGGCAGGAGCCCAGGACAGTAATCCCAGGACTGTTGCAGTGTGAGTGATTTGGGGTAAGACAATTAAGATGCTGAACTTCTATTTTCCATCTGTACAAAGGGGGAAAAAAAAAACCCACCTCACCTACATCACAGAAGTATTGTGAGACATATAGTGGTTACACTTGTGTTTCTAAATCTGTGGAAGCTTTTGCTGTTTTTTTCTGGTGTTCCCCTCCACCACACAGAAATGATTATATCTTCCAATCCTGCAGGAATAAAAAAATTACTAAAGCTAATCTTAAAAAATTATGTAGTACACAGGTTAAAGAAAAGAGTGTTTGTACATTTAGGTATAATGCTTAGATTATCCACAAAGTTTGTTTTAAAAGTCCTAAAGTACATATGGTGCATAAATCAGCAATAACCCAACTTTAGGTGAATAAATTTAATAATATGGTTTAGATATTTGCATCCAAGTATTTGGGTTATATCACTCATAAAAAGTTGTACAGAGAGCTGGTTGTGGAAAGCAAAATATATCAACAAGTGAAGATTGTCCTTCAGTAGTTAAGAATTTAGGGTAGGTTGTCCATTGGAAAATACAATCCACCAGGGAAGTATTTCAGTTACTTTCTGATTTCACATCTCATCAGCACTCCAGCTCATCTCTCCTGGTATTGTCAATGTCTGGTGATGTGTTCTATGTAGATGTCCCTCGACCACCTGATAGTGTTCAACATCTTGCGTTGCTGCATCAGCCAAGTGTAGCACTGACTGATTTTGCATTCTCATGAAGTGCTTCTAGGTCTCTAGCTGGCTGAATATTCCACTTGGCACCATGATGCCATTACAGGTAGGCATTTCAAAGGCGGTGGCTATTTACTTGAGCTTTCAATCCAGTATCCAAAAAAACCCAAAACCCATAATATTTAATTATATTGTGTGGTCATCTTCAAACAGAACCAGTAGGCCAGCAGGGCATAGAGGCAAAATGAGAATTGTTATTTTCTTTTTCACTTTTGAAAATAATTCCATTATCATCAAGTCAATTTCTTAGTGGAGATTTTCTGCTAGGTTACACACAAACACAGCAGCAAAGATCAAGTTAGTTGTCCTTCCTCACCATGTCTGGGATAGATGCTAAATACAAGTAACAATGTCTGATAAGCGATTAAAGACGCTAAGTATCACAGGTGACACCTCTTATAGAAATCCAAGTCCCTGATCTGCAATAAACCATGCAAAAAGTCATGTTGGCAAACCACTATACCAGCACAGTCTTAGTAAAGTTAGTGAGCTCTTTGCATAACTGAGGTTTACATGCAATCTACATAAAGAGGCAGTGTGACATTGCCCTGGGTACATCTGGATTGCTGAACAGCTGTGTCCCTTCAGTTCTCCAAACTGGGGTGCCTCTTACACTACTTTGCTGTAAGAACATCCACTCCTGGTGTGTTCACAGACAGCCTCTTGCATGTAAAATCACTCCCAGCTAAACACTATTGAGTACTACTAGTTAGCCACTCACAAATTAAACTGCAGAACAACACCAGCAGTCCCAGACTTTCCCCCAGAAATGTGCATCTTGTACTGCTTAAAACCCTCCTGAACAATACCAGCCCCTAGAAAAGCCCTCATTCCTTCAAAGGAAAATTATATGGACCAACCCAAATGGAGTTTTCCCACACACTGGCTAAAATAAAACAATAAGAAAAATGTATTCACTACAGAAATATAGATTTTAAGTGATTACAAGTAATGATGCGTAAAAGTCAGGATTGGTTACAAGACAAATAAAAGAGTAAAACACAAGTGAATACCTAATTTAACAAGCTAAGCGAACTTTAAAGCAAAAAGGTTTTGTCTCACAATATGTTTACAGTAGTCTTTACTGGCTGAAAAGCCTTCCAGCCAGGACCACCCCTTCCTCAGTTCAGTCTTTCAAGCATTGTAGCTGCCGTGAGTAGAGATGCAGGGAGAGAGAATTGATTTGAAGGCCACTATCTCTCATTCTTATACCACTCTCCCAGCTGGGGTACAGGCCACAAGTAGTCTCTTGTGGACCTGAGGTCTAAGCTCTCCCTGTGATGGAATGTAAATTTCTTATTCACACCTTCCCTCTGCGGGAGAATGGCCACTTAAGCAGGTGATAGTTTTTTAACACCTGTCTGGGTGCTTGTCTGTCCTTTGTTCCTGAGAAACTGGTTTGGGCCTGGTTTTCTTAATCTTGGAGCATGTATAACAATGTTAAACAGTAGATTCTTGTAACTTTACATACAAAGTTGTCTCACACATATTACCAGGACAAGAATATTCAGCAGATTCTGACATTTTAAAATAATACCTCAAAAGGCATACTTTTGTACAAAATTTATTATGGTTTTGTAAAAGTGGTGAACCTAATGGTATAGACTGTCACAGGCAGCATTAAGGGTCTGCAACCAGACCTAAAGTGACCGGATGCAGAAGCAGCATAGTTTTTCAACACTGACCATCTTCCAGCCAGAAATTCTACTGCTAGACGTTAGAACTGAAGCTCTCATCAGAGGAATAGGTGGTCAAATGCCAGATGTGTTTGCCAAAACTGGCGCCCATACAGCTGGTCTGGTTTTCTACTTACTACTTGTCTCACACACACGCACACACACACACTCACAAAGCTGAATTGTTGAAACCTAAAGTGAGCCAAGTTTTGATGAACCTCTCAATCTGAAACTCTGGGGGAGGGACGGACCCACAGTTGCTGAAACATCTAATTTAAATATTTTTGAACTGGAACGTTTTATTCTTTCAAGTCAAATTTTCATTTTGAGACATTAGTAACTGTAGACTAAAAAAGACCTTTCTTTCTCTCCCCGCCCCGAGTTCTGGTTTGAGAACATTTCAACTTTTTGATCTGATTTAGGGCAAGAGCTTCTTTTTTTTAAAATATATCTATCTATCTCAAAACATTTTTGTGGGATGGGAAAACTGTTTCTTACCCAGCTGTAGCAACAGTTCTGTGCCAGCTACAGAAAGATAGTTTGAAGTTGATGAGAGTGACATGGGTAATACTGAACAGGGGAATGTATTGCATCAGGATCCAATCTAGCGCTCATTCAAGTCAACTGAAAGGCTCCCAACTGACTTGAATGGATGCTGGATCAGGCTCATTAGACTAAGAAAGTATTTCTGCCAAGGAAGTAGGTGCTGGCAGTCTGCTTTACTAGTTAAGACTCTGCTTGCTATAGTGTACACATACATAGTGAGAATTTAATGACTCTCTATGGTCCTCATCACCATATATAAGTAGATAGAATGGAAAGCAGGTAACTTCGTGGCAATGACAATGTTTATAGAACCCAATTTCTTCCCCTCACATTTTAACCAGGGTTTAAGAGCACAGAAGCTAAATAAATACAAGAAATAGGTAGCAATTTCATTGCACTCCTGGATAATCCAGTAGTAAATATCTTTCGATTGCATGAGTCATTACCTTTACTAATAGAACTTTTACAATGAAGTTTTCTTCTGTTCATAGGATTTTGAGTACCATATCACAGGGGAATCAAATTCACTGCATATTTAGAAGAGTTAAAATATTTATGCCAGATCTCTCTCTCATCTCATCAAACATCACATAATGTAAACTACAGTGGTATAATCATGAATATTTATATATCGTTCAGATGCAGAAATTGATGTAAATTAAACAACTTTAAATGTGGGTAATATTTGCTTAGAACCCATCTCTTTCTAAAACTATTCCTAATGTTGTGTTAGTTAGTTGAGCATGATCTCCTGGAGACAGCAGCAGCATGTTGTCCCATGTCAACACTTGACAATTTTTATTGTCCCAGTATTTGACATCTGGAGCCTGGAAGCTCATTTGCATGTGTGCTGCAAATAAAGTCACTCAGTTAAAGGCCTTAAGAAGTACAGCTGGCAAGCATGAGGACATTAGCAATGACAGAATACAGTCATGGTTACCTCGTTCACTGGAAGTCAGAACACACCTTGAAAAAGCACTGGATGCTAGAAAAAGGTAAAAATGTTCAGTCATTCCAAATAGCAGTGAAACTACCTTTTAGGCAGACGAAAGAAATACTGCAGTGTTTTCCCTCAGAATAACATTGGCAAGATCTCACAAAGCCTTTGGAGAAAACTTGCATTTTCAGTCATTTCTATGATTTTGGAAGTTGTAGGTCTTTAATAAAATGTAACAACTTAACATGTAACAACTTAAATGTAAAATAGTGAGCGATTTGCACCAGAGGCCTACAGAGCTGAAGTGTACGGGCCAGACAGCACCTGCCAGTGCCTCCGTGTAGGTGTGTTTGCAGCTGAAAATCTGTGACAGCCATGGAATTAAATCCCAAGGGAGGAAAGCTTTACATTCCAGCCAGAATCCATAGGAGCACTTTGAGTGCTGGGGCAGCCACAATGCTTAGCAAGCGCCCACCTTGTGTCTCAATACTGCTGCAATCCAGAGAATGAAGAGTGAGCCAGGACTCTCTCAGCACTGTGAACACAGCAAAAAACTCTCATAACCATGAAGGTTATCAAACTCTAAGCAGGATCACATATTTCTGCTACTTTACAGTACAATTGGCCCTACAGACCCCTGGGAACAGAGCATCCAGTTCTTTTCCAATGTGTTTTTGCAGTGAATAGAGGGACCTAGTATTGGAAGATTCTACTGCAGGTCCCCAGTGTGTATTCTGGGTTTCATCCCAGTATAAGTCTTTCACAGAAATTGATATCAAAGGGAATTCCATAGCAGAGGTAGACTGCTGTTAGAAACAGAATACAGGATAATTTGGCTGGAAGGCATGTTGCCTCAGAGAGTAACAAAGACATGGATGAAAATCTGAGGCAAGTGAAATGATCCCTCAGTCTGTACTGTTTACCAGTTGCTAAGGGGGAAATCCTGCCCCCATCTTCCGTGGCTGTTTAAAGACTGAACACAGAGGACGAGATGTGGTTCCACTGTCTTGAAGCAATAAAAGTACGTGGAGCGCCCTGTGCAACATGCTCCTTTTGCCCTAGACCACAAGTTATTTAAGGGGATGGGAGAAGACTGGAGAGGGCCAGGGGAGGAATAAGACGGCTGTGGGCCAAACTCCCCTGTAGCAGGGTATTTAACAGCCATGAAGTTTGCAGCTCTATTCTTGCGCCTTAGCCTAAAGCAGTGGTTCTCAACTGTGGTCCACTGCTTGTTCAGGGAAAGCCCCTGGCGCGCCAGGCCAGTTTGTTTACCTGCCACATCCGCAGGTTCGACCGACTGCAGCTCCCACTGGCCGCAGTTTGCTGTGCCCAGCCAACGGGGCTGCGGGAAGGGCAGCCAGCATATCCCTTGGCCCGCGTTGCTTCCCGCAGCCCCCATTGGCCTGGAACGGCGAACCGTGGCCAGTGGGGAGCTGCGATTGGCCGAACCTGCGGATGCGGCAGGTAAACAAACCGGCCCGGTGCGCCAGGGGCTTTTCCTGAACAAGCGGTGGACCACAGTTGAGAACCACTGGCCTAAAGAGAAGAATTACTTGCTGGACTCAAGCAAAACTTGCATGTTCACAGTTTGCATGTTCACAGTTTGTTTATAATCATTTGGCCCTTAAGGTCTAGACATTCTTCTTCAGCCCCCCTGTATTCTATTTGTAAGTGATTGGGGATCAGAGAAAGGAGCCACCTTACCTTCTATTTTTTAATATAGAGGGGGGAGGATTATATATTATGGGAACCCACTCATTGTGGTTTGATTTACTGCTCTCATAAGCCCCTGTGGCCTAGGTAATATAGTTTCTATTTCTAAAACTTATCAGTGCTGCACCAAGTGTCATCCATAAGGGGTCACTCCAGTAGGCAAGCAAAACTCCTGTGCAGCAAGTCTCAGTACCTGGCAGCCCAGGGAGCAAGAGATCAACTTTCAACCTGCTCTATATGAGTTTTTCATTAAAATGTTTTCAGCAAACCAAGTTCACTAAAAAGTTTATGCTTTCATCAGAAATGTTTGGCTTTTATTAACCAGGAACACTGATTAACTAAAATGCAAAACATTTCCAAGGAAAACACTGGCAAAAGTTAACAGTGTTAGTTTGTCAATCAATTCCCACCCCTCAGGAAAAATGTTTCCTGACCAGCTGTGTTCTAATCATTTCATTACATTGTCACTTGACTGATAGACAGGAACAAGGTCCTACTTTATGCATAGTAATTGCCTTCTGCATTCTTATTTAAAAAGAACTGCTCCTGTTTCAGCATCACTTTTCCTATACAATTTTACCCCTTTGTGCTCTTTTTAAAAAAGGGACTTTTCACTCCACTAGACAAAGACACCAGAGCCAGCCTGATCACTTGTGTGCCAACTTGACTGAGCCAAGAATGTGCATTTTATAGGAGAGCATCTGTTTCCAATTTTGCACAGGACTCCGCAGAATGCTGCATTCTACTCAACAGAAGTTTTCTTTGCAAAACACTGTGGGTATCACTCCGTTGTACCAGGAAACACCAACCAGAAGTAATTCTTTGTTCCCTGAGAAAATGCCCAATGGGGTGTAATGGCGACCGCAATTTTCTTCACAAGGTTGCCAGATGGAGCAAAGAATGCAAACAAATGGCATCAGTTTGTCTGTAAGGCTAAAGTACATTTATTGTCCATAAACTTTAAAATATCAGGTACAGACAGCATCACTAAAAGTATGCGTTACACTAAGACCTGTGTCTACACTACTCTTCACTCTCCAAATGTCCTACACACTCCTTCTACACAAGAGGATTGAACTGTCTGTTATTGAACCTGTTGTAATGAAATGGTTTGGGTATGTAGAGTTCTACACATTCTCACTACCTTTTTAAAAAAACAAAACAAAACAAAAAACACACATGGTTGAAGGGTTGCCCTGTATCAACGTGTGACCACGGTCTCAGTCGGGGCCAGCTGAGGTCACTCAATTAGGGTGAACTGCAAAGAATAGGGCAGACAAACCCCAAAGCTGCTGGATAATTCAATACTTAGATCTACCAAGACAGCATAAAACAGGTTCTTAAGTACCTTACTGGTTACTCAGAAGTTCAAACAACACAGCTCCCTTAAAGTGATCCAGCCTGAGGCCTCCATACAGGTACTTAAGTCAAATATGATGATTTCTGAAAATCTCATCATATGAAAGCAAAGTTTTTACCAATCCCAAAGGATTGGACACATTACCTCCCAAGTTACTGAACATTCCAGATCTTACCCAAATACACACTTTCAACCAATTCTTATTAACTAAACTAAAATGTATTAAAAAACAAAAGAGAGGATGGTTAAAAGATCAATAGACGGACAGACATGAGTTTAATTCTTGAAGTTCAGATACATAGCAGAGACGGTGAGCTTTGTAGTTGCAAAGAGTGCTTTTAGAAATAGTTTATAGGTTATAGTCCAATGTCCAAATATCATATTCAGGGCATACCAGCACAACTGGAACCTCAGTTTTTCAACTCAAACTTCCCCCGGATGAAGCTTAAGCAGATCTGAGATGACAGAATCAGGACCCAAGGATCTTTTATATAATTTTATGTTCTCTTTGACAAGTTGGAGTTCCTCTGGGAACAAAAGGTAATTAAGATGATTTTGAAGGGGGTCCACCACCGGTACTTAGCTATACAAATTAACATAGGGCAATTGGCTTGTTCCTTCACCATTCACAGGTGATTTGCTATACATTTCAAAAAGATGTGGAATGGCGCCCCCCCATAAGGCTTTATGGAAATATGCTTATGAATGTATATATGACATAACTATAATATGTTGTATGCTACATATGCCATCTCTCTGTAGAGGTTATGATCTACTGAATCTATTAATCCTATTTTTTATGCATGTATCATTTTGTATTTGAAGTTATGAATGCTGGCTGGATACTAGCTTGATTTTTAAATAGCCTTCGTAAAGCATTTGGTCAGCTTCTTGAGAAAGGAATGTGCAAATTAAGTGCCCAATCAAGAAGCACTTAAGGGACAATGGATCTTGGGAGGCTCCAATCCACATAAGAACATAAGGATGTTCAAGCTAGCATGTGAGCCATTGCTGCTACCTGTAAGTTCTGAGACATGCATGGACATGTGACTTGCCCATGTGACTCCAAATCTCCGTCTTGTAGCTGGACTTCTACAGGTGGGAGGGAGGGGTATCCAATCACAAAAGAAAGTATTTAAACCCTTGGAGACCCCTCCATTTTGTCTTCAGCTGGCTAAAGGGATAGCCTCTCCACCCCCAAGGATACCTGAAAGAAACTGGATCAAAGGACAGTAACTACACGGGGTGTGAGTGATTGCTGGACCCAGACTAGAAGGAGACTAGTCTGTAAAAGGAAGCTTACTGGAATTCCTCTAACAGTGAAGTTTTTACCTTTATTCAGTTTTCTTAGACATAGACTTGCATGTTCTATTTTATTTTGCTTGATAATTCACTTTGTTCTGTCTGTTACTACTTGGAACCACTTAAATCCTACTTTCTGTATTTAATAAAATCACTTTTTAATTAATCCAGAGTATTCATTAATACCGGGGGGGGGGAGGGCGGGGTGGAGGGACAGCTGTGCATCTCTCTCTAGCAGTGTTATAGAGGGTGAACAGTTTATGAGTTTACCCTTTATAAGCTTTATACAGGGTAAAACGGATTTATTTGGGGTTTGGACCCTATCGGGAATTGGGCATCTAAGTGTTAAAGACAGGAACATTTCTTAAGCTGCTTTCAGTTAAGTCTGCAGCTTTGGGGCACATGGTTCAGACCTTGGGTCTGCGTTGGAGCAGACTAGCGTGTCTGGCTCAACAAGATGGGTGCTGGAGTCCCAGGCTGGCAGGGAAAGCAGGGGCAGGGAGTCTTGGCACATCACTTGGCAACCCCAAGGGGGTTTCTGTGATCCAACCCATCACAAGATGAATACAGAGATATCCTGTGATTACAATTCATTTAAATGCTAGGGTGTTCTTTTGATTTCTGAATTATCAGAGTACAGCATAGACAGGGACTGTTGATTACATTGTCTACCCTACTCATACATATGTAAATACACAAAAACACAACCATTACCGCCCCACATCTTTAAGAGTCAAATTTGAGTTGTTTATTTTGCAGGATGTTTAACCCTTTCTAGCCATGCGTCACAGCATGCTAGCACTAATCTAAAACAGTGGCAATGACCTCTGTGTAACTATCCCATAGATCCTCAGTGCAGTCCAGGAGGAATGGATTCTAGGGGATTTTGAAAGGCCAGTGCTGCCCTTGTGGGATAATAGCAGATGACTGGAAGAATCACTTCAGTTTTTACACATTAACATTGGCACTAACCTATTTCAGATGGAAATGGTATAGACCAGTGGTGGGCAACCTACAGCCCATCATGGTAATCGGCTGGTGGGCTGCCAGTCAGTTTGTTTACATTTTCATGGCCACCCACAGCTCCTAGTGGCCACATTTCACTGTTCCCCAGCCAATGGGAGCTACGGGAAGCAGCACGGGCCTGGCCACTGCTTCCCACAGCGCCCATTGGCCGGGAACAGCGAACCACAGCCACTGGGAGCTGTGGACAGCCATGAAAATGTAAACAAACTGTCTGGTGGCCTGCCAGAGAATTACTGTGACAGGCCGCAGGTGGCCTATGGGCTGCAGGTTGCCCACCACTGATATAGATTGAACTTGTTCTTAAGTCTGCTGAAAACCCAGTTCTGTTAAGAACCAGCTGGTCTGGTGAAATATTTTACAAACAATTGAAAGCTTTCTTACAGTGGTAAGTTTCTGTCGGGTAGAGAAGGCTATTGTTGCTATTTCTGGGTTCACTCTGCCTGCAGTAGCAACATTGGGCACATTATTCTGGACAATGTGACAGCAACCGTACTATTGCTTACAGATGGTCTGAGTAAGTTTAGACAACAGGAAGGTTACTGCCAGCAGCCACCCAAATCTCTATGTTAGTGCTCTGTCCACTGCTACTGTGACCCAGGGGTGCCCAGGGCATGGCAGACTGCAAAAGGGAGAGCAGATAACCACCAGTTTGGGAGTAACACTGAAGTTACACTCACCAATGAGTGACTGGTTATCAAGGAGCTGAAAAAAAGAAATCACACAGCCTCTTTTATTGCATTCCTGTGCTCTGGCTCCCAATCAGACCACACATCCAGTACAGTGAGAAGGTATTTAAAAACTCTGCTCACTATACAAAATGTTCTTCTGACTCCAAAAGGCCAGCCCCATTGCCAGGTCAATATTAGTTTGGATCTTACCCAAAATACCATATGGCTAGCCAATCCTTTAGTGTCTAAAACTAAAGGTTTATAAAAAAAGAAATAAGAAGAGAGTTGTTAAATGATAGAGTGCTCAGATACATACAGAGACTTCAAAGTCCATATATCAGCAATATTGGTGAGTTTGCTGACTTGAAAAGCCCCCTGGAACACATCCACAGCTTGGATGGATCATTCAGTCCTTTGTTCAGAGCTTCAGTTTGTAGAAAAGTTACTCCAGAGGTAAGAAGTAGGAATGGATCCAAAATGGAGATGATGCAACTGCCTTTTGCCACATGGCTTGTACTTCCTTGGTCGCAAAACACAAGCTGCCCAGCACATGGCATGGAAAAGTCTTGGAGTTCTCATACCACATGCCTTGCTGACTCATAAGGTGTATTCCCTAGTTCCTTTCAATGGGTTCATTGTACAGGTGATGACCCCGGGAAGGCCAAACAGACTAGGCAATGCTGATGCCAATCTGTCTGGGGGTGTCACCAAGAAACAGCACAAATTTTGAAATACAGACATGCCATACAAATTTAACTCACAATACAAAAGGGGATACAAACATATAAACAAGATCATCATACTTGGCAAATCATAACATTTTCAGAGATATCTTACATGGCATATCTGGTCAGATTCCTTTCAATTTTATAACAACGGTATCAACAATATCAAAGTGTTCCACATATTCGATACAGCATCACAGCTACCATAGGAGTTGCATGAGGGGGTGACAATAGTGAGCAATTTTAGCAGAAGAAAAAAAAAAAAAAAAGAGGAGCATAGCCCCAGCTGAGCGCACACAGTGCATTCTACTGTCTGGAAAATAAAAGGGTGGGCAAAGAGATACATGGTTGTGTCTACCATAATTGTGGAGATTGAGAAGGTGCTTTGCACATTTGTTTTTCTTCTCCAAATGGGCTCTTTACCCCTTTGGGTTTGATCTTGCACAGCACAATACGTAGTGATGCATTACATATGTGCAAGGTAAAAGAAGCCTCTTTAAAAATGCCTAAACTGACTCCTTCTCCGGTGCTTTTAGTTCAAGCTGCCTATCAAAGCCTTGCATACTGATCCTCCCTGAAAATTAAATAAAATATTTGAAACAAAACCTTAAAACTAATTACAAAACAGTAAAACAATGGGCAGCCCATGCAAAGGGCAAGAGAATAGGATCTGGGAAGAACAACTCTGCAGCCAGCAATCAACTTCATGTTTAATCGTACTAAAACAAGGAGGGGGAAGTATGCATTTATTTTTATAAGTGACATATGTCTAGATGACAAGATCTACCTACCTTGCTCTCATGTGTGAGATTAAAGAAAATACTGGTTGTTTGGTCTATCTAGGGGCACAGCTACACTTGCAGATGTAGCGCGCTGGGAGTTAAACCAGCCCTTGGAGACAACAGCAGGGAAAGCGCTGTAGTGTGTTCACACCGTCAGCTGCAAGCGCACTGGCGTGGCCACATTAGCAGCTCTTGCAACGCCACAGAGAGCCGTGCATTGTGGACGCTATCCCAGTGTGCAAGTGGCTGCAGCTTGTTTTTCAAATTGGGGGGATGTGGAGTGCGACAGGGAGTGCGTTGTGTGTATTTGGGGGGAAGAGACTGTGTTTTGGGGGGCAGAGTGTGTGTCAGCACGCGGTCTTTTAAGTTCAGACAGCAGTAGGGGGGAAACCCGATCAGCTCCCCACCCCACACACACCCCCTGCCTGGGCAGCAGCAGCATTCCACACTAATGGTTTGCTTTGGCCCGGAGCAGATAAGCATGCCGGCTCTCAGACAGGGAGCTTTGAAAGGGGATATCCGCATGCCTGCAGCAGAGTTCAAAATAATGACCAGAGTGGCCACTTGACTTCAAGGGATTGTGGGACATTTCCTGAGGCCAAGCACAGCACAGTAATGCAACATGTCATCCACACTGACACCCAGGCGTTTCAGCCAGGGCGGAGCAAGGTTTATGCTTCTCATGGAGGTGGATTACCAGGAGCACTCCAGCTGCAGAGTCCTGGAGCTCTAGTATGGACACCTCAGGTGTTAGGGCACCCGAGGCTGATTTAATGCACTCTAACTTGCAAGTGTAGTCAAGGCCTAAGTGTAGCCCTGGCCTCTCTATCATCAGTGCCATGTTGTCTGGAGTGGCTCACGACTGAGAGTGCCTGCTGCAGAACAGACTGTCAAAAAACACGACAGACACCCTAAACAGGTGCTATGTTCTATGATTAGATTTCACCAAGCCAGTAACAAATGTGAACTCCTGGATCACTATAACAGTCTCCCCAGGGAGTCAGACAATCCCCTCAGACTCTCCAGACAAACTGGATTTAGTGAAAATGGTCACTTATACCAAAAATCACACCACATCTAGGTTGCTTCCCATCCCAAGAGACCAGATCAATTGGTACTCTAGATCCTATACTGAAGACAACACCTGTAGTCAATCATGTAATGATCTATCTAAAGATTTATTAACTAGGTTAAAGCAAGTAAACATATATTACACAAATGAGTTACCATCTAAATCCTAAGAGAGTGACATGAGCTGTAGTGATCTCTCTGATCAAAGTCTTTTTCAGGGAAGACCCGGA
This sequence comes from Caretta caretta, assembly GCF_965140235.1. NCBI lineage: Eukaryota > Metazoa > Chordata > Testudines > Cheloniidae > Caretta > Caretta caretta. The sequence goes on along the minus strand of NC_134214.1, from coordinate 68,532,086 downwards.
TGATCTCCGGCTTCAGTTTAGAAATCTCTGGCCCTTCAAAGATCAAACATTCAAAAGATGCTGTTTCCTCTTGTCAGAGATTTTCATTCCCTTTCCCCAGAGTTCAGGATGGTGGGATGAGTTCAGGAGTACTTTTCCTCCCCATGGGTGTGGGGGGGACCAATCAACAAAGTCTTTTGTCCTCTGATTTTCCATAATGGCTCATCTAGTATCTTTGGGCCTTCTTTTGTTAGGCAGGAGATAACACCTCCTGTAGCCAACTAGTATTTCACACTTGGTATTGTTCTCTTCAGACAGTGCGGATTTCAGTTTTCGAGCAAACACTTAAATATTACCTTTTAACAGGGGATGTAGATATTATCAGGGAGATTAATGCATGCAGCAAAATACAAGCATTTCATAGAGTCAAAACAGTAAATACAATCTTATAAGACTAATACCTGGTCCCCAGCTATGAGGTTGTCAGTTCTTAGCTAATGCCTGCAGCCTGTGCAATAACTGGCATCTGGCTGCCAGCATTCTACTTCGGTTCACGGAAATAGGCTAGGGTGTTGAAATATCAGCTTGAAAATTCAGGGGTACCACACTTACTATTCTAATTGACTGAAATAGCTCCATTCCTAACTAGATGAACTTCATGTTCATTCATGTGCAACATGCATTTATCAAAATCAACACAGCACCAGTGCTTCCACCAACAGCACTCTGAAGAAAACAGAGTGATTCAGAACACCACTGTGGAAACTCAGACTGCTCCAGAGTTACTTTCCCAGTCCAACATATTGTCAAGCATGTGGCTTTGAGCATGACCCCCAAAATCTTCATAAAATGCAGGATAAGCAGTATTTACTAAAAATAAGGAATAAAAAGTAACTGTTCACTAGAAATCCCCTATCCCCACATAAACAAACTTACTATATTGCTAACCATGTAAAGAAGGCACAGTGTTAAATTACGACATATAAAGAGTAAAAGGGAACCCCTATATTTGTTCCAATGATCCAGGGCCCAGATTCTGAAACATGAGAGCCTTGGTGGGAAATCCATATTCTGCCAATCAATACTTTAAAAAGCACTTAGACCATTAATTGTTTTCTCTGAGTAAATGCTTATTTGACTGTCCAAATGTAGCAGTTAGACTGCTTATTAAAGATGTCCATATCTGGAAGCAGAGTCCCTGGGGACAGATTTTCTAAAGAGCTCAGCTCCCATCTAGGTACCTCAGGAAGTTTTCTGTTTGTTTGTTTTAAATCTAGCCATAAGTGTCACAAAGGAAATTTCTGGGTGATTAACACATTTGAAAAGCTGGGTTTTATTTAGCTGCTTGAAAGGTTTGTGGTTAATGAGAATTTAAAACACGAGTGGTATGGCTACCTGCAATATTCAAACTCAGGCTCAAGCCTTAACCCCCACCCCCACGGTCCATCTACACACAAATTGTGCTAATTCAGGTCTCCTACCCAGGGAGATGGAGGGTCCAAGCCTGAGTCAAGCCAGGACCCAGGGTTCAAGCCATATTGCTTTGCAGCGTAAATGCAGACACACTTAACTTGTGTTCTGAGCTATTCAAGCCAAGAGCTTAACAGAACTTAGAAGAAGGAGGAATAGACTTTTATATGAATAAGAACATTCAGTTACATTAAATAGGATAAAAAAAATAAAGGTAAATAAACCCTCATGCTTCAGGGCATAAGGCAACCAATGCCTGGGATTAGGAAGAGAGGTCTTATATGAGGTCATTCCATAACTGTCCATTCCAAGGTGAAAACTATCAAAATACCCTGGATGTAGCCTTATGTAAATCCCCCAGATAAGTGATTACAATTATTTCTCAAGTTAGTCATTTTTTCCTGATTTTTGGATCCTTGATATAGAACGTGTCAAGAAGTAAATACTCCCCAAAGAGACATAGTATAAGTACAAGCCATCCTGTATTAGTATAGCTTGATTTTTCATTTAAAAAATAAAAGGTAGGATCAGTGACTTCTATAGATACCCAGGAAACCTATTGTGACAAAGCTCTGACCTTGTCTCGGTGGGTCCGACATTTCCTGGTGGATTTCGCGAGCCTCAGAGGCTTACTGTGACCCTCCATGTGGCCCTTCTCTCTCTCTAGAAAAAAGGGTCACAATCTACTGAGTCATTTTCATCATAAGCCAACAAGGGAGGTGAGGAGAAGCTATCCTCCCTTGCAAAGTCTCTGTTTTCTCCCAGTCTCAGTGATTAATCGGGGGGGGGGGGGAAGAGGGCAAGGGGGGAGCCTGGGCCAGCTCTCTACTCCAGGCTCCAGCCAGGGGACCCTAATAGTATCAGCTATGGTAGCTGAACTTTTAGAAACAGTACATGTATATTCCCTGGGCTACTTCCCCACAGCAGCCCCCACTTCCTCAAGCTCCACTTCACCCTTACCTCAGGGCCTCCTTCCTTGTGCCCAATACGGTGGGTACTGCTCAATCTCTCCAACAGCACAACTTCCTTCCACAGCTCCTAACTGGGAGGCTCTTAACTGGTTTCAGCCAGTGGCTTCAGGTGTCCCAATCAACCTAGCATTCTCCCTGCCTTCTGGAAAGTTCTTAACTGACCTGGAGCAGCTGCCATTTAACTTATCCTGGTACCAGGAATTTGTTTAGCCTGGAGCTAATATATTTATCTCCCACTATTTTTCTGTAGCCATCTGGCCTTGCCCTGTCACACTATGTATCTCAGGGGGTTGGTAAACTGAAAAATCAGCATTTCACCTCAAAGCTGCTAATATGAATATTGTCCAGTTCAGAAGTGACTACTTGTTAAGATTAGATAGCTGTCAGAAATCAGTGGTGGTCTCAGTCCTAAAGGATAGGTGTCCATATCAAATGGCTATCACATTTGGCTTTGACCATTGCTGGCCATTTCAGGACCTAGGTCTTGAACTGTATAGGTTTGGGGATTTACATTATCCTCTTGCTGACCCAGAGGTAGTCTCTCCAGACCATGTTAAATGTTAGCCGTATTACAGTCATGTGGGGGAAGGTTTTCACCCCCTACGTGGTTAGCGTGGGGAAATCCATGTCTTCACTACCTGTTTTGTAGATAAACCCAACACTTCAGTTTCCAGTATGGCCCATCTGGCACTGTTCATGAGCACTGAATGTATGTTATTTATTAACTTTAAAACTACTATTACTTTCCTTTATCATAGCTCCAATAGATATGGCTGAAATATTTTTTTTTGGTTTTTTACATCTGAGCCTAACCTCCTAAGGTACGCAAACCAGCCACTTGGGGTTTCCAAAATACTTTTTTGTTATCAGCAGGTTTGCATAATGCATAGTTGTTGCACTTAAGGCAAACATTCAACTTTCCAGAAGGCCAGCAACTTTTTTTAATCCAGAAAGTAAGCAGTACTAAACTTATTTTTAAAGTTGTTTTCATTAAGAACCTAAACCTGAGTTTGATAATGCTGGCATTGAGATAATTAATAATTCAGTTCACTAAACCTTTCTGTAACAGCAAACAGTACATCTTGTCCAAGGCAAAGGATGTTTGTGTGGAAAAAAAGTGTGCTATAATATAATTCGAGCATAAGACAGATGACTCTACAATAGTGCTGGAAGGAATGGTAAAAGATGCCTGTTTATGGAGACAGCAAGTACTATGTAATATGCTTACAAAGTTCACTCTATTTTACAAAATGCTCCTGAAGGGATTGTGGTTTACTCTCTAAAAAGAGAGAGAAAGAAATCACCAGATTAAAGAATAATTTCATGAAGGTACCAACCACTTAAATACATTTTTAAAGGAGGTAAAGTGAAGTTACCCAACCATTATGCAGTTAAAAAACAAACAATGCAGGCGGCCTTCTACATGCTGAAAGTTTTGTACTGATTTGATTAAGCAGTTTAATTCTTAGGTCTTTTCTAAGCAGCTTATTTCTGTCACTAAAACAATATAAATGATGTTGACAGTCATAAGTAGCTTGAGTATTTATATTATTGTTTTGCTACAATGACTATTAGAGATTCCTTAGGGATGAGAAATGTGATGTATGGAAGATGAGTAATTTTTTCGTATGTGTTACAATGATTTTTTAAAAAAAATTAGAGTAAGTGGATCATGTTTTAAATAACTTATTGCAGTACAAGTATTTTTGAACTTTGAATGTAAAAGGTCTAAATAGACTTGTGGCTGAAAAAGAATATTAACTTTACTTAGTTTTCTTGGGCCTGGTCTACACTGGGGGGGAGGTGGAAATCAATCTAAGATACGCAACTTCAGCTACGAGAATAGTGTAGCTGAAGTTGACGTATCTTAGACTTAGAATCACTTCCTTGCGGTGCGGGATCAATGGCCACCACTCCCCCATCGACTCCACTTCTGCCTCTCGCCGTGGTGGAGTTCCGGAGATGACGGCAGAGCGATCGGGGAATCGATTTATCGCATCAACACTAGACACGATAAATCGATCCCCGATAGATTGCTCACTACCCGCCAATCCGGCGGGTAGTGTAGACATGGCCTTGGCAACTTCTGTAGTGTGAAATTCCATGAGCACCATGATGAACTTGCTATTACAGTGCTCTCTGTACATACATTTGCTAGAATTATGTTAGGGGCTGCAAAAGCTGAGCCTTCATACAAACACATTTTCTGAAGGGTGATCATTGGTTATCTTGGTTTCTAAACTAGAGCTTAAGATGTTTTTACGGTGGATGTGGTGACATTATGCGCCTACAGAATTCATCGTTGGCTATTTAATTTCTGCTAATCTGAAGCTACTCAAAATCAATGTTAACAAAAAATAGTTTGCCTGGAAAGGCTGGTCCAAAGATTAGATATGCATTTAAATGAATATGCCGAAGAGTAAAACTACACTTCCAAGCATCTGTCCTTCAACCTAGTTAAACACTTCAAGGTTAAGGTTTAATAAGCCTCTCACATCCACCTCATCCTTCACAAAAGCTTTACATAACAGCATTCATATTACCTCTAAACCCTACCCTGAACCATAGAATTGTAGGACTGGAAGGGAGCTTGAGAGGTCATTTAGTCCAGTCATCTGCACTAATGGCAGGACTAAGTATTATCTGGACCATCCCTGACAGGTGTTTGTCTAAACTGCTCTTAAAAACCTCCAATGGTGGGAATTCCACAGCCTCCCTAGGTAATTCTAGTGCTTCACCACACTGCAGTTAGCAAGTTTTTCATAATGTCAAGCCTAAACCACCCTTGTTGCAATTTAAGCCCCTTGCTTATTCTCCTATCCTGAGAGATTACAGAGAACAATTTTTCTCCATCTTCCTTATAACAACCTTTTACGTACTTGAAAAGTGTTATGTCCACTCTCATTCTCCTCCAGACTAAATAAACATTTTTTTTTCAGTCTATTTGCATAGGTCATGTCTTCTAGACCATTAATCATTTTTGTTGATCTTCTCTGAACTTTCTCCAATTTGTCCACATTTTTCTTGAAATGTAGTGCTCAGAACTGGACACAGTACTCCAGTTGAGGCCTAATCAGTGCAGATTAGAGTGGAAGAATTGCTTCTTGTGTCTTGCTTACAATACTCTTGCGAATGCATCTTAGCATGATGTTTGCTTTGTTTCCAGCAGTGTTACATTGTTAACTCATATTTAGCTTGTGATCACTATGACCCCTAGATTCCTTCCTAGGCAGTCTTTTTGTCCCTACATACTTGTGTTCTTTATTTATATCCATCCTTTGTAACTGGACTTAACTTCCACTTTTTGTAGAATTTTTGAGTTTCAGATCATTCAAGATCTCCTGGTTAAGGCAGGGTGGTCTCTTGTCATACTTACTATCTTCCCTATTTAGTGGGATAGCTTGTTCTTGTGCTTTTAATAACATCTCTTTGAAAAACTGCCCACTCTCTTGAACTGTTTTTCCCCTTAGACTTGCTTCCCATGAGATCTTACCTGTCAACTCCCGGAGTTTGCTAAAGTTTGCCCTCTTGAAATCCATATTCTTTATTCTGCTGTTTTCCTTCTGACCATTTCATGATCACTGACCCAACATGCCCTCCATTTCAACTTCTCCATCAGTTCCTCCCTAATTGTCAAAATCAAATCTAAAACATTCTCCAACTTCAGAAATAAAAAATGGTCTCCAAAACATTCCAAGAACTTGTTGGATAATCTGTGTCCTGCTGTGTTATTTTCTCAGAAGTCTGGGTAGTTGAAGTCCCCCATCACCACCACCAAGTCTTGTACTTCAGATGATTGTGTTAGTTGTTTATAAAAAGCATCATCCACCCCTTCTTCCTGGTTAGGTGGTCTATATTAGATCCCTACCATGGCATCACCCTTATTTTTTACCCTTTTATCCAGAGAGACTTTCAACAAGTCTCCTATTTCCATCTCAACCTCAGTCCAAGTGTATAATTTTTGATATATAAGGCAACACCTCCTCCCTTTTTCCCTGCCTGTCCTTCCTGAGCAAGCTGTACATTTCTATACCAATATTCCAGTCGTGTATTATTCCCACCAAGTTTCTGTGATGCTATGTCATAGTTTTGTTTATTGACTAGCATTTCTAGTTCTTCCCACTTATTCCTCATAATTCTCCCATCAGTATGCAGACATCTAAGATACTGATTTGATTCTCCCTTATCCCAGCTATAACCGCCCATGCTGGCCACAGATTGTGACCCTTCTCCCAGGTCTCCTTGTTTTTGACTTACCTGTGGGCTTTTGCCTCCTGCCCCCATCAAACCTAGTTTAAAGCCCTCCTTACTAGGTTAGTTCTTCCCTTTGCTCAATAAGTGGACCCCATCTCTGCTTAGCAGTCTTTCTTCCCAGAAGAGCATCCCGTGGTTAAGGAAGCTGAAGCCCTCCTGGTGATACCATCCTCACAGCCAGGCATTCTCCCCAGGATGCATCTGTCTCTGCTTGGGCCCCTACCCTTGACTGTAAGGATTGAAGAGAACACCACCTGTGCCCCCAGATCCTTCTCCCTTACTCCCAGAACTCTACAGTCACTTTTGATCTGCTCAGGGTCTTATGTGACAATATTATTAGTGCCTACATGGATGAGTAGCATGGGGTAGTACTTAGAGGGCTGGATGATCCTCGACAATCCCTCCGTAACATATCAGATATGGGCCCCTGGCAGATAGCACACCTCCCAAGATGCCATGTCAGGCTGACAGATGGGTGTCTCCATCTACCTTGGAAGAGAGGCTCCAACCACCACTACCCTATGTTTTCTCCTGAGAGTGGTGGCCGATATCCTCCCAGCCTTGGTGGTACGTGCCTTCTCCTCCTCCACCATTGGGAGTGATTCCTCATCGCTCGTTGCCAGGGCAGCGTAATGTTTCTTCATCACTCTGGTGAATGGGTTGGGAGTAGGGGTGTATGACGGGTTGGATCACAGAAAGCCTCTTGGGGCTGCCAACCGATGTGCCAAGACTACTTCTGCCCCTGCTTTCCTGTCCTGGCAACTTGGGACTTCAGTGCCCTGCCTGGTTTGAGCCAGACCTGCTAGCCTTCTGCAAACCCAGACCCAGGTCTGAACCACATCCCCTAACAACTGTAGGCTTAATTGAAAGCAGCTTAAGAAGTGTTCCTGTCTTTAAAACTCAGATGCCCAACTCCCACTGGGGTCCAAGCCCCAAATAAATCCATTTTACCCTGTATAAAACTTATACAGGGTAAACTCAAATTGCTCGTCCTCTATAATACTGGTAGAGTGATATGCACAGCTGTACCCGCCCTCCCCCCAGGTATTAATACATACTCTGGGTTAATAAGTAAAAAGTGATTTTATTAAATACAGAAAGTAGGATTTAAGTGGTTCCAAGTAATAAGACAGAACAAAGTAAAATACAATAAAACACGCAAGTCTAAACTTAATACAGTAAGAAAACTGAATACAGATAAAAATCTCACCCTCAGAGATGTTTCAATAAGCTCCTATCACAGACTGGATGCCTTCCTAGTCTGGGCACAATCCTTTCCCCTGGTACAGCCCTTATTCCAGCTCACGTGGTAGCTAGGAGATTTCTCATGACTGCAGCCCCCTTTGTTCTGTTCCACCCCCTTATATATCTTTTGCATAAAGCGGGAATTCTTTGTCCCTCTCTGGGTTCCCACCCGTCCTTTTAAATGGAAAAGCACCAGGTTAAAGATGGATTCCAGTTCAGGTGACATGATCACATGTCACTGTAAGACTCCAAGCCCTCATTCCTCCCAGCCTGACTCACAGAAAGGTCTGCAAGAAACCAGAGCCATCCACAGTCAATAGTCCTGGTTGATGGGAGCCATCAAGATTCCAAACCACCCTTAATGGCCCAAACTTTGCATAAATTACAATAGGCCCTCAGTTATATTTCATATTTCTAGTTTCAGATACAAGAGTGATACATTTATACAAATAGGATGACCACATTCAGTAGATTATAAGCTTTGTTGTGATACCTTACAAGAGATCTTTTGCATGAAGCATATTCTAGTTACATTATATTCACACTCATTAGCATATTTTCCTAAAATCATATAGAATGCAATGTCACAGGGTGGAGCACGGCCTGCTGCCTGAAGTAACCAGCAGCCAGTGTCCTGCCTCTATGAAGCTCTCCCCCTTCTTGAGGGCTTGTGGCTAATACACAATCTAGCTATTCTTGGTGAAATTCCTGGTAGTCAGGTCTCCTCATCCCTAAGCCCCAGTCTACACTAGGACTTTAGGTCGAATTTAGCAGTGTTAAATCAATGTAAACCTGCACCCGTCCACATGATGAAGCCCTTTATTTCGACTTAAAGGGCTCTTAAAATCGATTTCCTTACTCCACCCCTGACAAGTGGATTAGTGCTTAGATCGGCCTTGCTGGGTCGAATTTGGGGTACTGTGGACACAATTCGACGGTATTGGCCTCTGGGAGCTATCCCAGAGTGCTCCATTGTGACTGCTCTGGACAGCACTCTCAACTCAGATGCATTGGCCAGGTAGACAGGAAAAGTGCGAACTTTTGAATCTCATTTCCTGTTTGGCCAGCATGGCAAGCTGCAGGTGACCATGCAGAGCTCATCAGCAGAGGTGACCATGATGGAGTCCCAGAATCGCAAAAGAGCTCCAGCATGGACTGAACGGGAGGTACGGGATCTGATCGCTGTATGGGGAGAGGAATCCGTGCTATCAGAACTCCGTTCCAGTTTTCAAAATGCCAAAACCTTTGTCAAAATCTCCCAGGGCATGAAGGACAGAGGCCATAACAGGGACCCGAAGCAGTGCCGCGTGAAACTTAAGGAGCTGAGGCAAGCCTACCAGAAAGGCAAACGGCCGCTCCGGGTCAGAGCCCCAAACATGCCGCTTCTATAATGAGCTGCATGTCATTTTAGGGGGTTCAGCCACCACTACCCCAGCCGTGTTGTTTGACTCCTTCAACAGAAATGGAGGCAACACGGAAGCAGGTTTTGGGGACGAAGAAGATGATGAGGTTGTAGATAGCTCACAGCAAGCAAGCAGAGAAACTGCTTTTCCCGACAGCCAGGAACTGTTTCTCACCCTGGACCTGGAGCCAGTACCCCCCCGAACCCACCCAAGGCTGCCTCCTGGATCCGACAGGCGGAGAAGGGACCTCCAGTGAGTGTACCTTTTAAAATACTATACATGGTTTAAAAGCAAGCATGTGAAAGGATTACTTTGCCCTGGCATTTGCAGCTCTCCTGGATGTACTCCCAAAGCCTTTGCAAAAGGTTTCTGGGGAGGGCAGCCTTATTGCGTCCTTCATGGTAGGACGCTTTACCACTCCAGGCCAGTAACGCGTACTCGGGAATCATTGTACAACAAAGCATTGCAGTGTATGTTTGCTGGTGTTCAAACATCCGTTCTTTATCTCTCTGTGTTATCCTCAGGAGAGTGAGATATCATTCATGGTCACCTGGTTGAAATACGGTGCTTTTCTTCAGGGGACACACAGAGGAGCCTGTTCCTGCTGGGCTGTTTGCCTGTGGCTGAACAGAAATGTTCCCCGCTGTTAGCCACGGGGAGGGGGGAGGGTTGAGGGGGTAGCCACGCGGTGGGGGGAGGCAAAATGCGACCTTGTAACGAAAGCACATGTGCTATGTATGTAAAGTTAACAGCAAGGTTTACCCTGAAAGAGTGTAGCCACTGTTTTATAAAATGTGTCTTTTTAAATACTGCTGTCCCTTTTTTTTTCTCCACCAGCTGCATGTGTTTCAATGATCACAGGATCTTCTCCTTCCCAGAGGCTAGTGAAGATTAGAAAGAAAGAAAAAAAAAAACCACACTCATGATGAAATGTTCTCAGAGCTCATGCTGTCCTCCCACACTGAAAGAGCACAGACGAATGCGTGGAGGCAAATAATGTCAGAGTGCAGGAAAGCAAAAAATGACCAGGAGGAGAGGTGGCGGCCTGAAGAGAGTAAGTGGCGGGCTGAAGAGGGGGCTGAAGCTCAAATGTGGCAGCAGCATGATGAGAGGAGGCAGGATTCAATGCTGAGGCTGCTGGAGGATCAAACCAATATGCTCCAGTGTATGGTTGAGTTGCAGCAAAGGCAGCTGTAGCACAGACTGCCACTACAGCCCCTGTGTAACCAATCGCCCTCCTCCCCAAGTTCCATAGCCTCCACACCCAGACGCCCAAGAACGCGGTGGGGGGGCCACCGGCCAATCAGCCACTCCGCCACAGAGGATTGCCCAAAAAAAGAAGGCTGGCATTCAATAAATTTTAAAGTTGTAAACTTTTGAAGTGCTGTGTGGCATTTTCCTTCCCTCCTCCACCACCCCTCCTGGGCTACCTTGGTAGTCATCCCCCTATTTGTGTGATGAATGAATAAAGAATGCATGAATGTGAAGGCTCTTGTCCCCAAACAAACATTTGGGTTAAGTTCATATCAGATATACTTGTGCAATTACAGTATAGACAATGGAGTTGTCACATCTCTCATTGAGAGCATCATTGGCTTGAAGAAACTTTGTGATGATGTGCAACACAGTTAGCACCCCACTTTCCTTTCCAACATGAGTTTTGAGTTGGGCAGTGTGGAAGTATAACATTGTATAAGTATAACGTTGTATAAGGGGACATGCTGGATACATTGTATATGAGAGGGCATGCCAAAACATGTTACAAAGTATCTGAGGGAGCACATGTAGGGACAGATAGCTTTTGAATGGAGAAGCAATTAAGATAGAGCCAGCACGTCTAAGAAGCAGGCATCAGAATGGAAGGTGTGACGGGCAATTAGTTAAGTGAACTGGAAACTGTTAAAGGAGATTGTTAAGGGTGGCAGGTAATTGAAGATACGTGACTGGTCTCAGGGATCTCGAAGGGTGGTGACTAAAATCTTTTTCTTCTTTTGTCTGTAACTTCTCTGTAACTTGTTCTCCAAAAAACTGTATAAATTAAGAGACACAAGCCCCGCTCAGGGGGCTCACTTCTAAATGTATTAGCAGAGCAGCTTTGCTAATAAAACAGAGTGGTCTGATAAATTGTGAGTCTGAGTCAAACTTTGACAATTTGGAGGTTCCATCGAGATGGCAAGCGGCTTCACTGAGGCTGTGTGATCCCTGACTGCCTTGCAAGACGATCGTGGCAGCCGGCGCCTGGACGCTTAGTCCAAGCGATCCTTCACAAGGCAGAAAGGTACACAGCAGCAGCACAGTCTACGCCATTGAACTTGTTGGTTCCCACTCTGTTCGGGTAGGGGTCTTTGGATCCAGCTTCTGGAATCAGACATCTCAGGTAATTATTATTTTTGTGCTTTAACCGGTTTGAGGACTGTCTTGTCTTTGTGTCTATCCGTCTTCCCCGTGGTGTGTGTGTGAATCTGGGAGCCATCTCTGTCCGGAGACTGGCTGACCAAGGGGTCCCCGTCCCCACGGTCTGAATAAGTGGAATCTGCACAGCTGCAGCCGCACCACGCCTTGGGTATAACCCCTGGTGTGAAAGCAAGGGCAATTGAGGCAGTAGCCTGTGGGCTCCTTTCTGTGTGTTGCACCGGGTACTGCTCTGCTGAGCCCAAATTTCCTTCTTGTGTGAGTGCTGTGTGAAGTCCTCCTGGATGGGTAATCAGAAGTCTAAGGTAGAACAGTTCCCTAAGGGAACTCCAGCTTATTTTATGTATTTTAGGAGGGGTCCGGACTCTTGTAGGTTTCTTGAAGAATGGTCCAAATTAGCTCTAGAGAACCCCAAATTACAGTGGCCACTGTTAGGTTCTTGGGTCAAGGATCGAGTGGATGCTTTAAAAAGCAAACTCATCCTCCCAAAAACCAAATTGGAGAGAGGAGAAGTAGACTGCTTCATGCAGTGGTGGGAAGAGGCAAATCATAGCTGGACTGAGTCAAAACTCACCTCTCTTAAAAATTCTATCAAAAAACTAACAGTTCAATTGGATGCAGTCTCTCCCATCACTAGTCCGAGCGCTCCCCTTTGCCCAGTCCTGTGTAATGATCCGGATCAAACCCAACCCCCACCATACTCCTGCGCAAATAAGAAATCAGAAAAGGAAAAATCTTCAGTGACTACAGATAATGAAAGTGAAGAAGATACCCTCATTGGCCTCGCAGCTCTGCAAAATATTATGAAGAAGAAATCCAAAGCAGACTGCAAAGATTCTCTTGACATCTCTTCTTGGAAAAGAGAACCTGATGGGAGGTTAATGAGAGACTCTGATCAAACTGTTGTGGCACCCTTGTGAGTCCTTAAACTGGGAGAAAGTGAGTCCATATGGGATTATAAGCCCTGGACTCGTACGGAACTTTTATCTATAGTTAAAAGTTTTCCCAAACCATAGGAAAACTCTGTCAAATTTGCTGAGGAGTTTCTGTTAATCTGTGAAACCTATGAACCCTCTGAGACAGATCTCCTCCAACTGTGTAAATTGTTAGCTCCTGCCAGTTATTATGAAAAATGGTTGGCTGCCGCAGACTGGCCAGCTGAGGCATGCCACTCAACCATAAAAAGTACTGGCCCAGATTTGGCATACAGAGACCGGTGTATGGCTCTTTGGAAGCACCTGCATCAAGCCATTCCCAAAGTGTGGTCTCCTAAAACAAACTGGACAGCAATATGTTGCTGTAAGCAAGGGCAAGGAGAAAGCCCAGGCGACTATAGGTCCCGGCTAACTGATATTTTCCTACAACATTCAGGAATACAAGAGCCCGATGTAAATGGGCAGGGGGCCTTGGCACATGCATTTGTTGATGGTCTTCTCCCTGCCACAGGCAGCATGTTAAAACGAATAAGTGTGGGATGGGAAACTGAAACCATGGACAAATTGCTGGCAGTAGCAGAGCATTGCCACCGCACTTTAAAAGGAAAGGAGGAACAGTCCTCCCAAAAATTAATGGCTCTGCAGATACAGCATTATTCAGGACTAAGCAGACCACACCGGGGACAGGGACGGGGTTGTGGAAGGGGGCGGGGGGCTGGATTAACCGGGGTTTGTAACTACTGTAAACAGCCTGGACACTGGAAAAAAAGAGTGTCCAAGACGACCTAATAATTGTATGGGAAATCAAGTGAACCCCCCGCTGGTTCCTCCAGCTGATTCCCAACCCTATTTTTCACCCCAACAATGACAGGATGCTGGGGAACCTCACAAAGTTTTAGCTCCCTTATTACCTCTGTCCCCTACTGGAGAATGTGTCCTGACTGTAAATGATCTCTCTCTCCCTTTCCTTGTTGATACTGGAGCTTCTCTTTCTACAATCCGCACCACTGACTTGCCTGAGGTTCCCCGATCTGGAAAATCTGTGTCTGCTGTTGGCATTACAGGGATCCCTACCTCTTTTCCCCTCTCAAGACCTTTGTCTGTTCAGGTCGGTCCCCTCTCTGAAGGCCATACATTCCTCCTCTCTGATTCCACCCCTGCAAACCTTCTGGGACGGGACTTGCTATGCAAACTTGGCTATTCTATTTACTGCTCCCCAGATGGTGTCTATCTGCAAATCCCTCAGTCTTCCTTATGCGATTCTGTAGCCTCCCTGCTGTCTGAAACTTCCCTCTCCACTCCGGTCCCTTGCTGTCCCTTAACTCTGTCCCTAGAGCACCTAATCTCTCAGGTTCCTTCCTCCCTATGGCCATCTCACCCATCTGAAGTGGGCCGATTAAATACTGACCCAGTTCGGATTACTGTAGACAATTCCAAACCTCTGCTTCGCCTGTCTCAGTATCCTTTGAATCCTGAGGCAGAGGCTGGGATTGCTCCAGTTATATCTGCATTAAAAGAACAAGGAATTATTGTCCCTTGTTCCAGCCCCTGTAACACCCCTATCCTCCCAGTTCAAAAGGCTGATGGCAAATCGTGGTGATTTGTTCAAGACCTTCGAGCTATTAACCATATTGTCATACCTTCTTTTTCAGTGGTTCCTAACCCTGCTGCATAGCGTCTATTCCTCCAAATGCAACCCACTTTACTGTTGTAGATTTGTGCTCCGCTTTCTTCTCTGTCCCAGTTCACTCTGAATCCCAGTAACTCTTTACCTTCTCCTACAAGGGTCAGCAATATACATGGACTACCCTTCCCCAGGGGTATACAGAGAGTCCATCCTATTTTTCTCAAGCCCTAGCCAGGGATCTCGCTGATCTGGTTTTCCCCATCAGGATCCACACTGATCCAATACGTGGACGACTTACTCCTGTGCTCCCCTCTCTGTCTGCCTCAGAAACTGATTCACTAACACTTCTCACAGCTTTAGCAAACAAGGGTCATAAGGCTTCTCACACAAAATTGTAGCTCTGCCAAACCTCTGTCACATACCTAGGCTTCCTTCTCTCCCAGGGCTCCCGTACACTCTATCCAGCCCGGGTACAAGCCATCCTTAGCTTTCCCCAGCCTTGCTCTCCACGCCAGGTCAGAAAATTCTTAGGCATGACAGGGTTCTGTAGGCAATGGATTCCTCAATATGCTTCTCTGGGTAAACCACTCCAAGAACTCACTCGATCCTCTGTACCTAACCCCATGCCATGGCCACTTGAAGCAAATGCTGCTTTCATCTCCCTTAAGCAGAATTTAGCCTCTGCCCCTGCCTTAGGGTTACCTAACTATGACAAGCCTTTTACCCTTTTCTGTCACAAACAATCTGCTTGTGCCCTCGGGGTTCTTACTCAGGAGCACAGTGACAGAAATCGCCCGGTGGCTTATTTTTCTGCAACCTTGGACCCTGTAGCCCAGGGTTTACCCCCTTGCCTATGCGCTGTAGCTGTTGCAGCGCGCCTGGTCGAGATCAAGTCTGAGTCCCTTGTCCTCTGCTCTCCTCTCACTCTCATGGTTCCCCATTCTGTGGAAACTCTCTTTCTGCAACGCAACACTGCTCACCTCTCCTCTGCTCGCCTCACTAGGTATGAACTTTTGCTGCTTTCAGCCTCACATATCACTATTAAGCGCTGCTCCCGGTTAAACCCTGCTACCCTCCTTCCTTTACCTAGTGATGGTGAACCCCATGACTGCCTTGCAACTGTCTCCGCTATCACTGTCCCGCGCCCCGACCTTTCAGATGTACCTCTCCCTAACTCTGACCTGGTATTATTCACTGATGGGTCCTGTTATAGAAATGACCAAGGCCACCTTCCTGCAGGGTACGCTGTGGTCTCTCTCTCTGAGACCATAGAAGCTGCGCCCTTACCCTCTATGACCTCTGCCCAGGTGGCTGAACTGATTGCTCTAACCCGTGCCTGCTTTCTAGCCGAGGGGCTCTCTGCCACTATTTTTACTGATTCTCGGTATGCCTTTGGGGTTGTGCATGACTTTGGCACCCTCTGGCAGGCTCGAGGTTTTCTTACCTCTACTGGTACCCCTATCAAGAATGGCTCCTACATTGCCGCCCTCCTGTATGCAGTTTTACTACCGTCTGCCTTGGCAATTGTTAAGTGTACTGGCCACTCAGCGGCAGACACCGAGGTGGCAAAAGGTAATGCACTTGCTGATGCTGCTGCAAAACATGTTGCCACTATAAAAACTTCACCAGAAGCATTTCTTGGTCCCCTCTCTGTCTCTGTAACGCCACCATCCCTGTCTCATCTCGCTCAGCTCCAGGATTCTGCCCCAGAAACAGAGAGACTCCTGGAGTGCTTTGGGTTGCTCTTTGCATTCTGATTCCCTTTGGCGATCACCCACCGGTACCTTTGTAGCCCCCCCTCTCACTGTCTCTAGCCGCCCTGCTATATGGGTGTTTCGCATGTCGGCAAGGAGGGGATGGTCTCTCCTATGAGTAAGGCAGGGTGGTGGGCTCCCCATTTCAGCTCTTTTGCAACCCGCCACTGTGCCGCTTGTGTTACTTGTCAAAGCCACAATGTAGGTAAATCTGTAAAAGTAACACAAGGATTCCGGGGTTTGCCTCAAGCCCCTTTTCTACACTGGCAACTTGATTTTGTACAAATGCCAAAGTGTCAGAAATATGAATTCATTTCAGTTATAATATGTCTGTTTTCGGGCTGGATTGAAGCCTTTCCCTGTCGCAAAGCTGATTCATTGTCCGTTGCAAATGTCTGTTAAACCCCTACCAAAGAATTCCTGCCACTTTGCCTAGTGACCGGGGAACACGTTTTACTGGAAAAATTGTTCAACATCTAAACCAGGTATTACATGTCACCCACCTGTTGCACTTACCATCCACAGAGTGCAGGGGCAGTTGAAAGGCGAAATGGTGTGCTTAAAAATAAGCTGGCAAAAATCTGTAGTTCCACAGGGTTAAACTGGCCATCTGCTTTACCACTGGCCCTTATGGAAATTCGGTCATCCCCATCCCAGAGACACAAATTGAGTCCATTTGAAATCATCATGGGACGCCCTATGTGAACAACGGCTACTATTACCCCAGCCCCAGACCTAAACCTAACTCACAGCATGCTCCTCCAGTACTGCAAAGGGTTAATGCAAGCTGTGAGCTCCTTCCATTCGCAGGTGCGAGCAGCTTGGCTGACGGAACCCACCTCTGCTGCCTGTCACACTCTTGAGCCTGGTGATTGGGTCTACCTGCGGCACCACCTTCGGAAGCACGCCTTGGAACCCCGGTGGAAGGGTCCATACCAGGTACTGCTCACCACCCAGACAGCAGTGAAATTATCCGGCATCGCTGCATGGATCCACGCCTCACAGTGTAAGCCAGCGCCACCTCAAGGGGACCAAGCACCTCTGCAAGACCACGCAGAACCAGCTTCAACCCCAGAAGACAAAGAGGAACAGCCTGCAATACCTTACAATCTGTGCTCTCGTAAGGGTTGCCAGAAGCAGAGGGTAAGCAGACAGCAAGCAGACAGCAGGACTCAACAAACAAGAAGCAGTAGTGAGCCTAGCGCCTGCTGGACGTAAAACCGTGACTGCGGTTCCCTCGAAAGGGGTTGTCGGAACCAGAAAGGGTCCTGCTTCCAACATGTGTCCTTTGAGAAGCTTAATCCTCAGCTACTGTGTCCTGAGGGTCTGGGGAATCCAGAGTGACAGTGACAATTCTTTCATCCAACAACAGGTGCAGATAGCCCAGATCCTGAATATTTCTAATTGCTGGGTCTGCAGCCACATCCTAGCTCACTCACAAGCTAGTATCCCCACCATGGCAATCCCTTTGAATTCCTCAGAGCTTGCTGGAGAACCCTATCCACTTAAAAGGACATGGAAGGAAAATGACACTTGGGGGCTGGGAAAAACATATGTTCCTAAACTTATAAGTGTGGTGAAAGGAAAGGGCCACTGGTGCTGGGTGTGTAATGGGACAGGGCTGAATCTAGGGAGGAGCAGCTGTCTCCAATACATCGTGTCCCATGGTGTATAGGACTATTCAAACAAAGGTTGGAGAATGGTGAACCGGGTATGGAAAGATAAACTTCCTCTCAACCTGGGATCAAACCAAAGATTCAATCTCTTGCTCCTCCTACAGCCTCCCTGAGAAAAACAGCACCATCTACAAATGTCATGTGAATGCTACCTCTTCTCCCAGTGAAAATCATCCTGTGCCCTTTGGGGGATACTATTCCTCCTTCGTAAATTCTTACATGTCAAAGGGTTGCAGTCAACCCTTCCCAGCTTTAATGGGACATCATTGGGTTTGTGGGGAAAATGCTTACACTGTGTTACCAGCAAATTGGTCAGGTATCTGTTATCCTGCTCAGCTTTTCCCACAATTCCGGGTGCTTCAATCCCTCCCACGAAATAGCCTCCGTAATTTCAGGCGAAAAAGGAGGGACTTGCCAGATGCTAAATGGTATGTGGATAACATAAGCCCCCTAACTTGGGAAGAAGCTGTTGGCATTTCTTTAATCCCAGTAGGGGGGGTAATCCACCATGCAAAAAGGCTTTTAAGGTTACAAGCGGTGGTTGAGATCATGGCCAATGAAACAGGAGAGAGCTTAAAAGCTCTAGCCAAAGAAGCAGGAGCAGCCCGACAAGTGGCCCTCCAAAACCGTCGGGCATTAGATATAATACTGGCAGCCAAAGGAGGGACCTGTGCTCTAATTGGAACAGAATGCTGTGTATACATACCTGATAATACTAATGAGGTAATAAATCGTGCTAGCCATCTGGAGCAAATTGCATACCTTCCCCACGAAGAACCAAGTTCCTTGTGGAAATGGATAAGTAACTTATTCAATTTCTCTAGTCTGGGAAACTGGTTGTTTCAAGGAATCCTGACTATCCTATTTGGAATTCTAATAACCTGTGTGTGTTTCCAATTGATTTCTTGTTGTATCCAAAACTGCACAAGACACACCATCCATCAGGTCACCCCTAACCAGAGTGCTAATCTAATGTTAAATGTCACCAGTGAAAGTAATGAAAAAGAACGATTGATGTATGGAATCCAGTAAGTCATTGGTCATGGGCGTAGCCTTGACCAAAAGGGGAGATTGTGGAAGTATAACATTGTATAAGGGGACATGCTGGATACATTGTATATGAGAGGGCATGCCAAAACATGTTACAAAGTATCTGAGGGAGCACACGTAGGGACAGTTAGCTTTTGAATGGAGAAGCAATTAAGATAGACGTGCTGGCTCCAAGAAGCAGGCATCAGAATGGAAGGTGTGAAGGGCAATTAATTAAGTGAACTGGAAGCTGTTAAAGGAGATTGTTAAGGGTGGCAGGTAATTGAAGATACGTGACTGGTCTCAGGGATCTCGAAGGGTGGTGACTAAAATCTTTTTCTTCTTTTGTCTGTAACTTGTTCTCCAAAAAACTGTATAAATTAAGAGACACAAGCCCCACTTGGGGGGGCTCACTTCTAAATGTATTAGCAGAGCAGCTTTGCTAATAAAACAGAGTGGTCTGATAAATTGTGAGTCTGAGTCAAACTTTGACAGCAGCTAGTGAGAAAAAAGGCTTTCTACTTGTAAACTGAATACTTTTTATATGACTCTTTTAAACAAAAGATCTAGAATGCAACAATGCCATCATTGTAGATAGTCACTTTTCAGAACAAAAAAAAAAAAAAAAAAAAAAAAAACACACTTTAAACAAAAAGCAGCCTGTATGAGGAAATATACAATTCCTTTGTTCTAAGTGGACTCCACTAGTTTTAATGGTAACTCATGCGGGTAGCGGTAACTCATGCTTCTTCTGCATCTCTAATAAAAAACTAAATAATTTATACCAGACTAAGATGCTGCAATAGAAATTAGAAATAAAGCTAATGGTCAAGTTTCCATATTTATATCTATGTGTGCATGGCAATTAAGCAGGAATTTGCTCTAAAGAACAGGATTATGAGGGCTGTGTCTGTGACTTAGTGATAATATTTTCTATTTACTATGTTTGAAATTTATTCCCTTTAATTGATTCTGACTTTTCAGTATTTTTATTAACTTAAACCTGTACAAAAAAATTTAAGTGTTTGTAAAGCATAGCTACAATCTCCATGAACTCCTAAAGCACAGAAAAGAAGAATCAAAATAAAGCTGACACCCTGAAGAGCTGCCAAGAGGAAACAGTGCGACTGGCTGAAAACATTCTGGGAATATGCAGTGCTATTAAGAGCCACCACCTGCAACTAAGGTATTATACGAGAAGGCCAGTAGAAAAGACCTTGTG
This sequence comes from Caretta caretta, assembly GCF_965140235.1. Classification (NCBI taxonomy): domain Eukaryota; kingdom Metazoa; phylum Chordata; order Testudines; family Cheloniidae; genus Caretta; species Caretta caretta. The sequence continues at coordinate 68,512,109 of NC_134214.1, read as the reverse complement.
GTGTTGTAACTGCTGGATTAGAGTTTAATTGTGAGTAGTCACCTGATTAAGGTCATTTTTGCAATGAGGATACAAGCAAAAGGACTGTAGGGAATTTAGCCTCCACTGCACTTGGAAGAGGAGTTCTTCAATAACAGAAGCAATAGAACAAGCATGAATAAAATATTTTCCAGTTCGCTAACTATAGGGGAAGGATGAACAATGACATTATCTGTATTGCCACTATGAAGTGGCTCTGAAATTGTTTCTGGACACAGTTCTGGTGATCCAGAAAATTTGTTTAGTAGAAATGGTGCTTAGTATTTCAAAGAATGGTGTTCATCTTTGGAGGCAAATGGCCACAGCAGCTGGGCTAGTGCTTTCATTGTAAAATGAGCTGTTCAAATGATGGATTGCAACGGGTGTCAAATCCAGACTATCACCCAAATTATACTGGCTGCCTAAAACAGAAGAGCATGATAGTCTGTTCTTAAAGAAAAAGAAAAACTAAGCAGTGTCTAATAGTGAGGCTGTAGCCAATAGTGGCAGAAGTAGCCAATGCAGGGACTGCAGCACTGGAGAGGGTAAGGGGGACCAATGGGGCCTAGCTGGAGCCATCCTCTGTACCCAGAACAGTGTATAGAAAACACCCTGTCCATTCACTCTAGCAGCACTAGGACCCAGACAGTGTTTCTCTTGGCCTACCATATGGAGCACTTGCTGATAGGGGCACAAGCAGCCAAAGTAGAGACTCTCTCTGCTCCTTGTTGATTGGCTGTTTGCACCAACTGTCCCCTCTTCTCCCCCTCACAGCCTCTTCACCTCAGTAGGACTCCTTTTTATGCCCTCTTCTCCCCTTCTCTTTCCCCCTCACCTTCCTTCAGCGTATCCACTCCTAACTATACCCATAATCAAACATAGCAACAACATGATGCTTGCTACAATCATATTTTTCACTCTGCTTGTGCGTTAGTCACAGAGTGGGGAAATAGGCATGTCTTGCCTATTTAAGTTGTAACCTTCTCAGGGCAGGGGCCATCTTTTGGTTCTGTGTTTGTACAGTTCCTAGCACAAATGGGATCCTGGTCTGTGAGATGCTAAAGTAATACAAATAAATAACTAAACATGAAGGTCTAACAAACTGTTTCTTATCTCCTTTTTTAATGTGGAGAGTTTAAGATCTGTGTGGTACTCCTTTATAAAGAAGTAAAATGAAATAGAAAACTACTGAGTGGCATTTCTTCACCCATCGGTTGAAAGTGAAGTGCCTCCAACTAATACATACCTGCAAAGCCAGTAGTGATTTTTTTTGAGGGGTGGGGGGAGAAAGGGGGAGTCATTTGCTTCCCAAAGGCACAATCATGCGTTGGCCATATGGATTTCCTTAAGTGCAAAAGAAGATTTACCAGCTCTGGGTCAGATTATACATTTATATAGTGAGGGCAAGATATTTATGTGGCAGATGTCCCTTCTTCCTTCATGCCAGATGTCCCATTGTGATTCATACCACCATTCCAGGGGATATGCGTCCATACTGATGACGGGTTCGGTTTAATAACTTTCCAAAGCAGTGCAAACCAATGCAGATTCATTTTCATCATCTGAGTCAGATGCCACCAGCAGAAGGTTGATTTTCTTTTTTGGTGGTTCAGGTTGTACAGTTTCCTCATCAGAGCGTTGCTCTTTTAAGACTTCTGAAAGCATGCTCCACACCTCATCCCTCTCAGAAGGCACTTCAGATTCTTAAACCTTCAGTTGAGTCTGTGACACGATTAAGGTGGGCCCTGTCCGGTGTGGGGTGAGTGTGCCAGCCTTCCTCGGGGAACAGAAGCAGGTGCACAAACCTTATGTGCCTATTTCCCCCAGCTCAAGTCCTCACATCTGGGCTTAGCTGTGGGATAGAGTTGCCCAATGGCCAGAGTTCATAGAATCACCCCTCAAATGGCCAATGACCAGAGCTCAAACATGCTCCTACTGTCAGTGCAGTGCAGGCCAATGGACAGAGTACATACAAATTTCCCCCCTCACTCGGGGTAGTGTGGTCTAGTGGCCAGAGTCTATGAAATACACCCCTATTGTCCAGGCAGTGTGGGCCAATGGCCAGAGTCTATGGGGGTCACTGGCAGAAGGGCCATCATCCCAGGTAGGAGGGCTGGACCCACCCGACTCGACTGAGCCCCGACCCAGCACCCTAGTAATGGTGGAACGACCAGCTCAGTGAGGAATCCCTCAGAAATACACTGAGCTTACCTCAGTGGGAGATAGCACTTCGACACTGCCCCGGGTCACTTCCTATTGTAGTCTTGGACGTTGTACTACTGGAGGCACTGGGATCTCTTTGGTCCCCCACACTGGCTGCTCCTTGGGGCTCTGTGGGCTGCTGGTGTCTGAGGTTGTGGTCCACATCTCCACTTCCTTCTGGCACAGGCTGGAAGGCACCCTCAGCAGGAGCTCCTGACACATGTCCTTCCATGCTAGCATCTCCCCCTGACTGAGCTGGGCTGCTCTTTTATACTGGTACACCTGGAGCATGCCCAGTAGGGAGAAGGGGGTGTGGCTCCCTCAGCCCAAAATGTGGTGTTAACCCCTTCCCGTCCGGTACAGGATGAGTGTGACGGGGCACACTCATCCATCTTTAGAAATCTCACATAGGTACCTTCTTTGTGTTTTGTGAAATCTGCAGTGATAGTATTCTTAAAACCAACATGTGCTGGGCCATCATTCAAGACTGCTATAACAGGAAATATATGTCAGAATGTGGGTAAAACAGAATGAGGGGACATGCAATTCTCCCCCAAGGAGTTCAGTCACAAGTTTTATCATCACTTTTTTTTTATTAAACGAGCATCTTCAGCATGGAAGCAAGCATGTCCTCTGGAATGGTGGCTGAAGCATGAAGGGGCATACGAATGTTTAGCATATCTGGCATGTAAATACCTTGCAATGCCAGCTACAAAAGTGCCACGCAAATACCTGTTCTCACTTACTGGTGACATTGTAAATAAGAAGAGGGCAGCATTATCTACTGTAAAGGTAAACAAACTTGTTTGTCTTAGCAATTGGCTGAACAAGAAGTAGGACTGAGAGGACTTGTAGGCGCTAAAGTTTCACTTTGTTTTGGTTACATAACTCCACTCAAAAACAAAACAAAAACAAAAAAAACAAATAAATTGGTTAGTCTCTAAGGTGCCACAAGTACTCCTTTTCTTTTTGCGAATACAGACTAACACGGCTGTTACTCTGAAACCTTACATTTGTATGTTGCACTTTCACAACTAAAGGATTGCAGTACTGCACTTTTATGGAGGTAAACTGAAATACTATTTCTTTTGTTTTATTTTTACAGTGCAAATATTTATAATCAAAAATATGCACTTTGATTTCAATTACAACACAGAATACAATATACATGAAAATGTAGAAAAACACAAAGTGTTTAACAGTATGATTAATAACAGGTTTCAGAGTAGCAGCTGTGTTAGTCTGTATTCACAAAAAGAAAAGGAGTACTTGTGGCACCTTAGAGTCTAACAAATTTATTTGAGCATAAGCTTTTTTGTGAGCTACAGCTCACTTCATCAGATGCATCCGATGAAGTGAGCTGTAGCTCATGAAAGCTTATGCTCAAATAAATTTGTTAGTCTCTAAGGTGCCACAAGTACTCCTTTTCTAACTGTGATTATTTTTTTTTGAGGTTTATCGTGTGAGTTAACTGCGATTAATTGACAGCCCTAGTTGTATTGCTTATAGATATTAAGGTCAGAAGGGACCATTATGATCATCTAGTCTGACTTCCTGCACAATGCAGGCCACAGAATCTCACCCACGCACTCCTAAAATAAATCCCTGACCTATGTCTGAGCTATTGAAATCCTCAAATCATGGTTTAAAGACTTCAAAGTGCAGAGAATCTTCCAGCAAGTGACCTGTGCCCCATGCTACAGAGGAAGGCGAAAAACCCCCAGGGCCTCTTCCAGTCTGCCCTGGAGGAAAATTCCTTCCCGACCCCAAATATGGCAATCAGCTGAACCTTGAGCATGTGGGCAAGATTCACCAGCCAGATACTCAGGAAAGAATTCTCTGTCCTAACTCAGATCCCACCCCATCTAACATCCCATCACAGGCCACTGGGCCTATTTACCATGAATAGTTAAAGATCAGTTAATTGCCAAAGTCCTGTTATCCCATCATACCATCGCCTCCATAAACTTAACGAGTTTAATCTTGAAGCCAGATAGGTCTTTTGCCCCCACTGCTTCCCTTGGAAGGCTATTCCAGAACTTCAGTCCTCTGATGGTTAGAAACCTTCGTCTAATTTCAAGTCTAAGCTTCCCAATGGCAAGTACTTTTAGAGCAGAAACTTGCTCGAGATGCACACCTTATGCACTCAAACAGCTCCCCCAAACCTTGAACATTAATTTTTTTTAATTTAAGTTCGTGCAAGAAACATAACAAGCAATGGGAATTATCCCCTTTCTTTTCATAAAGAAAGATGGACAGCAACCAGAAAATAACCGAATTTCTCATTGCTGTGTTGGGCATCAGTGAAAATAGTGTCCTTGCCTGGATAAATGGTGTGTGTGTGTGTGTGTGTGTGAGTAATCTATCTCAGGGATTGGCAACCTTTGGCACGTGGCCCATCAGGGAAATCTGCTGGTGGGCTGGGACAGTTTACTGCAGAGTCTGCAGGTTCGGCCAGTCTCAGCTCTCACTGGCTGCATTTCGCCGTTCCACGCCAATCGGGGCTGCAGGAAGTGGCGCGGGCCGAGGGATGTGCTGGCCAATCCCTGGTGTGTATATATTATATATAATATTAAAAAAATGAGGATTACTACTAAGATTGCAATGATATGAAGAATCTCACCATATACAAACAGAAGGCCTTCACATCACTATAAACAGATGTATAATATGTAATGAATACGAAAAAGGTTAAACAGTTGCTACACATGTTGTAGCAGCTGCTTAACTAACAAAGTAAACTGTCTGACTCTAAAAGGTGTATGGACTAGTGGCTACAACATTTTTATGTTTAAGAACAACCACCATTTTCATATAATATTTGCATATATGGTCTACTTATATTTTTAAATCACTCTTCACATATTCTGCCTATTCCAATATGTTAATTGAAGGTACCTCACTTATCTCACTGTATCTCAGAACAGCAGCTTTTCATGATGGCTACAAATATCTGTGAATAGATACTATAATGTGACATCAGCATTTTGAATTTCCTAGTTAGTGAACATTTCCATGACAAAAGAATCACCTCCATTAAAGATGAACAGCATTTCTCAGGTACAAAAGCAACAGAAATTCATGGAATTCACATAGCAACATGTCCCCACTTTACCAGGGAAAAAACAAACAAACAAAAAAACCTTTTATGTTGGCCAGAGGTGTGGTAGAAGAGACTTCCATTTGGATGAAGATATAACTGTGGTATTCTTATCACACCCGTAGACAGCAGGAAATGGAACATTCAGGTGAGTTTCACTCTGTTTTGCTCTGTTCAGCTAACTGATGTAAAATGATCTTCTTCATCATATCATCTAGAGACCAACTGAAATAGGGGCCCCACTGTGCCACTTGCTGTACTCGTAAGCTCTTTTTGAATAGGGATTGTCTCTTACTGTCTACATGCAGAAAATAAAGGATGCAGTAAAGTGACTTGCCCAAGGTCACACAGCAGAATTAGGAGCAGAACACAGTTCACCCAAAGCCCAGACTATGCCCTTATAGTGTGAGCCACATTGCCTCCCCAACTGACACCACAGAGATGAAATGATACATGAATACTCGCAATCTGGACTTTGAAATCTATCAGTAGCTTGAATAACCACAACTGCTTGTTATTTCGTTTTAGATATGGAGAAAATGAGTCTAGAGAGAGCATAAAAAAATCCTCCTACCTCATGACAGGCCCTCAGCTGTTGTTTTTTCAGAAGTCTAATTGCTTTGTAAGAATTCTGCACTCACATGAACTGCCACAGCCCTGATGAAGGTCGCCTTGCTGGTCGCTCACCAGGCTGCAGCGTTTGACTCCTTGTAACAAGGTGCACCTTCGCTCCTGTCTTCTTTACCAGCAGAAACTGCACAGATTCCTCTGGTTGTGCATTCCCAGTGCCATTTGAGTTCCCTCCACCGACACCACCACTACAGTCCCCGTGCAACAGTCTATTTACAATATCATCTGTGCTTTTGGCCTTCTCCTCAGGACCTGAGGTCTCCCTTCCCTGAGGCCTCTGTGGAGCTGGGCTCACAGAGCCCTGTTCCTCTCTCTCCTTGCAGTTTGTTCCTGTGCCTCTTTAGCCCATCAGCCAAGAAGGATAATTCTCTCTCTCACCCAGCCTGATTAGATAATTACCTTGAAGGGGAGGTGAGGACTAATTGGTGTCCAAGTGATCAGGCTCACCTGTTCACTCCCTGCACTCTCAGTCCCACCACTCTAGACCTGTGCGCTCTTAGGCCTCTCTTGGGTTGGGTAGACTCCAGCACAGTCTCTTTTCTTTGGCCCCTCTGACACACTTCCTGGGAAGACTGTCCGTTACCTCTTTGTAGAAGCTGACCCCCCACCCTCAGACACCCTTAAGCACCTTCCTCAGAGCTCCAGCCTCGTGGGCACTCTGGGTTACGGTTTACCTCCCCAGGAACACATGATAGTTGAAGTGCACGCACACACACACACACACTTTATTTTAGATATCATAAAAGATACAGACCTGGACAAAACAATAAATCATCTCTATGTCGCTCCCCACATTGGTTTCCTCACCACTTGGACATTCTTTGGGATTTGGTTAGAGTCTTCTAGAGCACTGGTTCTCAAAGCCAGTCCGCTGCTTATTCAGGGAAAGCCTCTGGCGGGCCAGACCGGTTTGTTTACCTGCCGCGTCCACAGGTTTGGCTGATTGCGGCTCCCACTGGCCGCGGTTCGCCACTCCAGGCCAATGAGGGCGGTGGGAAGGGTGGCCAGCACATCCCTTGGCCCGCACCGCTTCCCGCAGCCCCCATTGGCATGGAGTGGTGAATCGCGGCCAGTGGGAGCTGTGATTGGCTGAACCTGTGGATGCGGCAGATAAACAAATTGGTCCAGCCTCCCAGGGGCTTTCCCTGAACAAGCGGTGTACCGGCTTTTAGGACCACTGTTCTAGAGTGTCCAGGAACTCCCTCTCCAGCACATGACTTCTCCCCCAAATCTCTGGTCATCTTTAAATAAAAACTTCAAAGCAGAAACCAAAAATTTCTGTCACAATCAGGGCAAGTCACAGATGCAGAAAGAAACAACCCAAACTCTCCCCATCCCAGTCTTTGTTCTGAAAACTAGAAGGTGAATCTGGTATTCTAGGTCCCTATGATACCCACCATTCCCCTAAACCCATTCCTTTTTTTCTCTCCATTACCAGCAACTAAACAACTGCGCAAATTGCAAGAACTAGATTTTCAGGTGAGCAGCTCCCCCCTCTCCCATAGGTAGTATTAAGAGCAAGAGTCTGAAAGAAAATATGCAACAAATGTCTGACCTTGCTTATCGAGGTAGATGCAGAATCCTCTGATCCCTGAAAAGCTCCAGAAGTCTAAAAGTCATGGCCATGCAACAGCGTGACTCTCAGTTTTGAGATCACCAGATCCCAAATGCAGAGGTTAAAGGAGCAGAATATAAAAAAAGTGTTCCATTCTCTCATCTGATCCACACAGGCTTCCTAGAAGCAGCCTTCTTCTTCTATGTGCTTCCCAGGCATAGGTTACCTCTAACCCACAATTTACCATTGAATATCCACCACCTTATATCCTGGTATTTGAAGGGAATGCTAGTATTTCAGAAGTACAACAATGCCCCATTGATACAATCTTCTGGGCAATTCAGTACCACTAAATGGCATTCTGAGAAATAGTCCTTAAGCACCCTTTGGTAGTGATTTTCTAAACTGCAAACCATGATCTCAAATGCTGGGGAAATACATCTTGGAGCAAGTTGTGTAAGAGGGAGCTTGCAGGGCTGTTGCAGGAATAAACTACCCTTTTATGGTCTGACCCCCATTTCCTGCCCCCTTTCCCCTGTTTCTTCCCCGTAATATAGGAGATTAAGTGGCTATCCCCTATCTGCAGCTGCACAAACCCTATGAAAATTAAATATATATATCAAGAAACCTTCAGGGCATATCATTCCCAAACCCCCTTCTTTAACTGACTGGGATGACACTACTTTATGCTTATTGCCCCAGAGCATCTGAAAAGAAAAAATCACCCTTTCACTTTGACCAACAATTTTCACAGGGTAGGATAAACATTATATATCACATAAATACAATGAGGAAACAGCAATGTTTTAACCAACTTCAACTTTTCTGCCAAAGTCAGGGTGCATCTCTTTCACTGAATCTCCTTAACTTGGCAGGAGGCAAACCACGTCTTCCAGTTCAACTCAGCAACCAAATCACGTCTGAAGCTTTGTTCCAAAATATCCCCAAGTCCCCACCCACAAAGGCTTGCTCTTTATGTTGATTACTGCTCCAGCTGAATAATTGTTTAAGGTGTCAATAATACATATCCCAATCTTATCCACTGCCCACCAGCACTGTGACGTCTGTACAGGTCAAACATCTCGCCTTCAATCCATACATTTATACTCAAATCCTTTCTTACCATACCCTGCCACCAATAGAAGGTCCAAAGTAAAACAAAACAATAGACTCAAGAGACAACCTTGTCTTACCCGAGAATGTGTCCATATAACTTTCCCCTCAACTCATTTATAAAATGATGCATTGAGAGTCAATGTACACAATCCATAGCCAGTTTGCAAACTATGGGGGAGGATACGGTCCTTTTCGAAATGGGAGTACGCTCAAAGCGCTCTAAGAAACCGTTAACACATATCAGCAGGGTCCACATGGACAGTTAATCTGCAGCAGGCTAGATTCACACCCCAGCTTGCTGTGAACTAGTTGATCACATAGACAAGTCCTGTATCGAGACGGGACCAACTCTAAGGTAGGCAGTTTCACTCTATAGAAAGCTTTGACCAGATCCAAAGCCAAAACAAAACCCTGCCATTCTCCCTGTTTCAAAATTTCAAATACTTCCTGCAAACTACACAAAGCATACGCCATTGCACAAACTTTAACTGCATTAGCAGGACTGGGATGCAATAATTTCTCTGCTATTTTCCCCAATCTCTTGGCAAGAATGGAAGCTAACATTTTGTAATCCAATAGGCCTTCAATATTCCTGGTATCTTCCTAACCCCCTTCTTAGGGGGAAAAGAAAAAAAGCAAAAGGACTTCACAAAAGGACGTTCCCAATGTGCCACTAGACAAGGCATCATTGAAAGCACAGAAATTCCACACTTAAACTGTCTATCCCTGGTAGTTCTCTTTTCAGGCACAATACAGTTGCACTAACCTCCATTTCCTCAACGGGCCTCACAAGTGAGTTCCATTCCTCCTCTGCCAATGTTAGAAAACCTGCAATACTATTCAAAAACTGATTCTTGAAAGGGGGGTGGGGGGGAGATTTATCTCACGGTAACATTCAGGACATATCCTCAACAAGCCAACAGGTCCCTACAGACCTGTCCAGTACTAGGGTTTCTGACCCAACCATATCCCACTGTAGTTTCTTTTCCTTCGATCTTGCAAACATATCAGAGGGAGCTGCCCAACTTATTGTCATAATGTCCTTTGTAATTTTAACTGATTCCAGCATTCTCCTTCAACACTGAACCATTTCCCTCTTAACTTCCTCTAGGATCCTTATTTCTATGCATCCCCCAGCTTTCAGTAGATTATGAAGCTCTCAAATGGCTCTGCAATGCTAAATAATGTTTGTAATCAGTTGTATACAGACATCCTGAAAAGGGATGTACAGAGATTGCCAGTCTCGGCTTGATCAATCCCCATCATGCCATCTGGGATGCATAAAACTCCTAAACTGTTTCTCGTTCCATAAAGATGCCTTCAACCTTTTTAATTGCAACTGAATTACTAAGTATTTGTTTTCCAATAACCTCAGACAAAGGTCTCCGTTACATAGTTCCTGAGTTCAATTCAGACCAAGCAGTGGTCCAAAAACTCATCAGGCTGCTCTGCACCTTGTTCAGTTATTGAGGTAGCTGTCACGTGTACCCAATGGACTGCGCAATAACTTTCTAAAAATGTAAATGTTGCCTTTTTTCTGAAATGTGGATGCCCAAAAACATCCTTAACCCAACAGCATCGTACACTGCTTGTAAGTTTCATCAGCTCATAATCCTTTAGGTTGCTTCACTATGTCAATCATAGCAGCTACATAAATTACCCCTCCCTTCATAAAAAACAACTGTCAAGACATCAGTAAAAAAAGAAGCAACCTCAATAAAAAGATCTTTCCTCAGCTTCTGACACTGCAAGATGTAGATGATGACAACAATACTTCATACCCAAACAGAAATCAGCTAATAATTCCCTTCCCAGCTGCAGTTCTACCACCCTCTGCACTGATATTGCATAACAGTATACCTACTCCATCATAAGTATCAGGCCCGGTGGACTAAAAAGATGGGATCTTCCTCTAGTCCTTCTGAGCTCATCATGTTTCTTGGATCCCCACTTAACCCAGACCTGGCCCCACTAAAAACTGAAAGATTATTTGACTCTGGTGCACACAGGCTGGAACATACATTCCAAGTTGCAATTGTCAGTATCATCTAAATAAAGACTTAGATCCAGGTCATCACAAGTACTTGCAATTCTCATCTAGTTGACTAACTCTCTCTCTCACTCTCTATTTCTCTCTTTTCTGGCCACTTTTTTCTTGTTGGTTCACTACCCTCAACTAGAGGAGCCTCCTAAATCTCCACATCCTGATCCCAACTCTGATAGTGCTGTTCGAAGTTGCTCAAGCCTAGTAACCCACTGGTTCTTTTCGCACCAATCAATATGCTTGTAAAGTGCCCAAATTCTCCTCTCTCTGCCATCCCACTCCACCCAGTACGTAACACTGAAAACTTGTTACCGGCTGGAACCATGAAAATGCTGTGTGTTCCAGACAGCTGTAGGCTACTCTCGGTTACTATAACCTCAGTTTTATGCTTGGATACTCTCCATCCATATCTGATTTCAAGAAACTGCCCTATTCCTGACATTGAGCAGATCAACACTTGCTCCAAAAATTAGTGAGTTTACCATAACCATAGCTTGTCTATCCATCCTTGGTGACTGGGATTTCTACATAAGCAATTGTGTCTGCAGCTGTTACCTTCCCAGTTTCTCTTTTTCCCCTTCCCCCACATTACCGATGCTCATGTCCCCATCTGTATGTCCTGAGTCTCTCACTCCCCCCCGCCCCCCACCTTCCCCACAGCCATCTTCTTTGTTCCTCAGCTGGTCCCTCAGCCAAGAGCCACCCCTCTGCTACAAAACCATGTCCCTCTCCTTTCTTTTATCTCAGCTACTGTTTGTCTCTAAGGTGCCACAAGTACTCCTTTTCTTTTTGTGGTTTTAAAGGCTAGCACCAAGACCTAGTTTCTTGGTTTCCCCTTTCTGAGGAAATTCCACTGCTTCATATGCCAACCCACTGCAGAGAAGTTGGAGAAAACTGGTTTCACCTGGAATGCGGCCACATCCCATCATCCTCCAGTGCTCCCATTGGAATGGGAGCTATTCATATTAATCAATCTATTACTTCTAGTCTGAGGGGGATGTGACACCACTCTTGAAAGCATATGGCTGATTCATAGACTTGAAGTCCTTAGGGAATCATGATCATTTAGTCCGACTACACGCACATCACAGGTCACAGAACCTCACCCACCCACCCCTGCAATAGGCCCATAACCTCTGAGTTACTGAAGTCTTAAAATCATGGTTTAAAGACTTCACAAGAGAATTCACCCTTTACTCTAGTTCAGACCAGCAAGTGGCCTGTGCCCCATGCTACAGAGGATACAGAGGACGGTGAAAAATGCCCAGTGTCTCTGCCAATCTGATCGGGGGGGGGGGGGAGGGAGAATTCCTTCCCAATCCCATATAAGGCAATCTGTTAGACCCAGAATGTGGATCCCCCAAATCATCACAAAAACCATCTCCACACCCATCTCCTGCCACTGAATCTGTAAAACATTGAATTGTCAGTGGAAATAGTGTATTCAGTTCAGAGCTTTAGCAAACAATGTACATCACATAGTGAATGAAAAATAAGCCAATTCTGAGTTTGACTGCTCACCATAAGATGTTTGACATAAAAAATGTCAAAATGTCAAAATGTAAAAAATGTAATACAAATAATAAATGTATTAAGAACAGTTCAGCAAATGTTTGTTAGTGATTCTTCCTTGTTTCAACCAATTTAGTCTGATTTAGCACTTCTTTCTGTCCACAAATGGTCTTAACTGACACTTATCAACCTGTTTGGGTATAATTTTTGCATGCATCGTTTAATAAGAAACTGTTAGGGCCCAAGCATTTCTTAAGCAGTTAATAGAGATCACTCCAAGTGTTCTAGATGCCGAATTGGGTGCTGGAGCTGTTATTTGCCAGCTAAGTCATGTGGTCAGGGGGCCACGTGACTCAACTCTTCTATGTAGAAAGTATCATTCATGTATTTTTTGTGTGTGAGAAGTCACTTTGTGTGTGTGGCGGAGCAAGTTACCCAGGTCTGTAATTTATAGATTACTACTTTGCCAGTATTGCCTGACTAGCAAGGGCTACTACTGGTTCCTGGCTTCTCACTGAGAATAGTGATGGGGCTGAAGGCCATGCTCCTTCTAAACAGCATAGACATCATGCTGGCAGGCTACCAGCTAGCAACAGGACCATACATCTCTATGTGTCAAATACAGTGATGGTTCCATAAAGGGGTTGCTGCCTGATGCAAGTTCTTATTGCAGACAATTCGCTTCCTGTTCTGCGGATGGAACCAATGTAAAATGTCCTCAGGCAGTGGGCCAAACAGACACTGCTTGAGCCTCTCTCCTCTTTACATGGTGAGTGATCACCCTATTATTTAGCACTGGCTTTCACCCCTGCTACACCCTTCCTGCCTATCACCCTTGCTTCCAAGCACACACACACAGTTAATATATGTCAACCAGAAATAGGATGACAAATCCCCCTCCAAACATTAATAGTAACAAAAACTGAAAAGCAATCAAAAAGGAACAAATGCAGTCAGATGAGTAACTCATTGGATTCAATGAACATGTTTTGCATAAAACTTGTTCAGCTACTTCTCAGTTTTGCTTAGCACATTTTGTATTATGCAGAAATCCCTTGAATGCATGCAGGAGGTACATCAGTTTTTTCCTCACACACTTCTCAGGACCATGCACAGATGTGATCGTTACTACATGTAGCATTTCTAGTAAAACCACCTATCTCTTAATGTACTGTGAGGATTAACAGCAAGGAATGAGGTCTGACCTTGGATCTAATGAAGCCAATGCTGGTTTTACTCTTAGCAAAAGAAGCCCCTGTGTATTACAAGAGGGAGTGAGGTGGGACAGTCAGTCATAGTCAAAATCATCTTTTCCCACACTGTAGTCGGGCGCAGACTCACCAGTGGTGCCTCCTGCTGGTCGTCTCAGGGAATTAGCATTCCAGCCTCTGGAGAGGCCTCTTCAGGCCAGTGTCTCGCCTTGCTGCTGGCTCCCGTGTCCCTCCAAGGACCCCAGTGCCCCTTTCACTAGGTGCTTCCCCGTGGCAGTACTCCACAATTCTGGGTCTCCCCCTCCCAGGGGACCCCCACACCCACTACCCCTACCTCACCTCAGTCGTAGGCTCCTGCCAGTCACCAGCCAGCCTCCGTGCCCTGGGGCAGACTGTAGTATGAGCCACTCATCACAGGCAAGGTTGGGTTTGGACCTGCTGCCTCTGCCTACCCATGACTGCCCCTGCAACCCCTGTACCTAATAGACCTTACCAGGCCCACAGCCTGGGGCTTTCCTAGGCCAGAGCTCCCAAGATCCCTTGGCCTTTCCCCAGTCCTGCTCCAAACTAGATGTCCTGCTCAGCACCTTGCAGCCAGGTCCTTCTCCCTCTACAGGCAGAGGGAGACTCTCCCTGGGCTTCTGGCTCACAGCCTTTATAGAGCCAGTTGGGCCCTGATTGGGGTGTGGCCCTCAATCAGCCCCACTGCCTTCCTTCTACCCTAGCCCTCTCCCAGGGCTATCTTAAACCACTCTGGGCCCGAGCAGGTGCCTACCCTGCTACACCCACACACAGCAGTACAAAAAGCTTAAGCCAGCAAAAATAAAATAAGCATAGCTTTACCAATATCTATGCTTGCTAACATATAAATATATCTTCTGTAGCTTCCCTTCTGTACTATTTCCCTCTTGCACCAAGGAAGACATTTTGAACCAACGATCTACTCTCCCTCACTCCCCTTATGAAGTTCTGACTTCACTACAATATTGTTGATACAATCGTAGCAATAATGTCCAAACTAAAAATTTTTAAATTATTATAAACATACACTTTCAGATACATTTTTTTTATAACAACGTTTCTTTGCTTAAAAAAAACAACCCTTAATTAAAAATGTTCAGGCAAAATATAGAACTGCTACCCAACACAATCTGCTCTTTGTGAAAGTACAAAAGGTCTGAGAACATGGAATGTATTAAAACATGTGTGATTTGTTTTACATTTTCATATAGACTTTCAGTACATTGTAAAAATAGTTTATCTTTTGTTATTTTGCCTAAGGGCTTGTGTACACTTATCAGGGCTTCGACACACAGCGATCAATGCATTGGTGGTCGATTTAGCAGGTCTAGTGAAGACCTGCTAAATCGACCGCTGATCACTGTACTCCTCCTGAACAAGAAGCGCAAAGGGAGTCGACGGGAGAGCATCTCCAGTCAACATCTCATAGTGTGGACCCTGCAGTAAGTAAATCTAAGTATGTCGACTTCTAAGTATGTCAACTTATTCACGAAGCTGAAGTTGTGTAACTTAGATCGATCTCCCCCTGTAGTGTAGACAAGGCCTAAAAAACACATGCTTGTGTCTCTCATAGCTGTGATTCTTTCCCTGATCATTTTGCAGAAGCCAGAAAGGAATGGTCCATCATCTTTCTGTCCTTATGGATGAAAATGATTACATTTTAATTTTACTGAGAATAGTTTTTGTGTACGACTATTCAAAAGAGTACACAGTAACATCTACACTAACTTTATAACGGCACCTGTAATCTTGAATTAGAACAAGAGGGGGGATTGTGACCTTAACTTGGTTTTTAATTCTGTAGTTCTATGTTAAGGCAGCAACAGCAAAATGTATTTTGCTGCAATCCCATCTATATAGTTTCTTTAAAACAACCCCATAAGTCCTCTTTATATCAGGAAAGGAAAGAAATTATTTGTTTTTACTTGTGGGGGACACGCAAACCCCCTGGTGGGGATTGTGGGGGCAATACAAGTACCTAGATAAAACAGCTTAATTCAGGAAGAGTTGAAAATTAGTTCTATGACAAAACAAAGTTACCGAGTTTGGTATGTTAATGGAGTATCCAACAAGATGCATGTGCTGTTGAAACGGCTTTGTAGGTCACCTAATATGCTAATTCTAATACCAATTCTGTTAAATTGTGGATTATTATGTGTTAGCTTTAAAAAACTGTTATATTTGACAATGCACTCAGCGACCCTAAGGGTATGTCTACACTATGAAATCAGGTCGAATTTATAAAAGTCAATTTTTTAGAAATCCATTTTATATATTCGAGTGTGTGTGTCCCCACAGAAAATGCTCTAAGTGCATTAAGTGCATTAACTCAGCGGAGTGCTTCCACAGTACCGAGGCTAGCGTCGACTTCCGGAGTGTTGCACTGTGGGTGGCTATCCCACAGTTCCCGCAGTCTCCGCTGCCCATTGGAATTCTGGGTTGAGATCCCAATGCCTGATGAGGCTAAAACATTGTCGCGGGTGGTTCTGGGTACATATCGTCAGGCCCCTGTTCCCTCCCTCCCTCTGTGAAAGCAAGGGCAGACAATTGTTTCGTGCCTTTTTTCCTGAGTTACCTGTGCAGACGCCATACCACGGCAAGCATGGAGCCCGCTCAGGTAACTGTCACCGTATGTCTCCTGGGTGCTGGCAGACCCGGTACTGCATTGCTACACAGTAGCAGCAACCCATTGCCTTCTGGCAGCAGACGGTGCAATATGACTTGTAGCCGTCCTCGTCATGTCCGAGGTGCTCCTAGCCACGTCGGCCGGGAGCGCCTGGACAGACATGGGCGCAGGGACTAAGTTTGGAGTGACTTGACCAGGTCATTCTCTTTAGTCCTGCAGTCAGTCCTATTGAACCGTCTTATGGTGAGCAGGCAGGCAATACGGATTGCTAGCAGTCGTACTGTACCATCTTCTGCTGGGCAGGCAAGAGATGGGGATGGCTAGCAGTCATATTGCACCGTCTTCTGCTGAGCAGCCATGAGATGTGGATGGCTTGCAGTCCTTCTGCACCGTCTGCTGCCAGCCAAAGATGTAAAAGATAGATGGAGTGGATCAAAACAAGAAATAGACCAGATTTGTTTTGTTCTCATTTGCTTCTCCCCTTCCCCTGTCTAGAGGACTCATTCCTCTAGGTCACACTGCAGTCACTCACAGAAAAGGTGCAGCAAGGTAAATCTAGCCATGTATCAATCAGAGGCCAGACTAACCTCATTGTTCCAATAAGAACAATAACTTAGGTGCACCATTTCTTATTGGAACTCTCCGTGAAGTCCTGCCTGAAATACTCCTTGATGTAAAGCCACCCCCTTTGTTGATTTTAGCTCCCTGAAGCCAACCCTGTAAGCCATATCGTCAGTCGCCCCTCCCTCTGTCAGAGCAACGGCAGACAATCGTTCCGCGCCTTTTTTCTGTGCGGACGCCATACCAAGGCAAGCATGGAGGCCGCTCAGCTCACTTTGGCAATTAGGAGCACATTAAACACCACACGCATTATCCAGCAGTATATGCAGCACCAGAACCTGGCAAAGCGATACCGGGCGAGGAGGCGATGTCAGCGCGGTCACGTGAGTGATCAGGACATGGACACAGATTTCTCTGAAAGCATGGGCCCTGCCAATGCACGCATCATGGTGCTAATGGGGCAGGTTCATGCTGTGGAACGCCAATTCTGGGCTCGGGAAACAAGCACAGACTGGTGGGACCGCATAGTGTTGCAGGTCTGGGACGATTCCCAGTGGCTGCGAAACCTTCACATGCGTAGGGGCACTTTCATGGAACATTATGACTTGCTTTCCCCTGCCCTGAAGCACATGAATACCAAGATGAGAGCAGCCCTCACAGTTGAGAAGCGAGTGGCGATAGCCCTGTGGAAGCTTGCAACGCCAGACAGCTACCGGTCAGTTGGGAATCAATTTGGAGTGGGCAAATCTACTGTTGGGGCTGCTGTGATGCAAGTAGCCCACGCAATCAAAGATCTGCTGATATCAAGGGTAGTGACCCTGGGAAATGTGCAGGTCATAGTGGATGGCTTTGCTGCAATGGGATTCCCTAACTGCGGTGGGGCCATAGACGGAACCCATATCCCTTTCTTGGCACCGGAGCACCAAGCCGGGAGTATATAAACCGCAAGGGGTACTTTTCAATAGTGCTGCAAGCTCTGGTGGATCACAAGGGACGTTTCACCAACATCAACGTGGGATGGCTGGGAAAGGTACATGACGCTCGCATCTTCAGGAACTCTGGTCTGTTTCAAAAGCTGCAGGAAGGGACTTTATTCCCAGACCAGAAAATAACTGTTGGGGACGTTGAAATGCCTTTATGTATCCTTGGGGACCCAGCCTA
Source organism: Caretta caretta (assembly GCF_965140235.1). Classification (NCBI taxonomy): domain Eukaryota; kingdom Metazoa; phylum Chordata; order Testudines; family Cheloniidae; genus Caretta; species Caretta caretta. The sequence continues at coordinate 68,494,352 of NC_134214.1, read as the reverse complement.
CCCCTTAATGCCATGGCTCATGAAGCCGTACACAGGCAGCCTGGACAGTAGTCGGGAGCTGTTCAACTACAGGCTGAGCAAGTGCAGAGTGGTGGTAGAATGTGCATTTGGATGTTTAAAAGCGCGCTGTTGCAGTTTACTGACTCGCTTAGACTTCAGAGAAACCAATATTCCCATTGTTATTACTGCTTGCTGTGTGCTCCACAATATCTGTGAGAGTAAGAGGGAGACGTTTATGGCGGGGTGGGAGGTTGAGGCAAATCGCCTGGCCGCTGGTTACGCACAGCCAGACACCAGGGCGGTTAGAAGAGCACAGGAGGGCGCGGTACGGATCAGAGAAGCTATGAAAACCAGTTTCATGACTGGCCAGGCTACGGTGTGAAAGTTCTCTTTGTTTCTCCTTGATGAAACCCCCCGCCCCTTGGTTCACTCTACTTCCCTGCAAGCTAACCACCCTCCTCTCCTCCCTTTAATCATTGCTTGCAGAGGCAATAAAGTCATTGTTGCTTCACATTCATGCATTCTTTATTCATTCATCACACAAATACGGGGATGACTACCAAGGTAGCCCAGGAAGGGTGGTGGAGGAGGGAAGGAAAATGCCACACAGCACTTCAAAAGTTTACAACTTTAAAATTTATTGAATGCCAGCCTTCTTTTTTTTGGGCAATCCTCTGTGGCGGAGTGGCTGATTGGCCGGTGGCCCCCCCACCGCGTTCTTGGGTGTCTGGGTGTGGAGGCTATGGAACTTGGGGAGGAGGGCGGTTGGTTACAGAGGGGCTGCAGTGGCAGTCTGTGCTCCAGCTGCCTTTGCTGCAGCTCAACCATACACTGGAGCATACTGGTTTGGTCCTCCAGCAGCCTCAGCATTGAATCCTGCCTCCTCTCATCACGCTGCCGCCACATTTGAGCTTCAGCCCTGTCTTCAGCCCGCCACTTACTCTCTTCAGGCCGCCACCTCTCCTCCCGGTCATTTTGTGCTTTCCTGCACTCTGACATTATTTGCCTCCACGCATTCGTCTGTGCTCTGTCAGTGTGGGAGGACAGCAGAGCTCAGAGAACATTTCATCACGAGTGCGTTTTTTTTTCTTTCTAATCTTCACTAGCCTCTGGGAAGGAGAAGATCCTGTGATCATTGAAACACGTGCAGCTGGTGGGGGAAAAAAAAGGGACAGCTGTATTTAAAAAGACACATTTTATAAAACAGTGGCTACACTCTTTCAGAGTAAACCTTGCTGTTAACATTACATACATAGCACATGTGCTTTCATTACAAGGTCGCATTTTGCCTCCCCCCACCGCGTGGGTACCCCTTCAACCCTCCCCCTCCCCGTGGCTAACAGCGGGGAACATTTCTGTTCAGCCACAGGCAAACAGCCCAGCAGGAACGGGCTCCTCTGAGTGTCCCCTGAAGAAAAGCACCGTATTTCAACCAGGTGACCATGAATGATATCTCACTCTCCTGAGGATAACACAGAGAGATAAAGAACGGATGTTGTTTGAACGCCAGCAAACATACACTGCAATGCTTTGTTGTACAATGATTCCCGAGTACGTGTTACTGGCCTGGAGTGGTAAAGTGTCCTACCATGGAGGATGCAATAAGGCTGCCCTCCCCAGAAACCTTTTGTAAAGGCTTTGGGAGTACATCCAGGAGAGCCGCGAATGCCAGGGCAAAGTAATCCTTTCACATGATTGCTTTTAAACCATGTATAGTATTTTAAAAGGTACACTCACCGAAGGTCCCTTCTCCGCCTGCCGAGTCCAGGAAGCAGCCTTGGGTGGGTTCAGGGGGTACTGGCTCCAGGTCCAGGGTGAGAAACAGTTCCTGGCTGTCGGGAAAAGCGGTTTCTCCGCTTGCTTGCTGTGAGCTATCTACCACCTCATCATCATCATCATCGTCTTCTTCGTCCCCAAAACCTGCTTCCATGTTGCCTCCATCTCCATTTAAGGAGTCAAACAACACAGCTGGGGTAGTGGAGGCTGAACCCCCTAAAATGGCATGCAGCTCATCATACAAGTTGCATGTTTGGGGCTCTGACCCGGAGCGGCCGTTCGCCTCTCTGGTTTTCTGGTAGGCTTGCCTCAGCTCCTTAAGTTTCACGCGGCACTGCTTCGGGTCCCTGTTATGGCATCTGTCCTTCATGCCCTGGGAGATTTTGACAAAGGTTTTGGCATTTCGAAAACTGGAACGGAGTTCTGATAGCACGGATTCCTCTCCCCATACAGCGATCAGATCCTGTACCTCCCGTTCGGTCCATGCTGGAGCTCTTTTGCGATTCTGGGACTCCATCATGGTCACCTCTGCTGATGAGCTCTGCATGGTCACCTGCAGCTTGCCACGCTGGCCAAACAGGAAATGAGATTCAAAAGTTCGTGGTGCTTTTCCTGTCTACCTGGCCAGTGCATCTGAGTTGAGAGTGCTGTCCAGAGCGGTCACAATGGAGCACTCTGGGATAGCTCCCAGAGGCCAATACCGTCGAATTGTGTCCACAGTACCCCACATTCGACCCGGCAAGGCCGATTTAAGCGCTAATCCACTTGTCAGGGGTGGAGTAAGGAAATCGATTTTAAGAGCTCTTTAAGTCGACATAAAGGGCTTCATCGTGTGGACGGGTGCAGGTTTACATCGATTTAATGCTGCTAAATTCGACCTAAAGTCCTAGTGTAGACCAGGGCTAAATGTCATTTCTAGAATGTCCTCTAAGTCTAAAGTTTGTGCACTATAGCAATAAGCTTCCAGGAGACATATTATATTGAACAGTGCCATCCAGTGGTCAATTGGATTACTCACAGCTAAATGTTCCCTGTGCAACATCCACATTCATACTGTCACACTCTCAGCATTTGTGCTATCACCAGTGGTGAGCTGGAGCCAGTTCCCACCGGTTCACTAGAACTGGTTGTTAAATTTAGAAGCCCTTTTAGAATCGGTTGTTCCGCAAGGGCTTCTAAATTTAACCGGCCAGAAGTGGCACCTTAGGCACCGACTCCATGGGTGCTCCACCCCGGAGCACCCAAGAGGAAAATTTGGTGGGTGCAGAGCACTCACCGGCAGCTCCCCGCTCCACCCCCGGCCCCAGCTCACCTCCGCTCCACCTCCGCCTCCTCCCCTGAACGCGCCGCCCAGCTCTGCTTCTCCGCCCACTCCCCGGCTTCCCACAAATCAGCTGTTCGCGCGGGAAGCCGGGGCAGGCTGAGAAGCAAGCGGCAGCTTCCCACTCAGGCCCAGGGAGGCAGAGTGGAGGTGAGCTTGGGCGGGGGCGGCGGGAGGGAGGCGCGAGGAAAGGGCCACCTGTGCCACAGCAGGTAATCTGGGGGGGGGCCGCAGGGGAACCGCTCCCCGCCCCAGCTCACCTCCGCCACCCTCGGCCTCAGTGTGAAGCCGTGGCCTGCTTCTCAGCCCTCCCCTGCTTCCCGCGCAAACAGCTGATTCGTGGGAAGCCGGGGGGGGGGGGGGAGAGGGACGCAGAGAAGCAGAGCGGGGTGGTGCGTTCAGGGGAGGAGGTGGAGGCGGAGCAGAGGTGAGCTGGGGCTGGGCGTGGTGCTGGGCAGGGAGCTGCCAGTGGGTGCTCTGCACCCACCAATTTTCCCCATGGGTGCTCCAGCCCCAGAGCACCCAGGGAGTCGGCACCTAAGGCACCACTTTTAATGTGATCAGTGGGGGAGCAGCCGCTCCCCCTGCTCCCCGGCCCCTAGGAGTCAGACGGACCTGCCAGATGCTTCCTGGGAGCTACCCCAGGTAAGCACCGTCAGGACTCCCCACCTCACCTCCCGGCAGGTGCCCCTGGCTCTTAGGGATGGGGTGGGCACCCACTACGGTGGCCCACGAGATCTTCCTGCCCGGTTCTGGGGGCAGTCAGGGGACAGGGAAGGATGGGGCAGGGGTCCTGGGGGGGGACATCAAGGAACGCAGGGGGGCTGAATGGGGTAGGAGTCCCGGGGGGCAGGGGTGGGCAACGACCTCCTTGTGGGGTGACGAAGGAGCCTGTTGTTAAGATTTTGGCAGCTCATCACTGGCTCTCACCCAATACTAATTTCAACAGTACATGCATAACAGTCGATATTAGCATCCCTTGGATAAGGTCTATTATAATTTTCTATTCATGGCAGAGTTCTAAACTCCTTCTGATGTTAGTGTACAGTTGCCCAAAGTTAGCCAAAGTGATTAAGATAAACATCAGTTCGCTTCCTGTTTGAGAGGACTGGTCATTGAAAGATGGCAACAGCAGTGATAAACTGCAAGGTTCTTGAGGAATTCTGTTGCAATATAGTTAGAATACTGTTGACAGATTTTATATCAGGGTTCTAGTTTGTGGAAGAAGAGTGACAGACAATGAAAGGGGGAGAAGTGACTCAATCATCTGCTAACATTCAAACTATTAACGAATCCAGAATTGCATCCCACCAAACAGAAGAAGAATCAGAACTATCATTTGTTGTTGTACCATTCTCTATGGCACCATTAGTTATTGAGAACAGTTAAATATTCTGAGTATATTTGTAATAGTGGGATAATGTATCAAACTGAGGACTGAATTCAGAAAAAAAATAGTTAAAATCGGCTTCCTAAACGAGACACAGAAATTGGCATCGACTGTATTTTCAGATCTGAAGAATTTGATGTCAAATGAAGGCTCGTCAGTATATCTCCATATAATAACTGGAACACTGAAGAGCCATCATCATCATAAGAGCTCATTTCTTTCCCCCAGCTTTATAATTCTTAGTCACTTGCTAGCATGAATCACAGCACTATTCAGATAATGAAGGCTTAGCAATTTCATTATACAGCGTAGCAATATAAATCTGGCCATTCCGTTAAAACTGACTGCATCAAAGACCAAAGTGAACTTCCTGGAAGTAAACTACTTTTAAAAAAATTACTTGATTTGCTCTCCACTCAGCAGGCTACACACTGATACGCTGTATCTAAATGCCAAACCTACTAGTCCCAATGCTGCTTTCCAGACACAGCATTGATAGTAAACAGATATTACACAATGGTTACTCCTCCATGAGAAGCCAGACATATGAGAGGAGGAACGGAACACAGATTTATGTGTATACTCTACTGGTAAGGCAGCCAGTGGGAGGAAACCACAGAAGGTAAAAAATAGTATATTTTTAAACTACATGGTCAATGTACAAATTCATATCATCCCTACATGGGGAGCTTACCAATAAGATGTCTTTGGTCAAGTCTGACTAATCAGATTTTAAAAGTTCTGTTTCTAAAATCTTAAGGTTTCAATATTTTTGCAACTCTTTGGCTCAAGGTGACATGTATAGTCCGAGCCTGTAACTGTTCAACATCTATTCGGCCCATTTCATAAAACCTTTAAGACCGAAGCATCATAACTTTCACATTAAATCTGTGAATTTAACGTTCTTGTTGCTATTCACGAGGAGCATCTGAAGTGGCTGGTCAGTTATAAGGATTGATATCAAATCAGCAGATAATAAAATTATAACTCCAAAATTTCTTACCCATGTTGATATCTGTGTACTAGATTCTGCACATTAGCTTTTAGGGTGACTGGCTTTCTATCCAGCTTCACCAGGATTGGGCCAGCCTTTAATGATATTTTGGTAAAAATAAATAAATATATATATTAGGGATTGGCAACCTTTGGCATGCGGCCCGTCAGGGAAAATCCGCTGGTGGGTCAGAACAGTTTGTTTAACCGCAGCATCTGCAGGTTCGGCCAATCGCAGCTCCGACTGGCCGCAGTTCGCCATTCCAGGCCAATGGGGGCTGCGGGAAGCACCAGCCAACACATCCCTCAGCCTGCGCCGCTTCCTGCATCCCCCATTGACATGGAAGAGCGAACCGTGACCAGTGGGAACTGTGATCGGCCAAATCTGCAGGCGCTGCAGGTAAACAAACAGTCCTGGCCCGCCAGCAGATTTCCCTGATGGGCCGCGTGCCAAAGATTGCCGATCCCTGACATATATATAATTAAATTTTTAATTCTAGAAACAGTGAGACTCCAGGATTCTCAATAACATCCAATATTCAGCATACATCAATAGTGCACACTTCTTACGGTGGAGTGTAGAGTACATATATTGTATGCCGCCCCGCCCAGCATGGGTATAGATAGCAATGTAGACGGTGAGGCACTGCTTAGGTGAGTAGAGTAAAGACACACCAGAGCCTTATGATATGCATCTTACATGGCTTTCTACACACCCATGCTTCCTATGTCTACACTGCTGTTTTTAGCAGTGTAGTGTTCCACTGCCTGGAGGCTGTCTGAGCCTTTCCCCACCACAGAGAAAGGCTCCAATAGTGGGGAAAGACTCTGGCAAAGTGGAGGTGGCAGGCACAAGGTCTAGCAGTTTCCTGCTGCTAAAGCCTTTCCCCACTGCCTCCCTCGTGTCAGAGCCTTAGGCTGACACATGTAGCTATACACTGCAGAGTGGACACACTGCTTTCCACTGCAGCATGTAGTTACACACAACCTACAGTCCGATGCCGGTGGTGTGAAGCATAGATGTAGTCTCAGTGTGCTCTCCAGATCACAAGTGTTTCACTGCAGTGGTGGTCCCTGAGGTCTAGGGGGAAAACCAGAATCATTTGGATATGTGTGCTTGCTAAGAGCAGAGCACAGTTTCACCCAATTATTCGGCAGAGAGTGGGGCTGTTTCACATGTCAGGAATAGCTTAAAATTTTAGTGTAACCTCTCACCGGCATAGGTGGCAAGTTATATGGGCCTGTGGTGCCCGTGCTCCACCAATGTTTGGGCTTACCACACTCTGGGGGGCCCCACACTTCAGGGGGAAGCAGGGTCCAGGGTGTCTTGGAGGGCTAGTGGGGGGCCTGGTGCCAGCAGCAGCGAGAGACCCGGCTCCAGCCCACCCTACTCTGCCCTGCCCTGCCCTGCCGGTCCCCAGCGTCGCTCAAGGGTGGGGGTGGAAGCCCAAAAGAGGCAGGGCAGAGATGCTGCTACTGCCGCACCTTCCCCTCTCACTCTTTCATTGTGGTATAAGAGGTCCCAAGAGAGCAGAGCTCTCTAGCATCCAGGCTTTTCTCTCTCCTCTGCCTCAAATGCAGTGAAACTAAAATGGCTCTGTTGTCTTCAGGGTTTCTTAAGCCCTCACATGGGCTGCAGGAATCGCCTCCAAGTTTTCTTGAAGTAAAAGAGTTAAAAACACTTCCTATACTTGCTACAGATAGTCACTATAAATGGATTCAATACAGGCTTAGTGAGCATCTTCACTTTCCTTAATGCGTCTGGACATAAGAATTTGTCTTCTCTCAGCTGAAAAAAAATTAAGAATGAGCAGAATGGAATCAAAGAGGAAAAGCTACATCAATTGCTATTTGACTCACAAAACATTATCTCATACAAAAGCATTTAGCAAGAATTTAATTCCCCCATAACACACCTATATTTAGATTATTTATCATTTGACTAGAAAGGACATTCATTCTCTAGGAACAATCAGACCTACTTGAAATTTTGAATTAATAAGGATCCTTATTAAATGGAACAAACACTCAATCCAATAATTGTTCCTCCAGGGTCACTGACAAAGTTAAGACAGTTATAGTCTGAAAGGAACAGACTTACATGTTCACAGCTTTGTACAGCATTTAGAATACTTTTGTTTCCTTCTCCACTCTATTTTGCTAAAACCTATGCACATACAATAGGTGCTTTGGTTACAGTACCAAGTTTGAACATCTCTTGTCATATTTGTGTTCATTAAATGTTAACCATTTAAATGTGCATTAACATACAAACTAGTTAGCTAATTAAATCATGCAAAGTAGAGAAGTATAGAAAATTGTTTGTTTGAGTCATTTCCAGATGTTACACTGCAGTACACCTATTTGTTCGTAAAGCAATGCATGCTTTAGACTTCTATTTTAGTAAATGCATTTCAAGTGCACACATAGGACCTGAGCCTGTCACCTATTTGTTTCCATGGGAGTCTTGTTTTCACTAAGAGCCTCAGCTCTGGCTAATAGTCTTAAACCCTATATGCTAATTCTTCTGGTCATGTAACTAACTAAGTGATCATTTAGATTCTCCTGATAGTTTGATACATTTAGATGTACATTGTCAGCGAATCACTCCTAAAGAGATGTATTTATGATTCAATTATTTATGAGTGCCAGAGAAAGTTAAAAAAAAAACAAAAACAATATTGCATTACAGACAGAAGTAAGCTTATTTGTTGGCTATTATTTGCAAAAGGCTTGTCACTTATTAGTCTCCTTAAAACTGTGCAGAAGGTTTATACAGTAATTATTTTACATTGGCAAGTAATGGTCATATTATCGAACAATTCCATTTCTGAAAGAGATAACTTCTCTCATTAGCATTTCTATTGGCCCAGTTAATGAAACTCCAAACTCTTCAATCCCCATGTCAACAAAAAAGGTCTAGGGAAGCTCTCATTGATTAGTGCAATCTGTACTATATCTACCAATGTTAGATATTTCTTATTTTTTTAAAGTGGTCTATTGTAAGAGAAAGTCAAAATAAAAATAGCATAAAAGGACTGGTACATACATTAGCCACTTTCTGCAGACTCTAATCAGAATGCCTAATGACATCAATGGACAGCGGGATATGGCTCTGTTATTAACTACTTGAAAAATACATATAGGACCAGTTTCTGCTCCCACTCAAGTAAATGGGCATTTTGCGCAGGACTTGAACAGAAGTTGGATGCGGTTCACCATGAAATAAAGTAATGTGACATTTAGGGATACAAATCTCCTTCAGTGCACTTCTTTTTGTACTGTAAAATTAGCCAGCACTTACACTACAGATACGCTTAATGATTTGCAAAACTATGGGTAATGGGTCGGGTGCAGTGCCCAAAGATCTCTGGAACAATTGTAGCTACAGACCAGATGTAGAAATGAAATGTATAACTAACACTAATGCATTTGGCACCCTATAGCAATATTTGGTTTGTGTAGATGACCTGTAGTCAGTAGTTCTACACCCAGGAACAATTTGGTCATGTTCTGCCTGAACAGATCTTACTGGTCACATGGTTAGGATCTATAAAGAACTCTGGCACAACTGACAACCACTTCAGAATTTAACACGGAATTCTGTGCTTTCAGAAACAGAACTAGCTAGACCAGCTTCAACAGCACCATTTGGTGACTTCCAACAATATGACTCATGAGGTTAATAGCACTTATTTACCTATTAGCTAAGGTAAAATATACTTGCGAGAAATATAGTTACAGTACCATTCAGGGAACATATCAATGAAAACCTCAATAAATAAGGGGTTGGGTACAGGGATGGAAGAGCCGCTAAACAGATTAGAGAGGCAGGCAGTCATTTTCTTCACTTTGACCTCCTATTCCTTTGAAAAAGATGGACATTCATCCGCAAAGTAGAGCTGCTCAAAAAGTTTAAGCAAAATAGTTTTCCATAGGAAAATGCAGTTTAGTCAAAATTAAAATGTTTCATGGAAACTTGGTCATTCAGACAATTTTCAATGGAAGAAAGTCAAAACAATTTGTTTATACCCTCCTTTTGTTTCATTAAAGTCAAAACTTCTTTCAGTGAGATAAAAACATTTTGTTTAGATTCATTTAGTTTTATTCCATTTAAATTGTACATATTAAACTATGCATATATATTTAATGGCTTTTTGTTCCAAAAACAACCAAGCACATTTTGAAGTATCAGAATTTCCCATGGAAGAGAAATTCCACTGTCCAGCCAGCTCTGTAGTTAAGTGACATGCTATAATGGTAATGAGAAGCATCTTTAACATCCAGAAAACATGCCATTAAATTCTACATGCTGTACTTGTAATTTTGAATTGAGAAGTGGCTGTTAAAGCTAGTTGAAGAATTCAAAATTTTTTGAAAAGTATATTTTTGGTAGGATAACTTCTTCTCTACTTTACTTCTTCCTACAACTCATCCCACACTAATGCAAAGGAGGTGGAAGTGAGTGAGTGGGGGGAATTAGAGTTTGCCCAACACAACAAAATTAAAGTTTCCAAAGGTTTTGTTCTGAAGTTTGTTAGAAAAGGAGAAAGAAAAAGAAAAGGAAACACACCAACCAAAACCGAGTATGTGAAAACTTTCCTTTTTGTGTGTGTGTCAAAGTGTTTGTCAAACTTTTCAGTTAAAAGGATTCAGCCATCGCTAGTGGCTATGTAATACACTGGCTTTGCACATTTGAGGTCTCCCACTAGATTCCATATATAACAGCCCACTATTTAAAGCTAAGGTAGTTCACTCTAGGTCAAGTGGGTGAGTTCTCAAGTTTGGTGCTATTCCATCTACACCGTTCGCAAGTATCCATGAACAGTGTAGACAAACACTGTTCGTTACAAGCACAATAGACATGCTAGCCTGGATTCATGAAATGGCCAGTATGAAGAATGGTGATAAAGAACATTGGTACTGCTTATTTCCCAGCTCTTCAATAAGCTGCTAACTCATTCAAATCCCCCAATCTTGATAGTCTTTCCAGGAACATGACACCTCAGAATCTTTGCCCCTCTTAATACTACAGCCTAAACAGATTTAGTTAATGTTAGTGCACAATTTCCTAAGCATTTATTGAACCTTGTGAGTATCAAATGGCTTTGCTTTGGAAACCTGTTTTTAAAATGTCTACTGTACATAAGAAGAACTGATTGAACACAGAGATGTTTGCAAATTGAATTCTTATGGGACTGTACATTAGTGCATGAATTAAGTTCGCAGCTAATGTTAATGTACCATGACATTAATTTTGAGGCAGGCAGTGGATTAGCTGAAACTGCTCTTTGCTTCATGTATATAGAGGCATGTCACTTTATCTTTCATGAGCCATACAGTAGTTACTATTTTGCTAATTTGTTCTTAAAGATCACTCACCTTCGAGCACATCCTTATAGAGCTGGCTAAAATACAGACTCCTGAAAACTTCACATCCATTCCTGATAGACTAAAAACACAGAGAAGAGATTCTTCTGTGTGTAATGTCCAAATTACCATATTGCTGCACTGTCATGGACCTGGCCCTCCTTCCACTGAAAACAAGTCCAGGTAGCTACGCTGGTATAGACTGGACACTAAACTGAAAAAAATATCCCAATAGTCTGTTTTATAATAAGAAAAGGAGTACTTGTGGCACCTTAGAGACTAACAAATTTATTTAGTCTCTAAGGTCCCACAAGTACTCCTTTTCTTTTTGCGAATACAGACTAACACGCAGCTACTCTGAAACCTGTTCTATAATAGTTCGTTTTAAAAAAAATGTAATTTTCACACGTTAACAATGGTGCTGTACTAACAAGGACATCTGATTTAGTGGAATTTATTCAATCTAAATCAGCTCCTCACCTGGCATCTGTTGCTTGTTATACTCTAATAAATAGGACCTGAGTATGTAGGCGGCCTGTGTGATGAACTCCTACAGAGCAGCTGCATATCTGGGACCCCATCATTGGCACAAGTTTTGCGAGGTTAATGACTAACAGCGGGACAATGTCACAGGTACAGATAATTAATAAGATTTGGAAAAGTGCCAACAACACTTTCCTACTCCGTCCTTATTGAAGGCTGCATGGACAGCAGTAGTGATGAAGAAAGCAGGGATAATACAGAGTTGTTGGTAATATCAAGAAATAATTGTTTAACTTTTAAAACTAACATATTTTGTTCATCTTAGTAGCTTTGTAAGTCCTACACAGGCTTCCTAGCAAGCCAGGGTTCTATGGTACTGACTTTGTCAATCATCATTATGATTGATTCAGGATGGGCCTGACTCTGTAAAGTGATGAGCTCCCTCAATTCCCATTGAGAGTTGAGGGTAATGAACTACACCTCAAAACAGCTCAGTAGCATGATTGTATGCCTTTATGGCACCTAAGACCCTATCCCAGCCCTAAAGAGCTTACATAAAGATGTTACGAGACTTGGAGAGAATGAGGGACAAGAGTGACAAAAGATAATGGGTCATATCCCCTGTAACAGGGGAGTCAGGTACCTTGGAAGGCTGCTTGGGTTGCTACCTCTCTGCCCTAGTCCCTGGAGCAAAGTGCACATGGTCAGCTGTCCCCTCTACACTCCACCCTCATGCCGGCATGGTGACCCTGATGTGAGCTTGTAGAACAGGTGTCATACTACTGCACTCCCTGTGCACTTACCTCCTTTGCAGTAGGACTGCCAGTGCACTTGCTTACACTGTCTACTGAATTACATGGTTGTAGCTAGACAGCCAGTGTTGTTCATGTTCAATAAAATCTTTTGCTCTTGCTGTTCATGTGAGAGTACCTTGACAGCAAGACATAGAGAATTATAGAAGATTAGGGTTGGAAGAGACCTAAGGAGGTCATCTAGTCCAACCCCCTGCTCAAAGCAGGACCAACACCAACTAAATCATCCCAGCCAGGGCTTTGTCAAGAGGAACATATAAAGAGGAACTTTAAAACACAGGTATTTTAATACAGTCACAGCTTGAAAATACACTACATGATTTCCTCATATATGTACACTCTCAAAATGCATTACAATAATGTTCAGATGTCATTTTTCCCTTTCGAGCCGGGCTGAGGAACAAAAGGCGTCAGACTTCCTTTGCTCTCCTGGACACAGCCCCAGCTGGTGAACATTCTGGCTGCCAGATCTGTCACTCTTTTAGTTCCATAACTGAGGAATAATGTTTTAAACACATCTGGAAACGGTTCCTGCTGCTAGCCTCATCCTGATTTGGGTAACTCAGTCTCCTGCTCTGGTAGCAGAACTGCCCGGGAAGAATTTAAGGCCCATTTCCCATTCTTTAGCAGACTAGGCCTCACTTATTAATTGCTGTTTTTGAAGTATATTAACTTTTAAAGACACCTGATAGCTTATACGTGGCGTAGCCAAACCTCCACTTCCTCATTCAAACAGCAGAGTTGCCTCGAAAGGCCTTCTGTAACAAGGTTTAACCAATCCAGTGTGAGATTTTTCTGCTGCCTTAGTTTCTGCTCGTTGTGCTTCCTAATGAGAGCACTCAGCTGCTTCTATGCCAAATAACCCCCCTTCTTGGAGTCTGGTTTATTAAAATACCACCATAGTTCAAATGTCAACTTAAAGCAAACAAGGCTTTCCTACTCCACAGGGTTTTTTTAGCCCCTTACCGGTTTGCAAAAAAAAAAAAAAAAAAAAAGGAAGGTCATTCTCCCTGGCATTTACTAAAGCTTCTAATTCTTGAGGCTTTTGCTCCTTCATTCCGTGCAAGTAGGTCCAGCTAGGCCTTTTCCCCAGTCATCTCTAATCCTGGTTCCCTTCTGGACCCCTTGCATCTTTCTCCCCTTCTCTCTCTGATGGAGGAGGCTTCTCCTTATAAGTCCCACTCCAGGGTACTAACAGGTGATCACGTTCACCTAACCCAACTGCTGGTCCAAGTTCAAATCCATCATCCACAGTTGGATAACTTGGAATACAGGGGGCTGAACCATGTAAAAGTGCCAGCCCAGTCCACCCTGCAAAAACTTCCCTGATTCCCCAGGGCTTTCCCCACAAACATTAGCCCAATTTGGCCAATGAAATCTGATAACTAATCACTGTAGTGTTCCAACTCTCCTCCTTTTACTAAATGTTTCTTTCAGTGTTCTGCATTATGCATATACTTAAAAGTACATGGCCTCTGGCCACGATACCCAATAAATATTTGATAGTAAAGAGATTCTATGAAGAGGCAAAATTCAGGAGAAGTACAGGTGTGCGCACGTATGCACACACACACACAATTGCAATACAGGTTTCCTACCTTGCAGGCCGGTGCCAAAACTACTTTACGCAGCTGCTACATGCCAAAGTGAGGCAGAGGATGAGTGACTTGCCCTTGAAGCAACGTGAGCTATTACTGTCTACTAGACAAAAGGTATCTGCAGCCAATTGCAGAGGGATGTGAAATGCCAAAAGAAGTTGAGCATAATTTTTTTCAGACTTCATGTAGCTCTAGAAAAACAGAAGTGTTGGTTGCCCCACCTCTAGTCCTAAGAATAAGTATCCCAGAATTGTTTATGTGATAAAAGCTAAGAAGGTTAAGGGGTTAACTGCTGGACTATTCATAGAATCATAGAATCATAGAATCATAGAATATCAGGGTTGGAAGGGACCTCAGGAGGTCATCTAGTCCAACCCCCTGCTCAAAAGCAGGACCCATACCCAATTAAATCATCCCAGCCAGGGCTTTGTCAAGCCATCAAGCTATTCATTTTGTGGTCCACTAGAAACACTGGCAGAAACACTTTCTTGAAATTTAACCAACATTTCATGTGTGCAAATTTCCCTAACTTATCACATTGAAGATCTCTTACTACCCTGTCACCAAATAGCTTAGACAGTGAGCTACAGAATACGAGGACCCACATGGGGCTTGTCTAAGCTGTGACAGTGGCAGACCAGGTTTCAGCTCATGCCAAAGCCCCAAGACTCACTAAACACTTACAAATGCACAGCTGGAAACCAGGGCAATTCACCTGCATATTAGTCTAGATCAAAGTGATTGTTAAATGAATAAGAATGTATTTGGTGTTCAAAGTTCATGAAACTAACAAGATATTACGTACATTGTTTTTACGTCTCTGTTTCTCTTTATAATGTAATAGCAAACATTTATATTGTATATACACCCGTAACTAAATAACCCAAATGAGAAAGGCTTGTGCAATGCAAATGAAAAATTTTAACAGTAAAATGCTAATTTCAAAACAAGTGGTCATTGTGTGAGATGATCGCAAATCAAAGACTCTAAATGCTTTCCTCAATTTCCGTCCTCAAAGAAAATGCCCACGTGGGTAGTGGCCTTCTCCGCTTGTTTTCTGTGAGAAGGTATAAGGATGGATACAAAGGAAAAATTCTTCATCTCTGGACTGTTTGGATTCCAATAGGGCAGAATAACTGAAGAACACAGTGATCCCCAGAGTGATTATGGGTAGCCCTGAGACACTTGGGAAACTGGAAGATTACTACATCTCTGCTACCATGTGCAATTACATACTGTGATTCAATTGTACATATATTTTACTTGCTTTAACCTCTCAGTAACTCATTTCTTTTCCTTAGCTATAACCTTTAGTTAGTATAGAATTGGATACCAGCATTGTATTCATCAAGAGATATAGGACGCAACTTGATCTGGGTGAGTGACTGGCCTCTTGGGTCTTGGAATTAACCTGAACTATTTGTGATTTTTGGTGTAAGTGACCATTTATCACATAGCCCAGCTTGCTTGGGTAGCAAAGTAGACTGGAGTGTCCAAGGGGACTGTTTGTGATTCCATTATAAGACTATTATAATGGAATCACAAACAGTATTGTAGTACTTTAGGAATTCATATTTGGTACTGGGCTGGTGAGATCTAGTAGAATATGCCACCAGTTTGGGGTGTCTGACCTGCTTTTGACAGTCTGCCCTGAGGTAGACACTCACAGTCATGAGCCACTCCAGACAGTGTAACATAAGTCGCCCCCTCTGCAAGACCCCAGACAGAGCTAGAACAGGGTATAGACTACTAATGCCTCTTCCATGGAGATCCTAAGCTCCTTCCTTATCAAATAGCTTGAAATGAATCTGGGAGAATAAAAGAATATGCCTTTCACTCATGTCATTCAGCGTATGTCTGATCAACAAGCCAAATTAAGTGACAGCAGCATCCTGAAAGTGGTGTGCTTTCCTTGAGTTCATTACATTTGGAATCATTTAAACAGAAGACACTACTGGAAATCTCAACTGTCTCCTTAGAACTTACTTCCAAAGATCAGAAACTTCCATCGAACCAACCCCAAATTGCCCTTGTATGGTTGGTAACTTTATATTAGTCACATCCGAATAGACTTCACAGTCATACCAAATGCTCCAAAAATAAATAAATAAATAAGGTTGTGGGGAGACTAGAAGGGAAGAATTTCTGTAATATAGAATTAGTTAGAAGTTAACAACCTGCTATACCCAGCTTTAAGTAGGATAAATTCAGTTAACACATCTAAAATTGTACATAACCATCATATGTTTCTGCACACATTTGATGTTTTAGATTATAGTCTGTAAAAGGAATAACTAATCCACTCAAATTAATGTCTTCAGCACACAAATTAAAGCATCTGTTGACGTGTATGAAGTGAAGATTCTATTTCCTCTCAGTTTATTCACTCGAAATCTGATTGCGTTAGTGGTTATGAAAATGAAAGGCAGATAATAATGGCTAAAAGCAAGGTAGAGTGAGGTCACAAACAGCCCTGCTAATGCACCTCGGTCTTGACCTACACTAGCCTGACTTTCAGAAAAACTAACCTTAATAGAGGATGCTAATGGTACCAATTGTGCTGAATTATGTGGAAATTATTATATACATAAAAAATGTCCATTAGGACTAAGGATGAAGATTAACAAATGGATTTCACCTGTCAAATCAAATTTACACCCAGTTTTCATAGGAGATTCTAGTGCATTAACCTGCTGTACCAACTCTGCAATTCCATATCCCTTTCAACACATGCTACTTGATAAAATAAGTATTTAATAGTGGCAGAAAAATGGAAGGATTTCTCCTACTAACAGCTGCCTATTTCACGGTTATAAATAGCAAGACTCGTAGGCAGCTGACTATTCAAAAAGACAGTTTAACAAGCATAATGTCACTCAAGTGACCCATTCTGCCCTTGTATGATTAAAGAATAAAATATGGACAGTAGGTGGGGTATCTACTGTACTCTCCTTTTTCTATTACAACTGGTTAGTTCTCCACTTTGTGGCTATAAGGATTTTAAAAAATCCTATAGATCATAAAAGTGTTCAGTACTGTTTATCTATGACCCTTTCCTCTCCTGAACCACTAATACAGTTAGGCATGCATTGGTAGGCAATAATACTGTGGGGTATAATACTGATAGAAGTTGCTGTAACTTATTAACTTGAAACATGGCATGGGACAAGTATGGAATACACACAAAGGGAGTTAGGATAATGTTAGCAAAGAGAGGCCTACGGGCAGATGTTTGTGCCCAGCATAAAAGTAGGACAAGTGGTGACCCTGGGTCACCTATTTTTGCTTTTCCCATGATGAGAGAACAAAAACAACTGACCACAAGCTAACCTGTACACCACAAGCTTTAAAACACGTTTTGATATAAGGTGTTTTGGGGGACTACTTCAATTTTGTTATGAGGCAGTTAGCCTGCATCGATGCAGGCTATTTATTAAGAAACTGACACAAATTGCTCAGGTTAGTTATTGAAAGCATAAATATAATTAGCAAAAATGACAAGTATAGAAAAAGGTCAATTTAAATCCAGTTATGGTCATGGCTCTCACCTCTCTTTTTGCAAACTTCCATTAGCTCCCCATCTCTATCACATCAAACATAAGGTACTTGTCTTCATTTTCAAGGCCTTGTGTGGCCTATCCCCTCCCTACCTACCATCTCTTATTCAATATTAAGATATCAATTCCACCTCCAGTCAGCCTGAGAATCCAGCTCTTTTGTTAAATTTTCAAACAAACATCTTTGTGCTTTTTCTTACACTGCCCTTCAGGCTTGGGAGGGATTTCCTGCAAACATCCAGAGTTACCTCATTATAATTCTTCAAATCCCTCTCCTTTGCATGATGTTGACAATAAACTTCACAACAGTTAGGCTGCTGGTGTGCTGAGACTACTGCTTTTCATGCTGACCAATATGGTCTCATTTTCTTGCATTCCATCCCCTTCCATCTGTCTGTATCCATCTGTTGTCTCTTGTCTAATACTTAGAGTGTAAATTCTTTGAATGGGACTGACTTTTTTGCAGCGGGGGCCCCTGAGGCATGACTAGGGCTCCGACATGCTATAGTAATCTAAATAACAAACAATAATAATGTAATAATTATTGAACAACCAAATGCTCAGCTGCTTTACCGCAGAATTTAGCCAGATCAACTGAGAAGCCTATCACAAGTACTGTATTAGCATAATCATTCACAAACTAATGCAATATCATCTCACTTGGATTATCACTCCCATAATGGTACCTTGATAGCTATCCCCACATTAATAGTCTGAGCTAATTAAATATAACAGAGCTAAAAATATTAAATTATAAGACAAGTTAGCTTGATTATGAAATTCTGCTATGGCCTTTTATCTCCAGGTGCCCAATTCACTGTGGTACAGTACATCTGATATTTGCAACAGTGAGGTATACTGCTTACATATTTCAAATAAAAAACATATTAATACTGGCAAAATTTAAGTCTGTTAAATTAGACTAAAATAGAGTTTTCAGATACAACACACATTACATTATGTAATTGTCCTGTGCTATTTGCTATTAGAAACTGATTATGCTCTTATAATAGCTTTTCTAACAAGCAAAATAAAACAGGATATTACTTATCCAAACTACTGTAAAAATTATTCTAATGATAATCATAATGCATTTCATCTCTTCATAGGCATGAAGATTTAAAGTAATTAGTTTCTTTATCTGAGCCAATAGAATTGCTAATGGATTAATTATTGCAGCCTAATAAAGTAGCATAATATAACAGTTAATTAAGCACCAAAGTTGTTCAATAATTATTCACACTTAGAATTTTTTATAATTTTCTTAATTAAAACATTATTGCTGAATATAATAATTTTCAATGTTTATTTCTTTGCTGTAAATATTCAAGTCTATTATCAGAAATTATCAGTAGTAACACTAGAAATGGCCCACCTCTAGAAACTGTACTACGTAATGTCTGGTTGCATCAGTTTTCAAGTGCCAACAAGCATTTAAAAATTATATGCCCAGCCCTGCAAACAATTAGGCACAGACTTAACTTTCAGCACGAGTAATTCCACTGAATTTCATGGAATTACTTATATGCTCAAAGTCAAGAGAGAATCTATGTATTCTGTCAGGGCAATACACAATACTTCATGTTTCTGGTGGGAAGGGGAAGGAAGTAGCGTACTTGAAGAAGTTGCTGAACCTACAAACTCTTTCAAAGTACGTGCTGGTATTAATTGCACAAGCAGAAGTTTGCAGGCTCAATCCCAGCTGTACAATGCTCTGCATGGAATAGTTTCCTTCCTGACACCATCACGAAGTCACCCATATAATTTTGCTCACTAACTTATCTCCATGCATATAATGTTTATGAAATCACACAGGTTTTGAAAAAAAAAAAAAATACTGCCACACTATTTAACTAGACCTCTTGTGAAAATGACTACTGTCATGGAAAGAAGCATTGCCTTTAAATTTAAAGGGCAGCAAATCTGGAAAAAATGTAATCAAGTGACCTCTTACTTTTCACTAAGGATACAGGTAAAGAGGAGAATTACTCAGTCTTCAACCAGTCGGAGAACACTTCAATCTCTCTGGTCACGCAATCACAGACATGAAGGTCGCTATCTTAAAACAAAAAAACTTCAAATCCAGACTCCAGCGAGAAACTGCTGAATTGGAATTCATTTGCAAATTGGGTACTATTAATTTAGGCTTAAATAGAGACTGGGAGTGGCTAAGTCATTATGCAAGGTAGCCTGTTTCCTCTTGTTTTTTCCTAACCCTCCCCCTCCCCCCCCGATGTTCTGGTTTAACTTGGATTTAAACTTGGAGAGTGGTCAGTTTAGATGAGCTATTACCAGCAGGAGAGTGAGTTTGTGTGTGTATGGGGGTGGGGGGGATGTGAGAAAACCTGGATTTATGCAGGAAATAGCCCGACTTGATTATGTAAAGAGTTGTCACTTTGGATGGGCTAGCACCAGCAGGAGAGTGAATTTGTGTGGGGGGGTGGAGGGTGAGAAAACCTGGATTTGTGCTGGAAATGGCCCACCTGATGATCACTTTAGATAAGCTATTACCAGCAGGACAGTGGGGTGGGAGGAGGTATTGTTTCATATTCTCTGTGTGTATATAAAGTCTGCTGCAGTTTCCACGGTATACATCTGATGAAGTGAGCTGTAGCTCACGAAAGCTCATGCTCAAATAAATTGGTTAGTCTCTAAGGTCCCACAAGTACTCCTTTTCTTTTTGCGAATACAGACTAACACGGCTGTTACTCTGAAATCAGTCTTCATTGTGAGCATATAGCATTGAGTCAGAAAAGCACCTGCACATTTGCTTAACTTTAAGGATGAGCTTGAGTCCTATTATCTTCAATGAAACTTAAGCACATGGTTAAGTGCTGTTTGATTTAGGAGTGCTTTACTGATCTGGGGCAAAAGTTCATATGTTGCTGAAACTGCTTTTTAGTTTCAGGCTACTTTCTGATCACAGCAACAGTTGCAATCTAGTACTATATAGAAGGAACAACTGAGCCACAAGAGTTCACCTGTTTGTGGGTGTTTTTTTTTATTTTTGTTTTGTTTTGTTTTGTTTTAGCCAGGTTACTTACTGCAAGAACTTTGGCATTTTCCCCACACAGAGTAGTGAAGTTTAAATAAATTGGAGAATCTTTTTGCTGTGTCATATGTACCTATTGCATGTTCTAGAACTTTATCATGAGAATATAAACTTTCAGAGAGGCATTTGTGTGGCATTTCTTTAAACTCAAGGGAAATTTCAACCGTAATGCTAGTGAAGAAACAGGACTACACAACTACAGTAATTAACTATGGCTTCTCCCAACCTGAAATCACACAACATGGTTAATGATCATTATGTCATACATTGCCTGACGAATGGCACATCATTTCAGAATTCTCTCTCTAATGGCTATAATTTGAGCTGTGTGAAATTAAGTGGTTTTGGTTGCAAGGCATCACAGTAACATTTCCCTTAGTTTTATACTGCATGGATTCTTCACACTTGAATTGCACTGTAATGGTAGGCCATCTTTTCTACTGGTGTAAATAAGACTACCCTGCAACCAAGGGAGATGCACCCATTTATAGCAGCACAGAATGGAGCTGCACCCAATTATAGCAGCACGGAATATGGCTTTGTGGGTTTGTTTTATCCTGTAAATCAAACACACCTCACTTCCTATGGTCTAATTTTACCAGGTTTTCTTTAAACCCACTGAAAGCTGTGAGTGTCACATGCTTTCAGTACAAAGCAGTCACACACCTCCCAGGTTCATATGTCATTCATAGCATGAAAGTTTCCACAACACTCAAATCAGAGTTACATGTGACTTTACATTTCATTATGGACATTTTTTACTAGTTGGGATTATATTTACAAAAAACTGTGGTTATTGCCTTTTTAGTCTAACTGGGTTTACATGAACCCAGTTACAATATTTGTTACATTCATGAAGCAAAGCACCGGTAAAAATTAATCTAATTCTCAGAAGCATTGCAGCTCCACCAGCATGATTAAAACTGGTGTTTGAAAGAATGGAGCACAGTGCTTGCTAAGTTATTAACTACTATATAAAATGCCTAATTTTACTGGTTTCAATGCACTTTCCATTGGGCCCATAATATATATTGATTGCATCATTTTATTGTTATTCTGCAGATCGGTTGGCTTTAAATATGCCAGAGGTGGGGATCCATTGAATAGATCCTATCCCTGCTGTTAAATACCCAAACCATGTCATGAGGAACCTGAGACAGTGTCAAAATAATTGCATTTAAGATGACAGTTTGAAAATGAAAGGGACTGATTTATTAGCTTCTCAAGGTAACAGTCATTTGCAATCCAATAGTGAACTCCAATACACTGTCTGGGGGGAGAGAAAACAATGTAATGAACAGACTGAAATTGAAATAAGTAATGCACAAGAAAAGCATAATGCTAATTTTGCACGTGAATCTGATTTAATAAGCTGTACAAAAATGCAACAGGGGTCAGTGAATCAAAAACAAGTTTTTACTTTGGCTCTGTATTGTATGGCTTAAGGTTCAGTCTTTTATTTTTATTTATTACCTCTCAAGCTAAACCTTGCATGTGAAGTTATGGTATGTTTACATTACAAAGACCATGCTAGCACAGCTAAGTCATGGCAGCTATGCCAGCACAACCTGATAGTGTAGACACAGCCCAAACTGACAGAAGAGGTTTCAACTGTCAGTGTAGGAACACCATCTCCCCAAATAACAGTAGCTAAGGCCACATCTGCATTACAAAATTATGCTGACTTAAGTTACATAGCCATACAACCACCACAGTTATTACATCGCCTGTGCGTCTCCACACTACGCTTCTCATGTCAGTAGTATTCTTCCTCAATAGGTGTTGTGGTTCAAATACAAGACAGCACAAAGCTTTAAGCAAGCAAGCAGGCTGGTCTGCCAACGGGCTGCTCCTGTCGGCTTTCCACCCTCTCCTTTATTCTTTCTCTCCCCCCGCGCATTACATTCTCCAACAGATAAAAGGAATACGCTGGCTTTGTTTAACATTCTTATTTACCAATTTCTATCTACCGCATTCCTTGCTCTCAGGCCTTGAGCCCAGTCCTGGGAGGCTTCCCACGGTTCATGTCATCTGGGCGAGATTCCAAGGTTCATGCCCTTGAGAGGAGCCGTGTGTGCACTGCTCCTACACAACACTCCGGGTGTGCCCTGAATGTTGCCAAGTGCATGAACCTTGTATGAATGCTACATCCCCTCCTTTTTTGTTTATTTGTGCTCGGCCATCTCATGGTAGCCAACAATTTGCTTTTGCAAGCCAATTAACTCCCGGACAAACAAGGTCATAACTTGTGGAGCCTGCCAGGGCAGGTCTCGACAACGTCTTAACAAAAAGGAAATACACTGCACACAGCAACAGCAAAAAATAAGCCCAAGAAGGTAAAATGTATTTGGCCGGGCCCCAATTAGCCATACTAGAGTACTGGGAAGAGAGGTTCGCGTAAGCAGCGAGCATTGTCTCATTCCCTATTGCCTCAGGGTGATGACATACTGGAATAAGGCACGTACCTAACAATTCTTCAGCTGCTACAAAATCAGATAAACAAAAGTGGGTAATATTTGCTATTGAAGCCAATCTTTCCCATAGGTTATATGTCATTCAGGCCCATAACGGAGGAGGTGCTCCCGAGTCAACTCCTACAGGAAATAGCAGGCACATAAGGCACACAATCAATACAGAATTAGCAGTGATTTGAGTGAGAATGGCCACAAACAGAGTCTCAGGAGTCTCTGGCTGTTGGTTTGCTGCCAGTCTTCATTGAGCTGCGGCGACCAATGCTTTCACTGCTCCCCATGTCACGGGCTGGCTTGGGACGCTACGTCTCCTCCGTCTCCGTCCCGCCACTGTCGACCCAGGAGGCACCACGTTCTCCTCCAAGGTCAGCTGAACCTCCGGTATGGGGTTTGACAGCCCCTGGTGCCGCGCCATGCTGTTTCAGTGCCAGTCACACACACTGGGCTGGAACCCACAACGGTCCTGCAGGTAGAGACACAGCAGCATATCCCTGACCCCAAGTAATTAAAGGTACTGGGCCCAACCATTGCGGATCGGGCAGCTGATGGTAATAGACACGCGGTCTTTCCAGTACCTCGGACTTATGGAAATGCCATCCGCGGGGGTATGCTGATCTGTATTCAGTGTTAAATTATTTAAAGTAAACAAAAGGACATGCAATTGTTGCTGAATGTCTCCTAAGGTTCGGAGACGCAGCTCCCCTTGTTTTAATTGTTTGTCGAGCAAGGTTTTTAGCGTGCGATTTGCACGTTCAACAATAGCTTGGCCTGTGGAATTATAAGGGATCCCGTGTTTGAGACGGACGTCCCATTGGGCACAAAAGGTGGAGAGGGCTGTGGAGCAATAGACTGGGGCATTATCCGTTTTTATCTGGCTCGGGCGACCCATAACAGCAAAACAGGCTAGCAAATGGTGAATAACTTTGGGAATGGCTTCCCCACGCTGTGGGGTCGCCCAAAGGAATCCCGAATAGGTATCAATGGAAACATGTAAAAACAAATAGGGGCGGAATTGTGGCATGTGAGTGACATCCATTTGCCACAGCTGATTTGCTACAGTACCTCTGGGGTTAACGGCATAAGAAAAGGTAGGGGCAGCAGCGGCACAGTGGGGGCAGGAACGAACAATAGAACGTGCATGATCAGCAGGAATGTGAAATTGTCGGGCCAGAACAGAGACAGACTGATGAAAAAAAGAATGGCTTTCAATGGGGTCAGAAAAAAGGGAATTGACCTGACCACGTAATGCGCGATCGGCGCGCGCATTGCCCTCAGTAAGTAGCCCAGGCAGAGGGGTCTGACTGTGAATATGAGCAACAAAATAAGGGAAATTACAAGTGGTGAGGAGATACTGTAAGGACAAAAACAGGCGGAGGAGGTCCGCATCAATCTGAGTTCTGAGCACTGCGCGGAACGCTGAGGCAGCGTAAAACAAGAATGCCAACGAGGGGGGTCACCTAATTGATAGGTGACAACATCGCGATGTGGTGAGCCATCAGTAAAAAGAGTGATAGCTGAAACAATAGGCCGAGAGCAGCTAAGACGATGTACGATTAGTGGCACCTTTTGTGTGATCACCAACCGAGGATCTTTTGGGGGATTATAAGAAATCTCTCCCAAATAATCACAAAGAGCAACCTGCCAGGCCAAGGAGGTGTGATACAAGGAATCAAATTCACTACGTGATAAGGGGAAAACAATGGCAACTAAATCAGTGCCCGTGAGTTGCACTGCACGGTGGCAGGCTTTACGAACAAGGTCGGAGAGGGTGTCTAAATAAGGATAAATATTCCAAGGAGGAGTGGAAGACAAATATATCCACTCTATTATAGAGACAGCTGTGTCTGTACGAGGTACAAACAGAGCCGCAGTAGGCGTATGAGGGGTGGCAAGGAGAACTAACCACAGGGGACAAACCTCAGTGAGTCTATCCACAAACTGCTGACTCAATTTTGATCTGTCGAATGCAGGCAATGTGCTCCTCAGTGATGGCAATAACTGTGCCCGGTGCCCAAGCTCCACGTAGAAGCTCGAACAACGGCTGCAGCATCGATGTGGGGAGACGGAAGTAGGGTCAAATCCAATTTAAATGACCCAAAATTTGCTGTAATTTAACGAGGTTAGGGGTTGGGATAGGACCACTTCCGGGCGAACAGGGGCAGCATAGGTTTGTAAAACCTTATGCCCGAGATATTGGTAGGGATAAGAGCGTTGGATTTTTTCTGGTGCCACTAACAGGCCATTTTGGCTGAGAATATGGGACAAATATTCAAGCTGTTGTGCCGTGACCTGGGGACCACTAAGCAAAATATCATCCATATAATGGTAGACCTTTAGTGTGGGGGTATTGGGCACGAAAGGGGTGAGGGCCCGATCCACAAAAAATTGACACAAGGTTGGACTATTTTGCATTCCCTGGGGCAAGACCTTCCACTGATACCTTTGAGAGGGTCGCTGATTATTATATTCTGGCACCATAAACGCGAATTTTTCGCGATCTTGTGGGCAAAGGGGGATTGTGAAGAAACAATCTTTTAAATCTAACACACAAAGCTGATCGGTTTGAGGAATTAAATTCGGGTTTGGCAACACAAACTGCAAGGGGCCCATGGGTTGGACGCGTTTGTTTATTTCCCTTAAATCATGTAACAGCCGCCATGCACCAGATTTTTTCTTAATAACGAACAGCGGGGTGTTCCAGGGACTAGTGGAGCTCTCCAGTCGCTGTGCATGCAAATGTTGTTGTACAAGCAAATGAAGCGCTTTCAGCTTTTCTAGGGGGAGGGGCCACTGGTCAATCCATACGGGCTCTAAGGATTGCCATACCAATGGTAATGCGGAAGGCAAGGTGGGTGGGGGAGGGTTTTGGGCCATTATATATTAATATCGAGGGTGGTGTCCAGCTTTACAAGTAAGTCACGGCCCCAAATATTGAGGTGGACAGGGAGCACAAAAGGGCGGATTGTAGCAAGGGCACGGCCTCCTGGTTTAGAGACCGTGACCCAAGACAAACTTTGGCACCCGGGTTTGCTACCCCCGATCCCCCACAACTCTTTAGAAGGAACTGTTGGCCAACTGACCGGCCAGTCCTGATCACGAATCATCGTAACATCAGCTCCAGTGTCCACCAGCCCTGTAAAAGGAAAATTATTTAAAAGAAGTGTTAACTGAGGTTTCGAGGGGCGGACCGACATTGTTAGAGCAACAAGTGGAGAGGACGTGTCGTGAGTCGGCGACTGAGACAGCGTCGATCCAAAGCCGCCTCTGCCCCGGGCTCGATCCTCTGTGGCTGGCACCTGATAGGGGACTAAAATCAATTGTGCAATTGACCGTCCACACGGGAGCGACTGTGGAAGATGGGTCCACACCTGAACCTTAATAATGCCAGTGTAATCGGCGTCAATGACCCCTGGGATGACAAAAAAACCCTGTTTCCCAGCGTGTGAGCGAGGGAGAACCAGACCCACAAATCCGGCAGGGAGAGGTCCCGTCACCTGTGTAGGTATGGCACAAACCTCCCCCGGCAACTGAAAATCAGCATCCTCCTGCATAATCAAATCAAGCCCTGCACTTCCAGCAGTTGCCGCCCTCATGGAGTCTATGGATTTTAAGGCAGAGGAACAGTTGTCTGAGTGGGGAACACCCCCATTTGGCCCTGGGTTTGGGGGGGGGACCCGTCGTGCGGTTTCCCAACCCGCTACAACACTGATTAGCCCAGTGATAGCCCTTCTGACACTTGGGGCACTTCTTTGAGGGGCAGGCGGGTGCCGTCGATGAGCGGCACTCCCGCTGAAAGTGACCCTCCTTACCACAGTGATAACAACGCTTCCCCTCCTTCCTGCTTTTCCGCAGGGCGGCGGCCAAAACCCCAGCTTTATATGCTTGTGTGCCGATGTTTTGGCACGCCCGCAGCATGTCCGACAGCTCTAGAACGCCAGCGGCTTGTGCCGCCTGGAGAGCACGGTGGCAATCCTCGTTTGCATTTTCAACCACCATTTTTAACAGAATCTCCTGAGCTGCCGCAGGGTTATCCACCTGTCGGAGGATAGCCTCCTGCAATCTGTTGGTAAAATCCATAAAGGACTCTGATGCACCCTGACGGAGACTGGCAAAGCTTTTTGTAGGCTTGCCTGAATCCAGGACCTTCTGGAAAGCATGCTGGGCGCAGGCGGAAATAATGGGGAAGACGCCCTGAGGGAGTTGAGACTGCATCTGAACGGTAGCAAACTGGCCCTCCCCTGCTAACTGCTCATAAGTGACACCTTGCGCTATATATACCTGGGCTTGGCGTTCCGCCATCTGCTGATACTCACTAAGCCAAATAACATACTGACTGGGCGTCAGCATCATGCGCAACAGCACCTTCCAATCTTCAGGGACCAGGGTGTACCCAGTACCTAGCCCTTCAAGGAGACCACGTGCCTACGTGCTAGTGAGGCCGAACTCGCGAATCGCTTTCTTTACCTCTCTGATCACCGAGTAAGGCAAAGTGACCCAGTTTGCAAGCTGGTTGCCCTGGCCATCATCCTGCCAGGTCACCGGGCAAACTGAGACCAGATCAGCTAATTCCTCTGCTGTAAGATCTGGGCGAGTCCTCGCTGCGTGAGCCATTTGTTGCACCAATGAAAGCCCCTGAGCAGACGCAGACGACCCCCCGGGGGGCCCCGGAGCATGGGGCCCCACAGGGGGATGGTGATCACACACCGGCTCCGGTGGGGAAGACAAAGGAGGCGGCAGTAATTGAGGCACTGGGGGCAAAGCAGGGGGAGGGATGGCTGCAGGAGCGGACAGGGGTGGTGAGATCGGCAGCCCCTCTATTGGCGCGGGAGAGGGTCTTTCCGAGGCGACACGCTGTGTCACAGTGCCAGGATGGGGGATGGCTGCAGGAACGGATGGGAGTGGTGAGATCACCAGCCTCTCTATTGGTGTGAGGGAGGCCCTTTCCGAGGCGACACGCTGTATCACGTCGCTGCAGAGGTGCCAGGCATGTAAAGCCTGCACGGGCGCCCGAGGCTCTTTGTGCAATGTCTGGCCCAACCTCTCCCAGTCCGCTAGCTTAAGGACTCCGGCTTCAGGGTACCACGGACATTGGGCACTCACCTCCTGTAGCAGGAGAGTGAGTTCTCGAGTGGGGCAATCATGCTGAGTCTTACGCAGCAAATACTGTAGCTCATTGCGGTGTTGCACTTGCAAAGCAGAGAGGGAGCTTCCCTTACTTACCACAACAAAAAATACTCACCAGGATCCGCAAAGTGGATGAGTGACGCGTCTGAAACCCTTGCCGGGAGAGGTGAGTGCTGAGGGCCCCACGTTTGGGCGCCAGTTGTTGCGGTTCAAATACAAGACAGCACAAAGCTTTAAGCAAGCAAGCAGGCTGGTCTGCCAACAGGCTGCTCCTGTCAGCTTTCCACCCTCTCCTTTATTCTTTCTCTCCCCTCGCGCATTACATTCTCCAACAGATAAAAGGAATACACTGGCTTTGTTTAACATTCTTATTTACCAATTTCTATCTACCGCATTCCTTGCTCTCGGGCCTTGAGCCCAGTCCTGGGAGGCTTCCCACGGTTCATGTCATCTGGGCGAGATTCCAAGGTTCATGCCCTTGAGAGGAGCCGTGTGTGCACTGCTCCTACACAACACTCCGGGTGTGCCCTGAATGTTGCCAAGTGCATGAACCTTGTATGAATGCTACAAATAGGAGCGCTTGTATTGATGTGGAGTGCAGCACACCTGGGTAGCTATCCCACTGTGCAGCTAAACACCATACAGCGCAGAGCATTTAGGAAAGTTTTAGCAATGCCTGACAGGGCCGAAATGAGTTGTGCAGGGGTGGCTGGGCGCATGGGTTCAGCTTCCAATAGCGCAGTACTATCCATCGCGTAATATTTCACACCTTTTCAAAATTCCCACAAACCCATACGTCCCTCCTTGCTGTCCACCATGTGGAACAGAAGCATGGATCCTTCACAGCTCTGCACTACTGGGAGGAGAGTTGCGAGCACGGGTGCCTGATCTTACAGTATTTGTAGAACTGCAAGAAAAGCCATAGGGGTTATGACGATTCCTTGGAGACTAGATTCCTGTGAGACCCAGAAAGAAACAATTCAAGGTTGTTGGAGATGGTTTGCAGAGCAGCTGCAGCTGGAGTGCCTGAGAAACAAGCACTGACTGGTGGGATGGTACTGTCATGCAGATTTGGGATGATGAGCAGTGACCACAGAACTTTCAGATGTTCAAGGCCACATTCCTGGATCTATGTGCCAAATTTGCCCCAGCCCTCCAGCGCAGGGACACCAAAATGAGAGCTGCACTGACAGTTAAGAAGCAAGTGATGATTTCACTGGGCAAACTTGCAATGTCAGATTGGTAGCAATCAGTCAGGAATCAATTTGGAGTTGAGAAATCAACCATGGGGGCTGTTGTGATGCAAGGGTGCAGGGCCTTTAATTGCCTCTTACAATGAAGGACTGTGACTATGGGCAATGTGCAGGACAAAGTGGATGGTTTTGCAGCAATGGGCTTCCTGAACTGTGGTGGGACAATAGCTGGCACTCACATCCCTATTTTTGCACCAGACCTCCTTGCCACAGAATACATCAACAGAAAGGATTACTTTTCTATGGTGAAGCAAGTGCTGGTGAATCACTAGGGATGCTGTACCAACATCAGTGTGGGGTGGTCAGAGAAGGTGCATGACACATGCATCTTTAAGAACACAGGACTGTTCAGAAAGTTGCAAGCAGGGACTTTCTTTTCCAACCAGCGGATTACTATTGGGAATATTGAAATGCCAGTAGTGATCTTGGGAGACCCAGCCTACCGATTGCTCCTATGGCTCAGGAAGCAGTACACTGGCCACCTCGACAGCACCAAGGAATGCTTCAACTACAGGCTCAGCAGTGTAGTATGACAGCTGAATGTGCCTTTGGTCATTTGAAGCATCGCTGGCATTGTCTTCTTGTGAGACTGGACCTCATTAAAAAAAATCCCCATGGTTATAGCTGCCTGCTGTGTCTGGCATAATATCCTTGAAGCAAAGAGGAAAAAGTTTCCACCAGGGTGGAGTGGGAGTGGCTGTCTCCTGAATTGGAAGAGACAGATACAAGGGCTATTAGAAGAGCTCAGTGCAGAGCTATACGGCTCAGGGAGGCTTTGAAAGACCATTTTAATAGTGATCCAGAGGAGCATGTGTTGCTGTAGTGTGGTCTACCTGGCCTTGTTCTTTTGCAGCTCATCTTGTAATGAGTGCTATGTGTGTAGAAATATAACACTACTAATGCACTTGTTAACATTGTCCATGAAGGATGTCTGGGTTCTGTGACAAAATAAAAGCAACAGGAAATTGACGAGTGTCAGACCTGCTCAGCACCAGAAAGCATATGCTGTGAATAAAGATGAATTTTGTTCCAAAAATAGAATTTTATTCTGTAAAATGAACCAGGTAATAAAAGATGACCACATTTAAAACTTAATAAATTAAGGGACCATAACTTATGTTGGGGAAAGAACAGTTATTTCAATTTCAGGCACATATACACCAAACATGTCTTACACAGGCCAGGGTATGTGAAGCTGTTATTTGCTTTAATGTCTCCCAGTGGAGTGGTAAGGGTAGTGCACTGACCCCTGATGCCATATGGAACGTGGGTAGGGTAGGGTAGGGTAGGGTAGGGTAGGGAGGTCTTGATACAGAGTTATCTTATGGGCTGCAGAAGGAGGTGAGCATGGGTTTGTTTAATCTGCAGGTCCATCAGAGTCTACTGCATCTCTGTTTGCTGTCTCAGAAACACAAGCATCTCCTGAGGCATGTCTCTCCCCTTTTCCTGCGCCTTTCTCCTCTCTACTCTGTCCTTGTCCATGCTGTCTGCCAGGGTGATTTTCTGGTCCCTGTATTCATTCTCTGATGCAACACTGGTTTGCAGGATCTCCTGGAACATGTCATCCCAAGTCCTCTTCTTTCTCCTCCTTATCTGGCTCAGGCATTCCACTGCTGTGATGGGGGAGACCCTAAAGGCCACAATACCAGCAGCTGAAGATACAACACCACACACTGAGGTAACATTGTCAGTGTATCTATGACAGAAATCAAAATTTAGGATACTGAATTCGTTCTTCCTGATCCCCACAAGCTGTAAGCACTACATTCTCTCTTCTCCTTGGAATTGATACAACATGGCACCAGTCACAGCACCAGCCATGGTGCATATGGCCCTGAAGGGGAGGGAGTTGGGGAAAAAGTGCTCAGGAATGAGTATTTGCATATAGGGCAGTGGAACAGAATATTGGCACTGTTTTCCAAAGGTGTTAGCGCTTTGAGCTGATCTCTCACTCCTGAGGGTAACAGAAGCAGAGAGCATAGCTGCTGCTGACATCGTGATGCCACCCGAGACAATATGCTGCTAAGGCTATTTACTTCAATGGTGCCTGCTGAAGTAATCACTGAGTGGCATGGGAAAGTGTCCTACCATGGTGGAAGGTGAAGGTGGTGTTAAGTCAGTATAATGGGGCAGTTACATTGGCAGAAGTGAAATTTAAGAGTAGACACATCCACAGCTAGGTCGACGTAAGCTGCCTTTTGTCAACTTAACCAGGGAGTATAATGTGTACACCAAGCCTATGTCAACTGAAACATTCTTCTGTTGACATAGCTGCATCTACCCTGGGGGCTAGGTCAGCATAGCTATGGGACAAGGGGTGTCAACCTACATTTGAAGTATAGATCAGGCCTCAGTGTTCGGATTCCATAACAGACCTCAAATCTGAAATTAAAACAGCAATGCTACCAACCTAACAGCAGCCTCTGGCCAAAAGCTTATGCTACTCCAGTTTAGCGCGTATCTGTGAAAGTGCACTGAGTATAGCATGTGAAAATATTGAAAAATGCAAAACTTTGCAGCTGCAAGTTGTCATTCATTAGCAAACAATTGTGAAGCACTCAGTGACAATGGTCAGTTTGAAAAAATAAACCAGTTAACTTCTTTTTCAAGGTCAACACTATCATAGAATCATAGAATATCCAGGTTGAAAGGGACCTCAGGAGGTCATCTAGTCCAGCCCCCTGCTCAAAGCAGGACCTAGCCCCAAGTTTTGCCTCAGATGCCTAAATGGCCCCCTCAAGGATTGAACTCACAACCCTGGGCTTAGCAGACCAATGCTCCAACCACTGAGCTATCCCTCCTCCCCCTACAATGTTCGCTATCGTCTTGGGGCTTGTCAACACAGGAAAGATATGTTGGTATAAATTATACCAGTATAACTCCCAGTGTGGGTACTCTTATTCAGATTCATGAGTGCACTTTTCAATTTGGCTTACGTCACTTTGGAAGGGGTTTAAGCTAAACCACAAAAAGGCACTCGGACCTGAATGAGCGTGTCCACACAGGGAGTTAAATTTGTATAATACTATCAATTTAACTGTACTAGTATATCAGTCCATCTGCTAAAACATTCTTATGTCGGCAATCCCTTAGTACCTTGCACAAAAGTCTTAACCACCATAATAACATTAACACGGTCTCAGATGCTTCATGGCATGGTTTGGGGGTACTTATATTATCAGCATAAAGTTAGTACCATGATTTTTCTATTGAGTGGCCATTAAAACCTTTATTATCTTCCACTTGCAGGCAATCTTAGCAAGAACTAGCACCAAGAAAACAAAGCCCTCAAATTACCATTTTTTTACTTTTGTAGACTCTGTTTTTTGTGATGGCTAAATGAGTTAATTATACACACACTATATATAAACTATAACTGGAACAGATTTTTTTCCTTCAAGAGTGACAGCAGAATGTTACAACATGCATGATGCACAAGGATACTATAAAGCTGTTGTCCATATGTCCTCTGGACAGGTTACAGTAGAATCCTGCGCTTTAAACTGTGAAAGCAGAAAGATAAACTAAGGGCTTGTCTAAATAGCTAGTTAGTGCATGGCAAACCAGGGTATGAATGTACAGAGTACTAGTCTGTCCTGCACTAACTGGCCATGTAGACCCTGCTATCATGCACTAAAAGTTCCATAGTACACATTACTATAAAGAACAGCAATGATGACGAGAAGATGGAACAACTTTTAACATTCTGAATATAAGATGCACTGGTCCCTTACCATATTTAAGAGACTCTCTAAGTAGCCAGTATAAACATCCAAGAACATGGGAGGATGGTTATAGTTTCCCCCCATTCCCCCATGCTTGATAGCTGAACAGATTACCCAAGGAATACATGTCCCATGTACTTTTGACTCTGCAAACATGCTGCCACTTCTTAGCAGTTGATAGATTTTGTCAGCTCTAAAAAGAAAAGGACTAGATTTGCTAATCTAAAGCCTCTGTTCCTGTTGTAAAAGAGGAAATGTAGGCCATTGCAGGGAGGAGTGTTACAAGTTATTTTTTTGAAGATTTAGTAAACAAGAAGTGAATTTATTATTTTCTGTACAGAGACAGTCCCAGTTGCACGGGCAACCTTAATTCTGGCATTTCCTAGGTTTTGAATACTTTACAATGCAACCTTAATAATGTTCCTTTAACAGAGTTGTGTGTGTGTAATATATTACACACATACTGTATAACTCACCTTCTTAAAATTAATACAGCTTCTGTGCATCTGTTGTACCATAAAAAGGCAATGAGGAGAAAAACCCTTAAGAGTAAGCTTGTAATTATTTGTCAGCTAGAGCATCTGATATCTGAGTACACCCATAATCAAAATATGCTATTGAAAAAAAATATGGCCAAAACTTTCAAAGTTGTGTGATAAAAGTCAGACACCTAACTATTCAGGCAAAAGTTGGAGTCAATGGGAGGTGTAAGATACTCAGTCCCCCTGAAAATACCACTGAAGCTACTAATTTAGGTACCCCAGTGCAAAAATGTTGGCTTCTGTGTACATACTGTTTGCTACTATGGAGAAATTCCAGTTAAATGAGTGGAGTTTCACCAGTATGAAACTCAAGTAATGAAGTGGTGAATTATGCCCTAAATGATCCATTTAAAGGACTGATCACATACTCAAACCAGTGGGAAGTTTACTGGAAGGAGAGGACAGTCAGGATTACAGAGACTTAAAATAGCGTTAAGACATTTAGGACCCAAACTTGGGTGGTAAATTTTAGGTAGATGGGAATTAACACAGACTTGACAAATCTTAATACCAATACAGAATTCTTTGTTGTGTTCAATTCAAGCAAGAGCTCATCTTCAGCTCTAGCAATCCAAATACTGCAGAATCATACTAGTTTCATGAGAACCAATGAGAACTAGTTTTGCAACCATATTCTCTGTGTCATCATTATCATGGCAAATCTTAAAGGACTGTGGCCTCCTTGAAAATCAAGCACCATCTGGATTGCTCTCTGGCATGGTACAGGCAATGTGGCATTATAAAAAAAAAATGATGGCAAAACAAAGCTTTGCCAAACTCCCATGGGACATAGGAAACACTGCTGTGTATCTGCCAGCTTCTCAGCTAACTGCTCCAAACAGAATGAAGTGCAAAACGTAAAACAAAATGCAAATGTTCTGATTTTTTTAATGTTAAAACGTAATCTAAAGTGTTACCAGTATTGCAATGTGAGAAAACTTTATGACTTCTCACTTTACAATATTTCTTGAGTTTCAATTTTGGCAATAGTTTAGTCCTTTCAAAAGATCAAGCTTTGTATATACAGGGGGATAACTATTCTAAATTACTGGTGTTTCTTGTATTGTTTTGCAGATAATCCCTCGACAATTAAAATGCTAATAAGAATGGGAATGTTGAACTGTTATTGGTTATCCCATACAACTACAATGACATGAGTTAGAGATGCATGAACTTTCTTCCTGATGACTCTCCCTGAGTATAGCTTTTCCAAAATTGTTCTTATTGCATGCTTATACGAGCTGTTTTTGAGGCAGGAGAAATTGTCCTAATCCTTTTAACATATCCACAAGACAGGACAGATGGAGAAACATAACATAAAAACTAAATATCCACATCACACATTTTCCAGGCCTGCAGTTTCTCTGAATGGAAACTGATAAGGCCTATTACCCTTTTAAAGAAGGGATTATTTACTCAGGTCACATTCACTGCACACAAATATGCATATTCATAACCAAATAGATCACTTTCACTTAAGCTTATGGCGATATGGGAGTAGGAGTTTAGTTAACACAACACTACACAGTGTGCAAAAAACAAATGAGCATGAGGCAATCACTTATGCCCATCTAAAATAAACATGATCATGAGCAATGCCTAGATGATTGGCAGACTTAATTAACTCAAGGTTTGTTATAGGATTCACAAATAACTGCCACCATTGAGAATCAAAACTACCTGGGTCAAATTCTGACCATCCAGCAGAAGTATGCAGGGAATCCCCTTCCCATTACTTTGGGTGAGAAGCAGCCATGGATGACTGTACCTCCTGGAGCTAAGGATTAGTTTAAACACCACCAGAAAGCTGTTATCTGATGGAGTCGACCTCCTGAATACCAGTTTAGAGCCCTGAGAGAGCACTGGGAGATGCAACTGATGCTGTTCAGTATGCTGTTCTATACATTCACTATGCTTTGCAAAGGCATAGTGTCTCTAGGTACTACTGCTCCATCAGTTCACCTCTTCACCTACCCTATCAATGCAAGCCCTTGACTCCATTGTTTTAGTAAAATACCGTACTAACAGAACATCTATTGTTAACATTTAATACGTAACCCATATTAAGCAATGTGTTGGGATTTTATTAGGCTACACAGTATTTATCCTTTGTGTGCCACATCATTGGCCCAGGCTGAAGGAAACAAGTGGGGGGCGGGAGCTAGAAAAATGTTGCTATTAAATTGGACTGTTAACTCTTTTTGAAGACTCAATTCATAGACCGTCAGTGGTCCGAGCCTAGATATTATTCAACAGTGAAGTTTCAAATCTAGCAAATTTTGGCTCATTTGGAACTTACTGTGACTCATTTTGTCTTTAAAAGGATTCATATATAGCCGAGACATTCATATCCGTTTCTCTCTCATATATACAATTTAAGTTCCTTTGGTAGCACCAACTGCAGAAAGGACCCATGGAGTTTCATGTTACACTCGCACACTACACAAATTCAGTCAGAAAGCAGTTTGAAAGCTTTAGAGCTAACTTTCTGCAGTTGAAGTGAAAGACAAATCCCACCAGGAGCTGGTAACTCATGCTGCGATGCTGCAGTTTGGTTTTCTTCCTTACTGGAGCCAAGACCGCAATCTGAAGCTTCAACTCAACATGTGGTATTTCATGAAAAGGACTATGTTGACCCATGTGTGGGATCACAAACACTAGCATCGTAATTGTATGATCACATGACGCCACAACAGGGCCAGCTCAAGATTGTTTGGGTGCCTATACTGGGTGCAGTTCTTACCTTAAGATGTTTGGATTTCTTCTAAATATAAGCTTCAATTTGAATCATTCTGGGTTTAGAATGCTTGCTTCTGGAATCACTGCAATAGCCCTGAATTCTTTTTAACCCTTAAGTTACTGATAGGTACTGTCAACCTTAATTCCACCTTCATGTAGGTGGTCTAATCTTGTATCTATCTCCATTAGGGAAATTCACTTTGTTCGGTTTCATTCCTAACTCTTTAGGCTTTAGACTCACCTAAGCAAATGGTTCTAAATCTCCTAAAGCAGGACCCCAATGTATCTCAGGGCACTGTTCTCAAGCACACCCCCTTGTGACACAGTACAGCCCTGCAGGCTCACTGCTCCTTTGAACTCTTGTACTGATTTACTCCCAGACCAGAGTAATCAAAAATCAAGATTCCTCCTGTGCCTGGGTTACTAACTCTTTTTCAGGGTACAGACTCTTTAGTCCCTCAAGTCCACCCTTCCTTTTGGAGGTTGGATGTTAATACAAACAGGGCTGCTCTCCAAAGTTCCCTTTGGCCCAGATCATAATTCAGGTAGGCTTACCTTCCTTGTATTCAGCAGTAATACCGACATCCTTTTGGGGTTGGGTGGTAAACAGTCACTCTCTTCTTGAATCAGAAGATCTTGGGTCTCAAGCCGCTTCTTCCCATCTGGCCCCTTTTCCCTACTCATTCCTTTCCTGCCTAGGCTTGAAGAGGAAGGCAGGCAGGCATTCTGCTGGTGTTGGTCTCCTTAGGAACACTCCCACCAGTTCTGGAAGCCTTAACAGGCCCAGGTGCTTGTCAGGCAGCTATCTAGGCATGTTAAAGTAATACTTCAGAAGCCAGAATAAGGTTCTTTAGCCAAGGGTGACCACTGTCACAGTTTATAACATCATTTCTAATGCACAGTAAATGTTAATCTTTTTACAAACATCAGCTACAGTGCTCATTTTGGCTCTTTGGCAGTTACTCTTCCTTTAAGAACTATAACAAACAACAAGATTGCCTGCTCAGAGAATATGGGAGGTGGGTGGACAAATTCCATATAATAGAATAATAGAATATGAGGGTTGGAAGAGACCTCAGGAGGTCATCTAGTCCAATCCCCTACTCAAAGCAGGACTAACATCAACTAAATTATCCCAGCCAGGGCTTTGTCAAGCTGGGCCTTAAAAACCTCTAAGGATGGAGGTTCCACCACCTCCCTAGGTAACGCATTCCAGTGCTTCATCACCCTCTTAGTGAAATAGTGTTTCCTAATATCCAACCTAGACCTCCCCCATTTCAACTTGAAACCATTGCTTCTTGTTCTGTCATCTGCTACCACTGAGAACAGCCTAGCTCCATCCTCTTTGGACCCCTCCTTCAGGTAATTAAAGGCTGCTATCAAATCCCCCCTCACTCTTCTCTTCTGCAGACTAAATGAGGCCAGTTCCCTCAGCCTCTCCTCATAAGTCATGTGCCCCAGCCCCCTAATCATTTTCGTTGCCCTCCACTGGATTCCCTCCAATTTGTCCATATCCTTTCTATAGTGGGGGCCCAAAACTGGATACAATACTCCAGGTGTGGCCTCACCAGTGCCGAATAGAGGGGAATAATCACTTCCCTCAATCTCCTGGCAATGCTCCTACTAATACAGTCCAATATGCCATTGGCCTTCTTGGCAACAAGGGCACACCGCTGACTCATATCCAGCTTCTCATCCACTGTAATCCCCAGGTCCTTTTCTACAGAACTGCTACTTAGCAAGACATTCCCCACCCTGTAGCGGTGCATGGGATTCTTCCTTCCTAAGTGCAGAACTCAGCACTTGTCCTTGTTGAACCTCATCAGATTTCTTTTGGCCCAATCCTCCAATTTGTCTAGGTCACTCTGTACCCTATCCGTACCCTCCATTATATCTACCTCTCCCCCCAGCTTAGTGTCATCTGCGAACTTGCTGAAGGTGCAATTAATTCCATCATCCAGATCATTAATAAAGATGCTGAACAAAACCGGCCCCAGGACCGACCCCTGGGGTACTCCGCTTGATACCAGCTACCCAGACATCAAGCCATTGATCACTACCCGTTGAATCCGACAATCTAGCCAGCTTTCTATCCACTGTGACAAAGTTCCTGCTCTACCTTGGTGGATCTTGCACTTATTGGTGGAATTGCTCACCTTGGAGCTTCACAACAGCCCTCAGTTTGGCCATTTTCATGAGCCCACAGTCCAGGTCAACTCCTCCTGTGTCTGACCAGGAGTCGGGAGGTTTGGGGGAAACCCGGGCCCGCCCTCTACTCTGGGTTCCAGCCCAGGGCCCAGTGGAATGCAGCTGTTTTTGAGTGCTTCCTGGAACAGCTGTGCAACAGCTACAACTCCCTGGGCTACTTCCCCATGGCCTCCTCCCAGCACCTTTATCCTCACCATAGGACCTTCCTCCCGGTGTCTGAAAATGCTTGTACGCCTCATTCCTCCAATAGTATGCATTCTCACTCTCAGCTCCTCGCGCCTCTTGCTCCCAGCTCCTTACACGCACCACAAACTGAAGTGAGCTCCTTTTTAAACCCAGGTGCCCTGATTAGCCTACCTTAATTGAGTCTAGCAGCTTCTTGATTGGCTGCAGGTGTTCTAATCAGCCTGTCTTAATTGTCTCCAGAAGGTTCCTGATTGTTCTGGAACCTTCCCTGCTCCCTTACCCAGGGAAAAGGGACCTCCTTAACCTGGGGCTAATATATCTGCCTTCTATTACTCTCCTAAAGCCCCCTGGCCTGGGATTTTCTCATTTTCTGCCCCCGCCTCAGCTTCCCACCCCCAGCCCCCAACCGGGCCAGACGCTTTTTCTTCGTTTTGTTTTTTTTGCTGGTTTTTTTTTTTTTGTTGCCGTTCGAGTGCTGGTCAGCTGCCAGCTAGCTGCCAGCCCCCGCACGCCTGCCCTCGGACGCTGCTACTGCTCCAGCTGAAACCCCAGAGGAGGGGGGGAGGACTGCCGACCCTCTCCCCGGAGGAGGGGAGTGGAAGCCCCCAGACCCAACCGTTTTGCGATATGTTCATGGCCGAGAGGAATCTTCTTATCTCTCCGACATTCCTGGCCTGCTGAAAGCCTCGCTACAAAACCAGAAGGAAAGATAGCCGACAGAAAAAACCACCCAGGGAAGCTACAAATCATCATGGAGGGGGCCATAAGACTGAGTAATTTTTGAACTGTACTCTCGTGTGGGGGGAGTTTGACTGTGTCTTATCTGCGTTTGTAGGGGCACAGGGGATGTGGCACAGAGCAGACCCCCAATCCATAGGTGACCCTCCCCACACGACTACAACCATCACGGCCCCCCCGCCGTCCGTCCCTGCTGGCAACTTACCATCTACCTCCGGATTCAGCTGCTTTCCCTGATTCCACCATCTGGACCAGAAACAACAGCCTACCAAACAAGACTCTTTGGACAAACGCGCGTGGGTCCACTTCCCGTCCCCCCTGGCCCGGACTGTCCACCCCACAGTTTGCCCCTACTAACTGACCCCAACTCCTGTTTCCTCCCTCTGTCCAGTCCGACCCATTTCCCCACCCCTCCCCGGCCTGCAGCCCAATGAGGAGAAGTGGTTAATCTGCTTCTCCCTCCCCCTTCCGCCTTCTGGTGTCTCCCCGTCTCTCCCTGCTCACGATGGCAGGGAATGAGAGGGGCGAGGCCCCTCTAACAACTTCAGCTGCCCCTCCCCCACCTACACCCCTGCCCAACCCCCAAGCCTCCTCCCCACACCACTGCTGCCAAAACACCTCCCACCGCCCCCACCGGGGCATCGGCAGCAGGAGGCACCGGGGCGACTATTGCCGCTGCTACGCCCACCGCCCCCCCCAGATTCTAGGAGAGCCCCCCGGGTTAGTCGGAAAGTCCAGGGTGTGAAAAAGGGAAAGGGCCCCACTACAACCATCAGGCCCTCCATGGCAGGGGTTGCCCCCACCGCTGTGGCCTCGTCATCGACCATGGCATCCCTCCCCGCTGTTCCCTCCACCAGCTCTGCGAGCGTCCCTCCCCCGGCCCCCAGGGCATATGCCCAGGGGGTGGCAGCCCCCCCCACGTCGTCATCTTGCCCATCCACCACCTCCACTACCATCAATAGCGGCCGGGGCCCCTTTCCCACCATGACCAGGAAGCACGGCGTCTGTTGCCTCCTGGTGCCCACCTCGCCCCACGTGGAGACATACGTGCAGCCGTTGGGCGAGGCTGGTAGAACCCACGGCTATTGTGGCAGCCTCCAAAATGTACGGGAAGGTTGGTTTTTTTTTTTTTAGCATCGGAGGCTGCCGCCCAGGAGGCGGTAGAGAAGGGCCTGGAGGTGGAGGGGGGTGCTCGTCCCCCTGGAGCCGCTAGAGGACCTGGGTGCCTGCCTAGTCCTGACCTCCGTCCCTCCTTTTCTACCCAATACCGCCCTGTTACCCACTCTCTCCACCCTGGGGAAACCCGTCTCTGTCATCAGCCCTCTCCCGTTGGGCTGCAAGGACCCCACCCTCCGTCACGTCCTCTTGATCCGCCGGCAAGTGCAGCTTCTACCGCCGCCGCCGGCGCGTGATGGAGAGGCGTTCGAGGGGTCCTTCCTAGTACCCTACCAGGGAGCCCGCTATTGGGTCTACTACTCCATGGGAGAGGCCCGGTGCTACCTCTGCCGATCAGCGGGGCATGTCCAAAGAGACTGCCCCTTGGCCCGGTGGGGAGGGGCACCCGAGACCCGGCAGGACATCGGCTCCATTGTTGCTGACGCCCCTGGCCGCCCGGCACCTGAAACCACCTCTCCTCCTGCTCAATCCACCGCTGCTCCCGCCCGGGCCCAAGAGACACCTACCCTACAACGCCCAGACGAGCGAGGGAGCCCCGCCCTTGCTGTTAACAATCCAGCAGAGCCTATGGAGGAGGGTGCAGCAAAGATATTACCGGGCATAGGAGAGGGCCTGCCCCAAGGAGAACCCCCCTCCATGCTGCTTCACCATTACCCCCCCCGAGCCCCTGAACCATCGCCTCTGCCCCCCGACACGACCCCTGCTAACCAGCCCCCAGACGATGCTATGGAGGGCTGGACCCTAGTCCAGGGGAAGCGAGGCAAGCGGAAGGCTTGAGCTCCACTGCACCCATCCGATGCGGAGGCCCCCCGGAAGACCAGGAAGGGAGGCACTAACACTGAGCCTTCCACTATGCCCACGAGTGAGATCCATCCACCAGTGTCGGGGGGGGGGGGGGGAGGGGGAGACAAAATAGCACTGGAAGGTAGGATCTCCCCTCCACGGGAGACCCTCCCCTCTGAGACCCCTGAGGAAGCCCCTTCTGCCCGAATATCACCCGAACCCCCCGCGAACACCGAAGCGACCGTCGAAGCGGGTGCCAGAGGGGAGACCCCTGGGGTGGCAGAAGACGACCTCTCCTCCATGTATGAGGAGATCGAGGCCCTAGGTTTGACCCTGGTCACCCAGGGAGAGGATGACCTACTGCCGGCTGGCCTCAATCTAGGCAAACTTACCCCAGTCCCCCTTTCCCCATGCTCCCTCCCCCTAACCGCCTTCCCGGGTGGGCACCCTACAGAAGGTGGTCCACTACCTGATGCCGTGGCTGCCAAATCCACCACAGAGCCTGCGCCTAGCATCACTGGGAGCCTCCTTCCCCCCACTTAACCCTCGAATCTGTTCGGGAGGTGCCTCATCTGCTTGCCTCCCAAAGCCCAGAGCTTCACCTCTGCCCCCGCCCTCACCCCTGTCCCTGCCCAATCCACCTCCTCCTGCAATGCTATTGCCGCCCCTGGGGTTATTTCTTTTCCTTTTTTTGCAGATCCCCCCCAAGGAGCAGCCTTTGCATTTTCCTGCCGCAACCCATTCGGAGCTACAATTTTCCTTCCGCCATCCCCTTCTACCCCAAGGCTTGAGACGGACCTAATAACTTTAGCCTGTCAGATGCCCCGTCCGTGGTCCGCACCCTGCCTGCCCGCCTCAGCGGACCATGAGGCTGCACCGAGAGCTCCACCAGGGAATAACAGGGAAATCGCAACCCCACCCCCCCATGAGCTGCGAAAAGCGTTGCGGGAGTTTTTAGAAGACATCCATGGCTCCTGCAACAGGGTACAGCTAGCTCTCCAGCTATGGGGGGACTTTGATCAAATCCTCCAGGCCACAAGGGCCCTTATAAAGAAGGGTAGAGGGAAAGGAAGGCACGGTGCTGCGGCCTACGGGCGGGCCCACAGCTTTCGTGATGATTTACTCACTTAAGGGATGGGTCACAGATTGTTCCACGACCTGCCGGGGGCCGCGAACACCCCCGCCAACAAGGAACCCCCACCCCCCCAGCCCTCTGCATGACGCCTCTCATTATCGCAACTTTGAACTGCAGGGGCTGTAGGATGCCTCTCCGCAGGTCCCAGGTGCTCTCTTACCTTCGGGAAAGGGGGTACCCTGTGGTTTTCCTGCAGGAGACTCATACGGATCCGACCGCCGAGGACAGCTGGTGGCTGGAGTGGGGGGAAGGGGTCTACTTTAGCCACTTCAAAATTCAACAAGCTGGAGTGGCGACTCTGTTCTCCCCCAACCTACGGCCCGAGGTGCTAGGGGTCACTGAGGCCATGCCGGGCCACCTGCTGCATCTCCGAGTCCATATGGAGGGGCTCATGGTCAACCTCATTAACATCTATGCCCCGACAATGAGCCCGAAGCGGCCGCAATTCTATCAGTGGGTGTCCAACTTCCTTGGCACCCTAGATTCTGACGAGTGCCTAGTCCTGGGAGGGGACTTTAACACCACCCTCGAGGAGCAGGACCGCTCAGCGGCCGAGCTGAGCCTGGCCACGGCAAACATTCTCCGAGGAATAGTCGAACATCACTCCCTAGTGGACGTCTGGCATGACCACCACCCAGATGACACTTCCACGTTCACCTTTGTCCGGGTGGAGGCCCATCGTTCACACCACTCTCGGTTAGACCGTATTTATTTACCCCGTTTCCATCTTTCACGAGCCCACTCCTCTAACATTCGGCGGGCCCCTTTCTCCGATCACCATCTAGCCACCATAACAGCCTCCCTCCGTGCAGAGGGGCCAGGGCCGGCCTATTGGCACTTTAACAACAGCCTGTTGGAGGATGAGGGCTTCATGACGTCCTTCCGGGAGTTCTGGCTGGCCTGGCAAGAGCAGCGGTGTGCCTTTCCCTCGGCGCAGTGATGGTGGGATCTAGGGAAGGTGTGCACCAAGCTCTGCCGTGACTACACCCAGGGCACCAGCCAACGGAGAAATGCAGTGATAGAGCAGTTGGAACGGGGAGGTCTTAGAGATGGAGAGGCGCCTGGCCGCCAGCCCTGAGGACCCGTTCCTCTGCAGAGCATGCCGGGAGAAGCAGGAGGAGCTCTGGGCCCTCGAGGACCATCGGGCCCGAAGTGCCTTTGTTCGATCTCGCATCCGCCTCCTTTGGGAGATGGATCGCGGCTCCCGTTTCTTCTACGCCCTGGAGAAAATGAGGGGGTCCAAGAAACACGTCACCTGCCTTCTAGGAGAAGACGGCACCCCCCTCATGGATTGGGTGGAGATGTGTGGGAGGGCCCATGACTTCTTCACAAGCCTTTTCTCCCCAGATCCGACTGATCCTGGCGCTTGCAGAGTGCTCTGGGAGGAACTCCCCACGGTCAGCGTGGGCGACTGAGACTGACTAGAGCTGCCTCTCACCCTGGCCGAGTTCTCGGAAGCTGTCCGTCGCATGCCCACCAATAAATCTCTGGGCATGGACGGGCTGACTGTGGAGTTCTACCGCGTGTTCTGGGACATCCTTGGCCCAGACCTAGCCACTGCCTGGGCCGAGTCTTTGCAGGGCGGGGTCCTCCCTCTTTCGTGCAGGCGAGCGGTGCTCACCTTGTTGCCAAAGAAGGACCTCCGCAATTTATGAAATTGGCGTCCCGTCTTGCTCCTTAGCACGGACTACAAAATCGTAGCGAAAGCAATCTCGCTGCGGCTAGGGTCTGTGATGGTGGACGTGATCCACCCAGACCAGACCTACACTGTCCCGGGCCTCAGCATTTTTGACAACCTATTTCTAGTCCGAGACGTTTTGGAACTCAGGCGTAGAGACGGTCTGTCGTTCGCCCTCCTGTCTCTTGATCAGGAGAAGGCATTCGATAGAGTGGACCATGGGTACCTCCTGGGCACTCTGCAGGCATTTGGATTCGGACCTCAGTTTGTGGGTTTTCTCTGGGTGCTGTATGCTTCTGTGGAGTGTCTGGTTAGGCTCAACTGGACCCTGACCGAACCGGTCAGCTTCGGGCGAGGAGTATGGCAGGGGTGCCCCCTCTCGGACCAGCTGTACGCTCTGGCAATCAAGCCCTTCCTCTGTCTCCTCCGAAGGAGGTTGACAGGGTTGGTGCTGCGGGAGCCGCAGCTGCGGCTGGTTCTGTCGGCGTACGCCGATAACGTGCTCCTCGTGGTCCAGGATCCGGGCGACTTGGCGTGGGTGGAGGCTTGCCAGGCCATCTATTCGGCAGCCTCCTCCGCCTGAGGCAACTGGGTCAAGAGCTCTGGCTTGGTGGGGTGGGGGACTGGCGGCGGGTGAGCTCCCTCCCACCCGCGCTTCAGACCATCCGGTGGAGCGCGGGTCCACTGCTCTACCTAGGAGTTTACCTTTCTGCCACGCACCCTTCTCCGCCGGAGAACTGGCAAAATTTAGAAGGCGGGGTGATAGAGTGGCTCCGGAAATGG
This sequence comes from Caretta caretta, assembly GCF_965140235.1. Classification (NCBI taxonomy): domain Eukaryota; kingdom Metazoa; phylum Chordata; order Testudines; family Cheloniidae; genus Caretta; species Caretta caretta. The sequence continues at coordinate 68,449,459 of NC_134214.1, read as the reverse complement.
ACAAGGCTACTCCGATGTCTCTCCTTCCGAGGGAGAGCATGGTGCTTAACCAACTAGTCCTGTCCACGCTCTGGTACTGGCTCAACACCCTGGTCCTGGCCCCAGGTTTCCTGACCAACCTCCGGACATCAATTCTAGAGTTCTTTTGGTCAGGAATGCACTGGGTCCCTGTTGGAGTTCTTCATCTACCCCTGAAGGAAGGAGAACAGGTCCTGAAGTGTCTGCACACTCAGGTCTGTGTCTTCCACCTCCAGGCCCTGCAGAGGCTCCTTTATAGTGCAGGTAGTTCGAGGTGGAGCATACTGGTGCACGCCTTCCTGCGCCGCTTCCAAGGGCTCCGATACGACCGGCAGCTCTTTTATCTTTGTCCGAGAAGTTTTCCGCAAGACCTCTCCGGGCTGCCAGTCTTCTACCAGGACCTCCTCCGGACCTGGAAACTGTTTTCAATGACCAGGTCCGTGGTGGCCACCATGGGTGCAGATCTCCTCGTGGAGCCCTGCTGCACAACCCCCAGCTTCGTCTGCAGGTGGCGGAGTCCCGCTCGATGTGCCAGAGTTTAGTTCTGGCGGAAGTCATGAGAGTCGGAGACCTCCTGGACTACGACCGGGGAGACTGGCTGGATCCCCTGATGCTCGCTTGGCACATGGGGCTCTCCAAACGTCGTACCCCACAGCGCGTACTTCAGGAGGTGAAGGCTGCCTTGACGCCCGCTGCTCGGGCTTATCTCAACCGAGCCCTGCGTGAGGGCGCACCCCGCCCACCCTCTACCCCAGGCCCGCCGGACCTTTCAATTGGGCCCCTACCCCGTAGATCCCAACAAACCCCTCACCCTTTCACTGAGAGCCGGCTGCACAAACTGCAGCCGGTCAGCTTCCAAATCGCGCCACGGAAACATCTATACACACTCACGCTTCACACCCTTCACGCCCTGCTGTCCCTCCCTGATACAAAGTGGTGGGACCTCCTGCCACCTTTGGAGGGTGATCAGCCCCGGTGGGCCAGCCTGTATTCCACCTTGGTCCTGAGGCCTGTCGGGGACATGAGTTGGCAGCTCCTCCACGGAGCTGTAAGCACGGGTGTGTTTTTGACACGGTTCACCCCCATCTCGGATACTTGCCCTTTTTGCAACATGAGGGAAACCCTGGCACACATATATTTAGAGTGTGCCAGACTGCAGCCCCTTTTCTGGCTCCTCACGAATATTTTATTATGCTTTTGGCTACACTTTTCCCCTCACCTTTTTATCTACACACTCCCCATCTGTGGCCCCACAAAGTCGCGGGATCTCCTGGTTAACCTCCTCCTAGCCCTAGCTAAAACAGCCATCTATAAAACCAGAGAGAGGAGGTTGGCCAATGAAGCGTCCTGCGACTGTAGGGCCGTTTTCCGATCCTCAGTACATTCACATATCTGGGCGGAGTTCCTCTGGGCGGCGTCCTCCCAACTCCCTTCGAGGAGCGGTGGGCGCTGTCCGAGGTTCTCTGCTTGGTGACACTGTCCGGTTCCCTCCATCTGACCCTTTGATTGAGGGGAAGAGCGAGAGACCCCAGCCCCAGCCATTGCCGCTGTGGATACCGTCATCACTGTCTCCTAGGAGGGGTCCTATCACATGTGGGTGTACGTCCCCCCACCCCCAAACCGCCCACCCCGCAGCCGTGTCCATCTTGTCGGGCACTCTCAGGAGAGGAATTATCGGTGACATTGGGTGTGGCACTAGGTAACTCGAGGGGGTGGAAGACCATGAGCATCGAGGAAGCCCCCCCGCTCTGGGCCCAGGCTAGCCTGAACACTTCTCCCTCCTGAAGGCTGCTGTACCTTGCGTTTGCTTTTGTTTTGTTGCATAGTTTTGCTTTATTCTTCTTGGTGATTCTTTTTAAGTGTTATGCAAATAAAACTCTTTCCTGCTGAAAAAAAAAAATTACTCTCCTGTAGCCATCTGGCCCGACCCTGTCACACTACGTTACAGTCCATTCATCCAATATATACTTTTTTAACTTGCTGGAAAGAATAGTGTGGGAGACCATACCAAAAGCTTTGCTAAAGTCAAGATATATCACATCCACTGCTTTCCCATATCCACAGAGCCAGTTATCTCATTTTAGAAGGCAATCAGGTTGGTCAGGAATGACTTGCCCTTGGTGAATCTACGTTGACTGTTCTTGATCACCTTCGTCTCCTCCAAGTGCTTCAAAATGGATTCCTTGAGGACCTGCTCCATGATTTTGCTGGGGACTGAAGTGAGGCTGACTGGTTTGTAGTTCCCCGGGTTCTCTTTTTTCCCTTTTAAAAATATGGGCACTATATCTGCCTTTTTCCAATCATCCAGGACCTCCCCCAATCGCCACAAATTTTCAAAGATAATGGCCAATGACTCTGCAATCACATCAGCCACCTCCCTCAGCACTCTTGGCTGCATTAGATCTGGACTTGTGCATGTCCAGCTTTCCTAAATAGTCCTTAACCTGTCCTTTCACCACTAAGAGCTGCTCACCTACTCCCCATTCTGTGTTGCCCAGTGCAGCAGTTTGGGAGCTGCCCTTGTCCGTGAAGGCCAAGACAAAAAAAGCATTGTGTACTTCAGCTTTTTCCACATCATCTGTCACTAAGCTGCCGCCCGCATTTGGTAAGGGTCCCACACTTTCCCTGACCACCTTCTTGTTGCTAACATACCTGTAGAAACCCTTCTGGTTACCCTTCACATCCCTTGCTAGCTGTATAATAAACATCCCCAAGTATTGACCCTTTCCTTGAACCAAAAATTTTAAAAATTAAAGTCCTCACGCATCTTCAAATCTTGCTTGATTGTTCCCCATTTTTCAAAATGCCTTCCAGAGCCTCTACAATTCCATTCCTCCATGTTGCTGGGCCCACTTTCAATCAGGGGCCTAGCAAGTCTCCCATTCTCCTGCCATCCCATGGACTGTCTGTGCAGCGCAACCTCTCTACTCCTCGAGACTCATGTGACAGTCAACAGTAATAATAGACCAACTGATGTTTCAAAAGGAAAACTGACTGGTCCCAGAAAGGTAGCAGAAAGTTGCAACTGCCAGAAAACAGTATATATTCTTAACATTCCTTCCCCTTGCTTTGCAGTAGAATTCTAGGATTGAATTTCTTCCAGAATAGCGGTCTTCTATTTTTTTTGGGGGGGGGAGGAGGGGGGAAATCTTAGACATTAAAATAATTTATTCTGATCATTTTGAGGAAGTGCAATCTCTTATCATGAGCTGGCAGGCTTCTCTAGCTGCCACCCATGAAATTAAATGCAAAACAAAGATTTCTTCACATTGATTATCCCTCCTGTATGGGGATAATAGAAAAAGCTAAACTTAAAGCTTCTGTCTGACTATGTTATTCAGCTCTTGTGAGCAGCTGACTAGCATAAATACTCAAAGCAGGAGCAGTTCTGCTATGGAATATTTAACACCCTCTCCCCTATTCGCCCCCAGATGCCAATTTCAATTCTAGAAATCTAACAAGCATATGTTGTTTACCTACTTTGCATGTCATTATCCCTTGATGTCAAGGGGTGGGGAGGTCAGAGGCTACTGACAGATGAAATATAATGCATTTTGCATTACTGTACTACATCAAGAAATTCAGACTGATCATCAAAGGATTAAACAGGGATACAACAAGCCAGCACTTTGCTTCTCACTCTTATCAGGAAAACAAATCAAAGTAGAGCTCTCTAGGTTGGACGGTGGGAAGGAATCTTTCTACTGCTTTTCAAGAGTCATTTCTTTCTGTAAGTAGGAAATACAATCTGCATATGTGAAGGTGCACAACACAGTATTTAACAGCGTGCTTGTCATTAAACCTCTCTTAATGTACTTTAATTTCCATAAATGAAAATTTCTGTGGTAATATTTTCTTTGCAGAGAAGTACATAGCGAAGTTCTGTTTTGCTGTAATTACACATAAGTAAAACTAAAGCAGTAGATCATGATGACGTCAGAGTCCATGATTAATAATCCTGCTTTCCTGGTTTGATCAAATTATAGTTTCATCTGAGAGTTCTGCCATCAAAGCAGTAATTATCACTGAACACACACAGTCTATGGTAATTATCACTTGATTGAAAAATGGCAACTTCTCTCTAAAGCTGTTATATACCTTGTCAAGGTTCCTCCCCCACTCTGAACTCTAGGGTACAGATGTGGGGACCTGCATGAAAACCTCCTAAGCTTACTTTTACCAGCTTAGGTTAAAACTTCCCCAAGGTACAAATTAATTTTATCCTTTGTCCTTGGAATATCCACTGCCACCACCAAACTCTAACTGGGTTTACTGGGAAACGTAGTTTGGACACGTCTTTCCCCCCAAAATCCTCCCAACCCTTGCACCCCACTTCCTGGGAAAGGTTTGGTAAAAATCCTCACCAATTTGCATAGGTGACCACAGACCCAAACCCTTGGATCTCAGAACAATGAAAAAGCATTCAGTTTTCTTACAAGAAGACTTTTAATAGAAATAGAAGTAAATAGAAGTAAAGGAATCACCTCTATAAAATCAGGATGGTAGATACCTTACAGGGTAATTAGATTCAAAACATAGAGAATCCCTCTAGGCAAAACCTTAAGTTACAAAAAAGACACACAGACAGAAATAGTCATTCTATTCAGCACAGTTCTTTTCTCAGCCATTTTAAGAAATCATAATCTAACACATACCTAGCTAGATTACTTACTAAAAGTTCTAAGACTCCATTCCTGTTCTGTCTCCGGCAAAAGCATCACACAGACAGACACAGACCCTTTGTTTTTCTCCCTCCTCCCAGCTTTTGAAAGTATCTTGTCTCCTCATTGGTCATTTTGGTCAGGTGCCAGCGAGGTTACCTTTAGCTTCTTAACCTTTTACAGGTGAGAGGATTTTGCCTCTGGCCAGGAGGTATTTTTAAGGGGTTTACCCTTCCCTTTATATTTATGACATACCTATTAATGCAAAAACATTCTCTAGGTCTTGTGGTTAAGTAATGAAAATACTCTAACCTTTTGATTGCTTTGTTTTTCTATGGATACTGATTATAAAAACATTAAATTAAATAGGATATTGGATACAGACAATCTATAATTTTAAAATTACTGTACTCCTTTTTATTAGTTCAAAAATTAATGCATAGCTTACAAGAATGGCCATTTAAAGCATGTAAGAGTTCTATTTCCTATGGTGTTTTTTGAAAGTCATAAGTTATGCCTACAATAGCATGTATACTTGAGTACTGAATCATGTACATGCTATTGTATGCTCCCCATACCTGGACTGAATGTTTACATATGCTGTGCTAGACATGGGTATAACACTGTATACATATGTATATCCACATTCTGGTGCTGTTACATGATGTTAGTGCTACCATTTCATGGGTGATATCCCAAGGTTCTGTACATCATACGGAGACCCTGTAGGAATTGCTTTGCTGTGGGTTGTTGGTACTGTCCCCCGCCTTCACACATTTGCGATGGAAATTCCTGATCACCTTGCTACTCACTGCTCCAAACTGGGTGGAAGACATGGCGCAATGGGATGATTATCTGGTTCTGCTCCTCGTGGAACTACTTAGTGGAGTAGGCAATTGGAGAATGCTGGATGGAATTTTCTGACACTAAGACAGCTGACTTTGAGAGTCAATTACTACTCATTCAGCTCACAAAGTGAAAGCTGGGACATATTGTGCCATTACTTGGATGGACTGTTACTTCTGGTGCAGGAGAACCAGCACTGTGGGTGGGAATCACACAGCTTTGGAAGCCTGGGATGACCAGCAGTGGCTTCAGAACTTCCAAATGAGAAAACTGACCTTCATGGAGCTGCTTGAGGAACTTGCACTCAACCTCCAGCACCAGAACATTTGATTCAGGGAAACCATATTAGTTCAGAAGTGGGTTGCTATTGCCCTATGGAAGTAGGCTACATCAGACAACTATAGGTCCTTTGCATAGAACTTTGGGGTTGGAAAGTCCACTGTCAGAGCCTTAGAAATCAAGTTGTGCTGGCAAGTTTCTGTAAAAAAATGCAGATTGTCTGGTTATTGAAAACTAGGATTTAGCAGTCATACCTGGCCTTTTGGTCTGTAGATAGGTGGCCTACCCTAGAAAATCATGTACATCTTATTGATATAGCTTAGTCTATGTCTGACAGACATAGGTCAACTTAACAAAGTCCCCATATAGACAGTACTAGGCTGGCTGAAGAATTCTTCCATCTACCTAGCTACCGCCTCTTTGGGAAGTAGATTACCTATGCAGATGGGAGAACCCCTCCCATTGGCATAGATAATATCTACACTGAAACACTCTTCACATCGAGGTTTGTGAGGAATGCAACTACCACACTAAACAGGAAACATCAATAATTCTCGGTACTTTAAAACCCCAAAGCCTTAGAATGTTTGGAATTGAACAGTTAAGGATTTAACTCAGGTCTCTCTTCTTTGCTTCCTTGGGTTGGTGAGAAGTGGACAGTTCCTTTTTCTCTCAGGTTCTCTCTCCTGATTTCCTTTGCCTTCTATTTCACCCTGCTCTGAACCTCTAGCTATTTCATATAGTGTGGGATCAATATTTCGCTAACCAGCCCCACCCCAGAAAAAAACAAAACCACAAAAATGGATTTTCCAGCAAGGCCAGCAATAACAAACTTGGAATTTTGAAGCAAAGCTAATTTGGAAGTATGGTGAACCAAGAAAGTTTTCTCTAAAGTAATCAGTTAGCAAGAGGAAAATATTTTTAGAACAGTAACTTTCAAACTCCTGACTAATTTTCCTCCCCAACATCCCAGAAAATTTTACCCTGATGAGCTGTCATGTAAAATTTCAAGTTTGTGAGGCAACAAATATTGGGATCTACCCATGAGTGGTTGCCAAATTAAAATTCCAGACATAATAGCTGGATTTCAGAGGATGGGGTTTCCAAACAGTGCAGGGGCCATCGATAGAACCCATATCCCAATACTTTGCTCACCATAAGGGGCAAGTGACTATGTGAACTGAAAAGGTTCTGCAAGGCTTAGTGGATCACAGAGGCAGATTCATTAATACAAATGTAGGAAGCTTATTAATAGAAAATAATGCTGCTTCCTTCGATCTTCAGGTGTTGTGGCAGAGAAAAAGGGAGGAATAATTGGGGGCATCTGTTCTCCCCTCTTATAGTTCTTTCTTTCTCTTCTTTGAGAATCATCTCCAGCTGAGGTTCAGGAAACAGAAAATCTGTGTGGATGGGAACCCCAAGCTGTTTCATTGTCAAGATGTAGATTTTTTGCCCACACCCTCTTTCCTGCCAAAGCGTGGCCACTTAACCAGGTGGTGGTCCACTTGATTTTGATGACATCTGGCTGAGGTGTCAGCTTGCCTTCTGCCTCTGGGGAACTGGTTTGTGACCGCTCCACAGACTTGGAACATGTCTTAGTTATATCATACAGATGAATCTTAACTTTACATACAAAGTTGCCACACATATTTTACCAGGACAATAATGATCAGCAAATTATGAGTTTTCAAATGATACTTCAAGGCATACTTCATACAAAATTTACTATAATCTTGTGAAAGAGTGAACACAGGGGTACAGGCAGTCATACCTACAATAAACTTGACAAAGGTTAGGCCACTGGTGGGCTGAGACAATTAGGCTGACCAATATTCTCTCATTGTTTCACAGTAAGAACCCATCTTTTTGTATTGTATCATTGGTCATCTCTTGGCTTTGTAAGCTCTTTGAGGCAGTGTCCATCTTCCTGTTCTGTATTTGTACAGCACCTAGCACATTGGGGTCCTCCTTGACTATGGCTCCTAGGATGTATGGCATAATAAATAATAGGAGCAAAGGTCTTCCTGGTGGTCATATGTTGCAATCACTTGGCAAAAACAAAAACACAGATACAGTCATAGTAATAATTTACCTCAGTGGATGTTCAGAACCATCCAGAACTTCACTCAACATAGGATCCAACCAAGTACTATGACACAGGTTATGGAGCTCTGGCTTTCTCCCTTCTAATCAGACTGTGTATAGCCTGTACCCTGAGTAGAGATGTGGAAATAGTTGATATTTTTTGGTTTGGTGGCTAAAAATTCTCCAGTAAAATGTGATGTTGCTTATATCAGGCACTAAATGGAAGTAACACAGACAGAAAAAAAGTGTTGCATAATTCCTCAGTGGACAAGCACAAATTCCCTTTGATTTTTAAAGAAGGTCATTCTTTCTTCATTTGAGGAGTGACTGACACTCAGAAATAATAATAATAGTGTTATTAGCAACTTAACAGAATTGTCAGCCTGTCTCAGCCTCCCTAATATGCCACAAACATTTCATACCTGAATTCTACACATATGTTTACATGTCAGTGCCTTCCCACCCAATTGTCAAAGTCCTCAATATCTCATAACTTTGTTCTCCACGAGCCTTTAGTTTCCAGCTTGGGGAGATGCCCATTGCTCTTTGGACTAATTACTTGACAAACTTCTAGCCACTTACTTTCATCATCTAGCCAAACATGGTCAGAACATTTTACAATAAGAATAGTGTGTGATTTTCCTCTCACCATGGCCCAGAAATGGATAAATGTAATTTTAACAGGGGTTTAAGGGATTTTAGGCACTCAGTTCTCATTGAAAGAAACCAATGTGAGTGGAGCACCTAACCCTCCCCTTCCCCAGGCTTTCTTGGACAACCTCCAAATCTTCAAGAAAATATTAACACTTTAAAAAGCCATGATGATTTTTTTTAATGGAAAGTAATAAAAAAAGAATGCAAGGGTTACAATGTAACCAATTTCAAAACCCACGGAAAAGTATCAAGTGGTATACTGCAAAGTAAGCTGTATACAAGAAAATTTGCAAAGCACCCTAGGAATAGGGCTTCCGTGACAACTGCTAAGTCAAATTGGAAGTTAAGGAAACAGACGGCTTGGACATAAGGGCTTGCTGGATGTATCATTTCTCAAGATTTTTTCCCCAGTCGCAGAATACAATAGATGACACCAAAATATTAGCCTACACCATGAGTTATGTTTAAACACACACACATATTGTAACTTCCAGGGAGTGAAAATGTGGTTGAGATAATTGGGCCTGCAAGTTTACCCTAATTGTAAGCACCACAGTAAAGTGAGCAGAAATTCATAAAATATCACAGTGACCATACCACCTGTTGATAGGAAAAGGTGCAAAACAGAGACAGACTAAATTAGTCCAAACAAAAACAGATCTATGGCTATAACTCAAGGGCTGCGTTAAGATCATGCCTAGTAAACAAGGAAAGTATGGAAGTCATTGGACCAAAATTGGTGTGTTGGAAATTATGGCTAATGAGCAAAATAATGAATGAATGGTCTGTTCCACTCATCATTCCTTTCCCAGGGTCTTAAAAAGAAAAGACTTTAGCAGGAAAATTAGCAGAAAAAGAAAACCTGCTTGAGAACAACTGGTGGGTGGGAGAAGAGTGACTAGGAAAGGAGCAAACATCACCATCCATGGCTGCCACCCTCACCATCTGCTGGAACCCTGCAATCTACCAGAACATCATTGGGACCTGATTCTGAGAAATGTCCTGATTAGATCAGCCTAGAGAGAGGGACCTACGTGACACTTTCACCTCTACTAGCTTCGACTCAATCCCAAACAGCACCTGGAATGTTAGACTGTTCCTTCACTCAGTACCACCCTTTGTGTGTCTTTTTTCTTCCCCACCTTATTTCTTTTTCTTCCTATGCCTCTCCTTTTACCTTCTGTCTAACAAGGGTCTGCCTTAGTTTGTATATTTTGCAACACTGCTGTGAGCAAAGCTAATAGCAATGCTCGATGCTCATACCAGCTTGCCAGGTTTTGGAATGGCTAACAAGACGGTGTGCGATGCCTGTATTTTTCAAGCAGTACGGTTCCCAGTGAGTCTCAACGCCAGAGAATGAAGCAGCAGCATCTTTTATCTTTGTTGTTTCTTCTCCCTCCCTTCCCCCTGTTTTTGTGAATATTTGTCTTGTTTTATCTTCTAGAAAATGGAATTATAGCTTCAGCCCATCTCAACTACATTCCTCTTTTCCCCAAAAAGGAAAGTTACCACCATCTAAAAGACAGTTTTTAGAAGGAAAACCTCCTTATTTGACATCCTTCCGCTAAAAGGAAAGGGAACAAAAATGTTAAAATCTTTACTTCAAACCTTTGAAGTGTAAATTAATTTTCCTTCTGTATCTTTAATAAAAAGTTAAAAGGATTCTTACTTAGGTTTGCCATGGTACTAAGCACACACATGCAAAGACACAGTGAAAAAAAGCCTCACAATAAAGGCAAGGAGAAATTATATTACACACAAAAACCTGACTCCATTTGCCCTGTTCACTCAGTTTTTCCAATTTATATCACCTGTGCTGACAGTTAGTCTAATAATTAACTAAACTATCTGCTGGACAACAGGTACCCAGAATCTCAGTCTCTTGCCCCTCCACCAATTTCAGCAGCCGCTACAGGGCCATCAGGCTGAATAGCGTATAGCTAAGCTTCACTCCCCAGCTGATACCATCTATATGATGCTCCTTCCAACCCATACCATATCCATAAAACAAAAAAATGATATGTAGCAGATTGGAGAATAAATCTACAGATTGTGAGAGCAGTTTATCATGCACTCACATAGAAAGTAAGGCAATTACTATTCTCATTTACATTATGGTGGTACCCAAAGGAACTGTATCAGTGGCTTCCTCAGTCTGACAGCAGGTACGTCCACAGCCCCAGGTTACAGTCTTCCTAGTCAAATGCCACACAAATGATGCTTTTTCCAATTTAATTTTCCCTTTTGGAATCAGGTTTATTAATAAAGAAACTAACTCAAGGCATGTCTGCTAGCACCCTTCCTCGGACTAAACCTTACACCCTCATCTAGATCTGAACTCACCCAGACTAAGATCAGATTTCTATATATAATTCCCTCCTGGCAGTCCTGTGCTCCAAGCCAGGTATCTCTCCCTAGACATGAACCCCAATAAGCCATAAGAAGTGCACCGTTAAAGGACCCAATCAAGATCCCAGTCCCATTGTTTTACAAACACAAACAAAAGTCCCTTCCCCAAAGTGCCTACAGTCTAATTATTGGTTACCAAGATTATTCAGTAGTTTGGATTATATTATTAACCCAAAGAAAAGACATTTTAATTGCAAGTGAATGAACTCTAGCTAATCCAAATCAAATCCCATTTTCTTCTGGAAAATTATGCCCTTTGGCTGAACTTCAGCACCTAGATACTATTGTTATAGGCATTACATAAGTAACAGAGTGCAATCCTAACCTATTTTGTCATACAATTCACAAATGTTGCTATGTCTAGAACAGAAAACTTAGACAAATTCTCTGCATCATGTCAACAACCAAGGGGTAAACTTAGTGACACAAGTAGTTCAACTTAACTGAAGATGTGTTGAGCAGCATCTCAATAAATCCCAAAAACTAACTTATTTTGGCTCTCTCATAATCCCAACATTCAGTTAAGCAAATATTCTGACATTGTGTCTTATCCTTAAGGATTTTTGAGGAAATGAAATGAAATGAATGTTCAATTAGATACAATGTAAGAAAATGAGACTCTAATTTAAATAAATTTAATTCACTTTTCCTGAAAGACAGGCTAAATGGTAGCAGAACACTGATTGGAAAGAAATCAGCATCCTTAGATGTAGAAGCTATTGAACAGCTGAGCAAGAGGGTTTTCAAGAAATAAATGTTTTGAAGTATTACATAAAAGAACTATATGGGTGAAGACAAATTGTAAGACCACAATCTAAGTTCCAAACTGTGACTAATTCTGGGGAGGTCATTAGTGGTATATTACCTAAGCAACAGGATATGAGGACAGGATAAAAAGAACAGTTCACCCTGCAAACTGTCAAAAATATTTTTTTAAATGTGAAGTGTTGGATATTTAATGCTTGGCATGAGATATTTTTAAAAGAAAGGATTAAGACTCCAACTCAGAAAGCATTGCCATAAAAATGGCTTCAAAAGCCAATAATTTTTTTTAAAAAAAAAAACCCTACTGTAGAGAAATAAGCTTAGATTGAAGTATTTTCTCAACCTGTAGAAGTAGGATACCATTCTCATGTATCTTATTTTTTAGAAAACTTCTCTATTCGGACCGTGGGGGCCTATTGGATTTTTCACTTGGTCTAGTAGTTATAGAGGAGCTTTTAATTACAAAAGCAAAAAAAGCAAAAGCTACTCCTTTTAAATAATGTTGATTTCATGTTTCTCACAGCTCAGAAGAAGTTCACTGCATTCTCTCTTCTTCGAGTTAAAGTAGTTACTGAGGCCTAGTATAAAAACTTAGATTAACATAGGTAAGGCACTCACAGGTGTGAAAAATTAACACCCAGGCATGCCATATCCACACTAACCAAAACCCCAGTGTAGGCACAGCTAAGTCAACGGAAGAATGCTTTCATAAACCTAGCTGTTGCAACTCAGGGAGGTGGTGTTCCTACAGTGATTGATAAGCCTCTTCCATTACTCTACTCTGAGTCTATACTATGGGCTTACAGTGCCATAGGAATTGCGCTGAAGCTATGCCACTGTAGCACTGTTAACATAGACACGGCCTTAGTGACACTCAGTGTGCACGTATGACAACATATATATGCACAGAGCCCACAAATGGTGGTGGCTGCCAGGAGAAATTGCAGAGCCTTGTTCTGAATTACATTATTCTTCACCTTTGTCGAGGCCTCCAGCACCAGTGACCAATCATGGCAGGGAATACTCCTGGCATGCTCAACTTTGGAGCACCTACAGACACATATTTTGTAGAAAAACTTGCCACAAAAAACCTTTGCTATTTTATCCAAAAATGTGGATTACCCCCTGAAGTTTGCCCTTTCCAGCCCTCAGCTCAGTGTAATACTCATTTCTGAACAACTTAGGGGTCTAAGATGCATTAACTTGGAAGCCACAAAGGTAAGAAATAAGAGTTTCCAAAATTAACTGAATGTAACTCCTAAGATAACAGACATGAATAACTACCTTAACATGTATACACAGAAGTTATTTCTGTGGAATATATTTTGAATACATTTCTTAAAAATATATTGGATATATTTTCTTTTCGATCAGAGGTCTATGAAGCTAAGTTTGAGAGAGACAGCTTTCCTCTCCCCCCAAAAAAGGGTTTCTAGTCCTCCCGGTTGCAGACAAAGACTTGAAAAATGACTCAAAATACCTTAAAGATTTAAAAAACAAAAACAAAAACCACAAGCCAAATAGAGAACTTGAAAGGTTTTGTTTGTTTGTTTTTTAAATCCCATGATTTTGAATACAGTCTCTTTATTTTTGAATGCTTGGAGTTGCCAATACTGTGCTTATGCCATCAAAATAGATCATACATGGCACCTAAAACTTGTGCTCTCTATTGCCCAGGAGTATGTGTCACCCTGTACGTGTAGAGCACCACACAATGGAACAAACTGCCTCAAGAGATTGCGGAAACTCCTTCATGGGAGGTTTTCAAAAGGAGGTTGGATAGTCATCTGTCTTGAATGGTTTAGACCCAACAAATCTTGCACAGCTTGGCAGGGGATTAGACTAGATGACCCTTGTGGTCTCTAGGAAAATGGAAGTTTGTTAGATTCTTCCATTCCACAAAAAGAATACCGAAAAGTGGGCCATAAGATACCTGTGGTTCTAATCTACAACATACTCTTCTACAGGGTGAGGGGTGTGTGGGGAGAATTGGTCTGGTTACATGCCTATTAAACACAAGTGTACGGAAGAAGTGTGTAAAGCTCACTTAATATGGAATCATCATTGGGGATTGAAGGTGATTTCCAATAAAATCTGGAGTCCACCAGTAATACAGGGTTTGCACTACCAATGTTACATGGAGTACTGTGCATAATTTGTAACATCAAGTTATTCATTACCATGTACCATGAAAGATGAGAACAGGTCAACCAGAGGCAGAGTTATACATTGCCCAAGTTATATAATGCCATTTCTAAAAAAAATTAAAATTCATAACTAGGGAATGTTCTTCCTTGATTAAACTGGCAATTGTGACCTGATTTTCATATGTGCTGTGCACCTGCAGTTCCTATTGACTCCTGTTACCTTTTCTGACCCAAGCAGCTGGTCATAGCTCTGGGCCCTGAGGGAGAAGAAATCAATGGGAGAGTCTTGCGTATTTTTTATGCCATCTTGTTTGTTTACAGGGAACGGACACAGTCATGTTTCCCCAAATACTGGAAAAAACAAACAGAGGATAGCTTGTTTGCTTACAGCCCAAGCCTCTTAAGCCAGCTTGCCCAGACACACATGCTCACTTTCTTCGGTTCTCCTAGGATCAGGGTCACACACACTGCTTGTCCAGGCCGCGTCTGTCTGTGTGCTGTCTTGCACTCGTATGCTAAAATCCCTCTGCCTAAGTAGTGGATCTCCTGACAGTATGCCTTTTCTTGGAGACCACTACTTTTTCTTAAGTTTCACCTGAATGAAGGGCAGCTGTTACACTTGTTACATAAACAACATTTTAACCCAACCCATATCAGCTCTGTTTAAATTAATGGGTGCTCAGTATTTCTAAAACATGCATCCTTAGGCCAATGTTTTTGGTTGTCTAAAATAAATCACTGTTCATTAAGCAGCCAGATTTTCTTTTAATTCCAGAGGCACCCACAAAAACTACTTAAGTGATTGGGAGCTGCAGGTGATCAGCACCTCTGAGTACGAAGCCACTTGTTCTTGATTCTGAAATCTGGATTTAAGAGCATACATCTAGGCGCGTGTGTGTTTTCAGCACTGATCTTTGTACAAAAGCAATTGATTCTGGCAGCTGATAAAGCGCATCCTGACTAGAACTTTAATCTTTGTGACATTCTAGTGTTAATGCTACAATCTATGAACGTGCTAACTGACTAAAAATTCTGTATTCTTTTCACCCTCTTAACAACTTGCTGCTGCTGGGACAGTTGTCCTTTCTGCTGGTCTTTCTCTATGTTCTAATAACTTTAGTATCAGTATGCAATGAAAACCAACAGTGGTTGCTTTTCCTTCCTCCCACGTCAAGGGAGCATATTTTGCATACAACTTTTTATATCAAACTGTAGAATATTATTAGAATGTAGACTATTGGATACACAAATTCTGTGTTATTAAGTTCTCTGACTGGCACCAGAAACAGAAATTGAAGAGGATAAGTGTGGAGCTGTGGGATAGCACATAAAGATTAAATACCTATGCTCTGGAAATATGGGCAGAAAGCAGTGCTAAAAACAAATGTCTGGATATAGATATATCCTCTGAGCTCCAAATTCTTTTTACAGAGGACTTTGAATTAAGCTCATACAGATACTGAAAAGATTAAAAAACTCGTAATGTTGTAAAATGGTCTCTGGTCTGGCAGAGGGAGAAATTTAGTTCACTTGTGTAAATCCTGAGTAATCAGATTTTATAACACTGAATAATGGAGGAGGTGAATAGGGGAAAATGCCACATGGCTACTATTCAAACTTATCAGCCACTGTTCCTCCTTGCTACTTGCACATAGTTAAATGTGAATTCCATTGCCCCATCCTCAGATAGGACCACCCCCTTGGCTTAAAAATGTATTGCATACCCTTCATCAGCTGTGAGGTCAGGTTGCTGTTCAAAGAATGGGTTTAGTATTTCCAAAAGCTTATGTCACAAAGTATAGTTCTTTGAACTTCACATCTTCAAGCCACCCTTGGCCAGCATGGTGGCCAAGCCCCTGAACTAACTGTTGGTGATAAAAATGTTTTAAGAGTGTCTTGCTTCCTTTGATAACTGTTATATCCTCTTAATCTTTTAACTAGCTTAATTATATCTGCCATCATTTATGTTCAGTACTAATCACAATTACACAGTATGAATATGTGATTTAACACGTACTTTGGAATAACATGATACCTTTAAGTATGTTAAGCAACCATTAAACTCAAATGCATTGAGGCTATGAGGACACTTAAATACAGTTTAAAGGTGGCCAAGGGGAAATGTCAGAGTTCAAACACTTCCATAGTTTTAACAGGGGTCCCCCCCCCCCATAAACTTCCCTTTGAACTTAAGCCACTATTTGTGGCCAGATTCTCACCTACTTGATTCACGAAAGCGAGGAGCAGGAGGGCCCATTAAGGAATTGGTTACAGCTCCTTGATTCTGTGGCCTGGCCTTTGTTGGCCTCTGCATACGTTAACCCTGCCCTGGTAACTCTGGGGAAAGTGTCTGGCATGCCTTTATTTAATCATGTCAAGTAGAAACAAATTGATTAGTCCAATTATAAGTGATGGGGGTGGGGGTGAGGGGTAAGAAATAGGGCCTAAATTGGCAGTTTAGGTCATGAACAACACCTTTTAAATTCTACAGCAACATGATTTTTGTCACAACGGTCATCTCAGACAAGATGCCTCCACTAAAGACATTGCCTGCCACTCCCCCTTAACAAAAGAACCCTGAACTCTCAGAAAAATGCATGCCCTTAAATAGGCCAGATAAATTAAACAACTTATTCTGGAAACATAGGTCAGCTGCATGTCAATCTAATATGAAATAGTTAGTCAGTATCTTAGCAGTTTAAGGCAAAGTGAGAACTGTCTGAAAATGCAATTAACAAATCCAAACAGTCAAAACAAAAACAAGCTTCCAGATAAAACATTGCTATACATTTAAAAAAAAAAAAAAAAAGAGAGAGAGCGAGGGTGGGTTTTATTCATAGGAACGTCAAATCCTCTGATACAAGCTTGCATATAACAGACTCAGGCCTACCTGAGTCACTACGTGTAAAATTCTGGCAACAGAGAAGTGAATGGTAAAACTACCAGTGACTTCAATGAGGGCAGAACTTCACCTTTTATTTCATTAAAAGAAAAGGAGTACTTGTGGCACCTTAGAGACTAACCAATTTATTTGAGCATAAGCTTTCGTGAGCTACAGATCACTTCATTGGATGCATACTGTGGAAAGTGTAGAAGATCTTTTTATACACACAAAGCATGAAAAAATGGGTGTTTACCACTATAAAAGGTTTTCTCTCCCCACACCCCACTCTCCTGCTGGTAATAGCTTATCTAAAGTGATCACTCTCCTTACAATGTGTATGATAATCAAGATGGGCCATTTCCAGCACAAATCCAGGGTTTAACAAGAACGTCGGGGGGGGGGGGTAGGAAAAAACAAGGGGAAATAGGTTACCTTGCATAATGACTTAGCCACTCCCAGTCTCTGTTTGAGCCTAAGTTAATTGTATCCAATTTGCAAATGAATTCCAATTCAACAGTCTCTCTCTGGAGTCTGGTTTTGAAGTGATAAACACCCATTTTTTCATGCTTTGTGTGTATAAAAAGATCTTCTACACTTTCCACAGTATGCATCCGATGAAGTGAGCTGTAGCTCACGAAAGCTTATGCTCAAATAAATTGGTTAGTCTCTAAGGTGCCACAAGTACTCCTTTTCTTTTTGCGAATACAGACTAACACGGCTGTTACTCTGAAACCTTTTATTTCATTGTATCACAGCAATGCTTAGAGGCCATCATCAAGACTACAACCTCTTTGTTCAAACTCTGACATGACAATCCTGCCCTGACAAGCCACAATCAGTGTTCCAAGCAAAGATTAGGGACGAGGTTGGAGGAAGGTCAATAGGAACAAAAATAAAGTCACATGACTACATAAACTGTTGCACAACTCAAAGCTTTTGAATAGCTATGTTTTTTGACTATTTTAAATAAAACTAAATGGAATTGGGTATTCTGAACTGACACACAAGTAAACAAACTGCTGGAGTCACTATTTTGTCTCTTTTTTTCATTAGCAAACATCTGTGTGCCAAACATTTACCTGATACTTCCTCCCCAGAAATATTCAGACCAAATTAGCTGTTGATCTTATGCATCAGTTCTTCCTGTGTCTACCTTGTACGATTGGAACTCCATGTGAGAACTAGTATGGCATTTCATCCCCAGCCCCCAAACGCTATACTTGAGCAAACAGAAAACGCACGCAAATATATCTGTGAACAGATTACATTACAATAGACTGGGGTTTGATTATTTAGCAACTTTGTACATTATGACAATATTCTTATTTAAAAGCTGTAATAAAATGTTCTTCAAGCTTCAAAACTGTTTTTAATTGTGTTTGCATGACTGATAATTGTTTCTCCTTACCCGCACTGTCCTGTGTATAATTTGATTATCTTAAACCATGAAGGACAGTAACCTTTGCTTCAACACACTTTATTGTGCCAGAGTTATATTTTAAAGTCATAAATAATTAGACCTCATCAGGACATAACTAATTCTTGACATCTAGAAAATGAACTACACAGCTCGGAACTGAAGTTATAACTCATGCCAAGAAGAAAATGTTATCTGAACAGTTTAAAGAGAAGCTTCAAAATATGTTATCTGCATGTGATTCCTCTGCTTTTTGGAAGGCTTCTGAAATTAAATGTTATGACTTTTTTCTATCCTTTAGTATTAAGAAATGGTTGAGAACAGCTAATAATAAATCAAGTATTAACGATGAATTTAAACTATATTGTTAACATTCTACCTTTCTTATAAAGGATGAACTCCGATGTGGTCCCTCTGTCCCCTCCCCCATCAAGCCCTTTTTCTCCTTGTCAAAGAGTACTGAAGGGACTCTATGCCAGCCCTTAACCAGTGAAAGGAGTTATTGAGCAACACAAGACATGTTCCTCAGCAGACTGCCTCTTCTAGCCTAGAGTGAAGGGCTACAGCAGGCAAAAAAATGGCCCTGATCCTGAAAATACTTATGTGTGTGTTTAAAGAGTACGCATGGCCAGTTGAAACTCAAGTATTTGTGGGAAGAGGTCCCTAATATTCCAAATGGACAGTGCAAACAGCAGAGAAATCTCCAAACAGTTTACCATAGCAACCCATGAGGTAGTCTCCCAAATTTTCTTCTAGAAAATTAGGAATTCTAAAGCCACTCGTCACTTATGTTGGTGTATGTAACATAGCGGTGAATCAGGTCTACGTAGTTGCTATCAAAGAAACTTCGAGTAGTACTACTGACGGGTTCAGTTCTGTTATTTGGCTTTAGTGGCCTTTGAATCAGGGACGCAGAGTAGCCATAAGTTTCCTTGGAGCTCTCCCACCAGAGTTCAGTACTGCTTTGCCTGAGGTTGTTCTTTTGTTTGTTTGTTTTTCTCAACTGTCCCTCCCCTAGCGTCAAATTCTTGGGACTTTGGGTTCACTCTGAATGCCTATAGTGCCGTTCCCAGCACCCACTGACATCTTTCTGAAGAAGTAGGCTCTTGCTGTTGTGCCATTAAGAGCCAACACAAGGGCTCTACTGGGAAGGTTTGTTGCCTTGGAGCCACTCTTGCAAATGAAATTATATTTACTTGAGTCCACTGGCACTGCAGATAGACTGTAGGGCACTTACTCACATACACACATACGTAAATCCCACAGGAGTTTACATTCACAAGTTAGGAAACGCAGGATACATTTTACACTATAAGAATAGTTCAGGCAGTTGTGTACGCCCAACCAGCATTCCTATTGATGTGCAATAAGATTATTGAATCGAATGTATACTCCTAGTCATGGGTTCCACAGAAAACACACCTTTCCTACAAACAAGGCAGGTGGTTTATTAATCCCACAGTGTTATGAATATTACATTATAATAACCTTTATTATAATTTATTATTACAAGTCCCCTTTAAAGAATATTTGCTCTACATATGTTACAGAAACGTAAACATTTTAACTATTTAAAGACAGCTGCTGTCTAGCTTATAGATTTGATCAAAAATGTGCATACTGTAAAATACAGCAAAATCTCTACAAGCTGTCCAATGTGTTCTGGGGGAAAAAGAAAAAAATAGAAAAATACAACAAAGCTCAGTATATGAGGAAGCAGCAGCTTTTCAGTGTCACTATGAGAAGCAATAAGGTGTCAACCTGCTCTGTTGGTTAACAAATGAAGCTGTGGTATGAGTGAGGCATCCAAGTCATAGAGAGGCTCACCACAAGCCATTTAAATGCACTTTATGAGAGAGAGTGTGACAGAACTGCATTCTCTTTGTAAGTAAAAATAAATAAATAAATAAATCTTGCCTAAATGTTCCCAACTTGGAGGCCGAAACCTAGACACCTGAAAAATAGAGGCTTGTATTTCAGAGGTGCTGAATGCTCACTGCTAACTTTAGACTCTATTTTAAGTGTCTAAAGAAAGGGTTTCAGTGCCTAAGTACCCCCAGTTTGTCCTAGGCTTTTCACAAACTTTAAAAGAGCCATTAAAACAAAACTGCTGTCTGACAAACTGATTCTACATAGCTTCTTCTGTCACAGCTTAGCACAGTGGTTAGAGTTAGTCTGAAAATAGAGAGAGGAAGGTGAAGTCATATTACCTGAAAAAAATTGTTTTTTTGGCAATTTGCACAACAGTTTTAACATTCAGGAAAACTCAGTTAAACAAGGAATCAGAAGAAAAAGTAATTTCAGCCTTGCGGGGTGTAACCATTTTTAACATCTAGTACAAATTCATACAAGCATTGAAATGCTGTTTCAGTTTTCAGAGTCAGACATTCAGAGAGGGCGCAGTTTTGTGCCTTAACTTTTGCAAATGTTGCTAAACAGTTATGTGTAATGGTACATAATTGTAGCAGCTCTGGTCTCACACTGCAAGGCTAGAACTTTGAATTATTCCCCAAACAGTTTAGACAACTCAATCTACAGTTGCAACAGGTGATTCTCAAAAGATTTTGAATTTGGATTTGGTTAGTATGGATGTACAAATTTTGGTTACTTAGACATTTTTTATCTGAAGCAAGCAAACCCTTTGAATCTGCAAATTGTAGTTAACTGTCTTGTGAGAAAATTTCCTGTGAAGTTTGAAATTTCTGGCACTACTTGTTTACCACCGGAATGAACACAAAGGTTTTGGGTTTTTTTTTTTACATGTAGCTTCAGTATTTTTGGTTTCAATCCGAGCTGAGATCTGGCAATCTAATTGCTTCTGGAAATGGTTCATAATAGGTTAAATCAACATTTCAAAAGCTTTAAATGTGTCAGGAGGTAGAAATAGCACTAAGAAAGAGAAAGTCACTTTTTTCCCCCTCAACCATTTCACCCATCCCTATACTCACAAACATTATCACAGTTTGTTCACAGTCCTTACTGCTGTGAGATTTTCATACTGCTGAAATATCCAAAGGTTTTCATAGACCTATTTTGTTGCAGAGAGGTGGGGAGCGAACGCAAGCAATTTTCTCTGGTTCTTGTGTTACGCATGCCTCTGTGGATGCTGGTGATATTGGCCATGCACAGATAATACATTTAAAACTCGTGGGGCCAGTTCCACAATGGATAGTGAAATTCCACTTTTAAAAGTAATGTATTGCAATTCTGTAACAGAACTTTGGGAATGTTTAAAAACATTTCAATTCTAAACAAAATTTAAGAAGATGTTTGTCATTCTGTTTCTCTGACAGTTAGCCAAGTCATCATTTATATAGAAATATGTGTGAAGAGACCTGCAACTAACATTAAGATTGTATGTAAAATTAGCAGATCACTAATTCTTAATGAACTAGCAGTCTATCGAAAAATGAGCAATTTTTTTTTATTTTCTCCTTGTATGTATCTCTCTCAAAACATAAACCCAAATCGTTAGAAAAAAAATCTTACTTTGAGAACCTGTAGCGTTTGAGATTATATATTTCTATTTACATATTTAAATATTTTGCTAGTCTGATATAAGCAAGTACCTTTGCCAAGCTGCTCAAAAACAAAAAGTCCAAACACAATGGAGAGTCAAAAAAATATCCCTCTTGCTAAGATTAAGCTTTACTAAGAATCTAACTCCAAGTAAAAGTTGCATTCATCCAGAGGTGAAAGTAAGCCGGTACGCCCCGGTATGGTGTACTGGCAAAAGCCAGTGCACCGTACTGGGGCAGCCCGGCTTCCCCAGAGGGCAATTTAAAGGGCCTGGGGTTCCCAGAAGTGGCTGGAGCCCCAGGCCCTTTAAATTGCCTCCAGAGCCCCGTTGCTGGAGCTCTGGGGTAGCGGCGGCAGGGCTCCGGCAGCTATTTAAAGGGCCTGGGGCTCCCCTGCTTCTACCGCCGCCGCTACTCCAGGGCTCCGGCGGCTATTTAAAGGACAGGGGCGGTAGAAGCAGGGGAGCCGCAGGCACTTTAAATAGCCCCCGGAGCCCTGGGGTAGCAGGGGCTCCTGGGGCTATTTAAAGGGCTGGGGCTCCAGCTGCTTCTGCCACCCCGGTCCTTTAAATAGCCGCTGGAGCCCCGCTGCTTCCCCAGGACTCCAGTGGCTATTTAAAGGACCAGGGCGGTAGAAGAGGGGAGCCCCGGGCCCTTTAAATAGCCCCCGGAGCCCCGGGCTGCTGCTGCTGCTACCCCGGTTGGGGGGAGCACTTACCTTACAGGGTGGATTGAGGATGGCTTTGACCCCCTCAACCCCGCCCCTTCCACCCTAGGCCCCGCCCCTTCTGGGGCCCAGAGGTGGCCCCAGAGTACCGGTGTCAAGGTTCCTCCCCCACTCTGAACGCTAGGGTACAGATGCGGGGACCAGCATGAAAAACCTCCTAAGCTTATCTTTACCAGCTTAGGTCAAAACTTCCCCAAGGTACAAAATATTCCACCCTTTGTCCTTGGATTGGCCGCTACCACCACCAAACAAATACTGGTTACTGGGGAAGAGCTGTTTGGAAACGTCCTTCCCCCCAAAATACTTCCCAAAACCTTGCACCCCACTTCCTGGACAAGGTTTGGTAAAAAGCCTCACCAATTTGCCTAGGTGACTACAGACCCAGACCCTTGGATCTTAAGAACAATGAACAATCCTCCCAACACTTGCACCCCCCCCCTTTCCTGGGAAATGTTGGATAAAAAACCTCACCAATTTGCATAGGTGACTACAGACCCAAACCCTTGGATCTGAGAACAATGAAAAAGCATTCAGTTTTCTTACAAGAAGACTTTTAATAGAAATAGGAGTAAATAGAAGTAAAGAAATCCCCTCTGTAAAATCAGGATGGTAGATACCTTACAGGGTAATTAGATTCAAAACATAGAGAATCCCTCTAGGCAAAACCTTAAATTACAAAAAAGATACACAGACAGAAATAGTTATTCTATTCAGCACAATTCTTTTCTCAGCCATTTAAAGAAATCATAATCTAACACATACCTAGCTAGATTACTTACTAAAAGTTCTAAGACTCCATTCCTGGTCTATCCCCGACAAAAGCAGCATATAGACAGACAGACCCTTTGTTTCTCTCCCTCCTCCCAGCTTTTGAAAGTATCTTGTCTCCTCATTGGTCATTTTGGTCAGGTGCCAGCGAGGTTACCTTTAGCTTCTTAACCCTTTACAGGTGAGAGGAGTTTTCCTCTGGCCAGGAAGGATTTTAAAGGGGTTTACCCTTCCCTTTATATTTATGACAACCGGTAAGTCACTTGACTTACTTTCACCCCTGCATTCATCCCTTCTCCCTACTTTGGCTGCTCCTAACAACCTTCCAGTGCTCTTCCTGAAGAGCAAGGTCAATACTCTTTATACTCGATGGGGTACAGACCCAGCTCCTCCTGACTTATTAGAACCCACTTAAACTAATAGGATATCTGATACCGGGGTAAGAAGTGCACACAAATCCTGCCAACTTGCCACTTATGGTTTGCAGGTAACTGTACAATCAAGTTCATCCTAATTAAAAGACTTAGTGCTTGAGGAGATACAGGGTGTATCCAATATTTTATTCAAATGCTCACTCTTGTATAAGTTATTTACTTGTGTTCTGAAAAGAGGTGGACTCTGCTTCCTTTTCCTTAATGTGATATGAAACACCCAAGATGAAAATGAATGGTGGATATTATAGAACCAGCACCACAAAAAGACTAGGTGCCTAAGTCCCAAATTTAGGTATCACTGAGATTCTAAAAAACCTACTCAGAGGCCGCCTAATCCTGTAGGAGTCTCAAATACCTTGGCATCTAAATTTTCTCTTTAAAACAGGCCATGACACCTAAGTTGCTGCTGGGCTTGTTTCAGCCTCAGCGCCTAAACCCCAGGGCAATCTTCAAACCAGGTGGAACTAGGATTGGCTCATCTGTCTGGCCTATGGGGCCCAATTTGGTAGACATTCTCTGAGCATGTCTAACTCCACACAAAATGAGGGTGGGAGAGGAACTATGGGATATTTTGATACAGGAATCTCTCCTGTTGAAACTGTTTCATTGTGTCTAAAGAATTAAATACGCATCGAGTCAGAGACAGAGAGAGAAGGAGAATGATGCTGTAGTCCAGTAATTAGGGTACTTATCTGAGAGTTTGGAAACCCTTGTTTTAATCTTTTTTTCCGTCCTCAGGCAGAGGGGGAAATTCAACTGGTGTCTCCCAGAGCCCAGGTGCACGCCCTAACCACTGGAATCTCTCTGGCCTAATGCATTTTAAAATTATTTGATTACAACAAGAGCTATTGAAAGTAACTTAAAAATTCTGATGAAATTGTGGTTCTGTCAAACAGGTCATATTCTGAAACAAGCATCTGGTGAAAAAATAGAACATTTCCTTTTTTACTTTGAAATTCATTTGTTTTGATTTTATTGTATATTATAACAGAAAATAAGTCAAAATTAAAACATTTCCATTTTCTCCCAAATGAAACATTTTGATCCACCTGAAAATGTCTGAATTTTCCTTCATTGAGAATTTTAAAATTTTCAGGTTATATTCTGATTCAAAATAAAGCAGTATTTTTTTAACCGAGAAATCATCTTCACAGCTCTACATACAATGGCTACTTCAAAAACTATTTTACCTTCCAGGTTACTTTTTTATAGTGTTGTGACTTCCCACCACAAGGTACTTCCACAGATGTGCCTTGGAGGAAGGGTATTACTGATGGACCCTAATGAGATAAAATAAAGGGAAAACAGACACCTCATGCTACAAGCAGGGTCTCCGACAGCCATCCTGTGTAAAAGTCTCAGTGGGAAGAAAAGAGGAGAAAAAGAAAAAGAAACCAGAAGAAGCTGAGGTGAGCAAAGGATTCCCTGAATGTATTATTTCCAATTCCTTTTAACTTACAAGGAAGTTTAAAATTGGGGTAAAGCCATGATGGCAGAAGCTTTGTTTTATACCACTGCAGCAAATCTACATTAGAGGTTTGCACCATTATAGGTACATTAGTAGAGCTACATTTATATACTGATCTCCAGTATAGTCAGGTCAATAGGTACAACAGTGCAGAAGGAAATGCTGAAAAAAGAAAACCAAGCCTGTTTTATATGAAGGAGACCTAATGGTTGTTACAATGCAGGACAGAAAGAAAGAGAGTTAACTTTGTGCATGATAAACAGGGTTTGGGAATTCATTCAATCTGGGACTGTTTCTCTCATCCAGAAGTTGATATTACCAAGCCTTACGGACTACCTTATAACTTGGACATTAAGCTTGAACTATAAACATGCTTCTGCGCACAGATTTAATTTCCCCAAAGACAGAAGGTGTCTGCCTTTCCAATCATGTAGAGTCAGCAGTTGAATTTTATTTTATTCTAGTCTGTGTGTGTCAAAACAAGTGTATAAAAGCAATTCTGATGTTACCTGGTACTACATATATTTGGAGTTTCAAAATCTTAGGAAACTAGAAAATGCCCCACAGGATCCATATAGTCCAGTATCCCATCTCTGACAATGTCCATTAACAGATTATTACTTGGTTTATCATAGAACATGTAAATTAGAAAATAAGGCACATATATACTATTGCTTACTGCTAAGAAAAAACTGGGACCAATCAAATTTGTCTGGCCTGTAAAGATTGAACTATCATTGACTTTGAGAGGTCATGCAGTCCAGCCCCCTGCAATGAGCCAGGACCAAGTATACCTTGACACCCCTGACAGCAAACCTCCAGTGACAAGGATTCAACAACCTCCCTTATTCCAGTGTATAACCAACATTACAGTTAGATATTGTTCATTAATATTTAACCTAAATCTCCCTTGCTGCAGATGAAGCTGATTGAAGGTAAGACAAGAAGCAGTGGACATGGAGAATAACCAACCAACCAACACTCCTTTGCAGACTTATCATGTCCCCTCTCAGTCCTCTGCTCAAGCATGAGCACACAGTTTTTTAAACCTTTCCTCATAGGTCAGATTTTCTAAACTTATCATTTTTGGTTGTTCTTCTCTGAATTCTTTCTCCAATTTTTCCACCTCTTTCCTCAAGTGCCGCACCCAGAACTGAACACAATACTCCATCTGAGGCTG
This sequence comes from Caretta caretta, assembly GCF_965140235.1. Classification (NCBI taxonomy): domain Eukaryota; kingdom Metazoa; phylum Chordata; order Testudines; family Cheloniidae; genus Caretta; species Caretta caretta. Next base: position 68,423,199 of record NC_134214.1, on the reverse strand, counting down.
TACCTCAGGAAGCCAGTTACCCCATGTGTCTTATATACAATAATTCTAATACACCCCAGAATGATATTAGTCTTTTTCACAACTGCTTCACACTGTTGACTCATCCGATTTGTGATGCACAGTAACCCCCAGATCCTTTTCTGCAGTACTAGTGTCTACCCAGTTATTTCCCATTTTGTAGTTATCCATTTGATTTTTTTTCTCCCCAAGTGTGCTACTTTGCACTTGTCTTTATTGACTTTCCATCTTGCTGATTTCAGACCAATTCTCCAATTTGTCAAACTCATTTTGACCCCACCCAGGTTGGTGTCTTCTGCACATTTTAGAAGCACACTCTCAAGGTCGTTAATGAAAATATTTACTAGGACTGACCCCACTACATATGCCCTCCCAGTTTGAGAGTGAATGATTGATAACTACTCTGAGTATGGTCTTTCAACCAGCTTTGTGCCCACTTTACAGTAATTTCATGTAGATTACATTTCCCTAGTTTCCCTATGATAATGTCATGTGGGACTGTATCAAAAGACTTACTAAAATCAAGATACATCATGTCTACTCCTTCACAACTATCCACTAGGCCAGTAACACTGTCAAAGAAGGAAAATTCATCTGGTTTGGCATGATCTGTTTTTTTTGTTGTTTTTTATTGTTGTTGTTGTTGTTTTTAAAAAAACAGGAAAAAAGTTGGCTATTACTTATTACCCTATTATTCTCTAAGTGCTTACAAATGGCAAATACTTTGTTACAATATCTTTCCAGGTATCAAAGTTAGGCTGACTGGTCTGTAATTCCCCAGGTCCTCTTTGTTCCTCTTTTAAAGACAGGTACTATGTTTGCCCTTCTACAGTCATCCGGAATCTCCCCTATGCTTCAAGCATTCTCAAAGATAAATTGCTAATGGTTCCAAGATTACTTCAGATAGTTCCTTAAGTACCCTAAGCTCTATTTCATACAGCCCCACTGACTTGAATACATGTAATTTATCTAAATATTCTTCAACCTCTTCTTTCTCTACTTTGGCTTACATTCCTTCCCCCTTGATAATCATTAATTGTGTGAAGTATCTGGTCACGATTAACCTTTTTAATGAAGAATGATGCAAACTAGGCATTAAATACCTCAGCCTTCTTGCTGTTATCTATTATTAGCTCTCCTTCCCTATTAAATAGTGGACCTACACTTTCCTTTGATATTCACCAAAGTCAAAGACCAAAGCAAGCACAAAGACAGCCAGACCTGCTGTGATCCTGACAGGCACTTTGTGTGTTCTCTGCAAGGTTAGAGTGACTTCAGGAGTTGATAGGAGGAAATATAAACATAGTGGGTTTGTCAGAGATGGAGATAATGAAGGTTAGCAGGCCCAAGGAAGATGAGGGGAGAAGTTAGTCATGGATGAGGGGAGAAGTTAATCATTGGTCAAACTGGACAGTCTCCACGTAAAAGAATAAATGGACACAAATCAGATGTTAAGAATTATAACATTCATAAACCAGGCGGAGAACACTTCAATCTCTCTGGTCACTCGATTTCTGACCAAAAAGTGGCTATTCTTCAACGAAAAGACTTCAGAAACAGACTCCAACGAGAGACTGCTGAATTGGAATTAATTTGCAAATTGGATACAATTAACTTAGGCTTGAATAGAGACTGGGCGTGGTTGAGTCATTACACCAAGTAAAACTATTTCCCCTTGTTTATTCCCCCACTGTTCCTCAGACGTTCTTGTTAACTGCTGGAAATGGCCCACCTTGATTATCACTACAAAGGGTTTTCCCCCTCCCCCCCGCCCTCCTGCTGGTAATAGCTCATCTTAAGTGATCACTCTCCTTACAGTTTTCAGAGTAACAGCCGTGTTAGTCTGTATTCGCAAAAAGAAAAGGAGTACTTGTGGCACCTTAGAGACTAACCAATTTATTTGAGCATGAGCTTTCGTGAGCTACAGCTCACTTCATCGGATGCATACCGTGGAAACTGCAGCAGACTTTATATACACACAGAGAATATGAAACAATACCTCCTCCCACCCCACTGTCCTGCTGGTAATAGCTTATCGAAAGTGATCATCAGGTTGGGCCATTTCCAGCACAAATCCAGGTTTTCTCACCCTCCACCCCCCCACACAAATTCACTCTCCTGCTGGTGATAGCCCATCCAAAAGTGACAACTCTTTACACAATGTGCATGATAATCAAGTTGGGCCATTTCCTGCACAAATCCAGGTTCTCTCACCCCCTCACTCCCCTCCCAAAAACCACACGCACAAACTCACTATCCTGCTGGAAATAGCTCATCCAAAGTGACCATTCTCCCTACAATGTGCATGATAATCAAGGTGGGCCATTTCCAGCACAAATCCAGGTTTTCTCACACACACCCCCCACCCCCATACACACACAAACTCACTCTCCTGCTGGTAATAGCTCATCCAAACTGACCACGCTCCAAGTTTAAATCCAAGTTAAACCAGAACATCTGGGGGGGGGGGTAGGAAAAAACAAGGGGAAATAGGCTACCTTGCATAATGACTTAGCCACTCCCAGTCTCTATTTAAGCCTAAATTAATAGTATCCAATTTGCAAATGAATTCCAATTCAGCAGTTTCTCGCTGGAGTCTGGATTTGAAGTTTTTTTGTTTTAAGATAGCGACCTTCATGTCTGTGATTGCGTGACCAGAGAGATTGAAGTGTTCTCCGACTCGTTTATGAATGTTATAATTCTTGACATCTGATTTGTGTCCATTTATTCTTTTACGTAGAGACTGTCCAGTTTGACCAATGTACATGGCAGAAGGGCATTGCTGGCACATGATGGCATATATCACATTGGTGGATGTGCAGGTGAACGAGCCTCTGATAGTGTGGCTGATGTTATTAGGCCCTGTGATGGTGTCCCCTGAATAGATATGTGGGCACAATTGGCAACGGGCTCTGTTGCAAGGATAAGTTCCTGGGTTAGTGGTTCTGTTGTGTGGTATGTGGTTGTTGGTGAGTATTTGCTTCAGGTTGCGGGGCTGTCTGTAGGCAAGGACTGGCCTGTCTCCCAAGATTTGTGACAGTGTTGGGTCATCCTTTAGGATAGGTTGTAGATCCTTAATAATGCGTTGGAGGGGTTTTAGTTGGGGGCTGAAGGTGACGGCTAGTGGCGTTCTGTTATTTTCTTTGTTAGGCCTGTCCTGTAGTAGGTAACTTCTGGGAACTCTTCTGGCTCTATCAATCTGTTTCTTTACTTCTGCAGGTGGGTATTGTAGTTGTAAGAAAGCTTGACAGAGATCTTGTAGGTGTTTGTCTCTGTCTGAGGGGTTGGAGCAAATGCGGTTGTATCGCAGAGCTTGGCTGTAGACGATGGATCGTGTGGTGTGGTCAGGGTGAAAGCTGGAGGCATGCAGGTAGGAATAGCGGTCAGTAGGTTTCCGGTATAGGGTGGTGTTTACGTGACCATTGTTTATTAGCACTGTAGCATCCAGGAAGTGGATCTCTTGTGTGGACTGAGCCAGGCTGAAGTTGGTGGTGGGATGGAAATTGTTGAAATCATGGTGGAATTCCTCAAGGGCTTCTTTTCCATGGGTCCAGATGATGAAGATGTCATCAATATAGCGCAAGTAGAGTAGGGGCGTTAGGGGACGAGAGCTGAGGAAGCGTTGTTCTAAATCAGCCATAAAAATGTTGGCATACTGTGGGGCCATGCGGGTACCCATAGCAGTGCCGCTGATCTGAAGGTATACATTGTCCCCAAATGTGAAATAGTTATGGGTAAGAACAAAGTCACAAAGTTCAGCCACCAGGTTAGCCGTGACATTATCGGGGATAGTGTTCCTGACGGCTTGTAGTCCATCTTTGTGTGGAATGTTGGTGTAGAGGGCTTCTACATCCATAGTAGCCAGGATGGTGTTATCAGGAAGATCACCGATGGATTGAAGTTTCCTCAGGAAGTCAGTGGTGTCTCGAAGGTAGCTGGGAGTGCTGGTAGCGTAGGGCCTGAGGAGGGAGTCTACATAGCCAGACAATCCTGCTGTCAGGGTGCCAATGCCTGAGATGATGGGGCGCCCAGGATTTCCAGGTTTATGGATCTTGGGTAGTAGATAGAATATCCCAGGTCGGGGTTCCAGGGGTGTGTCTGTGCGGATTTGATCTTGTGCTTTTTCAGGAAGTTTCTTGAGCAAATGCTGTAGTTGCTTTTGGTAACTCTCAGTGGGATCATAGTGTAATGGCTTGTAGAAACTCATGTTGGAGAGCTGCCGAGCAGCCTCTTGTTCATATTCCGACCTATTCATGATGACAACAGCACCTCCTTTGTCAGCCTTTTTGATTATGATGTCAGAGTTGTTTCTGAGGCTGTGGATGGCATTGCGTTCCGCATGGCTGAGGTTATGGGGCAAGTGATGCTGCTTTTCCACAATTTCAGCCCGTGCACGTCGGCGGAAGCACTCTATGTAGAAGTCCAGTCTGCTGTTTCGACCTTCAGGAGGAGTCCACCTAGAATCCCTCTTTCTGTAGTGTTGGTAGGGAGACCTCTGTGGATTAGTATGTTGTTCAGAGGTATTTTGGAAATATTCCTTGAGTCGGAGACGTCGAAAATAGGATTCTACGTCACCACAGAACTGTATCATGTTCGTGGGGGTGGAGGGGCAGAAGGAGAGGCCCCGAGACAGAACAGCAGCTTCTGCTGGGCTGAGAGTATAGTTGGATAGGTTAACAATATTGCTAGGTGGGTTGAGGGAACCATTGCTGTGGCCCCTTGTAGCATGTAGTAGTTTAGAAAGTTTACTGTCCTTTTTCTTTTGTAGAGAAGCAAAGTGTGTGTTGTAAATGGCTTGTCTAGTTTTAGTAAAATCCAGCCACGAGGAAGTTTGTGTGGAAGGTTGGTTTTTTATGAGAGTATCCATTTTTGAGAGCTCATTCTTAATCTTTCCCTGTTTGCTGTAGAGGATGTTGATCAGGTGATTCCGCAGTTTCTTTGAGAGTGTGTGGCACAAGCTGTCAGCATAGTCTGTGTGGTATGTAGATTGTAATGGATAAGCTATTACCAGTAGGACAGTGGGGTGGGAGGAGGTATTGTTTCATATTCTCTGTGTGTATATAAAGTCTGCTGCAGCTTCCACGGTATGCATCCGATGAAGTGAGCTGTAGCTCACGAAAGCTCATGCTCAAATAAATTGGTTAGTCTCTAAGGTGCCACAAGTACTCCTTACAGTGTGCATGATAAACACCCATTTCTTCATGTTCTGTGTGTATATAAATCTCCTTACTGTATTTTCCACTGAATGCATCCAATGAAGTGAGCTGTAGCTCACGAAAGCTTATGCTCAAATAAATTGGTTAGTCTCTAAGGTGCCACAAGTACTCCTTTTCTTCATGGAGTAGGTTTGCTTATTATATTGTGCTGGTGCAGGGAAAAACAAGTAGGAAGGGACTCCATGTTTTATTTGTATCATTTTACAATAATAAAAACCAAAGAAAATATTTGGATAATAAAAGAATAGAATAATAGGCACTTGTATAGCACCTTCTATCAGAAGATTTCAGAGCACCTTGGAAACATTAATGACTACAGCCTTACAACACCTGTGACAGACAGAGCACTATCAAAATTTTAATGATAGAAGGGGAACCCTGAGGCACAAAGGGGCTCATTGACATTTATATACAATTCATGGTCCCATGCAGAAGAGTTTTAAAATGAAATGTATACATAATCTTTTCTTTTTATAATAATCTCATACTATCTGGAGAGCATGCAGTGATCTAAAAATTTAGCATGCCTGAGGCAAACAAATTTGTAGACTCTAAAAGGAAAGGAAAGAAACTAACTTGTACTTCTAACATCTGGGGAAATGGGTTTGGGGGGCGGAATTTAATGCCCCCTCCATGACGTATACATCAAGAAGCAAGTGAAGGATCCTTAATTAATTTCTTCTTAGGCCTTAGTTTAAAAAGTAAATAGACTTTCCATTAGGTTAGAAATTATATGTCACCAATTCAATGGGATATCCAAGACCTTATCATCACAATATTGGTCAAAGTATGGCAGCAGTAAATGTCACGGCTGTCATGCTGTGGTATTCTGAACCAATCCATGTTAGATTTACTCTGAGTAAATGTCAGTGCCATTGAGAGTTGCTAGAAAAAAGCAGATTTTTCTCTACTGACAAGCATTTAACAATAAATTGTCTGGCTGGTACCATAGCAGCAAGCTAATGACTAGGCCTTGCTTCTTGGAAAGATTTGAAAGTTGTAACATAGCTGATTCTTCATGTCAAGCAGTTTTTCAGAGAGAACTTATTGTATAAAAGGAATTTGCACAACTGTCCAGTTTGGTGAATCTAAACAAAGCACCATACATTGACATCAAAATTGCCTCTCAAACCACAATACTTTTCAGTCTGTTGACACTAGCTTCAGTTATCACCTATTAATTGCTACACACCTATTAATTGCTAACTGAATACAGTTCTAAGCCTTAAAAAAAAATACAATCAGATGGGAATCAAAAAGCACTGACTGGATTAATACTTATCTGTACTGTCTAGGACTCAAATATTTGCCAATTCCATACTTAAACGGGACATATATTATTAATGTAGGCATAAGTAAACCATTTTGTACTGAACCTTTCCATATTGGAAAGAAAGTGGCTTGATACATCCACTGAATCTTGGCTGCTTGCTTAGTCCAGATCCTGAAAATGGGAGCCTGAAGTCAAAGCAGTCTTCTCAGGTTCAAAGCAGTCTTCTCAGTCTTCTCAGGTTCTCTCTATTTCATTACAAGGAGCATGATTATAAATAGGATATAATCTATACTAATCAGCAGTTTAATATAGATTCTCATGCAAAAATTCCTTTCCCTGATTGATCTTAATAATATACAAACTAATTCCAGAAAGAATATTCCATGCAGCTTGTAAATGGAAACCAGATGCTTTTGGGAAATAAAGTTCATACAGTGTAAATGCTGCCATGTAGTCACAAATCTTTAATACTGATGGGGAAAGAATGCACAGTTTGTGGTGGTTGTTTTTTTGTTTTTTTCCTTTTCTTGGTTTTGTTTGTGCATGCATGCACTCACATTTTGTTGAGTTAAAGCATATAGATCCGATACATGGGGCCCATAATTTCATGCTCCTTCCTTGCCCATCTCATGTTAGACACTGTCTTTTAAAATTTTGGAAGCTGAAGTGCTCACTTTTTATTTTATTTTATTTTTTTTAAACGAGGCCTCCTTGGTCCCTTTCTGCTGATGGCTGAAATGGAAAATAAGATTGGAAAAATTCTTGTCAATTGAAAATGGAAGATTTTGGCATTTTCTCATTTAAATGAAAAAAAAAAAAAACCTAAGTAATTTTTGGGCAAATGAAACCTTTCAAAAATGCTTTGACCTGAAATAAAATGTTGTGTTACATTCTGGGTGCTTATTACCCTTTAACCATTAAATCTAGCTAAATTTCTAAATAAAGTAGTTTTGAAACTAAAAGTTGAAACATTTCGACATTTTTTTTTAAAGTTCTTTTTTTTTTTTTCCAGCAGAAACTATTCACCAAATGCAGCCCAAACTCACAGATAATATTGGTTGACCTGAAACTACATTTTTCAGCAAATCAACTGTTTGGCCAAAAAAATTTGCCCAACTGCCTTTGTAACAGACATCTTCAAAAAGGCATTCCTAACTGAGCTATCCTAATTGAAGCATTCTAACAAACACCTCTTCTTCAGCTGGCCTTGTTAAAAAAAAAAAAAAAAAAAGAATCTGTAAACCCTTTTAGGTTAAATAGCCTCTCTCTTCCTCATGGAGAGCTGAAGTGTAGGCCTGTCTCGAAAGTTCCAATTTCAGTATTTCTGAACTTCACAAGGACAAAATATTTATCTGTAATGTAAGGAGAAATTGAGTTCTCCCATATACACATCTATCATCTTTTTTTTTTAAAAAAAGAGCCATTTTCCTAATGAAAAGGGAACAAAACTGACTGTAGATTGAAGTTGTTCATGTTTTGTCTTGAACCAAACATACGTGCAATCCTGAGACACTGTCAGAAGAAGCTGCATCTAAAACATTTGTTTGCTACTGATCAACAATACATTGGACCAAATCACTAGTGCTAGCATCCACTTCATTGGGATGCCCCAGGGGATGAGCTTTGGTCTCACTACAGTGGCATTCCCAGTTAGCTGGAGGAGTTTCAGAAATATACTGTGTCCCAGGAGCTGTTGATCTGCAGCAAGCCTGTAAATTTACTGAACAGATTTCTATCACTGGAGTCACTATTCACATGTCGGCAGCATTGAGAAGAGGTATTCCCTTATAAGAACTGAGCATGCTGCCTTCACAGTGTCCAGTGTTACTGTGGAGGGATAGAAGGACCATATTAGCAGACAGGAAAAGGCACTTGAACACACTTTCTGTGAATACCGAAAATTGATATTAGCAAAGAAGTAGAGAAACAAACAAACATACACACACACCTAAAAAAGCCCACTTATGTAGCAATGGCTTTCCCCACTGAGAAGCAGTCTTTGGTATTCATTCAGAATTAATCAAGCTTTAACTGGTTCCCCTGGAAAGGTCTGAATCAGCAGATTTCCCAGTTAAAAGTGAAACAGTTAAGTGAACTGAATAACCATTTTACAGATTAGTAAACTGGGGCAAACAAATGTTAATTGATTTCCCAAAATATCTCAGTGAGCAAGTGGCAATACCAAGAACAGAATTTAGGAGTCCTGACACTTAAGTTCCTTGGTCTAACCATCAGAACACATAGCCATCCATATTTCCATTCATGCATTTACACAGATTTTTCATAAAGGGGAAAATAACTCACACACCTTGTCTTTAGTTGGATTATTCAGATATGAATCCAACCAATGAAATATTTTGTTCATGGTTATGCTCCTGATGTACTACAAATGTATGCCCTTAAAAGAATAAAAGTTAATGGCCCACAGATAGTAGGTGGTTTTTCCTTAGGAGGGAGAGACAGCTCTGCTATCATACTAGGGACAAAACTGCTGGAAACTGATTGGGTGAAAGTTGGAAACTTTGGGTTGTAGTGAAGGTAGAAATAGTGGACCAACTCCAACAGTTCTTTTACGAAGCATCAAGCTTCAGACTGCACTTGTCTGATTACTCATTTTAGAGTTTTTGTTGCTTCCATTCTCTGCAGGTTCAGAGGACTCTTTCCATAAAAAGAACTGTTTGCTGTCTATGCGACTGTGTGCGTTAAGAAAAAAGGATGCCCGAGATGCTGGAGGTTTAGAGGCTCACAGCAAGAAACACTCCTTTTATGCTGACATTTTTCATGCAACGTTTCTTGTTAGTGAGATCTGGTAGAAAGTAGTCAAACACAAGAGGAGTTTTGACTCTGAATCCAGACAGAAATTCAGTGATTTGACAGAAGGGAGACATGGACTTGATGTAAGAAAGGAGAACTCAGAGATAACCTTGACCATAATTATTAGCTTGTTCAACATCAAGCACATCTGAATTTGAAAATCAGACCACCTTGTACTACTGGGGAAATGCCCAATAAGTGACTGTATCCTGGCACTACTACTGAATGGCGACTTATCCAATACATACACCAGAAGCACACTCACATGATTCTAACCTTCTCTTCTCTGTTTCTGTGAAGAGTCAAAGAGCTCACTTTGGAATGGATCATTACACAAATAACTGAACTCCTGCACCCTGTTCATATAGAACACTTCTTTCTAATAGCTGGGCTGCTCCTCCATCTTGCGTGTAATAGTTTTTCTCTGATGGATGAGTTACAGAAATGGCCACTTCACACTGAAAATATATTGCCTCCCTTAACTGTTTTATGAACACGGACACTGAGTGTGGTGAATTAGTACTTAAAATGTTGACCTCAATAGGTGTCCCAAGTATTCTGTTCTTATCCTCAGAATAAACTGCTTCTTAACTACAGGAATGTGGACACACTGGTTGTATCTGTGAAGGGAGGGTGGTCTATGTACAACTCTCTCTATTAGGACAGTGCAGTTGATCTCTAACCATACAGTATAGAAGCTGGTGTTTGAATCCTTTAGCTCTTCTTGTAGTTTCATGTACCTGAGCATGGATGGCTGGGAAGTGAATTCATACCTTGTGGGGAAAAATATTCCTTACTGTTTATATGAATAATTTCCTTAACTTGTGGATTTTTTCCTATACTATATGATCAGTGACACAAAGCCATTATTCCTGGAGCTCACAAATCTCTTCTATATCAACTTGTTCATGAAATGAGCAAAAACCATGAGGATTGAGGAGGAGTAGTCATCTTATTCTCAGACAATAGGGCTCTTTTAGAATGTGGAAATTTAGAGTACCTCCTTCTATAAGCAGCTGTTACTTAACTAAGAACACGAACAGATAAAGCTTATCTGTATGCTTGCATCCCCTTATATTTAATGCTCAAGTTGTACTGCTATTGGAATTTTTCACTGTTGATTTAACAGCTGCTTGCTATAGTGAGCTTCTAATAGGTCCCACAAAGACTTCTTTCTTTGCACTGCACATTCAGTGAGGATGAATACGAATTCAAAGGACAGCCTACTCCAATTACTATGTGAAAAAGCATTTCAAAAGAATGTACCTGCTGGTTGTCTCAAAGAGTTGGATGGGCTAATTTGGGATCATTATGGGGGCATCATATATTTCTCTTCTATTCTAAAAATAGTTATATTTTCATTGTACCATCTATCAATCCCAAAGTGTTCTACAAACATCAGGGAGTATATACAGAAAACTCTGAAGCCAGCCATAAGTGAAATGGCACCCACTCCCAAGAGACAAGTAACATTGTCCAAGAGCACAGAAGCATGTGTGTTTATAACAGAAGGAAGAGCTTTATTAGTGATAACACAGAAGAATTCAGGTTTAAGGATACAATATCAAAATGTGATACCATTGGGTCAGAGACAAAGCCAAATGGGTATGAAAATAGTTGTGGATTTAGAATGATTTATCTAAAGATATACTTGTTAGATGTGCTGTGTATAGTTAAGGTCTTTATTAATTCTAGAGACATTTTATATATACATCCACCTAAAGGGGCCATACCACGGAAGTGCACAAGATATACTTACATAATGTGATGCGAAGAAGTTGTTTAAACAATAGATTAGGATCTAAAGAAATTAAAACCAGATCGTCTCTCACCTCATTACATTTTGCGGTCACCCCTCTTTATTGCTAAAAATCATCACACTCTATCTCATCAAGACACACCATGTGCCATGCTTTAGTATTTGCAGAGCTGCTGGCACAGCTTCCCTCAATTGGCCATCATTCATGTTTGCTCATTTGTCACATTCATGTACTTTAACTTGCTGCGAGTTTTATACGATTAAGTTGTCTTTGAAATTACTGGAAACCATACTTTAAAAAAAATAGTTACATTGAAACCAGTTTAAAGTGACATGTTCTTTTTGACTAATAGGAGGTATGATTTACCAGAAAGGAGCATTACTGTCAGGATGCCTGGCTTTACTTTTGGAAGTACACTTCTGTACAATATCAATACCATTGTACAAAGAACCTTATGTGCCCTCTTTAAAGAATTTGTTGTTGCACGGAAACTGAGTATTTCTCATTCCTCTTAGCCCGGTGCAGAGTCAGAAGCAGGCAACATTCTCAGAAGAATATTTTATTTATTTATTGTACTTTCCCAGTTCAAGACAGCATATGCTAACAGTTTCTGTTGCAGTGATATCTGTAAGCTTCCTTTGTTCTTGTCTCTCTGTTCCAATATTGTCAATTTCAAACCTCTAACATCATGCATCACTCCCCAAAAGCATGGGACTGACACAAAACTCAGGGGGATTTTAAAAATAATAAATTTTCGGTCCTTTTTATTTGCATTTGGATTCTTTCCACAACTGTGTAAGCCAGACACTTAACTTTTTTTTTTTTTAAATGAAAGCTGATATTTTGGTGTATTCACATGACTCTAGCAGCCAGGACTTTAAGACAGATGCAAAAATATCACATGACTCATGAAAAAACCACAAGAGTTAGCAAAACTGGTTTTTGGTTGCACATATAATTGCAGAAGAACGAACACATCTGTCTTCAACCTTGACCTATTATTAGTACAACAAACTACAAAAAGAAAATGCTGATTGTGCTACATCTCTCCTCCCCTTGTTCCCAATCCCTGTAAATTTCCCCCAGCATCTCCACTGACAGCTTAGCAAGCCCAAGAAGCAAATGCATTTCTCCTTAATAGCATGCATTTACTTACACATATTTGTTGTTAAAATATGGACATTTTTACCCATAACACCTTTCATGTGCAATTCTCAAACTTATCTGTACAACATTTTTGTACAGAATACATCAGGTCACTTAACTCAGCATTGTGATGCAGCCAGCTCTGTGGTAGAACACTGCAGTTTTTAACAGCACACTTAACACTACATAATTGCTTAGGCCGCAAGATAAAGTAGCAAATTGTAACTTATTGAAACTGAGGAGGAACACAGGTAGGCATAGTTGGTTTGAAATTTCACCAGGAAAATTAGGTTCATTTCCCTATATACATGAGAAGGGTCATGATATATAGAATAATAAATAAGACTTTTTTTGGTTCACTGGCAGTTTCAAACAAACTCAGAACAACCAACCACCACCAAAAATCAAATCCAAAAAATGCTAGCAAATTGAAAAAAAACATCAATTTTGGGTTTGAATAAAACTTTACTGGACCTGAAATATTTTGTTTTTGAGTATTTTAAAAGGGACAGATTCACAAAATGTTAGTAAGAGGAGGTACACCCTCGTATATCTTAACTCAGTTGTTGGGAAACTCACCTGGGATGGTTGAGACCCAGGTTCAACTCCCTACTCCATTTGAATCCAGGTCCCCACATACCTAGATATGCCCTGATCACAGGGTATAAGGTATTCTGGAAAAGGCCTCTATCAGCGTCTTCTGTTGAAGCTATTCCACTTTGTATAAAACATTTCAATAGTCATTGGGCCAAGCAGTATAAAAATGCCTCTGTAGATTAGTGGCTCCCCTAGGTTGTGGTTGATCCAAGTTTAAGCCCCTGGTCTGGTGAATATTTATGGTTTAAGCTATACCAGCAAAAACAGCACAGGTATACTAGCAAATCTTTTCTAGCAGAGACTGGACCTTACTCCTCAATCACCGGTAGCAACTTAATTATCTACTTCCTTAACAGAAGCCAATTTCCTTCTCTCTATGTAACTTACTTCAGAAGTAAGTTAGTTTTTTTTCTTGGCAGGATTTGCCATCATATATGGGCATATTGAAAAAAAGCTGTCAATATGTGTGCATAGAACTACTAATTGTTTTGCTTTTTTATACTGCATAGGTCTGATATTAATAAAAAGGTGCCAGGAATGAAGTCATCGTAAATGTAATGGTTCGTTTTAAGAAAGAATAGCATTGGACAAAACTGACGTTAACCTTGCCACTTTAACCATGAGATGCAATTTTTAAAAGTGTACAAGTGAAAATCTAATTCCTCTGGCAATAAATAAGTCCAGATTAGACTGACCAGATGTCCTGATTTTATAGGGACAGTCCTGATATATGGGGCTTTTTCTTACTTAGGTGCCTATTACCTCCCAACCTTCTGTCCCAATTTTTCACACTTGCTATCTGGTCACCCTAGTCCAGATGCACAAGCATGTTGAACTCACTTAAGTCGCTCACTGGCCCGGAGTCAAGTCCAGTTATCTGTTGGTATGCACCGCAGGTTATACAACACAAGCCAAGCCCATACACAGGACAGAGGGGGCTCTTCTGTTTGCCCAGTAAATTTGATGCACTTATCTAGTGACAAACTAGAATCATTAACAGATAGGATGAGAATGACTCTTAAAAAAGAAGAAAAAAAAAACAAACAAACCATGAATATATTCAAGTGAATCATTCCAATACCCCTACCGCTGTACTACAGTGCCAGCATAATGTATGTGGATTTGACCTAGTATGTCTTGAGGTCTATCAATCACCTCTTTTACTGAAGAGACTCTTGCACTCCATGAATTTCTTGGAGTAGAGAAAAGGTTCTCAACCTCTTCAAGCAGATTGACCTCAAAGCAACCCCTTTGAATGTCAGCAATGCTAACTTCTCTGTAATCATTTCCCCGTAGAAATTATTTGTGTGTCTATTCTTCCAAAATGCTTCTTGATCCAGACATAGTTTATTTAAATCGATGTAGGGCAGAACTTAAAAGTCAAGTGAAATGGACTTGTTAATACTCTGCACTGCTGGACAGGTTACCCAAATTGGATTGCTGCTGCTGGAACTTCTTCCTGGTGTTGTCAAAAATGCCCTTGTCAATTGAGAATAAAGTATGTCCAGTTCTAAAAGGCATCTGAATCACTTCACTGGGATGATGGAGGCAGCAATATGTGGTCTTGAACACGAGTGGGCATAGAATATAAATAGCAAAATGGGGATGGTCAGAAAAGGCAGATACTCAGGGTTAGTTAACTACAAAGAGATAGCAGGAGTCATGGACACAAGCGATCTGAAGGAGAAAGTCTCAATGCTTCTGCATGAGAATATTCTCCACAATTGGGCTTTTTCCCCACTACAATATTTCAATACTGAACAGTTCCTATAACACACATTTTGAATTTCATTACCTTTCAAGGTACTCCAGCACTTCTCTTTTCATACAGTTTCTCCTCCCCATCCCCAAATGAGGGTGGAAAAACAAGCTTTTGTCAACCTTGTTTCCTATTCATCCATTGCTCTCTATTAATTAACTTGATCATTCAGCATTTGTGGCTTCATAGACTGTTATCGCTATCATCTGGAGGCATTCAACTAATTAAAAATAAATCAAATCAATACTATGCATGTTGCTCTTCAAATACATGCTACTTTGATTTTTGACTAACTATATTGTTCAGGTTATGTCATAAGATGTCTGGGATCGGAAACTCTATCAAAACTCAAAACTAGTTAGAGAGGGTGAAAAACACTGAACTGAGCACTAGGTTTTGGATTTTAAAAATTGTTTTAGGTTGTACAAATTAAGTAGAGATGTCTATGACACACATAAAAGAACATATGAAGCCTTGAGCACTTTAAACATGATTTTCTTTGTCTTCCTTTATAAACTACTGTACCAAGTAGATAAGACAGTAACTGATTAGAAACATTGATTGGGCAGTGTATAAAAAAATCAATTAAGGCAATTTGGAAAGCTGATTTATCTTACGAATTTTAAATAGGAGAAGCCCAGTTTTCCTTTTCAGAGGGAACAAAGGAGCATAACAGGTCTGTCTCAAACATGAGAAGTAAAAATACTGCACTATCCCCTAAACAAAACGTTATTTAAAAAACGAACCAAAAAAAAAACCCAGACATTTTAATTTTGGAAATCAATAAGTACAAAGTCATTCCTAAAATCGTAATAGTATTCATTGTATTATTGCTTTGAACCTCTAAATAACGATATATAAATATAAACACAAACACATGTGGATATATACTGTGCACATATATAGATTTTAAAATACTATAAAAACAAAACAAAGCTCTGTTATAGTTGGGGAGGCAATATGGTTGCCGCTCAGAGAGAGTAACATTTATTATGACTTCTAAAGCAGGAGAGTCACTCAGATTGGTAGCCAGTTAATGGCCGATTGCTCTCACCAAGTTTCAGAACATGACACAGGAACGTGACAATTGTACACCGTTTGTCAGGGAATGTTATGATGATGGATCAAAGATCAACTCTACAATTGCCTACAAACTCTGGCAGACAATATTACTAAGCATGACATCTGCTTGGTAATGGCGGACTGCAACACCAAGTTTGGGGAGGACAACAACGGAGTGGATAGAGTAGTGTGCAAGCACAGCTTTGGTTCTCAAAATCAGAACGGTGGAAGACTGACAGAAGTGTGCTAATAACAGAGCTCATAATTTGTGGAAGATTTTTTCCTCACAAAGATATCCATTAATTAGCTTGAAATTCCCCTGATGGCATTACCAGGAACCAAACTGACCATCTCTGTATTGGAAGGAAATATAGATCAGCTCTTCAGGGTGCCAGAGCACAGAGAGAAGGTGATATCAGAGAAGACCATAATTTCTGAAGATCAAATGGAAGAAAAACAAACCCCCAAAAGCTAATGCTTTGGGGATAAAAATAGCACTGTACATGTTTGGGCTCTGAGACATTCCCCCTTGGTTAGATTTTAGAGCCCGGGGTCCCAACATTTACACTCCTATTTTTAGCCCACAGGGCAAGCATGAATCAGTTGATCTGGGCTCTGAGAGTCACTGTCACAGGGTTGTTGTTTTTTTGCCACTGTGTAGACATATTGTCTAAGGTGTGATGGGGCAAGGCCAGATGGCTATAGGAAAGTAATGAGAAACAGGTACGTTAGCTGGGGGATGATGGGTGTGTGTGTGTGTGTGTGTGTGCGCAGGAGTCAGGGCAGAGGGCTGGGGTCGTGGGGGTGCTCCAAGCCCCCTGCCCTGAGCAGCTCACGGCAGGGGGCTGGAGGGGATACGCCGATTCCAAGCCCTTCACCAAGGTCCCCGGAGCAGAGAGCGCGAGCATGCTGCAGCTCTGCTTGTCCCTCTCCCTCTCCGTAGCAAGAGCCGCCAGCTGATAGGCTGAAGGGGGGAAAGAAGGAGGGGCAGGAACCCAGCACGCTGGGGGAAGAGGCGGGGAGAGGGGGGAAGCTTGCCTGCCCTGCAAGGAGAGAGTGGGGCGGGGGGGGGTCGGAGAAGAGCAGGCCGGGCCAGGCAGGATTTTTTAATAGCACGCTGCTGTCTGCCATCCCCGGCAGGCAGCAGCGTGCCATTAAAAATTGGCTCGCGTGCCGTCTTTGGCACGCATGCCATAGGTTGCCGACCCCTGTTCTAAAGGGTGCAGAATCCAGGACATATTAGCTCTGGATTTGTAAAGTTCCAGATCAAATGAAGGAGACATTTACTGTGAATGTGAAGCACTTAACTAATTCTTTACATTCAATTTCACACAAGTCAGACAATACATAGATCAGAGCAAAGAGATTTCCTGTAAGATGTCAAAAAGGCAGTCCTCAAACAAGGTTAGATGTACAGTGAAAACAAATTGAAGACAATTAGCTAGGAAAGTTAAAAGGAGCAAGGGGTCAGAATCATGGGAACATGGAAAAAATGAACAAGGTCAGTTTACATGCAGCAAGGGGGAAAAACGTCAACGTGTAAGACAAAGTATTAAAATAAAGTGGAGATAATAGGCCTAACTCGGGACTAAAATTATAAAGTCAAACACCAACAATTCAATTTAGTACGCTGCACACGGCACCACCACCCAATAGCAGTTCTAGGAGATCAGGTTGACAAACTCGTATTTAACCAGTTTTGATCAATGCATCTTTTCTTAAAAACATCATGTGCATTTAAAATACAGTGTGGTTAGAGAGGATTAATGGAGTCTGTGCTTACAGATGTTGCTAACAAAACTAGGCTTTTTCTTGGAAATCAGTGTATTAATTACCGTACTTGTTGATTCCTAATTTTTCACTCTTGATATTTTACATTTCCTTCCAACAGAACTACTTAAAAAAAAAAATCCATTAAGCATGACTGGACCCTGATTGTACCCATTCCCAATCTCCTACCTCCCTTCATTAGGCACCTGAAATTATCTCATACTTGAAGTTTGCTGGCTTATATCATGGTTTCAAAAGTCCATGATTTGTATTTATTTTTTAGAAAAACGGATATGGAAGATTTTCAAAAGAAACAGAACAAGATGGAAACATGAAGCTTTTGACATCACTATTGCATCTACAAAAGTAAAATGCTTTAACAATGCAGTATCAGGGCGGGGTAAAGTAAATACAATACAAGTTATAATAGAAAAATTCTCTCCCTCAAATAGTAAAGTGGATAATCAATGAAGAAACCTTGGCCTGATCCTATAATGCTTGTCTACACTTAAAATGCTACACCGGTACAGCTGCACTTCTGTAGCACCTCAGTGTAAACATTACCTACGTTGATAGGAGGGGTTCTTCCATCGGTGTAAACAGTCCACGTTCTTGAGAGGCAGCAACTCGGTTGACGTAAAAATTCTTCCATCAACCCAGTGCTGTCTACACTGGGGGTTAGGGTGGCTTAACTTCTGCTCAGGGGTGTGGATTTTTCACTTCCAGAATAAGAGGCCTTGTCTACACTACACATTTTGTTGACAAAAGCTGCCTTTTGCTGACAAGAGTGGAGGTGTGTACACAACTTTTGGTGGCAAAATTCTGGTGTTTTGCCAGCAAAATAAACCCACCTCAAGGAGATGTATAAGCTTTTTTGGCAAAGTTAAAGCGACAAAGCAACAGTGTAGACACCACTGTTTGTTTTGTCGACATAACTGGCTTCCGCCAGTATCCCACAATGCCTGCCATGACCACTCTGCTCACTGCTTTGATCTCTGCTGCCCTGCAAACATGCACCCCCTCCCCTTTCAAAGCTCTGGGAAGTATCTGACAGCTGAGCATGCTGCTCCATGTTAGAAACAAAGAGAAAATCATTAACATGGAATGCTCCTGTTCTGCCCTGCACTAGGAACACAGCAGCAGGCAGACTGCTGATGTGGAGGGACTGCTATGCTGCTTTGGCATTTCTTAGCATGGAGAGCTCTCAGAGCTGCACAGGATGTGGCCCCCAGCAGCTGAGGAGGTTGTGGGAGAACTCTGAGGGAATCACAGAACCACAGGCAAGCAAGCAGAGCGGGCTGCTTCGGGAAAGACTGCTGTGCTGGGCAGAGCAGGGGCTGACTTGCAGGGATGTCCACGTCCCCCTGCTTCAGGGTAGGTCAGTGAGCCTGCTGTCTCCCTCAACCCAGACACACCACTCTCCTCTCCCTCCCTCCACACACTTCAGTTGAAAAAGCAGCTGACAATCTACTAGGATGCCCCTGGAATGATGGGATTGAGAAACCTGCATCATGTGACGCTGTAGCTGCCCTATGAGGCATTGCAAACCCTTCCCAAAGCACCCTGAGGCCAGTTGCATAGTGGGATAGCTACCACAGTGCACTGCTCTCTCTGTCAATGTAAGAGCTGTTGGTGTGGATGCACTCTGATGACTCAAGGAGGTAATGTGGACATGCAACCGCAGTTTTAATTAAACCGGCATAACATTTGCTGACAAAACCGTTGTGTAAACAAGGCCATAGTTAAGCTCACTTAATTTTCTAGTGTAGACCAGGCCATAAAGTCTAACCTAAGAGACAACTAATAATCTACCATGAAAGTGCCTTTGCCATCAGCACAGTTACAACTAGTGTTAGCTTTACACCCAGTGGCAAGTGCTTCCAGGATTGGACCTCAACTCTGCAACACTTACTCATGATGTATAATAATTAGAGTAATGGCATTCCTCCTATGAGTAGGTGCTACTTACTATGAGCAAGGGTTGGTCTACACTGAAAAGTTACATTGGCAAAGCTAGACTCTGGGTTGTGAAAAATCCACACCCTGAGAGAGACACTGGTAAAACAAACTACCCCCAGTCCACCCCCAGTGTAGATGGTAGCTAGGTTGATGGAAGAATTCTTTGTCAACCTAGTACTACCTCTCAGGGAGGTGGATTACCTTTGTTGACAGAAGAACCCCTCCCATCGCTGTAGTGTCTACACTGAAGTGCTCTAGCTGTGCCACTGTAGCACTTTTAAGCACAGACTAAGAGTTAAACCATCAGGCTCTGAATTAAAAAACAATAACCTCCATAGTCAGTTTTGTATTTGTACTTTACCTTCACAGTGATTTCTCCCCCCTAAATATATACAAGCAGACTGCAACATTAGCTGCGGACATAACCTGTTCAAATTCTCATATCCCTATCAAAACGCAATCTAGAAAACATTCTCAACAACCTAAAAAGCACAATGAGATAGCTCCATACACGAAGGGCAAAGGTTTCCTGGAAAATATAAGCTAAATTTATGTTAAATAAACTTAGATTTCAACAGGAAAATAAAAGCCACATTGAAAATGAAAGCAGTATGCATTTTCAACAGCTGAACTTACTATAATGAATAGTATTTGACTTGATCAGATGAGCTGCCTTTGGAAATAGTGGTATTGTGTGTGATCCTGCTGCAGGACATAACTTTTTATTAGAAAGGTTTGGCTTATTCTTCCTTATATATAAAGTAGACTTATTGTGCATAGTATTTCTAGTACTCCATTCAGTTGAAAAGTTCATCAATCAGTACTGTAGCTTGTCTATACGATGGAGTAATGTGCACAATGGGGGTCAGATTTCTAAAGCACACAACATGTTGCAAATTAATTGCTCCGTATAGATGCTGCTGGTGCACATCTACTGCACTTTAACATAGTACTGTTTCTAACACCACTGTGTTAAGTACACCGGTATATGGACCAATTAATGCACAGCAAGTTGTTGCATTTTAGAAATCACACCCCCAAAGAGCACATTACCCAACTGCGTAGTTAAACCATCAGAGGGTTTCAGCAGGTCACATACCACACTACTGAAAAGTGCTCCGATTTACATTGATGAGGGTGGCATAAGAACCTATATATGATAGAATAATCTGTGTAAATTGCCTTTCATTACTTCTTAAAATGGTACTGCATGATTCATTCAGTACATACATGGTACATAACCAATGTCAACCTGATTTTCTGTACAGATTTAGGAAGTATAAAAATGAGAAGCTGTAGCTTCAGTCCCAGAATGAAAGGTACTTATTAGTTTATGCCCATCTCAGGGTAAAGGGAGGACAGATCCCTACCTGCATAAAATTAAGTTAACCCTCAATACCAATAAAAAGTAGATCCATCCATTAAGGATTCTAGCCTCCTAAAATGACTCATCCACAGGTATTTAAGAGTTCTGTAACAAGTGATTTAAAAAACCCTATTTATAAATGCAACAGAAGCACTACCAAATAAATTATTCAACTTGATTTTACTCACTGGTGGTGTTGTCTAGTAGTTAGAAAGGACTGGGAGTTTGGTTCCTGGATTCTATTCCCAACTCAGCACGTTATAATCAATCAGTGTCCTGGACAAAAGTCTCAGTTATTTAAGAAGACCAAATCCTCAAAAGTCATCTTTAAAATTGTGTCAACAATTTCTTTGCAACACATTTGCAGTGACATTTAATCACGAATATTTTTACCCACAGAATATCAAATGAGCATGCTAATACCTTAGACATGCAACTACTCCGTTCTGACATACGTATAGTTTGTCACATGTAAAAAACCTACCATATGTTGTGATAAGGCACTCTACTCACTGTGGGGTAGCACTACATCCTGGCAATTCTGGGGATTAGATCTGCCAGGCCAATGCCCCGTGTAGCAGTTGCACTCGGTCTAATTCTCTCTCAGTCCACAGCCCCTCTTTCACTCTAGGAGTTCCTGATTCCTCTTTGTGACTTGGCCCTCTTGCCAGGTCACTCAGCATATTTCCCCCTTATGAGGGGTTAGTCTTTCCTTACTAGCAGTCTTAGGCAGCCCACCCATTTGCTGCCCCTATGATGCCACTTCCCCAGTGGCTGGTAGGGGAACCCAGGCCGACCCTCTACTCTAGGTTCCAGATCAGGGACCCTCTAGTCAGCAGCTAAGGTCTGCTTCCTTCTGGACCTTACTACCTTTTCCCTGAGCCTTTCCTGATCTTCTGGCTTACCCTCCCAGGGGTGTGTCAACCACACAATACCCTCCTCCCAAGGGAAGCAATGCCTTCCTACAGCCCAGTCTGTTCCCAGCTTCCTGGCTTTATAAACCTGTCCCAGATCCTCCCCCAGCAAATTAGGCCTTAGCACTCCTGGTTTCCCTCCAGGTGCAACCTATAGGTCAATTGGCTTAATTTACTATTTCAGACCCCCTGGTGTGGGATGGACACCTCATCACATATGTATACAGACTTTCTGTGAGTCAGACAGGGGAAAGTATTTGAAAATTTTGTGACTGCTGCTTTGCAAGATAAATTCCAGTCCCTTTGAAAATTTGATTCTCTTAGACCAGTGTTCCAGGCCAATGGGGGCTGCAGGAAGCGACGGTCAGTACGTCCCTTGGCCCGCGCCACTTCTCGCAGCCCCCATTGGCCTGCAGCGGGGGACCACGGCCAGTGGGAGCCGTGACCGGCTGAACCTGTGGACACAGCAGGTAAACAAACCAGCCCGGCCTGCCAGGGGCTTTCCCTGAACAAGCGGCATCCCAAGTTTGGGAAACACTATCTAGGTCTAAATAGACCTATTCTAGTCCTGGTTTCTATCCATCAAATAAACGACAAATTAGACTTGAAAATTATTCTTACAAAAGCCAGAAACATGATTCATCTGTATTATTTCATTGAAACTTGGTGTAATGCTCTTGATAGTTGAAGAAAAATCCATGTACTTACGTGGTAGCTCTCTTCTTTTCTTCCACAAAGTGTTTCTCCACACGTAGCTGATTAATTATGACAATCCAAACACCACAATGGGGGACACTATTTTCCCTCGATTATCCAAATCATAAAGAAACAGAGCTCTACCTTTCAACAATCCCTTATGCTGACAGCATGATGCAGCTTGCTAAAAATATTTAGTGTCAGGAAACATGGCAGCAGAACAATTTCCCTAGGAGAGTGCACAACACAAAGATCTGTTTATGGCAGAGAGGCTGAGTCACTGCACATGTAAACACCCATGCTGCTCACTTTACTTTATCAATTGACTTCTGAGAAGGATTTCACGTTTAAATTATGATCTTCAAACGTCCAAGCTCCACAACTCAGACTGCATCAATAGGTGTTGAGGGTTCCTGGTGCTTCATAGTACACTGAAAGCTGAAATAAGGAATCCAGCTGCTAGAGCAACTGTCTGTCCCCTTTATCTTGCCATGGTGGCAAGATTTGGTAGGGTCACTTTTAATGTCAAATCCTAGATTGCAGTGGCAGGGCATCATCAACACAGGGTGCCCTTTACTCTGAAACACTGCCAGTACCTGATCTTAAAAGGGTTTCAGGTCACAGTACAAAGCTCACTTGTAATGTTAAGTAGTTATTATGATCCTGACTAAACAGCAAAGTCTGGGCCCTGTGTAACAATTACACTGAGCTACTCTTTTGATGACTCGCACTGTTCTGATTGATTTTCAAGCTCAATCTGAGGTGTCCAGAAGCCACAGAGTTAGACTCTATACAAGCATCTGAACAACTTAGCATGTTTACTAAAATGTAAATCTGCTGCAGCTCTTTGCTAGGAGCAGTATTTTTTCCCCCTTTGTCTGGTAACGAAATATCAACAAGCAAAATATTAACACTAATGAATGCAGATTCACTTCTCTCATAGCTTTTTCTGTAGTAGTACTGTTTTCTAGAGCCTCAGCATCCAAACTTATCCTGACCTACCATTCAGTAGAGAGAGTCCATTCCTCTTACTATAAAAAGGCACTTTAAACATAACAGGTATCTGTTAGTCTTTGATTTGAATTGAACACTTTGTGTATCAAGTCCTAGGGTCTCAAATTTGCAGCGAATATGCTTTGGCTGGGGAATAAAACATGTTTCTCAAAATGTTTTTTCTTCTCCAGTTTAACAGCCACATTTCTTCAACATTTATTCTTCCTAGTCCCTAGCCCTCCTTTGCATTTAAAGCTGGTGATTTTTTAAAGCTTCTCTTACCTATATTAGTAAGACTATCACATAACTGTCAATATGAAAAAGGTGATATTCCATTCTCTGAAATTGCCAGTAACAACAATTAAGCAGAGAAAGCTAATTGCCTGTTTTATCACAAATTGCCCATCTTTAGCATAGGTTTTAATTCAGACTTGGAGGACTATTGGCCCAGACACTCAAAGCTACAGCCAACCTTACATTAAACAGAGATTAAAAAAAACCCTTTCAATCTTTGCTCAAACAAATGGACCATCAGTCTGTCATAACTGACATCTTGATCTCTAGCAATCCTCTCTGGAATATATTCCCTTTCATCGGGGCCATTCCTTTTGCAATGGGACAAAGATACTTACTTCCCCCACATGCTGCCTCCTGTCTTACCTGATATGCACCCCTCAATTCCAGGATACTTGATGCTTTGGTTTCCGGAAGCAGTCATCTGAAATTACTTTCGAGGACAAAATATGAGCAGGTGTCACTGCACAGATACTCTATAAACAGATACATCCAACTGCGGTGAAACTGTGGGGCACACAGGAAACTTCCTAGAAGGTTACATGCCTACATCAAAAGTATAAGGGAGTTAACAACTTTAATAAAATAAATTAGAACCATATGTTCTCACTATACTCTGTCTTCCTTGACTGGTGAATATGAGGAGGGTGGGGTGCGGAAATGATGCTTATTAGCTGAAACTGCCAACCACAATTAGTTCATCTTGATTAGCTTTATAATCATCCTGCAATTTGAGGAGTTGTATAGGCTGCATTTTAGGACTTCTCTCACATTTGCTTGAAGGCTGTGTGATACACAGTCCTGCTATCTGAAGCAGTAGCAAATGTCCCCTATTCATAGGCACCAACTCCATGGGTGCTCCGGGGCTGGAGCACCCATGGAAAAATAATAGTGGGTGCTCAGCACCCACCCACCGATCAGCTGTTGGGTGGGTCCAGCCAATCAGCTGTTCCACAGTGGGCTGGAGATGCTCGGGGAATGGGACAGGCCAGAAGAGCCGGAGCAAAGGCAGGGTATGCTCCAGGAAGGGGCAGAGCAGAGGCACAAAGAAGTGGAGTGAGAGTGGAGTCTTGGAGAATGGGATGGAGTGGGGGCGGGGCCTTGAGGCAGAGTGGGGGTGGAGCACCCACCCAAAAAAATGAAAGTCAGCCCCTATTTCTAAGCAGGTGCACTCTCACATTGTATTCCTAGGACCAACAGGCTTTTCTCTGTTTAGAAAAGTGTTACCATTAGTTTCAGTGGTTAGGCAGAAGCCAACAGTCAAATATTTTCTTAAAGAAATAGAAGTGCATTTTGATTGCATACGTAAAGGTAGTTAACCTGCCATTACAATACCTAGCTTTTGCAAAGGTCTACTGAAATCTGAGAAACATTTTATCATTCTGTCTTTCAGGAGGTTGTTAATGTCAGAATTGCAATTCATTCTAATGGTACATCTGATATATAGGCATATGTCCTGGTGAACGATTTGTACGTTAGAGTGCTAATTCACTATTCAATATTTTAAAGTATAGACTTAGGTTTAATACATTCATGGTAATGGAATCCCTTTCTCTTCTTCATAGACATAAATCTGAGTAGTTGAAAAAGAGTTCTAAGAAGAAAGAAATGCTAACTTTGATATTATACATTTTCTATGGATCAAAAAACAAACAAACGATTGTTACTGAATCCCATCCACACTCATCAATACCAAAACTGGTTTGGAAAAAGCTTTTCCCCTTCACACAAACTACATTTAATGTGTAAAGCTTTACTGCTCAACAATATATGGCACCAGGCAGTAATGACAGGCCGATCCTCACCACTCCAGACCAGGGAACCTTTGTGGCTACCACCATTATAATTAATAAAATGACTGTAGGTTTCTGATTCAGCAAAACATTTGTTTTCTAGGCTCTCCGAGTAAAAATTGAAGATGTGTTTTCTGTAG
The DNA here is from genome assembly GCF_965140235.1 of Caretta caretta. NCBI lineage: Eukaryota > Metazoa > Chordata > Testudines > Cheloniidae > Caretta > Caretta caretta. The sequence goes on along the minus strand of NC_134214.1, from coordinate 68,397,629 downwards.
TGGAAAACACACTTCACGAGAATGGGCAATAAATTTACGTAAAAATGGCTAAATTTGCTCAGTTTGTTTCATAGTACAGAGAACTATCACCATAGACTCAGTCTCTAAATTACTATCCTATTGTCCATTACCTAAGGAATTATGATGTGATTGGAATAACGGAGACTTGGTGGGATAACTCACATGACTAGAGTACTGTCATGGATGGGTATAAACTGTTCAGGAAGGACAGGGAGGCCAGAACAGGTGGGGGAGTTGCACTGTATGTAAGGGAGCAGTATGACTGCTCAAAGCTCAAGTATGAAACTGCAGAAAAACTTGACAGTCTCTGGATTAAGTTTAGAAGCCTGAGCAACAAGGGTGATGTCGTGGTGGGAGTCTGCTATAGATCACCGGACCAGGGGGATGAGGTGGACGAGGCTTTCTTCCGGCAAGTCGCAGAAGCTACTAGATCGCACGCCCTGGTTCTTATGGGCGACTTCAATCATCCTGGTATCTGCTGGGAGAGCAATACAGTGGTGCACAGACAATCCAGGAAGTTTTTGGAAACTGTAGGGGACAATTTCCTGGTGCAAGTGCTGGAGGAACCCACTAGGGGCGGAGCTCTTCTTGACCTGCTGCTCACAAACCGGGAAGAATTAGTAGGGGAAGCAAAAGGGGATGGGAACCTGGGAGGCAGTGACCATGAGATGGTCGAGTTCAGGATCCTGACACAAGGAAGAAACGAAAGCAGCAGAATACGGACCCTGGACTTCAGAAAAGCAGACTTTGACTCCCTCAGGGAACTGATGGGCAAGATCCCCTGGGAGAACAACATGAGGGGGAAAGGAGTCCAGGAGAGCTGGCTGTATGTTAAAGAATCCTTATTGAGGTTACAGGGACAAACCATCCCGATGTGTAGAAAGAATAGTAAATATGGCAGTCGACCAGCTTGGCTTAACAGTGAAATCCTTGCTGATCTTAAACACAAAGAAGAGACTTACAAGAAGTGGAAGATTGGACATATGACCAGGAATGAGTATATAAATATTGCTCGGGCATGTAGGAATGAAATCAGGAAGAGTAAATCACACCTGGAGTTGCAGCTAGCGAGGGATGTTAAGAGTAACAAGAAGGGTTTCTTCAGGTATGCTGGCAATAAGAAGAAAGCCAAAGAAAGCGTGGGCCCCTTACTAAATGAGGGAGGCAACCTAGTGACAGAGGATGTGGAAAAAGCTAATGTACTCAATGCTTTTTTTGCCTCTGTCTTCACGAACAAGGTCAGCTCCCAGACTACTGCACTGGGCAGCACAGCATGGGGAGGAGGTGGCCAGCCCTCTGTGAAGGAAGAACTATTTAGAAAATAGTTCGGGACTATTTAGAAAAACTGGACGTGCACAAGTCCATGGGGCCGGATGCGTTGCATCTGAGAGTGCTAAAGGAATTGGCGGATGTGACTGCAGAGCCATTGGCCATTATCTTTGAAAACTCATGGCGATCAGGGGAAGTCCCGGAAGACTGGAAAAAGGCTAATGTAGTGCCCATCTTTAAAAAAGGGAAGAAGGACGATCCTGGGAACTACAGGTTGGTCAGTCTCACCTCAGTCCCCAGAAAAATCATGGAGCATGTCCTCAAGGAATCAATTCTGAAGCACTTAGACGAGAGGAAAGTGATCAGGAACAGTCAGCATGGATTCACCAAGGGAAAGTCATGCCTGACTAATCTAATTGCCTTCTATGATGAGATTACTGGTTCTGTGGATGAAGGGAAAGCAGTGGACATGCTATTCCTCGACTTTAGCAAAGCTTTTGACACGGTCTCCCACAGTATTCTTGTCAGCAAGTTAAAGAAGTATGGGCTGGATGGATGCACTACAAGGTGGGTAGAAAGTTGGCTAGATTGTCGGGCTCAAAGGGTAGTGATAAATGGCTCCATGTCTAGTTGGCAGCCGGTATCTAGCGGAGTGCCCCAAGGGTCGGTCCCGGGGCCGGTTTTGTTCAATATCTTCAAATAATGATCTGGAGGATGGTGTGGATTGCACCCTCAGCAAGTTTGCGGATGACACTAAACTAGGAGGAGTGGTAGATATGCTGGAGGGGAGGGATAGGATACAGAGGGACCTAGATAAATTGGAGGATTGGGCCAAAAGAAATCTGATGAGGTTCAACAAGGACAAGTGCAGAGTCCTGCACTTAGGACGGAAGAATCCAATGAACCGCTACAGATTAGGGACCGAATGGCTCAGCTGCAGTTCTGCAGAGAAGGACCTAGGGGTGACAGTGGACGAGAAGATGGATATGAGTCAACAGTGTGCCCTTGTTACCAAGAAGGCCAATGGCATTTTGGGGTGTATAAGTAGGGGCATTGTCAGCAGATCGAGGAACATGTTCATTCCCCTCTATTCGACATTGGTGAGGCCTCATCTGGAGTACTGTGTCCAGTTTTGGGCCCCACACTACAAGAAGGATGTGGAGAAATTGGAGAGAGTCCAGCGAAGGGCAACAAAAATTATTAGGGGTCTGGAATGCATGACTTATGAGGAGAGGCTGAGGGAACTGGGATTGTTTAGTCTACGGAAGAGAAGAATGAGGGGGGATTTGATAGCTGCTTTTAAATACCTGAAAGGTGGATCCAAAGAGGATGGATCTAGACTATTCTCAGTGATAGCAGACGACAGGACAAGGAGTAATGGTCTCAAGTTGCAGTGGGGGAGGTTTAGGTTGGATATTAGGAAAAACTTTTTCACTAGGAGGGTGGTGAAACACTGGAATGCGTTACCTAGGGAGGTGGTGGAATCCCCTTCCTTAGAAGTTTTTAAGGTCAGGCTTGACAAAGCCCTGGCTGGGATGATTTAGTTGGGATTGGTCCTGCTCTGGGCAGGGGGTTGGACTAGATGGCCTCCAGAGGTCCCTTCCAACTCTGTTATTCTATGATTCTAAGTGTGCAGTTAGATAAAGTAATCCTTAACCTGTTTCTTTGTGAAGACAATATACAACATAAATGCTCTGTGAATTTATGAAAGACTAAAGGCATGAGCTTCTTGTACAGGGATTGTAGCAGAGAGAATTCCATGTGCTCAGGAAAGAATGGTACATACAGTGGCTCTCAGCCTTTGCACAGAAGAGAGAGTGGTGGAAGGGGCAATGGAGTCACCTTGTCACACCTGGCACAACCTGGCCCTCAGTTTGTAAAACACTCTTGGATCCTTTAAAGACTCTATTTAAATTCATGTTTATGACCCATTACTGCAGCTGAGATTAACTGTTCAGTTTACAGTAATGCAGATTCTTTCTTTAGCTCTGTAGATTAATGAAAATTTTATCATAAATCTTAGAGTTCATTTATAGCATGAGTGGGAGAGAGACAGAGATGAGTGTTTAATTACAATAAGTAGTTTAATTTAAATGTTTAAGTACAGCCCAGACATTAATCAGAGCCTTAAACGCATTCACAGTAGGAATTAATTTAAAGAAAATATAGTCACTGGTTTAAACCTACATTTTTTTCTTCAATATTGGAAATGTTGCAAGTTCACACACATCAACACACCATTTGTCGTCCAAAGGTCAGTTCATTCCTCAACAACAGGAACAAAACATATATCTGAGTTTCCTTATATTTCTTTAGTTATCACTATTTTAAAAGCAGGTCAGCAGTGAAAGAGGAAACTAACCAAGCTTTCAGAACTACAGTGGAGTCATTTTCCACTTAATCTGACCTCTTTTCTCACAGTAATAACTCAAAAAAATATTTAAGAGTTCAAACAAGCCCTTGGTTTGTTTTAAAGGGCATATTCTGTTTTTGAAACCAACATCAGTCTGACTAACTCCTAAAGCTTTCTACAGTAACAATATTCAGAAAAATGTGTAGAATTGTATATCCATAGCATTAACGCTAGACTTTCCTGGCTATTGTAAGAACACAATTTTAAATTACACTGCATGTCTGAAATCAGAATTAGTTGACTTGAGAACTGAAAGGCCCAATACACTCAGAAGCTTTTTTTTTTTTAAACAAAAAAGAAAAGCAGATGCTTTGATTGTGATATGAAGCAAGCTGTCACATGAGATTTTTGGCTTCTATCTGGGTTAAAAATAAAAATAACCTCACTCAGTGTCTTTTAGGAACAGATGCACTCTTACAAGGATGGCTTTTTCCAATGGATCCATTTATCCCTACTGAGGACCTTCTGCACAAAGTTTACTTTATCTTTCAGTACCTTTTAAGAATACCTCAACACTTTTGGGACAATGAGTTTTGATTATTATCGTTAGAATTGGTTAGGAATTTTTTGACTTAACATTTTTTCATTGGAAAATACCAGTTTCTCAAAACTGAAACATTTCAGGTAAATGTATTGGTTTTGAAGGGAAGGTTTCTCGGGATGGAGTTTTTGGACTGACCAACCCACCCACTCCACTCCCAGTGTTTAATGAATTTACCTAGTATGTGGGAGACTCAGGTTCAAGTTTCTGCTCCACCTAATTCAGAGCCAGAATTAGGAGGTGGATCTCTTTTGTCCCATGGGAGGGCCCTAACCATTGGCTTAGTTTTGTTCCATGCTGGAACAGGACCAAATACCAAAACATCATTTTTTTCCCCATGAAACTGAATTCTTGTTTTTCAGTCAGCCCTAATTATAATATTCTTCTGATGAAACTAAAAAAATGATCGATAAACCAGTTCATTCCTTTGGCATGTCTGACTAGATACTCAGAAATACCTGGTTGCCAGCAACTTTAGATTTCAGTTTATTTAAACTGAATTTGATAATCTGAAATATAGAACACAGGTTTTCTTAAGGTCATTCTCAACATTACGTTGGAGGCATTGCTATGTATGTTCAGCTTTGTGGGCCCGATCCCTAAACTGCAGCCTTTAATGTTCTAAGCATATCATTAGTGTGAGCATCTTCCTTCTGCTTCATTATATTTCTAATTTTGTATTCCCTCATTAGTCCTTTCCCTCTGCAGTTTATGCTTAACGTAAGGGGGGGGGGGGGGTTAGTAATTTAGCTAAGTACCAGTCAGTGGTGCAAGTAAAATCCATTTCTCACCGATTGGGGCGGGGGGGGCACCAACTAAGGAGGAGTTCACATGATCTCCTCACGTGACCCTCCATGTGACTCCTCTCCGCCCCCAGCCTAGGGCCACCACACTCTCTCCATGATCTATCCCACGTTACCTGGGGGTGGGGCTCGGTTCTCCTGCTGCTGTGTCCGAGAGTTCGGGACCGCAGCGGGGAAAGGAGCTCCTCAGGCACAGCTCTACCGCCCCCGCCCTGCCCCCTGTCCTTCCGCGCAGCCGTGTCGCCGGCCTCGGTCCGTGCAGCAGCCAAGGCAGCGCTGAGGGTGGTACAACGGCTGGAGGAGCTGCCGGCGTTCTGCTCCTTTCCTTGCTGCGGTTCCCGGCAGAGCCCTATGGTTCAGGGATCTCCCGGGAACCGCAGCAGGGAAAAGAGCAGAACCCCCAGCCGCGCCCTTCCACGGAGCTGCATCTCCATCCGCCCTCTGTGGACCACAGCAGCCCCTGCGCCAGAGGACAGCCCTGCTGCTGTCCAGGTGGAGGGGCTCGGGGTGGTGCAGCCGCACCAAAGGAGCTGCCAGCTTGGGGCCACCGGCCTCTCCCGTGTCTTTCTGGTACACTGTACTGGCTATAAATATAAATAAATACAGTGTACCGTCGTGCCATACTTGCATTGCCTGTTCCAGTGCAATGTTGCTGATGAATCTCCGTAAAGGCACTGATTTTTAACTTACACACACACACACACACACACACACACACACAATCAGGGCGTGTGTGTAAAAGATCTGCTGAGTGGTGTTTATTTACCTCAAAAAGAAAGTTACCACTGTGTAGACAGTATTGGGGAAAAACAATGTAATTCATAAGGTGTGAAAGATTGAACAATCATTCTGAGAGGTTTTTTTTGTTTTTTTTTTTGGGGGGGGGGGGATTATGATAAGCAATACAATGGTTCAAAGAAGCGATATTGAAAATGTTCACCAACTCAATTAACACATTGGCACCAACCTGTGTGCAGATTTCACATCAGCATTAATGCTTCTTGCATTTGCTGGCTGCATCAAGAAATCCTGACTCGTGGCTTCCAACATTCAATGAGCTAACCCGCTGCAATATAGAACATTTGCATGATAAAATAAACTAATAATAAAAAAGAAACCAGATTAGATGTGGTCACATGGAATTGAATTGAAATCTGGTTTCCAATCCCCAAACCTACTACTGGGTATTTTAAGCAATGTAATAACTGCATGCAAAATGAAGGAAAAGGGAGAACAGAATGAAATTCTTGCTGAGGACCACTGCCCAAATAAGCAACATTCAAATAGAGAGGCTGAAAAATGGAATTTTCATCTCATGAAAAAAAAAAAATCTAGAATTTTGCTTTGTCCTGAATCGGAATGAAAAGATGATTTTTTTAAAAAAAGCCGAATAATCCCATTTTGAAAACAAGAAATGTTTAGAGTAGACCATGCCAAAACAAAACGTTCTGACCTTTTCTGATGCAGAGCAGGAATTCGACTACTGGCCATTTTAATTTTAATTCCACAAATGTCATTGCATGGAAGGGAGGGTAGAGGAAAGGTAGGAGTTGGGCTATGTCTCTGTCATCCAGAAATTAAAATAAAATGCTCCCCAGAATGGAGGAGCCAGATCCAACAACTGTTGAAGTCAATTGGATCCTTTTCACTGATTCCAGGGGCATTGGAACAAGTGTCAAAGCCTAGAATTGGTTCTTTTACTGAAAACGATAATAAAGACTATAAAATTGATTAAATTTGAAACTGACACAAAATATCAATTGTGATCACAATAACTTTCAAAATTACTGTCCTGCATTACAAAAATTTCACGCTGAATATTGGTGACCTCCACAAATTCCATTGTAATAGATTACAAGTTTCAAAAGATCAGCGGTTTTAAGCATAATTATAAAGCCTTTTCAACAGCATGAGTCAGGTTGGCAAGTGCCTTATTTAGGCAAACAAGTCACTGTAAACAGTAATAAAGGTATATATTCTTCTACAAAATGCTCATTTGTATGGTAGTCAATCTTTTACATATACATACACACTTCGTTTTATAGTATATTTTTATCTTAAAAATCTGGCCTCTGCCAGTTTAAGTAGCAGAGACACCACCAGAGCAGACTGTGGATATTTTTTTTTAGAAAAGAAAAAGATAACAGTGGTAGCCTCCGTGTCATGCATTCTTGGACACAGGCAGCAGTGCTTACAGCACAAAATGGCAAGTGAAAAGACTGCAACATGGAAAATGTAAAGGCTAGCATAGAATCAAGGGGTGCACATGGTGAACACAGAACAAAGGGATGAGCACTAATATGCAGTGTGTGCGCATCAAACATCAGAGCTGAAAAAAACCTACTCGTCTGTATCAAAGCCCATGCATGAATGTGTAATGCAGAACACTCATTTCATTTTGTCCACTTTACTGTTAAATGTAGCAACAGATGTGGCTTCTATCACCTCTTTTGAGAAAAATATTCTCTTGCCTAATATGGCTGACCTCATTTTTTTTTCCTAATATTCTCCTGTCTCAATTGCACTTTGTTATCAGCCTATCTTTGAATGCTTAGGAGAGTACATTATATGGGGGGAAATGCTACACACTACTTCCCTTCTATGAGGAGCAGAAGATGCTTGGAGTGCCTGAAATTATCATGATGCCTCAAATTAGAAATAACAAATATTCAAGCTGAGGAATTAGGCTAAAGTTTCTTTCCTGTTTATATGTTAGATATTCATTGGAGCAATAAAGGCAATGCTAGCTTAGCTAGTAAAATATAGGCAGTGGTGCTTTCTGCTGTGTTTAACAATTTGTCAGTTTTACTGCTAGCACACATGCAGTGCACTGTGGTCCTTGGTAGGCTAATCTTTCATCTAAGCTAATCCTTCAATTATTTCAGTGTCATGCAAGCACTGATATAAAAGTGCTGTTGATTTGAAATGAGGCCATAAAGTATAAAAACAAGTGTCTAGGAGTGCATAACACTCTCCAATTTTTCAGAGATGTAAATACAATGCAAACATCATCTAAGCAATGAAAGCATTTCAATGAAAAGTCATTTTTTTAAAGAGATATGTCCTTGTTATTTATCTTTGGCTAAGTATATACACACATATGTACATAGACTAATGTGTGTGTACATATATGTAAATATAAAGTTACTAAGTGTGTTTTATCCAGAATTTTTCTTTCTAGTATTTATCATCATTAAAACATCCATATTTTACAAAACAATTCTCCCCCATCCCTTTATTTATATGAGGTTTACCATAGGCTTGTCTATACTGTGGTCAGTGTAGCTGTTCCAGTACATGCCGGCCCCCACTCTAGACATGATACACCAGTCATTTGTACAAGTGTGGCTTACTGCAATTACAAACTATAGCAAGCATCAGTAAGCAAAACTAGAGGTTATCATCAGTGCAGCTAATGCAAAAATCCGCAGGGTAGACAAATCTTAAGGGCCAAATCCATATCCCATTGATTAGGTGAATGTTAGTCTACTATTAAGCATCTACATGAAGACCAGCCCTATATACATGCAGGAATATCAGGGTTTTAATTTGTTGCGAAAGCAGTTTCTATGAGCCCATCTTGCTGTTGATAGCCAAGTACGTTAAATTAACAACACTGATCCATATGGAGCCATCACCTCTGAGAATCATAGTTGCTATGGTTAGCAACCAAGCTTGAGCCATCACGTTTTAATGTGCACCTTTAATATTTTATGAAATAGAACTGTGACTGGTGCAATACAGATCACAAAGAGCCTTTGGATGGCAATGAGTTTTAATGCCTATCATTGTAGGATGGATTTGAGCTTCTGACCAGACAACAAAAGGCTACATATCCCATTACTGATTTGCTGAGCCATCTAGCTCTGAACTGAATACATGACGACAGAAGAGGTACATCTTCACACATCAAAAAGCTCTCAGATACTGACAAAGAGTATAGAAATTACCAAATTGGACCATTAGTCCATTTAACTTGTTATCCAGACTCTGCCAGTGGCTAGTATCTAATCCTTCAGAAAAAGGCAAATAAGCCCTTAATATATCTAGTGAGTTATGCAGTTCTGTATGTAGTCAGAAGATAAATCCCTCCTGACCCCTCTTAGTGTTATACGTAAAAGTTATTAATAATGGTAATAAAATTATCCAGTTCCCTATTAAATTAAGTCACAGATCTTCAATAGGTAATCTTTCCGTACTGTATTAAAGATTTAACCTCACACGTTAGCTGCCAGATCTCACTGTGTTCTGTAGAATTACTGCTGTCCTTTGTCAAGGTGATGCTTAATATAAACTGATAAGTAAAAATCTCATGGACAATTCAAGACTAGATACTGCCTTTGCCCCTAATCAAATAGCAGCAAACAACAAAAAAGTATCATTGTAGTTTCAGAGTGGTAGCTGTGTTAGTCTGTATCAGCAAAACCAACAAGGAATCCTTGTGGCACCTTAGAGACTAAGGCCACGTCTACACTACCCGCCGGATCGGCGGGTAATGATCGATCGATTTATTGCATCTAGTGTAGACGCGATAAATCGATCGCCGATTGCTCTGCTGTCGGCTTCGGAACTCCATCAGGGTGAGAAGCGGAAGCGGAGTCGATGGGGGAGCGGCGGCGGCTATCGATCTCACTCCACAAGGATGCGAAGTAAGTGATTCTAAGTCGATCTAAGATACACAACTTCAGCTATGAGAATAGCGTAGCTGAAGTAGACGTATCTTAGATCGTTTCCCCCCCCCCCCCCAGTATAGACCAGGTCTAAGAAATTTATTTGGGAATAAGCTTTTGTGGGCTAAGCCCCACTTCATCAGATGCATGGAGTGGAAAATACAGTAGGCAGGTATAAATACAAAGCACATGAAAAGATGGGAGTTGCCTTACCAAGTGGGGGGGTCAGTGCTAACGAGCCAATTCAATTAAGTTGGAAGTGGCCTGTTCTTAAAGGGTTGACAAGAAAGGGTGAATGCAAAGGAGGGAAAAATCACTTTTGTAGTGCTAATGAGGCCACTGCAATCAAGGCGGCCCATTTCAGAAGCTGCGAGTATCAGCAGATGGAAATTAGTTTTTGTAGTGACCCTTCCACTCCCAGTGTTTATTTAGGCCTAATTTGGTGGTGTCCAGTTTGCAAATTAATTCCAATTCTGCAGTTTCTCATTGGAGTCTGTTTTTGAAGGGTGTTTTTTTTTTTTTTGGAAAAAGTGGCACTTTTAAGTCTGTTATTGAGTGTCCAGGGAGATTGAAGTGTTCTTCATAAAAACTGGTTTTTGAATGTTATATTTCTTGATGTCTGATTTGTGTCCATTTATTCTTTTGCATAGAGTCTGTCTGGTTTGGCCAATGTACATGGCAGAGGGACATTGCTGGCACATGATGGCATATATCACATGGTAGATGTGCAGGTGAACGAGCCCCTGATGGTGAGGCTGATGTGGTTAGGTCCTATGATGGTGTCCCTTGAATAGATACGCAGACAGAGTTGGCAACAGGTTTTGTTGCCGGGATTGGTTCCTGGATTAGTGTTTTTGTTTTGTGGTGAGTAGTTGCTGGTGAATATTTGCTTCCGGTTCAGGGCCTGTCTGTAAGTGAGGACTGGCCTGTCGCCCAAGGCCTGTGAGAGTGAGGGATCGTTTTTCAGGATAGGTTATAGATCCTTGATGATGCGCTGGAGAGGTTTTAGTTGGGGGCTGTAGGTGATCGCTAGTGGCATTCTGTTACTTTCTTTGTTGGTCCTGTCCTGTAGTAGGTGACTTCTGGGTACTCTTCTGGCTCGGTCAAGCTGACTCGTCACTTCACCAGGTGGGTACTGTAGTTTTAAGAATGCTTGATAGAGATCCTGTAGATATTTGTCTCTGTCTGAGGGATTGGAGCAAATGCGGTTGTATCTTAGAGCTTGGCTGCAGACAATGGATCGTGTGATGTGGTCTGGATGAAAGTTGGAGGCATGTAGGTAAGTATTGCAGTCAGTAGGTTTCTGGTATAGGGTGCTGTTTATGTGACCATCGCTTATTTTCACTGTAGTGTCCAGGAAGTGGATCTCTTGTGTGGACTGGTCCAGGCTGAGGTTGATGGTGGAGTGGAAATTGTTGAAATCCTGGTGGAATTCCTCAAGGGCCTCCTTCCCATAGGTCCAGACGATGAAGATGTCATCAATGTAGTGCAAGTGGAGTAGGGATGTTACAGGACGAGAGCTGAGGAAGCGTTGTTCTAAGTCAGCCATAAAAATGTTGGCATGCTGTGGGGCCATGTGGATACCCATAGCAGTCCCACTGACTTGAAGGTATAAATTGTCTCCAAATCTGAAATAGTTGTGGGTGAGGACAAAGTCTTCATTATCTGGACCCATGGGAAGGAGGCCCTTGAGGAATTCCACCAGGATTTCAACAATTTCCACCCCACCATCAACCTCAGCCTGGACCTTCTGACTGCTATACTTACCTACATGCCTCCAGTCCACATCACACAATCCATTGTCTATGGCCAAGCTCATTAGCACTGACACCCTCCCCCCCCACTTGGTAAGGCAACTTCCATCTTTTCATGTGCTCTGTATTTATACCTGCCTACTGTATTTTCTACTCCATGCATCTGATGAAGTGGGTTTTAGCCCACGAAAGCTTATTCCCAAATAAATTTCTCTAAGGTGCCACAAGGACTCCTCACTGTTATCATTGTAGTGTAAGCTCTCAGCGCCTTTCTCAGAGACAGTATAAAACTCATTAAGGATTCATTGCTTGACTAGATTGAGTTTGTGCTTCAAACATTAAATTGGCCTCAAAGTAATCTGGATAAGTTTACAGAAAGCACGTATGAGATCTGACCTGCAGAAAACAGAACTTACATCATTAGGCAGATCACCTATATAAATTCATCTTAGCGTACATCTACACTGCAAATGAAGGTCTGATTGTACTGTGGGTAGATATACCAAGGCTAGTTTTAGTCTAGCTACCCTGGGTAACAATAGTAGTAGACTTGGCAGTATGATTTCAACACAGGCTAGTTGACCCAGTACAAGGCTGCCAGGGACCCTGGGTACATTTTCAGGTTGCTAGCCTGTGTTCAAGTCTGTGCCATGAAGTCTTTATTACTTTTGTTACCACTGCTAATTAGATTAAAGCTAGCACAGGTATTTCTATCCATGCTACAATCACACCTTCATTTGTGGTTTAGGCATACCTTTGGGTTTGGTGCACTTTGAAGCAAGCATTTCCACCTCAATCAATCAATCCCAGTATATGGACATGAAAGTAGGAAACAACAAGATCACATGGACTCTCTTACGTTCAAGTGTGGTTATTCGGAACACTATACCAATGTTGACATAGTTCATCCTTAGTCATATGTGCAGGATCAAAGAAATTTCTCAGCTCAAAGTTAGGTTTAACTTCGGAAATATTTATAAAGTCATTCCTCCCCCTCCTCTTCCCCCAGGTTGGCGTATGTTCAATTCTAGTGAAGTAGTAACTGTTTTCCATGGGTCCTATAAAGACTGTTGTTGTAATTAAGTTATTACTGCCTTTATGGACATGTTTGTGGTAGGTATCACAAGACTGTTGTTCTGATTAAGTCACAATGGTGCAGAACTCGTCTTGAAAAACATGCACAGGATTCCTTGTCATTATATCCACAATTCCCTGTAAATCTGTCCAATTGCCTTCAGCTTAACAACTTTAAAGAATAATAAAAAACTTTGTCCACTTACTGGGTGCTATACTTATTTTCCTTACAAAGCACCAAAACATATTTGCTTGGTGGGGGAGGGCGGGGGAAGAAAACTAAGATGTTGGCATACAGATTCTGAGCTTTTATATCTCTGGAGTTCTGATTAGCTGTTTAGCAATTATCCTCCTGTCCTCCAGGCTTGTCTTTACAAATCGGAACTGGAATTTATGCTCTCAGCAAATAACTGAGTGTCATTTTGAAAGTCTCATGATGCGTAAGAGAAAACATGTTGAGTACAGACATTTGTTGTGATCTGCCTTTCTAGAAAGATAATACCAGGATAAAACTGTTTGTGACTAATAAATAATAACCATAATAAACCATTTTTCTTGGTTAGAGGATTCTGCCTTCAGAACCACATCCTATGGCTAAGGAAATAGAGGCCATTTCAATTAGTTGAATGTAAATATAACTGTAATGTTATTTTAACTTTGTCGTCTTTAGTCTACAAAGTTTGAAGAGACAGGAAAGATACTCAAGGAAATGAGACTCCTCCTCAGGCTGTTTCTCATCTCTATATATGGCCACACTGCATATTACTTGCTTAGCAAGAATCCTGTGCCTGGCTAAGCATAAAATCCAAAATAACCTTATTCTGCCATTCAGTAGTATGGTTCCAATAAGCAAGTAGGCAAAGCACATTTAGCAGTCAATGCAAGTTTGGATTGACCTCCTATTCAATGCTCTGATTTCAAAATCCATCAACATCCTCACATATTGGAAGCTGTAATATAACTTAAAAAAACCCCACCCACCCAAAGCAATAATTAACAAGAGGGAGGTGGCTTCCAGTCTGCTTCAGATACTTTTCTATGCAATTCTGACTTTATTTTTTCTTAGTCTGGAGCATTTCTAATGTTCCCTGTGGAAACCATTTATCAGTTTAATGAACAAATTCAAGGAAGACTAACCATAGGGGTGGAGGAGGGATGATATGATTCCTTTGTTGCTCACATAGTATAACTATCCAGCTTTCAGTAAATCTGACACCAAACATTACATTCACTGAAATGAAAATCTCATTTTGAACTGTGCTTTCCCATACATACCAAACAGCCTGTGAAATGCCTTAGATTTTTATGTCCAAATCCATTAAACATACTGCAGAATAAAGGAAAGCAAACGCATGGTTGAATATATGCTCACAGAAAGCTTCCATACTTTGTTAACTTCATAGCTGAATTGATCTGCGGGGTGCAAAGCACTGAGCATACTAAATGGCATGGCGTTGCATAAGTAGAAATGGAATTGCATACCAAATGAAACAGAAATGTTTGGAAGTACTTTAGCATGCAAGTTATTTTGTGTGACTCCTGTACATCTAAGCACACGGATGTTAAGCTAGTTAGTCATTACTGCTCATAGGAAGTCATTCTGTATTTAAAGGAACAGTGTTTCAGTATTGACAGTAGATTAGCAGTTCTCTCACTAGGCTGTGTTTTGTAATTACATGATTGTCTACACATGTATAGCCAGGCACATGTGCACTGTATCATGAAACAACTTCATTTAAATATTGCACTCATATAACAATTTGTAATATGCTAACATGCCTCAACTGCAAGCCCTGAATAAGCTTAATATGCTCTCTTCTGATAAAGCACTAAGCACAACTATCTAAAGTCAGCAGGAGGAGGTTAATGGCAGTGAACTAGAATAAAACTAAATGTCACTACATTTTACTTTTCTATAAAACCTTCTAAATAGATAAGACATGTTCAGAAAGCTGTAAAATGTGCCCTTTGCTTACAAGAAAAAGGTCAGTTCTGTGCTAACAAATTGTAATAGGTTAGTCATAGATAATCATAGCATCAACTGAGATATAGTACCTTACACATACTTTAAATATAGTTACAACTACTTGTGACAGACCCAGATCAGTGGGGTACAGGAGTCTGGTAGAAGGCAGTTATACTGGCCACTGGATGAATACTTTTCTGTTTCCTGAGTGACCAGAGCAAGGGCTGCACTAGAGCTATCAGGAACCTGCTAGAACCAATTAAGACAGGCAAGCTAATTAAGACACCTGAAGCCAATTAAGAACATACTAGAATCAGGTTTCAGAGTAGCAGCTGTGTTAGTCTGTATTCACAAAAAGAAAAGGAGTACTTGTGGCACCTTAGAGACTAACCAATTTGTTTGAGCATAAGCTTTCATGAGCTACAGCTTCACTTCACATGCATTCGATGAAGTGAGCTATAGCTCACGAAAGCTTATGCTCAAATAAATTTGTTAGTCTCTAAGGCACCACAGATACTAGAATCAGTTATGGCAGGCAGACTAATCAGGACACCTGGTTTAAAAAAGACCTCCCATCAGTTAGTGGAGGGTGTGCAAGAAGCAGGGAGTGAGAAGGCGTGATGCTGGAGGACTGAGGAGTACAAGCGTAATCAGGCTTCAGGAGGAAGATCCTGCAGTGAGGATAAAGAAGGTGCTGGAGGGAAGCAGCCCAGGGAGTTATAGTTGTCACACAGCTGATACAGGAGATGTAGACAGCTGCTATCCACAGGGCCCTGGGCTGGAACCTGGTGTAGAGGGTGGGCCCCCTTAACTCCTGATTGGGCACAGGAGGAGTTGACCTGGTCTGTGAGCAACACCAAAGGGAAGGTGTAATTGGGAAAGGGATCTGGCCTGTCCCCAACCACTAGGTGGAACAACAGAGACTGTTGTCCATTTCCCCCATGCTGGCCAGTGATGAGGTTAGCTGAGTGAACGGCAAGCTTGAGCCTCTAGCAGAAGAGGCCAAACTAAGGGCTGCATTGAACCTCCGAGGTGAGCAAATCTGCCAAAAAGCACAGGACCCATCAAGGCAGAGGAGGAACTTTGTCACATACTTTAGTCATAGAGAGATCCTGTTTTGCATGACACTGAGTACTTTGCATATTAAAACCATATGAATCAAGAAAATGAAAATTTGAAAAATTTCATCTATGTAGTACAAAGGAACCTGTCCAATTAATCACCCGTAAGGCTGCCTCTGGCATAAGAGGCAGACTCAACAAGTGTCCAGACACACACACTACAATCCTACTCAAAGCACATAAGAACACCACATCTACTCAGCAACCTGTTTTTGTCAGTCTTTTGCATGGTCAATTAAAAGAGGTTTCAATACCTGTTTGGGTACTACCTGGATATAAAAGATCAAGTTAACAAATATACTTCATTCTGGATAATCTCCAGAGTATAAATTTGTCTAGACACATACAGTGTGGATGGAAATAGGATAACACTCCACTTGATCAAAAATAAGTAACATACCTAAAATATGTTGCAAAAATACAGCAACACAAACTCATGTCCCCGGGATGTTCTATCACACTCGAGAGAAATCAACATCTCAAGCAGGCAAGAGACACTGCATTGACATAATTCTTATACTAATGTCATACAAGACTTTTGTTGTATATCCATTAGGGCTAGAATAATTTACATTAACAGTTTCCATCGTTGTGATCCTACCTGTTTTTATTCAAGTAGCTTCTATCAAATAAATAAAGCCAAGTATGCTTACTAGCAATACCTTTGGAGGACATGTTAATACACCTTCCACTTGCAATTACTTGCTTATACTTCTTTTGAGTGGGGGATTTTAATATGAGCTATCTGGTAGCTAATTGTTTAATTACAAACAATTAAGACAATATGCTGCAATTAAAAAAGCATGTGTGACAGGGTGCGGTCCTGCACCTGTCTACACAGACAATTCAGAGACCTTCAGTTGTTAAACACCACCATGTAGTTTATTTGCATTGCCCTTCCCACCACCTTACTGATCCATACACCACATCATTTGCGGCATCTGTTTCGCCTCAGCCCTCTACCAAGGCAAGAAAAGAGATTTCTCTTCCTAGAGATCCTTCTTGATTCTGGCTGTCCTAGACTGCCTTTCCCCCCAGCACTGCCTCTCTCTACCCTTTGCGTTAATGGGTAATTAGCTCTTTAATCTTCCCCAGCCCATTCTAATCTGCTAATTAGGCAGTCAGGTTCATGGGGAGGAGGGAGAAAGGGAGGAGTTAATTAGTGTTTAAGTGATCAGTGCTGTCTCAACTGTTGAATCCCAGCACTTTGTCACAGCCTGTGACAGCAAAGACCACAACAAAAAAAAATCTATTCCTCCATCTATTTTGGTCTTTGCTTTCAGGGGGGTGGCAAACCCTTTTGCCTAAATAAGAGCCAAAGAAGATAGCACTACCTGTGTTGTCCCTGCTCTGTGGTAAGAGGATTCCAGCCTCTTGGGATGAAATCCTGGCTCCCCTAAGGTCAATGGCAAAACTTCACCCCAAGACTGTAAATTTGGCACTTTCCACTAATGTTAATATTCATTTAAGCCTTTTAATATACTGATCATAGGGACTGCTAACGAGCATTTCATAACAGTTTATCACAATGAGGCACCACATAATACAGTCATCAGTGACAGGATAATCATGTTACCCACATTACAATACTCAATCACTGGCCCCAGCATTAATTGCGATGTTTACATGCTACTGAGTTTAAAAGTCACCAATTTGGAAACTACCACAAGGATGATGCATGTTAATGCAATATTAACACTGTTTTGTTGAGGGCCATATAGCTATACTGTACTATCTAACAGATAATCACACTAACACTTACAAGATAGGCTATAATCAGGGAGCAGAGATGTGATTACTATCAAAGAACTCCCCCTCTCCATTCAAATTGAAACACTTACCTTTGAACTGTCTTTTTGAAATGGCATTTCTTATTGTAGCTCTTATGTTGCAAGTCTGTTAGGGCAGCAGCTTGAGCTGCCTGGCAATCTGTGCTTAGCATACCTAGCACTCCTATGAGGTAACAGCCGTAGCTCTTTTCATTTATAGCATAATCATTTTAAAAAAAGATGATATGAACAAGCTAAAGTAGTTATTGGCTCTTGTGTTCCTTTTTTTAAACTCCACTTTTATGTCCTTTCAGTCAAAGCACATTTTGGGTATAAAGAATAGATTGTTTTTTTATCTGTACAATTTCATTTTACATAATATATTCAGCTGACATCTACACATCACCACGAGTAATGATAGAAAGATGTTCTGTAATGTTCAGTAGTTCTGTAATGAATTGTATATTTCATGAATCATAGAAAATACAGTTCCTATAAGCAGTTATAAAATGCAGGTGCTAAAGTAGTAAAATGCAATAACATGGAGGCTATCATTTTCTATTTCATTGTTGGATTAGTTAAGGAGCCAGAGAAAGGAAGAAATAATAATGTACATACAATACATTTTTTTCTGATTTTCAGGGCATCTTTATCTTATTGTAGCCGTTTGTAATTATGCATGGAAAATTACTCAACTGCAGCAACAAAATTGTTCACCTTCTGCAGAGTCATGACCAAAATCAAACCATAGCTTTTTTTAACAATGGCAATTTTAACAAAAAAAAATTTAATATTAATGGTTTAAGTTCACATTTTTTAAAAGTTAAGCACGTAGTCCTAATCTCTTAGGTTTCTCTATAGTTGATCTAACCTCAGAACGTTCAGAGCTTAGATACTTTTACAACATGTCTGAAAGCTTCCTTCTACCGAGAATCATCCTCTGCTTTTTCAAATTCCTAATTTCCCTGACCTCATAACTCCAGTTCTATATTATCCATAACATCAATCTTTCACATTGTAAAAAAAAACAAACACACACACACACACACAGTCTACCTTCTGATCCAAATTGTATTATTGCCCAGAGGCAAATTTGAATTTTTTATGAGAAATATTGTCATTCAGCCAACAAAGTTGTGGTAAAATGACATTTTTCCATTGTGAAAACTGCCTTTCGTTCTAACAAAAACAAAAAAATGTATAAAGAATAGGTGGCTATTCTATAATAATCTGAGGGTCATGGCACATAGCCCATTCATACCACGGAAATTTTCCTTCATAATCATTGCTGCAACTCTTTCAGGCCTTTCTGTGTTAAATATAGGCCTTGTCCACACCTGGTGGTGGCATGGAGGTTATGTGTAGACAAGCAGGCTGTGCTCACAGTCTCCTGTGTAGCTCCATGCAGCAGTGGAATGCTCAGGCAGGGAAGAGGAAGCTAGGAAAGGCTCTGGCAGCCTGTGCTGTTGGAGCCTTTCCCTGCCAGATGGAGCTGCTCGAGTCTTCCCCTCGCCAGAGTCTTTTCTCATGGTGGAAAGTCTTTCCTCCAGCACCTTTCCACATCAGGGAAAAGCTTTAGCTGCAGTGTGGTGCTGGGGCCTTTCCCTGTGGCCTCTCCCCTGCCAGAGCCTTTTCTCACAGCCAAGTTCTTTCCTTACAGTGGGGAAAGCCTCTGGCAGCAGGAAACAACACTGCTAAAAGTACCAGTGTGGATGGGGGATGCACTGCTTGGGCGAGTATAGAGCTCTACATACTCTAAGGTGTTGGTGTCTTTACCCTACTCACTTAAGCAATGTCTCACCCTCTACACTGCTCTTTATGCTCATGGTAAGGGGACATGCAGTTTATGTACTTCGCACACCATCATAATCAATCTGCAGTGGAGACCTGCCCTGAATCAGTATATAGTTATATTCATGATGTACAGAATTATATTTATCTGGCTAATCTGTACTAGCAAATGTAATCTTTGCAGACTCCTCCATCTTCAGTAGCGTTATTTGATAGCTGATAGCTTTGATTAGGAATCTTTGGAAAGGTACACCGGGGAAGATCATCAGTGGGGCAGCCATTAGATGGCAACAGGCAGCCTGTCTGATTTTTCTCCCCCAACTGCTGTTGGGGCTAGAGTGAAGGCCAGTCGAACCCACTGGTGGTGGGCTTGACGGGCGTTTTATTTACTCCCTCCCCCTTTTTACTGAAGTGTTTTAATACTTTTCCCCATCGGCTGCCTTCATTGTCTTTGTGTGTGCAATATTATATAGATTGTCCTGCTTCTGCTGGAAGGCATTCTGTTCTCTCCTCTCTTGCTCTCTACCCATCACTGGCTGGTTTGTATTCTCCAATGGCAAGAAGACTAGTATAATTTAGATGTAAGAATCTTTAAAGGTGCTATGCCTCCTGCATTTTGCTCTGGGCTGTAGTTGACTGCCTATCTATAGTTCAGAAGGAATTTTTCTGTAGCATGGACGGTGTTTTAGAGGGTTTTTGATTTCCCTTGAGCACCCCATACTGTGTCAGCTGGCCTGTCAATCAAAATGGTTAGGGGTTAACTTGTGGAAGACCCAGTAGAGTACGTATTAATCATTCCATTTTGTCAAACATGTCAAGAAAATGGTGGGAAAAAGGTTCAGTTTTGGAACTAAAATGTCTCACAATCATTTTTGCAAAACTATTTTCCTTTTTCCAAAAAGCTGTAATGAACAGGTTGTGATTTCAATGAATGTTAATTTGCTCTTGATAAAATAGCTTGTATGATTAAGTTTTAGCCAATGGCTTGGTTGCAAACTGATTCCTGTGGGTAATTACCTCTTATGACTTGGCACGTTAGCCACATGTTGTTTATATTGCTTGACTGTGTGATCTCACTTTAACAAAGATGCTGACTCTAAGCTCTTTGGGACAAGGAGCATCTTTTTGTTCTGTGTTTTTACAACACCTAGCACAACGGGGATCCTGGTCCATGTCTGGGGATCTTGGGCATTATAACAGTACAACAATACATGTCTGCTTAGGAGTTGTCCCATTGACTGTTTTCAAGTTACCTCCAAACCTTCATAATCTGACAAATTTAAGTTGCAAGAAAACTGCTTTTTTTTTTTTTTTTTTTTTTTTTTAACAATGGTTTTCTGGAGTGAACTCTCATCACTATTTGAGCTCGTATTCATGACATACTCTTTCAGATGCAATCCTATAGATAAAAATAAAACAATTTGTTTTCCCTGAGTGTTCAGAAGCAAATAAAAAGTTTTGAATACCAAAAGCTAATTTTAGGTTTCAGAGTAGCAGCCGTGTTAGTCTGTATCCGCAAAAAGAAAAGGAGTACTTGTGGCACCTTAGAGACTAACTATACCACAAGTATTTTTTGTCATATTCAGCTGGACTCATGCCTAAGTGGATATCAAAATCCGGGGCCTTCTAGCCAGAGAAGCATGATTTCATCCTTTCTAGAATAATGGATTTCTTACAATTCTAGTGTCTAACCATTTGTTCAATGTTAAGACAGTGCAAGTGAAAAAAGAAAAACACTTAAGTCTCACATGTGAGCTTAGATTTTTCAAAGGAGTATGCAGCTATGATACACTCATACCACTTAGCAAAATTCTGCAATTTGAAAAAGGGTGAGCACACAGCATTATTGAAAGATTAGAGATAAAACAAATATTCCTAACCTTTCCCTGAACAGGTGCATGATACGTGACCAAAGGACATAACTTGATGGAGCACATCCTCCCCTACACCCACCTCACCTCCAATAAAACCTACACATTTCCTCGAACAGGCACATTACCTACATGCAGTTTCTGGAACTGACTTGACAATACTGCAAGATGTTAAATTAGGTGTAAAAGAATGATCACTACACTTCTGTCCAGTGGAAATATTTCAAGGAGTAACAGAAGTGTGGCCTGCCACCACCTTGTATACTTGAGTCTGGCAAGGATCAATGTACTGAATACTGTGTGCTATTAACAGGCCTGTTAAAATGTACCTCATGTTTACTACAATGAGCAGTCTTAAATTCTGTATCCTCACCTCATAGCAACTCCAGGATGTACAAAATTAGCTCACTATCCAGCTCTGCTTGCCTTATTATGACACTAACAAAAATAATACATCATGCATGAAGGCAGTGGTTCCCAAACTTGTTCCGCCGCTTGTGCAGGGAAAGCCCCTGGCGGGCCGGGCCGGTTTGTTTACCTGCCGCGTCCACAGGTTCGGCCGATCGCGGCTCCCACTGGCTGTGGTTCGCTGCTTCAGGCCAATGGGAGCTGCTGGAAGCGGTGGCCAGTATGTCCCTCAGCAGCTTCTAGCAGCTTCTAGCAGCTCCCTTTGGCCTTAAGCAGCGAACCGCGGCCAGTGGGAGCTGCGATCAGCCGAACCTGTGGACGCGGCAGGTAAACAAACTGGCCCGGCCCGCCAGGGGCTTTCCCTGCACAAGCGGTGGAACAAGTTTGGGAACCGCTGCATTAAGGTATCAAATTGTTAAATACCTTCTTAGCAAATCTGTCCAAATATTAGCATTTTCATTTTACAAGGTCCTTTTGACAAAGTCTGCTTTGGCCTGAAGCACCAGGGCCTGAAGCACCAGGGCCATTGCACTTTCATTGCAATACAATCACTTAAATTGAAATATGTTGCAGTCTTTCTAATTAAAAAACTTGAGAACTTGAAGCCATAAAGGTATTTAACTGATTTTTTCCAAACAAAATTTATTCTTTAGACTGTTGAATATGGACTTCTCACAATAACTGAAAGGGCAGTTTAGTCTGTGCAGGGTACAGTTTTAAATAGGTTGATCGCAGATAGTGAAAATAGAGGGTCTGCTAGTGTTGGGTTGTGGGGGTGTTGCTTCTCTTCTGCACCATTGTTTTGCTGTTGTCGAAAAGCAGTCATTATTGCTGCTTCGCTGAATAGACTACATAGACGAGAACACATGATCAGCTCTTGAGTTACATGTGTATTTTATGATTTTCAAGAGGAAACCATTTTTTTAAACTTATTGTTTATGCAGTTGTCACTAAGATTATTTACCAGGATGAATCATTAGGAAATCAGACCACACAAAAAGAAAGGGGCACAAAATTTGGAGGTCTGAATTTATAGGATTTAATGAACCTGCATGTGCATATATTTTTGGTTGATGTAGATTTGCACCATGACTTTTTAATCTAATTATATCTTGAACCTCATCACAAATCATTGTTTTACCCAGATTCCAGCCAAAACTATTCCATGTGTTTGCATTTTGCTACGCAAGTTTCAAGGGCTTCCAATAAGTATATTCTAAAGAAGTATATTAGTCCCACTTTAGTAGGGTGACCAGATGTCCCAATTTTATAGGGACAGTCCCAATTTTTAAATCTTTTTCTTCTATAGTCTCCTATAACCCTCCAGCCCCATCCTGATTTTTCACATTTGCTGTCTGGTCACCCTACACTTCAGTTAAAATAGAGTCTTGTCTGCAGTGTACATAATAATATTGTTGTTAATATGTGCTAGTAAGGAAAGTCAGTGAAGCTTCACTGATGCTTGAATATCTATAGAGCATTTGGTCTCAGAACAGTACCAGTACTAATGACAGTCAACATAGAGTTAAGAATTTACAGCTCAAGATTCTTCTGTGTATCATACTTCTTTTTTGAAGCAATTTGTTCAAGAGATAGAGGAGTGGAAGGAGTAGAGATGTGTCAAATTGTTCAGCAATAATTTGAAAACTGGTGGAACCAACAAGTTCATTGTTCTACTTACAAGGGTAGTTGGATGTGTACCTCACATTAACAAACAACAATTTGGACAGCAACTATTTGCCAGTCAAAGTTTCGAATCAAGAGGTAGCATCAACACCCACCAAAAAATAAGCAAATTAAACATAGCAGATAAAGCAGTTTTCAAAGTGGAGCTCAACAGGGGTTTCTGCAAATATTCAGGTACCCATTTGCACCTACACATGGATAGTTAAGTTATTACCACCTGATATGCCTTTCGAACCTAGGGATTTGCAGACTCTTATTGCATCTATCCTGGTTGAGACTTTGGCCTAAAATCTCTGCCCCTAAGTGTTCAATATGATTATTGATCGCTGCCATTAAAAATTTAGAATCTGCCAAAACTTACCACACACTGGTAACTAATGCAACAGAAAAAATATTAACACACACTACAATTTAGTAACTGCTGGCCAATGTTGATTTTTCAAAGGAATGCCCAAAATGTTACATTTCAGCTTTACAAATATGTGCTTTTTCCAATACAATGACTGTTTGCTTCCAAATAAAGCAAAACAGTCAATTAAGAACTATGAGCACATTGAGCCCTTGTAGGATTTACCATGTTGCAGAATGTTTAGGAGCTTGTCAATAACATTATTACAAGAGCTCAGAAAGTGCTTTTTCAAGAGCAGCTATTTTTTAAATGAACACTAAATATTACCATAATTAGTGTAATCTTTTATGCTGTATTAGGTTCAAACTCCCTCCATTCATATGATAAGGCATGTTACAAGACATTTTAATGCTTGGAGATTAGTGGTTTTAATTGTATTGTTAAGTACTCAGACTTGTATTTAAAGTTTATCTCAAGATTTTTAAGCTTGATAAACTCAATTTTCCAAATATATTTTATTGAACTCCTTGCTGGAGCAGCCCCTAAGACCAAACAAGGAGCTGGGCTCTAGTGAATGTAATTTATGTCAATATTTGAGGGAAAATTAGTTCCAATGATTTGCAAGTTAAGAAAGACTGTTTGAACAGCCTTTTTCTTTGGAATGACAAACTATTTTTCTTTCTTCAAACCTAATGTATTGGGTGCTCTTATTTGGCCTCCTGAACATTCAATCTCCATGCTTCAGAAAGATTATTTTGTAAGTTTTAGTTGCACAATATGGATTAGTTCAAAACTAAGCTGATTTTATTTGAAAAACAAAATCATTTAAAATCACTGAAAAACAACAAATGTTGAGTAAAATGAACAGGACTACAAACAGTAAAGCTTCCCCCATTCCAACTTTAACCCCATTTTAAGTATACCCTAGAGTGAATGATGTATATATAACTCAATGCAATGGAAATAATCTTGCAAATAAGGGCATGAAACGGAGGGAAGCGTTAAGATAGATGCTTAAATATCTTTGTAAATGGGGATCGTCCACCCCATTTCCCTGGAATCACTGTATAAAGGCTTCAGTGCCAATGAAATAGGAAACGCTTTAACTGAAATCATTGACTGTCATTACGATAAGGGTTTCTCATTGGAATAAAATAGGATTCTGTCTGTGCCCATATGATTGCAGCAATGCTATTACACAGTTGTCTCAGGAAAATTGCTGAACATTTATACAGTTGTCATGATCTCCATATAAATGTATGAAGTACTGCTGACACCACTATGCAACTCCTATCTTAATCTGAGATGTCTGAATCTGTATATCTGACTCTGGATATATTTGAATTTAGTGCATTAACCATTTCCTTTGAAGACATTAATGTCTGATGATCAAAACATATTTACTTCTAACCAATAATCCCTGGATCACTGACCTGAGACACTGATACAGCTTTTCCAGAGCCATCATCGTGCATCATGTAGTTGTGAATTTCAGCAATAAGAAGCGATGGTAGGAATAGCCCAAAAGGAGAAGTAGAATCAGTTTCATTTGTCTCTACCTTGCTCTCTCTACCCAAACACTCAAATGCTTTCACCATTTCATTTTACTTTTGTACACAGTTAATCAAAATGGAGTAGCTAGAAATGTGAAATTCTGCTACCCAAAAGGTAGTGGGTATGTGGCATACAACTGGACTCATTTATTCTCAGAAATACTGGGATGTTAAATTGCTGTGATGTAAGACATATTAAACCTATAAGTTAATGCCACTCCTGCTTCATTAATGAGACACTGAGGTTAAATATTACCTAGAAAAGTTACTCTCCACCTTGACTTGAGGGAAGAATTCCACTGTACTTACTGGAGAAATGAAATCAATATTTTTTCCTATCCACAGCTCTCTCCTTTACCCTTGCCTGTCCACATAGAACTCTGTAATTTGTTGCAAATATCTGAGATCTTCCTTGATGGTAAACTAGAGTTGGTCTTTCACAGAGCAAAAGCCATTGCCCACACTCCAATGCCATCACTTAAATACCACATGAGAATGATGGAGAACTGTTTATAACTCCTCATATGCAGCGAAAGTGTTGCACAGCATACAGAGTAAAGGAGGCTTCTGTTATATTGTAGTAGATATTTGCTGTGCTGCACATTACTCCTATTTTAAAACAAAGTTTAAAAGTCTATTCAATAATTAAATTAATATACAATAATTGTTTCTTCAGTCATCACCCATTTCATTTAAACATTCAGTCTCTCTATAGCGGTTTAATACTTAGAATACAAACAAAATTTAATAACTTTCCCTTAAACAGTTTCAGATATTTAACATAAACAGTCATCAATATGATGATTGGCAAACCGTATGTTCCTTTATTCTTTTAAAACATTTAAAAAGCAGCAGAATAGGAAAGTCAAATGACATGCAAATGTACCAAAGCTAATGGCATTCTGATACCTTAATTATTTACATGTTATGTTAATGTTACTTTAAAGTTTTCATCTCTTAATTTCCTAAAAAGAAAAGGAGTACTTGTGGCACCTTAGAGACTAACCAATTTATTTGAGCATGAGCTTTCGTGAGCTACAGCTCACTTCATCAGATGTTTACCGTGGAAACTGCAGCAGACTTTATATACACACAGAGAATATGAAACAATACCTCCTCCCACCCCACTGTCCTGCTGGTAATAGCTTATCTAAAATGATCAACAGGTGGGCCATTTCCAGCACAAATCCAGGTTTTCTCACCCTCCACGCCCCCACACAAATTCACTCTCCTACTGGTGCTAGCCCATCCAAAGTGACAACTCTTTACATAATCAAGTTGGGCTATTTCCTGCATAGATCAAGGTTTTCTCACATCCCCCCCACCCCCATACACACACAAACTCACTCTCCTGCTGGTAATAGCTCATCTAAACTGACCACTCTCCAAGTTTAAATCCAAGTTAAACCAGAACATCTGGGGGGGGGGTAGGAAAAAACAAGAGGAAACAGGCTACCTTGCATAATGACTTAGCCACTCCCAGTCTCTATTTAAGCCTAAATTAATAGTATCCAATTTGCAAATGAATTCCAATTCAGCAGTTTCTCGCTGGAGTCTGGATTTGAAGTTTTTTTGTTTTAAGATAGCGACCTTCATGTCTGTGATTGCGTGACCAGAGAGATTGAAGTGTTCTCCGACTGGTTTATGAATGTTATAATTCTTGACATCTGATTTGTGTCCATTTATTCTTTTATGTAGAGACTGTCCAGTTTGACCAATGTACATGGCAGAAGGGCATTGCTGGCACATGATGGCATATATCACATTGGTGGATGTGCAGGTGAACGAGCCTCTGATAGTGTGGCTGATGTTATTAGGCCCTGTGATGGTGTCCCCTGAATAGATATGTGGGCACAATTGGCAACGGGCTTTGTTGCAAGGATAAGTTCCTGGGTTAGTGGTTCTGTTGTGTGGTATGTGGTTGTTGGTGAGTATTTGCTTCAGGTTGCGGGGCTGTCTGTAGGCAAGGACTGGCCTGTCTCCCAAGACTTGTGAGAGTGTTGGGTCATCCTTTAGGATAGGTTGTAGATCCTTAATAATGCGTTGGAGGGGTTTTAGTTGGGGGCTGAAGGTGACCGCTAGTGGCGTTCTGTTATTGGTTAGTCTCTAAGGTGCCACAAGTACTCCTTTTCTTTTTGCGAATACAGACTAACACGGCTGTTCCTCTGAAACCTCTTAATTTCCTGTTACTATTCAAGAGTAGAAAAAATTTAAAAAAGCAAACAAACAAACAAAAAACCCAGAGCTGTGAAAGTACAGAAGCTTGCAGGTTTTGCCAGTAGAGCTGAGAAATAACAATCCAGGAGAATTAAAATACAGGGGTCTCCACTGAATTAAACAGGAGTTTTGACACTGACTTCAAACAGGGCTGAGATTTCACTTGTAAGTTCCAACAGCTTCATCAATTGACTCTGGAAGCTCAACTTATTCATTCTTGAAGAGGTTATGAAGACTTCTGGAGAAAAGCTTCGGGAACTATGAGATGCGCTGATACTGTAGTTATATTTGAAATATGGATTGAAAAAATGGACAGCAATACAGCAGTTAAAGCAGTCTGTGAAAATAGGACTCACGCCTACATTGTAACCATGCATTTGTGCGCATGGCTGTCCTTTTTCTCCACCATATTTTTAGTTCAGAGGCTAAGTTTTGTCTGCACAAAGGTGTACCAATCACCTACAGTAATTCACTTTAAGTACTGCCTTATTTTAATTACTTTTAATACATGAATGCTGCGGTCATAATGTACAACGGAGAACCATTTAAAAAAATAATAAAGTCGCTATTTCTATATTTCAACCCAGATTTTGGTTCACTAAAGAGCCTTAGGATAGGTTTACACTGCAACTGGGAGTGTGCTTCCTAGCTTGGGTAGACAGACTTATGCTAGCTCTGCTTAAGTTAGCATGTTAAAAATAGCAGGATAGCCAGGGGTAGCATGGCAGCAACTCAGGTTAGCCTCCTGAGTACAAACCCACCTAGACTCGCTGGATATGTATTTGGGCAGATAACCCCAGCAGCTCCCTAGTTCAAGCAGATCTAATTCATATCTGTCTACCTGAGCTTGGAAGCACGGTCTCAGTTGCAGTGTAGATGTACCCTCAATAGTATGTATGATCAATAGTATGTTGTTCATACAATTAGGTACTCAGATATCATAATTAATGGGTATATTAAAACCTAGATAGATAGTCCCTCCATATCAATATTTATTCACTAGAGATTAAATGAAGAAAAAAAAACCCTGTATGAATTGAATGAATCCCCTAGCCTGTATTTTGCCAAATGGCTGTGAAACCTGTGTAATAATCCATTATAGCAGCACATGCTCTGGGCCTCCCTAATGCATTTTCTTGACAAAATAGATTTAATCCTCTTTATAAATTTATTTTCTATGGACAAAATATAAATTGTAGTAGACAAGATTAAAATGTCACACAAAATATTACCGTCCTTTAAAGTAATTTCAATATGATATGGGGTTTGGTTTAATTATTTTAGGATTTACTGTGTCTGTATAACTTCTCCGAGATGTGCCTGCTTAACATAGTAAACATCACTGATCAACTGAAAACATGTATCATCGTCGTACAATATTGCTGGACTGCAACCAGCTAAAAGTTTATACCGCTAGATCACTAAAAATGATGTATGTTCAACACTCTCATAAGGTTGGTCTAAAAATCACAAAAAGCAGGAAGAACTTGGCAGTGTATACTCCAGATTGTGTTCCCAGTGGACCTGAACACTTCTGGTGGAAGACAAGAATGAGAGGAAAACACATCAAATATTTTTGCTTTGTGAAAAATTGTTTTTACACACAAGTTTGAGCTATGCATTGTTTGCCACCTGTTCATAGTGAGTAATCACGTTTACTGAGTACATGGAATCTGCAATCAGAGTTTTAGGACGTGTCAGGTGCACATATAGTATTGATTTTTACACTGATTTTACAACATAAGGCCCAATTTACAGACATGTTGAATCAATGAGAGTTTTGGCCAACTCCCAGTGTCCCAAAGTCAGGCCCGTATCTTTAATTAACTACTTTTGCTACCAGTCTAAATTAATTGTTTGGTCACAAACTCAATCACTGGTCTGATTTTCAGAAGTGCTGAACATCCACATTTGAGACAATGGGAGAGACAGGTGCTCAGCACCTCTGAAAATAAGGCCATTAGTTTCTTCAAAGACTGCATCTCAGTTATGGACTCAACATTTGCCATGTAAATATTTGAGAAGAGGAGTAGAGGAGTATAAAGAACCTGTGAAATGGTTCATGAGTAGGTTCAACCAGTTCTAATCCTGAGGTATTTACACAGTGTTAAAAGATAAATTTGCATAGTTAGTTCTCATTCCCCCTCTTTCCCGTTTCTACTGTTTCTAATAGTGTACGTGAGATTTTTGGTATTTTCTTTTATAAATTTAAGGTATGCAACAAACTGTAGCATTCTTCTCTTGGGGCCTCTTACATTTAGACTGTGGCCATTTTCATGGAGCTGGCATGGACGTACTTGCAATACCACTTTCAGTGGGAACACACCCAATGTAGGAAAAGGGAGGGGAGGGAGGTTGGAGCCTTCAACCCTTTTCTTAACAGGATATACAAAGAATTGCAGCCCCCACGCCAGACATTTAAATAAAGTTATATCGAAATATTAAATTTTTTCAAGAGTGGGTCATTAATTTATTGGTAATGTCAGTGATCAGTAATGAATACATGTATTACAGTAGAGGATAAAATGCATGTGCTAAACACACCTACAATACGAGTCAGACAAAAGAGGTTCTGAATACAATCGTAACACAATTTAATTCTAAATAATCAAAGTTAAGTGCAGGCAACGACACAAGTACAAAGTCTCATTCGTCTCTTGATCTACTGTAAATAGCTTAACATTTTTGAACATGAATATTTGTTGGCGGTAGAAGAAAATAAAAATAATTCCCCTAATGTAACAAGCCAACTATCTCTTCTCAGTTAGGGTTCTGCACAACTGATACTCTTCTAGCTCCACAGGCATCCTTGGCTGTGTAAGAATGGAGCATCTGTGCAGTTCTGGTAGCCAAATATAATACTTTTAGTGATCAAAGAAGGTCACATTACAACTTCTTTTCGGACATGAATAAAAACAAGTCAGTTTGACATATTGCAGATAGTCAAACTAGTGAAAATGAAATAAAAGCCCTACTCAACACCCTCCCCCCCATCAAAACTTAATCAAACATCAAAGTTTCAGGTTTTTTTAATATTTGTATTTCTCAATATAACTTAAAATCAATTAGGAGTATAAGTACCACATATTGTGAGAACAATTATGAGTAATCTATTCTTGCATTGTATCCAACCTAACTAGTTAACCAAACAAATTCTGATAAGACTTGTATCCTTCAAGGGTTACACAGGACTATATTCACAACAATTATATGTGGAAGACAAAACAACCATAAAGTCTTGGGATTTTTTCTGTTTTGTTAATTTTATTGGGTTTTAGTTTGGTTCTGTTTACATGCAAATAAAAATGACTACTTAGCATACAACATATGAAAATTGTACATATTTGATCATCTCTTGCCACCCCCTCTGCATGTTACATGTCTTTTTATATGGTCTGATTCCTACATGTTTGTCCAGAGCCCTTCACCATGGAATCCTGATAGAGATTACTAATTGCCCCCATAATAGAAATAAAAAATAGTAAGGTGTGCAATACAAACTAAGTTTCAGTGCTCAGGGTGATCCTGATTTATGACTTAATCTCTAGAGATGCTAACTGTGAGATTTGTAGGTATTCAGCACTTTTGAAAATCAGGCCTCTGTTGATCCATGTTTTCTATGTCAAATTCACTCTCCCTTTGTTTATGTATTCAAGCTGCAGTCCTCTGTAAAGTAAGACATATGAGGGTATTCTAGTTTCACCCTGCCATGATAACGATACAAATGTATTTTCATGTAGCTAGTTTGCTGTGGAGTGGCTAAAACACCACTAAAACCATAGCTTGCCAAAAATGGCCACTACTTTCTTCAATGGTTTAGAATTGTACTTAACACTTATTTTCCATAAAAAACTTCAGCTTTGCCTTGCCCTTTAGGTCACAGCAGGCTCTTCTCAACCTAAGACAACATTCTAAACCACTGACGTTATGTTTAATTAGTATTACTGGAGAGGAGTTAATATTCTAAATGCAAAGGTGCCTATGATGCTGCTCTGAAGTTCTGGGTTCAAGTCTAGAATTGCTCTCAAAGTGTTAATTGTATTAGATTTTTAAACTTTAAGCAGACTGAATTAGAGATGACACAAAATGAGATAGCAAGAAAGAGACTAGTGCTGTTTGTAATAGAAAAATAGTGTGGGTGTGGCATGTGACTAAGTTGCGGGGGGAGGGGTCAATAAATTCCTGCTAATTAGCAAAACAAGTGTGGCGGGACACAAAAAATAAAAATATACCTGAAGTTTGCAGAACTACTTCAACCACTAATCCAGATAAATAAAGTTTGACTCCTTATTCAAAGGACCACCCAGTCCAAAACCACCATCCAATATAACTCCATTGCTGATGAAGAGTTAGACATGCAGCCTGGCTAGTCACCGTACAGATTTTTATGTGTTTATCACCTAAGATTGGGAGGAAGGATAGCTCAGTGGTTTGAGCATTAGTCTGCTAAACCCAGGGTTGTGATTTCAATCCTTGAGGGGGCCCCTTGAGGGGGCCATTTAGGGATCTGGGGCAAAAATTGGGGATTGGTCCTGCTTTGAGAAGGGGGTTGGACTAGATGACCTCCATTGGTCCCTTCCATCCCTAATATCCTATGAAATCCTAAGATAAAAATTTACGTGATACCGTCTTGTCATTCATAATTGTCAGGAGCATGAACAGAATGAAGGAAGGTATGTAACATGCAGTAATGAGTCTAGAAAGACTTTATTGAAGAGCAAATGAAAAAGCAGTAGACATGTATGTTAGCATAGGCTGGCAACTGCTCTCCATGGAAAGACCGAGCCATCCTTACTGAGATATCACTTAACAGAAACAGTTGTCCAAGGGAAGAATGTACTGCGCAAAGTTGTTTGCAAAGCGTTTGACTATTCTCAACAGTTATATATAGCAAGGACTAGGATTAGGCTGCTGACTGTATGCCAGGCTAGCCTGGTATGGCTACTCCCATGGCAGACCCTCAGCCAAACCTGCGCTGACCAAGCTGAACAAGTCATTGGTATTCAACTCATCCTGCCTGGTTTAGTGAGTTGACTGGAGCTGCCTGAACACAAACTCAGTTTTTACTTGCATCATTATTGAGCTAAAACCCCTCCACCACAGATGTCTTTTCCTTTGATTCCCGGAGGGAGAATAATTTGATATCACTACCAGCCACATTCCTCCACTCCCCCTCAAAACAAACAAACAAACAAACAAAAAAACACAAAGGCCAAAAATAAGTCTGGCTTCTTTGCTGGAGGAGAAACTCACACTGTGCAATGTCCCTGCTCCTGAGTATGCTCAGGGTGACTAAATTCCTGAGTATACTCCCCTCTCAACACCCTAAACGCCTGGCCCTTTCCAGGGCATGGAGGATGAAAGGTCTGTGTGCAAGAGGGGATCTGCTGTAAGTAAAATGAAAGGATTTTGTAATATGTTCAAGACATATTATTTAAAATCTGTCACAAACTGAGATTTTTTTAGTATGGGAAATATGGAGCATGAAATAAGAAAGGGGAAATTAGTGTCCTCTCTTACCTCCCCATTTATCTAATTGAAAATGTGCACCTACTTACACACAATATCTGACGTTAGATATAAATAAGAATATTTCTCACCAATAATTCCTGTTGTCAGAGTTCCTTCTCCTCTCATGATCAGAAGCTTTTCTTTGCCTCCTTTCTTTCTGGTCAGTGTAGTAATAAGTTGCTAGAATTTAATTGCTAGTCAAATGAGAAGGGAGGGGCTTATGACAAAGCTTTCTTTTAAGCAGCCCATAAAATGTTACCCTAATTTTTCTTCATTTACCAGGACTGTTTATACACATGAAAAGGTTCTGAGAAATTAACAAGCATTATGGTTAAAATGTTGTTGGCTGCTTCAAACGAGAGCTATGCAAAGAATTGATTTCAGCGCAGTGGACAAACTAAAATGTTGGGGGCTGGGGGAATAACTTTGGGTCAACCTGAAACAATTTTTTTGGCAAACTGAAAGTCTGAAAAAAATCATTTTGGGTCAAACACATGAAACAGAATGTTTTGTTTCATTTTGGGTTTCTCTAATAAATGACTTAACATGAAGTCGAAGG
Source organism: Caretta caretta (assembly GCF_965140235.1). Taxonomy (NCBI): domain Eukaryota; kingdom Metazoa; phylum Chordata; order Testudines; family Cheloniidae; genus Caretta; species Caretta caretta. Next base: position 68,364,283 of record NC_134214.1, on the reverse strand, counting down.
AAATTCTGAAATTAAATGTTTTTTCTGGATGAAAAGTCATGACATTTTGTTTCAGAAATGCCAAAACAAATCACTTGGACATGTCTCATTTTTTTAACCTAGAGAATTTGCCAAAATCAGCCTAAATTTGTAACTTGTTTTGGTCCACTCAAATATACTTTTTTTTGGTGGCCAAAAACAGGTTTTCCATGAAAAATTTTGCCCAGCTCTACCTCAAGCACATTGGGTTGAGACACTTATCTTCCAGAACAACTCTGAAAACACAGGTACACAGTTTTTAAAACAAAACTCTCTAAAAGGCAACAAATGTTATCATCTTTCAAAGTAGTAAACTCAGATATTCCTCCAGCAGGAAGGAAGTGACTGAAGAAGATGTTGACTCCTTCAGCAGCCTTCCAAATGTTATACCCTGCGACCAATGTCATTTCAGCACTTGGCATCTTTATTGTCACTGACCATTCTTCCAGTAATATTTCTCTCATTCTTAAACATTAACAGATTCTTTTACCAAGATAATGAAGTTAGAACATTGTGCAAAGATTTCTGTCACCATCAAATACACAAATGGTTGGATCATCAGTAGAAACAGCATGAGTGCTTTCCTAGAGTAGACACATTTCTGCTTTTGGACTCTGATAAATGTCAAGCTATGTACATTTCAGGCAACAGCTCTTTCCTGCTGTCTTTCACAATTTTGCCAGCTACGTTAACGTATTTAGAACTAGTATTTCTGGGGAAAACAGCTTGAATATTTAAATGTTATTTGGAGTCGGTCCGTCAGGATTTTCTTTATTATCTTTAGTATTCCAACAGGCACATTAACAGCAGTAAGCATTTCTTTGGATGTTTGTCTATGAACACTGATGATCACATTCAAAAATAATCTGAGCATATAACGCTACAGTAGCCTGTAAGATTTAGCTTGCTACCACTGGGGAAAGAGGTGACAGATTTTGATTTGTACCTTATATCACTGCTGGAAATGATTCATCTTAGCCTTGCAAGGGAGAAAAAAGGTACTTCCATGAAGCTAATGGAAGATTTAACTTAATCCTTTGCGACATATGACCTGGCTAATATATATTTCTGCCTTCTAACTCTTACAAGGAATCAAATGTTCAGCTGTGATCTTAGGCCTTATACTGCTAGCAATTGATGGAGACTCTCCATTAGCTCAAGCATTAGGGGACTGTGCTTTTTGGAGATAGAGGCTCCAAGTTCTATTTGTACTATCATACCAACATTCTAAGTGGCCATAATGTGCAGCACATTGACAACTATGAATTTCCTAGGGTACCACAGAATTCCTACAGCTCGGCAGTCCAAACTTGCAAGGAGGAGGGACATAAAAGAAAAAGACCAAGATGGGATATAGTAGTTTACACACTACTAGTTTTGCTTTAGTTGGGCTGTTTTAAATAATGTCAGAGGGCAAGATTAGCAGAGGGACACCTTTCCTAAGACTAAATACGTCAAAAAAGTTAATAAAATATTTAAATTAATTCTCTAAACTGCAAACAGCTCTGCAACTCCTAGCTGTGCATTTGGTGAGGCTTTTCCAGCTCTTTCCCCTGAGAAATGGTCTAACTTTACATACAATAGGCCTGCTACCAAATTGCACAACACAAAAAACCATATATCTTGTGCATTGGATATGGTCATTTGATCTGATCTTTAAATGGGAAAATGACCCATGATACCTTTAGTCACCAAAATGAAAGCTCTGATGTTGGCTTTCCATAGTCAAGAGTCTATTAAGCAATTAAATACAGGCAACATGCTCCCAAATAGACAAAAAGGAAAGCCACATCTTCCACAGCTTTCAGGATGATAACCACATCAGTGCAATAGTTAAAAAGCAGTGAATTATTATATATTACAGCAGTCACTCAGTATATCTATGTACCAAACCAAAATAAATTCACATGATAACATAAGCCCCTTACTTTAGGGCTTATTAAAATGAAAGAGAAACCTAGTAAAACAAGTTGTATATAATTTTGAAATGTTTTCTGTGCTACTGACTTTGCTGCAATTCAGGTTTTAAAGTGGAATGGAAACAGGTCAGCACAAAGTGTACTTGAATCCTTTTCAAACCAGTTATGACAATTATAGAGTATTTTCAGGGGAAACTATAGCATCATTAGAGTGGAGCCATTACGAAAAACATTAATTATTTCCCATATTGGCATGAATTGCAACAAGATGTGTGGAACAAAATATTTATTTTAATTACACAACTCTACTTTTTCATTCAGCTTTGGCTTCTAAAAGTGGAGGCTTTACCATGGCTTTGTCTACACTACCAAGTTTTGTCGCCAAAAACTGCCTTTTGGCGACAAAACAGTGGGTGTGTACACACTGTGATGCGACTTTTGTCGGGAAAAATGCCTGGTTTCAGTGACAAAATACTTCCACCCCTACAAGAGATTTTTTTCTTTTCCCTTCCCTTTATCATTGACAAAGAGCCAGTGTAGACACCACACATGCTTTAATAGCTTTATTTGGCCTCCAGGAAGTGTCCCACAATGCCCACCCTGACCACTCTGGTCAGCAGTTTGTTGTTTATCTGGCTGTAGGCCAGTGGACTTCAATCTGCCCCTCCACCTTTCAAGCCCCAGGAATTTAAATTCCATTTCCTGCTTTCTGGCTCAGCATGGGGAGATCTCATCACATCTTCCCAGGTGACCATGGCTGGCCATCGCACCAAACGCTCTCCTGCCTGGACCACAGCGGAGCTGCTGGATCTGATCAGTATATGGGGAGAGGAGTCTGTGCAGTCCCAGCTGCACTTGACCCATAGGAATTGGGATACCTATGGGCACATTTCTCTAGGCTTGTGTGGAAAGGCCTATGATCGGTACACACTACAATGCAGATCGAAGATAAAGGAGCTGAGGCAGGTGTACCATAAGGTGAGGGAGACAAACCATCACTCCAGAGCTGCACCTAAGACCTGCCATTTCTATAAGGAACTGGACTGTGTCCTTGATGGTAACCCCACCTCCGCTGCCAACAGCCCTGTGGATACTTTGAAGGAAACGGAGGCGGCGGAAAGAGGACCTAACCTAAAGGATGAAGTCATTGATGAAGAGGTGGAGCTAGATGAGGATGTGGAGCTCTCAGTGGGGCATGCAGCCAGGAACTTTTCTCCACTCCTGAGGTGCCTAGCCAGTCTCAGCAGTTGCTCTCCGGTGAGCAAGAAGCAGGAAATGAGATGCCTGGTAAGTGGCTGTGGCTTGTGTAGTGCGGAGGTGGGTTCAGGGCATAGAAATGTGGGAGGCTGGCTTTGTTTCTGTGAGCTGGACATTTCCCCATGTACCTAATTGGTACAGTGGAACAGGGTGTTAATGGATGCTGATATCCCATGGGAATCCTTCAGAGAGATTTCCAGGTATCTGGCTGCTCAAACTCAGCAATCAAGCACTCTGCCTCAGCGCTCCACCTCTCCGCAAACATTTCACCCTTAGATTCACGAAGGTTATGCAAAGTGCAGCATGTGGCTATTCTCCTCATTAAGGTCTAACCTGCCATAAAGGCAACACCAGGACGTTTTTAATCTGCCAAAGGCAAATTCAACTGTCATCTGGCACCTACTCAGCCTGTTGTTGAAATGCTCCTTACTGCTGTTCAGGTGTCCCATGTAAGGTTTCATGAGCCAGGGTTGTAAGGGGTAAGCCGGGTCTCCCAGGATCACTGTGGGCATTTCCATATCCCCCACTGTAATCTTGTGGTCTGGAAGGAAAGTCCCCACTTGCAGCTTTCTCTACAGGCCGGTGTTCCTGAAGATGCATGCTTCATACACCTCTCCAGACCACCCCGCATGGTGATCCACAAGTGCCTGCAACAACATGGAGAAGTACCCCGTCCTATTGTTGTACTCTGTTGCAAGATGATCTGGTGCTAAAATTGGAATAGGTGTGCCATCTATCACCTCTCCATAGTTAGGGAAACCCATCTCTGCAAAGCCACCCACCATTTCATGCTCATTTCCCAAAGTCATGGTCCTTTGTAGCAGGATACGATTTATTGTCCTGCACACTTGCATTCATGCAGGCCCAGTGGTAGACTTCCCCACTACAAATCTGAGACTGATTGGTAGCAGTCTGGATTCACCAGCTTCCAGACAGGGATTGCCACATGCTTCTCTACTGAGAGGGTGGCTCTCATTCTGGTGTCTTGTGCTGCAGGTCTGGGGCCAGCTCAGCACACAGTTCCAGGAAAGTGGCTTTACGCATCCAAAAATTCTGTAGCTACTGCTCTTCATCCCACACCTGCATGACGATGTGATCCCACCATTTCAGTGCTGGTTTCCCTAGCCCAAAAGCGATGGTCTAGCCTATGTAGCTGCTCTGTGAATGCCAAAAGCAATGTAAAGTTGCTTCTATCCATATCACACAGAATATCGGGCACCTGCGAGTCTTCCTCTGTCAGTAATTTCACAATTAACTGCACTGCCATGTGCAATGTCCTCATGACACTTAACAGAGAATAGGAGAGAAGTGTGGGATCCATCCCTTTTTGGGGTGCATAGCAAAGAATGACCATTGAAAAAATGGTGCAAAAGAAAGCCAGAAACTAGTGGAAGGCTGGGACACAAAACAATGCATGACGGGACATTTAGCATGGTCCCAAAATGGACCGCAATCCACTCCTCCTTCCCGCAACACCTAGCGACAGAAGGTGTCACTCTGCACTGTGGGATACATACCCACAGTGCATTGCTCACACTGTCGATGACAATGCCCCAAATGTGGACATGATCTGTTGCCAGAGGGGGCTAGTGTGAACAAGCTTTTCCAATTTTTATTAGGTCAAATTGTGGGTGTCTATATAAATGTAGTCAACAAAATTTGGTAATGTAGACAAAGCCCTCCCATATCTCAGGTACTTGAGTGTCTGTTGTTGCACTGGAATACCATTTAGCTTTGCTGTGCACCTACACTTTCCCTCTATTTAAAAAGAAAAGTAAAGCAAAGAAAAGCAAAGAGAAAAGAAAAGCACTATTGCTTTCCATTATAGTCTATCTTCCTAGACTGACAGTCTACCAGGAGCTTGGGTAAAGGTTTTGATTAGAGTGGACACAGCCTCAGCTGATGCAAATTGCCACAACCTCAGATCAGATCTATGACAATTTACATTAGCTAAGGATATGGCCTTGATTATTTTTGCAGTTCACTTACAGGATGTTTGAGGTATTTACTTTTAGCGAGATAATACCTACAGACCTATGTCAGGGATCAGGAACCCGGTTTCCTGGACATTGTATAAATATGTAACTCTCACAATTCCTGTCCCAGAGAGTTCACCATCTAGGAGTCTGACAACATGCAATGGAGAACAGACAGACAGACAGACAATGGTGGTTTGGGGAGAACAAAGTCACAAGAAAAAGATACACAGCAGAGTAGGTGGTCACCAGCCTAACCAGTACTAAGTGTTCAATGTTCAGAGGGACTTGAGTCATTCCTGTACTGTAAATCTCTAATATTCTCAAACTGCTCCTATGAAAACTGAGACAAGGTGGGTGAGGTAATATCTTTTATTGGACCAACTTCTATTGGTAAGAGACAAGCTTTCAAGCCAAACAGAGGTCTTCTTCAGATCTGGGAAAGGTACTCTGAGCATCACAGCTAAATGTGAGGTCGAACAGATTGTTTTGCATAAGTAGTTAGCACATATTGTAAGGGACCATTCAAGATAGAGTGGCCTGTTAATACCTCTGAAGTCACCGGACAAAAAGAGGGGGTGAGTTGTAATAAGTTTGTTGTAATAAGCCACAAATCCAGAGTCTCTGTTCAGTCCATTATTTTTACTGTCTAGCGGAGTTATGAATTTAAGCTCCCAGGCTCATCTTTTGAAAGTGTTGTGCAGGTTTCCTTTGAGGATGAGGACTGATAGGTCAAATATAGAGTGATCCTTTTGTGAAAACTGTAGCGGTATTAACAGGCCACTCTACCTTGAATGGTCACTTACAATATGTGCTAACTACTTATGCTAAACAATCTGTTCCACCTTGCATTTAGCTGTGACACTCAGAGCTTGTCTACACTACAGGTTATGTTGGATAATTTATGTCGTTTGGGGTGTGACTAAGCCACCACCACAACATAGCTACCACCTCTCAGAGTGGTTTTCTAATTCTGACAGGAGAGTTCTCTCCTGTCAGCCTACAGCATCTTCACCAGAAGCACTGCAGTGGTGTATCACTTCTAGTGTAGACTAGCCCTCAGAGTACCTTTCCCAAATCCGAAGAAGAGGTCTGTGTGGCTCAAAAGCTTGTCTCTCTCTCCAACAGAAGTTGATTCAATAAAAGATAATACCTCAGCTCTCTTGTCTCTGTAATATCCTGGGACTGTCACAGCTACAGCTACACTGCATACAACGTATGGAAACTGATTATTAAAAAAAAAAACAAAAAACTGATTTAACATGATTCTACAATTTCAGGCAAAACACCAGTTCAGAGTCAATCAGAAATGACCTATGTCATTGATAAGCAAACTTGCTTCCTTGTCATATTAAAATCTCGTGAAAGAATAATGAAGTCATTAGTCTGTGAAATATATTCTTCTTTCTGCAGCGTTGTATTTTAAGTTTCTTTTTGACTGCATAGCAGATGCCTTATTGCTGGTTGTTCATTACCTACTACTATACCATGTGGTGTTTGTTGCAGTACATGCTGAGCAACCAGTCAGTCAGAGAGGACTGGCAGAGAAATGGGTACTTCATGAATAAACATTTGCTTAAAGATCACATTATGTGACCATTTTCTATTACTTCTGTGGTTACTCCATGGTTGTAAATTGAAATAAAACCATGTGAAACCTACTGCAGAGCTTTAGTTTCCAAAGTAGCTGAAATTTATATAGGCATATGATGTACATTTGTGTAACTGTGATGTCTCTGTGCTCCCAAGCTTCCTATTAAGATCAAGGCCATTATCTTGTCCCTTTGGGTGCTCCAACTTTCCTTCAGCTGTGACCCCAACTAGGCCAGAATGAGCCAAAACATACCACAGAGCAAGCAAGTAAAAAGAAAAAAGGAGAGTAGTAATGCTGTGCAAGAAAAATTGTTCCCTTTTGGACATTAATGGATTTGCTATTCACAGTGTAGATTCTTCACGATTGTTAGTGACAGACTGATTTTGGAGAGAGGTAAGATTTGAGAAGCAGTATTAAAATGTTTATTTGTTCAGTACAGCCTGATTTAATGCTTAACTAGGGGGTTAAAGAAGATTTTCTTAAAAAACACTTCACTGATCAAGATTTTCAGGGCTGATCACTGATTTTGGGCATCCCAGCTTGAGACAGCCTAACATGGCCTGATTTTCACCAACTGCATAGCAACCACCCTATGAATTAGGCCCCTTTCATGTGTCTCAAGTTGAACACCCTAAGTTTGAGGCACTCAAAATCACTAGCCACTTTTCAAAAATGTGGCCTTTGACTTTAGCACTCATCCTGTTCTTATTTTATCATCTCTTTGTTCCACTAGTATTTTGTTTGCTCCTTCTTAGGTCATCTCTTCCTATCCTTCTTCTCTCATCATCCCTGCAGGATTCTGGTACTACGGAAGTGTCACTAATGGAGAATACTTTAGCAAAGGGACAGAAAGTTTGACAAGGGGAATCTTAGCATACTGTTATAAAAAAATAGATAGAGGGTCACCATTCAAATCTTCCCTAGTTGAGAAATACCTAGCAGCCAGTAAACATAATTGCTTAGTATACGGAACAACTATAGAATATTGATGTACTGTAAAGGCATTCAATTATTTCAAGAGTGACAATAATGTGATTTTATATATAAAATATATATCAGGAACATCACTGCACATGGTATTCTGTTTTCTCTGTATAAATACAAGATGTCAGTGTCCCTTCCTGTAAAATCTATTTCTTTCACAACTCTCACATTCAGATTCAAAATAAACTACATTAAAACAAAGAAAATCTTTACATCAAATATGTTCATAATGATAAGCTGGGAATTCTGAGAGGAGGATAGTATAAGAAAAATGTTTAGACATTTGGCTAGGAATATTCCTGGTTAACCTCCTCTGGGGTAGATTTATCTAATTCTCAGTAGCTGTAAATAGTGCCCATACATTATTAGAAACACCCCAACAGCAATATTTTGGGATGGCCAAGTTATAAAAAGCTAGATTTTATTTCCTGTTCCACTGATGAACATGTAATTAAATCCATCTCACTCTGATTCATCAGTGATTAAAAAGAGATTAAAGCTACACAGATCATGAAGCAAGATGTGAAGTAAAAGGAAATTACTGGAAATGACCAGATGCAAATAATATTCCTTCAAGAGGTGATTAAATGACGAAAGAAATTTAAGAGAGGGGAAGAAATTCAAACTCAGTATAAATTACACCAAAGTGCAGAAAAAATGCCACCAGATGCTCTAAGTATGGTTTGACAGCTTTCTTCCAATTAATGAATGGCAAAGAAATTCAAGGAGTATTAGCTTGGTCCTGAATATTAACTTTCTCCACTACAAAAACAAAATTATATACTTGCCTGTAACCCCTCTGAAAGCTTGTCAGTGACCTAAAGTTTGATAACACTATAATTGGGAGTGAGAGGCCAAAGTGTGGAAGTTATGGAGAGGGCAGGCCGATTAGTTGTTATTTACACTTCCAAAAAGCTAAGTGATCACAGACAGCAAGTTATTCTTTGGGAGACATATATGTAGCTAAAGTCTCATGGGAGATGCTATGTTCAGGTATTTTACTTCTGGAACTTGGAAGAACTGTGAAGACTAAATTAATGTTAAGTGGTATCTATAAATGGCTCAGTTTTGGCATTAATAAAGCTCATAAACAACAAAAATACTGTAAAATTCAATATTCTAGTGAGCTAATGTCTTTTTTTGTTGTTGTTTTATCCAGATTCATGAAGGAGCCAAATACACAGTCTTGGCAGTTCATGGCAGGAGGTGAGTCTTAAACCTATTTTATTTTTGTGTGTGTCTGCAAAATTAAATGCGCAAAGTCCAGAACAATCTCACACAAGCATCAAAATAAATATTCAATACTGAATCCTTTCAGAGAGACTGTGCTGTTACATTAACATGAGGTTCAATATTTATATTAAAATATCTAATTTAAGAACATGTAATTTATGCTCCAGTATGCTTAGTTTTAAAACAATGTGTCACTACTCTGCCTCTGTAGCATGTGTACGTAATCATTGAGACTTCTGTTTTGGTTTGGTTTTTGGCTGTGTATTTTAACATACAATATTCCTGAAATAATACAAACACGTTTCATAGATTCATAGATACTAAGGTCAGAAGGGACCATTATGATCATCCAGTCTGACCTCCTGCACAACGCAGGCCACAGAATCTCACCCACCCTCTCCTGAAAAACCTCACCTATGTCTGAGCTATTGAAGTCCTCAAATCGTGGTTTAAAGACTTCAAGGAGCAGAGAATCATCCAGCAAGTGACCTGTGCCCCATGCTACAGAGGAAGGCGAAAAACCTCCAGGGCCTCTTCCAATCTGCCCTGGAGGAAAATTCCTTCCCGACCCCAAATATGGTGATCAGCTAAACCCTGAGCATATTAGCAAGATTTACCAGCCAGATACTACAGAAAATTCTTTCCTGGGTAACTCAGATCCCACCCCATCTAACGAGAATGCTGAGGTTATCTGCAACCAACCTTTGGATTAAATGACTAAGTAGTTTTGAAACAAAAAATACCTTTTTCTTGATGCTTCTTTTTCCTGCCTATGCCACCATGCACATTCATTTTGCTTTCAATAGATCATTGTAATGAAAGCCCAGATCTTGCAAAGGCTTGCCCATTCTTTAGGCATTGTGAATAGTCCCATTGAAATAAATAGGGCTATATGTTGTGTCACATTAAGCCTTTGTAGGATCAGGACTTTAGAAAGGGATTTTAATTTCATGAGTATGAAATTAGTTTGGTTTTCAACCCCCTTCTCCAAAGTTTTGGAGGTGTTTGGAACTGGGGCCCTACCTCAGGAATCCTTCTATTCAATATAAACTAAAAAGCTGTTGGAATCGTACATGTTGCTTTGTACAGAAAAATATAGCAGGATGCATAAAAAAATCTTGTGAACTGCCCATATGAATCATTATATGGAAACTAATTAATTCAGGAGGAATCCATGTGAACAGAATGCTTAGAATTTCTATTAGCTCAGGCAAAAAATCCAAGTTTAAATGTCCTCCTAGGAGATACTAATGAACCATTTCACTGAAACTGATCAGCAAGAAGACCAGAAAATGGTATTTTATTTTCAGGATAAGAAAGACAGTGTTTGGTGACAATTTGATAATCATCCAAATCTAAGGTAAAAGAACATAGTGACACCTAAATGTATCTCCTCCTCTCTGCTAATGAGCCAGCATTTTCTCCCCATGTAATAAGATGAAAGCCTATGGAAGGTATATTTAAAGTAAATGAGGAACACTAACTTTAAATTAAATGGAAAATATTGGGGAAGGGGAAATAATTCATAACATGCTCTAATCATTTTGGTAAAATGAGAAATATTAACATATTGGCCATTTTTGTAGCACATTACATCCCAAAGAATCCCAAAGTACTTTACAAGTGGGAATGACCTCATCCAGCCAAGTGTGACCTGGGACTATTTCCTCTAACCAAAAATAGCTGGGTAGTGCTCCCTGAAGAGGTTATTATTTTACTTTCAGCATTGGCTGAAGAAGGGTTGATTGACCTGTGTGGCATTCCCTTCACCTTCTATAAGTGTTCTAACCACTGCTAGCCTTGTAAGCAAGAAATCCAAGGTATCCCACAAACAGGACTAACACCAAACCGCCAGTCTGCTCCAAAACAAAGCCATTTTGTTGCATTACATGAGTGCAAAGTACATAAACTTTCCCAAATGGGCATGTAAAAATGACTAAAATAGACCCTCCTTCCAACCCCCAATTTTGGGAGAGTCTTTTCACTAGGGCCAAATGCTATGGAGTAGCTAATGAAACACTGAAAGGCTCCAAACTGTTGCAGCATGATTTGTTCAAGTACTGTATAATAAACATGGACAGCCTACAATTGTGCTTTTCATTCAGAGTCCAACAGGTGATCTGCAGAGTGAGTGAGTGAGTGTCTGTGTGTGCGCTTTCCCAAATGAGCCTAAAGGGGCCGTTTGACTTTATGGTGAACAGATATAAGAAAATATAAGAACAGATAGGCAGACAGATATAAGAAAATATCTGAAAAACGACAAGTTAATCTAATCGCCTTTTATGATGAGATTACTGGTTCTGTGGATGAAGGGAAAGCAGTGGATGTATTGTTTCTTGACTTTAGCAAAGCTTTTGACACGGTCTCCCACAGTATTCTTGTCAGCAAGTTAAGGAAGTATGGGCTGGATGAATGCACTACAAGGTGGGTAGAAAGCTGGCTAGATTGTCGGGCTCAACGGGTAGTGATCAATGGCTCCATGTCTAGTTGGCAGCCGGTATCAAGTGGAGTGCCCCAAGGGTCGGTCCTGGGGCCGGTTTTGTTCAATATCTTCATAAATGATCTGGAGGATGGTGTGGATTGCACTCTCAGCAAATTTGCGGATGATACTAAACTGGGAGGAGTGGTAGATACGCTGGAGGGGAGGGATAGGATACAGAAGGACCTAGACAAATTGGAGGATTGGGCCAAAAGAAATCTGATGAGGTTCAATAAGGATAAGTGCAGGGTCCTGCACTTAGGATGGAAGAATCCAATGCACCGCTACAGACTAGGGACCGAATGGCTAGGCAGCAGTTCTGCGGAAAAGGACCTAGGGGTGACAGTGGACGAGAAGCTGGATATGAGTCAGCAGTGTGCCCTTGTTATTTCTGTCAGACCCCCTCTCTGTTGGGCTTCCCTCCTTTTAAGTCCTACCTAGCACAAGTGTTGCAGAGCAAAACAAATTTAAAAGAGCTTTAAGTTTAATAAAGTTGTAACAGTTATATTGCAAAACGCTTCCTAGCTGCTGCATGTAACCTTCCTATTCCTCAAATGACATTGAGGCAAACTTAAAAATCGGGATACCCTGGACAGTCAAATCAGTGTGATGTATTATTTCAGTTTCATTCAAAAATACCTTAACAGGTGCTGTCAGTAACCCTATAAAAAGTAACAAGGAGCCATTGTGATTTTAAAAAACAGATTATTTGTAGTACAAGAGTTCAGCTGCAGCACTTTAGGTTTCATTTTTATACAGAAATATATTGTGAATATGTAGTAATATTTATTTTCCTTCAGTTCATGCCGAGTGATGCTTGTTATGGTTTATTTTCTGATTATTCAAAAGTTCTTTACTTATGTTCTATATGTTCACCAAAACCAATGAGCCAAATCATGAGGGCCTTACAGTGACTTCTTAATGACTTCAGTGAGAGTTTTTCCTGGGTAAAGACTTCATGATTTAACTCAATTAAAAAGCAAAGTGAGAATTTACCCCTCTGATATAAAAAAAATGATGGGATTGTTCAGGCACATTCCTGTCAATTCCAAAAGTACAACTTTTTGCTATAAAGTCTAAAAATATCTAGAAGCACTGTATAAGTTTCTTGCTGTTTGTAAATAGCACAGAAAATGAAACAGAGGATGGGTCACTCAATATATTGCCCTGTTCTATTCATTCCCTGTGAAGCTTCTGGCACTGGCCACTGTCAGAAGAGGGATGGATAATGGTCTTTTTGCTCCATTATATTACCCAATGCCTATTGCCTTTACTTCCAGAGGCAGAAAGACTTCATAGGGGTGCAGACTCTGTCCCCTGGTATGCCTACTAAGCTGTTTCCTTCCTTGCTTGTTAGCTTGATTGCTTCATATATAAATGTATTTTTATTGTCCTCTGCATTCAATCAAGCCAGTCAGATCGGGAATCTATATTCCTTTGTCTGGGGCAGCCTTGATTTATGCACTGCCTCCAAAATACATTTTAAGAACACAGTTCCTGCACAAATATATAACTATTTAAACCCAACCCATACAGATATCACACATTGACATTCATGATCAGTATTTCACCCATTTACATATGATGCCTTGCAAGATAACTTTTGGATATATATTATGACAGCAGTGTGTAGCAGGTAATGAGTGTGTCAGGTCTGAAAGTAGTTACAGTACAGTGGGCCCTATGACAGCGGCCATCGGGGGGCCCTTAGTGTCACAGTCATGTTTACATTCTGTTTATGAGAGCATTTTACTCGCTTATTGTTGCTACTGAATTAAAGATGGGGCATTATGCTTGTCAGAAATTTTTAAAAAAAAACCCTATTTGACATGGCAACTGATGCTCTCTTACTGTGCCACACACTCTAAGAAAGTTAGAACTATGTTACAGACAAGTTGGACTAAATTCAATATGATTTGTGCCTCGTTATGCCAGAGCTGAATTTGGCTGGTTTTTTGCTTTTAGCTCCAAACTGTTCTTTGGCATATCTCCATTATTAAGACTATAATAGACAGAACTGTAGTGCAAATTCCTCAATCCTCTCCTTCTGTCTTGAATCAGGTATACTACAATAGGATCTTTACCAAGTGCTGTATTTGGCTTGAAGCACCCGTTTATTTTCCAGTTGGACTACTTCCTTTTAGACATCAACAGCCTCCAGTGTACAGAAACAGTGACAGTGCCAACTTTAAAAAAACCAAAACTAATAATGGTATTCAAGTCATTGCTGTCTTATAATTAATAATGCAGTGTCTGGTTCAATGAGGATATAATTAAAATTTTAAATACAAACATTATAAATAACTGACACCCTGGGATTATAAATCTCTGTATTGTGTTTCTAATGAAAATAAATCGTCTTGACATTGTTGCTAAAGGGGTGGGTTTGTTTCACCTTCACTCTTAATACCTGATTACGTTTTCTAATTCTGTCTTTTTGAAACACATTTGATAATACCTTCTTCTTCCACCAGAAAACATTAAATTAGTAATGGCCAATGCTGTAAAACAAGCAAGCAAAAATGCATAAATATTGGATGCACACACATTCTGACTATTCATGGAGGTTTAGTAACTTTCATTAAAAGCTGAAATAATTACTTTAGGCTTCATGGATATATCAATATTTCTATTATGCTTCCTGATCATGCATAAAATTGTGACTTCATTGTTAAAATGTCTCCAATCGAATAATCTGGTCCAGTTTGATTACAACAGTCACATTTACAGCTTCGGTCATAAAATACAGATAAAAGGGAGGCACGCACAATGAAATAGTCTTAAAATTAAATTGCTGTTAAACAGACAACCAAGTAATGGAAGATTAAAGCAATGATAAAATGCAGTGGCATCCATTTGTCAAAATGGATCTTCCAAGCAAAACCATTTTACACACACAAAACATGTTATTAATATAGAAAATACTTAAATGCACATTTGAAACAGAATTCAGCCAGGCTTAGCTGACACAGTTAAATGCTGTAACTGAAATTTGTTGGCTTTCTATTCTGACAACATATTTGATAGAAAGGGATACTATATACCTGCTGTGTCTCCCAAATGATTGTTCCAAAAGCAAATTTAATTTCCCCAAACTCAGATGTGATTTTTTTGTTTGACCAAAATATCCCTGGTGTCAAGAATAACCCAAAACAACTATATTATTAACCAGCCCCATATGTTCATGCGCACACAAAGACAAGGAAAGCATGGTGGTGTGACATGTGTGTCCCAAACCATTCCTACTTCTGATCAAATAGCCTTCCTGTACTGGCACAACACTGCATCCTCCAAGTCTGTCTAGTCTGATGGGTGAGTGGAGCCTAGAAAGTCAGTGGCTATTTCTGATTTAGCAGTGCTTTCCCCTCAATGATTATAAAGGCATCACCAATCAATAGGGAAGAGCATCTGAAGTATAGCTGAGAAAAAATTTTCAGAAAAAGATTTTTGCCAAAAAATTCAGGCAGGTTGACTGGAACCCTTTGAAAATTCATGTCAAATCCTTGGTATTGTTTGAGTTGAAAGAGAAATAATTCAAAAACAATTTGAAAAGGTTTCATTTCAGCCTTTTTTCTAAACAAAAATATTTCAATTCAGAACGACCTCTTTAGTAATTTACTTAAATTTTATTTATAAAATTAAAAAGTGTTTTAAGGAGTTCAAAAACAAAACAAAAGGTTTTGCTTTGGGCCAAATGAAACATTTTTTGTTCTACCCAATTTTTTTTCCAAATTTTCAGTTTGCTAAAAAAATTTTTTGAAGATTTTTATTTCAAGTTGACCCAAAACTAATTTCCCCCCAATTTTTCAAAAAGCCCGCAAACAACAAATGAAACAAACAAAAACCTGTTATTTGCACAACTCTAGTCTTGAGCTCTTATCCTTTCTCCTGCTGCCACTAGAACTGAAGTGCCATATAGCTGTCATGGAGAAAGGACCACAAAACCCATTTTGCCTGCTGCTAGTTGAAAATGGAAGATGAGTTTCACAGGCATTATCCCTGGGGAGGCGAGCAGGAGGGCTAGGAAATGCTGAAGAGGAAAAGGTGGGTGTTGATACAATCCCAGGGGGCAAAGGTTTTTTTTTTTTTCCCTAATTTGCAAAGGCATAGAGGAGCTGGGGTGGGGGGTAAGGGGACTGGAAGTTAGAATTGGAGGAAGGAGGGAATTGGACCTTGGATTGCAATAGAAAGGGAAATCACAGGTGACTGAAAAATAAGGATTAAGCCAGCGTGGGTGGATTGAGACATAGTGCAAGGAAATGGGAAGTTATTCCAGGTGTAAGAATCTATGGTAGCTGAGAGGTTTTGGACAAGCTTCCTCTCCACTTAATGTTTGCTCATCATTATACAAAATTCCAGTAAGTAGTACTTCTGTAATGATAATTTAGTGAGGCAAAATCAAATTCCTTCCCTACCCACAGGCTGGTAGGTATCCAGGCTAATAATTTCAAGAGAGACTAAACTCTTAACTAAATGAACACCTAGTTTGCGGTAAGATGAGGTATAAATCTACCTCATACTAGCCTGCTGCAGTGCCCATGTGGACTCTGCTACCCTGCATTAAAAGTTCCTTAGTGCACTTTGATCTACCCCACTTTGAAACTGGAGTGAACTCCAGAGACTGGTCCATGAGAGATGATAGAGATCTGGGCTACCAGGTAGTGGCAACATCAAATTGTGACAACATCCGACTCAGTGGTTTATGAAAAGTGGCTTAACAGAGGTATGAAAAAACGTCCCGGGACTTGAAGAAGACACTGGGCACTTCCAGATGATCAGTACTCAAGTTAAATCATATATTTTAACTGTAAATAATAAGTTACAAGTTCATTAATTCAGTCTGCTGAATGGGGATTTCTGCAGTGGCATTCAAAGAACACCTAGCGTGACCCTTGTTCCTGCGAATAGAGTCCTTGTAAGAAGGCAGAAAAGGAGTGCCCCGAGGTAACATTTCAAAGCAAGAAGCTTGGTGGTGATAGATAACAGACTGGGTTGTAGCAAACCTGGGGTCATGATAGCCTCACTGGTAAGGCTGCTCCAGTCTCCAGGGTTGCTCTAATTTATGCAGGGACCACATAAGCTTCCACTTGACCCAGAACTTAGCTGGTAAAAGTGGCTTTATCATCACCAGCTTCTCTACGGGATGTGCCTGCTGTTCTATGAGATGCAGCATAGAATCTGTCCCAAAATGTTTACAGAACATTCTGTAATAGCTACAACATCAGTGCAGAAGGGATACCGCTCCGAGATGAAAATAAAAAAGCCATAGGAAGAAATGTGATGGTGCATTTATGAAGATAAGTTCCTTATGATGCAAATGCAGGGATCAATTATTGAGAAGACTAGTGAATACTTTGATTTTATACACCGCTCAACTTTTTTAGGATGATCAAGAAAAAAGGGAAGGGGAAGAACAATGTTAGGAAAAGGAGCTTAATATTGTATTAGAACTACTGAGATCTTCAGGCTCACACAAACAAGCACTTGGAAGCTTGAAAATATTATTCAGAGAACTAGTGCCATGTGACCATTGGGGTCTTTCTGAGTAATAAGTCTGAAATCAGTCCATTATGCATGTGCTGAAGAGCTAGTTTGGAATTGAACCATTGAGCATTCAAGAGACCAGAATTTTTTTTTTCAAAGGACTTTGAAGTACAGGATTCAATAGAACTTGAAATCCTAAAGAATTATTTTAAAATCCTTCCTCTCCCCCCCTCTCAGAAATGTATTTTGTTGTTCAATAGCTATATCACCTGTCACAGAGACTGAGACTTGTAAGAGTCAAAGACCTTTGAAATATCATATGTAGTTGAGGTTATTTAAGTTATTTATTCTTGGAGATTATTTTGTTGACATAAAACATTAAAATTGTGTATATTCAAATTTTAAAAGCACCTTAGTAAGAAACTCCATAAAGTATTTTAAAAAAATGGAAGTTTTCATCTCTGCAGAAGTAGTATAGGAGGAAACATTAATTACTCTTTACTAAGAAAGCATAGGCAGCTGGCTCTGCATACAACCTCTGTTACTCCTAAGAAATAAAGCAGCATGGAGGAAATGACAAAGGGAGATGTGTAGAAGAAATAAACAATGAAGATGATCGAGACGAAAGTCAAATGGTATTGCTAGGTCCCCCTATGCAAACAAGCAAGTAAATTGTTGCTCTGAAGACTGAAACTAAAGCTCATAAAATGTGTATTCCTGTAAATATTCCGGCATCTGGTGGCAGCAACACGTCTATAGTGAAAAACTAGCCCCTAAATATCTGGAATATATATCAAACTTTCTCTAAGACCAGAGAATGACTAAAGAATTATAGATGATGCTGGATCAGGAATAGTATGGGCTTTCAGTTGCCATGAAAAACAAAACAGGAGTCAGAATGACAATGTGAAAGGTACATTACAGAACTAGAGAAGTCCCATTGAAACAAAAAGAATAAGCTTCCTGTCATAAAACAAAGCATGACTGGGATATACCTAAGACACATTAGATGATATTAAAATCATACTCAAGGTTATACTGATTACAAAAAAATGTCCAGTATATAATCTGGGGTATAACAAGGGGAGGATTAATGGAAGAAAGTTTTTTCCCCCTTTCTCCATATCCTTTTCTATGGCTGGTCCCTCTCTCTATCAAAAGTTGCTCCCTCAATAAAGCATTAGTTCAATTCTCAGATGAGAAGTAGACAAGGAGAAGAAAAGTGGCCACTATCTACATGAAATATAACAAAGCTAGAAGACATGGGATTATAAAGCAATATTTGTTACCCGTTCCAAAGGAAGATTAGTTTAGCCAAGCGTTTGCTCCAAGGGTGGGTTTCAGCATGAAAAGAAGGGTGCACAAGGATTTAGAAGAAGGCTCTACAACTAAGCATCACCTCTGGTCTGTCAAATATTCATGTGCATCTTTCTAGGAGAAAGGGGAATGACTGAGGACTATGAAGAGGTGCCAATCTGATTGTGTGTCCCAGGAAAGGAGAAGTTTCTCCCTGGACAGGTTCCATCCTTTGTCTTAAACCTGTGCTGATAAATGTTGCCTGATTCTATGGCCTGTTTTCCTTTTTGTTCAAGTTTTGTTTTTATTTAAAACTGTATTCTTATTCAATAAGTTGATCCTGCAAGCAATTTTTACCCAAAACGACAAGGTCAAAATCTTTCAGTAATGTACCTGAAAGAGATTAAGGCACTGATGATATCAGTTCATAGAAAAAAAAAAAAAAAAGATGTGCCAAGGAATTAACATCCAAGATATGGACCTCTGTTTGGCACAGAAGATGCAAACAAAACCATTCACTTAAGTTACAAAAAAGAGTGGGCTATGGCAAGTACGAAACCATTTTGATATCTCTATTGGGGAATGCCATCTACAAGCTAAACTTCTAGGCTAAAATGCAACTAGTTGACAGCTAAGAAGAAACTTTGAGCCTGATAAACAACCCGAGCTCCCTACACCACTTCCTTTACTGAACCTATACCTGACAAAGATAACAAGAGCTATAGGTGATCACATATGGAGACAATATCATTAGTTCTTGCATTTCATTGCTGAAACAGTCTCCTCTGCAGCTGTTGAAAAATCAAGAATTTAATAAGAATTCAAAGTAAAGAGGTAAGGTAAATGGACAACAGTTCTCCTTATAATGAAATATCACTCAATCTGTTCTGACTAAAAACAATAAATAGTGTTGTAATATACTCAGCCAGGAACCTCTTCCCCTGCCCCCTGTTCATTGATTAAGGGGGAATCTATTAAATGCAATTTAGAAAACTAGAAAATGAGACACGTATATAGCTATGTGTGTTAACCTGAACTATGCAGTGTGCCCACATAGGTACAACCACTAGGGGACATAAAAAAAGATATGTTCCCTCAACCTTTTGTTGCCGAGTTGATGTACCCCTTCAAGGTGGACATAGCATTCACACACACTAATTCTGATTTCTCCTCTGACCCAACTGTTTTTCTTTTTTGTTAATGTGGCTGCAGCTTTGCAGTGTTCCAATAGTTAGTTGCTCAGCCGGTCTACTCAGTCAGCCAGCAATCATATGATTTATAAGGCTATCTAGCTGCCTGTTTAGATCTGTAGCAGAAACTTAAGCAGGAGTGGGCTGAAGACGTTTTTATGCAGAAGTTCAACAGAGAAGCAGAGAGTCAGACAGCAGATAGGTTTAAGGATTAATACTGTTTTTCTTTATTTTGATTAAGTTTCTTTTTCAGCATGAGAAGCAAGTGACTTTGGGATGTTCATGGGCAAACCCTTGATCAAGTCACCACCATTTATCACAGTACCCTCTGATTCAACACTCTGAGTTAGTCTGCTTCTCCAAAACAAACCGTTCTAGAAATCTCATTGCCATCATTCCTTTTGTAGTGCCTGAAGTTAGCTTAAACCTTAAGCATGAAAGCCTCTGTATGGACTGAAAAGTTCATAATTTTTCAATTAGTTATCATAAAAAGTCAAAAACTGTGAGGATGCAGTAAAACCTCCCAGTGATTCAGCCATTGCTTACCTAAGCAGAGATTTCAAGTGTGGAAGAAAGGCACACCGGCTTCATTTGACTTTGCAAGGTGACAAGTTATTCTGCATTCAGTACCCTGCCCTGTAATTATCAGACTACAAACTGCTTAGAACTCCATGGGGTAGTCAAGAGCACTCTGTCGTCATGGCATCCCACAGGAAAAAATTTCAAGAACAGACTCTTCCCCTGCTGATTTTCCAATGGCTGCCATATCAGCCTCTGCTGTGAATACCACTGTACTTTACTAGGTGGGGCAGAGGGCCAAAGAACTCCCTCAGGTTCTTAACAAGCCTTACTATGAGTACAGACACACAAACAAACATAGAATCCCCTACACAACGCGGTTCCAAAAATTTAACATCCCATCAAATGCACATATCTAGCTAACTAGATTGCTCCCTCCCTGTGTTCCTATATGGCACTGAACACATGCCCTAGAGAGAATTTGCTGCACAGTCTTTTACATCCTTTATTACTAAGCATTCTGGCAAAGCATGTTACCTTCCCAGTTTGATTTCTGAAAAATAGTATCCCCTCTTCCAAATCTAGTGCAGAATTTCATCACATAGCAGGGTCACTGCCTGTTTCATGCTTCACAAAAAATAAGCAACTTCAGCAACGAGCAAACAACAAGAGAATTTGGAGAAATAACCTTTTGTTCACTTATCCATTTACCTATAACTCAACTCTGAAAAATTGTGCTGGAAAGGTAGCAAGAAACATGAGCCAACATTTTCACATGAGTCTTCCCATATACAAGCAGGAAAAAAAACACCAGCCTAACAGATGTCAAACTAGCATCCTGCAATTTTAAAAAATAGAGATGCAGATGAAGAGAGCATCTTCCAGAGAAACAGAATAATTCAAAAGTACTATAACCTCTTTCTGACTCTTGATTCCCTCCTAACTGCTCTCTCATACATAGCTGGGTTGTTTAAGCTTAGTTACATTTGATTTACAATTATGACACAATGAGACAAATTATTAACATTGACAGTCTCCAGAAATTAAGTGTTTTGCTTTCAGCCTGTCTAAAGTTTTACAGCAAAACAGCTACAGATGCTGAAAGATGAAAGAACACCTGCTGTGTTTGAAATCATAAGTGACAGGCTTAAAAAATTAATTCTTCCAGGAAACAAACTATTAGATAAGAAAGGTTAATTGACATCACTCTACCGTTACCACCACAACAGCCTTTCAGCTGAATCATGAGCTGCTTTCCCTGAAAGGAACCTGAGTTTTTCCACAAAGGCATTCAAACAAACCAAACAACAACAATTTATAAAATCTAACTAAAGATTTTTGTTTTGGTTTAACTACAACAACTTTCCTCTCCCCCCAATAGTAAACATTATAGGGCTGTGGTTCTCAACCTGCAGCCTGTGGACCACCTGCAGCCCAATGAGCACTAGCTGTAGGCCATGTGACATCCTCAGGGCCTTATAGGTAGTATGTATATTCTGTGGGTGCGGCGTACATAATCCACAGAGAACTGCATATCATAAATAGAATGAGAACCACTGTTATAAGGCATTAACAATGTTGCCCAGACATAGATCTTGGCCTGGACTCTGTTTAGTGGAGAGGTAGTGTAGTGAATGGGTCACGGTGGTGACATGTTCATTTTAACTTGTGTTGCTAAGCAGATGGGCTGCTACATTTTGCATGGGGCTCCATTTCTAAATATTAGTAGAAGTAATCAATCCCAGATGTCATGAATGTATGGAGTATGCATCCACTGCTAGGATGGGTGCACTATCTTCTGGTCAACTGCAGCTTGGAGTAGGATTTACTGCCACCCATTGGGCATATAATAGCACTGTGGGGTTGAAAAGAAATTTAGCCCAGTGGACCCTGACCCTGGTGTTATAAAAGTTCTGTAGAGCACTTCCAACTTCTTACCAAAGCACCTCAGTCTTGCCTGGGTTCAGTCTTAGCCAGCAGCTCTCCAATTCGGTGCTGATTTTAGGTAAGAATTAAGAGAACTGGGAGAAGATACTATTTACATGTGATGTAAAGGAGATTAGTGCCAGGTGTCATTTGTGCACTGCTAGCACTTCAGTACATGTTCTCACTAGTTCTCCCACTGGTCTCATATAAATGTTGACTATTATGCAAGAGAAAACAAAGTCCTATAGACTCAAAATAAAAGGGCTGTGAGATAGAGGAAAAGTTGTTCATATAATCCTCTGGTTCAGTCTAAAGGAACGACCTGAACTATTTCAAGGAGTTTGTTAAACCCTATTGCATCTTCAAACCAAAATAGGAACATTCAGTGATGAACAGTATCAAAAACTGCAGAGTCGTCCAACAGGAGGGGAATGGACTTAATTTCCTGGAGCTTGGACAGGAGAAGGGCATATAGTAGAGCAGCAAGTGCTCTCTTCGTACCACACCATGAGGCCTGGAGCCTGACAGAGGTATCCACCATACAACCAGATGACAGGCAGTGTTGGAGACTTTATTTCTCTAAACGAGCTTAGAAGACAGAGATGAGTCACTGAGTAGTTGTTTGCAAGGTCTTTAGCATCAAGTGATGGTTTCTTTATGATTGGTTGGATTGCATGTTCCTCTTAAAGGAAGTGTTGACAATCTGTCTCAGTAGGGGCCCTTCTCTCATTCACTATTCAAGAAGTGGTCAGTCACAAACAATGGACCAGAGTGTCCTCATGACTGCTTAGTGTGTGAATGTGCAGAAACCATGGAACGAAAGCAGTTTCTAATCCTGCTCTTGATATGTTGTTCTTAGTAGCCCCTAAGGCCATCCCAGATGGTAGCAAATTGCTGGCACTGCTATGATGGGTCCCGCACTTTCTCTTCATGTGTGTGTGTGGGGGGGGATTCAGGGCGCCATTTCTCACCCCTGATCTGGGGTATCAACTGTCCCACTAGTATCCCAAAAAGAGGGGGAGTGGAGAGGGAGGGACCTGGGCCTGCCCTCTACTCAGGATCCCAGCTCAGGGGCCCTAGGGATAGCAGCAAACCACTTGAACTAGCAATTCCTTCCCCTGGACTACTTCCCACTCCGGCCCTTCAGCTTGTGGGGTTTCCTGCCCGCTCTCTGCTTTGGCCAGGTTTCTCCCAACCTCTTGTGTCTGTGGAGTCCCTCTGCTCTGCACAAGCCGGGTTTCCCTTTACCTAGGGTCTTGGTCTTCTGGCCCACCACAGCACTTCTCCAAATTCTCCTCTGCTTCCCTCCAAACTGCTCTCTGCTCCAACACCAAACCACTCTGCTTCAACTCCTCCAAACTGGTCTCCTTCAAATTGCTCTCTGCTCCAACACCAAACTACTCTGCCTCAACTCTTTCAACTCTCTGATTGAAGCAGGGGGGGTTTATCAGGTGATTGGCTTCAGGTGCTCTAATTAATCTATAGCAACCTCTCTTCTCTCTACAGGGAATAAGACTCTCATCATCCTGGGGCTTACGCATCTCCCCTCTATCACCCTCCAGCTGCCCTCTGGCCCTGCTGTATCACAAGTTGTAGGTGATAAACTATGAAATAAGAGGATAATTCCCTCCCAATGTTAGATGCCACATCCTGGGATTCAGTGAACATAGTCTGGATTTATAAAATGATTTATGGTGCAGGTCATGACTTTGCTTCCTGCATGGAAGAGGAGAAGTATGAAGTAGTGACAGAGGCCTGTAGAAATAGTTTTTATGAGTCTGTCTGCATCAGGCCATATTTTCCGCCACTAATTCTTGAGTTTTCTTCCTTCCCACTTTTTCTGTTGTAGGTCATCCAGAGAACCATGATAATCCATGTAGGCAGAATGTGCTTTCAGGATGGTTACAACTGTCTGAAAGCAACTGTAGTGCCTCACTAATATTTCTATTCCTTCACCTATTAGTTGACTAGCATTTCCTGTAAATAAGTTTAGGGACTTTGTCAGGGGTCAGGAGTTTTCAGAGGTGGACCATGTGAGTAGTTTTCTTAGTGCTGGAATGCATGGTTATGGAAAGACTTGATTCCACCTAGAGATGGAGTAGTCTGACCAGATTCTTGGGTTTCTCATGCTATATTCAGTCAAGTGATCTAGTCACATACATGGGTCCAGAGGTTACCTCTGAGAAATTGAAAGATAAAGCGCTCGCTGATACAGTATCCCAAAACCTCCTCTGCAAAGTCATCTGGATGAATGTTGAAGTCTCCTTAGGTAGTGAATCTAGTGAAGTTCAATAATATGTCAGATTGCATTTTTAATCAGTTCTTCCAGAAAGTCTTTGTTGTATGGAAATGTATAGTTTAGCAGTGTCGGTACTCGAGGAATATATTTTATACCAAGAGAGTGGCAAGGTGAGTTGTTGGTGTGAAGATCTAAGGATGTTGGGTATCATAAGTGAGTTTCACAGTCTAGGGTACTATGCAGTAGCTCTTCCAGATGAAGCAATAAAACTGGTCAGACTCTGCCTGTGTTGTACAATACTAAGAACAAAATCATTCTTGCCTGAAGTCGGCTAGGACCTGTCAATTTTGACAACATTAGATATCCTGGTTTTCTTCAGGACCAGAGAAGACAAATATTTCACAAGAGGCAAATGACTCAGAGCAATGACAGGGTGTAAAAATGTGAATTATAAATTAATCTATGAAAGACTTAAAAACACAGTTGTGATTAAGCATCTCAGTATTCCCAGCAGAGGGCATGAGCCACAACCTTGAGGGGTCTCAGACAATAATATGACAGTTTTACAACATGTCTAAAAGAGACTGCAAGGGAACTCTGGATCCCTAATGGCTTCAGTGTACAATGAACATGGTAAATGTGTAGACAGCCATACAGGGAGCCAGTACCAGTAATTCACTCCTATCCAGCTATAATTACAATCCAGACCTAACCGCTATTTGTTTCATATTGGTTCAATAACTAAAGTAACTGGTCACTGTACAATATAATTAAAACCTCAAAAATGGACAAGAATGGGTGCCTTAAGTTTAGCAGGTGGGATATGGGCAATATAGGTCAGCAAAACATGAGTGACATCACAAGTGGGGTAAACAGGAAGAAGCCTCAGCACAGGTCCCTGATTGCAGGAAGGAGGAAGAAAGAATGGAAACTCACAGAGGAAAGAAAAGAGCAGTGACGGTTAGAATCAGCTAAGTGAGAGCAGGAAGAGGAGTGGTTTGACAAAGGGAAAGATTTAAAGTGAGACTGCGGTTAAAAGGAAAGGTGATTATGGGAAAAGAGAAGCAGATATGTAATATGTTCTAGTCCCCGGATGGATATCAACATTTTAAACACAGGACAAGGAGTTTAGGTTTGTGTTTTCCAAAGACTTCGGATGTAGACAGGATTGGACCCTTCTTGCTAATCTTAGACCCATTAGTACTTCTTATTTCACACCACTAAGCCATTTAAATGTTGTGGTACATTTCCCATAGCACAGGAGGCTGAAATGTCCATTACAATGCCTTGGCTTTGCTGTAGCTACTTCAGCTATGGCAATTTCAGCCTCAATGGAAATTATTTTTTCTCTAAATCCATGTTTAAAAATAAGCTTTTATGAGACACTAATTTACAGTATACAAATATAATTAAAAGGGTATTTGAATTATCAGGTTGTTAGAATCAATGTGCAGATAAACCCATCATTGATAATGTTTGTATGAAAGAGTCCATTAATGCATATTCAAAAGTTGTGTGAAAAATTAGTGCATGCACAGTAGCTAGTAAAAAAAAAGTGCAATATCCGTCTTTTGGATTTAAAACAAAACCAAAAACCCACCAATCAGTGTTTGACCCTAACCCTGCAAGTTGTTGCAGTTGCACAAGGGTGAACCTTCGCGCCTACACTAGAGCTCCTTTTGATTGTCACAGGGTTCTGCATGAGTGCAGAGGGTTACACTGACAGTTTTTTACATGTAATTGTAGGTAAGTCATTTCTCATTCTCAGGCTTTTGTTTAGTCAATTGGTTATCAATATCATTGCAACAAGATATTTGGAGACAGAATGTTTGACGGGCAGCTTCTTTTCATGCCAAGTTGAAATGTGAGGATTTATTTTCCCTGGACTATTTTTATCTATGGATTAATAATGGTTATCTGAAAATTCATATATTGGAAATGACAAGCATCTCCATCTCAAACTGCAAATGCTTAAAAATCAGCAACATACTCACCCCAATACTGAACTCCAAAGAGCAAAAGCTATTATTGGAAAATCATATGCAGGCAAGCATATCTTCAGTTTACAGTGAGTCACACGTCAGCTTGTATGAGGTGGAGTGGGGAACAGGAGGGATTATCAGACAAGACTGAATTTGAAGACTGAGTACAGCCACAGATGGTTTACAGTGAGGCAGGTATTGGACTGTACAGAGAACACATTGCAAGATGACAGGACTAATGAATAGGGAACTGATGGAAAAATTCTTTGGACAGTGGAGCTCCACAAAGAAATGAGAGATAATTTAAACTGAATATTGGAAGTTTTCCAGGAAGCATGCATCCATACTGTACATATTGCCTATTCAGAAGTAGACGGTTATTAAAATGTACAAGAACAGTAAAATATTAACTCATTGCTTACATTTTGCATAAATTGCCCAGCTGGCATCTCCAGTAAGGAGATTTATTTCTAGCAAGCTTTTATCCTGAAAGATGGTAGAAAAAGCGCTGTGTGGGAACTATTCTTACATCTCATTCAAATGCATCAGAAAGCAGAAATGATTGCATAAGAAAGTATTTCACGGACTTGAGATAAGACAGTTTACTAGAAAACTCGATGGACAATGATATTATAATAGGGATGTTCCTTGGTTGTGATGATTCTTAGAAAATCTACATAAAGGTAGATTTCTTTTAATTCTTGTACCAAGCTTTCACATAGCTGTTATATTTTACTAAATATCCCAGTGAACTCAGACAGCACCACATACTACTAGCACCTCGTTCTCAGGGAGGCCTTGTTCTTACCCCCACGTATGAGTTGCTACAGGTTTCTGGAAGTTCTTAATAAGATTGGGTGACTACAATTAACCAGAGGGGAAATAACTGGATCAAAAGTACCCTGGAAATCTCTGCACATTCCTATTTTAAATTAAAAAAAAAATCAGAAAAAAATTCTTAATTTTTAGATTCTATTCCCAGGTACTGTGCAGGACTTGAAGCAGAAGTACCATATGAAGTCTGTGTAAAGACATCTTCAGCTCCATCTGCTGGTCCAAGAGTCTATTGGATCGTTCCCATGAATTTTGAATGTGAATCAAAAACTATTTGTGCTTATCCCATTTTCAAACTGCTTGTAGTTTGCCCATCATTCCTTGGGCATGTTTTTATCCTAATTCTCAGCAGGAACATATCACTTGCATTGCAAGTCATGGGAGATATTCTCAGACTCAGACTTTAAGGTCAGAATGATCATCATGATCATCTAGTCTGACCTCCTAATTAACAAACGTCATACATAATACATGGACTAATATCCAGATTTTTTGTCCTCAAAGCCACAGAGTGTGCTGAGCATATATACAGTGAAATATCTTTACCTCATTGTGCTTTGCAGCAGTAGAGAACATACTGTCCTTCAGAATTACCGATGAGATGTAGTGTTATGGTTCAATGTTTCTGCCATATTTAGATAATCTGCTTCTTGACAAAATGGTTTAGTAAAGATAATGCAAAAGGATTTTCACTCTCTCAGCCATGCCCAAAATAAATGAACTTCTGACTTCAGAAGACATTAATTTCATCGCAGAAATTCAGTCAGTGCAAGACTGAAAGGGGCTAGTTAAGCATTGCTGCCATCCCAATACGGCTCAGGGGAAGTTGCACTTCAACTGTTGGATGAAGGAATTGTTGTGCTGTTTAGGAATTCATGTCTCCATTATTCCAGATATTACTTGCACAGTTGAGTGAGGTTTTTGTAATCACAGCAATGAAGAAAAGACTCTGGAGTCACATACGGAAAGCCAGCTCTATCGGCTCCCTGTGTTGCATTCATACCTTCACCAGCTAAAATTCTTTCCAACTTTTCAAAACCTTTTTAAAAGGTTACACATTATGGAAATATAATGAAAAGAAGAGAATCATCCAGAGTCACCAGCAGTTGGTCTCAGAATAAAGGTAGGAGCTTTCTGGCCTGTGTCATGAACTGAGATCCAAATCCGTAGCAATCTGGTCAATGTGAAAACAACGAGGAGTCTGTTGTTCTGGTCAATGTGGTATCTTCAAAGCAGCAGAATGGCAAATAATTGTTGCTTACTGCTTTTGTGCTTAGGGGAAATTTTGATTTTAAACCCCACAGAGCGGTTTAACAGGGGTGAGTTCATACAGCTTACATGTTTTAGGATTTCCTCTGGTACATAAGGTAGTTTACAAACTTTTCACATGTTGCATTTTCTCCATCTATGACCAGATTCTGTGAAGGTAGCAAACTTCAACACAATTCCATTGGTATTTTGTTAAAATTAAATAATAATACTTGTACACAGCTAGGAAATTTTATATGCTTATTTTTACCAACTATTTCATAATTATGTTTTGCTTCTCTGCACTTAGCACCAAATATCCAGACACATCCTGAAATCAGTTCACAGCCTTACAAACTCAAAAATTTTGGACCATGTATTGTAATGTTATAAGAGGATCCTTAGATTTCCCTGTGTAGTGAGTTCTAATACCAAGTGTGGATGCTGCAGTCTTCTGAAAATCTGGACTCTGCCGTTTTATATTTTAAATAGTGTTTATAATTAGCTTTGTAAGGGCATTGGATCAGGCCTTAGGAGCAAAGATCAGGCCTTCCTTTCCCCAAACCAGTTCCCACTGATGCTCATGTTTCTACTGCTGGCTCACACTTATCAAGCTCAGAATGAAAGTTTCAAAGGAGGGACATTTTCAAAGGAGACAATTCTCACACCACTGAGCATCACTGTTACAACTTGTGCCAATTAGAGCTAATGCTACTGTAATGGACCTATCTTGGCACTGGATACTTTTTACATTTACTACACCCTTCTAAGTTAAATATTTTTATCCTGGTTAACAGAAGTACTAAATATCTACCACAGTGGTGGAAGTCAATGGGAGCAGGAGCTGCTTAACAACTCAAAAATTAGTCCCTTTAATTCTAAAATATATAAACACATTACACATACAGTTAGTCAAACTACGGCCCAGATTTCTGAAGGTAATTAGGCACCTAACTCCCATTGAAGTCAATGGGAGTTAGACATTTAAATGCCTTAAAAAACCTAGGCCTTCCTGTCTACAATAAGCAGTGATGTGCCCTTACTGCTGTAATCCTTTGATCTTTCCTTACCACTCCCTTAGTATATTTTACTTTGCCTCATCACATCTTGCATAAAATTAAACCCTGATCCTGCAAGATGTTGCACAAGGCTGGAACGCTACACAGGCTAAAAGCCTGACTAAAGTCTTGTTCTCTGTAAAGGTGTGCCAATGTGAAGTTGATTGCAAGATCAGGGCCTTAGACTGTGAGGTTTTGATTCTCTCATGTGCATGTGTAGAGCTCAAGTGCAGGACAGAAGAGGTGCTAATCAAGACTTCTTGATTCTTAGCCAACAGCCCTTGTGTAAATTGGAGCTGAAGGGGTCCTCGTTGCTGCTGAGGTCAGAATAGTCAGGGAACTAATTCCACTGGAGAAACAGTTACAGGACAGATTCATTTTACTCCACCCTTCTGTCTCCACCAACAAGCT
Organism: Caretta caretta; assembly: GCF_965140235.1. Classification (NCBI taxonomy): domain Eukaryota; kingdom Metazoa; phylum Chordata; order Testudines; family Cheloniidae; genus Caretta; species Caretta caretta. The sequence goes on along the minus strand of NC_134214.1, from coordinate 68,334,636 downwards.
TTGCCTTCCCCGACTGGGTTGCACATAAGCAGCTGGAGCAGCGCATAAACAGGCTGTGTGTCTTCATTTCTTCTGTAAAGCCCTTTGGGTATTCTTTATTTTACTTTATTACTTTCCAGCATGGCTCATTGGGGTAGGATTTGCAAAAACACGCAGCATTGGCTTAATATTCTTCCTATTGAAGCATTGACTTTGCTGGGACCACAGATAGGACAGCATGGAGTGATCCCCCAGAAAGTATACTTGATGCTGTACAACGGTACAGGAGAGTGATGGGCATCTCTATTAGGTGTGTAAAAGAGACAGATGGAAAAGATATGATCAGGGAGGGGACAGAGTGCAGAAGCATGGGAAGAACAGAGATTCAGAAATTGCTAGAGAGGAAGTGAATTGCCAAACATTCCATTTTTGGAACATTAATCCAGCCAGCAAGGATAATCCAAGATTTTATTTATTTTCCTGTAAAATGTAAATTAACCTATTAAAAATAGTACTGTTTTTTTACTAATTTGGAGTAATCTGCTTTGCAAATACATTGGTTGTTAAGAGGGAGAGACACAGATCACTCTTTTATAAAAATATACAAAAAGACCACTTTTAAATACATATATATGAAGGAAAAAGTGGTTCTTGATTCATTGTTCACCACGATACCACGTTACTTTTCTTTGTTCAGATTACTTAAGGAAGTAAAGCAAAACACACACACACAGTTTAATACACACAAACCTAAGAAATTTTATTTTGGTTTGCATCTCTGTTGTACTGGCAACATATCATGTTTAATTCCATGAAGAATTTTAAGTTGTTCAGTGAGGTGGGGGGGGGGAGAGGGGCAGAGGGGGAGGCATACAAGATAAATAAACCCCCAAAATTTGAAATGAACAGTAGAATTTAGCTGTTCAAGTTTAGAAAATAGTTTATAATGTGAATTTTGTAGTTTTTCCCTGTGTATTTATGTTACAATTCTTTTACACAGGGACAATACAGTCCATTCAGTGCTGTAAAAGACAATAGTCATCCCCCACCCTGCCATGTTGGCATCAGTTCACAGAATACAATAGTTGCCTTTTAAAGTAACCTGAGACTAAAGAACAGTGAATGGACAGTGTATTACGATCAGTGACTGAGACTTTTATTTTCATTAACGGAAATGAGTGAGTCAATGTCTGACTGTTCTGAATCACAGGAGAAGTCAAACTGTGTTGTAGATGCAAAACAAAATGAAATAAAGAGATTTACATAATAGTGTGCATCTATGTGAGCAAAAGCTAAGGCAAATAGGCATAAAGCACAATTCCCAGAAGATGATTAAATACAAAACTTTTTCACTTTATCAGCTGAATGGAAACATAAGCCACAAGGGAGATTGTGCACTATCCTATTCAGTACTAATGAAAAAAAGCCTGAACATTTTGATCTACATTCTTGGGCTGCATACCAAGTGACAGAATGATGATGCATATGATGGGCACTGGGCATCAAGCTGTTTTCTGAAATAAAACTAGCTGATCCCTGGATGGTACATACAGCAGGTTTGAGTGACATTCAACAGAACTGGTTTGCTAATGAAAGACATTCCAAAAATCTTAACAGTGAAATCACTTATGCTGACTGCCAATCAATCACTTTTTGCAAATAGAAGCGTACATCCTTCCTGAAATGGGTTCAATCTACCTCGGTACTTAAAATATAGCAAAATAGTTATCCTTGATTGCAGAAAGTGAAATGCCAAATTGAAGTAGTGGAATGCAGAGTATGAGCAGCATAGTAATACAATACAAGGAAGGATAAGAGAAAGTGGATGTCAGGCACAGAAGGGAATATACACACATTAAGTAACACCAAGACGACATTCTAGGACATGGAATACAGAACAAAACAAGACAACCGCAGAAATGAGCTAAAAAAACCAGAGGGGGAGGGATTTCCTTCCAACATGTTACCTTGAACATAAAGAACAGGTTTTATCTCCCCCATCTCCTGAATCAATATCAGAAAGCTTGTATTAATCCTTTAGATATGTAGTTATTCACTCAGACATGTGCGATATTAATTTTAAAAAAATGGGTATGAAAGAGTAAATATAAGACAGCATGGTCCAGTTGTTAGAAGGAAGGATTTTGCCTGTTATTCATGGTGTCAAGGTTCCTTCCCCACTCTGAACTCTAGAGTACAGATGTGGGGACCTGCATGAAAGACCCCCTAAGCTTATTCCTACCATCTTAGGTTAAAAACTTCCCCAAGGCACAAATTCCGCCTTGTCCTTGAACAGTATGCTGCCACCATCAAGCATTTTAAATAAAGAATAGGGAAAGAGACCACTTGGAGACATCTTCCCCCAAAATATCCTCCCCAAGCCCAACACCCCCTTTTCTGGGGAAGGCTTGATAATAATCCTCACCGATTGGTACAGGTGAACACAGACCCAAACCCTTGGATCTTAAGAACAACGAAAAATCAATCAGGTTCTTAAAAGAAGAATTTTAATAGAAGAAAAGGTAAAAGAATCACCTCTGTAAAATCAGGAGGGTAACTACTTTACAGAGTAATCAGATTCAAAACATAGAGAATCCCTCTAGGCAAAACCTTAAGTTACAAAAAGACACAAAAACAGGAATATACATTCCCTCCAGCACAGCTTATTTTACAAGCCATTAAACAAAAGAAAATCGAACACATTTTCTAGCTAGATTACTTACTAACTTTACAGGAGTTGTGAGGCTGCTTTCCTGATCTGTTCCTGGCCAAAGCCTCACAGACCGACCAAACCCTTTGTTCCCCCCTCTCGATTTTAAAGTATCTTGTCCCCTCATTGGTCATTTTGGGTCAGGTGCCAGCAAGGTTACCTTAGCTTCTTAACCCTTTACAGGTGAAAGGGTTTTGCCTCTGGCCAGGAGGGATTTTATAGCACTGCATACAGAAAGGTGGTTACCCTTCCCTTTATATTTATGATACATGGCCTGGAGGATGTCAGACACTAAAGACCAGCACTATTTCCTGCAATAGCCCATTCTAAAACTTTATGGGAAGGAGCCTAGGATATTTGCAGATGATAGGCATTTTTGGAGACAGCTTCTCAATAACTTTGTTCATGAAAGATAAGGGGAAGCAGAGGCTGGGTTTATGTGTTTCAAGATGGTCTAGAAATAAACAGAGTCTAATAAGGCCCTTAGTCAGCAGAGATTTATTCACTTCTTTCACAAGCGCGTGCAGAGCGTCCAACTGAGAAACAGGAGGATGTGATGCAAGATTTATACAGCAGTGACAAGAGGATTTGCTAATTGAATTCTGATTATTCTATAATGAAAGTCAAATGAAACTAGTAAAGCTTTATTGCAACCTGCAGAGATCTTACCAGGAGCAAGGCAGTTAAATGTTTGAATCAGGTATGGAAGGCCTACAGAAACCTGAGAAAGGAGCAGATACTAAAGAAATGCAGGTTACACACAGCCAGGATGTGCAATGCTAGCCCATATACATAATTAAGGAGGCAGTAATGCTGATGACTTCTTTGCCAGTCTCGTGAGGCAGAGTTCTCTCAAGAGACCAGATAAAGTTGTTTAAGAGCTGCTAGATATGTTGTACCTCTGCATATAACTGAGTTTTCAAAGCTAATAAAGTGCATCCAAAAGCTTTGCAAGCAACTGGATATTTGTTGTGTGATATGTCCAATATGAACACCGTTTTGATAGGACTTGCAACATTGTTTTGTCTACATGATCAGTCTTAGGCTGGAAGAAACAAGGTACTCTGGAAACACTTTTGGGAAATCATGATTTTTGGGTAAATGGTGCCATCAGAAGGAAAGTGTGGCAGTGTCTGAATTGCAGGATCCCCATTCCCAGACCTACTTTACTGTAAAGTTGCTTCAGTTAATATGGTCCTATTAAGAGTTGGCATTTCTACAAAGCTGCACTATGGGGTGCTGGACATGGACTAAAAAGTAGATCGTAATACCAGAAATTAAACTTCTTGTAAGATGAGGTTAGGACCAGTTTTTGGAATGTCCATGCAGCTAAATGTGCTTCTGTGCTGTAAAATATACTTAGTGTATTGGGCAAAATAAGTCTCCAGGCAGCCCAATGTGTAAAGTATTTCCCTGTTGAAGAATGCTGCCAGACCTGTGCGTGCTCCAAGGCTATAGAAACATTTCACAAATCCAGGGTCACTTGGTACAGGCGTTTTTGTTTTTTTTAATTGAAGACACATTGGCTAAGACACCAGACTTCATCCGTACTTTTTGAGAAGTTCAATGGGATCTTCGGATTCCCCATACACAGTCACTAACACTGAAAGTTATTCAGTTCTGTACATTGAACTCCCATATTTCATCCAGGCCAGTAAGAGTCCTTGTTTATTTTGTGACCCCCTGCAAGTAAGTGACTCCACCAAGTGTTAAATGCCCATTTTGGAGCACTACACTGCACTTGCCTCTGGGGTTTCTGGTGTGGTTGTCATGGCTACAGAAACCAATTTCTGCTCATGTGGGCTGAGGCCAATCAGAAACAAGTGGAAATTAAGGTTGGCTGGAAAATTAAATCTCCAGTTGGCAAAGTTTTGAGGGTTGTTTTATAAATTCAGTTTTGTCCCAGTGTGTAACAAATTTAGACCCTTTGAATTTTTTTTCCATGAAAAAGTCAGAGAAAGGGACCCACAGTCCCACTCCAGAATAATCAGTTGTCCTTTGGTTAGGAATCAAGCAAAGCACTGAATGAACCCAGGTCTTCTACATCTCTGGGCCAGAAAAACTGACTCTATAGCCCAACGCGTAATTCACACAAAGTGGAAAAGCTCCAACAAGAGTGATTGAGACAGACAGTTGATAGGTGCCTTAGGAAAATAAAAGCGGTACATGCCTGAATACACAGAATGAATTCTACAAGACACCGACATGCCAAACACAGTTCTGCAGCATCAGTACCAGATAAGGCCCATGTCCTGGAAAGTAAGAGGTGTTTGTTCATCAGTCCACATATCTCGCCTTGCTGCCTATTTGCAATTAAGTGCAAGGTACTGATCAGAGAATTGTTAAAATGCAGTCTTTACCCCAAAGAATTCATAATATACTTTTGAATATGAAAAACAATTTAAAAAGCAATAACCTACTCACAATTCCTCTATACTGGCCTTTATCAGAGGTCTCCATCCCATCTCCATCATCCAATCCTATGTTATGAATGAGTCAGTTTTTTTTAGAGCTCTTTGTAGAAGTTCCAAGAATGGAAATAAACTTAGAAGTTGCATTTCTCCACAGGTCTGTATCCTTTTCTAGTTCAAAGCCTGCTACCTCTTTCCACTTCATGTTCTCTTTTTCAAATGCTGCCTGTCTCAAGCTAGGTCAGAAATTAAAATGGCTGTCCTGCACATTAAAGAACTGTGTTCCCCATCAAAGACATTTGAAATGTTGAGGACCCTTCTCACGTTGATACATTGAAGATCAGTGGATATTAGTCGTAGATAGCACCATCTCCTCACTCTAGCTCAAAGAGGTTTACATGAGAAATTATGGTCACACCATGAAAAAAGTACTGTAGGCAGTAATTATTTCTGAACCATTTGGCACATCACTATGCAAGAGATCTTACGGATTCTAACAGTGACCAACTATGAAAACAAAGGCAGAATAAAAAGGACAAGAATATAGTTGGTAAGGCTTATCTCGACATGTAATACACAGTCAGAATCCTGTTTCCATGTCACATTGACAGATCAGCTGGAGGGGAGCAAAGGGGGAAGAGCAAGAGAAATATTCTTGATTTTGCAATACTTCATTTCTACCCTGTGACACCTCAGGGTGACTTATTTAGAACCCCAAATTTATTAAGTGAGGCTAGATTCTAGCTGCTTGTCTGTTTTGGGGAAGGAACATCTTCCTAATTCTGTTGCAGAAGGGGCAGTCAGAATCCTCATGTTTGCACTCCAAGTGTTGGCACAGGGAGTTTTAAAAGCGCACTTGGCAGTGGTATCAACATAACCCACCCCCATGCATTAGTAGGAGGGTACAGAGGAGACTAGCCCCGAGGGAAGCACATGCTGAGTTCTTTAAAAGGGCATATTTTCTAGTTGCCAGCTAAGAAAAAAGTTCCTTCAATTTGCCAGGAAGCACTGTGCCTGCTCTGCCTTCCTCAGATGGAACAACCACTAGTAGAGCTGGTCAAAATTTTTCCAGTGGATAATTTGTTGGAAAAGGCAAATTTGAAGATGACCATCTATTTTGTCGGAATTTGACTGGAAGTTATCATAATATTTGATGTATCAGAGTCAAATATGAACTGAAATAAACTGAAGTGCTTTGCTATGGTCAAGACAAAGTATCTGAGAATATTTAATGAAAAATGATTTTATATATGTATTTTTTCTTGGTGCTGATTTGGGACAAAGCCAGGTTATAAAACCATGGAATTTTCCAACACAATGAAATTTTTCAACCACCAGTCATTGCTGTTACTATGATTCACCTTTCAGCTAGGCTCCAAGCAATCTTTCTTTGAGAACATTTTCTCCAAGCTGGCTGGCACATGTGGTTATAGTTTCCTATCTTCTCTTCTAGCAACCTGATTAACTTTTTTTAAAATATGGGTGATTTTATGCTAGTCTTTCAGTGTCCATCTTGCAAAATATGTATATGATCTTTAGCCTTTGGCCAAGAGAGAAATGTCATAGCAAAGGTGTATCATGCTAGGTTGAATGATTGAGTTGAATTGGCAGAGATGAGGGAAGCTTGTATAATGCTTGTTCATACTATGCCTGGCATCAGCCAATGCTTCTAATCCATCACTTTTCTGAGCACACAAGTCACCAATATAATTTTCTTCTTTAAAAAAAAAATCCGCACTGTAGCATTCATACAAGGTTCATGCATTTGGCAACATTCAGGGCACACCCGGAGTGTTGTGTAGGAGCAGTGCACACATGGCTCCTCTCAAGGGCATGAACCTTGGAATCTCGCCCAGATGACATGAACCATGGGAAGCCTCCCAGGACTGGGCTCAAGGCCCGAGAGCAAGGAATGCGGTAGATAGAAATAGGTAAATAAGAATGTTAAACAAAGCCAGTGTATTCCTTTTATCTGTTGGAGAATGTAATGCGCGGGGGGAGAGAAAGAATAAAGGAGAGGGTGGAAAGCTGACAGGAGCAGCCTGTTGGCAGACCAGCCTGCTTGCTTGCTTAAAGCTTTGGGCTGTCTTGTATTTGAACCGCAACACCGCACCTACAGTGATGCATTTGCAAAACCCCCCATAAAGGGGAACTACACTTGTACCTGTACCCACCATTACATATGCTTGTTAAAATTGCATAGCACAGGCTTGTTTTGTTTATTTTTTAAACTCACAAATTTCTCACTTTTAGGAGGGAATTTTTGGCCAGAGCTAGGCAAGAACATAGACAACTGCAACTCCGGCAAGGGAAATAAATGGAAAGCCACAGCCTGAGCATTCTTGAAATGAGGTTGTTCTGTGTGAATGTCTTAAGTCAGATTTACAGTATTTTGCTTCAAAATAAGTTTGTAGCATGCTAAGGACCATGCAATACAATCAAACCAGGTAGACACCACTAAGCCCCATTCAGGTAAGCCCCGTTTCATGTAGAATTCAGGGATATGCTCATATTGCAGGATATGAGCATGAAGGAGAATTCCCTTCAAATCTTAAAAATGCAGCTGTAGAAGCCACTAGGTAAAATACCTCAACTAATCTTGCATTTAGCACTGGCTTTTATTTAACCTGAGACTCCCACCTGACCTTTGCAGATCCGGATATTGTATTAACCTTCCTGGACAACTTCTGCATTGTTACCTCTCTGCCAATGTTCCTACTGGCAGCCCCACCCACATCACACAAGGAATGGGCGATCTGTACACTGAAGCACTTGCTGGCATACATCCATTTAGTGATGAGCTGGCCCTGAATATGTTTCAGTGGTAGCATTTTCTGGGAGCACTTTTATTGGTACATTGTTACTTGAAAAAAATATTTCATCAATTTTGGTACATTTGCCAACATAATAGACCCATTTATTAGCATAGCCCATCTATACTTAGCATATGCAGGAGCTAGAAGAAGCAAATAAAGTAACTGGTTTGGTTCTGAGTGTCTGTGACCTATTTTAGGAATTGGCCACAATTATTTGTTATGCTGTGTCGGAGGGGCACATGCTGGAAAAATAAACTTGCAATGTACATTCGAAGGAGATATAGACTATTGTGATCAGAGTTTGACTCAGTAGCATTCCTGGAAATGTGTTAGACTATTTGCCTATCTACATCCAGGAATCTAAAGAACACAAGGAGAAATGACTACTGGTAATTTTAAATGTATCCCTCCACCTCACGTAACTGACTTATTTCACATTGAAAATGTGTGCATGGGAAGATTCTGTGGCCCCCCCATCCCTCCCCAAAATTTAAAAAAAAAAAAATCAGCTGCAGCAGAGGCAGAGTCCAGCTGCTTGTTCCTTACAACCCTCGTGACTGTTTTACAAAGTTAACATCTTTATTTTAAGAAAATAAAAGGCAAGTTTCTCCTTTACATTTCTAGTGGCTCCAAATCAGGGAGTCTGCCCAAACATCAGACCTGCGTAAGAAGCCAGTCTATTTATTAAATACCAGCAGGGAGAATGAGACATTCTTTGCTGGTATGTGTCAACAGCAAATCACCACCACTCACTGTGTTATAGCCAGTCTATACTGTAAGCTATTAGGGCAAAGCCTATACTTCTGTTTCTGTAAAAACTTTCTCCTTAACTATGATACTGTGTATGATTACTACACCCGGAACTTCCAGTTATTCTACATCACTATGTCTATGTGGTTCATATAACTGCATGAAATGTGGCTGTACCACATGTTGGAATTTTTTTAAAAATATATTTCTGTGCTCCCAACCTGTTTCCTCCCTGTCTCTCCCCCCCGCCCCCACGCCAATTTGGAATTGCACAACCACTCTCTCAAATGTATTGCTGCTCACTGGTGCATCAGTTGTTAGCTGCATCCACTGGACCAACCTTAGATGTATAAAAGCCAAAATCCATCCACTTACATTAGCTGCCATTTTGACAACAACTGCTATTGTACACAATTCATACCATTTATATTTAAAGATCCATAAACCAATAACATACACCTTAATAGATGAATTGCTTAAAAGCCTATCACCCCAGAAAGCTACTCACAATGCAAGGGTTATTCGAGACATAACAATTAGCTCTGTTTATAATTTAGTACTGTTAAGAGTTACATGAGCAGGTTTGAACTGGGTACACTTACTCTTTTGGTTGTGGTAAGAATGTGTTTTTTTTTAAATTAATTATTGGGTCACAGTATTTATCAGTCCATTCCTATTCCTTTATTGGATACACAAAATATTTGCGTGCATAATATTATCCAAGGAGAAACAGCTCCATCTAAAGGTTAGTGGCCTCATTTTTTCCTTGTAACTCTCTTTTCATACCACAGGCAGAGGCGAACAGTAACACCAAAATCCTTTTAAGATTTAATGATCTATAACATTTAAATATTCAAATATTTTATTTTTAAATCAGGATGGTTTGGTTTATTTTTGGGATCATGCTTAACCAGTCAGGAACTTGACTAATTTTAAAATGTATCCCTCCACCTCACGTAATTGACTTATTTCACACTGAAAGTGAACCAGAAAGGAACTTGACTCAACAAAAGCCATTAAGGTTTGAAGCTTCCTTTGAATAGCTTTATACATGTTTGGATTTTGGTTTAAGGAACATTCCTGTTGGTCTGGGAGACTTCCAAGTCCCCTGCTATATTAAATGACTTTTGGATTACCTCACACCACTTGATTGTACCCAAGTAGCATTCTTTGATAAGAACTAAATGATATTTTAATATTATTATTATTATTATGGGAATGTCATGTTTAATATATAGGTGATGTAAAGATGAACTGTTTAAGGCCACACTGAACACACACACTGGAACATTGTTGCACTTCCATCTGTTGTTTTAAAGACTGACCCACAAGTCCCGCTCAGGGAGAATATCCTGTATAGTTTGAGTAGCAGAGATAAGCCATATACTCTTACTTTTCCAGTCAATAAGCACAATAGGAGATTATCAGAGTGTACCTACAATAGTTCACTCATAACTCTTTCACAAGAAAGCCTAGGAGAAAAGTCTTGTACCCTTCCGGATATTCTTTGAAAGACTCTGTCATAAATATAAAGGGAAGGGTAAACACCTTTAAATTCCTCCTGGCCAGAGGCAAAACCCTTTCACCTGTAAACGGTTAAGAAGCTAGGATAACCTTGCTGGCACCTGACCAAAATGACCAATGAGGAGACAAGATACTTTCAAAGCTGGATGGGGGGAGAAACAAAGGTTCTCTCTGTCTGTGTGTTGCCTTTGCTGGGATCAGAGCAGGAATGCAGGTTAGAACTCCTGTAAAGAGTTAATAAGCAACCTAGCTAGATATGCATTAGATTCTGTTTTGTTTAAATGGCTGAAAAAATAAGTTGTGTTGAATGGAATGGATATTCCTGTTTTTGTGTCTTTTTGTAACTTAAGGTTTTGCCTAGAGGGATTCTCTATGTTTTGAATCTGATTACCCTGTAAGGTATTTACCATCCTGATTTTACAGAGGTGATTCTTTTACTTTTTCTTCTATTAAAATTCTTCTTTTAAGAACCTGATTGCTTTTTCATTGTTCTTAGGATCCAAGGGTTTGGGTCTGTGTTCACCTATGGGAATTGGTGAGGATTTTTATCAAGCCTTCCCCAGGAAAGGGTTTGGGGAGGATTTTGGGGAGAAAGATATTTCCAAGCGGGCTCTTTCCCTGTTATATATTTATTTGTTAGATGCTTGGTGGTGGCAGCAATAAAGTCCAGGGGCAAAAGGTAAAATAGTTTGTACCTTGGGGAAGTTTTAACCTAAGCTGGTAAAAATAAGTTTAGAGGGTTTTTCATGCAGGTCCCCACATCTGTACCCTAGAGTTCAGAGTGGGGAAGGAATCTTGACAGCCTCTCATTCCAGAGATGCATTTCTAGAAAAGAAAACAGGTCTCATGTGTTCCTTAGAGTTTCTAGGATGTTCTTTCTGTAGCCACATTTTTTGACATCCGTAAACCTATTATACTATCTACTCCATTGTATAATTCTGATTTTCTTAAAGTTCACTTATATTCTGAGAAATGGTACTGTATTCATTGCCTCCATGTTCATTGCCTCTAGTGACACTCAGAACAAAATTGCTCAAGATTTTTTTTCCTAGCCTCCAGTCCTATAAACTCAACCTAGGCTCTTAAAGCATAGATGGCAAAGTACTTTGCCGTGAAAATACAGTGGGTGAAGTTAAAAACAGAGGGCTTAGCTACAAAATTCAGATCCTGCTCTATGTTTTGAACAAAGGAATGGTCAGGGGTATCCAAGTCCAGGGCTATGGTCTGGGCCCACCTCTAGTTTAAAATATAAGCATTGCCATAGTAAAGTACAAGTGCTTCACTGCATTAGAAATGCTGTGGTAAAGTCAATGCTGAGCAGCAATATAACAGTGCTGGCTGTATATTACATTTCCTCAACTGCATAGAAAGAAGATCATCATCTGAATCTTTTACATCCTTTTCATATTGACTGAAGACATTTCTGTGGTTTTTATTTCTTCAGTTAGGGCCTGATCTCCCAGCTCATCAGGAGGAACTCAGCACCTCATTGGATCAGTGGTTTAAGGAGCATTATCAAACATAGTTATAGCCCTTGGCAACTACAGCTGTAACAGAGTCTTACCTCAGCCAGCATTGGATGTCCCTGCCACCTCAGTTTTCCTCCTTCCCCAGGGATGCAAAACACTCTAATTGGTGCACTGAATAACTATCCCATTCTGGGGATTGGATTACTAACATAAAACAGCTTAACTCAAAGCTAGACATTCCCAGCCATCTTCATACTTAGCAGTCCACTTAACTCCTTTGGAGTTCCTAGCTCCCCCTAAAAGGATTTTGCTTCAGACCTTCACTACAGGTAGTTCCAGCCAGCCCTTGCCCACTAGCTTGCAGGGAGAGTTTATTCCATGGTTCTCCATGATCCCACAACCTCTCTCTCTTCCTCCTTTTCCCTTTCTTCAGGGCATCAGACTCCAGCACTCTCTCCACTCCCCAGCACTCTGGGCAGAAGAACTCTACCAAGCTCAGGGCATATATTCTGAGCATTTTTGAAAAGATCACCCACTCAGTCTTCCATTGTTTCCCTCTCACTACACACAGTGGCTTCCTCCTCTTATACAAAACCCCACACAGGGCTACCATCACATGATACATGGACACCTGACCCAACCATGGGCCCAAACCCATTACCTGGGAGGCAGATAACTAGGCACAGGTGGGACTGAGTGGAACTCCCCTGAGAAGGCCAGTCCACCTTGTGACATACACATATCTACTGAACTCCATTTACACTATAAATTCCACAATAATTCATGTATTACAATAGCTCCCAGAAACCTCTGCTGAGATTGTGGTTCCATTATGTTATAAAGATGCAGTCAGTCCCTTACCTCAAAGTGCTTACAACCAAAACAGACAAGACAAAGGGTAAGTGGGGGGAAAGCAGGATTACCCCCAACATGCTTGGCCCACATCTCTATATGAGTGTATTCACATGAAATTCACCAGGGGCTTCCTGTACACCATTTTGATCTATTCCATAGAGGCAAAATGGAGATGGGTACTTTATTATAACCACCCCTCCATTACCACATTCGCCTTCCATGCTGTGCTTGTTTAAAACAGGATTTTAACTCTGACTTCTCCATACCTCTCAGTTTTTCAGAAAATAAATGAGAGTAGCATATACTCTCATAAAGAATGTCACTCCCTCACCTGGCCAATTTATTATTAATTATTGTTATTATTATTATTATATTATTTTATTTTTGTAGGTAACATTATTCCAAGATGTATATTGGGAAAAATGAAAACACATGTAATGTAATAAAAAATTACCGAGCTCAGCAATTACTTCACAATGAATAACTTTTCTAAAGAATACAGCTCCTTGTTTGCTTGTAGAGCTATATATTTTTCTTCTTCTAACATTTGATCATTCATACTTCCTACATACATGACTAAATTTAAGTTTTTGCAAGTTTCACAAGGGTTAGGGTTGCCAACCCTCCTGGTTTTGCTGGGAGTCTCCCAGAATCAGGCTCTATGAACCAGGAGATCTTAGACTGCTAAAAGTTCAGCAGGGCTAAGGCAGGCTCCTTACCTGCCCTGGCTCCATGCTACTCCTGGAAGCAGCCAGCACATCCCTGCGGCCCGGGAGGGAGGGGAGGGGGGAAGAATGTCTCTGTGTGCTGCCCACGCCCCAAGTGCTGACTCCACAGCTCCCATTGGCTGGAAACTGCCGCCAATGGGAGCTGCCTGCAGGCAGGGGCAGCATGCGGAGCCCCCCAACCCCGCAGGGACATGCCAGCTGCTTCCAGGAGCTGCACAGGGCCAGGGCAGGCTGGGAGAATGCCTTAGCCCTGCTGCGCTGCTGACCAACCAAGGTAAGTGCTGCCCAGCTGGAGCCTGCACCCCAAACCATCTCCCCCACCCCAACCCGCTGCCCCAGCCCTGAGCTCCCTCCCAGAGCCCATACCTCTCACCCCCTCTTGTACTCCAAACCTTGCCCCAGCCCAGAGCCCCCTCCTGCACCAAACTCCCTCCCAGAGCCCGCACTCCTTCGTGCACCCCAATACCCTGCCCCAGGCTCAGCCCGGAACCCACTCCCACACTCTGAACCCCTCGGCCCCAGCTCAGAGCCTGCACCCCCTCCCACACCCCAGTGAAAGTGAGTGAGGGTGAGAGTGAGCAATGGAGGGAGGGGGGGATGGAGTAAATGGGGTGCGGCCTCAGGAAAGGGGCAAGGCAAGGGTGGGGCAAGGGTGTTTGTGTTTGTGTGATTAGACCGTTGGCAACCCTAGTCTGGACATATGCTGGTCTTCATCCTGCTCCCATTGATTTCAATGTGTGTTGTTGCTGTTGGTTTTTGTTTTCCCCTTCCTGTCTTTAATGAGAGCAGGAGGACAAAACTAGAGAGAAAACTATTTGGTGTCTGAAGTGTTGCCTTGCCCATTTAGCACCTAGCTCCGGTAGTGCAAGTAAGTTTCCATTTATATGAAGGGTAGTAGGCTGCTGGTTTGATTCTTATGGGAATACATATTTGAATGTGCCTTTTACATTTTCTTTTCAGTGAATATGGTTACAGTGGGTGGGTAGGAAGGAAAGCTGTATTTCAATAGCCATACTAATGACTTTGAGCAAGTGCCAGCTCCTCTATGCGCCCAAGAATCATGATGGGAAATAACAGGGTATTCCTGATTACTCAGGCAGAAAAGAACAGATGGTCAGCTCTGTCCCATGCTAGACTCTCCTTTGCTTTTAACTTGCCTAGAGCCATTGGCCATTATCTTTGAAAACTCGTGGCGAACGGAGGAAGTCCCGGATGACTGGAAAAAGGCTAATGTAGTGCCAATCTTTAAAAAAGGGAAGAAGGAGGATCCAGGGAACTACAGGCCAGTCAGCCTCACCTCAGTCCCTGGAAAAATCATGGAGCAGGTCCTCAAAGAATCAATCCTGAAGCACTTGCATGAGAGGAAAGTGATCAGGAACAGCCAGCATGGATTCACCAAGGGAAGGTCATGCCTGACTAATCTAATTGCCTTCTATGATGATATTACTGGTTCTGTGGATGAAGGGAAAGCAGTGGATGTATTGTTTCTTGACTTTAGCAAAGCTTTTGACACGGTCTCCCACAGTATTCTTGTCAGCAAGTTAAGGAAGTATGGGCTGGATGAATGCACTATAAGGTGGGTAGAAAGCTGGCTAGATTGTCGGGCTCAACGGGTAGTGATCAATGGCTCCATGTCTAGCTGGCAGCCGGTATCAAGTGGAGTGCCCCAAGGGTCAGTCCTGGGGCCGGTTTTGTTCAATATCTTCATAAATGATCTGGAGGATGGTGTGGATTGCACTCTCAGCAAATTTGCGGATGATACTAAACTGGGAGGAGTGGTAGATACGCTGGAGGGGAGGGATAGGATACAGAAGGACCTAGACAAATTGGAGGATTGGGCCAAAAGAAATCTGATGAGGTTCAATAAGGATAAGTGCAGGGTCCTGCACTTAGGATGGAAGAATCCAATGCACCGCTACAGACTAGGGACCGAATGGCTAGGCAGCAGTTCTGCGGAAAAGGACCTAGGGGTGACAGTGGACGAGAAGCTGGATATGAGTCAGCAGTGTGCCCTTGTTGCCAAGAAGGCCAATGGCATTTTGGGATGTATAAGTAGGGGCATAGCGAGCAGATCGAGGGACGTGATCGTTCCCCTCTATTCGACATTGGTGAGGCCTCATCTGGAGTACTGTGTCCAGTTTTGGGCCCCACACTACAAGAAGGATGTGTATAAATTGGAAAGAGTCCAGCGAAGGGCAACAAAAATGATTAGGGGTCTAGAACACATGACTTATGAGGAGAGGCTGAGGGAGCGGGGATTGTTTAGTCTGCAGAAGAGAAGAATGAGGGGGGATTTGATAGCTGCTTTCAACTACCTGAAAGGGGGTTCCAAAGAGGATGGCTCTAGACTGTTCTAGCAGATGACAGAACGAGGAGTAATGGTCTCAAGTTGCAGTGGGGGGGGGGGGTTTAGATTGGATATTAGGAAAAACTTTTTCACTAAGAGGGTGGTGAAACACTGGAATGCGTTACCTAGGGAGGTGGTAGAATCTCCTTCCTTAGAGGTTTTTAAGGTCAGGCTTGACAAAGCCCTGGCTGGGATGATTTAACTGGAAATTGGTCCTGCTTCGAGCAGGGGGTTGGACTAGATGACCTTCTGGGGTCCCTTCCAACCCTGATATTCTATGATTCTATGATATGCAGGGACTGCCCCAGAGATTTCAGAGAATGGTTTGAAACACACAGGACACAATCATACGAAAGAAATTTCCACCCTTGCATACATTATTTAGAGGATCACGCAAGAAAACAAGCTTCAGAGTTGAAAAATTACTTTAAACTCCATGAAAGAATAGTAAAATTATAGAATTTTTTTCAATTAAGTAGTTAATCCCAGTTAAGACACTTTATAAACTGAAAGTGATAAAGTAGAAAAACTTGTTTGGGAGTCCATAGAAAACAAAATAGATCACATGTGTTAAATCAGTACCACCTAAGATCAGTACCCGCCACTGACTGAGGTACAGTGCAAACGTGGTAAGACAGTTCCTGCACCTAAACAGGAGCAATCTAAGTAGCAAGACAATGGGAAAACAAAGGTACACCACCACGATGTATCACAGGTCAGACAACAGATCAGTGGCCGATCCAGGACCAGACCCCAGGTCACGGCCCAGTGCCCTAACCATTGGACCACACACACTTTCTCTCTATGGGTAGGTTTCCAAAAAGTTCAATTTGTAATTATTGTCAAACATCTTATTCTTTTCAACAGTGCAGTAGCCAACCAAATATGGTATTTATCACTGCCAGAGCTAAAAAAATGTCATTGCTTTTCCTTTCAGGATATAAAATGGACAGCATCCAGGTGAATTCAAATAATAAAGCTGTCTGATGCCAGCTGAAAATAACACAGCAAATTGTCTCTTCAATTCTTGTTAATGTTTTGCTCTGGACAGCAAGGCATTCAGCAGCTGCCCTGATGCCTGGGTTGTGACAGAATCCTATCTTATGTATGAGTGTCCCCAGCTGTTTCATTTCTGAATCGCACAGAGAATCCATGGCCCAACTTGCAGGGTATCTAAGAAACACAAATAAATAGAGTGGAACAATTTGCTTAACAAACAAAATCTTACCTTCCCCCACCATAACCTACACCTGAATTCTGGCCATGGCTAAGTTTAATTTCTGTCTCAGTTTAGATCAGTTTGTGTACATTGCTCAGTGCAATGTCTCTTCTATCTATGACAGTCCTATATGTCTAGACTTTTATACAATGCTTCTCTCTATTGTATTGTATGCCTGGGCTTGAATATAATAAAATCCACAGTGAAGCCTCAGTAGGTTTGTCAGCCTCTGCTGGACAGGCTATATCATTAAATATTGCAAAGGGAGTCTCCAGAAATCAGATGGTCATAATCCATCTTGAGGTTCTCCTTTGTGCAATACAGGTATTGGTCTGTGACCAGTATATGCAATACTTGGGCAGGGGGTGTGTGTGACTGGAAGGTGACATTTATCCCACAACGAACTTTGCCTTTTTGATTAACACTGAGGACTAGGTTGATTTATTGTTGATTAACAAGCAATGCTAGGTTTAATTAATTGCTCCCTCAATTGCTTTGAAAAGGTTGTCTCCATTTTTTTCTGCAAAATGAGACAGTATAACCCTCTACTGGTTGGTATGACTATGAATATAACTGCTGGTAGGTGTATGGGTGGAACAGACACTGTCTGCTTCTACCCTCCTCACTTCACTCTCCAAGTACGTGTGCCCAAATTGTGGCTGTGCCTTGGAGGAAGGGTGCTTCATGTCTGCTTTCCCCAACTAAGCACCCCTGTATTACAGATGGCTGTAACTGGGACATCAGTAGAGCTGGCCAGAAAACAAGAATTGTGACAACTTTCAAAGTATCAAAATTTGGTTTTGTTCCAATATGGAACAAAACTAAAACCTTTAAAAGCTTTTGGCAAAATGGAATTGTATTGAAATAATTTGCTTTTTCATCCCAATCTCTCTCCCTTGTGTCCATAAAAGCTACCCTGGACCTGAAAACCAACCTGACAAAAGTTTTGTTGAAATCAATACGTCTTTGTGAAACATTTCAGTTTCCATGAAATGGCATTATTGGATGAAATAATTATTATGAAAAATACATTTCATCAAAAAGTTCCTGACCAGCTTTAGTTATGAGCTTTAGCTTCCATACAAAGGTTTCAGAGTAACAGCCGTGTTAGTCTGTATTCACAAAAAGAAAAGGAGGACTTGTGGCACCTTAGAGACTAACCAAGTTATTTGAGTATAAGCTTTTGTGAGCTACAGCTCACTTCATCGGATGCATTGGTTAGTCTCTATGGTGCCACAAGTACTCCTTTTCTTCTTCCATACAAAGTGTATTTTAAAAACGATCATAATAGCGATAGCTTCGCCAGTCTCTCTTGTACGGATGTGGGAATGATGGATATTAGCTGCAGCAGAGCAACTGTGTTAAAACACTCTGGTGTATCTTTCACATTTCTCTTTTCAAAATAATCTTTTAAAAATATATCCTGTTGAGACTTCATGCATTGGAGAAAGCTTCAGATACTAATGTGGTTATTATTATCATATTGTACATCAACAGTATAAAGACAACACAGGCTGCAATGATTACACAAAGCACGAGTTGGAGAAGTTTTCTTCCTCTGTTAGTATACTCCTATACACATCTTAAAATCAGCATTATAGCAGGAGTGACACAACTAATATAGTGAAGAATAAATTACAATTTCCATTCAACTTCCAGGTAAAATTTCAGTCATTTGTTAATTTCAGGAACTTTCACTAAGATTTAATCTCTGCCAAAAAGTGCATTTTTATTCACTCACTTTTAGATTTCATAAAAAACTAAGTCAGTGAGAACATCATGGTTTAAAAACAACCACAATCCCACCCATCCACCACTCCTTGTTCTGAAGGAAAATAGGTATCAATTTTTTAGCTTCATTAGCCTGTGATTATGCAAAGTAGTTCTTTTGGCTAAATCCAAAATAGCCTGATCCAAAGCCCATTCATGTCTATAGAATGGTTCCCCTTGACTTCAGTGGGCTTTGCATCAGGCTCTAAATGTGCAATGAAGGAAAGATTCACTTCACATACATGGCTGGATAAATTACAGGAAGCTGTACAGAGAAAACAGTAGAGCTTGAAGCAAGGGCTTAGTGGAAGAGGGGAGTGAGGACTATTTAGGATCACGTCTGGTATGTCTACATGGCCCACAGAAGAGAGCTTCCCAGACTGGGTCAAGAGACTTGGGCTAGCGGGGCTCCCATTAGCACTATAAAAAACACCTGTATAGACAGCACTTTGAAGTTGTAGCTGTGGCTAGAGCTTGGAAGCCCCCCTCCCTAGACTTCAGAGCCTGAGCATCAGCTTGAGCAGCAACTTCAAAGCTTTGTCTAAACAACTATTTTTACAGTGCTAGCACAAGCCGTACTAAGCCAAGTGTGTCGATCCAGCTGGGAGGCTCACTTCCATGGGCTATGTAGACATACCCTTAGACTATAAACTCCTTGGGGCTGGAACTATCTTTTGGTTAAGCATTTATACAGTGTTAAGCACAATGGGGCCCTGGTCTATAATAGGGGTCTGTAGGTGTTACTGCACTACAAATTAATAATATATAGGAAAGGCTTTTGGGGATTTTGTAATAACATTTTATTTATTATTTCTTTAGGTTTGAGCACACAACTTACAAAATAGAGAGAGTTTTTCCTTTGGCAGTCTTTACATATCCAGCAGGAAAAAGACCATGCTTAGTACCCCCTTTTAATTATTAAACAGCGTACCCACCACACCCAGAAATTTAAGAAATGACATTTAAATGTAAATCATCAAGGTCTATCTTCATATCCTTTCCATTCCCTAGAGAAACAAAACAAGCAAACAGACAAACAACATCTCCTCCCCTGCCTTCCCCAACTAACAGGTATTGCTGTATGTGCAGAAGGAAAATGAATTTGGAAAAGGGTTGGGGGAGTTCCAAAGTCAAGCAGTTCAGTGCAAACAACGACCTGCCAGATGCTTCCTCTCTCTCTCATAAGAATGGCTCTCCAGCTCAGATTTCCTGGCAGGCCCCCGGTATGTCACAGAGAGAGGCACTCTTAGCTAAGTACCACCCAAGCCATTAAGAGCCTCTAACATGCTCCAATGTGCGTTAAAAGGAGAGGTATTCCCTCCCAGTTCCAAAGGTTTGGTTTGGTATGTTTTCACTGTGAAAATAAAAGATTTTTAAAAACGACACTATATTGAGGTTTACATTTTCTCATGTTTAGGTCTTAATATTGTTCCCATTGCAATCAAGCACCTTACCACACATGAGTTCCTGGACAACAGGATTTGGCACCTACCATACTATTAAAGTTTATTTTCATAATCTAGAGATTTTAACAAGCTACATCTGGGAGATTCAAGTTATTTTGGAAAGGAACCAATTGCCCAATACAATTACAGCAAACTAGGAAAGCAAAGCAAAACTAAAGTGAAAAATTATGTGATGCTAATATTTCAGAATAAAAAGCACTTTTAGAAATGTTTGTGTAATTTACCAATGAAACAATGTAGTCCATTAAGGGAAAAAATGTTTTTTCCTCTCACTTCACTGATGTTCAATAAGTGTTCACAAATAATGATAGCAAAGTGACAAAGAAAACATCCACTGAACACCATATCCAATATTATTCCTTATGTCTGATAAAAAATCATCCTTCTCAGAAAATAGTTCAAAAAGCATAAATAATGGTCTTGAAGAAAACTCACAAATGCCTGAGTGCACAAGATCCCAATAAAGGAAAATCTTGAAGACCAGAAGCACTGTATTTAAAGAGGAAAATAAAGTTTTTAAACACCAAGCAAGCATCTTTAATCCACAATTCGATGTTCAAAATATTGTCATCCTAATATTTTGTGCTAAGGGTAAGACAGTTCAAACTTCCCTTTCTATACTTTTTCACTATAATGGCAAAGTGAACAATATTGTATTTTCTGGCATAGCACTTCAATGCATCTCAAGTACAAGGCACGTAGATATATAATATGATACTAACTGTAAAATGTTACAAAAAATCCTGAGAGTGTGTGTTTCTGTTAATATTTAATACACTAGCTCTGCTGTAGATAGCAAGATTTAGTGCCTTTTTTTGTTAGTTTAAGGCAGGTCCTCATAGGCTCTGATCCTCCAAACAGTTATGCATTAACTTCATACACTTGTGCCCCTAATCAGAAAATCACATGCTTAACTCCCATTGACTTCAGCGGGACTTAAGCACATCCTTATAGTAATCCCTACCTTGTATATAGCCCTCTTCGTCCATAGATCTCAGAGCATTTAAGATCGGGATCTTGGGTAGTCTCATTGACTTCAATAGAACTGTTATGCACATAAAATGAAACATGGGTCTGTTTCCAGGATCTGGATCATGCTTAGGATTGGTCATTCAGATTATCTACTTTTTAAATGCAGCTGACTCTACTGCTCCTTTGACAGCAGCCTTCAGAAAAACCTCTCAGTTCCCAGGATTTCAGCTTTTGTGGCCACTATGCTAAAAATGTCTCTTAAAATCCTCAGTGACTAAACTCAGTAACATGTAATACGTGGTGCACTGCCTTAACGTTCTAAGGAGACAGTGAATCAACTCACTTGACAGATCTTCAGATTTTTCTTTTGATAATCTCAAGAATGATCATTTCACGTCTTGTCATCTTTCATCTTCTCTGCTGTTATTTTCCCATCAATCTTGATAATCTGAAATCCCTCAGAGAAAAATCAATGGGACTTGTGCTCCTTGGTCAATTAATTGTGTTTAAAAATCCCAGCCTGAATGGTTAGATTGAAAAAGGACTAGATTTCAGCAATTAATGTTGTAGACAAGCGAAAAGGCAAATACTGGAGGAAAAAAGAATGCCCTGAACATGGATTCAGTGGAATGTAAATTGAGAATTCCTTAAATCATTTCTACATGGAGATGGGCTCATAGATCAGATTACAATCTGAAATTTCTCTGGGGATATTACACTGCCCCCTTCCCTGTATATATAAAGAAATTAGAGATGGAAAAGACCTATTGGATCATTTAGTACTCTCCACAGCTCTAGCCAGTGTTCCCCAATATGTACTCAAATAGTGATTCCAGTCGAATTATAGGTGACCCAAAATAACTCATTCTTTCAATCTCCTAAATCAATGGTTCTCAATGAGGGGTATGTGTATCCCTGGGGGTACTCAGAGGTCTTCCAGGCAGTACATCAATTCATCTAGATATTTGCCTAGTTTTACAACAGGCTACATAAAAAGCACTAGCAAAGTCAGTACAAACTAAAATTTCATACTGATAACGACTTGCTTACACTGCTCTATATCTTATACACTGAAATGTAAGTACAACATTTATATTCCAATTGATTTCTTTTATAATTATATGGTAAAAATGAGACAGTAAGCAATTTTTCAGTACTAGTGTGCTGTGACACTTTTGTATTTTGTTGTCTGTTTTTGTAAGTAAGTAGTTCTTAAGTGAGGTGAAACTTGGGGGTATGCAAGACAAATCAAACTCCTGCAAGGGGTACTGTAGTCTGGAAAGGTTGAGAACCATTGCCCTAAATTATGGATTGGCCTGGTAAATAGGAAGAACCCACAGCAGGTATACAGCTGGCTATGTCACACCCCTTTCTGCCACCATTTCCCTATGTTGTCCTCTCCCAGCCCTCTCCCAAAGTGTAGGAGCCATGATCAAAGCCTGGCCCTAAGGATATATTACAAAGCAAAATATTAGAGCAGCTGTGAGACTTAAAAGCTACCTTGACTAATCTTCTTACCCCAAGGGTGCAAAGCAGAACATTGGCACACCAGAGGGGCAGAGCCCAGAAATCTATTACATTCCAATTTTGAGTGTACTGAACTTTTAGATCAGTGGTTCCCAAACTTGTTCCGCCGCTTGTGTGGGGAAAGCCTCTGGCGGGCCGGGCTGGTTTGTTTACCTGCCACGTCCGCAGGTTTGGCCAATTGCGGCTCCCAGTGGCTGCAGTTCACTGCTCCAGGCCAATGGGAGCTGCTGGAAGCGGCAGCCAGTACATCCCTCGGCCTGTGCTGCTTCCAGCAGCTCCCATTGGCCTGGAGCAGCGAACAGCGGCCACTGGGAGCCGCAATCGGCTGAACCTGCGGACGTGGCAGGTAAACAAACCGGCCCAGCCCGCCACGGGCTTTCCCTGAACAAGCGGCAGAGCAAGTTTGGGAACCACTGTTTCAGATAATTCCCTGTATGAGCCAATGAATATTTTCCCACCACTAACAGCTGTCTGTGTAAAGTTATTATTTCACATACTGTACTGCATGTAACTCCACCTAATTCACCACCATATCTCTAGTGCCCTCTGCTTCTCCCGATGTAATTATCACATTGTCTGCACAGCCCTTTTTGTCAGCTAACATTAAATATTACAAGTTAACTTTTTGTGACCCAGTGCCTACAATGAGCATATTCTTCCTACAGCTAATAAACCCTGTATGAATTTAAACAGTGGGATGCTAACTTATTTTCATCAAACACAGTGAAAAAGATGAATTATTTCCTTTAGGGGAAAACCAGTGGTGGGGCTTGTAGGTTCAGACAGTTTTAGACAATAAATCAGTGGCCAAGCAAGAAAGTGATTCCCTGTTTAGTTCAAAGTTGGACGTTCACATAGGATCACTGATTTACCACAGGTGTTAGGTTTGTATCAGACCTGACCATTCCAGCCATTATGCTATAAAATCTTGTTATCCAGAACAGGCGTGGGCTTTCTTTAAGGTCTTTAAATATCTTCCTCGTTTCCACAAGTAAAACACATTTGCTTCCAACCTAAAATAGATCAATTTATTTTTTTGCAGTTGGGTTCATCGCATACTTTTAATTTCTCTCCTCTCATAAACCTTTTGCTCATCCCATACTGAGTTCAGGTGCCTTGATTTTCTAATAGTCCTCCACTGCAATACACAGCAGCCAGCAGACTGCATAAAGCATTCATATATCAGGATTAAAGTGTCCAGGTAAATCTTTTATTTGAGTACAGAATGTCTCTTCTTCAAGGTTCTTCACAAATGTTAAGTCCCTTTTTGGAAGCCCAAGTCCTCAATTAGTTCTAAATGCAGTTAGTCAGAACTGTGTATAGATTTAGAAGCAAGATAATGACCGGATACATGTTTAATCTGATTTTTATTAAGTAAATGGAACTGATTACCAATCTAGTTGTTACATGTAGAGCAATAGTACACCATTGAATCTCCATGGTGCATCCCAAAAATGAAGCTTTATTTAAGAGCTTCAGGGGAAAATATGTATATTGCATATGCAACAATAGATTCCAGAGGGATCTTTCAAATAGGGTTGCTCTGTATATCTTCAATAGTTGTATTGAAAGAGGGAGGAAGGCAGGTGGAATTTGGTGCAAGGCAGATATAATACAACTTTGATTATTCTTTCATCAGAAACAAGCAGATCTGGATGGGGGAGTTACCCACACCATAGATGGAGTAACTTGATTTCCAGCAGTAATGGAGGCACTTGGACATTCTCTGGTTACACACTAGATCCAACTACATCCTCTTTTAAAAACTGCAGATTTTTGTGAAGAGAAACTTTATTTTCATTTCTCCAGCTCAATTTATTCTTTGTGAAAAAACATCTTTCTTACAAAATTAAAACATCTGAAAAGATGGCTAGAAATAATCATTGAGCATCATGAGTTTCCCGTTGGGGAAAAACACATTTCTCACCCACCCTGAATTATTATATTTAAGTACCGTATTTCCAGATCTTTTGGAGCCTATTAAAAATATCCCTTTCTTAGAAAGCTCCCTGGGTATGACAGGTAAGTACCTCATCACACAAAAAACAATACTTGAGAGATGCTGTGTTGTATTAAATATTTAAGACAATCGTTTTCTTTTTCCTGGCATAGCAATGGTTCCTGCACTGCATTGTTTTCAGACTATACCTCACATTAATGAGATGGCTTTATTCCTACTAAACTGTGCTTAGATTTGTCCAATCACTATCAAAAATCCCTCAGTTACGTACCATTTAGCAAATATTCGCTGAAAATTGCAGTAAGCAATGTGACACTATCAGCTCCAAAATATTTCACACTGGCAAACAAACACTAAGTTCAAAAGGAGTTAGTCATTTAAAAACTGTCAGGCTGAAGACAACAATTAAGACCAATATGTTCCCTCATTTACGGTTCATACACGTAGTCACTGAAGTGAGAAGGTGGGAATAAGATGACCTGAATTATGTCCTGTTTACTTTTCCATTTTCTAACTATACACATATATAGGAATGAGACAATTTGTGATATAGAAAACAAGTGTATTAAATATTTAATAAAACACCATTCCTTAATTGCCTTTTTTGTGTAATCAAAAACTACTGTGTTTGCATTTGAGAAATATACTCTAGCATCCACATTTAAGGCTGAAGGCTGCTACTGTCATCTCTATGTAGTTAGAGTGGAATTCAGTGCTACATTTCTTAGGTGATGATCAGTGCAAGACCCTAGATAAATTAGCATTGAATAGAATAACCAGCTGAACGTTTGATCCACTGTCTGACTCCCAGACAAACTTCGCTAAACTTAAACCAATCCACCTGCAATTTCAAAAATGTCAGATTATGAAAAGGTAATTTTTTTCTGGATAATGTGAGGCAAGCCACTCTTGTTTGAAGAATGTTGTGTACAGAACATATGATGATCACACTAGTATTTATTGCCAAAACCACTTGTCCTAGAAACTCTGAATTCGCTTTAATCCATCGTCCTTAGTAAGGATTGAGCCTTACTAAGGGAAATTTGTCAAGTGATCCATCCCCTGCCATCCAGTTCTAGCTTCTGGCAATCAGAGGTTTAGGATCACCCAGAGCAAGGGGTTGCATCCTTCACCACCTTGTCTCATAGTCGTTAACGAACCTATCCTCTATGAATTTATCTACTTCTTCTTTAAACTCAGTTATGTTTTTGGCCTTCACAACATCCCCTGGCAATGAGTTCCACAGCTTGATTGTGTGTTGTGAGAAGAAATACTTCCTTACGTTTATTTTAAACGTGCTGCCTCATAATTTCATTGGGTAACCTGTGGTTCATGTGTTATGTGAAGGGATAAATAACACTTCCCTATGCACTTTCTCCACATCATTCATGATTTTAAAAACGCCTATCATATCCCCTCTTAGTCATCTCTTTTCTAAGAGGAACAGTCCCAGTCTTTTTAATCTCACCTCATATGGAAGCTGTTCCATACTCCCAATCATTTTTGTTGCCCTGCTCTGTACTTTTCCCAATTCCAACATACCATTTTTGAGATGAACTGACCAGAGCAGCAAGTAGTATTCAAGGCGTGAACGTACCATGGATTTATGTAGTGGCATTATAAAATATTCTATCTCATTATCTATCCCTTTCTTAATGGCTCCTAACATTCTGTTAGCTTTTTTTGACTGCCACTGCACACTGAGCAGATGTTTTCAGAGAACTATCCACAATGACTCCAAGATCTCTTTCTTGAGTGCTAACAACCAATTTATACCCCATCATTTTGTACGTATAGTTGGGATTATGATTTCCAATGTGCATTACTTTTCATTTATTAGCACTGAATTTCATCTGCCATTTTCTTTCATCCCAGTTTTCTGGCATCTGTCTAACTCTTCACAGTCAGTTTTGGACTTAACAATCTTGAGTAATTTTTTATCATCTGCAAACTTTGCCACCTCACTGTTTATCCCTTTTTCCAGATTATTTATGAATATGATGAACAGCACAAGTCTCAGGACAGATCCCAAGGGATTCCCGCTATTTACCGCTCTCCACTATGAAAGCTACTCTTTCATAGAATCGTAGGACTGGAAGGGACCTTGTGAGGTCTTCTAGTTCAGTCCTTTGCACTCAAGGCAGGACTAAGTATTATTTAGACCACTCCTGACAGGTGTTTCTCTAACCTGCTCTTAAAAATCTCCAGTGACATAGACAGGGACCCTATCTTTAATTGGCACTTTCCCTCTGATCCAATGATTGCCTACTTTGCTTAAGAACCTTTGGTGAGGGACCTTGTCAAAGGTTTTCTGAAAGTCCAAATACACTCGATCCAGTGGATCACCCTTGTCCATAGGTTGGTGACCCCCTCAAAGAATTCTAATAGATTGGTGAGGCATGATTTCCTTTCCCAAAAGCCATGGTGACTCTTCCCTAACATATCATGTTCATTTATGTGTCTGACAATTCTGTTCTTTACTACAGTTTCACCCAATTTGCCTGATACTGAAATTAGGTTTACTGGCCTGCAATTTCCAGGATTGCCTCTGGATCCTTTTTTAAGAGTTACATTAGCTATCCTCCAGTCATCTCATACAGAGGCTGGTTACATACCACATTTAGTAATTCTACAATTCCAATTTGAGTTCTTTCAGAACTCTTGTGAACACCATTTGGTCCTTGCCAAGGCTGAATCCCCACTCTGTCACTTTGACTGCAGGAAGTGGGGGCCTGCAAGGATTTTAAAAATTAATACAAGCCTGGAGTGGCAAGTATTACACTCCCAAGGTTACCGCTTTTCTCTGACCTTGGCTTGATAAATGCTGCCACCACCCAAATACAAAAAAATCCCTTTTAACCCAAGAAGGAGCACTTGGGAATTCCTCCCTGTGGGGTACCCTCAAGCCCTTTCACCCCCCTTCCGGGGAATAGCTGAGAAAGAAAACAAAGCAAATTAGCTGTGGCTGCCAGCTAATCAAACAACATGCACAAACCTCTTAGGGCACCAAAAATCCAATCCTGTTCTTAAAAAAGCTAAATTGTATTAAAAACAAAAGGGAAAAAATTACATCTGGAATTTAGGCTTTTTGCTAGATCTTCAAAGAACCAATTACAAAAATTAAGCACCCAAAATAGCTTTCTTGGGGGTTCAGCTTAAAAGTTACAAGCAAACAAAAGCATCGGGGTTAGCACAGAGGAGAATCACAAGCCAAAATAAGAAATAAACGTGATAGCATCTAACTAAACATTCCTTATCCAAATTATTTCTTCTAGGTATGGAAGATATTTTTTCATACCTAACCTTACACAGCATTCCTCCTGCCCTCTGTTCCACTCTTTCCCAGAGAGACACAATAGACAGAGGGAAAGTTTTTTTCTCCATTTTAAAAAGTTCTAACCTTCCCATTGGCTCTTTTGGTCAGGTGCCCACTCCCTTCCTTTTACCTGTGGGCTTGTTAACCATTTACAAGTAAAGTTAGCAGAGAACAGCCACCAAGAGGGATTTTACAGCTAACTGGCTGACTGGGTGTCCATCAAAGGGAGCTTTTCCACCACTTTATTTATCACAGTCCTGGTGACTTATTAATGTTTAATTTATTAGTTGTTCCAAAACCTCCTCTATTGCAAAACCTTTGTTCCAAAACCTCCTCACGGTAATTATGTATGCATACAGAAATTAGTCTATGTAAGTAGTAAACATGCTGTTGTCACTAATAATGGCTTACTATTCATCTTTTTTGCCCCATCTCACCATTAAGAAACAACATTAGTTCTATCATTTGGATTCCAAATAATCAGTCTAATTCTTTAACAGTCGTCTGTACAAAGAATAGGTGTAATGACTTATTCTTAAAATGTGATCCCATCAGAGGTTTATTTATTTAGTGAACAAGGCTCAAGCAATTCCTGTGCAAGGAGGCATATAGAAGCAGTGAATAAACTATACGGTTGAAAGAATCTATGGTATTATCAGCTATATTGTGATTAGACATCTGACAAATTAAAAGACATTTTTAAACGTAACAAAGCTGTAATGGGGAAGTGATCCCTTCACCATTCCAAACACATTTTGCAACCAGGCTAATGACCAAATTAAATTCTTTCTTTGTCATTGTTCTTTTTAATACACTGCTTCTATTGATAGCTATTCACATTGTTAAAAGTAGACTGTAGCCGAAAGAACAAGATTAATGGAAACTTTCCTTGATGCCTTTTACAATAAAAGGCAGAGTAGTAAATTATACACAGAACTCAATTACTAAGTGATAAAAGGCAAATAATAATCCTCACATTCGTCAATGACATCAACATTAATCATGTAATAAAATACATTAAAATGTTTAATTAAACGCCAAAGTGAATGCTAAGACATATAGGGTCAAAAGCCTAATGTTTCTCATGCCCATTAAATGTTGCTCAAGATTGAATCTTATTGAAAAATGAATGCAGCTATTTTGCTCTATGTATATAGAGCAAAATAAATGGTCATGTTTACATATGCATATTATAGCACTCATATCTCCATCCTGCAATACGGACTTTTGGTCCTGCTCCTGCATTTACTAGGCACCCCAAATTTCTATTTGAGTCCTAAGAATTGCTTCCTATTGTGAGGGAAAAAAAAATCCTATAAACCCAATGGGAGTCAAGAGAAATTACTTTACAAATATAGAACTTAGTAGAGAAATATAATCATCCTATTTTTTTTTGTTTTTAAATACTCTGTGAAATTCTAAATATCACAGATCTAATTCTCAATAAAATTCTATAGTTTATTTCAACATACCTACAAAACAATGATTGTTCTCTATGTAGTTCTATAGGACTTTTCCATAAGAGTATGAAAAACATTAACCAAGGCAATACTTTTCTTTTCTTTATAATACTTGCTTCCTTTCCTTGCTGCTTCCCAGCAATTTTCTATCTTGTAAATTTTTTTAAAAATGCCACATATCTTTGGTCCATGGAAGACGTGCCCAGATCAAATTATATGATCTGACAACCCGACCCTTGAAACCCTTGAATTCTGGTTTCTTTCAGATATGGACTTCATGAATAAATCTCTCATCAAAAAGTAATCAGATGAACAGAGTTATTTTTTGCTCCTATATGCCTCTGAGGTGGCATAAACCTCAGCACGTAAACATTCTGAATGCATTTAAGTACCTTACTGTATTGGCAGTCTATACTATTGTCCTACTGTTCTTATCATTAGGAAGTTTTTCCTGAGATTTAATCTTAATCTGCTGTGCGATGGTTTGAATTCATTGCCTCTTGTCCTGCCCTCTGGGGCAAGAGAACAACTTTCTTCTTTTTTCATCTTTTTATGGCAGCCTTTCAAATATGAAGATTGCTATTATGTCCCCTTTTAATCTCCTCTTTTCCAAACTAAACCTACCCAGTTCCTTCAGTCTTTGTTCACATGGCTTCCATTCTATCCTTTTGTCACTCGCCTCCAGATCCTTTCCGGTTTCTCTACATCTTTTCTATTCACTGGTGACCAAAATTGGACATAGTATTCCAGCTGAAACCTAACCAGCGCTGAATAGAGTGATACTATCACCTTCCACAACTTTCATGCTATGTCTTTGTTAGTGCAATATAAGCATTTACTTTTTTTGCAACAGGATTACATTGCTGACTCATGTTGAAGTTGTGATCCACCATAACTCTCAGATCCCTCTCAGCAGTGCTGCTATCAAGCCAGTTTTCCCCAATTCTCTATTTGTGCATTTGGTTTTTCTTCCCTAAGTATAGCACCTTTCATTTGTCTTAATTGAATTTCATTTTGTTATCTATAGACCAGTTCTCTAATTTATCAAGATCCCTCTGAATTTTAGCTCTATCCTCCAAAGTGGTGGCAGTCCCCCCTAGCTTTGTGTCATCTTCAAATTTGATCAGTATGCTTTCTATTCCTACATCCAGGTCATTAATGAAGATGTTAAACAATACTAGACTCAGAACAGAGCCCTGTGGAACCCCACTTGAGAACTCCTGCCAGTCTTTCTGATGAACATGGGACCAAATGGCTACAACAATATTGCATAAAATTTAGCTTTTTCTTTAACCAAAAGGCTCACGTACATGTATAGGAAAACAGAAAAACCATGTGCCAGCATCCCTTTATCCTGTGGGGGAAGGTAAATTTGTGAAACTTGCTTTTAAATGTGTATTTTAAAGGCTTTATATTAGTTTTGATCCTTATATTGTTATTTGTGTTTTAGGGGCACATAAAATGTGCCTTTTTTGTCTATGGGAAAAGGTATGTGTGATTTCAGGAAAGAGGGGTAGATGGTGTGTAATTTTTTTAAAATATTTTGTTTCAAATTGTTTGGGTTTTGGATGCTTAAAATACTGAGGGGTTTTACTCTGTGTAAAATGTGTTTTGTGTGTGTTTTAAAATGGTTAAAAAGTTGGTTCAAATGTTTAAATTATTTGTGATTTAGGGGCATATGAAAGATAGGTGTGGATTTTTTTAAAAAAGTATTTTGTTGCAAACTGGTTTGGGGTTCATGGAGGAAACATGACTGTATTAAAAATGTCAGTCTGTGTTTTGGAGAAACACTAGTGGTAGAAATAAACCAAAAACAGTGTGGGTGGTGTAGTGTGTGGGTATTTGTTTTACAGCCTGTATTTTGTAAAGCAATAACTTTTATATGACTTTTAAATAGAAGACAAACACCATAACTGGTATTTTATTTTTTAATATTACAAGATGGTTTCATGTGTTTTTGTAATAAAGTTGTCACCCAAATATGGTCAAAGTAAGAAACACTCCTAGAACAGAGTGTAAACAAACTCAAAAGAAAAAAGAAAAACATCTGAAAAGGAAAATTTCTCCAGTGTCAGCAACTGACAGATAGTTGAATCTTAGTAAATGTACTTTGCTTGTTTGGTCATTTAACTGGTTTTGATTTTAAGCAAATACACAGATGTGGGTGCGTTTTGATGAGAAAGAGTTTGCAAAGTTGAGGGTTTTCTTGTTTCTTTGGGTTTTTTTTTTGGGGGGGGGGGGTTGGTGTGAATGTTGTAAAATGTTTATTTGATGCTAAATTAGAACATCTCTGTTTTCCTAATCAGACCTGTGCAACTCTCCTGATGATGCCTTACTCAGAGCTACAGAAACACCACCAAGAGAACCAACAAAGAACCGGAAATCTGCTCTGAGACCTTTAACAACGCTAACATAAAACAGCAGCAGAACACAGACAAAGCACCAGGACAGGTCAAAGCTTGGCTATGATAAGCCAAAGGACAAAATAAAAAGACTCTAATAAAAAGTAACAATGCAAATGCACCTCCAGTTCCTCAGTGGTCGACATCACATCAAGCCTTGAGAAATCTGTGAGTGAAAACAAAAAAGATTCACAAACCCAAAGCTTATGCTCTATTCAGGGTTATAAATAAAAAACCAAGAATGGAAAGCTCATGTGATTATCTCTTTTTGAAGTATCTGAATAGTTATGAATTATTCTCTTGCTCAAATAAGCTAGGCACAATGCATCAGTATTCTAAAAGGATGATATATTCAGAAAACTGATGGACTGTATATCCTCAAAAAGAAAAGGAGTACTTGTGGCACCTTAGAGACTAACCAATTTATTTGAGCATAAGCTTTCGTGAGCTACAGCTCATTTCATCGGATGCATACTGTGGAAACTGCAGAAGACATTATATACACAGAGACCATGAAACAATACCTCCTCCCACCCCACTCTCCTGCTGGTAATAGCTTATCTAAAGTGATCACTCTCCTTACAATGTGTATGAGAATCAAGGTGGGCCATTTCCAGCACAAATCCAGGTTTTCTCACCCTCCGCCCCCCCCCCCCCCACACACACACACACAAACTCACTCTCCTGCTGGTAATAGCCCATCCCAAGTGACCACTCTCTTTACAATGTGTATGATAATCAAGGTGGGCCATTTCCAGCACAAATCCAGGTTTTCTCACCCCCCCACCCCCATACACACACAAACTCACTCTCCTGCTGGTAACAGCCCATCCAAAGCGACCACTCTCCCCACAATGTGCACGATAATCAAGGTGGGCCATTTCCAGCACAAATACAGGTCTTCTCACCCCCCACCCCACACACAAACTCACTCTCCTGCTGGTAATAGCTCATCCAAACTAACCACTCTCCTTACAGTGTGTATGATAATCAAGGTGGGCCATTTCCAGCATAAATCCAAGTTTAACCAGAACGTCTGGGGGGGGGGTAGGAAAAAACAAGGGGAAATAGGCTACTTTGCATAATGACTTAGCCACTCCCAGTCTCTATTTAAGCCTAAATTAATAGTATCCAATTTGCAAATGAATTCCAATTCAGCAGTTTCTCGCTGGAGTCTGGACTCTCACAAATCTTGGGAGACAGGCCAGTCCTTGCCTACAGACAGCCCCCCAACCTGAAGCAAATACTCACCAACAACCACATACCACACAACAGAACCACTAACCCAGGAACCTATCCTTGCAACAAAGCCCGTTGCCAACTGTGCCCACATATCTATTCAGGGGACACCATCACAGGGTCTAATAACATCAGCCACACTATCAGAGGCTCGTTCACCTGCACATCCACCAATGTGATATATGCCATCATGTGCCAGCAATGCCCCTCTGCCATGTACATTGGTCAAACTGGACAGTCTCTACGTAAAAGAATAAATGGACACAAATCAGATATCAAGAATTATAACATTCATAAACCAGTCGGAGAACACTTCAATCTCTCTGGTCACGCAATTACAGACATGAAGGTCGCTATCTTACAACAAAAAAACTTCAAATCCAGACTCCAGCGAGAAACTGCTGAATTGGAATTCATTTGCAAATTGGATACTATTAATTTAGGCTTAAATAGAGACTGGGAGTGGCTGAGTCATTATGCAAGGTAGCCTATTTCCCCTTGTTTTTTCCTACCCCCCCCCCCCCAGACGTTCTGGTTAAACTTGGATTTATGCTGGAAATGGCCCACCTTGATTATTATACACATTGTAAGGAGAGTGGTCAGTTTGGATGAGCTATTACCAGCAGGAGAGTGAGTTTTTGGGGGGGGGGGGGGGTGAGAAGGCCTGGATTTGTGCTGGAAATGGCCCACCTTGATTATCATGCATATTGTGGGGAGAGTGGTCACTTTGGATAAGCTATTACCAGCACGAAAGTGAGTTTGTGTGTGTGGTTTTTGGAAAGGGGGGGGTGAGAAAACCTGGATTTGTGCTGGAAATGGCCCACCTTGATTATCATACACATTGTAAAGAGAGTGGTCACTTGGGATGGGCTATTACCAGCAGGAGAGTGAGTTTGTGTGTGGGGGGGCGGAGGGTGAGAAAACCTGGATTTGTGCTGGAAATGGCCCACCTTGATTCTCATACACATTGTAAGGAGAGTGATCACTTTAGATAAGCTATTACCAGCAGGAGAGTGGGGTGGGAGGAGGTATTGTTTCATGGTCTCTGTGTATATAATGTCTTCTGCAGTTTCCACAGTATGCATCCGATGAAATGAGCTGTAGCTCACGAAAGCTTATGCTCAAATAAATTGGTTAGTCTCTAAGGTGCCACATGTACTCCTTTTCTTTTTGCGAATACAGACTAACACGGCTGTTACTCTGAAACCTGTATATCCTCAAGGATTCTAAAAGAAGGGTGACTGGAAACTCCATCAAAAATGCCAAAGATCTCATGGATGACTTTGAAAAAGACTTCAGTTTTCCAGAGGGTGGTTTTGGTTCTGAGCAGGCATGACTAGTCATGGAAAGGGGTATGGGTAAAAGGGGCATCCTGAAGCATACACATCAGCTGAATGGTAAACAAACTGGGGTCAGCATTTGTATCTGCAGGGTCAGGGGACAACCAGTTGCTAAAAAGTTATGGCTGGGTCACTGTCAACATTTTAAAAGAGGAAATAAGGAGAAAAAACAAAAATGCCTTTTAATGGAACCTCTCAAACTGTTATAACCGAGAGTGAGGAGGCATCTGGCCTCTGCATCTGGCCCATGTTTCCTCAGGGGCAATGGTGACTTTCAAATAGCTTCTGATATAGAAGACACCGAGTGCTTTTATAGAGAAACCCCCAAACACCCTTGAAAATGCAGATGCAGACCCAAAACAGATGTATATATGGAACGAGTGAGAAACTGGCAATATAAATTACATAGATGTAGGGATGGAGTGTATTGTGAGGAATATTTGTTTTGTCAATCTTGAGCAAGTAAATTCAAGATGGCAGATTGTGGAAGCCATACACAGATAGAGTTAGTTCTTGATTAAGTTAACGGGAGACTAGCCCCAGATGATTTTGTTTAGTTACGTTTAGAGAGCTATAAATTGTTTTCAATAAGAAGAACTAGAGATGATCTGTCCGCTAAAGATTTCTTACATCAGGCCACCAAACTGCTACAGAGTAATAGAGATACACATGTTGATGGGACATTACGCCGTATTGTGATAATTGTAAAAGACTTGATCAGGGGTGGCCATAAAGTTCTATCTTCAGTGGTCTGATTGTCCATAAAAAGAGACAGTATTTAGTAGACCTGATTTACACTGGTACTAGTCTGTGTTTTGTGGGTGGCCTCTTGGTCGTTATGTCCGAAAGTAAACTTACAGATGCAGAAGTTAGATGAACAAGAAAGCTGCATGAGAAACTGGGGTGGTCAGATAAAAAAAAAAAAGATTATGCTCAGCAATGTAGCAGTGTTTGAACGGCATTTACAAGTCAATATACAGATGGTGATTTATGCAGAGGAAGGGGTGTGTGTTTTTTTTAATGGGGGACCTGTTTATCTCAAGACTTATTTTATCCTGCTGCACAATGAACATTACTATGGGTTTCTGGATGTGAGAAGTTGTTTGATGTGAGAAATTATTGTGAATTTTGCCATATGCTGTACAGTCACAACTACACTTGTAGGTACTGGTGCCATCTCTTCTAGAGCATAACATGTGCAGACAGCATGGGTGTGCAGCTGAGATGCTCTAGCTGTAAACTGTATTGCAGGTCTAAAGACTGTTTAGTCAGACACAAAGACTTGGCATCAAAAAACAAGTCAAATGTCTGTCTAAAACTTTATGTGATAAGTGTCAGTCTTATGTGGACAAGGGGTACAGATGGAAAGGGAGTCATAGTAAGCAGTGTCAGTGTTTGATTTCTGGTGCTGTACCATCATCTATGTTTTATGGACAAACTTAGAAAGCCACAATGATCAGAAAAGTGTATTTTTTTAATGCATGCAGGAGACCAGGTGGAAGGGGTGGAACATGAAAATGTTGACAGCATTATGCCTGGGGAGAGAGCAGAATTTCTAGACTGGTAACAGGACAACTGAGATAAGACAAGACATATAACTTGCAGAAAGAGCTTGTGTATTGTTGTCAGCAGGACACCAAGGTCCTGATAAATTTATAGAGGTAAAATTGTGTATGGATCCTTTCCAGTACATAATGCTGGCATCTGTCAGCATGGGTACATACAGGTTTATGTTTTTACAATTACACCGTAGCATTTCTCCCTCCAGACAACTATATCACAGAGCTGCTATATACTGCTCACAAAGAAAATATATAGATATGGCATGCATTACAAGGTGGGGAATTACAATTAGGACTCTACTTTCTAGACGATTATGCCATCATTGACAAGAAACACATGGCCTTTAAAATGTATGGGTGTTTTTTTCCATGGCTGTGTTACCTGTTATTGTAAAAAAGTGCAGAATCCTAAAATAGAGACAACATTTAGGTTTCTTTATTACCAGACACAGCTCAAGATTCACTATCTGAAAAATCAAGGGTATATAGTCAGAACCCTCTGGGAGCACAAGTGTTAGGTGATGATAGAAACAGACAGGGAGCTTGCAAATTTCTTAAACTAAGTCCAATTGCCTCAACCTCTGGTGCCTAGGGTTGCTCTTTTTGGGAGGGATGACTAATGCTGTTTGCATGTATCACAAATCTAATTGTAAAAGTTAAAGCAAAGCCCCACAAGATCTCTTTTTCCCCCCACTGTTACCTGTCAGAATGGGTAGGAAACATATGTTCTCACTGTGTCAGATCTGTGCAGAAACCAAGCAGAAGGAAACATTCACTGTTACTGATGAGGAGGAGGCCATCCTGGTGACTTGGTGCACAGTGGAATTGAATGCGGCCATAGCAAAGGGGTACGTGGTGGTGAATATCTACAAAATCTAGCATTTTGAAGAAAAATCTGAAATTCTTTTCCAACTACATAAAATTACACATCCATCAGAAACAAGAGGCTTCAGGGTATCCCAAATGATGCAAGTACGAAGAAAAAACAATGTATGTTAATGATTTCTACCAGAAAGGTGGTGGCTGTGTTTACACCAACATGAGTACATGTTGAATCCCTCAACTGCTTTTAAATTCTCTTTGAAGTAAATTTGGCCAAAGGACAAACCTACCCAATACAAACATCTTGAGAGACCCTGACAAACTCTTTCAGTACCTATTCCCTCCCACCGCCCCAATTATGAGGCTTCACTCTGCAAGGTTATTGATGATCAAACAGCTTGGGTGTCTTGGAACCATGCAGAAGAATGCTACAAAGTACCTGGTAACATAAACATATTCATAAATTGTTTCTCTACCGCTTATGCCCACTTAGAACTATACAACCTGCTAGACAGGTTGCAGGAGCGGTGCTTGTACCATAACAAAGACTTGATGATATCTGTGGACAGAGTGGCTGACTGGAACCCCCATTGGGAGATTATTTAGGGGACCTCACAAGTGAGATCCCACCAGATCAACACGTCGCTGAGTTTGTGTTAGCAGGTCCAATAACTTAGTATAAGCTGTCAGGAGGAAAGGTCTATATGAAAGTCAAAGGGATTACTTTAAATTGTGAAAAGATCAACTTTGACAGTTTGAAAGATCCATTCATATACTATAGCATTGAACCAGGGGAGAGCACCCCAAAAGAGACAGAGGTGCAGCAGCCGTCTATTGTAAGGAACAAAAAAACAACAACGTTAAACAACGAGATAAACACCGTTAAGAAAATGCAAAAAGTCATTTACAACAAGAAGGTCATCACAAAACCCTACCCTACAGCTTTTGAAACACCCTGTTTCTGTAATTCTCACTGGGCCTAGCAACTGAGGGAAAAGTAACTTTTATATAAAATATGTGTTGGATAATGCTGAGTGAATGTTGCCTGTTATGCCTGAGAATATTGGGTGGTGTTACAGTTGCTGGCTACTTCTGTATAAAGAACTGCTTCATAAATACCATTTTACCAGTTTTGTGCAGGTGTTGTCTGATGCTTTTAATGATGACCTGTTGTTTCCTACCAATAAAGTAAATATGATTATTGTAGACAATTTCATGGACTCTGCTTGCACAAGTGACGAAATTGAGAAAGCCTTTACCAAGTATGTGCATCACAGGAACCTGAGCATTATATATATAGTTCAGAACATATTTTGTCAGGGAAAAAAGAGTTGCACAATTAACCTAAACGTTAAGTACCTGGTTCTATTTAAAATGCCCCGGTGATAAATTACAAATTGTTACACTTGGCTCAGCAAATATACCTGGCAAGGCACAATTATTTCTAAAAGCTTTAGAGATTGTTGCCAAAAAGAACTTATGGGTACTTGGTGTTGGATTTAAATGCTGCTACACTAGAGGCTTATAGATTAAGAACTAGGCTTTTCCCTCCAGACAAGCAAGTGGTTTATATTTTGAAAAGAACAACAGCAGGGTATAAAAAAAGATGAATTATCGGCAGGCCTTTTTTAACAGCCAAGGCTGCTGACTGAAAATATGTCTAGCTGTGTGAAGAGAAACCTGGCTCTTTTAAAATTACTTAGCAAATCACCCCCTGCAGCAAAGGAAGGCTATAGTCTGTTCAGCCTCTGATGATTTACTAGCGGCTATCTGAGAAATAGCACTCAATACCTAAAAAGGAAAAGTAACTTTGACACAAAATCAAGTGTGCACACTGAAAAAGATGCAAATTCATAAAAGCTCTGTGCAATAAAAGAGTAACACTTAAAAGAAAGAAGCAACTGGTGAAGCCATTTAGAGAGTTGATCAGACCTCTCCATTAAGTTTTGCTCTCCTTCTGATAATGGAGCTTTAGACTAATCAATAATGGAGTATGCAGAAAAAAAATGTACCTAGTGTCTAGCCAGCAGTTTGAGCAATTAAGGGCCCCCACTCCAGCAGAGGAATATATCAGAACCACAGTGACTCACTTATTGGATGTTAAAATGGAGGCTATTCTCCAAAGGACTGATTTAACTTGAATTTGAAAAGGCTTAACTTTACAGTGCCGTTCTCCAAACATAACTAATGTACGTGAGACAGAAGAATGTGGATAAAGGGACAATAAATCTGTTTCTACCTGAACAGGAATGGAGCATGACTATCAACCCCCCAGTAACACCAAAACATTCTGACTCTGTTACTCAGAAAGTGTTGGATAAACGTAAATAAGAGTTATAAGAAAAATGCAGTAGTAATTCTCAGGCCCTCTCAGAGGTCCAGAGAGGCCCAGGCCACTTCCAGGTTTTGAGGCCCCTAGCCATAATAAAAATAAAAAATGACAACACATGAAAACAAAATAAGTCACCAAAAAAAGAGTGAGACATAATTTGAATATTTTTTTTATTTTCTGGTCCGACAGGGATGCGCATAAAAACAAGTTGCAAAACTTATCAAATGCCAAAAAATTAGCAAGTGTCTAAATTTGAGGCCCCCTTTGAGCTTGTGGCGCCGGCCAAATGGCCCTCCTGGACCCCTGTAATGCCTCACCACTGCTGGCACCTCCTTCTGGTTTCTCCGGGAATTAGCTCTTGTCAGCTGTGGAGCACCTTCGGCGTGTGGTGTCTCGCCCGTTGTCTGTTTTGCTGACCTGGGACCTGCATTGCTCCCTGCCTGGCGGCGTCCTCTTCAGGACACTGCCCTCCGGCAATGCCCACTACTCCGGTCTCACCCCCTTCTGGGGGGGAGGGAGGGGATAACGACAGTCCTTCGGCTAGCACCTGCCTCGGTGGCCAACCACAACCCCAAAGTCTATCCCCTCACCTCAGGGGCAAGTTGCAGTCTGTCTCGGCCACACTCCTCTGTGGCCAGGTGCAGTGGAAGGGGGGAAGGAGGGGATCCCAGGGCCACCCACTACTCTGGGTCCCAACGCAGGGACCCTCTAGCGGAAAACTCTCTGCCCTCCTTCTCTCCCCTCTTGACTGCCCATCTTCCCTGGGCCACTTCCCCTTTGGCCCCGTGCACCTTCTCGACCCTTTTTAGGAGGGGCCGCAGCCTAGCAGATAACCGGGCCGGAGCTCTCCTCTGCTCCCCTGAGCTGCCCAGCACTGCTCTGTCCAAGATGCTACCTCCTTACCTCAGGAGCCAGACCTCCTCCCTTGCTAGTCAGGGAACAAGTCTAGTTCAGATTTGGTGCATTCTTCAGACACACAGTGAACAGAAGCCATGGTTATTAAAATATCTCTTATCAGGTTGATGCTTCCTCTTGGTCTCTCATTTGTGTCTGGCCCTATATGTCAAAGGCCTTATTTTAAAGGGTTTTCCAGGATTCTTGTATGATGCATTTCTTTTTCTCTTAAGCTTCCTCTTCTTAGTAGACATCAGCCCCAAACTCTCCTATGTAGTTGGATTACCACCTTTTCCAGAACAGCTGACTGTTTTGAGTGGTGCTTTTATGTGGGGTTTAGTCATTTCTAACTCCCCCTTGCTTTTTAAAAGAGGCTATATTCCACCCACCCTCATGATATCCAGGAAGGGCATATCCAGCCTGGGCTTTGAAGTAGTTTCTCCAGATGGTAGGGTCCCCAAAATTTTTTAGGGTCACCATAGCCTTTTGCTTTTTAAAACCCCCTGTCCCTGGGAGAGCAGGTGGAGCCTGATGACCACCTTGCTGAACTGAAATGAGATGTGTCTGTTCTGGTTGTCTTTATTCCAATGAGGATGGAGTCGAGGTGCTGTTTATGGACAGGGTTGACAGTTTTTCATGCAAAATCGTGACAAACTCATTGTTCATTCCTCAGATGGCAATGCAGCTCACCAGAAAAGTACCCTAGAGACTGATGTTCTATGATGTCCGTGTACAGATTTAAGGAGTTGAAACCTCCAGTAATTTCTCCTGAGAAATGGATTTTTGACACTGTGTTTGGGGCCCAAATCCAAATATTAGCTAGCTCCCCACCAGAAGAGATTGCATAAGCAACATCAGAGGAATTTAAGTCTAACTTTTCGACCCACAGGTTCATAGTTCATGACCACCTCAGGTGGGCCTGATTGACTAGCCACAGTACTGTACATATGATCCAATAATTCAGGTATGAACAAGTAATAGCCTTATCATTTGATGAAGCTGCATTTCTTAACTCCAAAGGTGATTTCAGAAGGTTGATACTGTACCAGGTATTGTATTTCCACTAACCTTCCCACCCAGGACCCTGGGAGATTCAAGGGCTTAACTATCTGTATTGTAAAGTTAGAGTTGGTGTTTTGGGGAGAAAAACCTGAGCTGGTGTTCCTGAGCAAAGTGATGTAAAAGCTGCTGTTGCTCATTCTCTCTTTGCAAGAATAATTGTCTCCCTCCCCACCCCCCAGCCATCTAAATGTCACACTGTCAGGAAGCTTCCACCAAGATGTTAAATGTCTTGGGCCACCCCTACCATTTCACCAGTAATACATTTTTCTCCCCTTTCCTTTCTCAGCTAGAACTTTTTCAATCCTGTAAATCCTGTCCTCTTTGAGGTGACCTTTTTGTAATTCTTCAGAGTAAGAAGATCCAGTAACTGTCTTACCCCCATAATCTTTTAATCAGTATACAGGCCTCTGGCCCTTTCTTAAAGCTTCATCCACTATGAATATCTCATTGGCAAATGTTAGTTCATAACCTTTTTCAAAAGCTGTTTTGGTTTTAGATAGTCTCACATGGTCACCTTTTCTAAAAGGGGCAACAACCGGTTTTATTTTAAAACTGTCTCCATAAGCCATTTTCCATATCTTCAAAGAGTTTGAGGGGTTAACATCAATTGGTCTGGTACTTATAGTTCTGTGAAAGCTGTGGTTATAATTCTTTATAAATGCAGGTGACATGTTGATGTAACCCTTCTGCCAGGGGGAGCCGGTAGCGACCAGGGCTGGGTTCAATATCTATGGGTTCCTTTTCAACAATAAACACAGAACCAGCTCAAGCCCCCACCCAGTAACTGGGAAAATTGCACACCACCCCTGGGCACCTTTGAGAGACAATGCGTCCCCACTCACAAGCATAGAGTTGAGTGTAGAAAATAAATTTTTAATGAAAGGAAGGAAGTCACCCGACATTACTTAGGGAAAGTGCCATAAGCAGGATTCATAATCAGGGCTGTCCCTAGGGGAGTGCTAAGCCCCAGACACAGGTGTCGAGTTTCTAATCCGCCGGCTCTGCCCAGGTCCCAGCCCCATTTCCCCAACACTCCACCCCTGCCCTGCTTCTTCCCACCCGTGCCCTGCCTCTTCCCTGCCCCCTACCCATCTCTTCCCCTCCCAGTTCTGCCCCCTCCTCCGAGCATGCTGCACCCTCGCTCCTCTCCCCTCCCCCCAGCGCTTCCTGATGCAGCGGGTGAAACATTGATCCATGGCAGGCTGTAGGTGCTGGGAGGGAGGGGGAGGCACTGATCAGTGGGGCCCGCTGGCAGGCAGGAGGCACTAGGAAGAGGGGAAGTTCTGGTAGGGGGGGCTTCTCCTCCCCCCCCTTCCTGCCTGCCACTCGCCTCCCCATTCACCTCCTCACCCCGCTCACCCACCCACCTCACCTCCCTGCCCGCCTCTTGCGGGGTCACACACAACGCGGTTGCCCTGATTCGCCGTACCCTAGGGACAGCTCTGTTCATAATCATAAAACTGTGAGCAGGACACCCACCCCAGAGCGTTTTGGGCAGTGCCTTCTGCCTCATGCTCTTGAGTTCTATAACGAAAAGTTCCTTTTCTATGCCCCTCTCTGTTCCCTCATCATACCCCACTCTCAGAGGTTGTCCTCAGTCAGTTAGGACCAGGGTTCAGAGGTGCATCTGCGTGAGTTCACCTCCCACGCGGGGAAGAAGACACCTTGCTTGCTCTGCCATTTGAGCGCTTACTCTGGCTGGCCATTCTGCCAGTCACAGTTCCTCGCTACCTGGCCGCCCCACCAGCCACTCATTCCACTTGCCACCTCACCAGTTGCTTGTTGCCTTGCCAGCCTCTCATTCTGCTCGCCCCCTCTCCAGCTGCTCATTCACTGGCTGGCTGTCAGTCACCTTCTGCCACCACCTTTCTCTCTGTTGTGACCTCTGCACATCAGTCTGTTTCGATTTTCAGCTCTTTGCAGGCTGGAAAGAAGTGGAGTAAGTGGATTTAGACTGCCTTGCCACAAGTGATTTCAGCTCTCATTTGAGCACTTTATCATAATAAAAGGCTCCTAATGAAGCCTATTTAGCTCTATCATAGAATCATAGAAGGGAAGGGACCTCAGGAGGTCATCTAGTCCAACCCCCTGCTCAAAGCAGGACCAATCCCCAATTAAATCCTCCCAGCCAGGGCTTTGTCAAGCCGGACTTTAAAAACCTCTAAAGGAAGGAGATTCCACCACTTTCCTAGGTAACCCATTCCAGTGCTTCACCACCCTCCTAGTAAAAAAGTTTTTCCTAATATCCAACCTAAACCTCCCCCACTGCAACTTGAGACCATTACTCCTTGATCTGTCATCTGCCACCACTGAGACTAGTCTAGATCCATCCTCTTTGGAACCCCCTTTCAGGTAGTTGAAAGCAGCTATCAAATCCCCCCTCATTCTTCTCTTGTGCAGACTAAATAATCCCAATTCCCTCAGCCTCTACTCATAAATCATGTGCTCCAGCCCCCTAATCATTTTTGTTGCCCTCAGCTGGACGTTTTCCAATTTTTCCACATCCTCTTGTCGTGTGGAGCCCAAAACTGGACACAGTATTCCAGATGAAGCCTCACGAATGCCAAGTAGAGGGGACCAATCATGTCCCTTGATCTGCTGGCAACGTTCCTGCTTATACAGCCTAAAATGCTGTTAGCCTTCTTGGCAACAGGGCACACTGTTGACTCATATCCAGCTTCTCGTCCACTGTAACCCCTAGGTCCTCTGTCTTTGAACAGTGGGAGGAACAGGGTTAAACTAGACCGGGAACCCTTAGGGAGAGTCCCCATCTCCTGGCTAGGACACCTGTCCGCATCCCTCTGACTTCCACAGGGGTCTAGCATTCAAGCCCCTGGCTTAGCGAGTTCCTTTCAGCTGGGGGTGACCCCTCAGTCGGGACAAGCTCAGCACAGTTCTGCTCCCATTTAGTCATACATAGAAGATAACATTGATAACATTTCACTACCCCTGCAATACTAAAGTGATT
Organism: Caretta caretta; assembly: GCF_965140235.1. Taxonomy (NCBI): domain Eukaryota; kingdom Metazoa; phylum Chordata; order Testudines; family Cheloniidae; genus Caretta; species Caretta caretta. The sequence continues at coordinate 68,290,736 of NC_134214.1, read as the reverse complement.
TGTAACCCAACATCAACCAATGCTGACCACTTAGAGCTACACAATTCCTGTCTGCTAGATACCCATACAGAGTAGGTGTATTCACATAAATACGGTTTGCTCCTGAAGTCTCTCCCCCTCCTGGTCCAGTTGTCAGGGGAGAGTTCATTCAGACCCTGCTTACATTTTGTCATAGCAAAATGTTTTGTGGGCTGTAAAATATCTCCACCTCTTACATTTTAAAATTCCATTAAATTGCTCCACAACTCCAGCTTTGACTTCATTATTCGTAACAAAATGGTGAACACCATGTCTCTTTAACAATTTGCTTAAAGGTTTGTTGCAAACTGATCAGGGGAAAGAATTTTGAAATTGTTGAGGCACATAAACTTCACTGAAAATACTACTAAAGGCTTTGAAAACATCATCACCCATCTTCTCTTCTAGGCCTAAAGTCCCTAGCAATGTTAAGACCTACTTAAAACTACTGTTGTGTTTGGACCACTGCTGCATATCCATAAAATGTGCATCCACATCTGAAGCAAATGGCCTTGTTTCTTTTAAAACATATTCAAAATGGTTTGTGTAAAGTGTAAGCAGATTGTGTTTCATACCAGGATGTTACTTGTCTTCTATTCAAAGTTTTATAATTTTTTTTGGCTTCTTGAAAGGTCCGAAGCTCACAATTTCCTTAAGAGTGTAATATTTTCTTTAACAGAGTCACCTATATAGACATGACTGTTAGTTGCAATGTCTTTTACTAACATGAGTATGGAGGGGACATCTTCACAACAACAAATCTAAACAAAAACAGGTTTTATTAATCACCATGATTTAACACACCATTTTACAGCTGCCTGTGGAAAATGGATGCTGTAATCTGAGCCATTACTGGAGTGCGAGCTGGTTTATTCTTCCATTTTGTTCTTATCTGAGGTCTCCTCTTGAGATCTGTCTTTCAGGCATGAGCAAAAAAACCTGATACATGATCAGTAACCTGTGGGGGTAAATCTATGTGTAGGTGCTCAAAGGTCTCTAGATCTAGAAAGGCATCATCAAGCTGTTGAGTAATTTTCAGAAAACAAACAGCTTTTCTACTCAACCTCAGGTCAGTACCTACCCCATTACACCCCATCCTTGGCAACCTCTTTTTATAGTTTATTTGCTATAGCACCATCTTCTCTGTTCACCTTGTCCAATGACGACTCTGATGAGCTGTCGTCATCTTCCTCCATGAGGGTGGGTGACAGGTGGCCCTCATGATCATCAGTCTGCCTCCTGAACACTTGGGTCTCAAAGTCACATTCCAACCTATTCATTAATGGCTAGGCCAAAGGGCTCCCTTTCACAGCTCCCTCCTCCTCCTCACAACTGTTGCTGATGTAGTGCTTTCATCACAGTTGACCGAAAACCCATGGAGCCAAAAAAAACAACCTGTTTTGTCCTCCTTTCAGACAGTTTGACCTCAGAAGGACCATTAAACTAGTGACATTTTATTTAAATAAAATAGTCACAGTAATTTTGCTAATATATTGTTATTTCCAATAAACATTTCGCTTTGCATGTATGTGTATTTTTGTGCATACACTGGAAAGTAACATTAATAATGACATGTTTATATATGGAGTAAGTGGATTTAGACTGGATCTAGGAATTGCTCATAGTACTATTGTGGTTCTAAACCGTGTAACTGAACAATTTGTAACTTGGCTGAGAAAGCTGGTTTCTTGAAGCAGTTTTCAGAATGTCTTCTCTTGTACCTAGACGTTTTATTCATTTAATAATTATCATGAAAGTGTGACCTTACTTCTGACCTGGAGTTTTCTAAAACTAAACGACAGTATATAGACTATAGAGAAATGCTTAATACTTGATGATATACACAGAAGCCCTCGATGAATACTCAGTAATAAAGATTTTATCAGCACCTAAATCACTTAAAAACAAAAGATATTCTGGCAAGGGAAATAGAAATGTAGTTGCTTAACAAATGATCTTGAAGATTTTCATCTAAAGGTTCTTGCTAAAAAAATTCATGCTGACAGTCAACCATCATTCATTTGCCAGTTACCCAACACATTTCTGTTGCTTAGGATTTTGATGCCAACTGGCAGCTGCTAATCACATATTTTAGCAGAAGCATAGTATTATAGGGCATTGTAATGCTTTTGCACCGTGCACATATTAATCCAGTGTTTGGTATGCATATTCAAACTTCCATCTGAATTTAGGCTTGTCAAATTAATAACTAGCTTAAAGATAGCACAAAAGTGTTGTGTTTGACCTTGAAGGATAATCTACTTTGCTGGTACGTTTCAGCATACACTGTTAGGCTTATAGATAACATCACTGAAAAGTGTACATAGCCACTCACATGATGGACTCAGAGGTCTTTGATGAGGGAGAAGCAAAGCTATCAAAATGTATCTTAGGTCAATCTCATAAATTGATCTCAATTATTTGGGAAACTTTCATTATTATGAATGGAGAGTGAATTATTTCTTGCTGAGATCAAAGACTTCATACTGAGGGCAGTAACTTGGTCAATATTTGTAGTCAAGAACATTCTTGGCTGAAAATATTGACAGTTGTATTGAAGAGAAAAACTGAAAAAGCAGCCCATATTAAATGGTCACAGGGTCATAAATGGCACACTGGCAAAAAGATTTTGTTTTGTAATGAGAAAAATTGAATTTGGTTTCCTAGCAATTCATATGTTTTCTGGCCAACGGTAATGATTTGGACAAAACTCATTTGCATTGAAAAATGCTGTTGTATCACAGACTGTGCTCAAAGAGTCATTTGGTTGATCTGTAACATTTATATAACTTTCTGTGACTGCTTGAAACAAGCAGTGGCCAATCAGAAAGTGGCTTCAGAGAATCTATATGCACAGCCATTGTCATGACCGTCCAATCCTTAACCAAACAGTCAGCTGCCCAGTGCAATTTTAGTGACAAAAACATAAATGAATAATTTATGTAAGTAGTGTTTAAATTTACCTAATGATTATCTCTTTGTACTGCATCTTAAATAAGCTATCATTCTCATGAAAGGGGGACACAGAACATTAATATTTATGGAGTTTAACACGAATAATAGGATATATACAAACAAAAACAGAAAATGTATTAAACAAGATTTCAAAGGAAAAAAGCAACAAAAAGGTTCTTTTGATAATTAACTGTTGAACATATAAAGGAATTTCAAACTGAAATGAGGTAAAAATATAAACAACAAGGGCACAATCTGATGCCTGTCGAAAGCAATCAGACTCCTGTTAATATCAATGGTTATTAACTTGGTCTCTAATTCAATACAATCTTCTTAAGTGATGTTATCCAAAAAACTGATCTTGAGACACTGGGGATATTACCTCTTGCTAACTCCAAAAATCTAAACTGAACTGGCTTTTCCTTTCTAAGTCTTACAATTACTTTTGTTCCGTAGTCCATTTGCCGGACAAACCTGGGGCTTTGCTTCCATTCCAAGCAAAAGATCCAACCAGACTGGCTTACTTGACATCTTTTATTCCTCAAGGAAAAATATATAATCTTCATCTTGTTAGTTTATTTGTCAAATAGCATGAAGTCCAATATATTGCACCTGCCAATTAAGCTTCCCAGACATACTCCAATTATACATTGTTCAGTTACTGAAATATATTAACATTAGATCAGTTCCATGGCAATTATCCCAATTAAAGCATTTTCTGTTTGTCAGTGTGTTAATTAAGCAAATTCTACTGTGGGTTGATTTGTTTTGATCTCATGCATTAAGTAAGCTTGCACCTGGTCAATACTTGCAAGGAAAACCTCCAAAAAACTGATACAGTTCCATGAAACCTTACAACAATGGTCCATCCATTTGTTACCTTGAAACTGTATTAATTATTATTATTATTATTATTATTATGTACTGAATCTGGTGCTGCACCAAAAAAAGATGACTTGAAAACTTCAGATGTCTAGAATGGGGTGTTATTTCAATGTATACATTACAACTGTCCTCTGTGGTCTCCACCCTCTTCCTATTTGTTTCCGAGTTCAATTTAAGGCACTGCAACTCTGTGAAGATTTACGTGCACTGGGTATTAGTTGCCACTCTCTTGTCTGATAACGTGAAATCTCATTTCATCTAAGTAGCTGGGGGACATGTCTACTCCCTTCTCATGGCATACCCTATGAGTAGCATAAAAGCTAAATGAACGTAAACAAAATGCAGAACACAGGCTTGTGTTCTAAGCAAGATGCAACCTGAAAGAACTGCTCTCGAATGGGGCTCCTTTCAGGGCCACCACCAGAAATTCTGGTGCTGTGGCTGATTTTCAGGATGCTGCATTTCAATATCCAGGGGAAACTGGTGGCAAAAAGGGATCTGTCTCCACCTCCACCTACTTACAATCTTGAAGCACTATTATAAATCTTGCTTCAGGAGAGGCATCCCACCACATATGTGGAATTTTCAGTTCCAGACTACCTTGTCATGGATCATCATCATCAAAAGCGGTATAGGATGGCATCTTAGGTAAGAGAAGGGCTATCTGCTATCAATATTGGCATCTGATCCAAAGGACATAGTAGAATGACAGATAATAAAGGTGAATGAGCTTAAGCTGATTAATGTCTAAATCTCTGTGACAATCACTTCTTGGAGCTCCTTCTGTCAGTCAGATGCGATCTTGCACTCTTTCTTTCTCCTGGCTCCCCCAGCTCTCCAGCCAGGTCACGCACAATCAATATTGGTATAAAGCGGAGTTCCCCTGGAGTCGGTCCTCTGGCCGGTATTGTTCAACATCTTCATTAATGATCTGGATGATGGGATGGATTGCACCCTCAGCAAGTTTGTAGATGACGCTAAGATGCGGGGAGAGGTAGAAATATGCTGGAGGCTAGGGATAGGGTCCAGAGTGGATGAGAAGCTGGATATGAGTCAACAGTGTACCCTTGTTGCCAAGAAGGCGAACAGCATACTGGAATGCATTAGTAGGTGCACTGCCAGCAGATTGAGGGAAGTGATTATTCCCCTCTATTCCGCACTGGTGAGGCCACATCTGGAGTATTGCATCCAATTTTGGGGCCCCCCACTACAGAAAGGATGTGGACATATTGGAGAGAGTCCATCGGAAGGTAACAAAAATGATTAGGGGCAGGGGCACATGATTTACAAGGAGAGGCCGAGGGAACTGGGCTTATTTAGTCTGCAGAAGAGAAGAGTGAGGGGGGATTTGATAGTAGACTTCAACTACCTGAAGGAGGGTTCCAAAAAGGATAGAGCTAGGCTGTTCTCAGTGGTGGCAGATGACAGAACAAGGAGCAATGGTCTCAAGTTGCAGTGGGGGAGGTCTAAGTTGGATATTAGGAAAAACTATTTCAGTAGAAGGGTGACGAAGCACTGTAATGGGCTACCTAGGAAGGTGGTGGAATATCCATTCTGCAAGATTTTTAAGGCCTGGCTTGACAAAGCCCTGGCTGGGATGATTTAGTTCGGGTTGGTCCTGCTTTGAGCACGGGTCAGACTAGATGACCTCTTGAGTTCTCTTCCAACCGTAATCTTCTATGAATATGTGAACAAACAAACCCCTTCCAGGGTAACGTATGTCCAACAGGGGGCCTATCACTGTGCCCTGGTTTGTATCTGCAGCCCTGTCTCTGGGTGAGGACAAAGTCACAAAGTTCACAACCATTTCAGATTTGGGGACAACTTATACCTTCAAGTCAGTGGCACTGCTATGGGTACCTACATGGCCCCACAGTATACCAACATTTTTATGGCTGACTTAGAACAACGCTTCCTCAGCTCTCGTCCCCTAGCGCCCCTCCTCTACTTGCGCTATATTGATGACATCTCATCATATGGACCCACAGGAAGGAGGCCCTTGAAGAATTCCACCTGGATTTCAACAACTTCCACTCCACCATCAACCTCAGCCTAGGCCAGTCCACACAAAGGATCCACTTCCTGGACACGAAAGTGCAAAAAAGTGATGGTCACAAAAACACCACCCTACACCGGAAACCTACTGATGCTATACTGACCTACATGCCTCCAGCTTCCATCCAGGACACACCACACGATCCATTGTCTACAGCCAAGCCCTAAGATACAACCGCATTTGCTCCAATCCCTCAGACAGAGACAAACACCTACAAGATCTTTATCAAGCATTCTTAAAACTACAGTACCCACCTGGGGAAGTGGGGAAACAGATTGACAGAGCGAGACGGGTACCCAGAAATCATGTACTACAGGACAGGCCCAACAAGGAAAATAACAGAACACCACTGGCCATCACATACAGCCCTCAGCTAAAATCTCTCCAGCACATTATCAACGATCTACAACCTATCCTGAAGGACGACCCATCACTCTCATCAAACAAGCTGCTGCAATTAGTTATCTTAAACAATTTTGGGAGAACAGGATGCATCACCTACAGCAGATACTTACTGCCAGTTTCCTATGACATCAAGAACATCTTCAAGTGAACATTAGTTCCATGCATGATTTCCCCATGTCATCATGTGCACTCATGTACTATCCTCCTACTGTTCTGAACCACCTTTTAAAAAAAAGTTTACAAATATAAGTCATTGCCCTTGCAAGGCATACATATGTATATTGAAAAAAAATCTTGACTATTCACAAAATATGTCCACATTTGATCCATAATGGCATTTTTCTGATATTTTGGAAATTGTATTTATGAAATAGTCCTCTTTCTGTATAGTTTCTTCATCTCTAAAAGCAAGAAAAAGGGGAGTACTGAGGTTTACACACTTTTGTAAAGCACTTGGATATGTGTGGATAAAAGTGCTGTATACTTACTAAGTATTGTTGTTATTACTAATTTGAGCTCTGAAACAGACTCCTTTTGTGGCCTCGGGAACACTATTTGCCCTCTGTTTATTAATTCATAAATTAAGGGTGCTGCTTCTTAGAAAACTTGTATTTATGAGTAAGAAATGTTGAGCGAGGCAGAAAATATTTGTAAAATATTTGAAAATATCTGGTACCTTGAAGATGAAAAGCACTAAATAAGAATGAAATATTAATGATTTTATTATTTATATTGAGGTAATGCCCTAGGGACCACTCTCATAGACAAGGACCCTTTTGGGCTAGGCACTGTACAAAAATACTAGAAAAATGTGCCTCTGAATCTCAGAATAATGTGCAATCATCTGATTCATACCAGTACATGCTGCCAAGCCTACATACTGAGAAATGGGTTACAGATAAGATGGCAGCTTGAACTTGAAAAAATATTTAGCTTAGATTGAATTTAGGTTTATAAATGATCCATTGTACACGTTAACAGAATGGCTTATGTCATTCTGACCAAGTGGTAATGAGAAACTTTAAATTCCTACATATCCATTGAAAAAGTAATATGGCAAAACACAAAATGTCCTGTAAATTCTTGGTAAGTATTGGGGACATCTTCTTGTTCCAGAAAGTGGAGGAAGTAACAAGGCACAGCTATTGACACTTGCCACGTGACACTCTCATAAATTAGGGAAATGTGATATAGATGACTGGTATAAAGTAGGTGCACAACTGGTTGAAAAAATATACTCAGAGTAGTTATTAATAGTTTGTTGTCAAACTGGGAAGACATATCTAAAAGGGTCCCACAGGGTCTCTCCTGGGTCTGGAACTATTCAACGATACCATTAACAGAGGCAGCTAACAGGAAAGTTTCAGGGGGAGTAAGAGAGGTTTTCATTCTAGGTTCAGCACTACATGTGATATCAAGATAGCTAGCAATGGCACAGTCATGGTGACCTGCAATGGATGTACTAGGTTCTCTTTCCTGCTTGAAGACAGAAGGAATTTCATGTGCCTGAAGTGGAAGTAGATGGCTGTGCTGGAGGAAAAGCATCTTGGAATGGAGGGCAAGTAGACCTGCAACTGAGAATCGGAAGAGCTGAGGAGTTCCTAGATAGCCAGTTCAGGACAGACAAGTACCCAAGGTGAAGCGAAAAAAGGAGCTGCTCACTAAGGAATCAGAGAATGGGGAGGTCAGAGAGGAGGCCTAGTGGCTTTTAACCACCAGGGGCAAGAGGTCACGGTGGCATTCTACATGGCTGGAGAGAGATGAGAATGAGCAGGTTGTGGCAACCAGAGAAAAGAGGACCAGGACGAATTTGACACAGCTAGAAGTTGCAAATTGATAGCAGGTCCACAATGTGAAAACTATGGAAGATACCTCTCAAGATCTAGCAGGTTCAAGGGAACAGAAATGTTAAATTTAAATGTTAAACAGAAATTAAAAGCGGTTCTGAAATGTTAGAAGTAGTCACAGTGGAAACAGACTAGTGGCAGATTGTTGATAATACGCTCAAAGTTGAATACTAAAGAGAATGTATTATATGAATTTAGCCAACACACATGGGAGGTGATAGCAGTAGATAAAAATCTATAATCTCCACAGATAGTTACCTACAAAAGGGGATAATTTTTTAAAAAAAGGAAAATATTTATAGTAGGTTAGTTCATGAGCTTGTCATCTTTGACAAAATACCTTCAAGGTAGTGTCCTCAGGCTATATAAATAAAAGGTATGATTAGCTTGTGTGTATATTGGCATTTTCAAAGATTAAAAACAGCAAAAAAAAAAAATCTATGCACATATCAGTTCCTAACCAAAGGGTTACTGCCCATAAGTGAAAGGTAGGCATTCCCAGAAAGACATGGCTTAGCAGTGGTATAGTGTACTGAACTGTGTATATCCACATCTATGAAGTTCCTTTAGTTACTGTTAATATTATGCTTTACACATGTTGCATTACACAAGGTAATGTTCCATTCATTCTGTGATGTTCCAATAGATACATTATGTGCGTTCTATCAGTATGCAGGCCTAATCAACCCATCTTGATCCATGTACAAGGACAGTCACTGCCATTCCAACCAGTTGTCACATTGTAGATCTTTAATTGTAGATCGTGGACCAGGCTCCATAAGTTGTTCTCTGGCTTGCCAAGAATTGCTGCAACCATGCACCAGCTTGGCCTGGCTTCCTCTCCACGCTGTAACTGTGGGGCAGCACAGCAGACAGTAATTCACGCTGTAGGAGAGTGCCCAATCTGACATCTAAAGAGTGGTTTACAATGCTATCCTTTGGTTACAGGACCTGGACACTGAATGAGCATATGAGAGCAGAAGGGAAGCCCAAAAGATTTGATTACCCTACTCTGGTAATAAGGAATGAAAGAATGAAATTCAACCTCTTATTAACTGCCACGGGTTTAGTAGGGAACCCAGAAAGCTGAAGGGACAGCTCACAAGTGTCTCACTAGCACAATGAGGCGTCAGTTTCTATCTAATGTCCAGATGCTTACTGGATGCACAGTTGCATAATGACCTAGAAAAAATGGAGTGCACTGATCCTACCAAGCAGATTTGGTTGGTTGTACTTGAATTTATCAGAGATCATATGCATGGCATTGTAATTAAGACTATGTTTTAGTCAAGGGTATTTTTAGCAAAAGTCATGGACAGGTCATGGTAGTAAACAAAAATTACTGTGACCTGTCCATGACTTTTATTATATACCCTTGACTAAAATTTGGGGGGGTGCCTCGGGAGGGGGAGGGGAACAGCCCAGGGAACGCCACAGGTGCTCTGGGGGCGGGGGCAGGTTGGTGGGGCCGGGGCAAGCTCCCTGCCTGGCTTCTGAGCTCCACATGCTGACTCTGCTCCACTCCAAGCCCCAGTTCTGTGGCGCCCATTGGCTGGGAACAATAGCCAATGGGAGTAGCAGGTGTGGTGCCTGCCAGCAGAGGCAGCACATGGAGCTAAGTCCTGAGGGAGGGGAGTACCCCCCCTTCAGGGAAGTACCATTCTGCACCCCAATCCCCAGCCTTGAGCCCACACACACACACACACACATACACACACACTCCTGCTGCTGTGGGGCAGAGGGGCCCAAGACTATCCCAGTAGCAGCCAGTGTATCTGGTTTGGGGGCTGCCCAAGCTGCTCAGGTGGCTCCCAGGCCAGACACACCAGCTGCTGCAGAAGTCACAGAAATCATAGTACATATGTTGCTATTATCAAACTAAATTATTTGTTTGTGCTAAAATAAATCTGCTTTAAGAAATCTAGCATGAGCTTCTAAAAATGCCAAGTTTCTGCTGTGGCCATTACTACATTTGTAGTAATAACTACAAAATCACTTATATTTAAGCAGAAATTAAGAATGTGTAAATTATCTCATTCAGAACACTGAATAGCAAAACAGCCTGATACTTCTCCAAAGTCAAACAAACTTTTCTCTCATTACTTTTTCATTGTTGTGAAACTCTGAACTTGTCAGTTGCACCTGGGACATGAAGCAAAAATGCCCAAATACTACAAGAAAAGCTAGTCTCATAAGATCACCATCAGATTTTTATCAGCACAAGATGCTTGCATAGTTTTGATAAGATGAATAAGCATCTAAAAATGAAGTGCTTATCTGAACTCAATGTGCAAACCATTTGAGGTTAACCCATCACTAACTGGAAGCACTGCAAAAGTGACACTATAGAACTGAGGAAGCCAGGAATATTTTTAACTGAGCTTAAATGAGAAACTGAGTATAAATAAAGCTCATTAATAAGTATGAGAGAACTGATATGGATATGAAAAAATACAACCCAAATAAAATTTATTGATAAAACAGTTGAGTTAATGGACTCAGACACCAACTTGGGAAAACAGGAATGCAACAACCTATCAGTCTCTGCCCCCTAAGTCAATGACTCAAGCAATAGGAGAATAAAAGCACTAAATGCCATTTACTTTAGATCACTAAAAAAGGATAGCCCCAACAAACAGTTATGAATCTCAGCTATTTTAGGCAACTTCCAGCACCCTTTAAGAATTTAAAAAGAGAACAATTAGAAACTGCAAGTCACCTAAGAGCAAATTTTCTAATGTACACCTCTAAAAATGGCATATTAATTGAAAACTTTAAAATACTAGAGATTACTGCTGCCAGATGTATGTCTATTTTCAGTAAAAATATATTAAGCCATTTTAAAGCTAGATCTTGTTGAAACAAAATCTGAAACCTCCATGGCCACTTGCTTTCAGTTGAAATATACCTTCTAAATAACAGTTTATTAAATTATGGTACTCATAGATAAAGTAGACCTAATATTAAAACAATGATTGGAGGACAGTATCAACCATTTCATTTTTAACATGTCTAATTTGGATGTAGGCCCAGATCCTCAAATCGTATTTAGGTGCCTAACTCCCAAGTATACCTTTGAGGATCTCGGCTTTAGTGTTTACTTTGCAATACTCTACTCGGAGCTTGAAATTAAGATCTTCTTCCCATTTAATATTTATCTTTCCCCATTTTTAATGTGTCTGAAATTAACATAGCCCTTTTTGTTGCACATTGGCATCTTAAATGCACTACTTCTAGGGTAACATGGTTTGTGAATTAACTACAACAACAAAGCAGGTGAAAAAATTCATACATTTCCTTTTTGGACTCCCTGTGAGCACAAGATCCGATTCATATTTGCCCTGCACCTTGTGTAGTTCTTTACAGCAGTACAATGTGGGTGTATAGTGCTTCACAATTGGAGCATTATGCAAACTTTGGCGGGGGGGTGGAAAATAATTTAACTAGTAAACCTCCATTTGACTTCACAGAAAAATCCCAAATGGTACAATTCATCCTATACATTTCCTCCAATATCATGTGTCTTGTGAGTGAGGGACCCTCACTTCTTTACTACATTTAAAGTGTTATGACAAAGTTCCTCCTCTGCCTTGGTGGGTCTTGCACTTATTGACGGATTTGCTCGCCTCAGAGATTCACGGCAGCCCTGAGTTTGGCCACTTTTGCTAGTGGCTCAAACCTGCTGTTCACTCAGCTAACCTCATCACTGGCCAGCATGGGGAAAAGGAAGGAGAACAATCCCCACAGTCTCTGCTGGTCCACCCCTGGTGGGACCCACAGTCCAGGTCAACTCCTCCTGTATCCAATAGGGAGTTGGGGGGATGAGGGGAACCCTGGCCCGCCCGCTACTCTGGGTTCCAGCCCAGGACCCTGTGGCTCACAGCTGTCTACAGTGTTTTGTGTAACACCTGTGTGACAGCTACAACTCCCTGGGCTACTTCCCCATGGCCTCCTCCCAACATCTTCGGTATCCTCACCACAGGACGTTCCTCCTGATGCCAGATAGCGTTTGTACTCTTCAGTCCTCCAGCAGTACGCCCTCTCACTCTCAGCTCCTTGCGCGCCCCTCACTGGCTGAAGTGAGGTCCTTTTTAAACCAGGTGCCCTGATTAGCCGACCTTAATTGATTCTAGGAGCTTCTTAATTGGCTCCAGGTGTCCTAATTAGCCTGTCTTTGCTTTAATTGGTTCCAGCAAGTTCTTGATTGTTCTGGAACTGCCTCTGTTACCTTACCCAGGGAAAAGAGACCGGCTTAACCTGGGGTGAATATATCTGCCTTTTATTACTCTCCTGTAGCCATCTGGCCCGACCCTGTCACAGTGTCTATAAATGCAAGCTAAGAAACCCGTATAATTCAGTGACAGCAAACACCTATGAGAAACTGTATCCACTCTTAAAAATAGTTGATTTGTTTTTACTTGAGATCTGCAAAATAAATCTTGATTTACATTTTATTACTTTTAAACTGTTGGTAAGTCTCTACAGTAGGAACCGCAGATTGGTAATACGAATGCTTTTCAACACTGTCATCCATTTAGAATCACTGCCCCTCCATGTCTGGATAGAGACATTAAAGAACCAGTTATCAATATTGCTGCACGTGTTTCATGAGTGAACTGAGGACTTAAATTTCCTAGCAAATTACCATTCTGTCACCTTTTTTGACTTCAGGATTGATTTTAGCCAACATTTTTAACAGTAGCCTCTGGTTTTGGGCAGCTCAACTTGTGATACCTTGGATCTCACTTCCTGGGTGCTGAGCACCCACAGCTAAACACTGACCTTAAACAGAGTTTTGGGTGCCCAACACTTCTGCAAGTTAGGCCTAAAGAGCTTGAAGTTGCACACATGGGTACTGAGATATCCCAAGTCACTGCCAATTGTGAAAATGTGGCCCAAATAACTTTCCAAAGGAGTTCACTACATCCTCAGCACTCCAATCATCTTCACTTTGTTGTAGTTTTTCATGATTTAACTTCCACTTCTTATTCTTTATCTCTGTCATGAGTTCTATAGACCCCACGCAGGCCTGGCAACCAAGAGTTAATGCAGGAACTGCCATCCAGCACTGATTGGCAGTCTCACAGCAGCTGAGAATCAAATAGCCGAGAAGCCGCAGAATGGGTTGGCTGCCAGAGCAAGAAAAAGGCTAGAGAAAGAAGGTTCTTATGGCAAGGTGGTAAGAAGCCACCCTGCTGATCACTTTAGATAAGCTATTACCAGCAGGACAGTGGGGTGGGAGGAGGTATTGTTTCATATTCTCTGTGTGTATATAAAGTCTGCTGCAGTTTCCACGGTAAACATCTGATGAAGTGAGCTGTAGCTCACGAAAGCTCATGCTCAAATAAATTGGTTAGTCTCTAAGGTGCCACAAGTACTCCTTTTCTTTTTCCCAAAGTGACAATGAGCCAGAGAAGGGACGACCAGAACTACAGGCTGCAGAAGCCTATAGAACCAAAGAAGATAGGAAGGAGTTCAGGACACAGCAGGACAATTGTTGAGACCTGATTCTGTATGCCTGAGTTAAGGGACCTGAACAGTAACCCAGTGCCATGGGTGGGCCTGGGTTCCCCTACCTATCCCTAAGAAGAGAATTAAGAACTTAAGGGGGTTCCAGGCCCCTTGAGGACAAGGATCAGATAACCCACACCAAACATAAGGGGAAGTCCGTAAACCCCAGCAGAACAGACAGACATTAACATCCTTATCCCCAGAATAGGACAACAGAGATTCAGACAAGGCTGTGGACTGGCCACCTTGCCATTCTGTGCAGATTTTGTGCAAAGCCCTGTCTCACCAAAGGGGGTTGCTGATGCACTGAAGTGCCAGTCCACAATCTCTCACAAAATGCTGTTTTTAGAATATAGGACTGTTACTACATCATCATCAGGAAATTGTTGGGTGCAGGTAGTAGTGTGAATAATCCAAGAAATTGTTTTCCACAAAAGACATACATAATGTAGTATGTTGTGATTCAAAATCGACCAACATAACAGAAAAAATATATTTACTTTGCTACTAAATATATTATTAATTGACTACTTTGAAATTAAACTAAAGAGCTACAAAGGGGGCATAATTTTAGTAAGGCAATACAACACTTTAAGATTAAATTCAAAAGTATTGTGAGCCACCAAAAGTTTGTTTCTCTTTCACAAACTTCACTGTGGTATTGTTTCCTAAAGGGCAATATTGCCATCTTATGGTATTCTTGTTGAACTTACACTGATAAACAAAAAAGCTAAGTCTGATAAATATAGATCCAGTCTTATATGACGTTACAGACATTCTACAGTGAAGAAGATACCAACTTTTATGGAAACAATGTAGTGTTATTCTCCTCCAATATTAACCAAAGAGAGTTCAGACTACATGTTTCAAAGAAATCTGATGCATGATTCCTTGGTTCTTTTACTAGGTCTGACACCAATTAAGTGGGTGGCCTTAAATCAGCCATCTGTAAAATGGGTGTACTAATACTTACCTCATAGGGACATGGTAATATTTAATTAGAGCTAATAAAGTTATTTAAGAAATTTAAATGAAAAGCCCTATATTACAACCTTATTAATTGTGCTTCATGAGCACAACTAATGTAATTAATTCTTACTTTGAGAGATATAGGAGAATATCCCTGGACTGGTTAATACCAATTAATTCTTTCTGCCCCTTGAATCAGAAAATCTATCCTCTGTTTACCCCAAAATAGGACCAACCGAGTACTGAACTCACCCCAGGATGTACAGACAATAAGAAAATGAATCACTGTGCGATGACACTTTGTCTAAGGGCCCACAAGTCAGCTAAGGTTAGCAGTTCCACTCCCCCAAAATAGAAAAGAAAGATGGCTAAGTAAAACTATTGTTAATCGCCTGTCATATTTTACATATGGATAAAACCTCTCTCTCCATACTAACCTAACTAAACAGGAACCTCAAGAGATCCAGTTTACACGCTTTCACCTTATATTTTAAACTGTACAGTTATTGCTTTATTAAACAAATGTACCATAGATGATGTCTTTAGTTCCTTCAATTGTGGTTCCTCCCAGATCAGAAGCTACATATTTGTCAGTAGTATGAATCAGATAAACTGTCTCTTTATATGTGGACAATGTCTCTTGTTCTGTTGTAAGCCCTAAAGATTGTGAAATACTTATATCTAATCAAAGAATGTAAGGACTATGTCCACTAGATTTAGAAGACTATAAAGGAATTTTGTTCATTTTCTTTTGAAATGATTTTTGCACTACAAAAGTGGTGCAAGTCAAATGACACAAGAAGGCAAAAAAGAATACTGAAAGATATAAGCACCTAACCAGGCTATAACTTTGAATGATTATAAAAAATTGCTTAAAAGGCATGTGGGGAGAGGAGGGAAGGGGATTGAACTGACAGTCTAACCTAATACTGAAATTCTATCCTTGAAATGAATCAAATATAAGAAACCTCCAATAAAAGGACTGCAGAAATTTGTTATACATCAGTGCCCTCTACTGGATACTGACTGAAGCAACAGAGAAATTGAGACCCCTGAAATCTTAGGAGTACTTGTGGCACCTTAGAAACTAACAAATTTATTTGAGCATAAGCTTTCGTGAGCTACAGCTCACTTCATTGGATGCATTCAGTGGGAAATACAGTGGGGAGATTTATATACACAGAGAACATGAAACAATGGCTGTTACCATACACACTGTAAGGAGAGTGATCAGGTAAGGTGAGCTTTTACCAGCAAGGGAGTGTGTGTGTGTGGGGGACCTTTTGTAGTGATAATCAAGGTGGGCCATTTCCAGCAGATGACAAGACCATATGAAGAACAGTGGGGGGGGGGAACACCTACAAGATCTCTATCAAACGTTCTTACAACTAGAGTACCCACCTGCTGAAGTGAAGAAACAGATTGACAGAGCCAGAAGAGTACCCAGAATATTTCCCCCCTCCCCGCCCACTGCTCTGAGCATCAGGGCTGCAAGCTTTTGCCGGGCAGTGCAGCTGCAGAGCCGCAGCCTGACCCGGTGCTCGGTGGCGTGGTTGGGTCCAGCCGGTCCAGCTGCCTGTCCTGGTGCTCTGGGTGGCGCAGCTGTACCACCACCAGCGCTCCAGGCAGTGCAGTGAGGGGGCAGGGAGTGGGGGGGTTGGATAGAGAGCAGGGGAGTTCGGGGTAGTGGTCGGGGGCAGGGGTGTGGCTAGGGGTCCAGGTGGTCAGAGGGTGAGGAACAGGGGGGTTGAATGGGGGCAGGGTTCCCAGGGTGGAGGGCAGTCAGGAAGGGGGGGGGGTTGGATGGGGTGATGGGGGTCAGTCAGGGGCGAGGCATCTGGTGGCGGTCAGGGGACAGGGAGGGGTGGATGGGGCAGGAGTCCCGGGGGGGGCATCAGGGGGTGAGAAGCAGGGGGGTGCAAATAGAGGGCAGGGGCCAGGCCACGCCTGGCTGTTTGGGGAGGCACAGCCTCTCCTAACCGACCCTCCATACAATTTTGGAAACCCAATGTGGCCCTCAGGCCAAAAAGTTTGCCTGTCCCTGGTCTACACTCTTTCTAGTGAGACCTCAAGGAGCCATATATTGGATTTTTACTGGCTATGCATGCTCTCCTTTGTAAACTCAAGCAAAGCCATCTAAGAAATCTAAAACAATAAGTTTACACAATTGCTTTTGATGTTTTAAACTTGTCCCTTTCATACCAATCCATTCAAATAGCAGGGACCACACTCTTAAAAGTGCATTTAAGACAAGTGAATCCTTACTCATTGGAAAAATACTGGAAGTGTAATAAGTGTGTTAGAGATACTAAATAAGTGATGATCATAAGTAAATGTAATAAGAGAGAGTGTGGTGATTTTTATTGTTATATGGTATAACTGAGCTCAGCCCTAGTATGACATGACAATTGCTTGGAATCTGTATTTTTGTGGTAAGTATATGGCTAGAACATTGGCTGTGTCTACACTTGATTGATGAAGTGTTGATTGTAAACTTATGTGGTTCTGGGGGAATTAATAAACTATTAAGAGCACTAAGTGTCCTGATTTGAGAAATACTGTCAACAAAATGTTTATCCTAATTACGTTCAATTCTAATATTGACTACAAACACTTATCAAATTGGCAAACCTAGTTTATTAGATTGCAGCTTTAAAATATAACTTGCATCTCAGCAAATTCATAACATTGATTCCCACTCATGCTTACATAAGGAACATACTTGCCACGGAAACTTTAACCTTTGGCTTTTAACTCCCTCCCTTCAAATATGGCACACTGTGTTCAGTTCTGAGAAGCAAGAATCAGCTTCCACTTAAGATTTTACTTATCAGTACCCTTGTGCAATTGGAAGTAAACTTTATTTCTCATGCACATTCGCCCTTACTATAACAATTTGTTCTTCTGAAATGAGACACCAAAGGCAAACCCATACGTGGCAAATAATCCTGCTTTTCAAAATAATCCCCATTAATTCTCTTTCAGAAAAGGAAATATAGATACACTTAGCATGGGTGAAAGTTCACGTGGCTTGGATGCATTGTTTAAAACAAAATAAAACCAGAGGAAACTCAAATTCTTAAGGTATATTCTCCACTTTTTCTTTAAATCTGGAGCAGGAAGTTAGGCAATAAGGAATTTGGGAAGATCCTAGCTATAAACTCTAACTCTGTCTCTGAAAATCTCAGCTGTAAATATACTTCTGTATAGCAGATGTCCCTAATCGGGCTGTCAACTATTAAAAAACAAAACAAAAAACCACAATCACAATTAATCACAAGATTTAAAAAAATAGTCACAATTAATTGCAGTTTTAATCTCACTGTTAAAATAGAATACCAATTTAAATTTATTATAAATATTTTGGATAGTTGTCTACATTTTCAAATATATTGATTTCAGTTACAACACAGAATACAAAGTGTACATTGCTCACTTCATATTTTTATTACAAATATTTGCATTGTAAAAAGATAAACAAAAGAAAAAGTATTTTAAATTCACCTAATACAAGTACTGTAGTGCAATCTCTTTCTCATGAAAGTTGAACTCACAAATATGGAATTATATACAAAAAATAACTGCACTGAAAAATAAAACCATGTAAAACTTCAGAGCCTGCAAGTCCACTCAGTCCTACTTCTTGTTCAGCCAATCGCTCAGACAGACAAGTTTGCTTACATTTGCAGGAGATAATGCTGCCCGCTCCTTGTTTAAAATGCCACCTAAAATTGAGAACAGGTGTTGGCATGGCACTTTATAGCTGGTGTAGAAAGATATTTACATGCTCGATGTGCTGAAGATTCATATGTCCCTTCTTGCTTCAACCACCATTCCAGAGGACATGCGTCCATGCGGATGATGGGATCTGCTTGATAACAACCCAAACCTGACACATGTTCATTTTCATCATCTGAGTCAGATGCCACCAGCATAAGGTTGATTTTCTTTTTTGGTGGTTTGGGTTCTGTAGTTTCTACACTGGAGTGTTGCTCTTTTAAGACTTCTGAAAGCATGCTCCACACCTCATCCTTCTGAGCTTTTGGAAGCACTACACCTTCTTAAACCTTCGGTCAAGTGCTGTAGCTATCTTTATAAATCTCACATTGGTACCTTCTTTGCGTTTTGTCAAATCTGCAGTGAAAGTGTTCTTAAAACCAACAGCATGCGCTGGGTCATCATCCAAGACTGTTATAACATGAAATGTATGGCAGACTGCGGGTAAAACAGAGCAGTCTCCATTCAAGTCTCCCCCAAGGAGTTGAATCACAAATTTAATTAATGCATTTTTTTAAATGAGTGTCATCAGCATTTGAAAGCATGTCTTGTGGAATGGTGGCCGAAGCATGAACGGGCGTACGAATGTTTAGCATACCTGGCACACAAATATTGTGCAATGCCTGCTACAAAAGTTCCATGCGAATGCCTGTTCTCACTTTCAGGTGATGTAAATAAAAAGTGGGCAGTATTATCTCCTGTAAATGCAAACAAACTTGTTTGTCTTAGCGATTGGCTGAACAAGAAGTAGGACGAAGTGGACTTGTAGGCTCTGAAATTTTACCTTGTTTTGTTGCCGAGTGCATTTATGTAACAAAAAACTCCATCTGTAAGTTGCACTTTTGCAATAAAGAGACTGCACTATAGTATTTGTATGAGGTGGACAGAAAATTATAATTTGTTTATTTTATAGTGCAAATATTTGTAATTAAAAATATTATAAAGTGAGCACTTTACACTTTGTATTCTGTGTTGTAATTTAAAGCAATATATTTGAAAATGTAGAAAAACATCCAAAAATATTTAATAAATTTCAATTGGTATGCTATTGTTTAACAGTGTGATTAAAGCTGTGATTAATTGAGATTAAATTTTTTAATCACAATTCATTTTGAGTTAACTGTGATTAATTGACAGCCCTAATAATAATTCTACATTTGTAAGTTGCACTTTCACAAGAAAGAGATTGCACTACATTACTTGTATGTGGTGAATTGACAAATACTATTTCTTATGTTTATCATTTTTACAGCACAAATATTTGTAAACAAAAATATAAAATGAGCATTGTACACTTTGTATTCTGTGTTGTAATTGAAATCAACATGCTTGAAAATGTAGAAAGAAATCCAAAATATATATATAATAAATTTAAATTGGAATTCTATTATTGTTTAACATTGCTATTAATCACAATTTTTGATCTAGTATATTGGTTTTGCATTAATCAAATGCATTAACTGTGATTAATTGACAGTCCTAATACCTTGACTTGTTTTCTATCTCTCTCAGCTTCTATTATTTTACTAACTTCATGATTTACCTATGGAAGGCATTTGGGGATATGAATTGTGTCAAGACACAAGTTTGGGCCCTTATTTTATATGACGGTGCCACACATGCAAAACTCCTTTTGATGTCACTGGACTTCCATATGTGGGGCCACCTTGTGCCAAATCCACAAGTAAGGAAGAGAGAAGGAGTACAAGTAGGGATATCCTCCTTGCAGAGCTAAGCAGGAGCCAAGTGCAAAATGTTCCTGGAAGAAGTGAGTGAAAATTGGAATTTCCATCTTGTGAAAAATTGTAATATTTCAACATTGGTCTTCTTCCAGTTGAAATATCATATTTTTATTAAATGAAAGATCCCCCAAAATTTTGATGAGGAAATGGTAAAACGTGTTGTTTAGGAATTTTCAACTGAAGCAAATATTTCAATATTCCCAATTTGAACGGTTTCATTTTAGTTTGCTGAACTGATCCAAAACATTTCATTTTGAATCATTTCAGCATCAAACTTCATTTCCCTGTGTGGTTGCATGGCCTCCTGGGAGTTGTAAAGAGGGTACCTTATGACTCAATTCTCTTTGACTGGCTGTGCTACCTAGACAGACTACATCTCCCATGATGGACCATTTGCTCTGAGAGGACACTCAAAAGATATACAGTATTTTGTATCCCGCAGCTTGTTGCTCAGCCATTGGTATGGTCAAAAAATGCCCCCTGAAATTTGCATGTGGAGGTGCCCTCTATGTGTATAAGGGAAGCTTGAATGACTCTATAGCATTTTCTCCATGCCTATCACCCATCAAATGCTACAGAGGACTCTCTGTGGAGGTTATCACATGCAAAGCCCATGTCTATATTAACTTTTTTGCCTTTCTCTTTCCTCACGGTAACGTGAGAGGTATTGTAACTAGTGGGAGTCACTGATACTTCAGAAAAGCAGGGGCCAGCATTGCACAGTGGTAAAGGACCTCCACATGTATCCCTTGAAATATACCAGACTTTTCTGCAGAGAACGCAAAACAACTCACCTCCAACCCAAGGAGGATAAGTAGGAAATACTCATATTTTTGAGTAACAGGTCTTCTTCCAATTTTAACTGGGAGGGGATAATTTGACCAACAAACTGGAACACGACAATCACATACTTCTATCCCACCTGCTATAACAAACATAGCATAAAATAAATTAGATTGGGAAAGACATGCACTCCATATATTATGATCATCATTACTCAGTAGCACTGAAAGGCCCTGTTAGGAGTACTAGTGATAATGTAGGATTCAGGCCTGTATTTTCACCCAAGATAGAATTTTAGGTCTTGGTTTCCCGTTTGCTTCTTGATACACTTATAGGTCTTACTAATATATATAAACAAAGGACAAAGACGCTGCGTATGTTGTTCTGCCT
The DNA here is from genome assembly GCF_965140235.1 of Caretta caretta. Classification (NCBI taxonomy): domain Eukaryota; kingdom Metazoa; phylum Chordata; order Testudines; family Cheloniidae; genus Caretta; species Caretta caretta. Next base: position 68,269,398 of record NC_134214.1, on the reverse strand, counting down.
AGCCAGATAGATTTGTTAGTATAATGGGAACAGATAAAAACAGTTAAAGTCTTACTGGGCACGTTGGGAGTATAATATACATGCGCACACTTTAAGACTGCCTGAACTCCTGTTTCAAGGCAAAGTCAAGCAACCAGTCAGGAGGGGCAAAAGGGGTTTGGGGGAAGTATAAAACACTAAAAGGCCAAATAAATGCCTGTCCCTGACCGTAGCACAACCTCCCTCCTCCCATGGGATTCAAAAGAGCTGGGATGAAGACCCCAGACTCATGACCCTCCAAAATGGAACAAGATCATAAATTGTAAGGGATGGGACCAAGAGCACGCATTTCAGGTACAGTTATGCTTGCTAAGGAGGGGGGAGAATGGGACACTGGGAAACAAGACTCTGCAGCATCAGAGTTATGGACCTGCTTGCTGGAAACTAACCTCAATAAACAATAAACATTGCTTGCACCTCAGACTTCTGGTCTTCTGCTTTCTGTCCGCATGACAAGAACCAGAGGAGACGGGGAAAACAAACAAACAAACAACCAAACAAAGGATGGGAGAGGGAAGAAAGGCACAACACGGTGAATGGACTGATCCAAGATCAGACAGCAGGTAAGTGCTAGGACCAGAACTCAGGTCTCATGAGTCCAAGATCAGTGCCCTAACCACTACATGATACTCACTTCCTGTGAAACAGAGCATCAATATATGCTATACTGAAAGGTTACCAGTCTCCATTTGGCATTTGTAGAGGTCAGCATAGTCATGGGCAAAAGCATTCAAAGCTATTCTCTGTGCCTCTCCTTTCAAATCTGATATCGGACTGCCTGTTGGCTCGATGAAAGCAAATAAACTTTTAAATAAAAAAATTAATTAAATTCTCCAGGAAAGAGATCAGCAGCAGATTTTCAGTTTTGTAACAGAAACTGATAAGATTTGGAAATGTCAATTTTTATGAGATTAATTTAACCTTTTTTGTTCTTTTATTTTTCAAACAGGGAGATTTATAACCAGCACAATAACTTTGTGGTATTGGATACTTTTATTCCCATTCATAACAGAAGGCAGTAGCTGAACAGGCATCAGTGTGAATCAGTGTCATGAGAAGAAAAGGAGTACTTGTGGCACCTTAGAAACTAACAAATTTATTTGAGCATAAGCTTTTGTGAGCTACAGCTCACTTCATCAGATGCATTCAGTGGGAAATACAGTGGGGAGATTTATATACACAGAGAACATGAAACAATGGGTGTTATCATACATACTGTAACGAGAGTGATCACTTAAGATGAGCTAATAAGAGCAGGAGAGCGGGGGGTGGGGAGAAAACCTTTTGTAGTGATAATCAAGGTGGGCCATTTCCAGCAGTTGACAAGAACGTATGAGGAATAGGGGGAGGGGGGAAATAAACATGGGGAAATAGTTTTACTTTGTGTAATGACCCATCCACTCCCAGTCTCTGTTCAAGCCTAAGTTAATTGTATCCAGTTTGCAAATTAATTCCAATTCAGCAGTCTCTCGTTGGAGTCTGTTTTTGAAGTTTTTTGTTGAAGAATTGTCACTTTTAGGTCTGTAATCGAGTGACCAGAGAGATTGAAGTGTTCTCCGACTGGTTTTTGAAGGTTATAATTCTTGACGTCTGATTTGTGTCCATTTATTCTTTTATGAAGAGATTGTCCAGTTTGACCAATGTACATGGCAGAAGGGCATTGCTGGCACATGATGGCATATATCACATTGGTGGATGTGCAGGTGAACGAGCCTCTGATAGTGTGGCTGATGTGATTAGGCCCTGTGATGGTGTGCCCTGAATAGATATGCGGACACAGTTGGCAACGGGCTTTGTTGCAAGGATAGGTTCCTGGGTTAGTGGTTCTGTTGTGTGGTGTGGGGTTGTTGGTGAGTATTTGCTTCAGGTTGTGGGCCTGTCTGTAAGCAAGGACTGGCCTGTCTCCCAAGATCTGTGAGAATGATGGGTCATTCTTCAGGATAGGTTGTAGGTCCTTGATAATGTGTTGGAGAGGTTTTAGTTGGGGGCTGAAGGTGATGGCTAGTGGCGTTCTGTTATTTTCTTTGTTGGGCCTGTCCTGTAGTAGGTCACTTCTGGGTACTCTTCTGGCTCTGTCAATCTGTTTCTTCACTTCAGCAGGTGGGTATTGTAGTTGTAAGAATGCTTGATAGAGATCTTGTAGGTGTGTGTGTCTGTCTGAGGGGTTAGAGCAAATACGGTTGCATCGTAGAGCTTGGCTGTAGACAATGGATCATGTGGTGTGATCTGAGTGAAAACTGGAGGCATGTAGGTAGGAATAACGGTCCGTAGGTTTCCGGTACAGGGTGGTGTCTATGTGACCATCGCTTATTAGCGCCATAGTGTCCAGGAAGTGGATCTCTTGTGTGGACCTGTCCAGGCTGAGGTTGATGGTGGGATGGAAATTGTTGAAATCATGGTTGAATTCCTCAAGGGCTTCTTTATCATGGGTCCAGATGATGAAGATGTCATCAATGTAGCACAAGTAGAGTAGAGGCATTAAGGGATGAGAGCTGAGGAAGCGTTGTTCTAAGTCAGCCATAAAAATGTTGGCATACTGTGGGGCCATGCGGGTACCCGTAGCAGTGCCGCTGATTTGAAGATATACATTGTCCCCAAATGTGAGATAGTTATGGGTGAGGACAAAGTCACAATGTGCAGCGACCAGGTTTACAGACTAGCACGGCTGCTACTCTGAAAAGTGTCATGAGAACAATTCTTTGAAACCTCCTTACAAATTTTCTATTTTATAACACATCAAATTAAGCAGTGTTGCAGCCATCTCAGGTACATGTAAATTTCCTGGTAATTTTTGTAAATTTCATGTAAATTTCAGGTATATGTAAAAACTGGTAGTGAACTGAAAGAAAAGGCTCAGAAAGGTACTTCCTGACATTCTCAGAAAGCTTCTTAAATCCACAGAGACAAACATCTATTCATACTTTATACTAAAACAGTGCATGCTATATACTGGTTAAAACTTATAGCTTCATGTCAAAATGCACAAGAACAAAGGAGAAACTCTTTGATAAAAATCTTGAGCATCAGCATAATCAAGTTTTTACCTTTACTTTATTGCTTATTTGTATGCTATCAGTTCCAAAGGATGCAGTGTCATCTATATGAGATAAAATGCATTTATTGCATACATTTAATTTGTTTTATGATATTTTTGCTGTATCTCATCGTATGTATAGATTATATGTATGTGTCACTTTCTGTATTTTCTGCATGTTCATCAAAATTCAATTTTTTTAAAAAAAATAAAGCAAACATGAAAAATATGGTTACGGTAAAATCCAAGAATAGGAAATGCTGACAGCTGGCACAGCAGGGAAGCAAGCTCGATGCATGCATCAAATCCAGAAATTCAAAAAATATAAATTGGGTAGGATAATAAAATCTTTATGGTCTGATAAAGGCATTGTACCTGAAACCACTGGTGCCACACAGTAACTGATTCCTCTCTCTCCTGATAACAAACAAAAAGCATAGAAGGAGATGATAAAAAAAAGAGTGTGGAATGTTTTATAAAATCCTTCGAAGCATTGGAACATTAAAAGGCTTGGTTACCTTGAAGGTCTGAAATGTTTCAAACTGTATCCATCAAAAAGTGCAACTATCTTCAGTAAGAAGACTAAAGTAGCCACTGTAGATAATGCAATACTTTTTATTGGATCAATAAATTACAATACCAGTTTTCATGGCAAAAGGCTCCTGTAATACTATATTTTCCTTCTGGAGAGTAAATATTTGCTGCATATAACTAAAAAGATTATATGACCCATGTATCACATTAGTGGTACTTGAATAAACATTTTTCAAAGCAAAATATAACAATTTCTTACAGCAGTCAGCAGTATAAAATATGCATAGTAGCATATACTTCAGACATGAGCTAGCTCAGTCCTCTGTTGTCACAAGTCAACTTTTGAAAACATAGGCCTCTATCTTTTAGCTAGCACAAAAGCTCCAAAAATTCCATAAAAGAAATTCTTATTGAAAAGAGTGCATGCTTCGTATGTCTTCATATTGTCTATATTTGGGTAACTGATTTTCATATACAATGCATACTACCTCTTTCTGCAATTCCACTAGATTACAAATTAGACTGTTCAAGTTCTTCTGTTGTAGAACCATTCTAGATTAATCTCACAAGCTGTCTTTAAGGGATATTATATAGAATATATTTTGGATGAAAACTATAACTGTGTAAATTGATATTTCTGCCTGTTGGGTTTCTTCACGTGGTATATTAATTTCAAAATTTGTTATGACTGTTAGCTATCAATAAATCTAAATATTCAATATTAACTTGACTTTTCCATAAAGTGAAACTCAAACTTAAGTCAGTGAGCAGACTTTTTAAAAAAATCATTTTGCTTTTTGCAAGCCTTCCATAACTATAATGTCATCTTCGTATCTAATATAATGAATTATACAGGCATAAAATATATTTGCAAATTCTTGAAATACTACTTGTTCTTCCAAACAGCCTCCCTTAAGGTTACCATAGTTGGGCACAAATAGTTTCTGTCACATGACATGCTAGTGTATTAACCTTCAACTGATGGACAGTACTATATTATTTGTCAAAGGTAGGACTGGTCAGAAAATAAAATTCTGTTTCAAGAAAAAATTTCAGTTTTCAACATTTGGTTTCATTCCCTGCGGGGACAAAACTGAGACTTTCACAAATATTCATTAAAACCAGGAGAGAGAGAGAGAGAGAGAGAGTCACACACCCCCTAAAATATTTCCATCTCTGGTCTTAAATCTATCACTGTAAACTAACTACATTCGTCTAAAATATTCATTTGGTTAGGGCAGTCACCTGGGATGTGGGAGAGCAGGTTCAGGTCCCTGCTTTGCCTAACTAGGTGGGTGCCCTAACCATTGGCTATTTGGGTTAAGGGGTGAGGAATTCTCTCTCATTTTGACCAGAAATTCCATCCCGCCATTAGAAACCTCCCCAACAGAAGTCTCATTAAACCAATACATGTCTGAAAAGTTCCAGTTGCAATCAACCAGCATTTTCCATTGGAAAAAAAAAAAAGGATTTGTCAAATTTTTTTTCCAGCTCTGGTCTTAAATCTATCACTGTAAACTAACTACATTCGTCTAACACCAAACAGTGCAAGTACTGGGACAAAGGAGATGGTGATCTTATATAGTGGTGAATAGCGGTGAAATGTATACAGCCTCAAAACACCACACCTGGGATTAATGGAAAATCCAGGGACACATAATGAGGCATGGTAGGACAAGAACCTTGGAACAGTCCCACTGTACAGCATGATCCTATGGGGAAAGGCCCACAAACATGTTGCAAATTTCAGTGGTGAGTAATTATAGTCATGCCAGGACTAGTTACCCATCCACAGCTTTAAAGACCTTCTGTCACAAGGGGCAAGGATGGTTAAATCCTATTAGAAAGTGAGCTGGCAATGAACTATTGCTGTGGGTGGGAAGGGCTCAGAGGCAGATGAAGGAGTTCTGGAGAGCCCAAGAACTTAGATCAGCATTTCCTTTGGCTCTCTGGCTTGGGATGACATTGGCTACAGCCTGTAGGATCAATTATGGAAGAACTTTTAAAAACATATAAAAATGTCACAATATTGAGGCATTTTCAATATAATATTTCATTCTGGCGCTTTTGATCCATCAAGATATTCTGCATTCTGAAGTGCTTTGGATACTGACTATGTATTTTAAATCATAGGTGTGCAGCCTTAGCACCCATTTTTAAAAGGAAATGTGTCAAATCAAGAATTAGTTGTAGAGGTGCACAAAGGATTTACACTAAGTCACAGACTCACTCAGTTACATACAGTGAAACTGGTCTTTAGAGACAGAACAAGGGATCAAGAAAACTCAGGTAGCTTAACAGAAGTGATTGTTCTAATAAATGTGGAGTAGAATTGTACATGATAAGTTTTGGAACACTTTGGGATGATCCGTCAAGACAGAGGTTTCTGACAAGGGTGATTCCTTGTATTACATTTACTATAGTAATATAGGATCCAAGCTGGCTAAGGGCCCTTCATGTCTGGCAACTCTGCCATCTCTATCTCACAACATTTAAAAACACTTTGATGTTTGAATTTTTTTTAATAAAACTTTAACAACATTAACTATGATATTAAACCCATAACCTCATTCTGCATTCCAGGTTGCATTTCATGCCAACACTGACGGAGGATATTCACACAGCTGTACAATATGTGAACCCTCTCAAGAAACTTACATTCTCTCTTCCAAGGGCGATGGCTTGCTACAGAAACATGACTGCTGTGAAGAATGGTGGGATATTCCTGTTGGGGGCAGGAATTCAACCTTCCAAATGAACTTGTAGGGGATTCTAATTATTACAAAGAAGTTTTCTAGTAGCTTTGGGTATAATATGATCTTTCAAAGTCTATATGTAACCGCAAACTATGTCTGAAACACCTATTTTGCTTGCTTCCCCCACCCCCAGCATTTCTTATGGTCTTGAACAAGGAAAATTCAAACAACTGCTGGAGTCATTTAATTATTTATTACATATAAAATACAATATGTATTAATGACCTTTTCTGTTGGAAAACATGCTATAGGAAAATTTAACTACCTGCACTAAAATCTAAACCCAGAATTATATAGGTTAAGACTATAGAGAGGTATGTGATACTGACATACTGAGAGATCACTTAAAAATGGTATATTCCCTCTCCATTATTGAGTTTAGTATGAACAGGTGAATAAAAGATCCAGGGGGGAAGCCAAAAGAGATACAATTAATATATGCTATATTATCTTTAAAAAAAAAAAAAAAGGTGGTCAGACATTTTGGTGATATGCCTGATGTAGATCTATTTTAAGCAAGGACATGAAATAATCAACAAATCTTGAATTTACAGTAGCCTTGTCAACATGTGAAGTATGTAGCGAATATAAAATATAGTAGGATAGTAAGCAATATGTAACAGAAGCATATGTGTGGTGTGTGAACAACTTGCGATCTGTTTGGAAACTGGTTCCCAGAAACTAATGAACCAATCACAATTGATGTAGAATAGAGGGCACATGTGGAGTTTGTTTCAGAATGTGTATTTAAGCTGATTAGTTATTTAGTACTTTGGATCTGTTATGTACCCAGGGGTGCTGAGAGCCATTGAACCAAACTGTAAACCCTGTATATAATGGAAACCACTTCAAGCCAGTGGATGTGGAAGCACCCCCAGCACTCCTAGTTCCAGCACTTATGTATGTACCCTGCATATGTCTGATCAACTAACTTAGCTTTGCTATATGCCTAATAAAGATATCTGAGTGACGAAATGTGGAGTCAAACTGAGTTATTGGAAAACGGGATGGAAAAGGTCTCAGAGGGAATCCCAACACCTGAGAGATACAGAAGAATTACTGGTTGAAATTCTGACCTTACTGACATTGTAATGAAGAAAAACATACTCCTTTACAATTCAAACAACCAACAAACTACAAAATAGTCACCATGACTCCCTATACTGAGCAAGAGAACAGAAACCAAGAGTGCCTGCATTTCATTTCCAGCTCTGCCACTAAGTTTGGACCTGTTCCTGTAAAGACTTATGCATGTCATTAATTCAATGACGCTACTTATGTGATGTTTTACAGTAGCAGCTGTGTTAGTCTGTATTCGCAAAAGAAAAGGAGTACTTGTGGCACTTTAGAGACTAACACATTTATTTGAGCATAAGCGTTCATTAGCTACAGTTCACTTCATTGGATGCATTCAGTGGGAAATACAGTGGGGAGATTTATATACACAGAGAACATGAAACAATGGGTGTTACCATACACACTGTAACGAGAGCAATCACTTAAGGTGAGCTAGTACCAGCAGGAGCGTGGGGGGGAAAAAACCTTTTGTAGTGATAATCAAGGTGGGCCATTTCCAGCAGTTGACAAGAACGTATGAGGAATAGGGGGAGGGGGGAAATAAACATGGGGAAATAGTTTTACTTTGTGTAATGACCCATCCACTCCCAGTCTCTATTCAAGCCTAAGTTAATTGTATCCAGTTTGCAAATTAATTCCAATTCAGCAGTCTCTCGTTGGAGTCTGTTTTTGAAGTTTTTTGTTGAAGAATTGTCACTTTTAGGTCTGTAATCGAGTGACCAGAGAGATTGAAGTGTTCTCCGACTGGTTTTTGAAGGTTATAATTCTTGACGTCTGATTTGTGTCCATTTATTCTTTTACGTAGAGATTGTCCAGTTTGACCAATGTACATGGCAGAAGGGCATTGCTGGCACATGATGGCATATATCACATTGGTAGATGTGCAGGTGAACGAGCCTCTGATAGCGTGGCTGATGTGATTAGGCCCTATGATGGTGTCCCCTGAATAGATATGTGGACACAGTTGGCAACGGGCTTTGTTGCAAGGATAGGTTCCTGGGTTAGTGGTTCTGTTGTGTGGTGTGTGGTTGCTGGTGAGTATTTGCTTCAGGTTGTGGGGCTGTCTGTAAGCAAGGACTGGCCTGTCTCCCAAGATCTGTGAGAGTGATGGTTTGTCCCTCAGGATAGGTTGTAGGTCCTTAATGATGCGTTGGAGAGGTTTTAGTTGGGGGCTGAAGGTGATGGCTAGTGGCGTTCTGTTATTTTCTTTGTTGGGCCTGTCCTGTAGTAGGTCACTTCTGGGTACTCTTCTGGTTCTGTCATTCTGTTTCTTCACTTCAGCAGGTGGGTATTGTAGTTGTAAGAATGCTTGATAGAGATCTTTCAGAGGAACAGCCGTGTTAGTCTGTATTCGCAAAAAGAAAAGGAGTACTTGTGGCACCTTAGAGACTAACCAATTTATTTGAGCATGAGCTTTCGTGAGCCACAGCTCACTTCATCAGATGTGTACCGTGGAAACTGCAGCAGACTTTATATACACACAGAGAATATGAAACAATACCTCCTCCCACCCCACTGTCCTGCTGGTAATAGCTTATCTAAAGTGATCAGCAGGTGGGCCATTTCCAACACAAATCCAGGTTTTCTCACCCTCCACCCCCCCACACAAATTCACTCTCCTGCTGGTGCTAGCCCATCCAAAGTGACAACTCTTTACATAATCAAGTCGGGCTATTTCCTGCATAGATCCAGGTTCTCTCACTTCCCCCCCACCCCCATACACACACAAACTCACTCTCCTGCTGGTCTAAACTGACCACTCTCCAAGTTTAAATCCAAGTTAAACCAGAATATCTGGGGGGGGGGGTAGGAAAAAACAAGAGGAAACAGGCTACCTTGCATAATGACTTAGCCACTCCCAGTCTCTATTTAAGCCTAAATTAATAGTATCCAATTTGCAAATGAATTCCAATTCAGCAGTTTCTCGCTGGAGTCTGGATTTGAAGTTTTTTTGTTTTAAGATAGCGACCTTCATGTCTGTGATTGCGTGACCAGAGAGATTGAAGTGTTCTCCGACTGGTTTATGAATGTTATAATTCTTGACATCTGATTTGTGTCCATTTATTCTTTTACGTAGAGACTGTCCAGTTTGACCAATGTACATGGCAGAGGGGCATTGCTGGCACATGATGGCATATATCACATTGGTGGATGTGCAGGTGAACGAGCCTCTGATAGTGTGGCTGATGTTATTAGGCCCTGTGATGGTGTCCCCTGAATAGATATGTGGGCACAATTGGCAACGGGCTTTGTTGCAAGGATAAGTTCCTGGGTTAGTGGTTCTGTTGTGTGGTATGTGGTTGTTGGTGAGTATTTGCTTCAGGTTGCGGGGCTGTCTGTAGGCAAGGACTGGCCTGTCTCCCAAGACTTGTGAGAGTGTTGGGTCATCCTTTAGGATAGGTTGTAGATCCTTAATAATGCGTTGGAGGGGTTTTAGTTGGGGGCTGAAGGTGACGGCTAGTGGCGTTCTGTTATTTTCTTTGTTAGGCCTGTCCTGTAGTAGGTAACTTCTGGGAACTCTTCTGGCTCTATCAATCTGTTTCTTTACTTCTGCAGGTGGGTATTGTAGTTGTAAGAAAGCTTGACAGAGATCTTGTAGGTGTTTGTCTCTGTCTGAGGGGTTGGAGCAAATGCGGTTGTATCGCAGAGCTTGGCTGTAGACGATGGATCGTGTGGTGTGGTCAGGGTGAAAGCTGGAGGCATGCAGGTAGGAATGGCTACTGACCGCTATTCCTACCTGCATGCCTCCAGCTTTCACCCTGACCACACCACACGATCCATCGTCTACAGCCAAGCTCTGCGATACAACCGCATTTGCTCCAACCCCTCAGACAGAGACAAACACCTACAAGATCTCTGTCAAGCTTTCTTACAACTACAATACCCACCTGCAGAAGTAAAGAAACAGATTGATAGAGCCAGAAGAGTTCCCAGAAGTTACCTACTACAGGACAGGCCTAACAAAGAAAATAACAGAACGCCACTAGCGGTCACCTTCAGCCCCCAACTAAAACCCCTCCAACGCATTATTAAGGATCTACAACCTATCCTAAAGGATGACCCAACACTCTCACAAGTCTTGGGAGACAGGCCAGTCCTTGCCTACAGACAGCCCCGCAACCTGAAGCAAATACTCACCAACAACCACATACCACACAACAGAACCACTAACCCAGGAACTTATCCTTGCAACAAAGCCTGTTGCCAATTGTGCCCACATATCTATTCAGGGGACACCATCACAGGGCCTAATAACATCAGCCACGCTATCAGAGGCTCGTTCACCTGCACATCCACCAATGTGATATATGCCATCATGTGCCAGCAATGCCCCTCTGCCATGTACATTGGTCAAACTGGACAGTCTCTACGTAAAAGAATAAATGGACACAAATCAGATGTCAAGAATTATAACATTCATAAACCAGTCGGAGAACACTTCAATCTCTCTGGTCACGCAATCACAGACATGAAGGTCGCTATCTTAAAACAAAAAAACTTCAAATCCAGACTCCAGCGAGAAACTGCTGAATTGGAATTCATTTGCAAATTGGATACTATTAATTTAGGCTTAAATAGAGACTGGGAGTGGCTAAGTCATTATGCAAGGTAGCCTGTTTCCTCTTGTTTTTTCCTACCCCCCCCCCCCCAGATATTCTGGTTTAACTTGGATTTAAACTTGGAGAGTGGTCAGTTTAGACCAGCAGGAGAGTGAGTTTGTGTGTGTATGGGGGTGGGGGGGAAGTGAGAGAACCTGGATCTATGCAGGAAATAGCCCGACTTGATTATGTAAAGAGTTGTCACTTTGGATGGGCTAGCACCAGCAGGAGAGTGAATTTGTGTGGGGGGGTGGACGGTGAGAAAACCTGGATTTGTGTTGGAAATGGCCCACCTGCTGATCACTTTAGATAAGCTATTACCAGCAGGACAGTGGGGTGGGAGGAGGTATTGTTTCATATTCTCTGTGTGTATATAAAGTCTGCTGCAGTTTCCACGGTACACATCTGATGAAGTGAGCTGTGGCTCACGAAAGCTCATGCTCAAATAAATTGGTTAGTCTCTAAGGTGCCACAAGTACTCCTTTTCTTGATAGAGATCTTGTGGATATTTGTCTCTGTCTGAGGAGTTGGAGCAAATGCAGTTGCATCGTAGAGCTTGGCTGTAGACAATGGATCGTGTGGTGTGATCTGGGTGAAAGCTGGAGGCATGTAGGTAGGAATAGCGGTCCGTAGGTTTCCAGTATAGGGTGGTGTTTATGTGACCATCGCTTATTAGCACCATAGTGTCCAGGAAGTGGATCTCTTGTGTGCACTGGTCCAGGCTGAGGTTGATGGTGGGATGGAAATTGTTGAAATCATGGTGGAATTCCTCAAGGGCTTCTTTTCCATGGGTCCAGATGATGAAGATGTCATCAATGTAGCCATCACTAGTCATCACTTTCAGCCCCCAACTAAAACCTCTCCAACGCATCATTAAGGATCTACAACCTATCCTGAAGGACGACCCATCACTCTCATAGATCTTGGGAGACTGGCCAGTCCTTGCTTACAGACAGCCCCACAACCTGAAGCAAATACTCACCAGCAACCACACACCACACAACAGAACCACTAACCCAGGAACCTATCCTTGCAACAAAGCCCGTTGCCAACTGTGTCCACATATCTATTCAGGGGACACCATCAAAGGGCCTAATCACATCAGCCACACTATCAGAGGCTCGTTCACCTGCACATCTACCAATGTGATATATACCATCATGTGCCAGCAATGCCGCTGTGCCCTGTACATTGGTCAAACTGTACAGTCTCTACGTAAAAGAATAAATGGACACAAATCAGACGTCAAGAATTATAACATTCAAAAACCAGTTGGAGAGCACTTCAATCTCTTTGGTCACTCTATTACAGACCTAAAAGTTGCAATTCTTCAACAAAAAAACTTCAAAAACAGACTCCAACGAGAGACTGCTGAATTGGAATTAATTTGCAAACTGGATACAATTAACTTAAGCTTGAATAGAGACTGGGAGTGGATGGGTCATTACACCAAGTAAAACTATTTCCCCCTCATCCCCCACTGTTCCTCAGACGTTCTTGTCAACTGCTGGAAATGGCCCACCTTGATTATCACAACAAAAGGTTCTCCCCCACCCCCGATCTCCTGCTGGTAATAGCTCATCTTACCTGATCACTCTCATTACAGTGTGTATGGTAACACCCATTGTTTCATGTTCTCTATGTATATAAATCTCCCCACTGTATTTTCCACTGAATGCATCTGATGAAGTGAGCTGTAGCTCACGAAAGCTTATGCTCAAATAAATGTTAGTCTCTAAGGTGCCACAAGTACTCCTTTTCTTTTACTTATGTGATGAATGTGTTTAACTTGATTACATAAGCAGCCTCATTGAATTAATAACATACATAAGTCTTTATAGGATTGGGTCCATGTACAAGTTAAAAACATTCTCCACCTGTAAAAAAGAGAGAATACTACTCACTTATAGTATGTAGAATTGTTTGAGGATACTGGTGCATTGCTGTGAAAAATAAAGTGTTATGCAAGAACTAGGAATTACTTATTCTGATAATTTTAGAAGGTGATTAGAAAAAATTACCAAAATTCACTTGCTGTCATTATAGTTTCATAAGATTGCAATGCCCCCTTGAATTTGCTGACTTGAGTCCACACCACATACAATGTAAATATAATCACACACTGCTTCTTTTCCTGATGCACAAATAGCTGTATTCAATTTTCCAACGGGTGCTATGACACAAAAGGAGATCTAAAATTCAATACAATCTGTCATTTCAAAAAGTTTGCTTTCCTCTGGTATCTAGGCAGAAATACTGTACTTTGCACACTACAAGTTAGTGGAATTGGTTATTGCCAATTTCAACTTGGAGAGCTAGCAATGAGGTTTACTCAATTTCTGATGATTTATAAAAGATGAGTTTGTTCCAGTGGCATAGTCTAAACATACATCATTTCTCTAAATGATTTCTAACATTTCATATGATATACCTTCTCTTCCGATTATGTAAATTTTATAAGACCAATGTCTTGCAATTATTTCTATATGTTTTAAAGGAAACTAGTTATTTCTATTTTCTGAAAAAAGTAAAGATTGGTTACAGTAGGGAAAGTATCAAAACAATTAACACAAATGGCTATTTCGACCTCATAGAAAAAAAATTTCTTTTGTAAAGGCAGGTTTGGGCTTATTTTTAAGCACTATTTACATATGCAGTTGAAACATTAAACTTGTAACAAGTAATGCAATGTATCTCCTGTTTGCAAAAAAAATAAATCATAGACATTTTGAAGTTGTGGCATAACAAATAGAGTGCTTCTGAATTTGGTAGTCAAATTAAAGCTCAGGAAACAATACCCACATCAATAATCCAGAGGGACTGTACTTTAAGAAAAGCCTTTATTCAAAGACAATGAGGAGTCTGTTAGTCTTTAAGGTTCCACCGGACTCCTCGTTGTTTTTGTGGATACAGACTAACACAGCTACCCTTGCATTCAAAGAAACACTGTATAGCGCAAGTCTGGGAAATAAATACCTCATCCATCCTGCTTTTCCATAGCATGCTAGTTATATAGTCTCTCAATGCTTTTTTCACTAAGTCTCAGACCAGATGTATAATGTGTTAGAGTAGAAATGCCCATTATATCATGGGGTGGAGATGCAATTCCTGAAGATATGCATGGCAAAGGGGAAAACCAACACAGTTTATATTATTGGAGGTTTTATTGTTAGTACACTCTAGCGTGTGCTAGTATTTGGTGACAGTGGGAATGTATGCTTGTGAGAAAAGTTTTCTTTACTTCCGTATTATAAGAGGAGAAACTGAACCTAAGTCTAATAAATGCTCCATATTTTGGACTGGGATGTGGGCAGTCTGGTCTAGTAGTCAGAGCAGGAGTCAAGTCTAGTGGGCAGAGCAGGCATCCAAACTGGAGAACAAAGCCAAAGGCTAGCACCAAAATCAACTTCCAATTACCAGAGCCTGGGCTCAAACCAGAGTCACAACTAGGAGTCAAAGCTGAGAGTAAGAGCTGATGTCAGATTCCAAATGCCAGACCCAAGAGTCAAGCCAAAGTCAGGCTCAGAAGTCAGAGCCAGGACTAGTAACTGAGGATTGGAGACAAGGTGTAAAGGCAGGAACAGAAGGAGAGGAAAGGATCAAGCACAGAGCAGGAACATGGTGGGAACAGGAGAGAAGACAGGGGTGAGTCAGGAGCCAAGAGCGGAGCAAGAATCAGGAACAGGGATGATGTCAACCCTTTCATGAGCTAAATAGATTCACGTTTGCTTCCCAACCCCATACTCTCAGCACTGCTCCTGTAATACAGGGAAAGGAAAGGAACTAACTGAAGCATTGCTGGTGTCTGAGCCCTCCTGGGAATTGTTCATCTTTCCCTTTTAATCTATAGGGAACAAAGGTCAGGAATCTGAGGGGAGCTGCATGAAATTGTGCCAGTTTCTAATTTACACAAGGGATAGAAAGCAGCAAATAAAATGAGTGTTTCTGGTGGTTCTGGCTTATACCACTGGACAGGCTGTAAACAAACTTGATCCTCTACTTATCTGCCTGCCTTCCCAAAGCTCAGCTAATCTTGCCTTGCTGAGGACACCAACATCCATGGAAAAAGACATATGTAACGGGAAGGGGATCTGCTTCTGCTGCTCCTGAATGGCTGCATTACAACCACAGTGGGATGGCTAGCAAGTTCCAGAACTGTAGCTAGGCTAGGGAAAACATCACCACCGAGCCCCCAAAGATAAGCTTGCATGTCACTGTAATAGAGCTTGTTCCGATCCTTGTACATTTTATTTAGTCTTTTCTCATTATTTGAAGAGCAATTGTATTTGTCCTAAGAGTACTGTACAATTCAATTTTCTTTTCAAGTGTCACAACTAGAAAACAATTCAGTTTTAAACTGACAGTCACTCACAGAAACAGTGACAAGTTCAAAGCAAAACTGATCAGGACATGCTGGTGAATGAACAAGCGATGCAAGGGATAGATTTTAAGTAGCAGGCCACAGCTTTATTAATTTAACAGTGTGGAGGGGCACTTTAAACTTCCCACCCCTGTTCTCACATACTAGGCATTTAACTTGGTCCAATTACAAAGGCTCCAAACACAGTTCCAATAACGCAGGGTGGACCCTTCCTCAACCTACCCCTAAGACACTACTCTTTGGAATCCTTTCACCCTTCCCCTACAGGGGATGAAGGCAGTAGGGTTAGAGGCTACCAATACAGACCTTGGGCCACAAAGACTTCAGATCTCCCCCTGGGCTACAGACACAAGGTCCACCAGAGAAATCCTGGCTCTCATTTACCTCTGGAAGCTGTCCTGTTAGCCTTTATCCTCACTGGAGACCAGTGGTAAGAGCTCACAACGTGCTATTTCCTGGTTGATCTAGCCATTAAGGTTACTGAGCAAAATTTCAGGCTTTGCATCTGACAGGTGGACTCAATCACCCTTTATAAGATCAGGCCCAGTGTTTCAGATGTCCCTTTGCGATCACTGAGCCACCTACATTCAAAATTGTCCCAGCAATGTTTTCTCCTCACAATTCACATTCTTCCAGGTCCTGTCCAGGCAGGCTGACTAAACAGCTTCCCACCAAACTCACCTTGTGAGCATCTCGGACCAAACCATCTTGTGTGTGGCCATAACCCCCTAATCAACTCTGTCTCTCTCAAGTCAATTTCTCAGATTTACTCTGGTGCAAGCCCCAGCATCATTTTCACCAAGTGGAATAAGCAGGACATAAGGTCACTGTAGTTCAGTCATGTGTGAATATGGAAGAGGCATAAGCTGATCCCACAACATGCCCCTTCTGCTATACCATTGTCACAAATGTAGTTGAGTTCCTTATGATAGAGCCTCAGTGTTGTGACAGGATCCCAATGAGAAATCCCACATTGGGGGATTAGCTTGCCCCAGCTGGACAGAATTTAGGTACTGTCCTTAGCATTAGGCCTCTAACCATGCACTCCATCGGCAGAGCTCATACCTGACACTCCTCTTGACAATGGGGAGCCCCCTGGCAAAGCCAACTGACCAGGCCCTGAACCTCATGCCATCTCCCCTGAGCCTTCTCAGGAGTTCTTGCTTATTCCTCAGAATCCAATGAAAGGGTTCAGTCTTCTTGCAGTGGTTTACAGTTTACCTCTAAAGGGGTATGTGGCAGTGAAAGCTAGATATGCAGATCTTGCACACAACTCTAAACACCATTATTTTTTAGTAAAGAAATAAAGCACAGAAGTGCAGAGATCATTTAGAAAACATCAAGCATTCTGAACCCAATGCCCCTCGCTCCAGCTCACCCTTCCCTTGGGAGTCCTGAAATTGTCTGTGTTGAGGTAGACAGCAATACCTTCTGCCTCACCAGGCTCCTGCAGCAGCTCTTCTCACCTTGAGCTGGTAAAAAATGGCTAAAGACCCAGAGTAGAGCAGTTCCTTTCCTTTTATAACTTTCCAGTCTCCTGTCAGGTGATGCCCTGATCAGCCTTCTCAGGCACTCACAGACTCCTACCAGATGACTTTGTTGCCATACAACTTCTTTTCTGACCATACCAATTATCCTATGTAGGAGCCAGCTTATTGCCTCAAGCTTTTTAATAGGGGACCATCAAGACATAGTAATCTTCTATTGATAGACCATCAAGATATAGTGATCCACTATCCCTTGGAATTTCAGCCCAGCATGGAGGTAAAAGGACAACCAAGAAGGCAAAGAATATATACAGAATTCATAAACCCACACAGAATTAATAATTTATACAGATTCCTTCAAAGACCAATGGCTTCAGGCTTGAAACCCAGTTGTGATCCATCTGCTGACCTGGCTGCCTGCTTGTGGGCCTACTGTGCAAGAGAGTGCCTGAGGATCTAGACATCAACCCTCCTCCATGATGTGCCACAGTGACCCATAGGTTGGGTGAACATAGATCCTACAGCAATCAGATTTCCAGCACCCAATTATCTGGACATTCCAGGAGTCAAAACCCTCCAATGCACTGACACTATTGCTCCAATCCTAAAGGAATATGTGCCAAAAATTTCAGGATTGGGATGTAAGTAGGTTACTGCTTTCTTCGTGATCATGGCAAACTCATACCTGGTCAGGTAGCTGACATCAAGAGCTATCGAGAAGACATATGTGAGAGCAAGGAGGTTCTGCTTCTGCTGCTCATGGTAACTCAGATGGTATGCCCAGCAAGTACCAGAGATGTAACTAGGTCAGGGACACCACCTATCCCCAAAAGGAACCCTCGCATGTAGCTATAGCACAGTTTGTTCCAATCCTTTTCAATTTAGTCTTTTTCTCTTACTATTTGAACAGCCAACAAAGCTGAATTTGTCATATGAGTATTTTACAATTAAATTTCCTTTTTGGTGTGACAACTAGAGGAGAATTCAGTTTGAAACAGAGATTCACAGAAATTGTGATTGAAGGTAAAAGCACGGAGATAAAATTATTGTGATTTGGTGAAACGAGCCACGAGTGAGCAAGGGAAGGCATTTTTATATTTCACTGACAGTTCAAAAGCAATATTTTTTTCTTAAAAACAATCATACCTTTGTTTAAAGAACTACAGTAAAATAGAGACAATATTTAGTTTCCCTTGCTTGAGAACAAAACAATCCTTTTCTTCACTAATCACTGAAATACTGTATATCCCTATAGGTTGTGAATTCAAAACACAACCAAAACAGATTTTGACCATTTTTAACCATGATAAAATATTCACCTGAAGCAGACACAAAGAAGTCCCATTGCTAGGGACAGATTTACAATGTTATAATACTTGACGTTAGCAAAGCTTTTGACACGGTCTTCCACAGTATTCTTGCCAGCAAGTTAAAAAAGTATGGAATGGATGAATGGACTGTAAAGTGGATAGAAAGCTGGCTAGATCGTCGGGCTTAACAGATAGTAATCAATGGCTCCATGTCTAGTTGGCAGCTGTTGTCAAGTGGAGTGCCCCGGAGGTCGGTCCTGGGTCCAGTTTTGTTCAACATCTTCATTAATGATCTGGAGGATGGCGTGGATTGCACCCTCAGCAAGTTTGTGGATAACACTAAGATGAGGGGAGAGTTAGATATGGTGGAGGGTAGGGATAGGGTCCAGAGTGACCTAGACAAATTGGAGGATTGGGCCAAAAGAAATCCGATGAGGTTCAACAAGGACAAGTACAGAGTCTTCACTTAGGATGGAAGAATCCCATGTACTGCTACAGCCTGGGGACAGTCTAGCTAAGCGGCAGTTCTGCAGAAAAAGACCTGGGGATTACAGTGGACGAGAAGCTGGATATGAGTCAACAGTGTGCCCTTGTTGCCAAGAAGGCTAACTGCATATTGGGCTGCATTAATAGGAGCGTTGCCAGCAGATCGAGGGAAGTGATTAATCCCCTCTATTCGGTACTGGTGAGGCCACATCTGGAGTATTGCGTCCAATTTTGGGCAGAAAGGATGTGGACAAATTGGAGATAGTCCAGCGGAGGATAACAAAAATGATTAGGGGGCTGGGTCAGATGACTTACGAGGAGAGGCTGAGGGAACTGGGCTTATTTACCGGAGAGGGAGAGGAATTATTTAAGCTCAGTACCAATGTGGACACAAGAACAAATAGATATAAACTGGGCACCAGGAAGTTTAGACTTGAAATTAGATGAAGGTTTCTAACCATCAGAAGAGTGAAGTTTTGGAATAGCCTTCCAAGAGAAGCAGTGGGGGCAAAAGATCTATCTGGCTTTAAGATTAAATTCGATAAGTTTATGGAGGAGATGATATGATGGGATACATGGTTTTGGTAATTAAATATTCATGGTAAATAGGCCCAATGGCCTGTGATGGGATATTAGATGGGGTGGGATCTGAGTTACCCAGGAAAGAATTTTCTGTAGTATCTGGCTGATGAATCTTGCCTATATGCTCAGGGTTTAGCTGATCGCCATATTTGGGGTTGGGAAGGAATTTTCCTCCAGGGCAGATTGGAAGAGGCCCTGGAGGTTTTTCGCCTTCCTCTGTAGCATGGGGCACGGGTCACTTGCTGGAGGATTCTCTGCTCCTTGAAGTCTTTAAACCATGATTTGAGGACTTCAATAGCTCAGACATAGATGAGAGGTTTTTCGCAGGAGTGGGTGGGTGAGATTCTGTGGCCTGCATTGTGCAGGAGGTCAGACTAGATGATCATAATGGTCCCTTCTGACCTTAGTATCTATGAATCTATTTAGTCTGCAGAAGAGAAGAGTGAGGGGGGAATTGATAGCAGCCTTCAACTACCTGAAGGCGGGTTCCAAAGAGGATGGAGCTATCTGCCATCTCAGTGGTGGCAGATGACAGAACAAGGAGCAGTGGTCTCAAGTTGCAGTGGGGGAGAGGTCTAGGTTGAGTATTAGGAAACGCTATTTCATTAGGAGGGTGGTGAAGCACTGGAATGGGTTACCTAGGGAGGTGGTGGTATCTCCATCCCAAGAGGTTTTTAAGGCCTGGCTTGACAAAGCCCTGGCTGGGATGATTTAGTTGGGGTTGGTGCTGCTTTGAGCAGGGGGTCAGACTAGATGACCTACTGAGGTCTCTTCCAACCCTTTTCTATGATTCTATTTAACAAGAAAAAACAAGGAAGTTCTTTCAATCAACTCTTATTTAGGTTTATGCAACAGATACATTGTATAAAATAAATTCACACTAGGCAACACCAAGAGCGCATGTACACACACAAATAATCATACATAGACTATATGCTTTATGTCAGTTGTTATAGCTGAGATTAATGTTACATACATTTATGATTTTAGCCCCCATTTTTACTTTCAGTTTCAGGTTTGAATGATCTACCAAGTTTTCCAGTTGTTCTGGACATGAAACAGCACCATTTTGCATGTGACACTCTAGGCCTCTAGGGGTTGTTCAAAGAGCCCAAATCCTGTTGAAACTGTGCTGAGTTTGTTTTTATCATGACACCTCAAATCCAATACTTACTGGACTTCCATGGTGAGGTTTTAATAGCAGAGAGGAAACAGTCTGAAAGACAGAACATATGATGAGATTACAGTACACTTGGCCACATTTTTCATCCAAAACTTTGCGGGGGGGGGGGGTGCGAGAAAAGGCAGATTTGGCAACACCTCAACATTGAGCATCAGTGTCAGTTTTGTAGAATTGTTTAAAAAAAATGTTTCATTTTAACTTTTAAAAAAAGTTTTAATTTTTCAATTCAAAGCAGCCTTTCATTTTGAAATTACTTTTGTTTTTAATTTTTTTAAATAAAATTTGATAAATGCTCAAAGACTAACATAACATTGTTTTCAGTCTAATGAAAATTAGAGACACTTAGATATGCCGAAAACAAAACCAAAAAAAAAATTATGTTTGACTTGATACCATTCCCGCCCCCCCCAAACCCCATCCCCGATTTTTTGGAACTGTCAATAACAAACAAACAACTTCAGTTATTTCCACAGCTCCAGACTAAAGCTGCTCAAAAATTGTTCGAGGGAACAGTTTTCCATGTAGAATGCAGTTTTTGCAAAACAGTGCATAGGAATATGGTGATTTCAATGACATTTTTGACCAGAAAAAGTCAAAATGAATCATTTAAAATTTCTCATTATTATTTTCGATAATATTGAAACATTTCATTTCAAAAAAGTGAAAATGTTTTGTTCTGACTTTAGAAAGACAAAGTGGGGGAGATAATATCTTTTATTGGACCAACTTCTGTCAGTGAAAGAGACAAGCATAAGTAGAAAGAAAAGGAGTACTTGTGGCACCTTAGAGACTAACCAATTTATTTGAGCATGAGCTTTCGTGAGCTACAGCTCATTTCATCGGATGCATACCGTGGAAACTGCAGCAGACTTTATATATACACAGAGAATATGAAACAATACCTCCTCCCACCCCACTGTCCTGCTGGTAATAGCTTATCTAAAGTGATCATCAGGTGGGCCATTTCCAGCACAAATCCAGGTTTTCTCACCCTCCACCCTCCCACACATTCTAAGGAACCATTCAAGGTGCAGTGGGCCACTAACAGATCTGGAGCCAAAGAAAAAGCGGTTAATGGGTTACAAATTGTTTCAATAAGCCATAAATCTAGTGTCTTTATTAAGACCATGATTTTTAGTGTCTAGCAAAGATATGAATTTAAGTTCGCAAGCTCATTCTGACTTCATTATTTTGAGGAATTTTTACTATTATATTAAATGTATACATTATTAAATATAATGCAGATTGTATATAATATTAAATGTAATATATTGTAATGTTTGACTTCATTGTTTTATTTCAATTAGTGAATCCCAATAGAAATTTGTTGGAATTTGTTTTGCTGGAAATTTTGAAAATTTGTCTTTGTTTCAATTCAAAAAAGGCAATTTTTAAAATGTAGGAATATCTCAATGTTAATTTTGTTTTCTGACCCAAGTCTCAGTGAGACATACAGTATGCTATTATCACTATCATCTCACCCTGGTTTCAATCCAGAGTAACAACATTAAAGTTAATGGAGTTACCAGTGTAAAACTAGTGTAGGAAGTGAATCTGGTGTCTAAAGCCTAGCTGATGCCACCTAAGGTCCAGAAGCATTACAAGTAGTGCTAGGTGAACTAGCTAAGGCACCCATTTCTCATTTCCTTTATTTTTACACCACAAAATGTGAATGAATTGGATTGGTTGTGACAGTGTGAATTACATAGTTTCTGTCTGTGGAAAATTATTTTGTGTTCTGCAAACAACTAATCGTTGTACAAAACCTGCACACCATTCATGAAATTCTTGGGTGAAAGTGCTTTCTGATAATTTAAAACATATGCTAGGAGCCTGAAGTCTATGCATGCCTCTGTCACGTATTTGTTGTTTTACTTGGAGTAAGTCATTTAACCCCTCCATACCTTCATCTCACTGTCTGTAAAATGAGAAAAAATACATATCACATAGTGGCACTAGGAGGCTTAATTCCTGTTTGTGTATGCTAATTATTTAGAGCTTTCTCCTCACTAAAAACATGCACTTGTGTAGTGAAAATGTGTATGGAAGAGTTAAACTGGGAAGACTGGAATTTAGTTACGTCACCGAAACGCATTAAATAAAATACAGTTTTGTTGTAGAAACTATGGAAAATTGATTTTGAGAAAACTTCTGCCTTGTACAGGCTTCTGGAGTGTGAAAACTGGACTTTATTACTATTATTGAAGCACATTCTAAAATAGGTTTTTGTTTCCACATTTTTCCCCCCTTTCATGCTTCATTGTTATTCCAAAACATATCCAACAGCTTTGCCAGACAGCCCTGCATCATACCATTTAATATCATTTCTAAAGGGAAACAAACAAAATGCATGTTTAGCAGGAAACAGGTGAGATTATTTTTATGAGTATTTACTGCAGTTTCATGACCTGAATATGGCCCCCACACTTGATGGTTTGGCATATTGATTTCTCAAGATTCCATGGTGAATAGTTCACACTGACAAAACTTGTCTAGTTTCAGACAAGGCTGCGATAAAATGGCAGAAGGTGACCCTCTATCTGGCGGTGGAGGCAGTGACCCACTATCTGAAGATTTGAGCAATAGTTTTAAGCAGCCCCATGGCCACCATGTGTGAAGCTCTGAACAGGAGACTTTTTTAAAATTAAGTTTAATCTTTAAAAATTAAACATAACTGCAAATGCTCCTACCTAAGGTGCATTCCTAGCCACTTAGTAGCTTTTTACACTGTTTATTTGCTTATCTTGTTTATGCTCCACTCACAAAAACAGGTACAAGACTTACCCCTGTAGTGCAGACAAGGCCTAAGTCGATCTCAGTTATGCAACTCCAGCTATGTGAGTAATGTAGCTGGAGTTGAAGTAACTTAGGTTGCCTTACTGCAGTGTCAATACCACACTCCGTTGACAGGAGACGCTTTTCAGTTGACTTCCCTTACTCCTCTCATTCCAGTGGAGTCCTGGAGTAGACAGGAGAGCGATCTGTGGTCAATTTAGTGGGTCTTCACTAGACCCACTAAATCAACCCCGGCTGCATCGATCCCTGGTAAGTGTAAACATGTCCTAAGGGTATGTTTTCTCTAAGGAGTCTATACTGGTGTAACTAAGTCACTATAAACCTGTGGTGTAGACACAGCCTATACCAAGAGAAGAGCTATTTCCAAATGATGGTAGTTAGGTCAATGGAAGCATTCCACATACACTGGAGGTTAGGTTGGTATAGCTATGTTGATCAGGCGGTGTGGATTTTTGACATACAGTTTAAATGTAGACCAGGCCTTAGTAGTGAGAGCTACAGTTTTCCAAAAGTCTTTTCCCACATATTTCTCAAAACTCTGTCACAGGTATGATAGAAATTTTTCTTCTCTGTCCCACTGTGAAATATTTTCCAACCATCCCTTATAGGAAACATGTCAGATTTTGGAAAATATCCTACTCATTTTCAATGAGAGTTTTGGATGAAGTCAGAATAAACTCTGAGCCTGCTGTTGCCCCATTTGTAGACCTGCTCTTTCATCTCTTATACTTGTTGTCTGCTTTTCATGCTCTACAGCTTGACACTGCCTCATTTGCTGGCTTAATGTTGAAAGCTAATGGGAGATGAGGGGGGCTCAGTATCATGTAACAAAATGAGTCCAATTTTTTTTGGCAAGAGAACAAAATAAAATGCAGCCAGCAGATGATTACAGTTGTGAACTGTACCTTTTTGCAGGACTAGTATGGTAGTTACTGCTTGCATGATATTCATTTCTTAAACAGCTGAAAATATGTACCTATAATAAGTGTATCGTTTCCCACTAGCAAATGAGAAATTTTCAGTAAAGGAATGGACCCTCTTGTTTCTAGATACAATGAATAAATTTAAAGCCAGTTACATTTTTCTGTATTTATAAATGACTCTGTCAGAGTTATTTTTTCACCAGCTCTGGTTATGCAAAAAGCCAGATGGGGCAAGGACCATCTTTTTGTTCCATCTTTGTGCAGCCCCTAGCACAAAAGGAACCTGGATTAATACTAGGGTTCCTAGGCACTATGGTACCCCAAATACTATGGTACGCCAAACTGTAAGCCCAGTGTCCCCCTGACAGCTGGCGCTGTTAGCACCTGAACTGCCAGGATCCAGCTGTCAGTGTCTCAATGCCCCACTTCAGCTGGTGGAAGTGCTCCCGTGAGGACGTGCACCACCGGCAGAAGAAGCATTAAGTGGATATGAACCACCGCTTTGAGTACTGTGGTGGCAATACATTGACTTAAATTGACTTAATTTTGTAGTGTAGACAAACCCTAAGGCACTGTCTGTTTCCCAGAAATGGCATATAGAAGTTAAATGACTTACTGAATGTCATACAGAAGGTCAATGTCAGAGCTAACACTCAAACTATTCAGTAGCAAATGTAAAACCCACACCTCTGCCCAAGGCTGAATTAAGTCATAGGCACAGTAGACCCATGCCTACAGTCCCTGCTCCTGGTGTCATGTGATTATGTGAGACTCAACTTTTTTTTTTTTTTTTTTTAAGTCACTCACCCTCATAGTTGCAAAAAAGCCTGAACACACCACCCAGGTATAACTGATGTAGTCTGCTTGAGGGGGTGTTCAGACAATCTAAAAACAACAGCTCTGAGTGGTGTGAATTAGTCTATTCATCTAAATGAAGGATTAGCTGTAAGAAGCACATCTCTGGGGGCTCCCCCACCAACACCATTCAGCTACATGGCTGGAGAAGAAGAGTTCAGCAAGGCATGGTCCACCCACTTTACCAACAGATAAGTACCAGAAACTCCTGATAGTTCTGAGGGGAGATAGGGCCGTTTCCCCTTCTCAGCCGGTTAAAGGTGCTCCTCTACTATTGCCACTTCAAGTGAGAGTCAGGGATGTGGTGCCCCAGTGTGGCGTAGCTAAATCCAGCCGAGACTCGGCCTCAGTTTTCCTACACGACTGCCCTCACTCACGCCAACTCTCCCACTCTACTCAGTTCAATACCAGTTAAAAAAAAAAGTAGCCTGCTTTCTATGAAGGAGAAAGAAAGGTTTCATTGGTGTCATTCTTGCTCTTTGAAGGTTAAATTAAAATGTGGGGGGTTCTGTCTTAATCTGTTGGCCCCCATTTTATGATATTACATCACACACACGCCCAGCTTCCATTAATGTAGCCTAGATAGGAACTAACACTATGCACCATTGAAATATGAGTTAGGACTGTGAGATGGCCTAGTTGACATTCAGAACGCAGAAATGCACAATAAGACCGTTGTAAGTAAACGAAAAATAGCATTTCATTTCAAGACAGGTAATAACAGTAATTCTTGAGCAATAAGGCAGGCACAGTCATCGATCCAGCTATCCTAAATACAATATTTGTCACCACCATCCTTGACTTGCTCTCACATATTGTACCTTTCCAGACACTATATAGCAAAGACATACAAAGTTGACATGAAAAGCTGATCATGAATATCTACTGACTAGAAAAGACCTTTTTATTCAGATCAATTGGCTTAGTGGTGATGATGGGATTTTAGACTCCCCGTTGCTGTCTAGCAAGCACCCAGAAGCAAATATGAGATCAGGTGTTTCCAGGGAGAAAAGTCATTTATTTCTTCCACTAATTTTTTGCTTCAGTGAGTTTTGTTGGGTAAATTCTTAGGAACAGGAACATTTTTGCTCAGTATTTGATTTTAATTTTCACAGAATAAAGTTATCAGTCCCTCACACACAAGCACTACTAAACCTCCGCTGCTTCCTGCAGACACAAAAATACACAGCATTTACTAGGGTGTTCAACCACCACATAAAATTCTCCTGATGAAACAAAATTCAACTTCATTTTATTAAGGCATAGTTTCCATGATATTTCTGTTGCTAAGAAAGGCATTATTCAATGTCTGGCCCCTGAATGCATCTGCCCTGACAGCAGACCTGCTCCACAAAATGGCATCTTCTGGATGCCATGACCTCGAACACACTGTACACGAGAGATCCTCTATGCGGTGTTATGCCATTTTGTAGATCATTTTCTTCTATATGTGCCCCACAGCTAGCTTCTAGCCCATGGCACTGAAAAGGTATTAACCACACTGCCTACCTCACAGTGAAGAGGAAGGCTAGTCTAATGATTAAGCCTATAGTTTAGGAGCTGAGAGACCAGTGTTTAGAAGTCTGTTCTGCTACAAACTTCCTGTGAGCAGATCACATCAGCCTTTCTGTGCCTCTGTTTCCCTACCTCTAAATGGTAAGAATACTTCCCTAAATTACTGGGGTGATGGGCTGATAAATACATTAAAGACTGTGTGGCACTTAGTGTAATGTAAAAAACTAAGACAGATAATTTCTTCACATCGACTTGGAGAATGCTACAGCCAAGCTCAACATGTTAAAATGCTATAACACAACATGCCAAAAAAGTCTACACTTGAAATTCTTAGAGCACTTGCTGAAGGATTCAAGGATTTCACTGACGTGCAGAATTCAAACACGAATCATTTTAAATAACTTGTCATCCTATTGTAACATTTACATATTCTTAAGTTATATTATAAATAGTTATATGATTTGTGATCTGCTCTACTGTCATATTTTAATTGTAAGCAGATACAGCATATGCAACATAAATAACCAACCAACCAACATCAAACCATAGGATTAACCAATGCTTCTTGGAGCGAAAATATTAATGTAACCATGTTTATAATTCCAATATCTCTCCAATAGATGGCACTACTGTTCAAGAATTGCTTCAAGGATTGCACCTACAATGCATCTTCAACTCTGGGAATTGGATGGCTATTTTATAATACATTAGTTATAAGCCTGATAGCATAATAATGCCTCCTAATAGGTGAATATAATAGCTGAGAGCAAAGAGTCTCTGAGAGGAGTTTTTTTTTTCCCTTAAATATCTTCTCTAATTAGGTCAGCATTTTAAGTACAGTAAGAACTACCAGAAGTAATAAAAAAAAATCTAGAGGTTCCAATAGATATCAGATGTAAAAAAAAAAAAAAAGTGTTGCTAGCTGTATTCCTTCAGTTACTTTATTTTTATATGCATGTCTATAGAAAAATGTGGATACAAATATATACACCCACATACAAATAGACATCATTTTTAGAAAGTATGCTTTCTTGAATATGTACCATAAATATTTTCCCTTGATTCCCAGAATAACTACAAACACCAGTAAAAGAGAAACAACATTTTAAAATATCACCATTGCAACCTCATTTTTAGGTCATTATTGACCACTGGTATCTCCTATTTCCCCATCTTCAATCTTCAGCTCCTGGAAAGACTGGAAGATGGAGAAGCAAAGTTCTTCCAGAGATACTAATGTAGCCTATGCACTGGGTATTATAAAAATACTTGGCTCTAATATTTGAGTTTATTCGATTATTTTCTATTCCAGGTAGATCAAATATTGTCACAGAAAGTATTGCTGGTTTAATGGTGCTTGTTGTAGGTCTATTACATACAATAGACAATACATGTTTACAATATTTATCTGACAGACAAGACTGAAACAGTGAGCTCTTACTGCTCTTGCTAGCTACATAAAACATGTTTGTAAAAAGCTCAGGTGTCTGTATTTATACACAGAATCCAGGAACAGGAGCGGTTATGTTTTATTAAGCAACACATTTTTGACAGATAACTCTTAATAAAACCCTCTTGTCATATAAGGTTAGGGGTCTGCTTTTTTAAAAAGGCACCAACACCTTGTCCTTTCAGCCACATTGATGTGCGCTTCCCCCCCCTCTTAAGAGAGCATAAGTTACAGATGGATTGTCAACCTTAACTGTCAATTTCCTGAGTTCAGACAGTTTAAACTAGACCTTCAGCAGTTTAGACTTTTTCTTCCAATTTCATTTTAAGATAGCTGACTCAAATGGACTAATAATTATTAAACTCTCCAAGAACATTTACCAGACACAAAACTGAGTAACGTTTATGCAAATTTATTGCATAATGTATTTTTTTCTACATAGATATAATCATATCAGGTCAAATATAAATATTTTTGATATAGCAACATAATGTATTTTATTCTCACAATCTATTTTCACTCTAATGTAAGCCAGCAGAAATAAAAGTTGGGAAGTTAATGTATTGTACATTTTTTGAGAAATTAAATTAGTCTTGGCTTTGATTGCAGTAATTGCAAAAATCACTGTAGTAGTAGATACATATAATGTATCATTATAAAGATTTTAAGTGATAATTTTTGAACTGGGTAATTTTCAGCTAGTTTGCCTCATCTGAAACACATCAAAGTGACATGTTTTCACAGTCACAGCTTAATTACTGTATTTTGCAGACCTGTTGATAAAGCCTACAGGAATTCTAATTAGCTGTGATTTTGCCTTGCTTTCCCTGTTGTACATACCACTGTTCTCAGCTTGTGCTCTCCAGCAGAGCAACTTGCTCAGTCAAGGATGACTACAGCTGCTGGCTCTTGGCTTCAATCCAAGTTAGAAACCCGCAGTGGTTATTTTGTGTGTGTGTGTGTGTGTGTGTGTTAAATCAAGGTCTGCTTACTAACTAACTCTCTTCTTTAACTTTCTAACTCTGGCTTTCAATTTTCTGAAGGCCTTGGCAAGAACATTTCCTTACAATCAGAAAATATGTTCTGCTTTTGTATATGTATCAGTTGTGCCTGTATTTTTAACAAATAAGACAATGTGAATGTAAATCAGTGATTTCAAATGTTTACACTTGCTATGAATAAAGTGAACACTGAATAGATATTAAAATACTCTTTATCGCTTATTGCGATAACAAATTTTCTTCAAGGAAAAGAGCTTTTATTATACTTGGACTTGAGTTTTTTTATTATAATAAATAATTCTTCAACAACTTATATTTTGCAGAATTGAACTTTCATATTGTGTTTTCTATGTTCTTCACAAGAGTTGGTTTTGGTTGAGAAGTTACAAAGATGCTGTTAATTTTGCTAGACCAAAAAAAAAAGTTTTTGTCCTCATGTTGTTGCAACACCCATATAATTCCCTCCACTGCTTTTTAATGAAAAAGCAAACACTTCTATTTCTTTTCTAAACAAAATGAATGACAGTAGCAACCCACCAGCGTGTACACAACGGAAGAAAAAAATAACCTAGTAACAACTTCATAGTCAAGCTTCTACTGTATTATAGACAATAGTCAACAACAAAAGACCTTTCAATATTACAGAAACTACCTTTACACTGGCTTTTGAAGTCCTTTCAAGTATGCAGGAAATGTAGAGCATTCTTTTGTGAGGTCCCTCTAGACCTGCTCTTGTTGCACATGCAATGCAGGGAGATGGTGGGGGGATTGAAGCAGGAGGCATGACTAGAGCTAGGAGTTCCTCAGCGGTGGTTCCAGGCTCTAGCTGAAGCTCTGAGGTTTCAACATAGGGTCTTCTGCACTGACTGCTATAGTCTCTGGTATCTTACTGGTTCAGGATCATTGCACTGAGGGCAAGCCCCTTCGTGATCATAGCCAGTACTGTTGAGCTGGCCTCTGAGGGCATTAACAGTCCTCGTAGCCATCCATATCTTCAGTCTTCCCAACCCCAATGTGTAATCTTGGCCAGCCCCGAGCACCATCACTAGGGCTGGCCATAGCCCACCACAAACTTCTGCTGCAGGAAGATGTAATTGTTGGTGACCAGGAGGGCACACCAGTCCCTGCCTGTGAAGTCAGGATACCTGACTGTAATTCCAAGCTGAATGATCTCTTGGATCTCCCCATCTGGCAAAAGGCAAGGTCTTCAGAAAAATCGATGCTGTGGAGATCTCAGCTCCCATAGGTGCTGTAAATAGGGATGATTCCGCATGCCCTAGCTTGAAGTAGTTTCCATCATACACAGGGTTTACAGTTTGGTTCCATGTCTCTCAGCACCCTTACTATGCAAGTTGTTCCAGCACCCCTGCCACTCCTCTTGGATACCACAAAGATATCCAGCAACTCCCCTGTTCCCATATCCTCTCTGTGTACATCCCTATCCAGTTTTCCAACATGAATAAGGGCTTATAAGAGTTTTGGGAGACATCTATAGTCTTTTTCTGCACATGGTCTCAGCTAGGAGTGTCTGTTTTAAGAACCATCTGTTATTGAGGTAACGTGATCCAGTGGACAGAGTACTGTGCTGGTAATCATAAGATGTGGGGTCTATTCCCACCATTGCCACTCATGGCATGTAAACCTAGGCAAGTAATTCAGCTCTCTGGACCTCAATTTCCCCAACTGTAAAATGGAAACAGCCATATTTTACTTCCTTTGTAAAGTGCTCTAAGATATATGGATAAAAAGTGTTGTTTAAGAACACAAAATACTGCTGTTATTATTCGGGTCTCCCTTTAAATTGCCCCCCACCCCCACCCCAAACACACACATTTCAGATTCTCTATCCTTTATCCAACCAGAGAAGAGGTATGAGCATTTTTGGCCAGGTTTGTGAAGCATTTTGACATCAACTTCCCTTCTCCCTCACAAAAACAAAGTGACTTTTGCAGAACATGATCACACCCCACCAAGAATTAAGGGTACCAACCTAGCAGCATTTATAAATAGATTAGGGTAAATTAGGGTGATCAAGTACTGCTGAACGCTGGGAATGTCCCAGATTTCAGGGCCTCTCTCCCTCTTTTTTTTTTTTAAGCAGAACAGTGTTTTGTCCTTTTTCTTCTTTGGAAGTCCCTGTACACTGGCCACTTGAAGGAGTAACTGGCCGGCTGTACTAGAACAGTCAGCAAGCTAGGCTTGTTGTATATCAAAGCTGCCACTCTCCATTAAGCTTGTCAGTGAACGCTTTCCCCATATCGACTCAAAATCATGTTGGGCCAGGCTGTGGGTGTTACAGGAGCACTGCAAACATGAGAGATGTCTGTCTGTTAAGAAAGGGCCAGTAGATGGCACTCAAGAATATAGAGCAAAGTTCCTGGGGTTTTCAGGACCAAGAAAACTTGAGTATTGCAAATGGCTTCTTGTGTCTCTCTTTAGGTTATGTTCACAGCATACACACAAAAGTATAAAAATTAAAAAAATACTCTTGCTGCAAGGTTACAATGTAACTACTTTATTTCTCAGAATTCAGAGCAATAATAGACCAAAACCAGGCTGCTACCTAAGATAGAGAGGCACAACTTCAGCTGCCAAGAGGTGCCACCTTGCTTTAAAGCTAGTCCTTTCCAAACGGCTGTCTGCTGGCTCACTCAGACCACCCAGATCACAAGGCTTCCCTCACTACCCCATATCCTGCGAGCAGCACCAGGGAATCACTCACAATTAATATGAAAGCTTGTCATTTTTAACTATTTTCCAATACACCACACTTAACACCAGAGAAAGTAAGAAAAGGGGGAAAACAACAAGGTAAGATTGAAAAGATGGTAAAAGAATGGGCTCCACCTCTTCTCTCTTTTCCTCCAATCTCAGCAATAAAAAACTGACCCCCACTAAACCCAAGTCCTCTGAACCTTCCTCCCAGACGAGTATCTTGATTTTTCACCTGGAAAATCAGTTCACCCTATAAACACGCTAGATGTTATTTTTCAAATTGCATAATACTATTGAACTATGGTAAACATTTGCAACAATGCAAAATTCAGGAAGCTCAAAGTTTCATAGGGAATTTTCTGAACCCTCTATGTATGAATTCATCTATCAGACTATAGTACTTAAGGCTTTTGACAGTTCATGTTCTAATATTGCAAACCCTGAGAGTCTCTCTTGACTCACAAAGGATCTCAGGTAGCACTTGATCAGCTTAAGTTTCAAAAACCTACATTCTACAGCAGTCATAATGTAAGTCATAGTACAACACAGCTGTGAGAGAAATTCTGCTAGTCTCTATATATTTCAAAGTCTTTGTAGCAGTTTGGCAGTTACTAATTGTGAAATCAACACAATAATTTGCTTTGTCAGCTAGTATTTCTTAGAGAGATCTAACAAAACAGCCAACAAGACCATTTCTGGTTGGGTCTACAAAACAATGATTTACTCTCTCCACAAGTGAAACTGACTCATGTCCATCATGCCCGCTCCACTGAACATGAGACTGACTTGAGGGATTTGTGCTAGCATAGTGAAATGATTTTTGTCTTACACCCTGAACTTAAGTGGCCCTTAAAAATTCTGTCCCACCTTATTTAATGGCTCGTCTCAACACATCCTCCCTTTCACACCCTCTATTCCACCACTTGAGCCAGCTTTAACCCTGTTTGCTGCTTCTTCTGCAATGGTCCTCACACTTTTCTTTCACACTGCTGACTGAATTTATTTACGGAATGCCATCCCTGAATTAGGCTAAAAACCCACATCATTCCCTCCTTCAAATCCCCCAAATATCATTTTTAACAACAAATAAACCAAACTGGAGATAGTGGATATTCATAAAAAACTGAAACAGTTCCCTACTTTGCCACCAACTCACAGAGATTGGTGACAGAGAGAAACCCCATAAGTTCTTGTGAGCACTTATCACTTAACTCCACAACTCAGAACCCTGGGAAAAACAACAGGGCTGAAATTCTCAAAAGTGTCTAGGCACTTAAATACCTTTGAGGATCTGGGCCAGGGTATACTGCTATCTTCCACTTAGAAGATTTGTCAAAATAGTTTTGCTGACATTCCTAGGCCCACGCAATAATGTCAGGCAATCTGGAAACCAGAAGATATATGATGTGAATTCAAATACTCTACACAGTGACAAACAATCCCAGCTCAAAAACAGAAATTGAAAATTCATTGTGAAAAGCAATGTCAACACATTCAGTTTGGGCCCTGCTTCAAGAAAAATATTGCTGATGAAACACCAAATGTTCACAGAAGCTCTACCAATTTTTTTTAAAAAGGTATGTTTTAAATGCTTTTACATTTGCATCAAATGTTTTGCAATTTGTTTGTACATCCAGGATATTTTTTAAAGTCTCCAAGTCCCAGACTAACTCCAATTAACCTACAGAAGTTAAGCAATGTAAAGTTAAGGCTGCCAAAACTTAAGTCAGATTCCTTGCACCTACACACAACAGTATATATGGACTGTCTTCACAGGTCCGTACAACCTTGAACAAAATGGGCAATATTTATTTAGTAAATAATCACTAAATATAGAGAGAGGTAAAATTACAATATATACAGCAATCTGCAACACTAGAAGCATAGTATCAATTACAGATACATGACCTAACAAATAATCTCATTGTACTTGGCAATTTGACAGGCCATAAGTGTTTGTTTTCCAAATGATGGCAAATGCAATGTCTGGAGTGTATGCAGTAGAAGTGAGCAAGTTATTCTCAATGAGTACTTTATTCATTCAATTTAACCTTCTTTCTATTTGTGGATGGCCAGAGCAGATGGCAATTAACTTTAATTTATTCATTAAATCAAATTTACTCAATTTTTTGGGTGAGTTATTGTTTTTTTTACACTTCATGGCATGATCACAAACATTGAGCTCCAAGTATTTGAAATGAGAGATTAGAAGTCCAAACTAGATTGGTTAGTTATGATTGGTCACATGAACCACAAGCTTCCCCCCTCCCCCATTCTGTTCTCTGATAGGATGAATTTAAAGCTATAGGATAGCTTTAACATGCCATAGAGTCTTTGAATATATTAGAGAGGTAGCATTTATGCAGGATTAGAGAATTTTATATCATTTGAAGATTTTATTTTTCCCCTTTCTGAGCCACACAGATCTTGCAGAAGTCATAATTCCTAGAAAAGCTAAACTACTTCAAAACTCAATGGCTGGAGGCAGAATATAAATTTAATTTTCTTATCACATTTCCACAAAGTAAATATTTTTTGTGCATGTAGCAGCTGTAAAGAGCCAGATCCAATCCTAGAATGGCTCATTTAAATTACTTCTATGCTAAGTCTTGAGAAATGGGCTTGGGGGACTCTGTTCCTGCTATAAATAATTATACCAAATGATGAATCCCATGTACAGTTCTTTGCAAGATTAGGTGAATTATGCTTTGCTTCAGTTTCCTCCAGAGCCATTTTCACCTGCAAAAATAGCTTCCTGCCTTGGCCCACACAAAAGGGAGCTATCCAGTAAAGCAAACAACCAGTTTTGTCTTTAAAAAAAAAGCTACCTTTTGTTTTTGTGCAAAGTGTGAAAATTTTTAGATGAACTCACTCAATATTTCGCTTTTCACAAATATGTTTCCTCTCCCACGGTGATTTTCCTTAACTACTTTACTTGTAAGAATGACTGCACTCTGATTTTTTTTTTTATGTTTCTCCACTGTGAACATTCAGTATTGCCAAGTCCTCAGAAGGTTTTGTTCCTTTTTTTCAGTGGTTCAAGGATAGCGCATTCATGGTAATGCCACAGAGCATGTTAAGTAGGTTAAGGGAGGCCCTGTGAGCATTATCGGAAGCCCTCTTATGACCCAATTTAAAAACATTCTTTATTGCCTGCAAATGCTTACTGCTTCAGGCCCAAGCATTCCTCTACCCTGCATGGTACAGAAGAAATCAAGGAATGCATAAAGGGAATTAACAACTCAGATTCACATAAGTTACAGAAGCCAAGCAGCATGTCCCTGCCCAAACACATTAAGTCCCTTCATATAAACCCCTCATGTTTGGGGTTCACACTGTCGGCTTGGAGTGGCTGAGTTAGGTAACAGCTACACTACTTTGCAGCCTCACCAAGCTAATGCTACCAAGAAAGGTAATTTAAACTGATTTTAAGAGTGTTAACTACATTTTCTTCCCAAAAATGCACAGCTTTAGCACAGAACAGCAGAAGCAACATTTTTACACAAGCCAGGGAGAAAGCAGCTATAAATTAAATCAGTGTCTTGACTCATTTGAGCATGTATTTTATATTGAGGCAATATTTTCAAATGTGTGATGATATTTGATCAAATGACAATTAAAGAGTTAATGTTAGAGCTTTGGAGCTGCACGGTGATGGTGCTATGCTCCCTGCAACCAGTAGGGATGAGAAGAATGCTATCATGTATTGAGATCATTTTAGATATTAGGCTGTCTCAGTAATCCCCTCTGTCTTGCTCAAAAATGATTTTTTTTCATCCACCTCTAAAAAGTGAGCCTGTTAGAGGTGACATGAAAACTGGGTAGAGTTGTAATTGTTTATAAAATAAAGAATATTGTTCTGGAAAAAAATCTGTTAAAAAATTATAATGGAAGCCACAGAATAAGAGACCATCACGTCAAACACTGCATGTAAAAATCAAAGACAGACATTGGACCATTGTTTCTTGGAGCTTTGTCAGAAAGTCCTCTGTCAGACACTGGTTTTATACTAGTCATTTCATCTATATGATTTACTCTTCCCCATCAATTAAATGAAGATTAATAATCCTTATTTGCCAGATTTATTAGGGTGGCACAAGGGATTAGAGAACACTGGCAAAATGAATTGGGAAGCTGAATTTTTCACAACTGAAATTAAACAGACAGACATTTAGCCCTCAGTATTCAGAACTCCTGGACGAAATTATGGTTAAGGGTACAGGTTCGAAGAATATGTTAAAATTTCAGGCCATTGTGGGTTATGTTTACAGAAGTATTTGACTGACACCCATTTTGCAATGACACTCTTGTTAATTAAAAAGTCTCAATTCACCTCCCCCTCTTGCTGAAGATACAGTTTCCAGTCCCAATCTCTAACAAAAACAATAGGGCTAAAATGTGAACTACAGTATGAGTTAGGGGCCCATCACAGATTACATTTTATAACCATTATTTTCATTACAATATTTTCTTAATCTGACATATTCATTCAGAGCCTGCCACTAAAGTCAATGGGAGTCTTTCCAACAACTATTAAGGGCTGCACCCAGCCTTAGACGCCATCCTAGTAAAGGGTTATCTGTATGGCCCTACCAAATTCATTGCCATGAAAAAAACGCCATGGACTGTGAAATCTGACTTCCCCATAAAATCTGGCTATTGTAGGGGTGCCATGGTACTCCTATCCTTACCTCTGTGCTACCTGTAGAGCTGGACAGCCAGAGAGTGGTGGCTGTTGGTCAGGCAGCCCGCCCAGAAGGCAGCACCACTGCCAGCAGCGGTGCAGAAGTAAGGGTGGCATAGTACAGTATTGCTACCCTTATTTCTGTACTACTGCTGGTGAGGGTGCTGCCTTGAGAGCTGGGCATCTGGCCAGCAGTAGCAGCTCTCTGGCGGCCCAGCTTTAAAGGCATGGTATGGTATTGCCACCCTTACTTCTCTGCTGCTGCTGGCAGCAGCACTGCCTTCAGAGCTGGGCTCCTGGCCAGCAGCCACCACTTTCTGGCTGTCCAGCTCTGAAGGCAGTGGAGAAGTAAGAGTGGCAATACCGTGACCCCACATGTAACCCTCTTTTGGGTCAGCACTCCCATGGTTACAATGCAGTGAAATTTAAGATTTCAATTTCTGAAACCGTGAAATTAAATTTTTTTAAATGCTATGACTGTGAAATTTAACAAAATGGGCTGTGAATTTAGTAGGGCCCTAGTTACCTGATATCAAGTATCATCTAAATAAGGTGAGTGGAGTAGTCATTGCCCCCCCTGCACCTCCCCCCCCCACTCCATAAAGACATCTGTTCCTCACCTAGTCTGGTTTTTAAACTTAGAACCTTCCCCCAAAAAACAAACACACCTGGATAGTGAAGACTTCAGCCCTTGATAGTTAGCAGGTAGAATGTGGCTTTCTAAAGCTGCAGTGGTGAACCCCCTTCACCACCAGAGTTATGGGGCTCTGTGAGGCCTGAGATCTGATTTCCCCCTCCCCTTCCCCCCCATATTAAACCAGCCTTGGGTGAAACTCAGGGAGTTAACCACTAAAATTGAAAAAAGGAATGTTCTGCTGCTGATAAAGTACGCCCAACTCAGGAAGGTCCCTAACGAGAGTTATAACCACCAAGGTTGTCAAAACACTGGGAAATTAGGGAGGATACAGAAAGAGATTCAACAAATAGTAAGATAAACTCTGACCAGTACTTTATGCTGCCCATCTGCATAAATGGAGAAGGTCACACTTAAGTTACAATTTGGGCATGAAAGATAAAATGTAAAGAACTTGGGCAGGAAGGAGGACGCAGAGGTGCCAGTGAGTAATTGGTTACAACTGTTATTTAGGTATGTGGGATTATGTGATAGTATTAGTAAATTTGAAGGAGGGAGCTAGTTTTACCTATGTAATGTACATGAAAACCTATGCTCTTTGGGAACCATTTCTGGACTGCAGTTCAACATCAAGCTGCTGGAACTCTGACCCCTCTGCATGACTGTGATGTGCAAAGGCATCACCAGGAATCTCCAGATGAGTGGATACTGACTGGCCATCGGGTGAAATTTGTCTGTATATTGGGAGTGGTGAGCATAAGACATTTGTTTGGTATACGTATTCTGTGTATGTTGCTAATAAATAGATGTTTACAGCACAACTGTGTAAGGCACTTTCACTGGGAAAAGGTTCCGCAGAGCCCTGAGCCGCGAGGGAAAGGATGGGTGCTTAATTGACCAGATTTCTTCCTGAGCCCCATGGATAAGGATAGGTGCCTTACACCCTGAGCCCTTGGAAGAGAAAGTGTGGGGGTGCCTAAATTGACTGAATCATGCCTTGAGCCTTCGGTGGGGTATAGGCTGCGTGCCCTAAATTGAACAGTTAACACTCCCGGAACAAAAGAATCTTTCCTTCTCCTCCCCGCTTATGACTGTGGTTCATAGTAGGAGAGAGACACCTACAGACAGAGTTCTGAAAAAGAGCTGTCAGACTAGGAGTGATGGTTTAGTTTGCAAATAGAGCTGGTTGAAAAGCCCTCCCCATGAAAAATATTCATTCAACCTTTTTGTTTTGATTTGATGCTTGATAAGTGAAAAGCTTTCTTTTAATTTCAGTTTGGGGATTTTTAGTTCCTCCCCACATTTCCCCCTGCCCTTCCCTTTTTGGCCACTGAGAAATATCCATAGCTTGGTTTGGTGTTTTGTTACGTTTTTCCATCTTACCTTTCTAAAGCTTCTGTACATATAAAAAAGCCTGGAGCAGCCAAAATAAAAACAAAATTCTGTAACTCTACCACTCTCTCACTTTTCAGCCAAAGATTGCTTCTTACTCTCAGAGCAAGTAACCAGGGAAGAACCTGTCTTCCAGTCAGAGGGATTCTGGAATTCACTGAGTATGCTCAGTGTATCTGCTCAACCTCACTGTCACAAGCTTGACAGCCCTGCATAGCAACATATTAAAACAAAAAACAGACTGGACAATTCAATTCTTGTCAATCTAAGGGAAGTGGAAAAGCAACCAAGGAAAAATAAGTTTGGGCAAGATCCTCGGGTGGTTTAGACTGGTGTAGCTCCATTGGAATCAATGGAGCTATTATTCACACCTGCTGAATGTCTGGTGTTAAATGACAAATTACTAACTACAATTTAGATGAAAGGCTGAAATTAACATCCAGGGAGAGAGAGAAGAAAAATGAATATTTGCCACCAGAAAGAGGATATTGCTTCACTTTTTTTTAAAAAAAAAGTCTCAGGAAAAAGAGAGAAAGGAAAATCCCAAAAGAATCCTTAGGAACAGAATAACCTCTTTTCCTCTCTAAATGAATGATAATGGGCAAACAATATAATTACAAAATAAAATGGTGTGATAGAAAGAGGTTACAATATTTTAACAAAGTATATTTCAGACAACTAGGATTATGCATTTTAAAATTTAATATAACTATTTTTCACTCCGCTACATTGACACGGAAAATTACATCCTAAGAGGCTTTTAATCCAATCAGTCTAGTTTATCACCCCTCATAGCAAATGCACAGCCATGCATCTAACTTTCATCCCTGTGCACCTCATGTGTTACTTTTAATAGTTATCTCTGCCATAGCTTAATTAGCTTCCTGTGTTTTAACTTTATTAAATATTTATGTACAAAATGATTGTTATACAAATGGAAAACTAACTACATTTATCATTCCAAACAGGCCAGTTTACACACAAAACAAAAAAAGCCAAACACCCATTTAAAAAGGAACATCCTCCCCCCCTCAACCCCAGTAATGTATTATGATTGTTCCTCACATATTTTTCATGTGTTAGGCACTTGGAAATATTTCCCCGTACTAAATGGGTCCTATAATTGTTTAAACATTCTATTTCTGATATTTTATTAAAGCTGGAATTAACACCCCTTTTAAAAATCTGGTATTAGGGGTTCAAAAATTACGCCCATTGCCTCCTGCACAGGCACATTATACTAATTAAAACAAATGTAATTAAGTTAAAGATTTGCCCTGAAATGCAACTGCCAATGTGATTTGTTAGTATGTAACCAAGAGCATGTTATGGCCTAGAATGCATTGTGGCCATATCAGTTTGAGCTTTCGCAGTCTTTTGTCAGAACATATCTGTAGGATGCATTAGTTAAATGCCACAGAGTCAACTGTGGGCCAGATTCATCCCTGATCTAACACAAGGAGCTAAATAGTCTTACACAGCCCTTATGAGTGAGTTCAGATTAAGTCAATGGGAGTTTTATCTCCATAGTGACTTCAAAATTAGGCATTGAGGACTAGGGACCAGATTTTTAAAGTTATTAGGCAGTGTTGCACTCCGAGTTGCAATGCCTAAATGATTTAGGAGCCCAGATATTTTCAAAACTGATTTGGGCAATTCAGAGTCTAAACCCCATAGATGATCAATGGGATTTTGGCTCAAGTGCCTAAATCACTTTTGAAAATGAGGGGTTTTTTTTAGGCTCCTACATCTGTTAGGCCTTGCAACATTGAATGTGGTAACACTTAACACTTTTTAAAAAAGATTTTTAAAATCTGGCCCTAGATTCTCAGCTAATATAAATCTGTATATTACACCAGTTGAGAATCTGACCAATAGAACTAATTCCCTGTTTCTTGATGAAGGAGTGGTACATTTTTGAAAAGAGCAGCTATTTAGATGACTTTTCTAAAAGTAGTTAATTTTAGGCTTAAGCTCAACATGCTTTCAAAAGCCATGATGTGAGCTGCAAAAGAGACTCACAGAGAGACTCTGTGGTGTGTGTTTACAGGTATGAAGTCTGTGTATGTTTTATATATAAAGAATAATTGGTGGGGGTGTGACAGTATGTACCCTTATGTTCACCATTTTTTACAAGACTATGATAAATTTTGTATGAAGTATGACTTGTGAGGCATCATTCAAAAGCCCATAATCTGCTGAACATTATTGTCCTGGTAAAATGTGTGGGGAAACATTTTATATAAAAATCATAATATTTTACTGTATAACATTACTAAGACTTGTTCCAAGTCTGGAGAAGCAGCCCAAACCAGCTCCTCAGAGACAATAGGCAAACCAACACCACAGATGGTGGCAATTAAATCAAATGGACTGTCCCTAGTCAAGTGGCCATTCTTTGGCAAGAAAAAGGGTGTGAGTGATAAATTTATATCTTGGCAAACATATTTGCTGTTGCCTGAACTCCCGCTGGAGTGGATTCTCAAAGAAGGAAAAGATATAAAAGTGAGGAACAGAGGGCCCCAAATTTCCTGTCTCCCTCCATCTCTAACTCATAGCATCAACAACGTTTGAAAGAAAAGAAAGCATCATTGATCGTAGGGCGTGGCCCTGGCTGAAGGAATCCAGCCAGATTGCTGTAAGCATATGGTGAGAGAAAACTTTTGCTTTAAATTCACTTACCTTGTTAAGTATTTGTTTGTATTTTACCTTTTATTTCTTTGTAACCCATTCTGACTTTTATGCCTCATTACTTGTAATCATTTTACAGAAAGATAGATTTTGTTAATAAACTTCTTTTATCTAAGCCAGCGTGTGCTTGGTACAAAGTGTTTGGGAAAATTCATTTGCGATAACAGGATCAGTGTATATCGTTTTCTATTAATGAAATGATGGACTTTTAATTAGCTCGTGTTGTCCAGAAGGGTACTGGGGTAGAATAAGACATACATTTCTCTGGACAAGTCTGGACTGGGAATTTGCTGGTGTAGCTCTGTAGTATAATTCAGGGGTGATGGGCTAGAGGAATTGTATATAATACTCTGTGGGTAATTTACACGCTAGAGGCTGTATATGAGCAGGCCAGGAGTGGTTGTTCTCACAACAAAGCACTGTAAATAGCACCCCCATGGTGGAGAACTGAGGGGACACAGCTGTTCAACAGCCCAGATTATATCCTGGAGAATGTCACGGGGGATATACATTTCATTGGTATGAGTTTGGGATGAAAACAATATTCACAGAGCCAGATTAAGGCAAAAGACTCTCTATCTCAGTTTCTAAAACTTTCAACTTCAGTATCTCAGTACTTAAAAACATATACAGTTTATTCCCAATTATCCCAATGGCATTAGGAACATGGATTTTATTCAGATAATCACAAGTTTGGATAAATGAGAGGGCAGAAGCTATTCAGCAGTGAGGTGTCCTCACCTGTAGCTGGGGCTCCTCCTCCTCCTCATAGTCCTGGCTGGGGTTCACTGCTCTGCCCTGCCACAACTGGAACCTCCCACCCGCATCTCATGCCTGCAGGGACTGGCTGTCACTTACTGTGCAGCAGTACAGCAAGCCCTCTGCAGCTTCACTGCCATGGCCCTGCTCACTCACTCCCATGACGGCAGGGCTGCAGAGGGCTTGCTGCACTGCCACAGGAACTATTCAGCTGCAGGGTGGCCCCCCTCATGGCTGGGTACTTGTCCTCTTCCTCCTTCTCGCAGCCCTGGTGAGGGGGTCTCTGCTCTATTATCTGAGCCTCTGTGTGACAGGGTGCTCCACTCACCACGTGGATGGTGCTTCCTCCTGGTCACTCTAGGAAATAGCACATGATGTCAAAGTCCCTTCACACAGTTGCATGCTGTCTCTCTGCCTCTCTCTCTGGTCTATAGCCCCTCTCGCT
Organism: Caretta caretta; assembly: GCF_965140235.1. NCBI lineage: Eukaryota > Metazoa > Chordata > Testudines > Cheloniidae > Caretta > Caretta caretta. Next base: position 68,227,070 of record NC_134214.1, on the reverse strand, counting down.
CGCTCCATGAGCTGCTGCTACCTCTTTGTGACTCAACCATCTGGCCAGGTCACTCTACATGTTTTCCTGTCACAGGGGAACCAAAGTCTTTCAAAGTCTCTCTCTATACTAGTAGTGTTAGCAGTCTTCCCATTCATTACCCTATAGTGCTACTCCATCAGTGGCTAGCAGGGGAACAAAGGCCTGTCCTCTACCCTGGGTTCTGGCTCAGGGACCCTCTAGTCAGCAGTCAAAGTCTGTTCCCTTCTAGAGCTTACTACCTTTCTCTGAGCCCTGTCCTACCTTCTTGGCTCCCAGGTTTCCCAGCCCAAATATACCTCCCTTCTCCTGGGCAGGAACTGCAGACTTTCTCAGCAGCCCTTATCTGCTGTCAATTTCCTGCCTTTTTAGTCCTAGCCCAGCTGCTTCCTCCCAGCTGGGCTTCATTCAAGCAGGGGATTGCTTGGCCACTGATTCATATCCACTGTGGCCTGTTGGGCTAATTAGCCCCCTTCTCAGTCTGCATTAACCCTTTCAGGGCTGTGGGATGAACACCCCATCACACTCCCCATTATCCAAATCCTTTCCTTTGTCCCCCAGCACGAGACACATTCTGCAGAGGGCATGTATCTCATGCTGGGGAACAAGGAAGGGAGTCAGATAATCTGCAGGTTCATATAATAGGGGTTCAAGTAAATAGGAGTATACTCTATATAGCCTTCATAGTCATGAAGAAAACCTTGAAAACAAGAACCAGGCGTAATTGCTGCAATCATGTCTGCAGTGCACCTGAGACAACTTCTCTGGAAGGTATAAACTGAACCATTCATCTAAGTGGGTTAACTCTGAAATCCACTGCCCTTGGCCACCCTAACTGCCTCTGTGTGTGAGTCCTCCTGGCTGCCACCCAATCATCGCTTTGCTACAGTGGTACCAAAAAGGGCCCCACTCACTCAAACACACAGAGAATAAGTGAGGGCTGAGACTTGCCCATCCAGGATAGACACTAGCCTGCCCCAAACCAGAAAGTGGTGGTCCATGGACAGAAGGTGCAGCCTGTCAAAAGAATAAGTGTGGTGTACCAAGCCAACCCATCAGACAATTCTTTGTGTGGCTTCTGAGACTACCAACCCAGGAGAAGAAGGGCTACATTGCAGGTGGTGTAGTCTGGTAGGGGTGGTGTGACTAGAGTTCCATATTCCTTGGTCTGGCTTAAGAAACGACAAGTTAGTTAAGTAGGCCATTCCAGATATTGGAAAGAGAAAACTTAGCTATATCCCACCCCTTGTCATTCTTTATATGACATTTTGCTGTATGTTACCCAATAAACCTTTTTATTTAGAAATGTTATGAGGAGGATTTTTGTTTTAAATCATTGGGATATTGTTTCATTTCTCCACTTGTACAGAACTCTGAGGGAAATGAATTTTATTTATTTATTTAATATTTTTATATAATGTAAAAACTCTAAAAATGACCTAATATTGTTTGTGTATACTAAAAATATCACAGTATTATACTTTGATAGTTTATTCTCAGCTTGGAAAGACCTGGTCTGCTATGGTATCCACACAGAAATTGGGACTCTTCTCCTTTGCAATATTCTAAAACTCCTATTTCTAGTTCTGCAAGGTCATGTGATAACAAATCTTAATCATATCTCTGGTGGATGACTTAAAAAAGCCTGTTCTGGACTTCAGAGCAGTGTAATTTGTGGTGAAAATTCCACATTTTGTGGGAAATAAATAAAACTATTCTCTTTGGAAGGTTGGTTTTGTTTTGTTTTTGAAAGGTGGTTGTTAAAAGTTGCTTAGAGGTTTAGGATTTTAGTCCTATGAGAGATGGATTAGTGAGCACAGTGCAGGAGAAGCAGTCAAAGGTGCAGGATATTTAGCACATGGCTACGTCCTGTATGTATATTTTGGGGGAGGGGAGCTAAAAAAAGGAGAAAAACCAGGAGAAAGGGGAAAAAATGGAGTAAAGCAAGTGGGTATTGATGGTAATTTTCCTCCTACCCCTTCTTTAGACAATGCAAATTGTCGCATATAGTAGTGCCGTGTAAAGTCAGGTCTTTGAAAGGTCAAATGGTTTAACACAATGTATTTAGGTGGCGGAAAGAGCAGCAGTTAATACTACAATTGAGGATCTCCAGAGAATACTTAGACAAATCCTGACTCAACGCACATGGAAGTGCACAGATTTATGTTTCACCCTAGATATCGTACACATCTGTTCCTTAGCTCCATTGAACAACAGGATGGATATCTTGGACTTACTAAAGCAACTCATCAGCAGTTTGGAGGACAAAGTGCATACACAAGGCATACCGTATATTCTGTAAAATAGAACATCAGTAAAACTATGTTATAACAGAGACTAACTTTCCAAGAACTTCATTGTACAACTCTATTCAAAACAGATGCACTTCAGAGATATCAGTAATACAGTATGCAGCAAATACAAGTTTGAGTTTAGATATAGTCCTCTACTCCTGCAGGATTTGTATTGCTAAAGAAGCAGCTTATTTAGTAAAGCTTTTGATAGCCTAATGTTTATTCAACTGGAAACATGTAGGTCTAGACATAAATAGTACAAAAGTGCAAATGGCCTGTAAGCGTGCGGACTCACCCCTGCGGTGCCTCCTGCTGGTAGTCGTTGGGAATTAGCTCACCAGCCGTCGGAGCGCCCTCTGCAGGCCGGTGATCTACCTTACCGCTGGCTCCCATGTCCCTCCCAAGACCCGGTGCCCCTTTCTCTGGGGTGCTGCCCCCCTGGCAGTATCCCCACACTCTCAGGTTCTGGGTGTCCCCAGGGACCGAAGGGAACCCCCACCCTCTAACCCCACCTCAGTCTGGGCTACTGCCAGTCCCCATCTAATCCCACTCTCTGGGGCAGACTGCAGTATAACCCACTCATCACAGGCAAGGGGGTTTGGACCTGCTGCCTCCAACTACCCATGGGCTGCCCCTCTGCAACCCTGCACCTATTCGGCCTGTAATTAGGCCGGCAGCCTGGGGCTTTCCAGGCCAGAGCTCCCAGCCCCTCTGGCCCTTCCCCAGCCCTGCTCCAATCTAGGTGTCCTGCCCTGCAGCCAGGCCTTTCTCCGTCTACTGGCAGAGGGAGATTGACTAGGATCCTGGCTCACAGCCTCTTATCGGGGCCAATTGGGCCTGATTGAGCTGGCCACAGCTACGGCTGCTCCCTTCATCAGCCTGGGCTTTTCCCCACAGCCCCAGCCCTCTCGCAGGGCTGGCCTCAGCCCTGTCAGGGCTGGAGTGGGTAACCACCTCGCTACATGGCCCAAAACTCACCCACTGGAATTTTTGAGATCAGATTGTCAGCATCCACACAAAACCACAACCACTTCCATCATCCTTATGATCTTCTCTGTGCCTGGACCTCCATGTCTGAGGCAATCCCTACTTTACATAAAGCTTTTGGGTCCATTTTGAATTCTCACATGATGCAGCGCGGTATTGTGGGGGGGGGTGACATGACTTGGGCAAGTAAAAAGTGATGACACCTTCGGGGATTTTGGAGGGACTCCAAAGGAGGGAAGGGAGCTGTATGAGGCCCCACATGTTCCATCACTCAGGACACCATTAAATCTTGAAGATGGCCTTAAAAGTACTAGCGAATTGTGATATTTATAGTCTTATTTTCAAAGGTGTTGAGCATATATAACACCCATTGAAGTCAAAGGTAACTGCACTTCAAAATCAGGTAATTAATGCTTACAGTGTTCGATGCCAACAAACATTAGCAACGAATAATTTTAGAATATATACCTAGTGGCCCGTACATAAGTGGAAAAATGTCCCTATCATAATACATGGCATTGCTCCTGCTGGACCACTCACACACACAACAGTAATGATTTGTAGTCCAACTGCGTGACAGACAGCCATGACTTAATGTAAACTCACTAGGGTACCTTTTCATAACAGCAAACAGAGATTTAGCTGCATGACTCCCATTAACATTAATGGGAGTCACATGGCTAAATCCTTATGTACAACTCCGAAATTATATATCCCATTCTATATCATTGAAAATAATTTTCTCTAAACTGACTTCTTTCTATACAGCTGCATGCTGTGACAGAAATATATGGCAATGTCATTCCACCACCATGTTTGCAGACAGGTTTTACAAAAGGACTGAGAAATGCTTTCCAATGATTCTGACAGCTTCACTCTTGCTTTGACAACTTCCTGTTCAGTTTTTGTTCTCATTTATCATGTTTTGTGAACCTGGGTATGAATTTAGAGGCGGTAAAACCTATGTAAAATGCTTACTTTTTAGCATCATACTCATGGAGGAGTAAAAACAATGCAATTTGAAATCATACATTTAAAAAAAGAGAAGTTAGATTTTTCCTGTGGTTCAAGTACAGGACCAGGTATCGAGACTGTTGGGTTCTGTTTTCTGCGTGTGCCACAGATTTACTAATTCACCTTGGGTAAATCATGTAAACTGGGTTTATCTAATTTGTGGGTGTGTCCCCTTCCCAGCTCTGAGGTACCAGAATTCCCCAGGAGGTGAGGCATATGTGCCTTCAAAACAACTGCCACCAGTTCTCTCCCCACTTTGCTGCTGCAGCCACATGTGCTCCCACAGCTCCTTCTATCTGTCACACTCAGCAGGTGCTGCTGTTTGCAATCTCTACAGCAAGAGTCAGCGTGAAAGGAGCAGTTCTGTATTGCGTGGGTAGGTGGAAGAGGATGACAAAGAATATCACGGACAAGAGCAGAGAAGGAACTTGTAGAGACAAAAGGAACACTGGGAGATGAATGAGGGGAAGATAGACACTCTACTGTAAGAGGAGTCATGGTAGTATTAAGACCTGCATGGGGGCCAAGGTCACAGGCAGTAAATCCAGTTAGTTCACAACTGCACAGGTATATACAGCAGCACAGACAGTCCTGAGACAGGCAGCTGCCTCCACACATAGGAATAATAGCAAGGAGTGAAGCACTCACTGAGAGCTCCCATGATGGGGGCACTGGAGAAGGAGAGAAAAACAAGTTTATATAACTGTGGGAGAAGAAACTGCATCAGTCTTAAAAAACATGTTAAGGGGTCTGCTTCTAAGTCTTCTCCCAAGGTCTATAAAACTTGGCTGTAGAGACAGTAAGGGAGGGAATGCAAAAGAGGTGGAGGGGAAGGGGAAAGGTCTGTTGTGTAACTGGGTCTACAAATTTACCCTCACTGTGAGCTCAACTTTAAAAATGAGTGAAGTTCATAAGAGGTCACAATAACCTATAACAATATACATTGATCGGAAATGGTACTAAAGTGAGACAGACTGAATTAGTTCAAACAAAAAGACCTATTGCCATAACTCAAGGACTCTCGTAAGTTCATGATTGGTATAAGAGAAAAGTGTGAAATCAAAAATCAGTGAACCAAAATAGAAGTGTTGGAATTTAGGCCTAACTGGTGGATTAAATAATGATAGTCTGCCTTTCACTCCCTTTAATGTCCTTAAAGAAAGAGTTTAAGGAGAAAAATTGGCTACTGGAGCAAGCTTCTCTATCATGGTTGCAATCCTCATCAACTCCTGGGATCCTGGATCTTCTTTGTCCTAGTTCTCAGATATGTCCTGACAAGACTGGGTCAGAGAGAGCGCCAGATGACATCATCTCCACCAGCTCTGCCTGAATCCTGACCACTACCTAAGAGTCTCCCCGCCCCTGCCATGTATCCTTTTCCTTTCCTAGCTTGTTTATTCTCTTTCCTATCTCTCTCACTTTCCTTCTGTCTAATAAATGTCTGGCCTAACCAGTCAAGACTGCTTATTTTGCAACACTGCTGTAAGCCTGTGACCAGAGAGGCAATTAAAAGCAATGCCCTAAACAGCCCAATGCTGGTACATGTTTGCCAAGTCTCAGAGTGGCTGATAAGAGGAGGTGCCGTGCCTGTGTTTTTCCAGCAGTGAGGTTGCAAGTTTAAGTCATCACCAGAGACAAAAGCTGCATTTTCTATCTTTGCTGTTCTTTTCTTGCCCCTTTTGTGTGTGTTTTTATTGTTTTGTCTTAGGAAATGGGGTTGGACATTAACAACTGTAACAGCAACAATAAACAGTATGCATCCGATGAAGTGAGCTGTAGCTCACGAAAGCTTATGCTCAAATAAATTGGTTAGTCTCTAAGGTGCCACAAGTACTCCTTTTCTTTTTGCAAATACAGACTAACACGGCTGTTACTCTGAAACAAACAGCTCAAGTCCATCTCTCTTAACTTCTGTTTTCCCCCAAAGGGCAGTTATTACCATCTTTAGTACCCTCTAAAAGATTGTCAGACAAGAAGCAGGGATGGGGTTTGTTCTAAAAACTGTCTCCAGCTAAAGAGAACGGGAAACAGGAATGTTGTTAAAATGAAAGCCTTATTTCATACTTGACTTTTCAAATGTATTAACTGTTTTTCCTTCTTTTCTGTGTCTTTAATAAAAGGTTAAAAGGATTTTGAATGGTGTGTTGGCCATGGTACTAAGCAGTCTGAGGTTTCTGTATACGAAACTCCAAATCTTGTTTAATACTGTTTAATATTGGACAGTGACAGGGTGTTGATAACCCCTTTGATTCTTTGAGCCCATATATCCCATCTAAATTAATACAAAAGGACAATAAATGGAAAGAGAAGGAAACAAGCTAGTTGAAGAGCATAAGCAGAATAAGAGATAAGGAAAAACAGAAAAAGGTAAGAAAGAAAGAGAAAAAAGAGTCAGCAGCTTACACACAGCAACAGTTTTAGGGCTTAAGGACAGAGGGAAGGGGGCTAAGTAAATACCCAGGAAAAATGCCTGGAACAAATGACAAATTATGTATCAGTTTACCCCTTTATAAAATAGGTATAATACCATGCCTGCCTGACAGCAGCATGGTGAGGCTAAAGTGGTGCTTATTAAAGCTCTTTGAAAGCTACAGATGGTGGGTGGCTAGATATAATAGCCAACTAAAGTGTCATTTGTTCACATAAGCTTAGTTACTGAACAGGACTTTCCTGTTCCTTTTCCCTTCCTGTTATTGCTGAAAACATATACTGAAAAAGTTCTCCAAACTGATTAACATTTCAATTTCTTTATTCTTCAGAATATTTTAGCCCACCTTAATTACTTTTGGCTATGAAACGCTATTTCTATAGACCTCGGTGTTTCTAAGAAAAATGGAACAGAAAGTAAAGGAGGTAAGGAGTAATGTACCTCAGATGGTTACATTGGTCTGTTTCCAGTTTTGCTATGTTGAAGACAACAGCAAACTTCAATTGTCATGTAAGCTCAAAGAATTTCTTTGAAAATTATTCTTCAATAACAAGCAAAAGCTGGGTAAAATGGTAATAGATGGACTAATCCCAATATGTTGAAGGGTATGCTTGTTTTCATTTTAAACAAAATGTGATTTACAAGGTACTAATGCATAAGAAGCATGCTGTGGCTCACCACCCAAGGAACATTCTCGAAAAGGTGAAGGGGAGGAGGGTGAGCTCAACATGTGAAGTGGAGAAGTATAAGCATGTGATGAACAAATCCTTATATAGAAAGATTAAATATGATTGGTTACAGGTTTGTGTTATATAACTTGTTATGTAAAATAGCAATGGAAGGGGCTCCTTGCTGGAGGGACTCTGGCTGATTTTTGTACCGGGGGCTCTCCCTTTGTGCACATTGAATAAAGTCCTGTTGAATTGAATTGAATCAAAGACCCTTGATTCTGCCTGGCATCTGACTCATTTGCTTATTATTGGGAACCACAAAATCCCAACAGTTTCTTGGCACAACAAGCCAGGTGAGAAATATCCTTCAGGATCACGACCTACAAATCAAATTAGAGGGTGAGTTTGTTCATTTTTTATTCGGTTGTGTGTCTCTGACCTGACTGGTGACTCTCATATCTTTTGTAGTAAGCAAGTCTTGGTGTTGGGGAATTCAAGGGGTTTGTTGCAGTTTTGAAATATTTAGGTCGCAGTCTTAAGACATTGTACTTAGTGTGGGGGCTGGTTAAGCTGTAAGTTCCTCTGACTAAGTGTTGAAGTGGGAAATCAGTTAGGGTAGGGGCAGGTATAGCCATAAGTACTTCTAGTTAATGTGTTGGCTGGCCCAGGTCTCCTAATTCAAAATTGTAATTGTGCAGATCAAATAAATTGGAAAAAGGATTAATCTGCTGATTGGGCATTTCAGTCTGGGGTGTTTGATTTTAATAAATTGTTATTAGTCTGTAAATAGAATTGTATTTAAAAAATTGGAGATTGGAGGATATTTAGGTTAAAAAAGCGGGGGGGAGGGGAATGAAGGGATATAGTGATCCACAATATAAGAGTGTATAATTAGAGTTTTTTATAATTACTGTAGCAGTAAGTTTATTAGTTTTCTTGTTGAGATATTTTAGTTGTAAGAAGGGTAGGAGAGTTAGAAGCAGAGGAAGGAAAACTGAAAGCAGAAGCAAAAAAGTATAAAGAAGGAGACTTGCAGGGAAAGAGATCTTGTCCTGCAGCACCTTTGGACCCTACATATGGAACATGGGGCTATCAGTCTAGTTTCATGGCTCCGGTAAGAGTGCACACTGTCCCTAATCCTAATCAAGGGGAATGGGACCCTGCCACTGTTAGTTGTCTAGAGCACACTCCTATGAGTCCATCTGACTTGCGGAGCATGTTAAAAGAATTGCCATCTTTTCAGCTTAATAACCCAAACCTACCCTTCTGGGAAAAGGTACAGGAGTGGATGGCAGTGGGAGGCTTACATGCATTCGATGTTTTCACCATGGTAAAAGCAAGATGTCCTGGCACAGCCTGGAGTAGGATTGCTAGTGGTTTTAATAACTCTACATGGGCTTCAAACATTAGCAATGGCTTTTGGTCTGTTCCTGTACACCCTGACAGTCAATTCTGGTTTGCATTTACTGTTAAAGGAAAGCAATATACCTTTACTCACCTAAGCCAGAGTTTTCATAACTCACCTACTTTGGGTAGGTCTACAGTATGAAATTATTTCAAAATTATTCTATTCTAATTTTCGGAAGTGATTTTATACATTCGGTCTTCTGTGTCCCCACTAAAGCACATGAATTTGGCAGAGAGAGTCCACAATACCAAGGCTAGCATCGAATATTGGAGCGGTGCACTGTGGGTAGCTATCCCACAGTTCCCGCAGTCCCCACCACCCATTGGAATTCTGGGTTAAGCTCCCAGTGCATGATGGGGCAAAAACATTCTCACGGGTGTTTCTGGGTGTGTGTCATCAGTTGCTCCTCCCTTTGTGAAAGCTACTACAGGCAATCATTTCATGCCTTTTTGTCATGCAGACGCCATACTGCTTTCAGCAGATGGTGCACTGCTGCTCTTCTGCTATTATGAATCCACCTCACATTTCTTCTCATCTTCCTATGTAATCTCTACTATCTACTCTCTCATCGAACGCTTCCGCTGCCAACTCTGCTCGGCCATCGTGAACCAAGCAGCACAGCTTCCGCCGCCAACTCTGCTCTCCTGCTATTGCTGTGCTTCTGGGGGTTGGTATTGGGTTGGGGGGTGGAGGAGGAGGGAAGTACAAGTCCAGAAACCAAATCAAAATTTAAGATAGGCCAGCTTTCTGCTTCTTGTGCAGTCCTCTGGGGTTGACTGTGTGGGTCCCTGTAGCCTCCCCCTGCCCCCGTGTTCTTGGGCATCTGGGTGAGGAGGCTATGGAACTTGGGGAGGAGGGAGGGCGGTTATACAGAGGCTGCAGCGGCAGTCTGTGGTCTTGAGCAGGGTGCTGCCTTTCCCAGATTAGAGCCACCATACAGTAGATCATGTCAGTTTGCTCCCCCATGAGCTTGAACATAGCATCCTGCCTGCTCTCATCTCGGACATCCCTCCTCTCTTCGTATTTATGTAATGCTTTATGCGACTCTGCAATTGTTTGCCTCCATGCATTCAGCTGGGCCCTATCAGTGCAGGATGACTGCATGAGCTTGGCAAACATGTTATCCCGAGTTAATTTTTTCCACATTCTGGGATGGAGTAGATATGGCCGCGTTGAAACATTTGCTCTTGCTCTGGGAGGAGGAAAAGGGAGGGTAATATTTTAAAAGATACGTTTTAGAGAACAAAGCGGACACTCTTTCTCAGTGAAACAGGCAATTCATAGTACACAGCACATGTTCTTTCTGTACAAGGTTGCATTTTGCCTCTTATACTGAAGTGCCTGCCACTTTGGTATGAGTAAGCCATCACATGTGGCTGGGCAACAGAATTCAGCTTGCAGGCAGCCATGGTAAGCCCTAGGGGCAGGCAGCGTTCTGCTTCTTCTGCATTCATTTCAATGCTTTCAAATTTCCAGGCCCCCTTTCCCATAGCAAGCAATGCCTGGTGGGTTTGCCATATAGGAGGGCCTGTGGGCTCTCTGGCATGATTGCTTCACACAACACCCTCCCCCACCACCCCTCCACTGCATGGCTCTGATGAGGCTCTGAGCAGGGACGAGCCCTTTAAACTAAACGCAAATAGCCCAGCGTGGCTGGGTGTCCCCCCACCCCACACCACATGGCTCCAATCAAGCTCTCACTCACCAGAAGTGCCTTCTCCAGGGTCATGGTACGGGAGCATGCCTTGGGAGTTGGAGGAGGCTATTGGCTCCAGCGTTAAGAATAGTTCCTGGCTAGGGGGGAAAAAACGGATTCCCCACTTGCTGCCTGTGCACTGTACTCCTCCTCCTCCTCCTCTTCGTCCTCCAAAAACTCATCATCCTTGCTCCGTGCTACTCCCCCCTTGCAGGTGTCCACGGGCAGTGGTGGGGTAGTGGTGGCATCACCCCCCATAATTGCATGCAGCTCACAGTAGAAGCGGCATGTATGGGGCTGTGACCCAGAGTGACCGTTCGCCTCCCTGGCTTTTTGGTTTGCTTGCCTGAGCGCCTTGATTTTTGTACAACACTGCTCTGTGTCCCTGGAGTAGCCTTTTTCCGTCATGGCCCTGGAGACTTTAGCGTATGTATTTGCGTTTCTTTTTTTGGAACGTAGTTCTGCCATAACAGATTCATCTCCCCACGATGCGATGAGATCCAGTACCTCCCATTCGGACCATACGGGAGCTAGTTTGCGAATCCGGGACTGCATGGTCTCTTGTGATGGTGGACTCTGCATGGTCGCCTGTGATCGTGGACTGTGCTGATGGTCACTTCTGCTGATGGTGACCAAACAGGAAATTCAAAAGTTCCCGAGGCTTTTACTGCCTACCTGGCTTGTGCATCAGAGTTGAGAGTGATGTCCAGAGAGGTCACAAGGGAGAATTCTGGGATAGCTTCCGGTGGCCAATAAAGTCAAATTGCATCCACAGTACCTGTAACCCGGAACTGCGATCTCGATTTTAGCGCTACTCCACTTGCCGAGGTGGAGTACAGAAATCGGATTAAAGAGTCCTTTAAATCAAAAAAACTGGTTCAGTCATGTGGACGGAATCATTTTTATTTTTAACTAACTCGGCTAATTCCGAAATAACCACGTACTGTAGACCAGGCCTTTGTTTCATAGAGTGTTAGCTGATGTGCTGGCAAAGTTGCCAGGCATGGCTTCTTGTGTTGTACAGTATGTGGATGATCTTCTTATCTCCTCACCAGATCGTCAAACGCACATGAAAGACTTAGAAGTGATTCTGCAACACTTGACAGACACTTGGCAGGGGTAAAATGTAATGCTAGAAAGGCTCAGATTGCAAAGGAGGAAGTATCATATCCGGGGTATCTAATATCCAAGGGGTACAAGTGTTTAACTGTTGACCGCATTGAGGCTATTAATGCATACCCATGACCAATTACGGTCAGGGGAGTTAGGAAAGTGTTGGGGCTATTCAATTTTTGCTGAACTCAAATCCCAAATTATTCAAGGATTGTCCAGCCCCTGAATAATCTCCTGAAGCGTGCTGGTGGACCACATGATGCAACTGAATGGACACTTGAATGTGAACAGGCATTTCCCACATCGAAACAGAGGCTAAATACTGCCCCAGGGTTGGGACTTCCTAATCCATTAGTGTCTTTTACATTGTACATGCATGTCAGTGAGGGACATATGGCAGCAGTGTTAATGCAAAAACATGGGGACAAACAGCGCTTAGTAGCATACTACTCTTCTAAACTAGGTGCTGTTGCTCAAACAATGCCACTATGGCTCCAGGCAGTGGAAGGAGCTTCTATGGCTCTAAGTCAGGCCTCACCACTTATTGGCGCGCAGGATGTAAATATTGTCATGCCTCATGCTGTCCTTGCTATTTTATCAGGAAATAAATCTTCGGCAGTCTATGTGGCAAGTTAGACTTGATGGGAAATGAGCTTGCTAATGCCTTCGGTACATCTGCAACGAGTGTCATGGCTAAACCCTGCCACCCTCATGCCTACCCCAGATGAGGAACACCCGCATCATTGTTGCCTTGAGGAAGAGCCCATGAACCTTCCACTGGAAGAAACTGAAATAGCTGGTGCCCCTTGCCTATATGTGGATGGCTTTTCCTTCTATGTGGATGGCAAGCGACACACAGGATGGGCCATTTGTACTCAAAATGGGCAGCTGGTGGTGCATGGCAGTTTACCTGGGGCATCTGCACAAGCAGAAGAACTACAGACATTAGTTGCAGCATGTGAAGCTGCGAAAGGTCATGCTGTTACAAGGAAAGACTGGGTCACCAACCTACAAGTGGTTCTCATGTCTATGAGAGCCAGTCCTACTAATCCACATTCCTTATCTCCTTTTGAAATGCTGACAGGGTGGGCTATGAGGATGCCAGGAAATCTGTGCATTGGGGGGAGGGGGAGAATTGTATGTCATAGGTGACCAGCTTGCTGAAAAATGCAAATTGTTATCACAGTGTGTCTCAAACTGAACCAGACCCAAAGGCCAGCGAAGAGGACACATGTTGGGTGCAGCCCAGTGACCAGGTGCTGGTGAAAGCTTATAGAAAACAACTGTTTGAACCAGCTTGGACTGGGCCTCACACGATTCTCTGGGTAACTCCTTCAGCAGCCCGGGTCACTGGAATTCCAGTTTAGGTGCACCTGTCACGAGTAAAAGGATACAAGGGTGAGACTCAACAGGGGGCACAATAATCCCTGTTTACCTTATGGACTCCTGGAGAGCCACTCAGTATTGTTAAGCATTTTCATTTAATATTCCCAGTTTAAAATTGATGTAGAAATTTGTTGTGGTTGTTTTGAGTCGTTTCTAAAATTGGAGAGTTCTTTTGAAGGTCTCATCTTAATAATGTTGCAGTGGCTTTCAGTGTTTTATTGATGTAATCATCTGGGGAGGAGCCACTGGATGTAAATGTCATTACTCAAGCTAGCAAATCTAATAATAGGAACTGGGTTGAGCTCAACATGTGAAGTGGAGAAGTATAAGCATGTGATGAACAAATCCATATATAGAAAGGTTAAATATGATTGGTTAGAGGTTTGTGTTATATAACTTGTTATGTAACTGCCATGTGCTATAAAATAGCAATGGGAGGGGCTCCTTGCTGGAGGGAGTCTGGCTGATTTTTGTACCAGGGGCTCTCCCTTTGTGTACATTAAAAAGTCTTATTGAATTGAATCAAAGACCCTTGATTCTGCCCGGCATCTGACTCATTTGTTTATTATTGGGAACCACAAAATCCCAACAATGTAATCAGCCAGAGTTATTTTTTTATATTTCTCCAGTACCATTTTCTGTTTTTGCAAGGGAATGCTTATATTCTGATTTTCAAAATCCCCTACAAATCCCCACGTTCTATATTCTTTCTTTGAGCTGTCATAACTGATGACTTTGTACTTATTTGGAACCGTAACACCTTTAATAGTTGAATAGTTGCATTTGAATGCGCTTTGTAATTTGCTGAAAATATGATCTAGCTACATTTAAGAACTGGTTCAGGATTACAATTATACTTAATGCATGATGGAAAAGCAGTCTTGCAATTTTTGCTACCATGGACAGCTCATATAGCAGCTGTTTGATTTTTTTCACCTCCCAAATCATTCCCCCTTCAGGTATCTTTTCAATCATTGATAATTTAGGAAAAAGAAAAGGCCATTTCTGAGATGAAATTTTATCAGGACCTCTACCTTTCCATTCTCCAATCCATTTTATGCATGGAAGGCACTCAGGTTACGGTGATGGACAACATATAAAACCTTAAGATAGGTAGAATTTGGAAATCAGTTTCTTTTCAGGTTTCCCTTTCTCCTTCCAGTCTCACTAAAAATATAGCACAGTGCCAAGGATGTATGATACACCGGACCCTCGCTAAAATGTGGGATTTGGGATCCATGCCAAGTACCGCCTTATAGCAGGGACCGCGTTAAAATGAAATGACTGTATACAGTAAATGTCACATCTATAAAGTATAGAAAACCTTAGAAAATAAACTCCTACTTGAAGAAAACAACAAACAAGAAAAAAAGTGTTGCTTTATTAGAGATTTAAAGTAGACATTACAACAAACTAGTCTAGTTTTTTTAAAAAAGGTCGGTGAGTTGCTTTTGCTTCTTGCTGCTGTGCTGCTTCCGCTTAGCAAACTGCAAAAGACTACGTAGCTGCATAACTTTTATGGGCTCAACGTCTTGTGTCTCAAACCATCTCAAAGCAGTCTCAAAGCTGACTATGATTGCAGTTGATGTTGGAACAACGTCCACTTCATCTTCCTCTTCTTCTTCCAGGGTGAAGGCCAATTCTTCAGCTTCTGGAATGTTGTTTGGTCGCACTGCCTGAAGAATTTGGTTCTCCGTTAGACTTTCAGCAGCAGGACAAAAATTCTTCTGTTTCATCATCCCGTCTTGTCCAGGACTCGATATTTTGTGGCAGAACAGTTACCTTGAGCCCGGAAAGTTGCTGGCACAGCTCCTGCATCCACTCCATGTCTGTTCTTCCAACTTCCTCCTCTGTTAATCCCTCGAAAATCGAATTCCTTGTCAAACTGTGATCTGCTTTCTTCATTTTCTTCCAGGAGCGGGTGGCCAAATGACTCTCTCAGTCCCACCATCCAACAGTGGTTTATCATTTCAGCGTGTAATAAATTCCAGGAATCGCCGCCCATGTAAAAGAAGTCTTTTATAGTCAACTTCTTCAGAAAAATCGGTGACAGACAACTCACTTTCTATCATTTGTTGTACCAAGTTCTGTTGATAGTGCTGCTTAAAGTGGCGATAACACCTTGATCAAGTGGCTGGATTCTGGAAGTCGTGTTTTTAGGTAAGTATTCAACCTGCATTTTACCATCACAGGTTCTGAGTCTTTCAGCTGGAGGATACACTGGACAGTTGTCTAGCAAAAGAACGGCCTTTTCTTCTAAGTGTTTTTCCCCCAAATGATTTTGCACAAAAGGGACAAATTTGGTGAAGAACCATCGTTCAAAAATTTCTCATCATCCAGAAATTTTTGGAGTTCTTGTACAAAAACGGCAGGCAATTCACATTTATGTGATGAAAGCACCGAGGCATGTAAGACTTTCCAATGCACAATGTTTTAATGCTTGCCTGTTGCATTCACACAAAACAATAAAGTAAGGCGATCTTTTGCCTGTTTATATCCTTCTTTCTTACATTCATCTGTTCTGAAAGCAAGGGTTTATTCGGGCAACATTTTATAATAAATTCCTGTTTCATCTGCATTGTAAACCAGTTCCTCCAAGTAACCCTCTGCCCGTAAAATTTCCCTCAGCTTCACAGGTATGATTAGGCGTCATCATAGTCAGCAGAGCATTTTTCTTCCAAAACTGCAATCTGAGAGAGTCCGTGTCTTTTCTGAAATCCCATAGCGAACCCGAACTTGCCTTAAAATTGCTGAATTTGCCATTAAGTTCCCGGTCGAATTTTTCTGCTTGCACGGCTATAAGCAGACCAGAGATCAGAATGCCTTTCTGCTGTTTTTGCACAAACCACTTGTACACCGCAGAATCAAGATCAGCATCATTCGCTAAACGGGTTCATTTTCTTTGAAGGACATGCTCTTCATCCAGGTTATGAATGTAAGTTCTGAGCTTGTCAGCATTCTTTAGCCATCCACGAAAGGTGGACTCATTAATGCCAATATCCCTGCTAATCTTTGCCTGGGTTTCACCATTTCCAAGTCATTCGATAGCGTCCAATTTCTTCTGTACCAAGTAAGCCTTCCTTTTGCCTGACATTTTTGACATCTTTCTAAAGATAAATACAGCACTGTACCTGTAAACTTTTATTACATTACATTTGTATGGTGTTCTAGGCCTACAGCAATCGTCTTAGGGCTTGTCTACACTACCACGTGGGGTCGATCTAAGACACGCAACTTCAGCTACGTGAATAGCTCACGCTCTCCCGTCGACTGCGCTTGCGCTCCTCTCTCTGGTGGCATAGTAGAGTCGACAGGAGAGCACTCAGCGGTCAATTTATTGCATGTATACTCAAAAAATTGTACTGTACCGCACTTAAACTTGGGATCCGTGGCCGCGACCGCATTATATCTGAATTTGCATTACATAGACGTGCGTTCTAGTGAGCGTCCAGTGTATAATCATTCAGTTTGCAGTAAATGTACTCCTAACATTCCTAAATGTCCTTCATGTTTCCACAGATAGAGAGATATAATCTCCAACAGTGAGATAAATGGTAACCTCAGCATTTCTATTATCAGCTATCCAGCAAACAGGTTACTTAAACCACAGTCATTTTCAGGCACAGATCCCACTGCAATTATACTATATAAACATTCTTCTCCATTCTCTGTTCTTGATTTACACACAGACACTCTCTTTCAGGCTAGTTTTACTGCTAATAGTCTTTTCACTAGCATTCCAGATCTTACTTGTTTCCTTCTATTATACTAATGGCCTTATTTTCCCCTGCACAATATCCTAATTCTGACACTATTTACACAGTATGGGGAAGATAGCATACTACTAACGCTATATTTGGTGACACCAGCATGGATTCACATTATTCTTAATATCAGGATTCATTTTGGGTAATTGCCATTATTTTTAATTTAAGATGCTATATTCATAGAACATACAACCTTCCATTCAATCCTTAAGTGTGACTTCCACAAAGTTTCAGTTGGCCTGAACTTCCACCAAGTTGTTTAGTACACACACTTCATGTCCCTGTTTATTCACAGTCAGATTATTTCTGCCCTCCTTCCTTTCTTATGAAATGACCATTGATGACACTTGTAAAGCCATATTATTTTGCAATACCGAAAAAATGTGCATATTGTGTTAACTGGGTTCATTGTACACCACTGACTTCTTGTGAGGTCTAGGCATAATACATAGGCAATACTAGGTTTTTCATGGGGTTTGCTCATCTTTCATGGAATTTTTGAGGTTCAGGCAGACCTGAGTCATTCGAAGGATAGGGTGGCCTTATTGCCATCTCCAGACTCTCTCTCTATATGTTGTACCCGTCAGATACTGTAGAGTAGCTGATGGAAGTATACCCTACACATAATTTTAAATTTGAACTGTGCATGTAGAAAAACAACACCCAGCACAAAAGATCCTATCCTCTTTATAAATTATAGAGACCCCATCATCTGGCTACAAGATATGTAATTGTGTGTGTGTAAGAGTGTATATTTTAATGGGTAAAGTGGGTTCTAAAAATACATAGGCTGAAGAAAAACCAGCAGGCAGCTAGTATACTGAAGATGTTTTTCCAGTGTGAACCTGTATCTAAGCTCTGATATTAGGCAGTGATAAGTAGCCTGTTAGTACAGTAGGCAATATTGATCAAGAGATCAGAAGTATAATCAAATTCCTGCTGTATCTATGACTAACACATCTCAGATGCAGAATAGAAAATATTTGACTGCCTAGAACACTAACCTGTTCTGATATTTCCCTCTGCCCCCCCCCATGAGCAACCATGTTGCTTTTCTTTGAGAAAATGCAGCATCAATGGCTGAGAGAAAATCAATTTGTTCTGTCAAAATTCATTTTGTGTGTATTGAGGGTGTTCCTCTATTTGGCAGTGGAGGAACCTTATATTAAAACTAAAAGCAATGTCACTGTCTCTTGAACTACTTATCTGTGACATTTACTGTCATTCCACTAGAATCTCAAAAGGACAACAACTTCAATTTTCGATTTTGTTGATGCAGAAAGACTAACCATTACCCATCTTACTGCCCCATGGAATTAAGCATCGCCATGTTCATCACTGGGATGACAATGGAATAAAGTGTTAACGAAAAGCTACCAACATATTGACCTAGTGACTTGAGTCCTTTGTTTTATCCACAGAAGAACCCTTATAGCATGACAGGGGCCGTGCAAGCTTCCTCAAAATTAGTTTGCCTGTTAAATAAAAAAAAAAAGAGATTAAAATGATGCAGTTATAGAAAAGTCAGTTCAATTTAAAATAGAAGAAATTTATGAAAATAATACCTGAAAGGATCAAAAAGCAAGAAACAAGAGGAAAGGAGTACTAGTGGCACCTTAGAGACTAACCAATTTATTTGAGCATAAGCTTTTGTGAGCTACAGCATCCGATGAAGTGAGCTGTAGCTCACGAAAGTTTATGCTCAAATAAATTGGTTAGTCTCTAAGGTGCCACTAGTACTCCTTTTCTTTTTGCGAATACAGACTAACACAGCTGCTACTCTGAAAAAAGAAACAAGAGAAAACTCTGAGCTGCTCTTGGCTTCTCTTTGGGTATTGACTCTGGGCAGACAATCACTGTATTCATAAGAGCTCCTTTCATAGGAAAAGAAAGAGACTTAAAAAGTCTTCATACAAAAGTACAGATTATCTCATCAACACTAGCCATCAATTCTGAAACTTAGAAACCATTTCTAGGTTGCTAATGGACAGTGTAGACATGCTAATTAATATTCTCTGCAGAGAGTCTGAGGATCCAAACCATAGTAAGGGTAATTTTTTTGATATACGTAAGGCTCTTTTCACACAGACCACCTAACAACCATTAGACAATAACAGGTATCAGACACTTCTAGTTCGTCACCTATATAATTTAACAATTAGAATTCAAAACAACTGTACTAAGCACACTGAAAAAGGTTAAGATTCAAAAACTAAGTGGGCTAGGTAGCTAGATCCGAACTCAAAGCATTGTACAGTCGATACCACTATGCTGTGTGTAAAGTCATTCAGCTTTATGATAAAGTCAGTATTATTGCTCAAATAGTTACAGAGCAGATATAAAGTAACCCAGAAAACACTTATCTTTAATACTGAACCAGCAAATCTTAAGTATTTCTGAAATGCTGCCAACTAAGACAGTCCCTGAAAGAAGAGCAACTGCAAGTTCAAGAGCACAAGTAAAGTGAAACCCAAGACAACAGCATTGAGAAGTTATCTGTGCCTCAGAAGTAGACTCATCTTTGATCTAGAACAGACTCACCTCACTTAAAACAGAAGAATTCTGCCTACTAATTTCCTTTTAATAAGGCATTCTGGGAATGGGAAGTATCTCCTGCCTTATATAATACAGACTCTTCGCCCATTCAGTCAGTGCTGAAGAAAGCAACAATGAAAATTATGTTCCAAAGACTTTAGAAACCATAATCTATTGGTGACATACAGGCAGTACCTTGACTGTCTGAAGCAGTCTATTAACTGTCAAGAAAACCTTAGGAAACCAATAGCACTCAACTCAACTCAGTAAGCACCTTTGAGGGATTGAACTCTGGATAACTTTGAATATCTGCCTGTATATTAAAACACCTGTGTTTAAAGAAGGACTCTCTATTATGTCACCACTTCTTAGAAGGATGACACCATATTAAGCTCTTCCCTTTCTTCTCAAGCCACAGTGCACAATCCTGGCTCATTCATTATGTTTTCTTGCCTGGACTACTCTAGCCCTTCCCCTTGTTCCCTTGTGACATTTGCCTTGCTACTACTGGGTCTATCTAATTTGTTTTAGCTAAAAATCTTGTTGTCCCACTTCAAAAACCTGATCTTTTTACTTCAGTCAAGCAAAGTTTTTGCATCCTTGTTACCCTCATTTCCCTCTTCCCTTCTCATGTCATTTCTAGTGACATTTCTCACATTTATCTAATTTAGAATATAAGCTCTTCAGAGCGTAGGCTGTGATTTTTTTTTTATTTTCGTGACTGGCCGTTAAACTTCTAGTGCTATAGAAATAACACACAAATAGTAGCAATAATTTACACTGGAGTAACTGAGATCAGGATCTAGCCCACACTGCCTGTTATCTGTTACTGTTAATCTGTATTCTTGGTTAATTGTTTTTCTTTCTTTTTTTAGTTGTATTTGTTTCTATTCCTTTCATTATGCTATCTTTAGCACTTCCATTAAAAGTAATGTTCACAAGAAAAAGAGAACACTGTAGGTTGACAGATGGAGCACATATTGCGTTGAATATCATGTAGACAATGAGAGACTTGAGAGTCAGATGGTCTTAAAAGGTGCCATCCCATTGCAAAGATCACGAGGCATCACTGGTTAAGTCTGGTGCTCAAGCGCAGTGATATATTGCTGCTGCAAGATTTACAAGACCACGTGTATAGCTGAAAACTATTTTGTGTGAAAGGTAAAGTATGTTAAAGTATTATTTGTTTTGACAGTTTATTTTATTTTCTGTTATCATCTAACCTTCTAACTACAATATGTCATCAATCACCACAATATGCAGAATCCTATGCTTCATTAAACAAGTGGATAGGTCTTTGCTGATAGCAATTGATCCTTAACATTCTGTTGTTCTACCTTTTCAGAATGGCATGGACGTTGTTGGGGTGTTTTTGTTTCAATTGCATTCATTTTATTATAACTAGATGGTAATTATGGCTAATGAATATAATCATATTACCCTAAAGAGAAACAGATTTTGGAAAGGTGGGGTTGGGGAAGGAAGTACAAGTACAAGTTTTTGCTTTCTAATTCACTAGGTGGTATATGGGCAGCTAAACAACTACCAAGTCAATCTAGATTAATGAGTTGAAACTGGGAACTTCTGAGTTCTGCTCAAGCCTCTGACTAATGCTGTGTGACTGCACAAAGTCCCTTGGACTCTGTTCCTCATTTTCACCGCTTGCAAAAAGTACTTAGCTACTCACATGAGCACTAAGTGATAAGATATTGTTTTAAAAAGCCCCAGCCCCCAAACTGCACCTTTGGGCTTGAATGGTAACAGGACAGGTCCCACAAAATTTCTAATACTGAGCATTATTTCACTATGGGACATTTTCAATACACAACAACATTTGAACAATGGGCAATAAAATGTAAGTCTTACATGGAAGAGCTATGTTAGTCATAATATATTAGTTTGATCTAAAGCTTCATTGTTCCATCTACACTTGACAGATAGAATGTGATACAGAGAGAAATGGACAACTGTAGCTATATTTTCCTTTGATGGTAGAGGTATTAAGTTAGTAGGAAACAGGCAGGAAGAACATACCCAAAGAAGAACAAGTTGGGCTGACTTTTTCTTCACCATATCTTTCCCTGAAGCTTTTTGGCCCTGTACTCCAGTCCTGAAGTTGTAGGACCCAAGAACTCAGGTTTGTTTCTCCCATTTTGAAGGCAGTATTTATAAAACAAATTATTCTAGGAATCTCAGGGTTTAATTACCAGGTTGGGCTGGGCTGTCCCATTTATTTCTTAAAGAATGGAATCTTACCATATATACTCGTTCATAAACTGAATATTTTTGGTAAGAGCGGAGGCCGGCTTATAAAATGGGTCTACACCAAAATTTGATGATTTTAAATTCTATGGAATCATTGAATATCAAATACGTTGTCGTTTTGTTTACCTGGAGCGTCTTCAGGGATGGTGCCCCTCAGCTCCCTGTGGCCACAGTTCACCATTCCCAGCCAACGGGAGCTGCTGGAAGTGGTGCACCACTTCCCACAGCTCCCATTGGCTGGGAATGGCAAACCGCGGCCACTGGGAACTGAGGGGCTCCAGATGCTCTGGGTAAACAAAATGTCCAGGCCCGCTAGCAGCTTACTCTAATGGGCCAGGAGCCAAAGTTTGCCAACCCCTGAAATATAGGGTCAGCTTATAAAAGGGTCATACAGTTTTTGTTATTTTTACCAAACCATGTTGGGGGGTCATCTTATAAATGAACAGGCTAATGAGTGAGTATATACGTAGTCATATTTCCCCCTTAACAACTCCAGTTTTATTTTTTAGATATAAGAAAAGTTAAAAGTGTCTGAAATGGAGAGAAAATTTTAATTGATTGTTGGAACCAAGTCACATTCAGGGTAATAAAAATGACATTTTTATTTAAACTTTTAATGGTTTTATTTGTAAATGGATCTTAGCCTAGCAGTTCACTTACTTTCCCTTGGCAGTTTAGACCATTTTTATTTCTGACTACCTTATTCTTCCAACCTACCTTCTCTTTTCTTGTCAGCATCCATAGCTTTTACTGTTATATTCATCTTATTCTTGAAGTCCTTAATCAGCTTCCTTGTCAGTTTGTATCATTTTTATTTTTAAATCCATCTTATTACTTCAGCCCCTTCCATCATCCTTATCACTTTGCATCACTGTTATAGTTTAATCCATTTGATCTCTGCAGTCCTCTTCATCGTTCCTCTACGAACCCATGCTGCATTAAATTTTTGGCAATGTTGTGGTAGGAGTCCCTTCTGTTTCTTCTTCAGGTAGTCCAGGAAATAATTAAATAGTGTACTTACAAACTAGTTTATTTCCTATACCCACTTTCTAAAACAATAACATGGCATTGTTAATTCTAATTATATCTCTAAAAATAGTTGAAAGAAAACACCTTCATTTTAAAATAACACCCTCTAGTTTAAACTTTTTCAAGCAAATTTCGTACTGGATGACAGTTAGACTAAACTAGCTTGAAACAGACACAACACAAACTTCTTAATCCAACTCTATAAATATACCTCAATGTCAACTTTAAACACCCCATATATTCCAGGAACCTGAAGTGTCCTTAGAAAGTTATTTGAGTGTTCTTTTAACATTTTAGGTTAATAACATGATATGCAGAAGTATCTCTCACATTACAAATTTTAATATTATTATTAAGCCTTTTAACTACTTCAGTTGATTATTAAGGATATAAGGTGGGTGAGGTAATATCTTTTACTGGATCAACTTTTGATGGTGAAAGAGACACGCTTTTGAGCTTACACAGAGTAAGAGTAAGGATCAAAAGTTGATCCAGTAAAAGATATTACCTCAGCCATCTTGTTTTTCTGATATCCTTATACCAACATGATTACAACAACACTGCAAACACCAGCTGAATATGTTTGCATTTCTTTCCCATAAGCAGTGTCTGAGCCAGCTAAATCCAGAGGGGAGGAGAAATCTAGCTAACTAGCTATGTTTTTTGTGTGTACATCACCTTAGCAGCAAGGCTCTTGATCCAACATCTACTGGCACCAATGGGAGCCTGTGATGGTGCGCCCCATAAGGCTTTATGGAAATACGCTTATGAATGTATATGTGACATAACTGGAATATGTTTTATGCTACATATGCCATGTAACATAGTTCTGTGAAGGTTATGATCTACTGAATCTATTCATCCTATTTGTATGCATGGATCATTTTTGTATTCAAAGTTATGACTATTGGCTGTGTACTTGCCTGATTTTTAAATAGCCTTAGTAAAGCATTTGGTCAGCTTCTTGAGAAAGGAATGTGTAAATTAAGTGCCCAATCAAGAAACATTTAATGAACAATGGACCTTGGAATGCTCCAATCCACATAAGAAGACTACTTGAGGACGTTTAAGATAGCATGTGAACCATGGCTGCTACCTGTAAGTTCTGAGTCGTGCATAGACATGTGACTTGCCCATGTGACTCCAAAACTCCATCTTGTAGTTGGGATTCCACACAGGGGAAGGGAGGGGTGTCCACCCACAAGAGAAAGTCTATTTAAACCCCAAGGAGACCCCTCCATTTTGTCTTCAGCTGGCTCTCCACCCCAAAGGATACCTGAAAGAAACTGGAACAAAGGACAGTAGTCACAGGGGATGTGAGTGATTGCTGGACCTAGACTAAAAGGAGACTAGTCTGTAAAAGGAAGCTTACTGGACACCTCTAAGGGTGAGGTTTTATCTGTATTCAGTTTTCTTACTGTATTAGGTATAGACTTGCATGTTTTATTTTTATTTTTCTTGGTAATTAACTTTGTTCTGTCTGTTACTACTTGAAACCACTTTAATTCTACTTTCTGTATTTAATAAAATCACTTTTTACTTATTAATTAACCCAGAGTATGTATTAATACCTGGGGGGGGGGGGGACAGCTGTGCCTATCTCTCTATCAGTGTTAGAGAGGGCGAACAATTTATGAGTTTACCCTGTATAAGCTTTATACAGGGTAAAACGGATTTAGTTGAGGTTTGGACCCCATTGGGAGTTGGGCATCTGAGTGTTGAAGACAGGAACACTTCTTAAGCTGCTTTCAATTAAGCTTGCAGTTTGTGGGACGTGGTTCAGACCTGGGTCTGTGTTTGTGGCCAGCAAGCATGTCTGGCACAATCAGGCAGGGCTCTGGAGTCCCAAGCTGGCAGGAAAGCAGAAGTAGTCTTGGCACATCAGTGGTCAGTCCCAAAGGGGTTTCTTTGATCCAACCCGTCACAGAGCCTATACATTAATTTCACTATGAAATGGACTGAACTTTAAGTGCTTAAAGTGGTCTTGAGCCAGCTCAGAAATTAGAATAGATATTTCATGTAAGTGTGGTTGTGATAGTCTGCAGTGGCATGCCAAGAAAAAGAGCTCTATCATGCACACAACAGTTACAGTACAGCAATGGCAGTAGAATATTCCTGCTGCTGCCACATAATATTCCTGAATACTGCCTGAACCTTGGAGGAACCAATTACAGAATGAAAGGGAAGTTGAGTCTCTAATAAGTTCAGTCCTTCGCCTCTCTGCTGGGACTGCCAATTGTGGTGATGGTTCTAATGACCTCTTCTTCTGCCACCTGCTGCACCATTGATACTGATGTGAATACAGGCATTAATCAGGGAAAATGCATCATCTCTTTAGAGAGGAGCTCTTTAAAATATGGCTGAACAACACACATGTTGACAGACCTTTATCTGTAGCACTGATAGTTGCAATACTATAATAACTCAGGGACATTTGTTCTTAAAATAGGGCTTCATTTTTCTTATGAATCTCCCTGGTGCTCAGTTTTTCAAAGTGGAGCAGAAAATTTCTATCAGTGTGTTCAAATATGTCAGCCCAGATGAAGACAGCAGTAGCAATACAATTAGACTTCAGAGTATGCTGGAGTATAATTCTGCTCTCGCACTAGAGAGAACTAAATAATCCAACATGTGTAAACATGACATTCTGTACAGAGCTCTTCCTTATACTTTGTAGATATAAGGAAGAGCTCCCAGTAAAGAAATGTAAACAAACATCTCAAAGATGGTAAAGAATGATAATTGACTGTGAGAACAACCCTTTTATGATGATATCATAGGCATCTGATGCCAACGCTGGAAAGACCAGAAGCAGAGCAGAGGACTGTATTACTAGCAGAGTTATCTATCTATCATATCCTACTACACGGTTTGTAAGACAAAGCAATGTAACAGAGTCAGGGGGCTATAAGCAATACTTAGGCAAAGAAATAAAGATGAAAGTGGTAGAGGCAGCAGCTGGGCACATAAACAAAGAGTTCAAGATATTATGGGAAGAGCAGTGGATGGGCATATGTCAGTTCAAGGTGAAGATGTTTTAACATTAAAAATGAAATGGACAGATACTGTACACAGAGCGTGCATTGCATCAATGTAAACAATTTTGGAAGAAATGGTCCTGTTTTGACACACAGAGCCTGTCAACCAAAAGCCACTAGTTTCACCAAACTCAGATAACCTATTCTGTACCTTATTTACAACTATGTTTTAGTCCTTAATTTTAAACTGGACACTGAATGGCTCTGTTCTGATAGGTCTGAACCATAAAGCATTTAAGCAAAGGCTTACTCACAGGCTTAAACTTAAGAAAACTGCAAACGCTATGCTGAGGGGCTTATGGTAAATACTGATGACTCAGATTCCTGAAACACGAGACAGAGTGCTTAAGAACTGCTCCTCACCTAGAATAGATGGGTGAATACAATCAATGCAACCAGAAACAGTTTGCTACATGGGCTTTCATTAATATGCTGCATTTAATTCCTGGTTGGTATGAGTATCACTTCTCATCGCTATTATTGTAGAAAGGGAACTGTGGCACAGAAAGTTGCTTTCAGGTAGATGCGCTGTACAAAACCCAGCCAGCAATCCAAGATTTCTACTAAAACTGAGCTGATGGGTTGGCCCCTGAAGTCTCATGATCTCTTGTGTGGAAGATAAAAACAGAGGGAGCAAAATAAGTATAGGAAATGTCAGTGTTTCACAGTAATATAGACAGGGGGAAATCTTTGATAAGCTTCTGCTTCAAGACTGCAAAACTTATAAGTAGGGCTCCATGTCTGCCATGGAGGTCATGGAAGTCACAGATTCCAGGACTTTCTGTGACCTCCATGTCATCTGCTGTAGACAGTGTGACTGACTCCAGGGCTGCCCACATAGCTGACTCCGGGGCCAGCCACACCAGCCACTGCTAGAGTGGCCACGGGGCCAGCCACACTAACTGCTGCTCGGAGGGCCCTCAGCAGCTATCCCAGGGCAGCTGAAGCAGCCGCGGTCCATCGCCCCAGGCAGAGGCCCCAGGGTAGCCGGAGCAGTTGCAGTCCACTGGCCCCAGCAGCAGTCCTGGTGTGGCCGGCCCAAATCTGGGGCCCCTCTGGCAGCCAGCCAGAGCAGCTGTGATCCGCGGCTCCTGACTGTGGTGCCTCCGGCCCCAGGTGCCTCTGGCCCTGGGCATCCCCCTCCCTCAGCAGCAGTGTTCCCTTCTCCGCGGCCTCCGAGATTTAGTCACTGGTATTTTTAGTAAAAGTCATGGACAGGTCACAGGCCATGAATTTTTGCTTATTGCCCATGACATGTCCATGACTTTTACTAAAAATACCAGTGACTAAACTGAAGCCTTACTCATGACTCCTTTATTTATTGTGCATGTATAAATCACACAACAGATATACGTTGTGCCTGCAAATACTTTACAGACAAAATTTAAAAGGGCAACAGAAACATTTTCCTCAGGCAGTCTTTATAAAATAGTGCAGACATTCTCAACCGTTTTCTTTCTGGGGCCCCCCCAAACATGCTATAAAAACTTCAGGACCCACATGTACCACAACAACTGTTTTTCTGCATATAAAAGCCAGGGCTGGCATTAGGTGTCAGCAAACAGGACAATTGCCTGGGCCCCCACGCCTCAGGGAGCCCCCACAAAGCTACATTGCTCAGGCTTCAGCTTCAAACCCGGGTGACGGCTCAGGGTCCCAGGCTTCACACCTTTGGACTGGTAATTCAGTTTTCTGCCTTGGGCCCCAGCAAGTCTAATGCTGGCCATACTTGGTGGACCCCATGAAGCCTGCTTGCGGCCCCTCAGGGGGCCTTGGACCCCAGGTTGAGAACCAGTGAA
This sequence comes from Caretta caretta, assembly GCF_965140235.1. Taxonomy (NCBI): domain Eukaryota; kingdom Metazoa; phylum Chordata; order Testudines; family Cheloniidae; genus Caretta; species Caretta caretta. Next base: position 68,199,622 of record NC_134214.1, on the reverse strand, counting down.
ATAGTGAATACACACAAATGGAGATTTCTTTGGCAACTGTAAGTGTATCAAGGGAAAATATTTCTTCTCTATTGATCATGTTCAACTAAAAAGATGAGATTTTCTGTCACAAATTGAATTTGGGAGGCTAGAGTGATTTTTACTAAATCCAGTCCTGTGTAATTGATGGTTCATTTGCCACAGTGTTTCCTTCACTTGTGGGTTAGGCTTGAGGTGGGTTGGATATTTTGTGTTTTTAATTTCAAAAATCAGCATTTCCTTCCGAATTGTAATGCACACACAAGTATCAGGTTAATGCTGTTTATGTGTTGGGCACCAGAAATCTACTCCCCACTAATGGCCTGTGCAGCAGAATGACTGAGTGATGCTCAGGTTCTCAGATTACAATATGGTGGCCAAAATACAGCATATTACACCAACTTTTTTGGGGAGAGCAGGGAGGACAAGAAATGGAGGGATCTTCCCGTTTATTTCTTCCTCTAACCTCAAGATACCTGCATCATGATCAACTATTCTCCAGCTAAGGGTACATCTATAATAGCATTTCTGATAGGATCATACTTGGGCAGCTAGCGCCTCTTACTGCTCATACTGCCGTGGGTAACACTGTATTTTTAGCATGCTACCTCCATCGGAGCTGGTGTGGATATGTCTCCTTGAACTGAGAATCTCACCCCTAGCTTGAAGTATTTCTTTACAAGGCACTTGGGTACAGAGTATTCTAATTGTGCAAATCAATGTTGCTCTTAAGGGAGCTAGACTCTCCTTAATAGCACCAAGATGGGGGCATTGAATAGTATGTGAATAGTTTCTTCCTTCAAGTACTAAACACATTGTGCTTAGAACCATCTCAGAACAGCAAGTGTAAACCTGTTCCATTGTGTTTCTCCTGAAGAACTACTCTAACACACTGGTTCCCAACCTTTCCAAATTACTGTACCCCTTTAGGAGTCTGATTTCATAGAATCATAGAAGATTAAGGTTGGAGGAGACCTCAGGAGGTCTAATCCAACCCCCAGCTCACTCAAAGCAGGACCAACCCCAAAAATCATCCCAGCCAAGGCTGTGTCAAGCTGGGCCTTAAAAACCTCTAAAGATGGAGATTCCACCACCTCCCTAGGTAACCCATTCCAGTACTTCACCACCCTCCTAGTGAAATAGTGTTTCCTAATATCCAACCTACACCTCCTCCACTGTAACTTGAGACCATTGCTTCTTGTTCTGTCATCTGCCACCACTGAGAACAGCCTAGCTCCATCCCCTTTGTAACTCCACTTCAGGTAGTTGAAGGCTGCTATCAAATCCCCCCTCTTCTCTTCTGCAGACTAAATAAGCCCAGTTCCCTCAGCCTCTCCCCATAAGTCTGTGCCTCAGTCTCCTAATCATTTTCGTTGCCCTCCACTGGACTTTCTCCAATTTGCACATATCCTTTCTGCAGTGGGGTGCCCAAAACTGGATGCAATACTACAAATGTGGCCTCACCAGAATAGAGGGGAATAATCACTTCCCTCAATCTGCTGGCAACACTCCTACTAATGCAGCCCTATATGTGGTTAGCCTTCTTGGCAACAAGGGCACACTGCTGACTCATATCCAGCTTCTCGTCCACTGTAATCCCCAGGTATTTTTCTGTAGAACTGCCACTTAGCTAGTCAGTCCCCAGCCTGTAGCAGGGCATGGGATTTTTCCATCCTAAGTGAAAAACTCTGCACTTGTCCTTGTTGAACCTCATCAGATTTCTTTTGGCCCAATCCTCCAATTTTTCTAGGTTACTCTGTACCCTATCCCTACCCTCCAACATATCTGCCTCTCTCCCAGCTTATGTCATCCATGAACTTGCTGAGGGTTCAATCCATCACCTTATCCAGATCATTAATGAAATTGTCGAACAAAACCGGCCCCAGGATCAACCCTTAGGACACTCCGCTTGATACCGGCTGCCAACTAGACATTGAGCCGTTGATCCCTACCCATTGAGCCTGATGATCTAGCCAGCTTTCTATCCACCAAAAAGTCCATTCATCCAATCTATACATCTTTAACTTGCTGGCAAGAATACTGTGGGAGACCGTATCAAAAGCTTTGCTAAAGTCAAGATATATCACGTCCAAAGCTTTCCCCATATCCACAGAGCCAATTATCTCATCATAGAAGGCAATCAGGTTGGTCAGGCATGACTTGCCCTTGGTAAATCCATGCTGACTGTTCCTGATCACCTTCCTCTTCTCCAAGTGCTTCAAAGTAGATTCCTTGAGGACCTGCTCCATGATTTTTCCAGGAACAGAGGTGAGGCTGACCAGTCTGCAGTCCGCCGGATTCTCCTTTCTCTTTTTAAAGATGGGCACTATATTTGCATTTTTCCAATCATCTGGGACCTCCCCCGATCACCTCGAGTTTTCAGAGATAATGGCCAATGACTCTGAAATCACATCAGCCAACTCCCTCAGCACCCTCAGATGGATTGCATCCATTCCCATGGACTTATGCATGTCCAGCTTTTCTAAATAATCAGCCTGTTCTTTCACCACTGAGGGCTGCTTACCTCCTTCCCATACTGTGCTGTCCTTGTCTGTGAAGGACGAGGCAAAAAAAGCATTGAGTACTTCAGCTTTTTCCACATCATCTGTCAAAAGGTTGCCTCCCCCATTCAGTAAGGGTCTCACACTTTCCCTGACCTTCTTCTTGTTGCTAACACACCTGTAGAAACCCTTCTTGTTACCCTTCATGTCCCTTGCTAGCTGCAACTCCAGTTATGCTTTGGCCTTCCTGATTACCCCCCTGCATAATCTAGCAATTTTTTATACTTCTCCTTAGTCTTCTGTCCAAGTTTCCACTTCTTGTAAGCTTCCTTTTTGTGTTTAAGTTCACCAAAGATTTCACTATTAAGCCAAGTTGGTTGCCTGCCATATTTGCTATTCTTTCTGCATATTGGGATGGTTTGTTCCTGTGCCCTCAGTTAGGCTTCTGTAAAACACAGCCAGATCTCCTAGACTCCTTTCCCCCTCATATTAGCCTCCCTAGGTATCCTGCCCATCAGTTTCCTGAAGGATTTAAAGTCTACTTTTCTGAAGTCCAGGGTCCGTATTCTGCTGCTCTCCTTTCTTCCATTTGTCAGGATCCTGAACTTGACCATCTCATGGTCACGGATGCCCAGGTTGCTACCTACTTCTACTTCCCTTACCAATTCTTCCCTGTTTTTGAGCAGCAGGTCAAGAGGAGCATGTCCCCTAGTTGGTTCTTCCAGCACTTGCACCAGAAAAAGTTGTCCCCAACACTCTCCAAAGTCTTCCTGTATTGTCTGTGCACTACTGTATTGCACTCCCAGCAGATGTCAGGGTGATTGAAGTCCCCCATGAGAACCAGGGCCTATGATCTGGAAACTTCTGCTACTTGGCTGAAGAAAACCCCATCTACCTTATCCTCCTGGTCTGGTGGTCTATAGCAGATAGCGACCACAACTTGTTGCTCTTGCCTCTAAACTTAACCCAAAGACTCAACAGGCTTTTCTCCAGTTTCATACTGGAGCTCTGAGCAATGATACTGCTCTCTTACATACAGTGCAACTCCTCCACCTTTTCTTCCTGGCCTCTCTTTCCTGAACAGTTTATACCCATCCGTGACTGTGTTCCAGTCATGTGAGTTACCCCACTAAGTGTCTCTTATTCCAATCACATCATAGTTCCTTGACTGTACCAGGACTTCCAATTCTTCCTGCTTGTTTTCCAGGCTTCTTGAGTTTGTGTACAGACACCTAAGATAACTAGCCAATTGCCCTACTCTCTCAGTATGAATCAGGAGGCCTCCTCTCGTCTTACATACCCCCATGTTTCACCTCACTTAAAAAAATATGTGCTTACAAAATCAGGCATAAAATACTCACGTGTCACAGCCAGGGCCAGCTCCAGGCACCAGCTTTCCAAGCAGGTGCTTGGGGCAGCAACGAGAATGGGGTGGCAGCCCGTGTCCCGCAGTGGCAATTGGGCAGCAGCTCAGCCGTTGTTGCGGTGGCGGCAATTGGGTGGCGCCTGCTTGGGGCGGCAAAATAGGTAGAGCCGCCCCTGGTCACAGCACACTATTACTGAAAAATTGCTTACTGTCTCATTTTGACCATATAATTATAAATCAATTGAAATATGAATATTGTATTTACATTTCAGTGTATTGTATATAAAGCAGTATAAACAAGTGATTGTATGAAATTTTAGTTTGTACTGACTTTGCAAGTGCTTTTTATGTAGCCTGTTGTAAAGTTAGGAAAATATCTAGATGAGCTGATGTACCCCCCTGGAAGACCTCTGCATAACCCCAGGGGTAGGCGTACCCCTGGTTGATAACCATTGCTCTTAACTACCATTATCTTTCACAGACTAACATTCAGGAAGAAAGCTGTCTTTACTGGAGCAACTACTTTATTTTATTGAAGGGTAAGTTTTGTTAAAAAAAAAAAACACTAAATTGATCACAGTGCCCAGCTGTGTTCAACAAAAACCTAACCAACAAAAGAAGTTATCAATTTACTTTACAATATCACCATGGGCACAATTCTTCAACAATGTGATCTTCTAAAATCTCTGTTGGAAGAAGAATCAAATTCGGTGACTAAACACTTTGCTGACGCCAATCACTGAACACTCACTTGCAAGGTGAGAAGGATGATCAGATATACCCCAAGCTTATAAATAATGGGAAGGATAAAAACCTCAAAACTTAATCTAAAGAGAAGGTTTTATGGTGGTAGGAATGTTAAGAGAAAGCAAAACTCTTGAAAAAACTGATAAGAGATGCTTGCGTGAAGATTTTAATCAGAAATGGTCACCTGATCATCTTGAAATCTTTTTGATTTCCCTCTTTTTATTCATTAGAGTCTGTCATCCTATCAGCAGAGATGATTGACTGGTAAGGTTTAGGCTAACACTATAAGCAAGGAGCTGAAGTCAGTCAAAGGAAATAGTTAATGAACAATCCAGTGGCTGATGTATGTTCCCACAAAGGAGGACAGTTTTCAAGTAATGAACACATTAAAAAAAATAAGTATTTATTGATACTGCATCACCTGGAAAAGTACTAATTAAAATAAATTCTTTCCTTGCCATCTATAGTGACCACAGCTGTATTAGCTGAGTAGACCTTAGTGATGGAGAATATGATTTGATGAAAATGCCAGAGTGACTACACATTAATTGCTGATAATACAGCAGCAGTAACACATGCAGAAAGGATTACTGCAAATGAACGTTATTGCTACAGCCATCATTTCCTATTACAGAAATAACAAGCAGGAAAATGGGTTATTGTTAGGTTTAGCAAATTTGCCTCAGATGAAGTATGTCACCATTCTAGCCACTTTGAAAAATATGAGATTGAGAAAGTGGATGTTTTAAAAATATTTTGAGAGAGAACACAGAAGGACAGATCCTTGCACCCCATTCCAGCTCTTCAAGCAGCACAAGGTAGCCAGAAAGATGCCAAAGAGGGACCATAGAGTTAGGAGGGTCCCAGCGCTTGGGTTGCAGCCCGGGCCCAAACATCTATACTTAAGTTAAATAGCCCCTTAGTCCAAGCTCAAGTCTGCTGGCACAGGCCAGGCATGGGTTTTTAATTGCAGTGTAGACATACCCTTAGGTCCACACCCAAGCCTTTGAATCAGGTTGTGCTTGTCTTCTGGTATTTCAGAGGGCAACTTCCACTCACTGTAGCCTGACTGGTTTCTCCACTACAGCCTGCCAGGCTTCTACTCCCTTTGCTTTCCCCTCAATCCCTAGAGCGGGGAATGGCCTTACTAATTATCCCCCAGCTGCAGACTCCAGACTGTCCATTAAAGGAATAGCACTGTTTTCCCCATGCACTCTTTCACAAGCACCTTTATTTGAAGTCTCAGCAAAGATATCAAGGACTAGAAGAGCATGGAGCCTGATATACCTTAACACAAAAGGTAAAGGTCCCACTGCACATGAGTGTTGATACAGGTTGTGGAAATTGCACTGTTACAGATCATGTGGTAATTGTTCTTCAACTCTATGTCAGTAGAAGATTTGCGTCTTCAAGGCTGTTATTACAGCAGCCTCTAAGTAGTAAATTTGTGTATTAATTATACGAATGAGTTAAATTAAATCAGGGAATTAAAACTATGTGGATTATTGCTGGAGTCAGCAGCTATCTATTAGCCCTACAATTAATCTTGTGACAATTTAAGCTATATATTATCAAAGCAATAAATCTAATACTGGACCACACTTAAACACAATGTCCTATTTAAAAAAATTATAAATGAGATCATTGATAAATGTGAAGCCAGAAACAAATGTAACAAAATTCCATTGTTGGTCAAATTAGTCTCTTTTTATTAAAATGACACTTCTTAAGTATCAATTTACTGCTAATATTACCATTTAAATTATTCTGTAAAATAATAATATAATTAAATGAAGTATCTGTATTACATTCTGACCAAACTAATTGAATGGAGTATATAGAGTTATTTAGAGGTTTTCTTTTTTTATTATTAGAACATGTGAAATGATGGGGGGAAAAATTAAATGTTGGATAACTACAGAAGTAATTTAACGTCCTGGTCAATGCATTAATCCTATTTAGCGTCATATATTAAGTGTGTTACACAAAAATAAAATTTTGTGAAGGTAATTGACTTCTTAGAGGTTATTGTATTATTCACTATGTTTTCAAAGAAACTACAAAACACTAAAACATCCTTTACCTCATACTAGAAGTATAGTATTATTGAAGCATCTCAAGGTGGAATAACTTACGTTAATTAACCCTCTAAATCGATGGGACAAATATTACACTCATTTCACTAAGGGATAAAATAACACAAGCAATTAATAGATTAAAGTATGTGCGCAGCCCAAGGAAGCACAAAGTTAGTGGTACATACAGAATAACCAGAATTTTGATTCTGAATTCCTTACTGTAACTTCCTGAAAAGCAATAGGGTTTCTTAAAACACACTACTAGAATTCTGTCTTTGCATATAGTTTTCTTTTCTCCATCTACAAAAAGCTACTGTGGCTGCCATTAAAAATAATTTAACAAATTACAAATACTTCAGTATTATTCTATACTTACAAATGTGATCTATTAGTTGGTAAATAGTGACTTTAAATGGCAACAATTGCAAAAGTGTGCTATTTGGGCTGTATAGTCATTCCGATCTAGGATTGTGTCATCTTCTGGGTCACACCTAGGCCATTTTTCCAGCCTATAACTTTCTACAGAGCACTTCATCAGATGTGCACGGTATGCATCTGATGTTTCCACGGTATGCATCCGATGAAGTGAGCTGTAGCTCACGAAAGCTCATGCTCAAATAAATTGGTTAGTCTCTAAGGTGCCACAAGTCCTCCTTTTCTTTCTACAGAGCAAAACTCTGTAATAAGGAGGTACAAGTGGTTTGCAATTTGTACATTGCAGTTTGACAAATGTTTATCCTAGGGAGCTCCTTTTCACCCAATTACATAAGAAAGTACAAATTCACAAATGTGATTTACATGAGTAGCATAGTCTTTGCTTCTATAGAAATCTTTTTGAAATCCAAGTGCCCAAAGCATTTCTTTACAAGTCAGTTAATAAAGAGTACGCTAATTGTGCAAGTGAATGTTGCAGTCACATGCACTGAGCAGGAACTCAAGCATTGCCAGGAACGTTAGAACATGTGTTTAACGAGAGGTGGATTGTTGGGCAGAATGCACAGGTTAAAGCCCTCTCTTTTCAAAAGGTACCATAATCTTATTGAAGTTGAGTGGCTTTCTCCCTTTATTCTCCATTCATTCTTTGGAAGAGGAAATTGTATAAGGCTTTGAATGTTTCATGCTTTCAATGGCAAGGAATTAAGAAAGGCAAGAGGTGGGTGGAAGAGATATGAGTGAGGGAGAATGTCACTTTGATTGATGCTGCATTGTATATGCAGACAAAACAGTAGCACATAAGGAAATCAGTACGGTGGAGGCAAAAGCAGTGATGTGACAACTAGTAATTAGACACAATCTTTGTATTCATGTAAGGCCTGAATCAGCATTTCTTGCATATACTCAAGGTACTAACCGACTTTGACCATGTAAATATGAAAGACTGGACCAATAATGTTACGGGGTTTATGATTATTTGTGTAGAGCATAAGTGGGTTCAGAATTCAGTACACCAACTGATGGCAACTCGGGTCAAATTAACTATTTGCCACTATTTCCCTTAAAGTTTTCAGGAAGATAATATCTAATCTGTTTTTGGGAGAAAAATTCCTTGCTTACTATATTTTGCATGCTCATTAGAGAATGAACTCTGCTGAGACACATGATGTTACTCAGGCTTTATAATACCAATTATACCAACGTCCAAAAAGACCCAGTATGACTTTGAATCGGATGCTAAGAATGACTAAGTATAACTACTGTGACAGGCTAAGCTAGCTACACAAATACAATAATAAAGGGATATGATATATTAAATTATATAATATTAAAAAGGAAGACATTCAAAACAAATAAAAGGAAATAGTTTTAATCAATGTGTAATTAGGCTGTGGAACTCATTGTCACAGAAAGTCACCGAAGTCAAGAACTGAGCAAGATTCAAAAAGTAATTGAATATTTATATGTATATCAAGAATATCAAAAGTTCAGGTCTTAACCCAACCTCTATAAAAGACCAAGGTGAGTCCTATTTGGGGGGACAAATTGCCCTTCATCTGCCTACTGTGCAGTTTTTACACCATCCTCTGCAGAATCTGGTTCTAGCCATTGTTGGAGACAGGTTATTAGATTAGATGAATCACTGTTCTGATCCAGCATGGCAATTCTTATGTTCCTATAATATGTGGAGATGCTGCTATGGTATGTGCATAGCAGCATGAGGAATTGCTCATTACACAGTACCATAACATCATTCTTACTCTCAACACTGCTTTTATTCTAAGGTCTCCTGAATTTTGATAGGGTATTTTTCCCCATAAAGATTTTAAGAAGATAATTTTCATTGGTGCTTCCAGTTAGTCAGCACCATATTTTAGGAATCTTAAGTCAAATTCTCAAGGTCACAAGCTTTCTGAGTTTTAGAACTGTGTAGTCGTTCATAAACTTTAACTGGATTAAACCCCTTTTTTATTTATACCTATATAAAAATCGGCTAGATGACCAATTAACATTGAATATAAGATGCTGATTACCTGCTCTTGAATAGCAGGTTAGCAGGCTGGCAAACCCTCTAGAGAAGAATTAAAATTCTATGTAAAAATATTAGAAGGGCAGTAATGGGCCACAGTTCTATAAGTAACTAACCTAAATGTCTGATTGGCCTGAATATAGTGCTCATTAACCACCACCGGCAATTTATTGCTGATCATAATATTTTTAATGATTTCATAAAGGAATGAAACAGTAGACTGGCCAACTATAACTTTAACAAATGTAATATTATCCATTTGGATACTAGCAGTAAATCTGGGCTTGGATCTCTCTCTCTCTCTCTTCACATATACCCCCTCACCTCCCTTTGGAAAAAAGGCAGACACAAGACTGGGTCCTGTATAACAGAACAACATTTCTCTACCCTTCCCATGTCAAACACTATATACCACCACAGCAGTTCCTAGATTCTGCATCGATTTATTGCACAGCTAGGAAAATAGAATTTATAAGAAATATCAGAGAGGAGCATAAAAGTACCACAAGAAAGGATGAGTTGGTGGCATCTACTAGTAAGAGGAGGGGACAGAGTGGCTTTCTCTGGTTCTATTTCCTCCCCTGAAAGTAACTTGCCATGTAATCTTGGACAAGCCACAGGATGTGTCTGTTTCATTTGCCTCAGAAGAGTGATTTGAGGATTAATTTACAATTGTAAAAAAAGAGATCCTTGAATGAAAGCTGCCATGTTAGAAGTTCAACATAAACCAGAAGTTATATTATAAGTTTAAGAAGTTTGCTGCAATAGCTCCAATTACTTACCTAGATTATTAATTGGATTAAATATTGCTATTTTTTTCATCCAACAAGTTGTGGGAATAGAGTACAAACTTAATTTTTTTCAATTAACTCTCCACCCAAAAGGATGTACCTAAAATAGTAGCTTATTCAAAGCAAATAATTTAATCTTTCTGCTGTATTAGCTTAGTTTTATATTATCTAAATTCAATAGCAGAAAAATAACTACAATTAAATACTAAACATTTATTTCCATCCATGGCAGTTTTATAAGACAATGGCCCAATCCTGTGAGGTCTTCAAGAACACAATGGTAGTTGAGGATACTCATAATTTGACAGGATGCACTTCCCTGCTTCAGGTCTTGAAGTGTGATTGCTAATAAGTGATACATTTACAGTGGTTCCTTATCAGTCATCTCTATAGACACCTGAAGCTCATGATGAATGAGGCAATTAATTGCTGGAGAGAAACACAATAGTTATGCACGGCAGGGAAGCTTATTTGAATTTTGAAACATTATTTCCAATTAAACAAAAGAAGAGTGTGTGGTGGTCTCCTCCTTTTTAAGCCTTTTTCTTAGACAGCATGACTCCCTTTAAGATACCGCATAAATGAGTAGAGTTCTCAGGTTGCGTGTCTCAGAGAGACACTGCATACTACACACTGTGAAACAACATACTGGGAGGAAAGAAAAAAATAGACTCATTCTGCAGAAGCTGTAATGAGACATGTCAGGTGTGTAGCTTACTGGAAGTGAAGTTCAACTCATTTATTATAACTTATCGTCTTTGGGCCTCTGATTTTCAGCAGCATCTGTGGAATCTCAGTGTAATTTTATTGATAAAACCTAAGTCATTCAGATGGCATTCAAAATGTAAAACTGAAAGCCCCTTGTTATCTTCCATGAGACCTACCCTATTCTACAGCTCATCTCAACAGGCAGTATTAAAGCCTACTAGTTCACTAATTGCAAAATGGGGCAACCTGGCATTGTATAGGCTGGTATTCTGACATCCTGTGCAGGCAAGCATGACCACAAACCTGCTTGGTTAAAGGAAGCAACAGGATCTCTAGAAGAGGGCATGTGGGGGCAGAACGTTGTTATTAAATCCTGAGTACAGCAGCAGTAAAACTAAGCAGTAAGCTTTTAAGGCTGCTTCGTCCAAACAAATAAACCTCCCTGACATCTGCAAGTGAATGGTAAACAAACACCCAACTTTTTTTTTTTTTTAAAATGTTGTTTCCTTACTGTACACACCTCAGTGTTTATTACTTCACTCATCTTCTGAATTAAGTGAACTCCACATCTTAAATGCCATCATAACCACACACACAACTGGTCACGGACAGATTCTTAACTTAATTTCCCTGATGTAACGCCCCTTTCTAGAGGATGGAATATTGCATACACTTAGGATGATTAAAATTTACGCTGCTGGCATTAGGAAGTTAACCTTGACCAACCATGGTGCTGAAGTACAGGGAAAACCTGCAGTGCCTCCGATACCACTGTGAATGACTTTTTTTTAAACGGCAGTGTGTGTACCTACGCTAACCAACACAGAAGTGTTATTAAACTCATCCTCCCACTTTCTTGTTCTTCTGTTGCTTTTGTTAATTTTCCTTGACTGCATTAATAGAAATAACTACTGTATATATACACAAGAGCCCTATTTCCTACCTTCTTTATAATGACATATTGTACAGGACCTTTAATTACTGAGAGATCCTATAAAAGCCTTCTGTTTCTTTCCAATTTATAATTCTGGCCTTGGGAAAGCTAAAGGCTAACAACAAATGACATGACTGGAAGCAGTTTAGCAGTTCTGTGTGGGAATACTGGCAACCTGAGCCAAGTCGCTTCAGCTTAGCTGTAGTTACTTTCAAACAGCGTACTAATATCAATAATCCAGAAACTGAGTTCAGTAATTTTTCCTAATGAAGGACAGGATATATGCACTGATTTTTATCACTAAGTCAGCTGCAGGATAGAATTTACTGCAGATTACACCTTCATGTGATATGCTCATCATAGGAGGAAAATGGGTTCATAAAGATGAACGGTGAGCAATTTCCTACCTGATGTTTCTTGTTGTGAAGCCAATTTGATTCTAGTTAGTGCAAGCTCTCCCATGTACACAAGGGAGCATAGTCACACTATAGCTGCAATCACTGGCTCAGAGCATACAGAATGGCATTACATTGCTAAGTTAACCTCAAGGAGCTCTATGGTAATTCACGGAGAACTATACTTGAAACAAAGTGAGTGAGAGCAGGGTGGAATGAAGAACCTTCACACAGAAAAGTATTCATTGCCCTGTCCATAGTACTTGATAATTCTGTCACACAGCACTTGTTCTTCTACCCTGCACTATTGAAGATAGTGAAACCATTGTATGGGCTATGCATGGAAAGGTTAGTTTCTATTCACATTAAGGTTTTTCTATAGAATCCAAGGCCTAGAAAGTTTTTGAAACAGCATCTTTCAGAATCTGTTAGAAATAATGTTGTGCCTTCATGGTATTTTAAGCCATATAGAGTTGTTAAAGTGGTGATTGATGTTACATTGGTTAAGGGTCTGGTCATCTGATATTCTGTTGGGTGCACGTGAAATTGAGTCAAGGTCTTAACTCAGTTATTTTTCCACACCTGCTTCCAGACGGACATTACTGCTCCAAGCACAACAAAATGTATATGCCACACCTCTTGTCTGTCCATGAGGAGTGGAGTATGTCAGAGATGATGGGTATAACATTGTTCTGTTTTCTGATAGATATATTTCAATCAGTCATAATAAAGTAGAATGGAATCCAATCTGACCATCCAAAACCAAGCCTCCCTTTTAGTGAAGTTCTAATTCATGAAGCATCCTCTGGGCATCAGAGCAATTTGATTGTTGCAAATGTGTTGTTTGTCTGCACACACTTTATATAGAAATTTGAATTCAATTTTGAAATTCATTTCCACTTGTAAACAATTGCCTCTCCAAAATATGAATGCACAAAGGGCAATTTCTTCTAGTAAAAAAATATAGCAAAGCATCTTTTGAGCTACATAATGTGTCAGAATTTGTATTGGAGCTGTAAACCAGGAACTGTTTCCCTGTGGGAAATAAATCTATGGTTCCTACATGCATCCTGATTTTGCAAAAGATAGATAATTGTGCATCTTTAGAGTGAGTGTGATTTATGCAAATGTACAAGAGATTTACATCAAATCACCTGCCAATTAAATTGCCTTGTAATTAGGTGCTTTCAACTTCAGCAGTGATATGTCTTATCACTGTAATTCTCTCTAGCACATTTAATGATGAATCTTACCATATACGTCCTGTAAATTGGCATCTACAGTTCTACAAGACTAAATCTAAAGACTATATCTAAATTTGTCTGGATGTTCTATTTCTATGCAGGGATATTATATTAAAAACATCAAACACATGTCATAGCAAAATAAGTGGTTAGAAAGCCTAGTGACTTTATCCAGGCATATGTCCATAGTCATTCTGCAAGAGTTGTTTGTCACATATACCATGTGGCAAGATGGCTGATTTTAGTTTGGTGGGTCCTGCACTTTTCTTGGTGGGGAAGCTAAGAAGCCACCCTTTGCCCCTGCTCTTGGGTGCCGAGGGCCCCGCTACTAGCCCAGAAAGGTGGTAGAGGAGGGAAGCGGAGGAGGGGTTTGGGTTTGCTCTTTGCTCCGAGTCCCAGCCCCTCTCAACCCCTGTGGGTTTCTTTCCCTTATCCCCCTTAGGTGGAGTTACCCTCAGTCCTTAGATGCTGGAGGGAAGGGAGTCTCCCTGTCCTGCTGGGCAGGGTCTCCCTTACTCCAATTCTCAGGTCTTCCAAATCACTCAACACCCCTCCAAGCTCCAGTCCTTTCTCCTTCCTCCCCTATCTGCCTGGCACAGGGGTTTTTATTAGGTTCCTAACAGGGCCTTAATTGACTGCAGGTGCTAAAATTAACCTGCAGCCACCTTCCCTAGTCTACAGGGAACCAAGCCTTAATTAGTCTTGAGTTTATATATTTCCCCTCTAGCACTCTCCCACTGCTCCCTGGCCCTCCTGTATCACAACCAATAGAGGTATGAAACATATATGATGATAAAATATTATGTTAAAAGCCACATTTTTGAGGGGCATTGGGAGAGAAGATGCTGTGATCACAAAGCACTTAAGGATCTGTCTTCATTGCAGAGTTAGCCCAAGCTCTTATATGTGTGTTGTCCAGAGCCTCCCCTCCCCCTGGAACAGTTAAGAACTTTGTTTCCAGATCGTGTCAGTGAAATATTGTGGAAAGTGGGGTTAATTATTTATTTTATAAACTACAAGGGAAAGAATCATCAGCCCGAAGAGGCAGTCAACTTATTTCTTATCTTCTTTTCCTTCTATTGTCTTGTTAATAACTCATTTCCTCGTAATTTTGGACAATTGGTCACATTTTTTGAACCCAGATATTCTGATTTTTTTTTATTTTTCTATTTCAACATAACATTAATGGACTTTTGATGGCTCTTAGGGTGCCCTGGACAAATCATTGAAAATACTTTTCAAGTCAGACAAACAATAGGAGAAAACCAACAGCCTTCCCTCCCCCCCCCCCCCCCCAACAAAAGACACCAGAACACAACAGATATCAGACCACAAAAACTATTTCCACTTCAGCTCATACAAAATCCTAAGCCCCATCCAAATAAAAATTCCTAACCACATCTCCACACACCCAAAACCCTTTCCAAATCCCACAACCTTCCTCAGCTAGATGCTCTTTGCACATACTCTAAAAGTCAAACAAATGCTGACTATTTTGGACCAATTCAGTAGGAACTGAATTTTAAATTTGCGGAAAACAGCAGCTCCCTGTTTTCCACACCTACAGAATTGCACCCCAAGTGCTGCCTCCAAACCAAAATGCAGGACAGTTGCTAGGAAAAAGGCAGCCTTTCAGGTGTGAGCTGTAGGCTTTAGGCTTTCGTAAGTCAGAAACACCCTTACATTCTACCCAGAATCAAACAGGTAGCCAGTGCAGCTTCCAGATATTACGTGCTCCCAGTGAGATACACAGCTTGACAAGCAAGTCACCACCTTCTCAACTAGTTTCCATATGAGTTGACTTGGGGTGTCCCCCACCTTACAGAGTAAATTATAATAGTTGAATCTTGAAGTAAGAAAGGCACAGTGAGTGCCACCTCTGAGAGAAAATGTTGCAAACTCACGAAGAGAAGCTAATGGGGAGAAAAAAGACTTCCTGGCCACTGTGGCTCTATACATTAGAGAACAGTTGCAACCTTGTAGAAGCCTGTACAAAAGAGCTCTCGGGGCAGACAACTAATTACCTTTGTGGGATCACACCAATGGAGGGAAAAACACACACACACAAAATCACTACACCACTGCGAGGTAGTTCTGTCTACTCTCACTTGGTTCTGCCGGCAATTCAATATCATCTCATAATGAATGGGATCAAGAACAGATGAGAGACCTAACATCAGCCTGCACATTTGACTTTTAATCCATTGCCAAGTCATACGAAGGTCCATATAATCACTGATAAGCATCAATGAGATCTGAGGTAGACAGACACTCAAAGTTGTCTTGCTAACAACTTTGCTTGATCTTAACCAAAAATTCTGATTTTTAAAAGTTCTATAACTGGGCCTGATTGTGAGCATTAAGTGATGGTTTATTGAGCTAAGGTTGTATATGCACTTCCTTAGCTGCTTTCAGCAAGCTGCCCTAAAAAATCATGGTGACCGCCGCCAATAGCTGAACAATAATGTTATCAAAAATACATTTGTTAACCCTTTTTGCGAAAAAAAAAAACCCTTCATAAGTGGCACACTCTGTTTAAAGAAATTGAAGGGGGCCAATGACCTTTTCGCTGGGTATCCAGTAAATAAGAGGGTATCATGTTGCTCTTTGTCTGAACCTTAGATAGTTGAACACATGCTTTAATAAGTCACAATTAAAAAAAAAATCAAATCTCACTACTGGGAAGCAAAATTGCAAGAAGGCTCCAGCATAGATGAACTGTGAAAATATCAGCAGGTCAAGGAACAGGCCTCAATATAATACCCTGGGTCAACAATGCAAACGTAGGTGTTATTTTAAAATACTGATTACCAATACTGTCGCCAGTGAAACATATTGCAGGCAATGATTAATAAAACTGCAAGAATTTCAATAATACTTACAACAGGTTTCCTGATGACCCACACTTCATGGACTCCAATAAAACATTAATCATTCTCATTGACTTGGCATAATGATGACATTGCAAGGTGATATTAGTGCACCAATACAGGTACCTTATGAATGTCCTGTAATTAACCAGTTTTTCCCCTCATTTGGGACTCTGTACAGTTGTGGAAATGTCCATTTCTCCCACAAAGTTAAATCCTTTGTCATATCTGTGGAGACATAAGAGATAATTACAGAAACTGGTAGATATAATTAATAACTTCTGTAGAAAAGCTAATTGTCAATAAGGACAACTCCAACATGAACCTTAGCTCAAGGCTTTATTATTGCATGAGCACCTTCTAGAATTGAGGAAATTGGTAACTATGGTAACTGAGTTCATGAAGCTATCTTCTTCAATGTACAAATATTTCAAAGAGCTCCACAGTGGAACACCTTGTATTTTCATATTTTCATAGATGTATAGAGTTTAAAGTCAGAAAGGACATTAGGTCATCTAATCTGACCTCCTGTATATCACAGGCCATTACATTTCACCCATCTACCCCTGGATTAAGCCCAGTAATTTGTGGTTGACTAAAGCATCTTCTAAAAGCCTAAACATCTAGACATGGAGAATCCACCACTTTCAGTGCTAGTCTGTTCCAACTGTTAATCACCCTAACTCTTAAAATGTTTTGCCTCATTTCTAATTTGAATTTATCAAGCTTCAGTTTCCAGCCACTAGTTCTTGTTATGCCTTTCTCCTCTAGATTAAAGAGTCCTTTAATACCAGGTTTTTTTTCCCATGAAGGCACTTATACACTGTAAACTTTTTGAAAAGCTAAACAGGTTAAGATCTTTAAATCGGTGACTGTAAGGCATTTTTCCCAAGCCCACAAGTCATTTTTGTGGCTCTTTTCTGAACCCTCTCAAATTTTCAATGTTCTTTTAAAAATGCAGACACCACAACTGTATATAGGATTCCAGTGTCAGTCTAACCAATACCATATTCAAAGGTAAAATCACCTCACTACTCCCCTGTGTATACATCAAGGATCACATCAACCCTTCTTCCCACACCAGTGCACTGGAAGCTCATGCTGAGCTGCTTATCCACTATGAATCCTAAGTGCTTTTCAGAGTCATTACTTTCCAGGATTCAATGCCCCATTCTGTACATATGGCCTGCATTCCTTTTTCCTGGATGTATAACTTTACATTTGACTATGTTAAAACACTTTTTGTTTAAAATGGGCCCAGCAAATCAGATCATGCTATGACTACTTTGTGATCACCACTAGTCACCGTTTTGCCAATCTTTGCTTCATCTACAAAATTTACAGCAGTGATTTTATATTTACTTCCAGATCATTGATAAAAATGTTGAATAGCATCAGGTCCAGTACTGATCCCTGTGGAATCCCATTAGAAACACCCCCATTTCATTTTGATGATTTCCATATTGATAAATACACTGGCACCTGTCGTTTAGCCAGTTCGTAATCCTTTTAAAGAGAACTTTATTGAGATTGAATAGTGTTTTTTAAAAAATCAGAATGTTGTGTGGTGCTAAGTCAAATACTTTATAGAAGTCTAAATATATAACATCCAAGCAGTTACCATTATCATCCAACTTGAAATCTCAAAGTATGAAATCAGATTTATTAGACAAGACCTAAGAACATAAGAACAGCCATACTGGGTCAGACTAAAGGTCCGTCTAGCCCAGTATCCTGTCTTATGACAGTGGCCAATGCCAGGTGCCCCAGAGGGAATGAACAGAACAGGTAATCATCAAGTGATCCATCCCCTGTTGGTCATTCCCAGCTTCTGGCAAACAGAAGCTAGGGACACCATTCCTGCCCATCCTGGCTAATAGCCATTGATGGACCTATTCTACATGAATTTATCTAGTGCTATTTTACATAAACCCATACTCACTGGCACTACTTATATTCCTATCCTTTAATCCTTCATTAATCAGCTTACCCAGGATTGCTGTCAGACTAACTGGCCTATAGTTACCGGCGTCATCCTACCCTTTTCCGTCATCCTACCCTTTTCTTTCACCACAGAAAATAAAAAGCCAATAAAAAGAGAACACAACAGTAAGACGTCGCCTACTAATTTATCTAAAAGTGAAAGAGAATTTAGTCCTTTCATTGGTTAGGGTATCACCCCTGGTTTGGGCTTGATCATTTCACCATAATGAAGGCCGTTTAATTTCCCCCTTCACCTCCCAAACCTCCATCTTCTCTGTGTTCAGACTTCTTCTTCTGGATTGCTACAGAAGCTCTCTCTGACTCAAGAAGGTGTCTTCCAAAACCACATCAACTAGATACAAAACAAACCCCGCTGAATTCAGTGAATGTTTCCCTTAGGAGGTGGTTTCAGATGCCCGACAGGAGAACCATGAGAAAAGTGTATGTGTATGAGTGGGGGTGACTACTTGACTTGCCCCAAAGTGCAAAGGTCTGTGAGGAAAAGATAACAATGAACCTGCAAGTTCCTATCTGACCCCAGTGTTCTAATGACAGAGAATTTGAAAGCATGTCCATTTGGATCTTTCCCTGGCTGATATTACTTACCCAGACCATACTTTGCTCCACTGTGCTGTGGAGAACTGCTGGCAGACCCAATAGGGTTGCAGCCTATGCTATGTCACGCTGGCAAACACATAGGTATTTGGGAAGAAAATAGGGGTTATCTTTTCCTGCACAGTCATGCTGTTTGAATGGTCTGGTGATACAGGCTGGTTGAGAGTATGGGCTAGACTTCTCTACTGCATTGCTGAGGACAGTCCGTGTAAAGTAAGGTTATATGGTAGCTGAGTTGGCTGTCCTGACAAACACTCCAGGGGAGCAGGTATTAATGCAGACTCAGTATATGGTATCCTCAGATTGCCCTGAAAATTGAGCTACCAGTTTCCCAGTTATTGAAAATCCAGTTCTCTTTTAAGTTTGTACTATGTCCACAGAAGAAATTCTCACTCTGAAACTCTCTCTTGTGAAGATCAGTGAGTCAGAGTTCTTTACTAGACCACATGATAGGGCCCATGAATGTACTTAGAAAAGAAGTTTTACTCCAGCAAGACACTACTTTTACTCTCCACAGATTCATACAGCCAATAACCTGAGCCCCCTTTTGTTAAAAGTTCTCCGCAAGAAAACCTGCAGTTTTTTTTGTCTGTGCACATCCAAGGTTACCAATTTGACACCATAGCAATGAAGGGGTTTTGTCCATAACTTCATTAATATTTGCCCCATAAAAGCCCAAATTGGCTTAAAATTATTGAAATGTATATGGAAGTATTTATGAATAAAATATGCTAAAGAACTAAAATTTTGTGGTGTTTTATGAAACAATATGTTCAATGATCATCAGTCTAACAGATAATATACAATAAATTACGATGTCTACCTTTGGGTAGTAAGTATGGGTCCAGGTATTACCCTATCCCTACAATTTATTTTTCTTGGCAATACTCGCCTTTCACTCTAAACTGGATAATGTTACCATTTACCCTCAAGAGAAGTGTTTGTCCACCAGACTAGCTACATGAAATGATAAATTTAATATATCTGATGCATTTTTCCATGGAAATAGCTAACGTATTACTATTTTCCTTAAAACCAGCATATTTTCCTCATCAATGGTACTGAAAAAAGTAAAAAAAAAAAAATCTTACCTGGAAAGTCCTTGTATATGACACTTATTTCTCAAATATTTATAAGTGACAACTTATCTGGATTGGGTATGAATTGAGGTAATTATTGATATAAATCTATATTTTATTTCCTTATTTAAATCCTGTGTTCATTTTGAATTATGTCTATTGCTGTCAGCACTGTAGCGCTTATTCCCCAAGTAAAATACATTTTTATTTCCCAGTTTGACAATCATGACATCCTTCCCATCAAAAAGAAAAGGAGGACTTGTGGCACCTTAGAGACTAACAAATTTATTTGCACATAAGGTTTCGTGAGCTGCTACTATGAAACTTCCCATTAAAGTCACTCTCATGGGACATGTAATCATTGTGAATGACAGGTTCAGCAGCTTTTTTGTCAATGTTCTCACACTTCTGACACTTTCACAAGTCTTTGCAGGAAAGCCCATCAGCAAGACAGAAACGCCTTCCTGTTTGACATATCACATGCTTGCAGACACAGCGCACTGCCTACAACATACTATTTGGTGGGGGACTTCTTGTCATGCAGGTGACAGCAAGCTCCTTGTTTTCTAAAACCCATCAATGGCCAACAGGGGAAGGAGCATTCATCCTCTTGACAAGAGTGTGCCTCATTATAGCAGCCTGGTAATTTGCCTGCTTGCTGTGTTGGTGTAGAGAATCACATGTTGGTGGCAGGCTCTGTTCAGGCAGTGAACATGCACAACATCTTGTATCGGGCATCACTGACATCCTGAGATGATGCTTGGCCATACAGATGGACTCAAATTTCTCAGGCACCAAGGTTTGTTGAGTCTTAAAGTGTTCAGTCTTTCCCAAGGTCTCTGAGAGCATCAAGGAACTCTTCACTATCAGAGGCCACAGCAAATGCCTCTCTTTCCCTTCCCATAGAAGGCACTTGTAGAATAACATCCTGTGAATGTGGCAAAGAGTCCTGTGGCACCTTATAGACTAACAGACGTATTGGAGCATAAGCTTCGTGGGTGAATACCCACTTCGTCGGATGCATGTAGTGGAAATTTCCAGAGGCAGGTATAAATATGCAAGCAAAAATCAGGCTAGGGATAATGAAGTTTGTTCAATCAGGGAGGATGAGGCCCTCTTCTCGCAGTTGAGGTGTGAACACCAAGGGAAGAGAAACTGCTTTTGTAGTTGACTAGCCATTCACAGTCTTTGTTTAATCCTGAGCTGATGGTGTCAAACTTGAAAATGAACTGAAGCTCAGCAGTTTCTCTTTGAAGTCTGGTCCTGAAGTTTTTTTTGCTGCAGGATGGCTACCTTTAAATCTGCGATTGTGTGTCCAGGGAGGTTGAAATGTTCTCCTACAGGTTTGTATATTGCCATTCCTAATATCTGATTTGTGCCCACTCCATCACCGGTTCATTCACCTGCACATCCACCAATGTCATATATGCCATCATGTGCCAGCAATGCCCCTTTGCTATGTACATTGGCCAAACTGGACAGTCCCTACGTAAAGGATAAATGGACACAAATCATCTCCCGCAATATGCTATTCCCTACCCTTAGTATTTTTTCGTAGATCTTAATCCCACCTCCTGAATTTTTCATCTTTCAGATAAATCCTATTCCTCCTTCAGAAAAGAATCTAAGTATCTTACAGTAATTTATACAATATTCTATTTCAATTACCTTCTTTTACAATTTCTCCATGTGTTTACCCTCACTTGTGCAAAAAACAGGAGTGTCGTGTTTATTCCTACTGTAATCTCCACATTTTTAGATTACTACTCAATAGTACTCCTGATTTTAGAAGGTATTAAAATCTCAACTTTGAGACATCTGGAGCACTACATTATTGACTACTTTACTGATTCTCCTCCCTCCCAGCCCACGAGGTTTTATTGTTCCATTTGGCATTTTAATTACTGACCTATTGTCAATTTTACATACTTGCTGGAGAGAAAAAATGTTAACTAAGCAACCTCCCCACTAATTTACATTATAACTAGGTTTTTTTTTAACAAATAAATAAATGAAAAACCAGAGCATTTAAGAGCTGTCTTCATTTCTATGATGTGGACAATGTGTATAGCACCAAGCCTGCACCAGGATCTGATAACTCAGATTCCCCATGCTCACTTGACTCAACATGGGCACAGGGATCAGCAGGAGGTGGTCTTGATTCAGCATCAGGATCTACAACACTCAGATGAGGATGAGCAGCATCAGGTTATTTTTGTTAAGAAAGAACCAGCATCTTTGATTAATCCTTTCCCAGTTTTCCTCTGTGCATGAAGTAGTCTAATGATCTAAGGACTTGGAGTTGCCTGTCAAAGATTTTTTCCACTTATTTCCCCACAAAAAAATCTTGCTGATATTAGTGAACAGCTGCCAGAACTCATCAGAACACTTAACACATACCCTGCAATAGATGACAGATATGAAGCAAAGGTTTTTCCATAATCAGTATGTCTGACACCCTCTAACAAAATTAGCTTTTCTTAGACCACTTATGTCATCTAATAAGGGCTAAAAACACAAGCTAAAGAGTTTTTCCTTTCCTTTCCAGTTTCATGCAAATTTTTTGTTAATGCTTTGCTAAAATCGAAAAGAACATATTTTCTAGTATTGAAGGTGGATTGATGAATTCAACTTTCTATTCATTTATTTTAACATAAAAGTGACTTAACAGGTGGAGTTGAGAATTTTTTTGAATAGTTTTTAAGATTTGTTAAACATTTCAAGATGGGAACCTAATTATTTATGTAATTCCAATAGGAAACAGTAAAAAGGCTTCCAGAATTTATAAACTTATAACTGGCAAATATTTGTTTATTTTAAATCAAATGACTTTAATTACACAGGAGGGATTGACAAAATACTTAAGAATTATACAGATTTTAATTTGCACTCTGTTAATTTACCTTTTAATTAATTTAATTTGATATGCCCAATAGATTTATTTCCACTTACTAAATTACACAATGAAAGTGGCAAAAGAAAAACAAGGATTTAATTTTATTACTAAAATAAAGCATAAAGTAACTTTTACTTTATATTACAGAAATATAGTTAGAAATTTACATGCTTCACAGCAGAGGGACAATTAACATTAAATGGATGGTACACAGACCAAATTGCAGCTGCAGACACATTTAAATGGAAAAAAAAAAACCTCATCACTTTTAGCATGAGAAATGCTGACACGATATTGAAATTGAATTTAGATAAATAGATTATAAATATTCCAGCAAGCAAACACAGAGGAAAGAAGAGAAATGAGAAAAGGAAGAAAGAGTGACTATGTTTAACAAAATGTCAGACAATGTGGGGCCAAGATATTTCTGAAGACAGTCTATCAAATGGAGTATTCCTACCCATCAAACATAGTATTTAAAATACAGCACACAATATGAAAGACAAAAATATGCCAGATACATTTAATGGAAATAGCATGCTGCATCAAGTAATGAAACTGGTCTGATGTTGTACGAAACTAACACATTGGCTAAGTGTGCTTTTCCACTAGTCCGCTAGAGGATAAAGCCTACTGCTGCTACCACCTAATGAAGTTATTCCTTTTGGTTGTATAGTAGATGTTAGTTTTGGCACTGAAGATCCAGGGTTCAAACACTGCTGATAACCCAGGGCAGATGAGGAGTGGGAGGAGATGTTACACTGACAGGCAGCTGGGAGGGATGCCAAGTCCAGGAGGAGGAAAAAAAATGAAGAGAATCAGTGGAGACAGTTATTGTGAGCTTGGACAAAACACTTTGAAATCCTAGCTCCTGCCCAGGAAACTAACTGAATAAACACAAAAGCAAAGGCAGTCTTCTTACAGTATAAAGTAATGGGACAAATTCAAAACATGATCACTTTATTGAAAAAAAAAAAAAAGCAAATGCTCAAATTACCCTTGCTATGGGCAAAAGAAGTACTCCGAGATCCTCTGTAACATCCAACCATTCATTCATAACGTTTTAGGTGAAGCATTACATTATGATGCATTGGGTCAGGTTGTTTCAATCACATCATGTACTGTCATCTTACCTAATGTGATTTGACAGATACCACTTGACATAACATGACATGAAATATGGATTTTTAAAAGGAATCTGGACACCAGATTAATTTTTCCTCCTGTAGAGAATGAGTCTCTTTAAAAAGACGTTTTTTTAAAAAATTGATAAATAAACAAGTCCTAAGAACCATCTACTTTTCATACCCATTAAATGAAAAGAAGACCACAATTGTGAATGTGTCAAGTGAATGTTTTAGCAGGTAAATTTTTGATGCTAGATAAAATTGATAAAATTTCTTTATTTCTTGTATTTTTCTTTAGAAAGAGTGCTCTTTGGAAAGTCAAATGGATCCCCAGTGAGTTGTTGAAGGTCATTTTCATTCCCTGCATCCTCTGACAATTCTTGATTCAGAGGATGAGTAGTCCCTTGTCCACAAGCCTATTCTAGGTTTATACCCTGTACCCATTGCAACAACTGAGCACTTATTGCAGGTTGAGTAATGATATACAAGCCCTAGAAGTGAAATATTGGAACTTTCACAGACTCTTTTCCATCTCTCTTTGTATCACCCCAAAATGCAATGAGCAATCATGGGCATTATTACTCACTCCACAGCTGTATGAAGAGGATAAGAAAAAAAGCAGGTAACTCAGAATGCTCCATTACGAAGGGGAATTACATAAGTGGATGACTACAGCACATCTACCTTTGCAATAAAACCTTAAGGAGCAGCTGTACCTAATAATCCCCAAATTCAGTTCCCATGATGCAGTCATTCAGCAAATGCCGCCAACTCTGAAACCATTATACAAATTTCTTTTCATGGTTTCAATTTTCCCTCACTAGGTACTGATCCTGCAACCTGTTCTATAGCCAGAGCCTGTGCACTGCATGGATTATTAACTAATTCATTCATTTATATTTATAAAAGCACCAATACAATGCTCTGGATGGTATAGTAGTATTTAGAGATACATCACTAAAAAAAGTTCCTTGTATATCTTGCACCCTGTCTTAATAAAATAAATAAATAATTTTCTGTCAACAATTTTGTTTATCATTAATAATATTAGCAACTAAAGAACTTTAAGGGCCTGACTTTCAAAACTGCAGAAGCCCAAGGCCATGCACAATTACATACTTAATTTGTTATGCAAATTAAGTATTTTTTCATGTAAGTGTCCAGTTCAATACCTAATAAACCATATCCAACTGGCTCTGGGCTCTTGAGGTTCTGGAAAAGAAGGCTCTAAAAATAAATAGACCAGCTATAATTTATCATTGCCATCACCATATGATTTGACTCCAAGGTCTTCCTAATCCTTTCCTTTCAAGATTCATCTTTGTAATAGGTAACTGCATATAAATACACAAGATCTGAATTTCAGAAGCCCTCAGCTAATGTGATCCTTTACGTATGGCTACTTTATGAGCAAACCATTAAACTCAGCTGCAAGAATGCTTATTATACTAACATTGCTGATTCTCTCTTTCCTTTTACAATTTGCTGTTTCTGTATGTTGTTTTCACATTGTACCTCAGAGTCTGTGACAAATTTCTGTTATCAATCTGCCTGAGGTGTTAGGTGATCAAGCTGAGGCTGCAGGATCATTGGGGAAGGAGATGATGGAGCACACCAAGTAACTGAATTTTAAAACTTTATTGATAAAATAATAAAACAGCGGAGAGCCCTCGGAAGGTTCCCCACATTACTCAGAGGAAGGAAGAAAGCGTTAGCGCCCCAAGCCCTAACCCACTTTCATACTCACACCCACAGTACATGAGGCTGGCCAAGACTAGGTGTAATGTAAGAAGAAGAGGGGGAGGGGTGGATGGGAGTTCTTGTTCCGTGCACGGGTCATCCAGGGTCCGCTGGTTGATATCCAATTTGCCTCAGCTCCTGGGAGGGTTTAAGTCTCTGGGGTCTCTTGGGGGCATCTCTTTCTGGGACCTTTGTTCCCCAAGCTCTGTGCACCAGTTCAAACTGGCCTTCAGTGGCCTCCTCAGCTTTCCCAAAACACACCAGCTTCAGGGCCGTGAGATGCCTATTTTTCTCTCATTGACCTTGTTGTCTCACTCCTTTTTGCGGCCCCTGCAATTTTGTTCAGAAACTCTTCTTTCTTATGGCTGGTCGGGGTGGGGGTGGACTCCCCCCCTTCTGTCTTGGCAGGTATCAGAGTGTGTGCAATGGCCTTGGGCTGGAGTCAGCTCCTTCTCTTCGGGTTTAGCTGGAACATCAAGTTAGCCCGTTCTTTTTTCCTTTCCTCCCCCTTCGGCCTTTCACTGCCTGTAAAGAAACCTTTCGTTCCGCATTCAGACCTTTAACCCTCCCCGAAATTCTTTCCAATACATACAGAAGCATTAACAATATATGAGGCTGGTGTTTAGCCATGGGACTCCCTGGGGGGGGGGGGGGTAGCCATCTTGTGAGAAGTCACCATAACCAGTTCCACAAAGCTCCTCCTTTAGCCCATTTCCTGTCACAGTTTAATAGTTTATATGTAAAACTATTACATATAAAATCATATTGTACTATATTTCATCTGAAGTTAATCCATTTTTATACTCAATTATGGAAAATAATTGAATATAATTTCCTTCTTTTTAGATTGTACAAAGCAAACTGCAACTGAAACTAAGACATATACTGTAACAAACAAGACATGCATAAAATACAGACTAGAGTTGTGAAAATATCTGATTTTTCTATTCTTTAGCTAAACTGGGGAAAAAATGGATTGACCTGAAATGAAATTTTTTCAGTTAACCAAAAGTCAAAAACATTTTGTTTTTGGCCAAATAAGATGTTTTGTTTGACCGCAAACTAAATATTTTATTTCAGCTTTAGAAACCATTTTTAAATGAAATAGAACAAAAATTTCAAAGTCTTTTTCTCTAAATAAGATATAACTTATTTTTTTTAAATGTTGAAGCAAATTTTTTTGATGTTTCTGATTTTTTTTTAACTGCGACAATTTGGCTAATTTGCCATGAATTCATAAAGCATTTTGGTTGACCTGAATCTACTTTTGTGTCAAAATAAGTATTAGCTGAAAATTGTGCTCATCTCTAATACTGATAACAGTTATCAGTGGGTGGGAGTGAGGTCAAACACAGAACCTTGAGCATCAAAAAAGTAGACCTCTATCACTTGACTTGAGAGATAACTCAGTTGGGAAGGAGTTAGTAGCAAACTGTATAGCCACTGGGACCGGCCACAAGAGGGATACTTGGTCTCATTCACTAAGCTAATGTGTTACCCAAGCACAGAAAGAAAATAGGGAATCTACAGACCCTGTAAAAAGTACTTTTTGCCTGATGGTCTAATTGGTGTGGTTGGTTTAAAATAAGTCTTGCCCGCTTTTATTAATGTGAGCATTTAAGAGATCTAATTTTAGTTGGTCCAAGTCTGTCATTTATATTTTTAAAATATTACCTGCTTGTGTGAAACCTTTATCTAAATGTTTGACACTTAATCTACATGACCTCATGTAAGTACACAAAGATGTCTATCAGCATGTTTCACCTTACATACTCATCTGCTATATAATTATTTCTTAACAGAATTTTTTTATAACTGGAGCAGCTGTTAAACAACTCTTGTAACTGCTACCTTTTAAAGTAGTATGATATTGCATTAGTATGGGGTGTCACTACCAAGGACAGCATCACATGGAAACCTAATGACTTTTAGCGAAGGACTGATACCACTGATTTGCTCTGATCACTAACTAAAAGAGCAGACAATCTCATAAAACCCCAAAGCATTAGGTTTGCTGAATTTCCTATACTGACTAAGCAGCTTTATCAATTCAAGGACAGTGTGGGAGAAAAAGGACTTCAGCTCTCCCTAAATGTAAATTACTGACACAATTCCAGATACTTATGCCAACATAAAGCTGAATTTAACAGGGCCCTCTGGAGTTTTAAATCCTCTGAACAGTGAATCTAATGGGCAGTATGCACTTTCTTTCAGGCAAGTTGTCAGTATTAAAATGAAAAATATGCAGGTAGGGGGATATTCACCTTAGTGAACTATTTGGAAAATAAAAATTAATGATCATTTTCTTGTTTAGGTCCAGTTCACAGATTATCAATAAAAAGAAATTGGACCAAATACCCACTGTCTATGTTTCTTACCATTATCTAGAGAGCCTATTAGGAGATAGTCTGTAATGTGACAAACACCAGGAAAAGCAATTTTTGGCATCTAACTACTATTATTTCCAAGTTTAACAGAAGTGCAGAAAAAGGCGAATGCTAAACCAAATACATTAGTAATTTCTTAATATAAATTATACCACTACTTAAAACGCTTCTTATACAATGGTGACATTTTTACTAGCTATTTTATATGGGCTTGATTCCATCTAATTTCAACTTATTCATTAGAAAGTGTAATTAGAAATTAATTAGAATACTAGCTACACACATCAAATACTAATAAAGTCTCCAGGAGTACATTAAATTGCTTGGTGTTTGGACATCACGGTGACAGGCATAGGCTTAGAACTCAACTAGAATAGCACAGGTGTGCTTCTGACTCACAAGGAGATTCTCACTCAACTCAACTGGAAGTTCTATCTGCACACCGACTACAGGATCAGACCTAAAAATGTCATATCACCCTGTAATATACTACCTCCAGAAAAAAAAAATCAAGAATTGACCATGCCCTGTCTATATATGCAACTCTGTTGCCTAAATAAAATAACAAGACAGGATGAGGGCAGTGCTATGTAAAACAGTGCTGAAACATACGGTATATGTGCTGTACATAGGGTGAGCAGCTCTCCAATCTATTTCCAGGCCTCTGGTGCCCCAATTTTTGGAAAATGTTCACAAACATCAACAGAACTGTTTTTCTTCTATTAAACTGAATTCAGTGATCATAGAAGATGCCAGATTCATGTTCCTGAAGAACAGAGTCCTCTGTTTATCTGCATAGCAGGCACACCATGAAGGCATTAGGTCAAGATTTCACACAGCATGCTCCATCAAGGTCACTGAAAGTGCCAATTCTAGGCAAAGAGGGTAATTAAGTCTGCATGCCCACTGACTAATTGGTCTCACTGCTGAGACTATCAGCTAGGTACCATTTTTTGAGTGTAGATTGATTTAACTGTCAAAGGAATGCACCATGGAAGTAAACAATATCACATAATGCTGTACAGAGAAGCCCACCACAGAAGCACTTGCAAACTGAACAATGCCATAATTAAACCATTAAATCTAATTTTAATAATTAAAGAGAGTGACCCTCTAAAAATGTTAAAATATAAACAAACAGATGGTATTAGACCAAAAATCAGTGGGAATAGGGACTGTAATAATACAGGTTCAAAATGCACTTTTTGGAAGAAAAGAAGGGTTGTCTCATTGACACTAAGCTGGGAGGAGAGGTAGATAGGCTGGATGGTAGGGATAGGGTCAAGAGTGACCTAAACAAATTGGAGGATTGGGCCAAAAGAAATCTGATGAGGTTCAACAAGGACAAATGCAGAGTCCTGCACTTAGGACGGAAGAATCCCATGCACTGCAACAGGCTGGGGACTGACTGGCTAAGCAGCAGTTCTGTAGAAAAGGACCTGGGGATTACAGTGGACGAGAAGCTGGATATGAGTCAGCAGTGTGCCCTTGTTGCCAAGAAGGCTAACGGCATATAGGGCTGCATTAGTAGGAGTGTTGCCAGCAGATTGAGGGAAGTGATCTATTCCGCGCTGGTGAGGCCACATCCGGAGTATTGTGTCCAGTTTTGGGTCCCCACTATAGAAAGGATGTGGACAAATTGGAGGGAGTCCAGCGAAGGGCAACAAAAATGATTAGGGGGCTGGGGCACATGACTTACAAGGAGAGGCTGAGGGAACTGGTCTTGTTTAATCTGCAGAAGAGTGAGGGGAGATTTGATAGCAGCCTTCAACTACCCGAAGGGTGGGGTTCCAAAGAGGATGGATCTAGGCTGTTCTCAGTGGTGGCAAATGACAGAACGAGGAGCAATGCTCTCAAGTTGCAGTGCGGGAGGTGTAGGTTGGATATTAGGAAACACTGTTTCACGGGGAGTGTGGTGAAGCGTGCTGGAATGCGTTACCTAGGGAGGTGGTGGAATCTCCATCCTTACAGGTTTTTAAGGCCCAGCTTGACAAAGCCCTGGCTGGGAGGATTTAGTTGGGGATTGGCCCTGCTTTGAGCAGGGGGTTGGACGAGATGACCTCCTGAGGTC
The DNA here is from genome assembly GCF_965140235.1 of Caretta caretta. Taxonomy (NCBI): domain Eukaryota; kingdom Metazoa; phylum Chordata; order Testudines; family Cheloniidae; genus Caretta; species Caretta caretta. The sequence continues at coordinate 68,169,608 of NC_134214.1, read as the reverse complement.
CCTTCCAACCCTGATATTCTATGATTCTAGGAATACCAAAAAAAAAAAAAAAAAAAAAAAAAAGAAGAGCCTGGGGAGGCTGAAACAAGTGCTAGCAAATTCCATTCTCTAGCAAACCCGACCCACAAAGGCCTGGATACCTGCCAACCATAAATTTAATGGTGAGGTCCATAAATACAGGTGTTTTCTGAGCAGAAATACAATAGCCATCAGGTTGAGAGTCAGGAGCCTAGATTCTATAGTCCAGAGTTTCATTGACCCCCAGAGTTCCAACTGAATTTGCCAATTTATAGGGACCCATTAAAAAGCAGCATGATATGATCCTAACAGTGCACACCAGTGAGCCGCCTGTGGCAATTATTTTTTAACAAGCTCCAAGCAACAATGATAAGCACTGATATGAGGAAATTATGAAAGTCAAGAGTATGATGCTGTTGTGATGTCATTGTGGCATATTTATTATATATAACAAATTGATTATCCCTAAATACCCCCACTTTTCTCATAGCCATCTGGATAGATTCTTGCAGCCATTATGCTGAAGGGTGTCTTATGAAGGAGACTTGAATGTGGATAAGTTGTGGCCTCTTGGACCACCTGAGGCACCAGCGTGGATGAAAGTGCTGAATGTGTGATGGATTCAAAGAAGCAGCAGGAAGCAACAAAACAAGAAACACCTATCATATTCCTTTGGGGATGACTTGGGGTGGGCAATGTGAAAAAAGAGATCTCTTTAAGAGAATGTCACTGCTAGAGTCCGTCAAAAAAAATTCCATGAATATATGTGTGTGTGTGTGGAAGGGTCTGATTTCAGTAGAAAACGTTGTTGTTGTTGTTAATATCAAAATCCCTAATGCCCCAGAACCAAATATTTTGATTCAGATATACCACTGCAATCTGGTGTAGTTTGTTTTGCCTCATGTTCCCATTCTCCTGGATGGGTTGGGCTCCTCATGGATTCCACCTCCTGTGATGCACTGTGACCAGGAGAGTCACATGGTGTACCATCTCCCCTCATCAAGAAAGTAGACTGTGGTGCACCATCAGAGACATAGTCTGACCAGGGAGCCCAGCTTGTAGAAAAGAAGAGGAGGATGAGGCACTGCGGTGGCATTTCTGAATTGCCATGTCCCATTTTAAGCCATTTTTTTAAACTCAAGTAAATAATTGTCAGTGGAAAATTTCTACGAAAGTTTATTTTGGTTGAAATATTCTTTGGAGCACTCCCCACCCCAGATCCAGCAGTACTAGAGCATGTGACAATGGGGTATTCAGGGCTCAGCAAGCACCAAAGTAGGAAGAAAGAAATGGAAAGCTTGTTTAGGGTAGTTATGCAGAAAATCCAGAAAGAAGAGAGAACGAGGGATAAAGACCCAACCTGCACAAATTGGATATCTGAAAAACCACTTGTACAACAATCAACTCATGACTTTTCAGGGAAAGGAGATGATTGAAAACAATACCGATATTCTTAAATTTACTTTTTACTTTCCTCAGTCAATGGGGTCATGGAGAAAGGGAGAGCATTCTTACAAAGAAACCTTTATCCATCAATAGGACTTTGTCTTTTCAGGGTGGCTCTGACACTATCATTTGGTAATATCATCAAAGCATTCCTCCACAACATAGACTTCATAGGTTCTATGAAGCAAGAGATACCAGGCTGCGTATAACTGGAAGACGCTCACGGAGCTTTTCCAACTCCATGTTCAGGTATGATCCCAATATTTACTTAGATTCATAAACAGAGCTAGAAACATAATTTTAGGTACATTTTTTTGAAATCAGCCCCTCATATGTAATATATAGATATGATTTGAACTCCTGGGTAAGGGCAATCCAGACATGTGAAAAATAGTGCATCAAAAACTGTTAAGTGGTTAAACAGAACAAAAATGACCGATTAATCCATCCAGATAAAAAACCAGATCCCCTTCTTCCTGACAAGCAGTCTCAGCATCAAAGGAAAAGCTAATCTCAGAGGTCCACAGTAACTAAAATTGATGTCCCTACGCCTTCTCATTCACCTTCCCTGAAAAGGCAAGGTGTGAGATGTCTATTACAGTAAGGGCTGCAAAAATTAAATCTAATGAGAAAGGAGTACAGGATTTTAAGGTAAAGTAATGGGAACAATGAAGTATTAATCTAAAATTATGGTACAGCACAGAATCAATTGACTGTACATAGTATAAAGACTACTACAGCCATCAATGAGAAATGAACCTGAGACCTCAGCACCACCACCATCATTTGAGCTAAAAAGATTAAATCTATTCAATCCAGAGCAGTTGAAAGCGGTTATCCTCTATTTGTGCCAGTAACAAGATAGGCAACTTAGCCAGTGTGTTAAAATAGCATTGCACACACTTATTGCATTATCATGGATAATTTAGGCTCCTTATTATATTAGTGAGATACAGTTCAATGATGAATCCCTGTCCATAAAATCATCTTATGTGCAGGGCCTATACTAAATATTGGAGTGAACATATATTGCTTATCTCTAAAATTTCTTGACACCCTGCAAAACTAAATGGACTTAATTTTATCCACAGTTGCAATTTTATCCTAGGTGCATTTGATGATCTCATTCCAGTACTCTCATCAGAAAGGTAACACTGCCTGAAGTTTACATGCAGCATCCCTGAACCTAGATGTGTGAGAAGAAATATCTGTAGCTTAAACTCATGGCCGGTATTGTTTTTGAAAGGGATATTACAAATCTCCAAATTGAGCTCCTTTTCACCTCTAGTTCATTGTGCAAAAACTAAATCTTAAACTTTTAAATATATTACTTGACATTTTATAGCCATCACAGCCCAATATCATTTTTAAGTGTTAGTGGAAATTGGATAAGAAACCACATCTCAAAGGAGAATCACCAGAGTATGGAAGTAGGCTATTAATTTTCTTCCCATTACCACCTGGAATCTCCTTTTACTATTCACAATCTATCATCTGTTCTGCTTAGTCTATACCCATAAAAAATAATTTCATGATTATAGGACTGAAAAATACCATCTTGTGATTTATAGTTGATCAGTACTCTAAAAGTAACACTTGAAATTAAGTGTCTCAAATAAGCATTTAATTTAGATGTAACAAGACATTTATTGTGCAGTATGTTAATTAAATAACCATTGATAGCTAAAGATCATTTGTTTAAGTTACATGGACCTCAAAAGGATGTTTTTATAATTTTAGTCACTGAAGTGAATGACACATTCATTCTTATTAATCTTTATATGCTAGGTATCAGGGTGTGGAGGGGGGCCAAATGCCTTGATATTACCCCAAAATTACCCTCCAGAACCTCTCTCAAAGAAAGGAGGGAATGAGAACATAGGACCTCGCTTGGTGATTCTCCAGTCTGCTGTCATCCTGTGTCCTGTCATCCACAAGTGGAGAAATATTCGTCAGTTATCTTGTACTATAAATAAACAAGAACCTTCCTGTGGGCCACCTTAATCATTTACATGAACAAAATACCTCCCACAACCACAGAAGCTAGGATTGCAAAGTTAAGACATTTAACAGCACATGCCCATTACTCCTTACATGTACCATTACCACAACTCTCATACACTGCAGTCCACCCACCATCTTGTTACTTCTGCCCTCCTAGAGATGCCAGCCTTCCAGCACCCCATTTACTCCTCCCAAGTCACAAGATCCCTTTCCCTTCTGCACACCTACTCCATCTCACTATTCTCTCCCAATACTATTAGTATGTAGGTCTTGTTGTGGTAAGGTGGTGATGTGCATTCTGGAAGGCTATGTCTCTTACAGAGTGTAGTTAAGGTTCCGGCGTACATCCAGTTATTGTGCTTTTTCCACAGTTCCTAACTGCCTCCCATGACTTCCCCATAGGGCAAGAGCCACAACTGCATATTACCCAGCATCCAGAACATCCAGGTTCAACCCCAACAAGTTCTACGATGCAGTTGTGAGGTTTGAATACAAAACACATTGGCATATCAAACCATTAAAGTACAGGCAAAGCACAATATAAACTGAATTTAATCCCAAAATAAACACTGGGACTACCTTATTGACGACATAATTTATTTTCATATATAATTCATTAAAACTTGTATTTTGTAATTAAAATTGAGCTGCCATGTGATTAAAGCCCACCAAGAGAGTGCTGCAGAATCCAGAGGTCTCACTACAGAATTTTGGTTCAACCTGTAGCAGACAGAGTGCACTGGGCAACGAATGTGCACACATTACATTTCAGTAGTTAAGCAATAAATTAATCAGTTTTGTATAAGCAGAGGGTGGAAAGTACTTTAAAAAACCCCAAGTGGATAAGCAAGATAAAGTTGAGCAGACTGGAAACTACGTGTGACTTAAGTTCTCTCGTGCCTGTCATGAGAGTGGAAGACATGCAGCATCTCATAGGATTGGGCCCTCAGGAAGGAAGCCCTAGCCCTGTAATGGCCTGTGGGTTCAATTGCTGGTCCTAGTCTTACTATTTCTGTGGAAGCAGGGGTTGGGAGTGCTACAGAGCACAACAGAAATCCCTGTTCCCAATTAAGCAACAACTTCATAGACGTTTCTCCCCTCACCCCCAGCCCAACTCCAGTCCTCCTGAGATTTAAGAAAAATGATCAGCTCATGGTGCCATAAGGATTTAGCTAATAAAAGATAGAGGGATCTTCATTGCACTCATAGCGATAAAGCTTATTTCCCTCATCCCCTGGAATTTCCCTACATTTTCTTTCCCATCAGTGCTGACTGGCAGTGTTTCCAGTCCCAAAACAAAAACAAATTCTGCTTCTCTTAATCAGTCTCTCTTGGCCTGATTTATTGATGGTACAATCCAGTGTGCATGAAGCTAGTGTGGAAGTGATAGTGATATCACTAAATGACTGTCGCAGAAGCAAGCAGCAGATTACAAAGGAGAATTCTTATCTAGATACAAAGGGCCATTTTTTTCTTCCTCTGTTCTTTCCTCTTTTGTTTGTACCCACATGATTTTTGCAATCCATTGTCAGGGAATGATTGCATTTAAATATGTCCTCAAATCGTGTTGTTAGATTACTTGTATGTGGCCACAGCTGACTTCAGGAGCACTAGCTGAGGGTAGGTAAATGTCCCTTTAAAGAATAGGCAAAAAGACTACAGTGGGCCCAAACAAATACCACAAACCTAAATGATTCTAAACTTTGGGGAGATACGGAATCTAAAAGAAGATGCAGATCCAATTTTTGCATTTGGCTCATCTTTCTATAAAGACTGAAATTAAAACAGACAGATGCCAACTCTCCAAAATCTGAATAATAATGTATGTGAATTTTTAGGTCTCGCATTTTAAAAAATTCTGAATTAAGAAAGGTTGGAAAGGAAATGGTAAGAAGTGTGTGTATATATATATATACACATACACAAAAACACACACAGAGAGAGAGACTCCTACTTCTTAAAATTTGTATATGTATTCAGCTTTTGCTGAGATATAAACTGGTCAATAAAACCATTTCCCTTCTTGCATGTTCTAGGAAAATGTTGGCAGGATTAAGAAAATCATAATTCAACCCCCAAAACTTTTGAAGACTAGAACACTGTCGTCAAAACAGCAGCTGCCACTGTAATGGGAATGCCTGGGAGCTAAAGGAGCAGTTATGGGATGTGGAAAGAGGAAGCTAAACTGAACTCCCCTACTCCTGACTGGACACGTGGCCTTAACTCATTCTGTGGGCACCATATAGGGCAGGAAATGTGGCAGGATTTTCCCATCCCCAACAACTCCCCAGACTGTGGAGTATGAGTGAGTGCTGAGCCAGGCTCCTGCCTACCATCCCCCAGACCCATCAGCTCATTCCCCCTTCAAAGGGCACCACACAGAGCAAGGACCTCCTCCAACTCCAGGAGGTGAAAGAAAGCCATGTTAAGAAATGCCATATTCATTGTTGCCCATGCAACCTTAATTCTGTCGCCTTATATGCATAATACAATCTTTAATCGTACGCTCTCTTTACTTTTTTTAAAGGATCACTGCCTCATTTAGTTCACAGGATGGATGCACAAGGGGACAGAATTAAGGTTGCATGGCAACTGTAAATCTGTCATTTCCCAATATTGCAACCTAAATAACTAACTTTTATACACACAAAAAGAAAAGGAGTACTTGTGGCACCTTAGAGACTAACGAATTTATTTAGCCGTATGGAGTGGAAATCTATCAACTGCATGAAGATTAGTACTCCTTTTCTTTTTGCGAATACAGACTAACACGGCTGTTCCTCTGAAACCTGTCTTTATACACACAGTGTCACAGTTACAGGGCTACTTCACTTTTGTCCCCACTTTGTGGTCTCTCGAAGTGCACTCCCTCAGATGATAAGCTTTATGCCTGCACCTCTCTTATGGTGGAATCTCATAATTCTCCCACTCTTGGACCAGGTCTTAGGTAGCCTGCAGGTTCAGTGAGTTCAGGCACCTATGTTTCTTCCCTTCAACTGTGAGCAGACAAATATAGTGAGAAAACAACCTTCTTAAAACAACAGTACTATTTACATTAGCAGTCAGAACAAAGCTTTTAGAGAAAAAGTATTTTATAACAGTCTACGTGAATGTCTATCTTACCTAAAATCTTACCATCCCTTGATGGTAGCCTAGGCAGGCCTAACTTCACTTCCAGTGAGTACCTGAGTCCCAGTTCAACTCCTGCCCCTCACCCCCACCCTCTCAAGAGCATCCCTTTAAATTCCACCAGCGTTTTTTGTTCTTCTGTCTCTGGTGGGTCCTTGGTCATTTCTAGTCAGAAACAGTTTTAGATTTTCTGGAGACAGAGGTAGAATCAAAGCTAACAGTTCTGGCATGTGTCCCTTAATGACTCTTAACTGCAGTTGCTCGGTGGCTGCCTGGAGCCATCTCTTCTCCGCTGCCTGTATTCCACACCAATCCCGTATGAATTAAACCCAGATTTTCAAGCAGAAGACATCCCAATAACCAGGCCAGCATAGAGTAGTCAAATTATAGAGCAGCTCCAAATCCATCAAGCAAGGCTATAGTGCAGTAGGGGCTCGTTAGTACCATTAAGCAATCTTGTTAGAAAATATGGTAATAAATCAGAATGTCATGCGGAACAAGGAAAGGGATACTTGGAACAGCTTCTGACATATAAAGTAAACAAGAGGCAGTTACTAGCTATATTCCTATGCTCTTAGAACAGAAAGGCTGGAAACTGCCTCCTCACAGAAGTCTGTGTACTGAATCCCCTGCTTTTTTCTCAAGTATTTTTGTAGTTCTATTGAACTCTGCATTGCAGTCACTTCAGGGGATTTTATACACATTAGGCACCAGTTGCAGGCATTGCCATTCTGGATTTGAGAACAGAAGAAACTGCACCTAGTGGTTGTATTTCTTTTGGATACTGACGTACCACTCATGCAGTTATGGAGACTCCTATTTAATTAGTGTACGTGTTATCTCAAGACAGGAAAAGCCTGGACCCCACTACAGAAATCATTTCATCTCCTGTAACTGGGTGATGCTTTCTCTCTTTTACATGACATAACATTGTGGGTTTGGCAGAAGAGCTACCAATACTGCGCATTTTTGGACTCTTCATTTCTAAGCTGTTCTAAGAGGTTGAATATAAATTTCATTCACAGATAGTGTACATAATAATTGCTCCATAATATTACAAACTCAGAAGTGTGTGAGAAAACACCATCATATACATTTTTCTGAATACACATGCAAATTCTGTTCAAATTGGGAAGGGGAGGTTGATTTTTTTAAAATCAGATACATATCAATTGCAGCATGTGAAATAAAAGTTTTTGCATAATTTATCCACAGGATGGCACTGCAGGATTTCGTAATCAGCATGTTTTAGGGTGAACAAGTAGGCTGAAGTAATGCTATAAAAATAAAAGGGGCACACCTGCCAGATTCCAACAGGCACTGTTTTTTTATTTATAAATTTGTATTGGCACCCATCACTGTGCACCTGGATGCCTTACATCAATACAATTAACTTTAGAAACAATGCACCAGCTTCTAAAAACCAAAAACATGAGCTCTATTTATCCAAAGTTCTCAGAGAGCAGAGTGCAAGTGTCACAGTTATGAGGCTGATGGCAGTTCTTTCCCCCTTTAAGATCTTTCCGAGTGCCTCCCCTCAACCATGAGACCTACTTGTACCCTAATCTCTCCCACAACGTTATTCCACAACTCTCAAAGCTGGATCTGGATGCAATACTTTGTCTGTGCCAGCTGCTTATTACCTCTCAGGTCCTATTGGATGTCTGTGCTTTTTTCATTCGGAAGCCTGTGATCAGTGACATACCATGATGAAGAGCTCTCTTAAAACAAGTTGGTTTATTAGAAAATGGAACAAAGCATTAGAGAAAATGATTAACGAACAGTCTACACACATTTTGACTCATCTAATCTTATGCTTCACTACAAGCTAAATTAGATGGGCTTTGCTCTTGGGTTGCACGAACAAAATATACTCAATTTACATTCTTTTAGCAAGTCCAGAAGCTCCTGACACCCAGCCTGGTCTCTTTCTTCCTTCTGGAGAATTTGTTCCCCAGTCTGTTTCCTTTTCTCAGGGAAACTCCCTTTTCTCAAAGCACCACCGTCTCCGTGTGACCTCAACCCAATTACCTTACTGCTTAATGATTTTCTTACAGAGCCTAAGTGTGAAGGCTTCCTTTTTCCTCAACTCTACACTACAAAATTATGTCAAACTAAATTTACATCTGCATACAGCCACCACAATTATTAAATCGCCTGTGCGCGAGCACACTTGGCTCCTTGCATCAGTGGCGTGTGTCCTCACCAGGAGTGCTTGTAATGACTGTACTGTTAGTGCAGGGCATTATGGGATGGCTCCTGAAAGCCAGTAACAGTTGATGTAAGCAGTGCAGTATCTACACTGACACTGCGTCGACCCAATTACATCAACCGTGACTCTACGCCGCTCGGGGAAATGATGTTACTAAATCGGTGTAGAGAGTCACTTACGTCAGCAGGAGCCAAATTTAACTGAAGTCATTTCTACGGTTAGGTTGATGCAAGGCAGCTTACATTGACCTTTGTACTGTAGACCATGTCTGAATCAGCCAGCCAGGCCCGCTAGGTGTAAGCCCTTGTGAAGGTTGCTGCATTGTTTGGCATTAAAGACCCATTCAGCTTTAGTGACTTTAAATCACAGGTCTTCTGACTGTGGAGGAGTGAGCTGAAGTTGTCTGCTTCCTCTGACATTCCAGCATACCATCTGAGAAATCCTATACATAAAATGTTTTGAGTTACAGAGCAATATTAATTATCAAGCACGCTTATATTCATCACAGCAAGCTTGTATGCTTATCTCATGATTTAGAACATGTGTAGGATTGAAATATTGAGACACCCACATTTGGCCAGTTAAGCCAACCCAGCTGACACCAGAAGAGGGAAGACTGGCTGTTCTGAACCCAAAGCAACTGCCATGGAGAGTGTACAAAAGAATTGTTTTGTCTGAACTTGGCACCATACTCCTACAACGTAAAAAGAAGAGACGACAACACACACAGCGTCTCACCCTGAGAATTTCTGAGCTCATTAAAGTGAATGTGAGTTGGGGACATGCCAAGTGAAATCCAGGCTCTATTTAGGTCAATGGCAAAAGCCCCACTCACTTAGTATAGCCAGGATTTCAACCTCAGTGTCTTGTACGATTGAAATCACAGACCAGTGGGATCTGTGGGCATCAGAAGAAATAGTGTTCAGATGTTATCCAAACCTCTGAACCTTTCCCTCATCTTGCAAGGTCTTTATGCTTATGCTTTAACCACAAACTGTTTCCTGATGGATGGTCCCAGTAGCATAGTTCTGGGGAAGGCTTCTGATTGGGAGTGCATGTGCTTCCACATCGGAAACACCCCAGAGTGTATTGCATGCATCAGAAAGAACATAAATGGGTACCATTTATAAAGAGAAAATGCTGCCAGGATTGATCTACCCTAGATGTATCTACTGGGAGTTACACAACTCTCCCTCCTTCCATTCCGTCCACAGCAAGACTCTCAGAAGACTCTCAGATGCTGGTAGCCACAATCCCCAATCAGAGAAACATAAGGGTCTTTTGGGGTTTGTTTGTTTGGGAGTTGTTTCTTTTGGGTTTGGGTTTGAGTTTGTTTAAGGAGTGGGAAGTTACTGACAGGCTCAGCCTCCTTCTCTTCACATTGCAGGTGGAGGTTTATCAAAAGGAAGATGGCTGAAGGCTCTCTTATTTATGGAGTGGGGGGCTGTTGAAAAGAGGCAGTTCTTTGGGAGAGACACACTTCACGTCTGTTGTTTAAGGTGAGATAACTTTACTATGTCTCAAAAAGTAAACTATGGGTTGATTTATATTGAGGGAATTGCTTAAGTTCAGGCAATTTCTGAATTCTAAGGCAGAGTATGAAAAAAACTAACTATTTCAGTATTGTCCTAGAGACCCTTCCTCAAACACAGATCCTCTCCTGAATGTATATTAAAAAAGAAACTGGTTTCTGGCATCAGAGATCAGCTGCAACATTCACATAGTTGAATACATCTGGAGCACAGATGCTTATTTTCATATTTGCTAGCTCTTCTGCAGAAGACAAATGTCTTTTGGAAATCACCATAGCTGCTGCACTGGAAGACAGTAAAATACTGGTATTAATCATCCTCCCCAATGAGTTTTAAGTTTGAGTCAGCATTACTGTCTTCAATTTTCTAGCCTCAACTGAGTCACTCATTATCCCATGTCCAATTTTCTGGCACTGGGAAGGAGATTGTTTTGGCTACTACAGAATGGTCACAGGTGGTGTAGTAATGCTGAGAGCCTGTACTCACATAGCACCTGCTGCAAGTTCTGTTCTTGTTACCTTTACAAACAGCCTTGATCCCTGCTATACCTCCGCTCCAGTGTGGGAAAAGCAGCAAACCTCACTTGATCCTTAATGTTCAGTAGCATGATTGTTATTCACAACAGGAGAGGTCTTTTGATTGATAGTATCCTGATGAGAATGGCCAAAGAAGCTTCAGAGGTGGTAGCAGCATGCCCCTCCAACTCCGGTTCAGTTGATGAACTGCAGCAACCTGGAGCTGCAAGAGCAGGAACCAGAGGACTGACTGCGGCCAACTTTCTCCTTTGTTATTTTTCTCTCTTTCATTTTGTTTGACATTTGTGAAGCGAGAGTGTTCTTACAGATGAGTGGACCATGGCAGCCGGCTGCCAAGATGAGGCGTCAGTGAGTGATAACACACACATACACACAGAGACAAATGTGTGAAATATTGAAACAGCAAAGGCTGTTACAAAGAGAAAATGTGTGAAAATTGAAATGACAAAGGCTGCATTAGCAGCTTGTCCCACAGTCACAGACAAACTGAAATGGCTGCTAGCAATCTTGGAGTCAGAAAGAGGTAACATGATGGAAAGAGTGGCTGTTAAGCGACCCCTGCCCCCCTTCTTCCCTCCCTTTATAAGAGTCTTCAAATAGGTAATCTGAACTTCCCAACCAGTTTTCAGTAAGTAAGGGGTGCCAGCATACTAAAATATTTATATGTAGCCAAATACTATGCCCTGCTTAGAAGTATTTGAACTTCTTTGAACTGTTAGCACATTTCCATGTGATCATTCCACTGATGTTTGCAATTTAGTATCTTTTAGTGAAAGCTCAAGGTTAAGATGCCCAGTGTGTCTAGTATGTGGTTATTTATACTCTAATTGATTCATACGAAAATATATAATATTCAGAAAAAGACTGACTACAAAAAGAATAAACAGAGGTTAGTACAACTGAGAAGTGAGAGATCCATCTAGAAAGAAAGGATTAGCAAGACATGATTTTCAAAACTGGTCACTGCTTTTTGGATGCCCAGCTTAAGAAACCTTAGGCCTGATTTTCAAAGTGTGGCAAATTGCCAGCACTACTTTGATGGGTCTTGTGCTTTCTCTTCTTCGGGGGGGGGGGTGGTGCTCAGGGCACCATTTCTTGCCCCTGACCTGGGGTATTAACTACCCCATTAGTGTCCTAGAGGAGGGGAGTAGAGAGGGAGGGACCCGGGCCCACCCTCTACTCCAGGTCCCAGCCCAGGGGCCCTAGGGATAGCAGTAAACCACTAGAACTAGCGGTTCCTTCCCCTGGGCTACTTCCCTCTCCTGCCCTTCAGCTTGTGGGGCTTCCTGCCCTCCCTCTGCACAAACCAGGTGTCCCTTCACCTAGGGTCTTGGTCTTCTTAGCCCACCGCAGCACTTCTCCGAACTCTCCTCTGCTTCCCTCCAAACTGCTCTTTGCTCCAATGCCAATCCACTCTGCTTCAACTCCTTCTCTTGTCTGATTGAAACCGGGGGGTTTTATCATGTGACTGGCTTCAGGTGCTCTAATTGGCTTCAGGTGCCTTAATTGGCTTCAGGTGCTTTAATTAATTTATAGCAAACTTTCTTCCCTCTCCTGCTGCCCTCTGGCCATGCTGTATCACAAAAGGCACAGAGCACTTGTAGCTTCACTGAAGTACAATGGGAAGTGCAGGTCCCCAGTACTCCCCAAAATTTCCTGAGACTATTTTGTCTCAAAGTGGGCAGTCAAAAATCAGAAAAATTAGAAAGTTTGATTAAGGACCAACATTTGCTCCAATTGAAATTTTGCCACCAACTTCAATAAGAGTGAATTCTGACTTCACCTATTATAGCACTTCAGATTTACTAGGGTGACCAGATAGCAACTGTGAAAAAGCGGGATGGGGGTAGGGGGTAATAGGCGACTATATAAGAAAAAGTCCCAAAACATGGGACTGTCCCTTTAAAAACGGGACATCTGGTCACCCTAGATATATCTAGGTATTGTTTGGGAAACACCAATTAATTATGCCAAAAAGGAGAATATTTTCATGGAATCATAAGTGAAAGTAGACTCATAAGTAAAACTATAAAGTCTGATTATTGGACTTCTTTTGGTTGACCATATAAAGACTGCCAGAAGTACACGATGCCTTATTTGCCAATTTAAAATGAAAATAGTAACCAAGTAGGGAATACTTGGGAATTGGTCCTGCTTCAAGCAGGGGGTTGGACTAGATGACCTTCTGGGGTCCCTTCCAATCCTTATATTCTATGATTCTATGATTAATATACTCTACTTCCTCCTCCAACAGCATCCGTTGGGCTGGAAGTTGGCAGTGGCTGTGATTTCAGCTGAGAACCCCCTGCCCCCTTACCCTAAATATGAATAGAAAGACAATAGTGAGACTGACTCAGAAGATTAAAAGACAGGATTATGAAGTCAGTGAGGCAGAGAGGACAGCCCCAGGCCTACACTCTGTTATGAGCCAAATTTCTTCCTAGAGGCTTTAACCAAAGATGCTTTTCCTTTCCTCTAAATCCATACCCTAGTAAGAGAGGGACAATTGAGTTATGTCAAAGGCTTATTTCTAAATTCATCTAACACAAAAGCTGGGATATAAAATTGGGTTTATTAAGCAAAATACCCAGCCTCTATGTATTAATACCCAGCCTCTATGTATTAATTCCTTTTCCTGCTATCCACTACCCGCTCCCCTCCTATCCAGTAATATCCATGAAAAGGGGAAAATAATACTGAATCACACAAATGATTCTGTTCCACATTTCCATGGAATGGAGAAGGCGAATAAAAGGAAGCCAAATCCCTGAGTTTTCCACTGAAGTGGTATATTTCCAGCTATCATTGGTTTATGTCTCAGTATGCACAGTTTCTGTTACTAACCACTGTGGATATAGGGGTTTCACCAATAAATCTTTTCACAGGTGAAGTTTTGTAGTGATTTGTCAAATTCAAAAGACATCATCTGTGCAAACCTTCACTCTCTGACTGACAAATAACCCCCATATCCAGGCTGAGGCGGAGAAGCTGTGAAATCAATTCAAAATAGAATTATTTGTAAAATGTCACATCTTCCCCTGAAACTGTTAAAGAAAGAGAAAAAACTTCAGGGTTGTAAAAATATGAAGTGGGTAAAGTGGGTCTGTTAGACCCGAGTAGGTGGAAGGGCAAAATTTAGCAGATTATTTCCCAAGCATCACTGTTAGAGGGCTTTCTCTTCACCTTCTCCCCTGGTTCTTGTCACACAGACAGAAAGCAGATGACCAGCAGTCCAAAGTGTAAGCAATGCAATGTTTATTGGGGTTCATTCCAAGCAAGCATATCTCTAGCTCTACACACTGGCAGAGTCTGTTTCTGAGTGTTCTGTTCCCAGTTCTGACACCACAGAGCCTTTACTCCATGTCCCCTTTCACAGCTCTGACGCTGCAGAGCCTTGCCTATGTTCCTGTTCGCCATTCTCATTCCCTATTCCCCATTCTCATTTACCATTTCCCATTCCCCATTCCCCATTCTCATTTCCCATTCCCCGTTTCCCCTATTCACCCCTCCTCCTTCTTAGCAGGCCAAAATAAACCTGCAATGAATGCCTGCAGTCCCACTCCTTACAACTTAGGGTCATGTTCCATTTTGGGTCTGGGGTCTTCATCCCACCCCTTCCGTATCCTGTGGGAGGGGTAAGGAGTGAGGTTGTGCTGTGGTCAGGGACGGGCATTTCTTTGGTCTTTTAATTTTTTATACCTCTCCCCCTCAAGCCCCTTTGCCCCTCCTGACTGGTTGCTTGACTTTGCCTTGAGATAGGGGTTGAGGCAATCTTAAAGTGTGCTTTTGAGTAACGCTTTAACTGCTTTTATCTGTTCCCATTGTACTAAAAAATCCGGCTGACTAGACAGAAGTAACATCACAGTACCTTTGTCCCTTGTTTACACATTTTAGTATAAGAGTATAAAAAAGTCAAACCTAAAATTCTATCCCAGGCTAACAAACAGACCTAATATACTAATAATCACCAATTGTTCGGTTTTTGCAGATGGACATACCTTCAGCTCAGTTCTGTTTGGCTTTAATCCATTCAACTCAGGAGATCATGGTTGTAATGTTAGCTCTGCTACTATCCTGCTGTGTGACCTTTGGCAATCCATTCAACTCTGTTTATGCATCCCCTCCCACCTTTTGTCTGTTGTGTCTATTCAGTAGGACTGGTCCAAAAAAGGTAAGTATTTTCTTTGAACAAAATGCTTTTCCTTCAAAAAATTGTTTTTCTATGAGATTTTTGGATTTTCTTTCTCTCCCTCTTTTTCTAGTGCAAAAGGGATGGTGCTGAGGAAATAAAAGGGAGGAAACAAGCTG
This sequence comes from Caretta caretta, assembly GCF_965140235.1. Classification (NCBI taxonomy): domain Eukaryota; kingdom Metazoa; phylum Chordata; order Testudines; family Cheloniidae; genus Caretta; species Caretta caretta. The sequence continues at coordinate 68,154,423 of NC_134214.1, read as the reverse complement.
AAAACCCCCAAATTCATTTTCTCCTTCTAAAAATTATTGGCAAAATTTTAACTGAAAGATAATTTTTGAGGAAAGTATCATTTTAGTTGGAAAGTCAATTTTCAAAAAGCATTACCAATTTGATTGTAAAAATTGGTTCGGCCACAAACTCCCTCAAATGGCATGGGAGTTGGGGGTGTGATTCCCAGCTTGTATAGACATACTAGCACTAATATGCTAAAAACAGTAGCATAGCTGGGATAACACAGGGAGTGGGGGCATGAGGTAGCTGTGCAGAGTATTTACCAGCAGGGTTCAAGAAAGTTTGTACTCAGCCATAGCAGACCAGGCAGTGGTGAGTGTCAGCAGAGGCTAGCCATGCTGAGTACAAACCTACCTGAACCCCATAGGCTAGCCCATGCCTCCCGTTGCCACTACCCAAGCTACCCTGACTACGGTAATATTTTTAGTATGCTAGCATCATGAGAGCTAGCCTGAGAATGTCAGCACAAGCTGGAAACCATACCCCTAGCTCAAAGTGTAGAAGTAGCCTTACTGCGGGAATGTACATGGCACAATGAGACCGGAGTTACAGCTGGGGCCTGTGGGCAGTAAAATACAGAAACATAAGCATACTGCATGTATGCACAGCTTACCTTTTGTCTAAAGAGTCACCAATATGAAAGATCTCATCTGGAATGGCATCCACTAAGTATTTTGCTATTGATTTTACATGGCAGGTGCTCAGAAATTATGCTAATGGGTGGCATCAAACCAGAGTTGAGCTAATACTTCTACAGCAGTGGTTCCCAAACTTGTTCTGCCGCTTGTGTAGGGAAAGCCCTTGGTGGGCCGGGCTGGTTTGTTTACCTGCCGCGTCCGCAGGTTCGGCTGATTGTGGCTCCAGGCCAATGGGAGCTGCTGGAAGTGGCGCGGGCCGAGGGACATACTGGCCCCGCTTCCAGCAACTCCCATTGGCCTGGAGCAGCGAACCACGGCCACTGGGAGCCACAATCGCCGAACCTGCGGATGCGGCAGGTAAACAAACCAGCCCGGCCCACCAGGGGCTTTCCCTACACAAGCGGCAGAACAAGTTTGGGAACCACTGGTCTAAAGTGTGGGGTGGGCAGGTGCGAGGAAGAGATCAGCTTCTACTGATTTAGGCCACCCACAGTTCATAGTCGATTAGCTGGTAGTATCAGTTTGTTTTTTGTTAATGAACTGGACTGTGTCATCTTGAAACCACACCTAAGTTCATGTAATGAACGGTTGTGCATAGGCATACAAGGTACACAGATAATAAAATGAAAAAAACGGTATTGTAGAATTCCAGCTGCCATCCCAAACAGTGCAGACTAACTACAATACATAAATCCTTGGATTTAAAACCCTTTGGCCATTACATATTAATAAATAAAACTGTGAATGAAAAAAATATAACAGCTGCTACCCAAGTAACCGCAGGCCCTATGACATCTTTCAAGCAGCACAGTCCCATTATCCTTACCGATACATTAGTACTTGAGCCCCCATGGAAATTTTTTAAATGCCTTTCAGTGAAATCCTAGCCCTACTGTGTGTAAAGTTTTTCCTACTGAATTCAACAGCCAGGATTTTATCCCTGTGCCTTAAAATGCCTTTTCTGAGATGTAACAAAATCCCCAGAAGAAAATCTTCCCAGAAAAAGAATCTACTTTGGAGATATGGTATGTGAGATTACAGGTGGAATAGTTTCTTTTAGGGTAAAATTAGGTGTGGGTGTCGGAAAATTAGTCTTGTACCAGGAAGCTAGCTTCAGCCTTAATTATGGAATGGCCACCCCTGTTCCATAATGATCTTTTTATGCTTTTGAGGTTTTTACAAAGACACACCTTTTTTTCTGTTTATCCCTGCTTTATCTATTTTAGGAATTTTTTTTGTACCGTCACAGGGCTTGCTCCACAGGGGGTCGTCTCCTTGTGGCTCCTCTGGGAACTAGCTCAACACTGTTTTGATGCCTCTTCTTGCGGTTCTTCATCCCCTTGTCCCTATCTCTCACTCTGCAGCCTCTCTCACACCCCATGAGCTGTAGCACTTCCTCTTTGTGGCTTGACCCTCTGGTCAGGTCACTACAGTCTCCCCCCTTTTGGGCTATCAAAGTCTCTGTAAACAAAATGGCTTCAAGTGATCTTCAAAGTCTGCTGTCTATGCCATTCCCCCAGTTCCCTCGTAGAGGAACCTAGGCTTGCCCTCAACACTGGGTTGCAGCCTAGGGACCCTACCATAAAGAGTTTTCTCCAATTTATATTCCCATTCCGTGATTATTGGAGCTGTCTAGAGTCAGGGCAGTACATATCTGTCACACCCATCACCATGGTATCTGAAGTGATTTATTTGGGAATTAAAAATCATATACCATTAGCAGTCTTCCAGAATATTTAATAATAAAAGAGAATATACATACATAAACCCCAGGTTTCATCAGACTAACCTACATGTAAAAAGACAATGCTCTGGTGGTCTTACAAGTCTGTTGAAAAGATTGTGTGACGTAACAATAACATGCCTCACCTGTCTCTTACAAAGTAACTGGCTTCAAAACTATGGTGATCTAGTTTTGTTGCTGCTTACTGTTCCCTATTTCAGTGGTTTCTTGCTGGGGATATATCGAAAGTACACTTTCAATTGAACATTTATTTAAAATAATGTATTTTATGGAGTGGGAAAAGGAAGATAACTTTCGATACTGTTGAAGTTGGGAGAAGAGAAGACAACAGATTAGCCAGAACATATACAAGTTTTCATACTTAGCCTCACCTTTAGATGGGGAAAATGGGTAAAAAGCTTGCTATGACTGAAGAGTTGGCAAGACTGCCAGAAAAGGAGGACTGCCAGAAACAATGGGTATTTCTGAAAAAAATGAGCAATATCTTCCATAAGTGCTGACTACAAAATAGTAAAGTATCCTAAATAAATTAATAAATAATAATAATAATAATAATAAAGAAAATAATGTATGTTCCTCCTCATGGCCAGCATCACCCACTACTGCACAATCTCCATGTATTTTCTAAGCCTACAAAGTCCTTCTAGTATATGTGTCAAGTTCGCCAGAGGTGCACTCCATCGTCAGAAGGGCAGAACAGCCTTTTAATTTTACAGGACAGAGATGCACAACTCACCTTGTCACATTACATAGTTGGAAACCTAAACTGCATGCTGGATACATAAGTGACAGGTGAAGAGAGCCTTGCGGCTCCGAGTGTTCTGCCTGCTCGTGGATGTGATGTTCAGTGCTGAATAGAGAGGAAGATAGTAACTGCCTTGCCTTTCCAAGCAGAAGTACAATGAACAGTGCCTGGAGTGGGGAAACAACAGATAGAGGGAAAAAGCGATAAAGGGAGAAAAATAAAATTGTTAGAAGGAAGATAATGTCCTCACAGTTTGACCAAACAACATTCAATTTGTTTTATTCATGTTATGCTTTTTTTGAAAATAGAACAAATGGCAAACAGTAAGTAACCTGGACAATCCATATTTGTTCTGTTAAGCTCTCCATTCTCCTTCTAATATATATGTTTTGTACATACACAACTCACTCTGAAAATGTTTCTACCAATTTGAACGATATTCCCTATGAAGACTGGGGAATGGGTAAACAATTTCAAATTAGTGTCAGCTTTTTGGGTATGCATTCTGAACAAGTACATTCATCAAAGGAACAAGGGATAATAGAAAGCATATTCACACCTTGTATATTGTGTGTATTGTTTCTAGTATTTCTGGAGCTGGGTGCCAGCAAAGAAGAAAAGAAGTAACAATTAGTTAATAGGCAAACTTCAAATGAAGTCAAAATTTTAAAGTTAGGCTTCTAAATCCATATTTAGGCTCCTAAATGAAAACTTTTGTTTAGGTGACTACACAACAACAAAATGTCCTCTAAAAATGTTGTTCCTATAATTTAAAAAACCTCATTTTCCACATTCCATTTATTCTAGAAAACAGTAGTATAAAAGAGAAAACTAGGAGACTGGCTTGGTTGTCAGAAGAAATGGTAACTCCCATTGTTATTCTGAAATAAAGTTAACAAAATGAAATGTTAGTCTCCACAGAATTACCTTGCAGAGCAGCTCATCAACAATGCAAACATGAAAAGCAAGACTAGACAATCAGACTAATAAAAATAACATAATGGCTTAGTTTCTGAACTGCATGAGCCAAGGGGGAATGTCCTGTATAGGTTTTCCAGCACTAAAGATTGTGAGCTTTATTCTTAAACAAAAGTGTCATACCATATAATTCCAGGTTAAAGTTTAGTCCAGTCCTCTTGTTGTCTTGGAAGAAATAAATTTAAAAAAAACCAAAACAGGTTTGCAATAAGTTATCCGAACAATACATTTGACCAACATATGGGATATGTAACTATCACTGAAAACCAATAGAACAAGTGGGAACAAAATCCTAAAATGCATCTAAATCTTTTAAAAGCAACAAGCAGAAATTCCCCATGGTATAATCAAATAAATACAATAAGCAACGAGGACTAAAATACAACTTCTAGTAAACCAAGTTCATATTAAAGACAGATGAATGGGGACTGTTGAAGAGTGAGGATGATGGAAACCTTATCCCACTCCAGGAAGAATGGCTGCCTGAAATTCCATCTCTGAATAGAGAGAAACATCACAAGTCCAGTGAAAAAGCCGGTCCATTATAAAAAAGGTTAATACAATATTTCAGGCAAAAAAGTACTAGGTTTTTTCCTCTTCATGTAGAAACCAGACAGGCCATAAGGAACTAAACAGAAGAAAGAGAGAAAAAAAGACTCCACACAGAAAATCAAGGTGGTACTTTTGTAACTGCCAAGACTTGGACACAGGGTCTAAAAATACACCTTCCGCATCACCGTAACAACTGTGGACTTATGGAAGCTATTGGGAAAGACAGTCTTTCACTCATAGCCTGACCTGGAAGGGTTAGACTCAGACGTAGTTTGAATCTGTAAAACCTAATCTATACTAGAGACTTCAGGTATTTACAAAACTTGCTCAAACAGCTGAAACAAAGTGTCCACACAGATGAGTGCTCCCAAAGATTCAGAAGTGAACTGAGTATGGATACAAGTGCACCAGTTCAGACAAGTTCTGAAAGTGGTTCCACCTGAACAGTTTCACTGATAGCATAGCTGGGAAGCACAGGTTGTGTAGCTGCACTGGTCCGGTTAGCCCTTCCAGCATAACTCCACACTATTGTGGATAAATAGGAAGAACAGCGGAGTTCCCAGTTTTACATGTGGCATTCCTGCATTTTCCATCTGCACCACTCTCCGTTCCTTGTTAGATTACTGCTGTTTGATAAGCAGACAGTCTCTCATGCTCCCAATTCCTTTCTTGTTTTGGGTTCTCTGCGTGTTCTTTGTTTCTGTTTTGTTGTTTGTTTTTCAATGCAATGTGACCTACCTTTTTCTTACTATACACAATGTCTTCTATTATAAATTAAAATACTAGTTTAAGTGAAATTACAGACTAAATTTTGTACCAGACCTCTCCAGTTGTGATTATAATTCCCACAAACTCCCACTTCAAAGAGCTCTGCCAGGAAGTGCTCAAGAGATACACTGGGATGGTAAAAACCAGAGGTACTGCTCTACAGAAACACTCTGAAAAGGTTTATACAAGTGAAGGTGGCTACTGTGGATACCTTAAGGAAGCCTTAAGAAATGGGCTGTCTTATGGCTACTTACCTACTAATAAAGAGTTTTGACAGCCATTTGGTAAGCGATTTGAATAGCTTTTTCTTAGATAATAAAAAGGTTAGAATTGGTATATACTACAACAGCTACAACTAGACTAAGATGTTCAGAACCAAATATACTGTACAGATTGAACAGTTGATTCACAGGAAAATTGGATCCCAATATTATCATAGTGGCACTGGTCATATGGCAATGGTAAATAATCACAGAAGCTAGGCTATCTTCTAACAATGACTAAGCAACTTCTTTCGAACAATTAAAACAATACTACCCCTAAAACAGCTCTCTGCTTCATAGAATTTCTGCCTAATCAGTTCCCCTCCTGCCTGGCCTTCTTCAAGAGATTGAAAAAGACTGTACATATCCTCAAGGCACTGGGATGGGAAAAAAGTTGGGAGGTATGCCTGGCTATTCCTTTCCATACTGCACAGACATGATAGAATTAGACTAACCAACAAAAGATAAAGCTGAGAAGAAAAGTCATCTGGTGAATTATGCCAAGTTCATATTTTTTGTGTCCCATGTTACAGTGAAACTGAAACTATGTCTACACTACAGCTTATGTCGGCATAATTTATGTCACTTAGGGGGGTGCATAAACCACCCACTTGAGCAACATAAGTGATAGGAACAGTTAATAACACAGAAGAACTCTCTCCCATCATCTTAGAGCAGTTACATTAGAGAGCTCACAGTGGTGCCACTGTAAACTCTCTAGCGTAGCCATAGCCTGTATGTACAAGGTTAAAATGTAACAAAAGTATTAAAACAAGGGGAAAAAAACAACTTAACGCTGTATCTGGATCATCAACAGAATTGTTCATTTGTGTCAAAGCCAGAGAAAGCTATAGATTATTGGAATAATACATCATGGTTCCTCTTCACATATCCCCGTGGAATAAGGAGAATACAAATAATATATTTTTGAGCCATAAACAGATCAATGAGGCTTTATGAATGTTCTCTGTTTTCACAACCCCCCCACACACATTCAAACCATACACAAGTTACAATTTTTGCTTTTCTACCTTTCCAATAACTTTTTAAAAGTAAAAAGTCTAAGTCCACATCATAAACTGCAGCATAAACTCACATCACTTCTTTTTTTAAAAAAGTAACAGCATTTACGCATAAAGAGCTATGTTGTGGCAAGTACTATGGATAGCCTAGTGGCAAACCTACAACCAACATTGGGAATGCAGGGGGGCACACTGTTGTGATCTCCGCAGAACCTGCATAGAAAGCCTGATTCAAATTTCACTGAGGTGAAAGGAAGTCTTTTCTCTAACTTCAGTAAGTTCTGGATCAGGCCTAAGCACTTCTCCATGGGCTATCTCATAGGAGCCATAAAGGAACAGAGTGGGATGAAATCTTGGCTTACTGGGCATCAGCCACACACTTGTGCACATATTCCCCCCGCCCCCCAACACAGTCTTGGCCCCTGCACGGATTATGTATTTTCCTGGCATGAATTATATAGGAGGAACTGTGTGGTATGCTGGTGCCGGCCATGTTCTGGTGCAAGTTCATCCTGCTTTCGCAGTATGTAAAAGCTAACTAGAGCATATAGTACCTCAACTTGTGCTAAGGCATCACCGGATACATAATTTACCCTGTACACATAGGTTATTCCTTCTACTGCATTAGACTTTGTAGATGACAATAAACATACAAAAACTGAGTTATCTATTGCTTATGACTGCTGGCTATAGTCATCAACTGGAGCACCCTCACACACCTTTTCATTATCCTCTCTTCACCCCATAAGCTACTCCTAACTGACACATGACTCTAGAAAAAAAGAAAGCTACAATTATCTGTATATCTTCAATAAACTTTAACCAATTAAATTTAGTAGATATTGTTCTGATATTTATACCAACAAAATTCATTGACATTCTGTTAACTTCAGTCATTAAATTAATCCTGCAGCATTGGAAGGATGCAACAGAATTACGTATTGATCACTGGATTCATTATGTCTTCATGACTTTGAAAGATGTTATGTCATCAACCACAATAAGTTAGAATAAGGAATGCTCCAGAATGCATAATTCATGTATAATTATGCATACTAACAGGATAGACGTACTCCTAGAATAGTCAAAAGGTAGATATGGCTTAGAAATATGTATCATTTTAACACTGAATTCTGTAAAGAAAATTTGAAATGAAATACAATCTCATTTTGAAAAGGAATGATAACATTTGCAACCCAGAATCTCTCAGCATTTTGGAGGGTTCTGTTCCCGTTTATAAGGCTGATCATGCTTTACATATTACACTGTAGGGTTAAAGTGATTGTAACTTTCACTTGCTTCTGTGGATACTGTACCTTTTGTTTCATTTTCCTTTGTGTTATTTCCAGAGATTCCATAAGCTGTGGGGTGCAGGGCTATTTTTGGTTTTTCCTTCTTCCCTTTTCATTTACAGGGATGGGCGTAGAAAAAAATTTGGTTTCTTGGTGAAGGTAAATGTGTAGCTCCACTGCTGAAAGTTTCTTTCCTTCTTAAATATCTTGAGAATGTTACCCATTTAATTTTAGCTGGATTTCTGCACTGAGAATTCCTGCTTGTAGGACACGAGAGGTATTAAATCACTGACACATTTATTCTTCCAGCACATCAGAAAGGAAAGCATTTCTGTTTTCATGTTTTCCAACAAAAGGCTTAACTCGTTAAATGGGTGCTGCATTATAGCTCTGGCTCATCTAGCGTTGGGATGAGCCTGAATGTAATGTCTCGGTTTAATATTTTACTTCCCCTGCTCATGAAGGAAATAGCTCTTATCCCAAAGAAGAAAGAATGATAGTTGGCCTTACTCCAGCTTGATACAGAGAAAGAGAGACTGTGTAAATTAGCTACCTCAAAACAGTTCATGACACTGGACTCGAGACAGCCCAGCATAGGTACAATAGTACCCAGTCAGCAGGGACTCAGTTAGTTTGGATGTGTAATTTTGCCTTAGGGAAGTTCTGCAGCAGGTGCCTGAATTTCATTGCTGGTGGAGGCTCTCAGGAAGCAGGATGATGGAGATAAGGCTCCTATTACTAGTCCTGAGGTGAGAGAACATGGATCTGTTCTCACCGTCAGGAAAACTAAATCATATGTTTAATGTTTTGTTCCTTTCATATCTTTGAAATATACATTTTAATCTCCATTTGTTCAAACCTACTCTAGGCACTTGGCTGCTGATCATAACCCCCCCCAAAACACAAACACCCAAAGATGCCTCTGGTGAGAGCTGTACAAATAATTGATGTTTCAGTTCCTGGCCGAACCAGAAAAAAAGTGTAGTTTTGGATTGACCAAAATGTTTTGTTTGAACACAAATCAGCCTATTCCGATTTTGGGCACTCACAAAATGGAGAAGGAGACGATGGTGTTGCTGGTGCCACCTCTACATCCAATAGCCCAATGGTTAGCACGTCATCTGGGTTGTGTCAGATCTGGGTCTCAATACCTGCTCTGAAGGTAGGTTTCCCACATCCCAGGTGAATGCCCTAACCACTAGAATAACCAATAGCCCAAAGTCAGTTTCTCTCAGTGTCTCCCGTTGAAGTTGTTCCACATTATATAAGTAATTAAATGTTTCTTGGAGCAGGGACTGGAACCCCGGGTATCCCTCATCCCAAGTGAGTGCCATAGTCACCAGGCTATGGAGTAATCCTCATTCACTCACTCTTTCTCGTCCAATGATTTTTTTAATTATTCAAGCAAAGTGGGTCAGCTTCAACAGGAAGAACAGAGAGACTCACCCCAGAATACCCCACAGGCTATTGGAGTGGATGGCTCTTTTCTGTTCATAAATTTTCTTATGGTCTTAACTATGGCATCATAAACAGCTACACATTTTTAAAAAACCTGACATTTCAGGTTATTGTTCAACTGTTTTTGTCACCTTGGTAACTGCTAGTGAGAATAAGATAAGTAATACTTTTGTGTTGCAAACGTACAACCATATTAATAATATTTGTAGAAGACATACACATATTTGTAGAAGACTTGGAGAAAGCAAACCTTGACTTGTGTGAGTGTTAACTGTAAGTCTTTTCTCTAAACCATCTGCGTCTCTTTCACATAAACACAACACCTTTCTACAAGTACCCAGAGGATTTTTTTTCCTAGTTCTAATCCCACATTCACATATTATTTTCCTTTTCTATTTCTTCTTCACTCTCATTCTCTAACATGCATTTACTTTGTCTCTATTCTGTCTGGTAAAAGAGGAGGTTACTCATCCTGTGCAGTAACTGAGGTTCTTTGAGATGGTTGTCCCTGTGGGTGCTACACTTTAGGTGGATCTGTATCCCTGCACCTGCAATCAGAGAATTTCAGTAGCAGTGCCTGGTTTCCTCACACATGGGCTGTCCCTGTCTTGAGCCGCCTATGGCAGTTATACAGTGCTGTGAGACCAACCCCACCCCAGTTCCTTCTCCACCACAGGAAACACCAAAGTAGAGAGGAGGAGGGAGCGTACTGGACCACCCACAGGGACAACTATGGCAAAGAACCTCAGTTACTGCACCGGGTGAGTAACCTTCTCTTCTTCTTCAAGGAGAACCCCTGTGAGTGCTCCACTTTAGTTGACCATACAACAGTGCCCCTCGTTGGATGGAAGGGGCTTTGAAGTTGCAGTCGTGACAGACGATAAAACTCTGAAGTCCAAGCAGATGTCAAGTCCTGCTCTATTGCATAGTGTGTGTGAAGGAGTAGGCTGACACCAGGTTGCTGCTTTACACAGGTCCTTGATGGGTACATTGTTAAGGAAGGCTATTGATGTAGCAAGCGATATGGCGGAGCGTGTGAGGGGGTTGTAGTTGTTGCTGGCAGTAGCAAAGGTCAATACACCCAGGGAACCATTTCAAGAGCCTTTGTTTGGATATGACATCTCTTTTAGATCTTTCTGTGATGGAGAGAAATAACTTTGATGACTTTCTGAAAGATTTAGTCCTGTCAATGTAAACGTAAAATGCTTTCTGACACCCAGGTATGGCCAGGGCAATGGAACATGCTGCTGTGTCTGCCGAATCCAGTGAGGCTTGTAAGGCTGTTCACACTAAAAGGTGGCCCTCCAAGATGATTGCATTAAATTGTTCCTTTATGTCCTCAGGGAGATAATCAATAAAGTCAGACATCTGAATACTTGGAGTGGTTGTATGAGGTATTAATGCCTCACAATTGGCTATCCTGAACTGTAAGGTTGCAAGTGAGTAGGCCTATATCCCAAAGGGTCTAACCATTTCCAGTCCCTGTCCTATAGAGTGGCTCTGGAGTGATGTTGTCTGTCCTGCTCATTCGCGGCCTCTACAACCAGAGAGTTTGGAGTGGGGTGTGAAAATAAAAAATCCATTCCCTTGGAAGGTCTGTAATATTTTTGTCTGCTCTTTTGCAAGTGGGTGGAATTGTTGCTGGGGTCTTCCAGATGGTTTTGGCTAGGTCCATGAGTGCCTCATTTAATCAGGAGTGCAATCTTGAAGGAAGTTAATGTTTGTAGGATGTCCAACAATTTATGCTGGGACTCCGCTACTTCTTCAAGAGGTGTCTCCAGTGAGTCTGCAATCCTCTTCAATCGTTCTTGACTATTTAAAATCATCACCCATTGTAGGTGGTGGTGGCATGACAGCTTCATGAGGAGGAGGAAAAATTGGCAGCTGGCTGACCTCCTGATCAGAAGTCTCTTCCAGTGGTTCTTCCAGAGGATCAGAGGGTCTGGGTATTGAGGGTCATGGGGAATGTCTTGACCTCTCTCTGTGGGTACTGGCAGGCTTAGGATAATGGTGATGGTTCACCACCCATGGGTCCCAGTAGGGCCACTGTGGAGGGAATGGCATTGGTAATGGCATCCATGTATGTCTGTCCAAACCATGTGTTTCAGGTCTAGGGTGACATTCAGGTTGTTGTGGCGGACCTGGTCTGCTGGCTGTCTGGATGTACAAGGAGTGGCACAAAAAGATCTCTTCTTCCTCCTCCTCCCGCTCATTGCAGGAGAAATGAGAAGCTGACCTAGATGGTGATGTAAATTGGTACAGTACCAAGCATGCTGGAGTAATATCGGTACCAAGGAGAGGATATTCTGGTGCTGAAGAGACTAGGAGGTCTTTGTGCCAGAGAAATTTGTTGCAGTACTCGCAAAAAGAAAAGGAGTACTTGTGGCACCTTAGAGACTAACCAATTTATTTGAGCATGAGCTTTCGTGAGCTACAGCTCATGCTCAAATAAATTGGTTAGTCTCTAAGGTGCCACAAGTACTCCTTTTCTTTTTGCGAATACAGACTAACACAGCTGTTACTCTGAAACCTGTTGCAGTACTGAGAGCATCGGTACCAAGGAGGGTGTTGTTGGCAGTGCCACTGAAACCGCAGATGTTAGTACCAAGAATTGTGCTTGATTCACTGTGGAGGCAGAAGGTGATGCCATAGACTGTAGTGCTGATGAGCAGCTCTGGCAGTACCACGGAAGGGATGGAAAGCTTTCCCTTGCTGCTAATCTCAGAGCCCGCCAATTTAGGGTCTTTGACTTGCACGGTAACCACAGTACAAGAGGGTCCCGCTACCTCAGAGATATTCTGCCTCAGTGCAGTCGGTACCGATAGTGTCCAACAGGTCAGGGATCGTCTCTTTCTGGTAGATTCCTGGGAAGGGGAGGTTTTAGCCCGCTTCTTCACCATCTCTTTGGAGGAGTGCTCTTTTCTCTGAGAATGTGGTGGAGAATGTCTGTCAGACACCACTGGAGACTGGTGCCCAGAAGGTGTCCGCGATCCTGGATAGGACACCGGGTGCAGAAACCTCTATATCAGGAGAAGTTTTAACTTAAGAGCCATCTCCTTTCTGGCATGGATCTTAAAATTATGGCAGAAGGAGCACTTTTGCAGTACGTATGTTCTGCCAAGACAGCAGACACACTGCTAGTGCCTGTCAAAGACCAGGATTGGTAACTTTGGCAGCTTTCAAACCCAGGGATCTGAGCATGACCCTTAGAATAGGCTTTCTTCCATTGACGGAGGGTATCTACACGATACTAAAGGGTTTAATAAGAAAATGAAACTTGATCTACGAAGAAAAAAAAAAATTCCCTAAGAAAAATTAACCGGGGAAGAGAAAGGGTAGCTAAAACTAGTAATTAGCAAGTTACTGGATTCTAAACACCACTAACCTAAATTAATTATTAAGATAAAGTAAATTTGGAGGCACTGCTGATTGCTCCATCTCAAGCCAAGGACAGTAGACAAGGAACTGAAGGGGAGGGCGGTTGACCACACAGCGATATGTAACCGCCACAGGCAGCATGAGACAGGGACAGCGCATGTGCAACCCAATCACGAACTGCTACTGAAATTCTCCCATCACAGACGTAGGGATGTAGATTCACCTAAGGTGAAGCACCCAAAGGGACACTCCTCAAAGAAGAATATAAAGCCATCCTGCTCTAATTATAGGGACTCATCAGTACAGACCTTAATTGCAGATTCCCTTTATTATTGCATATGTAACAGGTCAGGACTTTTACAGCATCACTGATTAAGATGGTTTGCTAGTCAGTAAAAGTATTTGCAGGTATGAGGGGTTTGTCTTTTCCTTTTTTATAGGGTCTTGGGACCACAGATTAATTTTGTGATGGAAATGTTACTGCTGACTCATGCATGTATGGTCTCATCTCCTTTTCTTTTGAACTGGAAACATATTATGACCCAGGCTTTGAAAGGCATGTGCATGACACAGAAGCTTACATGTTGGCAATCTCTGAAAAGGGACTGAAAAGACACAGAGATTGAACTAACCTCCCAAGACCTACTTATGGTTTCTCTAGTGTTCAGTCAATATTGTGTAGGCTACACAGGGAACTTTACGCACTGCCACTTCCTATATCATAGCTATTGCATGGATAAATGGATCTTAGTTTCCAGGGCTCCAGTTTCCAGCACTGTTTTGGAGCAATTCATTCACTGGATCTGGCCAAGTATTTTTAATGTGTCAGGGTCTCTCGCCTCACCCCCTTTTTTGGTCAAAGTTTTGAAACAAAATATTTAGACCAGCTCTGTCAGTCACACACAAAAATGAAAAAGAGAAACACTGCAGCCAGTGTTAGAACCCCTCCCCTCATCCTTCCTTTAGAAATTCAATGGCTTGGAAAGCTCTCACTCATATCTTGGGACAGGACATTTATTTATATTTAAATTCTGGAACCATCAATGCCAGAATGCTCAGCCAGAGTATACTCCAAGGGGGTTCATAAACCATGTGTTAGAGCAAGTGACTTGACTCAGGATTCCTGGTTTTAATTCTGTGCTCCTTCACTGACATGTTGCAGCATGCTGGGCCTGGAGGCTATTTAACCTTTCTGCTCCTCACTTTCCCAGCCACACAAAGAGTATATCATTTACATGTGGCATTTTGCAGGGGTGTCTTGAGTCTTAATATCTGTGAAGTGCATACAGATCAGTTAGTGAATAAATCCAGATTATTCATTCCTATCAATTCAGCACATTTGCTTTTTTGACACGTGCTGGACTTTGGAACCCATGTGTTGGTAAGGGATGTGGCTGGCTTACTTAGATGTTAGGAACTTTTTTACCCTAATATTTTGTATTAAGTATTGAATTTAGCTTTTACTTCTTTAAATATTATACTTTTTGTGAAGTGAACTTGTTTTTCTATGGCACACACTGGATAAAAAACTGAGAAACTGTATTCCACAGACTTAGCAACCCAGACTCAATAAAATTCATTTAAAGCATCTATATGCACACACAAATACATTTCCTCTCTACTTATTTAAATTGTGTCTAGTGGGTACAGGTGGTTAGGAGCGCCTAGATTGTGGTATGGGGAACTGTTTCATGTCTCTTCAAAATGGAGACAGTAGAACAACTCAAACAATAAAAAAAAAAAGAGGAAAGATGACAATGAAGTTGTGTTGACAAGCAGAAAGCAAGAGAGACCATAAGTAATGCACAGTCACAGTGAGCAATATTTTGAAAAATTTATTTGATTGCTATTGAATGCTACTTCCTGGATAAAGGCTTCATCATGATAAAAAATTAATGGTTCACTCTTCTTTACCATCAGTCATATTAAGATGGAACATGGAATGCTGCAGTTTCAGCTCAAAATAATTTCTTTAATAGCGTTTGCATGCTGGGTATTTATTTGTTATGTTACTGCTGCTAGTTCTTGTTCTATTTAGAGATCATAAGGAAAGTATAAAACAATACCATGTCCATAGATGCAGTCTGAAAAAGAGGAGAGGAAATTAGAGTGATTAAAGGGTTAATTACTCTGGTGCTTTCTGTATATTTCTGTGCCGTTTTAATGAGTTGCAGGTCATTCAAAACATGCGTCTTTGACACTTGTATTTTTACAGATGTGTTGACAGCTACATATAAAATCTGAAATGTCATCATGGTACTGAAACCACACAGTGGAGCTTCAAGTTACCTGCCTAATTAGATCAATTGCCATTTTCTTGCCTCATCAGGTGAAAGGGTTGATGTGTTATATACATGTTCTCCATAACATTCCTATGAAAGTCAAAACTAGTTCACTGTTGTGAACTTACTATACAATTATAGCTAATACCATACTTTCTCTTAAAATGTCTGAATTAAAATAGCATAGAAGGGAATCTTTGTGCAAATAATTAATTTGTGCAAATAATCTTAATACCTATCTTAGGTCCTGAAATGAAATATATTTAAAGATGATGCCACCCTATGCATGAGACAGAAAAACCTCTTTGTATGCTCACTGCATTAGTAATTCAGCCCCGAGATATGAGAGTATGAAGGGTTTGATCAGTAGTAGTATTTCAAATCTGGTATGAGAGTTTTCCACACTTCTCAGCATATATTTTTTTAAATTTTCCTTTTCTGATTTCTCCCCAACCTTTCTGTTCAAGGGGTCCTGCTTCCTCCCTACACTTGACTGAATGGAAATTTCAACCACTCTGTTCTCTGTCAGTATTTTACTACTTTGAAATTCTAGCCCAGCCTTTGAGCACAGCTGCAAGCTACACTGATCATACATTGGAAAGTCCAGACACCCACCTTTAGGACAATAGTGCTGATAGAAAAAGCACAAAAGCCGAGCAATATGTCCCCTCTACCTCAAGGAAATGAATACATTGCTATTATAATCATCCAAGGCCAAGATATAAGAATCACAAAAGTTGCTTATGAATCTTGATATATACTCATGCCCTGTAACACTAACTGGAGGTCAGTTTTTAGGGGCTGCAAAGCCCATAGGCAGAGACTCCCTGATTTTGGGAAACTAATAAGTATCAAGGCTAACCTCAGCTTTCATTTAAAAAAGAAAATGAAGTCTCTATGCCTCCTTCCTTAAAAATAAAGTTAAGTCTTCTGAAGAGACTCAAGAAGTCTGCAGGTACCTACACATTTTTTCATATATCCTCCAAAACTCTTTTTCCCCAGCGTAATATGGAAGTAGAGCAAGCCATTAAAATGCTTCGGCAAGCCCTTGTGAAGTTCCCAGATCCTTATCTTGTGCACAGCTTAGCATTCAACTCTTCTCACAAATGGATTCCAAAAGTAGCTGGGGAGGCAAAGGGGAGAAATGGGGCATTTTGCGATGGCAAGCTACAAGTTGCTGAAGTTCTCAATCAAATCTACTCAGAAATAATTTTGGCTAATAGATTAAGCAAAAAACTAAAAGCACGGAAACTTCAAACAAGGACAGTTATACTGGTTTTAATCCAACCCCACTAACATTTCCTTTAAAATCAGACAGACACAGTCATTATAAAGAGATGTTCAGCTTCTGAGTTAAGTATATTGTCAACGTTGCCCATACGGTCTCTGCTGGAAGTCTAAAACTGAGAGCAGTGACTGAACATAGGCATCTGAGTTCCCATACAGAAGCATGTATCAGTACCTCATCTCTGCCTGGTCTCAGAAATATAACTCATATCTGACCCAAGACTTTATGTATTCCAGTTGGTAAAGATTTAGTAATTTAACACCACCACAAATTCTTTAAAGACATTAAATGAAAATATCACAGTCCTATTAAATTAAAGCAGTAAAATACTGTATGCATCATTTATTTAACTCTGGCAGTTTTGTTCCACACTTACTGAAACAGAACACATTTCCACAAGAGATGCCCTCACAGCTCTCCACTGTTTTAAGATTAAGAATTATCGTTTGACCTTTTGTAAAAATATTAAGCACATCAAAAAGCAATGGTGAAACATAGGAAGCTAATATATTATTCTTCATTCACACATTTGGCAGAGTTTTCACTCATATTTTCACTTCCCACCACCTCAATCCACATACTGTCGGCCTGAAGTGATAGAAATCACAGCATATCAGTTGTATGATATGGGTCATCATAAAAGGGAAGAGAACAGTGAACGACAGAAGACTGGAAAGAAAATTAGGTGATAGAGGAAAAAAATCCAGGTATTTTCAATAATGCTAATCTCAAAAGAAATAAGTGATATGTGAGGTACATGGTGTATAGCAGTGAAGAAAAACTGGAACATAAACTGCTTTAAATAATCATCTGCAATTTAATAAGAGAAATTAAGTCTAATGCTTTCATTTACCACTACAAGGCTAGTGATACCAAAAGGTTGTTCCAATATATTATATGCACATAGGGGAATAGTTGATCAACTTCCTTTGAGGTTTTCAGCATCATTTGCAATTTTTTTCCCTGACATTTTACTGCTTATAAGCTTACACTTTTGGGGGTGTATATTAAACATAACTGCTCCTGGTAGATACAACACTTTTTCACCTGCTGCAAGAGCATCAAGAATGGGATAAAATAATCAACCTTGGGGAATGACAAATCAGCATCTGAAGAATCTGGAGCACATTGAGTTTTATATGCTCTCCAAAAAAAATAAATCCTATTTTGCATGGCTAGACCACACAGGAAAAATTGCTACTAAAGAAGAGATAGTTATTTGAAAAATTACTTGACACAAATAAATGGAGAGTTACTAGAAACTCCATCTAGAAGTGGAATTTTGTAACATTAATATAGACACAAAACACAAATCAATTTCTTTCATGCAGTTTTCCTAGAAATGTTATCAAGTGTAAATTTGGTTAAGTAGTCCAGGGGATATTGCTTACGCACGTTGAAATATATTATTGATTCAGCCGAGGCTGAAGAGTTTTTGAGATGAAGAAACAGAAAGAGAGCATTGTAACCCTGAAATCACAGAGACTGATCTCAAGGTGTTTTCTGTGTTTCTTACTTTCTCATGCTTTATATCAGAGCCCGCATGTGCTGCAGATGTATATTTGTGAGGAGCTAACCTGACATTTAAAGTTGTTTTCAAAAAAACTTTAGAAATATATGAAGTGGTTTATGGATGAAAAGAAATCATTTGGTTACAATCTAATTAAATTCAGGATGGCTGGCATGAATCTATGCTAAGTGGGTTTCAAGCTGTCTAAAGTTTATTTCCAGTCATCTAAAATAGAGTATGATGGAAATAGCGTACCATAAAGCATATCAGACCTCTACGTTGAAGAAGATATCTAAGTGTTTAAAGTGACTGTGTGTGTTGTCAGTCACCTTTAAAACCAAAAATATTTATCATACCAATACTTTTTAAAAAGAGGAGATTTTAAAACTGTAACATGATAGAGTAGCTGGTTAGGATTTCTACAAAGATACTGTGGTGATTGTTCATTTTCTGAATCTAACAATGATTTCCAGCTATAAGACTTATCAGATATGTCGCACTATTAAAAAAGAAGCATGGACACATACTTTATTTCTAATTCAGACCTGGAGCTTTTCAATATTTTGTGCATGTAGCTCAGATTTATTTATTGGGCACAGGTATAATTTCAAGTTAAACTCAAGATACTTTTTGATATCTTCCTTCAGCAGTTGTTTCTATAAGAATCCAATATAAGTCTGTTTGTTGGTTGCCAGAATCACCTGGCTTCAGCAAAATTTCCTTCTGGGTTGATTACAACACACTGTAAAAAAAGACATGCAACAATTGAAAGACCTCTCAGAGTTCCATTTCTTAACTGGGTAATAACATAGATAACCTGCACTGTACTGACTCTACGAGCACCACCATTACCTGTGAGAATATATTTCTGACATGGAGGTCATTTTCCAGTTGGAGGAGAAATGTATAAGGCACAATTAGGGTAGTGTAACTTGTTTATTTAGACTATATCCATTTGGCCCCAAACAGCATTCAGGCAATCTCATTTCAGGAATCTCATCCCCAACACTGACACCCAGTTTCCGCTAAACAGCTGTGCACCAAGAATTGACTCGAGTGAGAGAGAGAATAAAGAAAAGAGCAAACTCACTTGCTGTTTACAAGAGCTCCACACAAAAAACCTACCTCTAAGACAACCCCCATTACAGTATTTCTTCTGAAGACTGAACAATGCGTGCATGGTAAGAAAAAGAATGTGCAACAGGATGTGCAATAGCACCATCTAGTGAGGCCTGCCATAATAATGAAAGAACTCTGAGCAATATTTTAGTGATTTTTTCCCCTGCTCTCCAGCAGGATTTTGTAAATTTTAGCCAAGCCAGTATAACCTACAAAGTTACAGACTGAAGAGTATCTACTTAGAATTTATGTTAAATTAAAAGAGGCTGCATTAGTAGGAAAACAAAGTTTTAACAATTAACCACAGATTGTTTTCCTTGTTTTTCAAGTATGAGTATTTGAGAGCACAGAGGTAATTTCATTGAACTGTTTTAAATTATTTGTTTAAGTGCTTATGAAAGGGGCCTGGATTGACTAAACAAATACAATAAAGACACTGCTAGTCTAAGGCTTCCCATATTACCACACTTCAGTTCCTACAGAGAAGAAATAAACCTAGGAATTATCAAAATACAATTTCTCCACCATTTCAGGGCCTGAAGTCTCATTTAACAGTGCTAATTAGGGTCAGTTATTTTGATGCTTTCATTCATTATGTGTCTACCTGGCATCAAAGTTGATTAAAATGATATATAACATTTATACATAAAAGCTATGTATATTAGTCAAGATTTTTTCTCACTTAATTAGGTGCACGTAATGAAGGTAATGTTTGAAATAAATTTTGGATTGGGAGAAAAGAGAAAATGAAAGCCTCAGACAATATTTTCCAACTAAAGAGACCAATCCTGCAAACCCATATGCACAGGCATCATCTCCGTTCAAATGACTGAGGATTATTCATGTGACTAAGAGCCCTTGATTTGCAGTTGCCATTTCTGTTTCTGCCAGCTTGAGGAAAAAACTTTAATACAATCCAGTTGAGAAATTAGCAACAGACATTGCTAAGGGATGGGAAATTATAATTTATGTATGTGTAGTAAGGACAACAAGGGTAATGCACAAAGAAAGTATTGACATATAGTGTTCTTGGCTGCAGTGTTGTTGTAGCAATGTTGGTCCCAGGGTATTAGAGAGGCAAGGTGGGTGAGGTAATACCCTTTTTTAGACTGGGGTGTGGGGAGGATGCTTGGGCATAGGCATAGTTTGACTTTTCTTATGGGGAGGCAGGGCCCAGCGGGGATTGTCCCTGCTCCACATGGCGCAGCCTGGGGAGGGAGCGCCATATCCACCCCTTGACTGACCTCAGCAGGCCACCCAGACTGTCTGGGTTCGGGGAGGAGGGCACCACCAAAAATTAAACTCAAGGAGGGGTGTCACATAAGAACGGCCATACTGGGTCAGACCAAAGGTCCATCAAGCCCAGTATCCTGTCCTCTGACAGTGGCTAATGGCAGGTGCCCCAAAGGGAATGAACAGACTGGTTATCATCAAGTGATCCATGTCCTGTCACCCAATCCCAGCTTCTGGCAAACAGAGGCTAGGGACACCATTCCTGCCCATCCTGGCTAATAGCCATTGATGGACCTATCTTCCATGAATCTATCTAGCTCATCTTTGAACCCTGTTATAGTATTGGCCTTCACAACACCCTCTGGCAAAGTGTTCCAGAGATTGACAATGTGTTGCATGAAAATATACTTTCTTGTGTTTGTTTTAAACTTGCTACCTACTAATTTCATTTGGTGGCCCCTTGTTCTTGTATTATGAGAAGGAGTAAATAACACTTCCTTATTTACTTTCTCTATACCACTCGTGATTTTATAGACCTCTATCATATCCCCCCTTAGTTGCCTCTTTTCCAAGCTGAAAAGTCGCAGTGTTATTAATCTCTCCTCATACGGAAGCCATTCTATACCCCTAATCATTTTTGTTGCCCTTTTCTGAACCTTTTCCAATTCCAGTATATCTTTTTTGAGATGGGGCGACCACATCTGCACACAGTATTCAAGGTGTGGGCGTACCATGGATTTATATAGAGGCAATATGATATTTTCTGTCTTATTATCTATCCCTTTCTTGATGATTCCCAACATTCTGTTCACTTTTTTGACTGCTGCTTCACATTGAGTGGATGTTTTCAGAGAACTATCCACAATGACTCCAAGATCTCTTTCTTGAGCGGTAACAGCTAATTTAGACCGCCATCATTGTCTATGTATAGTTAGGATTATGTTTTCCGATGTGCATTACTTTGCATTTATCAACAGCTCACAAAGTTTGAAAATCACTCAGGGTGCAGGCAGAGGGCAGCTAGAGGATGTGTGCAGGCAGGGGGGTAGCTCAGGCTGCAGGGAGAGGGGAACTAGGGTCTGTGTGAGGTCACACTGCAGGCAGGGGAGTAGATCAAGGTGCAGGGAGAGGAGCACTAGGGGCTGCATGTAGGCAGTGGGGTACCTCAGGGTTCAGGGATGGAGCTAGTTACGAGTTATGTGCCAGGAGGGTTGTGGTCACTGATTCCTGAAGGCTCAGCCGGGCCTATTATACCCGCCGCCCACGTCTATGCGGAGCTCTGAGTAAGCTTGAAAGCTTGTCTCTTTTACCAACAGAAGTTGGTCCAGTAAAATATATTGCCTCACCCACCTTGTCTCTCTAATATAGGGTTATTAATGTATAGCTCTATTCTTATAGGGAAACACCAACTTCCTTGCACTGAGACAGTTCAAGGCCCTATGCCATACTGAAGCACCCTGTTAAATACTTAGCTGGTGGGTAGGACTTTGCTTGGGTCCCCCACAATGGAGTCAATTTCACTCAACCATTTTTCAGCGGTATCTGTGACACAAAGAAAGACAGGATTAGAGTGCTCCCAAAGTGGTGTGAGCTGTTGAAACAATTAATTCATAGCCTGCAGACATGGATTTAATATCTGGCAAGGCATTAACTACATTCAAGTGACATTTCTGCGGGTTGAAAGGTAATTTCTCATACTTTATCAGCATTTGACAGAGGGCACTTAATCTGGCTAATCAGAAATGGATTATACCATCAGAATTGAGGCACTAAAATGCCTTAATAAATGTTTTTGATATGTTTTATTCATTTAAACAGTGTGGCTCTGATAGGCATAATAAAAGTCTGATTCCTTAAGTGCATTCTTCCTTTAAGCATTGTTTGCATCTGTCGGTTACTCAGCTAAGTGGGATTTATTTTTACTGGGGTATATTTGGCAAAAATTAAAAAATAAAATATGGATTGTGAAAACTGCAGCAGCAGAAACTCACTAGTTCACACCAATGATAAAAGCATATTATAAAAATCTCATTGCTCATTGATTTTGACAACTCTAGTTTACCTTTAATTATTTATAATACTATTTTATAATGTAGCAGTGTGAGTTCTATAGTATATTTTGTAAAATAATGAGTCCTAGTAATGCTAATCAGTAGATACACAGACAGACCTTCCAATAGAGTTTCTGCTATTTTATACTTTAGGGGCTTAGTGAGGAGGGAGAATGTCAAAATGCTGATTAGAGAGGTTCTACTCTGTCCTTATTTACAGATATTTCACAAATATAAGATTAAAATACGCAATAGGAAAAAAAATCTGTTGCTCTCATCCCCTATGATGTCAATACTTTTGAAAGAATGAACAATATAGACAGGACATCCTAGCATTTCCTAGACCCATTTCTCACTATCCAACAGCATTTTTCCCTGTCATTGTTCAACTGAGTCCCTTCTTGAGTGACAAATTGATTATAGGCAGATTATAGGCAGTTTCCTTTTAGATGCCTGTTGCATGATACAACACTTTCCTTCCTGACATCTGAATAAATATACTTCAGACGTCAACTATGAAGACTGTCTTTGCTACAAACTATTGTCCTTATGATGAATTAGACTATTTGCTATGGTGAATTTTAAAACAGAATCAGTGTCTTGGATTCTTTGGAAATGCTGCCCTAACAGCTTTATTTACCCAAGAGGTGTTTTCTGTTTCGTTGATCAAAAGAGCTTACTGAGTTTTTGGTTAACTTTTCCAAAATGGAGATGTTTATGACTTGGGCCACATCTACACTATAGACTTCTGCTGGAACAGCTATGTCAGTCAGAGTGTGAAGAGGTGTGATGCTGATAGACAGAGTTGTGCGGGCAGAAGCCCCTGCTTAGATACAGTTATATCCCCAGCAAAGCTGCACTTTCACTGGTTTAGCTTGTTTTTCCTCAGGGTGGGTGTGTGTGTGTGTGTGTGTGTGTGTGTGTGGTTTAGCTTGTTTTTCCTCAGGGGGTGTGTGTGTGTGTGTGTGTGTGTGTGTGGTTTAGCTTGTTTTTCCTCAGGGTGTGTGTGTGTAATAAGCTAAACAGATAAAAGTGCAGCTTTGCTGATAGAACTTATATCCACACTAGGAGTGCTTTGCCAGTATAGCATACTGACATTCCTATACCAGCAAAGTCTGATGGCTGACAACAGGCCTTCTTTATGTCACTTGATAATTTCAAGTATAGAATTCTAAATTTTTACAAAGGATTTTTCAAAAATCAGCTGATTAAAAAGTGGGACAGCATAAAAATCCCATAGGTTAGCACCAACTACATGTGCAACCTTCAAGGAGCCAGACATACCACAATTTACTATGTACAAAAACACGCTTCTGGGTGGTGCAGTTTTCCCTGCATTGAGAAAAAGCCTGAATCTTTTTCAAAGCTTTGGCTCTGAACTCCCAATTTACTCAGAAATCTCTCTGACCTTCGAAAACTAATGGCTACTTAAGAAGCAGAAGCGAGATGGGAGGAAAATATTTTGCATTGAAATTTCTTTTAAAGAAATCTTTCATTGTAACTACATTACAGAAAAGGGGATGATGAAGTTTTGCTCTACCAAAGAAAGAAAAGAATCGATAAACATGTAAGTAGGGTGACCAGATGTTTTTGGGGACTTTTTCTTATATAGGCGCCTAGTAACCCCCACCTCCTGTCCCGTTTTTTCACAGTTGCTATCTGGTCACCCTACATGTAAGGCATATGAACATAAGGCTGCCAGGGCACACTCTGTGCCTGATCCTTCAGGGTGCCCTGAGCTTTCAGCTTCCCTTGAAGTCAATGAAATCTGAGCGTGCTTCACACCTAGCAGGAAGTGCAAGCTCATGCCATTTTCTCTTGTTAAGCAGAAAGAGGCATTCTAATCTCCAGAACTATTCAATAGGGTTATATACCTTTGTGAATAATCATTGTAGCATGCCCTTCATATTCTGTTAGCTCTAGAGACTCAGGGTTGGCTGAAACTTAAAATTTATATCAACCTAGCTACATCACTCAAGGGTGTGAAAAATTCACACCCGAGTGCCATAGTCAAGCCAACCTAACCCCCAGTGTAGATGCTAACCCCCAGTGTAGATGCTAGCTCAAAGGAGGAATTCTTCCATTGACCTAGCTAGTGCTGCTCAGGGAAGTGGATTACCTAAATCCATTCCTAAAACCCATTCCATTGACATAGGAAGCATCTACACTACAGCGCTGCACTGCAATGTAGACATGCCCTCACTGAAACACACTTAAGAACACCAGCAAGAAAATATCAGTTTAAGGCATGTGTTTATCTGGAATTAGAGTATTTGGTTTTGGCCAAAAAAAACATGTACCTACTTTTTAAGCAGAGATATGCCAGTATGCTGCAATGTGAATGTGCTCTCTTCCCAGAGAGAAGGAGGGTCTATATGAAGGCATGCTCAGCACTCAGCAAGCTTACATAGTGGTGATCTTTGTGTCTCCTGCTTGATGTCACCAACCACAGCCATCCATAAGTTCCATTTGGCACTCGAATTATCACCAGCCAGATAAGAAGAATGCTATGAAAGTGTGAACCATCTGTAAACACACATTTTTATGGGAAATCTCAGCAACCCCCCCAGAATGAAGGGAAACACAAGGGTGTACCTTTCAACATTCATAAATGATTCTGCAGTGAAAGAAGGAGAGGCGTGACAGAAGGCACCTAAAGAATGAATTGTGTTGGTCTCACTACACCTTGAAGTAGTGCTGACAATCTCTGTCACTTCAGGTCTATCATTGCTAACAAAGCCCTTATTTGTGTTGCAACCACATATTCCTCTCTGTGTTTCTTTCGCCCAGCACCACCAAACTTTTCTGTTTACTGTGTTCTACCACCATCAATTTAAGAACAAGAGCCAACCCTGTCTGGTAACGTTCTAACCTAATGCATTTGGTCGTATCACAATTATTACAATGTCTGCTATTGGGCTTATATTTCCAGTTTAGCTTTTTTAAAATAAAAAAAAAGTCATGTATGTTTAATTCTTACACAAGTGTTTCTTGGGGTTTATGCAGAATTACTGTTTTAGTAATGATTTTTCCCCCCTGCTCACATGAGGTATTCTGCCAGACAGCCAACTTCCTTTCCCCCAACCCCCTGGCTTCACATTATATCCACCTGTCCACTCTCAGTCCACCACCACTTTAAGCACATGCATCCCTCCTGCATAGTTTAGCATCCATGTGTTACCTAGCCAGAAGAATTATAATGCAGAAGAGAAATTGATTATACAGTGATAAAATCCCAAATCCTTCAGACAGCACAAAAGCATAACCATACGCTGAAAAAATAAATTATTACAACAGATTTAAATAAGAAAAGTTTCTCAACAACATTTCATAATTGTCAAAAAATGGGAAGATTTGTGAACAATGCTATTGAAGCTGCTATCACCTGACATCTGTGTAAACATAATAGGGTAATGGCTATTTCATGCCAATAAAATGCATTATTTCACAATAAGGGATAATATATCACCAACACACTCAGTGAAAGCATTGTTATTCCTTCTGATCACAATTCATGTTCAGAAGAAGGAGTCGGATCAGAATTTGCTAGAAATAAAGCTGCATTAAAGTACCTGAGTCTGAAATGTGCTGAGCAATTGCAGCTCTGATTTACTTGAATGGAAACGGTGTGCTTAAAACTGGATTTTGATAGGTGGATAGGATATAGCCAGGTCGGTATCATGGACATACTTAAGGATCTATTGTTCAGAAACAAACAGGCTATCTTGTAATTCTAAAAGTGACTGTTGTGGGGTGTGCTTGCCTGTAGCACCCCGCTGCAGAGTAAGTGTGCTACTGCATATTCCCTGCTCAGTTTTGCTTCTTAGGAAGCTAGTAACTCCACTTCAGGCACCTTAGACATTTGACTCAATAATACCTCTGTTGATGGTTTATTATAAACACCTCTCATGAAAGGGCCCATAACAAAAATTCCCAAATAAACAAAAAATGCATCTGGCTTTGTTGGTTCCTCTGAAGCCTGCCTTCTAAGCTCTGTTCCCAGTCTCCTCCATGTTCTCTCTCTACCGGAACGTCTACATGGGAATAAAACCTTCCTCCACACTCACAAGGTCCCAGAACTTGAGCTCCAGCCCAAGTCTGAACGTGTACACAGCTAATTTTCAGCCCCAGGGCCAGATGTAAGTTTTTTAGCCATGTGTAGACATACCTTAAGTCTCTCCTCATGGCAGAAGCCCCAGTCCTTCTGCTGGAGCTGGGTAATACAAGCAAGTATTGTCCCTCTCCTTATCTGGAGTCTCCAGCTCTTCTCCTGGCACTGGGTTGCCACACAACCCACTGCAGGGCCCACAGCTTCTCCCTGAGCTGGCTCCATTTAATCCATAGGCTCATAGGGTTTGACAGCCTCCTCCTGTTGGTGTCTGCCCAGCTACATGGAGGAGGTAGCATTTATACTTGTCCCAATCTCTCAGCTCATCCCCACTTACCTGCCCTCTCTGGAAGGCTTCTGGCCCTGGGCCCTTAGAAACGGGAACAGGATTTCCTCCCGAATGCTTCTCAAGTCCTCTCTCCCAGCATCTGCCAGGTCCTTGTATCTATAATCAGACGTTTCAACTCTTAAAGAGCCATGCAAGGTGGTGGGGGAGGCTGATCATCAGGAAGTACTGCCCTCAAGGGAAAGACTATCCCATCATAGACTCTCAGAATGAAGTTCCACATTTATTGTGTCTTCAGTTATTTTGTCCCTGATTGTACAACGAGCTCTGCAGACACAGACCACCACAGAGCTCCAGCGAAGTTAATGGGGCTCTGTGTGGATGCAGGGGCACACTGCTTGGGCCTCATTGGAGGACTAGCACTTACTGAAAATAAAGACACTTGACTCTGAATGCACATAGGGAGAAGATTCTCCCAGTAGACAGAGACTGGTTTTAGATTGTGTCTTATATAGCAGAATCACACCCAGGAACAGGCCTCAACTTTTTGCTGTTTTTTGGCACCCAGGATGGAGATTTCTGGTGCCCCTCCCCCCTCGCCCTGGCATGCCAAGCCAAAAAAAATAAACATGGCTAAGCAGAGAGTGATACGGTGCCCCCAGAAGTTGGCACCCACATCAATCATACTGCTCACCCACCACTAGGGCAAACCTTGGCCACACTTAAAGATAGACAAGAGTGACAATGTATGCCCCCCTCTTTGCAGAGTTACAGAACATTTTGGGACAAATTCTCAAAAGGGCCTAAGGGAGGCATGTGCTCAATTCCTAGGCACTTCTTAAACCCCACTTCTGTCCGCAGCGGTACTTGAGTCATGCCTGGGAGTTGGGCACCCAACTCCCTTAGGCCTCTTTTAAAATACCAGCCAAAAAATGACAAATCTCTTCTGAATTTCCCTCATCTTTTGGCCTTTTCCTTTGGTTCAGCAGCACGCCCACAACATGGGAGCTTTTTCTACTCCTATTTTTCCTTCTTTAAAAGGTCAAAATGTGAAAGTCACTGAGTTGCAGCCATTTATGGGGAATGGTCACATATGAAAGGCTGCCACGATTAATTAGACAGTATGTTTGAAGCTCACAATATTCATCAGAAATATCTCTGTGAGCACTAATGATGCAATTACTGGCATGAAATGTAGTTCAGACATAGTTAGCTACAGTGTAGAACAACTTTCCATAGCCTTTCCTATTATAAATATATAATCTTCCAGAGTAAAGTGCACACTAAACATTACCAGTAATTAGAAGTTTGGAAGGGTGACAAAAAAAAAAAAGCCTGCAGGAGAGAAAGCCTTCAGGGCAGATTAATCAATTCCCTAATATTACACATTAAGATCATTCTCAGAGGAACAAAAGGAGTTCGTCAAACCCTGAGGTTACCCCTCTCTGCAGGCGCACCACTGGTGTAGCCAATAGGATCTTCTGACCATCAGAAATAATCTGCAGAGACATCCAGCCTTTGCCCATTAGTGAGAGACAGTGGCATAGCCAGGTTTTGCAATTTGGGGGGTGATGTGTCATTGGTGGTGGGATGGAAAGCGAGCCCACCCAGCACTCAGGAGCAGCAGCAGCTCCTGTCCCGTGGCTCCCCACTCCGATCATTGCAACCTGACTTACGGGGTTACAGTGCAATTCAGTTTTGGTCAGACTGCCCATCTGTCCTCACGGAGGAGCTGCTGGACTAAATTAGAATGTGTGGCATTGTGACATGGGGTAAGGGATTACAGTCCCATGGGACCTTGTATGTCATGTTGCATCGGGGCACCAGGCCCAGCCTTGAGAGGCAGAAGTTCCCACTGCCCCACTAGTAGCTCCACCACTGAAAAAAGATCACTGTCCAACAAGACTACTGTTGCCTCCATACCCAGGTCAAAAGCCAGGCTGAAAGTCTGTGGACACTAGGTGACATCAGAGCTCTCTTTCCATGGCCTATGATTACCTATTTTCAGAAAAAAATGGCTGGTGACAGCAAAGTGAATGCCAAACTTGCCAATATGGTAATAGCTGGCTTTGAGCTGTTCACTCTTTGAAAGGAAGCTAGCAGTTGGCTCTCAAACTGGGGGCCATTATTAAATTCTTGCAATAATGGCCCCAGTTCCAAACATCCCACTAGCTTTTACTAGGCAGGAGGTGCTTCTCTCCAACTGACATTCTCTCACACTCAAGCCCAAAATATGTGACTTTGTGCAGGAAATGGTATTGAGTTCTTGAGTCTTCAATTGCCATTACAATGTTTTGTTATAGAAATAGATTATCTGTATACGGGTATCAGGACCTTACTGTGTGTAAGCCCAAAAGCTAGAAGACTTAGTAAGATGGAACTCTCAGCTTCCTCTACAGAGAAATAGCCTATTCTGGGAGCTCCTGTTCCATTTCTGACATCCTATGTGGCTGGAGGAGTACAGGTCTATTAGAGTCCCTAGATGGAGTCCCCATTCCTGGCTATTACTGGGGCAAAGTCCTTGTTGTTCCTGAGATCTGGTTCCATGCACAAAAAGTCCTGCACTGTTGCCCCGTGGTCCACATGACTGGATAGGAGAGCTGGAGAATCCCCTGCAGTTAACTGCATGACTTGTGAGTTTCCAATTTTCCTCAAATATCCATGATCACAGAGACACCTCCCCTCTGCATTTATTTGTGCTCACTACTAACAAAGGAGGAAGGGGTAAAAACCCCAGACAAACAACAAAACCCACCAAATGTATCCCTTGTGCATCTCCAATGAAATCAACCCTAGATATTACTGCAGGTATGAAACTGATCTCAAACATGGATGGTCAGCCCTGAATTCAGTTCAGTTTTATAAAATCTCCTAAAATCCATTTGGAGGATTACTTATCCCTTCTTACTCTAAACTGTAGCTCGGAAGATGACCTCCCTTAGTATAAGACATGTGCTGCTACCTACATTTTAAATGAGCCATATTAATCTTAATCGGGAACCTTCTTTCACAGCCACTGTTTAACTCCCCTCATAGGTGGACCAAGAGCAGTATCTGGCTGCTTGTCTATTAAAGCAACATATCAAATTCTGCTAAATCTGTGCAACCCCACTTTAGTTAATGGGCTTACATAGGTTTGACTGAATGTAGAACCTAGCACATTGGCAATATTGCAGTAATATAAGAGAAAGGGTCTTAAAAGCTTCAGGATTAAGAAGAGTCATTTTGAGGACATATTGTCACTTTATATTATTAATCAGGAAGCACCACCGTAAGTGTAATACCCCTGGGTTTATATCGGAAAGGAATGAAAAGAAGCAAAAATCTAATGTGTAGTGGATTTTTATAGATTCATTTGTTCATCTATGCTCTACTTTTGCATTCAATTTTCTAACCTTATATTGCATATACTGTATGGAACTGTAACAAATAGTGCTGAATAGGGAACGATGGAAGACAAACAAAAGATAAAAATGAAGTGTTAATTAGTCACCAGCCCTTACCTAATTGCGCTCTTGTTACCACTTCAGTAGCTAATTAGTCAGTTCACCCAGTATTTTCTCTCTCCCCCGTTAAATTTTTGTCTTCATTTTAGACTATTTAACCCATAGCATGAACATTTACCATGCTCTACAGTATGGTATCCCCAATGCCGCTTATGTAACTGAATATCTCATTAAAATAATGTTCACACAACATTCATTTGATCAGTTGTACCATCTTCCAAGAATATGTTTAATATTTAAACTCATTTGAAATGTTGGTTTTGAAAATATAAACATACTTATATATTACATAAACATATTTATTTTCTTAACTCCAACTGTTCAGCTTTACAGGAGAAAGTTACAAATCACCAGCACTGGGCATGTGATTAAAAGTATTGCTGCTGTACTCGTTTCTTAATACTAGAAGGTACCTTGGCACATAGCTATTATCATGTCATGTCCTTATTAAACAGTTCCAGTAGGTGCCCCTTTGCTTAACTTTCCACATTAAATCAAAAAGCGATGAAAGTTCAGACATAGCCCGGAAACCTAGTTTGGGTACTCAAAAAAAAAGTTTGGCATTTAGTTTTACTTTTATTTCTTTTCGGCTCTTTCAGAAGCTTTGGTGAACAATGGCTTCAATAAGTTAGCAAAGGCAGCATGACACATATTAAGACATGATGTGCTAACAAGTGTTTTACTTTTTTTTTATTTGATCCCACACAATGAAAACAGCTTGGTGGGATATTTATGAAATTTTAATTGAGATCGATTCCTGCAGAGACTTTAAAGACATTCTTTTCCTTTACAGACATATGTACATGAAAACCAGGTTTTCCTTTGTAAAGGAAGCCAGCCTTACAACAAAAGAACTTTATTTCTTCACTGGGTAATAGGTGACTGCACATTCTTAGAATTGAGGATGCTGTCCTCAAATTCTGATTGTTTTTCCCTAAACGTTGAAGCATGTCATGCTATTTGACAAACTACTGGAGATTTGCAGGCTTTGGCACATATTAATGTGGTTTTGTAAAATTCTACTCAGATACTTGCTATGGCTAAGTCATTTCTTTTGACAAGAGAGTAGAATATCATTCTGCCCTATCCCATCCCACCCCTATTATAATCAATCATCAGGGTAAAAAGGCTTGTGAGTAGACTTTGTGCCTGCACTGGTAAATTTCAGATACAAGTTTGTTGGGCTGGGTTCACTGTTTCCAGTACCTCCTAAGTTCATATACTAAACCCAATTAGTTTAACCTAATACATAATGTTACGGTCAGCTAAACTCTCTCTCTCTCTTCTTGCAATACTCCTACAAGGACTGTGAAATTTAGGATGAATTGCTCTCTAAGAACTAGTTTTAATACATTAAAACTGTGAGTTGCTTTAAGTATATCTGTACCTTACTTGTTTGAGCCAGTTCTGACCCTTTCCTTCTTTTTCAGCCACCTCTCTTGCATGCCTGGCAAGTCTCCTAATTGTTGAAATCAGGCACTACAGATGTGTAAGATGACAACTGGCACCTATTTAAATTGTAAAATTAATTTCTTAAAAATAGAGCCCCAAAATTCTAAGAGCACAAATACAAACTTAAGTTGTGCACTGAAGCTATTTTTCCTTTCCACACACTAATAAATTTCATTTGACATTCTCTAGGCACTTTACAAAAGTTTAGTTTTCTTAATACCTCTGTAAGATAGTTTATTTTACATTTTGGTAAACTGAGTCACAGAACAAGTTAGGATAGGGTGACCAGATAGCAAGTGTGAAAAACTGGAACTGGGGTGGGAAGCAATAGGCACTATATAAGACAAAGCCCCAAATATCGGGACTGTCCCTATAAAATCGGGACATGTGGTCAGCCTAAGTTAGGAGCAGAGCTGGGGTGAGACCCATGATTACTTACTCCATGCCTCCTATTCTAATCACTAGGTATATTGTATGTCCATTACTATAATTCTGGTAGATAATCTGGATAATTATATAAACAAAAAGGTGTAATTTCACCAATAAAAATCTGCATTTAGATTTTGAAAGTTAAATACAATTTATTCAGGAAAAGTTTCATCTAATTAACATGCCACAGAAATGTGACCCAGCCGCAGGTAAAACCCAAGCAAACTTTACATGAAAATAGAAGCTAAAAGACAGGAATTCTTGCCTTTCTACAATTCTCACAAAGGAAAGAAGTCAGTGCATATTAAAGCAACTGATTGTCACCATGCAAACTCTACTATTTATTTAAAACAGTAGTATGCCAAAAGAACGTCTTGAACGACAGTACACAAGGAAGCACCAAGCAACACACAGTTGTGGAAGACGATCCTCAATTTTAGCCTTGCTATCTTAATTGAATGTAGGTTTGCCCATTTACTCAGCTTCATCTACACGGGGCCAGCTTGCTAACTCATAATAATGAGTTCAAATTAGGAGGAAATATGTCCATGATTACGTACTTGCCCTGGGTAATACCTGCTTCTCTTTAAAGCATCTGACTGTTGGCAGGATTGTAACTGAGGGAATCTCTGGAACAAACCACAAGAGATGGTTGAGAATTTTCTTAATGAAAAGGTTGCTTGTTTTTTGTCCAAAAATTCCAGTTCATCAGAACAAATTGTTTTCCTCAGAAGTGTATCCGTTTCCACAAAACTTGCATTTGGAAGGTTTTCAGGTCCAGGATCTAATTTCAGACCAACCCCTACCCCTTACAATAGCCAGTACAGACCCAGGTTCAAGTTCCTGCTTTCCCTGATTTTGAAAAAGAAAGTCACCTAATCTCCGTAAATAAAAGACCAATTAAAGCTAGTAGAATCATGAAAACTGAATAGCAATGATATTAAGTACTTAAACACCACTCTAGTTAGCGCAAACTAAAAACATCTCAATTAGAATACATTTTAATTACCAGTACAGAAAGTGCCAATTAGCTATATATATATAAACTCGATAGCCTAAAACATGGCTAAACATTAATGAAAGAAAACCATACTAGAGACAAACAAGTGATAAAACAGTGAGTTAAACTGTGCTGTATAAATTAGCAAATACTTGTAAATCTATCATCTGCAGTAACTGCAGTATCATTTTTGAATCACACAAGAATGAATTTACAGTTAGATAAGACTGAATCAACTGACTGATTCCTAGTGAGAGGACTGAGGTTTTTATATCCCTTTGCTATATAGCTATATTAACATTAATTTAGGGTGTGTTTTTCCTCATCTTGTTTTTAACTAAAAATTCTAAGAGTTGACCATTTTGATTTACACTTGTCATTTTAATCCCCTAAACTTGAAGAACACTTGCAGTGAATTTTGTGAAGTAGAAATCCTTTAAAACTACACTGTACAGCAACAATCAATATATTTTTACAGGTATTCCCATAGCACCACTGCCTGGATGAGACTTATTGGTCTTTTTTCACAAGCTGCTTAAGGCAGCTCTATTTTTAGTCTGACATAGTATGGGCATTTTTTCCCATGTGTGGCAGAGAGCAAAGTATCTATCTTGAATAAATTATTTCAACATTTTCTTTATGCAAATAAACTTCACTGTATCTGATTTTGTTGTCGTTTTAGCTTAGACTCCAGTTTTTACTCTATTAATGGAAAGAAGCGTTGGTGAATGAAACATACCTCTTCTATATCTTGTTTCTACTCCACACAGAATAATCTCCTCACACCAAACAATTGAATTTGTTGAAGTCCTTGGCTCTGATTCTTTTAAAAAAGAACAGCTATGAAATCAATGTTAAATACTTACTGAAGCTGCAGACTGAGATGGATAGTGCAGTTCACGCTAAGGATGTTAGTGCATGAATACTGCACCAGTCAACAAGCTGAATTTCCATGTCTTATCATCGTCAACATACAGTTACAAACTGGGCTTCAGGTAGCTGCCCTATGTGAGAGAAAAAGTTGTTCTGCAATTGGCACTTTCCCACTGTAAATAATTCATTTTGAGTAGGTAACCAGGGCAGAATACCAGACCCATCTCTTAATTGTAGGCCTAGAAAGGTTGAATAAAAAAGCTGGAAGGCAAATTCAAAGAATCATGGTGATTGGGGGATGACTGGAAAAAGGCTAATGTAGTGCCCATCTTTAAAAAAGGGAAGGAGGAGGATCTGGGGAACTACAGGTCAGTCAGCCTCACCTCAGTCCCTGGAAAAATCATGGAGCAGGTCCTCAAGGAATCAATTTTGAAGCATTTTGAGGAGAGAAAAGTGATCAGGAACAGTCAGCATGGATTCACCAAGGGCAAGTCATGCCGGAGAAACCTAATTGTCTTCTATGGTGAGATAACTGGCTCTGTGGATGAGGGAAAAGCAGTGGGCGTGTTATTCCTGGACTTTAGCAAAGCTTTTGATACGGTCTCCCACAGTATTCTTGCCAGCATGTTAAAGAAGCATGGGGTGGATGAATGGACTACAAGGTGGATAGCAATCTGGCTAGATCATTGGGCTCAACAGGTAGTGATCAATGGCTCCATGTCTAGTTGGCAGCCGGTATCAAGCGAGTGCCCCAAGGATCAGTCCTGGGGCTGGTTTTGTTCAATATCTTCGTTAATGATCTGGAGGATGGTGTGGATTTGCACCCTCAGCAAGTTTGCAAATGATACTTCACTGGGAGGGGTGGAAGATATGCTGGAGGGTAGGGATAGGATACAGAGCGACCTAGACAAATTAGAGGATTTGGCCAAAAGAAATCTGATGAGGTTCAACAAGGACAAGTGCAGAGAGTCCTGCACTTAGGACGGAAGAATCCCATGCACTGCTACAGACTAGGGACCGAGTGGCTAGGCAGCAGTTCTGCAGAAAAGGACCTATGGGTTACAGTGGACGAAAAGCTGGATATGAGTGCCTTTGTTGCCAAGAAGGCTAACGGCATTTTGCGCTGTATAAGTAGGGGCATTGCCAGCAGATCGAGGGAAGTGATCATTCCCCTCTATTCGACATTGGTGAGGCCTCATCTGGAGTATTGTGTCCAGTTTTGGGCCCCACACTACAAGGAGGATATGGAAAAATTGGAAAGAGTCCAGCAGAGGGCAACAAAAAATGATTAGGGGGCTGGAGCACATGACTTATGAGGAGAGGCTGAGGGAACTGGGATTGTTTAGTCTGCAGAAGAGAAGAATGAGGGGGGATTTGATAGCTGCTTTCATCTACCTGAAAGGGGGTTCCAAAGAGGATGGTTCTAGACTGTTCTCAGTGGTAGCAGATGACAGAACAGGGAGTAATAATGTCAAGTTGCAGTGGGGGAGGTTTAGGTTGGCTATTAGGGAAAAAAAAATCACTAGGAGGGTGGTGAAGCACTGGAAGGTGTTACATAGGGAAGTGGTGGCATCTCCTTCCTTAGAGGTTTTTACGGCCCGGCTTGACAAAGCCCTGGCTAGAATGATTTAGTTGGAGATTGGTCCTGCTTTGAGTAGGGAGTTGGACTAGATGACCTCCTGATACTCTATGATTCTATGTAGCCAGAGTAGCACTGAAAAAACAACAGCCCTCTTCTGTCACTCTGCCACATTTGTTAAAAATCACCTCTTTTCTCTGAGCTGCGAAGAGCTTAGAGTCACTGGCTGGGTTGGCTGTGGTGTACAGGGACTTACAGTAGTCTGTCTTTTACGTTTTTCATCTTAAGGAAAAAGCTCTATGCAATTTGTCTGCTAGCTGGCCAGGGCTGGGACAGGGGAGCCTGGAAAAAAAGCAAGGGTCTTGTGATGGTGGCACCTACACATTTGGTTGGTGAACAGGCAAGCATTAAAAAAATTAACAACTGCCATTTATGAGAACAAGTGGTATGAGGAGTGTTTTTTACAATACTATATACATAGCCCAATTTTGGGCTGTCAGAAATACATCTGTTAGCCCCACCCACACTTCATCTGCCAGAGCCACAACTGCCAATTTATCCAGTGCTATATCAGTCCTGGCCCCGGAGGCTATGATCAGTGTGCAGCCTAGCACAGTGGTTACCATCACCAGCAGTGAGACGTCAAGGCCACAGTTATCCCCACCAGTGCTTTGTCCAACATAGCTTTAACTGGCCCCACTTTCAATGCCACAGCTATCAATTCCAATTGTCCATCTGGTCAGTTCAGTGAGTGACAGGGGTATTGGTGCTTCGACGATTGAGTAGCTGTCTTGGTACTGACACATTAGCCATTAGATACTGGTGCTAATCCCACCCGTTTTGCTATCAGCAGTAGTAGATGACGCTGGTGGACAAAAACCTAGACAACCCCACTGAGGATTGCACTCCAGGCCACTTACTACATTTCATTCAGTGGGCTTGTCTACACTGAGCTCTTGCTTAAAGGCTGTCATAGTTGCACCGGCACTGGTGCAACACCATCTCTGCTACTAGCCATCGCAGGAGCTCTAGAGTACCCAAGACACTGTCAGCAACAGGCATTTACTTAGATTTGCTCTGGACAGTGTTGGATGGAAACACTGGTAAAAAATAGCCAGGCCTTATCTAAACTACAGGTCTCACTATTTCTACCACCAACAGGCTTCCTCAAAGGTAGAGCAATATTGGGGAATTAAGCAGATGCCCTGTTCAGAAAAAAGGGCTCTGACCTGCTTCCTCTAGGTCAGTCTGTGGCTAACCCTCCTGCAGCTTTGAAAGGATGCAGATGAACCCTAAGCATCCTAGTGCCAGAGAGCAAGAGTATCAAGTAATGAGTTTCAGCTGGTGTGACCAATTCAGTATGACCCAACTCACTATCTTTATAATCTGTATCTAAAAGGTGTCATGTAATATGTCAATGGAAAACTAATAACCCACTGACCATTAATATTCCTGTGTGATATATGGATGTGGTGTGTATTATGAATTATGACTAACGTGTACTTACAACCAGGCACATCAGGGGGAGCTGGTAAACAGGTCTTCCCAAGAAAAAAGAATGTTTGCTTCTCTGACCAGCCTGGTCATCAGGCAGAGACCATGAAGGTCCATTTCCATATTAGGTAAAAAAAAAAAAAGCTATCAAGCTAACGAGTCGGGGAGGAGAGAGCTTGACATCTGCACCCCATCAGGGAAAAGAAACTATCTGAGCTATAAAGGCAAGTTGTCTGAACCTTAAATAATAAGCAATTGAATCAACTGATTGTATACAACATTAATGTATTATAGAAATACTTTGAGTGAGACATTTTATGAAAGCCTATAACATGCTGGTGATTAATATCATTGTGAATTGTATGTATTAACACCACATAATGAATTATGGATAAGCAATATGCTTTACAGGCTGTCAAAACAAAGTGAGAAACAGGACTCTTCCACACAGGAGGGAAAGTCACAGCTATCTACCTGTCTCCAATGAAATTAAGCAAGGTGTGACCAGAAACAATGGAAGACCTATTAACATTCAAATCAGCAAGAGGGTAGGAAGACCACAGGAAAGGAAGAACGGCATGAGGTCTTCCTGCCTCTTGAAACAAAGTCATTGATCTTTGAGAGGTATAAGCAGAGACAGAAAACCATTTTGGCGTCCAATACTACACAGACACAAAGGGAGCTGAGCTCTTTCAAGCTGAGAAAGATGGTGGGGGAGGGATGAAGTCTTTGGGAACTGAACATAGAAACCTGCTTAGGCAAAGATCTTTCACATAGGAAGAAAAGGGAAGCCAGCACTTTGTACTTCTATGGCAAGTCTTGGCTGAGGGAAGGTCAGCCATGCCTGGGAAAAAGGCAGACTGGTGAGAGAAACCATCTTGAACAGGCTGTACCTTGCTACATTAAATTTTAGACTTTTAGATGCATGTTTTCACTTTTATTTGATTTTAACCATCTCAAAAAAATTTTTAACTTGGCATCACATAACATATGTTCCATTGTTAATAAAATTGTTTTATTTTACTAGAAACCAACTCAGTGCTGTGCTTGAAGGAAGGGTGTATTCATCCCAATTAAGTTAATAAGCTGTAACATGCTTTTGTCTCTTGAAAGGAGCAGTGACACACACACCATCACCCCCCAAGAAGAGGGGTGGACAATTCAGGACATACACTTTTGGGAAAATTCAGCACTGGGAGCGTGCTGGGGTCACCGTGCAAATAACAGCCATGGCTGGTGGAAGCTAGGGTGGAGCTGTTGTGTTGTAGGCAGGCTGCTGGAGCCAGAATTGCTGATCTAGGGATGTACAGAACACAGACACTCTGGGTATAACCTGTATGTTTGTCTGCTAGCTGTTGGTGCCCAGACTGTGAGCCACAGTAGCAGAGCATTTAAGGCACCCAAGGTTTCTGGGGTGGGATGCAACACCTCACTGGCCTGAATTGCACCCCAGATCATGACAACTACATTAAAAAAAGGAACAAAGGTATGATCTAGACCCAAACATTATTTGAGCCTGTTCACCCAAGTGAAGAAGAGTGTCATGACATTTATTCCTCTCAGAAAATCACCAAGCCCAGTCATTGGAATGAACACTAGTGCTAGGTGAATGACTCAAAATATTTTCCATGTAAGTTTTCTTGAATAAAATTTGCCTCGCCTATGTTCTGTACCCTCTCATTTGCTAGAACATTTATGAAACACAAAACAATTTCCACTGGCAGCAAGGTTGACACAAACAGTGTATTTTAAGGAAACAGAAAACAGTTGCAGAAAATACATTTTCCATTTTAAACTTGGGCATTCAAATATGATCCCCCAAACTTGATTCAGTGAGTTATACTTATCGAATCAGGGAACACAAACAGTGCCATGTTGCCTGTGAGTCCAAACAAAATAGCTCAAATTTTGAATTTTCAATACTGAATTCTCGCAAATCATTTACAACCTCAGATTTTTCTTACAAATTATTCTTCTAATAATTTTAAAAAGCAGTAATCTGCCCCTTGACATTTCATAAAAAGAAAAAAACTCATTTGATTGAATGCATTATATTCAGTATATTTTGTTCAGTCAGCACGATTCAATACTAATGACATTTCTCCACGTCAGAGTTCTTATCAAGTTCACAAGTCACATTCAGCCAATAACTTTTATTGACACCTCTTATGAAATGCCCAAAGACCTTCTTTTTTCCTGTTTCTCTTCCCAACAGTTACTGTTGCCTTCAGCCCCTGGTGCACAGGTTCACATAGCATATAAGCCTCAAGTCTTGTGTCTGACCCAGTAGCTCTTTGCACTACTGTACTTTATTTTGATTCTTCCAAACCTGCCAAATAGAGGTCAGATAAGGAACCAGCAAGGTTAGCTATGCAGTTGTTAACAAATTACCTTGCTGAAGGCAAATACTGTGGATTTGTCAGACTTGTTATCCCCAGGAGCAGGACACACGACCTTTCTTCATAAGTTTCCAGCTGATTGTCAGACCCATAGAGTGCTCTAATAATTACATAGCTCCACCATGCAAACTAGTTTAACTTTAACTCTTGCTGTCATTACCAACTACAACTAACTCACTATTAAAAGGGTTGTGAACAAATTACTTAGGAATCATTACAACTACAGCTAGCTAGAAAACTGCAAGAACACATGAGATGTTTTGCCCAAGTTATTTCTTCAAATCATGACAAAAATAACTGTCACACTCACAGGCACAGGCTTCCTCCAGGCCCCAGGGGTGCTCAACCTGCCCCCATCCACTCCCTTCCCTCAAGCCCACACCCTGCCTCTTCCTGCCCCCACCCCACCCCTTCTCTCAAGGCCCTGCCCCACCCTCCCTCCGTCCAGCACCTCCTGCACACCACAGAACAGCTGACTGTGGCACGCGGGAGGTGCTGGGAGGGAGGGGGAAGAGTTGATCAGCAGGGCTGCCAGAAGATGGGAGGCACTGGGGCGGGGGGTGGAGCTGGCTGCCAGTGGATGCTAAGCACCCACTAATTTTTTAGCATGGGTGCTCCAGGGCTGGAGCACCTTCAGAATTGGCACCTATGGTCACAGTGTCAGGGAGTCTAGATACAAAAGGTAGGCTTCATGATTTTAAAAAATTACAAAACATGCTATGAATAGAAATGATTTGAATCATAGAATATCAGGGTTGGAAGGGACCCCAGAAGGTCATCTAGTCCAACCCCCTGCTCGAAGCAGGACCAATTCCCAGTTAAATCATCCCAGCCAGGGCTTTGTCAAGCCTGACCTTAAAAACCTCTAAGGAAGGAGATTCTACCACCTCCCTAGGTAACGCTTCCAGTGTTTCACCACCCTCATAGTGAAAAAGTTTTTCCTAATATCCAATCTAAACCCCCCCACTGCAACTTGAGACCATTACTCCTCGTTCTGTCATCTGCTACCATTGAGAACAGTCTAGAGCCATCCTCTTTGGAACCCCCTTTCAGGTAGCTGAAAGCAGCTATCAAATCCCCCCTCATTCTTCTCTTCTGCAGACTAAACAATCCCAGCTCCCACAGCCTCTCCTCATAAGTCATGTGTTCTAGACCCCTAATCATTTTTGTTGCCCTTCGCTGGACTCCCTCCAATTTATCCACATCCTTCTTGTAGTGTGGGGCCCAAAACTGGACACAGTACTCCAGATGAGGCCTCACCAATGTCGAATAGAGGGGAACGATCACGTCCCTCGATCTGCTCGCTATGCCCCTACTTATACATCCCAAAATGCCATTGGCCTTCTTGGCAACAGGGGCACACTGCTGACTCATATCCAGCTTCTCGTCCACTGTCACCCCTAGGTCCTTTTCCGCAGAACTGCTGCCTAGCCATTCGGTTCCTCGTCTGTAGCGGTGCATTGGATTCTTCCGTCCTAAGTGCAGGACCCTGCACTTATCCTTATTGAACCTCATCAGATTTCTTTTGGCCCAATCCTCCAATTTGTCTAGGTCCTTCTGTATCCTATTCCTCCCCTCCAGCGTATCTACCACTCCTCCCAGTTTAGTATCATCCGCAAATTTGCTGAGAGTGCAATCTACACCATCCTCCAGATCATTTATGAAGATATTGAACAAAACCGGCCCCAGGACCGACCCCTGGGGCACTCCACTTGACACCGGCTGCCAACTAGACATGGAGCCATTGATCACTACCCGTTGAGCCCGACAATCTAGCCAGCTTTCTACCCACCTTATAGTGCATTCATCCAGCCCATACTTCCTTAACTTGCTGACAAGAATACTGTGGGAGACCGTGTCAAAAGCTTTGCTAAAGTCAAGAAACAATACATCCACTGCTTTCCCTTCATCCACAGAACCAGTAATCTCATCATAAAAGGCAATTAGATTAGTCAGGCATGACCTTCCCTTGGTGAATCCATGCTGGCTGTTCCTGATCACTTTCCTCTCATGCAAGTGCTTCAGGATTGATTCTTTGAGGACCTGCTCCATGATTTTTCCAGGTACTGAGGTGAGGCTGACTGGCCTGTAGTTCCCAGGATCCTCCTTCTTCCCTTTTTTAAGGATTGGCACTACATTAGCCTTTTTCCAGTCATCTGGGACTTCCCCGGTTCGCCACGAGTTTTCAAAGATAATGGCCAATGGCTCTGCAATCACAGCCGCCAATTCCTTCAGCACTCTCGGATGCAACTCGTCCGGCCCCATGGATTTGTGCACGTCCAGCTTTTCTAAATAGTCCCTAACCACCTCTATCTCCACAGAGGGCTGGCCATCTCTTCCCCATTTTGTGATGCCCAGCGCAGCAGTCTGGGAGCTGACCTTGTTAGTGAAGACCGAGGCAAAAAA
Organism: Caretta caretta; assembly: GCF_965140235.1. Classification (NCBI taxonomy): domain Eukaryota; kingdom Metazoa; phylum Chordata; order Testudines; family Cheloniidae; genus Caretta; species Caretta caretta. The sequence goes on along the minus strand of NC_134214.1, from coordinate 68,112,548 downwards.
AGCATTGAGTACATTAGCTTTTTCCACATCCTCTGTCACTAGGTTGCCTCCCTCATTCAGTAAGGGGCCCACACTTTCCTTGGCTTTCTTCTTGTTGCCAACATACCTGAAGAAACCCTTCTTGTTACTCTTGACATCTCTTGCTAGCTGCAGCTCCAGGTGCGATTTGGCCCTCCTGATATCATTCCTACATGCCCGAGCAATATTTTTATACTCTTCCCTGGTCATATGTCCAACCTTCCACTTCTTGTAAGCTTCTTTTTTATGTTTAAGATCCGCTAGGATTTCACCATTAAGCCAAGCTGGTCGCCTGCCATATTTACTATTCTTTCGACTCATCGGGATGATTTGTCCCTGTAACCTCAACAGGGATTCCTTGAAATACAGCCAGCTCTCCTGGACTCCTTTCCCCTTCATGTTAGTCCCCCAGAGGATCCTGGCCATCCGTTCCCTGAGGGAGTCGAAGTCTGCTTTCCTGAAGTCTAGGGTCCGTATCCTGCTGCTTACCTTTCTTCCCTGCGTCAGGATCCTGAACTCAACCAACTCATGGTCACTGCCTCCCAGATTCCCATCCACTTTTGCTTCCCCCACTAATTCTACCCGGTTTGTGAGCAGCAGGTCAAGAAAAGCGCTCCCCCTAGTTGGCTCCTCTAGCACTTGCGCCAGGAAATTGTCCCCTATGCTTTCCAAAAACTTCCTGGATTGTCTATGCACTGCTGTATTGCTCTCCCAGCAGATATCAGGAAAATTAAAGTCACCCATGAGAATCAGGGCATGCGATCTAGTAGCTTCCGTGAGCTGCCAGAAGAAAGCCTCATCTACCTCATCCCCCTGGTCTGGTGGTCTATAGCAGACTCCCACCACGACATCACCCTTGTGTTGCTCACACTTCTAAACTTAATCCAGAGACACTCAGGTTTTTCTACAGTTTCGAACCGGAGCTCTGAGCAGTCATACTGCTCCCTTACATACAGTGCTACTCCCCCACCTTTTCTGCCCTGCCTGTCCTTCCTGAACAGTTTATAACCATCCATGACAGTACTCCAGTCATGTGAGTTATCCCACCAAGTCTCTGTTATTCCAATCACGTCATAGTTCCTTGACATCACCAGGACCTCCAGTTCTCCCTGCTTGTTTCCAAGGCATTGTGCATTCGTATATAAGCACTTGAGATAACCTGTTGATCGCCCCTCATTCCCGGTATGAGGCAGGAGCCCTCCCCTCACAGACATTCCTGCCTGTGCTTCCTCCCGGTATCCCGTTTTCCCACTTACCTCAGGGCTTTGGTCTCCTTCCCCCGGTGAACCTAGTTTAAAGCCCTCCTCACTAGGTTAGCCAGCCTGCTGGCAAAGATGCTCTTCCCTCTCTTCGTAAGATGGAGCCCGTCTCTGCCCAGCACTCCTCCTTCATGGAACACCATCCCATGGTCAAAGAATCCAAAGCCTTCTCTCCGACACCACCTGCGTAGCCATTCGTTGACTTCCACGATTCGACGGTCCCTACCCAGGCCTTTTCCTTCCACGGGAAGGATGGACGAGAACACCACTTGCGCCTCCAACTCCTTTATCCTTCTTCCCAGAGCCACGTAGTCCGCAGTGATCCGCTCAAGGTCATTCTTGGCAGTATCATTGGTGCCCACGTGGAGAAGCAGGAAGGGGTAGCGATTCGAGGGCTTGATGAGTCTCGGCAGTCTCTCCATCACATCGCGAATCTTAGCCCCTGGCAAGCAGCAGACTTCTCGGTTTTCCCGGTCAGGGCGGCAGATAGATGACTCAGTCCCCCGGAGGAGAGCGTCCCCGACCACCACCACCCGCCTTCTCCTCTTGGGAGTGGTGGTCGTGGAACCCCCAACCTCAGGACATCGCATCTCATGCCTTCCAACCAGCGGAGTCTCCTTCTGCTTTCTCGCCCCAGACATATCATCTGGTCCACTCTCCGCAACGGTACCTGTGGAGAGAACATGAAAGCGGTTAGTTACCTGTGTCTGTGATACTGGAACCCAGACATTCCGCTTACCTCTTCTGGAGGTCACATGTTGCCAAGCTTCTTCACTGGCCTCTTGGCTCCTCTGTGCAACCTGCTCTATATCTTTAGAGCTTTGTGCCCCTAGAAGCATATCCTGAGTTTTGTCCAGAAAATCCTCAGTTTCTCGTATGCAACGCAGGGTTGTTATCTGTTGCTCCAGACCTTCAATCTTCTCTTCCAATATGGAGACCAGCTTGCACTTTGTACAGACAAAGTCGCTTCTGTCCTGTGGAAGAAAGACAAACATGGCACATCCAGTGCAGGTCACAACAGCTGAACCCCCCCCTTCCATATCACCTTCCTACTATGAGCTTCCTCAGAGCAGTTTGCAAGACGTAAGCCTCACTGGGCTCACTCCAGGCAAACTCCTGCTGTGAGCTGCTCTGCTGTCCCCCGCTGCTCAGCTGGTTCCCCGCCGCTCAGCTGGTTCGCGAAGCTCTGGCTATTTTTAAACAGCCAGGCTTCCCTGTCGCAAACAAACAGACACCCTAATGCCCGCCCCCTGCAGGCTAGCAGCCAATCAGACACTCACTCAGGCTCTCACACTGCCCTCCCAGCAAACACATGCTCGGATACTTCCTCAGCAAGCAAACACACACACACTCGGATACTTACCAGTCCCAGGCAAACTCCTGCTGTGAGCTGCTCTGCTGTCCCCCGCTGCTCAGCTGGTTTGCCGCCGATTTGCATGAGGATTATTTATTTCATAATAGCCTTTTTTGGAGAGGGTGGCGGTGCAGATAGGAATTTAAGCCTTCACTCCTAAGCCACGAACAGCAGAGTTTCTGTGGGAGTTTGGCCTGAGAGGAGAGTGATGAGTTTGTGTTCTGATGAAAAGGGTCTAGGCAAGCACTAGAAGTGACATGTGAAGAACAGGAAACAAAGAAGATGGTCATATGCAGAAGTTGTGGGATATACATCATTCTTAAGTGAATATTAGATGGAAGCTACTTATATATGAAATATCACCTGAAAGAGCTTATGGCAGAGAAGATCCAAGAATTAGAGAGGCAGCTGGAGTCTATGATGGAATTCAGATGGAAAAGGTATAATGCAAGAGAGGAGATAGTATAGACAATTCATGATTTCTTGACACCTGCCAAACAAAAAGACCCGGAGGGCAAAATGCCAGAAGAAGAGGGTGATCCATGGAAGAATGTGACCACAAGGACAAGGCAGAGGAAGAAACCAGTTATTGGTGTTGAAGTCAAGTTGAGTAACATGTTTTCTGAACTGGGAAATGAGGAGGAGAAATATGCAGAAGATGGGTTAGCAAGGAAGAAAAGAAGGAAAGCCTGTCCCTGAAGAAGAAGAAGGGAAGATATGATGGAGATAGACAAGGACAGGAGCCTAAGGAAAAAAAAGGGAGGATGCTGTACAAATGGCTGAGAGAAATAATATAAAATGGATTCATGCCAACACCAGAAAGAAACAGGTCTGTGTGATCATCAACTCCATACCAGATGGATACGAAATGTGGACATGAGTCTGACAAGGATCCTGATGAGAGCAGGAAAAAAACCACTGATTGTGCTGCATGTGAGGACAAATGACATTAGTAGATTCCCCCTAGAATTGATCCAAACCCACTATGTCTGTATGGGTAATACACTTTAAAATGTGGAAGCCCAGGAGAATACTTCCAGTCCTTAGAGAAGGCGTGTGAAGGCATGACAAGGTGATGAAAACCAACAGATGGCTCAAGGACTGATGCTATGAGGAGGTGTTTTGGGATGATTGACCATTGGGAGTCATTCACAGAGAGAATACTCTTCTCAGCTGATGGACTCCACTTTTTGTATCTGGGTATGTACATACTCAGATCAAGGTTGGCATGATAAGAGGGGCTTTAAACTAGGAGATGAGGGGGAAAGGTTGGGAGAGACTCGTGAAATCTCCACATCTGGTTTCAGTACACAGAAAGAGGAAAATCAGCGACATGAAGGTATAGTAAGGGATAATGGAAAACACAAAGTAAAAGTATGGACAGCAAGGAGAAAGTACAAATGCTGACTGGGGTACTAGTCAGGTACATGTTATAGTTAGTGTAAGGACTATTCCTAATCTGGCTGCAAAACTGGGTCAGGTACAAAGGAAACAACTGAGATGTTTGTACACGAATGCCAAGAATCTGGGCAATAAAATGGAGCAGCTGAAACTACTGGTGCATGAAGTCAAACCAAATAATACAGGGATTACAGAAACATGGTGGAATAAACTCATAACTGGATTAGTGTTATTGAAGGGTAAATGCTATTTAGGAGAGATAGGAATAAAGGTGAAGATGGTGGGGTAGCATTGTACAGCAATGAAGCAGTAAACTGTAAAGAAGTACAAAGTGATAGTATGGACAAAGCAGAATCTGTTTGAGTCAAAATCACTCTGTGGAAGGACTGTAAAAGAGGTTCAATTGGAAAAGTTTCAGAGTAGCAGCCGTGTTAGTCTGTATTGGCAAAAAGAAAAGGAGTACTTGTGGCACCTTAGAGACTAACAAATTTATTAGAGCATAAGCTTTCGTGAGCTACAGCTCACTTCATCGGATGCATTTGTTAGTCTCTAAGGTGCCACAAGTACTCCTTTTCTTATTGGAAAAGTGTTAGAGATCTGCTACAGAACCCCCACCCACAAGGTCCAACTTAGATATGGTTAGAGATCTATTATTATTAGAGAGGTAAATACTATTGAGAATTGTGTCACAACAGGAGAATTCAACTTGCTGGATATAGATTGGAGAATGAATTCTACTAATACTGGCAGTGCCCAGTTACTCCTGGATACAAGAGACGACAGTTTTCTTTGCCAAATTTTCACTGAACTAACAAGAAGCTATGCAATTTTAGGCAGATCAAGTGATCACAAATTGATTCAATTTAAATTAAATGGAAGGATAACCAAAACGAGGTAATCAACCATGGTTTTTTATTTGAAAAGGGCAGGCTTTGGGAAATTAAGGGAATTAGTTAAAGAAGTCAACTGGACTGAAGTGCTCAGGACTTAAGTATGGAGGAGCCTTAGAATTTCTTCAAAATCAACTATAAAAAAGCTATCTGAAAGTTGCAAGCAAGGCGGGAAGGGAATTGTAGGGAAAGGCTCCAGATCCAACTGGATGAATAACCACCTCAAAAAGGTTACTAGGAATAAGCAGAGAGTCCATAGGGAATTAACAAAAGGACTGATCAGCAAAGGAAGCTACATTGTGGAGATTAGAAAATGTAGGATAAAAGTGATAATTTCAAAAAGTCAAGTTTAATTAGCTCTTGCAAAGGAAATTAAAATAAGAGGATTTTTTGAGTCATATAAAATAAAAAAGAGAATAAAGAAGAATGAGTCTATGCAATGTAGATGGGAAACAGATTAAAGATAATCTAGGTATGGTCCAAAAACTAAATGAATTCTTTTTGTGTTGGTTTTCAATAAATGATAATTTGGAACATGGCATGAAGGCTGGACTGCTAGTTGAAATGGGGATATAGAAATGGAAATTACCACATCTGAGATGGACAGAAAAAATGAAGAATTTAATGCAGTCAAGTCAGGGGGACCAGATAATTTCCATCCCAGAAGGTTGAACTGGGATAAATAAAGAACTGGCATGAGATGTCATTCTTTTAGCATTTTTCTTCTATTCAGGGATAGTATCATATGACTGGAGAACAGCTAACATCATGGCTGGAAAATTATAGACCTTTTAGTCTAACCTCATTAGTATGAAAGTCTTTAGAACAAATTGTAAAGGAAAGAGTAATTAAATTCATGTAGGTAAACAGTAACGGGGATGTGATACAACATGGGTTTAGCTACGGTAGCTAATGCAAAACTATCCTGACTTCCTTCTTTAAGAAAATAATTCATTTAAGGGAAATGCAATCGATCTAATATTCTTGGACTTTAGAAAAGCATTTGACATGTACCATGAGAAAATGGGGATTACAGAAAATGGGGATTAATACAAGAATTGTATGGTCAACAGGGAATGGCTAAAGGGGAGAAAGCAACAGGTTGTGCTAAAAGATGAACTATAAGACTGGAGGGAAGTTACTAGTGGAGTTCCTCAAGGATCAGTCTTGGGACCAATCTTAATCAATATTTTTATTAATGAGTTTGGCAAAAAAAAAAGGTAGCAATGTGCTAATGATACAAAGTTAGGAGGCATCATCAATACAGAGGAAGATTGGCACAGTACATAAGAAGACCTGGATGACCTTGAAGACTGTAGTGACAGAAAGGGGATGAAATTCTAGAGTACAAAGTGAAAGTTCATGCACTTAGGGTCTAATAATAAGAATTTCTGCTACGACCTGTGGGCGCCTCACAGAAGGAGAGAGAACAGGACATGAGAGGAAATTCAAAGAGCTTTGCTGGTTTAGCCTAGCAAAAAGAAGACTCAGAGGGGACATGATTGCTGTCTATAATCAGTCGGAGAGGTGGGGAAGATGACATCAGGCAGGGTGAAGAGTTATTTAAGTAAAAGGACAAAGTTGGCACAAGAATAAATGGGTATAAACTGGCCATGAACAAATTCACACTGGAAACCATCAGAGGGGTCAGGGTCCAATTGTTTGATGGGGTTGCTAGTGAAGGTAGCAGGTAGGACTCAGCAGTCCTGGAGCTCATTTTTGGTTTATGTCTTATGCTCTCAAAAGTTCATGCTTCAGGGTTTCAACCAACCAGCTGAAAGGGTCAGAAAGGGATTCCATCCCTCTTTCCCCCTCCCCCCACAAAATAAATACTCCTCTGAGGTGACACAGAGCATTCTCTCTCTCCAGCGCTTGGCTGGTTGGTTCTTGCTCACATGCTCAGGATCTAATTCATTGCCCTACGTAGGGTCAGGAAGGAATTTCCCCCAGGTCAGACTGACAGTGGTCTTGGGGTTTTTTCACCTTCCTTTGCAACCTGTGGGTGACTTGCCAGGATTATCTGTGTATATTTCACTAATAATTTCCCTGTCATTTCAGGAGCCTCAGTCATTGGTGCACCTTGGTCCCTCCTATGCTCTGCCTGTAACATGTACTAGTTGAGTCTCCTGTGGGCTGTAATACTTTAGTCTAATTTCAGTTGTTGGATTTAGTATGTGGGTGCTGGCTGGCGTTGGTGGCCTGGAATATACAGGAGGTCAGACTAGATGATCTGGTGATTCCTTCTGGCCTTAAACTCCATGACTCTGTGTAAAGTTGTGATAATGTATGGGGGAAAGAAAACCAGAAGGGTCTTATTACACTCTCCAAGCTGAATAAAATGCAAAAGTTTAAAAACTATACCAAGAGTGAACGATGGTTAGCTTTTAAAATTAAATGATAAGATTATAGTTAAGTCTTCATAGATGATACATTTGTAATGATTTTTCTCTTTCTGAAGGACTTTAAACATCTATCTTAATGTTATCTGTGTAAAATGTACATTTTTGTCCCCATTCAGCAAAGCACATGTGTAAGTCCATCCTTATTTGGCAAATCACTTGTTTATTATGCAACAAAACACTTAAACTTATGCTTATCCCCACTATAAAGATAGAGTAACTGAGGAAGAGGGCAGAGAAATTGCTAAAAGGCACAGAAAGGAGTGGTATCTCCTTAGAATGCTTATCCCTTTGTTCAAGACATATCTTGTTTGGGCTCACTATTACACTTGACTTCATATGGAATATTAAACAAGTAAGACTGTAAAAAAGTAGTCAGAGCCAAGTAATTTAGAGCAATGTTCCAATTTTCTAGTTTCCAGTTTATTTCTGAGAATCAGTATCCTCTTCTTAATTTGTTTCCTCAGAAATCAACAATATTCTTCTTGCATCCTAACAAGTTAACCTATTTTTCTTTAGCACAACATTTTATTATATGCCGTGGAAGCAATATATTTGCATTAAATGGGTCTTGTTTTTAATTTCTTCTACTTGCTATTTGGGAGCCAGAGGAATTTCAGGAATTTTTTAGTAAAATGCTATTCTGTATAACCTTGATAATGCTGAACACAAACAGATTCAGCAGCCCCTCAGGGACATCAGTAAATGTTTCATGAATTTAGCAACTGAGGTTTCACACCGGGATGCATTTTCTGTCATGTAACCTGAAAACCCCACACCTGCAGAAGATCATCAGTTTCCAGCTTCCACTGAGTTACTAGACGAAAACCCCTGTTCCACAGCAAGTAATAATGACACATTGTCCTTACTGCAGTCTTTACTCAAGAAGCAGAATGACAGTTGGAGTACCTCAGATTTAAAACAATCCATTGCAGCAAATGTTTATAGCTGAGAAAAGAACATCAAGGACAAAACACAAACCCTAGACATGCAATGAAAAATGAGAATAAAAGTTAAACGTGGAATATCATTTAGATCCTAATTTCAGACCTTTAAAATATAATTTAATTTGGCTGGAAATCCACTTTGAACAGCCACTACTGTATCTATTATTTTTCAATACAGAGGCAGGGGAAAAAAAGGCAGTTGGCAACTGCAAAATCAATATTGCTTCAGGACATTATCTATAGCCGGAAGTCAATGGAATTTCCTCTTCCATATCCCTACTATTATAAACTGTAGAATTGTACAATTGGCCAGGTGCACAGTGAAGGAAAAAGGGTGTCACCTTCTGCAGCGTCAATAGTAGACAGATGACAAAAGAAGAATAGGTTTCAGAGTAACAGCCGTGTTAGTCTGTATTCGCAAAAAGAAAAGGAGTACTTGTGGCACCTTAGAGATTAACCAATTTATTTGAGCATAAGCTTTCGTGAGCTACAGCTCACTTCATCAGATGCATACTGTGGAAAATACAGAAGATGTTTGTTTTTATACACACAAATCATGAAAAAATGGGTGTTTATCACTACAAAAGGTTTTCTCTCACCCCACCCCACTCTCCTGCTGGTAATAGCTTATCTGAAGTGATCACTCTCCTTATAATGTGAATGATAATCAAGGTGGGCCATTTCCAGCACAAATCCAGGTTTTCTCCCCCTCCCACACACACACACAAACCCACTCTCCTGTTGGTAATAGCTTATCTAAAGTGATCACTTTCCTTACAATGTATATGATAATCAAGGTGGGCCATTTCCAGCACAAATCCAGGGTTTAACAAGAACTTCTGAGGAAGGGGTGCGGGAGGGGGTTAGGAAAACAAGGGGAAATAGGTTACCTTGCATAATGACTTAGCCACTCCCAGTCTCTATTCAAGCCTAAGTTAATTGTATCCAATTTGTAAATGAATTCCAATTCAGCAGTCTCTCGCTGGAGTCTGGATTTGAAGGTTTTCTGTTGTAATATCGCAACTTTCATGTCTGTAATCGCGTGACCAGAGAGATTGAAGTGTTCTCCGACTGGTTTATGAATGTTATAATTCTTGACATTTGATTTGTGTCCATTTATTCTTTTACATAGAGACTGTCGAGTTTGACCAATGTACATGGCAGAGGGGCATTGCTGGCACATGATGGCATATATCACATTGGTGGATGTGCAGGTGAACGAGCCTCTGATAGTGTGGCTGATGTTATTAGGCCCTTTGATGGTGTCCCCTGAATAGATATGTGGGCACAGTTGGCAACGGGCTTTGTTGCAAGGATAGGTTCCTGGGTTAGTGGTTCTGTTGTGTGGTATGTGGTTGTTGGTGAGTATTTGCTTCAGGTTGGGGGGCTGTCTGTAGGCAAGGACTGTCCTGTCTCCCAAGATTTGTGAGAGTGTTGGGTCATCCTTCAGGATAGGTTGTAGATCCTTGATAATGTGTTGGAGGGGTTTCAGTTGGGGGCTGAAGGTGACGGCTAGTGGTGTTCTGTTATTTTCTTTGTTAGGCCTGTCCTGTAGTAGGTGACTTCTGGGAACTCTTCTGGCTCTATCAATCTGTTTTTTCACTTCCGCAGGTGGGTATTGTAGTTGTAAGAATGCTTGATAGAGATCTTGTAGGTGTTTGTCTCTGTCTGAGGGGTTGGAGCAAATGCGGTTGTATGGCAGAGCTTGGCTGTAGACAATGAATCGTGTGGTGTGGTCAGGGTGAAAGCTGGAGGCATGTAGGTAGGAATAGCGGTCAGTAGGTTTCCGGTATAGGGTGGTGTTTATGTGACCATCATTTATTCGCACTGTAGTGTCCAGGAAGTGGATCTCTTGGGCGGACTGGACCAGGCTGAGGTTGATGGTGGGATGGAAGAATACCAGATCAGATGTATCAATGTTTCTCCTTGCATAGAGCTTTCATTAACATTGTACTGTACCCAAGTTTGGCCTATTGAATTGAGGAGGCTAAGTGGGGGTTAATGCCATTTTAGTTCAGATGTCTTTTGACCAGTTAGAAATGGTTCTTTAATATAAACACAAATGTGCAATATGAATCCAAGTCCCTTTGAATTTGTTTATTCTGAATAAAAGTAATAGAGGAAAAAATCTGCCCTCCGATACAGCCATTCAGCTCCTATTTCACTGGGAGTGAAAAGCATACGTGTGAGTAAAGCATACATCTCTAAGATCAGAATCTGACTAAATGGCTATTTTAAAAGGTTTGACAAGTACAGAATAGAGTTGACACACATTACCAGAATCAGTGTGTATGGTTTTGGTGGTCTTATTTTTCAGAAAGGCCCTATTATTTGTTTATATTAATAGTCACAGGATATTAATTGTCCTAACTTCTCAAAACTGACCACCCATTTTGAGTGCCTACCTTGAAGTACTTGAATGGAGTCTGATGTTCAGAAAGTTCTAAGCACTTGCCTTCCGCGAATCATGTTCCTTAAGAGTGTTTCTAGTTGGGCACTTAAGATCACTAGCTCGTTTGGAAGACTTTGGCTATAACCTTTATCAAATACAGTATGCTGGTTGGACATTACACAGAACTATCCAGAAATTCCAAAGTTGTTGACTATTACGCAAAACTTCAGACAAGCTTTTCAAGGAGTGGCTCTACTGCAGCTGTTCCTACAGTTTGGAGGGGAGCTTTGCTATATATTTCGTCTGATTCAAACAGAAACACAGCATATCCAGCTTCTGTACAGCAATAGCATGACTACGACTGCAATTTCCACAACTAATCAATTTGCCATCGCTTCTGCAGTGAAAGTCCAGACATATGTTTTCCGATTAAATCAAGCTTTTATATTATATCAACAGGGTGATATAGACATATCTTTGTTCCCCCATAGATACATTATGATTTGTTACAGTTTTTCACTTTGTTGAAATCACTGTGTGAAAAGCAGGTATGTCAATTACACACAAATATTTTTGCTGTTTAGAGGAACTTGTCATGATAGCTTGGGATCCCAGAATAGGTTTGATTTTATAGTAAAGCCATAGAGAGACCATGCATTTCTTTTCCCTCTAAGGATCCAAAAGCATTACTGGTCAACATAATAATTCACTTCATATTTGTTTATGGCTGGGGAATTTAGGAATCAAATCTTACTTGTTTTGGATTGAGCTTCTCTTATTGAGGTTAATTTTCAATTTCTGAATCTGAATCATCAAGATATGATATGCCATGAGGTTATGGGGCGGGGGAGGGCGGGCGGGGAGAATGGCGTATAAACAAGAATGATTACAGCCTACAGTGTTTGCAGAGTGTTTGAAGTATTTGATAAGCTATTGTTTGCTTTACCTTCAATTGTCTACAATTCCAATTTTATTTGGAAAAACTCTGCACTGATTGGGCCAAGATGCATAAGTTGAATTTAGGTGGTCCAAATTATTTACTGCTGTATCTCCATTGAAGTTAATGTAGTTATGCCTGCAACAAATTTGGCCCTAATAGTATTTTCATTTAAAGGTGACTTGCAGGATGTTTGATTTGCCAAATCATGAATTCAAGGTTTATGACTCTTGTACAGCCGTGACCATCTCACATCTGATGTAAAACAGAAAGCAGCTGTTTCTGAGTGGGGAAAATGCAAGTTACCAACTTTCATACCATGTGCATCTAGTACTTTATATGCTAACTAAACATCTTAGATTGTTTGCTCTTTGAAATAAGGACTGTTTCCTTTGTGTTAGTGGAGTGCCTAGCATGACAGGGCATGGTGCAGGCCTTTAACCACTATTAAACTATGTTTTTAATAATAATTTAATATTGTGACATAGCCAGCAGCAAAATTAATGACTGTGTTTACACTAGACCTTGTTCCTCCTAAAACTTCCCATTTGCTGTAGCACTGGTGCAGTTGACCAGTGGGAACAGAAGTACAGACCATACTCCTCTCAAGTCCATGGAGAAATTTTGCTACATAGGGATGCTATCACAGAATGGCACAATTCATGATGAGATTACCCATTGCATAGCCAAGGTCATCTTTGCATTTGGAAAACTGTCATGCAATCTATTGAACAATAGGGGTATCTAAATAAGCAGAAAGATAAATGTCTCTGGGATCAGTCTTGGGACAAATCTTATTTCAGATTTTTACTAATGACCTCGGCATAAGAAGTGGGAGTGTCCTAATAAAATTTGCAGATGACACAAAGTTGGAAGTATTGCTAATACAGAGGAGGACCAGAATGTCATATAAAAAGATTTAGATGACCCTGAAAACTGGAGTAATATTCATGGGATGAAATTTAATAGTGCACAGTGCAAGGTCATGCATTTAGGGACTAACAAGAATCTTTGCTATAGGTTGGGGATGTATCAGTTGGAAAAAAGAGAAGAGGAGAAAGACCTGTGTGTGCTGGTTGACCACAGGATGACTATAAGCCACCAATGTGATGCAGCAGTGAAAAAGGCTCATGTGATCCTAGGATGCATCAGGCGAGGTATTTCCAGTAGACATAGGGAAGCGTTAGTACCAGTATACAAGGCACTGGTGAGACCTCATCTGGAATATAGTGAACAATTCTGGTCTCACATGTTTAAGAAAGATGAATTCAAATTAGAACAGTTACAGAGAATGTTTTTTAGTATGATCAAAGGAATGAAAAAGCTCCCTTATGAGAGGAGAGACAAAGAGCTTGGCACGTTTAGCCTACCCAAAGGAAGGCCGAGGAGAACTATGATTGCTCCCTATGTATACATCAGAGGGATAAATACCAGGAAGGGAGAGGAGTTATTTAAGTGAAGCATCAATGTTGACACAAGAACAAATGGCTATAAATTGGCCATCAACAAGTTTAGGCTTGAAATTAGATGAAGATTCTAACCACCAGAGGAATGAAGTTCTGGAACACCCTTCCAAGGGGAGCAGCAGGGGCAAAAATCCTAACTGGTTTAAAGACTTAGCTTGATAAGTTTATGGAAGAGATGGTATGATGAGACTGCCTACAATGGCATGTAGCCAACCTGTGATTTCTAAAAGCAAATATTTCCAATGGCCCGTGGTGGGACACTAGATAGGGAGGGCTCCAAGCTACTACAATCGTTACAGGGAATTCTTTCCTGGTGTTTGGCTGGTAGGTCTTGCCAAAATGCTCAGGGTCCAACTGACCACCATACGTGTGGTTGGGAAGGAATTTTCCCTGGGTCAGATTGGCAGAGACCCTGGGTTTTTCCCCCCAGTTTCCTCTGCAGCATGAGATACAGATCACTTGCAAGTTTAAACCAGTGTAAATGGTGGATTCTCTGTAACTTGAAGTCTTTAACCCTGATTTGAGGATTTAAGTGCAGAACTCAGCCAGACATTATAGGTCTATTACAGGAATGTGTGGGTGAGGCAAAAGTCAGACTATATGATCATGATGGTCCCTTCTGGCCTTAAAGTCTGTGTATCTATTGGACAGCCATACTTCCAATGTTTCTATATGGTTGTGAGACATGATCAACATACTGCTGCCACATAAGGAAACTTGATCAGTGCTTAGGTCTGTTTGAGGGTCAAATGGTGGGACAAGAGTCCCAGTACTGAAATCCTTAATCACTGTCAGGTGTCTGGTATTCAAAGCACGCTCATAAAAATCTCCATTTTGTTGGCTGTGCCTTTCGTTCATATGGCTGACTCAAGAAAACCAAGGTCATATTTTACAGTTGAACTTGAAAGCACATCAGGTTGAACCTAGCAAATGAGAAGCTATGGCCCACAACAGAGCAAGGAAGAAGTAGATTTGTCACATAGCAATTAACCGTTTTGAAGCATGGTGTATTAATGCCTTAGATGAAAAAATGTGAATACTGCAAGCAAGGATACAACAGTTTACAATGGTCATGGACAAAATCTTCTCTGCCCTACATGCAACTGTGCTTGTGGTTCTTGCATTTATCTGACCTCACATATACATGGTCACCGATAGTATCTGCTGAATCCTCATTTGTTGACATGGAGTCTCTTGTCAATTATCATCATAGATCAGTCACAGGCCTTTTAACTATTAGATGGTATAGCCTGCTCAAACCAACACTGCTGAGCACACTGGTGACTACCAGAAGCATGTTTGCTTTAGCATTCTCACTATTGCCACCACCAGGAGAACTGTGGCAAAGCAGCAAGAGTGCAAAATTTTAAGAAAAAAAGTCTAGCCTACAGGACAGCTGATACTGAGGAGGGGGGTATCTTGCTGAAATTCTGCCTCCATAGCAAAGATAAAATTAGGATAATTTCCTTGGCTCCACCAGAGCTCATCTCTCCCCACTCTTGATACTGTTGAAACCTGCCAGCCATGGACAACTTCTCATTAAGGCACTTAAACAATTTTTGAAGAGCAAATATTTGTCTTTAGAATATAGCAAATTGCACCTAGATTTGGGTATTTTAAGAAATGCTGTTATTATATCTTAAGTTCCTTTCTCCACCTGCTCTCAACATTTAAAATGACGAGCTGAACACTGCTTCATATTCAATACACTCAGTTATTTTTCATGAATAAAGTATATATATATTCTCAGCATCTGGTATTTAATATGCATAAGTTGGTTTGCATCTTTCACTGGGAAGATTGTGAGAAAACATGGTTTTAAATGAGAAAAAAAATGAACAGCTCCCTGTCCCTCAAAGTACATATTAGATGCAGGGTACACAGGTGATGGGGAGACATTTTTATGGAAGTCTCTTAATAAATAGGGGAAGCATATCCTGGCAGAAGTGATGGATGATGCATAAATGCTACCACCCTAATCTTGCAGTCAGTTCCAGGTGGGGTGTGCACAGAACTCCACTGAAGTCTAAGGGCTCAGCATGTAGATCAGCAAGCAGAACCTGGGCCAATAATCTTTGATTATTTTGGACATTCATCTGTTGATTATCTTTTTAGTTTAAAATAGCTTCTTTATTAGACATCTTCAAAATTTTCCCCATATCACAAAGTGAATGACACATTTATTCTCCAAGCAACTATGAGTGCCAAGAGTATAATGGTGAAAAACTGGAAATCAGCAAACAATGAACATTGCTATTTGGCATTCAGGTCTTGGTGATGTAGCACATTTTAAAAAGATTGGTTTCAGAGTAACAGCCGTGTTAGTCTGTATTCGCAAAAAGAAAAGGAGTACTTGTGGCACCTTAGAGACTAACCAATTTATTTGAGCATGAGCTTTCGTGAGCTACAGCTCACTTCATTGGATACATACTGTGGAAACTGCAGAAGACATTATATACACAGAGACCATGAAACAATACCTCCTCCCACCCCACTCTCCTGCTGGTAATAGCTTATCTAAAGTGATCATCAAGATGGGCCATTTCCAGCACAAATCCAGGTTTTCTCGCCCTCTGCCCCCCCCCCCCCCCCAAACTCACTCTCCTGCTGGTAATAGCCCATCCAAAGTGACCACTCTCTTTAAAACGTGTATGATAATCAAGGTGGGCCATTTCCAGCACAAATCCAGGTTTTCTCACCCCCCCCCACCCCCATACACACACAAACTCACTCTCCTGCTGGTAATAGCTCATCCAAAGTGACCACTCTCCCTACAATGTGCATGATAATCAAGGTGGGCCATTTCCAGCACAAATCCAGGTTTTCTCACCCCCCCCCCCCACACACACAAACTCACTCTCCTGCTGGCAATAGCTCATCCAAACTGACCACTCTCCTTACAATGTGCATGATAATCAGAGTGGGCCATTTCCAGCAAAAATCCAAGTTTAACCAAAACGTCGGGGGGGGGTGTAGAAAAAAGCAAGGGGAAATAGGCTACCTTGCATAATGACTGAGCCACTCCCAGTCTCTATTTAAGCCTAAATTAATAGTATCCAATTCGCAAATGAATTCCAATTCAGCAATTTCTCGCTGGAGTCTGGATTTGAAGTTTTTTTGTTGTAAGATAGCGACCTTCATGTCTGTGATTGTGTGACCAGAGAGATTGAAGTGTTCTCCGACTGGTTTATGAAAGTTATAATTCTTGACATCTGATTTGTGTCCATTTATTCTTTTACGTAGAGATTGTCCAGTTTGACCAATGTACATGGCAGAGGGGCATTGCTGGCACATGATGGCATATATTATATTGGTGGATGTGCAGGTGAATGAGCCTCTGATAGTGTGGCTGATGTTATTAGGCCCTTTGATGGTGTCCCCTGAATAGATATGTGGGCACAGTTGGCAACGGGCTTTGTTGCAAGGATAGGTTCCTGGGTTAGTGGTTCTGTTGTGTGGTATGTGGTTGTTGGTGAGTATTTGCTTCAGGTTGGGGGGCTGTCTGTAGGCAAGAACTGGCCTGTCTCCCAAGATTTGTGAGAGTGTTGGAGGGGTTTTGGTTGGGGGCTGAAGGTGACGGCTAGTGATCACTTGCCCCATAACCTCAGCCGTGCAGAACACAATGCCATCCACAGCCTCAGAAACAACTCTGACATCATAATCAAAAAGGCTGACAAAGGAGGTGCTGTTGTCATCATGAATAGGTCGGAATATGAACAAGAGGCTGCTCAGCAGCTCTCCAACACCACTTTCTACAAGCCATTACCCTATGATCCCACTGAGAGTTACCAAAAGAAACTACAGCATTTGCTCAAGAAACTTCCTGAAAAAGCACAAAATCAAATCCGCACAGACACACCCCTGGAACCCCAACCTGGGATATTCTATCTACTACCCAAGATCCATAAACCTGGAAATCCTGGGCGCCCCATCATCTCAGGCATTGGCACCCTGACAGCAGAATTGTCTGGCTATGTAGACTCCCTCCTCAGGCCCTACGCTACCAGCACTCCCAGATACCTTCGAGACACCACTGACTTCCTGAGGAAACTACAATCCATCGGTGATCTTCCTGATAACACCATCTTGGCCACTACGGATGTAGAAGCCCTCTACACCAACATTCCACACGAAGATGGACTACAAGCCGTCAAGAACACTATCCCCAATAATGTCACGGCTAACCTGGTGGCTGAACTTTGTGACTTTGTCCTTACCCATAACTATTTTACATTTGGGGACAATGTATACCTTCAGATCAGCGGCACTGCTATGGGTACCCGCATGGCCCCACAGTATGCCAACATTTTTATGGCTGACTTAGAACAACGCTTCCTCAGCTTTCGTCCCCTAACGCCCCTACTCTACTTGCGCTATATTGATGACATCTTCATCATCTGGACCCATGGAAAAGAAGCCCTTGAGGAATTCCACCATGATTTCAACAATTTCCATCCCACCATCAACCTCAGCCTGGTCCAGTCTACACAAGAGATCCACTTCCTGGACACTACAGTGCTCATAAACAATGGTCACATAAACACCACCCTACACCAGAAACCTACTGACTGCTATTCCTACCTACATGCCTCCAGCTTTCACCCTGACCACACCACACGATCCATCGTCTACAGCCAAGCTCTGCCATACAACCGCATTTGCTCCAACCCCTCAGACAGAGACAAACACCTACAAGATCTCTATCAAGCATTCTTACAACTACAATACCCACCTGCGGAAGTGAAGAAACAGATTGATAGAGCCAGAAGAGTTCCCAGAAGTCACCTACTACAGGACAGGCCCAACAAAGAAAATAACAGAACACCACTAGCCGTCACCTTCAGCCCCCAACTAAAACCCCTCCAACGCATTATTAAGGATCTACAACCTATCTTGAAGGATGACCCAACACTCTCACAAATCTTGGGAGACAGGCCAGTTCTTGCCTACAGACAGCCCCCCCCAACCTGAAGCAAATACTCACCAACAACCACATACCACACAACAGAACCACTAACCCAGGAACCTATCCTTGCAACAAAGCCCGTTGCCAACTGTGCCCACATATCTATTCAGGGGACACCATCAAAGGGCCTAATAACATCAGCCACACTATCAGAGGCTCGTTCACCTGCACATCCACCAATGTAATATATGCCATCATGTGCCAGCAATGCCCCTCTGCCATGTACATTGGTCAAACTGGACAATCTCTACGTAAAAGAATAAATGGACACAAATCAGATGTCAAGAATTATAACTTTCATAAACCAGTCGGAGAACACTTCAATCTCTCTGGTCACACAATCACAAACATGAAGGTCGCTATCTTACAACAAAAAAACTTCAAATCCAGACTCCAGCGAGAAATTGCTGAATTGGAATTCATTTGCGAATTGGATACTATTAATTTAGGCTTAAATAGAGACTGGGAGTGGCTCAGTCATTATGCAAGGTAGCCTATTTCCCCTTGCTTTTTTCTACCCCCCCCCCCCCCGACGTTTTGGTTAAACTTGGATTTTTGCTGGAAATGGCCCACCCTGATTATCATGCACATTGTAAGGAGAGTGGTCAGTTTGGATGAGCTATTGCCAGCAGGAGAGTGAGTTTGTGTGTGTATGCGGGTGGGGGGGTGAGAAAACCTGTATTTGTGCTGGAAATGGCCCACCTTGATTATCATACACATTTTAAAGAGAGTGGTCACTTTGGATGGGCTATTACCAGCAGGAGAGTGAGTTGGGGGGGGGGGCGGAGGGCGAGAAAACCTGGATTTGTGCTGGAAATGGCCCAACTTGATGATCACTTTAGATATGCTATTACCAGCAGGAGAGTGGGGTGGGAGGAGGTATTGTTTCATGGTCTCTGTGTATATAATGTCTTCTGCAGTTTCCACAATATGCATCCGATGAAGTGAGCTGTAGCTCACGAAAGCTCATGCTCAAATAAATTGGTTAGTCTCTAAGGTGCCAGAAGTACTCCTTTTCTTTTTAAAAAGATTGCAGATCTGTTAAATAGTGACAATGAAAAAAAAAAAATCAGGAAACAAGTACTGCTTCCAAAGATGTCTATGGATGAGTAAGGGTAATGCTGTTAACAGTCATTTTCATGACTTATATTTTGTATGAATTCTATGTGATACTGCAGAGTTTAAAGCTGAAATATTTGGGTTTCATAGATATCTCTTTCCTTATTCTCCATAATAAACTCATAAAATTGGTTAGACTCCAACCTTAAGCCTCAAAAACACAGTGCAGGTTCAATATTACACACATTTCCAGCTTCGAGTGTCTTTGTAAAAAGAGGTAAAACTAATATCTTGGTCCTGCTAGGTATTCAAGGTTGATTCATTCTGGAAATAGTGTTGCAAAATGATTGCTGTTTCATTTAATTTACTTTACATTCACTTGGAAATCGAAAGTTCACATTTCCATGAGATATTTACATTTAAATCAGAACAACATGAAGCTGATATTAAGAAAAGAAAAATTCCTGAAAGATCTCCTCGCTTCAGATCATTTTTTGAACACTTAACAACCCTTGTGAATGGGGGCGGAGGGAAGTGTTAGATGGCAAAAGTTTTAGAAAACCTGACCTATGAGAAAAGATTAAAAAAATGGGCATGTTTAGTTTTGAGAAAAGGACACTAAGAAGGGATCTGATAACGCATCAAATACATTAACAATGTTTATAAAGAGAATGGTTACCAATTGTTTTCCAGTAAAGGCAGGACAAGAAGTAATGGGTTGAATCAGGCAGATTTAGACCAGATGTTAGGAAAATCTTTCTAACTTTAGGGGTAGTTAAGTACTGGAATAGGCTTCCAAGGAGGGTTATGGAATCCCATCATTGAAGGTTTTTAAGAACAGGTTGGATAAACAGTTGTCACTGATTACTTGGTCCTGCCTCTACTCACAGAGCTGGACTAAATGACCTCATGGAAGTCTCTTCCAGCCCTACATTTCTATGATTATGGGGCTTTAATGTGAGCCTTCATCAACTGGCTGTAAGTCAAAGGCCTATGAAACCTGTAATAGCATTTGGGTTGCATTTTAGGAATTTAATGATAATAGCTGACCATATCCTTTTCACAGATGTCTGATTTTATTTTATTACTTTTGTGCAACAGACTTTAGGTTAATGGCTCAGTTAAATTTTACACAGGTCACCTATTTTAATTGTTATTGGACTATATTTCTGTACGTGGTTTAACCCTTAAATTCTATGTGAAGTATCTTTTTTTCTACTAGTCTGAAACAATAAAAATAAAAATAAAAAAATAAAAAAAAATAAAACAAGAAAAATAAAACTTCATCACTACAGAAAATTGCACTGTAGTTTTACAAACATTTGAACCATGAAAATAACTACACACAAAGCAAGTTCAATATAACGCAGTTTCACCTATAATACGGTAAGATTTTTTGGTTCCCAAGGACAGAGTTATATCAGGGTAGAGGTGTATGTTGCAAAAGAGTCCTAAGTTGACCTTCTGCTGGCAATGTTGTATGAGATGCACAAAAAGAAAGACCGTCCCATCAAAACTCATTCATCATTTGAACATTGCTACTCCTGCAATTTTGAAATGAGGTTCTTTTGTTTAGCTGAATAACTTCTTACACAATGGACTGTACCATTGTGGCATTATGTCTGAGAAAGAACCAAAGAAAGAACAGTGGAGGGATGAGAGTAATCTTAAAATCTTAAAAATAACTAAATACCCCACTTTTTAAAACAACCTTGGAAGCAATTAGTACTAAATTTGTGCCTCATTCCCTATCAAAGAGATTTATGAGACTGGGCACTTGATTAGCTTCTTTGAGGTTTCCCTTCATTAGAATTAAACAGCAGACAGATCCTATTTCACCGTACGACAGTACAATATGTCCAAACGGCTAAAGAAATCACATCCTCTTTTTTAGGTTCAATGTTACAAAACAATTTGAAACAAAAACCTGCTTTACTACCACATTGTTGATGTTCTTCAGGATAGCCCATCCCTTTTCTTTTTGAATATGTAGTCCAATTTTTAACTTGTTTTTCTTAGGCAACACCACTTTTCCTTTTGCCATACCTTCAAACTGTAGAGTTTAATTGATCAAATATATTTTTTTTAAAAAGTTTTCAATTGTTTTTTAAATTATTTGCCCGGGAAGTTTTTACATATCCGTCCAATTAAAGGGAAAATAAAATAAAAAAGCCAATAATGAAACATATCTTACCAATCATCAGGGAACTATGCAGCATAATAAATAAAAATACAATGAAACGGGATAAAGAATAGTCTCTTAATAAAATTAAATGGGAAAGGAAGTGAGTTCTGTATCTTAATACTCACCCCAGCAAAAGCATGGATGACTAGATAACCTGAGGCATAGTGATGGAATCCCTAAAGGGCAGGTTCTGTTCTATTCCAGTTCTTATACTACGCTCATCATCATCACATCAGCACACAGATGAGTTAGCAAGTCCTGGCTATAAATGGATTTTTAGAACCTGTGATGGAATTAATTCCATTCATTAATACTCTTAAGTACCGATCCTGCAGACACTTAGGCACATGAGTAACTTTATGCACTAATAATTGTCTCATTTAATACAATGGGACTATCAACAAGCTCAAAGTTACTCAGAATTTGCTGGATATCTGCCGTAGTGTGTATCAGAGAGTGCACTATTTACATATATCCACAACTCTGCTTCTTTGAGACTAGCTACAACTAGAAATTGCTTTCCAGCCAATATTTCCCTAAAGGAAAGTGGGAAAGTAACACTTTCTTATTTACTAAAAATTCTTATGATCTGTTAGTCCATTCAAGATCAATAACTGTGAATTAAAATAAAAAGCAATATTTTGCTAAATTATTTCTAAATATTACATTGCATTTCTCTCGTGCATTTGAAATCTCCATAATGAGATTTGCCAGGGCTGCAGAAAGATAAAACAGCCCAAAGATAAAACAGCCGGATGTCAAATGTGCAGATAAAAAAAAAGTATAAGATCTCAATTGTACCCTTCTTCCTAGCCATGCAGCCCCCCCCACCTCTCTTTTCAAAAATTACATTAATATATATATATGGACACAAATTATTTTTCTTGGTTACTCTAAATTTGCATGGAGTTAGCATTCTATTCACCACACAGACAAGAGTGCAGGAAAATCTTTGTACAGAAACATATTATTGTGCTGCAAGATACTGAAGCCTGCTTTTCGGTAAATGGATTTGTAAATTTGTAAGTTCTGCCACTCAGTCTGGAGTGATAACACTGGCCTTTTGCACCTGGGCTATGGGTGGCAAGAATAGATACAAAATTACAGGAGAGGCTTAAAATAAAAAAGAAATTATAATAACATATCCTTAATATACATATTGTAAGTCTCATGATTCCAATGTTTAAATTCTCCCGAGAAACTGTGCATGTGTCACTACACTAAAGACTCTACTTACGTAAAATGGTTGTTCTGTCACTGCACAGACATGAAAAATCGGAATGCCCATGGTATTTACCAGTTGACAAGTGATGTAACTTTGACTTGCCTGTTTACTTTTGCGATTCTCTTAAGGTTTTAAAGTGTTTATCTTAGGAGCACTTGCACCCACTTCCCCCCTTCTTTTGCATGGATGACAAATGGAGAGTTTTTGTGTAGTTTTCAGTATAAAGATAACCAAAAATGTTTTTCAAGAAGCCTATACTTTTAAAAAGCAATATGATTTTAAAAATTAGTGTCTATTGTTGTACCCCACTATAGTAATAACAGAATTAACAGAGTGATTATAGCTCACTGAGTCTGTCATTCAACTGCAAATTCCTCCACAGAGTTAAGTACTATTACCTGGGAGATCGAATTCCAAGCTGAACTGTCAAGCTTCTACACAATTTTAGGTTTTAGCCACAAGAAAAAAAAATATCACTCTTTGGTAGGACTTTCAAAAAGTCAACAGTGTTATGCCTTCATTAACTTTAAGTTCATTTTTCTAAGGTGAATTTATGATCTACTAAAATAATATCAGCCCTAGCTGTAGGAAGGAACACACAACAGTGTACTTGGAGACAATGTTTAGCTTTGCCTCAAGGATTGCTTGGCTTGATAAAGATAGAATACTTTGTTGGGTGATGTTTGCTTTCTAGATAACTGCTACTGCACCTTTAATGGGACTTAATCACACCCCAAAAAGGGCTCTAGTTGTGCGATGATACTGGCTGAAGATGGCCCAACATTCATTTCAATTTCCCAGACAGATTTTTTTTTTTTTAGCAAAATTGAAATTTGCCTGCAGAACATTTTGATTATGCAGAAATGTCCTTTTCTGATGGAAAATCATTCAGATGGAAAATCCTGGTCCAACTCTAATACTTATACTGACTGTGTGTTTGATGAAATTACCACCTGTTTCTCTAGTCTGATGATCCTAGACCTATCCCCAACCAGTTACTATATATAACACTTGTGTGAAGGAGAATTATCACTATGTTTATTGCTAGCAAGAGGAACTAATTTTCACCAGTCAATTCATTAGAATTTGAACTCAGGTCTGCACAGATGAAAGCTTATTTACTGAAGAGCTCAACCAGCCAGCTGTGTTGTGTTGCACTCTCATCAGCAGTCCTCTTTTTTTTCTTTAGTGTCTCATAGTTTAACATCCTGTTACTAGCTCAGTAAAATCACATTACATAAAAACAGAAACAGTCCACATTGTTGTAATCACAGTATGATAAGAATAAAATAAAGCCCACACTTTCCCTTCAATCAATGTTTTTATAGATTTACCTCCTTAGGTTACATGTTTGGATGTATTATTGACAAGTGTTGCTAGATAATTAAGAGCCTTTCTGATTAGAGAAAAAAATTCTAACGTTGTTCTGCTTATCTGGACTTCTCATTTTCTTAGTCCTTCATCTTTACATGCTTGTTAAAATAGAAGCCCCTAATGCAAACAAATGATACAAATTAAAGTTAATGAAAAGATGGCAATATGTAGATTTCACTAGAATGGTCTTCTACTCAGCAGTTTCAGATCCTAGAGGTTTCTAGCAAACTTTTTTAAATACACTTGGGTTTATTTGGTTTAATCTTTAAGATTTCTTTTGTATTTTACTTTTATCTGAATTCATAAGAAAAAGACAAAACTCTCAGAGAAACTGGAAAGTGTACTCAATTCGAGGTTTCATCAATGATAGTTTAATATCACTGGCTGTAGATATAAAGGGTCATGAATGGGACCTGGCTTGGAACAAAGGGTGTAAGAAACCATATACATTCAGGTTCAGAATCAAGCTCTAAAATGTAGTGCACTTGTATCTGAACTGACCTGTATCATCATCATCTTTCAGTTCCAATGTCAGTCTTTGCCAGATCCACAGTGGTGCTGAAGCTAAGATGACTGGAGAAGGGAAGCAAGTGGGTCCTTCATCTCATTGAGGAATAGAGTGAAAACCAATTTTGCTATCCTACCACCTACCCACAGTGGCTGAACTCTTTTCTGGTGGAATTTTCCAGGAAGTGGTGTTGTGACAATGTAATTCCAATCAAACACTAGCCCACATGATCTCAGTATATGGCTTTGCTGATTTACCTTCTCCTTATTCCCCTCAACCACTTGCCAATCCTAGTTTGCTTGCATTTAAATGTAGAAAAGGAAGAAAAGGAATCTGACAGAAAATTAAGAAAAAAAGCCATTCCTACCCTCATTTCAAAATGAAAACAAATGTATAGCACATCAGTTGTGCAAATAAGATAACGACCGGTAATGTACACCAATACTAGAAAGCCAACAAAAGTTCTTGCTCTCGACTTTCCTAGCAGAGATATTTGCCAATTCTTGGTTATCTTTGTTTTAGGCAATTGTCTTTTACTTCCAATCTTATTCAACTATGCAAATTAAATCATTGGTCTCTTTATCGTCACTGTCTAGGAGGAAGCAAAACAGACACTTGTACTCAGCTGCAATTCCAATGCATTTTAGTTTTTCATACTTCAGTTTTACGAGACACTTTTGCTATAATTCCAGGAGTTAGTTGTGAGGCTTTATTTCTTATCGCCAGCACAATGTCGTCGCCATACCCCTCCAGTTGCAAATATAGTTCAAATCATTCAGCAACAAGTGGACAACAACTTTACACAGAATTAAAGTTTACACATAACTCAGATTGCTGTTGCTGCAAATATAAACTGTAGAAGGGCAAGCTTCAGTCAAGGATAGTTACTCTAGGGAAGGAGGTGCAGGAACTAAGCTGCTTATTTTTCTGGAGGGGGTGGGGGATATAAGTGCCAGAAATTGCAACAGTGATTGTCATCTACTTTCAACAGATGTGAAACTTCTGTTATATGACTACACACAAATTTGTGTTTTATATATATATCTCCATAAGTGTTTCAGATGGGTCGCTAATAGGAAATGTAGCTTTTCATCTTGATCTCACCAACTCAAATTGAGCACAAGTCTACTTTCTGGTACAAGCTGGCTATATATGAAGTCTGTTCATTGGAGTATGAAAAGTACAGTCCAATTCCTAGTTATCAAATACAATAATGAAACATTTAACAATAATTAGCACCATTGTTGGGCAGAGAAGCCAAGGACTAAATGGACAACAAGACTGAACTTTCTTTTTCTTCTTACTCTATTTTAACTTAAAGATAGTCAAACCAACATTGATTATTATTCCAGGACAAAGGGTATTAAGACATCACTCAATTCAAGGAAATATGGGCCTGATTTTTTAAAATAGGCCTTACATTTTGTGTGTACAACTTTGCAAGTACACTTAATTATGGATGCAAATGCTAGCCTTTACATGTCTAGCTATCTGCCTGCACCTGAGTATTATATATATATATATATATATATATATATATATAGTTGTTATAATAGTAATAATATGATCTAAGCTTTTAGATTAACACTTTTCATCAGTAGGTCTCAAAGCATTTTACAAAAGGATATCCGTGTCATTATCCCTGTTTTACAGATGGGGAAACAGAGGCATAGAGGGCTGTAATTATTTGCCCAGGATCACCCTGATGGCCTGTGGCAGAGCTGGGAATAGAAACTAGGTCTCCTGAGTCCCAGTCCTTTTTATTAACCACTAAGCAACACTTCCTCCTCTGAATTGGCTGTCTATTTGGCCTAATAAGCCAGTTTTTTCTAAGCTGCACAGTGTTTCTAAAATGGACAAATGGGATATATCCTCAAGGGAGGTATTTCAACGGTCTTTTCCTCATGACTTTGACACTCTGCTGATTTTTTGAGATTGTAGGAGAGTTACTTAGAAATATAATAAAATAGATAAAAAGCTAATGCCCAAAGCACACGATGGCATGAACTCTTATTATATGCTACAGTACAAGCTGTATGCTTATTCTGCAAATGGAACTCAAAGTTATAATAATACTATTCATATCACAGTAGTACTTAAAGATTTCGGTTAGGATCAAGGCCCGCATTGGGCCAAGCACTGTACAAATATATAGAAAGAGATGGTCCTTGCCCCTAAGAGTTTGAAGTCTAAATATCATTGGGAGTTCTGAACATAGTTAAAACTTCTCTGTCACTATGAACAGACACTTTAAAAACTCAGCTGGTGTGGAAGGGAGGCAGAGGCATATCATCCAGAAATGTAAGAGAAAGACAAATTAAATGCAGTCCATATTGAAGCATTTTAGTCTTGTGCCCATAATAAGACAAGATTACACTTCTGTATTAGCCAGAAACATGGTAACTGTAAAAGAAAGTAATCTATCATATGGTTCCCTTTCAGGTTTATCATTCCATGCACAAAAGTGATTCATAAAATAATTTGATTCCACATGTAAATCAGTCATATTATTACTACTAGTAGTGGAGAATATTAAAGCCTTTCATTTCTCTGGAAAATAGTGTTCAAAGGAAGTCGCACTCTGGGAAACCAGATTGTTGAAGCTGCAACAAAATCTGAATTCAAAGCCATCTAAACTTCTGAACTTTTTAAGACGACACATGGAATACATTCTACAAAATCATATGTAAATAGTCGTGATCTGAGCAGACACCTACGGCATCTCATATTGAAGGACAAGAAGGAACACACATGTCAGGAAATGAAATTGAGAAAGTGAAAATGGAATGTTCATGTTTTCAGCACTCTTATCTCCACTGATTAATTTAACAATGATAAAGCCTTCAGTGTATCTCCAGTCCAATGAACTTGCATAGATCCAACTTACACAGATCTACCTGCTCCTTACATAGATCTACCTGCTCCTGGACTGGTTGGGGTGAAGAGTGTGAGGTTAACTGACAGCCAAACCAGGGCTTCTGCTCGCTCAGGGGCCCCTCCAACAGAGCTGAGGTGGGTCACCACTCAGGCATGCAGTCACCATTCAGATAACCCCCAGGCTCAGGTATTTCAGAGGAGGAAAAAAACTATACACCACACAAGTTCTCAGTCTTTTCTACATCAGCTATAAGGAAACTTCTGTGCACAGCAAAAGTGCACCCAACCAGCCTGTTCTTAAAGCCTCATTCATCGTTGTATTGTCCCCAAACGTTTAAGTGTGTGACATATCCCATGTTTTACCCATTGCTAATTTTGTCTTTCCAACAGGCTGATGAAATAGTGAAAGAATTACTTTTCACCTGCTCAAGTTTGCATTTTTTCATGATAAGAACAGAGCTGCAGAAATCCTTAAAATCTGTTTGCTATCATAGCCCAGTTCCTCAGAAGCAAAGGAGGACAACATGGATTCATAGTTGAAATGATACCCCTTCCAAATATAAGCCCTTGCAGAGCAGCCAGAAATAGTTTCATAATGTCTGAAATTCTCTCGAGGGCCATCTCATTAGTATTCACTACAGCTGCCATAGCATGAAAGAGAAGTGAAGATGCACACAGAAGAGAGATGATAAGAGAAGAAGAAGGGAAAAATACCTTGGTTATTGTGCTATGAACTTCCTCTCTTTATATATCCGCCTCTTAACCCACCACATAAAGAAACTGACATTTGGTATTTTCTGCAGAAGAATCAGTTGAGTACACAAAACAGCAATACTCACCATGTTGCTCTATTTAAATTCCTCAGATAAATACATGGGTGGACAACAAAGGGTTTGGAGTTTGGACATTTGATCCCAATATATCCAAACTTCTCAGGCCTCAACTTGTTTGGTTTAGAACCTGTTACTAAGAGCAGGGAAGCACACTGACTGTACGAAAGGATTGCTGAAATGAGAAGATGGGGAGAATGAATGCTCCATCATTTGTAGGCCAAGAATCTGCCCCGAAAGAAGCAGAGGTCTGAAAAGGATTATGGAAAATCTGATAGAAGGAAAGTTCAGTTACAATAATTCTGAGGAGAAAGTGAGTTCCCAGAGACTGACTCCAGTCCTGGAAACCTAGAACTATCCACAGAAATCACTGAATTCTCCAACATGTTTTTTTTCCAGTATAGACGGGATCCAAAAGGAGCAGAAACAGCTAGCAAACCAGGACTTTAGCAGAGTCCTTCTGTGGAATGCATGATATCTCTGTTAATGACTCTACTTAAACCAGAACTGCTTTTCTAACTTCCCAGCACACTTCTTGACTATCATTATTGTAATCAGACAGAAAAATATTCTGATTGGAATTCCTCAGACAACTCTATAGTAAAATCTAAGGCCATATGGTACATTTTCAAAAAGGGGCCTCTAATTTCGCAATAAAAATTGTACATGAAAATTGTGTGCTGCAAAATTGCACTGGGCGTGCAAAATGAGCTTCAGATTTCCCAGTACATCCTGTCCTGTTTTTTATTATTATTTTGACCAGAGAGACCTCATAGAATGTCTAGGTAGTGTTTTGTGTATTTTTAACACCAAACTGATTTGTTCACACAAACGAAGGCCAGGTGGGCACCAATCTGTTCAAAATCTGTGCACGTGTGAATATATAAGAGGCTAAGCAAATTCAAACACCTGATTGAAGAAAGCAAGCAAAGTTAAAACCCACCATGGTTCCCAAAGGTAATAATGTGTAAAACAGCAAATGACAGCCTATACTTACATCTTACGATCCTTAAGTACAATTCTTTATGACCAAGCAGTGTCACTCAACAGAGCTGATACACAGATTGTAAGTGACAGCCCCAAAAATTCCCCTAATTTTGGATCTTTGGCAGAACCTGAAAGCCCATAGTTCTACAGCATATGTGCATATGATTTCCCTCCCCCTTTTTTTTTGTCTTGGATGAGAGTTTCAGACTAGAAGCCTTATCTCATGATCTGGACAGATGAGGCCTCAGACAAAAAGAGCCAACTCAAAATAAAAAAAAAATGTCCATGCCATAATGACAGATGGCAAATTTCACAATTTCAGGTTTTTGTTCTCATCTGGAACAGAAAAAAAAAAATGCAGCAGTTGGAATTTCTTGTAAAATGGACATTCCCATTCCTGACCAGCTCTTCTCAATTCTTATATGCTGTCAAGGCTGATTCCCCACTCTGGAAGTTCGAGTGCAGAAGGTGGGGGCTCGCAAGGATTCTAAAAATTAATACTGGCCACTCCAGGCTTGTATTAAACTCCCAAGGTTACAGCTTTTCTCTGACCTTGCATGGGTAGATGCTGCCACCACCCAACTGCAAAAACCCCTTTGAGAACCCAAGAAGGCGCACTTGGGAATTCCTTCCTGTGGGGTACCCTCAAGCCCTTCCATACACATACAGCCCTCCGGGGAAGAGCTGAGAAAGAAAACGAAGGAAATCAGCTGTTGTCACCAGCTAATTAAACAACATGTGCGCAAACCTCTTAGGACACAAAATCCAATCCTCTTCTTAAAAAAGGTACGTTTTATTAAAAACAAAAAGAAAGAAAATACATTTGAAAACTCAGGCTATTGCTAGATTTAAAAAACCCACTTACAAGAATTAAGCAACAAGAATAACCTTCTTGGAGTCCAGCTTAAAGGTTACAAGCAAAATAAAAACATTTAGGGTTAATACAGAGGAATCCATAAGCCATAAAGAACGAAAGAGAAAGAAATCTAATGATGTCTTCCTAGACATTTCCTGATCTACTTACATATCTGGAGGTTTCAAGTGAGTAGTTTCTAGGTATGATTCAGGTGATTTTTTATACCTGGCCCCAAGCTTCTTACAGAATAGTTCCAGCCTTGCCTCTTCTTCTCCCTGAGAACAACAACAAACAAAGGGGATGTTTTCCCCAATTTTAAAAAGTTCTAGCCTTTCCATTGGCTCTTTTTGTCAGGTGCCCACTCTCTTCCTTTTACCTGTGCAGGGAGACTTTTTAACCCTTTACATGTAAAGGAAGTCGAGAACAGCTACTAAGAAGGATTTTATAGCTAACTGGCTGGCTGGGTGAGGAGCAGATAAATAAACTGGCTGGTTGGGATATGTAAGGAATACAGAGTTTCAGCCTAAAATTGCTGCCGGGATACCAGAGAGAGATAATGAAACAGCAAGGCTTCAGGTTCCCTCTTTCAACAGCTAATTTGAATGAACAGTCAGAAATAGTTAATTCATCCTTAGGGATTCAATGGTATGTAAAGCAGCCTACTTATGCACTTCCAAGAACTACCCTGTTTGGAGCTACCTATCACAGAATCATAGAAATGTAGAGCTGTAAAGAGCCTCCAGAAGTTCAGTCCCCTGCACCATCTGTTAAGGTCACTTTTTTATATTACCTGTGGGCTTTTGTCACCTGCCCGCTTTGAACCTAGTTTAAAGCCCTCCTCACTAGGATGGTGAGTCAGTGAATGAAGATGCTCTTAGCCTTCTTCCCAGCAGACCTCTTTCCTGGAACCACATTCCATGGTCAAGGAATTCAAAGCCTTCCTGTCAACACCATCTGCACAGCCATGCATTCATCACCTGGTTGCACATGTCCCTGCTTGGACCCTTACCTTCAAATGGGAGGATGGAAAAGAACACAATTGGCGCTCCTAATCCCTTCATCCTAGCTCCAAGAGCCCTGTAGCCACTATTGATCTGCTCAAGGTCATACCTGGCAGTATAATTAGTAGTTAGGTGGATAAGCCAGATGGATGAGATTTGGCAATCTTTCCATAGGGTCTCAGATATGGGTTTTTCCTGGAAAGGGAATCCCCAGTCAGCAGCACTCCACATCTCCTCCACATCTCCTCCTTTTGGGTGCGGAGGCCATGAGCCTCCCAGCCCTGAGGGTGAATGTCTCCTCCTCCTCAGCCATTGGGGTCTGCTCCTCACCTCCTGTTGCCAGTACACCATACTTATTCTTCACCTTGATGGACGGGGGAACTGGGTGAAGGGTAGAACACTGTCTACTGCCCAAGGTGGCCCGCAGCCACTCTCCTCCTCACAAAGCAGCCAGTTCTCCTTCCTCCTCTGGTGCTGCTGTAGTCAGCTAGCTTCCTCCATCCCAGATGTCTCCATTGGCATCCCATTGAAGTCCTCACACTCCCTGGAAGATGAGTCACCTCCTCCTGCAGCTCTCTTACCTGCTTCCTGAGGGATTACGCCAACAGACACCTTTAACACCTAGTTGTTCCACCTGCCTGGCACATTCCCCAAAAGACCAGAGCCTTGGTGGAAACTTACAGGGTTAGGATGCCTATCTGGCCAGGGGCTCCCACAGCTGCAGGCAGAGAAAGAGCTAGCAGTGGGGTTGATGACATGCCATTTTCCTCCCATTATGTGGTCTTCCTTGTACAGTTCCTGCAAGTTAAGGAAACAACAAAACACACAACTCTACCTCCCGTCTTCCCTCCACTCACGAACTCAGACGTCTCCCTTCATCTCATCAGCCACATGTCTTACAAGCCACCAGAAGCCCATGTGTTTTTTAAATCCTGGGCCCCACGCACAGCTGGAATGGGGTGGCTCAATCTCTCTCACTCAGCCACCTCTAATCACTGACCTATCCAATCACAAGCGGCACTGCTCTCACTTCAAAGGACCCCCTTCTGGAATGCAGGGACTAACACAGCTAACTACAGGGCAAACTAGTCCAGACAGTCAGCAAACAAGCCTAGATTTCCAAACATAGCAAACATAACCCAGAGTCCTACCAAACTTGATGGGAAGTTCCCAGCATCTCTCAGAAAATGCTTCTCTTTTGCTCTCCAATGTTAATCAATATCAATGAGACAGAAGTTCCAGAGATACTCACCAGCTGGATAACATCCTTATTATGTTTCTAGATGTTCATTGGCTCCTTAGCTAGCTGAATTAACTCAAACTAAATGAGCAGTATATATTAGCCATTTTGAAATTTACTCAACAAGAAGTCAGTTCTAATCTGCTGCCTTGCCTCTTTTCTGGTGCAGAATTGGTGTTGAGGTTATCCATACATCTCTGTAGATACCTACCTTTAATGTTTATAAGATACATTATAGGCCTGGCTATAATCTGAGATATAATCTGCTCCAGAAACTGCCAGTTTTGTATATTTTAAATACTAACTACTTAGCTTTCTAACAGAATGAAGTAAAAATAAGCTATTCATAGTCACCATGTTTTATTAATTCTCCTAGCTGATGTAAAAGCACTTCTCAGTGAAAGGAAACTGTTGTTTCAATATTTCCTAGTTTGGTCATTAGGGGGCAGGTTTTAGCTATAAATGTGAAATCCTCAACATCAAAAATCATACAAAAAGCTTTTTTTGTTATAATGCGACAAAAATAGCTAACAAGATGTTAACATTAACTTTTATCATAATCATCATTTTATCATGCCTAAAATAAATGGATTATCAAGATATTTGATAGTGCATCTCTAAAGCACCGAACAAACTAAAGTGGGTGGGAAGAGGGGAAATAATCTCTGTATTGAGGTTTGAAATAAAGGTGTGGCAGAAACAACAACAAAAGTCTCTTAACCCTTGATAAACCCAACTTTGCAGGACCATCTCCTCCAGGAAAAAAAATGCCTTGCTTGGAGGGACTAGTAGGAAGAGCACAGATAAATTATTTCACTTGAATTTAATTTCCAAGCTACAGTCCCTAGCTTTCATAACAACAATGATGCTTTACTGCTAGCAGCCTGAGCAATAGATATTCAGGATTTAAAGAGGGTGGGAAATATCTACAAAAATACAATTGAAAGTCAAGTGTGAATTTTGAAATGACGGCATCTCGTTTCATCTGTGAATGAATCTTTATACAGGGGTGCAAACAACCAGAAGTGGTTGGAGCAATACCCCACCAACTTCCCCAGAGCTATATCCTGCAGCAGTCCTGCATTAAGAAACAACATCCTTTGCATTATGTTAGCCTTATTGAATTTTGCTCCACTCAAATTGAAACATGCAGTAGGGCAAACAAGATTTTTAAGAGCCTGCAGTCTAAATGGTTAATCACAAACCAGAACCTTATTTGCTTTTCTCAAGTATTACGGCAGTTCTTGTGATGGGCACCTACAGAAGACCTAACCCTGCACTACATATGCCAATGGGAGCTCCTCCATTGTCTTCACTGGAAGCAGGATCAGATCCATGTTCACTAGTTCTCTGTTTCAGCCAACAGTTTGCTCATTGCAAATTTATACAGCTAAGTTTAAAAACATCATCATCTATTTGTATTATGCAGGTATAAATGAGACAAATGAAAAATAATATGATTGGTTTAAGTGATCCTCAGAAATGCTCAGCAATAAGAATGTTGCTAGGTGAGTTGATCATATTTTCTCTGGAAAGTAGTGTAACCTCTGACTTTACAGCTTTAAGGCAATTGTGCTACCTAATCAGCCACCACATTTCAGTCTTCTTCCTGCAGTTGCTGAAATCATTAGTAAGGGAATTGGTGAGGAAACTGTAGAACTCACAATAGCAGTGGGATATAAAGTCTTTAACGGTAATAACTCACACTAAGAATGACAATTTATGGCTTTTTTACAGAATGCAATATAATGTATGGGATGTTACACATTGATGTGTATGCTTAACGAGTGTTGTATAAAGCTATAAATCATCAGTATTTCCATCTTCCTATTAAGGTCTAGTGTATTGCACCATCCCAGCAGTGCAATTTCTCATGATAACCACACCCCTGTCATGCCTTATTAGTTGGGGGGGAGGGGAAAGACAGAGAAGGTGGATGTATTCATAGCCTGATATGATATATATAGATATAGATATATAAATATAAAAGAGACACAATAACAATCCAATCCAATAATGCCGAATAGAAGCAGGATGAGTATCTTAGCTGATAAATGCACTGACCTTTCTGATCTTATTTGTTTTATTATTAACTAGGGGAATACATGGAAAACATTTTATCGCATGTATCTGCTAAAATGCAGCATCTTCTGTACAAAGCTAATGGGGGGAGGGATAGTTCAGTGGTTTGAAAATTGGCCCGCTAAACCCAGGTTTGTGAGTTCAATCCTTGAGGAGGCCATTTAGGGATCTGGGGCAAAAATTGGGGATTGCTCCTGCTTTGAGCAGGGGGTTGGACTAGATGACCTCCTGAGGTCTCTTCCAACCCTGATATTCTATGATTCGAAAGACAGGAGGGGGGCAAGACTATCTCCAAAGCAATACATAGTCCTTTCCACCAATGTTCCACAGAACCTTATATTTTGAGTGTTGCGCACACACTCACTCACTCACACTCTCTCTCTCTCACACACACACAGACAGTGCAAACTCAATTCATCAGCTGGAAAATGGGCATTTTACTAATCCTTTACTGTAACTTTGGGTAACTGAATGCAACCCTAAAATATCTCAGCATTCAGAACATAAGAAGCAGGACTGCCATTGACATTAAAAAAGCCAAATCGGGAACTGGGAACAGACTATTGCCTTAAGACTCTTTTGTACACGAGGTGCAAGATAGTTTCAAAGGAATTGTTGAATATAAAATTAAATGTTGGGATGGGGTTGATTATTCCTAGATATTATTTGTATGTTGCTAGTACTGATTTTTAAAGCTGTGCAAACATTTGTAACTCAATTCACACCCAGCTGAAACACTCCAACTGTTACATCTGTTACATTTATAAATGAGATTGTTGCACTATTTTATAAGTAGAACTGGTCAGAAATTTGTCAAGTAAAAAATCTTTGTTGTGTTGAAACAGAAACTTTTCACAAAGATCTATCAGTTTTCATTAAACTTTGGTCAGGAAGGTGTCTCTGGTCCAGAATGGAATTGCTGGTAAAAGTCAGCCAGACAACCCAATGGGCCTCATGATAGCTCAGGACACTTACTTACGCTATAGAAGACCCAGGTTCAAGACCCTGCTCTGAAACAGCTGGAGCTGTAAAACAGTCTGATCACTGTGTTACTGGCTATTCTGGGAAGTGTCTTTCTTCACCAAAAAAAAAAAAAAAAAATCAAAAGGTCTCACTTCCATTCCATTATAAAATGAAAACATTCCAAAGCCTCCATTTGTCACTCAATGCAATTCTTGTTTCCTGGCCAGACGCAATTTTAGATCATCAGGCACTAAGCACAATGGTTTAGATTTGGAATCCAGGTCATGTGGGCTGCAGACTTTAAATAAAGGTTTTTTGAATGACAGGCTTTGTGGAGGTAAGCCAGTGCAGGGAGAGAAAAGGTCAGTGGCAAGTGGCTGTGGATCAGATCACAGCATAGGAAATTGATTTCAACCAGGTGGTATCAGACAGTGTTGGTAATAGGCATTTGGTAGGATGGCGAAATAGAGTGGGTGCCTCTATTAATTCAAATAGCCACTATGCATCCAGGTTTGTAGTGACATTTCAGATTCGACATTGTCCCATCTCCAGTCACAAACCTGGCCATAATTCAAGTAAACCTGAACTGAAAATCAAGAGAACCTGAGCCAAATTTTGAGCAAACCAAGTTCAATTTATGGTTTTGGGTGGAAACCCTGGGAGACATGATGGTTTACATTGCATTTCATTGTGCTTTTGGGTTTGACTGAATCCAAAACTTGGAACAGAACTCCAGGGAAGCAAAAGCCCAGAGAGAACATGAATGGAGCTTTGCACAAACAACTGGGACCTGAAGCAGAGGTTTTTTTATACCTCTGAAGATGCTTTAATACATATTATCTGTTCAGCAAAAGCATCGTTAAGCTTTACTCACTGAAGGTGGTTTTCTTTCCAGTTAATTTGGAGTGCACTTTCTAGGGACAGTGAGCATAAGTGGAAATGGTTGATCCACCTCATAATAGTAGGACTACATCCTTGTGTCTTCCTGGCCACTTTTTCAACTCCTTGGGGGAAATCCTCAATGCCACTGAATGGGGAAGCAAAAGCTGGTTATAAACTAACTTTCCACATTGCTTGATCCTGTGATCAGCCAGGCACAAGTTACAGCAGCCAAAAGCCTGCTCTAATTTATGCTAGCAGGAACAGTCCCCTTAAGACTGTTCTACCAGCCAAGGACAGTCACCAACTCATCTCCTGTACCAAAGGGGAGTATGGGAACAAAAATTAACAGCTCAGGATTCCTCCAACCAGCAAGTGATGTTGGTTTAAGATCACTTTTTCACTGCTCTGGCAGCATAAAGGAACTTTAGCAGAGGCAAAGGACCGGCACGCACATGTGTGTCTCTGTGGTTTCCATGAGATAACATGATTGGGGGGGGGGGGGAAGTACAGAGGCAAGTTACTTTATTAAGTAACTTCTGTGATTCAAACCTGAATCACAAACACAAAAAAGATGTATTTATCCTATAAATAATGGAACTCTGCAATGCTGACCATAATAATAAAATAAAATAAAACTTTGCATTTACAGCACATTTCATTATAAGATTTCTCAGTCCCTAAACATTAAATCTCATAACATCCCTGTGACGTAAACAGTATTAAACCCTGTATTCATATTACACAGGGTCATCCTGAGAGGCAGAGAGGTTATGTGAATTATTCATGGTTATGTACGAGCTAATGTTGTCCCCTTCCTCCTGCTCAAGCACAAAAGGTTGTATTTGCAGCCTTGGAAAGAGAATACCTTGCCTACCCCTGAGCCTTGTAGAACCATTGTCCAATTTCTCTGGCCAGTCATTACCAGAGGTAGGAATGAAATCCAGGAAACCTGACTCCCAGTCCCCTGCTTCAACCATAAGAACACAGACACTTCCCATGGTGGAAACAATTACCAGAAAAATAGCAAAAACAAGAGTTGAGAAGAAGTCAATAAAGAATAGTGTTCTAAGTAGTAAGTTAGAGACCTAGAACAGCAAATAGAAGACTGGGAGGTTTCCAGAGTCTTGTCTATGGATTTTTGGCTCCAAAAGCAAAGTTCTAAGTTATAATACACTCTATTGGGCTGTGGAGGGGTCATTCCCATCTACCCTATCCTTGCTTGGAATATCTGTCTGCTCTCCTTGTACATCAGGAATGGGGAAGCAAACCTTTTCACATCCTTGCTAACATAAAAAATAAAATAGTTTGTACATTGCACAACAGAGAACAAAGAGATGGAAATTAAATTCTATGGTGCCATGTGGAAATACAGTCAAGAGAGATTACTCTAAGGAAAACCACAAGGAAATTTATTTCATGTAGAAATATTATGTAACAGACCACTCTGGTTTTGCATGTAATAGATCATCTCTAACTGTGCAAGACAGCAACATTTGTTGATGACACAGATATAAAAGAATAGTCTATCATAGAATCACTGCTACTAGGACTCTTGACTACCCCCTATCCTATACTGTGATGTCTGATTTTGCAGGTACCAAATCCTATTTTTAAATCAAATAGTATGCTTGAAAACATTTGCTTAGGTTGTTTCTTTGGTTTTAATGTATTCTCATCTGTGTTATCTAGCCCTGGAAGTATCAATTTGCTGCAGAATTCAGCGAAGGATGAAGATGGGTTGCAAAACAAAAAACAAAAACAAAAACCCACCAAGGGTCTTCCCACCAAATTTTATGCTTATTAACAATTGTGTTTGATTTCTTAGAACTGAGGTTGTTTGTCACAAGATTGAAGGAGAAAGACATTTGGATTAAAGAGGAAAACTCACTCAGTGACATTGCAAGGAGTGAAACTATAATTATCCCTAACACAATTCTAAGCATTATTAACTCAAGAGTTCCATATGGTACTGTATCTGTCCAATCACTGGTTCTACCCTAGTGGTCTTATGCCTGTCATGTCCATTGCTTACTACAGTTCTCTTCTCTGCAAATATCCTGCCTTCTAAGCATTGGAAAGGGCAGATTCTACATCTTTTCAGCAACCTCAACATATTTTTCAAATTCTTCAGTATCTATTTTCTTGGAGGGAAAGAGGAGTTTATTTTCTGGCTGCTCTTTGTCAATCACAATCTCAGAATGTGCTGGGAAATAGAGAACTTTGGAGAGTTATTTCTAAGGCCACAATTCCCAAGCCTGCTGAATTTAGCATTATCCAAAACAAAGTTAAATATTTCTTCCCAGACAAGAATGCGGCCAAGAACTCTTTGGGTACTAAATTGTCTAAAAGAGCTCACCAGATATCTGAGAGGTTTATTTTCACACAGGCAATGAAACTGCAATACAGTATTAAAAATGGACAGTAGCCAAAGTACAATTTCTATCCTGCTGGAAAAGCTACTTTCAAAGTCATGAAACATCCCTGACTGTCCTATAAAATATCTCATACAGAGTTTTCTTTATAAGGTCCCTTACAAATGTATGACAGATCAAATGTTAATTTTTATTAACACCACAAATCTAGACCCAATTTGCTGAGAAAAGTCCAGACTCAATGGAGCTATGGGGAAAAGAAACTAAACAAAAAACAAATAATCCATTAATACAAAAACTCCTCTAATCTTGGATTCCTCCAAAAAGCATGATTCAGCCCCTCGAGCACTTCCACCTGCTCAGCAATGATAAAAGTTTCAGCCTATGCAGCTGCTTTAAAAACAATTCTCTTAGAAACTCCATTCAGTTTTTCCAGGTATAAAACTGCAGATACTACTGAGCCCAGCTGCTGAAAAGACTTCATCGTGCTCATCTAGTGGATGGAGTACTAGACAGGGAGTCAGCAAACCTGCCCTGTCAGTGACATTTGATAAACTACTCCCCCACCCCCCCAGTGCCTTGTATGCTTTATTTAATATTCTTCTGTTTTTTTGTTACAGTCTGTACTGAAAAGAAAGCCAGACTCTGGCACCCTTGCTCCTGGTGAGCAGCACCTTACTGAACAAGTACTTCTATTGAAAGTGAGTCCCGGTGTTAGTGATAAACCATCAACAGGAACAAGGATGGAAGGATCAGCCACAGAATGAATATTAACATTAAAACTTTATATAATTAACTCTCCAAACTGAATGCACAAGACAGTCCCTGCTCAAAGAGCTTACTGACTAAACAGGGAAGACAGACAAAAGCTAGCAGGGAAAAAAGAAGCAAAGCAACTTGCCCAAAGTCACAGTAGGTAAGGAGAAGTAGGAATAGAATCCAGGTCTCCTGACTCCCAGACCTCTGGTCTATTCAGTGGACCATGCCTCTCTATGCCTGGGTGTCAGCCTGGAAAGTCAGAAGACAAACAGGTAAACCAAATATCATTGTTTCAGATAAACAATGTGGAGAGATGACATTCAACCAAACTCCACCAGTAGATATTGGTTTTACATTTTTAATTTTTTTTTAATTTTTTAATTTTTACACAGTTGCATTTTTATATGGTGCATGTTGGAATTAATGGACTGTATTCAATGCATGTGCATTGTTCAAACAGTTATAGAAAATTAATACTGCATTTCTGATAAGTGTAATTTATTGTTAGGTGATGTTATTGGCAAAGTATGCAGGCTTCTTTTGTTAATGTGTTTAGGAAGATTTATACTGTGCAAGTGCAAACTAATGAATACAATCTATATTCAGATATTGACTCACTTAACTAACATTATGCTGTGGATTTTCAAGACAGGAGGAAGATATGAAATCAAAACTGCCACCCCCACCCATCTTTGGCATATGATCAGTGAGATGGAAAAAAAATGGAAAAACGTTTCTATCTTCTCTAACTGCGTGCAGATTGTTTCCCTTTATGTACATTTGAGCCATAGGGGACTGACACAGTAGTCGAGTGATGATGCATTTCAGTACCCCACAAGGGATCAGAGTCTGAATGCCAGAGCAGATTCATCACTGTGTTGGCACAAGCAATAGTGCATGGACAGAGAGGAGACAGTTTGCACCTCACCTACTCAGGACCTACAAGGGCCATCATGGTCCCCAGAGCAGGCTTAGTTGTACCCCTGGTTTAATGTCCCCTGTGGTGCTTGCAGATGCATAGAATCAAGGCACCAGTTTCCCCAGTCACATGCACTCCCAAAGCTGTTCTGCCCTCTTCCAATTCTATCCTGTCGATTCTCTGCTCCCAACCTTCCTCAGAATGTCCCCTGTGCCTGGGGTTGCTGTAGTGGAGGTCCAGAACAGCCAGAGCTAGCTTTGTACCAGGTATAGGGGTTCCCTGTGGGAGAGTACTACCTGAACATGGAAGGTCCTTTCTGAACTTATTCCTCCTTCAAATCCTTTCAGAAAAGCCCTCCTTCCCCCAATATTCCCGTTAATAAGGGGTATATTGAGAAGCAGCCAGGCAGAACTGATGCATATTTATTAAACATTTGTTCACAGCTGGTTGAGCTTTTGTAACAAATGTTCACCACACAGCTTGCTGAAGTTCAAGTTTTATATACATTGACGACCAAGTTGGGGTTAATTTTTGATTCAGGTGGTAAAAGGAACCATAACATTTACTAGTTGGTGCTGAATTTGAGTTTGGAGCTCATTTTGATCCAGAACTTTAGGGAGAAAACCATATGTGAACTGTTACAAAAATGAGGTTTGTGTGAAATTGTGACAATACTTTTTTTTTCACACATTTCTAGATACAAACTGTGACAAATAAGGAATTTCCAGTGGATATGAGGATGATTCATATAGTACAGAAGTAAGCCTAACACCACCAAATTATTTATCAGTGACTCAGTCAAGAGAATTAAGGCACCTGTATGCCTTAAAATACAAAAGCCTGGGCTCCCAATTTTGTTTGCAATTCAATCTCTATGTTCATTTAAAAGCCTAGAATCTTTGGAAGTTTCCCAGCCACCCTAGTATCTTCCAATTTCACAGTTTGACAAATCACTGATAAAACTTTGACTCATGAAATAGCCATTAAAATTAATGGGCACATTTGATGTTTATTTGCAAGAGGAGTTTTGCTGCCTTTTTTTTTTCCCCCCAGACAGAAACATCTTCAGTCTCCTAGGAACAGAGTTAAGAAGTAAGCCATAAGGTAACAAAAGCCTATGAATCAAATTCCAAATTCAAATCCTCACTGGATTTTCCTCAGACCTTGTTGTCAGTTACCTATTTACACTGCATAATAAAATATGTTTTTCAGTACAGCAAATTCCATTTATTCCGATTTTCCTGTCTAACAACTATATCTTAACCAAACACTAAGTCTGCAGCATGCTTCTTGCATATGTAAAGGATGAATCTGGCATAGTTGGATTGGATTTTTAGTTTTGGCTGGCCAGTGTCCATATCAGTTGGCAAGTCTCACTGCACCTGTCACCCAGCCAGTAGTCAGCCTTCTATCCTTATTTCTTCCAGCAAAATGATCTATTTATTATCCAAGAACACCGCTGGACATTGCTAGGACATCCAGCTTGGAAATATTATTTACTCAGAAAGGAACAAATCTGAAGCAACATGAATTCACTCCCCTCCCCCACTTGGGCAAAGTTCAATAAATAGCTAGTTGCCAATTTACATTTTCACAGAAAACACACTGACAGCTCTTGAAATTTCAGAGGACAATAGCCAACTGTTTCTGATTTGTCACCTGCTGGGTTAACATTTGTAGGATGGTTTGCACAAAAGTACTGTATTGCTAAAAGCGGATCTTTGCTCATGTGGTGTGTAATGAACATGGTACTTTTTTTGTATTGAAGGGAGACATAATTTCTGCTGCCAATCAGAAGGCACTACACTTGAAGGTGTGAATGGTTAATTACTTTCTGCTTCCCAATTATTCCCCCTGCAGTTGCAATTGGTTATGGTATTCTTCTCCACTTCTCATCCTGAAACAATGTGTAGCGTTACTATGTGCTGTTAAGTACTTTTCATGTATCTCCCTAGAGAAGGCTGCATTGCAGAGACGGGCGAAAAGATTTGCAAACGTATACATTTGAGAAGTACTTTGGAGGATCCTACAGATATAAAGGTGCTACACATTACTACTACAATTTCCAGGTTTCTTTCTTCTTAAAGGTGCCTTCTGGCAGAAGCACTGTATAACTTAGATATTTTGTAGACATTCAGTGTCTACAAAAACTTCCCTTCAGAGTCCTGCACAAAAAAATCCAGATGTCAATAGTCCCAAACTCTGGATGGTGGCTTAGATCCTGACTTCGAGGCTTGGGTCCATCTTTGAGCCAGGAAGTCTGTCAACTTCTCTGAATGAATGAAAGCCAGGGGCGTGGATATCTGTTGCTTCTGTCCCTGGACGAGTCTGCAGGTGAGGGATCGGAGACACTATGCCCATTGCCTCCTAACAACCATGCAGAGACTTTTCTTAAGAATTAGCAGAGCTTTAAGCCAAGCTGGCTTTTTATCCTGTGGGTAAGGCAAACACCACATGCTCCTCCACTGCCCTGACTCAGTGGAAGTATCTACTTAAAATTATGGGCCTAATACGAAACCCACTGAGGTCAAGAGGGGTCTTTCTATTTTCTTGAATGGGTTGCAAAGCCAAAATGAGCAGGCCTAGATGAGGTCAACCTCACACATACAAAGGAGATCGAGGTAGATACTTTCTTTGGATATTTCAAGTTTACTTCAGATAAACAACTATTTTTCTCAGATATTTATAGTCTCTTCCCAATGAAATCTACATATTATGTTCTAATCATCCCTCTTATCTGTGATACCAGATATAACCTTTTAGTCACACGTCGATGATTAAAAAAATTGGAAACAAAATATAGTTTGAACCTCCTAATTGCATTTTGCCTGATATATTGACAATTAAAAGGATTCCTAGAGCATGAGTAGACTGGGTTTTTCATGGCCTAATGAATGCTGTAATGTTTTGTGCATAGCCCCAGAAGGCTTTCTGTTTTTAAAATGAACATAGGTGAATATTAATTTTTTTTGTTTACTTTATAATTATACACTCAAACTCATGTATTTTATTTAAAGATTTATAGGTCAGCATCAAGGCAGTTGCCACAGTAAATTAAGTTAACTGGGTTTGAATAGATGGTGGTATAATGCTATCTGATGAGATTTTATCTATCTGTAATAAAGTTAGGCTCAAGTGGCAATAAAGTGAATTAGCAGACCTGTGCAAAATTCACTTTCCTTCATTACTGGATTCACAAAATTCTGGATAAGAATCATTATGGCATAACCCTTGCTATGAAATTAGGGAAAAAATGCTTAGTATGAAAGAAATGGTTATGCAAAGGTGTATACTCTATAGGCAACTGAATCCCTACTGGACACTTTATTGCTTCTTCAGCTTTGCAAAATAAATTCAATATCAATGGGGATAAATTTCAGATAAGCACAGATTAGGAATTGTAGTCTCACAAAAGTTAATGATTTGTTTACCATTCCAGACACATCCATCTCAGTATATATTTAAGAACCAAGGGAACACATTCTCTGCCTCATACGATTTCAGTATTTGTAAGCATGCAATTTTTATTTCAGCTCTACTATTAACAGGTTTATGAAAAAAAAGATATGTAATCACCTGATAATTCATATTACACAAAAAATGTAGTAAAATATTAAATAAATACAGGTCAGCATTGGCCATCCAGTTCGAATGCTTGACCCAATGTGAACACCTGACAACACACAGGGATGAGCTAAAATAGTCTGGCTTCTACTGCACACCTCACGAAGACTGAGCTTGCTTATGGTGCTTTCCATTGTCCCCTTGGAGTTATAATATTAGGTCATAGATGAAGGAAGTATGACAACAAAGTGCATATACCTTGAATATTTACGACAGACATTGTGCAATAAGTGCATCACTTGACTGCCGCAGTTACAGTGTGACAATTCCTCCCCAAACAAGTCGTCCATTAGAAGAGTGCCCTTCCATACTCCCTGGAATATACCAATGGTCCCCAGGATGCATACCCACTACAAAGATCACTCTGATATTGTGCTGTAATTTTAATCATTGTGTTCTAATCAGCAATCTGCTCTTGTGGGTATGGATGTATTTTGTTGGCACATTTTACATCTCCATAAATAACTAATTACATACTATGGAGGTTCAAAATAGAGAGCACAGTGTATGTTTTTGTGTACATGCATACAGGTCCTTTGTTGCTATATGGGGTCCGCACACTAAGACAAGAAGTACCCAAGCTAAGTCACATTGCATCGGGTGACCCAGCTGAACCAGACAATGGTATAGTGGATGGCTAGTGAATTCCAGCAGGAGGGCTGGAAAAGATAATTTTTTACTCCCTTGTGGAAGAGTTGATAGTAACTGAGGCAAGCTGAAGGCTTCCCACCTGCACTTGACTTCACCAACTGCAACAGGTGAGCCCTGTTCGATTCGAAGCCTCAGCAGGGGCTGAGTGTCATTCAGGAAGGAAACAGATCAGGGTTACCTACTGGGGGACAGGTAGTTCTGGAGACACTAGATTCTATATTGCTTTATTGTTGATTTCAATGTTTAAAAAATGTTCAGGGAATGGGGCCAGACACACA
The DNA here is from genome assembly GCF_965140235.1 of Caretta caretta. NCBI lineage: Eukaryota > Metazoa > Chordata > Testudines > Cheloniidae > Caretta > Caretta caretta. Next base: position 68,067,847 of record NC_134214.1, on the reverse strand, counting down.
TAGCTGCTCTCTTTTTATTTTTGGTGCACCCACACAAAAGAAAAACCCAAAAAATATAAATAAACGAGGCACTTTAAAAAAAGGATTATTCTTGCCTGACCTGGGAATCCTACTGAGTTTCTACGCAGCTGCATGGACCTTGGCTCTGCCGTAGCTTCCAGAATTAATAGGATAGAAATGTTTATTAATATATCGTGCCTGATTACTCTTTAAACTAAAATGAATGTGAATTGTAGTTTTATTAATATAAACTTAATTCTGTATGTTTGCTTCTACAATGAACACTATTTTAGGTGACCATTCAACAAACTGAAAATACAGCTGATTAATGGAGGATGTCTTCTGCCAAAGCCACAGGACTGTACACAGTCACTGGGGATGCTTTGAGACAGTCTCTTAAACAGAGAAGGGTGGTCTTGGGGTTAGATTATTATTCAGTGCAGCCTTGAGCAAGGGATGGCATGGAAGACAGTGTGTATCAGACAACCTGCAAGCACAAATCTCTCCCTATTTCCTTGCTCTGGTGGGGAGAGTGGTAGGAATTTGCAGAGCTATTGGCTGGCATGATGGGGTAGAGTCAAGGTTCTACCATTCTGAATCCCTTGCCAAGGAAGGGACAGAAAAGATGCACAATGCCCAGTTACTTCTGCATGTCAACACCCATTGTTCAAGAAGGATTTGCAGGTGTGGAAGCAGGGATCATACTTCCTGTTATAGCCTAACATGAGTGTACAGTCAGTTTGCAATCAAGCCCCAGTTAGTCACAGAAAGGACATTTTCTTCCCTTTCTTTGCATTTGTCCCCTGTAAAACCTTCAAAGCTTAACAACTAAACAGAAAGGAGATAATCTGAAATGGCATTTAAGGCTTAAAGCAAAGGTAAGACTGCCAGGCAAATATGTGTTGCTCAATAGTGCTCCTATCTAAAAATATCAAGCCCTTGTGGTTATGCCACTTCCATTCACTGCAATGTATTCACATAGCCTACCTAGAGGTATATTATTTTCCCCACAGTCTGTCACCACCAGCCATTTCTTGATTACGGAGGAGGAATTTCCTTCTCAGAACTGCTTGTTCCCTGGTGAGGGACCAGATGAGGGGGAGGAAAAGCTTCTGGGGATGAACAATGAATATGTCCAGTATAAGCCAAGATCAACAAATACCCTGTTGTATCAACCAAGCAAGGTACTAAACAAGCTTCAACAGGACTTTATTTTCAAAGTGGAAATCTCTTTACCAAGCTGCTGCTGCACCCTCTCTAGCTTTCTCCCAGCCTCTCAACTCCTCCCCCCTCCTTCCTGTTTCCTATCCTTTCAGACTCCCAACAGCCAGTGCTTCCAATTCTAATAACTACAAGCAACATCTAAACACCACATACCCCCACCCGGGTCTGGATACACCTCCATCTCTCATTGTGCCCTTCTAACAAGTGACCGAGTGGCTTCTCATTTCTGAATACCAATTTACTTCCATGAGATCTATGTAAGACGCATACTTGAGAGGGATGATCGATTTTCTTGAGCTATTTCTTGATTGCTAGGGTAATACAAATTAAGGAACCAGGCAAGCATTGTGTCTTAAAACTTGTTTCTCGGGCCCCCATATATTTTTGCACATTGCAAAAATCAGGGTCCCTTCCCCTTACTGCCTTCATCCTACAGAGCTACAGAGTTCCTTTTATTTTTTCCCACCTTGTTTGAAAATCAAAAGTAAAATCCATTGCTACTGTGATTAAAAAAAAAGTCAGAGATTTGTGACTGTGGATGAAGCTCAGCTATTTCATTAAGAATGCAGTCATAAAGTGTAGAGCCAGCACAGAGTGGCTCATTAGACCACTGCAGCACTAAGCAATTCTCTTGTTGTAGTCAAGAGACAGGTAATAGATTCAGGTATAGATTTTCCTCTTATTTCATCTCTCTTATGATATCTATATTTTTTAGAAGGAATCATGTAATGTCTTTATGCTCCTAAAAGTTCAAGTAAAAATACTGGCATAAGAATTGGATGTTGCTTGAAAGCATCCACTGTTTGCCCATGTCTGAATTCTTGTCAGATGCTTTCACGTGCATTCTCTCTACCTGCTTTCAGTAAACAGAAGCAAACCTTGGTTTGTATAAATTAGCACCAATTTGAAATGCAGTAATTGGATATATTCATGTTCAAACCAATAACAGCCTCCAATACATATGTCATAATTACACCGTATGCAGCTTTTCTATTACAGAACTGCAGTCTCATTTACATGCATCAGGAATAACAGTTTACACTCCACCTCCTTTGTTCTAGAGGGAAAAAGCGGGGGTGGGGGGTGTTGTACTTTAGGTGAGGAGTCAAAAAAGATACCCTGCTGAAGAAACTACAAATTAAACCAACCATCTTTGTACTTTAAAAGCCATATAATCTGTCCATCGGAAGAACAAATGTTGACGGGGAAAGCTTTAAGGTGGGTCTCTGAAGATAGGACTAGTAAAAAATAAGCCCCTCTGTAGATTCTGAAGATATACAAGGTACCCTGTATCTGGAATGCAGACAGATGTAATGGCATGTTTTCACAGAAGTGTCAGGAGGATTGTAATAATGCATACTTCTTCTTGAACAAAAGGAGAAATAAATGGGATCTTCAAAGCAGACCCAGGAGTGCATGCTCATATTATTAGCTTTTGTTGCCATTTCCATCCTTAATTAAGGGCAAAATAGGCAAGCAACAAGGAAACCTATTCTGGCATAGAATTATTCCAATTTGTGAAAATGTCACTAACGCAACCCATGCAGGTTTATAACTGTGGTATGAGTGGTTATGAATTTGTAACATTTTCTATCTCTGTAAAAGCCTAGGAGATGAATGATGGTGCTCATTTCCAGAGACACAATGTCAAAAGGGCTTGGGATACCTAGTTTCAAGAATAAAAAATGTCCTCAGTCAACAAATGTTCTACTAGATACAAACATTTCTAGATCAATGTTTTGCAATTTTGCCAAGACTTCTGAACATATAAAGCTTATTTTTAAAGCAAGCCTACATGCACATAGATGTCGCTTGAAAAGTAGAAGACAAAACCTAAGTAAAAAATAAAACTGAATTTTCTATCTATCCAGAGTATTATTATGGGACGTTCTCTACAGGCACCATTATGGCCACAATATTCATTTTACTATTTTTCATCAATTTGCAAAGTAGTGTTCAAAAACAATAAATCAAAATGTTAAAAAAGTCAATTAGCCTCTACTTGAATCTTAGAGATCAAAAAAGTCTGGCACAAGGGCAAATCCTATTACTATAAGACAACTCACCTATCAAAGTAATCAGTTTCCCACTCCTAAGATCTGCTGTGACTGGTCAAATCACATTGTATTTTGCTTTCCCTCACTTCCAGGAACTGGACTGAAAGTTCTTACCCTGACCCAAGTGAACAACATGTGCAGATAATTTTACTAGGACACTGTGTTTTTATCTCTCTTGAATAGTATCTAGATCCTAGCAGATGAGTATTTAGTACGTGTTTGGATTTCCACAGAAGATATGAATAATATGTAAAAGAAAACAAGATCCTTTTAAAGACACAATGCTGAGATGAGGGCAAGTCAAGGATCTTTCCTGTTTTAATGCTGTTTGGTTTATTCATCCTCTTTAACTGAATGTCATTCAATGATATAGAATCATAGCACTGGAAGGGACCTTGAGAGGTATTCTTGTCCAGTCCCCTGCACTCAAAACAGGACTAAGTATTATCTAGACCAGGGGTGGGCAAACTACAGCCCGGGGTCCGCATCTGGCCCTCCAGCTCCCACCAGAGAGCAGAGTCCAGAGCTTACCCTGCTCTGGTGCTCCAGCCGGGGAGCAGGATCAGGGCCTTGCCCCATTCTGCACAGCTCCTGAAAGCAGCGGCATGTCCGCCCTCCAGCTCCTACGTAAAAGGGCAGCCAGGGGGCTCCACATGCTTCCCCCTCCCCAAGCGCCACCCCTGGAGCTCACATTGGTCGGGAACCACGCCTCTGCAGAGCCTGCACCACTGACCCCCTTCTGCGTCCCAACCCCCTGCCCCAGCCCTGATCCCCCCCTACGCTCCGAATTCCTCGGTCCCAGCCCAGAGCACCCTCTTGCACCCCCAAACCCTCATCCCCACCCCCACCCCAGAGCCCGCACCTCAGCCGGAGCCCTCACCCGCTCCTGCACCCCAACCCCCAATTTTGTGAGATTTCATGGCCCACCATACAATTTCCATACCCAGATGTGGACCTTGGACCAAAAAGTTTGCTCACCCCTGATCTAGACTATCCCTGACGGGTGTTTGTCTAACCTGCTCTTAAAAACCTCCAATAATGGAGATTCCACAACCTCCTTAGGCAATTTATTCCAGTGCTTAACCAGCCTGACAGTTAGGCAGTTTTTCCTAATGCCCATATGACGAAAGGAAAGGTGAAAAATCTCTGTACTAAAATGTATGTACTGAAAGGAAACGATACTTATGCTATTGCTTAAATACCAGTAGTGTTTACTTTGTACAGATGTTAACTAATTTATCTTATAACACCCAAGAAACCCTCACAAGCAAGGTAAGTATTACAATCCCCATTTTTAAGAGCAGAAAAAAAGTGACGTGCTCAAGGCTCACTGCACGTCACTGCAGAGCAGGAAGTAGAATCCACAAATATCAATCTCATTCTCAGTCCCCACATTCAATGATATATGCTCACTACTTGGTAACATATTATAAATGATAAAACTAGAATTCAACCATGCTTGTAAGTCACTTAGTTCCCTATACAGGACAGCAGTCAAGTGACAAGAGCAGGTATAATCAATGCAATGATTCCCATTGTGTTAAAACATATGTACGCAAACTGAGAAGGTGTCAGATTCAGTATATGTAACAAGCATCCTCTCCACCCTAACCACTGGAGAAATGAAAGCATATGCTGCAAACCCTCAGCTGGTCTGTTCCCAGCAACTGCCTGCCCTTTCCTCCCACATTTTTTCTATGGGCTCATCATGACATGACCTAAGAAATTAGGCAATAGAATACCATGGAAATCTACTGCTCCTCTCAGGATTCTTCATTGGCAGCAAGTGGCTGGAAGCAGAAAGCTGAGTGCCCTGGAGCCTGCTGTTTACTAATTCTGAATCAAAGTCCACTCCAGCTACAGCCTCATACCCTGCCAAGGATCCTGCCTTAAAATTTAGGTGAACTGAACAACAAATTTGTCAGACAGCATAAAAATCAAACCAAAGAACTTGGATTCCTGATATTCTTTGCGCCCATTCCTGTCAATGAGCTGGGAGCCTATGACCCAATGGAGCAGAGATTAGCATTCCTAGCTCTGTCTCAGGGGCTCATGTATTATCTCCCTTCTCCACTCAGGACAAGGGCAAAAAGGAGCTCTGTGCTCCCTTCATGCTTGGAGCCTCCCAGTCTTCTCTTAAGTCACGATCCTTGACTGTTACTTGAAATATTCAGTCTGCCCTGATAAATTTACCTAATCATTGTTCTATTAGACTAGGCAGCTAGAGAGTTGCAAAAGGTTCTGTTTACCAAAATTAATTTTCCAGCAAAGCAATGTAAATCCAGAGATTAGCAAAACCCAAACCAGATAAAACTCAGCTGACTTTAGGGCTCATCAAATGGATAATGTATTGTAAGTCATAATTACTGCAGGGTGGGTGAAATCCTGGCCCCCTGCTATGAGCACCTTAAAACTGAAGTTAGGGCCTATTTAATAAAATAATGCATTCAAATTCTCTTTTTTCCATCCAATATTTTTTTCCAGATAACTTTTTCTTCTTTTCTCAACCAGCTGTAGCTAAGACAGAGTGGATGTCATCTGTCCCCTGTGCGGCGATGCAAAGTGTAGACAAGGAACGCTTGCCAAAGGGATTTCACAACATCCTCACCTCCATGGCAACTATACATAGAACCATAGTAACTCAGCTCAGGTGGTGGCTTTGCATATTAGTCTACTAGCTCACAAACCCACACAGGGAGAAAGATGGTTCAACAGCCTACGGTCACTATTACAGCTTCTAGGCTGGAGTAACAGCCACAGATGTACCATGCAAGCATCCTGACTACTTCCAGATTGGAGGGATAATAGTCTCTCCCAATCCCCAGATAAGATTCACATACTAACGCCGTTTATTCAAGATTTGTGCAGGGGACATGAATTTCACCTTTAAAATGTTTTTATCACTTTGCATCGCCAGAACTTCAAAATGTTCCAGGTTTGTGACCAAGAATTATTGAGCTTCCTGAGGTTTGGACTATACTTATTGAAAATGTTTCTATTGCACTAATAAGTGTCAGGTCTCTGTAATTAGCTTGCTAGATGACCTTGTGCAAGGTCATCACAGCACTCGGTGCCTCAATTTCCCCATCTTTAAAATTGGAATAATGTTACTTAACTCCTTTGAAAAGCACTTTGAGATCTACTGATGAGAAGTGCTATGGAAAGAGCTAACTATGATTATTATTGATTATTATATGGTAAAAGAATCGAACAGAATGCTTGTCCTTACTCAGTTTACCCATTAAACTCTAGAATCTGCAAATTTTCAGACACGTTAAACAGCTACATTTGTGCACATAGATGATTTTTTACCATATTTAAAGTACTGTTGTCATGTATTAAGCTTAGTCCAAAAGGATTGACTTTGGCAGGAGTATTAAAAGAGAGTTGCTATATCCCAGTATGACAAACATGGACAAGCTGTCATGGGATAAGAATAAAGGTCCTCTCATGGATTGGTAACTGGTTAAAAAATAGGAGACAAAGGGTAGGAATAAATGGTCAGTTTTCAGACTGGAGAGAGGTAACTAGTTGCGTCCCCCAGGAGTCTGTACTGGGACCCGTCCTTTTTGATATATTCATACATGATCTGGAAAAAGGGGTAAACAGTGAGGTGGCAAAATTTGCAGATGATATAAAACTACTCAGGATAGTTAAGTCCCAAGCACACTGCAAAAACGAACTCTCAAAACGGGGTGACTGGGCAACAAAATGGCAGATGAAATTCAATGTTGATAAATGCAAAATAATGCACATTGGAAAACATAATCCCAACTACACATATACAATGATGGAGTCTAAATTAGCTGTTACCATTCAAGAAAGAGATCTTGAAGTTATTGTGGATAGTTCTCTGAAAACATCCACTCAGAGTTCAGCGGCAGTCAAAAAAGCGAACAGAATATTGGGAAGAAAGGGATAGAAAATGAGACAGAAAATATCATATTGCCTTTATATAAATCCACGGTACACCCACATCTTGACTACTGTGTGCAGATGTAGTCGCCCCATTTCAAAAAAGATATATTGGAATTGGAAAAGGTTCAGAAAAGGGCAACAAAAATTATTAGGGGTATGGAGCAGCTGCCATATGAGGAGAGATTAATAAGACTGGGACTTTTTAGCTTGGAAAAGAAATGACTATGAAGGCATATGATAGAGGTTTATAAAATCATGACTGGTGTGGAGAAGTAAATAAGGAAGTGTTATTTACTCCTTCTCATAACACAAGAACTAGAGCTCACCAAATGAAATGAATAGGCAGCAGGTTTAAAACAAACCAAAGGAAGTATTTTTTCATACAACACATAGTCAACCTGTGGAACTCCTTGCCAGGGGATGTTGTGAAGGCCAAGACGAAAACAGGGTTCAAAAAAGAACTAGATAAGTTCATTGAGGATAGGTCCATCAATGGCTATTAGCCAGGGTGGGCAGCAACAATGTCCCTAGCCTCTGTTTGCTAGAAGCTGGGAATAGGCTACAAGGATCACTTGATGATTACCTGTTCTGTTCACCTGGCACTGGCCACTCTTGGAAGACAGGATACTGGGCTAGATGGACGTTTGGTCTGACCCAGTGTGGTCATTCTTATGTTCTTAAACATATGTTTCCTTAATCTCCTTAATTTGTCTGGTGTAAGGGAAAAAATAGTAATTCCAGGTGAGCTCCCGAGGAACTAATATTTAATATACAGTAACAAGTTGCTACCATATTAAAGCCACCTAACTGTACAAATGTCAATATTAAATATTATATCATTCGCTTGACCTTTAGCCTGCTTGCAAAAGTTGTAAATAGCAAATACTTTATGCAGTGTATGCAAATTGATAATTCATATAAACTGAACATGTAATAATTGCAACATGTTTCTTCTAGAAGAAATAGAGCAGAGCTTAACTCCTGCAATTTTTTTCATAACTTATTTGCACACGTTTCCTAAAATGGATCACCGTTGCAAATGTATTTTCTCTGCAAGGAATATAGTGACTTAGAAATTTAAAAAAATACATTTCCACCCACATGGGCAATCAAACAATAATTCTACTCTCTAGACAAACTTAGGTCTTGGTAACTTTGTTGCCGTGATTATAATACTATAAATCAATCCCAATAAATGGTAGTTTTGCTTAATAAACTAAAAAAAGCTGTGAGTAAAATAGCAGAACCCAGCCGAAGTGATTTTTCACTGTTTTGTGTGTTTGGTAACCCAAGGAAGGTGAAGTTATATGAACATTATTAGGACAACTTCATTCTTTGACATCCAGATAAACGGTGCACGTAATTCAAGGTGAACATGTCACCAACGTATTTTAGATAGTATACAAATATCAGTTACATCCATGATGCACTTACTGTATCAGCATACTGTACGGAACTGAAAAAAGAAGCTGGTAGCTTAGGAATCACAACTTCACAGATTTTGCATACAAAGTTGGCTGCTCTAGATGCCTGATCCAAATCCCATTGAAATCAACAAATAGACTCCCCATTCACTTCAAAAAGGATTTGGATCAGCTCCCAGATGAAGTTAACCGACTGGAATATGATTTTTACTTGCCTGCATAGTACACATGATAATGCTCACATTAGTGAAAAATGTATTTCTTATCACTTGAAAATAAGCTAACCATATAACAAGTAGTGTATCTAAAAGTGCAAGGATTGGGGGTGGGAGGGCGGATTCTTGACCCACAATACTAAGTACATCCATTATATTTTTTTCTACTGTATAAAATTACTCAACTGCTGACTGCTTATTATTGGACTCTTCAACACTCCTGTTGATGAAAAAGATACAGGAGCACTTAGATTTTTAAAAAAATTTATAAATCCATTTTAAATGTATAGTTCTTCACCAACACATCTAAACTAGAAAGAGGCAAGACTCATAGATTTATCCACTGTGATGGTGATCAAGTTTAATGCCTGCCAATGTCGGTTTGTTCTCCATAGTTTATTCCCTGCTTTGCTTCAGTCGATTATTAATGGACAGAAGGAACGGAGCCACCGTTTCTTCCGGGAGATCATTTCACAGTATAATTGATCTCACCATTAGGATTCTTTCTAACTCATATTCATTCTAATTTTTTTCTGGCTGTGTCTTATCCTAATACTCCTGGCAATGTCCTACAGAGCAATTTACACAATTAGTCTCCTTCCTTGCTAATTAGGCCCTTAATTGCTCATGAACTGCTATAGCCCCTTAGTCATCAAAACAAAGGAGACTAGTCCAGACTTAGATCGGAGATATATCATTATAAAATGAGAGAAGCTTTACTGGTATCTGTGGAGATACTCTTGATTTACATCACTAACTGAGACCACAATTGGGCCAATTTAGTTGTTTTAAAAGTTTCCATACAGTAAGTCCATCTCTTTCTATGCCCTTAGTCATTGTGGGGTGGTGGCCTGAATTATCTTTAATTCTTACAAGATCAGTGACCATATATATGAAGATTTGTAACTCAAACATACTTTTAATCCATAAATTCATCCCAGAACAAAGGAATTACTGGACCTATTTTTAAGTATAACTAAAAGAAGTGTTTCCAGAAGTTATTGTACCATCACTTCAATTGCTGAAGGGATCTTGTTATTACGACTACAATTTACCATGTAAGAACGTCAGTGAATTTCACCACACATGACATGTAACATACTGGGAAAAATTCTGCCCTCAAATGCACCCGTACAACCCAACAGCCTCAACTGCACAGGTGTAACTGAGGACCGAATTTGGCACATTGTTTTATTAGTTTCACACATTTTAGATTAAGATACTTTGAGGCATGATTTCCATCCTTCAAAATATTAGGATTGTAACTGTTTTAGAAGCACAGAATTTATCCTGTGTATGATTTCAACCTAGTAATTGAATGAACATGCAATTTCAATGTAAAGGTTTACTTTTAGTATAGATTATAAAACTCTTATTATTGCAATTGCATTAATCAATATGTTATTAAAATATAGTGAATATATTAACTATTTATTCATAAATACCATACCTGCAACCCTTATTTACAGATGAGCAGTATAGTGTTTTCAAAGGGAATACTCAATGTGGTTGCAGAATCAGGCCCCATACCTGTCAACAGACTCCAGTGGACAAAGACTCTACAATGCATCATATCTGATAGTCTAATTAAAATGTATCCCTTTTGCGTATTGACCATAAATCTCCTGTTCTTCTGGTATACCAATAATTTCGAGGGTTACTGACATCTCAGAGGATTATGTGGGACAGGAGCTTGGTCAGATAATAAAAGAAGTCACTGGCTCTAAACTCAAACTGAAGCCAAGCTAAAATATGTGTGTGGTTGCATGGGTAGGATGAGGAAGGCAAAAGAGATGTTAAACTATACTAGGCAAAACACTAGAAAATGTATTGACATACCAATCCTGCCTTTGCTTGTCTAATGGGTCTTTTATATCTCTGGGAGGATTGTGATGCCCTTACTCATTGAGTCAATGGTTCTGCACAGAGTCAGTGTCATGATCCACCGGTCTTGTACCCAGGCCCACAAGGTTCATGGGAGCCACCATGCTCCAATCGTTTACCTAGCAGTCAGCTGGCAACAGCTTATCTGAGACCCACAGAGCCCAGCCTCATGAAGCTGCACTCATAAGCTCCAATTGGCAGAGTCCCAGGACAGCTGTTTGGCCCGCTGGACCTACTTAAATCAGCAGCAGAACCAAGTCTGAACAACTAGACTCCACCCTTGCTTCCTACTACTCGGTGCATAGCAAGAATCCCAGTAGGGGATGCAGAAGCATTGAACAGCAGTGTGTAGACAGGCACCACCTGTCCTGGTTTTTCAGGTCTGAGAACTAGCTTTGCTCGTCTACTAATAAAAATCCTTTTAGCAGAACTAAGCACTCAGCAACTTCTTGACAGGAGAGACACTATTCTTTCAGTGGCACCACTATTTTTCATCCAACAGTCTTGTTGACATAAGGAAAACTAAGCTGGAGTCACTTGCAATGTTTCCTCCTATTTCACAGAAAATTCTATCAATCGGAATTACAATGTGTTGTGTTGCAGCTGAGGCAAGACCTTTATGACGTGTCAGCTCTGCACCAACAGGATCTTTGGTTCCCAAGAAATAATCACAGGTCAACTCTAGAACCAATACAAGCTCTAAGTGCTCACAAAAGTCATGCTGTGTCCCAATTTTGACAAGTCTTCAGGTAGCTATTTCTCCCACTCCGGATTTTAAGCAACATCGTATTTTATTTGATTAAATGGCCCAGTCTGGGTTTTCCACTATAATGCAAAAAACAAATAAAGAATATCCTAATTATTATATAACCCTCAAGCCGTATCCCTTTTGAATTAGATTAAGTTGAACAAGAATAATTTCAGTCTTTCAAAACTACCATTTTCATTTTTCTTTTTTTGTGGACACCTTCTCGAACTCCAATTACTTTCACTAGCCTGCAGGTTAGACATTATTTCCAAAAAGCCAGATGCATACTGTCTGTATACACACTGCCCATAGCATAGCAAAAATGGTAGTGTAACACTGACAGACCGCCCCGCCCCAGTTGTCGGCGGGCAAAATTGAACCTGGGACTTCTGGAGCTTAGTGCATGAGCCTCTATCACGTGAGCTAAAAGCTAAGGCTCTAGAGCAGACTCAATCTCAATCTCTCTCTCCTTCTCTCAGTGGTCTCGGCGCCACTAGATGGGACAGAACACCACACCCAGAAGGTGTGTGGATTACAGTAGCACCAACAAGACTGTGCTAAATATGTTAATGTGGATCGTTTCCATCCTTCTCCATGTTATTTTGTAGTTCTATTTACATAGAACTAACTGGCATCTTGGGGGAAAAATAAGTAACCTAATACATTTATAGTGAGTAATAAGAAGAATCACCTTTTCCCCCCACTTCCATTCTTTTGGTACTTGTTCAGTTTAGTTAGAACTTTTGCTGTTCAAGCAATTTGTTTTATTGGTTTGGGTAGTTTAATGGGAAATCACTGAATGTGAAGAGGGGAAGTTCCTGTCAATGGTATTTCAAATTAATATTAAAATGTTGCTAAATAGAGTTTTCTTTCATATTCATTTCAATAAAAAACTCCAGAAGGAAAGGGCAACATAAAATGCCTTTGCCTTTAAAAAAAATCACTTATTTGCCAAGCATTTTTAAAGGATTTCCCAGAACTGTAAAAATCAACAGTCAACAACAGTTTATTTGCAAACAAAACTCTTATGTTTCTCACTGACTGTACTATGCTATTATAGGATAAATTCTCTAAGGATTATACCCTGACAATATTTTCTGCAGGACTTCTTGCACCCGCAACATGCTGTTTTTAAAACAAGTGTTTTAAAATCATGGCACTTGCTTATCTGATCCACCTGCAGCTTCAAAAGAAATTGACTGAGACTCCTGGGTAATCGGAACTGCTAATTACCTGCAAAGATTTGGGACGGGTGTTCATTACTAGAATTAATTTACTGCACAATAAAGACTGACTGCTCATTCCAGGAAACCAAAATGAGGTTTATTTTAAGTGGTTCTTAAGGGGTTGGGGAGGTGATTCAGAATTGAAGCATCACTGCTTCAGGAGGAAGGAAAAACAAAAACAAAAGGGCGAGGGGCAGAAGTGGGAGGTAATGTGGGGAAAACAGGATCAGTGGAAAAGGCTTGTCATGTGCAGAACTAGTGAATATGGATGATCATCTCCTACCCCCAACTCATCAACCTGAAAACTGACACATATCAAAAGGGTCCTTTCATCTAGTCTTCAGTTTGGAGAGGAAGTTAATTCCAAAAATACAAAGAGTCTGATTTGCAGTGAAGGCTGTGAACTTTGGTTAAAAGGGAGAACAAACATGTACAAGAGAATGGCCAAGACCAGGAAACTGTTTGAAGAACCCTCTTCCCCTATTCAGACAGCAGATTACAGCAAGAAACCTAGGCATGTCAGATTTAAGATCTAGCAAAGAAAATTCCAGCAATTGGAATTACAATATGAGGTACTGTGTATATCCATGTTCAAATTTATGTGTGGGCATAAACACAAAGTGCTAGGGTCTTGCATACACAAAGGGGTGCTCCAAGTCACCCAAAAATTATTTTCCCCACATTCTCCCAGATATTCCCTAAGCTTAATGTACAGATACACAGTATTAGCACTTACTTAGTACAGTGAACACCTGTACTCCTTGTTACTTTCTAACAGGAACAGTCAATATTTCAGTGATGGTCACATCACACAAATAAGAGTTTTGCCTTCAATTCTCCAGTAGATCAGGAAATCTAGAGATGTACAAGAAATAAAATTAAAATGGGGCCAATGGGTGAAGTTTACTCTGAATTGCATCAAGTATTCAAAAAGATTGAGTTCAGGTTAAGTTTTGGGCAAAGGTTTTGACATCTCAGCCACAAGCAAAGGTAGAGAGAGCCAAACTGTGAAAAAGGAAATAATTATGTCAGCCTTCTTATGAGAAGAAGTGTATATCAATTCTGATTACCAGAAGAATAGTGTCAGAGTCATGGTTTTTTGTTTTTTTTTTTTAAACTGAGACCCAATACCCATTCTGTTTTACAAAAAAAGAATAATTTCATAATGGGGTGTATTTGTTCTCTTTTGGGGATATCATATTACTGGATTTTATTGTAATTCCATTTGATATAGATGTCAGGTACTTCAAGATAAGATTTAAATCATGTTTAATGAGGTAGAATAACTATATTAAAGAAACTGAAGTGAAACTGAAATCAGCAAGTGATTCTGAAAAGAAGATACAATACGGTGGGAGAAAAAAAAACATGCATTGTTAAGAGCAAAATAGGATGTTAGGAAGATAACACACTCATTGACCACTTTAATATAATTGTTTTAACTTTAGCCTAAAATTCAATAACAGAAATACAGTGACTAGCTATAATTTAATTACTAGTTAATCTTGACAATGGTATTTGCCACAGTCTGCATCTGTATGTACAGTGCATCCATACTGGAACGTTCCCTACTGCTAGCATGGATCTCCAAATGTGCTCTGTGAGCCCTGCCAGGTGTGTAACACTACAGCTGTTATTCTCTTTATGGAAATGAAGGTGAAATCAAATGGAATCAGATTTAATTTTTTATAATGTAATAGCAAAAGTGTATCTCTGCTACAGAATTTTATAGGGTAGTTCTGAAATGGCAGGAAGTGTAATCACTCTATACCAGAGAGAGATGGGGAGGGGCAAGTTACCATGTACTCCCCAATCAATCCCCAAACTGTTCTTATGCTCAGGACACACAACCAGCTTGTAGTCTCCAGGATGGTAGCTATGAAAATCTCCACCTGCCAAATAGCTTTCTCCAGCATAGTAAAGGGAAGGTGGGCCTTCTTGCTCGTTCCTTTTCAGCCTCCTTCCCCTGCTACCCCACCCAGTAAAAACACTTTCTCCTGGCTTAGACAGCACCCAGGACCATATGGTTCATTACAACTTTTGTCCCTTCATGGATCTTACATGGATCCCAGAAAAAGCAGGAAGTAAGGTTCATGGGATCATGGTGGGCCAGGCAGCACAGCCTAACTCATGCAGTATTGCTATCACAGCTGTGTCGCACAAAGCACACAGAGATGTCATCCACCAGCAGGTAGTCCTGTTAGCAGAGACTTAATATGCCTCTAGTTATATCATTTGCTTTGCCAAAGTGCTGAAACAGTGTAAAATATTTTTTGTACATGATCTCAAAGATAATCAGAGAGAACAGAAGAGCCATTTGCCAGCAATATTCTAGATTTTGTGTTTGTGTCATTTTTATTGCAGTCCTAATGCACTTCCAAAAAACTGCAATATTACAAATTTGACTTGCCAATGTACTCTTGTCAAAAAGTAACTGTAAGTAATGCTAAGCTTGACAAACTATATATATGCCCAGACACACAATTCCACTCACAGCATGATGAACTGAATATGTAGATTTATACTTATCTACTGGAAACTTTATAATTTTGTAACTTTAGCTCTTCAGCACTCTTACTACGAAAACAATTTCACTAAGCATTTCAATTTATAGGCAGAAATGTACACAGCATTCATTTAGCTTATCAGCTTAACAGCTTTTAAAAGGTGGGGCTTTGAAGCTTGTTTGTTTTGTTTTGCATGTATGAAGCTCTGGGAAAACTGGGATTCAATACCAACAGCTGACAAATAATCCATTTGACAGTCATCTTGCCTTCCTACCAGCAGCCACTCCCTGAATGTAGAAAGCTGGTAATGCCCCTGTCAGTCAGCCAAAGGGAGCACTCTCCAGTAGAATGAATTCTTTACTCAGTGCAATGAGAAACCTATGTCCCAACTGCAGCAGTCAGAATTCTCACAAAGCTTTGAAGCTGTCATAAATATAAAGAGAAGGGTATACACCTTTCTGTATACAACACTATAAAATCCCTCCTGGCCAGAGACAACATCCTGTTACCTGTAAAGGGTTAAGAAATTCAGCTAACCTGGCTGGCACCTGACCCAAAGGACCAATAAGGGGACAAGATACTTTCAAATTTTGGGGAGGGAAGAAGGCTTTTGTTTGTGCTCTTTATTTACGTGGTTGTTCTCTCTTGGGACTGAGAGAGGTCAGACATAAATCCATCTTCTCCAACCCATTCTAATCCAAGTCTCCAATATTGCAACCAGTATAGGTAAGCCAGGCAAGGCGAATTAGTTTATTTTTTGTTTTATGTGAATTTTCCCTGTGTTAAGAGGGAGGTTTATTCCTGTTTTCTGTAACTTTAAGGTTTTGCCCAGAGGGGGATCCTCTGTGTTTTGAATCTGAATACCCTGTAAAGTATTTTCCATCCTGATTTTACAGAGGTGATTTTTACCTTTTTTTTTTTTTTAAACAAAATCCTTCTTTTAAGAACCTGACTGATTTTTCCACTGTTCCAAGATCCAGGGGTTTGGGTCTTTGATGATTTTGTAACCAATTTGTTAGGCTATTATTCTCAAGCCTCCCCAGGAAAGGGGGTGTGTAGGGCTTGGGGGGATATTTTGGGGGAAGACGTCTCCAAGTGGTCTCTTTCCCTGTTCTTTGTTTAAAACGCTTGGTGGTGGCAGCATACTGTTCAAGGACAAGGCAAAGTTTGTACCGTGGGGAAGTTTTAACCTAAACTGGTAAGAATAAGCTAAGGGGGTCTTTCTTGCGGGTCCCCACATCTGTACCCTAGAGTTCAGAGTGGGGAAGGAACCCTGACAGAAGCAAAGGTGGGGGCGGGGGGTCTTTCTGCTTTGAAGCGTATGGCTTTGAATAAGAGTTTGCAGTTGTGTTTCCACTGTATTTTGTGTTGTGTGTGAGAGAAAGTGTACTGTAGTTTTTCAAGCCTCAAAAGGAGGGGAAAAAAACATTACAAGCATTAAACTTTGCATGACAACTACTGCAGTCATGCTGTAGGGTATACATTTTGATTGTTTAAACATTTGTGAGCTTTGCTGTCAGTAGCCTTACTCTGCAAGCATCTCTTCAAAGGTGAATAAACAGAGACTTTACATATCACTTTACCCTCCCACTAAAAAACTGTTAACATAGAAAAAGATTTTATTTGTAAAGAAAGGGTTGAAATAAGGCAGTAGGAATCATCTCTCTGTTATATAAAGGCTGCAGCTTGATATGCAGCGTATCAGGCATTCAACTTTAAGTTAACCCCTAGGTTCTATCCCAAGCTCTGCCAATGGCCAGCTCTATCATCCTGGGCAAATTATTGTCTGTCTCATTGACCATCTGCCCTTCCATCCTTTGTCTGCTTTGTTTATTTACATTGGACACTCTTCATGGCAAGAACCCCCCCCCACCCCCACCCCACAGGTGTTTGTACCTTACCTAGCACAATTTCCAATTTTGCTTGGGGCCTCTAGGGGCTACCATAGTACAAACAATAATGATAATATCAACTGTGCTGCTTCCAACTGCTTGTTTTAGAAGTCATATGCAAAGTTGGGAGTCTCTGCCCACATCTTTACAACTATTTAATAGACTCTGTAGTGAGATCTCCATGTAACCTAGAATGTCATAAAGCATCATGAACCTATGGTTCTTTTGTTGGCACACCTGAAGTGATTTGCTGGCCTTAGTCCATTCAGAACAGAATAACACATCACTAAAACAATCACCAAAGTATTAACTGACATCCTCACTTTAAGTGTTACCAAAGGTGAGGCCCCCCCAGAAAACTGATGAGGAGTGTGCACTACCTCTTTAGCCCAGACCAGAGATCAGGCATGTGTGCTCTTGATATATCTGTTCTGCAGAAACAGCAGAGGATTTCAGTTTCTACGTCTATCAACCCAGCTTCTTTCACCCAACACTCAATTCATTTTAAAGGATTAAGGGAAAGCAAATTATGACCTCGTGTCAATGCCTGCACAGAAATGCCAATTATATTTTAAAATAATATTTAAGTGTGCCATGGCTTATTAATGTTGAAAAATGTTTCTTACCTTAAAGATTGATTTAACTGGGCTAAGCAAAGTGGTTGGAGATTCCCTTTAATGAACCCAGTTAGGAGAAGAAAATATTCATTCTTAGTATGAGTATATGCTAAGTGAGCTGAAGAAGCAGCTTTACTAGCACAAAACCAAAAGAAACCATTGCATATAAAGAATGGCTGACTTACAATTCCTTACATTTGAGAGTTAATAAACTAAAACATTTTTGCCATTTGCGAATAGCAAGCATTCTGGAATTTGGAAAGTCTCTCATCTTTTTTAACAGACAATATGTAGCAGAAGCCTCATAAGAGGTAGCATTTATTTGAAACACTGCATGTTTATTCAATCTAATAACATATGCAAATTTATGTAAATATCTTGCCCTGATGTGTTAAATGTGGGATTACATCAGAAACGATCCATCCCACAATTTCTTTTAGATTTTATTCAATCAAATTGAATTAAATGTCAGTCTCAATTTTATTTATTTGGAGACTTAACTTTTATGATTATTAGTTCAGGATGTCATAGACAAGGAGTCTAAACATTCTGGTAACCAGACTATTGTTCAAGGAGGTATGGATCAGAGATATTACGCTTACTTTATTATTTCAAACATCTTCCATAATTACTATATTTTGGAAAGGTTAGGGACAAAAGACCACTGGAGATCAGTGGTTTGAGTTCATTACTAAATGTAAGAGCAGAAAGGAATAAAGAAAATTTTTCACACTACTTTGTTAGAAGGGCTAACAGATGTGTGTGTAAAAATTTAATAAACTAACTGGATTTTGCAATAATTAGCAAAAAAAATCAGTGGAATCTTTGCTATTTTTGTCTCTCACTATTCATCTTCATACATGAATAGGAAAAAATGAATAATAGCATAGCAGAGAGATGGAAAGGGCTTTGTTAGAGACTGAGAAAGGAGATATGCAGCTGTTTATCAAGATTTTGATCATGTTTGGTTTCAAGGGCTCTGATCTCACAGCCATTCATTATGGCCTATGAACATGAATGTTATCTACATCTGATCAGAATGTTTGCTCATCCATATTTACTCTTTGAAGTTAAAAAATGTAATAAAAGAAAAAACACACGGCCTATGCTGCACAAGTTGCAGTCTGCATTGCTTCCATCTACAACACAGGTACAGTAAGTCACATCAGTAGTCTGGGTATAAGGATGTCACTCTGGACAGATCATCCTTTGACAGGAAGGAGTGAAATCTCCCAAAAACCTGAAGGTGGAAAAAAAGAATCTCAAGCCCTTGGACTTCTGGAGGGAAGTTTCCCAGGTTAGAAGACAAAGTCAGTGCCTTGTCCAGTTCCTCAGTGTTTCCTCTTTTCCATTGCCATTGATTCTATTTGCTTGGGTTCAATCTGAACCAGTTTTTCCTCATCCAAGAGGGTGAGCAATGAGACAGAGCTCTTATAAGCTCTGGAACTTTTTTGATGGTGCTGACTGTGTACATCAATAAGGGAATAAAATACTGGGTCTTACCAGCATATCATTTGGTATCAAAGCCAGTGGCTTCTCAAATCTTCCCTAGCTAGATATTGAAGGGAAAAGGATTGAGTTGTGGAAGGAATGAAGACCCTGTTGGTCTCCAACAGTGATCATTCTTGGGCATGAGAAAAGATTGCCCATCAAATCCTGGATAAAATGAATGAATGCAGCCATTAAAATGCCGTTGCTACTTTTTCGGTGACTCCGCCCAAAAAGGGAGATGTTGGAGAGTAAACATTCATACTGCACTCATCGCCGTGATATCTGAATACAGTCAATATAGTGACAGGTTTCAGAGTGGTAGCCATGTTAGTCTGTATCAGCAAAAACAATGAGGAGGACTTGTAGCACCTTAGAAACTAACAAATTTATCTGGGCATAAGATTTCGTGGGCTAAAGCTTATGCCCAGATAAATTTGTCAGTCTCTAAGGTGCCACAAGTACTCCTCGTTGTTTTAGTCATTATAGTATCTTTGTAGTGATTTGTCCAGTGTTGCTTTAAATAATATAAGTGATGCCACATCCTAATACACCTCACTGTTAGGTCAACATTTTTCCTGATATCATCCTACTTTCTTTCCATCACTCTTTATTTAATATTTATACACTGTTAAGCCAGCCTGCAACAATAGCCCTTGGCTGTACAAAATGGTCTAGATGTTTAACTTCTCTAAAATGTTAGACTGTGTTCCCATTCCCGTGTGAGTTTTGGAGGAGAAAAAGGAATTAGATGTGTTTTCTCGTTTCTGTTTCCATTATCTTTTCATGGTAATAAGCCAAAACAGACTCATTATGACCCAGAGGGAAATGTATCAGTTCTATTGACCTGAGAGGATACATTTATGTCATATTATTGTAACAAAAAGAGAGGTTGCTTATTATCCCCATGAGAACATTTTGGCTGCATTACCCTGACAGTGTCTGCCTCAGAATGTATTTTCATACTGAAGAGATGGCTGCCATGTTTCTTTTGATAAGAAAATCAGAATTATTTTCACAGAAACATTTAAATTCTGCCCTGTCAGAAATTACTCTGTCATTTGATTAAAGGAAACTACCTTGAAATTAGACCATCAGCATTACCTTTCTGTGTGCACAGTTATTTGTTTGGGGAAGGGGACAGGAGAAGGAGTAGAAACTAGAAGGTGCTTGCAAAGGCACAAAAAGGAAAAAAAGAAAACAGAAAAAAGTAAAAAACAGCACAGCAAATTATTGGGGTAAATTGGATAATATAGAGCATTTCTCCAAAGGGTATTTTATTTGTTCTAGATCCGTTTAATAAACTGTTGAAGGTAGCATGTGCTTTAATCTTCAGAAAACATCAGCACTGCTCACTCTGGGGACTAAACCTCCATAAATAGGTGCAAGCTGGATATTTGTCATTCAGGCTGGATTCGGAAAGGGTGGGATTGGAGTCCCTCCACATCTTCATTAAGGCCATTCAGCCTGTATTTGGTTTTAATCACTGACTTTCCCAGGCAAGTGAAAGTAATGAGTTTCAAAGAGGAGTACAGCATAAAAAATGAAACTCAAAAAACCAGTATTTAGAAAAGCATCACTCAAACAGTTGAAGTGACAACCCTTGTTTCCCTTCCCCCCCACCCCCACTGCTGAAGTTGTGAACAAAGGAGAATGGGAATGCCTGCATAACCACAGTAACATTTTCCCATTATTTTTCAAAGAATTTAGGACACTAAAATTCATATTCTGCATTCTGAGGATAAAATTTGTATCCAGAAGAGGAGTTGGTGAAAAAGTAACTTCATTTTGGTTGCAGTCTTATGAGTGCCATCTTGCAGGCTTCCTCAGATAGCTTGAACTATGGGTCAACACTTAGACATGGTAGAATTTGATTTTTTTTCTTCATAATTTATTTTAATGTTGAATAATTTCTAATTTCAATGTTTATTTTAAACAGTTTTTTATATTTTTATTGATTTTAATTTTCACTGTTGTGGGAAATTATGGGGGAGGGTCAGACCATAATTATTTAACAATAGGTGTTGAGATTCAAAAAGTGTAAACTTTATAATAGTTAAAACAAATTATCAAAATATACAAAGTAAATTTCCTTCCATCAAACTCTAAAGTTCTCGAGCAGCATTTTTATTACTTTGCCTATCTGTCAGTTTTGATTGTTATTGGCACAAGTATTTTTTCATTCGTTTGTCTGTACAGTGAATCAACTTTTACCGATTTTTACTGACAAAAGTCTAATCCTGACAAGCCTATCTACACTGAATCATCTCTCAGGAATGAAATTAGCAAGAGATACTAGCTGCACTTTATGTGCAATTACAATTGTGAATGCTTAAATGTGTCTGTTCTTTAATAATGTTTTGCAATACATGAACAGCACAACTGACAGAAGACTGCATTTGGCAGTTACATTTCTGCATAAAAAGGCACATAGTAATAAATATGGCCAGTCATATAAAATCTGCCTGAATCTAAGATGATCTTACAGTGTGTAAAAAATTCACATAGGTCACCAATTTATTTCATCTCCGTACAATACCCAATTACCCAGTGGTCCTGCTATTCATGATCAGGGCAAGGGTCAAGTCCCAAGTACAAATCTCTTGGCTTTTGTTACTTAAACCAAATTTGAAAAATATACTCCCTCTACCCCAACTCCCACCCTGCTTAAGAGTCTGCATTTGAAGTTTAAAACTGTGTTTGCTTTGCATATCCATGTATTTATTTTTAATCAACACCCCCTACTCTTCCAGTTTTATATAAATAGACCTATGATGTCACTCAAGGGAGCTTTTAAGAAAAACAAAACAGTTATCAGATTGAGGCATAAATACCTGATGACCAGCAGTAATATATTGAATACCATGTGGTTTAAGTACCTTAAAATCTTTAAAGCAGACTCTGTTTAGTTATTATACCATCTGAGCCTGTTTTTCAAGCAGGAGTCTTTTCACACTACATCCATTTTCTCAGAGACATGCATTTTCAAAGCTAGATTTACCCTCCATTCTTAATCTCAGTCTGTGATTGTTTGAAAAAGACTATCAGGCCGTACGCTGTCTCTTTGCATCTGGCAGTGTATGTTGGTTACTGAAATTCAGAAATGAACTCTCCACTGGTTTCCTTAAGTGTCACAGCTGTATACTGCTCTTCTGTTTTAATGGGCCTTATTTATTATTTGGCAAATTCTAGCTGATTTACAATTCCAGATGCTTGTATTGTTTCCATGTTAATCAACACCAAATTTTGACTGGAGCATTAACCTTTTTAGCATTTACTCCCACATAACTTCAAATAATTTAAAATACTAGCAAGGGACATTTTCAAAAGCACTTAAGAGATTTAGGTGCACAAGTCCCTTTCACCTTCAAATATAAAGACCTGTGCTCCTAACTCTATTAGGCCCTTATGAAAATCTCTCAATTATAAATATTTTGCCTAATAGGATTTCCTCTCCAGTGTTTTTTTTTTTTTTTAACCAAGACTTGGCAATAACTGAAGAAGAGACCAGAAACTCAGGTAACCCACACTCAGTTATATAGTGAGCCTAGCAGATGCTGGCAAAGGACTTCAGAAGTCTTCCTGCAGTGAAGGCATGATCAATGAAGCTTATAATTATGTGACCACTCTCCTGAGTCTCTGTACATTGATTTAAAGAGCTCTCCTATAAAGTGAAGCATGACATATAGCTCTTATGTCATATTACATCTCTTCCAAGAAGGGGAAGGGGTTCAGATTTCCAAAAGAAGGAAAATGGAGGAATTTATGTGCCTTTCTAGTGACATGAATAAAAATCTCATTGTGCCCATTCAAGAGTGCATATTCTCTCTTTGTCTCTCAACTAGTGCAATGAACAGTTTAAACTGACCTGCACTTTACAGCCTGCTCCTCATACTTGTATGCTCCACTTACCTCTCAAGACAGATCCCCCAATCTCACTTACTCCCCTCCCATATAGAACGAGGAGCCCTTTATATGAGTTAGGTCAAGGGAGAGGTCACATGACTTCAGTAACCAAATCTCTCATGGAGTTCAGATGCATTCCCTCAGCCCTGGAAAGCCACCGAAAAAGAAATCCCTGCTCACCCATCTATCCAGAGCTCAGCTCCCATGGGACTAATAGGGCATGTCGATACTGCAATTAAAAATCTGTGACTGGCCCGCTCCAGCTGACTCAGGCTCCTGGGGCTCAGGCTAAGGAGCTGCTCAATTGCAGTGTAGATGTTCAGACTTGGACTGGAGCCCGGGCTCTAGGACCCAGCTAGGTGGAAGGGTCCCAGAGCTCCGGCTGTAGCCTAAGCTTCAACACCTACATCGCACTAGAGAGCAGCCCCTTAGCCTGAGCTCCATGAGCCCAAGCCAGCTGACACAGGCCAGCCACGAGTTTTTAACTGCAATGTAGACATAGCCATAGATTCAAGTGGGATCACAGTACTCTGGGACTAGTAGCTGGCACCTTTTACAACACAAGTGCTTGCTCTGCTAAACAGACTGGAGAACTGTGCTTCTGACCAAAATCCACTACCCACCAATCCTAAAAGAGTTTGCACAGCCTACTCTAAAGACCAATCCTAATCTCAGATGACATTTATTTACATTACAAATGCACTGCACTATTGGGTACAACTTGCAATCTCTGCTCAAAAGAATTCCAGGAGCATAAAAGTAGGGAATACCATAGATGAGGATAAAAATGAAATGGCAAAATTATGTGAATAAGATTGCAAAATACCTATGCTTACAGCACATCAAGCAGATTTTAGTCCCTCTCTTAAAAACTATCTGTGGTTAAATTTATTACTAAAGGAAATGAAACAATTTATTTGGATCCAAAACAATTCCTATACCCTGTCTGTTGGGGAAAGTGACTTAATTCTGACTGAATACCATATAAGGATAAACAATGCAACAGACTTTTGATGGTACTTCCATTGGGAAGGGAATAGCTACCATGTTCATATGTGAAATTGTTCTATATATCTTACTCAATGGCCACACAATTTTATTTTTTGATATTCGGTCAAAATACTATGCAGACCTAATATTTTGATGTGTGTAAATTTCCAATGATATCTTATGTACAGATAAGGAACATGAATATCTAAGATTACATTTCAGAACTTTCTTTTTCAAACTAACTCATGCCTACATTCCTAAATTAGCAATTGACAAACTTGAAATATTCTTCAAGACATGGAAAACATTACCACACTTATCATTACAATTCTCCTTCTCCTTTAAATTAATGAGAAACATTTTCATGATTAGCTCTGCTCTTTCTTTACCTCATCAGCCCTCTTCTACATTTATATGTCCAGGGAAACTGGCCACTTAGCTGTTTTCAAAATGATTTGACCTTATTTTCCTTTAGCTAAAATGTAGCTCTTTTCTTGATTTCAGCTCCCTACCGGTAGTTCTAGGTGGTCTTCTTGAAATTAGCACAAGCCTGAAGTCCTGGGATCTATCACTTGAAAGTGGATGTTGTGAACATGGGCAGGGGGTTAATATTTCTCTTCAAGCCTACATTGCTGAATCCCTTAGGAAAGCTGTTCAAATTCATGTTTCTTTGTAACGCTGGAACTCTAGAGATGAAAAAACAAGTGTAATAATAGCTAGACCTCTTCAGACTACAGGAGCCAACAGCACCATAAGGCAAGTTATGAGCATTTTGGAACAAACATAAAACACACAAAAACAGCTAATATTTCAATAAAAATTGTCTAAAACAATATTTACTTAACTACAGAAATAATGTATTTATTTGTATTGCTCGTAAGAGTAGAGTATGGTAAATGAGAAGGAAGCCACACACTTCAAACTTATGAACTGTGCAAATAGTAGCTTTAAATTTTTTTTTTAAGTTATTTTCTAGCAATTTACAGTTGATGTTCAATTTCAGTTTACTTATGTTTTCAGTTTTCCAGTTGGTGTATCCATGTAAGCAATTCTGGCCATGCTCTTAACACAACAGGTGAAGGCAAACATGAAAAAGTAGAAAGATAATTTTAATATGATTTCTTGTATTAGTTTCCATGTACGAGCAGCCATCTTGCTGTTCTCATATATGTTGCTGTTCGCCAAGCCATTCTGATGTACTTTCAGTTTTATCTTAGATCTGGCTAAGCAAGATGGCACTTTTTTTCTGGAGGCTGCCAGCTTCTATTTCATAATCTCAGTTATGTAGAACTTTGCCAAAATTTAACCATTCAGGCTGAACATTTCCATGCTTGCTTTCTGCCTCGGGATGAATGATTTGGGGATGTTTTACTGAAAAGAGTTTGCTAATTTCCAAGAACCGAAGCTTAGTAAAATTGAAGTAAAAGTAAAAGCTTAGTAAAATTGCCAAAATTTTGCCAAAATTACTTATTTTCCCTATCATTTTTTCTTTGAAGACCACTTTCAATTTCATCCTTAGAAAGATAACTTGCAATTTGGCAAGGAGACCAAGAGTCAGAGATGCCTTTTGCTGCTTCCATGAAAATTCTCCCAGATAGGAGAATGGTACCCATAAATTTCTTAGGGTACAGAAATAAGATTTGGGTATAGTAGGTTGGGCCTGAATTACATATGTCATGATCCTATAAAATACCTTGTAAGAGCGCTCTTAGCAGTTCGGTTCATTCAGTTTAGTGTAGTGTAGTTTAGTTCTGCTAAGTTTAGCTCTTCTAAGTTCTAAGCTCTATCTATCTATTCTATCTATCTTCTATCATGCTATCAGCTCAGCTTGTGTAGAATAGTATAACTACTCAACATTCCTAACCACTGGGGAAGCCAGCACCATCGCGTAATCAGGCCTGCCAGGAGTGAGGCTGGTCCTTCACCTCCTATTACTGGATCCTCAAGGAAGGGTGTGAGTATGTTAGGTTAAGGTACTTATAATAGAAATGGTACCACCAGGAGTTTTGGAATTCTTTTACAGTTTTGCAGTTAAGTTTCATTGCATTTCTTATTTTTATGTTAATTTCAATAAAGGTTTTATCAATTTGGTATTGTCCTCAGTGTATGTGTTCTTGCCAAGCATCCTGAGAATCCTCTCCCACAGGAGCAAGCCTCCTAGCTTTGGTAGACAGAATATAGATAAAAATAGCAGTGTAGACCACTGCTTTGAAGTTGCAGCTCAGGCTGGAGCTCGGCCTTTGAAGCCTAAGGAGATGGGAGTGGGCTTCAGAACCCAACTTCAAAGTGTTGTCTACAACACTTAGAGCAGGGATCGACAATGTTTGACACACTGCCCGACAGGGTAAGCCCCCTGGCGGACCGGGCCCGTTTGTTTACCTGCTGTGTCCGCAGGTTCGGCCAATCGCAGCTCCCAGTGGCTGCAGTTCACCAAACAAGGCCCATGGAGGCTACGGGAAGTGGTGACCAGCGCATCCCTCAGCCCCCGGGCTTACCCTGATGGGCCACAGGCCAAATGTTGCCAATCTCTGACTTAGAGCATGAGAAGAAGCCCTGCTAGCCCAAGTTTGTCATCCCAGCTGGAAAGCTCACTCCCATGGGCTACAGTGCAGGTGATGTTGGCTTGGCTGATCAGCCAAGTCACCATACAAATTTAATCCTTTCCAGAACAATAAAAGTCAAACTTGATGTCCAAACAGATTCTTCTGCCTCTCCTGGGCTATTCTTCACGTGACCAGTTCTTCACCCCTTCACTCGACCAGTTCTTCACCACTGACTCCTCGGTTGGTTTCATGACGTCCCCCTTGTAGTCTACTCCACACTGGAGTTCCCTGCTTCCTGCAGATCCTATCTCAGGGCCTTCCACAGCAGTTCTCTCAGTCCTTTTATGTTCTCTCAGCCTTTTAATGAAGCCTAGGGTGTTCCTCAGGCTACTGCCTCATGCCATTAGTCCCACACCCTCAGGTTGGGAGGCAGGTAATTATGGCACATCTGACCCTGACTAAACAGGACTGGCCAGGCCAAGGCCACATAGTCCTTAAAGGGGAAGGCTGCCAAGTTACAACCCTGTATTGAGCCTAGTATCTTGTGTTTTTCTATTGTTTACCCTCTAGAAAGGCATCCAGTCCTGATCTGAAGGCATCAAGAGATGGAGAATCTACCACAGCACTTGGTAACTTGTTCCAGTGAATAACTACCCTCACTGTAGAATATGTTCCCTATTTCCAATTTCAGTTTTTCTGGCTTCAGCTTCAGGCCACTGGTTCTTGTTATGCCTTTCTTTGCTAGATTAAAAAGAGAGTTTGATAGTACCTGGTATTTTCTCCCCATGAAGATACTAACACACCAATCAACAAATCACATCTCAATCTTTTTGATAAAACAAACTCTTTAAGTCTCTCACTGTCATGGATTTTCTCTTTCCCCCAAATAATTTTTGGCTCTTTTCTGTGCCTCACCAGCTTTCAAACATCCTTTTAAAAACTGTGGACACCTGACCTGTACGCATTGTTCCATTATCGGTCTCACCCATGCCACATACAGAGGTTAAATCACCTCCTTATCCACCTGTTTATACATCCAAGGATTGCATTAGCTCTGCTTGCGGCAGCATCACACTGGGAGCTTACGGTGAGTCACTTGCCCACTCTGACCCCTAAATCCTTTTCAGAGTCACAGCTTTCCAGGATACAGGCCCCCATCCTGTGGGTGTGGCTTATATTCCTTCTCCTTAGGGAAGGTCTACACTACCAGTTAAGTCAACTAACTTATGATGCTCAGGGGTATGAAAAAGCCCCTCCCCCCCAGAGCAAACACAAGTTTCACACTGTCCACACTGGCGTTAAGTCAGCAAGAGATGGTCTCCCAATTACATAGTTTACGCTTACACTTCTCACTGACGTGGCGTAATTATGCCAATGGGAGAGCACTTGCCCATCAGCATAGCGTATCTTCACCAGATGCCCTAGAGTGGCCAGCTGCACTGATGCACTGTGTAGCCTTGCCCCTAGATGTGAAACTTTTCCATTTCACTATTTTAAAACGCATGTTGGTTAAATAGGCCAAGCTTACCAAATGACACAGTTTACTCTATGACTGCCCCGTCCATCCTTCACCAATCTTTGTATTATCCGCAAATTGTATCAGAAATGATTTTATATTTAGTTCCAGATCATTGAAGAAAATGTTGATTAGCATCAGGCCCAGTATCCATCCCTGCAGAATCCCACTGGAAATAGCCCATTCAATAATGACTCTCCACTCTGGACTACTTTTTGAGATCTGTCAGTTATCTATTTTTTAATAATTTTAAAAATGTGTTCTTTGTTGATATCATGTGCTGATTTTTTTTAAAAATCAGAATGCCATGCTGTACTCAGTCAAATACCTTACAAAAGCCCATTTCATCTGTGTAACTATCTTTATCAATCAACTTTTAATCTGATCAAAGAAGGAGATCAGATTTTTTTGGCAAGACCTATTTATCATAAAATTATATTGACTGGCATTAATTGTATCCCTGTTTTTAGTAATTCAGTCCCAAATCAGCTTCTTGATTATTTTTCCCAGGATTTGTGTCAGGCTAACTGGTCTATAGTTACCCAGATTATCCCTCTTGCCCTTTATGAATATTCAGTTTGAATATTGGCACAATGCTAGCACTCTTCCAGTGTTCTGGAATTTGCTCTGTATTCCAAGATTTATTAAAAATCACTATCAGTGGGACAGACATTTCCTCTATCAATTCTTGTAGGACTCTTGGGGGCAAGTTATCTGAGTCACCTAATTTTAAAATGTTTATGCCTAGTATACGTTGTTTAACATCCTCATTTACTAATGGACTAGAAAGTACTTCAGTTGTGTGTGATACATCCTGTTTCATTTCAAATACAGAACATAAATATTTATGGAACACTTCTGCCTTTTCTGCATCATTAACAATTTTACCTCTCCCTCAAGTAATGGGCCTACACCATTCTAGGATTGATTCTTCTTTTAAATGAGCTGGATAGGTTTAACTGTACTTCTGCCAGCAGAGGGAAGCTGTTGCAATCCAAGTTAGATTAAAGGGAAGAAACCCAGATTTGGATTCTACAATGTAGGAAAATGATTTCCAATAGGTGAACATTTGCAGTCCTCAACTCCTTCGGCATGGGCATGTGCCCTGAATACAGAAAACCTAACACAAATCTGGAACTAGTGTGAGACATGAGCCTGATTATACAATTTCCTTCTTTTACCTCTCAAGAGGAAATAAAACACATTTCATTATACATAGTGTAAGATATTACCATGTATTATCTAAATGTGGAGAGAAGGAAAATTATATTAGAGTAAAAGGTATTCCCATTATGACACCAAGATAGTAACAAGGTGATCATTTACCACCCAAATATGAATTCTGTTGAAAAAGAAAATTTAATGGGAGCAAACATAAAATCAAAAACAACAGAAAAATATGCAGGTAGAAATGGAAGAAGGATGAATGTTCTAGTCACAGAAAAATTATGTCCAGCACAGGAGATATCATGCAACTACATAGATCACTAGTTTCTATCATTACATCCAGTAGGGAGAGTTAGAAATGTAAGTCTTTATTCCTGGGATATATGATGTTGCCAAAGACCACACTGCCATTTCTATTCAAATTCCAACTGGCAGATCATTCGCTTGTGTAAATCAGCATACGTCTGTGCTAGTCAAAGAAATGATACAGATTTACACATGCTGAGAATTTGCCATTTTGTTTCTATTTTTCAGGTTTTTTATCATATCAGTCATAGTCAATATGTCAAAGCCAATTAATAATGGTTAGATGCAGTAACTGATCAAAGTATGTTTTCTATTTTTTGGAGGTATGCACCTTGTGAGGACAAAGTGAATTCAGTTTGGCTAACAAGTGCACTTAACAGACTGATTGTTCATGAAGATTATCTAGTATGTGGAAGTATTTCTTCACCAAATAGCAAGACCATAAAACAGGCAGTGATTTTTCTGCTTATAAGCCCATGGAACATTGAATCAACAATAAAAAAGTGGTCCAGCTGCCCAGTTGTTCTGGGTGTCCTTAAGAAGAAAGGATGGCCCTGTGATTTAATCACAGGACATGTAGTTAGGAATCCCAAGTCCTAGCTGTACCTCTGTCACAGACTTCCTGTGATCTTGGGTAACTTATATGTATCTCATTTTCTTGTGCTCTAAAATGGAGATAATATTTACTTTACTCACAAGGACAGTGAGATGCTCAGTGTACCGGTTTGTAGAGAACTTGTCACCAGACCACCTCATGAACTACCTTTATGATTATACAATACAGACTCATGAACATAGTTCACTGTGTTGAACCCTTATTAATGCTAAAACAAGACTCTTAATTTTGAATCCCAACCACTGACAAACAATGGGTAAATGAGGGCCTGTAGACATCTAACATGTTCTCATCTCAGTTTGTGCTAACAAACAATTATACCCACAAAATCACATCCAGAAGTAAGTGAGGGGCACAGCACTGCGGGAGTAACTTGGGATCATGATCAGTTGAACAGTGTCAGCTCCAAGAGCTGTCTGATCTAGGTGCAGAGTTTTTTCATACACTCACCTTTTATTTATCAGAAAACTGTATCTCCAGCTGTTATGCTCACATAAATTTAATGTCTGCTCTTGTTAATTCTCAAGAGGAAATAGAAAATAAACAAGTTGTTTTAATATTAATAACTTTGCTATTAATATGCTAAGCTTTCAATCATATTGGCTTTTTAGAAGATGCAAAGGACCAAATCATAGCTCCTCTAGCACAAGAAGAGAGGAAGCCTTTTATCCCCTTCTCTTTCTAGTACACCAGGCAAGAGGTGATCTGGCTAGCACTGTCAGCAGCGCAAGTCTGAATGAGGCATAAGTCTTCCCTGAGCAGCTTCACATCAGCCAGTGGTTGTGTTTTTGTTTTACAGGAGCACAGACTACACCTGTTCTAGAGACTGAATTGATCCCACCACTTCAAATTATGAGTAATAGTAGTGAAGTATCTGATCAGATGTCATCACCTAAAATAGTGGGATCAATTCTGTATAACACCATATGGAACTGTCCCACTGTCTGTACAGAAAATTGATAGTTTACTTTGCCAGTCACTCTTTCCTTTACCATCAGTCCTCTTTTTCTGAAGTTGAGGGACATAGTGTGCAGTCGGAATGGAGCGTTTACTAACATGAAATATTGGTATAATTTCATATTATGAATACCTGTTTTCATCTTGTTTCCACATGGATATTTTGTCATTATTAGTGAGCTATTCACAGTGCATGTTTTGTATTTTTCTTTAAAAATTCTAATAAATTTATGTTCACATAAAATAAGTGTCAATATTAGTAGAGAGAAAGCAAAAATATTTATCACTCAAAATATTTTTGGTATTTGACTATATCTGCTATCTCACTGAAAACTCAAAATGAGAATATTAACACAGTATTAGGATTGAACAACATTCAAAAGCACCAGAAGAAGAAATGAAATACAGAAACACATGCACTTCCTGGAAGTTATCAATTTCCACATTCCCTTAGTGCCCCACAGCTCTTAATCAAAACACGGAGGGAGAAGCCAATTAGTTCAATATTTCTTTTGAAGAAGTTTAAAGACCTGCTGGTTTAAGATATGACTACTAGAGTAGACAGAAAAGGTGCAATAAATTACATTTACTTTCATTTCCAGAAAGCATTTAGAAAAGTTCTGCATAAGAGGTTAATGCCAAAGGTGCAAAGTTCATGGAATAAGTGGAAAGTTGGCTCCTAAGACAGAAAACTAGCAGGTGATTAATTTATAACATGTCATTTGTCACATTAAAGGCCTGACAATCAGAGTCTCCATAAAGGGCAGAATATGACTGGCAGCCATAAATGAAACATTTAAGCAATTTACCTAATCTGGTCCCTGGGATACAAAAGTGGTTCAAATTTAGGGCAGAGATCATTTCCTTAAGGAGTAAAGCCCTGTTTATCATGGAACTGACCTTTACAGGTTCGAGCTTATTACAAGGAGTTACTTCTGCTCCCCAGACAGTAGCAAACATAGGAAAACAATGCACAATGGTGAATGAAGCACACATGAGCTCACAAAAAAATAGATCAAAATAAAGATAATAAATTAGAGATGGATAGAGAAAGAAAGCATTAAAACAGCTATATTCCTTTTTGCTGGAAATGGTTTGCAAGATTAGCATTATTTTATAAAATTGAGCTAACAAATATCCTCGTGGTGCTGCTAAGCAGCCAGTTGTTTGGGAATCAGAGGTGTTTTTATTTTTGTTTTTTTATAAAATAAAAAGTCTGCAACGTCAAACTGCTAAACTAGGCTAGACATTTTTGGTTGTCACTGCCCAATAAGCTCAGATTCAACCCTTTTTCATGACATTCCAGCTTTTAAATTAGAAAATGAAAAATATGTTTCAGCCAACTTGGATGAACAAAGGAAGTACATTTCCTTAACTAAATGTTCAAGACAGAATGTGTTTTTATTCTCACAAAAATAATTTCACCTAAGAAAAAACACAGTTTGGAAATAACAAGAGATATACCACACTGAAATTATTGGTGGGCATTAAAGTGTAGTCAACCTCCCATACAACCCCTTCAGTGTTAATTATTGCAAAATTATTGTAACAGCCATCCTAGGACCTGCTTTTCTACTGACAAGATGAAGTGCTCTGCAAAATTAGCTAAGGCCTATATGCAGCTGGGATCTAAGACCCTATAATCAATAGTAAAATTAAAATATGTAGGAGCATACAGCCATGCAGGATCTGAGCTTTAAACTTCCACAGCTGAAGATCATTTTAGTGCTTATTGGACATTAGCCATAAAGAAGGTAGCTTTAATAAGAGGCAATTATATTTGCTGGAATTGTAGGGAAGGAAATGGGAATTCATTATACATGCTATGGTTATGTTTTATACTGACAGAGGCCAGTCTAATTCCTTTAAGATTCTGTCATGTTTGCCTTTCCCCTTGTTGAACTTCAATAAATTAGTACAACACCTCCCAACATAATCCTCCTGATCCACTGGCGTAACATTGTGTAATTCACCACCTAATGAACATACAGGATCAGTATGTGGTGTACGTGCTATGCGACTTTTCAGAGGTCTTCCCCATTCCACCCTCAACACACAGTTATCTGTCCTACTTACAGGTAAGAAAATCAGAGACACTACAATTCTGTGAGGGCTCAGGTGTGGTAAGCATAATTAGGGCTTCATTTGTATTGATGTCAAACTGGACACAAAGAAACAAATTATGTCTGAAATACATTTTTTTTTCAAATGTTGCATCTCAAATGGATAAAAAAATCCTGTAAATAATTTACAAGAATAAATGTTGGTAAATAACATTCCATACAATTTCTCAGGAAATTACACTAGAAAAACAGAAGTCCAGGGAATATAAATGGTTTGCCCCTTTCAAAGGCAAGCAAATGCAAGTCAACTGTGGACAGATTCTAGGTCTGTAATACTGACAAGCAAAGGAATACTCACATGCAATTTCAGTTGAGGAATCCATGCATAGGTGAGATACCTGAGATGTTAGGAAAGGCAACAAGAAGTCTTCTCAAAAGTTTGGCCTGTAATCTGATGGTCTGCCTCTTCCTCTGTGGAAAGAAAAGGAAAGGGGAAGCAAGTATATGTTCTTTAAAGCAGGATGACTGACATGGCGGTGCATCTCTAAACAGGTCTTATCAGAAACATGCATTCGGTAGAAATTTTAAGGAAATGGTGCAGGAGGATATAACGTGGTGGCTATCTACTATTTAGCCTCTCTTGTATCTAGGGGTTGCTTTGCCTCTATTACCCCCTCTTGCACACAGAACTCCACACAGTCTCTCTTGTGGCTAACAGCACTCCAGTCTGGTGTTGGTTGAGCAACAGAAATGGCTCAAACAATCCTCAAAGTGCCCAGAATAAAGTCCATAACCACAACCCAAAATTTCATACTCCACCCTCATTTTTCTGCCACACGTGGAGCTCTTCCTCTGTCCCAGTCTCTTCCACTCGAAGTCAACAGGCCTAGCCTTTTCTCACTGGAGCTCAGCTCTCTGGTCCTGGCTTCCTTCACCTGTCAAGCACATCCTGCAACTTTCAAACCCTCTGATATCAGGGTCTTCCCAGCAAGAGCCTCTCTTACTTTCTGCAGTTTCGTGAGCAGCAGCCACCTTCTGCCCTTTATAGGAAATTACATGAGCCAACCCAGATATACCTATTGAGTTACCAGGTTGGCTACCCCTCGACTTTACAGCCCTTAAGGGACAAGCCACTCTGTTACAGGGGAAATAATTTTGTGTTGATTTCCTTCAAATAAATCAAAATGATTATAATAATCAAAGGATAATGTGTGTTATATATTGAGGGATGAAGTCCAATGCAGTCAGTCAATCATTATAGGAGACGTACATGGAGGCCAATAATTTAGTAGATGCAGTGCCAAAGACACAGGAAGTGGTAACTTTAGCCTTCAGATTTCCCTTCATCCTAGGCCCATAGTTCTCAATTAGTTCTCATAGGCTGGGTGACTACAGGGTTGCATGACAAAGCTAGTTTTACAATTAAAGCTAAATAGTTTAATAAGACCGTTGATATAATCCCAGTAGAATTTTTTATTTTTATTTTGCTGGTTTTAACAGGGAGTTGGCCGTAACTAGCACATCATATTTCCTGGTTTCTAGTGTTGGTACACATAAAGGATAACAACTTACTACTACAATCAGTTATTTTACTAGGCAGAGATCTGTGCAGTGTTTCTAGGGGTTCCAACCCTGCTGATGACCCACGTGGGTGTCAATCTGGATTTTTTTTTCAGTTTGCTTTTTAAAACCTAGGTAAATATACACAAAACAATATTTAAGAAAATTTTTAGTCAGGCTCTCAAAATTTAGGAAATGCCAGAATTAAGATATTTGCTTGTGCAACCTTAATTCAACGCCTTTATGCATGTACATTATGATACAGTCTTCAACTGCAAAAATCATATGTATAATGTATAAATATATGTATAATGTAAGCCTGTGCAGAGGCAACATTAATTTTAGCATTTCCTATTTTTTGATTGCTTGATTTTGCTTCTTTAATTATGCTCTTTAACTTATTTTTGGTATGTAATATATACATACACATTAAGCGTACATTATATACAAAATCTCCACACTTCATAT
Source organism: Caretta caretta (assembly GCF_965140235.1). Classification (NCBI taxonomy): domain Eukaryota; kingdom Metazoa; phylum Chordata; order Testudines; family Cheloniidae; genus Caretta; species Caretta caretta. The sequence continues at coordinate 68,032,555 of NC_134214.1, read as the reverse complement.
AATTAATTTTTATCTTTTTTAAGTTTAAAAAAAAATGCAAAGTAGCCCCCAAAATGTTTCAACACAAATTTTAAATTTGTAAGGACAAAGAGCAAGCACACTTGTAAGAAAAAAATTCTTTATTTTGTATCCCCAACTTCCTAGGACAGATTCTCAAGAGGTCATCACCAGTTTATCTGAGAGCACCAGTACAGAACTGTTATAGACAATCAAAGCATTTCCTTTCCTTTTGACATCTTTGATATTAATTTAATGATAATTAAGATAAGGTAGAATTTACAGCCTCTCTTTCCCTTATAACCATGCAGGAGTAGGAACATAGAAAATATGGAGTGGAAGTTTACTGATATATTTACATCACGTATATGGTACATAACACACTCTGGGACTACCTACAAATGTATACAGTCATCCCCACCTTGTGGTTTATTACAACATAAAGAGGGAAGAGATACTCTTGTAATAATTTGTGCCAGAATTTAAGCAAACAAACATACCAAATATTCTTAAGAAATTACAAGTATTTGACTATAATGCAAAACATGGTAAACTTTCCTATAAATAGGAACAACAGTCTAAAGAAATATGTAATCTACTATACACGTTCACATCCTGTATGTGGCCAGTAAAAGCAATTAGGCATTGACAAATATAAGCATAGGAGCAAACATACATGAGTAAAACAAAGTTATCCCTGCTGCAGGCTGAATGGCCTATGTGGAATTCTCTTCCTGTACATTACAAAGAAACTTCCACCAGCAGTGAACAGGACCTTGTACATCTTCTGTATGTGTTCATCTATTGCCAATATATTTGTGGGGCTCCTGTATAGATAGCTAAGGTACTATATTATCTGTATGTTACATATTTTACATATTCTATTTAGGAGACAGCACCTCCTCCTTTCCCCCCCCCCCCAAAAAAAATACATACATCTTTCACCAACAGTCATAGAGCACAAACCTGTGTTTATGCTATAATCAGTGTCATACACCTAAGGCCCTTAGAATTAATGTATATATACATATATAATGTGTGTGTGTATATATATATATTATAAAACCATATGGACAATGAGGGAATGAGATAATAGAACCCTTAATTCATTCAAAAGATAAACAAAAATGACATTATTTTGCTTTAACTTTCAGTTTATCTTATTTTGGAATATAAATTTCACACTATGTATTGATGTGTGGGCCGGGTTTTTATGAGCTAATGCTTTCTGTGAAATACATTGGAAAATTGTATGCTCTATTTCATGCAACAGTTGGCATAGTATTGGAATAGCAAAGCTATTGGAATAGCAAAGCAAATGAATGCTAAAGCCAAAAAAATATGAGGAAGTGTGATTTACAGCTGGCTTAAGATTTATTCATCAGACTGCCTGAAACATTTTCTATACATATATTATTACATAGCTTGTGCTTCTACTGCTAAGTTTATCTAGCACTATTTGCATGGGTTTGTAATAGCCATAAAATATTTCCTCTGTACAGGAAGTATGTGTGGTTTCAGAGAGAAGCTTTATTGTCTTTGACTAGTATGATTTCACATGGTGAGTTCATTAACAAGTTCTGCTTGTGGAATCCCTACATGTCCAAAGTAGTTTATGGTGTAAAGCTCTGATAACTCAAATGAACAAGCTTTAAGTCAACTTATAATTAACAGTCACTAAAATTAGTATCCAGAGACAAAATATAAATAGTAAAACTACATAAAAAACCCAAAAAATTATAAGCAAACATATTTGGTGGAAATTTCAAAAGCATTCGGGATTGATATAACTCTGCTCCCATTGAAGTCAATGGGAAAACTCCCACTTACCTCTATTTTTGAAAATCCAACCCAATATATTCAGGGTAAGAAGATTATAATAAACAAATTCCATCAAAGTAAAATTCATACGCACTCAGTGAGTAAGGTTTTTTCTTACCAATCCTGTTCTCATGCACCATTCAGAAACTCACGTACATGTCAAAATTGACTTAGATATTATCAAATTTATCAGCAGACAGCAAATTGACATAACCAGGAGTCATACTTGTGAATTTCTTACTTAAATACACAATTTATTTCATGTAGCTCACCTAAACATGATGCATCCCTTCTACACTTGCTCTGTGGCAACTTCTGCACCTTGTAATAAACAAGAACTCTGCCTGTGTGCAAAGACAGCAGCCATTTTGTTCTCAATGTTCTTGTAGTTTACTACACAGACCACTAATTTTTGTTCATCTCCTTAATCTAAACAAAGAGGGCCTTCAAACTGAAAATATATGGCTGCTTTTTATGTATGAGCAAATATCATGTGTCAAAGAATAACCATTCTTAAAATACTGCTGAAATGATAGAAAGATAGAACAAAAATCCATGAACAACATTCTAGAAACTGTAATATATCAGTATCATTAATTGTCATTCAGACTAACCACCATTGGAATATGATTTATTGATTATATCCCATTATATGCTACAGACCAGCTGGCAGAAAATACCAATAATAGTGAAGTCAGGATAAAAGATTTTGTTCAGTATTTCCTCTCCAGCTTTGTAAATAGCAGCCACCAAGCTCTACCATGGATTTGAAGTATGATGGTGAAAAACCTTTCTAGCATCTCATGATTGATTTGAGAGCAAACATGAAATTTGATCCAGGTGGGCTAATCACTTAGTACTTTGGAATTTTAATTAGAAGTCATTTCATTTAGAAAACCATATACTGCCCCTTAATTACCTTTAATTAAAAATGTCCTGTGTGTGTGTTCTAATAGACCCTAATGGAGTTGAAGGGTAACAATTCACAAATTAATAGGTCTCTGGCGATGGAACCCTTGCAGCCTTTCTGTGTGCATGATCCAAACATTATGAGTTCACAATAGGTGCTGGCACAGACTGTTATAGTCTACTGTGTTAATAATCTACAATTTAAACTACAGTAAGCCTAAATAAGCCTCCACACTAAAGATGTCAAGGTCTATTATGTTAATAACCCACATACTACAAAGTCCCGAATAAGGCCTCAACGTAGCCCATAATGACTACAAATTACCACAGTAATTGTACTATACACTAGAACTGATTCATCACCTACAGGGAAGACAGAGTAAAGTTATTTTTATACTGTGTGCCTGCTTTATAATCTACTTTTCTGTAATATATTCTTCTTTACATCAGCATTTCATTGATCTGTTTGCCACAACCTATTTCATACAGTTTTTGAAGTCTAAACTAACTTTTTAAACTTATTACCACCAGTCATTTAGTGACTTGAGATCAAAGTGTTTTTCAGTAAAGGGAAAACCTGAAATGTTCACATCATTATCCAAAGCCATAATGAACTGGATGAAGTTTTCCCTATATCACTCCTTTCTCTCTCTTTCATCCCAAACCAATCAGATGATTTTTTTCTTTCCCTCAGCCTCTTTCTTCTGCTCCCAGAACATCAGCTGTGCTAAGCACTGGTTGTAGGGAGTTCCTAACCCCGCCTTCTACTCACAAAAAATAAAACCCATCTTCTCTTTAGTCGTATTCTTTCCGAAATATAGTCTATTAAGCATGTAACTTTCTTTTCTGTGCTCCCAGCTACTCTCTTCAAACTCCATTTGTTTATTCGTTTCCTTAGAACACATCCTACCAGCCCTTAGAAAAACAAAACCTCTATTCAAGAGAGGCTGTGTATTTATTCCTTCTCCTCTTCTCCCTTCCACATAAGGATCTATAAAAATAATTCAAATATGAGAACGTATTTAAAATATACCCTACAAAGAATTGTACTATATTAGGCCTTGAAACACATGCGAGCACCAAACAGGATGTATTAATTACAAAAGGACTAGGAAAATTAAGTTTTTAAAGCATAACTGAATTATGCTCTTGAAGGATTTCTGAATGGAAAAAATTAAAAGGGGCAGGAGAGCCACCAAACTGCAGCTTCAACATCAGCAAGTAAACCCATTTGGCAAGAATTTACCAAGGATAAAATTTTCAAAAGCACTCATCTGACTTAGAAGCCTGCTTTCAGAAACTCCCATGTCACCTAAGGGCTTTAAAATTGTTTTACCCTTGGCTATGTGACCAGATGAAATGCTCAATTATTTTTTTCCACATGTGAATTATATTTTAAGTATTTTTCTTTGCAGTAAAAAGCTTGAACATCAATTATAATGTGCAGTAGCATTTCTCCAGGTCATTACTACAGGAAAATGAGTGACTATCTCACCAAATGGACACAATTTAAAATGTCAGCACTGCAAAGGCAGATAGAGGTAAACTGATAGATCATTTTTTCACATCCAACAAAGATCCTAGCATACAACAGAGTTCTAATTCTTAGAACTGTAAAATAAATTTGTTAAAAAGGTATGTCAGGATGTGTCAGTCTTCACGAAATCAGCTAAGAATAAATTGTAAAGACAGAAAAGATGTATAAGCAGGGATACAAAGAACATTTTCTTCCACTAATACTTACCAATCTTCCTCTCACAAAAGGAAGAAAAGAAACAGTGAAGGCATATGCACACTTGAATTCTAATTTAAGGTATATGCACACTTAAGAATTCTACTCATAACCCAAACTTGGAAAGATGGGGTTAATTTGTAAACATTAACAAATGTGCCCAATGGATGTGCAAGAGAACTCTAAGGAAGAGAGGGAAAGATCCAAGTGTTAGGATACAGGTCATTAGTGTCTTCAATTCCAGCGAAGTACTGATCACTTCAGGAAATAAGGACCCCTGAATTTTAAATGCTGATAACTTGGGCAGTCTCCAGAAAAAAAACTTATAAATAAAACCTACTCTAATTGGCATGAATAAAAAGAGACAAAAAGTTAAGTTCTCCTACCAGGCAGAGAGAGAGATTAGTTTGTGTGGATCATCAACAACCCACTCCTTCCATAATTAAACAACAGAAAAGAATTCAAACAGATAAAACATAATTGCCACCACTAATTCCTGGCAAGAAAGCATCCTTTGAAAGGCCCAGGTGCATAATCAGTATCGAAGGCACAACACATAATTTAAGGATGAGCAAACTAATCTGCATGCTTTATACCAAAGGTCTCAGCTGCAATCAGAAGGAGCCATAGATTTCATTGGACTTAAGTGGTGGCTCACTACACAGAGGAATAAATATAATGAAGATTATGAACAGATAAAAGTCACCTTTGCATGCTAGCAGTCTAAGTGGTTCTGGATATATTTCTAAAAAAGAAACACTTTTTATTTTTTACAGTGAATCGATAATTATAACACATTGACAGTGTTAGCCAGGTTTTCAGCCAATGTGTGTTTAAAATACAGTAAGTAGAGGGATGCTTTTAATGCAGCTTTCTGAATTTAGAATGGATGTATCCATTTTCTGATGAAGGTTAAGTCAAATTGTTTATGTGCATTGCAAAAATGTAACCCTACAATGGCTACCTTTTGTCTGTTTTTCTTTAATGGAAAAGTGTTTAACAGTTTGTTATATGACTCCCCACCTACCTGCACATATACCTCCTCTCTCCCCCATCCCAGTTTAACGCCATAGTTAATGAAAATGCAAGTCCCAACTAATTTAGGGATTTTCTCAAACCACACCACCAGGAAAGAGTTGAGAAAGAAGAAGGAGTTATCCTGATGATATATAGAAGGCTTAAAGGCTTCTCCCTAAGAAAACATATTGAGGAGAGTGAGAGAAGGTTAGGATTGTTGAAGGAAGAAGCTAAGCATGGAAAGGAAACAGGATGCAGTGAGTTAGGAAGAGAATCAAAAATTAACCAAACTTAACCAAAAACATAGCCGGTTTGATCCTGGTTTAAATAATTAGTAGAGATCCAAGAAGGCTCTCATTGGTTTGTCATCCAAATTGTTTGCCCATCTTTGGTGAGCTCCTGCTATGCTCAGTCTGAAAAGTCTATAAGTCTGGCTGATGTCTAAAATATATTTGGGCCCTTGCTGCAATTTAAGACCATTGCTTCTTGTCCTATCCTCAGAGGTTAATGAGAACAATTTTTCTCCCTCCTCCTTGTAACAACCTTTTATGTAGTTGAAAACTGATATGTCCCATCTCAGTCTTATCTTCACCAGACTAAACACACCCAATTTTTTTCCAAATCTTTCCTCATAGGTCATGTTTTCTACAGCCTTAATCATTTTTGTTGCACTTCTCTGGACTTTCTCCAGTTTGTCCACATCATTACTGAAATGTGGTGCCCAGAACTGGACACAATAATCAGTGCAGAGTAGAGTGGAGGAATTACTTCTCGTGTCTTGCTTACATCACTCCGGCTAATACATCCCAGAATGAGGTTTACTTTGTTTGCAAGAATGTTACACTGTTCACTGATACATACATAAAATATGCAGGCAGGCAGACAGACAAACCCCATTCGCCCTTTACAGAGCATGTACTATGTCTTTTCCGGATAAAGACAAACACAGCACATCACATGAATTGACTTACTCTGCAGACGGTACTTAATCAGATATGCTGTGTGCATCCATAATTTTTTTTTAAAAAATCTCTCCATACCAATTATTAGCAGCACTTACCTAAATCCTGTACACTTGCACAGTTACCACAAGCAGGGTTTGGGTTTTCCTTTGTTTTTAAGTTATGTTTTACTCTGTTGGATATTTTTAAAATGCCAAATGGTGAAGATCTCAAATGTTGGCCCAGATTAAAAAGGGCCGGGGGGGGAGGGGAGGGGATAAATTTTACATGTTATTCAGCAACTTGATTGTTTTGTGAAACTGACTCTGTGAATTGGATCATCCCAGGATATATTTAATGGCAGAGAGACAGGCTAACATCTATAATACTTTCCGTTTGTGTCCCAGTGTGAGTAGAATTTACAACTCTATTCATTAACCTTGTTTTCAAGGAATGCTGTTTTGCTATGTTTTAATAAATGGTCATGATTTTACAAACCTAAACCACTCTCCTCATTACAGAGATTTTCAATGACTTAATGCTGGACCTTTCCATTCTCAAAGGATTACTAACAACACAACTGCCACAGAATATAATTATCCTCATTCTGTAGCCAAATGAAAAACTTTTGAAATCCGATCTTTGCCTTGGAAGTTAAGGGTCCCAGAAATTAAAAGTTTAAAAGTTCTTTAAAAGTTATTTTGCTCAACAGAAAAAAGGTTATTTATTTTTATCTGAACAACCTCATTACTCAAAAGGCTGAATCAGCTTTATGCTTTAGTAGGTATAATGGGTAGATTATGAAAATCAGGAAAGAAGCCAAAGCAGCTATTGGCTCAATTTGGGAACAAGTCATAAAGAATGCCTGAAAACTAATTTTCTCTTTCAGGGGCCAATCATTGAAGGTGCTGAACACCTCTTGTGAGAAGATGGTGGCCCTCAGAGCCTATTGCAAACAATGACATTTGGCTAGTAGAAGAAGCCATGTTAGTTCACCCTTGTTTATGTTGTATACAAGTTGCAATTAACTTTGTTAGCAATAGAGGCCCCTCAGAAGTGACCAAAGAACATTGGTTTATGCAATTTATTTAACTACCAAGAGTTGGCTGGGTTCAGATCAGTAACCTGGAAGAGAATGGCCTTATATCTCAATCACCCCAGGGAACCTTTATATAGAGGACTGTGATTAATTTGGTTTCTTTCTCCCAAGAGCTTTACTGCCTTCATTTTTTGGAGCACGAGAGAAAGAAAGGTTATTACTATGTAGAATTTTGACTCTACACATTAGGAATCTGGCAATTAGTGTGGCAGAAAACTAAATGCAGCCCTTTTCAGATAGGCATTTAAGTTCTTCATATAAAGAAACACATGAGGTTTTGGATAGCGGAATTGGTAGCATAGTGGCTAAAGTAAAAGTCTGAGACTCAGCACTTCTGCCGTCTATTACCGGCACAACAACTGTGGGATTGTGGAGAAATTACCACCTCTGTTCCTCATTTCCTTCATCAACAGAAGGAGCTTAGCAATATTTCTAAACATGAAGTCTTTCAAGTTAAGTATAGAAGTAATTTCAGAAAGTTACTATACTGGGATTCTGATTTTCTTTACTCTTTTTGCTTCCCTTTAAGTTAATCAACTAAAAATATTCACAGGAATCCTAAACCAGCATCTCTGAGTATAACCACACAAGTAAAAACATAAGTGTGCTCAAATCCTGTTATATGTAGCAGCATAGCACAATGAGGCTGGCCACACTGGATGACCCCAATGTTTGCATGAACTTTAAGTATGCTGCAACTGTATTCTCTGCTTTGGAAAATATTAACAATAACGATCTTAATGTCAGTCTCAGAAATAACCATTCATTGGCTATCATGGTTCTGAGATGAAGGACAGTCACACTGTTATCAAGGAAAACATTCAACTGTTAAAATTTAGTTGGCAAATGTTTTTAGTGTAACTGAAAGAGACCATTAGAACACTACTGAGCATTAGAGAATTCTTCTGTAAGTGTTACTTTCCTGTCATTTTAAATTCTACTTATGTTTTATGGTAGGAACTAAGGTCATAATATGCTACAGGCTTAAATAACAGACTTCATTTTAAGCTATGGTTTTTGCCTTCTTTACCTTCACTGGGAAAAAAATATATTTATTTTCTGGCCTTGCCCCTTTTTCAGCCCTTGCAAAGACTGAAATTATATAACTTGTAGAAAGGGGAACAAGCATCAGATGAAAAAGTTACACATTCTCCCATTTTAAAATCATCTTGGTAAGTTTGGAATATCACAAAAAGGACTTCTTCAGGTACCTTGGTATTCCACAACTATTGAACAACAAAGCAAACCACAGGGACGTCAGCAGCATTACAGGATATTTTCATTTCTCCAATGCATTACGCACAAACAAGATTGTATTCAGCATCAGACATGCGTGTCTTTCTCTACCATTTTTCTTCAACTCACATTAGTCATTGTGGGTACTTGGAATTGTGGTTATGCAGTTGGAAGAGTAACTATAAAAATGCCATCAGGGTTTCCATGTTTATGCACTCAATAACATCCACACCATTTGTTTAGTTTTCAGAGTAACAGCCGTGTTAGTCTGTATTCGCAAAAAGAACAGGAGTACTTGTGGCACCTTAGAGACTAACCAATTTATTTGAGCATAAGCTTTCGTGAGCTACAGCTCACTTTTGCTTAGTTTGCTAGGGATTTTTCCCAACAGGCAGCCCTGCAAATTCAACCTAGGAACTTAAATTCAAGCTGTGTTATTTCCTTTATGTCATCATTAGTAACAAAGAATCGGAAACTAGCTGACAAAAAAAATTTCCTCTGTTTAGCCCTGCAAACAGCAAGTAGATCCACACTTCTTTTCTGTGCGCTGGACTGGCCTATTAGAAAATCTGCTGTTGGGTTCTGAGAGCAGGTAAGGCCACACTCAGTGCTAAAAAAGAAACAGATGTGGGGGTGGTGGGGTGGTCAGAAAGCAGATGTACAGTGGCTCTCGTGGCTCCTGCCCTGCCAATACTCCCTCTAGCTCCCCAGGTTCTGCAGAGAATCCTACCACACTCAGGTGTCAGGGCCCTCCACAAAGATCCTTGCATCCAAGCTTAGCAGGTCAATAGGCTCTTTCCTAGATCAAAGATCAAAAACCATGTTTTCTGCTTTAATTAATCCAGTCACTTTTCTACACATTGTCTGTCTCAACACTACTGTGGAGCACAACTCTTCAGGGACCACCTGGTTTCACACCACAGTCTGTCTAATACAAGGATTGAAGGGACACATGGATAAAAGGTAGAAAAGAGAGTTGAGCCAACAGTTAGAATGAAGAAAGCCAACACTTGCAAAGGACGGAGGGCAACTAAACAACAAACAGATTTAAAGCATTATCTTTGTTTGCATGTCTATTGCTTATATATCAGATTAGATTGAAAAAGTAAGAACTTTGACATCTAAGGGCAAATATACTCTCTAAAGTATTTTATTTTTTTTAAGTTAAAAAACAATTATTTGCATTTATCATCCCCTGAAATACAGATTTTATATAGGCATGCATATTAGATTCACAGTTTTCAGTCTATTTTGCTGTCACTCAGAACTCCAACCAGACAGCTGGATTTTTGAATGTTTATTTTCTCCAATGCAGCCTTTGCAGTTGCACTCGAATGAGTAAAAACAATCTAGATTTCAAATATTTGTCAGTGGTTTTGGATAGAAATATGCAAACATGGAACCATCCAACTAGGCCAGGAACAGTTTGTAATACTTAAAATAATTTCATATTCATGCTAATTGCATGCTTGCATACATTTTAGAACATTTTGCTCTTAAAGAATGAGATCAGTAGATTACTAATTTTATAAAAATTCCTCTTTCCTCAGAGGATTACCTCAATAATGTATTACAGTTGCAGATCATACTTACATAAAAATATTGCATTTTTCCACACACGAGTAATACCAGTTATAACTGAACTGATCCTTGTCAGCTGTTTCTTCTGTATATACACTATCTAGAACAGGGGTCAGCAACCTGCGACATGTGAGCCGATTTTTACTGGCACACTGCTGCCAGCTGGGGTCCAATGGAACCCCAGGCCATCAGCGGCCTGAGTGGGGCCAGCAGCCTGGACCCCAGCTGGCAGGAGCTAGCAGACGGAATCCCAGACCAGCGGCGGGCTGAATCACACAGCCCACTGCCTGTCTGGGATTCCAGCCGCCGGCCCCTTCCCAGCCGGGGTCCCGGCTGCCAGCCCGGCTCAGCCTGCTGACAGCCTGAGTGAACAGAACCCCAGGCCAGCAGTGGGCTGAGCGGGGCCAGCGGCAGGGACCCTGGCTGGCAGGAGCTGGCGGACAGAACCCCAGACCATCAGCGGGTGAGCCGCTGCTGGTCTGGGGTTCTGTCTGCCACCCTGCTCAGCCTGCTGACAGTCTCGGGCTCTGGCCACCAGCCCCTTGCCTGCCGGGGTCCTGGCTAATGACCCCTCTCAGCCTGCTGCCAGCCTGGAATACTAGCTGCCCATCCCGCTCACCACGCTGCTGGTCTGGAGTGCCAGCTACCCGGACCCCTGCCAGCCGGGGTCCTGGCCACCGGCCTGCTGCCAGTCTGGGGTTTCATTGGGGGGCCCCTATAAATGTAAAATTTATCACTGGCATTACTAAATTAATGAAGACTTGGCACGCCACTTCTCAAAGGTTGCCAACCCCTGATCTAGAAAATAATCATCCTTGCCTGTTATAAATTTTATTATAGCTGTGTACCAGTGAGAAACATGGATATTGATTTAGCATAGTAATTATTCTCCAGTTTTAATAAAATCAAAATCAGTAAGAGAATATTTAGGGTTCTGAGTAAATTTTAGCTTCCCATCTTATATTTTGTTAGTAAAAAAGGAGGAAGAGAAAGACAAAAGAAAAATAAAATAAAAAAATATGCCCAATTGTGGTGTATGTATTGAAAACAATTTTCAGGGTTTTGCCAGCATGAAAGTGAGTGTCATTGTAAAAGCCTGAATCACCATTCAGTACACAAATATCAGCAATTATAATTTCTTTTTATTTTAATTGACATGGCCTCAGAATGCATATATCCCAGGTTTTATATATATAGGTTTTAACCACATAAACAGGAAGCAAAATCTCTGAGTTACTATAATGTAAATTCTAGTGATCAGGCATTTTATACTGCTGAGTTTGAACTTTTTGATCTACTCTCATCCGGACTAGTAGCCCTGTTAATTTGTGCATAACAAGCAACAAAATCAGACTACAGATACATGCATACTACATGGCTATAGAGGAATTAAAAGCAATTTAGGAGCATGAGTTGATTAACTTTCTGTTGGACTGGTTCTCTTAAACCAGCCACGGAGACACTTTTGAAAATCCCATTCATATAGCTCCCACGCAAGGTTTTAAAAAAAGATTCCTTCAGAAAGATTTTGGAAGAAAGGCTGTGGGACAGGGAAGGCATTCTTTTCAACATACTTTTTTTTTTTTTTGCTCCGCATAGCCAGAATGACCCTGAGGATGGGCAGACTGGTGGAGTAGAGGTAGCGGTGACACTTCAGTTGTGCCAGAAGGTTGAGAACTCTGTCAGTTTCATCTGATCTTCCATTGTAAGCATTTAAATTGTGAATTTCAAATAGTTCCCAGTTATTATATCATAAAAAGTATCTGGAAAGGCATGAATTGTTTTTGAAATAGCAGTGAGGCGGTTCTGGGGTGGACAAAACAGTTTTAAAGAGTCACTTTGTCAGCTTCAGCCCCCACCCTCCAAGTTCTTTGTGGCTACAGCACTTAAAAACATTTAAAAATAGCACTTACCAATGCGAGAAGGAAGAAAGAGAAATAATTTTTAGATCTTCCCCTGGAACACTTCCTCGCCCAATTTAACAAAATAGTCATCATTTTCTAGTTTGCTTTTATAGATTTTTGATTTGGGTGGGGGATGAGTTTCCATCTTCATGCACGGTTGTACCTTTCTAGAGAAGCCCAACCTGCCAGTCAGAACATGGTTTAGCACAATCAGTACGGTTAGATCATCTACAGTTTTAGACAGCATATAAACCGTGTTTTACACTACTGAATAGTTCAAACACATCCCTAGGCAATTAGTGTAGAAGATTTTCTGTACAAATCAATATTAAAATATATGCCAGATGCCAACTGACAAGTACAGTCCAGTTATTGATTCAGTGGTCTTGGATATTAAAAGCATCTGGCATATAACTTTCTAAATGAAAAACACAATAGAACTGAAAACAGATGAATTGATGTGAAAAGGGAAAAAAACAAAGTTGCACCAAAAAAACACTAATAGCTAAAAATACTCCAATTGTCCCTTCTTCTCAGCAACTTCACAAAGGTAATTTATTAGCAGTAATTGGCATGGATGTTTTCCCATATGAGACCTTTGGTTAATAAAAAAGAATAGAACAATACATTGTCAGGGAACCTCTCAGAATATAGTACAAATAATTGTTGATATATGTCAGTGCTATGAAGCTCATAGAACTATTATCTAGATAAAGCAATTGTAAAGTGCCAGCAAATAATGTAATCTAAAGCAGTACAATCTATACAGGACTGTCTTTTGTGCTCAAGTTACCTAAACAGTATTTTCTCAATTTAAAATCCATTCATATAACCTCCCTATTTTCCCTAAAAGAAAATCCACTTGCAATTAAGGTTTTTAGATGTTGTGATAGATAGTCCTCCAGGTCACTACTTGGCTTCTTATACTGGAATCTTGAAGATCAAAATTAATTTAATAACACCATATGTAGATGGTATAAGCTGAAAGCTAGTTATAAATATATAATGCATGAACTGATATTTTCTTAGAGCTGCCAAGAAACACTGAAAGTGCAATCAACAACTTACAGAACTACTGTAATACTGAAACTATATTTAACACAATGCTGAATCCCTGAAACCAGTGAATCTATTATTGCAAACCATGCAAACATATGGCTCCATCAAACTGCAATAAAAACATGTTTATGGATGAAACCCTTACCATTCATTATTTTTGAAAGTGAAATCAGTCACTATTTGGTGCTCTCGTTAACATTACGGTTTTGAACTGCCCTTTCTTCCACCATCTGCTTCTTCCATCTGTAACTCTAACATGATCCATAAGCTTCAAATTATTTTCTGCGATGACCTCACCACACATTGTCTGGCTTGTCAGAAAAGGTGCGTGCTCCCATTAAGGGAGAGAGATAAGAGAGTGACTTGCTGTTGCAGCTTCATACCAGGTCAGAGTGGGGACACTGACTCATCCCTCCCCGCAGGTGTCTGGAAGAGAGTGGGGACCATTTATGTCCATGGCAGTGCAGAAAAAGCCCTGTTGGTACTCAAGGCTGATTTAAAGATCCTCTCAGATGCTTCAGGAGGTACAGGTTTGTGAGTATTTTACCAACGTAGCAATGGCCTGAAGGCATAGTGCAGGATATATATAACATTTCTGGATTTTTCCCATTTTGGTGGCAGTGGTCCTTAGGGGAATGAAGTTTGTTAATAAAAGGGTACATACTATCAATCGCCAGCTTTCCAGATCACACAGGTTATGAGGTTGGTGAGGGCACGTGTACTACAATGTTTACATTTTAACATCTGTTTCTCTTCCAGATATGTGCCTATAGTAATGCTGCAGATGCACTGTCATTTTCAGGTGGACAGCATTTCAGATCTGGCACCAGCAGCTAGAAGGGAATCCGAATGCCTGCCTCAAGCACTATGAGCCTTGGTGTATGATGTCCGTCAGGGTAGCTGTAGCAGGGTGCTGGCCAGGAGGCCCTGAGCCAGGCCTCTGTTAGCCCAGCTCCAATTAAGAAGGATTAATTTGGGGCTGGCTGAGTATGACACACCTTATTGGTGAAAGAGGATCACCTGCGGGCCTTATTAGCCAGGGAGCTATATAAAGCTGGCAGGAAGGAAGTGAGAGGGGGAAAGGAAAGGGTCACAGGCTGTGTATCCCTGCTGGCTGGAGAAGCTAGTTGTCCCCCAGGTTGCTAGTTTACAACTGTCTGTAAATAGAAGGTGGTGGGAGCTGACACTGTTAATGAAAGAAGCACTGGTGATTGCACTTGGAGGAGGTCTCTGGCTGATTTGTGCGAGGGCCTCATTACAGTAGCACAGAAATCAGTGGCTTCACAAACATTTTGGAGGTATAGAGAAGTTTTAATGATTTTGTGCAATTTTGGGAGCGGGAGAGTCTGTTACCAATATGGCCCATTACAGAGAAACAGTTACTGCCTGGGACATGGGGCCAGAAAGGGTTACACAACTAGCAGGCTAATTGACCCAGATTCAACCTTTAAAGACATATTAGTAGATAACGTTTGTATTTTTGTGTGTTTACATATATATTGTTAGAGGTTGACAATGTAACCAAACAGTTCCTGTCTATTTCTGTATTCTGTTAATTCAGAGATCAAAAGATGTTAACATTTAAATGAACTGTGAATGTAGTGATATCACTGTCTTCATTTTTCTTTGAAGAATATAGTAAACTGCTTGTTCATGGCGGGAGATAGGCAATTGCCTTATGTTAATCCAAAAAAGAATTTGAGGAACAGTGATCCAAAGACTCAAAAAGTAATAACTTTTTTTTTAAGTACATCAGAAGCAGGAAGCCTGCTAAACCACCAATGGGGCCACTGGACAATCAAGGTACTAAATGAGCACTCAAGGACAATAAGGCCGTTCAGAGAAACTAGATGAATTCTTTGCATTGGTCTTCACGGTTGAGGATGTGAGGGAGATTCCCGAGCCTGAGCCATTCTTTTTAGGTGACAAATCTGAGGAACTGTCCCAAATTGAGGTGTCATTAGAGGAGGTTTTGGAACAAATTGATAAACTGAACAGTAATAAGTCACCAGGACTAGATGGTGTTCACCCAAGAGTTCTGAAGGAACTCAAATGTGAAACTGCAGAACTACTAACTGTAGTCTGTAACCTATCATTTAAATCAGCTTCTGTACCAAATGACTGGAGGATAGCTAATGTGATGCCAATTTTTTAAAAGGGCTCCAGAGATGATCCTGGCAAATACAGACTGGTAAGCCTGACTTCAGTACCAGGCAAATTGGTTGAAAATATAGTAAAGAACTAAATTGTCAGACACATAGAAGAACATAATTTGTTGGGCAATAGTCAACATGGTTTTTGTAAAGGGAAATTATGCCTCACCAATCTACTAGAATTCTTTGAGGGGGTCAAAAAAGCATGTGGACAAGGGGGAGCCAGTGGATGTAGTGTATTTAGATTTTCAGAAAGCCTTCGACAAGGTCCCTCACCGAAGGCTATTGAGCAAAGTGAGCAGTCATGGTATAAGAGGGAAGTTCCTCTCTTGAATTAGTAACTGGTTAAAAGATAAGAAACAAAAGGTAGGAATAAACAGTCAGTTTTCAGAATGGAGAGAAGTAAATAGCGGCGTCCCCCAAGGGGTTTGTACTGGGCCCAGTCCTAATCAACATATTCATAAATGATCTGGAAAAAAGGGGTAAATAGTGAAGTGGCAATATTTGCAGATGATACAAAACTACTCAAGATAGTTAAGTCCCAGCCAGACCTTGAAGAGCTATGAAAGGATCTCTCAGACCAGGGTGACTGGGCAACAAAATGGCAGATGAAATTCAATGTTGATACATACAAAGTAATGCACATTGGGAAACATAATCCCAACTATACGTATAAAATGATGGGGTCTAAATTAGCTGTTACCACTCAAGAAAGAGATCTTGGAGTCATTGTGGATAATTCTCTGAAAACATCCATTTAATGTGCAGCAGCACTCAAAAAAGTGAACAGAATGTTGGGTATCATTGAGAAAGGGATAGAAAATAAGACAGAAAATATCATATTTCCCCTATATAAATCCATGGTATGCCCACATCTTGAATACTGCGTGCAGATGTGGTCGCCACATCTGAAAAAAGATACATTGGAATTGGAAAAGGACAACAAAAATGATTAGGGGTATGGAGCCTCTGCCCTATGAGGAGAGATTAATAAGATTGGGACTTTTCAGCTTGGAAAAAAGATGATGAACAGAGGATATGATAGAGATCTATAAAATCATGACTGATGTGGAGAAAGTAAATAAGGAAGTGGTATTTACTCCTTCTCATAACACAAGAACTAGGGGTCACCAAATTAAATTAATAGGCAGCAGGTTTAAAACAAACCAAAGGAAGCATTTTTTCACACAATGCACAGTCAACCTGTGGAACTCCTTGCTAGAGGATGTTGTGAAGGCCAAGACTGTAACAGGGTTCAAAAAAGAACTAGATAAGTTCATTAAGGATAGGTCTATCAATGGCTATTAGCCAGAATGGGCAGGGATGGTGTCCCTAGACTTTGTTCTCCAGAAGCTGGGAATGGGCGACATTGGATGGATCATTTGATGATTATCTGTTCTGTTCATTCCCTCTGGGGCACCTAGCATTGGCCACTGTCAAAAGACAGGATACTGGGCTAGATGGACCTTTGGTCTGACCCCATATGGCCATTCTTATGTTCTTAGCTAATTACCAGTGATTCTTAGGAAATAGGAGCTTACTTCAAAGACAGTATTCTTCACCCAAGGAACATCTGCTGTCAAGAGGCTGACAATAGCCTGCAAGGGATCTATAAAAACTCTTGGGCCCTGATCCTTTCATCTCAGATCTGCTTAAGCTTCATCAGGGGAAGCTTGAGTCGCAAGATTGAGGTCTCCAGTCCCATCTGGATCACCCTGATATTGGATTTTGGACTATAATCTATGGACTAATTCTGAAAGGACTCTTTAGAGTTGCAAAGCTCGCCATCTCTATTATGAAACTGACCTAAGAACTCCATTCATATCTGTTTGTATAAAGATCTTTTAACCAATACTCTTTTCTTTTTTAATAAATCTTAGCTTAGTTAATAAGAATTGGCTTTAAGTGTGTATTTGGGTAAGATCTGAACTATTCATTAACCTAGTGGGTAATGTGTCCAATCCTTTGCAACTGGTAGAACTTTTTTATATGATGAACAAGATTTTCAGGAATCCTCATCATATTTGACTTGGCTGTCTGGGTGGGAGCCCAAAGCTGGGTTCCTTTAAGGGAACTATGTTCTGGCTTCTGGATAACCGGTAAGGTATTGTAGAAGCTGTTTTGTTGCTGGCTTGGTGAATCTAAGTATTGGTGATTGCCCTATTCTTTGCAGTTTGCCCTAATTGAGCAATCTCAGAGTGGGTCCCTTGGACCTCAGTCACACTGCCATACATGGTGTCATTAGCAATGCAGCGACTGGTGTTATTGACCATCTCTACTTACCTATCACACCTGACATTTGTCAGTAGGCTGAATGGTTACCCAGATCCTTCTACTGGGTTTTTAGGATTGAAAGGTGTAGGAGGTATTCAAATAGGGAGGTCACCAAATTCATAAGTGGCATGGTGCAGGGGTCAGTAATTTCTCATTTGGATATAGCATACAAGGCACAAGAATTATTCAGGGAGGATGGGATCTTCTTGTCAGACTTGGGAGATGCCATATTTCTGGCCAGTATCAAAGGTGGATTTTGTAGATGTCTGGGAACAGGTATGTGGGGGAGACAGACAAGCTAACTGTTGGCATCTCCTTGTAGCAAATGTCCAGTGCAGTTACTCCATCTGGAAGGGATACAGTGATCATATAAAATGGATTGGGAAAAGATTTAAAGGAGGTGTCCTTTAAAGGAGCAGATGCACGGAAGGGGCTCCTATGACTGATACAGCAAGGAGTCAACCCCATTCCTTGGTAGCTCCCCCTTAACCCTCATTCAAGGGGCAGGTGAAGTCCCAGCAGTGGATTGGCTGAGGACCAAGATGGGTAAAGTGGGATGACTGACAAAAGCCCTCCCCCCCGATATATATAAATGAGTATGGAATTACCTGCCCTGCATCTCCCACATCTTGCTACAGCAGACTGCCCTTCCATTCCATTGTGAACTTTATTTGTCCTTCAAAACATATGTTTCACATGTAAATAACATCCAAAACTCAGCGCGGATCCTTACATACAGTGAAGGTACAAAATATTTGCAGTCATCAAGAGAAAATGTGGGAGCTGTAACACAAGTACCATGTGATTACCATTGCTTCCAGCAGGTTGTCATACATTTTCCTCTAAAAATAATTCACATTATTTCACGTCATATAATTAAGTCATGTTATCTCTGTAGTTACAGTAGGAACACTGTTTTGAAGTTGAACAAAGAGTTCTACTGAGAATTACCAATTTTCTGAGTTTACAGAAAAACCAAGCAAATACCACTGTGTGGATAAAAGAACAATCTGAATTTCTGTTATATATCCATATACGTTAATTTGGCAATTACTAAGAACTTTTTCTGGGCATTTGTTAAAATAAAGGTGAGGAATGTCATTCATAAAACAAAAGTGATCTACCATATATGTAATCACCCAGTCTGATTTCAGTGCATTTTAGATTAATCCAGGTTATATCTAGGAACCACAAAAGCCTTTTTAACATTTTTGTTCCTATCACAGGGTGAATCACTCACTGCTGGACTGACGCCTCCTCCTGGTCACTCTGAGGGTTAGCTTGAGGCCAGCGTCCCCTTCCCCCCCCCCCCCATCCGCAGTTTGCACACCATCATTCTCTCTCTGCAACCACCTGCAAGCCCTCTTGCAGCCTCAAGAACCATAGCACGCTCTTCATGGCTTGGCCCTCGAGCCATGTTACCATCTGTGTTCCCCCCTTCCGAGGGTTAGCATCACAGTCCAATAATCATGGCACTTCCCCAGTGGCGAGTGTGGGGACCTGGGCCCACTCACTATGCAGGTCCTGACCCAAGGACCCTGTCCACCACAGCCTCATGCTTTTCTCCTTGGAACTGCTCACCACTTTTCCCTGGGCCTCTTCCCCACAGCCCCTCCATGGACTTTACCTTTACTTCAGGAACTTCAAGTACTGCACTGTCCATGGTGCTAGTACTCCTTCCACCTGCTGGGAGCCCAGCCTTCACCCAATAAGCTGTAGGCAGCTACTGACCCTGCTCTGCCCTGTAGCTCCTCTCATCTGTGCCTGCCAGGCCCAGATTGGTTGCTCCCTGCAACTGCTCCCTGATTGTCTGCGCCTCATGCAGCTTCTGTGAGTCACTTGGAGGACTCCCCTCCAGTGCTCCCTGCTGAGGTTAATCCTTTCTACAACCATGTGGGGCAGACACACCATCACAGTTCCCAATATGAATTTAATAACCCTCTGTCATCAACCTATGGCACTAAAAATCACAAACTGGAAGGATTTAATCCTGTGAATAAAGAGCTTCCCAAAGTGGCAGCAGCCTCTGTGGAAAGAGAAGTCAAGGTTGGGTAATGTGCTGTAATAAAGTTGATTCTGAATTTCTGAAAAACAGATTGCAACTTTTATAAACCAGCAAAGCAATGAAAAGGTTGTCTCAGCAGTGATTCGGGGAGAACAGACACAAGAAACAGAAATTTATGGTTCTGTGATGAAAGCTTCTGTAAAGTCTGCTCTGCAGCTCATGATGAAAAGGAGTGCTTTTTAAAAAAAAAAAAAACAGAAAGACAAGAGTGTAGGAAAAGAAAATCCTCGGGTTAAACGGCCTAGTTATTACAGTATTCATTTCTAATGCTAGTAGAGGAAACAGCTTCCTTCTATTCTTAATTTTCCGCTACATATCATGAAACACTTTTTTTTTCTTTTGAAAGTAGGGCCAGTTCAGAGTGCATGAAAATAATGGGCATTTTGGAAATAAAATATTTTCTTCTCAAGTTGAGGACTTTCCCACAAACACTTTTCTCAAGTGAATGTAAGTGCTTTGGAAAAGTGCCTGATAAACAAAAAATGAAATTTCTCTTATATATTCTTCTCTTTAGAATAGGTATGGTATGGTCAGCCCCTTCAACCACCATGACAACATGCTTTTATCCTGATTTGTAGTTACTCATTTAATCATTGCCTTCTCATCTTAGACTAACAGCACAAATAAGGGCCTTTTAGTGCCTTTTTTGTAAAGTGTACATTTCTCCGCTCTGATAAGAAGTTGTTCGAAGTTCCTGTCCTGCAAGTTCTTACAGGACTTTGGAAGCTTTATCTTTGTTAAAGCTAAACTCTTTCTCTGCCACAAACCCCTACAAGAAACAACCTGTAGGTCTTTTCCCCTTTTGGACCTTATTACAGGTTTTATCCAAAGCCAGCTGACGTCAGTGGAAAGACGGAATGATTTTATTTGGAATTTGAATAAGGACCTATGTAAGCAACAATTTACATGATGTGATCTGAATGTGTGAACAGGTTATATCATCCATTCTCAGGACAAAGTCTGAAAGGTTTGAATATTCTAAATAAATATGGAAATAATAAGCCTTCCATGTAAACTTGTTTTATAAACTTACTTTCTAGAGAAAGAAAAGCCATCTGTCCCTTTGAACTTCTCAAGAAAAGCATTTTTGAACTCATATATAAGCAGCAAGGTTTTCCTGAATTTTCCTTCACAGCAACTTGCTTGAGGAAAATGAAGGAGGGCACTAGGAGACTTGAACTCCTGGTTATTTTTATTTTAATGTCAGTGGCAGAGATGGGACAACTCGAGCTGAAAAGGCAGAGGAGGTCACACTAGTCATCTAATGAATGTAATTGTGAACCAACAAGCTTCTCGCTCTTCATAAAGCTGAAATCAGGACAGGGTATTAAAGACCTCTTCAGTACAGTGAATTAGCTATCCCAACAGGCTTTAAATATCAGAGAAGTGGAATAAGGAAAGTGTTTCTAATTTTTATATGTATGTGTGTGTGTGTGTGCACGCATGTGTGAGTATGTGTGTGAGAGAGAGAATATATCACATACACACACTTCTCAATAATAATAGCAGGCACTGTTTCACTCCTAACACTGAGAAACACTTCTGTTCACCTCCAGTTCATAAGAACATGTTTCCTCAATTCTGAATCATCCTGGTAATACTGAAACAAATGAAGAGTGCTGTATCCAGCTGAGCACCGGGCACATTACATTCTACTACCCCAACTTTTATCTCCTAGTTCTGTGCTCAAAGCACAAAAAGAGAGAGAGAGAGATAGATTTCATCTACACTGTATGCACTTCTTTAACAACAGATTTCTTATTTGTAGTTTATCTTACTGCTATAGTTAACAAACAAGGAAGTTCCACTGCTGTAAATGCCTGTTGCTGGATTCAGAAGACACCATATTCCTGTCCAAAATATCTGCTGTCTCTATAGACTAATACTAAAATTTGCTCAGCCTAGAAGCTCAGCAAGAAACATGCGATCTTGCTGTACTAGACTTGCAGCTTCAGGAATGACCTTGATCTAATTCTAACCAAAGCCAGGAATAGCACAAAAGCGACAAATATAGTCTCTAACATGTGAAGGGAAGGAGCCTAGTTAATCTCCATAAGAAATAGAGGGACTGTTAAATTAACATGTAATAAGATTACCTTTGGATGGAGAAGCTCATAGTACAATACAAGGAGGTCAGACAATAATGTGCTATGAGCACATGAGCCTGAGGAGAAAGTTCTAGGGTAAACACATGGCTATTAAATTCACTGCCAGGTGAAATACAAAAGGAGCCAACTGTCTTCTGCTCCAAGACACAGACTTCACATTAGAACAGCTGGACCTTTGTATGGTTAGTTACATCAGAATATATAGGAATTCCATTATAAAGGAATTAGAGATGGTTGGAAAACTTTCCCCCAAAATTTTTTCAACCAGTTCTAAAAGGCATAAAAAAGAGTCCATAATTAACTGGAAACAGTATTCATCTTATATTTTTAATTTGGTATGCTTAAAATTTAAGTAGAAAAATTAAGTCTCCAAAGGAGCTGAAAATCAAAATCCTCTCACTTATATGCCTTTGATATGCCACATGTAGAGTCCACAAACTGCACGGACTCATCTTGAAGAAAACATTAACTAAGAAAAGATTAATTAACTGCACTTTCTTAGCAAAAAGAATGTTTTAAAAGAATTGCAAAATGTTCACATTTACACCAACATTCAATAAGAAAATTAAAACTATGTCAAACTATTCCATGCATTGATTTATCCTCAGATTGTGGATAAATCAACTGACCACTTTTTTTCCCTCTCTCTGTAAAAAGAAGAGAATCTAAAGCTTTTTTTTTTTCATTAGGGCTAAGAGTTACTGGTGTCATAGATTTAAGTTCCAAAAATTAACTGTAAAATGTGCTCTTCAAGGTTGATTTTTCCTTTCTCACACTGAACTTTACTTGGAAAACTATGCTGGTAACTTCCTAGAGCTGAGGAAAGCTGCAGTGTTTGCTGGTAGCTACTCTATTTTGAGTCAGGTAGAAGCAACTGATTGACCAGAACCAACTAGAAGAGGGGCTGAAGCACTGTATGTTCTACTCCAGCTTTCAAGAAGAGTCAATCCAGCTTGAGATCTTAGCTGAGGCAGAGGCCTGCTCCAGCTCACTTTGGGGTGTCGACAAGGGTGATTCAGTGAATATAGTCTACTTGGACTTTCAGAAAGCCTTTGGATGGATCATGGATCATAAATTGGAAAGCCTTTGGATGGATCATGGATCATAAATTGGTTAAAAGATAGGAAACAAACATTAAAAATAAACAGTCAGCTTTCACAGTGGAGAGATATAAATAGTGGGGTCCCCCAAAGATCTATACTGGGACCAGTGCTGTTCACCATATTCATATTTCAATGGCTATTAGTCACGATGGACAGGGATAGAATCCCTAGCCTCTGTTTGCCAAAAGCTGGGAATGGGAGATAGAGGATGGATCATTTGATGATTACTAGATGGACCTTTGGTCTTACCCAGCATGGCTGTTCTTGTTTTCTTATGTTCATAAATGATCTGAAAAAAGGGATAAACAGCGAGATGGCAAAGTTTGCAGATGATACAAAATTACTCAAGATAGGTAAGTCCAAAGCAGATGGTGAAGCGTCACAAAGGGATCTCACAAGACTGAGTGATTGGGCAAGAAGATGGCAGATGAAATTCAATGTTGATAAATGCAAAGTAATGCACAGTGGAAAACATAATTTCAATGATACATTCAAAATAATTCAGCTGAAATTAGCTGTTACCACTCAAGAAAGATCTTGGAGTCACCATGTATAGTTCTCTGAAAACATCTGCTGAATATGTAGCAGTAGTCAAAAAAGCTAACTGACTGTTAGGAACCATTAGGAAAGGGATAGAAAATAAGACATAAAATATCATAATGCCACTACATAAATCTATAGTGTGCCCATACCTTGAATGCTGCATGTAGTTCTGGTCACCCCATCTCAAGGAAGATATATTAATAGCAAAAAGTACAGGGAAGGGCAACAAAAATGATCATGGGTGTGGAACAACTTCCATATGGGGAGATATTAAAAAGACTGGGACTCTTAATCTTAGAAAGGAGATGTCTAAAGGAGGATATAATAGAGTTCTACAGAATCATGAATGGCATAGAGAAAGTGAATAAAGAAGTGTTATTTACCTTCACAAAACAAAAGAACCAGGAGTCATGCAATGAAATTACTAGGCAACACATTTAAAACAAACATAAAGAAGTACTTCTTCACACAATACATAGTTCACCTGTGGAACTCATTTCCAGTGGATGTTGTGTTGGCCAAAAGGGTTCAAAAAAGAATTAGGTAAATCAATGGTTATTAACCAAGATGGTCAGGAATGCAAACCCATGCACTAAGTGTCCCAAAACCTCAGAATGCCAGAAGCTGTAACTGGATGAAAGGGGATGGATCACTCACTAATTGCCCTGTTCTGTTAATTTCCTCTGAAGCATCTAGCACTGACCACTGTCAGAAGACAAAATACTGTGAAAAATGAACTACTGATTTCACCCAGCATGGCCATGCTTATGTTAGCTTTGGAAGATTTGGCAAGCCTAAGACTGATGTTAGTCTGGAAGCTTGACTTAGGCAGAAGCCGGATTTAGCCTTGAAAGTCTGAGTTAAGATTTGTTTTAGGCAGAGGTCTACACAGCTTGAAAGATTTGTTTAATCTCTGGGGTTTGTGTTTTTTTAGCTGGGAACTCAATTTGTATGCAGTAGTTTTGTAACCTAAATTATTTCACTTCCTATGCAACCTAGACTTTTTCCTATATTTTAATGCTTTTGAGTCTTTTCTGCTTTTTCCTCCTTCACAGTATGAGTCTACAGCCACCAGTTCACATGTGTTATACCACTGTGCAAAATAGCCACATGCCCACAAACCTATTTAGCATAATCCCAAAGCAGTGTATTTGTACCTTAATCCTTTTTACATGCAAGTCAACTGAACTTGTCCCTTTAAACAAAGTTCTTCAGGTCACTTCTAACTCTGTGAGATGAATTACTTTGTAAGCAAACAGATTTCTTCCATAGAGTCCAACCCAACAACAGTGGCATTGATGGGTTGTGCCCATCTCACGGTGCCACTCTCTCTGCCTTTTGTTGTGAATGCCTTCATCTCAGAGCCACTTTGTCTCAGTGTCAGGTTTGCTTTTCCTTAGCTAGAGCTGCTAACCAGTTCTCACTAAAAAGAAAAGGAGTACTTGTGGCACCTTAGAGACTAACCAATTTATTTGAGCATAAGCTTTCGTGAGCTACAGCTCACTTCATCGGATGCAGTCCAAACTGGCTTTGCTGCCCTTTTGAAAAACCTTAGAGTTTCACCCTTCACCAGAATTTCAGAAGCCTTCTTATGTCTTTTAACTCAGATCATATGTTTTCTTCTTTGTGCCTGGAGGAAATAAAATGTGAAAGTTAAGCCCTTTGGCTATCCTCCAGCAACATGAGACCCTCTCAAATAAAAGCCTCTCCTTCAAGAACATGCTTCCTTTCACATCTCAAGCTAGGTGGCTAGGCCTAGGCACATAACACAGTTGGGCTTCTCTTTCATTTTTGACATTCATATTTCTGAACCAGAATCTATCAGTTGAATAAAGAAAAGGAGTACTTGTGGCACCTTAGAGACTAACCAATTTATTTGAGCATAAGCTTTCGTGAGCTACAGCTCACTTCATCGAATACGAATGCAGTCGCATGAAGTGAGCTGTAGCTCACGAAAGCTTATGCTCAAATAAATTTGTTCATCTCTAAGGTGCCACAAGTACTCCTTTTCTTTTTGTGAATACAGACTAACACGGCTGCTACTCTGAAACCTATCAGTTGAATGTTTCTTTAACGAATTTGTGTTTTTCCAGAATAGAAGAAATCAAGGTAGGTTTTTAACAAGTGCTTGGTGGTAGTGTAGGGAGACCCTGGAGTCTAACAAGGCACATACACTTCTGAGAAGTGAGTATCAACAATTCTGTACCATTTACACTATTGCACAAAAGTTAAAATCAGATTCATAATCTGGATCCATATTTCTAAAACTCCCATATCCAAAAATGTTAAGATTTGGGGGTGTTTGCTCAACCCGTGGGAAATTGGTAACATCCAAATTTCAGTTTGAAATTAAAATCTCTCTTAAATCCAGGCATTTTTCCACTGGCATCATGGTTGCTCTCTACTGTTGCTCTTTTTTGCTGTCACACCTGAATGAGAGACTGATCAGACAAATTGTTAATAAACGAGGACCACACAAAATATCCTCAAGACTATTTATAATTTCAAGGCCTGTACTCTGTCCAGTACACAATGGTATAATTATAGATTAGTCTAGAGGCATCTCATCCATCGCTGCCTCTTTTTCACTGCTGTTGACTATTCTACTTTCTCCTTCAATGATGTGACTTCTCTCAAGCTGCCATCATGAAAATATTGCTAGACCCACAAGAAATGTTCAAGGACAAACCTAAGCTTCTCTCTCTGCAACCTGTCACTCTATAAAATGTAGGTAGTTGGGAAAAGGACTGCCATCAACCATGAGTCTCTCTCCATTGTTAAAAGATATAACAAGCTTCTTGTGAGCCTAAGAACCACATTGCTTCTTTGTTCACTTTGTCTCAATATGTTCTTCTTGATTTCTGAAAAGCTGAGACATCAAGAGCGGTTCTTTTGGAACAGCAAGGAGGAGAGATTATGGATTATGCTCAGGTGAAAAGCCTATGAAGTAGTTAAAAATGAGAATTTAAGAGAAGGAGAGGTATTTTCCTTTACAAAGGAATGATTCCAAGCCTTCATTTGACCCTGAAAAATGTTACTCAAAAGAAAAAGGGACCTTTGTTTTGAGAAATTTATTGCTTTCTATTGCAAAAACAAGATTATCCATGAAGGGGAAAAATGGTGTTTGTATTATTACAGTTAAATGCATCATGGTCTCTGTTTAAGTACAATCTTGATGAATTGTTCCTAAAAATGGTATTGATCTGGGTCATCAATCTTACACCTTTTGTCAAACAGAATGTTTTTACCAAAACTGCAGTATTGATTACTTACCTCAGTGCTCTGTTTAAGAAAGAAGGCAATTCAGTCAATGCAGGCTTTGCTACCATTGAAATCTAGAGCAACATATCTACACTCAAAAATCTTTATTTCAGCTTCATTTGCAACCCTTTCTTCTTCCTTAAAGTACTGCCAAGCTACTTGGTTCATACCAGCAATTGTCCTTAATATCCATTTCTCAGAGTACAGCCTGTAGTTTTTGTTTAGTGCTTATCCGTCAGAGTAAGTAGCACATAAATATGGGTTAATTGCTGCACCAACAGCACCTCAGTAGCTAACACAGGAACCAAAAAAGAGAGTACAGAAGAAGGGGAGTCATTTATTTAAAAATATTTTTCTGCTGTTTCTAGGATTGCTGGTTATATTGGCGGGGGGGGGGGGGGGGCTGGGCGGGGGAGAGAAGAGAGCAAGCAAATGAATCTTTTTATTAATTGTATTGTGACCTTTAAACATTATGTCATATTGGTAATCACAAATAACTTCGGCAGTGTTGACAAATAATGCCTGCTGTATTGTGCCCAAAGAATGGAAATTGTTCTAAGTATTTCTGAGCCTCAAACAGGGTACCCACAGAGAATTTAGTTATTCCAGCATTATACAAAGTATCTTCAGCTACCATGTGGAGGAATTACTCAATTTGTTGGCATGTGGGCAGCTCTCACACACAAAATCCGTACCTTTGGAGACTGGTTGAGCCGTCGTTTATTTATGTTAAAGGAAAAGTGTTAAGGTCGACAAAGTTTTATATACTTTTCCTTTTGTATCTGTGGGCAGAACCTTTGTACATTTTTATACATGCCTTTTCTTAAAAATAATGCAACATACATTTTTTCTATAAATAAAGTGAGACCAGAAACCAACCACCCACTATTTCTGATCAACCCTATAATAAAACAGTGTGCATGCATGAAGAAGAATGAAAATTCTGAAAAGATGCAGTTTCAAGTTTACAAGATGGCATTACAAACAAGAGAAGAAAAACTATTTTAAAAATTATGGAATACACCTCAATCTTTTAACCTCCCTTCCACACAGAAGATATGAATTAATATTGAAGAGATATTTCTAAGATTCATAACACGGAAGAGAACTCCATAATGAGTATGAATATGTTCCAAAAGCAGCTTCACCCGCTACTAAAATCCCTGCATGAATACGACAACTTTAGAAAATAAACACTGAAATCTTTACCAGCGCCCCTTCACCAAAACAGAAAAATCCCTGGAATTTATCTTGTATTGCAATTGTTAGACCCAGAAAGCACTAAAGAAGGATAGTAGATAATCTAATCCCACACATTGGTTTTCTCATCAAGCAATATGACAGGCAAACAAACATTTTTGAGTTTTTAATATATACAGTATGAGACACTACAGACACAGACTTTAGAAGCTTACAGTACCCTGTGTGTTTTTACACTGGTAGTTTGAGGAATTGCTGAGGGCCAGTTGCTGCAACAATTATTACTAAGTATTTGAAGAACATAGTATGAAGAAAAAGAAAAGTTAAAATCTTACCAAAACCTTATCTTAAAAAAATCAAGATACTTTCTAACTGAAACCTAATCTGTTTCCAAAACCATTCTTATAGTACTTTCAGGTAATTGGCCTGGCCCTGAATCACCCTGACAATTCTTCTGGGCTCAGATTCACATTTTCCCATTTAAAAAAAAGTTTCTCCTCCTTGCTACTGAGAGGAAGATCAGAGAAGTATCAGAGAAAACACAAGTGACTGAAAGGCCAGAATGTGCTACCCTGATGAATGGTGAGTAGTACCTTATTCATTCCGATGTCTATGGAACTACTCCAAAGAATGAGACAGACCAGTCTTGTTGCTTGTTCTGTCTGGGGGCTGTTCTTTTCAGCTGCTTTGTTAACAGCTTCCCCCTATAAATTAAACCTTCTGATTTGGAAAGACAAGGAGACATCCTAAGTGCCATCTCTGCGGTTTCAACCATTCTTGGCAGGGTCTCTCCAGGACTCTAATCAGAGAAATTCAAATGGGAGGAATAACCATAGCAAAACAGCCAAGACTATAAGCCACCAAACTAATCCAACTCCTCTTGCCACCTGCCCTTGGTCTTCCCTTCAAGATGAAGAGGCCAAGATTTTCAAGAGTGATGAGCGATTTTGTGTGCCTCAATTCAGAGTCATAAAATCATAAAATTTAAGGTCAGAAGGGACTACTAAATCACCCAAATAGGGTGCAGCAACCAAAGCCACCCGCTTCTTTCTCCTCAAAGCCAGGGAGAAGTAGGTAGATACCTTCTTACATCCCTTCCAAGGGTCACAAAATAGCTAGAGCTAGGCACCCAGCTAAGCACCAGCAGAACAGCCAGAACCTCCCTCAGCTGATGGCAAAGGTCAGCCAGACTTCCTCTCCCAGTGAGGGCAATCAGCAGCCAGCATGAAACTCAACCATAGCCCTCCACCCACTCCAAGACAAGGAGAAGCCAGGGACACAGCCTCAGCGACCATCCAAGTTACCTGGATACCAGCACAAGTTAATGCGAGAGTGAGCTGGAAACCACAATTTCTGCGTTTTTGAAGTTCATTCCATGCAGCAACCAGATCACACTTAAACTGACCCCCAGTTTCTCTTTAACTATTCTACTCTTCTTAAGAGTCGGCAACTTTTCCTGTGGATGGACCCTTTTGGAAGCCCCTTCCCATTGTAAACTGGAGCTCATGTAGGTTGATGGTTTTCACCAGTATTAAATGCACTTAAATTTTGCAATCAAGACTTTTGTTAGCACTTATGTAAATTTGGTAATCCATGTTTATCTAGTAGGTAAAACAGAGCATTTGATTTGCATGAAGTCTCCAGATTCCTGAACATTCCATCTTAATAGGGAGGTATTTACTGTTAAGTTAGGGTGGCAGAGTCTGTCCCTGACTATGTTATGCTAAAAGCAAACTACTTACAGAGTCTGTGAAATGCACAGAGGAAACTAAAAAACTAGAGGATTTTTTTTCTCTAATTACTAATATTGAGATACACACACATTTTCATAATAATCATTTAAAGCACATTTAGAGAAAAGTTTGGCTTTTAAAATTGTGCCCCTTCAAGAGGAAGAGGCCAAGATTTTCAAGAGTGACGAGCGATTTTGTGTGCCTCAATTTAGAGTAATAAAATCTTAAATGTTATGATCAGAAAGGACCACCAAATCATGCAGTCACCTCCTGTATATCCCGGGGCACCAACACCACCCAACACCCACACACAACTCCTACTGGGAGCCTGTTCCAGAACCTGACCTCCCTTGATCATTAGAAACCTTCTACTTTCCAGCCTGAATCTGTTCATGGCCAGGTTATATCCATTTGCTTTTGTGCCAGCAATGATGGATAGTTTAAATAGCTATTTACCCTTCCTGTTATTTACTCCCCTAATATATTTATACAGGGCAATCATATCCCCTCTCAGCCTTCTTTTTGCTGGATTAAACAAACCAAGATCTTCCAATTTCCTCTCTTAAGATAGGTCCTTGGATCATCCTAGTAACTCTTCTCTGCACCGTCCCCATGTGAATTCAACTTTCTTTAACATGGGTGACCAGAACTGTACACAGTATTCCAAATGAGGTCTTACTAGTGCCTTGTACAAGGGGATTAATACTTCTATATGTCTACTGGAAATACCTCATTTGATACATCCTAGGACTGCAATTCTCTTTTTCACAGCCGCAGCACTTTGGTGGCTCAAAGTCATCCTGTGATCAACCCACATAGCCAGGTATCACTCCTCCTCCTCTGTCACTTCCAACTGATAAGCCCCCAGTCTGTAGCAGAAATTCCTATTATTAGACCCTAAGTGCATGACCTTGTACTTTGTATTATAGAATACCACCATATTTCTGTCACTCCAGACTTCAAGGCCATCCAGGTCTTCGTATAATATAATAATCCTCCTCTGTATTGATGATGCCTCCCAACTTGGTATCATCAGTAAATTTCATTTGCACATTGCTACTTTTTGTGCCATGGTCATTAATAAAAATATTGAATAAGATTGGTCCCAAGATCGATCCTTGAGGAGCTCCACTTGTAACCTCCCTCCAGTTTTATATTTCACTTTTTAGCATAACCCCTTCTTCCCTTTAGACAGTTCCTTATGTACCTTACAATTCTTGTACTGATCCCTATCATCTCTAATTTAACAAATAGCGTCCCATGTAGTACCATGCAAAATGCTTTACTGAAGTCCAAACATATTATATCTATTGCATTATCCTTATCCACAAAATCAGTTATTTTCTGAAAGAAGGCCATTAGGTGATTCTGTCATGATCTTCCTTTGGAAAACCCATGTTGCATTGTATCCATTTACCTCCACAAATTTAATTATTCTTTCCTTCACAATTTGTTCTAAAGCATTGCAAACGACTGAGGTCAGACTAGAGACCTGCAATGGCCCAGATCACATTCCCCCCCCAATTTCTTAAATATAGGCACAACATTAGTCTTGATAATGTTAACACTGCTGTATATTCCACTGAAAAAGAGAGATAACTTCTGGTTGTCCAGGGAGATAAGTCATGCCATACCCATCCTCGATGATTCAGGAGATACTGACACTTGTGGCTGGAGTACTGGACAAGATTATGCCCTGTATACCTCATGCTAGTGTAATTTTGGGTTGAAACTCTATGTTCAAAGGGAATAGCACAGTATTTTAGTGTCTGTATTCTTGTTTGGTTTAGAATGCTAATTTAAAGCTGCTCAGAGATTTAGAATGTTAAACATATTCCTGGAAGAGATAAATTACTGGGCAGAGAACTGCTGATGCAATAATAATAGCAAGATAAATGTAGTCTGCTGCATGACACCATAACACAATTTCACATCCTTCAAATAACATGAACATTCCGAAAAGCGAAAGGGCACTACAATTGCAGATATGATTCTTTCACCCTATGAATCCTAAATGAACCAATAATTAGAAAAAACTGGGCATGATCATGGAGATACGTGAAGATTCTGCAGTGATGCTGTGAAAACCTAAAAGTAGAGAACTTGTTCTGGTATCTCTAGTCTTGTGGTTCAGACAATGGACTGGGACTGGATTCAATTCCTGGTCCAGTCACAGAATCATCACCTTACCTTGGACAAATCACTGAACTTCTCTTTACCTCCATTCCACATCTGTAAAATGGGCATAAAAGTAATTTTTCTGCTTTGACTCTTTCTGTCATGCTTATTGGAACAGACAGACAGAGGGTCCCTTCAACAAACTTTTTACAGTGTGTGCACACACCCTACCTACCACAACAGAGCACCTTGGTGCTGGTAGAGTACAAATAATATCAACAATAGCAGGTACATTTTGCCTTTGGTTATGTAGGTACTCCCATTGATTTCACAAGAATAATGACTGTGCATCTGAGGGCAGAACTGTGTTCCATGTCTCCACCTACTCGAACCCTTGTCACACCATTTCTCTATCTCATTTCCAAATGTTTCAACTTGAATGAGAGGTACTTTCTGGAATCTCATAACAGAGCATGTATGTTTTATACATGTTGGCTGAGAGAAGTGTATTTTAATACCCACACACACACCTCATGGAGAGGTTACTAGAGCTGCCGCTTTTATTTTATCTACCCTGAATAGATACATTGGCCTTTTCTTGAAGAGACAGTGCAGAAGTGAAAAGTGGTTTGCAGTTATTATAATACAGGCAGAAATCCAGCAGCTGGAGCCAGCTGTTAAAACTTTTGAAGTCTGATTAATTTTTTATCCCATGTCCAAGAGAGCCCCGAGATCATTATTTGGGGGCATTCAAATAAGTTTAGGAGAGGAGTTTTAAGATTATCTAATTTTTCAGATGATCTGATGTTGCTCACAGTAAATTGCTAGTAATGGCTAATGATGCCCCTGTGAAGAAGAGGAAAAAAATGTTAAGAAAATTTCATTTTATTACACAACCAACTAGACCAAATATGTCAAACACATGCATTTTCATTTTGCTAAAGAGAACAGGTTCAACAGAGCATTAAAGAGCATATTACCACAGAGACAGCTCTATGCTAGCATACCAAATCAGGAGACATACAGGTTAGTTTCCTGATTTATGTGTCCCATAGCATCTCTCTGTCAAGGCTGAGTCCCATGACAGAAGCAGCAGACTAATTCCAGAGGCATATGCAATACTTCATTTTATCTCAAAATCTCAAGCCATTGTGATGGTGGTACAAGCTGACATAGAAAACTAAAAGATTTATAGTGATAAGCACTGTAAGGATTGCCAAGAATCACATTCAGAAATGACCAAATCTACCCTCTTTGCATATACCCATTAATTAGATCACTGATGCCAGAGCAGTCTATATGTATACAGCTGTTGATTACAGGAGAGTACAGGGCAGCAGATCTTTATTTCAGACTATTGATATGGTTGAACTTCTTTCTTACATTCTTAGCCTTTGTTTTCAAGACATATATTAAATTTGTTATGCTCCCACAGCATCTACAATGATTTCTTCAAAAAAATTTACACCTTTGAGCTGTTATTTTCACCAGATATCTTTGTGGTCTCTGATTGTACATTTTTAGTTAGTCAGTGGTTATCACTGAGGTTTACTTGGTACTTCCTGATGATTCCATTTGTTTACCCCATCCCTCTGGAACTCCCACCAAAATCTCAATAATAATACAGGCAACAAATTGAAATGTGCACCAGAAAAAACATCATCCAAATAATAAAGTTTGTTATAATGCCAAGTGCTATCTAGGTAAGAAATGCTGAAAAGATCATGGGAAATTCCATTTCCTTGGGGACCTCAGCAAAAAGAACAGTTTGGGTACTACAAAAATGGGGGAGACAAAGGTTGAAGATCGTGCCAGAAAGATATAAACCAGAATGCGTTTCTAGGCTGGAGGCAAAATTCCTTCCTAGACTCTATTTGCATTATTGTTGGCCTGGTTTACAAGTGAAGCTTGATACAAATACAGCCAAGACAGCAAGCTATTGCAACTGAATTTGAGTCAGCTCAATGCAGTCCCCTTCCTCAAGCACCAACATATTCCCTCTCCTCTAAATCAAAAAGGTAAAAATCATTCACTCAGAACTCAGAGTAGTTTATGCTCCAGTGCCCAGCCATTGCAGGAACAGCTCCCTACGGTGTAAACGGCAAGTCAGATACTCAGCATCCCCACTCACTGCAAATGGGATCAAATCCCACTAGTATCCACATGAATGAAATTTTGAAAGCCAAAGTACGGACTAAGGCTAACCGCACTGGTAATAATCCAGACCTAGTCTTGCTAAGTACTTATCACATCTGCTACACAGGTTCAGGTCATTAGTCATCATATGATCGTACCAATTGAGAGGGAACAACTACAAGAATTGAAGGCAGGTGGGACAGTCAACATTTTATTTACATGGGAGACCAAGTTTTACCATGGCTGTTTTAGATTAATATGAAATGATTTTCCTTGTTCCCATTGTCATCTAAGCTGTTGAATTCAAACAAAGATATTTGGGTTATTTAGGGATTTGATTTTGTGTGTGTTTTTTTGAGCAATGGATCAAACTGCCATGGGAAATTATGGATTCAACTTCACTGGAAAT
The DNA here is from genome assembly GCF_965140235.1 of Caretta caretta. Lineage (NCBI taxonomy): Eukaryota > Metazoa > Chordata > Testudines > Cheloniidae > Caretta > Caretta caretta. Next base: position 67,998,156 of record NC_134214.1, on the reverse strand, counting down.
ATTCCAGGCTAGACTAGGTCATCTCTTATGGGTAGGTTAGGAATAATTAAACCAAGCCTGCCACAATGCAGAACAATGGAATAGATGATCCATTAGAGATACATTTCAACCTAAATAACACTAAGAAAAATAGATTTTTTATGTTTCTTATTGTGAACAGGACCATTTATAAGGATAAGCCAGGAAGGTATATAAACATCCAAAATCATTTGGCTGTTTTAGATTAATATGAAATGTTTTTTCCATTGCTACTGAAATATTGCTCTAAAAGCAGCTTCTATATTAAAACAAACCCTATACTAACCAGTAAGATTAATGTACCCTTTACAGCTGAAATAGAGGTATGATGTTAAGATTTGTAACTATAAGCCAAACACTCAGCCTGTTTTAAAGATTTTCTCTTTTAGATTATTTCAGTTTAAAGGCTGCAAGGAGAAACTGTTTCCAAAAAAAAGAAAGGACACTAACATTTTATGACATTCCAATAAAGGTACCAAGGAAAATGTTTACTCCATGACAAAAGTGTATACACATAATAAGAGGTTTTCTTCCCTGCTTTGGAATGTCTGTTCCATTTCTGTGTACAGTTGGCAAAAGAAAAGTTTTAAGAAGACTCCTCAGGAGTCTTGCAAATTTCATTTTACAGGTTGCCTACAAAAACATGGCAGACACACACGCAGGAGAAGATACACTCATATCATGTTCCTGTACATCAGTCAGGGAATAGCTTTAGCTCTGCGAACATCAACTATATCTCAAAGAACCACAATCACATTTAAACATTGAAAATGGATTAAATTATGCTTGTTGGTGCTATTCTCTTTCCTAACGAGGAACATACAGAACATGCAATTACTTACAAAGGTACAAATCTTTTGTTGTTCAGACTTGTGTGTTATAAACTTGAAACAAGGCAAGAAAAGAGAAAACTGTGTATTGTAACATTGACTGGGCAAGGCTTTCAATGGGACCAGTACAGGAATGTCAACACTTGTAACTAATATTTGGGTTTGTATAAAATACTATATTTATTCCACACTGTACCCTGGAGGTGCTACTTACTTTGGACTCAATATACATGGTTTCAGTGTCTATTTCAGATGAAGATTCAAAAATATGTACAAGATCAAAAACACTTTTCAAAGGAGCAGTTGAATAGCAGTCCTTCTCACAAGTAGTTCACTATGATACCTTATTACTGTATCTAATGTAAAATCCTATAAGGCCTGCATGTGAAATACAACTGACAATGTAATAGCTGCTAGTGGAAGCATATAATCATTGGTCTGAAAAAGCACTTTATTTCAAAGTGTAGTAAAAGACCTATATAAATGCAAATACAACAAAATATACAATTGATTTTTATAGATTTTTAAGTCTTAAATGTAAGTAAAAGCTCCACAGACTACCAGACTTCAGCTGCTAAATGTCACAATGACTCCCTAAAGGAAAATGGAACAGAATAACATTTTTCCGATGGCCCCTGATGCTTTGTGATCTTCTTTGATTACTCTGCCCCCAGATTTCATGTTAAAAGAGCTTTTTAAAAGCACACAAAGATATTATCGCAAGAAATGTAATATGACTGCCTTTGAACTTCTAGGTTAGAAATCATTTGTTTTTATTTACAAAGGCGAGGAAGGGAGAGAGGAAAGATGGTATTTCTGTTTAGTTGCCTGATTCTGCAAGTTCTTAAATGCCTTCTGCATAAACATTTCATTGGAAGCCTGTGCACTATAGATAGAGCTTAGGTATTTAAGAAGGTACTGCTTAGACTGCTATGAATGTCTTTGAGGAAACAACCCTAGCCAGCAGCCACAGTGCAGAAAATGAATGGAGTTGTACCAAAGCAGCCACAAAAATAGGAAAATGGATAAAGACATGATTATCACACAGTACTTTTGCTCTATCCCATCATCAGTCATCAACTGTGGTTCTCGCGAACGTCTGGAGTACAGAAGGTTACCGCTGTCTTGTAAACACAAAATCAATCAAGCAACACGTGAGTTTAAAGGGGGACGTATTGTACATGCAAAAAGAACAAGTAGCATATTATGCTAAGCATACTGTAGATAAAATAAAGTGGAATCCCATTTTAATGATTAATCTAGGTAGCCCCATTTTGAATGTTATAGCTGAATGACTCCTTAAAGAAGTGAACTTTCCAAATCAGAAACCTACACAGAAGAAAAAGCTAGATCTTCAAAACAGAATGAGCTCTAGTATGTACGTGTCAAACTCAAGTTATAACTGGCCACAATTAGCACTCCTAAAGCCTGTTGCTTTCTTGACCTGCAGACAATTGACACTGAAAATGATTGAGTATTTTCATATGTTTGACAGGACCAAAGACAATCTTATTGCCAATCTGATCCTTATAAGTGAATGCAGTGAGGGGAAACAGCAGTGTATGCAATTGCCTTTTGGAAAGCACATGAGTGAACGGTCACTTCAAGAGGCAAGAACTAACCCAGAGTAGACACTGTAGTCATTAAATTTCTCTTCATTTATAATCTCTTTACTTGACATGAAGAGTTTTTGTTCCTACCAGTTGCCTGTGGAAATAAGCTGGGAAGGTGAAACTTTAGCAAGATTTAAGATTTAATAACAAGTCACGAGAACATTGTAATTTAATGGAATAAAGTCCCCGAACGTAGCCCAGAAGCCTCTCAATACAGCAACAAAACTATGTGACAAGGCTGGGATTACCAGTGGTGCTGCCTGGAGTTTAGATCCAGCTTCCCTCCGTCTCCAGCAGGGCTGGATTACCCAAAAGGCAGACTAAGCACGTGCTTGGGGCACCAGCAAAGCAGGAGGCACCAAAAAAAAAGATATATATTTTTTAAATTTGATATTTGTTATTTCAAGGAAAAGCATCGAAGTAGTCATCATGGGAAAAATCAGAACTTTGTTAGACTCCTTTACACTCCACTACACACTCTTCCCCCGTTTTTCTGTTCTCTTTTTATTACTTATCCCCACCTAAATCAGGGAGACGTCCTACTAAGGTAGATCGAAATAATGCGAGGAAATCAGATCCTGTCATGTATTGCAATACATTTATGTTTTATTATTGATATATTATTCTGAGTTATACGTACTTGATTTGTTTTTTTTTCTTTCTTATATATATATATATTATATATATACATAAAAATAGTGTACATTGTGTAATTTGTTTTATTTTTTTAAGTTCAGATAACTGAGATAAGGGGCAGGATGAAACGTAACCAACTGAGTGGAGCACAGAAATGTAAACTGGCAGAAGAAAAGAAACAAAAAACTAGTGAAATTTTCTGAAATCTTCCAAAGCTGACATCATTTTTCAAAGCAAATCCATCAGAAGCAACATCTTCTCTCAGGAGCACAGACATCGTTCCAAAACCTATAGGTGTTTCAGAGACTGATCCTTCTTCTATTGGTGAAACAAACACCATTCCAGAACACGTGGGTGTGTCAGAGACTGTAATTGATCATCCTTCTCCTGGTGGTAAAACAGACATTGTTCTAGAAGGTGTGGATGTGTCAGAGACTGAACCTGCTCATGCTGTAAATAATAGGAGAAAAGATCCTGGTATGTGGGTTAATTTCAGTACTGATGATGTAGCTTACTGGATAGATCGTGGACCAAATGACTGTCAACACCATACTGGGCCATTTGAGAAATCACGTCGGACTTTTACCAATGGCAAACAAACAAGATATTGTCCACAAAAAATATTTTTCAGCATGAAAGCGAATGATGAGAAATACACTCGAGAATGGCTACTGTATTCACCATCAGCAGGGTCTGCGTACTGTTTTGTTTGCAAACTTTTTGCATATAAACCTTCAACATCCTGGTTTGCTGCAGGTGGATTTAGTGACTGGCGGAATACTGTTTTAATTGAACAATATGAAAATAGCACTACTCACAGAGATTCAATTTTGACATATTTAAATCAAAGACAGGGCTTTGGATTGACACAAAAATTGGAAGAACAAATTAAAGGGGAGCATGAATACTGGCAACATGTCTTGCAGCATGTTATAGCTGTTATTCAAACATTAGCTGAATGTGGTCTGCCTTTCCGGGGATCAAATGACACATTTGGATCATTGCAGAATGGAAATTTCCTGGGATTGTTGGAGCTTGTGGCTCAGTTTGACCCATTTTTAGCAGGCCATATCTCAAAATATGGGAATGCTGGCAAAGGTAACCCATCATACTTATCCGAGACAATAAGTGTTGAACTCATTGGTCTAATGAGTGACAAAGTTTGTTCAGCTATTGTGGATGAAATAAGTACTGCTGGGTACTTCAGTTTATCTGTCGACTCTACATCTGATCTTTCACATATTGATCAAATGAATATTGTACTAAGATATGTCTCTCCCACAGATGGGAAATCCAGTTGAATGATTTATAACATTCCTCAATTTGAAAAGCCACCCTGGTGAAGAAGTGGCAAATCAAGTACTGCATTATCTGTGCCAAGTTTGCAAAATAGATTTCTCAAAGCGCAGAGGTCACTCTTATGACAACACTGCCAACATGTCAGGGCGTTATCAAGGAATGCAGAAGAAGCTTTTAGAACAGAACAAATATGACATATTCATACCATGTGCTACACACTCTCAATCTTGTTGGGCGCAGAGCTGTTGATTGTTGTTCGGTTGCAGTAAGTTTTTTCTCAACAGTCCAGTTACTATACATTTTTCTCTGCCTCAATACACCAATGGGCAGTTCTTAAAACATATTCGGGCAATGATCGTGTGTTGAAATCTCTTTCTAATACTTGCTGGGAGGCACATGCAGTGGCAACAAGTGCAATTCTGGAGTCCTACTCAAAGATTGTGGATGCATTAGAAAGTATAGCTGAAGACCAATCACAAAAGGGAGAAACTATATGAGAGACAGAAAACATTGCAAACAAGATGCAAGAACTAGAGTTTGTATTCATGTTGACCATGTGGAATGAAATTTTACAACGCTTTTACCACACAAGTCAAGCTCTCCAAGAAAAAGTATTGGATTTGAAAACATGTGCAGACCTCTGTCAATCATTAGCAGACCACTTACACACTTTGAGGAATGATTTCAAAAGATTTGAAGACATATCAAAAGATATCTTGCCTGATACTAACTACAAAGAAGCCCAGTCCCACAAGCGAATCAGGAAAAAACAAGCAAATTATAGCAGTGCAACAGAAACAGCATTTAATCCTAGAGACAAATTTCGTGTATCTACTTACTACTCTATAATTGATACACTTGAAGTGCATATGAAGAGGAGAGGTGAAGTGTACGAAGAAGTATCAAGTAGATTTTCTTTTCTAAATGATATGGACTTATCTGATGAACAATATTCACAAGGTTCCCAAAAGCTAGTTGACTCATACCCTGTTGACTTGAACATGAATCTCTGTGGAGAAGTACGGCAGTTCCACTGTTATATGCGCACAAAGTTTAATGAAACAGGAAAAATGAAATTCAGTCACATTAATCTTCATGACACAATATTGAAAGACGGAATACAGTGCGTATTTCCAAATGTAGAGATCGCACTGCGTATTTTCTAACATTGATGATTACTAACTGCTCCGCAGAATGCTCTTTTTCTCAGCTGAAGAGATTAAAAAACCCTCCGAGAACAACAATGTGTCAGGACAGACTTGATTCACTTTCCCTATTGTGTATGGAAGCAGACATGCTTCGTCGAGTCAGCTTCGATGAACTTATCCAGAACTTTGCAATCAGAAAATCTAGAAAGAGGCTATTTTAATTTCAGCATACATGTAAGTTTTGTGTCATTTCGAAAAATAAAATTTTATTTTACGGTATAGTATTGTTTTTATATTGAATTACATAGGGGGGGGGCACCATAATCTTTTCAGTGCTTAGGGCCTCTAAAGGTCTTAATCTGGTCTCCAGCATCTCTAAAGGTCTTAAAAGATTATGGTCTCCAGCGTCCCTTACCAGCAACCACTTTAATGCTGTGGTGGTCCCCCTTTCAGTAGATAGCGACTCAGCCTCCTGGCCAGGTCACCAATAAAGTTCACCCCCTTTCAAGTTAACAGAGTCCAACAAAATATATATCATCCAACAGTCCAACAAAAGAAAGGGTCTCAGCCCACCTCTAGACCCCTGTTGGTTGTACACCCTTGCCTCAGAGTTTACATTGTTTCAATCCCCCCTTATCTCGGGGTGGGGGAGGTTGAAAGAAGGAGTTTGTGTTCCCTTCATGAGAGAGGGCTTTGGTAGGAAAGCCGAGCCCTCCCTCTCCAGTGGGCTCCAATTCAGGGCCCTACAAGAGTCACTGATAACCAACACCCTTTGGGTGCTTTGGGACTGCCTCCATGGGCCATTTCCTACCACTTTCTACATCCCAGTCCAGGGTGTAGTCAAAAGCCCTGCAAACGATCCACAAGAAGTTGGAACAAAGGATTTCCTAATCCTAGGGAAAGGCTAGCCTCCTCTAGGGCCTGGGGTTGCTGCTGCTTGCAGTCCTTTCCCCAAAATCCACGACTCCTGATGTACCTTATTCAGGAATACCTTAGATAGGTTTTTCCTCCTCCTCCTCTCCTGTCTGCCCCCTTTCTTCTTCTCCTCCTCCTCCAGTTTTGTGGCATACCAGACTTGATTCCTGAGTCCATGACCGCCATGCACTGTACTTTGTTTTTTTTTTCATGACTTATAGTCTTGCACTTGTCCCAGTATTATTCAAGAATTGAAGAAGAGCTTTTTTTTTATTGGGTTCCCCTTCTATTCATGACAGATGTTGCAAGACAAAAATTGTTCCTTTAAGGCCTCTGAGTGTTCTATATAAACACCTCCAATCATTGGTATAGTCTTCACCACCCCAAAGGATATGATCTATCCTTACATGTTACACATAATCCATCCTTGTGCATGTTAATTAGAAATAAATTACTATTTAATCCACAATGCCCTGTAAGAATTCTAAATAAAGCCACATTGCTCTTTCTCTCAGGGCCTTGGATTGTCAACATTGTTAACTGCTGAGCATAATTCTTGGAATTTTTCCCCCTTTGTTTCATTTGCCCATAGGTCTTATCATTCCTTCCTTAGCTCATTTTTGATTAGGTGTTTACATTTCACTTTGCTTAATGGGATTCCTAGGTCAACTTGTTCATGATTAATAGCACTTGACTACTATCCCCACATGTGCCCAGATCCCTGCTATTACTATGGTTATATCCAGTTGTGCCAGTTCAGTTGTTAGCAGTAATATTTCATTAAGAATACCATTTCTGCCGTCAGACTTTCCACTGTAAATTGCCTGCAGTCCTGATAAGGAGTCAGATAGCATGGCCATGGCAGCTGGCCACACATCTGAAGCCCAATTTAGTGCTAGCATAATCCCTGTTATCTCAGCAGTGAAGTTGGATACAAAAGTTACTTAGCCTGGTGGCTTTCTTGAGTCCGAGTGAGGGCACACAGAAAAATGTTCCCACTCTTCTTGTTCCTTCCTTTTTCAAGCATTCTGTATATATTTGGCAATCGTGTCTCCACTTATCACATATTGATTTGCTATATCTTGTGGATCATTCTTTTTGATATATTTATTATGCAGTTCCATGTCTATCTAAAGGGGATGGTTTTCCAGTGATAGAGTATTTTCCCATAATGATGAATTTGGTCTCTTTCAATCCTTTCTTTTTATTCAGATCTTTTATTCTCTTTTGTACCCTACTTCCACAGGGAATTTTCTTTTTTTTTTTTTGTCCTATCCGGCCTCTACTTAATTCTCAACAATCATTATATAATAGCTTCATGTTTTCATCTTTGTTATTACCTAGTGCTTTGGCCCAACAGGTTACATCTAGCCACTTCATTCTAAGAGTGATAGGCATTTCACCAGCTGCTATCTGTAGTTCACACAGAGATGTTGTAATGAAGGCACCACATGGGATACACAGTGTACATGTTTTAATAAAGTCTAGTTTTCTCAGATTTGTGTTCGCTGCTGATCCAAAGGCCTGGTATCCATACTCAACAATTGGTCTACGTAGCACTCTGTATAGCATTACCACCATTTTTTTCATCTATCCCCCAGGATGTTCCAGAGATATTCTTAAATAATTTAATTCTACCTTTGCACTTATCTTGAGTGGTATCAATATGGTCCCTCCAAGTGAGCTTGTTATCAGATATCACACTTAAGAATTTGTCATTTTCACTATATCTGTTGGTCATATGGATATCATTTTACATTTTTTTGGATTTGCCTTGTTGTGATGATCACCTTAGTTTTGTCCATGGAGAATATGAAGCCCCAGCTGTCTCCCCATTCCTCACCTCTCTTAAGTGCATCAATGATTCTTTTGGCAGCACTTCCAAGGTTTCTGCTTTTGGTCCATATGGCACAGTTGTCATCAAACCATGTGAACCCTATTCCTTATCTCTTTAGAGAGGTCATTTATCATCATGTTAAAGAAGGTTGGGATAATTTCACTGCCCTGTGGCCTTCCATTTGCAATTGAATATATGTTTGGATGGTATAGTGTTTTTGCTTAAGAAGTCCCTTACCCATCTGTACATTTTTCCTACAATACCTATGGAGGCCACTTTATGAAGTAGTCCCTCTCTCCATAATACATTGTAGGCTTTTTCTATGCCCAGGAAAGTTATCATCATTAATTATTTTCTTTCCATGCTTTTATGTGCCTCTTTCTTTATCCTTACAATGTGGTCTCTCCAGTCCTATATTTTGTATGGTTTTACCTAAATATGCTGTGATGGCAATTGGTCTATGTGCCTCTGGCCTTGAGTGCAACTTAACCGGCTTCCTCACTGAGACAATAATTCCACATGCCCAGTCCTTATGTATTTCACTTTTTTGCCATATGTTATTATGTAATATGTAATTACTATATAATTTGATCATCATCCTCAAGCTTCCTTTGCTTATGTGTTTAAGCATTTCAAAGCTTATTTCATCCTTGCCTGGTGCAGTGTTTTTCCTCCTTATTATCACTTTTTGGAGATTTCTCATACTAAAGTTCTCATTGAAAATAATATCCACCTCTTCATCATCTCATAATTATCTTAATGAATGTTTTGTCTCCTCTCCCTAACTGCTATCCTCTGATCATAGTCATTACTGACTTTTTGAAACATGGTGGCCAGAATTTCTGCTTTTTCTTTGTTGGAGCTTACTACTCCATGGCCTGCAACGGCAAGGCTTGGTATTATGTGGCTCTGACTCTTTATTTCATTCATTTTCCTAATTTGTTTATATATATATCTGCTATATGGGTATCTTTATTCCCACAGTATGTTCTCTAGCTTTCTCTTTTTCCCCTTTGTTCAACTGACTGACTTTTTTTTATATTTCATTAAGTCCTCACTACATAAGAAATTTTTTGCTGTCTTGTATGTCTTATTCTTATCCCTAAGTATCATTTCATATTCCTTGTTTCACTATGGAACCCTTTTTCCTTTCTTTAAGTCACGTTGGTATCCTAGGAATAGTGAGCCTGGTTGTCTTTCTGATTCCCTTAGTAACATTACTACAGAATTGCTCAACATATTCATTTATATATTGTTCATTCACATATTCCTCACTTGTGTTTCTAAAGAGTTTCCAATTTGCTTTTTTTTAAGATTCCAAGTGGGGATACTATATTAAATACCTGCTGATATTTCCTTTTCCTTGATATGTAATTCATGTCAATGAGTAGTCACCACTCATTCCCTCCCTCTAAGTAAATTTCCCAGCTGCATTTACCTGCTATGATCCCGATCCAGGCATGCAAAGCTTCCGTCAGTTGTACTGAACCTGGTAGGTGCTCCATCATTTAATATGACTAAACCATTCTCCTTCAAAGAATTTCTCTAAACATTTTCCATTTTTATCATTTTTCTTACTGCCCCACAATCTGTTGTGACTATTCAGGTCACCACAGATAATGAATGGGCATGTGACATTTGCAATCAATTCTTCCAGCTCCATAGCCTCTAGTTTCCTGCCTGGGTTGCAGACATTATAAAGTCTGCCCTTCCTTCTGAGCTATCTGGCTCTCTTTTTAAGTCCCTCCTCCAGCTGAAGCAGGCTGTGTAGGTGTGGCATGGCAGAGTGGCTTGGGCCCCAGATTGCTCCTTAACCCTTTCTGTCCAGTGCGGGTTTTCAACACTTCATTAAAAATCACCTTGCTGGAGCTTTTACAGAGAGCTTCCCTGCACACATATAGTACTCCAGAATACATTAAAAAAATATTGCAGTACAAAAGGAACTGATTTATCAAAGCAGAAACCCTTCCTCTTTTGATAAGTCACCTTGGAGTAAAAGAATAAGGTTGCAGATAGAGGACTGTGTCTGCTTAGAGAGGAACTCAGCAAGTAGCTGGATGAATGGCTGAGTGAGGACCAGAGTAGTGACAAAAGGGGAGTTTTGATTGCACATTACAACTGCCGTGGGACTGCTAGGGCAGATAAAGCAATTACAGAAAGAGAGACAGTAAAAAAGTGCCTCTGATACTTAAACAGTTTTTTAAAAGCTATGGAGGTCCAGGCCTAGAAGGATCTATGTAACCAGAACAGAGTCTCTGGTTCAGCACATGCATAAGTATGGTACTTCCTCCATGTATTTTAACAGGATCAAATTTTGGCCTTTTGGCTTTTAATTATTGTGAAAAGAATTTGTTGAGTTGAAATTTTCTGCATGTTGTCTTCAGCTTGCAATTTACCTTACAAACAGAGGCAGATCCTCGCTGGTGTAAAAGTCAACCTTGTTATATTTAATGGAACTATGCCAATCTACACCAGCCTGGAGGATACGTCCAGTAAAATACAGTCCCAATTATTTCTGTTTCCCCAGTTTTAAATCTGAAGTAGGTGCCTGGAGTTCTAGCTCTCCATGGAGAGCTGCTGTATATGGGCACTACTACAATAAATGGAATTTCCAAAACAGATGATTGGAAAGCTTTCCACTGGATCCAGTTGCTCGTGAAACCCATTGAGGTGTTCAAAAGACAGCCTATTCAGGAACTGATACTGCTACAAAACTTTGATGTTTAAATCTGCGCTAAGTTTAACCTTTGGACATGGGCTGATCTTGCCTCTCTCTGGCCGGTATTTCTCACACTTGTACTCTCTTCGTTGACAGGACAGGAATACGACTGATAATAAGCATTCCAGAAATATACTACATAAAAGATCATAAATATCATGTGATCAAGTTCATAAGAACTCCTATGTTTACTTTGGAAAAGAATTGAAATATTTCAAGGCTTAAAATATCTATCTGCGAGGATTAGGAAGGAATTTACTTCTTCTGAGTTCTTGCACCTTCCTTTCAATCATCTGATCCTAGCCACTGTCTGAAACAAAATATTGGACTAAACGAGCCACTGGAGTCAGTCTAAGGGGACCAAACAGAGGTGCCAATATCTAAAACTTCCACCAAAAACTAGTAAGAGTCATGGGTATTCAGAACTTGGGCTGGCTGGGAAACAAGAGTTCTGTTTCTGAGAACATGTCAAGGTTTTAGACATTTATAAAGACATTGGGGAATGGAAATGAGACCTCTTGAAATTTTTCATGAGAAAATGAGAGCAAGACAGCCCAAATAGTCCATTGCCCCACAGTTAGGGCACTGACCTTAACTGAATCAGGGTGAATAGGGACTTGAATCAGAGTGTCCTGTAACCGTGGTGACTGCCTTAACCAACAACCTATTCAAGTCTGTCTCAGTCTCTTTAGTTTTGACCAGAAATTCCATCCTGGACCTGAAAAACCTTCCTGATTAAAGTTTTGTTGAAACTGATACATTTTCTCAAAAAGTTTCAGTTTGACAAATTGTACGTTTCATTTTAAAAAAAAAAAACAAAAAAAAATCCCATCCTCCAACCCATTCCATTCATAACCATATCCAGTATTGTTATAAGGAAAACAGATTATTTTTGGCCTCTCAATCAGACCCCTGCTTATATGGCAATTATTTCTGGATCTATTAAGCGAATTAGGCAATTAGTATATGCTGGTGCATTAAACTACTTATAATTCACGGTATTTACTAGTAAATCCAATAAATTAGTATGTGACTAAAAAGTAGCTTAATTGTATCTGTGCCCTGTAACAAAGCAGCTCTATGAAGAGTACAACAACATGGTATTTTTTAGTTTGTCCAATAATGCTGTTCTAGCTGACACCAATTTATAGAACAGCATCGTAGAACCAGTTAAAGAAAATTCTGTATGTAGCCAAAATTATGACGCTCACTACCAGAAGGCCAAAGATAAATACCACAGGTGAGCGTCTTCACCTCCCCTTCCTTTGCAGTTACAGTTCTTTTGTATTGTAAAGGTGTGAGCAGTCCCTGCACACCCTCTTGTGGCTCAGTGTAGTGCTACAGGGATTCCTCACCTTAATGTTTCCCCACTGGAGTGGCGGTAGGTTTGCTTTGCCTTGGGCAAGGAGGAACCACACATACTAACCAAATAACATGTCCCTTTTTAATAAGGCTTCAAGGCCAAAATAAGTAAAATAAACAGTTCATAAGGACCCTGGTTCAGCTCTCAAACTTAGCATCCATACAACCAAGCCCCTGGGTAGGCTACTCTGCTAGAGTCTGAGGGAAAACAAGTACCACCCACTGCAACCGGCATAGCTCCTATTTCCCTCTTTCTTGTTCAGCTTCCTCTTCCTGTTAATATAGCCCAGCCCTATGGCAGGATGGGGCCTCCTTGATTACACCCACAGACTATCCCAGTAGAAGGCTCCAAGTTGTCCTTTAGAAGGTTAGTATATGCCTTCACATGTACTTGTAGAGAAATTATATTTCACATACATAATAGCTAGTGACCTCCTTTATGTGGAGGTCACTGGAACCTCTACATTGCATACTTAGATTCAAATTGATATTTTATATTTCATTCTCACATATTGCATCACTGAAAATTTGGAAGTAATATTATACCTAGGTTTTGTTCAGAGAGATGAGCCTTAATATAGGAGCTAAGGAAAACCAGGTGCTTCAGAGTATAAAATAACTGCCTACAAGAGCAGGAAAGAAATGTAATGCAGCACACAGGGTTATCCTTCTCCCTTTCACCACTCAGTTTGGGACCTGACCCAAGCCCAGATGAAGTCAATGCAACATTTCTCCAGTGGTCTTTGCAGCAGGCCCATGCTGGGCTACACAGTCTAATAGGTGCCAATAAGGGATTTCTTCTTTAAATCAGGAACTGCCAGTGTTGTGGGTGGAGACCAGACCAATAATCTCACCCACCCTGATAAATCTTAACAGCCAGTCCAGCATTATTTTCTATCTTTTAACTCCTCTTCAACCTCACATTTGTACTGTAACAACCAGAAAGTAACTGTAGTAATAGTAGACAAATAATGACTTTTTAACTGGCACCTTCTCTACTTACTGAACTTAACAAGATACTCAGCCTCGTTCTTTCCTACCAGTTCCAATATATTTTAAAAAGTCTCCTCTGTGTGTGAAAAATCAAATATACTCACATCACCAGCATATCTTTCATTGAACTTGTTTCATTAGGGAATGTATCTTTTTGACGACCTTTCTTGATCTTGCACTTTTTTTAGGAGACAAAGTAAAAAAAAATCTATCTTTTCTAATTTGTATTTTAGTTGTACTTTTGTACCATCCGCAAAACTGTCACTTAGAGACTCTCTTGTGGGCTTTATGAGACAGGTTTATGTAAAACAATCATTTCTGGTGAAGCCATTGAACTTGCATTTGTACCAGAGGGAGTTTGCCATCTCTCTGTCTATTCAATAAGGTGCTTCAGTGACTGTACTTAACAAAATCCTTCTTCAACAGGTAAGAAGACTGTTGTTACAGACTCATCCTTGTATTACAAGCCACATCACCTGTCAGTTTTCTCCATTACAAGCAGCTTGCACAGAATTTAAAATAAATGCAGCTTTGATTTTACTTTCCCTCAGGAGGAACACATCTGAGTTGTTTTCAGTCATGTTATTACGGAATGCAGGTTCCCTAACACCACCACATTAGAAATACAATGTGCATATCGTTTATGGATCCTCTAATGTTCATAAGCACTTTTTCAGGCCTCCACGAAAGATTTTAACATTTGAAAAGAATGCTGAGTAAGGAACTCTGATAATAAAAATACACCAAATGCTGTGCATATCCTAATAAGTTATTTAAGTATATTGATGAAAATAGTCCCATGGTTAAGAAAAGCTATGTTATTAGTAGATTATCTGGCAGCTAAAGATGTTCTTTTGTATTGCATTATGAGAGTTAATTGTTGAGGACATCATGTATGTAACTGCATATTTCATAAATATTAACAGGCAGTAGAAAAAAGGCTGTATGCATACCATATATCCCTTTAGATTATAGCAATAAAGGAGAATGTTTGGTTCGTTTTCCATCACTGAACTACAGATGATGCCCAAATCTAAATCCTACATCCAACCTATAAAGTCACCGGTGGCATTGAGATCTGAATCTGGATCCAGAGACTCACTTTATAGCTCATTTCTCTCTCTAGCTGGTGGGCTGAACCAAAATCCCAGTTAGTAACACTACCAAACTTGAAAACCCAGACTTTACAGATGCCTGTCTGTTTATATGTAACCACTGACACCTTGTATTACCTTAATACTTAATCCTGCCTTGAGGGTGGGGGACTGGACTAGAAGACCTCTCGAGGTCCATTCCAGTCCTCCAATTCTATGATTCAGTGCTTTACAGGGCACAACAAGAAGAAAGCTCTGCCCTAAAGAACCTGTAGTTTTAGAAGATCGACACGAAGAAAAGAAAACCCAGACAGGACTGATGAAGGATTCTCTCTTCCTCTTCCTCCTCTTCTTGTTAAGACATATATAAGGCGAGTTATGAGTAAATTTCCATTTAATCTCTACTGGGTATCTGCACCTAATCCTTCCCTATACACACACACAATATCTCTATCCCCCAGCTCCCATGCCACACGCCACAGCACTACACTGGCTTTGACACCAGAGTTCAATACGCAGCCTTTTCTCAGCAGAAGACTGTCAGCTGGTAAAGAAAGGATGTTTCAAGTCATGAGTGAGATGAGCAGACCTGTGTTGAATCCTGCGCTATAACCAGCTGTCAGTTTCACGATTTGAGCGCCATAAAAACACCACCAAAAATCAAGTGTTCTAGTGAAACCAAGTGTACAATTACAATAGATTAGCTGGTCTTTGCTCCAGGAGATCAGAACTGCATATTTCCAAAAGTCTTTTACAAGTATACTTTCAAAAAGTATTTGAGACTCTGCTGTACCACTTGGTATTACTGGATTTAACTAATTAATCGCGATCCAATTAGTCATCTAACAATCCCATTAAATGTCAATGGAATATATAGTTTTCATACCCCATCAGTATGAATGCTTAAAACACCCTCAAACCAAGTGTTCACCACACCAATCGGTTGTGTTCAAACCAAAGGTACTGGTCGAGCTAAAACCTTCTCTATGTTTTATTCTGTTTTAGCAATTTACCCATCATTTTATTTTATGTTCATCTGTATCTCCAGTCCACCACATTCTTTTTTGCTCTGTGTATCTTGCTTGATAGTACAAGACATTGCTTTTATGCTGTAACCTCTTGTCAAGGTTCCTCCCCCACTCTGAACTCTGGGGTACAGATGTGGGGACCTGCATGAAAAACCTCCTAAGCTTATCTTTACCAGCTTAGGTCAAAACTTCCCCAAGGTATGAAATATTTCACCTGTTGTCCTTGGACTGGCCGCTACCACCACCAAACTAATACTGGTTACTGGGGAAGAGCTGTTTGGACGCGTCCTTCCCCCCAAAATACTTCCCAAAACCTTGCACCCCACTTCCTGGACAAGGTTTGGTAAAAAGCCTCACCAATTTGCCTAGGTGACTACAGACCCAGACCCTTGGATCTTAAGAACAATGAACAATCCTCCCAACACTTGCACCCCCCCTTTCCTGGGAAATGTTGGATAAAAAGCCTCACCAATTTGCATAGGTGACCACAGACCCAAACCCTTGGATCTGAGAACAATGAAAAAGCATTCAGTTTCTTACAAGAAGACTTTTAATAAAAATAGAAGTAAATAGAAATGAAGAAATCCCCCCTGTAAAATCAGGATGGTAGATATCTTACAGGGTAATTAGATTCAAAAACATAGAGAACCCCTCTAGGCAAAACCTTAAGTTACAAAAAAGATACACAGACAGAAATAGTTATTCTATTCAGCACAATTCTTTTCTCAGCTATTTAAAGAAATCATAATCTAACACATACCTAGCTAGATTACTTACTAAAAGTTCTAAGACTCCATTCCTGGTCTATCCCCGACAAAGAAGACTACAGACAGACACACAGACCCTTTGTTTCTCTCCCTCTTCCCAGCTTTTGAAAGTATCTTGTCTCCTCATTGGTCATTTTGGTCAGGTGCCAGCGAGGTTATCTTCAGCTTCTTAACCCTTTACAGGTGAGAGGAGCTTTCCCCTGGCCAGGAGGGATTTCAAAGGGGTTTACCCTTCCCTTTATATTTATGACACGCCCCCCAAATCTCAGCTAGGGTGAAACACTGGCTGGGATTTCTTCCTGGAGCTCTAGGAAAAACAGAGTTAATAAGACGCATGCATCTCTAAATATACTACCAAGTACATAAAGACTAACAATATTTTCCACATCTCAAGGACGATTTTAACCAGTTGATTCTGGGAAACTTTCACGGGAGAGTGCATCAGCCACTTTGTTTGAAGCTCCTGAGATGTGTTGGATGTCGAAATCAAAATCTTGGAGAGCTAAACTCCACCAAAGAAGTTTTTTGTTAGTTTCCTTGACGGTGTGAAGCCACTTCAGTGCAGCATGGTCGGTTTGCAGGTGGAAACGCCGTCCCCAAACATATGGGCGTAGCTTTTCCAGAGCTTAGACAATGGCGTAACATTCTTTTTCAGTGACTGACCAGTTGCTTTCCCTCTCAGACAGTTTTTTGCTGAGAAACACTACAGGGTGGAATTCTTGATCAGGTCCTTTCTGCATTAAAACTGCTCCCACACCACGCTCGGACGCATCTGTGGTTACTAGGAACGGTTTGTCAAAGTCTGGGGCCCTTAGTACAGGGTCAGACATGAGTGTCGCTTTAAGCTTGTTAAAGGCCTTCTGACACTTTCTGGTCCACTGAACAGCATTTGGCTGTTTCTTTTTGGTTAGGTCTGTCAGTGGGGCGGCGATTTGGCTGTAGTGCGGTACAAATCGTCTGTAATAACCGGCCAAGCCTAAGAAGGATTGAACCTGTTTCTTTGACTTTGGGACAGGCCACTTTTGGATAGCATCCACTTTGGCCTGTAGAGGGCTGATAGTTCCTTGACCCACCTGGTGTCCAAGGTAAGTCACTCTGTTTAGGCCTATTTGACACTTCTTAGCCTTAACAGTTAGTCCTGCCTCCCTTATGCGCTCAAGGACTTTGTGTAGATGTTCCAGGTGGTCTGCCCAGGAATCCGAAAATATGGCCACATCGTCAAGGTAGGCGACTGCATATTCCCCTAATCCCGCTAGGAGACCATCTACAAGTCTTTGGAAAGTGGCGGGTGCATTTCGCAGCCCGAAAGGGAGTACATTAAATTCATACAGCCCAAGATGTGTGATGAAGGCTGACCTTTCCTTGGCAGATTCATCTAGCGGTACCTGCCAGTACCCCTTGGTTAAGTCCAAGGTAGAGATGAACTGGGCCCGTCCCAGTTTCTCTAATAGTTCATCTGTGCGTGGCATTGGATAGTTGTCTGGGCGAGTTACAGCATTTAGCTTACGGTAGTCCACGCAAAAACGTATTTCCCCATCTGGTTTGGGAACTAGAACCACTGGAGATGCCCATGCACTTTCAGAGGGGCGGATTACACCCATCTGTAACATATCCTGGATCTCCCGTTCTATAGCAGTTTTAGCTTGAGGAGACACCCGGTAAGGTTGGACCCTAATTGGGTGAGCATTACCTGTATCAATGGAGTGGTTTGCCCGTTCAGTCAGTCCTGGGGTGGCTGAGAACGTTGACGCGTAGCTAGTGCACAGCTCCTGGATCTGCTGTCGCTGCATACGCCCAAGGGTCATGGAGAGGTTCACCTCTTCCACACCGCCAGCACATTTCCCTTCGTAGTAGACACCTTCAGGCCACTCAGCGTCGTCTCCTCCCTGGGCTGTAAACTGACAAACCTTTAATTCTCTGGATCGATTAGAAGAGCTGAGAGGCGGTGGGTTGCTCCGTGCCGCCGTCCAAGCTCTCTGGAGGCTTTCATCTGCTTCCTGTTCGGTCTGGAACTGTTCCCTTAATGCTGGAGACATCAGTTCCTCATTGGATTGTGGACCTAGGCTTGGTCCCTCTGGAAGCGATATAGGGGATGGAGCTGTTTCTGTTGACTGTGAACCGCTCTCCGCTGGTGCACTATGTTGGGATTCAGGCTCCGGCTGAGCCTCTTGTGTAGGGTTATCGGCTGCTGCCAGTTCAGGTTCGGTGGGGCCCTCTGGTGTTGAGGTTGCAAGTACTGGATTCAGTGCTGACACGGGGTCTGGTGTTGGTTGTTCGGCTGGTTCCGGTTCTGGGACTGGTTCCATCTGGGTCTCTGGGACTGGATCCACTACTGCTGTTGCAGACATTGGCCTGGGGTCCGGGTCCATCACCTCTGACCGGGTCCTGATAGAAGTTTCCGGAACAGAGCTAGGCCTCAAGGCTTGTTTAGCCTGGCTGCGGGTGACCGTTCCCACCCTCTTGGCCCGCTTCACATGATTGGCCAAGTCTTCCCCCAACAGCATGGGGATGGGATAATCATCATAGACTGCAAAAGTCCACATTCCTGACCAGCCCTTGTACTGGACAGGCAACTTGGCTGTAGGCAAATTGAAAGAGTTGGACTTGAAGGGTTGAATCGTCACTTGGATCTCTGGGTTGATTAAATTGGGGTCCACTAAGGAAGCATGGATAGCTGACACTTGTGCTCCGGTGTCCCTCCACGCGGTGACCTTCTTCCCGCCCACACTCACAGTTTCCCTCCGCTCCAAGGGTATCTGGGAGGTATCTGGGCCTGTGGACCTCTGGTGTGATTCCGGTGCAATGAACTGTAATCTGTTGGGGTTCTTGGGGCAGTTGGCCTTTACATGCCCCAGCTCGTTACATTTAAAACATCGTCCAGCTGACGGGTCACTGAGGCGAGGAGGGTTGCTGGAGAACGGGGTGGCGGGACGATAAGGGGTCTGGAGGGTTCTTTGGGAGGTAGGTGGGGCCTTGGGCGGCCCCCGGTAATAGGGTGTGGTCTGGGGTGGTCCCTTCTGGTCTCCGCTCCAACTGCGACCAGTTTTCTTCTTCTCTGCCACCTCCACCCATCTGGCTCCAATCTCTCCTGCCTCGATTACAGTTTTGGGTTTCCCATCTAGGATGTATCTTTCTATTTCCTCAGGAACACCCTCTAAGAATTGTTCCATTTGCATTAGGAAGGGCAAATTTTCTGGAGATTCAACTCTTGCTCCTGATATCCAGGCACCCCAATGTTTCACAATGTGGTAGGCATGTCGGGTAAATGACATGTCTGGTTTCCACCTTAGGGCTCGGAACCTCCGACGAGACTGCTCGGGTGTTATCCCCATTCTGACTCTCGCCTTGGATTTAAACAGTTCATACTTGTTCATGTGTTCTTTAGGCATTTCAGCTGCCACCTCAGCTAAGGGTCCACTGAGCTGTGGCCTCAGCTCTACCATGTATTGGTCATGGTATGTTGTACCAAGGCAGGCCCTTTCGAAGTTTTCTAAGAAGGCCTCAGTATCATCACCTGCCTTGTAGGTGGGGAACTTTCTGGGATGGGAAGTGGTACCTGGAGAAGGATTGCTAAGGTTTGTTGGTATAGACTGCCGGGCCTTTATCCTCTCCACCTCCTCCACATGCTTCCTCTCTTTTTCCTTCTCCTCCTCCACATGCTTCCTCTCTTCTTCCTTCTCCTCCTTCTTCAGCCGCATGAGTTCTATCTGTCTTTCATGTTCCCTTTGTTTTTCCTCAGCCTGAAATTTGGCTAATTCCAGCTGTAGTCGAGCTGAGGATTTGGTCATTCTAACCTCTCTGTTTTTAACTAACTTTACACCCGAGGTTTAGAAATAAACAAACAAAACTTGGCTGTAAAATTTTGCTGTGCTGGAATAGAATACCTATTCTCTGATAGTGATTGTCAGCCTACAGAAAAAGACAATTCCCTTGTCTCTGCTCTGGGCCCAAATTAAAGCAAAAAACCTCCAACTACTTGGAAACCTGCTTACCCAGCCCAAAGAAAAAGCAAATGGGTAGAACACACACCCCCTATTTACTTTTAGGAAGAAAAGAAAAAAAACTCTGGGTTGGAAGACTGTGAATTTCCCTGCAGGAGTTAAGTACCCTGCCTCCAGGCAAAGAAAACCTGCAATTCACAAAGATAATCCCCTTTTGTCTCTGCTTGGCCACAAAGCAGAGAAAAAACAAGCTGCTTTCCGTTTCAGCTGCTTTTTGGACTTCCTTTCCAAAGGAAAAAAAAAATTTCCTTTTTAAAATCTGTATTTCTAGTTCAAAAAATCTCAACTGGATCTCAAAATGATTTCAGGTTAATCACACCACTATGCCTCCATGTCAAGGTTCCTCCCCCACTCTGAACTCTAGGGTACAGATGTGGGGACCTGCATAAAAAACCTCCTAAGCTTATCTTTACCAGCTTAGGTCAAAACTTCCCCAAGGTACAAAATATTTCACCCGTTGTCCTTGGACTGGCCGCTACCACCACCAAACTAATACTGGTTACTGGGGAAGAGCTGTTTGGACGCATCCTTCCCCCCAAAATACTTCCCAAAACCTTGCACCCCACTTCCTGGACAAGGTTTGGTAAAAAGCCTCACCAATTTGCCTAGGTGACTACAGACCCAGACCCTTGGATCTTAAGAACAATGAACAATGAACAATCCTCCCAACACTTGCACCCCCCCTTTCCTGGGAAATGTTGGATAAAAAGCCTCACCAATTTGCATAGGTGACCACAGACCCAAACCCTTGGATCTGAGAACAATGAAAAAGCATTCAGTTTCTTACAAGAAGACTTTTAATAAAAATAGAAGTAAATAGAAATGAAGAAATCCCCCCTGTAAAATCAGGATGGTAGATATCTTACAGGGTAATTAGATTCAAAAACATAGAGAACCCCTCTAGGCAAAACCTTAAGTTACAAAAAAGATACACAGACAGAAATAGTTATTCTATTCAGCACAATTCTTTTCTCAGCTATTTAAAGAAATCATAATCTAACACATACCTAGCTAGATTACTTACTAAAAGTTCTAAGACTCCATTCCTGGTCTATCCCCGACAAAGAAGACTACAGACAGACACACAGACCCTTTGTTTCTCTCCCTCTTCCCAGCTTTTGAAAGTATCTTGTCTCCTCATTGGTCATTTTGGTCAGGTGCCAGCGAGGTTACCTTCAGCTTCTTAACCCTTTACAGGTGAGAGGAGCTTTCCCCTGGCCAGGAGGGATTTCAAAGGGGTTTACTCTTCCCTTTATATTTATGACACCTCTATTCTGGATTTGGCATTGGATTAGGATTTCTTTTTTAATATGACACACTTCACTCTCACACTTAGTTATAAACTCAGTGTGGGATTTTCTGTGTCAGCGGAATTTTTGGGGGAGAAATGGGGTGGCATTTTCCCAGTAAGAAATTACTTGATATACAACAGAGCTCTCACATGCTCACATATATGTTTTCCTCATCTTTTTATTGGTCTAAATTCTGAATCATCTGTGCTTGCCTCTCTGATTTCCAGTAATTTGATCCTAATCTTTCTTCTGAAAAGCAATTCACCTAAGCAAACTCCTGTAGATGAGTGAGGTATGGTTTTGTAAGATATGAGAATTTCTTTAGCTTCTTATTCCAATCCCATCTTCTGCACTTTTGCAATTTTGTTTGCTTTTAGCAACGTTGTGTTTCAGAAATCGTCTGCGCCATTTGCTTGAAGCAACAGCAGAATTACTCTCTGAGCCCAGGCTCTAACCAGTTTCCCACATCTTCTTACCTCTGAAATGAATCAGATTCCATTAACTTTTGACATAAAGGTTGAACAAGCCTGTACTGTAGGTGATGTGGTCGGATATCTCCCATATAAATAACTCAAGATAGTTTTGTAATAATCCACAAACTATATATTGTTTCCATTGTATTATTTGTCAAATCTGCTAAGCCAAAGTATTTGGAAGCTATTCTTTTTTATTTCGGGTTTTCCTTACTGGTTTATCAGCTGGTATTAACCTCAGCACACATATAACCATTCTGTTGCTTTTTCACCAGATTTAATTTGTAGCACTAGTTTGTCTTTGTAATGGTTTGATGCCTTTTATATTCAAGTCTTAAAACTTGTATGCTCAATTTTCCTGGTGTAGCTATTCTGCAAGTCTTACTTGATAGTTTTATAGGACGCTTGTGTAACAGAACTGTAAACCCTGCTGCAGGTACATTTCCTCAAGTTATTTAAGTCAGTTTTTACTGTTCCTACTTACACCAGGCAGTGCATTTTCTCCTCAAAAGTATGAATTTTTCTTGCTACTCTATTTTGCTTCTAATGCTCTAAAACTGTCACAGCATTCCCCTCCTAAGCCATAGAATATGTGGCCCTCTCATTATGTCAACATTTTTAATAGTGAGTGTGGGGGATATTACCCCTCAGAAAAATTATGGGGGGCAATCATGCATTTGGTTGCACTATGGTCATCTATTTCAACCAAGTGGACAAAACAGCCTGTTCAGTTTTGCCGGAACATTTCCATTTATTTATTAAATGCTTCTGCCCTTGCTAAGTCCTTAGTGAAAATGAAACATCAAGACAGAGAAAAAAAATTGTCCTGTTTAATTTCCCTTAGGCTATTCCCCGCTACACCAACCATTCATTTCCCTCGAAGAGGTTGTGCCCAGCCCCACAGCGTGAGAAACTGTGAGATAGCAGCCACGCACAGAATGATCTGAACAGGGCTGGATGGATTTGTACCTGATCCTGAAACTGCATTGGGCTTATAAAGCAAAAATTAGTTAAATGTGCTTATTGCCAATTTCATGGAAAGGCAGAAAAATATTACTTTGTGTCAATACAAGTGATCCACAATTCTCTCTAAATAAGCACTTTCCCACTCTGCATCATCACATACTGTAATACAAGGAGAGAGAGAACAGAAAATCAAAGGGCAAATGGCAATTGCTGTTAGTTAAATGTTATCCACACATTAGCAAGATGCAGCAAACCAATGGAGTCTCAAAAATATGAACTCCAGGACAATGTTCCATTGACATTTTTCAAACTATACAACCAACCTGTCATGATTTTTTTTTGACAAAAAAATGATGTTTTCAAATATGCAAAACCTTTCAGAAAATGCAGTAATTTATTTGCAACTCCTTGTGGAAATGAGGAGGAAAACTGGCTTTTAAGTATCATGTTTGTGTTCACTGTCTTCCAGTCCTTCTCACATGATCTGGTGGCTGAAACAGGCATCTGAATTTTATTTCCACTTCTGCAAATTTAAGTATACCTTCTGCCCTATGGACATGTGTGACAGTTAGCTTTTATAGCCATCTCCGGGGCAGTAAGTAACTATTATGCTGCATATTTTGCAGATGGCCAAAGTGAGACTTAGAGGTTAAACAACAGACCTAAGGTCACATACCAGTTGAATGGCAGAAGCAGGATCTGACAAGTCCCATTCCTTTCTGCAAAGTGGGTATAATTAGACTTTGGGAGAGGAGGACTTAATGCTTGCACAGTGTTCAGAAATATGAAATGCTGCACATATTAAGATTATTGGTGTTTATAAATAAGAAGGAATAGTCAAAATTTTTCCAGTGAAAAAAGTTTGGGCTCCTTAATTATAGGTTATTCCCAAAACAATTTTTAGCAGAAAATTGTTAGCAATCAAATGTATCATTAATCAAAAAAAAAAGAAAAGAAAAGAAGAAGAAGAAGATGATACTGTGAAAAAAAATTAAATAATAAAATCTCTCATTTTGCAATAGTGGCAGAATTCCTAGCCTCTTATACTCCCGCTTCCCCTGACACACCCGCCCACCCTTTTCCCCAATGAAAATTGTTCAGCTTTTTTGTTGTTGTTTTTTTGTTTAAGTGAAAGTGGGTTCCTCCCCATGTTTTCTCCATTTTCCCCACAGCTGAAAAAAGGAGAATTAAAAAAGAGAAAAAGGGAGAAAAGCAATGCTGTTAAAATGCAGCTTTTTGTTTAAAATATTGATGGCTTTCATCACAGAACAAAAAGCAATTTAACAAAACTTGCTCATTTCCTTTCAAAACTTTTCACAAAAACAAAATTTTGACTAGCTCTATAAATAAGCGAAACATAAAACTGGAGAGCCATCCTCCATGCTGCTATGCTGGGAGCATTCCAAAACCTTTATTCATTCACTCACACTAAGAATTTTAGATAAACAATAGTATATTCATTATGAGTAACCACAGGGTGGCAGCTTACAGATGAAAGCATTGCATTATAAGAATTTATAGGGATACTGCAGTTCCTTCTGGT
Organism: Caretta caretta; assembly: GCF_965140235.1. Classification (NCBI taxonomy): domain Eukaryota; kingdom Metazoa; phylum Chordata; order Testudines; family Cheloniidae; genus Caretta; species Caretta caretta. Next base: position 67,973,622 of record NC_134214.1, on the reverse strand, counting down.
GCTTGTAAAAGCAAAGAGCAGAGGCATTGCACAGGAGAGAGTAAACATGCTTTCCTGTTTCATAGCTCTGCTGCCTTCCATTGAGCCAGGAGGATGCTACCCTACTGGGCTCAGGCCAGATAATAGGTTTGGGGATTTGTGGACAGAGTTAGAATGAGGTGGTGTTAATTTATTTCCAGCCAGAGAATTTTTGGCTGATGTTGAAGGTGAAAATTGACTGCAGACCATTTACCCCATTCTGTCCTGACTCTATATGATGTTTAACCATCCCCTCACAAGACTGACCAGCAAAAGCACATCATACCAGTGCTCCATTCTCTGCACCAGTTCTGCCTAATTCCCAATATATTCTGAGGTCTTTGCTCTTATTTTTGAAATCCTTCATTAGGAAAAATTATTTCACTAGGAGGGTGGTGAAGTACTGGAATGGGCTACCTAGGGAGGTGGTGAATCTCCATCCTCACAGGTTTTTAAGGCCCGGCTTGACAAAACCCTGGCTGGGATGATTTAGTTGGTGTTGGTCCTGCTTTGAACAGGGGGTTGGACTACATGATCTCCTGAGGTCTCTTCCCACCCTAAACTTCTATGATTCTAGGGAAAGGCCAGGCTACCTCCCTACTGCATTCTATTGTAGCAGCTGTAATGGATGGGGAAACAGTGTGGAACATACTAAATGCTGGAGATCAGATAAGCCAGCATCTTGCTGCTTTAAAGCCAGTTGTAGGAGCTCTCTCATTCAGGTAAATAAATGATTAGAGCAGCAGCTTGCCAACATTTCACCTGCAAAGCAACCACCAAGACTTATGACTCTGGAGAAAATGACATTAAAAAGAGTGGAGAGCTAGGTTCATCTTTGGACAGACATTATTGTGACCTTTATGTTTTATGATACAATGGTGTTGAGCTCATTGTAGATTCTGAGAGATTATATATAAAGCCAGTCCTGCTATTCCATTCTAAAGAGCATTAGAGCATATGCAGTGCCTCAAGCATCTTCTGATTGAGGAAATCAGTGCTGCACATGCAGTGACTGTCATGAAAATGTCTACCGTTGTTCTTTGCAATTAATTAACATTACTACCATATGACTACCTACTCTCAGCACAGGAAATAACTTGGTAATGTTAATCGATGAAACATCATTGTCAAGATTTTAATAGTAATCACTGGGTGAAAGGGTGAACTGAGGTTAAAATATCCACTTTCTGAATACACTATAACCCAATGTCAGTCCTACTAAACTATTAAGGGCTATCATATACCACATAAGCAGCAGGAGGCAGTACTGTTCCTCATAATGATGAAACAATATAGATTGTACAACTTTATGCTACGCCAAGATTTTTTTTCTAATGAAGCCTTCTTTCTGAGTGGTATTTGTAGGAATGATGAAAATCAGTGTTAATGGGCATTCTGGGGTATACGCAGTACCTAATTTAACAACAAGGCTAGTGTTTGGGGTCATCGACGAACTCAAAACTGGCAAATGGGTGAAGGCAATCTGTATAGACTGGCAATTCTTTCACATCCACCCTTAACGTTATTTTCTTCCCTATGTGTGAATATCTTCACTTCATATCTGCAAAGTTTCCCACTGAACACATCCATCTGAATATGCTGTGCCTTCATGCACAGTTAGCTGTGGTCATACTGTTGGTATTACTAATAATGAATTTCCTTTTAGAAAACAGAGTATATAGTTTTCAATACCTATTACTATTTCCATCTTCCCACACAGCTGACATCTTTCTACATCTATTTTTTCATCTTGTAGTGGTATTATTAGCATTTTGACATCTAAGTCATGTAAATGAGCTAATCTGAATAGGCTCCACAGCTGTAAGTATTTTTCAGGTTGTCTAGCACAATTTTGCCTGTAATTTGGTTCTGTAGCATTATATCACGTGTCCAACACCTACATATGTTTGATGTGGCACAGCAAATAAGTTTTTTTCTCCATATGTGAACTCTGTCTTGTCAGTCAAGATGTTTATTTCCTATCATAACCTTAATTTTCCTTCTATCTTTGCAGAAGTAGCAAAATCTTAATTCCCAGGCTAAATCGCAGCTCTGAGTATTCATTAAATGAATGAACAATCATATGGCGACCTTTAAACTGTGAGTTTGGATGTTCTGGTTCAGTTTTGAGAAGCATCCAAATATTTCTATAACGCTTCCAGCCGACTCCAGACTCAAATTATGTCGAGCAAGTTATCAGCAGTTCCTGTCCGTGACTGCCTGTGGAATTGCTTATACAGTGTAACAGGAAGGTCAGAAGACTAACAAAGGCAACCACAGGTGAGAGAAGATTGAAAGTTTGCACAGCACTGATCACAGGAATGCAAATTAACTATTCAATTTAGAGGATTTAAGGGCCTAATTCTGACCTAGGGCGATTTTGTAACTAGATTGTAAGCATATCAGGGATTCATTATTTACAAACATACAGGGAGCACACTTTGATATCCATTGTAAAAACAAAAGTGGTAGATTCATAAAGGAAGAGAAAATTCATTACTAGTTAAAGGAAGAAACTGGGAACTTCTATTTCCAATTCCACTATCAACTTCACACTGAGCAGGACAATTAAGGACAGATCTTTGAAGGTATTTAGGCACTGCTCCTCTCAGCTTTATAAGGCCTTAGAGATCAGGCACTTAGGTATCTAAGTACCATTGAAAGACTTTGGGACTTAGTTGTTAAATTACAAAAATATTTTTACAAATGAGATTTAGGCCCCTAAATCACTTAGGCATGCTGAGAGGAGCCTAAATGCCTTTAAAAATGTTGGCCTTAGCCTCTTTGTGCCTTACTTTAACCATCTGTAAAATGTGGATAACACATAACCATTCACTTTCAATAGTCTCGTTGAACATTCTGGGATGTGTTTTAAGGTAAAGCCAAAAGAGAAGTTCAAAGTATTTCAGCAACAGCAGCAACTGCTATACTCTTTTTTAATATAACATTTGCACTTCAAATCGGATTTTCCTGGTGTAAAAATCTGTTGCCAAAAAGTTTAATACAGTAGGACGAAAGCAGCATTTGCAGCAGTCTCAGCTCTATAACTTCAGCAAAAGTTCTGCAGCAGGTATTGAAGAAATTTTAAATCTAGCTTAGCAAGAAGACTGTTTACTTATTTGGCTTTCTTGCAAAGACATGCAGGGAATTCAAGATCTTCCTTCAGGCACAAAGATCCTCAACATTCAGGGCCTTTATGGCTTTTAAGAATAAATTTTGCAGTTCAAGTGTTTCTTAAAGCAGCCAAGCCATAATTACTACAAGGAGTGTGTGCAGAATACTTAAAATTCCCTTCCCAGAGGATCATATATCTGCACTTTCGTTCAGTAACATTGTTGTAGATTAAATGGTTTAAGGTTCAGTGTGTGAACAGCAGGCTAGCAATTACAACCCTTCCCTTCTTGTGTGTCCTTAAGTAAAAGAAACTGAGTATTGTTTCAAATGATTTTTGTTCATGTAACAAAATATTACAACAGCACTGGGTTTGGGGATTGGCAGCTGAGGGGCTACAGAGGGCAGGACACAGAAGAAAAAGCTGAGGATAATGTCTGGAAAATGTAATGTGTTAAATAAGTACCCCATTTACCACCCAGAAGTAAAAAGGAGAAAAGTCCCCCAATTTGGTGGGGTCCCCCAATTTTGTGCATTTCAGGAGAAGTGTCTTGAAAATGTTCACGCACAAAAAGAGGTGAGTTTAAAAACATTTTTTTCTACTAAATCTCCTGATTTTTTATATTAAATGTAGGCAATACTGCATTGCTAACTATGTCGCTGCTGATCAAAGCACAGAAAGGAGAAAGAAAAACCATGACAAAACAACAATCTGTGAATGATGTTTATTTTGTCATCTCATTTGGGTGGAGCTTTGTTTGTGGGAAGTACTTAAATACCTGCAACTGCCACTCTCACAAAGCAGCTAAAATCCAGAGTAATTAACAGTTTCTGTTAGTGTACTTGCTCCACACATTGTCACATTGGTAAGGTCTCTGACGTCCAGAGCATCCTTGTTGGATCATTGCTTTTTTTACAGTTCTTGCTGACATGTTATCTAAACATTTCAAAAGCTACTTCCGGCCTTCCATTCACACAAGAACCACCAACTATTCCTTTCCCAACACTTTAACTAAGAACAGTAGTCATCTTCAATATATTTTCAACATGGGCAGGTAACTTGTACTTTAAACAAGTAGCTCAGAAGTCACATTTATAAACAAAAACCTGTAATATGACTGGCCACGCATGGCTAAAGATGTAGACAGAAGAATTTTCATGGTACTACAGAATAGTACCTTTCCCTCCCACTAACTAATGCACTAGTTCATTCAGCTTGTTGTACATCTGTTTGTTATATTTCTCAGGGAACACAAACTCAGGTGTTGACCTTGCACTCTTGTGAGGAATACTACGATCACTATCCCATTTGTCCACCATATCCTTTCAACAAGACCCTGCATCACAGCCTTTGATTTCATTTTAATGTGGCTTCTGCCCCAATTTCTTGTATTTAACAGGGTCTTGTCCTTTCTCCAATTCCATTCCGCTAATTGATTTCCGTGTGGGTCTAATGTTCCCTAACAAATCTTCTATTGTCAGTCTCCTGTCATCACCACTGCCCATGAAACATCCTCCATGCTGTGCTTCCACCACAGAAACAGAGGCACTTATAATATTTTGCAATATCCCTTGTGTACTCTAATACATTCCTCCATGTCCAAAGCAATCTTTGACAAAGAAACAACATTACCCTTACCTGACCCATACCTAATAATAAAATTAAAATAATCAAATTGAGGTATCTGTATCCAGTGGCATGTTGTGTGTCTTTGTGAAGTGTTTTTGAATCAAAAACAATCATCTAAAATGACTATAAACCTTTTTCTACTATTTGCAACATCCCAAGGTTTTGTGGCCCTGTTATCATAATTCTGTGGTGTTTATCATTATGGATATCAAGCGTGAACCACATGCTTCTGCATTGGAGCATTGTACTGACATCTCCCTATACTTCAGGAGTCTGGCCATGATATTTCCATAACAGGAAAAAAACCAGCATTTGCCACTCATAGCATGTCCAATTCTCAGTTTATGTTTTAATTGGGTGGTCTTTTCTTCTATTTTGATTCTATTTTCTACTGCATACAGTATATTCCATTTACTACATTTAAAGGAACTTATTTTATTTGTGCATCGGTCCAGCGAGACAAAATTTACAGCCACTTCTGAAGTTAAAGGAGATTGTTTCCCTTGTAGATCTGCAACACTGTCCTTTAATCATTGACTCAGTTGCCTTTTTATTCAACAATCAGATGTGTAGCTGTGCTGTATAGTCACTAATGTAGGCATAGTGAGCTAGTTATATGGATACAGCCTGCTGCTAATTTGAATGCCAATTAATTTTACCCATAAGGGATGTTTGTTCCATTTACTGCTGTCAGATTAGCAAAATACTGGGGCTCTAACATCTCCCTGTGGTGTCACAGTTTACATTTGGTAAATTACACTTTTTCTAGCTTTTATTCTGTATATTCACCTGAGCCCCAGATGTGTGTTAATCCTCTTAAGTTGAAACTAGTTAAGGCACTTTTTACTCACTGTATTTTGCCACCTTCATTTCTTCTGAGGTCACATATGATTTCATCCACTTTACCATTTAAAAGTTATATGCTTGGTGCTTCACCCATCATAACAATCTCCAAACAAAAACAATGAGGAGTCCGGTGGCACTTTCAAGACTAACAGATTTATTTGGGCATAAGCTTTCATGGGTTAAAAACGTCACTTCTTCAGATGCATACCCCTCTGATACTAGTCTATAAACAGTTTTGCGGTCCCTCCACATTGTTTTGTTAGCTGTTGACATTTCCAGTCCAATTACTCTTTTCAAAACAGTTTACAAAATTGGGAGATTATCATGCCTCTTCACTTATTCTGTCCTATAACATGACACTGATTTCCATTTCCCATCTGCCCCATATTGGCTTCACATTTCCCTTCTGCCAGTTCACGTGGTGATGTTCACTAGTTCAGGTGCAGAAGCCAGGGCCATGGGTTCTGCTGCTGACTCTGCACAGGCTGCATATCTAGGCTGAAATCTCTCCATTTTAGGCTCCAGCAGGGGGAAAAGTAAGCCGGTACAGGCTGGTACAGCGTGCCAGTAAAAAGTGGCCGCCGATACCGCCCCGTACTCAGCCGATGTTAAATTGCTGCCCCTTTTAGCTCTAATATCACTGTCTCTTTTGTGCTCCCCTTTGATGGCCCTGCCAGGTCCCTACCAGCAGGGCTGTCGACGGGTAAGCGCAAAAGGGGCAGCGATATTAAAGCACTGCCGTGGCAAAGGACCCTGCTTAAAGCACTGCCGTGGCAGCGCTTGAATGTTGTTGCCTCTTTTTCCCCCCACCCCGACCGTCAATGGGGGTTGAGCAAAAGGAGCAGCTGCCCCGGGGCCGGCAATTTAAAAGGCAGCAGCAGCCAGAGCCCCAGACCCTTTAAATTGCCGCTGGAGCCCCGGACGGTGCAGGCCAGGCAGCGTGGAGGTGCTGGCTGGGGGACGCTGACCATGTCTCAGGCCCCGCTGCTGTCTGAGGCCCTGCCCCTTCCGGGGGCCGGAGTCAGCCCCCGCATCAGTAAGTGTTGAATGTTACTTTCACCCCTGGGCTCCAGGTGTAGTCACTGCGGTCCAGACTAGCAGGTTAGTTATTGACTGCTTAATTGTGGCTACTTTTGAGATTAAATTCTTGTAACAATGCTATTACAGCCTTGACTATCTTCACTGAATGTCACAACAATGTTCTCTGGACATTGGCTCCTGAGGGAATTCCTCATTCTCTGGAAAATCTATATGTTGTAGTGTATTCGCCCTGGTAGGAACACAGCTTTAAACAAGAGCACTGATTCTGAACATGTAATGGGCAATGACCCCATCACCACAAGCAACAAGGACAGAATCCAGGGTCACCTTCACCTCAAGCAATGGAGGTCTGTGCTTCCGAGAAGTAAATGCCTGTACTTCAGCACTGGAGGTCTGGATTGTATCTTTACTGTAGCTAACCAGTCCTATATTATCATTTTGTCTCATGTGGTCAGATGTTGTATCACTCCAGATAGAAGTTAAAACTGATATTCAGTAGGGGTCAACCAGTCATTCTTTCCTTGGAAGTAGGAATGCTGGTTCCTTTTGAGACATGATAATTTCAGATCAGCTCATCTCTCAGTTCAGCTTCATAGTTATAATCCTGGAACTAGCCCCTTCTGAACTTCCCCAGTATGCCTTTCAGATGCTGGTCCTTCTAATTTGGCAGGAATATGCACCTGCAAACTTAAAGTGGCTATTTTGCAACAGACAACTTGCTGCATCTCCCTCTATTCCAATTAATAAGAGTTCTCAGTGTGTGTTAAATATTCCTTTCCTTAGCCTAAGAATTTGATACATTTTCACAATTGTGAATTGGTACAAAGTATTTGTGTTCAATTGTAACTGGTATCCAATATGGCATCTGCCCTCACAAGATACAGAATAATAGTACATGCCTGGTCACCTGCTGTAAATGTTGTTTGAGATACAATCCAAAACCTCCAGTGCCATGCTACAGAACTTCACCCAAAGCCAGGTAACTGAATCTGGTGGTACGATGGCTCTGATTCTTGAGTTGCAAGCGACTGCATAAGGTGCAAAGCAATAGAGAGGCTCACAAAAAAAAAATCTGCCTCATTACCCTGGGCCATTCCTTAAATATCTGAGCAGAACCAAATGTGTTCCTTGTTTTAGATATTAGAGAAATATTAACATGTCACAGTGAAAGCCATCAACCTCACAGTGGTCTATTACGTTATCCATATTGTGGTAGACATTCTCAATAAGATTACTTCAAAGACTTTTTGCCCTAAAATTGCCCCAGAAGTGCTTCCAAAATGTTACAGCTCTTCTATTTATTTTGTTTCCTCTAAATCAAGAGGCAGTGTTATATTTAATTGTTCACATTCTGAAAGATTAAACCACAGTTTGAAGAGCCACAGCAGAGACTTCTCCTTTTGTGATGATCTGATAGGGACAAAACACTTAGTTCAAAATCTTTCCCTCATCTGCCACACTCATAGAGCTAGTGAAATCAGAGTAACTGATTTGTTCTTGGTATTTGCTACAGTCATATAACCACTGAATCAGCCCCTCTTGCATAATACCACATCTCTAAGTTTAAAATTCATCTGAAATATTCTTCCAGTCATCAATATCTCAGAAATGGGTTTCTAAATGTGTCCCCTTGTATCTGTCTTGATTAAAATATATTTTCCACCAAATATATTTACCCTATCCATGGTCAAAATCAAGAAAGTTTTCCCAGTAATTGGAAAGAGAATATATTTCTGCAGCAATTTCATGATTAGTCAAACTGTACATATAAGGACACATACACTGGTGTCCAGAAACCCAACAAATATATAATTAGCTGAATTGGGACTCTTTGTGTAAAGGACAATGACACCACTTTTAGATAGAAATACTGGGTAAACCATATCCACTCCGGCATGGTGATTTCAATGTCAGCCCCTATATGACTGTTACATTTACTTTTACAGCACAGTAATATTTCAGGAGTCAACAGATGACTGGATTTTGTTGCAACTTGTTTTTTGACTAGATTAAAATGCCTGAATTGAATACTGGATAAAGTATTAATATTTAGCAATTTTATATTTTCTCTACCCACCTACAAATGAGAAATTGGCTTTGACAATCACTCAGTTGACTTTCTTCACCCACTGTTTGTTAAATGACAGAGCCAGGATTACAGATCACATCACATGTAGATAGGGTGACCAGATAGCAAGTGTGAAAAATCGGGACGGGGGTGAAGGAGTAACTGTCATCTGTATAAAAAAAAACCCTAAATATCAGGACTGTCCCTATAAAATCAGGACATCTGGTCACACAATATGTAGAAAGGAGTTGAGTTCAATTTGTGTGGAGCCAAACTGCAATTTATAGTCACTCCAGATCCAGCCTTAGGGCCCTCTCTTTCAAGCATATACTGCCATTTTGATTATTTGGTTTAATTTAACAAATGAAGCCATCAGCACTGGCTAGAGTCAGACCTAGTGTGGGCAAGAGAGTAGCTTTACCAAATCATCTCAGTCCTGACAATGACTACTCATTTTTGCAATCCTAGGCTGGAGACTAACAGTCATTCCAACCTAGCTGGATTATGCGATGACTGAGTTAAATATCCCCCGGGAATACTGAGACACTTTTTTGTTGGTCCCCAGGACTGTGAGTCACCATGTTACCCACCTGCCTCAGCAAAACAGAGAGTTGCTGGTGCTAAACAGAGTGTCAGGTCCCTGATCTCCATAATCTACCCAGGACTCGACCGGCTCCTATTTTGCCTTGCAGGTTAACACTTGGTGTGCCCCAGACCTCTAGCTTCTCTGAAACATCGCCCTGTAGTGTCCAGCTCCCATCACTGGACACATTGTAATTACCAGGTTCACTATTCCCAAAGGAATACTGTATGCACGGCTTGACTCAGGTCCTTCATAACACCACAGCATGGAGATATAGCTGGAATTTAAACAAATTATTAACACAGATTAGTATTTAAGAGATACTGAGAAAGGATAATGGAAAAAGAAATGGTTACACATATAAAACAAAACAAAATGCAACCCTAGGTCTACACTTATTAATGGTTACCTTTCCTATGTAATAAAGTAGATTTTCCCCCAAGGATTCAGTCTTTGACACAACAGCTGGTTTTCAGTCAAAACCAGGAGCCAAGTTTTCATGAATTCCCTTCAGGAAGGTTTCCTCAGTAAATGGATACCAAAAATGGCTCTCTTGTCCCTTAATTATTGTCCAGTAAAGATTTGAAATGCCCTCCATTGTTTGTTCTCCAGTGTGCTGACTCCCAGATTGGGACTTCACCTCCTCCTGTTGACTTGGAATGCAAAATGTAGCTCCTGTTGTGTTTGGTTTACAATGTTTAATTTACATCAGAGACAGGGACCTGTGAATAAACATAGGATTACTGCTAGAAATCCTATCTCAGCTAGTGACTTATATCCTGAGAGTCTGTGTCAAGGTATATTTTCAGTATACACACAATTTTTTAAAAAAAATATCACCAGTACATACCTTTCACAACGATATTAATGATCAGAATGAACCACCTTTCTTTTGATACCTTATGAGACACTATTTATGGATAATGCCATGAAAGCAATGTATTAGGTGAAATGAGTTTGTCAGGCCTGGTAGGAGTTACTGCCATAGAGTGATGATCCTTTGCCAGCTGGCATCAAAGGGCCTCTGCATCACAAAAAAACCCCAAGTATTCTTTAAATTATTGCACGAAAAGAATTTAATATTGCATCCATACATCTGCATATAACGGTTATGATAGTGGCACAGTCATCTAGTCAAACCCCTCACTGTCAACACAAAATGTTTCCCATATTATGTTTTCTCTTTCATGCACATAGATGTGGGTGGCACATTCTTTCCTTGTTCTCCATAGAGCGGGTGTGCCAGAAGGGCTTGTATGGACTTGCAGGAGTCTCTGAAAAATTCTACTTGTAGTGCCAGGTTCAAGTAGGGGCTGAGTGAAACTGATACAAAGATAATTTCACCTCCCCCCTCCTGGTGCATTGAGCAGAGGAGATGGGTCATGGTTCTGTGTGCAAAGCATGGTTTAAAAAGCTGAACAGGAGAGGTTAAATAAAAAGTGAAGATGCAGAAGGTAGAGAGACAGTAGGTGTGTGTCTGGATGTAGCAGAGCCACTTTCCCTGTGCTGCAGGAAGCACTTCCCAGTTGTGTTGATGCTAAGTTGCAGAAAAACTATTAGGAGGTTCCTCCAAATCCCCCAGCCTACCTCACTACTCCTTCAGCCTCTGGTCCTGTGTGGGAATCAGGCAGCAAACATGGAAGTCATGCCTTAGCATGGAGCCAAGGAAGCACGAGGAGTAGCATACCAAGAAGTGGCACTGATCCCTGCCCATATCATACTAAACCACCAGGAGCCCTGGAGGAGTAAAGGAGGACTCTCCCTTTCCAAGCAGCATGGGAAATGAATGGGAAATGAAGGACAAAGAAAGACAGAAAACATTCAAAGATAGAAAACACCCATTCGAAGATTGAGACTAGAGGAACAGCAATGTTAGAGTTAAGTGGCTTCCCTCGGTGGAAAAGTCTGTATACCAGAGAATAAGGATTTAAAGGGAGGTGAATCAGGAGGAGCTAAGGAACAAGGTTGTTCCTGGGGAACTCATCAGGAGATGCTCACAAATGCATGGTCACTGGAGGAAGTGGCAGGTGCTTAGGGGGTGGGGACACGGTGGGAGGAGGAGGTGTACTAGAGATCCAAAATAATATGGGGCAGGGATGTAAACTGGCACTGGAATGGAAGTAGGAGAGAAAATGGAAGATTCTGGGAACTAGGCAGTAAGCAGGAGGAAAGATGGGGAGGCATAGATTGGTGGCTAGACTTTCCCACAGCCTGAAGTGACAAATATTTTTAGGAGCCTATTGTTAAAGTATTGGCAAAACATCACTGCTCTGCAGCAAAATGTTAAGTCTACAGCATCGAAAGCCGCAATGCACAAACAGAATTAGGGTTGGAGTGATTAAATATCCATAATAAAATAAAGGAAACTGATCAATGTAATTACATTAAAATGCCTTCCATCCTAAAACATGTCTACGTTTCTCCAAGGTCCAGACTACAGGCAAAACAGTCTTTTTGTTCTAACTAATTCCTCTCAGGACCTGTTAAGACTCTAGAAAATTGACCAGAGTTTCAATTCTCTGAATCAATAGCTATCCACTCTCCTGAAACTACATGGCAAAGATATTTAATTTGTCAACAGCAAAAGTTCAAGCCAATTCAAGCATAGCATTATAGTGTCTGCCTTGACTTGCAGTTTGTTGAAAATGTATTATTCTGTGTCTGCAGAGAGAAGGCATTAGCCAGATATACCAGAAATAGAAGTTTTACAGATTCCACAATCCCTGCCAATAAACTATACCATCAGGTTTTCAAAAACAACCCTTATATTGCACCTGGAACTTTGCATGCCTAGTAACTTCAAGGTGCAAAAGACCAAAATCATGCACAAAATCCATTAGCACCACTAAACTTGCAAATCCAAATGCCATTTGTGCTTACCAAAAAAAACCTGTGCAAAACTATATGTGCATACAGAGACAAAGATGGGCACCTTTGAAAATTTTGCTGTTGAAAAATGCATAAGCCCTTTTCAGAGAATGACTTTAAAATTAATTCATTATTTGCAGCTGGGTCCCAAAATGACAGGGTCCCATAAAAATTAAGCTGAGTACATAAAGTTTTTGCTTCTCTTTTCTTGACTTCCTTTTCTAACTTGAGAGAGCATAGAATGGACAGAGTGTACAATCTCTTACCTCCACATCTCTTTTCTTCTCTTGATTCCTCATCCCTTTTTGGTTGAAACTCATCTATCTGCACCCTACACTCAGAGTTGTGTTTGCATTGAGAAAAAAATCCGCATCAAAGACGATCGCTTTGAAGAATACTCCCCAGGGACGGTTTATACAATTCAGTAGATGGGGCTGATAGTCAACCTATATTAGCTAGGGAGAAACTAGAGACACCTAAACTTCTGAGTTTATGCTAATCTGTGCCATTTCTCTTTGTGGTTATATTTTTTTAAACTGTCCCATGTTACCTCATTTGCGCACTGTAGTCACATTTTGAAACTAATCATAAGGTATTGAATGTATGTAGCCTCAAAGACGGAATACCACATTTCCATACTGTGTTCCACTCACCGTCACACAAGGCAGCAAGACAGCCTTCCTTAACATATACTCAAGATAAAACATGGCCTCCTGCAAAAACAATCATTTTTCAGTCAGTCCCTTACCTGCAAATGCATGAGTTTTTCTCTTTAAAAATATGTTCTAATGCTTTGCAGTCAAGTTTTAAACTTCTTAAGTGATAGGGCTTCAATCATTTCCCTACGAAGACCACTGAGTATATCTGATGATTAAACTGAAACTAATATTTTCCAGCTTGGAAGAAAGTAAAATCCCATAAAGATGCCATACCCTACAAGGAGCATTTTCACGTGCAATTTTATCATTTCCATTAGTTAGAAAGAAATGGTGTGAAATCACAAGCCAATACATCAGATATGCCTCTCTTCCATTCTCTAGTTAAGGCAGGCTATTGTTTCATCTTACAATGGAGGTATCCTACCGTTGGTTCACTCAATTTACAACTCATTCAACTAGTATGGTCTCAAAAGTGTGACCTGCACTTAAAGGTTACTGGAACTGAATCTGCTAAAGAGAAAATATGTGGTTGAGGCTGAGTGGGGAAGATAGGTCAGTGGGCAAAAATCTAGGATGAACAGTGAACAAGTTCAGTGAACAAGCAGAGAAAAAAATAAACTCAGTATGAGACACACAAAGAGAGGTTCACTTTTACTTTAATTCCATGAAGTTTGTCTATCTGTGGAATCTGAAATATTTTTTCCAAGTTGAAATTCTCATTCACCAGCCTTCTCATATTTGAAGCTTTCATTGTCCAACCTTAAGCACATTTAAGAGTCATCTGTAACAGTAACATGTTGCCCGGACACTGAGGAAAATGTAGAAACCGGTTCCTGCTTTCTTCTTCCCACCAAGTTTGTGGTGGTTTGAGCCCCATGCTGCACAGGGGAAACAGACTCCGTCCTCTAGAAGTGCAATGACAACAACCAGGCACAGAAGGTTAATGGGAAAAAGAATTCTTAGATCTGCCTTCCCCCTCCTGCACTCACACACAGTCTTGCCTTTGGTGATATCTGTTGCCCCCTCCACCCTCTGCATGCTCTTGTTAATGTCTATGGACGTTACAAACCTAGAGGGATTCAACAAAGTTCCTTAGAATCTAAAGGTTCAGTGCACTCTTCCCAATTCACAGAACCTGAACAGGTTCTAAAGATCACCCTCATTCTCCTAGCTAAAATGCGTTCAGTGTTTGGCATTCTGCACCATGGGAGTGTGAGAGTCTATAGCCTTTCTGTGATTTTCTTCGAAGATATTCAAAAGTTTTTAATGAGAACCCTAGGGCTAGGGCCTTCTTGAAACTATTAACAACAATGCTTGCTCTGTATAGCTCAGGGGAAAATTCAGGCAACAATTGCTAAACAAATCTTCAGTTTAGATTAGTAACAAAAGACTTATTTATCTGGTTTTCCAGCAGAGACCTGCAGGGAATTTGGGCTCTGTTTCAGAGCCTCTTCTCCCATGCACAGATGTACAACAGTCACTCAGTCATTTTAGCTAAAGTTGTCAAATGTTTCATGGTATTTTAACGGATTGTGGTACCAGAATAATTATGCTTTAAGGAGCCAGCACCTCTCACAATTTGACATAGCTCAGTTTGGCCACCTCGCTATTTGAGATCAAATCATTAAAAGTCTTTGACTGTGTGGAATTAGGCTTCCCCCCCCCCCCCTGTAATTGTATAATTGATCTTTAAGTTTGTTAAGCATATTGCTAAAACTGGATAAATGGATTTTGAACTTTAGACTAGAACCAGCCAAAGAGTTTCCAATGGAATATTTTTCCTGTCGAGGACTCGAACCCCAGACGGCACGGTTCGTTGTCTGACCACAGAGAGACAGGCAACACCAGCAAGGTCCAAACACAAGCTCTTTATTGAAGAGTGCACACAACAATAGAGAGCAGCCTGTCTCCAAGGAGAACCAGCTGCCTCCTAGGCAAAACTAACAGGTTTTTATAGGCAGGTCCGTCGCGTCACAGATTATTCATGAAGTAGCCCAAACCCCACCGCCCCTTTGTTAGTTAAAAGTTCTCCATTATGCATGCATACCTATCCCCTATTGTATATAACTTTTAGCAAGTCATTATGCCTCCCCAACTTTCTTATCAATCCAGTTGTCAAACAGGAGACAAGAACATACATGAAACAGAAACAGGGAATGGAGACAGTCTGTCTCCTCTAAACAACCTGTTCTCAGAACATCTGGTACGAAAATGCAAGAATACCGGCCTCCCCTTTTTTCTTACTCCCTGCAACTTAAACAAGTACTCTTTTATTCTATTTATGTCGTTCAGGGACTTTCCCAGCAACCTTTATTGGCCTGACTTTGGTTCGGTTGGCATAACTGCTTCATATTTAATTTTTCTCACCTAACAGTCCCCCCTTTGTCCCTAGAGTGCCATAGGAGAATTCTTGGGACATACTGGTCTCTGTGTGGAGTGACTTAGAAATATTCACTGGTTGGTAGGGCAGAGCTTGGTACCCATCTAACAGTCACATCTTAATCTAACATACAAAACTATTAGGCCACATATAATTACAACAGAACTGTGAGGCAAGTTATATAGCCAGCCACCTATTTCTGGAACCCAATTGAACAGATTGCTCCACCACGAGTCAACCCACTCTCCTCCATGGTCTTTTGCAACTTGTATAAGGTGGTTTGCTCTTTCCCAGGTGGCGTTATAAACATCCGGAACATATACACAGCATTCTTGCCCAATTAACGCACATGTTCCTCCCTGAGAGGCCAGCAAAATATCTAATGCCAAGCGGTTTTGGAGAACCATCTGCCTTAGGTTTTTTTTTTTTTTTTTCGGTTGCCAAATCTACCAAGGCCTCGGCAGTAGTATTTGCCATTATCTCCAACACTCCCTGAAGTCTCATGACTCCTTTTCCAATACGCCAGTTGGCACCTCCACAGGAGAAGACGAATCCCGCACAAGCATCTGTCCAATCATTTAGGGCATGCCAAGTAAGGGGGCGAGAGTCTTTAACATCTTCCTCAGCACCTCTTACATTTCTGATTTTCCCTTTAGGAAGTCATACATGATAAACTACAGGTGTTTCTAACCAAGCCAAATAGCAGGAGCCACTCCATGAAGGAGGGAGGGCTAGGTATGCCTTGTCACCACACACCCAGTATACTCCAAAAAGGGTAGGAATAATTCTGGACCAGGTATTATTGATAATTTTGTACCATCCAGTCCAAGATGGGAGGAGGGAGAATTTAGCTGTAGAGGCGTTAGTGGAACATAAGCACATAGTATGAGTTGGCAAGTTATACTCAAGTGTGCAATTTATAATGTAATGCTCAACCAATTTGTGACCTTCATACAAAAAGTGTTCTTCCCCATGCAAACTGCACTTGTTACCTGTGAAACTATGCCATGCGGACGTAAAAGAGGCTGCCCATTCAGGAGAGAGATATTAGGACCTCTCTTACTCCCAAAGTGAGTGCCATTAATTAGGCTTTGCACTCACTATTACCTAAGGCTATTTTCCCTTCTTTTAAAGAGGCACCATTGACCAACTCGTTTCCAAACTATTAGATACCTGCTTTCAGAGATGCCAGTATCAGCCCAGGTAATATTTAAATTGTCTGAAGAATCCTTCCAGGATGGGGTCCAGGTCATATTCATTGCACTGGAATAGGAACCATGGGAAGACCCTTTTGGCTATCAGCTGGCATTAATGAGCACACCCAGCATGAAGTATTTTGTAGGGCTGGCATGCGAGCTTTCATTTCATGGGCAAGGCATATCAATATGTTAGGACTGTGTGATTCTATAGTCTCTATGCCTCATACCACCAAAAAAGAAAGATAAAAAATAACAAACAGATTACAAACACAAGGACCCAAGCTAAAAACCGGGGCCATCCATTTTTTCATCTGCAGTCGGAGCTTCAGGTCGCCCAAAGGGGTGGCAGTCCATTTGTCTTGAGCACAAATGTCGTCTGCTTCTGATTCACCCGGTTCACGGTGGGGTGAACGTGCGTAGCTCCCAATGCCGTCTGCTTCTGGGGAATCTTTTTCCAGGTCAAGTTCCCTAGTGGTGCAATGCAGGTTAGCTCTGTCAGTGGACAAGGGAGAAGTTACTAGCACTTCACCTTGTCCTTTCCCCTGCTGTCCAAAAGGAGGAAAGACAAAAACCCAGAAGGAGGGACAGGCTGATCAGTAGTCGAAGTGAAGTCATCTTGAGGTGGAGGGGTCTTTTTGCATTAAGAAGCATGGGTCCAGGCAGTCAGTCCTTGGCACTTCACAGCGGTGTTGGTAGTTAGCAGGACTTAATAAGGGCCTTTCCAGCATGGGGCCAGAGTAGTCTTTCGTTGATGGACCTTTATGTAGACCCAGTCACCTGGTTTTAACAAATAGCAGGTTTGCTCAGGATCCTTGGAGCAGGACTTCTTTCACCTGTAAATACAGAGACCAAACGCATTTCATTAATGTCTGGCAGTGTTTTGCAGATCTCACAGCTGCTTGGGCACATTCAAGCCCCCCTCTTCCTTGGCTGTCAGCCAAATTCTAGCTGTAAGTAGTGTCCTTGGGCAGGCCAGTGTCTTATCTTTGAACCGAGCCTGCCAGCTACAGCGTTGAATTAGCTCGTCCTTCATTCTTTTTCTTCTCCCCTTCTTGGCTTCTATTAACCTGCAAAGGAAACTTTCACTTTCCACTCACACACCTTTGTTCAAAAATGAACACATATACATTACCCATTTTACAGCACGTTAGTCTTATTGTTCAACGTATGCCACATACACCCTTCTAGTAAAATGACTTTATTACTGAGCTTTGGAGCAACAAGCTAGGACAAGCACACCCACTTTTGAGGAGTCCACTTGGTACAACCTTTGGGGTCCAATAGCTTTCCTCCCTCCCCAGCCCTCTGGCTAGAAATTTGAGGTAGCCAGAAGGATCCCATGTATAATATGGGGAGTGGAGTAACCTTTCACGTCCTTGCTTCCAAAGACTGTTGGTGTGCGAATTTTAACAACATTCTTTTTCAATTAAAAGATCTGGACAATGAAATTTTTTTCCTTACTTAAGCAAATGTATTAAACTTTAGTATATCACCTCCTCCTGATATTATCCAAACACTTTGTATTCCAAGTTGAATAAAACAAGTACCTGCATTTTAATTTAACCCTTCCATTTAGTTTTAAACTAAACGGTCCTATGAAAAATTAAACACAGCAATTCTGGCCACAAGACAAACACCACAAGACAGAACATAGAACACAGAACATAATTCCTATTATGCCAGTAAATTCATGATATGTTGAATTGCTTTTCAGCTGGCATCAGTTTTCTCTGATTTTCTGAAAGACAAAAAGAACATAGATCTACCCCCTTCTGGGCAGTCAGTCGTTGCTTAAAATATTTCCTTTTTATACAAATACCCTTATTAATTGCAGGCAAAACAGAGGGATTACCCATATTTTCTTGTATTTGTTTCATAGGCAGCCCAGGTTTCAGTGGCTTCTACCTTATCAGTTAGGTAATTTACATTAAAACAAATGCTTCCCGGCTTCCTTCTGGATCCAGATTAAAGATGCTTACTTTAAAAAGGGCACAATAAACTTTACCAGACTTTTGATTGCCTTTTACTTTTAACTCCTGCTGTCAAACACACAGCGACCTGAAAAGGAAGACACCACCTATTGCAGCCCCTTGGAGCCTAATAAGATATTAATTACCACTGTATAATTGCATTCCTTTGGGAAAAGGGCCCATTTTCCTCAAAAATGGCTGCAAAGAAACTAAGAATTCTTAGGTGAAATGCTGCAGCTTTTTCTTTGACTTTCTGACGTTCATCCTCAGTTACGAGGGTGTCCATCAGCTGATTTACATCTGCCCATGTGGGTAAATGGATAGAGAAAACAGTTCGGAATATTCTCTCTACCGCCTCGGGGTTATCCCGAAGGCGCGGCATAGAACGCTGCCAATTTAATAAGTCTGCAGTTGTAAATGGAGTGTGAGTAAGCACCATTTGAGGCTGCCCACCAACTTGTGGAACAGGGTAAGCTCGCAAAGGAGATCGGATGTCTTTTGAAGTTGCAGGGGACCTAAAATAAAAGGGTTCCCTGGAAGTTCCAGGGATATCTCTTGACGAGTCAGAAGGGCCCGCTCCTTGGACATATTCTTTTCCCTTGTCTTCTCCACCTCCTGCTTTGCTTTTTGGCTCTGTCTCTGTGGTACCCCCATTGGAATATACTCATCTTCTGTCTGAGTTTCTGGGGCATAGGGTGGAGGAGATTTAGATTCTTCCATACAACAGCTTCAAAGGCCATACGTCCTTCTTTTGGCTTATAATTAAACCATACAAACAGATAATCCATTTGTTCTGGTCTAAGATCGACCAAAATATCTCTTAAGGAATCCATCCTGTCTGCAGAAAAGGTTCCGCAGGCTGGCCAATCTTTAGTCGGGGACAAATGAGTCGTGAAGGCTGGCCATTGAACCTGACATAAATTTTTCATTTTGGATTTAGTTAAACCAGTGGTTCCAGAGATTCCCTTCCAATCTCTGAGTATCAGAGAAAATGGGGCGTCCCCCAGGCATTTACTACCAAATTGTCCCATCCTAGGTGGAAAGGGGACTCAAACCCACAATCCCCAACTCTTATTATCAAGCGATCGCTTACCTCTCCAGGGTCTCGAACCCCAAAGACCTGGATCTGGAGCCTACTCAATGGGTAGGTGGACATTGCTGGATTTCTATGGGCTTCAGCTGGTTCACAGAACACGCCTTATAGCCGATGCAGGGATGAGATCACTGGCAAGGCTCCTTGAAGCCGAAGGATGCGCGCTGCATTGCTTTAGAGTCTGATCCCACACCGGAGAGTCAGACGAGTCCCTTCGTGGTCACCAAATTTGTCGAGGACTCGAAGCCCAGATGGCACAGTTCATTGTCTGACAGCAGAGAGACAGGCAACACCAGCAAGGTCCAAACACAAGCTCTTTATTGAAGAGTGCACACAACAATAGAGAGCAGCCTGTCTGCAAGGAGAACCAGCTGCCTCCTAGGCAAAACTAACAGGTTTTTATAGACAGGTCCATCGCGTCACAGATTATTCATGAAGTAGCCCAACCCCCCCCCCCCCCCGCCCCTTTGTTAGTTAAAAGTTCTCTATTATGCATGCATACCTATCCCCTATTGTATATAACTTTTAGCAAGTCGTTATGCCTCCCCAACTTTCTTATCAATCCAGTTGTCAAACAGGAGATGAGGAGTTAAGAACATACATGAAACAGAAGCAGGGAGTGGATACAGTGTGTCTCCTTCTCTAAACAACCTGTTCTCAGAACATCTGGTATGAAAATGCAGGCCTCCCCTTTTTTAACTCCCTGCAACTTAAACAAGTATTCTTTTATTCTATTTATGTCATTCAGTGACTTTCCCAGCAACCTTTATTGGCCTGACTTTGGTTCTCAAAGGGGATCTCAAAGCCTTTAATAGAGAAAGTTAAATATAATCTGCATTTCATTGATGGGGCAACTGAAGACATGTTGTAATGATATGCTAAGTTCACACAGCAACTCTCTGGCAGCATTAGAAATAGACCTATATTTCTCCAAATCTCATTCCCTTGTAACCAATCAGACCCAGGCTGCCTCCCCAGTAAGAAGTCAAATCTACATGAATTGAAGCTTATCTTTAACAAGAATACACTCCTACATGTCCATCATGGCATGTAGACTGACTATTAGATGTAGTTACTTGTCAGAGCAGCTTAATTAAGTATTAGTGCAGAATTAAAAATCTCATCCCCAACCAGATACATAAGCACAGAGCCAAGAGTTTTGATCAGTATGTAATGGCAGATGTTACAATACTCTGGTGTCATGCAGAAAACAGTTATTTTTGTTTTATTTTTAAACAAGGGAAGTGCACAGTGTAATTCATTGTTTGTAGCTGGGTATTTGCACTCCACTAAATCTTCATATTTTGTCTCAAAGTGGTAGAAGCTCTGCATGTTTTTAGGGCTTCAGCAAAAAAATTTCAGATGTAGGCGTTTGCTTTTCTGAATATTTTCATTTAAAAGTCAGATTTACTTGGAGTTGGCTAAAATCAGTGTTCTCCTACTTCAAAATTGTATCTACAAGATCACGAAGATTTTATTAATAAAATATATCTGCAATAGCACAAAATTCATAATTTCAGCTCTCCCCATTTAAGCTTTTGACTGACAAATAGTTCTATTACCTCATTTCTTTCTTGCTTCATTTGACTAAACAAATGCCCTGGAGTAGGAGCATTTAATTGTGCAGAAAATATTAATCCATCTTTTAAAAGAGCTTTTCAGTTATCTTCATAATTTCCATTGTCAGTGATACTGTTGAATATATATCGAACAGTTACACCTTCATATTACAGTCAGAGTACATGGAGCTGTCCTTTATATGTCTCTTTCCATGTTCATATCAAGAGCTGAAAACTACATTTCTGTCTTGACATCATGGAATAAGAAACATCCTCCTTTTGTGGGCCTTCCTTTTAATTCTTACCCACCCATTTTTATATCTAAGCAAACCCACACATCCTACCTTATGAAAGATTGAAGATTCCTATAGTGTTGTAAATAAATAATAATAATAATAAAAGACGACATTGTGACAAAGCTCCAACCTTGTCTTAGTGGGTCCCATACTTCCTGGAGGATTACACTAGCCTCAGAGGCTTACTGTGACCCTCTACATAGCCCTTCTCCCTCTAGAGGCAAGGGTCACAGCCTACTGAGCCATTTTCATCCTAAGCCAGCAAGGGAGGTGAGGAGAAGCTACCCTCCCTCGCACAGTCTCATTTGTCTCCCAGTCTCAGTGAGTAGTCGGGGAGGGGAGTGGGGAGCCCAGGCCTGCCCTCTACTCCGGGCTCCAGCCCAGGGACTCTGACAGTAACAGCTTTTGGTAGCTGACTTTCTGGAAACAGGACAAGTACAATCCCTGGGCCACTTCCCACAGCAGTCCCCACTTCATCAATATCTATGTCACCCTTACCTCAGGACCTCCTTCCTTGTGCCTGATAGGGTTTGTACTGCTCCATTTCTCCAGCAGCGTGGCTTCCTCCTATAGCTCCTGACACGTGCGCCCCCATCTGACTAACTAGGAGGCTTTTAACTAGTTTCAGGTGTCCCAATCAACCTAGTGTCTTCCCTGCTTTCTGGAAGGATCTTACTAGGCCCCAGGTGTCTTAATTGACCTGGAGCAACTGCCATTTGCTTACCCTGGTTAAAGGGATTTGTTTAGCCTGGGGCTAATATATCTGTCTCCCACTACTTTCCTATAGCCATCTGGCCTTGCCCCGTCACAACATGTATTTTCAATTGAAGTTACTGGTCTTTCATTATAGTAGGTTAAGGAAGGACCCACACCTACGAGGTGCTGAGAACTCTCACCTCCTTTCTCTGAGGGAGTGCTCAGTGCCATCAACTTCTAAAGATTTTAAAGTGTAAAGGCAAAAGAACATGGCAACTAATTCCAAATATTTTACAAGTTAAACCAATTGAACGAAGCTTCTTCTTCATGCTCCACTATTGTGAGTGACATGAAATTTTAAGGATACATTGAACTAAAGCCACACACACACAAAATATCTATAAAGGCCTTCTATACCAGCTGCATATATTATTGAGGAAATAATTATTTTGGGAATCTGTGTGCCAGATTAAACAATGTCTCCCAAAAAGATCACTGGGATATTTTCATTCATTATATGCATTCCAGCCTCTTCTACATTTTCATATCTGTGTTACCTTCTACCTGAATTTAACTAAAATAGACGTTTCTAACAGCAATGGGTTAGCCTCATCACGTGATTGATTTTTGTCTTATCAAGCTGTTTTGTGTATTGTGTTTGTTGTCTGTGTTTCTGTGAAAGCAATAAAAGTTCGAGGATCTTTTTTTCATGTGATTTAAACCTATTATATTTCTGCCTGTTCTACTTGCAACCTCCAGGTAAGTCTATTTGAAAAACAAGTGGAGGTGCTCAGAAATTTGACATAAAAAAAGTTTGACAGAAAAGATGTCCAACAAGCTCAAAAAAGATACACACCCTCAAAAGCAGCATGCACTTTGCTCTAGGGATAGAAGAAGCCCACACACCCAAAAGGCTAGGATAGTATAAGTGGATGCCCAATATATGGTATTTCACATAGTTAAGTAACACATTAGAAGTTTTACGTATCACCCATCTCCACACCATGAATCTCCCTTCACCTCCTCTCTACATTGGATTTTTCACCCTGTGGTCCTTTTCTTCTGTCCTTTGTGTAATCATTTCCTTCCCAGCAGTCGAGTCTAAAGCAGAATGCAAGCCCAATAATGGGGAAGCAGTAGTCAAACTCTTGAATCAGGCACAAGTTTATCCAATTCCAGCTTCTAACTTCATTTCCAGTATTCACTCTTAGACTTTATCTGTACGTCTTTTGGCATCAGTGATATCCAATATGCCAGAATTGCTCATTGCTAAAACACCCAGGCTAGAAGTGTGTTTTTTAGTCTTTTATGGAGTGTTTCCAGACTTTCTCTGTCTGCGGAAGCTTACTGTGGTTAATTGTGCCAAATTTTAGTAGCATATGATTCTGTATTTCCCTGGAATATTCTCCTTCCCATCTAGGAAAACGATGTTGAGAACTACACTTCCTATTAGCCCACTTTATTATGTAATGCTGAAGTAAAGTCTGAATAGATTGCAAACAATTTATATAAACTTGAACCCCTGGAGCAGACAGGATTAATTAAGGAACATGGTTCATTTGATAATATCAGGTGCCTACTAAATCTTTTCTGTGTATGTTATCTCTGTATTGCACCCCTTCTCTGTTTATCTCTGGGGATGCCAAGAGTGAGACTTTTGGTGGGGGGGGGGTGAGCTGAGAGAAGCTGGACACTAATTTTCACAGTGAGTTTTGTAGCTTGAGTTTTTCTCATTCTACAACAGAACTCATCCTGTGATTGCTTTTTCTGTAAACACAGTGCTTTACTAGGTCTCCATCATCACTGCTTATTTTCCTTTACATTGAAACAATCACCATTTTTGGCTGTAACTCTACTATGGTCGAGACACATCTACCTTGAAGCAGATATAAGCTACGATGTGCAGTGCCACATTTACGCTCACCCTCTCTAACCTTACCAAAATTCGAATTACAATAGGATTGTTTCTAATGCCTGTCTTGTGGTTTACACAGTTGTTAACCTGTGATGTAGGTTCTCCTCTTTTAAGTGTTCCTGCCTGCTCTCCTCAGAACAATGATTTGGATTTCTCTAGCTTTATGTCCAAAGAATCCAATAATTAATCATTTTATTTACAAAACACCCTGCTACCCGTGCATCGAGGCGATGCAAACAGTTATAATATAATTGGGCAGAGGCAGTCTTTTTTTCTGTGTTTGTACAACTCCTAGCAAAATGGGTATAAGAATCTGCAGTACTCGAACCTGAGACTATCGGGGTTCTAGGTTGCTGACACTTCCACATTGCCACCAGAAGGTCAGGCTGGGTTCCCACTAGGAAGGTAGGCACTGCAGGAAGGAAATCACAGCCAAATGATTGGCACATGCTGGTATATACACCAGAAAGCCACCGCAAGGAGATGCCTCAGCAATGATTCAGACTGCCTGCTTGCTTCTGCGCCAGACTCTGGCTTCACCCCGACTCTGCCTGACCCTGACTTCCTGATCACCTCTACCCCCACACTATAACTTGTTAATCAACCAGTGCACACAGGCCACACGTGGCCAAGCCTGCCACCAGTCCCAACAATGAGGTCCTGGTCCATGGTTAAGTGCTATGGTAATACAAACAACAAATCATCATCATCCTAAGAATTAATTAAATCCTAACACTGAAAAATGGAAGATCCAAACAATACACCAAAGTCTGGTTGTAATTGAGCCTTTTAATCAGGTAAATTTCCTGTACTGACATAATTTGGATTTGACTGTGATTAAATCACATGTGACTGCTCATAGGAATAAAGGGATGCAAGCCACCATGTGACCTTGTGTGGGTGTCATGCTGGGACTTGCCCAGAATATAAGCACATGCCAAGAGTATGGGATACAGGCTCTGTGCTTCCCGTCTAAGTTCATGGGTCGGAAGGGTTCAGGAGAAGCAGGGAGTAAGAACCACCATTGCTCCCCTGTGGGTCAGGTAGCAGAACTAGGTAGGTGTAAATGGGTCCACATTGTGTGCCTGGTATTGGATTGTCAGCATACCACTCACCTCAAGACGACAGTATTTGGAGGAATTTTTACTTGAAAGGTCATCTGTGTCACAGCTCTTTCCTGGAATTTCTCTTGCTGTATCCTGTAGCCAGAGCAGAGCGCTAACCCTCAATCTTGCCCTTTACCAAATTGGATCTTTAATAATAAACTTTCACTGAACATTCTGATCTGATTTAATCAGAACCTGGATTATATAGTCAGTAATTCAAGCCTAGTTTTCTCTGACTTGTCAAATGTTATTTGCCAAGATGAAATACATCTTTATCTAGCATTGATATCTGATTGACATTTATTACCAAAGGTGTTTTGAGGCGTTGACGACAAGCTGACATTACTTTCATTGTTATGTATTTGTTATGATAATCCATAAAGCATACTTGCGTTGCACTCAGAACGAAAGGGAGGGTTGGGAGGAATACACAAGCACAGAAATGCTCTTGGGAGCTGAACAGAACATTAATACAATAGCCCAAACAGTCACTGACAGTAACTTCTACTTCCTGCTTAACTTTCCTGACATGTCTTTCTTTTCTTTGTAGAGCAATTCCAGACTTGGATTTTCCTTGAACTGCTCTTTAGATTGGAATTATCTGACTGTCCAAAAGAGTGGTGCTGAATGACCAATAGCTCCTTCTCCGTACACTTCTTTCTCTCTAGGGTGGTCTTATTATTGCCCTGGATAAGAGCCTGAATGAATAGCTCCTCCTAATGGTCCAGTTTGGAACTACACCTCCCACACTTTCCTTTTAAACAAGACTCTCAATTGCATATTTCAAACAACATACTGTTAGTATACGAATTTCACTAAATTATTTTGAGCATTTTAGTTAAAGGCAGAAGGCCAGATCCTCAAGTGATTGTAAATTGTGTATTCCCATTGACATCTAAAGAACTATACTGATTTACTCCAGTTTAGAATCTGTCCTTACATTCTGTTCCATCGCAGCTTGCTTTTGCCGCTATCTAGTCTCCAATCTGATTGATTAACTTTCCATGGATAATCCTTTTCTCTTCACAGGTAATATGCCTTCTGTTTCCCTTAGGTAATCTGTCCCTGCTAATGGCACAATTATTACTGGTAAGAGAAATTCTTCCTTGGCTTCACTGGGAAAACAGATTGCTTAGCACTGCATTTTTTAGTAGGGAAGCATGAAGCAAATCTGAATAATTTACAGAAGACATAAACCTTCACCCAAATTTCTACTAAACTGTGTTGAAGGATCGGTAAGTGTTCTATTAACTTTTTTCCTACTTAATATTTATACTTAATATCTATACTTATGGGCACTACCTTTAACAGGCCAGAAGTGGAAGCACAATATCATCACACAAATAGCTTTTCTGAAGATGCATCTGACCTGTGTGGAAACCAATCATATGAGAAACCCCGAAACAGACAAGATTCTTTGCAAGATTTTTCTAACATAAGAAGATTGCGATAAAAGAGTGAATAAACTTACCCATACTTTTTGCTCACCCACCTCTAGTGCTGAGCCTCATATGAAGGTTATTGTGTTTCTTTCTTATCTATATTTTCCACAACATACCCCATTCATGTAGCTACTTTCACTGTGAAACCTATACAATATATTGTAAATGTAGTTTGACCCACTACAGGATTCTCCTCATTTCAAATCCCAAAATAATTGGATACAATGTCCATATGCAAGTCTCTCAATGTGCTGTAGCAAGCACACATGTATCAGACGAGAGTTTGGTAACAATGAATAACACCATTAAAATTAAAGGAGCTCTTAGTGTTCATGCATCTCTAAAATTAGTATTATTGATTTTGAATATGGAATCGGTAGCACAGAGTTCTAGGGAGAGAAAATAGACATAATTTGCTAGGCTGCTAGTTCTCAAGAAATGAAGGAAGGATGCCCAATTATGGCAAGATGACTGCAATTCACAAAAGGCAACTACCCAAACTCAATATATGTGGGGCTTATATCTATCACATTAATGTGAATTATTCACACCACATATATTAATATGCATTAAGCACACAATATCAGTATAACATTATATTTCTAGCAGTTACATGACCTGAATTGGCCTATGTCTTATTATAATCCGGTTCATTTATGCTAAGTATCCCATGACACTTTGCAAAGCTGAAGCCACCATTGGCATTAGAAAATAAGAAATTTGTCAATAGCAAAATATATTAATGTTCTGCTCTGGTACGAGCTGGGGAGGTACCTTCATGGACAAGTACCTGGAATCCTAGTCCCAAAACAAGCATAAGAAAGGTACAGAACAAGTTAAGGACAAACTGATGGGTTGGATTTTCATAACATATAAAGATTCTGTAGTCTGTAAAATCATCTTATAAACACGGAAATGTGTAATTTTGGGAGCACACTTGTATAAGGTGAATGAAGGAATGCTGCATGAGATGGCTTCCCAGAAATTGGTATCATTCAGAAACTTTTTTCCTGTACTATACTATTATTGACTTTTAGCAAAAAACCTGACTGGTATTGGTTATTTGGTCTCTTGGGTATATTTCATAACGAACCAAAGTGCAGTCAAGCAATTGACTATATAATTTATCAACAGTAGCAAAAAGGTCATGTGCTTTCCTGAAACTTATCCAAATACATTGAATTTTAAAATTTTTGACCGGAAATCTCACAAGAATGGATTGCAGAGATTACTGGTATTTGCAATGTCCAGTCAAGCTGTAAATATGGCAAATACGACTGATACATTAGCAGTTATGAATGCACAGGTATAGAAACATAACACTCTAAAGAACTTAACATTCCAGACCATTTAGAGGTTCAGGCTGGATTAATTTCTGGAACTGGGCAAAGGAAAGGCCACTATTTTTTTTTTCCAAGCCCATTCCCTCATGTCTATTTTAGCCCCTTTGATAAAATGTTTTGCCACCACTCACATTTAATTTTTCTTTTAGAGAGAGATTCACTTTTTTTAAAAGATATGTATATTGATTAACACTTTGATTTATTTGTTTTCATGATCTAACACATTATAGGAAAAAAGGGCGGGGAGTGGGGAAAATCCTAGCAATCCTGGGGAAAATCCTAGCAATTTTTTCAGTTCTTTCCTATACTATCTGTTTGCAAAGTCTTGTAAATTTCCCTTCTCACATTTGTTAGCAAAAAGAACTTCTATTATGGCTCCTTTAACTTTGCATTATGGATTTTGTCATAACTCTGTTCTTTGGCAGTCTGTCTCTGGGTAACTTGTCTTGCTTCTTGGAAGTCTTTCAAGGGAAAGCTCACATTTATCATGGTCGACAACACTCTAATTTTTCAAGATACTCCCAAGCATAGCATCAATCCAAAATATGCTAAATACAATAGAACAAATCCTGTTTTTTCATGAGTATCACACCTATAGGCAAAAAGTTACCATTTAAGGTCAAGATTGCTTGTCCTCCCTTAGTAAGGGTCACAGCATACTAGGGTCACATTACATTACTCAGAGCTCCCATGACCTATTGAGTGACATTATCTTATAACAAACTGTATTCTCAACCTGGTAATTTGCATCAGCACTACTTCTGTCCAAGCTAACAACCTGGCTTCAAAAGGCTTTTAGTTTTGTACTGAATTTATACATTCAAGTGACATGACCATTAAAGGTGCTCATACTTTTACTGTCAAACTACTCATTATGTTACAATACACTTTTACCTTTATGAGAGGATCGACAGATACACCAGCGAAAGATCAT
Source organism: Caretta caretta (assembly GCF_965140235.1). Lineage (NCBI taxonomy): Eukaryota > Metazoa > Chordata > Testudines > Cheloniidae > Caretta > Caretta caretta. The sequence goes on along the minus strand of NC_134214.1, from coordinate 67,944,865 downwards.
TTGTTGTTGGTTCAGTTCCCTGCATCATGGGAAGTCCAGCCCTCCCTCCCCTCCTCCAAAAAAGGATAATATGATTTTTTTTATCTCGCTACATTAGTAAAGAAGTCTTCCTTGTGCTAGAGTGCCATACTCCATGATAGTAGAAGGATAGGGAAAAGATGGATATAGTAGAACATTTCTTCTATAATTGCCCATGCCATAACATGAGTTTTGATAGCAGCCATGCACAGGGAACAAGAACCAAGAGAAAACTATTAGAAATATTGTATAATGGTTAATGTGGAATGTTTTCACGAAGCCAAGTATCAACAGAGAATGTGGAATTCTTTAGAAAGACTCACCATGGCATGACAAATACATTGAAATGAGACACCAAATAGTGTGTATTACTGTTACTGCTCTCAAGAGTTTTACTAGAACAAGCTGCTCAAAACTCACAAGATAATGTTCTTCCTTGTGCAGATGAACACATCCAGTGGTTTTCTTTGTGCAGATAAACACGTCCAGTGGTCTGGCACAAGCCTTAAAGTGGGATAATAAAAAAATATTAGTGTTAATCAACTGTATAAGCCACCTAAGTATATTCATTTTCAGAATAAGCTTTTTGCATCATCACTTTGTTCTGAACTCGATTGTTCTTATGGAAAAGGAAAGTAAGTTTTGGGCCAAGGTAGTAGATGTACGTGAAATGATGAGAAAGGGGGAAGGAAGGAAGAAAGTAGAACCAAAATAGCATTTCCATTTGACCCAGCAATCCTACTAGGTAGCAAACAGGAGGACTGCAAACTGCATGGTTGGGTAGAAAGGTGGGAGTGAGACAGGATAGATAATGGCTATTTAACCCCCCCCCACAATCTCTCATAAGGGACAGCAGGAACTTCTAAACACTTTTTATACCAGGACACTATAATATGTAGAGAATTTGAGATCATATCTTTCCACATGTCCTAGGAAGTCAAGGAGCCCCTCATTCTCTCTCCTTCCCATGGGAGTAAGAAGCCTTGACCAACACCCCTACCCCAGCAGCTCTCCAAGGTGAAGAAGCTGTTCCTCTCAGCTGTGCAGAGTTGCAATAGTCTCCTTTTCTCACTGTTCTTCCTGAAAAGCCAATTGTTTCTTCCACCACTGCCTGCCTCCCTCTGCAACATTTGGATGATGAGGTCTCTCTAATGCTGTTTGGGTTAGCATACAGTAGGAAAATAAGATGTCAAGATTGTCAGCTAGTTAAAGGTAAACTACAAATGACTATTTCCCCTAGTGTAGAAACAGGTTAACACCTTTTACCTCAATTTATTTGTTCTCTCTACTTAAGAGAAGTAAAAGGAATCTTGGGGCGAGAGATGGTGCTCTGTGACAGAGGTGCTCAGTTTACAAAATGAAAGCGATTCAGATGGATAATGAAAAGCATGGCTTCAAAATGTAGGTCATAGTTCAGGAAATGAAAAACAAAGTTGAGATGGTAATGGGCACATGTAGCACCCCAGGACGTGGACAGCAAAAACAAAAACTCCTTGAACCGCTATTGCAGTCCTTGAAATCAGAGGACTCAGTATATATGGGGGCTTTGACTACCCTAGCATCTTTAGAATGAGAAACACAACTTAATATTAGAGAATCCTATAGGAGAAGCAGCTATGCTGTATGCTTCCTTTCCATATATAGAATAAGCATGGTGGGTTTGTGGCCGTGCTTAGGCATTCAAAAGATGCCACCATGATTAAAGCACAAAGAAACAAGATACAGTCACGTACACACACTTTTAAGATACAAGGCAAAATTTGCCAAATAACTGCAAACCTGCAAACTTAGGATCATACCCTACAACGGGAGTATTGCTAATTTAGTACCCTAGTTTTAGGAAAGGGGGGGTAGTAGCAAATATTCCCAATGGCCACTAGATGGGGAGGGCTGAATTACTATGGAGAATTCTTTCCCATGTGTCTGGCTTGTGGGTATGGCTGACATACTCAGGGTCCAACGGATCACCCTATTTGATATCAGGGAGGAATTTTCCCCTAGGTCAGATTGGCAGAAACCCTTGGGGAAGGGGTTGCCTTCCCCTGCAGCAAGGGGCATGGCTCACTTGCAGGTTTAAAACTGGAGTAAATGGTGGATTCTCTGTAATGAAGTCTGTAAATCATGATTTGAAGACTTTAGTAACACAACCAGAGGTTATGGGTCTATTACAGGAGTGGGTGGTTGAGGTTCTGAGGCCTACAATGTGCAAGAGGTCAGCTTACAGGATGGTCCCTTCTTGCCTTAAAGTCTATGAAATAGAAAGGAAGAGTCTGTAAAAGAGCTCTCTAAACACTAATCAGAAATGCAGATAATAGTATGACAGAAGTGACCAGGACACAAAATGTATACAGCACATCATTTATTCAATGTCGTTTTTAATCATCTGGAAGCTGGAATATTGAATGATTTCAAGAAAGCCATTCAGTGGCTCATTAATAAAGTGTGAAGCTGATACCAAACTGTGAGGGGCTGCAAGCAGCACTAATGCCAATTACAGTAGTGCACAGAAAGGCTAGAAAAATAAGCCATTAACCACCGGACAAGAGGCAGAACTACCTTCAGATGTGTCGATTAATGCATCTGGATTAAAAATATTCCAAAATAGATTCTCAATGGGAGGGCAATACTTAGAAAACAGTACTATAAAAAATGGGGTGATAAGGAAGATGCAAATGCAATGGATCAGTGAGGGAAAAGAGAAAAGCAATTTTGGGGCTACATATGCTGAAGTATCTTTGTCATGCAACAGAAAGGTAATTCAAACTGTGTTAGGCTTTGATTACCACAATGCCAAATGAGAAATTAAGTGAGGAGGTACGTAACTTGAATACATGGTAATCAAGGAGAAATGGGATAGCTGTGTATATATATCAGAAAAGTTTCAAACACCAAACAGGGATTAATGGGATGAGAATAAACAGAAGATACTGCTAGGAGCTGGATGAAAATTGGTTATGGGATTGAGGCTGATAGGTGTGTACTTAACATTAATTTAAGCATAAACCCCACCTAAGATAAAAGATTGTATGAACTCATGCAGGAGCTTTGCTGACTATTGTTTTGGATAGGGGTGCAAGTGTGAATGAGTTAATGAGAAAGAGCAGAACACAAAAAAAACTAAGAACAAACAGAAAAGACTAGAGAAAGGGACAGCCTAAAGGAGGAGAGGAAAGCATAGTTGAGCCCGCAGAGAGGTTTTTGGGTTGGGGTACAGACTGAAAAGAATGCTCCGGGTGCTGTGAACAAAAGAAGCTGTTTTCTGCTATTTTATTCCTTCTGCTTTCAGAGACTCAGGACTTTGTACTTGCTTTGTAAACAAACACACTTCGTTCAAGAAATACCAACCACCACCAATTTCTACTCCAAAATGGAACACCCCTTGGCCCCAAACTTTGACTAGTCTCTTCGATCAGAAGGGGAAGCAATACAAAGCACAAAGCTTGCTCACAATAAGGCATACTAGTTGGTATTACAGTCTTCCAAACGAAGTGAAAGTAGTATAACTACTCGAGTCCCTTAAAAATAGAATGTGCATGGCTCTCAAGAATCTGTTCTGAGGTCAATAATGAGCAGCCAGGTGGATACACAAAGCGGCCTCCAAGGCATTTTCTCTTCATACATTTCTGTGCTGCTGTGATCACACCACGACAACTCTTCACTCTTCCTACCTCTTTTGGTTTCTCCCCTTATGATTCTATCATGTTGTGGTGGGTAAAAACAACTCACTGGGAGCAGAAACCTCTGATCACGTGCCTTGCCTGAGCCTGGGAAGGTACCCAGAGATCCTTTACTTTTCAGCACCTCCCCATACATTTGTATAGGGTTCTTTTCTCTTTGGAGATGATTGCGCAAAATTATACATACAACAGGAATCTTAAGATTAACAGAGAAATTGTAATGAATTTTTTTAAACGTTAAATGTATTTATACTAAGTTTACAATTCTCACAAACAAAGCTAGACAAAAGCATGCCAATCTTATAGAGAAAAAAAAACTAAAGTGAATAGTTTGCATGCTTTGAAAGCCGTTCTTCAGTTTGCTCTTCGGTCCCAGTGTCAGCATGGTGTTGCTGGTGTAGCAACTTCCTAACTGTATTCAGAGGTCCCCTACAGCTGGGTCCACAAACACTTTCCTTGACCTAAAGCAACTCCCTCCTGCATATTGAGTGGCGTTTTCAGAGAACTATCCACAATGACTCCAAGAGCTCTGTCTTGAGTGGTAAAAGCTAGTTTAAACCCCATCATTTTGTATGTAGAGTTGGGATTATTTTTTCCAATGTTCATTACTTTAAACTTATCAACATTGCATTTCATCTGTTAGTTTGTTGCTCAGTTTAGTGAAATCCCTTTGTGTCTTCACAGTCAGCTTTGGATTTAATGATCTTGACTAATTTTATATCATTTGAAAACTTTGCCTCTTCACTGTTACCCCCTTTTCCAGATCATTTTTGAATATATTGAACAGCACTGGTCCCAGTACAGCTTCCTGGGGGACCCAGCCATTTACCTCTGTGCTGAGAAAATGGCCTGTTTATTCCTAACCTTTGTTTTGCAGTTAGTGTTGTGTCTTTACTTAGTTGCTCTTTATATATGGATGGAGTCATAAAAGGTTTGTTTGTTACCTGGAACAGAGGAAGACTGAATATGTCCATTTTTGGATTTAGCAGGGCTTGGGAAAAAAAAGCCTAGAGAAATAGGATGGATTCCCTTCCCCCCCCCCCCCGCCCCTCCCGCAATCGTTTGAGATTTTCTCATTCATTTTAATTAAGCTTGCCTGAGATGTGAGAGACCAGAGAGAGAATGTGATGCTCAGGCATCTCCTCACTGTCTGGTAGCTCTATATATTTCCACTTTCCTTTTTTAATAGTTATAGTGATTTGATATTTTCTATAAAAATCGGGATTTTTCAAAAAAAAACTGACTAAGAAGTTTTCTTTCAAAATTTTATGGCCAGATCCTCAGCTGGTGTAATTGGCAAAGGTCTAGTAATGTCAATGGAGTTAAGTCTACACACCTCAGTGGAGCATGCAGCTCTTAGAGACAAATTATGGGGTGTGTAGGGGAAAAAAGCAGCCTGCAGCAGTCAAGCCTGAGCAGGCCTTTCAAATATTCTGGCTGGACAGACCTGGCAGTTTCAGGAAGTGCTGAAGGAAGCATAATGGCCATCACTCCCTAATGCCCCTTTAAAAAAATAGGTTTCAGAGTATCAGCCATGTTAGTCTGTATTCGCAAAAAGAAAAGGAGGACTTGTGGCACCTTAGAGACTAACCAATTTATTTGAGCATAAGCTTTCGTGAGCTACAGCTCACTTCATCGGATGCATAAAGTGGAAAATGCAGTGAGGATTTTTTATACACACAGACCATGAAAAAATGGGTGTTTATCACTTCAAAAGGTTTTCTCTCCCCCCACCCCACTCTCCTACTGGTAATAGCTTATCTAAAGTGATCACTCTCCTTACAGGAGAGTGGGGTGGAGGGATAGAAAACCTTTTGAAGTGATAAACACCCATTTTTTCATGGTCTGTGTGTATAAAAAATCCTCACTGCATTTCCCACTTTATGCATCCGATGAAGTGAGCTGTAGCTCACAAAAGCTTATGCTCAAATAAATTGGTTAGTCTCTAAGGTGCCACAAGTCCTCCTTTTCTTTTTAAAAAAATAGTTATTGTCACATTGACTGCCTCCAATACTTGATCCCCCACTGCAGTAGCTGTGCCAAACAGTCAGAACCACGTCCATCCAGCCATCAGAACTAGCCAGGCCCTGTTTGAGGCAAGGAAGATTGGCTGGCAAAAAAACCCCATAGCATTTAAGAGAGTACTAGGTCTGCACTCTGCCTCTCCCTAACTTAGCTATGCTTTGGTTCAGGGAGCCCTCTGTGCCCTCTTCTCCCCTAATGCACCCAAACTTTGGCAGCCACATGTCAGGCCTCAATAGTATTTTCATCTCTCTTTCCAAGTGGGTATTGTATTACTCTGCTCTGTTCAAAGAGAAAAAATGTGCATGTACACCAAAGCAAAGGCTTAATTCCTTAAGGGTTCTCAATGTTATTGTTAATCAAGTTTATCTGTACATTTTAACTTGTCCATAAATCATTTTAATGGCAGTTTAATCAATTTATCAACATTTTCTATGTCATTTTTATAATCTGCTTAGCAACAATCTGTTTTATTTAGTATTTTGAGAAATATAGTACGTAGCTTTAGGGAAACAATAATATAGGAAAACTGTTGTATTTGCAGTCATAACTTTAAGGCCAAACTTTAGTTTACCACTATAGGACTGGAGCATTACTAACAGATGTAGTTGTGTCTGTTTTACTATAACCTTGTTTTTATTTACTTTATGGAATGGCTACCAGTTTGACTACTTATAAATTAACCTTTTATTTGTATTAATGTGGTTGTGTGGTGAAAATATCTCTTAAGAGATACGTGAAGATCAGCAATAATATATTTGCAAGATTGCCTGTAAACATATTTGTTGTTTAGTTATATTTGCAACCTGGGACGTTCACCTGAGATGAAATCCTGTTGTCCTTGCTCAGGCAAATATCTCAGGGACATGAATAAGTGTGGCCTACCAATGAACCAATTCCACATCTCTCCTGGCCTTCTCAACATCCTATTAACATGACTAATACCACAGAGAAGTTGGTAAAGCTTGTGGTTTGCAGGCCTCTTACACGGGCTAAAGCCTGAGCCAGCACCCATAATCCAGACTCTCCTTAACTTGGAGGATTCAAAATTTAGACCCCAAATGGAACACCCACAAAGTTCAAGAGGGTTGGCTCCATTAGCAATAACTTAGCGATGGACTCTGATCTGTAACTTGGTCAGAAATCTGGGCACCATCTCTCTTCTCCACCTTTAGTGAAGGTGCTTGTGAAACTGAGTTTGCGGACTTGCTTTCCCTACAGGCTATATGATAAAGCAATGTCCCTTCTATGTATTGGAAATAGAAGGTCAACCCCAGACACCAGCAAGAGGCCTCTAAGCAGTGTATCATATGAGCTAAATTAGATTCTCTTACTATCTACCCCATGCTCTGCTCTTTTTTACAGTCCCTACGTAGATTGTGAACACAGTAATATTGAAGCTTGAGTTTAACTCTTGGACTCATTTAAATACCTAAATAGCCACCTCATTTTAAAGGAGACTCTGAACTGCCAAGTGGCCGGGAGTCTCGTCCGAGCTCTAAGTGGGACACCGGCCTGCTTCTGCGGTCTCCTGTTCTGACTTTGAAGCTGAGACTGTGTTACCAGTCCTATGGTCAGGGATGGGATGGGAGATTGCATTGTAGAGTGATGTCCAAGTCAGAAGTTACTGCTAAGTTGCTGTGAGAAAGCCACTAGCTGCTGCTGAGAAGCTGCTGGAGCTTTGACCAACTGGAGAATCAAGGGGTATATCTACACTCCAATTAGACACCCACAGCTAGCCCATGCCAGATGACACAAGCTTGTGGGGCTTATGCTAAGGGGCTGTTCACTTGCAGCTTAGACATTCGAGCTTAGGCTGGAGCCTGAGCAGTGGGTCCCCCATGAGGGGGTACAGAGAGGCCTGAGCTCAGACTCCAGCCTGAGCCCAAAGGTCTACAATGGAACTGAACAGTGCCTTAGCCCAATCCCCATAAGCTTGAGTCAGCAGGCACAGACTGGTGGTGTCTAACTGCAGTGTAGACATACCCAAAGAGAACGAGGAGTACTTGTGGCACCTTAGAGACTAACCAATTTATTTGGGCATAAGCTTTCATGGGTTTTAGCCCACTAAAGCTTATGCCCAAATAAATTTGTTAGTCTCTAAGGTGCCACAAGTACTCCTCGGTTTTCTGCTAATACAGATTAATACGGCTACCATTCTGATACCCAAAGAGGTTATTGCTGGGCCTCATCACAGCCAGGGAAAAAAGACTGTTGGTGTGACCAGAACTGACTGAGGAAAGCAGCATAATTACAACTTTGGGGGGGGGGGGGGAGGTAAACACTTTCAAGGGAAGGGGGATAGTGAAGACACTATGTGGTTTCCATGAATCTGAGAAAAAAAGTGATTTTATTGCCTGACTAGGATCCAGGATTCCTGCTCTCCTGTTATAAAAACTCCCATTTTCAGAGGAGTTGTGCAGCTTGTGAGCAAATTAGAATCACTCTGCCCCTTGTGGACTTGGCTGGACTACTTTACTGGATGAACAGAGTGTTCTCCCTGGCTTCAAGATCTTCAAATGTGCCCATGCAAGCACCTAGAACTCTGAAATTAAGAGGAGTGCACACTCAGGGGTGGGATACCTGGTGGGGGTGTAAATGTACATGAAACTAAATCTTACTGTTCATTCATTCATTGATTTAGTGAAGCACCCCTTCCTGACTTGAGGTGGTTATGACATATCAACTAATCTCAATCTGTTGTAGCATGTTTTTCTGTGTTAAGTAAATGTGTGTTAACTCTCATGTAAGAATATATTGTTTGCATCGAGTTTACAATTGGTACTTTGGGGTTAAACACATTGCATAGATTAGCTCATGTTTATTTCTGGAGGTTCCCAAGGCATGCTAGTCAAGGCCCTTCACAATCTCCATTATTGTTGACAGAGATCAGCCAGGTGAAGTCACCACCAAGGTTAATTTCCTTATAAGTAAAAGGATTATGGCAAGATTATGGTAAAAGCCATGCGGGCAGCTGACGGGCTCCGCGGACCCTCCACCTGCCCTGGGCAGGAGGCTGCTTTCAGCCCTGCCCCGCCCCGCCCCGCCTCGCCCTGGGCAGGGAGGGGTGCAGGGTGGGGTCCTTCCCCCCCCCCCCATTTGGGAAGGCTCCTAGGCCCTTGTACTGACCTCTCTGTGTTTGTATTCAGACCTCAGTGAAACCCCTCTATACACATAGCTCAGTTTCTGACCCTCCTTGCATATAGCTCATGTGTTGGGTGGTGACTCTCATTGTTTCAGCTGTCTTATACCAAAGGGAGCTGAACTGCTTCTTACATGTATTCTGAATGACGGACAACTATTATGCCTCCAGCTTCCATGAGGTTTCACCTTGCTCTCAGCATAACAATACCAATTGCCCACTGCCCAACTAACACTACGTTAAATTGAATACTTGCTTGGGGGCTTTTATCCTCAGTCCAACATGGTGCAACTATTCAACAACTAATAAATCTACATCATAAAATTATGGCACAAATGTCAAGAGCTTTGAAAACCAACTCTTTTTGATAGCTTCATCCACGATGCATGGAATGTGTTCAGCTCAAAACAGGTTTGCTATATTTCCTGATTGCCTCAATTTAAGACAATTTGGTCTGAGATGTGAATCATTAGGTTTTTGAAATCTAATCAATACACTAGTTAGCATTTTTAAAAAAGAATATCCATTGAACATTTTCTGATAAATACCTGGGAGGGAAAAAGATGAAACTCTCAACTGAATAATATGGTTTTAATTTAAATTCTCTTTCCAAGTGATTTTACAGAATACAATTCCTAAATTAAATTGCCTTAGAATTAGAGACCTGTGAGCCAGAGGTCACCTTTTCACAGAGCTTACAACAAAGGACTAATCACCCTCTTTTGAGACTTCCTGCTTTTTTTCTTTTTCTTTCTTTTTGGGGTGGGGGTGGGGGTGGGGGGAGGGAGCAAGTTGTTTATCTGCTTACATTTATCTAGTGATACTCTAGTGTAAACATGCCCATTCTCAATCTCTATTTAGGACATGCTGTCTGAAGTTGAGGGCCAAAATCTGGGCTCTGCATGCAACAGTGGTGCTTCCAATTTCCATAAGGAAACACACTATATCTCTCTAATGAATATTGTCAGCATATTGCTTCTTTGTAGATACAGGTGCATAAACTGGAGGGTAACATTTATATCCTATTATTAATTGACTAGTAAAAATGCCAAACACTGAACAAACAAACAGTCTGTTTGTCTTTACAGCAAAAAGTAAGCAAAAAATCGAATGTTTGAACATCACAAGGGCTTGTTGCTCAATATCAGAATAAAAACTTACAAATTCAAGTAAGTTATCAGCCAGGTTAATTACCACTCACCTACATTCATGTGATTAGCATAATACGGCTACTGAATTGAATACTCGTTCAATTGCAAAGTATTTAATCATTTAAATAGTCCTAGAGGAAGTGAGCAAACAAGATGTAACCCAGCCTAATACAGCACAGTCCGTCCTCGGACTTGCAACACAATTGGTTCCTCAGCCGGAATGTCAGAATCACAATCTACTCCGTTGCAGGACTGAGCATCATAAACTCGAAACCTATAGCCATAAGTCGAATCAGGGTGTCAATGTAAAAGCGTCGTAAGTGCTGTTCATCGTAACTCGAACGTCGTAAGGTCAAGGACTGCCTGTATTGATAGTCACCAGAAGACTGGTCTGGATTGTAGACCAGCAGGGGGTTTCCTGCTGAAATGAGGCAAATACCCACAGTTCTTGGTAATCATTTTCTACTTCCTATACTATAGTGAACCAGCACAGCTATCACAGACCCATCCTTAACTCATTCTGACAGTCTGGCTTGTCCTACTGCTGCAACAGCTATGGCCAGATACACACAATAAAAAAACAGGCCAAAGTAGTTATGCCCTGACAAGAGCTGTAGTATATGCAAAGCAATTGTTGCAAGGGCCAAGATGTTTAGATAGTTCAGATAAAGCTGAGTCAAGTATCTAGGCTTCTGGGGGCTTCTCCGTCAGACTTATTCTGTGATCTCTGAGGTTCACCCATCACTACCCAACTCACATTTCAATAGCCACATCTTCTGCACAGTATGTAATGTCTCTCCCAAGACCCTCTGTTAGCGTATAGTTATTTGCCCAAATAGGTTTCCATGCACCCCCAAGACAAAGAACTTCCCTTTCCCAATTTTTCCACTTGCAAATGCATAATGAGATAAGGAATGTCTTGTCTGACAAAAAATACAATGGAATACATCCATTGACTCCCTCCTCTTCCTTAGGAATTTACATGTACTACATAATTTTCCTTTCATACAAAACAAACAAAAGACCTCCCAGTGAAAATGAAGGGAAGGGAGGACCAACCAAGAGCCAACAGATGTTTCTTTCCCTTAAGTGCAAATAAAATACACATACAAATAAAAATAAACTTATTACACTGCCTTACTATTCATCTTCCCCTTAGAATGATTCACAACCTCACAGCAAGTTAAGAGAATCTGGTTTTGATCAAGTACTCCCTAGGTTCAATAAGACTAGGGGGGTTCCCTCTAAAGTTATTTGAGGACGGAATATAAATTCTTTCCGTAACAGCTATAAACTATAACCATAATATCAGTGCCATGCAGTATTTTCTCTAGCATTTAAGATGTTGCACTTTTCTTCAAAAACAGGTTTACTATAAGCATCCTGAAAACGTAAAACATTGTGTCACGATAACTGTAAAGGAGCATATTCTAACCTGTGTGCATCTACAGCCTAAAACATGTTAGTTAACGCTGAGTAGGAATTTTTTTGGTTAACCTGTTTTTAAGATGACTCTTCAAAATAGGTATGCTATTTCACTTTATTACTAGAGTTTATAAAGTCTCCAATGCTCACCAATTATTTTTGTATTTGTTTCAAATACTTCATACTGGGATGATGTGTAATATATTTTATAATTTTTAAACGTATATTATGAAAAATCTACTACAAGAATAAACTAAAATGTCCTAAAAATCCATTCCCATTTCACTCTCCTTTTACTCAGGATGGGAGAAGGGGATTTCCCAGCCGAGTTTACGGGTACTGTAGAGTGATGATTATTCCTTTTCAAGTACTGCAGGCATCAGTAGACTCATTTGACTCTTCAAATGCCATTAAATTAACCTCTAACACTACTATAAAGTGTTACTAGCAGTTGTAATCATACATCTTCCGTGTTTACCAGTGGGGCTCTCTCAAAATGGCCATGTTTAAAAACGATGCTTCCACTACGCCATCTAATCAAGAGAGGGCAGTGTGTAAGGAAAGTTCCTCTCCATCTGCACCAGGGACTGCTGGAAAGGCAGTTTGCTGCAGATTTTGGAAACTACTCGACTGTACTTCGTGTGCCAGTTAGAAATATAGTGCTGTAACATTCAGAGAAGCAGGAAATAAACTGTAGATCATGCGCTGTTAAATACTGATCAGTGGAGTAGTAATCTTTACAAAAATAAAGTCACAGGAGTTTATGATAAATATTCACAAGTGAAAAGATAAAATTAAAATCAAACACTGCAGCTGAAGTTTAAGTTACTTTTCTGACTGATTTTATGCATAGTTTATTTATTCCATTGTAAGATCTGGAAACTTCACTCTCAATAAAATCACGAGCAACACTAATGTACAGGCCCTTCCTGCCTTGCAGTATATGAAACCCAGAAATCATAAAAAGAAAAGGAGTACTTGTGGCACCTTAGAGACTAACCAATTTATTTGAGCATGAGCTTTCGTGAGCTACAGCTCACTTCATCGGATGCATACCGTGGAAACTGCAGAAGACATTATATATCAAGAATTTTTGTAACTCTGTGTATGACATATTCTGTGGACCATTTAGTACAGTCATAAGTGCCACAGAAATGCCTACCCAAAAACAACTTTCTTCTGAGGCAGTAAAACCACTTCTCAATTATGGGTTAAGACTTAAATCTCCCATGGGCAATTAATATTATTACTCTATATTATGGATGGATGAACTGAGGGACCCAGCACTGAAACCAGGAGTCCTGACATCTAGATAACATTAGACTTCATCCCCTCTGTCTTAACAGATATTATACAATCATTTACTAAAGTAATGATAGTAGCCAAACAGAGGCAGGGTGAAGCCAGTCCTTCCCTATCTTAAGGCCTGATCCAACTTCCAGTGAGGACAATTAGAATCTTTTCATTGACTTCAATAGGTTTTGGATCAGGCCTTTAGTGAAGTAAGGGGTACAGATAAATTTCTTTGATCCCCTTAAGGATGTAAACAGGTTCTATTACAAATACAGATTTATACCAATGAAAGAACTATATTAAATTAACATAATATATATTAAATAGACGTAAGCATCAACCATGATAAGCATTAGACTTTAATTTTGGCTTTGCTTATGAGAGCAGAATTTGGTCCAAAATGTGCTTACTTTTGCATAATACATTAGATCGGGTTCCAATCATAAAAAAAAATTACCCAAAAAGTCTGTTCAATGTCAGGGTTTGCATCAGCCATCTTTAAGGTTCCGTATGTGCCTGTATAGTAGCTATAGGATCACCACTACTATACAGAGGTATAACTACTACTGATTGAGTGATATGCCCTCAAAAAAACACCACTAAAATTCCAAGAACGTGTACAGAGATTAAAAAAAATTGTGTACATATTTGTGGATTAAAACTACTCAGATATAAAAGCTACAGTCCATCTCAAACTTCCAAAATATGTCTCATAATTGCCTATTTTCCTCACAGTACTCAATCTAAAATATAAGAGATAGTTATTTTCCATTCTACTGTGCAGGTGGAAAACTGAAAAGTTAACAAAGTAGCCTTTTGCATGGTGCTTTTAGTTTGTGCCTATGAATTTACTCAGTTTTCCAACTCTTTTCTTGAGCATCAGCTAGAAGTGCAAGTGTAGAGTTGTGTAGAAATGGAAGATGTTGAAAGTCCCTTCCCCACCCCCAAAAAACAAACACAAAAACACCTTCAGTTTTGGCATCTGTCTATGTTGAGCGATATAGCTGTCTGGATGAACAACAACAACACTTTCTCCAGGATGATAAGACCCACACTCCCTTTCAGTCTCGGGAACTATGCTGCTCTAGCCCCTCCACAGACTAGATACAGAATAAGCAGAACATTTCTGCTCCCAGAACAAGGGACACAGGTGTTCTCTGTTCAAGCTTGGGCACATGCCTACCTCAGCCCAGGTGAAAACTCTATCCTTAATTAGCAAATTCTATGCATACTTGGCTGAAAATTAACCCAGTTTAATCTAGCATGGGCTATGATCACCTCATTTTAGGGAGACACAGCATTCATGGTACCTTAATTACTTAGATCTGAAAACCACATAATTTTGAAACCAAAAGCCATGATAAATACTTGCAGCATCTGAAGAATTAATTCCAAATTCACAAAACAGGCTCTTCTCTTGAAATCCCCGAGGTTCAATGAGGTTATAACAACATGCTTTATATCCTGCAAGTATAGCTTCAGTGGCCTACATCTAGAAAACCAAACTTTCTTTTTTTCTGTGAGTGATTGCAACAAGTAGTCATAGAACCAATTAGGAAATCTGATCAGTATTTCTGACATCCTTTTTGACTCAAAGAAGATTAACCATAATCATTACAAAATACACATCTGTGTCACACCATGGAGAATTATGCCTCACTGCACTGCAGCCATAAAGAGAAAAAGCTATGAATACTTTAATATTCTGTTTCCTTTCAAACATGCATAGTTTCTCCTCCAGAATCTACTCTTCCCTAAAGAGTAACAATTTTATGATTGTCTATCAGCTAAACTAGGGAACAATTGAACCAGTTTGAAACAGAAATGGATTGCATACACTTTCCTACATTTTTATGATGCTGTTTGTGCACTGTAAAAAGAGAGAAAAATCAGCAATTCATGGCAGGCAAAGAGCCTAGCTGGGCAGTTCTGAACCCATATGCCAAACTGTGAAGAACTATAGCAGTGGGATCTGACAGACCATTAGGCAGATTGGGATGCAGTTGCCCTTGTGTGGATTGTCCCAAAGATGCCTCTTTATCTGTCACAGCATTTTGCTGCTACAGTGAGGGTCTATCTTGTCTTTTTAAAGCCTTTTCTCCTTCGATGTATCTTTGATCCTCGGGAGTGTAGACGCTCTTATACATCTGAGAATAAACTCATGCACCAATTTATCATTATATTTATATTTCAAGTTCATTTTCAGTAAATATGGAGTAGCTCTTGTGGTTCCTATGGTCACGTGATTATTTGCTAAACTTCACTTCACAGAGATTATTTTCATCCCTATGTCCAGCTTCTTTCTATACAAAACAAAAGCTCTGCATACAGACAATGCATACGACATTATAAATATGAATGGTTTTCTCAAAGAATAAGTCCTTGTGTACTGAATCCCTAGCTACCCACAATAAAGTATTCAAAGGAAAAACGGTAGTACTCATTTTTCAGACTTTTACCACTTCATTCCCTTCATGCTTTAATTTTCCATTTTGACTGTTAATTGCCTAGGGTTAAAGCTTTCTTTTTTAATTTTGTATGTATGATCCATTGTTTGTTTAATGTCTTTATTTTAAATTGACAAACCAGGAGTTACAGTTATCATCTTCATCCTTGTAATTAACTTGTCAGTTACTTAATAAATGTCTTACATCATCTCTGTGGGAGTTTTAGTCATTTGGATGACAATTTCTGTTCCACAGAGACAAGCCAGAAATAGCGTACTGTATGATTGTTAAGGTACAACCGTTTTTATACCCAGAAAGATACATGGGTCCTTTAACATGGGGAGGGTACTCACACACAAACACTTTGATACCTATATATGAAGAACACTATATAAAAAGCTATTTATATACAAATAGACTTACCTACAAACCTATTTAGTCATCTGCCTGTTGAGACTTCTGAACACAGTTTGTTTCAAATAGCTTAGACCTAGCACTATACAGCAAGTAGGGTATCCTACTGACGGCTGGTGAGACATTACGCTATCCATTAACCGTTACATCAACACAATGACTTCTAAGCATCCTGCCCCTGTGTACCATTCTTATACATTACAGTATATAGATGGAAAGTATGAGGCAGATGTGAAGGAGCCCAGATGTAATGTTCACTTGCTCAAGCACAAAGACAAATTCAAAATCTGACATGGTGAAATCAAAGGAGGCTTTTTTTTTCCTTCCATAGTACTATCAACTAAATCTTGACCAGCAGAACTACTGCTGAATGGTTTGGCAAACCCAAACTGCTGTCACCTGACAAAGTAACAGGTTTCAGAGTAACAGCCGTGTTAGTCTGTATTTGCAAAAAGAAAAGGAGGACTTGTGGCACCTTAGAGACTAACCAATTTATCTGAGCATAAGCTTTCGTGAGCTACAGCTCACTTCATCGGATGCATACTGTGGAAAATACAGAAGATGTTTGTTTTTGTACACAAACAAACATCTTCTGTATTTTCCACAGTATGCATCTGAGGAAGTGAACTGTAGCTCACGAAAGCTTATGCTCAAATAAATTGGTTAGTCTCTAAGGTGCCACAAGTCCTCCTTTTCTTTCTGACAAAGTAAATTATTTAGCTCTGCAGTAAGTTTTTCCTAACATTTCTGTGGATAGGATTACTAAGATTCAGAATGACTGGCCATATCTTTGAGGACCGATCCATGTTTAAAGGGGGAATATGCAAGGACCTTTTCTTGTTAAATTTCAACAATATTTACTCATTGAGGTTCCTGATGTGCTGAGCAAGCTCTGTGCTGCTATTGGTGTTGACTGCTGGAACCAAGCCAAGATATACTGGATTTATTGCCCGTGGAGATCTTTACAGGAAGACAGATGGTCTACCTGAGTCCTTCAGGGGGAACAGTGTATAGTTATCCTTTAAACAAGTGGGCACTGGGCCTTTGCCTGCTAACTACCGTCCTGTCTCTAACGACTCTGACGGGTAATGCTACTGGAGGTATCTAATGCACCCATCCTCATGCTATCTGAGTCTCAAGCACCATTCTGATCTTCAGCAGTTTATTATAATGCAGTCCCACCTGAGACTGTTCTTGAAAATATCTTGGAATCATCAGCTAATGGCAAATAGAGCAGCCCAACTGATAAATGGGATGGGCTGTCACTTGGATCATTTTGGTTTGACAAAGAACATACCTTATACTATGTTTGAAAAGTGTCTTGTAAACTTGCAGTGCAGTAAAAGTTATTTTTAAAAAATAATCCTCTCTGTATAGTGTCTACATTTCCTGTGTAATAATAAAAGTTGAGAGTCAATAAACGGTTGAATAATCTCCCATATAAATATTCAATGTGCAGGATTTCTTCTATAGGCTGCCAGCCAGCAGCAGATTACTCTGCAGACATAGTGTATCCTTACTTACAGATTGGTCTCCAGAGAGGAATATAGACACAGCGAAAAGAGGAGATGACATTAATGCCAAATGGAAAGGTAGACAGGCATTTCCACAATTTGCATTAGTCTATCTAATCTCTTGCCAGATCTTCTCTTTTCCTCTGTAAGTGGTTTTGATAAAACCTTCCCTACATATTCCACTACATCTAGGTTATTCTATTTTACAGAGCTGCTAAAGGCTAGCTAGTGATTTTGTTGTATTTAAATGTCTATTAGTCATTTCAAAATCCTAACTGACCTAAACAAGAAGGTGTTAAGATTTCAAAATTGGACCCAAATAATAGTATTAAATATTTGGGTTCAGAAAGACAATGTAAACCAATGGAAGGCATTTCTAAATAAGGGCTTGTCTACATACAAGATTTTTAAACTCTGCAGGACAGCAACTGTCTCTCTGTGTGTGGTGGTTCCTTTAATAATGTGGCCTCATGGCAGCTAGAGTCTGTAGGTGATAATATAATAACAAATAAGGCCTTTCATCTCCATATCACTTTTAAAAAATAAGAACAAGCCAACAAAAAACAACAGGCCAGATGAGTGTAACGGAAAGTTACTGACAAATGATGGATGCACAGTGGCCAATGTGAAATGAGTTTAATAGATACCGTCCAGTTTCCAATCAACAGTTGTCAGTAATAGAAAATCACCATTAAAATTGGCACCCTTATGGGCATTCTCTGCAGAGAAGCCAGAGAATTAATGGCAGGTATACTGGGGTTGTTTGTTCAGTCAGCAGGCCTAGTGGTCTGGCCTACAACTCTAGATTCTTTCAATTCAATGTGTCCTGAACCCCTGGATGGGGTTCTGATGAGTCAGCTCCCCTGTCCTGCCCAGGCTCTGAGAGTGTGATAGCATGGGATGGCCTGTGTTCAGTCCACCTCCCTCTGGGCCACTTCTGCTGCCTGAGTGTGGCTCTCACTGGGTTAATTGACCTTTGCTGCAAACCCCAGGGTCTCATGACTGACTCAGAAAATCCTCTGGTGCCCTGCACATGGTTCTCCCTATCTCCTGGATAATGTTTAAAGTGGGGGTGGGGGGGACACTCACAGCCAGACCCTCTCAGTGTGGGCCTCTTCTCCTACTGTTGCAGAGCAGTCCTCCAAGGAAATGGCTTCTTTCCCCTTCCCTCTCCTTCTCCCCTCTCCCCCACCCAGCTTGCTGAAACTCTGTTTATACTGGTCCTTTCCCCAGGACCATGCTCTGCAGTGCCTAATAGCTTGATGTGCTGAGCTCTCCTACTCCAGTACTACTTCAGCCCTCTCCCTGCCTCAGCTTGGTGTTTGATAACCCCATCACAGGCAGGTAGAACCAGCCAGCTTCTTGCATGGTCCCTCCAAGTCTGGGTAGCCTGGAGAAGGTTGCATCAGTGATATATGTGCCTTTCTTGTGCTGTGCATAGGCAATTTCAGGGTTATCAACAATGCTGAATTTACACAAGGGGGGGGAAAAGCAATTTCCAACTTAAAGATCAAAATTAGTTCACGACAAAGTGTGCTAAAACATGTCTGTTGTAACAATGAGTAAAGCTTTTTTATTATTACTGAAGAAGAATGCTTATTAAAAACAACTTTACCTCTCCTGAGTCCAGAAAACAAGCCAGAAGAAGTATACAGAATGAGCCTAGAAAAGGAGGCGAAGAAGATAAATTGCATACAGCTCAGAAAATATGTTGTGAGAAGAATAAGGATGGATGTTAAAGAAATCATATCCTGAAAGATAAGAAATCTCATAGAAAAAAGTATCATTCATTCTTATTCTGCATGTTCACTGGCACAGAAAAGACAATAAAACAAAACACACACTTTTCTTTGTAAAAAGAAAAGGAGTACTTGTGGCACCTTAGAGACTAACCAATTTATTTGAGCATGAGCTTTCGTGAGCTACAGCTCACTTCATCGGATCCGATGAAGTGAGCTGTAGCTCACGAAAGCTCATGCTCAAATAAATTGGTTAGTCTCTAAGGTGCCACAAGTACTCCTTTTCTTTTTGCGAATACAGACTAACACGGCTGTTACTCTGAAACTTTTCTTTGTGTAACACACAAAGACAGACGCGATCTGAGAAAAATAACCACACAAAGGGGTATATTGCTGTCAGCTAAAAAGAAACAGATTACGATGGTGCAGTTTGTAGGATCCTGCAGAATTCTCTCCCCCGCCCCCCCGCCCCCCCCCCAAGATTTACTAATGTTAGAACTTCATAGACACTTTCCTGGAGACTTTATCAAACTGCAGGTTAATTCCTTTCATTTGAGTGAATTCACCACATTTTGAGCTGATGGCAGTGCACCATACCACCCAGAAAGTGTGTGATTTAAAAAAACTGTTTTCAACTAAGATCTCCTGTTTTGTGATACATCTCAGAATCTATCCATTGGAAGGAATTGTTAGGGTTAGCCAGTAGCCCAGTTTCACAATGGGTCAAGACAAAGGGCATAGTAAAGGGAAACCCTCTATTGTTGTTGAATGTAATAACTTTGTTTTATTGTTCTCAGATTCATACCTCCATTTGGGTAATGTTGTGTGATCATCTAGCACTACACATTGGGCTTTTATATTTAAAAAAACAACTATTCAAGTGGCAGCTTCTCCATGGACAATGAAATTGGTAAACTAGAGATGAACCTGAACTGGAATCCCAGATCTGAACCTCCCCCTTTCCCCACAAACATTTACTAAAATTCAAGTCCAGGGAACTTTACAGCTAGTGTCTATTTCTCTACATATTACAAAACAAATCCTTAACTCCAGAAAACCTTCCAATTTTGAGGAAAATTCAGATTTGGAAGCTCACTGATTGGGTTAATCTTTACAATGAGCATTAGCAAACATTTAGGAAAGATTTCAGAAAGACTAGGATAGGTAATGAAGAAGGTTCAATCACTTCACATAAAATAGCAAGTATTTTAAGATTTATTAACATTCATTCCCATTATATCCTCTCTCCTCCCTCCCCATCCCAAGTCATATTAGGATTGCTGGCCCACCTCATTCCATTCAGGGGCAGAGGTAAACTAACCTGAACTACTAGTGGCAGATAAATAATGCATTGAACAATGTCTGATTTTCCCACTCCCCCTTATCAGAAGTTTCATCACTTCAATCCATTTCCAGTGACAAAAAGGAGTTTTAATTCCTCAGTTCAAAATCCTCAGGTTTTTTTATTGCCACAATTTGCTCCAAGAAGCTGTACAATTGCGGAACACGAAACAGTGAGACAGTGCAGCTCTCTCTTTGTTTCGTCTGAAACAGTTTCATACTGTTTCTGCTTCCCCTGCTAAAGTGTTAATACAGCAGGTAAGCACAGTGAATGCACCTGCAGCAGTCCATTGATTTTAACGAATACCAATATTTTTGTTTAGAAGCTGCAGCTTCTATTAAATTTAATTACTTCCACCTGCAGCTTTAAATAGAGTGTGGCTTCAAAATGAGGGTGGCTTCTATTAAATGTAATTAGTTTTCCCTGTGGCTTGTCTGGTAAAGGCACAGCTACTAAACAAGAATGGCTACTAATACAGGACATCTGAATGGCACTTTCTAATTCAGTGTTAAAGCATTGGATTTGGAACGGAAATGTTAATTTAATCTTTCTTACCCATTTTGATGGGATACGTGCTGATAAATAAGCAATATATCAAAAGCACAATTCCACCCAGTCAGGACAATTCCACCCAGCCTGGAACTTTAAATTCCCATCTGTCCTAAATGAAAGGAAGGTCTTTCTTACAAGCACTACTGCTAACCAAAGGAATTTATACTGAAAGGCATCATAGCTCTGGGAGTCTCAGGCATCTCATATGCTGGTCCATATGGCTCTTAGGAACTCATATGTTCCCATTCACTGGCCAGCAACGTGTATGCTGAAAAGAAGGCAAACCCATACAGGACAGGAATAACTTTAACACTCCAGAAATGCATATGCTAAGTCATTGGCCTAACACTCTCCTTCCACAGTAAAAGATGGAGATGAGCCTGAGCTGCAAAATTCAAACCTTCATTGAGATTTCAACACTACTAAAGTTTGGGATAGTTCAGAAGGAAGATTTTTAATTCAGTCCTATCTATTACTCAGGTCAGCTTTTCCATCTCCCCCATTTACCTTTGCTTCTTGCCTTTTTTCTTTTGCAAGTGAATAGGGTTAGCCCAATCTGTTAATAAACTTGCATTATTTGAGGTTTTCCCCGAAGTATGTCCTGATGTGTCCAGAAGAAATTAAATTCTATAGCTTAAATAGTAGGAAAGCTTTTTGTCATTGTCCTTTACTTTTATTCTGCTTTCTTGCTGTTATCTTTTTCCAACATGAGAAAATGTGGGCTGGATGAAGGGTGGAATTTGACCAACTTCTCTGTCTCCTTCTTTATATTTATTCATCTTTGTCAAAGGGAACAAACTCAGATGGATCTGGTTCCATCCCTTTCTCTTCTCTGGATTCTCCAGAATCTTGCTAGAAAATTGAATAATGTTACTAGCTTCTAACTACTCATCGTATCAAGAGCTGAATTTGATAGGCAAAGGAGTTTCAAAATGGAGGACAATGTTTTCATTAAGCAAACCTCTGCTTCCACATAAGGAGCTATGAAAGTTCAGGCGTTGGTAGGCACTGTACAAATGCCTACAGCCTTGATAGCAGGCACAGTGAGTTAGCGCTAAAAGAAAATGGTAACCCCCCCCCCCCCCACATACAAATCAATACTGCTTATTAATGCCATTTTCCTTTATATGCTTATTACCTCGTTGTGAATAATTTGTGTATTTAGTGGCTTTTTTGGTTATTCATTCATACTCATGCACATGTTTTAATCTGGACACATCAGCAGAATTTTTACTACTTCCCTTTTTTTACCCACCTACTGTCCTGCATCTCACACCACCTTGTAGAAACATGTAGGAGGAGCTTTGTTCTCCTCTCCCCTCCATCCTTCCTATTCCATAGCTGAAAAATATGCCAGAAAAACACTAAACGACTTTTCTTTTTAGTCTCATTATTCAAATTATTCCATCTAATTGTATTATCCAGACTATCTGAGATGCACCTTAAAGACCATCATTTTGTTGCTTGTAATTTACTTTAAGCCAAGCTCTTCAACTCTGAGACTTTAAAATCCTGTTATTTTTGAGGCAGTAAAGGCTCCTAAGTGAAGTCTCTCAAGATCCATAATGCGTCTCATGTAAAGCATATACTCACATGATAGTAATGTTAAGTAATGCTGCAGTTTTAAAGACAGGCTCAAATTTAACTTTTAAAACTTTCTGGAAAGACGTATCTATCTTAGCATGTTATTTAATGTAGCATTATAAAAAAATAAACAAAGCCATCAAGCATCTACAGGTCTATATACATATAGATTATGTTCTTTTTGAAAGAAGAAACATTTAGGGGATATCTTCCAAGGCAAGATGGAGGCATGTTTTCCCCTGCCCTTCTCTGAAATAGCTGCTCTCGGAGCTCTGACTCTTTACTCAAAATTCATTCTGGGATTTATGCCCTCAGGTCTGCCACAGACCTGTAAAATCTTGAGTCTCAGGTGGTCCTTCCTTCCCTCTATTACCACCAAAAATTTGTTGCAATAGACATAATTCCTTTTGTGCCACCCTTAAAATCTATTCTACCAATTCAAGACCAGTCCTATGCAGCCTCATTGATGTTACTGGAGTTGTATGAGTGCAACTGAGGATCTATTTTGGTCCTTTGTGTTTAATTATTGTACCATGCAGGAGGGATTGTCAATGAAGCTCTTTTCCTGCAAGTTACCCGCCTATTTAAAGGGGTTAGCATCTGATGGCTTTGTTTTGTGACAGATGTCAACTGAGTTGCTCTTATGCCACTTTCTAGGTTAAGTACCATCACCGATGATACCTTCTCTGAAAGTTTCAGTAGGAAAACTAAAGGGTGAATGGACATAGTAACTCATTTTTGTCTCATTCTAGAAGTAGACTAAACTAGCTGTCGTCCTTCCAGTTAGAAGCAGCATCACATGAAAAAAATGCCTTGCTGCACCTCTGCTATTGAAACTTAGAAGGCTAAAATCTGGTGCTGTCATCCTCGGCCCCCTCACAAGCATGAAGCTAGATGACAAAAACAAAAATAATGTAACAACATGGTGCAGTCCTTGGTCCAGAACAGTTTATAATGTTACAGTCCAAGCTTGAGACATGAACACTGTCAACTGTTAGCATGTGTTAAATTTCTGCAGAGGCAGTATATTCTGGTCCCAAGGGAGGACATATTTTTCTGCATCCTGCAGCCATTCTTCGACCAATTGATGGAAGTGGCATTCATTGGCTGCAGTAAGAACCAGTCTACCATTGTGTCTAAAATTTTCAAGAATGGCTTCTAATCTTACCTGCCGAGTTTGAGACATCTTGGGCCAGATTTTTCCAGAGTTACAAAGCACACACAGGTCCCATTGATTTCTAACTTGAGTAGTGGGTTC
Organism: Caretta caretta; assembly: GCF_965140235.1. Classification (NCBI taxonomy): domain Eukaryota; kingdom Metazoa; phylum Chordata; order Testudines; family Cheloniidae; genus Caretta; species Caretta caretta. Next base: position 67,921,287 of record NC_134214.1, on the reverse strand, counting down.
TCAGCACTTCTGAAAGTCAAATGCTACGTGTCTCTCATTTAGCACTGGAAAACTGAGGGGCAACCAAAATCACTGGCCACTGCAAAAATATTTGGCCTCTGTAAGGTCATTATGTCCTGAATAAAATGCAAATAGAGGAAAGGATCTCCTTAGGCAATCCTCAACATACTACTCTATGCTCAGGGGGCGAGAGTCTCAAACAAGAGGAAAGATTCACTCACTAATTTTCTGGTCTGGGAAGTAAGTCCCTTCTTCAAGCTGTTTGAACAGCCCGGAATTCCTAAAGATGCAAGCGTCATGCACCTTTCCCGGCCATCCCACACTGATGTCAGTGAAACCCCCCTTGTGATCCACCAGTGCTTGCAGCACCATTGAGAAGTACCCCTTGCAGTTTACGTACTGGTTGGCAAGGTGGTCCAGTGCCAAGACTTGCAATGCCTGACTGCTACCGGTCAATGTTTCTTCCCTACTGAAGATATTCAGTTTAAAGTTTTGTGAATTTTACATTGTTGATTTTTTTGTTATTTTACTTTTAACACATCAAGCCTGACCACCGGACTACCTTGCCAACCAGTACGTAAACTGCAAGGGGTACTTCTCAATGGTGCTGCAAGCACTGGTGGATCACAAGGGATGTTTCACTGACATCAACATGGGATGGCCAAGAAAGGTGCATGACGCTCACATCTTCAGGAACTCTGGGCTGTTCGAACAGTTTGCAGAAGGGACTTACTTCCTAGACCAGAAAATTACTGTTGGGGATGTTGTAATGCCAATAGTTATCCTTGGGGACCCAGCCTACCCCTTGCTCCCAAGGCTCATGAAGCCGTACACAGGCAGCCTGGACAGTAGTAAGGAGCAGTTCAATTATAGGCTGAGCAAGTGCAGAATGGTGGTAGAATGGGCCTTTGGACATTTAAAAGCTTGCTGGCACTGTTTGCTGACTAGGTTAGACCTCAGGTCAACCATTATTCCCATTGTTATTGCTGCTTGCTGTGTGCTCCATAATATCTGTGAGAGTAAGGGGGAGACTTATGGCGGGGTGGGAGGTTGAGGCAAATCTCCTGGCGGCCAATTTTGAACAGCCAGACACCAGGGTGATTAGAAGAGCACAGGTAGGTGCGCTGCGCATCAGAGAGGCTTTGAAAAACAGTTTCATGACTGGCCAGGCTACAGTGTGACAATGGTATGCATTTTTCCTTGATGCAAAACCGCCCCCTTTGTTGAATTTACTTCCCTGTAAGCCAATCTCCCTCCCCCCTTCGACCAGAGGTGGCAAAGGAAATAAACACTTATGGAGTCATGGCTTTATCCACTGTAGATAGTGGAAAATCAAAAGTGTAAGACAAATTAAAAACTAGAGACTGTGTTTCTAACATATTTTCTCATCAAACGTTAAAGCGTCACAGAACTTTTTAATTGCAGAATTCTTTGAAATGGCCTGAACTAATTGTCATCACCATTATCAGTAGAAGGAAAAGTTGGCCATAGTGTCTCCTTTCTTTCTATAGGCCATGTAGGCTCAGCTGGTTCAGCAAACTAAGGGTATGTCTACACTACGAAATTAAGTCGAATTTATAGAAGTCGTTTTTTTAGAAATCGGTTTTATATATTCGAGTGTGTGTGTCCCCACAGAAAATGCTCTAAGTGCATTAAGTGCATTAACTCGGCGGAGCGCTTCCACAGTACCGAGGCAAGCGTCGACTTCCGGAGCGTTGCACTGTGGGTAGCTATCCCACAGTTCCCGCAGTCTCCGCTGCCCATTGGAATTCTGGGTTGAGATCCCAATGCCTGAAGGGGCTAAAACATTGTCGCGGGTGGTTCTGGGTACATATCGTCAGCCCCCCGTTCCCTCCCTCCCCCCCCGTGAAAGCAAGGGCAGACAATCATTTCACGCCTTTTTTCCTGAGTTACCTGTGCAGACGCCATACCACGGCAAGCATGGAGCCCGCTCAGCTCACTTTGGCAATTAGGAGCACATTAACCACCACACGCATTATTCAGCAGTATATGCAGCACCAGAACATGGCAACGCGATACCGGGCGAGGAGGCGACGTCAGCGCGGTCCCGTGAGTGATCAGGACATGGACACAGATTTCTCTGAAAGCATGGGCCCTGACAATGCATGCATCATGGTGCTAATGGGGCAGGTTCATGCTGTGGAATGCCGATTCTGGGCTCGGGAAACAAGCACAGACTGGTGGGACCGCATAGTGTTGCAGGTCTGGGACGATTCCCAGTGGCTGCGAAACTTTCGCATGCGTAGGGGCACTTTCATGGAACTTTGTGACTTGCTTTCCCCTGCCCTGAAGCGCATGAATACCAAGATGAGAGCAGCCCTCACAGTTGAGAAGCGAGTGGCGATAGCCCTGTGGAAGCTTGCAATGCCAGACAGCTACCGGTCAGTTGGGAATCAATTTGGAGTGGGCAAATCTACTGTGGGGGCTGCTGTGATGCAAGTAGCCCACGCAATCAAAGATCTGCTGATATCAAGGGTAGTGACCCTGGGAAATGTGCAGGTCATAGTGGATGGCTTTGCTGCAATGGGATTCCCTAACTGTGGTGGGGCTATAGACGGAACCCATATCCCTATATTGGCACCGGAGCACCAAGCCGCCGAGTACATAAACCGCAAGGGGTACTTTTCGATAGTGCTGCAAGCTCTGGTGGATCACAAGGGATGTTTCACCAACATCAACGTGGGATGGCCGGGAAAGGTGCATGATGCTCGCATCTTCAGGAACTCTGGTCTGTTTCAAAAGCTGCAGGAAGGGACTTTATTCCCAGACCAGAAAATAACTGTTGGGGATGTTGAAATGCCTATATGTATCCTTGGGGACCCAGCCTACCCCTTAATGCCATGGCTCATGAAGCCATACACAGGCAGCCTGGACAGTGGTCAGGAGCTGTTCAACTACAGGCTGAGCAAGTGCAGAATGGTGGTAGAATGTGCATTTGGACGTTTAAAGGCGCGCTGGCGCAGTTTACTGACTCGCTTAGACCTCAGCGAAACCAATATTCCCACTGTTATTACTGCTTGCTGTGTGCTCCACAATATCTGTGAGAGTAAGGGGGAGACGTTTATGGCGGGGTGGGAGGTTGAGGCAAATCGCCTAGCTGCTGGTTACGCGCAGCCAGACACCAGGGTGGTTAGAAGAGCACAGGAGGGCGCGGTACGCATCAGAGAAGCTTTGAAAACCAGTTTCATGACTGGCCAGGCTACGGTGTGAAAGTTCTGTTTGTTTCTCCTTGATGAACCCCCCCGCCCCTTGGTTCACTCTACTTCCCTGTAAGCTAACCACCCTCCCCTCCTCCCTTTAATCATTGCTTGCAGAGCCAATAAAGTCATTGCTGCTTCACAGTCATGCATTCGTTATTCATTCATCACACAAATAGGGGGATGACTACCAAGGTATCCCAGGAGGGGTGGTGGAGGAGGGAAGGAAAATGCCACACAGCACTTTAAGCACAGCACTTTAAAAGTTTACAACTTTAAAATTTATTGAATGACAGCCTTCTTTTTTTTGGGCAATCCTCTGTGGTGGAGTGGCTGGTTGGCCGGAGGCCCCCCCACCGCGTTCTTGGGCGTCTGGGTGTGGAGGCTATGGAACTTGGGGAGGAGGGCGGTTGGTTACAGAGGGGCTGCAGTGGCAGTCTGTGCTCCAGCTGCCTTTGCTGCAGCTCAACCATACACTGGAGCATACTGGTTTGGTCCTGCAGCAGCCTCAGCATTGAATCCTGCCTCCTCTCATCACGCTGCCGCCACCTTTGAGCTTCAGCCCTGTCTTCAGCCCGCCACTTACTCTCTTCAGCCCTCCACCTCTCCTCCCGGTCATTTTGTGCTTTCCTGCACTCTGACATTATTTGCCTCCACGCATTCGTCTGTGCTCTGTCAGTGTGGGAGGACAGCATGAGCTCGGAGAACATTTCATCGCGAGTGCGTTTTTTTTTCTTTCTAAGCTTCACTAGCCTCTGGGAAGGAGAAGATCCTGTGATCATTGAAACACATGCAGCTGGTGGAGAAAAAAAAAGGGACAGCGGTATTTAAAAAGACACATTTTATAAAACAGTCGCTACACTCTTTCAGGGTAAACCTTGCTGTTAACATTACATACATAGCACATGTGCTTTCGTTACAAGGTCGCATTTTGCCTCTTCCCACCGCGTGAACGGATTTTGGTTGAATGCCAGCAAACATACACTGCAATGCTTTGTTCTACAGTGATTCCCGAGTACGTGTTACTGGCCTGGAGTGGTAAAGTGTCCTACCATGAAGGACGAAATAAGGCTGCCCTCCCCAGAAACCTTTTGCAAAGGCAGAACCGCAAATGCCAGGGCAAAGTAATCCTTTCACATGCTTGCTTTTAAACCATGTATAGCATTTTAAAAGGTACACTCACCAGAGGTCCCTTCTCCGCCTGCTGAGTCCAGGACGCAGCCTTGGGTGGGTTCGGGGGGTACTGGCTCCAGGTCTAGGGTGAGAAACAGTTCCTGGCTGTCGGGAAAACCGGTTTCTCCGCTTGCTTGCTGTGAGCTATCTACAACCTCCTCATCATCATCTTCTTCATCCCCAAAACCTACTTCCGTATTGCCTCCATCTCCATTGAAGGAGTCAAACAACACGGCTGGGGTAGTGGTGGCTGAACCCCCTAAAATGGCATGCAGCTCATCATAGAAGCGGCATGTTTGGGGCTCTGACCCAGAGCGGCTGTTCGCCTCTCTGGTTTTCTGGTAGGCTTGCCTCAGCTCCTTCAGTTTCACGCGGCACTGCTTCGGGTCCCTGTTATGGCCTCTGTCCTTTATGCCCTGGGAGATTTTCAGAAAGGTTTTGGCATTTCGAAAACTGGAACGGAGTTCTGATAGCACGGATTCCTCTCCCCAAACAGCGATCAGATCCCGTACCTCCCGTTCGGTCCATGCTGGAGCTCTTTTGCGATTCTGGGACTCCATCATGGTCACCTGTGCTGATGAGCTCTGCATGGTCACCTGCAGCTTGCCACGCTGGCCAAACAGGAAATGAGATTCAAAAGTTCGCGGTTCTTTTCCTGTCTACCTGGCCAGTGCATCTGAGTTGAGAGTGCTGTCCAGAGCGGTCATAATGGAGCACTCTGGGATAGCTCCCGGAGGCCAATACCATCGAATTGTGTCCACAGTACCCCAAATTCGAGCCGGCAACGTCGATTTAAGCGCTAATCCACTTGTCAGGGGTGGAGTAAGGAAATCGATTTTAAGAGCCCTTTAAGTCGAAATAAAGGGCTTCATTGTGTGGACGGGTGCAGGTTTAAATCGATTTAACGCTGCTAAATTCGACCTAAAGTCCTAGTGTAGACCAGGGCTAACTGTGGGAAGTATGTCAACTGCTTTGGTGCCTTAGTGCCCACTAAGCCTACAAGAACGTGTCCATGAAATGCATTTCCTGTAGAACAGCAAAGTATCAGTCAACCAGTTGGAGCCAAGCAGTTAACACTAGTGACCCACTGAAGTTTTTGTATTCCTACTATATAGGCTTTAAAAAATTAAGAGGTGTCACAGAGAGCACCTAAAGAAGAGAAATAGCAGCTGAAATTGCACAGCTTCAATTACACATGAGGCCAGTTTCGGCTATCACAACCATGCCACCCTAATTAAGTCAATGAGAGCAGAATTTGGATCACTGAGTATTATAGTCACTTCATTTATGCCATTTAAAAAGAAAAATATCACTGGAGAATTGGAGAGAATGTGACAGTGACTTAAAGCAAAAACCTGGCCCCTCCTCAAGAGAAAGTACGCTCTAACCTAGTGGAACTAATGTCATTCCTCTGCACAGAGCAAAGGGGTAGGACTTAGGGAGTCTGCTTTTGCTGCATATTGAGGAGCTCAACTTCTTGGAAGCATTGATTGTTTTCTTCCCACATAGGGCAAATGAATCAGACAGGCTGACTTCTTCAGTCCTTAGGCTACAATAGCTGCCTCAAAATGGAAGATTAAATTTAACCCTCTGCTGGGGATACCCAGAGCTGTGAGCCACTCCGATACCTCTCTACCTCAGGAAGAGTGAGCTTTGCTGAGGATGAGACTGTGTCAGCTCCCTGCCACACCAGTCTGTCTTTCTTACCAGCAACCTCCTTAAGTCTCTCCCAGCCCAGATCTTGCCTGGCAGGCAACAGTCAGTGAACTCAAGCCACCAACCTCCTCAGAGATGTGTCGCTCCAATGCACAGCAACTGTCTTCGTACATTCACAAAAGATATTATGTTCGCTGCTCTGTTGAAGAATTAGTATGTTGCAGCTTATTAATTTAACTGGGGTGAACACACCCTTCCCGTCAAGCATAGCACTGAATTGGTTGATAGTAAAAGTAAAACAAGTTTATGAAACAAAAGTCATAGATTAAGTTATATTCAGTATGAGGAATAAAGGTAGAAAGGGTTACAAACAAACAAAAGTAAAAATACACTTCTAATGGCTTACTTAACTAAGACCTTACTTAACAAGCTACTACAGCCTTTGTACACCAATCTTCCTTTATCAGCAATGGCTTTCAGCCACAATCTCCACAGATTCCAAGGAGCTGTTTTTCCTTGTCTTCTCAGATGAAGGATAATTTATGGACTTGCTCCCCTTTTCTTTATAGACCAGTAAACCCTTGTAGTGTATTCTTCTGAAATGTACCCCAGACAAAGTTCCTTTTCCCTGCTGGTTGTGCATGCCATACTATCCGGTATAGCCTTCATACTGCCTTCTCCCCTACTGGTGATTTTTACAATGCAGATTATCTATTTGTGTAACTTTCAATACAAATGAATAGTCAATTGAATTTGACTACATCTGAGTTGAAGTAATGGCTTCTTTCCAGCGTGTGGAGAAACCTATTTATCAACCCTGCCTCTCTCCCCAGACATGCCTTGTTTAAACACCTTTTAGTTATAAACTTAAAAGCATTTAATCAGTGAGTATCCATAAGTCCACAAACCGCATTATCACATTTCTTAATGATATTATTGACCAGTGTTTTATTAGTTTTTGAATGATGCATCACAAGGCATATTTTGTACAGCTAATACTGCAGTAATGTTTAGGGTATGAATAGAGGGGTGCTACGGGTCACTCACATCCCCTCCCCAGGAAACAGAATCACTACCCCGTGATTTAGCTGATGACTTACACACCTGGAATAGTGAATCACAAGTACTGAACACTCCCATGAATGGCTTTATAAGCAATATACAGGCCAAACTTTTTCTCAAAAAGCCAGTGATCAACAATAAGAATGGAGAACAAATCCAAACATATCTGTATACTGTATAACTGGCATACAGAAAAAGAAAAAATGACACTTAATAAGTTATTGGTTATATACTGTTTGCCCATTTAAGCATTACCTGGGGTAACTTGGGAAGTTTGAGTACAAGAAGAAAATGACTGGAGCATTAAGGTATGCATAACTATCAGAGTAGAAGGGAGAGCCAGGGAAAATGTGCACACACTATAAGAAACAGGGGATATGCTTATAGTTGGGTGATCCAGCGTATGCCATTTGTTTAAACGTAACTTCTATAAAGTTGAATCTGTCAGACATTCACTATCAAGCACAGTCTTACTGCTGTGAGTTTTTCTATTGACCCCAAAGGTACTACTCACACTAGTGTTTGCAAGATCAGGTCTTTAACTTATATAAGATGCCATAAACAAGCAACCAACCACAACAATCCATTTTGCTAAGAAAAGCATAAAGGTTCATGTCGATTCTCAAATATATATGTTTGATATCTCTTTCTGCTTGAAACTATTGTATAACCTATTATGGTACAATTTAATTAAAAAGTTAACATTTGAAAAGTATTTTTTATTAATTATTGTAATTTTCTTTTTTTCCCTCAATTATCTTCTGTCCTTTTAGTTCCAGGTTTTTAATTGGTAATGGCCTACAGCTCTACTGCAGGCTTCCTGGAGGAGAAGCAAGCTTGTGCCAACTTGCAACATAACTTCAGTAATGCTCAGTCATTCAGAACTTCTCCATCTGGGTTTCCGTCCATCCAGAGAACCAGCTGCTCTGAACAAACACCTTATCCACCTTGCCTGATGTATCAATATATGAAATATGTTGTTACCATAATTACAGTTTTCAACTCACCAAGCAGAGCCAGCATCTGATCTACAGGCACCAACTCTAATTGTCTAGTCGACTGGTCAGATATAGCATTTCTTTGCTAGAGTCAAACCACTTAGGCCTATATAGCTAAAAAGAAACTGCAATGTAACCAAAATTTTATAAATACGATATGTGACTACAAAAATGGTGATATGCCTAACTGTAAAAGTACCATATTAAAAATGTTACTAGGAGACAGCCATCTTGACATTCCAAAGAGCTAGGACAAGGCTCAAGGAATATGCAGATTCCAGCTGAATTGTAGATGTAATAGGAGACTTTCAAAGTGGTAAGTTTTATTTTTACATGGTCTATAATGGTTTCATTGTAAAACTAACTGAAGATGAAAAAAATTAGGCCTTAATTCATAATTATGTCTCATGTCATTAGGGATCCAAACATTTGCATTTCACTAAACCTACTACACTTAGGCCCTAATTCAGCAGAGCACCTCAGCATGTGCTTAACTTTAGTCAGGTACTTAAATCCCATTGAAACCACTGAGACTTGAGAATGAACTTAAGTGCTCTGCTGAATTAGGGCCATAGACACCATCTTAACGTTGCTGATGGAAAGTATAAGTAAGTTGACAGCTTCCACTGAGAGACATTCATAGTTAGACAGCTATTCAGTATTTTATTACTGTCATTTTTTAACTAGATAATGGGGATTTGTTTTTTTCTAAAAACTGTTGAATATTTACTTACGATTATAATGGGGATTCATAGATTCCAAGACCAGAAGGGACCATTGTGATCATCTAGTCTGATCTTCTGTATAACACAGGCCATAATAATTCCTAAAGCAGATCTTTTAGAAAAACATCCAATCTTGATTTCAAAATTGGCAGTGATGGAGGATCCACCATGATCCAATGGTTAAATTCTCACAGTTAAAAATGTATGCCTTATTTTCAGTCTGAATTTGTTCAGCTTCAACTTTCAGCCATTAAACCTTTCTCTGCTAGACTGAAGAGCCCATTGTTAAATACATGTTCCCCATGTAAGTACTTATAGACTGTAATCAAGTCACCCCTTAACCTTCTCTAATATACTTGGCCCAAAGCCTGCAGAAGTGTTTTGTGCCAAAGGCTGAATGGGAGATTTGCCTCAGCAGGGACTAATGGATGCAAGATTTGTCCCATGTTCTTTTTAGAAGCCTATTCAGTTCCCATTTAAGTCAACAGAAAGATTCCCATTAACTGTTATAGGATCTGGATCATTCTAACAACAGCTCCTCTCTTTCCAAACATTCAGCTATGAGGCAGAAATTTGCTGTCTCTCTAAGCCAGCTGTGAACTAAATCTCATCTGTTATTTTGAAGTTATGAAAGAGTGAAAAAAATACCCCATGTCTCCTATTGTAAAAAAATTCTTTTTCTGTTTTTCTTTTATGAGGATTTCTTTATATTTAATTATAATAAATCACTGCCTTTTCTCTCTAGCATACCCGACTGATTGAGCTGATCTCTTCTGATCAGGAGTGTCAGCCCAGCTCAGCAGAAGACATTTATTTTGGTCAGTTTCTCAGAAACAAAGGCAACCTGCATTTTAATAAGGTTCTCAGATTCATCTGTAAAGTCAATAAATAAAAGATATTTCTCCTTTCCAATGTCTAACTCTGTCAGGTAAGCGCTGACCTGTCACATTCTCTTCCAAGTCATTATGAAGGGACTTTTTATAATATGGCTTATACAGGGTCTAATCCTGTAAGATGCCAAGAATCTTCAACTCTTATTGTGCCCAGAATGCTGAGATCCTTGCAGCACCAGATTTACAGTCAGGGCCAGCCACAGACCAAATGGTGCCCCAGGCCAGGAGAGTCTTCAGAAACCCTCTCCCCACCCCATTTGTTAAACTTTTGAATACTTTACAGCACCCTGAGCCTGGCACCTCCCAAATCCAGCACCCCAGGCAGCCACTTAAGTCAACTGCCCCTTAATCTGTTTACAGTGGCTGCCATTAAAAAAATCATTTTACTCCACTGCAGTGTTTTCCTTTGTTAAGGTATTTCCTTTACTTAAAATGGAAAATTCCTCAAGAAACTACAGTAAATTTAACTACTATCAATGGCAAATCCAGGTTTTAATGGATAGTGAAAATGTAATTACAAGTATGCAAATATACTGTGTTAACTAGCAAAATTTTCAAAAGTGCGTAAGTGACTAGGGAGCCCAGATTCCATTTTTAAACAAAATGTAGGAAACCCAATGAGATTTAGTCACCTAAATCACTTAGGCATTTTTGAAAATGTTGCTCACTGTGAAAATATGACATTTTCAGGAATAGGAACTTGAGAAATACAATATAAACATCATTTTCAGATGATATATATTTAATTAGGAACACAGTCTAGTGTACTTGGTACAACAGGACAATATAACAGATGTGTAACTTCAGTGAAAATCCTCAGTGCCACACACAATGGCCACAATTCAACAAAATATTTACATGCTTACCTGAAAGAAAATGGTTTCAGTGCGTCCTAGGCAGGTGCTTAAGCGATTTGCTGCCTCAAAGCCAAGAGCGGTAATTGTGCCTGCAAATATGTGATACATTTTGTGTGCTTTTTTGTTGTTGTTGCAAAGTAATTATTACAGACCAGATTTTTAAAGGTATCCAGGTGCTTAAATGATGCGGACAGGCACCAGTAAGATTTTCAAAACACCTAGGTGCCTAACTGCATCTTTAGATACTTAAAATATTTTTTAAAATCCAGCCACATCAGTCTTTTCGTCATTTGCCTCAGTAGTGCTAAGTTAGAGCGTTCTTGGTCCAGGGCCTAATGGTGCTCCCATTAAAGTCAATGGGAAACTCCCAATGACTTTCACAGCAGCAGGAGCAACACCAAGGAAAGATGGCTACAACAGCATACAGCCCAAGATTGCAGGCATTTGCAGTTCCTTGACACTATCTCGATATTGCAGACACAGAAAATCAAGTTTCAGAGTGGCAGCTGTGTTGGTCTGTATCCGCAAAAAGAAAAGGAGTACACCTTTTCTTTTTTACAGAAAATCAAATATCAGTTCATGATGAAGTTTGTAGTATTGCAAGTAAGTGACTCCTGTTGCCCAGTCCCCTTTGCCTTAACTAGGATACTGTCCTTCCTCAGTATTCTCATGTGTTCCCTAACCCCAAAACCATATCTGGAAATGACAGCAGCATGGTCTTGCAAGGAGCAGTCTAGATCTGAACTCTGTGGGCTGGATTCTTTAATCTACTAAGGTCCACTTGCACTGCATAAGCCGTGCAAAGTGTGCTTAAAGCATATGGAGATGGGAACTGGAGCAGTCCGCCTGCGCAGGTGTACAACTGGCAGGGTGGCTTCACTGCCTCCTATGCCAATTACCTCTCAATTTTGAGATCAGATGAAGGAGAGGCCATGTCAGCAGCATTCTGTGAGCAAGGTAAGCGTGTGACAGGCAGGAAAAGGGAGCGGGCAGAGCTCTGCTATGCCAATAATCCCACAATCCTAAAGTACTTTATGTCAGTGGTATAAGCAAGAGCTGTTCCTGTGCAACCTTAATTTGTAATGGACCTGGGCAATTCTTAATCATGGTGCTGTAATCACCACAATCACCCTTGCAATCCCCACACTCAGCCATAATGGAGAACCAAGACCACTGGATCTACACTCTGTCGCCAAGCCGAGTTAAGTAAGGGATGAATCATAGAATCATAGAAGGTTAGGGTTGGAAGGGACCTCAGGAGGTCATCTAGTCCAACCCCCTGCTTGAAGCAGGACCAATCCCCAATTTTTGCCCCAGATCCCTAAATGGCCCCCTCAAGGATTGAACTCACAACCCTGGGTTTAGCAGGCCAATGCTCAAACCACTGAGCTATCCCTCCCCCCAATTTTTTGCTAATATGATACTAATATTATTTTACGGGACCACTCTTATTCAGAGAACATCCTTTGTTAAGCAGCAGAGTATGCTGTGTGACAATTAGGCTCAGTGTGAAATATTCTCATGTAGGAAAGACAGTTTTTGGTTTAAACCTTGAAATAGGAGTTAGCTTAATTTATAAATGGCTAACCCTGAAACCTAATCCTGAACAAATGCTGCACTTTAAATCCAGTTTCCATCTTTCAGTTGAGGCATTAACATTCCTTATTCAACATTCTTCTATCTCAAGTATTACCTCAGATTAATTGGTACTGTATAAAATAAGTTGCTGGGTGCACAATGGTAACCATGGTAGCTTTCTTAGTATCTGCACAATGAAATACGTAATTCATTCCGCAGGAAAACAAAATTAGTAAGTAACATAATACATTCTTTCTTAAAACGTCGCTGTGGTATGAAATGCACACAGTCAAAGCAGAGTCTGCCTACAAACCCCACTGAAAAAGGCTATCTTTGCTGAGCATTTACATTGCAGCCAAATATATTGCTAACGACTTCTGCGGCAGCAGCATCTCTGACTTGAAGTAATGTTCTTCTCTAATCTCATATCTTTTCTTTCTGACCAAAAGGTGGCAGTGCTCCATTTATTATCAATTTGGTATAACGTCAATGGAACTGCAGTCAAACAGCAATAGTCTAATGTTGTACAGCACAGCCAGCAAGCCATGCATCATTAACTATTTTGCCTAGTTGACCCCAATACTAGGAGGATCATACATCCAGTGACAGAATCATTAAGAAAATATTTTAAATACGAATCTTATAAAAGAAATGAAACTATAAAGACACAAGGCAGGGTGCTGTTAAAAAGGTAAAATGACAAGCATATTTAGCTTAACAAAGCAAAACAAAAGAGTCCCACCATTTCCTTTACATGTCACACCTTGGGTCTGGAGCCAAGTCCTGCAGTTCTTGTTCAGACACAACTCCCACTGATTTTAGTGGGAGTTTGGTCTGAATAAGGACTGTTAAATTTGTGCCATTATCTGGAGTCTTCTGTGAAGCCTTCACTTCTGTGACATCTACAAGGCAGTTTATAGGACAATGAGTGAAATGCTCACCCTCTTGACTGCCCAGGAGTCAATGATGGACATCTATATAGTAGCCAGTGGCACCTCAAGAAGTGTAAAGAACTGGAGATTCAAAATGTGAACAAACCAACTACAAAATAACTAGTGTCCCCCTGCCTCTTTACTGCCAGAGCCTTTCCCCTCCACAGCAAAAGACTGCCCCAGTGGGGAAAGGTTTGGCAGGGAGGAGACAGCAGGAAAAGATTTGGGCAGCTCCCTGCTGTGGCACCTTTCTCCATCTTACAGAAAGACTCTGGCAAGGGGAAGAATCAGAGAAAATCAGGTGTGGAGGGGACCTCAGGAGGTCATCTAGTCCAACCCCCTGCTCAGTCTCCTCCAGCTGCCTGCCGCCAAAGCCCTTCCTCACTGCAGGGAAAGATTCATGCAGCATGGGGGAGAGACTCCACCAGCTCCCCATTGCTGAAGCATTTCCACTCTGTGGGGAAAAGGCTCTGGGCCACTTTTCCCTGCTGCCTCCCTACTGTCAGAGCCTGTCCTTGCCACAACAAACGGTGCTGCAAGTGTGGACTCCTGAAACCTTTCCCCGCTGCCAGAGCCTTTCACTGACCCCTGCAGCCACACCACAGCATGGACACAGCCTGATTTTCACTGTAGCTTATAGCTACACGTACACTGCCCACTGCTGCCAGTGGCACATAGTGTAGACATAGCCTTATTTGCACTCATCTGAGATGACTTACGTAACTCATTTGAGATGTTGCCAATCATGAGTAATGCAGCCATCCCAATCACTTGCCAATAAAGCCACATAGATTCTCTCCCTATACACACACATGCACAGAGTGCACAGATTTAAGCTTTTATCTTCCAGCTAATGTTCCAGCAATCATATCATTTATTTTGGTGGAATGGAGGCGAGATAATCCTATTTTCTTTTAGAAATCTAGAAGACTGAACACCTCTATGAGACTAATAATGATCACTCATCAAACAGCCCAGCTATAGCCATTATTTTCCCTTCTTTCCCTGAGCATCACTGTCACTCTCTTTCCCTTCTCTGCAACTGGGGATATAGATTAGCTAATTTCAGCTCAAATGCTTTCTGTAAATTGTATCTAAATCTGCCTCAGCATTTGTTCTTGACCTTTCAGCATTGTCTTTCATACAGGGCAAATGAATAGCCCAGTACCACTCAATTAACAAACGAAAAGGAGATACAGAGCACCTAAATTAAGGCAGGACAAATTCGTTGAAAAAGCTCTCTCCAGCGCTCCCACTCATTCCATACCTTGACCCTTTTCAATGACCAATCTCAAGATCAAAAAAATGTTAAGATGTTAAAATGTTCAAATAAGTTCCTTCACTTTCCAGATGGCACCAGAATTGGAAGCAATTAAGAAACAAGGTTTTGTGATATTTCTATTTGAGATCAGAAGTTTTTATGTGTCAGTAATCTTGTGACATGAAAGTTCAAGACTAAATAATCTTGAATGAATAAGTTAGGTAGATGAGTATCTTTTAGATCAGTGGTGGGCAACCTGCGGCCTGTCAGGGTAATCCGCTAGCGGGCCGCGAGACAGCGTTTACATCAACTGTGAGCAGGCACGGCCACCCGTGTTCACCATTTCCAGCCAATGGGAACTGCAGGAAGTGGCACGGGCTGCAGGGACATGCTGGCTGCCACTTCCTGCAGCTTCCATTGGATGGGAGCGGCGAACCGCAGCTACTGGAAGCTGTAGGAGGCCGTACCTGCGGACAGTCGATGTAAACACTGTCTCGTGCCCCGCCAGCAGATTGCCCTGTCGGGCCACAGGTTGCCCACCACTGTTTTAGATACTTAACTAAACCAAAACCTGAATTCCATCAGTACATGAGGTTCACCCTCCACCAATCATGACTATCCCCAAGTGTTGATAAATCAACATGGGTTGTGTAGGATTGCCAGTGTTGGAAAAGAGCCAGCAGGAGGCCTGGCATACATTTGCAAAACCAGGTGAAAGAAATCCTCAAATTTTGCAGCCACTCAATATTCATCAAACCCATATTAATGACATATATAGTGAGATTGCATATAATTGTAATTGGCTGATAAGGTTTGGTAAACATTTGCAGCTGGAATTTATAGATGTTAATAAAATCAAAGTGCCATGCAATTAACAAGTGATACCATTGAATTTGACCATTCCATTTATATCTTTTAAATTCCTTAGTCCTCTCATTGGACTGCACTGTATTTTTCTTGTGACAGTGATTCAGTTTGGAATAGTGAGCAAGGCAGCAGCCACATAAATTTTTTTTATTCTGAAATTATTTAACTTGATTTGTTTTCACCAGCCTTTCTTCACCTTTATGAATAGAATCAGAAGAGAAGTTAATATTGCAAAGTATGGCTAATATATTCAGTTGGCATTCAGACAGTTATAGGACTCCAACGTGCATCGTGCTTAGTGGAGTCCCCGAGGTCTGTGTAGCCCCAGCAAAGGTGGTAGCTTTGACATCTACCTCAGAATTTTGTTGATATATGTCTGGGACACAGCATTGTCTGTGTAGTTCAGCCAGATCTATAGATTATGTATTAATTACTTTGATTACCTAAGAATTCCCAGCAATCATTTTGGGGGGTTGACAGGTTCTTGTCCCAAGATCAGGCTCAGTATTATTAAATTTACTATATAGTTGGGAACCTCAATGTGCTCAGTTGCAACACGCACACTGTAGGAACTGTTCTATATCTACTTTTGAGCAAGCTCTCCTTAGTTCTTAAAATCTAAAGGTAACCACTGATCTATGCCAAGGGTTACAGCCTGCTTAACCACACTTATGCTAACTTATGCTTCAGTTAATGTTTTACCAGAGACCTGTGGGTTTCTTGTGTTACAGTTGAATGTAATGAAAGCAGCTAAATATAAAGAAGGCAAGGCAGTGAATATAGTAAAGGTGAGCCTATGGGCTACAGTAGGCAGTTTAGCAGCTGACTTCTTATGACTGTTCTTTTTTTTCAATTCTATTAGAATTTGGTGATACTTGGTTCTTCTATAGACTGTTAATACATTGTGGAAAAAGAAGGAACTAGTAAGAAAGAAGAACAGAAACTAAAGACTTTTCAGCACTTGGAAAGCAAAAAGGAGAAGCTTGAATTCTATATGGAAGTTAGGAAGAAGCCAGAGACAAGATTTGAAGAGAGCAGTAGAGAGATCTGATTGGTGGAGAAGGTAAGAAGTTGAACTTAGTTTTGTCCTGCAGGGAAAGCAAAGAATTCTTTGTGTGAAGTAACTCCTTAGCTGTCAAGCTGTTTGTCAGGTTCTAAGTTCAAGGCAGTCAAGCCTAGTGGTTAAAGACATAGTCAAGTGCTCGTATAAGAGTCAAAGCCAGCTGTAGAGTTGGGACTGGGCTGAGAGCACCGTTGAAACTGAGGTCTGGTGGTGTTGAATTGAACTCAGTGTCTGTAGACATCCAGATCAGGATCATAATTGGAGTCCAGATGCAGGCCAAAGGTCGAAGCTGGGTGAGATTCATTCCAAGAGTCTGGGGAGTGAGGAGGCAGTGCAGGCTGGTGGGGGTCATTAAATAGGGCTAGAGCACGGTCGAGTAGGGGACAGGCAAGGCTAAAGCAGGCAAGAACAGGGACTGGATCAAGAGGTGGCTGGAAGCCTATGGAGTCTGTAACACCACGAGGCAGCACGAGGTTTCCTAGCCAAGTAGTGCTGGTGCACAGACTAACCTGCAGCTCTGGTGCGGTCAGTGAAATACCTATGCCTGGGGGTCATCTGACCCAGACCCAGGCCCTGCCCTAGGAGAGACTATTGCAGCATGCCTGAGTGCTGAGTCTCTGCAGGCTCCACCTACTGGATGAGACAGTGCAGAAGACTTATTGCTGGATGCCCGAGCCATGAGTCAGTGCCGGCTCTGTTAGAGGGGTTCATCATGGCAACTGAGTGAGCAATGGTGGCTCTGCTGTGGGCTTCCTTCGTACTCTTGGCAGAGAGGAAAGGAAAAAACAGTTTATGTGTCAGATGAGATGGCAACCTCCAGGGAGAGTGTGGATGTACAGTACTGACATTCAACAGAAACCAGGCTGTGGCAGTGTGGGGAAAGTCATGCAGACAATGTATATGATGCTGGGAGGTGGGTGGATGCTGAGGTGGAAATGGAATCCAAACTGACTGTCACAATTATGGCTCAGTTATGGCTCACCCACGTGAGCTTCCTCTCCTGCCCTCCCCAGCTGGAGCTTTCCTGCTCTGTTATCTCTGGAGCAACCAAGCATGAGAGCCCATCTGAATCAGCAATAGCCTGCGTGCACTGCACTGCAGCTATCCTGTTTCCTGGGGCCATAGAAAGTAGTGCACCAATTAAAGCAACCTTCAGGGTACTCTGTCTTACACCAGAAGTTAGACAGGCCTCGTCATCGCCTCATAGCATAAGGAGCACAAAGTTAGGTTAAAACAACCTTTTCCAAACCCTTCCCACCACAAACACAGGAACATAGCAGCTGAGATTTAGGCCCAGTGTAGCACAGACAATTAGATACATGGGAGACATTCAACACTGCAGAAGAGCTTTTCAAAACCGTGCAGGGGATATAAGAGTTAGGGTCATTTGACACTACAATTAGACACCCAGGGCTGGCCTGTACCAGCTGACTGGGGCTTATGGCGCTTGGGCTAAAGGGATGTTTAATTGCGGAGTAGATGTTTGGGCTCAGGATGGAGTCCAAGTTCTAGGACCCTGAGAGGTAGGAGCACAGACGGTGGCTTCCTCCGGTCCACAGGGGTGCTCAACCCCGCACTCTGCCCCAGGCCACGCCCCACCCGCTGCCTTCCCCAGGCCCTGCTCCTTTCCACCTCTGCTCCACCCCAGGCCCACCTCTTCCCACCCAGTTCCACCCCCTCCCTCAAGCACACCCTATCTCCATTCCTCCCCATCCCCTCAGTGCCTCCTGCATGCCACAGAACAGCTGATCACAGCAGGTGGGAGGCGCTGGGAGGGGAGTTGATCGGTGGGGCTGCCAGTGGATAGGAGGTGCTGGGGGAAAGGGAGGAAGTTGGTTGCCGGTGACTGCTAAGCACTCACTAATTTTTTTCCATGGGTGCTCCAACCCTGGAGTCGGAGCCTATGGGTGGGAGGGTCCTAAATGGAATGTGAGTGGCTAAATCCCCTGCAGTGTTATTCAAATCTCCCTGTCAATGTTGATTGCACAGTGTTTCTTACTGTTACCACTGTACTTGAGATATTATCTGCATTTAACAGGAGACAATCTGCAAATCTAGAGTCAAGTCCAAAGTGTGTGGTGAATGCCCCTTTAAAAAAAAAAAGACACCCACTGTACCTGAAGAGACAAAAATAAACAGGGATCAAGAGAAGACTTCTTGAGCATGTAATTAATTTAGTGAATATGAAATAATTAATCTACCGTAATTTGAAAAACTGAGCAACTTTCATGTTGAGAAGATACATGTTGACCAATACCACCAGCTAGCAATACATATTTTCAGTCAAGGAGCTGCACAGAAGAGAGGAAATAGGTGATGAAATGTAACAGAATGATTGAATTATCACAGATATGTTGAAATAGTTACTGGAGTGGGGGTTTTATGTCTGTGTGTTTGGGGAGGGTTATTGTTTTGAAAGTCTTTTATTATCTTTTATTCATATTGATAGCATATTATGGACACTTTGTTCCCATGCAGACCCTTGCCAGATGGCATACAATTGTGCCTTAGAAGAGAACAAATTGCAACCTCTGAGCCCATAGCACTAGACTGCAATACCAGCTGACAGCCTCTCAATCCAGTTTTTCTGTAAGAAGCCATGATTTATCAAATGCAGAGCTATGTCTCATATTTATAGCTTTGAATGCAAAATGTACCATTTTGGCCATGCCATTTCAATTGGACAGGTGCTGACAATCCACATACTCTGTATCTTTATTTCCACATTTTTGAATGATTGTCATTGGGATGGGCGGGTGAAGGATGAAAAGAGCAGCTCTTTCAAGTGACAGTGCTGTGTAAAGCAATTTTCATTAACAATACTGCTGATTTTGATGGCATAGGATGTATGCCTAGAATGACTTCAAAAAGATGCCCTCTGTTCTTAGTACTATAAAGCTTGATTAGGCAATTTGTACTTTTCATTATGGCCACTCAAAGGACAAAAAAATGGGGGAAACTGGTAAGGGACATGAATTTTAATATGAACAAACCTCAATAAAGAGAAGACACACATTAGTGCAGAAGCTATGCTTCATCTCTCTGGAGATAATCAACAATTATTTCACGGGGTTAACATAACATTCTAATTATCACCAGTGAAACCTTTTGTGAAGCTTAAGTTTCAAGCTCCTTAAGGAGTCATGGTATTGCACTAGCTTGTGTGTGTTTTGCTCCCAGTTATACCTCTGCAGACCCAATTTAACAGAGCAGAATTAGTTCCTGCAGTATGTATCACAGCCCACCAGCTGCAGTGTGTCAGACCTGCTCAAAAGTGATTGGCTGCCATGTAGACAACATACAGCTGCTATTATTGTGCATTAATCACCAACAAAGACTTTTCTCAGGGCTTGTCTACACTTAAAATGCTACAGTGGCACAGCTGTAGTGCTTCAGTGAAGATGCTACCTATGGCAATAGGAGGGCTTTTCCCACTGGCACAGGTACTCCACCTGCCTGAGAAGCAGTAGCTAGGTCGACAGGAGAATTCTCCCATCAACCTAGAGCTGTCTACACCAGAGCTTAATTGTGTCACTCGGAGGGTGTGGATTTTTCACACCCCTGAGTAATGCAGTTATACTGACCTAATTTCCTAGTGTAGACCAGGTCTCTGTTGCAAGTGATACATTTTGGAAGCAGAAAAATCATGAGTGTTATTCCCCATGCCCATGTGTAAATTGTTAGGCCAATCTATACTAAGTAGTGTTAAATTACTAATGTATGAGACTATAAAAACAGCTTACATGATCACTACTAAAAACTAAGCCCCAAAAATAAGATCTTTCAAAGACTGTGATGTTTTTTGAGAGATTTAACATCTCACTTTCACATAAACAGTATATATATATAATACATAGAAAGTGCCATACAAGATAAAAAAAATTGGTCCATCGAGTCTAATATCCTGTCTGACAGTGGCAGATACTTCAGAGGAATTTTATCAGGCATACATGGTAAGTAACAATATTTACAAAGACTTAACAAACAATAATACTAATGAGTAAATATTGATAGGTTTACTAATGCATATTTTTGTTAATAGTAGTCAAATAGCATTTTAAATTTTCCAATGCTTTGCAAATATTGACACACCCTCAAGAGATTTTATTAGACCATTTTACAGGTCCAAAAAAGGAAGCAGAAGTTAGGAGACATGCCCAAGAATGACAGAGTTAAAAGCAGGTTTAAGATTTTTAGAAATAATCTAACTTCCCTCCTAATCAGAACTATCCTCTCAAAATAATCAGTGCCATGTTGAACTGTATAGGTTTTAAATATTATATACAAACACATACACTGGAAGCCCTGCACCTCTCAAGACAATACTGGGTACTCAAGACAGCTGGATATCTTTTGGAAGAGACTTGGGAAGCACCCACAATCAATATTTAAATACCATTTCATAAAATCATCACATTGCAAGTATACCCTTGCTCTTATTGTCCTGAGCATGGCAAAGTTGGCAGGTAGAGAAGACTTGGGACAATAAGAGTTCTTTATTGCAGATGCCACGAGGCGGCAGTTGACCTGGCCCTATTGAAATGAATGGGAGTTTTGACACTGACTTCACCACAGCCAGAATTTCACCAATAGTATTTCACATATACTACATGGGCTACCCCAGTCTTTCTACGCTAAATTGTCAGTTGTCAGCATCAGCACTGGGTATCCAGACATCTAAGGCACTATTTCAGGGAAGAATGTAATTCAAGATATCTTGCAGCTACCAGCACTAGACAGTTAAAATACCTTAACAATTTTCAAGCCTACAAAGTTTTATGAACCAATTCAGACCTCCTCCAATATCTATTATGTACAATATATTTTTATTCAACAAAGAAAAAAAATGCAATCAGCAAGACAGCCAACATTATTAATTTCAAAGTATGCAGCACAATGATTTAGCTTCTCTGCACTGTAGCTGACAATGAGCATACCCACATTGTGATCTCTTTAGAATGCTCCAACTTATTTGTATTGTTAGGCGTTATTTTCTGTTCACAGAGAATTGTTAGATTTTTATTCTTCCCCTTTTCCCGACTAGCTGGGGTCAGGATGCTGGATCACTCTTTTACAGGCTTGCCAAACCAATGCCCCCTCCATATCCATTCCATCCTCCATACACAGTCTATCCACAATTTTTTTGACGTCCTCTTGTTCTTCTGCCCACAAACTCTAGTCTCAAGTTCCTCCTACACAGGATTCCCTTCATCCATCTTTTGTACCATACCATCTCAGCATCCTCTCTTGCAGCTTCTCTGATACCACAGAC
This sequence comes from Caretta caretta, assembly GCF_965140235.1. NCBI lineage: Eukaryota > Metazoa > Chordata > Testudines > Cheloniidae > Caretta > Caretta caretta. The sequence continues at coordinate 67,899,732 of NC_134214.1, read as the reverse complement.
CTTGGGCTCACTCCTGATGACATCAACCCTCATGTGATCCACCATTACCAGATTCACTGACCTCAAACATTTCTTTTCAGTGTCTTTGAGTTTTCTCAAGTGCCTCACTTTGGTCACCCATGGCTCTGGTCCATGAAGAATAGCTCATATTATCATGGATTTGTAAAAGCTGTCCATTAAGCAATCTGAGCATCCATTTATCATAAATCACTAAACTTACCTTGCACCAATATTCCCACACAGTCAGCAGTCTTGCTTGGTGTTCTCTGTCAATGTCTCAATTTTCTGCTATCCAGCCCTCAAGATACTTAAACACAGAAGCCCAGCTGCTGGCCCTCTATGTTGATATTCATCTGTCTTGGTTTCATATGAATCATTTACATGGTGTCAGTCTTTTATTTCCTCATTTGAGGCCATAGTTTATTAGTTCCCTATTCCAGATATTGGTTGCCTGGACCATATCTTTCTATTGGCCATTAGCACAGACCACATTAGCAATAGACCAACTTTGTACCATCTTCCATGTTGATTTGCTTACTTGTGAAGTCCATTGTAATTATTAATAATAATGGACTAAGCGTTGGTCCACTGGGGAGCCCACCACTGAAGGGTATTGCACTTTTGTCATGGATTCATTGTACAAATCCATCACCATCTGGACAAGGTACTCCAGTACCCCATAGAATCATAGAGGCACCTGCAGTCTAGGCACTTTGTGAACATTCTTTATTCAGCTCAAGGAAAGCCCATTCTTGCTCAACATTTCCCTCCAGCTTCTTTTCCACCAGCTGTCTAGAGACAAACATACCATCTCTCTGCCTTTTTCCTTTTCTGGAGGTGGTTAGATTATTACTACAAGTATTTATATTACATTAGTCCCCAGATGCTTTGAGTAGAATTAGGACACCACCACCCCCTCCCCCGCCGCCCATTGTGCTGGATGGTCATCAAGTGCATTCAAAGATAGCCCCTACCCCAAAGAACTAGATCTTGAACAGAGTCATCAATGTGTAACTTAAGCCTGTTTCAAAGATGACTAGATACAAGCATATTAACAAACTGTTAATACACATTAGCAGGGTCCACACACACAGTTATTCCTAGCAAGCTAGTGTGGGGTAGATTCATACCTCAACTTGTCGCAAACTGATGTTCATGTAGACAAGCCCTTAGTGATGGTCTTACAACTCAAATTCATATCTGGATTTCAGACCAACATACCAAAAACATATGGTGATTAGATTTTTGGTTGCTGTAATGATGGTGAACTGAAAGTTTTATATTTCTATCACTACCAAAATTGAGATTATTTGTACCTTGGAACTTATCCTAATTACATCAAAGGCCTGACACTGCTCTCTCTACATCAGTGCTGCAGATCACACAAGTAAGATGAGCATGATTTGCCACTTCATTAGATCTAACATTTATTTTTCTTTTGGCTTCTTTGTTCATCAGGTTTTTCTTTTTACAGCTCTGCAACACTTCACAAAAAGAAATAGGGATCATCAAAATTTCCCTGTTTGGGCAGCAGTACTCACCTTGACCAGGAAACTTAGAAAAGGAAAAAGACAGCATTAACTTAAAGGGGGAAATCTAAAAAGTAAAATTAAATATTCATCAAAAACAAGCAAGCATTTGTCATCATGTCCTAAACAGATTACTTGACCAAGAATTTGGAACAATTGGAGAAGAGACCACCTCCAAGAATCCATGACAGGCTTTTCATGGAGCCTTGTTTATGTAGGTACAAAATTATGTAGCCAGATCTTCAGCTGAAATTATGCCAGTTTACACCTGCTAGGAATCTGGCCCATAGATTTCAGTCAGTAGTCACTACCTGTTCAGTCATGCTCATATCTAAGTACTATAATTGAGAGTCTTTGTACTTGGATTCAAGAAGCTCCCATCAACCTGGGACAACAAAATTTTACTCTCATGCTTTTAAGTCCTCCTTTTTATGCTCATATTATCAATACTTTGTTTTGATAGGGAAGATCCTATCAAAGGGGAAGCTGAGGCATCAAATTCAAGAGAATTATAATGAACAAACTCTATCAAAATGAAATTGGAAGGCACAGGGAAGTTGGGAGGTAGCCAATTAGTAATTCATCCTACTCTACTAACAGGTCCTCCTGACAGAGTCATCAGCAAATGCCCAAGTGATAGTAGAGAAAAAGTAAGATGCAAAAGTGCCATTAAGTGGTACTCTGACAACCTTCTAAGTGTCCACTACCAATGAGTTTATAGTCATTAAGTTATTATGCAGTTTACAGTAATACATGGTTACTAGATGCAGTCTGCCTTGTTTGTTGGAGATACTAAATAAAAGTTGAAATGTAAAAATTGAGCAACTGCTGTTGGGAGTGGGACAAAAACAAAAGTTACCCTAGTAATGGATCTTTTGTTATACCATTTTATACCCAATGATGAATTTTTACTGACTCCCTGACTATTTTATATATATATATATATATATATATATATATATATATATATATATTTAAAAATATACTTATAAATATATAAAACATTATATAAATTTAAATATGTAATTTTTATTTTTAACCAGTACTTTTAAAAAGCTAGCTATAATGCCACAGAATATTAAATATCTACTCCTTATGAACTTATATTAGAATTTTTAAAAAATCATTGTGTTTACAAATACTGTCGCTTTCTCACTAGGGTCACATCTATGAGTTGTCTTTCAGTTGAAGCTGTCATCTTCCTGACACTTCACAACATGAGCCCCAGCCTGATTATGTAGATTAGGATTCAGAAAATTCAGGTCTCCTTTGAATGCATGAAAAAGTTGTAAGGCAAATTTGTAAATGTTTGGTTAATTTAGCAAAATATTTTGCTGCATTAAAATGGGAATTGGAGTTCTAAAATTTTGTGCTGCATCAGACTCACTTTGGATGCTTCCTATTTTATTGCTAATTATACACAGTAGAGATATTCATAAATAAACCCAAGCCACTGTCAGGAAACATACAGACTTGGTAAAGTTTCTGGCACTACAGTAGGTTATCTCAAGTATAGAATATTTTATTTTATTTGAAACACACAATGCAAAATATATTTTAGAACCACCTGCACAAACTTGTCTGCACTTCACAGGATCTTCATTCCACTGAAAGACAAAGACACTAAAAAGAAGATTGAACACTTATATTTTCTGTTAAGTTATCATACAAGTGATCCAATCTGACAGTTCTTTTTACTGGATCCCCCACCAGCTGAGTATAATGCTGAGAAGGACTAACAGAGGAAGTGGAGAGGATGTGTATTCTTCTATGCTAACTTTCTTAGTTAGAAAAACTAGGAGCTGGGAATTATTTTCTCTCTTCTTTTTTGGTGAGTGGTATTCTCCTTTGGGGTAGATTCATTTTATATGGACAGAGCCCAACACGGGCTGTTACACTTTAATTTGTCTCCATCCAGGCACAGAAATATATTATCCTACTTGACTCTTCAAATCTTCTTGACATTAAAATGTGTCCACCATGACATTTGCCAGAAACCTGTGGCCACCTAGGACTTCATGGTTGTCACTGTGATGCACACCACAGTTATTTAGAACTCTACATAGACAGAATTCTACCCTTGTGATGCACAGCACAGGCCCATTTGCTGCCAGCCATACAGAGCCTATGAAACACAAATACACAGTTCTAATTCCATCAAGCAGTGATTAATGATAGGCACCTTGAAGTTCATTACTATTAAAGATAAGCAATAGCATCTGTCTGCTTATGTTTCTTTTCAAATTGGTGCCTTGATCTCTTGCTCAACCACTCTCATTTTAGCTCTGCTTCCATCTTATGTCAGTTGTAGTGATCTCCTGGGTGGATGAAACAGTGCGGAGTGGGGGAGGAATTTGGATGCAGAGAGAAGGAGAAGGATCTGTGTCAGAGAGTTCCAGGCGTACCATTTCACTGACCCTAATGAGGACTGAGCAAGATTTCACATGGAGTTGGGCCTAAGAACCACCTAGAATCTGAATTCCTTCAACCTGTGCGGAATATATATGTTTGGATTAAGGTCCCCAGATATAACCTTATTATTTTGATTCCGGGTAGAACCTAAATCTAGCTCAGGTACTATTTTCTGGCTCATATGTGGCTGAAATCTAGAAACAATAGCCATGCTTGCTGAATGAGGAAAGGTGTTTTCCTCCTCCCTATCATAATGCAAGGTTGGTGTCGGCAAGGTGGAGTTAAACTGTGTAGGGGAAGTGCAAGCAAACCCAAGGGAAACTGAGAGGAAATACATATAGTTTCCCTTCATCCTCAGTTGTTTTCTCTAGGGTCTCAGCAGGAGCTGAGTTGTTCAGCCTTTGCTGCTTTCTAACTGGAATTGACACAGAAAGAAAGGGAAATTAACAGCTGCCTTGTCTATGCTTACCATTTCCTTTTAACCTCAGAGAGGCACCACTTCAACAAAAATGTTTTCAACTGGGATTCTTGCTGCTGACCTTCCCTGGGAAGCTGGAAAATGGTTATTTGTTACTTAGGGAAGGAAGTTACAACAAAGCATGGAAAAAGTGGTCTTCATGGCTTTGAGAGAAATACAAGTGCTTTTCCTCCTTTTTAAGGATGGATTATGAAAATCCAGTGAGTATTAGGAGTTGAAGGGTACATACAGCTTTCAATTTAAAGTAACAGACCGACACTTTTGTTCCTCTGCTATTCTATCTCTTCCCTTCTTCCTGTACCAACACCACAACCCTTCAGACCAAGACAATGAACCTGCAGTTAAGGTTTGTTCAGACTATGATAGGACAATTAATACAATGTTACCCTAACCTGTGCCAGAGGGATAGCCTGGACAATAGGCCTGAAGGCCAGATTTTGCTCACAATTAATTTAGCATAAATTGGGAATTAATTGCTCTACTGATTTAGTTACTCCAGATTTACACTGCTATAAAGGAGAACAGAATCTGGCCCAGTGAGTGCAGTAACACAGTATAATACAGACTACTTGGGTCACATTCAGCCTGTGGCTACATGCATTAATTCCCACTGACCTCAATGGGAGTTGCCCATATGCGACCAATAGCAAAATTTGCAACTCATTCATTGCCTTTATTCTTACTATTAAATTGAAAAAAAGTTATTTCCTGCTTGTATTTGTGACCAATAGGACAACTTTCTGCAGTATCTTTGGGAGACCATTTTGTTTGAAGTGTATGACTAGTTTATGTATCATTATTGGCCAGGAATTGTATGCACTCCACAGGGGCAGTGTAAAGGTCCTCCAGGAAGTGAAAGAGTAGGGGATAATTAAGATTATCACTCAGATTCTAACACGTTCAGAGAGGTGGGGGAGGCTCACATATTTCGGTTCAAACTGAATTCTCTGGAGACCAAACAGAAATACAAAGGACTTTTGAATACATAGCCCATGCTTAAACTGAGAATGGGCCATCTCCTGATCCAGCAGCAGACAGGTTGCCCAAATCCTTATGGAAGGGTTGGAAAGACTTTGACCTAACAGTGTTCACTGTTTTAGCCCCTGAGAGGTAAACCACATGTGCCAGACTTGTGTCAGACCTCCCAGGGAAACCCATGGTGAAGTGGAGAGACGTTGGCTGAGAGCAGGAAACCTTAAGAGGAAGATGGGGAGGGGGAGATCAAAGGTGAAGCTAACACTGAAACTGTGACAGTATTAATGAAATATTAAGCAAAAACACCTTGTGTTATGCAAGTCAGTTAATAAGAGCAGGTGTTGTGGAGAGGGGAAAGGAAGGGAAGTTTAGCTGCTTATAAGAATTAAAAACTGCTTATCTCCTATTCAGGCTCAGCAGCTTCTCTCGCTCTCTGTCAAGATAGACATTAAAATACTCTGTCTTGTTTACCCAGGCTGGATACCTGATCTGTAAGCTCTGTAACCCTGTGAAATACAAAGAGAAATACCCAGCATACTAACATTTCAGTTCTCTCTAAACCTTTCCCAAACAGTAATTTAATCTCTTAAAATCTTGCCTGACTATAGCATTCTCCACATGCATTGACATCACAGTTAATATTGAATGCCTTCCAGTAATAAAGAAAAATTACAGCAAGGTATTTTATTTTTCATTTCTTCTGAGCTGTGAGTCATGCTTTTGTTTTAAGACAAGAATTACTTCACAGATAGTTAACTCATTGCATACCTCACCGAGATGGAAGATACAATGTAAGTCTATTTTTTGTTCTGCGCTTTTACCGCCAAGTGGTTGGGAGTCTGCTTTCCTGCAATTTCATGCTGATTAAATTCTGTATGAATCTGAGGCTCTTAATCAAGTGAATTACCCTACATTCCCGTAGGGATTTATCTCACAGAGGAACGGGTCTGCACTTTCTCCCTGAAAAAAAGCAGCCGAGAACAGCATGGAGGAGGGTTGTCACCAATATTATTTTCCAGAATGCGTTGCTTTTATAAATAGTTTTCACTCTTAACAGAAAATGCATTGGTACCTGTAAAGGGTACAAGAGGGTATAAAGACTAACCCAATTCCTTTTTAAATTTCTGCAAACACTCATTTCTTGCTGGAATAGCGGAGTTGAGTGTGTATATTATATATAGTTTGTTTCACAAGTAAGAGCTTCTATTTCCCCTGACTTTCTCATGACAGAGTACACAATCAAGTTCAAGCTGTGGGCAAAGCAGGAGATGTGCACAATGCTTTTTCTCTATGCTGGAGCCATTATCAGCAACAATAAAACCAACAGACAGATCCAGCAATACAATCCAACATTGTATCTCTCAGTTAAACCCATCCAGGAATTTGTATTAGGTGTGATCCACAGGGAAGAACTATATTCAAAAGGAAGACCATTTGGAAGACTTTTCATCTACATCCAATACAAAGCAAAAGAAACCCAATGTGCTGCTAATAGCATATTCAACCCCTTCATCTGATGCAGAGAGAAATCTGGCTGACAGTTTAACCCAGCTGTATGTGGTCAGATGCATTACACTTACCAAATGTATTTCTGAAGACATCTGCAACCTGAGACAAAAGGGGATGAATTCAAAGATTTCCTGACTCAAGGAGATAATTTGAAAAATGAATTGATTAATCAACTAAAGCTTGGCAATGGAACAGACAAAAGGCTAGGGCCACATACCTGTTACAAGTTCTATTCCAGGTTCTAGTCACACATCCATAGTGATATCATTTGCCATACCAAACAGAGGCAGAGTAGTGGGTTGTAGCTGGAAAGACTGGGCTGAACTAACTGCGCTATGCAGGCAGGAAAAATGTCAGTAATAGGCAGAGAAAGGCAAAGCAGAATATAACTGCTGCCTAGAGAGTGTAACCAGGCATTGTGGGAATCCAGGGAGAACGGGAGGAAGTCCTTTCATTCCCTTGCATCAAGGTAGAATATTTCAGATATTGGAAAGAAAGTCATGGACCAAGGAGGAACAAAAATTGTTTTGGCGTTGACTCTTCCGTACTGGAAGGAGTGTATTTTTATGTCTGATTGGAGGGCTGAACTACCCAGAAATTGAGGGGAAACTCAGGTAAAGCCAGAGGACAAACTGAGGCTGCATCTACATCTGATGCTGGCCCAGATACCCGATCTGTACTTTCCACATGTCTTTAAAAACCATGACAGGAGAAAACTTCAGAATATTTTAAATAATCCTTACCAAACACATCTGAGACTAGAAACGAACAAGATCTAACACAAGGAATGAGGCTGACTGTGCCTTCCACCTCTTCCCATTGGCTTACTGGAAGAGCAGACAAATCAGCATCTGATTGAAGGTAGGAGGCTGGTCATCTGCACTCAGAAGTTGATAGGGACACACATTTTTGACTGGAGCTATATTTAGGCACCTGAAGAAGAGAGGTACAGGTTTCCACACCCTTCTCAGACATTTCCCCACAGAAATACAGATTTGTGAAACAGCTTACCAACAAGGATGAATGTATACAAGCATATAGAGAATGACTTAAAACTGATAGGGTGCAACATCAGGATTAGTATCAGCACAGTGGGGGAAAAGAATGCAGTTGTCTTTAAAAAAAATTCCCTTTCTCCATTATCTTTAAGGGAACCAGGGATATATTTTTGGAAATTAACTGGCTACAAATAAGTCATGGTTAATATGGAGTTGGTGAAGATGAAGAATTTAACTCGTAAGGAAAGTTTTTACTCTAAACTACCTAATACAACATTTACCTCACTGGGCTCAGCTACAACAAATGGTATTAGAGATTACAACATTTATCTAACTGTACCTAACAGCAACAAAGGCATTTTTCAGGGGCATGATTCTACTCATTTCTACTAGTGCAAATTAGGAATATCTCCATCGAAATCAGTGGTATTACACTGGTTTAAAACTGGTGTAAGATCAGAAGCAGGGTCACACTTTTCTTCACCAGGGTAAATCATAGGATCAGCAGAGCCAAAGGGTAATAGATATACAGGTAGACTGCTGGCTCAGACTTCACATCTGGGCTGAAAGAAAAATTGGAATGCGTAAAGGATCAAACTCTCAGCATGACTTAACACATTAGGTCATAGACACTTCATGCGCTACAGAGATTTGGGGGTTAGATTAGCCAGTGTCAATTTAGATAGCTCTAGTGAAGCCAATGGATTTATGCAGGTTTACAGAGCTGAGGATCTGGTCCCTTGATCTCAAAAAGTGGGGGAAGATTTGCAGAGACATATCCCTGCAAGCATGAGTGAGGAAAAAATATTTTTTCCAGTTCTAGGAGAGAAGGAAAGTTGAGATGTGGGTGGGGGGATCGGAGAAGACATAAACCAAAAGAACATTACAAAATTTCAAGCAGTTGGCTAGCCATATTTGCATTAACTTTGTCAATTTAAAATGTAACACTTCAATTCAGTCATTTGGCTGTGTGTGACTCTGGCTCACTGTTCACTTGTTCCCAGGCAACTATCATGCCACAGCTTCACATACATTTTAATGTTCAGCTGCCCTCATTTTAATGTATTTTTTAAGCTAGCCAGAGTCAAGCCCATAAATAGCCAAGTTTCTCCACTGCTAGATACTCCTTGGAATCTTGCTGCAGATACAGAGACTCTGAGTTAACAATCATTCCATCAAGATGATGATGAAAAGGCCGGGATGACTCCACAGCAGAGAAAGTCAGCAATCAGATAATGTAACATGTAGAAAGTGGCAGTTATAATTAATTCATTGAGGAAAATCAAAGTAATGTACAGCACAAGTTCAGTGTGGTTTTGATGGTAAATTGCAGTGATTTCCAAATATCATGTTTGTTTCCCCTCACCCTCCTTTCAAAGACTTTTTAAACTAAGCCCATAGTGATGATTAGTTTAAAGACACTAAGAATAGGGGTGAAAAATTAAGGCTGCAGCTAACGAAAATTTCCCATCCCCACTATCTTTGAGAATGAGCAAAATTCCTCCCTTCTGGTCCACTTTTTAGCTCAGCTCAGTCCTGTATTTTTGAAAATCTGTATTTTATTCTGACAATGAACTACATAGTCAGACATTTGGCTTTGGCATTATTGTGGCATCAAGGAGACAGGCTGCCTGGGCAAAAAGCCTTGTTTAAAAGCAATTATAATTTAAAATGATAATTAGCAAAACAAAAGTATCAGGAAGAATTTTTAAAACCATATGAAAATCTAGGTCATGTACCACATTTCTCTTTTTCTTTATTCTGCGCTTTGCTTCCCTACACGGTGCTTTCTTCTGTGCTGGTTATCTTTTTATTATTATTATTTGTTTTAAAATCCTAATGAGCAGTTTGAACACACAAAGAGAACATAAAAGGTAGTGAGGATTTAAATATGACAGTTATAAAAAAATGTTTTTACTTGACATGAAAGTTCTTCTTTTAAAAAGTTGTAACTCCCAAGGAAAGCAGGTAATTGGCTTAAAGCTTCTCTTTTCCTTAGACAAGACTGCTATATTTCTGGGACACTTATGTGATTTTCTCAGGCAAGCTTTCTCTTACATCATACGTTATGCATTTCTACTGTTGAATACTACTGCATGCACAAACAAATTTGTTTTATCAGCTCTGTAGATTTTGGGGCTGAAGCTTCTTTAGAGGATTGCCTTTCTCCATATGCACCATGGGCTTGATTTTCAGAGTATGCAACACTTGCACGTAAAGTTAACAGGAGCTGTGGGTACTCTACTGTTTTGAATATCAGGCTGCTTTGCAACTAACATCAGCTGTACACTCAAGAAGAGTGAAATGAGGGTGTGCATGGTGAAGCGTACCTAACTATCGAAGTAATTATGAATTTTGTTCCAACAGAACCAGGGTTTGTTCATCTTCTGAGCAGTCTGCAAGATGCTTACTTTTGGCCAAGCCTTTGTCAGATGGGTCTAAACTCTATCACTGTCTTATTTCTCTCTCTGTGTCTTGTGTTGTGTGATAAGATTTTGAATGAGATGTATATATTTTAGGTTAGTCTATTAGATTTTTTGGTTCATTGCAGAAGGATTAATGTTAATGCCCAAAATTGATAATTACAGATTCATTCTTGTTTTAATGTATTTTAATAAATATTTTTAATTGTTTGTGCCCTAACAAAGGACATCTTACAAGGACCAATTGCTGCTCCCTACTTAATTTGCCCCCTGGATGCACAAGGCCTAAAAAGCAGAAGGATCACCCTTCAATTAAGAATATTTTTGAAAGTAATTCTGAACAGTGCATATATTTGAGCAACAACTGTGTAAAATATTGCTTCTGAGATACACAAATATTTAAGTTGCACGACAGTGCCCTTAAGCCTCTAGATTTATCTAGACTCTTGTAAGAGTTCTTGTCCCCTAAGCAGCTCCATAGCCAAATTAAAATGCTCATGTTTGAGTGTGTGCAGCCAGGACAAAGGGAAGCAGAGCTGGCAAAACGGAGAAGGGGCGAATACTCTTTTTCCTTTTAGCAGAAGAAGGGGAGCTGCAATGCCACCATGCTACCCTTTACTTATATCCCTGCTAATAGCTAAATGTAGGTCCCAGTAAAGCGGGAGTTTTGTATTGAATCTCAATGGGAGCACAATTTGGTGTTATATGTTTCTGTCCTGTTACTTGCGTAAAACCACTAAGGAACATATTTTGTGTGACTGATCGAAATACTGGAACCTCTTAAAAGTATTAGCCCCAGTTCACTCCAGGACATAAGCTGGCAGAAGCCAACCTAGAGCTGACAGAAGGTAACTTTTGCAAGGATGGTTGTGGCATCCTCCATTCTTCTGAAGGACAAGTGCAGCCCACACAACCCCAGAAGTGGGTCATATTGTCAAAGGAGCCATCATCAGGACAGCTGGAATAGGGGTACCAATTCAATACATCCCTATTACAGCCCCCACCAACAGAGCTCTTGGTATATATAAAGCTGCCTTTTCCCTGGGTGGTAGTGTAAAGATCTCTTACTCCATCAGAGTCAAATTCCCCAGAATGCAGCAGCCTCCAGTGGTGTAGCCCTCACTGTTGAAGGAGAAATGTGTTTACTGCGCTACTCAAAAACTTAACAGTCATTAGACCTGAGAAAATATTAAGCGACCCACGTTTCAGTTATAGCCAAAAGGAGAGAGAGAGCAGCAGAGAGCTTAACATATGAAAGGAAATTGAAGGAGTACTTTTTAAGTTGTGTCAGCCAGCTTTTTTGTAACCTTTTTCTCCCCATGCTTTTAACGGGTATGTTTTGTCACTTGGCTCTTTATGACATGCTGGCTCACCTTCTGCTTGTTCCCAGGCAACCATCAAGGAGATGCTCCCATGATTAGCAGCTCTCTTGCTTTTTAAAGATTTTGTTTTTTTAACTAAGAAATAGTTGCAATCCCAAGAAGATCTTGTTTTCTATCAGGTATGGCATCTCTTGGAATTCTCCTGGTAGACACGTATCTCATGTAAACACTCAAATTCAGCATCATTTTTAGCAAATTTAGTAAGTAAAAATAATGATTTTGTGGCAGAACGTCTGGGCTCTGATGCTTTAATGTCTATATCTGCCAAAATATGTTAGAATTATAATTAGTATTGTAAGCAAAATCAAGACAGCATTTGTTACACCATTAATGATCATCAGCATGCAGCAAAGACTAACATCTCTACTTAATACAGGTATGAGTTACTCATTCAACACTTGGAGAAGAAATAAGTTCAACAGAGAGAAGCATTAAGATTAGGAGATGGCATAGTCTATAAGCATCCTATCCTCAGTTCAAAAAGTGAGCAAATAATGAATTTTTACACTCAATTTTTCTAATTAATAGAAATCCTTTACCAAGTCAAAGAAAACTCAGGAATTTCATTACACAAAGCCATGACAGTTTCCATCAGTCCACAGGTATGAAATCATAATTGCAAATGACATGGGAATTATAGATTTAGAGAATGTCTTACTGCCACACCAAAGATTCAAACTGACACTCTTGCTACAGTTGCAGACTACACTAGTCTCTTGAATCATATTTCACAGGACAAATTTTTTCTACAGGTTTTTAGAGTTAAACGACTGCGCAAAAATGAAAAATAATGGTTAAAAAAAGGGTGAGAACAGCACAATATACTGTACAGTTGAGGATTACTGTACAACTTATACTGTGATTGAAACATTTTATTTTTTCATGCACAAAATATATATAGCATCCATATGTCACTAGGGAAATTAGTCTGACTTTGAATGCCATAAGATTATTATTAATCTAGAAACTTACACATTAATACTTTGGGGTGTGAATTAAGTTATAACATACTATGCATTAAATAGTGCATAATTATAGACAGGAATTTTAGATACTGGACTCAGGAACATGTGCAGGAATTTAAATTTCACCTCTTTTGGAGGAGCACCTTCTGGGTCCCTGCCACGCCCCAGGGCTGAAGGAGCTCAGTCTACCTGCCAGGACCTTGGGGTCAAAGAAGTACCCTGCCCCTACCAATTATTGGGGGGCGTGTCCCAGCTTGCCCCCACTTGTGCATACCCCTGACTGAACCTTGCATGGTTAAAGTTTCTAAGAATAGAAACCATTGCAATAGTTAATATCTTATCCCTAAATACTTAGTGCATTCATTTTCCTTTAACTGCACTGCTGAATGGCATCTAGTTTACAATGGGAGATAAAAGTATGGTAAAAGGTGTCACACATACTATTTTTACTACCATTTTGTACAGGTTATTCACAATAAAAGTTACAGCATATTCAAGGTGCAATAATAAAAAAAGGCTGTAAAAAGATTCAAAATAAACTATACACTATGCTCATTCACAGTACTATGAAATAGAGAAGCCATTTACCTAATCTGATAAGGGGGAAAGCATAAACATGTAAATCAAATAGTACATGTTAGATTATAATCTGAAAATTAAAGGCAGAGCCCTTATAAGTAGAACTAATGTAAAAGAGATAATGCACCCATGTTACTCTGAACAAAATCCAAGATAGCTACATGGCACTTCGGCCCAATTCACCACTGTGCTATTCCCATTTCGTGTCAGTAAAAATTGACTGATTTCAGTGCAATACAGTACTTTGGCCAAAGACATCAACGAGCAGCAAGCCACAGCAATTAATAGATATTTATCCAAGCAAATGCCAATTCTACAGGTTCTCTCTTTATACTTTGTTTTCACACCTTCTTGTGGCAAAAAGCGGTACTCAACAGTAAAATCCCTACCTGTCGGGCTGCCCTTGCCCCATTCCTTGCATGCTGTGGAAAGGCAGTCGATTAGAGCTGCTGGACATGCTGATTGACGGCTATCAGCATATGGAGGAGTTCGTGTAGCCTCTGGTAGGATTAAGCAACTCACTTATTCTGCAGAGAAAAAAGGTGGAGTGGTAGGGGAACTGAAGAAGTGAAGGCTGAGGAAGATAGTCTATCTAGCTGAAGGGCTATGGAGAAAGTAGAAGTCTATCAATCTGAGCCTCACTTTTTTTGCAACCTGGAAAAGGGCTGACATTTTGAGGGATGAAAGTCAAATCTCTTCTGTGCTGCGCTATACAGTCTTGTTTTCCTATTGATGCTGTTACCAGTCTTAGCAAGGTGTGGATTGAAGCACAATATATGGATTCCATTTTCTTGAGTTATGTCTCTTTCCACATGAGCTGCTCTCGATGTCACATGTCTGTTTTGAATTGTGGTTTGTGAAATTTGTTCCCATTAGAAAGATTGTGTTTCTAGGAAAATGTATATCCAATTTACACATTTGTTAAACCCCAAAAACGTAAAACAATTTTGCAATAGTAGTACATGAGGAGAGTCATTTCAAGCTTTACGACATAAATAATGCATAACAATCTCATGAGAAAGTAAGCACACGTCTATGGGGGCCACTGTTGCAAACAATCTATGATGTGAAGAGAAAATTCCGTTAATACAAGCCAAAAGAAACTAACTTACAAAATGAAACTATGTCAATTTGTAATTGTGTTGCATATTACAATGAAAGGAACTAAATGAGTGGAAACAAGGAGCACTGAATGTTGAAGGTTCTAACAAACTTAGAAGTGAAAGGAATCTAAATACATTTTTCACAATACCCTGAATTTTGTTTTTACTACTGCCTGGGTCATGAAGAGTTCAATGGGACTACTCATGTGCTTAGACAGATGAGTTCAAATACCTTTCTAAATGAAAGTCTTTTGGAGATTTAATTATTCATTATTTGCACCCACAAAAGACATTCACTGAACTCTACAGGAGTTTGGGGTACACAGTAAATGCTGGGTAGAAATTATTTACAATATATCTCACAGGCCCAGTAGTTCCCAGTCTAAGCTCATAAACTGAGGGGCTTAACAGGGTCTGCCTAAATTCTAGTCCAGAGGTTGCTATCACACAATGAATTGCACATTACACTGCAGTGGGATCAGGCTTACAGTCTTTCGGAAATACTCAGACAGAATAATTAATTTAATATGTCTATCAGTGTGCAGCAAATGTAAATTATAGTTGCCATGGTACTAGCAAGTTTAGAGTTTATCAATTATTTCATCATCTCTTCTCTGATGTAGGGTACATATTAATTGTGAAGTGTTCTCTTTCTGAAAACTAATACCATCCTAATCTTAAAGAAAACATTCATGTTCTTCATTATCTGACTTTAGTTTTTCCTGTCACATCTATATCGGTGTTTCTGAAATGTAAGAACTCAATGGAAGAGTTCTAACCTGCTGATTTCCTTTCTTGGCCTGAGCTCTACTCCAAAAGAGAGACATATGGGCTTTTGGAGATGGTTTGTCTGCAAATATGGCAGGTGGCTTACCCTTCTACCATGCGCTTCTGCTGTTGCCAAATGAGTATGTCCAAAGCTGTATAGATACACTCAGTTCATATTAACAGATAAATCTAAGCAGTAACATTTTACTCAGATTACTGGGATGAGGAAGGCTGGCCTTGAGCATGCTCTTAATAGCTTAATCTGCCATGGTGGAGGAGGTGGCAAAAGGTGAGCTTGGCAAATAGTCCCATTTATGGGACTGAAACACAGAAATTTTGCTATTTTGTCTGAAATGAAGCTTTCAAACTGAAGTTGTTGATGGATAAAATGGAAACACCAAACACTGCTGCATTTACGCTGCTGGAAGAACAGAAGCTGGCGTAAGGACAGGCAGAATGTGGTCGAGGGCCCAAAATTCCACAGGACAAGTTTGACTTGCCTCCATTATTTGTGGGAAGAGAGAAGTCAAATTATGTCTCAGAGACTGATGCAGAGGCCGAGAACCAGAAGTAGGAAAGAGTGGGTTAGTTTAAAGGTAAATTAATTCCTATCGTGAAAGAAGCGGGACTTCGCATTAGTTCAGCTAGATTTCTAGTTTACACCTATGGGAATAAACAAACATACTAGAAGCTTGTATCAGTATATAGTAATGTTTATGATTATCTGAGTAAATATTTACAGCTCCAGACAGCATTAGCCTGGGCTTGACCCATAAACAGGACATTTTTTCAAAAGCCTTGAATATTTTATTTCATATGCAACCAGTAACGCTGCTTGACCTTTTAGCATTAGATTTGGAAAGAGAATTTATAGTTTGTTTGAATAAGCAGGGCCATATTTACAATTTACAATTTATGATGTTACCAGAAATGCAGTTGTAAAGGCTTTTCCCCCTTGTTGGTTATATGTCAAAAAATAGATAGTAAATACAATTATAATTCTGTGCTTATTGAAAGGGAAAAGTATATATAATCTTTTTCATAAATTTGATAGCAACAATCCAAATTTACTTTACTGTAACATTACAAATGATGTAATAGCTAACAATATACAGAAATACAACCCTTAAATACTGTGTGTTGCTGAATGTAGACTACTGGAGAAAAAGCTTCTCATCTTCATGCCCTTTTACTAACCCAATAAAATAGAGGTAAATTTAAGGTCAGCTTCTGGTATAAACATCTGAAATCTTCCTGTGATACTAAAACAGTATTCACAATTCTAAGTCTTAATCTTAGTAGCTCACATTCAGTATATGGATAGTGAAAAATAGAACATAACTGCTCAAAAGATTAATCAAAACCAGGAGACATCTTGGAAATAAACAGGAATAGCTCATCAGACAGGTTTAGCATCAACTTTTTCTTGTTTAATCTTGACATGAAATGGAACACTCAACATGATGGATGACACACAATATGAACTTGTCTTGCACACACGCATACATGCACACAAACAGGAGGCTTCATATAACTGGTGCAACAAAGGGAGATTTTCCCTAACATGGGCAGATCAGTTACCTTAGTAGTACTTGAAATATGAAACTGGTCGATGGAACTGGAAACACCCAAGTTTGAGTGCACAGCATAGTCACATATTAACACTGTGGAGATAAACCATAGTACTAAAAAGCAGAAGCACAGTAGCAGCTCAAGGGAAGCAGAGAGACAGCCAGTAATTAGGACTAACCTTGCAAGGGCTACATTATGGGGAACCTGGGAGTACTGTTCAAATTACATACATAAAAGTTTAATGAGATGCTAGGGGAAAAATCATAGATGTGGGCATACAGGTAATTCCAAATGTTTCAAATTGCTTAGCTTTAATCACGGATCAATATTCTCACATTAGGACATCATATGGTCCTTAGTTTATCAGTATATTTCCAATTTATCTATTATGCAAGGTAAAGATTTTAAAAATTAAAATAGTGCATCTGTCCACTATGTATATATTGTTTCCTACCCAAATTTGCTATGTAGTAAGACTGCATTTTACCTCAACTGTTTTATTTCAGTGGTGGTTGCAGTAACTTAATAATACAGTAGTACCTGGAGACCTCATCAGGATTGGAGTTCCAGTTGTGCTGCTTCAGCAGTCTGCAAACTATATAGCATGTATTGTTCTATATACTCCTTCCCCTTCACATGCAAAGGAAGGACTTGCATATGAAAATGCATGGCTTTTGGGACTGGCAAAATCCACAAAATACTGTCTTCTTTAAGGCAAAGGTACTAGAGAGAACTGGCAGGGAGTTCCCAACTACAGCTGGGTGCAAAAGGGTTCTGAGATTTCAAAAAGGTTCCCATTCTAAAGCAGGACAAACCCAAGTCCTTTTAAATCATTTGGACTAAAAAAAACTATCAAGGCCCCAGAATAGCTAATATCCCTGCTCTGCCTGAGTCAGTCCTGAGACTTGAATGTGAGTCACCTAAATCCCAGATTTACGTCCGAACCCCTGGGCTATCTGCTCTTCAGAAATGATTCTCTCGTGCACTCTGATTTTAACCAAAAAGTTCATTCTGGACTGAGAAACCTTCCCTGACAGTTTTGTCAAAACTGGTACATTAGAGCACAAACTTTTGGTTTAGATGGATCAGCATCTCCAAAAGAAAAGGATTTTGGCTCTGTTCCCAACAAGCTACCCAAACAGAGTAACAAAAGTACCACTACCTAGGTCCCATCTCACTGTCCATACTCCTCCCAGACACGCCACAGCACGGCTGTTTAGCCTGTGGAGATGTCATTAGTTGACCTTCAAACTGATGTGTACCCAAGGCCACTTCATGCAGTCTCAAAGCTATGGAAGGAGAGTTACTGCAGTCTGACATAATTTCACTTAAGGACATCGTGAAGTGAAAGTAGTTACGTTCAGAAACTAGTTCTTCCACCCCAGTGGCCAGGCTACACACCAGCTCTATAATTTAAAGTGATGTAGAGCTGTTTGTGACAGTTGCTCAGTCGGGGAAAAAGTTAGTATAGTTCCTCTCTCCTCCACCTTTTCTCATGTCCTCCAAGACAGAATTTGGGTAGCATTTCCATGTGTTTCATGCCCTCCATGCAGAAAACAGCAGATATGCCACACTTGGTAAACTGGCCAGGGCTCCTGCGGGATGAAATTTGTAAGTAAGCGTACTGTTTGTGCACACAGAATGAATACATTCCATGTTGAGAGTTTGTTACTGTATTTCTGTTATATCTATTAGGTGATAAATGCTACCTCCACAAGCCCAGGTAATAATATGCATGTCACATTTAATCTCTAGACCACTTCTAATTTGCCTGTGGGAAGCTCCCCTACTTTGTGCTGTTCATAAGTTATACTAATTCTGGTTTTGCTCTATATGTTATAAAGGCTAAAGATATTTATAAGGAATAGATTTACGATCTTACAGTCAGCTGGATTTTAGTTTGTGTGTCAGCTGGACGTGTTTTTATACGTCTAGTGTCTATACAGTGAATAGTTGTAGTCAGATAACTATAGAAAAGTAATAGCCCTGGCAAGGATATGAGCAACCCAAACAAGTTATGTCTATGTAATGTGGAAGGATTGTCCCCCATGAAATTTTTAAAATATTAGATACAAAACAACAAGTCATTAATTGAGAAAGGCAATCAGGTCTGTTACAGAATAGTTTCACAAAAAACAGCTCCCTCCTCAATAGCAGAGAGTCAAATCAGAAAGCTACATATTGACTCAGCAAATTAATGCAGGGGTGCCTATTGCCAACGGTTTGAGAAATCAAAAGACTGATTTTCAGCTCCCATAGGAGAATGGAAAATTCTAGGAACAGGGTGTTACAGAATCTATAGAGCTATGTATATATTATCACTCTCTAAAAACACCAGAGACTTCTTCAGAGCTAGATGTTGTATTACACACAGTTTTATTGATAATCTAATATTAATATATGCTTTAAATAGAGCAGAATAGAGCCCTTCCTTCAACCATTTTAATAGGAGCAGTAACAAGCACTGATAACATGTTTGTGTTAGGATCTCACACATTAAAAATATTAATTAAATTTTACAACACCCATGATATATTACAGTAACTTCCTTCATAAGCATTATGTACTCATATACACAGAATTAGGAACAATTATGCCTTTAAGACTTTTTTAATCTCTCTCTTGCTGTACAGGTAGAAATTAACATAAAAGAATGCCACATTGTCGAGAAAAGACAACATTTCCTGTGTCAGAAGAATATCTTGCATTTTCTCAGACAATAATACATTTCATGCATCCAGCTTTCCATGTGTATACCTTTCATGTATATAGCTTTCCAACACTACTTCTCACTGCACCAAGGGGTTAAATTCTGATCATTTGTCTTGAAAATCCTGCTGTACCAGATCAGCTGAATTTGTCACAAAAATTAGAAAAGTTTAACACTGCAGGAACCAGTGACAGCATGGTCACCATAGAAATAGGAATCTAGAAGGAAAGAAAAACAAGCTACAGCTGCTGTATCGCATCACCACTGCTGTACTGCAAGTGCTCAGGTCTTCCAACCAAAGGAAGCAGGCCAAAGATACTTACTACAAAATTATCCAAAATTCCAAAACTCTTTATTTATGTAATACACACACTGAAAGATCAGAGAGAGTTTCTATCTGTAACTTGCCTGTCAACTCCTGGCATAGTCACTTCTGCCTAAGGTTAAATAATATTAAATAGAGACAGCAGTAAATTACATTAGATATAGGCCAAGTCCTTCACTCAGTTTCAAGCCCAAGGAAACATCATGAATTTCTGACTTGGAGTCTATTTCCATGAGGTCTGTTCTACTTCCAGAGAGCGTGAGTGGAGAGGGCAAAAAGAAAGACCCACATGGAAACATAATGAAAAAAAAATCAAACAGAGGAGAGGTAGAGAACAAGAAGAAGTAAAGTAAGATTAAAAATAGAGCAAACGTTAAGGGGGAAAAAACAGTACAGTGCATGTTGTACCATATACGGGACACTCACTGGCCCCAAACTAGCTTTTGGGGAGAATGTTTATTCTATACTAAGAAGCATACTCCTTAGGTTGGAAAGTCTGTGCAAGGAAGGTTTGCGAATTCAAGGTAGATTGCTAGCTCAAAAATATTGTTTGAAAGTTTCACACAACATTTTACACCTGCCCCTATTCAACATTATGTACAACAGAACAGTTAGAGAGCTTGACACACTGTAAATAAAATCCCAACTCTAAGGTAAAGTATCCAGAATCGAACAAGTCATGAAAAATGGTCTCCCAGTGATGATTTTTCCCTACATGAACAAAGTTGCATTTGTTACGTTTAATAGCATGGCAATTAGCCCCTGAAAGTACTATTGTGTTAACGGATATGTGCATCTTTCTGTTTTGAAGGGGAGCGGGGAAGCTGTGTTTGTGCTGTTTTTCACCTGCTCCTTCAATTTTCATTGTCAACCATCTGGCTTAAAACTGAATAGCTAGCTGAGCTTCTTTGGTCAATTAAATTTCTGAACAAATAAAGAAAGATTAATGTCAGATACCAATTATTCAGCTCTGCTGTGGTTTGGTAAAAAGTAAAGTTTCTGTTGACCATGATACCCACCCTCCACCTTCTCCAAACAAATCCTCTAGCATTTTGGTAAGATTTACAGAATAGCACCATTCAGCTTTCTAGGCAGAAAACATTTAAAATGTATGTGATGAAAAATAGTAATGCCTTCCACAAAAGCATTGCACTGAACTTGCCAGATTCTCCAGCAAATCTTTTCCATAAATGGATGACTCCTTTACAATCAATAACAAATAAATACCAAGGTTGCAATTCAATCTTCTGCTGCCATTATTTGTAGAAGATGTGCTCTAAGATTTATGATAGTAGCAAAGATGCTTGATTGAAATATATCCTTATAGTTAAGACACTGTCCACAATGTTATATTGAAATCTGCTAGCCTTCACCACCTTAGGAAATGGCTGTGCCTAGCAAGAACATGGATAGTTTTGAATATAGATACAAGGAGACTTATTAGAATTTGGAACTGTCTGCTGAAAGCACAAGTGGAAGCAGAAAATATTCATGGGTTTAAGCCAAGGCTGGATGATCTGCACAAAGTGAACCTGCATACAGAGACAGAGACAATGACTGAAATACATCTATTTGCTGCAGTTCCAGGAAAGGTATATTTATTTATTTATTTATGTATTTTCAGAGTTTCTGGGCAACTGTCCAGCACCCAAGACCTTAGATACAATGGAATAAAGCTTTTAAACACATTTTGTCTTGAAAAAATTATCAAAACAAAATTAATTTAGGACAATGTAGAAAACATGCAAGTTATTTCCTGAGTGATAGCTTTTTCTCCAGCACTCAACTGCAAAATTCCAAATGATCTGTTCTGCAAAGCAGTTAAGCAAAATATCTGTATTTTTTTTCTCCCCTGGGTACTTGGCAACATCCGCTGCTGATATCAATGCATCTCAACCATAAGTCAGTGGAGCTATGCCAGTTTAAAGCAGCTAAAGATCTGGCCCAATATCTTTCAGAGAGGGCACTTGTGGTTCCTGTGCATGTTAATTATGTCTTTCCAATCATCTTGTCAGGTTTGATTATTGAATTCTCCTTCCCACTTCTGTTCCGAGTGATCTAGGTTATGCTGAAACCCAGAACTTTTCAAGCATTCTTTTGAACTGTCAACTCAATTATTCTGAACTTATCATAAGTATTATTTGATAGGTTCATAGTGTCACTTGGACATAACTGGGGTTTTTTTGTTTGGTTGATTGGTTTTTTGAGAGGATACTGGAACAAAGGGGAGATTTTCAAAAGGCACACAAGGCACTTAGGTGCCTGACACACTGTAAATAAAATCCCAACTCCACACAAGCTATTGAAAGTCAGTGGAATTTGGGTGCTGAACTCCCAGTTGATCCTTCCAAAATCTCCCCCAAAATATTATTTACCAATTGGCATATATGGGTCACAATTGTGTATTTATTTTAAATCCATATTAAAAGGGACTGTTTTGCACATAAAATAACTTCAATAATTATAATTTTTAACCCGGTGAACTTATAGTTTAAACTGTTTTTGTTTTTTTTTTCGAAACACAAAAATTGGGCCAAGTTTTCTGACTGGTCAAGTGAATTCAAAATCCTTTTTGGCATGAACACAGAGTTTTCATTGAGACCAGTCTCTCTTGGTTTTCTTTTTAAGGGATAGCCATACAAAATTTCATGGGTATCAAAATGGATCACTTCATCACAGTAGTGTTTTGGGGTAGCATGACTGCAAAAAGGTTTGTTATCACACAGAAATGGATACTGATTTACTTTTATGATACAAATCAAGAATTCCACACATCTCTTGTTTTTAAAAACCAATAATTATCCATGACTTTGTACACACAATATTTTTTTATCTTGAGTGTAAGAATGTGCAAATAAGTTGACACATTCTAAGACTCTTCTTAGAACCACCATGTACAGAGGCAGAAAAGGCAGAAGTGTTTAATAAATATTTCTGTTCTGTATTTGGAAAGAAATAGGATGATATAGTCATATTAATTGAGGACGTTTGTAACTAAGTCCATTAATAATGAAGGGAGGATGTTCAACAGCACTTACTAGGGATAAACATTTTTAAATCAACAGGCCTGGGTAACTTATGCGCAGGAGTCCTGGAATTTCTCTCAGACAACTCTTTCAGAAGACAGGTTTCAGAGTAACAGCCGTGTTAGTTGTATTCGCAAAAAGAAAAGGAGTACTTGTGGCACCTTACAGACTAACCAATTTATTTGAGCATAAGCTTTCGTGAGCTACAGCTCACTTCATCGGATGCATACTGTGGAAAATACAGATGCTTGTTTTTATACACACAAATCATGAAAAGTGGAAGAATGATAATACTGAGCCAATATTCAAAGAGGGTAAGAGGGATGACCAAGATAATTATAGGCCTGTTAGCCTGATATCCATCCAAGACAAAATAATGGAAAAGCTGACACAGAACTCAATTAATAAATAATTGAAGGATGGGAATATATTTAATGCCACTCAATAAGTTCTATGGAAAATGCCAGACAAACAAACCTGATTTCATTCTTAGAGATTAAAAATTGTTGATAAAAGTAACTATATAGATGTACTATAAAAGATATTACCTTGCCCTCCTAGTCTCTCTAGATGTACTATACTTAGACTTTAAGGCATTTGAGTTAATATGGCATGATCTTCTGATTAAAAAATTAGCACGATACAATACAAATAAAACTCACATTAATGAATTAAGAACCAGCTAACTGGCAGATCATAAAAAGAAGTTGTTAATGGGAAATCATCATTGCATGGAGGTGTTTCTAGTGGGGTTTTAGAGAGATGTGTAGTAGACCCAACAGTACAAAACTTTTGATTCAATGATCTAGAGGTAAATCTAAAATCACTAGTGAGAAAATTTGCAGATGATACAAAGATTGGTGGAGTGATAAATAATGACAGTAATACAGAGTGATCTGGATGATTTAGTAAAATGGGACCATTCATACAAAATGTGTTTCAATTCAATCAAATGCAGTGTTATGTATGTAGGAAAAAGGAATTCAGGCCATACCTACAGAATGGGGATTGTGTCCTGGAAAGCAATGACTCCAAAAGGGATTTAGGGGTCATAATGGACAAGCAACTCAACATGGGCTCCCAGTGTGGTAATGGAGCAAGAAGGGCTAATGCAATCCTTCAAATGTAAGAATAAGTAAGTAGTGAGTAGGAGTAGTGAGGTCCTTTTACCTGTGTATACCTCATTGGTGGGACTGACACTTGAATATTGTGCATATTTCTGGTGGTCACGTTTTTAAAGGAAGTTGAAAAATGGAGAAGACGCAGAAAAGAGACAAAAATTATTTGAGGGCTGGAGAAAATGCCTTACAAGAAGAAACTTAAATCTATAAGTTTAGCTCATGAAAAAGAAGATTTAGGGGTCACTTGATTACATTGTATAAGAACCTTCACGGGAAGAGATACTGGATACTAAGGAGTTCTTTAAACTAGCAAAGAAAGGCATAACAAGAACCAAAGGTGGGAAGCTAAAGCCAGATAAATTCAAATTAAATATCAGGCACAAATTTTTAACACAGAGGATGATTAACCATTGGAACAAACTACCGAGGAAAGTAGTAGATTATTCATTTCTTGAAGTCTGAAAATCAAGGCCAGAAGCGTAGCTAAAGATATACTTTAATCAGACATCAGTTATTAGGCTCAATCTGGAGGTAACTGGGGGAAACTTAATGGCCTCTAATACATAGGTGCTCACAGTAGATTATCAAATGGTACATTCTGGCCATTTTTGTCCTTATGAATACATGCGTATTGTACAGAGCAGGCAGCCAGCTGCAACAGTGTGAGGACACAGCCAAATGAACAAAGTCAACTGGGTATGGATTGTCAGATTACTGCTCTTCTGGAAGTGACAAATCAGCATCTAATGTGCAAGGTAACCACTGAAGGACAGTGGAACATGACAAACATGTACACTCTCAACTTCATCAAGAAAAATTAAGAATTTTTGTTTTATTTTCTCTTTTAAAGTTATCCAGGATTTCAGGAAATAGTGAAGACTTACTTTGTGATATAGTCTAAAGTATCCGTAGAAGAACATGAAAATGAGTATCAACCACATTCATCTCCTTTTTGGGAAGGCTATTGCTTAGCTGTTCTCTCTTCAGCAGAATTACTATTCATTTGCAAAAGTAAACTGAGCCTGCTGAGCACAGACAGTTGCTACACCTGAACTCTTTACCTTAAAGGAGTAGATTTATACTATATTCAGGAAGCTGATCCAATAAAATATTTTGCCTCACTCACCTTGCCTCCCTAGATTTATCCTGGACTCCATTCCTAACACACACAGGGCAGTCCTAAGTAGTAAGTCCTGTACTGCTGCAACAGATGCATGTCACCAGTCTGTTTGCTTATAGGAAGGGACTTTTGAAAAATGCAATACAGAGCACATCAGCAGTGGATAACTCATGAGCCGAAAGTAACCAGTCAATACTTGTTACAATAAATGTCACATGATGCCACAGAGTTTCTCAGTACCTTCTGCTGAATTATGTCAATTTATTTCTGCTCCAAAGGTTGTGATCAAAGTTTCTGTAGTGTACCTAGCAAGTATGTCACGAACCCAGTTTCCAATCCAAAATATAATATATACTCCCAAAATTCTCAGTAATTCCAATCTGATAGAAACAACATAAAAGTTGATTAAACTGAGAGCTGAAATGAATACAAAGCATAAACTACAGGGTCTGGCTCATTCAGCATCCATTAAATAACTTAAGGTCTGCTTTGTAGTCCATGAATACAACTAACCAATCATTTGCATATGCAGCAACATACAAAAATGTTCTGTTCTGTCATAATTCACCAATCACAAATTGATATTTGGACCATTGGCACCAGCTTGACTACCCCTTCTGCTGATGAAGTCGACAGTGCTTCATGATATACTGATTACATGTGGTGACTTTGACATCAGTACAACTCCCCTGGCTGCTTTCTGGCCTATGAAGATATTATATTAAGGATTTTAATATTACTGAGGTATGAAAGATATTGGTACCTCTTACGTACATAAGTATTGAATGACATTGTTCAACCAAGGATTTTCCACAGTATACAAATAATATCTGATTTTATATCTTCTTCTGTTATGCAAAACAAATTCAGTGATGTAAATGATACAAGTAAAACTACATATTTGAATAGGCTATGTAGATGCAGAGAAAGAAAATTTTAAATTAGACCAGGCTAGAGGAATGAACTATTGCTGTTTTTTATCCTTATGATTCACATGTGCAGATCCTAATTAGATAACACCAAAATTAATTTCTAGGTCTCTCAATCAATACTCTTTTACATCAAAATAACCACATAGCTTAAGAAGCTACATTTGCTGTTCAAGGAGTCCACAACATTAGATTAGCAGAAGTGCTGAAAATTAGAGAACCACATCTCATTACACCAGTGTAAATTTGAAAGAGACAAGGTAGGTGATATAATATCTTTTATTGATAGCTCAAAATCTTGTACTTTCCACCAATAGAAGTTGGTTCAATAAAAAGATATAATCTCATCCATCTTCTGTCTCATATACCCTGGACCAACATGATTACAACAAAACTATACATTTGAAGTAATTCAGATTATTTCAGCAGAACTGTCCCAGATTTAAACCATTTTCACAAAGATCTGGACCTAGCTGCAAGACAGAGGTGTGCTGGTAGATCTGGAAGATTTCAAATCACATGCCTCTACTGGCTCTAGGTATTAGTCACCTTCACAAACAGACACTCAAATTCAACAAATTTGTAAGTTTCATATGACCCCAAAACAATATTTATAACTCGGTCTTCTGAAGAATTAAAAAAAAAATCCGCCCCCCCCAACCTGGGGGGGGTTGTTTGTTTGTTTTTTGTTTTGATCATTTATCACTTTTACACATGGCACAGCCAAAACACTTCTTTGTAGACATCAAACCTTGTTATATTGCAGCTGAAGGGCACAAATGATAAAATTCAATTATCACATGATGAAATATATAAACTGTAAGTAAACATGTCCCTTGATTGGCTGATAAGATCAGATGACCAGCATGTTATCTTGCAAAAACAAATGGAATTTAGTTTGAAGCCTTATCACTAAAATGTATTGGTGGAAACTCAAGCAGTGTCTTCTGATGAAACAATCAGAACCAGACCTTTTACTTTATCTTTTTGAGAACACATAATTCAAGTAATCCATAATACATCAGCAGCATAGTATGGCTTGTACTTATAGCAGAGTATTTCTTCTGCATAATTAATACAGGTATCAAAATATAATCAAGGGGAATATTCCTGGGATTAACTTTAGGCATAAAGATGGGGTGGGGTGGGGGGGAAATCTTGCTCAGTCATTGGTCAGTTGAAACAAAGCCTGAAGAAAACAAATGGCTATGAGGTTTAACTGAAGCAGTTTCGTATGAGAGAATTGCCAACGAAAGAAATAACTAATACATTCATAGAGGGGCTTAGGGACTGTGAGGGGGTTCACCCATTGCAGGAGCACTTCCTTATAGCCAGGCCCGGTGTAGCAGCTGTCTCCCCCTATGTTGCCACCCTGCCAATGGTTACTCTGCTCTGTCGCTCTGGTGGTCTCTCTTCCTGCAACTTGCCCTCCTGGCCAGGTCATACTTTAGTCCATCCCTTCTGGGATAACACAGAGTCCAATCTATAGTCCAATGACCTTACAGCCAGTCCTTCCATCTGTCTCAGGGCTCCATGAGCCTTATACTCCTTACCTCAGGGGGTTTCATCCCAACTTCCTTGGCGGCTTGTAGGGGAACCCTCCTTCAGCTCTGGGCTCCAGCCCAAGGCCCCTGTAACTGACAGCTGGCTCCCCCAGACTCCTTACTTCCTCCCTGGATTGCTTCCTACCTCTTCTGTCCCTCAGAAAGTGATAACCCCTTATCGCTAAACACGTCCCAGCTTTATAATCACTATCCAGTCCCACCTCAGCGGGACTTCATTATCAATTAAGCCTGATTTTCTCTGTCACTTGCAGGTGTTTCCAGGTATGTTAATTGGCCTCTCAGGCCCACATTAATCCCTTCAGCAACTGTGTGGGGTACACACCCTATCATAGGGACTTTTGGGGGTTTATATCAAAACATTTAAATATACTGCCCAACTTCTGAAAATTTGCCAATATCATCCAAGCCATTCTTCCCAATTTATTATTTTCCATGGTTTCACCCCAAAAACATAATTTTTAAAAATTATTGTAATCACCAATAAGGCAACATAAATTTAATATTAATACACAAATCTATAGTTCCACTTCTACTAAGGTCCAATACACTGGATAGGAAATAATATTTTGGTGCCTCAGTTTCAAAATGAATTGATCTTGCCAAAGTATCTGGAACTAAACCATGTTTTAATTATGTTATAGATCCACAAAAATAAGGTGTAAAAGCCAAATTGCAAATTAGCACAGTAGTTTCATTGCAGAAACTTAGAGTTTAGATATCGCTAACTGCTATGGAAATTTTTCTTCAGTGCATGACTATTCCTCATTACATCTTTTGTTCAACTTATTCTGCACAAAAAAAAACAATAAAGTAATTGAATTACTAAAAAGCAGTTTAATAGTCTCTTAATAACAAATATAGAGTCTAAGAAAGCCTCAGATATGCTGGATATATAACCCACAGATAAGCTTTACCTTTTTAGCAGAATAAATTGATGATTTTAATATGTCATTTTTTTCAGTTTCAATTTTCATGCTTTCAAATACAGTCTGTCAATTTATTTTAGAAGTATTACTTGGGAAGACTTGTTTATATAAATAAATTAGTAAATTTAGAGGTCAATAGCCAGGTTTACTGAAAGATTGTTGAACCACATGTAAGGAAACATAGTACTTATATTTTTGTATGGAAAAGACAATGATCTACCCATCATTAATCTATTTTACATGCATAAACAAATGCTTCCTGGAGAAGCATGATAGAAAAGTTTCATCTGGATGAGAGAAGGCCAAATGAGTAGATCGGGACAAAAATTTTCAACTAAAAATATTTTTAGACGAAAATGCAGATTTGGTTACACTAAAACTTTTGCATATTTGTCTCAATTTGTTTCAATAAAAAACTAACATAAATGCTGTAAATTCAAACTTTTTGTTTCAACATTTTCAAAATGAAACGTGTTTCAATTCAAAACAATTTCACTTCCAAATTTCCTTGAATTTTATTTATTTTTTTAAATGTGAAAAAAAAATGCTCAAAATCAAAATGAAATGTTTCCTTTCAGGTCAAATGAGATGTTTTGTTTGACCCCAAACAATTTTTTCATTCAATTTTTTTGGAATTGCCAGTGACCTAAAAAATATGTTATTTGCCTAGCTCCATAGATAACTTATACAGATCATCCCAAAGGGGAGCAATGAAAACCTTTAAAACTCACCAGCATATAATGTGCACTTGCCACATATATGTTGCAAATAGTATCCCAGGAAAATTTTGGAGTGTTGTAATTTTTGTTTTGTTTTGTTTTGTTTTAACTGGAACTAATTCTTGTATCAGTCTATGAACCTAGGTACCATAGCAGGGCTTACAGGGAGCTGCACAATGTCTAAAAAGTAATCTATTAACATTTTCTATACCAGTAGCTTTCAACCTGTGGTCAGCAGACCCCTGGGAGTCCACGAAAGGTGACTAAGAAAATAAAGTTTCATATCCCAGAAGAGACATTCCATTTTTCTGATCAAAAATATGTGAATACCCTCACCTACAGGTCAAAACCCAGAAGTATTGTCATTACCATAGAAACCCGTAATTTAGTGCCCTTTCTCATACTGCGTCAAATGCTATGCCAAAAATGTGCAAAATTTATAGTTGAATTCTATTCAGTCAGTTTTCAGCCTAAGACTTCTATAGTAGGAGTCCGTGGACCAGAGGTTGAATTTCCAAACAGGTCCGCACCTCCATTTGACATTTTTTAGGAGTCTGCAAATGAAAAACAAGCTGAAAACCACTGTTTTATAGTTAGCAGTTTAAGGTCCAGTATTTCCAATCCTTTCAGAGCTCAAATGGAGAGCTAGTGGAATCTCCAATCACCAGTGGGACAAAGCTCCCATTTCTAGCATTCAGGACTATGTGTCATTAGATTTAAGATGCGACATTTAAAACTAACACTGGTCCAACTTGACTGCCCTGGGTATCGGGCAAGAATAAATGGTGGGAAAGGGGAAAATTCCACATTTGGATGGTTGAGGGAAGGCAATCCTTTTTTTTTGGTTGTTGTTGGCTATTTAAAGCTTCTGAGGTAGTAGGGATATTAGCACAAGTCCTGGGGGAAACAGATAAGTTGACAGAGAGGACTGTTAATGAAGACACATACATTTGCTACATGCATTTCTTTATATTATGAATAAAAAGGTTAAGAAAAGAATACATAATAGTTAAGTACTATATTTTATAGGTATCTGCTCTGCTATCTAAAACCATCTTTACCACTGGAAAATACTCTTTACAGAAAAAAATACCTTCTTGACATTTCTTGGGCATACATAGCTGCGACTAGGCAAAGTAGCATAGCAAATGTCATCAATTCTACACAAAAAGCAGATAAGAAACCTGGAGTTTGAACTCTGCAGAGAGCAGGGAACTTTGCTCATGGAAAATGTGTTGACAATGAGAAAGAATGACAGAATGCTAAAATCAGCAAAGCTTGCTTCAGGCTTTGATAGATTAGTGACGCTCCAGAAGAGAGCTCATTTATTCAGCTCTACCTGTCTTAACATTTGGCTTGAATCAGAGCTATGCCATCCAGATATTGTTCAGGCAGACACTACATATTGTCCTGACTGAACAAAGAAAGAATTGTGTTAATACCAGCAATTAAGGGATGTGAATGTCTTTTGCCTTTGTTATCTTCCAGGTCAGTAATAATGCAGCTAGAAGATAAATACAAGTGCTTAGCTATTTGAAGACAAATTAGATATAAATAGTTTCAATTAGGGGTTTATAGATATATAACTATATGAGTTGTGTTTATTTCCAGAAAATGAATTTATGAATGAGCCAATTCTGCAGTCTAAAACCAGTGAGATTAGCACTCTACTGAATTGCTGAGAAAATTATACATATGGTCGATAAACAGTTAGCTATTAGGGCAAAGATAGATCAAGTATTTTAGGACTCACTGTACCATATACTTTTGCAGCTGTTTCTCTTTTCTTAACATACCATTTGAAAGAAAAGATGTGTTTTCTCCCCACAAAGTACACTTTAAAGAAGATATTAATACCAAAGTATTTTTTAACCAACAGACCCGGTTTCATATGCTGATAATATAGAATCATAGAACAGTAGGGCTAGAAGGGACCTTAAGAGGTCAAGTCCAACCCCCTGTGCTGAGACAGGATGAAGTATACCTAGACCATCTGTGACAGGTGTCTAGCCAACCCTTTTCTTAAAAATCTCCAATGACGGGGATTCCACAACCTCTCTTGGAAACCCATTCCAGAACTTAACTATCTTTATAGTTAGAAAGTTTTTCCTAATATCTAACCTAAATCTCCCTTGCTGCAGATTGAGCCCATTACTTCATGTTCTACCTTCATTGGACATGGAAAATAGTAGATCACCATCCTCTTTATAATAGCCTTTAACATATTTGAAGACTGTTGTTAGTCTTCTTTTACGCAAGACGTAACACGCCCGTTATTTGAACCTTTTCTCATAGTAAGCAAAGTATTCTCAACATTTTATCATTTTTGTTGCTCTTCTATGGACTCTTTGCTAAAGTATGTTCCAAATCTAGAACTAGGAACAACTTTTCTGCTGATTTTTTTTTGTTTTGTTGTTGTTATTGTTGCCTAAAACAATACAGATTTGGGTTGTAAATTCATGTCAATATCAGTAAATTGTTTCAGTCAAAATGAAAAAAGAAAAGAATTGTAAATGTCAAAACTAATCATGACAACATTATCAAAATGAAACATTTCAGTTTTCTAGGCTAGATATCTAAGGGGAAAAGCTAGGAAGTGATGGGGTAAGTGCATCCCTTATGTTCAGTAGTCCAGTGGTGGGAGGCTAGATGTGGGAGACCGAGGTTCATAAATACCTTCCCCATTCTGGAGCAGGTACTTCAATCAAGGTCAACTGTTCCTGGTGAATATCTTAATCACTGGGCTATTGGCCATTCTGGTGTGAGTCTCTAGCTTCTCTCCTGTTGAAGCTACTGCACTTCTTATAAGTCATGCGCCAGAAAGAGAGAAAATTTCTGTAGCCCAGTGATTTGATGTAAGATTTTCTTGGCTTTTCTTTGTAACTATACTATGGGAAGCCTAGCTCAGTGAGGTGTACAGAATGTTCTGATGAGCTACATTGTACCATCAGTTTTGGTTTTTACCACCATTTACTCAGAGGGATTGTTTTGTTTTGTAGATTTTTTTTAATAATCTTGTTTTTAAGAATACATTTTTAAGTTGTGGTGGATAATTACATACACACATCTTATAAGAGACAAGACTCTCTCAACCTCTAGACAGATGCCAATGAGTAAAACATTCCAGAGTCTAACTCCTGTACTGAGTCTCACGGGTCATGGACAGAGGTGTTAGGAGGGTCAGGTAATCAGGCTCTGATATCATGCTGGGCAAACCAATGAGCACAATTTCGGTGCCTCACCTCGTGAAGAATAGAATTCCACACATTCAAACATCTATCAGAGAAAGACTGTAGTAGATGCCATGTGGTCTGAAGCCCTCTCAGTGCTCAAAGTGGAAATCTGGTCTAGAAATCCTTTAACCATGGACATGGAGGAAATGAGGAAGCATCCACCGCAGCAATGGATTTTAGATTGGAGATGTCCCTCCACTGTTTGCATTGTATTTGGTGGGGGAGTATTATTATTTACACAGTGAATTAGCCAACACCCCTCCGCCCCAAATACCATTCTTACACTTGTCCTAACTGCAGCTTTGCCTGGTTGAGAGACCAGGACCAGTATCAACATTAATGCCTGTTGTGTAGCCCTCATGAGGTGAAGAAAGATGCGGGAAAGATAATGAAGTATTGCTTATTCTAGTATCCCAGGTGTTGATCTGGATTTAACTGTAGCCAGTGGAGGTGGCAATTTCATCTGGATCCCTCTCTATGGCCCAGTCTTGTCAGGATATCTCTTAGGATTAGAATAAAGGAAGTCTGAGGTGCCAAGAGACAGTGGGGATTGCACCCAAGATGATAAAGCTCGCGGCAACTGTTGTTGGCAGACAGCTGCTGCTTCTGCTAATTTTTCCTACAAGTCTTTTATTTTATTTTTAAGAAACCCAAAAAGCAGTGGGGATGGAATAATCCATCCTCTCATTATTTTGTCTACCAATAGGTCTAATTTCCAACACAATATTTTTGGTTCTTTGATTTCTAGTCTTCTACTCCTCTTACCAGTCATAATCTTAACACAGTCCTTGAGTGGTAGCAGTAAAAGTTTTTCTGTTTAAATGAACTGAATGAAGTCTGTCTCCTTCTTACATCTTTTCTTAAACAATTTTATGTAACAGGTCATTGAAAGTTCATAAATTGTCACACTCACTTTTTACAGCTGAACTTATAATTAGGGTAAATTTGTTGGCCCAATTATCATAACAGTCCCTTGAATCAAACGTAAACTAAAATGGGAGAAATGTTGTCTGCCCTTTTCCTAGCCAAATCACTACAACTATCCCTAATGATAACCTTTTTCTGAAAGTCTTCCAGCTTTCTATAAGTTAATATACATGGTGCTATCAGTGGTACCTCTGAAAGAAACAAGGCTCATCGCAAGCAGTCAGAAATCCCATGCTGAGAGCTTTATTAAGAAAGGCTTATTAAAAACCAGAGTGACTGTTCATAATTGGGGAATCCTGATGTAGGGGGCCTGGCAGTGAACCAATGATTTATATTAAACATAGATTATTTGTTGTATAATACCACTACCACAAGACCTTTTCCCTGAATAGCATACAGTCAAAATAGACAAAGTATAAATGAAGAAGGGGTGTTGAAGCATCAATAAAACTCATGTGTCTGAGCAATGAGGGTTAGCATGTTAAGCTGGATCCATAATTTGATTTTTGTCATCAAATTCCTCAACACTTAGCTGACAGGGAAACTAGGGGCAATTGACCTTTTAGAAGAAATTTATTCTAAAGAGGAAAGGCTGGAGGCACAGCAGATTGTATGAAGGAAGTATACAAGTGGAAGGAAGCAAGGAGAAGAAAATGGGGAAGATAGTAAGGAGATTGTTAGCTGTGGACAAGAAGAGAAGAGCAGAAGAGTAGCTGAGAACTAGTTTATACAGGGCCTTGAAGACAGGAGGTCTAAATGTTATACAGAAGCCACAGGGAAGTCAGTGTAAGGGTTTTGGGGTGGGCTGTTAATGGTGAGAACATTGAGCATGAGAGATCATTTTTGCAACTGCATTTCCAATAGATTCAGGTTGGAATTGATGTGGGAACCCAGGAAGCCAGAAAGGGTGTAGTTCCAGTCGTCTATGGAAGAAATAAAGGTCTGAAGTTTATCACAGGGAGAATGGGATCACACTGATTCTGGAGCTTTAGAAAGGAAAATTTCAATATGATTTATTGTTGGTAGTGCTGTAGTCATGTTGATCCCAGGATATGAGAGAGACAAGATTGGTGAGGTAATACCTTTTATTGGACCAACCTTGTCTCCAACATTATTTAGTGACAGGCTCGCTATATAAGTGTATATGCATGTCTCATTTTGGGGAGAGGCAGAAGACTGGTGGAAAGAGGTAAGTAGATGATGACTGCTTATTTGTGAGTATGCAGAACAGGGAAGGTTTTGTAACTGTCCAATCTATTAAAAATATGAAGTGGGGCGTTAGGAGGTAAAAGGGGGAGTTAGTTTTCACAACTAAGTCTGAGCTGACTGCATGGCATCCAGTATAGTGTGTCAGACCGGGAGTCAGACTGCAAGACAGAATGTAAGATGAGAGGTCAGGAATTAGAACAGGTCACAGGTGAAGAGATGTTTGTTTTAATCTTAATTCATAGTGTTTATGAAATTTACTGTATTTTGGAGTCAGATGCTATGATGAGGAGGACCCTAGGAACAATTTTAATGGATGAGGTGGGGCTGCCTGACTAAACTTGTTTGCAGAAAATAAGGCAGAAAACCAAGGACATTATCTGAGGGACATCATTAGAGTACAGGAAGGAGGACAAAGAAAAGGACCTTCCCTCCAAAAGGGTGCCTTGAGCCTGGTCAGAAGTAGAAGGAGATATCCAGGAGAGCACAGCCTCTGAAGCACAGGCAGCTGAAAAACTGAGATTCAGGGAGCTAACAGCCACAGTGAAGTTTACCCCAGATTATATACATGATCTAGATTCTAGAGAATGCTTCTAACAAATCTCTATGTACAAGATCACTAGCTACATTTAATTAAGTAGCACCTTCCGCATTTACATTGCAACCTGTTAATATTCATTATGGTTAAAAATATGAGCTTGTACAAGTGTTTATGGAGAAATGATTAATTATAAAAGAAAACAATTTATGTTTGTTTCATTTGTTTGAACAATAATGGTGTTGTTAGCACTCAGTGCCTCTTATGATTGTGCCCTAAATGAACACCTTCTTATGTGATTGGTCTTAGAATCATCTGATTACATGTTTTACAATTGTCCTGTGAAAGATGCACTACTTCTTCAAGTGTTGTCTCTTGAATGGCTCTCCCAGGTGGTAACTGAGGGCAGGTCTACACTACAGTGGGGATCAATGCTCTGAGATCGAGCCACCGGCAGTCGATTTAGTGGGTCTAGTAAAGACCCACCAAATCAACTGCAGATTGCTTTCCAGTCAACCCCTGTACTCTACCCGCAACAAGAAGAGCTCTCCCGTTGACCCCCCACGGTGTAGTGTAGTTGTAGCCTACTGAAATGAGAGAAATTAAGTTTCATTGCATGTGGAATGAACACAGTTACATTTACCATTCCTGCCCCCCGACTCCCGCTTTGTTTTCCTTTTCAAACTTCCGTATGGTTAAGCATTACAGTTGGCTTGTGAACTAACAGAGAAAAATATTTGCATTCTCTCCCTCCTTCACACATTTTGACAACATTCACAACCCCCATATATAATATCACAGAGTCCCTCTGAGGGGTGTTTAATCTTTTGCCTGAATATATGCATGTGGAGTACTGTGCAGTTCCACTGAGACCAATTTCTCCAGTGGAATTTTCATATAAACAGTTAGACATTGATGTGAATATATACATATTAGTCCCTATTTTGCCATAAATATTCTGTGGCATGATTAATTTCCTCACTGCTTTCCCCTGGGAATTGTTTGAAACAGAAGACATTAAGCATTTGCACAGAGAACCTGATAAAGTTTTTTGCTATTAAGATGGAATGTTTTGAAAGATGACCTATGAACCAAGATTTTAAACATGATTTTTCTGTTATAGCTAAATGGGCATTTATCAAACACTTATTAAGATAGCTGTAGAACAAGAAGGAAAATGATGAATCTCTCATGAAGAAGGATTGAGATTTTTTTTCTCCTCTCTAACAAAGTAGCATTCATCATTTTCCATCTCCCCTGCTACACTCCCATTTCTTGTTCTAGTGATGCTTTTGAAGTTGGACTTTTTGCTTAGTCATCCTATCTATCAAGTAAGATGAATTAAATCAATACTGCCACAGGGAAAATGCCACAGGGAAAAATACTGCCACAGGGAGCCCACTAATATTTACATTTATTTTCTCCCTTGCCTTTTCTTCCTGTTACTTTTACCAACAATATATTTACAATGAATTCAGATCACAATGCTCTCTAGTTACTGTGCTAACATTATTTTAACCATTATCTTTCATTACCAGTTAGGATACTTAACCAGCCTGGACAAAAAAGAAAATAAAAAGGTAGCTATGAATAGAAATTTTAAGAGGTTTGAGCTTTAGGGCAACTCTTACTCATTCAACTAGACCTTACTCCCTTGAGTCATGCCATTGATTTGAATGCATGCAAGCAAGAACTACTTGCACGAGTAAGGTTTGATGGATGACATAAACAGGTTATATCAAGGCTTCAAAATTGAAATTCTTACTTTAATTTCAAGCTCTGTAATGAAATTTAACCCCTGTGGGTAAACTTGGCATGCAAAAACTGAAGGGTTGGGTTTAAAAAAAAAACTGTCTATGTTTAAGGAGACTTACCTAAAGAGTAGTGTCAATGACTGCAATGAGGGTATGTATGAAAACAACAAAGTCTTGTGTGACAAAGTTGTAGCAGGATTAGGTCCAAATGTCCTGGATGGTTACTGCTGAGGGGACAAATGGGGACTGCTGAACAGAATAAATTAGCAAGGAAGAAGCAGCAGTTTACAGGCAGTAAGAATCTGGGGCCAATGAAACCAAAATTTGCAATTCCACTGGCCAGGCTCCCACATACAGCAATCTTTCTGAAATGTGACTTTCTCTGTCCATTGGAAGTATGGTGGTTCTGCCATGTCCTGAGCCCCTCTTCCAACAGGAAGATTTCTGCATTTTTGGTCAAGTGATTAACTGTTGCTACTTTACTAAACCCACCAGTAATATATTCTAACACCAATAGTCTAGAAAAGGAAGATGTTTCCAGGTGATTTTTCTCCTGCTTTACTAAGGGTATGTCTACACTGGGGACCTTACTATGCCATAACACCACCACCACCCCTTACCGCTGGCCATTGTCCACACTGAAAATCCTGAAGCAGATGCCTCAGATTTTCACCTGTAGTACCATGAGAAATTTTCACCTCAAGTCATGGAAAGTTTTTCTACCTCAAGTGCAAAATGTTGCTGGGATGACTTTGGAAATGGTTTCTAATCTCCCGCAAAGTTCACAAATATTGGGGGTTTCAGGGATATACAGCAGGGATGGAGAGAGTTGCAGGTACGTTCTCCATGGTAAGAAACCCTCTACCACTTTCCAACATAGCAGATGTCATACACCTAGGCATGAAAGGGCAGATTTTCTTGTTCAATGTTGGCATTAAGAAACATGTTGAATTAAATGTAAAAGAATCCCACAGAATACGCTAGCAATCACACGGCCACTCTACTGTAGCAAAACCTTACCATCACCCGAAAACCTGTGCAGCAGACCAGTGAAAAGAGGTCCAAAACAGCTCTGAATTTCTTTTAGTAACGGGGACATCGATCAACTTAAAAATCAACATAATGGCTTCGCTTTTCCCCCTCAGGAATCACTCACCAACACCTTACAAGCATTGAAGTGATCCTGATAACAGTGGGCTTCTAAAGGGGTATGAATTGTAGCAAGTACCAGATACGCCCCTGACCTTAAACAGCTGTCACAAAGGCAGAGAAGAGGTTTCCATTCAACTGTTAATTATGCTCAGTAGAGTACTTCAGAACCCAGTGGTTGTATAAAACAGGAGCCCATAAACAAAACAGAAAATCACTCTACGTTTTGGGATGTAGGGCTCTCCATACACCTGTAAACAGCAATAAAAAGACACAAAATGAAGAGCAATGCTACATAACTATGACTGCAGCTGATGCCCTCTGCAGACCTGCCCCAAGACTTATTAACAGTACACAACAGTTGATATGATGGGTTACTCACAAGTATCAATACTGAGAAGCACAAACAAATTGAATGATAAACACATCACACCACCTTCACACCAACCATCAACAGCAGAAACCCCAGCCCAAGTTGTAAATACACTGTAAGTACTCCATAACGATTGCTTTGATGCTGGCAAAATGCAATCCAGGGTCTCAACATGTGCCTACTCCACTGCATAAATATTTGTCCCGCAACAAGGAACTGAACCACATCACCCATTAATCCAGGACTTCAACCCAGTTTTGCACAAAAGGGATAAAAGGGAGAGGCAACTTAATCAGGAAGTAGCAGCAGCAAACATGCAAAGGCAGGGAACAGTCCCAATAAAACACCAAAAAGCAGTTTCTAGAGTGTCTCCGTGTGACTCAAAGAACCCTGGGATACACCCCCTGAAATGGTAGCCCTAATCTGGTGTACCGAGAACAGCAGTGAGGATGCAGATAGATGCGAGTACACAGGGTTCTATGCGCATACAGCACAACAGCTGTGGACTCTTGGTGCAGATTGGGTTGGCCCACACCAAGATGAACACAAGCTAGTACTCACATATGCACACAAATATAGATATAGCCTTAAAGGAAGTGGTTTCACGTATACATTATTAGGCCAAAAGACAATTATCCTGTGACACTATTCTGACCTATGGGCTTTCTCCTTTAATTAAACTGCCGGTTTTTATTTCTGAAGTTTTTAATGTACTAGATTTTATGATATCATTAGATTTCTTTTTATATCCATAATTGCTGATAAATGTTAAGCTTTTTTTAAACGTGAAAATAATATTTCATCATTTCATGTTGATAAAATCTGGCAGGCAAAATGTTAAGTAATTATTTTATTTGAAGTTTTTAGATAGATAACTTGAATCCAATTAAATTTTATATTACCTCTTGTAAACTGGAAATAAATGCTGTGATATAGTAAATCCATTGGGAGGGATATACATTACATAAACACAGTCCTGGAGGCGTAAAACTTCACCAGCCATTTGCAAAGCATTCCTCCCCCACAAGGTGAATTCCCTTGAATAATTGAGCATCTGTAAAAATAGAAAACCATCCACTCCTTTCCTGTACTACAGGAATAATTTTAAAGGGCCAACACAGTATATCTTACATATATAGGCACACATAAAACTGAGCCATGATAAACTAAGTTGGAAAAACTAAGCTGGAAAAATAAGAACTGTGACTATTATCTTCAGTGCAAAGGACTCAAGGAGCAATAGGAATTTGGCCCAGTGAATTTAGTTTTATTCACTGTGCTTGGTTTCTTCTGGGAAATATGATCAAAACTGGATATGTTGGCCAGATATCTCCAAGGAGTTGCTAATGGGGACAATAGTAAGACATTCAAAAAATGGTGAATTATTTTGGAAAGTTGGCAATCCATGCTATAACTAAGCAGGTAAGAGGGGATAATAAGCATAGTGGACAATTAGTCCTACTCTTTTTTCCAACTGGGTTTACTCTCTTTCTGTGTATGTCTACAGTCTGATTGTTTATACTCAGAAAGACAGCAGCCTGCCCAAAGTGCTCCAGATGCTATTCTCAATGTCACAGCTCTGCCTCGGCCATTACTAAATGGGGCATGTTCTGGCAGCAAAGTTGCAAGGTTAGAGTGTGCCTGCCAAATTCCCTAAAAAAGTGATAAAGTTCCTCATTTGGGGAGTTAATGCATTGCAACCCCACAATTTGTCCAAGGCTGACTGATTCAAGCTACTAAGCAGAGAAGTGCAAGAGACCATACACCGCATTTTGTGGGAGCAGAGTGTTACCCCCAGACAGGGCCGTCCCTAGGCATATGCAGCATATGCACACACACAGTCTCTCTCACACACAGACTGGCTCTCACACCCACATACACTCTGCTTCTCATAAGTCACAGTTCCCCAGTACAGATTGTCACAAACACACACACACAGTCTCTCACTCCCCAACACACACTCAGTCACACAGTGCTACACACACACACACTGGTTTTCTCTCTTTCTCTCTCACACGCACTGGCTCTCTCTCACACACACACACACACACACACACACACAAACACACACACACACACTTGTATTATTATTGTTGTTATTACTGCTTGGTACTCCCTGTCAAATGCTCGTGGTGAGCCAGGAGTGGTGCGGGGTTGCAGAAGGGCCAGGGGCTCTGGCAAGATGCAGCCTGCATGTGACAGCTCGAAGCCTGCCTTGAGGCACTGCCGCAACGGCTGCTGCTTACGAAACTCGGTGTGTGTCAGCAATGGGGGGGTGGTTCTGGGAGTCCGCGGGCAGGGGTGATGGCTGTGCCACCTCGACACACGGGGGTCAGCAGCACCAGCTGGGGACCACCTTCAATGGAGCATAGGGGTACCAGTTTAATAATACTGCGTAGGGCCCCATAAATCCTAAGGATGGCCCTGCCCCCAGAAGTAGATTCAATATCACTTGCAGCTGGATGGGGTGGGCTCACCACTCTAACAATTTGTGTTGAGGGCCTGGAACTTCTGGGGCTGGCCCAGAAATGGCGCTGTAGCTTTAAAAACAATTAGACCCACTGCATAAGTCAGCCACCCTCAGGTGTTTGGGGCGGCATTCAGAATGGGGCGGCAGTCCGTGTCCCGCGGTGGCAATTCGGTGGCAGCTCTGCCACTCTTCTGGGCGTGGTGGTGGCAATTCGGCTGCGACTGCTTGGGGTGGCAAAATTGGTGGAGCCGCCCCTGCCTGCAGCATGATAGTGTTGATTAAGTGAGGCTGTTTGCCAAACACTGGATGAATAACCTTCTCCATATGCCAGCTAAAAGCAAAACTCCAGACAAATGTGATTTTATTGACTCTTTTTTCTGTGAATATAGCTTCCAGTCTGTAAGCTAAGGTTTAAAGCCCAGAAAAAAGCAATTTCATTATCAAATAATCCTGTGCGCTCACTACCTCCTCCTTATCACCAGCCCCAGGCAGGAAGGTTGCAAATTGGTACAGGAAACACTGTATACATAATGAGAGTCATCATCTCACCTGCCTTGCACAGCCTACATACCTGTTTAGTTGGCTGATCTGCAGGCACAGGATGGGAAATGGAGTCAGTTTAATGCAGTTGAATTTTCCCTTTGCACAAGACTAGGACTCAGAATTACTCCAAGTGCAGTGTAGGCTGGGCTTCATGTGGGTGTCTTCCATCCTTCTTACTCCATCATCCCATTTTCTAAGAAGATAAATGTTAGATTTTCACACTGAACTAAATATATTTTATCTCAACGTTCTTCCCTGTGTTACCCCCTATAATCTCACACTGGTATCTCAGGATAGATCACTCAACCATTGTTTAACCTTAGTGTCATATACTACACTTTTTTATTACTAAGAAAAAGTCCCATTTTGTATGTCTGCAAAACTAGATCTGGAAAGCCTGCTGCAAACTCCCTTTTCATTTTCATCTTTGTCCAATAGTCTCACTTGTGATTGCTTTTTCTCTGTGGGTGCTTATAAAGAAAACCAGTCAAAGAGGTCATTATAGAAAATTTTGTCAGTTTCCACAGTACCTGACCAATCTACTCTATAAATACATATTTAAATATTTTTGACACTATGGGATAACCATGTAGGTGAGCATTTTTGTTAATGTTTTCACCATTCAGAGAAAGTGTTCTATTAAATTGTTACAAGAAGGATAATAAGTGGCTGATTAATTGCTTTAGTTAGCTTTTGATGAGTATCCGAGACCCAGATACACAGCAAAATAAAGGTCATTGCATGACACAACAGTATAAAAAAGAAAAGGAAATCTTAAAATTTAAATTGTGCTAATGAAAGTTTTCCTGTTTATGGCTGTTATCTCTAGCCATCTGGGACATGAATCAATTATTTAAAAGTATTTATTGGGCTGCCTGGAATGGGCAGCATGGATCATCTGTCCTGGACCGGGCCCATTTCCAAGGCTGTCAAGATGCAATGTGCACATGCCATTCTACATCCTGATCCAAGCTTGGACACCAAAAAACAGCATCTGTCAACAGCTCTCATAGTCAGCATGGTTTTCATGTTATTCAGCCAATAGGTTGACTTTCAGACACTGTGACACCACTACACAGAGGCTCTGTAGCAAACTCCCTTATCCTGTGACACAGAACAATTGAGCTTCATGCAGCCTGCTGTTCCAGAGCTTGTCACACCGCAAGCTGATGTTAAAAACCTATCACTTTGACTAAAGGAATCAAGCAAGTGCCCCCTCCTCGTCGTATTTTACCTTGCTCCCAGTGTGTCTGCCTGGCTGTCATTCTCTTATCCCAGATATAGATGCTGTTGAAGTGAAAAGCATAGTCATAGTTGCTAAAAAAGATCCTCAACTCTATAATGAAGATAATTTAAAGTGAAATATATTTTAAATTGTTTAACGCATCCATAACTTTTAATATCTTTTGCACATGCAGTTGGGAGCAAGTGGTCCAATTGCTCAAACTATTTAATATACCATCTCTTATAGGAACAGCTTCAAGCAACACGTTCCCATCAGTTTCTTTTCATTTAAATCAGAGTGCTTCATTCTTCCATCTGATTGCAAGTGTAGAACTTAACTTTCCGCAAAAATGAAGCCTTGGGCCATAACAGCCATAGCACACCCCAGACAGAATTGATCAGGGATGCTCTCCCCATTCCCCACCCCTGGCAGGTACTAGGAAACATATAGTGCCCACCTCTCCCCCAGTCAGGTTTGGGGAAGATAGGTTCCAGGGAAGAGCAAGGACCCAAGGAACAAACTCTTAAGCCAGTGGAAACAGAAACAGCCTCAGCACATTCTGCAGTAGGAAACCTCAGACTCTGGTATCATCATGCTGCTTTCCACAGTTTTTACTCTGGAAATTCTCTTCCCTGTGCTGACTGACCATTGATTCCCAAACCTTCCCTCCATCTCTTCACCTCAGCTTCACTCCACCTGCCCAGCATGCTCCCTTCCTTCCAGCAATCCCTCACTTAGCCCCTCTCCTTTTATTTGCCTTTCTGTTGAGCTAATCCCCTTCTAAGTGACCCTGCCCAAAGATGTGCTGAAAAATTGGCGATCTAGCCATCGCTTTGCTTGAGTATCCTACTCCTTTCCTCCAACTTGGTTTCTTATGTCTATTTAGTTGTAAGCTCTTTGGGGCTGGGATTGCCTAACTATACCTGTACAGTACACAATGGAGTCCTGATCCTGGCTGGCCAACAGACACTACCATAGTAAAAGTAAAGAATTATAACAACATCCTCATCAAGTCTCCACTGGATGTTTTTGAGGTGTATGTGTTTTGTTTTGTGGCAGCATTGAGTCAATTACTTATGATTTTTTTCTTTCCACACCACTAGAGTCACCAGAAAGATACCTGCAGCTTTCTGGTATCTGCAGTGTTGTTGTAGCTAAGAGACAAGGTGAGGGAAGTAATATCTTTTATTGGACCAACTTCTGTTGATGAAAGTGAAAAGCTTTCATGCTACACATAGCTCTTCAGGTCTGGGAAAGGAACTGAGTGTCCCAGCTAAATACAAGATGGAATAAATAGCTTGGAATAAATAGCACATTTTCTAACAGACCATTCAAGGTCATAACTCTGCTAGACACTAAAAATTGTGATCTTAATAAAGACACTAGATTTATGGCTTATTCCAACAATCTGTAGCCCACTAACCCCTCTTTTCGTCCTGTAACTCCAGGGGTGTTAATGGGCCACTTCACCTTGAACAGTCCCTTAGCATATTTGCTAATTACTTATGCTAAACTATCTGTTCAATCTTGTATACAACTGTGGCACTCTCTGAGTACCTTTTCCAGGCCTGAAGAAGAGCTCTATGTAATTCAAAAGCATGTCTCTCTCACCAACAGAAGTTGGTCCAATAAATATATAACATTGGTTCCCAAACTGGGGGGGTGCACCCCACTCAGGGGCCATGAAGAAATTTCAGGGTGGCGCAAGGCTGTGAAATTTTCATATCGAAAAGAATTTTTTATCAGCGTAAACATTTTTTATTTAATTAATTTATTTATTTAATAGACCAGAGGTGGGCAAACTACAGTTCGCGGGCCACATCCGGCCCACGGGATCGTCCTGCCCGGCCCTTGAGCCCCCCGGCCCCTCCCCTGCTGTCCCCCCTCCCCCGCAGCT
Organism: Caretta caretta; assembly: GCF_965140235.1. Classification (NCBI taxonomy): domain Eukaryota; kingdom Metazoa; phylum Chordata; order Testudines; family Cheloniidae; genus Caretta; species Caretta caretta. The sequence goes on along the minus strand of NC_134214.1, from coordinate 67,855,283 downwards.
ATGCTGCTGCATGGCCAGCACAGCTTGCACCAACCCACCTCCCAGGCTTTCCAATAAGCCAGTCCTGCCACTCTGAGCAGCCTGGTAAGGGGGCGGGGAGTGGGGAGAGAGGAGGTTGGATAAGGGCAGGAGGTCCCGGGGGGCAGTCAGGGGACAGGGAGCAGTTGGATGGGGCAGAGGTTTCTGGGGGGATCAGAAGACAGGGATCAGAGGGGTTGAATAGGCGTGGGAGTCCCGGGGGGGCCTGTCAGGGGGAGGGGGTGTGGATCAGGGGTGGGGCAGTCAGGAGATAGGGAGCAGGGGGTTTGGATGGGTCGGAGGTTCTGAGTGGAGCAGTCAGGAGGTGGGAAGTGGGAGAGGGCAGATAGGGAGTGGGGGGCAGGCTGTTTGGGGAGGCACAGCCTTCCCTACCCAGCCCTCCATACCATTTTGCAGCCCCGATGTGGCCCGCAGACCAAAAAGTTTGCCCACCCCTATAACAGACCAACAGACAATAAAATTATACATCTCTGTATACATAATAATAATTATTCATAACATTGTCGAATTACAGGCCTATATTATTTAACTACAATTAAGTACTAACAATCTTCTCAGTTTTGATTATAAATATAAGTAGACAAGAATAAAGATGTAACATAAAATACAATAATAATAAAAATACAACTATAAATAAAATTATTTAACTGTAATGTTTTCAAATTTCATAACACAAAATGTGAATATTTTTTTTTTTGCCTTTCGATGTGCAGGAGTGCCGTTTTGGTCGGTGGGGATGCCGAAGAATGATGTAGAAAGCAATGGAACTTTTTAAAACTTCTTAGCTCGCTTGCGAGAATGTTCGAGACTGTTCTATCATGGGTTACCTCCACCACTCACCGCGCAAGACTGGCTACTTGCCAAACTGGTGGTGGAGTATATATAGGGCAGCACGCATCCGTACATAACAGTAGTAGTAAATAAACATTTGCAATAACTCAAATTAACTTGCGTCTGTTATTATTCACGAATCAGGAAAATTATTTTATAGATTTTTTTATTAATATATTATGGCCACGATTAAGAAAAGGAAGTATGATGAAGACTACATTAAGTATGGTTTCATCGTCATGGAAAAAAACAGGATCGATCATCCTCAATGTGTAGTATGCCACGCAGTTCTCAGCAACGATGCTTTGAGACCTCGTCATCTTGAGCGACACTTGACAAAGAACCACAGTGCTTTGAAAGACAAACCAAAAGAGTTTTTTTCTGATAAACTTCAAAATTTAAAACACATGAAGCTAGACATGACTGGAGCTTTTCATCAAGCGTCAGCCAAAGTGGTAGAAGCATCTTACGTATTGCTCGTCGCTAAGGCCAAGAAAGCGCACATAATAGGACAAACTCTTGTGAAGCCTTGCTTGTTGAAAGCAGGTGATATTGTGCTTGGTGTGGAAAGCAAGAAAAAAATATCGGAAATTTCGCTTTCCAACAATTCTGTGAAACGTTGCATTGATGACATGGCGAAAGATCTAAAACTTCAAGTTGTGGAGGCAGTGAAAGCTTCTCTTTTTTTCGTAATTCAGTGCGACAATACCACTGATGTAGCACAATGCTGTCAGTTGCTGGTCTACATTTGATTAATTAACAATGAACTGTGAAAGAAGAATTGCTTTTTGCGAAGGAATTGATGACCACATCAAAGGCTTCTGATGTTATGAAAATGGTTTCTGACTTTTTTGAAGAAAATGGACTTTCATGGGAAAAACTGGTTGGTGTATGCACAGACGGTGCTCGGCTCTCGCTCTGGATTCGTGACATCAGTGAAAAAAATCCAGCCGTAACCTGCGTTATACATAGACAAGCATTGGCTGCTAAAACGCTTCCAGATGACCTATGTGACTCATTGAATTTGGCCACCAAAGTTGTTCTTCACAAAATTGACAGCACTTTAAATATGAAGCATTTTTGCAGCTCTTTGCACGGATTTGGGAGCGGATCATAAAATTATTTTGTTTCACACAGAGGTACGACGGCTTTCCAAAGGCAAATAAACATTATAGCACACCACAATGCCATCAAAGTGTTTACAGATAAAATCAAGCTTTGAAAACATTGAATTCAAGCTGAGATGCCTAACTTTTAGTCTTTTCCAACATTTTCAACACTCGCTGAAAATGAAGGTTTCCAAGAACTTTGCAAAGAGAATGCGAAGAACAAAATTGTGTTTCATCCGGACTGCCTTGCTGATGAATTCATCCGCTATTTTCCAGACAACTTTTCTGGCAACCCCATTCATAAATTAGCATGTAATCCATTGAACGTTGATGTTGATTCATTTCCAGAAGTATTGCAAGAACAAGCACTTGAAATGAAATACAATTCAAGTGTGAAAGATATTTTCGAAAACTTAAGCCTGGAGGAATTTTGGATAAAATATTTCCCAATTTACCCAAAAGTTGGAGAAGAAGCACTATGTATTATTCTTCCATTTTTGTCCATGTACCTCTGTGAAAAAAGCTTTTCACATTTAGTCATAATAAAAATGAAACAAAGGAATCGACTGGATGTCGAAAACTATTTGCGTTGCGCACTCATCTTTCAGATCTAGGATTTCCCAACTTGTGAAGAAAATGCAGTATCATCCTTCACATTAAAATTGTTGTATTTATGCTATTTCTTATTTTAAATTACATTTTTATTAAATTTTTGTGCCAAGAAAATTATTTGTGCTTATTTTTAATTTTAAATTAAGAATTGAATTTGTTAGAAGGGGGGTTCAATAATGGTAAAGGAGAGGTGGGTCGCATGAGGGTTTCTCAAAAATTTAAAAGGGGGTGTGATGCCGAAAAGATGGGGAACCAATGATATATAACCTCACACACCTTATCTCTAGTTTTCTGGCATAGCAGTTTCAGTCTGTGAAAAACTATAGAAGCCAAGCCACATGAGAAACAAAATTCTCTTTATGATAAAGAAAGGCTGCAAATATACCAAGAATAGCCATTTAAACTGAATGGCAAAGATAATTTTTAGTAGCAAGTGTGACAGCTGCTTCCTGGATCATTTTTCCTCTGCCTAATGGAAGCTCATTGCACTTACTAGAGCTCAAGGGACAGAAACGTTTGTAAGTTAAGTTACTAAATATTTGTTAAGCAATACTAAGAAGAGAGCTCAGAAATATTACACAATATTTTCTATGCACTAATTTAGATTTTTAAATATATTCATTGTGACTTCTCACAGCCCTGAGTACTTCCTGTAAATATTGAGAGCTTAGAGCCAGTAATATTTGTGGGTATTGATTTGGATGAATATTGCACAGTATTCACAGAAAGCAAGATTTCTCATGCATCATAATGAGAATTCACACCAGATTACAGAAGCTGTGCTTGTCCAGGCAGGTACCAGAAACATACCTTCTTGTGACACATGTGCCACAACAGAACAACTCCAAATTAACATATTACATAAAAGTTCATCAAGAATGAGCTAGGGGTCAAAATACATGAAATGTTGAATAGAGTGAGGAGACAATGTCCCCTTCTCCCCAGAAAACTTTTTGGACTTTTTGGAGAATTTTTTTAAACTGATTATTGTTGGTTGAAAATAGAGTATTTTGATTCAAATATACTAGTATGGTGCCTTGAGTGAGTAGCAGAGTGGGTGCTTCATGCCCCCCTTTCTCTGGGAGTAGAGTTCCATGGCTGGACTACATCTCCCACGATGCACCACAGTCTACCCTCTTCCTGGGCTACTGCAGCACATCATTGGAATTCCTGTGCACTTTGGTATGTGATAGGGCAAGGCCAGATGGCTATAGAAAAGTAGTGGGAGATAGATATATTAGCTCCAGGCTAAACAAATCCCTGGTACCAAGTTAAGTGAAATGGAAGTTGCTCCAGGTCAATTAAGACACCTGGGGCCAATTAAGAACTTTCCAGAAGGCAGGGAGAATGCTAGGTTGACTGGGACACCTGAAGCCAATCAGGGGCTAGATGAAACTAGTTAAAAGCCTCCCAGCCAGTCAGGTGGGTGTGCATGTCAGGAGCTGTAGGAGCAAGTTGTGTTGTCAGAGAGGCTGAGTAGTACATACCATATCAGGCACAAGGAAGGAGGCCCTTAGGTAAGGGTGAAGTGGAGCTTGAGGAAGTGAGGGCTGCTGTGGGGGAAGTAGCACAGGGAATTGTACATGTCATGTTTCCAAAAGGTCAGAGACCATAGCTGATACTATTAGGGTCCCTGGGCTGGAGCCTGGAATAGAGGGTGGGCCTGGGCTCCCCCCCCCCCCACACACCTTTGCCCCCTGATTAATCACTGAGACTGGGAGACAACAGAGACTGTGCAAGGAAGGATAACTTCTCCTCACCTCCGTTGCTGGCTTATGATGAAAATGGCTCAGTAGACTGACCATTGTCTCTAGAGAAAGAAGGGTTATGTGGAGGATCACAGTGAGCCTCTGAGGCTAGCGAAATCCGCCAAGAAATGCAGGACCCACGGAGGCAAGGACAGAGTTTTGTCACAGGTAGCATTTCTGAATTACAATTTTTTGGATTTCAGCTGAAAAATTTGGAGGGTTGTTTTTTTGTTGAACAAAAAGTCAGAATTGTATGCAGAGAGCAAACGCTTTTTAAAAAATATTGTTTAATCGGAAACCTAATTTTCCACCAAAAATAGTTTAAGCAAAAAAATTGTCCACCAGCCCTAGTGTTGAACAAATAATTCTAAGAAAGAAATGCATTTGAGACAATGAATTCCAATCCTCTCTGTACTTTAAGTTGTTTGACGCAAGTCATCTGGCCTGGCGTTAGCCAAGCAATCATCACTGCATGGGTAGGAAAGTTGCAAGGGGATTTGTACTGGGGGAGTTTATGGAAATAAAGTTGAAAGGGTGAACTGGGCTGGGGCTGCTGGACACTGGTGGTGTTGGGAACATTACCAGCCAAAATCAAGAAAGGAGTTGCGAACACACACACAACTTCCAGGAAGCAAAAACTGGCATTTGAACTTCAAACATTTGTGCATGAATTATATGCTCTGTTTTTGTGAAAAGGCTTGAGAATCAAGTCTCTAGCACGTATCTGAAATCTGGGGATTATATTCTCCACTATATGCACAACCTTGCGTTTAGGAGAAGCTTCCTTTTATCAATAAAGATGAGGAGAAGCATTGATGTGAAGCAGTTCTGCCACAGAAAACACTGGTTAAATGATGCAGGAAATTAAAGATGTAAGGTAAGTAATGGACCTTGCAATGGATCTTGACAGGTGATGTTCCTTTAAAGGAAACCACCCTTTGCCAGTGCAGGCTTGGTTTAGAGAGCTGAGTTCACTCCTGGTATCCTGTTACCCAAGCACAAGTAGCATGGGTTTTAGTAGTCCATTTGGTATTGCTAGAGCCAGTGGGAAAATCCGGTTTCTGGGCCAAAAATAATCCGTGCAGCCAACAGTACTGATTACTTGAAGCAGATAGCTGTGAAGCGTAAATTTTTCTGCTGCAACATGAAACAAGCTTCTTACGGGGAGCCTTGTTCTTTGGGTTTCAAGCCTCTAGTTAAGGACAATAGCACTGATTTTTCTTCTGCAATTCTTAACACGTAAGTACAGTTTCTGAAGGAAGTGATGGCAGGAGCCTCAAATGGCTAATAGGGTTGTACAACACAGAGAAGGACTATGGTTTCCTATGGAAAAAAAGGCTGATGATCATTGGAGAAATGTGAGGCTAACCAGAGTCTCCTGGACAAAGATTGTTATTCAAGTGAGAATGGTGTTTTATATTCTGTTTTTTCCCTTTAAAGTCCTGTTTTGAAGGGATGTAAGGCAGGGCAGCTGTCTGAGGGCAGAGAGGGATCTACTGGGAAGAGGCTGATTCTAAGTAAGGATCTGTTTTTATGCCTAGAAAGACAACCCATCACATGGAATTTGCTATTGGAATGGATGCTGGAGAAATGGAAAACTTGAAGTGTAGAGTCAGTTAAGGGCACTAATCATGGGGTTTAGGGATTCATGGGAAAATCTGACCTGGGGAGAGAGTCAAGGAAGGAGCTCCTGTTGGCAGAGGGTTTCGGCAGGTGGGAGATTCAGATGAATTACTCAGTTATCCCAACTCACGGACAAATCAGTTAGCCAGGTGGTATTCCAAACCGTAAGAAATGCATAGCCTTTGCAAAGTTCAAGTAATACAGTCAGGTAAGATTCATAGGATGGAACTATGGGTTTTATTACATTACTTAATAAAATCACATTTTAACACTATATTGTTTAATAACCCACAATAATAATATCAATCAGTCCCCAAGTTATATAACCCTGAATATAAGCACTTTTGCAGGCAGGAACCAACTACCCACACACTTACAACTTAAAACACATCTACCCAACAGAGTTAATTAATCTTTTAATAATAATTAAAACATACATCTGTGTGCAAGGTACAGATTTAGATTTTACTTTTGCAATTCAAGTAAGAGTAAAATTGGAAAGTTTTTGTTCCCGCTGAGAAAATTAATGGTCACTGCCCACTCTTGTTATCTTTTCCAAGAAGCCTTCAACTCAACATTAAGAGCAACTGGCATATTTGAAATGAGAACTAGGTTGCATGCCCAAAAGATAACCATGTACATAGATGACATATTGCTGTTTATATCAACCTTCTGGACTTCCCTTGCAGAACTGCTGTAGGTGCTTAATTGATATATTTCCATATCAGGATCCAAAGCTGATGTGCATAAATCAACATCTACAGTCTTTAGGACTAAAGGCAGAGTCATGAAGGCTGGCTTAGACATATGTCCCTTTGAGTTGTCTTTCTTGGGATTTTGATAGTTGGGTTTGAATATTACCCCCCAATGTCTCTGATCTGTATAAAGCTAATTATGTGCTGCTATAAAGCAGATTGCATGAGACATTGACAGTTGGAAAGGCCTAATGACCAGCTGGATGGAAAAAATTCACATTGTCAAATGGTAACTTTGCCAGGATTTTTTGTTATTTATTTGCTACCAACTTGAATACCCAACTCCATGTTAAAAATCATCATCTAGGAACAAGTCACAGTTGGAAGCTGCAGTAGGATTTTTTCCCTTTAATTCTGATTGTTCTTTAGGGCTTTATTCATTCACATATCAATAAGTAGCTATAAGTCAACCTGCCCAGTCTACAGGAGAATGTGTACACTCTTGTGTTTTCTCTAGGAGAGTAATCCAATAAGTAGATTTCAGGAAAAGGGACAAAGTCTTGCAGCATAGGGAAGAGTTTGTAGAACTTCATCTCCTGTTTAAAACTTATTTTTAAATGGGAAAAAGCTACAGATCTGTAATGCCTAAACCAGGAAAGCATTTCTGCAAGTACTAAACTTTGAGAACATTATCAGTCCCACTGAAATCTATGAGATCACTCCAAATGCTTTAAGCTAAGTACCTGGTGCAGTGCTTTTGTAGAGTGGAGCCTTATTCAGGTGCAATACCACTCAATCTATGAGCTCCATTAGTACTTCTTAAAAAAAAAAGAAAAAGGAGGAGAACCAAGCCCACTATCAATGTATGTTTTCCGGGGAAAATTTGCCTGCCTGGGGACACCAGTGAGATATAGAAAACCTGCAACAGGCAATGAATGGATTTGAGGGTCATGTTCTCCTCAATTCATAAATTTCTGCTCGTTTTTGTGAGCACAGAAGATCTCAATCCAGGTATCAAAAACTTGTGTGTGAAAATATAAAAGTATCAGTGTTGAAAAATAGTTTAAATAGCCTAAAGGGACACTAAACTTGAACCAAATTTTGAACTGAAAAGTAATATGAAAACAAACTTTGGAAGAATTTGCATTTGTTAAAACAAAAGTACCAGTGAATGCTGTTAGAAATCAAAACGCAGAATGTAAACCAAGAGTTTAAATGGTGAAAAGGGAATTAGAAGGTGGCATTAGAAGAAATACATGTTTCTCTGTAGTATGTTTTTTTACATTGTGGCAGCCCCCTTTAAATTTCTAAGTGTTTTGTAAATAATCGCACGTACTTTACCTTCACCATTTTTGCTGCGTATTTACATTTTGCATCTCTCTTTGCTTGAGATGGCCTCACACTGGTCATTTGTGTAAAGAGACTTTTAGTGAATTTCACTTTTAGGTTCTGAGACACTAACTTCAGATTTTGGGTTGCAAGCAGTGCAGGGGAATGTTGGTCTGTTTAAAACTATTTCCTACTGGAATTTAAAGTATTATGAAGACATTTCTTGGAGAATGTGTAAATATTTCTTTAGTTAACTTACATCTCGGTGTCAAATTTGGTCCAAGGGTGCTTCATTATAGGTGGATGGAGGAGTCTGAGCAATACCCTCAAAATTTAGAAAACATGCATTTATTCCCTTTCTTTTTCGGTATTGTTTGGTTTTTTTGATTAACACAAGGGAGTTAACAGAAAAACATTTTTATTTTGTATTATGCTACTTTTAAGACTTCTATCAGAGAACGCCTGGTCAAGTAATTCTGCTTGGGAGGTTGCTAGTAATGTAGAAATTAAGTTATTCTAATCATTAAAATGTTCAGCAAGGCAAATTTAGCCACAGAAACAGACAAAAACAAGCTTAAGCCCCACCTTCTGCAGTCAGATAGAGAACTGGATTTTTTACAGTTGGTTGAAAGAATGGATTATAACAAATGTAGATGTGTGACTTCTGAAGTGACACTTCTTTATCCTTTTGCAAATCCCTTGAATCTAGCTTGTTAATGGAACCACTGCCAATTCACATGAAAAGTGATTGTTTAGAGCTTAAGGTTTAACTAAATGTGATTCTCCATTTTGTACAGTGTGATTCATAATCTTCAGTAAAACAGGTCTATTTAGAGCCTTTCAATAGTAGATGTCAAAAAAGGGAAATCCCAGATTTCCCCTTTCAAACAGGAGCTTGCCATTTTGGCAAATTTAATTTTGGCTTTTTGCATTGTCTTTCAAAGTGAGAGAACCATCTGTTTAATTTATTAGGAAAGAAAAATAAAAGACCTTGCCTAATCTAGAATCCAGACATGGGTTTTAAGACACATGAGAGAATGTTTATTTTAATTAAATTACTGCACCCAAACGTTGAGAATCATGGTAAGCCACCGATTCAAGTCAGGTTTCATATTAGTACGCAGTAGGGTACGTTTCCACATGCACCCGTAAAGGAAAGAACTGACTCTAGTGCCACTCTACAAGGTAATCTGAGAGGAAGGGTATAAGGCATGTTACCTTCCTGTTGGAAACATCTCTGACCAAGAGAGCATCCAGGTTTCATAACAAACACTGAACATACAGATAATGGAATAATAGCCTGTATTCTTTCCCTTCAGTGGCACATATTACAGAAAGTGATATTTTTTCTGTGTCTGAGGTACTTCAAAAAAATCACGGCGGATAACAGCAATGAGAGTGGGTTATCAGTTCTCATGTTTCTGTGCAACATAAAAGATGATGACGATTTTAAAGAGCTTGAAAGCAAGTTGAGACTCTATGGTTACAATCCATTTAATGAAGTTATCCTAAAATCCAAACACCCATAAAGCTTACGACATAAAATCTATTTTCTGCTAACTCAAATTATTTTTCCGTATCCATTGTTAAAATTACTATTTCCTTCTCCTATCACTGAGCAAAGTAAATTCATTTAGGCAATATAAATAGGTGAACAATCTGCAGTTTTTAATGAAACTGGTCTAATTCATATATATTGCAGGCAGAAAAAATTCTCTATACTTGGAGTAGAACTTTCCTGTTAACATCAAAGAAGGATATTAGTCAATTAAAATGCACATGTACCTTTTATTAGAAGTAGAATATGGTTTTCTTCATTCATTATGGTAAGGAGTAGCAAACTGATTCATTATAATTATACTATGACATTGTACATGTGGTTTTATGCTTACTTTATCCTGACAGTGGTAACATTCTACTGGGTAATATTTTTCTTTTATGTGAGGGGAAGATGTCTTTCAAATTTGAAATTTTATTGCTCGATATTATGCTATGTAGATTTCATAGAATAAAACACTGATACTCATACTGAGGCTTGCGAGCCGCAAGTGGCTCTTTAATATGTCTCCTGTGGCTCTTTACAGCACACAATATAAAACACGGTGTCATTTAATTATTAACCAATCAGGATTCTTTTTACTATGTTATTAACCAATTGTATTTGATAAAATAATATGTGGTCAGTCATTTTGTTGTGAGAATAATATCTATATATACATACACTCAACATTTCCCATCATACTATTTAAATATGAGTACATAGTACTATAGTAAATGAAACAATGAATTCACACTACTGTGACTCTTTTGGGTAATGCTGATCACTAATTTGGCTCCTGAACTATTGAGGTCTGAATAGCACTGCATTAAAACAGTTAGCTATTGAGGCCCCAATTCAGCAATATACCGATGTACATGCCGAGTCTCAAGCATGTGAGTAGTCCCATTGACTTCAATGGACCTGAGAACAAATAGGTACTGCTGAGTGCCGACCACTTCTGAAAATTGGACCACTCCACAGGGATGCCTAAATGGGAGCCGAGATCTTTTAAAGATCTAGCCATTAAGTAATAAAATTCTCTTTGTTATGTAAAAAAGAGATGTCAGCTATTTCTAGTAGAAATACACATTTTTCTGTGTTTTCCCTCTACTTATTTCAAATTGAATCAGTCATTAACAAAACAATTATCCCTCCAGGTACAGCCTTGAACTCCTGCTAATGGTATACAGCCAATGAAACTGATACTTTGAACTATTCACTTTAAAAAGCTCTCCCCTCCATCAATTCACTCTTCAGACCCATCCTTGAGCATTGAATCATTTGTTATCCATGGTACAGTAATAAAACCACCAATACATATCACCAAGAAGCCTCAGAAAAAGGCAGCTCAGCATTTTGCACAATGTAATGAAAGAAAAGGATATTTTTCCTCTTTTTTGTTAATAAGGCTGTTGTATACTAGCCTTAATCTCTATTGCTATGTAGTATACACACAAACTGTTTTTGGGTTTGATTAATAATCGAAGCAAAGCTGAAGCATTTAATCAATCTCGGTAACAGTTTATTGCTTTGTGTACTACAAAGAAATAGAGATAATCCTTTAATTATTGATTAGTCTGGCTTCAGTCCTGCCAGCTGTGTTGCCCTTATTTATTAACATTTTTGTTGAGCAAGTTTTAAACTTGCACTGGGAGACAAATGTATTTACTGGACCTTCAGACATATTGATCTACTATTCATGCCATGACACTTTTGTGGGGGCAAATTATATAATTAATTATCTAATGCCCACTAGACCCAACAGGGTGTCTCTTTCTTCAAAGATGGTATATCTGGGATAATTGCTTCTCTCATAAACATTTTCATTATCCTCCTGCACTGTCCAATCAGATCTACTCTTCATAAACAAATCAAACAAATATCCAAGGATCTGAGTGTTTTGTGAAGACACAGGGCCAAACTCATGGCTGGAATAAGTGAGCATAATTCCACTGATTTCAATGAAGTCACACCTGCTTATGGGCCCAGTCCTGCACCCAGTCACATTAGCAGGCCCTCTGACAGCAATTATTTTGGTGAAATATCTATTGTGTAAACTGGAATGATTTTACACCAAATGAAGAAGTTAGAAGGAGAATACAATGTGAAACCAGGGTATACAATCGGTTGCAGTCAAAAATGGTGGGAACTAACTGATGATAGGATGTCAAAGACAATCATGAAAATGTATCCAAAGTCAGTCTGATCTAGAAACCAACCACTGGCTAAATGGAGGAACATTATATGCAGAGACATGACCAGGCTTGGCTTGGTGGGGGCTGCACCCAATGTTAACTTTCAAGGCAAAGTAGGGACTGGCAATTTCCCTGAGGAAATTGCTTGAATGGCCAAAGGGCTGGCAGTGGCAGGGAGCTGACATCCAGCTACCACAAGAAATACACCCTCATGGTGGAGGCAGGGAGATACCAGTGACTCTCACCTCTTGGCACCCTGATAAAGCCCCACAGAAGACATGACCAAGAGAGTGACTTAAAGAGCAAGAAAATCCATGATTCTGAAGAGAAGCCATGTGCAGAAGAGGGATATCCTGGGCACCCCACAGGATTCTGCCACAGACCAAAGAACTCTCCAGAGTGCTGAGGAAACTAAGGCAGGGAAATATGTATGGGTGTGTATTATTTTGTCTAGATTTGTGTGTTTCTGATGCTATCTAAATAAAGAGTAAATGGGTTTGGAATCCTGTGAAAAGTCTATCACCGTGTCTGTTGGCTTCACTATCATATGCCACATACAAAAAACCCAGAGTGCCTCACAGCTGGGGTAGATCTACACAGCCCACTTTTTTTGGCAGCATGCACAGACCCCCTCCCCTGGCTTAGCAGTGTGTCCTGCTACTTCCCTGCAGCTGGAGCCTTTTCTCCCCACAGAAAAAGACTCCCTCAAAGAGGAAAGTCTACAGGGCTTCTCCCTGCTACTGAAGCCTTTCCCTGCTGTTTCTCTTCTGCCAGAGCCTCTCTCTGACACACATAGCTATACATCACAGTGTGGATGCAGGCTGTTTTTTTACTGCAGCATGTAGCTATAAATATGTTACATGCCACCACCCATTGTGTGCAGTGCAGACATAACCTTGAAATTCTGGGAGATGAGATGCTTAAGCTTCTGGGGTGCATGAGGGGTCAGCTCTGATCCTGGGGGCCAAGGGCAGCTAGACAACATGGTCCCATTTCTTCCAGGATGGGGATGTCTTCAAGGGATGTCCAAATTATGAAGTCTCAAGGATATTTTTAGGGAGGTGCATGCCTTCCTCAGGACGGTACCTTAAATCAAGACCTAGAACTTAAAGCATCAATACTGTATCTTCTAAATGTGTGATTGCTTTATACCTGATACATTATGAATATTACAGTCTGGTCAAACAGATATTTAATTGGCTAATACTTGAAAACCAAATACAAGTCAGGCAGTAGTAAACCTCTGGAGCTGCTTCAATCTCAAGCTTCACCGAAGCAAGGCATATTAATTGTATATGGAATGTTTACAAAAAGAACTCACTATTTAACCTTGATTTGGACTTTGGGGGGATAATTACTGCAACCTTCCCTCTGGCAACACAATCTCATCAAGGTACTACTGGCTTGTTGTGTAGTGAGGAAATGGTGCAATAGCAATTCTCAAATTGCAGCAAAATGGTAAGGACATTTCCATCATACTATCTTATAAGGAACTAATATTAAAATAGTCATTATTAGTAATAATCATGCATTCAAACTGGAACTGGAAAATCCACTACTCAAGATGTGATCCAACTTAGATGATACTGAACTTCCTGCAAAGTATTTGAAAAGATCCCAAGACATGTGGTTCTTTATAATTACTTGGGAACAAGACTGCTCCTTGTGTATGATATTGGTTTAGATGTTTCATGTTAAATAATAAATTATCCATTTGCCTTCCAAGCACTCTACTCTAAGTGTGAACATGGTGGACCATTCCGCATGGACCAAGCACCTCTATAGTGTGTATAGACCGTTAGGTTAAATGGTGCTTAAAAATATTTTATTTTTTTTTTAAAAAGAGCCATGCTAAACTGCCAGTTTCTCTCTGTAGGGGGTTTGTGCAAACATTTTTTCCTAGTTATATATTGCTTCCTTCCAGCTTTACTTTGAACTTCAAGTTCAAATGAGTTCCAAAACAAAGCAAAAAAGACTCAGTCAAAACCATCTAGTTCAACAATTTTCTGTCATAACCATGCAAAAAAACTCAACTCCTCCTTTTTCATGGTTTTGATGTGAAATTCTAAATTGGCTTGGGTTTGCTCAAAACTGGATCCACATTCACTTGAAAAGATTTTTGAACCTAATGAACTTTTTGACAAACCTGGACTGAATCTCAAGTTTGTTCAGAACAAACCGAACCCTTTCATGTGATTTCAGGTTTTGTTGTCAACATTTGTCACAGATCTATTGAAAGGCCACAAAGATGTGGAAAATATTGAAGTACATGCTATTACAGAGGAAAGACCTCCACAGACTTTCTGCGTAACTACCTTGTTAGACTATATTGAAAAACAGGGAAATGACAAATGAAAGACAAAAAATTCTCCCATTTTCAGTTGGAAATTCTGATGAAAACTTTCCAATCAGCTTTACTGTTTGCAAACAAATCAAAGTTCTTTAACTTTTCTGAAATGCTTAAGAGCTCTTGATGCTTTGTTTGGTTAGGACCTGATTCTGGTACATTCCTATTTGGGCACAAAAAGTAGAAAGATAAATACAGGAAACGTAAAGATTGGTTTAGGGTGGAACCATGTACTCACTGGGCGTGCTGCACTCAGTTAATGGATAACAGCTACCACATGGACATATGCTCTCTGGGAGGTACAGAAATAATTCTGGCTGACATCAGAATTCTGCCATAGTCCCATCTCATCAGCTACACACAATCTAGGGGCATCCAAGGCAACTCTTTATTCTTAGTATTAAATTCAGATTGACATAACATTTCTCTCTGGAGAAGATTAGTACTTTCCGCAGCTCTAACTGGGTCACATGACATAGTCATGTGGTTTGGTTATCATTGCCAAAGTGTTATGTTTCAGTAGTTTATAGGAACAAAATTAAACTCCTCCCCTTTGCCAAAGTACTTCTTTCATGTCTGAGCAAACAGAAGGCAGGGATACCACCTGAGCTTCTTGGGGAGTGACCTCAGTCCACATTCCCAACCTCAATGGGTATTGTAAGGATAGGTACATTTAAAGATGATGAGATGCTCAGATAATACAGTGATAGAGGCTATTTAAGCAACTTAAATAGATGTTTGAATTGGTTTGAGTTTCTATGAGAACAGATGTTCATAAGAAAGATCTTGGAAAAAGAGATGCCTATGTGCTTCTAATGACTAAGTGCTCAGTCTTAATTTCATTCCAAGAATTTAGGAAGCCATCTACTCAGCATAAATAACTCCTCCTACAGCTCTTTTACCCCATATCAGGAGGTTGGGGCTCTAAAATTTAATATCTCAAATTAAATTTTGAAAATTAAGCCCCAGCTTCCTTACCACAGTCAAAGGTGCACACTGAGGATGCCAGACAACAAATATTAATACGGTCTCCTTTTCTGATGTATCTTCTAAGCCACATAGACAATGAACAGCTTCTGTTTAGCTCCAGCCATAGAATTCTTCTGTAGTGTGAACTCAGCATGTTTTAGAAGATGGGGCAAAATAAAAACCTTGCCATTCCCCCTTCCATAGATTTTAAACCTTATGTGCCTCCAGAGATCTCAACGTGAACATTTATCTCCAGAAGTTCCATCTTAACTTTTGTGAGACTGGGGAAGTAGCTTAATTTATGCATTTTTAAACCTATAAGCCACAAATTACTGTAATGAATCCAAGTAGTTTCCCATAAGCTGAAGTAATCAAGAGACACAGATGTAGTCCTCATCAGTTGAGAACTCACCAAATGGAAGTGTAGCTGACCAAACATAAAACATCAACGTATCAACTACAACTAAAGAGATTCCATTTCCAGAACTTTGGTTGAATTATAACTTGTGAAATAGGTCTTTATGAAAAATGTTTTCTAATGGCTGACTTACCTGAAGATAAAGAAGGAAGAGATGTTATTTGGTTCTTTCAAAAACCATTAGACCTGCTTTTTACTGTTGGCCTCAGATGATAAAGAGGAAGAAAATGAAAGAGCAATTTGGATTAAGGGCAGCAGACAGTGTTCCTTTCCCAGGGAAAAATATCTTCTTTAAAGTACTGTGTTCCAACAATAAAATCTCAGTTGTGAAGGTTTAAGGAAAAAATCAAAGCTAACACCAAGTTATGGTATTGGTCTGGAGTGGGGGAGGAATCAAAGTTCAACTCTTTAGAGAAAATCTTACACACAGCAAGCATAACCTTTGGTTCAACACTTATAGCTGTCCTGATAGTTGATATCAATAGGGAAGAAAAAACTTTAAGCCCAGAATACATTATATTCTTGCAAAAGTCATAAATTGGTTCAAATAATGGATGCATTTACAAGATCTAATTTCTGAGAGTATAGTAGTCACACTCCATCTTCCACTTGTTTTGCCCATATAGGAGAGAGTTTATTGAATTTAATTCTTATACATTTTTATATCAGTGGTTTCTCCACTCACTTTGAGAATTCTTACTTTAGATATGTTTTTAAATAGTCAGTCATATCCCCAGTAAGAGTTAGCAACTAATTGGACAGGTATATGGTCATTGGTAAAGTAAGCAGAAATCTTTAAAAGCTATTTTACAAGAGCAGACAAAAAATGACACACAGTTAATAGATCATGTAGAGTGGGATTGTTTTATAGCACACATTTCATTTTTACTTCATCTGTCAGTTTAGTAGATTTCTGAAATGTTGCCAATATTTTAGCAACTAATGCTATAGTTTAGAGTTTCAATGTTATGTATAGAAATTAGAGTGGATTCTGCTCTCTACCCCTCAGCTTCTTAGCATTTTGCTTGCTGTTGCATTGGTATTGGGTGGGGGCTAGGGGGAGGTGTTTGTTTTTTGTTTGATTTGTTTTGGGGTATATAGAAATGTCTCTGGGTAGGTTGTTTTGACCTTATCTTCAGTTCTGGGACCAGGCTTTGGGATACAGATAAGTTTTGCAATGGGCTTTAGAAAAAGTCATAGGCCCTGCATTACTGAACTACCTACTAAGGAGTTTAGACTCAACCCAAACCAGACAAAGTCTCATCTTCATCAACATCATGATGGGCTCTGTTGGCTCCAGGTCACAGAGAAATAAAGTTGACTTGGTGAAACATAAATGCCCCAGTGATAAGGCTAGGCGCGAAGTCTCTGAAGGCCCTGAAAATTAATAACAAGACCTTAAATTATCACTCATGAGGAATGGAGCCAGAGAAAGGTGCAAATGTGTGATATGCAGAACACAGCCTCTTACTTCCACAGCACAAGGAAAAATGTGTGTGTTGTCTTGACCTTTTACTGCAGACCATTCAAATTAAAATAAACCAGCCTGAAGATGAAAGAGAGAGGCGTCTTCTGGCAAGACACAGATGAAGAATGTATTCTTCACCAGTGTCGTCTGGGTTTATAGGATTAGTGGTAAAATCTTTTTAGTTTGCTGGCAATTCTGGAAAATGTTTTAAAACATTTGCTTTGGGGCAACCCAAAACTGACTTTTCTTTAAATTTTTGGTGAATTGAAAGATCAAAAAAGTTATTTAGAGTCAAATGAAAATGTTTTGTTTGACCCAAAACTAAATGTTTTGTTCAAATTCTGAATACTTCAAACCTTTTCTGGGA
The DNA here is from genome assembly GCF_965140235.1 of Caretta caretta. Lineage (NCBI taxonomy): Eukaryota > Metazoa > Chordata > Testudines > Cheloniidae > Caretta > Caretta caretta. Next base: position 67,837,993 of record NC_134214.1, on the reverse strand, counting down.
GGTGGGGGTGAGAGGGGGAGAAATAGAGTCAAGTATAATTGAAAGAAATTTCTAAATGCAAAGTCATTCTCCAGTGAAAAAATAAAAAGGAGTACTTGTGGCACCTTAGAGACTAACCAATTTATTTGAGCATAAGCTTTCGTGAGCTACAGTTCACTTCATCGGATGCATACTGTGGAAAGGCAGTTTCCACAGTATGCATCCGATGAAGTGAACTGTAGCTCACGAAAGCTTATGCTCAAATAAATTGGTTAGTCTCTAAGGTGCCACAAGTACTTCTTTTTATATTTGCGAATACAGACTAACACGGCTGTTACTCTGAAACTAGTGAAAAAATGTTATGAATGTCAAAATGAAATGTTACCATATTTTTCACAATACTTTTTTTTCTGTGCAAAACAATTTTGTAGATTTGACGTGCATTTGCAAAATGTTTTGGTGCTACCACACCCACATTTTTTGCTGAAGAGAGTTTTGGCTAAGAAAAAAATTTCACCGAGTTCAAGTGGTAAGACTGATAAAATGTCAAAACTAAATTTTGATGCAAAATTGCACTTTCAGATGAACAGGATAATCTTTTGATTTGGAAATGCCATCACAGTGCCTCATGGGATTTGTAGCTCAGTCTCCTCATTTCTCCATTCTCCTCCATGGGATTAGCTCCCTGGCTGAAATACATCTCCCATAATCCATTTTAGCAGAAACTCCTATAAGGTACTGCCATCTCTCTCCAAGAGCAGAGACTGATGCATCATGCAAAATGTACTCCAACTAGGGAAGCTGGTCTACAGAGGACAACAGGAGAATGAGGCACACAGACTATAACTCCCATAAAGTGCAGTAGCAGCATTTCCAACTCAAAAGTTTTGGATTTGGACTAAACATTTTTGGCTGTATTTTTTCAGTTTTTCAATTTCTGCTGGGGAAAAAAAATCAAAATTTGCACAGAAAAAAAGACCATTTTTGATCAGTTTTAGTGACCAGTCCATTAGGATCCTGAGATGTCCTATCATTTTGACTATCTTCAGGTTGGATTGGATTGCCATTTACACTTTGAAAGTAATATTATTGGATAATTGAAATTTTCATTTTTAGTTGCCTTAATATGCCAAGCCTCTCTCCACAAAAGGTATTAACATTTCCCCCTATTTATTTTAATCCTCTTACACAGTGCGGTGCCAAATTATTCATGCTTTCTTGAATACCTAACAGTAGACACCCTTGGAGAGTTGATTGCAAGTTACAAACATTATAAATCTTTATTTGAAAAGCTTCTGATAAATAAAGAAGGAATGAGCCCCACAAATTTGCTTTTGTAGTAATCAAGGGCTCTGTGATCCCATCTGTTACAGAGTGTTAAAATAATTCATCATTCCAAATCAACCTTGGGTCATAACACAGAGCAGAATGACAGCCTCATAGTGTTCCTGCCCATCAAGATATATTTGCCACCAACCAGGACCATATTAGCCATGGTATGGCAGGACCTCTAACCCATCAGAGGCAAAGAGGAACACAGAAGGCCCCTTGTTCTTTGTTGCTACAGAGGAGGAGGGACAGTGACAGGGACATTCAATACTTACCCACAGAGCCATCCCTTGGGTACGGCGAATCGGGGCGACTGCTCCAGGCTCCGCGCTCTGGAGAGCCCCGCGGGCCAGTACGATTGGCTAGTGCAGTCGGTCCCGGAAGTGATAGATTCGTCACTTCCGCCCTGGGACCCACACCCCCCTAGGAACGGCCCTGCTTGGCCAGTATCTGGGCCATATCTGCTTGAGTGATGGACTGCACTAGCTGCACTCTTCCACCACAGAAGCCTCTTTTCTGGAAGTGTTGACACCCTCATCCCTGTTGCCAGAGCAATTGGTCTCAGAAATGCATGGAATGGTTCCTTCCTCTCTGTGCTCTTGGTTCAGGCGCTCTACAGAGTCTAGCAGACAATTCTGTGTCATTCATGTTCAGTTCAGGTTCCCAAGCTCCTTTTTTTGTAACTCAAAGATAAAAATTTACTTTCTCTTTTAAAAAGTATGCAAATATTCAAAGGTAAGCTCATAATTCAAGGAGGCAGGGGCATAACCATTGATATTTAGTGCCTAAATCTCAATCCATGCTTGCTACCAACCCTCCATATTAACTATGCACTTTTGAATAATTAATAAAATGGTGGCTTAGCTTCCCTCATGAAAATGAGACACTATTCCCTCTCAAAAAGGCCTCTCCATCACTCACAATTATCGCTGCATAACCAATAGTTTAGCTCTGGAGCATCAGGAGAAGCATCAGTCACCTCTCTGTCCCCTCAAAGATTATCTTCCCCAGACTAGCAGAGGTAACTTGTCCCTCTGGCCTCATGGAGGAAACAACAAACCAGTCCTTCAACCAGAGTATGCCTTGGTCTCGCCCCTCATTCAATACAAGTGAGTGATGGGGAGTCTCTCCTGTCAACTCTAGGAGAGCCTCCTGGAGTCCCTACACCTTAATCCAACATCACTACTGTCACCCCGAACTTTTTTTCCTTCTCTTCCTTCAGATCTCACCAAGATCTGGGTTTCTCCTGCCTCTTCACAGACCTTTTCTATAACCACAAGCTAAAGGCCTCCCCAGCTCTCCTGGAGGAAAGCCGTCCACTTTTCCATAGTGTCTCTTGTTGCCAACATTCCTTTCCAAGATGCTTTGCATGTATTCATATGGCCTTGGAGGAGAAGAATTTCCAGAATACTGGCTCTTAAAGACCCCAGAACCATAGCAGGCCTGTGTTAGCCCAAGCCCATCCTTCAAAGAACAGCCCACCCCGTGACATGTGTCATTGCATCGATTCAAAGTCACAATCTTCCTTCTAACCATGCACTACTATATAATAAATTTAGCTTCCATCACTGCCAATTATCCTCCAGTTTTTCACCGCAGAACTCTTTACAGTACTTTCTAAAATATAAAAAAGAAAAGAATACAGAATGGGGAATCCCCCAAAAGTTTATCTTTTGTTAAACTAACCTCCTAAACTGCATCATCTAAAGGAAGACGTGCTCTTGGTATGTCTCTTAAATTATTGCCAGCACCCAAAGTAGTATGTAATATGTTCAAGTTTTAGATTCACAGGTTTTTTGTTTTAAAACGTATTTCTCATGTGTATTGATTTATATTTTATATTGATTCATCCACCTTTTATTTACCATGAAGATACAATAGTGGTATATTTGCATTTTTATAATGCTTTTGATCCAAGAATCTCAAAATAGACAATGTGCAATTTTCATTGCAACTATAACTATATGCATTTGTTATCAATGCCTCTATAGTTAAGGATTCTCTTTTGATTAGAATCGTAGAATCATAGAATATTAGGGTTGGAAGAGACCTCAGGAGGTCATCTAGTCCAAACCCCTGCTCAAAGCAGAACCAGCACCAGCTAAATCATCCCAGCCAAGGCTGTGTCAAGCTGGGCCTTAAAAACCTCTAAAGATGGAGATTCCACCACCTCCCTAGGTAACCCATTCCAGTACTTCACCACCCTCCTAGTGAAATAGTGTTTCCTAATATCCAACCTAGACCTCCCCCACTGCAACTTGAGACCATTGCTTCTTGTTCTGTCATCTGCCACCACTGAGAACAGCCTAGCTCCATCCTCTTTGGAACCCCCCTTCAGGTAGTTGAAAGCTGCTATCAAATCCCACCTCACCCTTCTCTGCTGCAGACTAAATAACCCCAGTTCCCTCAGCCTCTCCTCATAAGTCATGTGCCCCAGCCCCCTAATCATTTTTGTTGACTCCGCTGGACTCTCTCCAATTTGTCCACATCCATTCTGTAGTGGGGGGACCAAAACTAGACACAATACTCCAAATGTGGCCTCACCAGTGCCAAACAGAGGGGAAGAATCACTTCCCTCAGTCTGCTAACAATGCTTCCACTCATACAGCCCAATATGCCATTGGCCTTCTTGGCAACAAGGGCACACTGCTGACTCATATCCAGCTTCTCGTCCACTGTAATCCCCAAGTCCTTTTCTGCAGAACTGCTGCTTAGCCAGTCGGTCCCCAACCTGTAGCGGTGTATGGGATTCTTCCTTCCTAAGTGCAGAACTCTGCACTTGTTCTTGTTGAACCTCATCAGATTTCTTTTGGCCCAATCCTCCAATTCGTCTAGGTTACCTTAGACCCTATCCCTACCCTCCAGCATATCTACCTCTCCCCCCAGCTTCGTGTCATCTGCAAACTTCTTGAGTGTGCAATTCATCCCATCATCCAGGTCATTAATAAAGATATTGAACAAAACCAGTCCCAGGACCAACCGCTGGGGCACTCCACTTCATACCGGCTGCCAACTAGACATCAAGCCATTGATCACTACCCGTTGAGTCTGACAATCTACCCAGCTTTCTATCCACCTTATATTCCATTCATTCAATCCATACTTTAACTTGCTGGCAAAAATACTGTGGGAGACCGTATCAAAAGCTTTGTTAAAGTCAAGATTTATCACATCCACCGCTTTCCCCGTATCCACAGAGCTAGTTATCTCATCCTAGAAGGCAATCAGCTTGGAGAGGCATGACTTGCTCTTGGTGAATCCATATTGACTGTTCCTGATCACCTTCCTCTCCTCCAAGTGCTTCAAAATGGATTCCTTGAGGACCTGCTCCAAGATTTTGCCAGGGACTAAAGTGAGGCTGACCAGTCTGTAGTTCCCCAAGTTCTCTTTCTTCCCTTTTTAAAATATGGGCACTACATTTGCCTTTTTCCAATTGCCAGGGACCTCCCCCGATGCCACGAATTTTCAGAGATTATGGCCAATGGCTCTGCAATCACATCAGCCAACTCCCTCAGCACCCTTGGATGCATTAGATCTGGACCCATAGACTTGTGCATGTCCAGCTTTTCTAAATAGTCCTTAACCTGTTCTTTCACCACTGAGGTCTGCTCATCTCCTCCCCATATTGTGTTGCCCAGTGCAGCAGTCTGTGAGCTGCCCTTGTCTGTGAAGACCGAGGCAAAAAAAGCATTTTCAGCTTTTTCCACATTATCTCTCATTATGTTGCCTCCCCCGATCAGTAAGGATCCCACACTTTCCCTGACCACCTTCTTGTTGCTAACATACCTGTGGAAACCCTTCTTGTTACCCTTCACATTCCTTGCTAGCTGCAACTCCATTTGTGCCTTGGCCTTCCTGATTACACCCTTGCATGCTCTAGCAATATTTTATACTCCTCCCTAGACATCTGTCCAAATTTCCACTTTTTGTAAGCTTCCTTTTTGAGTTTAAGCTCACTGAAGATTTCACTGGTAAGCCAAGCTGGTCACCTGCCATATTTGCTATTCTTTCTGCACTTCAGGATGGTTTGTTCCTGCACCTTCAATAAGGCTTCTTTAACATACAGCCAGCTCTCCTGGACTCTTTGCCCCCTCATATTAGCTTCCCAAGTTCCTGCATATTATTAGCTCTAATTTCTTAGCTTTTCAACATAGATGTCATGTTGCAAAAGATTGCTAAACAATTGTCAGTTGCCACCTATCTACTATATTAGAACCTGTTGTCAATCTTTTTGATATATGTTTGCATTCTAATTATATCATCTACCAGGCCTCAAAGACAGCTGATTTCTACTTCACTATCAATTTTCCCCCAGAAAAATTTGTATTAATCATGTTTCAACAACTTATCATGTAAATAAACTGACTTAATTTAATGCCAAAAATCAAACCATTCTTGAGCAAGCAATCAGATACAGTGCAATCAAATGCTTCTCAGGTGTCCAGGAACAAGATTGTAAGAGATGTATCCTTATTTTTCAATCCTCCAAAACGAAATATAAGGATCTTAAATTATCTGCTGCTCTTCTGCCAGGTATTTGTATCAAAGATGCTATAACTTCTGACGGTTTTCTAAAATGTTAGACTGTTGGACTCAGGAGTAACTAATGATGATATTTGTTTATAATTACATATTTTAAAAGATTCATGTTGAGTTTAGGAAATAGTGTAATTTCATTATTCACTGCTGAGAGATGTTCCCACTTCTGTAAGATTTCCCTACACATCTGCAACAGTTTAGGAGCTAAAAGATTGTTGGGTACTTATTAAAAAGCTCCCCTGAGAAGCCAACATCCATGTCATTTATATTCAAGTCTGTAGAACTGCCATTTGCAAATAATTAATGCTACCCTGGTATTCCCTATATGAATACTGCAGTAACATTAACATTAGTTAAACAACTCTAGCCCCTGTCCTACAAAGACTTATGCATGTACTTAACTTTATGCACATGTGTAGCTCCAATTTTGAGTAGAATTCTCTTGTGCATAAACTGAAGCATATACTCTCATCTTAGTAGGATCAGTGCCTAAGGGTATATCTACACTGCAATCAGAGGTGTGACTGCAGCACATGTAGACATATCCAAACTAGTTTCGATTTAGCTAGATAAAATAATAGCACTGAAGTCTAGGCAGCATGGGCTGCAGATTCCTGCCCAGGACCCTGGGTATTTACTCGAGCATCTAACCCATGCTTGCCACAGCTTCATCGCTATTGTTATTCCATCTAGCTGGATCAAAGCTAGCTAGATTATATCTACATATACTGCAATCACACATCTGATTTCAGTGTAGATGTATGATAACATTGTGGAGCTAAGAGTAACCACTCCTTCCAGGAGTATTAAATTTCTTCTTGTTTACATCTTGAGGTAAGAGTATTTTAATCTATACTTCAGCATTTTGGAACAGTAATTAATTTAAACAAACAAGGGAAAAGGTTTCAGTCCAGTTTAAAACTGGGAATACTCTGCACTGATCGAGTTAGATTATTGAATTAATTTAGGGAGAATGGCACGTCTGGCTGTCAGTAACTTTAATTGGCTAGCCAGTGATCTAGCTACCTAATTTCCAGACTGATAGCATCCTATCTTAAATTGAAAACTGTAAAGAGCACTTTCTTCCCATGTACTTTTTCTTGAAGTTTTATTTAGTTCATCTCTCTATTATGATACTTTATTGAACAGCCATTAGGAAGAACCGATAATCATGTTCTAGGACAGAAATTTTTTTTTAATTTCACAGAAGGTTTTTTCCATGATCTCGCTTTCCCCCTTCTCTTCTTTTTTAATCTGAAACATCTAATAAAATAGCCTTCCCAAACACACAACTTAGTCTCTGTGTTGATACTGAACCTTCAGTAAAAGTCAAAAGAAGATTCTAAAACCTGATTTATATATATAATTGTAACTTTTCAGTGTGTGTAATCTCTATGGCCAACTTGTTTATTGTATGTTATCGTTTTTATATGTTTCTTCTCTAATGCTTTTACCTTATGAATAGATGTGCTTGCTTAGAATGAGCAGTGTGGCAATTTAAAACTTCCAGGCAGTACATTGTTCATAGATGCCAGAGAGAAAGCAATATAGAAGTACTGGCTCCTGGGCAAACTGGTTTGCTGGAACTATCGAAGTGTAAGACAGACCCCATGTCATAAGGGAGTCAGACAAGGATCCCTACCCAGGTGCAGGTGATAGATGGAGTCCTGAGACCTGACAGGTCACTCCTGGAGTGGACCATGGTGGTGCAGTTACCGTGAAACAATGACAAGGAGACAATTTATATTAATACTGTGCATTCATGTAGTACTTTTACATCTCTTTGAGCTATATAGATGAAAAAGTGATTAACACATCATTATTCTCACATAACGTAGAAGCAAACTGAGTTTAAATGGCTTGCCCACAGTCAGAGAACATCACTGTAAAAGCTGAGAACTGGACTCAAGTCTTCACTCCCACTCCAGTACTCTAGCTACTAGATAATGCTGCCTCTCATTGCTACATTTGGTTTGCATATTTGTGCTCCTGCTGTCTTAACACTCCATCTCCTCATGCATTTATTTAGTTTTATTTATTCTTGTTATACAGAACTCTGCACAACTATTTGAATGCAACCAAACACTCTTTAGTCATTGGGCAAAAAGCTCTTTGTCCTTCTGCAGATTTTTGAATGGGCCATGATGCTTCTAGAAAAGAGCAATTTCCTCTGTCATTTTTGGAGTGTGAAACATTGAAGTGCTAAAACAGTAGAAAAAGGTATCTTACTATTTCCAAGGAGACAAAGAAAATACACTTTCCCAAAACAATATACTTCAACTGAGTTAGTCATTCTACGCTGAAAGTCCCATAAAATAAGAAGAGCTGATAAAATACTGTTTACAATCGAGCACAATTTTGACTCTAGTTTTATTCTATTTAGTTCCAGTCCCTTTGTTTGCATGTAATTTCATTCATATACAGAGGCTGGTCTTTTCAAGAGCAAGTAGATACAAAGTAAATTGATTGTACTGCAACTGAGACTTCAGCTCCATCCAAAATAAGCAAATATTTGGGGGAGGTTTGACCTTTTTTTTTGTTGTACTGAGCAAGATACTATATGCAGCCTTTCTGCACCAAATTAATTCCATGTGTGAAATATAGGAACTGATGTAATGGGTAAGTTCAAGTTTTAGTATTTCGACCTCATAGCCCAGAATGACGCGCAGCGCCCAGAGTTCTTCCACCCCCTGCCGATGAAGCAGGTGTCCTGGAAACTGACTATACGCCCAAGAAAGTGATGGCCAGACTCTCAAAAACAAAAAACACAGCTCCTGGGAAAGACGGCATCCCCTACAGCCTCCTGAAAAAGTGAGATCCTGGCTGCCTGGTCCTCGCCACGTTCTTCAACCAGTACAAGTGATTCTGCTGGACTCCCAGCTCCTGGAAGAAGGCCATGATGGTACTGGTGTATAAGAAGGGCGAGTGGGATGACCCCAGCAACTGGAGGCCCATCTTCCTCTGCTCCACGATGTACAAGCTCTATGCCAGCTGCCTGGCATCAAGGATCACGGAGTGGTCGGTGAGCGGGGGAGCCATCAGCTCCACCCAGAAAGGCTTCATGTCCTGCGAGGGCTGCTATGAACACAACTTTGTCCTCCAAACCACCATCGAAACGGCCAGAAGGGCGCAGAGGCAGTGCACAGTAGCATGGCTCGACCTGGCTAACGCCTTTGGGTCCATGCCCCACCACCACATCTTTGCCACGCTCCAGGAGTTTGGGATGCCAGAGAACTTTCTCCGTGTGATCCAAGAGGTATACGAGGGATGCAGCACCACCATTCGCCCGGTCGAAGGGGAGACCGCAGAAATCCCGATCTAGAATGGAGTTGAGCAGGGCTGTCCCCTCATCATCTTTAACCTCACCATGGAGCTGTTGCTGCAAGCGAACTCCAATGGCGCAGGTGGCTTCTCCCTTCACGGTGAGAGGGTGAGCATCCTGGCTTACGTGGATGACCTGGTCCTGACCACGAACGACCCAGAGAACCTCCAACGTATGCTAGATGCCACCAGTTGAGCTGCCAATTGGATGGGGCTCCGCTTCAATGCAAAGAAGTGCACATCTCTCCACATCGATGGCAGCAAAAGGGGCTCGGTGCAGATGACAGGGTTCCAGATCCAGGGTGAGCCTGTCATCCCCCTGACAGAGGAGCAGGCGTACCGGCACCTCGGCACACCGACAGGTTCCCATGTCCAGCATACACCCAAGGACACCATCCAGGAGATCTTGCAGGATGCCACCAAGATCTACTGCCACAGAGCTAGTAGGGAGGCGAAGATAAATGCCCTGAACACCTTCCTGATCCCCCGCATCTCATTCGCCCTAAGGGGATCCGCCGTAGCGAAGGTACCCCTCAACAAGGCAAACAAGATCGTCCAGCAGCTGATGAAGAAGTGGCTGTTCCTTCCCCAGAGAGCCAGCAACGAGCTGGTCTGTATCGCCCACAGACAGGTCGCCCCTGTGGGGGACACTGGCACCGCCATATGTGACATCGCGGTGATCACAGACGCCTTCTGCCTGCTGACGTGTCCTGACGCCATGGTAAGGAACATCGCGGCAAACACCCTCCATGACACAACAAAGAAGCAGATCGGCAGAGCCCCCTCCAACCACGACACTGCCAGCTTCCTGAGCGGTTCCCTGGATGGCGAATTCGGACGGGACGGTGGCGACATCGCTTCACTGTGGTACCGCGCTCGCAATGCCACGCGTCGCCTGGGGAAGCGCATCGGCTGCGGCTGGGAGTGGTGCAAGGAGCGCCAGGAGCTGGGAGTCCTTGTGCCATAGATCAGGTCCGACGACAACACCATCGTCACCCCAAGCACCAGGGGCATGCTGGACCCTGAAGGTGGCCATCCACTCGCTGTACATGGAAACCCCAAAGCGTAAACTGGACCAGGGTAAAGCCTTCGAACTGACCAACAAATGGGACACTAGCAACCACTTCCTCGCCGGGGGCGGCTTCACCCATTTTGCCGACTGGCGGTTCATCCACTGCGCCCAGCTCAACTGCGTCCCGCTCAACGGAGCCATCCACCACGGGAACCAAGACAAGCATTGCAGGAAGTGCAGCTACTCCAGCGAGACCCTGCCCCATGTCCTGTGCAGCTGCAAGCCCCGCTCCAGAGCCTGGCAGCTGTGCCACAACACCATCCAGAACCACCTAGTGAAAGCCATCGCACCGCGCCTGGGGGAGGTCTCCGTGAACTGCGCCATCCCCGGTACTGACAACTGGTTGCGACCGGACGCAGTAGTCTCCGAGGCCCAGAAAAAGATCATCTTCGTCGACATCACCTTTGAGAACAGGACCCGGGCCTTCCGTGAATCCCAAGCTCATAAGCTGGAAAAATACATCCCCCTGGCCGACACCCTGACAGCGAAGGGCTACAAGATGCAGATGGATGCCCTGATCGTCAGAGCCCTGGGCACTTGGGACCCCTGCAACGAGCGTGTGCTGCGGACCTGTGGGATCGGTAGACGCTATGCACGGCTCATGCGGCGCCTCATGGTCTTGGACACCATCCGGATGGTCCAGGGACATCTACATCGAACACATCACCAGCCACCACAAGACTACTAAGACTGCTTATGTCACAATTTCCACTCAAAGCCCTTTTCTGAAATAGCTCAGACAGCATATCAGAAATGGTCTTTTTACAGAACAGCAGTGACAGGTGGCATGGAACTACATTTTGTATCAGTGGGATTTCTTGGCAGATAGACAACTCAGATCTCCATTCCCTAGTGTGCCTGGATCAGCTAGTGCACACCCCTCAGAAAAACTATATGGACTGAAAAATCCTTCTACTTTAACACAGAATACACTGTCAGTACAGGCGATTTAACTTGTGTCTTTACTGTTGGGGCATCTGGAACTCCCTGGCCTGCCCCTAGGAAGCTCATGAACAAAGAGCATGCCATCTGGTTATGGACTCCCTTCTTTATCATCTTGATCATGGATGGATGTGCTTGATATTTCCAGATGATGATCCCACAATAGAGTGGCTACACAAATTACCCAACACCAGATTCATTGTTTGTGCTGTCAGAAGCCATATGCCAGAAGGAGCATGATAATTCTTTTCCCCCCAAGTTTTCATGACTGACATCACCAGTCCTCCCTTGAGAATATTCAAGAAGTCACCCAGAAGCCAAAAACCTTAAATCTCCTACCTAGACACAGATGTTGATACAAGGAATATACAAGTATATACAAGTATACTCAGGATGCATGCTTTGAGCTACCAGTACAAATACGTTTTATTCTCGAATATATCTGAAGCACTGTCTATATTCAGAGTTAGCCCAGCTTTGCTTTGAATCAGTTTAAAAAAACAATTAGGTAAAGCAGTACAAAACAGTGTCAACACCATTAATTCAATGTATACTTGGTTTACGTTGATTTAGTGTAAATAGATTGCTTCCCAGATCAACATAAACCAGGTTTGAATTAAAAAAGATGATGTTGACACCATCCTGTACTAGTTCAGCTAATTCTCTTGAATATTACAGATATATTTATGTAAATCAGGGCAATCTTGAATGGGCAATCTTGAATCTTGAAAGGCCATAGTATTAACCCAGTCAGAGCCTGTTTAGTGTGGGTACAATGTACTCAGTGCTGCATGCCTCCTGCTAGGAGGTCAGGGTGCTCTGTACGTGGCAGCTTTGAGACCCTAGATGTCAAGACATTGTAATGAGATTTCTCTTCCAGCTGAGAAACTAATGTGAATCTGTTCATTACCCATCAAAGAGTTTCTGAATCAGCTAGAGCAAATCTTGGCACCTCCTCCTCCCAAGGGCTGACTTCACAACACAGCCAACACTTGCAGATCGAGGCGTAAAGATGGAACTTAGAATTTAATAAACAGACAAACCTCAAGGTCATTCTCAATACATTTTTCTCTCCAAAAAAATCAGTGCCTATCACTACGGGGGGGGGGAGATCAGCATTAGCATTAAATCAAAGAAATCATAAGTCTTTCACACTGGTTTAATGTTTTCACTCTGGCAATATTTTGCTATATCACAGTTCCAAGGAAGCTGAATGCTGTGGGGTCCATGGGTAACAATCGCCACCAAAATTATCAGCTGTGGAAAGGAATTTAGAAGCACTAGGCCAACAGTTCCAACACAATAAGACAGAATTGGCAGCAATGTAGAAACATTTCTGGGACCAAAATGACAAGATCAGCCAGTAAATCATCCATGGGCCCCCTATGATCCCTGGCACACCAGGAAAAAAAACCACTATATTATCACCACTATTATACAGGGATCGCTAATGATATCACCAATTGTCTTCATAAGATTTACATCATCAGCATTCAAGGTGTTCGGTTGGTCTGTTTTTTCCTATTTCATCACCCTTAAAGACAGGATTAGAGAAACTTGCAATGCAGATTATATATTCATCACAGCTAGTACCCTCTGCAGCCTAATACAATATCAGCACCACAGTGTCACTTGTCACTCTCAGTGCATGAGACAAAATGATGCCATCTGTGAGAGAAAATAATGTGGGGAAATGAGTCATAGCAGACTCTGGTAAAATGGCACATTCAGTACAGAGCTGGAGAGAAAATGACTGAGGCAGGGCAATCAGACAGCCAGTGCTGTCTTAATTTATGTAAAGGCAAAGTTCTTTGTAGCCTGTATGAGTTAGTCACTTGACAAACCTGCTATGCACATCTGCACTTTTATTATAATTTTATTATACCTGCTAAGCGCACCTGCACTTTTATGAGAGAGTTGGCCTGAGGGCATTGTAGCTACAGGGCCAGGAATACATTAGGAAAATTAGAAGAAATATCATCAAGCAAGTTCAGGCTGCTTGTGAACAATTAGCAGATCATTAATGAGGACTTAAGTTTCTTTGAAATCCCATTCTTAAAACACAATTTTAAAGCTAGTTAATCAAAACAAGGCTTTGCAGCTTGGAGGGTCAATGTTCTTTCAAAGGCTGCTCTAGCATTCATATGTGATGCTTTTAGCATACTTATTTCACTGGGAGAGTCTAGTGAATTATCTATATTTATTATGACAGCCCTACCAGAAAAAAAAAATCACATTTCCAAATTCTCTTCACTTCACACTTCTGCTTCTGCAATATTTCTCTCTTATTCTTGGTATCTAAGGTAAATATACTTATAAATGCAGGGATAGATTAGCCTTTGGAGAAGATTTAAGCAAGTTCATTTTTTTATGCAGGAAGTAAAAAATGGTATGAGAAATATATGCTTAAGTGTATGCCTTCCTTTTCAAATAATCTGAAGACACTACATGTTGCCAAATGGGCTTCTGTTTGGCAAAGAGCCAATCCATCAACTGTTTTTAAACAATAGAAAGTTGAAACTTTGTCCTTTACCACCAATTACTGTAGATTTCTGAAGCCAGTTACTCACCTCTTTCCCATGTCAGTGCACATCATTCTAAGAATACTGGATCCATATAAATCCTAACTGAAGTTAAAATGTCTTAATTGTTAAGCATTTATTGTAGTTAAAGAAAAACAACAAGGTCCATCTCTCAGTTTCTCCATGTGTAAGGATGACAAAAAGGGATTAACAAGAACTATGTTACAATGAAATAGTTTGCTAAAACTCCACTAGTAACCAAGGTCAGTATAAGGGGTCATATCTAAAAGGTGAGAGTTCAACTATGTGCACCACTCAGTACCGGGGGAAATCATTTCCTATCCCCCTGCTAAAACATTGCAGCATCTGAACAGCTTCTAGAGAACCAAGAAAAAAATGTATATATACACACATGCACCCTTCAACTGTCTATTTAACTGGTCAACAGCATCCAGCAATGGGATATTGTGCAGTAAATGTTCATTGTTGTTCCAACGTTTAAAGTCTGTCTTCTGTTATCAGCTCTGGTAAACCGCCTTTCACTGTCCTAAAAGTATTCCCCATTTCTTTCTTTCTTTAACTGCATTATTGCTGTATTTTATTATTTTCTTAGAAGGGCACTGAAAAAATTGAATAGAAAGTGCTTGGAGCTGCCAGTGTCTGAATAGGCCAAGTGTCTCAATAGGGTTCATTTTACCTGTATCTGTGGTAGGTGCTGGTGGCATGGAAAACAGCTCCCTTGACTTTGCTCCGAGAACCACACCCCTAGCAGACACATTGAAAAACCCCATACAGGCCAACATTCTGCAAAAATGGCTTCCATGGTGTCGGAAAAATTTAGCCAATGAAACACTAATTTTAGCCTGATATTACTAGCATTTTTGTTATTTGCCCTCTCTCCTTTACACTTTTTTTGAGGGCCTCATCCACCCTGCCCTGAAATATTAGCTCCTTAAATTTGAAAGATTTAAAAAAATACTGTGGCAATTTGCTTTTCTTTGATATATTTAAACAGAGTTCTGTGTCATATATACATTTTTGTGTAACATACACAATGGTGACACAGGCCATGAAAAAGTTCTATTTGTAATTAAGCAGTTCTACTGCAAAGTGCCGTACAATTTTACATTAACTCACCTAAGATGAGTGTGGGTTGTATCACTGCATGTGAAACTTCACTGCATATAGAACATTATACATGAAAAAATATTTATGTGCAAAAATAAAGATAGGCTTCGATTCCGGGTTGCTGGTAGTAGATACCCCACTAGTATGAATAGAGCTTCACCCCTTTATAGTAGATTAAATTTTATCTGATTAATCACACATCCAGAAAGTAGTTAACTTGAGAAGAAGGAAGAGAGAAAATTAAACTTTAACAGTAGTATGAAATCTTTCATCTTTTCTTTGCTGTTGATAAGGAAGTAAAAGGGTCTATCAATAAGTGCCATATGTAAATTAAGAAATATCATTAACCTTGTGACCAGGGTGCTGAGTTTCAGTAGTTCTAAAGTTTAATCTTTCCAGTGCTACGCAAAAATAAAGTTGGATGGCACAACCGTATACTAAGAGACAAAAATTGGCAACATCCACCCCAAAATCCCATTTCTACTGTTAGAACTTCTAATCTTTTGGGAAGTCCTGTTATTCTAGGATATCATCCAGCTGTTTCTTATTCTGCATAGTGGGGTCCACTTTTGGCAGCTGACAAGGGACAAAGACATGAACATCTTTGAACATGATTGTCCAAAGTGCTTATTCCAATCCCTGAGCAGCTTCCCAGTCTCTTGGCACTCACACAGCTTTGCCACTGACCTGTCGTCTTCTGTTTTGGTTGTGTTATGTTGCAGTCTGGGCAAAAAAATCTGTTCTTGCAACACTGATGTTGATTGCAGCTGTTCAGCAATTTTGCCAATTTCAGTTCAGTGTCCTTCTACAGATGTATCTAAAGCAGCCAACTCTGCAGCTTTGGTCTTCGGTATATCCTGAAGCAGTTTAAAATGTTACTTCATCTGATGGAGTGTTGATGAAATCCAGTAGAAATGGAGATCATTCTACCACGTACTTGTCAGAATTCCTCTAGATGTCCCAAGAAAGTCCAGTCAACTGACATCCTCAGCAATAAGTCTGCCTGTACCTTCATAAAAGCCAAGCACTGATAATTCTGAACAGCACAATAAACGCTAGCAATTTAGAGAAAAAAGTACTATGGGAAAGTGTTGTATTGGCCAAGGCCTCCAAAACCAGATTAAGACTGGCCAGGTAGGTTATATGAAGGTCCCAGAGGATGGATTGCTTTCTGTGTGACACTACTACCGACATCAACATCTTATCATAATTTACACTGTAGGTCCCAAGTGCTGTTGCCTTAAGGTTATTGTTGAAAGTAAACTTATTTCAAGAAGTCTATCACAATTAAAACATAGTTACTCTTCGATACTCAATAAACATTTGGGCAAAACTTCAGTTCACTTTGTCTCCTGACATTAGACAAAACATTCCTACCTTTGACTAGTTTTGTTTTCCTTTTTTCTCCTGCACAGGCTTACAGCTCAGTTTTCCACACAGATGGCTGGTGCTGCTAAGTGGATAAATTATGCCCTGAGCACAGGATGAAGCTTGGGATCATTGCCATGGGAAAGAACTGAATCCTTAGGAAACAAAATTACATATAAATTAATATTCTGTATCAAAAAAATTAAAAAATTAAATTTCTAGAACCCAATATATTCCATCAAAAAAAAGCCAGTGATGTCCTTTCCTTGCAGCTGAAGCTTTACTGGCCCCAGGATTCTGAATTTTATTTGTTCATCAATGGTATGTTTCCAAATGTAATCTATTATTTGGCAACATAGCCAGCAAAGCGTTTGTTTCCTTTCTTCTGGATTTGTTCATACCAATGGTCTAGGAGATCCAATAGGTGATCTCTGTCTTATCATGAGAAAGGGCATAAGAAGTTTGCATGGAATCAGGGCAGTTTTTGTTAATAACCAAAGCAGTTGCAGAAGAATGCTGCCCCCCCCCCCCACACACACACACAAACAAACACACACACACCAACAGGAAAGAATGCTGATCGGATCACAGGGGATGCACCACAGTACCCAAAAGGACTGTGAGGAGTGGGAATCAGAACTCATGCTTGCAAGATGGGATCTGGCACCTCCCCCTCCTTAGGTCCTCTAATTTCCTACTGGCTAGGACTCAGGGGACCAGGCTGGCTGACTGGCTCTCACATACCCCTGCATGTCCCCTGCCTATTTAATCTCTCCTGCAGGGCATATACATAGCCAAGCCAAGCTGCCTTACCCTAAGCTACATGGTTGGAAGTTCAAGGGAAGTGGCCAGCAGCACAGCTTCCAGATTCACACCAAGAGTAGCTTGCAGATATGCCCAGGCCCAAAGCACCTGAGAAGCTTCAACATCAGGTGTTGGAGCAATTAGCAGACTCACTGACTCCTCTCATAGCCAAAGTGTTACGGCACCTCTCTGACATGGGTAGTTCCTCCTTGGGAGGAAGGGCACTGTTGGTGCAGATATAAGGGAGAGACTATGTCTCCCAGCAGGCCACTGAACCACAGAGGCAGGCAACAAAATGGGGTTTAGGTGACATCTTCAACACCAGGTGGCAATGCACCCATGACAGTGATGGGGTATTGGGTACCATACCCCTCTCTACTGAGGGACATTGTGATGGGGGTTCAGCCCCCACCATCCCTGAAGAGGTTAAGATGGTGCATATAGAGCCAATTAACTTTATAGGCCACTCTTGGTGGAGAGTCTGGCTTGACTGAAAATGACTAATGGCTGATAAAGCCTAGCTGGGGGAGCATGCAGGGCTTGTATAAAGCCAGGAAGTTGAGCAACAGAAAGAGGCTACAGTGTAGAAGCTGTCAGTAACTCTCTGGGCTGAGAGGGAATAGAAGGAAACCAGTGAGTGAGAGAAGCCCTAGGATCCTGGCCCTGAGGGAAGCATTTACCCAGAAGGGTGGAAAAGTAAACCTGTGGGAGGCAGAGTAGGAAGCAGCCTGAGGAAGGAGACCCAAGGTTAAAGATTATGCTGCCTAGATCTGTAGACCTTGGCTGCTGATTGTAGGGTCCCTGGATTGGAACCCAGAGTAGCCCCAATTCCCCTACCAATCACTGGGAAGGATTGTGAAAGATGCCAACCAGACAGCTTGTCTGGGGGACTTTGATACTCTGGGAAGAGAGGGGGAACCATATAGTGACCTAGCCAGAGAACTGAGTCACTAAGAGAGAGACTGCACCCCGAGTCACAGACAGAGGCGGACCATTGGGTGAGTGAACAGTGGAAAGGGGAGCCAGACCAGATGGGAGCAGATTCCCCAAACACAGCCACGAGGACGTGCCCTAGCAGTGAATGAACCTTGTGAACACATAGAGAGTGCAAGTGTTACTATCCGAGAACTGATAGGGGAACTGACCAGCCAGATGGGGCCTACTTGTCAAAGGCTGTTAGGGAAACGATTTGGAAAGGAGAGTACATGGGCATGTTCACTCTTCTGTTTTGAGAAAATCAAGGGAGGATCCTGTGGGAGAAGAAAAAAAGGCAAATAATGACAAAAGAGAAATCCATCATACCCACGGGAGGTAGGACAGTTGATAATTAGACCACTGCCGTTTGTATATTGACAAGTATAAAATGCAAAAGGAACCTAGACCACCACACTCCCCTTCTCAAATATATGGACATTAGATCAGGGACACACCTGGCTTATGGGAGGAGGGCATGGTTATAATACAATTCGGCATTTACACTTCGGACATCAGATGAGCCAAATTTGGCATGGAGGATTAAGATTTGTGGCTGGAATGCATTGCCCCAAGCTGTCCAACCCAGATAGCAGCAGGAGTACCAAAACTGGAGACAAGAGCAGATAAAAAAAAAAAATACTCAGGCCAACACTGTGTCTATGTTCGCTAAAGAGGAAAAGCATTGTGCTCATGTTCACTACAGAGGAAAAAGGCACAACCTGACGGAAATAGGGACAGTCACCACATGGCCAGTGCTTCAGCAGGAGCAGTGGGAAGAAGCAGCAGGGCTGGAACAAGATCCAACCCCAATTAAATTGGAAGTGTACAGGTTTTATTAGGGTTTTTTGGAAGCTTTACCTTGAGTGGGCAGTTGCGGAACGGAGGCAGCTCTATTCAAAGCAGTGTTCATCATGGCCTTTTTGGGTGCTTTCAGATTTACTGAGCTGATCCTGCAGGTAGCAAGAAAAAGCTACAGGCATGCATTAGAATAAGCAGTTGTGCAATTAATGCAAAGAGCGGTGTCATCATAGATTCCAAAACCAGGAGGGACCATTGTGATTATCCACTCCGATTTCCTGTATAACACTTCCCAAAAATAGTTCCTTGAGCAAATCTTTTAGAAAAACATCCAATCTTCATTTAAAAATTGTCACTGATGAGAATCCATCATGATCCTTGGCTAACTACTCTCACTATTAAAAATTTACACTTTATTTCTAGTATGAATTTGTCCAGTTCCAACTTCCAGCCATTGGATCACGTTATACCTTTCTCTGCTAGACTGAAGAGTCTACGAACCTGAGGAAGCAAGGACAGACAGCACTGGACACTCTGGTTACTAACCAACCATTGCAATAAGAAATAAAAACATTAAAACTATTTAAATTTAATTATTTTAAGGGTTTGAGGGCAAAAGAAAGTGAAAACACAGAATATTGCAAAACAAAGGCATGGTACAGAGCACAGAACCGAGATAAAAATATTTTCAGGGCATCAAGCAGTGAAAGATAAAATAGAATTGTTATCAAAAAAATATAAACCATAACAGTGTCACAGTAGTGCACCTGTAACTTTATAGTGAAGTTATGCTCTGCGAGGCATCTATGCAAAAATGGCTTTTTTAGAAAGAATATTCTACCATGTGTATTCTGAGTCAGAGCTACTGCCTTCAGAACTAAACTAAGTTTATGCTGCATTTTACTCCTGTTGGCACTGCAAATCCACACTGGTATGAGACAGATTCTATTTCTTCTTGATCATCAACAGAAGGCTTTTCTAAGTTCCACACTGTTGCACCTATGCAAACCCATTTAAGGCCTGATTTGACTGGCAGATCCTTACTGGTGTTGCATGTCAAGCCAAGGCCCTAACTGATTCATCCCCCTTTTGAATTTGCATGACTGGAGGTTGGAAAAATCCATTTATAAACTGAGCATATTTGTTACAGTCATTTAGTCATTGTAACACAACCATGGAACTCATAAGCCATTTTTAAAGTCACTTGCTGAGTACAAGTGTATGGTAAGCAGTATCAAACTTAATCTTTATTGGAGCTATCCTAATCCATAGCAGCTAAGAACCTGATCCCTAACTGGCTCTTCACAGAATACTTCTCTATAGTGATGGTTAAAATTTGATACTGTTGCTTACAATCCACTTGTACTCTGCAAAGTGACTAAACATGGCATTGTATGTTTCCATGTTTTTGTCATGTGCATTTTCATGACTTAAGTCAGCATAGCTCCATCAAACCAGCTGAGGATCTCACTGTTGACAAACCCAGGCATTCAGGAACCATGAATCAGGCCCCGAAAAATCATGAGATAGTCTTAGTCATGAGATCTGAAAACTGCTGAGGTTCTTATTTGCCTTCTGGTTTTCAAGCCTTTAACACGCCCATTTTCAAGTTTTTCTTCATGCCACAAGGGGCTATACACCTTTAAAAATTAAAACAGATATTCTCACATATTCCAGGAGCTAAGTGTTTATGGAAATACCAACCACCACAAGATGAAGCATTAAGAGTTGGCCACATATGGATCTTCCCCTACATGTTCGTGTCCTGTCTCCTTATTTTCTTCTCTATCACAGCTGACATGTGTGCAACATATCTCCTCTTCATAGTAAGCCTGTTTCTGTCCCACATTTACTCCACAGTATCAATCAGATACTTAAGAGATGGGTGGCAAATATTGGAGTGTAACTCACTGGGTGAGCCAAGCAACAGGAACAGACTTTTTAGTATCAAGACAGCTCCTTTAACCAGCAGTACATGGATTCAGGGTGTTCTGCAATGAAAAGGTACAAATACATTACAATTAAACAATGTTTAGGCAGAACACTTCTTTATGTCAAGTTAGCCACTGTGGCAGGGGGGTCACTCCTATAGTTACTTTGATTATTAGCTATAGTTTTAGTGTTTGTAATTTGGAGGAAACAATTGCCTGTACACAAACTTGGCACTCAGTTCCCCCAAGCAGAGAACATTGACAAATTTTAAACGCAAATCAGTTCAGCTATATGGTACAAAATAACCATCTACTGTTTGTACCACATATTGTGTTTCATGAGTAAACCTTTATTAACATTTTAATTTCTATAATATTCATTCACACGTTACAAAGTATCAAAAGAAAAAATTAGCATTTGCAGCATTATTGCCAAGGCAATCTTTGTATCAAGAACATTACTTCAAGTAGCACTATGCAAATACACAGGCACAAAATTCTTCTGTATTTTTTTTCCTGCATCTGTTTCTGAAAAAAATTGATTATATTTACATGTTTTCAAACAAGTGCTTTAGTAATGCTCTCTTCTCAAATAGGGAATGCATCAGCTCAGCCTTTGGGAAAAAAACTTCCACAAGCCAACCAAAGTTAATGAAATTGAGTAACAAGAGAGATTCTAGTTGTTATGCTTATAAGAAGCATACGGAATCTTTTTAAAGGGGATAAGGCAATACGCTGCACTTATTGAAAGTACAATTTAAGCATTAAAATCAACATGTGCTTCCATTCACACATACACACATATATATACACACCAAAAGGTTCTGCAGCTGGATCTTATAGTTACCAGTCCTTAGTGTTGCTTGGTCAGTTCCAGTGGCCAGCTGAAACTGCACACAAAGGAGGGGAGCTGGGTCTCTCGAATGCACCCGAAGCTCTGATGTTGATGCAGAATGAACCCAAAGCCCCTGACAATACACCCTTTTATAGTAATAAGTTCCCATACAAGTCTGTCAAGGTTCCTTCCCTACTCTGAACTCTAAGATACAGATGTGGGGACCTGCATGAAAGACTCCCTAAGCTTATTCTTACCAGCTTAGGTTAAAAACTTCCCCAAGGTGCAAACTTTGCCTTGTCTTTGAACCCTATGCTGCCACCACCAAGTGTTTTAAACAAAGAACAGGGAAAGAGCCCACTGGGAGACGTCTTCCCCCAAAATATCCCCCCCCAAGCCCTACACCCCCTTTCCTGGGGAAGGCTGTATAATAATCCTCACCAATTGGTACAGGTGAACACAGACCCAAACCCTTGGATCTTAAGAACAATGAAAAATCAATCAGGTTCTTAAAAGAAGAACTTTAATTAAAGAAAAGGTAAAAGAATCACCTATGTAAAATCAGGATGGTAAATACTGTGACGGGGCAAGGCCAGATAGCTATAGAAAAGTAGTGGGAGAAAGATATATTAGCTCCAGGCTAAACAAATCCCTTACCAGGATAAGTGAAATGGCAGCTGCTCCAGGTCAATTAAGATACCTGGGGCCAATTAAGAACTTTCCAGAAAGCAGGGAGAATGCTAGGTTGATTGGGACACCTGAAGCCAATTAGGGGCTGGCTGAAACTAGTTAAAAGCCTCCCAGTTAGTCAGGTGGGTGTGCAGGTCAGGAGCAAGTTGTGCTGTTGGACAGGCTGAGTAGTACACACCATATCAGGCACAAGGAAGGAGGACCTTGAGGAAGTGAAGGCTACTGTGGGGGAAGTAGCCCAGGGAATTGTACATGTCATGTTTCTAAAAGGTCAGCTACCATAGCTGATATTATTAGGGTCCCTGGGCTGGAGTCAGGAGGAGAGGGTGGGCCCAGGCTCCCCCACGCCCACCTTTGCCCCCTGATTAATTGCTGAGACTGGGAGACAACAGAGATTGTGCAAGGAAGGATAACTTCTCCTCACCTTCCTCCCTGGCTTATGATGAAAATGGCTCAGTAGACTGTGACCCTTGTCCCTAGAGAGATGGGTTACATGGAGGGTCACAGTGAGCCTCTGAGGCTAGCGAAATCCACCAGGAAACATGGGACCCACGGAGGTAAGGACAGAGCTTTGTCACAATACCTTACAGGGTAATCAGATTCAAAACCTAGAGAATCTCTCTAGGCAAAACCTTAAGTTACAAAAAGACACAAACAGGAATATACATTCCCTCCAGTACGGCTTATTTTACAAGCCATTAAACAAAAGACAATCTCTAGCATTTTCTAGCTAGATTACTTACTAACATTACAGGAGTTGTAAAGCTTGCATTCCTCATCTGTTCCCGGCAAAAGCATCACAGACCAAACCCTTTGTTCCTCCCCTCTCCAGATCTGAAAGAATCTTGTCCCCTCATTAGCCATTTTGGGTCAGGTACCAGTGGGGTTACCTTAGCTTCTTAACCTTTTACAGGTGAAAGGTTTTTGCCTCTGGCCAGGAGGCATTTTATAGCACTGTATACAGAAAGGTGGCTACCCTTCCCTTTATATTTATGACAAAGTCTATGGACCTTGCTGTGTCACACTGGAGCAGTTAATCATGAGGTATTCGAGGTTGCTCTTAATCAACATTATTTTGAGTTGTTGCCGGGAGGATCCACAGTTTCTTATCTCATCCCTCTGGCTCAGCTACTTATCTTGCCCTTGGGGTGTATGCCTTTGCTTTATGGTCATCAATCTGCCATCTGGATGATTCTGATAATAAAGTTGGTGCCTCTCGACTCCTCCACTCCCCTCTCGACCATCCGGCTCATCAGTACTGGCACCTCCTGTCTCTTCTCTGTTAATCATCACATCATACATTCTTCACTCACACACCAAACAGTAAATAATTTCAGAGGCAAGAATTACAGCCATAAAACTTCCATCATTCTAAGAACAATCATTAACACAATCAGCAAAGAATAAGCCCAGAACAATTTCTTTTTACTAATTCAAATCTAGCAAAATGGAGTATAAAGCAAAATAAGCAAATTGGAGTACAATTTACTGGAGACAATTTTTCCCATGAGGCTTTTGGCCTACACAGTTTCAAGCAATTGCTAAAACTGGCTGAATTATGCATTGTAAATAAGTCAGACAAATTTAGCCCTTTTTATAGCTAATGAACAACTTGAACCAATCCAGATTTCTGCCTATTCATTCTTCATAACTATGCTGTAAGTATTTTCAAATGATTTTCAGCTTTACAGGTTTGTTTGCTCACTATTATATGGTTTATGATTGGTTATTCAAATCACATGTTAATTATTTTTACCCTTTTATTGATGACTAAGAATTCTACCATTAAAATAGTTTAAAGGCAAATTATAAGGAAAACTCTGGTTTATGCACAGATATGATAGAAAAACAGTTGCCTGACCAGTAGTGAAAGCCCTAAACTGTTGGTGGAAAGATCAGATCTGCAAACAGAAAAGGGTATAGACATGGTTGAAGCAAGAAACTGAAGTGAAACAACATTTCATTTGCACGACAGAATGTATGTTCTTTTACACAAGATAGGCCCATTGGAAAATTCCAGGCCTAGAGGAAAGGGGTCTAACATAGCACACTGTCACTATTATTCAATGTATCATTAACATTAAGGGATCTTTTATACTGGGGATATTTGAAACTATTTGGGTTCATCAGTGCAATCCCCAATGTAAATGCATTTTCCCTACAATGTAAAATCGGAGTTATGCCAGTGTAGTTTACCCCCATTTCAAACTGGGCAAGCCCCATATTACAACACTGTAGTTCATCTACATGAGACATTTGCATCGGTATAACTATACTGATGTGAAAACAACAAGGAGCCCTTCTGGCACCTTACAGACTAACACATTTATTTGGGCAAAAGCTTTCATGGGCTAAAACCCACTTCATCAGATGCATGGCATGAAAAATACAGTAGGCAGGTATAAATATATACATATTTTCATGTGCTGTATGCCAGTGTGATACATGCTATCATCTGCCAGCAATGCCCCTCTGCCATGTACATTGGTCAAACCGGCAGTCTCTATGCAAAAGAATAAATGAACACAAATCAGACATCAAGAATTGTAACATTAAAAAAACAGTAGGAGAGCACTTCAATCTCCCTGGACACTCAATAACAGACTTAAAAGTGGCAATTCTTCAACAAAAAACTTAAACAGACTTTAACAAGAAACTGCAGAACTGGAATTAATTTGCAAACTGGACACCATCAAATTAGTCCTGCATAAAGAGTGGGAGTGGATGGGTCACTACAAAAAGTAATTTTCCCTCTGCTGATATTCACCCCTTCTTTTCAACTGTTGAGAATAGGCCACTTCCACCCTAATTGAATTGGCCTCCTTAGTATTGACCCCCCACTTGGTAAGGCAACTCCCATCTTTTCATGTGCTGTGATATATATACTGCTTAGTGTATTTTTCACTCCATGTATCTGATGAAGTGGGTTTTAGCCCACAAAAGCTTATGCCAAATTAAATTTCTTCGTTTCTAAGATGCCACAAGGACGCCTCGTTGTTTTCACTTTTAAGTCTGTTATTGAGTGTCCAGGGATATTGAAGTGCTCTCCTATTGGGTTTTTAATGTTATAATTCTTGATGTCTGATTTGTGTCAATTTATTCTTTTGCATAGAGACGGCCCGTTTTGGCCAAAGTACATGGAAGAGGGGCATTGCTGGGACGTGATAGGATATGTCACACTGGTAGATGTGCAGGTGAACGAGCCCCGATGGTGTGGCTGATGTGATTAGGTCCTATGATGGTGTCCCTTGAATAGATATGTGGACGCAGTTGACAATGGCGTTTGTTGTAGGGATTAGTTCCTGGGTTAGTGTTTCTGTTGTGTGGTGTGTAGTTGCTGGTGAGTATTTGCTTCAGGTTGGGGGGCTGTCTGTAAGCAAGGACTGGCCTGTCTCCCAACGTCTGTGAGAGTGAGGGATTGTCCTCTAATAGGTTTCAGATCCTTGATGATGCGCTGGAGAGGTTTTAGTTGGGGGCTAAAGGTGATGGCGAGTGATGTTCTGTTACTTTTTTGTTGGGCCTATCCTGTAGTAGTTGACTTCTGGGTACCCTTCTGGTTCTGTCAATATGTTCTTTCACTTCCCCAGGTGGGTACTGTAGTTTTAAGAATGCTTGATAGAGATCCTGTAGGTTTGTCTCTGTCTGAGGGATTGGAGCAAATGCAGTTCTTATCATAAAGCTTGGCTGTAGACAATGGATCTGTGATGTGGTCTGGATGAAAGCTGGAGGCATGTAACTAAGTATAGTGGTTAGTAGGTTTCTGGTATAGGGTGGTGTTTATGTGACCATCACTTATTTGCACTGTAGTGTCCAGGAAGTGGATCTCTTGTGTGGACTAATCCAGGCTGAGGTTGATGGTGGGGTGGAAATTGTTGAAATCCTGGCGGAATTCCTCAAGGGCCTCCTTCCCATGGGTCCAGATGATGAAGATGTCATCAATGTAGCGCAAGTAGAGTGGGGCGCTAGGGTAAAAAGCTGAGGAAGCATTGTTCTAAGTCAGCCATAAAAATGTGGGCATACTGTGAGGCCATGCAGGTACTCATAGCAGTGCCACTGACTTGAAGGTATACATTGTCCCCAAATCTGAAATAGTTGTGGGCGAGGACAAAATCACAAAGCTCAGCCACCAGGTCTGCCATGACATTATTGGGGATACTGTTCCTGATGGCTTGTAGTCCATCTTAGTGTGGAATGTTGGTGTAGAGAGCTTCTACATCCATAGCGGCTAGGATGGTGTTTTCTGGAAGATCTCCAATGGACTATCGTTTCCTTAGGAAGTCAGTGGTGTCTTGAAGATTGCTGGGAGTGTAGGGCCTGAGAAAAGAGTCCACATAGCCAGACAATCCTGCTGTCAGGGTGACAATGCCTGAGATGATGGGGCTACCTGGATGTAGTTTCACTGATATCCATAGTAGAGACAGTATTATGGACTGGGATGTAGGTGATCTGACCTAGTAGTCAAAGCAGGAGTCAGGTCTAGTGGGTGGAAAAGGCATCCAGGTTGGGGAATGAAGCTGAAGGTCAGCACCAAAGTAAGCTGTTGAATCAAAGTCAGGATTGGGAACTGATGATTGGAAACAAGGTGTAAGGTCAGGAACCAGAGGAGAGGCAAGGATCAGGCACAGAGCAGGAGCACCGTAGGAACAGGAAGCAGGGTCCAATGCAGCCACAACAGGAAATCACCTGGCTGCTCAGACAATTTCCAGTGCCTTCTTCTGACTTAAATAGTGTGGTTGAACCCAGTGCTTAGTTTGTGCTGTTGCCTGACAGAGCTGAGCCCAAGCACCTCTAGGCTTGGCAATTCATAGCCCTGGCACCTCTGGGCTTGCCATGTCACTTATGAAAGTAAAAAAATTGCTTGAGCCCCGGCACGTCTTTCATTACAAATTAAGCACCGGTTGAACCAGTCGGTGCAGTCAGGCAATCTTTCACTCAAGGCTCCAGTGGGTTGCGCCTTGGTTGAGACTGTAATATTACTAGCTTCTTAGCCCATCAGACTTGGGCAGACATTGGGTGGAGGCCAGGATGCGATGGCTGTCTGGGATCACACAGGCCTGGGTTCAAGATCTGGTAAATCACAGGCAAGCTCTTTGGCTCAGAAATCAAGATCTCAAAAGTTATGGGTCTATTCCAACTTGCTAAGATTTCCCGTTTTCTTGTTAAAATAACACCTGAACATACTGTCAAAACTTAACCTTAACCATGCATTGTGTGTAACGCAGCTAAGTTAATATGGCAGTAACTAATTATTATTAACTTGAATGCTTGATGCATCCTTTAAGTTGCAATGAAGTTTATTTTATTTTAAAATGATTGCAGAGAGATTTTATAGGGACAGAATACGATCTAATATATTTTCCATTTTTAAGTGCTATAATTCTGTATAATGCAGTATGAGACAGTGCTGCAAAAAGATAATTGTGCATGGGTTTTTTTACCTGGTTTGTTCTCCTGCTCCTTTACTTGTTGTCACATGCCCATCTGTGATACCAAGCCTACACCTTCCTGGGTTTCTTCTTAGTACGCAACCACGTAGATGCTTCTGATGTAATAGTTGGCACTTCACAGGTGTATCAAGTTCTGTTTAGTACTGGATGAAGCAACTTAGCCCTGTCATACACAGTTCCATTTTCTAAAAGACTGTAACATTTTCTCTTTACCACCACCATGCAGATGCAAATTCTTTTTCACCTCAGCTTCCAATTTGGCATTAAAATGCATTAATTTGTTCACATTTTGAATCCTGTCCTCACCATTGTTACAGAGGAGGCCTGACTGGCGCTTTCAAATTGAAATACAGCTCACAGTAGTCCTCTGTAACACACATCCTGTCCACAGAGAGGACAGGACTTCAAGCAAATAATGCTGCATCTTAATCTGAGCAGAAGATCACTCAGGCACTTCACTCAGCCTAATGCACTTTTGTTCTCACACATGGTTTCTCATGATCATCTGGAGGTGCAAGGTCAGAAATTTAAGCATCACTTTTCCTTTTGTTTAACGCTGTACTTCTGCTTTGTCTTTTCTTTTCAGAATTAAGACACTCCAGGGTGTAACGATTTTGTGACTAACAATCATAATGTATTATTTAGTGATAGGGATAAAATCCAACTTTGCAACTGGTCCTGCAACATTTAGAATCTTATTAAACAGACATTATTTACTTGACCATTCACCACTCTTTTCGGAGTCTTATTGCTTCATTAGAATTGAATTATACTATTGTATTGGAATGTTATGCAATAAAGAACATGATTATGACCTTTTCCTTTGTTCCTTCTCTGCAATTTCCATTTTCAGATAGCTGTAAGTCACAATGTATTTCTAGAGATCTCTATGTAATTCCCACAACTGGAGTCACTCCACCTTTGACCTTGGACTATGCACCATGCTGGAGGTATGCAATAACTCTCAGAAATAAACTCCCAGCCATATTTATTTTGTTTAAATGACAGAATCTGAATGCATTCAAATCAATAAACAGCATCCAGAACACAATTTTTAAAAACTAATTCTCCACTCCTCCAATTCTGTCTAATACACTGCATAGCCAGGAGACAGAGAGAGTCTGGTATCGAGCATGTTTGTTTTATTTCATCTGATTTCAACAATAATGGGTGGTAAGTGTTCCCAAATTATTAATATAGTCCCAAAGGGAAATAACTTTTTTCCCATTGTTTGAGGAATTTGAGAAACCTACATGGTTTCTTGCAGTGACAGTTGCTTGCACCCTGATTTTCAGTTCTGCTGATCTACTGTAGAAGTTACTACCAGTGTTCAGCACCTTTGAAATTTATGCCACAGATCTTGGATTGCAAATCAACTGGAAATCCTCTGGTGTATTAAGTGAATGCCTGATGATGCTTTTCCTCTAAATGCTTACCATTGACTTTACAGAAGCAATTGAAAAGCTGCAGTTCTTGACTTCTGCTTAAATCCATATTTAGTATTTCATTATATACTGTTGTAATAAGCCTTGTCACAGCATGCTTTAATACTGGAAAAAGCAGTAATCCATTTTCAGACAAACATCATTTATTTTAATTTATATAACACAAAAACACTTCCCCCAGTCATGCTTCGCTTCTTGTAGTGAAGAATTATACATGAGTGGTCTTTGTGCTCTGGGCCTCTTCAGACACACAAACTAATCCCTGGAATTGCAGGCAAGACCCATTTCCTGTGGGGGTTCATATAATTCCAGGATTTTATCTTGTTCTCTTAGCTCAGACTGTTGACAGCCCACAGCAGGGATCAGTCTCCATTCCAGCAACTGATCAAAACCAAAGGTGGTCCTAGTGGTGGGGTACCACCAGTGAAAGTCTGGAATGATTATATCAACGTATCTGAAAAACTCATTTCATGGTATACTATTGTAAAAGTAAAAATAACTGACAGTAGCATATTGTTCTGGTTTTAATTGAACACAACTGATCATCTTAAAGACACTGTTTAGAATTCGCCATGAGGCATTGGACTAGAAATTGAAGTTGAAAGAACAGAGATATAATATCAGTTTAGACATAGATGTTATAAAATGCAAAGACTAACTTGCATTGTATGGCATACCTTAAGTAACAACCAGTGCTGGGAAAAATAAACAATGTTAAGTCAAGAATAGCATTATTATGCAGACATTTATGAACCATTAAGCATAGCCACATGAAAGGCAACAGCTTTCTGTTTGCAGGAGATAACCACTTCAAACTCTATACTTAATACATTCAATACAATGAGGACTATGAGAATGTTTGCATGACAAATAGAATGAAATGCAGCATCCAGTTTTTTCAATACAGTATGAATAGTTGAATAAATAATGTTCACTATTGGTGGACTCAATAATAAAAATGAAAGATTTGAGTAAAAACTTTCCTACAAAAATCAAAGATTTGTAACTGCATGATTTGTTTCTACAAACTCCTTTATCTACAGTTTATTTCCACTATGAGTTCACTAATATGGACTTAAACAATATTGGATCAAATCATCATGCTCCATATCTCCCACTGACTATTCTGGCTGTTCTCGCACTCAGTAATGACAGGTTATGATTCCTAGTGCAACAACTGCTGTACCAAATTTTATAATCAATGGACATCCAAAAAATGGATGAGAAAATATCTTGTTTGACCAATTTTTTTTAAAATTGGATTTCATTACACATTTGGATTAACACAGGACGGAATTTATTGATGCATTTATGTGGAATTTATTGATGCATCAATACCATGGGATCTTGATTCTTACTTGGAGCTTCTAGGTGCTCCTTTAGCAGAAATTACAAGTAATTTTATTATGCTGTGAGCCAATCCCCAAAAATACTATCCCCCAAAGCTAAGAGGACATGTATGACAACTAGTATCCCATGAATGCATGAGAAATGAAGCACATATGCACTGGTAGTGTCCAGACAAAGTGCACTGAAGATATGAAATAAGGCATGAGAGAATTTGAGCTTTTTAAAAACAAAACAAAAGCCTTAGTTGCTGAAAAGCATTTGGTACCAATTGATATGTAGGGCTTTATGTCTATGGGAGCTTGTCAGTCTCACCTATTCAGTTATTGGGGTAGAAACCGCTGAGAAAATTAAGAATTCCACATAAACAGCTGTGTACACACAAGCCATTTGCAGTGCACAATATCCACTCGTGGTGTTCATGCAAAATCCAGGCACATCTTCTAGAGAATCACCAACTGTCATCTGATCTATTAACCATTTACTTACTTCTCATTTATAAAGCACTCCTGTATCAATATTTTATCAGCATGTTTAGGAGATGGAGTGCATGATTGTTCTTTATTCTATTATCAATATCAATACACATTTCTCAACATATTAGACAAGTCATTGGTAAAAAGTGCAACTTGACTCATTAATAGTCAATCTGGAAATTCAGAGGTTAGATGTTGCCCCTCTGCTGAGCGGTAATAGATTTCAGGGCTTTGCATGTCAACTTCTCATAGGAAGAGAAAGCAATGTGGAGTTTGGGTATATGCTTAGTGTAATTTGTTCTGCTTACCCTATGCACAGCTGACCTTGAACAGGAGGTGATTAAACAGCACGTATGCAAGCCCATCTCTCAGGAATCATAGCCCATTTCCCAAGCAGCAGTCCTGTTTAAGAAATGACTCTAGTTAGAAAGATTAAGACAGAGAACTCCACTGTTCCTTGCCACGGCTCCCCCCAAAAAGAAACTATATCACAAAAAAGTGTAACCATTTCTTCCGTTGCTCAGAGCTTGTATGCTACAAGAAAAAATTAAGACTAACGGTGTCATCTGGTGACTCCTGTTGTAATATCTTTAAATAATTTGCATAGCCTGAATAGTCCCCCAAATTCTGACTACAAGTATGAAACACACATTGTGGTCAGTGTGAGCTAAACAGGCATATTTGAGGGCAAAACTGGGGCCCTTGGACAATTAACAGAATAACTAACAATCAGAACATTGGACTACATGGAAATTCTGTAGTACAGAACAGGGCTAGGTATGTGATATGTGCCCATTCTCTGAGCCTACCACCATTTTGTCATTCTGCCTTCCTAACCAGTAACTGCCACTGGCCAACTGGAGACAGTGGCGCAAAACTTTGTATTGGCTTCCCTGCACTTTGCTGGTAGCTGCATGCAGAGGGGATATCTCTGGATCCGGAAGAGTCACTGTTGCCATGGAGCAGCAGCAACAGAAGTTGCTGCCATAGCCAAATTCTTTCCCAAGCTCTGAGAGACAGAAAATAGGTGCATGCAGCGAGAGAGAGAGGAATGGGATGAGAATCTCCCCAAAGGGAGAAAAGGGGGCAATAGGTAAGGAAAAGTCAGGAAGAAGGTGAGAGCAGGGCCGGTGACTTATCTTGAGGAAAATGCATGGAGGGCTAATTTAGTGAATATGGAGGTTTTCAGAATGCATTTGTTACTAAATCTGTAATTGTCTTTAAATTTGGTATTTAGCTTAATGTTCCAAAACAAGCCTTTTTTCCTCAGATCTTTGAGGCCTTCTTTATACAGCCTGAAAGGCACAATGTCTTTATCATGTCTTATGTTTACATTCAGAATACAAATATTTCTCAGTTGTGTTCCCTGCAGCATTACAATAGGCAAAAAAGACACATCACTGTGCCTGGAGTAGAGAAACATGGGAAATACTTTTATGGTTTGATAATTCAAGTATCAAAGGAAGAGACCTTAGGTTGAATCCAGCTATTCATTTCCTCCACAGCAAGCAATGCCAGGTGCATGGGACTCCAGACAAATAAAAAAAATCATTCAACTTTGTCTTTGGTTAAGAAAATTTAAAGAATAGGTGGAATGTTTCCAGAAGAGTGTTATTGTTCAAATTGGACTGCTGGCTCCTCGCTTCCTGGCAACAGAACTACTTTCAATATTTGATAAGAGCACAGTAAAATGAGGATTATGGATGTGCATTAGTGTGCATAGAGTAAATCTCATTACCATGGAGAAAAGATCCATTACCAGGAGAAATCTGTGCTCACCAAAGAAGGAAATGAAGACCTGAACAAAAGTACTTGAAATAACAGAAAATAAAAACTTTATGAAAGAAAAGAGATTTGGTTGCTATAAATTCTGCAACTCTACCTTCAGGGGCAAGCAGCTTTTATTTTCATAAAAAATAAGGTAAGGTCAGTGACTTTGGGAAGGTAATCTGAGATAAATGTAGTTGTGGAAGGTGAGCAGAACCTATCACCTTATGCTGTACTAACAATAAATCCAAATGCCAGGCCCATAGTGACCAGTTTTCAGTAATGAATGAAGATCCAGTATTTAATTTATACAGAAGATGGTTTTGTATTTACGGGTTTATTTTACCATAATGGCCAATGAGACCTGCAAGTGCTCAATTCTTCTAAAGATCAACTTATAATTTACATGCCTAAAGTGGATGTGTGTGATCTTTCGCACCCGGTAGCAGATTGCTGACTCACCAGCACAGCTCCTCCTGCTGGTCGTCTGGGAATTAGCTCTTTCTAGCCTCTAGCTTCCTGCTGCCTAGTATCTCCCCACCGCTACCTGCTTCCTCATCTCCACCACCTCTGGACCTCGATGACCCTTACCTTGGGGTGCTGCCCCCACAGCAGTGCCCCCACACTCTGGGGAACCCCCCTTTCCCTATGCCTACCTTGCCTCAGTGGCTACTACCAGACATCATCTAGCCCCCTTTCTCTGGGACAAACTACCATCTGTAATGGCCACTCCTCATTGGCAAGGGGGTTGGACCTGCTGCCTTTCTAGCCTAGCTGTCTCTCTGCAGCCCCAGTACCTCCTCAGGCCTTCCAGCCAGGCCTCAGCCTAAGAGGTAGCCAGGCCTGAGCTCCCCAGCTCAGTCTGCCCCTTCCCCAACACTGCTCTGTCGAAGGTACCCTGTCTCTCCCAGGAAGCTAGGCTCTTCTCACTCCAGGGGTGGAGTGGTACTCGCATGTCTCCTTACTCACAGCCCTCTTATCAGAACCAGCTGTGTCCTGCTTGAGATGGCCACACCTGTGGCCAGCTCCCCAACTTCTCTCACTCCTTCTATCCCAGGAGCAGGGTAACCACTCTGCTACACACGCACACATGAAAATCTGTGTAAGACATTATAAGAAAAAACCCTCATGAGGTCCCAGAGCTTGGGCTCCAGCCTGAGCCCAAACATCCACACAGCAATTTTACAGCCCAAGCCAGCTGACCCTAGGCAACCAGGGGTGTTTAATTACCGAGACCCAGATTCAAGTCCCTTCTCCAAATCAGGCAGAACAGTTGAACCTCAGCTTTCCACAGCCCAAGCGAGTACCCTGACCACCATGCTGTTTCCTGGCATCTCTCCCTCTCCCCCAAATTTCATCTTGTACCTGAGAAACCTCTGTCATGCATTTTGGGGTGCAAACCACACCAGTAAGGGGTTGTGTCACCACTTTCCCTACCACCCTGGTTGACTTACAATTCTTTGCTGCTGGAGCTCCCAGCCTGGGATGCTCACAATTAGCCTACAAGTATGCAGATCATATCCTGAGAGTATTAGACAGCCCTGGTTCAACAGCTATAACTCCAACAGCCTCTCTACAGGCCCATAGCCTAACACTGGCTTCCACAAGCCTTGCTGCCAACGAGCAGAGTGACCCCAACACACCCCCAGTCCTGAATTTCCTGAAAACGATGTGCCCTGAAGTATCCAACCCTCTCCTGGATAGCCCAGAGAAATAATAAGGTTCATTGCTCTTTTAAAGAGGCAAAAGCACATTAAAACGTATTAACTTAACCAGGGTAAATACACCCTTCCCTGCAAATACAGCACTGGGTTGGTTTCTAGCAAAAATAAAACAAACAAAATATACACAGGATCACGTGAGTTTAAAGAAAAGGAATGACATTAGAAAGGGTTACAAGCAAATAAGAGAAAATATGGATCTAAAGCTCTAAAACTTTATCTAGCAAGCTACAGGCTTTGTTCAAGATGGTTTCTCTCTCCAGTCATTCTTCTTCCCAGTCATGGCTAACTTTCCCCTCAGTCAGGACCTTCCACAGAAGTACAAGATTCTGGCTTCCCTTGTCTTCCTAGAGAAAATATCTTTGCTTAAAGGGATTTCTCACCTATATTCAGTTCCCAGAGACTTCTGCCCCTCTTTGGTTGAAGGACCCATCTTTCTCAGCTTGCAAGAGCTCTGGTCTCTTGTGTCTGTCTAGTGACAGATGCCAAAGATGTCTTCTGTCTTTGCTTATAATATCAATGACCTTGTTTCAAGAGGCAGGATGACTTCATGCTGTTCGTTCCTTGCTGCGGGCTTCCCATCCTCATGCTGATTTGAAAGTAAATGGGGCTTCCATTATTTCTAGTCACACTTTGCTTAATTTCACTGGAGACAGGTAAATAGCTGCCTTCTCTCCTGTCTGGGAGGGAACCCGTTTCTCCCTGTTGGCCACACACTTTAAAACATAATAATGTAGTGTTAATATATACATTTCACAATCATATTACTCACCAGGATGTCATTAGCTTTCAGAAAAGACCTCACTCTACACACTTTTATAAGAGAGTAATATCGTACACAGTCAGTTGATTCAATTGCTGATCCCTTGAGGTTCATCCTCCCTGTCTCTATACACCAGTAAACCTTTGCATTATATTCTTTGAAGAGTAAAATCCAGACCAAGCTTCTCTTCCCTACAGGGCACAGATGCCATGCTGTCTCCTTCCCCACATATTAGCTTGATAGCTTTGTTTACCTATTATGTAAATGTACTTTTATTGTCTCTGCCTGATGACTGTGCTGGTCAGAGAAGCAAATGCATGTTCCTTTTTCTAGAGCAGTCCTGTTCACAAATTCTCCATTCTCACATGTCTGGGTTTAACACATTTTAATCATCTTTCCAGCACACACCATAACTCTGAATACATACCATACAAATACATTTATGCAAGAATATTAATGATCAGTGAATTATTAGTTTTCCAAAAACATATTACCTGATACCTTTTAGACACAGATTATGTCCACAGAGAAAGTGACAAATCATTATCTTATCTCGGACTCCACTCAATGTCAAACTGGGTTTGACAAAGGCACAAGGCAATGGAGTCTTCTGAACCAGTTTTGTACCCGACATGACATTTGTGCTGCAGTGTAATTTCAGAGGCAGTCCACTATGTCAATGTGTGCACTGACAAACCAGGACATATATTGCTGAGGATTGCAAAATGGCTCCGTTTCCTGGAGGTCTTCATGCCTTGAACATCATTGACA
The DNA here is from genome assembly GCF_965140235.1 of Caretta caretta. NCBI lineage: Eukaryota > Metazoa > Chordata > Testudines > Cheloniidae > Caretta > Caretta caretta. The sequence continues at coordinate 67,802,023 of NC_134214.1, read as the reverse complement.
AGAATGCTCTGGCTTGGCTTGACCAGATTGTATATGCCAAATAAATAAAGACCATAGTGAGTTTGGTGTAGTGGGTATGTCAGTCTGACAAGAATTGCTGAGAGAGAGAGAGAGTAATGAACCACAACTGGTCCTCTGTGTCACACATTCCCAATGGAAATGCTGTCAAAACTGGCACACTCCTGAGAAACTTTTCAGTTTTGACAAAACAGCATTTTCTGATGGAAAAATGTTTCATTGAAAATTTTTCAACCAACTTTACTTGAAAGGTTTGGTGAGGGGAAGCTGGGAGGAAATATTCCACTTAATATGGTAAGGAAGAGAGAACACACCTGTATGATTTCATTTTCACTGGAAAAAGAACAGTCCTGTGACAACAAAGAAATTCTGCTAGTCTGTCATTGGATTTCTCTTTGAGACATGTACCTCATCTGTCAGCAGTATGAAGATAAGTTATCTTGATGGCTATAAAATGGATGGCAATTAGAGCAAGGGATTTACTAGTGTGTTCCCAAGGCAAATGAATCACAAGGGATGGAACTACTGGTATAGTCCCTGCTCCCTCTCCTCATGCCAACACTGGCATTTGAGAAGGAAAAAAGAATTGAACATGAAATGAGTTTTTATAGTAAGCTAAAACTATATGCAATAGCTTGGGTAAGTTTAACAGCAAAAAAATACTTAACATTGCCTTTTTGCAAGAAATATTAATTCATCTCACCTGTGATCTCTGGTGTCCTACCTGATTATTTAAAAATAATAATAAAATATTAAGTGTAAATGCCCAGTGCAGAAGCAATTCAACCACAATATTATGGCAAAGTCTACCATATTTCTTGGCATAAACTGACCAAAATCTGAAGCAGAATTAACTGACTTTGAAAAGCAAATAAATCTATTGATCCTTTGGATTATAAAAAATAGAAGTGATATTTTTTTCTAAAGTTATATTTCTTGTGTAACAGTAAAGAAAGCAAACATCCACAGAAAACATCTTATTGCATGGAAAGAGTAAGAGGCTTTCAGTGCAACTTGTAATAAATGTCAGTTTCAAACTACTTTAGGAAAAAAGACAAGACAAAAACTAAAAGTCAGCTAAAATAAGCTTCAGTGGAACTACTTATGTGCTTAATATTAACCACATGCTGAAGTGCTGAGCTGGATCAGGACCATAGTTCATATATTTGTCATATTTAAAACTTAAGATGGAAACCAATCACCGAACTCTGCTTTGGATCCTAAAGTTAACCCATTTTTCGTGGTTCTGATCCATGGCTTTGGTTCAAGCAAATCATCCAGGTTATTACTAGGACAGTAAACTTCTCTGAAAATATACACAGCTTTATGGCTTTAAAAATGCTTCCAAAGATTAGCTTTTGTCCAAATATACGCATAGTACTGTAGTTTAAAGTTCATTTTGCTAAAAGACATTGGGGTTCAAGTTTCCTTCATATGTCTATAACAATATATCTAGTGTGGCCACTGCTCCCTATATTCATTATACAGGATGCAATTACTTGAGGTAATTATGAGTACATTTATAGAAATTATGATGTGCAGTGTAATGAGCCATGCATAGTACAGAAAATTTGCTATAGATAAATATACTAGAACTATGGTTGATCAAAACTTCAAAGTCAAAACCGTTTTTTAAATAGGAAACTGATTTTTCAACTAAACTAAGTTGTTCATAAAAGGTTTCTGCTTTCTATAGAAAACTTTACTTTTTCATTAAAAAAACTGGATGCCTGAAAATAAAATATTTTTATTTGGAACTGGTGCCACAGTTTCTGACTTGCTGCCCATGTCACAAGTCAGCTATATGGACTGGACTCCCTAGCCAGGCACTCCCATGGTGCACAAACTCCCCTCTTCAACAGTCGAGACAATGAAGCATTATGGCAGACATAGTCTGACCAAGGAGGCTGACTGCTAGAGGAGAACAAGAGCTTGAGGCACTATTCCTATGAAGCATTGGAGCAGCATTTTTAAGTCAACATTCTTCTGTATTTATTTAAAATTTCTGCCAAATTCGAAATTTTCCAAAGAAAAACCCATGTTTTTGACCAGCTCTAACTAGAACCTCATTATTCCTCAAATTGAAAACACTGACATGCTCCATCTTACAAATACTGTGCTTATGCAGAAAACTAAGCAATTTGTTTCCTGGTTTTGGAAGAACTCTCCCGCAATTTTTACCACGCTTGGTTCTGAAAGAAAAATGCCACTCGTTATTTTCATATAACACGTATGAAGTGGTAAGTGAGCTTACTATATTACAAAATGACACTAGATCTCTTGCATGTAGTAATGAGTTTTAAATAAATGATGTATAATAGGAAGTGGATAGTAAACCCTTCACTCTTTGTTTTCGGAAATATCGGAAATTGACTTGCTGAATGGATCAATATCAAAAGAAATCACAAAGTTTAGAATCAGATTTTTGAATGAACACATATACAACAAAAGTTCTATCTGGAGTTTTGATTTAGCCCAACAGCCTCACACTTGCCAGTATGGACTCCATCTCTAGTATCTAATTATCCATCTCCATTCAAGAAGAAGATATGCTGTGATTTTCAAAGTACATACACCACAAAGAATATAGTAAAGTTGTCTGCAAGCTGTTGTCTTTGTCTTTTAAGTAATTGTAACATGACTGAAAGATCAAATACAACATCATAAAGAGAACAAATAAATGTATAACAAAACCAAGGTTAACTTTTGAAAAGAGATGAGCAGGTTGAATCTACATGCAGTATAAAGAGCCACACTACATTCTTCCCTCTATTGATGAATGCATAATTCATATTCATACATACAGAGGGTGGAATACATCTTCTTTGTTTGTGTAGCAATAGGTAGCTGTTCCACAGTTTTCTTTCTAGCTTCTCCATTAAGTGCAATTCTGAAAATAACTCATTCCATTATGTATTTCCTCTATGTTCTCACAATACAAAAATGATGGTGCAAAATAGGTTTCCCTGCTATCTGTGGGGTTGCACAGAGCATCACAGATGATTCCAAAGAGACGGGGAAGTCATTTAAACGTATTGATTTATTAATTTTGCTAAATTTTCCAATTTTTAACATGAGTTTGGTATGAAATATAAATCCTGCAATGGTGTGTCCCTTTAAGGCCATGCTGTTCTTTTAAACCCATGAAGCCAGCTAGTGATTCAGTGCAGACCAATCCAGAAGGTTTTGGAGAGTGTTGGGGACAACTTCCTGGTACAAGTGCTGGGGGAATCAACTAGGGGTCCTCTTAACCTGCTGCTTACAAACAGGAAAGAATTGGTAGGGGAAGTAGAAGTGGGTGGCAACCTAGGCAGCAGTGACCATGAGATGGTTGAGTTCAGGATGCTGAAGAAAAGAGAGTAGCAAAATACAGATCCTGGACTTCAGAAAAGCAGACTTAGACTCCCTTAGGGAATTGATGGGCAGGATCCCCTGGGAGGCTAATATGAGGGGGCAAGTAGTCCAGTAGAGCTGGCTGTATTTTAAAGAAGCCTTATTGAGGGCGCAGGAACAAACCATCCCGAAGTGCAGAATAGCAAATATGGCAGGCAACCTGCTTGGCTTAACAGCTAAATCTTCGGTGAGCTTAAACTCAAAAAGGAAGCTTACAAGAAGTAGAAATTTGGACAGATGACTAGGGAGGAGTATAAAAATATTGCTAGAGCATGCAGGGGTATAATCAGGAAGGCCAAAGCACAATTGGAGTTGCAGCTAGCAGGGGATGTGAAGGATAACAAGAAGGGTTTCCACAGGTATGTTAGCAACAAGAAGGTGGTCAGGGAAAGTGTGAGACCCTTACTGAACGGGGGAGGCTACATAGAGACAGATGATGTGGAAAAAGCTGAAGTACTCAATGCTTTTTTTGCATTGGTCTTCACAGACAAGGGCAGCTCACAGACTACTGCACTGGGCAACATAGCATGGGGAGTAGATGAGCAGACCTCAGTGGTGAAAGAACAGGTTAAGGACTATTTAGAAAAGCTGGACATGCACAAGTCCATGGGTCCAGATCTAATGCATCCAAGGATGCTGAGGGAGTTGGTTGATGTGATTGCAGAGCCATAGGCCATTATTTTTGAAAATTCGTGGTGATCGGGGGAGGTCCCGGGCGATTGGAAAAGGCAAATATAGTGCCCATATTTAAAAAAGGGAAGAAAGAGAACCTGGGGAACTACAGACTGGTCAGCCTCACTTCAGTCCCTGGAAAAATCATGGAGCAGGTCCTCAAGGAATCCATTTTGAAGCACTTGGAGGAGAAGGTGGCGATCAGGAACAGTCAACATGGATTCACCAAGAGCAAGTCATGCCTCACCAAGCTGATTGCCTTCTATGATGAGATAACTGGCTCTGTGGATACGGGGAAAGCAGTGGATGTGATAAATCTTGACTTTAACAAAGCTTTTGATACGTTCTCCCACAGTATTCTTGCCAGCAAGTTAAAAAAGTATATGGATTGGATGAATGGAATATAAGGTGGATAAAAAGCTGGGTAGATTGTCAGACTCAACGGGTAGTGATCAATGGCTTGATGTCTAGTTGGCAGCCAGTATGAAGTGGAGTGCCCCAGCGGTTGGTCCTGGGACCGGTTTTGTTCAACATCTTTATTAATGATCTGGATGATGGGATGAATTGCACACTCAAGAAGTTCACAGATGACACGAAGCTGGGCGGAGAGGTACTATGCTGGAGGGTAGGGATAGGGTCTAAGGTAACCTAGACAAATTGGAGGATTGGGCCAGAAGAAATCTGATGAGGTTCAACAAGGACAAGTGCAGAGTTCTGCACTTAGGAAGGAATAATCCCATGCACCACTATAGACTGGAGAGTGACTGGCTAAGCAGCAGTTCTGCAGAAAAGGACTTGGGGATTACAGTGGACGAGAAGCTGGATATGAGTCAGCAGTGTGCCCTTGTTGCCAAGAAAGCCAATGGCATATTGGACAGTATTAGTCGGAGCATTGCCAGCAGATCGAAGGAAGTGATTATTCCCCTCTATTTGGCACTGGTGAGGCCACATTTGGAGTATTGTGTCTAGTTTTGGTCCCTCCACTACAGAATGGATGTGGACAAATTGGAGAGAGTCCAGCGGAGGGCAACAAAAATGATTAGGGGGCTGGGGAACATGACTTGTGAGGAGAGGCTGAGGGAACTGGGGTTATTTATTCTGCAGAAGAGAAGAGTGAGGGGGATTTGATAGCAGCCTTCAATTACACTAAAAAAAATAGTGTCTCTGGTCCTACACTGCTACCAACATATGTCTAATATGGTTCTGATGGTGCTACTGAAGCAGATTTGCTCTTTTGGAAAGCTGTGCCAGGATACACAAGAGGAGAATGTATTTTAGAGACATTTCAAGAAGCAGCTGGAGATTTCGTCATTCAGTGGGAACAGGATACAGCTATCTGCATGGACAGCATCAGTACAATGGCAGTTAATTATAGAATGGTCACAAGGGTCCCAAATATTGCACCTAATGCCTCATGGCTATACTGTTTCATGTGCTGCCAAGCTCTTGTTACTATGAAAAAGTCCTGAAAGCTTGTTCCAGGATCTTCATGAAATTGTCAAAGGGATGACTCGTTAAGGGCTGTCCAGTGAGTTCGATGTTGCATTTCTCTGTGGTAACATGGGCTCCGTTTTCCATTAATTCCTTTCACCTTCCATTGAGTTGGCTTTCACAAGTAATATGCTAACCCAGGTCACTGAATTATAAAGCAGAAGAAGGGCAGGTGTTCTTGCATAAGCAGCCACTTCCCCTTCCTGACTTCTTAAGGAATTCATCCAGGGTGGAATGCTTTGCCTCATCATCTCAGGGAGTCTAAATCATCCCAACTCTTGTCTTAAGAGGCAGAATATGATTTTGTCTAACTACAGGATAGTAGCTGCTCACAGACAACTTGAAAATTGGATTTCCCACACACAGCAATGCAATTAGGAGTCATTTCCTCACTTCAAACTGAGGAACCAGCCACAAACAATCAGTAACACCTCAGTGGGTGATGGAACTTCAGACCACATATAGGACTGTTTTTTGCTGACCCACAGAGTGGGGGGAAGAAAAGTGTTGATAAACTGCTCCCTTCACCCACATTACTGTTAATTTGGCAGCTCTGACAGGGTCATAGCAACACAGACTGACAGACCCTGCAATTGACTTCCAGCCCTGAAATCAAATTTTGATCATCTCTGAAGAAAGAAGCATAGAAAAATATCAAGGCCTCTGCTCTATCTAGGATAGTAGCAATAAGAATGAATCATCACAATTGCTTGTCAATTTAAAATGTCTTAATACTGTTTATGCCCCAAACACTCCTTATGTGAAATTTCTTTCATCAGTTACAAAAAAAAAACAAAACAGAAAGATCATCGATAGAGTCCTGTAAATCCACAGATAGCCACGTACCATTTTTGTGAATCACAGATATAATGCAGATGCAAATTTTGTATCCATGCAGGACTCTAGTCATCCAGCACCTTGAACTCAGAGTATTTCTTACCTGGTTTACAACAAATTAGTTCTTCAGAACTTTTTAATGCAGTATTTCCATTATGTTTGTAGTTAAAAATCCATTGGTTCATACTTAATATGGAAGTCTTGAAGGAGAGAAATCACAAAATACTTTAATCTAATGGGGTCTTGAACTCTGAAACACTAATATAAACTATCACAATACCATATAATTTTAACAATAATATTTTGTGACCTGTTGGTGTTGTTAGGCTTCTAAATCTGTGGAAAATATTTTAGCACTTTAAATACCAGTTTGTTGTGAATTGAGGCCATAATTATGTATATTAAAAAGAACCATAGGACTGTAAACTGCTTGTACAATGGTATGATTATACCTCATTAATTTAATTTTTCCCTAAATGATCTAATTATTTTAAGTGGTCTTACTCTAGTCATTAGCTGACAAATGTTTCAAGTGATTCCGGTTGTTCAGTGATTATTGTGAAGTTAAGGAAATGATTTTACAGTATCACATCACTTATTCTTTAAACTACAACTGGAGCTATGTGTGTATGAAACCAGAAATCCAATTGATATCATTTTGGGGCTCAGCTCAAATTAGCAAACTTTCCTTCCTTGCATCTATGTTATTCCAGCTCCTGATCCCTGCTGACCTATTTGCTGACAGGAAATGATGATTCTTGAATTTTTAACTCTGCATAACATAGTGGCAAGCCCAAGGGTGGATAGCAGGAGCAGCAAGAAAGCTAAACGTAACATGCACATGCCTGCATTTCCTAGTCTAAGAATCCATTCATTTCTTGACAAAGGAGCAGTCATGTGATCCTGATGCCAACTTTGCAGTTGCTTCTCTACACACCCAAGCTGTCTTGTGTGCCAGTATAACTAAATCTGCATGTTTTATTGGGTTACAGCCACTTATATATGCCAGTCATGCTGCAGAAGGAAGTAAATTACAAAAAGCCAATAGAATTGGCTGCTGTGTAGTGAGAAACTGTCTCCACAATAGGATTGCTTTCCTTATTCAGTTATCATCCTTTGGGATTCAGAATTGACTTTCAGTTGCAGCCTGAAAGTAGACTACTGAAAGTAAAGAAGAGAATCAGAAACCAGTTAGAACATTGAAGCAAAACAACTGTGTTTGAAATGTCGACTGAGATTTTTTTTAACTGTCATCGAAACCCTCCATCAACTAGCTAACTCATTAGCTTTCAACATCATAGGACAGAGGCCATGATCATTGAATGCCACCATGAAAATAACCATTAAACCATTTCCATTTTATGTACCCATGAGGGAGATAGGGAGGAAGCTACAGCTACTGTACAGTCATCCTGCCTGACTGCTTCAGAACAATCTAATGGAAAAGCCTACCACTCATGGTACCACTATTATCATCAAGTGATGCAGTTTTGTATTCCCTGACACAGAGGCTGCTGAACTAAGAGCAAGCAAAACCACACCCCTTAGGAAACATGGCCTTTCCAAATTCTCATTCCATTTATATAAGCCAAACACCAAGACAGCAATTGTACAATCATTAGACAATAATGTAACACTTACACAGTCATACTATGTGGATTTGTAACACTGTTCTGTAGTATGCTGATGTTCCACAATATATCCCCTCTATCTCAATTTCTTTTTAATAGGTAGAAGTTTTTATTACTGAATAAAAGTGAGGTCTGTGCTTATATTCATTTTGATGCACTTGGCTGATCTTTCAGTGAAACAGGGTATGACCCTGGGAAGTAGTGACCACCAGTTCGTGCAAGATTCCACATTGCAAGTGCTCAAACACCTCAAAGATACCGAGTGGCAGATGCTGAGCAGCTCTCAGGAACACAATTATCTGAAGCAGCACTGACATCTTCCACATAGAATATTTCTTGAGAGAAAAAGAGACTCTATATATTGACAGATAAGTGTTTATCTAGTGAGCTGTCACATTGCCTACTGGTGTGCAACTCAGAAAAAGGGGGCTTTGATAAAACTGGCATAGCAGGGTTAACTAAGTTTTCTTGGGTTTTGTGGGTTCAAATCTAATGCCTTGTACTATTTAAATACAAGGAGGACTGCTTAATGTGAGGAGTTCTACCAGTGAAAATCAAGACCATACACCAGAGAAAGTGATTCACCAGCTATGTAGCAATCCTATAGAACATAGAATAAGTTTTTATTTAGCACCTTTATGATTAAGTTATTAAAAGCAGTGAGAACACTATTAATCATGAAGGATATACAGGAATGATAATCTGACAAGAGTTCAAGCACTGCATTTTATGATAGCGATTGTTTTATCACAGTAAAGAATGCTGACCAGGTGAACAATATACTTTAAAGGTGAGTAGAGGATTTTCAGAATCTATGTCAACATTACTACAAATAGGAAGAAGGGAAATAAAATTAACTCTTTCAATGAAGAAAACCTTTCTCCAGAAATGCACTGCAGTATGAGCCCAAGTCCTGGAATAGTATCACCCACACAGAATGCCTTGTTCTGTGCTTCAGATATATACATCTGACTGCAGTTACAATAAGGCTGTCATGGTTTTATTTGCTTATTTGGAAGCTAGCAGATCTCTCTGGTAATCACTCTTTTTTTTCTTTAAAAAAAAAAAGTAAATATTCAAGTAATATTGTTACTTATTCTTATCTACTTGTTATCCATAAGGTCCAAGTTAAAGCTTCAATAGAGAGTATAAACTCAGACATGATTGCTATGCTTGTTTGATGTTTACCAGTACTAACTGGAACGGCTGCATGGAAGGTAATTTAAAGGACCACCACTTTAGTCACTGACGTGCAAGGGAGTTAAGTGCTTTGTATACATAGGTTACAAAGTATGTTTTTAAGGCCTAATGTTCCTTCATTTCATATGATGCAGAGGGGGAAATAAAGCCAAGAAGACCCAAAACTCATGTGAGGCAGGCAAGTGAGTCTCTGAAGCAAGTTCCCCATCACCTGAATAGACAAAAGTTGCTGCATGTGCAGTGTTATACAGGCTATCCAGTTCTAAAGGGTGTAGTAAATAACATGCAGAGAATCACCACTGCACAGCATAGTCCCCCTAGCTCAGGGGTGGGCAAACTACAGCCTGGGGGCCACATCCAGCCCTCCAGATGTTTTAATCCAGCCCTTGAGCTCCCGCCAAGTAGCGAAGTTCGGGACTTGCCCTGCTCCAGCCGAGGAGCGGGGTCAGGGGAAGCTCCTGGAAGCAGTGGCATGTCCCCACTCTGGCTCCTATGCATAAGGGCAGCCAGGGGACTCTGCACGCTGCCCCACCCCAAGCACCACCCCCACAGCTCCCATTGACCAGGAACTGCAGTCAATGGGAGCTGCAGGGGTGGTGCCTGTGGACAGGGCAGGGCACAGAGCTGCCTGGCCACGCCTCCGCATAGAAGCTGGATGGGGGACATACCGCTGCTTCTGGAAGCTGCTTGAAGTAAGCGCCGCCCGGAGTCTGCACCGCTAACCCTTTCCTGTGCCCCAACCTCCTGCCCCAGCCCTGATCCCTCTCCCACACTCTTAACCTCTCAGTCCCAGCCCAGAGTACCCTCCTGCACCCACAACTCCTCATCCCCAGTCCCACCCCAGAGCCCGCACCCCCAGCTGGAGCCCTCACCCCCTCCTGCACCTCAACCCCCAATTTTGTGAGCATTCCTGGCCCGCCATACAATTTCCATACCGAGATGTGGACTTCGGGCCAAAAAGTTTGCCCACTCCTGCCTCAGCTGCTATACAAATGACTGGAGGATTTCTTGGTAGCTTTCTTTATGGCAGTTAACCATCATTGACAGCCCGCTCCATTCATTGCACTTGTGGAGCGGGATAGGGCACAGATGAGAGAAGACAGCATTCTCTTCCCCCTGCTAGTCAAAAAATCCCTGGCTTTATGGACTCTGGCTTTCCTCAATCCCTTTTCCCTTGAGGGGAGCAGGTAGAGAATGAGCAATAAAAAGACTTTCCATCTGATAATTTGTATAAGGAGCCTTCTAGCAATAATTTTGGTTCCTCTTGGCCTGTCAATGAACAGTGTTTCTATGACACGTACAGTATGAAATGAACTAGGAGCATTGGAAACCTTGACAGTTTCTAAGGGGAAGGGAGAAGGGGCATAAAGGATTAGTAAGGACAAGAGGAGTTAATGAGTTTTGAACTCTAGTTTGTTAACTACTTCCTGGAAAAATGGCTGCCTTCCAGTGACAAGCATAACCTTTGTCAACTGGATGGAGTAACTATACATCTGAACAAGAGTGTCCTGCCAAACATGTAAATACTTGATTATTTTTACTTTTGATTTCTTCAAAGGTTTTCTTACAGTGTTCACCAATCAAACAGAGCCTTCTTCCTGTAATGTGTAAAGTTACCAGGCTGATTATAAATTACAATTCTATAACAATATCTGCCTAGCTTAACAGCTCCACTATGCTTAAAAGAAAATATAATACAACAGGTTCCATTTTTATGCAGCATTTGAAAGTAACCTGTCAAATCTTGCCAGTGTGGGACTATTGTTTTGCAGTTTTATATCATCTCCCACCTTCCCCATTATGTTTTGTATTTTTTCCTAGGAGATTTATTGTCTTGTCTTTGCCCAGTTTTCCTTTATGATGATTTTAAAATACCAAATACCCGAGGTGTTGGTATATGCATTTAAAAAAACATCCCTCTGGCTGCAACAAGCCTGAGACATTTTGCAGCAATTATTTTAAAACAAACATGTTTTCCATGAAGCTGAGCGGTGGAGCTATTAGCTCTGAATACTGCTTAGTTAAGGCATTTGTTCTTCCTAAGTTTATCTTTAATTTTAGAACTAACTGAGGTTGTTACAATCATTTAGATGTATTTATAGAGAACAACAGGTTTTCCTATTTTCTGTAAGTTTCTTCCTTCCCTCCCACCATGAAATTCATGTTTATATTAATGCCTTGCAAAATACCAATTTTTTTTTCCACACTTCTTCATGCTTGGAGCAATATGAAATGCAGAAGATATATACATCAAATCAAAGACAGCTTTATGGGGTGGGGAAGAGAGGGAAGCTTTTTAAATCTCTAGACATGTCTCAATATTGTTAAAAAATGTATTAGTGCTTTATTTCAAGTTCCTGTAACAAGCCAGCTGTAGCCTCCTATTCTTCTAATACCTCTCCACTTCTGTCTCAGTACTTGCTATCCATTTTTTTGTTTTTAATGCTAGGTTAACAAAATGGATTGTGATAGTTTGTTCATGGGACCCACATACCTATAGCTATAAGGGACCAGGGCATAGGTGGTCTGGCCTAGCAGTCACAGATGGGCCAGGGTCCACATGTCAAGGGAGTCGGTGAGCCAGGACAGAGGAATCAGTAGAACCAAGTTCAATAAGCAAGAGTCAGGATAGAGTCAGAGACCAGAAACCAGAGGTAACACCAGGCTGTAGTCAGGATCAGTCAGCCTGAGGTCAGAGACTGGAGATCAGAAGACGAGGTGAGGTCTGGAGTTGCAGCAGAACAGAAGTTTGTGTGGTTGCCTAGATAACTTCCTGGGACACCCTCCAGGGTTAAATAGTGCACTTGGCCAATCAGAAGGCTGCAAGGTACTGTCACTCTACATCCTTCGGTTGGTACTTCCTGCTGTGTCTATTCTCCACAGTGCTCCCTGACTGTAGCTCTGCATGGCTTCCTGGTGATGCTGTGGGAACAGCAGCCATCCCAGGCTCTGCATCCTTACAGCAGCTACAAACTACTGTATGATGTGTCAGAGTAATCTTCACTACCTGCCGGATCAGCGGGCAGCAATCGATACAGCGGGGATAGATTTATCGCGTCTAGTCTAGACGTGATAACTCAACCCCCGAGCGCTCTCTCATCGACTCCTGTACAGCAGTGCTGCAAGAGGCCCAGGCAAAGTTGACGGGGGGCAGGCAGCAGTCGACTCACCGCGGTGGAGACACCATGGTAAGTCAATCTAAGTACGTCGACTTCAGCTACGTTTTTCACATAGCTGAAGTTCCATAACTTAGATCGATCCCCACCCAGTGTAGACCAGGGCTGAGTCAGAAACCCCTGATCAGAAGATATATGAAACTAAAATAGCTAAGGCCCTGAAGTTCAAGATTGTGTACTGGCAGGGGAGGAACTCCCACAGCATTTGTACACATAAACTGTCAATAGTATTGTAATCCAATCTTTTAAGGCATTAATTTCCATCTTTAAGCATAGAATTAAGTTTTCTCCAAGTAACTTTATCTTTTTCTAGAAATATGTTACTGGCATACAACTTCTGCATTTATACCTCTTAGTTCCATCTCTGAATAGCATAGCTAATTATTTCTATTATCAGAAAAGGAATTAGGGTTTATATTTGCTATTGCAAGTAATTGCTCGCTTATATTCACACATTAATAGGAATGCAAAACTCAAACAGCTACCTCAGTGAAAGATATTTTTATCCACAAAATTTGTCCAAGCACAAAAGAGTTAAAAAAACAAGCAAACAGTAAGGTAGTCATTAAATATTGAAGAGATACAATCTGAAGTCTGGTAACTTCACTGCAATTCTGTAAACAGTCTCATGAACCTGAAGTCTACTACTACACATATATGATTAACGTTCAAAGATTGTCCAAGGGGTAGCTTCAAATAACAGCATCTCAGATTTCAGAAGAGTGTTATTAACCTCGAGGACAGGGCGGGAGAATAGGCACTGCAAGAAATACCATCCAAAGGACCTGGAGTGACAGTACCTTGCAGCTCTCTGATTGGCCAAGTGCACTATTTAACCCTGGAGGATGCCCCAGGATGTTGCCTAGGCAACCACACAGACTTCCGGCCTGCTGCAACTCCAGACCTCACCTCATCTTCTGATCTCCAGTCGCTGACCTCAGGCTGACTCTGATCCTGACTCCAGCCTGGTGCTATCTCTGATTTCTAGTCTCCGAGTGCAGCCTGACTCTTACCCTGTTTCCTGAGGAATCAAACTGTCTTATTCAGGGACAGAGTAAGAGGCAAATTTGTCCATGAAAGATACAACAATGATTCAAGTACATAGATGAACCTTCAGGCCTTGATCAGATGCAAAGCCACTGAAGGAGTTTTCACTTTTTTTAAATTAAACAATAAAACAAACAATGATGAAGTTAAGGATTGAAAGATAGCCCACCTTGACCAAGCACTTCCCTTACCTTAACCTCCATTTACAAGAACATTTTCAATTATGCCCTTTGTTCCTTCTTTACACAGATAGCTACTGGGACAGATCTCATCCTGGCTCCTGTTTAATCAATTCAGAACTTGTTTCCACCATTTTGTTTGAACCATTATTTTCATCTGAACATTACACTGCTGATTGACCATTCGTACAAGTCCAGGATATGTATATGAATGTATTAGAGCTCCTGTATTGTTTACTGAAACTTGCTGAAACAGTCATGAACAGTCATAACAACAGGTGCTAGGCATAATTCAAAAGTGTTTTTCTATTCTTAAATTATTTTGCAAGAGTACATTCATTTCAGTATTTCTTTAATGAAAAGCTTGATAGTTTTCATAGCCCATTTATAGGCTCCATTTATCTATTTTGTTGTTATTTATTTTACTGCATTGGGCAATTCTTTAGCTATGTACATCTGCTCATTCAACCTTAAGTTTCAGTGGACAAACATTAAGCAGCATGTAGAATATGATGGAAATGATTAATCAAACATTGCACGGGAGTAAGAATTTGGCATATAGTATTTGTTTGTGCTCAGATTTTGCATTTTGCCAGAAATAAGAAGCTTCCACTTGTAATGTTTTCAAACTACAGAGTGCTGTTAAGTTCCTGGTATTGTAAAAAGATGGATGTGCAGAATCCCATGTATTTTAACAGAGAAATTTTAATGCCTAACACTACATTTCAAGTGACTGCAACTTCCAGGAAGAAAGCAGAAGTCCTAAAAGGTGTACCGCAGTGTGCTTACGTAGAGAAAAATGAGCCTGCTGAGTTTTTCCTGCCAGCCTCAATGCCCTCATTAAGTCACAAATCTAGCGAAAAGATATAATGTATCTGGCAGTGTCGTCATCTTACTACACTATCAGTGATATTTAATGAATTAGCCAACAAGGAATAAAAAAAATTAACTCCACCTAAAAACCAATGTACTCTGTTGTAATGTACCATTGTAGGAGTTTCAGGAACACCAAAATTACTCCTAAACCCAGATGTCCTGGAAGGCATTGTAGGCTTTTTACAACATGCCAGCAGGCTCATCAAAACAATATTGAAATAAAATGTTATCAGCTGGCAGATATGTGGTTGCCTTTGAGCTGTCCCAGCCAGAGTGGGGGATGGGGATTTATGCTTTTGTATTTCAGACAGCTTGATGGTTCACTGTTATCAATGATTCAACAGAATATGAACTACTTTACATGACACAAATGAATGAGACAGAAGAGTCTAATATTTTCTTACTGGATGCTTACCAGCTGATAGTATCCTCCTATGCACCAGGTCTGTCCTAAATATAAGGCAATGTAGACCTGTTTTCTGTGGCATTAGACACTTGAGGGTGATAGCTGGAAAGGGCAGGAGGCACTTAGTATACCTATTGTGACCCTACACAGAGAAGCTCACAAATCTTACCACTCCAAAGGGATGAAGGTAGAGTCTTAAGAATGCCAGCAACACTACAAAAACTGAATGGGGTAATGCAGAACTGTATGATTCTGTCTTGGGAAAATAGGAACTGCAGCCCTGATCTATATCTCAAAAAGCAAACAAAATCCTTAGTTGCCCATTCCCTTTTCCAGAATGCAAAGCCCGTATAGGAAGCAAACCAATTCAAAGCAAGGCTTATATTTACATGTTTTGAGCAACAACCACTATTTTAATACAGACAAATTCCAGTGAACTAACAGACTAGCTGAATATTCCACATACATTTTAAGAGAACGTGAGAAGCTGGCAGATGGGTTAAAGTACAGCTTGGCTTGTGGAGACTAGAATGGAAAAAAGGCACCAAAGTAGTTCAGGAATCTTATCTTAGAAGAGAGTTGCGAGAAATATTTAATAATAAAGGTACTGAATATGGCTGCTTAACTTTGTGCTAGGAACTACTTTTCAGCAAGAATGAAGATTTATATGAATGCCTACAATGCAGCTTTTTAAAAACTATTTTGAAAATTAAATGGAAAATTAATGAGCCATATTTGCTTAGCAATAGACCACCTCAGAGTGTTTATTAGCTGGCTGTTGGTCATCTTAGGAGACCAGAATGCACCTAAAAGTGTGCATCAAGCAGCTTACTTATTCACACACTGTCATGGCTTATTATTATAATGATATAGAAAGGTAGCCTACAGTTGTGACCTGCAAACTTCTTGAAACTTTGCTTTTTCTCCAAAATGTTTGGTGGGTCCATTAACCTTAAAGGAACCTGGAAGCTGGATGGTTCTGATGATTGAAAATGTAACACAAACCTTTCATTAATATGTTTTTAAAAAATCACACTCTGGCTGACAGTGACAGGAAGTTATTACCAAGCAAGGACATTCCACTGACCTATGTGAAACACAATGGTGGTCTCAGCCTAGCACCTAATGTCACAAATTACGCTAATTGGCATCCTTCTTGGCAGATTCAAATAGATCAAGGATTAAATAAGCCTGGAGAATGAACTAAACTCCACTTATTTTGTAGGTAGATAATTCAAGTTTGAGGGCCATCAACCTGAGAACTTCTGCAAGCTTTAAATTAAGAAAAAACCTGCAAAACCTAGAGCTGATGACTTACACAAATGCTTAATAACTTTTTTCTAGAAAGTGAGTTTGCTTGACATTCAGCTGCGGCAACAACTGAAGTCAGACGACGAAGCTCACTAAAAAGCACCAATGAGGTATCATTATCTTGCTTCCTTTGGTCTGTAAGAGTGATAAAAATCATGAGGGCAAGTGTCAAGGCTGAATCCCCACTCTGGCACCTCGAGTGCAAGAAGTGGGGGCCCGCAAGGATTTTAAAAATTAATACTTGCCACTCCAGGCTTGTATTAAACTCCCAAGGTTACAGCTTCTCTCTGACCTTGGCTTGGTAAACGCTGCCACCACCTAAATACAAAAACCCCCCTTGAACCCAGGAAGCAGCACTTGGGAATTCCTCCTTGTGGGGTACCCTTAAGCCCTTTCACTCCAACCCCCCTGCCTCCAGAGAATAGTTGAGAAAGAAGACAAAGGAAATTAGCTGTGGCTATCAGCTAATCAAACAATATGCACAAACCCGTAAGGGACACCAAAAATCCAATCCTGTTCTTAAAAAAGTTAAATTTTATTTTAAAAAATGGGGGTGGGGAAATACATCTGGAACTTAGGCTTTTTGCTCGATCTCAAAAGAAACAATTACAAAAATTAAGCACCCAAAATAGCTTTCTTGGGGGTTCAGCTTAAAGGTTACAAGCAAACAAAAGCATCAGGGGTTAGCACAGAGGTGATCCACAAGCCAAAATAAGAAATAAACCTGATAACATCTAACTAAACATTCCCTATCCAAATTATTTCTTCTAGGTATGAAAGATGAATTTTTATACTCGGTTTAAGTCTTACACAGCATTCCTGCTGCTCTTTGTTCCCCTATTTCCTGGAGAGAGAGACACACACACAAACAAAGGGAAGTTTTTTTTCCCCCCCACATTTTAAAAAGTTCTAGCCCTCCCATTGGCTTTTTTGGTCAGGTGCCCACTCCTTTTTCTTTACCTGGAGAATATTGTTAACCCTTTACAGGTAAAGCAAGCAGAGAACAGCCACCAAAAGGGATTCTATAGCTAACTGGCTGGCTGGGTGTCTATAAAAGGAAATTACCTCCCCCTTCATCTATCACATGCCCACCAAATCACAGAAGGTGCTGGCCAGCCTGGGTCTGGGATTTCTTCCTGGAGATTTAGGAAACAGAGTTAATAAGATACATGCACCTTTAATTTTACTAATAATTACATGAAGAACTAAACAGTACTTTTTACATTTTAAGGACTATGATGACTTAGAATGCAGGGACATTTTTACCCGGCTAATTTTGGGAAACCTTCCCAGGTGAAGTGAGCTGTAGCTCATGAAAGCTTATGCTCAGATAAATTTGTTAGTCTCTAAGGTGCCACAAGTCCTCCTTTTCTTCTTCCCAGGAGAGTGCTTTAGCCACTTTGTTAGAGGCTTCTGAAATGTGTTGTATTTTAAAATTAAAGTTTTGAAGAACTAAACTTCACCGAAGAAGTTTTTTGTTAGTTTTTTTGACTGCGTGAAGCCACTTTAGTGTAGCATGGTTAGTTTGCAGGTGGAACCGATGTCCCCAAATATATGGGTGTAGCTTCTCCAGAGCACACACTGTGGCGGTTCAATGACAAGACAGCACAGAGCTTTAAGCAAGCAAGCAAGCTGGTCTGCTAACGGGCTTCTGCCTGTCAGCTTTCTACCTTCCCCTTTATTCTTTCTCTCCCCCCGCGCATTACATTCTCCAACAGATAAAAGGAATACACTGGCTTTGTTTAACATTCTTATTTACCAGTTTCTATCTACCTCATTCCTTGCTCTCGGGCCTTGAGCCCAGTCCTGGGAGGCTTCCCACGGTTCATGTCATCTGGGCAAGATTCCAAGGTTGATGCCCTTGAAAGGAGCTGTGTGTGCACAGGTCCAGCACAACACTTCGGGTGTGCCCTGAATGTTGCCAAGCGCATAAACCTTGTATGAATCCTACAACACACAATGGAGTAACATTTTTTTTTCTGACACTGACCAGTGGCTTTCCCTCTTAGAAAGTTTTTTGCAGAGAAACACAACAGGATGGAATTGTTGATTTGGTCCTTCCTGCATTAAAACTGCTTTTACACCTCGCTTGGATGCATCTGTGGTTATGACAAATGGGTGGTTGAAGTCCTGGGCCCTCAGTACAGGGTTAGATGTAAGGGCCACCTTAAGCTGGTTAAAGGCTGTCTGACACTTCTTAGCCCACTGAATGGCATTTGGCTGTTTTTTCCCGGTTAGGTTTGCATTTGGCTGTTTTTTCCTGGTTAGGTTTGTTAGTGGGGTGGCAATTTGGCTGTAGTGTGGTACAAATCGTCGGTAATACCCAGCCAAGCCCAAGAAGGATTGAACCTGCTTCTTTGACTTAGGGACAGGCCAATTTTGGATAGCTTTTACCTTAGCCTGTAGGGTGTTGATAGTACCTTGACCCACCTGGTGTTCAATGTATGTTATCCTGTTTAGGCCTATTTGACACTTTTTGGCCTTAACGGTTAATCCTGCCTCCCTTATGCGCTGGAAGACAGCTTGGAGGTGTTCCAGGTGTTTTGCCCATGAATCTGAGAATATAGCCACATTGTCGAGGAAGGTGACTGCAAATTCCCCAAATTCAGCCAGAAGGTTATCTACCAATTTTTGGAAGGTGCATTTTGCAGTCCGAAAGGGAAAACATTAAATGTATACAGCCCTACATGGATGATGAAGGCTGACCTTTCCTTGGCTGAGTCATCTACCAGCAGTACCAGTAACCCTTAGTTAAGTCTAAGGTGGAGATGAACTGGGCACATCCCAGTTTCTCCAATAGGTCATCTGTGCAGGCATTGGATAGTTTTCTGAGCGAGTTACAGCATTTAGTTTACTGTAGTTCACACAAAAGCAGATTTCCCCATCTGGTTTGGGAACCAAAACCACTGGAGAGGCCCATGCACTCTCAGAGGTGCGGATTACACCCATCAGAGGTGCGGATTACACCCATCTGTAATATGTCCTTGATCTCCCTCTCTATTGTGGTTTTGGCTTGAGGAGCCATCTGATAGGCTGGGCTCTAATTGTTTGAGCATCATCTGTGTCAATGGAGTGGTACGCCTGTTCTGTCCATCTTGGGGGTCTGAAAACATTCTTGCAAAGCTGGTGCACAGCTCCTGGATTTGCTGTCGCTGCTTACGCCCAAGGGTCATGGAAAGGCTCACCTCTTCCATGCCACCCTTGCTTTTTCTGCCATAGTAGACGTTTTTAGACCACTTAGCATCATTTTTCTCCTGGGCTATAAACTGGAGAACCTTGATTTCTCGGGAATAAAGGGGCTTTAGAGAATTAATGTGGTATACTTTAGGTTTTAGGGTAGGGTCTGGGAATGCTGTGAGGTAATTAACAGCTCCCAGGCATTTTTGGACCATAAATGGCCCCTCCCACAACGCTTCCATCTTATTGGCCTGGAGCACTTTCAGGACCATGACTTGGTCACCTACTCTGAATGAACGTTTTTTGGCATGTTTATTATACCAGGTCTTTTTCTCTTGTTGAGCATCCTTTATGTTTTCTCGAGCCAGGGCTACAGAGTTCTTGAGGGTGTTTTGCAGGTCAGTTACAAAGTCCAAAATGTTAGTTCTTGGAGAAGATGTAACCCCCTCCCATTGCTGCTTTACCAACTGTAATGGCCCCTTAACTTCATGGCCATAAACGAGTTCAAAGGGTGAAAATCCCAAACTGGGATGTGGTACATCCTTGTAGCAAAAAGGGACTCCTGCAACACTAGGTCCCAATCATTGGAGTGCTCATTCACAAATTTATGTATCATGGCCCCCAAAGTCCCATTAAACTTCTCCATTTGGCCCCTTCACCCCTTTCCTGGGGAGGCTTGAGAATAATATACCAACCAATTGGCTAGCAATGTGAGCACAGATCCTTTGTCTTCAGGACACTGAAAATCAATCAGCTTCTTAAAAGAAAAACTTTATTTATAAAAAAAAAGTAAAATAATCACACCTGCAAAATCAGGATGAAAGGTAACTTTACAGGGTAAATAAAAAGATTTAAAACATAGAGGATTCCCCTCTGGCTCCGCTTCACAGTTACAAAAACAGGAACAAAACTACCTTTGTAGCACAGGAAAATTCACAAGCTAAAACAAAAGATAACCTAATGCATTTCCTTGCCTTACTTACAATTTCTGTGATTTTAGATTGAAAATTCCAGGTATATTTTCAAGAGATGTTGTACCTGCTTGGCTTCTCTCTCTGTCCAGAGAGGGAACAACAAAGAGACAGCACAAACAAAACCTTCCCCCCCTTTCCCAGGTTTGAAAGTATCTTCTTTCCTCATTGGTCCTTCTAGGTTATTTGACTACTTAACCCCTTACAGGTAAGATGATTCAGAACAGCTGCCAAGGAGGGATTTTATGCCATCCTTCTCTCTATATTTATGACATCAGTATGTACAGCTTTCCTCTGTGTGTCTTCTTAGGGAAAGGACCCAGAATATCCACAGCTACACTCTGAAATGGAACCTCAATTATGGGGAGTGGCTGGAGAAGGTCCTTGACCTGGTTTTGAGACTTTCCCACCCTCTGGCACACCTCAAAAGACCGGACATAGGTAGAAACGTCCTTACCCATCCCCTCCCAGTGGAATGACTTCCCCAAATGGGGTCCTTGGTCCTGTTCACTCCAGCATGGCCACTAGGGTGATTGTGGGCTAAGCTCAAGAGTTTTTTCCTATACTTAGTTGGAACTATCAACTGTCTTTGAGGATGCTAGTCCTCCTTGTGCCCACCAGAAAGGGTCTCCTTGTATAAGAGTCCTCCTTTTATAACAAACCTGGACCTATTAGAAGAGCTGAGAGGTGGTGGGTTGCTCCGTGCTGCCATCCAAGCTTCCTTGAGTCTTACATCCACTTCCTGCTCTGCATGGAACTGCTCCCTTGATGCTGGAGACATTAGTTCCTCCCTGGGTTGTGCACTTGGGCTTGGTCCCACTGGAAGCGATGCAAGTGATGTGGTTGTTTCCATTGACTGTGAACTGCTCTTCACTGGTGCACTAGGTGGTATTTCAGGCTCCGGTTGAGCCTCTTGCACCAGTTTAGCTGCTGCTGCAGGTGCAGACTCTGTGGCGCCCTTTGGTGCTGGTTCCCCGACTCTGGTGGGGTTGCAAGCACGGGCTCTGGTGCTGAATGCTCCACCAATTTCGATTTTGGAGCTGGTTCTGGCTGGGTTTTAGGAATTGGATCTACAACTGCTGCATAGACGGTGGGTCGGGTTCCACCACCTCTGGCTGGGTCCCTGTAGGAGGCTCAGGAATGGAGTTAGGAGTGGAGGCCTGTTTTGCCATCCCCACCCTTGTTGTTAGCTTCACATGGTTGGCTAAGTCTTCTCCCAGTAGCATGGGAATGGGATAATTGTCATAGACTGCAAAAGTCCATATTCCTGAACAGCTCTTATACTGGACAGGCAACCTCACTGTAGGCAAGTTAAAAGAGTTGGCCTTAAAGGGCTGCACCGTCACTTGGGCCTCTTGACAGATGAATTTGGGGTCCACCAGGGATTGGTGGATAGCTGACACCTGTATTCCAGAGTCTCTCCATGTAGCAGTCTTCCTCCTGCCCACACTCACAGTTTCCCTTTGCTCTGGGGGTATTTGCAAGACATCTGGACCTGAAGGCTCTTGGTGGGACTCCGGGGTGATGAGTTGTAGTTGGCCGGTGCTCTTGGGGCAGTTGGCCTTCACATGCCCCCCTCTCATTACATTTAAAACATCACCCAGCTGACTGTGGGCTGGGGCGAGGCGGGGGGTTGGAGAGTAGGGTGGTGGGGCGAGATGGCATCTGGGATTTCCCCTGGCTGTGTGGAGGGCTCTTCCTTGCAAGGTGGTGCTTTGGCTGACCCCGATGGTGGGGTGTCATCTCGGGTTGCCCCTTCTGGTATCTGCTCCAACTGCTACTAGCTTTTTTCTTCTCTGCCACCTCCACTCATTTGGTTCCGATCTCCCCCGCCTCAATTATGGTTTTGGGCTTTCCATCTAGGATGTACCTTTTTATTTCCTCAGGAACACCCTCTCAGAACTGCTCCATTTGCAGAGACAGATCTTCCCAAGATTTAACACTTGCTGCTGATATCCAGGCATCCCAATTTTTTACAGTGTGGTAGGCGTGCTGGGAAAATACCACATCTGGTTTCCACCTTAGGGCTCTAAACTGCCGACGGGCATGCTCGGGTGTTAGCTCCATTCTAATTATGGCGTTTTGTTTAAAAAGGTTGTACTCGTTAATGTGTTCTTTAGGCATTTCAGCTGCCACCTCTGCTAAGGGTCCACTGAGCTGCGGCCTCAGCTCCACCTGGTCTATAAGAGTCTATAGGGGTGTTGTATACTGGTCTATAGGGCTGTTGTACCCAAGGCAAGCCCTTTCGAAATTTTCTAAGAAGGCCTCTGTATCATCGCCTACCTTGTATGTGGGGAATTTCTTGGACTGGGGAATGGTACCTGGAGAAGGACTGTTAGGGTTACCTGCTGGACGCAGCTTAGCCCTTTCCAGCTCTAAGCACTTCAGCTTTAACTCTGCCTCCAAGCGCTTTGCCTCTCTTCTTTCCTCCGCTTCTGCCTCCAAGCACTTCGCCTGCATTTATTACAGCAAGGAAAAAGCAGTTTGTATTTCAGAGAAACAAAGTAAGGATTTTCCACTTTTTGAATGTATTGCTAGAAAGAGGAGGAGAGGAAATTCAAAGCAGTTATCTTCTTGAACTCAAGAAGGCTAAAGATAATGAGGTTTTACTTTATTTTGTCTAGGGTCATGTTTTACCATCCTTATTCAGACTGAGTAACACCTTTCTCCTTCTGTTCTCAGCTCTACCACTGATGCATTCATAGATTCATAGATATTTAGATCAGAAGGGACCATTATGATCATCTAGTCTGACCTCCTGCACAACGCAGGCCACAGAATTTCACCCACCACTCCATTGTTTGGCCTTAGTCAATTAAAGCATCTCTTGTTCACCTAAATTTACCACCTGTGTAATGTGTGTATAGCAGTACTTTCATGGCTTCATTGATTAACAAAGTACATGAAATGCTTTGAGATCTTCATATATAAAGGACTAGGTTTGTACAAAGATTTATATAATATTATTTCTATAGGACTACTTAGAGCATAAAGCAACAACCAACTTGAGTGGAAATGGTACAATCTGAGCCTTAATATATGTGCCAGGGAAGATTAAATGCATTTGTTTTAGCAATATAGCCTTTTATATATTGCACGTGTTTTCCATATGGTCTCACGGAATCACCATTTCCTCCTTTGGTTTTGTAATGAGCAGTGTAAGCATTAAAACAATTAGTTTACGTATGCATTGTTTGTGATATACTTTCTCTTATGTAGTGCTTCACAGCCAACCATCTCAAAATACTTTAGTAACAGTAATTAACTGATCACCCCATTAAGGTAGATATACCAATTATTCAGATGGGTCACAGCAAAAAATAAACAGGTTCTACTCAATGGTAGAGCTGAGAATAGAAACCAAGTATTATGGCTCCTAATCTCCTGCTCTAACCGACTCATTTTATTTCTCTAAAGAGAGGTTTATGTGTAACTCATATTACACGTACACCATACTCATTGTTGTGGTATACTCAATATGTATGTTATGTACAAAAAGTGTAACTGATGCCTAACTTGCTTATTGCAATCTGTTGCTTCAGAATCTAAAAAAATACACACACACAAAACACAATAATAAAACCATGAACTTACCACTCAAGAGAAACTTTTGCCTATTCCACAAGGCTTTGCTTGGTTTCTTTATCTAAATTGTAAAAGACACTTGCAAAAAAACAAAAAAAATGCAGTGTGAAGATAGTCACAAAAATGGGAAATTGGCAACCAAAGCAGTTTTAGGTCTAAGATAAAATTGAAGAGCTTCAATGGGAAAACACTGATATCCTTCCTTACCAATAAAGTAATCTGTCTTTTTCTAATCTTGTGTCAATTTAACTTCAAAGATGGTTGTGGCATTTAGTATAGGGAACATGCAAAGGAATTTGCAGAAGGCCTTCCAGAGATTCAGTTCTGATTTTTTCCAAATAAACTGTTGGAAACTGTACTCCATAGCTCACCTCTTGGAATGGAGGAAAACAACATGTAACACTCAAGGAAGCCATTAAAGCACACAAGTTCACTGTGTAATCCATATGGATAATTTTATACTAACTTGTGTACCAAAGAGTGCACTGACAGCAATGGAGTCTAGCCCTCCTCTTCCTTGTAATTGGTTTAACTATTATGAGACTCTATACCCAACGTGATTAGATTTTATACTAGTAATTAAAGTTTCCATTTTTAATTTCTAACTAAATATTTAGAAGAAAGGAAAAAAATATGAAAGAATCTGAAACCATTTCAACAATCAATCATTAAGGGAACAATTAATTTCCACCTAAATATCATTTAAAAATCTCCTTGCCTACAAGCAAGGCTTGGTGTATGTTACTGCCCAGGACAGAGTCAAGTTAACAGAGGGTCCTATAGTGGAAATGAGACATCCCTGGAATTACATTGGCATGCATATTCTTCTATAATACCTAACTGTTCTTTTGGATTGTAGTTTTTCTTAGTAAATCTTATTCCAAAGTCAGCTTTCCTTTGTTTTTATCACCTTGATTTTCACTGGTATTCTTCTAACTCCCTCCTCCACCTCTATCATTTTTTATATTGCTTTTCCTTTCCAGTCACTCTTATTCTGGAAGATGATTTCCATTTTTTTTCTACTCTTTGTAGTTTTACATCAGTCTGATTACAAAAAGAACTCTCCCTTAGCGATCTTTCTAGTTTCCACTATAACAGTATTCATGTTTATCCTATTAATGTGCTGGTTTCTTATATCAAGACAGGAAATTTCAGAACAGAAGGGAGCTAGAAAACGTATCTAAGTCATCTCCAACTTTGAACAAGCATTTGTACAGTGTATATTTTTCCAAGCTTGTATGTTTTATAAAGATAATTTATCCTACTTATCCCTGACATTGTGTTTGATAGTTTATACCACGTTGTATTAGCCATGTGTGTATGAAGAAATTCATTTTCAATTCCCTCGTCACCTGACCCTCTTCTTACCTTCACCTGGTGCCCTTAGTTCTTGTATTTGACACAGGCTCATAGGCTTGCAGCCTCTGTCCTCTATTCCCTTCAGAGTTTAGCATACTTCAAATAAAGTTCCCTCTTAATCTTCTTTTCTGAAGAACACAGACATAGTGTCTCTTATCTTTTTGAATAAGTAAGACCCTTTAGTCCATGTATCATTCCAGCTGCCCTTTGCTTTACCTTCTCCATTTCTATAATATCCTTTAATAATAAGTTGACCTAAACTGAGTACATTATTCAGAACATGGCCTCACTATTCCCTTATATAGGACTAGAATAATTCCCTTTGACTGATATTCAATACTCTATTCATACATCTGAAGACTGATTATTTTCTTTTCTTTAAGCTGCTGCTATGCACTCCTCCAAAAGTTTTACAGCTTTATCTGCCATCAAGCAAGTTCTATCACAAGTATTTTTCAGGTTTCAGAGGAGTAAATCTCCCCACTGTATTTCCCACTGCATGCATTCGATGAAGTGAGCTGTAGCTCACGAAAGCTCATGCTCAAATAAATTTGTTAGTCTCTAAAGTGCCACAAGTTCTCCTTTTCTTTTTTTAAGTATTTTTCAGTGTATGGCCTAGAAGATATATTTCATTCTCTTCAAGGTGTGGAGGGTGGGCGGGGGGTGAATATCACTTCCACTGCAGAGTAGGCTGAGATGGAGTCTTGCCACCTCCAGGTCACACTATAAGTTTCATCTTTTCCAGCAGCCTTTCAAGAACTGAGTTGTGGAATAGCCTGTGCAATCTGTTCCCAGAGGCAAGCCACCCAAATTAGACTTGTCATAAATAAGTATTACTAATTGCAAGGAGATGAAGTGGACCTCTTGCTTGCTTATTGAGAAAATGTCTGTACCTCAAAATGGCACCCAGATGTTTCTGTGATGGCAAACTTACAATACTAAATGGAAATTTAATTGTTAAGTTAAAACAAAATTCTGTTAATCTAAGAGCAGAAACCTCACTCTACATGTAAACAGTTTAGTGACCCAAGTTTTGGGGTCCTTTCGTCTTTAAATGTTGCTGAGCCTTGCTATTGCTATTTGTTGAAGAAAAATCAAGTTAGCTCTTTGTCTTGGTCAGTGGAACGGGTAATTGACAAGAATGGCTAAGACCATATCAACAATCTTGGAGGCTAGGGCAGGGGGGCACTGAGAACATCTGACTCAGACCTGTTAAATTTTAACATAGCCCTGAAAATGTGCATTTTATCTTAATGTCACATCAGAAGTCCTGCCTACCTTGTAGTACAGCAGCAGCAATGGCTCTTTCCATCCACTTACCCACATACACTCAGATTTTTAATAAGTTTCCATTACAATTATTGTTTGTATTATAATAGTAGGGACAGTCTCTCCCCCCAAAAGCTTAAAATCTAAATAGACAGACAGTGGGAAGAACAGCAGAGGCACCGAGAGGTGAAGTGACTTGCCCAAGGTCATGCACCACGTCAGTAGCAGAACCAGAAATAGAATTCAGTTCTCCCAACTCCTGGTAGAGTGACCACTAGGTAATAGCTTGCTTAGGAAGGACAGGCAGGGAAAAAAAGGGAGGAGGTGTTGCCTTATTTATTAAAAATGTATACACTTGGACTGAGGTTGAGATAGAAATAAGAGACAGACTTGTTGAAAGTCTCTGGGTAAGGATAAAAGTGGTAAGAAACAAGGGTGATGTCATGATAGGGGTCTTCTACAGACTACTAAACCAGAAAGAAGAGGTGAATGAGGCTTTTTTTAAACAACTAACAAAATTATCCAAAGCACAAGACTTGGTGGTGATGGGGGACTTCAACTACCCAGACATCTGTTGGGAAAATAACACAGCAGGGCACCGATTATCCAACACGTTCTTGGAATGTATTGGAGGCAATTTTTTATTTCAGAAGGTGGAGAAAGCTACTACAGGGGAGGCTGTTTCTAGATTTGATTTTGACAAATAGGGAGGAACTGGTTGAGAATTTGAAAGTGGAAGGCAACTTGGGTGAAAGTGATCATGAAACGGTAGAGTTCATGATTCTAAGGAATGGTAGGAGGAAGAACAGAACAATAAAGACAATGGATTTCAAGAAGGCATAATTGAGCAAACTTGGGAAGTTGGTTGACAAAATCCCATGGGAAGCAAGTCTAAGGGGAAAAACAATTGAAGACAGTTGGCAGTTTTTCAGAGAGACATTATTAAAGGCACAAGAGCAAACTATCGCACTGCGTAAGAAAGATAGGAAGTATGGCAAGAGACCACACTGGCTTAACCAGGAGATCGTCAATGACCTAAAACTCAAAAAAGAGTCCTACAAAAAGTGGAAACTCAGTCAAATTACAATGGATGAATATAAACAAATAACACAATTATGTAGGGACAAAATTAGAAAAGCCAACGCATAAAACAAGATCAAAGTAGCTGGGGACATAAAAGGTAACAAGAAAACATTCTACAAATACATTAGAAGCAAGAGGAAAACCAAGGACAGAGTAGGCCTGTTACTCAATGACGGGGGGGAAAGACAATAACAGAAAATGTGGAAATGGCAGAGGTGCTTAATGACTTCTTTCTTTTAGTTTTCACCAAGAAGGTTGGTGGCAATTGGATGTCTAACAGTGAATGCCAGTGAAAATGAGGTAGGATCAGAGTCTAAAATAGGGAAAGAACAAGTAAAAAATTACTTAGACAAGTTAGATGTCTTCAAATCACCAGGGCCTGATGAAATGCATCCTAGAATAGTCAACGAGCTGACTGAGGAGATATCTGAGCCATTAGCAATTATCTTTGAAGTCATGGAAGACAGGAGACATTACAGAAGACTGGAAAAGGGCAAATACAGTGCCCATCGATAAAAAGGGAATTAAGGACAACCCAGGAAATTACAGACCAGTCAGCTTAACTTCTGTACCCGGAAAGATAATGGAGCAAATAATTAAGGCAGTGGTTCCCAAACTTGTTCCGCCACTTGTGCAAGGAAAGCCCCTGGTGGGCCGGACCAGTTTGTTTACCTGCCGCGTCCACAGGTTCGGCCGATCGCAGCTCCCAGTGGCCGTGGTTTGCTGCTCCAGGCCAATGGGAGCTGCTGGAAGTGGTGGCCAGTATGTCCCTCGGCCCGCACCGCTTCCAGGAGCTCCCATTGGCCTGGAGCAGCGAACCGCGGCCACTGGGAGCCGCGATCGGCCTAACTTGTAGACACGGCAGGTAAACAAATCGGCCCAGCCCGCCAGGGGCTTTCCCTGCACAAGCGGCAGAACAAGTTTGGGAACCACTGAATTAAGCAATCAATTTGCAAACACCTAGAAGATAAGGTGATAAATAACAGTCAGCGTGGATTTGTCAAGAACAAATCAATTTGACAAATCATGTCAAACCAACCTGATAGCTTTCTTTGATAGGGTAACAAGCCTTGTGGATAGGGGGAAAAGTGGTAGATGTGGTATATCTTGACTTTAGTAAAGCTTTTGATACGGTCTCGCATGACTTTCCCATAAACAAACTAGGGAAATACAACCTAGATGGAACTACTATAATGTGGGTGCATAACTGGAAAATTGTTTCCAGAGAGCAGTTACCAGTGGTTCACAGTCATGCTGGAAGGGCATAACAAGTGGGCTCCTGCAGGGATAGGTTCTGGGTGCAGTTCTGGTTAATATCCTCACCAATGATTTAGATAATGGCAAATACAACCTAGATGGAGCTACTATAATGTGAGTGCATAACTGGAAAATTGTTCCCAGAGAGCAGTTATCAGTGGTTCACAGTCATGCTGGAAGGGCATAATGAGTGGGCTCCTGCAGGGATCGGTTCTGGGTCCAGTTCTGGTTAATATCCTCACCAGTGATTTAGATAATGGCATAGAGAGTACACTTATAAAGTTTGCAGATGATACCAAGCTGGGAGGGGTTGCAAGTGCTTTGGACAATAGGATTAAAATTCAAAATGATCTGGTCAAACTGGAGAAATGGTCTGAAGTAAATAGGATGAAATTCAATAAGGACAAATGCAAAGTACTCCACTTAGGAAGGAACAATCAGTTGCACACATACAAAATAGGAAATGATTGCCTAAGAAGGAGTACTTCGGAAAGGGATCTCAGGGTTCTAGTGAACCACAAGCTAAGTATGAGTAAACAGTGTAAAGCTGTTAAAAAAAAAGCAAACATGATTCTGGGATGTATTAGCAGGAGTAAGCAAGACACGAGAAGTAATTCTTCCACTCTACTCCGTGCTGATTAGGCCTCAACTGAAGTATTGTGTCCAGTTCTGGGTGCCACATTTCAGGAAAGATGTGGACAAATTGGAGAAAGTCCAGAGAACAGCAACAAAAATGATTAAAGGTCTAGAAAACATGACCTATGAGGGAAGATTGAAAAAACTGTGTTTGTTTAGTCTGGAGAAGAGAAGACTGAGAGGGGACATATCAGTTTTCAAGTACATAAAAGGTTGTTACTGGGGGTGGGGGGGGAGAGGGGGATTTCTTCTTAACCTCTCTGGATAGGACAAGAAGCAATGGGCTTAAACTGAAGTAAGGGCACTTTAGGTTGGACATTAGGAAAAACTTCCTAACTGTCAGAGTGGTTAAGCACCAGAACAAATTACCTATGGAGGTTGTGGAATCTCCGTCATTGGGGATTTTTAAGAGCAGGTTGGACAAACACCTGTCAGGGATGGTCTCTAGATAATACTTAGTCCTGCCTTGAGTGCAGGGGACTGACTAGATGACCTCTCGAGGTCCCTCCCAGTTCTATGATTTTATGAACATTGCCTTAATGATTACTTCAGTTCGGTTGTGTAAACCTCTCACCATTTAACAAACATCTGTTATCCCTCACTATTGAAGTCTAAACTGGCTGCTGAAGTCTTTATGTCCTACTTACTGTACATCAGAAAACAACTGCTCTAACTATTTATGGCCTCCTGAATACAATTATTTCTAAACTTCCATATGTCTAAAATCTGATAAACTTGTATTCTGGTCAATTATCACAAAAGGCAACATATCACTCCATATATATTCAGTACGTTCTGGGCACACAGAACTTGGATTCTTGCTTCAGCTTAAATCATCCACTAAGTCTTAATTTTAACTGTTCAGTTAATAAGGGCTTCTCTATGCAGAGATAGTGTGCAACAAGCAAGGGTATGAAAGTACAATACAGTAGCCTGTCACATACTGATTTGCCATATAGATCCTGCAACCACACACTAAAAGCTCGGTAATTTTGAAACAGCAGTATGCCAAAGAGTGCTATGGACCTTCCAGTCTGTGACAGCAGGGTGCATGCAGACAGACAGTGCATTCACAGGCCAACTTGCTGCACTCTAAGGGAATGTCTACGCTGCAATAAAAAATCTGCGGCTGGCCCATGCCAGCTGACTCAAGCTCACAGGACTCAAGCTAAGGGGCTGTTTAGTTGTGATGTAGGTGTTTGGGCTCAGACTGAAGCCTGGGTTTTAGGGTCCTGTGACGTGGTAGGGTCCTAGAAGCCAAGCTCAAGCCCAAACCCATCTACATCACAATTAAACAGCTGCTTAGCCTGAGCCTTGTAAACCCAAGTCAGCTGGTACAGGCCAGACACAGATGTCTAATTGCAGTGTAGACATTCCCTAATTCTATGTAGACAAGCCCTAAAAGCAGAGATGGGCCACGGAAAAAAAAAACAAATACAGATTATCCACGATCTTGTAGAAGCTCAAATCCTAATGCCTCCTGTTCACTATCCTTGAAATTTCTTGGTAAATGATTTCTCTCCCCTCACCACCCGCACTCCCCCTCAATCAGATAAGCTTGAGTCATGTTCCTTTCAAAATTAAAAACGTAAGACTTGAGAACCTTGGGTTGTTCCCCTCCTTCTGGATGAATCAACTTATCTGTAGTTTAACTTTAATGATTATGATGTCCCACGGACAACTTTGCCATAACTTTAGAGAATTACTTCCTCCCATTTTATCCATTTCACGTAACACTGCAGCACAGTCCAACAGACCATCTATCTTACAATCATTGCCATCTTCACAACTCTCTCCTCCCAGCAACAATCATCTTTCTCTTCTTCTCATTCTGGATGCACACCCACCAGATGTGCATCCAGAATGATGCTTACAACACTGGTCCAAACATCCATTGATGTATTTAACTACCATACCTGAATGGACAGCAGTACACCAAAAAAGACATTTTGTCATATGCAAGTTCTAATCAGAAACATTCCTAGTTGTCTACAGCTCTTTTGTCACGTACTGTGGAAACAAGTAGCACCTTTGCTTACATAGAGGGCACTAATGTGTAAATTGCTCTGTTTGAATGTGGTTACATCTGTAGAACTCCCTGCTGTTGATTCCAATAGTTCTCATGCTGTTTCTTAGAGATATTTACCCCAAAAACCTAATATTGAGACATTTTCTGCTATAAATTCAAGTTCTGAATCTGCCAGTATTCTCAGTGCTCAGGACCTTAAATGCAAACAGCAGCAATATTTATTTAAAAAAACAACCTTAAAGGCAGTTTTCTTCTTGATTCTTTTTTGTATTAACTCCCATACATTTCCATAATAGACAAAAACTCATTCTTATACAGCCTTCTGAATGGAAAGCAAGAATGATCAGTTTGGCATATGAGGCCCATAGGCAGGAAACATTGCTTTCAGATCTTACGACACTCATCAAGGCTCAGTGGGCACCCTGTAGACTGTAGGTTTGTCGACACTCTTCCGCTTTTAGCGACAAGGCTTTGTCAACACAGCTTTGTCGCTAAAAGTCAGCGTGTGTGAACGCTCTCTGTCGGTATTTTGTCAGCACTTTTGCTGACAAAATACTTCCAGCCCCGCGAGCATTAGCTTTGTCAGCAGGAGAGTGCTCCTACCGCCAAAGCCATGTTCACACTGCCACTTGAGTGGGCAAAACTTTTGTCTTTCGCAGAGGGGCTTTTTTAAGTTTTGCCAACAACGTCACAGTATAGACAAGCCCTTAGATAGTCCACGTGAGAGATTGTGAAGCATAGGGGTTAAGAGAGCAGCAGACACTGTAGGACAACAGAGAGAATTTGGCCTGGTCTACACTAGAAAATTAGGTCAGTTTGACTACACTGATCAGGGGTGTTAAAAATACATACCCCTGAGCAGTGTAGGTAAGCCAGTTTAAGTCACTGTGTAGATTACACTAGGTTGACAGAAGAATTCTTTCATTGACCTAGCTACCACCTCTCTGGGAGGTAGATTACCTATGCTGACAGGAGAATCCCTCCCATTGGTGTAGGCAGCGTCTACATTTAAGTGCTACAGCAGCACCACTGTGCCACTGTAGTGTTTTAAGTATAAACAAGCCCACAGATGAAGATTTGTCCACTTTTGAAACATTAGGAAGTTTACATTCAATCTGAAGGACAAACTTGTTCTGTTCATTTCCCCCCAGGATTTTGCACTCATCTTCCTTGACTCCTCAATTTTTGGCATTCCCTTATATACCCCGATTCTCCCAGCACTATTTCTCCCTCCATCACCTGCCTGTCTTATTTGTCCCCCATATGTCTCCTCCAAATCTCCCCATTTCAAGACACACGTCACAGCTGTATGCCATTTTATCTACATTCCTCTCAGTCCACTCCTCCACAATTCCTATCCCTCGGGATAGGTTCCTGGGTTAGTGTTTTTGTTGTGTGGTGCATGGTGGCTGGTGAGTATTTGCTTCAGGTTGGGGGGCTGTCTGTAAGCGAGGACTGGCCTGTCTCCCAAGATCTGTCAGAGTGAGGGATCGTCCTTCAGAATAGGTTGCAGATCCTTGATGATGCAGTGGAGAGGTTTTAGTTGGGAGCTAAAGGTGACGGCTAGTGGCATTCTGTTACTTTCTTTGTTGGGCCTGTCCTGGAGCAGGTGACTTCTAGGTATTCTTCTGGCTCTGTCAATCAGTTTCTTCACTTCAGCAGGTGGGTATTGTAGTTTTAGGAATGCTTGATAGAGATCTTGTAGGTGTCTTGTAGAGATTGGAGAACAAGAAACCCAAAGACAATGTTGTAATGTGATATTTCTAAAGATAAAGTATCAACTTTTCATTTGTAGCTGTTAGGACTAAATTCTCTAGTAGGTGCTGGCTGCTTTATCTCTGTCTAGAGCAGCACAAAGCAGTTAGACATTGGTGGCCAGTTATCCCCTTGCTTCTGCTCTTCACATTCCCCTTCACAGCTCATCACCATGCATTTATCCCTCCTCCCACACCTGCTAAGTAGATTTGGTACAGCAGGATGTATTCAGAGTGGTTTTTAGGGTTAAATGTCATTTTACTATTCTTCATTCTAACTGCAAGTTTCTTCTACAGCAGGGTCTGAAAATAATTTCCTACAGAAAAATTCAAAAGAATTTCCCCCTGCCAAAATGTCTGCTATCTCCTATTGTTCCTTGCACAGTTCAGGGCACTTGTATTTCCCCTCTATGGTTCAACAAGGGCACCCATATTCAGGCTTCCGGCTTCCTAGCTGCTGCCTCTCTTGGGTGGAGACCCATATCTCTCTCCTTCCAATCTCCAGGCTGAAAGGCTCCCTGCTTTCACTGTGTTAATCCCAGCAAAATACAGTCTGTCTAAGCAAGCCTGCTTCACTTCTCTCCTCTCTTCAGAAACAGTACACAGTGTAATTGCCACGGGTAGAAATTGCTACATGGCTCTTTCTTAATAAGCACTGTTTATTCTTAAGGTAAAAGGAATACAGATGTAAGCAGTGTCAGGATGAGCTCCACCCTGACATCTGGTGGTGAGGTGTGGCAAATTGTGGAAAAGAACTTCAGGGGCCGATCTCATTTGCATAGGCACACCCACCCCGCCTAGAATGAGACCATAGCTGCCCAAATGGTCACTTTGGCTGCTGTGGGATCCCCAGTGTCTCTGTTATTGGGGCAGGAAGAATAAATTGTTATTACCCTGATTATGGGAACTGTGCTTGGAACTGTATGTGGCCTTTTGTTATGATGGAGGGATTCACCATCAACTAAGTAGCACTCGCTAGGCAAGGGTCATGGGTTCCAAAACTGTGTGAATGGAGAGAGGCTGGGGACAAGTATTAATACTTGGTGGCATGGGCCCCTTGGTGAGGGCCTTACATGCTAATTGCACTTCCTCCTCTCTCCACTGTGGAATATCAGAGCTAATTTTGATTTCATTAGAAGTCTAGTTATAGGCTGCTGAGCTCACTTTGGGCTGACAGTGCACCAGCACTGGGGCTCCCCTACTACAAGCTGAATTCACCTAAGAGCTGAAATCACTGAGTGTTGTGTTAAGTAGTGGGGGAGCCTGAAGATATATTGTGGAGCAGTTTGCGGGACGGCTGGTGAAGCAGTTCGACGCGGAGCAGTGTGTGGATGGCAGGAGCGGCTTGTGGGCCGTGGAGCTGAGCGAAGGAGTTCGTGGGGCGGCTGGCGGAGCGGAGCGAAGGAGTTTGTGGGGCGGCTGGCGGAGCGGAGTGCAGCTGAGCGAAGGAGTTTGTGGGGCGGCTGGCGGAGCGGAGTGCCGCTATGGAGCTATGGGGCGGTCAGCTTCAGATCACGTAAGGTGCCTCTTACCCCTGTCCCATTTCCACCCAGGTTGGGAGGTAAAGCTCCGCAGATAAACTTTCGAACTCTGGGGCTGCCCTGACCAGGGTCAGAGACTTTTGGGGCATTGGACTTTTGGGACTTTGGGTGATTTGGGGTTGCTGGACTCAAGAACCAAAGGGAAAAGGGCATGCCCCAATTTGCCTGGGGTGGGTTCTTTTTTTTTGCTCATGGGTTGTGTTATGAATCCTGTTGGTGGTGTTTCCCCAACATAATGCCACATTGTTTCTCTCTGTTATTAAAAGGCTTTTGCTACACTCAGACCATGTGCTTGCGAGAGGGGAAGTATTGCCTCTTGGAGGCGCCCAGCGGGGGTGGTATATATTTGTCCCAGGTCACTGGGTGGGGGCTCGAGCCGGTTTGCATTGTGTTATTGGAATGGAACCCCTAGATATTGAACCCGGCCCTTGTTGCTGCCAACTCTGACGGGCAGAAGGGTTACATTTTTTGGGGGCTCGTCCGGGATCGCCTGGGTCAGTACCCCTCGCAAGCACCTGTTGAGTGATCCACTACATTGGGAAACAATTTATATTTTTTTGTTTGTGCTTATATTTTGAGGAAATTACTGTTTGAATAATGGCTAATATGTCAGGTTTGTTGAGCCCTGGCTCAGCAGCTTCTAGCTCAGAGGCTGCAGCCTCGGCTGATGATTGGACAAAAGCTCTGGGGCAAATATTGGAAAAGGTTGTGCTGCCCCATGCTGAGTCAGACTCTTGTCGTAAGTTAAGATTATTTGCTGGGGAGGAGGAGTTTGAACCCTGGTTAGAGCATACCACTGAAATGCTGCAAGAGTGGGCCGTACCAGATGCAGAAAAGCGAAGATGCCTTATAGAGAGCCTTGGCGGCCCAGCATTAGATGTGATTCGCACCCTGAAGCTCATTGACCCTGGGGTCAGTGTGAAGGACTGCCTAGAGGCCCTTGAACACAACTTTGGGAGCGTAGAGGGCCCTGAAGACAGCTACTGTAAGTTCCTTAATTCCCGACAACAAAAGGGCGAGAAGGCTTCAGCCTACATACAGAGACTGGAGAGACTGCTTCAGAGAGCTGTCATGAGGGGAGCAGTGACTGCTGAGCAGATGGATCAGACCAGACTGGCTCAAATTGTAAGAGGAACTCAGTATCAGAACCCGATTCTACTTCATCTCCAGCTAAGAGAACGACGGGAACATCCCCCAAGTTACTCCCAGCTGATAAAAGAGGTCCGAGAGGAGGAAGAAAGGCAGGCTGCCAGTGAGTTTTGGGAAGCCCAAACATCGGATCCAGCCAGCGCAACACCACTGCAAACGGCCAGTGTACTGATGGTGAGCACCAGAGAGGAACTTGCCCAACAAATGCAGGTCCTGACGGAACGGATAGCTGAGCTGCAAAGTACCGTTGACCGAGTTAAGACTTCCAGGAATAAGAAGCCTCAAACTGTGGCGATTGAGAAGCCCGCACTTAGAGCCACCATCCCCCCCAGGCGAAGGGGGAAAGGTCAATTCTTCTGCTACCGATGTGGTCAGGATGGACACAGTGCTGCCAAGTGCCGTAATGAAGAAAACCCCTCCTTAGTGTATGGAAAGCTGAGGATCAGTTGGGAGAGATCCGGTAGCTGCCAAAGGGTCTGGGGACGGGGACCCCCCAGGTCTGCAGGATTTGAAGATTCCCCCAGAAAAGACTGTCCAGCTGGGATCCCTGCAGGACTGATAGGGCCTCGAGCAGAGGTCAAGGTGAGGATCGAAGGGGTGGAGTGTAAAGCAGTGCTTGACACTGGATCTCAAGTGACTATTATATTTCAGTCATTCTACCAACAGATGCTTAGGCACCTGCCTATACAGCCACTGACTGGCCTTGGCCTGTGTGGCCTCAGCATGGATGAATACCCCTACCAAGGGTATGTCATAGTGCACCTGGAATTCCCAGAGGAGGTTGCTGGGGTAAGAGAAGAGGTAGACACAGCTGCCTTAATATGCCCTGACCCTAAAGGGACTTCTGATGTGTCTGTGCTGATAGGGACCAACTCCAGTCTCTTCAAGGTACTGGCGGATTACTGCAGAAGGCGGGCTGGGGACCAGTACCTGAATACCCTGATGATCCATACGCTTTGTGCTGAAGCCTATAGGAAAATTGAGAGCGCTAAAAGGGACACATCTGAGCTACCACTTGGGGCACTGAAGTACGCGGGCACAACCCCCTTAGTAGTGCCTGCAAGGACGGAGCAAGAAGTGCTTGTCATGAGTACCTGTCTGAAAGGCAGTAAAGGGACGTTAGCAATGATAGAGCAGCCGATGGGAGGAGAGCTCCCTGAAGGAGTGCTGGTCCCCAGTGGAGTCATAACCCTACCTGCTGACACCCAGGAAAGGGTGACTATACTGATTGTTAATGAAACGAGTCGTGATATTTTTGTGAAGCAAGGACAAAAGATAGCAGACCTCTTTGAGCCTGAGTCGATTGTAAAACCCCAGTGTGAAACTCAAGTTCCGACAATAGACCCAGCAAAGTTTGACTTTGGAGATTCACCAGTGTCCGAGGACTGGAAAGATCGCCTGAGGAAGAAACTTTGTGAAAGATCCAAGGTGTTCTCACTGCATGAGTGGGATGTGGGATGTGCAAAAGGAGTAGAGCACAATATCAGACTACATGACTCTCGACCTTTCAGGGAGAGATCTAGGAAGATTGCTCTCTCTGAGATGGAAGATGTGCGACATCATCTTCAGGAGCTGGCTGCGAATGGCATCATAACAGAGTCCCGCAGCCCATACGCCTCACCCATTGTGGTAGTCCGCAAAAAGAATGGGAAAATCCGGATGTGTATTGACTACCGCACCCTAAACAGCCGTACTGTGGTCGACCAGTACACTATGCCTCGAGTGCAAGACGCCTTAGACTGTTTGCTGGGAAGCCAGTGGTTCTCTGTGTTGGATCTTCGAAGTGGATACTACCAGATCCCTCTGGGAGAAGAAGATAAGGAGAAGACAGCCTTCATCTGCCCATTAGGGTTTTATCAGTTCGAACGCATGCCCCAAGGGATTTCTGGAGCACCTGCCACCTTTCAACGTCTCATGGAGAAAGTTGTGGGAGACATGAATTTACTGCAAGTGTTAGTTTATTTGGATGACCTGATTGTGTTTGGAAGAACCTTAGAGGAGCATGAAGAAAGACTTCTTAAAGTGCTTGATAGGTTGGAGGATTATGGTCTGAAGCTTTCAATTGACAAATGCCAGTTCTGCAGAACCTCAGTGAAGTATGTGGGTCACATTGTGTCCCAAGAAGGTGTGAGTACTGATCCTGATAAAATAGAAGCACTCACTACATGGCCACGTCCAAGTAACTACAGAGAACTCAAGACCTTCCTTGGATTTAGTGGCTACTACCGCAGATTTGTGAAAAACTATGCTACGATTGTAAAGCCTCTGAATGATCTTACCAGGGGACATCAGTCCAGCAAGAACAAATCTAAGTCCAAGAATAAGGGGAGGTCCCCAAAGCCTCCTGTGCAGAGACACAATGGCCCCTTTGCACCATTTGGGCCACGGTGGGATGAGAGATGTGAAAGGGCTTTTCGAGAAATCATTACTTGCCTAACTCATGCTCCAGTCCTAGTTTTTGCTGACCCAAGCAAACCATTTATCCTGCATACTGATGCCAGTTTGGAGGGTCTGGGAGCAGTCCTGTACCAGGAAGTGGAAGGCAAATGTAAACCTGTAGCCTTTGCCAGCCGAGGATTGTCTGATAGTGAAACTCGCTATCCCACCCACAAGCTGGAATTTTTGGCCTTGAAATGGGCCATCACTGAGAAATTTCGAGACTACTTGTATGGTGCTCAGTTCCAGGTGTGGACAGACAACAATCCACTGACTTATGTGTTAACAAGTGCTAAGCTGGATGCTACAGGGCAGAGATGGGTGGCCGCCTTGGCTAGCTATGAGTTCAGCATTCAGTACCGATCAGGGAGAAGCAATGTAGATGCAGATGCATTGTCCAGGCGTCCGCAGGCTCCAGAAGTTGCTGTGATACCCACAGATGGAGTGAGAGCTATTTGCAGTGTGAGTCGCCGAGAGCCAGAGGCCCGTGAGGGCTTTCAGGGATGTGTTGCAGAAGCTTTGGGCCTGCCCCCTGAATGCATGCCTTCTGCTTCGGTGAACTATATTGCATTAGACCAATCTCCTTTGCCCATGCTCAATGCGGCTGACTGGCAAGAAGCCCAGCAGCAAGATATTGACATTCGTGATACACTACTTGCCAAAAGGGAGGGGCGAAGCCCAGCTGCGGTTGTCCCACCTAACCCGGAGGGTAAACTACTATTGAGAGAATGGACCAAACTAAAACTGATTCAGGGAGTGCTACACCGAATGACCACTGACCCTTTACAAAAACAACGAGCACAACTAGTACTGCCAAAAAAGTACAGAGCCCTGGCCATGAGGGCCCTTCATGATGACTTTGGGCATTTAGGGATGGAGAGGACCTTGGAACTTATTCGTAGTAGGTTCTATTGGCCCCGAATGGCTGAAGATGTTCGCAGGAAATGTGAGACTTGCGCTCGATGTGTTCAAAGGAAAACTCTGCCCACGAGGGCTGCATATCTCAAGAACATCACCAGCAACAAACCTTTGGAGTTGGTATGCATTGATTTCTTGTCTGTAGAGGTAGACAAGAGGAATGTTGGAAACATTCTAGTAGTGACTGACCATTTTACACGGTATGCACAAGCATATCCCACACGTGATCAGAGGGCCACCACCGTTGCTCGAGTATTGTGGGACAAATATTTCTCAGTCTATGGATTCCCGGCTCGGATACACTCTGATCAGGGGCGGGATTTTGAGAGTCACCTTCTGAAGGAGGTGCTGAAGATAGCAGGAATTAAAAAGTCTAGGACAACGCCTTATCACCCCCAAGGTGATCCTCAGCCAGAGAGGTTCAATCGAACCCTATTAGATATGTTGGGAACTTTGCGACCAGAGCAGAAGGCAACCTGGAGCCAGCATGTCGCATTTCTGGTGCATGCCTACAATGCCACAAAGAACGATGCTACGGGAGTCACCCCATATCTCTTGATGTTTGGGCGAGAACCAAGATTACCCATAGACTTGTGCTTTGGTGTATCAGAGGATGGAGATAGCTATGAAACTCATCAGCAATATGTATCCCGACTAAGAGAAAAGCTGCAGGATGCTTATCGCTTAGCTACCGCTGCGGCTCGGAAGAACGCAGACCGCAACAAACATCGATATGATGCTAGAGTGCGTTCGCAGGAGCTCCAGCCGGGGGACAGAGTCCTGCTGCGAAATTTGGGTATTGCTGGCAAACACAAGATAGCTGACAGATGGAAGGCAATACCTTACCTGGTGATGGAAAAGCTGGGAGATCTGCCGGTCTACAAGATCAAACCTGAAGACGGTCCAGGGCAAATAAAGACGGTGCATAGAAACCTTTTGCTCCCTGTGGGGGAATTGGTAAGCACCCCTTGTGAGATGGGCCACGGCAGGGCCGCCGGGCAGAACAGAGGTGCTAGACCAAAGCCGCTATCCAACACAGACAGTGGGCCCCCTGCAGCTAACTTATCCCTATTCTGCACATCTGAGAGTGAGTCTGAGGAGGAAGACACAACCCTGGTGTATCCTGGGATGGAGACAAGATTTCAGTCTCGATCAGCTGAACCAAACGAGAGTTTTCCCTCTTCCGCCCTAAACCCAATGGCGGAACTATTTAGGCCCCTTTCTGATACCCCGGTGCTGCTGATGAGACCCCCCTGTGATGACACACACAGGTTATTGGACAATGGGGACGGACAGGTAGAGGATGTCCTGGGCACCTTGGACCCTCCAGCGTTAGAACTAGGAGTGCAGGGGCCTACGCCAGTAGCCGAGGGACCCTCCAGGGAAGCCTCTCCATCCGTCACTCAAGAGGATGTTCCCCCTACCTCGACAACAGAGATTCTCAATAGACGAGACAGGGTGATAAGACCAGTGAAACGGTTAACTTATGATGCACCTGGGGTGACTAGTGAGGAGCCAATACATTTAGCACACAGGCTTGTGGAAGCTAAAGTGGGCTTCCTGAGGCCCTTTGGAGGAAACCAATGAGTTGGTATAAAGGGAGTGTGATTTGTCGGGACGACAAAGTCTCAGCTGGGGGGAGGATGTAAGCAGTGTCAGGATGAGCTCCACCCTGACATCTGGTGGTGAGGTGTGGCAAATTGTGGAAAAGAACTTCAGGGGCCGATCTCATTTGCATAGGCACACCCACCCCGCCTAGAATGAGACCATAGCTGCCCAAATGGTCACTTTGGCTGCTGTGGGATCCCCAGTGTCTCTGTTATTGGGGCAGGAAGAATAAATTGTTATTACCCTGATTATGGGAACTGTGCTTGGAACTGTATGTGGCCTTTTGTTATGATGGAGGGATTCACCATCAACTAAGTAGCACTCGCTAGGCAAGGGTCATGGGTTCCAAAACTGTGTGAATGGAGAGAGGCTGGGGACAAGTATTAATACTTGGTGGCATGGGCCCCTTGGTGAGGGCCTTACATGCTAATTGCACTTCCTCCTCTCTCCACTGTGGAATATCAGAGCTAATTTTGATTTCATTAGAAGTCTAGTTATAGGCTGCTGAGCTCACTTTGGGCTGACAGTGCACCAGCACTGGGGCTCCCCTACTACAAGCTGAATTCACCTAAGAGCTGAAATCACTGAGTGTTGTGTTAAGTAGTGGGGGAGCCTGAAGATATATTGTGGAGCAGTTTGCGGGACGGCTGGTGAAGCAGTTCGACGCGGAGCAGTGTGTGGATGGCAGGAGCGGCTTGTGGGCCGTGGAGCTGAGCGAAGGAGTTCGTGGGGCGGCTGGCGGAGCGGAGCGAAGGAGTTTGTGGGGCGGCTGGCGGAGCGGAGTGCAGCTGAGCGAAGGAGTTTGTGGGGCGGCTGGCGGAGCGGAGTGCCGCTATGGAGCTATGGGGCGGTCAGCTTCAGATCACGTAAGGTGCCTCTTACCCCTGTCCCATTTCCACCCAGGTTGGGAGGTAAAGCTCCGCAGATAAACTTTCGAACTCTGGGGCTGCCCTGACCAGGGTCAGAGACTTTTGGGGCATTGGACTTTTGGGACTTTGGGTGATTTGGGGTTGCTGGACTCAAGAACCAAAGGGAAAAGGGCATGCCCCAATTTGCCTGGGGTGGGTTCTTTTTTTTTGCTCATGGGTTGTGTTATGAATCCTGTTGGTGGTGTTTCCCCAACATAATGCCACATTGTTTCTCTCTGTTATTAAAAGGCTTTTGCTACACTCAGACCATGTGCTTGCGAGAGGGGAAGTATTGCCTCTTGGAGGCGCCCAGCGGGGGTGGTATATATTTGTCCCAGGTCACTGGGTGGGGGCTCGAGCCGGTTTGCATTGTGTTATTGGAATGGAACCCCTAGATATTGAACCCGGCCCTTGTTGCTGCCAACTCTGACGGGCAGAAGGGTTACACAAAGAAAACATTAAAAGCAATGGAAGAACCTACATGCATGCTAATAAGTTTACCAGAATCACCCCCTCACTCCTACAAGAGATCTAGTTGGTGATTAGTCTTTCAAACCCCACAAAAGAGTTTTTCCTGTAGTCTCAGTTCATCACAGCTTCAGCTCAAAACAAGCTCCCTCATGGTGCTGTGAGTCACTCATTTATCCAGTTTGGCTCTCTGAAGAGACCATGAATACATAATCAGCCAGACAATGGGTCCCCTCTCCAGGACAAAGCATTCAAATGGCTGATAATGGGAGGAACTTTATTAGCATACCCCCTCCTCTTAGGGATATCCTGGGAAACTCACTTAATTTCAAAAGTTTACATAATTTCAAAAAGTCCTCTGAAGTTGCTAACATTTCCTAAGGTTTACTTTAGTCACATATCCTTGATAAATCACATATAATCCCCAGAAATAACACAAACTACTGCAGTTTTAATGCAATGGACCCCCCCCCCCAAAGGCATTGAACTTAATTCCATAAGGTTTATCTTAATTCCATACACTTTGTCTAGGATAGTGCAGGCTCTTGTCATATAGGTCATAATCCCCAACAGAAATGAAGCTACCAGGCAGTTCTTTCTAACCATCTGCCACCACCCTTGGTTCACAAGAGAATGAAGCCAAGGTGCCTTAGGCGATGATGATGGCCCCCTATTGTCGATCATATTCTTCAAGGCAGCATTGTTTCACTCCCATTGGGAAGAATAGAAGAAGAGCACTCTTTTCAAAATAGGGTAGTTCTTTTTGGAATTCTATCAATGTTTTAAGATCCTGCTGGAAAAGGAACTTTCTACCATTATTTCTAAAAACATTTATTTAAATCTTGTCCATGTAGGATCTTCCAGGGAGCTTTGGGGAGTTTTAATGAGTCTGTATTATGATGTTAAAACCATTCAGGAGAAAAACAAGTGTCCAACACAGGGTGCAGAAGTTTCTAAAGGAAACTTTTTAAAAAAGTTTAAGCTTACCCGCTTTTACTTTTATCAGACAGTTCATTCTGTACTCAGAATAAGTGCTGGAAGATTTGAGGGAAAAGATGCTCTGTTTTTCATATGTAAAATGGATTAATTAATGACAAAGTTGTTGAATCCCTGCTTTAAGTGCAAAATTCAATGGAGCATTAACTGTGGAACCACAACCGATACTCATATAATACATGTTTGAAGATTTAAGCTTTTATAAATGTTATGTAATATATCCTTATGCACTGATAGCATATGGACCCAATAGAAGATCATGTTTGTACTGAAACGTACAAAAAGAAGAGATTTTCATACCTCAATATGTTTTGTTCTGTAGATTCACCAGGAACAGGATCTGGAGGATTTAGATTGATCCTTTGAATTGGTAGATACTTTAAATAG
The DNA here is from genome assembly GCF_965140235.1 of Caretta caretta. Classification (NCBI taxonomy): domain Eukaryota; kingdom Metazoa; phylum Chordata; order Testudines; family Cheloniidae; genus Caretta; species Caretta caretta. The sequence goes on along the minus strand of NC_134214.1, from coordinate 67,758,255 downwards.
GTTTTAGGTGCTCAACACAAGGAATATGCTTCCTTTTTACTGTGAGGAAACAGATTCTTAAAGTGTTCTCAGGGGATATCATTTGTGCACATCTCCATCTCTGATCTCCAAAGTAGTTTTTTCAGTTTGTACCTTTTCTCCATATGAAATTCCATCAAGTACCTTAGACTCTCATTTTACTTCTGTAGTTGTGTCTCATTAAAACTCTAAGAAATTATTAGTAATGACAATTAGTTATTAGTATTAGTTATTAAGTAACTATTAAATTATGCAATTTCTTAAATTTGCATATGTTTTTGACCTAAAGCAAATTAGCTACTGTGGCAAGGTATCTCCTTTGCCTCACCAGGCTTGGCATATCCCCCTCTGGTTGGCAACCTGAGTAAATAGGTCCAAAAAGTTTTTATTCCTCACTCAGGTTTTATTCTTCAGTATTTACAAGATGGGCCTCAGGATAAGCCCAAGGAGCACGCTTCAGCCAAAAAAAAACACAAGCTCATAACACAAAGAGGAATACCTCTCCCAGCCCCCTTTTTGGGGTTGCCTTGTTATGCTGGCCTCCTTCCCCAGTCAGTGAGCTTGGTTGCTTCCTCTACAGGGAGGAGAGCAGCCTTCCACCCAGGACAGGAGCAGCCTTTTCTCCCTGCTGCAGCTTGTCTCTCATTTCTCCTCCTCTCTCACCAGAAGAAGGGGGTTTTAAAGATCACAGGCAACCCTTAATTGGATTTAGGTGTCCCTAGTTAATCTGAGGTAACCTCTTTCCTGCTTATGGGGGAAAAGAGCCTTTACACCTGATACACCTGCCTTCCACCACTCTCTGGAAGCTGTCCAGTCTGACTTTGTCACACTACCATAACCATGTTTGCTGCAATGTGTATAGCATTCCATTGTCTTTGGTGGCAAAAAGCTTGTTTCCATCATCTCCATAACCTAATATAACTTTGTCTGACATCTCTATGACTTGCCAAACAGTCACACTGAGGTCCTGATGGATGGATGAAAACATGACCCACATCATGGATTTTGATGCCAAAACAGCAGGTGGTGCAAGGTTTTTGTTTCAAGTTTTCATGAAAGGCTATCTTTTTACCATCCTGAACTAATACTCATGGGCATAGCCATGACTGCGTAAGTGTAGGCCTCCAGCAGCAGCATTCCCATTTCTTCCTTAAGGACTGCCATGCAGCAATATGGTGCACAAAAGACAAAAGGACAGTAGTAGAACTTCCTTTAAGGTAAGGTATCTCTCCCCTTGTGTGACCAGCAAAGGACATCAGTGCTGGCTTTGCCTTTTGAGCTGGTTATAAACCATAAAAACTAATGGCAAAATTCTGCTTTACTTCTAGTATTTCTGAAGCTCACGTTTCCAAATTTTATTTCTTGTTTCCCTTGTGGATCACACAGCTGTTGATTATATCGTCAGTCTGTCATTAAACCACAGAAAGAAACAGTACAATTACACAAAGCAGTTCCATCTAAAGCTTGGGATCGATTCATCACAGAAGGTTTGCAAGATACTATGGTAAATGCTGAGTAATACATACGTTGTCTCTGGCTTTCATCACAACTGATGGAAGAGCAGTCCTGCGTGTCAACTGCTCTGGAAAAAATTCATAAGTGATGCTCACAGCCATGGACAAGTGAGGTCTACAGTGAGTTTTGTGATTCATTGCCATTAAAAATAAAGATATTCCAGGCTTCATAGCAAGGTGGATTTTTGCAAGATATCCTGCCCAAAACACCCTCACTTATTCCATGTGCAACCACATTAAAATTATAAAAAATAACCCTGATTAGTCTATCACTGAATGATTTCTTTAGAGTAATGTAATCAGATACCTCGGGGAACTCCAAAATGCAGACTAGGAGAGCTTTGCAGGGAGGTCTGCCTTATTTTTGGTTGCTAAAATAATAAATCATAGCATTTTTTAAAATGATACTCAGTTTATAAGCAGGAAAGGTCCAAGATCCATGCACTTAAACTTTCTTTATGTAGAACTGGAATTCATCTTTCAGGGCTCACTAAAAGAGCTGAGTTGTCACCAAAAAAAATTCTATGCAAGGATCAGTAATTGACATACCTAGTCAGCTTTCTTCCTCTGCAAACAAAGAAACCTGGCAGGGAGAATAGAGACTTTTTACTCCACCCTGCCCCATAGGCACTTCAATATGATCAATTAAATAGAATTAAGTATTGCCATTAGAACTAATTAAATTGCATTTGCATGTGCATCAGTAAGTGCAGTTTATATCTCCAAACAGAGCCATGGCGAATCGGGGCAACCGCCCTGGGCCCTGAGCTTTGGGGGGCTCCATGCTTGGATAAAATCGTGAGGAGGTGGCTAGGGAGATGAGGTGTGTAGGTGAGCAGACGAATGGAGAGGTGAACGGCAGGTGTGATGGGGGTGAGGAGGCAGGCGGGTGGGTGGACAGTGAGGAGGAGAGCAGCCGTTGGGTGGGCTGGGGAGGTGAGGAGGCAGGTGGGAGAGCAGACAGTGAGGAGGAGAGCAGCGGTGAGGAGGCGAGCGGTAGCCACTGGCAGCCCCCTTACCAAAACCTTCCCCTCCCCCTAGTGCCTCCTGTCCACCAATCAGCACCTCCTCCTTCCTCTCAGCACCTCCCACCTGCCGTGGATCAGATGTTTCACCCGCGGTGTCAGGAGGCGCTGGAGGGGTAGGGGCACAGGGCATTCAGGGGAGGGGGCAGAACTAGGTGGGGAAGAGGCGAGGCAGAGCCTGTGCATGGGCGGGAAGAAGTGGGGCAGGGGTGGGGCCTTGGGGGACAGGGTGGAGTGGGGGCGGGTCTGGGCGGAGCCAGGGGAGAGGACCCCCGGCAAATTAGAAAATCGGTACCTATGTCCCAGACCCCACCGCCCCCCAGGGATGGACCTGTCTCCAAACACATATACAATAGTTTGGCCACAATCATTTAGCACACATTTCAAAACCACATGAATTAATAGTTAAGATACCAGTATATCCTATTCTGTCTGCTTCCTCATGGAATGCAATCTTGTCAGAGGGGATTCACCTTCACAAAGCTGGTGGAAAGAGCTGGAAGTTGACCCTTTCCCTATCTCTCCAGTGGGCATGCACCAGGACCCCAACTATGTAACTACAATGCCATTGATTGGTTGCTTTAAAATAATATATTTTCACAATATATTTCTGTTAAATTTAGTCCTGTCCACCTTATTGTATCTGTGTAAAGGTGACTAGCCACCGTTAAATCCTGGAATATGATAATTTGCAAACAGTTGCAGCTGGAGTCAGGGAATGACCCCAAGAACCAAGTGGGCCTGGATCCAGCTTATAGGTAAGGACCTACTCATTGCGTTAGCTTAAGTTATTTTTGATTTTACTAATTTCCTTGCTGTTCAAATATAGTTGAAGTCACTCATGAATTGAAAAGGCATTTGGATTTCAGGAGATGTGATTCTGGCAATAGAAAGTATTAAAACAGGTTTTCATTAAGATGATTGCAGTTTTCTCTCCTTTTCAAGACCAACTAGTGGTAGTATTGGTAACTGTGTTAGACCCAGGCATGCTTTACCGCTGCCATCTTCCTTAAGCTTCATTCTCTTAGCCGTAATACCAAAGGAAATTTACACAAGTACTCTGTGAACAAGATTCTACAAGAAAATGAGATGACCATATACAACGCTATGCACATCTTCACTGTATCGTGGCTTGCAAACTGAAGGAACCCCTAACTCTGTTTCCTCCATATCTTCCCAAGAGGGGAATGGAATTCCAGCTCTTCCCCATTTCTCCTCCTCTCAATGTCCTTGAAAGTATGTGTGGGATACAGAACCCCATGATGGATGTCCCCGTGAATATTCTCAAGAAAGCCATGCTGAAGTTAAGTTCTCCCTCTCAGCTTCCTGGGCTGTTATTTTGCCTGTGGCAATAGGGACCCCTCAGGACCTCCCCACTATAGTTTGCTTCCTCTACTTCCCACCACCACTGTGTCCCCTGTCCCACTGCTGATTCTGTAACAATCAGTAACAGGGATCTGAGTTAATCCTCTTCAGGGGGTTACTGCTTGTCTGACCAGCAGTAATTGCTGGACTTTCTGCCTTGAATTGCACCCAGACTCAGGAGGATCATGCTCTGGGGAATAGCTGCTTCCCTCTCCGCCCACTTGGAAGGCCAATGAATTTCAAAGTGTGCATACCAAAGAATGCCACCACATGGCCAGCGATCATGTGGGCACCAAAAACTTCAAGGCACAATAAGATTGCCAGTGAGGAATATAAACTGAATATCCAGCCGGCCCATCTTATGAACCTAGGCAAAAACTGATCTGGATGGCACTTGATCTGCAAGGCCACATCCTTCCCTCTCAATCTCCTCCCATTCTGGAACCTGAGATGCATGGTTGGGCTTCCTGGGTCAGATGGTTGGCAGGGAGGAATCCAGTTGAAACACTGCTCTTACTTTTCTTCAGTTTTGAGATTCTGTGCAGTGCAGTAGATGTAGCTTGTGGCCTGTGGTGTGAAAGCAGCTTGACCAGGGGTGTGCACAAGAGGAGGCAAGCACAGACAAGCCCCCGCCCCCCCCCCCCGCCACGCCAATATTCATCCCTAAATATATATATTTCTGCTGATCAATTCATTGCCTTTTGTGCTTTCTATCACTGGCACTCACAAACTGAAGTAAACATATTTCCTCATAACATGCAGTTATGAGGACGTGCAAACTCAGTTAGGTCGAACACATACTTCCAAAACATGAGGTTATGGGTGTGCGTATACTTATTTTGTGCATGTTCCCCACCATAATGTTAAGGATGCATGCGTATTTGAAGTAGAATAACAGTAGAGTTCAGCTGTAGTACTAGAATAGGAAGAAAAAATAGCCATTTTTACATGATGGATGTAAGAAAACTCTTTAAAAACATGTTACCAACACCTGACGTTCAGCCATCTGATTGTCAAGAGTCTGAACCTTTCTCAACTTCTGAAGAAAATCAAGACCTACACACATTTCAGGGGAAGGTAGTGCTTCAACTAGCAGCTTCAATGAAAGAACTGAATGATTGAAACGACATTAATTAAAGGATCTGAAAGCTTCTCTTAAGGTGAGTACTCTAGTAATTCTCATCATGGGCTGCCCTTTTCATATAATGAAATAGAACTTGTACACGTTGTAAAGCAAGGGCCAAATCAATCAGTGCTGAACAGGTACCCCCAACAAATGTTTGGAAATAGATTATGCTTGCTTAATGCAGCATGGCATAAAATACCAGAAGCAGCTTCTTGACTTGAATATTCCGGAAAAAAATGACTATGTTTTGTTTCACATATAGATTGTTTTCATGAAAAACAAGCAAACATGACCCAGATAGGATATCACCTGGCTGTTGCAACTGGAAAAGGGGACCTGAAAAAATGCAAGGGCAGGCAAAAACTAGCCAGCACAGAATGGCAGCTGAACGTATCAGCCATTTTAAATGTGAAAAGTTACATGTGGATTTCATGTTAAGCGAAGCAATGTAAGCATGCCACCAAAAAGGGGGGGGGGACGGAAAATGAGGGGGAAAGGGAGTATATTACACATCCGTTAGATCTGTGTCATACATTGGGCAAGCTTGGCTTACCAGTTCAGGGACATGATGAACATGCAACTTTGGAGAATAGGGGCCTTTTCTTGAAGATAGTTGATTATCTTAATTGCTGGGATCCCTTTATGCAAGAAAGAATGACTCATGTACAGAAAAATGTCACCTACTTATCAAACCATTCTCAAAATGACATGATATCTGCTTTAACCACCATTATACAGAATAAGATCAGAAATGAATTAGCCACTGCCAGATATTTCAGTGTGATACTAGACAAAACTCCCAATTTTGCTAGTAGGGAGCCGGTAGCAGTTGCATTTCAGTATGTAAGGGATAGTGAATATGAAATTATTGAGAGGATCGTAAATCTGCAGGATACAGCACATACAACAGCTGAAGAACTTTTTCATATTTTAGAGAATATGGTTATTAAAATGAACCTGTCCCTTTTGACAAGGTAAGAGGATAGTGCTATGATGGGGCAAAAAACGTAAGCGGTCATGGATCAGGGTCACAAACTCTTGTGCAGAAAAAATAACCAACTGCTGTTTACACACATATTGCTATGCAAATTGTCTAAATTTAGTCATGGTTGATACTGTGAGCACCAATACCATTTCAAAGATGTTTTTTGGACTTATTCAAGAACCTGGATACATTCATCCATGCTAGCAGTCACCACAACACCATCTGTAAAAAATACAGGACACAGACAGAAGGGATGTCAAGTGTCAGTGGCAATGAATATAGTGATCGAGAGAAACATCTTCAGGCTCTTCACGAAGTGTGCTGGTATTTACGCTGCCGAGCTTTGCAGGTCATAGATGAACAGTTTTCTGTTATTAGAGAATCAATATTCTGTTATTAGAGAGTCAATATTCAGCAGAATGCCACTAAACCATGTGTATCAGCAGAAGCAAGGGGGCTTATGATACAGGTGGATTTCAAATTCACAGTCTTCCATTTGGTATTTTTGGATGTGTTAAACTGTGCACATTATTCTATCACTTTCTTGCAGCTGGAAAAGATAGATTTTGCCAGTGCAGTAAAAGCAATAGACTTGTTTAAAAGTTTTGCGCAACCTGAGAATGAATGCTTCATAAAAGCTGAACATCAGGCTACTGAACTGAATCTGCAAATGCCAACTTACAGAAAAAGGCAACCGGCAAAAACTCTGGATCATTTTATTGGGAGTTACAGAGAATCCTACCTTTTTGAATCTTCAGAAGAGAAATATAAATTCCATTTCTTTTTCCCTGTACTCAATGACAGCTGATTTAATCAGAAAATTACAGTAATACTCCATGCCATGTCCTATCTTGCAGCAAAAAACCTGAAAACTTAATATACTAAAAGAAAAAGAAGCACTTGTGAAACTGAGAGCATGTCTCTGCACTAGAGTGACAATTGCACCTCTTCGCTCTCCCGTCAGTGTAATTACTCCACCTCCACGAGAAGTGGATGCTATGTAGACGGCAGAGCATCTCCCTCCTCAGAGCACGGTGTAGACAGCATTTTAAGTCAATGAAACTTATGTCACTCGGGAGGGTGTTGATTTCACACCCTTGAGTGACACAAGTTACATCAACTTAAGCGGTCAGGCAGACCAGCCCTGAATGAAGAATTTCAGAGCTCCTGAAATGCAGTACAAATTATTTCTACGCCACACTGGGCCTATTTTAAATGTTCAGGGATCAGACAGTGCAATATCTTTTCCAGAACTCATGAAGGTCTGTAAAGAACATGACCTGGAACTCCCAAATCCTGATGTATTTGACCTATTGGTGCTTTTGACAACTCTACCTGTTGCAGTTTAAACTGCAGAAAGATGTTTTAGTGCTAAAAAGCACATCCTTAGTAGACTTTGCAGCAGCCTGACAGAAGCTAGTCTTCAGCAACTGTTAATTCTTGCTGTAGAGACTTAACTAACAGTGTTAATGTAAGGGGACTGTTGTAATGTAAGGGGACTGTTACTAAAACTCCGTGGGGGTGTTTTAGTTGGCTAACGCCCAGTACCAAAAGAAAGGGGGAAGGGCCAATGGGAAATCAGGACCCAGAAACTGACAGTCCCCAGGAATAATGGAGAGAGGCCAATGCTCCAGGTCAGCCTGATTGACAAGGTGGGCAGGATAATCAGGGAGTCAGGAGGCCAGGGAGGTCCTGTCCTCCATGTGAACCAGAATTGCCTGGTTCTGACAGAGTGGGGCCGAGGTAAGGAGAGAGCTGGGGCCCAAGTTGAGCTTGTGAGAAGAGCGGTGCCAGATCCAGAGGGGCCAGAACAGCAGCCCAGGAAGCAGGTCAGTGCTGGGAGTAGAGTCACAGAAGCAGCCCACAGAGCAGACCTGTCCTGGGAGGGGAGCTGCAGCAACCAGGGACAGGGCAGCCAGAGAAGCAGCCATGCTGAGGCAGAGTGGAGCTGGGAGACTTGAGTGGTTGAGCTGGGGCTGGAGCAGTCTGGAGCCAGGTGCAGTGAGCAGCTAGGGAGAATGAGGGGGACCCTGGGCAGTGAGCCCAGCGCAGGGAGACACCCCCAGCCAAGACGCCATGCTGGCCAGACTTGGAGGGGGATTGTAACCCTGATGGGGGCGGGGGCGATGCTGGAAAGAAGGGTCCTGCCACCTTGAGCCTGAGGGCATGTGGCCACCACCAGAGCAAGTGTCCGACCCACAGCATCCCTGCAGCACAGCCAGGGCCTGAGAAGGGGCCTGGGACTTGTGAGGAACAGACTGAACTTCCCTTACATTCCAGAGATGCTGGTTGTGATGTCCGCATGCCACAGAGCGGGTTGACATGTTTTCCTTTAACCTTTCCCATTTTTTCCTTATTTTTTAAAATTGATTGCTGTTTAATAAATAGTATTTGCTTTGAATGATCAGTGGGTCAGGGAAGTGTCCAGTGCAGAGAGACCACCCCGGAGTGGGGACACCCTAGCCCCTGCCCTAAGTGACCAATGTTAGGGGTCCAGCCCCCCAGAAATCCTGGGCCAAACCTTGTTGGGGTTACAAGGACTCTGCCACCCAGGAGAGTGGAAGGGGCGCCCTGGAGGTCAGGCAGGCCTCTGGGTAAAGGAAGTGGGAGTGAGGACTCAGATCCTTTCACTAACCCACTTCACCGGGGTAATGTATAAGCCAGGAAAGTTCCTCACAATAGTTGGACCATTCCCCCACTTACATTAACATAGAAGAGGCTGTGGATACATTTATTCAGATTGCTCCTTGGTGCATGGATTTTCATTGAAATGGTGAGCGTCCTGCTGTTTATTTCTATGCATATGATGAATGTGTGTGTTTAATGAGTCCCTGCAAAAGTGGTCAAATTGAAAATCCTGTGCACGCCCCTGATCTTGACAGTATTGTATACAATGCGTTTTTGAAATAGTTTGCTTACTTGTTGAACAGGAGTCTTAATTCCATTAGGGTCCCATGGGAAGATTGCTTAGTTACATTTTTTCAGTAACTTTAATATAAGCTATCACACAGTATTGGGGGCTTCTAGCTTTGCAAAACGAAAGCAACAATGATTTTTAAGACAAGTCCTGCTATCCCCTATGAGTCTCATTTCCACATTATCCTGGGACTTACTGTGTAGGTACAGCATACCAGTGTAAAGGTTTAGAAACTTGCTCTCATTCTTTTCGTTTCACAGAGGTGAGACTTGTTTAAAATCTCGGTCATCAGAGTTTAGTTTAATTAAATGCAAACACAAATTAATGAGGATTTCTAAACTAAGATCAATGTAATATAATATTCTTTTATTTCATTTAAACTCAATTCTATTTTATTATAATATTAAATAGAAATGATTAAACACAATCAAGGAGCATTTTATCACTGTACATCCTCTAAGCCCTCTAAAAGCAGCAGCAATTCCCAGAGCCCACATGGCCAAATCTCTTCTCAGTAAAGAGGCAACAAAAAGGAGCTTTGTTATTATGGTCACAAGGAGGACAATTCCATTTAGGGAAGAACAGTGAGGTTGGCCTGCAACATACCGTCTTTCTGTAGGAACCATATTAAAGGGTGGATATTGTCTTTTACATGGAGATACATAGGAATGCTATCTCGGCATGACCTGCTGGAAGCAAGGCACCTGAAGAAGATATACCAGAGTAGGATCACAACATCCTTTTACAGGCTGCAGCATGTTCCCCTCCCACAAGCTACCATTAAAAACTGGTCATTGCATTGAAAGTGGGGCTCCATCCTGCTCCCAAGTAATACCACATTTAGGATTTGCTGCATTAGAGGAAGAGGATTTTTGGTGGCCTCTCTACAATGAGAGGGTGACAATAGGCGAGAGGCACATTGTGACTGAGGATCACAAAGGGAAGAATCATTCACCTGTAAATAGGTAATGAAAGTTACCTGTCACTGGGAGAAATCCATCTGTATCATACCCAGCTGCTGATTTTCTAACCACAGCCACCTATGTGGACAGGCAAAATACTTTGACTTGTTTAAATGTTGCGCTGGTGAGCAGGTTCACATTGGCAAGGAGCAATTCCAAAAGAGGGGACAGCAACAGCTCCCCCTCCCACTTCTTCCCATTTGCAAGTGAAATATATTCTAGGTAAACACAAACTGATACTTGTGTCTTACTTTGGATAAAGCACTTCCTCTTTATTCCTTTCTGCACTGTTGTTTATGTTAGTGGGTTTCAGATTCATTAAACACAAGCACTAAACTCAGAAACACATTTTAAAACTGCTATCATGAAGAGCTGCACCCACGTTGGATCATCTTTGTTGATAGAGATTAAGGCATCACAGAAAAGAAGATTAACTCATACAAACAATGAACTTCTTCTATTTGTCAATAAAACCTGCCAGTTTGGTTATAATTGCAATGCTAAAGGGTTACAAGATCAAGGAAGATATAGATATTAATCACCTTTGATATTCCAACACCTGAGAAGAAAAGAGAGCTGAGGAATTCAAAAATGGCTGCCAAAGTACTACGAAACAATGGGGACAAATGCATTCAGTGATGTGAAAGAGAGCGAGTGCTCCAGTGTAGCTTTTTGGCTGCACTCTGCAGCTTACTTCAGTGCCACTAGCTGATGGATGGGAGACTGAATTTTATGAATGAATGCAACAGTTCCACAATCATTTTCATTTAACAATTCAAATAGAAGCGAAGGGGTCAAGCATGACAGCTTTAATATAGTGTGAAGCATTGCACTTCCCTGCATTAGAGCTGAACATCTTCACAATGATCCAGTGCTGACCACAGAGTGCAAAACAGCAGGAGCATAATTTAGCAGCAATATACCGGTACGTGACCACACACACATACGAAGCTGTTCAAGGAGGCATGGGGAAAACAGTTCTGGAACTTGGAGCAACAATCAGACAAGATTTATTCCTTACTCCAGCTGGCTAACCAAAAGCAAATTATCCTAATGCTGTCAAGAAGGTAACAGTGAAAATGAGAATTTAACTGATAGGGGGAAACCTGCCTTCTTCCTAGTGCTTTCTAAAGATCCTTATGGCCTGCAATTTTTAAAAATATATTCCAGACAAAGTTGTCAATGTCACTTATAGTTAAGACTGCTCAATACTTACTAATGCAAGACCCTGTTTTCAATTGCTTGTAAATTGGCCAACTTTAACCTTGCAAGCTGCAATTTTCCTAAGCCAATTTTGTGAATTTTCAGCAAAAATCTTTTAGCCATTTGAAAACTTTGTTCTGGATATTAAATAATTGCTATCTGTTTTGCAGACTAGCTCTAGTGCTTCCTGTCCACTAAGTAATGCATGAGGCATGTTGACAAAACATTTTTCTGTAATTAACAACTATCTAATGCGTACACACAAAAGGGCAGAAAGAAGGTTTCATGGGGACACTTATTTCTGATCCTTCCTTGCTTTCAAGTGCTTGACTTTTCAACCTTAACATTTTTATAAAGTAGATTTTTTGTTTATATTTTGTTTAAAATAGAAAAATGGAGTTAGCTCCAGCATAATCAAGAATATCCTTAAGTCTTACACACTTCCATCTAACCCAAGACAAGCAGACAACATTTGAAGCAGTTGGCTAATGTAAGCCAGTGAAGGGGATGGACATGATCCAAGCAAATGTTCAGGTTAAGATTGGTACCTTTATTATGAGGAAATTCATTGGACTGGAGGAGAAAGAAACCACATTTTAAGCAATTGCAGAAATAGTTATGAGGGGAGGAAGACAAGGTAATGGGATTTGACAACATGTTCACTCTGAAGGCAGAGGAAATGATGAGATGGAGAAGAAATGGTAGAATAGATGGGAAGAACCAAGATGTCCGGCGATGGGAAGGTGCTTATTTGTTTGAAGAAGGAGAGAAAAGTGCTTGCTGAGAGACTGTAGTTGAGGATGTGGAAGAGGGCTGCACTAAGAAAGAGCAAGTGTCAGTGAATTTAATAAGGGAGATATCTGTGGTGAAGACTGGGCTAACAGAGGAAAGGATTGCTGTGGGGACAACTGACACTACCTCCTCAGTGTTCTCTTCAAGCACCTTGGCAAGATTCTGGACTTGAACAAACAGGGGGAAAGTGGGGCTATGTAAGATTTTAAGGTGGAGAAGAGATGGTAGGGGTTACAGTACTATTTTGTGCTTTAAAACATTTAAATAACTTATAAAGCACGATTTACACAGAAGCTCTATTTGTACTTTGCATAACTCTTCACATTATCTGAAAGAACTGACCAAGGTGGGTACATATAAATCTCTAGTACGTAGATGGAGAAACTGAGGCACAGAGAACTGAAGAATGTCACATAGAAAGTGAGTGGCAGTTAGGATGAGCATCCAAGTCTGAGTCCCAGTCTGGATGCTCTTACTAGTGGACTTTGTTGCCTTTGACATACTCACCAGCAACCACACACCACACAACAAAAACACTAACCCAGGAACCTATCCTTGCAACAAAGCCCGTTGCCAACTGTGCCCACATATCTATTCAGGGGACACCATCATAGGGCCTAATCACATCAGCCTAATCATATCAGAGGCTTGTTCACCTGCACATCTACCAATGTGATATATGCCATCATGTGCCAGCAATGCCCCTCTGCCATGTACATTGCCCAAACCGGACAGTCTCTACATAAAAGAATAAATGAACACAAATCAGATGTCAAGAATTATAACATTCAAAAAACAGTCGGAGAACACTTCAATCTCTCTGGTCACTCGATTTCAGACCTAAAAGTCGCAATTCTTCAACAAAAAAAACTTCAAAAACAGACTCCAACGAGAGACTGCTGAATTGGAATTAATTTGCAAACTGGACACCATTAAATTAGGCTTGAATAAAGACTGGGAGTGGATGGGTCATTACACAAAGTAAAACTATTTCCCCATGTTTATTTACCCCACACACACACACCACTGTTCCTCACACATTCTTGTCAACTGCTGGAAATGACCCACCTTGATTATCACTACAAAAGGTTTTTTTCTCTCCTGCTGGTAATAGCTCACCTTACCGGATCACTCTCGTTACAGTGTGTATGGTAACACCCATGGTTTCATGTTCTCTGTGTATATAAAATCTCCCCACTGTATTTTCCACTGCATGCATCCGATGAAGTGAGCTGTAGCTCACGAAAGCTTATGCTCAAATAAATGTGTCTGTCTCTAAGGTGCCACAAGTTCTCCTGTTCTTTTTGAGGATACAGAGTAACACGGCTGCTACTCTGAAACCTGACATTTTTGGTGTTTCCTCCAAGCAGAGCATCAGCTGGAGGTGCCACAAGTACTCCTTTTCTTTTTACATGTCAAATAGTGTACCTGAAATTGGTATGATAATTTATAGTGTCACCTTGTGAGCATATGGCAGTGTCAGATCCTTATGACCTGAGGAGGCTAGGTGGGAAGTTAATGCTATTACTTGCACTTACGCATTTGACTTCCAACCTTCATTACTGCATTACTTTAACATTCTTGATTAAAGATTCCACTGGAATGTAAGGAAGTACCCAGTACCCAGGGCAACAAGTACATTTTCTGACATATTTTAATCAGTAACAATGCAATTGAGGGAGGTAATGAGTTTATCATGAAGTGTTCATCACCACACCACCTTGTGATGGCCCTGTAAACATTTGAATGAGATGGTTGCCAGTCTACTTTAGTGCTATTTGTACCTATGCATTCCATGCGAAGAAAATTTCCTTCTTTTCTATCCAGTATGTGGCAGAAGAAAAAACATAAAACTTAATGCCCAAGAGAGAGAAACCTTTGCTTTGACTCATTAGGCAATCTCCAAACAAGTTGTCAGCTTGTTTCAATAAAAAGGCAGGTTAGCATAGATAATCACTCTTCAGCATCAGAGTTGGTACTTGACCTCTCTTCCTCTGCAACTTCTTGCTCATGATTACAGTGAATGGTAAAATGCTTAAGCAAGTTAAAAATAAAGCTGGCGGAGTACAGTGTCTCCCCCACTAAATCGTACTCTAACTAAAAATTGCGATCACGCTGGCAAGAAAAAAGGAGTCTGTCTTTTGTGGGACTGCCAACTTCATATGATATTTGAAGTGCTTTTTAATACACCTGTGGACCCTACACTCAGTCAGTGGTAGCTTGAATCAAGTCTCTTCTCTCTCCATTTTCGTAAAACATCAGTTGATATGCAATGGATCCCCTTCATTCTGCAGTTTTCCTTAATGAACTAACAAAAGTTAACACTAGCTGGCTGGTGAACTCCTGTACATTGTCTGTAGTGTTTGAAATCCTGGAATGTCACCCGAGTTCCACACTGTTCACTTTACACAGTTATAATTTATTAGGAAATGCCTTACGTGACTTGTCTAATGACATCACAGAAAAGGGCTGTACGCATTCCATTTGTAAGGTATCTGATAGCAGAATTACTCACCTTCATGTCTGTATCATTTGAAGATAGCCCCATCATCTCACAAAGGTCATCATTTCTCCAAAAGGCTTTTCATTCATCCAAGCACCAGCCAACGCTGACATTTTAGTCACTTTATCTGAACTGTTAAATATTCAATTAAAACTTCCAGTTTTGCCACACAGTAAAAATTACTAGCATCAGCCTCCATAAATACTGATATTAATCATGAACAGAGTAATTCACTTTCATTTTACCTTTCCAAGTTCAAGTCTATATATTGTTAGGACTTTAACAAGAGAGGGTCCAGGGGAAAGTTACCAAGTTTGTTGGAAAGGCAGGGAGCGGAGGAGAGGTCAGTCCTATCCCTACCCCTCTCATACACCAAACACAGAGGGCCAAGAGAGAGAAAAGAGCAAATGCCTTAATCCATCCTGTTAAAATACAAAACAGCCACTGGGGAGGAGCCCAGATGAGCACACATTCTTTGGAGCCTCTGAGAGGAGCTCAGTACTCTGGTCCAGCTTCATCCTCATCAGTTCAGTGAGCAATGAGCCACTGCCCCTAACTCAGCTGTCTGCCATCTTTGCAGGAAACTTTCCATCCCCTTCCCTCCAGCTTCGCTGGAGGGAAGGGGATGGATCTCAGGAGGAGGTGCACAGTCTTTAATGTTTGTGTGGGGTGTGGTTTATGATTTGTGCATCATGCAGACATTCAATTCATGTTGCTTACAGAAGAAGTATGATGTGTCTTTTATATAACTTTCATATTTGTGCCCTGTTCTCCATGATCATCCCATCACTCCCTCTAAAAATTGTCATGAATATATTGTCTCAGTGGTTTGTTTTCAATCCCAAGCTGCAGAGAGAGTTTGCTGGCGTGTATGTGGAAGTTTCAGGACAGAAGAACATCAATCCACATGATCCAATAAGCATACTATCAATTTGTCCACAGCCTCAGGACTAGAAAAAACATTCATTACTTACGATCTGAAATTTCACCTGTGTGTTCATGGACACTCCTAAAGTAGAAAATATTATCTACTATGCATTGAGAATTCCAGTAGCCAAATGATCCATTTGCTTTTAATCTGTTTTTTAATCTTCAGCCATTAGAATATGATTAAAATAGACTCCACCGACTGGGACTTTAAGGTGCTCCTAAAGCAAGGCAATATGCATGACCTAGAGCTGGCTGCCTCTTTCACTTTCAAATTTACTTCTTACGGGAAGCAGATGAATCCTTTATTTGACAGAGGATTTGGATAATCTGTCAAGCAAAGGTCTCAGTTAACACCACCACAGCATACGTTTCCATGGACAAATGATGTGCAAAAGAGGACATGAGATGTGTATCAAATAAGGACTCATATGGGGAAATCTGAAGCAGTGTGAAATCTGAAGCAAAATTTTTAAATGGTGGAAGTAAATAAGTCATTTACACCTAACCTTACCATAATTAGTCCATGTAACTGACTCCACAAGCTATCATTTAAGGCAAGAGCCTAACAGAGTCACATCAACTTATTACAACTGGCAATTAAATAAAGTTAACCTATTTAGTGTAAAAAGGGACAAGGATAAAGGTCATGTTATGCCGTTACATTAGGAAGGAAGAAACTTTTGGGAAATTTGTTCAGTAATTGTTAGAGTTTCTTGCACCTTCCTATGAAATATTGGCAGTTGAACTGCATTGCCATTTGTCAGACACAGGATACCAAACTAAATAGACCTGATATGATCCAGTATGGCAAAGCCTATGACTGTTTATTTTGTGGGGGAGGGTGAGAGATTAAGATAGAGAAGTCCATTCTGTATTGGCCTGTGGGGAATGAGATTGCTTCAAGAAAGAGCAGCTTTGTGTTTTACCCAAGACACTTTTTGACTTCTTAAAAAAATATTAACTATAACAGTCTAATGCACCAACACACAAATGGCAGTTTAAAGACTTCTCTTTCTTTATGCCAGTGTCTGAAATGGGACTGAAATTTTCCAGTGAAATCTACCAGTCAGGTTTTAATTTAACTCCTCCCTCCCTTCAGGATTGCTTGCTCCCACATCCCTGTCACCTATTATGCATTTTAGGAGAAATGTTCGCTAGAGTCTCATCATGCTTAAGACAAATATTTAATTGAGCTTTTGGTTTAAACAATCCAAGGTTACACATTACTTCCTTTAATTTGATTTCTTTTCTCCACTACAAGTAATGTTCTAACCTTATGGTACCTTCATTGTTCAAGGGAACATAACAGAACTTGTTCTTTCCACGGTCAAGCAAGACAGATTTATTCCAATGATTATTTGTCATCACGAATGATGGGCTAGCAAAATGAGTCATCATACTACTTGAATTAAGTATCCTAAGTGTCCTGGGACTTGCAACATAGTAGATCCAAGTAGTTTATTACAGTTGATGAACGAATACACTTATTGTTTCCACTCTATGCCACCAAGCACAATAGCCACATCAGACTTAGACTCAGTTGATTTCCGCATTTGTTCAACCTAATTGCCACAATATTGGTAATGAGCCACTAGATGTCACTAAATATAGTATAGTACTTACTATAAAGAGGCATTCTTCTTGACCATTGGATTGCCACTCCATTTTTGCTTTTTGAAGTCCACAAACCTACTTTTAGAAAATATAGCTATGGACAAACACAGAAGTATTCAAGGAGATCACTATGAATTTCACAGTTGGGAGTATTTCAGTAATCAGAATGCTGAGAAGCACTTCATACTTACAGATTTAAGCACTCTTGTTTGATTGTCTCAGGAAACCAAAGATAACAAGAGCAACTTAGCATAATAATTGACGTATCTAAACACATCTATAATTGGAGAAACTGTAAAGGTGCAGGACCAAATGCTTTTACTGATCTGCATCATGTTTCATTACAACTAGCAAGTAATGAGATTGACAGTTGAATCATAATGTGCGTGGATATGCAAATTGGACGTTAGAAACTCAGATCCATTGACGAGGCACTGTAACTGATGTTCAAAATATATTCACACATCAGATATGACATTAGAAGAATGTTAAGGACTGTAACAAAATAAAAGCAACAAAAATATCCGTTATATTGAGATGTACCATATGTCCTACCCCACTAAGCACAATGAAGTATATTAAGGAATTCATTCAACTGGTGGCCCATTTTATCTCTGTGTTGGAAAACATATGGTAGATTTATTCCACAACTGAATTTCCTTGTTAAAGAATCTTGCCCTGGATTCTTCCCATGCTAAAGACATATCATTAGTAAATCCCAGCCACATATGATTTTTTCCAAGTTTACTTGATACTCTGATCAATCCCATGGCAACATAGCTGTATAGAGGGCACTATCACTATACTCAGCATTCAAGACAGGTTCCCTATCCCAGTTAATTTACAGTTTGAGGGTACAAAATATGTCCTTTACAGGAGAGCTATATGAACAATAACTGTGAATTTTTCAGAATAGGAAGGATTCTTTAGTATGATCATTAATGAAATTCTGACTGATTTAGATTCCCAGCACTACCATGTCTGAAAGAGAGGGAGGAGGAACAAAAAGGCAAGAAACTTGTAATACTTGTTGCAAATGAGGGACCTGGGGCTGAAAAGGGTTTTGAGGGCCAATTGAAAAGTAAAAGTAATATTTAGAAGACCTACCCAGGCCATCTGTCTGGTTATGTGGCATGAGGGCGAGACTATTAATTGTTGCTTTGGGATAGAAAACAGAATAAATCAATCTGGGAATAAGTTTTCCTTCTCTGCAAAGGGTACTAAATTGATATATCATTTGTCAACAAGTTTTTTAAGGAGAAGAAAAGTACTGTTTAAACATTTGATCTGTTCCCATTGTAGGAAGAGTTGCATGCTTTTTTTTTTTTTAACTTTTTCCTCTATATAATAGGTTAGCCCAACTGAATAAAAGCAATGAAAATTTAAGACTATTTCTATTGATTAGCTTTCCTCTATCACAAGTGCTATCAAACTATTTTATAATGTCAAAGGAATAAAGACACCCATTAAGGAAGTGAAGGTGCTGGTTTCTCAAGCTGTAAATTAGAACGGGATGGGAACCTTTTTGTTGACCCCACAAATATTTTGGAGTTTAATTTTTTTTCAACATTGAATCAGGATGAAAATTGAAAATCTTAAAAAATACTAAGAAAAACTTTTTCATTTTGGAGCAAACTGTTATGTTTCAATAATTTTGAAATGTTCAGTTTCTATTTTGCCCCATTTTTAAGAAACTTTTTCTAAATAGCTTAAATATCTAAGCAAAAACCATTCTGAAATGAAAAACAATTTGTCATTTTTAAAATGCTGAAATGTTTTGACAATTTTGAAACTTTTCTTTTCCACATTTTTTCAAATTAGGAAATTTGTCATACCTGACCCTGTTTTGAGAACAGGTTCAGTTGTGATTAATCAGCATTTTAACAAAAATGAGTCTAAAATTCCTAACCACCTCTACTGTAAATACTATATCAGAAAGTTACCAGCCTTTATGCAGGTACTTCTTGACAATAACGAGAGAAAGGCAGCTGGGAGACTATGGGCTTTAGCCAGCTGAGTTCACCAGCACAGGAAGGGAGGGAGCTAAGGATCTCTCTCTTCTCTCCCGCCTCCACTTTCCCACAATGCTTCGCTGCTGGAGCTCACAGCCTGGGATGCTCACAGCCAGCCTAAAAGCATGCAGACTGCACCCTGAGTGTCTGTGTACTAGACAGTCCTGTAGCCTCCAAACCCTCTTCCCAGGGAGTGAGTGCCCTTTTCCGGCAGCAGCCCCCATCTGTTCCCAGCTTCCTGGCTTTATGGGCCCCACCTGTTCCTGCCCAGCTAAACCTGCTTGCAATCAGTTCCCTGCTCCCTGTCTCTCCCTCCAGCTGCAGCCCATAGAGTTAAAAAATCTACCTGGCCACCTTAACCCTTTCCAGTCCTCTCTGATGTGGACATCGCATCACTAGAACATGTATTCTATAAATACATTAGGAGCAAGAGAAAAATGAAGGAAAGCATAGGTCCCTTAACTTAGGGCTGGTCTGCACTATACAGCTAGATCAAAGTAAGGCAGCTTACGACAACCTAATTATGTCAGTGTCTACACTACAGCCTTCCTCCCACCAATGTAAGTACCCAACTACACCAACGTAATAACTCCATTTCTACAAGAGGTGTAAGGCTTATGTCCATGTAGTTAGGATGATGCAGTGTCTGTGTAGACACTGTGTTACTTAGACTCATACACTCATAGATATTAAAGGTAAGAAGGGACCATTATGATCATCTAGTCTGATCTCCTGCACAATGCAGGCCACAGAATCTCACCCACCCACTCCTGCAATAAACCTCTCACTTACGTCTGAGCTATTGAAGTCCTCAAATCATGGTTTAAAGACTTCAAGGTGCAGAGAATCCTCTAGCAAGTGACCTGGGCCCCATGCTACAGAGGAAGGCGAAAAATCCCCAGGGCCTCTTCCAATCTGCCCTGGAGGAAAATTCCTTCCCGACCCCAAATATGGTGATCAGCTGAACCCTGAGCATGTGAGCAAGAGTCACCAGCCAGATACCCAGGAAAGAATTCTCTGTAGTAGCTCAGATCCCACTTACATCAGCTGTTGGCTGTCTTGTCCCCAGCAGGGAACAGGGATCGGCAGAGATTCCAGAGGACTAGAAAAAAGGCAAATATAGTGCCAATATATAAAAAGGGGAATAAGGACAACCCAGGAAATTACTGACCAGTCATCTTAACTTCAGAATCCAGAAAAATAATAGAGCAAATAATTAAGCAATTTGCAGACACCTAGAAGATAATAATGTGAGAAATAACAATCAGCATGGATTTGTCAAGAACAAATCATGTCAGACCAACCTAATAGCTTTCTTTGACAGGGTAACAAGACTTGTGGATAGGTGAGAACCAGTAGATGTGGTATATCTTGACTTTCATAAGGCTTTTGATACTGTCTCCCATGACCTTCTCATAAACAAACTAGGGAAATACAACCTAGATGGAGCTACTATAAGGTGTATGCATAACTGGTTGAAAAACCATTCCCAGAGAGTAATCACCAGTGGTTCACAGTCAAGCTGGAAGGGTATATCAAGTGGGGTTCCGAAGGGATCATTTCTGGGTCTGATTCTGTTCAATATCACCGTCAATTATTTAGATAAAGACATAGAGATATATTTATAAAGTTTGCGGACGACACCAAGCTGGAAGGGGTTGCAAGTGCTTTAGAAGATAGGATTAAAATTCAAAATGCTCTGGATAAACTGGAGAAAATCCAGAGAAAAGCAACAAACATGATTAAAGGCCTAGAAAACTGACCTATGAGGGAAGGTTGAAAAAATTGGGTTTGTTTAATCTGGAGAAGGGAAGACTGAAGGGGGACATGATATCAGTTTTCAAGTACATAAAAGGTTGTTACAAGGAGGAGGGAGAAAAATTGTTCTCCTTAATTTCTGAGGATAGGACAAGAAACAATCTTAAATTGCAGCAAGGGTGGTTTAGGTTGGTCATTAGGAAAAGCTTCCTAACTGTTGTTGAAATGGACCTTTAATGGCCCACAGCTGGGCAGATTGTTACCGGTACCAGTGAAAATTCAGAAACAATATGCTTAATGCATAGTAATCTATTTGAGAAAGAATCACACAAGCAGTAAAGGTTATGTAATACACATCTCCCTACTAAGCCTCAATTCCCCAAGCATAAACTCTCAGTAACTATGTTGGCCTGACATAGTATCCTGACTGGCAAACAAAGCAGGTATAGCTACTAGTTCTTTTGGAGACTTCTTTTCCCCTCTCAGGTACTTGGTCTGTCAAATGTCCCTCGCAGCAGTGTCTTGGTTACCCCGAGGCCTTCTGTCTCACAGCATCTCTTCAGATGTTCATTGGGGAACTAACTAACTAACTTTGTTTAGCATTTATACCTTTTGTTCTCTGTCCCAGAAATATGCCCTGTGGGCATTTCATTACTGGTTTTTCTAATTAATATTTTGGAAGGCCGTGCAAAACAGACACGGACCAAAGCTCAATCAACATTTACCCTCTCATCAATCATTCACTTCAGCTCTTAGCGTGATGCCATCCAAAGGGGTCATTCTGACCAGGGTCAGCCTGTATCAGCTCACAGATCATGTGTTTTTACATTTTTTTTATTTTGTGAACTGGCCCCCCAGCTGATATATTCCAAAATTCGATGTCAAAATATACATGCAAATAGAGCTTTCATAAACAGTTCAAGTGCAATTTCAGCACTTTCAGTAAATTTCCACACCAACTGTCTAATCTAAGAGATTCCTGCTCCCAGAATCCTTTAGCCAATTCAAACATCCCAAGCCATACCAAACCTCATGCTTACCACATTCATTCATATCAGTCACAGTAATTCAAAATAATTTGGTGCTGTCCCAACAACTGTCAGGGTGGTTAAACACTAGAATAAATTGTCTAGGGAGGTATGGAATTTCCATCATTGGAGATGTTTAAGAGTAGGTTAGTCCTACCTTGAGTGCAGACGACTGGACTAGAAGACCTCTTGAGGTCCCTTCCAGTCCTATAATTCTGTACACTTTGGGTAAGCCCCTATAAAAGCCATAATGATCATGTACAACATGGAGTAGAAGTACCCCTGCACACAGCTGTTTCTGAACTGGGGCACCAGCCGCATCAGATGTAAGATCGTCCAGGCTTGCAGGCACTACTCAGGCTCACATAACTGCATTGGGTATCTTATGTATGTTACTGAGTCTGTTTGACTCAATTCTAGCCAAAAAGATAATAAAGGTCATCAGTCAGTGAATGGTGAACCTAAAAGTTTTGGTTTTCCCCAGAGAAAATCTGAAGAACTGATTGCTCAAACTAGCAGGGTAGACACATACGAAAGAAGAAGTTTGAAGTGTGTATCTCAATCAAATGTACAGGAATGAACTTTCAATCTACTTTAAGACTCAGGAACAGCTGCATAGCCCCAGGAGTGGGGGATGAAAGATGGCTTTAAGCCTTATTTCCTCCCTTCCCTTCTCCTCCAATCTACACAAAGCAAACCAAGGACAAACCTTAGGATCTGGCCCATTAGATCTACAAATATATACCTAGGTCAAATTCTGCTTTGATTTACACCCATCCATCCCCATTTAAATCAGAGTTTAATTTAACCCAGTGACTTCAGTGAGTTGATTCACTTTGTAAAAAAAAACCCAGGAAGTTATGAGATTCAAATTCCAAAAATAGATTATGTATTGAAACAGGTGAAACTTCATTTAGCAGTTGGGAACCACTAACATAGTTTAGCACTTTTGATGTAGCTTGCCAGTAACCAGAGGCTAGTTAGCTACACATCTTTTGGCTTGGGATTCATGTGGTAAAAATATTGAGAGCATAGCCAATTCAGATTATGACCCCAAATTCCATAAAGTTGACTATTTCACTGTGAAAGATCCTGAGGTTCATACTTAAAGGGCTGACCACAATTTGCTGCTAACATAGTAAATTCTCAATTGATGGTGGAATTTAAATATCCAATGGCACTTATTATTTTTTTTTGAAGAGGCTTATAGAAAAAACTGTAAAATCTGCATTTGCTGTTCCATTTAAAAATTTTGTACTGTCGCAGGTTATAGTTAAGTAGCATTTGAATACGTTATTGCTGTTGCTTTTATCTAACTAATCATGTTATATTTAATCATGCCAATATTTAATGTATTTCTTCATATAACAATTTGCAATATCATAAGAATTCTGCATCACTGGAAACTTTTAAGCAAAATTGGATGTATTTCTAGAAGATATGCTGTAGCTTCAAGTCCAATCGCTCTGCCTGAAGAAGATTAAATACAGTGAAATCTTATGCCCTGTGTTATACGGGAGGTCAAACTAGACTAGCACAATCATTTCTTATGGCGTTAAAATCTACATATCTATGAAAGAATAGATGACATTATAGACAGTAAAGTGGTATCTTATATACCCCAAAATCTGAGTCCCTCCTATTTTCTACTAAACATAGGTATAGTGAACAACATGCCAATTCTTACCCAACTGAGTCAAACAGGTATAAAATAATGACACAATATGTAAAGGGTTTACAATTTAGAGATATGAAATGCTATTAACTTAATTTGTAATCTAATATCTCAGTTAACTAAAATCTTTATGCATCCTAAACTTACAAAAATTGCACCTGGTGAAGGTTGATGCTAATATGCACACTGTGTGAGACTGCAGAATTATAATTTCATCTTTGGAAATTTATATGTAGTTGTGCTACTAAATAAAACCCAGGGATCAGAAGGCAGCTGTTGTGCCTTTAACTTTTTTACTGTTAATTACAGAAAAAATCCACGAAATAGATGTGTATTAACTTCTGTATAGATAATGCAGTTTCATCTGTGTCGACTCTTAACAAATATAGAAAAGATATATGTTAAGATCCCATGCAGTAGACTCAGTAAATCATTAAATAGATATAATCTATAAAACCTTTATCCTAATGTAGTACTAAGAAAAAATAAAACTTTTTTGTGTTAAATTACTGAACACAACTCATACTGCTCATCCATTTCCCTCTAATTTGGCTTTAGAGCTCCCAAAAGAATAAATTATAAAGATTATATCTATATCTACCAATTATTATTATATATTATTATATTATATCTACCAATTTTAAAACTAGCCTACTGGCTAAGTTTTTATCAGTAGATATTGTGACACAGTCAGGCTGGGGAGCTGTAAGAGGGTGGTCCTGTTGGATTATGGGAAGTGGGTGGGCACAAACCCGCCCACAGCTAAAGAACCCTTCCCCAACCTATGGGACACAAGTAAGTATGGGGGAGACAACAGAAAAAATGATCAGGTGTGAGGGACAAAGTGTCAAAAAATAGAGAACCTGAAGGGGACACCGAGCAGAGAACCCCACACAGTGCCCACTGCTCCTTGAAAGTGTCAAGGGAGCCAGTGGACGTCCCCCAGAAGAACTCTGCTCGGATACGTGAGAGGAGAGTGGAACAGAAATAGGCCCCACAGCCACAAAGAACCCTCTCAGCCAACATCCTCTCCCTGGTGTTATGGATGGCCACTTTGGCCATCGCTAAGAGGAAGTTGATGAGGAGGTCCCACAACTTTGTGGTGCCATGGACAGGCATCAGGAACATATATAAGAAGGTGGGGGGAGAAGTGCAGCAAAAAATGCAGGTGGTGTTCCAGGAGGAACAGGAATAGGGGCTGGAATAGGGGCTGCAACCTGGCACACTCTAGGTAGGTATGCGCCCGGGTCTCCCTCACGCCGCAAAAGGGACAGGCATCAGGAACAGGGGTGAACCATGCCAGGTACACGCCCGTGTTCACAGCTCCATGATGGAGCCAACAATTAATATCTCCACTGAACCGTGAGACCAAGGTGCAATATAGACTGGCCCACCAGGGTTCCTCACCCTCATTTAGTGTGAAGAAATAGATAGTATGGAGCACAAGCGTGTGGAGATGTGCCCTTAGTGCGGTTCAGAAGCAAACCGGCTGCACGTCACACAGCCAGCTTGGGGTGTTCGGGGAGGACAGTAGGAGTGGCTCCCGGGGCAGAGGTCTGATGTAATGGTCCGGAGGGCCGAGGGCATAGGGTGGGCAGGAAGCACCCTCCCTCAGGATCCACTCAAGGTAAACCCGAGAGATGGACAATAAGGCTGCCCTCACCTCCTGAAGTACGCGCCAGGGAGTTTGAAGGCACCCCATGCACCGAGCAAGCACCAGGAGATCCATCCAGTCTCTCCAGTCATAGTCCAGGAGGCCGCCGATCTGGTGACTCCTGCCAGGACCAACCTCTGGTGCACCAAGGGGGACTCCACAACCTGCACACTCATTAGGGGATTGTGTAGCAGGAGCTCCGCGAGGAGATGTGCCTCCTCATAGCCGCCACCGACCTGGTTGCCAAAACTAGCTTCCTGGCCCAGAGGAGGTCCTGGTAGAACACCGGCAACACATAGAGGTCTCTCTGAAGACCTCTCAGTTAGAGCTAAAGGAGCTGCTGGTCATATCGGAGCGCTCAGAAGCGACACAGAATGGTGTGCACCAGTGTACTCCACACCGGACTACTTGCACTATAAAAAAGTCTCTGCAGGGCCTGTAGGCAAAAGACATGGACCTGGGTGCACAGGCAAATCAGACCCTGTTCTCCCTCCTCCAGGGGGAGACTCGAGACCCCCGCAGAGACCCAGTGCAGTCCTAGTGAAAAGAACTCTAGAACTAATTACTGGGGATGGGCCAGGAAACCCAGGGCAGAGATCAGGGTGTTGAGCTGGTGCCAGACCATAGACAGGACTAGCTGATTGAGCACCAGTGCCCTCCCCCGCAGGGAAAACATGGGAGCAGTCCTCTCCATCTCGGCCACCCTGCCTTCCAAGCCTTTCCAGTTTTCCGGCAGAGAAGGATGCGTGGCGGAAAGGTAAATGCTGAGATAGAGCAGCGGACCCATGCTCCACCAAATGGCCTGAAGTACAGGTGAGAGGGAACTCGTCTGCCACCCGTCCCCGATCACCAGGCCAGAGCGCTTCACCCAGTTGACTCAGGCGGAGCATGCTGCCGGAGTAAATGGCCTGGAAAGCCTCCACCCATACCAGGTTGCCCGGGTCCTGGACCACAAGGAGCACATCATTAGCATACACTCATGGGACCAGCCACAACTCCAGCTCACGGAGCACTCGCCCCATTAACCTGAGACAGAGGAAGGGCTCGATGGCTAGAGTGTACAGCTGGCCTGACAGCAGACAGCCTTGATGCACCCCTCACCCGAAGCCAGATCGGCCAAGGTCCAGTTGAGCTTGACCAAATACTCTGTGGAGGTGTACAACACCTGGAGAAAACCCACAAACTGGGTCCCAAAGCTGAACACCCACAGAGTGCCCAGGAGATACCCGTGGTTCACCCTGTTGAACGCCTTCTCCTGGTCTAGGGACAGGAAGGCAAATGATAGACCATCCCTACACCCGCACTCTAAGAGATCCCGGACCAAATACAAGTTGTCAAAGATGCTACAGCCCGGGACGGTGTAGGTCTGGTTGGGGTGGACCACATCCGCCAGCACGGACCTCAGCCTAAGCAAGATGGCCTTTGCTACATCCTTGTAGTCCATGCTGAGGAGTGAGACGGGACGCCAGTTCTGAAGGACACGGATGCCCCCTTCTTCAGAAACAAGGTGAGCACAGCCTGCCTGCATGACAGAGAGAAGACCCTGCTCCCGAAGAACTCGGCCCAGACAGAGACAAGGTCTTGTCCGAGAATGTGCCAGAATGTGTAGTAGAACTACACGGTCAGCCCGTCCATGCCTGGAGATTTATTAGTGGGCATGAGATGGAGGGTTTTTGAGAGTGAGAGGTAGCTCCAGCCGGTCCTGGTTGTCTGTGCTAACCATCCCAGAGCACTCTGCAGGCATCGACATCAGTTGGATCCTGAGAGAAAAGAATGGCATAGAAGGCCCTGGCTCTTCCATGCATCTCCTCCAGATCTGCGAGGGGGGTGATGTCCTCTTCCAAAAGACAGGTGACATGCTTCTTATCCCCCTCCTTTTCTACAGGACGTAGAAGAAGCAGGAGTTGCACTCCATCTCCCAAAGGAGACAGATGCAATATCAAACAAACGTGCTCCGAGCCTGATGGTTCTCAAGGGCTCAGAGCTCCTCCCTCTTCTCCTGGCACACTCCACAGTGGGATGGATCCTCAGGGCTTGTGGCCAGATGCCTCTCGAGCTCCAAGACCTCCCACTCCAGCTGCTCTATCACCACATCCCTCCTCTGGCTGGTGCCCCGGGTGTAGTCACGACAGAAGACCCAGGTGTGCACCTTCCCCACATCTCACCACTTCTGCGCCCAGGGAAAAGTGCACCTCTGCCCTCACCAGGCCAGCCAGAACTCCCGGAAGGATGCCACAAAGCCCACATCCTCCAACAGACTGTTGTCAAAGTGCCAATATGCCAGCTCTGGCCTCTCCGCAGTCAGAGGGGCTGTCATGGCCACCAGATGATGATCTGAAAATAGGGCTGGCCAGATGCTGGAGGAGTGGGCCCATGAAAGATGATGACAAGATAACTAAATGTGATTGAACCAGAAGTGGCACAACCGGTCTGCCTCCATAAGTAAAAGTAGACTCATCATCCAGGTGGTGGTCACACCAGATGTCCACCAGGGAGAGATGGTCTACCATCTCCCGGATAACATCTGCGGTAGCCAGGCACTGCTTGTTCCCTGAGCGGTCTCGCTTTTCAAGGGTGGTGTTGAAGTCCCCTCCCAGAACCAGGTATTCGCAAGAATCCAAAGAGCCGAGGAAGGTGGACACCTGCCAAAAAAAAATGCACCTACTCTGGGCCCAATGTCAGGGAATAGACATTGACAAGGGTCAATGCCAGCCCCTCCACACAAGCCCAGAGGTGCAGCAGGCAGCCCAGCACAACCTCAGCAACCCCCAGAACCTTGGGCCATAGGTTGGGGAGAAGAGGGTGACTATTCCAGCTACATTAACTGTGAAATGCCTAAATTACACCTTGTCTCCTCATTCCAGCTGCCAGCTAGCCTTGGCAGCTCGATCCATATGGGTCTCCTGCAGGAAGATCACAGATTACCCCCCGTCCTGAAGCAAGAAGAGCACCGGGTGTGATGGGTTGGACCCCCTTTTCGAGGTACCACCTGACGTAGTGGGGTCCCACTGAGCCCGCATGTTTCACCAGCCTGGGGTCCGTCACCCTGTCCTGATGCACACACAGAGGTAGGGACACACCCAGCTGTAGAATCACATAGAGTCTGCAATCAGCTGTGTGTGGGAAGACTCAGTTTAGGGAATTGCCCAGCACTCAGGTGCACACACCTGCCGGAGTGTAAACCCAAAATTGTATTCTCTTGCACCGTATAGAGATCTGTACAGCATAAGTTCATCAAATTCACTCCCTCCCTCCCTCAATGTGGAGAAAGATATGCAAAGCTTCCTACCCCCGTACCCCCCATTACGAATTGCACTAACTAGGTTTTAGAATAAACAAAAAACAAGTTAATTAACTACAAAAGGTAGATTTTAAATGGTTATAAGGGTTAGCAAACAGAACAAAGCAGATTACTGAGCAAAGAAGAACAAACACGCAAACTAGGCTTAATACATTAAAGAAATTGGCTACGAATAGTAATTTCTCACTCTAAATGTTGTTATAGGTAGGTTGCAGAGTTTCTTAAAGGTAAACTGCACTGCTTGCAGCTTAAATCTCCAGGTACACCCTTCACAGGCTGACCTTTCTCCCCTGGGCTCAGACCCAGCCCCCCTCCCCCCTTCAGCTTAGTTCCTTTGTTTCTTCAGGTGTTTCAGCAATCTTCCTTCTTGGGTGGGCAGGCAGTGGAGAAGAGCCAAGATTAACTCACTTCCCAGCCTTAAATAGAATTTGCATATGTCGGTAACTCTTTGTTTCTCAGCCCTAGTCTACACTACAAGGTTAGGTCAAATTTAGCCGTGTTAGGTCAATTTTATAAGCAATGCATCTACACAACCAACAGCATTCCATTGACCAAAAGGGCTCTTAAAATCAACTGCTGTACTCCTTCCCGCCAAGGGGAGTAGCGCTAAAATCAACCTTGCTGGGTCGAATTTGGAGTAGTGCAGACACAATTTGACAGAACTGGCGTCCGGGAGCTATCCCAGAGTGCTCCAATGTGACCACTCTGGACAGCGCTTTCAACTCCGATGCACAAGCCAAGTACACAGGAAAAGCCCTGGGAAATTTTGAATTTCATTTCCTGTCTGGTCAGCATGGTGAGATCAACAGCACAGGTGACCATGCAGTCCCAGAATTGCAAACGAGCTCCAGCATTGGAGACACTGGATCAGATTCCTGTATGGGGAGAAGAATCTGTGCAGACTGAACTCCGATGAAAAAGAAGAAATGCTAATATATATGCCAAAATCGCACAGGGCATGGTGCAGAGAGGCTACAACAGGGACACACAGAAGTGCCGTGTGAAAGTTAAAGAACTCAGGCAAGCCTACCAAAAGACAAAGGAAGCAAACATTCAAAGCCTCTCTGATGCGCAGCGCACCTAGCTGTGCTCTTCTAATCGTTCTGGTGTCTGACTGCTCAAAATCGGCCACCAGGAGATTTGCCTCAACCTCCCACCCTGCCATAAACGTCTCCCTCTTACTCTCACAGATATTATGGAGCACACAGAAAGCAGCAATAACAATGGGAATACTGGTTGCACTGAAGTCTAACCTAGTCAGCAAACAGCACCAGCGAGCTTTTAAACATCCAAAGGCACATTCTACCACCATTCTGCACTTGCTCGGCCTATAATTGAACTGCTCCTTACTACTGTCCAGGCTACGTGTGTACGACTTCATGAGCCATGGGAGCAAAGGTAGGCTGGGTCCCCAAGGATAGCTATTGGCATTTCAACATCCCCAACGGTAATTTTCTGCTCTGGGAAGTAAGTCCCTTCTTGCAGTTGCTCGAACAGCCCAGAGTTCCTAAAGATGCGAGCATCATGCCCCTTTCCAGGCCATCCCATGTTGATGTCAGTGAAACGTCCCTTCTGATCCACCAGTGCTTGTAGCACCATTGAGAAGTACCCCTGGTGGTTTACGTACTGGTTGGCAAGGTGGTCCGGTGCCAAGATAGGGATATGCATTCCGTCTATTGCCCCACCACAGTTAGGGAATCCCATTGCAGCAAAGCCCTCTACTATGACCTGCACATTTCCTAGAGTCACTACCCTTGTTAGCAGAAGATCAGTGATTGCATTGGTTACTTCGATCACAGCAACTCCCACAGTAGATTTGCCCACACCAAATTGATTCCCGACTGACAGGAAGCAGTCAGGCATTGCAAGCTTCCACAGGGCTATTGCCACTTGCTTCTCAACTGTCAGGGCAGCTCTCATCTTGGTATTCCTGTGCTTCAGGGTGGAGGAAAGCAACTCACAAAGTTCCAGGAAAGTGGCCTTACGCATGCAAAAGTTTTGCAGCCTTGAAGGCTGGGAATCATCCCATACCTGCAACACTATGCTGTCTCACCAGTCTGTGCTTGTTTGCTGGGCCCAGAATTGGCATTCCAATGTATCAACCTGCCCCCTGCAGCCTTGAAGGCTGGGAATCATCCCATACCTGCAACACTATGCTGTCTCACCAGTCTGTGCTTGTTCGTCGGGCCCAGAATCGGCATTCCACTGTATCAACCTGCCCCACTGCCGCCATGATGTTCCAATTGCCACATCCCATGCTTTCAGGAACATCTGTGTCCATGTCCACCTCACAATCATCCTCATGCTGGCATCTCCTAGCCAGGTTCTGCACATACTGCAGGATAATGCGCGAGGTGTTTACAATGCTCTCAACAGCAGCGCTGAGCTGAGCAGGCTCCATGCTTGCCGTGCTATGGTGTCTGCACGGGTAACCCGGGAAAAAAGGCACCAAATGATTGTCTGCCGTTGCTTTCACGGAAGGAGGGAGAGAGGGAGGGGAGACTGACGACATGTATCCAGAACCACCCACGACAACGTTTTTGCCCCATCAGGCATTGGGAGCTTAACCCAGAATTCCAATGGACAGCAGACACTGCGGGGACCATGGGATAGCTACCCACAGTGCACCACTCTGTGAATCAATGCTAGCCACGGTACTGAAGACGTACTCCACTGACTTAATGCGCTTAGTGGGGACATACACAACTGACTGTATAAAATCGCTTTCTAAAGATTGACTTCTATAAAATCAACCTAATTTTGTAGTGTAGACACTATACCCGTAGCGTAGACATACCAGTTGACCTCCGCCCCATCTTAATGGAAAAACACTAGATGTCCAAGATGGGGTCTAGTACCAGGTGACATGATCACCTGACCCTGCAGTATCCAAGCAGCATCCCAGGCAACTTCCCAGGAAGGAGGGAGATTAGTATCTTCAAAGGTGCTGAGCCCATGCCTTCCACTTGCCCCGCTTTCCCTCGACAAGGATCCAGCCCCTCCAAGGTGTTAGTGAAGGGCCAGCCAGCAGAGCAAGGCCAGGGGCAAAGGCGATGATACCAAAGGTCAGGGAGGTAATGGGGAGCAGTGTGAGGAATGGAAATCTCACCCTGGGGCAGGCCCTCTGCCATGCCTGGCAGTAGCTCTGCCGTCCTCTCCTCTGCGGGCCGCACGGTAATACACACAACGAAGGTAGGGCCCGCCCACTTGTCTGAGTGCAACAGGGGGGCTATCTCTGGGCCCAAGCAGAGGTGGTGGCAGGCAGGGGAGGAGAAGGGACGACTACCTGTGCCAGGCAACCAGGGTTGCCAGCGGTGACAGAGCCGGCACCGTCCCAGGCATCCCTCTGTGCAGGGCCAGGGGGCAGTCCCTCCGGATGTGCCCCATCACCCAGCAGACGTAACACTGAGCCTCCTCCCAAAAGTAGTACACCCATTACCAGGCCCAAAAAGGAC
Organism: Caretta caretta; assembly: GCF_965140235.1. Classification (NCBI taxonomy): domain Eukaryota; kingdom Metazoa; phylum Chordata; order Testudines; family Cheloniidae; genus Caretta; species Caretta caretta. The sequence goes on along the minus strand of NC_134214.1, from coordinate 67,726,418 downwards.
CCCTCGAGCACCTCTCTGTCACATGCCACTGGCTGCAGTTGAATCTGCAGCTGTTGTCGGAACAATAGGACATGATGGAAGGCAGGAGAGGGCTGATCACTGACAGGGGCTTCCCAGGGTAGAAAGAAAAGGGGAAAGGGTGGCATTGGGAAAGAAGACATTGGGACAGAGGTGAAAACCACCTGTACGCCCAGGTCCTCCAAGGGCTCAAGGGGGATGTACACTCCCACACACACACACACAGCCAGGGGCTTCTCCACTGTCTCCTGGGTGGTGACCTCTGATTCCAGGAAGAAAACCATCTTCCTGTACATTTTTGAGGCTGCCAGCACGGCCATGGGCCCCACCATCCTTGTCAATGCCCACATGTTGGTCTCAACGTGGGGAGAGGTGGGCACCAGGAGGCACTGGACACTGCTTCTTGGTCAAGGTGGAAAAGGGGCCCTGGCCACCAGAGGTGGAACTGGAGGCAGTGACCAGGGTAGATGACAAAGTGGTGGGCAGACAGGCCACAGCCACCTGGGCATACTCTCTGGGGGCCAAGGAAGATGCCTCCAGAGCTGGGGGAAGGAATGGCAAGGGATGGGCAGCAGGGGCTGTGGCCAACGGCAAGGCTGCAGAAGAGGGGGCAGTCCCAACCACAGGGGGCTTGGCCTTCTGGGCAGGGCTTTTGCTCTTTTTCTTCCCCTGGCCCTTTCTGCCAGCTGTGGGGTCTCTCCCTAGGGCAGAGGAGACAGGAGGCATGGCAGCAATGGAGTCCATACCCGTGCCCACCCTACTGCCAGTGCCCCAGCGAGGGCGATGGCAAGCAGTCCGGCAGAAGTGATCGAGAGGGCAGCCAGGACAACCCGGGGGGGTCTCACCCACCATTTCTCCCACCATTCGCAGAGAGGACAGGGGCGAGCACTGGAGGCAGGTGGAGGAAAGGGAAGGGGAAAAGGGAAGGGAAAAGGCCAAACATTCCACCCTGCTAGGCTGTAGGCAGGGGAGGAGGTCACCAAGAAGCGATAAGGTGAGACAAGCAGCCAGGTCCAGGATTGGAGAGTAGTCCCAGACAGTGAGTGGTGGTAGTGGGAAGGAAGACATTGGGATGGCCGGGGGTAGACAGACTCCCCCCTTTTCCACAACAACAGTAATTACCACCACAGGAGAAGGATGTTATAGTCACTTAGTCTGGCAACAAACCCCCTCCACAATGGTCTGCAGTAGCTCCAGATGGTCCAAGCTGTGCAGCTCCTCTCCCTTCTCCTCACAAACAGCTAGCTCCTCCACAACAGCAGCCAGCTAGGAGAGACCTCGCAGTTGGTAACAAAGTCAGTGGTGGAGTCCCTCACTTCCCCACTGGGGAGCAGGCCAGCAGGGTTCCCTAAGGAGCAGCAAAAACCAGGGAGACCACCAGCCGGCGAGGTAGCAGAGAGGGCTCTGGCCCAGGCAAAAAGCTGAGGCAAGTGCTCTGGGCCCAGCAGCAGTAACTCCACATCCACAAAAGAATGGTGGAAGACAGGGATATCAGGTCTAGAATGGTAAAGTGCCTTTCCCCCATAAGCTGAAAAGGAGTTACCTCAGGTCAGTTAGGGACACCTGAATCCAATTAAGGGCTGCCTGAGACCTTTAAAAACTCCTCCTTGGGGGCAGACGTGGAGAAACAAGCTGTTGCAGAGTTACTGGCAGTAGGGAGAAGGGCTGTTCCAGGGTGAAGAGCTGCTTTCCTCTCTACAGAAAAAGCTACAAAACAGACTGCATGTTTAGGGGAAGGATTGGCACCCCAGGGTGCCAATAAAAAGGCTACCAACCCTTACAGTGAGGATAAGGAAAGATATTCCCCTTTGTTTTCAGTCTTGGTTTCCCCTTTTTCCCCCTGTTGTTTGGCAGAGGGGTACTCTCTCTATCCTGCTCCAGGCTTGTCTGGAGAATACTGGGAAGTAAACGCCCAAGTGGGAGAATAAACATTGTCCAGAGTGGGCGCTGATTACTCTAGGCCCCTACCGCCAGAGCGGCCGGGGCGGCGAGTTATATCTCCATGTGGTGCCTTGGCACCAGCAATATTCAGAGCCCAGGGGCCCAGCTCCACCAATACTTGGGGCCGGGTGTCCCCCCCCCAGCCCACCTCACCCCCCTGTGCTTCCCCCGAGTGTCCCCCGGCCCCCACTTGCTGCCCCCACGACCTCTCCGGACCCAGGAGCAGAGCATCCCTGGCTACCTCTTCTGAGCAGCTCCATGCTGCCTCCTTGCAGCAACTCCTGCCACAGGATCCTACCACCCCACATCTCAACTGCCAGGGCAGACTGACTGAGCTTGCCCTTCCACCTCAGACCCTTCCCTTTTCTGGCAGGATCCTCCACCAGCACAGGAGGCCCCCCCCACCCGCAGTCACCACTCCTGCCCCATGCTGCACAAGGGGCAACCCCATCCCGCACCCCCAGTGAGGCTACAGTGAGGTGCAGCAGGAGGGGAGGAGGTGCACGCAGCACCCCCCGGCACCCACCATGGGGGAGGCGAGGGAGATTCCTGGACCTGAGCGGGGCCCTAGGACCACATGCAGTGACAGTGGTGGGGGTGAGTGTGCTGCTCGGGGGGGCGGGAAAGGGGGGCTCACTGCTGCCGGCTGGGAAAGGGCTGGGGGAGTCCTCCTCTCTGGCCCCTGACCTGGAGGAGCCTGCTTGCACCCCAAACTCATCCCCAGCCCTGCCCCACCCCAGAACCCACACCCCCAGCCAGAGCTTTCACCCCTCCACACACACACACCCTCAACCCTCTACCCTAACCCTGAGTCTTCCAACACCCCAAACACTTTATCCCCAGTCCCAGCCAGAGCCCTCATCCCCTGCACCCTAACCCTCTGCTTGAGTCCTGAGCCCCTCCAGCACCCCAAACACCTTATCCCCAGTCCCAGTCAGAGCCCTCATCCCTCTGCACTCCAACCCTCTGCCCCAGGCCTGAGCCCCTCTAACACCCCAAACCCCCCAGCCCCAGACAGAGCCCTCACCCCCACACTTCTACTCTCACCCTGAGCCCCTCCCACACCCCAAACTCCTCATTCCCAGCCCCAGACAGAGCCCTCACCCCCTACACCCCTACTTTCACCCTGAGCCCCTCCCACACCCCCAAACCCCTCATCTGCAGCCACACCCCACAGCCCTCACCCCTGCACCCCTCCCATCCCCAAACTCCCTCCCAGAGCCTGCACCCTGCATTCCAATCCCCTCCCCCACCCAACTCCCTCCCAGAGCCTTGGGCAGGTGGGGGCGGAGCTTGCGGGGGGGCAGAGTTTGGGCAGGGGCGGGTTCTGGGCACCACCAAAAATTATACAAACCTACCACCACTGAGAGCAGGATGCTCTTTTGGCCTACTCAGATTACAGCTGACCTTTTCAAATGTAAAATAACTCATTTTGCTTTGTTTCTTCCTCCCCAGAAAAAACAAACAAACAAAAATACCATTACCAAATAGTAGTTCAATTCTTCTGAGCTGAATTCAGTGCATTTTGGGTGGGGGTGGAAAGCAGAGATTTGATATTATAAACACTTTCTCCCCATTCTGTATACCTTCCCCCAAATCCTAGAGCCCATTTTATCCCTGACATGAAGTATAACTGTTCTGGGGTTGCTCTAGTTTCAGACAGTGGAAGTAGCTCCCTTGCTGATTCGACTGGCCCAGGATCACCAGAACTTTGCATTGTGCTCTGACCCTGGCCCTAACTTCCCATTCTGAACATGCATTAATTTGAGGGAATCCCCATCTACCTGTTTAATGCATTTTTAAGTCCCCTCTGTTCCACTGTTTGTCACAAAGACTGGGTGGGAGAAATGAGGGGAAGAACTAACTTTGCCTTTCCTAAAACCTCTTCAAAGTGCAGTTGTAGGGAGTAGTTTCTGCTAGAAATTTTAGATAGACAGGACAGTGGGGAAAAGAGAGCTACCAATAAACTTTAATACACAATGCTTGATTTCTCAAGGAAAAATTTCCCATGATCTTGTATCATAAAAGACACTTAACCATTCAGAATCACTCTAACAACACAATTTAAACAAACAGCATTTTCATTTCTTGTTGGTGTTACAGAAGCACCAGAACAGCTGCTTTTATTCTAGTATTAGAGATATGAGCATTTGCTGTACATCAGGCTGTGAAGAATCAAGAAATAAAGCTTAGGTCAAGGGAATCTGAATTACTTTTGTACGTTGATGGCATTTTGTTCACTATACAAATTTCTTCCTTCAATTTATCTGTTCAGTCTTTAACAGATCATTTTGGCAGCATCCCTGGATATAAAATTAATTGGTCCAAGACAGCATTATTTCCCATTTCACAGGGTGACTGGCATTTCTATCTTGTTTTGTCTTTAAGATTGCTTTGGATAAGATTAAGTATCCAGAAATATGGTTAACCCCAGGGTTGAAATATTTAGTTCAGAGAAACTTTGATCTCTTAATTATTCACATCAGATTGAACACTGGGAGAAATTGCATTTTGCATTGCTCAGGGAAATTAATCTGGTGAAAACAGCCCCTGATGCACAATTTGATTATCTTTTGTGTAGTAGTCCCCTTGATGTTCCCAACATCCACTTTGAAAACCAGATGAAGATGTTTGTGTGAAAGTTATTCAGAACTTATACCATCACAGTCGTGAAACCAAGTTAGTCAACTTCAAAAATGTACTATTCGGTGAGCTGTAGCTCACGAAAGCTTATGCTCAAATAAATTGGTTAGACTCTAAGGTGCCACAAGTCCTCCTGTTCTTTTTACTCTGAGACATGATCCCTTGCTGATTTGGGTTGGGTGGGGGTTTTTTTGTTTTGTTTTTTTAATGAGGGGGGAGGGGAGGGTGAAACAGGCCTCAGTGCTAGATCTGGATAAGACACCTGAAAAAGCTTGGTTTCTTGTCTGACCATTTGCACCTCCAAGCTGAGTAAGTTAAGCAGCCACCACCATGAGCCTGCCCTATTAGTGTTTGGACTCTGTCATATTCTAAATTGTATAGAAAAATCTACCCGACCAAGAGGCTGAGAGTAGGGAAATTGCTAGTTGGCTAGAAATTGCCAGGTGGCTAGTCTAATTACAACTAGAGACATATTTGTGACATCTAGGTTTGATTATTTCAATTCAGACCTAGGAATAAAGCCACACCCCTAAAAAGCTTCAATTGGTATAAAAACATAACACAGGTCACTCAAAGTTGTGCTTGCAGCACTGACTACCCATTGAATATTTAGTCTGGTTCCAAGACTGCCAAACACATTCAAAGATCTCCATTAGACTGGCCCAAGCTATCTGAGTGTAAAAGGGAATGATTTGTTGCCATGACTGGTGAATCTGTGTTGGAATTGCAAGTAATTGTGTTAAGAGCGGGGGAGGAGGGGAGCTTCCTAGGCCCTCCATGCAGGCTAGAAAGCTTTGTAGTGAAGTATACAAGTTCAGTCAGTCTGCAGAGAGACAGTCCACCATAAAGTGGCGGTGTGCCCCGCTGTTTTAGGAAGCAGCCCACTTTGTCGCTCTCTGCTTTTGCGTTCTTGTGTGTTGTCATTCTGAATTCTAAAAAAATATGTTGCACCTTCCAGCCCGAGTATTTATGTTTTTGTCTAGCTACTCTTTGTGTATGCCGGAAACGTAACAATGAACCCCAACCCCCAAAGAATTCACTGTTACCAGTTGAGGAGAAAAGTTTACATTTTATGTATTTCATTCCTAAACTTATTTCCTTCGGTGTTTGCCTACCAAGTATCAGGAGCTACCACAATCAAATCATGAATTAACTTAACACTGTTTGGAGAAGGGAGATAATTATTGAAGCTGGTACGTAACTATCTTTTACCATCTTTTTGAGAATGGCACCTCTGGAGTAGCAATTGAAGTGCTTCCTCCCCTCTTGTCAGAGGCGCATTGACCCAACCATCCCACCCCCAGTATGGAAAACTTGTTGGAATGTTTTCTGAGTGGAGAATTAAGTGCTGTTCTTGAAGTGTTTCCATTTTACATCACGGTGATGAAGTTCTCCATCTTATTTAGTACTTCAACAGAAGAAAACAATGTCCAGCTGTAACTGCAATTTATTCTATACGCTACATGTATAAGTGGTGCTTACTCTGTCGACACTATGTAACAACATATACTGTAAATCATTTCCCTGAACTTACACTTCAGATCCCAAAGAGTGCCTCCAGCACCATGTGTGTGCAGGGAACCACATGTTATTGCTGCTGCTGAAATGTCAAGAGCGTCTAATTTCTTCCTTCATGGAAATTTGTCTTTAAAACATAAAATCTTGAGGCCACGACTAAGTTGACACCAGTTTTCAAGTAGTTACATTTTTTGTAGCTCTTACCATTAGACAGTAGCAAGCAGTTACATGGGCAGCCTATCCTTACCCCCTCAAAATTACCACTTTGAGTCAAACTGGCACTGTAAACATTGCAAGGAAGTGTTTCATCTTCATTCTGATTGACACCACAACACATCAGTACCAAATACATTAATTTAACATGTTTGGAAATAAGATTTTCCCATTTGAAAATCCAGACTCAAAATACCCTAAACTTGGATATTAGTTTTATCTTGGCTGTAGTCAGACAGCATATACAATAGCTACGAAGTCTGATCTTTGCAGTTTCATTAGAGCAAGGGCTATAGCTTGTACAGAAACAAATGACCTTGAAGCATTCTGATCCCCTTTCCCTGGGGCTAGGACTCAAGATTCCTTGGCTAAAATTAATTAGCAATTTGTGTCAAGAAATCCCAGCTGCAGACATAAAGGGTTTAAATCTCTGTAGATCACTTCAATGCTCAATACCATTTTTAAGCAGAATAACAAATTTAAGACCACCTAGAAACATCCTCAGTCCAAACACTGGCATCTCCTTGACTTTGTTATAGTCAGAGCCCAAGACTATACCGACATCCATATAACATGAGCTGTGAGAGATACTAATCATTGTTGGACAGATCATCGATTAGTAAGATCATTCCTGTACCTGCAGCTCACTCCACCACACCACAAACACCCAAAGATTAAGCAAAAGCAGAACAACATCAAAGCACTTCAGGACCAAGCCAGCTGCGAGACGTTCCAGCAACATCTGTTGGAGAAACTCTCTAGCCTGCCTGACATCATCACTGACATTCAAGAGCACTGGGATCAACTTAAAACACCATTCCCAATGCATGTGCTGAAATCATAGAATATTCCACTAATTAGCACTGTCATAAATATAAATGGACGGGTGACCACCTTTCTGTATACAGTGCTATAAAATCCCTCCTGGCCAGAGGCAAAATTCTTTCACCTGAAAAGGGTTCAGAAGCTAAGGTAACCTCGCTGGCACCTGACCCAAAATGGCCAATTAGGGGACAAGATTCTTTCAAATCTGGAGGGGGGGAAAAGGCTTTTGTCTGTCTGTCGGTGTAATACCTTTGCCAGAAACAGATCAAAGATGCAAGCCTTCCAACTCCTGTAAAGTTAGTAAGTAATCTAGCTAGAAAATGCATTAGATTTGCTTTTGTTTTTTTTGGCTTGTGAACTTCATTGTGCTGGAGGGAATGTGTATTCCTGTTTTTGTGTCTTTTTGTAACTTAAGGTTTTGCCTAGAGGGATTCTCTATGTTCTGAATCTGATTACCCTGTTAAGTATTTACCATCCTGATTTTACAGAGGTGATTCTTTTACCTTTTCTTTAAATAAAATTCTTCTTTTAAGAACCTGATTGATTTTTCATTGTTCTTAAGATCCAAAGGTTTGGGTTTATGTTCACCTCTACCAATTGATGAGGATATCATTATCAAGCCTTCCTCAGGAAAAAGGGTGTAGGACTTGGGGGGGATATTTTGAGGGAAGACGTCTCCAAGTGGTCTCTTTCCCTGTTCTTTGTTTAAATCGCTTGATGGTGGCAGCGTATCAGGTTTTTAACCTAAGCTGGTTCCCAAGGCAAGAAAGAAATCTGTGCCTTGGGGAAGTTTTAACCTAAGCTGGTAAGAATAAGCTTAGGGGGTCTTTCATGCAGGTCCCCACATCTGTAACGTAGAGTTCAGAGTGGGGAAGGAAACTTGACAGGCACCAAGACTGGTTTGACAAAAACAACGAGGAAATCCTAGCATTAATTCAACATAAAAGAAATGCATTTTGTAACTGGAAAAATGATTCCTTTAACAAACAAAAACATAAGGCCTATCACCTGCTGAAAGCCAAAGTCCAAAGGCAGCTACGTGACATCAGAAACAAGTGGTGGCAAAAGAAGGCCTCTGAGATCCAGGGTTTCATAGACCAGGATGACATGAGAGGCTTCTTTCAAGCAATAAATGCTATATATGGGCCAAGCTTCAAAGGCCCAACCCCCTTACGTTCTCAGGATAGCTCCACCCTCCTCAAGGACAATGCATCCATTAACAACACTGGAAGGAGCACTTTGAGAGCCTACTAAACCGCGAATCCATCAAGTTTATTCTACAATGCTCAGCAACGGAACACCTTGCTGATCCCCCATCTTCTGAGAAAGTCCAGCATGCCATCACTCAGACAAAAAAATCACAAGGCACCAGGCCCAGACGACATCCCAGCTGAGGTTTTTAAAGCTGGTGGAACTATGCTCCAGCACAAACTTTGCCAACTCCTTGACAAAACCTGAACCTCCACAGAAATTCCACCGGACTTTAAGAATGCCAACATTGTTACAATATTCAAGAACGGGGACAAATCTTTGTGCGGGAACTACAGACGTATTGCTCTCCTCTCCATCGCAGGGAAGGTTCTTGCCTGGATCCTACTAAATCGCCCCTTCCCCCTTGCCAAAGAACTCCTCCCCAAATCACAGTTGGCTTCAGGCCATCCCGAGGCACAACCGAGATGATCTTCGTGGCATAACAGAGTCAGGAGAAGTGCAGAGAGCAACACCAGGAACTGTTCATGGCATTCATCAACCTAACCAAGGCCTTTGACTCTATCAATCGTGATGCCCTATGGAAGGTACTGTGTAGGTTTGGCTGTCCACAGAAATTCATTTCCATCATCAGACTACTCCATGATGGGATGACTGCCACCATTTTGTGCAACGGCTCAGAGACGGAACCATTCACCATTCGCACTGGTGTCAAGCAGGGCTGTGTCATTGTTCCAACACTCTTCTCCATTTACATTGCCATGATTCTGATTCTCATTCGCAACCACCTTCCTGACGGAATCGGGATTGAGTATCGTATGCATGGCAAACTCCTCAATCTTCGACGTCTCCAAACAAAATCTAAGATCATAAGAATTGGCATCACAGACCTTCAGTATGCAGATGACTGTATCATTCTTGCACACACAGAGGCCAACCTACAAAGCACCCTAAATCTTTTCGCAGATGCCTATCACAGCCTGGGTCTCTCTCTCAATATAGAGAAAACCAAGGTACCCTATCAGCCCTCACCTGCACAAACTACTCTTCGTACTCCACCAATCACCATCAGAGGAGAACCCCTGGAAAATGTGAACCATTTTCTGTACCTTGGCAGCCATCTCCCCCAAATAGCCAGCTTTGACACAGAAATTGAATACAGGATCCGCTGTGCCAGTGCATCTTTTGGAAGACTACTCAAACAAGTCTTCAGTGATAGGGATCTACAAACAGGTACCAAGATTTTGGTTTACAAGGCAGTTATCATCCTCACCCTTTTCTATGAGTGTGAGACCTGTGTAACCTACAGACGACATCTCAAGTGGCTGGAGTGGTTTCAGCAGCACTGCCTCAGAAGGATTTTCAGGATCAGCTGGGAAGACCAGTGCCCTAACATCAGCAATATAGAAGCAGAAATCATGAAATACCAACTCCACTGGGCTGTCCCCTGTGTACGTATGCCTGACACTCACCTCCAGAAGCGAGTATTCTTCTCTTAGGGTGACCAGATAGCAAGTGTAAAAAATCAGGACAGGGGGTGGGTGGTAGTAGGAGCCCATATTAAAAAAAAGCCCCAAATATCAGGTCCCTATAATATCAGGACATCTGGTCAACCTATCTTCTCTCAGCTAAATCAGGGAAGAAGGGCTTGCAGAAGTGTTTCAAAAATGTACTGAAAGTACAACTTAAAAAGGGAGGCATCAACCCAACAAACTGGGAGGACTTGGCACAGAACAGAACACAGTGGTGCCACACCATACACCAAGCCACAGCTCATTTTGAGAACAGATGTGCTCATGAGACAGAGAAGAGACAAAGGAGGAAAGAAAGGGCACAACACTCCAGCCAACAAATATGCCTCCTCCAAGATTACACCTGTCACTTCTGTGGGAAAATTTGCAGGGCAAGAATTGGGCTCCTCAGCCACTTAAAAATTCACCAATGAACCCTCTTGGAAAACATCATCCTCTCATGGAGGAATAGCCAAAGAGTAAAGATGCTGGATTTATGGTGCATTGCAATAATCTATAACTATTAGCCCTCTTTTGTCCTACAACTGCAGAAGTTGTAACAGCCCACTTCATTTTGAATGGTCTCTTACAACATGTTAATTCCTCATCTTGTTCCACCTTTTATTTAGCTTTAACATTCTGAGTACCTTTGCTGGTCCTGAAGAATGGCTCCGTGTAAGCTCAAAAAGCTTCTCTCTTTCACCAGCTGAATTTGATCCAATAAAAGATATTACCTTCCCACCTTTTCTCTCTGATTTTAAGACTGTCAACTAAGACAATGCATAAGAGATAGAACAGAAGAGGTGAATAAAGGGGGATGGGAGAAGCAAAGGAAAAATAAGGGTTACATTTAATCTTTTTATAATCAATTCCGATTTTACTGGTTCAGCTTGCTCTGAAATTTGCTGCAGATTTCAGAGTTAATATCATGCTTTGCAAGCTTCTCCACTAATTTCCCTTCCTACCTTAGGTTTGTCTGCCTAAGCATTCTGGAGGCATCACCACTGTTGCAACCTGACAGTACAACTGTAGAACACCAGGTTTCAGAGTAGCAGCCGTGTTAGTCTGTATCTGCAAAAAGAAAAGGAGAACTTGTGGCACCTTAGAGACTAACAAATTTATTTGAGCATAAGCTTTCGTGAGCTGCAGCTCACTTCATTGGATGCCACAAGTACTCCTTTTCTTTTTGTAGAACACCACACATCTACACAGCAAGCTTCCTCAGCACTTGCTCTGAGAAAAGCTAAGCATTAAGATGCCCTTTCCCATTTAGTGGCCTCTCTTGTCCAACTACTTCACTTTAATGCCATTGGGATTGCCTAGTGTTAACCTGGCAGGGGAGATACCATGATCACGAAGGTGGTTTTCCCAGGGTGAGGTTCATCCATTGCACTGTGGGTGTGCTGACCCCTGCGATTTCCCCAAATGCAGGAAACTCGACTGCATAATTTGTTAACTCTCATGGGCGTCAGTGCCAAACGAAGCCAATTTAAGTTAAGAACCTAATTAGGTTGTTTGCCCTTCTAAATGCATGTAAACCTTGTAAACTGGGCTGAAATTCCATTCCCCCCTCCCAGAAAAATACACATTTGGGTCAACTGAAACATTTTACAACTTCATGTCAATTGCACAGAATGGTTTTGATGGGGGAAAATCCCATGAAGTCAAAATATTTCATTTTTTTATTTGACTTCTTTCAAAATTTCTTTTTAGTTTTGTTTAAATAGCATTTTAAAAGCTCAAAAAACAAAACAAAATATTTTGACCCCAGTTTGTTTGTTTTTTTTAAGAACTGCCTGTGAACCAAAAAAAAATTTAAAAATCAGTTATTCACTCATGAGTAGTGGGTTGGTTTTTTTACCCCTAGATGTCTACTCCCATTAGAATATTGCTCTATGGTTAACAGGTCAAGTTAGAGATCCAAAACTCCTTGGCGTTGCATGGAAAATAGAACAAACCTTTCCTCCTAAACACTGAAGTACAAAGCTTGTTTTCTTCCCCAACATGAGGCCAAAGTATTCTGGAGGAAACTATCTATCAAGCATCCACTGGTCAGATGTTTCCTCTGATGCATGTAACTAACTACCCTTCGTTATGTTCACGGCATGCACACAGAGATGTTATATAAAAACATAAATTCTGTTCCTGGAAGGTTGCAACATAACACAACTATATTTTTTTAGGATTCAAAATAATTACACAATAACTCAAAAAGAAAGAGAGCCACAAAGCAGGCTGCTCCCTAAAACAGAGGCAGAACTCACCCTGCCTTATTCTAGGCTGGCGCTCTGCTCCCTGACTCTGATTTCACACTTCCCTACAAAGCCCTGTAGCCTACAAACAGGACCAGGAAACCCCTTATAAATTAAGAGGCTGTAATTTTAACACAGTTTCTGACACAGGTTCCCTGTGAGGATGGGGTTGACAACTAAAGCCTTAATCAAAGTATGAGTAGTGTATTTGTTCAGAAAGAACACAAGTACATTCACTCCTGTGTTTAGAACAAGATCAGTACTTCTGGACTCCTTCTTATTCGTTACATTTTTTCTGACCGTGCATCTTGGTCATGTCAGAGCCTTTAATTATCTAAAGAACCACTGTTCACTGTTAATGTGCCATTTCTGAATGCTAGTAAATTAAGATTTGTTTTGCCAGGTTGATCCTCTACATGCTCTGTACCTGGAGATCCCACTTGCAAGAATCCAGTGTTTTAAGCTTCAAGATCCTCAGAAGAGGAGTCTTCATGAAATTCAAGATTGAAGTTAAGATTCTGTATAGCTCCTTTCATTGCCCTCAGAACAATCACTCTGAAAATTTGGGTAATGGAGAGAATTTTTATTGCAAACATGCTATAGTATGAAGTAGGTTGAAGGATGAACAGAGGAAGGTATTGTGAAGACCAAAACAAGCCTTAAAAATAGGTTTGCAATTACTTTCACAGTTTTGTTTTTCCTCTCAACATTGTCTGCATGCTAGGGGTTTGGGGGGCTTTGTCTGGGGTTAATTTGACTACTAATAGGGTAGCTCATTAGTTACTGTCCTGTAACAAAAGTGGCATGTAGATTCTACATGTGCTGGATTGGCAAGAATTTCTCATTTCATACATCCTTAACATTTTGCTTGCTGTGGCAATTCCACAAAGCCAGTAGGCTTCAAGCAGCTGATGAGAAAAAGCTTGGCTAATTGAAAACATTCTATTGTTTGGGTACACTGGGCAGCAGAACATAGACCACTTTTACCACTAATTCCCTTCTTTTCCACTCCTCCCTCCTATTGCACTGCACTCAAAATACAACAGCTCACGGGGACATTAATGAATGAAAAAGCATGCAAGTTCTATACTTCAGCACATTCAACACTATCGGCTTCATTTTCAAGTGGCAATTTTTAAAGAGAAAAATCCAGATGCCATGCCAGTTTCCATGGGTATGGGCTTAAGGGGCATGGTACCAGGCCTTGAGTTGAATAGTCCTCCAGCCCAGGGGCGGATTTACCATGGAACACACAGTGCCCTGGCATGGGGCTCCACAACAACAGGAGGCCCCAGGGCTGGGCACTTGGGCAGCTCAGCACCGATGCATCCGCTGCAGAGGGGGCTGCTCCACAGAAAGGGGGCTGGGGGGGGTAGAAGTTGTGGGGAGCAGGAGAGCAGGGAGGGAGGCTCACCTGCAGCCTCAGGGGAGCAGGCGGGAGGTGCGGGTGTTGGGAGCGCTGCGAGCACAGGGCAGCCGCGCAGGCGGCCAGAGAGAAGCAGCACTTTGAAGGGGAAACTGCCGCTTCTGTCCGGCTGCTCCGGAGCACACTCTGCTCCTCCTGATTCCTCCAGCCCATGCTCCCAGGGCCGGATTCAGAGAGGGGGTGGGGCTTTAGGGGCTGAAGCCCAGGGCTCCCAGGCCCACTTAGCCCTGGGCTGCAGCCCCCTAAAGCCCTTGCATTCTAGCCCTGCCTGGAGGGGCGTGGGAGGCGGCTCTGAGAATCGCAGCCAATGGGAGCTGCGGGGGGCAGTGCCTGCGGGGCAAGCACAGGGCTGCGCGGAGCCACCTGAACTCTCTGCACCTGCACCCCCAGCACAAAACAGGAGCTGTCCCAGGTAAGTGCTCCACACCCCAACCCCCGTCCCAGCCCTGAGCCCCCTCCTGCACCCTAACTCCCTCCCAGACCCTGCACCCCCACTCCTGCACCCTAACTCCCTCCCAGACCCTTCACCGCCACCCCAGCTGCACCCTAACTCCCTCCCAGACCCTGCACCCCCACTCCTGCACCCTAACTCCCTCCCAGACCCTGCACTCCCAGCCCTGAGCCCCAGGAGGAGAATGCAGGAAAAAAAATGAAAAACGGGGGAGGGACGAGATAAGAGAGTATGCTCTCCCTGAGGGGGGGCAAAAATGAAGCTGAGCACAGGGCCCCACTAACTCTAAATCCTCCACTGCTCCAGCTCCATTCCCAAATGCACTAAACCCTTTTCTTCCTGAAAAAGAATATTCTGTTAGCCCCATGTTTTATAGTGATCCAACATTTCTCCATTTTCATTATATAGCATTAACAGAAAAGTCTTATCCTTTAATAACGTTAGTGTTACCTAGAAAATTGTTACTGTAGTTTCTAGAACAGGCACACAACCACCAAAGTTGGAGGAGTTCTAAAGCCATCACCACAAGTATTAATGACAACTGCAGCTCTGTACTCTCTTTCATCTCTCTATCTTGATGTGTTTTTTAACCCCACTACTCAAGGTAGCAAGCTACAGCAAAATCTCACCTTAAGACATAGCCAACAGTCAGAAAGATAATCACAGCCACTTCAATAGGTTCTGGTTTCAAAATTGCTTTTAGCTAAGCCAAACCTGAGTAAGAGGATCTTGTTAACATCCTGTGACAGGGTCCTTTTCCAAACAAAGGAAACATGCTTCAAAACCACACAAAATTAACTTAGCAAAGAAACCAACAAGTGATCCTCTAGAGCAACACTCAGAATGCCTGTTTCTTCCTTCTCCCCTTAGGAACTTTTGAATGGATCATTACCATTCTTTGGTGCCCACGCCGTCATTTCAATTTAGATCTTAAGTAACTAACAGCCAGATTTTTAAATGTATTTAGACTTTGGTGCACCAAATGTTGCAAGGCCTTTCAGATTTAGAAGCCTAAATTCCATTTTCAAAATGGATTTAGGCGCTGAAGAGCCAAAATGCCACTTGACAGTCAGTGGGATATAGACTTCTAAATCCCTTTTGAAAATGAGATTTCGGCATCTAAATCAGGAAGGCCTTGCAATGCTGAGCACAGTAAAGGCTAAACACCTTCAAAAATCTGGGCCTAAATCAAGGTAAAGAATTCAATAATAATCGCAAGCAAGAAGTGACATTACCATTTGTCACTCTTGCACAGCACTTGACATGTAAGACCATTATTATAATTATAAGCCAATAGCCAAGTGGTGAATGACTTCACATACCTGGTGTCCATTATTGCAGTCAATGTCTCACTTGAAATGGAATTCACCTTCTGCATCAGAAAAACCGCCAAAATAGTATCTAAACTGAGTGAGAGGGTATGGCAAAACAACAAACTGACAGAACAAAGATGTATGGATCGTGTATGTGTTATCAACATACTTTTGTATGGAGGTGAGACATAGACCTTATACTCTCATCAGGAAAAGAGGCTCAACAGCTTTCATATGTGTTGCCTTCATTGAAACTGGAACCTCCTGTGCAGACAGAGTCACCAATACTGACGTGCTCAAGTAGGCCAGTATACCCAGCATGAAAACACTCCTCAAACAGAGACGTCTCCTCTGGCTTCAGCATGTGTGCCAAATGAACGATGGGCACATCCCAAAGAATGTCCTCAATGGTGAATTAGCATCTGGAAAAAGACCCAAAGGATGCCCAAAATTGCGTTTCAAGGATGTGTGCAAGTGAGACCTCAAAGAAATGCACATGGATGTGGATAACTGGGAAGATCACACTTAGGACTGCTACCTTTGGAAACAAGAGCTTAACAAAGGTCTCCGGAGTTATGAGAGGAAGCAGTCCAGTTTAGCAGAGAAGAAAAGAGCTCGCAGAAAGCAGAGCCCAAAGGGTCGAAACATCACCTTTAAACATGACAGACGCAGCAGAGATGGTCTTTTTTGTGTGGGTCTCTTCAGCCACAGCTACCATAAAACCAATTGAGTAAATTCTTTACTTCTCAGGGGTGCATACCCATGGTCTCTCAAGACTACTAGACAAGGGGTAAAATATTCAAAATCTCCATGGGATTTAAGTCAAGGGCCAGATTTTTAAGGTATTTAGGCACCTTAAGATGCAGATAGGCACCTAATGGGAATTTCAAAAGCACCTTGATCCCTAACTCCCAATGTGTACAAGTTCCATACTTAAGCACATTCAGCACAATAGATCCTAGTGGGTATTTGGCACCTAGAATGCAAAATCCCACTATGCACATCTTTAGGTTCCCAAATACTTTAAAAATCTGGCCCCAAATGATTCATCTACTGTTAGAAATGGAATGTAGGAGCCTTTTAAAATTTTACCATAAGCTCTTTGTATTAAAAACGTAACTACAGCCACGACTTTCCACAAACTCAGTGCTACAGTATGGACACCGGCTAGGAAGCAAATGCAAGTTAGCAGATTCACAGGATAGATACACACAACTGTATCATTTGTTCCTGCTAATGCACTATTCATGGCAGCTGATTTACCTAGAGTAGGTATAAACTGGATTTCATTAAGTAGATTTCTACATCACATCACTTATAAGCAACATCTTAGAGTTCATCGTTTATAGTTTATAATTTCAGGGCCTTGCTGGATCAACATCTGTGTGTGCAAAAGATCAAGTAACAACAGTGGTCAAGAAAGCTATTTTAGCACCTATACCTGGCCAGGAGGACACAGCTTATCTTTGGGCTGTAGAACATTACCATCATCTACACTTTTGTCGCTTCCAGTGGTGTGGGGGGTTGGTTGGTTGTTTTTTTTCTGGGGGTGGGAGGGAGTATGTTATTTTGTTTTTGTTATAAGTCAATAGGAAATAAAGTTCTTTTCAATGTTCCTTTTTTTTTGTTTCTGTATTAATCAGAAGTGGAGCAGAATGCATAAAAAGAGTGCTGTCACAAGTTGTCATTTTTGGATGCTGAAATAAGTTTGAATACTAGATGGCCTTGTTGCTATATTATCCTCAAGTAGAAACCCAAATTGGCTTGTTATTTCAGCTAGACGCATGTGATTTTTCACCTCTACCTTGAAGACCCCGGGGAGGAAGCTCCCCTCCCCACAGACCAACCTGAGATGGACCCAATCCACAGCAGGAACCAGAACTCTCGGCTGATAAGTTACAGTGGACCCCCCCCCACCTTCCCCACGAATATCCCTCTTGCTCTGGTGCTCTATGCCTGATTTTTAAGATCCAGAGTATTTTAAAAATTGTGCACTGACGTTTTCTCCCTGGATAATAGACCATGCATTGTGAGTTTGAACTGCAGTGCTGAAGCTACGGCATTGTCATGTCCCATCCCCTTACCAGACTCCTCCAACTTCTCTCCCCTCCTCCATCCAGCATCCATTCTGCTCCACCCTGCAACAGTCATCAAGCAAGACACAGCTATAAATCAATGATGTTATTGATTTCTGTAGAATCACTATTAGAATCATAGAATCATAGAATCATAGAATATAAGGGTTGGAAGGGACCCCAGAAGGTCATCTAGTCCAACCCCCTGCTCAAAGCAGGACCAATTCCCAGTTAAATCATCCCAGCCAGGGCTTTGTCAAGCCTGACCTTAAAAACCTCTAAGGAAGGAGATTCTACCACCTCCCTAGGTAACGCATTCCAGTGTTTCACCACCCTCATAGTGAAAAAGTTTTTCCTAATATCCAATCTAAACCTCCCCCACTGCAGCTTGAGACCATTACTCCTCGTTCTGTCATCTGATACCATTGAGAACAGTCTAGAGCCATCCTCTTTGGAACCCCCTTTCAGGTAGTTGAAAACAGCTATCAAATCCCCCCTCATTCTTCTCTTCTGCAGGCTAAACAATCCCAGCTCCCTCAGCCTCTCCTCATAACTCATGTGTTCCAGACCCCTAATCATTTTTGTTGCCCTTCGCTGGACTCTCTCCAATTTATCCACATCCTTCTTGAAGTGTGGGGCCCAAAACTGGACACAGTACTCCAGATGAGGCCTCACCAATGTCGAATAGAGGGGAACGATCACGTCCCTCGATCTGCTCGCTATGCCCCTACTTATACATCCCAAAATGCCATTGGCCTTCTTGGCAACAAGGGCACACTGCTGGCTCATATCCAGCTTCTCGTCCACTGTCACCCCTAGGTCCTTTTCCGCAGAACTGCTGCCTAGCCATTCGGTCCCTAGTCTGTAGCTGTGCATTGGGTTCTTCCGTCCTAAGTGCAGGACCCTGCACTTATCCTTATTGAACCTCATCAGATTTCTTTTGGCCCAATCCTCCAATTTGTCTAGGTCCTTCTGTATCCTATCCCTCCCCTCCAGCGTATCTACCACTCCTCCCAGTTTAGTATCATCCGCAAATTTGCTGAGAGTGCAATCCACACCATCCTCCAGATCATTTATGAAGATATTGAACAAAACCGGCCCCAGGACCGACCCTTGGGGCACTCCACTTGATACCGGCTGCCAACTAGACATGGAGCCATTGATCACTACCCGTTGAGCCCGACAATCTAGCCAGCTTTCTACCCACCTTGTAGTGCATTCATCCAGCCCATACTTCCTTAACTTGCTGACAAGAATACTGTGGGAGACCGTGTCAAAAGCTTTGCTAAAGTCAAGAAACAATACATCCACTGCTTTCCCTTCATCCACAGAACCAGTAATCTCATCATAGAAGGCGATTAGATTAGTCAGGCATGACCTTCCCTTGGTGAATCCATGCTGGCTGTTCCTGATCACTTTCCTCTCATGCAAGTGCTTCAGGATTGATTCTTTGAGGACCTGCTCCATGATTTTTCCAGGGACTGAAGTGAGGCTGACTGGCCTGTAGTTCCCAGGATCCTCCTTCTTCCCTTTTTTAAAGATTGGCACTACATTAGCCTTTTTCCAGTCATCCGGGACTTCCCCCGTTCGCCACGAGTTTTCAAAGATAATGGCCAATGGCTCTGCAATCACAGCCGCCAGTTCCTTCAGCACTCTCGGATGCAACTCGTCCGGCCCCATGGACTTGTGCACGTCCAGCTTTTCTAAAAAGTCCCTAACCACCTCTATCTCCACAGAGGGCTGGCCATCTCTTCCCCATTTTGTGATGCCCAGCGTAGCAGTCTGGGAGCTGACCTTATTAGTGAAGACAGAGGCAAAAAAAGCATTGAGTACATTAGCTTTTTCCACATCCTCTGTCACTAGTTTGCCTCCCTCATTCAGTAAGGGGCCCACACATTCCTTGGCTTTCTTCTTGTTGCCAACATACCTGAAGAAACCCTTCTTGTTACTCTTGACATCTCTGGCTAGCTGCAGCTCCAGGTGCGATTTGGCCCTCCTGATAACATTCCTACATGCCCTAGCAATATTTTTATACTCTTCCCTGGTCATATGTCCAACCTTCCACTTCTTGTAAGCTTCTTTTTTATGTTTAAGATCCGCTAAGATTTCACCATTAAGCTATTATTTATTGGCTAAACCCCTAGACCTTAAAAACAGATTATTAATGAAAAATCATTGTGCCCCGGTGTCTGTGTATTTATCACCCAGCCATCAGGTAGCAATGATCTCAGGGCCACATGAACTGGGGAAAAGCAAGAGGCAGGTTAGAAAGGACCTGGCTGGGGATGAAACAGTTGTAGAAACTACATAGACTGCGTAGACTGTCGGTCCTTCATCAGTTGAGACTGAGCTGATCACAACACATCTTCCAATCTTCTCTCACTCTGGCCATCCTTCGCCATGCTTGTCCATATCTCCTTGTAAGGAAATCATCCCACCTCTTTGGAGGCCAACCATGTGGCTGTTTCTATTCTCGCAGATACCACTCGGATATAGCTGCAGTCCATCTGTTGTCGCTGAGTCGGGCCAGATGTCCGGCCCACCACATTTTGATGAGCCTGCTTTCAATAACATCTCATACTCCAGACTGCTGCCTAATTATTTCGTTGGGGATGTGATCGCAGAGCAAAATGCCCAAAAACGTTCGTTCCATCGCCCTCTGTGTGACAGACAGTTGATGTTCTTCAATCTTTGTCAGCGACCATGTTTTCGCTGCCATATAACATTGCTGGAAGCACAGTCAAGTTAAAAAGATTTGCACAAGTTGTTTTGCTGATCTTTCCTTGGAGGATGTCCTTAATGTCACTGAATGCGCACCATCCAGCTTTTTTTCTGCGTGACAGTTCACCTTTCTGATCGTGGCACATGTGGATTTCCTGGCCCAATAAAATGTATTTATCAACCTCTTTGGATCTGCTCTCCTCCAAGAGTTATTTGGGTTCTTGGCAGAACATCTGATCTCATATATTTTGTTTTCAACCGGTTCATTTTTAATCCTTCTTGACTACTTTTCGCATTCAGTTCTTTAAGCATTCTCTCAAGCTGGGCTGTATTTTCTGCTTTCAGCACTATATCATCTGCAAACCTGAGATGGTTTAGCAGCTCTCCGTTGATATAATCCCACCTTTCAAGTCTGCTCATTGAAAAACCAATTCAAGACAGACTCTGAATAATTTTGGTGAAACTATCTCCTTGTTTCACACCTTTCTCGATTGGGATTTGGAGGGGAGTATCAAACAGCGATATGTCTGTGCTGCAGCCAGAGTTTGCTTCCTTTAGTAGTGTGATATATTTCGCACTGATGCCCTGTTCTGAAAGAGCTTCAAGAATAGCGTGAGTCTCTACGCTGTCGAACGCCCTCTGGTAGTCCACAAAGGCAATGCACAAAGAGAACTTGTATTCCCTTGAATGCTCTAGTAGTTGGTTTAGAGTGAAGATGTGGTCTATCATGCTGTAATTCCTTCGAAAGCCGGCTTGCTCTCTAGGTTGCTGTTCATCCAGGTTTCGTGACAGTCAATTTGTTATTATTTTAGTGAACAACTTGTAGATATGCAAAAGCAGGCAGATTGGGCAATAATTCTTTAGATTTTCTCCATCGCCTTTCTTATGCAGCCAGATGGTATTTCCAACTGGACGGTATCTTCTGGATTTCCAGGTAGCAGCTGACCCTTTGGGAGAGAGCCTTCCAAAGTTCCTGACCTCCCACCTTAAGCACTTCTGCTGTCAGACTGTCCTTGCCTGGAGCCTTCCCCTCTTTCATTTGATGGACTGCATGACAGACTTCGCTGATGAGAACCGGGAGTATGTGTTCATTGGTTTGTTGAAGTGATGGCATTGGGTCATCCATTGGGGATGCAAACAGCTGGGTATAGAAATCCCTGCAGATTGCCTCTATCTCTGTTTGATCAGTTACTGATTCTCCATCCCCGTTCTTCAAAGCCAATAATGATGACCTGTACAACGCCATTCCCATTTGCATTTTTTTGAGACTTTTACAATCTTCAGCAGCCTTTAGGAGCTTTTCAGTTCGAAATTTCTCGAAGTCTTTCTTCAACTTCATTTGTATGAGCTTGCAGAGAAGGGAGTACTCAAGCCTGTTGCTGCCATTTATTTTCATTTTCCTCCTCTTCTCCAATAAAGTCTTTGTATTCTCAGAGATTCTTCTGCTAGCTCTTCTTGGTCTTTCACACTCAGCTGATTTAACACACTGTTTCAGTCTCTTACTGAAGTTCTCATAATCGTCTTCGCAGTCGTCCAGGAGGCTCCAATCTTCCCTAGAAATGTTTTCCTTCAGGATTGCCTCATCGAAAGCTAATGGTTGGTGCCTTCTGTTTTCCATACACAGTGCCTTTTTCTCTACCTTCACAGTGAATGTGAGTCTGGCTCTCAGTAGGCAATGATCGCTACAGATATTGAATGATGGCACTACTGAAATATGCTGCACGATGCATCTTCTATCGAACAGAAAGTAATTGATTTCATTTTTTGTCTTTGCATTTGGTATGATCCAGGTCCATCTTCTGTTGGCCTTCTTTTGGAATCACATGTTACCAATGAACATTCTCCTTATTTCTGCCAATATAGCTCGTCGTTCTCCGATACTGTACCTTCCTATGGACTTTTTGCCCTCTATCCCTCTTCCAACCTTGGCATTAAAATCTCCCATCACAATCATATATGTGGAACTCTGAGCAAGGGTTTCCTCCAGTTCTTGATAGAATCCTTCCACATCATCATCTTCGCATGCACTTGTGGGAGCATAGAGCTGGATGATTTTGAGGGTACTATTTTGGTTCAATCAGAGGTAAAGCACGCCGATACGCAATGACTTCAAATGGCATGAGACAATTTTCTAAAACTATTTCTTGTTTATGATGAATCCAACTCCTCCAACTGTCCTTGTGCCTTCTTCTTTTCCTAGCATGACCGTGCTTCCACCCCTCCAGCTGACCTCCATCTCCTTCTTTCGTCGTGTTTCGCAAACACCCAGCACATTGCAGGCTGTTTTTGCCTTTTCCTCCATGAGATGGTTTATCGATTCCTCCCTTCTCAGTGTTCTGCAGTTATAGGTGCACACTGAGAGAGTTGTCCAGTTTCCTTTTGGCGACCTGGCACCTGAGATTCTCTGCAGCCTCTAGTCGTTTGAATGCCTCACTGCCTCCGGAGTGGTGATCGAGGAACGTGCAAAGAACTGAGACTTGGTTTTCCATGTTGTTTTAGCCATTGTTTTCAGCCACCCGCTGGCTGGGCTGTTAGTGGCACATGTACCTCCTCAATTTAGCTAGCTTACAGCCTTAGAAAGAGGGATTATACTCCCCTCCACAGAGGAAGCAACCCCCACGCTGAGCTGACAGTCCGACACCTTGATATCATGGTTAGACCTGCTGGAGAATACACTCCGCTACCATCGCTGTCGAACAGCCGGGTCACCGCTGCGCCACATTGAGGCATCGAGGTAGGATTTGCAGCAGTGTAGAAACTGGTAGGGTTTTTTTCTCTCAAGTTAGTAACAGCTGTCTTTTGTCCCTTGGAAGAGAACATAGTTTCACTGCTTCTCTCACCTCCACCCCACATCTTATCATCCCCTTAAAAACAGGAATCTCAGAGAACAGGAGGGAGAGAGGTTGTGTGGGGGAAGGGGGTGGGATAGGTCCAGGATGGAGGAAGGGGAACAGTTGTAGAACACATTGGTTGACTGAGGAGAAAGTCACAGCAGTCCTTTCTCCCTTGGATGATTACAAAATTTTTACCTACCCAGTGTCTGGCCTCTCCCCACATCAAGCCATTCTGCACAAGCCAGTGGAAATGAAGGTGGGAGAAGCATCCGGCCTGGTGGCTTGATAAACACAGTGAAGTGTCCATGTGCAGCAGACAGGCATGGGCCTTGGGGTACCAAATGATGTTGCAGTCTCTCTCTTTCCTTGTCCATTTCTCCACTGTTAGGCAGGCACAGGGGCAGGATTTTCTGGTGATGCCCAGGCTGTGGTGTGGGACCGTGTTTGTGACTTGCATCTCCCTTTACATGGAAACTTTGTATTACTATATTCCCAACTAGCAATTTCCAGTCAAATTGCCTTCTAAGCCTTGAAAGCATATTTCAGCAAATATCTGATGTAGCAGAAACTCCAGCTGTTTCTTGAGGTTCAACAACAGTGCCAGTCTGTTTTGTCCACCTTCACAGCCAACCAAACCCCTCCAATTAAGCAATTTGAAGAGGGGTAACCATTAGGAGAAACAACTCTATGGCATAGACTGCTGGATCTCCTCCATGGGACTGGAAGATCACATCTCTTTTCCATACCGTTACCTTGAAACTCCTATGTTCTCCATATGCTGGCCAGTCTTTAAAGAAGAAATTGCAAATTTGTAACATATCCCCAAGAAGCAACTGCCACCCCCTTCCTTGTGACAGTAAGAATATTTATGTTTTTTTAAAAAATTAGTGCATTTTTCCGATTAGTAGCCTCTGCTCCTTCATCAGGGGCTGCAAAAGTTGTCTGAGAATCAAGGATTCTAACAGTTCCATTGCTGGAACACTTAAACTTTTCAAAATTGTGACCCTTCTACAGCAAAGTTATGTTATGTGGGGGGATTTTTCAGCTTCTTCCAAAGGAAAAAAAGAAATGCTACCCTCGTCTTTGCATTGCCAGGACCTTCAGCTACAGAGAGGAAAACCATTCCAGCAGGAATGAATCTCCAGGAGTGAAGGAGCAGTACCCTCAGAGATAGCAAAGGCAGACAGAGAAGGACCTTGGAAGAGATGCTCATAGGGATTGTCAGAAGAAACCAGGAGCATGTTTGAATTCCTCAGGACATGGCAGGAATGGGTTCTTCAGCAGGAAGAGATTTTGATGAAGTGATTCGTGGAACAGGACACATGGCATAGGGAAAGGGAATATTCCCTGATGGAGAAGCTCCTAGAACTGGTGGCCAAACAAGTTTGGAGTCTGCCTTCTCCTGGGGTCCCTGCACCTGTCAATGAACAACCACCATCAGCTGCTCCTCTGGATGCTGTCCAGCATGCTGCAGAGATGGATGACCCTCTTTCAAGAACCACACCAAGTGACCAGGGGGAGAACCTGAGCCTTCATGACTCCTGGGACAACACTCTCCATGAGCTTCCAAAACTCCTTGCCAAGGTACCCCCTGAGCATCCAGGAGAGGAATGACGAGCTTGCAGGAGTCCTGGAATCCCACCAAATGACAACTGTACAAATTGCATTTGCCACATTGGCATCCAGATGGGTGCATAGGCAATATCAACAAGATTTCAGCTTACTAAGTGCACACCATGACCATTTTACAGCTACTGTAACTGAATTGCATTTTTCCATTTATGTCAGAGTCTGGTTTCACAAGCCAAGTTAGGAGCAGGTCCACGGGGTCCTGGAAAGCAACCGTTGGCAGAGACACACCATACAGAACAATAGTGTTTCTGGGAAATAAAACCTGTTCTTTCCTTTTCAGATACAATCCTGATCTGCTCAGCATGCTGGCATCAGGAATCTTTCCAGTGTTTCTCATATTTGTGTTCATGAATCTGCTTCTGTGATCCACCAAGCCTTGTGAACAAGTGAATAGTGATTTTTTTTTTTTTTTTTGGTTCACACACAAACTTGCCCTCTATTGAGGGGAAAATATTGAGGTACGAGATCCATCAACGGCCCTGGGAAACCTCATCCTCTCAAATCTAGCTACCACACTCTGCTGGGTTTTCTTGCACCAGAAGCAACAGTCAACCAAGATCTGTTCCATGTGAGCTGAATGAATGGTCTTGACCCTCAGGGTCAGCTGCTTTTGAAATGTCACAGTTCTGCCCAAATTCCATCCAGGATCTCCCCAATCACCGACTCCACTGCATAACCATTTTCCTCCACAATAAGGAGCAAAAGCAGATCATCATCCCAATGTGCCATGTCTTTCACCCAATGTGGCAGGGAATAACAGTAAGGCGTGATGTGATCAGGAACTGCCATAAGCAAATGTGTGTAGGCAGTTGACAGTATCAACACCACACACAGCAAAGTACAGTACTTCCTGGAGTGTCTCACTGTGACTCTCAGAACTCTGGGATACTGCCCTGAAATGGTTACGCTTACCTCACATAAAGCAGAATTACACCCATGTCTAGCACAGTACATGAGGACTCTCAGCATGGATATGAGAACCATGCAAAGGCATATAAACAGTCCAGTAATGGGGTATGCATGCCAGTGTAGACAGTCAAAAAGTATGCTTGCTGAGGGGTAATATAGCATTCATGAGCAGAGTAGCAAGCCTAAACAAATCCACTTGAGTTATCCTTTTGTTTGTTTTTTCTGCTCCTGATGCATTCTACCCATTATTTTAGATTTAGCTAAATTACTTCATGGCATATAGATTTGAAACCCTAAAATCCTTTAAAATAATTTTTGCTTGTTTTTAGCTTTCTAAAAGCTGAGGACTGGAAAAGTAGCACAACGGTGACTTCAAAAGAGCGAATAGTGAAATGCCAGCATATGACGCAGTTTAATCATGTTGTTTCAAACCACTACTTCGGTTAGGTTTCTAATAAGTCTATTAGTTTAGTGATCTAGATTTTGAATGAAAGAAACTTTAAGGATTTCACACACACTTTTCTCAGTAAGGCATTAGAACATTTGTTTTGTAAGCTCCAATATCTCCCAATGACCCTTCCTTTAAGAGTTAGGGAAACCGGACTTGAATTCCTGATACAAAAATTTTAAAAAGTGAAAACTTAAAATTACATATATATACACAGAGAGAGACAGACAGACGCCAAATTTTCAAATACCTTTTTTCAGGTTACCTTTAACATGCATCTTTTAGAGAAACTGAGTTGATTAAGTTAATGTTTTGAGCTACTTCCAGTTGCAGCAAGGAAATTAAAGCAGAGATTCAATGAGTTTAGTATTCTGATATTGCAAACAATACTAATATATCTCTAATTAGCTCACTTTTACCCTTTTAGAACGCACTGCAATGTGTGTTCCTTTCTATAGGTTAAGAGGTAGCTGGGTTCTTGAATTCCTGATGGGGCCACAAAGGTGTGGGTTTGCATGTGGGAGGTCGATATTTTCCATTTAACTAAATTTTCCTTAAGTCTGCTGTGAAAATTTCATCAGGCCATTAGTATCTTATAGTGCTTTGTACAGTATGTTAGCAGTTTAAAACAGCTTTATTCCAAGAGACCTTTGAGAAACAGTTCCTATTCAAATGGTGACATTTCCTTTTTGGACATTAATCATTCCTATGGCAATAGTAAGGCACAAGAAACCAGGACAGACATTGGGCTTGTTTTGCAATACTTCATTAAATTTCGCTGTCCAAACTATGAGGAATCTTTCTCAGAACTCAATTAAGTAGTGGTTACATAATCTAGTAGTTCAAGAGTTTTGTCTCATACAAAGACGTAACTCCAAAGCATTACAGGAAATTTAGTTATTTGTTTTTCTTCCTGCTCTTGTGCAGTCATCTTTTTATTATTTTTGGGTGGGAAGGGATGCCATATCAATCGTAAACTACATAACCAGATTTATCATTAAGAGGGAAAGGATTAAGCACATTGGTTGTTAACTTAGTCTCCCTTTCTGAAAGTTGCTTAATCTGAACATTTCACGAAAACCATTTTTTGTTGCTGTATTTTTTGTGGCTCTCACCGAGCTTGTCACGTACTGGTTAAGAGATGTCAAAAGCAGAGATGATTCTTCTCTCTGTAAATAGAAAGTTTCACAATCCTTATCTTCTGAACCTGCTGAACAATATTCCTAATCCGGACAAACTAAGAATGCTCCTAATGCTTCAGGAGCACGCACATACAGTACAATAATCCTAAACCTAAACAGAAGAACCATTTTCAAAAGGGTAAGCCATTCATAGACTCATAGAAGATTAGGGTTGGAAGAGTCCTCAGGAGGTCATCTAGTCCAATCCCCTTCTCAAAGCAGGACCAACACCAACTAAATCATCCCAGCCAAGGCTTTGTCAAGCTGGGCCTTAAAAACCTCTAATGATGGAGATTCCACCAGCTCCTAGGTAATCCATTCCAGTGCTTCACCACCCTCCCAGTGAAATAGTTTTTCCTAATACCCAACCTAGATCTCCCCCACTGCAACTTGAGACCATTGTTCCTTGTTCTGTCATCTGCCACCACTGAGAATAGCCTAGCTCAATCCTCTTTGGAACCCCCATTCAGGTAATTGAAGGCTGCTATCAAATCCCCCCTTACTCTTCTCTTCTGCAGACTAAATAAACCCAGTTCCCTCAGCCTCTCCTCATAAATCATGTGCCCCAACCCCCTAATCATTTCCATTGCCCTCCACTGGACTCTCTCCAGTTTATCCACATCCTTTCTATAGTGAGGGGGGCTCAAAACTGGACACAATACTCCAAATGTGGTCTCACCAGTGCCGAATAGAGGGGAATAATCTAGGGTGACCAGATGTCCCGATTTTATAGGGACAGTCCCGATATTTGGAGCTTTTTCTTATATAGGCTCCCCCACCCCCTGTCCTGATTTTTCACACTTGCTGTCTGGTCACCCCTAGAATAATCACTTCCCTCGATCTGCTGGCAATGCTCCTACTAATGCAACCCAATATACCGTTAGCCTTCTTGGCAACAAGGGCACACTGCTGACTCATCCAGCTTCTCGTCCACTGTAATCCCCAGGTTATTTTATGCAGAACTGCTGCTTAGCCAGTCAGTCCCCAGCCAATAGCGGTGCATGGGATTATTCCATCCTAAGTGCAGGACTCTGCACTTGTCCTTGTTGAACCTCATCAGAGTTCTTTTGGCCCAATCCTCCAATTTGTCTAGGTCACTCTGGACCCTATACCTACCCTCCAGCATATCTACCTCTCCCCCCATCTTAGTGTCATCCACGAACTTGCTGAGGGTGCAATCCATCCCATCATCCAGATGATTGATAAAGATGTTGAAAAAAACTGGCCCCCAGACCGACTCCTGGGGCACTCCACTTGATACCGGCGGCCAACGAGACATCAAGCCATTGATCACTACCTGTTGAGCCCGATGATCTAGCCAACTTTCTATCCACTTTATAGTCCATTCATCCAATCCATACTTTTTTTTACTTGCTGGCAAGAATATTGTGGGAGACCGTATCAAAAGCTTTGCTAAAGTCAAAATATATCACATCCACCCCTTTCCCCATATCCACAGAGCCAGTTATCTCATCCTAGAAGGCAATCAGGTTGGTGAGGTATGACTTGCCCTTGGTGAATCCAT
Organism: Caretta caretta; assembly: GCF_965140235.1. Classification (NCBI taxonomy): domain Eukaryota; kingdom Metazoa; phylum Chordata; order Testudines; family Cheloniidae; genus Caretta; species Caretta caretta. Next base: position 67,697,773 of record NC_134214.1, on the reverse strand, counting down.
GTTGACTGTTCCTGATTGCCTTCCTCTCCTCCAAGTGCTTCAAAATGGATTCCTTGAGGACCTGCTCCATGATTTTTCCAGGGACTGAGGCGAAGCTGACTAGTCTGTAGTTCCCCTTCTCCTTCTTCCCTTTTTTAAAGATGGGCACTATATTTGCCTTTTTCCAGTCATCTGGGACCTCCCCCAATCACCATGAATTTTCAAATATAATGGCCAATGGCTCCGCAATCACATCAGCTAACTCCCTCAGCACCCTTGGCTGCATTAGATCCGGACCCATGGATTTGTGCATGTCCAGCTTTTCTAAATAGTCCTTAACCTGTTCTTTCACCGAGGGCTGCTCACCTCCTTCTCATACTGTGCTGCCCAGTGCAGCAGTCTGGGAGCTGACCTTGTCTGTGAAGACCAAGGCAAAAAAAGCATTGAGTACTTCAGCTTTTTCCACATCAACTGTCACTAGGTTGCCTTCCCCCAGTCAGTAACGGTCCCATTGTTGTTCTCTGCCATCTAGTTTCCCCAAACTGAAGGCTACAAGGTTTTTCCAAGGATGATGCTTAAAATACTTTGACTACAAATGTATTTGGACACTAGTTGACCAGTGTGCCTGAAAGTAATATGTTTGCAGTGCTGTTGTAGCCATATTGGTCCCAGAATATTAAAGAGACCAAGTGGCTGAGGTAAGATCTTTTAATAGATCAACTTCTGTTGGTGAAAGAGACAAGCTTTAGAGCTGCACCAAGCTCTTCTTCAGATCCTGAAGATATCATCTCACCCATCTTGTGTATATGGAATATGGTAGTTGTATGCAAGTACTATACATTTATTAGTTAGTGTCATTTCCCATGAAGATAGTATAGTGTACCAACCAGCACTGACATACACAGCATTTTGTGGTAACTCAGCAGAGTCTGGATGATCAGTTGTAATTTATTTACTTCAAACGAAGTTTTCAAGTAAGCCAAGATTGCACCATTAGTCGGGAGCAGAATTTTTTTTAAGTACAGCCCATACACACTACACACACCCCTATCTTATCTGAAGTTCTACCATCCTGTCATGGTGACCTCTCCTGGCCTGCCTGCTCTAGACACCCGCAGTGAGTTCCTGTATCTTGGTCTCGTTTCAGTCTTGTTCCTCCACCTCCACCTCGCGTTCTCTGAGGGTATGCTTACACTGCCATTTGGAGATGTGATTTCAGCATGTGTAGACATAACCAAGATTAGCTGTGATCTAATTAGATCAAATGCTAGTTTGAGTAGTAATAGCAGTGAAGCCACAGCAACATGGTCAGTAGCTGATGGAATATGCACCCAGAGATCTGGAAGGGAAAGGCGAGCGAGATCAAAGCTAGCTCAGCTATTTCTACACATGCTGTAAATGCACCTCCTCACATACAAGAGTGTCTTTTTAAACACTGCCTGGTTCTTTGTCCTGTGTTTCACAGGCCTTGCACACAAAATCAGAGCTAATCATTCTATCTTTATCCCTTAACAACTCTGAAGCATTTGCTGAAAGGGGCTATCTTGAGCCATTCTTCTCCTTCATGACTGTATTCCACTGAGTTACACCAGGAATCAGATTAACATACGTAACATAATTAACATACTTGTCATAAAGTGAAAGCACTAAAATGGCTTACACAGGTAGCTGCAGCAGCTATATCACCAATTAATGTTGTCCAAATTCAAGCTTCTTCCTTGAGTTTCCTTTAAGTTTCCAAAGCTTTCACTCCAAACTGTGTATGTAGCAATATAAATCTTACACCTCAAGCTCCATCCTCTGAGAAGGCAGATAAAATATATCCATGAAGGACTTAGAACCTTCCCTTCATCTGCACTGCCTTGATGACAGATAGCCTTTTTCATCCTCATGGCACTAATGGTATCCGCCACGTCTGGCTGCAAAGTTGAATCAAAAATCTCTGCTTTTCCTTATATGGTCTTGCAGTCTGACAGCTCATTTGACATGTTCAAAAAAGCAATTCCATGATCAAGATGCAGCATGTTTTTATCGACCTCGCCTGACTGCCTACTAGTGTAAATACTAGAGACACTTGTAGCTTGAATCTTATATGTGGATGGGCCATAATTAATTTGGGAATATTCATTAGAAAAATAAGATTTCATTGGCACTGTACTAGTAAGTAGTCTTCTCTATATTTAAGGCAACAAATGTGCTTTGGGACAAGACAAGCTGTTTTGAAATCAACTCTGAAATTATAAAAGTCTCACCTGATTCCTGTGTATTTCTAAAGGCACAACTCATTAAAGCACAACAAGGGGTAATACAAAATATTCACTTATGCCATCCACTCTTGATGTTCAAGTTGAAAAAAAAAAAAGGCAGAGGCAATGGTCTGCAAAAATAGATGCAGATCACCAGTCAAGGGAGGAACTGATATTACACAGTAAGCTACCAATTACATTTTAATTTCTTCCTTAAAAAGTAGAGGTTCTAAGAGTTTTAGATTCTGACTGGAATTTTCAAATAAGGTTGGTGGAGTATGGTTCTTGGGAATTAAGCACAGAACTTTCTGGGGCTCCTTTGATCATCACAACATTCTCGCTTTAACATCTTTAGTTTCAGGCCACTTTGAATGCAGTGGAAACACCTCAACCAACCTTTGGCACGTGATGGCACATACCAATATAGCTAACCAGTTTCAGTTCAACAACACAAAGTTCTAGGGAGCCTAACAAAATCATAATAGGGAAAGGAAATGTTTTTCTAAGAAAAGTGTCAAGATCAAGATGAAAACCTTATCTTGTATACTAAAATGATGTTTTTGTCTGTAGTAAAGTACTAAAATTGGTTTATTTAAACTCCCAGAAACTCCACCCTACAGAGAACAGCTGTCAATGTGCTGGGGGTATGCATGAAGTTGCAGGAATGGTTAGGCCAGGTGAATTTCTGTGGAAGGCCTTAGCTGTGTGGAAACATCTAGCACAATGAAATTTAGCTTGCAAGGTAGAGTCAATAGTGAAGGATAAGAGTACAATAAAAAATAATAATAATGTAGGCAGAACCACTCAACCAGAAATAGAAAACTGAATTAGGAGAAAGGAAATGTGAATACAATGAAATCCATAAAGGGGCAGTGAAACTAGATGCTATACTCCTAGTGATAGCTGAAAAGGCAAAGTGATACTGCCTTTAGACTAAATAATCCCAGTTTGCCGCAATTTAATTATTTTTGGAGAAGCATTAGAAGATACCAGCATCTCTCAAAAATACTACATGCATAAACTAAATGGAATGTGTTGCAGCAATGTAACTAAGGGCACAAGTTTGACCAGTACATTTAGTTTTAACTTGTAGTCAGCAGACCTATATTTATATATATATGTGCGCATGAAAGAAGGGTGGGCATTGTTTGCTCCCAGTAGAACACGTAACGTACCACAACTCCCATTTGCTTAGAAGAGAGTCTTGCTCATTTTAGTTCAGCTCCTGTTTGGACATTAAGAGGGGATGCTGGCTGTGGACTTCGAGAGGACTGCCAATGTTTTTCATTTCTCCAAAATACTTATACAATTTCTGACTTTTCAGAGACTGAAGGACACTGAATTCATGTTTCAAATGCTAATGGAAGTGATACTACAAGCTTGAGCATGAGACTGCTTCAACCATAGTGACGGTCATCTGTTTCAAATGTCTAAAACAGTAGTTGATAGCTGTTGGAAGTTGGATTGGATATGTTTTTCTGCTTGTACATCTCTAAATAAAATATGTGATTTGTTTAGACATTAAAATTCCACAACCCTTAAGCATAATGAGATGGGGAATGAGAAATATTCACCCTTGAAAGTATTTAAGTTTATTGCTTAGACACTATAGAAGCTTTCTATTTCTTCAACTCTAGAAAAGACATGTATGATTTTTGAAAAGGATGAATAAGATAAAGTGTTTCTTAACATACCAAAACTTTCTCCAGCTATGTTCTGTGAATCCCTTGAAGGTTTTCAGAAAGCTGGGTTTCCTTGTTTCCCACTCCTACACAGCACTTCAAAAGGCCACCACTGAAGATACATGTCCTATATTAGTTAACCATGTTCATATTTGCTGTAGTTGTCAGCTCATTTGATCATGAGTAATACAGGATGTGGCTCAATCCTGAATTAACAGAGAGGTGGGCCACAAAACCCATTAAGGTGTGACTCAGAACCTCTCTACTTTAGCCTTTGCTCAGTTCAACATCTTGGGAAAAACACAAGCTGCCAAAGGCAACACACCTAGAACTAAAGATCATTTATATCACTTTAAAAAAATACACTCGAGTTTCAATTTACTTTTCGAACTATTGAGTCAAAAGGCTACAAAGAACTAATAAAAGGAAAAAACATGAAAAATCCTCAGTAAGGATCTAAAACATTCATGTCTGTAATAAACCATTGACAGATTTCTCAATATTCACACATTGTCTCTTCTCCAAAGGCTTGTAGCTTTTTTTAAACATTCCTGAAACCTCTATACTACTGTGTTAATTTTCCATAAAGTCCAATTTCCCTACTTCTACCATACTTTATACATCTCTTTTAAAGAAGCTTCTAGCATCTGCAGCTGTGTCTGGAAGAAACAGATGATCTCATCTTCTGAGAAAATTCACTCATTTCCCAAATTATATTTTTATTTAACACCACACACAACTATAAACTAAGATCACTGCTGTGAGGTAGATACATACTGAAAATTAATCAGTATATGGTTTTAAAGCCTCAGAATCCTATGAAATTATTTACATGGCCTCCATATCAAGCCTTTTGTTACACTTTTAGATGAGTAGGCTTTGCTTCCCAGATTATCAGCAGTGAATAAATTCCTGGAATGTGGACAAACAACATCTATCCTATTCATTGATGATTAAAATCCCTAATCTAAAGGACCCAAATGATGTTTTATTGTGTTTCTATGAAGGGGTGCAGGGCAAGCATTGGTAGTTTCACTATGATGAGGTCATGCCACTTGAATTCCACATTTCGAGACTCTGTTATAGCATTCTGAATAATTTAATACTATCTCGATTTTATGCCTCAGAAAAGCTTTAAATGATATAGACCTCTTCCTGGCTCCTCCTACATAAAGATGAGACTCATATTTAATTCAGAGTTTTATCAGAAGCTTTATTTCCCATTCCCTTAGACTGACATCCTGACTGCTGAATGTCTTGATTCTCATTTACATGGACAAGTAGGAATTATGCTCGATTTTTAGGTTGTATGTGGTTGATGGATGAGGATACACTCCCAGTGCACAGATCAGTAAAAAATATGAATAACCCCAGATGATTTTGAACAATTTTGTTTATGTAGACTGCACAGGCAATTTCTGAACCTCATCCCAATTATATTGCCTTGAAAGTTCGTCCTATAGCCTCTATGTTGTCTAACCACACCTATATTACATTTTGTTGCAATGGGCAAGCATGCTTTTAGAGGGAATCCAGCACAACTGTTCTAGCGATTGTACTAAGCTACAGATATTGTAAAGAACAGTGCCACGGGCAGTTCATAGAAGGCCTGGTCAGACAATTAAAAGTGGTCATAAATCATAACTTGTTTCCATACATAGTCATAACTTGCAAAGTCTTCCATACATTTTCACAAAAATGAAGGTGGTAACCGGAATCTTATCTCTCCTCATACTCAAGAAAATTTAGTGTCCAATTCTCAGTAATTAATGTTCTTGAATATTAAGTAATTACTTTGTCTCTGGTAATATGCAACAAAATAGGAAGCATCTATAATTACAAGAAAGGCTTTATTATGACATTCAAAATGCAAGCCCATAGCTTACAAGTAAAATCTAATTAAAAGTAACGGGAGAGGAGCATACTTAAAACTCTAACACTTTTTTTTAAGCAAAGGCTCAAAAGTAGAGCTTGTCAAACTCAGAATTTGAGTCATGAGAAATTTAAAGATTTGTTGTCATTCGGAGTTGGAATGGAACAATATTTTCAAAGTTTCCTATGAAATGGAAATTCCCCCAAAAATTCCATTTAAAAAAAATTCATTTTGGAAAAAATTCACACTTCCTTTTCAAAATATATTTTATGTTTATACTTATTGTTTATACATTATTTCATACATAGTAGTAATAATGCATAATGTGACATTTCATGTTATAGACAAAAGGTGAGTGAGGTAATGTCTTTTACAACACTGAAACATGTCATTATGACATAATGCAATGGTTAAAATATTAAGGGCAGCTGCTACTTAGTACAAATTGAAACATCCTATTTTCTTGATCAAACTTCCTTCTGTTTGTCTTAGAATGAAATACTTTGACATTTTATGCCCTTAAATTTTTTATAAATAAAAAATAGAATGTCAACTATTATGTCATAATGGCATGTCATATTATATACAACTTCTAACATGTTATGAAATAATGTACAAATAAAATAAAAAATATTGCAATATTTCCAAAACGTTTTTCTTTTAATTTCAGGAAAATTGTTTTTTGTGGGACATTTTCTTCCAAACTGACATGATTTCAAGAAAAAAAAAAGAGTTTTAAAGAAATATTTTCCAATGGAAACCTGTTGCAACAAAAATGTTGCCAACCAGCTGTACTCAGAAGTTTCTCAAAACATCTTTCTCGATCCAGAAAACCCAATACTTGTTAATACTATTCCACCTTCCCCTTTATAGGATTTGAATGCTCAGCTTTTAACTCTGTCTTTGCTATCATCATATTTGTACCCATTTACAGCATAGATCACTCCTTTCCTCCATCCTAAGTGAGTGTACTGGAAATGACTTCTCAACAAAAGTTCTATTCTCAAGTTTGATATTTGACAGCCTGTACTAACCTCAGTGGACCCAATAATCCCTAGCAGCCTTCAAATATTCATTACAATCTAGTCTGAGTAAATTCATTACCAAGCACTACATCTGAACTACAGGAGTTCAGTAAGCTAGGGTTTTTCACCCCAGTTTTAATTGCCTGCCCCCCCACACACCTTTTTTTTTTTTTTTGCGCCACTTAGCAGGAACTTCCAAGTCTTCAGCAACCTTCTACAAATCACTTCCAATTTAATCCAAAATGTCGAGCTCAGCCCCAGTACCCTTTCTGATGGAAAATATGACCCTTTTTTTTTTTCAAGCAAGAAACGCTGAAGTCTGGCTTCTACCGTGAACTCAGTTGCAATATTAAGTACGGAGTAGCTAACAGTGCAACATGTTACAATATATTTATTAATCTAGCGGTGCACACATTTGTAATTTGGCAAAGAATTGATGAAGAAAAGCTATGCTGGAAGTGGCTCAGTAGATGGAGTAATTCTGGCAATGCACAGTGTATACGATCACTGGAAAGGTTATGTTTCCTTGGCAACTATCAAATGCATTGTTAATGTCCCCCAGGAAGTTTTAGTCAATAATGACTCATGTAATTTAAAGCCTATTTTTAAACTAACTTTTTGTTTAGTTTCATCCTATTTCCAAATTGTATGTTTAATTGATTAATGGGACGTGGCTGAACATTTTTATGAAGAAAGGGTTTTAATCTATAGCTAATTTTTCCTTTACAGGTTTAGAACAGCAAACCTGAACAGACTTAAGCATGTCCTAAAGAGAAGAAACAGCTCACAAGTTGCCTACCCAAAATTGTATGACAGATGCCTGGAAATCAAACTGAATTAAACTGTACACTGTGCTGCTTTATTTTACATAGTTGCAAAGCATGAATTCACATATTAAACTGATCATGAAACTTGAAATCCAAGTCATTCCTAAGAGCACTGAAGAGTATTGGGTAAAAATCACAAGCATTTATATGTCACTTAGGTTTTTAAGTCCCACTGAAAGTTAATAAGGCTTAAACTGTCAAGTCACTTAACATTTTGAGACTTTGACCCATTATACTCATTACAGTAGCATGCAGAAGCTTCAATCCTGTCTGTGTCCCCTAAGTTAAACACTGTATTAAACACTATGAAAGCAGGGTCCCTGCTCCGGACAGCTAACAGTTGAAGGATGGTGGAGAGAACCATGAAGGGCAGAGGACAAAACTAATATAGCTACAATTATTTGTTTTTAATTTTAATTAAATGCCAGCTTCCATTGTTCTCAGCCTACCCATTAGTGAGGTGTTTTGTTACTCATCCTTAAGTGTTGTGTTAGAAGGAAAAGACAGTGAAGCAAAAATTTATTTTCATTATTCATATGAAATGTGCAGATGACTATCCCAGCTTTTAACATCTCTACCCCTTGATTAATTCCATTTTTCTGTTTTGTCCATCCTCCTTGCCTTTTCATGGCACTGTTATCCACTAGCCACAGGAGGTGCTTATGTTACAGACATCAAACGACCATAATCCCAGAAAGATAGCATCTCTTAGCTCATCACTTGTTAGCCACCCAGTTCCCTGTTTGTAATACCATGTCATTGAAGTACTATGCTTTTAGTCCTGGATGTATTGGAAATGCTAATGAAAGAGTTAAGTTGGATAGAAGTTCAAGTGATCAAGATAGTCAAGTATAAAACAATACTAGTTCAGCAAAAACACTCACAACTTGCCTGAGGGAAACTTACCTCACCTTTAAAAACAATCCAGCTACACAACTGGGCCTCACTTTCCATTACAAAGACCAACAGCCAAGTCCTCTGGCTGCCAGTTCAGATCCAAAAGTTGTGTTATCTCTGCATCCCACCCAACCCATGCAGCCCAGCCCCTGGATTAACAAGCTAGCCCAAACTGATAAAAGGATTGCTAAATTTGTTAGGGCACAAAGGGACAGTCAGCAGTTGTAATATCTTATCCAGTTCCTCCTGAGTACCTTTCATCATCTGGGGTCTGCATCTGAGAGGGTTTGCGGGTTTTTGTTTGTTTGTTTGTTTGTTTTTGTTATCAGAAATATTGCAAATCATGGAAAGGTTTGAGGATACTGTCTCTGTCAGCTGGTACAAGGGGTAAAGTTTTAAAAAGTAGCTACAACCTGTTTTCAATAGCAATTTAGGCACTGAAGAGCTTAAGCCTCAGTGTAAGACAATGGGATTTAGACTTTTAAGTGCCTAAGTCACTCTTGAAAATGGAACTTAGCTGCTTTTTAGAACTTTACCCAAAACACATATTTCATAAGAAATGGATGAGAGGGAGGGAGGGTACTGGACAACAGCAATTTTTTTAAATAGTAGATTAAGGCACAGGAATCCAGTAAGTATGAAATCTTTTTGCCACCACAGACCATAGCTGGCTTCAAAAACTAAGCCTACTTCCAATTTTTGTGTTGGGTTTATACTTTAAGCACAGTTGTGAAAGAACAAAAATAAAGACAAATTTTACTAACATCCAGCATGCCCACTCCTTCTGCGTGTCAATAGCACCTTTTAATAGCAATAAGTTTCCACTGATGAACACCCTGTAGCATTACAAGAGGAAGTTGGTTTCTCTGACTTCTTTATCAGCTCAACTCTCAACTAAATTTCAGTGGCAGAATGTATTCCTAATGAAGTTTTAAGAGCCAGAGAAGTTACAATGTTGTTTTCAAATCTTTAGACTGATAAACAAAGCTTAATCTGATATGTAAATCATAAAGAAGGGCCACAGTTAGAAACCCAAGAGGTTAATTTTAATAATTGACATGAACAGGAACATGAACATCATTTGAAGTCAGGCAACAGGATTAAATTTCAAGTTAACACAAACTGCACATTCCTCTTAAAATGCTTATGATGTGGCACAGAGGCCCCACACTGGCAACAAGAAGGTTACTGGTAGCCCCCATCCCACTAGACCTGCAGCAAATGTCAAAAATGGAGAGGGGAGTTAAGGGGAGGATACCAAGCACAATTCAGGGCTGACCAGCAAGGAGAGAAGCCTGATTGCAGCCCAGAGACTGAGCTAGGCTACCAACTTTACAAATACCCGCTAGAAAAGATAACCAAACCCTGGCTGATCAGCAGAAGAACTGACTGCTTGGAGACAAGCTCTGATAGAAGTCTAGGGTTCTACTGAAGGTTTGTCAGATGACCCTCTTTTGAGTTGTGGCTTTTATTGTTTCCAAAGTCCTTAGGGACCTTACCATCCTAGAAAGGTTAGAAATTAAGCGTGCATTGCCAAAGAGCCAAAGCACTACTACCTCAGCCCTCAGAGACAATGACCTACCCACAGAGAGTTGCCCAGAGGGTCCAAAACAGGCAACCCAGACACAGCACCAGAACTGTCTGGTGAAGGCAGCTGAAAGAAAACAGACAAATGTATTTCAAGTCACATAGGTGCAAAGGGCTGAAATGAAACTACTAGTGTGCTAGAATAGGGATAAATTATACTTTTTGCTGTTGATTTCAGCAAACACTACATCAAGCTTGTAGCTGGGGCAGATTCATGTTACCATGTTCACTCACAGATTTCCTTTAATAGAAAAACCTATTACAGAGCTTTATGACGCTGTGCAGACAAAAGTTATGCATGGCCTCTGGAAAGCACGGGCATCACATTCTGTGTTGGGGACCAGTGGTCAGATGGTTAATTACATGTCCATCACAGCAGAAAAGGTGGTTTTCCATTCTGAGTTCTCTCTTAAGCTGCCCTACCACCATGACACAAACAGCACAGGAAATGTATAGAACTGTGCAGCATTCAAGGTTCTGAAAACTATGCTGCAGTCAAAGTACTGCAAAAATGGTATGAAAAATGTGAATGATATGCAAGATATATGAGGTACAGTTACCAATGTGGCATGACAGCATTCACCTCCTGTTGTGAATGGACTTAATATTTTTGTGACTTTTTTTAAATGTTGGTAGGATAAGGACGTTGAAGAAAAAAACCTAACCCATCCCCAGTCTCATTAAGTTACAATTTAAGTTACCGCTTAATTGCAATTATAACTTGTGACGAATCAGGACTGTTCTTAATGTTTCCTCTGAATATTGTGGGGGTGCCTCAGTTTCCCCTATGCAATTCTTAAGTCTCTAGGTGGTGGGATAAGAGTGTATGATCGTTGCAGAGTTCTAGAGGGCAGGTGTGTGCAGGGGTCTGGACACAGAGAATGGCCGACACCCTGTTTCCTGGCAACTGATGGCCTGGGCCCTTCCCCCCTGCAAGGTGAGAGCTAAAGGGTTGGAGAACAAAGGAATCAGGTGACCTCCTGGCCCGGGAAAGGGACAAAGCCCAGAGGAGGAGGGGCTGGAGAGAGTCAGTTTGGGACTGGCTGGGAACAAGGAGTGAAGTGCAGACGTGGTTGACTGTCTCACTACCCCCCAAAATGGACCCAGCTGAGGGGTCCTGTTCTCTGCACCTACAAGCTCTGTGTTAGACCATGTTCCTGTTGTCTAATAAACCTTCTGTTTTACTGGCTGGCTGAGAGTCACATCTGACTGCAGAGTTGGAAGGCAGGACCCTCTGGCTTCCCCAAGACCCCGCCTGGGCGGACTCGCTGGGGGAAGCGCACGGAGGGGCAGCGGATGCTGACTGCTCCGAGGTCAGACCCAGGAAGGTGGAAGCTGTGTGAGCTGTGTGTCCTGCAGACAGTCTGCTCACAGAAAGGAGACTTCCCCATAGTCCTGACTGGCTTCATGAGGAGCAGTTCCAGAGCATCGCCAGGGGACTCTGTGACATAACTCTCTTAAGATTGTGTGTCTGAGGACTCCTGAAATGGCAGAAAGTTTTAATTTCAGGAAAAGCCAAACGAGCTACTCTGCTTGCATTACCCCACTGGGAAACTATGGACATGTTTACATAGTGATCAGATAAAAATGGTTGCCTCTCTTCCCCCCCACAAAAAAAACACTAAGGATTTACTTATCACTTCCTCTGCCTCTCCTATTTCATGTACAGGCAAAGTTTGTTTTACTCTATTGCAATTGGTTTGAAATATTGCAGTAACATCTGAGAGAATAATGGCAGGGAGCCAAGCAAAATACCATAATGGCAAGAAAGGGTTTCAAACTAACTTATGGACTATACTATTTGTTAATTATGTAGGGACCAGTATGGTAGTTTTGATCCAAAGCAGTAATAAATCCAACAGCAACACCTGATTAATCAACAGGTTTCTCTCCCCTCTACCCCATCATGGGTGGCTGCCCCTGTACAACACCAAACCCCTCATCTGCAGTTCCAGAAGGTTCATTTCTCTCTTCCTTCAATTCTCGCTACCATTTTTAATCAGATTGATATCCAATTATACTATTTTTATACATTTAATGACTCCTCCTTGTCCTCATCCCACTTATCTTGACCAATTGCCTTAAATTTCCAAGTCTGAAGAACCTCTGGGCACAAGAAGATTTAAGCTGAAATCTATATATCCTCTACTTCCCAAGGGCTTAGCCTCCTCAGAACCTTAGTGTTAATTTGCTATAGATCTCTTTCTACAGCTTCCTGCCACCATCAATGCAACACTGGCCTTGAGCACCATTGCCATCTCTGTTTATATTTAACCTTTCATCCATGACTATTACATCTCAATTTAGGTCATGCTCCATCAAAATAGCAGCTTTCCTTTCTTCAGCATCTATACAAAGCTGATGTTCATCTTCTCACCATAGACAGTGTGACATTGAACTCCATATGTTTTATGGAAGTATGCTAATGAGTGTGAATATAATGTAACTGGAATATGCTTCATGCAAAAGGTCTCTTGTAAGGTATCATTACAAAGCTTATGATCTACTAAGTCTGTTCATCCTATTTGTTTGCATATATTATTTCTGTGTCTGGAGTTAGGAGAATAAGATAAACTTGTATTACTAATGTAAACATGTTAAGTGGAAGCCATTAAGGGTGCTTCAGAATCAATGAACTGTGAATGGGTTTGTTTACGTGCAGGCCTTCCTGTGTAGTTGTCTTCCAGCTACTAGGTAATGAAGAAGGATATCTTACAATGATGTGATCATGCCTCCTGAACTGAAATCCATCTTAAACCTGGTGCTTTTCCATTTAGAAGGAGGGGTGGGGATCCAAAGAGACAAAAGATTCCCACCTTGTGCCAAAGCTATACAAGGGGGTGGAACAGAATAAAAGGGGCTGCCAGTCATGAGAAATCACCTAGTTACCATCTGAGCTGAAACTAACAAGGACTATACCAGGGGGAAGGATTGGGCCCAGACTAGGAAGGAGTGATTAATACCTGGGGGAGCAAACAGCTGTGCATATCTCTCTATCAGTGTTATAGAGGACAGACAATTCATGAGTTTACCCTGTATAAGCTTTATACAAAGTAAAATGGATTTATTTGGGGTTTGGATCCGATTGGGAACTTGGTGTCTGGGTGCTGGAGATAGGTGACCTGCTGAGCAGTTTTTGGTTTAAGTCTGCAACTTTGAGGGCGTGGACCAGATCTGGGTCTGTGTTGCAGCAGGCTAGCATGTCTGGCTCAACAAGGCAGGGTTCTGGAGTCCCAAGCTGGCAGGGAAAACGGGCTCAGAGGTAATCTCAGCACATCAGGTGACAGTCCCAAGGGGGTCTCTGTGACTGAACCCATCACAGATGGAAACATGATCTTACTACCCCTCCACTCTCTCACTTATCATTTCAGGGTTTGTTTCACAATTACTCATCTTGTTGTAAGATGTGGTTTTAATCAACTTCTCCACCAGTTGCTTTCCTCCAACTCCCTAGCCTTCTCTGTTCCTTTGCAGGGAATTGCTTCTGTTTATGCAATGGCCTTCCATACAACACTTGAAAATAAAAGTGTTCATATGCTCCATGCTGTAACTGACACCAAGTCCTCTTCTATCTGAAGTCTTTCATCACAGCAACATCTCAAACAATAGCAAAAGAAGAAATATTATGCTCTATAGCTATTTAATTGTGTAGCTTTTGGGATATAGTTTGTATGGAAAACACATATTACATTTTATTTCTACTCAGCAAGTGGTTGCAACAGTTGATTTCAGGATCCAACCCTGCAAAATCATTTCTCAATGCTGATTTTAGCAGAAGGATTTGATTTACCCCAACCAGGATGTAGGATTGATTTCAATGTCTAAGGCAAAGGGCACTAAAAGCTGGAACACGGGATGTGCTAGACGGAAGAAAAAACTGGGTAGATAAACATGGGGGAGGGGGAACTAAGGTTGTGTTTAATTTTTTGTTATTTAGCTTTAACTGAAGATGAGCCTCAGGAAGGAAGGAAGGAAGTGGAGTATATGTACTATGTGTATCCTCTGTTCAGAGTACAGTGAAAAGGATACCTGCATACAATGGTTAAATATTTTTAATTAGATAACTATAGTGATAACACAAAATGTGACTGTTCTCAACTATGTTAAAAATATTTCATATCTGAGAAAGCCCTCTGCAATGAGGTAATCAAAATAGTAACAAAGGACAAATGTACTCAAGTTGCTATGACAACCTGGACATTTAGATTGCAATTTATGCAAACCGTGTCATTGTATTTACTAATTAACACCATCCAAATATTGTTTTATTCTTATAACCTTCTCCCATAGACAGTCACTCCATTTTCTGGTACTAATTTTGCAGGAAGTTGCTATTTTTTCTGGTTACATTCAAAAACTCATTCAAATTACCTTCCTGGCATATGGTAACTGAGAATTGCATACAGCAATATTCATTCAACAAGTCTGTTTTTCATCAAGTTTCTTGAATATGTTTACTAAGAGGTGACGTTTCTTGGAAGAAAAGTCCAAGGGCTTTAAAAAACTCAGTGGAATGAAGGTACAAAAGGTACAGGCTCAAAAGGTGCAGGCACTCAGGTTAAGAATTTATAATAAAAGGAAAATCTGAGCTAGCAGTAATGCACATGCACAATTCAATCATACGGAAAAAGGCCAGAGGGCAAGAGGTCCTTCTTTGTTATGGATTTTAAGACCATTGCACACAGGCAGATCTAGAAGGATTTGCCTTTGTGTATATCAAAATGCACATATTATTTAAACATTTAAAATTCTGAATACTAAATAATGTTTTTGCTCAGGTATTAAAACTTGGCTTTATCTGACTATCACACCACAATTGTACGAAAAGCTAGGCTCTCTATAAAAGTGATCAATGATCAGTAAGGCCACTAGAAGGCAGTCCAGTTATTTTCTTCAGAGAGAGATTTTTCTACAAGCTAAAGCTTTGTTGTTAAAGAATTTCAGCCAAAAAATAGTTTATGGGGAAAGGAAGCCAATTGGTTTTGTAAGCTATAAAGGTTAAAATATTTCTGTGAAATATTCCCCCTGGAAGCCTTAGAAGCAACGCTTTTCTCCAAAATTTTATGACAGCTGGTATAGCAAGAAAGCATATGCTTTTTTTATATCTCCTAAATAAAAATGACTAATTTGACTTGTTAACACTGATTCTCTGGAGACAAAGCTAAGAGAGTTTCCTGTAGTTTTATCTAGTTCTTATTATACCTTAACTATGCCTGCTTTACATGAGAAATGATTATCCTAGCCATCTGTCTGCCAACACCAGTTAAAGAATTTACAACTGCACTCTTCAGCATATTGGCTTTTTTTGGAAACAATTTTTCCAGAGATTGTGAGATATGAATGACTCCTTTTCTGAAACTTTTGAGACTATGGAAGTAAACAGATAAGTAGTATGCTGTATTTAGAAGTCATACCTGTAATCATCAGACTTTGAAACCTAATATGTTAGGTTACTATTTCTATTTTGAAGGGAAACTTTGAATTTAGTCTTCAGTGTATCGTGATTATGACTGCAGGTAAGGTCCCAGAGGACCATATATAGAATCTACCAGTGAAATGGAAAATCTACTCTTCAAAACACCCAAGAAGCAAAAAGGAGATTAAGAGAGCTAAAGATATGTACAAGAAATAGACAAATACAAATAAGTCTAACAAATTCAGTACTTAAGACACCGGCCAAATCCACAGATTACTTCAAGGACTAGATAGTTAAATATTGGCTGGCCTGGTTGTCGCTGTAGCAGAAGGGAGAATAATATCTAATAAACTAGAATCTTTACCAAAATGAAAAAACCCCACATCTCCTGGCCTTCTTTCCACCACTGCTGGCACCCTCATTTAGATCTGTGCAAATAACTGGTGTCTGTTTGCTGGCAATTCCAAAAAATTGGAAAACTCTGTTTCAGGCTGAACTGAAAATGAAAATTTTCAGAGTTTTTAGCAAATCAAAAAGTAAAAAAAAAACAAAACAAACCCTTTTGTATCAAAACATCCCATTCAACATGAATAAAATGTTGTCTGTATATTTCCAGCACTTTTAATGGATTTTGCACTTTAAAAAAAAATTGAAGGGTATTTCAAATCAGAGTAATTTTGAACTGCAAAATCAAACTGCTGCACTGTAAAAATGTCCAAACAAGGAAGTTTTGCTGAGACAGAGATTTTTTTTTAAACACAACTTGGCAAAACCAAACAAGTTAACAACATGTTTTGTCATCAGCAAATCTGAATTTTTTGCTAAAAAAGTTTTGGCCAAAAATTTTCACCCAGCTCTACTCTTATTCAGGCAGCTATAAGAGAATACAGTCAGTGAGGCTGTCTAGCTTAGTAGACATACTGACATCTCTTCAGTCTGAAGTGAGGTTAGCAGGCAGTGTGCATGACTTCTTCCAGAGCTTAACGTTAAGTAGGGTTAATGAAGTGTGATTTTAGAGGTTATACATTTGGTGGTCGGCACAGAGGTGAAAGCTGTAAAATAACTATCTTGAACTTACTGTTTAGAGGAAACAAAAGCAAGACAACTGTAAGCTACTCAAAGAATATGATACATCATTGAATCCAGCTACTTGTGCTGAAAGACTGGAGAGTAACCAACTGTGTGTGCAACTTCTTTTTAAAAGGGACCTAAGTTCATATGAGAAATTACAGAATGATCAACCTAGCAAGTAAAACAAGTAGGTATTTAAATATATTGCATCAGAAACACCTTGAAAGTTATAAATTTGGTTTTCCTTTTTAATTTTGTAATTGTAAATTTCCGCAGAATACCTGGGAAAATTTAGCAAAACAGCAGACAAAGAAGAAGCAATACATATGCATTTAGATTTTTCAACTAGGATTTTCAAATGAGCCCAAGGGAGTGCAGTGCCCAAATCCCACTGGATGACTGCTGCACATACAAGGTCCTTAGGCTCTTTCAGAATTCTGTCTTAAAAGGTTTTGATTAAGACACTCACAAAAAACTCTTCAGGGAATCGGCTAATCAAAAGTAAAAAGAAAAGGAGTATTTGTGGCACCTTAGAGACTAACCAATTTATTTGACCATGAGCTTTCATGAGCTACAGCTCACTACATCCGATGAAGTGAGCTGTAGCTCACGAAAGCTCATGCTCAAATAAATTGGTTAGTCTCTAAGGTGCCACAAATACTCCTTTTCTTTTTGCGAATAAAGACGAACACGGCTGTTACTCTGAAACCTAATCAAGAGTGTTTGCTGAACTCCTGTCATGAATTGAAGAGTGGATGCTGAGCTGGGGAAGCATTAAATTTACCGTAAAATAAAGTTAAATAAAAAACAGAGTAGAATTATTGAATCACTTTTGCCCACAGAGCATCTTTCTGGCTCTCAGGAAAATGGAGAAGAATAAATTATTTTTTTCTTTATACTTTAGAAAAGAAAACAAGGCTTTACTCAGCCAAAGGCATTAGAAAGCCACTAGACACTGTCAAATTAGAGGCCTGTTATTGTTTTCACTTTGTACCAACTTCATATAGAAAATACAACACTGTGTGGCTTGCATTTATTTATTTATAATACTTTCCACATACATTTTTATTAGTAAATTAGATAATTTTCAAATTAAATTTAAGATTTGTCATTTCATATGCTTTAGACACTGGCAGATAGGACTGCAGCTGCTATAACAAGTTATTGAAAACTGGTCTCTTTGAAAGTAATTATATTTAACCTCTTCTCTTTGAAGTAAAAAAAAATTTGAGCTTTGTAATTGTCGCTAAGACCAGTTGATTGAATGGCAGGAAAAGCAATTCCTTTTGCTGAGAATTGGTCAATCTATTAAGGTTTTATTTACATACACCCACCACCACTACATCTTCGATTAGCTGTACATACAAAGCTATGTAGCAAGCATCTCTTGTGGATGACGGGGCCAAATGAGAATAGAGGCAATTAGAACTTAGTCTTTAGCCAAGTGGCTGTAGCTTTATGACAGTAGGAACCGCTACTTTATGAAGTAATTGGATTGAGAAGATAAGAAATACCAGAGTTAATAAAACTGAACACCTAAAAAATGACAGCAGGTACAGTGCACAAGTTTATTAACTATTCTGTGATCATGTATCTAACAAGTAGTAACAAATGCATACAGTGTGCCTGATTTCTTTTCTGTTACAGAAAACTGCATATCACGTTTGCTGACATCTCTCTCAGCCTTGTCAAATTTTAGCTGAAGATTTGAAGTCACATTTAGCAGCAGAAAGATGACTTTGGCAGCAGAAAAATGCTTCATCTAAACTGCTACTTTTAAGATCGATATTCATAACAATCAGGGATATACTGTTTAATTTTAAACTGTAATTCCCCTACAGCAACCTCGCCCAGCAACAGTGAGACCGAGAGCAATATCCATCACAAGCTGCCACTGGACTTCCCTCTGTTGATGTTGAAGTTCCAAGTGACTTCATTTGTTGTTCTCTTAACCAGTTTACTTAAAGTCAAGGCTAATGAGCCGCATCATGCCAAGTCCTGCAGCCCTGTGTAGACTGTATGGGGAAATCTCCAAACCTCACATGAGAGATTACAATTCCTTGTTCTTCCATTTCCTTTTGTTACTGAAGGTAGGCTGATGTTTAACATACCCCAACTCCCAACCTCTAGGCTAGATTATCTCAGTGGGGGGTGATAATCAGTCAAGCTCCGGATACCAAGAGCAACTGCTCAAAGTTACAATCCATAAATCAAGTATGTAATCTAAACTGATTCAGCAAGTAGACTACCTATTTATCCATGCAATGTGAAGCCTCATAACTTCTTTACAGTCCAGATACATAATGCAGACCCATGAGCACACTCAGTTAAATCCAGGGGAACATGTCTGTGCATAACATACAAACTGAGCAAGAAGGAAAATGACAGTTTTGCACACAGCTCAATGACAACCTCTGTCCAACATGCAGTGGTGGTGACAAAAGCCAACAAAATGTTATGAGGTAGAAGAAATTAACTGGAAGACATTTTAAATGGCATGCCTTCCTCTGAAGCATGGGGCACGGGTCACTTCCTGGAGGATTCTCTGCACCTTGAAGTCTTTAAACCATGATTTGAGGACTTCAACAGTTCAGACATAGGTGAGAGGTTTATTGCAGGAGTGGGTGGGCAAGATTCTGTGGCCTGCATTGTGCAGGAGGTCAGATTAGATGATCATAATGGTCCCTTCTGACCTTAATATCTATGAGTAAATAGATGGTAAGACTAAAAAGGACCATTAGGCCACCTAGTCTGACAGAAGTCACTACATTTCACCCAGTTAGCCCTGTATTGAGCCAAATATCTAGTATTGTTCTAAAAAGCATACCTTCTAGAAAGGCATCCAGTCTTGATTTGAAGACATCAAGAGATGGAAACTCCACCACCTCCCTTGGTAGTTTGTTCCAATGGTCAACCACCCTCACTGTTGAATTTGTGCCTTATTTCTAATTATGATTTTGTAAGGCTTCAGCTTCCAGACATTGGTTCTTACTATGCTTTCTATGCTAGGTTAAAGAGCTTTTAAGTATATTTTTTCCCTCCCCAACAATGTACTTACATACTGTAATGAGGACACCTCTTGATCTTCCTTGTGATCGTCTGAACAGATTGTGCTCCTTCAGTCTCTTCCTGGAAGGCACTCTCTCCAGCTCACAAATCATATTTTTATGGCTCTTCTATGCACCCTTTCCAGTTTTTCCAACATCCTTTAAAAATGTGAACAAGAGCCTGTTACATGCAATGTGTGTCTCAGCTGGTATGGGAGTTCAAAGTGCCAACATTTTAAACTTGAAACACATTGGGTTTAAATATAGACAGCAAAACTTGTATTCTCAGTGTAAGAAAAGTCTTATTTCAGATTAAAGGAAACAAAGAGAACCTGAATTACTTTCACTGTTACCATTTGTTACTTTAAGTTCACGGTCCATCCTACTCAACTCTTTACTCAGTAGTTTGAAACTTTTCACCCTCTTCATATGCAAATTGTTCCATGCTTCCACCTCTGAACCCTACATCTTGGTTATATCATTTTTGATAGTGCCCTGAAGCAAAAAGTATATTGCAGGTGATGGTGTCAGGACACAAAGTAGCTGTCCATGGAGAATGGGGGTGTTTATAGTGGGGTTCTGTAGGGAGCTGTATGAGGACTGAGGCTATTCAACATTTCTATCAAGGATCGAGGTGTCCAGTGCAAAAAACAAGTGCTGATAAATTTGCAGAGGACACAAAGATTGGTGAAATAGTAAACAACAACAAGGAAGGGGAAAATCACACAGAGCCATCTGGATGGTCTGGTAAGCTAGGCCTTTTCAAACACAATGTGTTTAATACAGACAATTATCCTAGAATCATAGAATATTAGAATTGGAAGAGACCTCAGGAGGCCATCTAGTCCAATCCCCTGCTCAAAGCAGGACCAACACTAACTAAATCATCCCAGCCAGTGCTTTATCAAGCCGGGCCTTAAAAACCTCTAAGGATGGAGGTTCCACCGCCTCCCTAGGTAACCCATTCCAGTGCTTCACCACCCTCCTAGTGAAATAGTGTTTCTTAATATCCAACCTAGACCTCCCGTACTGCAAATTGCAAATGTAGATGTCTATAAACAAGTTGACCTAAACTAATCCAAAGTTAGCACTTTGAGCACTGAAAAAAGTTTGTTTCTCTGCTACTGGATTTCAGACAGGACTGTAAAAGTCTAAGTACCCAGTTACTACTGGCATCTAATTTCCTCCTTGACTGAAGACAGGGAAGACATAAGAACTTAAAAATGGCCATAATGAGTCAGATAAATGGTCTATCTAGTGGCCAGTGCCAGATATTTCAGAGGCAATGAATAGAATAGATAATCATCAAATGATCCATCCCCTGTTGCCCATTCCCAGCTTCTGGCAAACAGAGGCGAGGACACCATCCCTGCCCATCTTGGCTAATAGCCATTGATGGACTTATCCTCCATGAATTTATCTCATTCTTTTTTGAAGGCTGTTATAGTCTTGGCCTTCACAACATCCTCTGGCAAAGAGTTCCACAGGTTGACTGTGCTTTGTGTGAAGAAATACTTCCTTTGTTTGTTTTAAACCTGCTGCCTATTAATTGCATTTGGTGACCCTTAGTTCTTGTGTTATGAGAAGCAGTAAATAACACTTTCTTATTTACTTTCTCCACACCAGTCATGATTGTATAGATCTCAGTCATATCCCCCCAAGACTAAGCTTGCAAGAAAACCTGCTGTCCAGACTCCAGTGCCCAGAATACAAAGTGTGTGTGTGTTTGAAGCTTCAGCTTGAGCTTTCTGTCATTTCATCATCAGTTGCAATACTAACCATACCTTTGTCAGACACCTCCCAACGAGCTGGACTCAGCAGTCCTGAATCCTGGGATCTGCCACAGTACAAATAACAGGCACACCAGAGCTCCCTACCAGTTAATCCACTCATCACCATTCATTTGGCTTGCTGAGAAACGTTCACACAACCACTGCTAGGAACTATGTGCCAACTCAAACTGCGGGAGTCTGACGAAGATGTAGAGCAAGTAAAAAGTAACAATGAGAAAACTGAAATAGCAAAATATAATGAACTAATCCATATTTCTAAGAAATACTCCTGAGGATAGCAAGTCTGGTTCAGCTTCAGGTATCCTATCAACCACAACATGCTAAGACAGCTCTTTAATCTTACAGCCTATCCATACCTACCTATTGAGGCTCTACAGAGCCCAAAGGAACACAATTTCACGTTCCTTTCTACACTTCTTCCCTTGGGCAATATTCAATGTTAATGTGTTAAACAAGCAATTCGCGCTCAGTGTAATACAACTAGAGACAAGCTATTCTTATTTTTCTTACTACCGTCCTTTCTTGAGGAACTCAGGAGGTTTTGATCATATTCTGAAAGTCAAATGTTAGAAAGAATCATGACTTCTTATTTAAAGTGAGATTGTAGCCACAAGCTTGGATACTTAGCTAGATGAATGGATGTAAGTATTTCAGTTCTTTGGTTGTCCTAGCATTTATAAGCTCAGACTCACTGACTTTTTTTATCTGTGAGCAAAATATATACAAGTTTTGTTATACTATAAAAGTTTGCAATTACCATATATTATTTATGTGGAGGTACTCACTCCATCATTAGTAATATTGTGCCCTAGGATCTGCTTGATGCTGACAGTGTTACAAATGTAAACTAGGAAAATAACATATTTCACAGTGATATAGTCAAATCACTTTACCTTAATTTGTTCAGCACAATGAGGCTATTAAATTACCTCATGCTACCAAATAAAATCATGTAACGAAAGTGTCATGCCCTGAGCAGACTGTTTAAGGAGAAACTCGCACCCTTTTGGTTGAGTTCTGATAATCAAATGCCAAGCACAACCTGTAACTTCCCACCTTCCTGACCCTTCCTTGTGAACAGAATTTGAATAGGAGTTTTAGTACAGGCAGCGTCTACTGAATATTGGCTACTGGGCCGTTTGTTAAGTTTCAGTTCCCATATCGTGTCAGAAGGCCATCCTTGTATCAGTCTGCTGTGCCTAGGTATTTTGACTGTCTCTACATTCCTAGTTTTATCTACTGTAGACCCAACCCTGCACTCCTTTAGCAGCCACAATTCCTACTTATGTTAGTTTCGCCTGCAGGAAGCTATAGGTTGAGCACCTATAGGAGATGAAGTGTTTAACAGTCACGTTTAAGTGATAGCAGAGTTTCAATTTAAACACAGTTTATTGGAGTAGATAAACAAATAGGTTCTTAATATTGCAGTTTTCTTGAGTGAAATCAGTTTCTTTACAGAAGATTATATGTTTAAATTGCATGCTGCAATATTTAAGTAACAGAACAAAGATTTAAGAAGAAACATTTTAAGAACCATTATAAAAGAGTATACCACATTTTAGGTCTACGGGTACACACAAAACTTCACCAACTGTGTGTGTGCTTAAGTAATCATAACACGTATTAGCAGAGGACAACAAAAGCAGTGGGCAAGTATTGTCTGTGTGATTTACAATTGTTTGTGCAAGCAGGATAGCTTTTCCCCTTTTAGAAATATCTGTTATGTAACAAGTGTATAAAGGTTTATCAAGATCTGCCATATTTCCATGTGTATGGCGGAAGTATTTCTACATTGTCCTCAGTCAAATTCCAGGTAATGTAGCTGAGATGTTAATGGCAAGTAGAACTGAGCAAAATTTTTCAAACAAAAACTTATTTTTATAGTAAAAAATCTAGAGTGATCAACCAAAGCATTTTGCAAATTCATGTAAGATTTCTGCAAATTTTCATTTCAGTTGAAACAAAAGAGAAGTTTCAGAAATGCCAAACTGTTCAAATGTTACCAAAAATCAAACATTTCAGTTTTTTAGAATAGAATCAGAGGAGGATTTAGGCACCATTCACAAAGTAGTAGATGGTGGTGCCATCTCATAACTTTTAGTCCAGAGGTTAGGGCTCTCACATGGGATGTGGGAAACCCAGGTTCAAGTCCCTGCTCCAGAGCAGGGACTTGAACCAGGGTCTCTCTCCTTCCAGTTGAGGCTATTCCAGTGTGGATATCACAAGATCTACTATTGAAGATGTTCCCTCTCTCTCAGGCTCCATGCAGACCTGATTGTGAGGTTATTTCCATAACAAGGGGAATACCTTGGTTCCTCCAGAGCAGGATTTGAACTTGTTCTCCCAAATTCCAGTGAATGCCCTAACTCTGGCTAAAAGTCAGAAGGCAGGCAGTAGCACCACTATCTTCTCCACTATTAGTCCTCAAGCACTGGGAAAAAAATGCTGCACTACTACAGTTTGCAACCTACATTTACCCATTCTCAGTTTGACTCCCCTGTCATGAGGACAACTATTGTCCTCGTGGTAGCAGATAGCACATTCTCACATTGTTAAAACAGCCATGTAGGAGAAGTCCTGAATTTTGTAGGATGGACTCTCAGAACAACTAATCATTGCACAGCACGAGGCAACTGTTCTTGAAGATTTAGATAAATCACTGAGCTTATTTTAATCTACAATCATGCCATATAGGCTAGGTAACAGAAAAATCTGAAGAAGACCTAGTCATCTGCTCCTATGTTGACCACAAGGAAACTACAGGGACACGTGCATTGTGTACCTTGTTATCACAGGGCACTACTAGAGCTGCTTGGATATTTTTCAGATAAAATGGTCCCTTGCCTTCAACAAAAGGACATTTTCCTCAAAACCAAAACTTTTTAAGATGGAATTTTTGTAAAAATTGCCCATAAAATATTTCAAAATAAAAAAGTTTCATTTTGAAGAATTGTGAAGCTTGTTTGGGAATTACAAAACTTTATTTTTAATTTTATTTAAGGAGAAGCTCCTAATATGCATTATGATTACTAACGTGTCATAATATAATAGCTGAAATATTCTGTTTTTATTTTTTAAATGTCAGGCAGCTGCAACTTTGTACCTGTTGAAATATCTTATCTATTCTCAAAGTGTTTGTGTTGTGAATTAAACAATTTGACACTAAGTAGAAACTGGTATGATCACTTAAGAATCAGAGCCTTGGAGTATGATATTCATTAGCTACTCATCTTTAACAGTTTATTTTCCCTCTGCCTCCAATATGGTTATTTCAAATCTGCGAGTTGCAACCTAAATCCCTTCCAGACTTTTCCTCTGTGGTCATAAGGGAATACAAATAATGGATTATACTGACTGATAAGTATCCTTTGATAGTCCAGACCTAGTTTCATTCCTGCCTATAGCAGTAAAGCAGTTTCGTGCAGCATCATGATATGCTGGAAGAAGATTACTGCATTAAACCCTTCATACAGCTATATGTCATGATTTCCAGACTATGTGACCTAGGCAAACTGCTGGAGGACCTCACTACTGTAGTTTTTTCACAGTTTTGAGGAAGGGAGCTGCAGCCCATAAACTTCAGTTTAACTTATTGGTAGGACCCAACTTAATCTACAGAACGAATTTAAAAACAGGACATCAAGTTTGGCCAGTTTTATCACCACACTTTCATTTTGATATACCTTTTCAAAAATCTGTTGCTCTACAAATACGGAAAGCCACATGAAGACATAGTGAAATGGCAACATACTCTATATTCCATTTTATGCAAAAACTGAAAATAGACTTTTCCCCCCACAGTGCAGTTGTAAACATCCTAGGTGCAAAGTGCAAGGCCGTTAAATATAACGCATCCAGACAAGTGTGATTTGTGTAGATGTCTTTCCTCTTATACAGGTTTAGGGTTTAAAGTGACGGCTTTTTAAGGTGAGACAAGTAAAGAAGCTTTGCTCAGATTCCCAAAACAGAACTACATTAAAATGAAGCTAAGGTTAAGTACATACCAGTATTTTAGAATTCCTTTTACTATGTTCCTGTAAATTATTTTGATCTTAGTACCAAGCAACATAGGCACAGCAATTTTAGAAGCAAGGTTAAAGTTAAGTGACGGAACATATTCAAATATGGAAACGCACAGTTCGAGCATTCAAATGGTTCTGCCACATAGTGACATCATGCATTGACCACAATTATAATTAAGACACTTCAGCAGGGGCGGCAAGTTGTATGGGCCCGTGGTGCCTAGGCTCCAGCAATATTCAGGGCCCGGGGGCCCAGCTCCACCAATGTTAGGAGTTGGGTCTCTCCCCCGCCCCCCACTTGCTGCCCCTGCGCGCCTCCCCCGAGTGTCCCCCAGCCCACACTTGTCGCCCCTGCACACCTCCCCCGAGTGTCCCCCAGCCCCCACTTGCTGCCTCAGTGTGCCTCCCCGGGGCCTGGGAGCAGAGCATCCCTGTCTCTCCCCTGCAGCTCCATGCTGCCTCCTGCATCAACTGCCACCGCAGGGTCCTAGTGCCCCCCAACCACTACTGCCAGGACAGGCTGACCCTGACCCTGCCCTTCCCCTCAGACCCTTTCATTTTCCAGCGGGACCCTCCACCAGCACAGGGGGGCCCCGGCTCACAGTCACCGCTTCTGCCCCACGCTGGGCAAGGGGCAGCCCCATCCCCAGTGAAGCTACAGTGAGGGGCAGCAGCAGGGGAGGAAGCGCACGTGTGATGGCAGCCTCCCCTCCCCCCCACGGCACTCACCACAGGAGAGGCGAGGGGATTTCCTGTACCTGAGAGGAGCCCTAGGAGCACATGCAGTGACAGTGGTGCAAGGTGAGTGTGGTGCAGGGGGGAAGTGGGGGGCCCCCTGCAGAGCTCGCTGCTGCCTGTGGGGAATCCTCCTCTCTGGCCCTTGCCCCAGGGCAGCCTGTCTGCACCCCAAACTCCTCATTTCCAGCCCTGTCCACCCCAGAGCCTGCACCCCCCCAGCCAGAGCCCTCACCCCCTGCACCCCAACCCTCTGCCCCAGCCCAAGACCCTCCCACACCCCAAACTCCTCATCCCCAGCCCCACCCCACTGCCCTCATCCCCACACCCCAACCCTCTTCCCTAGCCCTGAGCCCCCCCATACCCCACAGCCCTCACCCCTGCACCCCAGCCCTCTGCCTGAGCCCCCTCACACCCCCAAACTCCTCATCACCAGCCCCACCCCAGAGCCCTCACATTTTTACATTATTTTAAAAAATATACAGTAACTCCTTGCTTAACGTTGTAGTTCTGTTCCTGAAAAATGCTATTTTAAGTGAAACAATGTTAAGTGAATCCAATTTCCCCATAAGAATTAATGTAAATAGGGGGGTTAGGTTCCAGGGAATTTTTTTTTTTTGCCAGACAAAAGACTATATTTTATATATGTATACACAGTATAAGTTTTAAACAAACAATTTAATACTGTACACAGCAATGATGATTGTGAAGCTTGGTTGAGGCGGTGGCGTCAGAGGGTGGGATATTTCCCAGGGAATGCCTTCCTGCTAAATGATGAACTAGCACTCGGCTGAGCCCCCAAAGGTTAATGCATTGTTGTTAATGCAGCCTCACGCTCTATAAGGCAGCACGAATGGGGGGGGAGGAGGGAGAAGACAGCATGGCAGAGAGAGACAGAGACACACACCAGGTGTGTGAGAGAGAGATTTTGAGACAGCAGCTGCTGCCAGCAAGCTCCCTCCATTCTGAGCCCTGTCGTGTCCCCATGTGCTCTGTAGAGATGGGGGGGGCAGGAACGGGGGGAGGGGGACACCCTGACATCAGGACCCTTCTTCCCCCTCTCCCCTGCACAGCAAGTAGGAGGTTCACGGGAGCAGCTCCAAGGCAGTGGTGGGGAGGGACACCTGAACTGCCCAGCAATTGATAGTCTGCTAGGCGGCAGCCGCACAGGGAACTTAGGAGAGCTGATGGGGGGGCTGTTGGCCCACCCTGGTTCCAATCCCCCGCCACGAGCGCTCCAACGGGCTGTTCTTTCTGCAAGCAGTGGACAAAGCAGGCGGCTGCCAAACAACACTATAAGGGAGCATAGCGCAACTTTAAATGAGCATGTTCTCTAATTCAGGGGTTCTCAAACTGTGGTCCACAGACCACCAGTGGTCCATGAGCTCCATTCAGGTGGCCCGCAGATAGTTCCGTCTAAGATGCATGCCTGGGCAGCCGCACATGAGAGAATGAAGGGCCACCCATCTAATTAGTGGAGCTGCGCAGGCGTGGCTCCACTAATTAGGAGCCTGGACCCTGGAGAAGACGTATATGTAAGGTGAGATGGTGGCCTTGGGGGGAATAGGGGATAGGTGGGAGGGGGCAGTGGTGTGAGAAGAGGGGGTGGGGGGAATTTGGGACGTGCAGGGCTATGGCGGCCAGAGAAAGAGGCTCCAGTGTTGCGGCTGCTGGGAAGAGACCCACTTCCTTCCCAGCTTCAGCTTTGTGGCTGTTGTGACAGGGGAGAGACCCCCCTTCTTTCCAGCCTGAGCTCAGGGGCTGCTGCGGTGGGGGAGAAAGGGAGAGAACCCCCCTTCTTCCCAGCCCCAGCTTGGGGGCTGCTGTGGTGGGGGAGAAGGCACATCCATCGCTTTAGAAAGGTTAAGACTGCTGATATTAAAATATGAGTACTTTAATACTCAACAAGTAATTCCAGAAAAAAAATTATTTTTCATAGTTTGTATCTTTGTAGTATCTATTGAAATCTTTCTTTTATTTTCAAGGCCCAGTCCATTGGCTATTTTATTCCACCCTGCAGCAACCCAAAGCAACCAGAGCACAGCAGTCACTTAAACTGTGTTTACAGCTAATGTGCATCTTCAGATCAGCAGAAAACACCCAGAGCCTACTCCATAATTTCCCTGTTTCTCCTGTCTTCCATGCTCCTCTGAAGACATGCCCCCTTCCCAAAAAACACTCTTCTACCTTCACAAATGTTATTCCCCAGCAAAGACACCACTCATTTCTCCCTTCCTTGTTGAATAACTGGTGTAATCAGGGTTTTTGCCATCATTTTCCACAACTGACGTTTCCCGAAGAAGAAATTCATGCATCATTCTCTGGCAAAGAATAAGAAGTAGAATTCCCCTCTTTCAAAATGGTCACTACCTTCCTTGGTTCTCAGCTGAAGTGGAAACACAATTAAAGGCAAGTTGGTGGCCCCCTACATACTGTCAGGAAGTGCAGAGCAGCAGGTGAGTGGATACAGTGTTTTTCACTGTAGCATCAGGCCCATGAAACCATAGGAGATGGCCATTTTGAAAGAAGAGTTCTTCAAGCAGTTCTCTCAATAAGATCATTCTTCAGTATCTGCTGAAGAAGAAACTTTTGGTTATGACTAACAGGAAACCCATGTATAGCCTATGCAGAATATGTGTCGGCTTTTTAAGACGTACTCCATTAAAGTTGTTAAGAAAGGAGTTCTGACAGCTAAAATTCTTAACAGACCCATTTTTAAATAATTGAAATTCCTAAATTACTTCAATGATACTCATTCTATCCTACACAAAGAAGATTACATGCTTTGATTTTGAAAAGTATGTGTTATATTTTTCCATATGCAAGAGATTGAATCCTTGAGTAAGTGCCTAACTCACCTTGGTTTCAGCTACAAATCTGCAGCTGATGCCCCATAATGTTGTAATATGGAATCTAGTTTCACTTTAGCTTGACACTACATGGTGTATTTAATGCATTATATAGAATAATATACAACTGGTTAGTGAGCAAGGAATAGAAGGGAAGGGGGGTGGAAATCATTGGGTCCTTCCCATTCACAGACAGAATGATTTATAAAGAGTAAGGATTAGTGGAATGTGTTGGAATCTTTGATGCTCGATAATTGGGACACTAATTATTTCCACTGTTTTCTTTAAGCCTACACTTAACAGACATTCTATATGAGGGTTTATATTTATCTTCTCATTAAAAAAAACCTATGCTCTAACTTTTGATTTCACCTAGGTAGCAAACCCAGATTTCAGTGAAGTTGGTGTCTCGAAGCACTATCCATAAAAAACAGAACACCACAGTCCCTATATTATAAAGCACACCATCTAAAAATGAAAAATTGTAACTGACAGCTGTTAGGATATAGATATTCAGGCCTCTGTAAAGGCCTATACTCTAAGAATTTAGGTGTATTCTTATCACTTGGCTAGTTATTGAGGTATAAAAGAAAGAATCAAAATCACTGTCTGCCGGCGTAAGGGCCTTCTCTTACTGTGACAGTCTGAGGCCCTGTTCTTAGGCTAAGGCCTTTGGCTAAGCAACAGAGGCAGCCATAAGCTGGGAAGCGAAAGGTCACATCCTCACATTCCAAACTAGTCACATTGAAATAAGGTGCTATTGGGCTGTTAGGAATACAATCCTGTCCAGATAATGCCTATCGCCTCCAGAGAAAGGGAAGTGCCTAGAAGATGTAAAACGAAACTTAGTTTGATAGCATCCTGTCTGACAAGAACTCACTTATCAATACCTGGGATGTGAAATCCTCACTTCTGTATTGTTTTGTCATTATAGTTCCCACTTTGCTATTGTTTATTTGCATGGTCTCTGTCTGGTTCCGTGATTGTTTCTGTCTGCTGTATAATTAATTTTGCTGGGTGTAAACTAATTAAGGTGGTGGGATATAATTGGTTAGCTAATCATGTTACAATATGTTAGGATTGGTTAGTTAAATTTCAGTAAAATGATTGGTTAAGGTATAGCTAAGCAGAACTCAAGTTTGACTATATAGTCTGCAGTCAATGAGGAAGTGAGTGGGTGTGGGGGGGGAAATGGAAACAAGGAATGGAGGTGGGGAAATTGGAATCATGTTTAGCTAAGAGCAGGAATGGGAACAGGGACACAGGTAAGGTTCTGTGATGTCAGAGCTGGGAACGGGGACAACTAAGGAAGGAAACTGGAATCATCCTTGCTGGAAGTTCACCCCAATAAACATTGAATTGTTTGCACCTTTGGACTTCGGGTATTGTTGCTCTCTGTTCATGCGAAAGGACCAGGGAAGTAAGTGGGTGAAGGAATAAGCCCCCTAACAACAGCATTGAAAAATAGAAGGGTAGAATAACCAATCCCCCACATGCGCACACCCTGAAAATGGTCCTTAGAACTGTGGTATGAACCTCGCACATGTTCCTAAAAAACTGCTTCCCAACGCATAGATAATATAGGTTTCTTAGTTTATAGAGAGCGGCATAGTGAGATGTGGGATTTTGTGTGAAGAAACTGAGAAACTTGAGTCAAATAAGGGAGTCATTTCACTGCAGTTGTGGTGCGGCCGTTCACTGAGTTCTAGAATTTAAGAAGCTGTGTCTTGCATCCATATTTTATAAGCTGTGTCCTGCATTCATAAACCTTCTCTCATAGTTATTGATAGCTTCATTCGTCCAGTAGAAAGTAGCAGTTGTGCGAGGTCATGGAGGAAAATCTGTCCAATAACAAGAGCCAAAGTCTAGGGCCAGGCTTTTGAGTATCAGGACACAGACCCTGAAAAAGCAATCCGTCAGGCAACCAGTGTTCGGTTACAGCTGGTCTAATTTCAGGGGCTTCACAAAAAATCTTAAATGGAAACATGTTAATTGGAAATTTCTTTCCACTCCTCGCCCCCCAATTTTTGATGAAAAATTAGTTATTTTAGTTTTATTTTAAAGAGGTTATGTACTTATTTATTTTCCCCTCTTTCTATTGGAAAGATGGGGAGAGTTTTAGAAATTTTATAATGGTAGAAAAATTAGCTCACTTTTTTAAATAACTTATTTCACACTTCCTCAGTGGAAAGAAGAGACTGGTTTCTCACTTCTTTTACTTCACCTTTGATCCCATTCTTCCAGGGTTGCTATGGTTTGGGGGGGCAGGGAAGGGGGAAAGAAGAGACTATGTTCAAAATAACCTCTCCACTGCATCCCACCACAGCCACTGCATTTTGCAAACCAGGGATAGACCAAAACATTCATTTGTACTAAGTTTGCTCTGGTGCAGTTGAGGTTCAGGTGCACAATAAAATGTAATATTTCTCTACAGTGCATAACTTGCAACAGAATACACAGTGCATGTTCCAAACCCCTTCTTGAAGATGCATTTGCTGTCACACTACATAGACTGCTTTGTTTACCACCAATACCTTTCTCTTCATAATGAGAACTTTCAGTTGTACAAACTGACAACCATTGCTGCAGAAAATTCTTGCATAGCAAAATGGTTTTCAAATAGGCTGCATTAGATCTGATGGGCTAGATAGGTACTGAAATATTCCTAGCCATTTTCATGATGCTCAGGAAACAAAACAAGAAAAGCAAAGCAAATATCTTCTGGGCCAAAGCCTACAACAGGTATACCATCTGGGATAGTCTTCATACAAGAATGCTTTGTAAAATATGCAGTACGTCCTTATAATACATGAGACTAAAAATTTCAATGATAAGCAGTTGAAAATCCATTTATAGTTCAGCAAACAAGTGTATAGCATAGCACAACCCTCTGAAATATTTTTCAAAAGAATTTTAAACACTAACCTGAAGGTTTTTAGATTCTCAACATTACATGTCAATATTCAAGTTTTGTTTTGATGGCCTCTATTAAAAGCTTACATCATAAAGGGGAAGCACAGTTAGAGCAGAAGTCATCATGAATGCTGGGTTCTACTCCCATCTGTGCCACTGACTTCAGTGCCCTTGATCATTTTAAAGGGTCTGAGTACCCACAGCTCATCTTGTGTAGTTACTCAGAACCTCTGCACTAATATCTGTACCCATGTTTTTTCCTGCTATTAAGTCAGGATAGCAATACTTCAGGATTGATTGTTTCCCTCTCTGAAATCCTGTGAATAGCACTAAGTGCAAAGTAATTGTTCATGAAGCAATGATGGCACAGATGTATTGCTCTAAAACTCAAACTAGAGCAACGTTTAGACGAGTGCCTCCATTAGAATTGCAGTACAAGACAGAGCCTGATATTTACACTGTCATATGGGCGTGTCACAAGCCTTCTAAAGCTTCCAGTTTAGATGTGGCAGTCAATGAGCTCTACAGCAGATTCAGTAAGCAATAGCTCACATTAAGCCTCCACAGCTTTTGATGTCTTTTGGCACACTTAATTATTACAAGGTCTTTTAAACCCCATACGGGTAATTCCTATTGATTATTTTGTTGCCTACTGCTGAGAGCAAAGCGGATCCACAGCACATTTCTGTGCTTTTAATCTTTGCAAGCGTGCTGCTCATGTCTAACAATGGTTTTGCATTTTTAGGTGAAAGGAAAAACGGATAGCCTTTCTAGGAGGGTCCTACATTTGGCACTAAGCTCAGCTGAGGGGATGAACATCCCTTGTCACTGAAAGCTGCAGAATAGTGATTTGAAAGGATCTTTTTTGCAACTATAGTTCCAAGCTCATAATTGAAATACCTGAAAATATTTCCTATAGAATTGGATGTGGTAAAAACCCAAGTCACTTTCAATCCACCAAGAGCTAAGCTGCCTGGGTAAAAATCTCCTTCTCATTCCCCACTGAAACTCAACTTTTATACATATCCCCTTGGGAGAAGTGCACAAGTGGCTCCAACGGCAAGCACACCAATATTCTCTCATGAATACCCAAGTCACTCCTCATCCGTACTATACTTAACAGATTAAATTCACAAAGAATATGCAAACTTCTTTAAACCTTTCCCTGTTGAAGTTTAACTTTTTAGTTGGGAACACATTTGGATTTATAACTCAGAACAAAGTCTTAAATCTTTCTGTTATCTCTTATTTCCAAGCTGAATATTGTTTAAGGGAACGTCTCTGCCCCCAACACATCTTTCTGTCCCATTTTGACGCCACTGTGAAGCAATTAATATTTAATTGTATTATTTCCTTATATGACCACAGTTTATTGCCAAGGACACCAGGCAAACAATTCTGATGTCATTGCAGATTCCAATTCAAGGCAAAGTATTTGAGAGAGGAAATGCAGTTATTCAGACTCATCTACTATTAGTTACACCTAAACTGTTCCATCCATACAGCTATCACAAAGAGCCTAACAAATAACGATGCATCAACTCCCCTGAGAATCAAATATTATCCCTATTACATGGACAGGAAAGCTGCAAGTTTGAATCATTTGCCCAAGGTCAGTGCTGCAGTAGGAAATAAAGCCCCTGTATCACCATGCCCACTTTCGGCTGTTACCACTAAAATAGTGAGAACACAGAACAGGAGAGCCAATGAAATTCTCCAGTTATACATTCTTATTTTGTGTGAGCTGAACTATACAGTTGTGAAAACTCCTTGACGCTGTCAACTGCATACTGTATCTGACAAGGCAGAAACAGCATCCTCATACACATGTTTTGTCATTCCCTATCAGTATGGTGCAGTTGTTATCTCACTCACAGAAACTGTCAGCCCTCAGGAGGAACTGTGATTTAATTAGCTTAGGTTACACTCCAAAAGGCACACAACTTGAACGCAAAATACAACAGAATACTGAGAAGCAAATTGCTGTATCTGCTGAGTGTCTGTATTCTGTTAGAACATTGAAAGAAACCTTTCGTATTTTTAGGGTCATTTCATTGGGTGATCTCATTGGACCTGTTCCATTTAAAAATAAGTGTTTAAACGAAGTTTAGTCTGACTTCAGGCGAGCCTGGGGGATACCATGAAGCAGTTTCTGTACCTTCCACATTTAGCAAGACCCTTAAACAAATGCCTAAAAGCAAAGATAATTTTCCTCTCTTCCTACAATCCTGGCATTATAAAATCAGTAGTATTCATAAAAGCTATAGGAATGCCTGCTCACAAAATAGCAATAATATTAAGTGATAAGATTAATTCTGCAGAGTGGGGCCATTAAATATAGCACATATTTAACATTTTTCAATATACTCCTTATTTACCTAAAGGAAAAGGGCTGATGTCTGGATGTCTAGTTAGTCAATATTAACACAAGTGCCTTTATTTATTTTGTGATTTTCTTAGTTACCTGTAATGCTGACTTTCTGCGAATGCAAGCAGGCAAAAAAAACAAGCAGTTTTGCAAATACATCAATTTCAAAGTCATTGTTTCAAAAGAGTAACATTTGTTTAAAATGTTCATGAAATATTCTAAAACAGATGGAAGGTTCACTTTTGTCCTCCCCTGAGCGCACCCTTTATCACACCACCAAGTGCAAGAGAATCAATGATATCCAGGGGTTTTCATCTCTCCTCCCTTAGTTTTTCAAATGCAACAATGACAGAAAGAAAAATGGGAAAGAAAAAGCTTAAAGTGAAAACACCCTGGGAAAAAAAGGCAAGGGGAAAAAAAACAAAAAGCAAAATTCCCAGGTTATTCCTTTTCATATGCAAACAGAGACTTTTTGCAAGAGTATCCAGGTGCAAAGAAAAAAAATTAATGAAAAATAGATTAAAGAATTTTAATCAGCTCTTATCACAACCAATTAGTTAATGTACAAATCTTGGCAAGAAGTGCGCGTTTTCCAGTTCCAAAAACAACAAGTTAGTCTACAGGTCCATAAGAGCAGTTTATGCAGGCCACACTAAGGGTATGTCTACACTACGAAATTAGGTCGAATTTATAAAAGTCGGTTTTGTAGAAAGCGTTTTTATACAGTTGATGGTGTGTGTCCCCACACAAATGCTCTAAGTGCATGTAGTCAGCGGAGTGTGTCCACAGTACTGAGGCAACCATCGACTTCCGGAGCACTGCACTGTGGGTAGCTATCCCACAGTTCCCACAGTCTCGGCCGCCCATTTGAATTCTGGATAGAAATCCCAGTGCCTGATGGAGCTAAAACATTGTCACGGGTGGTTCTGGGTACATATCGTCAGGGCCCCGTTCCCTCCCTCCCTCCGTGAAAGCAAGGGCAGACAATCGTTTTGCGTCTTTTTTCTTGATTTACCTGTGCAGACGCCATACCACGGCAAGCATGGAGCCCACTCAGCTAACCGTCACTGTATGTCTCCTGGGTGTTGGCAGACGTGGTACTGCATTGCTACACAGCAGCAGTTTATTGCCTTTTGGCAGCAGACAGTGAAGTATGACTGGCAGCCATCATCGACGTAGTCCTGGGTGCTCTTTTAATCGGGCACCTGGGCAAACATGGGAGTGACTCAGCCAGGTCATTTCCCTTGTTTCGTCTCATGGCGATTCAGTCCTACCGGCAGTGCACTGTCTTTTAATCTGCAGCTAGAAGATGATGATGGCCGGTAGTCATATTGCACCGTCTTCTGCCGATCACCCAGGTGTTGACGATGGCTAGCAGTCATACTGCACAGTCTGCTGCCAGCAAGCTGTATAAAGATAGATGAAGTGTCTCAAAACAAGAAATAGATCAGATTTGTTTTGTATTGATTTTCTCCTCCCTCCCTCCCTCTGTGAAATCAATGGCCTGCTAAACCCAGTTTTGAGTTCTATCCTTGAGGGGGCCATTCAGTTTCTCACAAAGCCACCCCCTTCGTTGATTTTAATTCCCTGTAAGCCAACCCTGTAAGCCATGTCGTCAGTCGCCCCTCCCTCCATCAGGGCAACGACAGACAATCGTTCCGCGCCTTTTTTCTGTGCAGACGCCATACCATGGCAAGCATGGAGCCCGCTCAGATCACTTTGGCAATTAGGAGCACATTAAATACCACACGCATTATCCAGCAGTATATGCAGCACCAGAACCTGGCAAAGCGATACCGGGCGAATAGGCAACGTTAGCGCGGTGATGTGAGTGGTGAGGACATGGACACAGACTTCTCTCAAAGCACAGGCCCTGGCAATGCGGGCATCATGGGGCAGGTTCATGCGGTGGAACACCAATTCTGGGCTTGGGAAACAGGTGCAGACTGGTGGGACCGCATAGTGTTGCAGGTCTGAGACGATTCCCAGTGGCTGTGAAATTTTCTCATGCGTAAGGGCACTTTCATGGAACTTTGTGACTTGCTTTCCCCTGCCCTGAGGCGCAAGAATACCAAGATGAGAGCAGCCCTCACAGCTGAGAAGCAAGTGGCAATAACCTTGTGGAAGTTTGCAATGCCAGACAGTTACCGGTCAGTCGGGAATCAATTTGGAGTGGGCAAATCTACTGTGGGGGCTGCTGTGATGCAAGTGGCCAACTCAGTCAAAGATCTGCTGATATCAAGGGTAGTGACCCTGGGAAATGTGCAGGTCATAATGGATGGCTTTGCTGCACTGGGATTCCCTAACTGTGGTGAGGCGATATACGGAATGCATATCCCTATCTTGGCACCGGAGCACCAGGCCGCCGAGTACATAAACCGCAAGAGGTACTTTTCAATAGTGCTGCAAGCTCTGGTGGATCACAAGGGACGTTTCACCAACATCAATGTGGGATGGCCGGGAAAGGTACATGACACTCGCATCTTCAGGAACTCTGGTCTGTTTCAAAAGCTGCAGGGACTTTATTCCCAGACCAGATAATAACCATTGGGGATGTTGAAATGCCTATATGTATCCTTGGGGACCCAGCCTACCCCTTAATGCCATGGCTCATGAAGCCGTACACAGGCAGCCGGACAGTAGTCAGGAGCTGTTCACCTACAGGCTGAGCAAGTGCAGAATGGTGGTAGAATGTGCATTTGGACGTTTAAAGGCGCGCTGGCACAGTTTACTGACTCGCTTAGACCTCAGCGAAACCAATATTCCCACTGTTATTACTGCTTGCTGTGTGCTCCACAATATCTGTGAGAGTAAGAGGGAGACGTTTATGGCGGGGTGGGAGGTTGAGGCAAATTGCCTGGCTGCTGGTTACGCTCAGCCAGACACCAGGGTGGTTAGAAGAGCACAGGAGGGCATGGTCCGCATCAGAGAAGCTTTGAAAACCAGTTTCAGGACTGGCCAGGTTACGGTGTGAAAGTTCTGTTTGTTTCTCCTTGATGAAACCTCCCGCCCCTTGGTTCACTCTACTTCCCTGTAAGCTAAGCACCTCTCTACCTCCCTTCAGTCACCACTTGCAGAGGCAATAAAGTCATTGTTGCTTCACATTCATGCATTCTTTATTCATTCATCACACAAATAGGGGGATAACTACCAAGGTAGCCCAGGAGGGGTGGTGGAGGAGAGAAGCACCACGAGGGGGGGTGGAGGAGGGAAGGACAAGGCCACACAGCACTTTAGAAGTTTAAAACTTTAAAACGTATTGAATCCCAGCCTTCTGTTGCTTGGGCAATCCTCTGGGGTGGAGTGGCTGGGTGGCCAGAGGCCCCCCCACTGCGTTCTTGGGCGTCTGGGTGAGGAGGCTATGGAACTTGGGGAGGAGGGCGATTGGTTACAGAGGGGCTGCAGTGGCAGTCTGTGCTCCAGCTGCCTTTGCTGCAGCTCAACCATACACTGGAGCATATTGGTGTCATCCTCCAGCAGCCTCAGTATTAAATCCTGCTTCCTTTCATCACGCTGCCGCCACCTTTCAGCTTCAGCCCTCTCTTCAGCCCGCCACCTCTCCTCCCGGTCATTTTCTGCTTTCCTGCACTCTGACATGGTCTGCCTCCACACATTCGTCTATGTTCTGTCAGTGTGGGAGGACAGCATGAGCTGAGAGAACATTTCATCGCAAGTGCGTTTTTTTCGCCTTCTAATCTTCGCTAGCCTCTGGGAAGGAGAAGATCCTGTGATCCTTGAAACACATGCAGCTGGTGGAGAAAAAAAAAGGGTCAGTGGTATTTAAAAAGACACATTTTATAGAACAATGGGTACACTCTTTCACGGTAAACCTTGCTGTTAACATTACATACATAGCACATGTGCTTTCGTTACAAGGTCGCATTTTGCCTCCCCCCAGTGCATGGCTAGCCCGTCCACCCTCCCCCTACCCGTGACTAACAGGGGGGCACATTTCTGTTCAATGACAGGCAAACAGCCCAGCAGGAACGGGCACCTCTGAATGTCCCCTTAAGAAAAGCACCCTATTTCAACCAGGTGACCATGAATGATATCACTCTCCTGAGGATAACACAGAGAGATAAACAACGGATGTTGTTTGAATGCCAGCAAACACACACTGCAATACTTTTTTCTACAATGATTCCCGAGTACGTGCTACTGGCCTGGAGTGGTAAAGTATCCTACCATGGTGGATGGAATAAGGCTGCCCTCCCCAGAAACCTTTTGCAAAGGCTTTAGGACTACATCTAGGAGAGCCACGAATGCCAGGGCAAATTAATCATTAAACATGCTTACTTTTAAACCATGTATAGTATTTTAAAAGGTACACTCACCAGAGGTCCCTTCTCCGCCTGGCGGGTCCGGGAGGCAGCCTTGGGTGGGTTCGGGGGGTACTGGCTCCAGGTCCAGGGTGAGAAGCAGTTCCTGGCTGTTGGGAAAACCGGTTTCTCCGCTTGCTTGCTGTGAGCTATAGTCATCTTCCTCGTCCCCAAAACCTGCTTCCGTATTGCCTTCATCTCCATTGAAGGAGTCAAACAGCACGGCTGGGGTACTGGTGGCTGAACCCCCTAAAATGGCATGCAGCTCATAATAGAAGAGGCATGTTTGGTGCTTAGACCCGGAGCGGCCGTTCGCCTCTCTGGTTTTCTGGTAGGCTTGCCTCAGCTCCTTAAGTTTCACATGGCACTGCTTCGGGTCCTTGTTATAGCCTCTGTCCTTCATGCTCTGGGAGATTTTGACAAATGTTTTGGCATTTCGAAAACTGGAATGGAGTTCTGATAGCACGGATTCCTCTCCCCAGACAGCGATCAGATCCCGTACCTCCCGTTCGGTCCATGCTGGAGCTCTTTTGCGATTCTGGGACTCCATCATGGTCACCTCTGCTGATGAGTTCTGAATGGTCACCTGCAGCTTGCCATGCTGGCCAAACAGGAAATTGAAATTCAAAAGTTCGTTGGCCTTTTCCTGTCTACCTGGCCAGTGCATCTGAGTTGAGAGTGCTGTCCAGAGCGGTCACAATGGAGCACTCTGGGATAGCTCCCAGAGGCCAATACCGTCTAATTGCATCCACAGTGCCCCAAATTCGATCCAGCAAGGCCGATTTCAGCGCTAATCCCCTTGTCGGGGGTGGAGTAAGGAAATCGATTTTAAGAGCCCTTTAAGGGTATGTCTACACTACGGAATAAGGTCGAATTTATAGAAGTCGGTTTTTTAGAAATCGGTTTTATATATTCGAGTGTGTGTGTCCCCACAGAAATTGCTCTAACTGCATTAAGTGCATTAACTCGGCGGAGCGCTTCCACAGTACCGAGGCTAGAGTCGACTTCCGGAGCGTTGCACTGTGGGTAGCTATCCCACAGTTCCCGCAGTCTCCGCTGCCCATTGGAATTCTGGGTTGAGATCCCAATGCCTGATGGGGCTAAAACATTGTCTCGGGTGGTTCTGGGTACATATCGTCAGGCCCCCGTTCCCTCCCTCCCTCCGTGAAAGCAAGGGCAGACAATCATTTCGCACCTTTTTTCCTGAGTTACCTGTGCAGACGCCATACCACGGCAAGCATGGAGCCCGCTCAGGTAACCGTCACCCTATGTCTCCTGGGTGCTGGCAGACGCGGTACGGCTTTGCTGCACAGTAGCAGCAACCCATTGCCTTCTGGCAGCAGACGGTGCAATACGACTGGTAGTCGTCCTCGTCGTGTCCGAGGTGCTCCTGGCCACGTCGGCTGGGAGCGCCTGGGCAGACATGGGCGCAGGGACTAAATTTGGAGTGACTTGACCAGGTCATTCTCTTTAGTCCTGCAGTCAGTCCTATTGAACCGTCTTATGGTGAGCGGGCAGGCGATATGGACTGCTAGCAGTCGTACTGTACCATCTTCTGCCAGGCAGGCAAGAGATGAGGATTGCTAGTAGTCGTATTGTACCATCTTCTGCCAGGCAGGCAAGAGATGAGGATTGCTAGTAGTCGTATTGTACCATCTTCTGCCAGGCAGGCAAGAGATGAGGATGGCTAGCAGTCGTACTGTACCATCTTCTGCCGAGCAGCCATGAGATGTGGATGGCATGCAGTCCTTCTGCACCGTCTGCTGCCAGCCAAAGATGTAAAAGATAGATGGAGTGGATCAAAACAAGAAATAGACCAGATTTGTTTTGTACTCATTTGCCTCCTCCCCTGTCTAGGGAACTCATTCCTCTAGGTCACACTGCAGTCACTCACAGAGAAGGTGCAGCGAGGTAAATCTAGCCATGTATCAATCAGAGGCCAGGCTAATCTCCTTGTTCCAATAAGAATGGTAACTTAGGTGCACCATTTCTTATTGGAACCCTCCGTGAAGTCCTGCCTGAAATACTCCTTGATGTACAGGCACCCCCTTTGTTGATTTTAGCTCCCTGAAGCCAACCCTGTAAGCCGTGTCGTCAGTCGCCCCTCCCTCCGTCAGAGCAACGGCAGACAATCGTTCCGCGCCTTTTTTCTGTGCGGACGCCATACTAAGGCAAGCATGGAGGCCGCTCAGCTCACTTTGGCAATTAGGAGCACATTAAACACCACACGCATTATCCAGCAGTATATGCAGCACCAGAACCTGGCAAAGCGATACCGGGCGAGGAGGCGACGTCAGCGCGGTCACGTGAGTGATCAGGACATGGACACAGACTTCTCTCAAAGCATGGGCCCTGCCAATGCATGCATCATGGTGCTAATGGGGCAGGTTCATGCTGTGGAATGCCGATTCTGGGCTCGGGAAACAAGCACAGACTGGTGGGACCGCATAGTGTTGCAGGTCTGGGACGATTCCCAGTGGCTGCGAAACTTTCACATGCGTAAGGGCACTTTCATGGAACTTTGTGACTTGATTTCCCCTGCCCTGAGGCGCATGAATACCAAGATGAGAGCAGCCCTCACAGTTGAGAAGCGAGTGGCGATAGCCCTGTGGAAGTTTGCAACGCCAGACAGCTACCGGTCAGTTGGGAATCAATTTGGAGTGGGCAAATCTACTGTGGGGGCTGCTGTGATGCAAGTAGCCCACGCAATCAAAGATCTGCTGATATCAAGGGTAGTGACTCTGGGAAATGTGCAGGTCATAGTGGATGGCTTTGCTGCAATGGGATTCCCTAACTGTGGTGGGGCTATAGACGGAACCCATATCCCTATCTTGGCACCGGAGCACCAGGCCGCCGAGTACATAAACCGCAAGGGGTACTTTTCGATAGTGCTGCAAGCTCTGGTGGATCACAAGAGACGTTTCACCAACATCAACGTGGGATGGCCGGGAAAGGTGCATGATGCTCGCATCTTCAGGAACTCTGGTCTGTTTCAAAAGCTGCAGGAAGGGACTTTATTCCCAGACCAGAAAATAACTGTTGGGGATGTTGAAATGCCTATATGTATCCTTGGGGACCCAGCCTACCCCTTAATGCCATGGCTCATGAAGCCGTGCACAGGCAGCCTGGACAGTAGTCAGGAGCTGTTCAACTACAGGCTGAGCAAGTGCAGAGTGGTGGTAGAATGTGCATTTGGACGTTTAAAGGCGCGCTGGCGCAGTTTACTGACACGCTTAGACCTCAGCGAAACCAATATTCCCACTGTTATTACTGCTTGCTGTGTGCTCCACAATATCTGTGAGAGTAAGGGGGAGACGTTTATGGCGGGGTGGGAGGTTGAGGCAAATCGCCTGGCTGCTGGTTATGCGCAGCCAGACACCAGGGCGGTTAGAAGAGCACAGGAGGGCGCGGTACGCATCAGAGAAGCTTTGAAAACCAGTTTCATGACTGGCCAGGCTACGGTGTGAAAGTTCTGTTTGTTTCTCCTTGATGAAACCCCCCGCCCCTTGGTTCACTCTACTTCCCTGTAAGCTAACCACCCGCCCCTCCTCCCTTCAATCATCGCTTGCAGAGGCAATAAAGTCATTGTTGCTTCACATTCATGCATTCTTTATTCATTCATCACACAAATAGGGGGATGACTACCAAGGTAGCCCAGGAGGGGTGGTGGAGGAGGGAAGGAAAATGCCACACAGCACTTTAAGCACAGCACTTTAAAAGTTTACAACTTTAAAATTTATTGAATGACAGCCTTCTTTTTTTGGGCAATCCTCTGTGGTGGAGTGGCTGGTTGGCCGGAGGCCCCCCCACCGCGTTCTTTGGCGTCTGGGTGTGGAGGCTATGGAACTTGGGGAGGAGGGCGGTTGGTTACATAGGGGCTGCAGTGGCAGTCTGTGCTCCAGCTGCCTTTGCTGCAGCTCAACCATACACTGGAGCATACTGGTTTGGTCCTGCAGCAGCCTCAGCATTGAATCCTGCCTCCTCTCATCACGCTGCCGCCACATTTGAGCTTCAGCCCTGTCTTCAGCCCGCCACTTACTCTCTTCAGCCCGCCACTTACTCTCTTCAGCCCGCCACCTCTCCTCCCGGTCATTTTGTGCTTTCCTGCACTCTGACATTATTTGCCTCCACGCATTCGTCTGTGCTCTGTCAGTGTGGGAGGACAGCATGAGCTCGGAGAACATTTCATCATGAGGGCGTTTTTTTTTTTTTCTAAGCTTCACTAGCCTCTGGGAAGGAGAAGATCCTGTGGTCATTGAAACACATGCAGCTGGTGGAGAAAAAAAAAGGGACAGCGGTATTTAAAAAGACACATTTTATAAAACAGTGGCTACACTCTTTCAGGGTAAACCTTGCTGTTAACATTACATACATAGCACATGTGCTTTCGTTACAAGGTCGCATTTTGCCTCCTCCCACCGCGTGACTACCCCCTCAACCTTCCCCCCTCCCTGTGGCTAACAGCAGGGAACATTTCGGTTTAGCCACAGGCAAACAGCCCAGCAGGAACGGGCTCCTCTGAGTGTCCCCTGAAGAAAAGCACTCTATTTCAACCAGGTGACCATGAATTAGATCTCACTCTCCTGAGGATAACACAGAGAGATAAACAACGGATGTTGTTTGAATGCCAGCAAACATACACTGCAATGCTTTGTTCTACAATGATTCCCGAGTACGTGTTACTGGCCTGGAGTGGTAAAGTGTCCTACCATGAAGGACGCAATAAGGCTGCCCTCCCCAGAAACCTTTTGCAAAGGCTTTAGGACTACATCTAGGAGAACCGCAAATGCCAGGGCAAAGTAATCCTTTCACATGCTTGCTTTTAAACCATGTATAGTATTTTAAAAGGTACACTCACCAGAGGTCCCTTCTCCGCCTGCTGGGTCCAGGAGGCAGCCTTGGGTGGGTTCGGGGGGTACTGGCTCCAGGTCTAGGGTGAGAAACAGTTCCTGGCTGTCGGGAAAAGCGGTTTCTCCGCTTGCTTGCTGTGAGCTATCATCTTCTTCGTCCCCAAAACCTGCTTCCGTATTGCCTCCATCTCCATTGAAGGAGTCAAACAACACGGCTGGGGTAGTGGTGGCTGAACCCCCTAAAATGGCATGCAGCTCATCATAGAAGCGGCATGTTTGGGGCTCTGACCCAGAGCGGCTGTTCGCCTCTCTGGTTTTCTGGTAGGCTTGCCTCAGCTCCTTCAGTTTCACGCGGCACTGCTTCGGGTCCCTGTTATGGCCTCTGTTCTTCATGCCCTGGGAGATTTTCACAAAGGTTTTGGCATTTCGAAAACTGGAACGGAGTTCTGATAGCACGGATTCCTCTCCCCAAACAGCGATCAGATCCCGTACCTCCCGTTCGGTCCATGCTGGAGCTCTTTTGCGATTCTGGGACTCCATCATGGTCACCTGTGCTGATGAGCTCTGCATGGTCACCTGCAGCTTGCCACGCTGGCCAAACAGGAAATGAGATTCAAAAGTTCGCGGTTCTTTTCCTGTCTACCTGGCCAGTGCATCTGAGTTGAGAGTGCTGTCCAGAGCGGTCATAATGGAGCACTCTGGGATAGCTCCCGGAGGCCAATACCATCGAATTGTGTCCACAGTACCCCAAATTCGAGCCGGCAACGTCGATTTAAGCGCTAATCCACTTGTCAGGGGTGGAGTAAGGAAATCGATTTTAAGAGCCCTTTAAGTCGAACTAAAGGGCTTCATCGTGTGGACGGGTGCAGGTTTACATCGATTTAACGCTGCTAAATTCGACCTAAAGTCTTAGTGTAGACCAGGGCATAGTCAAAAAAAGGGCTTTGTCGTGTGGACAGGTGCAGGGTTAAATCGATTTAACACTGCTAAATTCAACCTCAACTCCTAGTGTAGACCAGGCCATATATGCTGTTTTTGGCCCATGCAGGCAACTCTAGTTAACTAGAGTAAGCGAGGAGGCATTAGAAACAGATTCAGGCAGAGACCTCTGCCCATTGCTCCAGCTGCTTTTATAAGGCTATTTTCATGGCTCCAAGTGGCAGGGACCAACTGCCCTTTTTCAGTACGGCCAGCTTCCCTCAGGCACACTGCTACTGAGTTTTTGGAGCCACTCCAGACTATGGCATAGTCTTGGCAGGCTGCCATAAATTTGA
Organism: Caretta caretta; assembly: GCF_965140235.1. NCBI lineage: Eukaryota > Metazoa > Chordata > Testudines > Cheloniidae > Caretta > Caretta caretta. Next base: position 67,653,000 of record NC_134214.1, on the reverse strand, counting down.
AAGCAGACCCAGGGTTACTTTTTTTTTTCTCTTCTTTTTTTTTTTACAGTGGAGGCCAGTTCAGCCCCTGAATCCAGAATCTTGAAGATGCAAAGGTATCAAAGCTAGCTTTGAACCATGGGCGCTGGAGCGGGGGGCAGGGATAAGGGCGAGCAATGGAAGGAGGGGGTGGAGAGGAGCAAGCGGGGGAAGAGTACGGGGAGGGAGAGGCGGCACAGGAACAGGTCCTCATAGAAAGGGGTAGCATGAGGGTGGGCATTCAGGGGAAAGGGCGGTGCGGGGTGGAGCCTCAGGGCACCATGGCATAGGGGCGGAGCCACCGTTCAGTGCCCCCTCCCCACTTTTAGAGCACTTATGCTGCTCCTGCTTTGAGCATCCCCTCCCCCATACGTTTCCCCGGGGCTGCACTTCCTGGAACTCAGTATCATTTTTTTCCCGTTCCTGGAAGCACTGCAATACCAGGTCGATGCATGGGGTGAACAGAGCAAGCTCCTATTCTATCCCCCTGTTCCAAAAATCAATTTAATATACAGTCCTCGAATATCGGACATATCAGATATTAAACTGATAAGATCATATAAGGCAGCAACCTCTTTCATCTCATCAAAATTCAGCTTTTCTTCCTCTGGCATTAGGGGGGCCTGGAGGAAATCAGTCCTGTTCTGCAGGTTTAATTCTTAACACTGGTTTAATTACAGGATAGGATTGGCCAGAGAGGTTTCTTTAAACAACAGAAATACATACCCTGATTCCCACTGAAGTACTGACTCTTGTTATGCTGGCTAACAGTTACCAGCCACCTTTTCTAACCCCCTCTGGACCCAGCTATGCTGGAAACCAAGGCCCTGACCCAAATCAGAAATAAACACAATATTTCCCTTACAAAGGAAAAAAGCCCTTTACGTAGAAGAAGCCTTTTCCTCTTCTGCAACCTGTTTCTCTTCCCTCCTCTTTCTCACTTGAAGAGAATTTAAGGAAAAAAACAGAGCACAGGTTGCCCTTAATTGGACTCAGGTGTCCATAATTAACCTGAGGTAACCACTTTCAGTTCACAGGAAAAAGGACTTTAACCATTCTAAGACTGATGTACCTGCATTCAATCACTCTTTTAGGACTGTTAGATCTGATTTTGTTACAATAGCAATTTAATTCTACTACAGAACATTACTGGAGCTCCATGAGCTTTGTCTAAAAAAGTTTAAACGAATTCATGTTCCCCATATTATCAAAATTAACATTTCTTACCTTTTCCATGGTACTTGTGATAGTCAATAATTACAGATGGCTTCCATTTTTTACTGCCTCCATATGCAATGCACCACTACAAAAAAGCCTCATGTCTACATGCTAGGTCCAACCTTACAAGTGTACTTTGCCCATTTTCTTCTATTCAGCTTAAACATGTACATGCACTAAACCACTGTCATTGTTATGTTTCAGAGTAACAGCCGTGTTTGTATTCGCAAAAAGAAAAGGAGTACTTGTGGCACCTTAGAGACTAACCAATTTATTTGAGCATAAGCTTTCGTGAGCTTCAGCTCACTCGAAGTCTGAAGCTCACGAAAGCTTATGCTCAAATAAATTGGTTAGTCTCTAAGGTGCCACAAGTACTCCTTTTCTTTTTGTCATTGTTATGGTTTTCCATTTTATACTTTGAAATAAAAAACTGAATTCTAACAATTCACTCATCTTTGAACACAAAATAAAAGGAAAAATATGAGCAAATCTGTACAAAGCTATTTCCCAGAACTCTCTCATCAGTACTCCTGAAATAAACAAGATTTATGAAACAGAATTCTATTTGGTGATGGGAGAGTTTATGTTTGGACTACTGTGATTATTTTGGTTTGAGTATATTCTTCAGCTTATGTTTTATTAGGTACAAATGAAGTCACTTTTCAGTCTCATATGACTAGTTTATGGTGGTTGTATTGTGATGCTTTTCTCAAGTATTAGCAACTCTTGCCTTTCAATGGACTGAGAAGTAAGCTGAACTGTAGTCAGGGTTACTCAGTTATTAGGGAATAGCAGTCAAAGTAGAGAAACTTACTGTCAACATCCCACATCCATGGGGTTAACTCAAGAGCTCAAAAAGATTTCGTTTGCCCAGAACTCTGAATCATCATATCAAAGAGACAAGTACCTGAATTTTCATAACAGAAGCAGAACTTCATCCAGTTACACCATCTCCCCTTCCTAAAAGGATAATTTGGCACCTACTGCACTAATCTAACCGGAAATCAGCAGATCACACTATTAAAAAGTAATTTGTTTATGTATCTGAATATATAGAAGTTCAACAAGAGCTTATTGCCAGTTGTGATTCCCTTTTAGAGATTAGCCCTATTTCCATTCAATTTTATTTAATGTACATTTCAGAAAATAAAGAATTACATGGTGCTAAAATATTACACACACAGGCCAGCTCACATTCCTATGTACACATCCCTCCTCCAGATGTAAAACTGCCAAAGGCTGAAGGCCCTTCATTCGAGGATAATATAACTGATGGCAGCAAGGGCTAGCCTTATGTCACAGTTCGGACTTGCCACCAAGAGTAGTTGTCTCACTGATGATCACTGGATGCCATCTTTGAACCCAACAATAGAAAAAAAGAAAGTTAATAAACTGAGTGTGGTAAAGCAATTTGTTTGGCATATAAAGAGTGAGGTGACGAGAAATTTTCTAGCATGAAAGTGTCTTATCTATGAGACCTGGCGCTTCCAAGTTAAGCCCAGTTTATATGTATGTAGCAGCTGTCAGTCTACAATTTAAGTATGTTTAGCTAATTACTGTGAAATTGCAGGATGATTTACTGTACAGTTTTAAATTTTTATACTGACGTTAGCATTTCTTCTGAGGACTCCTTGCATGCATCTCATAGAATTGACTACCACCCTATCTCCCCATACACTTATGCTTCCCTGACCTTCTGTTCCTGCCAGTGGGAGAGAATGGCAGAACCACTTTCAGAGCCCCACAACATTGCCTATCTTCAATACACACTCTTAGGGTCCCTGGCCGTCAGAACAATATAGGGACGGGAACTAGAAAAGTTATGCTCGAGTCCCTCACATGGCATTATGAAACAAGCCACTGGGCTTATTTCCCATTTCAGCACTGCCCTTTCTTTTTCATGTTAACATGCTTTCAGCTCTCATCCTTCCTGCCAATCAGCATATCCAACATCAATGGTTACACAAGGGATCTGACTGAACTTACAGGACAAAAACATTAAGCTCTGGAATATATTCTTCCAGCTGTGTGTTGCTAGCTGCTTTCACGGCTGTTTCTAGTAATTGCTCTCATGAGACCACTGAATTTAACCATCTTGCAATTAGGCTGTTGTCAAGTTGCTTGCCTTACTTGTTATCCAGGGTATACCATTTGTGACTCACATTTTCAGGGTGATAAGCATATCAGGGACCAAATTCCTCATTCTCTCCCACCTCCCATTCCATCCCCTGGAAATTTAAGACAAGGCCCCTTAAATAATGGTGCTGAATGGCAACTTTTGATACATCGTCTTACAGATATGCCTTCTCTATATTGATGTTGAGACTGAACTCTCATTCAAAATAAAAAATGTCAGCCCTTTTTTGAAGTTCACAAGGAGCACAGGAGAATATTACAATACTAGCCGCACACAGTGTTTTTTTACAGGAGACATATTAGTGGCAATGTGGACTCACACTAAGGAAATGATGTTCTACAGCATTTCAGGAGCACTGTAATGAGAAATCTGCCTCAAAAGAAATAACTAGTCCCTTTTTCTCTTTGAAGAGTTTATCTGCTTCTGACAAGCACACCATCAAGCAATACAAAATAAAAAAAAACAAAGAATACAGCCTGTAGTTTAGGAGTTTCTCAGTGTACACAGTAGGCTTTGATAGAACTGCTGCGACATCAGATCAACTTGTAAGCTGGATCAGTTTATAGGACAGAATAACTGCAAAAGCCTGATTTACACAAGAAGCACTAGATGGAAGCTTTAATAGGGGATGTCATAAACATCATTAAAACATATACTCCAAGACCTCAGTTCTAAGTTTCACCTTAGGCAGTTATCTGAATTCTGTGTATCCTAGAGCAGTGGTTCTCAAACTAGGGCCGCCGCTTCTTCAGGGAAAGCCCCTTGTGGGTTGGGCCAGTTTGTTTACCTGATTGCGGTTCCCACTGACCACGGTTCACTGCTCCAGGCCAATGGGGGCTGCGGGAAGCGGCGTGGGCCAAGGGATGTGCTGGCCGCCCTTCCTGCAGCCCCCATTGGCCTGGAGCGGCGAACCATGGCAGGTGGGAGACGCAATCAGCCAAACCTGCGACACGGTAGGTAAACAAACTGGCCCGGATAGCCAGGGGCTTTCCCTGAACAAGCAGCGGCCCTAGTTTGAGAGCCACTGTCCTAGAGGAGCGAGGATTTGGTTTACTGAAGAGTAGTTTCACAGAGTATTTGACAGCAGGGTAATTACAGTGGTTGTCACTGAAGTGTCAGCATTTACCAATCATTACCATATGATGCTGAGATTCTGCAGTTATGTTTTGAATTCTAAATGAGATATTAATTACATCAGCCCCATCCCAATGTTAACCAATATTGATTTCTTGATGGCAACCACTGCACATCTGACTGTTCTCAAAGTTGCTTTAGATGATTTAGTTGGCTTTGTGTGTCCACACACACCATTCAGCTGTTCTCAAACACAGAAATTTTGGGGGGAAGAAAAGTCAATCTGTGTTGCTATATAAGATCTTAAACATTTGAACTCTGCAGTATAGTGTCAGAAAGACGAACAAAATTCAGCTCTCTCATCCATTCTCCGCGCCCCCGCCCTGCCCCATGTTTTACCATAATTTACTGTTGGTTTCAATTTATTTATTGCGATAGTACTCAGTTCCTGACTGATGAATGAGATAACCAGAACTTGATAATTTTCAAGTTAAGTTCCAGTGCTGTTAAAAGAGTGGCATTAATAAAATGGACTAGTTCACACCATAGCATCTCACCCCTTCAACCTACTCTACATATAAGTTTAATATCTCTGAAAAAACTCGAGACTGCAAGAGCCATTGAAGTTCCATGTGATATACACCGTGATTATAGGCGCTTTCTGTAGCGATTTGAAAACAGAGTTTACGGTGCACAATACATGATCTAAAGTTTAGCAGCTTCTACCTACCCCTTGCTACTAATACCTCTTAACAGTCTTCTAATGTGCCTTCAGCCCTCATCTCTGGATATATTACATTTTGGACACATGAAAAATATCTGGGGCCAAATTTTGAGTCCTCTGAGTATAATAGAAGTTGCTGAATACAAAGCACTTGTGAAGACATGACTACTTTAGGTACCTAAATGAGAGCCATGGGGTGCTGCACTCATGAAAATCCAGTCCCTGGTTTCTCCTTGCAGCATGCTTGCCTGTCATTTGACAGTAACTCTACCTTTCTGCTAACCTCTGCATCAACACCTGTGTGTTACCTGCCAAACACTCACTACACTTGTTTGAGACCTATCCTTGGTTTTGTTTATATTCCACTAACACCTTCAAGGGCCCAGCCAGGGCCAGGCCCCATTATCCTCAGCTCCATACACACGGAATGTAAGAATCCCTTTTCTACATTGCTTATAGTTTAAAAGACAAATAGTTAGCTTCACTTGTCATTCAACCAGCAATGGAATCGGACCTGAATTTTTCACCCTAATATAGCATTTTTCTGTATGCAACCAGAATGATTTGCGCACATGATCAGAGGCTAAGCTGTTCCTCCATTACGAAGTCATTACCTTGGCCTTCAAACTGCTATTCTGTCTTGAGTTGAAGATATTTTTACATTTCTCCATTCATTAACTTGGGGTATGTTTACACTACGAAATTAGGTCAATTTTATAGAAGTCAATTTTTAGAAATCTATTTTATACAGTCGATTGTGTAAGTCCCCACTAAGCATATTAAGTTGGCGGAGTGTGTCCTCAATACTGTGGCTAGCATCGACTTATAGAGAGGTGCACTGTGGATAGCTATCCCACAATTCCCGCAGTCTCCACTGCCCACTGGAATTCTGGGTTAAGCTCCCAATGCCTGATGGGCCAAAAACATTGTCGAGAGTGTCGTCAGTCACCTCTCCCTCCCTCCCTCCATGAAAGCAATGGCAGACAAACATTTGGTGCCTTTTTTCCTGGGTTACCCATGCAGACACCATACCACGGCAAGCATGGAGCCAGCTCAGCTCACCACTGCTGTTGTGAGAATTGTAAACACCTCATGCATTATCCTGCAGTATATGCAGAATGGGGCAAAGAGATGCCAGCATGAGGATGATTGTGAGGAGAACATGGACACAGTTGTTCCTGAAAGCATGGGATGTGGCAATTGGGACATCATGGTGGCAGTGGGGCTGGTTGATACAGTGGAATGCCGATTCTGGGCCCAGCAAACAAGCACAGACCGGTGGGACTGCATAGTGTTGCGAGTATGGGATGACTCACAGTGGCTGCGAAACTTTCGCATGCGTAAGGCCACTTGCCTGGAACTTTGCGAGTTGCTTTCCCCTGCCCTGAAGTGCGGGAATACCAAGATGAAAGCTGCCCTGACAGTTGAGAAGCAAGTGGCGATAGCCCTGTGCAAGCTTGCAATGCCTGACTGCAATTTGGAGTGGGCAAGTCTACTGTGGGGACTGCTGTGATCCAAGTAGCCAATGCAGTTACTGACATTCTGCTATCAAGGGTAGTGACTCTGGGAAATGTGCAGGTCATAGTAGAGGGCTTTGCTGTAATGGGGTTCCCTAACTGTGGTGGGGCTTTAGACAGAATGCATATCTCTATCTTGGCACCAGACCACCTTCCCAACCAGTATGTAAACTGGAAGGGGTACTTCTCAATGGTGCTGCAAGCACTGGTGGATCACAAGGGATGTTTCACCGACATCAGCGTGGGATGGCCGGGAAAGGTGCATGAGGCTCTCATCTTTAGGAACTCCAGGCTATTCGAGCAGTTGCAAGAAGGGACTTACGTCCCAGACCGGAAAATTGCAGTTGGGGATGTTGAAATGCCAATAGCTATCCTATTAGCTCGCTGGCACTCTTTGCTGACTAGGTTAGACCTCAGCACAACCAGTATTCCCATTGTTATTGCTGCTTGCTCCATAATATCTGTGAGAGTAAGAGGGAGACGTTTATGGCAGGGAGGGAGGTTGAGGCAAATTGCCTGGTGACCGATTTTGAGCAGCCAGACACCAGGGCGATTAGAAGAGCACAGCTAGGTGCGCTGCGCATCAGAGAGGCTTTGAAACCCAATTTCATGACTGGCCAGGCTACGATGTGACAGTTGTGCGTGTTTCTCCTTGCTGCAAACCCGCCCCCTTTGTTGATTTTAATTCCCTGTAAGCCAACCACCCTCCCCCCTTCGATCACAACTGGCAAAGGAAATAAAGTCACTATCGTTTTGAAACCATGCATTCTTTCTTTATTAATTAAAAAAAAGTGAGATAACTGACAAGGTAGTCCAGGTGGGGTGGGTTGCAGGAGGAGAGAAGGACAAGGCCACACTGCTTCTTGTAGCCACACTACAAATCAAAACTGTTTGAATGACAGCCTTCTGTTGCTTGGCCATCCTCTGTAGTGGAGTGCTTGGGTGCCCGGAGCCTCCCCACCCCACATCCTTGGGGATCTGGGTGAGGAGGATATGGAACTTGGGGAGGAGGGCAGGTCGTTATACAATGGATGCAGCAGGGGTCTGTGCTCTTGTTGGCTTTCCTGCAGCTCCAACAGACCCTTCATCATGTCCGTTTGCTCTGCCATTAGCCTCAGCATCACCTTCTGCCTTTGCTCTTCGCGCTCACTTAATGCTTTCCTGGCCTCTGCCACTGAATGCCTCCATGCATTAACCTGTGCCCTATCAGGGCTGGAGGACTGTGTGAGCTCAGAAAACATGTCATCGCGAGTGCGTTTTCTTCGCCTTCTAATCTGCAATAACCTCAGGGACGAGGATGATAGGGGGAGCATAGAAACTTTTGCACCTGGGGGAAGATAAAAAGGGAGAGTAAAATTTAAGATGATACATTTCTGATAACAAAAGGGAGACTCTTTCACAGTGAATCGAGCAATTCACAGCAGACAGCACGTGTACTTTAGGTACAAGGTCGCAGTTTGCCTTTTATATTGAGCACCTGCCGGTATGGTGACACATCACAAGTGACTGAGCAACAGAATTCGGTCTCCAGGCAGTCATGGTAAACCTTTTGGTACACAGGGTTGGTTTCTTTCGCCTTTGTAACATGTGGGCATGGTTTCAAACTACAGTGCCATCCTTTCCCATAGCAAGCAATGAAAGTTGGGTTTCACATTTAAAAGGAGGGGCTGCGGTTTTCGGGTGGATGTGCAGCACACACCTCCCCTCACCCTGCCACATGGCTATTCTCTGGGATGATCCCTTTTAGCCAAGTGCAAACAACCCAGCATGAACAGGGTCCTTTTACTGTTCCCTTACAAAAATTCCCCTATTTCAACCAGGTGACTATGAATGATATCACTCTCCTGAGGCTGACACAGAAAGATAAAGACCAAATGTTGCTTGAATGCGATCAAAACCCAGGAGCATTCTCTGCCATGCTTTGTGCTGCAATGATTCCAGACTACTTGCTACTGGCTTGGCGTGGTAAAGCATCCTACCGTGGAGGATGAAATAAGGCAGCCCTCCCCAGAAATCTTCTGCAAAGGCGTTCAAACTACCTCCAGGAGAGCTTCATGGAGATGTCCCTGGAGGATTCCCGCTCCATTCCCATACACGTTAACAGACTTTTTTAGTAACTGTACTGGCCACGAATGCATCCCAATTCTTCAGGGCAAATCAAACATTTATCACTATTGCTTTTAAACCCTGTAATGTAGTTACAAATGTGCACTCACCAGAGCTACCTTCTCCGGCTTCAGGGTCGGGGATCCTGCCTTGAGAAGGTATTGGCTCCAGGATGATGAAAAGGTCCTAGCTGACAGGGAAAATGGATTCTCCACTTCCCTGCTGCGCATTCTCCTCCTCCTCTTCATCATCCTCAAAATCCTCCTCCCTGTTGCATGAGACTCCCCCTTGCAGGTGTCCACGGACAGTGATGGGGTAGCGGTAGGGTCCCCCCCTAGAATGCCATGCAGCTGATCATAGAAGCAGTATGTATGGGGCTCTGACCCAGAGCGAACGTTTGCTTCCTTTGTCTTTTGGTAGGCTTGCCTGAATTCCTTAACTTTCACATGGCACTGCTGTGTTGTAGCCTCTCTCCACCATGCCCTGTGCAATTTTGGCATATATATTAGCATTTCTTCTTTTTGATCAGAGTTCGGCCTGTACAGATTCTTCTCCCCATACAGGAATCAGATCCAGTGTCTCCCTTTCGGTCCATGCTGGAGCTCACTTGCGATTCTGGGGGGACTGCATGGTCACCTGTGCTGCTGAGCTCGCCATGCTGACCAAACAGGAAATGATATTCAAAATTTCCCTGGGTTTTTCCTGTGTACCTGGCTAGTGCATCGGAGTTGAAAGTGCTGTCCAGAGTGGTCATATTGGGGCACTCTGGGATAGCTCCCAGAGACCAATACCATCAAATTGCGTCTGCACTACCCCAAATTTGACCCAGCAAGGTCGATCTTAGCGCTACTCCCCTCTCCAGGGAGAAGTACAGAAGTCCATTTTAAGAGCCCTTTAGGTCAACGGAACGGGGTTGGTTGTGTAGACACATTCATTTTAAAGGTTTCAGAGTAGCAGCCGTGTTGGTCTGTATTCTCAAAAAGAATAGGAGTACTTGTGGCACCTTAGAGACTAACACGAAAGCTTATGCTCAAATAAATTTGTTAGTCTCTAAGGTGCCACAAGTACTCCTATTCATTTTAAAATCGACCTAACATAGCTAAATTTGACCTAATCCCATAATGTAGACCAGGGCTTGCTTTACAACATAAAACTGATGTACAGTTTACCATGCATGTAGTGCAAGTTGAATTACTTGCCTCATCCTGAACAGCATGCTGTTGAGGGGGAGGTTTACAAGTAAATTTATCACTACTAAAAATAACCATGATAAAAACCACATTCTTTCCCTGTACTCAGAATGTACTCTATCATTTTATAGTAAAATATCTTAGCTATGTATTTAAATATTAATTCCCAGTCATGATTTCTGGTTTAAAAAAAAAAGAGTTTAAGAAAGTGTATTGTAACTGCTTTTTTGGTTTGTGTAATATTGAATATTAATGCTGAATATTGAAGCTTTACTGCCTAGCTACAAAAGAAAGTGGATTCCAAAGGAGAGCAAGGCTCAAGTTATCTAAAGACTGTTATAATGCAGCATTCTCAGCACAAGTACTACCCAAATGTTTCTACAAACCTTTAACTCAGCCACTTAACTAGCTCTCAAGCTTGTTGACTGAGTAAGGTAGAGCCTCTCCACTTTCAAAAGCTTGGGTACATCACTGACATATGTACTTAACTCGCACTAATTTTCCTTTGCATATTTATGTTAACACACTCAGCTTGGCCTGTAAATTATGTACTTTACCATAGAATAATAAAACATATATCAGAATCACTTCTTGATCAGCTTCTTGCTGAGAAGGCACCCACTTTCACATTACAGTAAAAATAGTTGCAACAACACATAGGCTTACTTCATACATCTTGGTTTCTCCTTTCAAGTTGCAGTGGGGGAGGTTTAGATTGGATATTAGGAAAAACTTTTTCACTACGAGGGTGGTGAAACACTGGAATGCGCTACCTAGGGAGGTGGTAGAATCTCCTTCCTTAGAGGTTTTTAAGGTCAGGTTTGACAAAGCCCTGGCTGGGATGATTTAACTGGGAATTGGTCCTGCTTCGAGCAGGGGGTTGGACTAGATGACCTTCTGGGGTCCCTTCCAACCCTGATATTCTATGATTCTAGATCACTGTGGACAACACTGTCTTCTTGTCTGTCACTCAGACCCATAACTTGGGCATCACCTTTGACTCAAACGGCTCTCTAGGTACTCACATCTAAGCTATGCCTAAATCTTGCAGATTGCTTCTTCATAACATGTCTAAGGGATGGCCTTTCCTAACTATTCACACAGCTAACTCTTATGCAGACTGTTCAGAATGCTGATGCAAAGATCAGCTTCCTGACCCGCCAACTTGCCCATGTTAACGATCTGCTGGTTCCCCCTTCTCTATCACATCAGACATAAACTTCTTGTATTTCCTTATAGGAGCCTGCATAGCCTACCCCAATCCTACCCATAATCTTGCATTTATTATAGGGAGGTTGACTGCTGCCTCCCATAGACCAGCCTCTATCACCCACTTGTTGCATTTTCAAATATCTTATTGCTTTCTCCATGCTGCCCCACATGCTCCCGTAAAGATCTGCAAAGCCACCTCATTATCCTACTTCATATGCCTCCTCAAAACACTCTGCTGCGACCCCTACAAATCATCTGATTGATTAGGCCGCTGATGTGCCGAGATGACCGTCTTTCATGTTGACCAATACTGTCTTATTTTTTCCTCGTACTCCCCATATGTCTGTATCCATCTGTCTCTTGTTTTATATTAAGATTATAAGCTCTTTGGGTCAGCGGCCAACTTTTTGTTCTGTGTTTATACATGCCTAACACAATGGGGTCCTGATCCATGACTAGGGCTCTATGGTAGTATAAATAATAAATCACTGTATTTAAGCATGCACTTATTATGGTAAAAAATAGAGCCAGCCAAGGCCAGCATGCAAAATGACAGCAAGAGTATACAAACTATCACACAATATAACTGCATGGGAAATATGATCAGAGTTGGCAGAAGGCTAAGCCAGCTAGATGATGTGTTTGTCCAATAGCTTTCATTCCTGATTTAAGGAGGAAGGGAATTTATTTTTAGTATGTGGGAGTGAATGTCTTGAAAAATATTTATTTGTGAACATTTAACTCAACTGGAGAGTTTAAAGGTTGTTTGTTCCACCAGATAGGATTTTAAATAACTAGCAAAACATTGAAGTGGATAGTGTCAGACTCAAAGGGGGTAAAAAAAAACAAAAACCTTTAAACTGAAGGCATCGAAAGATGTTTCCAAATGGTCTCTTGCCCCACAGCTGTCAGTCACTAAAGTAGGATTGACTGGGGGTTTATGCTGCAGTGGCTGCTTAGTTTCAGCTTAACTCTGTACATTGACCTTTGAGGATTTCTCTCTCTCTCTCTTTCAAGTAAATATTGGCTAGAGACTTGGCTGGGAAGAGGTTTGAACTAGACCAAGAGTTGCATTACTCCCTTGGGACTCTAGAATTTACATTGCCCATGAAAGCAGGTTCAACTAAAACTAATCAAGTGTTTACCCAGCACCCAAGCAGATGTTCACCATATAGGCCTGCAAAACTTGGAACCTTCAGCAATGAATCAAGGATGAGTTGAGTTATTTATCATTAAGAAATGGTTAATATAACAGGTGCAGATCATCATTTAAACATCCCTCATCAAGTCTGATCTTCCATTACTGAAACATGTTTTCTCTGAAGAATTTAACTAAGACACATGCTTTACTATGTTTATTGCTATTACATGAAGGCAGTGAGACACTCTAAAAGATGATTTTCTGTCCTTAGCTGTCCACATTTCATGTTGACAATTCTGTGCACCTAATAAATAAATGGAAACTAGCCACAGAGACACTGATGCTCCCGGCAATTTCCCATAAAGCAAGAGTTTTAGATGCACACACATGGCTGGCTCTATCAGAAGAAATGAATCTTCCTCTTGCTGCTGTGGATATAACTCAGCAAGTAGAGAGGAAAAGAGCTCAAACTTTTTACATTTGTCCAGTACACTTACATGATGGATCAAAGACAAAACACAAAATAGCACCATTTAAGATTAAGGGAATAGCCTGTGAGTTAAATACAAGTTAAGCTTTTTCACTACTTCAAAGAAAGCCTGGAGTAAATGGGTTCTTTGCAACTTTGAACAGGCTGCACTTGCAGCTTACACATGCACACACCGGGGCTTTGACTACACCGAACTTCTCTGAAAGTCACCCAAATTTCATACTGCCACCACCTCTGGCTGGTGCTCTGTGGTCAGTCACTGGCAGCTGTACCATTTTATCACCATCCTTACACTATCTCTGAGCGGGGTTACATGGTGTGGTGGTAAAAATGCCAGCACTTAATTTACCCTAGAGCTCCAATTGGTGCTGCCATCAGTATTTTTTGTTAAATGATGTCAAAAAACTTGGGCCAAGTTTTTACATTAACACTTTTAATGGTCAAAGTTGTGATTACAGGAAGCTCTGCTTTGAAAGTAACTGGACAATTCAAGTTACTCTTGATCTCAAGAATTAAGAGGAAAATCAGCTTTAACTATCACCCAGTGATCTATCTTTTCTCGATTCTATTCTGGGTATAACCCTTCTTACAAAGTCCGGGATACTTTGCTACATATTTCATTTCCTTGATACTTCGATAAATATATTAGTTTAGTTAATAGTAGAAATAGAGTGGCTTAATAGATACACACACACTTCTTTTCCCTAAAACTAATCACGTTATTTCATCAACCACTCTACAAAACAAACATCAAGAGAAATTAGTGAGAACTTGTAACTAGTCTGTGCTGCAAATAAAAGACCCAGTTATTAAGTATTTCATAGATACAAAGCCATAATTAGAGAACCCTGGCCCTTCAGCTCTGTACATAGGTCTCAAACATCCACATTACAGGAAAGCTCCTTTATCTGGGAACAGGCCTTGTTCTCTGTGGGCCAGTCACCAGAGGGCAACATCACATGCCCAAATCCAGTGTGGTACAAGCTTTCTGCATTTCCCATTATGTGTTTGAATCTTACACAAGCAACTCAAGAAATAAACAGCTTCTCAAGCAGCTTTTTTAAAGTGAAGTCATGAGCTAAATTACTTGGAACCATTTGCAAGCCAAATCTAGCAAAGAATGATGCCAGCTACTCATTAAGTAAAGGTGCACACTGGGCACACATTAAAAATCAGTCATCCATTAAAATCAGACAGAAGGAGGGATGACAGGCAGATGCTGGCAGGCATTCTCTTCAAAAGCCCTTGGAACTCACCCCACCCTTGGTCTGCCCAAGCCCAGAAATGCTAATCTTCCAAGAACTCTGCAAGACCCATTTCCTTCTTCTCTTTATTATGAGTGTTGATGAGGGTGTATGCTGAGATATGTGTATGCCAGTATTTAAATGGTTTTTATTTTCTCTCTTCATTCTTAGAATATGTTCCTGGTGCACTATACCAGTGGATCTCGACTTTTCCAAACTACTGTACCCTTTTCAGGAGTCTGATTTGTCTTGCATACCCCAAGTTTTATCTCACTTAAAAACTACGTTGTTACAAAAGCAGACATAAAAATACCAAAGTGTCACAGCACACAATTACTGAAAAATTGCTTACTTTCTCATTTTTAAAATTTATAAAATAAGTCCATTGGAACATAAATATTGAATTTACATTTTGGTGTACAGTATAGAGAGCAATATAAACAAGTCATTGTATGAAATTTTAATTTGTACCAACTTCACTCGTGCTTTTTATGTAGCCTGTTGTAAAACTAGAGAAGTACCCCCTGGAAGACCTCTGTGTACCCCTAGTTAAAACTCCTGCACTATAGGGATGCGTAGAGGATTTTAAATAAATAAATAAATAAAATAAAGAGTTGACAAATTGGCTGCATGAGTTGGTAAAGTTTGCTGGGACAGTATTAGCTACTAACATCACATGACACTTCACAGTGTTGCTTTGCTGGGTTTCATGCAAATATTCTTTGGTTTTTCCATACCTGGATTCATAGCCAGAGATGTTCACTTATAATTTCAGATTCAAAGCAAGATAAAACAAAGTAGCTAAATTATACCAAAACTGGGCAATGAAAGCAGGAGACACTTTGAAATTCACAAGATTTCCATGCAAATCAGAGAATTGGTCCATACTCACTGAATATGTCCTTTTATTACCTCTGTCCTGACCTTGATCTGTGTTTTTGTCTAATAACAGTGCTCACTTTGTTTATATTGCTCGCTAGAAATAAACACCTATCCTGGCTGCTAGGCACCTTTGACATATTAGAAATGCTTCCTGAGAGATAAACGTTCAACACTACCCTAGCATACCTTCATATGACCTTATGACCCTCTCCCATAGTTAATGGTAAAGGATGGATCTTGCAGCATGTCAAAAAGATAAATACATTCAGGCTTTTTTGGAAGGGGAAGGGAGGGAAATAAACTCTCAATAAACCTGAAACCCAACTGGGTAACCAGTGCAGATCCTAGAAAAACGTTTCTGGCTAAGCACACAACATACCAGCTGCATTCCACATTGGCCTCCATTTCTAGCTTGATTTAAGGCGTGGCCCATATAAAGCACATTGCAGTCATTTCTAGCTGACTGAGGCCTGACTACTGTAGCAAGTTTTACCTGTAAGAGAAATGGTCACTATCCAGGTCAGATATAGAAAAGAGGATTCTGATGCTGCACGACTATACAGCAACAGGCAGAGACTTAATATACCCCTCAACTGCTAATTCTAGTTACAACTGGCAGACACCTTTACAGGGGTAGATACAACACAGGTCCTAACTTCTTATGCATATCCTAATTTACCACCACAAGTTTCTATGTAATTTGAAGTATGGTCATTCCCTGTTGTACACTGCATAATGCTGGGGTCATTTGCCTTAATGTGCTTCAGACTGGACGAATGAACTAAGACAAATGTCTTGAAGAGACTTGACATCGTTTCAGTTTTCCATCCTATAAAATCTTCCACCAAAGTTAATTTGCTCTTCCAACCTGGGGAAACTAGTCATAAAACCACTCTTGCACAAATAGGCTGTTACTAGAGACTTAACTATTGCTTTAACATTCAGCTTTAAGAAGAATTCGCCCAACCGCATGCATATCACCAGTTTCCCTGGGAAGCTAGTGAACTGAAGGGAAAGCAAAATTAGTAGATGGAACAAGTGTCAGTGCCTTGAGTGTTTTATCTTGAGGGCATGAGAATATGACTTTATATGACCTAGCATGCTTGCTTGGCTGCATGGAACACAGAGAAGTCTTTCCAACATTCAAATACAAAGACATAAAACCTTGTTTGTACCATTAAGCCATGATTCTTCTGAGAGATTTAATAAGAGTAAGAAAAATCAAAAATAGGATGCAATAAAGCCCTACTTTTTAAACATGGAAGCTTTAGATAAATCTAGAGCCAGCTACACAATCCTGCTGGAAAAAGAAAAAGAATGATGTTGTCATAAAAGCCTCTGAATCTGGCATGGTTCTGCTTATTATCAGTGTTTGGGTTTCAGGGTCAAACACAGCACCATGTGTCAGTCAGTGTCTGCTTGGTCATTTATGATCACTGAAGCAGAGGCTTTGCATATCTTTTAGAATCATCATTCTTCTTCCCCTCCCCTAACCCCCCAGTAATTTCATTTTCTCTTCCCTTCAGTTAGATCAAGGAAATCTTTCAAGCATCTTCATAGTCTTGAGTTACATCAGCCCTTCCAATACCAGGATTAGGCTGGGGGGAAGAGCAGGAAACAAAGCATCATATTGCTTCACACTGTGCCTCTCTTAGCACTTGGAAATCATGCTCTAGAATGGATAGCTCAGAATAGCTTCTCTGCAGCACAGACCCTCTTAAAGTAAGTGGGACTTTGACCCCTTAATACTGACCCTGTAAGCATACAGTTTGCCACTTCTCCCCCTCCACCATTGATGCTATTACTAAGAGCGCCTTCCCTGGTGCCTTGATCCCATACAGACGGCACAGGAACAAACCAACTCCTGTCCAGTTCCCTGTGGGTGCCTTCAGTCCTCCAAAGGGATTCTCAGGGAGTTCCAAAATCTCACCCTTTTCTCCTTTCTGCCAATCCTTAAGAGCTTGTCCAAGACTAACAAGGCTACTTAGCTCACAGAAAGTTGGTTCGCACTTGGTGAGCCAGCAGAAGCTCCAGGGAATGGGCCTCCAAGAGCTCAAAGGAGGGGTGTGTGCTTTTAAGGATCAACAAGCCCACTACTCACAAGAGGAGCCAACCCTCTTATTGTTCACTGGGGGTTTTCTCCTCTTGCAGGGCTCAGAAGATCCCCAGAAAAAGTAGTAATGCACCCCCATTCTCTTAAATTCCTTTAAAATCCCCCTGGCCCCAGACCTTTGCAGGTGTGCAGAAGTAAGGTTCCTTTCCTATGCACCTACTGAAGTGCTCAAAGAGAAAGGACTTGCTAAGAACAGTGGGATTCAGGAAGCAGATCATCCAGGTGGCTCTCCTAGCTTCCAGTAGGTGCCCTGAAAGTTGGAGGGACTAAGTGAGACCTCACCTAGCAACAGCTATGTATTCAGTGCAGAAAAAAAGTGAGTTTACTTGGATTAGCTAAGCCAAGTTACAATAGCAGGGAAGATGTAGCAACTTGGCTTTTAGCTCAGGTTAACAGCCAGAGTTCAACCCCAGGCTCCCACCAAGGTTTTAAAATGAGCAGAGAATCAGAATTAAAAGCAGACTTCCCACATCTTCCCTTCAATTTTTACCTAAGGTACCTAACCAGAGATAAGAACACTTTCCTGGCACACAACAAAGTCATACCCTCCCCCTCCTAAGGCCTAATACTCCAGATAGTTGGAGGCAGAAAGACAGTTGTCTGCTGTGGTGGCAGCTTACATTTCTCAGGCAACAAAAATGGAAACAAACATAAAACTGAGGGAGGAGAAGAGTGCTCAAACATTTAAAAGGGTCAGGAAACTACAACCACCACCCACCCCACTAATCTGTACCCTGTGTGGTGGCTCCTCCTTTGTGAATCTTCATCCTGATGGCCTGTAGTCACTCCTGGGGATTTGCATGTATTTTGCAATCTTTGCAAGGCAAAACAACTAGAAAGTTGTTGACTAGAGCTTGGGTCTCTAAACAGACATTTGTTGCCCTATACTAAGCTTTCCAGGTCAGCCTATAGCCATGTGGCAAATTCAAAGTTGATAATCAAGTTGGCTTTAAACTCAACTTTGATGATCATGGGCATTAGATCTGTTAGATGAGTCCAAAGAACTTAAATCCATTTTTTCCCATCTAGGAACAAATATCGACCATATAAGTCTAGCAAATCCTTCTTTTTTCTTCAGGGGGGAGGGGGGGTTATGTAGAATCTCCTTGTTGTAGTCATTTATTTTCTTGACAAAGTGCAGGACCCCAACCTAGCTTACCAGCTGAGGACCTTAGGTCTATTTTAGTCTACTTTAAAAGAAAGCCAACATCAGGTTTGCCAGCTTGCAGACTTTCCTGTAAAGCAGCTATATCTGCTTCATAAAAAATCATTTGCATTTACTATGAGTAACTCCCATTATCTTGGCCTATAAATGACATTGTCAAGTCAGAGAAAAAGGAATTTTTCCACAGTCTCTTCACTGAAACTGGCTGCAGTGCCCAGCCTCTGAAACTGGTCAGGCCAGTAACGCTAGGCCTTAAGCTTCCCCACCTGTAGAACGAGTACAATACTTACCACCATTAGGAAGCACTGATATCTGATAATGAGTTACATGAGAAACAGACATTATTACTTGTTATAGCCTTGAGCTCAATAAATTCCTACAAGCCAGATTTATCACCTGGAAAGTTCTCCTACTGCTTTCTCTCCCCAGCAATTTGATTTTAGAAACTGTACCCTGCTCTTTCTGTGAGCACATCATCAATTTCTTCTGACACACCAAGTTCGTCTGGTGATTGCTAGTGCGCTTTAGTACCCAAGAAGCTCTAATATCCAACTAACAATACTTTTAGGCCAAAAAGGTCTATTTTAAGCTGTTCAGCTGTAATTTTGGCTTCAATTTACAAATGTAATTTTTCATCTACAAATACAGAACTGTGGCTCAATTTTTATTAAATTTATCCTAAGTGATTTGATGCAAAGTGTGGTTAATTTTGCATTTAAACTGCTTGTCATTTTTTGTTGTACCAATTTTCCAAGTGTTTTCATGGGATATGCTTTGTATCCAAGTTCCACCTGAAGGAAAAAAAGCTACATTCCACAACACAAGTGGGCATACATCTTTAAGGGTATTCTTTTCTCTAGTGATGTAGTTAGGAACAATAATGCATTTATTAATTTAGTTTTCTGAATTACTAAAGGTACAAAAACAATGCTTAAGTATTATAAGAGTGTCTTTATTTCCCAGCTATGGTCAACAGATTCAAAATTCTTCTCAGGGATTCTGCTTTTTGCCTGGTTAAAAGGAACAGAAACCCACAGTTTTAAAAAAAATGAGTTTGTATTCATCAGAAAAAACAGATTGTTTTCCTGTGTCAAATATAGATCTAAAGTAGGAACAAACCCAGACACTTGAATTTCTCACATCTAGGAGTGAGAATATTTTCAATAAAACCCTCTAACCTGCTACCAGTAACTCTTGTTCCATAAGTGACTTAACCCCATATTTACATAATTAGTTGTGATTGTATCCACAGTAGTTGATTCAAGAGGCTGCATGACAGCCTCCAGTACATGATCTGACCCCTCTGTGGTCCAGAACGTGTTATAAATGGGAAGCCATAGGAAGTGTGATGCTTCCCTCATTATTCCTAATTTATGAAAATTCTCTTTTAATGCACTTCTGTGAAATTTTGTCTTTCAGGTGAATGTTTAAATAGATTGTTGTGATGATTGCTAGTTAAAAATCTTCAGTACCCTCTGTGTATGACATTCTAGCTTATGTAGTTACTATGTTAGCAATGATGATTGATATATATGAACCATCTCTTTCTCGCATATTCTTCTGAGATCTGAACACACATTCAACAATTTGAAACAAATTTTCAATATGTACCACACTACTTTGAAGGCAATCGTCTAATACCTTTTGCCTTGAACATCTGTACTCAACTTTTTCCTTCATGATGATTATGTAGCACTAGTAGGAAAAAGAAATGGAGCAATCTTCCAAGGTTGGAATGGTGTGAAATTAGTAAGTCAAACCACTAATGACAATGATCTAGACAATTGGTACTGAGAAAGAAAACTATTTGACTAAAGAGGACTTCAGTGTGTACAGCTAGTCCTCTACAGCCACATGGTTCAAAGCAATCTACCTTTCTTACCCTTCCTTACGCACATTGAAGAGTAAAGCAGACAAACTTATTTTTCTGGCCAGAGGCTTAAACATTCTGTAGGAACTTAATGCTTGTGACTGCCTACATGAAGCTAGCCATTTCAACCCAATTCCAACATATGCTGCTGTGTAGACAGAAGGAAACTTATTTTGCTAACAGCCCAAGGTGGTCCTTCCAGAGTACATATATTACACTCAAATCAGAGTTGTACTGAATTTTGTATATTTTCGGTAACAGGCTGTCATGCTAATCCTTTATTCCATATACACTATGCAGCTACTCCATAATTAAGGCTGTGTTATGTCTGTCATTTTTGGTATTACAGTTGCATGAAGAGACTAGATTCAAGGCAAGGGCTCTGTTGGGTAGGCACTATACTAGCTATATTAAAAGCACTCCTTTCCCCATAGTTTTTATGCAGCCAAGAAAGGGGTGTAGTACTGTCAGTAGTACCTGCCATACTGCAAAAGTTTCTCAAACAGTACTTCTGGGGAATCTACTTCGGGATATCTTCTGTAGCTGTCCAGAAGATAACTGCCATAATAGTTAACCATTGGTAATAGACAGCAGCATCCTGTGGTGATCTGACAGATATTAGATCACTCCAACCTTTAACCCTCCTGGAGCTCAGCTGAAGTGCCTACAAGGCCCAAGTCCTTAAGTTTGTCCCACCTCCCTTCGATAGAACTTCTGCTGTTAATAGTGTCTCGCCATCTGTATGATATTTTAACTAGGGACTCCCACAAAGTTTTCTTTAGCATCGGTTAAAGCCCAGATGCCTTTAAAGAAGGACAGTTAATGACAAAAAACCATGTGGGGAGTTTGGGGTGGTCTTTTAATTAACAGTTTCGAGGTGGGATAGAACAGGCTGGGTCAATAGCACAGTTGCCAACTTTCACGCAGTAAATAAGCACCCTGACTTTCACAATAAGCCAAAAATCAAGCTAATCCCATTTCAACACTAGGAAAAAACAAGCTAATCCCTAAGAACGCCAACATTCTATGTGACTAGATCCTCCCGGCATGCAGTCTGGGTCTGTGGTGGGCCCGCTGTGCACCCCTGACTCTCTCCTCCCCTTGCCCCTACTTCTTGATCAAAAAAAAAAAAAAAAAAAAAAAAGCAACAAGCTAGAAGCCAAACAAGCAACAAGCCAAAAACTTGCCAACAAGCTCAAAAGCCAATTAAGCCAAAAACAAGCCCAATTTCTGTGTTTTTTCCATGGGTTTGGCATGTCTGGTCAATAGCTTGTCAGGGCCATCTCAGGTGTTTATCTATTAATTCAACAGTATTTTGATCACAGGTCTTAGTTTCATAGTCAGGTGTACTCTGACCCACACTGTTCCAGCATGTGCTGTTCTTCAGCCTTTAATATTCAGCTAAGCTTGTCACATCATTTCTGGTTCCTAGCTGATACTGTGCAGTGGCAGCAGCCAGCTTATTAAAGTCCTCGATGGGTGGCTTCCCAGAGATGAGGTTCTCAGAATTCTGCAGCCATTTCCATGTTTAACCAGTTATTGACAGACAGTTGCCAGATAAGGATGAAAGAGAGATGGCTACTGCTTGGAGAACAAATTTTTGCAGGCATAGAACAGCTGCCAAGGACTGCCACAGTTCTTTCCAGACTGCTCCACCCAGCCAGCAGCAGGAGGCAGAAAGCAAACCGCAAAATCATGACTTTGGAAATACCTGACACTGTGGTAGCCTTCTCAGAAGAAACACCTTGTCATTGGTCTTCTCAATATAAATATAAATTATAAATACTGTTGTGTCTTCATCCCTGCCTTAGCAGGAACCATTTGACATTTTTTATCTAGAAACCACTATCACAGCAAGCAGAATCGTCGTCTGATGTAGTTGGAAAAAAACAAACACACATTATGTTTCCTACAATGTCCCCAGGTCTGCTGATCTCCTCCTGCCTGTCCCTTAACTACTCCAACACTCTTAGCAATTGATATATCCAGTGACTTATGCAATCTTTTTTAATTTTCATGGAAACCATCAGACAGCCAAAGAAGATAATGAGACTTAGGTGACCAATCAGTACACTAGTAGTATTAGATTAAAAGTACACCAACAATCCATAGTTTAGACATCTGAATTTGGCCAGAGTGGACTAAATTCACTGGAAATGATTTTTCATAAATAATTTAATAAGTCAAAGAAAGGCTGAAATTTGACAAGTAGCTTGCTATTAGAAGTCTGCGGAGCTCTACTCAATATCTCTATTAAGAGTAATGCAATACCTTTACTGGAGTTACTACTCGGTAGTCATGCAGTTAGACTTAGGTTTAACACAAGTTCTGAAGGGCTTGTGTATATGGGGAATTCCAAAATAAGAGTACCTTATTCTGAAACAAAAATGTCTATTCGTTAAGTTTCAGAAATAGTAGCCCTAAAGCTGATGGCAACACTCACAAATTATAAAGATTCTTCATTCAACACTGGATCATAGCCATCTGACTGTTACCCAGTTTGTATGTCTCCGTATGTGTTTTACGAAGGTCATGATGAATCCAACAACCGTCCAACCTGAATACTGTTATGTGACATGATCTGGAAGGCACATTAGAATAAGGAGTTAATGCACCAGCTTTTAGTTTCTGGAAACCTAGGTTTTAATCTCAGCGTATGTCGGAGATTTATTACCTATCTACATACATCTCAAACCTCCTCATAACTCTGCTTAGAGAACAAATGGGACTTAGAGAACTCTACTCAACCAGAATTGAGGTAGAATGGTAGAGCTATTGCCAAGTTCGTACTATATTTGCCTTCTCTCTGGAGATTTCATGAATACTGTGGCTTTGTTTTCCAATATTTTTACTTCAAGTGAGGTTTCAGTCCTTGTGGTTGGAGAGAGCTCAGTTATCCACTCCTGTAAAAAGGGAAGAGTGAGGGGGACAGAATATATTCACATTTATCTTTCAACAATAATGTCTGTCACCAGTGTGACATCAAAATAGACAATGCTCAGTCTTCAGCTTTACCTGTATACTTCAATGTGATTCATATCCTGCCACCGTGAGATAGGCTGTCCTGTCACACATTGTTCAATTGAATAATGGAGCAAAAAAGTAAAGCTTTTCATCTGAGGATGCAAACTGAGATGGGTTACATTATGTACTGAGGTTACTGTGATGCATATATGAGTGCATGGAGTACTTTTGCAGGGGAACTGAATATTGATGTTTATTTCTTACAGTCATCAGCAACTTTATCTTATCCAGTAGTCAGCTTTATCATATTAAAGGGTAGCTGCTGTCTTGTGAATTGAGCCCAAAGGCTGAGACTTGACTCTATGTAACCTTGGGCAACTCACTTAGCCCCTCTATAGTCATGATGCTTATATACCTTTGTAAGCTTTTTTGAAATGATCAGATAAATAAAACCATCAAGTGTGTACTTTTGGTAGCCATTTAAAAAGATGTATGCAACATCTTTTGAGTAGGCTTGAAATCCCTTAGAGTCTGGACATGAAGGAGTACTTTGAGCATGATTATATACTTG
This sequence comes from Caretta caretta, assembly GCF_965140235.1. Lineage (NCBI taxonomy): Eukaryota > Metazoa > Chordata > Testudines > Cheloniidae > Caretta > Caretta caretta. The sequence continues at coordinate 67,629,364 of NC_134214.1, read as the reverse complement.
CTTTTGTACCGTCCTATTCAGTCCTGTATTAAACACTCTAACAGTGGTTTTCAACCTGTGGTCCACAGACCCCGGGAGGTCCACAGATTATATATAACATTTCCAAAGAGATCTGCACCCCCATTTGAAATTTTTTAGGGGTCCATAAATGAAAAGACGGTTGAAAACCACTATTCTAACAGCCTGATCCTGGAAATGCTCTCATGCCAGTAGTAGTTTTGAACTTGCATGTGTAAATGTTAGCAGGATACAAATGCTTTTATAGTATGTGACTACATTATTGCCCTCTTACTAACATTCAGTGGATCCCTGTGAACAGCTGACGTTATTGCAACTATCTCTACATTTAGACCTAGCTCTGTCATCTTTGCCTTTGAAGATTTGCTGGATTGAAGACTCGGACTCTAATGCTAGGGTAAACTCCCTGTTTAAGCCAAAATATTGTTTTCCTTGTCAGCACCTGTGAGTTCATTTTCCCCTCTCCCTAGTTCTCATAAGTTCAGAGTAATAGTAAGATTTATATCAAATTAAAGTGACTTGCCTCATTATCAGCCATCCAGCTATTCACAATAATAGCATTAATGTGTTTCACAGACAGAAGTATACTGCAATGTCCTTAGTAGGTTCTCTCTCTTCTGTATTTAATTACTTGTGTATGCATTTATGTAAGCCTGGCTTCCTCTTTTCACTGCCTCTTCCGCTTTCAAAGGCCCCAAGAACATAAATCGTGATATTATTTATGAATCGTTATTAGCTGTAATGTCTCTTTTCCTTTCTCAGGAAACTGTGCTGTGGTTAGATGTTGCTGTTATTACTACTGGCATCGGGAGACTCACACTTAGTATTGCTGCAATTAGAGACTGAAGAATCATTTCTCATTATCTAATTGTATCATCAAAAATGGGGAGAAAAACATTACAGTATTAATTACCAGCTTCTAAGTATGCAAAATGATCCTAGGTTATTTGCACAACCAATGTGTGTCTAAGAGAAAAAAAACTCTTCTGCTGTCATTTAAACCTGTGCTACTCCACTGATTTCAGTACGATTGCCTGGGTGTAAGTAAGGTCAAGATTCTGGCCATTACCTTTTAAGAGAAAAGGCTGTTATGTACCAGAAAAAAGTATTCTGTTGTAATTCCTCAATTTCTTATCACTTTCTTGTAAACACGGAAACCCTCAACCTGTCACCTTGTACTGACAGCCGCCTTGGACCGCACACTCAGCACTGAAGTCAAATTTGGGTCAGCTGCAAAGAGGGCCAGGTAGACTTTCCAGATTAGTAACCAGCACTTGGAGAAGGCCAGTCAAGTGATGAATTTATGAAAGAAGTCCCTAGCCAAAACATAGGAACAGCTAAATGGGAGGTTGGGAGGGAGGCAGATGAAGTGCAAAATAAATGAAATGTGTCAAGTGGTTTTCCAGTTTATAACCACTCATGAGTAACATGACTATCAAAGTCAAGCAGATAAAATCTTTAGACTATGCTACCATGTGTTCCTAAGTAGTAACACATTCATCCAAAGTCTGTAATGGCACCTGACGGAATGGTATCTCAACATATATATATTTACCAAAGTGGACTCACAAGCATCTCTCCTTCTTTAGTTTTCTAATTGGATTGTTTTAGGGAGGGGAGGAAAAGTAATTGAGGAAAGACTAGACTGAGAAAAGATTTCTACATATCTTTCCAAAGGTAACAAGGTTGATGCCTTCAACTTCCTAAATAAAGCCACACATCTTGATCCTGTTCTCAAATTTGGGCCAGATTTCCATTTGGAGTGTGAGCCACAATACTATATCCTTTTTCTAGAAGATTTAGTAACTGTGATATCCAATGCTGTATTTAAGATTATGATCCAATTCCCACAGCTCTGTTTTCACTTGTGGGGAGAGAAGGGGAAGAGTGTTAGGACTGAAGCATTCCCTTCATAATCTCAGCCATGAAGCAATTATTTTCAATTGTAAGAAAACCTCTTCATCCATTTAAGTTACAGAAATGATTCCAACCATGCATAATAATGTAACCCTTCTGCCTGTTAGAGTTGGCAGCAACAAGGGCCGGGTTCAGTATCTAGGGGTTCCATTCCAATAACACAATGCAAAACCAGCTCAAGCCCCCACCCAGTGACCTGGGACAAATATATACCACCCCCGCTGGGCGCCTCCAAGAGGCAATACTTCCCCTCTCACAAGCACAGAGTCTGAGTGTAACAAAAAGCCTTTTAATAACAGAGAAACAATGTGGCATTATGTTGGGGAAACACCATCAATAGGATTCATAACACAACCCATGACCAAAAAACCCACCCCAAGCAAATTGGGGCATGTCCTTTCCCTTTAGTTCTTGAGTCCAGCAACCCAAAAGTCACCCAAAGTCCCAAAAGTCCAACGACCCAAAAGTCTCTGTCCCTGGTCAGGGCAGCCCCAGAGTTCAAAAGTTTACCTGCAGAGTTTTACCTCCCAACCTGGGTAGAGATGGGGGGGGGTTAGGGGGCACCTTACATGGTCCAAAGCTGGTGGCCCCACCTCTCCGTGGGGCTCCATTCTGCCAGCCACCCCATGGGCTGCTCTAGGCATCCAACAAACTGCTCTGCTCCACCAGCTGCTCCGCTCTGCATCCCGCAAACTGCTTTGCTCCACCAGCCACTCTGCTCTGCTCTGCTCGCCATCCCGCAAACTGCTCCACCATATATCTTCAGGCTCCCCCACTACTTAACAAACACTCAGTGATTTCAGCTCTTAGTAAGTTTAGCTCTTTTGTGATTTCAGCTTGTAGTAGGGGAGCCTCAGTGCTGGTGCACCATTAGCCCAAAGTGAATTCAGCTCAGCAGCCTGTAACTAGACTCCTAATAGAATCAAAATTAGCTCTGATATTCCACAGTGGAGAGAGGAGGAAGTGCAATTAGCATGTAAGGCCCTCACCAGGGGGCCCATGTCACCAAGTATTAATACCTGTCCCCAGCCTCTCTCCATTCACAGAGTTTTGGAACCCATGTCCCTTGCCTAGCGAGTGCTACTTAGTTGATGGAGAGTCCCTCCAGTTCCACTGTCCTTGATTCCCATAATCAGGGTAACAACAATTTGTTCTTCCTGCCCCAATAACAGAGACACTGGGGATCCCACAGCAGCCAAAGTGACCATTTGGGCAGCTATGGCCTCATTCTAGGTGGGGTGGGTGTGCCTATGCAAGTTCTTTTCCACAACTTGCCACACCTCACCACCAGATGTCAGGGTGGAGCTCATCCTGACTCTGCTTACATTAAGTTACCAATTTGGTTAGAATATCATCTTCAAGTAAAAATATTGTGCCTCCATATTAATCCAGCTATGTAGAAAGATGGCTTTCAACAAGCTACAGCCACCAAGTAGTGAGCGTCCCATCTCTCCCCACTCACAGGCAGAACCATCCCACAGACCGGGGCAACCACCGGAGGCCCCTCACTTCGGGACATGGGGTGCAGGGGCGGGAAGAGGCAAGGTGGGGTGGGAGCCTGGGGGAAGGGGTGGAGTGGGGGCAGGGCCTGGGCCAGAGGTGGGGGCTGTTCCGGGCCCCTCACCCCCCTAGGGGCCGCCATGCTCACAGGTGGTGTATACATTTCGTCCTAGAAACCATTTTGCTCATGGACGTATGAATGTCACAAGTTCATAGCTATTCAACTGTAAGAAAAAAGCAAAAATACCCAGATTTTGGAAAAAATAGAGGCATTACCACAACTCTATGGTACTTGTTCTAACTCTAAAGTTAGTCACTATCCTTTGAAAACACCAAGTACCACTGAAAACTCAGATACCTAACTTTCTTCTGCTGAGTACTAAATACACAAGACATCACAAAAAAGCCAAAAAGAGAGGAAACAAATGTCAAGTTTTAAAATAGATCCACTGCAACTAAAATTGTGTCTGATTGACAGTGTAATTGTTACTAAGTTAAACTTTAGTTTATTTAAATGTGTTTCTGAAGATATATTAGTCCTATTCTTTCTGGACTTAAGAGTTACCTTGTATACACTAATTTGTAAAGCAAGTGTTCACTTACTAAATCAAGTGCTAGGAACTATAAAGAAATCCAATATGCAATGAACAAATATTGGTTTTAAAAATTGATTACTACTTGCTACAGGATTTAAAGGGTAAGTTTCACAATAAACTTCTTCTTTTGTTTCAGCCCGATATTTGTGTTTGGCAGCAAGCACGCAGGGGCAGAAGTCAAACTTGCCAACAGAATGATCTTATGAAATTCTATAAAATTAGGTTTGTCAATAATAGATCTGGGCATATGCTAAGAAAAGAACACACTAGGGTTCAGGGGGAACTTTAAAAACCCTTCCAAGAGCTTCTGGACTGCTCTGCTAACAAGAGGAAAGAGGCAGGAAGAAGGCTTAAGAAACAGTGACAGAGCTGCCAGAAACAAACCCAGGGTTGGAATAGCCAAGACGCTATACTTAAACTATGTTTGCTTGAAGTGTTTCCAAAGCTAAACAGAATCCCAGCAAGACCTTGATTCATGATATAGTTTCAGATGGACCCAGTTTGGCAATTGCCATACCCCCATTTTTGTTGCATGCTGCAAATGTTTAATAGTTTTACACCAACCTTGATTGGCCACCTTGTGTAAGTGGTAACTTCCAATCCTCCCCCTCACCGCTTCCCCCACTGCCTGAATGACTGGCTGATGTGTCAACATTTAGACTGAAATTTAGTTTATATATTTCTTTGGCTCTATTTACTAAAATGAAGTTGATAATAGAGCTGGCCAGACAACAAGAAATTCATTTCTCACAAAGATCTGCAGTTTCATCATTTTATTTTGTTCTACATTGGGACAAAACTGATTTTTTGAAATTTTCATGAAAAACTGGAGTGTGTGCCTTCAGAATAACTGATACCACAATAGTTCGGGCACTCAGGTTTAGTTCCTGATTAAATCAGGAGGAGTGGGGACTTGAACCTACATTTCCCTTACCCCAATAAGTGCCCAAACCACTGGCCTGCCGGCTTCTTAGGATATAGATATTCAGGCCTGTCTGCAAAGGCCTGTACTTTAAGAATTTAGGGGTATTCTTATCACTTGGCTAGTTCTAGAGGTATAAAAGAAAGAATCAAAATCACTGTCTGCTGGTGTAAGGGCCTTCTCTTACTGTGACAGTTTGAGGCCCTGTTCTTAGGCTAAGGCCTTTGGCTAAGCAGCAGAGGCAGCCATAAGCTAGGAAGCGAACAGTCACATCCTCACATTCCAAACTAGTCACATTGAAATAAGGTGCTATTGGGCTGTCAGGCACTATCAGGACAGGATTGTATTCCTATCACCTCCAGAGAAAGGGAAGTGCCTAGAAAATGTAAAAGGAAACTTAGTGTGATAGCATCCTGTCTGACAAGAACTCACTTATCAATACCTGGGATGTGAAATCCTCACTTCTGTATTGTTTTGTCATTATAGTTCCCACTTTGCTATTGTTTGTCTGTATAATCTCTGTCTGGTTCTGTGATTGTTTCTGTCTGCTGTATAATTAATTGTGCTAGGTGTAAACTAATTAAGGTGGTGGGATATAATTGGTTAGCTAATCATGTTCCAATATGTTAGGATTGGTTAGTTAAATTTCAGTAGAATGATTGGTTAAGGTATAGCTAAGAATAATACTATATAAATTAGGGGCAAACAGGAAGTAAGTTGGGATTCGAAAATAAGGAAAAAGGAACTTGTATTTAAGCTTGCTGGAAGTTCACCCCAATAAACATCGAATTGTTTGCACCTTCGGACTTCGGGTATTGTTGCTCTCTGTTCATGCGAGAAGGACCAGGGAAGTGGGAGAGTGAAGGAATAAGCTCTCTAACACGGTTATTTACAATGAGGTTGCCCATTGCCCAATTAAATGTTAGTGAAAACATGCTTCAACAAAAAAGTTTTGATGTGAATTAATCAGCATTTTCCAACAAGAAAATGTTTAATTGTTTTCCCACCTCTAGCTGCCAACTGTCCAAGAGCCCAGGCCTGCCTGACATGAAATGCTCTCAAAAGCCAATGACACATACCAGCTGGCTCCCCACTTCCTGCTATTTTAGAGTGCGGGATGCTGAATATTTTGGAGATGCTGCTACAGCACTACGGATAATGTTAGAGTCTGTAAAGTATCATGTTGATCTATCTGCCATGAAGTAAATCACGAAAGGAATCCAGCAGGAACACAGTTGAATGAAGTACTCTTATCCTCCAAGGAATCCGAGGAGAATTTTCTAGCGCTTATTGTTTCACTGAAACATAGGTAAGAAGTGTTTACTCACCTCTAAAAGCCATCCATCACCTCTGATGAGCTGAAGGGCAAGCTAGATGGACTGATGGGGGACTAAGAGAAAACATAACTCATGTGTACTTCACACCACCTTTTTGCCCAAATCCTTTACTTTTCACACAGTAATACAATATTTTAAATTAGAGACCTCCTGGAGTGATTTTGAAATTTTAAACTTCTTTAACATTAATTGCAAAAACAGCAAGATACCTGCCATCCCACCTGCCATCCCCCCTTCTTATGACTATTGCTTCTTAATGCTCTGAGCTTTAGATTTTTTAAAGTTTTAACAAAAATGGAGCTTTTAACCTTCAGGTTCCAGGTTAGTTGAAATAAGGGAAGCAAGTGTCCTAAAGCAGAAAGAATGATGGCCAAGTGTACAGGTGCTGAAGCACATGAATATGTTATTCATCTTCTTCTACTAGCATTTCCCCCTCAAGCTGAACTTCAGCTTGTCAAGTTATTTTGAAGTCAAATAACCTGAACCAAGTTTGTCCTTTCCTCCTTATTTGTACTTTAACTGAACAAATTTATCTTGACCCTAGTATGGAAAACTCACTCTCCATGAACACCCAAGTCCTGACATAACCCTTACAAAGCCTAAAACTCCTGAAAGCAAGACTATATGCAGTCCAGACTAGAATTGGATCTTTTACAACACCGTATTGCTTCACATGTTTTCTGCCCAGACCTCCAAGTGAATTTTCAGTGTCATACAGCAACTTCCAGCCCTGTGTAGAAGAGTGAGTCACCAGTCAGTACACACCCTCGTGGGTAGGCATCGCATAACAGGCTCTTTATCATCCCTTGGCCAAGTCACATTCAGTTCCACCCCACCACAAACAGTGACCTCACACCAGGTCTTTGGTCCTTGACTCTGGGACAAGTGCTCCTTATACCTCTGAACTCCAGGTTTTCATAGGTATCACACACTTGTGTCAGGGCGTTTCACACCACCTTCCTTGGTGGCTGGTAGAAGAACCTAGGCCCTCCCTCTACTCTGGGTTCCAGTCTAGGGACCCCAGAGTAGCAAGCAGCTAAGATCTGCTTCCTCAGACTTTTTGTTGCTTCCTTGGACTTTTTACCTTGGTCTCTTCTCTAGGCCCTTTTCCCCAGCATCTTTCAGGACTCTGCAATTTCTTCCTGGCTCTGGTAGAGAGCAACGCTTCACAGATCTAGTTCTTGCCCTGCTATCAAGGGTCACTGAAGGAGTTAGCTCCATCCCTGTGGCGTCTCAGTCTCTCTCCTGGCCTTTTGCCAGAGTACCCTTCCCAGGGGAGACCACCACCAAGGCTTACTCTCCCCGCAGCCTCCTGACTTCTTCTGGCATGAAATTATTTTATATTACCCACAGAGCTCCTCCCAGGTGGATCTCACCCTTAACCTAGTGACACATGTTTTTGCTACCAGGTGACTTAATTATGCTCTCCAGCGCCCTTCCGAAGTCTGATGGGGTATACATCACACCCTGATTATTCTTTTCCAGCAATTATTGCAATGTATGGGAACGGAATGCAATTGGTTATCCCCATCTTTGTCTGAGAGGATCCGAAATATACCCTTGACACCCATCAGAACTGGTCTTTGATAGTACAGCATACTATAGGGAAAAGTTAAGTTTTCACTAAGGTCATTAACAGCACCAGGCTTCAGATACTTTTGCTATCTTGTTCACTCGATAAGGTCACCTCCCATAAGCGACCATATTAGTTTTCCAAAGCACAGATCAAGTTTTTGTTACACCCTTAAAGAGTTGTCTTAGATGACCACCTTTAAATGCAGCAATGAGACTAAAAAATCATTTGTCTTCTAAGAATTAAAATATTTCTGTATGGCCTTCTAGGTTTGCATTAGAAGCTTTTATTAAAGTGAAAGAGCCGCATGAATGATCACTGATGAGAAAAGCTATAGCATTATTAGAGCAATAAAAGAGTAATTTTAAGATCCAGATTTTATGTTAATTTATGCCTCAGGACATTGATGCCACTAATATTTCTCTTTATGAGCCCAATTATTTAGTGCTGTCAAACCAGAGTTCTGTACAATAGTGAAGTGTTTAACACCTAACAGGCCCCTGTGGCATAAAGGCACAGTAACCTACAAATCAGCAATATAAACTCTTTACAGTTCCAAGCATAGTGTAATTTCATAACCAAATTGTTACACAGAATAGGTTTTTTGAGGGCGGTAATATTGTGTAGGATAAACCAGGATATTGTTCCAAGCACAGCACTGAGTAGTATGGAAGAAAGTATGAAGTCCTGAACAGATGACAGAAGGCAAGGAAGGAACATAGGTATAAGATGGTGAGGAAGAAGAGGGGAAAGGTATGGGAAAGTTATGGACAGATTTTAATTCATGTTTCAGCTAGTTATTTCACTTTCAGAAGTTGAACTGAACCGTGTTCTTCCCCTGTGTAGTGGCAACAATTAAATGCCACTATACAAATTAACATTTTCATTCTTTTGATTGTAAGTAGATAATAAACTTATCCTGACACAGAGCATCTACAAGACAGAAGGAAGATGTGCTTCAGTCAAATAAGCTAGAATACTACTACTTCATTCTTCATTTTAAGCAAGGGTTACAGAATACATTTCTCTTACTGCTGTAATATTAGAAAACATGTATCCCATTATTCAAAGTTGTGTCTGCCTTACAATTGGCATTTTCTATTTTTACGAGTGTGATTACTTTCATAGTAGAGCATGTCCACTTGAGTTTCAGAAGACGAGGTTCATGAGTGATGGTTCATTCTGGATGTTGTGCAAGAGATTTCTCCAAGATCATATCTCAGAAACGTATAAAAAATTACTGAAAGTCAATCTCAAGTTACTTATTGGAATCATTTCACCTTGGTAGGATACATTTAGATGATATGGAGGGAATGTTAACTTTGTCTCCCTGGTGCTCCCTGGTTAACTTTGTGCCAACCATACAAGTACAGCATTTGAGATTTAGCGGAATTGTATCTTGCAAGTCAATTCTCATCTGTTGATGATTTCACATATCTGACCAGTTATCAAACCACACAACACTTCCGTTAGCTTCAGCCTGGCCATTGTATAAAGCTGCAATGTTTTGAATTAATCAACAAGTTAGTCTCTTTTGTAAAGGTTATAGAAAGGTGTGAATAGCAGATGTCTCCAAAAGCAGGTGATAGCTGCTCGTTTTAATACTAAAACCAAGTAATAATTTGGATTTGAAGCATACGTCTCCATGTTCATCTAAACTAGCTAGCATCCTGAGCCACACAGTGATTTGAACATGTACACAGAAGGAAAACAAATTTAGTCTAAAAGTTATTCCCCTTTACATTATACATTACAAAGCAAACTTGTTAGATTTTTCTGCTTTCAATCTGTTAACAAGTATGTCTGTTTAAGAGTTATTTTAGTTAAATGTTAACATAGGTTAGGTTCAATGTTATCCTATGTTTGTTAAGAGATTTGGATTCTCAGATGTGAACTTATACCATCATATGCAGTTTCAAGTTGTTGCAGATACAGTGGGATTTCAAATTTCCTATTTATTCTGTTCTGCAAGGATATCTTTGATTCTCAGTGCTTACATTCACATTTACTTAAATTTTAGAATATCAGATTGTTTCAGATGCAACTCAATGATTTAGATTCCAGGCTTTGTAACTGTGTTGTGGTTAGACTCTACCCTAGTGGCTAGAAAGATCATAGGTGTTATTCCCTGTCCCCTCTGTGCTTAAGAAAATTCCAGGCACTTAAATACTGGCAAAGTTAAGTAATCAACACTGCAGAACTGCATAGGAATCAATTTTACTACTAGTAGGAGTAGGACTTAAAGTTGTTTTACAGGAGAGATTTGAGAGCATTTAATTATGTCTGCTTACATTTAATTGATTACACTGTGTCATCGTGCCTTAGTGGATCACAGCTGAGAATGCCAAATTCAGGACAGACTGCTGAGAAATAGGACAGATTCACCCCAAACTGGTGGTTATTCTATCATTAGATTATACCAAGCTAGTAACAAAAGTGAACTTCAGTATCACCCCACTAGTTAACAAGAAGTCAAAAATGCAGTCTCCTTAGGCATTCCAGCCCTTGGCTCTCCACTCAGACCCTAGACTTTGATGATGAGTGGTAACTGAAAACCAATTTAATCAATTCTAGGGTCTTCCAATCCCAAGGGACCAGCCACTTAGCAAGGTCAATATATAACTCAGATCTTACCCAATAATCACGCAGATAACAATCCTTTAGTGACTAAGAATTAAAGGTTTAATAATAAAAGAAAAGAAGAGAGTTATAAATGGTTAATAGATCATATACATACAAATGCAAAGTCCTTATACCAGGTGTGAAGCAGTGATGGGATAGACTTTTGCAAGCTAGCAGTTTATCTGGAATTACCCAAAGAGATTGGGTATTCAAAGCTTATTCAAAGCTTCCTTGTTAGAAATCCAGTCCAGAGAAATTAAGCAGGAAATGAAGACAAAATGGAGATGTCTCAGACGCTTCTTTACATTCTCTGCCACGTATAGAATGTTACTGTCCCAAACAAAGGCCACATCGCAGGCGCATGGAAAATTACTGACCCAAGATAGAGTCACATGAGCATATTACACACCCTTACATGCTTTGATGACTCACAGAGGAGCCATTGCCCATATTCTTTCTAACGTGTCTAATGTGTCCTTCTAATGCTTATTGGGCAGGATGAATTTCTTTAATTGTGAGCTGAGTGAACTTAATGGGTTATCAATATAAAGCTGTCTGGCTCTAGTGTAAATTCTATCTGGGGGATGTTACCCAGGAATACAATACATGTGCAAGATACCAGTACATAGCCATATTAATAACTTCAGATACAAAGATGATACATGCATATAAACAGCATAATCATACTGAGAAAATCATAACTTTTCCATTGACATCTTACATGATATACTTTGTACCAGATATGTTGCAATTGTAGAACAGTGGTGAAATCAAAAATGTACATCAAGGAAATCATATGGCATCACATACTGTGTCTGGGGATCCCTACTTCTTGCACACTGAATTTGTAGTTGAGAGATTTCCTCTCCACACACACACACCTCCAACAAATCACAGAACCTGAAACAAAAATTTCCTAATCTGAATCTAAAATGCACTATTACATAAATGTAGACCAACTCACATATAGTCTATGTTGGAGATCTGATGAGTACAAACATAAGTGTTAATGCTTGCAGTTTTCCCCTTTTCATTTCATTCAATCATTTTCTCCCAACTATAGACATAGAAATTCAAGTTAGCATTTGTATGTATTTCAGCACTTTGGGTGGAAACAACTTCAATTTTAAAACACACTGAGGCAGCAAGTGCAACAAACCATTTACACTGATGTCATATTTTATCTGGTTTCTGTCAATGGTAATGACTCATGTTTAGAATAGTCAATTGAAAAGGTAATTTTATCAGATGTCTCACTTTTAAAACTCCTCTGAAACTGCTGCCTACAAACTGATATTAATCACTACTCTGCTAGGCACATGAAATAACCGAACTATCAAGTTATTGCAAGGTATTTGCTGTTCAAGATGGAAAGTAGTTAAAATGAAGCATCCATGCACAGCATCTGTGCCTCCCCATATTTTTGATTGAATTAATTGCCCAGGTATACATCATCACAATACTGCAATCTATCAATGCTGTTAGAATTTTATGCAGTCTTCAGAATTTTTGCTGTTATGAATAAACTGTGGTTCTCTATCACCACCCCACTGGTTTAGTTTTTTTAAAAGGAAGACCTTATTTTGGGGTATGGTAAAGGATTTATTTATTTGTCAAATTTCCATCAGTATATTATATTTCTTGCAGTCAAATGTGCACATTTGTATTCTATTCAGCATAATATGACCTAATGAGTAAAGCTGACTTTATTTCCAGAACACTTGTCTACTATCAAGTGTTTTTTCCCCAAGGAATAAACAGACTAGATTACTGAATTTGGTACTCCCACACCCCCCACTGGCATAGTCCCTGAGAGCTTTATATTCTGACATTTACAAGCAGCAAACAAGCATCTCTTCTTCATTTTCTATTTCGCCTTGTATCCAAAGTGGTGCAGTTATTGGGATCAGCATTCCTTAGGTCTTGATAAGACTGTCACTCTTTTCCCCATAAAAGCAACTGAGGTCAGGTAAGAATTTACAAACCTTTCAGGCTCTGCCCATTCTCTCTTTAACAGAGATTTTAAAAAGACAGCGTGGAGCAGTTAACTAGCAGCTAAATCTGAGTTCCACAGGATATACAGCCCTCTAGAGTGTGTCTACACTGTAGCTGGTAGAGAACCTGCGTAGAAAGACTCACTAAAGACTTTAGTGCACTAAAAATAGCAGTGTGGATGTTGCAGCACAGGCAAAAGCTTGGGCTAAGCACCCAAGCTCAGATCAAGATGGTCAGACAGGATTGGACTCAGGTGAGTAGCCCAAGCCAAAATGCACAGCACAGCATCCACACTGCTATCTTGAGTGAGTTAATTTGAGCAGAGTCAGTATATGTCTGTCTATCCAGGCTAGGATGATCACTCCCAGTTACGGTGCACATATAGCCCTAGAAATAACCATTCCTCCCCTTCAAGCTCTTCCTCTATGTCTATCAGACCATGCTGGACCAGAAATCCTCATAGAGAGCTTCCCAAGCAAATAATTCAGCAATTATTCACCTGTAACAAAGCAGTACCAATATTGAGACCCAGCCCTTACAGCAACACTCTCATACACTCCTATGTTTAACAGTCACTAAATCCATACAGCTGTTTTTAACTCCTATTTAAAATCTTCCCCACCCAAAGGTCCGGCTGGGTCAGCTCTCAGAGGGTAACCAGGTTTGGCCAGTGAGGTGGTTTGCTCGCAATTAAAACTTCCTATATAGCTTCAGAAAGCCACAACTGAGCATGTACAGTAACTGGTCTGATCCATACACTTTGGGGGCTCTTCTAGCTGATTTGCCCTGCCCCCTTCTTTTGTGCAGAGATAGAGTGTTCCAGCTAAAATTCTTGTCTTCTGCCCCTTGTTTTTCTCCAATTCTTTAGATCAAAGTCAAATGTGGTAATATTTATTATGTAGGTCTCCTACACACACATAAGAATTGTTAGCTTCTTTAAAAAAGAATTCTCGGGTACTGGCAGTTATGCACTACACAGCAATGACACTTTCAGACTTTCAGATCCCATCTTAATTACTGGCCAAAGAAACCAGTCTTTACTTGTAAGCTGAACAAGTTTGATAGAGAATTCACTGAAAGAATATGGAACCTTCCTGGTGCCTTTTTTGACAGTTTTTGTGGAGAATACCAAAGTTACAGTAAGCACACAGAGAAAAGCAACTATCTTGATCTACAATTCTACCTAACTGGCTTAATTGAGCAAATGGATCAGAGCAGGCTTAAGTACCTGCCTTCCTCAGTCCAGGTGGAAACTGTCTGTAATTGTAAAGCACAACAGGCTCTCTGCCTCACTCTATTTAAAGCAATTAATCCTTTCAAGTAATCCTCATTTACCTCAGAGTTATGTAATATGTAGGGAAAGCATTTTTGTTACCTTATTTTTAAGAGCTGCAAATCAAGCTTAACGTTGGTTTTTACTTTTTTCTATGAGCACAAAAGAGTCAATCTCACTCGAGTTTGGTACCCATTCCTTTTTGGGTTCTTCAGCTCTGTTTTCCAAAAGAAAGCTTCCAGCTGGGAACCTTTTACCTTTGTCTGATCTTTATTACTCATCACAGTCTCATACCTAGGGAGCTGGGTACCTCTGTGGCTTCACCACAGCCCAGGAATCAATAGATGACTTGTCTTTCCAGGATCTCCAATCTCTATACAAATAATAGCTTTATATTTGATGTACTGATCCTTTGCATACATCATAGTATGGTTCAATTTCTGGTAACTGACAATAAGTTACCTTGAAATGCCCAGAAGAACACCCACTAATATCCTTTTGTACTCAAGTGTTAACATTCATTTTTTCAGCCATGTAAGTTATGGTCTATTATCCATTACCTTATTAAAGTGTCCTTAAGAATAAATAAAGTTTTGATATTGAACAGAAGGTATTGTGGAGAGTTATAATTCCACATTGAACAGCCAACACATTTAAAACATTTCAATTATGTTACCCTTACTTGTATACAGAGCTTTGTGAAGTCATTAAAAACATGGCAAAACAAGTTGCATGCTTTCTCTAATAACATAAGCCAACTTGTCTTTGTAGAAAAGACAAAGTAGGAACAAACATCTTTTCATTTGTGTTCACCTGTGTATTTGTCCCCAAACCATTCACTGGATTTCAATTTTTTTTTATTTTTTTTATTTCCAGTATTTCGTGTCAGCTGAAATGTTTCAGCAAATCTAAGTTAAATACAGATCAGAGTTGTAATTGTTTTCCATATTTATACACTGCATATTGTTAAGGCCTCCAGTTTTTAGAAGTTAAATACTATATAGCATTTCTAGGAAGTTTGGGTAAGAGATTTTGCCTAGTTAACTACAATTAGTATTTCCATTGCAAGTTTAACTTATTTGGTCACATAGTTTCATATGCCCGCTTCATCATTTGATCAAGTTTGAACATTGAGGTTAATGAAACAAATTCTATCTAGTTATCAGACATAAAAAGCTTTTCTTTATAATTGACATCGAAACAAGTGATTAGCATGCTGGAGTTCTTGCCAAGCCTTTTCATATGTATTAATTATTCAGAATTAATTCTTTCAAAATTCAGAAAGACAATGATTAGTACAAAATATGTAATTATTCCACATTACATAATGTTCATAATTTATCATTTATTTACATCAAGTCCTTACTTCTATACCCTTCATCCTGAAAATACTTTTTAAAAAAGGAGTAAGGTTTCCTTTGTAGTAAAGATGCAAAAATATCACTAAAGTATTAGCATTTTAACATATTTATATCACACATACAGTACATTTCCCAGAGGCTATATTACACCTTCCTGTTTTGTTATTTTTTGAGTTTGTTGAAAATTTCACATATTTTTATATCCTTTTTTGTCTTCCCTTTCTAAGCTTATCTTCAGAACAGCAATGAGAGTTGGCTTTCTGTGGAAACATTTTAAGTTACTCAATCACAAGTATGTAGAACATATTGAACAATTACAGCAGAACCCTGTTTATCCGATCTAATTGGAAATGGGGCCAGATCGGATAATCAAAAATTCAGATAATCTGGAGAATGTGAAAGTGCAAGGTTGCAGCACCATCTAGCAGCCAGAGGAGAGATCACCCACTTCTGGACCTCTGTGCGCTGTTCGGTTAATATGGAGAGCTGGATAATGGAAAGTCAGATAAACGGAGTTCTATTGTATTCTCTTCTGAGATTATAGGGGACCAAATTTTGGTGAAATAAGCATCTTCACACTGAAGTATCAGTTTATCAGTGGAAAAAGAAGTCAGTGAGGTAGTAAAATTTGCAGATGATACAAAATTCCTCAAGATACTTAAGTCTGAAGCCAACTATAAAGAGTTACAAAGGAATCTCACTAAACTGGGTGACTGGGCAATAAAATGGCAGATGAAATTCAATGCTGATAAATTCAAAGTAATGCATATTGGAAAAATAATCCCAACTATAAATACAAAATCATGGAGTCTAAATTAGCTGTTACCAACTCAAGAAAGAGATCTAGAAGTCATTGTGGATAGTGTGCAGAAAACATCTGTTCAATGTGCAGTGGAAGTCAAAAAAGCTAACAGAGTGTTAGGAACACTTTTCACAAAATGATTACCCCATATCTGACCTCTTAGTACTCATCCTCAGAGAAAACCTTCACAATACCTTCAAAAGATGTGCCTGGAAGCTTAAATTCATAACTTTACTAGTCACTAACAATCAAGAACTCAATAAAAACACTGAATTTATGCCTCATTACCACAAACTGTAACCCACAAACCCTCCTTGAGATGTTAACTGCCCACTTCACCTTGAATGGTCTCCTGCAACATACATTAGCTCTTTTGTTTAACAATTTGTTCCACCTCGCATTTAGCTGTGATGCTCTGAGTACCTGAGACCTGAAGAAGAGCTCTGTGTAAGCTCGAAAACTGGCTCCCTCATCAACAGAAGTTAGTCCACTAAAAAATATTACCTCACCCACCTTGTCTCTCTCCTGACCTTTAATGTCAACATTTCTATCTTTTTCAAACATGGGTTTTCAGAGGACTTTTGCTCAAAGTTCTATCATCTTGCTTGTAAATTATTAAACAGCCTTGTTCAAAATGATTGAGTCCATTTAAATTACATGAAGGCTTACAGAAGTTATTAAGGTGCCATAGTGCTGCTATATACCCATTTTAGTCTGCAAAACTCAGAGAACTGCATCATAATCATTCATGCCTTTTTAGCATCATATTCCCTGGTCCTGAAACAAATCATGTGACTCAGATAAAATGCAACTCAGTGCATCCATCTGTGCCCATCAAAAGCATCCCCAAAAGCCCACTGCATGCTGAAATTCTGATGTTTGTAGACATGCTTTTTGAGATATTAAATCATTTCTAGTAGTCACTGTACAAATACATACAACACAGTCAAGTGCCTAGGAGTTGGGGGGAAACTTGTGCAATCCCAGCTACTCAGACTGGAGAAAAACAAATGGACAACAAGCCAATATGCAACAGATGGCACCTTCTAGAGCAGACAAGGCCAATGAGTAATTTTGGAAAATATCACTATGTATCATTCCCTGAAAAGGGAAGTGCAGCAAAAAAGGCGGTTTCCTAGTTTCAGCAACTGTGTGGCCACATTGTTCACAATATGGCCAAACACCACAATGAACAGTTTAGGTCTTCCCACTGACAAAGTACCTTCTGTTTTCAGATGTTCAGACTTTTTAGAAGGTACAGATTTAAAATAAAATGATTTTTAGATAGGGTGTTACTAAAATGTTAAGAGTCTATTCCTGACTGATTGACTTTTGACGTTCTGAAGACAAAAAGAAACTGATCAAATTATCAGACTCCCCATTTGTCTCTCCTTACAGAGATGTTCTTAGTAGTAGGGCAATAGTCACATTTATTTGCTATGCTCATCATGTAAAGTCTCCATGCTCTCACTGCCTGCTCATTTCCTGCTTATCCCAAAGATACCTCTTTTAGATATTATACCTCATATTATGCTCTTACTTTCACCCCCAATCCCAAAACCTGACTAAGAAGGATCAACTCTGTTAGCAACTCCTCACATTAAAAGAACACCCAAAAACAAGAAGCATGCTTCACACTAATAGATTGGTGCAACCTGAAACTATAGTATATGATCAGTCAATTAATTCAGATTAACAGATTTCATAGATTTCATAACAGATTTCATAGTGACAGATTTCATAGTGACTTAACAAATCTGAAGCATCTTTGTATTTAGGGATAATTCAACAGATTCTTCCTTTGTACCACCCAAGAAACAATTGTGATTTACTAGGACAAGGTATCATCATATTTAACTTATTGGCCTATTGGTTCCAACATGCCATCCTCACGCTGAAAAGAAGGCATTTAAGTTCTTACCATCTGTACAAGACTGGGCCAATTGATAGGAACAAGCTGACGACTCACAGACTGAATGAGAAATGTTATAAATTTTCAGCAAGTAAAATCCTTAATAGAACCTGTCACTATCTTCAGCTCTAATGCTCAAGAAATAAGTTAAGGCATTTTATAACAATGTCATTGCCCTGCTTCAGAGATGGTTTGATTTCAGGGATTACAATTGTCTGAGATACATGGAACCATTTGCCTTGCAGAAGCTATTTAGATAGACCTCTCCTTCACAGCACAGAAACTTCATCTTATAAAACCTCGAGACACAGGCTGATTGATCACTGTTGCTGCACTGCTCCATCATTAAAAGAAGTTTGTTCTGACAAATGCTTCATTCCGCAGAAGAGCAGCATTCTAAACAGCAGTGAGAAGTGAGGGAGTGGGAATGGAAGTATTTGAGGGAGAAGGTTTTTTTAGAGACAGAGGGAAGCCCTAAACATAGAGAGGGAAGGTGTGAGTAAGCAGTTCTCCCGACCTACTCTGCATATAGTCCACAACATTTAAATTCAGACTCAAAATTTCACTATTAAAGAATTGAAACAGCAGCCTTCTTCACAGCCTTGGTTTCTCCTAGGGTTCCTCATTTATGACTGCTCAGACTACCCTTTCTCCTTCAAAGCCACTTCCATCTAAAATCCAGATGGGTTATGAGATGCCTGATCCAATGTGTCTAATATTTTCCCAGCAGGATTGACACCTGCTAATGAGATAGGGTTTTTCAGGCAAACAATGTTAGAGGAATAGGGAAATAAGCAGATCAGAAAAAAACTTGAGCTTGTAGTTAATTTCTAGATATAGGAGGAAAGGGAAAATAAGTGAATTATTTTGCCTTTCTTTCAAGACTAGTTGCATCATAAAGGGATCTAATGCCAGTCGAGGAGTCACAAGTAAAGGCTTCACCTTTTTGCAAAAGCCACTTAGAAATGTTACAATGCTATTCCCCTAGATAACAATGACAATAATGTGGTCATGTTACACATTAGCCCATGTATATAAAAATATTTAAATGGTTCTTACTTAAATTTTTGTGTAGGAGCCAAAAATAAGGACAGTGAAACTATTTTTCTCTGGTGTAGTTCTAAAACCAGTGTTTAATGTAGTGGGAATAAATTCACAGGAAGATAACTTGAATGTTTTTAGTACTAGGTAAAGAAAAGATTCTTAACTCATTTGCTAAAGAGTATCCTTGTATGTATGTATTAGGAATATTTATATCATGCTTCTTTAAAGGTCTGTGTTTATGCATTACTATCAATAGTACTGATGCCATGACTTCAGTATTCCTAATAACATTATGTCCAAAACATTCATTATTAGTTATACTTAGATACAAGAGCTAAAGAAAGACTAAATATAGCATGCATGCATATCAGGGTTTCAACACTGCATTTCTTGAGGTTTCATATAGTTTTGTACATCAAATCCATTCTATCCTGCTTCACTAGCAATACCATCTCCCTCCAAAAGGTCCTGATAAAGTTTGAAAACTGAGTAATTCTAACAGATTTAGAAGCTCTGAGTTCTCCTGTGGTTAGCTAGTGATCTAACTCTGAGCTAATATTGCAATACCTACCAAAACGCTGCACCAGCTCTTTTCCCAACATTATTTATATTACAGTTTCATTCAAATGCCTTAACCAGGATTGAACTAAGAATGTGCATACCCATAGTAAGGTGTGTGCTTACAAAAACGTACACTTTAAAGAGAGAAGACTAAGGGCTGGAGAAGAAGCAAGCAGAGGTGATATGGTTTACAACACATCACACAGCAAGTTAGTGGCAGAGTCAGGAATAGACCTTTGATCTCCTGTGTCCACTGAGTTCTTCCAAAAATGCAGTTTCTATGCACAAAATGTCTGAAACTATGACACTAGCATGGTGAACCCATGATGGATTTCCAATTAGGCACAGTAGGTATGTGCCTAGGGGTGCCAGCATTCTAGGGGCGCCTAAAAATTAAAAGTGGGTTAAAATTTTCATTTTTAATGGAAAACATGGTCAGCTGTAGGCAGGGGGGGCACTGATGATGCTGTGCCTTGAGACACATACAGTGTAAATCTGGTCCTGGGTGAACCCAGGACAGATGTAGGATTAACCACAATCTGTGACACGCTACAAAGTTCTCCAGCTAGCAGGAAAGGATCCTGCAAAAGATATTCTGGTGATGAGAGTTAATGCCAGGGATCAGATGCAAGATAGCCCACTCCCTCTTACCACAGGAAATAAGCTATCTGATGGGCCCGCCGTTTCCACAAAGAACAAAGAGCCCCAATTATTGAGCTTCCTGTCAGCTGTAAGCAATTTAATCAATGTTACATCTTTGGTACAGGATAGACATTTATCATTTTCAGACACCTGTAACCTGGAGTGTAACTGCATTTGATAATGTACAATCTTCTTATATGGGTTAGCATTATGCTTTTTCCTTCAGTTGTCTTTGCTTCTAGTAAATTGATTTTGATGTTTCCTGCATCCCTTAATAAGTCCTAACCCCCATTGGTTTGAATGGGATTTCTGCCTGTTTAGGTTCATTAAAGATTGCAGCTACTAAGAGTGTTAGTTGGAAGAGGAATGCCTTCTTTTATGGCCATGTATATGGCCTGTTCTCATTTCCTTGCTAAGCTATTTATATAACTCCACAGTAACTTATTTATAACTTCATTAAGCCACTGATATGCAAAGTCTTAGCCAGGGGATTTTGTTTTGGTTTGGTTTTTGCACTATTGTGAAGTAGTTGTAATTTTTTTATGTGTGCAGAATACATTAAGGTTGAAAGGCAGATCTTCTGAAGAACAATCAAGGGACTTTGTCCTTACTTCAAACTTCAGTTATTAAGAGAGGAATCCAATAGCCATTTTCTCTGGCCTAATTTAATATAAGAGGGCTTCTGGAATGTCCAGATCCACAAAGGAACTTAGGCATCTAACCCCAGACTTAGGTGCCCAACCCCAGACTTAGGCCCCACTGTGATCCACAAAACTCCTTCCCAACACTGGAGTTGTCTAAGCTCACTCAGTGCCTAAGTTTTTAAATTACAAGTTCCCTAGGTACCTCCCTCTAGGCATGCAGATGTTATCTCCCGCTTAAGCTCCAGAGTGATTCATGAACCAAGGGAAGATAATGTTCATCTGCCTAAATCACTTGAGGGGCCCAATCTGGTAGACTTTCTCAAAGGCTGCCAACCAGATCAGGTCCCATTCAAAATCTTGCCACCAGCAGAGGTGGTGGTGCTGATGCTCACTTCTAGTCCAGTGGTATAATTTGATACGTAGGCTGAGAAAAAGGTAAATATAGCTGTCTGTAAATATTATTCAGCCTGCCCAGTAGTAGGTTATCTACACTCCATCACACTGGAACTGGGGCTTTAGATACTACTGAATTATAGAAACCCACGACATACAAAATAGCATGAACAATCCTGCAAAGAGATTAAATTTATGACAGGGACATCATCCTCTTCCCCTTTATGTCCATCTACTTAACAGACATCAACCGATAAACTGTGCAGCCAACAAGCCCCAAAGACTAACGGCCTCCAACACTTCTTCGTACTGTCTGCTGCACTGTGTTAACGAAAGCAGCAATGTCAAACTTCTGAGTTTAAGAGGTCGTACCTCAAAGAGTTATTCGTTCTCTGAAATATTCACACTGTTTTTAATACCTTAGAATTTCTGGTTTACTATAGACTTTTGTGCCCTTGTACAGTAGTTGAGAGATTGTGAGGCTTTTGGAACCTGAGCTTTGCAGATGAAGGGGTATTGCTCTGTGACCCTACATTTATGGAACATTTTTCCTTCTCACTTCAGAAGGAAGTCAGAATTCTCCCCTTTTCAAACTTGTTGTGTTCTCAAAATGATAGGGACAGTATTGATTTCAAATGTATGCTCTTTATACTTCTGCCCCTTTGTTCATTTTTAATTGAGGATGCACTGATTAATATTTGCCTACGAATAAAATCTTTTTCTATTTGCATCAGCTGCACTAAGATCAGTAAAGGGTGTCAAGAGATGGGGTAAAAAAACAGCTCTGAATACCAACTACTTTTAAAAGCAATTTAAAGCCTACTCATGCATAACTGGGCAGCCCCTCTGTCTATTAGCTTATCAGTTGTTCTGGACACTTTAAGACAATAGAGATACACAAGAGATATATATGCTTGCGTGTCTACAAGTCATTGCTTTTTTGTAAATTATGTCTGTCGAGTGGAGCAAATACATGCCAGATGTTAAGCTGCCATTGCATAAGTTGCTTAGTTTTATTAACAACAGCCACAGATGTCAAGTATCAGGGGGTAGCCGTGTTAGTCTGTATCCACAAAAACAACAAGGAGTCTGGTGGCACCTTAAAGATGAACAGATTTATTTGGGCATAAGCTTTCGTGGGTAAAAACCACTTCTTCAGATGCATGGAGTGAAAATTATATATGCAGGCATTATTATACTGACACATGAAGAGAAGGGAGTTACCTCACAAGTGGAGAACCAGTGTTGACAGGGCCAATTCGATCAGGGTGGATGTAGTCCACTCCCAATAATAGATGAGGAGGTGTCAATTCCAGGAGAGGCAAAGCTGCTTTTGTAATGAGCCAGCCACTCCCAGGCCCTATTCAGGCCCAAATTAATGGTGTTAAATTTGCAAATGAATTTTAGTTCTGCAGTTTCTCTTTGAAGTCTGTTTCTGAAGTTTTTTTGTTCAAGTATAGCTACTTTTAAATCGGTTATAGAATGTCCAGGAAGATTGAAGTGTTCTCCTACTGGCTTTTGTATGTTACCGTTCCTTATGTCCAATTTGTGTCCATTTATTCTTTTACGTAGGGACTGTCCGGTTTGGCCAATGCACATAGCAGAGGGGCATTGCTGGAACATGATGGCAAATATAACATTAGTAGATGTGCAGGTAAATGAGCCTCTGATGGTGTGGCTGATGTGGTTGGGTCCTCTGATGGTGTCGCTAGAGTAGATATGGGGGTAGAGTAGGTAACGAGGTTTGCTACAGGGATTGGTTCCTGGGTTAGTGTTTCTGTTATATATGCCATCATGTGCAGGCAATGCCCCTCTGCCATGTACATTGGTCAAGATGGTCAAGGATGCTACCTCAAGCTCTGGGTGTCCCTAGGCCTCTGACTGCGAGATGCTGGGTCTGGATGATAGGGGATGAATCACTGCATAATTGCTCTATTCTGTTCATTCCCTTTGAATCGTCTGGCATTAGCCACTGTCAGAAGACAGAATACTAAGCTACATGGATCATTGGTCTTACCCAGTATGGCCATTCTTACGTTATTATGAGGCATTTCTAGAACAAATAACAGAAATATCCAAAACACAAAACCCGGTAATAGTGGGTGACTAACTCCCCAGCCATCTGCTGGAAAAGTAACATGGCAAAACACAAAATCTCTAATAAAGTATTTGAATGTACTGGGGACAAACGTCTTGTTTCAGAAGATGTAGGAACCTGGGGGACAGACATGTTATACTTGATTCTGTCCAACAGGGAGGAATTGGTTGCAAATTTGAAGGTGGAAAGCAATTTGGGTTGAAGTGATCAGGAAATTAAATTACTATAAAGTGGGACAAAACTGGTTGAAACACCATATACAACGGGTAGCTATCAACAGTTCACCTTCAATCTGGGGAACGCCTCTAGTGGGGTGGGAGATCTGTTCTGAGTCGGGTAGTAGTCAATATTTTCATGAATGAATGTAACTTGGATAGTGGAGTGCATTGCTTATAAAATTTGCAGATGACACCAAGCTGAGAGGGTTGCTAACACGTTGGAGAACTGGATTAGAATTCAAAACGACCTTGACAAATTGGAGAATTGGTCTGAAATCAAGATGAAATTCAATAAAGACAAGTGCAAAGTACTACACTGAGGAAGGAAAAATTAAATGCACAACTATGAAACGGGAAATAACTGGTTTCGCATTAGTATTTCAGAAAAGGATAGCAAATTGAATATGAGGCAACAATTTGATGCAGTTGCAAAAGAGGCTAATAGTGTCAGTGTCAGTGTGGACACTGCGTTGATTGCATTGACTGTTGCTGCCTTTCAGAAGCTGTCCCACAACGTCCCACGCTGACAGTTAAATCGGTGCAAACGCTCTTGGTGAGAATGTGCACTGCCAACACAAAGAGCACAGTGTGGACATGCAAAAGTGATTTAATTACTGCAGTGGCTGTATGTCAACATACTTTAAGTCAACTTAATATTGTAGTGTAGACTTGCCTTAACACACAGAAGATATAGTTGCCCTGAGTAGTTTCTTTAATAATGGATTTTAATGGTGCAGTTTGAGTAGTTCACAAAGTAGTTATTCTTGGATATATTTTCTGAAAACAATTTCTGTATTGGTGGGTCAACTTTTAAGTCAAACTAAAACTTGCAACACATAAGGAAAACAGGCAGTATCTTGGAGTTCCAATTTAATACAAACTGTCAACCTTCTTAAATATTAGTAGCTTTTATATATGCTGCTTGCTTTAAAATTGGGATCCTCTTTCCTTTTATGGGGTAACCTTCAGAGACATACCTAATGCATGAGTTTTAACTCATGGATTTTCCTTTGAGTATTTTAACGGGAGGTGGGATCAAGGCTTTACACACACTTGAAGAGAGTGGCTAGAGATGTGGGAACGGGAGGTTGTAATATCTCCTTCCACTGACAAGTTCCCTTGAAAGCAGGTTACATTTTAATCTCTCTATCCCTGTTGCTTGCAGACTTGCTTTTTTGTCATCTAAGGTCTCCAGCAGCCACTTGAGGCTATATAGTGAGATCACTGGAGCCAATGTGCTGTCGCAACATTACACACTCTTTTGAAATTGCAATTTAAAGAGATTTTTGTCCTGGGCACTAGATTTCTAGAGTGGCTCAGCAAGCTAACTTTTTTCCTCTTCTTTCTGCACTTTCTTGTCTGCAATGAGAATTGCAGAATTTCTTATCTGCAAGAAAATTGTGGGGTTTTTGGATTACAGACACCTAAATTAAATTTAAGATTATGTTGTGCAATTGACACAACAATTCTCTACTAAGCTTCTACTTCTGTCACAGACCTTACCTACCATTTGACAGTGTGTCTGTGTGTGTTTTTAGAGGGCTTACATGCAAATATATTTGTAACCTTAGCTATGGAACAACAGTAAGGTGACAATATTTCCCTAAACTGAAAACAGGATAGGTGGGGCTGGTCCAAGCCACCTGGTGTTGTCGCTCACCTCCCCCCCACAAATGGGAATGGGTATGGGCTGGGATCTGGGCAGCAAAGCAAGATGTGAGTGTGCAAGAGTGTGTACTTTTGGGCTCAGAGCCAGAAGGTGAAGCTATTGGATTATGATCTGGCTAGTGATGCAATACCCCTTTGGGAACTGGGACAGCAGAGGGACAGGAAAGAGACTCCTGGTAGCAGGAGGGACCAAGGAGAGTCCAGATAGCAGCCCTAGGAGGGTAGGGGGAGGCCGTGATGTGGCAGAAGTGGGCGACTGGAAGCGGTCAGCGTAGGGAAAGAGGCTGGCTGGGAGGGACTGGTGAGGGCTTCAGGGACTGACCCCGAAGGACAAGGGGTGTGGAGGACATGAGGCCAGAGTAGGGGCTCCAGGAACCACTCTGGGGCAGGAGGGCATGAGGCCGGGCTGGGAAACTCTGGGGATGACTAGGGGGCAGGAGGAATAAGGCTGGGGTGGGGGAATAAGGCTGGGGTGGGAACCACTCAGTGGGGAGGAGACACGAGGCTGGAGTGGGGTATAGGGAGGATGGGCTGTGCCCTATGCCCTGGCAGACGCAGATGCTACGAGACCCAGCTGGGCACTTACCAGCCAGGCTCTCTGGTAGGGTCTGGGGCACAGCTCCATGGTCCGGCTGGCCCCACCATCTCCATGGAAACCAGAGAAGAGTTTGAATTAGGGCCCACAGCACTGCCCTCTGATTGGGTTGCATAGTGAGCATGTGACACTGCATTGCATAGCCGGAACACATCAGCCAGGCACCTGTGCAGCCTCCCAGTGGGGGGGTTACTGCCAGGATGTGGAGATGTCCCCCGCCAAACATCGCCACTTACCCCCCCTAAACTTCCCTCTGCACCCCACAGTTTGAAAACTGGGCATTTGTGCTGTTTGCTCATCCAGGACAAGGCTTAAAAAGGGACTGTCCCAGCCAAAACTGGATGTATAGTCACCTTAAACAACAGTCATCCTATTACCGGGAACAAAGAACAGGGAAAGGACCACTTGAAGTTCCTATTTCCCCAAAATATCCCCCCAAGCCCTTGCACCCCCTTTCCTGGGGAGGCGTGAGAATCAACAAGATGAGCACAAACCAGCCTTGGATTTTTAAGACCCAAAAAACCCAATCAGAGTCTTAAAAAACAGAACTTTATGAGAAGAACAAAAAAAAAAGGATAAGAGAACAACTCTGTAAAATCAGAATGGAAGATAATCTTACAGGCAGTCAGATTCAAAGCATAGAGAATCCCTCTAGGCAAAACCTTAAGTAACAAAAAGACACAAAAACAGGAATACACAGGAATACACATTTCATTGTTTTGGCTTTTGAAATCTGCAAATTTCAAAAGCCAAAACAATGAAAACCTAACGCATTTTCTAGCTAGATTACTTACTAACTTTACAGGAGCTTATGCTCAAATAAATTTGTTAGTCTCTAACGTGCCACAAGTACTCTTTTTCTTTTTGTGGATACAGACTAACACGGCTGCTACTCTGAAACCTATTACAGGGGTTCTCAGACTGGGGGTCGGGACCTTACAGGGGGTCACAAGGTTGTTACATGAGGGGTCATGAGCCGTCAACCTCCACCCCAAGCCCCGCTTTGGCACAGAAAAAAATTACATCATAAACACAAACAGTACGATAATGAATTGCATTGACCAATTATTCTTCTGAATTATTTCTGTGATAAAGCTCTGTGAACAATTAATTTTATGATTTACTGCTTGAATTGGGGGAAAAAACACTGAAGAAAAATTTCCTTTATTAACACTAAATGAGAAGTTTTCGGATTTCTCAGAAAAACAATAAATGAATGCATGTGCTTTGGGTCCAATGAAACATTTCATTTGACCCAGAAAACAATGTTTAATTTTGATTTGAATAGTCTAACTGCATTTTTATTAAAAGCAGAGGCTATTTGGAAATACCATTAACAAAATGGGTGGTGGTTATGCCCTTATACCAGGGGTCTCAAACACGCAGCCCGTGGGCCGCATGCAGCCATGGAGCTATTTGCTGCAGCCCGCCAAGCTCCCTCCGCCTACCCCGAGTTATTTCCTGCGGCTGCCAAGCTCCCCTCCCCCACCCTCCTCCGCAGCCTGCCGCGTCCCCACTCCTCTGCCTATCTCAAGGCACTTCCTGCCGCCAAACAGCTGTTTGGCAGCGCTTAGTGCTTTCTAGGGGGAGGAGCGGGGAGAACTGCTCCCAGGGGAGGAGGCGAAGAAGAGGCAGGGCAGGGGTGGGAATTTGGGGAAGGGGTTGGAATGGGGGTAGGGAAGGGGTGGGAAGAGGAGGGCAGGGGCAGGGCCTCATGGAAGGGGTGGAGTGGGGGTGGGGCCGGGGGCAGCGGGGGGGGGGTGGTGTCAGTACTGCGGCCCTTGGCCCAATGTACTAGTCCTCCTGTGGCCCTCATGGTAATTTCAGTTTGAGATCCCTGCCTTATACCCTATAGGCCCATGGTTAGAGCACTCCTTGGGGAGACCTGAGATCAAGTCCCTACTCTGCCTTATGTGGAGCAGGGAGTTAAACCTTGATTTTCCACACTGCAGATTAAGTGTCCTAATCACTGGACTATAGCATATTTTGGAGCAAGTTTTTCAGTCTCTCCTGTTGAAGTTGTTCCCCTTTATACAAATAATTCATTGGTCCATTGTTGGCATATTAAAGAAGGTCTGTATTAAAATCATAGAATCATAGAATATCAGGGTTGGAAGGGACCTCAGGAGGTCATCTAGTCCAACCCCCTGCTCAAAGCAGGACCAGTCCCCAATTAAATCATCCCAGCCAGAGCTTTGTCAAGCCTGACCTTAAAAACTTCTAAGGAAGGAGATTCTACCACCTCCCTAGGTAACTCATTCCAGTGTTTCACCACCCTCCTAGTGAAAAAGTTTTTCCTAATATCCAACATAAACCTCCCCCACTGCAACTTGAGACCATTACTCCTTGTCCTGTCATCCTCTACACTGAGAATAGTCTAGAACCATCCTCTTTGGAACCACCTCTCAGGCAGTTGAAAGCAGCTATCAAATCCCCCCTCATTCTTCTCTTCTGCAGACTAAACAATCCCAGTTCCCTGAGCCTCTCCTCATAAGTCATGTGTTCCAGACCCCTAATCATTTTTGTTGCCCTTCGCTGGACTCTCTCCAATTTATCCACATCCTTCCTGTAGTGTGGGGCCCAAAACTGGACACAGTACTCCAGATGAGGCCTCACCAATGTTGAATAGAGGGGAACGATCACATCCCTCGATCTGCTCGCTATGCCCCTTCTTATACATCCCAAAATGCCATTGGTCTTCTTGGCAACAAGGGCACACTCTTGACTCATATCCAGCTTCTCGTCCACTGTCACCCCTAGGTCCTTTTCCGCAGAACTGCTGCCTAGCCATTCGGTCCCTCGTCTGTAGTGGTGCATTGGATTCTTCCGTCCTAAGTGCAGGACCCTGCACTTATCCTTGTTGAACCTCATCAGATTTCTTTTGGCCCAATCCTCCAATTTGTCTAGGTCCCTCTGTATCCTATCCCTACCTGCCACCGTATCTACCACTCCTCCTAGTTTAGTATCATCCGCAAATTTGCTGAGAGTGCAATCCACACCATCCGCCAGATCATTTATGAAGATATTGAACAAAACCGACCCCAGGACCGACCCTTGGGGCACTCCACTTGATACCGGCTGCCAACTAGATATGGAGCCATTGATCACTACCCGTTGAGCCCGACAATCTAGTCAACTTTCTACCCACCTTATAGGGCATTCATCCAGCCCATACTTCTTTAACTTGCTGACAAGAATACTGTGGGAGACGGTGTCGAAAGCTTTGCTAAAGTCAAGAAACAATACATCCACTGCTTTCCCTTCATCCACAGAACCAGTAATCTCATCATAGAAGGCGATTAGATTAGTCAGGCATGACCTTCCCTTGGTGAATCCATGCTGACTGTTCCTGATCACTTTTCTCTCGTGTAAGTGCTTCAGGATAGATTCCTTGAGGACCTGCTCCATGATTTTTCCGGGGACTGAGGTGAGGCTGACTGGCCTGTAGTTCCCAGGATCCTCCTTCTTCCCTTTTTTAAAGATTGGCACTACATTAGCCTTTTTCCAGTCATCCGGAACTTTCCCCGTTCGCCACGAGTTTTCAAAGATAATGGCCAATGGCTCTGCAATCACATCCACCAATTCCTTTAGCACTCTCGGATGCAACGCATCCGGCCCCATGGACTTGTGCACATCCAGCTTTTCTAAATAGTCCCTAACCACCTCTTTCTCCACAGAGGGCTGGCCACCTACTCCCCATGCTGTGTTGCCCAGCGCAGCAGTCTGGGATCTGACCTTGTTCGTGAAGACAGAGGCAAAGAAAGCACTGAGTACATTAGCTTTTTCCACATCCTCTGTCACTAGGTTGCCTCCCTCATTCGGAAAGGGGCCCACACTTTCCTTGGCTTTCTTCTTGTTGCCAACATAGCTGAAGAAACCCTTCTTGTCACTCTTAACATCTCTTGCTAGGTGCAGCTCCAGGTGTGATTTGGCCCTCCTGATTTCATTCCTACATGCCTGAGCAATATTTTTATACTCTTCCCTGGTCATCTGTCCAATCTTTCACTTCTTGTAAGCTTCTTTTTTATGTTTAAGATCCGCAAGGATTTCACCGTTAAGCCAAGCTGGTCTCCTACCATATTTACTGTTCTTTCGACACATCGGGATGGTCACAAGGGAGTTTGATTCCGCATAGTTTAAATTGCAGGGTGTCATAAATATAAAGGGAAGGGTAAACCCCTTTGAAATCCCTCCTGGCCAGGGGAAAGCTCCTCTCACCTGTAAAGGGTTAAGAAGCTAAAGGTAACCTCGCTGGCACCTGACCAAAATGACCAATGAGGAGACAAGATACTTTCAAAAGCTGGGAGGAGGGAGAGAAACAAAGGGTCTGTGTCTGTCTGTATGCTGGTCTTTGCCAGGGACAGAACAGGAATGGAGTCTTAGAACTTTTAGTAAGTAATCTAGCTAGGCATGTGTTAGATTATGATTTCTTTAAATGGCTGAGAAAAGAATTGTGCTGAATAGAATAACTATTTCTGTCTGTACATCTTTTTTGTAACTTAAGCTTTTGCCTAGAGGGGTTCTCTATGTTTTTGAATCTAATTACCCTGTAAGATATCTACCATCCTGATTTTACAGGGGGGATTTCTTTATTTCTATTTACTTCTATTTTTTATTAAAAGTCTTCTTGTAAAAACTGAATGCTTTTTCATTGTTCTCAGATCCAAGGGTTTGGGTCTGTGGTCACCTATGCAAATTGGTGAGGCTTTTTATCCAACATTTCCCAGGAAAGGGGGGGTGCAAGTGTTGGGAGGATTGTTCATTGTTCTTAAGATCCAAGGGTCTGGGTCTGTAGTCACCTAGGCAAATTGGTGAGGCTTTTTACCAAACCTTGTCCAGGAAGTGGGGTGCAAGGTTTTGGGAAGTATTTTGGGGGGAAAGACGCGTCCAAACAGCTCTTCCCCAGTAACCAGTATTAGTTTGGTGGTGGTAGCGGCCATTCCAAGGATAACGGGTGTAATATTTTGTACCTTGGGGAAGTTTTGACCTAAGCTGGTAAAGATAAGCTTAGGAGGTTTTTCATGCAGGTCCCCACATCTGTACCCTAGAGTTCAGAGTGGGGGAGGAACCTTGACACAGGGTATTACTAATTAAGAGGTCTCTTGTTTTTCTTTTGGGTCTTTTGTTTTTACTGTTTCTCTCCCGCTCTGTGTGAGACTTGCAAGATGCTAATTGTGTCTGTCCTCAAAGTGATACTTTGTAACTGCCCTTCGAAACAGTACACAGAGACTCCCACCCTCTGTAGTTTTTATCTCACTTTGTTGTGTTTGTGACACCCCGAGAGTTGTTAAAGTCGGGAGAGACAGCAAAATAAAAATTGTGATTAAAATGTGGATAAATGTGATAAATGTGATAAATGTGGATAAATATGTGGATAAATAAAGAATAGTAGCAAGATAGAATTGTATATTCTGATCTTTTTATTATATTTACAATAAATGTGGCATTTTGCCTTATCCCCTTTACAAGATCCTGTTGGTCTTATTTTTATGATATAACACCATGGAGAGGAACTAGGTGTTCTCCATCCTAAGTGAGTCCCCTAACCATCTGGGTATAGAGTCATTTCCATTCATGCTCTCTCTCTAGCCAAATGAATAGTTAAGCACTTATGAAAAGTGTAACAGCTTCAACGAGAAAGACCTGAATCAAGAGTACCCTATTGCCTTGTGGGTGGGACACTCACCTGCAACTTGGGAAACCTGAATTGACATGCTTGGATCCACGTCAGCAGGGTGGGGACTTGAACCCAGATTACCTATTATGCAGGTTATTGGTTTGGCCTGTGCACAGCAGGCAGCAGTAGCACCCTGAGCTTCTTCTCATGTGGTTTTGTGAATGGCACCTATATCCCCTTGTAAATCTAGGCTGAAAAGCGCTTCTTTTGGCTGAAACTATGCAGCAAAATGTGTCAAATTCGCCAATAGTTTTGTTGACCTGCAACTGCATTTTTCAGCAAATAAACTATTCACAAAATTTCACCTAACTCTATTCTGTAGTAAAATATGAGTTATTTAAGTGCTGTCTCTCAGATGTTGATATTAGGTTTGCTTGGAACATGAGTATTTACATGGTGTTATTTAAGTCACTGTATGAATAAAAACTGCATGTGCTGTGCAAAGTGGAGGGAGAATGTGTTCCATGCAGATGTTAATTCACTTTATGTAAGAATTAGACTCAGTTTCTATCTAACTGTGACTAGATTTTAGTAATCAAGCTCATTTATTCCCTTTTCAACTGGAAGGCTATTTAACATCCAAAAAAGTAGCTCCAATATTCTCCTACTCATGCCACTAAAACCAGATGAGCGCACATCCTGCCTGCTGTGCATCATTTTAAGTGAATTCCTCATTAATTTCCAAACAAGATAAAAGTATTTAATCCCATGTATTAATGGGATTATGGGAATGCAATATCCTACTGACTCCTTTGTTAATTCCACGATCCTTCTAACACTTAATTACAAAATATAGTATATGAAAATGATGGCAAAGGCCATTATAATTACATAAGTCATGCAGCCATTAAGGTAACGAATGGTAGAATTTTGCAGTGTCATAAATAACAAGGTTACATAAGTCCTGATCTCTTGCTTAAGGCTGGTAGGGGAAGTAGTACATACACAACACACTCCCCAGCTAGCAGAAAGGCAAAGAACAGAAAGTGCTCTACTCAGCAATAACCTCTTTAAATGCTAGCTAATTTATCAGCACTGCTGACAGTCTATGAAGCAAGTTACCATCAATAGTCTGAGGCTGGAAGAATAGTTTACAAGACACAGTGATACAAGGATGGAATGGTAGGGGAAATATGGGTTGTCTCAGGGCTGTGATAAGGATATTAATCCTTTAAAAAAGAAATTTACAAGTATCCAGAAATATAAATTAAATACACTGGAAGAAATTCATTGGTGCTAGTGCATTTTAGTCACAATTATTCTTATAAAGTTACTTAACACTTAGTATGTTTCACCTTAAAGGCTTTGTAAAAACATTTATTGTGAAATTGTTTTATACTCATTTTAATGGAAAAAAAAGTGATGGAGAGGTTGTGTCCAAACTTGAGTGAAAATCTTTGTCAAATCTAGGGTTTTTAATAGTCTGACTCAGATTCTTGCTCAACATCTCTCCATCTAGCGGTTTAGGGACAGTTTTTGATGAGTGATAGGAGTAGCTAACTTATCTTCTCTATATAGCCGCTCAGGAGGATGTGGAATAGAATTGAAAAGGCAGCAAGATTACAACTGAAATATCTCCACCCCTACCAAAATACATGTACACAAAAATTGAGTAGTTAATCTGTGGAGCACGTTGCTGCAACGCATCACTGAGGCCAAGAGTATAGCAAGATTTAAATTGGATAATGACAACATACTGTTACATTAGGTATAAAAAGTCCATAGAGTTTATTTCCCTTCATAAAGCAATCCATTAATGATGTTAGGAAGAAATTTCCTTTGATAGCAGGTACTCTATAACTGGTCACTATGTAGTTTCTTGCATCTTTCTTTTAGTTATCTGCCTGTGACGTTATTGACATAATCTGGGACCGTATAGGTCATTGTTGCAACCAAAGTCCTGTAGTGGCACCAAATCTTATATAAAGGGGGTCAAATGAGGTGTCTAAGACAAGATTATGGTTTGCTGATTATGATTGTGCTGTCTATATGTGTGTATCATTTTTGTAGTTGAAGTTATGAATGTTGGCTCTGTACTGTCTCTGGTTCAAACTTGTGCTATGCTTCTGGATGACACCCCAGATAAGTTGGTGTCAGCTCTGCCTAGCCTGCTTGATGGCTCATTAAGGACCATCAGCTACACAATTGACCCACTGAGAGAAGGCAGACACGCCTTGGGACTCAGCAAGGTATGCAGGGACATGCCTATGGGCAGAACTCTGAGGTGTTTCCAGGCCACGTGATGGACAGCTTGTCTTTGGAACAAAGAAAGAAAGACCAGATGGCAAGAGAATATAAAAAGCTGCTGCAGCTCCTCCATCTTGTCTTCAATCCTGCTTCTTACCTCTGGAGGGACTTTGCAACATTGAAGCTTTGAACCAAGGACTGAAAGACCCATCCCAGCTGTGGATGTACTCCAGAGACTTGATTTGAACCTGAGGTTTATTCTATCACTGCTGCAAGCCTGAACCAAGAACTTTCAAAGTAAAACTATTCCCTCTCCCCCGCTCCCCCTCACCCCCCCGCCGTTCCTCAGATGTTGTTGTTAACTGCTGGAAATGGCCCACCTTGATTATCACTACAAAAGGTTTTCTCCTTCCCCCCCTCGCCCTCTCCTGCTGGTAATAGCTCATCTTAAGTGATCACTCTCCTTACAGCGTGTATGATAACACCCATTTTTTCATATTTTCTGTGTATATAAATCTCCTCACTGTACTTTCCACTAAACACATCCGATGAAGTGAACTGTAGCTCACGAAAGCTTATGCTCAGATAAATTGGTTAGTCTCTAAGGTGCCATAAGTACTCCTTTTCTTTTTGCGAATACAGACTAACACGGCTGCTACTCTGAAACCTGTCATTATGCAAGGCACTGCATTTAGCCGTATGGAGTGGAAATCTATCAACTTCATGAAAAAACTCATACAGATACAGACAGACATCATCTTCCTTTCCAAATGCAAACAGATGGACATCGTACCAAAAGGACTGAAGGTAAAAAATCCATTACAATCTACATACCATACAGACTATGCTGACAGCTTGTGCCACACGCTCTCAAAGAAACTGCAGAACCACCTGATCAACATCCTCTACAGCAAACAGGGAAAGATTAAGAATGAGCTCTCAAAACTGGATACTCTCATAAAAAACCAGCCTTCCACACAAACTTCCTTGTGGCTAGACTTTACAAAAATGAGACAAGCCATTTACAACACACACTTTGCTTCTCTACAAAAGAAAAAGGACACTAAACTATCTGAACTACTACATGCCACAAGAGGCCACAGCAATGCTTCCCTTAACCCACCCAGCAACATTGTTAATCTATCCAACTATACTCTTAGCCCAGCAGAAGAATCTGTCCTATCTCAGGGCCTCTCCTTCTGCCCCTCCACCCCCACGAACATGATACAGTTCTGTGGTGACCTAGAATCCTATTTTCGACGTCTCCGACTCAAGGAATATTTCCAACACACCTCTGAACAACATACTAACCCAGAGAGACCTTCCTACCAAGACTACAAAAAGAAGGATTCTAGGTGGACTCCTCCTGAAGGTCAAAACAACAGACTGAACTTCTACATAGAGTGCTTCCGCCAACATGCACGGGCTGAAATTGTGGAAAAGCAGCATCACTTGCCCCATAACCTCAGCCATGCGGAACGAAATGCCATCCACAGCCTCAGAAACAACTCTGACATCATAATCAAAAAGGCTGACAAAGGAGGTGCGGTCGTCATCATGAATAGGTCGGAATATGAACAAGAGGCTGCTCGGCAGCTCTCCAACACCACTTTCTACAAGCCATTATCCTCTGATCCCACTGAGGGTTACCAAAAGAAACTACAACATTTGCTCAAGAAACTCCCTGAAAAAGCACAAGAACAAATCCGCACAGACACACCCCTGGAACCCCAACCTGGGGTATTCTATCTGCTACCCAAGATCCATAAACATGGAAATCCTGGGCGCCCCATCATCTCAGGAATTGGCACCCTGACAGCAGGATTGTCTGGCTCCCTCCTCAGGCCCTATGCTACCAGCACTCCCAGCTATCTCCGAGACACCACTGACTTCCTGAGGAAACTACAATCCATCGGTGAT
The DNA here is from genome assembly GCF_965140235.1 of Caretta caretta. Lineage (NCBI taxonomy): Eukaryota > Metazoa > Chordata > Testudines > Cheloniidae > Caretta > Caretta caretta. The sequence continues at coordinate 67,593,889 of NC_134214.1, read as the reverse complement.
CTTCCTAAAACACCATCCTGGCCACTATGGATGTAGAAGCCCTCTACACCAGCATTCCACACAAAGATGGACTACAAGCCGTCAGGAACACTATCCCTGATAATGTCACGGCAAACTTGGTGGCTGAACTTTGTGACTTTGTCCTCACCCATAACTATTTCACATTTGGGGACAATGTATACCTTTAAATCAGCGGCACTGCTATGGGTACCCGCATGGCCCCACAGTATGCCAACATTTTTATGGCTGACTTAGAACAACGCTTCCTCAGCTCTCGTCCCCTAATGCCCCTACTCTACTTGCACTATATTGATGATATCTTCATCATCTGGACCCATGGAAAAGAAGCCCTTGAGGAATTCCACCATGATTTCAACAATTTCCATCCCACCATCAACCTCAGCCTGGACCAATCCACACAAGAGATCCACTTCCTGGACACTACGGTGCTAATAAGCGATGGTCACATAAACACCACCCTATACTGGAAACCTATTGACCGCTACTCCTACCTACATGCCTCCAGCTTTCACCCAGACCACACCACACGATCCATCGTCTACAGCCAAGCTCTACGATACAACCGCATTTGCTCCAACCCCTCAGACAGAGACAAACGCCTACAAGGTCTCTATCAAGCTTTCTTACAACTACAATACCCACCTGCTGAAGTGAAGAAACAAATTGACAGAGCCAGAAGAGTACCCAGAAGTCACCTACTACAGGACAGGCCCAACAAAGAAAATAACAGAACGCCACTAGCCATCACCTTCAGCCCCCAACTAAAACCTCTCCAACGCATCATCAAGGATCTACAACCTATCCTGAAGGACGACCCATCACTCTCACAAATCTTGGGAGACAGGCCAGTCCTTGCCTCCAGACAGCCCCCCAACCTGAAGCAAATACTCACCAGCAACCACACACCACACAACAGAACCACTAACCCAGGAACCTATCCTTGCAACAAAGCCTGTTGCCAACTGTGTCCACGTATCTATTCAGGGGACACCATCATAGGGCCTAATCACATCAGCCACACTATCAGCGGCTCGTTCACCTGCACATCTACCAATGTGATATATGCCATCATGTGCCAGCAATGCCCCTCTGCCATGTACATTGGTCAAACTGGACAGTCTCTACGTAAAAGAATAAATGGACACAAATCAGATGTCAAGAATTATAACATTCATAAACCAGTCGGAGAACACTTCAATTTCTCTGGTCACTCAATTACAGACCTAAAAGTCGCAATATTACAACAAAAAGACTTCAAAAACAGACTCCAACGAGAGACTGCTGAATTGGAATTAATTTGCAAACTGGATACAATTAACTTAGGCTTGAATAGAGACTGGGAGTGGTTGGGTCATTACACAAAATAAAACTATTTCCCCATGTTTATTCCCCGCCCCCTCCCCCCCCCCACACACACTGTTTCTCACATGTTCTTGTTAACTGCTGGAAATGGCCCACCTTGATTATCACTACAAAAGGTTCCCCCCCCCCCAACTCTCCTGCTGGTAATAGCTCATCTTAAGTGATCACTCTCCTTACAGTGTGTATGATAACACCCATTTTTTCATGTTCTGTGTGTATATAAATCTCCTCACTGTATTTTACACTGAATGCATCCGATGAAGTGAGCTGTAGCTCACAAAAGCTTATGCTCAAATAAATTGGTTAGTCCCTAAGGTGACACAAGTCCTCCTTTTCTTTTTGCCATTACTGTATGTAATTGATTCCATTTAACCAATTCTAGCTCTCATCTATATCTTATTCCTTTTATGAATAAACCTTTAGATTTTAGATTCTAAAGGATTGGCAACAGCATGATTTGTGGGTAAGACTTGATTCTTATATTGTCCTGGGTCTGTGGCTTGGTCCTTTGGGATCGATAGAACCTTTTTTCTTTTACTGGGGTATTGGTTCTCATAACCATTTGTCCCCATAACGAGGGGCACTGGTGGTGATATTGGGAAACTGGAGTGTCTAAGGGAATTGCTTGTGTGATTTGTGGTTAGCCAGTGGGGTAAAACCAAAGTCTTCTCTGTTTGGCTGGTTTGATTTGCCTTGGTGTGCATAGAAACGCCAGCCTTGGGCTGTAACTGCTCTGCTTTAAGCAATTTGTACTGAATTGGCACTCTCAGTTGGGTCCCGCCAGAACCAGCATCGTTACACTGCCACTGGCCACTATAAGACACTGGACACTGCACTAGATGGTCCAATGATCTGATAGGGCAATTCCTATGCTTGTAGCTCATATTAAACATGACCTTTATAGCAATGAAAAACTAGAAATTAAACAAAACTGAACTGTTTACTTGTGCTTTTCAAAACACACAGTTAATTTAAGCACATCTAACACTTCACAATTTCGGTTTTGCCCATTATTTGGGCAGCAGCACAAGATACTGTAGCATGAGATGAAGTAATAACTGACATGCAAATGATCAAAATGTTAATTTTCCCTAAACTACTGCCATAAAGGGAAATTACTTTCACAACCTCTATAGAGAGCATAATTAATATTCATGTGTAGATATACTTTTATTTACCAATATAAATGAGTTTACAGTGTACTTTATTCTAAACTACTGCTATAAAATGGAAATCACTTTCATAAATGCTATAAAGAGTATCATTAATAATCAGATGTAGATACAGTTTTAGCTCCAGATAGGGAGTTTATCTCGTAATTTGCACTTAACTACTGCTCTGTATGGAAATTAGTTTCATGAACACTTGAAAGCTTAATTACTAATCAAGCATAGATACAGCAGCACAGTTCCAAGTTCACTCTGTATTGTTATACTCCAGAATGACTGCACTCCAAAAAGTGTTTTTGCCAATCCTTTAAAACAAAAGTTTATTACAAAGTTCACTTTAATATTGTTTGCTAAAATATGGACTTCATACAAATATTACAAAAATTATTAGGATACAGACATTGGTGTTTGTCCATACAAATAATGTGGAAGCTAGTCAATAACATTCCCATTTGTATAAAAAGCAGAAGTATCTGCCAAAGTCATGACTCATAAGCCGCTTGTTGGCTGTATTTAACAGCAGAGGAGCCTACAGTTGATTAGCTCTGCTCAAACAATAAATAACATATTACTGCAATCTAAGCAAATTACTGTCTAGTGTTTCAGGGAACATAGCATAATTCATGTGGACCAAGAAAGACTCCAAAATCCCAACTAACAGAAGAAGTCTTGTTAAGAGATTAAAACTAATGGTTCAGTTATCAAAAGTTTAGAGCAGTTATCAATTATGCACTGTTTATCTTTAAAGTCATGGTCAACTATCTATGGTTAAAACATTTTTACTTCAGTCTACCCAAGAACAAACAAGTGGCTATATAATTATATTAATTGGCTCAGTGACTCATCTTTGGTTAGTCTCTAAGGTGCCACAAGTACTCCTTTTCTTTTTGCGAATACAGACTAACACGGCTGTTACTCTGAAACCTGTCATCTTCCTTAGATGACTAGCTAATCTTTTGCCTACAAATATTGCAGCAGAGAAGTGGGGATAGTGTGTTTGAGGACATGAGTTTTCATGAAGCATAAACATGGATTACAATGACCATTGCGGTTACAGCAATTAAACTATTTCTCATGTAATTCCTGACAACTGTCTAGGATATGAAGTGAGACTCCAATAGAAGCAGAATGTAGATTTACAGAATACCTACTGGTAACCCCACATTCTGAGTTTGCGCTGCCTGGGCATACCTGAATAGTGAAGATGACCATATGATCCTAGATTACATCCACAACGCAGCCCTGAGTTTGAGCAATATGATGTAATTGACACTAATGCTATGCTGAGAAACAGTGTTTCCAGCGACGATAAAGACAACGCTCGATAACTTGCCAAGTTCTGAGGTAAGTCATGCACAAAAATAACTGACCACAATACCAGCTGGCACAATACCAGCACTTGGTTTAACTCATCTGTTAGTTGTCTTTTCATGTTCTTTATTACGAATTTTTTTCATACCATTGCATGTGCTTCCATCAAATAGGAAGTAGTAGCTCCTAGGGAGCGAATGAATTAAACTAAGCAAAGAATTAATTATTTTTACAAAGAGCTTTTTAAACATGAAAATTAAATAGTAATCATTTTAATTAGTTGAAAATCTAAGGAGCATTTTGTTTTACACAAAATTGTAAAGAGAAAGTTACGTGGTAATAGTAGTCTAAATATAAGATTGAGTAAAACTTTCATAAAGAGCAGACAATTTCAGCTCTTAGGATCTCGTCTAACACATCCAGCAAATCAGCTGCACAATTGCATCAATACATGCAACTTCCGACTGAGAAGCTGAGCCACCTCTACCTAGGTTAGAACCCAGGGCTAGCTGGCATGACACAATGATGGAATTTTCCATCAGTAGAGGTTAGAACTGCTTTGGTGGTTTTCCTTTCTGTTTTAAAGAGTGCTTCTCTATCATAATAAGCCAGGGTAATCTGTAAAATGAAGATGCTGCCCCACTGCAATGATAGTGTATTCAGATTGTTTCAGGACATAGTCTGAACATGGTAAAAGGGCTTGAACTGAATTTAGCTGTGAATTATAACTTAAGTATAGGAAGCAAAAACAGAATTAATGGCTAATTTCCAATCCTTAAAGAGGTTAATAGTGAGGTGCCCTACACATAGGCTTTGTCTTGGGACATGTATTTTTTTTACTATTGACTTAGAAAGGGATGTTAATTTTGAGATGGCTGAATCTTTTAACCATCATTAAGCTTCATCAAGCTATGAAGTAAGGAATCATAGAATCATAGAATATCAGGGTTGGAAGGGACCTCAGGAGGTCAGGAACTCCTAAAAGAACCCACAGAATTGACTAACAATGATCAGTGAAATTCTGACTAGTGTAAGCTACTAGAATGCAAATAGGAAAGGATTGTTCAGTTATGATGGATCTGATATGTTATCAATTAGTAATAAGCTGCCAGGAAAGAGCTCTAAGCTTTTCTGTGGTTAGCTTGGGGAAGGGAGCTCATTGTTCATTAGTAACCAAAATAACCATACTCTAGGTTCTATCATGAAGAGAAAAGATCACTGGATGGCAGGGGAACATTATTTCACCCTAAAATACTGTGTTCAGTTTGGGTCACCTATCAAAAAAGGAATAGGAATAGAGAAAGTTTTGGGAACCACATCATAATTATAAGCAAAGTGGTTTCCCTCGGAGCAACTATCACCAAAATATGACTGTTAAATTGTGACTCATTTACAGCTGCCTGTAAATAATTTATAAATACTGTATCTTGACCAGGTTATTGTGATGTTTACTGTATGCCTATATTGAGTTAATTCAATAGCAGAATTGTCAGGAAATGCACTCAGAAAAGGGGAGGTGGATCCAGGTATACACACCTCTCAGTACAGAATAGCTATATTCATTGAGCCATTTTGTAGGATGGGATACCCTGTTAAATGGATCATTACTCAATTCTGATCTGGTAATTCTTTGTCACTATAAAATTGATAATCTTTTATTTCTCTTCATGCAACTTTGATCATCTAAGAAATAAGTATTTTAATGGGTAGTTCTAGAAATAAAGCGAACCCTGATCGTGCATAACCATATGGGTCTGAGTAGCCCAACCGAAGTTCCATAATTCCATTCCATTCTACCTGGGTTCTTATACCAGGCTTATCACAGTAGCAGCTGAGTGCTTTCCACTAATGCATTAAGCAACATAACTAACATTTGTCATGTATTTCTATTCATTTTCTTCTCAGAGGGAGAAGTATGTGCCACAGAGTGTTTTGTTTTGGAATTTAGGGTATGTCTAAACTACAAACCTAAGTCGACCTATATTAGGTTGATTTACAGCTACGGCAGTAATTACTGCGGTGGTACACGTCCACACTACCCTCCTGCTCTGAAATTGACAAAAAAAGGTGATATAAGGGACACAGGGTTGACACAGACACTGCTTCGCCTTAACTATACCAACTACATCTCTCATGGAGGTGGAGTTATTATGTCGATGTAATAGGGCACTTACATTAGGGAGGAAGGCAGTAGTGTAGACGCTGACATAATTTGCTTGACATAAGCTGCCTTATGTCTACCTAACTGTGTAGTGTAGACCAACCCTTACTCTCTCTTGCTCTAACGTATACACCTAGGTATACAGTAATGTTTGAGAAGGCAAGATCAAAGAATTATGCCTTGCATTTGGAGCTGAAGGGGGTTAGGTTTAGTAATGGTACCTTGTGCCTGGCAAATTCTTTCCACAGGTTTGGGCCAGCCTCTGAGAAAGCTCTGTCTCCTGAAGCTTGTGTGCTTAAAGTTAAGTATGTTTTGGATTTCAGGATCAGGATGAGGACCAACTTAACAATAGTTCAAATAAATGTTCTTATTTTACCAAGATACACCCTTACCCATTTACAAAGATGGCCAACCCCACATGCAAACAATTTTGAGTACTTATGCCTGAGGCTTACATTCTTCAAATAACTTTGCTGTGAGCAATCCTTAAGGAATTGTTGTCTGACATAGCAAAGAGAAAGCATTCCAATCATGAGAGAAAACAAAATAGAAGGGTAGAGGGGAAGAGATATTTTACTTCTGTGAATTTCATGTAATATTGACTTGATAAAAATCGGCTGGCAGGTTGCAAAACACTAGATTAGACTTAGTTTCCCATCTGGAAGCTGGACTTGCCTATTTCTATGGTAGTGACTAATAACAACTTAAGTAAAACCTGCTAACGCAATGTAGTTACCAATTCAACACAAAGCCATTATATCAAGCAGTCTACCAAAATGACTGATCTATGTAATTAGCTTATTTCGTTTAAGAGGAGGTGGGTTAAAATCATTCCTGATTTAATTCCATTGTTCTGAGGAGTTTAACTTTAAAGTTTTGGACTTTACCATTTTATTGACCTGAACCTATATTTACTGAAAATCCCTTTTAAAAAAGTGAACAGTTAAGCATAAAACAAATAACCAAAACACTTTTAAAAAAAGTTTCTGGAGTGTATCAGATGTGTCAAGTCCTCTCAAACTCCCCTATGAATCTCTCGAATACTAATAAAGATCCCTCACACTGGGACAGGGAAGTAAATAAAGTTGTGAATAAGGGAGAAGACCTACCCTGAGTAAACCTGCCATTCAGGAATAGTCCATCACCTGGGCTCATTACAGCAGGCAGATTAGATAGGAGTGAAGACATCTATAAGCACAAAGTGTAAGTGCTTTCTCTAGCTGAAAGAAACCCCATCTTGATTTCTGCATGTTGAGTGAGGGCAAAGGAAAGCTCCGGTGAAATATGTAGGCCTTGCAGCAGTCATCTACTTTTAACTTTTTTGTTAAACTTTCTTGTACCTTTCTGTAGTATGGCATTTGGCCCTATTTCATGTACCTTTCAGCAGTAAAAGATACAGTCTACTTTCTACACTGAGAGTTTTCATCCTGATTTCGATCAGTGAAACCTATTCAACTCAGACATTTCTGTCACTTTTCATCTCCTGATTTGAACTATGTAATGGTAAAAAGAAAAGGAGTACTTGTGGCACCTTAGAGACTAACAAATGTATTTGAGCATAAGCTTTCATGAGCTACTGTTCACTAGTTTATCTAGTCTAACATCAGATCACACATCCTTCTGTTTCCTTTCCTTTTAGATATTTGGGTACTTCAATGAGTTGGTGATATTTGCAAAAAGAAAAGGAGGACTTGTGGCACCTTAGGGACTAACCAATTTATTTGAGCATAAGCTTTCATGAGCTACAGCTCACTTCATCGGATGCATACTGTGGAAAGCACAGAAGATCTTTTCATACACACAAACCATGAAAAAATGGGTGTTTACCACTACAAAAGGTTTTCTCTCCCCCCACCCCACTCTCCTGCTGGTAATAGCTTATTTAAAGTGATCACTCTCCTTACAATGTGTATGATAATCAAGTTGGGCCATTTCCAGCACAAATCCAGGTTTTCTCCCGGGGGAGGGAGGGGTGTGTGTGGGGGGTATAGGGAGAAAACCTGGATTTGTGCTGGAAATGGCCCAACTTGATTATCATACACATTGTAAGGAGAGTGATCACTTTAGATAAGCTATTACCAGCAGGAGAGTGGGGTGGGGGAGAGAAAACCTTTTGTAGTGGTAAACACCCATTTTTTCGTGGTTTGTGTGTATGAAAAGATCTTCTGTGCTTTCCACAGTATGCATCCGATGAAGTGAGCTGTAGCTTACGAAAGCTTATGCTCAAATAAATTGGTTAGTCTCTAAGGTGCCACAAGTACTCCTTTTCTTTTTGCGAATACAGACTAACACAGCTGTTACTCTGAAACTTGGTGATATTTGTGCTTCTTATCCTCCAATGAATGCCAACAATCTCTTTCAGAGTAATCTAATCCAAAACAAAGTAAGCAGTCCTTCACTTCTTCCTAGAGTGAATGTTTTTCACTTGATTGCAGGGGAGTAAATGGGAGTAATGGATTTTCTGTTTCCTCAAAAACCCACTCCTGGAAGTCCCAAGAAAAAGAACACTTGCCTAGAATAGACCTCAAGCCTCTGCACAAGACCTATCCTAAAACGATTTTTTTTCTAACTCTCTTTAACTATAACTTTTCATATAATATAACAACACTCTCATCTTTGGTTTAAAACTCTCTCATCTTTGATTTAAGGACTCAGTCATTTATTCTGAGCCTCTACTGATAACATAATTAAGGGAATCTGTCTATGAACAACTTATGAATTGTCTGAAATAATGTGTGTATATATCAAACTACAAACTGCATTGTAAGGATGCTGAGTCTTCTCTGTTTTTTGTTTGTTTTTGTTACGTTCTGTTTTGTTTTGTTTCGTTTTTAAAAAAACTCTCCCTCATGGACTGAAATTCTATGGTCTCTTAATACAGGCATGGGGTAATTAAACCCTGATGGTCTTCTATTCAAATGGAGGCACTCTGGGACAATGAGTTGGCTGGTATCCAGAAGTACCAATCTGCACAGGTGGGCTGGTAACCAAACAACTCATCACCTGATATGGTGTTTGAGGTGGCAAGGCAGGTTATCTGACAAAGGGAATGGAAGTTACAAAAGGAAGGTTCTCTCACCTGCCATTTTAGAGATAGAAAAGAGACCAGAAATAGAAGAAAGCATAATGGTGGAATGACAGCACACTCCATGATCCAGAGGAGAAACCATGAGGTGCAGGAGGGAGGTCCAGGAGTAGTGACTGGAACCCTGAAAGGACACTGACCCAGCTCCCAAAGAATGCTCACAAGTGGTGAGGAAACTTAGGTAGAGGATCAGAGGGGTATCCATGTTAGTCTGGATCTGTAAAAGCGGCAAAGAGTCCTGTGGCACCTTATAGACTAACAGACGTATTGGAGCATAAGCTTTCGTGGGTGAATACCCACTTTGTCGGATGCATGTTGTGGAAATGTCCAGAGGAGGTATAAATATGCAAGCAAGAATCAGGCTAGGGATAATGAGGTTAGTTCAGTCAGGGAGAATGAGGCCCTCTTCTAGCAGTTGAGGTACCCTAGAATCCCTAGCCTGATTCTTGCTTGCATATTTATACCTGCCTCTGGACATTTCCACTACATGCATCTGATGAAGTGGGTATTCACCCACGAAAGCTTATGCTCCAATACATCTGTTAGTCTATAGGGTACCGCCGGACTCTTTGCCGCTTAGGTAGAGGATATGTCCTTGAAGGGGTAAACTGTAAACCAGAATGCCCACCAGGGTGATGCCCAGGAAAAGGGTGTATTTAAGCTATTGCAGTGTACTGGTGGTGTCAGCAACAGTTTTGGGGAGCTGGAGTAACTGGCCATGGGGTCTCCCTTGTATGGAAGGTATCAAATGGATGGTCTGTGCTCAGGAAGTGTACCAGAGTGGCTGAAGAAAGATACTGCTGTAGTCTACTCAGAGCAAGGGACGCTGAGGAGCATATTGGTTCAGTGTTGGAATCCAAATACAGAAGCCTGGTGAGTGTCCAAGGGGAGCTTGACAACCACGCTTTCTCTGGTTTATTAGTCTAAATGTAAACCCCTACTGAACATTATTTTCTCTACCCTTTTACTGTCTCTCAGACTTTTCCCCTGGAGCACTGCAGAAAAACATAGTACTCCAAATAATTTGCTCCTCTTTGTCTATCCATTATCTGAACCAGGAGCAACTTCTTTATAATCCTGCTGCATTGACCCTCAGTCACATGACCTACAAGCAATTCTTCTATAATCTTGCTATCATATGACTCTGTCATGTCCTTAAAGGGCCAGAACATGGAACAAAGAGAAGCTGGACCCAGGCCTGTCCTTAAAGGGACAGCATGCATGGTAGCATTCCAGCTATCACGGCAACTAAGGGAAATTATACCTTTCTTTGTGACGCCTATCTTTGAAAATAATATCTGTAGCTATGTTTCCCCTTCACCCCACCCCCTCAAAAGGGGGAACTTCTGCTAAAGCTGCTATCTGTTGGGTACATAAAGACAAAAATCTATTTCTGCTATCTTGCCTTCAAAAGTGTCTTATGAAATAGATCACACTTGAGAATTGAATCACTCATCCTCTTGGGAACTTGGGTTCTCTTCCAAAAGTAAATTTGAGAATATATTGTGCCTGGGAGGAAATATTGTTCTGCAGAGGTGTTGTAATATTTTAGAGCTTTCATTAGTTTTGTCAAAGCTACTCTCTACATGTCCCTGGGAGATGAATATATCGCACAAGAGAGATGTTGTGTAACCAACTGCAACATTGCCTTAGTTTTAGTCATTTTGAATGTTAAGGATTCTTACTTTCAGCTCCATGCAATTAATGTGGCAAAAAGATGCTGGCTAAGGGCACATACCTCCTTGCTTGAGATTTGTTCACTAGATTATCATGTATAATAAATTTCAATCTGTCTCCAAAATTCAATCTAGAGCATTAACATTTCTGGCGGGTTTTTTACTTTTTCATCTGAAGCAACCATCAATTTATTTCCTCTCTTTGTGAACAAACTTTCGTTGTCATGCCACTTGCCAGATCTAACTTCCTGTCATGAATCTTAAAGATTCTCCATGAAAGTCTCAGGAAAATAGAAGACTGAAGGCAATAAGACCAGTTATGGACACAGTGAGCTAGGAAAGGACTAAAAGTGGCTTCTGTGATTTTTAAATGACTCCATCTTTTCTGACTTGTTGACTGTAAGTTTTTCATCTTGCTGAATTAGTCTGACAGTATCAAGAAGCAAAGAAAGGGCGTCTGGATGTGATGCATTACTGTGTTGTAAAAGCTGCATACATATCCATTGAAGACTCATTCTTCTAATTTACGTAAAATTTCCCCTTTCTGTGTGACATTTCCAAATGTAGCTTTTTGGGGGGGGGGGGGGGGAGAGGGGTGAGTTTATGCAAAATGGTTCTGATTTTTTGGAGTACAAACACTCTTTTTCCATTCCAAAGAAATTGGGCTTTTAAAAAATCTCTCAAACTGTTCAGAACCCATTTCAAATTGTTACTGGCTATTTGACCAGAACTGTTAACCAGTGTTTGCGGACATGTAGGATTTTTTCTGTTGGGAGAAGTGGTTGAATATGAGTCGGGCATATTCCTGCATGAAATCCTGTTTATTTACAAAAATGTACTAAAAAATCCTGTTTGCCTGCACATTGCAGAAATAAGCAACAGCAGGCAATTTCCTTGATCGCATTGCCTACATCTGCTCCTCCAGTCAGTTCTGTGCCCCAAGGAGCTTTGTTTATCTGTTCCCTCTCCAGGTCACTTTCATGACTGCTTCTCTAAGTGTTTGCCACCTTTTTATTGGCTTTCACTTCTACCACACACAGACAATCCAACCCAAAACTCAGCCTGCCTTTACAATCAGGGAAACACCTGTTAACCTATTTGGGTTGTTCATGCTTTGCTGTGTGGCTGACTGGCTTGGGCAGCAGCCTCCAATTGTGGCAACTAGCATGTGACAGTTATCTTAGAACCCATAGATGTGAATTCATAGAGCTGTGGACCCTTACACCGATAAAAGTATCTTCAGAAAGAAGGGTGCTTAGCACTTCTATTAGCTTTAAACAGGTGTATAGATCAAAGACCCACTTGATGGCAGCTGTAAACACCTTCTAGTGTGATATGATTTTAAAGAAATGTGCATGCTCCTATAAAAGGGTTCTTCTTTCATTCATCCCCACCAGAATGCCATCAGATGAAAGCTGGGTTGCCATTTTCAAAGCTAGTCCATTTAATGAGTGCCAATTCTCAACTCTGTATGACTCTTACTTTCTGAGGTCTCAGCACTCCTGTAAGAGATATTTCTCCTTCTGCGGATGGAGTAACTGAAGCACAGATGCTACCAGATTTGGTTATGGGCACATGAGATGTCTGGCGGAAATGGGAACAAACTGCAGCACCAGTATTGAGGAATAGAAAACGCTGCACAATGCAGAAACATCCCACTGTCTCTCTTACTATGTTCCACAGAAATGAAGAGGAGTGGGAGAATGTATTCCTTGTGGAAAAAACAACATATAAAATTAATGTTCAGACTCAGGATATCTTTTCTGTTTTGCAGACAGATATTCATCTTTACTTTTAGTACATATGTGCTGAAAAAATCCAAACCTTAGAGAAAGCATACATTTAAAAGGGGTAAAAACAGAAAATGTAATAGCCAAATCCTGGAAGTTGCTCAGCTTTTTCAGTGTCCATTAAATTTTAACAGCTTTTGGGATTTGGCTCTAGGTCAGTAAAGGTAGTTGAGACCATTATGACAAAACCTAAAAAATGGAATATGCATTACAACATAGTATCTGTGCATGTATCTAATGATGTAGAAAAAACACAAGAGAAAAAGTGTTTAGTTGTGATACTCTCTCCATATATATAATGAAAAGATTAGATCAACTCCTGCAGAAAAATGTATCTTGTTAAAACAAAAGTTATGTATTGCAAACTAAGAGGCATTGCTGTCCCATATTCAGAGAAGGCAGTCATGCCTTGTCATAACATAGTGTTACTCAAAATTAGATTATTAACCTAGGCTCTCAATAATACCATCAGTGAAGGGAGGGACATTCTGTGGAAAGCTAAAGGGGAAAGCAGGAAAATTGCTTGTCAAGGACATTGGAGCAATCCCTACTGTGCACAAGTAATCGCATAATAAATATTAATAGAACCAAATTCAGTATCAAGTAGTACAACAACAGATAAAGGCTTTTGCAAAATTAGTAGGTGGCACAAACAAGGAGATAATTCATTTAGGTGCATCTTTATGCAGGACATGAACTATAAAACATCTTGACACCATTAATCTTGAAGTTCATGAAAACTTGTACATTGTTTTGTCTATCCCTTTTAAGTATCTTGGGACCATCTAGTTTAGCTAGTCCATGAAAGCTATGCTCAGTCATTGTATTGCATTGATGGTTCCTCAGTTAAGCTAGAGTGGAAAAAGATGATAACCCAGTAGTCATATTTGCAGGCAGAGTAGAAAATATCCATTTTAATATCTGAATTTCTGAAAGTGTAATAGCTCATAATTAGGGAGGACAAACCCCAACCAGGCTAGGGCAAGGAAGAGTTAATGGTCCATCCATTTGGGTTTGAATTCATAGCTCCTGCCACAGTATCAAACCTGCAGGGAAGACCTTTCAGTTGGAGCAAAAATGAAGCCTTTAAGGGCTTTTGCATTTGAGGGAAGAAGGCAGCTTAGAAATATTGAAGGAAGAAATCTATTTGGAAAATGGCTTGTAGTTAAATCAGTTTTTCTATTTTTATTTTTGTTAATGTAGCTAAGTTTCAGTAGGTGGCTGGATTTCAGTTCTGTATACTTTGTGTATTGTGACTTCCAGCTATTGCTCACTCATGTAGTTAAAGAGAAGCTAGCTTGTAGTTTGTGGGAGTTTTATTATTGTGTGAAAGAAAAATCTGCATGTAAACAGTGTAGTTCTCTGGACTGGAGCCAATGTGTATGTTGAATTGGGAGGCATAGGACCCCACCGGATGACAGTCAACTAAATATTTAACCTTCTGTTGGGTAAACAAAATTTGCAATGAAAAATCCTTTGTAAAAAGAAAAACAAGTTGGAAGTTTTTGTTTTTAGAAACAAACAAAAAATCAATATGTTTCCTTCAGGACTTTGCTATCCTTTTGCCAACAAACTTCTCATAATACTATCATTTTTTAGAAAAGTTGAATGGCTCACAAATATTGACTTATACTATTGACAATCTGATAGCCTCATGTGAATTTTCTCTTGTTATGAAAATATGTAAAGGAAAAATTGGGGGAGTGTGGGAAGGAGAGTGGAAATTCAGTCATGATCTAAAATAGGAGGGTAAACGGTCCAAAATATGGTAGTTGCTGGCAAAATGGTGCATCTTCCTCTAACTTTGCATTCAGTGGGTAAGCACAATTAATCTTGATTGTGTCAAGGAGGTAGAAATTGCTTGTAGCAAGAAAAGCAACTAATTGGAGGGAGTAATAGAGACATACTAAATAGCTATATCAGGTCCTGGTTTCAAAACACTGGATAAATAACTTCACACTTAAATTGCACTATTCTGGAATTAAAAGACTCCCATTAGAACCCGCATAGAGTATATTCCTTGGTTTACATCCATTTCTTAATAGAGGAAGTGACCCAACATAGGCTGCCATTTTCTTTTAAAGATACTATTTAGGAGTATTATTCTTTGCTCAACTCCAATCCCTTGGCAGTTTGTTATGCCTCGCCATAGCAAATAAAATTCAACTGCAAATGTGCTGTGACTTTTCACATGACTTATTACTCCATCCCCACTCCACCTGTAGTATGTAACCTTTTTTATACAATGGGTTACGTTTGTCAGCTTCCTCTTGCAATTAAGTATGAGAGGCAAACAAGTGGGGACTGACTAAATCAGTGACTCAACAGTTTTGCCATTTTAGCTCAAAACTGACCAACTGAGTGCCTAATCACTATATGTTATGACTGCTCCCCAGCCACCTCCTAGCTGGCTAGAAGCAAAACAGTAGTTATGACCACAGAAAATAAAGCCCACTGAGTTAGCTGTAAGGAAGCTGCCTGCATTCATTTCCTTCTTCCCTTTTAGAAATGACCAGGACTACTTGTGTGTTTAATGAATTTCTTATAGCTCTAATAGTAAGAATAGCTTTATTTTTATAACTGTTTATTAAGAAGTCTTCAGGAGTCTACAAATCATTAACACACCGTTATCAGAAATAAAACCCCTAAGAAAAGTAGCTTGACACTTAATTTGGACTAGAGAGAGATTATGCAATTTATAATTATCACACTTTTCTATTGGGCAGGGTATTACTATGGTATAGAAGAAACCTGCTTATGCCATCCAGAGGCATGAACGTTTCTGGGTGTCTACCTTAACTACCTTAACATTGAGTGAATTCTGTTTTCATTATGACTTACCCAGTCTAGACAATTTAATAATAAAAACTTGTCAAAATGCAATTTTTGGCAGTTTAGGTCATTTTGTCAAATATTGAATAAAGGGTAACCAAATAGCTAAGTAGCTGCTCATACACAAATGCTACTTTGTGTCATTTCAGGTTGGCTAATACTTAGGGCATGTCTACACTTACCTCCAGAGTGATCAATCCAGCAGGGGGTCGATTTATCATGTCTAGTGAAGCACTCTCCCATCGACTCCGGTACTCCACCAGAGTGAGAAGCATAGTTGGAATCGAGGGGGAAGTGTCAGCAGTCAACCTACCACAGCGAAGACACCACGGTAAGTAGATCTAGGTAGGTTGATTTCAGCTACGTTATTCAAATAAAGCAAGGATATGTTAAGTTCAGACAACCAAACTTTTCAGCACCCTTTTCCCCAAACTTGAATATGTGATTTTTTTAGAACTGTACAGAAAAACTGGGGTGCAAAGGACAAAAATATGGTCTATTTGTGGTGATGCTATTGGGATGGGGAGAACAAGAATGCTTGAGGAAGAGGGCACTGGAAGCTGGCATCCCTGGGGCACAGTTATAGTTGCGGTATGCTCTCTGTGGTAGAGGGCTCTTGTGCTAATGCTGAGTAGTTTGTGGATGAAGAAGCAGAGGTTGTTGACAGACTTGATTTGCATTTCCTGTTAGTGGTTAAGTTAAATATAATGTGTTCTCTTTGCTCCAGCAGTGGTTTGCAACACAGCAACTTTCTCTCTGCTGTTTCTCCTAATCCAACTTCCAATTTGATGACTCCATCCTTCAATTTGGTAACTTCTTCTTTTACTATTAGAAACTTATAGAACAAATTATTCCCCCGAGCCTCAGATGCAGAGTAGCCATCTGCTTTAGTGCTCAACTGAATTTCTTCAGACAGGTTAGCATTACTGGCTTTGGGATCCATGCCTTCGCTAGCTGTTAGGGGATTCCTCGTGCTGTGAAGCATTCTATTTTGCAAACTTTTTCAAATTACAGATTCTTTTAGGGTATGTATCTTCTGGTATCTTGTGCTGTTTTCTAGGGATGCATTAAGTAGGTTTAGAGGGTTAAAGAAGGATACCCTTTCAGAGATCTTGCCTCAGGCAGCCATTTTAAACAGGGCCTCTTCTCTCAAGGTCTTTCATTAAATAGCCACTAGCCAGTGAATAATAGTTGGCATGTCTCTCAATGCTATGTGCTTGTTATGTCGTAAACCCTCTGATCTCTGTCCTGGACCATATAATGAGCTCACTAAAAGTTGTTCAGATAGCGAATGTTGGCAATTTTATCTTTACTTAATAGTCAAAATACTTGAGATACATAACTTTGTGGCTGAGGTTACATTAGAAACCGCCAGTAGAAATGTTATCCCCTGGGGTGTTTTAGTAATGTGGTTTTCAATGCTATGAAATTATTTTTGAAAATTAGAGATTGCAGTAACTAGAATGGTCAATGAAGGTGCTTAATTTCAAGATAAATATCTCTTTAGCAGTACTATTAAGTGTAATATTCCAGCACCAACAGAGCCCTGCTGTTAGGAAACAGTCTGCAGATTACCGAACAAGATCCTATTTATTATTAGTCTACCCCTCCAGCCTGGAACACCACAGTAACATAAGGAAGATGGGAGTTGTAGGTGGCAATAACATACCTGGGGACATTGTGAAAGGGGACTAAAGCTGTGCTAGAAAAAAAAGAGACAGAAACCTGGACTAGATAAAAGTGTATAGATCTTAATTTTATCACAAACATTCAACCAGTCATGAGGATCACTGTGAATAAAAGAAAAGGAGTACTTGTGGCACCTTAGAGACTAACCAATTTATTTGAGCATAAGCTTTCGTGAGCTACAGCTCACTTCATCAGATGCTTCACTGGATGCTCCTTTTCTTTTTGCGAATACTGACTAACACGGCTGCTACTCTGAAACCTGTGAATAAAAGGGCGCTTCAACGCTACTCTACACTACAGGACACTACAGTATCTTTCTGTCAAACTTTCCATCTTCTCACTTAGTTCTAAAAAACCTGAATGACTTTCATAAATTTACTTCTACGAGTGACAATCACAACCATTCTTACAGATTATAATGCGCATAGTAGGTGACTGGAAACAAAGGATACTTTAAAAGCAGAATGGTGGGGAGCATTGTCTATTGATTTAAGGAGAGCATTAGGAAAAATGTTTTCTTGTGAAGAAATACGTGGGAGTGCCAAGGAGGTGGGAAAATGCTGCAGAATGAAGCTTGCTCAGTTTTTTCTTAAGATTATCTGCAGACTTCAACATTTAACAAGTTTTTTCTTGGTTTTTGAAATGTTTGCCTCACAATGATACCGATTGAAGAATTTTTTGATGAAGGAGGATATTCTAGAGCACAATTAAAAATATTATCAAAAAGGGTGTTGTGTGACCTTTAACACAGATCTTAAACACATTTCAGACAACAATAGTTCTCTGACCTTCTCCAACTTGCTTTCATGTCAAACCCTTCAAATGAGGCATTTAAACCTCCTTGCCCAAAGCCACTGTCACCAACCTCCCCCACACACCATATGGCCCCTTCTGTTTTCAGAAGGGCATAGCTAGCAGGCAGCAAAGCCTCTTGGCAACTGAAAATTTCTGCCCAAAGTCTTGGGATTGTGCATGTGCTTATATAATTTGAGCACGTTTTTGTTTCGCCTAACATTCAGCCTGCTTGCATGCATCCATACAGTTACGAAAATGTCATTCTGGGTATGTTAAGAAGTTCTGTCCTACAAAAGATGCTTGGTACATGCAATAAGACTATTCAAAATGCTTTTCTCTGACTTAAACAGAAAAAAAATCTATTATATGTAGGTTCTTATATTGGATATAGTATGAGCTAGAACTGGGTGAAATTTTTTTCGTGAATAGTAAATTAACTGAAAAATACACTTCTATATTTAGAGGTTTTTTTGAGCACTAAAAATATTTGCAAAAAGAAAAGGAGTATTTGTGGCACCTTAGAGACTAACAAATTTATTTGAGCATAAGCTTTTGTGAGCTACAGCTCATTCACGAAAGCTTATGCTCAAATAAATTTGTTAGTCTCTAAGGTGCCACAAGTACTCCTTTTCTTTTTGCGAATACAGACTAACATGGCTGCTACTCTGAAACCTAAAAATATTTGTAACCTTAGGCTGAATTTGGCAAGTAGTTTCAGACAAAAAAGGGAAAATAATCCAAATATGTCAAAATGGTTTGGTTTGACCAACTTGAAACTAAATATCTCAACCTTTTGTTTCAAAATGTTGTGGTTTGAAATTTAGCTAATTTTTTTAAAAAGAGAGGGAAAATAACATCCAAAAATAACGTTGGGACTGAAAGAAAAAATTGACATTTTTTGTTGAGGGTTGAATGAAACCAAACCAATTTCTTTTTCTGGGGGGAGGTGGTGGCAGAATTTGTCAGTTCCTCCTCTAAATAAAAAAAATCAATCATTAATTCAGCTCTAGTAAGAGCATCTTCTCATAGTACATTACATGATGTGATTAACATCTGTCAGGTGTGTGTTTTTTGTTTTTTTTTAAACTCATCCTTCCCCTGCATTAGAAATGTGTGCAGTGGAATATATTGTCTTGTTTTTGGTAGAGATTTTTAAACACAAACTCACTCACACACACACACGTTTGAGAAGACAACTTCAAAGAAATGCACCTTGCACTTGGAGTGGAAGGCTGAGGTTTGTGATGGTGCTTTGTTCCTGGGGGAGTACATTCCAAAGTCTTAGACCAGCCCCCAAGAAAGTTCTGTCTCTCACAGACTAGCTTCACTCTTATTACAAAGAATTCTATAGTGCCAGATATTTTAAAAAGAAATTAAAAACTGTGCTGGAGTAAACTTTCAGTGTCTCTAAACTTGATTTAAGGGTTTTTTTCCCTCCATATAAACAAACTATACTGAAAGTAAATTGATGTTTCACTTCATTTAAAAGTTAATTAGCTGAACTGAAATCCCAAACGTACCTTCCTCTAGAGCTTATATGAGCCTCCCTATGTATGGTGATTTCATTCAATCCCTTCCTTGGATCTTTATTTATACCTTCCCTGCTGGTCTATTTCTTAGGGAGATGAATCCAATATAAACATTCAATTGGGCAAGAGAAGGTTTCCGTAATACCACAGGACTAGTTCTGTGGCAAATGTAAAGCCTGTGTGTGGTGAAATGAAGTTCCAGAGCACTTGAAATTGTGTTGGATACATAAAATGCTCCACTCCACAGAATGCTTCAGGAGCACTTAAGATCTGTGCATAGGAATTTAGGACAGCTAGGAAGTAATCCCTCTAAACTGGACTTTGGGGTGACTGCACTTGGTGTTTTATGTTAAGTTATGGGCACCTTGTTACTAAAAATATAAGTTATGTCCTCACTGCAGAGTTAACCAAGGCTTTTATTGGATTTTAGCCCAAATGCCTTATCATCCACACAGAAAATCCTCTGATCTGGGGTTGGAGGTGCTTTAAGCCTGGGGTGAAGATCGTTGGCTGGGGGTATAGATTGGAGTCTGAGCTCTGGTTTAACTCTGAATGAAACCCACCCAATTTGCAGTGGGGATGCAGGAAAAATCTTTCTAGCACTTATAGTCCTGAAAAGTCCTTTAAGAATTTCACCCCTCCGTCTCCAGGACAGCCAAGATCTCTCACAATTGACAATATGACTGGAAAGTAGAAGCATTGCCAGCAAATCAAAGGAAGTAATTATTTCTCTCTGTTCGGCACTGGTGAGGCCACATTTGGAGTATTGCATCCAGTTTTGCGCTCCCTCTCCTCCCCACCCCCCCGCCCACGAAAGGATGTGGGCAAATTGGAGAGAGTCCAGCGGAGGGCAATGAAAATGATCAGGGGGCTGGGGCACATGACTTACCAGGGAGGCTGAGGGAACTGGGCTTGTTTAGTCTGCAGAAGAGAAGAGTCAGGGGGGATTTGATAGCAGCTTTCAACTACTGAAGGGGGGGTTTCAAAGGGGATGGAGCTTGGCTGTTCTCAGTGGTGGCAGATGACAGAACAAGGAGCAGTGGTCTCAAGTTGCAGTGGGGAAGGTCTAAGTTGGAATTAGGAAAAACTATTTCACTGGGAGGGTGGTGAAGCACTGGAATGGATTACCTAGTAAGGTGATGGAATCTCTATCCTGAGAGGTTTTTAAGGCCCGGCTTCACAAAGCCATGGCTGAGATGATTTAAGTTGGTGTTGGTCTGGCTTTGAGCAGGGGGTTGGACTAGATGACCTCCTGAGGTCTCTTCCAATCCTAATCTTCTCTGATTCTATGAAAGAATCTTTAGACCATCTCAGCAAAGAATCTCCTGGGATACGCCCACAGACACACCCAGATGAGTGCACAAACACTGAGTGTACAATAAAGGGCGTAGGGTTTTGCTGTGCAAATGCTTGCACTCGGCCTAAGCTACCCAGGTGCTGATCACCTGTGGTTAAGACATGCCTAAATAGACAAACTGTTGAGCAAAAATGGTGTGTGTGGGGAGGAGTGTGATTGACTGACCAAAGAGAAGAGTTGTTGATTTTAATTATATCTGACAACACTTGTTTAAACTGTCTTCATGCTCCAGTCCAGCCTAATTTGGAAAGTGCTGCTGTTTGCATATTGTTAAAAATGATTGCTGGAAATTTGCAAACTGGTAATAAAATTCAAAATTCTTTATAAAATTACTAATTCTAAAGTACATGGAACTTGCCTTGATAACTTAAAGTGGAACAATATCCTTGAAGTAACAGAAGAAAAAGTTACATGAAGTAATACAAAGGGGCTATGCCTAGAATACATGGGATAAATAGGAAGACTTAAGGTAAAAATTAGGAGAAATGTCCCATATAAAATAGGTTAGACATGGGGTGTCAGCCTACAGGCTGGAAATGGCCTGTTTCAGGGCTTGCATGATATTACCAAATTGTGCAGAATCTGAAACTCCAGTTTTAAGAATGGGATTCTAGCTTTCATGGTTGTGGAAATCTCGCCAACCACAGTGTAAACCAATGCAATTTTATCTTCCTTAGTCTGCAAACAGCCTGAAAAAATAATCAAGTAAACTTCCCACAGCCCTCTAATCTCATTGGAATGTTACCCCTAAAGCTGAATGATGACACTTTAAAAGTGTTTAGTTAAATGGTTAGCAGATAGAAAGGGGAAAGAAGTAAAATTGAAAAGCCTGGGGAAGAGTGAGAATTGGGGATGCATGACAAGAGTGCTGTGTGTGTGAGAGAGAGAGGGAGAGAGAGAGAGAATGGGACATAAACAGGAAAGAGGGAGAGGAACAGAAAAAGGAGGCTGGCGAAAGAAACACTAAGGGCAGAAATAACAGTAGTCCTAATGTTGAACATATTCTTCTTCTGAGTGACGCTAAATCCAGGATTTGCATAATTAAAATGTTGATATACTACATAAATGCCACATTAAAAATCTGTGTAAGCCTCCCATTGATATCTGTGAGAGGACTGAAGTGTGTGTCGTACTAAATGTATACCCAGCTACACCGAGGATAATTAAAACCAGCACTTAGGCTCTATGCAGAAGGAGTTTGAAAATCCCCTATCAGACTGTGCAACAGTCTTATAGGAGAAAAGGTGAAATCCCCACAATTTAAAATGGCAGATTTCAGAGTAGCAGCCGTGCTGGTCGTATCCGCAAAAAGGAAAGGAGTACTTGTGGCACCTTAGAGACTAACCAATTTATTTGAGCATAAGCTTTCGTGAGCTACAGCTCACTTCATCGGATGCATTGAGCTTGCTAGTCTCTGAGGTGCCACACGCGTACTCCTTTTCTTTTTACAATTTAAAATGTTTAAGATGGTACTAGAAAATGTTTACCGTAGAGGATGAAGCTAGAACCTGCATTGATTGGAACACATACAGGATGTCTTAAAAGCTAAATATTTCTGTTAATGTCACTTTCCAGTAACTAGGTCAAGTTAACATATTTCATAGGAAATACAGCGTCTTTACTAAGTAAGCATACTGGGGGAGGGGAAGGAAACAGTATTGCCAATTGTACCACTGAATAACTGCATGCTAGATAGAAAACTTCAGTCAAAAGATTTAGGAGAGAAACCTCAGATAAAGGGATGCCCTAATTTTAAAAATAACTGAAGAAGTACTTTGAATCGTACTCAGAAATTACAACTCGGGTTTAGGAACCCTAATCCACTATTAACTGAACACTTATAGCATGATTCTCAGGTTCGAAAACGAAGAAAATATTTTACCATTTGAAGTCCAGTGGAGTCAGGTACCCCTGCAGTTTTAGTGTAAATGTTTTGACTGCAAACCCTTGAGAGGAAATAATTGTTTACAGTATAATTCCATAACAAAATGGAACAAGGGCACTGAAGTGTAGGGTTAGTTTATTCCGAATTTGTTTATATTTATATTGGGGAGCAACATCAATTGCTTGTTTCTGTTTAGAACTTTGTTGTTTCACTGAAATTAAAGTAATATGGGGCTTGGGAACACAGGCTCGGTGAGAGGAACTGCTCCTTGACAAGGAAGTCTCCGAAGTTGTATGGGGAGGGTATTTAGCCCCTCGATTAAGGCTGGAGTCTGGAGCTGAGAGAATTAGATTTATTTTTCCATGTGTTTGGGGAGAGGGACGGTGAGATTGTAGCCGTGGTTTGGTTACACTGGGGGAAGCTGTAAAGCACTTTCCCAACTTGGGAAGCACGCCCTGGCAGAGCCGTCGTTTGCAGCGAAGCAGAGCTGACGCTCCTGGGCTGTCTAAGCGGGGCTGGTACTTCGCTGTCTCCGGGTGACCCTGGAGCAGCCACCAGCCGCAAACACGCTGGCTCCCTACGCGCCCTCAGTCAGCAGATGTGACCCGCAAGCTCCGGATCAACTAGATGCCCCGCCCCCGCTGCTGTCGCATCTGTTGCTCGCCGCCCCTCCCCCTCCCGTTCTGCTACGGGACTTCAGGGAAAGGGAGCCTCGGAGAAGCTCGAGGTAAGGGCGGCAGCTTCGCCGTGGCTTCACTTTCGTAAGGGGCATGCGCAGGCAGCTGGCCCCATGCTCACTAGGCCGCCGTTCAGGGGTAGGCACATGCGCAGAAGGGTGCCGAGGGCTCTCTCCGACTGGCCGGAGGGGGTGGGGGGAGAAGGAGGCGGCAGCAGCAGGGAGCCGCCCGTCTGCCCTGCGGCGTGTGAAGCGCCTATGGGGCCCTGAGGAAGCCGCTCGCAGCACAGAAGGCCGTCGCTCAGGGGCGCAGGGCAGGAGGATGGAGAACCAGGCGGCCCCGGGTGCGGGGGGCGCGGGCGGCGCGGGCGAGGACACCCCGGGCTCCGGCAGGGCGAACCTCAAGCGCAGCGGGCGCGCCGCGGAGGAGGAGAGCAGGAACAAGCCCAAGCTGGTGAGGGAGCGGGGGGCACCGCGGGAGCGGGCGCGGCAGGAAGAGGCTGGAGGGCGTGTGACGGGGGTGGGAGGCTGGCGTGGGGCAGGAGTCACGCGCTGCGGGTGCGGGTCTAGGTGTCGTGCTGCCGCCGCCCCGGCGGTTGGTCCTAGGGTTTGGGAGCCGGGCGGGTCCTGCGGAGCGGTTTGCGTGCCCCTCAAGCCGTGGGTATTGTGCATGGAAAAGCCCTGCCGGTCCCTGAGACAGCTGTTGCACGCCAGCCCTCGCGCCCGCTCGCAACCCGAGAGGGGGCACAGGGAGGGCCCTGGGCGTGTGGGGTTGAGCTCACGATGCTGTCTTTAAAACACGGCTCCTTCAGGAACGGTTCCTCCCGCGAGACAGGACCCGTGACTCACAGCAACAAGTCCGGGTTTTGCCCCGAATCCGCCTGTAAACCTCGTTTGGGCTGCATCTTTGCAAGGGGCTCTGAATTCAGCCGTGGTGTGGCAGTTGAAGTGATTTCAAGTGCTCACACCAGGGCTAAACTAAGTAATCGCTGGGGTTACCTTTACACTGCGACACCTGTTTTGGGATCAAGAGGCACACTGCTGATTCTTTGATAATCAACACACCAAGAAATAGATATATGTAGCCCATGCACTTCATAAAGTGCCTTCTAAATGTGAAAATAATAATTTTAAAGTCACCATTGGGATTCAGCGGCTAACCTGAAGACTCAGAATGTATTAAAATCTAACTTTTCAGCCACTAAGCATTTTTAGGTCTTGTTAATTTTGCACAGTGGAACTTAACCGGTTTCTTAAAGTAGCTGTGTTTACTTATTTCAGTCATGATCTCTATGCTTTTGTGTTTCAATTCCCAATGAAGAGATGGAACTGGCACTTATAAAAAGCTAAATTTTACCAGATCCCTACACTGTCAACTAGGAGACTGCTAGATGAATTTACTAATCTGTCTTCTCACTTGTTAGTGATAAGGGGGCTACCCTGCTCAATTCTCCTTATGTTTATGCTAAAAAAAAAACTGTAAAGCAATATATGTTGAAATTCAATGCCAATAGGTGTTATGGGAGTCCAGAACTAGGAAATAGTGGTTAGCTTCACTAGGAGGGAGAGATTTAAATGAGTTTTAGGAACATTACTTAGTGATGCAGATGGGTATTTCAGTATTGCTTGGTTCCTGTAGTTGTCTAATCTGCATGACTATTCCCAGACTCAGATTTGTGTGGAGAAAATCCCAGGTATTTGCCTATGGTAGGTACACTTACTTCCATGAAACAAGACATACTTTTTCAGAGGCACCCTTCTCTCATTCTCTTTCACTCCTTTGCCCGTGAGAACCATGTGTTTGTGTTAGGCCCTTGGCACTCAGTGGAACTACTCAATGCCTAAAATTACTCGGGTACTTAGTTTTGTAGTATCAAGTACTAAACCTCATTCTTATAAAACTAGCAATATAAAACATGCATATTAGCTTTCAACTTTTGCAGCTTTGTTTGGGAATTAGCATCCTGTTGCAGGGGTGGTGGTGGGGGTACAGAATGCTTGATATACACCAAGCTTGGGGGAGGAGTAAAGGGGAGGGGGTGTAGGGTAAAAATACAACTTGCCACAAGTGGCTGCCTGTGGTGCCTCAGAACTTCCAAGGGGAAATTAGGCTGCGCTCAGCTGGAGAGTTGATCCATACTTTGGAAGAGTAAGCTTGTTAAGTTTTGTTGGTTTGAACTGTAGCTGAGAGGAGCTGTTTGCCTCAGTGGATTCAGCCCCCTGAGCTTCAAATGAGTTGTTTCTCATGCACTTAATCTTAACATCCTTGTCTTTGTACAAGTAATAAAGGTAAGGGAATATTTCAAAGATGGGAGGGGAATTTCACTGTACTTCTACTTATGATTGTTGAGTTGTCTGAAATTAAATTGTGTGTTTACGTGATAGTTTGGTATAATTGTTTTCTTGGCATAATTGGGTTACTCAGGATCTGCCAAGTTAAGTTATGCAAGTCATCCCAAACTAATGCCAATAAAGACGCAATGTGCCTCAGATCTTACAACGTATTTTGTATATGGCAATACATTGTAGAAAAACTGTTTACCTCCACAGTGCCATTCTATAAAACTTGAAATTTGACTTAAATCTGTAAGTCTAGGCTTCCATATTACAGGACCCTGAGCTCAACAGCACTTTGTTATGAGGGAGAGAAAGTGTGTACTGAAGGCAGCAGGGGAAACTCTAAACGTGATCTGAATAACCTTTCATATAACAACTGAATTAAAGAGTAACATCCCTGCACTTCATAGGCATGGAAGAGAACTGTGTTGTATGTCAAATGCTGGAGTCTGCACTTGGCAATTGTACAAAACTCCTCTTCCTAGCTCTCATCAGAATTTATCATATGTATCAGACCCCCAGTGCCACCATCTCCAAGGTTAGTGGAGAGTTCTACCTTTAGGGAAGAATTAAAAGCTTTATGGGAGCAGCTTTCAAAAATTAATTGGGCATGGATGTTAGACATGGTCCCAGATGAGGTGGACTACCCAGCAACAAATCTGAGGTGGTTTAATCTGCGTGACTGACATATCAAACTGCTATGAAATTCACCCTTAGAATTTCACTGTTGTGCATGTAGGTAAATTGGTTAATGTGACTCAGATTTAGAGCAGTGGTCCCCAAGCTTTTTTGGTTGTGCCTCCCCTTACCTTGTCTATGCCCCCTGGGGGCTGGGAGCCAATGCTACAGGTGGGGTCGTGGTCGGGAGCTGGGAGCAGAGCCATGCCGAGAGCGGAGCTGGGGCCATGGCCGGGAGCCAGTGGCCATGGCCTGAGTGGGGCTGGGTGGCGCTCCCTTCCTGCTCTTTGTGGAGGCTGACCTGTGCCCCTCAGTTGGCAACCGCTGATTTAGAGGCATAGCTGAGCCTAAGCAAGGGTGGTGGATGTTGCTTGTTGATTGGTTACACCACATTGCTTTGAGCATCCCAGTGATGCTCAGATATGTGTTCACACGTTTCTGTTCACTACAGTTAGCCATATAAAGTGTGTGGAGTCTATCCAGCTCATCTTTCTAAAGAGGCACAGTCAAATAAAATCGAAGGTCTGACTCTTACCTAAGCTTGTGAGTTAAAACAACCAAAAAACCCAAACCAAAACAAACCCCAAAACAACAACAAAAAACCCTGTGTGAAAGTATTTTGTCTATAGTTTCCCTGGTTGTATATAGTCAGTTTCCTCTTCATTTGGTTCTCTCAGAAACAGAGAAACTCAGAAAGAAAATGTGACTGTGAAATGCAAATTGGCACCTTAATTGAAGAAAGGTAGACTACTTGAGTGTAACATAATTTCACGTGGTATATTGTGAAAATTAACAATAGAAGCACCCAAGTATATATACATTGGCACTAAAAAAAAGGCTTTCCACTTTCTGACCTGTCTACATTTAAAATAGTATAGCTTATTGTTTAAAAATAAGTGGTGTAAAACAGATTTGTTGTTCCTAATGTTGACTTCACAGTTGAGTAATGCTATGATGCAACTACAAAAGGAGGGTTTTTTACATCTGGCATCTGGATCATGGTAAAGTACACTCTTCTGAGGTAAGCAACTATTGATTAAAATATCCAAGGGTGACTGCGGCTATCCAAATGTTAACTGTTCGAATGTGACATACAGGCATATTCGAGAGAGCTGTTCCTTGACACAATAAATTATATAATGAAAAAGAAATCTAGAACACTATCACAATTGACTAACTTCACTTAAACAAGTAGAATTAAAGCCTTTGTAGTGGATGCACAAAGATATTGTCTACAGAGCAAACATAATACCATATGTCAGCAACAGGATTATAAGCAACTATGGTTGACATAGCTCAGGTATGTCTTAACACTGTAAATGTTAACTTACTCAAATGTTTTGACCCTCTCAGCAGGAGCAGTTTAGCACTGGTGCACCTGAGGCCTCTTAGGGTGTGTCTACACAGCGGCTAGACATGCATGTCTGGCGCATGCGAGCCGACTTGAGCTCATAGGGCTTGGGGCTATGAGGCTGTTCCATTGCTGCATAGACTTTCAGGCTCGGGGTGTAGCCTGAGCTCTGGGACCCTGTGAGGTGGGAGGGTCCCAGGGTTTGGGCTCCTGCCTGAGCCCGGAAGTCTGCACAGCAATAGAACAGTCCCACTAGCCAGAGTCGACCAGCACAGGCCAAATATGGAGTTTTCTTTGCTGTATAGACTAAAGCAGACCTGGATGGATTATATTATTGGCCAGTTTCTGACAAAGTTGATTGGAGCTAGGTATGTAGAGCAGCATGAACTGCAAGGGCATCAACTAGAAAGATATAATATGTCCTGAAGTGTTGATGTAGGTAGGCTTTTGTAGTATGCATCATTCCAGGAGAAATATTAAAATGGGAGAACATCTGATGCACAGATGACCTTCACTGTAAATCTTTCTGCATGAGTTCATGAAGTTTACTGCTGTTATGTTGTAACTGATGAGGATGACTTTACTGATGAGGCTCAGGTTTTTATTGTGGTTTTATAGAACACAGGATTATCCAGGGCAGCTGGATGTGATGCTAATGTTAAAATCACTTCAGCAAAATATTTAACTTCTTATTGTAAAGGACAGAAGACTTGGAACTTAAGGCTCACCTCTAATTGAGGAGAGCAACTTGATTTGTGGCTTATCTGTTGGGGGCTTGTTTAACTGGAATTTTAAAAATATCAAACTGCTAATAACTTGTTGCATAAAGCCTAACTAATCTGAGGCACTTGGTATCAGGAAGTGCTATTGATGCTAAGAATTCCATAGGATGCTGATTATTCTCTAATTTTTATGGATAAAAACCTACTGTTGGACAAACAAAGCTAAAGGATTTATCCTTCATGCTTAGAGAAGGAAGCAAATTGCTTGAAGTTAGGAAGATAATTTATATAGGAGTATGTTACTACACTATTGTCTCTGTGGGTTGTTAACATTTTTTTAATGCATCTAATGCTAGCCAGTGACAGACAAGGTACTGGACTACATAATCCAAAAGTTCATACTGGAGTAATTTCACTCTCATCTCTTTAGTCATGTTTTAGTTTCCCTTCCTGTTTACTCCACACTGTTCCTGTGATGAGAGAGTGCTCTTTCTGCATGCTCTCCTGGGTCTTGCTTAACTAGTGGTAGTTCTGTTGTTAGCAAGTATAAGACGTCATCAAAGCAGAAATGTATCAGTGTTGGACAGAGGGAGAGGAGCAGAGATGTTTGTGAGTTGCTCTTGAAGATTTTCAAGAGGAAGTAGTGGGTTGCTGATGGGCCCTTTTTCAAGACATTTTAAGTAGATTGAGCGGTATAAAACAAAATAAATGGTCTCTGATACTGTTTCACAAGGCCTGTAGCCATACCCTTTCAAACTTGGCTCTCTTTTGATGAAAAAGGTGAGCAGGGTTGGATATATATGAAAGAAAACCTTACCTTTTAAGGTAACTCCCCCTTGTCCCTAACCTGTTACATCTAGCAGTGGTGGTGGTAGACGAGCAACAATGCCCCAACTTTAGTTCAAGAACTAAGCTGGCATTTAGAGTTAGACCAGATGCACAACCATGGCCCTGGCCACCTGTAGTAATTAAACTTCTTTGTAGCATTCTTCATAAGAGCAAACAGTGAAATTTCACTGTTTGGTTTATGCTGGTGTTTTGCCTACCTAGCTTGCTGTGCAGATTCAGTTGGATAACACTCTTTCTCCTTGTCTAAAGAGAAATCATTTGACAACTATTTTGTTGCCGCTTAAAGGTGAAACCCTGTGTACAGGATCCAGTTAAGCACTACGATCGTGTAGGCAGTATTTAGTTGTAGTATAGTGCTTAGAGACCTTATAGATCTTGTTATAACCGTTTATGTTTTCACAGAGGTTGTATAATATCCCATTACTTAATGCATTTATGTATGTTGATAGGAAAGAGTAGCAAATGTAGACAATGGATAGGCTGAAGTGAAAAGGAGACTTGGGTTAAAAGATAAATGTAGAATATTACCTGTTAGTAGCTACAAGATAAGATATTGAGGACATAAATATTGGTGTTTTGGTGGTGCCTCGGAGCCTCCCCATGGACAAAGATTCCTTTATATTCAGCACAGTATTACAGATGATAAAAAGATGGCCCTTGCCTGAAAATACTTGGTTTGTAAGGTAACTTTATGACGTGTACATAGTATGTGACACTAAATTGAGTAAATGGTTTAAATAAATGCAGTAAATAGCAGCCGTGTTAGTCTGTATTCGCAAAAAGAAAAGGAGGACTTGTGGTGCCTTAGAGACTAACAAATTTATTTGAACATAAGCATATACATCCGATGAAGTGAGCTGTAGCTCACGAGAGCTTATGCTCAAATAAATTTGTTAGTCTCTAAGGTGCCACAAGTCCTCCATTTTTAATTGAGGAAAAATTCAGTGAAGAGTAAAATTTCAGTCTTGACTATCATAAGACTGTTGATAGACAAAGTGTAAATCCTCCCCCAGAAGTTCTTAATGAAGTGAGAAATCATGAACTTGTTCTTGGGTTTTGTAAAACATCTTGCATTTAAATCAAAATTATAGTTCTAAAGCAGTGGTTCTCAACCTTTCCACACTACTGTACCCCTTTCAGGAGTCTGATTTGTCTTGTGTACCCCCAGTTTTCACCCCCACTTAAAAACTACTTGCTTACAAAATCAAAAAGTGTCACAGCACATTATTACTGAAAATGTGCTTGCTTTCCCATTTTTACCATATTATAAAATAAATCAATTGGGATATAAATATTGTACTTAAATTTTAGTGTATATAGAGCAGTATAAACAAGGCATTGTCTGTGTAAAATTTTTACAGTACTTGTTTCAAATACTGGAATAAGTGTCATAGCTATTGCCAAATCTTACCATCTTCTCAGTGGGGTCTGGTGGTCCTTGTATACAGTGACTTTCTAATAGACTCCTCCTATTTCTGGTTCCAGCACTCAAATAAAACACCAGACTGGTTTGCTTGGAAAATGTCATGTTCAGTCAGACTGCAAAAGCTGTTAGTGTACATCCTTTGAAATATTTAACCGTTTTTGAAGGAAAGCTAACACACTCACTGTACTTGCCTTGCTATTTATCTAGTGTAACTAATTTTTCAAAAGAATAGTTTAAACTAACTGCACTTTTTTAAACAATATACTAATAAAACCAGTGATCAGCACATTAAAACAGTTGTTCAGAATGCTTTGAATCCTATTTATGGCTGAAACAAGTAGTTGATAGGAGTGTGTTTTCAAACAGTTTGCTAAAATTTGACATGCGGTTATATTTGTTTCTAGTTTTGGTATGTGAAAAGCCATTGAGAAATTGGTCAGTCTTTGCAATCTTAGGGGGATCTGATGGTGCGGTGGCAATGATAAAAAAGGTGCGAATAGTTGAAACACCAGTGTTTACAACTAGTAAGGAGTATAGTTAATTGTTAAAACTCAATATTTTAAAGCATGTTGCTATACTTTGACTCAAGCATCATGTATCTAGAACCAAAACTACAGTCAAACTTGGCAATCCATCTTCATGGCTTTAACATGCCCATTCACAATGTATAGATGTGTAAGACTGTCTAGCATTGAAACATATAATCAGTTAAAATAGACAAAGCTGCACGTGCTCTGTGACTCTGAAAAGGGAATGCTAGTTTTTACTAAGTTACTGAACAGTCTGCTTTTCTCATGTGCAACTGACAAGTTTTCACTTGATTATTCATCATTATTCTTCAGATTTCCTACCACAAGCTGCTTGACAGTTATGAGATGAGTAAAATGAATGAGTGCTTTCTTGCAGTCTTGCATGTATTCTATGCAAGTTCTGTTTAAGTTGAGAGTACATCTAGGCATTTTCCTCTTGATGGCTTTTCAGCAGATACTCATCATTTGGAGCATGTTTTAGGGAAATCTGGAGAATTTGATTATCTTCAGAATCTTATTTTCATGTGAAAGTTGGCGATCAAGAAATTTTTTTAGTGTTTGTATAACAATTGCTAACATTGCAGATAGACTTGTAATCAAACTTTGGATCAACTTAAACTTGTGTACTACATTGGAATCAAATCTTCTGTTCCTGTTTATCTGTATGAAATAAAATAGCAGAATGTGCAAATTTCTTCAGATACTTTCTTCATTTGCAGTCTTCTAATAAGTAGATAAACCTTAATCTTATTTTGCTGCTCAGAAACTTTGTGCCACTTTAGTGCAGTGGTTGGTTGCTAACCTTTTTATGTAACTTGTCTTCTCAGGAGGTTGCAGACACTTTCAGAAAGTTAACCTCCATCCTCTAAAAAATCAGGTCCCTCCAAGAGAGAAATCTTGAGTCGACAACCCACAATTGCTAGTCAAATTGGATAATCTTGGTCTAAGATTAATAGGACATATTGATATATAAATTTACTTGGGCTAAATTACATTGCTGCACCTTTCACTGGGTTTTTTATTTTCAACTTTAAAAACCATGATAACCTTCAGTGCCAAGGAAGGCTTTGAGACGCACAGACAGTTGCAGTGTGTGCAGAAAATGTATGGACTTGACTTTTTTTTTTCCTTCTGTCCTCTTTATCAATTTGTGCATAAGAAATTTTGTTTTTGAGGGTGGAAAAGTCTGAAGTTGCATTGAATTAGTATTGTGCTCTCACAACTGTAGCGTGAAGGTATTGGGGAACTGTGAAACTGTAGGCAACTATAATATCACAACATCCAAGTGGATCCACTTAAATCAGGTGGTGACTTTGAATTAGGGGCCTCAAGGGGTGGGGGAAAGAGAGTTGGTCTTCAAGTTGTATAAGGGAAGCCAAGTGGAAAAAAGTATAACACCGTAGTTCATAGTGTTCTGTTTTTTGGTAACTACTTAAAAAGTGTGTTTTGTTAAATGAGTTGTCCAGCTTGTGTGTTTACTTTAGGACACATAGCGAGACAACTGGGAATAGTTATAACCCCCCCCCAATACTTTAACACAACCCCCAATACTTTAACAAAACCACATTAGTTTCATACATGTTGAATGCTGTTGAGAAATATGAAGATTTTAAAAGTAGGGCTGTCAAGCGATTAAAAAAAATTAATCTCGATTAATCGCACTGTTAATAGAATACCATTTATTTAAATATTTTTGGGTGTTTTCCACATTTTCAAATATATTGATTTCAATTATAACACAGAATACAAAGTGTACAGTGCTCACTTTGTTTTTATTACAAATATTTGCACTGTAAAAAACAAAAGAAATAGTATTTTTCAGTTCACCTAATACAAGTACTATAGTGCAATCTCTTTATCCTAAAATGTAGAATTATGTGCAAAAATAACTGCACTGAAAAACAAAACAGTGCAAAACTTTAGAGCCTACAAGTCCACTCAGTCCTACTTCTCATGCAGCCACTCTACACTGCCACTTTACAGTGCTGAAACTTTCTTGCTCAGGGGTGTAAAATAACACCCCACCTGCTCTCCGAGTGCTGCACCTTTCAGCACTGTAAAGTGAAGAGGGGGACATGCATCCATGCTGATGATGGGTTCATCTCAATAACATCCAAAGCAGTGCAGGCTGGCATATGTTCATTTTCATCGTCTGAGTCAAATGCCACCAGCAGAAGGCTGATTTTCTTTTTTGGTGGTTTGGGCCTGTAGTTTCCGCATTGGAGTGTTGCTCTTTTAAGACTTCTGAAAGCATGCTTCACACCTCATCCCGCTCAGATTTTGGAAGGCACTTCAGATTCTTAAACCCTGGGTCGAGTGCTGTAGCTATCTTTAGAAATCTGACATTGGTACTTCCTTTGCATTTTGTCAGATCTGCAGCGAAAGTGTTCTTAAAATGAACAACATGTGCTGAGTCTTCATCCGAGACTACAAAATACATGAAATATATGGCAGAATGTAGGTAAAATAGAGCTGGAGACATACAGTTCTCCCCAAGGAGTTCAGTCACAAATTTAATTAATGCATTATTGCTTTAATGAGCGTCATCAGCATGGAAGCACATCCTCTCGAATGATGGCCAAAGCATGAAGTGGCCTACGAATGTTTAGCGTATCTGGCACGTAGATACCTTGCAATGCCGGCGACAAAAGTTCCATGCAAATGCCTGTTCCCACTTTCTGGTGACATTGTAAATAAGAAGTGGGCAGCATTATCTCCTGTAAATGTAAACGAAGTTGTTTGTCTTACTGATTAGCTGTGCGAGAAGTAGGACTGAGTGTTCTTGTAGGCGCTAAAATTTTGCATTGTTTTGTTTTTGAGTGCAGTTATGTAACCACCAAAAAAAGCCTACATTTGTAAGTTGCACTTTCACAATAAAGAGATTTCACAATAAAGTACTACAGTACTTGTATGAGGTGAATTGAAAAATACTGTTTCTTTTGTTTATCATTTTTACATTGCAAATATTTGTAATAAAAAATATAAAGTGAATATGCCTGTGTATATAAAGTGAGGTGGTTGTATTCTGTGTTGTAACTGAAATCAACATATTTGAAAATGTAGAAAAACATCCAAAAATATGTAACAAATTTTAATTGGTATTCTATTGTTTAACAGTGAGACTAAAAGCTTACTCATGCATAACTTAAAGTAGACACACTTCTTTAACACTAAACTTGCTGTCCTGACTGAGAACTTACATAGAAATACTATATTACATGTGTAAAATTAGGGCTGCCCATTTTATAAAGATAAGTAGCTGCAGTCTCTTCAAGTGGCTTTTATGCTCAAATTTCTCTTTGTTAAAATGAAGTTGTGATGACTCGCCTGTCTAACAGTAAATGTCTCCAGAGGAGTTTCTAGAAACAGTTGCCATAGATGATGCCTCAACTTCAGTCCAGGTTTCAATCAACTCTTTGGATTCTAGCTTTAACCCATGGTGGTTCTGTCTACACTAGGGCTCCTGCAGGAGCTAGCACCTGCTGGAATATAATTTTAAACCCTAGAGTAAAGGACATGGTTTTACAAACTTTGCCTCTCCAGTCTCTCAGTAGAGTGCTCTCAATTAAAACTGCTTAAATATTTTTTAAAATTAAACAAAAATCCAGACAAAGGGATAAGAAAGACATTACTTGAGTAAATTGACTTTTTGGATGAGCTCTAGTCTTAAATGTCTTCGTGGTTGTTAGTATCTTGCAACATTAAAGATGGGTCTTGGTATTCAGTGAACTTTAACCGATGAGGAAGCACACTTTATTTTATGTGTGGGAGACTGAGATTATCATAAATTGTTCTGTTGATCTCTACTCCTTCATAAGTACTGTAGAAGTATTCTGGGCAAGAGAGCTGGCTTGAGGAGCTGTACAGTGGAGGAGGAGAAGAGGCAGAAGTATAAACTGAAATTGTCTCCCTCAAATATTGGAATGCCCCTAAGGAGGAGAAAACATGATATTGTGTTGCTTGTTCGTTTTTTTTTTTTTTTTTATTGCTGCAGCAGGCACTGGGTGTCTGACTGGCTGTGAAAATGACAATTATGAATGCTTCAGACAAGTATATGTGACAATTTGAATATATTTCAGTGTTCTATTGCTCATTCCTTTCATATGATAGTTGACTTTCCTGAGATAGCATATGGTACTATAGCAACAATCTATTTCACTTTGCAGCAATATTCAGCAGTGCAAGTGCACAAAGTACATGAGTAATAAAATCACTGTTCCTTCTATACTTGTTTTCCAGGTTAAGTAGATAAATGAGAATATACAAAAAATTAATGGTTCCAGATGTAACATCTACAGAATGTACAATAGTTTAGTACTTTTCTTGGATTTACACTGAAGATGAAAACCGACCAGCTGCCATCAGTGCATGCTTTCATGGTTACATTTTGGTAGAAAATTTATCTTTTTCAAAGTAAGATGAGGAAATCAGTGACACACTTGTTAGTCTCTGCAGACATGGGTTGATCAGAAAACATTAATCTAAAAACTGTCTTCCAAGTCTCTTTGGTTAAATGTCAGTAAATTAGAAGTGCATCCTGATAGTCTGAGAACCAATTTGAGATGCCTACTTAGATTACCTTAAGTGAATTTAGTGCTTGTGAAAGGTGCCAGATGGGCAACACTGGAGAGAGGGGAAGCCATCTGTTCATATAACTGGTTTGGCACTGGCATTGGAAGAAAGTTTGCTTTAACTATGGTGATGAAAACTGGGGTGAAAGACTAATTTAATCCATTTCCTTTTGCAGTCCAGGAAATGGATTGAGAACTTGTTATAAAATGGTCCCTAAATAGCCTTTGGATCAATTCCCAGTACTTAAATACAGGTGAAAATGTAGCCCATACATAACTGAACAATCCAGTTGCCAAATGTCATGTCTTAGTTATGGGGCTAACTGCACATCTGTCCATGTACCTGTCTCGAAGAAGTTGTGCCTTTTCCCATACTTGTCTTATGGTGGAATTTCATTGTTCTTCTGTTTACATTAGGACTTAAGCACATGATTCTATGCTTACAGTGGCATATGACCATGCAGGTCTGACTATGTTTTTGCTGCTTGCTTCGCCTCCCTTCAGAAAGTGATTTTTCACCAACACTCTTTTAAGTATTTTTATTTAGCAGGTAAATGCAATTTGAGAAAACACATGAAAACCGTCTACACATACATTTAATCTCATCTAACTTCAGGGTTGAGCATTTGACCAATCCCAGAATAATTGTTCAGACATTTTAAAGCACTAATTTATTAGAAAGATAACAGAGTAAGATGTTATGGTCTTCTGTAGGGCGAGCCTTCAGTATTTAGGTCTAATTTTAAAAGAAATTACTTAAATGAGATATATTAATTCAAATATGAAGGGCTGAGTCATAAAAAAAAACACACTTTTTTTTTAACCATGTTAATCTAGTATTGAAGTGTGACGGTTATTGAAGACTGAACAACTACAAAAGCAAGAGAAATTAAAAAAAATAAAACATACTAACAATGTCATTTTAAATGGATTTATACTAGGTTGGCAGCAGGCCAACTCTTCAAGCAGCTTAATGGCTGTGCATCTTTTCTCTGGGGGTGGAAGTTTAATGAATGTGAACCTTCTTCTCCCCTCCTCCTTTCCCCCCAGTCCCTTCAGAGTTATTCTGTACGTTTGTCTAATCAGT
This sequence comes from Caretta caretta, assembly GCF_965140235.1. NCBI lineage: Eukaryota > Metazoa > Chordata > Testudines > Cheloniidae > Caretta > Caretta caretta. Next base: position 67,557,000 of record NC_134214.1, on the reverse strand, counting down.
TTAGATTTGTAAGCTCTTTGGGGAAGGATCCATATCTCAACTTGGTTTACAAGTCCTATTAAACACCATGTACATTGATGGCCTCGTACACAAAGGAAGAAATATAAACATACATAAAATGTTTGGTTGGAGTCTTTTAGAACAATCAAGGTGCTCACCTTTTCCCCAATAGCTGACATTAACTTACAGTAAAATGCATGATCAAGACATTTAAGTAGGCGTCTAACAGATGGTACTATGATGCAATCGAAAAGGTAGGCTGCAGCCTACATCCTGGCATTCTTGCTGGAATATTTGAAAATATTTGTCCAGTCAGTTGATTGGCCTGCCAAGCCAATCTTACTTATGTTGCCTGGTTTTAGGAAGTTAATAATATTAACTTGGGTAATATGGGTTATAGGCTTACCAATTAATTTGATTAGAAGAAAAGCGTTTTGTTTCAGAATTAGGCTACATAGTGTTTGCAAGGACTCAGGGGTATGACCAGCACACTTACACTGAGACAAATGTAGCCTTAAAGACTTTTGAGATAAATGGAATAGTACTCAAACAGTAATTAAATGCTCAAATAATTAGTTACAAATGAAATAATATTGTTTTAGAGATACATGTGATATTATTATATAGTGTAAAGCTTTTGATTGATATACTCTCACCTTTCTTGATAACCTGGTGGTAAGAGACAGAGAACCAGCCTTGCCTCTGGCATGCCAAAAGAGTTCAGATTCAGGTTTTAGTTCCTCAGTTTTTGAGTGGGAGGTGCAGAGCTTAGAAGAAGCTTAAGAGCTATCGAAGCTAACTTACAGTTTTACTTAGAAGCTTTGGAACTCAGAAGCTTAGCAAAACTGGAATTTAAAACTCAGAAGCTTCCTTGGCATGGTGGGTCACCCCTTTTAGAGCTTGAACACTCAGGCCCTCCTCCTATGTTCAAACTTGATTTTCTCACCCACAAAATGTTATTAGATGTACTTCATAGGCTGGCATATTTGTACATATTGATGACATATTAATGGCATTACATCATTGTCACATCAGTTATTTTTGTCCTACCCGTTTTTTTTTCTTGTGGTGGACCTGTTGAGTTTAAAAGATAAGAACTTAGGAAGCTCCCTTTGCCAACCTGCTTCCATGCATCCTTTATCTATCTATTTTTAAAGGTCACAGCCATATATGTATGCTAACTTTGCCTTAGCTCAACATTCAGGATGTGTCCTGTAGGTCCCTTGCATTACAGCCAATATTCTTTAATATAAACCCATAAATCTATTATAATAAAACAAATATTCAAAACTATAAGAAAATGAGAAATCAGTTAGAAAAAATATATAGGTAAGCAGGCTAGCCCTATAGGCTACACTTAAGCTTTAATGCAAGCTGTTAAAAGGGCTTTGTAGGATTTACAGTTACTGAACAGAACCAGTTATGTGATAATTAAAAACAAAGGTTTTCTTTTGCATCTTGGGTTCTCTAGTCTCCCTTTCCCCTAAAATGTCTACTTAACCACACCTTTTTTTCTTCTAGCAGTTTCTTCTTAAGGGTAGTTAGCAGACTGTTAGGTTAAGGAGGAGGAGTTCCTTTCCAGGTGGATAGAACCGCTAGGACCAGTGGTCATATATGATACAGAAACAACCATGTTAGTGGGACTGATTCATTTAAATCCACAATTTAAATCACCAAGTGGGAAATGTCAGTGTAAATAATTGATTTTAATCATGTTTCCATTTATACTCTCCAAAAAAGGTGTGTTCTCATTGGTTTACATAATCATTAAAACATGTCATTTACAACTACACAGAGCCTTTACACTAGATATGGCGCACTATTTGCTATCTAGGAAGGAGCACAATTGCGGTACTCGTTATTTAAACAATTCTATAGCTTAATAGTTTCAGATTCTTAATTGTTCATTTTTAGTACATTAGGAAACGATGAATGATATATTTTTGTTAATTTGTCAAGCTGCAGTAGGATGGTAACCGGAATTTAAGCACACAACAGTATATAAAATGTATTTTTATTAAACTAAACTTTAAATGTTTGGGATATACAAACTTTTCGACAAAACGTGTTTCACGTTTACAGTTAAATGATTTATTAAACAGGGTTTAGGTATAATCAGTGATTATTTCAGGGCAGCTTGGGAAAATTTTCTAATGTGCCTAAGTGAAGTAACTGGAGTAGAAATGTATGTCTACACTAGAAACACTACATCGGCAGCTGTGCTGCTATAGCATGGACTTGTGGTTAAGTGATGTAAGGGGTTCTTCTGTCACTGTGGTAAATCCAATTCTTGGAGAGGCGGTAGCTAAGACAATGAAGAGTTCTTTCGTAGATCAAGTGCTATCTATACTATGGCTCACGTTAACTTAACTATGTCTTTCAGGTGTGAATTTTTTATACCCCGAGCGATGTAGCTCAGGTTGACTGAGCGTTGGTCTACATTACAGAGTTGGGTCGACATAAGGCAGCTTACATTGACCTAACTCTGTAAGCATCTAAACCAGTGGTTCTCAACCTGTTTACCATTGTGGGCTGCATATGCAGCTCTGTTTTGTTGTCTGCATCTGCACAATATATATACTACATGTATGGCCCTGAGGATGTCACAAGGGCTGCAGCTGTGTGCTGATTGGGCCAAAAGTGCCTGGGGCTTGCAGTTTGAGAACCACTGATCTACACTAAAATAGGGCTCCTAGTGATGTAACCTCAACGAGAGGCATAATGCTTAAGTTAATGTAGTTAGGTCGGAGTAATTTCAGTGTAGATACTGCATTACTTACGTGAACTGTTACTGCCTTTCAGAAGCACAATGCTCCATGCTGACAGTTAAATTGGTCTAAGCGCTGCTGGTGAGGAAACGCACTGCTGACCTAAGGAGCACAGAGTGAACATGCAAAGTTTAATTATTGTGGTGACTGTAGGTTGACATAACTTAGGTTGACTTAATTTTGTAGTGTAGACTTGCCGTAACTATGTTTAGGTGTAAACCAGGCCGTAGTCTCCTGATAATGAGACAAGTCTTCTAAGTTCGTTAGTCTGTCATTCAGACTTTAAAAACTAGTAGATCTCATCCCCTCCCTCCTCATTTTTATTCATAGAATGGAAAAGAGAGACAAGTCTTCCTGCTTTTCCAACTTTGAATGAATTAGTCCAGGAAAAAATACTTCCTTCATTTGTATCTGCAGAAGAGGCTACCACTTCAGAGTTAGCACTTAAATAAAGTCTGCTTCCAGATGCTTAGCTAGTGACTTCTACTATTTCAGTGGCATGACTTTGTTTGAAGCATCAGCAAATACGTTTTGCTTGTATGGTTCATATTCAGTCCTGAAATTTACTAGGGTTGGCATTATTTGTGGATGATAATTAGATGCCCATGCCTAATGGCTGAAAAAGATGCTGGTATAGCATCTACCCTGGCAAGAATATGATCCATCTTCTTTGCTGCCTGCAATTTAACTTTGTTGTTGGGTGTTTGTTTCTTCAGTGTCTCAAAGTTGTTTCCAAACTTCATTAGCAGTACAACAGGAATCTTTCTGCAGTTTGTCCAAAGCTATGGAAATATGCTGAATACACTGAAACCTATCTTGTACATTTCTCTTTACTCCTGTGTTGACTACTTAGGCTGTGATGGTTCTGTCTTGTCACAATTTTCATCACATTGTCATCAGAATAGGCCAATTCTTAATAAATAGCTGAAATCAGTCAGTGGCTGAATTCCATTGTACATCTTGGGGGAGAATTAGTTTGGATCCTCCTGGCCTTTTCAGTGAACCTGAAAGCAAAATGACTGTTACTGAAGTATTTTGCAATTTCAGCAGCACTTTCCTTTATTCCTGGAGCTGTACTTATGTCTCTGGCTAAAAGATCCATCAAGTGACCACTGTAACCATATGCTGTAAGTCGCATTAATTATCTTCTAGATTTCTTCACATCTTTGCTACTTTGGCAGCATTGTCTGTGAGAAAGCTACCCACCTGAATGTTTATTGTCAGTTTGTAATTGCTTATACTGCTTCTGTAAGGGTGTTCCTGATATATCATTTGTTCCTGTAAGATAGACAACCCCGTCTTCTGTTGTCACACAAACACACATTACTAGATCATTGTGTGCATTGCACCACCCATCAAGATGCATTTTAACATATTTCCTGTGAGCATTTTTGCACAGTGTTCAATTTTCTTCTCATACACTGTATTTAGCCATCTTGCATACAAGCAGCTGTACTGGGTCAGACCAGTGGTCTATCTAGCCCAGTATTCTGTCTTCTGCCAGTGGACAGTACCAGACGCTTCAGATGGAATGAATAGGATGGGGCAATTTGAGTGATCCATACCCTGTTATCCAGTCCCAGCTTCTGAAGGTTTAGGAATACCCGGAGCATGGGGTTGTGTCACTGACCATTGTGGTTAATAGCCGTTGATAGTCCTGTCCTCCATGAATTTATCTAATGCTTTCTTGAACCAAGGTATACTTTTGGCCTTCCCAACATCTCTTGACAACAAGTTTTACATGTTGACTGTGTGTTGTGTGAAGAAGTACTTCAGTTTGTTTTTGTACTGCTACCTATTAATTTCATTAAATGACCCAGGTTTGTTTTTTATGTGAAGCAGTAAATAACACTTTCTCCACACCACTTTAAAAAAAAAAAATCTCTATCATGTTCCCCCCTCAGTTGACACTCTTCCAACTAAAAAGTCTCCTTGCATGGAAGCTGCTCCATTCTGCTAATCATTTTTTTGTTACCCTTTTCTATACCTTTTCCAATTCTAATGCAGGGTATCTTTTTTGAGATGGGGCAACCAGAACTGCGTGCAATATTTAAGGTTTGGGTGTACCATTGATTGATATTGTGGCATTATGATATTTTGTTTTATTATCTATCCATTTCCCAATGTTAGCCTTTTTTGACTGCTACTGAATATTGAGCACTTGTTTTCAGAAAATTATCCACAGGGAGTCCAAGATCTTTCTTGAGTGGTAACAGTTAATTTGGACCCTATCATTTTGTTGGGATTACATTTTCTGATGTCCATTACCTGGCCCTTATCAGGATTGAATTTCATCTGCCATTTTGTTGCACAGGTGCCCAATTTTGAGAGAGACCTTGGTAACTCTTCTCAGTCAGTTTTGGGCTTCATAAGAATTACTCAAGATGCCTGCGAATTTTGCCACCTCATTGCTTTCCAGGAATGGTTGCTCTGCTTGGTGGAGAGGAGCCTGCTTAGAATGATTGAACCATGTGAATTTGTTGGTCCTGAATACAAACTCATTGATGACTTTACTGGACGATGAAGTAAGTCATTTGGTGCATGTTTTAGTTACAGCACTGGTGGTGGTACCAGCTGATGAGACTGAAGTTTTGGACATTGCAGATGGTGGACATTCATGACCCCTTAGGCCTAAGCTGGATTCTGAGACAAAATAGTGGTAATCACTCAGAATATTACTCAGTGCACTGCCTTAAAAAAATTGTAAATGAAAAAATACTCCTGCAGCTGTTTGTACCAGTGTTTAAATTGTATAATTTAAACCCAGTTTTGTAGGGAAAATAAAAAACCTTAAGGATTATCTAAATCTATTTAAACCTTTATTTGTAGCAATGTACCAGACAACTTGGAAAAGAGTTAAAATTCCTAAATGCCTAAACGTTACTTTTAAACAGGAAATCTTCACCGAGGATGTTTAATTATCATAGAATCATAGGACTGGAAGGAGCCTTGAGAAGCCATCTAGTCCAGTCTCCTGCACTCATGGCAAGACTAAGTATTATCTAGACCATCCCTCACAGGTGTTTGTCCAACCCGCTCTTAAAAATCTCCGATGATGGAGGTTCCACAACCTCCCTAGGCAGTTTATTCCAGTGCTTAACCACCCTGACAGGAAGTTTTACCTAATGTCCAATCTAAACTTCCCTTGCTGCAATTTAAACCCATTGCTTCTTGTCCTGTCCTCAGAGGTTAAGAAGAAGAATTTTTCTTCCTCCTCCTTGTAACAACCTTTTATGTACTTGAAAACTGTTATGTCCCCTCTCAGTCTTCTCTTTTCCAGACTAAACAATCCAATTTTTTCAGTCTTCCCCCACAGGTCATGTTTTCTAGACCTTTAATAATTTTTGTTGCTCTTCTCTGGACTTTCTCTAGTTTGTCTGCATCTTTCCTGCAATGAGGCACCAAGAAGTGGACACAGTACTCCAGTTGTAGCCTAATCGGCACAGAGTAGAGTGGAAGAATTACTTCTCCTATCTCACTTACAACATTCCTGCTAATACATCCCAGAATGATGTTTGCTTTTTTGCAACAGTGTTACACTGTTAACTCATATTTAGCTTGTGGCTCAGGATAACCCTGAGATCCTTTTGCAAAGTGCTCCTTCTTAGGCAATTATTTCCCATTGTGTATGTGTGCAACAGACTGACTCAGCAGGCAGAGAAGGCTCAGCTGGTGAAGTTTCTTTTCATCTGTTTGTCAGGCAGTAAATGTTGACCACTGTTGACTTCATAGGAAAGTTCCAGCAATCCTAGGGCCTTGTCTACACTTACAAAACAGTGGAGGTCTACACATTGAAATGCTCCTCCTGCAAAAGTAATTCCCTGCTATGCCAACAAAATAAAAGCACAGCAGTGAGAGGCATAGGCCTTATGTCAGTGTAGTTAGGACAACACGTTTTCTATGTAGACACTGCATTCCTTACATTGGCTGTTGGTTGTCATTCTTGTCCATTTCATGGTTCTGGAGCTGTGAAATTGACAAAAAAGCCAACTCCTGGAATGTCTGGTTTCCGCTCTTAGGGGCTGCCACCCAAGGCTCCTGGCTTGGGCTGCCACCTGGGCTCCCTGTTGGAAGCCTTGCTGCCCTCTAGGGTCCCAGCTGTCTGCCGGGAGCATGGCAGCCAACTGGATGCCTGGCATGGATCTTCCAGCTGAGAAGGCGATCTTCCAGGCAAGAAGCCCCAGGGGGCAGCTGGGCTCCCAGGGGGCAGCTGTGGGGAGCTGAGAGCCCTTATCTCAGTCCCTCACTCTGCCCCTCTTCAGTTAATGGAAGTGCTCCTGGTGAGGACATGCACCACTGACAGAAGGAGGGTAGTGTGGACATCAGCAACTGCAGTATTTAATGTGGTGGCTGTAAGTTGACCTAATGTAGGCCGACTTATCGTTCTAGTGTAGACGTAGCCTAAATCAGGTACCCAGAGCCAGGGAGTTAAACTGTACACACTGTAAACTTGTCTGGCATATGCTTTCTGTTCAGGCTAAAAAGCTGTCAAGGCTGATTTCCCCACTCTGGTACTTTGAGTGCAGAAGGTGGGGGCCTGCAAGGATTCTAAAAATTAATACTGGCCCTCCAGGCTTGTATTAAACTCCCAAGGTTACAGCTTTTTTCTGACATTGGATGAGATGCTGCTACCACCCAAGGGCAAAAACCACCTTGAGAACCGAGGAAGGCACACTTGGGAATTTCTTCCTGTGGGGTACCCTCAAGCCCTCTTATCCCCCTCCCTCTGGGGAAGAGCTGAGAAAGAAAACCCAGGAAATCTGTTGCCACCAGCTAATTAAACAATGTGTACACAAACCTCTTGGGACACAAAATCCAATCCTCTTATTTAAAAAGGTAAATTTTATTAAAAACAAAAAGAAAGAAAATACATTTGAAACTCAGGCTATTGCTAGGTTTATAAAACCCACTTACAAAATTTCAGTATCAAGAAAAACCTTCTTGAGGTCCAGCTTAAAGGTTACAAGCAAAACAGAAGCATTTGGGGTTAGTACGGAGTCCACAAGCCATAAAGAAATACAGAGGTAAACCTAATTGTGTCTTCCTAGATAGTTCCTGATCTACTTACTTGTCTGGAGTTTTAAATGAGTAGTTTCTAGAAGATATTTCATACCTGGCCCAAGCTCTTACAGCATAGCTGCTCTGTCCCTTCTTTCCAGGAGAACACCACAGACAGACAAAGGGGAAGTTTTCCCCCAATTTTAAGAACAGCTAGCCTTCCCATTGGCTCTTTTGGTCAGGTGCCCATTCCCTTCCTTTTACCTATGCAAGGAGACTTTTTAACTCTTTATAGGTAAAGCAAGTAGAGAACAGCTACTAACAGGGATTTTATAGCTAACTGGCTGGCTGGGTCCATAAAAGGGAGATTACCCCCCTATTTCATTTATCACAGAGGCTGTCAAGCACTGTAGTAAAATGTTAATACCCAGAAGCAAACATTACATTTAGTTGGATCAAAGACTGCATTGATGGACAGAGTGGTTGGTTGGGTTCCCTCATGGTGTGTTTCTGTACTTTCACCCATTCACATATCCTCTCTGGTCTTCTTATTTCAGCCATGTATTTGTTTACCAGTCCTTGGTGAGATGTTAATGAGAGGGGATACCTCTGTACATGCTTTGCCTTAGCGAGACCGAGAGTTGGGGATGAGGTCCAGACAAACCTTTCATCTTCTTCACCTCTCTCAAGTTTGAAGAATATTGTTTTTTCATGGCACTGAGTGAAGCTGCCCAGCCATTTCTCCTTGAGGAGGAGGAGAACACCCTTTCTAGGTGGATAGGCTTTATTAAAAGAAGCAAAACAAGTGACTTGCAAAAGCATACATGATGTGAATTCTGAACAAAGTCTGGTGTGGAGTGAAGTGTCCTTAATGGGCCATCACCACATAATGTCTGGCTCTAATATAAATTTTACCTGGTGGGTGCTACGTAGGAATAAAACACACATGTATGATGCCAGTACATAGCCAATATTAAAAACTACAAAAAACAAAATGACACATGCATATAAGCAGGATAATCATACTTAGCAAATCGTAACCATTGACGCCTTACATGACACGCTTTGGATATGACCTTTTATATCCTGAATATTGCCACGGTTAAACAACTGCAACAAATCTTGTACAATCAGACAGCATCACAGTAGGTTCCCGTTCTCAGAAAGGAAAATTTCTGATCTCCAGAAGGTATGTTCCTTCTGATGGTCCAACAGGCAGCCAGACTAGCCTTTTCCTTGCTTTGTAGAGATTTACTTTGGCCTCATTGCATCTGCTTAACTTCTGCCTATTAGGGCATCTGCCAGAAGCTGCACGTCATGATCTAAAAAGTTGCCTAATGTGTTTTTTTTTTTTTTTAAGTTGAGTTGGAAAGTGTTTGCATTCCCACATGCTCTGGGAAATGGCATACTCTGGGGAAGAAGGTTCTGTAGTCATGTGAAATAGCAGCTTAGTAAATGTTTGACTACCTGGCTCAAGTACTGCAATTAATAGATTAAACTGGATACAAAAAGACAGAATATCAGTGCTTCCCAAATAGCAGAATGGAATTGGCTTGAAGTACATTACTATCACGTGTCCTTTATTCAGAAATGTAAATGGGCAACAGTCCAGACGCTCTGTGGCAAATGCTTTAACATATTTCAGACCTTAAGTTTAACCTTAGCTCTGAATTTCTGGGTTCATAATGCTTATTTTTGGGATAAAAACTTTTTTTAAAAAAATGTTTTACCCTAAAGCATCTTTGAATTTGGACTCCATCTAAGTATAGTCTTCTTGAGAAACTTCCTTTTTGTCAGTCAACATTTCATATATGGATGCTAAACCCTTTTATTGTGTTGATATCTCTAATAAATTGAGTATAAAAAATATTGCTCCTCTCGGTGGTACCAGAATTCTGGTGCCTTGCAAATTCTCTTCCTAGTGAAGGATAAATCAGTGATATGGAGTCTAAGTATGTTTGAAATGGTACTTGATGTAATTATGTACACAACAGTCCTGGATCAGGTGGTCACAATCAGAATGCAGGCAGTCCCTTCATGGAAATCTCGGCCTAGTGCCTGGTTCCTGGCACCAACGATGTAAAAAATCAATTTTAGCAGAGCGCAAATCTTATTGCTGTTTGTAACAGCTTCATCTAAGTCAGGGTTTCTCAAAGGTGGGGCTTGGACAATCCCAGGTGGTCTTCCCTGGGTGTAGTTTGCAGGGAGTGGCATGGGGGGGTTCCCCCCCCCCCAAAAAACAGTGTACGTTGGCAGAGTGGTAGACTGCAATGGCTCCCACTCAGGGCTGGAGGAGCCCAGCCCTAGAGAGTGGCAGGGGGTGAAGTGGAGCTGGTGGGTGGGAGAGAAGGGGCTGGCCCCGAGGGACAGTGGCTAGAGGAGGCTGGTGGGTTCACTGTTTTTCCCACTCCAAGCTGCTTCACCCTGTAATCCGTGGCTGTTGGGGGTGGGAGGGTGAGTGTGGCTGATCCCAGGACTGGAGCCGTTGTCCAGCTGGGTAGGGGGTGGGCAATGCTTCCTTGCCCTTGCTGAGCCAACGGGCCAGCCCCTAGGCCACCGCTTCCTGTGGCCATGGTGCTCAGGGGGCGTATCTCTAGGGGGAGCCCCTGGACTCAGAAGCTCCTCCCTGTGCATCCCATTTTGGACACCCAGCCAGAAGCTGCTGCTCTCTGGCTGCTGTTGTCAAGAGGCAAGGAGTGGGCTGGGCCTGGGGTGCGAGGCCACGGAAGGGAGCTTGGGGTAATGGGGGAGGGAGGAGGCAGGGGGGCTAGGGAGGAGGTGGCTGGGGGATGCACCGGGGGCCCAGTGGGCCTCAGGGAAAAAAATTTGGAACACTTGATCTAAATGGAAATTTACATAGCTGAAATATCCAGAAAAGCACTTTCAACACTACTTGCTAGCAGACTACAAGTTGTAAAATTATGTAATGCTGCCAACTGGGGACTGTGCCAAAGGTAGATTTGGGATGTAAGAGGAAGAAGAAATAGCTTCTTTCTTCAGAGAAAATGAATTACCTTTCAGAACATAGCAGCTGTTTCCCACTGCTGTGAATGGGACTGAGGCAATAGGCTGCCCACAGGAAAGCTGCCCTGTGTGCAGCAGGTGAGTGGAGGAGCGACTGTCTTTGTCTATTCAACAAGGTGAAGGAGGTAATATTTTTTTATTGGACCCACTTCTGTTGTTGAAAGAGACAAGCTTTCGAGCTATACAGAACTCTTCTGTTTTTGCCTGTGGTACTCTGTGGCCCTGTCTCTTTTGAGAATAGGGAAACAGCCATTTTCAAAGGTGACAGTTGCTCATGAAATCATTTGAAAGCAGTGTCTTCTGTTGCTGAAGATGAAGTTAAAAACAATTGGACCAAAAAGACAATTAATTATCGCTTGCTGCCTTCCTAAACTGTCAGGGAAATCTCAGAGACCAGTGCCAGTCCACTGATAGGTTGTTGAGAAACACTGACCTATTTAACTTGAGAAAAGGTTGGGGCATCTCTGGGAGAAAAATTCGGATAGTAAATGGAGGCTTAATTTAACAGACAAGGGTATGGAAGATCCAATGACGGGAAAACTATTCAGAATAGAAATAAGCAGCAAATTTTTAACATTGATAATTAACCATTGGAACAGTTTATCTCGGGGATGTGACGAAAATCCATCATTTGGTCTTTAAATCAAGATTCAATGTCTTTATAAAAGGCAGTATGTAGCATTACAGCTCAGCCAGGAGTTACGGCTTTGATGCAGGAACCATTTTAAATTCGGTGGCTTGTGTTATGAAGCAAAGTAGACATAATGATAATGGTACATCTGGCATTAAAAGCTGTGCATCAGTAGAGTTTGTCCTGCCAACTTGCAGTCAGGTGGTGTGTGTCTGTGTTGGAAGCAATCATGTAATGGGGTGCTTCAGGAATGGTACTGCAAGTCCCTTATCTTTAATGAGCCTTATGCACTCCAGTTACGCTAACAGCTTCACCCATGCCCTACACCACAATAAGGGGGGAGTCAATGGAACAGTCCTCTCCTGGACATACCACAACCCTTGGTTAGCTTAAGTAATTTTGTGGACGAGTATTGAAGAGAGAGCTTGTTTTTTCTAGTCCTTGATTTAAATTTGGTGGGCTGCCAATGTAGGAAACTGCTTCAAGGGTCTAACGCTTGATGTTAGGGTGTACCTCTATGTTAAATCAGATTAAGTCAACCATGAAAATTGAATATTAGAGGATAGGGTTGTACAAAATCAGTTGTATTGACTAATGGAAGCTAGCTGAAAATTTTGTGCTTAATTTACTATCTTTTTGTACCTCAAAATGTGTCCAGTGCTGTTAATATATTTACTTCTATCTGCTTGATTTCTCTAGGCTTTTAACATACACTGTATGGAACTATCTTTATACATGTGTACAATCTTTGTCATTATCATAACACTTCATGCCTTAAAGAAAGTAAAAGTTAAGATCGAGTACTGATGTGGTGTGCATCAAAAAAAAAAGTGCATGGAATGCCAAGTAGTGATTGTACAGAAGCCTTGCCCCATTCACTGTAGTGACTTTCAGTAGGCACTTCAATTAGCCATGCCCGTATGTGCAGTTGATCTACGCTTTTTTCAATATTAGTAAAAATCAAGGCCTTATTTAATAAGGTAGCTGTATAAATACAGAATTAATGTTTGAAAAGTAAGGACCAAATATAAGCCTAAACAGTAGTGCACCCAAGTTGAAATTACACTTGTGGGAACTGTTAACTTCTCACGTTAGGCTTCAGAACTACATCAGATTAATGATAAAAAGGATAGTATATAAAATGAGCAGCAACTATTGGAAAAAAAAAATCTCATCTGTAAATACCCTAAAATAAAATACAAAGGCAGATCTAAGGATGTGGTGCAATGGGGCAGCCACTAGTAGTTGCTACTGTGTCATGAGTAATTATATTTATCTTTACAAATTTAGGATCTTTATGACAATAGTGGGGAGTGTAATAGAAAGCATCTCCACCTCAGTACCAAAACTCCATAAATTGCTTCATATGTTCCAAAACCAGAAGCCATCTTCCTGATTTGGCAGCACAAAGCTGTCTTTAGCTCATTGTGCACTGATCAGCTTCTGCATGCTTCTCTTTCATGCTCTTCATACTGTATCTCCTTGTGCCGTTAATCTTGTAAGCTATTTCAGATAGGGAAACTTCTGTCTGGTGCAGTTGATTGAAGCTGTGTACAGATTGTTGGGATTTCTGGCAGTAAACATATAAAACACATTGATATGCTTCCATCAGCAAACTTAAATCTAGCAAAGTAATGGGTTCACATGTGCCAGAGCTGGTGGATAGCAATCCTTTTTAAAATGACGTGCATGCTGTTTGTGACATATATAAATTCAGTACTATGGAAACTTATTTTCACCGAGTAAATTGAAAAAAAAAATATTTGTTTGTATCTGTTGATAGATAGTATAGTGGTCATTTTAAAAGAACCAGATGGCCATTTCCCACCAATCTTTATTTGTTTTATGGTATCACTGAACACTCCCCCCCCCCGATCAGGATTAGGGCTCCATTCTATGAGACGCTGGAAAAACTCCTTTGAAGATAGAGACCCTGAGTGGAACAGTGTGAAATCTTATTGGGTTAATGAGGCAAAAAATGGTATTACCAGTGGTTGCCCCTGAACTGTGCTGGTAACCACTGCTGTGAGAATATGCTCTGGGAGACAACTGTTAAACTAAAATGCTCTCCCCAATCAGTATGTCAAACACAGGAGGGTGGAGAGAACCTCTTTTTAGCTTTTAAAATGGAATATGCCTCTAGTTATACTACAAGTAGTAAGTTGGGTGATCTGTCTATACAAAACGCCACATAGACATAGGAATTTTTAAAAGGTTCATTAGTTTTCATTCATAATTCTTTAACACATAATTGATTTAAATTCATTAGGATCCCTAGTCTATTTTGTAGACTGTCTAATGTTTAGTGTGAGGCTTCATTTTTTAATTTAATTTTTGGAACCATTATTGAAACTTTTTATACTAGAAATACAGTTTTTTTGCCTTAATTATGAAGGAATTATTACTTACTTTAAAGGCTATAGTTGGGTAAAGAATACAACAATAATGCTAGTTTGTTATGGCACTACTCTTGTGATAACTTTTTATGTATAATTTTTAACAAAATGTGGTTTGTAATGTTAAGCTTCAAGTATTTAATCTTCATCGTTGGATCCATTAAAAATGTGTTCAGATAACTTGGTTGTAAGAAGGGAATAGCCACATGTTTTGGACAATGCCTTTATAGCTTTTGTTAAAACATTGATTTTTTGGAAAGGTTCAGTCCATTTTACTGTGTGATGGCAAACTTAATCATTACTGATTTATGACACATTTAAAGGAAATAAACCAAAAATAAGTATGCCCATACCGCTAAAGGATGCTCTCTTCCCACCCCCCCGCCCATTTTTGGAGATTACTCTGAAATCAAGCTTTCTGGATGCATTATGCTTTACTGAATCTTCTATCACTAGAATTGCTTACAACAGAATATACAAAATTTCACTGGTATCTTTTTCCCCTTTAGTTAAATCCTTTTATTGTTTTCCCAAGTAATGACCCTAACTATTTGGAGAATATGGTACTGATGCAATTAAAACAAAGGTCGGGGGGGCTCTATAGGGGAAAAATACTAAGTGGACAGCCTCCTGAGTGACACTTGAGCTCTTTGGTTATTGTCTGAGACTTGAGAGTTTTTCATGGAAGTAAAAATGAAAAGCAATTTCTTGCTAAATATTTACATCATTACACATGAACAAAGAAGCCAGAGATGTGGAGGTGATGAAGCATAACCAAATAGGATGCAGGGCACAAGGTTGGTAGAGGGTGACCTTTAGCTGAAATCGGTTGGCCTGCTCTTTGAGTGATCCACTCTCTTGAGTGCCATGTAGACAAGCATGAAGAAAATAGAGAAGAGAAGAAATTGAGAGAAAACCCTAGAATATGAGGGGAAAAAACATGCTGTCCACTTGCTTAAATATCTTGGAGATACTTCAGTTGAATAAAGAAACTCTGAAGATCTAGAAAGCAGTTAAAAACTTCATTATATGCTGGGATTTCTGGCACCTTCAAAATATTGTTTAGTTGATAATAGCCATCAAAATATCAAGGAAATTTGGTGGTGTTCCCAGTACTGGTCATTTGCCTTCTATGAAAAATGGCTCTCAGTAAAATACAAGCTTAACCGTGAGCAGAACCAGTATTACTTGAAAACAAACAAATAATTCCCCCCCCGCCTCTCCCAAGTGTAGTAAAAAGTAGGATACAATTGTGGGCTTAATAAGGCAAAACTAATGTCAGTTATAAGCTATTAAATCTTAGATACGTTATTGATGTGATAGAGTGCTACACTAAATTCTATTTCAAAATTAATTAGATTGAAACTTGGCACAGAGAGTCAGCAGAGTAATGTTACTTGTACTTTTTATGACTGGTAAAGGGGTGCTGCATAGTTCTTTTGGTCTCATTATGGTCTTTATTGATATGGAAAAGAAGAAAGTGTATTAATTCAGATAAAAATTCAGAACCCAGTGAGACCTCCAGGGGACCTAGATGAGAAGAAAAAATTGGACTGAAGAAAACGAGGAATTATGGCAAAGTAAGCTAATTCTTCAGGAGGCGAAAAATGGGAAACTGTGTTATGGGATGTGATAAATGAAGGGGGCTGGGTAGGTCTCTTTTATGGACACCCAGTTAGCTATAAAATCCCTGTTAGTAGCTGTTTTCTCCTTGCTTTACCTGTAAATGGTTAAGTCCATGGGTGAAAGGGAGGGAGTGGGCACCTGACCAAAAGAGCCAATGGGAAGGCTAGAACTTAAAATTGGAGGGAACACAACTTCCCCTTTGTCTGTCTGTGGTGCTTTCCTGGAGAGGAGGGGCAGAGCAGCTATGCTTTAAGAGCTTGGGCCAGGTGTGAAACATCATCTGATCATACCTAGAAACTACTCCATGTCTAGTTGGCAGCCAGTATCAAGTGGAGTGCCCCAAGGGTCGGTCCTGGGGCCGGTTTTGTTCAATATCTTCATAAATGATCTGGAGGATGGTGTGGATTGCACTCTCAGCAAATTTGCGGATGATACTAAACTGGGAGGAGTGGTAGATACGCTGGAGGGGAGGGATAGGATACAGAAGGACCTAGACAAATTGGAGGATTGGGCCAAAAGAAATCTGATGAGGTTCAATAAGGATAAGTGCAGGGTCCTGCACTTAGGACGGAAGAATCCAATGCACCGCTACAGACGAGGGACCGAATGGCTAGGCAGCAGTTCTGCGGAAAAGGACCTAGGGGTGACAGTGGACGAGAAGCTGGATATGAGTCAGCAGTGTGCCCTTGTTGCCAAGAAGGCCAATGGCATTTTGGGATGTATAAGTAGGGGCATAGCGAGCAGATCGAGGGACGTGATCGTTCCCCTCTGTTCGACATTGGTGAGGCCTCATCTGGAGTACTGTGTCCAGTTTTGGGCCCCACACTTCAAGAAGGATGTGGATAAATTGGAGAGAGTCCAGCGAAGGGCAACAAAAATGATTAGGGGTCTGGAACACATGACTTATGAGGAGAGGCTGAGGGAGCTGGGATTGTTTAGCCTGCAGAAGAGAAGAATGAGGGGGGATTTGATAGCTGCTTTCAACTACCTGAAAGGGGGTTCCAAAGAGGGTGGCTCTAGACTGTTCTCAGTGGTAGCAGATGACAGAACGAGGAGTAATGGTCTCAAGTTGCAGTGGGGGAGGTTTAGATTGGATATTAGGAAAAACTTTTTCACTAGGAGGGTGGTGAAACACTGGAATACGTTACCTAGGGAGGTGGTAGAATCTCCTTCCTTAGAGGTTTTTAAGGTCAGGCTTGACAAAGCCCTGGCTGGGATGATTTAACTGGGAATTGGTCCTGCTTCGAGCAGGGGGTTGGACTAGATGACCTTCAGGGGTCCCTTCCAACCCTGATATTCTATGATTCTATACGCATTTGAAACACACAGATATGTAAATAGACCAGGAAATGTCTAGGAAGATGTGGTTAGGTTTATTTCTTTTTATTTCTTTATGGTATGTGGACTCCTCTGTGCTAACCCCAAATACTTTTGTTTTGCTTGTAACCTTTAAGCTGGACCTCAAAGTTATTCTTGATTCTTAAATTTTGTATTTTTTTTTTAAATCTAGCATTAGCCTAAATTTCCAGATGTATCTTCTTTCTTTTTTTATTCTTAATAAAATGTACCTTTTTTAAGGATAGGATTGAATTTTTGCGTCCTAAGAGGTTTGTGGACATGTTGTTGGATTAGCTGGTGGCAACAGCTGATTCCCTTGGTTTTCCCTCCCAGCTCTTCCCCGGGGTGGGTGGGGATGTTTGTGTTTGTGAGAGAGAGTGAGTACACCACAGGAAGAAATTCCCAAATGCGCTTTCCTGGGTTCTCAAAGGGGTTTTTGCCCTTGGGTGGTGGCAGCATCTACCCGTCCAAGGTCAGAGAAAAGCTGTAACCCTGGGATTTTAATACAAGCTTGGAGTGTTAATTTTTAGAATCCTTGCGGGCCCCCACCTTCTGTGCTCGAAGGACCAGAGTGGGGATTCAGCCTTGACATGGGAGGAGGATGCTTTTAATCACTATTGTTTAGAAAGGTGATAAACAAGGTTAGAAAATTGTGAAAGACTTCAGGTACATAAATTGAAGCCCACAAGCTAGCTGCTATGGAGGCAAAGAAAAGCCAGTGCTGTTGAACTTTATTTGCAGACTTTAATGACTAAACAGGAGACAATAATTCAGTATTTAACATTAAACAGAGTTTAAGAATTGGTGTTCAAGGAGAAGGTAATAAACAGTATGTGTGAATCTTGGCTAAAAATTGGGATGGTTAAATAAAAATACACTAACTCCTCACTTAAAGTCGTCCCGCTTAACATTGTTTTGTTATGTTACTGATCAATTAGGGAACATGCTCATTTAAAGTTGTGCAATGCTTCCTTATAATGTTGTTTGGCAGCCACCTGCTTTGTCCACTGCTTGCAGAAAGAGCAGCCCTTTGCAGATAGCTGGTGGGGGCTTGGAACCAGGGTAGACTGGTAGCCCCCCCATAGGCTCCCTAGGTCCCTGTGCAGCAGCAGCCGAGGAGGCTATCAGTTCAGACAGTTCCCTGTCCCTCTCCCAACTGCCATGTGCTGCTCCTGCTCTCTGCTTTGGAACTGCTCCTGGGAGCCTCCTGCTTGCTTTGTGGGGCTGGTGGTGGGGGGGAAGAGGGAGGCTAATATTGGGGTCTCCCCCTCCCCCTTGCCATCCGCTTACCCTGTCTCCATAGAGTGGGGAGTGGGGTGGGGGTGGGACGGGACATGACAGGGCTTAGGACGGAGGGAGCTTGAAGGAAGGAGCTGCTGTCTCAGCTTCCTGATCTAAAAAGGCAGTGTACTTAGTCTCTCTCCCTCTCCCCTCCCCTCCCTCTCTCCCACACATAGGGTGTGTCTCTGTCTCTGTCTGCCATGCTGTTTCCCCTCCGTCCATTTGTGTTGTCTTGTACAGTGTGAGGCTATATTAACAACTATGTGTTAACCCTTGGGGGCTCAGCTGATTGCTAGTTCATCATTTAGCAGTAAGGCATTCCCTGGGAAATATCCCATCCTCTTCCACCGTCTAACTTCATCACCTCAACCAAGCTTCACAATCATCATTGCTGTATACAGTATTAAATTGTTTAAAACTTATACTGTGTGTGTGTGTGTATATATATATAGTCTTTTGTCTGGTGAAATTTTTTTCCCTGGAACCTAACCCCGCCCTCCATTTACATTAATTCTTATGGGGAAATTGGATTCGCTTAACATCATTTTGCTTAAAGTCGCATTTTTCAGGAACATAACTACGACGTTAAGCGAGGAGTTACTGTATATTTCAAGTTTCTGTTTAGGGTTGTTCAGGGTTGATCTCACAGGTGCTGGAATGAAAGTGGGTTACATGAAGCAATTTTGCTTAAATTTAACTTTTTAAAAAAGAAGTCTTTGAAAAAGGGTGGAATGTATCTGTGTGGAAACACCAGTTAATGACACGTACCTAGGCAGGTTCTGTGTATCAATCATGCACAAATTGAGTGACTTCATGACTCTTCAGATCATGGTTAGTCACGCATTTCAGGCCCAGTGGAAATGGACCTAAAGGGTAAATGATCGAGCCTTTTCATGTTAAAACAGATATCAAATAGTAAGAATAAATAACTGGTTACTAACGGGCTTACCAGCTGCCATAGACTATGAATTACACTTTGATTTGATAGCTTTGGTTTAACCATGCACGTATTCTGGACTACAAACATGCATGGAGGCAGATTGATCAATATTTTATGACTTCAGCTACTGAGGACATAACCATTACTGTCACATAAGTAGTTAACCTTCCTAAGGCCAAAGTTGACAAATCTTAATGGCTAAAATTAAGTCCACATTTAGATACCTGAATGGAACTGGCCTCTTTCAGAAGTGCAGAACAATCATTTCCTAGTGGGAACACCTGTCGAAATCAGTTAAAATTAAAACCTTTAGATTGTAGCTTTGCTGTTCTGAAATATTTCAAAAATAATAATTGCCAAGTAAAAATATCCCCATTGAGGTATGAGTTAATGGAAATTTTGGGCCTGTAATTTGAATTTTCAAAATACTAAATGTGTAGTGTGGTATTCACTACTTTTGCTGAGGTATTATTTAAATATCTAAGTGTGAGCTTTGTACATTCTGAGTTGCAGGGCCAAGAGGAGGGAGAATTGAAAAGTTACTTATAGTTATTCTAAGCAACTCACTTTAGTGTTAAGAAACCATTATAAACTTCATGAATAAAATGAATTCCCATATTAAACTGTTTTTACTGTCATTAGTTAATAAAATTAAGTTTTCTAAAGTCTTTGAGAAAAGCCACATAAGAATTAAATTCTATGATTAAAAACAAGTAAATAATTTTAGGTTTTGAGAGTTTTTCCGGAGCTTTTTCAGAAGCATTGTACAATTTAAATCTGTAGGTCATACTTGAGAACTGGCAGAATGAAAGCCAGGCCCCCTAGCCTGAAGCACTGGGGACTCCAGCAGGGGTTCCCTCATTTTGTGGGGTTATGGGCACCTCAGCCTGTTACCTCCTGTGTGGGCAGCAGGTCCGTGGGTGTAGGCAAGATTGTGGTGCAGCTGCCAGGTAAGGAAGCATTGGGATGTGCTGAGCACCGGTTGCAGCCCTGCAAAACATGCCTGTAACTCAGAAAGACCTGTCTTGGTGCTTCCTTTCCTGGCTGCAAATCTGCCTGTGGTCCGGTCTCCTTTTCCCCTACACCCCCAGCCCCCAAAATGAATAAGTGTCAGGCCTGTTGCTAGTATCCAAATACCATTAACATTAAAGACAGTTGGATGGTTTGGTTCCTGGCAACAGTTGCTATTAACATGAAGTTTGTTAATATTAGGGTTGCAATTAAGCAACATCCACTGTAACTCAAGGTGAGCTGTATGAGCCAGTAACGGGGCAGTCTCCAAATACTTGAGTAAAACATTGGCTGCTACTTTGAGAGTACAGTATATGCAAAACTGGAGAGTGTAGGGGAGCTTGTCTGTCAAACCGGTAAGCCTTGCTGGGAGGTTAAGGAGTACAATAGCAAGTGGTAGCACTGGTAACAAAAGGGCTACTTTGTGGGTGGTAGAAGCATTAACTACACTGGTTGAGCTATCACAAGTGCTGCTGTCTTTGAAGCTCCCCTTAGTTTCCAGAACCTAATGCTTTATTTTACACAGTATCCATTACTGATGGCACAATATTTGGTGGTTTCAGAGTTCATTAGTGCTTGTCAATTTGATGATTGACCTGGATATAGAATGTAGGGCAGCGTAAGTGGATGATCTGGCAATAAAGAAAGATGAAATATTCACAGTAAAGCAATGTCTGCAGCCTTTGGATACCGTAGACAGTGAAGGAGTAGTGACTGAGTTGCAAACCATAGCAAGTGGATGATTGGATAGGTTTTGGGTTGCTCCCCTACCCTGGTGAATATTCTCCAAAAGCGTTGTGCAATTTCTCCTCCCTGAGGAAATTATCAGTTTTTCAGGGCTCCATCTTGTCAAGGCTCTTGTTCCGAATGTAGGAGAGGCTGTTAACAGTGCAACATAACTATGTGGGTTGCAGTGGCTATAGTATGCTGCTGATGCACAGCTTTTTACTTAGCCATATCTGAGCTAGCTAAAGCTACACTACTGAGTATCTGCGGGAGACTGGTACATGAAAGAAAGCTAGCTGGGTGAGTAAAACATAGTCCCTATAAAATTATATTGCTTTGATTGTCTGGATGGGGAAAGCAATTAGAATAAATGGGAAGGGCTCCGTTTAGATACTCCATCACTGAGATATGGGATCTTTAATGGAGGGACCACACTATAGCTAATTCTCTGCCATGCTGGCAAATAACTATCAATTCATGGTTTTGGATAGCTCATGTAAATCAGTGACATTTTTCTCTAGAACTCTGGAATGGTTCCTGCTCAAACTACCAAAGCCATTACTAACTCAATGGTTCTTAAGTAGTATGTGGTGACAGTTACCTGAAATATACATTACTTTTTAATGTGAGCCAGGTGAGATCAAAATAAAGCTTTTAAAGAAATGAAACATTGACACTGCTAGATCTGTCCAGATTGAGTCTTCTGGCAAAATTGAGAGAAGGGTGCTCCTGCTGGAAATAACTTCCTCCACACAAATCTTAAATCATCAAATTTTCAAGTTGTAAAACTAAGTAAACTCGGACTTAGATATAACAGTTCTTGCACTGGTTACTAGAATCCCAGAGTGAGTTTGATGAAAAGTGTTTAAGTTTGATGCTGTATGGTATGTCGAAATTAATAACTTAACATCCTACAACTCATCTTTCTGGGTGGAGGGAAAGTAATGCCCTGTAAGGGGTTATAATTATCTGTCTTGCTAGCTTAAACCCATTAATAAATCTCAATTTGTTTCTATTAAATCAGCTAAAGGAGGATTTTAGTTACTGTTTCCACATTAATGTACAAGAGCTTAATTTTTTCTTTGTTTCACACAAAGGTAACTTGCTTTTTCTTTTTTCTTTGGTTTTTAATAGAACATTCAAATAAAAACTTTGGCAGATGATGTGGTAAGGTCTTCATGGCAACTTTTGTCTACAGTGCATGCTGTCTTACTCAAAAGGTTGTGGACAATGTAGCCTGTATTTAAAGGATATTAAATGTTTCACTTGTTGGGTTCTACAAATATTTGCAGTAATTGGGGGTGGTAAAAAACTGTAAATTAATTTATAGGTAAAAATACCAATCTGTCGCAGCTATTCTTAAATCCAGTATTTTGAATGATTGTCACTATCCCCAAATGCTTGATTTAGGTCAAAAATACATTAAGCAAAAGGGATGCAGCTTATATAGGGTTACCTGTTTTCAGTTTTGGTAAAGTAAGTCTTACAGTACTAACTTATTCCTTGCTCCCCCTTCCCCATTTCATGAAAAGTCAAGTGGAATTGAAAACCAAATTTGAGTCTTGAATAAGTTGTAAGTGTTAATTGTAGACAACCAAACTTTTAACCTATTGATTTGTTACTTAACAATATGTAAAACAGTTTAAGTTAATCACTTTTATGAAAAAAATTCTACAAAAAATACACCTGTAACCTTAAATAAGCTGCTTAAGCCTGTTGCAAACGGGCAGCGAGTTACATTCTCTCGTGGTGCCCCGGGCTCCGGCAATATTCAGGGCCCGGGTGCCTGGCTCCACCAATGTTTGGGGCTGGGTCTCCCCCCGGCCCCACCTGCTGCGCCCCTGCGCCTCCCTTGAGTGTCCCCCGGCCTCCTTGTTGTCCCCGCGCACCTCCCTGGGCCCTGGAGCAGAGCATCCCTGCTTCTCCCCTGTAGCTTCATGCTGCCTCCCTGCATCAACTGCTGCCGCAGGGTCCTAGTGCCCCCCAACCACCAGTGTCAGGGTAGGCTGCCCCTGCCCTTCCCCCTCACACCCTTTCGTTTTCCAGCAGGACCCTCCACCAGTACAGCTGCCCTCCACCCCCCGCCTGCACTCACTGCTCCTGCCCCACGCTGGGCAAGGGGCAGCCCCATCCACCACCCCCAGTGAGGCTACAGTGAGGGGCAACAGGAGGGGAGAAGGTGCATGTAGCCCCCGCCCCGGCATCCACCACAGGGGAGGCGAGGGAGATTCCTGGACCTGAGTGTGACCCTAGGAGCACATGCAGTGACAGTGCTGGGGGTGAGTGTGCTGTCGGGGGAGGGGAGGAGGTGCTCTCCCTCAGAGCTCGTTGTTGCTGGCGGGGAAAGGGCTGGGGGGAGTCCTCCTCTCTGGCCCCAGTCCCAGCTTGCCTGCACCCCAAACTCATCCCCAGCCCTGCCCCACCCCAACCCTCTGCCCTAGCCCTGCCTCTCCAACACCCCAATCCCCTCATCTCCAGCCCCAGCTAGAGCCCTCACCCCCCACACCCTGACCCTCTGCCCCAACCCTGATCCCCCTCCTACATGCCAAACCCTCATCCCCAGACCCACCCCTGCACTCCCCCAAACTCCCTCCCAGAGCCTGCACCCCTCCTGCACTCCAATCCCCTGCCCCAGGCCAGGGCTTGCACTTCAGACGTCCTCCCCCACCCAAACACCCTCCCAGAGCTTGGGCAGGTGGGGGGGTGGAGTTTGGGCAGGGGCGGGTTCTGGGCACCACCAAAATTTCTGCAAACCTGCCACCCCTGGTTGCAAATGGACTGTTTTACTGAATCCGTCTTCTTAAGGCTGTTCGATTCCATAAAATATACCTCAATAATGAGATTTGTTAAATGGTTTGTTTGCATTGATGTTAAAGCAGACATAACAAGTATTTCATTCTTCAGTTGGTGGTATAAGATAACAGGTTTTCTGACTAACAGCTTTCCGGGTAGAATTGTGCATTAATTAATATGGTAACAAACAGCCTTAGAATGAAGGATCACAAGATCACTCTAACTGGTGGAATGATTCTTTCTCCTCTTGTAATAATAAACTAACTGAGTATGCATGCGCTTCTAAAGGGGGGAAAAGGAATACAACCCATTCAGTTTTAGTTAAGAACCTTCATTGCAGATCACATGGTATGCTTTTACTAATGTCCGGCAAGTGTATTAAACTGTGAATGGCTGTTTCTATGCAGTAAAACGATTGACTGATTTGTGACACTCCGTGCTAATTACAAGAGACTGTACTCAACAATAGAAAAGTTGGTGACAAAACCTTAAGATACTTTGTATTCCTCTGTAAAATTTCTTTATGTGGCAATATTGTGTACACCTGGTGAAGCCGTGATTATCCCCAAAATTTTGCCATTTCAGCTATCCTCCAAAAACCCACCACCAGTCTTCAGGTAAAAGAGGATTGGGCAATTGTCCTCAAATTTATCAATGTTCATCAGAAATTGGCTAACAGGACTGTTACCAGTTGATGTGCAGCATGCCCTTCTCCCCGTTCCAAATATCTTGCAAGATTTTTGAGACCCTAATGTACTGGTGTGTAGCTGAATATGAGAATGGGAATTAAATGTGGTGATGTAGGCTATACTTCAGTGCCACTACTGTGGATTAAACTTAATTCTGAATGGGGGGGAAAAAAATTCTGTGAGAACGAGGAGTTTTACCAATTTATAAATAGTACAGTCTCTGATTTTTGGCCTTGCTACTTAAAATAACACTTGGTATGTTCGTTGCATCATGAGCATGCAATTTGATCAATAAAGATTTATGCTGCTTTCTCATATTGTGCATATATATATATATATATATATATAGGAATTATTTTAAAATATCTTTTATGTTTTCAGCGTGACAGATTAACCAGTTTTAGAAAATCAGCTGTAAAAAAAGAGAAACCTCTCATTCAACACCCTGATTCTCAAGCCTCTATAAGTGAATTTCCAGTTGCCCAACCATTGTTTGATGATCGTTGTATGAATTTATCAGAAAAAGAAGTTATGGATCTCTTTGAAAAAATGATGGTAAGCAATTTGCTAAGTTTTTTCTTATATTTTCATGTGTATCAACAGTTTTGAAATGTGAGATGTCAATGAATAGTTCTTCCACCTTACTTTGAGACTTGAAACTTTGGCTGCGGAGCTAGCTACTATTGTGAAACACCAAGACATATCCTATGCACTTCATACAAAGGACAGATATTTAATTTATGAGCTACATAATCTGTCAATTGACTGAATAATCAGTAAAACTTGCCTGAGTGTATGGCATGTTCAAGAGTTGCCTAATTCAGGTCTACAGAGAACCACAAAGGACTTAACAAAGGTAGAACAAATTTGAGATTGCTATCCTTGACAAATAACTGTTTTAAACAATCTTCAAATAGCACAGTTAGAGCAATACCAGAAGTTTTACTGCTTATGTGAATGTTGTGAAAGGATTAAGTGATCTCTGAAAAAGACTGGAGGGCTTACTAATACAAAAAGACCTTTTATATACAAATAACACTACATTTTCTTCAGGGTCTTAAGGTTTCATGTATAAACATTAATGTATTAGGGCCTATGATAACAGTGACATTTATGGCAAAATTACTACAATCATGCTTCTTCCTCAGTAACATGGAAACCTGCTTTTAAAAAAGCAAGTGTGTATAGCTTATGTACATCAGAGGTAATTGTATTCACATATAACTTGCAGCAAAAGACCATGGTTTGCTTTGTTTCATAGCTTTCTCAGTTCCAATTTAACTCATATTTTCTTGGAGCTACTGTATGACTGTCTATGTATAGTTTCTGTGAGTGTTAGATGACTGAGGATTTTTAACGCTTCTGAGCATGTAAGTTGAAATAGGCAATCTAATTCCTTTCCTTAGGACTGACTATTCTTTCAGAAAGCTAGCAAGTGGCAGAGCACTATTGGAACAAATAAGTAGCAAAGGGTCTTAATTGTTAATACACTACTGCTTTGATACCTAAATCAACTCCAGGAGAATCTATGTGGGAGGATTTCAGATTTTCCAGATCAATCCAATCGACCCCAGTAAAGGAAAATGTGCATGAAAGAATCAGATTTAATGCTTTAAATGACTAAGCACTTTGTTCTAAAGAGGCATTGAGAGGAACAGGTTCTTTGTGATGGCTCATTTTGGTGAGCAGATTCAATTAACTGTTGTATTTTAAGAGCTCTCAGTTGAAGTTGAAAGCATAAAAAAATCTAACAGTTTGCTACTACCACGAGTAATGGATAATTATTACCTACTGGAGGCTCTTAATTTGTCAACTGAGCACAAACAAGATGCTGAAATATGATAAGGTTTCGAGGGAGTATAATAGAAAGTTAGCATAGTTTTGTGAATGTTAAGCAACGCTAGCACATAGAAGCTTGAATCCGTGGTGTGCCAGTATAAATTAAACAGGAGCAACATGTATTCATGTTAAGAAGGTGAAAATATTTTTTTTAACCTTCGAGTGTATTATTCCAAAGTCTAAATAGAATGTTTGATTGCATCTGAATTTTTATTCAGGTTATTCCCTTTTCGGAAAAGGTTATGCTTACCTTCATGGCATCACATGTATGTAACTGGAGCTGCCATGACTTTGAGCGCCTTCTCCTGTGATCCAAAACACATTCATATCCAGGTGTGAACATAAATTAGGCTTGCTTTATTACAGAGCAGTTGTTAATGCAATCAGCTATAGATTAAAGTAAGATCAGTACTTAAAGCATGAATAAGAAAGTAAATCCATTTGTTCATGTCTGAGTATCACTGATGACATAACAGAATTTTTGGAATCAGTTGCTAACTTTGAGCATTGAGCAACGGACCTTCCAGTGATCTGCCATACATCATCCTTTCATCTCCGTGGTGGTCATCCCCTAGCGTGATATCCTCCACCTTTCCTTCCACAATAATTTTTCCAAGGTTATCTTCATCTCTGAGCCTAATGTGATCAAAGTACATACATTTGCATCTGATTTCCAACATCAGTGTCTGCTTCTCTCTAATAATATAACTTAAGCAACAGGTCAGTTTTGAAATACGTTAGCCATTAATTGCTATTACTCATGGTAGTCAGGGATGCAACTCAATGATTTTGGGGGTCCCTAGACCTCTGACTTGGTGACGGGAGATGGATCACGCAATAATTGCCCTGTTAGCTTCATTTGCTCTGATGCATCTGCGGGTCCCAGAGCTCAGGCTCCAACCCAGCCTGAAAGTCTACACAGCAGTGGAACAGCCCTGCTGTAGCCTAAGCCCAAGTCGGCTGGCACACGCCAGCCACAAGTTTTTCTTTGCTGTGTAGATGTACCCTGTAATACCAGGGTACAAAATATATAGGAATGACAAAATAATACCATTCCCCTACCAGCGTGACCTATCTGGGGGGAGGGGAGGAAGGGGAAAAGCATAGTCAAATATAGTTAAATTTTAAATGAATCAAACAGTACCATAGGATCTCTGTGGATAGAAATTCCGTGCTTGAATAAGAGTATAGCAGTAGGAGTATACTACTTGACCAGGGTGGTGGTGGTGATGGTGATTGTGAAATGCTCAGGGAGATTAGAGAGGCTATAAAAATAGAAAACTCAATAATAATGAGGGATTTCTATTCCATTATGGACAGCCTCAGGAAGGGATGCAGCGATAAAATTTCTTGGCAACATTAATGACCGCTTCTTGGAGTAGGTAGTCCTGGAACTCAAGGGGAGAGGTAGTTCTTGATTTAGTTCCAAGAGGAGCACAAGATGTGGTCCAAGAAGTGAATGTAGCTCAACGGCTCATAATAGTAACCACAATATAATTAAGTTTTACATCCTTGTTGGGGTGGGAAAATACCTAAAAGAAACCACCACAGTAACGTTAAATTGAGAAAGGGGAACTACACAAAAATAAGGAAGCTAGTTAAATAGAAATTAAAAGGAACAGTCACAAGAGTGAAATGCCTAAAAACTGCAGGGAAACTTTTAATAAACAGCATAATAGAAGCTCAAATTAGGTGTATACAACAAACTAAAAGAATAGAAGACTGAAAAATACCACCAGGGCGAAACAGCAGTGAGAGAGAATGGGAGGCCACACCTTCTTGGACCACATCTTGTGCTCCTCTTGGAACTAAATCAAGAACTACCTCTCCCCTTGAGTTCCAGGACTACCTACTCCAAGAAGCGGTCATTAATGTTGCCAAGAAATTTTATCGCTGCATCCCTTCCTGAGGCATCCTTTAAAAATTGGAAGTCAGATCCCAAGGAAAATTAAAAGGAACATAAACTCTGGCAAGTCAAATGTAAAAGTCTAATTGGTGGGTGGAAAAAGAATTTGAAGAGTAACTAGCCAGAGACTCAAAAACTAACAACAAAAAATTTCAGTACCTCAGAAGCCAAAAGCCTGCCAAACAATTGGTGGCACCACTGGATGATCGAGGTGCTAAAGGAGTGCTCAAGGTAGATAATGTCATTGTGGAGAAGATAATTAATTCTTTGCATCGGTATTCACTGCAAAGGACTTGAGGGAGATTTCTACACCAAGCCATTCAATAGAGGAGGTTTTGGAACAGACAGATAAAATAAACCGTAATAAGTCACTGGGACTGGATGATATTCACCCAAGGGTTCTGAAGGAACTCAGATAAGTAATTGCTGAACTAATAGTTTTACCTATGACTTAAATCAGTTTCTGTACCAGGTGACTGGAGGAAAGCTTATGTGCCATAGATTTTTTTTTAAAAAACGCTCCAGATTCAATCTTGGCAATTAAGACTGGTAAGCCAAACTTCAGTACCAGGAAAATTGTAAAGAACAAAATTATCAGACACATAGATAAAAATATGTTGAGAAAGAGTCAATTTGGCTCTTGTAAAGGGAAATCATGCCTCACCAATCTATTAGAATTCTTGGAGGGGGTCAACACATGTGGACAGGGGTGGTCCATAGGATATAGTGTACTTGAACTTTGACAAAGCCTTTGACAAGGTCCCTCACCAAAGGCTCTTAAGCAGAGTCACCAGTGATGGAATCAGAGGGAAGGTCCTCTCATAGATCAATAACTGGTTAAAAGACAGGAAACAAAAGTTAGGAATAAATGGTCAGTTTTCAGAATGGTGAGAGAGAAATAGGAATTTATACTGGGACTAATGCTGTTCAACATGTTCATAAATGATCTGGAAAAAGGGGCAAATAGTCAGGTGGCACATTTACAGATACAAAATGACTCAAGATTCTTAAGTCGAAAACTGACTACAAGGAGTTACAAAGGAATCTCACCAAACTTGGTGTCTGAGCAACAAAATGGTAGATGAAATTCAATATTGGTAATTGCAAAGTAATGCACATGGAAAACATAATCCCAATTATACATACAAAATGTTGGGGTCTAAATTAGCTGCTATTCCTCAAAAAGAGATCATGGATAGTTCTCTGAAAACATCTGCTCAATCTGCATCATCAGTCAAAAAGGCAAAGAGAATGTTAATAACCGTTTAGAAAAGGGAGAGATAAGACTTTAAATATCATAATGCCACTATATTAAATCCATGGTACTCCCACACCTGGGATGCTATATGGAGTTCTGGTCACTCTGTCTCAAAAAAGATACATTAGAAATGGACAAGGTACAGGGAAGGGCAACAAATGATTAAGGGTATGGAACAGTTTCCATTTGAGGAGAGATTAGGAAGACTGGGACTAGTGTGACGGGATCCCCCCCGGAATGCAGCCTGGGACTGTGCTCCTTGAACTCTTCCCAGCCTGGGCTGTCTTTCACAATGCCTTGTTTGTGACCAGAAGCAACCCCCAGAAATATACTGTCTTGCACTGCTCAAGATGGGCAGTGCAAATTTATTAATTGGTTCACCACTTCAACAATGGAAAGTGGACATACACCAGCCTTTGCAAACCTGAGCGGATTTGCCCCATATTTCATACAAAGGATGTATGGATGTGAGGAATCATTAAAAAAGGGATAGAGAAAAAGATGGAGAATATCTTAATGCCCTTATATAAATCCATGGTATGCCCATACCTTGAATACTGCATACAGATGTGGTCCCCTCATCTCAACAAAGATATACTGGCATTAGAAAAGGTTCAGAAAAGTACGCAGTCTAAACTCTCAACCCTATTAGACTGGGCAACATCTAGATTAAGCAGGTTTCTCACCCCACTGGATACTGCAGTTATTAATATACAGGTTTGTTCCTTAAACCTGGGCCAGTCTCCTCTGTTGGAGTCTTGTCTTCTTCTCAGTGTCTTAGCGAAGGTGTGGGCAGGAGAAGAGCCCAGTATGTGTTCACTCTCTGTTTTATACCCTCATGTGCTTGGGGAGCACAAGTCCAGGCATGTCTGGGGAGCATTGCTGAGTCTCTCCAAGCAATGTTGAGCAAATCTCCTGGTGTGGCCTCATGCAAGTGTGTCATTCATTGCATTGTAGCTCTCTTGCTGGACAGTGGCTGCTGATGGATTCTTTGACACCTCACCTGGGCATTGGTTACTTTCTCTGCTTTGCGTTTGGGGAGCTAATATCTGCCTGATTCCTCAACTTACAGTATGTTTTATTGACTACCATACAACAAAATTCTCATAACTTCATATTCATTAATAATGCACGTATATGGATGGAGAAATGACTTTCAGCAGATCATAACATTTCCCCTGATACATATAAAGCATTCCTTGTAAGGTAAGATCACAGTTATATGAAATGAGGACTATGGGGTTACAGTACACTCCCCCAAGGTATAGAATGTCACAACTAGTCAGCTTGGAAAAGTGACAACTAAGGTGGGGTATGATAGAAGTCTATAAAATCATGATTGATGTGAAGAAAGTAAATAGGAAAGTGCTTACCCTTTCACATAACACATGAACTAGAGGGTGTAATGGAATTAGTACACAGCAGGTTTAAAATAAGGAAAAGGAAGTACTACTTCACACGATGCACAGTCAATCTTTGGCACTTGATGACTGGGGTTGTTGTGAAGGCTAAAACTATAACTGGATTCAAAAAAGTATTAGATAAGTTCGCAAAGAATAGGTCCATTAATGGCTATTACTCAGGACAGTCTGGGATGTTACCCTATGCTTTGGGTGTCCCTAGGCCTCTGACTGCCAGAATCTGGGATTTGAGAATAGGGATAATTGCCCTGTTGAGTTCATGGCCTCGGAAGCATCTAACATTAGCCATTGTTGGAAGACGGGATATTGGACCGTTGGTCTGATCAATTATGGCCGTTCTTAGTTTTGCAAGTTGGCAAATGATAGACCTATTCACTACAAAGGACAACAAGTAATATCTGTTATGCTCTGAGGGCCTCAGTCTGGCCTCGCTGGTGAACACCTTCCACCTGAGCTGGCAGTTGACTCTCCTCCATGCTTTCCTCCAATTCTGGTAAATTCACAGATTATGCTTCAGTTGAAACTGTGTCAGGCCAAACTCATTCTCCTTGCCCATGCATGGTGAGGCAGTGTTGGTTTCCCAACCTCCTTGTGCTGTCAATTCAGCCTCCCGTACACCTTCCTATCCATCCTGACTTGCTCAGGATGGAATCATGATTGCATGTTGCATCCTGTGCTCAGCTCCTTGCATTTCGTGGTGTGGCTGCTCTGTATTTTAAAGAGGAGGAAGAGCATTGTTCAGCAGCTATTCAGCAGGTTGTATTCAGTAGTAGAAAACCTTCCACCGGAATGGCCTGTTCAGCAAAATGGAAGTGCTTTTGGCCTGTGGAGTTCAGCCAACTGTGACTTGTATCCAGAACAGCTTGGAGTGTTTGCTGCTTATTCAGTCATTGGGCCTTATGCTTAGTTCATTGAGGGCGTATCTAGTGGCTATCTCAGCCTTTCATATTTCCATTCATAGAAGATCAGTATTTTTCTAGTGCTACGGCAGTGAGATTCTTAAAAGGAATTTATCTCCATCTGCTGGTGTGGAAAAATGTTCACTTGTGAGACCTTAACTCAATCTTGGCAGCACTGATGAGACCTCTGTTCAAGCCTCTTGCATCCTATCCCTTTCCTCTTATGTCAAAAACTACATTCCTCATGACAATAACACACGCAAGCAGAGTGTGAGAGTTGCAGGCTTTGACAGAGGAACTTCCTTACACACAGTTCTCCAAGGATGGTGACTTTGTGGATGCACCCGAAATTTGTGTCTAAAGTGGTCTCTGTTTCTTTCGTACCAGACTTATGTCTTTTCCTAAGCCACATTCATACCTGGAGGAGAAGTGCCTTCATATGTTAGATATCAGATGACGTCTGTCCTTCTACCTTGGCAGGACTAAACCCTTTTGAGCTTTACTTCATCTGTGGTGTCGTATACAGATTATATAAAGGAACAGGTAGTCTCCGCACAGATGATCTCTAAGTGGATAACTTGTTGCATCAAGACTATATCCAAAGCAGCTTCAGCTATGCCCCCTAAATGGGTGTGAAGCCATTCTACGAGAGCGCAAGCTAAGTCAATGGTGTTTTTGAGTGACATTGTCAATATTGGACATTTGTGGGGCTGCATGTGGTCAGTGATACGTAAGTTTCTGAACCATTATGCCATTACCACTGCATCAAGAGCAGATGCAAACTTAGGGAAGGCAATCCTTGTTCAAATAGACTCTGCTTGTGAGTCACCTAAGTGGAATACATGGCTGCATCTACTCAAAGAACATATGGTTACTTCCTGTAACTGTGCTACTTTGAGATGTGATGCAGACATGTATTCCACGATTCACCCTCCATCCCCTCTATTTTGAAGTCTAGTCCCTAAGCATTGGGTGCGAAGAAACTGAGGGTGGTCCTGGAAGTGCTGCCTCATATAGCTGGGAAAGGGCTAGGACCATGAGGCGCAAGCACAGCCCCCACCCCATGGATATTATTAGGCAACATTTTCTGGCTCCAGTGTGCTGGGCATGCACCACACCAGTGGAATTTTGAGAGACAGTTACAATAAGTAACTGTTTCTTCCCTTTGTAGCAGAGCTTGCAGCTCTGACAAAGGAGAAATGAATTTGAGGAATCGCCTATCTGAACATATTAGGTCTGTTAGTCCAGGGCTTCCTGTGCCTCAGTATAGGAGATGCAGGAGGATAAGAGGAGTCTGGATAGATGGGGAAGCATAGATTAGGCTAGGATGAAGGGATTCCTAAGGCTTGGAGGAAGAATGACCTAGGATGAGGAAGCCAGGAATGCAGTATGTGCAGGGGCTTGATGCTGGGTTTGTAAGTTGGTTTCCCTTCCAGTTGTCTTACAGCCAGCCAGACCATCTAGTACAGGTTCTCAGCTTGGATCCTTACTTTAGTAGCTTTTCCATACCCCTTATCCTCAAGCTATTCTACATGGAAACACTTTATATTTTGTGATGGCAGCACAAAAAAAACGCTGTTTTTGGTGTGTGCAGCACCAAGAGCAATGTGGCGTATGAGTAGGGCTCCTAGATGTTACAGTAATACAAATACTATCTTTGGTTCAGAGTTCTGTTTTTATGAATGTTGTGACTCAAAAGGACATTGTGATTTCTTAGTTTCTTGTAATTCTCAAGTTACTGCATTGTGAAGTCAATTATTCTGTGTTTTTGGTGGGCTGAGATCACAATGTGGCCATTACCTCTAAATAGAGGATAATTTACCTGGACTTACCAACTGAAGTTCTTGAATAATTCACTGATTGATTACGGCAAGTATGGACGCTATCAAACTTCATGTTTGTTGTCCAGCTAGTGAGAGTAAATACTAGGATTAAGTGCAGATCGCTTAGGTTTCAGTCCTAGTCTACTAAATGACAAAAGCTATCTTGGGGTATGTTTACACTACGGAATAAGGTCGAATTTACAGAAGTCGGTTTTTTAGAAATCGATTTTATATATTCGAGTGTGTGTGTCCCCACAGAAAATGCTCTAAGTGCATTAAGTGCACTAACTCTGCGGAGTGCTTCCACAGTACCGAGGCTAGAGTCGACTTCCGGAGCGTTGCACTGTGGGTAGCTATCCCACAGTTCCCACAGTCTCCGCTGCCCATTGGAATTCTGGGTTGAGATCCCAATGCCTGATGGGGCTAAAACATTGTCGCGGGTGGTTCTGGGTACATATTGTCAGGCCCCCATTCCCTCCCTCCCTCCGTGAAAGCAAGGGCAGGCAATCATTTCGCGCCTTTTTTCCTGAGTTACCTGTACAGACGCCATACCACGGCAAGCATGGAGCCCGCTCAGGTAACCGTCACCGTATGTCTCCTGGGTGCTGGCAGACACGGTATGGCATTGCTACACAATAGCAGCAACCCATTGCCTTCTGGCAGCAGATGGTGCAATACGACTGATAGCCGTCATTGTCGTGTCCGAGGTGCTCCTGGCCATCTCGGCCAGGAGCGCCTGGGCAGACATGGGCGCAGGGACTAAATTTGGAGTGACTTGACCAGGTCATTCTCTTCAGTCTTGCAGTCAGTCCTATTGAACCGTCTTATGGTGAGCAGGCAGGCGATACGGATTGCTAGCATCTTGTGCCGGGCAGGCAAGAGATAAGGATTGCTAGCAGTCGTATTGTACCATCTTCTGCCAGGCAGGCAAGAGATGAGGATGGCATGCAGTCCTTCTGCACCATCTGCTGCCAGCGAAAGATGTAAAAGATAGATGGAGTGGATCAAAACAAGAAATAGACCAGATTTGTTTTGTAGTCATTTGCCTCCTCCCCCGTCTAGGGGACTCATTCCTCTAGGTCACACTGCAGTCACTCACAGGGAAGGTGCAGCGAGGTAAATCTACCATGTATCAATCAGAGGCCAGACTAACCTCCTTGTTCCAATAAGAACAATAACGTAGGTGCACCATTTCTTATTGGAACCCTCCGTGAAGTCCTGCCTGAAATACTCCTTGATGTACAGGCACCCCCTTTGTTGATTTTAGCTCCCTGAAGCCAACCCTGTAAGCCATGTCATCAGTCACCCCTCCCTCCGTCAGAGCTACGGCAGACAATTGTTACGCGCCTTTTTTCTGTGCAGACGCCATACCAAGGCAAGCATGGAGGCCGCTCAGCTCACTTTGGCAATTAGGAGCACATTAAACACCACACGCATTATCTAGCAATATATGTAGCACCAGAACCTGGCAAAGCGATACCGGGCGAGGAGGCGACGTCAGCGCGGTCACGTGAGTGATCAGGACATGGACACAGATTTCTCTGAAAGCATGGGCCCTGCCAATGCATGCATCATGGTGCTAATGGGGCAGGTTCATGCTGTGGAATGCCGATTCTGGGCTCGGAAAACAAGCACAGACTGGTGGGACCGCATAGTGTTGCAGATCTGGGACGATTCCCAGTGGCTGCGAAACTTTCGCATGCGTAAGAGCACTTTCATGGAACTTTGTGACTTGCTTTCCCCTGCCCTGAAGCGCATGAATACCAAGATGAGAGCAGCCCTCACAGTTGAGAAGCGAGTGGCGATAGCCCTGTGGAAGCTTGCAACGCCAGACAGTTACCGGTCAGTTGGGAATCAATTTGGAGTGGGCAAATCTACTGTGGGGGCTGCTGTGATGCAAGTAGCCCACGCAATCAAAGATCTGCTGATATCAAGGGTAGTGACCCTGGGAAATGTGCAGGTCATAGTGGATGGCTTTGCTGCACTGGGATTCCCTAACTGTGGTGGGGCCATAGACGGAACCCATATCCCTATCTTGGCACCAGAGCACCAAGCCGGCGAGTACATAAACCTCAAGGGGTACTTTTCAATAGTGCTGCAAGCTCTGGTGGATCACAAGGGACGTTTCACCAACATCAATGTGGGATGGCTGGGAAAGGTACATGACGCTCGCATCTTCAGGAACTCTGGTCTGCTTCAAAAGCTGCAGGAAGGGACTTTATTCCCAGACCAGAAAATAACTGTTGGGGACGTTGAAATGCCTATAGTTATCCTTGGGGACCCAGCCTACCCCTTAATGCCATGGCTCATGAAGCCGTACACAGGCAGCCTGGACAGTAGTCAGGAGCTGTTCAACTACAGGCTGAGCAAGTGCAGAATGGTGGTAGAATGTGCATTTGGACGTTTAAAGGCGTGCTGTTGCAGTTTACTGACTCGGTTAGACCTCAGCGAAACCAATATTCCCACTGTTATTACTGCTTGCTGTGTGCTCCGCAATATCTGTGAAAGTAAGAGGGAGACGTTTATGGCGGGGTGGGAGGTTGAGGCAAATCGCCTGGCTGCTGGTTACGCGCAGCCAGACACTAGGGCGGTTAGAAGAGCACAGGAGGGTGCGGTACGCATCAGAGAAGCTTTGAAAACCAGTTTCATGACTGGCCAGGCTACGGTGTGAAAGTTCTGTTTGTTTCTGCTTGATGAAACCCCCCGCCCCTTGGTTCACTCTACTTCCCTGTAAGCTAACCACCCTCCCCTCCTCCCTTAGATCACCGCTTGCAGAGGCAATAAAGTCATTGTTGCTTCACATTCATGCATTCTTTATTCATTCATCACACAAATCGGGGGATGACTACCAAGGTAACCCAGGAGGGGTGGTGGAGGAGGGAAGGAAAATGCCACACAGCACTTTAAAAGTTTACAACTTTAAAATTTATTGAATGCCAGCCTTCTTTTTTTTGGGCAATCCTCTGTGGCGGAGTGGCTGGTTGGCCGGTGGACCCCCCACCGCGTTCTTGGGCGTCTGGGTGTGGAGGCTATGGAACTTGGGGAGGAGGGCGGTTGGTTACACAGGGGCTGTAGTGGCAGTCTGTGCTCCAGCTGCCTTTGCTGCAGCTCAACCATACACTGGAGCATACTGGTTTGGTCCTCCAGCAGCCTCAGCATTGAATCCTGCCTCCTCTCATCATGCTGCCGCCACATTTGAGCTTCAGCCCTCTCTTCAGGCCGCCACCTCTCCTCCCGGTCATTTTGTGCTTTCCTGCACTCTGACATTATTTGCCTCCACGCATTCGTCCGTGCTACGTCAGTGCGGGAGGACAGCATGAGCTCGGAGAACATTTCATCTCGAGTGCGTTTTTTTTTCTTTCTAATCTTCACTAGCCTCTGGGAAGGAGAAGATCCTGTGATCATTGAAACACATGCAGCTGGTGGAGGAAAAAAAAAGGGACAGCGGTATTTAAAAGGACACATTTTATAAAACAGTGGCTACACTCTTTCATGGTAAAGCTTGCTGTTAACATTACATACATAGCACATGTGCTTTCGTTACAAGGTCGCATTTTGCCTCCCCCCACTGCGTGGCTACCCCCTCAACCCTCCCCCGTCCCGGTGGCTAACAGCGGGGAACATTTCTGTTTAGCCACAGGCAAACAGCCTAGCAGGAACGGGCTCCTTTGAGTGTCCCCTGAAGAAAAGCACTATTTCAACCAGGTGACCATGAATGATATCTCACTCTCCTGAGGATAACACAGAGAGATAAAGAACGGATGTTATTTGAACGCCAGCAAACATACACTGCAATGCTTTGTTGTACAATGATTCCCGAGTACGTGTTACTGGCCTGGAGTGGTAAAATGTCCTACCAGGAAGGACGCAATAAGGCTTCCCTCCCCAGAAACCTTTTGCAAAGGCTTTGGGAGTACATCCAGGAGAGCCGCGAATGCCAGGGCAAAGTAATCCTTTCACATGCTTGCTTTTAAACCATGTATAGTATTTTAAAAGGTACACTCATCGGCGGTCCCTTCTCCACCTGCCAGGTCCAGGAAGCAGCCTTGGGTGGGTTCAGGGGGTACTGGCTCCAGGTTCAGGGTGAGAAATAGTTCCTGGCTCCTGGCTGTCGGGAAAAGCGGTTTCTCCGCTTGCTTGCTGTGAGCTACCTACAACCTCCTCATCTTCTTCTTCGTCCCCAAGACCTGCTTCCGTGTTGCCTCCATCTCCATTGAAGGAGTCAAACAACACGGCTGGGGTAGTGGTGGCTGAACCCCCTAAAATG
The DNA here is from genome assembly GCF_965140235.1 of Caretta caretta. NCBI lineage: Eukaryota > Metazoa > Chordata > Testudines > Cheloniidae > Caretta > Caretta caretta. Next base: position 67,519,366 of record NC_134214.1, on the reverse strand, counting down.
GCATGCAGCTCATCATAGAAGCGGCATGTTTGGGGCTCTGACCCGGAGCTGCCGTTTGCCTCTCTGGTTTTCTCCTTCAGTTTCACGCGGCACTGCTTCGGGTCCCTGTTATGACCTCTGTCCTTCATGCCCTGGGAGATTTTGACAAAGGTTTTGGCATTTCGAAAACGGGAATGGAGTTCTGATAGCACGGATTCCTCTCCCCAAATAGCGATCAGATCCCGTACCTCCCGTTCGGTCCATGCTGGAGCTCTTTTGCGATTCTGGGACTCCATCATGGTCACCTGTGCTGATGAGCTCTGCATGGTCACTTGCAGCTTGCCACGCTGGCCAAACAGGAAATGAGATGCAAAAGTTCGCGGTTCTTTTCCTGTCTACCTGGCCGGTGCATCTGAGTTGAGAGTGCTGTCCAGAGCGATCACAATGGAGCACTCTGGGATAGCTCCCGGAGGCCAGTACCGTTGAATTGTGTCCACAGTACCCCAAATTCGACCCGGCAAGGCCGATTTAAGCGCTAATCCACTTGTCAGGGGTGGAGTAAGGAAATCGATTTTAAGAGCCCTTTAAGTCGAACTAAAGGGCTTCATCGTGTGGACGGGTGCAGGTTTACATCGATTTAACGCTGCTAAATTCGACCTAAAGCCCTAGTGTAGACCAGGGCTTGGATTTAATATCTGTATTTTCTATAACTTTTGTTTTGAAACAAAAACCCTAGTATGTAGTCAAAGTAGAAACTTGTGCTTTTTTCACATCTGAAGCATTTGTGGTAAGCCTTTTTAATTAATTAATTTATTTATTTTGAGACCCATTCATTAAACTGACATTGATGTCCTCAAATACACATATGTATTAAGACTTTTTCTCTGGAATCCAAATGTCAGTGCAGGAATAGAATTAGGAATTAGTTGGTTTTTTTTTCTTGTAATGATTATAATGGGATATTAAAATGCTACTTCAGTTTGACAGTAAAAACTTCTGTTAAACAACAAAATGGGCTAGACTGCCTGTTCCTGAACAGGAAACATAAGCTAACCTCAGTAATTTGAAAAATTGTGGATTTAACTTAAATGTTAATTCTTCATTAACTAATTTGCCAGTCTTAAGACAGCTTCATGAATGGTTTCTTTTAAGTAACTGAATTAAAATACTTTCTTTGGTTTAATAAAACATAGACAATTTCTGCCATTCTCGTGTACAATTGCAGCGTTAACTTCAGATGAAGCAACTTGTGATTGCAGGGTCTGTGTACTTAATGCACACTAAACTACTTACATTCTTGTGATGCCTAGATGTACATCTGAAGAAAAACTTAGTGGTTTAAAGTTGAGTTGGTTCCGCACAATCTACTGGGCACAGTTACAAAAGCAAGAAAATAAGTTTAACAATCATACTACTTTTACTGTACCCATATATACTCACCTTGCAGCTACCAAAATACTAAACATCAACAAAAATGGTGAACCCAAATTCCGTTTGTTGCCGCGAAGCTGGAGTAAAAATATAAGTAAATAAAATGGCCCTCAGGTGATAAACCTGATAACTTTGGAGGACGGCAGAATGAGAACCACCAATAGAGAATGGAAATAGTGGACAGTGTTTAGAGAGAAAAAAGCTCAAATAATCTGGACAGAAATGTCAAATTGGTTTCTGCTAAGGCTAGCATTATTGTGGGGTTTGGAGGTTTCGGTCATTGCTTTCTGAGGAGGATTTAAGCCAGTGGGCTTCAGGATGGAAAATATAGTTTAACAAAAGATTTATATAGATAATACTTTATCTTCTGTAAGGCCTTTATATTCTTTCCATTTTATAATCTGAATGCTAATGTGCATGCTAGAATTGAAATTTTTACGTATATTTTCCTAAAGTTTCGTAGTTAAAATACTCATCTGCACTGGAAAAGAAGTTCAGCACTTCATTAACATCCAGGTTGTGAGAATGGCACCAACTCATAGCAAGCAAATAGCTAGTGTAAATAAGCACCTTCCGAAATCAGAACTTCGACAAGTCAGGGAAACAGGAGTATTCTGATGAGACTCTATTCCTCGATCAGGGAATATGGCTTGATCGTGGGATTGTAGTGTTCCTAAATCAGTTAGGGATAATCCCACCTGTTAGTGGCTAAATATGGGGTTGGGAAGCTAGCTTTTGGTCCTTAGTATGGGAAACTGGCCTGTGTAAGAAAAAATTTACAAATTTGGTTATTGTGTCAAATGTCTAAAAATCTCATTAATACTGGAGCAGTTTTGTTCAAAGTGACAAGTTTTTATGCCATTAAAATTTTTTTTTATAAAAAACATAGCTTTGGACACTGATAATACAAAATTAATGCATGTGGTCAACTTAACATCTGAATTGGATCAATTTTAGCATCTTACTTTCCTTGTTTTTTTTACTGGAAGCATACTTCCTTGTCAGTTGTGTTGAACATAATGCTCGTTGTGGGGTATTATGGAAAATTGTAAAATTAAAATTTATACTGTATAGTTAAAGGTATATAATAAAAATTAAATATTGAGATAATTCAGAGGACAGTGTAAGGGAATAATTGACTGGATTACCACAGATATTTCGAGTAGGTACACAGTAACTCAGTCACTGTTAATTTTCAAATATGGAGCAGTTTTTATTTGTAAAGGGGCATCAGTACTAGTCAAGATAAAAGAAAACTGAAATAAGTATTATCATGTCATTTTATGTTGTCTGCTCATTTACAGGAAGACATGAACTTAAATGAAGAACGTAAAGCTCCTTTACGAAATAAGGACTTGACCACGAAACGTGAGATGGTTGGCCAGTACATTTCTGCAACTGCTAAATCTGTAAGTTAACTTTTCCAAGATAGACCAGAATAATAAGCTTGGCTTCATGTACTTTATGCTTTTTGAGATGAAATAGTCTGATTGCTGCCTCAGTTTATCCTTAGAAATCCATTGTGCATAATGCACTTTATAATGCCATCAATTGTGGATAAATTGTTCGAGGTGTACTAAATTTTAATTAATCTGAAACATGACCCTCACTTACTGTAAACTAGTCAGACTTCAAAATCTACAGCTCTAGGGTAATCAGTAGGACTTGATGATGAAAACATGAAATTGTCAAATTTGTAAAGTAATAAAATTAATGTTGGACAAGGTCTCAATTTGTTAAATTAGTTAAGTAGTGTAGCTGGCTTGGTAGGGCACAAGGTGCTCTGGTGCTGGTGAGAATCATTCTGTAGTAAGATGAAATACCACCATTCTTAGGGATAACCTTATGGAGCTGTCAGTCTTCAGTGTTGAAGAATTTCCATGCTCCTCGCTGTGCGCATAAATACCTGTGTTAGTAGATCCACAAATCACAACTTTGTTATGCCATAAAGGTGTTCAGTTACTTAAAAGTATATGGTTGCATGCAAAGTAATTTTAAATTTAATTTTCCTGATACCTGCTGGGAGAGCAATACAGCGGTGCATAGACAATCCAGGAAGTTTTTTGAAAGCGTAGGGGACAATTTCCTGATGCAAGTGCTAGAGGAGCCAACTAGGGGGGGGGAGCTTTTCTTGACCTGCTGCTCGCAAACCGGGAAGAATTAGTAGGGGAAGCAAAAGTGGATGGGAATCTGGGAGGCAGTGACCATGAGTTGGTTGAGTTCAGGATCCTGACACAGGGAAGAAAGGTAAGCAGCAGGATACGGACCCTAGACTTCAGGAAAGGTGACTTGGACTCCCTCAGGGAACTGATGGGTAGGATCCCCTGGGGGACTAACATGAAGGGGAAAGGAGTCCAGGAGAGCTGGCTGTATTTCAAGGAATCCCTGTTGAGGTTACAGGGACAAACCATCCCGATGTGTCGAAAGAACAGTAAATATGGCAGGCGACCAGCTTGGCTTAACGGTGAAATCCTTGCGGATCTTAAACATAAAAAAGAAGCTTACAAGAAGTGGAAGGTTGGACATATGACCAGGGAAGAGTATAAAAATATTGCTCGGGCATGTAGAAATGAAATCAGGAGGGCCAAATCGCACCTGGAGCTGCAGCTAGCCAGAGATGTCAAGAGTAACAAGAAGGGTTTCTTCAGGTATGTTGGCAACAAGAAGAAAGCCAAGGAAAGTGTGGGCCCCTTAATGAATGAGGGAGGCAATCTAGTGACAGAGGATGTGGAAAAAGCTAATGTACTCAATGCTTTTTTTGCCTCTGTTTTCACTAACAAGGTCAGCTCCCAGACTGCTGCGCTGGGCATCACAACATGGGGAATAGATGGCCAGCCCTCTGTAGAGAAAGAGGTGGTTAGGGACTTTTTAGAAAAGCTGGACGTGCACAAGTCCATGGGGCCGGACGAGTTGCATCCGAGAGTGCTAAAAGGAATTGGCGGCTGTGATTGCAGAGCCATTGGCCATTATCTTTGAAAACTCGTGGCGAACGGGGGAAGTCCCAGATGACTGGAAAAAGGCTAATGTAGTGCCAATCTTTAAAAAAGGGAAGGAGGAGGATCCCGGGAACTACAGGCCAGTTAGCCTCACCTCACTCCCTGGAAAAATCATGGAGCAGGTCCTCAAAGAATCAATCCTGAAGCACTTACATGAGAGGAAAGTGATCAGGAACAGTCAGCATGGATTCACCAAGGGAAGGTCATGCCTGACTAATCTAATCGCCTTCTATGATGAGATTACTGGTTCTGTGGATGAAGGGAAAGCAGTGGATGTATTGTTTCTTGACTTTAGCAAAGCTTTCGACACTGTCTCCCACAGTATTCTTGTCAGCAAGTTAAAGAAGTATGGGCTGGATGAATGCACTATAAGGTGGGCAGAAAGTTGGCTCGATTGTTGGGCTCAACAGGTAGTGATCAATGGCTCCATGTCTAGTTGGCAGCCGGTGTCAAGTGGAGTGCCCCAGGGGTCGGTCCTGGGGCCGGTTTTGTTCAATATCTTCATAAATGATCTGGAGGATGGTGTGGATTGCACACTCAGCAAATTTGCGGATGATACTAAACTGGGAGGAGTGGTAGATACGCTGGAGGGGAGGGATAGGATACAGAGGGACCTAGACAAATTGGAGGATTGGGCCAAAAGAAATCTGATGAGGTTCAATAAGGATAAGTGAAGGGTCCTGCACTTAGGACGGAAGAACCCAATGCACAGCTACAGACGAGGGACCGAATGGCTAGGCAGCAGTTCTGCGGAAAAGGACCTAGGGGTGACAGTGGACGAGAAGCTGGATATGAGTCAGCAGTGTGCCCTTGTTGCCAAGAAGGCCAATGGCATTTTGGGATGTATAAGTAGGGGCATAGCCAGCAGATCGAGGGACGTGATCGTCCCCCTCTATTCGACATTGGTGAGGCCTCATCTGGAGTACTGTGTCCAGTTTTGGGCCCCACACTTCAAGAAGGATGTGGATAAATTGGAGAGAGTCCAGCGAAGGGCAACAAAAATGATTAGGGGTCTGGAACACATGAGTTATGAGGAGAGGCTGAGGGAACTGGGATTGTTTAGTCTGCAGAAGAGAAGAATGAGGGGGGATTTGATAGCTGCTTTCAACTACCTGGGAGGTGGTTCCAGAGAGGATGGTTCTAGACTATTCTCAGTGGTAGAAGAGGACAGGACAAGGAGTAATGGTCTCAAGTTGCAGTGGGGGAGGTTTAGGTTGGATATTAGGAAAAACTTTTTCACTAGGAGGGTGGTGAAACACTGGAATGAGTTACCTAGGGAGGTGGTAGAATCTCCTTCCTTAGAAGTTTTTAAGGTCAGGCTTGACAAAGCCCTGGCTGGGATGATTTAATTGGGGATTTGTCCTGCTTTTGAGCAGGGGGTTGGACGAAATGACCTCCTGAGGTCCCTTCCAACCCTAATATTCTATGATTCTATGGAAGTCCCTAGAGGGGGAGATTTTTTTTCAGGTAAAATGGCCACAGGTTTATCCATTTCCAGTTGGCCAATGTTCAGTTAAGGTTGATTGCAGTGAAAGATGGTAACCTATTCTTGGACATCTGTAGTAATTCCACTGTAAATTACTAATGTGTTTTGCGCTGTATTCCTCTTGTATTTGCTGTATATTGTACTTTAAGCAAGCTGATTTCTGAATGTTAAACAACGCATTGCAGCACTGCCAGAGCAGAGTAACAGCATTTTTTAAAATTTAGCTTTTGGTATCCAAGAGCAGAAATATGTTTCAAGTGATAAGTGAAATTTGCCATTAGCATCATTTTCAATAGAATTGGGTGATGCATAGAGTTTTACTTGGAAATTGGGACTTTTTCCCCCCCATTTTTGCATTGTTGTTTGTAGGAAGATGCTTTGGGAAATACAAGCTTTATATTCAGTGTAATACCTAAAGGCAGAAATTTTAGTAATTTTATGCAACTAAGTCTGAGTGCAAAATACAGATACTATACATGGATAATCATGGGTTTTTATTTTTAAAATGAACTGCAAAATAAGATAGTTTATCTTCCTAATGATAAGCATAGAACTGAAAGTGAGGTAAGTGACTTGAGCTTCTGAGTTTAACAGATTTTCATCAGTACACTGTTACTGTATGAAGTTTTGACTTCAAATTTCTTCGCAACACTAGAACTCCATATAACTGAATTAATTTTTGGAAGAAGTTACATGATTATCCTTTTTCACTGAATGAGGGGAGTTGATTGGTGTAATGTGTAAATAGAGATATTGAAAGAAAGTCGCATCTGTCTTATCTTTATTAAACCAATAGGTATGAAAGCTTAAAGCTTGTCCTTCAGAGAATGAAAAATCCAGAGTGTAAAGCATTACATGTTTCTAAACATACCACAATCATCTAGTACACCAGCTGTAATAACATTTCACTGTTATGAAAATGATTTGGTAATATTTTTGTGTGAACTAGCTTTGGGTTTATTGAGGTATTTTTGATTAGGGTGCTTTAAAGCTTCTTTTTCTCCATTTGATGATGATAAAACAAATCAAATGTAGGATCAGTCCAAGCAAGAAGAAAACCAATTACATGTTACTAAAACTTCCTTGTTGCGGAAGGAATGGAAAAAGTGTCTACTGGGAATATTTAAAGCAATACTCTTTTCAAAAATATTTTCTGAAAGTGGCTTTTCCCCTAAAGATGTTAAGATATAATTTAGGAATTTTATAATAACGCATGACTAAGGTTGCATGCCTAACAGGTTTTGTTTGTATTTTAAGAAACTTTAACCTTATCACAATATGTAATACATTGTGGAGAAGTGTAGCATAAACTTGGGTGTTGATTTTAAATACAATACTAAGTATAGTTTTTGTTTTTTTCCAAAACAACCTTCAGAGAAATCTTCATTTTAAAACGTTGTTCAGCCTTCAGTTTGGATGTTTCATCGATGTCTACAATGTTTTCCTTTTAAAATATTGTACTCCAGCTCAAATGTAGACTTTAAAATAGGTAATTTAGGTGCATGTCAATTGAATTCTAAAGCTTGAATTTATAAATAAACCAGAAGTGTAGATGTATGTTCGTAATTTTTTCTCAGTAACATTATTATTCTCATGGTCCTAACTTTTCTTTTGTCTTAAATCTAATGAAAGATTTATGTAGGTAAAATAACTAAACTTAGGAGTTAATGATTTTAATGACTTGACCCACCTATTAAGTGTCCTTAAGATTCATCTATGTTTGATAATTGCATCTGTGGCAACTACAGCAGTTGATTAAAAGGAAAAAAAAAATTCAACAGTTGACTCAAATGCAATGTCATTTTATTCTTAAGTACTATTTTCATCAGTCTGCTTTGTTTGCTTGATGGTCATCGTCCTCCGCTGGATGTGCTTCCTTCCCACTTAGTTGACTGCTTCTGTGGATATTATCTCTTTCTGGACATTCCCATGAGTAAGTTACAGTTTCAGTGCCTTGAGTGGCTTCTTCTCTTTGTTGCAAAAGTACTTTGTAGGAGATGAAGGGCACCTGGGCTGATTTACTGTGAGTTTGCAGATGATTTGCCAAGTGGCCAGCCTTCTGCAAGTCCAAGTTGATGGGTGACTGTTAGAAGAATTTGGCAGCAAAGGTCAGGCAGATCCATGGGACCACCAATTTCGTGTGTTCATATCACACAATTGAGGTTCACATGGTACATGGTCTGCACCAAGTAGTCTGTACACTTAAGCTGGCAGCTCCTTTCTGGAAGTAAAAAGCATATTAGCGGTAAAGTCTTTTGCATGGTTGTAGTAGGGCTGTTCCAGGTTGTTGGTGGTTGTTTTTTTTTTTTTCTGCCAAAGTCTAGCAGCTTAGTTTAAAAAGTATATTAATCAAAAACATAAATGGCCTTAACTATTTTATTATTTTAGCTGTATAGGTTTCTTAGTTTTGTCTGTACTCCTTTAGATTGTCCTTATTACTCTTGGGATCCATCCATTAATAGCTGAACTATATGATTGTTTTTTGCCAGAAAGTTTTTCCTACCCTGTTACGTCAGATAATATTTCCACAGACTACTTAAGATACAAAACAAATTTAAAAACCTGAAGAGTACAAGACTCCCCCCCCCCCCGGGATATCACAATATCAAAAGACATAGCATTTAAACATTCTAATTATGAGCTAATTTGATTTTTTTTTTTTTTTTTGGTCACATAATTGTCCCTGTGGGCTCACCACTTTGTGGGGAGGAGGTACACCTGTGCTTGAAGACCTTTGGGAGCAGTGTCCACATTGTCTGCTCCATGGTCTGTACGCCCTCATGCCCTGTTTGAGGGCGTGTTCCTGCTCTGTTTCCTTCTCAACTGCCTTTGGCATGACACTGAGCTTTGTGGCGTCCATTAGTTAGTGCTACCAGTCTTAGGCTTGTTACTTTAATTGCCTTGTTTCCTTAGTGTTTTATAACATCTGACTATTTACTTACTGCACAAATTTGTTTGTGTGTTTTGTGGGCCTGCCTTGTTCAGTCTTTCATAGGTGTGGTTCAGCACCCTGTCCCATTTCCACCCCGATAAGGGCTTCTCCCTTTGTCAGAGGCTTTGTGAATTTTATTTTTAAATTTGTTATTCCAGAAACTTAAGTTTTTAAATCCTACCATACATGCAGAGGGTCTCTTCCCCTGAGCGATAGCCAGTCTAATTGTCTCCACTGTCTAGAGGAGACATTTGATCAGGGTGCAAGATCTGCATCCGATTCAGCAGCAGATTGACGAACTGAGGAAGGACCAGCTTAAGTTGCTGCTCCTGGAGTGTTGTAGGAGACTCTCCTCTGGCTTGTTGACCATGGTACTTGGCTCAGAACCAGCCAGACAAAGCCACCTCAAAAAGGTAAGTATTGACCCCTGCTCCATTGGTAGGGCACAAGGGACATTCTGATGGCTCTCTTGCCATAGTCAGTTCTGCCAGCTACAGCACCATCTGAATTGACTCACCAGTGCCTCCTCCAGTAGCATGTAGATAGCTGCTACAGAAGGATCTTCTAGTTTCACAGGAACCTGATTCTCCCCTGCTGATGGTACAGAAAGAAATCCCCCCCTCCTTCTTCAATATTGATGAGTTCAGCATCCTCGTTTGATACAAGGGATGACGCCTCTTTAGAACTGAAGATATCCATTGAGGGATCCACCTCCTGCCCACTCTGACCCCTTTTCCTAGGTTGGCTCTGAAAGAGGGTCTTCAGGAACCAAGCACATGCGAATCCCTCTACAACCGCCCTTGAGTCCATCGCCCTTCCCTTGGGCCCCACTTCAATGGCCCTTTTGAAATCCCTGGGGTATGTATGGGGATGACGATTCCAGCAGGCAAATGCACTAGAGCTCCTACAAATATCGGCAACCTCCATCAGGACCCATATGTGTCCCCTCCTTAGGAACAAGAACTGAACGATGACAAAGAGGTATGCTGATGCCTTTCTGATGGGCTGAGGTGCCCCCTCTTTAAAACCTTACAGTACAGGACAAATGGGCACCTCAGAAATCTGTCATTTGCATCGGTCTCGTTGAGTTCAGAGCAGTTTGGTATGTGTGCAACCACTTTCCACCCATAATGAAAGATCATACATTCAGGATCAAGATGGACAACAGAATAACCATGCATTATGTAAGCCAGTGGTTCTCAACCTTTCCAGACTATTGTATCCCTTTCAGGAGTCTGATTAATCTTGCATACCCCAAGTTTCACCTCACTTAAAAACTACTTGCTTACAAAATCAGACATAAAAATACAAAAGTATTTCAACATTGTTGTTGAAAAATTGCTTACTTTCTCATTTTTACCATGTAAAATAAATTGATTGCAATATAATATTGTACTTAGATTTCAATGTATAGTATATAGAGCAGTATAAACAAGTCACTGTCTGTATGAAATTTTAGTTTCTACGGACATTGCTAATGATTGTTATGTAGCCTGTTGTAAAACTAGACAATATCAAGATAAGTTGATGCACCCCCAGAAGACCTTGGTGTACTCCCAGGGTACACATATGTCTGGTTGAGAATCACTGTTGTAAGCCACCATGTAGGAGCAAGATCCTATCCTTGGGAATAAAAGCATTAGTACTTAGGAATGGATGCATCGCCCATCAGAGGCATGCTTATCAGGTCTGCAGAATATGTTAGCCAACACACTGAACTGACATTTTTGCCAGGCCCACAAATGGGAGCTGAGGAATCAGATTATACAGGCAATGTTTTTCATTTGGGGCTTCCGAGAGCTAGACCTTTTTGGCATCCAACAAGCAATGATGCAAGCTACAATTCAGGGGGGTGGTTCTGACTGCATATTTGCAAGGCAGTGGTTTCCTTGCTGCATGGCCAAGAACGCTGCTGGAAGCTTGTCCCCCAACACCATTGCATCTCAAACTTATGAAAAAGAGCAAAGTCAACATCATGCGATGGTGTCAACCTGCCTGAGGCAGATACGGTTCCTGGATCTGTCGCTTTGGCCACCTCTTTGACTGTCACTGATAATAGGCTTGCTGATTGATTCAAGACTTGGGGAAAACTGTTCACCCCAGTCTACCCATGCCACATCGCATGGCTTGGCTCCTGGATGACAAGTAGGTGTAGAAATAGACTCTTCATTTGAAGTGCAGAACATAGTATTGAACAATAGAAAACTGTCCATGAAGAAGACTAAACTTCAAAAATGGAAGCAAATCTACTTTTGGTAAATCTACTGTGGTTTGTCTGCTTCAGATTCTCACTTAACTCACATATTGGACTACCTGTTAAACTTGAAGATGTTGAGTTTGTCACTGAGTTCTGTTAAAGTCCAGCGAGCAGCTATTACGGCCTTACACTTACCTGTTTGTTCGTTATTTGCACATCCCACAACCTGCAGGTTCATTAAGGACTTTTCCAAACTCTACATGTTAGAGAGCCCACATGGGCCTCTGACCTTAATTAATCAGAATAGTTTTGGCCAAAATTATTTTTCAGGGGACTTAACATTCATAAAACTGGGGTTCAGGTGACCGTTTCTTGCAGCAGAATGAAATCAACCTTTGTCGTAGGGCTGCCTACAGCAGCACTGAAAATTGACCCAAGTCAGTATTATTACCCAGTTTGAGAGCTGTGATAGTCACTGGAGCTGTCCAAAAACTCAAAGCACCGCGCATCGTCTTACACTTGCTTCTCATTAGTTGACTCATGTAGTAACTTGGCCAGAATAAGGCTGTTTGTTTGGTGCCTTAGGGACTTTTAAGGGACTTTGTGTTCCGTAGCTACAACCCAATGCCATGCCTCTGCTCCTCTGCCATGGCTACTTTCCTCATTGGTATGACAGTGACAATGGGTCACTCATACAAGCTGTGCTCTTGGGTCAACACTCGGCAAATGCAATTAAGTTGTGATTTGCAATGTCCCATCTTAATGCTTGTTTCTCCTTGGAACTTTATGCAACACAATGCTTATCTAATCCCCCTAAGGCAAAATGTACTGATGGCAATCTCCTTTCTTCTTTGGTCAGTTCCAGGTCATGGTCTTGTTTCATAAAGCAGATTCCTTTATTCATTAAGATTCCTAAAGTGATCGAGTTTTTAAAACTCTTCTGGCCCTTCTCCAATAAGAATTTAGTATCTCAAAGTTGCGTTGGTACAGCACCTAACACAATGGGGTCCTGGCCTATGGCTGCAGCTCTTAGGTCATATAATAATACAAATAAGGTTGTGCTTCTTAAAGGTAATTAATCTCTTCCAAGATGTGCTGCACCTTTTTTAACTGTTATTTTCCTTACTTCCTACACTTGTTGTTGTTTGTTTGGAAACTCTAAGGTTTAGTTGGAGAAGAGTTACTACTTGTTTTTTTAAAACTATTTGTGCTCCAGCATCACATGGCTCCTATTTTTCTGCTTCAGTATAACTACAAGGAAGATGGTGTCTTTGCTCAGTCAGCTAATGCCTGCTTTCGTGAAAGTCTGTGAGGTGGTGGTAGTGTGGAAATGCAATAAACTAACTTTCTACACAGTCTGTATCATATTCTAGGAATTTTAACACTTGCCATTTTTAGATGTTAAATGTAAATCTTTTTCTACTTTTACTTGTTAATTCTAAATTAGGGTTCCAATGAGCAGGAAAGGGATATTTTCTCTAATGTGGATTTCTGTGATGAAATCCTAGTGACTTTCATCTTCTGATGTTTTAATAGAAATGTAGGCAGGTCATATTAGGAAAATAGGTCCTGTTAGAGGGCTAGGTCAGAGTATTTGGGTATTTGTCCTTAATTTATAACTCATGTCAAATGGGAAACATTGCTTTGGAGTTCTAGTGGAGGCCTCACTGAAATTGATTGCAGCTAGCTGAAGTTGCCTGAAAGGCATGTGAGCTATGTCATTTAAGCCTTTTGGGAGGCCGTATAAGCTGCTGGGCTTTCTCACTACCCCATGTACCAAATAACACTCTCTTCAGGTGTGGGATTCTTCTGTTTTTCCTTCAGAACTTCAGCTTAATTTGTTCAAAATAAGACAAGTTCACCATATTGATGATGTCCTTTCCCTCCTGATTAGGGATCTAGCTGTTGTTTATGGGATTATTCTCTGTAGGCCATATTCTTGGAACACAAGAGAGAGTGTCTCTCTCTCTCGCTCTCTCTCTCTCTTCTTTGTCCTCTGTAGCTTTTACACTTAAGGATTGCACTCTGTGGGCCATCTGTCTGAGCTGTATAATATGGGTCCTTTCTCCTCACCCGGCAGCAGCAGTCTAGCTTAGCTGATTTATTTTGTTAGCTTTTATGAGGACTTGGTGATCTTTCTGCTATTGCCTTGATCCCTTTGCCAGGCAGCTGATTAATCACAGATGGGACTGGGCCTCATCTCCCCTTCAAGGACCTAACACCCTAATAAGTCATCATTAATCATTAAGGGTTTTTTCCCTGGCAAGTAAAGAGTAAATCTGCTTATCTTGCCCTATAGCATTCATTCATTCCTAGAAAACTGGGATGGGAATTGAAAAAGTCTTTCTAGTAGATACATAAGACTGGCTGTGCTGGGTCAGACCAATGATCAGTCTAGCTCAGTATCGGGTCTTGAGACGGTGGCTGATACCAGAAACAGGGCAATGGCTGAGTGATCTGTCCAGTTCCCAGCTTCTAGCGTTTGGAGGTTTAGGGTCACTGAGAGAGCATGGGGTTGCATCCCTGACCATCTTGGCTAATCACTATTTATGGACCTATCCTCCATACATGTATCTAATTATTTTTGAACCCAGTTATACTTCTGGCCTTCACAACATCCTCTGGCAATAAGTTCCACAGGTTTACTGTATGTTGTGTGAAGATAGGCAGCAGGTTTAAAACAAAGAAAATGAACTATTTCTTCATGCAACACACTGTCAACCTGTGCAAGTCTTTGCCAGAGGATGTTGTGAAGGCCAAGACTATAACAGGGTTCAAAAAAGAACTAGATAAATTCATGGAGGATAGGTACATCAATGGCTATTAGCCAGGATGGGCAGGGATGGTGTTCCTAGCCTCTGTTTGCCAGAAGCTGGAGATGAGTGACAGGGAATGGATCACTTGATGTTCGTTCCTTGTGGGGCAGGTGGCATTGGCCACGGTCGGGAGACAGGGTACTGGGCTAGATGAACCTTTGGTCTGACCCAGTATGGCTGTTCTTATGTTACTATGAAGTACTTCCATATGTTTCTTTTAAATCTACTGCTTAGGTGATCCCTGGTTCTTGTGTTATGTGAAGGGGTAGATAACACTTCTTTATTCACTTTTTCTACATCATTTATGATGTGTAGAGATCTCTGTCAGGTCCCCCACTTCCTCATCTTTTCTAAGATGAACATGGTCAGTTTCTCTAATCTCACCTCCAAGTTCTTCCATATCCCTCATCATTTTTATTGCCTTTCTCTGTACCTTTTCCTATTCCAGTTCATCTTTTTTGAGATGAGCCGACCAGCACTGCATTCAGTATTCCAGGTCTTGAAGTACTATTGATTTATACAGCAGCATGGTGATATTTTCTGTCTTATTTTCTATCCCTTTTCTAATGGTTTCTAACATTTGGATAGCTTTTTTGACTGCTGCTGCATGTTGAGCGGATGTTTTCAGATAACTGTCCACAAAGACTCTAAGATCTTTCTTGAGTGATAACAGATATTTAGACCCCATCATTTTTATGTATGGTTAGGATTATATTTTTGAAATGTGGATTACTTTGCCCTTATCACTATTGAATTTCATTTTGTTGCCCAGTCACTCAGTTTTGCCAGATACCTTTGTAACTCTTCACAGTCAGCTTTAGAATTAACTGTCTTGAGTAACTTTGTTTTGTCTGCGAACTTTGCCACCTCGTTGTTTATCCCCTTTTTCAGATGATTTGTGAACATGTTGAACAGCACCGGTTGACAGTACAGAGACAGGGGCTCCTACTATTACATCTTCACTGTGAAAACTATTTATTCATACTCTTTATTTCCTATCTTTTAATCAGTTAGTGATTCTTGAGAAGACCTTTGCTCTGGTCCCATGAGGGCTGACTTTGCTGAGGAGCTTTTGGGGATGGACCTTTTTGAAGGCTTTGTCCAAGTATATTCTATCCACTGGATCACCCTTGTTCACATGGGTGTTTGACCACCTTCAAAGAATTGTAATAGATTAGCGAGGCATGATTTATTTTCACAAAAGCAATATTGGCACATCGTGTTACTTCTGAGGGAATTCTGCATCCAAATTAAAAATCTGCACAATATTTTAAAATTCTGCCTATTTTATTTGTCAGAATAACACAAAATAATCATGCCAGTTTCATTTATTTTGGTAATTTATTTCAAATACCTGTCAGCATTTATGTCTGTAACAATACAGGCACACAAAAATTCTCCCAGGAGTAGAGAGTAAAAGAAACGCCTACAACAACCCAATTCCTGTTTCTCTGCCCCCAGAGCACAGCTGTGCCCTCCTCCCCCATCCCATACCCCCTACTTCCCAGAGCCCAGGGATCCAGAGACAGAAACAGCCTTGTGCTGGGTCCTGAGCTTGTATGGAGTTTTCGGCACGCCATCTCCTTCCTTTAGGGCATGCTGGGAATTGCAGGTGCCTGGACCCCCTCCCCCCCGGACAATATCTTCTGTTTGTGAGCTGGACTCTGCTGGGACCAGTGGCCTTTAGTGGTGGCCAGAAGCTCCGTAGCCCGTTTCTGTGGGCAGGAGGAAAGGAAATTCTGCTCTCAGAACATTCATTTCTGCATCAGTTCTGCGTTGCGCAGTGGCACAGAATTCCTACAGGAGTAATTGTGCACATTTGTCTGATAATTCTGGTCTTTACTGTAGTTTCAGCCAATCTGTCTAGTATTGAAGTTTGGCTTACTGGTCTGTAATTTCCAGGATCAATGCACAGCAGTGAGAAGACGGCCAGATTTGAGTGGTCAGAGGTAATTGCATTCAAGAGATTACAAATATTTACTGTTGCTCCCTGGTTAGGCTGAAAAGATCTTACCTTGCTTAGTTTACATAAGACTAAATCTAGAGAAGTTGAGTGAACAGTTTTGTCATTTTAATTCAATTTGCTGTCTGTCCGTAGTCTTTCAACACTATAGTTGTGTAGGTAACTTCAGGGAGATCTAAGACAACGAAACTCAGTAACCTGTAAGAGGCAGAACAAAATGGTAAGGAGTGTCTGGACCATACACCCCTTGACCACTTGGATCTCAGTCAATGGGCATAGACAAAGGGTCCTTTCCCAGGAAGTTGGATTGCTTATCATGCTGCAGCAGGTGAGGAGAGAAGTTGGGGTCTGTTGATTCTAAAGGCAAAACCATCTGGTGGTAATGAACCAAGCAGATATACATGGTTTTTCTGTGGATTAAGTGTTATGTGCAAATCCAGCTACCTGTTAATCTAGGTGCACGCTTGCTGTTAAATGCAGTGATGGCACAATGAAAAAGAATGGCTTCTAAAAACACAAATTCTGGATTATGTGGTTTTGTCACTTTTGGAAAAACATCCATACTGAATATTTGAACAAAAATGTGATGTGAGGACTTCATGAAAATACTAAAATGAGACTTTCAGCCAGAAGCTACATTAGTGAGCTTATGAAAATTGAATTAAAGAAATGTTCCCTCTTAAATGCAGTAAAAGCCCCTTTCAGGTAAAAAACATTTGCTGTAGTACAAAGGTAAAATGTATATTAATATGCTATTAAAGGAGTATTCACTTTGTAGTTCTTCTCTACATCTGTTAAAATGTCTAGTGCCTGATACCTTAACACTTTTTTCAATCTTTTAATACTTGATGTGAAGATATCAAACTAGACTGCTCTTCAGCTGGTAATGAAATATATAAAATATTGGTAATTGAACATGAGTAACCATCTCAACTATTTTTTTCCACCACAGAATGAGAATATGCTAGTTATGATGTGTTAATTCTTAGACTTTTTGATAAATTAAGTATTAAAAGAGTTTAATTCACTAATAAACATTTGACTACTTCTGTGAAATGCTACAACCTACTAATAACTTTGCTATGTTTTTTGTTTTTTTTCACACTATAACCATTCTTCGCTGACCACTGCATGCAGATAGTTGGAAGTAAAGTTGCGGTGAGTACAAATATGGTAGTGTTTTTCCTAAGTACATTTATATTGTAGAATTTAGGCTTAAAATTGAGTTATTTCATCATATTTTATGCACCCTTAACACATGCCAGATGGTTCTTGTTTTATCATATTATCAGCTTAATAGTTTAGGGGAAAAAGTTGTAAGAAATTATTAATTTACTGTGAACTCTCAATCTGATTCAAAGCCTGTTTAATTCATTGGGAGTCTTACTGTTGACAACAGACTTTGAACCAGGCCTTCTATATGCAGGTGAGGCAGGTTTTGCTTTTTACAGCAAAAGTAATACTTGATTCATAGTTAAGAAATTCAGTTGGTCTTGAGCTTATTGTGTCTCATGTAGACCTTGGTATTCGCCAGTGGCGCATAGTCCAGTACAAACAAATCTGCTTTAGGATATCACTTGGAGCTATGAGAAACTTAGAGTAATCATGCAGATTTCAAGCATGACATGAGGCCTTCCAGGAAATATGGTTTTAATGTTTCATTGGGAGCGTCTTCTGTTTTGACTTTTGTCAAAACAAGAAGTTCACTTTTGTCACTTAGTGTGTGTTAACACCTCATTGCTTTGCCAATAAAGTCATTATATATATGAAGTCTGTCGTGGCTGGATTAGCATTAGTGAGGTCAAAAGTATTGTGGAATAGAAGAAAGCAAATCTAATGTTGAACTCGAACTCACATGTAAAATTGAGATGCAGCGATGACATAATATGGATTTTTGTGGAAAAAGTAAAGTCTGAGATTGAATCAGTGTCATTGACCCTAGATGCACAGTCAGCACCTCTATATGGTTTACTAAACAAATACATTATTTTGTTGTGGGAATAGACTCCGGAAGTGAGGATAGTTTGGCAAAAGAGTGTTTTTTCAAATTTTTTTAAGTACAGTGTAATTAAAAACGTACATTTTAAATGACAGCCTGGAGCCAGGATATCTCTTGATGTAACTATGGTAGCGTCGTTTCAAGAAGACATTAAACTAAACACTCATCTGAAAAGTTATTTAGAAGTCTGCTGCAGTGTTTCTGTTTGAATTACTTCAGTGATTCCTTTGCTGTGTAGTCTTGTGTTATGAACCATAAATTTCAAGTTTTTGTTTTATAAGGTCTAATAATTGGTGCATCAGCATTTTACATGTTCAAAGGCCATTTGAGATATGCAAGTGTTATAAATGACACGGCTGCTGGTTTGGCCTCATTCAGAATAGAAGCTAAAAAGTTTGTCTACTTGCTGTGCTCTTTGGCTTGTAAATAGCGTTATTTCAAATGCTTCTTCGGATGTGATATCAGAGTAGTGATATAGCAGTCTGTGTATTATAAGGTATTTCCATTCTGGGGAAAATGAGTGAAATGGCCAATCCTACTTAATTTTTCTGTTTATGCTGTGGAACAGGGATGGGCAAACTGCAGCCCGGATCTGGACCATCAGGGCTTTGGCTCCGGCCCGCAGGATTGCCCTCCCGTGGTGCCACAGGCCCCGTGCCACTCTCACAAGCGGCCAGCACCATGTCCCGGGGACCCAGGGGGAGTGGGAGGGCGCAGGCGCAGAGGGCTCAGTGCTTTGCCCTTGCCTCCAGGCACTGCCCCCTGCAGCTCCCATTGGCTGGGAACGCGGAACAGTGGCCAGTGGGAGCTTCGGGGGAGGTACTTGGAGGCATGGCAAGGGGAGCATGTGGAGCCCTGTGACCCCCACTTCCCCCAGGGGCCACGCAGGGATGCTTCCCAGAGCAGTGCGGCATGGGGCCAGGGCAGGCAGGCAGGGAGCCTGCCCTGGCCCCGGTGTGTGTCGCTGCCACCCCGGAGCCGCTTTGGGAAAGTGGTGCCAGGCTGCAGCCCAGACCTGTCCTGACCTTGCTCCCCAACTCCCTGCCCTAAGCCCCCTGCCTGCACCTTGCACCCCTGCTGCACCCCTGCCCTAAGCCCCCTGCCTGCACCTCACACCCCTGCTGCACCCCAATCCCCTTCCCTGAGCCCCCTCATACACCCTGCCTCCTTCCTCTGCCCCAATCCCTTGCCCTGAGCCTGTTCCTGCACACCACACCCCACAGTCCTTCCCTCACCCTAACCCCCTGCCCCGGCCTTGCATACAATTTCTCCACCCTCGGCCCAAAAAGTTTGCCCATCCCTGTGTAAAAACTGGGAAAGGGGACAACACAAACAAATTCTTTCCATGTGTGAATTAATCTAAAGGCAGTCCTGAGAGAATATAATTTAAGGAAGGGAAACTGGTAGCATTCCTAATAAAATGAGGAAAATCCCGAGGATTCTAGGAAGTAGCTTTGAAGATTGTATAACAAATACGTCAAGCCTTGAAAGAGGAGTAGAATTGCTAAAAGACAGCCGCCCCCCGAAGCGCTCAAACCAAACCATTGCACATTTCTCTTCTCTTGATTGTTTGTTTCTTGAAGGTTACAACAATGCACTTTTGTTTAGTGTAACATTGGTAAATAATACAATCCTCAGGTCTCTCTTGAATAGGATGTTACCATGTTGGAGTGAGCATCTTTTCACTGCTCATGACATCTTTTTGGTGACTTTATTAAGTTGAGTGACATCTGTGATTACACATGTAACGAACCAGCATGTCTATCAAATATTCTTAATCAAAACAGTGGGCAGGTGTGCTGAGTCTTTAGCAGGTGAGTGTACTTTGATATTCATGAAATGGTAATCAGATTTCTAAATATCTATGTGTCCTTGACTATTTTGCTGAGCACATAATTGGTCCATTAATTTTTCCCTAACAGCTCCCCATATTATCATATCAAGCTATAAACTTTTTAAACAAAATTTTGGTATAAAATAGTTTGGTTATCAACACTTTATAAAACCTCTTTCTGCCCCATGTTGGTCACACTCCAACAGGTGATAATGTCAGGAGCTGCCTGGGTGATATTCGATCTGTTAAAAAGCCCATTGTTCTCTCATGAAATAGGAACCTATCCATACATATGTAATCTTTTCTGAAAAGATTACAATATAGTCATGTTAAAATTTGAAGGGACACAGTTTGTCAGAGAAATCATGCTTTGCTGTACTGAATGATTTCAGCTTTTAGGAAATGTTTGTTAGTAAATTTTCTTTTAATATAGGCAATGTCAGATACGAGAGAAAATAATGGAACTAGTATACAAGGTTGAGGTTCTGTAATAAACTAATTTTATATTAGGTAGCACATTGTAAACCTTACTGCTTGTCTTGATTTATTTGGCAGTATTTTCTTATACTTTAGTTGCTGAAAGCAGAGTATTGTAGCCTTTCTTTTAGAATATTTCTTTTTTTTTCTATTAATACCGCAATAAAACAGCCAAGCAGGAGGAACTATAGGTGCTGCTTGCCTTTTTTTGTGTATTTGTATAAGCACGAGTACCAATTTCTTAAAGCATTGCTGTTCATGTAATGAATTTACAGATATAAAACTTAGATGTCATGCTGGTGAATTCATCGTACAAGCCATGAGGTAGAACTCTTGAAGAGAGGTTATTAGTTGCAGGTAATTTAAATCTCAGTAGTTACCAAGAAGTGGTTTTGGGACTAATATTTCTTGAAACCTTCCAAGTTAGTATGATTTTTAGTTGATGGGAATGATCTGTATAAAGAAGTTTAATGTTTCAGGTGAGGAGATGAAAATGTAAAGAATAATTTATTGAAACTTATGAAAAAAATTTAAATTTATCTACAACTTTTACCTGACCAAAAAGTTAAACTTGACTCATAAAAAAGGGAAAAATAGCATAGCAGATGTGGAGGAAAGCAGTTTTGGAGGAAAACCCATTTCCTGCTATAAATTTAAAGGGGGGAAAAGCAAAACTCAGAGCCTGAAGATTTTGACAGTCAACTGAACACACAACTTCCAAGCATGGTGCCACATTGAATTGTACTGTTCTTGAATTTAAGAAGATTAAAAGTAGCTTTGAAAATACCTGTAACCAACCCTTTGCTTTCAAATGATAATCACTTGAATAAATAAAATATCTAAAAGAATTCAGTATGTATTTTAACTTTTGTTTGGATGCTAATCAACTTTCAAAGGTTTTACTTATCTTATTATTTTTCAGTTATATACATATATATAACTCATTTGTTTCCTCATTGTTTATGCGGGTCCAGTAAAAATGAACAATATTTTTGGAACAAACAGAACTGAAGAAACAAAAATAAAAAAACAAAAATCTTGTCCTGCTATCAGGAATCTAAATGAGTTAAGGTCAGATGAGATCTTTGATCAAATATTATTTTAGACAGAAATTTAATCAAGAATGAATACAGTAAAATTAATTGAAACTGCTGTTTTTCATAATTGAATTGAAGTTCACCTGCTAAAAAAGTAATGTCTGAAAGAGATGGTATTCTTTACCTTTTTGTTACCTGAGTAATTAGCTGCAGATTGATTTGATAGGGTGTTCTCAGATGATATCAAATAGTTGGAAATAAGACTTCATAGACTTACAGTTTTAAACCTTGAGATGAAGTCACATGCAGTTCAATGGGGGTGAGTTTGGAAAGATCTTGATGACCCTGGTCAATTTTCTGACTTAAGAATAATTTTAAAGTTGCATAGTAAAGCTATAAGTAACCACACTAAGAGTTGAAAGGTTGGATGAAAAATATTCTTGAAAGTTGACAAGACTTCTGTATGGTGTGACAGGGTCAGGCCAGATGGCTACAGGAGCATAATAGAAGGCAGATATATTAGCCTCAGGCTAAGTAGGTCCCTTTTCCCTGGGTAAGGTAACAGGAAAGGTTCCAGAACAATCAGGAACTTTCTGGAAAAAATTAAGGCAGACAGGCTGATTAGAACACCTGCAGCCAATCAAGAAGCTGCCAGAATCAATTAAGACAGGCAGGCTAACCAGGGCACCTGGGTTTAAAAAAGGAGCTCACTTCAGTTTGTGGTGTGCGTGTGAGGAGCTGGGAGCAAGAGGCGCAAGAAGCTGAGAGTGAGAAGGCATACTACTGGAAGACTGAAAAGTACAAGCAGTATCAGACATCAGGAGGAAGGTCCTGTGGTGAGAATAAAGAAGGTGTTGGGAGGAGGCCATGGGGAAGTAGCCCAGGGAGTTGTAGCTGTCACGCAGCTGTTACAGGAGCCACTGTAGATAGCTGCAATCCACAGGGCCCTGAGCTGGAACCCGGAGTAGAGGGTGGGCCCGAGTTTCTCCCCCCTCCCTCCAACTCCCTACTTGATACCGGAGGAGTTGAACTGGACTCTGGGTTCCACCAGAGGGGAAGGTCTCTGGCCTGTTCCCCAATCCACTAGGTGGATCAGCAGAGACAGCGGGGATTATTGTTCTTCCTTTTTCCCATGCTGGCCAGTAGTGAGGCTAACTGAGTGAAAGGCAGATTGAGCCACGAAAGTGGCCAAACTGAGGGCTGCCGTGAACCTCTGAGGCAAGCAAATCCGCCAATAAGCGTAGGACCCACCAGTACAAAGGAGGAACTTTGTCACAAGTGGTGTGAGCAGTGGGATCTGGTGTGCACAGCATGGTGGAAGAAGGAGGGTGTTTGGGGAAGGAAAAAATGAGGGTGGGGGAGCGGGTTTATTTTTTTTCACCACAATGGAAGATGTAGTGCGGGCACTGATACAAGCCATGGTTGCCCAGCAGGAGGCTACCCATGTCCAGGCAGCTGCCCAACAGGAGACAGTGCGGCTGCAGTAGGAGACCAATCGCCTGTTGATGGACCAGGCTGCTCAAGGCTGTACTATGTTGCGGGAACTGGTAAATCAAGTGAAGGCCGTTACGGAGATGAACCACGGCCATGATGGGACGAGGATCATATGGGCCAGCAACTGCCTGCAGAAAATGATGGGGGAGGATGACATAGAGGCATATCTCCTGGCCTTTGAGAGGACAGTCCTACGGGAGGCCTGGCCTCAAGATCGGTGGTCTGGCATCCTTGCCCCATTCCTGTGTGCGGAGGCCCAGAAGGCTGACTATGATTTGCCTTAAGAAGCTGCAGCAGACTCCCTCCAGCTGAAAGCAGAGATCCTGGCCAGATCTGGGGAACAACTGCAGTGCGGGCCCAGTGATATCATGAGTGGAGGCACCAGGAAAACAAAACCCTGTGGTCCCAATTATATGACCTCATCCATCTCACACGAAAGTGGTTGCGAACTGAGTCCCGGAGTCCGGAGAACATACTAGAGGTTCTGGTCATCGATCGATACATGAGGGGACTGCCACCAGATCTTGGTGCATAGCTAAGCCAGAACGAACCCTCCACCTATGATGAAGTTGTTGCACTGGTAGAGAGGCGAAGGACAGCAAGGGAGCTGACCCGACCAGTTAAGGAAGAGGTACCCCGGGTTAAACTAGCAGCACCAAGCCCTAGGGCTCGGGTGACTGGGTCACCAGGAGAGTCCAGGTGGAAAAAGAGAGGGGCTGAAGGCCCACCGGAAGCCACAAAGAGTCGGAGCACTGCGGGGGAAGAGGTTAGTGTTACACAGTGTTACAATGCCGAGGAGCCTATGCAGTGTAACCTGGGGAACTGGGCAGACCAATGCTCCCTAATCCACCTTGTTGGGGAGGTCTCACTACCCCACATATGTACACTGGACCAGTGAAACTAAATGGGGTAGAGACCATAGCACTGGTTGATTCGGGGAGTGCTATCACGCTTATCTCGGGGAAGCTCATGAAGTGTAGTCAGCTGCTGTGGGCTAAACGTACGGGGAAAACATGCATCCATGGGACAGTTTACTACCCCACCATCCCAGTAAAAATTGAAATGCAGGGGAAAGCTACTGAGGTAGCAGCAGGTGTAGTCCCTAAACTCCCATACCCGGTGTTCATAGGAAGGGACTTCCCAGGGTTTGGAGACTTACTCCCAGTAGAAAGATTGGAGAAAGAGGGGAACCCTGAAATTAGTGAGACATCCACAGTAGACTGTCAACCCCCAGTCTTCTCTGAAATATCCCCAGATTTGTTCTCCACTCCCAGACAGGGTAGAAAGATGAAAAGGGAAAGGAGGACAGCTAAGGCCTTGGGAACCCGAATACTGGCCCAAAGCCAGAGGGTCGCTCTCGTAGGTAGGCGGACCCGAGCAGCTGAACAGGAGGCCACCCAGGAGAGAGAAGCGCTCTATCTGACCCCCCCACCCTAATGCCTCTTAACCAGTAGAGGCAACAGAGACTGGCCCCCTAGAACTCGGGCAGATTAGCCTCGGAGAGGAAATTTTGGACGGGACCAGGCTGAAGACCCAAGGTACGACATCATTAGGAAGAAGGTGATAGAAGTAGATGGGGTTCCCGTAGAAGGGAAAACCCAGGGACAATGACCCTACTTCATAATGAAGAAGGATCTCTTATATTAGGTTGCAGCAGTACAGGGACAGAAGGTACAGCAGATCCTAGTACCTCAAAAACACTAGAACGCTGTATTAAGTCTTGCCCATAGTCATCTTGTTGAGGGGCATTTGCGGGTAGAGAAGACCCTGGCATGGGTCCTTCGACGGTTCCTCTGGCCTGGAGTACATGAAGTATGGAGGTACTGTGCATCCTGCCCAGAGTGTCAGCTGCGCAATCCCCGTTCCCACTTGAGGGCACCTTTAGTACCCCTTCCCATCATAGAGGTCGAGCGAATAGCCATGGACCTCGTGGGACTCCTGGAGAAGACTGCGCGGGGCCACCAATACAGACTTGTTGTTTTGGACTATGCTACTCGCTACCCAGAAGCTGTCCCTCTGTGGAACACAGCCTCTAAAATGATAGCCAAAGAGCTGGTGGGGATCTTTGCCCAAGTGGGGCTACCAGAGGAGATATTAACAGACCCCATTTATGTTGAAGCTAATGAAGGACCTCTGTACACTGCTCCACATACGTACCCTGAGGACTTCGGTCTATCATCCGCAGACCGATGGGCTGGTGGAAAGGTTTAGCCAAACCCTCAAGGCTATGATAAGGAAGGTGGTAAGTCAGGATGGGAAGGATTGGGACACCCTACTACCTTACCTTATGTTCGCCTTCTGGGAGGTACCTCAGGCCTCAACTGGGTTTTCCCCCTTTGAGTTATTATGTGGGCGCCACCCCTGTGGCATACTAGATATCGCCAAAGAGATCTGGGAAGAGGAACCCAATGGGGGGAGAAATGTAACAGAACATGTATTTCAGATGCGAGACCGGATAGCCCGGGTCACCCTTATTGTACGGGAACATTTGGAAAAGGCGCAGGAGGCCTAACAAATCCATTACAATCGCTAGGCAAAAGTCCAACCATTTCAACCAGGGGATCGGGTGATGGTGGTGGTACCTACAGCAGAAAACAAGCTTCTGGTCCAATGAAAGGGGCCCTATGAGGTGGTTGAACCTGTGGGGGAAGTAACCTGCAAGGTGTGGCAGCCAGGATGCTGAAAACAAGAACGGATTTATCACATTAACCTCTTGAAACCTTGGCACCAGCAAGAGGCATGTATAGTGGTCCAAGAGGCCCTGATCCAGGGAAATAACCTTCATGAGCAGCTCAGGATATCCCCATGTCTGACACTGAACCAGAATAAGGAGATAACTGAGATGATCAGCCGATACCAGGATGTGTTTTCAACCAAATCAGGTTGGACCACCGAAGCATATCCCCATATTGTCACAGACCCCGGGGCAAAGGTAACTTTAAGGTCCTACCAGGTCTCTTTGGCAAAAAGGGAGGAGATCAAGGTGGAGGTAAAAAGGAGGTTGGAACTGGGAGTCATAGAAGAGTCCCACAGTCAATGGTCGAGCCCAATTTGTGTTGGTGCCCAAACTCGATGGCACCACTAGGTTTTGTAATGACTTTCGCCGGCTAAACGAGAGATCCAAATTTGATGCATACTCCATATTGATGAGTTAGTTGACTGCCTGGGCAATGCCCGATTTTTGACCATCCTTGATTTACCAAAGCAAGCTTTTACTACTGGAAATTCTGCTGAGCACTAAGTAGTTCTCCATCTCCTAAGGATGGAAAAAACCAGGAACTAATTTGTTTTAAAACAACAATGCGTATTTGTTAAAGGCTTGCTTCATTAACTTTAAAGAGACTTTTTTCAGTAAACGTTTACTTTGCAAATCCTGAGGTCCACTTCTGAAAAAGGAATGTCTACAATTCATATATTTCTTATTTTGGTGAGCTAACAAATGGATTTCTCCCCAGCTTTTTCAAGTTGAATATTACATTTTCTGTCGCATTTTAACACAACCTGGTGAAGTGTAACTTTTGTCCTAACATCTGTCTCATTATCTTAACAAATTTTTAGCTATCAAAACATGTTATAACTACTGTAGTGCACCCACCACTGGGTGAAATGTCAGCTGTGCCATTCTGCATCAGCAATTTTTTGTATAACAGATTTGTGGCAGATCAGAGCATTTCTCCAGCTGACAATGCAAGGATGTGTTCAGGTAAGCAGAACACAGAAAACAAATTTAAAAACTTGCCAGGACACTTGGTTTGCATGGATTGTGAAAAGTGGGGCTTTGGATTGCAGCTTTCATATATTAGACGAATGAGGGATTGTAGCAGTTTGGCTCTCTAAAATCTTACTTGGGCACTCTTACTGTGTGCTTGGAGGAAAGAGACACCTACTGAACCACGAGTACCATCACTTCATGCTTGGGTTGCCAATTTTGGTTGAATGTATGCCTGGAGGTTTCATCACTGGACATAATCTTTAGTTAAAGATTAATCTTTAATTCATGGAGACTCCAGGATAACCCTGGAGGATTGGCAACCCTACTTCATGCTGAATCGGGACCTTCCTTTGATTGCTGATAAATGTATAGACCCAGGCCCTGTTTAGCTTCACTTAAAAAAAATAAAAAATAAAAATCCATTCTTTCCATAATTACCACTGATCAAATGGCAATATAGGACTGATAATATAGGTAATGTAGGACTGTTATAGCAGGGAAAGTACTTAATTTTTAAGATGACTATGCTTTTAGGAAGTTTCTTAACACTTTAGAGACTTCTTTAAAGTTCTAATATTACATTCAGGGCTACAGTATTGATTACAACCTGAGCTGCCCTGGCTAGCTTTCGAGCTTCCAAGATGATGATGTTGATCTCCTGGAAATGCTAAATAGTTTTGGGTCATGGTTACCCAAGAGTCCACCTTAGTTTGTGTCATGGTACTTCAGATGAGATGAGCAGAAGCTCCTAAAGCAGAGCTTCCTTGTAAAATATGTTTGGGGCTGTTGACAGGGTGTTCAGTTTGAAAGCTCCTTGGCTTTGGATCTTGTTTCACCTAGATTAACCTTCCAGATATGCTGCAGAGGTCTAGCTTTACTTAAAGCATTTGGGTGATATTTGAGGAATTTTAAGTTTTTCATTTTGTTTTAAAAATTTTAGTGGTTAGTAATAGTGCAGCTTAATGTGGGGTGAGCAGTTTAATTGTCAGAATGATGATGAAACTAAGTTAAACTGTTACGTCACCCAGAGTGTAGAGTACTTGAATTGGGGACATACTCCACAAATCTAAACAAGTAAAACTGACTGCAGAACAAGGGGTTTGAATGTAATTAATTTGGCAAATTTAACGGCTGCTACTCTGAAACCACTCTTTATTCAGAAAATCACTTCACTCTTTTTAAAATGTTCAGTGATTATTTGTGAGCATTGTATCTTCAAGGTGGAGGATTTGAGTAAACAATGGAACAAGATAAGAAATAAGTCACACCAGGATTGCCTTTGCCTCCCTTTTATCATGCCATATATATTCCAATTAGATAATGAAAGCATAGAACTTGATAATTTCATTTGGTAGCAAACCCAGTGCAACCAAATAGTTAATGACTATATGGGGGAAAGGGGAATTTTTCATGGAGGTAAACGTTTTTAAATTAAGGTAATGGAGTATTTTTGTTGTCTGCACTCGCTGTGACATATGCAGTGAAAACAACCATTCTGAAAGGCATTATGGAAATGAATGAAGCAAAAAATTGTATCTGTACAGCCTATTATAACATTTGATGCAAACCAAAAGCCACAACTTAAAACTGATGTACATATGTAATAGTTTTGTATAGGTAAACTAATTGCTTTTACATAGTATCAGACAGTAGGTATTCCTGATGCTTTAGATATAAGGAAACAGCCATTTTGCTGTGAATGGTGAACAATGACAGGAGGGGTTTTTTTGTTTTGTTTTTGAAGGTCCAAATGGCTGCAACTTTATATACCTCCTCGAAGCATCCTGTCCTGGCTGCTGTGAAGGGATGGCAATTTAACTTGAGAGCTACCACATGAGCCAACTCCTAGGTCACATACAAGTGCTTAGATTTCCATGAAATCCAAGTGTTGTTTGATGA
This sequence comes from Caretta caretta, assembly GCF_965140235.1. Taxonomy (NCBI): domain Eukaryota; kingdom Metazoa; phylum Chordata; order Testudines; family Cheloniidae; genus Caretta; species Caretta caretta. The sequence continues at coordinate 67,491,114 of NC_134214.1, read as the reverse complement.
AGCTTGGCTAATTAGCACAGCTGGTCTTTGATGTCTGGAGTAGCTCCCCCCTTTAGTTTTATCAGACGGGTAATGTCCCAGTCATATGTTGCCTGGATCAGCTGCCACAGAGGGTGCTAGCCTCAAACTTAACTGGCATACCAAGCACAGTAGTGCCATCTTGCTACAGGCATCATGTTCCTAACTAATGGTCAAAACTGGTTTTCAGATTACTTTAGGCTACCAGGAGCTTTTTAGTTTTGCCCCTTCTATGTTCCTCTCTACTATAGACCTTCTAATTTTAGGTGCTAAAGCCTGATGCTTTTTCTTTTAAATCATTACTCTGACTTTGGGAATACAAAAGAGAATTCTGATGCCATTTTATTCTTCATTTGCTTATCTTTAATGACGTGTAAAGAAGTGGGTAGAAAAGTACACATTTCATATAAAAAGTAGCATATATGTGTAATAATGTACAGATTCATAGTGTTTTGTTAAAGGAGTCCTGTTCCAACATTTCAATTCTTGTTTTTAAATGTGGTATTGTGCATGAAAGAGAATTCACCCTTTCCCCCGATGTAAGAGCATTGCTTATTTGTAGGCAGGTTGATTTTCATACTTTCCACAGCTGGCATGCTGAAGAATCAACATGCCTTGTTTCTAGACACCTATCTTTCATTTTCATACCTACATCAGTTGCTATAGGCATAACTGATTGGCTGGCTGGAAGTGTGGGCATATAAGCATGGCATATTATTTCTTCATGTTGACTTTATCCTGGAAATTCATTAGCAGAAAGCTAATGCTCCATGCTTGTGCTCTGCTGACCGAGGGAGTGTGAAAGAGATCCAGACTATCTCATGAACATGCAGTTTTTGCGCTACTATATTTTGCATCAGTACCGCAAAATGTCTAGGTCAAGTGAAGCTATTTATTGAAATAAAATAGAATAATTTCATTTTGACGAGTTGTATCTTGTTAGAAGTAGTAAGTATGGCTGATAACGAGAGTTAAAATGAAACAAAAGTAGAAACTTCATAATTTCTCTTAAAAGTACAAAAAAGGATTTATAGCAGGGGGTGCAGTCCCTGACACAATACCCAGTGCATACTAAATCCTATTAGATATAAGTCATGGGTGAAATGGGAATATGAAAAATGCCTAACCTATCTTTATTAGTCTCAGTTAGAGACTGTACAAAGCTAAGGAGCTTTAGGAGCTGCATATTAATCATAACCAGTCTTCTGTGATAAACCTATTTCTTGTAACTTATCAAAGCTGTTCAGAAGATTAGTCATTCCCTTTGGTTGAGGAACGTTTTGCATATTATTCTGGATTTGAAAACCATAGCTTTAAAAACTGATTAACAGATACTTCAATTCTAAAAGGTCTCCTTGAATTATACAGCTTAGACAGCTATTTTCCTGTAATGCCATCTCAACAGGGGGGTGGCTTCTTTGCCAAAACCTCTATATCGTTATTTTGTTGTGTAGAGAATAAGATATTCTAGGGAGCATTACTAGAGGCCAGACAAAAGAATCTTGCAGTATCAAGCAATCATTGAATCATACAGAAGTATTTCTTTATTAAATCTTTACTTTAAGCAACAGTTGGTGGATTCCAGCTCCTGTTTCAAGTCATTTTCAATTGCTCAACTCCTTTATCTCGGAGGGGAAAAAGAATTAGCTTAAGGGGCTGCATAAGTAGCTCATGTTAATGCTCATCATTACTAAAGATGTGAGACATGTATAATAGGAGTAATCTGGCAGCTCATTCTGATGCTTTAGCCTTAAAGAACTTGTACACGTTTGTGGTAATTCTGATAAAGTACAATGAAATAGGTGTTAAAAGCTTCTTATTGTCAGCTGATGGTGATGGGATTCATAGTGCTGTGAAATATTAGAAGTGCTGGGCTGCCCCATTTTGTGCTTCTGGAATTTGGATCCTGAGTTTTCGCTTTGAATCCTGACCTGTTACTTTGGGAAGGCTTTAAGGGGGCTGGGTGCATAGCCCTGGGTGCGCGGGGAAGGACAGCTCTACTTTCAACTTCATTAAATCCCCTGGGGATACCAGCCATTTGGTTTGTGGTGATTACTACTTAATGGTGTCTAGCTCTCCTCTAATGAAGAGGAGATAACTACGAAGTAAAGAATTGTAGAGTGTTGGCGGTTGGAAATAGAACATGGATAAATAAGGGATCCTGAGTTATCGGTCTCTTTCCCCCAAGTAAAATCTTTAGTGTTGAATTATTTTTTTCCAACACAAATGTTAAATGTTAACAGTGTAGCTACACAAATGAATAAATATATTTGTCTCTATGATTTGGTATGATCTGTCCTCACTAATTGTAATATGTGGGCCTGCTCCAAAGACATGAATGGTGTAATAACATACAGAAGGTAGAATGGAGGAATGAACTTGCACTCAGATGTTTGACTAGTTAGGTAACTTGCAACAACTACCCACTTTCTCCTCATACTTGACTAATTACTCTGATGCTTTAGCACTGGTGCTTTCAAAGTAAGTAAAAAGGACAGGATCTCTGCTATATAACTGGTTTCAGAGGAACAGCCGTGTTAGTCTGTATTCGCAAAAAGAAAAGGAGTACTTGTGGCACCTTAGAGACTAACCAATTTATTTGAGCATGAGCTTTCGTGAGAAGTGAGCTGTAGCTCACGAAAGCTCATGCTCAAATAAATTGGTTAGTCTCTAAGGTGCCACAAGTACTCCTTTTCTTTTTGCTATATAACTGACACCTTAAATTAGACTGGAAACAAAACTATGTCAAAAAATGATCCATGAGATGTATAAAAATGGAAGGGGAACGTTTCTGCTGGGGAACACGACTCTTCTGCATAAAAAAGAGATTGTGTGAACATTAGCTTTGCTGTATTTTTGTTTTTAGTGGTGCAGTATGGAAAGCTTTGAGAAATCCATGGGACTGCTAATGGTAGGTCTATGCTTGGAGCTAGGGGTGGAAGTGATTTCCAGCTTGAGGAGACATACTAATGCTAGGTCTGGTTGAGCTTGTGTACTACAAATAGAATATAGCCTCTGTAGTGGGCGTTGCCCCAAGTATGTGCCTGTGGTATTGGATGGGTACATAGTCGGGGTAGCTAACTTCTCCCACTGCTGTTGCTACACTCTAATTTTAGTGCACTAGCTCAGTCACAGCTAGCATGAGTGTTTCTCTTCAAGATGGAAACCTCAGCCCGAGCTCAAGGTGTAGCCATACTCAAGTGTCTCACTGGACACTCTTCTTTGATTTAATTGTTAGGCGTGAAGAGAGAACAGTGTGCCTTCTATAAGAAATCTAAGAAGAAGTGCATAGTACACTGCTGATAATTTGCAAATAGCTAGGTATATAAATGAAACAATACTTGGTCCAAGAAGTATGCTTGAAAAGTTTTAGAGCAGATATTCGCATCAAATTTTCAGTTCTTTCAGCATGTCCAACTTCGGAGCATGGTGCCAACCTTTTTATTTCTCATTCTGTACCTTTATGGAAGATGGGTTGCTTGTCATTAGTTTATCAAGAAGAAAATAAAACTGTATTGTTTAGAAAGGAGAGATCTATTTTTCAAATAGGACATTTACTTATTGCCCAGAGATAGCTGAGGATTTTAAATCATTGCATGTTAGTGTGAAAAAGCTGTTTAGAATGGGGTTTAATTTTTTTTCTCATTTAATCTTGTGTACTTGGGTTCATGCTAATTGAGTCACCTGGCTGGGTTCATGCTAATTGAGTCACCTGGCTGAATCTTGACTTTCTAATCTCCTGTTTTTAGTGCTTCATGTTTGCAGTATTTAGGACCTTAAACTTATTGCTGGCTCAGGATGATTTTTTTTCTGCACTTCTGTACAGTAGTTTTCAGATAAAATTTCACATCAGGGAAGATAATTCTTGTGACCATTTGTCTGTGGAAAAAGCTTCCTTAGCTGTTCAGGGGCATGCCATGTTAAAAATAGTTAGAGGCAATGGATTAGTGAGCGTGGATCAGAAGCAGCCTAATCAGGTACTCTAGTGCCAGAGGAAAGGAGATGTGGCCCACCCAAAGTCCACCCCTCTCTCCCCAAAGCTTGTGATATCCAGAACTCTGTGTGGGTGAAAACACCTCTTTCTGACTCATTCAGTGCTCTCTATCTTCCTGAGCCATGTGACCTGGATATAGAAGAAATTCCAGGAAGGAACCAGCGTTGGGGTCAGAGAAACTGAAGCTGTCAGTAACAAATGCAGAAGCAGCCTACACAGAGGAGTCATTTGACACCTGAAGTCAGGCTGCTTTCTTCAGTTTAAATTAAGGTCTGTCTCTCTGGTCACTTGACCTTCATGCTCTTTTCTCCTTTTGCCCCATCTTCTCTGCTTTCTTCCTCTCCCCCTGCTAATCCACTTCTAACAAAAACTGACCCAAAGGGTTGAAAAGAATTATCCAACTAACGATGTTGGTAAACCATAGTTTGGGTCATTCTGCTTGTAAGTTGTATTCCTTTCCTTTTCCTTTTGTCTAATGTAGTTAGAGAGCAGTAGTTTGGGACAGGGTTATGGTGGTTATTATTTCTACTGTGCCTAGCACAATGGCACCCCATTCTTGGTTGACCTTAAGACAGTAAACTCTATATAATATGTGGTTCATTGCATGGATAGCATTGCCAATGTATGTTTCTATGTATACGTTCACTTAGTATTTCAAACATGACTAAATATTGTTTAAATCCGTGAAACATTCTTAAAATAATGACACTCCATTTAGTACCTTCAGGATTTAAGGTATAAAATGTTATGATTGAAGTTTCAAATATGTCATATTGCCAAGTCAAATATAAAGTTCGTAATGAAGAAAAAATTTATTTTCTGGACCAAAAATATCACCCGCCATAAATTAGCCTGAAAACTTACTAGATGTCCCTTATTTATTAGCAGTAAACAGTCTGTTCTGTCATATCCTTGTGCTTTCTCTTTATTGTACACTAAATCCTCTCTCTCTTGCTCAGAAAATTCTAATTGACTTTTATTTTGGAGTGGTGTACTGAGTTTGGGCTTCAGGATTTGGCCCTTGGAAAATGGGACATCTCCCCTCCACCCCCCAACCCAGTGCCTCTTAAAGAATTTGCATACATTTTCCCACAAGTAATATTTCGAGGTGAGAAATGTAAAATATGCATATGCAATGTACAATGACACAGCAGTATAAAAAGTATCACTGTGTAAACGATGTGAGGAATTCTGTGATCCATTACAAAGTGGGAAAAAATATAAGGTTTAAGTGACCAGTATAAAATGTGCTAAATACTTGTAAAGCTATGTGTTCTTCAAGTGGCTCTGCGTATTCCCAATAATGGGGTACTGCACCCCCTGGTGGTGCCTAATGGTAAAACCTCCTACAAGCAATGCCTGCTGTCCTGCGTGTGTGGCCCCCTCTCACCTCGGTGTCTTTGAATATTTTGAGGGCAAAGGTATATAAGAGGGCACTGTACCCTCTATTGCTTGAGTTGCTGTCAGACAGAAGTGAATTGCTCTGGTCGTTTGGATCTCCGATTTTCTCCATTTTAGCGTCTTGTTGGTTTTATAGTTATATTTTATACTTTTGTTCTTCGTATAGCTTTAGTTTAGGATAGTTTTCAGGATAGATTTAAAGGACCCTTATATTCAGATTGCAATCTAATACAGTCATCAAAAATACCTGCAGTTCATGGTGGAGGGGTGCCGTTTCCAATCCAAGGTTCTCCCATTTAGCATGTCAACAGCACTTTTTTCGAAGTTCCTTTCCTTGGTAGCAGCACATCTGAGAAAACCGTCTTTTTGTTGACCCATATTTGGATGATTGACTGCTGAAAGCTGCTACACCTGAGGTGCTGTTGCAGTACAACATGGTTAGTCTCCTTTGATTCTGGGTCTGCTTCTCAATGTCAAGAAGTCAATCTCTGCCCATCTGAGAGATTTCCCTTTTTTTTAGGTTCTATACTGGACTCAAACAGGAAGAGCTTTTCTTCTGGATGACAGGTTTAAAAAAATAGAAGAAATGATTTTTTTTTGCAAATTCAAGCCTGTCAATACCCAGGAGGTGATCATCTTTCTGGTTCTCCTGGGCCTGACGGCAGCTATAGCTTATGTAATCCCCCCTTGCTCATCTCAGAACGTGTCCAATGTACCATTAGGTGTCTCAAGTTTTCACACGCAGCTGGGACTGTCTTTGTGTGTTTGTCACCATGCTTCAGGGTATTGTGGTTTCACTGAGGTGGTGGATGAACTGATAAAATGTTCTGAGTTGTTCTGCTCAATCCCCCTTTGCCATTGGTGATGATAACGTGAGATTCTTTCAACAAAGGATGGGGTGTCCATTTAGCTTACTTCACAATCCAGGGTCACTGGGTTTTGCAAGCAAAGAGCTTTCAATTCAGTGTGGTACAATTTAGGGCAATTCATTTGGCTCTCGTGTCATTCATCCCTCATGTGCAAGGGAAGGTGGTCACATTGCAGCGGACAATAAAACTGTGTTAAATGAACAAACAAGGGGGAGCTCGCTCATTCCAATCTTGTGCCGAAGCGGTCAGGTTATGGGATAGGTGCATTCTTCATAATATCTATTTGGTGGCACTGCATTTGGCAGGGGAAAGCAGTATGCTAGCAGGTCGTCTCATCGGGGACCGTTCTCAGATTTACAAGTGGTCCCTAAAGGTTCAAGTATCAGAATATCTTTTCCCATTGGGGTCAGCCCAAGGTAGACATGTTTTGAGACAGAAAATCAGCAAGAAATGTTTCCCATTCTATTGAAGAGCAGGGAGGGACTGTCAGTCCCTGCTTGATGCCTACTTTTCCAAAATTCCATTTCAGTTAATTCAGAAAGTGGTGAAGATTAGTCAGTACAGGGCAAAAATGTTGATTGCTCCAATGTTGATTGCTCCAGCTTGGGAGAGACAGCTGTGGTTCAGATGGACAATATGTGAGTCTTCCTCTGTCTCCAGATAGGTTGTCACAGCAGCAAGGCAAGCTTTATACACACATGCGTACAGTTACTTTCTGTAATTGCTGTACCAATATCCTTTAATATATAAAAAGGATTTGTTTTACGTTGGAGTGGACCACTGGTGTAAGGTATCCTGTTTCTGATGTATACAATATTGAACATTTCAGAGAGAAGTGATCATTGCCCCACCCTAAATAGTGTATCTGGCAAAACATAAAGTGGTATGTAATGGGAAGATGCTTATTCCTGATGCCAGCTGGTAAGCAATTTATGCCTCATAGTATTAAGGTCAATGATCTAATTAACTTATTGCTAGTTTAACTGCCAACATGCTTGTTTGTCTAATGCCCTTTTAGACCTTTTCCAAATTCTTTGCTAGCCTGCAACTTGATTGTGGTGCTCTCTAATTTCTTTGGCTTCCTCCTGTTTTATAGCATTAAGACAGGTGGACAAGTTGGCAATGGTTCTTGTGTTTCCCTTAATGTCTTGAGTAACTTTTTTTTGTAGATATTGCTTTTGTCTGCTACTAAAACTTTGTGTTGTATTGAAAGTAAACTCTGTAGCACTAAATCTCCATAAGCAATCCTAAGAAAAGCAGTGACCATTTCTTTATTTTAGAATAACACACTTCACTGAGCTTAATAGGTTTATTCAGGAACATACTTAAGATGGCTATACTTGACACTTGAGGTAGCAAATAGAGTACACTTAATATCTGCTACTTAGTTTTTCTGAGGCTCTGTTGTGAGTATATATGACCTGTTCGTTGTTCAAACAGTTAAGCTTTGCAAACAGAATTCAAGTGAGCTGAACAGTGTTCTTTTAATAAAAAGTTTCTGCTATGAGATGACTTCTAAAAGTCTTTGTTTCTGCGCCCCTCTCGTTGTTAATTTTATCCATATTAACAGTAGTGTTTTATTTAAATATTGATTACACGAAAGAGAATTGTTTCTGTTTACTGGCATGGAAAAAACAGATTTGTGGTTTGATGTTGAGACGTTCAGGTCGTCCATCACTAGTTTAAAAAAAAATAGTACTAAAAATCGGTAATTGGACATCTTTCGTTGTGTGATAAATAATGGATAGTTCCGTAATATGCTTTACTAAGATGTTGTATTCTTTCAAAAGAATTCTAACCAGGTAATTGGTATTCTCTGTGAATAATTAAAGCCTGCATTAGTAAGATTGTGATCATGAAGTTGGAATTAATTTCTTATCTGTTTAAAAGTAGATATTTTATATCAAAGTTTCTACATTCTTGAATAAGTTTTTTGGTGGTGAAGACAGGCATTTATAGAAAAGTTTTGCTATAATATACTATAGTGGTGGGTAACCTGCGGCCCGTCAGTGGTGGGCAACCTGCGGGCCTTGAGACAGTGTTTACACTGAGTGTCCACAGGCATGGTTGCCCGCAGCTCCCAGTGGCCACGGTTTTCCGGCCAATGGGAGCTATGGGACATGGCAGCCAGCACGTCCCTGCAGTCCTCACCACTTTCCGCAGCTCCCATTGGCCGGAAACGGCAAACGGCAGCAACTGGGAGCTGCGAGCGGCTGTGCCTGTTGACGGTCAATGTTTCGCAGCCTGCCAGCAGATTACCCTGTTGGGCTGCGTGTGGGCCACAGGTTGTCCATCATTGATACAGTATATTATTGTATTACAGTATTGTGTAATGGTAATGTAGGACTGTAGTGAAAATAATTTTGAATAAACATGACAATTTTTTGTCTATGTGCATACAGTCCAGAATTTAGTTTAAGCTTGCATATACAAATGTTGTGTTCTCGTTCTGTAATTGTAAATTTGTCAAACACACTAAAGGTAAAATTCTATGTTAAACTGAGTGTCATCTTCAGATAGTATGTATATACATGTGTAAAACAGATAATTGTTTAAGTAGTTGCCCTATTGGTGTTCCAGGTAAAGTGTGCATATGCCCCTGTGCCTTCAGTGGACAGTTTTTGGCTTGCACATGCATTCTCCAAATCCTCGTGCCCCATACTGAGGATATAAAGGGCTGCATGGGCAAACTGCCTTCAGTGAGGTGGAACATAGGGCCAGCCTGTTCTCTTCATAATTTAGTTTTAGTATAGTTAGGCTTGTTGGTGTGTGTTAGTTTAATAGTTGTTGGGACTATTGTTTCCCCTAATCATTTTTTTTCCCTTGTGTAAGGGGTTCTTCTAGGATATGGTGGGTTCACTGGGGTTGGAGGTGTGCAGGAAGGGGCTCAGGACAAGGGGTGGGGGCAGAGAACGGGTGCGGTGTGTACGAGGGAGCTCAGGGAAGGGGGTTGGGATGCAGAATGCAGGAGGGGGCTCAGGACGGGTACAGGGAGGAGTGCGGGAGGGGGCTCAGGGCAGGGGTACAGGGAGGAGTGCGGGAGGGGGCTCAGGGCAGGCAGTTGGGTGCAGGCAGGGGGTTGGGGTGTGGGGTGCAGGAGGGGTTCCGGGTGTGGGCTCCAGCCTGGTGCCGCTTACCTGGAGGCAGTGGCATGCGCCAGGGCCAGGACAGGCTCCTTGCCTTCCCTGGCTCCATGCTGCTCCCAGAAGCGGCCGGCACCGTGTCTCTGTTGCCCTGGGGAAGGGGGGACAGAGGGCTCCATGCACTGCCCTCGCCTGTGGGTACCTCCCCAGAAGCTCCCTTGGTTCCCCATGGCCAATGGGAGATGCGGGGGGCAGTGCCTGCAGGCAAGGGCATTAGCATGTAAAAATCTCAAGTTTAGACATGGAGGCTAATATTTTTAGAGGAAATAGCCTTAATAATAACAAAAATCATCAAAATAATTTAAAAACTATTTATTTAAATAAAGATTAAGTTGCTACCCGCTATCTTCTTTGGGTATTTCTTTTCATTGGGTTTCTGTGAGCATACTTATTCAAATATTTGAATCAGTCTCATCTAAGTTTAAGGTCCTTTCACAGGGAAAACAGTTATTGAAATGAACGTTCAGATGAAGCTGGAAGTTTCTGAAGTAATGTGGCGTTATTCTATATGCTTCAGCTAACTTTTAAGGGTTTCATTAATTGACTGCGTATAAATTCAGGAGGGACTTGAAGTTTTAATGTTTCTATCAATCAAGCTTCCGAATGCAATCTAGGTGATGATGATGTTGCTCAGTCAGTTTCACATAAGTGTGGAAAAGAGGAATAATTCTAGGAAATTTACCATGACACACATAGACACTTCCTAATTTTTCACCGGTGTTTAGCGTATTGCAGGGGAAGCAATCATCATGTCAATATGTCATTTAATCCACTTCAGATCAATTTTTTCGTTGTGGGAATATTGAATGTAGTATTGCATTTGATAGAACTGCTTGCTTTTAACATTCAAATTGTAACTTTTTAATGATTTTTTAAGATTTATAGAAGTATTTTAGAAAAGAGAACACATTTTTTCCTATTGTACAGTCTCAATAATGTGGGTATATATATATGTGCTGGTTTCATTGGCAATAAAAATGCCTTAGGACCAAAAGTTATTTTGTAAAAATATTTGTCATTCTCGCTTCACCAAAAATCAGACAAAACCTTTGAAAAGTAATCCAGGTCAGCGTATACCGTTCATAAGGGCAAATTGCAGTCTTTGTTCCCTACCAAAGAATAGTCTCTTTCACCTTTATCTGCGATCATTCTCTCTACTACATACTTACGCATAATTATTTAGAAATATAGATTTTTGACATGGTACTGATCCAGCAGAATCGATAAACATCTTTAATATCATACAAGAATTGCTAACTTGGTGCAACATTTTAAAGTGGTATGTCCTATGGCAATTTATTTCACACTTGTCTATGGCTATGGGAAACAGTCCCATTGACTTTCAATGGGGTATAGGCATCCAAGTCACCTAGGTGCTTTTAAAAGGTATTCAGAAGACCAGTGCATTGAAAAAGCTTGGTTTTATGGCAACATTCTCATCACAACTATGTTATGGAGGTTGTATATGTGGTTTATGAGGGCCTACTTTGGTTGATTGCACTCAAGGAATACATTTATAATCCTTTATCTCCTATTTTAGTAGGAGATAGATGAACAATTTACTCAACTGATTCAACAGGTGATTTAAGAAATATCTAATCCATTAATAACTGAAATACAGATCTGTTCATTTGGAGTGGCATTAGCTTATTCAAGGTGTGTTAAATCATTTCAATAATGTAAGAATTCAGTGTCTTAGTTTAATTATAGTCCAGTTCATAGTTGCTTGTAGGAGGGTCTTATCCCACAATTAAATGTTAACATCCCATGAGATAAGTAGGTTACCTTATTGATGTGCTGTAAAACTACAATGGTCAGCAAGGTGAGATGGCATTCAATTATTCTAATTAAGATGCAGGTTTACAACTCAGAAGCTATGTCGGATAGCCATATGGAGGGAAGTCCGCTTTTATCCTAACCATTGAAACGAAGTACAGAAATCCCAAGAAGGCACTTGAGATTGTAATCTAGATATGGTGTGTAAATTTTATTGTACTAAAGATGAGGGGAAGAACAAGAAAAATCACAAAAAAGTCCTAAAATGAATATTTTATTGAAAATAATAAAATCTTTAGCTGTTATGGTTATTAATCATTGCTCTGTTAAATGCTGCTTAGCACACAGTGAATGAAAAATACCATTTAAGAACTTTAATTCCTAAGATCTGAATTGACATTTGGTCCCTGCCTAGTTTCACATAGTTTGCCAGGTAGGTGAGGCAAAAACAAATGGTTCTCATTAATACTTCAGCAGATCTTTATTTTGTGAAAATCAGTGCTCAGAATACTTCAATTTTTTTTATCTTAAGTAACATAGCAACCACCTATGGCTAAATGGCCTAGAATGCTTTTGTAGCACAATAATAAAATTTTGCTGCGTATGCTTAAGAAGAGACGTTAACATTTTAAACTACTTTACAGTTCAAAAACCTGTAAGCCTTTTCGGAATTTCCAGCAATAGTTATTTCCTTGAAAATGATTGAATAATTGGAGAAAAGTCTCTCTTGTGCTTTTATTGTACTAAAATGAGTTTTATGTTTCGCTGCTGTCCTCATGCTTTGAACTGAACTTCTGCTACAAAAATCAGCAGCCTGTCCACCTCTCTCATATCCTCCTTTAGTACTTCTCACTGTATTTGCATACTGCAATTTAAATCTGTGGTAGCAACATATACTCTAGTTTTATGAAAACAAAACAAAGCTGTTGTAAACTAAATTTTGGCCTTTGCTACGGACATATTACTGACAATGGCGCCAAAAAGAGTTAAAAGAGAGATGTCTGAGAAAATGATTTCTCCTTTTTTGTAATCCAGTTGTCACTGAACTACAGCAGTGCTTTAAACATCACATTTTGCATTTGGAAAAAAAAAAAGATGTGGAGTGCTATAAATAGGACTAGCCCTTCTCTGGAGCCCTTTATTTACCTCTTAACAAGCTTTTTCTCTTTACAAAGTTGAATTCCCATATGACTTCCAGTCTACAAGTCTTCCTCAAACATAAAGATGTTCTTCCAAGGGAAAGTACATATTTGATCTTTCCTGGAGTGTGACAATGGCAGGTGTCTGTTTTGTGGGTGTGTCTTAATTTGGTATGCAAACTTGAACACTGTACAGAATTAAGGTTACACACACACTTTTTGTGGTCAGGCCACTGAGATGAGTTACCCCTGTACTGAGCCCACTAACATGTGATTGACAAAAGCATCTTCCAGAAGGGCGTTCATTCTTGATCTGAAGATGAATAATCCACACTGTGGACTATCTGAGGGCTTTTAAGATGAGATTAAAAGTTAGAGACATGTTTGTAAAATGGATTAAAACAAAAGTCACTCAGAATGCCAGGTGAACCTAAAAGACAATAGAATTAATATGGGTGGACCCCCATTAACAGGTCCATTGCTGAGAGTGGAAGATAGCTCCCTGCTGAGAATGTACTACACTCTGTACAGCTAGTAGAGAATCTGTCTCACTTGTATCAGATTTTGGTAGAATTTTAAGAACAGCTTTGGCTGTCTTGATTTCAGTCTCTTATTTGGGGCAGCAGTTGGAAATTTTTTTTTTAATCACCAAATAGTTGTAAAGTCAGTCCATATCATCCACTTGACTATCTGGGAGTGCTGATCTCTTATTGTCTTTTTACCTTTAATATATCCATTGTGTGTGCACTTCTATATACATTATTCGGTTCTATTGATATAAAAGTGCTTGTTTCAGACTAGTTGAGTCACTTATTTTCTGAGCCCTGATTCCCTAAGGCCCGGAATTGATGCAATTTAGCCCTGTATTATATCAGGCCCCAAACAGTCACGATTATCTTAGACCATGACATTAAAAAACAAAACATACCTCACACATATTGGGTCCTTTTTATTTTTTTCTGGTTTTTGAGGCTTTAGGGTTCAGTTTCCACTGATTTTCTTTTAAATTACACCTGTGAGTGTCACTGCTCCTGGACTTGATAAAATTGTCTAAACTGGCAATGTTGGTATGCATAAGTGTCTTTAAAATTAGTATATTCTAAACAGAGTGGATTGTTTGGCTATAACTGCAGTACAGTAATACTTCCAAATGGCTACTATTACAATGCCTCCTACCATTTTTCCCTTCAATTAATGTATAGGTCATTACTTAAAAAAGGAAAACAACAACAAAAAACCTTAATTTTTTTAGGGTCCAAAGCCAGTCATTCAGAAATGAAGAAATACCAGTTTTCTGATTGCTTCTGTAACTTTGTTCTGTCCCACATCTGTGCACATCCGTTTTGACTACGACCCTACTAAATTCATGGTCCATGTTGGTCAATTTCTTGGTCACAGGATTTTAAAAAAGGTAAATTTCATGATTTTAGCTATTTAAATTTGAAATATCACAGTGTTGTAATTGTAGGGGTCCTGACCCAAAAAGGAGTTGTAGGGGGGTCGCAAAGTTATTATAGGGGAGGTTGTGGTACTGCTACCCTTAACTTCTGTGCTGCTGCTGGCGGTGGCACTGCCTTCAGAGCTGGGGGACTGGAGAGTGGTGGCTGCTGGCTGGGAGCCCAGCTCTGAAGACAGAGATGCCACCATCAGCAGTGCAGACGTAAGGATGGGATGGCATGGTATGGGTATTGCCACTCTTCCTTCTGCGCTGCTGCTGGCAGGACGCTGCCTTCAGGGCTGAGCGTCTCGCCTACAGCCACCACTCTCTAGCCGCCCAGCTCTGAAAGCAGCGTAGAAGGAAGGGTGGCTATACTGCGACACCCCCCTCCCCCCCCCAAAAAAAACCTTGTGACTCCCCTGCAACTCCCTTTTGGGTCAGGACCCCCAATTTGAGAAACGCTGGTCTCCTCTGTGAAATCTGTATAGTTACGGGGTAAAAGGACACAAAAGACCAGATTTCACGGTCCATGTCATGTTTTTCATGGCTGTGAGTTTGGTAGGGCCCTAACTATAACAGTCTTCAGTTCCATGATCGCATACTGTGTTTTCCATAGGACCAATGCCTCAGTGATTGCAGAGAATAGATCTAGGTGGGATTGGTAGTGGAATTGAGATTGCATGGGCAACCATAAATCTGGTATTTCCAAACATTCAAGTGCTTGATCTTTCAGCTTAAACTTCTAACATTATTTTGTATGTAACACAGTATACAACTATTCATTGGAGATGCATTGGGCAAGACAGGTCTGAAGACAATTGCATCTCTATCAGAAGTTAATGTGGTAGTGGTTTTAGAAAGATAGATTATGTAGAATGAGAGTAACATGGTTTTTAATAATTACTTTACAGTTGTAGTTAAGTTACATGAGAAATTAACAGGTGATTAATTATCATCATCATGTTCCTATTATGCCTCTGGTGTTTATGGAAGTGATGGAGCTCCTCCACTCCTGTATGTTTCTGGCAAGTCTTTCAATGGTTCCCCAGCTGTGCCCCAGGTTTTTCAGTTCGGCTTCCCCAGCTCTTCGCCATGTTGTTTTCAGGCATCCTTGTTTTCGCTTGCCTTTAGTTATGCATCTTATTGCTCCTCTGGTGCTGTAATCAGTTTCCATCTGAAACACATGATCAATCCATCTCCAGCGGCTCCTGGCAATGATGGTGTTTGGATCCTCTTGGCTGCACTGTGTCAATAGATCTTGGTTTGAGATTGTTCTGGGCCAAAAGATATGGTGGGTTTTTCTGAGGCAGGTTGTATGGAATGAAGACAGTTTAGACATGTCATAATTTCTCATTCTCCAGCATTATGAACTATAAAGTAGTGTTGGAAGTACGGAGCTCTGATAAGTGTCGAGTCTGGTTTTGGTGTTGTATTTTGATGATTTTCAAACTGTATTTAAGCTCCTGAAAGTGTTCCTTGCTTTATTGATTTTGTTCTGGATGCCCTGGCTTGTTCCACTGTCCTCACTTATGGTGCTGCACAAGTATGTGAATGTTTTTACGTTGGTGAGAACATAATCCTCTATCAGTACTGCTGATGCTGAGGTGATTTTAAAGGTCACATCATCTGTCTTATTGTGGTTGATTTTCAGTCCAATTTGGTGGCCGAATGTGTTGAGTAGAGTTTTTTTTTTTCTTGTATATGGTGTTTGGTATGTGATAAGAGAGCGACAGAATAGTTGTATCTAGCTACTCTAGTCATCTTTAATATATTTCAAAGGTAACAAATCTCAGTAAAAAAATCCATTCCGTCAAAAGTCAGCAGAGTAAGAGTATGTTTTCATGCCTTTTAGAAAACAACCTTTTAGATAATTAAAACAAAGCTGTTAGTCAAATAGTTGTTTTTGTTGCAATAACTAAAATATGTCCTCTTGAAACAATTTGCTGGAAAGAAATTTAATTTTAAGAATAACTTCGAGCTCCCTCTGTTATAAATTCTGTACTTGTGGAATACCAGGGTTTGGTGTTAGTATCAGAGAAGTGTCAACAATTCCAAGGGTAAGATGTGCATTTGTCAATATGCACTACTGGTTGAGATTAACATTATGAAGTCTATTTCAGCTTTGAGGAATTGAAATTATTTCTGTTTTTCAACTTGTTTTATACCTTCTAAGTATTACATATGAAACAATATTTTGGTTATTTGTATTAGTTTTTTGAGATTAATTTTAATATAGTTGTGTGTGTATTTTTGAGCTTAAATATTTTCATTTTTAGATCTTGTATCTGACTGTTTATCTGCTCCCAGAATGCGAGTAAAGTCTTCTTTTGGTTAAAGCAAAACCATGAATATTAAAGTAATGCTTTGGATAAATTTACTTTGGTTCACATACCTTAAATGTTTAACATCAGTGTCACCTAAACTGCTTACACACTGAAGTAATTCTATGTGGAGACGTATTATTTTTATGCAGTTTGTGCAAACTTTTTGTTCAAGTTTATCTAGCAGATAAGGAGGTCATTAGGGCTTAAGAAGCAATTACACTTCCAATTACAAAAACAGTTTCAAACTGAAGTATTTAAACTTAAATCATATAGTTCTAGACTAGATTCAATTCTAATTTAAGTAGTTGACAAAAACCCACTAAAATCAATTTGTAAAATTATGATTTTTCTTACCAGAAAGTATGATTATAGCAAACAGGGACAGCTAAGCAGGACTTGCTGAAGTCCTGACAAAGGAGTTTGTAATCATGTCTCATACAGAGAAGGTTTGGCAGAGTTTTGCATGTCACGTGAAATGGGTATAATTTACAGTAAAAATATACTTGTACCATATATATTTATCCTTCGCACATTACAAATGTATAGCCCCTTGATTTCAGGTTCCTATACATATTACCAGTAATTATGGGATATTCATGTTTTATTTTTCCTAAAAGCAAACTTGGTTAATTAATCCTACCTGCCATTTCTGTATATGCAAGAAATCATTCCTCCTTGCTGAAGAGTGGGAAATCAATAAGAACTTACTGTAGCTGTTGACTCATGACTTTGAATAGGAACCCTCTTCACGACCTTGTCAAACAAAGATGACCACAATTTAAGTGCTAGTGAATGTTTTGATGATAGTGTTTGACAATAGTCCTTTCCTTGTACTGTATGCATCTGGAACTTTGGCTTTTAAAGTAATACATTATACAGCATCAGTGGTCTTACAAAATGGTGTGTGGATTTTTTTGCAGTATTGAATGGTTGACACGTAGGTGTTTTGAAGCATAAAGTCTCACTATCTTTCCATTGCTTGAACTTGAACGTGTCATGCAGATCAGACAAATTACATATATCCGGCATGGTGGAACTCTCCCTGTGGATGCTCAACAGGCTGCTGTGCTCAACCTACACTTGGAGTCCCACATGCTCTTTGCTTCTCGGGTCTGAATAGAGTTCAAGCACGGTCTCGATAACTACAGGCCTCTATATACACACTCGAGGTACAGACCCTATGTGACACCTCTCTTGGCAGTAGGAACCCCGCAGTCCAATTGCATAGGCCCTTAAATTAGTGTCTGCTCTCCCAAGCCCCCCCCCCAGTAGCTGTTGCATGCTCTTAAGGATTCCGTGAAGCTGTGACTCCTTCAGTTTAGTTTCCCTCTTTGGGGAGTACCTAACAGTGTAAACAAACTACACACAGATTCTACACAGGAATTTCTAAACATGCACACGCTTCACTCGTGTAGAAAACATAAGAGTCTTAAAAAGAAAAGGAGTACTTGTGGCACCTTAGAGACTAACCAATTTATTTGAGCATAACCAAATAAATTGGTTAGTCTCTAAGGTGCCACAAGTACTCCTTTTCTTTTTGCGAATACAGACTAACACGGCTGCTACTCTGAAACCTGTCATAAGAGTCTTACAGATCCCTGCAAACAAAATAAACATTGTGCATGCAAAACCTTCCCTCCGGGATACTGACCACTCCAAGAGCCCTTTTCAGGGTCCCAACAGAGAGAGAGAGAGCGCGCTTTACTAAGAGCAGACCTTGTCCTTTAATAACTTCCAGTCCTGCTGTCATCTGACCCTCGGCTTCAGTCTCGCTTAGGTGATCCAGGTTGCCGATCCAGGTTGCCCATCAGGTGATCCGTTGCTTGGTTATCACCCATCTGAAGTCCAGACTAGAAAAAACTACTTTCTTGCGGCATGACCACCCTTTGGCAATAACGCCTCTTGGAATTCAGTGCCAGATACAGGCAAAAAGGCAACAGGAAATTGACAGTACATTCTCAGAACCAAAATAATGTTCACAAAGCAAAATGACACACACGGGCACACATACTATGTGGTCTCATCTATTTGCTGAATACATTTACTAATTCACATGTAATGCTCTAGACTTCAAACTCTCTATTTAGGCATCCATAATGCTATGGAATAGAATATACCATTTGTACTTGTTATCCCCTTTTATAAAGTGCTTATTCAGCATTAATTATTCTGAAGTCACATGTTTAATGCCACATTAGGCATTGTGTGTGTGTGTCATAACAGCAAATATTCTTCTAAACATCATGTTGTGTAGCATTGCTATCATTTGTTTAGAAATGAGGGTAGGTTTTGCTGGCTTGCTTATTTCCCCCTCAAACATACCAAGAATCTCACCCAAAAACAGAACAGCCTTTTCAAAATAAAACAAAGACAATAAAAGCTTTGTTGTTTGGCATGTTAGGGTAACGGGGGGGGGGGGGGGCAGGGTCTTGTAGTCAAAAATTTTGGTTAACTAAGGGTTATACTTACCAATGGAATACCAATTTTCAAAGAATTGGAATACAATAAAATGAATAAAGTGTAAAATAGTATACAGGTACTCAGCAATCGGGTAGTAGTACTGCACTGCAGAGTGGTTGCTTTCTTGAAGCACTTAGGTGAATACAGGTAGTTTTCTATATAGTAGGTTATCTTATGACACTAATATCACTATGGGCACTGCATGGCATACACCCAGATCACTAAAAATATACTTAACACTAAAACTATATTGAACATAATTTAATCTTTCTTTGATGGTTCAAAAGGCACTTCAGGATCTTGTAGTACCTCAGTGTCATCGTTATCAACATCAATCATCATTGTAGATTGGGATGAATCTGTAATGGCCCTATGACACACCCTGGAAATTGCTTTTTGAATAAATCCCTAATATCAGCTTGTTTACTTGTCTTCTGCCTCTTTTGCATAAAAGTAGAGTGCAGAATGTGCAATGGCATAACGTCCTGGGCAGTAGACTAGTCTCTGTTGTTAGATTGAAGATTTGTATTGCGAGATATCAGAAATGCTGGATAATAGAGCTTTCTGGCTGATAAAGTGCCAGATAACACAGCTTTTACTGTATTTTGAAAGAGCAATAAAAATTCAGGGCTGGAAGGGAACTCAGGAGGTCATTAGCTCATTCCCCCCGCAATGAGGCAGGACCAGGTATAACCATACCATCTCTGATAGGTTTTTGTCTAATCTTACCTGTTCTTAAAAGCCTCTAGTGACCTGGATTCAACAGCAAAACCTAACCTATTCCAATACTTGATCTACTACAAGATAGTTTCCTTTATTTATCACCAAAATCTCCCTTGCTGTAGATTAAACTGATTATTTATGGGGATTGTCTCAACAATATTGTTAGCACTGTTACTAGCATGATTATTCTGATCAGTATAGACTGTTTTTTATAGATTGTCATGTTGCAAAATGGTGATAAAGATTACCTAGAAGGGCACTGTACTATCTAGGTGGGCTAGCTTGGTTCTCTGATGCCATGCTGATCAGAGAAATCATTATGTTCCACTTGAAAAAAATTTTTTGTTGACATAATTACTAAGTTCTGTTTATGAAGTAGCTTTCAGGGGGAGAAATAATTTTGTAAGGTTTCCTTAAAATGTATTTGGGCATTGTATTAAGTCAAGCTCCGAAAAGAGGAAGCTGTGAAGAGAAATAAAAGAATACAGCTGCTTATTTCTTTTGATAAGTACAATAGAACTTCAGAGTTACAAACACCTCAGGAACAGAGGTTGTTCGTAACTCTAAAATGTTCATAACTCTAAACAAAACGTTACGGCTGTTCTTTCGAAAGTTTGCAACTGAACATTGACTTAATAGAGCTTTGAAATTTTACTATGCAGAAGAAAAATGCTGCTTTCCCTTCATGTTTTTTAGTAGCCTATGTTTAACAGAGTACTGTACTGTATTTGCTTTTTTTTGGGGTTTCTGCTGCTGCCTGATTGTGTACTTCAGGTTCCAAATGAGGTGTGTAGTTGACTGGTCAGTTCGTAACTCCTGGAGTTTCTTACTCTGAAGTTCAGCTGTAGTTGTGACCCCAGCATTAAAATAATACTGTAGTTGCTACTGTGCTCTGGATTCTCCCGGTCATACCGTATGAGGAATATCAGCCTTCCAGGGGCCAAAACAGACTTCAGTGCAGAGGTCCAGCACAGGGTACCCTGTACCACTTAAACTTTTCACAGACTGTTTAAGAAGTGCTTGATATGCAGTCTGCACGAGGATAAAACTCAATACTAAATTGGTGAATATCTTCATCCAGATAGTCAATCCTGTGTATTAGTACAAATGACTGTTACTTGATTTATTTCATCTTAAGTTTACAGAGAAGTAATAACCTAGGTACATATACGAAACACACCTTATGTTGTCTGAATCAAATTGCAAGGTGCTAACTAAAAAAACAGAAATCAGAATGAGGTGAAGTGGTATTAAGGCACAATGGAAACAGGTGTGGAACAATGTCTTTGTAGACTCTTAAAATACTTCTGTTTCAGAATATCAGAAGTAATCTGATGCTCATTTTGTACCCTATAAGCATTTATGAATTTCAGAATAAGAAATAAAGTAGAGATTTTATATGAAGTGCACAATGGGTGCTTTACCTTGGTAGTACAGTATACGCTCACCTAAACCCTTGCTAAGTGCCATGAATTGCCCTCTTTCATTTTATATTTTTAAGGAATAACATGTCCTGATTATAATAGCACTCAGTTACTGATCTGGACTGTTTACATGAGATATCAATGTGTTTTCTTGTGTGGTACTCAAATCAGTTTCCATCTTTGAGGAAGGAGTGTTGCTGACCGACAGTTTGACAGTAATCTTGAAGAATGATCAAATTACCTTTTCTAATGTTATGCTGCTATATCTCTTGTCAGATTATAACAATATAATGACTTATATAGCACTAAGTAGCTAGAATGTTCGTCATTTATAAAATAACTTTTTTTAATATAAGCAGAGAGAAATGAATATTCATATCTAATAATTTCATCAAATATATTGCATATATCTGGCAGGCAGACATCACTTGTGATCCCTTAACAGGTACCCCAGTACTGCCTCGTTGTGGTGTAATCTTAGTGGAGTACTCACTTAATGCCAATTTAGGAGTGTCTTGTCAAATGTGGATGGCAAAGGAAAATGACTAAAATGTATTGGAGAGAGGGAGCCTTAGTCTTGTTGCTAAGCCACAGGGCTGATGCTAAGGAAACCTGTCTAGTGTTTTTGGTTTGGCCATAGATGGCCAAGAACACAGAGAAGGTATTGTGCCTTAGTTGACCCATTTGAAAACTGGCATAATGCTTGGCTAACTCACAGGCATGTTAGGTCAAATTAGTTGAAGATCCACAGATAGAAGGATATATAATTTGACTGTATCATTGCTGTTTTCACTAATAGTAGAGTTCACTGTAGTTGTTTACTTGATAAAACACCTAAAAGTATGAATAATAAGGAATGGAGAACTAAATGTGCCTTGTATTGTCATTAGGTATGGCTGTTTCTTTGTCTGAAATATTACACAAAGAAAAATGAAATTCTACCTTTCCTGCAAGGAATTAATCATCTGTGCTCTTAGTACTAACAAGAGAAGAAAGGCATTAAAGCAGAGCTTAATAGGCTTTCAAAGGTGTCACTAGGAAATTTCGCTGTTGGCTGCCATAACGCAGCTTGCCACTTTTCTTCTGAAACAGATGTGCTTGACCAGCCAGTGTACCCAGCTTTGTTACAAAGTCATTCAAAATGTAGCTGGACCCTCCATTATCTTAGCAGAAGACACCCTCACCCTACAGACAGGACTGGAAATGGTGAACCGAGTCACAAGGAGCAGATCCTTTAATATAAGCAAAAGGTACCAGCCACGTCTGTCATACCTGCCCACTGAGAAATCTTGTGTGAAAGGTTGGATGCAGGCCTCCACAGCCTAATGACAGGTTTATCCAAATAATCAATTCATCTGTTGAAATGAAAAGCACCAAAACTCTTTCTTGGAGTGAGAAAGGAGCAACTATAAAACCAAATGGTTTTGGTTAGTGATATGGTTCCTTTTGGGTGATGGGGTGGGGATTTACTTTGTTTGATGAACCATGCAATATTCACAAATGCTTGAGGACCACTCCCATGTATATAAACAGTGTGCATGGGCAGTTTGAGGCATTCAGCCCCTGTTGGAGCTTGGCTCATACGTGACCAGGCAGTTCTATGGGTTGATACCAATTGAAGAACACGAGGTGCTCCTTAAAAGGAACAACAAAGCCTCTCTTCTAAAGAAATAATTCATCAGCTCAGCGTCTAAGTAATCAAACTGTAGGGCAAAGACCACGAGTATTCAATAGATGCATCCTCCATGAAAATACATATTTGCCATTCTTTGTTTCTCTGAGTAGGTTTGCATATATTTTCCTAATTACAGTATTGTCTTCTGAACCTTTTAAAACTGTTTCTTTTGAAAAGCAGATATTTCTTTTTCACTTATATGGAGTTGTTCTAGTGGGAAGTATTAAATGTGACTCCTTTTTAAAACGTGTTTTATGTGGTAAACTCTGGTATGTTAAAAAAAAATTAGACCATTCAGATGTTACTTTGAAGCAACCTATATTGATCATGAAATACATACTGTACATCACAAACAATTATTTTAGTATGCCTCACTAATTGGAACAGCAGAGGGAAGCTGTCCCATAAGACCAGTGAACAAAATATACAAAAGGAATCTTAAGCCGCAAGAAAGTAAGATGACTTCACTGACAGTGCAGACCATATTTACCAACATGAGCATATATATATAAAAACAACGATCAGAAAGTGTGTGTATATATAATTCACTACTTTCCAAGTGTATAAAAATACTGTGTATATAGACATATATAATTTAGAATGCCTAGCACATAAAATTGTTAATGCAATATAAATCTCTTCATATGTACACATGTTGTACAGCATGGTTGACGTCCTCCTGTTAATATTTATGAAAAAAGAAATCATGTGAAAGACAAAACTAGGTTGTTTAGAGAGATTGCTCTCACAAAAATGTGTTATCTGAACAGTTAACAATGTCCTTGAAGGGAAGCAACATATATGTTTTATCTGAGTGCAAAGTAGAAGTGTTCATCAAATGTACTCGATATTAAAATTTCTACCTCAATAGATTCTACTAAGCTCAGTAACATTCTTCCATGCTAAAATGTCCTACAGGTTGCTAGCTGCAGTTAGTGTTGCAAAGCTACCTGAATAGGTCATAGAACTACAGTCAAATGTCCAGCTGCTTATTGTCTTGTAACAAGCAAACAAAATTAAAATGATTTTCACTACTGTTATATAATTTACTTTTTCTAAGTTGCAGTTGTCAAGGCTGATTCCCCACTCTGGCACTTTGAGTGTAGAAGTTGGGGGCCTGCAAGGATTCTAAAAGTTAATACTGGCCACTGCAGGCTGGTATTAAACTTCCAGGGTTATAGCTTTTCTCTGACCTCGGGATGGGTAGATGCTGCCACCGCCCAAGTGCAAACACCCCCACTTCCCCTTTTAAGAACCCAGGAAGGAACATTTGGCAATTCCTTCCTGTGGGGTACTCTCAAGCCCTTTCAGCCACCCTCTGGGGAAGAGTTGAGAAAGAAAACAAAGGAAATCAGCTGTTGCCACCAGCTAATTAAACAACATATACATAAACCTCTTAGGGAACAAAAAAACCCAATTGTGTTCTTAAAGTAGGTAAATTTTGCTAAAAACGAAAAGATAGAAAATACATCTGGAACTTAGTCTTTTTGCTAGATCTTAAAAAAACAATTAAGAAAATTAAGCATGAAGAAAGCTCTCTTGAGGTTCAGCTTAAAGGTTACAAGCAAAACAAAATGATTTGGGGGTTAGCATAGAGGAGTCCATGATTTGGGGGTTAGCATAGAGGAGCTAATAAGAAAAAAAGAAGAGAGAAACCCAATCACATCTTCCTAGACATTCCCTGATCTACATACATATTTGGGGGTTTCAAATAAGTAGTCTTTAGGTATGATCTGATGTTCTTTCATATCTGGCTTAAAGCATCCTAGAGCATAGTTCAGCCCTGTTCCTGCTCTGCGTCTCCTCTCTCTGGAGAACAACAACAGAACAACAAAGGGAAGTTTTTTCCCAATTTTAAAAAGTTCTAGCCTTCCCATTGACTCTTTTGGTCAGCTGCCCACTCACTTCCCTTTACCTATGCATGTAGTCAGAGTTTTTAACCCTTTACAGGTAAAGCAAGTGGAGAACAGCTACCAAGAGGGATTCTATAGCTAACCGGCTGGCTGGGTGTCCACAAAAGGGAGCTACCCCCCACCCATTTATCACAGCAGTTTAGTCAAGAATTGCATGGTTTAATTGGATTTTTTTCCCTATGGATTACTGCACATAATCTTTTCCTTCAGTAAAGGAAGGACAATATGTAAGATAAAGTAATCATTGTGTGGGGGATGGAGACTGTCATCAAAGATGGTAGTACCTGATAAACTGAGCTTGAAAAGAAAGGTTGAAGTAATCAGTGTTTCTCATGTTGAGAGATCAGTTGTGAAGGAGTTGATGATAATTCGTGAAACACAAGAATCGTTTAGAATCAATGTCAGTAGGCAGACATAAACAGTATGTGAAATGCCAGTGGTGGTCCATCCAGTCTTCCTAACTTCACTAGCACCCGTAGCCTCTAAATGAGTTGAATTGACGCTTCTGTGCTAAACTACAGTGTTCTTAGTGAGTGAGTCCAGCTCCTATGTTGCTATAGTTTAAGGATAAACAGGGTGAAAGATGCTATTAACACTTCTTTTAGGTTTGGAGGCTCTAGGAGCACATAGAGAACAAAGACAGTGACCACTAACACAGTTACAAGGAAAACGTCTTGTTTGTATTATAAGTTTTACTAAGCAGATGATTAAGGTTAATAAGTACAAATGCTGAGAAATTCCATGCAATAGACAGTGCTGTATTCATACTCATGTACCCAAAGAGATCAGAGTCTCGTGGATCTTCAACAGGTGGTCATTGACAGAGGGGTGATGCCTGCTGGGGTCTTCCCAATGGGGTATCCCTTTTTATCCTATGTTATGACCACATGCACCACCTTATCTGTGGGAAGGTTCCACCCTCCTCTTCCTTATTTGTACTTCCACATCCCATAAATTTTGTTTCTCATATACTGTTCAGTTTCTTTTATTCTCATTTATACCTCATTAACATGGACACAAACATGCCCCATTTATAACTTGCGGTAAGAGCAAAATTTATGTATTAAAGTATTATGGCAAAGTATTCTGGAATGGTGGCTGAAGCATGAAGGGGTGTACGAATGTTTAGCATATCTGGCACGTAAAGACCTTGCAATGCCGGCTACAAAAGTGCCATGCGAACACCTTTTCTCACTTTCAGGTGACAAGAAGAGGGCAGCATTATCTCCCGTAAATGTAAATAAACTTGTTTGCCTTAGCGATTGGCTACAGAAGAAGTAGGACTGAGTGGACTTATAGGCTCTAAAGTTTTACATTGTTTTGTTTTTTAGTGCAGTTATAAAACGAAAACATGTACGTCTGTAAGTTGCACTTCCACGATGAAGAGATTGCATTTCAGTACTTGTATGAGGTGAAGTGAGCACTGTCTACTTTGTATGCTGTGTTGTAATTGAAACCAATACATTTGAAAATGTAGAAAAACATCCAGAATATTTAATGACAGGTTTCAGAGGAACAGCCGTGTTAGTCTGTATTCGCAAAAAGAAAAGGAGTACTTGTGGCACCTTAGAGACTAACCAATTTATTTGAGCATGAGCTTTCGTGAGCTACAGCTCACTTCATCAGATGTTTACCGTGGAAACTGCAGCAGACTTTATATACACACAGAAATCATGAAACAATACCTCCTCCCACCCCACTGTCCTGCTGGTAATAGCTTATCTAAAGTGATCAACAGGTGGGCCATTTCCAGCACAAATCCAGGGTGAGAAAACCTGGATTTGTGCTGGAAATGGCCCACCTGTTGATCACTTTAGATAAGCTATTACCAGCAGGACAGTGGGGTGGGAGGAGGTATTGTTTCATGATTTCTGTGTGTATATAAAGTCTGCTGCAGTTTCCACGGTAAACATCTGATGAAGTGAGCTGTAGCTCACGAAAGCTCATGCTCAAATAAATTGGTTAGTCTCTAAGGTGCCACAAGTACTCCTTTTCTTTTTGAGAATATTTAATAAATGTCAATAGGTATTCTGTTGTTTAACAGGGCAAGTAAAACTGTTATTAATCATGATTAATTTTTTAAATCGCGTGAGTTAACTGCGATTGACCTTCCTAATTTCCACCAATGCTAGTATTCATTTATCTTTGATCCTTATTTCCACCTATTGAAGAAAACCATATATAATTTTTAAAGCAACAGTAACTAACGAAAATATTAAAATCTATAATATGTTGATGCTTCTGGAAAACATTATTACCTGAGGGCAGAAGTTTATTTAAATAGTGTGTTTGGAGGAGGTGTCCACCAGCTTAACAATATAGGGGTGTGTGTGTGTGTGCGCGCGCACGGGCATGCTAGTAACAGCACCAGCACCCGCTTCTGTTTTTATCCATGAATTGCAGTCCGATTTGGCCATTCATATATGCATCACCACACACTGACTACTTTGCATCTCTACCGGAGATGCTGGTTAAGGAAATGTTAACCCTAAAGGCTCAAAAACTTAACAGCAAATTAAAAATGACAAATTGGACTTCTGTTTAAAAAAAAAAAATTTTTTTAAGGCACTGGTGGGTTTTTTTTTTGTTTTTTGAGCATGTGAGTTTGTCAACACTGGCACCGGAAGAAAAGTCAGAATGACGTTAAGTCTCTCTTACTGTGCATTTGCTCTTGAGTTTAGAGGGATTTAAGTCTGAGTTTTCAGCATTAGTGACAGCTTGTAGAAAAAAGAAAGCTACAGCTTCATGAAGAATTACTGTGTTAGCTACTGTGTTAAGCCTTGAAGTACTTTTCTAATGGTACTGACGATTTTCTAATATGTAGCATAGTTGACAAATGCTGCTTTTAGTGTAACCTTTAAATGTATTTTTCGTGCGTGCTGTAAGTTAGTTTTATTTACTTTACCAGAGAATAGTAGCTATGTTTCTTAGATGATTAACAATAAAGGTTCAATTTTTTTCTTGTACTTAGTACTTTTTGCTTTTTTGTTAATATATAATGACAGTTTAAATGTTGAACATTTGATAACTTGGCTGAGACTTATGCTCATGTCCAAAGTGAATGATTGATTGTTTTTCTTTGACAAATAATTAATATGCAAATCAGTAGAGTAGCTTTGACAGGTAGAAAATACATTTCTTTCAGGAGGGAAAAACTGTTTTTTAAAAAATTATTTTTGGACTGGTCAGTTTTTAAGGACTCGATGTACTTGAGAAATGCTAGACCTAATAACTAGCAAAGTGCATGGTTTGTCTACTTGGTAAGTCATTTAAACATTAAATACAACTGATTAACTGTATTTCCATACATTAAACATATTTGAGTAATAATTACATTAATTGCAATTACATTTTAGTCATTGGATCATGCTTCATAGATTATAAGAGAGGTTGCTTTTTCAATTGGTAGGTGGTAACAACTTTATAAATGTTAGATATTGAGAATTCTGCTTCTCTAGGCTTTAAATTCTCTTTAAAAAAATTAAAAAAGAAAAGAAAAAAGAGGTTTTTACCACCTGAGTGACTCTCTAAACTGTCAGATAAAATAAAACACATAAAATGGTGACTTTTCCACATGTATTCTCCAGTTAAAACTTGAATCTGTATTTATTTTTCTTTAGCTGTTCCACTGTAAATGCAGGAGTGGTAGCTGCAGTAGATGTAGCTGTTCCTTCAAAGATATTTGATATAACCAAACAGAATTGCTGTAACTGGAGTGAGTTGACCAACGTCTAACTTGAGTGGAGATTTCAATTTTAATTAAACAAAGGAATAACTGAAATCTTAGTATAGTCTGTTTTGTATAATAGTTCTAACCAAAAACAATATCACTGGATATTTAAGTTACCAAACTTAACCCATTAGTTCAGTTTCTCATAATAGGGGTGGGAGGGCAGTGGAGGGCGGGTGATAAAGGCACCAAAAAGACTGTATTTTGGTCCCTGCCGCACTGAAGATGCAGAGTATTTTACCAGGCACAAATAGTGCACTGTCACATCTTGAGAGAATCCTAACCTCTGGTGCTACTCAGTGAAGCAGTGTCTAACTGAATAAGGATGGAAGCATTAAAGATTGTTCCACGTCTCAGTAGCATAATGTCTGTGGAGCACTGTTCAAATCCTTGGTGTATAGCGCATGGAGTGGAGAGCATAATGTTGGTTCCTGTTCTCATTTTCAGTGTACATTAGCAGTTTTCTTTATTACACAGTTTACTATTGAACAGAAATAATAATGTTCTTGTCATGCTTGAAGGATTGTTTAAGTGCTAACTGTAAGTATGTGATTACAATAATATTCATTGTGCTAGGCACTTCCCATCCACACAGAGCTTTATAATCGAAGTATACTGGATCGACTGAGGGTGGGGCAGAGGGGTATAACACCTAAGCAGAATGAACAGTATGATGGTAGTATGTCATGTTAAATTCCACAATCTTTTTGGGGGTGGGGGCTGGAGTTAGTGAGGAGGGGATAAGTGAAACATCAGGATAAGACAAGGGATGGGAAAGGGGATGTTGAAGGGAGAAGGGTAGGGGGGAAAGGGCAGTGGAGGAAGGAGGGAAGAGTATGAAGGGCAGGTGTGAATGGCACTGATGTATAGAGACTAAGGGAGAGGCTGGAGAAACAGCAAATGAGCACTGCAGCATTGCGCCTGAAGACTTAAGTCACCCATTTACTGTGACAGACTGCCTACACACCCTCTTGCTTTTAACAGAACCCTACT
This sequence comes from Caretta caretta, assembly GCF_965140235.1. Taxonomy (NCBI): domain Eukaryota; kingdom Metazoa; phylum Chordata; order Testudines; family Cheloniidae; genus Caretta; species Caretta caretta. The sequence continues at coordinate 67,462,094 of NC_134214.1, read as the reverse complement.
GTTGCTGCACATGTGCATTTCACTCTGCTTGGAGTGTTAGTTTAGCTTGAGCCAGGTTGGAATTCCAAACGTAACTATTGATAACTTCTGAAATAATTCTTCCTCAAAGGAGCAGGGTTGGAGTGACAGGTTGAGGCCCAAGTGTGCTCAAAAACAGTTGAAAGAACCAGATGATTTTTGTAAACTTTTTTGTGGGGGAGGAGGGTGTGGATTTTTCTGAAGAACTGCTTGCTGAATTGACTCAAAATTTGGACCACTAACCCTACCCCACATGTCTGTGATCATCTGAGCAAATTTTGAGACGGTCTCCGGGTTTTAGAGAAATTAGACTGTGAGTGAGTGAGTGACTCTCAACTATAATTATAGGAGAGCTGCTGCTCTGCTATAATGTATCACTCCTGGGGAAATTCTGCACCACTGTGCTTGCGTAGAATTTGTCTCCCACAGATTTCTTTGCTTCACCACAGAAAAATGACTTTCTGATGGGGAAGCGAAGGGAAGCTACATGAGTGGTCATGCAACTCTCCTCAGCAGTATGTTTTGGGTGCCCAGGGCAGCTGACAGAGAGGTAAATCACTGTGGAGCAGGGGGCTCCTACCCTGCGCTGGGCTCAGGTGCTAGTCCTGGCTGGTCTGGATGGAACTTCCTCTTCCCCTGCATGGCATTTGGGGCTGTGTCAGACCTATCCCCAGATTTCTCTCCTGGCTGTAGGAAGCTCTGCAACTCCCCTTCCCCCCCACATGCTCCCTGCACCCATTGCTCTTTAGCTGCAGGGGGAGGGGGTCACTGTTCAGGGAGCTGCTCCTCCAGCTGTCCTGCCCCTGTGTATCCAGAATCCCCCGGACGAGCCCCACTCGCCCTGCACCTGGACCACCGCAATGAGCCTCCTACACCCGGATCCCCACTGTCCCGAGCCCCATTCCCCCAGCATCTGGACCCTCCACTGAGCCCCTCGCACCCCTGAGATGAGCTCTATCCCCCCCGCACCAGACCCTCCACCCTGCTGAGCCCCAACCACTTCACCTGGACCCCCCTGCAGAGTCCTATTCCTGTTGCATCCAGAACCCCCCAACAAGCCCTTGTGCATGCAGATCCCCACCACATGTGGATCCCACACTGAGCCACTTGCACCCAGATTACCCCACACAGAACCTTCTCAATCTACACTTGGATCCCCCCACATTAAGCCCCTCCACACTTGGATCGTGCCTTGATGAGCCTGCTTGCCCACACGTGGTCCACTTGGCATGGAGGGGCATGGCCCTAGGGTGTTTCTGGGGCAGGCCTGGTCCTTGTGCTCTGTCAGGGTTGGTTGCAACCTCATTGCTGAGTCCATGTCCTGGGGAGAAGCTGCACAGTGATCTCCCATCTCTGTGCAGTCAGTGGTCTATGCTTCCCAATGCCATGCTGGAATCTTCACATTGATTAGACAAATAAAATGTGCAGAATTTTAAAATTATTGTGTGCAGAATTTTTATTTTTTAGTGCAGATTTAATTTTTTGGTGCAGAACGCCCTCAGGAGTAAATGTATTTTAAAGACATGATTGTGTTCAGCCAGTAGAGGAAGTTTCTGAGATATAAGCTATCTAAGGACTCTTAACTTGTAAGAAATTTAACTGTCCACCTGAAAATTTAAAAAGTATGTAAGTACTTGTTTGTGGTCCTTAAAATTCACATTTGGATATCTCTGAAACATTATTGAAGTAAAAATAACAAGGAGTCTCATGGCACCTTAAAGACTAACAGATTTATTTAAGCATAAGCTTTTGTGGGTAAAAACCCTGAAGAAGCGGGGTTTTTACCCATGAAAGCTTATGCTCAAATAAAGCTGTTAGTCTTTAAGGTGCCATGAGACTCCTTGTTGTTTTTGTGGATACAGACTAACACGGCTACCCCCTGATTATTGAAGTAAATTTTTCATTGATTGTTTTGATTGCAGGTTGTGAAGTGATCCTCAAGTTAATTGTAAATAAGTCTCCACTTAAACTAGAGTAAAAATACTTAGGGACAACTTCAGTCAGGATGAGTTTGGCCCATGGTGTTAAATTAAAATGTGTAGAAGATACCCCATCTCAGATTTAAAAAGTTAGTTTGTGTAAGACTGCTTTTTACTTGTGCTAAATTCTGCTACAAGCACTGTGAGCTCAGTATATCAGCTGACCCGCAGTTTTCCTCCCCATTCCCACCATTTTGGTACTGCATACATGTTTGTGGGGTGGGGTGGGGAGAAGGAGGATTAGTCAAGATGCAACAATTCCCTCCTAATCGATTTCAAATTAAGGAATAAGGCTTTTTGTTCCTCTACTTTTGGTACAGTGTGACGCACACTAATTGCTAGCTTTTGTCTCTGCATTATGTTTTAAAGATCAGAAGGGTATACTAGTAACTTTCATTAATCTCATACAGAGCAGCTAATTAAAATTTGTATTATCCATCCATTTTCTACTTTTTTCCTATGTTCTATATCAGAACGGGATTTCATTAATCCACATATTGCAATAAAATTCTTAAATAATTAGAGCTACATTTAAATCACTGTTCACAGATAGGTTTTACAGTACAATACAAATTTTCAGAAGAGCTTTCACTGATTTGACATGTTGATCCTTAAAGTGACTGAAGTTGAGAAGCTGGAATAATTGGGGGGAAAGGGAGAAGACTTCTTAAATCATTTAAATTTTTAAATCCAGTTTTCCCCTATGCATAGCCCCAAAGAACTTGTTGATAGCTGCAGATAAGTATCTTATCAGATAGATGGAAAACTGCTTGGCTGAGTCATTGAAAGTTTTTCAATACCGGGAGCCTCCATAATCCCTGTTAGCATCTCCAATGTTAGTGTTCTATTCAAAATGGATTTACAATGGAGCAGAAGTTGCTGGTTTACTCTAAAAACAAGTGTTCAATGTGGAATTTGTTCTTACTCTGAATTTTCTAACTAGTGTGTTGTTTTTTCTTCCCCTGAACATTTTATTATTAGGAAGTTGTTGAAATTGGGCTCTGGATGAAAATTTGGCCATGATACCCCTGCTTCACATCAGTGACTGAAACATGGTTTTTGAAGGCTATTTATATTAAAAATCAGAGGTGCATTCTGAAAGATAACATGCAGTTGATAGGGTTTTATACTTACTTAGGGTCCTGTTTTGCAACTATTAACATTACAGCTGAAAGTCTCTGTCGCACACCCAAAGCTGATTGATGAGCTTGTACATGAAATCTTATGCAATACAGAACCTTCTCCAGTAGGAGCTACATTTTTTTTCTCCTTTTTTAATTCTGGTACTGAGAACTTAAATTGGAGTTGCACATAGCTGCTTACAGAAGAAGTCATAAACAGTTTCACTTGTAATCCTCCCTTTCATTCAAACCCCATCCTCACTTATGGTAATTTAAAAAACAAAAACAAAAAAACACATAGAATCATAGAATATCATGGTTGGAAGGGACCTCAGGAGGTCATCTAGTCCACCCCCTGCTCAAAGCAGGACCAATCCCTAACTAAGTCACGTTTGTGGTGTTGCAGTTAGGTTTGCCACATGTAAGAAACCAGACAAAAAAGCAGGGAAATAATCATTCAAATCAAGTCATGTGACATCACATACCTTCTTTAGCATGAGCACAAACTTCACCATAACCGCAGCTACCATACCCCACAGACCAGAGGTAGAGATCTCAGTCATCCAAAACAGCTTTTAGCCATCTCTTTACCACCCAAAAAAATCTCCTAATGTAGCCAAGTATGACACCAATTGTCCATAAGTAATAGGGTTGGAAGGGAAAATAATCATAGGTGCATGCATAACTGATTAGATTGCAGGGGAGATTGGGCTGTGGTATATGGTCTTTGGTGCATGTGGTGATAATTTGTGTATTTGTGGGTGGAGGAATAGAGGCATGTGCTATTGAGTGGCTTAAATTTTCATTTAGTTACCTTGCTTTTGACTCGTGTGTGTGTGTATATATATATATATATATATATATATTTTAAAACAGATTAAAATTGTTAATGTAGTAAAGTCAAGCACGTGTGTTGGGTAATGCATGTGCTGCCTTTCTTTGGCATTAAGATAGTCTGACATATCTGCCCTGTTCCATCAGCAGGATGGAACTTGCTCAAGCAATAAATCAGAGTTGTATAGTGAAGGCAACTCTCTTCTGTAAAATCAGTTGCATTTGTTGCAGATATATTTAGGGAATGAGGCAGGGAACTACAGGAAGAGGCAGGCCCAAGAACTATGAAGAGGCATGAAGGCAGGGATTTGAGTAGTTGGAGATGGTTCGACTTTTGCGTGTCTAGGTCACAAATAAGTTAATATGCCAACTTTTGAAGCTGTAATGCTGGTAAAAAGACAAATCTTCTCTTCATTACATAAAAAGAAAAGGAGTACTTGTGGCACCTTAGAGATGAACCAATTTATTTGAGCATAAGCTTTCGTGAGCTACAGCTCACTTCATCGAAAGCTTATGCTCAGATAAATTGGTTAGTCTCTAAGGTGCCCCAAGTACTCCTTTTCTTTTTGCGAATATAGACTAACACGGCTGTTACTCTGAAACCTGTCTTTATTACATATTTATCTACTTAATTGATTAACTTAACACTTTAGGAGCTTTTTGTAACTGTTACTTGAAACCTGTGCTTGAAAATCTCAGCAAATGACCAGCAGCTGAAATGAATGTGAAAACTGTGTTTCTGCATGCAGTTCCCATAAAATTGGATAGATAAGCCAAGGAGTAAACTGATAAATTTCACGCTTCCCCAAATTTATTTCTTCCAATACTACCTCAATTTCCATGGAGGATGGGGACTAGAGCCCGTGAGCTAAAACTCATCAGAGCTTCCAGTTGCAGTTTGCATGGAGACAACCAAATTTCAGTTCTTACTACTACTTATGTAATAATACCAAAGCTGTTAGTAACTCCTGTAACCCAAGCTTCTTGATATCTATCACTAGACAATCGTAAAGCTTCAACTCTGCTGAACTTCATATGAAATCAAGAATGTAGGGAAACTGATATGCATCTTCAGTGGCGGATTTGGGGTTAATGGGGCCCTGTGCTCAGCTTCATTTTTGGGGCCCCAAGAAAGAGAACATTCGCTCTTATCTGCCCCATCCCTGTTTTTCATTCTTTTTTCCTTCATCCTCGTCCTATATTACAAGTAATAGGAAGTAAATGAAAATAAAGTGAGGTACCTTAATTGTTTTTGTAGTCTAACTTTTTTTTCACAGACCTCTTGAAAGTTGCTAAGGGTGGAGGCAGACCATTTATATGATCTTTCCAAATATTTGTACTGTTAGCTAACTATTGTAAAGTGCTTTGGATAAGAGCACTTTACTTTTTTTTTTTAATTATTATATAAAAAATATTGGGGTGCAGGGTCTGGGCAGGACTTAGGATGTGGGAGGGGGCTCAGGGTTGGGGTGTGGGGTCTGGGAGGAGGTTAGGGTGCAGGAGTGGGCTGGGTGTGGGGTCTGGCCAGGAGTTAGGGTGTGGGAGGGGGCTCAAGGTTGGAGTGTGGGGGCTGGGTGTTTGGGGTGCGGAGTCTGGCCAGGAGTTAGGGTGTGGGAGGGGGCTCCGAGCTGGGGCAGAGCGTTGGGGTGTGGAGTGCTTACCTGGGGAAGCTTCTGTTTGATGCGAGGGGTGCAGGTGGGGATGGGGGAGCACAGGAGCTTCCGTTTGGTGCTTAGGGCAGGGGTGGGGATGGGGGGGTGCAGGAGTAGGGCAAGGGTGTGTGGGGGGGGCTGGGTGTGGGGAGGTGCAGGAGTCAGGGCTGGGGTTGTGGCGGGGAGCAGGAGTGAGGGCAGGGGGCTGGGCCGGGTGTGTGGGGCCGGGTGTGTGTGGCCAGCTCACTGCCCTGAGCCGCTCAGGGTGTTGGCTGCCTGGCCCGGGGGCCCTGTGCCAGGGCCCTGTGCGTTTCATTGTAAATCTGCCTCTGTGCATCTCCCCACATTTGTAGAAAAAGTCCCCACAATTCTTTCCCAGAAATAATGTCTTGAGACAATTGTGTTCCTTCATTCCTTCCTTTGCCCAGCTTCATTGTGTTACTATAACAGATAATGAAGTGCAGGATGGGTGCAGAAAGCTGTAGAGTTATGAAATATTGATGGGATATCCCTCAGATACCAAACTATGTACGTAGGTTAATCTGCCTGGGAGTTGTTTCCTTTCCTTAAATAGGATGTCAGGTGGATTTTCCCATATTTACATATGATGTGTGGAAATCTGTACATTAAAATCTACCTCTTATTTGTATGTTTCATAATGTTAAATATTTTTTTAAATAGTCAATCCTTGTATAATTTGAGTAAATCTTTTTTTCTCAATTTTGTTTACTTTTAAAAAATGAGTTACTTTCAAATCCATGGATAAAATCTTAAAATAATGTACACTATTTTCTTCAAACATCATGTCACAGATTAATTTTAGCTCTTAGGGAATTTTATTTAAGCCTTAATATATCATGTGCTATACGTCACTATTAGCTGCTACTTGGGTGATAAGTTTTTTAAATTTCTTCTCTGGAGGATGGAAGAAAATTTTTTATGTGCACTGGCCGCCTTGCTAGCCATACAAGGAATGTTATTGTATACAGCCTTGTTTCCACTTGTAAGTCAGAAGTTTGGATGCAGTACTCTTGCCAGATAGAAAGAATGACCATTCTAGATGTGAAATTTCACATCTGTATTTGCTTAAATATATTCGACTAATTAATGTAATTTGGATTCTGGCTATGTTCAAATTTCATCTGTTTTTTTTTCTTTTACAGGGAGGATTGAAAAATAGCAAGCATGAGTGCACACTGTCTTCACAAGAATATGTCCATGAATTACGATCTGGTATCACAGAAGAAAAACTTCTTAACTGCCTAGAATCTCTCAGAGTGTCTCTAACCAGCAATCCAGTCAGGTAGGAGATATGTTTTACTTTATAATAACAGAGATATGTAATGGTGTTAATTGTATATAATAAATTGCTCTACCATATGTAGGACCCCTGTGTGAAACATGTTATAAAATCAGTTAATTTCTTGGATTTCAGTACCAAGATTGAAGTCTAAAAGTACTGTGAAAAGATAAATGATCATCATGGTTAAGTGTGTAAGCCTTCTTTTGAAAGGCATAGGCTTTAGGTTAAGCACTGTTAAGAGGGAAGTGTCTAAAAGCAGAGCAGTAATCTTTATAGTTTCAGACTCTGCTAAACAATGTTTCTTAATGGAAGCTTTAGAAACCAGAAGATTTGCTGCTACTGTTTAAAAAGCACATAGCTTTTCAAATTGCTGAAACGATTGTTTTGGTTGAAGGAAGGGAAATCGTTTGACATCAGAGGTGACTGGTAAATCAAGTTGTTTACCTCTGTTGCCAAAGGAGACACTGGTGCAAGCAATGAAACCTGCTGACTAGTAAGCTATGAATGGTTTAATGTATATTACCATATGGCATATTTGCTAATAGATGTGCCCCAGTGGCTTCAGTATGTCTCCTCCTCTGTGCACAGCTTTAGAGTGAGAATGCACAAAGGATTGACAACTGGGCTGACTTTGAATTTGTGTCCATGTTTATGTGAGGAATATTGGCTGACTTTCCATACCCCTAGTGAGGCTGATAACCCGCTGAGTCCCTGAAGCTGTAACATTTGTCCTGGCTGTTCATAATCTTTTTATACAGTCACTAAACATCCCTGAAGGAAGGGGGGTATGTGACCAGTGCACACTTTCTAAGATGTACAGTAATGGAGCTCCTTTAGTGCTGATGGTGGAATGTCCTGAAGTGAAAGGAGGTGAGGGGCCATTTGCTTCATCCCATATGCACTTCAATATCACAGCCATTCTTTCACAACAAAACTTAATTAGCCCTGGCTCAACACAGCTTTTACTTACCATATTTGGAAAAAACAAATCTCACGTGAAATATGCTGTACATCCACAACAGCTTGTTTTCAAAGCATCATAAATTGATCAAGTAATCAAAGTTTGCCTGAAAGCTCAAACGTGTCTTCCTAGTGCAGGAGTATTCCCTCACATATTTAAGCTTTATGCCGACAGCAATTTTCGTATTCGTTCTACTAGTCAAAACAAATAAACTACAATGCTCATATTTCAAAGTGTGGCAAGTGGTGTTTGTCGGTTTATTTATTTGTTTGTTTATTTTAAGCTTTTCAGATATGTTGTATAAAAGTCTTGAGTGGTATTTTAGGTAATGAATCATTTTGTAATCTTCAATGAAAAAACAAAGTGTAGACTGGAAATTTTTTTTTTATGGTACTTTCCTGGCAGACCAAATCTATCTTTTCTTAACTTTTTTGTTTAACTGTAAATCCCTGTTTTAGAGCCTGTAGTTTTGGAATAAGATTATATAGGTATGTGTGATACAGTGTACAAGTCTTTAAACACTTGGGTAGGAGCAACCTAAAAAGAGTTAGACCAAAATATCTTCAGTTTCCTGTGCCAGCTGCTACTGAGTTTGTGGGCCAAGAACGCAAGGGATAAGAATCTTTGAAGTAAACTGGAGCTCACAGGCAACCAGGCATAATGACTATATTTTAGGTTTGGTGCAGCCAGGGGCTACAGGAGTTGGGGAGGCTGCACCATACACAAAAGAAACAGACTGCAGATCAGAGTTAGAAGGAAAAAGTCTGTGTGCGGTTTCTGGTCTCTTTCTGTACAATAGAAATCTATTTTGGCAATATTTCCCCATTCCCTCCTCCCCATGAGTGCTGACCAGGTGTTGGGTGAAGAAGAGCCCACTGTGTCCTCTGTGCACCTCTGTAAACAGATTTATAATCTTCTTCTTCTTCGAGTGGTTGCTCATGTGTATTCCACAATAGGTGTGCACTGGTGCTGGAAGTTTTTCCCCTAACAGTACCTGTAGGGGGGAGCGCCCCCCGCGACCCCTGGAGTGGCGCCTGCCTGGCGCGATATAAGGGCAGCTGTGCGCTTCCCCCACCCTCAGTTCCTTCTTGCCGCCAGTGAAGGTGCGTCGGAATTGCTCTGCTCTAGCTTTGCTGTAGCTCGTCCCCAGAACTGTTAGTTCATTCACCATTAGTACGTCTAGTTAGTTAGCTGTTTAGTTAGTTTAGTCAGTGAGCCCAGGCTGGGGCATGCCCCCCGCCCCAGGGTTTAAGTCGTGCAGCTCTTGTAGGCATTTTATGCCAAGAAGTGACCCGTATGCAGACTGTTTGCACTGCTTGGGAGAAACCCATATCAGTGAAAGGTGCAAGATTTGCAAGTCGTTTAAGCCTCGGACCAAAAGAGAAAGGAACATTAGGCTTTGGGCCATCCTGATGAAGTCAGCACTGACGCCGACTACTGCACGCTGCTCCGAATCGGTACCGGGCACCGCAACGTCAGTACGTGGCAACCCTCTGGTGTCATCAACCTGTCGGCACCGCTCCCCACCCACAGGGCATGCCAAGAGGGCCAGGAAGCCTCCTTCTTTGCAGTGGCACTGAGGGAGGTCTGGGACAGAGGCTAGGCCCGTGTCGGGCAGTCCTCGATCCCCACCGGGCCGCAGGCCTCCGATTCAGGTTGAGCGGAGTAGCCTGGCCCTTTCGGAACAGGCCTCTCTGGATGTCCAGATGCCGTCCACATCTGAAGCCCTCCAGGTGGCCCAGAACGTTATGTCCATGCCGGTGCCTGTAGCGCTGCCAGTGTTGGCCCCGCACTCCAGAGGCAAGCTGCCATTGGGATCTCCGCAGTCGCCTTCGGCCTGGTACCGGTCTCTGTCAAAGGAACGTTCGTGATGCCGATCAATGCCCAGCGACTGCTTGGAGCAGAGTCCAGGTGGATCGCCCTCGACGCCGACCAGAGTGTCTGGCTGGGTTCCGTCCAGCCGGGATTCGCGGCACCGCTCGTCCTCAAGGAATGAATATTGGTGGGACTGTGGCGGGCTTCGCCATTGGTGCTCATCTCGGAGAGAGTACTGCAATCCATCATGGCACGGTCGTCTATGCCGTTCCCTCTCAGACTCCCACTCCAAGTCTCCGCCAAGACATAGCAGCCCTGGGCGTCGATTGCCAGCGTTTCGCCATCGCGGGTCCACCCGCCGAGGCCATTCTGGAACAGCTGTTACTACCGGTTCTACATGTTGAGATTGTGGTCCCGTGGCTGTTGTAGATCCCGGCACCGCCTCTCCTCCCAGTCCAGAGACAGCAGCAGATCTTACGCCAGCCTGGTCTCCATTCATAGCCATCCTTTGTTGGGCCAGGCCAGCCAATCCGAACAGCTGGCCCTGCCTGTGCCACAGCAGGTGCAGTGGCACCAAGTTTCGTGGCTGACCCAGTGGGCACCATGGCCTCTGTTGCAGCCCCTGGTGGGAGCTAGCTCAGTGGCCTGAGCTTCGGAGGCACAGTCGGCCTCCCTCTCCAGACTCCCAAGAAAGGAGGTGGTGGGACGTGTGTCCTCAGCACCATGCCCAGAGTCTGACCAGGTGGTGGACCCTCCGGTGCTGGCCGACACCCAGGGCACCGCACCGGCCTCTTTGCCCTGCCTGGAGGAGGTGACTTGTGGTCCTACCCCCCTCCGTCCCACAGGCGGACTTCAGGGCCTACCAAGAACTCTTAAAGAGGGTGGCAGCAAGCCCCCACCTCCAGGCAGAGGAGATGGAGGAGCCCTCAGAATCCTTGTTTAATGTGTTGTCCCCATCGGCACTGGGTAGGGTGGCCTTGCCTCTCCATTAAGGGGTGGCTAAGATTTCATATGTCCCATGGCAAACACTGGCCTCGTTGGCCCCCATCTCTAAAAAGGCAGAACGCAAGTACTATGTACCCGCTAAGGGGCATGAGTACTTGTATACCCACCCGGCGCACAACTCCCTGGTGGTCGAGTCGGTCAACCACAGGGAATGGCAGGGTCAGCCAGCCCCGACCCCAAAGAACAAAAACTTGTGGAGACTGGACTCTTTCGGAAGGGAAGTTGATCTTCAAGCTTCCACTTACGAGTGGCAAACCCTCAGGCTCTCCTGGACCGGTACAAATTCAATCTGTGGGGCTACCTACTCAAGTTTGAGGACTCCCTCCAGGAATGCGATAGGAAGGAGTTCAAAGTGCTAGTGGAGGAAGGGGCAGTGGCCACTAGGGCGTCCCTGCAGGCAGCCTCAGATGTTGCGGACACGGCCGCACGATCAGTGGCCTCCGGTGTTCATGAGACGGGCGTCATGGCTCCTGCTCTCTGGACTCTCCAGCGAGTCACAGTCTTCCATGCAGGATCTCCCATTTGATGGGAAAGCTCTGTTTGCAGAGGAAACAGATACAAGTTTGCATGGCATGAAAGACTCCCGCACGACCATCCAGACTCTGGGCCTCTATGTCTTGGCTCTGGCAAAACCTAAGTTCAAGCCGCAGCAGACTCCCACCCAGGCCGCCCTCCCGAAAGTATGAGGCCACCGATAAGAAGCAGTGGGCCTATAAGAGATGTTTTCAGAGGCAGTCTTGGCCTGCCCCGCAGCCTGGGTCCTCCAAGGGCAAGCAAGTGGGGAAAAGGCGTTTTTGATGTGACGCTCGGGGGCACTCCACCAGTCCTCATCAGGGATCCACCCCCAATAAAGCTTCCTTTCTCCAACCGGTTGTGTGCTTTCCTCCTGGAATGGTCGTGGCTAACCTCGGACCGATGAGTCCTCAACACCATCTTCTGGGGTTACACCCTCCAGTTTATCTTCTCCCCGTCCCCCTTGGTGGACCCCTCGCACGAAGGAGTGGCTTGTAGGTCTAGGAGCAATAGAGGCGGTGCAGAGCACGCAGCACCCCTTATACCGTGCCAGGCACGCGCCACTCCAGGGGTCGTGGGGAGCGATCCCCCCTAGGGGTACTGCTAGGGGAAAAACTTCCTGCACCAGTGCAGGTGGCGAGCACGCACACCTATTGTGGAATAGACGTGAGCAATACATCTTGAGGAACACCAGTTACAGAAAAGTTAACTGTCTCTTCTGGTACTGTGAAAAGTGCCTCTACAATATGCTTCACTTCCTATGATCAGGTACAATATAATATATAGGCTGAAAAAATATGAATAAGATGTAAACTGTATACACATGTTCCTATGTTACTTGAATCAGTACCTTTAAAAGCCATTTTAAATAAGGGGCTTTCAGTAAGTTCTCACCTGAAAAAACCTTTCTGATTTACTTTCTTTAACTGCGTTAGAGGTCAGAACCAAGATCTAAAAGTGTCATGGCTACATTCATTTTTGAAATGTCACTGAAGAGCCAAAAGATTTTTCGTGGGTTTTTTTGATAGCGTAAAACTTTTTTGTTATACTACTGCTCCTTCTGCTTGACTTTTTTTCTGCCTTTGGACTGTAAATCTTGTCCCTGGGGGTTTAAAATTCCCTGTTCTTCTAGTTAAGTTCTACCAGAGGTGATGGTGGTGGTAGCATATTCTACATAACTCTGAAAACATATAACTTTCCGAGTTCCAGGAAAAAGTGTGCATCAAGTTGCAAACTGCAAAGTCTTGCAATAAAGTCAGATAAACTGTGGAGATCAGGAGGAGATGAAATCCTACTGGAAATAACAGGAAAACCTTTATTGATTGAGTTGAACTCATTGAATTCAGCAGTGATGGACATATCTGTAGTGATTACATCTAGTTCATGAAATGAGGCTAACCAAGCAGACTTCTTGAGGTCAATAAGTAATTCTTATATTAAAACTGGGTTTTCTTCAGGGGCTTCTCCTTATAGCATATATTTGGGCAGATCAGTGCCAGCACTCATGCCAGTAATCATAGGCACAAGAACATAAATCACCCAGCATCTCTTGCAGGGCACATGTTGAAGGGCCTGGGAGAGCAGGATAAATCTTTATTCTTGTATAATTCTGCTGATGTCTCTCTGTGTGTTGCAGTTTGGGGAGGAGGTTGAGAGTGGGATAAATGTTCATAGTATGGACTTTCAGTGACAGTGGGCAACTAAGAAATGTGACAGGTGACTTCACATAATGTGTTGGTTAAATACACAGAGTCACCTGAGCATGAGACAGTGCTGAGCAGCCACACTATCCTTCTCAAATGATTTAAAAAAAAAAAAAAGATTTTTGTTTGGCATAAAATATGATTTCCCTTTCCCAGCCTTACATTGGTGGTGTCTGTAGGTTGATACTCAGCCTTGTTGTCAGTAAATAAATAATTTGGCATAAGGGTGGAGCTGTACTCTGTTGTTGAAAATATGTGGTTAATCCCCATCTGATGTTTGAGTTATGTCAAATTTAAGGGCTATATCATACCTTGAAGGTGTGTCCCAGTTAAGGTTAGCGTGGAGGCACACAAACTCGAGGAAGCATTGTGTCTCAGAAGGGTCCATTCCCCTAAGGAGGCCAGGATGTACAGCAGACCGCTGCTTTTGAACCACCCTTGAAGAAGATGAAGTATTCATTTCCTTCTGCAACTGGGTGCCTTGCCATAATTTCTCTGTTATTATTGAAAAGCTAGTGCTGATGGTAGCATTAGCCTTGGAATAGTTGAATTTTGATTTCAAGGCTGAATTTATTACATTGCCTTCAAGGAGTTCCTTGCCCAACTCCTGTGTTGGAGGGCACTGTCTTGCCATAATATTTTAATTCTGGGAGGCTGATTTACCTATTCAGTTCTGCTACTGAGGAAGTAAAATCAAACAAAACAAAATGAAAAACAAAACTTTTGTATTAGATTGGACATCTTGAGTCTGAAAGTAGCTTTCTCTGAACGTAATAAAAGATGTTCCATGAAAACTGGTCAGCAAAACTCGGAGAAATTCAGAGGCATGTCTGTGTACAGTTCGTGCTCTACTTGTATATTCCCACTTCATACTCTTTCTTTTTCACTTTTAATTTTCTCTGTAGTGTGTGTTCAAAGGATAATTAATGAAATGTTGAAGCTCATCCTCTAATCCCGGAGTCCGCGCGGAAGTGGGGGGTTCGGGAAGGGACAGAACAATTGCTTGGATGAAGAGGCAAATACTTACCTAAAGGTTTTGCTATAGGGATTATTTAGGAGAATTTTAGCACCATTTCTCATTACTTGAGTGAAGTCAATGTCAGTCTCAACAGGTATCTCTTGAGTTGTATTGTTAAATTGGAATGCATTCTCTGTCATGATAGAATTTGTCTTATGGTGAAATACACCCCTCCTGCATACACCTGGGCTCTAGCAGACCATTCTGTTTCACATGCCTTACATGGCTGCTGGGATAACTGCAACCTATGTCCCAGCTCCCGCTTGCTACCCAGATTTCTTCTTCTAGTGGAATTGAGCATGGAGGAGGTCCATTCTCAGACCTGCTCTACATCTGGTTTTTGTACTAGTATAACTGTTTTGGGTGGGAATACAATTTTTTTGGTAAACTGAAATCGTTAAAAGCAGTACTACCCCTAGTCTGAATGCAGTTACACCAGCATAAGCCTTCTTACATAAGTATAACTGCATCCACACTAGGGGGTTGCAGTGTTTTAACTATATTGGGTATAATTCAATCAGTACAACTTGTTTGTGTAGACATGGCCATATAGTTTACTGCTGACAGTGTCCTCTACTCTTTATGGCAGTCAGAAGTAGAAAAGGTCACTGCTGCAAGGTTGCGTATATACTAGACATACTGGGGAGATTCAGAGAATTATGCTAATGTAGTGATTTAAAAACATTAGTTCAGTGAAGGGTGGGTGGCAATAACTCATATTCAGCACTTTTATTGGCAGAGTTTAGAATTTATGGATTTTGTGGGAAATAACTCTAGCAGAATTGGTTTTCAAATTGTTAATTATCCTCTGTCTGCTTATTAACTCATAGAATAATGAGGAAGCAGTAATACCATTGTAACTAATTTGGGCAGGGACTTCTTTTCTGTTGGCTTTCGTGTGAAGGTGCTGAAGGCAAACTTCTGGGTGCCAAAACATATAATTTCAAGTATACTTTTTAACATGTTAGTGTAGATGACTGCATTAATGGGGAAGTAAACAATTTACTGACTCCACTACATGCACAAAAGGATGAACAAGAACCTAAGTTAATTCACAATGTTTTGTTTATGGAAGTATCAGTTATTCATGATATAAGCCTTTATTAAGCTATCTGTGAATTTCATGCATATATAGCAGCCTAGCATTTCCAAACAGCTCATATAAAAATATTGTTTCCCAAGTTTGCGTATCTCTTGCATACAGCCTACTTCAATACTTGTCCTGGAGCTCCGTTCATAATTTCTTTCATTGAGGAAATAATTAATAATTTTATCCAAATAAGTAGATGATAGTTGACTAGCACTTGAGAAAATAGGTTAACGACATCTAGTTTATTGTATGCTAAATATTCTCTGTAAATGTGACATCCTTGCGATGACAAAAAACCCAAAACATTTAATAAGATGAAAACTTAAAATATAAAAGTTGTGATTTTGTTGTGCATTTAGTAATTTTCTCTTCCTTGTCATCATTTTATACTAATAAAATGGGAATAGTGTTGGAAATAAATATAATTTGCTTGGTTGCTCATGTGTTATGAAATGACCTTCAAATAAACATGCAGCATTTTTATATTTAAGGCCATTACGTACCACGTTGCATAACCTGATCATAAGGAAATGAAATTGACTCTTACAAAAAGCCCAGTGATGACAAACTGAATATCGTGGTGAAGCTGGTATATTGTACAAGTTTGATATAATTTGACACACTAATAATGGAACAAAAATATAAAGAAATGTATTCATTTAGAATACCTTCTGGCCATTTTTAAATGTATTACTGTGATTTGTGTCTGTGGAGAAAGTATTGTATTAAGGATAGACCTAAAACATTACCACAGGAGATGTACAAAAATATATTTTTATTTAGCTGCTTTGGGTGAAGTGTAGCTATTAAAGTTAGCCTTGACTGATAATTCACAGCAAGTTCAGAAGACAATTCTTGACACTTTGTACCTTCTAATCTTTGCTAGTTGTTGATAGAATCAGTATATAATCATACTGCTATCAATACTCATTCTCATCACTATGACTTGGAGATCCATAGCTTCTGCCAAGCTCATGTACAGGTGAAAATCTGTCATTTACATCATTGGCTGCCTGACTCCAACAAAGGAGGAATAACTTGTAGAAGAAAGTAACCTTGAATAATATTGATATAGGTTAACTAGGCTGTAGGACAGAATTTGGGCCCTGTTTGTTCCTGTGCAACCTCATTGATCTAAGGCCACACCTATAAGAGACTATTTTACTGTAGCATTTGTGCCAGCATACAGCTAATGACATTGCTGTAGCATGTGCACATTTGGCTTTTTTTTTTTCTCCTGGTGCATCATGTCCTCTCAGTGAGAGGCTTTATTAGCAAAAGACAACTGGCACTGTGGGTAGGCATTCCAATATCTCCTGTGCTATCTTGTGTGCTGCTTTGTCGGTCATTTTTGCAGGCGTTGTGGGATACCAGCATTCCTCTCATGGAATTGTGGGAGCTTGGAGTCAGATTTTCACTATTCCCTTTGTTCCATCCCATAATCTGCTTTTCCTCGCACTGCTTTTCAATCTCTCCACTATCTTGCTGTCAGGAGCAGGGATGCCTAACAGATCAGTGGAGTTCTTGTCTGTTTCAGTGACAGGGCACCTGATAATTCTGTTTGCAGAACTTCAGCCACCACAATGGCCAGTTTGAATTGGAGCAAAACTCCTCTAGGTGGTCTCATTTCTGTGGAAAATGACAAAAATTCTCCTCAGTCAGTGGTGAATTAGCCACTGAGCTAGTGGCCTCGGCCAATGTCCTGACCCACTCTATCTGCCTGCCACTCCTGCTGTGGAGCAGGTTTGAGGTGCAGGTGCTTGACTTGCTGTCCCTACCCTGAGTGGAGCACTGGGCAGGCAAAGTAGGGCAAGCCCCCGCGCCTTGACTACATTTCCCTGGCAGGAGCGCAGGTGGGAGGGGACTGTAGGTGGAAGAGGTGGTGGGGGGGCACTTGCTCTGGAGCTCCCACAAAACCCAAATCCACCTCTGTCCTCAGAATGTCTATATTAATTTCTGTGTATTTAATTTGTAATGCCATTTCTTTGGCCAGATAGGTACCTTCTAACTTGGATTTGGGAGCAAGAAATTCAAAGATAGGACAGCTGTGTGACTTTGGGCAAGTTATTTAACCTCTGTGTCCGTTCCCCAGAAAAATGGGAATAATACGCTACATCACAAGAACTTTGTGAGCATTAGATAATGGTTCTGAAGCAGTTGGAAGCTATGAAACCCTATACAACTTGTTGTTACTATTAGTGAAGATAATGGAGTGTAAGTGACATAGTAGGCTGTTAAAATGTCGGGAGGTGCTGAGATGCTATGAAGAGGATTCTGATGTGAGTGTCTGCTCAGGTAAAATCTCAGCAGTGGATTCCAAAATTGGGAACCACATTAAACTGACAAAAAAGTAAAAGCACCAATAACTTTTTCAGATGTTCGATTTAGTCACCCCTGAGCCACCACTCATTCTCTGAAACACATTTTTTTTTTTACAAAAAATTCCCTTTATGGACTTCTCACAAGATCTTTCCTAATGGAGGGAAAGAACATTCTATAAAGGAAACGTGTTCGTTTTCTAATCACATTGTATCTATTGCTTAATTGATCACAGTTCATCAATACGGAGGTAATTGTGAAGGCACAAACACTGCATTTGACGTCCCTGTTACAATCCAGCAAGCAAGGACAGACAGATTAGGAAGCAGACACCTTATTACAGCTTGTATAAATGCTCTAGTAATTAGTTGGAGTGGTGAAACAAATGGAGGAGAAAGTAATGATAATTAACAGTAATTTTTTCTTAAAACAAAAAGTAACAATACGCTGTTTATACAGGAAAAGTGTCAAATGCATATGTCATGGATAGTTCAAAAAGCATACAAAGACAGAAACACACCAAGTCTGAAGCCTCCTTTCCATTTAGGATTGGTTTCCTAGGGGAGTTATTCGCCCCCCCCCCCGCGCAAAAAAAGTGTTCTATTAAAAATGTGTATTCTTTTTAGTCAATTTTATTTATATCCTTGGGTTCTAAATTTTGTATTTGTTGGTTGCAATAGGTTTGGCAAATAATAAGTTAAATAAAGAAACAAAATATACCTGAGACCTGTTGGACTGATGTTTATTTTCACTTAACTTTTCATGAGAACTCTGAACACGCAGAACTCCTTGGTTTTAGGGTTAGTAAGAAAATTGTATTCCCATGGAATATTTAAAAATAGAAGTTGACTTAAATTTCTAGTTTGCTTAATTGTTTTGTTTGTCTCAACTGCACATTTCCTATATTGGTTTAAGCTTTATCCATTAAATAAGATAATGAAAATATCAAGGTTACAAAGGCATTGCAAACCTACTTGGATTTTGCATTTAAAGTAGCCGTTGTGCAATGTCTATTTGGCTGTCACATTTGTCCCCAGAGGTTTCATTTGTCAAGTGCTTTGGCTTCTTTTGAAATGAATTATGCTATCTTAATGAAAAAAAAGTAGTATTAAATTTGCCATATTCTCATAACAGCTCAATACTCACAAAGGTCACCATAAGAATTGTTCCACATTTTAACTTCGTTTAGAATACCAACAACAAATCAGAAGTGGAAGAAGGCAAACCAGCGTGGGGAGGAATAAGCGGATATCTGAAGCAAAGACGGCCTGTTTAAAAAAGCAGAACAGATTTAAATTTTGTTTGGTTTACTGTAGCGTGGTTCAGGTGCTCAGATGCTAATGTGAATTTGGAGTATCTAGAGCTGGTAGATACTGTGTTGATGACTTAATTGGTTGTTACTGATGTTTTTAGTCAGTTTTAGTGAACATGTTTAAAGTTTAGTGTAAACATTTGGCTTTTTCTCAATAGCTGTACGCTGTTAATTTCAAATACATTTAAGAGCAAGAAAATATTAAAAAATTGGAAAAGGGGGAAAAAAAGAAACCCCAAAAGATTTACATCATTTT
Source organism: Caretta caretta (assembly GCF_965140235.1). Classification (NCBI taxonomy): domain Eukaryota; kingdom Metazoa; phylum Chordata; order Testudines; family Cheloniidae; genus Caretta; species Caretta caretta. The sequence continues at coordinate 67,443,195 of NC_134214.1, read as the reverse complement.
TATCCTTAGGGGACAGAGAACACACATTGGGAGAAAACTACATTTATCTTTAAAACAAAACATACAAAAATACAGAAACTGCCTCCAACATTCATGGTGAATAATTCGTGTACTCTTAGCTATGTATTTTTACTTAACTATGATTTTTTTAATTTGTGAAACATTTTGCAATAATTCTTATGAAAAACTATAAAAATGTGTAGTTTTTGCCAGAACATATTGAAAAGTAGTTCCATGACCTCAAATCAGTACTAAAATAGAAAGAAGCCTTGTAATTTTAGTCAGATACAATTGATAGTCGCAGTGCACAGACAGGCTTTTTTTTTTTTTTTTTAAATGCTAATATAAATGGAGGCAAAATATAGAAGAGGTTCTTTTAAAGCTGGCATTGTTGCCACTGAACAGTTACCTTCTATGTGGGGGAGGGGGTGGAGAGGAATAAAGAAGAGCAAGTGGAGTCATATTCTTAGCAAGTAGTAGAAGACATCCCTGCTGCATGCCACCCATCCATTTTAAAGCATGCGGCTGGTAAAGAACCTTCTATACCACTTTCTAGCCAGCTGGTTGCGTGAGTATTACAGGGATACTACACCATCATCTGTATGTGTATTCCCCAGTGAAACTTCTCCAAACTTCATGGGTGCTGTTCAACTGATCCACTATAGTGGATTTCAGGGAAAACCTTAAACATTATTCTCATCTTTGCTCGCACTGTTTAATCATTGGTGGACATGTTTCTCCTTAAGTTGAATGTCCTGACATTGACCATTTGATAGGTTACTACTTCAACAGTTCTATTATTTTTTCTGTACATCCTTCTTGAGAGAGACTCACTTTCCATATGAAAGGACATAAAGGACCTTCTCTTTCAATTACATAATCAGAGGATTTGGAAAGCAACTGTAACTGTGATGCTTTTAAAAACTGCTTCAGAGTGTAAGATCCAGGTCAGTTGTGGAAACATCAGCCTGCTGTTAAGTTAGTTTTGCTTGGACTTGGGAAGGATGTCACAATGTGTACTTAGTGGAGGGAGGACAATCAATGGGACACAATCATTCCGGAAGCCTGCTAAACAACCAGTGGGGCCCCTGGACGATCGAGATATGAAAGGAGCACTTAAAGACGATAAAGTCATCGCAGAAAAACTAAATGAATTCTTTGCTTCAGTCTTCATGGCTGAGGATGTTAGACCTGAGCTGTCTTTTGTAGGTGACAAATCTGAGGAATTGTCACAGATTGAAGTGTCACTAGAGGAGGTTTTGGAATTAATTGAGAAACTTAACAGTAACAAGTCAGCGGGACCAGATGGCATTCACCCAAGAGTTCTGAAAGAACTCCAGTGTGAAATTGCGGAACTATTAACTATGGTTTGTATCCTGTCCTTTAAATCAGCTACTGTACCCAATGACTGGAAGATAGCCAATGTAACATGAATATTTAAGAAGGGCTCTAGAGGTGATCCTGGCAATTAGACTGGTAAGTCTAACGTCAGCACCGGGCAAATTAGTTGAAACGTTAGTAAAGAATACAATGGTCAGACACACAAAAGAACATAAATTGTTGCGCAAAAGTCAGCATCGTTTCTGTAACGGGAGATCATGTCTTACTAATCTATTAGTGTTCTATGAAGGGGTCAACAAACATATGAACAAGGGGGATCCAGTGGACATAGTGTAAGCCTTTGACAAGGTCCCTCACCAAAGGTTCCTATGTAAATTAAGTTGTCATGGGATAAGAGGGAAGATCCTTTCATGGATTGAGAACTGGTTAAAAGACAGGGAACAAAGGGTAGGAATAAATGGTAAATTTTCAGAATGGAGTGGGGTAACTAGTGGTGTTCCCAAGGGTCAGTCCTAAGACCAATCCTATTCAACTTATCTCATAAATGATCTAGAGAAAGGGGTAAAGAGTGAGATGGCAAAGTTTGCAGATGATACTAAACTGCTCAAGATAGTCAAGACCAAAGCAGACTGTGAAGAACTTCAAAAAGATCTCACAAAACGAAGTGATTGGCAACAAAATGGCAAATGAAATTTAATGTGGATAAATGTAAAGTAATGCACATTGGAAAAAATTACTCCAACTATACATACAATATGATGGGGGCTAACTGAGGTACAACTAATCAGGAGAAAGATGTTGGAGTCATCGTGGATAGTTCTCTGAAGACGTCCACACAGTGTGCAGCGGCTGTCAAAAAAGCAAACGGGATGTTAGGAATCATTAAAAAAGGGATAAAGAATAAGGAAAATGTATTTACCTGTTCCCATAATATAAGAACTAAGGGCCACCAAATGAAATTAATGGGCAGCAGGTTTAAAACCAATAAAAGAAAGTTCTTCACTCAGCGCACAGTCAACCTGTGGAACTCCTTGCCTGAGGAGGTTGTGAAGGCAAGGACTATAACAGGGTTTAAAAGAGAACTGTATAAATTCATGGAGGTTAAGTCCATTAATAGCTATTAGCCAGGATGGGTAAGGAATGCCTCTGTCAGAGGGTGGAGATGGATGGGCAGGAGAGAGATCACTTGATCATTACCTGTTAGGTTCACTCCCTCTGGGGCACCTGGCATTGGCCAGTGTTGGCAGACAGGATACTGGGCTGAATGAATCTTTGGTCTGACCAATTATGGTCATTCTTATGTTCTGTATAAGCAGTTTTCAAATATAGTAGTCTGGTTATATGTTATGCAGCTCAGTCTAAATAGCCAGGCTTTTTAAAAAATTGGTACAATGCTTAAGGCCCAGATTGTTGGCTGGAGATTGATGTAGCTCCCTCCTTTTTTCCTGTACTTGGTCACACAAAAATTTCAGTTATAAGGATCCCAATTTCATTTTATTTTGAGCACACAGGGAAGCACCCATTTCTTAGAGCAAGAATTATACCCTCTACCCTAGCTCATTCATGTCTATTGTCTGAAGTGGATGAGAGAGAATATGATCTACTGGGAGAAAACTAATGAATCTGGACAAGTTATTTCCAGCAGTGTCATCTCAGTGCAGGTGGGTGTATGGTCAGTGCTTTTCAGAAGAATTGATGGCAATAAATCACTAACACTCAGAGTTACATGCATGTGGCAGAAATAGACCTAAATCCACTTAGAAATATTTCTAAAATTGTAATTGTCTTGGTTTCTTTTGAAAGCTGCTGCTGAAATTGCATTACACCTTTGGGGGTGACTTACCACAGTAGTATTACTTTCCCTATACTTCATTGTATTCTAGTTGTCGCACATGGAACAGTTTCTGTACTCACTCTTCCATGGTGGTGGTTTGATATTTAATTCCCCAAGCAGGTGCAAAGGATAAATTTCCTAAAGCGTATGTGCATGTAGATTTCCACATGCTAGGTATGGTTTGTGTTTTCTTGCATTTTCTTTTACAGTCAGCATTGCCTCTTCTGAATATTTTGATTTTCCTTTATATATTTTAAATAGGTCTGTCAAGTGATAAAAAAAAAATGTAATTGCGATTAGTCGTGCTGTTAAACAATAGAATACCATTCATTTTAAATTTTTTTGGATGTTTACTACATTTTCAAACATATTAATTTCAATTACAATACAGAATACAAAGTGTACAATGCTCAATTTTTTGTTACACATATTTGCACTGTAAAATTGATAAACCAAAGAAATAGTATTTTTCAGTTCACCTCATACAAGTACTGTTGTGCAATCTTTTATCATGAAACTTGAATTTACAAATGTAGAATTATGTACAAAAAAAACCTGCATTCAGAAATTAAAACAATGTAAAACTTTAGAGCCTACAAGTCCACTCAGTTCTTCTACTTGATCAGCAAATCACTCAGACAAACAAGGTTGCTTTCAATTTGCAGGAGATAATGCTGCCTGCTTCTTGTTCACAATGTCACCTTAAAGTGAGAACAGGCATTCTCATGGAACTGTTGTAGCTGGCGTTACAGGATATTTACCTGCCAGATGTGCTGAAGATTCTTATGTCCCTTTATGCTTCAACCACCATTCCAGAGGACATGCTTCCATGCTGATGATGGGTTCTCTTGATAATGATCCAAAGGAGTGTGGACTGATGCATGTTCATTTTCATCATCTGAGTCAGATGCCACCAGCAGAAGGTTGATTTTCTTTTTTTGGTTGTTTGGGTTCTGTAGTTTCTGCATCAGTGTTGCTCTTTTAAGACTTCTAAAAGTATGCACCACACCTTGTACCTCTTGGATTTTGGAAGGCACTTCAGATTCTTAAACCTTGGGTGGAGTGCTGTAATCTCACATCATTACCATCTTTGCATTTTATCAAATCTGCTGTGAAAGCGTTCTTAAAATGAACATGTGCTGGGTCATCATCCGAGACTGCTGTAACACGAAATATATGCAGAATGCGGGTAAAACGGAGCAATTCTCCTCCCCCCCCCCCCGAAGAGTACAGTCAAAAATTTAATTGACGCATTATTTTTTTACTAAGCGTCATCAGCATGGAAGCATGTCCTCTGCTGATGCATGGAAGGGGCCTATGAATGTTCAGCATATCTGGTATGTAAATACCTGGCAACGCCGGGTACATAAGTGCCATGCGAATGCCTGTTCTCGCATTCAGGTAACGTAAATAAGAAGCAGGCAGCAGTATTTCCCGAAAACATAGTTGTTTGTCTTAGCAATTGGCAGAATAAGAAGTAGGACTGAATGGACTTGTAGGCTTCGAAGTGTTACACTGTTGTTTTTTTTGAGTGCAGTTATGTAACCAAAAAAAATCTGCTTTTGTAAATTACACTCATGATAGAGATTGCACTACAGTACTTATGAGGTGAATTGAAAAATACTATTTCTTTTGTTTATCATTTTTACAGTGCATATATAAAAAATGTATAAAGTGAGCACTGTGAACTTTGTATTCTGTGTTGTAATTGAAATCAATACTGAAAATGTAGAAAAACGTCCGAAAATGTTAATACATTTCAATTGGTGTTCTATTGTTATAAATGCGCTTTAATTGTGATTAATTTTTTGAGTTAGTCATGGGCGTTAACTGCGATTAATTGAGAGCCTGAATTTTAAAGTGTAAAATAATTATTGTAAGGATGTAATAAACCTTGTATTCATATTCAGTTTTCTTATATACATGGTATCAGTACTGGTTACTATGGCTGTCCAGAGGACAACCATTCTGTTTTGTGGTGACTTCTGAGATTATAAAATTAGTTTTTCAATCAAGATTTGAATGAAAATATTTTTTGATCTTGTAAAAACAGATTTGTATTGGCTTGTCCATTTTTGGATTGAAACCTGAGCTTTCTGATTTAGAAAGAAATAAAGGGTGTGGGGGAGGATGGATGCTCAAACCTGAGCGGTGAGGTCTGGCCTGTGATGTAGGAGGAAGCATGTTCCAGTCCCTGCTCCGCCTGATTAAGAGTGATGTGGGATGAAAAACTAGTTCACACAAGCTCCCTTCCTCATGAAAACTTTTTTGAAAGTGGACAGCATATATCAATCAGCTCTACTTTACTCCATACGCAAACAAACACCAGGGAGAGACAAATGTGATGTGACTTGAAATTAACTACAAATGATTTTACTGTCTTTCAAAATATTTTCAATTTCAGAAAATCAAACTCTATTCTGAAACAAAAAATACTTGACCTTGTAACGTTTATACATGGTTGGAGCTTGAGTAGTACTATATAACATCCATGCATTTTCTTCTCCCCTCAATGCCACCTCATGTTAAAGGAAAGAGTTTGTTACTCTGATTGTAGATGATGACTTTCAAATTCCTTATCATGAAACTTTCATCTTTTACATGATCTATAAACATTAATTCCTTAATGCCCCTTTAAATAAACTTAAATATCAGAAGCTACCTCTTTATGTTCCCATATTACTATTTATCAATATTGATTCATTGCACCTTTATGAATCAGATTGTCTTGCTCTTGTTGTGAGTTGTCATATTACGTATTGGACCATTTGTGTAGTGTCAGAGAAATAACAAATTATAAACTGAAAATATGTGGTGTAATACTAATAATTTGAAAGTAATGCTTATCTAAAAGACTATTTCAGGCCTCTAACTTTAAGGGTGGGCGGTGTGGTTTTGATGTATGTTGAGGCGCAGTAGTGTTCACGTTAGACATCAATAGAGGAGACATTTGGGAGTGCAATAACTTAATATCAGAAGTAAGAGAGCTTTGGTTAAAAAATGCAACTTCAAGAAAGGACTAGTATAAAAATGTGTAATTCAAATAATCTTTCAAATAAATGTGTAGAAAAGAGTTTGCTCTTTAAAAGAAGAAACATCTTAGTGTATGCTTTTTTTTTAAATAGAAACCTTTTGCATTTTCTGATTTTTATGTTTTAAGTGCTGTACCATTAGCACAATTTAGAACAGACAGACATCTGTTTGTTCTTTGTAACGCTGACAAATATTAAATTAGAGACTGCATTAGAATTAATTCACTGTACAGAAATGTACATCCACTCCCCAGAAGTAACTGGGTATGATGAACTACCAGTTTATTACTGATGCACAATAGATAAATAGACACAGATCTGCAGTTTGAAGTTTCTTACCTATAACATGATAGTGATTGCATTACTATAGAACGTAGTGTATTTCAACGTAAGCTGAAGTCCCCATCCCTGCCCTTCAGCGGAGAGTAGTTTCAAAAAGTTTATTCAGTCCTTTGCATCTTGAATGAGACTCATAGCAAGTGTGTCAATTGAGATGCTGGTTTCTTGAGAGTAAATACATAAAGTATATTGATAAAAAATGTTTAAAGTGTGGTGTGTTTTAAAAGTTGTTCAGCAGATTGTTCAGAAAATACTGCGAGTTAGTCATGAAAGATTTATTGTATATGTAGTCCTGCAAACTGTTAAACTGTAGCACCACTCTGTTTAGCATAAGTGTAGTAGGAAAGAGCAATTAGTACTACATTACTTTCAAAGTGTGGCTAATTTGCTCTTTACACCAAACTACCAAAAATATTTAGCAGCTGAATGTCATAATGGTCTAAGGAATGATATGGAGTTTAAATTATGTCCTTCTGCAGACTGAACTTTATGAGTTTATGAATTGAGTTGGCCAAGCTAGAATGACAAATTTAATACTGTAAACTTTCAATGACCTTGACTGTATTATGAATCTACTGTGAATTGGCAATTACAGTTCTAACTTAATGCAAATCGAATACTGTGTGTAAGTATGGCGACAAACTAGTTTTAACTGTCCTATATTATTCCTGAATGTGCTAACAATGACAGTATTTTTTTCTGCAGTAGGAAAGGATAGGAATATTCGTGTGCTTCCCTAGTGTGTGATGAGACTGCTGTAAATCTTTTCCAGTACTGTATAGTTTCAAAAACCTTTTATCTATGCACAAAGTTGTCAGTGCGTGAAAATAGGTGCATGCATGTTTTAATTCAAGCACAGAGGTGTGCAAACTCCCATAGAAGACTTGTTTTTTGGAAGCATGGCCAGCATGTCCCTGCAGCCTGTCGCTTCCTGCAGCTCCCATTGGCTGGGAATGGTGAACTTCGGCCACTGGGAGCTGCAGGTGGCTGTGCCTGCTGACGGTCAATGTCAGCAAAATGTCTCATGGCCCACGATCAGATGGGCCGCATGTGGCCCGCGGGCTGCAGGTTGTTCCCCATTGCTCTACTCACTCTCAACCACCAGCCTAGAGCCACTTTTGGTTGAGATCTAAGTACCACCTTACTGCCAACCACCTCATCCCCTGTTGCCTTTGGGGGTTCACTTGCATTCTTCACCTGCAACTGGAACAAGATCACTATGGACAGTTGGATTCTGGAGATTATCCATCAGCAATATTCTGTAGAGTTTCCCTCCTTTCCACCTCACAAACTCCCTTCAGGAACTCCCTCCCCAGCACTCTCTCAAGGAAATTCTTTAACAGGAAACAGAATCCCTCTTATACCAAGGGGCAATAGATTGCGTCCCACCTCATCACCAAGGGAGAGGATTCTATTCCCTATATTTCCGATTTCCCCCAAAAGGCAGAGGGTGGAGACTCATCCCGGACCTTCTACAATTCAACATCTTTATTGGAAAACTTAAGTTTGTGGCTCTTGACAAGAAAGATACATATTTTCACGTGGATGCATTATTCACCCATCACAAAGGAAGTTCCTGCTTTTTATGGTAGGCAAGGAACTCTTACAGTTTTAAATTCTCCCCTTTGGGCTGGTTACAGCACCCAATATTTATGAAGATTTTTTTTCTGTGGTAGCAGCCCAGATGAGACATGAGAGCTATGCGATATTCCCCTACTTGGATGATTGGCTCCTGGTAGGCTGATCTCATCAGCAGGTCAAGTCAGTAACAAGGGTTCTTGTGCAACTTTTAATGGCCCTAGGCGTTGGTATGAATGGAGCAAAGTCTGTTTTTGTTACCTACAAGATCAATAAAGTTTTTAGAGGCAAGATTGGAGGAATGCTCTCATAGAAATAGAGTCCACTTAGAAAGGTTTCATGCACTGAGCACCCTGGTTTCCCACACCATTCGCAGACAGTGAACCATGATGCATAAGTTACGTCACGTAGCTGCATTCACCTACGTGACTCCTTTTGTGGGACTCCACTAACGGTGCCTGCAGACTAGCTCCACTCAACCTTTTGACCAAGCAAGGACTACATCAACTCCAGGGTGGTCATTCCTGCCAGAGTTGTCACCTCTCAAACTTAGTGGTCGAACACCGTTCCCTTCAGCCCTCCAACCTTCATGGCCACCATTGTGACACCTTCTGGGATGAGATGATCATCTGGACAGTCATACTGCCCAGGGTTTTTGGACCCCATCAGACACCAGACTACATATAAATTAATTGGAACTGAGGATGGTCCACCTTGTGTGCGAAGTCTTCCTTCTGCTTATACGCTTGCTCCATATTCAGATAATGTTTCACAATACCACCACTATCTAAACAAACAGGGAGGAGTGAGAGTTTGTGCCCTGTCCCAGGAAACCGTGAGACTTTGGAACTGGTGTGTCAAGAACCGCATCATGATACCTTTCCAGTATTCAGAATTCCCTGGTAGATAAATTAAGCAGAAGCTTCTTGATAGACTACAAGTGGCAGATTAACGACACAGTCCTGAATGAGATATTTACAGATGGGGTACTCCACTGTAGGGACCCCTTGATGTCCCAAATGAACAGAAAGCTCCCTTATATAGATCCAGGGGAGCCATGGGTTGCAACTCCCAAGGTGGTTGATCTGCTGATGTCTCGGACCAATGGCCTCTGTTAGGTCTTTCCTCCTCTTCTCCTACTGCTACTGGTCATAGAAAAGATACATTGTGACAGAACCAACATCATTCTCCTAGCTCCCCACTGGGCCAGACAGTTGAGGTTCACGGAACTTCTAACAATGTTTGCCCACCCACAGGAATCACCCATTCTCAGATATCTTAACCCGGTTAAATTCATTTTATGGCCTGGCTTTTGAGTGGGCATCTAATAGAATGGTCACAGAATCATAGAACTGGAAGGGGACAGGACCTCGAGAGGACATCTAGTCCAGTCCCCTCCACTCACGGCAGGACGAAGTATTTTCTACACCATCCCTGACAGGTGTTTGTCCAACCTGCTCTTAAAAATTCCCAATGATGGAGATTCCACAACCTCCCTAGGCAATTTATTCCAGTGCTTAACCACTCTGACAGGAAGTTTTTCCTAAACCGCCCTTGCTGCAATTTAAGTCCATTGCTTCTTATCCTATCCTCAGAGGTTAAGAAAAATAATTTTTCTCCCTCCTCCTTGTAACAACCCTTTAAGTGCTTGAAAACTGTTATGTCCCCTCTGTCTTCTGTTCTCCAGACTAAACAAACCCAATTTTTTTTCAATCTTCCCTCATAGGTCCTGTTTTCTAGACCTTTAATCATTTTTGTAGCTCTTCTCTGGACTTTCTCCAGTTTCCTGAAATGTGGCACCCAGAACTGGACACAGTAATCCAGTTGAGGCCTAATCAGTGCGGAGTAGAGCAGAAGAATGACTTCTAATGTCTTGCTTACAATACTCCTGCTAATACATCCCAGAATGATGTTTGCTTTTTTTGCAAGAGCATTACACTGTTTACTCATATTTAGCTTGAGATCCACTATGATCTCCCAGATCCCTTTCCGCAGTACTCCTTCCTAGGCAGTCATTTCTCAGTTTGTATGTGTGCAACTGATTGTTCCTTCCTACGTGGAGTTCTTTGCATTTGTCCTTATTGAATTTCATCCTATTTACTTCAGACCATTTCTCCAGTTGGTTCAGATCCTTTTGAATTTTAATCCTATCCTCCAAAGCACTTGCAACCCCTCCTAGCTTGGTATCATCCCTATTTCGGCCCTGGTTCAAGTGATCCTTACCAGAGTAGAAAAGAGTCTAGTAGCCCCTCCTATTGAGTTAAATGGAGACTTTTTAGCCAGGGCACAACTGTACCAACATTATTCAGATACTGTAATAATTCCGTTGGTTTTAGACTCTCTTCTATTGGGGTCTCTCTTTGTTCACTCTGAATACACCTTGCAGAGTTACGTGTCTTCCTCCCACCGGTGGAAGGACACTTAATCTTTACTCACCCAGCTACAGTGCAATTCATGAAAGGCCTTATCAGGACCTTCCCCTCAGTGGGACCTTAACCTTGTTGTTTCCAAGCTCATTAATCGCCTTTTGAATGCATGGGGATTTGTACCGCGGCTCACCTGTTCACAAAGGTGGCATTCTTAGTAGCTATCACCTCAGCCAGGAGAGTCAGCAAGCTCGGGGCCATCATGGCACACTCTTATAAATTGTTTCACAAAGAAAAGGCTTCTCTTTGACCTTACCCCATGTTTTTCTCCTAATTTTTGTGTTCGGCGTATATTACACAATACACTTACCTGTATATTTCTCAAAACTCCACACTTACTTTGAAGTTGAGAGAGATCACTTTATCGATGTCCAGCATCCCCTAGTGTTGCACCTGCAAAGAACCAAACCTGTTAGGAAATTCAGAGGCTCTTCAGTGCCATAGCAGTGAGGTCACATGGGCAAGCCATATCATCCCAGAGGATTTCTAAGTGGTCTTAGGATATGTCACAGAAAGCTACAAGTTAGCAAATATTCCTACTCCTGGAGGTGTTACAGCAGCCTCCATGGCATCCCTGTCAGACATTCCACTCTAGGACATCTGCAGAGTGGCCATCTGGAGTTAGATCTACATGTTCGTGACACACTATGCCCTAGTTGATGCCTCAACTGCTGTTGCAAGAGTGGGACTGGTAGTATTTTTGCTACCAGCTTCTTTGCACCTATCTGCAGTCTGAACGCAGCTTGCCAATCACCCATGTGTGGAATACACATAGGGACCATCTCTCAAAGAAGAAATCAAGGTTACTTACTGTAACTGGAAGTTTTTTGTGATGTGTGGTCCCTATCTGTATTCCACTGTCTGTTCTCCATCCCCTCTGCTTCAGGTCCAGTTGGGTTTACAGTAAGAGGCGGTGCTGTAGAGGAATCCACCTGCACTGCCTCTTACACCTTTGTTTGCAAGCACGGAGAGAACTACTGCGCATGTGGGCCAACAGACAGTGCTTTGTTTTGACGAATTTTCAGAGTTGGGAGCATGGCGCTCGTGCATACCCGCGTGTGGAATACAGGTAGGGACCACACATTTTGAAGAACCGCCAGTTAAGTATCTTCCACTTCCTTTTATAGGTTATGATTTAATTAGAACTGTTCTAGTCTTTTTTTTTTTTAAAGTAGGCTTTCCTTCTGCTCTCTTCAGAGCAGAGGGGATTTGATTTAATCCTGGACTTCTACATAAAAGTGCGTTCTTGTTGGTTGTTATAACCTTAATACATACTCTTCACAACTCACAGTTAGATGTAGGTTTCATTTTTAGAAGGTAGACACTATTGATTTTTAAAGTGATTTATTTTGAAAACTTTTCATATTAATTTTACAGGTATATCAGAAAATTAATGATTGTTTGGTTATTTCATTTACCAAAGGTAATTGAAGCAGATATTTATGAAGTCATTGGGAAGTGAACTATCTCCAATTCAACGCGTTAATCATTATTTGGAGGATTTTCTTGCCATGCTGTATTAGGAGGAGAGCATCACCAGATAAACATTTAAATAGTTTTATTTAACTAAAAGAACAATGTTATGTATTCTGGATTTTTTTCTTCAACAGCAAACATATAACATTTTAATAAAAAGAGCATATGAATTTTTGAATTTAGTTAAACAGACAAGTTTTTTAAAATCAGGTTTGTTTTTGTTAAAATAGTTTTAAACTAAGATAGTTAAATGAATTAAAAAAACAAACAAAAAACAAACCCAAATTAAATAAACTATGCCAGCCAGGTCAACATGAGAAACTTAAAATATTGGCTTCTGCAGCTAACTCAGTTGTCTTCACCTTCATTTTCCTGTTTGTTCATAATCTGGAAAAGAAAAACAAGCTTTCCTGCTTTTTCAGGTTTCAAACGATTTCTCAATTTGGAATGAATTAATCCAAAGGAAGAAAATATTCTTTCTACACCGGCAGAAGAAGCTACTGCTGTTAACAATGAGATGATCACTTCAACAGTGTCTGAATCCAAGTGCTTAACTGACTTCCACCAGTTCACTGGTGTGACTTTCTTTAAAACATGAGCAAACATATATTTCTTGAATGATTCACCCTTAGGTCTGAAGTTTATTATAGTTGGCATTAGGGAGGGATGATTGCTGGATGTCCATGTTATAGCCAACTCCTCTTCTTCAGCTTTAAGGTACTTTGACCTTGGTACCGAGTATTGAGAATAGTTTCAAGAAAATGAACTGGAGATAGTGCTTGTCCCATTTGCTATTTTAATGCTTGTAATTTAACTCTGTCATTGCATATTTCTCTTCTTAAAATCACTCAGTTCCTTCCAAATTTCAACAGCCTCAGCAATAAAACAGCTATTTCCCTGCATTTTGTTCAAGGCTACAGAAATAGGCTTCAGGGTGCTTAGCATATGTTCAGCGTTTCTCTTAAGCCCAATGTTGAGAACTTTGACTTTCATGATTTTGTTCAGAAACTGTCATCAGATTAGGCCAGTTCTTGAGATAGTGCTCAAAACAGTCCACTATTCCTAAGTTCCATTGCACATCTTGTGGGAGAGTTAGCTTGGTTCCTCCCACTTTTTTCAGAGTAGCTGCTGCAAAGTGGTTGTTACGGAAGTATTTTGCAATTTCAACAACATTAGTCTTTATGTCTGGAACACTGAAGTCTTTGGCTGCGAGGTGCATTTGAATTTTTTTTTTCACAGTTTGTTATAGCTTTTACTGCTACTTCTTGTAGGTATTCTGCAGTGTGCACATTTCCTGATGTATCAGTTGTTTCTGTATGGAAGACATTCCCTTATTCTGTTGTCACACAAGCACATACAACAGTATCATTGTGGACATTGCTTCACCCATCAAGACTCAGGTTAACAATTTCACCCTCTTGACCTTTTGCTCACTGCTCAATTTCTCTTTCATACATTTAATCCAGCAATTTGCCTGCAACATCTGCTCTGTTGGGTGGACTGTATCCTGGTCTCAGTGACTGAACCATGCTAATGAAGTGTGGGTTCTCAATCATACGGAAAGGAGAGTTTGTTGCATAAACAAACGGGGCAATTTTTTTCATCAATTACCTCTTTTTGTAATCTTCTGGTTCTTATCACAAATTTATCTATGGTTGTTTCTGGATGATTGTCAAGGTTCCTTCCCCACTCTGAACTCTAGGGTACAGATGTGGGGACCTGCATGAAAGACCCCCTAAGCTTATTTTTAACAGCTTAGGTTAAAATTTCACCAAGGTACAAACTGTTTTACCTTTTTGTCCTTGGACCTTATGCTGCCACCACCAAAGTGTCTAACAAAAACAACGGGAAGTGCCCACTTGGAAGTGTCTGCCCCCCCAAATATCCTCCCAAGCACTACACCCCCTTTCCTGGGGAAGGCTTGATAAAAATCCTCACCAATTTGCATAGGTGAACACAGACCCAAACCCTTGGATCTTAAGAACAATGAAAAAGTAATCAGGTTCTTAAAAGAAGAATTTTAATTAAAAGAAAAAGTAAAAGAAAAACCTCTGTAAAATCAGGAAGGGAAATACCTTACGGAGTAGTCAGATTCAAAACATAGAGAATCCCTGTAGGCAAAACCTTAAGTTACAAAAAGACACAAAAACAGGAATATCCATTCCATTCAGCACAACTTACTTTATCAGCCATTTAAACAAAACAGAATCTAACACATATCTAACTAGATTGCTTACTAACTCTTTACAGGAGTTCTGACCTTCATTCCTGCTCTGGTCCTGGCAAAAACATCACACAGACAGAGAGGACCCTTTGTCTTCTCTACCTCCCCCCCGCCCCTCCAGCTTTGAAAGTATCTTGTCTCCTCATTGGTCATTTTGGTCAGGTGCCAGCGAGGTTATCTTAGCTTCTTAACCCTTTACAGGTGAAAGGGTTTTTCCTCTGGCCAGGAGGAATTTAAAGGTGTTTACCCTTCCCTTTATATTTATGACAATGATGGAGATTTTTTCTTTTTGCCACAGGTGATATACTGTGGCTATGTGACATACATTATGTGACTGAAACACTATCATTGACAGATAACTTTGAAACTATAGAAAATGATGGTGATCTTGAAGGTGGATAGTCTTCAGAATCCTGCATGTTGAGGATGGATTCTCCTAAACAAAATAAGTCAATGCAGCTATTTAATTATTATTACAATACTACTCATTCAGTACTACTCATTGCATTCACTGACACTCAGTACTACTTTAAAGGTAAAATTGTAAAAGGAAGATCTGCCTATTTAAGCTATTTGTTTTTTTTTTTATCACAACTGCATCTAAAATGATAGTACCCGTAGAGTAACAGCTATACTTTTTTGCTCAGACATGAGAATTCAAGAATAGTCCAGAAGGAAGACAGGCAGTCCTCAATAAAGAAGTATGAAATATAAAAGATTACCAAATTGAAGATCTTGCATGTTCAGACATGTTCCTTTCGTCATCTTCAACACAGCTTCCTTCTGAGAAGGAACACTTTTCATGATGTTGTTTCGTTCAGGCAACTAGGGCTTGCATTTCTTTGTTGCACTGTTTTGCATTTTGCACGCATGCCTGTCTTACCCACAGGTAGAGGAACGTCATTAAAGTATTCCCAAACTGGGTCTCTCTTATGGCCTGCTGCCATTATAAGTTTTCCCTTCCAGTGAGAGAATGGTATTGTCGATCTCAAATCAATGAAGGCTACACTCAGAAAGACCTCAAGACTTCTGGAATATGCTGCTCAAACAGTTTCACTTTTGTTTCTCCTGCCTGTCCCTCCCTTTTCACATTTATCTCCAGATTTCTTCTCCTGGTCCAGATCTATACCGCCCCCAACAATCTTCTATTCATTGAACTTTTTGAAACTTTGCCCTTTTAGAGAGAGGTAAGGGATTAACTCTGTGTACACACATTTGCAGAGGGACAATAGGGTTGAGGTCTATTATTTCTCACCTCTATATATTATTTATTTTATTTTATTTTAAAACCATTTTTGCTGTTAACAAGCATGTTTATCTCTGGAGACACAAATTGACAGTTTGAGAATGGCAAAACTAAGCCCCTCTGATGGTATCTTCTAGACAGAGCCCCATTGGGTAGATAGAAAGATTAACCTAAATAATCTATACAGAAGCTCCCGGAACCCTGTAAAATTGGGTCCCTAATCCATGAACTATTAGAACTCATTTACAAAACTTTCCTTGAACGTTACATGACTCTGTGGTCTCATACCATAGAATTAGAATTTATAATCCCTATTCCACGATGAGATAAAATGTATCTTAATTAAAACCATCTTTAAATTGCTTTTTCCTCAAACAGCATTTTATAAAAAAAATCTGATTTAAATAAGTTTTTAAAAATTTTTTTTCAACTCATTGATTTTTATTCACTCTGCTTTAGAGGGATCATAATTGCTTTAAAAAAACAAACCAAAAAACCCCCAAACACCTTATGTTTGAGGTACATAAGCCCACATGAGTAAGACTTTTTAACAGCTTGTTCAGTACAACAGAAAATTTAATTGGCAGGTAATGCTACAGTGTTTAATCTACCAGTATCGGGGTGGTCATGTTAGTAATTTTCACTCCATGCATCTGAAGACATGGGGTTTTTACCCACGAAAGCTTATGCGCAAATAAATCTTAGTCTTCAAGGTGCCACCAGACTCCTTGTTGTTTTGTAGTCTGTCAGTGTGGTCATGGTGGGGGTCTATATATTTGGAATGTAAGGAATTCTGTTATTAGTTTCTCCTGTCTATAAAAATATTGTAATACATGAAATGGAAAGGAATAAAGCTTATAAATTGAAGACAGGAGAGAGTGCACCAGTAAATGTAACACTTGATTTCTTTATCACAAACATCATAAAACTACATTATAGAATATCTCAAAATGGCAAAGGTTGACAGCTCAGATTTTAGAGGTGAAAAAATATATTATAGCAGGAAGCCTGGAGCCCAGAGACAGGAGGGCTTCTGGTGGGGAGTGTGGCCAGCAGACTGGCTTGAAGCAGGGAGCTCTCCACCTGGTGTAGGGTGACAGCCTGAGCTTTGAAAGAGTTGTAGGGTTTATAACAAGGAGCCTACCAGCCTTTCTTGTCAATTTCTTAGCTCCAGCAGGGACTTGTGAAAGACAGCCAACAGCCGATATAAGTAGTGTTTACATGGACACTGCATCGTCCTAACTGCACCGACATAAGCCCTATGCTTACGTCATTATGTTGGTCTAGTAGGGCACTTACCATCGGCAGAACAAGGCTGTAGTGTAGACACTGACATAATTAGGTCGATGTAAGCTGCCTTACGTCGACCTAACTCTGTAGTGTAGAAACCTGTCAAGATGAAAACTTTTATACTACCTACTGTAGTAAATAATAAAGAATGACTGTAAATCCTCCATTGATACATACAAATGGAAGTATGTAGCTTTTAAATATCTGTGTAATAGATTGTTGCTGGTTCTAGAAAAGGGGGTGCATGAGAGAGATATGTGACAAGATACTAGTCATTCTCTTGCACTGTGAAACAGTTGCTCAATCTTTCTGCTTTAAGTAACTTAGAGCCTTATATTGTTGCTGTGTGACACGGTAAAATGTTTTATGGTCTACTTCTGTTTGCGTCATGTAGTTACTATTCCCATTGATGTAAAGGGAAGTTTGATTGAGTAAGGAGAGCAATATTTACTCCTTAAATGATAGTTCCTAGTTATTTGGAATGGGCGTTGATAATGTTTTGTATGCAAAGTAAACACATAGGTTTTCGAGCCTGCCTAACTGGATATTTTTACATTCGTGCCAGTCTCTTAGTTTGTTTACTTAGTGTTGTATTCTCAAAAAGTTGGTCTTTGTGTCCTTTTTTTAATGGAGACTTTAGCGGAACAATTTCATGTGTTGTACCAAACAGTACCTGTTCATACTAAAAACAGAAACATGATGGTTATTTAATGGCCTCGGATGCTTTTTTACTAATAGATGTTATGACGTTTTCTCCACCAAGAAGATCAAGTACAAAAGTAAAACACAAATTACATAAGATTACTGAAGTGCTGCAGCCTCCAAAGATATCAGCAACCACTTCAAGAAAAAAATTTGAAAAGATATGGAAAATAATCCGCTCGAAATTAGAACAAATTAGCATTGTGCTTTGTAAACCTCTTGTAAACCAAGGGGAGCAAATGGCAAATGTGCACTGAGAGAGCCTAGCTGCTTGTCCTAAAAAATTCAGTCCCAAGAAAAAATAATACAGCCATCCTAGCTGCTGAGACTGACTGTATTATGAGGGAAGAAAATAAATTGCTATGACACAGCATTGTGAAAATATAATTAGTACATAGATGAGAACACAACGCGTGACTCTCTCTTTATTGTTGTTAGAAATCAAACACTTCTCACTAGTGCTGCTGTCGCATGAGGAAAGAGGAAGTGCTGCGTAAGGCCAGTTGGGAGAAGACAAGGTTGGCAACGGAGGCCTGGCTGCTATTTATGGCATTGGAGAGGCCAACCCAAGCCCACCACTGTTAAGATTTTGGAATACTGTTTAAAAACAGTTTCACAGTTGCTTTCTGGTTTTGCCTCTTTCTGTATATTTTGTTCACTCATTCGCTAAACAAGATGAACAGGCATTAGCAAGAACTAATATTTCCCCCCCTTTTTTTCATCTGTGTGCTTCTAATTTATCAGCCTGTCATCCTGATCCCATCTTCTCCCAACTTCTGTCCAATCTCACTCCTGTGAGTGTTACAACCTTCTACAGATAGATTTTTGTCACCTCTTTTAGGGGAAGAAGCTTGTCTTTGATCACACCAGCCTGTCCACTACTTCTTAATTCACTTTTCTGCCTCCTCTAGACTTTGTAGCCCAGTTTTCCTCTCCTGATTTTTTAAATATTTAAATACTGTTTCTTGCCATACTCACCACTCAGATCATCTGACAGGTGGCCTTTTTCCCATCCAATTCAAAAGATTGCCTTTTTTCTCCTTACCATGTTCTCATACTTCTGGCAATTAAACAATCCACTTCTGCCACTTTCTGTCCTCCTGTGGGTTCTACAACTGTAGGCTCTTCCCGTTCTCCTTCAGTATCACCTTTGGGTCTTCATCCTCTCTTTTCCTCATATCTCTTGTCATCTCTGATTTATATTCTTGGACGTCTCCTCTTCTGTTATCTCTCCTGAGCTCATCTGCTCATTGCTTTCAGCTGCTACCTTCATAGAAATGAGTCCCAGAACTTGCCTTCTGTGCATTGTAATCTCCTCCTCGATGTGCTGGTGTCATTGAGTTGGTCTTTGGAATAAAGCTTCATAGTTACCTGGGAATCCTCTTGTGCTTCACGAAGCCCTTTGCAGAACACACTGAACTCTGTCTCACGTCTTCCCTGCATATGCCGTCTGTCCTGTGACTTATTCCTTTTCAAGATCTCTTCAATTAAATCATTTCTCTTAGTATCTTCACTTCTAAGCATCTTGGCTTCTTCTCAGTTATCTCCTATCTTTGTTGCTGAAACCTTTATGTCTGACCTCTTGTCAGCTCTCCTTTTCTACCCTCCAATCTATAGAAAACACAATTGATCAAAAAAGGAAAAGGAGTACTTGTGGTACCTTAGAGACTAACCAATTTATTTGAGCATAAGCTTTTGATCAAGTCATAAATCATTTCTCTTTCCTGTTACATTGAATTAAGCTTAATAGAAATGAGTCCTTTCATTAGCTTCCTGTCACTGCATCAAATTCTGTCCCCTGCATGATCTTAAAGAGCCTTTGAAATCTTACCACCAGTTCAGTATGTCTCTAGGATGTGTATTCTGCAATGACAGTCCTCTAAGGCCTTGTTGAACCTAGGTAGCTCTGCAAGGCCATCTAGTGACAGTGGTTCATATGTAGAATTAAACTCTAAAGCCTTCAAATTCTTAAAATGTTGGAATTTTTTTTAAACAAAATGGTAGCAGGATAGGAATTAAGTTTCTATTTTACTTGTTAGTCTTTGACTTGAGCAAGTCAAGTTACTAGAGTTGCCACCTCCAAGATAGAACCTGGGCAATGACCACCCCAAGCGCCACCAACAATTGAGGTCCTACCGCTGACCATAGCGGATAACTCATATGTTTGAGAACCATTTTTACATACACACAGAAAATAAAATGTGTATTTGTTACTTTATCAATTTTTCTTACCGTATATGAACATGACATCACTGTTCATGTAAGGTGTGAATTATTGAGCACTCCAGCATGTCTCAAGTGTGTTTGTGGGGGAACTCCATGTTAAATATTTTAACCATCTAGGCTGGTTAAAAACCCTACATGTTACTAAAATACATGTTCAAAAGGTATGCACTTTAAGCAGGAAATGAAAAAGTAGTGTGCAGTGAGTTCTTGGGTATGAGTGGTTTTTCCTTGAAATCTGTACTATTCACCTATCTGCTTGCTCTTCACAGATTTAGGTTCCATGGTGCTACTTCATTTATGGTGTAACTGCTAACGTTCAAATACATCTTGACACACAGAACATACCATTAATTTCTTTAATGCATGTTTAACAATTAAAGGATACAGTGGCAAAAGTTTCAGAGTAACAGCCGTGTTAGTCTGTATTCGCAAAAAGAAAAGGAGTACTCGTGGCACCTTAGAGACTAACCAATTTATTTGAGCATGAGCTTTCGTGAGCTACAGCTCACTTCATCGGATGAAGTGAGCTGTAGCTCACGAAAGCTCATGCTCAAATAAATTGGTTAGTCTCTAAGGTGCCACGAGTACTCCTTTTCTTAGTAGCAAAAGTGAAATCTCTGAAAGTTGCGTGGGAACATTTTAAAGACACCATAATAGAGGCTCAACTTAAATGTATACCCCAAATTAAAAAACATAGTAAGAGAACCAAAAAAGAGCCACCGTGGCTAAACAACAAAGTAGAAGAAGCAGTGAGAGGCAAAAAGACATCCTTTAAAAAGTGGAAGTTAAATCATAGTGACAAAAATAGAAAGGAGCATGAACACTGACAAATGAAATGTTAAAATACAATTAGGAAGGCCAAAAAAGAATTTGAGGAACAGTGATCCAAAGACTCAAAAAGTAGTAATAATTTTTTTTTAAGTACATCAGAAACAGGAAACGTGCTAAACAACCAGTGGGGCCACTGGATGATTGAGGTGCTAAAGGAGCACTCGGGAACAATAAGGCCATTGCAGAGAAACTAAATGAATTCTTTGCATCGGTCTTCATGGCTCAGGATGTGAAGGAGATTCCCAAACCTGAGCCATTCTTTTTAGGTGACAGATCTGAGGAACTGTCCCAGATTTCGGTATCATTAGAGGAGGTTTTGGAACAAATTGATAAATTTAGCAGCAATAAGTCACCAGGACCAGATGGTATTCACCCCCAACTCCTTCACCTTCGCTCCCAGATCCCTTAGTCACTTCTGAACTGCCTGCCTTGCAGTATCATTAATGCCCACATGGATGAGCTGCAGTGGTTGTAGTCAGAGGGCCAGATGATTCTCCTCATACCTTTGATAATGTCTTGTATATGGGCCCCTGGCAGGGAGCACGTCTCCTGGGATCCCAGGTCACTGCAGCAGATGGATGCCTCTGACCCGCTTAGAAGGCAGTCACCGATCACTGCCATGCTTCATTTTCTCTTTGAAGCAGTGGCTACAGTCCTCCAAGCCTTGGGGATAATGGCTTCTTCTCCACCTTTGGGGAAGATTGCTCTTCTCTGGTTGCCAAGGCAGCATTCTGTATTGATCTCTGTGAACAGTGGGTTGGAAGCGGGGGTAGAACATTGTCTGCTGCCAGAAGTAACTAGCAGCCAGCTTCCTCCCTCTGAAGGTGCCATTTTCTCTTCTCTTTATGGTGCTGCTGCATTTCCCTCCAGCTGGATTGCTTTCTCAGCTTTGGAGGTCTCCAAATGCATGTTTTCAGCAAATTCCTCATGTCACCGAGGCTACCTCTTCCTGTAGCTCTCCCACCTGCTTCCTGAGAGATGCTACTAGTAGACCCCTCTCACAAAGGATGGTCTCCCAAGCTTGGCTTATATAACAAGGAAATGCCAGCCACAGTCCTGGCAAATTCACCCTTAGATCTGGGTAGAGGTATCCCCAGTCAGGTTCTCTGTGTGGACATGGGGGCAGGTGAGGTGATAGTCAGGAGCAGTGTTAGAACTGGAGACGTGGCCTTTCTGAACCATGATTTTATTCTTACTCCCTCTGAATCAAGCTTAACATTTGAACTTTGAACAGAGGCTTCTCAAGTGCTATACTTCTTCAGTGGTTCTGTCCTCTTTTATAGCCTGGTTTATGGCTGTGCTTCTGAATTGCAGAACTGAGACCATATATAACAGTAATGTCATCTTTGTCTTCCTATTTCCAAGCTTTTCAACTATTTATACCTAGAGTAGTGATGGAGATTTTTGGTTAAACTTATGTGCTAGATTTATTCTATTATTCTATAGATTTATTTAATCCAGGGTAATTTGGATTGTAATCCTTTAGGGGCAACACACTTTTTTTGTTTGTTTGTTTGTTTTTGTCATGGGTGTGTGCTTACCAGAATAGGCTCTACCTTAATTAAAACAAGATTGAATTTAGTGATTTAATTTTGAGTCTTTGGATTTTTAGGTGGGATATACATCAGAAAGCTGCTGCTTTGTCTTAATTTGATGTCACTTGTTTATGTTCCTGGAAGCTTGAGACCTGTTGAACAAGTGGAA
The DNA here is from genome assembly GCF_965140235.1 of Caretta caretta. Taxonomy (NCBI): domain Eukaryota; kingdom Metazoa; phylum Chordata; order Testudines; family Cheloniidae; genus Caretta; species Caretta caretta. The sequence goes on along the minus strand of NC_134214.1, from coordinate 67,420,946 downwards.
AGGGAGAAGTTAAAAATAATTTGAAGCCTTTTGAGCTGTGTTGATCTGGCAATAAAAGCCTACAACATGTCCACTGACATATAAAGTACTTTTGGAACTACCTTATTGAATGTTATAAATTCATTTTGATTTAAACATAGGAGTGGCCTATCCATGGTTCTGGGCACTTTTCTGTATATTATAAACATGCAAGTATAGGAATACTACTACTAATGAAAATAAATGTAGTTACTTTGCTATAGCTTAGAAGTGGAAAAACAAAACAATCACAGCACAGATTGTAGCATTAAACATAAATCTTGCTTTCCAAAGGCTCAGAAGTAGAGGTGAATATTGCAAAGGGCTCTTAAGGTCAACAGCTTAAAGCTGTTTCAATTCAAGATTGGGACTGAATTCTGAAGCTCAGGCTCCTTGTCAGCAATTCCTTCTCATTCAAAGTGACACATCTTCAGCTTTTACTTGTGGCATTTGTGACAATATATCATGGGGGGGGGAAAGCTTTCTTAGACCATGCCAAATTGGTCTTTCTTGAGCAAAGCCAACATAATCTCAATGGGGAAACACATAATAAACAACACATTTCAATACTAGCTTCTGTATAAATGTATTTAACAGGCTGCTGATTGAGACTTCGCAAACACTGTGTGGGAAAGGCAAAGAAACTCTGCCTCATTCCCCTACCCAGGATCAGATTTCTTTGAGGGGGGGAAATGTCTGCAGTGGAATTGGTCAATTTGGGATGAGACTGTTGAATCAATTTCAGTCTAGATGTCTTCCCTTTAATTTTGTGCATTTGCTAAGTAAACCATGGTGACTTTATGAAGAGAGAGTCTGGAAAGAGGATGCCAAGGAGCCATTTCATTGATAGTTGAAGATATTTTTGAGCAGTTCTGCCAAGCCACAGATAAGGACAGAACAAAAATATTCTCCTTTCAGGAAGTTTCCCGTGTTCTCTAATACTGACCGTTAACACTGGTTCTTCAGTTGAACTGGAGAGGTGCTGTGCTTTCTCGGTTTGCAGGTTGTTAAAAGGCCAAAATTCAGTTCCTGCCAAAATAAATCAAATGCCAGATCAAAAGTGTGACCAGGTGAGGCATAAACAAGCTGGGCTATTCAGTGGTGGCTACTGTGACTTTTGAATCCTGAGCTCTTTGTGAATCGCAGACATAAATATGGTTTCTGAAAGTCAGCTAATACCAGTTCAGCACTAGTACCAGTCCCCTTTTAGCATCATACTGGGATCATAGACTGTCTATCAGGATTCCCTCCCCACTCTGAACTCTAGGGTACAGATGTGGGGACCCTCATGAAAGACGCCCTTAGCTTATTTCTACCATCTTAGGGTAAAAATTCCCCAAGGCACAAACTTCGTACGCTGCCACCACCAAGTGTTTTAACAAAGAATCAGGGAAAGGACCACTTGGAGTTCCTATTCCCCCAAAATATTCCCCCAAGCCTTACACCCCTTTTCCTGGGGAGGCTTGAGAATAATATCCTAACCAATTGGTTACAAAGTAATCAGAGACCCAAATCCCCGGATCTTAGGATCATAGAGAAATCCATCAGGCTCTTAAAAGAAACAACTTTATTAGAAAGAAAAAAGGTAAAAGAAGCCCCTCTGTGAAATTAGAATGGAAGATAATCTCACAGGCAGTCTGCTTCAAAACACAGAGAATCCCTCTAGGCAAAACCTTAAATTTCAGAAAGACACAAAAACAGGAATACACATTCCCTCCAGCACAGCGAATTTCACAAGTCAAACCAAAAGCAAAATCTAACGCATTTTCTAGCTAGATTTACTAACTCTATAGGAGTTGAATTGCTTGCTTTCTTGATCTGTCTCCAGGCAGAGGCATCACACAGACAGACATACAAAACCTTTCTTCCACCTCAGATTTGAAAGCATCTTGTCCCCTTATTGGTCAGGTGCCAGCTAGTTTACTTGAGCTTCTTAACCCTTTACAGGTAAGAGGATTTTACAGCACTGTGTACAGAAAGGTGGTTACCCTTCCCTTTCTATTTATGACATCTACTGTAACTAGAGAGCTGGTACCTCTCATCTTTCTTTCCATGATATGCAGGATTTTAAGCAATAACAAAGCATAGTTTTGGCACTGATTGTCAATGTAATTGCCAGTAAAACATTTCAGTATTGTAAAATACTACTAAGTTTTCAAATTAAGATATGTATTGCAGGACTCCATATATATTTATAATACAACAAGCCTATGTCAGATGTTTTGTATTGACAAACTCTCTCTAAGGTAAATTTTCAGTCTAGTGTACTATTTAAACTCTCAGCACAAATGATTGTTAATGTGTTATGCAATGAAATGGTCTTTACTTTACTTCTAAGTTTTCTTTCTAATGTGTTATGCAATGAAATGGTCTAAGTTTTCTTTCTAATGTGTTATGCAATGAAATGGTCTTTACTTTTACTTCTAAGTTTTCTTTCTAAAACAGAAAATGAAATAATTGGACAGTATGGAAAATCACAACCAACACATTTAGATACTACTTCAACAGCTACAGATTGTGGCATGGTGGATTAGGAAAAAGGTTGGAGTTTCCTTCTTGAGATCATTGATTCTTATGGATTTGTCAGCTCTTCAGTATTTGAAGATAGTGTCGTCTACTATAAGTCCTTTCCTGCTGCCACACCACAAGTTTTTCTCGGGAGGAGTTTAGAAAGTACAAATAAACCATTTAAAGTAAGAAATGGGAGGAGATTACAGGTGTGCTAGTGTAAGTGTAAATGGTGTGTGTGTGTGTGTGTGTGAGAGAGAGAGAGAATTTTATTAATTAGCTGATATACCAGTTCAATTCTGAAACTGAAATCTAACCAACCAGATTTTTTAATTTGGTAAGTGGTGTAGCCAGTGTTATGATGGCACTTAATTAGGATAGCCCTCTTTTTTGTTGAGTCCAGGGAGCTCTAGCTTAGTGATTTTTAGCACTAGGTATTTCGCAGGTTTGCTTTTACATTGGACAGTATTTCTCAGGTAAGGACACTTACCTTAGTTATTAACCAAAAGTTTATTAATGCTCCCAGAGCCAGAGAAGTATACAATCAAATTTCATTCATTAAATGTGGATATCACAGATGTTCTAGGGCAAAAAGCATATGCAGTCTTCTAAGCAATTAACATAGATCAGAAAAGTGGCCCAGTAGCTATGCCAAAGAACAGAACAAGATTTCTAGTTGCATAGACTTAGTCATCAATTTTCAATTACTTTCAGGACCACTAATACATGACATGTCAAGTAATTCACGTTTTAAGGCACTGTTAGCAATGTGGTCCGTGCTATTTTATTCATTTGGTATGAAAGGGAGTACTGTAGTTTAAAAAATATTGAGAGGAATTGCATTAAGTCTCTCAGGCCTCTTTGCAGGGGATTTTAAAGGAGAAACATGCATATACCATTCGTTACTTAAATCCCAAAGTATGGTTACTTGAGGTCTCACTGTAAAGAGTGTAGACTCAACAGATAACTTTGAAGTTACTTATATTAAAGAACACAGAGAAACAATATATGTGAAATGACTTCTCACCACTTCTTCTTAGTCTTGTTAACCCCGTAGGAAAAGAACTGTTCATGAGACTGGTCTGTGTGTGTGTTAGCACTTCTGGTTTCTACAGCATATTTATGGGTTCAGTCAGCTCTTAGTTCTGTAACCCTGGAGAAGTGGAGAGGCTGTTGAAATGGGTTCAGTTAGGTCTGGAGCCCAACACTGTGACCTCAGTTTGAGAGAGCCTGATTTAGGGTCCATGGAATGGTGGCTGCTTCTGTGTTTCTATTGAACTTTTGCCAACTGAGCACTCAGATTTCAGCTGTTTCACTGCTGCTTCTGTCAAAATTCAAAAGATAGCATTGGTACATAACAAATGTCTTTGATCCTTTTTTATCAGAGGCTTTTAAACTTGGGTTCATTTCAAAGATTGTATTTGAATATTAGCCCAGACTATTAATTGGTGTTCCCCATTCTTTAAACAATTTTAATATTTCAAAGCTATGCCCTCAATCAGTGCTAATACCTTCTAATATTATTTTATCCTTATTGCGCTGTATGTTTGGTACCACTTATATAACACAACAGTCATTTAGAAAGAAAAGAAAAATCTCTTATAGTTCTGCTAAATTCAGTGGACCTACTTGTACATTCTTATGTCTTCTGCCTTTTATTTTTCCACCTTTAAGGTATACAATAAAATATAAAAGAATTACACTGGAGGAACAAGACAGATTCCAGTATAGAGTGAAGTATATCTGATTCTTAGGGCACACAAATGTATGGTTTCTCGTTTGGGGTGAAAGCTCAGTGATTTGGATTGCTTGGGGGTACCAAGCAGTTGGCTCAGTTGGACCTTCAGTTTTCTGCGTCTCGTAGGAAGTGATTTCTTAAAGTGGATTTTGACTTGTAGTTTCCATGCTTTTCTCTGGTCCTTGGTGAGCGCATAAGGGACAATAGAGCACTCTGCGCAGGGAAGAGGGCACTTCTTCTTGTTTGTCAGCCAGTAGGAGTTGCTTTTAGCAAGATTAAGAGGGATGGAAGCTTCGTACACAAGTAAACTATGGGAGTCCTTTATATGAGCATCTAACAATAACTGAAAGCAGCGGCATATTAACGCCTAGGCCAACAAGGCCTAGGCCTCGGGCAGCAAATTTGCAGGGGCGGCAAATTTTATAATAGCAGCCAGAGGCAGCTGCTTCCCCTGCTGCCAGTTTGTGCTGCCCCCTGTCGCTCCCCCCCCGCCCCGGCCATGCCCCAACTCCACCCCTTCCCTGCCCCCTCCTTGCCCCGATTGGTCCCCTTCCCCAAATCCCCGCCCCACCTCCTATCCTGAGCGCGCCTCGTTCCCGCCCTTCCCCTCTCCTTTGTGAAGCTGTTTCGTGCACAAGCACTGGCAGGGAGCGGGGAGAAGCAGGACCTGGTGGCGCGCTCAGGGGAGGAGGCGGAGCGGAACGGAGGTGAGCTGCGAAGGTGGGGGCGGCAATTATTTCTGGGCCTAGGGGCGGCAAAATCATTAATCTGCCACTGACTGGAAGACTCCTTATCAAGTGGTGCTGCTTTCCTTTCCTAGGGAATGTGTGCTTCAGTTTCAGCTTTCCCACCAGTTGTCGCACCTGTTGGATATGCATATTGGTTCCCACTCCCCCGAGCACCAAGAAGAAACTAAAGATTAGGAAGGATGTATAGGGGTAATGGGTTGTAATCTAACTTGTAACAGAGCAATAGTTTACTGATTAAAAGATTCAGAGGGAACTGTAGCTGCTGAATATATTTTCAGGGCATATTTGACATCTGTATTTATACTTAAGGCCCCTCATTCCTAGTTTTTAATTTGTTGAGAATTTTCTGGGAATTTGGTGGTGTTTATTACAAAAATTGAAGGGAAAAAGGTATACATCAGTGGGGAAAACAGTTTAATAGTTTTGGGGTAATTATCCGGTTAATGTTAGGGGATGGGAGGATGAAATGAAGAGTATTAAAAGTAAAAAGCTTAATGTTGTTGTAATGGATTTTGTTTTCTTTTGAAAACAGTTTAAAAACAGTGGAGTGTTTTTATGCTTGATTAAAGGGGTTTCAGTGTAAATGCCAAAAGGCCTGGGTAGCTATCATAAATATAGAGGGAAGGGTAACAACCTTCCTGTATACAGTACTATAAAATCCCTCCTGGCCAGAGGCACAAAATCCTTTTATCTGTAAAGGGTTAAGAAGCTCAGGTAACCTGGCTGGCACCTGACCAAAAGGACCAATAAGGGGACAAGATACTTTCAAATCTGGGGTGGGGGGAGAAAGGCTTTGTTTTTATGGTCTGTGTCTGTCTGTCCTGTGTGCTTGCTGGAGACAGGTCAAAAGAAGCAGGCACTCCAACGCCATTAGAATTCGTAAGTACTAGCAAGGGAATGCGTTAGCTTATCTTTGTTTTGGCTTGTGTTTTTCTTTGTGCTGAGAGAGAAGGCGTATTCCTGGTTTGCTTTTTAGTAGCTTTAAAGTTTTGCCCAGAGGGAAATCCTCTGTGTTCCTGAATCTGAGTACGCTGTAAAATATTTTCCATCCTGATTTTACAGAGATGATTTTTACCTTTCTTTTTTAAATAAAATCTGTATTTTAAGAACCTGACTGATTTTTCCTTGTTCCAAGACACAGGGGTTTGGGTCTTTGATCATTTTGTAACCAATTGGTTAGGATATTATTCTCAAGCCTCCCCAGGAAAGGGGGTGGAAGGACTTGGGGGGATTTTGCGGGGAAGAGGAAGTCCAAATGTTCCTTTTCCCTAATTCTTTGTCTAAATCATTTGGTGGTGGCAGCATACTGTTCAAGGACAAGGTGGAATTTGTGCCTTGGGAAAGTTTTTAACCTAAGCTGGTAAAAATAAGATTAGGGGGTCTTACATGCGAGTCCCCACATCTGTACCCCAGAGTTCAGAGTGGGGAGAGAACCCTGACAGTAGCGCAAACTCTCAGCAGGTTTTTTGAAGAGTCTTTTCTGAGGCTTGTTCTCCTGCACTTCCAAATATAGCTGAAGGACTATGGGTGGGGGTGGAGTGAGGGGAGAGTGGGACAAGGATGAATGAACAGGGAGTAATCCTGCCATTGGCACCTAACCCTGCTCCCACTGATTCACTGAGACAGAGCCACTACTTTCCTCACCATGCCATGTGCTCCTCAGCTCTGTAGAAGGGGGGCTACTGGGGGTTCCTGATACTCTGGGACCAAGGTGGTCATGGGGTGCCCAGCACTCTCAGAGAGCAGAGGGCAAGAGGGGGTGCCCCATGGTAAGGAGTGGTGCCTGGCACTGAGGATGACAGAACCACAAGAACTTAGGGGGCTGATACCACCTTCTTCCCTGCTCTGTGAACACTGTGTGCTGGGGAAATGGAAGGGTGCCCCTTCCTGGCTCCAGAACTCCTGGAGGGCAGGGAGGAGGGGTTCAGGTCTTTTGCATGAACATGGTGCCTGGTACTCATGGGGGTGCCCCATGAGGATGAGGGTTTCTCTCATGCGGAAGTGGTACCTTATGGGGGGGTCGTAGGCAGAGGGTGACGCATGAGGATGAGGGTGCTTGGCACTTTTGTGGGAGGAGTGGATATGGATCTGTGTCCTGTGGCCTCACTGAAGGGGAGGGGAAGCAGATGGGAACCAGTACTCACCGGGGTGCAGGCTTCTGCTCTCTTTGGCGTGTGTCAGTTGCTGGGACGAGGCTCCCTGCCTGTCTCGCCCTACTGTGCCAGCTGCAGCAGCCACCAACTGGTAGTTACCCTCTTGGCTTCCCCTTGGAACAGGTGCGTGGTTCTGCAGCACATAGAGAGGGCTCTGTGGGAGGGAAGCTTGGTCTAAGGAGTTACAGAACTTGAAAAGTTTGCGTTTAAACTGGTAAAATGAGAACTCTCGGTTTTTCCTGGTGGTGTTTGTTTTATATAAAAAAAAAAAGAGAGAGAGAAAAAGCTCTTAAAGGAAGGGTCTTTGCCTACGCTGCATTCTTGGCCATGTCTGATGTGTCATTTAGGGCTAGATTTTCAAAAGTATTGAGCATATACACCTCTACCCCCAATATAATGCGGTCCTTAGGAGACCAAAAAAAAAAAAAAAATCTCACCATGTTATAGGTGAGACGGCGTTATATTGAACTTGCATTGGCCCCCCCGTTTCTTCTTCCCTGACCCCCCCCACCAGAGACCCCCATCGCTAATCGCCCCCAGGACGCCACTCCCTTGCTCCCTGTCCCCTGACTGCTCCTGTTATACCAACAAAATAAAAACCAGCAGGGTCTTATTAAAGGGGAAAAGGTAAAATACCACATTTATTGTGAACACAGAATCATGGTAAGCAGTTAGTTATAGCTATAACGTTCCATTCAATCTTATATTTATTCATACATTCATTCATACACACACGCCCAGGTTCTGCAAGGTTGTTACCATAGTTATCAGCCTTAGAGTTGGTCATGCCAAGCCGCTGGCCAGGTGGCCTGGACATGAGGAGGGAGCAGGGCCTTGTCAGATGCACATCTGATGCTCCTGGAAGTTGGTTTGCAGAACCAGACCCCAAAGTTCTCACTTTCCACAGTCCATTTTTATAGGAATTTCTTCCTATGCCAGTCTATGGGAATTGCTTCATCATGCTGTTGCTGAATCAATCAGCTATGTCACATTACTGACATCACATTCCTCCATGCTGCCAGATGTTATCTTGTTCTTTGGTTCTCTCATTCTTGAGGCTGTTGGGTGGATTCCAGTCTGCTCTCCAGGGGTCCTCTGGTTATTTCCACTTAACGCCTTCTTCAGCCGATGGACACTGGATTCTTAGGTTGGCACCTCCCTGATCATTCAGTTATTATCCACACCAAACATCCATCCACATACATCCTCTATCTCTATTTTAATCACAATTGTTAACAAAGCGAAATGAATACAACAAAAGGGCGGGGAGTCTCTGGGTGCTGTTTCTGTTGTTAGAGTATTGCTTTGAGTGTCTCTCTGTGTGAGTAGTTGTTGTTACAAAGAATTGCTTTGAGAACAGACTCTGTCTTAGAATGTACTAACACAATTAGCAGCTTGCAAGTTTCACACACAGAGGGAGAGAAACAGTACCAAAAACCAAGAGACCTCTTAATTAGTAATACCCTGGAATTTAAACTATGGGGAATCAAACTCATTTGTGATTTTAATACAGAACTTCTTTAATATGATCCAACACTCTGACCCCTATCCACACCTCCCGCCCCCTGACAGGCACTCACTGGCAGCGGCGGGAAGCGGAGCAATGTGGCCCCAGCCTGCTTCACTCTGCCACCTCCCAGCTGTGGCGCTCCTCTTCCCGCTGCTGGTGAGTGTGGGGAGGCTGGGGAAAGGACGCCTCCCTGTACTCACCGGCGGTGGGAAGCGGAGCGCTACGGCTGAGAGCTGGTGGAGTGGAGTGGGCTGGGCCCGGACTGCTCCGCTTCCCGCTGCTGGTGAGTGCGGGGAGGCTTGAGGAAAGGACGTCCTCTGCACTCACCAGCGGCAGGAAGCAGAGCGATGCGGCCCCTCCCCCCTAGTTTCCTTGCCCTGGCCCCAGCTGTGTCTCTGCGGGGTGTGGGAGGTTGGGGAAAGGTCCCGCATTCACCTGCGGTGGGAAGCAGAGCGCTGCAGCTGGGAGCTGGCGGAGTGGAGTGGGCTGGGGCCGGGCTGCTCCGCTTCCGCTGCTGCCTGTGAGTGTGGTGGGGATCCCTTCCCCCAAGTGACATGGCTGTGACCGGGGTGAGGGAAGCAGAGCAGGCTGCTCCCGGTCCCCCGCTAATCCCCCTGGCCACTCTGGGACTGCGGGGCCCCCAAAAGTGCCCCCCCACAGCTCCTCCCTCCCAGACCCTGGTGAGTTGGGAGCCCCTGACTGCCCCTGAGACCTCTGCCCCTTATCCAGTCCCCCAGCCCGGCCCCCTTAACATGCTGCTTAGAGCAGCGTGTCAGAGCTTTACCACATTGTATGCGAACCTGCGTTATATCGGGGTAGAGGTGCAGTTTGCTTTTGTAAGATTTATGGCCAAATTTTTGTAAGAGTTCAGCACCCAATGTGTACGACTATTTTTTAAATCTGGTCACTTAATTTGGTGTCTAAATGGGAGCTGAGCTCTTTGGAAAATCCGATGCCTATTGTAGGTGCCGAGCCCTTGTGGAAACTCTGTCCTCAGTGACAAGACGGAGGCTATGTCTACACTGGCAACTGAATGACAAAACTTTTGTCTTTCAGCCACGTTAAAAACACCTCCCACCCCCCAAAGACACAATTTTTGCCAATGGACAGCTCTTTGTCCGCAGGAGCGCCCTCCTGCTAACAACACTAACGTCGCTCATTGAGGGTGGAAGTGTTTTGTTGGCAGGAGAGCTGACAAACAGTGGCTACACTGTGCACCTTTTAGCGACACAGCTGTAGTGACACATCCCTATTGCTAAAGCTGCGTAGTGTAGAAATAGCCTGAGATAGGTAGCACAAACCGGTGCAGTTGCTGTCGTGCTGAGTTAGAATGATTTAGAGGATTGGAACAAGCGATCATGAGGAGTCATCTAGTCCAGTCCCCTGCACTGAAGCAGGACCTTCCCTTAATCCCCTCCAATGAGGAGAGTCTACAACCATCTTTGGTAACCTGTTCCAGTACTTAACTGTCCTTATGGGTAGAAAGTTTTTTCCCTAGTAGCTATCCTACGTATCTTTTGTTGCACATTAAACTGATCACTTGTGGTCCTACCATTGGTGGGCCTGGAGAACAATCGATCAGCATCTTTTATTACAACTCTTAACAGGTCCCCACTCAGTCGTCTTCTCTCAAGATAAAACATGCTCAGTATTTTTAATCTTTCATTTTAAGTCAGGTTTTTAAACGTTGTATCATTTTTGTGGCTCTCCTCTGAACTGCCCTTCAGTTTGTCCCCATCTTTCCTAAAGTGTAACTCCCACAGGGGGACACAGTGCTCCAGTTGAGGCCTCACTGGTGCCAAGTAGAGTGGGGCAATTACCTCATTTCTTTACATACAAAATTCCTGCATACAAAATTTCTTTACACCCCAAAATATTAGACTTTTTTTGCATTTACATTGTTGGCTTTTACTCAGCTTGTGAACTACAATAATCCCCAGATCCATTTTCAGCATTACAGTACTACACCGTACTAGTTATTCTCCATTTTGTAGTTATGCATGTCTTTTCCTTCCTAACAGCAGTATTTTTGTTCTTAACTTTCTTGAATTTCACTTTATTAATTTTTGACCAATTCTCTAATTTGTCAAGGTCATTTTGAATTCTAATCCTGTTTTCCAAAGTGCTAGAAGCCCCTCCGAGTTTGACATCATCTGAAAATTTTATAAGCATAATGAGTTGGATAATGGAATGGAGAATAATGAAAATATCATATAGTACGAGACCCAAGACAGATCCCTGGGGACCCAACTAGATACATTGTCCAAGTTTGACAGTGAACCACTGATAACTCAACCTGTGGCTGCACCCACCTTATACTAATTTAATCTAAACCACATTTCCCTAGTTTGTTGTGCTGTTAAATATGTGAAGCAATTTCCCAAATGTCAGCACTAGATTTGTATTCTATAAGTGGAGAAATTTTATTAGTCATGCTCAAAGCTAGCCAGAGTCAGTGACCCAAATTCAGGGGTTCGATATCAATACATTAGTTCAAATCTGTTTTAATGTCTTGGTCATTTATAAAATATATTGGGAACATGGGACAAATCATATCGGAGAATAGTTACACATTTGGTCAAATGAAATAAAAAATGAATAAATTAACATGTACATTTTACTCTTCCCACAGCTGGGTCAACAATTTTGGACATGAAGGTCTTGGGCTTTTGTTGGATGTACTGGAAAGGCTTCTGGACAAGAAACAGTAAGAACCCAAAACATTGGGATGGGAGATGGAAACTGCTATTAAGATTTTGACCTTAGTTAAATCTGTTGGTTTTTCTTTCAAGGCAAGAAAGTATTGACAAGAAGAATCAACATAAGCTTATTCAGTGCCTCAAAGCATTTATGAATAATAAGGTAAGAAATATTTTTGTTTAGTCTTAGGTGCTTTTGATCATGCCTGCCTGTTTGATAAAGAGCTAAGCGCAATAATTAAGTTTAACATTATTGCATCTATTAGTGATATTTTCACTTCTTTTATTTTAGTCATGCTTCTTTGTCAAAAGTGAGAAATTCAGAGTGATAGATATTTAAGTCCTGCATTAGTGAATCGGGGATAAGGGTGCAGTACAGACTTGAGTGTCCAGTTCATGTATCTTCAGTGAGTTAAAATGATGTTTCAGTCACAATTATGTTGAATTCTGTTGAATGCACCAGTGGAGGTAGAAGCATAAATTTGCAAGTACCATGGTGTGCTATGGACCAAATTTAATTTGCTTGTTAGGGAAATATTCATAATGCTTCTGTAGAATGGAAATAATAATAAAAAAGTTCTCCCCCGATTTTTTCTTCCTAATACGTGGAGTTTAACAGGAACATGGTGCCTCAAGACTCTTCTCTTTTCTCTTGCCTGTTAAGAGGTGGGTGAAGGGGGAGGAAGAACTACGGTAGGGATTATTTACAGGGAGTTAAAATTAATGATGCCATTATTTCTAAGATACTGTGATCTTGGGGTAATGGGCAGAGTTGGTTTGCTTTTAAGATATTATGAAGGCTACCTAGAGTCTTGGATGGGTGCTCTGTTGGTATGGAGTAGTAGAAATCAAAATACGTAATTTATGGGATCAGCTTTTTTCTTGGACTAAAATGTTTAATTTTAATATATTAAAAAAAACACCATGAATTTGGGAGTGACAATGAACATTATATTTTTTTCTGTAAGAAATGTCAATGCTACATTTGGCGAGCAGATTGTAGTGAACTTCGTGATATTCTTTAAACTGTAGAAATAGAAGGCCAGAACTATATGAGAGAGTAGAGAAATATTTAATATTCATAAGACAGATGATATAGTCATTCAACCATTATATTCAGACATGGATGTCCACATTTAATCACCTAGTTCTGTGATTAGCAAGATAAACACAGGTTTAGGTTTTCAGAGGAGCTGAACTTGCAGCCCCCATTGACCACAAAACAAGTTCTGGATGCTCTGCATCTTGAGGAAGAACATGTTTTTTTTAAACCTGTTTTGAGATTTTACGTTCTGGTAAACAGAATGATTTAAGCTGTTAATTTTAGATACAGCTTGTTTGTACATGCAGATGAAGTTGGACTACACTCAGATATTGTCTTCAATCACAGACATAAATTATACCTATTTTCTCTTAATATGTGCTAATGTATGTGTGTAATTGAAGTTTCTAGTAGTTGCTATTTCCAAACTTAAAAATAGGTACTACTTTTAAGGGAATACACTGGAATTATGTTCCCAGATGTTAACCAGTTAAAGTGGAATCTAACCAAAGTTTGTTTCAAAGATTCATGTCCATGAAGAGTTTTACTTGTGTGAGCTGTTTTTTGAAAGTTGCATTATTAGATGATTTGTGACTTTTAATCTCTCATAACAGACTGCAAAGTATTCCATTACTGGTGTTCACCTTACACTTTCATGCTAAATGTAGCAATTTATTATTGTTAATTAGCTTTATTGATGTTACGTAGCTGAATGTATTGATGAAAGATTCAGTCATTGGATGTAGGTGGGGGGAAAAAAGTGATGGAACCTCTTTGTTGAGATACCTATTATACTTCAGCATATCTGAATTAGTAAGATTTGTCTTTTTCAGGAAGAATATTATAGTTTAAAAGATGATTTTGGTCCACAAGCAATAAAGCTGATAGTGTGCTGAAGCAAGTTTCCCATTTAAGTGAAAATACTTGAAAAAAATAGTTTTTATGCCCCATCTTGGATACTCAGGCTTTATGAGTCTGAGGGGGAGGAATAATCTTTTCATGAAGAACTCATTGTTGTCTCTCTCTTTTTAAAGTACGGGTTGCAAAGGATTCTAGGAGATGAAAGAAGCCTTTTTTTACTAGCAAGAGCAATTGATCCAAAGCAACCAAACATGATGACGGAAACAGTAAAAATACTTTCTGCTATTTGTATTGTTGGAGAGGAAAATATGTAAGTAATATGTTTAAGAGATACTTATTGTATGTAGGGCTTTGAGAAAATAACTAACTTGAGTTATTCCCTTTCATCTATTCCTGCGTTATTTTGGCATGAGAAGGTGATAGCAAATGTTCAGATTAGTTTTACGTGTTGTAGGTTATTTTGTTACTCTCTACTTTCTTCTGGAGTAGTATAAAGTGGGGTAAACTCATGGCCGGTGTTAAGTAATTTCTCTGAAAAGTGTCTTCGGTAACCAGCAACTACACACAACACCACAGAAACACTAACCCAGGAACCAATCCCTGTAGCAAGCCTCATTGCCTACTCTGTCCCCATATCTACTCTGCCTCCATCAGAGGACCCAACCACATCAACCACACCATCAGGGGCTCATTCACCTTCATGTCTACTAATGTTATATATGCCATCATGTGCCAGCAATGCCCCTCTGCCATGTTCATTGTCCAAACCGGACAGTCCCTATGTAAAAGAATAAATGGACACAAATCGGACATCAGGAACGGTAACATACAAAAAGCCAGTAGGAGAACACTTCAATCTTCCTGGACATTCTATAACAGATTTACAAGTAGCTATACTTGAACAAAAAACCTTCAGAAACGGACTTCAAAGAGAAACTGCAGAACTGAAATTCATTTGCAAATTTAACAACATTAATTTGGGCTTGAATAGGGTCTGGGAGTGGCTGGCTCATTACAAAAGCAGCTTTGCTTCTGGAATTGACACCTCCTCATCTGTTATTGGGGGTGGACTACATCCACCCTGATCGAATTGGCTCTGTCAACACTGGTTCTCCACTTGTGAGGTAACTCCCTTCTCTGCATGTGTCAGTATATAATGCCTGCATCTGTAATGTTCACTCCATGCATTTGAAGAAGTGGTTTTTTACTCACGAAAGCTTATGCCCAAATAAATCTTAGTCTTTAAGGTGCCATTGGACTCCTTGTTTTTGTGGATACAGACTATCACGGCTACCCCCTGATACTTTTCCTCTTCTGTTATACTGTTTTTAGTTGAGGTGAAAAGAAATGCATTACGTACTTAAATGGACAGAATCAATATTTTGAGAAGTATGTTGGAATAGTTTATATACTGGAATTATATCCTTCATACTGAAATATTGACACTGACCCCATTTACTAAGGGAGTCAAAATGATTTTTGGGTAAAAGAGATTTTCAGTCCATGGTTCTTTATAATCGACACTTGAGTTTATCCGTATCATGACATGTTTGAGCTGTTGAATAGTTTGCTTGTATTGCAATATACAGCATTTCATGTGTGAGTGAAAACCATGGAAAGTCCCTATGTGCTGCAAAACTTAAAATTGCCATGATAGAGACACTGAGTTATTGGCTGGTGAGCCAGTTCTCAGTTCCAGAGAAATTGACAGGCAATGTATGAATAGAGTAGAAGAGCTCCTGCGTACATATGGGTCAAACCATTATGGTTTGTATGGCAGTAAATTATATGTTTTTAACCTGTTAGAATACTTGCAAAAATTAATGAGAGTAGATAAAGGTGACCAATGGACCCAATAATTTGCTCTTAATTTTTAAAATGCCTTTGATAAGGTCCCTTATCAAATAATTATATGGGAAGAGCCTGAGTCTCATAAATAACGTATTTCGGTTTAGATGAGTCATCATGAACAGCTAAATAACAAGCAACATATGTACATATCCAGTGTTGTTGCTGGTGTCCAGTCAAAGGTGACACTACTACTTAAGTGGCAAAGGATGCAAAATACTAAGTTTTTCTCTGAACTTGTACGATTGACTTTTAATCAAGAAGACTATTAAAAAACAAAACAAAACTCTGAACAGATTTCCCAGATATTGTGATTGAATTTTCATTTTGAAGTAGCCTAGGCATTCTGAAGTTATTTGAAGCTTTCATTTTAACACCCGATGTGGAATATCTAACGTACAGTTTATTACATTCTTGTGTGGTTTGCAAGTGATCAGATCGATATTGGAAGGGGAAGACTGAAAGTAGATAAGCTCTATGGTAAACTGCGTATGAATTCGTCTCTCTCTCTCTCTCTCAGTCTGGACAAACTTTTAGGAGCTATAACGACTGCAGCTGAGAGAAATAACAGAGAACGTTTTTCTCCAGTTGTGGAAGGATTGGAAAACCATGAAGCTTTGCAGTTGCAGGTGGGTTTGCTGTATCTTGAACATGATCTAATTGTCAGATGTATAAGTATAATAAAAAAATGGTAACAAAATCAAATCAGCTCAACGGTTTTAGCATCTTTTAATTGTTTTGCTATGTAAATTTGTGCCTTTATATATTTCAATAAAAGAAAAATTTATTGTCGGGGTAATTAGGTAGATAAACTCAGTGGAAATTATTTTCCAGCAGTTAGAATCTATGAATACAAAATCAAGAAGACTTCAAATTCAGTAGAAATATTTGAAGAGCCTTGCAGACATACAATAATTAATTGGTTGTGTTAGACACTGCTTAATTAACATTCTTAGTAATAAAGGCAGTCTTGGAAAATTCTGGGGAACGTTGACCCTAGTATTACTGGCTGGTTTTGGATTTTGGCATGGTGTATCTCCTATCTACCAACAGATGTGCTGAAAACAATTTTTTGTTTGCATGTTGTTTAAAAATAAAATAACTTAAAAAGAAATGTTAGATGATTAGCTCGTGGCGGGAGCAAGTGCTTGGAACCCCTTTGGCCTTGCCTCCCCCTAGGAACTGCAGGAACATGCAGAGCTTGGTAGGTGAGCCTGCCAGCCCCCCCCCACCCCCTCCCCAGCACCAGTGGGGGTCCCAGGCTGCTTCCCGGACCCCTCCTCCAGCAAGGGTCCCAGGGCACTCGCCGCTGTCTGCCTACCCCGCAGCATCCGCGGTGATCCTGGACCACAACCCCAGAGCACTCATGGCCCCCTGGTCCAAGTTTTAGTTAGGGGTAGATAGTACAAGTCATAGACAGGTCATGGGCCGTGAATTTTTGTTTACTGCCCGTGACCTGTCCATGACTTTTACTAAAAATACCCATGACTAAAGCGTAGTCTTAGTCATAATTGGAGGGGCGGTGGTAGATCCATAATAGACCATGTATTCCCTGGCCATTCCTTTGCTGCTATAGTTGTGTTCATGCTTGCTTGCTGGACACAGTAGTTTAAATCCATTAGGAGAGAGCTTTCCATTAAAAATTATGGTGTACTCTGTTTTTCAAGGACCAGCTGGTTCCCTGAACGACCCTCAAGTAACAACTAAATTTTAGAAGTTAGTGAATTACATACCTGCCGTATGCGAAAAGTCTATTTCCATTTTTCATTACATGTTTGACATTCTATTAATCACACTTCTCGCTTTCTTTATCCATAGAAAATACAAATAATTTTGTTCGTCTCTGAGGTGTCACAAGTACTCCTTTTCTGTTTGCCGATAAAGACTAATATGGCTGCTACTCTGAAACCTTTTAGCCCTCTGTCACAATTTCTAGGCAAAGTGCACTTCTGACCTCTTCTTGTGTATACATTTGTACTGCCAGTTAGGTCTTGAGCACTCATCTCTTATGGTGGAATGGTATAATTCTCCAATTCTTAGACCAGGCCTTGCACAGTTAGCTCTCAGCATTGACAAAACAAATCTTGTACCTTCATTGAAGACAGGATGTAGGATCCTTGAAACTAATAGCTTACCCCATTTTCTTTTTATTGCCAAAATGTTTCTTTGGGAGGCTGCTTATTTAGTCATGTGTTGCTTTCCTGTTGATTTCCCCAACAGACCCGTGTTAAGCTAGACAAATAAGTTCGTGCAGCGAAGCCCCAGTATCCTAATGTATGGTGGTTATCTCACTGACCAGGTCACATGCAGTATTGAGAAAACTATAGATCAGTATTTCTAAATTATTACATGGCAGATTCATGTCTGTCACAACTACTGCTTTAGATACTGTGATAAGTATTATACAGTACCGTAAGATGGGTTTTAGGATTAAATATATGTAGAAGCTGAAAGCATTTCATCAACTCCTGATCCCATAGACTTGCAGGATGGTTTTCTACAGGACATTTTCTACCATATTCTTCCACCATCCAACTCCATGTCGAGTTCATCTGCTCAGTGTTGATAGCCATTGCTAATATAGCTAATTGCTACTTTATATGCAGGCTTGCTCTTTGACCCAAGACATGCAATACTGGTTTGGGAATTTTTTTAAGTCTTTGAAATACAGGGCATGGAAATATAAAAACAGCTGGTTCATAGCTTAGCAATTTTGTCTAAAGTGCTGGATTGGGATTTCAGAGCAAATGCCTAAGAAGAAAATAAGATATATGAAAGACATGAAGTGATTTCAGTGCAGCCACTGTTGCAGAGAACAGGCCGGGGTTGTGCTCATACTGGTTTGAAGAATTTAGCGTGTGTTGTGACTTTTTAGCCTTAACTAAAAGAAAATCCTTGGAATGGGTATCTGGATCGCTCACTTAACAAGAACTTCACAAGAGCAGTCGACTTGGACTGTGGGTTCAGAAAAGCGGCCAAACTGAGGGCTACCGTGAAGCTCCAAGGCGAGCAAATCTGCCAATAAGCGCAAGACCCACCAAGGTAGAGCAGGAACTTTGTCACAGTACTTAAGGCTATGTTCCTGCCATTACTGCCAAACATGAACATAGTGTATGCAGTGGCAAGTGTCCAGATATGCTACAAGGTTTATCTGGTGTCTGGGAGATACTGCCACCATTAGGCAGGATGCCCCACGTCAGGCCACCCCCATGCTGCATTGCACTTTTTACTACTGTTACCAAGAGCAACATGCTCACTCTAACTGTTTCTGGCTAGAACTTTCTGCTTAGTCAGCATCCATTCTCATCAGCTACTCATGCCTCATTAGGTTTTGGTTTTCACCCCATTGGGATAGGTGGATTTCTGTGCCAAAAGCCCTTTGTGCCATGGCAAGATGCCACCTTGCTGTCCACATTGTATACACCACTGTTTGTGTGCCACCTTGTAGCGTCTTTCCCCTCTTGATGCACCTGGACACCCAGGGGCAGTGTTTTATAACTCAGAATTAAAAAAAATTAAAAAAAGTATGA
This sequence comes from Caretta caretta, assembly GCF_965140235.1. NCBI lineage: Eukaryota > Metazoa > Chordata > Testudines > Cheloniidae > Caretta > Caretta caretta. Next base: position 67,402,290 of record NC_134214.1, on the reverse strand, counting down.
CTCTAAAAAGCTATTTTTATAAAGACAAAGTGGATGCAAAGTACTATGAATTAAATGTTTTGTTTTGTTTTTCCTTTCTTCAACTCAAATGGAGTAAATTTAACTTAAATCTTACTTGGGGGGAAACATGGCCATGGGTTGAAAACCCATGTGCCAAAGTAGAATCTGTGGGGTGGGGAGAGAAGGAAGTTACTTATTGATTTTTTTTTTTTTTTAGTTTGGGAAACACAAAAATCTTCATTTGACTCAAGTGCATTCAGATTGGTGTTTTTACATCCATCTTTTACCATTAAGCAGGCTAAATTGTAAAACAGGCAGAAAAGTCTTGCAGCTATCTTTTGCTTTCGCTTTCATGATAACTAAATATTTATGTATATGATCTCTACCTTTGTGGTTGTTTCGTGGTAGACTATAGGTAAGATAATTCAGTTTAGATAGCAGTTTGTCATTTATTGGCCATATCTGAGAACATAAAACCACCTAAATGAAAACTGTTAAATCAATACTTCTTCTCTACGCTTATTCTTTCAATGGTTAACCTCTCACAATATCCCCAGGTAAGTGTTTTATTATTAATAATAATTTTTATTTTGCCAGCTGGAGAAACTCACCTAGTTTCATTACTTGAATATTCTGTAATGCATTTATGCATTGTCTATCAAATGAATATCTTCTATCATAGAATATTATTATCTTTGTACTACAGTCAATCATACAGATGTTACAAAGAAGTTCATTTTATAGGTTTTTTCCCATTTTTATTGTCTCCTTGATCCAAATATATACACTTGAGCAAAGGTACAACTGCAAGACTCATTAACTTGTTTCTGACAAAAATGTTCTTTACTTGTAATGTACTAACACAAGCCATTAAGCCAGAATTTCTTCTGGCAGAAACAATCATAGCAGATGGCACCTTTTCTCTCTATTAATTTCCGATTGGACATGTACTTTGGCTTGTTCAGTCATGTCATAGTTGTAACATAACAAGGATCATTCAAGCAAACACAATGATGATGTAGTTATGAGCTTGTACAGTATCCAGAGCCTCTACCAACTTTCTACAGCTGTAGAGAAGGTTGCATTGCTCCAACCTTTTTTGTCCTTTTCAGTATAAATTTAACACATTCCTTAAGGTGTTTGATTAAAACTAAATGGTAATTAAAATTGAAAAGGGTATTTTTAATCTGTTGCTTATTTTTTTCCCTGGCTACTGTTGATTTTTATGTTGGTTCTGCTTTTACTTGCAGTTAACATCTTTCACCAAACCTGGAATTTCCCAGGAGTCCCCTTGCAGACTTAATGTGTATTAGTACTTTTGGCATTACATTATTGTCTGCCTTTTTAAAAAATAAATCAATTAAAATGCACAGCTGTTCAATTAAACTATAAGTAAGTAGCCTGAGACTTCAGGCATTTTCCAAAATGCTATGCAGGAGTAATGCAAGAGACACCTGGCAATTATCTTTTTGTTGATTGTCTTCTAATCTCCAGTTATCACAAAAATACTGGGAAGATGAAGCAAGTCCTCCAGTATGGACGACATTATCAAAAACAAAACTTGGACCCTTCATTAGCAATATAACTCTATATAGTCCCCATAGGTCTTAATGTAAGCATATGGACCAATATTTGCTATTGCATGTACCTGTTGAGCGTAGTTGTTTAACCATTATAATACGAATGAAACATAATGAATCTGCTTATAAACATCAGTGAATTATCTATATATGAAGAACATGTTTAGGGGTAGCCTAAAGTGTTGCAATAGGACCATCACACTTGTTTTTAATGGGATGAATTTTTTGCTCTTCTGAATTTCATTTATAGATGTAAAAATGGCTATCGTATTTAGTTAAAAGCAAACGAAATAAAACACCATACCCAGTGAACAAAATGTTGGTATATTTGGCAACATTATAGATACTGCATGTAGATCAGGAGAAAAGGTGGAGGGTTATTTGTTGTCTTTGTGTAAAATTTCATTAAACTTATTTATAAAAGTGTCATTAAATTATAGTAAATGACAAATTTGTTCTAAATTTTAGCAGATAATATAATTCATATTATGAAGTGTAATTATATATGAACCTCTCGTATAAACTGAAATCTTGTTGAAGTGTTCCCTAAATACATCACAGAGAGAACTTCTTTCAAAAACAATAGGTATTCACTGGGGAAAATCTCATTATATTTATCAAGGAATTAATTAAAAATCATACAGACGTGCAAACAAAAAAATAAAAACCAAAAACTGTAAACTTTTCCTCAAAGATTCGTGAAAGCATTAAGCTTAAAATCAGATGAACCTTTCAATGATTCAGTGCTGTTCAAACGGCCGTCCTTGTACATTTGTTACACTTATAAAGAAAATTATTTCAGCCATTGTAAAATTATTAGATGATAATGGATTTTAACTGTTATGGGTTCCAGACTGTTGCTGAACAATATGATGAGAAACGTCTTTGTTCTTTGCTATATGCCACTATATTGCATTAGTAAGTTTTAAAAATATTTAAAGGCAGAAAGGATTTATTTGCTTGTATGTAAACTGTGTGTGTACTGAGAGAGAGATTTTTAGTAAGTTAATATTTCTAATTACAGGTGGCCTGCATGCAGTTTATAAATGCCCTTGTCACTTCTCCAGAAGATCTTGATTTTAGGATACACTTGAGAAATGAATTCCTACGCTGTGGACTGAAGAAAATATTGCCAGTAAGTTGTTTCCACATGTTCACTACAGAAATTAAAATAATTATTATTAACCTCAAGACAATGTTTTATAAAACAAAAGTAAACCTGTCTGAGGCAGCCTGGTTGAATTTTAATGTTTCATTTAAATGTCAGATAAAGGAAAAGGTGAGTGAGAAATCACATCACCAATAATGACTCTCACCACCAATAATGACCCGCCTGTCGAATCCATTTTCATTCTACTTCCTGCCTAATATTTTAGGTATTCTTTACTTGTATTTAGGAGCTGGTAATATTTTAGTAGTTTTTAATAATTTTATTCTGAACACAAGAGATTATGCAAAAAAAAGAAAAGCAGTTAAGAGTTGCTTTAGGAATCTTTCTTGCTTTTGCATATCAGCATAACACAATCAGAAATGAATTGGTCAGTTACTGTGACAGTCCTAACGGACTTAGTTTTCATTATGCACCATTTGTCAAATGAACTTCAATATATATCACTTTGAGAGCAGATAGTAATAGATCTGCTTTCCATTTAAAATTATTTCTACAATTCTGTAAAATCCCAGCTCTCCTGCTTGCCTTGACCCCTCTCCAATTTTATTAATTTTTTAAAAATCAGATAACAAAATCAGTGAGCCATTTAAACACTCTTTCTTGGAGAGGACAGATATGACAATGCAAATAATCCTAGTATGAAGATGCTGTTATTAACTATTAACAGTAGGGCATCATAGCATACATGTTTCTGCTTTCTTGCTGCACTGTTTTCTATAAGTAATGGAATACAGTGTGAAGATGAGATACCTTTATCTAAAATCCTCTATTTTTTTATTATTGTACTTCATGAACTTTAATCTCTTGGTGTGCTTCAGCTGGCTCAGGTGTTGCATTACGATGGCGCACAGTACTACTTTACTGTATCAGAAAATGGGAGAGAATGCATCAGGTGCCCTCCACCACATAAGAAGAATTTCGTTCTATATGGTGTTCCAGAAACTGACAGCCAGGATACATCTGGTTAATGCTGAATACAATCATAAGTACCTTCATTTGGATACATGTGGCCTTGGAATGCTGAATTAGGGTTTGACCCTTACAGCTGCCAGTCCAGAAATAATGGCTACCTTAAAAAAAAAAAAAAAAAAAAAAAAAAAAAAAAGAGGAGGGGCAAACAAAAGTTTTACTCTTTGGGGTAGGAATGAGCCCAGCAATGTGGGTGTTAGGTCTGTCATGCATCGGATTTCTGTTGCTATTACTTTCGGAAGTGGAGCCTGTGCAGTGTTAGTGGGTATAAGTGCAGTATCCTGCTGCTTCTAATACTGTCAGCAGGACTCGATGTAGCTACATTACTGATCCTCTTGCCACAGTGCTAATCAAGTACCTTCATTACTCTGAGCACCAGTAACAGCATGTAGATTTAAAAGTTTTGAGGTTTGGGACCACTGATCACTTTTCACTCTCGGTTTAATGGAGAATTTTGATCTGCAGCTTCTGTTATCACACTCAAGTTCAAGATATCTCATTTTTATACTTCTAATTTTTAATCTTTTTTTGTTCAGGTGGATAACTGAAGGGGTTTTTCTAGTTAAATATTAAATGTACTCTGTTTTTTTGTTCTTTAAGCTGCTCCACTGAAGAAGTTTGAAGGACATTTTGCTTTTTCTAGCCATACTGTGAAGAGGCTTAAATATTCATGTTTTTATTTTTTTGAGTTTTGACAGTTTCCCAACGAATTTTAAAACTGTGTCAGCCCCATATAACGATTTTGCATAGTTTCCTCCGCAGGTGAGAAATACACAAATCATGGTGGCTGAGCCTTTGAGGTGGAAGGGAATAGCTTCTGACAAAATGAAGGTTATGTCCCTGAGCTTAGTTACTATGTTGGTAGTGATGAGTTCTTTGAGACCCTGGGACTTCATACTACTTTTAATAAGAGTAAATGCCTTTGATGGCCAACCTTGGCCAACTCCTGTCCTACCAGCATTACTTGAATCTTCCTTGAGTTCATTAGGGCTAGATGCTTTTTTGGTGGCTCATCTCATGCAGATTTGATGCCATTTGCTGAAAGAGATAGCTTGGTGTCATTGGTATGTTTCTAGTCATGGAGCTTGTGGGGTATCTCTGCTTCTCCAAGATTTCTCGTAGAGTCGGGAAGAACATAAGAGTACTGTAGTGTCTGCGTGTTGCAGTTCTCTGATCCTGTTGAAGATAAATGATGGAATTCCTTGTAACATCCACTAGCATCTTGTAAGTGCATCAGCTGCACCATGTCATTGACTACCAAAGTTGGTAAATGCCAAGTCTTGGATTCTACATATGTGGTGATACAGTTTGAGTAGGAAGTGTAGGAGGGACACAAGGTGGCACAGGAGATTGTCCACATCAAGTGTTGTTTTTTGTGAGAACCAGCTGGAATATTGTTTTCTTTAGAGAAGTTAGTAAATAGTCCTTTGATGGTTACATTCCAGGTTTTGTATATAATGTGTCTAGTTTCCCTCCGCTAGCTTGCTACAAAGTGAGAAGGGATAGTGATAAGTTTAACAGGTCGTGGTCCAGCCATTCAAGTTTTCAGTGGTTTTGTGTGTGTTTGATGGTTATTCCTCTCCAGCTGAAGGCAGGAGTCCAAAATCTCAGATGTGGTGAGATGAGATTGGAAGATTTATGTGAAACAAAGAAGCTAAGTAAACAAGCCCAGATGTTCTTGCATGCCACCAAGTGAGATCTAGTCTGTTGGCTGAAAGTGGTTCAGAAGTGTCTGCTCTATTCAAACACTGTTATTCACAGCAAGGAGAAATATTAACCAAAAGACTTTGAGGAAGGCTGTTTGACCTTGAAAAGAAATTACTCTTCCGAAGCACTGTGGGCAATGTAATCTCTATATATTTCACCACAGCCATCATGGAGTGGATGATTGTACACCATGACCTTAGTGGCCAGCATAAGCTTAAATGGGTCAAGGTAGGAACCACACTGCACAAAACGTTTCTGTCAGAAGCCTTTTGTCGCAGACAGTTTCCTTTGTGCTGTGTGAGTTCTGTCAAAGCTGTGTCTTGCAACACTGTTTCCAAGTCCCATGTGTGGCTGAGTTCCAGGACAAGCAGCAATTGACAACTACCAAAATGTTGGGTGAAGATTCATTTGGGGAACAAGTAGCTGGAGTGGAGGCAGTCTTCATCTGGCAAGCTAGCAATCTCTCTTCAAGCAGGCAGTTGGAGAGAATAACACTGGGTGAAATTAAATGGCCTGTTGTCCTGAGAGAAATTTAGTGGCCTGTGGTATACAGGAGTTCAGACTAGAATATGAATTCCTTCTGGCCTTAGAATCATGTATTATTTTATACAAACACCTTTATAGAAGGAAGCAGTCTTTTCAGGCCTCTGTGGCAAGCAATTATAGCAGCCGTGAGGACCAGTGCCCTACAAGAAGATTTAATAGTTCTGGTGACCATAAGGAGAATTTGACCAGAGATCTATGACTGCTCCATCTATGTTAATCACGAAACCAGTCGAAAGTTCAGAACGCTCTGGAGGCAGATTTCTTCCATTGGGTCAAGAGTAGCATCAAACTGCTTGGGACAGATGTGTATTGGAAGTGGCACAAAATAGCTACTCAGTTTCTGAAATTCTACAGAAAAAGTTGTGTGTGTGTGTGTGTATAGGCTTGTTGAGAAACATCAGTTTAAGCACTGAGCTTGTCCCTTTCAGGTCTTGCCACTTTGAATGGAATGGAATATAGACTTGTTTCCTTTCTATGGTTCTAATGCTCCTAAAATTTTCAGGAGATAATGCTGTCTGCTTCTTGTTTACAATGTCACCCAAAAGTGAGAACATGGCACTTCTGTAGCCTGCGTTGCAAGGTATTTACCTGTCAGATAAGCTAAACATTCGTATGCCCCTTCATTCTTTGGCCATCATTCCAGAGGATATGCTTCCATGCCGCTGATGCTCATTTAAAAAAAATGTGTTAATTACATTTGTGACTGACCTCCTTGGAGGAGAATTGCATGTCTCCTTTTCTGTTTTACCTGCGTTCTGCTGTATCTTTCATGTCATAGCAGTCTTGGATGAGGACCCAGCACACGTTCTTTTTAAGAACACTTTCACAGCAGATTTGACAAAATGCAAAGAAGGTACCAATGTGAGATTTCTAAAAATAGCTTCAGCACTTGACCCATGGTTTAAGAATCTGAAAATCTGAGAGGGACGAGGTGTTTCAGAAGACTTTAGAAGAGCAACACTCAGATATGGAAACTACAGAATCTGAACCACCAAAAAAGAAAATCAATTTGCTGGTGGCATCTGACTCAGATGATGAAAATGAACATGTCAGTCTGCTCTGCTTTGGATTGGTATCCAGCACAATCCATCATCAGCATGGACACGTCCCCTGGAACGGTGGTTAAAGCATGAAGCGACATATGAGTCTTTAGCGCATCTGGCATGTAAATATCTTGTGGTGCCGGTTACAAAAGTGCCATGTGAATGCCTGTTCTCACTTTCAGGTGATATTGTAAACAAGGAACAGATAACATGATCTCCTGCAAATTTAACCAAACTTGTTTCTCTGAGCGATTGGCTGAAGTAGGACTAAGTGGACTTGCAGGCACTAAAATTTCATAGAATAATAGAACTGGAAGGGACCTCAAGAGGTGATTGAGTTCAGTCCCTTGCACTCAAGGCAGGACTAAGTATTATCTAGACCATCCCGACAGGTGTTTGTCCAACCTGCTCTTAAAAATCCCCAATGATGGAGATTCTACAACTCCCTAGGCAATTTATTCCAGTGCTTAACCACCCTGACAGGAAGTTTTTCCTAATGTCCAACTGAAATCGCCCTTGCTGCAATTTAATCCCAGTGCTTCTTGTCCTATCCTCAGAGGTTAAGAACAACAATTTTTCTCCCTTCTCCTTGTAGCAAGCTTTTATGTACTTGAAAACTGTTATCATGTCCCCTCTCAGTCTTCTCTTTTCCAGCCTAAACAAACCCATTTTTTTCAATCTTCGCTCATAGGTCATGTTTTCTAGACCTTTAATAATTTTTGTTGCTCTTCTCTGGACTTTCTCCAATTTTTCCACATCTTTCCTGAAATGTGGCACCCAGAGCTGGACACAATACTCCAGTTGAGGGATAATCAGCGGGGAGTAGAGCAGAAGAATTACTTCTTGTGTCTTGATTACAATACTCCTGCTAATACATCCCAGAATGATGTTTGCTTTTTTTGCAACAGCATTACACCGTTTACTCATATTTAGCTTGAGATCCACTATGATCTCCCAGATCCCTTTCCGCAGTACTCCTTCCTAGGCAGTCATTTCCCATTTTGTGTGTGTGCGCAACTGATTGTTCCTTCCTAAGTGGAGTACTCTGCATTTGTCCTTATTGAATTTCATCCTATTTACTTCAGACCATTTCTCCAGTTGGTTCAGATCCTTTTGAATTTTAATCCTATCCTCCAAAGCACTTGCAACCCCTCCCAGCTTGGTATCGTCCGCAAACTTTAGAGGAGAATTCTTGTTTTAGTCAGATATTCCAATCTCTTTCAACCCCTTGATTTGTTGGTTGCCATTGCCTCACTCTTCACTCATGAGCCATATTCCAAGTAAATCTCAAAGGAGTAATCAGTTAAGGCTAGTTTGCAGGTTATGTTAATGAGTCTAAATTGTTAACTTAGCTGGCAATAGATCATCATCTAGCTTTTGCTCTTTCTGTTTTTTGCTCAGTTAACCTCAATCCAAAGTTCTTTTGTTTTCAGAGATTTGAAACTTCAAATGCTTTTTTACACATGTAACACTTCCTGTATGCATGCACCATATGCACTTGGGATCAGAATGCTTTAGCCAATAGTGTCAGTTGACCATACCTGCTTCCTTGATGACCTCGAGCCCCTCCTCCCTCATGAGTATTAAGAGGGCCTGATGACCAGCTGGCTCTTAGTTCCTTTCAGTCACTTATGTCTGTGAAACAGACCAAGCTAGCAATCTCCACTTTTTCCCATTTGCATATTTTATTATGGTTCTGTAAATTACTTATTTAGAGAAGACTTTTAAGTTCCTTTGACAGACTCAGATATTTCTGTATGAATTCTGTTCCAGGGTGTTTAGTTGTGATGCAGCACAAGAGAAGTCAAAACATCAGTCCTTCAGAAGTACTCAAAAGGAATCGGAGCTAAAAATATTGGACTTTTTAGAAGGGTTGTTCATCAGCTATCCTTCAACTTCACAGAGTGAACTATCAGGCCCTTCTAATATGTTACAATATTCTTATGTGGAGCAATGTTACTCAAAGGAATTTAAATCTTTGTACAGGGTCAATTAATGGCTAAATCTCCCTACAAGCCCCCACTGATGCTGCTGAATGCTCAGGCTTGATGGCAGCCACAATTACTATGCAGTGTGCAACATAACTCCAGTTTTGTGGGTTGCCAGTAGAGGTTCAAACTATGCTGGAAGGACCTCCCCTTTGTAGCAAGAATGTTGATACAGAGCAGAAAGCAGTCTGCGAGGACAAGTGATTTTGAAAAAATGGAAGCATGTCATCCTTGGCTTACCAACATCACCTTTCCCCATAAGAGACTTGAATCTTTCATATCCTTTAGTATCTTGATAGATAAGCTTAGCAACAAACCACATGTTTTTAAGGTTATTACATGTTCATTTGACTATTTTTGCACATCCACCAATTCAATACCATAGAGTTTTTTCTCACCCTTCAGTGAAAAAGTTTGTTAAAGGTCTTCTGAGAGTTTCTCTGATAGACAGCCTCTTTCCACCCCCCAAACCTTGGGATCTTAATGTTATACCTACCAGTCTGATTGGACCTCCATTTGCATTATTAGCTTCATGCTTGTTACTCCACTGTTATGAAGATGGTCACCTTCTTCTTCTTTCCCTTATCCCATCAACTGCAGTTGGGTCATCTTTCAAGCATCTGCCATCATCTATCAGAGGCAGCCCTAAGATCCACTTGCTTACCTCTTTCTTTGATGCAGTCTATCCATCTCTTCCTCTGTTCTGCTTGGACATCTTTCCTACCACCCTCCCGCTGTGCTAGCTTCACCAGGTTGCCTCGTTCATCCTCTGCATGTGCCTGAACCAGTGAAGTGGTGCTTCCTGGATTTTGTTAGGCACCTCATGGATTTTGACTTCCATTTTTAATTTTGAAATCTGTCTCTTCATGTAACTCTTCATGGTGTGCAGACATTTCAAGCATCTCTGTATTGAACCTGCAGTCGTTTTATTGCCCATGCTTCTGCATGATACAACATTGTCGGGTACACCGTTGTTTTACACGGTTGGGCTTTTTGTCTCAGTGGCGTATGCTTGTCATACACTGCTCCTGAGATGTTGTTGCATGGTTTTCCAGCGCTCCCCTAACTGGATTGTATTTCATGTTCAGTCTTGCCATTTGCCATGACCCAGCAGTCAAGGAACTTGAACTGTTTAGTATGATTTAGTCTTACTCCACTAATCTCTGTGCCCACGTGACCTCAGTCTTAGTCGTGCTCATTTTCATCCCAGATCAGTTTAGCTGGTCATACCACTGGTTAACCTTTTCCTTTTGAGGATGCCCTTATTGCTATTTTGTCTGCATATAGCATCTTCTTGCCTTTTCCCACTGGTAGCTGCCTGATGACATAGTCTGTCAATATAATAAACAGCACACCTCTGGTGTGGTCTGACTTTCAGTTCAGAGACTTGTCATTCCAAAGTGTGTTCAGATCTCTGTTTTGGGTGATATATAGAGGCAGTCACCATAGTTTTTAGATTCTCAGGTATGCCACACTTCCTCGGCACTGATGCGACGATCCTTCTGTCCACTTGATCATATTTCTTTTTTAGGCCTATGAAAGCCCAGAAGCTATCTTGTTGGTATCTTTACCGGATTAGACATGGCATCTGTAGTTACTCATTGTTTCCTAAAGCTGAACTGCTTTTGTTCACGGAGGGGTTCCACCATTCTCCTAAGCCTAGGGTCCAGAATATCTTCCAGTATCTTTACACCATGTTAAAATAGTGTTATTCCTCAGTAGTTATTCTTATGTATGGGAACCAGGAGAGACTTGCACCAGTTTTCAGGAATTTTCTTGTCTTGCCACATGGCTTTAACCGATTAGGGAAGAGTATAAAAATATTGCTCGGGCATGTAGGAATGTTATCAGGAGGGCCAAATCGCACCTGGAGCTGCAGCTAGCCAGAGATGTCAAGAGTAACAAGAAGGGTTTCTTCAGGTATGTTGGCAACAAGAAGAAAGCCAAGGAATGTGTGGGCCCCTTACTGAATGAGGGAGGCAAACTAGTGACAGAGGATGTGGAAAAAGCTAATGTACTCAATGCTTTTTTTGCCTCTGTTTTCACTAACAAGGTTAGCTCCCAGACTGCTACGCTGGGCATCACAAAATGGGGAAGAGATGGCCAGCCCTCTGTGGAGATAGAGGTGGTTAGGGACTATTTAGAAAAGCTGGACGTGCACAAGTCCATGGGGCCGGACGAGTTGCACCCGAGAGTGCTGAAGGAACTGGCGGCTGTGATTGCAGAGCCATTGGCCATTATCTTTGAAAACTCGTGGCGAACCGGGGAAGTCCCGGATGACTGGAAAAAGGCTAATGTAGTGCCAATCTTTAAAAAAGGGAAGAAGGAGGATCCTGGGAACTACAGGCCAGTCAGCCTCACTTCAGTCCCTGGAAAAATCATGGAGCAGGTCCTCAAAGAATCAATCCTGAAGCACTTGCATGAGAGGAAAGTGATCAGGAACAGCCAGCATGGATTCACCAAGGGAAGGTCATGCCTGACTAATCTAATCGCCTTCTATGATGAGATTACTGGTTCTGTGGATGAAGGGAAAGCAGTGGATGTATTGTTTCTTGACTTTAGCAAAGCTTTTGACACGGTCTCCCACAGTATTCTTGTCAGCAAGTTAAGGAAGTATGGGCTGGATGAATGCACTATAAGGTGGGTAGAAAGCTGGCTAGATTGTCGGGCTCAACGGGTAGTTATCAATGGCTCCATGTCTAGTTGGCAGCCGGTATCAAGTGGAGTGCCCCAAGGGTCGGTCCTGGGGCCGGTTTTGTTCAATATCTTCATAAATGATCTGGAGGATGGTGTGGATTGCACTCTCAGCAAATTTGCGGATGATACTAAACTGGGAGGAGTGGTAGATACGCTGGAGGGGAGGGATAGGATACAGAAGGACCTAGACAAATTGGAGGATTGGGCCAAAAGAAATCTGATGAGGTTCAATAAGGATAAGTGCAGGGTCCTGCACTTAGGACGGAAGAACCCAATGCACAGCTACAGACTAGGGACCGAATGGCTAGGCAGCAGTTCTGCGGAAAAGGACCTAGGGGTGACAGTGGACGAGAAGCTGGATATGAGTCAGCAGTGTGCCCTTGTTGCCAAGAAGGCCAATGGCATTTTGGGATGTATAAGTAGGGGCATAGCGAGCAGATCGAGGGACGTGATCGTTCCCCTCTATTCGACATTGGTGAGGCCTCATCTGGAGTACTGTGTCCAGTTTTGGGCCCCACACTTCAAGAAGGATGTGGATAAATTGGAGAGAGTCCAGCGAAGGGCAACAAAAATGATTAGGGGTCTGGAACACATGACTTATGAGGAGAGGCTGAGGGAGCTGGGATTGTTTAGCCTGCAGAAGAGAAGAATGAGGGGGGATTTGATAGCTGCTTTCAACTACCTGAAAGGGGGTTCCAAAGAGGATGGCTCTAGACTGTTCTCAATGGTAGCAGATGACAGAACGAGGAGTAATGGTCTCAAGCTGCAGTGGGGGAGGTTTAGATTGGATATTAGGAAAAACTTTTTCACTAAGAGGGTGGTGAAACACTGGAATGCGTTACCTAGGGAGGTGGTAGAATCTCCTTCCTTAGAGGTTTTTAAGGTCAGGCTTGACAAAGCCCTGGCTGGGATGATTTAACTGGGAATTGGTCCTGCTTCGAGCAGGGGGTTGGACTAGATGACCTTCTGGGGTCCCTTCCAACCCTTATATTCTATGATTCTATGATTAGCTTATCCATTTTATGCCTCTTTCATCCAAAACTTTCACCAGATCTGCCATCACTTCATCCGGTCCCACTGCCTTACCATTTTTTATTTCCTAAACTGCATTTCTCTTCTCCTCCATTACATCAGGACTAAGCTCACTTGTTGACAGCTCTGGAAAGCTCGTTTTAGGCATTCTGAAAGTATTGTTTCCACCTCTTCTTCACTTGTTCAGGTGTTACGAGCAGTCTCTCCCATCATCATTTACAAATGGCATTACCTTTCGGCAATGCTGTAGATCTTTTTGCCAGCCAGCTGTGGGTCATTTAAAAGCTCGACATATGAATTGTTGAGGGCATTCTCTTTGGCCTTCACTGCCCGCTTGTTAGCTCACTTAGCTTCTTTTATATTTGTTTTCATTTATGCTCTATGGATGAAGATGGCGTTCATCATTACAATTACATCGGTAAGCAGGGTCTGTGAATTGCAAGCTCTGATGAAGGAACCCCTGTACATGATTTTTCACAAGGATAAATTCACACTCCACTCACATCCTAAACATCTTCCTAAAATAATCTCAGATTTTAATTTAAATCAGTCCATTCACTTATCCATGTTTCCCTCCAGGGACTGATTCAGCTAAGGGTAAGGCTGCTGCACATACTCTGCATGTCCTCTGATCTCTGTTGCTTTATTTGTCTAGAACAAAGCCATTCAAGCAGTCCCCTAGGCTATTTATTTCTGTTGTTGAGAGATCCAAGAGTTAGGCAGTTCAACTTGGAGGATCTCTAATTGAGTGTCACATTACATGAAGCTACATTATGAGGGGGCCAATTTAGAACTCCCAGGTCATGTTAGGTCACATTCTTGCAGAGCACAGGCCACATTTTCAGCCTCTCTTAGGCCTTGTCTACATTAGAGGGAAAAGTCTATCTAAGCTATGCAATTTGAGTTACATGAATAGTGTAACTCAAGTCAATGTAGCTTAGACCTACTTACAGAGGGGTCCAGACTACGTGAAGTCAACAGCAGATGCTCGTCCGTCGACTCCCCTTACTCTTCTTGATCCGGTGGAGTACAGGAGTTGACAGGAGAGCGATCTGTGGTCGATTTAGCACATCTTCACTAGACACGCTAAATTGACCACCGATGTATCGATTGTCATGCGGCGATCCCCTGGTAAGTATAGACGAGTATAGATGATATATGTAGGACTTCTACTTGGAATAATGCATGTAGTTCGACTAGCCATTACTCTTTAGTTCAGGCATCTTTTTCAGCTGCCCAGTTTTGGAGGGGCTGCTTAGCAATCTTCGTTTAGACTCGTGGAATCTCCTCTGTCTATTAGATGGTGCTTGGGAGTCACAAGAAGTGGAACATGTGAACAAGTACTTGAAGAAAAGAGGAAAGTTGCTTCCATTTAGTAACTGGAGTTCTTCCAGATGTGTTCCACAACCTGACCTCTTTTCTTCACTACTATCAAGTCTAATATTCTGATTTGGTAGAGGTACAGGAACTGAGGATTGCTTGGTTGCCCTGCCTCCTTTATACCCCTGAGGTGGGAGGTGCTTAAGGTTATCAGGGAGTTGGTGTGACCAATGGACACTTGCTGGCTAAAGTGCACAGGGCACATGCACCTGGATGTGGAACACATCTCAGAGAATTCCAGTTATGAAGGGTAAGTGACTTCCCTTTACAAAACTAGATAAAAAGTTGCCAGAAACAATAGGATTAATTATTTTAAGACTATCTCAAATCAGCATCATTACTTGAAAACTGTTGTGCTGATTAACTATTTTCTTGCATGATAAGTAATAACAATTCTTATCAACCATTTTTACATAGAAATTATCCAATGGATAACTGAGGGAACAGAAAAATAAGTACCTTTCTCGAACATACAATAAACTTCCTTGCTATAACTTGATTCAATGTCATCTGAGAGTAGGTAATACACCATTGTTTTAGTAAAAAATCTTGCTGTCGCAACACAGTGTAATTTTTTATCTTAAGATCAAAGCTTGGAGTTCTAGGCAGAAAGGACAGATGATTTTGATGCAATTTTTCATGTCATTTCTTGTTTACTGATCTTTTGATGGATCAAACTTGTTCCTAGCATAGTAAGCTACAGTTATGATATTCAGTTACCTTGAAATAGCTTAATGTATGCCAATGTCATAAGAAAGATATTACCATAAGAGCATTTCTAGGCTAAAACTAGTGTTGAATATGAAGGTGCTCGTTCATACCTTGTTCAAGTTGGATTGGTGTGGGTTCATTATTAACTGTTTTCCCACTAAGCTTCTGAAATTAACTCCAGTTTCTGTAGAATTCGATAAGAAGGGATGTCATTCGGACTAAAGCCTCCCATCACTTTACACCAGACCTGAAAGAGCCCCTTTGGCTCCAGATTAAATAATATTTTAACTTTAAAGCATCATTAATTATGTTGGTATACAAATGTGGAATGACTTCTAATTGAGAGTAGTTAAGGTTGACTTCTACACTCAGCTGTGATTATATTTGTGGAAAATATCAGGATCAGATGACCTCTTCTACTGCCAAGTCCTGCACATGCATTTTCTCTCTTGTGGAATTTCTTGACTCCACCATTCAGATGTGTGAGAAGTGGGCACGCTTTAAAATCAAGCTTTAATTTATTATCATTGCTTGGACTTCTGTTTGTTTTTAGGGATTTGACTTTGTATTGCTCCATGGTAAATGTCTCTGATAGTACCAAGGCCACTATATATAAAGCAGATTTGTGGGTAGATTATGACCATAATTTTATTTTACACAATTAACGACAAGCATTACTGGTTTCTCAGCCCTTCAAAGGCAGTTTAATTTTGCATAAGTCCTTCCAAAGGTATTGATGGAGAGCCATAGTAATAAATTGGTCCCCCTGCCAATGTCTGTCTTCTGCTTTCATCTCAGTTGAAACATGACATAAACTGGATCTGTTCCCTTGGAAGTTACTTTCCATTTAGAAGAGCTATAATTTTTTTTCTTTTGACACCACCTGATGAAATGACTCTATTTCCAAAGGAACAATATTGAAATAACTTGTTTCCTGCATTTCTATGTGTTATTCCTTTGGACTCATGCTTGAGGCACAAGTTAAAGCTCATTCAACCAGAGCTGAGGCAGGGACAGTAGCCAGCCTCGGGTCAAATTTCACCAGCTGAGATTTGCATGGGAGCTTCTTGGAGTTCATTGCACATTCGCCAGGAAGATTATTGCCTTTGAACTGTGTTCAGAAAATATTTTAAATTAGGTTCAGGATCATATATAGACAGTTTCTGAAATTAGAATCTTATGGGTATCTTTGTGCCTGTTTATATCACATTCTTTTACATCTGGCACTCTGGATTTCTCCTATAAACAGGAAACACCTGCATATTTTTTAAAAATTTTATGTTTTCACTAGTTTCTTATTCTTGTTCTTGTAGATTTTATCTTAACTCGTTATGTCTCAGATTTATAAAAATGTCTGAAGCTTTGTTTCTTGAAAGAAGATCTGGAGAATACAGTATTTGTATTGAAAGAAATGAAAACTGCCATGTATAATTTACTGGGAGAAAATCTACCTAGGTCCTTATCCATCAGTTACTCTCCTGGTGCGACCCTTTTTTAGGTTACTGTAGTTACAGTTGGTCAAAAACTGGGGGGAGGAGGGGAGTTACAGCGTTCTGCTTATATTAAATAATCCCCTTATGATGGTCACAAGGCATAAAACGTATGACAATGCTAATACTGAAAAATAGGAATACTGTATGTGTCACAAGTGCACTTTGAATGTGTACAGCTTAATGTAATTGCAAAATCCAGTTAAAATGCACCAACAGTGTAATAAAGATCCATAGTTTTTGTAACCACACACATTCCCCTCCTTTTTAAGGAAAAACTTACTGTATTTATTTCATTTCTGTGTGGATTTTTAATATGTTAACATCTCAGGGTTTAATTTTTGCAACAGGTATGCCGAAACTATTTACATATGCATTAAGAAATTAATGTAATATATAAATGTCTCCCAACAAAACCCTGAGGATCTATTTTACCTATGAGATTTGACAGCTGACTGACAGCTGAAGTGAAATGTGATATTACATTTCATATGCAAAAGAAATTGAGGTCTGGATAAATTTGTAGTTGTGCATTAAGTGGTTTGGGTTTGATAAACTGTGTATTAATGAAAAAAGAAAAGGAGTACCTGTGCCACCTTAGAGACTAACAAGTTTATTTGAGCATGAGCTTTCGTGAGCTACAGCTCACTTTGTGCCACAAGTACTCCTTTTCTTTTTGCGAATACAGACTAACACAGCTGCTACTCTGAAACCTTTGTATTAATGGTGATCTGACAATTTTTATTTTTATTTTTAATTTTTTAATTAAATATTTTAATTTTTTTTTGTTATATGGGAATGTTCTGCATTAAGTAGAAGTTGAACCTTAATATCAAGTCAATGACCATCTGAAAAGTGCTTTTCTGGGGTAATCTGATATACTACATCACCAGGGTAGTTTATGCTTGCCATAATTTTGATTTTAAAATGTGTTGAGCTGAGCAATCAAATTCCCCAAGCAATAGTAGTGTGAAAAGTTGTTAGTGTAGACAGGCACTAGCCTCTGCATTTAATAAAATGAGGAATGCTTATGTGAGAGATGATAATAGAGCATTTGTTTCTGGCCTTAAGAGGACCAATGTCCGGTCAGACTTGTAGTATTTGCTTCATACTACACTATATTACCCAAAAGTGAAAACTTCACTTTGAGACTAAAGGAAATTTATAATTACCAGGCTCAATACCTGCCAGAAATCTAAAAAATTAGTTGAAAATAAATGCTCATGAAAATACGATAAACCCTATATATTCCCCGAAAGTAAAACTCAGGGGGAAAAGTATTGATACCTCAGTACACCATGCTAGCCTCACCAAGCAACATGGGACAGATACTGTTCTCTGAGAGGTTTGGGAGGCAATAGATAAAGCAGTGTGTGCAAAGTTAAAAACAATAGGTCAGTGATATTCAGATTGAGGCTCGGGAGCTGCAAGTGGCTTTTAATATGTCTCCTGTGGCTCTTTGCAGCACATGATATTAAAACATGGTGTGATTTAATTATTAATCACGAGTCTATCTAGATGTCTTGAGAAATCCACAACTATTTTTAATGTTAATTGTAGTTCAGTATGGTCATGAAATGCTATATAAATATCAGTGTTGCCATAAATTATGCACAAATTACCTCATTGCACGTTAAGTGGTGTAGGAGCTGTTATCAGGCTGTTTGGAAAAAGTGTGCATTCCTTTAAGGGAGAGGGAGCCAGGACATGACTTTCTGCTGCAGACCAGGTTAGCCTGGGACATAAATATGACCATACTGGGTGAGACCAAAGGTCCATCCAGCCCAGTATCCTTTCTATGGACAGTGGCTAATTCCAGGTGCCCCAGAGGGAGTGAACCTAACAGGTAATGATCAAGTGATCTTTCTCCTGCCATCCTTCTCCACCGTCTGACAAACAGAGGCTAGGGACACCATTCCTTACCCATCCTGGCTAATAGCCATTAATGGTCTTCACCTCCATGAATTTATCCAGTTCTCTTTTAAACCCTGTTATAGTCCTAGCCTTCACAACCTCTTCAGGCAAGGAGTTCCACAGGTTGACTGTGCGCTGAGTGAAGAAGAACTTCCTTTTATTTGTTTTAAACCTGCTACCCATTAATTTCATTTGGTGTCCCCTAGTTCTTATATTAGCGGAACAAGTAAATAACTTTTCCTTATTCACTTTCTCCACATCACTCATGATTTTATATACCTCTATCATATCCCCCCCTTAGTCTCCTCTTTTCCAAGCTGAAAAGTCCTAGCCTCTTTTATCTCTCCTTACATGGGACCCCTTCCAAACCCCTAATCATTTCAGTTGCTCTTTTCTGAACCTTTTCTAATGCCAGTATATCTTTGTTGAGATGAGGGGACCACATCTGTATGCAGTATTCAAGATGTGGGCGTACCGTGGATTTACTAAGGGCAATAAGATATTCTCAGTCTTATTCTCTATCCCTTTTTAAATGATTCCTAACTTCCCGCTTGCTTTTTTTGACTGCCGCTGCACACTGAGTAGACATCTTCAGAGAACTATCCACGATGACTCCAAGAACTTTCTCCTGATTAGTTGTAGCTAAATTAGCCCCCATCATATTGTATGTACAGTTGGGGTAATTTGTTCCAATGTGCATTACTTTACATTTATCCACATTAAATTTCATTTGCCATTTTGTTGCCAATCACTTCGTTTTGTGAGATCTTTTTGAAGTTCTTCACAGTCTGCTTTGGTCTTGACTATCTTGAGCAGTTTAGTATCATCTGCAAACTTTGCCACCTCGCTGTTTACCCCTTTCTCCAGATGATTTATGAATAAGTTGAATAGGATTGGTCTTAGGACTGACCCTTGGGAACACCACTAGTTACCCCACTCCATTCTGAAAATTTACCATTTATTCCTACCCTTTGTTCCCTGTCTTTTAACCAGTTCTCAATCCATGAAAGGATCATCCCTCTTACCCCATGACAACTTAATTTACATAAGAACCTTTAGTGAGGGACCTTGTCAGAGGCTTTCTGGAAATCTGAATATACTTTGTCCACTGGCTCCCCCTTGTCCACATGTTTGTTGACCCCCTCAAAGAACTCTAATAGATTAGTAAGACATGATCTCCCGTTACAGAAACCATGTTGACTTGTGTGCAACAATTTATGTTCTTCTATGTGTCTGACAATTTTATTCTTTACTATTGTTTAAACCCAATTTGCCCGGTACTGATGTTAGATTTACTGGTCTGTAATTGCCAGGATCACCTCTAGAGCCCTTCTTAAATATTCGTGTTACATTTGCTGTCTTCCAGTCATTGGGTACAGTAGCTGATTTGAAGGACAGGATACAGACCATCATTAATAGTTCCGCAATTTCACATTTGAGTTCTTTTAGAACTCTTGGGTGAATGCCATCTGGTCCCGGTGGCTTGTTACTGTTAAGTTTCTCAATTAATTCCAAAACCAGCTCTAGTGACACTTCAATCTGTGACAATTTCTCAGATTTGTCACCTACAAAAGACAGCTCAGGTTTGGGAATCTCCCGATAGCATTGATAGCATTTCTGAGAATTCCAGAGATAATTGATAAATCATTATCATAGCAGTATATAATCATAAAAAATTCTTCATTGATGTGAAGAATTGTCTAGTATTTAGTTGAGATGTTAGACAAATAAAATTGTTTAACAATTGCAAATGTTATATCTTCAACAAATGAATTAAATATGTATATTCTGAGAATGGCTAGGTAGTAATAAAGAAAAGCCTGGATAACACTTTCTAAAACATTTGAATGATTTAGGCTCCTAAGTCCTGTTTTAAAAAGTGATTTAGGCACTTCAGCTTTTCAGTTTCATTGAAAGTCAGGAAGTGTGTAAATTACTCCCAAAGTGAGTTAGACTCCTAAGTCATTAAATCCTTTTGAAAATTGTACCTCAAATCTATAAGGGCTTAATTACAGAAGTTATTAGAGTGTTTTGAGAGGTTGGTTCTCATGGCCACAGTGAAATAGCTTAATCAAAGCCTTGAACTTCCTATATAATATCTGTGGAAGCAACAGAAGCATCATTATTCATCTCGTCAGGTCTGTTTCATCTAACTATAGACTCCACATTGCTGACATTTTCCTTTTAGACTCCATGCCTAGTCATCTTACTCTCAGTCGACTTCACCATCTTTGAATATTCCCCACTTGTGATTATTGAATGGCTTTTGAAAACTGCAACTTGAATGGAGACATAGTAAAAGACAATCAAGGTGATATATTAATCTCAAAAATCTCTAGCGTGGCATGCTGTGAAAATGTTGAGTTAGGGAGAAAAAAAGTTAAATATTTGTGGTGCATGTGCATTAATGTAATGTATTAAAAAAAAATCAATGACTGAGGTTTTAGGTAGTACTTAAACATCAGTTTGAGGGGAAAACTATTGTATGGGCTTCAAGAAGTACCATGCAGGAAATCAAGCTACATAGTTTGGGAAATGTAAAGCTTAAAACACACGCACAAAAAAAACCCCTTATTTTTTTATTATACTTTTTTGGTAATCCTACAGCAATAATGTGTACAAAAACAAAAATAAAATAAAAAGTTCCTGCCATACTTGGGACTGTTGTACTTGAATATATCAGTATGTTTTTCTCTATTAATGTTAAAAGAAAAGGAGTACTTGTGGCACCTTAGAGACTAACGAATTTATTTGAGCATGAGCTTTCGTGAGCTACAGCTCACTTCATCGGATGCATACCGTGGAAACTGCAGCAGACTTTATATATACACAGAGAATATGAAACAATACCTCCTCCCACCCCACTGTCCTGCTGGTAATAGCTTATCTAAAGTGATCATCAGGTGGGCCATTTCCAGCACAAATCCAGGTTTTCTCACCCCCCACCCCCCCCCCCCCCCACCCACAAATTCACTCTCCTGCTGGTGCTAGCCCATCCAAAGTGACAACTCTTTACACAATGTGCATGATAATGAAGTTGGGCTATTTCCTGCACAAATCCAGGTTTTCTCACATCCCCCCCACCCCCATACACACACAAACTCACTCTCCTGCTGGTAATAGCTCATCCAAACTGACCACTCTCCAAGTTTAAATCCAAGTTAAACCAGAACATCTGGGGGGGGGGGGGGGGGGAAACAAGAGGAAACAGGCTACCTTGCATAATGACTTAGCCACTCCCAGTCTCTATTTAAGCCTAAATTAATAGTACCCAATTTGCAAATGAATTCCAATTCAGCAGTTTCTCGCTGGAGTCTGGATTTGAAGTTTTTTTTGTTTTAAGATAGCGACCTTCATGTCTGTGATTGCGTGACCAGAGAGATTGAAGTGTTCTCCGACTGGTTTATGAATGTTATAATTCTTGACATCTGATTTGTGTCCATTTATTCTTTTACGTAGAGACTGTCCAGTTTGACCAATGTACATGGCAGAGGGGCATTGCTGGCACATGATGGCATATATCACATTGGTGGATGTGCAGGTGAACGAGCCTCTGATAGTGTGGCTGATGTTATTAGGCCCTGTGATGGTGTGCCCTGAATAGATATGTGGGCACAATTGGCAACGGGCTTTGTTGCAAGGATAAGTTCCTGGGTTAGTGGTTCTGTTGTGTGGTATGTGGTTGTTGGTGAGTATTTGCTTCAGGTGATGAAGTGAGCTGTAGCTCACGAAAGCTCATGCTCAAATAAATTGGTTAGTCTCTAAGGTGCCACAAGTACTCCTTTTCTTTTTGCAAATACAGACTAACACGGCTGTTGCTCTGAAACCTGTCTATTAATGTTGTTTGTTCTTATCACTATTTGTCAAAGGGACATATACAATTGTCTTAACCACATGCTTTCTTCAGGTGTCATGTAATACTGTTTTCTTGCTTGAACTAGTGTGTTAAAAATGAAAGTATTAGCAATTAGTTTACTGTATTGATCTCCTGAAACCTGTAGGTAAAGAAAATCTCCTGTCTAAAACACACATAAGAGTAGAAAGCTAGAAGCAGTATTCTTGCCATAAAATCTTCTCTCTTCAGAATCAGACAATGAGCTGTAACCTGTTAGGTTTTTGGTTCTTTTTAAAACAAAGTTTAATCGGTCTTCTGGTCAGTTCTATCTTGTACTAATGTATTTACTGAAGGAAAAAATTCTGCTTAAAAAGGATGACAAACCTGGTTTTGAAATGTGCCTTTTGAAAACTAGGACCTAAAAGAGAAAGAAAATGAAGAACTTGATATTCAGTTGAAAGTGTTTGATGAAAACAAAGAAGAAGACTTAATTGAATTGTCACATCGTCTCAATGACATCAGAGCTGAAATGGAATATCCTTTTAAAAACTCACTAATTTATTTTAATTTTTATGTATATTCTCTGTAAATATGTAATAAAAGATTCTAGATTAAGTTGATTGGTTGCCACAGTTAAATTATGGTCTCTTGGGTCTATATGTTTCAGGTAGTTTTATGTTCCGGTAGCTTTAATTTGAAAAAGTGTTACATAAAGGTACCAATACACATAAATGCATGTTACCGTATATACTTGATTATAAGCTGGTTCATTTATAAGCCGAGACTCGCAAGATGGATAAGTAAAAATGGAAACTTTTTATGACCCATTCATAAGCCGACCCTGTAATTCAGGGGTCAGCAAACTTTGGCTCCTGGGCCATCAGTATAAGCCGCTGGTGGGCTGAGAGGGTTTGTTTACCTTGAGTGTCCGCAGGCACAGCAGTAAACCTAAGTAAACAAAGTGTCCCGGCGCGCCAGCTGCTTACCCTGACGGGCCAGTACAGCAACTGATGGGGAAATTCTTTTGTGGGGAGAAGCTGGGGGTCAAAGTAACCACCCCCCACGTGACTCCACCCCTAGTCAGGGACCCCCACACTCATATCCCATCCCATCCCTTCCCACCTTATCTGAGGACAGTCAGGGGAGACTGTCTCTGGCTGGAGCTGCTCCAGCAGGCTTGGCAGCGTGGCCTCAGCCTGCTCCAGTGGGCCAGGCCGGGTGGCATGGCCGCAGCATGTTCCAGTGGGTTGGGCTGGGTGGCATGGCTGCAGCGTGCTCCGGCAGGCCAGTTGGCGCGGCTGCAGCCTGCCAACGCTGGAGCTGCAGCTGCTTTGGAGGCTGGGGGGAGAGCAGCGTGGCCAGAAGTGGAGAGACTCTGGCCCCACCTCTTCCCTTCTGGCTGTGCTGCTTCTCCTTGCTCCCTCTTTTGTGGGGAGGGACTGTGTCCCACCTCTCCCTCTCTGTACCTGTTCATAAGTTGACCCCCTTCTCTGATGGTTCCCTTTTTTACTAAAAAAAAATTCGGCTTATGAACAAGTATATACGGTAGTTTACAAGTCATGAAGGGAAAGTAATCTTTCATGAAAAAGGACCTTTCATTAAACCAGTAATTTTGCTCTGTCAGGTAATGATTCTTATAAATTAAGAAAATATACAATTAGTAAAAAAATTATGCAATTCAGTTCACGAAGCCAAACGCTTAATTTTTTTGTGGTATTCAGGGGGTGTTTTGTGTAGACAATAGGCTGCTCTTTTATTAGATGATGAACTCATTTTTACAAATGCAAAATTCTTTAGTGTTTAACATGGTATGCACTCCTGAACGTCAGGCATGTCCTTTAACATTTACACACAGATCTTATCTAATGTTCACTGGTATAATAGGTTGTGATAGGGGGACATTCTTAACCTTACGTTCCAAAGTGCCAGCCGTATTCTTGCCCCTTTCTAGTTGATGCCAGTAAACTCATCACATGTGTATGTGGGTAAAGACTCTGGGTGTGATTTTCAACTGCCCTTGGGTAAATCAATTGAAGGTATACCTACATAAAACTGGTGTGAAATCAGAAATAGGCATTTAGTTTGCAGCTTTATGGAAAATTTCAGTTTCATCTGGAATGAAAAAAGTTAACTCAAATACAGAAGTTCTTCTTTGAGTGCTTGTTCACGTCCATTCCACAGTAGATGTGCGCGCGCTATGTGCACAAGTGTTGGAAACCTTTCCTCTTAGCGGCTCCCATCAGGCCGGTGGGCCTCCTGAGTGGCACCACTGCACCGTGCATATATACCCCTGCTGGCCCGATCCCCTCCAGTTCCTTCATACCGTCTGTGGCGGCTTTGGAACAACCTCTCTCTCGTAGAAGAGCAGTCCCTTAGCCTTTGGAGTAGCTATTATCAGTTAGTTTACATACAGATTGTGGACACTTAAGTCATTAGGTGCTTGGAGGCCTCCAGCACCTGTCCCGGGCCGCGGGGCAAGCCGCAGGCCCACGTCTTCAAGGCTTGTGCCATGTGCCCCAAACCTATGCCAGTTAGCGACCCCCACGACTCGTGTCTACGTTGCTGGGGGGACGGACATCAAACTGAAAGGTGTAGGATTTGCAAGCCATTTAAGCCAAGGACAAGGAAAGAAAGAGACTTTTGTCTAAAGCAACTGTTGATGGAGGCTGCATTGCAGCTGCTGGGCACAGAGCGCCCGACGCTGGCTCAGGTTTCCTCGGTTCATAGTGCCCCGGAGTCATCGAGAGACCCAGCACTGGCTAAGCACTGTAAACTGTTGGCCCCAGAGCACCAGGCTAGGCCCCAGCACTGATCATGTCCCCTGGTGCGGCCCCCGGCACAGCCTAAAGGAAGACGTGGTGGTTCCCCGCACAGGAGGCTGGCGCCTCCCAAGGCCCCGAGTGCTGACAAGAGTGAGAAGGCTGCGGTACCGGCGCTGATGCAGGCGATCCTGGCAGCACAAGCCCCACCAAGCCCAGACCTAAGTGAGCTCCGTGTGGAGAATGGGCTCGGGGGCATAACAGATCACCCCTCTACGCCTGGCACCTTTGAGGCTGCGAAGGACCTCATCGAGCTGTCGGCTGCGAGCCCCCTCCCATATGGGGAGAACCGTCCGGTGCCCATGTCTCAGTTGCTGTCGAGGGGGTAAGCCGGCAATGGTGTGCTGCTCTAAGACACCGTCCCGGCATGGCTCCGGGAGTTGGTCCCGGTTGAGCTCCGACTCTGCAGACTCGCACTTGCCAGCGGCCCAGAAGGAGCTTGTGGCATTGGCAGCAGGTTGATGCGAGGAAGCACCAGAAAGGGCACACCGCTCTCAAGCACTGCCCAGGGACCGGCACCGGGAGGAGTTGAGACGGCCCTCGCCAGAGGTCTCCCGCAGACGGTCCAGGGAATGGTACCTGGTACCGGTCCCACTCAGCTTGGAGCCACTCTTTCAAAGAACAACAGTTACGAGAAAGTAAGTAACCGTTTTTTACCAGCAGTTCCTAGGCCTAACTATTGCCTTGCCAAGCTGCTTCATACATGGTTCTAAAAATGAAGCTTGACCCCCAAAACGAATGTGACAAATATCTGAGCAAGTCCCCCCCCGCCTGCTCCATTCCTTCTCTAAGCATGGGAAATGGGATATTGGCTTACTTACCTTATTTACCATTGGAGATGCTGTCTGCTACAGAGACAGCCACATGCATCTGTATAACTCCAACATTCAGGCTAACAAAGCTGTGCACTGGATATCACTGTCCGGCCCTAAATAAGGGAAGTGCTCCCAGTTATTTCCCGATTCATGCCCATAGAAATTAACCCTTTCCAACATGTGCCACACGGGATTGGTATGGTGAACTGGCACCCCTTGCATTACTGTGTTGTTCTTTAGAATCTCAGCCCTTTTTTAAGCTGTTAAGATGGCAAAGAAAACTTCACAAATGTATAATGAGTGTAACCAATGCCAGGAGGACTACATAAGTCTGCAGAAAGCTGAGAAGAATGCCTTCAAGATGTGAACTGTCCCATTCATTTTAGTGGATATTAACTCAGTAACAGTTTCTTATCAGTTAAATCTTTCACGTTGTCATACCTGTACATTAACTGGTATTTTGTTTGTCAACTTTCAGGCCCACCATGAGATGAAAAGTTGATAGAAACAAATCTCTAGATTCCTTGGATATAATAATGAGTAGACAAAATAGGTATAGTATTCCCAAACAGACATGAAACATGTAATCAATATTTATAATATATATATAATCTAATTTTGTTCCACTCTTAAATTAAAATGCCAAATTCATTTGTTGTATGAATTAATCACAGAACCTCAACTCTTAATGATTTTAAAATGTTTGCACCATTACTTATCTCGATTCATGTAAAAGTATAATGTGTTAATTGGTCGGAAAATGGAAAATACCTCAGGCCCTGGTCCTGTAACAAATAGTGCAGGTATATTGCTGAGCCTACATGAAGCTCATTGAGTTCATTTGGGCTGTATGTGGGCCCATCAGTCCCCATGAACACTGAGTTGAAGGATTAGAGCCTTATTTGGCAGATCTTGTGATGAGCACAGTAAAATAATTTTGGTTAGTTGTAGCTGGAAAAAATAGAAATGTTTTAATGAGAGGGATTGTTTAGAAGGCAATAGAATTTAATTAGAACAATGCAAGTGTATTCCTTACAATATGAACATGTTCATTTCAGTCATTTGGCATTTTCCTTAACAATCTTTGCACTGATATGAATGAAGTATACCATCTGCTGTATAACATGCTGAAGGACACAGCTTCTGAAAACTATTTCCTCTCAATATTGCAACACTTACTACTGGTCAGGAATGATTATTACGTCCGGTAAGAGTCCGCTCTAGCTGTTCTTTTTGCTTTTAATATCAGGTGTCCAAGTTGTAGGGTAATGCAAGCTGAAATATTAACACAGTGGATCTCAAACATATGGTTATTTTATAATCTAGGGTGAACTGCTGAACACAAGTTGTCTTGGTACACTTATTTAAAGGGAAGAGTTTCATTATAGTAGACAAAAGGATGGTTTTATTTTTGAGTTCCTTGTGGTTTTTCTTCTGTATCTCTTAACTCATTGAATTATTCCTCACTTTTCTACCTGCAGGGCAGAAAGGTTCTTGTCTTCAGAAAATCTACAATACGGTTTTGTTCATGTTTTTATTTCAAAACATCTCCATCCCCTTTCAACTGCATATTGTGTCCTTAGAGTGTAAAGTGTTATTACTTATATGTCAAGTGCCTAGCATAATACTGAATCAGGCAGGAGAATTGGTGTTTTCTTATTGTTAAATCATACAACTACAAATAAATGTCAGTTATTCCAGGTAACGGGGGCTTTTCTAGTTTGTAGAGAAAATACAGGGAATTAGTTGGAAGGGATGAGAAAGAGAAGTTATTGGAAGAGGTTTTTTTAATACTTCCCTCAACTATTTTTCTTTTGACTAGTGTGACAGCTCCATTTTGTTTTCTTTTTGCAATATTTCCTTCAGTTAAAATTGAGATGATTTTTCTGGTTCAACAAAATGGAGTGTGAACTTGAGGTGTAACATTTGTTGCTGATAAACAAGTTTAAATTTTTAAATACAGGGTTCGTCAGCACAGAGAGATTACAGAAGTTAGAATAGAGAACTGTGTGTGCTCACAGTACAGTTCCTGAGAAATTAACATGTTGTAACTGATCAAATACTTGTACTATTGCTAATAAAGCCTGATAACCAATCACAGCCAAATGGTGATCCTTAAAAACTTATTAGTTTTACCGTAGATGATGATAGTGTCATAAATATAAAGGGAAGGGTAACCACCTTTCTGTAGACAGTGCTATAAAATCTCTCCTGGCCAGAGGCAAAATCCTTTCACCTGTAAAGGGTTAAGAAGCTAAGGTAACCCGCTGGCACCTGACCCAAAATGACCAATGAGGAGACAAGATACTTTCAAATCTGGAGTGGGAGTGGGAGGGGAGGCTTTTGTTTGTCTGTGATATACCTTTGCCGGGAACAGATCAAGTATGCAAGCCCTTCAACTCCTGTAAAGTTAGTAAGTAATCTAGCTAGAAAATGCGTTAGGTTTTCTTTGTTTTGGCTTGTAAATTCTCTGTGCTGGAGGGAATGTGTGTTCCTGTTTTTGTGTCTTTTTTTGTAATTTAAGGTTTTGCCTAGAGATTTTTAATCTGATTACCCTGAAAAGTATTGACCATCCTGATTTTACAGAGGTGATTCTTTTACCTTTTCTTTAAATAAAATTCTTCTTCTAAGAACCTGATGGATTTTTAATTGTTCTTAAGATCCAAGGGTTTGAGTCTGTGTTCACCTGTACCAATTGGTGAGGATATTATCAAGCCTTCCCCAGGAGAGCGGGTGTAGGGCTTGGGGGAATATTTTTGGGGAATAGGACTCCAAGTGGTCCTTTCCCTGTCCTTTGTCGAAATCACTTGGTAGTGGCAGCATACTGTTCACAGACAAGACAAAGTTTGTACCTTGGGGAAGTTTTTAACCTAAGCTGGTGAAAATAAGCTTAGAGGGTCTTTCATGCGGGTCCCCACATCTGTACCCTAGAGTTCAGAGTGGGGAGGGAACCCTGGCAGTTAGTAATCTGCATTTTCAAAATTATGAGCCCGTTTCCAGTTGCTCATAAATTTCGCAAAACTTCCACTGTTCAAGCTGAAATTTTCCCTGCTGGCATTTTGTCATTAACTGACTTTTCATGTAAGTTTTCCAGCAAAACTATTTAGCTGCTTCTGGGAATCAAGGTTAGGGGAAAAAAATCAGTTGTTTTGGCAACCAGTATTAAAACCAACCAAACTCAAAGAAACATTGTTCCTTTTGGAAGCTCTAATGTGCTTTTGATTTGGAAGAGAGTTGTGGCCCTTGGGACAGGAACAGACTTTTTGCTGTCCCCATGAAAAGCCTTTTAGAATAGGCCAAGTTATCAGACTCTGGAAGTAGCCACTTGCACGTGCTCCATCGATTTTGGTTGGAGGCTTGCTGTTAAAATCTCTAACATTCCATCTTCGCTGAGTGTGCTCCAATCCTAGGGAGTTTCTACATGCCAGCTAGAGTGATCATGCTCCCAAGCCTGCTCAGCTTCCTATTTGGAGGGCACAGAGCAAGACCTCAAGACAGAGGACATAGAGTGAAAGCAGCAATGCTGTTTCCTTTAGATTTGAGGAAGGTGTACCTGGCTGGGATCCAGAAGGATACCTTCCACTGACTGGTGTCAATGATTGTGTTCACTTCAGAAGCCCCTATTTTTGAGCAAGACCTCATATCCCCTTAACTAGGCAGCAGACACATATATTCCCCCTATTTAAAGATAGGTTGACTTAAAGGTTGCATACAGTCACATCTGGTGGAGCTGCAATAGAACTTGGTCTACAATATGACTGTCCCAGGTCTAATCCTTCTAGCCACACTGCCTTGCAGGTGGAATTTACCAAACATGTATGCGTAGCTATGCTAAAGTTGTATAGTTACGTAGGTCTAACTACTGAACCTGAACCTGGGTTCAGAATCTGCTCATGACCTACAAAGAGTTGCATATGGTTCTACAAGGTGTTTTCAGTACTGGGAAATTAGACAGAAAAAAACCTGTTAAAAGAACCAAAGCATTAAAGTCCATCACTCAAATTAGAAAATAACAGAATTAAGATCGCTGCTTTAATCTTAATTTGACCTTCTTGTGCATATGCATTAGTCTTGAATTACATTATGAAGTGTTTTTTTTTCCTCAGCTGGGCTGAGAAAGTTCTATTTCATTGTAATCCTACTAATAATTTACATGAAATTCAAATTATTCAAGGACTGTCAGTCTGAAATAATTACAGTAATTTGCCCCTAAAATGCCCTAAATTTTAGACAGTAGTTTGATGGCAGTAGTTTAATGTACAGAGTATAACTAATATGAACTTAACGTCATAGGACACTTGAAATTCAAATCAGTTTTTATTTGTGTGAGTAGTATTGGGGGGCATGACCATGTTTCAGATAATCGAGATTAGGTAACTGAGGTTGTACTGTATCTGGAAGAACTGTAACAACACTTAAGTAGTGAAGGGCTGACCATCTTAGAAATGTTAGTGTAATGGGCATGTGTTACATTGGTTCTATTAGGTCCATTAGTATGGCTATTAAGTTTAATTTAAAATGGTGTTTTTAAACATATGGCTCATAAATACATGGTTACAAGAAAAAAAGAAATTAAAAGCTAATAATTGAAACATAATGGGAGAGTTAAGAAGTAAGTCTGTCCTCCAAATAGAATTTAGAAAATCCACGAGTAAAGAAGTAGTACACTCCTGCATATAGTGTATGGATGAGGGAAGAGAAGTGAAACACTGCAAATCTCCACATTCAGCTGGTGTCATATTGAAACAACTCACACTTATTCGCGTAAGGAAATAAGACATGTACACAATGAGAGTTGAGAACATAAGAATGTACATACAGGGTCAGACCAAAGGTTCCTCTAGCCCAGTATCCTGTCTCCCGACTGTGGCCAATGCCAGGTGCTTCAGAGTAGCTGTAGTCTGGTCAGTTGTTTTGGTTGCCTAAACATGGATCTTGGGAGCGAAACTCCATTTTTTAAAATCTTGTCTAAACTTATATTAAAAAATAATTTTAAGAAATAAAAGCGCTTTGGTCAGAAATCACATATAATCAGTTTTCTTGGATTCAGAAATACAAGTTCTAAAAAGGTAATGTCCAAACATAATCCTTGAAAATCTTTTCAAATTTAACTTCTCTTTTGAACTTATATTTTTGTCTGTCTGAAAAAATGTGTTCTTGTACAGCTGCAACAGATTGAGTCAGTATATAGTTCCATCCTTCATTTGGAGTTACTTAAACAGTGTGTGGATTTCAAATAATTTGTTTGTTTTTTAGCTCCTTAACGTGGCATCATATCTTAAGCTTCTTTAAGGAATTAAAGTAGTTTAAAAATTAACCCCATAAAATTCCATAATACCCAATCTTTTTCATATTTGGTAGCTGTCATCATTTTTAGATTTGTATTTAGAAACGTTAAAAATAAGAATTAGTTGTGTGTGTGGGTGTAGTGCTCTTTGTTGCCAATTAATGACCAAAAGTGGTAATGAAGGAGGTGGGGAGGACAAAATAGGGTAAGTATCATTTTATTTTCCAAAGTGTGAAGAAAGTGAGATACCAAGTGCAAAACAAGAATCTGAACAGAGACCCAGGAGACAGAAGTGAAACGAGTACATGGACTATGTGAACTGCCATGCTCTGTTTAAAATACTTCATTTTCAGAGACCAAACTTTGGCTTTTTATTTCATACATCTCTTTATGAGAATGACCGTAACAATTGAATAGACAATGTTTAAACAAGGCCTTTTATTTTCAGTCTTTTCTTCTGTTGAATTTATAATTCAGGTATTAGAAGTTATAATTAACCTTTTTTTCTCTGTTCCATAAATTATATGCATGGTTTCCATTATATTAAAACTACATTGATGTGTATTCTTCTATCATCAGAACTCAGTATTACAAGATAATTGAAGAATGCATTTCACAGATAGTACTGCACTGCTGTGGTATGGACCCGGATTTTAAATGTAGAGGAAGATTGGATGTAGATTTTACCCACCTTATTGGTATGTAAACCTGAAGTAACTTGTCTCCTTTGGTTTCTTTGTATTTTAGAAAAATAAATATTTTTATAGGTAAGTGTTCTCTTCAGACTCCAAAAACAGAACTCTGTAACTTTTAATATGCGGTTTTGGGAATGAACTCAAATTTTCTAGAAGTTGAGAGCTCCACTGTATAGCTTGTAATCATATTCTTCTAGAACAGCAAAATATTTTACAATGAAAGTATATTGCATAGACTGTTCAAGCAGATATGCCTGGAAAGTTAGACTATGTTTTATTGAGAACAATGGTCAAAGCGACACCTAGATTATAATTAGGACTGGTTGGAAAACAAAATCTGTTTCGTGAAAATTATTGAGGTTTTGGCATTTGTTTTCATTCTGCATCAGTAAGAAACCAAGATGTTTCAACAGTTTTCACAAAAAAAAAAAAAGAAAAAAGAAAAAACAAACAAAGCATGAGGGGGATAGAGACCACTCCAGAATAGCTGCTAGACCAGTTATTGGGACACTCACCTCAAGCCTAACTCCAGAAGGGGATGGCTGTACTAATGTTGAAAACTTGATTAAAGGGGAGAATTTCCATATTGATTCCATATTGATTTACATTTTATCAGAATGTTACAACTTAAGTAATTATTGGAAAGTAAATGCACTTTTCTGAGCAACAGGTAAAACATTTAGAATTAACATAATATT
Organism: Caretta caretta; assembly: GCF_965140235.1. Lineage (NCBI taxonomy): Eukaryota > Metazoa > Chordata > Testudines > Cheloniidae > Caretta > Caretta caretta. The sequence continues at coordinate 67,369,913 of NC_134214.1, read as the reverse complement.
TCTAAGAAATTGTATAGCTGTGCATCTATTCAAGAGACATAGGGAAAGGAGGAAGGGTTCAAGAAAGATTTAGTCCTCTGGAAGACTAAAAATGCTGAGGTGAAACTGTGGAATTTGGTTCTGTAGCAATTCATTGCACTTTGAAAATATGTGTATTTGTTTATTACTTAGTAGCGCTTATTGTCTTAACCAATTTTGTCTTGGTAATTGTCCTTTTAGATGCATGTGTGAACAAAGCAAAAGTAGAAGAAAGTGAACAAAAAGCAGCAGAATTTTCCAAAAAGGTAAGATCATAAATCATTATCATTTAAGTTATAGACAACTGGAAATCTCTGATTAAAACATGCATCAAAAATCTTTTCCCACCTTTCGGCTGAGGTAGAGAAACTGATTTGCTGTTGTGATCAATATTTGGCAGCATTACTACATAATTTGTATCCTTATTGCAGAAGTGACTTGATATATCAAGTCTACTGTTCTTAGCTGCTAGTGTACATTAGCTTAAGACAATGATAGGAAAAAAAAATCTTGTATTCTAGAGCTTATCCTATACTTGTTTTTTCTTCGGAGTGTTGTCAAGTATATTATCTGTGTATACAGAAAGAATAGAGATCGGTAATTGAGTTATTCAGCATGTGTTGTTTATTTCAAATATGTAATATATACTATACTTTGATATAAGTAGTTTGCTTTATTTTCTTCTGCTCTCACTTGTTTAATGTACTAGAAGGTTCCTTGGAGTTTTGAGAGGTGTTTAAGTGGATATACTAATTTTAGTCTTCAGTTAGTTCCCTTGGTATAAAGGAAATGATGGAACTTTCAATCTTATTTCTCATGAAAGTTAGACTGTGATTAGCTGAAGCTGTTTTCTCTCTTTTCCCTTCTCTTAGTCTTTCTGGATTAAATACAATGATGTTCTTTCTGGAGAATGAACTTCTCAGATGAACATGAGTTGCGCTAAATTCAGATAATTTTTTCAGGTTTTCCTGTAGTTAACTCTCTTTAGAATACAAAAAGAGTCTAGCGATTAATTCGTTGCTCTCTCTTAAGGCTGTGTTTAGATACATATCTTTCTACTTCAGCAAGGTAAAGTTAAATCAGTTTCAGTAGGAAACCGACTACAACTTAGTATCCTTTACTGTTATTGACTGTGTGGGTGGTCAGTACCTATGTTTATAATGGCAACAAAATGCCTACATTCCTTCAGTAGTAATAAACAGCCAGGAGAGCACTCCAGTTCAGTCCTAAAAGTAATCTTACACTGTTATCTCAGAACAAGTATTTCTTAAATGTTAATCTTTGTGATTTAATATATTTCTAAAGATGTTAATTAAGTTATAAAAAAAAACCTAATATAAATGATTTTGTCCTTCTTTTCATTATTAGGAGTAGATTATCAGGCCATAAAATTATTTCCATGTGAAGCATTTCACTAGGGTTGGTTGGTTGTCTTTAGAACATTTAGTAGTCCTTTTAGTAATTTTGCTTTCTCAGAGTTGGTACCAATGTCTTTTTTTGTTTTGCCACATGACATTCCACTTTCAGAGTATCCTTTGAGTAACTGAGAAGCTGCTTCACTTACATCAAACACTGATAACAAACGCATTATGATTGCTCTGTAAAGTTTCCAGCCATCATGTCTTTCTGGGTCCTGTGAGAAAATACTAAGTGCTGGACATAAAATAGACCAAAGCAACGTTGATAGATGGACCTGGCCTCAGAATCCTCCTAATTTGAAATGCAACATATTCTGGAATGTATTGGACACATGAACTTAAAACTGAAGCAGAGTCTTGTGTCTTCCCATTCACTTGTCAGTGCTCTTAATATTACTTAAATACTGAGTTAAACACAGCACTATTGGTGTTGGAATCCTCAAAGTAACAAATGATTTGGATGCTTGTCTGTGCACAGCATTTCTTTACTACTATTTGAGAGTCGTAGAATGTTTTCCTCAGCTATGTCTTTCCATCCATCTTCTTGAAGGAGAAAGCTTTACAGAATTGCTCCTAAGGAATGTTGATAATCATTTAAAAAAGTTTGCTAAAGGAAGCCAAAATAAAAACTTCTATTAGAGTAGAAATAGTTTCAGTACCAAATTTAGAAAATGGTAATATTTCAGACTGGGCTTTATATACATCCTGGCATGTCAGGGCCAAATATCATGTCTACCTGGAACATGACCCGTATTAAATTTTGGGGGAAACATTACATCATGAACTGCAGACCTGTATCTTCACTATATATTAACTGTATGTTCAGCAAGAGTGTGCCAATGCTTGGACATCGTTGCAAATCTGTAAAGTGGCCTCATCTGTCAGATTAGACACGGAAGAATTTATTGAAGATCTCCATTTCTTTTTTCTCTATATTCAGATGTCCTCAAAATCTCCTGGGATGTAGGTCTGTCTTTATTTATCTTGAGAACCCAACTCTTCTAACATATATGCAGCTCTACACCATTTACTTCTGTCAGTGAGTTTTAAGTTTTGTAACTATAAAAGTATAGGACTGCAAGTCACTCCTTTTAAACTATGTCATCTGCAGCAGTGATTGCAGTTCGAAGCAATATTGTTAATCGTCAACAGTGAGAGACTATACTTATCTTCAGATATATTCCTTTAATTCTAACCTATAACGTGTTTTGTTTCTGCTGTGGGGCAAATTAAAGTGATCATCCAAGTGCACGTTGTAGTAACTTAATATTTGCATTCACACAAAATATGGTCATAGATTCTAGGAGCATTACGTTGTGTATGTGAGAACAAAAGCTTATTCCAATCACAGATTGCTTTTTTAAAAAAAAAGAAAAACAAAAACTTCTTGGAATGTAAAAGTCCCCCTTAGAATTGTTACACCCGTTCATAAGCAGGATTCGTTACCCATAGGCCATATTTAATATGATTTGTAATGACATTCCAGAATACTCAAGCTACTTTTAATATTTCAGCTTCATGTCATTTCAGAGGAAATCAGTGTGTTCAAAAGGTGTTAAAAAGGTTACAACTTGGAAAGTGCTGGGGAAAAAAAGCTTTTCTGAAGTTTACAATGGCAATTTGTTGTGTAGCTGGATCTATACACATTGTTGTGAATTCTTAGTGACCAGAAGAATTGTGTTTTCTGTAGTTTTCCAATCGGTTATGCAATATAATGAGCCACAAATGCTTCTGTTGCTCTACTCACACTATTGTTTAAAGCCTTTCTGAAATTACAGTATTTAGTGTGAGCATAGATGGATGAATGAGTTTATGATGGTAATCATTGCAGTTTGATGAAGAATTCACGGCTCGACAGGAGGCACAGGCTGAGCTTCAGAAACGAGAGGAGAAAATCAAAGAGCTTGAAACAGAAATCCAGCAGCTACGAACCCAGGTAATGAAATGAGGTATAGACTGTCATGTCACAGGGAGTTCCACAGTAGAAAATTATAGTTAGAATGAAAGAGAAATTACCACCAAGAGAATTGTCTGGTGACAATTTGAAAATTTCTTTTAAATAATTCGGATTGATTTTAAAAGTAGAGTACACAGTGTGTTACTTGACAAATGTGTATGAGTTGGTTCTACAAGAGCATACAGGATAGAGTCAGACTTTAAGGCCAGGAGGGACTGTTGTGCTCATGTAGTCTGACCCCCTGCACATTGCAGACCATGGAACCTCACCCACCAACTCCTGTAATAGACCCACAACCTCCGACTGAGTTACTGAAGTCCTCAAATCAAGATTTAAAGATTTCAAATTACAGAGAATCCACCATTTACACTTGTTTAAACCTGCAGGTGACCCTGTGCCCAATGCTCTAGAGGAAAGCAAAAAAAGCCCCAGGGTTTCTGCCAATCTGACCCAGGGGAAAATTCCTTCCTGACCCCAAATATGGCAATCAGATGGTCTCTGAGCATGTTGGCAAGATTAATGGAAATAATATATTTTCTCAAATGTAAGTGTATGACAAGCCTGTCATAGCTGGTTTGCTTATTGAGGCTAAAATGTCATTAGGTTTTGAGAAATTTGAACTCATGACAATTTTTTTCTTCCAATTATATCCAAAAAAATCACTAATTTAAATTTTAATATAAACTTTAATATGTATTTTACAGAAGTTCCTACCATGGTTCTGAAATCTCACATTTCATGGTTGTCAAATGTATGAATAATCTATGATAAAACTATTTTGTGAATGCTAAAATGTAGATTCTAGCTGAGATTTCCCCACCCCCGTGAGTGAATAAGCGCACTTTTCCATGGGACATTATATCAAGCAGACCTTCCTGTTGGATCACAAAATTAAAACAAAAAACAGATGTACGCAAACTAATCATGGTGGGTGATTGATCAGTTTATATTTCAATATATTTTATTTATTTTTAACCTTGATTTTGGTTTGTTTACTTATTTAATGACACAAAGTTAAATTTACATTCTACATGCATTTTGTTTGGTGGTTGTGCTCTGTCAGATTGCAAATGCATGTTGACTTGGATTTCCATGTTTGGTTCCTTCTAGGTGTAGTATTAAGTATATTCTTTGTGGATTCCCTGTACTTAATCAGCCTTAAATGACAACTTGAAGGTGCTTCTTGTTTGAGATTGTAAACTCACTGTGGTATAAAACTAAATTCATAGTGACTCATTGAGATATGAGTAACTCTTACTTTAATTTAACTGTATATCATCTCTGGGATTAGATGCGGTCCAACTAATTGGGAGAACATTTTTTAGGTAAAATTAATGCTGTTAGTCTGTACTAATACTCTGCTATACAGTAACTTGAGGTTTTCACTGTCAATATATTTTGTATGTCATAAAGATAACATTTTTACCACTTGCTGGATGTTAGTTTATATTTAGTTATAATTTGGATTAATTCCTTTTATTTACTAAACAGATGATTGATTCATTTAAACTTAATTTACCTAGTCTTGGTTCTGCAGAAATGTTATGGATCCATTTCTGTACACCAAAGGCATGTTTTATACATCGGAACATGTTTTTCCATTTGTAAGTTTAGAGTGGAATGTTGGAAAGCAGAATGTAATTACCCAAATTGAATTTGGACAACATAATTGCTTGAACATCTCTTCCTTTGCACAAGTGTCATGGGACCTTTAATCACAGAAAGTGGTCAAAATCTCTGTGCTAAGTTTCTTCTGAAAGAAAATACTTATTACAATATATTCATACACAGCACATATATCTTCTTGTCATAATTAAAGTATACATACTTTTATTCTTGTATCAGTATGTGTCATAACTTGATTTATTATGTTCATGAAACCATAAAAGTAGTATATTTGCGATAAGTCAAGTTACAGAGAGGATTTCATGCTAAAGCACAGTATTACACAGATTTCATTCATCGGCCGTAGACCTTCCTCACAAATTGCCACATCAAATCTTGATTAAAGCAAATGATTTACTATACAGATAAGGGTCTCACTCAGGTGCTGATAATCCAGAGTACATTTTTTCTATCATTTCAATTTATTGCATGTATACATGGCTTTCCAAATATTGACATATTAGACTTTAGGTTTCAGGAGAATCAACTATGATCATCAGAAATGTTTTATGCAGTGCTTAAAAACCAGAGGACAAGATAAAACTTTGCTTGCACCTTGACACATGCTAGATCAGATGAATACATTACATTACTGATAACTTACGGATCAGAGTTTTAGTATAGAACCACTTCCTGGATTACTAGCATTTTAAAAATATCTGAGTGGATACTCTAATCACTTGCAGATGTTTAGACTGTTAAAATACTTGACATCTCACTAGAGAGTGTAAACTCAGCAAGATAACCCACGGTTGCTTGCGTTAAAGAAGGGGAAATATGTCTGAATTGAAATCTCACCACTTTGTGTTATCTTCTTAACCCTGGGATGGGGGCAAGTGCTTTCCACACGACTGGTTTGAGCGTTGGTGACACTTACGATTCTTCAGCTTCTTGTTGCCTTGAGTGCTGGGGATGGACTAGATAACCTCTCAAGATCCCTTCCAGTTCTATGATTCCATGAACTCTTCTGAGCGCGTTCAGTTTATATACCCTAGTTTCAGGGCTTGCAGGAGAGGGCCACCCTTTTATTCCTACTGGACACAGGTCAAATGAGTGTTTAGTTTTTATCTTTGTTTCTTGCTACTTCCATTGGTATCCAGTGGATGATGATGGCATATAACAAGTTTCTTCAATAGTTTTGTTATTGAAGTTTGATTCATTTCAAGGACTGCATTTCATTATTTGCCACTATTTGTCAGTTGGGATCCCCTCCTTTTAAACAATTTCTCTTAATATCCCAAAGTTTATACCCACTATGAAAAAGTTGGGGAATAGTGGTCTGTTTGTAACCATGTGTTTCTGAATTCTAAGTCTGACACTCCTACTGACTTCCTATCTGATCCTGGATTAAGAGGCACATTTTAAATGGGAATGTGGTGCCTGAGTTTCTTTGTCTTTGAAAATCTCCCTTTACCTGGTTAGTGTTAGTAAGTATTAATGTTGATTTTTACTGATTTGGCATCCTAGAATGCCTGGATTCTCTGATTTAGAAGGGAAATATTTATGTAATCATGATGATCGTGAAGATGCTAAAATACTCATTTAAATGTTAGCTACAAGGACTGTTTCACTACAAGCAAGCTGTTGTGGTGTAATATGCAGCAACTGTTTATTTAGTTAGCTAACCTAGCATTTTTATTGATATAGCAGAAGCCAATTAATGTCATTATTTGCCAGTGATTCATGTAAAACCCTGCTAAGTGTAGGGAGAAAATAAGGTGATCTTAGACACCAGTAGGGTTGGGAAATGTTTATACTTTAAAGTACAAACTGTAAAAATTACTTGTCCTAAATACGGTAGGTTTTAAAAACATTTTTTTCTGAGTACTTGTAGATATCTGAGAAATGCTGTGTTTATTGAAGTAGAGAGAGAGATGGCATAGAAATAGGCTGGTCAGTTAGTTAGTTATCAAAGCTTTTTTGCAAAATTAAAAAAAAAAAATAACTTCATCCTGCTTAAATTTCAGAGTCCATTACTTCCAACTGGTCAGCCTACATCAGGGGCTCCTCCTCTACCGCCGCCGCCACCACCACCACCACCACCACCACCACCTCCCTTACCTGGTGGAATCCCACCTCCCCCTCCCCCTCCTCCTCCTTTGCCTGGAGGAAGTGTACCTCCACCACCGCCTCTGTTTGGTGGCCCTCCACTACCACCGCCTCTCGGGGGCATACCTCCTCCTCCAGGAGCTCCAGCATCCCTGCCTTATGGAATGAAGGAGAAGAAAAAGTATAAACTTGAGGTCTCTATGAAGAGAATCAACTGGTCAAAGGTACCTTAGTATTTTTCTCCTTATTGGGGGGAAAAAAAGGTCTGTGAGAAAAAAGAGGGTGAAATTTGTGGAGACAATACAAAACCCCCCCACCAACAACAAACCCTCTGAGAATTCTATCTGTTCATGCTGTGACCAGGGGTTAGAACAAGGCTGTCTGTGGGAGGCATGGTTTGGGGATGATGCAGTTTTGGGCAAGTGGAGTGTAGCTCCAGCACATTGCGGATTAATTCTCCCCTTCTCCAGATGATAGTGTAAATACTTGGTTGCTTTGGCTGTGTGCTGTTTTCCAGGGTTTGTCTTTCAATAATCTGACAGTATAAGTAGCTTTAAATCTTCATCTATTCGTCTTTTTAAAAAGTTTGCTTGGGATTTTTTTTCTTTTTTTGAAATTTAGAAGAAACAACCTTCAATGTTTAATATTAGAAGAAACAGCCTTTAATATTTTTTGTGTCAATGATGTATACAAGCTTATATTATCATTATTTTCTTTCTCAAGGACAGGATTTTTAAACAATCTCACTTCAGGGAATATGTCATGGGGTGTAGCTGCCCTGTACTGGCATGCTGTCTTTCCATCCGCCCCGTTGGTTGAGTGTGGTGTGGCTGGCCTTCCCTACATCAGTTTCCCTTCCTGAGGTTGCTCTCCTCAGTTTTCCAGACACCAGCCTGTCCTGGCACTGTGGCTTAGTCCTCTGGTCAGGTTCTAAACCTCTTTTGGGATAGCAAAACTACAAGTAAAATGTCCCAAACAAAGAAAAAGGTTCTTCTGCTCTTCAAGGCTTCTGTTCAGCCTGTCCTTTGGGCCCGATTCCGAGCCCCTTACTGAGCTACTTTGAGAGTCCTCTCTCCTGCTCTGATACAGCACACTTGGCCCTCAGGCTTGTTCCGCTGGCTTATCATTCTCAGACCCTTGCTGGATCTGTGCTTTGTCTTTCCCTGTTTTGGTACAGAGCCATTTCTGGGCTTTCCACAGGAGCCTGTTCAGTCCTTATGGATTCCTGATCCAGATGGATCTCATTCAGTCCTTTTGTGAGGTCCAGATGTCCATTAATCTATCACCTTACCCTCCTTAGTCCTGCTACTTCAGGTTGGGAAGCAGCTAACTAATTAAGATACAGATGTGACTGGCCCCATCTCTCTTAAAGGGGTGAGTCACCCTGTGATAGTATAATTTTAAAATCAACTTCTAGTCATTTAAGTGGAAACTTCATGAATGCTCTGTGCTTTTATTATGCGTTGTTAAGGTATGTGTTGTGAAAGCAAATTAACAGAGTTGTATTCTATTTTTAGGTTGCTTATGTGTTTGTGCCACCTGTTGTGAATGTGGTGGAATACTTGGATAAAAATTGATTTTCATAACTTTTTATTGTGTTACCTGTGGTTTGTTGCACAGAACACCCTTTAACAACACTTATCCCATTATCTGTCATGGTGAAACATAAACCATTTCTCTAAAAACGCCATTTACCTTACTTCTGTCAGTTGCAAAGTCTATCAAATGTGTTTTAAAAGCCAGCATGTTAGAAAACATCTGTTCTTTGTTTGCGGAGCCACCAAAATTGCAATGGAAGCCTACTCTTGCAGGATCTGCAATTTCTGTGATATTGCAAATTAAGTAGGGCCTTAAGTATAGTACAAATCACTTCAATTTTAGATATAGTTATAATGTTTACATAAATTCTTTTATATTTTGTTGTTTGGATGGTGGAACGTGTAAGAACAACTTGTTCATTTTATCTACACATTAAATCATTACCTAATAACGTAGAGATGTAACTCACCTTCATTATAAGTATAATCATGAAGAGCAAGTAAGAAACAAACAGGGAAAGAATGGTTGTGTAAACCTTTTAGAGCAGACGTCATCCATTCTGTGGACTTTTCAGAAAACAATGCTTGAATGCTTTTAGCATACTTGTTAGGTCTACAGAGTGCTTAGAGTAAGTTCATAAAATCTCATGTAGTTTTGTTTACTGGGAATGGTGTCATATGCTCCATAATGATACTCACAAAATTACAGCTTTCTCGGTATATAGTGGGATGATCATAATTAGTTCACATCATACTTATTGTTGAGATTCAAATAGAAGAAGTTATGAAAAAGTGTTGAGCTGGAGGATGAACGCTGTGAAAAATAAGCAGAGTTGAGACTGAAAATTTGTTTGCCGCTGGAGGTATAAAAATTCATCTAACCAAACAGTAGACTATATGTATGCCCTTTAAATTACTTCTGGGTTGTTTTTTGGGAGTAAAAGCAATTGCATAGTCAGTGCTGATCTCTGGAGTCAGGTCATCACCCCACATCTAGAAGAAAGTGCTGAAGACTCTGCAGGCATCAAAATGGGTTAGGTGTGGGCAGTGCATGTCCCTTTTCTACTTAACATTATCGTGCTTTTGAGTGAGAGCAGACACATGAAAGGTACTGTAAGCTGTGAGAGTATAGCCAGCTGTGCACAGTGGGGTATGGGTCGTCAGAACCAACTGTTGGAGGATGAAGATTACAAGGACAATTTTAACTGGACAGTAATGTTCTTTACTAAACAGTTCAATTGTAGTATGCAAGCATGATATGTAACAGTGGCCTACTGTCACAAATCTATCAGTCTACAAAAGCAGCCCCAAAATAGAACACATCAGTGGATAACCAAGTGTGTTCCTTTGCTGGCTACATTCCCAGTCACACTTAAGTGATGGGGAGACAAATAGTCACATCTCCAACCCAGCTCTCAAGTTGCTTCCTCTGTGTGGTGAGCTACAGTGGGAAAACATCTGCAGTTACACGCCTATACTATATAGCAAAAAGAAAAGGAGTACTTGTAGCGCCTTAGAGACTAACCAATTTATTTGAGCATGAGCTTTCGTGAGCTACAGCTCACTTCATCAGATGTATACCGTGGAAACTGCAGCAGACTTTATATATACACAGAGAATATGAAACAATACCTCCTCCCACCCCACTGTCCTGCTGGTAATAGCTTATCTAAAATGATCATCAGGTGGGCCATTTCCAGCACAAATCCAGGTTTTCTCACTCTCCACCCCCCCACACAAATTCACTCTCCTGCTGGTGATAGCCCATCCAAAGTGACAACTCTTTACATAATCAAGTCGGGCTATTTCCTGCATAAATCCAGGTTTTCTCACATCCCCCCCACCCCCATACACACACAAACTCACTCTCCTGCTGGTAATAGCTCATCTAAACTGACCACTCTCCAAGTTTAAATCCAAGTTAAACCAGAACATCTGGGGGGGGGGGTAGGAAAAAACAAGAGGAAACAGGCTACCTTGCATAATGACTTAGCCACTCCCAGTCTCTATTTAAGCCTAAATTAATAGTATCCAATTTGCAAATGAATTCCAATTCAGCAGTTTCTCGCTGGAGTCTGGATTTGAAGTTTTTTTGTTTTAAGATAGCGACCTTCATGTCTGTGATTGCGTGACCAGAGAGATTGAAGTGTTCTCCTACTGGTTTATGAATGTTATAATTCTTGACATCTGATTTGTGTCCATTTATTCTTTTACGTAGAGACTGTCCAGTTTGACCAATGTACATGGCAGAGGGGCATTGCTGGCACATGATGGCATATATCACATTGGTGGATGTGCAGGTGAACAAGCCTCTGATAGCGTGGCTGATGTTATTAGGCCCTGTGATGGTGTCCCCTGAATAGATATGTGGGCACAATTGGCAACGGGCTTTGTTGCAAGGATAAGTTCCTGGGTTAGTGGTTCTGTTGTGTGGTATGTGGTTGTTGGTGAGTATTTGCTTTAGGTTGCGGGGCTATCTGTAGGCAAGGACTGGCCTGTCTCCCAAGACTTGTGAGAGTGTTGGGTCATCCTTTAGGATAGGTTGTAGATCCTTAATAATGCGTTGGAGGGGTTTTAGTTGGGGGCTGAAGGTGACCGCTAGTGGCGTTCTGTTATTTTCTGTGTTAGGCCTGTCCTGTAGTAGGTAACTTCTGGGAACTCTTCTGGCTCTATCAATCTGTTTCTTTACTTCTGCAGGTGGGTATTGTAGTTGTAAGAAAGCTTGACAGAGATCTTGTAGGTGTTTGTCTCTGTCTGAGGGGTTGGAGCAAATGCGGTTGTATCGCAGAGCTTGGCTGTAGACGATGGATCGTGTGGTGTGGTCAGGGTGAAAGCTGGAGGCATGCAGGTAGGAATAGCGGTCAGTAGGTTTCCGGTATAGGGTGGTGTTTATGTGGCCATTGTTTATTAGCACTGTAGTGTCCAGGAAGTGGATCTCTTGTGGGTATAGGTGGTCTTGGAGTTACAGCTCTTGACTGGGACGAAAGCAATCTTGGTTAATTTCTGCCAGAGATTTCCTCTCTGACCGTGATCTTGTTTCTTAATCTGTGAAATGGCAGTAGTCCATGTTTATTCAATACCTTCTTGAATCAGGACCCTCCTGAGGTATTTGTCTGTGGCCCTGAGGAGCAAAACTAGTTTGTTACCCCTGTCTCCACACATGGAGTTAATTGGTTGAATGCATGATTTCAAGAATGTTTGAGTCCAAAGTAAGATAACTTTCACTCCACTGGAAATCGGGGATGTTGTGGTCCTCCTTCTGAAAGGAGGACCAAATTGGGCCCATTGTAGCACTATCTTCTTCTTCGCAGATAATTGTGATACTTTCAGTTCTGTGGCAAGTTCCGTTAAGATTTAAAAAACAAAAAGGCCCAGTAGGCGGATATAGCTATGCAGTACTTTAAAACCTCTGAGTGGAAATGTATATATTGTGAACTTATATAATTTACCATGAGAATAAATTTATATTATTTACCATCGTCAGTGTTTTGCCAGAAGACATAGATGTTAAAAGTAATTCTGAAATATATGTAGCATTTACAAAATTAAAAAAAGTAGAGTTAAAAAACTGACCTTTAAACTAAAATATTAAAGAATCAAGCTCTAACTAAAAAGTTAAGCATTCTTTTCTATTTTGTTTTTGTTACTCATTGACCATCTTGAAATACATTTGGACTTTTCTTACAGTGTTCCCTTTTTTTACCCCTTCTATACTTTTATGTTTAAATAAATATCTGTGTGAGAGCATAAATGGTTGTGGTCATTCCCTTCTTTACTACAAGAAGGTGCTTTCTGGATTCCTCTTATTCACCACTTTATTCTTCCCCTTTAAGCTTCTTAATTGAGTTAGCTCATATCACTGTTGCAGATAGATCTATTCTCTCGATTTACAGAGTGCCAAATCATCCAGGTGTCTTGTTATATTTTACTTGCGAGTCCTTATAATTTCTGGGCTGGCTATATGAGGTTACTAAAGAGAGTTATGCAACACTTTCAGTCTTCCCAGGAGCTCACTAATTTAGCAATGCTCTCACTCCAGGAAATTCAGAATGAAGTTTAGTACTTGAATCCTATCCCTTACATGCTGTGCTGTCATTAGACTTCTTGACTTTCCCTCTCATCACATGATTGTTTTAATTAAACTTGTGCTAGACACACAAAATGAGTTGAATCAAAGTTTTGTAAGCCTGCATCTGGTAATTTAAAATACATTTAATCTTAAATTACGTTTAATTTAGAAATCCTGATGCCTGTGTTCCCCCAAATGATTACTCCTTTTGCTAATAAAAAATGCACTGTAAACTTACGTGGTATTGTGTGATTACCACTGCTTGTTTTACTGGGCAGACAATTGCAGTATGAACTCCACTTTTTGGTAATATTTAAAGAAAAGTGTCTGCAATTCAGATTATTGCTGAGAACTGATGTCACTGGGGCCAAGCAATATAGTTCTCTCCTGCTTCATCTCAGCGATATGAAATAAAAGCAATAATTCCTGTTCCTGATGCCAAAGTAGTGACCGTGTCAGTGCTTGATAGTTTGTCGTAGAGAACTGGAGAGCTAGATTGCTGCTGTTATAAACCCAGAGAAAATTACAGGCGTTTTATGTCCATATTAAATTCTAAGTATATGGTTTTCAAAACCAGAGGTTTTTCATGAAATTATCATTAAACAGTTACACAGATTATCTTTTAGAACATCTCTCATCCCTCTTCAATAGCCATTGTTAATGCTAAATGCTATTCTTATAAATAAACAAATGTCTAATTTATTTTGGCTGAGCTCTGTCTTATTCACAGCATGAATTCCTGTGGGTTGCCTTTATACTGTTTAAGAAATGCATTGTATGTTATCTGTTTTTAAGTTTAGCATTGAGTTGCCCGCTTGTTCTTATATTATTACAAAGGACAAATAGTGCAGTATTGCCATTCTTCATACTTTTAAATTATTTTGTGCACCTGTACCAGATAGTTTTCTTTTCTGGGACCAAGTATCAGAGGGGTAGTCATGTTAAACTGTATCCACAAAAACAATGAGGTGTCCAGTGGCACCTTAAAGACTAACAGATTTGTTTGGGCATAAGTTTTCGTGGGTAAAAAACCCACTTCTTCAGATGTATGAAGTGAAAATTACAGATACAGGCATAAATATATATTGGCACATGAAGAGCAGGGAGTTACCTTACAAGTGGAGAACCAGTGCTGAAGGCCAATTCAGTCAGGGTGGATGTGGTCCACTCCCAATAATGGATGAGGAAGTATCAATACCAAGAGAGGGAAAAAGGCTTTTGTAGTGAGCCAGCCACTCCCAATCGCCATTCAAGCCCAAATTGATGGTGTTAAATTGGCAAAATAATTGTAGCTTTGCAGTTTCTCTTTGAAGAAGTTTCTTTTCTGGTGTGACAGCTCTTGCTTTCCTGTTTCCTTGTTGTCATAATCTAGTCAAGCAACTAATGAAGACACGGGGCAGAGCTGTGGGGGGAAGTCTGAAAGAAAACTAGTGTCAGATTGATATGATGGCTCATCTTAAAGCTATGCATTCAAGGCGCAGCTCAGTCCTGAACCAGAACAGAAAATGTCCAAGAAAGACTAATATTTTCTTCTTAAGAGATCTGTGTGAGTAGAGGGCAAACAGATTAAGACTTAATAGTGCATTTATCTCACTGCTTAGCCTGGCTCAGCAAGAGCATTTTGCTGATCATTTTGTCCAGTTTATCCAGGCTTCCCCTATAGGCAGCCTAGAATTTTTTTCCAGATACCTACCCCATACAAATTAATTAGACCCTTATTCACACTAATACTGTAGCAGTGCAACACTCTAATTCTAGAAAGTCTTTAAGCATTGCAAATATTACATATAGAATCATAGGAATGTAGGGCTATCCAGTCCCCTGTGCTGAGGCAGGACCACTTCTAGACCATCCCTGACAGATTTGTGTAATCTGTTCCTTAAAAGCCTACAATGATGGGGATTCCACAGTCTACCTGGGAAGCTGGTTCCAGTGCTTAATTATCTTTATGGTGAGAAAGCTTTTCCTAATATTTGACCTAAATCTTGCTTACAGCAGATTATTATTTTTTTTTTTTTGGTCCTGCCTTCAGTGGACATTGAGCAAAGTTGGTCACAGTTCTCTTAGTCTTCAAACATGTAAAGATAATCAGATTCCCACACCCCATCATTCTTCTTTCTTCAAGACGAAACATACCCATATTTTTAAACCATTCCTTATATATCATGTTTTTTAAGCCTTTTATTGTTTTTGTTCTCTGGACTCTGTCCAGATTGTCCATATATTTCTTAGTGTGCCACCCAAAACTTTACTCCATCTGAGTCTTCACCAATACCGAGTAGAGCAGGACAGTTATCTCTCTTGTCTTACATATGCCACTCCTGTAAATACACCCCAGACTGTTAGACTTTTTTGCTACGGGGAGTGCATATTTTTTGTCCAGTATTAGGGAAGGAATTGGTAAATATGTGGGAACCCAGTGGGGTCTATATGGAGGAAGCCAAGCTAATTTCTAGCACCATTTTATAGCCAATGTCCAGTGCAAGTTCTTGTTATGGAACGGGGATGGTGATCATATAAAATGAATAGGAATGGGATTTAGAGGAAAGCCTCATTTATGGAAGCTAGGAAAGAAGGGTTCAGGGCTGCTGATGTCTGGTACAGTGGGGAACCAATCCCCTTTCTTTTCCGCCCCCTTTGCACTTACATGAGGGGAGGATGGCAGCCTTCCCCTGCTCCCCAGTAGCGTGAACGATTAAGGAAACAATAACTTGCACTGTACAATTAATTGGTGGATACTCCAAGATATTTTAGGTGAATAAAGTTGCAGCCTAATTAAACCACATCCATTGTCTTCTGTCTTTCTTTGGGCATGGCTGGACAAAGGTGCAGCTCTGTATACTGCAACAGAGTTGTGCTCAATAAAGTCAACGATGAAATTCCTATCACTGTCTCCTTACATTTGTCCGTGTATGCACTCAGTAATCAAAGTAGAGTGGAATGTAGGACTTGTAAACCACCAACTTCTTTTTGCATGCTTGTTTTTAATCTAAGGGATAGGTCAAGGGTTGAGAGTTGATAAATTATTTGCCTGGATAGTGGAAAATTCTTGCTGCTAGTCTCTCTCGCTCTCTCTCTCACACACACACACACTCTCACACACACACGTTATTTGTGTAGCTTCCATTGTCTGTTCCTAATAGCAAAGTATGAATGCCGGGCTATCCTTTTGTTTTTTTTTAATTAATAATGATGCCTTCAAAGCAGGAGTGACACTGTAAAAAGGGTTTGAGAAAGCTTTCTGTATTTCTATGGATCTTTATTTTCTGGGCAATTTCTAGTTTTGAGATTATTTTTTAGCAATTCCAAAGTAATTAATCATCCACCACTGATAGGTACCCAAATCCTTTTGAGAGAAAGTGGGCAGGTTCGGGAGAAGGTTGTTTTTGGTGTTTTAGCATTGAAGAAAAGACAATTCACTTGGAAAAAATATATACGTATGCTTAAGTGGACAGTTAGGAGTGTTCTAAAAATAAGTTTGTTGAGATAGCGGACGCTGAAAAACAAGCTGTAATTAAATATCATTATGTCTTTTGCTGTTAGGAACAGACAATGGAAGTGCTGCAGATGATTTTTTGGGGGGAGAGTGTCAAGAACATACCACTATCCAGACAAATAATTTATCATTTCTTAACCCTTTTAGCTACTCCTGAAATTAAAAACAAGTACACAAAAAACATTGATAATTTATAGTGACTACGTGAGTGGTGTCACACTGATTTCACTTCATGAAATCGGAAGACTTATCCATAATTTTTTAAAAAAAGTGTTAGAATTTAAATGTTTCTTGTTTATAATGTGGAAAATAGTTCAAACACTAGGTAAAAAGAAATTGAATTTAAAGGTGACTTTAAAAAAATTATTTCAAGTAATTATATATTGCGTCTCTTAAGGTAAAGGATATCAGTCCTTAAAATATTAAGCAAGTTTGTGTGTAGGCAAGGCCTTATTCTTGTCTCCTTCTGTCCTAGGGCTTGTCTTCACTGTGTCAGTGCACACCAGTTGAGTGTAAATTCTAGTCCGCACCAGTGTGTTTCACGCTAACTGGCCTTTGTGACCCTGCAGGACTTGACACCCAACTGCTGTTTGCTGACACACTGTGAAGACAAGGCCTTAGAGTTTGCAATTCTAAGGTGCTTAAAACCTTTATTTCCCATTGATTTCGGTGGTGCCCAGCACTTCTGAAAAGTAGACCCCTTGTTCAGGTTCCTATAAATGGCGTTAAATGTCAGGAGTGCGGCATACTTTTGAAAATTGTGGCCATTTTTTCACTTGCTGGAATGCTTTTTAAATATCTACTAAGTTTAAACCAAATCCTCCATTAGGATCACCCATTGACTGAAAATGAATATTTGAAGTCTGAGTAGTCATTAACTTGAAGAATGAATATTTTGCTTTTTATTTCAGGTTGAACCCCAGGATATATTGGAAAACTGCTTTTGGTTAAAAGTTAGAGAGGATAAATTTGAAAATCCAGATCTGTTTGCAAAACTGGCGCTTACCTTTGGTACACAGATGAAAGGTAAATATACTTGTTCCTTAATTTGAAGCACTCATATGTGTGACTTGGTTTTAATTAATCTCTGTAGTATAAGAAAATATTTTCAATGGAAAAAAATAGTACTGCAATTCATTTTATAGATAGAAAATGTTAAAGAGTCAGGTTATAGGCTGTTACCACAGTAACATAAAATAAATATTTAAAACGTACATTTTATTAGTTATGTAGAGCATGGATTGCTTTACTGCATTATTCTTGGAGTTAATTTTTTTTTTTTGCATTTAGAAACATTACAATGTACACAGTGTTCTTTGAGGGGGTCAAAAAACATGTGGATAAGCGGGATCCAGTGGACATTGTGTACTTAGATTTCCAGAAAGCCTTTGACCCTCACCAAAGGCTCTTACATAAATTAAGTTGTCATGGGGTAAGAGGGAAGATCCTTTTGTGGATTGAGAACTGGTTAAAAGACAGGGAACAAAGGGTAGGAATAAATGGTAAATTTTCAGAATGAAGAGGGTAATTAATGGTGTAATTAATTGGTCAGTCCTAGGACCAATCCTATTCAACTTATTCATAAGTGATCTGGAGAAAGGGGTAAACAGTGAGGTGGCAAAGTTTTCAGATGATACTAAACTGCTCAAGATAGTCAAGACCAAAGCAGACTGTGAAGAACTTCAAAAAGATCTCACAAAACGAAGTGATTGGCAACAAAATGGCAAATGAAATTTAATGTGGATAAATGTAAAGTAATGCACATTGGAAAAAATAACCCCAACTATACATACAATATGATTGGGCTAATTTAGCTACAACTAATCAGGAGAAAGTTCTTGGAGTCATTGTGGATCGTTCTCTGAAGATGTCCACGCAGTGTGCAGCGGCTGTCAAAAAAGCAAGCGGGAAGTTAGGAATCATTTAAAAAGGGATAGAGAATAAGACTGAGAATATCTTATTGCCCTTTTATAAATCCATGGTACGCCCACATCTTGAGTACAGATGTGGTCCCCTCATCTCAACAAAGATATACTGGCATTAGAAAAGGTTCAGAAAAGAGCAACTAAAATGATTAGGGGTTTGGAAGGGGTCCCATATAAGGAGAGATAAAAGAGGCTAGGACTTTTCAGCTTGGAAAAGAGGAGACTAAGGGGGGGATATGATAGAGGTATATAAAATCATGAGTGATGTGGAGAAAGTGAATAAGGAAAAGTTATTTACTTGTTCCGCTAATATAAGAACTAGGGGACACCAAATGAAATTAATGGGCAGCAGGTTTAAACAAATAAAAGGAAGTTCTTCTTCACTCAGTGCACAGTCAACCTGTGAAACTCCTTGCCTGAGGAGGTTGTGAAGGCTAGGACTATAACAGGGTTTAAAAGAGAACTGGATAAATTCATGGAGGTCAAGTCCATTAATGGCTATTAGCCAGGATGGGTAAGGAATGGTGTCCCTAGCCTTTGTTTGTCAGACGGTGGAGATGGGTGGCAAGAGAGAGATCACTTGATCATTACATGTTAGGTTCACTCCCTCAGGGGCACCTGTCATTGGCCACTGTCGGAAGACAGGATACTGGGCTGGATGGACCTTTGGTCTCACCCAGTATGGTCATTCTTATGTTATGTTCATTACTTACCACATGAATCGTCATCATTCATTGTTTTCAAAATTGTTATATATTTGCATTTTCTAATACATACCAATATAGAAAATGTTCTAATTGAAACAAGATGTTGTTTGTTTGTATTTTTAACTGAGAACTCACTATCCTGAAATTCTGAAAATACTGAATTCAGCTTTTTCTATTGTTGAAATTTTCATGACGTAGAATTTTAGAATAATCTGCCAACATTACAAGAACTGTAAAATTAGAGGGAAACTACAATTGTCTTATTGTAAACTATATATAGATATAGATTCACAAAAGTTAGAAAACTTGCGTCTTCGTGTAATGCCGACAGACCCTGGTTGCTGGGCTTGAACCTGGGCCTCTGGAACTAAATGCGTAAACTAAAAGCCAACTGGCTGTTAGCTAAGGCTGTAGAGCAGACTCATAATCTCTCTCTCTTCTCTTCCCCCCCCCCCCCGATGGGACAGAACACCACACCCAGAAGGTGTGATGTGCATATGTGATTTTTCTGTCTTTTGTGTATCTATTTGTCCCAGAGGTTGGTTCTATATTATTTAAACTGTTTGCATAATGTCATTGTATAATATTCAGTATTCTTCTGGATCATTTTGGAAAACAAAATGAAATGCATATATTGATTGACCATGCCAAAGAGAACAATGCACTAGAAAAGCAATTTTGTGCCAGAGATTTCCATATAGTCAAAATAAGATCGATGCAAGTGACTTTTCAATAGTTCATTTCTGCTAACATTTTGGACTACTAATTAGTTTATTTCTGAAGGATATATTTGCTTTCTCAATCTGTAATAATTTATGTCAGTGTTTCAATTTCAAAAAAATCTGAAGTATAGTTGACTGACAATTGAATGGCTTACTGTGGATGTGATTCTTTATAATGTCTTCAGCTTTTTGTGAGTTTTAAACATAATTTTTGTATGCTCTCATCTGAATCTGGACAGAAATTTCTCAAGACGGACAATTGTTCATTATTATTCATTATGAATAATCAATCACTATTTAATGCTTGGGCCATTTGTCAGTAGTTACTATGTCAGGCATTCATAAAGTGCAAGTACTGTTCAGGTATGGTTCAATAATAATTTACTTACGAGTTAATAAGGCAATTCAACAAATGATAGCACTATTTTGGACTAAGTACTAAAAGAATAAATTCATGCAGTTACAAATCCCTTTTTCCTATTTGTCAGGTAGCTACACTACATTGCAATGCAGGAGCATACAATTCTGGAAGATTAATGGAAGTCAGATAATCAAGTGTTCATAGGTCAACTGTGCAAAGTTGATTTAAAGATCAAAACAGCAATCTAGATTTATGCTTGCAAAACAGAATGTGTTTCCTGAAAGAGTGCACTTCTTTCTTTTTCTTTCTTCAGACATGCAGTTGCTCTTACTTTTCTATTTAATGCTGAGAGTTGGATTTTTTCACAATTATGCATTGTATTTTAACAATAGGGAACTTGGGTTCTGATAAAGGGGACTGGTGTGCTGCCACATGTTTCAGAAATTACTAGGGGATGGAGAGAGTTGCTTTAAAAATACTGTGTAATCTACTCTTAATTGACTTGAGTAAAAAGAGAGCCTTCTGATATCTTAACCACATTTTGAACAAGAATAACAAGAACCATTGTGTTTTGAAACATCTAAGTGCTTGTGTAGACAAAGTTAATTTGGATTAAGGTAGTGGGAGAATTTGAAGTAGAATAGCTATTCCTGAATAACTCTGTGTGTCCAATAAAAGTTCCTATCTCACCCACCATGTCCCCATGTTTGGACACTTACTACAGAATAAAGTACTTTGTGTTTGTTTGACTTTGACAGTGGATTAAGCTAAATAGTTATTCTGGAATAATTCCATGTGTAGACAATCCCTAAATAGAATAGAATACAACTGTATAATAACAGAGTAGCTCTCAAAGTGCCTTACCATACTTAAACTCAATTCCCTTTTGAAGTAGGTATTATACCCATTTTTTTCAGATAGGAAAGCAGAGTTCTGTTAGCTTTTTGTTGTGACACAGAAGCTCTGTGGCAGAGCCTAATATAGTATCTAGATCTCTTGACCCCAAATCCTATATGTTACCTGAAACTTCTCCTACATGTAAGATCTCCAGTTCTAGAATGTGTGTAGGTGTGTCTCTGTGTATATATTGATACATATGTGTAGATACACCTGGAAAAAGGAAACACGGCATTATACCTGTAGAACTGGACAGCGTATATAAAGTTCTCGGAGATAATTAGGTGAAAGGCACTAAATAAGTGCAAAATATTTAATCACCAAATGCAGGACAAACTTCTGTATTAAATGAAGGAAGTGTGTAATCATGGCCATTGTTGTGCTGTAGGTTAGGACCCTGTTTTTATTATTGTTTTAAAAAATTCTCTTGATCCTTAAAAGCTGTGAAATATGGGTAGAGAGAGTTGATCTTACTGTTTCATCATAAGACAGGGTATTTTTAACTAAGTCGAACACTAATGTAGCATGAGTGCTGATTATGAGATGGTCATTGATCATTAACAGGGAAAAAAATGATATTAACTAGTGTCAAGGTTCCTTCCCCACTCTGAACTCTAGGGTACACATGTGGGGACCTGCATGAAAGACCCCCTAAGCTTATTTTTAACAGCTTAGGTTAAAACTTCCCCAAAGTACAAACTGTTTTACGTTTTGTCCTTGGACCTTATGCTGCCACCACCAAAGTGTCTAACAAAAATAACAGGGGAAGTGCCCACTTGGAAACGTCTGCCCCCAAAATATCCCCCCAAGCACTACACCCCCTTTCCTGGGGAAGGCTTGATAAAAATCCTCACCAATTTGTACAGGTGAACACAGACCCAAACCCTTGGATCTTAAGAACAATGAAAAAGCAATCAGGTTCTTAAAAGAAGAATTTTAATTAAAGAAAAAGTAAAAGAATCACCTCTGTAAAATCAGGATGGTAAATACCTTACAGGTTAATCAGATTGAATCATAGAATATCAGGGTTGGAAGGGACCTCAGGAGGTCATCTAGTCCAACTCCCTGCTCAAAGCAGGACTAATCCCCAATTAAATCAACCCAGCCAGGGCTTTGTCAAGCCTGACCGTAAAAACTTCTAAGGAAGGAGATTCTACCACCTCCCTAGGTAACGCATTCCAGTGTTTCACCACCCTCCTAGTGAAAAAGTTTTTCCTAATATCCAACCTAAATCTCCCCCACTGCAACTTGAGACCATTACTCCTTGTCCTGTCATCTTCTACCACTGAGAATAGTCTAGAACCATCCTCTTTGGAACCACCTCTCAGGTAGTTGAAAGCAACTATCAAATCCCCCCTCATTCTTTTCTGCAGACTAAACAATCCCAGTTCCCTGAGCCTCTCCTCATAAGTCATGTGTTCCAGACCCCTAATCATTTTTGTTGCCCTTCGCTGGACACTCTCCAATTTTTCCACATGCTTTTTGTAGTGTGGGGCCCAAAACTGGACACAGTACTCCAGATGAGGCCTAACCAATGTCGAATAGAGGGGAACGATCACGTCTCTAGATCTGCTGGCAGTGCCCCTACTTATACATCCCAAAATGCCATTGGCCTTCTTGGCAACAAGGGCACACTGCTGACTCATATCCAGCCGGTATCAAGTGGAGTGCCCCAAGGGTCGGTCCCGGGGCCGGTTTTGTTCAATATCTTCATAAATGATCTGGAGGATGGTGTGGATTGCACTCGTCCACTGTCACCCCTAGGTCCTTTTCCGCAGAACTGCTGCCTAGCCATTCGGTTCCTCGTCTGTAGCGGTGCATCGGATTCTTCCGTCCTAAGTGCAGGACCCTGCACTTATCCTTGTTGAACCTCATCAGATTTCTTTTGGCCCAATCCTCCAATTTGTCTAGGTCCCTCTGTATCTTATCCCTACCTGCCACCGTATCTACCACTCCTCCTAGTTTAGTATCATCAGCAAATTTGCTGAGAGTGCAATCCACACCATCCTCCAGATCATTTATGAAGATATAGAACAAAACCGACCCCAGGACCGACCCTTGGGGCACTCCACTTGATACCGGCTGCCATCTAGACATGGAGCCATTGATCACTACCCATTGAGCCCGACAATCTAGCCAACTTTCTGCCCACCTTATAGTGCATTCATCCAGCCCATACTTCTTTAACTTGCTGACAAGAATACTGTGGGAGACCGTGTCAAAAGCTTTGCTAAAATCAAGAAACAATACATCCACTGCTTTCCTTTCATCCACAGAACCAGTAATCTCATCATAGAAGGCGATTAGATTAGTCAGGCATGACCTTCCCTTGGTGAATCCATGCTGACTGTTCCTGATCACTTTCCTCTCATGTAAGTGCTTCAGGATTGATTCCTTGAGGACCTGCTCCATGATTTTTCCGGGGACTGAGGTGAGGCTGACTGGCCTGTAGTTCCCAGGATCCTCCTTCTTTCCCTTTTTAAAGATGGGCACTACATTAGCCTTTTTCCAGTCTTCCGGGACTTCCCCCGATCGCCATGAGTTTTCAAAGATAATGGCCAATGGCTCTGCAATCACATCCGCCAATTCCTTTAGCACTCTCGGATGCAACGCATTCGGCCCCATGGACTTGTGCGCGTCCAGCTTTTCTAAATAGTCCCTAACCACTTCTTTCTCCACATAGGGCTGGTCACCTACTCCCCATGCTGTGTTGCCCAGCGCAGCAGTCTGGGAGCTGACCTTGTTCGTGAAGACAGAGGCAAAGAAAGCATTGAGAACATTAGCTTTTTCCACATCCTCTGTCACTAGGTTGCCTCCCTCATTCAGTAAGGGGCCCACGCTTTCCTTGGCTTTCTTCTTGTTGCCAACATACCTGAAGAAACCCTTCTTGTTACTCTTAACATCTCTTGCTAGCTGCAGCTCCAGGTGCTATTTGGCCCTCCAGATTTCATTCCTATGTGCCTGAGCAACATTTTTATACTCTTCCCTGGTCATTTGTCCAATCTTCCACTTCTTGTAAGCTTCTTTTTTATGTTTAAGATCCGCAAGGATTTCACTGTTAAGCCAAGCTGGTTGCTTGCCATATTTACTATTCTTTCGACACATAGGGATGGTTTGTCCCTGTAACCTCAATAGGGATTCTTTGAAATACAGCCAGCTCTCCTGGACTCCTTTTCCCCTCATTGTTATTCTCCCAGGGGATCCTGCCCATCAGTTCCCTGAGGGAGTCGAAGTCTGCTTTCCTGAAGTCCAGGGTCTATATTCTGCTGCTTACCTTTCTTCCCTGTGTCAGGATCCTGAACTCGACCAACTCATGGTTACTGCCTCCCAGATTCCCATCCACTTTTGCTTCCCCCACTAATTCTTCCCGGTTTGTGAGCAGCTGGTCAAGAAAAGCTCTCCCCCTAGTTGGCTCCTCCAGCACTTGCACCAGGAAATTGTCCCCTACATTTTCCAAAAGCTTCCTGGATTGTCTGTGCACCGCTGTAGGGCTCTCGCAGCAGATATCAGGATGATTAAAGTCGCCCATGAGAACCATGAAAACATAGGGAATCCCTCTAGGCTAAACCTTAAGTTACAAAAAGACAGAAAAACAGGAATATCCATTCCATTCAGCACAACTTATTTTATCAGCCATTTAAACAAAACAGAATCTAATGCATATCTAACTAGATTGCTTACTAACTCTTTACAGGAGTTCTGACCTGCATTCCTGCTCTGGTCCCAGCAAAAGCATCACAAAGACAGAGAGGACCCTTAGTGTCCCCCCGTCACCCCCCAAGCTTTGAAAGTATCTTGTCTCCTCATTGGTCATTTTGGTCAGGTTCCAGTGAGGTTACCTTAGCTTCTTAACCCTTTACAGGTGAAAGGGTTTATCCTCTGGCCAGGAAGGATTTAAAGGTGGTTAGTCATCCCTTTATATTTATGACAACTAGAAACCATAATAGGAATGTAGTTAAATAATTATAGTTACAATCATCAATATTAACTGCTTGAAGTAACAGCATCAAATATATAACTGTAATGACTAATACAAACTTCTAGGGTTCTCCAGGGGCTTGATGAGATGCAAAAGATACATAGTTTGTGAAAATTGGTCGGATTTAACCCTGACAAGAGATGATGTTTTCCAGTAATTGAAGAGATGAAAAGGTGTCAAGTGAGATAATCAATACATATATTCGTACATTAGTATAATTGTGCGGGTGAAATTAAGTATTGCAGAATCAAAACCGTATTACAGAATTCAAATTACAAGTTAATTGAAGTTAAGGCTGTTTTTCTACTTTTTTTTTAGACTGGCAACTATTTTTCTAGGAGAGTTAGTCATTGTATGTTGGATAATTCCAGACACAAGAAAAATATCCTAGGTGGAAAGATGAAAAAGCAAAGACTGGTTACTCCAGCTCTATTGGTAATGTAGACTTTCCCTCTTGATAATAGGAAACAATGAGATGACAGTAGCAGTGGAAAGCATGTTCATGAGTCAAGTTCTGATAGTAATGAGGAGAAAATGTCTTTGTCATCGTAATTGGCACAACATGGACAATTTCTGAATGGGACCTTTTTTACAGAGCAAATTTTTTTATTCTCACAAAACTTTATCCAGATTCTTATAAATGCAGCATGTGCTATGTACCTTGCAGTTCTCAAACCTCAGAACTCAGTTAGCCCTAGAAGGAGGCTCTCAAGTCGGTAGGACAGATTTCATAAACTAAAACAAGTGTTTAGTCTCATGTCTTCCATGTCCCTGCTCTTTTTCTGTTTGTCACTGGATCTCAGAATCATTTGTTTCTGACTAAATATTTTCCATATTTTTTCCTTTAAAATTTCTAACAGGAAAGTCTCATTAAGCTATTTTTATTTTAATATTTTGTTTTTATTAGCTAGCAAAAGTATACTTTTATTTTCTGAGACATTTTCATCATATGATGGTGATAAAAGGGAAGAAGTCTGTCTTTTAAAATAAGTTCTTCATGTGAACGTAAGATGGCATTAACAAATCATAAAGGGATTTGTACTTAATGTGCCTTGGGGAAATGTATTTCTCTATAGGCTGTTCTACTTGTTTCAGAGTAGCAGCCGTGTTAGTCTGTATCCGCAAAAAGAAAAGGAGTACTTGTGGCACTCCTTTTCTTTTTGTGTTCTACTTGTGAATCTTATGGTGAAAGAGAATGATAGCGAGAACTCCCAAGTTTTCTTGGGGAAGTGGCTTTATTTTTCCAGCCCATGGCACTGGCAGCTGGGCTCTTAGCTCTGTTTACTTCTTGAATTAGAAATTGCTTATCAGCATAAGGTAAAATAAACTGGAAATTTCTGTGTCTGTAGTGAAAGTTGGAAAATTATAGAGGGCCCTTACCAACCATGCTTAAGGAAAATCAAACAGAAAGCTGTTTTGGCACAGTCATTGGAGGTTTAATGTACTTTTTAACCTTATTCTGTGTCTCCATCCCTTTACCAGTATTGTTTTTTATGAGTTGCCACCTTCCAGTTGGAGTGACCTGAACACACTTTTTTCTTTCAGAGAGCCAAAGTGCTTTACGTGTTATCCTTTTTTTCTGTGGAAGTCTAAGAGCTAAGGTATTTGCTCCATATTTAATCTTCAATGGCTGAACAGGCTCCTCAGGGTTAGCGAAGTTGCATGGTGATCTTGACCGTCATATTCTTTCCTTACTTTAGGATTGTTCCTGTATTTTTAACCTTCAAAGTGCTTGCCTCAATGTCTCAATAATAGGTACTGAAAAATTATTTGGAGTTACACCTGAGAAACCCATTTCCAGGATCAAAATACCGGGACTTTAAGCGTTCATGTGCTTTACTGTAATGACTGTTGGATTTTTTCCAAGTGTTCCTCCCACTGCTTTTGTAGATGTGAAATTGGTCCTCTTTAGGCTTGGCTGATGAGCTAATATTTTCCCATATCTGACCATCTAAGTAAGACGGATTTGCCCAGAAGCATGGAAAATTCAAAACTCAATCTGCGGAACTCAATGAGATCAGGTAACATGTACAGAGCTCACCATTTTAACAAGTCATTAGTAGTTGCTGCATGGTGTTAGACAAGACTGCACCTTTTTTAATCTTACAGATAATAGGACAAGATGTCAATGGTAAGCATACTTTAACAGTGCTGGTAATGTTTGACAAACATCAACATTTTAATCGAGGAACAGCTTGTCTTAATATTAAACTTTAAGCAACTTGAGTGTAATGTAAATCAACCTTAATTATAGGCCAAATCATGAGGGGTAAAATTTTCAAAAGTGCCTAAGTGAGTTAGGCCCTAACTCGCATTGAAA
Source organism: Caretta caretta (assembly GCF_965140235.1). NCBI lineage: Eukaryota > Metazoa > Chordata > Testudines > Cheloniidae > Caretta > Caretta caretta. The sequence goes on along the minus strand of NC_134214.1, from coordinate 67,342,792 downwards.
GTCCATTAGGATTTCAGCTTACATGGAACTGAGGTGCTTTTGAAAGTTTTAACTAAAGTCTCTATTGACTTGTTACTTGGTCCTTGATCAGACACATCTCCCATTTACTTCATTAAGAGCTTTGCTTGAGTCAGGTTATTAGTGAAGACTTGAGGATTCGTCCTTTATATAAAAATTGAATTTCAGCTACATATTACTTTACCTATGCAATTGTTAGTTAATTTTTTTTCTGTAGAGTGTGTGATAAGTAACTAGTTATGGCAAACCCTAGAATACAATGTAAGAAATTACTGGGGAGTATGAAATACATTATAATGTAACTGCGGCAGTTTGGCAATGCTTAAAATAGATTATTAAAAATGAATGCTAAAGTAAATTAAAAATAATAGTGGAAATGCTACAGTCAGAAATTGTTTTTTCAATTCAAAATAAGGTGGATAGTTGTGCAGTTATACTTTGCTGTTCATAATAGGGTGCTAAAATTTGTGCAAACAGCTTTGGTTTTACAGACAGTTATTGTACTTATTAATGGTGTATTAAAGAATTAGTGTGAACTAATCTTCATAATACTCTCCTGATCATAAAAGGGTAGTACATGGAGTAGTTTGGACTTCAGAAAATCAGCCAGTTTTTTATTATTTTTTGTGAGTTGTTCTTTATATTTTCTCCCCGCTAGAGCTGGGCGGGAAACATTTTTCCACCAAGCAAAAATTGAGATTTCAAATAATTTTCTTTTCCATATCAGAATAAAACTGAGACCTTCTGAATTATTTTGTTGGAAAAAAATTGGCGGGGGGAGGAGACAATCACTTCAGTGCAGAATAATCCCACCTGGGATATTCAAGACCAAGTTTCAAATCCCTGCTCAGTCTGATTCAGACCAGGGACTTGCATCTCAGTTTCCCATATCCCAAGTGAGTGCCATAACCACCAGGCTATTTGCTATGCTGGCATGAGTCTCTTCCAATGTAAACTTAGTTGAAACTGGGAAGTTCATGACCAGTTTTAGTTTCAGTGATCTGGCATTTTCTGGAGAAAATCATTTAGTTGGAAAACTCTCAACCAACTCTATTCCACAAAGGCTTTAGTAATGTCTGCAGATGGTTTTGTTTAAATTTGTATTAGGCTTACGGTAAAAGCTAAATATAATTTACAATTTGAAAACAAATTATTTTGCCTTTTGGCTTGCTCTTTTTGGATGATATTCTGCTGATTTTAAACTTCACTTCTGAATCGGTATAGTATGGTTACCGTACACTTATTACCCAGTTCTACAGAAACTGCATAAAATAGATTTGTAGAGCATAACTCAGGAAAAGTGTCGTGGCATAAACAGTTTTTTGGAGTGCAAGTTATATTTCACAAGATGTAAGAGATTTGGCATCTAACACTGTGGAGTAGTCTTACACCATAGAAGTAGCAGTACGCAGCTGGTCCCTTAGATGGTGTTTGCAGTTGTAGATGCTCCTCCCAAAAGAACTACAAAAGAGCTCACAGAATAGGTTCAGTTCAAGACTTCTGTAAGTGTATCTGGATGTGCTGGCCATGGATGTTTGATTCAGTTTTCACCTTCTGCTTCATGTAGACAGGGTTTTATTTCAACCATTGTACAAATGCCGTGGTTGATTTTGTATGCAGCAGTGTATAGGATATCTTTTTCTGAGTAGTCATCTTCTCCTAAATAAATGTAGGTAATCAATCTGTGCTGAAGATGTCATTGGCAACATCTGTGTTTCTGGCCAGTGGCTGTAATTACACTTTTTATCTAGTTTACCTCATTCTGCATCTCTCAAGTTAAACTAGCTTGTGAATTGTATTAGTTTTATGATGAACTTTTGATATGAAGAATTGCACACCTATTTGGAATTGTGTGAATAATGGATTTTTCTGTTCACTGGCAATTCTGAAAGATTGAAACAAAATTTTGTTTTGGGTCAACTGAAAATTAATTCTTTCTAAACTTTCAGCAAACCAGTCTGAAACTTTTTGGGGGGTTTTCTGAAACATTTTGTTAGACCCTAAGCAAAACATTTCTGTTTGAATTTAAGCATTTTTTATTGTTTTAAAGAAATTTTAAAACAAAATCGCAGCTTTTTGTTTCAAAAATTATTTTTTCAGAATTTTGACTTTTTTTTTACTGAAAGATTTGGCAAAAATGACACACATTCACAGTGTTCCACTCTGCTGTCATGCTTTGTTTGCTTTTAGGAATTTTTGCCATTTTGTTCCTAAAGGATAAATTATATATACATTTTATTGTAAGATTTTCTAGTGAAAAGTCTGAGGCCATAACTTTCTCAAAATGCTGCTGATAGGGTTTCGTTCATGTGACACATGGTGAGATTGAAACATATTCAACTTCTCTCTGGAGAAGTGGGGTAAATAACCTGAGTTACTTGGAAAAACGTTATTGCATCATGTATTTGAATCTTTACATGAGTATGGGAATAAGATGTCGAAGAACATAAATATTCCTAGTTCTACTCTGACTTATCAACAAATCTCTTAACAGTTCAGCCCTCTGTATGTTGAGAATCTGTATTGTGACAATGTCAGGCACGATGACTGCAAGTGGGTAGTATTGGGTTAGCACCCACCCATGGCTAAAGGACCCTCTCCCAGTTGATGGGGAGGATCCAGTGACCCTGGGGCTCAAATAATTACGGGGGACAACAGAAAAAACAATGATAGGTGTGAAGATCAGAGGGTCAAAAGTAGGGATCCAGAAGGGATGCAAGCGGGTCCTGGAAGGCAGATTTGTTAGCCCTAGAATGTTAAAGGCCCTATAATCTGAGAAGCGGTTACCTCAGGTCAATTAGGGACACCTGAATCCAATTAATGGCTGCTTAAGACCTTTTAAAAACCCCTCCTCAGGTTGGGGGCGGAGCGGGGGGAGGAGGAGGAGACAAGCTGCTGCCAGCCTGGTGGCAGCAGAGAAATAAGCTGCTTCTTCTGCACCCCTTCCCATAGGGGAAATGGCCAAAACTGAGTGTCTGCTAGGGGAAGGACCGACACCCCAGGGAAAACAACAGGACGACAGCTTGCCCCAGTGAGGGAGTAGGAAAAGGTATCCACCTTTGTTTTGTGTTTGTGAGACTTTCCTTTTTCTTTGTTGGAGGATCACCCCTTAGGCCGGCCCTGAGGCCATCCTTGAAAATACGGCCAAATAAGCACAGGGTCAGGATGGGGAGACAAACACTGCCCAGAGTGGAGCTGATTCCCCCCCAACCCCCCCCCCCCACTCTTCCAGAGGGGGAAGTGCTAAGTCTGGTGAGACAAAGAAGTGTCTGCCACAGTATGTTGAGGACTTCTGGAGCTTCACAGAATTGACTTTTTTCTGTCTGCTTAAAGATGTGAAAACCTAACTAAGCATGTTTATTTCCTTTACTTGATTAGGTGAATTTATTGGGCCCCTGGGAAGACATTCCTGTCCTGGGGACAGGTAAAATGTTAAGGACTGTGCTCATAGTTCACAGTTAATGCGTAGGTATCTTCAGACAAACTGATAACCTGTATTTGAGACTTTCTTGACCTCTGAGTGTTCGTATTTCTATGATGCTTCAGGGCCAATATTGAAAAAGCTTCAAATTCTATCCTAGAAGACAGGCATATTGTTGCCCTTTGTCTTACTGTTAAGTTAACTGAAAAGTTGCACAGAATCAAACTAGAAGACCTGACTTGCGAATAGAACACAAGTCAACAATATGCTGTACCAGTGGTGGATTAATGATTTTGCCACCCCTAGGCCCAGAAATAATTGCCCCCCCCCCCCCCAGCTCGCCTCCGCTCCGCCTCCTCCCCTAGCACGCCGCTGGGTCCTGCTTCTCCCCGCTCCCTGACAGTGCTTGTGTGTGAAACAGGTTCGTGGAGGGGGGAAGGGAGGGAACGTGGTGCACTCAGGAGAGGAGGTAGGGCTGGGGCGGGGATTTGGGAAAGGGGACCAATAGGGACAGGGAGGGGGCAGGGAAGGGGTGGAGTTGGGGCGGGGCCGGGGGCAGAGGGTTTAAACCAGCACCGGGGGAAGCAACCTCTGGCTGCTATTATAAATTTGCCACCCTAGGCCTAGGCCTTGTTGGTCTAGGCGTTAATACGCTGCTGTGCTGGACCCAAGTCTTATCCACTGAGCCATGCTGTCTTAAAATGGGTGCTCAAAAATGGGTGTGGTTATCCTGTCCTAACCACTATCTGCCAAACATTCCTTCCAGATGACGGAATAGTCCCTAAAGTCTTGATCTTCAACTTTCTATTGCTGTCCAGGAAATAGTTGTATAAACCACTGGCAAGGTGTGTGCTAAGTCCCCTTCTAGTAGCTGGTCCACAGAAGATACCTTACTCCTCTTGGCGAAATGGTAGAGGTCTGTGCTTGGGATCTAAGGGTTCAGAGTACAAATCCTGTCGATAACCTAGCAGATCATTGATTGCATGTAATAGAATTTGTTTAGTCCTATTTGTTTAAACTGTTTAATTCATTCAGGTAGAGAACTTCCTTCAACACAGGTTTTATAGTTAAAAAGACTATTATCTGTCAATTATACCACATTATGTGACAAAACACAGGTGTTGCACACTTTGGTCTTGTGTCACACAGTTGGATTGCATGTGTGTCATGCTGCGAGATTTGAAGGAGGAAAGATATATTCATTTGCTATAGTTAGGGTGACCAGACAGCAAATGTGAAAAATCGGGACGGGGGTGGGGTGTAATAAGAGCCTATATAAGAAAAAGACCCCAAAATCGGGACATCTGGTCACCCTACCTATAGTATGTAAACTCTAATGCAAGAATGGCTCTGGGTAGGAAGTAGAAAGGTATAATGAGAGGAAGTGAAATTTGCTTGTTACATGGGATTGAAGGGAACATGGAAAAGAAATGCCAAAGTCTTCTCCCATTGTTTCAAGTAGTGTGGCCCCATCTAGAAAGCCCTCTTTCGGAATACTCTATTGGCAATAATTGCTAATGTTCATTTGGCACAGCAAGTTTTGTTTTTCTGTTCGGATGAATACTTTATCATGACTATCCTTGCATTTGCCAATTAAAGACTGTACTACTGCAGTATGCTACTGGACATTGCACTGAGTGCAGCATGCGGCAGGCCACTTAAGTGTTGGTTTCCACTAGGGGTACTTGTGCTGTGGGAGCTGCTCTGGCAACTTGTTTTGTTCTGGGTGAAGAATACAGCTCGATTTGACCTATTTAGCCGTATGTGGTTTGGATCTCTGAGTGACCTCTCTTCTCCTCATGTGATACTGCTGCGGTTGTCATTGATGTGGAGAGAAAACAAGTTTACATCTCTGCAACTGACTTAATTCTGCAAAACCAGCAACACATGCACATTTATCCTGGAGCTCACTATTTTCTACTTAATGACTATATATTGGTCCCTTCCTTAATTCTTTTAACCTTCCTTGTCTGAGCATAAGCCATCTACATTATTTCTGGATGCTGATCTCAGTACACTTTCTATAGAGCTAAACTTTTTTTATGTCACTAATTTGTCTTGAGGAGTATGTTACTGTACTCATAAGAACTGAGACTAAATTACGTATCAAGAGATCTGATAGTGACTCCACACAAATTGTGAAACGTGTAAGGTATTGCTATGACGAGTTGACTTTTTCAGCATTGGAGCATGGCAGGATTATGTTTCTGACAAGATCTGCTTATTCATACATTACGTGCAAAAATAATTCTGATGTCTGCTGGGTTGTAAAGAAGTATGCAGCGAACAAATGTGTTGAAACAAAAATAGAAATGGGTTTTATAATTGTTCTATAGCTATAGTTATGCAACCTGAAAAATCTACTTAGTACATTTTCTTGTTTAGTAGCTGTTTAAAGATATATAATAAAAGCCACATATCTGAAAAATGTTTTTTAATTTTACATGAAGCTAAATTAAATCCAACAAGTTTAAAATAAATGAGCACTTACTTTTGGTTAATTTCATGTGTGTTCACAGTACTACATGCAGTATGTTCTGTTTTATTTTCATGTAATACATGATCCAAATATCCTATATTGAAGAGGCTAGTGTGTGAATGAGTAATTTCTACAAAAAGAGTCAAATTGCAGAAGAGGTTAGTCAATTAAATTGTAACCTATTTCTGTAACTTCCTGACTATTGAGAAAATATTTCAAATGCTGTTAAAGAAGGGGGGCAAGTCTTAATATTCATAAAAGTTGCCAGGTGGAAACTGTTATATTGACCTAGTCTGGACTTGAATCAGAAACCTAGATGTGAAAGGCTTGGCCTCCTTTTCAGTCCCACACAACAGTTGCCTGTCTTGGGAGGGGGGAGGGGGTTGTTTAAATTTGTGACATTTTTTCTAAATTTATTTATTTGAAACAGACCCAAGAATAATTGGAGTTAATAAATTGTAAACAATTTGGGCCTAGTGTTGTAAGCTTAGTCATGAATAGTCTCACTGGTGTCAATAAGATTATTCATTTGAGTAGTGAAACGGTAGGATCTTTTTAATGGATTTATAAATTATAGTGGAGTAAATGTAAGGGGGTGCTGTTGTGTTTTTTCCTGTTATCGAAAGGAAATCTTTAAATTAACAAACACAGATAAATACATGAGAGAAAATTGTCATTAATCTTTTCCGTGTGATAACGTCCAACAGGTCAGAGTTAAAGAAACTCTCTGTTTTTTAAGACACATTTTCTACAAACCTAATTTTCTTACCTATATAGTTATAATAACTTGGATTATAAAAATTAAAAATAAATAAAAAGAGAACCCCATCAGTTTTTAACTTCCTGTTCTTTTTGAATGCCTTTTTCAGGTACATGTGCTTTAACATGTCACATCTCAAGTGTCTGAACAGTGGAACTGAAAATTCCTTGGGGTCCACTTAGATAGCTGTAGTAACTCACACTCTGGTTTAATACCTAAAATTGTCTATGGAAACGCATCATTTTCAGTTCTGAGGTATCTCTTCGTCTGACTGCGTGCTCTTAGTTCTGTTGGCCTCTCTACCCTTCTGGCAGAAATTTATTGGTAACTCTCATTCATCTCTGAAGACAGTCTGCCCTATTTATTATTTCTATCAATTTAAAGAGCTCAGGGTTTTGACGCTACTTCAGTCCTTGGCTCTGTGTTAAATCAGTAATTGTGTACTCAGTCAACAGATTCCGCAGTGTCCTCCAATTTAGAATTTGTTTCTTAAGCAAATTTCCATATGCACCTCAATCAAAGATGTCTTCTCTTGCAGTGGGTCCAAAACAGACTTTTTGGATAAATGCATCTGTTTCCCCCTCTGTCAATCAAAATAGAGGTTGGATGTAAAAGTATATTCTCTAAAAGGGGGAGTGTATAACAAAGAAAAAGGAGTGGACAGTGCCAACTCCAATTTCCAGTGTCGTATGGTGGTCAAGCCTACTTCATGATCAGAATTCATGAAGACAAATGTGAATGAGCGTACATTACGTAAGATACTAAAGCTACAATACAATTTAGTACCATTTCACTTACTTCTACCTTTCATACAAACTGTGTCTCAAAATGAAAGCTAATTTAACTAATAGCACATGGAGATTCTTTTAGCTAGCTCCCCGACTCATGTATTCCTCCCTGGGCCTCCCTGAAGTGTTGTTTAATAATTATATCACAATAGCACATTTTTCTTGGGAATATCTCTGAACCCTTCTGCTTCAGAAGAAGGGCCAGAATTGTCATTAAGACCTATATTCACATCTCACAATAAATCTTGGCATTTGGTTTGATACAGACATTGTAAAGTGAGGTACAGGAAGTTCTTTTGAAAGCTGGCGGGCTAGCTACTAGAAAGACACATTCTTGTCCACATAGATTTAGTGTCCAATTCCTTGTCTGATATTTTCTCTTTTGAAAAGAAAAAAAAAATCAGGACTAACTTTTACTAAGACTAAAGTCAATCTGGCAGCTTATGTTCCTCTTTGTTTATTCATCATATGTTTCTTAAAGTGTGCCTCTGTTCTGAAAAGTGCTGCTTTTGGAATCTTACTGCTGATCAAATGTGCTCTGAGTCATATCTGCTGATTTCACGGAGAACACCAACTTTATGCTACTTTTTTTTTTCCTGTTAGACCTGCAAAACTAATGCTGGTTTCAGAATGAGTTGGTTTCTATTCCTTTTGTGCTCCATCAACATAATTGTTCACTAATTTCCAACTGTAGAGCCAGTCACATCTAGCAAGACACACTGAATGCAATTTGTTTGCATAGGTGTTGCTGAAGCCATAATCTGAAGACAATGAGGTTGTACACGTATAACTGACAACATGATTAGACTTCTTGTAACTTTATTACAGGTGATCTTTTTAATGATAAATTGAGCATATTAGATCTGAAAAATAATTGAGCAAAAAGGAAATAATACAGTACTTACACTGTATAAAATGTTGATACTTAAAGTAAAAGTATGTTTAAAAAGCCTAGTTTTGGTAAATTTTCCTGTTCTGAACTCTAAACTAAACGGTGAATCTAGTACTGGCAGGGCTTCAGAAGCCTCCCTTCAATTCCTGTAATACGCCGGTAATGAATGAGATTTAGGCATAGATATTTAACTCTATGGATAACAGAGAAAGGTCTGCTGCAGTTTCCACGGTATGCATCCGATGAAGTGAGCTGTAGCTCACGAAAGCTCATGCTCAAATAAATTGGTTAGTCTCTAAGGTGCCACAAGTACTCCTTTTCTTTTTGCAAATACAGACTAACACGGCTGTTACTCTGAAACCAGAGAAAGGAGTGAGTGCTATTTCGTCTCCACCCCATTTTTTCCCCCTACAGTGTTAGCTAAATTCCTTATATTGCAGTCTACCAACGTCCCTGTCTTCTCCATAAAACCTCATTATTTACTGTGAGAAGCTAGTCTGTGTGTGTAAAATAAATATTAATGTAAAGGATACAGGACTTCCAAGAGTTTGTAGAATTTGACAAATGCAAGAGAAAACCATTTCCTTCCTGTCTTTCTCTCTCTCTCTCTCTCTCTCAGAAGTCTGAATGGATTTGACACCAGCTGGTGCTGTTGGGACAAGGTGTGTTTAAAATATAGCAAGTACCCCATTCTTGTAAGTCAGCAGCCTTACATGCTCCATGAATGTAATATTCTTTTAAATCTGTTAAACTGACATATGGAGGTCCATTTGTGCCTTCATTCAACATTACTCAACATTTGAAGTCAAATACGGAGCTTCTTCTGGAGAGTGTTTATTCATCTTTCTGGGATTGTTACAAATTGGCCAGTCTCCCAAGAGTGGAGAAATACGTAATGGAGAAAGCTAGATTAATCGTCGGTAACTGGAGTTTTTGTAGTAGTTTGTGACTCTCAGAAATACTTTTTTGCTACCTCTTTTATAGTCCTTAGATAGTATTTTGAATCTGTGTAAGGGAACCAAGGAGTATTGGTCCTGTTGATTCCTTAATGCTCTTAGCTAGACTGTTCAGGTCTCCAGGAGGGCATGTAAACGGTGCGACAGTGGTATATTATGCATCAAATAATTTACTTAATTTTTTTATTCTGTGCGGAACACTTCAAAATCTGCCTGAGGGAAGCAGATTATAATGCATTCCAGACAGATTCTGTGCCCGGGAAAAGTGTTTGATACCTATTTGGAGGAGTATCATTGAGAAGCAATCAGTTTAGCTGTTTGGAAGCAATGACTTTTATTGTGTCTCGGCTGCTGTGCCACCCCCATGCAACAATAGGTTTTCTACATTGTAGAGCCTGTAAAGGTGAAGGGAGAAGCATGCTAAGTGTTGCACCTGGCACAAGAGAAGATGTAATCAAGAGTGGGTGCTGCTCTGTGCAGGTGGGTGAACACTGTCACAAGTAAGCAGGGCAAAGAGGAGAGAAGGGGACTGAGTAGCTCTTCCCAGCCTGAAATGCTGGCAGACCTTGGACTTGACGAAAGAGTGAGATAAGACTAGTGTCTCAGCACTGGGGTGACCAGACGTCCCGATTTTATAGGGATAGTCCCAATACTTGGGTCTTTTTCTTATATAGGCGCCTATTACCCACCACCCTTGTCCTGAGTTTTTGCACTTGCTAACTGGTCACCCTACTCAGGACTTTTGTTGTTTTTCCAAGATCTGTAACTCTTGAGTATTTTTAAGAGCAATGTGACTGTAGTTAAGAAATTCCCTTTGCTAAGTCAGTGTTCCTTGCTTTCCTGCCAAGTTGTGCTAGTTTAAAGGAGTTAAACAGGAAGCCCAGAGTACCCACAGCTTCAGTAGAGTAAATGGGGGGGAGTTAGGGATCTCTAAGGCATTGGTTTGTTTCAGGAATTAGGGTGACTGGACTGTAGCACCCCACATCTCAAGGAATGGCATAAGATGAGTGGTCTGAGGCTAGGGAAGTGCCCTATAGACCCAGAATAAGAAACAATATCTCTACCCTACCCAGAACCAGTTGGCTTAGAAGCACATAGAACCTAGGAATTGGATCCACTCACAACTGATTGGGGAAAGTCTAGCGTGTTACATGAGCAGGTTGTAACACATGGCCCTAACACTTACTGCCTTCTAAGTGGTTTTGGGCCTTGCAGAGGAATGTTCTGATGTGTGTCTTTGCAGAGGCAATATATGTGGTAGACTGTAGTTATCTATGAAGTACTTTCCTTTTCTTTACATTTTCATAATTCTGAAAAATGTTGATGCTGGTAAGAAAATTCTGAACTGTCTTGACCTTATTAATTTTAGTTGTATAGGGCTTAATAAAAGCAACATTAGTGACTTCACAAGCTGTAACATCCTTTTGTGCTTTTGAATAATGACCTTGTGAAATGTCAGATTCAGTAGTGTTCTGTTTGAAAAAGAATGGACTGATACTTAATGATTTGTGCTTGATGTATTGAAGCTCTTCAGTGAAGGTCAATAATTCTATTAGGGCATTTTTTGTAAGTAAAATGTTGACAGAAATTAACTAGGTAGTTAAATTTTAGCCGACAATGTCACTTTTTCTTTTTTTCTTTGAGGGGTTGTCTAATGATAAAGCCAAATTGTACTTGGTGGTTTTTTTAACATTATGAATATCTCATTTATGTGAAGAATTAAAAATGTTGTTTAATTAAAATCTGTGCTAAATAGTAATACAAAACCAGGTCTCTTTGTCATGGATGGATTATCTCAATGGTTTCACCTCATAAAACTTTTTATTGTATAATTACTGTATTTGTATTTGATTATTTGTATTTCATACTTCATTCTTAGTTGTTGTCCCTGTTCAGTGGAAAAGGGTATATGTTTTCTCTTCATTCCTACCTACCCTCTCCTCCCTTTCTCTCTCCCCACCCCAGAGCAAGGTAGATCAGTCATAGTTCCTGTGCTGAATGGAGCAAATGGGCTATACCTTTCTACTATCCCCAGGTTTTCAAACCACCAAAGAGAGGAGTAAGTAAAGCTGTTTTTCTGCTTGTGCATCTATGCAGTAGCAACTGAAGCTGACTATTGTAGCATCGAGGGAGCAGGATTCAGTGGGTTTACTCCCCCACATGCTGGAGGAGGCAGAGTCCTGGCATAATGCTCTGTCCTTGCCATAGTGTAACTTTGTGGGTCCTTGTGAAAAACTCCCCATCTGGCCCTCTGAATATATACAGAATGTGAAACATACCCAAGTGTATAGCACTCTGCAGTGCAAGCCCTTGAACACCCCTTGGAGGGTTGGGGGAGAGATGTGGCCAAATTCTGATCAGCTGCACCTATAGTAGATCTAGAAATGGATCTGTGTGCTGGCCCTAATAGCCAGCCCCTTTGAAGTGATGCAGGGAATGCTAAGGGAAGGTGTGCTGGAGCTGTCTTTGACTACAGTAGGACCCTGTTTATCTGACCCTCCGTTATCCAGCTCTCCCTGTTAACTGGGTAAGCAGTGTGCACTGGTCCAGAAGGGGGTGATCTCTTCTGTGTCCGCTAGATGGCGATGCAGCATTGCAATTTCCCAGTCTCCGGTTTAACCGGGTTTTTGATTGTCCGATCTGGCCCTGGTCCCAATTAGATCGGATAAATGGGGTTCTGGTGTAGTTAAACAAAGGGGAGAAATGCATGTAGGCCTTCTAGGCTCTCTTCTAACCTGTAGACTAGAATGAATAGCTGGGGAGGGGCTGTATTGCCACCACTGCCTGCATTCAGACTGGTAATTACGGATTTTATCCCATGCCACTCCCTCAGAATTCCCAATTCACTACCTAATTGCTTAAGCTTTGTGTATGTTGTGGTTATGTATTTCATTGAAAGAGAGTAACATACTAGTGGAAACGGATTTATTTGTGAAGTGTAATAGGTGCTTGTTCTTACTGCACCATGGCAGGACAATTTTGTGCAGAGTGGTAAATTACAACTCTTCTACTTGCATGAAATTAAAATTTATTGCTAGCTGTTCCTCTTAATCAGTTTAAATCTCTGAAGAATTTAGTAAAAATATAGCATAAAATGGTTAACATTAGGTTCATCATTAAGAACCTAATTAGATACCCATCTATCAAGAGGATTCAAGTAAGAGATTTACTTACTGTTATTGCTTTAGTTTAACTTGGGCTTAAAAAATATTTAGTGCAAACATTTAAAATGGTCATAAATTATTTTGATTATGCCTAATTAGCAAATAAGACAGGATGTCTATTTCTGTACAGGTGGTATATGTAAGGGCAGTATTATGTCTGTAATGTGCTTCCTAAAATTGGAAATCTCTCAGTAATCCTTAATACTGTGAATACTGTGTTTTTGTCATGTTATATTGGAATAAAATAGAGAATCTCACGTTTAGAAAACAGACAAGATTCTGAGACTGTCATCATGGATAAGCAGCTCCAGTATATAGTTCTTCCCAAACAGCATTTGTGTTACTATGTCATAATATTAAATAAGGTTGGCTTTTTGTTATCAAACTCAGTGACTTTTTACTGTGATTCACAGTCCAATTATAAAGCTTTACAAAGTAAGTTAATGTCTTCTCCCTAAAGGTTCATGTTAATTTTTGGCTCTTTTAATTTAGTTTGTGTATTTTGCCAGTCAAGAATCGTAGTGATATGCTGAAGAAATTAATTGTGTGTACTGTAGATCTGTAAAGGTAGTAATTAGTACATAATAGTATTTAACTACTGGGATTGTTCTAGTACAGAATACGTTACCCATTCAACCTATCTCAAGAAAAAATATAATTTATGTATCATCAGTCTGACTTCTATCTGCCTTTGTTTATTAGATTTGTAATGCAGCTGTCATTTTGATTTGTTTGTTTTAATGATTGAAACAGGTTTTTAATAGTAATGTTATATTTTGCCATTCTGAAATCTGTGTTGGGGTGTGTGTGTGTGCAAACTATGAAGAAGATTGTATGATTTCTTAGGAGCAAGCTCAGAATCATGAGGTAACTGAAGACATTTTCTAATGAATACGATCTTAAGGCAATAGTTCTTTTTATCGCGAGCTTTTTCCCGGGTTTTTAGTGTGACCAAAGAGTTAATTATATGTTGCTGATCGTTTTAAATCAAAATAAGGAGTTTTATCTAACTATTAAAAATGTACAATTTTAGATAACAGATTTTGTTTTAGCTCCAGTTTTGACATTGACTCACTCTGGATCATAGACAAGTCACTTGAACTTTCTGTGACTCAGTTTTCATATTTGTAAATCAGGAATATTATTGACCTCAAATGGCTGTTAAGGCTTAAATAATGTTAAAGCACTTAAACATCTTTAGATAAAAGCAGGAGGGGTTAATATTTGTACAGTGGGAGTGTGTTCAATAGGATTGGTTGTTGTGTTTTTTTTATTATTTTCATTAGGGATTCATTAGTTGAAATTACAAGTCTTGGTTTAAATTTAAAGTATATATTCAAAATTAAAGTATAAAATTGTAAGTGTTTCACCTAATTCTTACTTCAGACTTATCAAAAGTGTTTTTATGGCAGAACCATGCCTGCAGATAAGAATAAGATATATAGAAGATACATATCAAGTCTATCATCTCATCTTCATAGCATGAAAACTATGAACATGTAGTGTTTAAATAAAGACCAACTTAACATTTTGATTTAGAAGCTTCACTTTTCTTTAACTTTCAGCACTGTAACACTTCATAAATACAGTCACTCTAATAGTATTGTTCCTGCTTTACTGGAATCATGAGGTGAATATATAATACTTTCCTTAGAATAGCTTTCTCAACAAAGAAATGTGACTAAGTCTTTGGAGTGCTGTTATTGGCGGATTGCATTATAAAGTAAATGGTTAATAAATCAAACATTGCATTGGATTAATGGGCACCAGTGTCAAAGCTTAACATTTTTACTTGGATATGACATATGTTCATAAGAGCAATACAACATAATTTAGCATCACTATATGCATACATTTAAGGACTGCAGTGGATAGGGTACTGTGAGGGCCTGAGAACATGCAAGGAATGTGAGGGTGGAGAGTGGCGAGGGTTTGGAAGGCAGTTCTGTATGGGCTGCAGGGAGAGGCGAGCACGACTGTATTTCAGTCAGGGACCACAGCATGTCTGTTTGATCGTCGAGCAGCTGTATCATCGGCTTCTGGCTATCCATATGCAGTTTCTCATCGATGGCCTCTTTGCATGCTCTCTGGGCACTACCAGCTGCAGAGAATTGCAGCATCTACCGGAACATTCCTTACTCCTCCGATTCATCATTTGCGGGGAGGGATAGCTCAGTGGTTTGAGCATTGTCCTTTTAAACCCAGGGTTGTGAGTTCAATCCTTGAGGGGACCATTTAGGGATCTGGGGCAAAAATTTGGGATTGGTCCTGCTTTGAGCAGGGGGTTGGACTAGATGACCACCTGAGGTCCCTTCTAACCCTGAGATTCTATGATTCTATCTCCTTATCAGACAGAGCTGCTCAGCGGGCACATCTGCAGAAGCTAAAGAAAGAAAATACAGAGGTACTATTATCAGTGCACTCACAAACTTGATTCATACAAGTTAGATACACCTCTTTTCACTTTCCCTTGGCAGACACACAGTGTGAATGGTGAGTTCGGCCAGGGGTGGGGAAAGGGAAGGGCAACATGGGACAAAGGTTGGGCATTTTCAGAGGGGTATCACCACAATAGGGAACACTAGAATAGGGACGCTATTCTGAAAACTGTCTGGCACTGTTTTCCACAGGCAGGGATGATAGCAGCCGATATCTTGCTTTTGATAAAATAGGATAAAAACTTCTTCCCCACAATATTAAAATTATTAACCAAAGAGTTGAAAAGACACTGAAATGCCTTCTTCCTCTTTAAAAACCAAAGGCACCTTAGATGTCCTACCATACAATTTCAGGGGGAAAATAATATATGGGCCTTGGAATGTGTGGGCTATTTTGAACTGGGGATTCAAAACTGTTGAGAGTTCCTCACACAAAAAGCTCTCCCAACATCATCTTCCCATTTTAAAACCACAGGCCTCTAGCTCAAAGATGTGAAAAGTGCAAGGGCATTTAGTGCTTTACTGCTCAATACCACCATCTTTAAAATAAAATGAAATCAGCCTTTCCACATACCTGTCAAGATCTGAGTTAAAATTTCTATGCGAGTCTTACTACTTCACCATGATTGTTGGGGAGCAGCAAAGCATTTGCATTCTCTTGTCTGTGCCTGTTATTTTCTCTCCCTCTTCTATTAATGCTTAATTAGAGTATTTAACCGTCTTAAATTTTTTTTAATCAAAGCCTTTTCATAAAATATGGTTGTATATTATTGTTTCTGATATCTCCAACGTCTAATTTGTTAGTCTCTAAGGTGCCACAGTACTTCTGTTCTTCTTATGGATACAGACTAACATGGCTGCTACTCTAAAACAGTTCAGGGATTGCACTTTTTGGTTTATTTCATTTTTGTGGCACAATATGAACTAATTCTCAGATAAAACATAACCCTTAAGTTGAGTCTTGGCACATGAGTTAAGGAGAGTTTGATTTATCAATAGTTGCTGGGGGAAAAAATGTTGATTTTAAAGAAAAAAACTCTATACAATCTGCATTTGAGACCTTAAATAATTTAGTTTCATGTTTTCTAAAAATGTACTTCTCCCCACAAAACATGGATATTTGGTTTACTATTGACTTTTCAAAGTAGCTGTTGATTTTTTTTTTTGTTTGAACATGTACAGGAAATTATTAATATTATCGGTTTGCAGTTTTGATTCTGTGTAGTTTCATGGTTTGTCAGTTAATAGCCTGATACAGTTTTTTGCGTGTGTCTCTGTGCTTTATTCCTTTCAAACAGGATTCAAAATATATTGGGCCAGATTCTCAGCTGGTGTAAATAGGTGTAGTTTTTATACCTGCTGAGAATCTGGATCATTTTATCTAAGGAAATGGGGAAACTGACTAGAAATTTTGGGTGGTAACCCGTTTCCAGGTGGTTCAGATGAATCCCTAATGCACTTTATTTAGATTCTAAATGGAAATGAATTGTAATGGGGAAAAAAAGTTTTATCGCTCAGTGTCAAATACTGAAACAGTTGATTAATATTGAAAAAGTAGCTTTAAAAAAACTGTAAACACTAACAAATGGATAGTACTTTGATACAATAGACTGCTTTGATAATACTCTTAACCAACCACCATCTTTTGGCACAGGTTAGTCTGTTTTACAACGCTTGTCCCTCTATGTCAGATATAATCCATATCAAATGTTTTAGCTGCTAATGTACAGGTTGGCTTAACTCTGTTTATTTAAGCATTATGTATTTGTTTGAAACATTGGGCTGTTAACACATCCCTTATCAGTTGAACTGAAAAAAAAATCATCTGCTTCTAGAATAACTTTACTTAGAATGATTTAAAGTTTGTGGAATTGTGAAGACTTTATTATGCCAGGCTTTAAATTTCATATGCTAAATATGCTAAATCTAAACTGAAATAAAAATATGCTTTCGCCCTGCACTGAAAGCAGGGGGGCTGTTGTCCAGGCTTGCCAGAGAAAGACACTAGTGTTTTATGACAAGGCAGAGAGGGGAACAAGGTCAGAAACTGCTGCAAAAAGGTGGTGTTCGTCAGCTTTGCAGCACTGACTCACCCCCTTGGAATGTAAGGGTGGTGGAAGGCTTTAAAGATGTGAGCCTTGCCATTGGAAACCCCTTTCTCCATGCGGTAGGCAAGGCAGCACCCACCCTCCCTTCCCTTGAGGTGTGATTATCAGCTGGGTTTGAACCTGCTGTGGGCATTGTGCTAGTCTGTCCTTTTTAGGGGGGCTAGGAAGGAATTTTTTCTCTCACTACCGTATTGACTTTGGAGTGGGGTTTTTTCGCCTTCCCCACAGCGGGTGCTAGGGAACACCTAGTATGGTAAGTACAAAAGGTGTGGTAGGTTATATGTTGCAACTTATTTGGTAAGTGTGGTGCGGATGTCCAGTGCAGGTATCCAGTGACCAGATAAATGGCCTGGTAAAGGACTTAAAAAGGAAGTGTTGGTTAAAGGAATGGAACGGCGTGCAGTTTGGAGCTCCTATGGTTGGAACAGCAGGGAGACAACCCTCCTTTCTTATCGCCCACCTTAACCCTCCTACGAGAGGGGGCGGGGGTAGGGGGATGGTGGGATGGTAAGGTCCCGGCAATGGATTTGCTGGAGGGACCTGGATGGAAAAAGAGGGGGAGCAGGTGGAAGCTCCCTCCCCGGGTAATTACAGAATAAATGGGGGTTACCTGTACTGTACACTTTTATCTGCTGGGTAGCCCCAGATATCTAATAATAAAGTTGTGACCTGATTAAATCCATATCAGGTGTCTCCTGTCCTTCTTTCGGAATAGCTGGACAATAATGATAGCCAAACTTGCACACTTCTGACAGACAACACTTAGTTAAATCCAGGTGACTTACCTGGAAACTTTTAGTGCAGCAGAGAGATGCTGAAGTTTTAACACATTTGTTGATGGTGAAGGGGGGGGATCTCCAAAACACTAGTTGCTATAAAACTTCTACAGTTTCTCTACCATGAAAATCTGGGCATTGGTCCTCATGTAAAATATTTTCTTTAGTTAATATTGTCACAGAGTGTTCCTAAGGTTTTGGCTTCCCCTGCCAGTGATCTCAGTTGTGCACCCCCAGTATGGATGATGGAAGAGTTGTGCCTCCACAGCATATCAAAATCTTAGCTAAGACTCTGTTTTCTTACAACATAAAGCAGTTAACAAATGATGAATCCAAAAATTGTTTAGTATCTTTTAAAGTTACATACACAACCCATTCATACAAAACTTTAAAAACATGGTTAAAAGAAAAGATTTCTACATTCCTTCACATTTTAATTCATATTTCCTACAACATTTTTATAACACACTCAGTAGAGTTTTCACTTTCATCTCCACCAGATAAGAAAAAAAACCTTCTGCACGCAACTTCCCCAAATGTGCACTCTAACGCAAAACATTAAGTGAGTTCAGCAGTGTTAAGGCAAAATAACTTCTGAAATGCATGAATTGTGTGACCCACTCAGATGTGCCAAACTGTTTATAAAATTGATATGAACATATGTGATCACTTAGTTTTGTGTTCAAGTGAACATTTGAAGTTGGAGTGCGTATTGCTTTTGGAATCTGTTGGAGCTGGAAATGCCAGTTGTCTTGTGTGGTATTGACAGGATTTATTATTGACTTCTGGACCTGACATATGTGTGCACGCGTCCCACAACCCTATCCTCTTGCAGTTCTACACCAGTGTGTGCTGCCTCCGTGGTGGCTTTTAATTGCCAATACACAGAATTGTTGCTCACATATGCATACTTGGCTATTTCTTATCAAACTAGCAGGAGTATAGATAGTAATGTACCTGGGGTAGTACAGGTAGTGGCAACAGAGGCATGGCTTAGCCAGGCCAAGTACATATGCGTATGCACTTGGCATAGCTAAGTCCTGCCGCTGCTGCTGCTTCCCATGCTACCGCAGCTGCTGCTATTTATGCTCACTCTGGCTTGATGAGAAATAGTGTGAGTTTGTGTATGTGAGCCGTGCAATCACACCTTCAGCTCATAGTGTAGACATAGCCTCAGAGAGGCACAGAAGCTTGATTTTTTTCAAGCTGCTTCAGGCAGTGTAGGCTTCTTTCTCGTGTGGTAACAGAAGCTGGATCAGTGTTCTGACTCAGTTTAATCATGTTCTCAATTAGCAGGAGGTGTTAAGCTTGAGATAAGGAAATGGTAGATGTATTAAATAGATTATTGGATTCTTTGATTAGATCTGCCCAAACCACTGATGATATTCCCTACATGATAGCAGAGTTAGCATGTGGATAACTGTGTTTAAGAGGATATTTGGCAGATTCTTTAAAGATACCAGTGTTGTGGCAGACAAGCGAAATATAATAGTGTTAGTGAGTACCTTTCGAAAAACTAAAGATTTAAATAGATTAATAGGGATTTTTGAAGGCAGCTTAGGTAGACTCTTAACTCCCATTCAGCGTTTGGCACTTAACACCTGTTGGCTCCTTTGAAAATTCCAGCTTTTAAATAATGAATATTGAGAAGCCATTATGTCAGATGGAAAATGGCATGCTAGTTAGAAAACCCACTGAAGATGTTACGAAAACTATTACCCATGTTATTTTTTTTAAATTCCCATTTAAAATACAAAATAAGTCCTCAAAACCAGAAAGCTTAAATAAATAAAGAAATAAATAGAAATAATTCTGGTAACTACAGCTAGAACATGGACAATACAGTTGAACGTAAATAGAAGTGTAAAAAAAAGTCTAGAGGCAATGAAAATAAAATACATAGTAGACAGTCATTAGATGGAACTAAATGATCATGCACGGAGTATTGGCCTAGAAAGGAAATTAGGCGGTAATTGCAGACTAATGTATTTATGACAGCAGTAAAAAAAGAAATAGACTAGTGGAATGAAAAGCAAAATAATAATGTTACTGTATAGATCACCTATAAACATCAACCAGAAAAGAATTGTTTTGGTCACCTTTACAAAAAATAGAATTGTATTGTTCCTATTTCTATATCATTTGAGATACAGCTAAAGATGAGATGCATATCAGTGTGAAATAGTAAAAACTGTAGCATCACAGTATGGAAATATTGGGAATTATAAAAGAGTTTGAAGAAATTGAACAAGATATACTTGTTTACACTGCAAAGAGGCTCAAAATGAAGGCATCATGGAAAAATGTAGAAAGTAAATAGAAAATGTAAATTTAAGTCAATATATTTTATTCAGTTATGAAAATATGAAATGGTAGTGAATAGGCATTTTGCTTACCAAGCCCATGATGAGTGAACCAAGAGTTGGGTAGAGGGAAAAATAACATGATTGCTGAAGGGAAATGACCTTCCTTGCCCCAGTTCTCCTTTATATACTTCCTGAACAAACTACCTGAAGAGGTCAATCATTACAACCCATCATTCTGAGGCACAGACAGCCTGTGTGACACTCCCTGACACTGCCCTCCTACCTCTGTTACATTTAAGATGTGTAGGCCCAGCAAACTATGACACTTGCGGAAGTGGGCCTGTGTTATAAAGCTACTTTTTATTTTTACTTCATCAAGAGTTCAAGATAATAAATGCTGTTGGCGGGTGGGGAAAATAGGGTTTAGGTAAGTTGCAGACTTTCACCTAAAAAAATAACAATTCTCTGAGTTACAGTGACTTGGCTCATAGCTTTGGGATGGACTGCAGAGAGAACAAAGGGATTATTCTTTGTGTTTTTAGGATATAACTGATAACATTTGTTTTGTTTTGAACATTTTACAAAGAAACTGTAGCTTTGTTTTCATAGGTTATCAACTGGGGAGAGTTGAGTAGAGGTGCACCAAAAAAATCAGATTGCTGTTGATTGACAATTTGCTCGAAGAATATAATAAAGCAAACACGCACACAAAAAATTGGGGTGGGGGTGGGCAAGCAGGAAACGTGTAAAAAGAAAACCACCTCAGAAACATCTTCCACAAAGCAGAATCTTACCTTGAAGTTTTGAAGGCAACCAACTCTTTAATCTAGTGAAGTTTACTCCAACGTCGTACATTTGAAGCATACTGAAATATGATGACAAAAGAGGCTATTTGTATCCCCTCCATCATACCTCCTCTTAATGTACAAATTTACAGGAAGTTAAAAACTTCTGGGAATTCCAGCGTTTGCTTGGGACAGTTTATTCCCAGACATACCACAGTCAAAAAGATGCTGACTGAAATAGGCCTTTAGTCTGTCAGGAAGTTGGCCCATTATAGCATGAAGCATCCTAATTTTCTTTGGGCTTGTCCCATAGTATTTCTTCAAGGGAAAGGTGGATAAGTGCAAGGTTTCATCAATGTTGTACAAAGAAATTTGTCAAATGAACATACAAACAAAACTAGTCAATCACTTTTTTTTTATAGGCCTACTCTTATGCACCTGTTCTTCCCTCTTCGTTTTAGAATGGACTCACCATCCACTTGCTGAGGATTCAACATTTCATGGTATAAAATTAATGTGCCAGATCTTGGAATTGGCATTTAGATCCTGTTGTATTTAGGGGGATTGATTGTATTTGGGACTAGCCAAAACCAACATTTTTGTCAAGTTGCTGAATCTTGATTATACATGTTGAAGTCTCAGTTCAGGTGGGTTAACTCTGGAATCAAGGGTGGGTTGTTTGTTTTAAATCACTCTAATCAGTAACTCCACATGGAGCAGTTAAAAAAAATCTTTAAAACAGAACAGGAAAGATGGCATTCTAAGTTTGCAGTGATGTTGCTATTAGTTTTTGTTTACAACTTCCTTAGTATTTTACTGGAAGTTTGTGCTGAGGCAGCTTTCCTGTCAACATGTTGATTAATTTAGCACAGTTTGCTCTCGGATCAGTAGGTGGGTCAGCTGACCAAGTGTGATATCGACATTGTCTGTCTTTTGATGAACTTCAAACCCACTGGTGGCTAATTCAAAGTAAGAAAAGATTCTGTATTCTCTTTAAGGTTAAGTTATTCCTTTTTGTCTTGAAGAAAATCACAGCCTAAGTATTTGAAAGTGTATTTAAAACAATTGTCAGAAGAAAAAAATATTTGACAGCATAAAGCAAATGAAATATTAGAGAGATGCTGGATTTGTAGCTCTCTGGGTTTCAAAATAAAACTTCTTGATGAATAGCTGTAACCTATACTATTTAAATGTATATGTTCTAAGCATCAAATAAATGCAGTTAAGCAGACACATCGTCTAACTTTGAGTTATGTGATAGGGGAAAGTAGATATTTTTCTGTCCAATAAAACTACATTGAATAGAATTGGTTTGGTAATAAATGTCAACACATTTAAGCTGTAAATTTGACTTTTCCACTCAAAAATCTTATGGGTCTTTTATGCTTTTCTGATTGTTGTGAAATAAGTCAATCTTTATCTTCAGTAGCTTTCTGTTTTTAATTAAGAGTTTAGGCTGATTCAAATCTTTCTCCTCATTGTTCTTTTTGTTTTTTGATGAGGTAGGATGTATGTGAATCCACTAGACCAGGAGAGGGTTTAAAAGGAATATCTCATTTTGAAATTTGAGTGCTTTATGTGTACAGAACCTACACTACAAAGTTGTGTGTCTGTAATCTTAAAATAAAAGTTATATCTTGCTATGAGATGCTCTTAATATGCCGTATAAGTGGAATGTTATTACATTGTTCTGCATACAGTCAAGTTTTGGAAGAGAATTTGCAAATAGGAAAAATTAGGATGAGATATTCTATCTGGCTAAACCAGAAATGCCAAAGAACCGAACTCAGTAATACACAGAGAATAAACTCATGATAAACATTTGTCTTGAATTTATTCCAGATCAGCAGACTTAAAAGTTGAAAAAAATCATGGAATAACAGTGCATCTTTGAGAACCTCTTTGATTTTTATAGATGAAAGAGACTACTTCAGGACTATTATTACTTTATATTTGTATTTGAGTGTATATCCTTTATTCAGAAGGAAAAAATGAAATATTGCTTATCACTGACTTTTTATAATAGAAGAAAGTACTAGAGTTAGCTAGTCTATAACTGATATGTCAGAGTATAATTTTATAAATTGCTCTTTTGTCTTAGCAGAAACTTGTTGAGCATCAACCAATTATGGTAGGGAGAATATTGATGAGAAATTTGATCACGGAGTTAAACAAACATAGATAATAGGCTAGTAAAGTTTCAGTTTCGAATTACTGATGGCTAATGTGAAGTAGATACTTAGGCACAGGCTGTTTTTTGTTTACTTTAAGTATTTTTTTTCTTCTCATTCAAAAGTCCATGTTTAAAAATGCATTAATAGCCTGTTACCTTCACAGTGGTTTGTTTTTTTTCTTGTAAGGAAGTTGTGGATTAGGATAGGAATACAATTAGGTTTCTAATGTTTTAAGTCTTCTGAAAAACATACCACTTGCATTTTGGTGCTCAGCTACTGTAGTCATGGGTCATATAAATACTGTAAATAAAATTTTATGAATATGATATACATTTTTAATCAATACTCTGTGAAGAGGAAGGAGGAGATGGGATTCCTTAGTTATAGTCTCTACTAAAAATTAGTACAAAGGATTGGGTTTCCTAGAAAGTAGTATAGGTGACACATCTTTTCAGTTTGACTTTATTGGCTTGACAACGTGCTACCAAAATGTACCCTTTGGTATGTCTTTCAGATACTTCAAACATTAGTACAGTTGACTTGGGGAGAGCTACACATTGCGTTTAGGATTTGGTCCCTTGGTTTAATTGTTTTTACTATTCCTGATTTGATGGCAGGTGCTATGTAATATGAGGCCATCTCTGTTGTCTGACTCCTTTTTCCCCAGAGCCATGCACAGTAAGAGCACATAAATCAAAATATGATTGTCCTTTAATGTAAGCAGACCTTTGGGGAAGGAAGCCAGATTACTAGTGGCAGAGATGCAGCCTGAAGTGATGGAACAATGTGATTTGAACCTAGAATTTAAATGAAAGTGGAACAGATTCTAAAAAGTTCACAGTGTGAATTTCATATGCACAAAGATTCTGTGGACCAGCACTTAATGAATTAACATAGGACTGATCCTGCTAAAGGTTTTCATTGGTTCATAGAGATGAAGGCTGGAAGAAACTATTAGATCATCTATTCTGACCTCCTGTAGATCACAGGCCATTCCATTTCAGCCAGTTAACTCTTTACTGAGCCCCATGACTTGTGTTTTGCCAAAACATATCTTTGAGGAAAGGTATCCAGTCCTGATTATGAAGTGGACAGTCCACACGTCCTTGGTAGTTTACTAGTTTTAATCAGCCCAATGTTTGTTTCTTTGTTTCTAAATTGTGCCTGATTTCTAATTTATTTGTTTGGCTTCAGCTTCCAGTTGTTGTTGTTGTTTGTTGTTGTTAATGAGCCCATTAGTACTTGATATTTTCTGCCCGTGAAGGTACTTATACACTATAATCAGGTCGCCTCTCTATCTTCTTTTTGATAAACCAAACATGTTGAGTTCTTTGTCTTTCATTGTGAGGCGTTTTCTCCAGCCCTTGAATAATTTGAGACTCTCTTCTGCACATCTTCCAATTTTTCAACATACTTTTTAAAATGTGGATGCCAGAACTGTATACAGTATTCCAGTATCCGTCCTAGCCATGGCAAATAGAGGTAAGTTCTTTCCAGAGCCACTGCTTTCCAGGATACAACCTCCCCACCCCCTTCTGATAATCTTGATGATTACCTGTTGTGTTCATGCCCTCTGAAGCAGCTGTCATTGGTCATTGTTGGAAGACAAGATACTGGGCTAGATGGACCTTTGGTCTCACCCAGTATGGCCATTCTTATGTAGGTAAGGCCTACATTCCTTGTGCCTAGATGTAGTGCATTTGACTGTATTGAAACACATTTTGTTGGAATGGGCTCAGCGTACCAAATGATTCAGATAGCTCTGTATGACTGTTCTGCCTTCATTATAATTTACTACCCTGCCAAACTTTGTCAGCAGTGATGTTAGATATATTTCCAGATCATTGATGAAAGTCTTAAATAGAATCTGCCTTTATTACCAATCCCTGTTGGAACCCCACTAGAAACACCCCAATTCCATGATGATTCCCCCTTGATAGCCATTTTTGAGGTTTGTTAGCCCCATTCTTAATCCATTTAGTGTATGTTTTGCTAACATTTGTATATTCCTTTTCTAAAAAAGGAATATTGAGTAGTCTTAAGTCATATGCCTTACAAAAGTATATTACAACTATACAGTTACCTTTATCAATCAAACTTGTAATTTCATCAAAAGATGTAGGCAGCCCCCTCACTAAAGTGATTAGGGTTCTGTGCACATGTAAGTTCCGGGCTTTAATTTAATTTACCCATATCTTCCATTATTACAAATCCTTAAACAAAAAGGAAGATGGCACTTTTCTGAAGGCAGAATCCACCAGAAATGTAACATAAATGATTATTTATGTTGATACAGGAACAAAATGTCTAATTCGCTCATTACCTCTTGAAGGATGATGTATGTTGCTGCCAGGTTCTGTCTCCATCTAGAATAATTCACAACCTTAAGTGAAGTGGCACTGAGCATTACATTCACACTCAGAATAGGTGCTAATTTCAGGTGACTAAACAGAAATACAATGTGTGGGGAGGGAAGCATTTTCTTTTTCTGTCCTTTATTACTTTTCCTTTTACCTCCTTTGACAAGGACCCTAGGAAGCTGACAGACATGCCTTCATAACACGCTGTCTTTGGCAGCAAAGGGCTAAGCAAGAGATTTCTTAATGTGCACGGGTTGTGATAACCTCTAGGAATGGTTAACAGAAATAGGGCCATGCTCTATGCTGACAATCAACACTGAGTCACTGGGTATAAATCAGTGCAGAATTTGCTGGGAACTTTAATATTAAGCTCTATAAAAATTGAAGGCATCAGCTTTGTTGTGAATGTTCATGTAAAATAGGTCATTGGCAAGTATTTGTGAAATTCACATTTCATGTGATGCTGTATATATGATATGATAGTGGGGCCTGTCAGACTTAAATTATGTAGGATGCAATAAAAATAAATAGTAACTCCCCTGCCCCCTGTGATTTTAATCATTGTCTGGGTGAACAAAATGTTGGCCTTCACACCCAGGGTCTATCTTGGGTGGCTTACATCTCTTTGATCAACAGTAGGAAAGCTCATGCTGTCAGCTTCAGAAGAACAGCGTTGAATTGCTTCACAATGATGCTTCATTTGGTGTGTCTGCTGGTGAGTGGAAAGAAGTCACTGAAAATGATCTGAATGGCCCTAGGTAGAGCAGTGGGATGTAGACAGGCTCAGGAATTTAGATTTCTTAATGGAGATTTTTATAATCCCCCTTCAGGGTTTTACCTCTTTCACCTTCTTTTTTGAACTTCTTTTCTGGTAGGTATTGTATGGGTATTATGCCAGTTGATTGGTTGTGTGTGCGCATGTCTGTAGATATGTATAATATATAGACATACACATAACATTTTCTGTTTCTGACTTTTTAGTTAGTATATTTGGAATGAGTCATTATATCAGGATTGAAATGACTCCTGTGAGTCAGAAGCATTGATGTAGTTTCAATTTTGAGGTTATAGTTTTTCATTAATTGCTACAAATTGGTGAGTAACAGAATTATTTCTGTGATACATTTTCTAACCATCCTCACGTTTTTGCCCACTATAATCTTCTTGACCAATTATATTGAATTGAATGTGTTTTCACAATCTGTCTATAATCCATTTGCAATTATTTGTACATACCTAATTAGCTATGGGGTGCACTAGCAAATAAATTTGCATAAGATAATTTTTCTCACTTTTTCCTTCATGTGTGAGTACATTGCTAATTCATTTATCTTTACATAATAGTTGCTCCAGCATGGTATCCTTCCCCAACAGTGGTCATAACAGGTAATTCAGAGGCAGATGTTACACCCCCAAAATGCACAGATGTTATGCATCACCACAATCAGAGAGGAAATTTCTTCCTAATCCCAAGCAATCAGTGTGTGCCTTATGCCATGAAACAAGAATTTTGATTCATGTACATTTATTCTATCTAAAGTAGCTGGATATTTTCATTCATATATGTTCATCTGATAAATACTAAACTTTTTGCCTCAGCAATAACATGTGACAATGAGTTTCACAGGTTAATTATGTTTTGTATTAAACAACCTTTTATCATTATATATGTATTCTTTTTAATTACGTTAGTTTATCCTTTAGCCCATGTTCTTGTATTATGAGAGTCAGTATGTTCTTGTATTATGAGAGTCAGTAAGTACAAGTGTCCAACTGGCTTCTATAACATTAATTATTCTACGGGCTTCTGTTATGGTCTTCCATATTTTTCTCTTCTCTAAGATAATTAGACCCAATATTTTTAATCTGTCCTCATATGGCAGCTTTCCACTCCTCAAACAATTTTTCTTGCTCTTCTGCAGACATTGTCTGTTTTAGTCAGTCTTTTTTGTATGGGGATGACCAGAATTGAAAATAGCATTTAAAGTGTTAAGGTACAGAAGCTTGCTTTTGCACTGCTACATCAGTGCTTTTTACCACTACTCCCTTCTGAACAGCAGTCTTCATTAAGTTGTTTTAAAGAAAAAAAGCTAAGTATACATTTTTAAGTCTATGCCATTAATTTAGAACCTATTTTTTGTGTATGAATAGTGCAAATTATGCATTCCAGTGTGCATAACCTTCCACTCCTACAGAGAATTTCATTTGCCATTGTGTTAAGCAGCCATCTTGATTGGTTAAATCTTCTGGGTGTGAAATAAGGTTTGCTAATCTAAAAATATTAGAATCGCCCCATAAACTATTCTTAAAACACAAATATGAAATAAGATTTTAGAAATCGGTGCAGAAATTTATTCTTGTCAGACCAATTTTAGATTCCTAACAAATGACCTGATTTTCAGAGATGTTGAACATCCATGTTGACTTCAGTACTTCTGAAAACGAGGACATTGACTTTGGGGCCTAACTTCAGGAGTCTAATCTTGAAATCCCCAGTTAAATACAATGTTGGCTACTTTCCAGTAGTCACTTTTAATGGTGATGACATTAAATGGTGATTTCCTTTGTTCTCACCTTCCTAATAAACCTGCATGACTGCAGTCTGATCCAAGTGGATTGTTAATTTTATCAGTTTCAACACCACCTCTTTTGGCACCATAATCTATGATTAGTGCCTCATCTTTGTTAACAGAAATAGTAAGTCTGTGTTAGATATCTGTTCAATGTAATGGCCCTTAACTTGCAATAGACAATATGTAGGTGGGCAGCTGTGCTTTTTCCCCCCTGCCACTGTTTGTTCCTTTCACCTAAAACTGAATTTGGAAGGATACTTCATTGGCTTGAATAAATTTTTGTATTGTGTTCTGTCTACTGGGGTATACCAGATCAATATATTTGGACTAGATAGGTATTTCAGTGCTTAGAAATGGAGCTGTCATAAAGGAAAGGTCACACTATGTACCTGTGACAGAAATTGTATACATCTTTATATTTTGTTTATCACTTCATCTGTATAAACTAATAGCTTAGGCACCATAGCTTCATTGACCACAACAACATTTTATGGTGGGAACATTTCAATTCAAATAATTTCATATAAAAATAACAAACATTGACATCTGTTTTAGCATAGCCCAAAGAAAACAAATTCTGTATATGGAGTGTATGTCTCGCCAAGAGACAGAATATTTCTTTATTATGTACTTATTTGCCTTTGAGGGGGAGGGAGCCTTTTAAAACTGCATTTGTTTTGTCCCCTTAAGGCCTTATCAATATAGTCATTGCAAATCTTGTAACAATCCATTGTCCTGTAAATAAACATACTGTGTTCTTATTGTACCAATTAACTTCAGATAGCTCTAGTTGTAAAGAACACTAATGACATGCACCTGCTATCTACTAGCCAGAATGGCAAAGCTGTAATGAGATTAGTTTGTAGTTTCCTTTTGCTACTGGCTGAGCTAGTAGATGTATTTAGTTACAGGATTGTGTGTTTAGAGCCCAAGGTCTCTGCTAAGTAGATCTACTAGCTCAGCAAATAGCAAAAGAAAACTACAAACTCATCTCCATAGCTAATTTTCTTTGTCCTTAAGCACCTTTATAGAGGGAGATTTCTCCCAGCATGCCTTTCCCTGGACAGAGCTTCAGAACACCATCTTTTGTACTGGCTTCTGGATTCATATCTGATTAAATTTGGCACTCAGATCCACTTTGAACTGCTTCTACAAAGCATCATTGTGTCTATTCTTTCCACACCAAAACCTCCTGGTTGCTGTGACAGGGAAGGAAACATGTTATCTATTCTTCTTCTTCTCCCTCAGAGACGCAGTTTCTGCAAAGAATGGTGGCTTTTTCTTTTCCTTACCCCACCCCTTTGCCACGGCTTTTGAAGAAGGGGTACTGGGAAATAAAGAGATTTCAGTTGTAATGGGTTTAGAGGAGACTAACTCCTGTCATGTGACCATGGCTATTTTCCTTCAGAGCCCTGCCAAATTCATATGACTGAGGCCAGGAAATACCTGGTGCTTCGTTTGTATGTTGGACTCCTATTTTATCCATTACTCTATCCCTTAGCGCTCAGTCCTGCAGGATGTTGAGCAGCAGAGTACTTAAACACATGCTTAACACTAAGTATGTGTGCAGACCTAGTGAAGTCAATGGGTGACACATGCTTAAATGCTTCTGCTGGGTTGAGCATAGGGTGCTCAGCACTTTGCAGGACAGAAATTCCAGCATCTATTTTTATAATCCTCCTTTGTGAATAACAGAACCTGTCTCATCTGCTGCTCTTAAGTTTTCAAAGTAGATTAATAGTATGAAACGCATGATTGTAGACCAGCTTCCTTGCTGCCTTTAAGGTTCTGAAGAGCATTGGTGGATCTGACGAGAACCCTGTTTATTTCACTTTGCTACCGCTCCAAAAGAATGGAAGCTGGGTCAGCCTGCAGATAACATCATTCACTTACATTTGGAAAGTTAGCATTGCAAATAAAAGGGTTAGAACCTTCTTTTACAATGGATATGGATTCTTCAGATATTGATGACTTAGGCCCAAACACTCACCACAGAAAGCGTTTGTTGACAGCTGGTTGACAGTTCAAATGGATATACGACTCTGAAGTATCATAGCAATGGAAACACTGGACCCAATTATGCTCTCTAAAATGCAGTAACTTAAATGAGAGTTGTACGAGTGTACGTCTGTGAGCAGCACTGGCTCTTAAGGTCTAAGTGAATATTAATCACAGGTGTGCTGTGCTTGCTGTGATCCAGACATAGTCTTGGGAACAAAGAATCCCTGATGATGAGATAAATAGAACAACCCAACCATTAACTTTACTTGCTTCTGAATTTCAAACTGTAGATGGCGCTCTTGCTCTTCCAGTTGGTTCAGATGGAGAATTGTTCTCTGTATTTTCTTCTCATCCCTGAGATACCTAGGAATCAACCAAAAGATGGTATTGCTTTGCAACATAAACTCCCTGCTTTTCATACGAGCTCCTTCTTGATCAACTTCACAATGGCCTAGTTAGTCTTAGCATCTCCATGATTATCAGAGGTGAGAGAAGGGAGTGAAGTAGATCAGCTTACTTGCATCTTCAGGGTATTCTGATGGAGATGGCTCTTTTTGCATAACAAGATGAGTCAGAGAAGCAAGATGGGGGAAGATCAGGTTGTACAAAACATGTTTTCATCCTTCTTATCACTTGCTCGATGAGGCGAGTCCAGCTGTGGGATGCCAGGCTCAGTTATGGCGAAAGTTGGGCATTGTGTGCTTAACCTCTGTCTTCTGCTTCTGTTATTACTTAGCATTGCTACCATCTTAGGATCTTAGGTCCCAGAAAATTCAAACCACTTCAGTTGCCAAGGTGGCAGTGCAAAGCATATATTTTCTTAAAAAAGAGTGATACTCAAAGAAGTGGAATGGTTAAGAATAGCTGTTAACCTATTACGTAATAACCTATTACGTACGTGTGTTTTGAAGTTGAATTCAAAACAAAATGTCATGCATTCACTTTAAAAGTATTCTAAAGCATTTATCTAACTTCAAATGATAACCTTGGCAATTGGTTAAAAATACATTTGTAGTTTCGTGTTCCAAGCGGATGTCTTTGTTATAAATTATTTATATCACTTTATAATTTTATAAGAAGAAAATCTGTTTTCCCCCTTTTTCATAGTAAGTTATCTGCAAATGCTTTTTTCCTTGAATAATAGACTGGGCTAGAATATCAGGGCTAATAGGGAGGCTGTTTATAGAAGTGGTGCTCTCTCCAATCTTTTATTGTGTTAAAACCGTAAGTACTAATAGCAAAAACAATGTCTGTAATCAAGAACACACGCTAACACTTTCACAAAGTAGTGAGATTTAACCCTAAATATTGAGTCCTACTAGAGGTTGTTTATTAATACACATGCAATAGTTGTACAGAGTAACATGGCTTCCAGATCGACCTTAAGAATGATATATGTAGTACTGCTGCAGCTGGGCTATTGTTTAGGAGAGTCACGAGGCCTCTCAGGAGTTATTTGTATGTTGTTTTTTGTGCAACGTTTTTGTCTGGGAAGCCACAGTGCAAACGGTAGCCATTCGATAGCACCTGCTTCTATTGAAGGAAGCATGTGAGCTTTTTATTTAGAGAGCATCAGTAGCCATTTCATTCATTGCTTCACAAAGGATTAGGCCTTCCTATGTTCTTTTTTCATTTGTGCTACAATTACATCTGGACTTAGTTTTTGAAAATAAAACAGCCAGAATACAAATGTATTGTACAACATTGACTAATGAAAAATGCATTGGGCTTTTTAAAATTGAATAGCTTTTAGGGTGCAATGCCATATTTCAGATTGGCTTTACTAATACTTACACTAACTTTAATAGTATTATTTCTGAATAAAATAAAATCTTCTGACATCTTACAGGAGATGTTTCTCTCACATGTTCATACCATTACTTTATGTATGACTATTCTTTTTTCTAACCAGTAAGCAATTGCTCTTCCAGTTGGTTCATTTAATATGACCTGGGTTGTGCCTATATGCAGTACATTTTATCACTGTGTATATTCCTAAACCCGTAGAATATGAAATGTATGGGACAGCAAGAAGGGCAAAGAGCATGAGGAGAAAGCATACATATTTTTGTCTTGAATTCTGCTATTGGCAAAGCTTCATTTTAATTTTGTTTTCTAACTACTTGCATGTTAGTCTTCAAAGTTGGTAGGAATGTGTACCTTAATACTGTCAGCATGCCAATTATATGCAAGTTTAATTAGCCTTGATGTAGTGTGCATAAAGTTCTTGCATTTTCTTGAATAAGCTTTGATTTCATTTTATGAACA
The DNA here is from genome assembly GCF_965140235.1 of Caretta caretta. Lineage (NCBI taxonomy): Eukaryota > Metazoa > Chordata > Testudines > Cheloniidae > Caretta > Caretta caretta. Next base: position 67,310,525 of record NC_134214.1, on the reverse strand, counting down.
GAAAATGTGTTCTCCTTTTGTAAGATCAGTTTAATAGGAGTGTGAAAATAAATCCTAGACATTAGTGATTATTACTTTATTTAAAGCATTGGCTGTGGTAAGTTAACTGTGTCTTGCTTAGATCAGAAGTGAGGAGAGGGACTGTTGATTTACAGTATTTCAGCTCTGTTATCTGACGATCTCAAAGTGCTTTATACATAAATGCAGTGGTTCTCAATAAGGGATACGTATACCCCTGTGGGAAGATAGAGGGATTCTGGGGGTGGGGGGCGAGGAGGGGAACATGAACTCATCTGGATATTTGCCAAGTTTTACAATAGGCTAAATGGCACTAGTGCTATCAATACAAACTAAAATTTCATACAGACAGAAACTTGTTCTATATACTATACACTGAAATGTAAGTATATTTTTATTTCAATTGATTTATTTTATAATTATATGGTAAAAATGAGAGAGTAAACAATTTTGCAGTGTGCTGTGACACTTTTGTATTTTTATGTCTGATTTTGTAAGCAAGTAGTTTTAAAGTGAGGTGAAACTGTTTTGTCTTGTGGGGTACACAAGACAAAACAGACTTCTGAATGGGGTACATTAGTCTGCAAGAGTTGAGAGCCGTTAATGAACGTAAAGGGGGCACACTGGTAGGTCTTGTCTGTGTATTAAAAAATGGGTAAAATGAACTGCTACGTAAGAACTAGGAATAGAACACAGAAGTTGATTACTAGTTAGTTGTCTAACAAGTAAACTACTTTTCCTGTCGCTATATGTATGGAACCTAGTGCCTTGATCCGCTGCCACAACAGGATGGGGTGATGAAGTCCTATCTCAGCAGAACAGCCATAGGGACATCTACTATAGATTTCTAAAGTTTGTGTTTTGCTCCTGAACCAGCTCTGGAGCTCTGATTGCTGTATGGAGTGGGAACTTGTCTATGGCTATCCCTGAGCCTAGAGAACCACTGTCATAGTGAAATGATCTTGTTTGTGCCTATTGCTGTTTTATGGCATTGCGGTGTTGCTCTTTAAAATATGTATGCTTGCTGAATATCTAGCAACCTTCTGGAAGTTGCATGTACAGGTATGTAAGCAGTATATTCTTCATACTGCAGAGATTTTGTTTTACTTTTCATTTGGAAATTTACTTTTTTCTCTCACAAAATTTTGTTAGCAATTCATTAGTAAAAACAAAATACTGCAACCAACTCACTTATTAGATCAATGAAACTTTCCAGAAAGCAAGTATACAGAACCTTGCTTTTTTGATAATTTACCTACTTACTTATTCCAAGGAAAATTAGTCATGGACTGATAAATTGAGTAAGTATTTTTCAGCAATCCTGGTGGATAAAATCAAAAGATTGTCTGTAGGGATGATTAAAGAGAGCGTTTATTTTGTGTCTGTTAGGTAGAGTAGCAAAGAATTGTATTAGTTTATTTACGTATCTAGCATAGTGTTTTAGTGGTAAAAGTTCAAAAAGCTGCTGTTTGTGAATTCCAATATGAGTACTACCATACCGTTACCATCATTGTAACTTGTTTTTAGCCTGTGCTAGATTACATAATTTGAAATAACATTAGCATTAGGATTACAGTGCAGATTTATTTAAGTATCCTTGTTGTGCTTAACTGAGCATTTGCTTTTTCTATATGTCTGCTCTTCCATATGATGATGAGTCATATGCTTAGAAGAATGGGCATTTTTTTTCAGTGCAAAGTGCAGTTTGCACTTCAGGTTCATAAATTCACAGTTTTAATGTGAATTCTCTTCTCATGTTAGTGGAAGGTGTGATCACAACTTAATGCATATGTAATCAGGGAATAGTTTGCCTTTGCCTGTGCACATGCTCATATTGGCCCCTATTCAGCAAAAGCATTTAAGCATGCGCTTAACTTTAAGCAAGTGAGCAATCCCACTAAAGTCAGTGTTAACTTTCCCCCTTTTCAGGGAGCCAGAAATTCTGTTCAGTTGAAGGTTTGCCCTCAGAAGTGTCTGTGGGGGGGTTTAGTATTCTGCCTACTAGTTCCATCTCTGATGATAGGGATTGATGCTAGTGAATGTTCACATAGGTTGTTTAATGAGGCATGGCTTTAAGAAACAGAGAGAGATCATGCTTAGTGTAAATATCTTGGAGTGGGGGTGTGTGAAAGGGGACAAGTAGCTTCACAGTGTTGGACGCCTATTTAGTTTGAAAAAATTACTAAACATATGTTGAGAAAGAAGAAATGGTAGGCCATTTTTTACTAATTGGTTCTCTTACTGCCAATGCAGGGTGCATCTCCCACTGTTTAGTCACAGGAGTTCTTTGGCATACTTCAGGGAAACCATGATCAAGACAAACCAAAATAATCACAATTATTAGCCATGGCTACTTTATTATTAAGGAAAGGAAAACATTAAGCAACACAAATGACTGAACACAAATGACAAACTGGTTTCTTCCATCATGATCTCTTCTGTGTCTCTCACTGTGGAGAGATTTTAACAGAGATTACACCCCTAAGGTTTTTAGGGCAACTGGACCTGATGGTTATTAATAAATAACCAGCCACTTCATAGTTGGCAAAGTAGTAATAATACAAATTTATAAATGATATAAATAGTAAATACAAAGTTTTTAATAAATAACCAGCCTGTTTATAGTTGGCAAAATAAGCAATCTAAACTACATCCTATGAAGCTGAAGAGAATATTTAAATAAGTTACTTAGAAGAAGCCATTTAAGGATCTGTCTTGAGATAGGCCAATTAACCAATACTAAGAGTCTAAATCCAATTAAATCCCAGAGTTTCTCTGTTTACTGTTGTTTACCTACATCTTCTCTCCAGGAATGCAGGTTTAACCAATTGGTGATTAACAGGAGAAACTGTTAGTCTTTTAAGTTACAACAGTATTTCAATGTGACATAAAAATCATTACAAGAGTTTTAAATCTAATCTCTAGGCACTGTTCTAGTTAACTTCCTTCTTAGGTTGAAGTCTTTGCGAGGTTTCCCTGGGTTGGTTTCTTATTCAGTCTTTAGAGTAACAGCCGTGTTAGTCTGTATTCGCAAAAAGAAAAGGAGTACTTGTGGCACCTTAGAGACTAACCAATTTATTTGAGCATGAGCTTTCGTGAGCTACAGCTCACTTCATCGGATGCATACCGTTTCCACGGTATGCATCCGATGAAGTGAGCTGTAGCTCACGAAAGCTCATGCTCAAATAAATTGGTTAGTCTCTAAGGTGCCACAAGTACTCCTTTTCTATTCAGTCTTTGTTTTTCTTACCTTTTTGTGGTAGGTTATTTGCAGAGATGCGCACGATAAGTTATGGAGTGCTTGCTGTCTAAGCAGAGGAGCAGGGGATGCTCACTTCTTTCTTGCTTGTTTAGATTTGGAATGGTTGCTATCGCTGTTTTCTTGGCACCATGCATTTTTGGGTTGATTCAATTCTTGAATATACAGAACTTGGGACATTTCTTTAATTGCCTTTTGTTCTTCTTCTGGCAGGAAAGAACCAGATAACTTTTAAAGTTAGTTTTAATTCTTTCTTTTTATTCAGTCCATTTTCTGAAGTAACTTTTTACTTTTATTAGTGTTTGACAGGATATGAAATTTTGTTTTCAGAAAGTCCAGATACTCTTCGTCTTTATAGAAGAGTTTAGTTCTCAGAATGGTCTTTTCAATTACTCTTAGAAAGCAGTTAGCCTAAGTTGTTGAATTTACATGACAGTTTTTGGAACAATGATTTTCTTCTTTTCCTGCATAGGGTGTGTGTTTGTTTCCACACTGCCAGTAATTAATTTATTAATTCTCCATTATTATAAATACTTTCTACTTTAATGGCTTCTTACATTAATAATTAGTCTAGCATCAAATGACCTTGCTATATTTGTCCATAAAACATCTTACTATTCATATAGCAATGATATCAGGAAGTTGTTGTATGACAGCTTGCATTTAGAACAAGAACATTGTGGTATAGCAGGAGAGGTCAGATTGCACATTTGGGGTGTGAAAGGGTGATTATGACCCAAGGACCTCTTGATGCCAACTGGCAAAGGGCACAAGTGCACACAGGGATGCTGGGATCCCCTGGGTTCACCAAAAGAGAGTCATGTGTGGTCTCTAATGAAAGCCTGTGTCACACTTGTCATAACCATTGTGAGATGTGTGTAAAGAACATAGTGAGGTGTTGTGTATATGTGCTGAAAGTCATGTTCTCTGGGCCTTGTAATTAAAGGTAGGCCACTCAAAGGTAGTGTGTCTTGAGACAAACTTCCCCAGCCATGACATGGGTGACGCTTAACCTCCGTGGTGGACAGATGTCCGTTGTGTGTCTTACAATAGAAATCTATTAGCATATGGAGGCCAAATGCTAATAAAGCACTAGTGGGGACTTCGGAAGGAAATGAACAGGAAGAAGTAAATAGTGGGAAGGACCCTGTTTTCAGTTGAAGATCAAAGGTCTGGTATGGTATATTGGAGGGTGCAGAGGCACACTGGTATCCTTCAATCTGTGAAGACAAGCTGACAATGGGCTTGATCTTATGAAAGGGGAATCTGAGCCATCCTGGCTGAAAATGCTGGGAAAAGGATTTGGGGTAAACTATCCTGTAGGAGATAGGGGAATGTCTTGTGAGTTAAGCTTAGGTTCTGGAAAGCACATTATGATTTTGTTTTATTTCCAGTATTCATAATTTCTATCACTTCAATCTCTGTTCCTTTATGCTAAACTTTTATTCTTGTTTTCACTATGAATATATGTAAGTGCTGTGTGGTAAGTGGAGTGGTGATCCTGAGTTGAATCTAATCAGCTGGTATGTTCTGTTGCTTTGGGAGCAGTGGATCTGAGAGCTCTGTGTGTTCAGTGGATCAGGGGCTGAACACACTAGAGGGACTCTCTGAGGACTCAGGGTTTAATGGGTGCTGGTGAAGAGAGAGAGAGGCCTGTGGAAACCTGTAAGTCAGTGCTTGTATTACCAGAGGGTGGTGGAGTCGGGGAGTTGATATACAGCAGGCAGAGACAAGACTGCCTCAATAATAAGGGCAGATCAGAGTGAGGGTCATCACTACCTTGGGTACCTGTGGGAAGTGTCACAGCAATCAGTTACTACCTTGGTAGAACAAGATACATTAGGAAATCTGCAAGATATGTAGCTTTTGGAAACCCTTATCTTTGATTAGCTATTTCATTTAAGGCAGTCTGTGTGGCTTAACATTGTGTTCAGATTTGTTGTGACTTGAACAAGAGCTTAAGGTCTATTCTACTTGAGTTCTGCTAGCTTTTGCATCCTGATTTTGTTGTCTGTCTTAAGGTAATTCACCAGAACTCAACTTATGTTCAGTTCACACTTACAAAACAGCTTTCTTTTGATTCAGAATTCAGAACAGATACCCCACTGCACTGATCACTGCTTCAGTCTCATTTTAATTAGTGCTCCTTCACTGTCTTGCTATGGATTGTCATTGCAGGTTAGTCTTCTGCATTGGGAATTTTCAGAAACAGTGTTGCAAAAGATGAAAACTGGCTTACTACTAACTGTTCTCTGCTTGTATTGCATCTGCAGATCCACACTCACTCTCCCTTCCCCCTTCCTTCAGAGTTCAATGTGTTCTCTTGAGGTAAAGAGGAACTGAGATATGGTTAGGATGTAAGGTCTAGAATAGTGGTATCAAGCTACTTGTCTGTACACTACAACAGCACTGTTATTGCTTTCATTGCCTCTGTTTTCTTATGACTGGACGTGAATAAATAAGGTATGAATTTGTAGAAGGAATACACTGAGGATCTGAAGCAACTGACAAGTAGCCTTTTTTCCCCCTTAGGGAGAGAAGAGCACATGAGTGAGATGTGTTGGAGTCAGAATTGAGGTCAAAGGAAATGATGCATGATGGGGAAACTGAGCTGTTCCCTGAGCACTTTGTACCCATTTGCTCAAAACTTGCAGGACTTGATTGTGATTGTGAGCAGTAAACTACGAGTTAAACACACACAATAATGTTGAAATATAGTTGGACTAAAAAAGTTGATGCACAAGAATTATTACTAAGACAGTTATTTTCCCACGTCATTTGTGTATTGAATAGCCTTGTATTAACCATAAGAGGCACTGCTGAACCACATTTGAGAGTTTTTCCAACTAGGGTTCGTGCACAGAACCAAAACCTTTTTATACCTACATATTTTAAAAGTTCACGTTTCAAATGGTAACTTCAGGAAGGGGCATCATGAGGTGATGGGCTAATTTTGGTTCCTTGGGAGCTCCAGAGACAGAGCTTGGAGGCAGAAGGCAGCAGCAGTGGGGAAGAGTGTTCCCTTACAGAATTGCCTTCTTACAGCCTGGCAGGAGAGGGAAGAACAGCTCCTTATTCTACTCTACTGCATTTCTCCCAAAGCCCTTGCTCTTCTCAGTTACACCAAAATTAACTATGACAACAACAAATAGTAATCTTTTTGGTTTCTTGATTTGAAACAACCTAAAGGAGTTTGATTTTTTTCAGTGCTGAGCGGTCACCTTCTGGGAATCAGGAGCCTTTTTGGTGTATCAAGGAGGGTACCCAAAAACACTTCTGAAAATCTTGGCCTAGTTCTGTAGCCATCAACACCTACATATACACCCTTGGATCAAACTATTTCACCTGTCAAATAAGTAGGCATAGAGTTTATTTGAGATGGAAAGTGTGGAAATGCTATACTGATGTGATCTAGATTATAGAATGTTTCCTATCCAGCCTATCCTCATTCATACACATTCCAGCACCCACCTACAACCTGAGGGGAGATTGCAGGAAGCTTGATGGGTTGAGATCAGAGGAAGATTCACCACCTTCTCTCTTACCTCTCTTACTTTTGAATTGCATCTCTTTCCTTTGAAGCTTATCGGGGTCAGCCTCAAACCAACATGAGCCGTATTGGGCTTGTTAGTCTCTGTTAAGAGTATGGTGGCTTGTTGGCTTTATGGGTCATCCGAGGCTGTAAACTTTTCATGAGTGAGCCCATGTACCAACCAATAATTCAAGTGCTATTAGACACCCTCTTGCCCCCTGTGAAGCCAGCTGTAAACCAGTGCTCTGCAGTGCACATTTTCAATACTGTAGCTGCAAGGTGTGTAAATACAATGGCTTTTTAAATGCAAACCTTACTATCTGGCCTTCAAGTCCTTAAAAAGTGTCCTTGGTTTTAAAAAAACAAACAAAAACCCACACAATACAAATAAAAATCTTGCCAAGTAGCAATTGAGGGAACAAAGAGGGGAATATTGGAAGTTGAGATTCCTAAAGGTGGGGAAAAGGAGAAGATGAATAGAGGCAGGGTTAAGGTAGTTTGAGTATATTAACTGTGAAATTTCTTACATTGAAATGTTTGAGTTTGTATGGAAATAGTAAATGTAACTTGGAATTTCCTTGCTTTTCTTTTTCTTGGAAACCTCTATTTTCTTGTAAGGATCTATATCCTGAAATGACTGATACATACTTTTGACCTTAACTTAAACCTAAGGATTTTTAAGAGAATTTAAAAGGTTTAGTCTGAGGGTTTTACTGTGCTTTTCTTGTAAATGACAATTGCTTATCAAATGACTGTTGCTTAGAAGTTATACAGATGTCTTTGTAGTTACGACTTTATCCAGAATCTTTTAGAGTATGGTCCATCAGAATAAAATAGCTGGAACAAAACAAAAAGTGGATGTTACAGTGTTAGGGCCAGAGTAAAGAGACTTTTAAAATTAGCACTAGGGCCAGTAGTAATTGTTTTGAAAACTTATTAATGCTTAATTGAACTGTCCTTGTACTCAAGTGAAAATTCAGGTAAATGCATAGAGAATTATTTAAAATTATTAATATCAAAGGTTTCAGTGAATTAGTGCGAAGATCCCTCTTCTTTAAAAGTTTCTGATTTAAGAACTCTGCTGTACAAGAGAAGAATTTTAACAATGTATGATGTTTGTCTGAGGTTCAAAAAATAGAAAAGTCAAAATCAGTGTGGGATTCTCAAGCCTGCATAAGATCTTACCTGGGGAATGTGGAACCTGGATCTGAAGCAAAAGTCAAAATCTTTATCCTCCAGCAGTGTTATTTCATACCATAGGATAGGGAGAAAAAGACCAAAATGAAATCATAGGCATGTCCTGATTTAAAAAATTAATCCGTACCTAAGACCTCTGCACCACTCTGTTACTTTAACATAACCACTTTCTGTTGCTTTGAAGAACTAGATTCTGAATGATACCATTCAGACAGAAGTATGGGTAGTTACTGCAGAACATCCTCTGTTAATTAAAAAGTGAGAATATTAAATAGAGAAAGAGAAGGATGGTGAGTAAATGTTGGCTCTAGAGTCGTCTAAGTCTCAGTGTAAGCATAAGCATTGTATTTTTCTAGATATGGTGGGTCTCAAAGGTCCCCATTAAAAAGAATAAGGATTGTACTTCTCAGAACTTGTCAGACACAGGGCATATCACGTGCATGTACAACTGAGGCACTGAGGACACCACTCTAGCTTTGTGATAACCTTGTTTATACACTTACAGAGCACATTGACTACTGTAAGCATTATTTCTACAACAGTACCAGAGCTTTCCTTGTAAAGATTTTGTAAGAAATACACACGAGGAAGGAAGCAAAGGCTTTGGATTCTAAAATGTCTAATTCAGTCTCAGTGATACAGTGCTCAAATGAACTATAGCAGATTTAATGAGCGATTTGAGGACAGAGACACATGTACTGGACACACTAGGGAAAGAGATTACGTGTACAGGGTCTAATTAGCATGAAATATGAATACATTCATATAAGTAGTCTTGATCTATGGGACTCTTTTATATTATAGAGAATGATTTTTGCATGAGTTTAATGAAGAGAAATTTAGAAGTTGGAATGTACAAAGAATTTTAAAATAGTACTTTAACTTTTTGATTCCGGGAAATCTAAATTCCTGGAGCAAAAAGTGTTCATTCTGAACAGGCAAGAAGATCAAACAAAGAGGGAGCTCTTTTTTTTGTAATCCCAAAATAGTCTTTCAGGATATCTTACTTCACATCAGAGATATCCAAGATATCAAAACAGTGGTCATAAAGGAAAATTCACATACATTCTTCGAAATCTTGACTGCATCAGTCCCAGACAGGATTGTTTTCTCACTCAGTGAGGGAATACCAGAGCTTGCGAAGGAGCTCTGGCAAACTCCAGCCACTATTTAACCCATGTCTAAACCAGTAGGAAAAACTATCAAATGTGCACCCCCATCCCAAGAGATTAGAGATTTTATTTCCACTCAAATCCATGATCATTGGTAGTTGGAGCATTCCAAGAAAAGTCACAATCAATGTAAAGCCTGCCCCAAGACAAGGACCCCAAAAAGCTAGACTTGTTTGGGCCCAAGGCTGCCTTATCCTTTTTTGCTGAAGCTTGATGTAACAAACTATCAGGGTGGTGTTGCCCAAATATAATTTCCTTACATGGGAGAGGGCTGGTGAAAGTAACACAGGACTGTAGGGAGGAACAGAAGATGGACAAATTGTTGCCAGAACAGTGCAGCAGGCAGCCATGGACTCCTCCAACATGGTGTCAAAGTTAAAAAGCATGGCTTTGACCCAGAGTCAGACCTCTTGACTTTTAGCATCTCAAATACTATGGTAACCATGGGTGTAACTATGTCCAACACATTTTTTCTGAAGTGCATCTGACCCTTTATGGAAAAGGGCAAGGCAGCTCCAAAAGGACTAGTGATTCATGATGGTACCATGCATGATCTCCTGTTCGAGGGATCGAGCTCTCCCAGTAAGAGTTTGGACAACATACTTCATTCCTTTGAAGACTTGAAGTCTACTCTGAGGTCACTGGGGACTGGGGGACCTCACTTAATATACTAATCAATTCCTAAATTATCAGCCCCAAAAGAAACTGTGGGATCATCCAACAGTACCCACCGCCAAAACGATTATGAAAATCAATTATCGTTGCCCATCGTCACCTCTTCTTTTGCCCACTCCCTCCCCATGAGCCAGTCAGCAGATCTGATGGGGGTATTTGTAGCCATATAAGAGTAGATCATGAATCACTAGTGCTCTTTTGGAACTCCCTTGCCCCTTTCCATAAAGGGTCAGATGCACTTCAGAAAAAATGTGTTGGACATAGTTACCCATGGTTACCACCATTCACTTCCAGCCTCTTCCCCATTTCTCTTCAGGAACAATTCTCACCAGAGCCTGTTACAAAAATAAGTGGCCCCGTTGCTTTATCTAGGAGCCACAGAAGAGGTTACCCAGGAATACAGGGGAAGAAGCTTCTATTCTCAATATTACCTTATCTTGAAGAAGAGGTCTCTGTGCTAGACCAGAAGAGATTGAACAACTATCTGTGCTGCCTCAGATTCAGGGTAGTACCCCTTGCCTCCATCATTCTATAGCTTCAGGCTCAAGACAGTTTTGTGATGCTCGTTTTCCAAGATACGTACTCCATGTAGCTGGTCACCTTGCCCATTGGAAGTATTTGAGATTCATGGTGGGATCAGATCAAGATACTGTCATTCAGACTCTACATGGCTTTGAGGATATTTATGAAATGCCCAGTACTGGTAATGGCCCACCTGAGAAAGCAAGGCATTGATGTGTACTGCACTTGGATGACTGGCTGATCAGAAGTAGATGACAGTGGAAGATAGCAGTGAGCCTGAAGTGTGCTCTTCACATACCTGGGCCTCCTCGTGGACTACGAATAATCATCACTGATGCAGTCTCAGAAGATAAGAGTTCACAGCAGCTGTAATGAACGCCACATCAAAACCAAAGTCATATATGACCGAAGTCAACTTGCAGTTTGCATCAGAATAGAGTATGAAAGAATGGAGTTATCTCACAGTGTTAAGTCAAATGTCATTGTGCATGCACATTATACTTATACAGACTTTACTTGCCGCCTTTCCAACCCTGGCTCAGGTCACTTACGGAGGAAAGTCTGAGTGCCATGACATATCATTGCAGAACTAACTTAGTGTCTAGATCCAGAAAAGTCATAGAAAAGTTACCCTTCTCTGTCTCCTCCCTGCCAAAGACATTGATCACAGATATATCAGGGACAAGTTGGGGAGCTCATTTGGCCCAATTAAAAATTCACATGGGGTTATAACTTAGAGCTCAGAGCAACTAGACTGTATTGCATTCCTACCTGTTCTTTGAAACTTGGTAGTGCAAATCTTCAGACTGCACGCCAGCTGTGCACTACATTAACAAATAAGGAAGTTCTCTCTCTAGACAGAGGGTCAAAAAGTGAGCAGGGGAACTCTGGAACAAATGGACAGGAATGAAGACACAATGAACCCTTGGTTGTGGGGGGAGTTTGGTGACTCTGGTAGCGGGTAAGGGGAGGCATGCAGAAATTGTGGTGGTGGGAGATGGAAGGGAGTTGCAGGGAGTCCTTGAAATGGAAATGGATGGAAGGTGGCACTCAAGGAGCTGGTAAGGTGGAATGGAGGAATGCCAGGAGCTCCTGGTGTATGCTCTAAGCTCAGCGCACAAAAACTATGAAGTATGTTTTGGGTATTTGATTCACCAGAATCAAGAGACACAACAGTGATCCTTCTCATCGTTCCATATTGGTTGGGATAGTTGTGGCTGACAGATCTCTTTCAGATATCCATTAAGCCTCTAGTCAACCTCCCAGGACTGATCTCACAGCACCAGGGTCAGAGGCTCAATTCAATCTTGGAGTCACTGCATATGACAGTATAGCTCTTGGCTGGTTGTGTAATGTGGATATAGACTGCTCCTTGCAGGTCCAGGAAATTTTCTTTTTCAGAACAGGAAAATATCTACCAGAAGGACTTGCTCATCTAAGTGGAAGAGGTCTTGGTACACTTGATCCAGCCCAGGTTGACCTGGCCCAGGCCTCAATACCTCAGAACCCTGACTATTTCTTTCACTTGGAACAGGCCGGCCTTACGTTCAGGTCTAATAAGGTGTTCCTCGCAGCAGTCTCAGTTTGCCATCTATCAGAGTTCAGGGCAACTGCATCTGTATTCTTCCTCTATTGTCCACAACGGGCACCCATTCTTAGGCTTCCAGCTCCCCAGCCTTCACCTGCTTGGGCAGAGGCACGCATCTCTTTTTCTTCTGAACAGAGGTATTTCCAGACTGCACCGCCCCCGGCTTACATTATGAAGTCCCCAGCAAAGTCAGACTGCTTAAGCAGCCCTGCCTTACTTTTCTTCTTAAAGAGACTAAAAAGTGTATTTGCCACTGTTAAGTTACCACACAGCTCTTTCTAAGCAAGCCAGTTTATTTTGAAGGTAAAATCAGTACAGTGAGAACATATTAATAAAAGAACCTACATGCAGACCAATAAGCTTGCCAGAGATCACCCCTACTCCAGCAAGGACTCTGGCAGTTGAATAATCCTTCAGACCACATGAGATTTTTTTCTGATGTTGCATGTTCATAACATCTGGGCTCAGAAGAAGCACCCACATGAATCTGACAGTCACTCTTTTATCCAGTTTGCGGTCTTTGAAGAGACCACAAATTGGTGATCAAGCAGACAATTGGTCTCTCTCCAAGGCTCAGCTTCAGGATGACGGTTCCGGAGGTAAGTAATTCCCAAGTATTTCCTAGAATCCCTACTTTGTTTGTCTAGCACATTGTTTCAAAGAGTCCTTTGAAGCATGTAACACTAGAGTATATCTTAGCCATGTCTCCTCCTTAAAGAAGTTATGTATCATTCAGCAATAATAAATATTTGTATTGTTAATACAATGAATGCCTAAGATGCTTAAACTTAATTCAGTAAGGTGTGCCCAGTATGCTGCAGGAAATCGCCACATGAGTATGCAGATACTGAACAGGCAAAGGCTATATAGATTCCTCCTAGCACTAGTTCAAGAACAGTACTGAAAAACTTTATAAGAGAAGGATCCTTATACTGTGAATTGAAATAGAGGTTATGTGAGGATAATGCTTCAAAGCTTGTAACAGCATTTGTACAGAACCTGAGGATTAATTCCAGTTATATTTGGTGTTGGCATGAATTCAATGGCTAGCTTTTTGTGTGTCATTGAGTGTGTGTGTTGTAACTTTGGCCTCTGCCTGATACTCTGCAACTAATTCGATCTAAAAGTAGACTTCAATACTTGATAGAATTGATAACAGGTCAGGTAATTTATAATAGGATTTTCATTTATTCAGGTCTGTTTTCAGAACCACAAGCTGGTGCCAATATCTTTCAACATATCAAAAATAAAATGATGGTAGTTATCAGCCAAAGGATGTCAAGCCTTGAGAGGGAATATTTCCATTTCTTACCCACAACTGGGAACCTATCCAGCTGTATTTATTTAGTTGATTAGAAATGTCCAAAAAAACCATTAAACTGAAATTTTCAAAAAGCTGTCTAATGAAAGACAATTACTGTCTCCTTCACAATTTCTTCTGTTGCTCCTCATTCACCACTTATATGTCTTGTATTTTATTTTTCTCTGTTCTTTTTCTCTCTGCTGGGTATTTTTTTTCATCCTTTAAGTATCTTTCATTTTATTTTCTCTGACATTTTTCCGATATGACCTTTTCTTTCCTCTGTTGTTACCTTTATTAATATTTTGATTTCTCCAGTCCTCCCTGCAGATAGTTTGATTCTCTTAAGACAAGGGGGGTCTAAATTTTGATTCCTGTGTAACCAAGAAATGTTGGTGGTAAAGTTTTCAAGGATGAACAGGTGACGGTGGAAAAAAAAAAACAAAAACCTGAGAGTTGCCCTCCAAATTGATGACAGTTGGATACCCTGAATACGACTCAAAAGCTCCATTTCAGTGAATCAAGTAAACACTGTGGGGTTTTTTTGTTTATTTTTGTTCTTTTGCTGAATTAGGGGTAGATTTGAGTATGTGTTTGAGAGGGAATGGAAACCTAATTGCTACTAGACTTTGGATGCTGTGTTAAAATTAGTTTTTTTAGAACATTTTTTTTTACTTACTTACTTAGTTTGTCTAATGGGAATGGTTGGTGTGTGTGTGTGTGTGTTTCAAAGCCTTCCTTTCCATTCCTTCCTTTCTTTAAAAGATGAGATGCTATCAGAGAAGAGAACTTCCCTGTTAATGTGGTAAATACATATTTGTGGGTATAGGCTTAGATAAATATTTTTTGTTGTCCAATGTCTTTTTTGGCTAATGATGTATAGATAGTCTGCTTCTACTAGGGCATGAGGAAATTGAGGTCCATTTCCTCTTTTGTAGCAAAAATTCAAGATGATAAATGATGATTGGATTTTTATGTGCATGTAAAGATTTCTTCTGACTTTGCTTTTGGATAAAAAAAATCTTATGGTTTCTTGTTTCTCTTCATATAAAAGTTTCCCACTTTCAAAAACACACATGGAATACAAAGATTAAATATGGTAGGAAAAATAATCGCAGATACAGTAGAAACTCAGTGTTACGGACACCAGCATTACAAACTGACTGGTCAACCACACATGTCATTTGGAAGTACCCAATCAAGCAGCAGAGACCAAAACAAACAAACAAACAAAAAGCACACCCCACAAATATAATACAGGACTATGTTAAATGTAAACTACTAAAAAAAAAAAAAAACCAACCCTGCAAGTTTAAAAAAAAAAAAGGCTAGGTAAGGAAATTATTTCTATGCTTGTTTCATTAAAATTAAGATGGATAAAATCAGCATTTTTCTTCTGCATAGTGAAGTCTCAAAGCTGTATTAAGGCAACGTTTAGTTGTAAACTTTCAAAAGTTTACATAATGTTTTGCTCAGAGTTACGAACAATCTCCATTCCCATGGTGTTCGTAACTCTGAGGTCCCACTGTATCTCACCTCCTACATTGTTGCTTTTCTTGGACTAAAAAATGGATCTGTTTTCTGTAACAGTTACATTATGTACTTTTGTACTGCAACTGGCAATGGAATGTTTAATTAATTGTTATTGCCTTTATTTATTTTATTACAAAATAGTGTAAATCAAGGAGAGGCCTTTGCATGGAAGAAACTGGAAATAAGGAAAGCTACATGAAACAAATCTGGAAGAAAGGCTCAATACATTTTAGGATTTGGGTATTTTGCCATATGAAAATGCTGTGTTTTTTAATGATAAATCAAATAACCTGTTGCAGTGAATTTTAAGGTAAAGTATCATTAAAGTCAGGCAATAGCACAAGGTTAAATATAAAGTTGTAGAGAATGGGACCATATTTTGTGGACAATTCTTTGCTTTTTATATTTTGAACAGTACATAACTAAATTGTATAAGTACAAACTAATCACTTCTATGGATCAAACTAAAAAAAGGTGCTGGTTGTGGTGATGAATTAGTCTTGACTACTTGAGATGAATGTATGAATTATTAATATAGTGGCTGAGTAAGTCTGTAATTTGATTGTTAGAAGTGCAATCTAAAATAAGACTAAATTAGTTTTTCCTTGGTAGTTTTATTTAAGAATTGTGAATCCTGGTGTTGTGTACCTGTATAGAAATTAAAACAAATTATTTACTAATTTATTATTTTAGACATAAATAACCAAAAACACAGGACAATTGTTTTGTTTTGTTTTAAATAACCATTATATCTGGTGCACTTTCTGCACATGGTTCTAGATATACATTTTGAGGTCCAAAATTGTTCTGCTTCTTAATTTTATTCAGGAATATTATTGGGGGAAAAAGGAGGTCACTGCCAAATTTACAATCTTAGTGGTGAAAAGGCGTAGAAAATTACTTACTTTTTAATGAAAGATTGTGTTGGCCTTGGTATTTATCATGTCCCATGGGCTATGAGTGTTTTTGTGGCTTGGAGCTCCAAAGGCCAGCTTTGATTAATAATGTATAATTTGTAAGTTTCTAAATATATCATAAGAGACCTAATTTCTTTCTTTAACTTTTCGTATATACGGAAAACTAAATTAGAGACTCATGGTAAATGCACTTAATTATTTTGAAACAAAACTAGTGGCCAGAGTAGTAAATTGAGATCACTAGTAAGAGTTCAAATCAGTTGCTTGGCAGATGTAACTTTTCATGTGCATTATATTGCTGTAAGCTCAGCTTTAACTTTTTCCTTTTCTGCATACAAGTTATCGCAGTCTAAATTGTTAAACTTTGTGCTAAACAGTTTCATCACATAATTACCCTTAACTCAATGTAAAATTAATTAAACATCTGCCCCTTTCCCACGTCCATTTACAACATGATAGAACCTGAAATATGCCACACAACTTTTTAAAGACATTTCTTTTAAAGAATCAGACTTCTACACTTCATATGACTTTGCGGGCAGCGATCGATCCAGCAGGGATCCATTTATTGTATCCAGTCTAGATGTGATAAATTGATCCCCAAGTGCTCTCCCATTGACTCCTGTACTCCAGCGCCTCGAGAGGCACAGGCAGAGTTGACGGGGGAGCGGCAGCAGTCGACTCACCGCGGTGAAGACACCATGGTAAGTCAATCTAAGTATGTTGACTTCAGCTACGTTATTCCCGTAGTTTTTAGGTCAGAGGAAGAGAGTACACATCAGCTCAAAAAGACTCCTTTTTAAAGATATTTGTTTAGCTTGTATTGAAAATTTTGATACATAATGCAAACAGAGGACAGATGAATATTCAGAAAAAAGTGGCCATCTTACATCTTTACTATACTCTTACATCTATACTACTCTTAAGAGCAGTGTGGAGATTGCTATCATATATGTTTCTTACATAATATACTCTGTCTATATTGACATACTAGATGTTGGCAGCTGTTCAGATTCATTACACTGTCATCTCAGTGGTTGTCAAGGTTCCTTCCCCACTCTGAACTCTAGGGTACAGATGTGGGGACCTGCATGAAAGACCCCCTAAGCTTATTTTTACCAGCTTAGGTTGAAACGTCCCCAAAGTACAGACTATTTTACCTTTTGCCCTTGGACTTTATTGCTGCCACCACCAAGTATCTAACAAATATATAACAGGGAAAGAGCCCGCTTGGAAACATCTTTCCCCCCAAAATCCTCCCCAAACCCTACACCTCCTTTCCTGGGGGTGGCTTGATAAAAATCCTCACCAATTTGCATAGGTGAACACAGATCCAAACCCTTGGATCTTAGGAACAATGAAAAAGCAATTAGGTTCTTAAAAGAAGAATTTTAATTGAAGAAAAAGTAAAAGAATCACCTCTGTAAAATCAGGATGGTAAATACCTTGCAGGGTAATCCGATTCAAAGCATAGAGAATCCCTGTAGGCAAAACCTTAAATTACAAAAAGACACAAAAACAGGAATATAGATTCCGTGCAGCACAGCTTATTTTATCAGCCATTTAAACAAAACAGAATCTAATGCATATCTAGCTAGATTACTTACGAAGTTCTAAGACTCCATTCCTGTTCTGTTCCTGGCAAAAGCCAACACACAGCAGAGAAACTTTGTTTGTCCCCCTTTCCCCCCCACCCCTCCAGCTTTGAAAGTATCTTGTCTCCTCATTGGTCATTTTGGTCAAGGTGCCAGCGAAGTTATCCTAGCTTCTTAACCCTTTACAGATGAAAGGGTTTTTCCTCTGGCCAGGAGGGATTTTAAAGATGTTTACCCTTCCCTTTATATTTATGACAGTGGTCAATGACAAACTACGAATTCAAACAGTCAGCATGATGGCTTTAGTACATGATGGCTTTAGTGAAAGACCTCTATGGCCAAAGTCATGCCCGTTGAATTAAGTGAGTCTGAAATATGAGGTCTGGATGGTTTATTGGACGAATCACTGGAACCAGATTTAAAATAATCTGAAAGTACTTTTATGGGAAATGATCAGGGAGAAGTAAATTTTATCTCTAGTAATTGGGAGTTACTGATTAACCATACATAATATGACGTGAGTTAATTTGTTAGTAGTTTTGGACAGAGCTGGGGAATAGATTGGACTACTTGTGCCTGGAATGGGCATTACTTTGTTAGAGGGAAAGGAAGTCTGCACACTCTCCATGGTTTAACTCACTACTTTTACTCTTTTAAAGAATAACAACTTTCGGTTTCCTTTTCTTCTAACCTCTCTATTTTTATAAATATAGTCTTAGAAACTACGTTAAGAGGTAGAGATATTTAGCTAATATATGATTAGACCTATTTGCATGTATTAGTTAATATTACATGTTTTAAAATCAGTGGCCATAATTTGATAGTAAGTATGTGTGTATAATATGAAAAGTACACTAATCATCTTTTTAATCGGCATTTATATAAAAAAGTTAAAACAGTAATTGCCACCCCTCTGAGTTATTGACAGAATTTTGGCCAGTGGAGCCATAGTCTGTAGATGCGGCTTGCTTGTACCCAAGTGTGTGACTGCCTCCTATAGCCTTCTTAAACCTTGGAGAAAGTAGCAAGCCTATTACACTGGCCAGAGAAACACGCAACAAAATGATAGTTTCTGGGGGAATAGTAAAGAACTTCAGGTCCTGATAAAAAAAAGATACAGTATTCCTAGACTCCAGACTCCTGGAGTTTAAGGTCAGAAGAGATCATCATGATCATCTAGTTTGACCTCCTGCACGTTGCAGGCCACAGAACCTCACCCACCCACTCCTGTGCATGTTCTAGAACACTTTTGTTAGGGGTGTGAACATATGCTGTCATATAGCCCACTATTCCCACCCCACTGAGGCAGGACCAAGTTTATGCAGATCTCCTTGACAGGCATTTGTCAAACTTGTTCTTAAAAAATTTCCAGTGATGGAGATTCTGCAACTTCCCATGGAGCCCATTCCAATGCTTAAATATCCTTATAGTTAGAAAACTTTTCCTAATACCTAACCGAATTCACCCTTTCTGCAGACTAATTATTTCTTATGCTACCTGCTGTGGACATGGAGAAAAAATTTAACACCATGCTCATCATGATAGTCCTTAACATATTTGAAGACTGTTATCAGCTTTCGCCTCAGTCTTATTTTCTCAAGACAAAACGTCCAGTTCTTTAAACCTTTCTCCATAGGTCAGCTTTTCTTAATTTTTTTTATAATTTTTGTTGCTCTTCTCTGAACTGCTCTCCGATTTGTCCCCATCTTCTTTAAAATGTGGCACCCAAAACTGGACATAGTACTTGAGCTGGTGCCTCACCAGCACTGAGCAAAATGGGACAGTTATTTACTGTGTCTTACATATAACACTCTTGTTAGTACATCCCAAGATATTAACCTTTTGCAGAGCTGATTCTTTACTGCAGTACTACCATGTAGCCATTTATTCACCTTTTGTATTTGTGCATTTCATTTTTTCCTTCCTAAACAAACCTTTCATCTCATTGACTTCATACCAGTTCCCCAATTTATCAGTGCCATTTTGAATTCTAATCCTGTCCTCCCAAAGTGCTTGCAACACCTCCCATCTTGCTGTCATCCACAGATTTTCTAAGGTATCTTTTATTCCATTATGCAAGTCATTTATGGAACTGTTGAATAGTTCCAGACCCTGAACAGATCCCTGCAAGACCTCACAATCCCCTCCCAGTTTGACAGGAAACTATTGGTATTTACTCTGAGTAAATAATATTTTCCTACTTTGCTTATGCTTATGAGACTGTTGTGTGGGCTGTGTCAAAAGTTTTCCTTAAAATCAAGATGTCTCATCCAGTCGTAAGGGACCTCTCCTGTCTGTCTTTCATGAATTTTCAAAGATAATCACGAACGATTCCGAGACTGATTCAGCTGGTTCCTTAAGTACCCTTGGGTGAATTTTGTCAGGCCCTGCCAACTTGACTATATCTAACTTACCTAAATATTCCTTAACCTGTTCTTCTCTACTTTGGCTTGCGTTCCTTCCCTCTTGGTAATATCAGTTGTGCTAAGCATCTGGTCACAATTAAACTTGTTTCTGAAGACTGACACAAACTAGGCATTAAATACCTCGGCTTTCTTGGTGTCATCCATTATTAGCTCTCCTTCCCTGCTGAATAGTGGAGCTACACTTTCCTTTGTCTTTTTCCTCTCAATGTATTTATAGAACCTCTTCTTATTGACTTATGACCTTGGCTAAGTGTAACTAATTCTGTGCCTTAGCCTTTCTGACTTTGTCTTTATATGCTTGTTCTATTATTCTGTATTCATCCTGGAAAATATGTCCATGTTTTCACTTGTTGTCGGATTCCTTTTTCATTTTCAGGTAATGAAAGAGCTCCTGATGGAGCCATATTGCCCTCTATTTTTCCTGTCTTTCCTTCTCAACAGGATAGTCTCCTGTTGTGCTTTTAATACTGTCTCCTTGTAAAAACTGCCAGCTTTCCGGAATTCCTTTTCCCCATAGATTTTTCTTCCCATGAGACCTTACCTATCAGTTCTCTGTGTTTGTTAGTCTGCTTTTTTTAAAGTCTATTTCCTCATTCTGCTGTTTTCACCCCTTCCTTTCTTTAGTAGCATGAAATGTATTTCATGATCACTCCCACCTTCAGATTCACAATCAATTCCTTCCTGTTAATCTGAATCAAGTGTAAAACTACACTCCCCTTGGTGTCTTCTTCAATCTTCTGAAACAAGGTTGTCCCCAGTACATTCCAAGAACTTATTGGTGATTTTATTTTGGCACATTACTACCAAGATATCTGTTGGAAAAGTAAAGTCCCCCATTACTACCTGGTCTTGTGTTTGGATATTTCTGTTTGTTCTATTGTTTGTTCTATAAATGCCTCATCCATCTCCTCTTCCTGATTTGGTGGTTTGTAGTAGACCCCGACTAAGACATCACCCATTCTCCTCCCCCTTGCCTCTTTATCCTCACCTAGAGGCTTTGAACTGGTATGTCTCTCACCTCCTTCTGGACCTCAAAACAAGTGTATATATTTTTGCTGTATAATGCAACATCTTCTCCCTCTTTCCCTGTCTGTCCTTTCTGAATAAGCTCTTATTCCTCTAACAGTATCCCAGTTATGAGATTTATCCCACCAATTCTCTGTGATACAAATTGTCATAATTTAGCTTGTGTAGTAATATTTCAAGTTTTTCCTGTTAATTTCCCATGCCCCTTACATTTTCCAGAAGAGAACTGTAGTCAGTTTTACACCTGCGTAGGTGAATAAATTATTTCTCTGGGGCCACTATCCAATGGGTTTGTGAAATACAGCTTTGCAGAATTTTGCAGTTCTGTCATTCGTACAACTGATCTGCCTTAACTGCCCTACAAAATTGTCAATAGTACCTATTAGATCCTTATTAAATAAATAGCAATTGAAGGAACGAATCTTCTGAAGAACAATACAACTTGATGTTGTTTAACCCCCCCCACCCCGAACCCTGCAAAGGTTGTATACAAACCATGACCATACTGTTTGTGTTAATGCAGTAGTGGCCTCTTAAATGAATCATTATAAAAGAAAGAATAAATATCTATCTATATTGACAGGATGTTGATAATTGCTGGTATCCACAATTTTTATTTTGTGCTAAAGGTTGTTCGAAGGCTAAAATATTTGTTAGTTAGTTAGAGGTGACTAGGAGTAAAAGATCACATCATTTAGACCATTTTTATTGTTCCGATGTGCAGTTCGCAGATACAAATGTAGTCTAAAATATATCTTAATAAAGTGTAGTCAGCTATGTCCTAATTTTGCTACTGGTCATTTGCTCACTAATGTGCATACTTAAAGCAGTCGTCTTTTGCAGGTTACCTGATGCAGTCTACTCCACTTAAAATGGACATGGCTGTCTCAGAGAGAGGATTTAAATGAATATAACTTAGCAACCTCAAGCTGCTTATAAGTGATATTTTAATTCTATCACTTTGCTCTGATAGTATTTAACAGTCAGTGTTTCTCCTTTGCTATCATTTCATTTTGCAATCTGATGAAGAAGACTACCCTGTTGTGTGTGGTTTTGTTTTCTTTTTTCCTCCCTTCCCTATCTTGATAGGCATGTAGGTGTTAATTGTTCAAACAGTGAATAGTCTGATTGGGTTTAACTGACCATAAAGAAAAACGAAAAGATTTTAAGAGCAGTATCCCCTGTCCCTCCCCTAAGGGTGCAAATAGGTACTATTAATAAAAGCCTAGCTAATGGTTGGTGCACTGATATGGGAGGCTCTGTCTGAATTTCTGAAATAAGATTTGAGGTGTTCAGAGGATAAAGAGTAGGTGCAATCAGCACAAAAGGAATGTGTGATTTAATTGTAATAATCATTCTTGTTTTAATAAAAAGCTGTTGTATAGGAGGATTACGTTTTAATCCACTGGCTTTGGTTATCTGTATATACCAAGCAATTGAATAGTCTGACCTACTGCATATTGCATTACTAGATCAAGGTGTGTGTGTGTGAGAGAGGGAAATATGTCAACTTTACAGCTATGTCTGTTTTCTCACTTTCTAGTGTCTAGCTTGACAATTGTAAGACCTGCTACTGTTGAGAGCTAATGAAAAAGCTCATTTAGCTGAAGTAGTAGGTAAAACTTGAATGTTTTCTCTAAATATTCTAAATATTATTCACCATGCCCTATGCACATAGTTGTGAACTATAGTAACTATAAATTCCTACTTCTGGGTTGATTTTACAGCAAATTTTCCCTCCACGTTTCCAGGAGTTCATAGTCCTCGACAAGTGAACATTAAGTTGTAAGTGTTTTGAATGTTAAAAAAACCAAACAAATAAAAAAAAAAACACCTTTTTTTCCAGGAAGATTTAGTTGGGTTTTTTGAAGTTTCAAAAACAATGGTGGGAAACTAGCATTTCTCTTTCCAAGTTCTACAAATAATATCATCACCTTAATCTTCACATGGTTTTTAAAAGCTGCGCAAATCCATAGTGTCCACTAGCAGACTGACAAGCACTCCTCCCCCTTAAATTTAATAAAATTGAAATAAAATAACACTATATATAATTGCTTGAACTGTTCTTGATTTAAAAGGACTTTCTTGTTTTTCTGGAAGTATTTTTTTAAAAGAATCTTACCTATTTTCATGCATGGGAGTTTGCTTGCACCACTTGGCTTGCAAACAACTTAACACTATTTAGTTTTAAATATTTTAATGTTTTTTTTAAAATGACTATTTCATTAGTATTAGGTAGTATGAAACTTTTCATTTTAATAAAACCTAAATTTTCCCCTAAAATACCAGAACAGTGTCTGCTTAACTTGACCATTAACATGACTTACCCTTTCCTATCTTTAAAATAGAAATCACATTTTTATAACTAGCCCTTGTTTTAATACAAGATTTGGATCAGACACACAGAACTAGAATGGAGTGAATTCACTTGTGTTGGTACTTGTATGAAAATGTAGCTTTACTTTCCACAGACTCTTCAGCCAGGAGGTGTAGCAATTGAAATATTTTGCATAGCAGACTCGCCATATAGTAAGAGAAGAGGTGACTAGAATCACCTTGTCATTTACCCAGAGCAATGATTCTCAAACGTATTTGATCACGCCCCCCTTCTTTGTGTCTGTAGTGTTTTACGCCCTGCCTCCCGCCACACAAGTACATGTACAGATTAAAAAAACAAAACAAAACATGGAACTCTCACTAAATATTAAAAACAGTAAGGCATTGATTCAAACAGAGCAAAACAGATTCATTGTAATAAGAGCAAAAGCAAAAATGCAATTGTGGTTGATGCTTCAATTAAATGTGCACATTGTGTCATAGCAAACAGATTAATGTACAGATGGTGGTGGTGACTTTGAATAATACTATGCAAGATTAACAGAAATCTACCAGAATGCACATCTAGATCCCATATAGAGTCAAATGCACAGCGCCATCTGAGGACCTGATATGTCTGGAGGAATCAGCTTTGCTAGTTATTCATTGCTGTGGGTAAAATGTGCACAGTAAGTATTTTTTCCTAAAGCTTCTCAGCCCTGCTCCCCAGAGTACATTCCATGCCCAGCACCCAGTTTGAGAAGCTGTGACTCAGAGCAAAGCTTGATCAAATTCTGTTTTTTCTACTACATTTCATTCTAGCCATTAATTTATTTTGCTATCTTTGAGTCTATCTAATTCCAACTTTTGTTAGATTTTTTTAACAGCTTAAATCAGATCTGTGTGCATTTTTATTGACTTGTTTTACCAGATCCATTCAGCTTTGACAGTTCAGCAAAGATAATAGAAGTGAAACAATTACTATCTGTAAAATGAAGGAACTCTTGCTTTTTATAGTGGATTTTCATGGGCTTTTTTAACTGTCCCAATCTAAATTGAAGGAAGACTCATCCAGTTTATACTGAATAAGTAAATTGTAGAAATTTTGAAAGTGTAGCTGGTTAAGATCAATTTTTGGAAATTTTTTACATAGACAGATAGTCGTGTAAAATAGATTTGTTCAGAATTTCTGAATCCTTTTTTCTTTTGTCCGAGCTTCCTTTTTGATTTTATTTTAAGCATTTGAGCTGTTAGAAAGAATTTTGATTTGAAACATGGAATATGCTATTTACATACATACATAAGTTCTTCAAGATCCAGTCGAGCTTTGCCTAGAACAGTTCAAGTTACCCTGGTAAACCTGAGTTCCAAGAAGTGAAACAGTATTTCACTGGAAAGAGTTGTTAATCAAGGTTAAGCTTCTCAGATGCAGAAAATTTTCTATGTTGTCCACAGTATGTTCACGGATTTTAAAGAATGTTATGTTGTAATGCAGGGGTCGGCAACCTTTTAGAAGTGGTGTGCCGCGTCTTCATTTATTCACTTTAATTTAAGATTTCTTTTACTGTGACCTGAACAGCTGTTTTTCCCCTAGAAATGGGCATTGATCTATAACAATCTTTATTTGGTTCCTAGGTACTGAAGAGGTTTTATAAGTAAGGACTAGAGTCCTGGGACCTAAGAGGTGCCTGTCTATTTATGTGACATTGTGACAGCTGAGATCGTTGGAGGCATTTAGGTCACCATAAACCTACTACTACATGAACATAAGTATGGGCAGAATATTACGAAATGGAGGGTTGCTTAGAAAATTTATTGTTATGTAATGGTGCGTGTGTTTCTAGTGTTATGACATGTCTCTGTTCCAAGGTAGTTCTTACAGAAACTTACCCTTAGTCTATTAAGACCACTTACATTTATAGTTAGATAAATGGAAGAGTTAAATTCCTCAATTTTATTTTGTAACTATTAAAGGGAGGAGCCTTTCTTAGAAGGATTCATTCTGGGAAGCTTTTGTTAATTACATTCTTCTTTCTTCATACTACTCTATCCACACACAAACAGCAGATGGATGAAGGCAACGATTTCCGTCACATTTTGCATTGTTGTTTTTTCCTCAAAGATTTGAGACGTGTTTTTGTTCAATGGGGTCATTTCCAAGGATGATACTATTAAAAATAAAATGAAGATGTAGATTGTGAAGAAGGATTATAATCTCTGTATGACACCAGAATGTGATAAATAGTACCAGTATCATTTGTTATGTTATTTTAAAGGAATCAAACAATTAGGGTAGGATAAGGATGTATCTTTGTTTAAGGAATCAGAGACCTCTGCTAAGCTGCCTGCAATTTGCATACCTGCAGAAGACCAAAAAAAAAAAAAAGTGTTCTATGCATATACAGATGACATCTGCAAATGCCATGTAATCAAAGATAACTTTTTAAAATCCCAATGGCTAATTCCAGTGTATTGTTCAGATGTCACATTTTCATAAACCATGTACTAATTACAGCAATTCAGAAGTGAGGAATTGTATTTGTAGACTTTTAAGTTTGACTGACATTAGACTATTCTTAGGCACAGGTGAATACTGCATAATATTTAAGACAGACAAACACAATGCAGTTGGCCAAGATAAGGTTGTTTAATTAAACATAGTTTAGCTTTGTTGCTATGTTCTAGTAAGCAGTTTTTGGTGTCCCAAACTGATGATCATATGACATCACAGCCAATTGTATTACATTTTTTTTTTTCATTTGCAACCCTCCTTTCCACTCCCTGGATAACCAGCTGGCTTCCTTCAATACTAGGCTTCTAGCCTTCTAACCCAATCACCAGTTGGTATCCTTCCATACTTAACAAGGTGAAAAAAGGTTAGTGCCTTATGAGCCATTCCAAATAATACCTGATGTGGGAGTTAAAAAAAAAAAAAAAAAAAGCTATGTATTGTTGGAAGGAGTAGGGACTGGAGAATGAATATAGTGCAACAAATAAATGGAATCCACAAAAATCTAGATAACCAAAATATTTTCTTCTTCGAGTGATTGCTCATGTGTATTCCACAATAGGTATGCGTGCTCGCCACATGCATCGGTGCTGGAAGTTTTTCCCCTAGCAGTACCCGTAGGGGGAGCACCCGAGTGACCCCTGGAGTGGCGCCTCCATGGTGTGGTATAAGGGGAGCTGCGTGCTCCCCCCACCTTCAGTTTCTTCTTGCCGCCAGTGAAGGTGCATTGGAACTGTTCTGCTCCAGCTTTGCTGTAGCTCGTCCCCAGAGCTTTTCGTTCATTTAGTGCTAGTAGTTAGTTAGACTGTCTGGCTGGGTACCATCTGACTGGGACTCCTGGCACCGCTCCACGCCACGGAGCAATTACCGACAGTACTGAGGCAGATGTCGCCAGAGGTCCTTGTCTTGCAGAGGTTACCGCAGCCAGCAGCGGCATGGACGTCATCGCCATTCCTGCTCAGAATCCCTCTCCAAGTCTCCGCCAAGGCACCGTCTCCACAGCCCGGGGCATAGATCGCCGGCACCGCGCTGTTGCAGGTCTGTCCGTCGGAGCAGATCGCGAAGCAGCAGCTGCAAGTGGTACCAGTCCTCTGCATCAAGATTGCGGTCCCGTGGGTGATGTCGCTTCCAGCACTGCCGTTCCGCCCGGTCCCTTGACAGTGGTCGTTCATCAGCCCGGGCTCTGCTCGTAGTTGCCCTTCCATGGGCCGGGCCGGGCCAGGCCAGCCAGGCCAAACAGCCAGGGCCGTCGGTGCCACAGCAGGTGCAGTGGCACCTGGCCCAGTGGCTGGCACAGTGGTACCAGTAGGCACCGTGGCCTCCGACGCAGCCCCTGGTTGGGGCCCGCTCAGTAGCTGGAGCCTCAGAGGCACCGTCAGCCTCTCTCTCCAGGCCCCCGAGGAGAGGGTTGGTGGGACGTACGTCCTCGGTACTGTGCCTGGAGACCGACCAGGTGGTGGACCCTCCGGTGCTGACGGATACCCAGAGCACCGTACCAGCTTCCTCACCCTCCCCGGATGAGGCGATAGTGGCTCTGCCCGCCTCTGTCCCGCAGGAGGACTTTAGGGCCCATCAAGAACTTTTAAAACGGGTGACATCGAGCCTTCACCTCCAGGCAGAGGAGCTGGAGGAGAACTCAGACTCCCTGTTTAATATGCTGTCATCTTCGGCACCAGTCAGGGTGGTTTTGTCCCTCCATGAAGGTGTGGCAAGGATTTCAAATGCCCTGTGGCAAACGCTGGCTTCCCTGGCTCCCATCTCGAAGAAGGCGGAAGGGAAGTACTTTGTACCTACCAAGGGGCACGAGTACCTCTAAACCCATCCGACGCCCAACTCCCTGGTTGTCCAGTCGGTCAACCACAGGGAGCTGCAGGGCCAACCAGCCCCCACTCTGAAAAACATAGACTCAAGGAGGCTCAACTCTTTTGGCCGAAAGGTTTATTCATCCTCAAGTTTCCAGTTGCGGGTGGCAAACCACCAGGCTCTCCTGGGCAGATACGAATTCAACTTGTTGGGTTAGCTGCCTAAATTCGAGGACTCCCTCCAGCAGCGCGATAAAAAAGAGTTCTAAGTGCTGGTGGAGGAGGATGCAGCTGCTGCCAAGGCGTCACTGCAGGCGGCGTCAGGTGCGGTGGACACTGCAGCTCGATCTATGGCCTTGGCGGTGTCCATGAGAAGGGCGTCGTGGCTCCTGCTGTCCAGTGAGGCGCAGTCGTTCATGCAGGATCTCCCGTTTGATGGCAACGGTCTATTTGCGGAACAAATGGATACATAGCTGCATGGCATGAAGGACTCCCACACGACCCTGCAGACCCTGGGTCTTTATGTTCTGGCTCCAGCCAAAACTAAGTTTAAGTTGCAGCAGGCCCCTGCTTCGGCTGCCCAGCCTAAGTATGAGGCTGCCTACAAAAGTCAAGAGATAAAAGGCACCCTCAGTGGCAGTCATGGCCTGCCCCGCAGCCTGGGTCCTCCAAGGGGAAGCAGGTGGGGAAAAGGCAGTTTCGATGGGATGCTGGGGGGGCACCCTGACAGTTCCCAAAGGGAACTAAATGAAGCTTCTCTTCTGCAGTCAGTTGTGTGCTTTCCTCATGGAGTGGTCGCGACTAATCTCGGACTGCTGGGTCCTCACTTTGGTCTCCCGGGGGCTATACCCTGCAATTTGTTTTGCCCCCGCCCAGCCATTCCCCACCCCTGTTCCTTCTGGGGGATCCTTTGCACGAGCAGGAGGTGCGGCAGCTCCTAGACCTGGGAGCGGTGGAAATGGTCCCCGGGGAGTTCAGAGGCAAGGGGTTCTACTCCTGCTATTTCCTTATCCCGAAGGCCAAAGGGGGACTCAGGCCCATCCTGGACCTGTGGGATCTGAACCAGTTTAAGGTCAAAGTCAAGTTCCGCATGGTCTCCCTCCATCATCGCCTCCCAGGATCTGCAGGATGCGTATTTCCACATCCACATATTCAAGGGGCACAGACGCTTCCTCCGTTTCCTGGTGGGACAGAATCGCTACCAATTTACGGTCCTCCCGTTTGGTCTATCCACTGCCCCAAGGGTGTTCACAAATTGTATGTCGG
The DNA here is from genome assembly GCF_965140235.1 of Caretta caretta. Lineage (NCBI taxonomy): Eukaryota > Metazoa > Chordata > Testudines > Cheloniidae > Caretta > Caretta caretta. Next base: position 67,281,872 of record NC_134214.1, on the reverse strand, counting down.
TGGCAGCAGCCTACCTCAGGCGCCGAGGGGTCCAGTTCTTTCCCTATCTGGACAATTGGCTGGTCAAAGGTGCGGGATCACGAGACACTTCTACTGTCCATGTGTGCTGCCTTGGGCCTGTTAGTAAACGACACCAAGTCCACGTTAGTTAGTTAGCGCATAGGGTTTATCGGGATGTTCTTGGATGCCTCGTCGGCCAAGGCCTCCCTCCCACCGGACAGAGCGTGCCTCCAGCTCCTGGGTCACATGTCGGCGTGCACGTATGTGGTCCGCCTCGCCAGGCTCCGAATGAGGCCCCTCCAGCTTTGGCTGGCCTCAAAGTTCTCCCAGGCCCAGGACAGGATGGACAAGGTCCTCACTGTGCCTGATTGCCTCTCTTTGATGGTGGTCCATCCCAAACAACATGCTCCAAGGGGTCCCTTTCCGAGACAGGGCCCCGTCCTTCAAGCTGGTGTCCGATGCATCGGACCTAGCTTTCTCCCCCCCCCCCCCCCCCATGGGGACCGTTCAGACCCAAGAGCTGTGGTCAGCCCCATCGCTATAAATGTCAAGAAACTCAGGGCGGTGCGTCTGGCGTGCGTGGCCTTCTGCTCGCACTTACAGGGCAAGGTAGTCAGGGTCCTCACGGACAATACGGCCACGATGTTCTATATCAACAGGCAAGGCAGGACCCTATCTTCTGCCCTCTGCCACAAAGCCATTAGGCTTTGGGACTTCTACATAGCCCACGACATCTCTCTGAGGGCCTTTCACGTGCCAGGCGCCAGCAACATGCAGGCGGATCACTTGAGCAGGGACTTCTCCTCCCAGCACGAGTGGTCTCTCCACCCAGAAGTGGCTCACCAGCTCTTCCGAGTGTGGGGAACTCCGCAGGTGGACCTATTTGCAACAAGACGGAACTGGCGCTGCCCCCAGTTCTGCTCGGGGGGGGAGGGGGGGCGGTGTATGGGAAAGGGCGCTATCCTCAATGCCTTCCTCCTGTCATGTTCAGACCAGTTTTGCTATGCCTTCCCCCTGTTCCCTCTCATCAGCAGGGTCCTGGAGAAAGTAAAAATGGACAAGGCACGGGTTCTCCTGATTGCCCTGCCAGCATTGGTACGGGACCCCCATGGGCCTGCCAATGGTTCCGCCGCAGCCATTGCCGCTCCACCTGGACCTGCTCTCCCAGGACTGAGGCTGCCTCCTCCATTCCAACCTCGTGGTTCTCCACCTCATAATGCAGCTGCTCAATGGCTAGGCGGGGAGGAGTGGACGTGTTTGGAGGGGGTCCAGCACGTACTCCTGGAAAGTAGGCGGCCCGCCATACGCCGCGTCTACTTGGCGAAGTGGTCCCGGTTCTCCAGATGGGCTGCCAAGCGGGGTGTTTCCCCGGTGGCCACCCCGATCCAGTTTATCCTGGACTACCTCCTTCGCCTTAGAGCCCAGGGCCTGGTGCACCTGGCGGCCTTATCAGCCTTCCATCTGCCAGTGTAGGGACACACGGTGTTCTCCCATGCTATGACTGGATGATTCCTTAAGGGGTTGGACCGTCTTTTTCCATATGCTAGGCCCCCTGTCCTGCCGTGGGACCCGAATTTGGTGTTATCCCGTCTCATGGGGCCCCCGTTTGAACCTCTGGCCACATGCTCCTGGTCTCACCTCTCGTGGAAGGTGGCCTTCCTGGTTGCTATCACGTAGGCCAGGCGGGTCTCGGAGCTCAGGGCCCTGACCTCCGAACCCCTGTACACGTTTTTTCATAAGGATAAGGTTCAGCTCTGCCCACACCCTGCTTTCCTCCCTAAGCTTGTCTCCGCCTACCCACACCCCGCGTTCCTCCCTAAGCTTGTCTCCGCCTATCACTCGGGCCAGGACATTTTCCTGCCTGTCCTCTGCCCCAAGCTGCACGCGTCCAGTGAGGAACACCACCTCCACAAGCTCAGCGTGCTTAGGGCGCTAGCCTTCTGTCTGGAATGGACTAACCCATTCAGGAAGTCCTCTCAACTGTTTGTTGCCTCAGCTGAACTCATGCGGGGTCAGTCGATTTTCACCCAGCGCCTCTCCCACTAGATCACCTCGTGCATTCCCACCTGTTATTATCTGGCCGGTGTTCCCCTGCCACCAATTGTAAAAGCACACTTGACTCAGGTCCAGACCTTGTCGGCTGCCTTTGTGGCCCACGTCCCTATCCAGGATATTTGTAGGGCCGCCACTTGGTGTTTGGTTCACACGTTTACCTCGCACTATGCGATTGTCCCCCAAACCAGGGATGACACCGGGTTTGGCAGAGCCGTACTCCATCCTGGGGATCTGTGAACTCCTCCCACCTCCAACAGATATAGCTTGGAATTACCTATTGTGGAATACACGTGAACAATCACTCGAAGAAGAAAAGACAGTTATCTTTTCCGTAACTGGTGTTCTTTGAGATGTGTTGCTCATGTCTATTCCACATCCCGCCCTCCTTCTCCTCTCTTGGAGTTGTCTGGCAAGAAGGAACTGAGGGTGGGGGACCACGCAGCTTTCCTTATACCGCGCCATGGAGGCACCACTCCAAGGGTTGCTGGGGTGCTACCCCTACATGTAATGCTAGATAACCAAAATATTTTCCCCAGTGCAGTATTTGGAATGTAACTTTTCCGTAATGTCCACTTTCCATTTTAATGTTGGTGAATCACATCAAGAATCAAAAATCCTATGTACAACATTGATGGACTTTCATCATGATGACATCAGTGATAATTTTTCTTTGGGTATAGATTTTTATATATACACGAACATATGTAAAATAAATGGCTGCCTGTGTGTTAATTGCAACAATTTCCACTTTAAAATGCATACCATGAAGCAGCATATGTCAAAAATTTGCATATGTATTTCAAGGTTTAACTTTCTTTTCTTGTGGACTTGCAACCAAAATAGATGTCTTGATTTGTACAGGCAAAATACATTTGTTATCTTATATCTAATGTTGTTTAAGATGTTTATGACATTTGTAAAGCACTCATCACCATAATATTTAGGCAGCTACCAAACTTGTCCAGTTTCCACCAACTGTCTCCCACTTAGGGCTGCCAATTTTGGTTGGATATATTCCTGGAGATTTCATCACACGGCATAATCTTTAATTGAAGATCAATCTTTAATTCCTGGAGACTCCAGGCCAATCCTGGAGGGTTGGCAACCCTACTCCAACTGCAGATTGAATAGTAATGTTAGAGGGCAGCTCACAATTGGAACTTCCATGTTAAGTGTCCCAAAAGTTGAAGCTAAGGCAGGTTGGGCAGGGGGAGAGGAGAGCATGGGGGAAGATAGGCAGAAAGTGTGAGACTTGTTCCCCTACTTCAGTATGTGGAGAAGAATAGTAAGGAGAAAGGAAGGGAGAAATAGGTGACAAATTTACTTTGTTCCAGTCCCTTATGTGACATTTCACAAAGCAGCTATTCTTGTCTGTGAGGACGCTGTTCATAAAAGGGATACAGTCAATTGAAGCATTTGTCTGAATTTTTTTTGCTCACTAGTTTTAGTGATTTTACATATTGCTCTAAAGGTCAACAGGAAATATTTGGGTTTCCTTTCCCCTCAGCATTGTACTTTGTGTATTTCCAAGTAATTTCTGTTTAGACTGTTTTACTATAATCAGCATCCACTGCTATTTTGATCCTTTACACAACAACATGAACAAAAGTAAAACAAAGCAGAAACTTAAAAAGGGATTTTGTTTCTGTAAAACCACTAAAAAATGGCTGGATGAATTGAGGAGCAAATTTAGTATTGAAAACTATATGAGCTAGCACTTTTGCGCGCGCCCTCAAAAAAACAAAACAAAACAAAAACAAAAACCCCAACCCCCCCCAACACCTCACAACAAGAATAATAATAATAAAAAAGCCCAAACCCCCCTCCCCCCCAAAAATAAAGAACCCAAAACATTATGTTTCAGGTTGGAACTGTTAAGTTAAGCAGGAAATAAACTCTGATATGGAGCAGTTAATGAAACGTGTTTAATGATTGACAACAATTATTTGAAGACCACAATGTGCCATGATGTTCCATACTTCTACTGTGAGTCCCACAATTGATGTTGACTGGATTAAGTAACATTAGTATTTTTTCTTAATGACCTGCCTCCCCCCCCCCCCCCAAAAAAAAAAAAATAATGAATGGTGCAAAAGGCTTTTGGTCTGTTCTTTGAGTGTTATGGTAAATTAGAACACTACCTGCGGACCCTAGAACCTGCATGGTTTTTTTTAGTTGTTACCATTACTTGTTGCATTTTACTTTTTTCGCCCCTTCTCTTTATTCTGAGATAGCTCACTGATCCTTCTTTCTATATTTATAAAACATTTATAAATTAATGTAATTTCCTTCAACACGATGACATTGGTTAAGCAAAATCAGGTGGCACTGCACATTTGTTTTTTGTTTCGTTATTGTGTGAACAGACTTTAAACTTAAAACAAAATGCACCTTCAGATCAATTATTCTTTTTATTTTTAATGGGATTTTTGTTTTCTGCAAGCTTTGATATAGTAACTTTTGATTTTAGTGATATCAAAGACTGATAACACATCTGTGATCAACATAGTGTCTTTGTTGATTTCTGTTCTTTCCTTTACTTTTATAACACCTTGTCAAGGTTGTTAGCTTTTATGAATACCGGGAGGATAGAAATGTAGCAGAGGCACTTTATTTATTTTCATACCAAGAGTGGATAGCTGTACAATTTGCATTTCTACCAGGTGGCATTGGGAGTATGTGGTTAGATCACACAGCTGCTGAATTAATTGGCAAGTGGGTGTGGCTAGCAGATGGTTGGCATATCTGGATTTAAAAGATTTTCAGGTCCACCTCTAGATGGATGGATAAATAGTTTATATTCTCAATCCTGAGACTAGAAAACCAGGACTTTAGATTCTTTTGTACTTTTGTTTGTTTCCTGGTGCTGAGCCGTACTGAATTGTATATAGGTTTGGTAAAATTCAGATTTTTATAAATTTGATGGATGTGTTAATTTTAAGCATTTTTTTTAAATTAGGCTCGTTGCAAATGGACTAGCGAATGAATAGTAAAAACAGATCTGATTTGTTGAGTTAAGAATATTTACTTATTATATTTTTATGTGATGTTGACAAGTGGTTTTAACCGTTCACAAAGCCTTACTTTTTGATTCTCAAAGTCTACTATAAAATAATTGTCTGATTGTGCTTCTTAATTTTCTACAACCATGAACATTTAAATTAGTAAAAATAGGAAAAAATGCTGAAACTCATGATTTTTCTATCACTGAAAATTTGAATCTATAAAAAAAAATTAAGTCTAAATCACTGGATTTTAAATTCTCAAGTTCTCAAGCAGTATTTTTCTGACTTTGCCTATGCGTGCACTTTGATTTTTATATATGAAATACTTTTTCTTCTGTTTGTGTGTACTGTGAAATCGACGTTGAACAACTTTTACTTAAAAGAATCAATCTTTCTAAGCCTAATTTTGTGTGTGTCTGTGTGTGTGTGTTCATATATAGTGCACTACAGGGGCTGTAGTCTTCCTCTCTCTCACTTACATTCTTTTTCCTTGACATGCAATTTAATTCTTCTGTGTTTATAGGAAAGTTTTATGTATTATGCTTATTTATGAAGTGCTGCTGCAATACAAGTCTACTGCAAGTGATCCAGAATCTTCCAGTTAGCACGTTAGTAGGTAAATGTGATGATATAGAATATAAAACTGAACTACAACACTGGAAGACAGGTTGGAATAACTTCCTTGCTTCTGATGAGGTTGCGCCGTTTACATGTCAGAGCCGAGAGAATTCTCTGTCTCTCATAAAATACCTCTGAAGAGCAAATATTTAGATAGCCATTTGAAACAATCTAATCTATTCTGTTACCCCCAAAAATACATGATGGGAGATGAGACCTAAGGGGAGAGAGAGAGATATTTCTTTTCAAACTGTAGGAGAAACAACGAGGAGTCCTTGTGGCACCTTAGAGACAAACAAATGTATTTGGCATAAGCTTTCGTGGGCTATAATCCACTTCATCAGATGCATCGGACTCATCATTATTTTTGTGATACAGACTAACACGGCTTCCCCTCTGAAACCTGTAGGATAAATGTTATTTAAGGCAGAATGTCATGATCTGAATTAGAATATGGCCAGGAACCTGGATCTATTGCCTTTATGACTACCATATAGGTCTTTAAGGACAGATAGGATATAATTTCAGTGCCAAGTGAAAAATGCCAAATAGCTAATACCACTTCCTTGGAGGTTCAGAACTGACTAGGTTATGGGAGGGTCTTTGCTCTTCAGTTTATTACACACCAATGCTGAATGTAACACTGGGGAATTCTTCTGAGAGACCGTCTGCTGGTAGCTTTCCGAAAAAAGAGACTCTGATGCCAAGTTGCTTAAATTCCTTATTTAAAAAGAGGATGGGGGGGGGGGTAGGGAGAGAGAAGAGATTTAATAAGGAACTAGTCTTACAATTTTCATGCCACTTGTGAATTATAGTGGAAGGTAACTTATTGAAGTGCTAGGTTTTAGACTGATATTTCTCTACTGCTGGAATGGAAAGGATTTATATGGCTTGATGGTTTTAGACAGTATTTTAACTTTAAGTAGAATAATTCTTTCAAACTTGTAATGCACATAATACTGAAATTAACAAGGTTTTGAGAGAAAATGAATGACTTGGTATTCTAGTAACCTGATGCAGAAGTGTTTCAACAAAGTTGTACATGTTTGCTTTAAAATGCAAAGGGCATAATAACTTTTATCCAAGCCTGCATTTAACTGCTTCTCTTTATTACCAAGGTGGATTGTAAAAATGAATAGCAATCTATTTCCTATTCATATTTTTCTTTATAATGTGGATACCTTTGAATACATTATTTGTTTGTCTGATTTTTAGTTAAATTGCTTTTTATGGACATTTAACATTTAAAATAATATTGCTAATAAGTTCTGATTCTGGCCAGTTTTTCATTGTTAAATCCTTTGTTTAATAACTGTGGAACATCAGTGACTTTTATATTGTTACATTTTCATACTTTGTCTCTTTGTATGCTTTATTTTACCAAGTTCAGTCTCATTCAGAAGGATTATTATGAAAATTAGTTTTCATTTTTAAAGCTATACTGTGTTGCTCTCTGTGCATGACATATAGTATGTTATATATAACATTCAGTAGAGAAAGAGAAATTGTGAATTCTTTCCCTCAGTCACACTAGAATTCTTTGTTAATCATGAAGGTAAAATGATGCACAATATTTCAGTTTTAGAAGTTGTACTTTCCGTATCCTTGGAAGGGCTTTTTGGAGATTTTTCAACCACAATTCAATAATTACACATACACCTGGGAAATAGTTGCTGAATTACATCATACATTATCTGTAAGGTCCAATGTCTCAATTGATATCCACACTGATTCATCCACTTTCTGTGTAACCAAAAGCTTCCCTTTTCTGATCTCTGTTTTCCCAATATGAGTACATATGTAATCTAATATTTTTCTGCTGATTTGTCTGAATTAATGTTGTACTGCAGTCATACCTTGTGAGATTTCAGTATGGTGTAAGTATCATACATTAAGATGGTTTTAGAGTTGGAGACTTTTTACGCAAATCCAAGTGATTAAGAGGTTTAAATTGGTGATCCAGTAGGTGACAATCTTCCCTTACTGTGCTTGCTGTTACAGCCTTTCAGATGACTTGTAAAACAGGTCCTCATCACTTCCGCAAGACAGGATCTTGTTCAAAGCATATCTGAAATATAGGAAATTAAATAGTCATAAACCACACAGTAAGTCTTTTGAAATGTATCATAGAGACTTGTCTCATCAATATTACTTTTCCCAATAGTACTGGTTGACAGATAATCAACAAGAAACTTGGAAACTTTGAGTTCTTTTGGGGCACTTTAGACAATTCAGCTGTCCGAAAATCCAGTTAAGTACCAATACCAACAGCAAATTCTTTTGCATTTTCCACTATTTCCCCCCACGCTGCATCAGATCTTGCTGATTTTTGTTGTTTTTGATTTCCTTTGATCAAGTGTGTAGTACGTAGTAAAACAAGTCCACTTTATTGAAGTTGCTCTGATAATGCATTTGTCACACCAGTTATTCTTTTCAAGATAAGCACATACAATAAGAAAGGTGACTTTATCTTAGCTTGGAATCCAGTTGGCTCGGCTAAAACTTTTGAATGATATGTGCTGACTCAGATACAGTGAGAATGGCTTCATAGTGCAGTTTTATCCAATAAAACCACCTGGTAGCTGTCATTTACTCTAGCTGAATAATTTTCTGCTGGAGCTGTTTCTGAGCTTGAACAAATAACTTGTGTCTGGTATTGCTTTTGACTACAAAGTGACATGACACTTGTACAATGATAAAGAATTCTGTAACTTTGGGCATATCTGAGATAGTGTTGACTAAAGCAAAGTTTTGCTTGTGGGCGTGGCAGTGAATGTACCCACATGGAGAGCCTTCTCTTTTATTCTTGCTTGAACTCCGTTAGTCAACTCATTCATGATGTTTGCACTGTCTTAGCATTGTCCCACACAAAACTTCAAGTGGAGTCTCATACTGCATACTTTGACATAGATAAAGTTTGCTAAGAATCAGTACAAATTTTTCACATCTGATAATTATCAATAGCTCTTTCTTTTACATGAAGGTATTGGATAGTTAGAGTAAGGTGTTCCTTCTTAGAAATGTCTTTAATCTCATCAAGGGAAACAGGAGAAAATAGTCGTTTCTTGATCTTGAATGTCAACTGTTGTTGTTCTCTCTCTTCACCAGAAACACAAATTAGATCATTCTGACATTTGTGAGATAAGTAATGACCATTCCAACATTCCCTTTTTGAACATAGGTTTGTATCTATACACATGTGAAGTCTACACAGAGTTAAATCCTTGCTTACTTGAAACCAGGTTTGGTTTCTGGCCCTCGTGACACAATATTTTACCATTGGTGGAGTTGCTTATAAAATCCTGAAAGTAAGGACATTTAGAGTTAACTCTCACATATATGCCACGGCATACTGTGACAGGGTCGGGCCAGATGGCCACAGGAGAGTGATAGAAGGCAGATTTATTAACCCCAGGTTAAGTAGGTCCCTTTTCCCTGGGTCAGGTAACAGGGAAGGTTCCAGAACAATCAGAAACTTTCTGGAAACAATTAAGGCAGACAGGCTGATTAGAACACCTGCAGCCAATCAAAAAGCTACTGGAATCAATTAAGGCAGGCTAATCAGGGCACCTGGGTTTAAAAAGTAGCTCATTTCAGTTTGTGGTGCGCGTGTGAGGAGCTGGGAGCAAGAGGCATGAGGAGCTGAGAGTAAGAAGGCATACTGCTGGAGAACTGAGGAGTACAAGCATTATCAAACACCAGGAGGAAGGTCCTATGGTGAGGAGAAAGAAGGTGTTGGGAGGAGGCCATGGGGAGGTAGCCCAGGGAGTTGTAGCTGTCGCACAGCTGTTCCAGGAGGCACTCTAGACAGCTGCATTCCACAGGGCCCTGAGCTGGAACCCGGAGTAGAGGGTGGGCCCGGGTTCCCTCCAAACCTCCCAAATCCTGATCAGACACAGGAGGAGTTGACCGGGACTGTGGGTTCATGAAAACGGCCAAACTGAGGGCTGGCCTGAATCTTGGAGGCAAAGAAATCCGCCAGTAAGAGCAAGACCCACCAAGGTAGGGGAGGAACTTTGTCACAACATGTTATGAAATCAAGGCAGTGCAGCTTTAATAGACTGTAGCCTCTAATACACTGGGTATGGTGCTCTTAATAAACAGATATTCCTCAGTCCAGTTAGTGAGTGGAAACCTGTAATCTGAATCTGAACTCATTCTAGTTCTGGACAGCCATTTCATGTTTCAGTATAGGTCTCTTTTTTTTTTTTTTAATTCCTCCGTAAACATAAGATACATCAGCCACATGGTTACTATGCATAATATATCAAGATAATTTTCCTGCATATTATTTAAAGCATAAAAAGTCCAATTGATATCCAGGATAGAAATGTCATTCTTTTCAATAAGGTTTTATAATATAATAGTGTATTTTGGAACTAACGCACTGTAACATTACTGTCAAAACTGCTGATAGAGTGATGCTTTTTAAGTAAGAAAAACAGACATCTGCATTACTCTTCTTACTCAGTATCTCTTTATGTAAAATAGCTGCACATTGTATGTTTGCCACGCAGTGTTCTGTTTAAATTGCACTGTGCAACTCTTCTGTTTTTTTTAATAGATAGTTTTATAACAAAAAGCAGATGACAATACTGGCAAAACTTAACAGTCAAGATGTTCAGCCATCATTTTGCTGTGGCGGGACATGGGGCCAGGGCGTTTTTCAAGTGATTGTCCACATGGATTTCACTCTTGGTGTACATGCATACTGGTGTGCAAGATCTCGTTGTCTGGCTATTTCAAAAGAATGACAGGAGACATTAGATATGGCTCTAATCAGGCCGCAACTTTATTATTAGATGTCTGGGATTAACCTGTAGTGCAGGCGAAAACCCCCACAATTCAGCGGGGGGGGGGGGAGAGTGCTTTTTTCAGCCCACCCCCACCCCACACCTTTCCGTTCATATCCCTCCAGCAGATCCACTGGCAGGAACCTCCAATTCCAGGAGTGCAGGGGGGCTTCCACCCTTTTTCATGCAGGTCTCCCCAGCAATTCCGTTGCCGGGACCTGACCGCGCCCCCCCCCCCACTTGTAGGAGGGGTAAAGGTGGACTATAATGATGGGGGGTTGGCTCCCTGATGTACCAGTCAGAGGAGTCCCCAGCTGCCCTGGCTTGCTCAATTACCAAGCACCTTTGATCAGTTCTTTTCCCAAGCCATTTATCTGTTCTTTTGTGCCTTAATTTATGGAGTACCTGCACTGAACATCCGCTATACACCTAAATAAAGAGTTGCAACATACAGCCTACCACCCATCATGCTATGCATGAACAGAGCCCACCTGAACCTGCTGTGAGGATGGTGAAGAAACCCCCACTGCATCTGGCCAATATGGTGGTAAGCGTATGCCTAAGTTTAATTCAACCAGTTGGTTTATATAAAGTATTACTTCATGTTATGGGCAAGATAGGGTTCTTTGCCTCTGCACATAGAACCACAATTGTCAACGTTATGTCTGCAGGATTTGAGATTGATCAGACCTGAGACATATCAGTGTCTGTAAGCAATAGGCACTTGAGATGTCTTGTATGTCTAGAAGAACATGTTTCTGAGCATTGCTCAGTATGCAAATCTTTTTCAAAGCACACTCTGAAGGCAAGAAACTATTTCACACAACACACAGTCAACCTGTGGAACTCTTTGACAAGGGATGTAAAACTATAACTGGATCAAAAAAAAAAAAAGGAATTAGATAAGTTCAAAGAAAATAGTTCCATCAATGGCTATTAGCCAAGATGATTAGGGATGCAACCCCACGCTCTGGTGTCCTTTGGCGTCTGAATGCCAGGTGCTGGAACTGGATGACAAGAGATGGATCACTTGATGATTGCCTTGTTCTGTTCATTCCCTTTGAAGCATCTGGCATTGTGCACTGTCAGAAGACAGGATACTGGGCTTGATGGACCATTGGTCTGACCCAGTATGGCTATTTTTGTGTTCTGAAAAGGTAGACTGCAGCTGCATCTTCTAGAAACATCAGACATTTTTTGATCCCAATAAGCAGTTGGAGAGATCTCCACCTAGTCAGTCACACTTCTCTCATGTCACCCAGAGCTCATAGCACACTCAGAGGTCCCATTCTTTTGCTTTGGTGTTGACTCAAAAAGTGGCTGTAAAAATCACCACTTCAAGGACCAGGGTAGATACAAATCTCCCTCCCCTGTGAGGAAATAAAAATCCTCCCCCAATGCTCCAACATTCCAAAGTCTCAAGGCAGAGCTACAGAAATTGGCACCGATGATCACTTCACATAGTAAACACTGTGCCACCTTCTTCCCTTCCCCCTCAGTAGCACTCAGTCGGCATAGAATCATAGAATATCAGGGTTGGAAGGGACCCCTGAAGGTCATCTAGTCCAACCCCCTGCTCGAAGCAGGACCAATTCCCAGTTAAATCATCCCAGCCAGGGCTTTGTCAAGCCTGACCTTAAAAACCTCTAAGGAAGGAGATTCTACCACCTCCCTAGGTAACGCATTCCATACCTCTTTTTGGCATTGAGTGTCCTGGTGCCAGATAAGTTTGTACCTGTGGTGACTGCACTGAGAATGCCTACACTGAGCACATCAGTGCCAGCAACTGGACTCATGGGTATGCATGGAAGATAGCACCAAGACTGTTCTCAGCACAGGTTGATTCAGCTAGGGGACTGGTACTGGCATCTTTAGCCTTGGTCAGATGAAGAGAGGAAATAAGTAACTATAGCCCTTAATAGGCAGAGGACACTTGTCCAAATCACTCCTATGAAAGAAGAATTCTCTTCAGCGTCTTCAGAGGAACAGAGCATATCTGCTAGACTCTGACCCATCTTCACCATGGATAACCCTGGAAATGGGTCAGACAATTTAGGCAAGAATCCCTAAGAGGAACTCTCAAGTCTTCTGGGTCTGGCCTCTAGACCAGATGCAAGTTTCGGTACAGTGGTCCATCGGTTGATCTTCACATAGGATTCCTTTTTACTCATCTCGAGGCATTGTATACTGCATGCTAATCAACAAAAGTGGAATCTGTGTATTCAATTGTTCAAAGAAACAACTCTTACTTACCTTACAGAAATTGTTGTTCTTCAAAATGTGTTGTCCAAATGGATCCCACAACCTGCTAATTTTTAATCCTTCCGTAAGGACTTCTTCATTGGTGAAAAAAGTAAGAAGTGGTTGAGACCACTCTGACCCTTATCACCTCAGCTTCATTGGTTGTGAAGGCTCCCAGAGCACACTGAACACTGCTATTCAAAAATCTGATTTTGTGTGCCTGGGGCACAAGCACATCAAGAGTGAAATCTGTGTGGACAGTACACCTCCAAGAACCACAATTACTGTCATGTAAGTAACTGTTATTTCTAAAACACGATCTTCTTTTATATTGGGAGTACAAACACTTATGCATCAATCAATCAAACTGTTATGCTGATGTGGTCTCAACTTTAATGCCATCTTAATGTAGTGTTTGTCTGAGAAGTTGAAGGGATGCTCACTGTGCTGAGTGTTGTTTTAGGCTGCACTCCGAATCCCTTTTATAAACTCTAAAACCAACTAATTTAAAGAAAAAGAGAAAATGTCAACTCAGAGGGTAAAATATAAAATCTTATTTAATGCTGTTAGGGCCGCTAAACATAGTGTAGTGGTAACATTTAATGGTGTTCTGTAATTGAGTGAGTGAACAGGTGTACAAGTATATTAGTTAACATGCAACTGCTAATTTCCAAAAGCCATGTGTGCTTACAGATTTTTGTACCAACTACTAGAGTAACCTCCTTCCCTCCTCTTAATTAGGTCTCTGAACCATTACAACATGTTTGTGTATGTTCCTTGTGATTAGTACCATTAATCTTGTTTTATATATTTTGAACTTCTAGAACATTTTGACTAATGTCATTGTTACGTCTTCATATGCTAAACAGGTGTAAAATGGAAATAGTTCTTTCTGTGGGATATATTAGTTAGTTCACAGATGTAGGTATCACTGAAGACACATGCTTTATGTACGTGCAGTACATAACATAGAAGAACGGAATGGAAAACAATCTCTTACAGCAGGTTGCATCATCTCTTTTTCCTCCAGCTTTGATAAACAAATACATTATTACTCACAAAATAGAACATAACACCAAATGAAAACAAAATCTTGATTGCTTACCAACATGTTTAATTTAGACTCTCTCTTTGTTGTTCTGGAAAGAGTTGTTGCTGGCCTTTCCCAACACCTGAACCTTTTAATTTTCCTTGATTTGAGTCACATTCTTTCTCCCTTTCTGGTTGAGGCAGAGAGTGAAGAGAAGCAAAGAATAAAAAAGTGAAATCACTGTATATGTGTAGACATTATGAGGCACTGATGTGCAGAAGTTAAAAGATACGTTTCTTTTGGTCTTTTAGTGAATAATTAAGTGAATTAATTTAGTGAATTAATTAAGAAAGGTTCCACTCATCCCAATTTAGGGAAATCTATCTTTAAAGCGACTAAACAAAAAAAAAAAGTATTGTTTTCCATTTAAAATTAATCTCATGCTGTCCATTTCATTATGTTTTTTTTTTTTCTTGAGAACCAAGTATTTTGAATAAAGGAGTTTGCCAGTGAAGAATAATTAATGTATAAATCAGCATTCAACCAAGTGAAACAATGAATGCTTGTTTACTGTAACCTGCTTTTGTTTTAATAACACTCAGAATGAGGCTAATTTCTTAATTACCCTGATTTTCAACATATCTATGAATATTTTGTTTTTGTTGAAATATGTTTTCTGAACAAATGCTTCTTCCCCCTTTTTGTTCAGTTTTTGATTAACAGGTTTCAGGTTAAGTAAAAATTATATTCACTTCCTTCAATGCAGTATCCCTTTTGGGAGATATATTTGTAAATTACAAAAACAAGAGTTAGTATAAAATTATAACACAAACACTGTTTCAGAATGAATTTAGGATTCTAAATAACACAAACATTTAATGTACTGGAAACCCTGAGATAAGGGTCTGACACAGAATTTATAAATCACTTCCTCTTTCTCTTTTAACATATTAATCAGTACTCTACATGAGTACGAATAAAAAATCAAAATTTGTATAGCAACCTTTTCTCTGACACAAGAAATCTGATTTCAGACTTTAGTGTTTTGTGTGTGTGTGTGTATAAATATATCTCTGCACTGCAACTCATTGAGTCTAAAGACATCTTCCTTCCTAAGTATTATATTTTAACATTTGTATACACGTTTTATATATATTTCAACTATTGTGTGTATGTGCATACACAAGCACACATGTAAAGATTGCAGTAAAGTAATGGCTGTTGCAGAAAACATTGTCAAAAGATTCACCATGCTCAAAAACTACGGAAATTACAAGATAAAAATAAAATTGCCTTTGTTGAAATGTCTGACCTTGCTCTTGTTTCATGAATTCAGTTTATTTCAGATACATGTTTGTTGACACACATTGCATATGTGGTCCACAACAAGTACTGTATTAAGCTGAAGTCAACAATGCATGTTAGTATAACATCTGACACAGACATTTCTTAATCACAAAGTTAAAAAAAAAAAAAAAGTAATGTATCCGTGATCAAAGTGAAGGTTCCTACATGATTTTATTCATACTTACCATAGTATATGCATGGGATTTCAAGAGCTTGCTTATTATGTGGTCACTCCTTTTTTCCATCAAAAGGAAGCTAGATATACACTACTTCTCTAATATTATCTTCCATTTATGCAAATGCTGTAGTTTCCATGGGGATGTTGTAAGAAGAATGAAAGAGGAAAGTGGTCCACACAACTGAATGGGAGAGATGTCTGAGAAACTGTCTCTATTAGGGCAGAGTCTACACTCTGAAAAAGTTTGATAATCTCAGAATTTTACTGTCATCCATTTGTAGATTTCTTTAATTTTTAAATTAAATGGAGATGTCAAGATGCCATGGTAAAGGGTATTTAATAGGATTTAAAATTAAAATTATGCTTATTTCCTTTGCAGTCCAGCTAGAATAGAGAATCATTTGTTTATATTTTCCCCATTAATTTACATCGTCATTTAAGATCACTGACATAAATCTATCCTATGTATTTTACTGCAGATGCAAATATGGTTATACTACTTAAACTCACTGAGCACGCACCTACTGGTGTATAATTCAACATATATGTTAAGGTTGCCATGGTAACTTGAGCAACACTTAATCAATGTAACTAATAATGAAATATAATTAATTCTCTGAGTGACACATCCTATTAATGCACAATATATTGTCTCAGTGAAGGGAGAGGAGGGGGAGAGAATGCAAAAAGCAATGGCAGCAGAGGACTTAACAATATCCTTATCTCCAGTAGCGCGCGCGTGTGTGTATATACACCCACACACACATTCAAATAAGTGTTTTTTTTTTAAACCTACAGATTTCTTTCAAATATAAGGCATAATGGTATAAATAATAGAGATGAATGGAAATGCTACCGGGTTGCATTCTCTAGGTTTTTGATTAATGTTTAGCTGTTACTGTATTAATCATTCAATGTTACTTTGTTAAACTGCATTTTAATCTTGGTTACATATAGCAGCTAAACAACTTGTCGTGTTGCATGTACCTACTGGGATATAAGTTAATAGGGGAGTGCTGTAACCACAAACATTACAAAAGGACAGTTTTACTAAACTAGACTGGGGAAAGGATCATAACCAAGTTTAGTTTATTTATGCTGATACCCACGCATCAGTGCAAAACTAATGAATTTTTAACACAATATTATATAAAATATTTGACTTGAAAGAAATAAGAAAATGTAGTAGAAATATGTTACTTAGTAGAGTAATTACTGCTACTTACCTGAGTTGTTAGTTTTAATAATTATTGAAAATTTGGAATGACTGCCTTACCACAGTACTTTTACTAGCCACAGATTTATGCTACAATGTGAATGTTAAAATTTTGCATGGATATTAACTATTAAATTACTGTCTGAGGAGTAAATATTTGTCATTACTTTCCCAAGAGAGCTCTCCAAGCATAACCTGTGCATAATGTGCATTACCATATAATAAACAGGAGCAAATGCAGTGGCAGAGTAGACTCTCTGATGACAATTTACAAATATTGATCAAGACATGTAGGTAAATGAACGACAAAATTGATTTAAACTGCCGGCAGTAACTTTCTTAATTTAACAATAGATGAGGGGTGCTTTTATGCTAGCCCCTTCTCTTGCACCATCATTTAATTGGATCTTGTGTGGAGTTACAGGGCTCCAACCATGTAACCAGTGATTCAGAGTAGACTCTTTTCAGCCTATCTCTAGGACTCAGCTCACTTCTGAATACTCTAGCCCTCCATCTGTGAGGGAGGTAGCCAGGGGAGCCTCTGTCTGTGAAATTTTAAGGTTTACCCTTCTTCCTACAGACAAAAGATCTACCAGCCAAATCCCGGGTCTCATTTAACTCTGGGATCTGGCCCTTTTTATTTTCACTGGACATTGGCTGCAAATTATGATGAACAAAACATTTGTACATTATCTCTAAATATTAAAATTCCCGTTCTTTTTCCTTTTAATCTAACTGCTCCACAATGCTGCAAGGAATGCGCGTGCGCACACACGCACACAGCCAAACCTCCACTCCCCCCTACCCCCCCCACCCAAAATATATCAAACGCATCATAACACACCCCACCAGATCTTCACCAATTTGGCCCGACTGGAAAAAAATTCCTTCCTGATCCTGAAAACAAGTAACTATGACGTTTTGGAAATGCAGGTCCATATAACTTCACTACAGGAACGGAAGCAGTGGGAAGTGGGGCAGTTATTGGGACAAGATTGTCCCCCAGACACTGGGGAAGGCTTTCAATTGAATAGAGAGGGAGGTGATAGCCAATAAAAGTCTGTTGGTGACTGATAGTTGTAAAATTTAATCCTGCTTTTGATATCATTATATACTAATTGAATTGTTGATTCTGCAGATATGAACACTTGAGTAACTTTAAGCATGGGAGTAGGCCATTGCTATTGCGCTCAATGGACCTACTCTGTTGTGTAACGTTACTTATGTGTAGAAGTGTTTGCAGGATCAGATCCTAGGTGACAGTTACTCATTCTTGATTTGTATCCTTCAGTTATGTCTCAGAAGGCATTGACGTTCTAATCTCAAATGGACAAATATTTGTATCATAATTTTTAAAGATGACCTAGAAAAGGGTGCAAGCTAGGTTAAATGATTTTTTGCGGTTGTGTCCTGGTTTTCCTGAAAGTGTTTTGTTTTGCTGGGTTTTTTTTGGGTAGAGGGCTCTTGGAAGAAGTGTGGTGTTCACTCCCATGTTACAGTTGAAGGAGGTGAAGTGTTGCATTTTTGATAGAAACCTGCTTTCTTCCAAACATTCATTGGTCACTGGAAATTCAAAAAGTGTAAACAAACAAAGAGCAAGTTGTACACAGAACGACTAAATGTGCCTTCTCTTTTCCATTGCTCAGTTGTCAACCATGTGTGTTTTGTGATAAGATAATTTCATTAGTTTGGCATTCATTATTGTCTTCCAGAATAATAAAATTATGAATTTCCTAAAGTTGAAAAACAAACAACGAACTTTTAGAGACCACCTTTAAGCATCTTAAAAAGCAAATCTACAAACCCTTTTTTTCCTTTTTGTATTACTTCTAAGGACCGTCAGATATAAAGAAAGCCATGTGTGTGCATTTGCTGGATAGAATTTAAGATTAATTTAATTGGTACCTGTGAAATTTGCATGAAAAATATTTGTCCAGTTATGCAAAAAAGTGTTCGTATGTACGTGTTTAAAATTTAAATGTGTGTTAGTATATATCATTTTATAAGTTCCAAATATAAAACTTTCAGTCAGATAAGCAAATGTATTAATCCAAAACCTAGAATATTCATAATAGTTGTGAATTGATTTTATGCATTACAGCAACGGTATTCATAATTTTGATTAAATTATTAAAAATGTAATAGATGCCTACAGTTTTGAGAGTATTGTCATTAGATCTCATAAACAAAACTGGTCTGTGACTGATGGGTTCAGGACGGTACAGGAAATGGCGGTGCTTCAGCAGATAGCTCTCATCTTCTTTGACCTGTATTGAATCACTGGAGAGTTTAATGTTGAATGTGTTGGATTTCAAAAAAAAGAAAAACTGAGAAAACAACCAGTTTCTGTGATTTTTAGTATTTTTGCAAGAGTGGAAGTATACATCCCAGTGTCCTATCAAATTTCAGTTTGTAAATTCTGTATGGCCCTTCTACTGCTTTTTAATTTTGTTTTATTTGCCATTGTGTTTGAGAAGATCTTATTGTGAGCTAACGTGTTTCTTTTCCCTTGAACTGAAGAAAAATTGAGAAGTTATTTTTTCCCCTCTAAGGTAGCATTAGTGTCTTAAATGAAGTTGTATCTGTTAAAAATTTAAAACTATTATTGGTGAATTAGAAATTCATATGTACACATTTATTTTACAGCTAAAAAGGCAGTAGATGATACAGAAGAAAAGAAAGTAGTTCTGCCAAAGAAACGAGTTAAAGAATTAAGAATCTTGGATGGAAAAACAGCACAGAATCTGTGTAAGTAGTATTAAATCATTTATCCGATAAGCAGAAAAATGAGCTTGCAAACGAGCTTTAACTGGTTGTTGTGTTAATTCCCTTTCCCCCTCCTACCTTGTCATTTTCAGTCTACAAGGAAAATAATAAAAGGAAATAAACATTTATTTTCCTCATGATGCTGCAGCTGTTCTGCAGAACCCAGTTCATTATTCATCTGCTTGTTGCTGAACTCTGGACAAATAATGCATTATATTGCGTGAAACGCAGTGTAGCAAAATGGTTTTGACAATTCTCCAGACTCATGCAGTGGGGAAGTAGGAGCACAACTGCATTCTCTCAACAAGCCTGCAGTCACTTCTGTGGGTCGAGGCATAGGCTCTTAGGAGGAAAAAGAGAGTCAAAGAAGTAGCTACTTCAAATGGCTTTCTCTTCAGGTCTAGGCACATTTCCAGTCAAAACTCACTCAAGATTTACTGCTCTTTACAGTTGGTAGACTTTGTTCTTTGAGTAATTGTATTCCACTGAGGGTTATGCATGCACACAATGCACCCTGACCTTTTGAAAGTAATGTTGTTTGGCAGTCCGCATGTGCACCCTGTGCCACCTCATAATTTTGCCCAATGCGATAAAGGTGCGGCAGGCTGCTGGTGTCTCCAGTTCCTTCTCACCGCCACATGGTCTGAGTTGGAGTTTCTACTCCAAAAGTTTACAAAAATATCCAAACTGTTCATAGTTCAGATTTATTGTTTGTTCTGTATTTTTTTGTTTGATTCCACCTTTTTTGTAGCAGATTTAGAAATTGGGGCGCCATTTAAATGGTGTTTTCTGCCAGACTACTCCCTTCCCCTCTTCCCCCTAGTATCTGGGATTGGGTACTGGATTATGCCAGAGTTGCCGGGGTTCAAAACCTGTACTGCCTGCTCCTGCTCATTTTCCATCAGTGATGAGCACCAGCACTTTCTGTACTGCTTGGGGGAAGCCCGTATCATAGCCACGTGCAGTGTCTGCCTCTCCTTTCCTGACCGTACTCAAGAGAACCAGACTCTCTACCTCAGGAGAGACTTTATGGAGGATGCCATGAGACCGGCTTCGGCTCATGGCTAGGGAACCCACTCTGTACATCAGCCTGAACAGGTGAAAATGCTCCCCATACTGCAGAACCCCCATAGTGTTTCGCCAGTACCAATGCTAAGGACTTCACACCGGAGCATAGCCATGAACTAAGGAAGCATGCACATATTAAGCATGACAGTAAGTTTTACTCCAAGTTTGTGAAGGATTTGGCACTGTCCATGAGTTCTGGCCATACTCCATGTCTCACGAGACCGAGAAATGGATGCACTGATTGCTGGATCTGCCGGTATCAATTACAGATCCTGTCACTCCATTTCCTCCAGCTCCACTGGTGTCCCGGGAACTGTGAGTCTCCGGATAGATGCAGTTCCCTCCAGAACGGATACCCCGGGAGATTGGGAAGAGCCCTGAGTGCCCATGAGTTGTTTGCACTTGAGGGACTGCCGTCTCCATGAGCCCCGATCTTACCACCAGTTTGAAGGGACCTTTCGACTGCTATGTCCCTGCTGCCTTCTATTCCAGTAATTCTGACAGTACCACCATTTGGTGAGAATTCTGACTCCTTTGATTCAGACGATATGGATGTCTGACACTGTGTCCATATCTCTCGTTCTGGAAGCATGACTACTGGAATGTTCCAGTGGCACCATGGTAGTTCTCCACCTTACCTTATCCACATAGTTGTTATCTGGCACTGTGGTCCCAGGCTATGCAACAGCAGGTCAACTGGGATGTGGCCCCAATATTCATGCTCTGAAAGATCCCACTAGATTCAGGAGAATTTCTCCACGTTGCCACCACAACCCTTGTCAGGTAGGTGCTCCGACAGTGTTGGTTGACATGCTGGTTAGCCCAACTTCACCGGTATCCCTCATCTTCTCCAGATGCAGCCGCTCCTTCAATCCCCTCCTCTCTGTTGGACAACTATCACCAGTTCCAAGAATTGCTGTGGAGAATAGCCAATGTCCTATAGATCCCCTTAGAGGAGGTACAAGACAGTCAGCACCAGCTGCTTGACATCTTACACAGTTTGATACCAATGAGTGTGGTCCTACCAACCAGTGGTGACATCCTCCAGTTGGCATGCACTGGCATACCCCATCCACACATCCTGAAAGGGGTTGAGAAGTAATACTGTGTCCCTACCAAAGGGTCAATGTTCCTGTTCTCTCATTCTCTACCGAACTCATTGGTCATCCAGGTGACTTCAGAGTATTCCAAGCTACAACACCCCCGCTCCACCCTCGTGACTCTGCAGTCATGGACATCTTTGACTGATGAGGAACTCCAGTGAGGGATCTTCTCGCATTCCACAACAACAACAGATGCACCCAATATTGTTCAAGGAGAGAAATCAGAGCCCAGTCTCTGTGGGATGCCCTAACCATGAATTGGTGGGACTGCACATGCTATGCTTCCCCCCGCGCCCACCTGGCTCCTCCTACCACAAGTAGTCCACAAGGTCAGATGAGAGAAAGCAGCAACTCCTGATCGCCCCCTGCTGGCCTTACCAATTCGGGCTCCCACTTCTCCTCTGAATGTTGAAGCACCTTCCACTCATGCTTTGGCTGTTCCCAGAGCTACTCACCACAACAGCAGACTCAGACACCCCAACTTGCACACCCGTCGATTGATGGCTTGGTTTTTGGATGGCTACGTCCACTAGCTCAGGAGTACTCTCTGCCAGTGCAAGTGTCCTTTGAAGCATCAGGAAAGACTCCACAAGGTGCTCATATTGAGCCAAATGGATGCATTTCACTTCCTGGGCTACACGACAGGGCCTTGTCCCCGAAGCGATGGGCATCCCACTACCCTTGGGGTATTTCCTCTTTCTGAAGGACTCGGGACTAGCACTCAGTTCCATAAAGCTGCCATTAAGCACTCTGAGCCATAAAGCTGGGGGAGTGAAAGAGCTTGAGGCTACCCCACAGGAAGGAATTCCCAAGTGCGCCTTCCTGGGTTCTCAAAAGGGTTTTTTTGTTTGTTTGTTTTTTTGCATTTGGGTGGTGGCAGCATCTACCCATCCAAGGTCAGAGAGAAGCTGTAACCTTGGGAGTTTAATACAAGCCTGGAGTGGCCAGTATTAATTTTTAGAATTCTTGCGGGCCCCCACCTTCTGTACTCGAAGTGCCAGAGTGGGGAATCAGCCTTGACACCCCCCAATGGGACCTCACCTCATTGACAACCACTCCCTCCTGCTCGCTATTTCTCCTTTCCATGAAAGTCGCTTTCCTCATAGCTATTACATCAGCTAGGAGGGTTGGGAGACATGGTAGCTAACCCTTCTCCCCCTTCAGCACTTTCTATAAATACAAGGTCTCTTTACGTCTTCACTCTAAGTTCCTACCCAAGGTGGTTTCCGAGTTCCACTTCAGTCAAGTCATACATTTACATACCTTCTTCCCCAAGCCTCACATCTCTAATGGAAAAAGGAGGTCTCACTTGTTAGATGTTCAGAGAGCTTTGGCTTTTCATCTTGATTAGACAAAGCCCTTCCGGAAATCTCCTCGGCTTTAGTAGCCATAGCAGAGAGATTCAAAGGCAAGCCATTTCCACCGAGAGAATCTCCAAGTGGGACTCAGGGTGCATTACGCACTGCTATCAATTATTGGGACAATCCTCCCAAAGAGATTTGGGCCCATTCTACGAGAGCACAAGCATCAACTACAGCTGCACTCCACAATGTGCCCCTTGCAGACATATGCAAGGTAGCCATGTGGTGTTCGATACACATCTTATTCCACACACACTGCTCTAGTGCATGATTCTGCCATGGGTGATTCATTTGGAGCAGCAATTCTCCATTCCACAGTCTCCTTACACTATCTTCCCACATAGGTAGTGCTGGTTACTCGCTCTCGGTGGAATACAATAGGGACTATCCCTCAAAGAAGAAAATGAACATACTTACCTGTAACTGGAGGTTCTTCGAGATGTGTGGTCTCTATCAGAATTCCAAACGCACCGTACTTACCCTCTGCTGTGGATCCCATAGATCTGTGGTAGAGAAGGAACTGGAGATGCCAGTTGCCTGCTGCATCCTTTATCACCTCAGGCTTAACCATGAGGCTGCATAGGATGCTTGTGCGGACTGTCGAACACTGAAAGCTCCAGCTCCCGGCACATGTGCATAACCGTCAGCGGAATACAGGTAGGGGCCATGCATCTCAAAGAATCTCCAGTTACAGGTAAATAACTTCATTTTCTGTTGCACCCCATCTCCTTCCGGGGAAATTTCTTAGGAGCTGCTGTTTGGGACTCTGTGATAGCATGACTCATGAAAAAGCTTGGACTCGTCTCTCAATAGCTGTGCCCCCTAGCCATCTAAAGCACATCCCATTTTGACTTATTGCTATTGTACCAGAGAACTAATTCAGACTAATGACTGTGTGACCTGTTGTTTAAAAGAGCACAAGAGCAAGTGAGAGTAGGAGAACTAGTAATCACAAAACGCATTTCATTTAGATAAGTTAATTTGTAGTAATTGTTTAAGTAACACTTCATAGTATATATGTACTTCTAAATGTAATGTTACGTGTCTCAGAAATATAATGAAATCTTAGTAATGCAAGGTCTTACTGCCATTAAACCTTTCTATGAAGGGTGGAATAATTGTTGAGAATTACTTGGATTGTGAATTTGCAAAATTTATATAAAGCAAGAGGTATGTACATTGATGCAGTGATTCATTTAATGTGTGGAATAGGAAATGTTAAAACAAATAAACATTTTAAAATGAAAAACTTTACCCATTGAATCGAACACATGGAGAAGCTTTGAAGTATTTCACACATTTGTGTGTGGAAGTCCCCAGTTAATACCTGTGCAGGCTGCAAGTCCTATCCTAAACTGGGTAATCTTTAATATTTAAATAGGTTAACAAAAACATTTAGTTATTATCATTATGTCTGTTCTTTACCATTATTTTCACTAAACCAGCATAATTTACCCTGAAAGCAAGGGCAGATACTTCTGCCCAATACAATTCTGTTCATTTTTGGAGTAAAGAATCTATTACTGCCATCTATGATAACGCTAGTATATGCCTGCCTCATTGCCCACGTCAAGAATAGCCTTGCAATCTGACCCTATATAATTCATTCTACTTAATGAGGATTTTTGGAAAGTATTTTAAAAATGTAGCAACAAAATATGTGCAGGCTTACAGAAAAAAATACGTTATTAATTAGTACTGCTGAGAAACATGTAGGTTCTCATTTTCTAACTGTCATGGGCTAAGAGCTCAATCAGGCCAAAACTTTGACTTGGTCACCTAAAGTTAGCCGCATGACACAGAACCAATTGACCTAAACAGTTGGTCTTATCTCTGTCTCCCGTCTTCCCCCTCTTCCCCCCCCCCTCCATCCCATTGAATTTAGTGGTAGCTCGAGGTGGTCACTACCTGTGAAAACCAAGCTACTTTTAATTCGGTTTTGAGCTTTAAGGTAGAGCTGTGGCCTCAATACTTAGTGGCAGGATGACGTGTTGCTGTGCATTGATTCTTAAAGGCAGCTTTGATAAATTCCTTAAGGAGCAAGTCCCCTTCATATTCCCAGGCCAAGTGGTCGTTGTGGAGGTGGTGGTGGGGAATTGCAGAACCATACCACTATCTGCCTGGCCCATCTACGCACATATGGAATGAAAACACAATGGAAAAGTAACAATGATTCCCCACCTGGGGTCTCACATACATTCTGTAAGCTTCAGAATGACAATGCCCAATTACCTGAATTGCTTTAGCTCCCATACTCAGCTGGGCGACTGCTGTTGCTGCCCCAATCCTGAATGAGGGGGAACCATATTCATGTGTTAGGGATCCCCAGCCTCATCAGTCCCTGTATTAAAACTGTAATAAACTAATATGTTGTGAGGGGACACCCATCACCATGAATAAAGAGAGGCCCATCCTCCCTGGTCTTATTGCCACGTGTGCCCTCGCAGCCTCCACAGGGAAGATCCCAAGCTTGCCACCTTCCTGTAGAATAGTGGATTCACTCTCGCCCCCTTGATCCATTTTTGACGACTTCCAGGTGAATATAACCAATCACCCCTTCCAGTGTATATCCCTCAATTCCAAAGACCTGCCAGAAGAATCCTTACAGGATCCAGCTACTAGCTCACTGATCTTAAAAGCTCCAAAAAAGGCTGCCACAAATGCCAGCCTGAATAAGGCCATCTCCTGTCCACAGCCTCACGTATGGATTTCAGGATCTACATCAGATCCCTAAGTGTGTTAACGGTGATGGAATGACATGTATCCTCACTCCGGCTGGTGCTTCCAGACCACCCCACTCTAAACCTTTGAACTAAAACACTGGGTAACAGCTTAGCCATTGACAGATGTAAGGGCTGACAGAGATGGTTGAAGATGCCAGCTGTTGGATTGCTAACAAAACCATGCACTGCAGCATATATTTCTCTGCAATGGGCCATATTGGTGACAGGCCTTCCAGATCCTGGAATTGCACAGAATTTAACTCTGCAATGTTTGCGGAGATACCGATCTCTGTGCTACACTGACAACCATCATATGCCAAGATTCCATAGTTAGTGGTATTTGTTCGGGTTCCTTGTTGGCTCCTGGTGCCAGATCCCAAAATCTGTCCATCTGAAAATGAGACAGTGCATGTGCTATGCTATTATCAACCCTGGGCACATGCTTGGAAGAGAAATAGATGCTAATGCTTAAACATGGTAGTACAAATGCCCTTACCAATCACATAACCTTGTGTGATCTGGAGGACTGGTGATGGATAACGTATACCAGCTATGTTGTCACACCAGAAACAAGCCCTTTTATTTGCAAACTCCATTCCCCAAATAACCACTGGAACCTAAACAGGAAAAATTCAAGGAATGTTATATTCTGCACTGTCCCTGTTACCATCCAGGTGGAGAACCATTTTTGGGGTGAACTATCTGCTTTGGTAAAATATCCCAAAACCCATCCCTTCCAAAGCATCTGAGTAGATCTTAAAATCAACCTCCATTATTCATTCCTTCCCTTCAGAATGACACTCCATTAAAATTGCTCAGAAATTGTCCACACACCCTGGGGATGAAATCCTCCTCCATCTTTCTAATAACTCTTTTAAAATGGTGAGGTCTTTCTATGCTTGCAGTGGTCACTGCCAACCCCAGGGCTACCACCGAGCAGGGAAAGTTGTGACTAGACTGCAGTTCACAGAGTGTAACTTTCTTTGCCCCTCTACCTCTTCTAATTAAGCCCAGTACCTCCCAAAGCTTATCCTGAGGGAGTTGCAGTATACCAGCCTCTGCATCTAGCTTGATCCCCAGCTAGGTCAGTGTAGAGGACGGTCCCTCTGTGTTGGTCACATGTGCTGTCTCTCTCCTATTCTGAAAGTCCATTATTGAGAGACAGGCTCAAATATTAACATAGTTGAAAGAGTATCAAAGCAATAATTATCAAAGTTCACCTTATGGCCTGGTCATGTTATTAGAATGAGTGATGATAGACTCCGAAAGAAAGGTTTCTCAGAAAGCACAGGAGGGGTGGTCAATGAAAATATTTTTGACATGTTTAAATAGAATCTTAGCTCATTTAACATAAATTTTGATATCAGACACATAATGAAGAGCAACTATCAATGAAGGTTGTAAACACTTTGAAGAAGATAGATGTGGAAAAACTGATCTTTAAAAAAAGGCCAAGCATCCTGTCAAGTATTCAGTGGGAAACTGCATGTTCCCTTGTGACATCTGTTCAGGATCTTGCTTCTCACAGATTGGACTGTGTAGTCACATGAGAACACCACATGATGCTGTGACGACATTGTCAGATGGGATGGAGAGCCATATCATGGCCAGGGTGTTCATGTTAGCACAGACATGGCTCACCTTGACACAACTGTGCCAAGGCACGGTTAATGTTGAAGTCTACATGGAGCCAGTATTGAAAATGATGGCACAGAAGCCAACCTCAGGTAGAAACTTTGGCCACATTGGGTCTCTGGTAGAAACTGATCTGAGACACTCTTCTCTGACAAGCTGATTTGACACCCTGTCATAAAGGGAAGGGTAAACCCCTTTAAAATCCCTCCTGGCCAGAGGAAAAATCCTCTCACCTGTAAAGGGTTAAGAAGCTAAAGGTAACCTCGCTGGCACCTGACCAAAATGGCCAATGAGGAGACAAGATACTTTCAAAAGCTGGGAGGAGGGAGAGAAACAAAGGGTCTGTGTCTGTCTGTCTATGCTGCTTTTGCCAGGGATAGACCAGGAATGGAGTCTTAGAACTTTTAGTAAGTAATCTAGCTAGGTATGTGTTATGATTTCTTTAAATGGCTGAGAAAAGAATTGTGCTGAATAGAATGACTATTCCTGTCTGTGTGTCTTTTTTGTAACTTAAGGTTTTGCCTAGAGGGATTCTCTATGTTTTGAATCTAATTACCCTGTAAGGTATCTACCATCCTGATTTTACAGAGGTGATTCCTTTACTTCTATTAAAAGTCTTCTTGTAAGAAAACTGAATGCTTTTTCATTGTTCTCAGATCCAAGGGTTTGGGTCTGTGGTCACCTATGCAAATTGGTGAGGATTTTTACTAAACCTTCCCCAGGAAGTGGGGTGCAAGGGTTGGGAGGATTTTGGGGGGAAAGACGTGTCCAAACTACGTTTCCCAGTAAACCCAGTTAAAGTTTGGTGGTGGCAGTGGAGATCCAGGGACGAAGGATAAAATTAATTTGTACCTTGGGGAAGTTTTAACCTAAGCTGGTGAAAGTAAGCTTAGGAGGTTTTCATGCAGGTCCCCACATCTGTACCCTAGAGTTCAGAGTGGGGGAGGAACCTTGACACACCCCTTCAAGTTATTGCAGCTCAGATGGTTGCAACTGTGGTAGCCTATCAAAAGTCACCAAGTAGTCCTAAGTCCAAAATCCATTTGGAAGAGTATAGATTAGCACAGAGGCCACACAGCAATGGGGCTTCCCTGAGATATTTCAGCTAACTCATCTTAAATTTCTTTGAGAGCCTCAGAGCTGTGTTAGGCTTTAAAAGCATACAGCATGTGCTCACCTCAGTACTGGCCCCGCTACTACCCCAGTAGAGGTGGGGAGGAGGGCCACGTGTCTTTTCCCACATCATGTTTATCCCTTTGGGAAATGTTGTACTGCTGTTGATGTTGCATTTTTTCAGCACTTTATCTCACACAATGCCATAGAGTACCAGCTCCCAATGATTATTAGCAATCTCAAGTGCACAATTTACACATACATGTGAGTGCTTTTTGTGAAAGGGGCAGGATTGAAAGTAAGAGATTGAAATATTCTTTTCACAGCATACGTCCAGTAGGTACAGTAGCAGTGCAGACATTTCACCCTTCATAGAAAATTGCTTCAGTGTTTGTGAAGGTGTGTGTTGCAGTATGAGAGAGTAGAATCATAGGACAGGAAGAGAGCTCAAGGGGTCAAAAGGTGTCCAGATAACAAATGTGAAAAATCAGGACAGGATGTGGGGAGCAATAGGTGCCTAGGTTTAAAAAAAAAAAAAAAAAAAGCCCCAAATATCAGGACTGTCCCTATAAATCGGGACATCTGGTCACTCTAGGTCATCTAGTCCAGTTCCCTGCACTTATTTCAGTCTTTGGCCTGTCAGTTCAAATCATCAAGGAGGGAAAATATAATTGCCTTTTTATTTTTTAAGAATGTGGACATTTGTCATTAGAAATTGTCATGAGATAACCGACTTATTTTGCTAAAACATTATGTAGTCTTCTGTATCAATTCGTTTTTTTCCTGTAGATAATCTGACCTATAGTTAACCTATTTCTGAATGTGTTTTTGCAGTAAAAATATTACTTAAAATATGATGTTGCTTCATACTTTTGACTTATTTGTTTTTAATAACTTCCTATTTAATTTCAGCAATCTTTCTGGGATCTTTCCGAATGCCTTATGAAGAAATAAAAAATATTATTTTAGAGGTGGATGAAAAGAAGCTGAGTGAATCCTTGATTCAGGTAAGTCATAATGTCATCTGTTTCAGCAAAACAGCTTTCCTCATAACAATCTCTTCAAAGAAATGAGCTTTAACTCAAGAAGAATAAGGAACTATTCAAAATTGTGTGCTAAACGCATGCTATAAACTCCTCACTTTATCTTCTTTAATACCTATGCATTGTGACTGCTCTTTCCGTTTTATTTTTGGATGCGAAGAATACAGACAAAGTAATTGTTATATAAAGGAACTGTTGACAAAAGGGTACATTTGTTTGCCATAGTCTGGCTTCTTTTTGCTTTCATGTTAATTTTCTCATGCATACAGAAAATACTAAGATAATAATGAGCAAATACTCAAATGGTCATTAAGCTATCTTCTACTGATGACGTATGGGGATGCCCCAACCCCCATTCATGTCTGAGAATACAAGAGCCATGTTGGACATCAGATACATTGATTTAATATGGGGTAATATTTACTGCTTGTTAATTACAATATTTTGCAAGTTCGTGCTTCATCATGATGACTTATAGATTTTTTTTTTTTTTTTGCAGTCTGTGGCAGAGGACATAGTACAATTATATTATTGACACCTTTTATTTAATATATGCCAGGGTATCGTGCTGCTTCATGCAATGCCCCCTTAAAGTCAATGAGTTTTGCCTGCGTGGTGACTGTATTGTCAGGCACCATGTACTTAACAATCAGTCATGTTTCCTTTTGTCACTGTGAACATAAATATTGCCTGCAATCATGAAGTATGGAATTTATTCTCTTCTCTGTGCACCTCCATATATTTTCCTCTTGATAGGGGGAAGTTAGTACAGTGTCTGATTCTGCATGGAGACAAACCTACTCCTAACTTGAACTGATTTGATGAGGAGTGAGGCCTCAGTAAATTATCAATGACCAAATAAATCTATTTAAATCTATGCAGAATCCTTCACAAAAAGTCCTGGATGCTATTATTAGTGGGTTTATGTGATGTACAGCAGAGAAAGCACAAAAATGATACTAATGTGTTGCTCAAGACCCGTTACACCATGTGAAATACTTATCGGGAAAACAAGGTGTCAAGTTTCCTTCCCCACTCTGAACTCCAGGGTACAGATGTGGGGACCTGCATGAAAGACCGCCTAAGCTTATTCTTACCATCTTAGGTTAAAAACTTCCCCAGGGTACAAACTTTGCCTTGTCCTTGAACCCTATGCTGCCACCACCAAGCATGTTAAACAAAGATCAGGGAAAGAGCCCACTTGGAGACGTCCTCCCCCAAAATATCCCCCCAAACCCTACACCCCCTTTCCTGGGGAAGGCTTGATAAAAATCCTCACCAATTTGTACAGGTGAACACAGACCCAAAGCCTTTGGATCTTAAGAACAATAAAAAATCAATCAGGTTCTTAAAAGAAGAATTTTAATTAAAGAAAAGGTAAAAGAATCACCTCTGTAAAATCAGGATGGTAAATACCTTACAGGGTAATCAGATTCAAAACAGAGAATCCCTGTAGGCAAAACCTTAAGTTACAAAAAGACACAAAAACAGAAGTATACATTCCATTCAGCACATCTTATTTTGCCAGCCATTAAATGAAAGAAAATCTAACGCATTTCTAGCGAGATTACTTACTAACAAACAGTTGTAAGGCTGCATTCCTGATCTGTTCCCAGCGAAAGCATCAGACAGACAGACCCTTTGTTCCTGCCCCCTCCAGCTTTGAAAGTATCTTGTCTCCTCGTTGGTCATTTTGGTCAGATGCCAGCGAGGTTATCTTAGCTTCTTAACCCTTTACAGATGAAAGGGTTTTGCCTCTGGCCAGGTGGGATTTTATTGCACTGTATACAGAAAGGTGGTTACCCTTCCCTTTGTGTTTGAGACACAAGCTATATAATATAAGTCTGACCTTATTCAAACTCTTCTGAAAAAAAATCTTCCATTCGAATCTAATCCTCCAGATATGTGAGATTGTCATTTATTTACTAGTATAACATTTTCAGTAATACCAATTGCAAAGTATTTACTGGTGGAGGTTGTTTATTTAATCATTTAATACATTTTAGATCTTCTAAAAAATTGTGTACAAAAACTTAGTTATGCCTCTTACATATCACAGGAGGTAAAGCTAAATTGGTATTATATAGTTGTACATATTGAAAATGCTACCTTTCTAATTTATTGTGTTTTAGAAGATATTACTTCCATCTTGTAATTACCAGAAATAATTGGATTATTACTTATATTGAGTACAGAGGAAAATTAATACCATGGTGCTAGTTGCTAGAGAAAAAACTCGCTGGGAAAGAGCAGCGTGTTGTCATCAGAGTCCTTTTTTCTGCAACTTGTTCCCCCAGATGCTGTCACAGGTCAAATCTGGGAAACTTCAGTGCATGCTGAAAGTCAGGTGTTCGGTTATAGTGTCCAAGATCTAAAAAAAATAAATAAAAAATTGCCATTGCAAAGAAGGCAGCTTGCTCTAATGAGTGGGAAGGGCAGCGGTGCATTTTATAATGATCTGTTCATTTTCAGTGTGCTATGTTCTGAGCAGCAGAGAAACTCACCAGCTTTTCTAGTAAGGCTTCATTGAACTGCTGTCTGAAAGGGACAGTACAGGCGTAGTCAGTGCTGAGCTGCGGGGTGTGTGTGGGGGGGTGGTTCTCAAAGTGTGGGAAAGAAAAGTCTATCTTTGCTTCTCTTGCCGGGAGACATGAATTCTTGCCTTTTCTGTGACCTAAGAGCAACCAACTTGATTACTTTCTTCACTTAGAATATAGGCAGTGTATATGAAACTGTTGAAAGATAAATTGTGATTTACCCCTTAAAACAGCTGTGAGCTGCAAAAGACTGGGGAGGGGGGCATAGTGGTGGGAATCCTGAGCCCATATTCAAGAAGGGAGAAGAGAATGAAAAGCACATTCCTCTTCTCTCTTCCAGGTGGCAGGAAAGTCAGATCAGGGCACAGACCTCTTTTCCTAGAAGTTGGTTAGGTTCTCTGGGAAAACTCTTTCGCAGAATTTCCCAGCCTGGGATTTAGAGGTGAATCACAAAGCTAGTTCAGAAGGAAGTAGAGTAGAAGAGTAATTTCAATGTTGAATTGAATTAGTCATAGAAAGCCATATGACTCTGGATCATCTTGGCTTCACATTATACTTGAGCTGCTGTGCTGAAACTGGAGAACTTTTTGAAATCCAGGAGGAGTCCCTAATATAGCTAGTCAAAAGAGCCAATATACAGTTTGCAAAGATTACCTTTCCTTGGGTATAAGATGTATCAATAAATGTATGGCTGATCCAACCACCTTTTGAATTCCTTTGAATTCCAGTGATTGTATGTTGTTTTTACCTTACCCACTGCAAGTGTTATGTTGAATTATTTATTAAAATCGTTTTTATATAGTAGCAAATCCATATGGTCGTATTTTGTAATTAATCTTTACCTCAGAGTCTGTTTTTAGGAATTGCTGAGAAGTGGAGTAAGATTAAAATTAAAAAAAAAAAAAGACGACTCTTGTGTGGGGTGCAGAGGGTATGGTGGGTTGTGAGAATTATTTGATCCGAAGATTAATAAATTATGAAGTTGTAATTTATTGTGTGTTAGAAGTGTTTTATTATGACAAAACAAAAACAATATACTGCATTACAACGCTTGTCTGTTGAAAAAAGAATATATATATATTTTCAATTGGCTTCAGATTTCTTCAAATCATATTGATCTTTCAGAAATGCTGGCATGTATATGGTGGTCATGCAACAAAAAATTGTGTGTAACTAGCAGTATCCATGAAAATCACGGTGAAGTGTTATGTAAATGGATTTTTGTCAAGTTGTGATTCTCAGCTGTCGTAAAATTAGAGGTCTTTCATTTACTTGTTTATATGACCTCCGTTACTAATAATGAGTACATACAACCTTAGGCCTGTTCTTTTCATCAACAGCTATAGTATTTACATAAGGCATTGATGAATGCTAAATTATGCTAGCTTCTGAGACGAGTGGAAAAAACTAAATTAACCTTTAACCATTAAACAAAAAAAGAGTGAAAATTTTTGCCAATTCTGTTTCTCCTCTTGTAAATTTGGTACATTATTGCTTTCAACTCAGCATAATCCTTCATTGCTTATTCTCCTCCAGTAGAGGGAAACTCAGGTGTGTGTGAAGGTACAAATTTAATATTGTTTAATTATCAGAGCTGCAGTTAACAGATTGTGTGTTCTAACAATTCCTGAGCTATCCGTCAATGCTGGGTTTCCCAGGTTACAACAGTGTATAAATGACAGTGGTCTTAAGAGAGTTTGCCATTTCAGTGCTAAGAACCATCAAACTGTTAAGCTACAAGTAGTGATCATGTTAAAGCAAAATGTGTGCTGAAATGTGAGAGCCAGCTCATCCAGATGTAATGGAAAAAAAAAACAACCCAGCACTTCGATAACTATTAAATATAAATGATTCTCTTGATTCTGCCTGTGTTAAACTCGATGGCAAAACTCTGATGTTGAAGCTTGGGCTCAGTGTTCGGAATGTTTAAGATGAGAATAGCAGCTAACAAGGGAGAGGGGTCCTACAGACAAGAGTCTCTTTTGCTGTACAACCCTGGTTGATCCCTGGAGCAGGTCCATCCTGAGCATTGAACGAGGCAAGAATCCAACAGCAAAAAATATGTGACCATGTAAGTAGATTGTATCATAATGCATTCACACAAGGGGGCTGAATTAAGATTCATAACTTAATGCAGAGGTTAACTTAACTTCTGGCATTTTCTTATTTTTGAGTGCTTGATTTGACATTGTATCCGTAATAATGATCTTTTAACATACTTTTGTATGTAACTTCCTAGGCTTAAAAAAAAAAAAAAATGAAAAAAAATCCATCGTGGCGGCATATTGACGCCCACAGTAGGGCTGGAAGTTTTAGAGCGATCCCAGATCTCTTTCATTGAGCTAAAAAAGTAACTGACAGTATTTTGTGTGCCAGCACTAGAGTGGGATGGGACTTGTAGCCAGTATGTTTCACAGATATTTGCTGAGCAGAGGAATGATGAGAGCGAGAAATCCTGGGTTTCATTCACTTTACAAAGAAATAGCAAATCACTAATTTTGGGTGGAAGGGGGGTAGATTTGGATTTATACCCCATCCTTTTAAATCAAAGTCTAAATACTTAGTGCAAAAAACCCAAACCAAAATAAAGCAAAACCACCACCAAAAAGTAAAACAACCACACATTGGAATAAACCCTGCATGGTAAAGTCCTCCTATTGAGGAGAAAAATACATTCCCCCTTTTGTATATTAGTGCTTAGCTTAAATTCATGCTATAGCCTTCCGTCAGGGCCTGTACTGAAATTCCAGCGAGCTTAATTTTAGCAGAACCAGGCCGTTGTATCCTTCAACTATGAGCCCAACAAGCAGCCTAGTAGTATGTTTCTAGTAGATTATTAAGCTTAATTGTTTGGAAGCTGGTAATGATGTAGGGTGGTAATTTCTGTAGCATATTGTAGAAACGTATAAATGGAAAAAAAATAGAAAAACTGAATACATGATGCATTGTTTTACTATCTGCTTTCCTTTTTTCCCCCCACTAATCAATGTTTCTTTAATACACCGTTGTTTGTGCATTTTTATTTGGGGTATTGAGTCCGTATGTATTGGAATACAGGTGCAATTGAAGGCAACTGTGTCTGCACTCCCTCTTTGTAGAACAGTAGGCGCACCTACACTCTGTCGTCTGGCTCCCCTGGCCATCACCTCTTGGGTGAAGAGATACATCTGTGTCCCATCTGACCCGGTGTATCTCCAGGATGAACAGTTCCTTGCCTTCCCTGTCTTATTCCTAGTAAAAGACTCTGCTTAAGTAGACCTTACTTTCTCTTTGGAGACTAACAGGGTAATTTCCCACAGTTATAAGGTACCGCACATCACTTCCGATGCAAGCCTATTTTATTTGTAAGTAAAAGCATTACACAACAAACAATATTAAAACAATTAAAAAATCTACACTAGGCAGTCAGTTCATGTGGTTTTAAACCAGACAGTTTTGCATTTCTAATGTTTTTCCCCCGTCTAGAACTAAGACCAAACTGGATATGTTTGGTCCAGTATTGGATAATGGGTGCCATTTTAAATAATATTCCCTGCCCCCACTGATGTGATGACACGCTCTTCAAAATGGCGGCCTTCTTGCAGCGTGACCATGCACACTGCATTCAAGGTCTCGCTGGTGGGGGTGAGCCCCCTCTGTTCCCAGAATTATCAGAAGGTCTGGTGTTCTGAAGAAGTGTGAGTGGTCACTTAA
Organism: Caretta caretta; assembly: GCF_965140235.1. Lineage (NCBI taxonomy): Eukaryota > Metazoa > Chordata > Testudines > Cheloniidae > Caretta > Caretta caretta. Next base: position 67,246,347 of record NC_134214.1, on the reverse strand, counting down.
GCTACCTGTATGCTAATAAACTTACCAGAAATCTCTCTAATCCTAAGATGGATTTTCTTTTTTACACTCTTTCATTATACAAAAGGGAGAAGAGGGAGGGAGTTATGCAAACAATCCAGTAGAGCACTATTTTTTAATTATTAATTTTTATTTTCCTTTGTTTTGCTTTTATATTTCCGATTAGAAATTTGCAGAAGTTAGTAAGAGTTCAATACATATTTTGTTGTGCTTATGTATTTGTTATAAACTGTCTGAAGTGATGAAAGCTTAGGTGGTTGTAAATGTGATCAGTATGGGAAGCATGACATTGATAAGACTACAAAATCTGTTTACATGGAGTTGTTGTTTTCCCTAGAATTTAAAATAAGAACTCAGATTGAGCACCCAACTCTTGACAGAAAACTATCATCTATTAAATTATAGAAGTCACTGTCAAGTATTGTTTCAATTCCTGCACACTGATTTTATAAAACCAACAATAAGACATTCCAGTTTTCTGTCCTCTCATTGTAACTTTTTTTTATTAGACGTAAAATCCTAGGGTCATAGAGGAATTCATTGATATTTACAGCCAGAGATAGAAATTTTCCTATTTGTGAACCCCATTTCTTTTGTTGAAGTTGGTTTATTTTTTTCTCCATCCTGATATAGTAGACACTGCTCTTTGTGGGGAAAAGTGCCAGTAGCAGGATTAGGTAGCTGATCTGTACTGCACCCTACTGAAGTACATGGATGGAGGGGCTTTTTATTACCTCCTTCCTCAGATACCATCTAAGATGCTAATGAGGCAGGGACTATGTCCAGCAATATCCTCAAAACACCAGAAAGGAAATAGACTTCAAGTAATTGACTAGATATAGGACTTCAGTTAATGTTCTTTCTCTGATTTTGAATGCATAGCGTGGACTTGCTGAAGTACATCATAGATTCAAATACTTAAGGAAAATATTTAAACTCAAAGCATTGAGGCTCCTACATTAATCTACAGTTTGGACATAGTGAGACTGGTTTACAGTGTATTTTCATAGGCACTATAATTTGAGTTCAGTAAGATTTCTCTGTGTGCTTTTACATGTACTTTTTGTGTCAATTTGCAGATTTTTAGAATCAGTGGTGTTTTTTTTGGGTATGCTGTGCTGAGAAGCAGTTTGGGGGTATGTTGCTGCACCATAACAATTGCACTAACATAAAAAAACAGTTATGCCCTTCTTCAACCTTAAACTTGCTTCTTTCATCCTGGCCAAAATTCTTATTTAGTGTCACGCTTCATCAGTTGACAAGTGCAAATCCTCAGGCAGGGTTGGGAAGTGAAGCCAGAATAGTTATGGTCACTTAAATCTGATGTAGCTTGCATCTCTGTGTTAGTTGTAGAGTATATTATACGAGTATGTCTGAATGACTTTCTCTTTTATTACTATTGTGGTCCTATTTTTTGGGGATGATAACATGCAAAGGTGGAACAGATACTGAAACTTTTTAAAGAGAATATTCTTAAAACCCAAATTCTCACTTAATAAACTGCTCCAAAATATCCCTGAACATACTGAATCAATTTCTCGCGTTCCCCCTTTCGAGACCTTCTCCATAAAGCAACGTACTTCTTTTTCTCCATTTAATAGAGGCGTAAGAAATGGAGGGGGAGGAAGGCATTGTAAAATAATTGTCTATATGTAGTTATTCATGGTACCAGCTGTAGCTGGTCAAGAATCAGAGAAAATCAGAGTGGTACATTAACCAAAATGACATTGAAACTCAAAATTCAATTTATTTGATTGAAAAATGTCTCCCTAAAGTCCTTCAGATAGATGTATTAAATCTAAAGTGTTGCTTTAGGACCCCCATAAAAAGAAAATTTGAATGATGAATAAAGTCTATTATTCAAGGAGTTTTGGACCTTGACGATAAACAAAACATTTTTAAAGAGTTGAATAAGACTTAGCCACTTAAGGGTAAGGATCAACTTTACTGATCGTTGTATCTTAGGCACATTCAGTATCTATTAAAATAAAGTAGTGGTGAATTTATTCTGAAAACAATGGAAATTTTTTTTAATAGACTGAATGTTCATCTGTAACATGTAAAATAATGGAATATTTATCTATTGGATATTTTATTTCACTATGATGATTTATTTGTTTCAATTTTAGTTATTTTGGGCTGACGCATTGCATTCCATATAATGTTATAAAGTATGCTAATGAATGTGAATATAATGTAACTGGAATATGCTTCATGAACAAGGTCTATTGTAAGGTATCATTACAATTCTTATAATCTACTGAGTATGGTCATCCTATTTGTATAAATGTATCATTCTTGTATATGAAGCTAGAAATATGAAGTGTTACTCTTAACTCCTATTGTAACTATGTAAAGTGTGAGCCATTAATGGTGGCTTGGAATCTTGATTGCTCCCATCAACTAGGACAGTTGGTTGTAATGAGTCTGTTTACTTGCAAGCTTTCCTGTGAGTCAGGCGAGGAAGAATGAAGGCTTGGGTGTCTCAGGACATGTGACTGTCACCTGGTACTGGAATCCATCTGAAACCTGGTGCTTTTCCATTTAGAAGGAGGGGTGGGGACCCAGAGGGACACAAGATTCCTGCCTTGTGCCAAAGCTATATAAGGGGGTGGAACAGAACAAAGTGGGCTGCAGTCATGAGAAATCCCCTAGCTACCACTGGAGCTGGAATAGGGACTGTACCAGGGGAAAGGATTGGGCCCAGACTAGAATGGGGTCGAAGCTGTGAAAGAAGCTTATTGGAACATCTCTGAGGGTGAGATTTTTATCTGCAATCAGTTTCTTAATGTATTAGGCTTAGACTTACATGTTTTGTTTAATTTTGCTTCGTAACTTACTTTGTTCTGTCTGTTAGTACTTGGAACCACTTAAATTCTACTTTTTATATTTAATAAAATCACTTTTTGCTTATTACTGAACCCAGAGTTAGTGACTAATACCTGGGGAGCAAACAGCTGTGCATATCTCTCTATCAGTGTTATAGAGGGCGGACAATTTATGAGTTTACCCTGTATAAGCTTAAAATGGAGTAGAATGGATTTATTTGGGGTTTGGATCCAATTGGGAACTGGGTATCTGGGTGCTAGAGACAGGAGCACTTCTTAAGCTGTTTTCTGTTAAGTCTGCAGCTTTTGGTGGGGCATGGTTCAGACCTCGGTCTGTGTTTGCAGCAGGCTAGTGTGTCTGGCTCAATCAAACAGGGTTCTGAAGTCCCAAGCTGGCAGGGAAAACGGGCTCAGAGACAGTTTCAGCACATCATGTGGCAATCCCAAGGGGGTTTCTGTGACCCAACCTGTCACGTGTACAATTAATATAACAGATGCTATCTGCCATTCTGTTTTTTGCACCTTTGATGAGTAATAAAACTGGTATGTAAATGTTGGAATTGTCATTTTAGCTGAATATGTAATAGATTTGTTAGGTATCTGAAGAGTACTTAACCTCAAATTAAAAATTTGAGTACAACAAAGCAGTGGTTTAAAAATTCAGTTGTAGGCAAAATTTGAGAGGTAATGAAAATATATAATTTTGGACAGATACTTAACTTTCATGTATGAATTCAAGCTGTTTCCAATTTTTTAAATCTTGTTTTATTTACTTACGTTAAACAGTATGAGAATGTACATGTAATTGACTACGTACATGAGAGAGATTATTATATATAGAATAGGTCCTGCAAAACTTAGTTATATCTCCCAGGTATTTTTTAACGGAGTTAAGCATGGTCAACTTTGTAGTATTTTTTGGAGGGCAAGGGGAAATCAAATTTTATAAAAATGTGTCATAAAGAGCAATCCTTAATTTGTGTTGGATATTCATAGATAAAATCAAATGCTTAATTTATTGAAACCCAGCCTAATTTTGGGCTTTTTTTGAGAAAATTCATTTGTCTCTCCTCCCCCCTTATGCTTATCATATTTTCTTGTATGGAGCGTCATCTTATTCCTTGTCATTATTGAGGCATACTGATTTTTTTTCTCTACATTATGTGGTAAGAAAATATATCATTTAGCCATTAATGTATTTAATGGCTAAATATATCATTTAGCCATTAAATACATTCTGTATTGAATGTTTTTAGTTCATATGAAAGGAATCTTAAAGATGGTGCTAGAAACTCCAGTCAGTTTATTCAAAGTAGTACTATGGTTTATGCAGATGACAGTTCAAGCTGTGCTTTTGTTAATTTGCTAGTATCTTATAATTTCTACTTGTCCTCTAGTGCATGTATTATTTGGCTGCTGTATAGTATGGTTCACGTTATTATTTTTTTTTAAGCCCTGTCCTTCCTTTCCCCATTCCCCTCCTTTGTATGTCTTCGTGTTCTGTATCTGTCTAATTTAGATGGGAATATTTTTGTGGTGGGGAATTTTAGAATATTTATTAGTGATAATAAGCCCCAGGCACGTACCTTTCGCAGAGGCAGTGGGATGGACTCGAACTGTTAATTAGGTCTAGAATGGCAAGTCCTATTGCTATTCTGACTTCATGCTTTTAATGCAATTTATTTTAACTAAAACAGTGTGGTTTATTACCTGCAAATACATTATCACTCTTTTCATGATCCCCAAAACATTGCCGGAAGACTCATATCTAAAACACTTTGTCTCCTACATACAACTCCAAATATGCTGAGCAGCTCTGCAGAAGGACTTCAGAAAAACTGAGGAATCATCTTCTGCACCTCACATATTCCAGAAGGGGCCACTTCAAACAAGAACACAGGAAGGAAGAAAATCATGAAACCTACCTGGAGGTCATGCAAGAAACGCCAGACTGCTATATTTAAAAAAATAAACACCAAAACAAAACGAACTCCCTCCCCCCTCCCCCCCAAAAAAACATTAAAAAAAAAAACCTACAATAACTCCACAAGTCACAGAACACCACCTCTGGAAAAATGACACCAGGACCCTCGATGTGGACAGTACATGACAACCCAAAATCATCAATTTTTCAAGACTGCCCCTACTGGAGCTGAATTATCAGGGGACTAAGGGACTGAAATTCTGCCCCATGTCAGAACCTGATGCCATACAAAATGTGTGGAGAACCAACTCCAACTTAAAGAATTATTTCACAATAATGATGGCACGACCCACAACTGTCCACCAACAGTTTTAAGTAAAAAGAATCATCTGACTGGTCAGCCAACAGTGGATGAAATCACACACTTCTTCATTACATGGATTTCTTCAGGAAAAAAAATTGGTTGTGGAATCCTTAACAAACAAGACATCCTTCACAGTCCCTGAAATCCAACCACCAGACAGTGATCAAACCAGCAGACAAAGGGGATACCATCATAATTCTCAACCAGGTTGACTACCTTGAGGACAACTGACAACTCTCTGGCACCACCTACTGTAAAGAACACAAAGAAGACCGCATTTCACAATTCACCAAGGAATTTTAGAAAGATCAAATCCTTCCCCAAACTCCAAAAGAAACTCTGCAACTTTATGCCTCATGAATTCATCCCAGGGACCGTCTACAGGCTTCCCAACATACACAAACAAGGGAACCTGTGCAGACCCATTATATCTGGCCACGCCACTCTTACTGAAGGGATAATCAGGATACATAGAAACTATCTTCAAACCACTTACCACACAAAAGGCCATCTTCCTCTCGGATGCGGATGATTTCCTTCAGAAACTTCACAGTGTTGTTCACCTCCCTCAGGACACCATTCTCGCCACCATGGATATCACCTCAGTATACACCAACATCTCTCACAATGACTGCAACATTGCCTGCCTCAAATATTAGGATAATGGACGATAATCAGGTATCCACCCCAAGCACATCACCAAACTCACTTACATCTCTACCCTGATACAACATGGTCCTTGGGAGCCAAAAAATCTTACCGCGCTATAGGTGAGACCGCGATCTCGAATTTCCTTTGCCCCCCCGCTCCTTGTCCCCTGACCGCCCCCTCCAGAGACCCCCGTTTCCTAATCACCCCCAGGACCCCACCCTCTACCGAACCCCCCTGTCCCCTGACTGCCCTGACCCCTATCCACACCCTCCGCCCCCTGACAGGCACTTAGTGGTGGGAAGCGGAGCAGCCCGCTCTACTCCACCAGCTCCCAGCCGTGGCACTCTGCTTCCCGCCGCCAGTGAGTGTGGGGAGGTTGGATAGGGGGTGGGGTCCTGGAGGTGATTAGGGACGCAGGGTCTCTGGAGGGGATGGTCAGGGGATAAGAAGCGGGGGGGGCATCCTTTCCCCAATCTCCCCACACTCACCGGTGGCGGGAAGCGGAGCGCTGCGGCTGGAAGCTGATGTGCTGATCCAGTGGAGCGCTGCTTTACCACATTGTATGCGAACCCATGTTCTATTGGGTCGCATTAAAACTACCTTTCTTCCCTAGGCCTTAACTCCTTATCTTTTCCCCTCCTTCCTGCTGACCAACAGCTGTTTCCTTATACGTGAGTTCACACAGAAGATAACACTGGCATGTAGGGTTGAAAGGTCTCTGCTGGCTTCTTTTAAAAAGGCATTCTTTTTGTCTTTTTGAAAATCGTCTTCAATCACCCCTATCAGAGAGAGAGAAAGAGACAGGCCTTTAGAAACTTCCCCTTATTTCATTAGTTAATCTTTGAGTCAGACATCCTCCCTCCTTCATTCCTTTTGTCCTTTAACCCATTATTTTCAAGGCCTTCCTTCTACTTGCTAGTCAGGGCCATTCTTTATAATACACTGTCATAAATATAAAGGGAAGGGTAACCACCTTTCTGTATACAGAACTATAAAATCCCTCCTGACCAGGGGCAAAACCCTTTCACTTGTAAAGGCTTAAGAAGCTAAGATAACCTCGCTGGCACCTGACCAAAATGACCAATGAGGAGACAAGTTACTTTCAAACCTGGAGGGGCGGGAGGGGGACAAAGGGTCTGTCTGTCTGATGCTTTTGCTGGGATCAGATCAGGAATACTCTTCAGAACTTCTGTTAAATTAGTAAGTAATCTAGCTAGAAATGCGTTAGATTTCCTTTTGTTAAATGGCTGGTAAAATAGGTTGTGCTGAATGGAATGTATATTCCTGTTTTTGTGTCTTTTTGTAACTTAAGGTTTTGCCTACAGGGATTTTCTGTTTTGAATCTGATTACCCTGTAAGGTATTTACCATCCTGATTTTACAGAGGTGATTCTTTTACCTTTTCTTTAATTAAAATTCTTCTTTTAAGAACCTGATTGATTTTTTATTGTTCTTAAGATCCAACGGCTTTGGGTCTGTGTTCACCTGTACAAATTGGTGAGGATTTTTATTAAGCCTTCCTCAGAAAAGGGGGTGTAGTGCTTGGGGGGATATTTTGGGGGAAGACGTCTCCAAGTGGGCTCTTTCCCTGATCTTTGTTTAACACGCTTGGTGGTGGCAGCATAGGGTTCAAGGACAAGGCAAAGTTTGTACCCTGGGGCAGTTTTTAACCTAAGCTGGTAAGAATAAGCTTAGGGAGTCTTTCATGCAGGTCCCCACGTCTGTACCCTAGAGTTCAGAGTGGGGAAGGAACCTTGACGTGGTGGCAGAGCGGTGGGATCATTTTGAGATTTTTTTTTTGAGATCATTTTGAAGCAGAAGTACAGTAGGATTTTAAAAGGACATTTTTTTTTCCCTTTGGGCTGCTTGGAAGCAGGTTTTAAGCTGAAAGCAATTAGAGTTTTTCTGTCTCTGCCTGGGGCTAGAGCAGCAGGCATAACAAAAGGGATCGTTCTTTTTGAGCTGGAGTTTTCTCTACCTAAAGGGAGGGTAGTTAACCTCCTGCAGGGAAATTCACAAGTTTTTCACGGACCTGAAGAGGGGTTTTTTTTTTTTTTTTTAGCTAAGAGCAGCTAGAGGATTTTTCTGTAGGCTGAGAATAGCTATCACAGAACATAGGTATCTGGTTACAGCACAACAAAATTTTACAAGCCAGGTTTTTTTTTTGTTTTTTTTTTTTGTTTTCTTTCTAACTCTCGGGTGTAAAGTTAGTTAAAAACAGAGAGGTTAACATGACAGAAACCAAGGCACAACACAGACTGGAGTTAACCAGACTGGAGGCAGTGAAAGAGGCAGAAAAACCCCTAGAGGCTGCCCACAGGAGAGAAATGGAGGCAAAGGAAAATGAGAGGAAGCATGCTGAGGAGGAAAAGGAAAAAGAGAGGAAGCATGCACTGGAGATGGAGAAGGCAAAGGCTCAGCAGAATATAGCAACAAACCCTAGCAATCCTTCTCCAGGTACCACTGCTCATCCCAGAAAGTTCCCCACCTACAAGGCAGGCGATGATACCAAGGCCTTCCTAGAAAACTTTGAAAGGGCCTGCCTTGGGTACAGCATCTCTGCAGACCAATACATAGTAGGGCTGAGGCCGCAGCTCAGTGGACCCTTAGCCGAGGTGGAGGCTGAAATGCCTAAGGAACACATGAACAAGTATGAACTGTTTAAAACCAAGGCGAGAGTCAGACCGAGCACCCGAGCATTCCTGTCGGCGGTTCAGAGCCCTAAGTTGGAAACCAGACATTTACCCGACATGCCTACCACATTGTGAAACATTGGGATGCCTGGATATTAGGTGCAAGTGTTGAATCTCCAGAAGATTTGCCCTTCCTATTGCAAATGGAGCAGTTCTTAGAGGGTGTTCCTGAGGAAAAAGAAAGATACATCCTAGATGGGAAGTCCACAACTGTAATCGAGGTGGGGGAGATTGGAGCCAAATGGATGGAGGTGGCAGAAAAGAAAAAAAACTAGTAGCACTTGGGGCGAATATCAGAAGGGGCAAACTGGAACAAAACGGGTGGAGGGAGGAGAGAGGAACAATCCTGGTCGCAGTTGGAGCGGAGACCAGAAGGGACAACCTCCAACCTCACCCTACAACCGGGGACAGCCCAAGGCCCCCGATCCACACCAAGGAACACTCCAGACACCTTATTGTCCTGCCACACCATTCTCCAGCAATCCAACTCGCCCCAGTGACCCGTCAGCTGGACGATGTTTTAAATGTAACGAGCCAGGGCATGTAAAGGCCAACTGCCCCAAGCACCCCAACAGATTACAGTTCATTGCACCGGAATCACACCAGAGGTCCTCAGGCCCAGATGCCTCCCAGATACCCTCGGAGCAGAGGGAAACTGTGAGCGTGGGCGGGAAGAAGGTCACAGCGTGGAGGGACACCGGAGCACAAATGTAGGCTATCCTTGCTTCCTTAGTGGACCCCAATTTAATCAACCCAGAGATCCAAGTGACTATTCAACCCTTCAAGTCAAAGTCTTTTGACTTGCCTCCAGCCAAGTGGCCGGTCCAGTACGAGTGCTGGTCAGGAACATGGACTTTTGCAGTCTATGATGATTATCCCATCCCCATGCTGTTGGGGGAAGACTTGGCCAATCATGTGAAGCTAGCCAAGAGGGTGGGAATGGTCACCCGCAGCCAGGCTAAGCAAGCTGTCACACCTAGCTCTATTCCAGAAACTTCTACCAGGACCCTGTCAGAGGTGATGGAACAGGATCCCATGCCAACGTCAGCAACAGCAATAGTGGATCCAGTCCCAGAGACCCAGACAGAGCCAGTCCCAGAATCGGAATCGGCGGAACCACCAGCACCAGAACCAGTGCCAGCACTGAATCCAGTGCTGGCAACCCCAACACCAGAGGGCCCACCGAACCTGCACCAGCAACAGCAGATAACTCTACACAAGAGGCTCAGTCGGAGCCTGAACCCCAACATAGTGCATCAGCGGAGAACGGTTCACAGTCAGTGGAAACAGCCCCATCACTTGCATCGCTTCCGGGGGAACCAAGCCTAGGTCCACAGTCCTATTGGGAACTGATGTCTCCAGCATCAACGGAACAGTTCCAGACCGAACAGGAAGCAGATGAAAGCCTCCAGAGAGCATGGACGACGGCACGGAGCAACCCACCACCTCTCAGCTCTTCTAATTGATCCAGGTTTGTTGTAGAAAGAGGACTTTTATACAAGGAAACTCTTTCTGGTGGACACCAGGAAGACTGGCATCCTCAGAGACAGTTGGTAGTTCCAACTAAATACCGGGCTAAGCTCTTGAACTTAGCCCACGATCATCCTAGTGGCCATGCTGGGGTTAACAGGACCAAAGACGGTTTGGGGAGGTCATTCTACTGGGAGGGAATGGGCAAGGATGTTTCTACCTATGTCCGGTCTTGTGAGGTATGCCAAAGAGTGGGAAAACCCCAAGACCAGGACAAAGCCCCTCTCCAGCCACTCCCCATCATTGAGGTTTCATTTCAGTGAGTAGCTGTGGATATTCTGGGTCCTTTTCCGAAAAAGACACCCAGAGGAAAGCAGTACATACTGACTTTCATGGATTTTGCCACCCGATGGCCGGATGCCATAGCTCTAAGCAACACCAGGGCTAAAAGTGTGTGCCAGGCACTAACAGATATTTTTGCCAGGGTAGGCTGGTCCTCCGACATCCTCACAGATGCAGGAACTAATTTCCTGGCAGGAACTATGGAAAGCCTTTGGGAAGCTCATGGGATGAATCACTTGGTTGCCACCCCTTACCATCATCAAACAAATGGCCTGGTGGAGAAGTTTTATGGGACTTTGGGGGCCAGGATATGAAATTTGTAAATAAGCACTTCAGTGATTAGGACCTAGCGTTGCAGCAGTTGCTCTTTGCCTACAGAGCTGTACTACATCCCAGTTTAGGGTTTTCACCATTTGAACTTGTATATGTCCGCGAGGTTAAGAAGCCATTACACTTGAAGCAGCAATGGGTGGGATTTACACCTTCTCCAGGAACTAACATTCTGGACTTTGTAACCAACCTACAAAACCCCCTCCAAACCTCTTTAGCCCTTGCTAAAGAAAACCTACAGGATGCTCAAAAAGAGCAAAAAATCCTGGTATTATAAACATGCCAGAGAGTGTTCCTTCAAAGTAGGGGACCAGGTCGTGATCGTAAAGGTGCTCCAGGTCCATAAAATGGAAGCGTCGTGGGAAGGGCCATTCACGGCCCAAGAGCACCTGGGAGCTGTTAATTATCTCATAGCATTTTCCACCTCCAACTGAAAGCCTAAGGTGTACTATATTAATTCTCGAAAGCCCAAGAATTAAAGTTTTGTCAGTATACAGCTCAGGAAGGAGATGACGCTGAGTGGCCTGAAGGTGTCTACTACAAAGGGAAAAGTGATGGTGGCATGGAAGAGGTGAACTTCTCCATGACTCTTGGGCATATGCAGCAACAGCAGATCAAGGAGCTGTGCACTAGCTACGTGCCGACATTCTCAGCCGCCCCAGGACTGACTGAACGGGCATACCACTCCATTGACACAGGTAATGCTCACCCAATTAAAGTCCAACCTTACCGGGTGTCTCCTGAAGCTAAATCTGCTGTAGAACAGGAGATTCAAGATATGCTACAGATGGGTGTAATCTGCCCCTCTGGCAGTGCATGGGCATCTCCAGTGGTTCTAGTTCCCAAACCAGATGGGGAAATATGTTTTTGTGTTTTCTACCGTAAGCTAAATGCTGAAACTCACCCAGACAACTATCCAATGCCACGCACAGATGAGCTATTGGAGCAACTGGGACAGGCCCAGTTCATCTCTACCTTGGACTTAACCAAGGAGTACTGGCAGGTACTGCTAGATGAATCCGCCAAGGAAAGGTCAGCCTTCACCACACTTGTCGGGCTGTATGAATTTAATGTACTCCTTTTCGGGCTGCGGAATGCACCCGCCACCTTCCAAATACTTGTAGATGTTCTCCTAGCGGGATTGGGAGAATATGTAGTTGCCTACCTTGACGATGTGGCCATGTTTTCGGATTCCTGGGCAGACCACCTGGAACATCTACAAAAAGTCTTCGAGCGCATAAGGGAGGCACGACTAACTGTTAAGGCTAAGAAGTGTCAAACAGGCCTAAACAGAGTGACTTACCTTGGACACCAGGTGGGTCAAGGAACTACCAACCCCTTACAGGCCAAAGTGGATGCCATCCAAAAGTGGCCTGTCCCAATGTAAAAGAAACAGGTTCAATCCTTCTTAGGCTTGGCTGGATATTACAGGCAATTTGTACCGCAATACAGCCAAATCGCCACCCCACTGACACACCTAACCAAAAAGAAACAGCCAAATGCCATTCAAGTGTCAGAAGGCCTTTAACCAGCTTAAAGCGACACTCATGTCTGACCCTGTACTAAGGGCCCCATACTTAGACAAACTGTTCCTAGTAACCACAGATGCATCCAAGTGTGTTGTGGGAGCAGTCTTAATGCAGGAAGGACCGGATCAAGAATTCCATCCTGTAGTGTTGCTTAGAAGAAGCTGTCTGAGAGGGAAAGCAACTGGTCAGTCAGTGAAAAAGAATGTTACGCCATTATCTACGCTCTGGAAAAGCTCCATCCTATATTTGGGGATGGCGTTTCCACCTGCAAACCGACCATGCTGTGCTACGGTGGCTTCATACCACCACGGGAAATAACAAAAAGCTTATTCGGTGGAGTTTAGCTCTCCAAGATTTTGATTTCGACATCCAACACATCTCAGGAGCTTCCAACAAAGTGGATGATGCATTCTCCCCTGAAAGTTTCCCAGAATCAACTGGTTAAAATTGTCCTTGAGATGTGGAAAATATTGTTAGTCTTCATACACTTGGTAGAGCTCCAGGAAGAAATCACAGCCAGTGTTTCACCCTAGCTGAGATTTGGGGGGCGTGTCATAAATATAAAGGGAGGGTAACCACCTTTCTGTATACAGTGCAATAAAATCCCTCCTGGCCAGAGGCAAAACCCTTTCACCTGCAAAGGGTTAAGAAGCTAAGATAACCTCGTTGGCACCTGACCAAAATGACCAATGAGGGGACAAGTTACTTTCAAAGCTGGGGTGGAGCAGGGACAAAGGGTCTGTCTGTCTGTGGGATGCTTTTGCCGGGAACAGATCAGGAATGCAGCCTTACAACTGTTTGTTAGTAAGTAATCTCGGTACAAATGCATTAGATTTCCTTTCGTTTAATGGCTGGCAAAGTAAGATATGCTGGATGGAATGTATATTCCTGTTTTTTGTCTTTTTGTAACTTAAGGTTTTGCCTACAGGGATTCTCTGTTTTGAATCTGATTACCCTGTAAGGTATTTACCATCCTGATTTTACAGAGGTGATACTTCTACCTTTTCTTTAATTAAAATTCTTCTTTTAAGAACCTGATTAATTTTTCATTGTTCTTAAGATCCAAGGTTTTGGGTCTGTGTTCACCTGTACAAATTGGTGAGGATTTTTATCAAGCCTTCCCCAGGAAAGGGAGTATAGGGCTTGGGGGGATATTTTGGGGGAAGACGTCTCCAAGTGGGCTTTTTCTCTGGTCGTTGTGTAAGATGTTTGGTGGTGGCAACGTACAGTTCAAGGACAAGGCAATGTTTGTACCTTGGGGAAGTTTTTAACCTAAACTGGTAAGAATAAGCTTAGGGGGTCTTTCATGCAGGTCTCCACATCTGTACTCTAGAGTTCAGAGTGGGGAAGGAACCTTGACATCCACATATTTCCTTAACCAAGTTTAAGCTAACTTGAATTGTTTAATTTTATACTTATGCCACTCTCACCCTTCTTGACACTCTTTTTTCATTGTTTCTCTGGTGATTTTTCCTCTCCCATACTGATGATTGATAACTCTGGCATCCTGTTGTTGGCCCTCTCTCCTCTTCCCTCTAAACTCTGTACCTTGGCAACTCTCCCCCCAGGAAGAGAATGATCTGTATGTTTCGGACTCCAAGATCTAACTCTCCACCCAACTTCCATGATTTGACCCGTCCCCTCCTTTGACTGCCTCTGTCACTTTTTCTGTGAAGGTATACTGACAACTCAAGCTCATCACATAAAAAACTGAAAAATATTTTTCCTCAAAGATGTTTTCCTTCAGCTCTTTTCTTTATTACCATTGACCTCACAAGTATCTTCCCTGTCCCATTGGCTTGTAAGCTGAATGTCATTGTTTACTCTTCTTCACACATGGATTCTTTAGTCATGTTGGATTTCCAACAAATGGCTATCATCGGTCCATAGACGTCAGTCCTCAACAAGTCTCTCAGACCTCTCTGCTCTTATCTCAGTTTGCTGCTCAGGTTAGACTGTTAATCTCTGTTCCCTTCATGTCAACCTCCTATGCTTGCCTCCACATGTCCTCCTGTATGGTCCTGTATGCCTGAACCACCTCTTGAGCCACAAATGTTATACTTTCACTTTCAAACTCCACTTGAAAAACATACTTTTTCAAGGCTGTACATGTACCAGTGACTAAAATCTGTGTGTATGTATATAAATAAATGCACATAAATATATGTTATAAAGTAATTTTTTTTTTTTTAATTTTTCAGACATACATCACTACCTATCATTTACCTGGTTCCTCCCACACACAACTCTTTTTGTTGTTTGTTACTTCCTCTTGTTCTTGCAAGCTCTAGGGCTGTTTTTGGAAGTCTAATGAAATTAGAAAATACATAAAATCTCTGCAACTTGAACTTTTATTAAAATTCATTGAAATTCATCAATTTTTGTACCAGTACGAGACTACATGAATGATTTAATTTTTCTTAATACAGTGTAGAGAGCAGAGCTCTTTACTCAGCTTTAATAAGCAGCATTTTAACAGAATGAATGTGTAGTTCAAAGTCTAAAAAGCTAGCAATTTATTGTATTATATTGAAAGGGTTAAGACATTGAACATGTAATAAAATAAAATTCAGCTTTATTGACAATGCAGAGAAATAGAACAAATGGGTATTTTAAGCTTTGGTCTGTATTTTAGTTCTTGAAAACCTATGCAACTGGAAGTGTTAAAAGCTGCTTCTAATGAAAAGTACACAAGATCTCAAGTTTTTCTCCCTGTGTGCAATCACTCACTCTCATTTGCTGCTCATGTAGTTGCAGCTACTTCTAATGGCTTCTCCCCTTTTAAATTTTTTATTTTTTGGGGGGAACTCTTCCTTCACTTATAGCCCTGTAGTCCACATCTGTTTCAGTTGAATTACAAAGCTGTAAATGAAAGTGGAATTTGGCCTCAATATTTATCCTGGCTCTGTTACTTTGTTCTTAAATTAGTCAATAAACTGTCACTTATCTGTGATTGGAATTCTAACTGTTCTGGTAGGAGAGACCTACTGTTAACTAATTTTTTCTCCATTTGTTCAATAACGTGTTCAAGTAAATTGAAAACAAATTCACTTCTGCTCACCAGCTACCATCATAGAAAATTTAGAACTAAGTGTGCAGGATTTTTTCTTGTCGAGGATTTTTCCTCCAAAAGAAATCTTTATTGATATAGATTGTACTGAATTAAAAAGTAACAGTAACACTTAAGTGTGTGGCATACCAAGAATTATTACTTCAACTTTTAGGTTAATGTGTACAACACTTTTTAACAGTTTAAAATGAATTGACAAAGTTGGATTCTTTGTTGTGAAAAGTAGACTGAAGTCACAAGTGAACACTATATTAATGTAGATTTAAAAAAAAAATCTACTGAAACAATTTTCTTAAGTTTGTTAATTTCTTGAACAGTGAATGCAAGGCTCTTCCAGACTTATGGAACACAGCCCTGAGTCAGTAACTGAGGCAGTTTCCATGTTCCTATAGCCTAGTTGTCGTGTGTTGAAATACTTTGCACATATAATAGATCTTTCATCCAGTAATTTCAAAGTGCTTTATAACCATTGCTTACTGGAGCCTGAATGCTTTATTGGATTTTAATCAGCACTTGTACTGCTAATTCTTCATCAGTGGCATTTATTCCAAAACATATGGACCATGTCCTATGATCTTCATCAATGGACATTTCAAATGGGAACTATTAAAATATTCACAATGGACAAAATCCAGTCCCTTTCCAATAAACAGTGAGAAAATGTTTGAAATCCATAGTTAAGGTTGAGTCTTATTGATTTATATTATAAATAGGGCTGTCAAGCGATTAAAAAAATTAATAGCCATGAATCATGCGATTAAAAAAATTGTGATTAATTGCACTGTTAAACAGTAATAGAATCCCATTTATTTAAATATTTTTAATGTTTTCTACATTTTCAAACATTGATTCCAATTACAACACAGAATACAAAGTGTATAGTGTTCAATTTATATTTATTTCTGATTACAAATATTTGCACTGTAAAAAACAAAGGAAATAGTATTTTTCAATTCAGCTAATACAAGTACTGTACTGCAATCTCTTCATCATAAAACTGGAACTTACAATTGTAGAATTATGTACAAAAAATAACTGAATTCAAAAATAAAACAATGTAAATCTTTACAGCCTTCTAGTCTACTCAGTCCTATTTCTTGTTCAGCCAATCACTTAGACAAACAAGTTGGTTTACATTTGCAGAAGATAATGCTGCCGGCTTCTTGTTCACAGTGTCACCTGAAAGTGAGAATGGGCATTCTCATGGCACTGTTGCAGCCTGGTGTCACAAGATATTTACGTGCCAGATGTGCTAAAGATTCATATGTCCCTTCATGCTTCAACCACCATTCCAGGGGACATATGTCCATGCCGATGACAGATTCTGCTTGATAAGAATCCAAAGCAGTGAGGACCAATGCATGTTCATTTTCATCCTCTGACTCAGATGCCACCAGCAGAAGGTTGATTTTGTTTTTTTGGTGGTTTAGGTTCTGTAGTTTCCACGTCGGAATGTTGCTCTTTTAAGACTTCTGAATGCATGCTCCACACCTCTTCCCTCTCAGTTTTTGGAAGACACTTCAGATTCTTAAACCTTGGGTTGAGTGCTGTAGCTATCTTCAGAAATCTCACTTTCATACCTTCTTTATGTTTTGTCAAATCTGCAGTGGAAGTGTTCTTAAAATGAACAACATGTGCTGGGTCATCATCCAAGACTACAATAACATGAAATATATGGCATAATATGTGTAAAACAGAGCTGGAGACATACAATTCTCCTGCCAAGAGTTCAGTCGCAAATTTAATTAACGCATTATTTTTTTAATGAGCATCAGCATGGAAGCATGTCCTCTGGAATGGTGGCTGAAGCATGAAGGGGCATATGAACGTTTAGCACATCTGGCACGTAAATGCCTTGCAATGCTGGCTACAAAAGTCCCATGCAGATGCCTGCTCTTACTTTCTGGTGATATTGTAAATAAGATGTGGGCAGCATTATCTCCCATAAATTTAAACGAACGTGTTTGTCTTAGTGATTGAACAAAACACAGGACTGAACGGACTTGTAGGCTCTAAAGTTTTGCGTTGTTTTGGTTGAGTTCAGTTATGTAACCAAAAAATTGACATTTGTAAGTTGCACTTTCATGATGGAGATTGCACTACAGTACTTGTATGAGGTGAATTGAAAAATACTATTTCTTTTGTTTATCATTTTACAGTGCACATATTTGTAATAAAAATAATATAAAGTGAGCACTGTACACTTTCTATTCTGTGTTGTAATAGAAATCAATATATGTGAAAATGTAGAAAAACATGCAAAATATTTAATGTATTTCAGTGAGTATTCTATTGTTTAAGTGCGCTTAATCGTGATTAATTTTTAAAATCATGATTAGTTTTTTTGAGTTAATTGCCTGAGTTAACTGCAATTAATTGACAGACCTAATTATTAACATGATATTGCCCTCACCTTACAATCCTCATGGGGGGCAGGAGTAGATAAGTTGTGTTTTATATAAGATTTTGCAAGTGTGCCCAGTCACAAAAATGTCAACAAGAATAATAATTTTACCCAAATTTAATGTTATTTTGACAGGATACCTGCAAGAGATGTGTTTAAAAAAAATATTGGTAATATTTTGAAAATTCTTCTAACAGTGTTTTGCCACATCAAAACTTCAAAACAATTAATTCTATAAATTTCAAATTAATTTTACTTTAAAATACTTCGGCAAAATCTAGTGCATGGGACAGTGAAAGTTATTTTCTCATGGAACATGCATAGCAGAATGGCACATATGCTCCACTGGCTTTAAAACTTGCCAGTGGAGTCTAAAAGTGTTCTTCCTTTTAAAAAAAAGAAAGAAAAAAAGTGTCTTTTAGCCCTTTCATTTGTGTACAGATAGGGCAGAGATCGGCAACCTTTGGCATGCAGCCCGCCAGGGTAAGCCTCCTGGCAGGCCGGGCCGGTTTGTTTACCTGCTGCGTCTACATGCTTGGCCGATCGCGGCTCCCACTGGCTGCGGTTCACTGCTCGAGGCCAATCTGGGCTGCGGGAAGCGGCGCGGGCCGAGGGATGTCTACACTGCAATTAAAAACCTCTGTCTGGCCCGTGCCAGCTGACTCTGACTGGCGGTGCTTGGGGTCAGGGGTTGTTCAATTGCAGTGTAGAGGTTTAGGATTTGTCTGGAGCCCAGGCTCTAGGACCCTTTGGTGTGGGAGGATCCGAGAGCTCAGGCTGCATCCTGAGTCCGAACGTCTATATGCAATTAAACAGCTCTTTAGCCTGAGCCCCTTAGTTCCAGACAGCTAGCATGGGTCAGCTGTGGGTTTTTAATTGAGTGTAGACATACCTATAGAGGTCACATCATGTCTCCTGCACTTCCTTCACAGTTTTGGTACAAAGTAGAGGAAGCTGCTGTAACTCTTAGAGGATTTTATCCATCAATGAAATTCTTTAATCTCATTACTGACCAAAACCAGGAGAAAGCCTTACCGATTGTTTTTGTATAATTAGTATATGCTTCTGAAGTTCAGTACCCTTCAGTACCTATACTCTCAACCCTAACTCAAATATTACAAAAGTCTGGTTTGGTTTTTTGGTTTGGTTTGGTTTTTTTGGTTGTCTGAGTTTATTTTATTAAGGTGGAACTGTCGCATAACAAGCAGTATGCTCCCAAGAGTGAAATGATTGCTCAGGCTGACCTGTTTCTCTTGACTCAAGGAAGTGTGTGTGTGGGTTTTATTTTTAATGTCAATGTTGTTTTGCTATAAAAATATTGAAAAGTTGTCAGTCTTTAGTGAATGATTGTCCGTCCTGGAGCCAAGGGAATAGTTATTTTCTCAGTTTTGTGAGCTCAAAATCTGTAAGAGGGTTCAGCTTTGTGTTGCCATATAACAAGGGTGATGAAGTCAGGAGTTATTGCAGAGACTGATTAATATATGACCGTGTAAGGCATCAGTCCCCAGTTATGTTAACTGCTATGAATTTGCATGTTTTTTTTTCAAAATACATTCATATTTTGCTAGTTTATGCTGCTCTATTGGATCATATTATGTGAACAAATTCCTTTCCGAACTGTTACATATATAATTATAATATCATAAATTAGGATAGTAAAGATTCATTTGATATGTCCATGGAACGCTCTTTGTCATCCTCATTTTCACTTTTCTTCATGTTTGTATGAGACTACCTTCCTTTTTTCGTTCAGTTTTATATTTTATTATGGAGGTATTCGTAGCAACTGTATATTTAAGGTTCTACTGAGACTTGCAGTTGTGATTGGGATTAATTATCTTTATGTAATACAAATGTACACCAGCATCCATCTTGTGACACTTATACTTATGGTAAAGGCTCTCCAACACCTCTCCTCTCCCCGGCAGGCAAATTTGACTTAAATCTATTCAGCTGCTTAGGAGTTACAGACAGTTAAAATAACTCTTCTTTGACATGTAGCTGTGCAGCCTGTTTCCTTCAGATCCTTCTAGCTAAAAAATACCTTGGTAATAACATCCTATGCTTACTATGTAGGTGGAGTTAAACTAAATGTAAGACTTGTGGCAGTGTTTTATTAAATGCTTCTGTTATTAATTTTGTTTGTCATAACTTATTTATGCCAAGGAATGCTGCTGCCTTCATAAAACCACCAGTCTATTACCACTTTCCTTACCCCCTTAGTCTTCTGCAATCCCATTGTGATTCGACAAAAGGAATCCTTTTCTTAGGGGCCTGGCAAGAATTGCCATATCCAGGCTGCTCTCTGGCATATCCCAGTAGGTCTGCCAGCTGGACAGTATTCCCTGTTAGTACAGGTATATGAAGGGATTCTTAGTTTGCTTTTACAGCAAGCCTCTTCCTCTCCCTGCTCTCTCTCTGGTGTTGGGATGTGGTGATAGGGAAGGGGGGACTTGCAGCAAAACTTGTTTGAGAAGCAAAATTGTGTCTCAATTTGAGAGGCAATTTCTGTGTCCGACTAGCTTTTCCAGGTCACTTTTTTGGCCTCCCTAGCACTGGGTAATCACTAAAACACAGTGAGCTCCTCATCCTGGTTCTTTGCACTGTAGTCAGAATGCTGTCCCCATGCCCTTCTATCCATTATAAAAAAGTAATACCTTTAAGATATAAAAATGTCCAGTTTTAACCTTTTTATCAAACGTATAACTTTCAACTAAATATCCTCCTTCAAGGATGTTTCAGCCTGGCTCCCATGCTAGGACTGCATGCTCCATTGCCCACCTTGTGTTCCCACGCAAAAGCATAAAAGGCAGGGCAACCACATTTTTCCCTCAGTTTCTTCTTAGAGCGTGTGGCAGCGAGAGGGAACCTGGCAAGTGTTTTACCTGCTGGTCATCCTTGTTATTCTGGTGAAGATCTCCCTCTCTCTCATATAATATCTGAAATAAAAGAACTAACAAAAGAAGAAGGAAAAAGGTTAGAGGAGATAGTTGTACATACCCCTTTCTATGCCCCGTACAGTGGAGAACCATCATGGTGAACTGTAAGCTTTCAGGGTTTAGGGCTCTGCCCAGCCTGTGGCAGAATCATTCCTCTTGTCAACAGGCATAGCCAATGTAAATGTTCTGTTCAAATAAGTTCTTTTCTGTTCGAGGAAGACACACATTTCTGATAAATGTGCAGTGTGCAAATCATTCACGTAGAGGACTTTCAAGTCAAGGGAGACGCAGTCCAATTTCATCTGCTCCAGCAGTTTTATGCATTTTGTCCAGCTCAGAGCAGGGAGTCCTCAACACTAGTTTTCACAGATGACTTCGGAGCAAGTGTAGGAGACCCTGCTACAGAGCACTGATCCAGCACTGGCATGACAGGACACAAGTAGGAGGGTACCCAATTTGTATGTCATGGTGGCTCGACATCATTGCATGTGTCCCATAGATAGTTCACTTTGTATAGATCCAGAAAGAGGAAGAGATCAGTCTTTTCAGTGGTTATCACTGCCTAGAACACTGACAATGGGGACAGAGCAGCCAGACTCTTAATTGTTTCGAGACAGAGCTGTCCAACCAGCCCCAGTGGCTGGTGATTTCATGGAGAGAGGTGGGCAAACTGTGGCCCACGGGCCACATCCGGCCTGCGGGACCGTCCTGCCCGGACCCTGAGCTCTAGGCTGGGGAGGCTAGTACCCCGCCCCTTTCCTGCTGTTTCCCCTCCCCTGCAGCCTCAGCGCGCTGTGCTGCAAGCGCTCTGGCCCACCACTCCTGTCAGGCAGCGCGGCGGCATGGTAAGGGGGCAGGGAGTAGGGGGCCCCAGGGGGCAGTCAGGGGACAGGGAGGAGGGGACCATTGAATGGGGGGGGCTGGATAGGCATGGGAGTCCTGGGGGGCCTGTTACGGGGTGGTGGTGTGGATAGGGGTCAGGGAGCAGGGGGTGTTGGATAGGCGTGGGAGTCCCAGGGGGCCTGTCAGGGGACGGGGGTGTGGATGGGGTCGGGGCAGTCAGGGAACAGGGAGAAGGGGCGGTTGGATAGGGGGTGGGTTCCCCGGGGGTGGTTAGGGGTGGGGGTCCTGGGAGGGGGTGGTCAGGGGACAAGGAGCAGGGGGGATTGGATGGGTCGGGGCAGTCAGTGGACAGGAAATGGAAGGGGGAGGATAGGGGCTGGGGGCCAGACTGTTTGGGGAGTCACAGCCTTCCCTACCCAGCCCTCCATATAGTTTTGCAACCCTGATGTGGCCCTCCAGCCAAAAAGCTTGCCCATCCCTGACCTAGGATCTTCTAATACATATTTCCCGAGACTCTGGATATTTAGATGGTGGTTGTCTGTGAATAGTCACACAAACTGTGATATCCTGGCTGCATCAGTCCCCTGCCAGCATTGATTCCCCCATTAGCAAAGGCAAACAGGAATTGGCCAAAGCCCTTTAGCAAACTCCATACGCTGTTCAGCTGACCTCCAACATGGCAGAGAAACATTACCAAGTGCCCCAGCTAAATTCAGAACACTTCTCTTCCCACCCAGTGCCTCAGGTCATTAGTAGTCAACAATGGTACAAGAGAAACCCTAGTCAGTGAAAGGTACATGTACACCCAGGGACAAAGGACCCCAAAAGTTGAATCTCTTTGGGGGCAAAGCTTATTGATTGGCCTCACTGCAACTATAGGTGGCAAATTATCAAACATTATTTGCCAAGTAACATGTCCTGACAAGGAGGAGGTCAACTTACTTTTTGTCCAAGCTGCCTGATGATGGTAGGGAGGAGATAAAGGAAATTCTATTCATGGCCAGATGGTTGCCAGGGCAGCCTAGGACATGGTTGTAAGGTTGGTGGCTGTGACCATGTAATCCTGAGATGAGCCTTCGGAGCTCCACCAGAGGCGCAACTCGACAAAGAGATGGAGCTTTTCAGTTTGAAGGCTGACAAAGCACTTCACCCTCTTGAAGAACATGAGGGCCATCCTGAGATCCATTGAGGGATTGACACACCCTCCCCTACTGAAAGCCCTACAAGTATCAGCCTTGACAGGGGCAATGGGCTCATGCTGAACCTCAGGGCAGACATAATCAAAATGGTCATGGTGCCAAAGGAGACAATCATCCTCTGCTTCCCTTGTCATCCCGGTCGGCCAGACAACAAATTTGGTGGGAATGTCAGGAGCCACATCAGAGCTGATCATCACAGCCACAGCTATTACCTTATGAACATACCTCTCAGTGGTAGGCCATGTGCTGGCATTCATTTACGTGAAGCTGCTTGTCAAACTTTGCCTTCAAACTCTCCAACTTGGGCTAAGGAATGTCTGTTCTTCACTGAAAATGTGATAAGAAACAAAGGTCATAGTACCATGTCATGTTACCACAGAGACCTGATACCCAAACAACATGGGATTACACGCAACCATTCTAGAGTCCAGAGCCACCGGGGTAGCTTGTACAATATTTCTGCCTGTCCTCCAATGGGATGCTCATCCTTCTGCCTGGAGGACATCAACTTCTGGAAATAGTGTGACATGACTGGCCTTAACTTTCCAGGAATCAACAAGTGAGCAGATTTCCTGAGCACATGGTCCCTCTACACACCCTTCATGGAAATGATATTCTATCAGTGGGGTACATGGAAGACTACTTTGTCAGAAAGGACAATGCAAAATGTTAAAACTTTTGCTCAAGAGGGTCCATGGTTGCTACTGCATGACTCTCTTACAGAGGAACAAAGAATTCATATACATCTTCTGTATATCTTCATATACATCTTCATATACATAATCATATTCTGATTACCAGGGTGATTTCTGAACTCAAGTAACAAAGCTATGATCATTCTGGTATCTCTATAGTGGCTGAGGCAGTTCGGGCTGACAGATCTGCTTTAGATGTCCATTTAACCTCTGATCCAGCCCCCACACTTTCTGGATGTGATCTCATAAGGTCACAGCCAGAAACTCCATCTAGACCCAAAGTCACTGCACCCGACAGTGTGGCCGCTGTTTGGCTAAGAACAGTGGACAGACTGCTCCTGTCAGGTGCAGGAAATTGCAATATGTCCCACATTACCCAGGGTCTTGAAAATGTCTGCAGAAAGGGAGACCCATTCACGTACACTTTGTAAGGTCTTTTGGAGCAAGATTTCCCTCCCATAGACGTAGGCCAAATAGAGTTAAAGTTTTGGTGCTAAATAATACTGGGAAACTGCCATGGAAAAGCTTTAACTTAGAGTTGTAATGTCTCAGCTGTATTTCCACACCACTCAAATGGTTTAAAAAAAACACACATAAATCTTATGTTTAAGTAACATGAACATAATAGAGTGTGAATCTTCATTGCCACGCTCAGCCACACCAGCATATGAATTATGTCTCTATCACATTTCCAATTAAACAATGTCCTTATTCTCATCATACACATACAAGAAATGAAAATCACATTGCAATGGACAGCCTTAACTATAACCTATTATGAAGAACTTGCTATCTCTGTGTATGTGAAAGTGAATATGATATTTGTGTGATTTTGTTAGCAATAGAGTTGGTAAATTTTTTAAATGTTAAATTTTGGCCATTTTTTTCATTGCATTCAAATTTTGATATGGAAATACCCCTGAGAATTTCAATGAGCGTGACTGTGCACAATGTTTTTGTTACTTTTCCATTTCCTGTTTTTGATCAGTTTTAGTCAAGAACAATCACATTTAACATCACATTGTCCGGTTGTGATTAACCCTTTGTCATGTTCTAACATAACATCCGGTTGTGATTAACCCTATTCAAACATCTAACATAACCTCTAATCATAACATCCTGTTGTGATTAACCCTATTCAAAGTCATGTTCTAACATAAACTGATTTTCTAATGAATGCATAGGCTTAAGTGTACCTCCTTTTAGCAATGATTTTACTTTGCAACTTCTCTTGGGACCTCCTGAAAAGCAATATGTGCAACTTCTACAGTATAGCTAGGCAGAAATATACATTCAGATAACTTCAGTTTCTGGTAAATAATCTTTGTCATCTTAACAGCCACAGCATTGGACTCATACTCTGTGATGTATTTTTTTTTAATTTAAAATATCACAGTTTGCCAGTGATTCTCTCTCTCTCTGTCTCTCAGAGATTAATTAGAATTATCAAGGAAAAGTGTATTTGATCGTATTTATTTATTTGGGTTAGTTAATTCTTCTGGGTAGCTGCAAAATAAACAGATTTAAACATATCCTCGTGTACTGCTACCTTCAGAGGTTTAAGTAATACAACAGGATTATCATTGACATTAGATCAGTATTAAACTTTATGCCTCAGGTGTGGAATGGTATTCTGTGTTAGCATAGTGAGGAATCTGAAGATTGTTTTTAGGACTGAATTAAAGACAAAAAGACTGACTTGTAAAGATGCTTCGCATATTAATGTCTTTCATTCTGTGTGATTATATTTGAGGTTTTTAGAGATGTGTGACTTAAATTGTTGCCAACTTTCATTTTATAACAAGTACTTTTGAAAACCTTTTTTTGTATATATCAGAATATGCCAACACTTCCCTGTTGTTCTATCTTCAGAACATATGTTAGACACATTGTATTGATAGGAGAGATTGTCAAAAGAAATTTTTTTTTTAAATAAGTTTATATATGTTATGAGCTTCAGGTATATAATATAATTGGAAATACACTTTCATCTTCTGTTTTATTATGGTTCTGTTCCAGGATGTGACTTATAATATAACCTTTTATTTAGTTTTATTTTTCTTAATCAAGATAAGATCAATAATTAAAGGAGGAAGTCTGCAAATCCATCAAATTAATATCTTAATACCTATCTTCCCACAATCACTACATTGTATCTGTGCATAACTTTAAAGCTTCATATTTGATGTTTTATTGACTACCCTCACTTATTAATAATGTCTGGATAAGTTAAGTAAAAAATAATTTCATAAAGAAGTGTTCCAGGAAACCTATATGGTGAAAAATCCTGGTCTATTTTAAAACAGTGGATGGACAAAAGTAGTAGTTTCAGTAATAGTTGACATTTTGTACACCATCTTTCATCCAAAGATCTCAAATCATAATAACTTTTAAAACTGGAAGTACATGAATAACTATATCTGTCTGGGGCTCTGGGCAGCGGTGCAAAAAAGGCAGAAGTCATTCTGCAGTGAAAGGTCACATCCTTAACAAATAATACACAATCATTCTGGAAAGAATTTGGTGAATCCTCTACTCAATGTAAATCACTGGTGAATTTTAGATAGGCAGACTGTAATTTCTCATTGGTATTTTTCTGTACACAAGGATAATAGCCTTAATCCAATGGAACTGTCATGAGAGTTATAACAAATCAGCATTCTTGCTTGCAATCCAAAATAATGTTGTTTTGTTCCATTGTAAATTCCTGGCTTTAGTCTGTATAAGCAAGAGCCATATCATTTAACAAAAAGCAAATTAACAAAACATCTTAAAAAATCATTAATGTGTTTTGAATTGAATCCCTAAGGCATTTCCAAATTCTGTAGCATGAGAAAATCCTCTTCATGCTATCTCAGTCCATTTGTGTACTCATTGCCATGATGACAATATTTTGAGTAAGAGCTTCACTGAAATCATTAATCATATTTATTTATTAAATAAGTGATTTTTAGAATCCAGTACCTTGGTATTAATTTCTTCAAGTTTATAAGAATGATCATTAATCAATTTCCTCTCAAGAAAAAAGGATTTTGCATATCAAAATGCATTTTTAGTTGTTTGATTATGAAGATAGACTCTGGACCATATCTCTCAGAAAATTACCTCTACTT
Organism: Caretta caretta; assembly: GCF_965140235.1. Classification (NCBI taxonomy): domain Eukaryota; kingdom Metazoa; phylum Chordata; order Testudines; family Cheloniidae; genus Caretta; species Caretta caretta. The sequence continues at coordinate 67,219,936 of NC_134214.1, read as the reverse complement.
CCATGAACTTCCTGGGCTTCAGAGCTGCAAGAGATGTAAGTTCTTCTAGAAGGAATTATCCATGTAATGTAGGATTAGATGTTTGTTTTCTCTCCCCTTTCCAGGGGTAAAGTGTCTTACTTAGCCCTCAGTAACCATATATGATTAATTAGTATATTTTGGAATGACCTATTAAACATACTCAATGAATCCCCATTACTGCCACCCAGTTTGTTCCCCAGGCTGCCGGAGTGTTAATTACCTGGAAAGATTTAAAGGGGGCAGGGCCTGACATTATTCAAACTTCTCCATGGCTAACATTTCAGATGTCAATAAGAGACTTGAAGAAGAAGAAGACGATGCAGCTCAAAAATTATCTTGTTACCGCTCTCAAAATTTGTATGCAGGCAAAACTGGCAATCAGGATGGTGCAGATTGTCTGATTGGAGATTAAACTCCAAGCCAGGAGGTCTCCGTGTACCCAGACTTGTATAGGATGTTTATTCCAGCCCCAAAGAATAGTCCCATAAAATGAGAACTGTTAATACAGTACCAACTTTTCCATGAACTTGGACCATCCAAACGCCCATAGCTCCATAAATACCTGTATCTGATGTGTGTGCACATGCGTGTGGAACCTTCCCAGCTTCCATAGCTCCATAAATACTGGCAACTGTGTGTGTGTTTGTGTGCGCGCGTGCATAGCTCCATAAATACCTGTATTTGGGGTGTGTTTTAGTTATCCTGTAGAGGAGCCTTGGCTTTCTGTAGTAGTTGCTGACTCAAAATGATGCAGATATTTTAAATTGAAAATGGGTCTTAATAATAAATGAGCATTTGTGCTGCAGTCTGAGTGTGTGCAAACAGAGGTATAATAAACAGCAGAAATAATTTTATCATCACACATCTGCTATTTGTTCTAAATGTAATCCCAGCAGGATTACTCTTTTGCTTGTTCAGTCTGTTTGATTCTAACACCATTTTCGCTGTCTGGAGATGGTTTATCATTTTACTTCTAAAGCAAATTGAACCAGTAACAAAAAAAAGAAGATAATTCGTACCAAAGTTTATGTAATTTTCATAAGTAGATGTAGTTAATCATAAACCTGAGTAAAAATAATTTGGAAATGAATACACTTTATTGGGAAATAAAAACATGATTATCACACAAGGTAAACAGAAGTATAACGATTGTATTTGAAGAGGCTTTTTCTTTTATTAGTACAATAGCAAATTTAACTTTGTACCTCAGTTAATACCTTGAATATCTTTAAACAGTTAACTTGGAGTGGGGAGGGATGAACACAAACAACTTCCTGATGATTAGATGAGACTATATTTGGTTATAGTATGTCTTATTAAAACAGTTCTGGATATTTTAGAAAATATGTTAAAAAAAAAAAAGTAGTAGTGTCTTCCATGGGTATGTGATATTAGTTGCAAGATTGTAGACTTGATCTTCATCTGAGGTAAAGGAGGGAAGAAAAAATGAAACCACCTTCTTTTGAGCTTCAGTGGGCATCAGATCATCTTTCACTAGTCCTTGTAAAATAGTCTTTACAAGGAAAACTGACCATTTCAACCCTTTTTTTCCCATGGTCTCCCCATCTCCATCACAACTAAACTTTTCACCTTCACCTTTGAAGCCCTATATATCCTTGCCCCTCCTTACTCAACCTTCTCTCTTGTTTTGTTGTTCCCTGTCCTCTTCCTTCAGTAAGTGACCTACTTGTCCCACAAGTGTCTTTCATTCTGCTCTTCACTCAAGGAACACCATTCCTGAGCTACTCTGCGCGGAAGGATTTAAGTGAAGACTCACTTCTGTTACGATGTCTATCCCTGAGTTTAGATAACTAACTTTGCAACTCTAAAATAATCAAGAAATGGGCAGCTGTCTTGTTAGTTCTGTGTTCCTGCTGTCACCCTGGACGCTCTGTTTGTACGTTGTGTTCCTTTCTCCCATCATTTGCTTTCTATAATATTGAGATCTCTGTGCATGATTTGTCTGTATAGCACTTAACTCTGCCAAATTATTAATACACTGTAATACATTTTATTAGCTGCAGTGGCGTTCCAGACCATTTGGAAACATACATGATTAAAAAGTTTAATATTAAATATTATAATAAAATACTCCTAAATTACTTTTTATCCATATTTCATAAATAAGTAGACACAAAAGTAGCAAAACACAGATTTCTACAACCTTTGGTTTTAAAACAAAAACAAAATTCTTGGCTGGGTAAACTTAAAAAGAAAAAAAAAAAGTTGTGAACCTGCTTGTTTTCTGCTTGTTTTCAACACATTTTAACATTACTGCAGTTGAAGCACAGTTAGTTACCTTGTTAATGTATTTGTGACTGATAAAATCAGCTTTGAAGCAACAACTACAAGACTTCCCCCTTGGAGAAATAATGTGTGCAGGGTGTCTGTGTACGAACAACTTGAGTGCATTTATGTATGCTTACTTTGTTCCCTGCAGCTCTTTTTAAATATTAGTATTTTCCATGTTGCATTGGATTATGCAAGTAAAATAGAAGACCTTGAAATGCACACTTACTAAACTACATTAACTGTGTCAGTGCTTTGTTTTTGAAAAGGGAAATGAATTATGGAGGAGCATTTTGACAGTTGCAACCATTAAAAGACATTGACTGAAAGATTCTGAGACACTGTCAGTTCCCTGAAATGCTATGTGTAAATTAAATTTAAGTTGTATCCTCTTTTAAAGGGAAAATGAAAGTAATAATGGGCAAAATGACTTTTCCCCAAGGTCACAAAAATTAAATTTCTTTATGTGCTTCCTTGGATATTTAATTTGTGAGAATTTATTATATAGAAAAAACAAATAGAGGTAATTATTACTTAAGCATCAAATAGAGCAAAGGATTCATGACAATGTGTTGAGGCAAATTTCCATTTTCACTTTTATTTCATGGGAACGTGTATCTTGATCGATGTGTGCATTCAATTCAAGTGCATTTTTTCCTATGAAGAAATAAGGAAAGGACAAAGATTTGTTCTTCAGAACTGTGAAAACTAGACTGGAACTGGTCACGTAATATTCTATTTATTTCTATTTTTTTCTTACAGGACTGACACTTTACCAGCTCTGCTTTTAATTCATGTAAGCTTGTAACTGGTATTGAAGGGGTTGTACTATATAATCAGTACGAAACTTTCTTAGTATTCTATCCAAACTCAGTGAGTGTGAGGTTTTGCGTCATTTGAGTCACAACTGCCAACTGTTGATCCTGTATCTGAAGGTTTTAGGCATTGTGTTCACATGTATAAAACAAATGTCTTTGCAAACTAATGTTTTTTGAAAACTATGTACAGTATGCTTTTAGAATCTGTGACTGACAGGTATGTTGCAGGTCTTGGAGCTAGAATAAAGAGCAGGTGTGGTATTGTGTGCAGTCTTTGCCAGGGCTTTCCCTAAAAAAGAAATCAAGCGTGTTTCTCCATAACAAAGTCTATGGACAGAACCAGCATGAGAAAAAGAAATCATAATGTTAAAAAGCAAAACAACTATAAGAACACTACTTAATTCTAGATGGCATAGGCACAGTGATAGTTATGCCATTCTAAAATGAGTTTGACAAAATAAATTAGGGTCTTTTGCAGTTTAAACACAATTTATGTACAATATGATGGACTTAATCATGGAGAGCCCAATTCTGTTCTTCTGCAAGTAGCATGGCTCAGTGAGTTGAAATGAGATGAGAAAGAACAGTTAGGTTTTGGTAAGAAAGTAAGGGCATTATAGTTCAATACCTTCACTTAACTAACAATTAACATTTAAGGAAAATAAAGTTTGGGGAATGCTGTAGGAAAATTGCCAAAATGTGGAAAGTAGTTAAGTTCTCCATTCTATGAACAGGAATAATTTTACATCCCACTTCTGAAATACCATAAAGTGAAAGCTATGATGCATGAAAGATTGTATTCTACTGTTACAGTGGTGTCACAGACTCATCTATACCGAAGTTTTCCATTTAAAAACCTTTAGTTGTAGTAGCCTTACAAAACTACAGTAGGCTGAAACATGAGTAGTGAGTCAGAGATACAATTTTTGTAATTTGAATTCCAACATATATTCAATGATGAAAGTGATTTTTTAACATAAATATATGGAAATACATGTTGACCACAGTTTGGGTCAGCAAGCAGCTGATGTTGCTTAACTGTGATGGAGACTGTAATAAGTCCTATAAGTTTTAGCAAGGACATTTGAACTGCGTCCACTTCCCAGAGGAGTTTGTACATCAGTAAGATAGTGTAATGTTAGCTTGTGAGAATGGCTTGCATTTAGTTAGGGTGTGCATTACTTTTATTCCTTTCTGCTCCGGCTTCCCTTCTGTAGGTCTGGAAAGCGTCCTTAAATGTATTCAACCTTTTTCTGCAACGTAGTCTATTAGATAGCAGATTCTGGAACTCAGCAAAGGCAGTCCAGGTGGACTAGACTGTATGTATGCTATCTGAAACTGTTTTGTAAAGGTGTAGGGGGAAAAAAATGGGTCCTTAAGCATTCATCACAAGGGATCCTATAAAATCCTTATGCTACTCTAGAGCTGATTCAGACATTATCTTCTGCCATCAGTGCTCCAGTTTTCTGTCTTCCCAGTTTGTCTACCATAAGTCATCGGTGAGCAATGGCGATCTGTGGCGGCAAGGCAGAGGGAAGGACAGCCACTAGGAACTAGTGCATTGATGAGTGTGTACAATAGTAGTACACATGTTCTGTCAGCCTGGCAACATTATGATCCAGCTGGACACCTGTGTTTCACAGGAAACCTAAGATCCTTGAGTCTCTTAGAGCAGATAAGTATATCCTGCTCAATTTAAAAAAAAAAAAAGCTAGTCTTTTCTTCTTACACATGACAAAGAAAAAACTGTGCAAGAATAAATTTTAAATATATTGATTTAACTATAAAATTAGGGATTTCTGTACACCTGTACTACCCAAAGTATATTTATTTAAAATAAAGCAATGAAGAGGGGCATGCAAATTAGGCCTGTCCTTTTGCCAGAGTTCAATTGGTCATATGATACATGCAGCATTTTCTTTGTGTATAGTGAGATGAGCTTATGAACCAATTTTACATCTTGCTTAGCATTATCAGAGGAGAAGAGGTTGAAAAGTTATGCTTAATAGCTAAAGCCCCAGAGACTTATGCAGTTTTGGAATGGTTTCCATTTCTGTGTAAATGTCTTTCAAGTGATGACTGCAGACTGCTTTTGTGGATAAGGCCCAGAGTTATTTTGGGAAGTAAAATTTTGCTTTCTATGTGGGTGCGAAGGAAGATAATACTCCTTATTTATAATTTAATGAGGAAGATGAAATCACAGGGGCAAAAAAAAAAAAAGTTGGGAGCCAATGACTAATACTTGAATGTGTTGGTGCCAGTGGTTCAGAGATCACAGCCCTAACTCTTTAATACTGGAAAATCATGATTCCTGTCACAGAGGCTGTTTAGTGGAGATGCTGACATCTGTATAAACCCATCTAACTTACTGATTTGTTGTGTTACTTGTACGTTAAGAGATCAATGTTTGCATGCATTGGAAATATCCAAATGGGGAAAAAAATAGAGGGTCTCACAATATTCCCTTAATTACCAAGTCATCTTACAAACATCGTACAATATAAAATGTTTAACAAATGCTCATTAAAATCACAGCAATTAGCAGAATATGAAGGTAAAGTAATATGCTTTTTTATTTCTTTGGTTCCAGAATTTGGTGAAGAATCTTCCTGAACAGAAGGAACTCAGTGCCTTAGCCCAGTTAAAGCATGAATATGATGATCTCTGTGAGCCAGAACAGTTTGGAGTTGTGGTATGTATTCGACTAATATTCAGCCGGGGTTGTCATTTATAAGATACATTAAAAGGAAAAACATTTAAATAGTGTATTGATTTTTTTCATTACTGTTAATGCATGTTTTTCAGACTGCACATATTGTGGACCACTGTCTGTCTCTCTCTCTCTCTCATTTATTTTGCACAATATTGGCAAAAATCAGGAAATTAAGGTTCTTATGGAATAGAATCCCTACAGGTACTTAACAGAGCCTACTCTATACTGTACCACTGAAAGGAACAGTGATGTATAATTAACGGCCACTTTCTATAAAAGTCATTTCTATGACAAATCAAATCTCTCTGCTGATTGACAATGGAGTGCTGTTGATAAATAATAGAGCAGAAGAGGTACATTTTAGGACTTCTTAAGGATTCATTTATGCAGAGTCATCGACTGATGATTTTTTTCGCCCATTTGTTGTTTGTACTTAATATCTAAGAGACTGCATTGGCAATTGAAAGAGTTAGCCTATGTATTATTTCTCAGTTCAGATATTCCTCCCTCGCCTTGCAATAAAAAATTAGGCTATTCATGCTCATATATTTGTAACATATATCATTTTGCTACTAAAAGGAGTGGAACTTGAGAAAAGATCCAAGATATCTTATTAAGACGAATCAATAAATTTAGAGTTTATAATAAACTTTGTTTATTCAGATAAATTGTGGACCTGACTGCAAAACCTAGTAAAACCTCTGCATTTGGGAAAATTTCAGATCTGGATCCAAATTCTGGGCTAGATTCTGATGATACTCATGTTGAGTTGCAGCACTTGTCTCCAAAAAGTAGTCCCTATTCGGAGACAAAGTATGACCAAAATAAGAAAATCAAAATGTGTCCATTTGTGACTAGGACTCATCTCTAAATCAAATGTTCCAATATAGCATAAGTTACGTAGTAAAGTCTAAGTTCCAAAAGTACTATCCAGAAGTGTTTTGTAAAAAGTGTGTAGTTCAATTGCTATATATGCAGTAAATCAGATTGTCACAAAAATAACTGCAATTTTGGCTAGAGATCGTAGTCTCTCCTGGGAAAAATGTTATAAGCAGATATCCATTAGAACAGGAGTTCTTAAATTTCATTAAACTGCGACCCCTCTTCTGACAATAAAGTTATTACATGACCCCTGGAGAGGGGCCGGGGGGGGCGGAGCCCAAGCCCTGCCACCCCAGGTTGTGGGTGAGAGGGGGTTGCAGCCTAAGCACCATTGCCCCAGGTGGGGCTGGAGCTCCGGCTTCAGCTTCAGACCTGAGTCCCAGCAAATCTAATGCTAGCCCTGGTGACCCAGTCAAATGGGGTCGCAACCCACTTTGGGGTCCTGACCCACAGTTTGGAAACCGCTGCATTAGAAGTTCAGTTTGGGCACCCAGTTTGACTGCACAAAATATAAGTAAGTCAGTCCTTACAACGCTTCTCAGATGTTGAGGCAAAGGAAAAACATTTGGCCTGATCAGATGTGGCTTTTTTAAATATAGGAACTGGAAAATGAAAGGTTTAGTGATTTTTCATATATTTTCTAGCTTTTTAATGAATGGCCTAGTTCTACAATGTCGTCCCTTTTGGAGAGACCAATTTATACAGGAGCAACTTCAAAGGTAATCTGGGGAGGGGGTTCAGGAGGACCCTGTGGTTGGAGGGGAGGAGAGGAGAAGAGAGGTAAAGGTAACAGAGAGTAGCATACAACCTCAAGAAAAGAATTAGTTCAGGTTGATTCTGTTGTTGAGGTAGTTTATTCTATTTATCAGTGTCTGAAGGCATACTTTTCAAAAAGTAGGTCAATTGTTTTGAGACACACCTTACTATTGCTAAGTAGTTTGCTAGGTTTTTTTACAGGCTAAAAAAAAAAAGGCCCTGGTTACTCCTTTTCTGTGCAAAAGTATATAAAAGGGAACTATTTAATGCCAAACCTTTAAGTTACAGTGGCAACACAGAAAAAGTCATCCAGCAGTTTCCATGAAGTCTTCCCTAAGGATCTTCTGTCTCTCCTAAATTATTTTCAGTTTGTAAGCCACACATTCCACCTTGATATGTTTAATGTGTTAAAGCTCCCATACTTTCACCACAGGAGGATGTAGGCTCCCTTTGGAGTCATTGGCATTTGTGTGTGTGTTTGTGTGTGTACTGGTTTTTTTTAATCAACCCATGTTTATCATAGAGGTAGATTCTGTTTAAAATCAGAAACATTCTTCCCTCAGAAGCTGTGTCCTTGAGTCTGCTTCATTCCAGGCCCTGCTGGTCCTGGGATGAGCCATAAATAAGGCTACGTTTTAGTCATGGGTATATTTAGTAAAATTTATGGACAGGTCATGGGCAGTAAACGAAGTTTCATGGCCTCTGACCTGTCCATGACTTGTACTGTATACCCCTAACTAAAACTTGGTCCTGGGGGCTGCGGGTGCTCTTCTGGGGCAGGCGGGTGGTGGTGGGCGGCCTGTGATTCATGCTGGTGGGGGTTGGGGGCGTGGAGCCGGCAGCGGTGCGTGGCCCGGCGCCCCTGCTGGTGGTGGCGTGGTGGGAAGTGTTGGCAGAATCCCAGGCTCCCTATCCAGCTCCGCGTGTCCCTTCAGCTCCTAGGAGGAGGGAAGGTTGGGGGGCTCCGCATGCTGCCCTCGCCATGAGTTCTGGCTCCATAGCTGTGGTTCCCGGCCGATGGGAGCTGCAGGGGCAGAGCACAGAGCTCCCTGGCCCCTCTGCCTAGAAGCTGCATGGACATGCTGGCCGCTTCCAGGGGGAGCCTCCCCCCCACTAGGTAAGTGCCACCGTGCTCTCCAACCCAGCCCTGATCCCCCTCCCACACCTAAACTGCTGCCGAGTATTTGAGCAGCCCCTGAGCTGGCTGCACCGGCCGCTGCAACAGTCACAGAGTCACAGAAAGTCACAGAATCTATAACCTCTGTGACAGACACGCAGTCTTAGCTGTAAATAAGTTTTGAATTAATACAGCCTTATTATAAATTAGGCTGTTCTTTATATTCACTCATCAAGCTGCAATAAGGGAAGTGTGTGTTTGTGTCTGTATGTGCATATATACATTTATATATACACATAGATTTAATATAATATAACATAGTTTGCTAGCAGTGTGCTTTCTACTACATCTGACAAATTTCTGATATCTTTTCTTACCCTTCTTGTGATTTCAAGAAAGCTCATCATTCTTGGTATTCAGTTATCTGGAATCCCCTGCAACCTGACTTTGGTAACAGACCTTATCACTGTATCCTTTTCCCCCTAAACTCTAGGCTTTTTTTTTTTTTCTTTCTTAATCTTGTTTGTTCCTTGTCCTCTGTCAGCTATGGATATGAGTTTTCTCACAGCTGCCTGCATTTTAATAATTTGGTTTATTAAATCAAAAATAATTTACCCTTTTCTCTTCAACCTGTTATTGGTTTGTGGTTATGGCCAACAACTGTTATCTGTGCTAAATAAATTTAATAGTAAAGCTATAAACTGGAAAAATCTGATTGGAATAACATTAGTTAAAGCTATGTTTCACTTTCCTGGCCAATCAGCAAAATGAAAGGAAAAAAAAATTGTGTGATTTCACTAATAATATTTAGAATTTACATTCGGTGTAGTAACTTTCATTGGTCAAAATGAAAATGGAAAAAAAATAATGTTGATATGATCACAAAGCCACAAAGTGTTTGAAGACACAGATTACTTTTCAGATCCAGTAGTTGCTTTACCTTTTAAAACCAGATAGGTAGATTAATATTGACATACGCAAGTAAAAACATGGTACTGAAAATGAAGTTAAATGCATTGCTAGTGTATTAGTGACATATCATGGATCTGAAAAGCTGGTTGTAACAGCTTAGAGGTTGTATTAGTTGATGCAACCTATTTTTAATTACATGCTCATTTTTTGTTATTTTTACTTAATAACATGCCATATATTCATCCTGTCTTGGAGGATGATAGTCATGACCTTGACAGATTGCATAAAGATAACATAGCTTTTATATTCTGTATCTTGATACAGTGTATCTTGACTGGTATGAAATTTATTGTTTACAAATTGGACTGGATTGCCAACATAAATGACAATGTAACTCAAATTATTTTTTGTTCTAAAAAGCGGCAATTAGGTTAGTTCTCAGGCTTACATTTTTTATTAGGTTTGATAATGTCAACAGATATTTAAGTAACCCAATGACAGCCACTGTAATGCTGTAGTGCTAAACTGTCCTCCGTGAATTGTTAATGTTCTTGCACTGAGAGGAAAGTTTACTTACTCTTATGGCAACATCCAAGTTAGAAGAGAATCCTAGAGTAACATCATTTTAATTCACAGTTGTCAGTTACGAGTATTTGCTATTTGTGCATTCATGAGGTGTTTAGCTGCTGTTGTAGTGCATTTGATGTGTGCCATTTCTGCAAAGATGTACTTGGAATAGTTATCTTATTTTGTCATGATGTAATCAGAAAAAAGTTAAGGGTGTTGCTAAGATTATTGACCATTTAAAGTGAAGTTTTGGGTGAGAGGATTTCCCAAACAATATGCCATTTGATATAAACTGATACAAATTCTGCTGTTATACTCGGGTAAATCTGGAGTAACTCAACTGGGATGATGGGAGTTGCTGTGGATTTATACCATTATGAAAGCAGAATTTAGCTTCCTGCTTTTATAAATTGTATGCTTTCTGAAATTTCACTTATTATTATTATTATTATTATTATTTTATTTATTACTATTTATTTATTATTCCAAAAATCATTCTCATGCCCCTTGTTTTTTTTGTATAACAGTGTGGTCAATTTACCTTTGACTCAATCTATCAACCTTTCATTCAAATACTCTTAATTGTTAGTAATTTCTTTTGCATAAAATCCTACTTACCCCTAAGTGCTATTGAAAAAACTCTACCCATCTCATTCTGGTTGTCTTTACGTAGCTGTGTTTCTGCATTTGTCTCCAGACCTCTAATATCAGGACATTACAGTTAAAATTTCAAGTATCTTGTTTTTCATTAAAATAAAAAAAAGTCCAAACTTTGTTCTGTTGTCCACCATCCATTTTAGTAGTGTAAATACTACTACAATTCTGGTTTCATGTCAGTGTGAATCCCAGTGTAGGTGTACAAGTGCACAAGATCAAATTCTTTTGACCAAGAGTGTCCATCAGGGCTATTTATCCTGTTTCTTTATGCTCCCCAATGAAGGCATAAAGGGTAGGGTGGCCAAGACCCATCCTCATCTCTCACTTATGGCAGCAAATTGGAACCTGTGTCCAATATGATTAGATTCTAACATTTGTAAACTCTTCAAAAAAACAAAACAAATCCCCCCACCCCAAACTGACACCTCCTTGAATCTTCTGAAAACCTTCAGGACAATCCTAAGTCTTGAATAAATCAGTACCTGAAACTGATTTAAATGGCTATTTGATCAAGATCTCTGAAGAGAACTCCCTGTACAAGACCACCTCCCGAGAGGAGCAGCCATAAGCTGCGCCGGAGCAATCTTTGACACCAAGATGTCCATGGTGCTGGCACAGACTTCAGCACCAAAAGCATCCTACCCATCGACGGCACCCATGGAGGATGTGTGCTCCTCCTTACTATCATCTTTTTCCCAGTGTCGAACAGAATAAGATCCGACAGTGCTGTGGAGACAACTGAGTATAGGCCTGGCTTGACATGACAAGGGTGAGGCCTCATTTCTTGGGAGAAAGAATTAGGAAGTTAAATGAATTAGTGAGTTGGAAATGGGATGTCTGTACTAGCTAAGATGTGGGGGGGGGTTCCTAGTCTTGTTTATGCATTGATGTAGTGTAATAGTTTATATTTCTGAACACTGAAATTCTGAAACTTCAAAAAGAAAATGCATCAAAATTTGTTAAAGTGAAGAATTTTCTCATCTCTAATCAGATAAGGAGGTTCCTTTTTAAGGGTGTTTTATTTTCCCATTCGATTAATGATCTGAATGGACAGACTAAACTCCAGGGAGTCTTGGATTAATGATAATCTGAATGCTGCTGTTAGGAAGAACATGTTAAAAAGTAAATACAGGAGGACAGACAAGCTAAAATAAAGATAGATTTTTTTAATATGTGTATACCTATTTCTATATACAAATTAGGTATGTTAATTATTAATAAGGTTTTAATTTACTAATCAATGTACCCATCAAACTTAATAAAGGTCAGAATTAAATGTTTAAAATTCATTTAGAAAAGGAATATTTTGTAATTAGGCTACTTATTATAACAGACTAATTAGCTTAATATTAATCTTCTTTGTGAATGGAAATGTGATGCTCCAACTTTCATTTAGATGAAGCATTACGATCAATTATATATTCAAATTAAGTATCTGGACAGTTTTGAAGTTATATCCCAGGCCTAAATAGTTTCACATTTAATAGGAATCAACTTAATGATGTTCAAGTACAATAGGGAAAATATATTTGTTGGCCCAACGCTATTACATATTGAGAAAAAAGTTGTGTCCCTTAATAAGCAGAGCATCATCTTCTCTGACATGGGTGGCATGCACCTCTAAAGGCGGGAGGGTTGGAGCTAGTCAGCCCTGGTCAATCATCAGACTTGATACAGCATGGCCAGAGGGCAGCAGAAGAGTGGTAGAGGGGAGATATGTAAGCCCCAGGATGACGAGAGCATTATTCCCTGTAGAGAGAAGAGAGGTTGCTATACATTAATTAGAGCACCTGAAGCGAATTAGAGTACCTGAAGCCAGTCACCTGATAAAAACCCTCTGCTTCAATCAGATGGGGAGGAGTTGAAGCAGAGTGGTTTGGTGTTGGAGCAGAGGAGAGTTTGGAGAAGTGCTGTGGCGGGCTAGAACACCAAGACCCTAGGTAAAGGGAAACCCGGCTTGTGCAGAGAGAGGGCAGAAAGCCCCACAAGCTGAAGGACCGTTGAGGGAAGTAGCCCAGGGGAAGGAATCGCTAGTTCAAGTGGTTTGCCGCTATTTCTAGGGCCCCTGGACTGGGACCCGGAGTAGAGTGCGGGACTAGGTCCCTCCCTCTCCATTCCCTTTCTCTGGGATACTAGTGGGACAGTTGATACCCCAGATGAGGGGCAAGAAACAGTGCCCAGACCCCCCCCCCCCCCCCACACACACAAGAAGAGAAAGCACGGGATCCATCATAGTAGTGCCGGCAGTTTGCCACACGTGGTGTTAGGGGCGGGATTACCGCACTGTGGACTTAAACTAGGGTTAGCCAAAACCATCCCATCCCTAAAATGGACGACGTGGTCAAGGCCCTAATACAAGCCACCGTGGCCAGCAGGAGGCTACCCGGGTCCAAGCAACTGACCAACAGGAGGCGACTTAGGTGCAGCAGGAGACTAATCGTCTGTTGGTGAGTCAAGCTTCCCAGGACTGAGCCCTGCTGCAGGAGCTGATGAACCAGATGAAGGCCCTTATGGAGATGAACCATAAGTGCGATGGGACCCGGACCATATGGGCTAGCCACTGCCTACAGAGAATGACACGGGAGGATGATGTTTAGGAATACCTCCTGGCTTCTGAGAGAGCAGCCCTGTGGGAGGCCTGGCTCCGAGATCAGTGGTCTGGTATCCTCGCCCTGTTCCTATGTGCGGAGGCCCAGAAGGTCTACTACAATATGGTGCAGCAGATTACCCCCAGATGAAGGCAGAGATCCTGGCCAGATCTGGAGTAATGATGGCGTTGCGAGCCCAGAGGTTCCATGAGTGGCAGTATACAGAGGACAAGGCACCTCGATCGCAATTGTTTGACCTGACCCACCTGACTCGGAAATGGCTGCACCCTCAGGTCCTCAGTTCTGAGAAAAGGATGGAGCTCCTGGTGTTGGATCGGTATATGAGGGGGCTACCACCAGGCCTCTGGGCTTGGGTTGGCCAGAATGACCCCTCCACGTAGGATAAGTTGGTCTCCCTTGTGGAAAGATAGCTGGCAGCCCATGAACTGTTCCAGACCCCAGGAGGTGATACATGGCAAACCAGGAAGCCAGTCCCAACCCAAGGCTCCAGACTGTCGAGAACTCCAGGAGAACTGTAACTGGGAGGAAAGACACCAGGGAATGGTCTGAGGCCAAGAAGGGACCTGGGGGTTTGGGAACAGAGGGCTGGGGCGGCCGGCCAAATAGCCCCAGGCAGAGGGCATCAACCGGGGTAAGGGGTCGGTGTTACGAGTGTGGGGAATTGGGGCGTATAGTGACCCAATGCCCCAACAGGGAAGAGCCAATGCAGTGCAGTCTGGGAGATTATGGGGAGCAATGTGGCCTAATCAGCCTGGTAGGGGTCGCAGTGACCCCGTGTGGGTATACAAGGTTGGTAAAAATGAATGGTATTGAGACCATAGCATTAGTGGATTCCAGGAGTGCTGTCACGCTGGTCTTAAGGAAGTTGATGGGGTAAGACCAACTAACCTGGGCCAAAAACACAGGGGTAACGTGCATTCATGGCACCATAAATTTTCACCCCACAATCCCAGTACGGATTGAGATCCAGGGGAACACTATGAGGGTAACTGCAGGGGTGGTCTCCAGGCTCTCCTACCCGGTCTTAATTGGTAGGGACTTCACCGGGTTTGAGAGCTTACTCCCCCCAGTAGAGCCAGGGGTGGGTAGCAACTCCCGGGCTGAGACTGAGGCACCTACAGATGGCCTCACCCCAGTTTTTGCTGGATTTGCCCCAGAGTTATTTTCATCCCCCGGGAAACCCCGCAAGTCTAGACTGGAAAGGAGGGCAGATAAAAGATTAGGGACCAGGATTCTAGCAGAGAACCAGAAAGCCTCCCTTGTTGGTTGGCGAACCCGTTCAGGAGGCCAGGAGACAATTCAGGCCAGTGAGGACTCAGAGGCGGTTCCTATCCCAAGTAGGGGCAACCCAGGGGGCGGAGTAGAAATAGGTCCCCTGGAATTAGGTCAGATCAGTACAGCAAATGACACAGATGAGCGAGCGAATAACTCGATTAACCCCTATAGTACGAGAACATTTGGAAAAAATCACAAGAGGCCCAGTGGACATATTACAACCTCCGGGTGAAAGTACGGAGATTTCAACCAGGAGAACGGGTGATGGTGCTAGTGCCGACAGCAGAAAGCAAACTCCTGGCCAGCTGGCATGGGCCGTAAGAGATAGAAGAAGCCATTGGGGAGGTGGACTATAAGGTCAGACAATCAGACTGCTGAAGACCAGAGCAGGTCTACCACATCAACTTAATGAAGCCCTGGCGTGACCGGGAGACGTGTCTGGTCATTCAGGGAGCTCCACCTTAGACAGATGACCCACAGGGGCAGGTGAGGATATCTCCCGAATTAACCCCAGAAAAATGAACAGAGGTCATTGATATGATCCAACAGAACCAAGACGTATTCTCTACACAGCCAGGCCGTACGACACTGGTCCAACATCATATCGTCACCAGTTCCGGAGTAAGAGTGATGATAAGACCGTACCAAATACTGGAAACTAAAAGGGAAGAAATTCGGGTGGAAGTGAAGAAGATGCTGGAACTCGGGGTTATTGAAGAATCCCACAGCCAGTGGTCCAGCCCTATCATCCTAGTCCCCGAGCCTGACGGCACCCCGAGGTTTTGCAACGACTTCCGGAAGTTGAATGAAGTAACCCAATTTGATGCATATCCGATACCATGCATCAACGAGCTAGTTGGTTAGTTAGGCAAGGCCTGATACCTAACCACCGTGGACCTGACCAAAGGATATTGGCAAATCTCCCTGGCCGAGAATGCCAAGGAGAAGACTGCCTTCTCTACGCCTGATGGCCTGTTCCAATACACTGTCCTCCTTTTCGGACTCCATGGGGCCCCTGCAACATTCCAATGACTTATGAACAGATTGTTGCGACCCCATGCCAAGTATGCCACCTCCTATTTAGACGACATAGTCATCCATAGCCCTGACTGAAAAACACACCTAGGAAAAATAGAAGTGGTGCTAGACGCTGTGCGGAAGGCCGGCCTCACTGCCAACCCCCTCAAGAGCATGATAGGGCTAGCTGAAGCCAGATATCTCGGGTATGTAGTAGGGAGAGGCTTGGTGAAACCCCAGTGGAACAAAGTGGAGGCAATACAGGGTTGGCCTTGATCGGTCCTCAAAAAGCCGGTTTCTAGGGATAGTAGGATACTATCAGAGATTCATCCCTCATTTCGCCATGAGAGCAAGGCCGTTGATGGACCTGATAAAGGCCCCGAGATAGTAAAGTGGACTGATGCGGCGGAAGGAGCATTCGCAGATTTAAGGACAGCCCTTTGCTGTCGTCCAGTACTCATAGCTCCAGACTTTGAAAAGGAATTCGTCCTACAAGCAGACGCCTGGGAGGTAGGGCTAGGAGCCGTCCTTTCACAGATGGTAGGGGAGGAGGAACACCCGATCCTATACCTCAGCTGGAAACTCCTCCCCAGGGAACAAAAGTACGCTGTTGTTGAAAAGGAATGTCTGGCGGTAAAATGGGCCATGGAGACTCTCCGCTACTACCTACTGGGGCGGCGATTTACCCTCTTGACAGACCACGCCCCGCTCCAGTGGATGCACAGAAACAAGGAGAAGAACACAAGTGTGACTAGATGGTTCCTATCCCTGCAACCCTTTCATTGCCGGGTACAGCATAGGGCCAGAAGCCAACACAGCAACGCTGATGGCCTGTCACGACAGCACTGCCTGTCGTCCGAAGTAGCCCAACCCCATGGTGTTGAGCTGGAGGGGTCGGGGCGTAGAGTGAATATGTGATACAGCATGGCCAGAGGGCAGCAGGAGAGTGATAGAGGGGAGATATGTAAGCCCCAGGATGATGAGAGCCTTATTCCTCTGCAGAGAGATTAATTAGAGCACCTGAAGCCAATTAGAGCACCTGAAGCCAGTCACCTGATAAACCCCCCCGCTTAAATCAGACAGGGGGAGGAGTTGAGGCAGAGTGGTTTGGTTTGGTGTTGGAGCGGAGGAGAGTTTGGAGAAGTGCTGTGGCGGGCTTGAAGACCAAGACCCTAGGTAAAGGGAAGCGCAGCTTGCGCAGAGAGGGCATGAAGCCCCACAAGCTGAAGGGCCGGAGAGGGAAGTAGCCCAGGGGAAGGAATCACTAGTTCAAGTGGTTTGTTGCTATCCCTAGGGCCCCTGGGCTGGGACCTGGAGTAGAGGGTGGGCCCGGGTAGGGCCGGCTGTACAGTTTTTGCTGCCCCAAGCAGTGAAAAAAAACTGCCGCCATGGCCGGCAAAAGGGAGAAGCTGCCCCCAATTTGCTGCCGTGGCCGGCGGAACAGAGAAGCTGCCACCAAATTGCCGGCAGGACAGAGGGGCTGCTGCTGATTTGCCGCCACCGCGAAAACACTGCCGCCCGTTTCTAACTGCCGCCCCAAGCACCTGCTTGGAATGCTGGTGCCTGGAGCCGGCTCTGGGCCCCGATCCCTCCCTCTCCACTCCTGTTCTTTGGGATACTAGTGGGACAGTTGATAACCCAGACCAGGGCAAGAAATGGTGCCCTGAACCCCACCCACAAGAAGAGAAAGCGCAGGACCCATCATAGTAGTGCCAGCAATTTGCCAAAAAGACCTAGCTGGGAAAGTAATGAGTGATCATAAAAAAACAATAATTGCCTTAATTGAGGGGTGACAGTCTCCTGTAGTAGTCACTGATGAAGGAAGACTCCAGGTGGTCAGCCCTTCCTGTCATGGCTGGGTAGAAAGCACCAGCTGGAAGCTTTGTTTGCCTTTTGTGAGTTTGTGGTCATTTTGGACAATGAATGAAGCCAAGAAAGAGGGACTAAAGAGGGACTAAGGTGTGGCTGCTATCTCTCCAGGCTGGTGAGGAAGCAGTGTTTTATACAAAGTACAATATGCAAATTTAAGATATTTTAACATTTTAATTGATTCGGGTGTGGCTGCATCCAAAGGACTGACACTGGTGTCTCATATATTACCAGTTTACGGATACTGGTACTACCAAGGTTACTGTCTGTTTCATTTTGTTTTTGTTTGGTAGGGTGCCGGGGAGATTTATCAGAATGTTAAAGTAGCACTTGGTGTTAAAAGTTAGGCCACATTTTAGGTATGAGGAATATAGTTATAGCACCATAGCTACACTGGCATAACCCTGTAGTGTACAGCAATGGATGGGTTTTTTTGTGGCTGCAGGAATAACAGCTCTATGAGTGAAGGTAGCTAGGTTGACGGAAGTATTCTTCAGTGACTTGGCTACATTTACACTGGGGCTTAGGTCAGAATATCTGTGGTGCTCAGAGGTGTGGATTTTTATATCCCTAAGCTCTGTGGCTATATCAAACTAAATTTTCAGTGTAGATCAGGTTATGTGCACATGGAGAGCTACCAGGAATGATATGTTTCATTCCCTGTATGCGGCCCACCCTTGTCTTGCAGAGCTTTAATGCATCTCATTTATTCCACAGATCCACCTTTCTCCCAGCCCCTGGGAGAGTTGCATTCCTCTCCCATGTGCTCCTATAGAGTCCCATTGTCCTCTTCATGCTGTTCGTACAGGCATAATCTGTGTATTGTTCCCAGGGTCTCCCACCATCTTACTGTTTTATATATATATATATATATATATATATATACACACACACACACTCAGCAAACATTGTCCAGCTATGCCAGAAGGACAGGAGACACTGCATGTGTGGTTTAATTAAGTTGCAACTTCATTCCTAAACATCTGGGAGTATCCAGCAGATAAAAGTGTACAGTGCTGGTGATTCCCTAATTATTTACATATGACTGGGAGAGGGGCTGCTCTGAGCCCTCCCCCTTTACTCATCCTCGTCCCCAGCCAACCCGCTGCTGGGACCCTTTGTCACCAGGGGCAGATTAAGGTTTTGTGGGATCCATGGACCAGAGCAAGTGGGAGGCCCTGCCCATACCTTCCGCTTACAGTCCCCTCCATCCCCCCACTCCTGCCGGGGAAATGGGGTTGGGGCATGGGGACTTGCCCCGTTCCACTTGGAGCTCCTTCCGGGGAGTGGGGTCAGGTCGTGGGGCTTCGTCTGCTCTGCCCACGCACCCAGTGCTCTGCCCACCCAGCAAGTACCTACTCCCACTCCCTGGCTGGAGCACTGCGGGGATGGAATGGAGCAAGCCCCTGCACCCCAACCCTGTGCCCCAGCTGGAACGCTGGGCAGACAGAGTGGTTCAGAGTACTCGGACGCTCTTTTTTTCCGGGGCCTCCAATTGGCTGGGGCCCCTGGGCACAGGCCTCATTGGCCAAGTGGCTAATTCGCCACTGTCTTTCACGCTGACTGGAGTTACTCATGACATGAGTGCCTCAGAGCAGATTGTCAAAAACAGAGCAGACACCCCAAACTGGTGTTGTGTTCTGTAATTAGATTTCACCAATGTAGAACCAAATGTAAATTCCCAAAATGCAGCAATAGCCTTATATTGGAGTCACAGAGAGTTTGCTTAGACTCTCCAGTCTATCTTGCCACCCAGACAATCTGGATTTAGTGATAAATGGCCATTTATACAAAAAATCACAAATTTCTGATTACTCCCATTCCCAAGAGACCAGTCACTCACCCAGGTCAAGTTGCATTCTAGCTCTCATACCAAAGACAACGCTGGTAGCCAATTCTATAGTAAACTAAATATAATTTATTAACTCGGAAAAGGAAATGAGTTATTGGGAAATTAAAGCAGGTAAAATACACATACAGGTGAGTCACAGTCTATAATTTCTAATGGTAGTGGAGTTGTAGTAATCTATTAGTTTCCCAAAAGTCTCCCAGGGATACCCAAAATAATTCTGGGTATCTCTGTCTTCTTGTTGCATCATTCTGCCCTCTTAGAATCTAAACAGTCCAGACACGGATGATTTTTCCCTGAATCCATACTGATAGCTTCTTCTCACAGAAAACAAGCTGACAGGGTCACCACCTATGCTGGCTCTTTCTTTGATGGGTGGAAGAGAGAGGAGCACATTTAGAGTCTTTGGTATTTGTGTGTGACGATCACTTTTCTTCAGATGTGCACAAATTAGCACTTTCCTGCTGAAGTTTTTCATTTCCATTACACAAAGCTTCTTTCTCGTTTGATGGGTTATTTAGTTACAGGGGTATATGCAATGTAAGTGTTTGCTGTTACATTATAACAGGATACAGATAAGTGAAAACAATGCGTGTAAGTTTAAACACCAAATACATTCTTATACATATAACAATCATTTTGATCTGTTCTAATACACATGTGAATTGGCCTGGAGCTTTGGCGTGAGCTGGCATTTGGTCTGCCAGCATCGCACCCTAGAATGAGTGTTAAGGGGGACTGTAAAGGAGGTGGGTTGATTCTCTGCCATACCAGTTATAGGTGCCACAAACTCCTGCTCCCCATCCTCCCCGTTTCTGGTCCTGTAAGGAATACCTCCTTTAAAACCTTTACCAATCCATTTTATATGGTCACCATATCCCTTCCCTATGGAATACCTGGACATTCACCACAAGGAGCTGTCAGTAGTTAGCTGGGCTGGCTCCCCGCCCCCTTCTCCCTCCTAATATCTAGCAGTGGTCCCAGACACCTACTAATGCCATCTTTGATGTCTGCCAAAAACATGACAGCTCCAAGTCTGACAAATTATCCTACCTGAATAGTTCTGGTGCTGTGTCCACATGAGAAATTGCTGATGCCCCTCTGCTGCCTATTAAATATGTCCACCTCCCTTTTACATACTAACCAGTCTCATCCATCTGAGAGGCTTCACAGTTGCCCGCCACACCCTGCATTGCAACATGTCCGACCTAATAATTTTTACTCCTGGGGAAAAAAGTTCCAGGATCTGCCAGAAGTCCTCTTACTCCCCTACCATATTTATCTCAAGTGGTGTGTGTGTGTATGGTGACAGAATGAGAGAGATTTGGAAGAAATGCTCTTTGCCACCTCTCTAAGTGAGAGGTGGGCAAACTACGGCCGACGGGCCAGATTTGGCCCCTCAGGGCTTTGGATCCGGCCCGTGGGATTACCAGCCCCGTGCTGCTTCCGGAAGTGGCCAGCACCACGTCCCTGGCGGGGTGGAGGGGGAGGGGAGGGGGCAGAGGGCTCCACGCACTGCCCTTGCCTGTGGCTACCTCCCGCGAAGCTCCCATTGGCCGGGAACGGGGAACCATGGCCAATGGGAGCTTTGGGGGAGGCTTGACTCTAGGTACCTCCCCTGAAACTCCCATTGCTCGGGAACGGGAAATCACGGCCAATGATAGCTTCAGGGGAGGTACCCACAGGCAAGGACAGCACGCGGAGCCCTCTGCCCCCTCACCGCCATGGGCCGCAGGGACATGGTGCTGGCCACTTCCCGGAGCAGCACGGGGCCAGAGCAGGTAGGGAGCCACTCCCTCCCCGGAGCTGCTCCAGGTAAGCGGTGCTGGGCCAGAGCCCGAACCCCTCCTGCTTCCCGCCCTCCAACTCCCTGCCCTGAGCCCCATGCCTGCACCCCAACCAACCCCCTGCCCTGAGCCCCCTCCCACACTTCACACTCCCTGCATCACTGCCCTGGGCCCCCTCCCGCACTGTGCACCCCCTCTGGAATCTAACCCCCTTCCCTGAGGCCCCTCATACAGCCTGCATCCCCTTGCCACGAGCCCCTTCCTGCACACCGCACTCCCTCCCGCACCCCTACTCCTTGCCCCAGCCCTACATTCATGGCCCTGCAAGCAATTTCCCCACCCAGATGTGGCCCCTGGGCCAAAAAGTTTGCCCACCCCTGTTATAAATAGTGAAATGTAAAGAACATAATACATAAGCAAAAGCATCCCTAACTCTGTGGGGAAATAACTCTTTTGTAACTGCTCTCACTAAAGTCATCGTGACATATTTTAAATATAGTATAGATCAACTAAAGAAATGAGAATCTTTTGATGGTATTTTGGTAGACAACGACCTCATAACAAATAAATCCACAGCGTAATACAATATCATGATCAATGGTCCCACACTATTTTATGGAATGAATTATAAAAACAAAGAATTCAAGTCAGCTAAAATGCTGCAATGAATCATTCTTGACAAATGTTGCTCATTTCAATCAAACTCAAATCACTATAGTGCTGTTTTGTGATCTGTAGCTTTTAATCATTTTATCTTTGTATGCTATTATTCTTATACACCAAATAATACATACCTTCTAAACAAGGCCAGCTAGTGATATTAAGCAGTCTAGAGAGACTGCTTCCCTTAAGCACCTATATACCTACCTATGGATCATATGGGTGGGTCCTTGACTGTGGATTAGCTGGACCTTAGTTGCATAGTATAGAGCCCATCACAAGACCTGCTGGTAATTCCTTCCGATGATTCATCAAGTTCTCTGGCTCAGGGATAGCTCATCAGCCTTATGCAGTATTGTAGCTGTGTCATCAGACTCAGGCTACCAGGTAACTGAGGGATGACTCATCAGGTCTAAAGAGGATCTGAGGTAACTCCAGGTTCGGTAGGCTCAGAGGTATCACACAGTTATAAGAGAGAGTGGGAGGAATAGTTCAGAGGCTTTCTGTGTCAATGCTCCAAGATCCAGGCTTTCCATATCCACTTTAAGTAGCAACCAAACCTTCCTTTCAGGTGAAAGAATGTAGTGGAAAGTCACAGGTTTAAACTTTGAGTTTTATGAGGATGATGACTTTTTCTATGGACTATTCCACAGCAAGGATTTGGATCCTACTATAACTAACGTATATTAGTGGTAGCGATGTTGTAACCCTTATACCTTCTGGGTGTGGTGTTCTGCCTCATCTAGTGACATCGAGACCACTGAGAGAGTCATTAGTGAGTCTGCTCTGCAGCCTTAGCTGAAGTGGCTTTTAGCTCATGCAGTAGAGGCTCATGCTCTAAGCTCCAGAGTTCTCAGGTTCGATCCTGCCCGCTGAGGACCGGGGTCTGTTGGCATTACAATGTCATTGAGAACTTAACATTAGGAATTATAATATATTAATTAAATTCTGCCAATTATAAATTACCTAAAGTTCTTGCTAACCTCTCAGCAGATGCTTGTTGGATTACACTCAGAAGCATAACTCTTCCAATAACTTTTTTTTTTTTAAATCCTTACTATTACTACTCTGGATATTCTTGTTAGCCATATAAATGTCAAAAAAGCTCTTGGCCTCAATTTTGTGACAATTAATTCCACATGTAAATGTCTCTAATACAGAGGTCCCCAAGCTGTACAGCACTCCCCTCTAGGGGGTGTGGAGATACATCGGGGGAGGGCAGGGGGGCTTGGGCCAGTCCCATGTGGGAAGAGATGGAGTGCCACCCAGCCTCTCAATGCCCCAGCTCTGCTCCGGTCCCTCCCCCAGCTGCATCCCCAGCGTCTGGCCCTGTACTTGGCCCTGTCCCCAGCCTCAGTGTATCTCTTCTGCTGGCCCTGTACCATCCCCCAGCCTTTGCTGCTGGCTGCAGCTCCGTTCCCGGCCTGGGGTGGGAGTGTAGTCGCACTTGGCTGCTCTGCTTCCAGCCTCTGCCCCCTCACTCCCAGTCTTGTCCACCCTCAGTCGCAGTCCTGCTCCTGGCCCTGGCTCAGGGGAGGAGATGGAAGGAGGGCACAGACAGGCATGGGGGGGGAGGGGGCAGGCACAACCCTGAAAAGTTTGGGCACTGCTGCTCTAATATGTCTCACGTATTAAGAGATCTCTAAAAAGATTTGCAGTAACTCTCTCAATCAGTCAATAAAGTTATTTAAAACAACTTTTTTATGTGTTTTGCTATTTTAATCATCACAATTTACACTAATGTTTTAATAGTCCATTTGGAAGGTAAGAGGAAGTGTTAGATTATTTGTGATGGATAAGAAAGGCAAGGACATTTTTTGGCAGTGAGCCATAAATCTAGCAAAATTGATCGGGGGGACTAAGTTATTGAATCACTAACGAGTATATTCCTGAAGGTGTAGTGCGTGACTGATTCCTTCCTGATTAGCTGCAGTGTTTGGAGGTATTGTGAATGATTGCTTTGCAACATGAACAACTGTAGCTATTGAGAAATATCCAAAGTGTAAAGATCATGGTATCTTAGTTAACTGTTTTTTTAAAGAAATGCATCAAAAGGACAACAGGCTGAAATCCAAATGTTTAATTGTGTACCACTTGTATCCAAGTAGTTAGGGGAATAGAAAGAATGGAGCTAGTCTGTGTCCTGGCTGGATATTTCTCTGAAGTCTTTTTGCACAAATCTTAGCTCTTGCTTCAAGGGTCTCAAAGTACCAGAATTTTGTGTAACTCTCCTCAGGAGAGTAGGCAACATAATCTGAGGCCAGTTCAGAGGGAGTTATAGTTCATCATAGACTCAAGCAGAAAGCTCTGCCCCTTCCTCTGCCAGTTTTCATCATCATTTGCTGTGATACATTGATTATATAGCTCTTTCTGGAGCATTCTGTGGTGGGGGTAAGTTTGAAAGGTCCCAGCAAGAAGAGTAGCACCTATTAGATTCTGGGGCGAAATTATTCTTGGTAGTCACTCTTCGATAGTATCAGTGAGGCCTGAATTGTCATGCATAGTTAGTAACAACTATTAAGACCACAACTCAAGGTAGTATTGCCTACAGTTGTTAGGAGAAATGACAAGTAATCCATTTTAGATCTCAGTTTATTAAAAACAAACAAAAAATCCCAATCAAAACAACAAACAAACAAAAAAACCCACGTCATATGTTCACAAGATCTCAGATCTTGGCTCCAGGGAGAAGGCCAGCTTGTGCAACTGAGACCTCAACTGAGAGAAGCGATCAGGAAAAAAAAAAACACACACAAACTTGTGAATGTGATGGATATAGCTGTCCTTCAGCTAGTACAAAAATTATTTACAAATGAGCTGCTGTTCCATCACCGTTCGTCTTCCTCCATGATTAATTTACTTTTTTAACCTCTGTTGGTATACATTTTAGACGTTTGAGATTTAATCTAGGTAAGACAAGTTTATATGACTGTGCCTGATTGACCAGGGCAGACAGTTTCAGTAGAGTCTTATGGGGATTGATGAACATTTTGCAGAACTTTGTGTTTGGTTATTAGTCACATTATTGCTGCAGGAAGAAAGAGGGAGAAATTAATTTTCATCTGAAAACGCAGCTTAAGAGTAACCCAACCAAGCATTAATTTAAAAAAAAATATTAAGGGAATTTTACATTCACATTTGGAATTCTTTGCCCCAAGATTGAAGCCAAGAGCTTACTTTTTTTTAATCCTGTATTGGACATTTATGTGGCTAACAAGAATATCCAGAGTAGTTACAGTGAGGATTTTTTTTTTAAATAGTTTTTTAGAAGAGTTATGCTTTTGGGAATAAGCCAACATGTGAAAGTTGGGAGGTTCGCAAGAACTTTTCTTATTGCATGTTATTCCATAATCACCCTTTGCTGGGTGATTCTTGCATATTTTTCTGAACCATTTGGTATTGAGGTCAAGAACAGGATACTTCACTAAGCTAACCACTGGTCTGATGAAAGTATGGCAATATTTATGTTCAATTGGCATGCAAAATTATCTGAATCTAATGGGAATTTACTAGCTGCAGACTCTTTCTCAGTGTTTGCTGCACATTGTGTTTAAGTGGCTAAATGTTGGTTTTATGTACAGTGTTGGAGTTATTTTTATCACAGGAAATAGAACTAATGAGCACTATATAAATAGCTATTGGAAATATACAGTGTAAAACCAAACCTGATAACACAAGAAGCACTGTTGAAGAGAAATCTGTATGCAGTGCTTCAAAATGTATGCAGCACATAAAAGTGAGCTCATAAGACTTTATTATAACGTAATTACTTAACATGAACATTTTAAAAGGGATTTGAAATTTTTCATATACAATATTTCATCTGTGTTATAAAATGTAAGATAATTTTCTAGTGTTACTTTAAAATGTAACAAGTCCAAAAGTAAGAGGTAGTTTTAGAATGTTAAGCACCATAATAATAGGTAATTTCTTTGGAACTGTGAGGTCAGTGACAGAATGTTAGTGACAGAGTCTTATTTAATCTGTAGTTTTTAGCATTCCATGTATCTGGTTTTCATCTACTTCACCTTGAGGAAGTATTTTGGCAGAATGCACAATGCTGGTTGCCAATGATTTTTGCAATTTACCTAAATAAAACTCTCCAATTCTAGAAAATGTTTTATTAATATGAAATAGGTTGTTGCAATTGGTTAAACTGAAATTGACATTGTTCTGGGAAAAGCTCTTATATTTGGAGATACATATTACTTGAAACAATGAGAATGCAGTTGTACTGTATGACTTTATGTTGGAAAGAGACAATATTGTATATAAAATTGAGGTATGAAAAGCTTTTTGTTCTGTTTGTCTATATTCTCACTTAGCATTCTTCATCTTGCAGATGAGCTCAGTGAAAATGTTACGGCCTCGCCTCAATGGCATCCTTTTCAAGCTTATGTTTGAGGAACATGTAAACAACATCAGACCTGGCATGATGGCAGTAACGCTAGCCTGTGAGGAGTTGAAGAAGAGTGAGAGCTTTAATAGGTGGTTAGAGCTAGTGTTGTTGGTTGGAAACTACATGAATTCAGGCTCAAGAAATGCCCAATCGCTGGGGTTTAACATCAGCTTTCTTTGCAAGGTAAGGTTAAACTATAACAACTTTTATTATTTTATAAGTGCAGAGTTGGGGCCAGATTCTGTGCAATGCTGCTCTAAACAAACAACTGAGAGTGCACCACCATGTGAGAATCCCCAGCTGGTACTCAGCCAATGTAGCCAACTCAATATTACCCCATTTATGATAAAGGGTCTGTGTGCCCAAAGGCTGAAGGAAGGGATATTGCTGGAGATTTCCTGTCTTCTACTGATCCTTAATCAGTGTAACCACTCCTTGGAGGAAGTTACAAAATCATATACATTAGAACAGAGCTAAACCTGCTCTGATACTTACTAGAGGTTTCTCACAAGCTCCAGGTGCCCCAAAGATTTAGGTAAAACAAATGTATTGTATAGTTGATTGGGCTCAGAGATCACTCCAGAATGTTATCTACAAAGGCCTATGGGGTGGGAGGAATAAAAGCATGGTTGTTATCATCTGGGTATATCATATGTAACCAGTTCCCTGCCAGTCATAGATTTCAAGGCCAGAAAGGACTCTGTAGTATAGGCCATAGAATTTTCCCGAAATAATTCCTAATATTTTGGTTCAATTTCAGTTGTCAGGTTTATTGTGCCAGTGCTGGGTGATACTGCTGACCTGTGATACATTGGAGGTCAGGCCAGGGATATGTGTAGACCTGGGGGTACGCAGAGGTCTTTAAGGGGATACTCAAATCATCTAGATCATTGTTTCTCAACCTAGTGGTTGCAGCCCCGGGATCACAAGTGGAGGACCAGCATTGGGGGGTGGCAAGCAGGGCAATTGCCCAGGTCCCATGCCACCGGGGGCCTCGGAAAACTAAGTTACATGTCGCCTGGGGGTCGGGCTTCAGACAAAGCTCACAAGTGACAAACAGGCTCAAGTAGCACACTGAAATGTAAGTGCACTATTTATATTCCAATTGATTTATTTTATAATTCTATGGTAAAAATGAGAAAGTAAGCAATTTTTCAGTCCTAGTGTGCTGTGACACTTTTGCATTTTTATGTCTGATTTTTGTATGCAAGTAATTTTTAAGTGAGGTGAAATTTGGGGTACACAGGACAAATCAGACTCCTGAATGGGGTACAATAGTCTGGAAAGGTGGAGAACCACTGGGCTAGATGATCTGGGTGGTCCCTTCTGCCTTTAAACTCTGACTCTGTTTTAGAGAAAAATAGGCAGAAATATTAAATAGTTCCAGTGTAAAAAGGGAACATACATCAGTTGTCTTTGAGTGTACTGAAAAATATGTTTATGATTACAGATGGGTTCCTTATGCTTCAATCTGTAACCATCCTATATTTAACTAAGATTGTGTGACTGCAAAACTGCAGGCACAAAGAAACCTTCAAAAGCTATAGTTTTAATATAATTGAATTTGGTTATGTCCATAGTAAGTACATGCAAGACATAGCTAATCTGAATCACTTTGCAAGATCCAGTTTTATGTGGATTTTAAAACAGTGCAAAAATGGCAGATTATTAAATCACTGATAAATACGTGTTTTAAAACTGGTTAGCACTTAAATCTTGTATATGCACAGTCATGCAGATGGATGAAGTACGGATTAACCTGGTTTAACTAAGTACATAATGTACATTGCAGTAAATTTGGAACATGGGGAATTGGGCACAGGACTCCTGTTACTGTTACCAAGTGTTCCATGCCTAGTTTCCTTAGCACTGTTCTGATTTTTTTCCACTTTTTTGCAGTTCTGCTTCCTCCTCACCATCACACACACATAAGTAGAGGATGTAATACTTGTAACAATTAAGTTTGTTTGGTCTTCTCTGCAGTCCTTGGCTGACATTTGGCTTGTGCATGAAACTATGCTAGCTGTTGCATGCTTTGGCTGCAGCAGTTGAATGCTTTAACATGCATTGGAATGTGTGGCATTTTGCTTACATATGCGAAAACACTGTAATTGATTTTGGGGAGCAATGTAGCAGAAACTGTGTATACCCTAGGACATGCCAGGCAACACGTTGTGGCTCTTATTAAAAGGAGGGGTGTCATGATGCAGAAGAAAAGGATACAACTTTTGCATGACAGGGAGATGCAGAGTGGTTTAAGGGGTGTGGTGCTCATGCAACTGAGGTTGCTATCAATCAAGTCAACTGCTGCCTGTCTGAGCTTGTGAGGAAGCTGTTGTTTTTGAGGGTGTGTCCTACTCTTGTGGCGACTCTCATGAGAGGATAAGAGAAACTAATTTTGACCAGCCTAAATTCATCAGATTAGACGTCAACAATCAAAGTGGGGTGTGTGTGTGTGTGTAAAAGTAAATTGCTTTTCTTTCCACCTTATTTTTTGCCACCATCATGGTTGTCAAATTTCCCCCAGATCATAGGTGACTCTTGAGCTTTTGGAGGAAAATAATGTGGGGAAGGATTTGATGTAGGTGTTTTTATTCTACAGCTGTAATGGAACTGTCAACCCCCCCCCCCCCCCCCCCGATAATGTCTTTGGTCAATGCTGCTCCTTTAAAATATTTCCCTGCCTGATTGAGTGTCAATCAAGGAAGATTTCCTCTTCCATCTTGTCCTTGTTTTAGGATGACAGGTTCAAGCTCATTCTTAAGCAAACTCATATTATTTAAACCAGGGTCGATACCAAGGGTGAAGTACTTCCTTGAAACAGAGAGCAGCCTTCATAATTGCACAGGCAGGTAGGCCTGCAGGGCTTCAGTGTGCATGCAGATATGGTAAGGAGAGGATCCTTAGTTAATATTTAACAGGGATGACGGGCATTCTTCCGGTAGGCGTTCTTGTTCTAGTGACTTACAGTACTACCTAACAGTGCAAACTGGGGATATAAATATAAACAAGCAACCTCAAGTCTTGAGAACAGTTTATTTGCCAAAGTCTGGATAATCCCAAAGTATGACTTTATCAGATTGTTTTAAAATTAAAAGCTTTCAGTTCTGAACCCTCCCTCACCGCCCCCCCTCCAAAAAAAACCCCCACCAAATTAAAACAGGAATAATTTAAACTTGATTATTTTTTTAAAGCGTGGCAAACATTTTGTTTTTTTTCTTTTGTGTGTTATGCTAATTTAGACATCCAGTGTGTCTAGATATGAAGTTGTTAATCTTTTACCATATATTTTTTTGGTTAAAATCTTTTCTCCTGTACTGAACCTTGCTTATTTATGTAAATTGACTCCTTTGGAATAAAGGGAATAAATAACCTGTACAAAAATTAAAAGGGTGAACATTAATCTCACGGAAGACTTTTATAGCAACTTCATATGTTTTGGTGATAGCCTTTCTGTCATCTACCTCTCAAATAAAAGTTTTGCCACACAACACTGATCTGACATCTTTCACTAGAGGTAGACTCAAAGGATTTAGCACAAAGATTTTGCCAACTTCAGATAAAATAAAAACAATCTGCTGGGAAATACTATCATGTAGTAATAGCAGTTTTAAAGAGAAAGAGAGAGAGAGAGAAGACTGAAGGTTTTTAAATCAAATACTGCTTTCACTTTTCAGTAGAATTTTCATCTAGTCGGAAATTCATGCTTTAAGCAGGAAACGACTTGTCCTTAATATGTGAGGAAGACTATGCATGCATAGTATTCCTGCACAATGTAGATACAGGAAGGTAATTCTTAGAGTTCAGGTAATATGTTTATGGATTAGCTGTCAGCATAAATCTCTCCGATGCTGACATAGTACATGTAAATTGACTAATGTTGTAAATTGTATTCTGCTGAATTAAATAACTGTTGAAGCATAGCTAATTACGGTTGCAGCTAAATTCCAGTTACTATATCTGAGGTATAATTGCTTCTTTTTAGTTGGACTGTTCCATACTAAACTTTTTTTTTTAAGGACTGCTATTTCCATTTAAATTATTTTAAAACTAATTTTCTCTTTGGTAGATTTGGAAAGAAAGTAATAAACTGTTCTGTGTAATAATCTAGGTTGTAATAAGGTGTTTACTTTGGTTGTGGTTGCAGAATATATCAAATGTCCTTTGTTATCGGTTGATGTCAAAAATTAAACTAGTTACCATACACAATCATTGGAATAAAAATCCAAGAGATGGCTAAACCAAAAATGTTAATTATACCA
Source organism: Caretta caretta (assembly GCF_965140235.1). Classification (NCBI taxonomy): domain Eukaryota; kingdom Metazoa; phylum Chordata; order Testudines; family Cheloniidae; genus Caretta; species Caretta caretta. The sequence goes on along the minus strand of NC_134214.1, from coordinate 67,189,477 downwards.
AAGGTGTCATTAATGCATATCTAGAAGTATTACTTTCACCGTAGAATATTAATTGAGAGCAGTACATTTTCGCTATGTGATACACCAAACTAGCATGTGCTTAACTGAAAGAAAATTAATGGAAGTGAAGATGAGTTTTCTGATAGAGTGCCCTATGGATGTCTGTTAGTTATTATAGAAACAACAGATAGTGATGCTAGCGATAAGGGTCATTGTGCCATTTCCATTGTAGACCCCTTTTTTCAGCAGTTTACATCTTGGCCATTCTAATTTACATTGGATAAAAAGAAAATCATACAGTAGTCAGACAAAAAGTATTTTTCCTTGTAAAATATCATTGAATTGTGTTGTTTTTAGTAACTTTTTGATTCCTTAAGATATTTTTTGGCTGAAACTTTTGTTACTTGTACTTTAGTAATCCTCAGATACTTGATTCTTAGTATTAACTCTGTCTCATTTACTTCCTTTTAAAAATGAGATATTTATGTTTGAGAAATGACTTTCTGCAGTACTTTAACTTCATAATTTTGTTTTGTTCCCTAGGTAACTTTGTTTTATTGCAAGTTATTAACAGTAATAATGGCTACACGTTGTTTGCTAAGAATCCAGTTTCTGGTAGATAACAATGAAAGTCTCCTATTCAATTTGTACCTAAATTTCACTGATACTGTATCGGTTGATATGGAGGGATTATAAACACAATACAATATTAGTGGATTTTACTTCCCTCTCGGCCACCCCGCCCCCACCCCCGGTGCTCGTTTGTAACAGAAGTACTCTTTATCCATAGTGGTTCATGACACAAACTATGCTGCTTTGCCCTCATGGTGCATCTAAGACCTCTTCTGGGGCGGCTTCTCTGAGAGTTTACAGAATACTTCAGTCTTCACGCCCACTGTGTCCTTAATCTTCATTTTGATTTTGGCAACCTTTGGGCCAGTTGTTTCTTACCACTTCATTGTGTATAATACATTTGCATTTCTGTTGTAATGGCTCCGAAGCGATTTAAGAAATTGAACAATGTCAGCTGGTGACTTTTTCTTTTATAAAAACACATTAAATATGATACCTGGCTTTAAATGTAAAATTTAGTTTATCAACCTTATTACAACAGTCCAGGCAAGTTTGTGTTTTAAGGTTACCAGCCAATATTTGTCTCATGTTGAAATGTAGTTAATTACAACTCAAGACCCCTACAATTCCTAAGCAAAATGGGTATATGTTGGAAGTATTTGATTTGTTCAGTGTGTGTGATGCTTGACCTTCATTTTAAATGTTATTTTATTCCAGTTAATAGAATCTTCTTATTCCTAAGACATTCAATAATTCACTGTACTATTAGAAGAATGTTTCACAAATGAAATACTTCACTTGTCCTTTGATTTTACATTTGAATTTATTAGTTTCATCTGACTTTGTTTTTTCTCCCTATTTCTTGTTTTTATTGTTATGGAAAAGCACAACACAGGTCAACTAATATCAGTAATCAGTAATCACAAGTTATTCTATTGGCCAGTATTATGTTGCCTTCAGTTTTGTTTCATGCCATCCAGAGTTATACAGAAGCCAGCAATTCCATAGAAAGCAACTTAAATATGTGAAATACAGAAGCCAGCAATTCCATAGAAAGCAACTTAAATATGTGAAATATCTTATGTCACTATGATTTGCTTGGATTCCTTGAGCGTGCTGGTACTTTCCTCCTTTGAGAACTCCAGGGGAATCTTTCTCTTTACAAGGAACTTGACCATCTTTCACTTTCCGAGTTTCATTGGAGGAAACTGTTAGTCTTTTTTTCAGTTGGGTAGAGTGCACATATTATATAATGAGTAAGTTTTAAACTTTATACCTGTTCCATGTAGTTAGTTTTTCAAAAACACCCTTTTTTAAAAATGGCGGATGATCATCAATGGTGAGAGTCACAATCTGTACGTGGCATTTGCATGAGCTCTGTTGCAGGGTTAGATTAGAAGTAGGCTGTGATAATTTACAGCCAATGTAAGAAACACATTTCTTCCATTATTAATTTTTTAAGCACTGCAAGCTGGAAAACTGACAACTTTCACCAGCTTTAAAATAAATAAATACAGAAATGAATATGCTTTTTTTACATTTGTTTTCTCAGAGCCTATTTACTTTTGTTTAGGTATGATAGCATCACACATCAAGATTTAATTATAAATCTCAGTTTATAGTGTAATATATTTTCTATAGAACAATGCTTTATTAATTTGATCGCCTTTTGGCTATTAGATTTACTTACACACGCACAAACACACGTTATTAAAATAAATGTTGAGGAAAGAAAGATAACCAGGCAATACTCACAGTAAGTTTGATTTCTTCCCTTTGAAAAATTTCTCTTTAAAATAATGGAATTTTCACTCTGGGTTTGGGGGGGAAGCTATAAAATACTGAGAAAGAGGCCCATTTGCTAGCGAATCTATTCAATGTGTGTGTGTATATAAAAACTGACATGGGTGAGCTACTTCCTATAAAGAGCTATCAATGTAGTGAATGGAGAAGGGGAAGGGTGGGAGGGGACAAAGCCCCTTGTTCCAGCTAGGGGGAAGCATCCACCTGCTGAGAGATGGGCAGTGAATTAGAGTTTTGGCTGTTACCAGTTTCCTGAATAGGGTACTGGTGCCACAAAGTTTGTTTGCATCATACGGATTAATTGTTTTATTAGTCACTACGAAGGCTACGCTGGGGAGAGTTTATTTTTAGTACAAATGCAGATATACCCATTTTCATATGAAGGGATACATTTTGACTCTTGGTTTAACTGGACTTCTGTGTTAGTTCCCGTCATTTGAAAGGCGGCCATATAGCGACTGTGCTTTAGGTGCATTTTATTTCCTTTTTTGGTTTATGGATTATACCAAAATAAAAAGTTACATGAACTGTGTCTGCATTACATAAATATACAGTAGATGTAGACATATATTGTCCTAAACAAGAAAAAAGATGTAAAGAAACCTTCCTTTTTTGGTAAAACCACTGATGGGAAGTGACGAGTCTCAGGTTTGCAAGAAAAGAACAAATGTTGATGAGTCCCCATATATCATACGTGGCAATAAATAATTTCAACATTGGAACAGACAAAGAAGAAAAATATGGTTTATGGTCTAGCTGTAAGCTTTACTTGGTTCACCACAAAGGCTCTTTCCATAGAGAATTTGAGATCAAATTAACCCAGCTGGTTTAGTATTCTGTGGTCTCGTGTATTCATTTTCTCAGTCTAATCTATGCCTGATTTTATGATTCTCAAAGTATGGGAAAGCTGACAAGATAAAGAACATTTTGTGTATATAATTAGTCACTTAGAAAACAGGTTTTTTTTATTCTCTAAGAGCTCTCATCTGGAGAGACTTTCGCCTTTTGTGAATGGAATTTAGAAAGAATCTAATGGTGTGACCTTTCCACTTAGTTTTTATACTATATTTTCCCCCAATATAGAGATGTTGCCAGTGGGTCAGCCTTCAGATCTGACAAAAGGCAATGGGCACAAATACAAAAGCAAGTGGGAAGTATAGGAAAGCAGGAGGAACCAGGCAAGCATATTAAGTTGAAAATGTAGACTATGTTTAAAAGTTATGAATGTCTTAATGGTTGGACAGTAATTCAAGCCATCACTTACTAGATAAGCCTCCACACATGGTAAGAGAGTCTGAAGTTAATTGCCTTAGAAAAAATAAAATGTTTTAAAATTTATTCAGCATATTTCTTTAACTATGTGGAAAATTTACCAGACTTACAAAGGGGAGTTAGGTGTCCAATTTCTATTGAAAATCATTGTTGTTTGAGAACCTAACTCTCATTTGTGGTTTGGAAAAATAGTCTGGCAAGTGTGTTAAGTCATGAAGAGAAGAGATGTAGAAGATAGAAGTATAGTGGTTTGGATTGCTTCAGCTGTATATTTCTGCTATTTCCAACTGTGTATGTGTAATCTTTGCCATAGGTTTCTAGACCTTCAAACTGTAGGTTTTATATTCAAACTACAATATTATTTTAAGATGCGTTCCAAAATGGTTATGTGTATGTGGGCTCAATTGTAGCACCATTTTCAGTTAGGTTTTTAATGGACTACAGGATTTTTGCCAGAAAAGTTTTTCTCTTTCTGAGTTCCTACAGATACTTCATTTGATAGTGAATGTCTCTGGCATGTCTTATTGTCTATTGATTGCACAAATATTCTTTTCAGATATTGGCAAGCAATGGAGCTTTTCTTTTTGGTCCACAGTTTGATGATATGCAGTAGAACAAGAGACATTGCAAACAGCGGCAATGTTGTAGGGATTGAGAGTTGGAGTCATTACACTTTTTTTTTAAAATTGTGGCATGTGTTATGTGTAGTAAATTGTGGTATGTGTTCAACCGAGTTAGATGGAAGGTTTATACAGAATGCTAAACAAACATTAAGAGCTTGGTTTCTTTAAGTTGACACAAGTGAAAATCAGGTTTATCGTCACTGAAGTTATGCAGGTACAAAACTCTGTGACTTGTTGAATTTCATGAAGTAGTTACATAATTGAAATGTATATGTCTGTACAAAGTTCCTTAGATCCCACCTGCAGGTTTCTGAAGGATGGGTTCTCAGAACTTTCTTCCATAAATGTTTTGCATATATTCCATTAGTCTTACCACTTGATTTTATTGGAAAAAAATCATCGATGTTGTGTGTGTGTGTGTGTAAATATTCAAAGTAATAGTACGGATTTTAAATTTAAACATTCAGCATGAAGAAACCATACATTTAGAGGTTAGAATATTAAATAGGAGCAGGTTAAATCATGGATAAGAATCTGTGATGTATTACCTAAATGGATATGATTTAGGGAAAGTTAACTGATTTCTCTGTAAGTCTGCTGAGGAAGTTGGATAACTTAGTTAAGTGGGACTTCATGTCTCTATATTGAATAAAGACTAAAAAAAACAACTTTAGATTTGTCTGTCAGTCTGTTAAACAGCTGTAAATATAGAACAATGCAGTTTGTGTTTTTGTAAAGTACATATATGTGATGGGCCAAAATTTCTGTGACTGTATGGACAAATGCATAACTCTCAGTAGGACATAACATACAGATGTATAAAAGAACATTTAGCTTAATGCTGGATAATGACTGGGTATCGTATTTAATAGACAAATCTTCCAATAAAACATCATTCTTCTTCGAGAGCTGTCCCTGTGGGTGCTCCACTCTAGGTGTTGGTGCGTCCCTGTGCCTTCGCTCAGAGATTTTTACAGTAGTACTCGTACAGGTCGCGCATGTGCAGAGCTCGCCTCTCCCCCCCCCCCAACACACACACACACACGCTCTCTGAGTGTACCTTCATAGTATGCGTGCACGACCGGTCTCCTCAGTTCCTTCTCTGCCGTCCCTGGCCTGAGACGGAACTCAGAAGACTCGTTAGAAAACTTTTTCTCCCTTGTTACTCTTACCCTTTTAGATAGTTACTAGTGTTAGTTATCACTAACTAGTGTTAGTTATTAGTTACCACTAGTGTTAGTTATTAGTGTTACCAGTAGTGGGTGTTAGTTTCTCTCTCAAAAATTCTCTTAGTTCCTGTCAGTGCACCCACTTCGGACATGCCTGGCTCCCCAGGCTTTAAGCGCTGCTCTAATTGTAAGGATGCCATCCTTCTATCTGATGGCCATTCAAAATGCATAAAATGTTTGGGGGAGTCCCACTTCCCCCCAAAATGTGCCCACTGCAGCAAACTTAAGTTTAGGGCACGAAAGGACAGGGAGTTGAGGCTAAAGCTGCTACTGTTGCAAAAATCCTTACGGTCAGCTTCAGACCCAGGTGCTGATTCCGGCTCTGCTCCACACCACAGCCCCCCGCCTCTAAGAAGACTAAGAAAACTTCAAAAAAAAAATCACCTTCTGTCACCCGCAAAGCAAACTTCGCGGGAGAAGGCTTCTTCCGGCAGGTCTACCACCTCCCTCCCAGCGATCCCCCGGCTGAGCACTTTTGACGCACCAGGCTCTGGCGCTGTGCGAAACCTGCCTGCGGCTGCGGGGGTAGTGCGAAGCTCCGGTGCCGAGGCTTCAGGCTTCCAGTTGCCTGCCTCTCAGTTGGCACCTTTCGGCACCATGATGGAAGTGGTGCCGACACATGCAGATGTGGCTCCTCCCCCCTCTCCACCCTGCAGGCTATCACCGCTGCACCGACACCCGCTGAGCTGGCCGTCAGCGAAACAACTTTAAAGACATCGGTGCAGAGGAACTTTTCGTTGCAGCAGATTCCTCTCGCACAGCCCTCACCTCACAGAGAGGCTTCAGCACCCCAATGTACTAGTCAAATGACCTGCTTTTGTCACCCATTTTGCAGTCACCCTTACTGAATGTCTGCTTCTCGCCAAATGCTCAGCCAGGGTCTGAACAGCCTTCCTCCAGTGAGGAGGAAGCTGGTTTCCAGGAGCATTTTTCACCATACGAAGTCTCTCATCCTCAGACCCCAATTAATAGAGGTCCTAGAAACAGCACCTCTTCCTACTCTCAGGATCCTGCCCCATGGTGTGTAAACCTGTGGATGGCCACCACAGTGGCAATATTGGGCCCCGTGGGCATCCTGTCCTCGAGACCACACTCACTATGCCACCTCAACCAAGCCCAACACCAGCCTGGCACCACAAGCTCACAAACCTGCCACTGATGCCAGTCACCAGACAGCACCATCACAAGTGCAGAATCAGGCACGACCTGTCTCTAACCCAGCAGACCCAGTTATGCCTGACGAAGCTCTGCTTCCTCCTCCCCCCATCATCTTTAGATGACTTCAAAATTTCAAGACCTTTTCAAAAGAGTGGCCAGTGAATTAAGAAAAGGAGTACTTGTGGCACCTTAGAGACTAACCAATTTATTTGAGCATAAGCTTTCACTTTGAAGTGAGCTGTAGCTCACGAAAGCTTATGCTCAAATAAATTGGTTAGTCTCTAAGGTGCCACAAGTACTCCTTTTCTTTTTGCGAATACAGACTAACACGGCTGTTACTCTGAAACCAGTGAATTAAGAATTAATCTGGAGGAGGTTCCTGAACAGCAGCATGAGTTAACGGACATCCTGCGGCTGCCGCCTTCTTCTAGAATTGCATTGCCGATCAACCCAGCCCTTCTGGAACCTACCAAAGCCATCTGGCAGACTCCTGCTGCAAGCTTTACCTACCTGCAAATGAGCGGACCGCAAGTACTTCATCCCTTCCAAGGGCTCTGAATTTCTTTTCACTCATCCAGCACCTAATTCGCTGGTAGTTGATGCAGTCAACCAAAAGTACGAGCACCGGTATCTCCTCTCCACCCCAGCCGATAAAGAGAGGAAGCTTTTAGATCTGCTTGGACATAAAATATACGTATCTTCCACCCTACAATTTCGAATTGCTAATTATACGGCCATTGTGGCAAAATATGATCACAAAAATTACAACAAAATGGTTACCCTCGCCACCATAATCCCAGTGCTGGAGCAGGGCAATTGGTTTTTAGCCCTTGACCTACAGGGCACCTATTTTCATGTGACAATACATCCAGCCCACAGACGCTTCCTTCGTTTCACCCTCGGCTCGACACATTTTCAATACAGGGTACTATCCTTCTGCCTACCCACTGCCCCTCGTGTTTTTCCAAGCTCCTGGATGTAGTTACTGACCACCTCAGGAAGCAAGGAGTCATAATATTTCCTTACCTAGATGACTGCTTCCTCAAAGCCTCAATGCTCGACGAAGTGCTTCGATTCATGCAACTCACCGTTGATTGTTTCCTATCCCTCGGCCTATAAATAAACAATGACAAATCCACATGAATTCCTACCCAGCACCTGGAGTTCATTGGAGCACACCTCGATTCCCGGATGGGAATAGCATCTCTCCTGTCCAATCGCTTCAACACCATAAAGCAGCTGGCAACAGAACTTCTCAACAGTCCTAAAGTCACCACTCGAGACTGTTTACGAGTACTATGTCACATGGCCCTGTGCATTTTCGTAGTCCAAAACGCAGAACTCTACATGAGGTGCTTCCAAGCTTGGTTGGCCATAGTTTACAGACCCAATGTGCATGCACTAAACAAACCCCTATCCATACCTTTCTGAGTCAAAGACTGTCTCCTATGGTGGACAGTTCCCTCCAACCTCTGCTCTGGAGTCCCCTTTCTCCAGGAGGCTCCATCCATCATAATGACTACCGACGCATCCCTCACAGGGTGGGGTACTCACATGTTACATTTCGCAACCCAGGGGCTATGGACTCCAGTGGAAACCTCCCTGCACATAAACATTCTGTAACTTTGAGCTATGAGCAATGCCTGCCCCTTCCTCCCGTTAATCTGGAACCAATGTACGGATAATGACAGACATCATCGTTTGCAAGTTCTATGTAAACAGACAGGGAGGAGCTCGCTCTCATTTGCTTTGCACAGAAGCTATGAAACTCTGGAACTGGTGCCTTATGAACAATATCTGGATATCAGCCGCCTACCTTCCCAGGGCTATGAATACCACAAAGGATGAATTAAGCAGATGCTTTCCCTTGGACCATGAATGGGAGATAAATGAAACGATCATCACCAACGTATTCCGCATTTGGGGCTACCCAACCATAGACCTCTTTGCAGCTGCGAAAAACACGAAATGCCCTGAATTTTGATCCAGAGCAGGACTGGGTAAACACTCCCTGGGAGATGCATTTATGATCCGTGGCTCCGGAACTTACTCTATGCTTTTCCCCCGGTCCCGATTCTCCACAGAGTTCTGACAAAAATACAAACAGATTGTGCCCTGATTGTCCCAGGGTAGCCCAGACAGCCGCGTTCCCATTCCTCACCAGGATGTCAACTCGACCTCCAATCTCATAGCATCTCATCCGAACCTCCTAACGCAGCAACATGGCCGATTTCTCCACCCCAATCTGTCCATGCTTCACCTCAAAGCTTGGTTCCTACATGGTTCTCCCAAAACAAACTAGCATGCTCTGACAAAGTTCAAAGAGTGCTCCTCTATAGCAGAACACAATCTACTCACACCACCTATCTCTGAAAGTGAAAGCGATTCACACAATGGTGCTCAACTAAACAACATCCTCCTAGTTCTGCACCTCTTTCGCTCATACTTGACTACCTATTAGACCTCAAGCAATCGGGCCTTTCTTTCAGCTCCATCAAAGTCCACCTAGCTGCTATTACAACTTTTCATGACAAGATGGAAGATACCTCTGTTTTTGCTCATCCAATCACCAAGTGTTTTCTCAGCGGGCTCCAATCCCTATACCCGGACATTAAACCTCCGACCCCTCCGTGGGACCTTCACTTAGTATTATCTTGCTTAACTCAACAACCATTCGAACCCCTAGCTACTTGCTCCCTCTTACACCTTTCTTTGAAAACAGCATTCTTAGTGGCAATCACTTTTGCCAGTCGGGCAGGAGAAATAGCAGCTCTCATGGCAGACCCACTGTATACCCTATTTTTTAAGGACAAAGTTACCCTTCAATTACACCCCAAATTTCTTCCAAAGATGCATTCGTCACTCCGTATCAACAAGCTGAAACACCTACCAACTTTTTTCCTAAACCACATGCAAACTCTTTTGAATCCACAATGCATACGTTAGATGTACGCAGGACTTTGTCCTTGTATTTGGATAGAACCAAGCCCTTTAGGAACTCTTCTAGACTCTTTGTCTCCATTACGGAGTGATCCAGAGGGACACCTGTTTCGACCCAGAGACTTTCAAAATGGATTTCTGACTGCATCCGATTCCGTTACGCCTCCAGCAGACATCAGAACTCACTCCACTAGATTAGTGGCTACCTCTGTGGCTTTTCTACGCAAAGTTTTCCTGACTGACATCTGTAAAGCAGCCACTTGGTCTTCTGAACACACTTTTGTTAAGCACTATGCCCTTACTCAGGGCCCCCTCTCGGATACATGATTAGGCAGAGCTGTTTTATCTACTGCATTTCCACCCAATCGGAAGTCCCTACCTCCTTGAGATACACCCCTTTTAAGTCACCTAGAGTGGAGCACGCACAGGGACAGCTCTCGAAGAAGAAGAGGAGGTTACTCACCCTGTGCAGTAACTGATAGTCTTGGAGGCCAGTATCCCTGTGGGTGCTCCACTACCCACCCTCTCCCCTCTACTTTGGAGTTGGGGTAGCCTTCATTGTAGAGAAGGAACTGAGGAGACCAGTCGCGTATGCGTACTATTAAGGTATGCTCAGAGTGGGGGGGCAAGCTCTGTGCATGCATGACTGGTACGAGTACTGCTGTAAAAATATCCGAGCGAAGGCGCAAGGATGCACCAACACCAGGAGTGGAGCACCCACAGGGACACTCATCTCGAAGAACGTCAGTTACTGCAGAGGTTGAGTAACCTCCTCCTATGCATTCTTAAGTATACATTCTTAACATAAATTAATATTCAGGTGTAGTACTTATCAGTTGTTGGACTTTTGTTCAACAGTAATACGAAGATTTAGAAAAACTGCAAAAAAAAGGCCTCCAAGAGGAAGACATCTTCCTACTATAAATTACATTTTGTTGAATTAGAGTCAGTCCCAGTCATGGAGAATCCGGAAAAGCGTTTTTGATGACAGATTTAGAAGTAAACCCAGAAAACCATGTATTAAACCTGTCTGGTCGTAGCTACAAAGCTAATGTCTTTATGGTAATTACAAATCCTTAAAAATACATTATCTTTCTGGATGTTATATTGCAATGTGTGGTGTTATTGAAGAAAGCAATGATTTGTAAACAACCCTTGGCAGAGAGCACAGAACTTAATTTTGTTTAAATAAAGGAGACCAGCATTAGAATGCATGTGCTGTAGCAAGACTGGCAAGCAATAGTAGCTGTTTTGATCTATGCACTGGAGTGTTCATGATTGCTTAAGTATTAACTGTTCTGTGGATATACAAATATGATAAAGAAAGAAGCAACGACTAGAGAAAAAAAGATAATGCACTAGGATAACTAAAGGTGAAACTTCTGAATATGTTGGTGGGTTTGACAATTTTGCACCAATAAACCAAGGACTACTCTTTACCATGTTGCAATAAATATTAACTTTTTGCTATGCCAAGAAGATACTTAGGGTTGTGTGACGTTGCCATGGTAAAAATCTGTTTCATTGAAGGGGGGGAAGAGGGGGGAAGGAGGGTTATTTTTAGGCTTGCAGAAAGTTCAGGTTCTGTTTTTGTTCTGCTCTGAATCAGTGGAGTGAGGTACAGCAGGAATCATTTCATCTGTAACAGAGCTTTCTTAGTCAATGCTTCCTTCACCTCAGCTGCTTACTGTGTTCACTTTATATGGCAGATGTTAATTATTACATTTTTGTATGTTATAAATGATTCAAAGCCACAGTGTTTGTATCCAGCTCCAGAACACCTCTTAAGTTTGGGCCAAAACTATACTGTACATATAAATAGCTATAAAACATACTAGTAAACATTTAAGGTAGGATTTTCAAAATTGCCTAAATGATTTAGGAGTATAAATCTTGTAAATCAGTGGGACCTGTGTTTGTAATTCATAAGTGGATTGAAACCCCCACCCTGAGAAAATGCTAATTTTTATCAATAAACACATAGTGCATGTACTTTATAGAGGGGTCTTGAATTTTAATATTTTTAAGACTATTTTGTGAGATTAAAAACACATTCTCACACCTCCAAAGGAACGATGTCTCTGCTTTCTGAACCAATCCTCAGAAAATGGGGGTTTATTGACCTCTTGCGTCAACTACATTTGAGAGCTCTACTTCTAGGGTCAAAGTGAAGGAAACAGCCGCCGATACTCTCCACTACCTGCCCATTCCCATACCATGTCCCTGCTCTCATCATTTCACATCTGTTCCTCAATTTTCTTCCACTTTTAGTCTGTATGCTTTTCTGTTTTTTATCTTCTCTCCCCTCTTCCACTTATCTGTTCCCTTCCGCCTTTCCTTTCCCCTCTGTTCTTCTCTTCCCCTCATTCTGTTTTTTTATCTACCTTGTGAACTTACAGCTTCCCACCCTGCAAAATTTGAGGTGTGTAAGAGCTTCCTGGATATCTTTCCAGACTGTTGCATCTTGCAATACCTCTAATTATTGCTACACTTTTTGGTATGCCTGATATAACACATCTGGCAGAGCTGGGGACAAGTGTTGGAGTGGTAGCGTTGGTGATGTTGGAACACGATGAATAAAACTTCCCAGCACGTGATTAAGACCTCTTTTTGTTGAAGGGTAGGGGAAAGATAGACTTTGAGTAGTGTAGTCTCTTTAGAACTAAGTATTAGAGGGCCTCGTTACAGCTTTGGTACCAAACAACTTTGTGGTATGCGGTGGTATAAAAACAAATATATATGTGTATGTGTGTGTGTATGTATATGGGGTGGGGGGTGAGAGGGAAACTGTTAAATTAGGGCAAGACTGTGGTCCCCCTTAGTCAAATTGGTGAGCAGTTACTCTCAATGAATGCCATTGACATTGATCACTGATGTGAGTAAAGAGTTCATAATTTGGTCCCCCCTTAAGTAATAAGCCTGCTTTGTGCACTACATAAAGCATTAATTTGCATTTTATACCAAGTTTCTGAATCTCTCATATTGGTTTTGTTCACACTATAATTAGATTTCTCTTAGTTTGTTTTTTTTTCCCCCTAGAAAACTGCAGGAAAGTTTAGCATTTTCTTATCTCTCTCTTTACAAGAAAGCAAAATTGTTTTCTTTGAATACTTAAACATTTTAAATGGGAAATCTCATTCTGTTACTACTTTAAGTTTTTCAGTGCAATTTACACATTTCTGCGTATAAAGACGTACTTAATTGGCAGTTTTGTACTTAATATGTTACCTAAAGATGTCAAATGTATTTTTTTCCTGTCTGCACTATGTATTTTTGTTGAATGCAAACTGAAAAGCACGAGTGACAAGTTAGTTCTGCCAGAGCAATTATGCAGTATTTAAAACCATTCTGAAACTTGACTTATTGTATATTTATTCATACTGCAAATGCAGAAATATAATGTGCAAAGTACAGTATCTATTCTAGTTTTAAAAAACATCTGACAAAATATCTTAAGGCCACTGGACAGACATGTATTTTATAACTGCACTGTGGTATCTTAGGAATTAGAGATAAAAAGAATCCATGTGGTCATCTAGAGTCCTTCACAGTGCAGAATTGTTTCTTAAAGTACGTTTCTTCATAATAACTTGTCTAGCACACTTCTAGTTGACTGAACCCATGGGACTTCCACCACTGTCCTTGCAAGAACATTTTTACCATTTAATGTAAAGAGTACCTACTGTTTCAAATCAGTTATAGATAGATACCTACAAAGAATAAGGGGAAAATTGTGTGTGTGTGTATATATATATATATATATATATATGCACACATATGCATACTATGCTTAGATGAACAATACAGATGGTTTGTCTTTTCTTTTTGTTTTTCAAATCAGATGGCAACTATTGCGTAGTCTTACTTGGTATAATCATGGAGCTGATAATGACATATTTCAGTTTATGGAATATTATTAAAACTTCTGTATGTAGTTTGTTGTGTCTTAAAGAAGGTTGATCTTAAAATCTGACCATTTGTGTACAATACTATTATGAAAGCTCAGTAATCCTTTATCGTAAATGTTGTTGATCTTTACAGTGGGGTCTATTATAATCTTCTGGATTTGCACGGTATTGTGCTAGGCTTGAGCGTAGAGCTGCTCCATTATAGGGATTTTTTTGTGATTGAGTTAGATTTAACAAATAGGGAGGAATTAACATTGCCTGTTATAACTTTCATTGCCCTTTTAAGAGATGAAAGTGTTAAAAAAATAATTAAATAAAACACATTGACAAAACCTATTACACTGTGAAATAACAGATAAGGAGTTTGTCTAAGAAGGAACAGATGCTAGGAATTAAGGAGCTAGGAGGGGTTGGGATCAGACAAAATAGTATATACAGAAGAAGAGATCTGGGAACTGGCATGCAGGTAGTTAGCACATTTGAGTTGCAGGGCAGACAAATTCCATACAGAGTGAGAAGGGGGAGGAGTGAACTGTTTACTATTGGTTTAAACCAGAAGTGAGACAAATGATTCTGCAACTGGAAGTACTGCAGTACACCTGAGAGGTGCAATATTTTAGGAGTAGATTTCTTCTGTCATCCCCAGTCTGCAGTGCATGAGTAGATTTGGGCAGTGTAAAAGCTGTGTGAGTGTTTAAAGTGGGGGTGGAGTTCTGAGAGACAGAACAAAGGCCCAGCAGTTGGAAAGACAGGATAAAGCAGAGATGTCTTGTGTGGACTGCTCTTATAGGCTACTTGGAGAGAGATGAGATGGAGGATTCAAATGGAGAGGCCAAAGCAGCCAGCAGAGATGGTGTACTTCTGAGCTTTTATTTTGAACAACTGATTTCTGATTCTTCTAGCCAGATAACCCTTCCCTATTATCTGAGAAACTTCCACAGAACTTCACAAAGCAAAATAAGTATAAATCAACACTCCTCCACTGAAGATTACTTTAAGACTTACCCTTATCAATAGATGGCAAGAAAGTGGATGAAGGAACTAAAGGCCTTTATTGTTAATTCTTTTGGTAAAAAGTATTAGCCCATAATCAATTTTCCAAGTGTCACAACTGGTCAGTGCAGACTGTATAAAGCCTAAGGAAGGTGTTTAGCTATCCTGGTCTGGTGGTTACTGATAATGCAGACTTCACACGTCTCTAGGTAAGTAGCCTATAAAACCTTTGGTAATTATCTGATACAACTGACAATCAGTTTTACCTCTTGTAGGCAACTGTTAAAGTCACATATCTAAAAAGTGGAAGGTTTAGCTGTCATCTCCATTGTCAAGTGATTATTCTTCAGTGGGCATGAGGAATTGGAAATGGGACTCATCCTCTGGCAATATAATTAAACCATACCCACAAACTACAAAGTGAACAAATGAAGTATTTGTACTTCAGTGCATACCCCTGTCATCTGTTTATCACTGCCATTCGCTTAGGGGGGAGAAAAAAAGGCTATGCTAGGATGTTAGAGGAACATAGTTGAAGACCAGACGGTGAACCTTCCCTGAAGTGCCTAGTCAGGTCTCTGATCTTCAGGTGTTGCTTGTCTCTTTGTAAGGATCCTTGACTCACTCCTTTCTGAATGGGTTCAAAGGCGTACAGTTCTCTGTCCCCCCACCATACGTTGTGATATCCACTGCAAGACAGTATGCCTAACAACCAGCACCTGTGCTTGCTTGCTTTCTGAGGATAATGTCAGTGTTTTTACCAGTAATCTCACAAGTTTTCTGAAGCAAGCACATTTATTCTTAGAGCAAAAGCAATACAGAGAAAACATTTAAAAAGCGATAAATGACCCTAACGCACTGTAAAAGCTTACAGTTGGTCACCCCTACCTCCAACATCAGGCTCTGGTAGGTGTCAGTCTTTCAGAACCTTCAAATGTGTTTGCTACCTTGGATACTAATTCTTGTCAGATTTCAGGTCAAGAATAAGACCCATTTGGGATAATCCAGGCTTTTTTTTTTTTTTTTGGTCGGGTCTCCTATAACACATTATCACAAATCAATGGCCCTCTTCTCTGGCTGAAGCTTCAAAAGGCTGTGTTTTTGCATAACCAGTGTTGGGAAATCTGCATTTATCAGCCCCTGGTGATTCTAGATTTCTTAGGACCCTCCCTCCCCTAGTGAGACAGGAACACACAAATACACATACCTGTTTTGATACAAAGGTGGATAAATATTCTATTGCTCATATTGTTTGGTCCGTGTCAATATATTGCTTTTTGGGGGGTTTTTTGTGTGTTAAACGTAAAATACAATATGGTTCCCAAAGGTGCTGCATGCAGTTGTAATGTGTGCCACAATTCCTTTCTCCTGTATTGGGATAACAGTCCTATAGAGGACACTTAGAGCGAGAGACAGAGCATTGATGAACATCGGAATGGTTATGGTAACATCTCCAGTTAACGATAAATGCACCTGACCATCGTGGCTACAACTGAAAATTGTTTGGCTCTTGAGGCAAAGCTCTTGACTTTTATAGTGGATCTGCAAAGGGGAAAAAAATCTGAGAATTCTGTTTACAGCCTTTTCTACTTTTATGTGAGTTTGTTATGAAATGCTCATTCTCCTTACATTCAGTTTGTAATGCCACTGTGTGTGTATGTACACACGTGCACACATACACTGTAGGGAGAGAGCATGTATGTATATGTTGGTTAAAACTGTAAATATTGTATTACTGATCAGACACTTGGAAGTATCTTTCAGAAGCAATCCTGTAGCTAACATGGCAGGTGGAAGTATGCAAGAACTATAGAATCATGCACTAATTGTAGTATTTAATATTAGCAAAGTGCTTCAGTTATGTGTAATCAATAGGTCTACATGCATGTACTTATATATTTTCGGGGCTGCTGGCCATTACCTTAAAAAAAAAAAAAAAGGTATAACTACGTGTTTACTTAAATACACTGGAAAAAATATGGTATTGCAAAATAAATTGGATACTTGCAAAAGCAAATCTTAAGTTTGCTCTCCATTCCAAATCCTATAGACAATGGGAGTTGTTGATGGGCAAAGGCATCAGGATTGGGGCCTTTATGGAGAAAATCATTAAAAAATGAAACGTTTATAAATACGATGTGTTGTGTTCTGACAGTCACTTTGTTCAAAAATGTTTAATACTAACCACGTAAGTTCAATAGTAGTAGTGATGGAGTTTGTTTAGTGAGGGTTTGGATGGCAATAGATGCTTTGGGGACAGTTATGGTGAGTTTCTCTACTTGATTGATGGCTCCAATATCCAGGTGAATCGTATCTTGAGAAGTGGGGAGAGGACGTAGATTCTTGAGCTCTCAGCATGCAGTATTTAAAGGTTAAAACAAAAGGCAAATGTGAGAAATATTTTTGAGTAACATTACCTCAGAAAATGGCACCTTTTTCTATATTGTTGACCCATATATTAATATGTACTTTTGTAAATCTTAAATTACATACAACCCTGATTTATGGACATTAATGCAGTAATCTTAGTCTGTTTTATTGAATAGAAAAAGGCTTTGATTTGTTAGTGCTTAAATATTGCCCTGTGGTTACACTTAAGTAGTTGTTTCTCTAACCTCCTTTGCCAGGTGCCCATTTTTATTTTATGTATCTATATGTACATAACGGTCACGTTCTTCTTCTGTCATGTTCAGGAATTATTTTTTCTTGTTTTTGCAATCATCCTTTTTGGGTGGGGTTGCCAATTTTGTTTGCACATATTCCTGGAGGTTTCATCACACGATGTAATGTTGAATTAAAGATTAATCTTTAATTCTTCTTTGAGAGGTGTCCCTGTGGGTGCTCCACTCCAGGTGTTGGTATATCCCTGTGTCTTCGCTTGGAGATTTTTACAGCAGTACTCGTACCGGTTGCGGACGCGCAGAGCCTGCCCCCCTGCTCTGAGCATACCTTAATAGTACGCATGTGCGACCGATCTCCTCGGTTCCTTCTCTGACATCCACGGCCGGAGACAGAGCTCAGCAGACTTGTAAGAGACTTTCTCTCCCTTCATTCACATACCTTCCCTGTTAGTCTGTTTGTTACCAGTAGTACTTAGATACCACTTTTCCTGTCTTTTTCTCTCTAAAACAAAAAACAAAAACAAAAAAAAAATTCTTTGTTTCTGTCAGTGGCAGCTGCTTCCGATATGCCTGGCTCCCCAGGCTTTAAGCGCTGGTCTAACTGCAGTGATGCCATCCCTATTACAGATGGCCATTCACAATGTATAAAATGTTTGGTGGACTCCCACGTCCCCCCAAAATGTGCCCACTGCAGCAAGCTTAAATCCAGGGCATGTAAGGACAGGGAGCTGAGATAAAAACTGCTCCTTCTTCAGAAATCTTTAGGGTCAGCTTCAGACCCAGTCGCCGACTCTGTAGCCACCCTGCCTCAAAGAAAGACAAAAAGTTTTTTAAAAAACCTGGCACCCTCTCTCACCTGCAAAGAGTTCTTTGTGGGGCAAGACTTCTCCGGGCAGGTCTACAGCCTCCCTCCCTGTGCTGCCCCAGCTGAGCACTTTTGACGTGTCGGGCTCCTACGGCGCCACATGAAACCTGCCTGAGCTGCGGCTGTAGCACAAAGCTCTGGTGCCGAGGCTTCAGGCTTCCAGTTGCCTTCCTCTCTCGTGGCATCGTTCGGCACCATGATGGAAGCGGTGCCGACACATGTTGACGTGCCTGACACACACAACCCCCTTCTTCCCCCGCAGGCTATTCCTGCTCTCCCAGCCCGTCTTCCGTTGAGCTGACTGGCAGTGAAACAATGCTCAGGACACGGTTGCAGAGGAACCTTTCTTCACAGCAGATTCCCCTCGCACAGCCCTCACCTCACAGAGGAGCTCCAGCACCCCAATTTACACAGTCAAGGGACCTGCTGGTGTCACCAATCCTGCAGTCATCCCTGTTTAATGCCTGCTTCTCTCCAAATGCTCAGTCAGGGTCCAGACAGCCTTCTTCCAGTGATGAGGAAGCTGGACTTCAGGGTGAGTTTTCACCAAATCAAATCTCCCATCCTCAGACCCCAATCAATAGAGGTCATAGAAAAATTACCTCGTCCTACTTTCAGGATCCTGCCCTGTGGTGTGTAAACCCCTGGATGGCACCACCCATGCCCTTCCCACCACAGTGGCAATATTGGGCTCCATAGGCATCTTATCCTTGAGACCACACTCTCTGTCACCACAGCCAGGAGTGACACCTGCCCGCCACCACCAGCTGACGATCCTGCCACTGATGTAAGGGACCAGGCAGCACCGTCACAACTGCAGGAGCTGTCACGACCTGCCTCGAACCCAGCAGACCCAGTTGTTACGCCTGATGAAGCCCTACTTCCTCTTCCCCCATCATCTTTGGACAACTTCTCAAAAGAGTTGCCAGTGAGTTAAGAATTAGGTTGGAGAAGGCTCCTGAACAGCAGCATGAGTTAACGGACATCCTGCAGCCCTCTCCTTCTAGGATTGCATTACCAATCAACCCAGCCCTTTTGAAACCTGCTAAGACCATCTGGAAGACTCCCACTGCAAGCCTACCTACCTGTAAGCGAGCGGACCGCAAGTACTTCATTTCTTCCAGGGGGTCTGAATTCCTTTTCACTCACGCAGTGCCAAACTCGGTGGCAGTAGACACAGTCAACGAAAAGAACGAGCATCAGTTTCCCCACTCCACCTCATCCGACAAGGACAGGAAGCGATTAGATCTGCTCGGATGTGAAGTATACGCATCTTCTATGTTACAATTTCGCATTGCTAATCATACTGCCTTTCTGGCAAAATTTGACCACAAAAATTTCAACAAATTTGTGGACTTTATTGATGACATTCCGGAAGAAAAGAAACACAATTTACGGCTCTAGGTTCTGAGGGACAAATCATCTCACATTTCGCTCTTCAAGCGGCCCTTGATGCAGCCAATACTGCAGTAAGATCTACTGCTACAGAAGTTGTCATGCACCAAGGTTCGTGGTTCTCCTCCTCTTCCTTTCCTCGAGAGGTCCAGAGTACTATCGAAGATCTTCCCTTCGACGGCGACAAACTCATTGCCTCCACGATGAATGACATACTTCATTCAATGAAGGACTCAAGGGTAACTCTCCGGTCCCTAGGGATTCAAACCCCTACAACCAGAAGGTGACAATATAGAAATCAACCTTACCAGCGCCCACAGTACCCGACATACACCCAGCAATTCCATAGGTCACATGAGCAACAACAAACAGCAATACCAGAGACCCGGATACCAGGATCACTGCCCCAATTCCTTGACAGCATCTCAATCCCCTCCAACTAATAAGCAGATTTGAAGCCTTAGTCAGGTGTATAGAAAACAACATTCCCACTTCAGTGCTTACACCCTATGTCCCTATTTTTGGACACCACCTGTGGCCATTCTCCCATCAATGGCAAAACATTACCACCGACCAGTGGGTTATAGAGGTCGTCACAATTGGCTATTCCATCCCTTTCATATCCTTGCCTCCTACCCATCCACCCTCCCCATCCCTCTTCAGGGACCCCTCTCATGAGCAACTGCTTCTCCAAGAAGTACAACACCTTCTTCTATTGGGAGCAGTGGAACTTGTGCCCAAAGAACACAGAGGGAAAGGGTTTTATTCCCGTTATTTCGTAACCGAAAAGAAGACGGGGGGATGGTGACCAATCCTTGACCTCAGGCGGCTCAACAAATTTATTAAAAAACAAAAGTTCAAAATGGTTACCCTCACCACCGTAATCCCAGTGCTGGAGCAGGGTGATTCGTTTTCAGCCCTCAACCTACAGGACGCCTATTTTCATGTGACTATACATGCGACCCACAAATGTTTCCTTCGTTTTACCCATGGTTTAACCCATTTTCAATACAGGGTGCTACCCTTTGGCCTATCCAACGCCCCAAATGTTTTTTACAAGCTCCTAGCTGAAGTCACTGCCTACCTCAGGAGACAAGGGGTCATAATATTTCCTTACCTCAACGATTGTCTTTTCAAAGTCGCAACACTCGACAAAGTGCTTCGATTCATGCAGCTCACCGTCGCTTGCTTCCTATCCCTCGGCCTACAAATAAACAAAAACAAATCCATGTTATCTCTGACCCAGCACCTGGAGTTCGTAGCAGCACACCTTGATTCCTGGATGGGATTAGCATCTCTCCCGCCCGACCGCTTCAACACCATAAAACTACTGGCCACGAAACTTCGCAACAGTCCTCAGGTCACTGCTCTAGACTGTCTACGACTATTGGGTCACATGGCCTCGTGGACTTTCGTGGTCAAAAATGCACAATTATACATGAGGTGTTTGCAAATTTGGTTGGCCACGATTTACAGTCTGAATGTACACGCTCTAAACAAGCTTCTATCCATAACTTTCCCTATCCATACCAAGTCCCTACCTCCTTGAGATATACCCCTTTTAAGTCACCTGGAGTGGAGCACCACAGGGACAGCTCTCGAAGAAGAGGAGGAGGTTACTCACCCTGTGTAGTAACTGATGTTCTTGGAGACAAGTGTCCCTGTGGGTGCTCCACTACCCACCCTCCTCCCCTCTACTTCGGAGTTGGGGTAGCCTTCATTGTAGAGAAGGAACTGAGGAGACCAGTCACGTACGCGTACTATTAAGGTACACTCAGAGGAGTGGGGGCAGGCTCTGCATGTGCGTGACCAGTATGAGTACAGCTGTAAAAATCTCTGAGCGAAGGTACAGGGACGCACCAACACCAGGAGTGGAGCACCCACAGGGACACTCACCTCGAAGAACATCAGTTACTGCTCTTGCTTCAGACTCCAGGACAATCCTGGAGGGTTGGCAACCATAATTTTGGTCCCTGATTTTATTATATTTGTCATCTAATCCAAAACAGTGCACACAATCATAACTAGTTTTGTACAAGTTTAAACTGCTGGAAATTTGACTGAGAAGGCTTGGGCCCTCATCCTGCAAACACTTAGGCATGTGCATATCTTTAGTAATGCAAGTAGTTTAATAGAGTCCGTTAGATTAGTCATGGAAATAAATTTATACATACAAGTAGTTGCAGAATTGAGGTCTACATTATTTAAGAGTTAGTTTAAAGGTAAACTACAAAGCTTCAAGAAAATCTCTCCTAAACTCAGAAATAGCTTTTGGTGTGTTTTTTAATCCTTTCCTACCTCTACAGGAAAATTCTATGTAACTCGTATGTAACTCATCCTCAAGCAGTTGTCTATATTTGTTCATATGGTGTTAACTCTTCTCTTTTGTCTACAGCTGTTGCATAGACTCTTCATTGCAAATTTGAAAGAATTTAGATTTCTGTAAATGCAGCTAAAAATTAGGAAAACCAAGCCTTAACAGCCTCTACTGCGGCTACTGCTACATAGTAGGAAGAAAAAAAAATAAAATCCTCTTCAAAGAGGTGCACGTCATCACCAGAGTAGTAGTACTTTGTGTCTCGGAGAGCAGGAAGAGAAGTTGCCAGTGTATCTAGCGGGTAGGGAAGAAATCAAGATGCAGGGAAGCATTGGGGGGGAAGAGTGGGAAATGTGACGGACGGAAATGAAGAGCAAATTTTTCAATTTGTTTTGAATATCATAGGAGTTTGTTCTTCATTTCCTTCTCTCTGTCACATTTCCTCCTCTTCCCCTGCAAATGATGCCCTGCATCTTGGTTTTCCCCAATTCCTCTATGAAATTGTATAGGTAGGTTACAAATTCTATAGAAAGAATGTTTGATGTGTAAGTTATTAAATTTTGTGAGGGGTTTTACTCACACAGGCCGTGAAAGGGTTAATATGGGCCTGAAAAGCTGGGTTAACCTGCCTTCTTATATCAGGAGAGCTACAGGCCTAATTGGAAATAAAGCCCAGCTGGGGGAGAGCAGGGCTTGTTTCCCTAAAGAGTTGGGTAAGCCTCTGTAGAGGAAAAACCAAAAATGGAGGAGAGGATGTGGGGAGTTACCTGTGTCTCTGAGAAGCAGCCTGAAGGAAGGCTGAGAATGAGGAAGGAGATAAGAGCAGAAATCCTTTCCCGGGGCAAGCTGGAGGACAAGCTGGAACGGTGCTGTTCTGGTGGGTCCCAATTGAGAGTGCCAATTCAGGACAAATTGCTTAAAGCAGGGCAGTTACAGCCCAAGGCTGGGGTTCCTTTGCTATTAAGGGACACCAAACCAGCCACAACAGAGAGGACTTCGGTTTTACCCCACTGGCTAACCACAAGTCACACAAGCAATTCCCTTAGACACTTCAGTTTTCCAGTATCACCTCCAATGCCACTCATTATGGGGATGAATGGTTATGAAAACCTACACCCCAGTAAAAGAAAAAAGGTTCTCTTGATCCCAAAGGACCAAACCCCAGACCTAGGTCAATATACAAATAAGATCTTACCCACAAATCACACTGTTTCCACTTCTTCAGAATCTAAAATCTAAAGGTTTATTCATAAAAGGAAAAAGATATAGATGAGAGCTAGAATTGGTTAAATGGAATCAATTACATCCAGTAATAGCAAAGTTCTTGGTTCAGGCTTGTAGCAGTGATAGAATAAACTGCATATTCAAATCAAGTCTCTGGAGTACATCCACAGCTGGGATGGGTCATTCAGTCCTTTGTTCGAAGCTTCAGTGTAGCAAAGTTCCTCCAGAGGTATGAAGCCGAATTGAAGATAAGATGGAGATGAGGCAGCTGCCTTTTATAGTCTCCTGCAGGTGTAAGAACACCTCTGTTTTTACTGTGGAAAATTACCACAAAATGGAGTTTGGAGTCACATGGCTACAGGTGGTAGCCATTGCCCATATGCTCTCTTGAATGTCTTCAGGAAGACTTCTTATGTGGATTGGAGTCTTCCAAGGTCTATTGCCAGTTAAGTGTTTCTTGATTGGGCACTTAACATGTAAATTCCTTTTTCAAGAAGCTGACCAAATGCTTTACTAAGGCTACTTTAGAATTAAAACACATTGATATACAAGTACATAGCCAATATTCAGAACTTCAGCTACAAAAAATGATACACACGCACACACAGATAGCATAATCATAATTAGCAAATCATAACCTTTTCCATAGACACCTTACATGACAACCTTTGTACAATATTTGCTGCAGATATATAACTATGGTTGCACCAATGATCTATACAGTCACAGGTTACGTCAGTAATGTCACACAAGCTGAATGTGTGAGGAGTAGTGGGCCTGTCCCTGGATTGTTGTGTGGATTGAGGAACAGAAGGACAGTCTAAAGCACCAGAGGCATGCTTCTGACAAGATGGTTGCCAGCTGTGAGACCGTTTGGGTTGAAGGTGTGGCTGTGCTTATATTTATGTTGGATTTTTGGAAAAAGACTCTGAGGCCACAGAAAGGGCTGAACACTGTATAGTGGTCTGGCTAGAGGACAAAGTCACTCTTATGTTCAGCAAAGTCCAAATGAATGTGGGGGAAACTGAGATAAAAGGTGCTTCAATGATACATCCAACCAGAAGGAGGGGGCATGCTGAGTTGACAACTTTGCTACAAGTTGTGTAGAGAAAATTCAATATAACGCATTTGTTTTCATCCCTGTTCAATTGTATAGTCTCTCTTGCCATCCTCCACCCTCACCCACCTGTCCCTATCAGGCATTTAGGATAGAGATGTTTTAAGTTACTTGACTTTTAGAAAGTTATTTTTCTCTTCTATTAAATCCTTTGACAGCTCTCGGTTTACTAAAGACATTTCAGAAAGCTCATTTTACATAAACATTTACATAAGCACTGATAGTAGAAGTGGCATGCAAACCATGTACTTATGTCCCAGTCTCCCATATTTATATAGTTGGATGAAGAATAGACATTTAGTAGCAAAGAATATTTGAAAAACTAAGTTCATTTAAAGAGATACAGCCAACTAGAAATCTAGTCAATTAAATATATAGATATAGATCTCACACACACACTCTTTCTGGTGCTGAACTTGCCATTTTGTGTATTTTTGAAATCATAGTTCCATAATGTTTTTTTTACCTCCCCCCTGCTGATATGTAAAAGACCCACATAAATGTATGGGAAAGTGACTGACCATGGTGGGGAAACAATAAAACTTACTATTCATAAGTGCTGTCAAATATACAAAGTAAAAATATCTTGTGCTTTGGATAGTTTATCTTCAGTCTTTCAGTTACAGTATTTTTAGGTGTCATTTGTAACAATGGTAGGTAAAAAAAATTTGAGAATGAAGTTTGCTTTTCAAGTTGACATTTACTTCAATCTCTATGCTCCTAAATAGCCAAACCAAAAAGCAGATCCTCTAAAGCTTTTTACAAATGGCTGTGGCATGATGTATGGCTTCAAAACTCAACCAGAATGTTACACATAAAGGAAGATTTATCTCTTTCTGAGGCATAGACCTGAAGACTGGAGAGTTCAGAAACTAGATGATTGGTATGTCCATGCCACAAGTTTTACGTTCTGTATGTATGAGATTTTAAATAATTTAAATAATTGACGTTTTTGACAATGTATCTGTTACTATTGATTTTCCAATTTTGTGCTTTGCCATTCAACTGAAAGTTGTTCTTAATAAATTCCTATTGAGCATTGTGTTGCTCTATTGAAATTTATCAATTATACTATGCACACAAAGATCTCTTTCATAAATCTGAGCAAATTTAGAAAAAATCAATGTATTATGAAAAATAACTTTGTCATAAAAATCAGTTATCTATATTTAAACTTGATAGCATTTAACCAGCAACTTCTTCTTTAGCTATAAATGAACTGGGAAAAACTGAACCAAACTAGAACTGCATTAAATTAGTAAAGTGCATTGCAAGCCCTGTATACATAAGTGCCGTTGTGTTAAGATTTTAATACTCTTGCACCATTTCATAAAGTTATTAAAGATGAGGGAGATAGCATTGATTTTATTACACTCTGAGATCAGTTACTTACTGGCCAAATGAAAATTACAATTAAAATTGCAATATGTTATATTAATTGGTGGTATATTAGCAGTTCTGATAGTGTAGTATTATCATTTCCGTTCTTCAATTCTTTAATAATTTAATGATTCAGACTGACACATTTGCATAACTTTGAAAAATATTTCCAAACTGTAAAACTGTATTTATTTAAATGCATATTGAACTTAGTCTCACTTTTATTTCTTTCAATGTACTACATTTGAAACAACACTTACCTTGTAAGCATTTCTGCCAAATTACATGCTAATGTGGGAGAAAGGGAGACTGGAATGACCAATCCTGATGGTGTTTGAGCATGAAGCAGAGTGGATTTGAATAGGATTCTTGCTTACAGCCTGGGGTCTAGGTGTGGAGCTGTTTGGAAAACAAGGACCTTATGTAAATGAATCCTCTCCTTTCCTGCACACGCAATGAAGACTTCCAAGATTTCCTTTTATCCCTGGATTTTGCCCATGGGGGGCAGTATGTGTGATATTTTTATCATGAAATAATGAAAGACTTACATAGGAAATTGCATACAAAGCAGGTTTCAGAGTAACAGCCGTGTTAGTCTGTATTCGCAAAAAGAAAAGGAGTACTTGTGGCACCTTAGAGACTAACCAATTTATTTGAGCGTGAGCTTTCGTGAGCTACAGCTCACTTCATTGGATGCATACCGTGGAAACTGCAGCAGACTTTATACACACACAGAGAATATGAAACAATACCTCCTCCCACCCCACTGTCCTGCTGGTAATAGCTTATCTAAAGTGATCATCAGGTTGGGCCATTTCCAGCACAAATCCAGGTTTTCTCACCCTCCACCCCCCCCCACACACAAATTCACTCTCCTGCTGGTGATAGCCCATCCAAAGTGACAACTCTTTACACAGTGTGCATGATAATCAAGTTGGGCCATTTCCTGCACAAATCCAGGTTCTCTCACCCCCTCACCCCCCTCCCAAAAACCACACACACAAACTCACTATCCTGCTGGTAATAGCTCATCCAAAGTGACCATTCTCCCTACAATGTGCATGATAATCAAGGTGGGCCGTTTCCAGCACAAATCCAGGTTTTCTCACACACCCCCCACCCCCATACACACACAAACTCACTCTCCTGCTGGTAATAGCTCATCCAAACTGACCACTCTCCAAGTTTAAATCCAAGTTAAACCAGAACATCTGGGGTGGGGGGGGGGGGTAGGAAAAAACAAGGGGAAATAGGCTACCTTGCATAATGACTTAGCCACTCCCAGTCTCTATTTAAGCCTAAATTAATAGTATCCAATTTGCAAATGAATTCCAATTCAGCAGTTTCTCGCTGGAGTCTGGATTTGAAGTTTTTTTGTTTTAAGATAGCGACCTTCATGTCTGTGATTGCGTGACCAGAGAGATTGAAGTGTTCTCCGACTGGTTTATGAATGTTATAATTCTTGACATCTGATTTGTGTCCATTTATTCTTTTACGTAGAGACTGTCCAGTTTGACCAATGTAAATGGCAGAGGGGCATTGCTGACACATGATGGCATATATCACATTGGTGGTTGTGCAGGTGAACGAGCCTCTGATAGTGTGGCTGATGTTATTAGGCCCTGTGATGGTGTCCCCTGAATAGATATGTGGGCACAATTGGCAACGGGCTTTGTTGCAAGGATAAGTTCCTGGGTTAGTGGTTCTGTTGTGTGGTATGTGGTTGTTGGTGAGTATTTGCTTCAGGTTGCGGGGCTGTCTGTAGGCAAGGACTGGCCTGTCTCCCAAGATTTGTGAGAGTGTTGGGTCATCCTTTAGGATAGGTTGTAGATCCTTAATAATGCGTTGGAGGGGTTTTAGTTGGGGGCTGAAGGTGACGGCTAGTGGCGTTCTGTTATTTTCTTTGTTAGGCCTGTCCTGTAGGAGGTAACTTCTGGGAACTCTTCTGGCTCTATCAATCTGTTTCTTTACTTCCGCAGGTGGGTATTGTAGTTGTAAGAAAGCTTGACAGAGATCTTGTAGGTGTTTGTCTCTGTCTGAGGGGTTGGAGCAAATGCAGTTGTATCGCAGAGCTTGGCTGTAGACGATGGATCGTGTGGTGTGGTCAGGGTGAAAGCTGGAGGCATGCAGGTAGGAATAGCGGTCAGTAGGTTTCTGGTATAGGGTGGTGTTTATGTGGCCATTGTTTATTAGCACTGTAGTGTCCAGGAAGTGGATCTCTTGTGTGGACTGGACCAGGCTGAGGTTGGTGGTGAGATGGAAATTGTTGAAATCATGGTGGAATTCCTCAAGGGCTTCTTTTCCATGGGTCCAGATGATGAAGATGTCATCAATATAGCGCAAGTAGAGTAGGGGCTTTAGGGGACGAGAGCTGAGGAAGCGTTGTTCTAAATCAGCCATAAAAATGTTGGCATACTGTGGGGCCATGCAGGTACCCATAGCAGTGCCGCTGATCTGAAGGTATACATTGTCCCCAAATGTGAAATAGTTATGGGTGAGGACAAAGTCACAAAGTTCAGCCACCAGGTTAGCCGTGACATTATCGGGGGTAGTGTTCCTGACGGCTTGTAGTCCATCTTTGTGTAGAATGTTGGTGTAGAGGGCTTCTACATCCATAGTGGCCAGGATGGTGTTATCAGGAAGATCACCGATGGATTGAAGTTTCCTCAGGAAGTCAGTGGTGTCTCGAAGGTAACTGGGAGTGCTGGTAGCGTAGGGCCTGAGGAGGGAGTCTACATAGCCAGACAATCCTGCTGTCAGGGTGCCAATGCCTGAGATGATGGGGCGCCCAGGATTTCCAGGTTTATGGATCTTGGGTAGTAGATAGAATATCCCAGGTTGGGGTTCCAGGGGTGTGTCTGTGCGGATTTGATCTTGTGCTTTTTCAGGAAGTTTCTTGAGCAAATGCTGTAGTTGCTTTTGGTAACTCTCAGTGGGATCATAGTGTAATGGCTTGTAGAAACTCGTGTTGGAGAGCTGCCGAGCAGCCTCTTGTTCATATTCCGACCTATTCATGATGACAACAGCACCTCCCTTGTCAGCCTTTTTGATTATGATGTCAGAGTTGTTTCTGAGGCTGTGGATGGCATTTCGTTCCGCGTGGCTGAGGTTATGGGGCAAGTGATGCTGCTTTTCCACAATTTCAGCCTGTGCACGTCGGCGGAAGCACTCTATGTAGAAGTCCAGTCTGCTGTTTCGACCTTCAGGAGGAGTCCACCTAGAATCCCTCTTTCTGTAGTGTTGGTAGGGAGACCTCTGTGGATTAGTATGTTGTTCAGAGGTATTTTGGAAATATTCCTTGAGTCAGAGACGTCGAAAATAGGATTCTAGGTCACCACAGAACTGTATCATGTTCGTGGGGGTGGAGGGGCAGAAGGAGAGGCCCCGAGATAGAACAGCTGCTTCTGCTGGGCTGAGAGTATAGTTGGATAGGTTAACAATATTGCTAGGTGGGTTGAGGGAACCATTGCTGTGTCCCCTTGTAGCATGTAGTAGTTTAGAAAGTTTAGTGTCCTTTTTCTTTTGTAGAGAAGCAAAGTGTGCGTTGTAAATGGCTTGTCTAATTTTAGTAAAATCCAGCCACGAGGAAGTTTGTGTGGAAGGTTGGTTTTTTATGAGAGTTTCCATTTTTGAGAGCTCATTCTTAATCTTTCCCTGTTTGCTGTAGAGAATGTTGATCAGGTGATTCCGCAGTTTCTTTGAGAGCGTGTGGCACAAGCTGTCAGCATAGTCTGTGTGGTATGTAGATTGTAATGGATTTTTTACCTTCAGTCCTTTTGGTCCGATGTCCATCTGTATGCATTTGGAAAGGAAGATGATGTCTGTCTGTATCTGTACAAGTTTTTTCATGCAGTTGATAGATTTCCACTCCATACGGCTAAATGCAGTGCCTTGCATAATGACAGGTTTCAGAGTAACAGCCGTGTTAGTCTGTATTCGCAAAAAGAAAAGGAGTACTTGTGGCACCTTAGAGACTAACCAATTTATTTGAGCATGAGCTTTCGTGAGCTACAGCTCACTTCATCGGTCTACAGCCAAGCTCTACGATACAACCGCATTTGCTCCAACCCCTCAGACAGAGACAAACACCTACAAGATCTCTGTCAAGCTTTCTTACAACTACAATACCCACCTGCGGAAGTAAAGAAACAGATTGATAGAGCCAGAAGAGTTCCCAGAAGTTACCTCCTACAGGACAGGCCTAACAAAGAAAATAACAGAACGCCACTAGCCGTCACCTTCAGCCCCCAACTAAAACCCCTCCAACGCATTATTAAGGATCTACAACCTATCCTAAAGGATGACCCAACACTCTCACAAATCTTGGGAGACAGGCCAGTCCTTGCCTACAGACAGCCCCGCAACCTGAAGCAAATACTCACCAACAACCACATACCACACAACAGAACCACTAACCCAGGAACTTATCCTTGCAACAAAGCCCGTTGCCAATTGTGCCCACATATCTATTCAGGGGACACCATCACAGGGCCTAATAACATCAGCCACACTATCAGAGGCTCGTTCACCTGCACAACCACCAATGTGATATATGCCATCATGTGTCAGCAATGCCCCTCTGCCATTTACATTGGTCAAACTGGACAGTCTCTACGTAAAAGAATAAATGGACACAAATCAGATGTCAAGAATTATAACATTCATAAACCAGTCGGAGAACACTTCAATCTCTCTGGTCACGCAATCACAGACATGAAGGTCGCTATCTTAAAACAAAAAAACTTCAAATCCAGACTCCAGCGAGAAACTGCTGAATTGGAATTCATTTGCAAATTGGATACTATTAATTTAGGCTTAAATAGAGACTGGGAGTGGCTAAGTCATTATGCAAGGTAGCCTATTTCCCCTTGTTTTTTCCTACCCCCCCCCCCCCACCCCAGATGTTCTGGTTTAACTTGGATTTAAACTTGGAGAGTGGTCAGTTTGGATGAGCTATTACCAGCAGGAGAGTGAGTTTGTGTGTGTATGGGGGTGGGGGGTGTGTGAGAAAACCTGGATTTGTGCTGGAAACGGCCCACCTTGATTATCATGCACATTGTAGGGAGAATGGTCACTTTGGATGAGCTATTACCAGCAGGATAGTGAGTTTGTGTGTGTGGTTTTTGGGAGGGTGGTGAGGGGGTGAGAGAACCTGGATTTGTGCAGGAAATGGCCCAACTTGATTATCATGCACACTGTGTAAAGAGTTGTCACTTTGGATGGGCTATCACCAGCAGGAGAGTGAATTTGTGTGTGGGGGGGTGGAGGGTGAGAGAACCTGGATTTGTGCTGGAAATGGCCCAACCTGATGATCACTTTAGATAAGCTATTACCAGCAGGACAGTGGGGTGGGAGGAGGTATTGTTTCATATTCTCTGTGTGTATATAAAGTCTGCTGCAGTTTCCACGGTATGCATCCAATGAAGTGAGCTGTAGCTCACGAAAGCTCATGCTCAAATAAATTGGTTAGTCTCTAAGGTGCCACAAGTACTCCTTTTCTTTTTGCATACAAAACAGTAGATTAAAAGATAATGTTATGGCTGCAAGGTAGAAAATGCCTGAATTAAAGCTAAATGTGTTACCTTAATTTGATCTCCTTGGGAATACACTTTATTAGAGGTTTAATTACACGATCATATATTATTTATTCTACGAGAGTCATGCTCTATTTAGTGCATAGTCTAATGATGACTAAAGTAAAAGGTTGCAAGAAGAGAAAGGATGTTTTCTTGTGTTAAAGACACTGGGCTGGGACACAACAGAGGCATGTTCTGTTCTTGGCTTTGCCACAGACTACCTATGAGATAGTGGGCAACACCATTACAATGCACCTATGCAACAAGGATAAAATAAGGTTGCCAGGGCAACCTTAGTTCTGGCTTTTACTTACTTTTGAGTGCTTGACTTAGGAACCTTCACTTTCTGTTAAGTCATTTTTGCATGCAATTTCCTACATCTCTCTAAAAAGGAATGAAAAAACAAACCCCAAAACCATAATTACCCCTATGTGGGCTATCAGCAGAGTTGGAACCCAGAATGTTTAGGCTAAAGGTGTAATTGGTAGCAGGTACTGTGGTGTTACTCTCTGTAGCTGATGAAGTTTAAGGCCAGAAGGGACCGCCAGATTATCTAGTCTGACCTCCTGTATATCACAGGCCACCAACACCACACGCATCTAAACCCAACAACTAAAATTAGACTAAAGTATTACAGCACACAGGAGACTAGGCTATTTAGAGAACAGGAGACACTGAGGTGTCCCAGTGCCCGGAGTAGGATTGCCAACTTTCTACTCACACAAAATCTAACACATTTGCCCTCCCCCACCCCTCCTCTGAGGCCCCACCCTCCGTTTACTCAATCCCCTCCTCCCTCTGTTGCCGCTCTCCCCACCCTTACTGACTCTCTCATTTTCACCTGGCTGGCTCTGGGGTAGGGCTGGGGATGAGGGATTTGGGGTGCAGGAGGGGATGAGGGCTCCGGCTGGTGGTGCAGGCTTTGGGGTGGGCCTGGGGATGAGGGGCTTGGGGGTGCAGGAGGGTGTTCCGGGCTGAGACCGAGTGGTACGGAGGACAGGAGGGGGATCAGGGCTGGGGCAGGGCTTTGGGGCACAGGAAAGGTCAGGGGTGCAGGCTTGGGGCGGCTATGACCTCAAGCGGCTCCTGGAAGCAGCAGCATGTCCCCTCTTCAGCTCCTAGGCGGACAGGCCGCAGTTCCTGGCCAGTGGGAGCTGCAGAACCGGCGCTTGGGGCAGGTGCAGCGTGCAATGTGGAACCCCCTGGCTGCCCCTACACATAGGAGCCAAATGGGGGACATGCTGCTGTTTCCGGGGGCTGCGCGGAGCCAGGGTAGGCAGGGAGCCTGCCTTAGCCTCACTGTGCTGCTCATCAGACTTTTAATGGCCCGGTCAGCAGTGGTGACCGGAGCCACCAGGGTCCCTTTTCAACTGGGCATTTTGGTCATAAACTGGACACCTGGCAACCCTAGCCCAGAAGTATCCATTAGATGGGATGCAACACACTTTGCCAGTTTTGTGCTCAGCTTTTTTTATGCAGCATCAGTATTTTGAGAATTGGCTATCCTGGTTTCTCTTCCTGGCTATGGAAGGGAGTGTTTTTTAATGTTTAAAGATAGCACAGCCTAGCACATGCATTCAGAAAGGGAAAGGAGTAATTAGAGGCTCCCCTTTATGAACTGCAGCTTACCACCACTATCCTGTTTGATGAGCAAATTCTGCCAGCTAATGCTTTACCTACTACTCATCTGTTTTCTCCCGTGTTCCCATGCGGGAACATTTTGGCTGCATCCCTTGCATTCCCAGAAATGCTTGGAGTCAAAACCTGGAGGACACTAATGAGGGCTCTGATAGTGGAGGGACAGTTCTTACTCCCACCGACTCCACTGCATGGCCACATAAGCCCTAGGAACAATTTGGCCCTAATGATGTGTTACTAAAGTGTATTTTCATATGTTTGTTTTGGGGATTTTTTTACTTCCCTTGAAATAAGATCAGCTTTACTGACTACATTTCAATAGGTATTTGTTCTAATGTTAATGTACTGTAAATCTGCCTCGAAGTAGTTCTCTACAGTGAGAAGTGTAAAGAGAATGAGAAAAAAAATAATCTTCTCATCTGCCACTATTTTCCTTGTCTATCATCTTTAAAAAAAATCAATGTTCTATTTCAGATGTAGCTTTTATCTTATAGCCCAAATAAGACATTTCTCAGTTTGAGAAGACAGTGACTAAATCTCAGCTGTCCATGCTTTTTCAACAAATACCTAGCTGCTCAGAAAAAACACTTACATTGATTCTTGACTTACACAGTCTTTTCTGCATTCATTGGCTATTTAACATAATGCAGCATAAATCTGTGGCTCATTTTTAAATGTATTTGTTCATCTAAAACTTGCACCTGGCGAGCCCTACCTTGTTCAGTGTGCAGTTCATCACTGTGCAAAAGGCCATCCCAAGATTGTGGAATGTCAGTGAGTGGACTTTAATTTATGATTAGGACTTGTGTCTTTATTGTGTGCAATGATTTAATTTCACCCTCAGAGCATTCGTAGTGTGTCCAAAGAATCAGGTATGCTCATTCTGTGTTTGTGTGTGTGTGCGGCCATGTGCATGTCACACAACCTACGTTAAATCTGAATCTTGGTAGCAGAATCAAAAGTAAATGTACTACAGACTTACAAAGTGTGAATCTCAAAGCATTATAACATGGCCAAATCAAAACCAGTTTTTACTGGAACATTCAAAAAGTATCTCTCATCCATGATGATCAGTTTTCAGCCAAATTCCTACTTTGACTTTAAAACCATATATTACTAATATTGCACTAGAGCAGTGGGATCGGAAGGTCATAGATTTTATTTTATTTGAACTCAACTCAAAAATGGCTGTACTATTTGTTTCTGATCAGGGGTCAAAAATCACGCTCTGACAAAGTCTGTGACAAAGACAAGACTTTCAGCCTAAGAGATTAAAAGTTCTGAGAGACTGAAAACAGGCCTTAGAATGGAAGCTATTAGGAAACTTCATGTTACTAATGTCCCAGTCATACTGATAATTACTTGTTTAGACAATGCTTGATTGTCACTGAATGTAAACGACTGTTTATTATTGTTTGCCTGTTGCTGGTAATCAGTTGGGTTATCTGTAGTTAAGGCTATGATTTAGTTATGGAGGTTGTGGAAGTCACAGAATCAGTGACTTCCAGTGACCTCCAGGACTTCAGCCTGCGGTGGTTGGGAGCTACAGGGTCCCTACAGCCTGTGGGGACAGGGAGCTGTGGGGTACCCCCAGTGTCTCTGGCAGCCCCCCGGAGCTCCAGGCTGCCATTGGTAGTGGGGTACCCCATAGCTCCCAGCTGCCATGGGTGGTGGGGGAACCCTGAGCTCCTGGCTCCTGGCCCTCCATGTGGCGGGGGTACCCAGCAGCAGCAAGGAACCCCCGGAGCTGCAGGTGTCGGGGGTACCTCACAGCCCCCAGCTGCTACAGGCAGCTCCTAGCCCCTGCATAGCTGCCCCACTTCAGGCAGTGTGAGGATCTGCACATCCCTATTTTGTTAGGGATATTTTTAGTAAAAGTCACGGACAGGTCAGGTCACTGCTTCCATGACTTTTTCTTTTTTGCCCGTGACCTGTCCGTGACTTTTACTAAATATCCAAGACAAAATCTTAGCCATACCTCTGAAGCATAAAACATAACACTGAAGATAATGGCGACAATGGCATAAATGTACCCATTGTGGAACGCCTGTCAGTCGAGTTCCACTGGGGATTAATTCAGCCAAGTTAGATGTTTTTCCTATGGAGGACTTCAGGACTGAGTTTCATGTTGTTTTATTTTGTGGGTCTTAACTTGTTAAATAGTAAAAATTATAAAGGAAAACCCACCTGAAAATAATATTTGTTTGATATGTTCTTAGCTCTATTACCTAACTGTTATAAATACCTTGAAGAAGGTGCATTTAATAAAGATATTATTTAGTGAGCCCAGTATACAGTGCAAAAGGCAAAGATTAACTTCATTAAATCAGTCTTCTCACTGTTTCCATCTGAGCAGCAGGAGTGCCTAGACAAGTAGATTTCACTGCATGCTTTCTCTTTTGTTGTCATTGGCAATCCTTAAACTATATTTGGTCACCCCAATAACACTTAACAGAATTCAGTTGATCAGCTTTGTGACACAGTGCTGTCCAAGATTTTTAACAGTATGAGAATATACTAAGGTGTTTAAGTAGTCCAGTAAAATACCAACACAGACTTAGTATAGTATTTTTATTCGTACCACAGAACCCAGCTCTGATAGTCTGAAGGGAAGATAAATTTTTAGCCATTTGAATTAACTCAATTTTACCTACTCTGTGATGATGCAACACTGAAAAATAAATCTTTTTTTTCTTGTTAAACCCTTTGAAGAAATAATTAAACTTAGTTTACTTTTTAAATTTAGTGGATACGGAACTGAATTTAGGTGTTTTTTTTTCTTTTTTCTTTTTAAAAAAATTGGGTGGGAGGGGGGGACTTTTGTGGAGATGGTGCGGTAATACATTAAGACCTGATTTATACTGCATACCATTACTAAACATTTTTTGGTCTTCAGTAACCAAATCAGTATGAATTAAATTGCTTTCTAATTGCCTCAATATCCTATATTTTTAAAAACCTGTTTATGGAGTGTACTCATTCTTAACAGGGTAAATCCTTAAAGCTGAAAGGCCTGCATTAAAATGAATATCAGCAGGGCAAACCTGTCATCTGAGGATTATAGAATTATAACTTCTAACAATTTACAGAATGAGACAACAAACTGGAGATTTTGTGCACATATTTATGTATTCTTTTAAAATAAATCCTTGATTTCATTTGCAGGATATGCTGTAGCTTAGTCTGTATTAGACAAAGCACTAGATGTCAAGGTGGGTTAAAAAGCATTTACAAATTCATCTGTGATAGTAATGCTCATCGATGAAAAAGTCTCTGAAAATAATTATGTGCAGTCTGTATCTGCGTTATTCTGTGCTGTTAGTATCCTTGCAAGCAAGTAATAATTACATCCTCTATATCAGCCAAATCTAATGAATACACACAAACACTTTTGAGTTATACCTGCATGGGTGGGAGACGAAGAGATGAGGTAGGTGACACTATCTTTCATTGGATCAACTTCTGGTGGTGAGAGAGACAAACTTTCAAGCTTACACAGAGCTCTTATTCAGGTCTGAGAAGTGTACTTAGTGTGTCACAGCTAAATAGAAGGTGGAACAGGCTGTGTAGCATAAGTATTTGTAGTTGTATGTAGTGGTCAGAGGGTTATAGATTGTGAGACCTCTGGATGATGTTTTGTTTAGTTGTATTTTTAGAAGAAGTAGATGCCACTGTTATGTTTTGCTTCCCCTTTCTTCACATTGTGGAGTTAACCAAATTTTGCCATCTGAAATGGAATCCTTCATTGTTGGGTGGGATACAGAAACTCTGAGCTGAGACTTAAATGCATCATCTGATGATTCCCTTTGATCCATAGGGTTCTTCATTAGACACCCAAACACATACAGATGGGAATTAGCATGGGGGTTGGCCCCAAAATCAGTGGTTATCTGCAAATTTGTCAGAACCCATGTATCTTAGCAGTGCCACAACTTTCCCATGATTCTTGCTGTCCATAAGTTTCTTTCAATGGGGAGTGATTCAGACCATGCAAGGAGCCCCCATATATGGTTGGTGGTGGAACAGTGGAATGGAGAGAGGCCATGTCTCCATTTGTTCTCATTGAGTCTGAAGAATCTCCAGCAAGCTCCTGTAGAGACGTTTCCATGGGAGAGCAGAAAGCATGATGAGCTATTGAAACTACTCCCTCTCTCATTCTCCTGCTAGCCAGCCAGTCTGGATCTCCTGGGCTTTTCACCTCTCTTTTTGCAGAAGAGGGTGGGGGATTGGGAGGAGGCTGTTTAGTTCTTAATTTCAAACGTTCTGTGAAGGACCAACCAAATAGGTTATGAAACACTAATATAATTCCATCTTGATTGATTGATTACTTATTGGATTTTGCTTAAATGAGTAATTGGGATTTGTGATGGGAAGAAGCTCCATTAACCTCTCCCTTGAGAGCTTAAAAGAGCAAACGTAGATTAGGGGGCACTGTATCCCAGAATACATGCAGCAGAGGGATTGCTTTAGAAGTTGGAATTCATTTAGAAAGGTGAATTGAATAACCTATTCAATTTCTAACAATATTTTAACTTCTAGACTAACAATGTTTCAACATTCAGTCCTCCCCTTAGTGTGGACCATCTTTGCACTTCATACTGAGCATAACTGACATTGAAACAGATGTGCAGAACCACGCATCTCTGTATTCTGAAAAAAAAAATTAAAAATTTATGGTGTTTGGATTTTTCAAATATTTCAGATCTTTTATATGATTAACATTGTTTTAGAAACCACACTAAGGTTAATTTTAAAGGAAATGATTTTGAGGATCATAACAATTTTTAATTTCATTCACAAGTTGGAAATGTAGATAATTTTCACTAAAATCGTTAATTAAGTGAATTAAAATAAATCTTAAAGGAGATTTAAGAAAACATTTTCATAAAGCTAAATAATATATTCTTTCCTTATGTCTTTACTCTGCTCTTATCTTTGCAGATTAGAGATACTAAATCATCAAATCAAAAAACAACACTCTTGCATTTTCTGGCTGAAATCTGTGAAGAGAATTATCGGGACGTCTTAAAATTCACAGACGAACTGGAACATGTTGAGAGTGCAAGCAAAGGTAAGCATGTAGATAATATATCTAGAGTAGTTTTTATCTGTATTGGTATGGAATGCTCTCAGAACATTTAATTTTAGATTGTAGGATTATGTAACCTCTAAGCATTAATAATCCTCATGGATTTTTCTTCTTCTGGTTGTTTATTGACCCGGGAAAAGGTACAGGGAGTGGTTGCTTTTAAGTGGAGTGAGATAACACAGCACATTACAGTGAAGTACTTTGAACTTCACACAAGGAGTTTTATAACATCAGCATCCCAATAATTTTCAGCTCCCCATTAATGGTTTTAAAGACCTGCTTTATTGTTCATATATGTAATCACAACATACACAATTAAATAGTCAAATCTCCTTAAATCATTATTATCTAATTCAAATTGCAAGGAAACCAAGACATCTTAATTTTACAGGACAGTTAGTCAAGTCCTCAGAAGTATAAAAATTCCTTACATTAGTAGTCATTGGACATTTTGAAGGATTTTTCCAGGACTGTTTGGATAGATGATGACTGGGGATTTGAAACCAAAACGCAGTTTTACTGGTCAGGTCTTTACCCATGTATTCATTCACATTGTCAGGTTTGTAGAGTCTTGTGTTTTTTATTCAGACAAATACTGCCTATGTTTTTGAATGCTAACGTTATTGATCAACAAGTAAGAGCAAAACACTTCAGTCTCTGCTCAGAGGTAACTACTATAAGTGGTGTTACACATTTACAGATATTTTGTTCCATATTACAAGCCTGTGATTTTTGATGCTATAATCAAGGAAACAATAGACTTAGTACAGAGTAATTTTTTTCTTGTATTTTGCATTGTTCAGTATTATCAAATGAATAAGAAACTGTGCTTCAAAAAGGTACCAGAATAAAAAAAGGTTGAGGTTATGCTCTCTATCATTTTCCCAGTAAAACAGATAAAAATAGAGGTCACTTGTCGTTTGTACAATTTATTTAATTAAAAAACAATTTCTACTGGAACTAAATTAAAAAAGATCATATTTAGTCCAGCGTCTTTAAACAATTTATCTTTACAAAACCTAAATGTTAGGTCACTTGCCTGGTTTTAAAATGGCAAAATCTTCCTGAAAGATCTCTTGCACACTTTAAATACTGGGTTAAATTCTGAGGTGCTGTAATCAATGGAAGTTTGCTTGAGAAAAAACTGAGTCAGGAACTCAGAGCTTGACCCTTACTGAATCTGTCTTATATGTTAATACCCAATATTATCATAATTTAACATAAAAACTATTCCAACTGTTAACTAAAGAGCATTTAAAACTGTAGCCTGCCACTGTGGAGCCCAATTCTGCAAACCTTTCTGCATTTATGTAATGTAACTCATATCTGTCAGTGCTGGTAAGAGTGGACCATAACGTTGTGCTAAAAACAAATATTCGAGAAATCTTCATGAGGCTAAGTCTCAATGAATGTCATTTAGGACTTTAAGTTACTTTTGGAAATTTTACCCTTTATCCCAATATTTGGCAGAGAATAAAAGCCACCTCTAATTCTTTTTCACACAGTAGGTATTATACTGCCATCAATTAATATTATTTTAAGGTTGTTTACGGTGGTATCAAAAGTTTGATCTGTTTAAAGTGTGGGGAATGAATGGGCTTTTTTTCTTATTTCAGATATCAGTGTGGTAAATGTGGGTAAACAGTGATGTATTAATGGTGACAGTTGGTGAGCATGTACCTTTCTAGGCACAAGTACTTCTACACAAAATTAAAGATCCCAATTAAAATACTAATGTCACAGTCATAGGGTCAGCTGTGCTTTAGGCCTCTTTTAAGTTCCTGTCAAGTACATAGGTTTTGCTACTCTCCCCCCTTACTGCCTTACAGTGGTAGACTGGATCTTTGGGCTGCAGCTTTTCTGTTTACCAGCTATGTTAATCCAACAGGCCCAACTCTCTTCACAGTGGTGTTCTGGCAGCACTGTGCTACACACACACACATCTCCCCCATAGCTCTAGGGCAGGGTTAGAGGTCTGATTATAGTGACTCAAAAACAGCATCTTCAAACAAGGTATGATTTATTTATGGAAAGATACACAGTATGCAGAGTAAAGGTACAAAACCAATAAAGGTTTATGCTCATATTTCTCTTTGCCTAAACCTTAATCTTTCCTTGCAAGCTTTGGTACATTCTGTTCAGTGCAACTACCTCCATCTCAGGGCTGGTGATAGAGAGCCTGTTTGTTGCAGTTCCTGTGTATCTTCCTCAGTGTGTCTCTGTCAGCCCCTAAGACAGCCTCTGACAACCCACTCAAGTTCCTCGTCCCATCCCCTCATGCTTCTTACCTAGACCCGCATCATTACGATTTTAGTAACCCCTTGGATCCAAGGTTTCTGGAAAGAGAAATTGCCAGCCTGGTTGGAGTCAGGGAGGGTCATTCCCCAATTTATAGCTTCCGTATTCTTTCCTTAAGGATCCTTGGTGCCCTCTAGACTCTACCTTATCTTTGCCAATATTTTGTTCCCTTCCTAACAGCCTTTTTTGATTGAACTCCTTGCAGTCAGGCAGAATAATAGCAAACTGATAAAGTGAAGTGCCTAAAATATTTATTAAAAAGAATACACATAATTCCCTCGTTTGCCACAATAAGCAAAATAAAGCTAAACATAAAACATAGTTTGCCATGCCAAAAGCCCTCTGAAGTGTAAATGATCTGATCAGGTACACTCACAATAATAGTGCTTCTTCCATCTTTATTCTGTTCTTTTGTTTACTTAAATTGGGTCTTGCACTGGTTAGTCTCAACATTTCCCTCTCCTCCCCTGCAGTAAAATTGTTTGTTCTTGTTTGCATGTGTTAAATTTCAAGATAAAAATATTTCCTTTGTCTGTATGTTCACATTGTCATATTAATAATTTGTCTCCTTTATTGTTATGGATGTGTGAACTTTCTTTCTTATATCTTATTAGTGCTGCCTGTTAACTCTTAGTTAACTTAAGAGTTTTATTATTGGCCATTCTGTCACTTTTTAATATTTTTTGCCCTTAATTCTTGGCTGTACAATTTATCATACAAAACTTGTTTAAAACCTGCATGAGACCAGATTTGCAGTCTCACTTTGAGTACAATCTCTACTACACTTGGAAATTGCCAAGTAGTTATTGTATCCATAGATCTCCAGTACCGATCTTGCCACGCAATCACTGAATATGTTCTGCACTTAAAGGAAATAAGTAGTTAGTGAGTGTCAAGAGTTTGTTAAAGAGATGTATTTTTTTTTATTCCCCCCCTTTTGTTTTGGAAACAACTTCCCAAGTTCTTTCTGGAGATATCATATTTATGCTGATTTTTTGTTTGTTTATAAATATGTGGCTGTTTATGTAAGAACTTGGCAACAGGTTTCTCCAAATATGTCATGTGGAAACCCCAAATTGTTGAATTTTCATTAGTGATTGTGTCGTACAAAAGTCTTAGCATTTTGTAAAGTATTGAAGGGTTACTATAAAAAAAAAATGTACCATGGCCCTAAATATTAGTTTCTGGTGTAAGTATTTAACTAAACATGAGTTAGATCAGGAGAGAACTTGATCCTTCACTCTATTTTACGCATTTGAGAAAACCCCACCAAAAAAAAACAGTACATGAAATGGGCATGGTCAAATAGTATAAATTCCCAATTTGATTTACTTTAAAATTATTATATTCTGATAATGAAAAATACTTTTTGAGAAATTATATATATACACACAATAGAGTCAATAGCAACATCATCTATACGACCCTATATAATTTGGCTGTGCTGCTGTACAGTCTGTCTGCCATAATTCTGTTCATCCACCAAAAATGTTAAAAGTTAATTAAATCTTTACAACATTAGTGGTTCTCATGACAAACAATGTGGAGTTGTGAAATAATGTTGGCTTGATTTGCATAAGAAATACTGTTTTCAATAAGAAATAAAAATTAAAAGCTGAAAACTTAGATAACCCTGTATTTTAAAAGCCCTTTTTGTTTTATTGCCAGCCTCTGTGGCCTTTATAATGGATTGGTCTATCTGTCTCTTTAACTATTTATTATATGTATTATAGTTAAACGTAATATACTTCACAGAAATTAATTTAGAGCTAATACAATGTCTGGTTTGAGAGCACTGATTGTGTAAGGTTTCCAATACCACTGTATTCAAATGTATTAACCCTGGCCCATAGGGACCATCCTTAGGGCTTTTAACCATTATGGAGTAATTCATTCTCCATATTACATATAAACCTTGACATCTAATGACTATACTGGAAGAATTCCAGTTATTCACAAGTCGGTTGTGGGCACATGTTAGGAAATGTACTGGAACCCAAAATTCACTACTTAATAAATGTACATAGGGACACAGAAATTACCATAGTGGATCAGAACCAAGCGGTCTGTTTGCTCTATGACCTTGTCTCTGAGCATGGCCAGCACTTGATGCTTTAGAGAGGGTGGATTAAGAAATCATTTAGTAGGCCGCTTCCCTCCCCCCCCCCCACTTTAGAACTCATCTTAATCTTTAATAGCTAAAGATTGGCTAAAACCAGGGGTTCTCAAAATGGGGGTCGGGACCCCTTAGGGGGTCATGAGGTTATTACATGGGAGCGGTCGTGAGCTGTCAGCCTTCACTCCAAACTCCGCTTTGCCTCCAGCATTTATAATGGTGTTAAATATGTAAAAAAGTGTTTTTAATTCATAAGGTGGGGTCGCACTCAGAGATATGCTATGTGAAAGGGGTCACCAGTACAAAAGTTTGAGATCCACTGGCTTATACCTTGCATGAGGGTCAATATTCCTTCCAGAATTTGTTAGCATTAACTATAGTAACTCTGGATATTCTTGTTATCCAATCGCTTTTTGAATTTTCCTAAACTTTTGGTCCCAACACCATCCTGCTTCCTGTGGTAATGAATTTCATAGTTGTGTTTTGTGAAAACATATTTCCTCGTATCAGTTTTTAAATTGCCACCTTTTCTATTCATTGAATGTCCCCTTGTTTTTGCATATGGGACACTGAGATCAGAATTTCTTGATCTACCTTCTCTATTTATTCTATATTTTATTCATTATTAATTCATTCATTATTTTATCATATCCTCTGTTATTTGAGTCCTAAACAATCACTATCTTTTTTTCTTTCCATGTGAGAGTTCATACTCCTAATAATTCTGGTTGCCCTTCCGTAAACCCCTTTAATTTTGCAATACAATATGTAAAGTATTCTTAAACAGTTACCTTAGTCTTACAGAATCAAAAGCTGCTGTCGTGGGGTTTGAATTAAATACTTCTTGGCCATTCAGATATTTAAACTGACATCTGCCAAAGGCAGTGTCTCCTGTATACTAAACTTTTAGAATCCATAATAAATATGGTCCATACTCTTGGAAGATCAGGAATTTATGTCGTAAAAATTAGTCACAGTACACAGCAATATCATGAAAACTGCCTCGTGGGTTGTATTCATATTGC
Source organism: Caretta caretta (assembly GCF_965140235.1). Taxonomy (NCBI): domain Eukaryota; kingdom Metazoa; phylum Chordata; order Testudines; family Cheloniidae; genus Caretta; species Caretta caretta. Next base: position 67,146,317 of record NC_134214.1, on the reverse strand, counting down.
TTCAGGGGAAATTTTGCATACATTTCTTTACTTCAGTAGTGTGCAAGCTGATAGCCCAGAAAGCTTCCAACTAAACTTGTCACTGTCCATTTTAACTCTCCTATTAAAGGAAACACACACACTCACTCACTTTCCATAATCCTGGATAGGCAAAGTGATTTTTAAACAAATACAGTAGGCAGTGTTCTATGTACTAACGCAACCTAGCCAATAGAATTATAGAATATCAGGGCTGGAAGGGACCTCAGGAGGTCATCTAGTCCAACCACCTGCTCAAAGCAGGACCAGTCCCCAACTAAATCATCCCAGCCAGGGCTTTGTCAAGCCTGACCTTAAAAACCTCTAAGGAAGGAGATTCCACCACCTCCCTAGGTAACGCATTCCAGTGTTTCACCACCCTCCTAGTGAAAAAGTTTTTCCTAATATCCAACCTAGACCTCCCCCACTGCAACTTGAGACCGTTACTCCTTGTGTCATCTGCTACAACTGAGAACAGTCTAGATCCATCCTCTTTGGAACCCCCTTTCAGATAGTTGAAAGCAGCTATCATATCCCCCCTCATTCTTCTCTTCCACAGACTAAACAATCCCAGTTCCCTCAGCCTCTCCTCATAAATTATGTGCCCCATCCCCCTAATCATTTTTGTTGCTCTCTGCTGGGCACTTTCCAATTTTTCCACATGCTTCTTGTAGTGTGGGGCCCAAAACTGGACACAGTACTCCAGATGAGGCCTCACCAATGTGGAATAGAGGGGAATGATCGCATCCTTCAATCTGCTGGCAATGCCCCTACTTATACAGCCCAAAATGCTGTTCGCCTTCTTGGCAACAAGGCACACTGTTGACTCATATCCAGCTTCTCATCCACTTTAACCCCTAGATCCTTTTCTGCAGAACTGGTGCCTAGCCATTCGGTCCCTAGTCTGTAGCGGTGCATGGGATTCTTCCGTCCTAAGTGCAGGACTCCGCACTTGTCCTTGTTGAACCTCATCAGATTTCTTTTGACCCAATCCTCTAATTTGTCTAGGTCCCTATGTATCCTATCCCTACCCTCCAGCATATCTAGCACTCCTCCAGATCATTAATGAAGATATTGAACAAAACCGGCCCCAGGACTGACCGTTGGGGCACTCCGCTTGATACCAGCTGCCAACTAGACATGGAGCCATTAATCATTACCCATTGAGCCCAATGATCTAGCCAGTTTTCTATCCACCTTACAGTCTGTTCATCCAGCCCATACTTCTTTAACTTGCTGGCAAGAATACTGTGGGAGACGGTATCAAAAGCTTTGCTAAAGTCAAGGAATAGTTTACCATTTTCTTACAGCAGTGTTCATTTTACTATAGTCTGCTGTTAATTGTTTGCAACTTTTTTGCATCAATTACAGATTCTAATAAAATGTGAAAAATGCTGCCATAGGAAGCTATCAATTTTGTATTATGAATTCAGAACTTGTACTGTAGTTACAAGGAAACCAAAGGAGAGTTAAATTTTTGACTAATGTCTTGCACTTTTTTTGCATACAAAAGATGAGTCTGACAACAAAAATCCATTTGGGCTGAGTTTCTAAATCTGCAAATGAGGGTTTAGGAAAGGGCTAAGGGAGTCTTATCTATAACCACTAGCACATTTAACATGCTGTATATGCATTTTACTTACTAATATTAGTCATGTTATGTAACAATTACACAGTAGATTGACTAAGAATAGCCACCTCTTTCAAAATTCATTGTGTTTGATGCAAAAAACATGTTTTATTCATAAATCATCATTTTGTTTTCTTCCTTCTGCATGTGCTGTGCCTATATTGAGACAACAATTTTCTGTGGGGAGTTCTGCTTAAAACTCTTGGCCCAGTGTATCCCTCTTTGATGTGTTCTGTACTAAGTGTGGTGTAGAAGAAAAAATATGGTTACAGTGTATAGTGCATTTTAGTTAAGTACATTTGATTGTGTTTAGTGCTAGTTGTTGGAAAAGTAGAAGAACTACAGCTTTTGTCTGTTTGAGAAAGCTAATTAGGGGCATGCTGGGAAGAGCACCCACTCTGTGAGGTTCAAACAATATGTTTGTGCATCAGTTTCTGTTCAACTTTCATCTTCATGTATACATCACACCTTTGCACAGCACTGATCCCCTGAGGTGCACAAATGCAGATGAAATAGAAGCAAGAACAGGTCCGTGATTCATCTTCGTCTGCATACCATGCACAGTCTGTGTGGCACAATAATATGAAAAAGTGAAAGAGAAGACTTTCTGTAGTCAGGGTGGTGGGACAACATTTTTGGAAGGTGATGGGTACTAATGGTATTTCAACATTATTAAAACTGTTCTCTCAAATTTGTGAAACCATGTTATTCTGATTTTTATTTATTTATTTATTTTAAGTATGGAAGTCACAGATAAATGTTTATAAAAGACTTCTTTGAAAAATGTGCTTGAAAAATTCCACATCCACTGGAATTCTCTTGTGTTTCTTCCAGTAGCTCCTGAAACCTTCTGATTTTTCTTGATTGTTCTTATCATCCTATGGTGATTTATCTGCATTCTCTCATATCCCACTGACAGTGTTTCAGATCATTATTGAAATACAGCATCTTATCCTGTACCTACATTCCTTAGGACAGGATCAATGTCAGTGTGCTCGAGGGCCAACAAGCACAGGTAGTTTATAATGCTTTTTGCCCAGTACATTCTGAGTTTTGTGGACAAAATGTTAACTTCTTACCAATTGCCTGTGGTGATTTTGAGGGACTTCCTTAAGGTATTGGCAGAGGACATGAAAAGGTTTTTTTGATGTACAGTAGAACCTCAGAGTTACAAACACCTTGGGAATGGCGGTTCTTGATAACAACAACATTTTCTCAAGTTTGGACATCTTGAGAGGTCATTCCTGGCATACCCTATTTAAAATATGGTTATACAGGGCTCTGCTGGGCTCCTCAGGCTTTTCTCCTTCTAACTAGGGTTTGGATACATCCATTGTGATACTTTGTGGGGTTAACTGGAGTGTGTGGGGTTAATCGCTATCACCTACTTATAGCATGAAGCAAAAAGAAAAGGAGTACTTGTGGCACCTTAGAGACTAACCAATTTATTTGAGCATGAGCTTTCGTGAGCTACAGCTCACTTCATCAGATGCATACTGTGGAAACTGCAGCAGACTTTATATACACACAGAGAATATGAAACAATACCTCCTCCCACCCCACTGTCCTGCTGGTAATAGCTTATCTAAAGTGATCATCAGGTGGGCCATTTCCAGCACAAATCCAGGTTTTCTCACCCTCCACCCCCCCACACCCCCACATGTAGCTCACGAAAGCTCATGCTCAAATAAATTGGTTAGTCTCTAAGGTGCCACAAGTACTCCTTTTCTTTTTGCGAATAAGGAGGTATTGTTTCATATTCTCTGTGTGTATATAAAGTCTGCTGCAGTTTCCACGGTATGCATCTGATGAAGTGAGCTGTAGCTCACGAAAGCTCATGCTCAAATAAATTGGTTAGTCTCTAAGGTGCCACAAGTACTCCTTTTCTTTTTGCGAATACAGACTAACACGGCTGTTACTCAGAAACTTATAGCATGAAGGAGTCTTGTCTGTGCCCACTGGGGATACTTCTCCCGGAGCTACTGGCTGCAGGGGACACAAGCATTCCACTCTGGGTTACTGTAAGCCCCTCTCTCACCCTCTGCAGGCGAGCAATTTACACACCCTGCTTTGTTACGCTTGAGTGCCCAATCCTTTTTGTTCTCCTTACCAGCAATGTATGCCAATCCACTGTTTCCCTGGAAGCACCACACCCTAGTTTACCAGTGTCCCCTCAATTCAACACTCTTTGACACAAGCACTTGATTGTGTCTGTAGTAAAAAACAAATACAAGTATATTTAACACAGCTTAAGATAAAGATCCAAAATAGATGAAGGTGAAAGGATTGGAAAACAAAGTTACAGATAAAAGAAAAAATATAAAAATCAATCTATAGCCTGGACTTATTGACAAATTCCTTCCCAGTCCAGTACAGAGCTCACCCAAAAGTCAATCCTTACAGCATATGTCCAGTCCAGACAACATTCTGTGAGATGCTCGTGCTGATAGACCATCACCTCCATAATGGATACCGTTGTCCCCTTTCTTCTTCTGTTAGACAGTCTGAGACTTTTTTGTCTCATTTTATAATAAGAGCATTAGATTTTAACTTCAGCTGAGCCCTGAATAGTGTCTCCTATTCAGAGAGTTTCCTTGGGGTTCTTTTATCTTCATAAATACTCAGGTCTGCATGGTATTTAATGCAATATAGTGATGTCTAACTGAGTTTGCATAGAGCTTTGAACAATAGCTTTAGGAATCTTGATGAAGAACCAAGAACACCCAGTGGCAATAATTGAAAAGTTAACATTAACTATTACACTTTTGATCAAATAATGTGAAAAAGCAAGGAGAGAAATAACCTTCTGAAGATATGTACAATTTACTGTGAAGGATAGTTCAGAACAATGCCTTGAATGGGTGGCACTTAGTAGATATTACCACTTTTCTGATACTGTAGTTAGTATTTGATACTACAGTATTTCTGATTTCTGTAGTAAAGAAGAGAATTATCAGAGACATAGATGAACATGACATGTTGGGAAGAGTCAAAACTGCTTTTGTAAAGGAAAACCATGTCTCATCAACCTGTTAGAATTCTTTGGGGGCGGGGGGGGGGGGTCAGCAAACACGTGGACAAGGGCGATCGAGTGGATATAGTTTACTTGGACTTTCTGAAAGCTTTTGACAGTGTCCCTCATCAAAGACTTTTAAGCAAAGTAAAGCAAAGTCATGGGATTAGAGGGACGGTCCTCTCATGGATCAGTGACCAGTTAAAAGATAGGAAACAAAGGTTAAGAATAAACCGTTTTCACAGTTGAGACAAGTAAATAGTGAATAGATTAAAAACACACAGATTAAGAACAAGAAGATTAAGACTAGCATAAGAACACAGGAACATGTAATAAATTAAAGGACAGTACATTTAGGACAAATAAATGAACTACTAATTACACTGTGTATAGTAAACCTGTGCAGTTGTCTGCCACACTAGGTAATTCAGATACATGCTGTAGCTGGATTTTCAGAAGGGTCGGATAATTCCATGACCACTAAAACATGTAGCCATGCAAGGTGAGACAATGAGGGTCGTCAAACATCAGAACATATATTGATTACCTGCCAGGAACAGGGATTGATGATTTGCATTTTATGAATTTTGAGATTGGGAAGCTTTTTCAGATTTTGCATCAGGGATGTGAAGCCCAAAGCTTGTGCAGCAGAAAGCTTAGAGGACCCCTATGCAAATCTAGCTTTCTAGAATATTTGGAATGTTGTTGTAACGTTATGTTTAATTGTCCAATCACAAGAATAAAAATTGCCACATTTACAGTAATAGATATTATATGTTATAGATATTAGAGTCGATATAGATGTTTATTGTTTTAGAGAGAGAATTAATAATTAATCTAATGCTGAAATAGAGCTGCCACTGGAATGGAACACCACGGGCATTCTATTCTACCAATATTATGCAACTGTTTTTAGGAGGGGAAACTACACAGGGAAATTTTAAGTATGAAGAATTTAATTACTGGAAATCAAATTTTTCTGTTACATTTGGTTAAAAATAAAATACTTGTGAAATGACTTAGGCTGTTCTAGTAACCACAAATGTTTCAGACTTGATCTAACGTGGTATCTTTAGCAGCATAGCACTACCTAACTTTGTAATTACTGAGTGAGGGAAGAATGCCACCTATAAAAGAAACTCATCTGAGATAGCATCTGGGAATCCTTGGAGGAATCATATTCTGCTTCTAACCAGGCCTGAGCTTTGCTTTACTTATATCTGAAGAGATCATAGCCTGACATGGAGTGCTATTTCTGCATAAAAGCAAGATGATCTATTTAATATTTGTACTTGGTAGTTTATAGAAATATAAATATACCTTAGATAATGGATTACCAATTTACTAACCAACAGTAGGTCACTTGCTTTGCAGAGGAGTTTTCTATATGTGTGCTGCTCTAAAATGGTGGCATTTAAAACAATTTCCTTTGATCTGATTGTGTAACCTTACGTATGTGTGTTGAAGTGTAAAAAATAGATTATTAATTTTGGAGAATTTTAGACCTTGTAAAAGTGAAGGACTGATTGAATTTTCTGTGTGTATTTGGGACAGGCACTGTGCTAAATATAAAAAGTGTATTAAAAAAAAAAACCCCGCAATGTACCCCGGTTTTCAAATGTAGCACCACTGCTTCTATAATTCTAGTACTGTCATTTGTTCCAGAAGTTGTCACTGGTATTCTGAGATTAATAAGAACTGAGACCAGACTGTCTTCAGGTCAACGGAATCTTTCTATTGTGACCTATTTCAGAAATGAAGAATAAATATTTTTAGTCCCTTTTAAAAATTAAAAAGGTGAGACGTGGTTCTTTGTCACCCAGAAGATACCTTATCAGAATTTTTTTACCCTGTTGACTATGCTTATCTCTCTCTTTCTCTCTCTCTCTCTCTCAACAAAAAACAAAACAAAACCTCACTTTGCTCACCCTCGCAGTTGTATAATTGAGGAACAACATTTCTTACTATGAATAGTTAATGTTTATTTTTCTGACCCAACTATTGGTGTGGAGAGTCCTATTAACAAGGGATGTCAATTATGATTCTAGCAGCATACTCAAAATTGCTTCTGTAAAGGTGAAATGATTCCTCTCTTCCAGGCCCCTTTCTTGTTTCTGGCATGAGTATGGAAAGGGTAAAATTAACTCTTGCCCAGAAGAGCTTATGCCAACACTATATGTCACTTAATTTCCATAGAGGGAGTTGTTCAAAACAACCCTGTGTATCCTTTTTTACCCCATAGGAGGGATTTAGACTCACTCCAAATACACCATCATGGTAGTAGTTTTGAGGCTGACCGGGCTAGAAGAATGACCATGTAAAAAGTTGGGGTATCAGTTTAGAGCATTTTTTTTTAACTTGGCTTTGTTTCAAATTAGACCATAACCAAAGTTTTCAGAATTTCCCTCAGGGCCCTGCCTGTGATTTGATGCAAGTTCATTAAACACAAGATGTTTTTGTAAAACATGTTAGGTTCAGTGACTCTGCATTTTCTGATTAAACAGAATTTTGTAGGACCAATTCTGACCAGATCTATAGGGCCATGAGATTCATGACTGTATGGATACAGTGCCTCAAAACCCCTGAATTGGGGCAGTAAATCTGTAGGCTGGAGTATCTAGGAGAAGGCTGCATAGCAACCCCATCACCTAGCAGGGCTGAAATGCAGCTCTGTGCACAAAGATTGATTGTTTGGGATTCATGTAGATAGGACGAGATGATTAATTTCAGCTTTAATTAATAATGAAAAAAATCTAACTGTGTGTTGTGTGTGGCAGCCTCATGTTAGCTGCATGATGATAGCCTCTGACAGCTGTGTTTTACAATTATGATGACCTATAATGCATTGGCATTATAAACATTTTTGAGAAAAACTCCAAAATATCTCTTACAATCTTTTTTAATTAGTTAACTGTAGAATAAAATAACAGTTAAATGATGACATTATTGAACAATTAAACCATTGATAACTACCTTAAATTAATCTTTCTCTTTTGCACTAATACCTAAAATTATCACCCCAAAAGAAGTGTACATTGAGGGATGTCTTTTCAGAGTTAGCCTTTAAAGCATGGAAGTTACCTTCTAAAATAATGAGTAATTTATCTCATTATTATTGTTGTTCAGAATCTACAATCTTCCCATGTACTTCCTTGCATGTAATGAAGGAAATACCTTGGTCATTGCAAATGCCTGTGTTATCTAACTACAAATGCTTAGTCATCTAAGTCCCCATGTTTCAATCAACTCTTGGTGATTGACCTCTGAACCCGACCTCAGTGGAGCTTCATGTGGGTACAGGGATTTTCTCCCCACAACATTTGCTGTGGCATCAAGGCTTAGAGCGATTTTCTGGTTTTTAAGGGCTATTGTGTGTGTGGTTTAAATATTTGTGTGTATGTGTACAGGTAAATGCTAAAATAACGTGTGGCTGGTGGCATTTATTCATGGTCTGTTGTTTGTGATGCATAAAGAGCATACCCCATTTGTAGTAGGAAGAGATTTCACTATTCACCATAATTGATTGCCTTTTTAATTCCTGTATTATCAGGATATTTGTGATGGCCTTTTGTAGAGGTACACCGTTGTCTGTAGTAATATGTGTTTTTATATCTAAGTAGATCCATTAATAGCCACAAACTTCCTGGGAACTAGAAGGACAGACAGTAGTCTCACTTTCACTCTACCTAGTAAAAGTATTAGCCCTCTGGTCATCTTTTCCATTTGGCAATTCCTTATCAAAACCTCAACTGCTATTCATATATAGTATATTTAGGGTTGAATTTTAAGCTTAAAACAAGTGTTTCACTGTAGTTTATTATCTTCTATGTTGAAAATGTTTTTGATACACCCGTGTAATTTATTTTCTAGAGATTAATTTTTAAGATTAATCTATCTTTTCTTTATAAAAATTCTCTTTACAAAGGTTTACTGGTTTACTAGACATGTTTGATAAATCCTGTATTGGTTTTCTCCTGTGGCTAACACTTTTACTTGCAGCTTTGTGGATATTTACAGTTTGATTTAAAATCTCTAGTGTTTTATAGGTCGGCTTGAGGGATTAAACCAAAAAGGGTTAGTAAAGTTTAATTAAAACCATTGCATCTGATAGAAAAAAGCATATTAATGGATGTGAAGTCACTATTAATCCGAAGGTTTTGCATAAATCTGAAATGGGTTTCACTTCAGTTAGATTTGTTCCATTCTACAAGATAAAAGCTGGTTAAGTTCCCTATAAACAGCATTAACTTCTTATAAACAGCATAAATTATTGTAAATTTTAATGACCAAAACCACATTTGAGCTGTTCTATACTTTGACTTGCAAAGCAGGTTTTTTTTTTGGCAGAATGAATGGTATTTGTACAACTTGCTTCAACCATTGCCTGCTGTAATTTTTGTTTAAACATAATTGGTCATCTGTTCCATCATGTGTGACTTTTCATTGTCCCAGACTAGTTAGCATGATTTGTGTGCAAGAGGATTGTCATAAATATAAAGGGAAGGGTAAACCCCCTTGAAATCCCTCCTGGCCAGGGGAAAGCTCCTCTCACCTGTAAAGGGTTAAGAAGCTAAAGGTAACCTCGCTGGCACCTGACCAAAATGACCAATGAGGAGGCAAGATACTTTCAAAAGCTGGGAGGAGGGAGAGAAACAAAGGGTCTGTGGGTCTGTCTATATGCTGGTCTTTACCGGGGATAGACCAGGAATGGAGTCTTAGAACTTTTAGTAAGTAATCTAGCTAGGTATGTGTTAGATTATGGTTTCTTTAAATGGCTGAGAAAAGAATTGTGCTGAATAGAATAACTATTTCTGTCTGTGTATCTTTTTTGTAACTTAAGGTTTTGCCTAGAGGGGTTCTCTATGTTTTTGAATCTAATTACCCTGCAAGATATCTACCATCCTGATTTTACAGGGGGGATTTCTTTATTTCTATTTACTTCTATTTTTATTAAAAGTCTTCTTGTAAGAAAACTGAATGCTTTTTCATTGTTCTCAGATCCAAGGGTTTGGGTCTGTGGTCACCTATGCAAATTGGTGCGGCTTTTTATCCAACATTTCCCAGGACAGGGGGGGTGCAAGTGTTGGGAGGATTGTTCATTGTTCTTAAGATCCAAGGATCTGGGTCTGTAGTCACCTAGGCAAATTGGTGAGGCTTTTTACCAAACCTTGTCCAGGAAGTGGGGTGCAAGGTTTTGGAAAGTATTTTGGGGGGAAGGACGCGTCCAAACAGCTCTTCCCCAGTAACCAGTATTAGTTTGGTGGTGGTAGCGGCCAGTCCAAGGACAACGGGTGGAATATTTTGTACCTTGGGGAAGTTTTGACCTAAGCTGGTAAAGATAAGCTTAGGAGGTTTTTCATGCAGGTCCCCACATCTGTACCCTAGAGTTCAGAGTGGGGGAGGAACCTTGACAAGGATACTTTTGCACTCTCCCCAAAAATCCTGGCTATGGTGTGATCTTTTTGTAATTTAATGGGGTGCTTTTTTTTGTTTGTTTTTTTATCATTTAGTGAGATTCTGAGTAATAGAATGACTTCAAATATAAAATCATTCAGATCACTCAACCGCACATACTAATTGGAGGAGTGGAACTTGTGTGAATTTCAAATAAGAGCTAAGGGATCATCTTTTTGATGATGTAAAACAGCAGTAGTTGTCATGGCCTAGTACTTTAGATTTGTCCTTGCTGTTTTTAGATGGGTAACCATGCCTCAGATTGAGCTACACATAAAACCTAACCACATAAAAATATGTACAGGATTTCCTACATTTGGCTTTCTTCCTTGCTAATCACAAGTGGATGTAGTATATTTTTCTCTGTCCTGAGCAAAATAGAAGAAATAAGGCTCAATTGCTCTAATAACACAGAAATAATTTTGTTTCAGAAGAGAGAAATCAAGATTAGGAAAAAAAATGAACAGAATTCACTTATTTAAAGACTAAACTAACAATAAAACATGAGTTGAACAGAAATTAGATTTTAATATGAAAAAGGATTAGGAGAGCAAGTCATGCATTTCCTAAAATCTCCAATAATCTGCTGTTAGCTGGTAGCAAAATTCTTGATCTTTTTAAAGTTGGAAAACCTACCTCAAGATTTTTGAAAAACAAAAACAAACTAAGAAGCAGTTTTATACACCTTTTCTGGGAAATATAAACAGGAGTCAAAATAACTAATCACTGAAAGATTATTGAATTTGTGTTGTTTGAGCAGGAAATAGGACTTCATAGAAACTTACTTTGACATTTGCATATCATTTTGGATATGTCATGTGGTAAGAAATTATAGGCCAGTGACAAGCTGGATGCTTTTCCTGTTCAGTTCCAGAAATGAACAATTAAGTTTTTGAAAAGATATAGTTTTTTTGTACTAAAAAAATATTTTAGAGCCAGATGGTCTGCATCATACACACTTTCAACTTTAATTCTTTATTTAACTTCCCATTTCTTAAAATGAACATCAAAAATTTAAATTGTGTTGGTGTATGAGGACTACAGCGAGGAGCCTTGATCCAGATGAACCTAGATCTTTGGGGTTGTCATAGTGAGGTTTCTCTATGAACAAATCTATTGGAAACGTAGAGGGGTGAATGTTATGTCTGGTGGGATATGAGAGTAGTGAATCGTGCAGAGGGCTTTATATTCATATAAAACTTTGAGCATTTAAAATGTAGATTCAAATTTTTAAATGTTTTAAAGCTTAATGTGGAAAAATAGATTCATGCTCCTCTTCCACGTCTGCTATTCCTTTTTCCTTTTAGCTGCTTCCAAGTTTTCTCTCTCTTGCCCCTGTGCCATATCCCCGCTGTAACCCGTTCCAAGATCAGACCCCATATTCTCATCCACTCCACTACACTCATTCCATTATCGCCTTACTATGTCCCTTCCTAAACTCCTTTTCCTTCACATTTTCTCCATCTTAATGTTTGTGAGCTATCGTAAGGTAAAAACACAGTGAAGACCAGACACTTCAGTTTTAAAACCCTCTTCGGAGGGGATAGAGGGCTGTTTACCTTGTGGTTTACTTCGTAATAAAACGAATGTGCCTGGTCTTCACTATGTTTTTTTTTACCTCAGGGTGTATCATGCATTTTAGTTTTTATGAGGTCAAAAATGCACTTTCTAGCAGTGAAGGCAAGTCCTGATTACGCAAGAGACTTACAGATCTATGGAAAAACCACGCCTGAATGCAGTTTCCTCCGGGAGAGTCCTCACCAGTGATTGGCGTCTTTTGGTCAGAGTCCTTTGGCAGGAGGTGGGCACTGGGTTTGGAGGGGCAAGTAGGTTCTTCCACTCCTCCTGCTCAGCTTTCTGCTTCTGGTCATGGTCTGCCTCATTGCTCGGAAATCATGTCTGTCTTTTTTTTCACCTTCTTTCTTTTTAAGAAAGTTTGTAACACCTCTCCTTCCCTTGGGGATTGGCGGAGAGTCATTACAAGTTAGAGGCTCTGCCAGTATCTATCATTGTTCCACAAGGATAGAACTGCTGAAGACACCTTGATGGCCTGGTTACACATTTCCAGACATAGTACTTTTGCTACATTCAAGGACCTTGCTGACAAATTGATGTTCTAATTAACAAGAACTGTTAAAAATCTTAAATAGTATTATGCAAAACAAAAAATTTCACAAGTTTACATGGACAGGTTCTCTAAACTGTCACAATATACAGATGAGTTAATTTGGATGAATGGGAGCTAACTACTTCCGCCAAGAGAAGGCGAATAGTTTTGTTTTCTGCATCTCCAAGTGTATTTCTCTTTTGGCATGTTAGATTCCAGGAAAACTTCTACCTTTCTGAAATGGTCATAGTGGAAGAATTCTAAACATTTCTAGTGACAACATAAAGGTCATATTAAGTAATAAAAAGATTTCTTGGTTTGGTGAGTATCGTGATGAATCGGGTGTTTGGTCACTAAGTCTTGACCTGAAGTCTACGTAACTCTTTTGGTGCAAGGACAGTCTCTTGGTTCTGTGTATGGACAGCACCTAGCACAACGGGTCCTGGCCAATAATTGGAATTCTTAGGCATTATTGCAATACAAATAACAATAATAATGTTTTCTGTAGCTCAGTGACAACTTTACGGTAGGTTATCTGTTCCCCTTTAGCTTTTTGTTTCATCGAATTGTAGAACATCAGGGCTGGAAGGGACCTCAGGAGGTCATCTAGTCCAACACACTGCTCAAAGCAGGACCGATCCCCGATTAAATCATCCCAGCCAGAGCTTTGTTAAGCCTGACGGTAAAAACTTCTAAGGAAGGAGATTCCACCACCTCCCTAGGTAACGCATTCCAGTGTTTCACCACCCTCCTAGTGAAAAAGTTTTTCCTAATATCCAACCTAAATCTTCCCCACTGCAACTTGAGACCATTACTCCTTGTCCTGTCATCTGCTACCACTGAGAATAGTCTAGATCCATCCTCTTTGGAACCACCTTTCAGGTAGTTGAAAGCAACTATCAAATCTCCCCTCATTCTTCTCTTCTGTAGACTAAACAATCCCAGTTCCTTCAGCCTCTCCTCGTAAGTCATGTGTTCCAGTCCCCTAATCATTTTTGTTGCCCCTCCGCTGGACTCTCTCCAATTTTTCCACATGCTTCTTGTAGTGTGGGGCCCAAAACTGGACACAGTACTCCCGATGAGGCCTCACCAATGTCGAATAGAGGAGAACGATCACGTCTCTAGATCTGCTGGCAGTGCCCCTACTTATACACCCCAAAATGCCATTGGCCTTCTTGGCTACAAGGGCACACTGTTGACTCATATCCAGCTTCTCGTCCACTGTAACCCCTAGGTCCTTTTCTGCAGAACTGCTGCCTAGCCATTCGGTTCCTAGTCTGTAGCGGTGCATGGGATTCTTCCGTCCTAAGTGCAGGACTCTGCACTTGTCCTTGTTGAACCTCATCAGATTTCTTTCGGCCCAGTCCTCCAATTTGTCCCTCCTTATCCTATCCCTACCCTCCAGCGTATCTACCACTCCTCCCAGTTTAGTGTCACCTGCAAACTTGCTGAGGGTGCAATTCACCCCTTCCTCCAAATCATTAATGAAGATATAGAACAAAACCAGTCCCAGGACCGACCCTTGGGGCACTCCACTTGATACTGGCTGCCAACTAGACATGGAGCCATTGATCACTACCCATTGAGCCCGACAATCTAGCCAATTTTCTACCCGCCTTATAGTGCATTCATCCAGCCCATACTACTTTAACTTGCTGACAAGAATACTGTGGGAGACAGTGTCAAAAGCTTTGCTAAAGTCAAGGAACACCACGTCCACTGCTTTCCCTTCATCCACAGAGCCAGTTATCTCGTCATAGAAGGCAATTAGATTAGTCAGGCATGACTTGCCCTTGGTGAATCCATGCTGACTGTTCCTGATCACTTTTCTCTCATCTAAGTGCTTCAGAATTGATTCCTTGAGGACCTGCTCCATGATTTTTCTGGGGACTGAGGTGAGGCTGACTGGCCTGTAGTTCCCAGGATCCTCCTCCTTCCCTTTTTTAAAGATGGGTACTACTTTCGCCTTTTTCCAGTCGTCCAGGACTTCCCCGGATCGCCATGAGTTTTCAAAGATAATGGGCAATGGCTCTGCAATCACATCCGCCAACTCCTTTAGCACTCCCGGATGCAACGCAAAAGGACAAAGTGATTTTATTTATTTATTTATTTATCTTATTATTTTAAGTTTATGATGATTTTCTTGTCAAGACTTAATGGTAAGCATTTGACAGTCACAGTTCTTTGATTGTCTTTGAATAGTAGAAAAGTGAGACAAACTGCATACCACAACGTGTGTCTCAGTGGAACATTCTGAATAACTGAAGAGTAATCAAGGACACATTGTCAAGGTAGTGATGCTATGAATTCCTGGAGTAAATGTTAGTGGTCTTCATTGCATCTTTGTTTATAAATGTGAGCAAAGCAGTGCTATGGTTATTCATAAATTTATGCTTTCACGGTATTGGAATCAAAGTGCAGATACCTGATCCCCAGCAGTTCTCAAACTGTGGGTCAGGACCCCAAAGTGGGTTGCGACCCCATTTCAGTGGGGTAACCAAGGCTGGCCTAGACTTGCTGGGTCCCAGGACCAAAGCCCGAGAGCTTCAGCCATGGGCGTCTGTACTCAGGTTACAGGCCCGCTGCCTGGGGCTGAAGCCCTTGGGCTTCCGCTTTGCCTCCCCGCCGCCACCCCGGGCTCGGGCGGGCGGGCTCAGGCTTCAGTCCCCCATCCTGGGGTCACATAGTAATTTTTATTGTCCAAAGCGGGTCATGGTGCAATGAAGTTTGAGAATCCCTGAGATAAACTAATCAAGATCTATGATTTTAAATTTAACCTTCCTTAGGAAAAACTCATTTTCTGTAGGCTAACTGGTTTCCAGTGAAATCTGTTTTTTTACAGCTTACAATAAAAACTACAGCACGTGCATACAAAGTTTGATGGGTTTTGTTTTGTTTGTTTGTAGTATCAAAAGAAATAATGTTCATATTTCTATTTTGATTTCTCTATTGTCTTTCTTTATATTGTTATTGAAATCCAAAAAAATGACAAATACAGTGAAGAAAAAACACTGTTCAGAAATGCAGTTCTTGCAAAGTTATTACTTAGACTGTGTAGAAAATGACTGCACCACAACCAAATGGGGGCAGAATTTGTCTGGGCTTATGCAAAGAAGGGCAGCTCTGCTTTGTGGTTGTGGGGGCGGAGAGGAGAAGAAGGAGGTCAGAAACTGCTGTAAAAGGTGCTTGGTGGTCAGCACTGCAGCAGTGACTCAACCCCACCCCCACGAACATACATAAAGGCACAAAACCTGAGTGGGCCAAGTCTCTATCTAAGCAGTGAGGGGAGGGGGTTCGGGGACTCTTATGATTGGTATGGCAGGAAACCAACACCTTCCCCCCCACCCCCCTTTCTCATAGCCCTCCTTAACCCCCTTACAAGTCTGGTGGATGGTAAGGTCCAAGCCATGGGTTGGCTGGGAGACCTGGATGGAAACAAAGGGGGGCTGGTGGAAACCCCAAGGATTGATTTGAATAAGCATGGATTTGCCTACACTGTACACTTGATCTGCCGGGTAGTCCCAGACATCTGTATAATAAAGTTGTGGTATGATTAAAAGCCATAACAAGTCTCCTGTCCTTCTTGCGGTATACCCAGACAATGAGGGAAGTTTATCTTTTCCCTTTGAGGATTTAGAGTGTATTTCTTCACACATAAGTATCTTCCGTCTTCTCCCCTCCCTGTGTTTTCAATTAGTAAATATTATCTGAATTTGTGTCTGTTTGGTTGTGATGCTTTAGGGTTCAATCCAGACCAGTAAGAGGTTGTCACCACCTGCTCTGCAACTTTGGGTACCTTAAATGCTATGCTGCTGTGGCTCACAGCCTTCATACCAGCAGCCAGCCACACAAGCATACAGGTCACAGTCTGGCTTTCACCAGCCAGTTACTTTTTGCAGAATGATCCCAAAACCCTCCCAGTCCCAAATTTTGCCAAAACTATCTACCAATGTGACAATAGGCTGAGGTTCCAGAATTGAGAGTTAATGTGTTACCCTCTCAGGCCCAGCAAGTGAGAGTTTTGCAATTGCTAAGCTGTGTGACAAAGGTCCTGACACAAGAGCTTATCAGCCTTGTTAGCAAACTCTTCAAGAGATATCTGTCTGCAGTGTCCAGCCCTCTCCTGGAACACTCACAGAAATTATTCAGTTTTATTACTCCTTTAAAGAGGCAATACACTGTAGCTCATTAATTTAATTGCTCTTATTTTAATCACAACCTTAAATTGGTTTACAGTAAAAGTAAAGCAAGTGTATTTAACAAAAGGACATAGCATTAAGTGATACCAAGTATAAGGAATAAAGATAAAAAGGGTTACAAGCAAACAAAAGTAAAACTATATTTCTCAGACTAAAATTTAATTTCTGCCATTTACAATCTTTGTCTCAGCGGATTTCTCATCTAAATTCAATTCCAAGAGACTTCAATCCCCTTGGTTGAAGGATCTAACGTTCTGTGATTTCTTGATCTCTGAACCCTTTAATCTACAAGTAATGGATAACTCTGGGGTTCTCTCCCCTTTCTTTTTTAGTCCAGTAAACCTTTGAAATTTGTTCTTTGAAAAGTAAGCCCGGCCCAAGCTTCTCTCTCAACAAACGTTTTTAACAGAGGCTCTCTGTGCCAATCCTGCAAAGACATGCTGCTTAGTACTGTATTATGTTCCAAAGACGTATGTGGGGCTACTCATGATAGTAAGCGCCGCAGCTGTTAATTCCAAATTGGGCTATTAGAGTGAATTTCACTCTGTGCTGAGTTACAGCACAAGGCCTAAGTCTTCAAAACAGTGCTTAATTGTGACTTAAGTGGTTCACACACCTAATGCTGGTACTCTGCACAGACATTAATTTCACCCTTTAACTATTCTAACTCTGATAATCCAGCCCCAAACTACTTATATACAAAGAGTATTTTTACTCAACCAAGCAAAGAAAGTCCACATCTTGTTCTTTGTCACAATCTCTGGAAAATGATTATCTATCTTACCTATAATTTTGATATGATCTAAAATACATAGTATCTTCATAAGTCTTTTGTAGAATAGCTGAATCTCTTTCTCGGGGATTTCTAAGCTGGATTGCACATTACGTTTTTCAGAATTGTATATGTAATACATTTTAACAAAGGAAAAAGAAGACTGTATCAAATTCTTCTGCTTCCCATGCAGTTATTTTCTATCCCAAAACATGAATACTTGGAACTATGTCGTTACTAGTATCCATCATTGGAGTTATGGCAATTTATACTGGCTGAAGATCTGCCCTTTAAGGACATTGTAAATTGGAGGATATTTTAAACTTTTGGAAAGCATGCAATTCTTAAGATATTTATTCAAGTGTAAATGTTATGACTGCAGTATGCTGTTTTGTTTGTTTTTGCATACTATGAAAATAAGGCTATCTGGATAGTACTAAGGTTGAGTTGTTAAATAATTAAAAAAACTGCTTTGATCATCATGTTTGGATAGTGTATTGCATTATGTAATACAATGTTATGTAGTAGGAGGAATTTTCATGCTAATTGCTTAACTATTACAGAAAATACCTGGCTCATTACTGTTAGTGAGAACACTAAAAAGTTTATTGAATTTGCAAACGTTTTTTCCTTGCTCTGTTACTATTTTAACAGTATGCAGAACACAAAAAAGATGCTGCCTGAAGGTATAAGTAAGTTATGCAATTATTTTGTACATGAGTGCTGGAACAATTTTTATAGCGGGGGTGCTGAGAGCTATTGAACCAAACTATAAACCCTGTATATGATGGAAACCACTTCAAGCCAGGGGGAGCAGCAGCACCCCAAGTTCCAGCTCCTGTGACTTTCTGTGATTTATCTTTTGCCATCTCACTCAACATGCAAAATAATTATCCTGGTTTGCAATACAGATACACTTAACTGTGTTTCTAGTGAGTTGGTTTTGTTTAATAAGCTATCAGGAGGCTATGGTGGTTCAAGGGCACAGTGATTTTCTGCATCTTTAAACTACAGATTTTTTAACCTACTCTCAAAAACAGCTATGAAATTTGTAGAGACTTAAATATGCACACTATTAGAAAAACCTTACGTCAGACAGACCCACTGGACTAAATTTAATTTTGGCATAATTCAATTGACATTATCAAAGTCTTGGTCCTTGAAAGTTATATTGTCATAGCTACATAGGTTAGGGTGTGTGTGGTTCTCCAAGCACTTTTACAAATAATTCTTAAGGCAAACTTTGTCATGTTGCTCTTTGAAACCAGAGATCCTTCTGTGTTAGGGATTTGAAACACTTTAAAGTAGATCTTGCCACAGATTTTTTTCCCCCACTTGAGAAGGGGTCTACTCTTCTTGACTGTAACATGCATTACTGCAAATTCCTACCTTCCTTTACAGTCCTGGGCTTTTGGAAAGGACTGAAAGGCAGGGAGAGTCTGTGTTTCTTAAGGGAGCACTGTTATATGGTCTGCTTCAAGCTTTATTTATTTCATTAATTTTGTGTGGGCTCTGTATGTAAAATTAACACCTAGTACTTGGAATAGCTAAATGTCTATATTAACATGTAAAATGGGTAGAGATTGTGGTTTGTCTAAAAATTATAATGATTAAACATGTTTGCGTAGCTGTAGTAAAGATACACTGTTTTGAAGTAAATATATAGAATCAAATATTCTAGCTCTTCCTTGTCATGCAAGACATTCAGCATTCATTGCATCCTTGCATAAAATGAAGGGCAAGAATCTATGGAAGAATGTGATATGAAACCTATGCTAAATGTTCTGTGTGGTATGGACCTGAGCTGCTTAACTGTCAGGACATTTTGGTAGGGGGAGCTGGAGTAACATGGCTTGTACACAATATACACTGCTCCAATGGCCCAAACCCACATGTAAGAAGCAGCAGCATGGTGCATGCACTCCTTGTTCCCAAACTTCTGGAGTAGTAGCACAGTGTCCCCACACCTATTAAGGCAGGTTACATCTTGAGGATTCTATTCCTTAAGTTCCACACCAGTTTCGCTGAGCGTTAAGTTGATTTAGACAGACTGTGTGTCTATTCAATGATTTGGTACTTTCTTACAGAATGATGAAGGCATGAGAGAGATCTTGTCAGGGGCTACTGAAAGATAGAGAAGGTGGATTAGGCTAAGATGCTTGTTTTGAGAGGTTGTGGGTATCTGTGTACAGTGGCAGGTTGGGAAATCAGCTATATTATTTGCCCTCCAATACCCTACCCCTTCGCAGCTTGCAGTTATTCACTTTTCCAATCAAGTAAATCTTTACATCGAAAAGGAATGGTGTTACTAATTTGTAATCCTCAAATCTTTGTTGGGAAAAGCGTCCTTGTGTTACAGGAATAACATTTAATTTTCAAAAAAAGAAAAGGAGTACTTGTGGCACCTTAGAGACTAACACCTGTAGCTCAGGAAAGCTTATGCTCAGATAAATTTGTTAGTCTCTAAGGTGCCACAAGTACTCCTTTTCTTTTTGCGAATACAAACTAACACGGCTGCTACTCTGAAACCTGACATTTAATTTTCAGTGTGCGGTTTTCTGAGATTTTTACAGCTGTCAGTTAAAATTGCCTAAACAGACACAGGGGTTACAAAGGTATTTCCACCTCTCTTTCTGAAAATGTACGAATGTAATATACTTATTTCAAAACACTTAGATCTACACATATAACACAGTAAACTTTTACTTTTTTGTATTTGTTTGGCCATGGGAGATAGACTTCAGTTCATTATTGATTTAAAAGCAGTTACGTATGGGATGTTTGTCTCACGGGTAATAATTTGGAGGCCTCAGCCTGTTCCTAGTGGATAACTATTCCCATTAAAAATAAAATAAAATTCAAATCTGTAATAAACATCCCCTTGCTAGCGGACGTAAAGTAAAAAAAAAAAAAAGGCAAAGGATTTAATTTTCATTGAGACCAAATTTTCCTCCTATACCCAGAAGTAATCCCCCCATTCAAAGGGGGTGAGGGGGCATATTGATGGGACAGTGTAAGGAAGCTAAAAGAAAAGGAGTACTTGTGGCACCTTAGAGACTAACCAATTTATTTGAGCATGAGCTTTCGTGAGCTACAGCTCACTTCATCAGATGCCCACCTGATGATCACTTTAGATAAGCTATTACCAGCAGGACAGTGGGGTGGGAGGAGGTATTGTTTCATATTCTCTGTGTGTATATAAAGTCTGCTGCAGTTTCCACGGTATGCATCTGATGAAGTGAGCTGTAGCTCACGAAAGCTCATGCTCAAATAAATTGGTTAGTCTCTAAGGTGCCACAAGTACTCCTTTTCTTTTTGCAAATACAGACTAACACGGCTGTTACTCTGAAACCTGTAAGGAAGCTATTGTTCATGCTGCACTTATTTGTGGATAAGTAGAAAAGATTTCATTTTACTGGGTTGTCGTCATGTCACCTTTCATTAGAGCAGGTAGTCAACGATTTAAAATGCTCCATATTTTTGTTTACTTATTCTGGTTGTTTCACTGACATCTACTGTTGTAAATTGTAGCAGCTCTGTTTTAAGTCACTGAAGCTGTAACGACTGCCTATTGTGCTGATCAGTATTGTCTCATTGTTTCCTTGTACTCTGTCTGTAAATCTGTCTGTATCTCTGTTGTTTTTTGTCTTAGGCTTAGATTGTAAAGTCCTTTTGGATAGGGACCATCTTTTTGACCTGTGTTTGTACAGTGCCTAACACAATAAGGTCCTGGTCTGTGAATGGAGCTCCTTGGCACTCTGATAAAAAACAAAAAAAACCTAATAATCTCCTAATCTTTTTATACCGGCAGAAAATTTGGACCATATTAACCAGTGTAAGTTCCCCCTTTGTGACATAATACAAAATCTGATTGAGTCTGGTGATATTTCAGTGTGGATGGTGAAAGTCTGAGAAGATCAGGGGTTTTGTTTTGTTTTAAATCGTCCACTCAAAGGGGGGAAAAAACAACCTTAAGAATACAAAGATATTAAAGTTCTTGAAAAGCCCCATTTCACCATTAAGGATGCTAATGATATACACTATATTCTATATGAAACTTTGAATATGATTGGAACCAATGAGGGATGTTTTTACATGCTTATTACGTGTACTATCTTCGACTGAAATTTTCCAGGTACTTTGTGTGATAGGGCAATTTCCTGCAATATCTTTCAAAGATCTTATTTGAATTAAACGTATGCATTATTCTGGGATTCTGTGACAGGCCTGATACCTGGGACTTCAGAGGACAATAATGAAGATGTGCCAGACAACCATGGAGTTTTGGGATAAGTGAAATCCTGGGCAAATTTCCCAACTCTGGTTATGCAAAACCCCAACCTTTTGAAGCTACACCTTGAGGAGAGGATCATTGTCTCCTGATTACTTGTTACAGAAGGCCAACATCAAAGGCCCATGCTATATGATGAAACAGCTGATTGCCCAGCCTTTATGCTGGGCCTTCGATCTGGTTCTGGATCGAAGATGCGTAAACTTATAACCACTGGGAAAACTCAGTTTGGGGTTTTGAAGGTCTAAAACCCACCAGAGCTCTAAGTTGGGAGTAGGGGGTAATTTCTGGTAATCTTTTTAACATGGTGTAGTTTTTTATTGTGTTAATGTTTTCTCTGCAGTGCTTTGAGCTTCAAGAATAAATTAACTTGCTTAGAAGGAACAGTGTAGTAAATAACTGAGAAACATGCTGGTAACGGTCATCAGAGAGAAAGCAAAGCGCAGGCGCTGGCCTGATTAGATAGTCTGGCTTGCTGGAGATATAACAGTGTAAGGCAGGGAGCTCTGCAGTCTTAAAAATCCCTGGTCAGGAGGGAGTGAGACACCAATCTCTGCCCAAGAAAGGTGATGGCTGGGAACCAGCATCCTAAAGTGGGTGCCCTTGGTGGATCATAGATCGGCAATACTGGTGCAATTGCCGTGAGACTGTTGCATTTAGTATTGTACAATGAATTATATTCTCTTCATTATTTCTGAACTCATATACATTCATTTTTCTTTTTAATTGTATGTGTATAGTGAAGTCAAAGTAATTGTAACCATTTAGAATTAACACTTTTGCAGAAGTGATAGTCTTGCAAAACAGGTAATGAGAATTAAATCTATGGCTACGTCTGCATTCAGTAGTTAATTGTGTAGACAGCTACACTGCATCTCATTCCCACCATGCAGGTGAAAAGCAGTGGCTGTGAGTTTAGTACTGGTAGAACTATGCAATCCTTTGCAAATATAAATTAAATAATAATTATAACCCTTGTGGGTTACATATTCTTATCACATTTTGTCAGCTGGCAAAACTGAGACAGAGAGAGGTTAAATCACTAGCTCAAGGCCACACAAAGTGAGCACTAGAGCACATATTAAACATCAGAGTCCTAGGACAGACAACACACCTCATGTAACAGTGACAAATCTTTAAAGACTAAGAGATTCTTGATAAGAATTCTGAAACTTTAGGAGAAGTGCTAACTCTAGCTTTAATACTGGTGGGAATTCAACATCCCAGTTCTAGAATTCAGGCTGAGGAGAAAAAGCCACTGGAGGAGAAAATATGCTACTTAAGCCTACTCAGATGTAGTCGGATAGGTACAGTTATAGTAGAAAATAACCACTCATTTGGACACACTGATTCTTATAAATACTAATATTAATTCTAAGTCCATAGCTGGCAGCTGTAATTCCAGTTTTAGCAATGGACAGGAATTCTTTCAAAACAAAACTCCCCCTCACCTTTTACTTCAAAACTCCTCCTTTGGCTTTGTCTGTAGATCAAGAATGGCGACTGAAAACAATCTCAGTTCTACACTTACATTCTCTATAATGTATTGATTCTGGGACAGTGAGGAGGAAGAGGAATTGTGATCCCTTAATACCAATGAGGCATATTTTGCTTGTGGTAACTAAGGAATTCAGGTGTAGAGAGGCTAATAAACGTTGCCAGTGGCAATCTAGAAACACTTCACCACCATGTTTGTGCTAAAATCTGAATGTTTATGTTTAAGTAACAAGACATATCCAAAATGTAAGCTCCAATTGTGAATATGGATGAAGGTTAACAATCCTCTGGATGAAGTGAGACTTACTCTGAGATAGGTTTTCTCTGAAGGAGGTTTTTGTCCTATATAGCTGAGGCAAATTCCTAGGAACAGGAAAAGTGTTTGCTGACTCCTTTATGGAATTTAACTGGGAAGACCCAGATGTCCATCCTGACAAAGACAGGGGTATGAAAGGAGTCATAGGAGCTTTGCCAAAAGAGATCAGTCAGGGAACAACTGAGATGAGGAGAAAGAGTTCAGATAGGAGAAGCATTGCATTGAGAAGCTGCTAGTAACAAGCTACTGTTGTTAAACCACTAGGATTTCTGGTTTTGGATTGGGTTATGGTCACTCTTTAGACCAGGGGTCTCAAAGTCCCGGGGGGCCATCTGTGGCCTGAGAACCTCTCCACTGCGGCCCGTGGAAACTTTTTAAAGAAGTTCTTTCATCCGGCCCTCATGGCTGCTGGCTGGCAGGGGAGGGGAGCAGGCAGGAGAGATTCACATGCCCCTTCCCACAATGTTGCTCCATCCTGCTGCTTATGGGACCTTCCCAAGGGTTGCACTCGGCAATGTGCCATTCGCCTCGGGCGCTCCACTCCCTGCAAGCGATTCCCTATCCCTGCTGTTACCGGTGGAGTGACCCATGCAGCCACACTGCTGGTTGTCTGCTACAGGAGCTGAACCCCGCAGCTCCCATTGGCTGGGAAGGAGAGGGACAGAGATACCATCACTAGTTGCTGGGCAGAGTCAGCCATGGAGGCAGCATCACTAGTCGCCGGACAAAGTCAGCCAGGGCGGCATGAGGCCAAGGGAGTGAGGGAAAAGGGTGGGAAACCGTCTTGGAGGTGGTGTGAACACCATCTTCAGTGACCTTATTGGCCCGCTGGGAGGATTTGAGGACTGCCACTGGCCCAAAGATAAATGGAGTTTGAGACCCCTGCTTTAGACCAGTGGTGTCACCTCCAACTATAAGTTAAAAAACCTCAAGAGACCATCGTCAGAACTGGAGCAGAATCTTTGACCTGCTCAAGCAGTGCATACACTTTTGCATGAGTAGGAATCTCCAACATAGCATCTGTGAAGGAGATGTGTTATAGCCCAGGGCTTACATACCACAAGGAAGGATGCTGATTTCCATCCAGCACCCTCAACTCATGTTTCATATACAAACATAGATCTGCTTTGGATCAGACGAGTATTCCACTTATCATAATCCAATACACTGTCTCAGAGTGACCAGTACTTTATGTTTCAGTGAGAGGTGCCAGAAATCGCAAAGTTGACAATTATGGAATAGCTTGCCCATAATGGATTTTTCTTTTTAACTCTGCTAGATTGGTTAATTCTGGAAACACAAAAGTGCACGTCTCTCTCTCTCTCTCTCTCTCTCTCTCTCTCTTTTTTTTCCCTAAATCAGACCTAAAGTAATTGTTAATGCTCTCATTAGCTATATAAAAGTCTAATCTTACTGTAAATCATTTAATAATCCTGGTCTTAACATCTAGCAGCAATACATTCCACGGGCTACTTATGTATTGTATGTCCTTTGATCAATTTTAAACGTGCTTCCTTTTAAACAACTTCAGTCTGTTCTTGAGTTGTGAGGTTAAACAAAAAATTCTCGTTAAACTTGTCTATACCATTGTTTGTTACGTGTTCCCTCTAAACAGTCCCAACTCTCTTCAGTCTTTCGTCATACAGAAGTCTCTCCATGACTGTAATAATTTTGTGTTTCCCCTCTCTGAAAGTCACCTTTTTCTGCTGCATGTTTTAGATAAGGTAACTAGAACAGGACACAATATTCCAATACTCCTCTGTGGGAGTACCACAGATGTATGGAGGAGTGGCAAACTTCACCCATAGAGAATGGGGATTTTAGGGAGCTATAGCATGGATGTTTTAACAACAGTACTGTTGTTGGGACAATCTTTTATTGTTCTGCTCTTCCTCCACTCCCTCTGTACAGGATCTCTGAGGCATGTATTGGAGTAGGTAACCTTAATTGACCTGTTCTCGCTGGTTCATGTGTGTGTAAAACGTATTTATTATTTCCAGAGAGAGTAGTAACCCTTCCAGTAGAAAGATTTAGCTTTGTTTTGAATCTATAGTTTCATTGATGAATTTTGCTGTTTGAGTCTAGCTGTTTTATTGACTGTTTACTGTCCTTCTGTACTCATATTGCAACAGTCCACGAAATGTTAGAGGAAAAAAGAACAGTCAAATAAAGAACTTCTACAAATAAGTTCAGCTATCAATCAAAAATAGAAGAAGAAATACATTTAAGAAAATGTGATAGAAAATGTAGTTCTACAAAGATCTAGATATCTTATATGCCAGGGATTTTAATGACACACACATTTCTAGGGAGCTTCTCAGCGCGGTATCACTAACACTGATAATTTTGAAGAAATCCTGACTTAAGGGCTTGTGATGGGAGGAGCAAGGAGACTCTCCTCATCCTCAACCAAAACAATACTCACTGATTTTAAAAAAAAAAAGCAAAAAAAAAAAGCAGCATGGCAGAAGACAGTAAGGGGAAAGCGAAATAAAGAGGCGAGTCTTTATACTTCCTTATATATAGGAGGTAAAATTTGGACTCATTTAGATTTTAGAGATCACCGAAGAGAGCAAACTCCACAACCAAGGGCCATACACAGAAAATGCCTTATCCTTATCAATGTAAATAAAGCTCTGGAAATCCATATTATAAATGTTGCTGTTTAACACACATTAGTATGCCCATAAATAAAAATAGCTCTGTTTATGGTGACACCACCAATTTGATCATCTCTTAAGCATGAGAAATCCTTTTAGTTTACCCCATCACCATTGCTGAGATGTACCAAGATAACTGTCACATACACACTAAGTGAATGTGATTTAAAAAAATAAATACACTTACATTTACTCAGCAATGAGTTTTCTAAAAGACAAAACAAAATAAAAAATACCCAGAGTATTCCTTATTTTTTTCTACACACAATGCCTGAAAAGAGAGTTATCCACACTACCAATTCACAATTCCTGCTCTAAATGAAATCAATGGAAGTTTTGCCATTTACATCAATATGCAATAGATTAGACCCTAAATGGCAGTATTTCCATTTTTTTTAAAGTATAGATGGCATTGCAAAGTATTAAAGGCTAAAACAATCAACTTCTGCCCTCAGGTGCATGTGTGCAAGTGAAGGCATCATTTGGCTCTCTAGGGTTTAGAGAAACAGAAGGGCAGAAAAATGCATTTTAAAAATATTTTTCTAAAACCCTTTTTATAATTCAAAGAGAGATAAATTATTTTCTAGATTCACGGAGAAGGGCTGCAGGGTCCGTTGGTTTATGAATTCTATGCCTAGTTACCACCCTGAAATAATTTTAACAGCTGAGTAATGAACCCCGTGAAAAGAGGGTTTAATAACAAGAATTCTGGCAAGTTTAACTAGAAGGCTTGAATGGCATCACTATAATAATATCCTTTGTTGTTGTGGTTGTCTAAATCATAAAAAGTGAGAGCCAAAGGCGATGAGTAGCTCAGTATATTTAAGCTGTTTTCTCCACATTCCAAATCTTTTACTTTTTTTTATTCCTTTCAAACTAATGCCTGATAACTTTTCAGAGAGTTATATTTTACACAAAAACACAGTGTATATTAATAGCTCTACAGGACTCCTTAAAAAACAGGATTCCTTCGCGCCCCCCCTCCCCCCCCCCCCTTCAGCTTGTGAAACTGCTGATGAAACTTCCAAGAAATAAATGTTATTTTTGTATGACCGTGTTTTGCATTTTCAAGATCCCTAGGAATGAACTTGTTCAATGAATTAGGAGAAATAATGAGAGTCCCAGTGAATTCTGATGAGAGAGCCTGTAGAATTGAATCTGCATTAAAATTGTCAGTGTAAAACTAAAGAGGATAATATTGTTCCACAACAGTTTTAATTAGCACTTCAGTTTTTCTGAATGTCTGAGTGTTTTTTTTTCCCCTTCACTGAAAATCACAACGAAAGAGGGAACAGAAGAACACTTGAATTCAAAAAGCCCCAGCATTAAGCAACAGTGACAGCACCACATTTTTCTTTGTTTTAATGAAGACGTTACAACGCTCAGCCACTCACAGTGAGTGAGGCACGCAGCAGTGCATCCGGGTGGTTGGCAGTGAGCACGACAGTGAAGAATAAAGCCAACAAACAGTGAAATTACTTTGGCTACCAAGATGTTTCCCTCCAGTTTAGGTTGTGTGTGTGTATATATGCAATCCCAGTATCTGAAGGAGAATTGGTTGAAACCAATTTAATTAAACAAAAGTCAACTTGAAGTTGAATCCTCCATGCTTCTTGAAAAAAGTATTGCCATCATTACAAGGCTCAATGTTTAAAAATAAGAGAGATTAAGCCATATACCTGGATTCAGTGACAGTACTAAGGTTTAAGACTGGAAGCTTTACCTGGAAAAATGGAATTCTGAAGGAAATAATTTCTACAGTTCTTTTCTTTACCTTTCTTTGCTTTACTTCTGTTTCTCTTTCTCTCTCTCTTTCTTTCTCTCTCTCTGTATTTAAGGTTATTAAAAATACTTAAGTTGGAAGAAGTGTGGAACAACTATGGAATCCACCATGAACAGCACTTTACAGACCTAACTAACCTGTAGAATATCCACGGTGATAAACACTATGGGAGGGAGGGAGAAGGGGAAATAGAGAAAGGAAGAGACAGTTGGCTTTCCATTTCCAGTTTTCAAAACAAATGAAATATTCTGAAGAGAAAGCTGATAGATACATTGGACACTTGTATTGTCCTTTAATATTTCCCATTCTTAGTCTGATACACGGACCAACATCATGTAAGTATGCATATAAATAAAGAACTTATTGGTAGATGAATAGGGGATGGGAGAAATGAAAGACCAAAACTATTTATCTGTTTATTTTGTAGCTTTTCCTCTCCTCAGGGGAGGAATAATGCTTTTTAGTAATATATATTGTAGAAATACTTCAGTATCACCCAGAAGAAAAAAAAGTTTCAGATAAAGACAGGACTTGTTATATTCGCTGCTTGCTTCATTAAAATCATTTGCTGCATTTCGAAGGTGGGAGAAGTTTTATATCAGCTTCACAAACCTGTCAAAGTTTAATAGCTCAGGCTGAAAAATCCAATAACTTTCTCCTTACCATGATCACAGAACTTTTTAAAGTCTGATTTACATAGATATTTTATGGGTGTGTGTGTGTGTGTTCTAACTCTGATCTTTATAAGAGGATGTATGGCCTGATTTTCACAAGAGCTCAACAAATGTGTCTCTGATGTAAATCAATTGAGGTTTGGGTGTTCATTACTTTTGAAAGTGAGGTTATAAGATTAGGGCTTTATGATAAAAGTAGGAGAAGCAAGGGAAATGAAAACATAGGGGGTAGGGCAAAAAAAAACCAAACAAACCAAGAAACCAAGGTCAAAGGTGTAGATAAGAATTTTCAGTCAGATGTTTTCTGTATAAATTACTGCTACTAGATTTGATAACCCCAACAGCCAATACCCTTCACCCCACCCTCAAACAAATAACCATGAATTTCCCAACTTCCCAGTGGTACTGACTGAATATACTGCTACAATACAAAAGTCAACTTGGAGTTGAATCCTGCATGCTTCTTGAAAAATGTATTGCCATTTTTTACCATTTGAATTTCTCCATACATGATCCTGGTCCTCCTCTCTTCAACAACCAAAGCCTAACCTCTGCCTCCACTCATGCCTCCTCCCCTCCCTGCCCCTATTGGATGCCTCCGCAAATCCCTGCCCTGGCCCCGCCTTCTCCCCCAAGCGTGCTGCGCTAAACAGCTGTTTCACGGAGCAAGCGCAGGGAGGGAGGGGGGAGAAGCAGGACCGAGCGGCGTGCTCAGGGGAGGAGGAGGTGGTGGAGGCAGAGGTGAGCTGGGGCAGGGTGGGGAGATGCTGATGGGTGCAGAGCACCCACCAATTTTCCCCCCTGGGTGTTCCAGCTTTGGTAGACTTTTAAAGTTTAACACTTACAACTAAAAGTTTTCCATAGTAAAACAGATAGGAAAATCTGTTCAAGTTTTCTTTAGTTATAAAATCAATACATAAACCGCTGAACACAGAATATATTGTAATCATGTATTAGTTTGAATTGACAAGACATTTCTACAGGCATAAAATTGTGTGTGGAAAAAAATGTAAATACAAGTTAATTCAAATACTTCCACTCAAAAAAATCTATGCCCTACACATTAATATGCATATATATAGGGTGAGAGATTCTGCAATCTGTTACACCAGTTTTATGTTGGTATGACAGCACTGAAATCAGTGGCATTACACCATCAAAACTGGTGTAATGGAGTGGGGAACCAGGCCCTTAACGTTTAAAATGTATGTTGAATACAGCACATACAGACTACCCTTTTCCAATATTCAGCTTCATGATCGGCTCTTCTCGTCTTTTACACAGAATTCTGGTATGTAAATTTTCTGATGAACTTCAGGGATGTGGATGTGCACAAATATATTATTAAGAAAGGTAAAGTTAAATTAAAAAGAGTGCTAAGATTTCAGGAATACAAGCCATGAGCTTGAGGGGAAGACATAGTCAATTTTTTTTTTATTTAAATAAGAATTCATTTTTTTCCTCCTTCTCTCTAGTTGGTTGTAAATATTCTTAAAATTTTGAAAATCTATTTTTTATCAATTTTGAACTTTTTTACCGTTTAGCAGACAGTTTTCTCTGTATGTACCTTGTGGAAGTATAAGTAAACATAGCTCATCTCTTTTTATTTCTGATTGTGTTCTGAGAAATTGAATGTCAAGAGGGTTCTTAGACTAGAATTTCCAATTAAGTTGCGCTCCTTTTGCTGGTTGGCTGCTTGACTGGCTGTCTGTGCAAGCAGAAGAGCATATAGTAGTATAGATCAGAGGTGGGCAAACTACAGCCCGTGGGACCATCCTGCCCAGTCCCTGAGCTCCTGGCCGGGGAGGCTAGCTTCTGGCCCCTCCCCCGCTGTCACCCCTTCCCCCGCAGCCATGCCGGCGGCGCAGCTGGCTCTGTCCAGGCAGTGTGGCTTCCAGTCCTGCCTCTCTGAGTGGCATGGTAATGGGGTGGGGAGGCTGGATAAGGGGCAGAGGGTCCTGGGGGGCAGTCAGAGGACAGGAGGTAGGGGGCGGTTGGATGGGGCAGAGGGTCTGGGGGGGGGGCAGTCAGGGGACGCGGAGCAGGGCGGGATGGATAGGTGTGGGAGTGCTGGGGTGGCCGGGCAGGGATGTGGATAGGGGTTGGGGCAGTCAGGGGACAGGGAGCAGGGGGGTTGGATGGGGGTGGGGTCCTGGGGAGGCGGTTAGGGGCAGAAGGTCCTTGGAGGGGGCAGTCAGGGGACAGGTAGTGGGGGGGGAAGGGGGGGTCAGGGGAAAAGGAGCAGGGAGTGGCTGGGCGGGGCAGGGTTGGATGAGTCGGGTTCTGAGGGGGGCGGATGGGGGCGGGGGGCCAGGCTGTTTGGGGAGGCACAGCCTTCCCTACCCGGTCCTCCATACAGTTTCACAACCCCGCATGTGGCCCTCGGGCCAAAAGGTTTGCCCACCCTTCGTATAGATTCTATATAAACAAGATAACAGTTTGCATCTAAGTTACTTAGCAGCGTCCCTTTAAGCTTTTCAGCTCCAGGACTTTGAAAATAACTGCTAAATTAAAGTTTGCGCTGCTATAACCTATGGATTATATTTTTGGGCCCCATGTTCATTCTTTTGTTGTTCAAGCACAAATGATTAGTGGCAAAAGGAATAATGTAATGGTGTAAACAAGGTTCTTATTGTGCTATTTGTTGTGCTAATAGCACAATGCACTTTATATACTATTACTACCGATAAAGTAAATATAATACAATAGCTATGGCCAAAGTTCTTGGGAAGACCAAAAACAAAATTATTTTTTGGTGTTTTCACGAAGAAACTTCTTGTTGCCCAGCTAATAGTGGGAGCGGTTAGTTTGGTTAATTGTTTTGATAAACCTTTCCTTTTAAAGCCTCTAGTAATTTTCAGTAATTATTTGGGCCAGGAAGTCAACATACGCCACAATCAGAAAGGCGATGTTATATGTCAGTGAAACATGGTTGCTGACGAACATCAACTGCCTCTCACACAGAGGGCAATCGAACGAATATTTCTGGGCATTTCGCTCCTCAATCACATCCCCAGTGAAATAATTAGGCAGCAGTCTGGAGTGCGAGATGTTGTTGTTGAAAGCAGGCTCAGCAAAATGCGGTGGGTGGGACGTGTTGCCCGACCTAAGTGACAACAGATGGACCGCAGCTCTATCAGAGTGGTATCCGTGAGAACAGAAACAACCATGCGGTCAGCCTCCCAAGATGTGGGATGATTTCCTAACAAGGAGATATGGACAAGCATGGCGAAGGATGGCCAGAGCGAGAGAAGATTGGAAGACGTGTGGTGATCGGCTCAGTCTCAAACCGATAAAGGACCAACAGTCTACGCAGTAATTTTCAGCTTGCCAGTGTTTAAAAAAAAAAAAAAAAAAAAAAAAAGCTGTCTACATATTGTTCATTTGACTTGAATTACCTTAATCCAACTTGGATCTGGATAGAATGATGAGAGTTACTGGGGGGAGGTGTGTTTCAGGTTAAAAACAGCAGCTGAATAAAATTGCGTTGAGGCTTTACTTAGGTTTGTTTCTATTATATCATGTTGTTTGACCATTATGGCAAAGAGTATTATGCACTGTGGATCTTAATTTTATTGAAAAGCTTACAAAATAGAGCAAGTTTCGTAAAACATAGCATTTTTAAAGTTTTCCCTGCTGTCTTCACTATGTGGTATCATAATCTAGAGTTGATAAATCTGATCAAAATAATTCTAATATTTCAGTCCTTATGGCAATAAGTTTAGATATGATTTTTAAATTCTAGGCAGTCTGTAATGATGGATGATTTAAAAATGTTTGGTACAGTTGCATTTTGATCTATATCTGCATACTGCTGCCCTTTTTCATCCAAAAGTGTTTATTGATTCTGGGAGAGTTTTCATAATTTAGGTTGAGAGAATAAGGAACCTAGTGAATGTTTAAAAAAAATGTAATAAAACCCTTGAATTAAAATGACTGTAGTACTTGGTTGGGTTTGTTTGTTTATTGTTTTGTTTTGTTTTTGGTGCTACAGAATTAAGTAATAATCTTAAATGAGTCAAAAAGAAAAGGAGGACTTGTGGCACCTTAGAGACTAACAAATGTATTTGAGCATAAGCTTTCGTGAGCTACAGCTCACTTCATCGGACGCGTTCAGTGGAAAATACAGTGGGGAGATTTATATACACACAGAACACGAAACAATGGGTGTTACCATACACACTGTAACGAGAGTGATCAGGTAAGGTGAGCTGGTGTGGGGGGGAGGAAACACCTTTTGTAGTGATAATGAAGGTGAGCTATTTCCAGCGGTTGACAAGAACGTCTGAGGAACAGCGGGGGCGGGGGGAATAAACATGGAGAAATAGTTTTACTTTGTGTAATGACCCATCCACTCCCAGTCTCTATTCAAATCTAAGTTAATTGTATCCAGTTTGCAAATTAATTCCAATTCAGCAGTCTCTCGTTGAAGTCTGTTTTTGAAGTTTTTTTTGGTTGAAGAATTGCCACTTTTAGGTCAGTAATCGAGTAACCAAAGAGACTGAAGTGTTCTCCGACTGGTTTTTGAATGTTATAATTCTTGACATCTGATTTTTGTCCATTTATTCTTTTACGTAGAGACTGCCCAGTTTGGCCAATGTACATGGCAGAGGGGCATTGCTGGCACATGATGGCATATATCACATCGGTAGATGTGCAAGTGAATGAGCCTCGGATCATGTGGCTGATGTGATTAGGCCCTATGATGGTGTCCCCTGAATAGATATGTAGACACAGTTGGCAACGGGCTTTGTTGCAAGGATAGGTTCATGGGTTAGTGATTCTGTTGTGTGGTGTGTGGTTGCTGGTGAGTATTTGCTTCAGGTTGGGGGGCTGTCTGTAAGCAAGGACTGGCCTGTCACCCAAGATTTGTGAGAGTGATGGGTCGTCCTTCAGGATAGGTTGTAGATCCTTGATGATGCGTTGGAGAGGTTTGAGTTGGGGGCTGAAGGTGATGGCTAGTGGCGTTCTGTTATTTTCTTTGTTGGACCTGTCCTGTAGTAGGTAACTTCTGGGTACTCTTCTGGATCTATCAATCTATTTCTTCACTTCAGCAGGTAGGTATTGTAGTTGTAAGAACACTTGATAGAGATCTTGTAGGTGTTTGTCTCTGTCTGAGGGGTTGGAGCAAATGCAGTTGTATCGTAGAGCTTGGCTGTAGACAATGGATCGTGTGGTGTGGTCTGGATGAAAGCTGGAAGCATGTAGGTAGGAGTAGCAGTCAGTAGGTTTCCGGTATAGGGTGGTGCTTATGTGACCATCGCTTATTAGCACCGTAGTGTCCAGGAAGTGGATCTCTTGTGTGGACTGGTCCAGGCTGAGGTTGATGGTGGGATGGAAATTGTTGAAATCATGGTGGAATTCCTCAAGCGCTTCTTTTCCATGGGTCCAGATGATGATGATGATGTCATCAGTGTAGCGCAAGTAGAGTAGGGGCATTAGGGGACGAGAACTGAGGAAGCGTTGTTCTAAGTCAGCCATAAAAACGTTGGCATACTGTGTGGCCATGTGGGTACCCATAGCAGTGCCGCTGATTTGAAGGTATATGTTGTCCCCAAATGTGAAATAGTTATGGGTGAGGACAAAGTCACAAAGTTCAGTCACCAGGTTTGCCGTGACATTATCGGGGATGCTGTTCCTGATGGCTTGTAGTCCATCTTTGTGTGGAATGTTGGTACAGAGGGCTTCTACATCCATAGTGGCTAGGATGGTGTT
Organism: Caretta caretta; assembly: GCF_965140235.1. NCBI lineage: Eukaryota > Metazoa > Chordata > Testudines > Cheloniidae > Caretta > Caretta caretta. The sequence continues at coordinate 67,112,188 of NC_134214.1, read as the reverse complement.
TTGAGGTAGAGCACCGATGGATTATAGTTTCCTCAGGAAATCAGTGGTGTCTTGAAGATAGCTGGGAGTGCTGGTAGCGTAGGGCCTGAGGAGGGAGTCTACATAGCCAGACAATCCTGCTGTCAGGGTGCCAATGCCTGAGATGATGGGGTGTCCAGGATTTCCAGGCTTATGGATCTTGGGTAGCAGAATACCCCAGGTTGGGGTTCCAGGGGTGTGTCTTTGCAGATTTGTTCTTGTGCTTTTTCAGGGAGTTGCTTGAGCAAATGGTGTAGTTTCTTTTGGTAACCCTCAGTGGGATCAGAGGGTAATGGCATGTAGAAAGTGGTGTTAGAGAGCTGCCTTGTAGCCTCTTGTTCATATTCTGACCTATTCATGATGACGAGAGCACCTCCTTTGTCAGCCTTTTTGATTATGATGTCAGAGTTGTTTCTGAGGCTGTGGATGGCATTGTGTTCTGCGCGGCTGAGGTTGTGGGGCAAGTGATGCTGCTTTTCCACAATTTCAGCCCGTGCATGTCGGCGGAAGCACTCTATGTAGAAGTCCAGTCTGTTATTTTGACCTTCAGGAGGAGTCCACCCAGAATCCTTCTTTTTGTAGTCTTGGTAGGAAAGTTTCTGTGGGTTAGTATGTTGTTCAGAGGTGTGCTGGAAATATTCCCTGAGTCGGAGACATCGAAAATAGGATTCTAGGTCACCACAGAACTGTATCATGTTCGTGGGGGTGGAGGGGTAGAAGGAGAGGCCCCGAGATAGGACAGATTCTTCTGCTGGGCTAAGAGTATAGTTGGATAGATTAACAATATTGTTGGGTGGGTTAAGGGAACCACTGTTGTGGCCCCTTGTGGCATGTAGTAGTTTAGATAGTTTAGTGTCCTTTTTCTTTTGTAGAGAAGCAAAGTGTGTGTTGTAAATGGCTTGTCTAGTTTTTGTAAAGTCCAGCCACGAGGAAATTTGCGTGGAAGGTTGTTTTTTTATGAGAGTATCCAGTTTTGAGAGCTCATTCTTAATCTTTCCCTGTTTGCTGTAGAGGATGTTGGTCAGGTGGTTCCGCGGTTTCTTTGAGAGCGTGTGGCACAAGCTGTCAGCATCGTCTGTGTGGTATGTAGATTGTAATGTTTCAGAGTAACAGCCAAGTTAGTCTGTATTCACAAAAAGAAAAGGAGTACTTTTGGCACCTTAGAGACGAACAAATTTATTTGAGCATAAGCTTTCGTGAGTTACAGCGGATGCATTCAGTGGAAAATCAAGTGGGGAGATTTACATACACAGATCATTGTAAATCATTGTAAATGGCAAAGGAACAAAAATATACCCTTTGTCTTAGGGCTTTTAATATGTTTTTAAAAAATTACTGAAATTTGCTGTGTGGCTTCACGATTGTAAGAAAGAACAGAAGTTGAGCTTGTATTTCAGTTTGACAAGGAAGAATCCATCTCAGAGAGGCAAACGTTCATTCCCTTTACATCTGTGAAATATGTTCTTCTTGCATGTTCCTTCCAAAAAATATTAAAAGTTCCTGGGTTTTTTCTTAGTTTTCATTGGCTGACCGAAGTACACGGTGGCCTGTTATGATTTTGTACTGTTTCTGGAAATCCAGGCAATTTGTGCGTGGTGGGGGGGAGGGCAGGCGGAATTAAAATTAGAAAAGAGCTAATAAAGTACCTAGTTGATCCCCCTGCCAGTGCAATTCCCCCCCTTTCCCCCCCAAATCTCTGTAGTGCTTTGCTAGTCTAGTTTAAGTGTTGAATGTGATCAGCATTCAGCCACTTCCCTTGGAAACACACACAGCTTCTTGTTTTAGTTCAGTCAGTGAGTTTGTATTAGAGCTACAGAACTCTGTCTCAGGCAGATGACAACCTAGAGAGTTACATCAATGAAATTCCAGCAGTCCACCAAACTACCTGGTAGCTGTTAGCATACCACATCCGAGTCCAGTCCTGCACTGCCCTACACAACTGGTTTCATAAAAAATTCAAGTCATTGATTTAAAATCAGCAAAGCCCTAAATGTTCCTATATTACAGTTATGTGACGGTTTGCCTTTTCCCCCCCATGTCACATTACAAGATGTAAAATCTGCTGTTGGTTCCAAGTTTTAACCTTGCCATCTTCAGCAACTGGGCATTTTTAGTGGAGAGTCCATGTTTTTGATATCTACTTCTGCTAGATGTCCAGCTGAGCCTGAATTTGGCCATCTTAAATTTGGTCAGGCTTTGGATCAACATTATTGATGACAGGGAATAGATATTTTTGTTAGTAAACAGGCAGATTTATTATTTTGATGTGGATTGTTTGCTTTTATTGATTTATGACATCTGGGTGATTGTGATGGGCATGGGCCTCAGTGTGACTGTCTAAGTAGATGGCATATAGCTTTAGACCTGACTGTGGGATGGAAAGACTTAATGAAAATTATAGCATTATTACCTTCAGGCCCAATCTTCTGTGCTACGTTAATTTTTTCTCCTGTAGAAATTGTATATTTGTTTAGAGGGTAAGGGAGAGGCATTGCAAATATTATTAGGTAAGTACTGAAACCCACTGAGGATTAGTTGTTTGACTATTTAGGATTTTGTTTTCAATGTGTTTTGCAATCAAATGAAAATGCTAAATTAAATATACACATGAAAGAATTTTGGATGGTGGCATTGTTTTGGAACGCATTGTGCTTATGTGTTTGGATGGGGGCATTTCTGGATATTATTGTAGTGTGTGTATGGTTTCTAACTATTTTTTTCCTGTTTACTCTGATAATCTTTATTTGGACACTTGGCTATTGCCCTTTAATAACTGCCCTGGGTTCTGAAGTATGTTCAGCAACATTGTTTCACACACTATGTAGGGAGACCACGGAGCAATTATTTCTGGGGACTTGATCTGTTCTGTTCCTTGGGTAGTGAACAGGGAAAAACAAGACAGAAAAAGATTGTGCAGATTAAGCATAAACTTAGACTGAGACATTTTGTGTTGGTCCCATTGATTTTGCTCCCTGTTTCCTCTAGGGAATATAGTGTGTGTGCTTAGAGTTGGCCCTGGGAGTTTTAATGACCTTAGTGATGCACTGATTTTCGATTAAACCTTTGATCAGTTATAACTGGAGATCTTTAGTGAGGTAGGATGTGCCAGGAATGCACAAAGGGGATTCTTTTGTTTTTCCTACTGAACACCCCATCGTGGTTGGGGAGTCACTTATCACAAACTGAGCAGTAGTTCGCCTTACATTTTAGCTCTGTAGGAGCATAAACTACTTATTTAAAGTATCAGAGGGGTAGCTGTGTTAGTCTGTATCCATAAAAACAACGAGGAGTCCGGTGGAACCTTAAAGACTAACAGTTCACGTACAGCCCCCAGCTAAAACCTCTCCAGCACATCATAAATGATCTACAACCTATCCCGGAAAACGATCTCTCACACAGACCTTGGGAACCAGGCCAGTCTTCTCTTACAGACAGCCCCCAACCTGAAACAAATACTCACCAGCAACTACACACCACACCACAGAAACACTAACCCAGAAACCAATCCCTGTAACAAACCTCGTTGCCTACTCTGTCCCTATATCTACTCTAGCGACACCATCAGAGGACCCAACCACATCAGCCACACCATCAGGTGCTCATTCACCTGTACATCTACTATTGTGAAATGTGCCAGCAATGCCCCTCTGCCGTGTACATTGGCCAAACCGGACAGTTTCTATGTAAAAGAATAAATGGACACAAATCGGACATCAGGAATGGTAACATACAAAAGCCAGTAGGAGAACACTTCAATCTCCTTGGACATTCTATCACAGATTTAAAAGTAGCGATACTTCAACCAAAAAACTTCAAAAACAGACTTCAAAGAGAAACTGCAGAGATACAATTCATTTGCAAATTAAACACCATTAATTTGGGCTTGAATAGGGACTGGGAGTTGCTGGCTCACTACAAAAGCAATTTTCCCTCACTTACTATTAACACCTCTTCATCAGTTATTGGGAGTGGACCACATACACACTGATTGAATTGGCCCTGTCAGCATTGGTTCTCCACTTGAAAGGTAACTCCCTTCTCTTCATGTGTCAGTATATTTATGCCTGCATATGTAATTTTCACTCCATGCATCTGAAGAAGTGGCTTTTTTACCCACGAAAGCTTATGCCCAATAAATCTGTTAGTCTTTAAGGTGCCACCGGACTCCTTGTTGTTTTTATTTATTTAAAAAATCCTCGTATTTGTTTCTAATTTATAAATGTTAATTTTGAAAGGAAAACATGGTTTTATAGTAAATATTCAGTGATATTTCATAACAAACTGAACATTTTATCATAATCTCAGTTAGTTTATGTATATGCCATTTCAATAAATAGTATCCCAGGAGAGTACAATGCACAGTATGTCACAAATAATATATGTTTGGACTTACAACTGGGTATATCACATGATCATGTAATATATATGAACTATATAGCCTTAACTCTGGATTTCTTTGGTTTTATTTAGGGCTGTCGATTAATTGCAGTTAATTCATGTGATTAACTCAAAAAATAATCACGATTAAAAAAATTAATTGTAACTAATCAGTTGTGATTAATCAGTTCATTAATTGCACTGTTAAACAATTGAATATTGAAATGTATTAAATATTTTTGCATGCTTTTCTATATTTTCAAATATCTTTATTTCAATTACAACATCGAATACAAAGTGTACATTGCTCACTTTATATTTTCATTACAAATATTTGCACTGTAAAAATGATAAACGAAATAGTATTTTTCAGTTCCCCTCATACAGGTACTATAGTGCAATTTCTTTATTATGAAAGTGCAATTTACAAATATAGATTTTTTTTTGGTTACGTAACTGCACTCCAAAACAAAATAATGTAAAACTTGAGAGCCTGCAAGTCCACGCAGTCCTACTTCTTATTCAGCCAGTCGCTAAGACAAACAAGTTTGTTTACTTGTTTGCAGGAGATAATGCTTCCACTTCTTAATTACAGTGTGACTTGAAAGTGAGAACAGGCTTTCTCATGACACTTTTGTAGACGGCTTTGCAAGGTATTTACATGCCAGTTATGCTAAACATTCATATGCCCCTTTATGCTTCAGCCACCATTCCAGAGGACATGCTTCCATGCTTATGACGCTCATTAAAAAAAATAAAGCGTTAATTAAATTTGTGACTGAAGTCATTGGGGGAGAATTGTATGTCTACTGCTCTGTTTTACCCGTGTTCTGCCATATATTTCATGTTATAGCAGTCTCGGATGGTGACCCAGCACATGTTGTTCGTTTTAAGAGCATTTTCCCTGCAGATTTGACAAAATGCAAAGAAAGTACCAGTGTGAGATTTTTAAGGTTAGCTACAGCAATCGACCCAAGGTTTAAGAATCTGAAGTGCCTTCCAAAATCTGAGAAGGATGAGGTGTGGAACATGCTTTTAGAAGTCTTAAAAGAGCAACACTCTGATGTGGAAACTACAGAACCCGAACCAAAAAAAAATATCTGCCTTCTGCTGGGGGCATCTGACTTGGAGGATGAAAATAAATATGCGTCGGTCTGCACTGCTTTGGATTTTTATAGAGCAAAACCCATCATCAGCATGGACACATGGTTGTTGAAGCATGAAGGGACATGAATCTTTAGCATATCTGGCACGTAAATATCTTGTGACACTGGCTACAACAGGGCCACATGAACGCCTGTTCTCAATTTCAGGTGACATTGTAAACAAGAAGCTGGCAGCATTATCTCATGCAAATGTAAACAAACTTGTTTGAGTGATTGGCTGACCAAGAAGTAGGACTGAGTGGACTCATAGGCTCTAAAGTTTTCCATTGTATTATTTTGAATGCAGTTATTTTTGTACATAATTTTACATTTGTTATTTCAACTTTCATGATAGATTGCACTACAGTACCTGTATTAAGTGAATTGAAAAATACTTTTTTTGTTTTTACAGTGCAAATATTTGTAATAAAAATAAATATAAAGTGAGCAACTGTACACTGTATTTGAAAATGTAGAAAACATCCAAAATATTTAAATAAATGATATTCTGTAATTGTTTAATAGTGTAATTAAGTGCACAATTAATCATTATTTTTAATCATGTGGTTGCATAATTAATCACGATTATTTTTAATCACGTGATTAATTGCACAGTTAATCACGATTATTTTTAATCACTTGACAGCCCTAGCTTTATTACTTGAAAATTTTAGCCTTTATGTTGCATTAACATAGTTCTTTGCTTTTAATAGATATCCCTTTTTATGTAACTTTTTTTTTTGGCTGAAGCTAAACATGAAGAAGGTTTGTGCATTAATAATACATGAAATGTAACAAGGAAGATATTTATTCCTTTTTAACGAATCTCAGCTGGAATGGCAAAGGCTTTTTTATGGTTTCTGGGTGAGAAACACTATTTCTTTCTAACCAAAAAATGAATTTCCTTTAAGTTGCCTTAGGTAAATTTAAGATTGTTAGTTCCTAGCTAAAGCAGTGAATTGAATTTATAAGTGTGACTCCCTTTCCTACTAGTTTGCTTGAGGATTTTAGACAAATTCACTTTACTTGTCAGATAATGCTTGCTACTTATCTTCTCATTCTAGGGGAAAAAATACTCTTTATCTATACTTGGCTGTTCTCTCTTTTCCTCCCTGCTAATGGTTTTGAATGTTCAGGTCTGGAAAAAAAAATGGTTTTCTTATACTTGTAATAGTATCTCTGCCTTTCACATTATACATTATAAATAGGGTTTATTTCTGTTTTATGGAGACTCTGACATACCAGAAGAATACTGAAGACCCAGTATACTCTGTGATAAACTGGAAACTTGGCTAAACTATGTAGCAAGCCCTCCTAGATTTTGCAGTAGAGTAGAAATTCTCACAGCTCAGGTAAACTCAGAAATTGACATTTTTACTAAACTGAATTTGAAAATTCATAATACTGTCAAATCAGAATATTTTTTCAGTGAGTGTATTCATCTAAATTAAATGTAATTGACTTCACCCTTTAATTTTCAATTGTCACTGTTTGTACGGACAGCCTACAAATGTGCTGTGGAAGTTGTCAGGAGGAAAATCTGTCATGTTTGGCTTCTGCTTGGGGCAGGTGATTCTTTTGGTGCTAGACAAACCATGGGAGATGATTTGACATTTAAATTGTTATTGTTAGGGTTGTGCGGTTTTTGTTTGTTTGACATTGCACTCCATTGAGATGAGCAGCTCAATCTTGCATTGGTTGATATTCAAGACTTAATTGGTTACACCTGGTTCATGTTCTTAAGTCTTTCTTCATAGTCATATGTTGTCATTCTAAATGAAATCTTATGTGCAGAAGAACGTTGTTGTTATACCCATAATCCGTAGCAAATTCTGGATCCTATCTATATAGAAATACAATTGGTGATGTTAAGATACTATTTGCAAGAACCAGTCCTGCAAATGGCTTTAGTTTAGATAGTACAATTATGCTGGCTCCGATGGCTGGATAATATATTTTTAAACAAGGTGTTGAAAAACATTCTTCAAATGTTACAATGTTGACAGCCATTTCAAACAGTTATACCCCAGCCACTCTAGCCAGCACATCTGTTGCACATTTTCAACATTGTTCTTGAAAATAGTTAACCTGTCACATTTTGTAGTATACATAGGGTGTTATTTATACAATAGGAATACACAGTCCCTTATCACAAAAATGAGTCATTATGCTGCTGCGTAGAGACTCCATAGTTAAACTAGTAAACCTTTAAAAGCCTGGACCCCTCCTTTTGGTTTTTAGCATTTATTCCTTTCATCTAGTCAAATTCCTTTACCATTTACCTAGCACTATCCAATTTGTTGCTGCATTTTTTTTCATTTCCATTTTACCCTGTCCCCGGGTTGTCGTTGTTTGTTTTAAATAGGACAGTTCATTTTCTAAAATAGGCAATGGCATTTTTCCCCCTTTTCTCTAAATCCAACCCAGAGCAGCACAATAGGGAAGACTTCCTTTAAATTTATTTTGTGGCTCAGCAGGTAAGATTTCCCCAGCAGTGAATGGAGAATAAGTATGGGTAAGATGGCAGAGCTAAGCTCAGTGATGGGGCAGTAACTATTTCCAAGCTTTCTGGTGTACTCTAAACATCTTTAAAGGGAAAACATCTTTTACAACAAACCAGTACAGTGTTTTAATTGGCTAACATTCATTTGATTTTTTAAAACTATCTAGAAGATTATTTTTAAATGGTAGCATAAGAATGGCCATATTGGCTCAGACCAAAGGTCCATCCAGCCCAGTATCCTGTCTACCAACAGTGGCCAATGCCAGGTGCCCCAGAGGGAGTGAACCTAACAGTTAATGATTAAGTGATCTCTCTCCTGCCATCCATCTCCACTCTCTGACAGAGGCTAGAGACGCCATTCTTTGCCCATCCTGGCTAATAGCCATTAATGGACTTGACCTCCATGAATTTATCCAGTTCTCTTTTAAACCCTGTTATAGTCCTAGCCTTCACAACCTCCTCAGGCAAGAAGTTCCACAGGTTTATTTGTTTTAAACCTGCTGCCCATTAATTTCATTTGGTGGCCCCTATTCTTATATTAGGGGAACAAGTAAATAACTTTTCCTTATTCACTTTCTCCATACCACTCATGATTTTATATACCTCTATCATATCCCCCCTTAGTCCCCTCTTTTCAAAGCTGAAAAGTCCTAACCTCTTTAATCTCTCCTCATATGGGACCCCTTCCAAACCCCTAATCATTTTAGTTGCCCTTTTCTGAACCTTTTCTAATGCCAGTATATCTTTGTTGAGATGAGGGGACCACATCTGTACTCAAGATGTGGGCGTACCATGGATTTATATAAGGGCAATAAGATATTCTCAGTCTTATTCTCTATCCCTTTTTAAATGATTCCTAACATCCCGCTTGCTTTTTTGACTGCCACTGCACACTGCGTGGATGTCTTCAGAGGACTATCCATGATGACTCCAACATCTTTCTCCTGATTAGTTGTACCTCAATTAGCCCCCATCATATTGTATGTATAGTTGGGGTTATTTTTTCCAATGTGCATTACTTTACATTTATCCACATTAAATTTCATTTGCCATTTTGTCGCCAATCACTTCGTTTTGTGAGATCTTTTTGAAGTTCTTCACAGTCTGCTTTGGTCTTGACTATCTTGAGCAGTTTAGTATCATCTGCAAACTTTGCCACCTCATTGTTTACCCCTTTCTCCAGATCATTTATGAATAGGTTGAATAGGATTGGTCCCAGGACCGACCCTTGGGAACACCACTAGTTACTCCTCTCCATTCTGAAAATTTACCATTTATTCCTGCCCTTTGTTTCCTGTCTTTTAAACAGTTCTCAATCCACGAAAAGATCATCCCTCTTATCCCATGACAACTTAATTTACATAAAAGCCTTTGGTGAGGGACCTTGTCAAAGGCTTTCTGGAAATCTAAATACACTATGTCCACGTGTTTGTTGACCCCCTCAAAGAACTCTAATAGATTAGTAAGATACTATATCCCTTTACAGAGACCACGTTGACTTTTGTGCAACAATTTATGTTCTTCTGTGTGTCTGAGAATTTTATTCTTTACTATTGTTTCAACTAATTTGCCCAATACTGAAGTTAGATTTGCCGGTCTGTAATTGCCAGGATCACCTCTAGAGCCCTTCTTAAATATTGGCGTTATATTAGCTATCTTCCAGTCATTGGGTACAGTAGCTGATTTAAAGGGCAGGATACAAACCATAGTTAATAGTTCCGCAGTTTCACATTGGAGTTCTTTCAGAACTCTTGGGTGAGTGACGTCTGGTCCTGGTGACTTGTTACTTTTAAGTTTCTGGGTTAATTCCAAAACCTCCTCTTGTGACACTTCAATCTGTGACAGTTCCTCAGATTTGTCACCTACAAATACGGCTCAGGTTTGGGAATCTCCCTAACATCCTCAGCCTTGAAGACTGAAGCAAAGAATTAATTTAGTTTATCTGCGATGACTTTATCGTCTTTAAGTTCTCCTTTTGTATCTCGATTGTCCAGAAGCCCCATTGGTTGTTTAACAGGCTTCCTGCTTCTGATGTACTTAAAAAACATTTTGTTGTTACCTTTTGAGTTTTTGGCTAGCTGTTCTTCAAGCTCCTTTTTAGCTTTTCTTATTACATTGAATTTGTTTATGCTCCTTTCTATTTACCTCACTAGTATTTGACATCCACTTTTTAAAAGATGCCTTTTTATCTCTCACTACTTCTTTTACATGGTTGTGAAGCCACAGTGGCTCTTTTTTAGTTTAGTTAGCTATCTGTTTACAAACTTAATTTTGTCTGAGAGTATGGTAAAAAAACAAAACAGGCAAAGAGAAAAATTGTGGGAGTGAATATTATTGTCATGATATACTATTATGTAGTTAGATAAAGCAAAATCAGTAACTTTGAAATGGAGTATCATGTAAACGTCTGTGAAAAGTAGTACATTTTAGTAATGTGTGATTGATTTGCTCTGGTTTAAAGTGCTTTATCTTAGACATACTCTATAGTTCAAATGGCATTGGATATCACTACTGAAAAAAGAACATAATGAGATATGCATGTTTCTAGCTGTACGTCACACTATTGCTTATTAATGCAGTGCCTACCAATCGAGTGATTCTGTGATTTATACTGACTCATTATATAATGTTCGATTATGGTAGTATTCAGATGAGCAAAAGGATTGAGAATAGTTAATCAACAAGGAAAGTGGCTTCAAGCAACCTAATATTTTTTTTGTGAAATTCCTGTAAAAGGGAAGCCATAATCATCTCTAAAATGTATGTTAAGGTAAATAATGTTTCAGAACATATATACAGAGTGTTTGGGTATTCAACTTGAAGTAATACGTAGATGCAGATACAGAGTAATACAAAGAATGATTTCATACCTGATCTGGAAATCAGAAGAAGAAGGTGGGTAAGGCAATGTTTGTATTGGACCAACTTCTATTGGCAAGAGAGAGAAGCTTTTGTGCATACATAGGTTCTGAAGAAGAGCTCCGTGTACTCTTGGAAGCTTGTCTCTCTTGCCAAAAGAAGATGGTCCAATAAAAGATATTACCTCACCCACCTTGTATCTCTAATATCCTGGGACCAGCACAGCGACAACAACAACACTGAATATATGATTTGGAAATGGTGATCAATAACCCTGGTGTTGCAGATTAAATAAATTCACAAGATTGAGAGCAACTGCAAAAATATCTTGCATTAATACAACATGGGAAGGGGGAAATGTAGGGAGCATTTTCTCCATTTTATGCCCCACTTAAAGGACAGTTATAAAGATTGCTTCCTTAATATGTACCCATTGGTGAGGAGTGGAATGTTTCACCACCTTAGAGTACAATGTAACTTGTGCACTGACCCTTTTGTATCAGGGAACTCATTGAGGGATTTACATGTGTGAGGTACAGATTCCTTCTGGAGCTCCTCTTGTGGTGTTGTGCCTTTAAACGCATCTGTCAAGGTTCCTCCCCCACTCTGAACTCTAGGGTACAGATGTGGGGACCTGCATGAAAAACCTCCTAAGCTTATCTTTACCAGCTTAGGTCAAAACTTCCCCAAGGTACAAAATATTACACCCGTTATCCTTGGAATGGCCGCTACCACCACCAAACTAATACTGGTTACTGGGGAAGAGCTGTTTGGACGCGTCTTTCCCCCCAAAATACTTCCCAAAACCTTGCACCCCACTTCCTGGACAAGGTTTGGTAAAAAGCCTCACCAATTTGCCTAGGTGACTACAGACCCAGACCCTTGGATCTTAAGAACAATGAACAATCCTCCCAACACTTGCACCCCCCCTCTCCTGGGAAATGTTGGATAAAAAGCCTCACCAATTTGCATAGGTGACCACAGACCCAAACCCTTGGATCTGAGAACAATGAAAAAGCATTCAGTTTTTTACAAGAAGACTTTTAATAAAAAATAGAAGTAAATAGAAATAAAGAAATCCCCCCTGTAAAATCAGGATGGTAGATATCTTACAGGGTAATTAGATTCCAAAACATAGAGAACCCCTCTAGGCAAAACCTTAAGTTACAAAAAAGATACACAGACAAAAATAGTTATTCTATTCAGCACAATGCTTTTCTCAGCCATTTAAAGAAATCATAATCTAACACATACCTAGCTAGATTACTTACTAAAAGTTCTAAGACTCCATTCCTGTTCTGTCCCTGGCAAAGACCAGCATACAGACAGACACAGACCCTTTGTTTCTCTCCCTCCTCCCAGCTTTTGAAAGTATCTTGTCTCCTCATTGGTCATTTTGGTCAGGTGCCAGCGAGGTTACCTTTAGCTTCTTAACCCTTTACAGGTGAGAGGAGCTTTCCCCTGGCCAGGAGGGATTTCAAAGGGGTTTACCTTTCCCTTTATATCTATGACAGCATCTACAAATGGATAAGCTATAAGCAGGCAGAGTGCCAAATGTTGCATCTGGTATGTCTTCCTCATGCTATGAATAATCAAGTAAAATACTAATGTAAATTCCAAAACATTAGATTATTTTTGCAGAACTTTTAGGTAATCATTTAGTGCTAGCATATAAGTGAGATCTCTATAAAGATAAACAGGCCATACTAAAAGGTTGATTCCAGATAATTTTCACTTCTTCAGCACCTTCCATTGGAGTATATCAAAGCATTTTACTGGTACTAATAAATTGAGCTGCACTACTGCTCCATCAATTAGTTGTTTATTATTTCAGAAGGGGTAACTGAAACAGAGAGGCTAAAGGACATAAAAATGGCACGGTTCTTCTCCCCTCCCCTTTGTAATGTATATGAATGAGGCCTGAAAATCTTTCCCCTCACTTTATATCTTGGCAAATTAAGAGTAAAGAATGTCAAGTTTTATCTTTTCTGTTTTTGCTGGAGAAATGTAATGAATTTTTTCTTGGACTTTATTAGTTGAGTCTGAATGTTTCACAAACAGACGTTTTTTCTCGTGCATTTGTTAGGCATTGAGTTAAAGATATTTACAAAAGCAAGAAAACAAACAAATATTTTTAATAGTTTGAATAGAAGCCCCTTCCCCTTTAAGCTTCCTTGGTATTGCACTTGATGTTATTCTATTTTCTGTACCGTTATTATTTATATTACCTTGTAAGAAAAAAAAACATGTCAGCTCGACCCAGAATTCTAATTTGTAGAAAGAAGAGGGGAAAACATGACTTTAAGACTTCCTTGTAAGACTTCCTTGTGTCAAAAAGAAAGAAAACAAGGTACAGCCCTTTTTTTCTCCTTGTCAGGAGACTTGGCCAAGGACATGTGGAAAGTCAATGTTAGAGCCAAGAAAATATTACACATCTCAAACTCTCTGAATATTTACAAACTACCTTTAAACACTGTGCCTAAGAAATGAAGCCTCATTTTTCTCATCAAGAACAACAAATGCTGGCTTTTCTTTTCATACATGATGCCAGCTAATAGTCATGTGTTGATGGCTGACTAACAAATGACATTATTTGTAACACTGATATCAGGCACTGGCCTAAGTGGTTACTAATTAACATCCTTGGATTAAAATGCTGCTCCTTTGGCATTAGAATTGTCAGTTTATTTTTATATTTCCACCAGTGATTTCCACAGTATCAAGTGATGCAGCCAAGGAATTGGAGACAACTGCTTATGATTAGGACAGCCAGTTGCTAGAGGCTTCTCTAGAAAGTGCATTTTAAGCATTTGACAGGATTGAGAAGATTAGTTCCATATGAACTAAAAATAATCTTAAAGACTGTAATTAAGGTATGCTTAAAGGGTAGCTACTTTTGGGGGTGCATAACGCAGATGTATATTACCTGACAAAATGTTCTGGTTGGGACTTATTTGGGAATCGTTCTTCTACTATATACAGAAGACTTGGTTCAACCATCCATCACCGAATTATTCCAAAAATGTCACAGTCTGCACTGCAAACAGCAAGTTTGTGTGTATTCTTTAGCTGATTTACAAATAGCTTCCTTATCCCTGTAGCTATGTAGACAAAAGTTAGTAGCTCATGTGATTACATTCTTCTGTCATACTGTAGTGAAGCATTCTTTGTGAATTCCTGCTGTTTGTTGCATAGGAGTACTTCAGGGTTTGGAGAGTGCAAAACTGCAATGCACAATGAAGAGTTACAAACCAAGGCTGCCTACTGTGGTGTCTGGTGCTCTGTGTGCCCTAGGTAGCATGGTCTGTCTAGAGGGGTTGTCTTGATAGCTAGTGCGTACATTGCATGTGGCATGACATTCTAGCCAGAAGTTGCTTTACGCTATACTTTTTGAGGTCAACACCAAAATGTGCCCAAAGTCAATGACAACACTACTCCAGTACTCAGTCTCCATCTTCCTTAATTAAAGAGTGCACATTGAGGAGGAGAAATTAGAAGGTTGACATTAGAGAGGATGTAGGGGCAGAAAAAGAGATGGAATCTCTGATTAACATCTGAATGACTGCAAAGAGTGTTGGTTGTGGAGCGAGATGTAAATAACATTTATCTGCACCACATTAGCAAAATTTTGCCCAGTATATGTAAATAACTGATTGGACGCTACATAAAGTCTAGGATACATTAATATAATTCATGACATGAAGCACATCATAGTTGCTACTGTTTATATTGCATATAAATGTTTTATGGCCACTACCGTGTGGAGGAGTATGGAGAAAGAGAGTGAATTAGAATCAAGTGGCCTCATTCTCAGAGCACCCACAGCTCTCTCACACTTAGTAAGAGCTGTTGATTCTCACCATCTTTGAAAATTAGGCCATATTTATTAAGGGCCTAACTATGGATTTTGGTGCATAATTTTTGGTGGCCAAGTTTGAAGATGTTAGTCTGTTGAAGACCACATTGGCATTACCCCAGAAATTCATTTTTTCCTTAAGAAAAGAGGTTCATTTTTCTGGGGAATTAACATGTCATGTAAGAATCAGCTATTCAGTTACCTGGAGATAAACATTCAGTGATGTTTATTTCACTGCTTTTGGGAAAAAATACTGTTATTTCCCTATGCATAAGTTGATCATATTACAGTATCTAATATCCTGATGCAGAATTAGGAAAAATGTGCATACATATGCAATCCTTGTGCATGGTACAATCCTGACATCACAGGTCAAACTGGGAGAGAGCAGATTCCATATTTTATGTTCACAGTCTGAAATGTAACATCAGGACTTCATTCTCCCCTCAATCCACAGTGGATCTCTCTCCGATATCAGTGGGAGATTTGCACAGAGAGCAAGGGGAGAACACAGCCTACATATAGTAACCAGATGTTTGTGAATTATTTAATAAATACCTTATTTTCCTATTCAGTAAGGAAATGTGTTCCTGTTAGTCAACTGCTGATTCTGCCTTTTGTTTCTCTTTCTTTCCTATCTTCCTCTCACTCTTCTCTTTTCTTGCACATATCTTGTTTTCCCTTCTGCTTTTCTTTCCCTGAAACAACTGCTAATCTGTTTACACTCTGTTTGTATTTGGAAAGTAAACTTTGCAGCCATGAAGGCTAGAAATTTCATTTTTAAATGAAAGCTTAGATTCTGCTGCATCTGTCTGTCTTGTAGGCTGCATAAATAGATCCAGTGGGGTGAATTTGACACACGAGCAGCATATTTGACACCATGCATGAAAATGTGAGCAGCTCAGTGCAGGAACTGTCTTTGAATTTCAGACATAGTGGGCAGTGCCACAAATAATGTTTAGATGGTTCTCTTCAATTCAGGGACTGTCTTATGGTTTTGTACAGTGTCTAGCACAGTGGGGTCCTGATCCATGATCAGAGTCTCTAGGCATTACTTCAGTATAAATAACAGTAATAATATATTTAAAATAAGAACATCTTGAATGTGGATTGTGGATGTGAATTTCTGATGACAGATTTTCTTAACAAAGATCAGTATTGTACGAAATAATGTGATAGTTGTTTATCATATTGTATCAGATTTTGAAAATGTTATTTTGAAAATGGAACTGAGGTGCTGGAGACAGATTTCTTTTAACACAGTTTCTGTGACAGGTGAGTTTCAAGCTGGATATTACTGATTACTGTGAAATGCAAATGGTGCTATTTTGCTTTACAGCTATCATTAAAAAATGTCTTGTATTCATTAAGATAAATATGTGCTGCATGGGCAACAAAATTGAGAGAGAGAATGGAAATTACGTGTACAATAAAAGCTCAACCCAGCAGAAATTAGTGAATGTATCTTTTCACTAACAGGGCAAAAAAAGTTACTGTTTTCAGATATTTTTCTACATGTGTAAAATTTTAAAATGCCTTGATTTAAAATTTAATTTAGTGGTCCATATTGGGGTCTAATCAATTAGGTAATTTGAATAGAAAATGGAAATGGCCAAAATTGTTAAACTTCGAGTGGCAACTGTGGATAAGTGACTTGAGTCAAGATAATCTCAGAGATTTCTTTTATTCAAGGATGCATTTACAAATAAACTATTACTGTTTCATGTATTAGAACACCATTTTAATATATATTTGATTATAATATAGTGTCTAATAAGGTATTTGTCTTCAAGGATGTATAATTTACTTGTCTTCAGCTCTATGAACACGTTAATAACTTTCAAGCACACGTATAAAGATGCAAATTGTATTTTATTTATTTTTCCTATACTTGGTTTTTTTTCTTCTGAAAGCTTCCTTTCTCTTTTAACACATGTGGGCAATATAGCTATTCAAATTTGAGCAAATTGATTTTAAGGGAGCAAGGAGAGTTCTTCCATGTTCCTATTACACCTCTACCCTGATATAACACAAATTTGGATATAACACAGTAAAGCAGCGCTCCGTGGGGGCGGGGCTGCCCACTCCAGTGGATCAAAGCAAGTTCGATTTAACGTGGTTTCACCTATGATGCGATAAGATTTTTTGGCTCCCGAGGACAGCGTTATATCGGGGTAGAGGTGTATATATTTCTTTAGTGTGGCACTTGTGAGCCTTTTCTGATTTCACATATAGCTTTGTGGTGCTCATCATAATTTCAGATGAATACCACGGTACTAACCTTGTTGGCATTAAAACTCCTGGAGTACTTTTAATAAGAGATTCGGTATTAACCCCAGTGTCATAGGCAAATTCCATTTTGGGTAAAAATAGTATATGTTGCTTCCTAAACATTATAATTTCAATTGGGTACATAACCCTTTACCTCTGTCCCTTGTCATGTTGCTGGAGCAGAATGGGAGCTAAATTCTATGCAAGTGTGTTTCAGCCCACAATTAGTTGATGACTAACTATGCAGATTATCATGCTGCTACAAAGTCTTTCAGAATAAAATATGCTGTAAAAATGCATATAGTATAGTGTCATATAAGGTTACTGTTATCTAATTTATAGTATGTGGCCAGACTACTATCCTCTAAAGCATGCCCACTGTCTTCCATGGAATACTCTTCAGGCAAGCATTCTGCCCATGTGCTATCATTTTGCAAGGTTGAAGCCTGATACCATCTTGACCAAAGAATGAGCTTCAGTTTAGACTTTTCCATCTGAAATCTAATCTGATCTGAAATCATAACTGGATCTGTGCTTATGTGTCAAATGCAAAAATAACTGATAAACCTAATGGGTAAGTGTCATAAATATAAAGGGAAGGGTAAACCCCTTTAAAAT
Organism: Caretta caretta; assembly: GCF_965140235.1. NCBI lineage: Eukaryota > Metazoa > Chordata > Testudines > Cheloniidae > Caretta > Caretta caretta. The sequence continues at coordinate 67,094,541 of NC_134214.1, read as the reverse complement.
CCCTCCTGGCCAGAGGAAAAATCCTCTCACCTGTAAAGGGTTAAGAAGCTAAAGGTAACCTCGCTGGCACCTGACCAAAATGACCAATGAGGAGACAAGATACTTTCAAAAGCTGGGAGGAGAGAGAGAAACAAAGGGTCTGTGTCTGTCGGTATGCTGCTTTGCCGGGGATAGACCAGGAATGGAGTCTTAGAACTTTTAGTAAGTAATCTAGCTAGGTATGTGTTAGATTATGATTTCTTTAAATGGCTGAGAAAAGAATTGTGCTGAATAGAATGACTATTCCTGTCTGTGTGTCCTTTTTGTAACTTAAGGTTTTGCCTAGAGGGATTCTCTATGTTTTGAATCTAATTACCCTGTAAGGTATCTACCATCCTGATTTTACAGAGGTGATTCGTTTACTTCTATTTCTATTAAAAGTCTTCTTGTAAGAAAACTGAATGCTTTTTCATTGTTCTCAGATCCAAGGGTTTGGGTCTGTGGTCACCTATGCAAATTGGTGAGGATTTTTACCAAACCTTTCCCAGGAAGTGGGGTGCAAGGGTTGGGAGGATTTGGGGGGGAAAGACGTGTCCAAACTACGTTTCACAGTAAACCCAGTTAGAGTTTGGTGGTGGCAGTGGATATTCCAAGGGCAAAGGATAAAATTAATTTGTACCTTGGGGAAGTTTTAACCTAAGCTGGTAAAAGTAAGCTTAGGAGGTTTTCATGCAGGTCCCCACATCTGTACCCTAGAGTTCAGAGTGGGGGAGGAACCTTGACACTAAGGTTCTCAGGTGTGTCCAAACTTGGCTCAGATGCATCATGAAGGAGCCATCAGGGACTTGGTTATGGCGCCTGGTTCCCAACTAGCATGATGGCAGTGCAGTTTAGAGCTAGAGGAGGGCAGGTGGGTAGGCATGATCCCTTTCCACAAGAGCTTACCATCTAGGAATCAGGCAACATATGATGGTGGGGAGGGGAGGATAAAACTACTTTTTTTTTTTCCGATTTACTTTTGATCAATATAAATAATTATCCAGTACACTAAAAAAAAAGGATAAAAAGAACATTTATGAAGTTTGCTAAGTCAATCACTCAAAAGTTAGGAAATTCCTACAGGCAACTGTCCTTGACTACATAAACCTGTTTGCTATTCAGAGAAGCAATGAAGCAATCAAATGTTTTACTGTCTTTCTGAAGGGCTACAAGTTCATGTTTATTCTCAAAGTTTGAAGGAGTTTGTCTAAAATGTTTTTGAAATAATTTGAAATATATATTACAAAAATTAGAGCATAATTGCTCTCAACAGCCATCTTGTTGATTATTGAGCATCATTAGCAGTATGAGAACTCCAGTACAAGAAACTGCAGACTAGTTTTCATTCTGTTACAACAATCAGAAGAGAAATTGTATGCTGAAAATTCGACTCCATTCTGTTTGGTGGTTTTCACAGTAACATGGAAATAATCGATTGACGTTACAATGGTCGGTATTAAAAAGTCAACATTTAGGGTGTGAATTTAAAGCAGGTTAAAGCTGATTAACTCCATGTATGGAAACTCTTATTCTGGAATTATGCTTTATTTTGAACTAGCTTAATCCACCTAATTCAAATATAGGAAAATATGATGGTATTACAGTTTCCATGGTGTGGTAATGGTTAGAAAATGTTAATAGTGATTGTACTAATATGTAATGTCAAAACATGATTAAATTTCCATAATATACAATGCAAATTACTGCACTACTATTTTGTCTCTAGAAAATCTAGAATTTAGTGGTATCTAGTCTCCTATAGACTGAGTCTATCAAAAATCTATTGCACTGTTCAGTTAAAAACCTACTTCAGAGAGGTGGAGAACTAGAAAAACATTTTTGTTTTGATTAAACATTTTGTGGGTTGATTAAGATTATACAGAAGCAATTTGAGTTAAATTGGTAGCTATCTATTTACGAACAATGGGTAAAGGAAGACGTACAGCCAGGAAAATGTACATTCAGATTCTAAAACTGCGTGCCTATTCTTCTTCATTGTGCCCCACCATAGGTATTGTAAAGGTCTCTGAAAAGTGTATAATCTTCTTTGGTACATGTCCTCCAGTAAAATACGTAGTCAGAAGGGAATGGGTCATGACAGGTTACCACCTTAGTTCTGAATTTTCTGTGTCTTAATGGTGGTTTATTGTTCATATAATTGTCTTCACAACTGAGTGTTGGATACATTAGAAGAGAAAACAGGAACTTGTTATTTGCTACATTTTGATTCTTCACTGGAAAAATACCAAAGACACTGTGGTGCTAGGCATAGCATATAAACCTCTTGAGAACGATAGCTCTTGTGTGTTTTTGCATCAGAGCTAAAAAGAGTATGAAAGCCACTAATGAAGTGGAAGCCTAATATTTTCATTGAGCTTCTGTGACTGAATGTAGGAGTCTAAACTATTAAAGAAAGAGAGAGAGACTGTTCAGAAAAAGCTAATTATGTTTCTGGAATTGCACTGGGGTGGGGGAAATCAGGGAGCCAAGGAAGCATAATACCACTATTATATTTATTTGAGCATAAGCTTTCGTGAGCTACAGCTCACTTCATCGGATGCATGCTCAAATAAATTGGTTAGTCTCTAAGGTGCCACAAGTACTCCTTTTCTTTTTGCGAATACAGACTAACACAGCTGCTACTCTGAAACCTACCACTATTATAGTAAATGCTAACTGCTAACTTCCTCTATCATAGTTCCCCTTATCTTAATATGTGTATCCATCAGCTCCAGAAATAGTCTGTCAAGACAAGTATTGAATTTACAGCTTAAAGAACAATCATCTAATTTATAACTCACATTAAAAGTGTCAGCTTTTTTTCTTTTTAATTTTTGCAGTGTGAGTGTTCCAAACGATGCTGTGCCTGTGCAGTACATGCTCGCCTTCGTTATACAATTAAATTAGGTTGTCAACCTGCTTTTAATTATTGGTTTGTCTCTTGCTTTAGTAAAGTAAATTAAAGGTGCATTTGTCTTGACAGAAAGCTATGGCCTTATATTTTCCTTGTGTTTTCACTAAGTTGTCCTACTTACAAGCAGTATCGTTTAATAAAGTCATTGATTGCATTCCATTTGGCTGCCTTTACTGTACTGCTGGAGTGGTCATTTACTTAGCTACTTGTGTTGTACTGGCACAAAGTGAATGGAATAGGCATTGACTTGATGAATTTAATAGTCCTTTGTTGTACAGTATGTTGCAATTACAAACCTGTCTCCAGCAAAAGGAGTCTTGCTTGTGGTAACTGTTTGTCATCTCCCTAATATCACCAGCCTTCAGCCATTCAAGCACTCTCCTTTGGGCTATGCCAGCCCTAACTTTGCCTTGTAAATTAACAAAAGGTTAAGCCCAGACCCTTTGAATTGCTCTCCTGTGATATCCAGTCTCTGATTCTGAGTACTCTCAGAAATTCCAGATCCTTTTCACACAGCGGTGCCATGTACCCCACTTTAAATCGTTGCTCCTGTAAACCACACAGCACTTGTGAGTGCTAGTTATAAAACAAAAATAGGTTTATTTAAGAATAAAGATTTAACTAGATGGTTATAACAGAATCATAAAATGTGAACTTGGGTCTGCACTTATCAATAGTTACTCTATAAAGTAGGTTTTCCCCACAAAGTCCAGTCTGCTGCAGAGCTGGCTGGTTTCACAAGAACCAGGATCTAAATGTTCATGAAAGCCCCATGCTCCTGAAGGGGTTTCCTCAGTGAATGAATACAGAGTGCATATACATACACTTTGTTATACTGAAACAGTGTTTTGTCCATCTTTATAGCCAGGGCAATCTCCTCCTGGCTCTTTTGTTCGTTTTCACCTCCAAATGGTTTTGATCATTTGCAGTTGTCTTTGATTATTTTCTGTAGACTGTTCTGGATTGTGGTCATTGTAGACAACACAACCTTGCATAACCTCGCCAGCTGACTAGGGAGGGGTTACAGCTCCCATTTGATGGAATGGGTCATCACCAGGACACATTACACCTGGTCACTATTTTTTATTCAAAGTCTCTAAAGCATATTTTCACAATAAATACATATCTGTATATATGTCTTGCAATGATGGACTCTTTACAAATTATGACCTTTCTGTAAATACCTTGCATGTAACTCTATGAAAAAATATCCTGTAAAACAAGTATTTGGTGCAGTGAGTTTGTCAGGTCTGAAGTGAGAGTTCTTTGCAAGGAACAGGGAACCCTTTGAAAAGGAACCTCTGAGTATGTCAACACAGCATTGTAAGCCTGCGGTTAATGGGACTCATGTCAGGGAACCCTGGGCTTGAGTGTTTACACTGCATTTTTACCCTAGGTTAAGGATTTTCTGTCCAGTGCTCAAACCTAGGGCTCTGGCGTCCACACTGCAGTGCACAGACCTGAGTCAAAGTAACCCTATCCCGGAGTGCCTAGTTTCCCCCCCTCCCCCAGTGTTGACAGTCTATTCTTAGAAATGTGTTGCGCTGTGGGAAAACTCTACTGCTCACCCTGTTTCCTAACTGTGACTGTGCTATTGATGGGACTCAGGTGCCCATAAGGAGCACATGGGTACATAAACTGCATGATTAGCTCCTTTGGTGGCTGTCTCAGTAGAATGACTGCAGTTTGAGAAGGCTTTGTACTGAAGTACCATCTAATCTGCAAATTGGGTTCTCCACCTCTGGGCGGAGTCACATTGGCAGGAAAATGCCCATGTGCACCTGTATTGAGGATAATTAGCACATCAGTTTCCAGGGCTGTCAAACTATTACAATGAAACTTTGCAATTCTTTACTTTTAAATAGGATGTTCAATGAGGGGGTTTTGTTTGCTTTTTTTATTTAATTTTGTCTGGTTTTTTTCAGAGGAAAAACACACACACACACACCCTGGCTGCTGCCGACTGTGGAGCAGTGAAGTGCCTCCCCAGGGTTTGGGGGTGCAGTGTGCTCCAGCACCTCCCAGGGATTCCTTGTCCCTGCCCCTGCCACACCCCAGGAGGCAGGGATAAAGGATCCTCAGGAGGCTATGGGAAAGTTTTGGGGCTGGCTCCCACTCGCTGCCTTCACAGTGTACGCTGCCCGGGCACCTCCACGCGCACAACCCCAGAGAGGGCAATGGGGACCAGAGAGTGGAGCAGAGACCAAGCGGATGCCCTGTAGGAAGGGGGAGCAGCCAGGATATTGGGGGATCATCTCTCCCCCAGCCATGCTGAGGTGGGAGCTCTGCCACTTACCTTCCCTGCAGGGCAGCTGCGTAGTCCCCACTGTGCTCTTTGACCTTTGCTCCCGGGCTCCCTTTCCCACCCTGGGCTTGCATGCGCTCTCTTTGCAAAAAAAGCTTCCTCTAATCCATCTCCATTGAGAACCCTGCAGGCTGTGTGATAGTGTGCTTGAAGACTGGTATTCAGCAGACAATAAGTTAACACTGATCTGAACTGCTGCCATTTCCAAAGGGAGGTGTCACTTCCATTTGCATTAGACTGCACTACAGATTGTTGGCAGAAAGAGGACGAGGACTAAGGAAGTTGCCCCAAGGAACTCTGGGATACATCTGGAGGACTTCTCGACCCAAGCCAAGCTGGGGCTGTGTGTACACAAGAAAGCCATAGGGCTCGGACCCTACATCCCAGCTTAACCCTGGCTCAGATCCTCCAATCCTGCAGGGTCCTGGGACCCTAAGCTCAAGCTCTAGGTCAACACAACTGATGTGCAGACAGAAGCGGGGTTGGGCTTGAGCCCAGGCTTGTATTGTTGTGTAGATGTACCATCTGTGTCACAAAGACCCAGGGTTGAATCCCTGTTCTGGAGCAAGGACTTGAACCCAGGTCTCTCACGTCAGAGGAGAGTGTCCTAGCCACCAAGCTATAAGGTATTCTGGGGTGGGTCCCTCACTTCCTTATGGTAATAGACTCAAAGGTCCAATCTATTTCACTTAACAAAGAGAAGGTGAGGGAGTGTCTTGATTACAGTCTATAATTATATTTAAGAATGGGCTCTTCAGTCTAGCACAGAAAGGCATGTTACAGTCCAATGACTGAAAGTTGAAACTAGACCAATTCAGATGGGAAATAGCGTACTAGCTAGTGTGAGCCCTGCTACCACAAACCAGCCTACTAAGGATGGGAAACTCAGTCCCAGCTGCAGTACAGACATGCCCCAATTTTCTAGTTGAGGGAACATGTTATTATTTATACGAAATGGAACAGATGAGATTAAGAGATACCCATCACAGAATACCCTTTAGCCTAGTGGTTATGACAATCACCTACACTGTGGGAGGCCCATGTTCAAATTCTTGCTCTGAATAAGCATGTCCTGGATGAGTGCCCTAACTACTGGGTATAAAGTCAGTTCTGCCACTACCCGCTCCTCAAGAATGGTGGCTGAGTCCTCTTGTGGATTTATCAACTTCACCCCTCTCCTCCTCCCTCCCCCTCCCCCCAAAAAACAAAAACGCCAAACAGCTATTTGGTGAATTCAGCTTGAATTCACAAATAAACTTCAGGTAACCTGAAGCTGCATTGTAAACAAATCAGCTATTTCCCTGAAAAAATTCACCTAACTCTTCTAATAACTCCACCTTTGATTGTGCCTGATCCATGGGACGTCAGGTTCTACAATCAAGTTCCAGATAAAATATAGCAATTTAAAACACTGGCTTTTTAAAGGTACTTACTAGTGTTGTTGGAAAGACAATCACCTTGCTTCATTTTTATTTATTTATTTATTTTTAGTAACAGTGTTCCCAATAATGCCAACTTGGATATCCACCAGCATTAGTATGCTATATTTAAACACCTGTGATTAATTCATATTACTGTAGTGTGTGTGTGTGTGTGTGTGTGTAAAAATTGTATTTTGCTTTTCCATAGCATACAAGTTTAAATAAAAATCGATCATATATTGGCAGTAAAACATCCTGCCTCTCAAATACGAATTTTTTAAATCAACTATAAATTGATAACAGTGAGGAACAACCATATTTTAAAGGTCTGATTGTTTACGCAACATTGCTTGCCATAGTATAGGAGGACATTCAATTGCTTTAGTATGCTTTTTGTTGAAATAGTGTGGGTGTGTTGCAAAGATTTACAGCTGCATGAAACAGTTTACAAATTTGTTTTCTTAGCTGATTAACAAAATGATGTTTGGCGTCTAATGCTGACATCAGATTAAAAAACAGAGATGCCATTATAAAATGATTGCATGCTGGAAATATAGGAAATTGTCCCTTAGGCAAAGAAACATTTGGAAGTTTCCTTCTGCTTCGTTCTACAATAATATGCTGATATGGAAGGAAATAATTGCCTCTAAAGCTTGACCATATAGTCATAACATTCTTAATTTAAGGGTCATGATTTTCACAGGTGTAGACATCCACAACTCTTCCTGTCTTAAATAAGAGATATAGGTGCTCATCCTTTCCAAACATCAGGCTCATTGGATGGAAGGGCTTTTTCAATTTACATTTAGCTCTATGGATTTATTGTGGTAAAGGAGCAGTTAGTTCCTTCTTTTTTTCTCGTTCTTTGAGCTGTTGTAATATGTTTACTACTTAAGAGAGTTTTCTGGCATATGACTATGTAACAGACCCCTAAACATTTTGAATGGAGATGTGGTCCCCTTTGGAAATCTTAGACATAGTCGGCTGACCCCAAGGGGTCTGCGGACCACAGATTGAAAATCAGTGTTCTATGGTAACGACAACCTTTTGTGGACCCCTTAAACATAGTCTGCAGATCCCCCAGAGGGTTGAGAACCACCCTATATAATGTTATGTCACAGACAATGGGCCATTTTGTCTACTTCTCCATGAACTACAAAGGAGAAAAAAGCAGCAGCAATTCAACTCTACTTCTCCCAAAACTATCTGAGGGAGACATCATTCCCCACTTCTTGCCCTGCACTTCCACTGCCATCTTTGCAACTAAGCCAATGGAAGTTTCTCCAGACAAGTACCATGTAGTAGCGGCTCTGTGGGTTTGGGGAGGAGTGACTAGCTAATGAAGGTGAAGCTGTGAACAGCTTCTTCATGTGACATTGTGATCTATGAAGCTTGTGAAATCTCTGTAGGGATTTAAAGCTGCTCCTTTCAGTATTAAGTCACAATTACTTTTAGAGTCCTTGGGTATGCCAGAAGCAATAGCAAGGAGCTGATGGCTGTCTTGTACCATCCTGCAAGTATGGAAAAAGGCTTGTGAAGCTGTTAAGAGGGGCTAGCCTGTTGAATGAGTGCTACAAAATCCATGACATTTCTTTTGAGCTCTGGTGAGGCCTATGTGACCAAATGATGCTCTTGGCCACTGCCACAGACTCAAAATTTCCCCTCCGGGGGTGTGTGTGTGTCAGCAATTCTTTAATGAGTCATTCCAAGCTCCCCAAGTGGTTGTTTCCCCAGGAAGAGGATATTTAGACTGTTTCAAATTTTCTGAGTAAATTTAGGAGTGATATTATTTACTTTATAAGTATTACTGTGTGTTCAAATATTGGAAGGCACATCCAGAGCACGAGATAGACAGTCCTAATATATATATGTTTTAAACATTTAAAGAAATATCAACTGTTCTGTCCTTGATTCTAGATGCTGTAGATACAAATATAAAATATCAGCCCATAAGAAACAAACCAGTGACTTCTTCAGCAATCCTAAGTATCTGTACGTGTCTTCTCAGCCCATAGGCAAGGGACCTGGTGATTTGACCCCTTTCTGCCCTGGCAGCAAACTATAGTAACTCCTTGACTTACTACCTGATGGAAGGAAAGAGTGGATCTCCCAGTCCTTCCTTATTTCCACTACTTTCAATCAGCTACAAATTATTTTCTCATGCTCCAGTGCTTGTGCATCTCATCATATTTTCTACAGATAATCTTTTAGAACTGATACATGTGAGCACTATACTAAATGGTTCTTAGAACATGAGCCTGGTGATCGGGGTTTTGTGCATGTGTAGGGGGATGGGTATTTGGCTGAATTTCAAGTGAATTCTCCCTTCATTGAGATGAGTTTATTAAATAGGTTTAAAATTGTATTTATTTTGCTTTTTCTAGAAGTTGAATTTTAAATGTTTTAAGTAAGGAGAGGAAGTCTAAAGTATCTTTCAAAATGGATCCTAATTTTTAATAGAAAGTCATGAGTGGAAATACTTTGCATATTCTTTTTCTGCTCCTTCTTTTCCATTCATCTATTTTTTTCAATGGAACAAGAAAATCTACTTTTGTCACTTTATGGCCGCTATAGAATGTTGTTGGGTTTTTTAACACAGTTTCAGTTATAGTATCAGTGTGGTGGTGACCTGTTGTCATACCTTGCACGTGCATCCGAGCAAATGAGGAGACCGCAGCAGGGAGCAGAATGAAGGAGCAATAGGTCTATGGGGCAGTCCTTTTTACTTTGCTTTCTTCATGCACAGCAATATCATGAAAAAAACATACACCTACACATACATGTAAGGCTAGAATTCCAAATCAGAGTTTAAATAACAATCATAACATTCTTTAGTTTTTTCCCTTGTATTTGAAGCTACCAAAATATCTCAATAAAATAACTGCTAAATGTTGGTTTTGGCTTATTTTGCATATATCATGCAGAAGATTTTGAAATTACCGTAACTATTGTAAGTATGGGTTTTTTGGTGAGACTGTGTAACTGTTTCTGTATGTTCAGGCTGTCATCTTGATTTATTAATCATGTTTACAGTTCATTTTTAAACCACAGTGAACACTTTTAAAAGAGCCAGAATAAAACTATATTTTTGAGAATGTAATTTCTTATCAGTTGTCTTTAGGGATCAATTGCTTAACGACTACCAACAAGCAGTTATTTTACTCTTATCAACTCAGACATCAAGTTCTGTTAATCATGGCTACCTATTTTCTGTTCAACCACAATGTATGTGCTTTCCCTTACTACTTTATAAGTGCAACATCTTAGAAAATCTTAGCTCACTGGTGTAGCTTAAGAAATCAACATCACAGTAACATAAATCCTGATCCCACGTGATAGCGCATATGTTTTTTTGGCTTCATGTTATTCAACAAGACCTTTAAAAATGCATTGATCTGCTGTCCTTATCACCCCTTCTAATCATCTTAATTACGTGTTGTAGCTATTGATGATTCCTCTAACTTCTATGTCAAAATATAATTGTACACCATAAAAAGCTTCTCAAAAGCAACACCACCTAGTTAAGGGAGTACTGTAGGACTTATGAAGTAGTATAAGGATCTACCCAAAGGAATAACAAATTTAAAATATTTACAGGGGATTGGAGCCTGTCTGTTATGGGACATTATATAGCTGTAAAATGCGCAGTGTTTGCTTGAAACATCTCATCCTATTAGCAAATGATGATCCTTTTGGAAAAGGATTATGTAAATTCTGTTGACTTATTGGGGGTATATAGATATAGGGAATGTGGCTCTTGGATGAAAGAGGACCTAAGGTTTGGATTAAACAGTCCTAAGGTACGACTCCTAGCAACAGCTAAGCCTGAGGAGAATGCTGAACAAAAGATACCCCAGGAGAGGGGTGAGCTTTTATTGATATGCAGTTTGCAGGCTTTATTATATTAGGTACAAACACACAAATACACAGTAAATCTAGTAAAAAATATTATTATGGTTCAGTTGTTGGGCCAGAAATATAAGTAAGAAAAAAGTGTGTCTCTGGACAAAATCCAGGTGGAAGATTGAGCTGAAGGAGTTACTTGTGCCTGCGTGAATGTCTAGAACCTACTCTAAACATGGCCATAAACTCTTCCTTATCCCATATGGAAGCAAGCACCAACATCTGTTGTGCAACAGGCTACCTGAAGAGCTGGCTCAACAGGTGACTTTTAGCTGTTCCATACCTATTTATGCTAGAGACCACACTGAGTGCAGTTCCAAAGTTCTGAATGAAGTCACAGTTGCCAGGGCAGGTCTTTAGCTGTCTCCCATTTTGTTGGCAGTTTTACTGCCCCATAACTTCCTATGACTCTCAGCCTCCTCATAGGGTTTATTCCAGTTTCGAAGCTTTGGCAGCTGAACTGGCCAAAATAAATAGTGTGACTGAAGTTCAACATTCCTATTTTTTCCCAGCCATTCCTTGTTATTTCTTTGTTTTATGAGACCAACAAAACAGTGACACTTTCGCTCTTACTAATGCCCCTGTATTTAGATGCCCTGCTTCATATCCATCTTTTTCCAAGGTTAGTTTAAACCAATGTTTCCCAAACTTGAAAATCCCCCCGCCCTCCACCCACCGCCACACACATTTCAAGAAAAAGAAACTAAATGCACAAGACCTTTGCCCCTAGCCCCTGCTACTCAACAATCTGTTGTTTAAGGTCAATCTGTTTTAATGTATACATCTTCCACAGACTCCCAACTTGTCTTTTGCATCCTCCTCACCAGTTTGGAAGATGGTGGTATCTAAGGGACACACTGTCACCTAGTGGACAGAGCACTGGACTGAGACCTGGGTTCTATTTCCAGCTCCATCACTGGTCTGCTGCGTGACCTTGGGGAGTCACTTCACCTCCCTGTTTCTCAGTTTTTACATCTCTGATGAGATCTAATGATGAAAAGCGCTATATAAGAGCGATGTGGTATTATTATTATTATTATTTATTAATGTATTAATTATATTTTCATACAATATTTCCTTTCTGTTCTTACATGGTTGGATGAGCAGTGAAATAGGGAATGATATTGACATTTGAAATATCATTGACAGCTGACTGAGCACCCACTGAAGTGAATGGGGCAGGGCTCACCAGAGACCTATCCTTTTAGGCATTCTGTGAACATATGCAGATCTCTGTACTGGGTTACACTTCGTATTTTGAAGGTTTTCTTCATAACCGTAATAGCCAGAGACCTCTGAAGAATCCGCAAATGAGATGTTTGTCTGTGTGAGCCCCTACAACCATAACTAGGGCCCTACCAGTTTCACAGTCCATTTTGGTCAATTTCACAGTCATAGGATTTTAAAAATCGTAAATTTCATGATATCAGAAATTTAATCTGAAATTCCATGGTATTGTAACTGTAGGGGTCCTGACTCTAAAGGAGGTGGTGGTGGTGGGGGTCACAGGGTTATTGTAGGGGGGTCGTGGTACTGCCACCCTTATTTCTGCGCTGCTGCTGGTGGCAGTGCTGCCTTCAGGGCTGAGTGGCTGGAGAGCGGTGGAGGTTGGCCAGGAGCCCAGCTTTGCAGGCAGTGCTGCTACCAGCAGAAGCGCAGAAGTAAGGATGGCATGGGTATGGTATTGCCATCCTTACTTTTCTGCTGCTGCCTTCAGAGCTGGACCTTCGGTTAGCAGCTGCCACTCTCTGTGTGCCCAGCTCTGAAGGAAACAACGCAGAAGTAAGGGTGGCATGGTATAGTATTGTCACCTTTACTTCTGTGCTGCTATTGGCAGGGTGCTGCCTTCAGAGCTGGGTTCCTGGCCAACAGCTCTGGCAGTGCAGAAGTAAGTTTGGCAATACCGTGACACCCCCCGCCTACCCTCCCCCAATAATCTTGCAGCTCCCCCATAACCCCTTTTTGTGTCGGGACCCCCAGTTTGAGAAATGCTGGTCTTCCCCATGAGGTCTGTATAGTAGAGGAGTAAAAGTACACAAAAGACCAGATTTCATGGGGAGACCAGATTTCATGGTCCCTGACATGTTGTTTGTGGCTGTGAATTTGGTAGGGCCCATACCATAACCACACACTTTCTATTTGAGAAACACTGATTTTTAGCCACTGTGACAAAGCTCTGTCCTTGCCTCCGTGGGCCCCGCATTTCCTGGTGGATTTCACTAGCCTCAGAGGCTCACTGTGACCCTCCATGTAACCCTTCTTTCTCTAGAGACAAGGGTCACAGTCTACTGAGCCATTTTCATCATAAGCCAGCAAGGGAGGTGAGGAGAAGTTATCCTTCCTTGTGCCTGATATGGTGTGTACTACTCAGCCTCGCCAACAACGCAACTTCCTTGCACAGCTCCTGATGTGCACACCCACCTGACTGACTGGGGGGCTTTTAACTAGTTTCAGCCAGCTCCTGATTGGCTTCAGGTGTCCCAATCAACCTAGCATTCTCCCTGCCTTCTGGAAAGTTCTTAATTGGCCAGGTGTCTTAACTGACCTGGAGCTACTTCCATTTCACTTAACCTGGTACGAGGGATTTGTTTAGCCTGGAGCTAATATATTTTTCTCCCACTACTTTTCTATAGCCATCTGGCCTTGCCCTGTCACACCACTTTAGCACAAGCTGTGGCAAAAATGGATCATCATGAGCAGTATACAATATCTGCTACCTTGAGAATGTAATTGATTTATCCTTTTGTCATTTCCATCACAAAATATATACACTTCATAGGGAGTTTTTTGTGGGTTTTTTTTATTTTCTATTACTAATGGTAGCTGATAAAAGATTCATACTGCTGTAGAGAGATTAGTGATTTTTTTATTTCTTTGTATTCTGCAGTCACACGCTTGAGCGGGGAAGACATACACACCCAAATATAGTATATTATTACTATATAAGTAGATTTCCTTTTGCCATATATAATAACAATATTGTGAGAAACAAAACAAAAAGTGTTTTAAGTACTTAAGTGTACAGGCATCTGAATGTGCTTTGGGTGAGATGATAATTTTATATTATAGCACAACAAATCATAATACAACACTCCAGGTGCATTGTCAATCATTGTCTTAGGTATTTGTTCATTTGCAAGTGTAAAGATTTAAAACATTCTTGAGAGGAGTTTGTGTAATCTGATTTTCTCCTCATCATCATCCTACTCCCAACCAAATGAAAAAGTCCCTAAATATTGCTGTGGGTGAAGCTGTTCTTTGTACAAGGAAAAGCTGCAGTGTTTTCCTCCCCATACAGTTTAAATTGCTGAAGAAGACTTTACCAAACCTAGAATCATAGAATATCAGGGTTGGAAGAGACCTCAGGAGGTCATCTAGTCCAACCCCCTGCTCAAAAGCAGGACCCATACCCAATTAAATCATCCCAGCCAGGGCTTTGTCAAGCCTGACCTTAAAAACTTCCAAGGAAGGAGGTTCCACCACCTCCCTAGGCAACGCATTCCAGTGTTTCACCACCCTCCTAGTGAAAAAGTTTCTCCTAATATCCAACCTAAACCTCCCCCACTGCAACTTGAGACCATTACTCCTTGTCCTGTCTTCTTCCACCACTGAGAAAAGTCTAGAACCATCCTCTCTGGAACTACCTCTCAGGTAGTTGAAAGCAGCTATCAAATCCCCCCTCATTCTTCTCTTCTGCAGACTAAACAATCCCAGTTCCCTCAGCCTCTCCTCATAACTCATGTGTTCCAGACCCCTAATCATTTTTGTTGCCCTTCACTGGACTCTCTCCAATTTATCCACATTCTTCTTGTAGTGTGGGGCCCAAAACTGGACACAGTACTCCAGATGAGGCCTCACCAATGTCGAATAGAGGGGAACGATCACGTCCCTCGATCTGCTCGCTATGCCCCTACTTATACATCCCAAAATGCCATTGGCCTTCTTGGCAACAAGGGCACACTGCTGGCTCATATCCAGCTTCTCGTCCACTGTCACCCCTAGGTCCTTTTCCGCAGAACTGCTGCCTAGCCATTCGGTCCCTAGTCTGTAGCTGTGCATTGGGTTCTTCCGTCCTAAGTGCAGGACTCTGCACTTATCCTTATTGAACCTCATCAGATTTCTTTTGGCCCAATCCTCCAATTTGTCTAGGTCCCTCTGAATCCTATCCCTGCCCTGGCACGTTGGTGGAAATGAAATAGATTGTGCTTTCTGGCATGTTAAATTTAGTGCCTGCATCTATGAGTGTTCTTTCCATAATAGCATCTGAAGATTGGCATTTTCTGTCATATTCAAAAGCTAACATCATACTGTATGGTGACTTCCATCATTCTTTCAGGTTTCAGAGTTGTAGCCATGTTAGTCTGTATCAGCAAAAACAACGAGGAGTACTTGTGGCATCTTAGAGACTAACAATTTTATTTGGTTTATAAGAGTGGGTTTTAGCCCACGAAAGCTTATGCCCAAATAAATTTGTTAGTCTCTAAGGTGCCACAAGTCCTCCTCATTGCTTTTATCATTCTTTCAGTTTCCACAACTTGTAATGTTGAAATTTCTGAAACTACCTTAATGCCCTTGTGAATGCCTTAAACACAAGAACATTAGGCAGGGCCAGATTCACGAATTTTGGGGCACTGTGCACTCCAACAATTGCCCCACTCCCCACCTTCCATAACTTGGGCGTGGGAGGTAGGTGGGAAGTCCTTGGGATTGGAAAGTGAGCCCACCCTGCAACTCACCCCACAGCAGCGCCTGTCCTTCAGGGCTGCCCCAGCTCCTCGCTCTGGCCCATTGACTCTGGCCACAGTATTCAGGCTGTGCAATTTCCCACTCCACCCCTTCCTAGACCTGGGTTGGAGGTTTTTTTTATTTGCTGGAGGAGGGGCCTGGTAGTTTCTCCCCACCATCAAGTTGGGGGCCCTGTGCAAGTGCACCTAGTGCAGTCCACATTGGTTATTCCAGGCCTGGCATTCGATAACTACATTTTTTGAGTAATGCTTATAAATGTACATGTATAACCACATTGACAGCCGCTCATGCCCCATTCAGATCAGTAATTCATGGTGTCTTGTCCCTCACACACACACACCCCATCAAAATGTCTTACTGTTCTGCTCTCTTAATTAGGGGACAGTGGAGAATAAAGTTAGGGAGAATTTCAGTCTATGAAAGCAAATTTTCATTCATATTTTGTTGTTGGCAAATTCCAAAATAGAATTGCTAAGATACAGCAAACAAACAGCTTTTGATATAATTTGATTGGTCTAATATTCCTGAGGATTAAATTTTATTATATATGACTTTATGGAATCTAGACCGTACTCAGCACAACTGTTTGCAGTGTTATCATTAACTAATCTTTATACTGAGATCTTTAAAAAGATGCCAAATATTTAAGCAATATTAAAGGATAAAAATGGTTAAGAGACCCTTGAATCTTGAGCTAAACTTAATACAAATCACATTGTTTTACTAATTTCTCTGTTTGTAATCCACGTTTCACAATGGGGTGCAGATTCATGAATGGGGGTTCTAGGTACTATGACAATACAAATAATAATTAATAATCAACATTGCAATATTTGGTAGTTATCACTTTACTTTGGTGTCTCTCTCTCATTAAAAACTGTCATGGGGCAGCTAATTCGTGAGTCAGCTGAGAAACACAGTTTGGTATGAAAGAAATACATTTGATATCATCCCTGCTAAATTATAGATCTATTTCATATAGTGTTGAATTTTTATCACCTAAACAAGTCCTGAGATCCTGAGTCAGCTGCAAAATGCAGTAGTTCTACTGGGCTTTGCAATGTGTTTCTGGTTTCCATTAAGGTAGTTACAAAGAGGTAGTATATTCCACTGTAAAATATATAATGGATGGGATGTCTGTGCTTCAGTGGTACTCTGTGTTATGTGCAACATGCTGAATGAGGTTACAAATCAGGCTGCTGTCACTGGATACAGTTGTGTTCATATTGGAAGTATGGAACGTACAATATAATGTTCAGGGATTATGTGATCTTACTGTAACACCGATCGACCCCAGTCACTGGCGGGCAGAATCAAACCTGGGACCTCTGGAGCTTAGCGCATGAGCCTCTACTGCATGAGCTAAAAACCAACTGCTTGTTAGCTAAGGCTGTAGAGCAGACTCAGTCTCCCTCTCTAAGTGATCTCAGTGATACTAAATGGGACAGAACACCACACCCAGGAGGTTTGTGCATTACATTAGCTTCTTGTGTAACTATAATCATTGTTTCTTACCCATAGCTCTCACTCATCCGAAGAGCAAATGACCAGCTAGCTTGCTGTCTTGTGTTGGCTGGGTAATGGATTAGGTGGCCTGTTTGTTTATCTTTCATTTTTTTCTTTATGCATTCATTTTAAACATATAATTAACAGAATAAATAAGTTCTTGTTTTTCATCTCAGCTACTTTTCATTTTCAGTCACTAAAAGCAATATTATTTATAATGGTAAAATAGTTTTTGTGCATTATGAATTTTAATATAACACATGAGCAACTATTGACAATTTCTTCATATTTAAACTAAGTCTAAAATTATTTCTTTGTTTATAGCTTAATATTAAAGTATTGAATGTGGGTCATAGAGACCAAAAGGTTCTTTTTTTAAAGAGACCTATTCTGACAGTTGTACAAATCGTGTAAATTATTTTGGTTTTGTTTCCCATTCTTTGTTTTTTTTCTTTGTTTTCCAGTCCTGACTGTCTTCTAATTTGTGTGAAATGTTAGGTGATCTAAAGGCTATTCAGAATTTTGAAGCAAGCCAATTATGTCTGCATCACTTAAATGGCTTTATAGCAATGAGCTATGGTGAGAGTGTCAGGTTTATGTGAATCATCTGAAGAACATTTCTTTCTCTGAAAAGACAATGGAGATTATTGTGTATGGCATGAATGTTGAGTATCTCACTGCAGTATAAGGATTATAGGATGGAGCTGGAGGACAATCTAGGTGGCCTTGATGTGCTTCTATTCAGCTAGGAAACACAAGATTGAGGCAGCTAAACCAACTCACTTAGCAATAGAAGTCTAAACCAGTTTTCAACTCCCTTTAATCCCTTGGGCTAATAGAGTTCTTTAAAAACAGAGTTAGGAGGAAACACCAATGTGAAAACGATGTATAACAGCCCCTTCTCCTTCTCTTGAATGCTGGCTTTAAATGATTCTGAAAGGTTGTCTACGATTCTTTACACCTCTGGGAGTACGGTTCTCACTTCAACAAATTGAAAAGACCAGAAAGCAGTTACCTTTCAAAAAGCATAGAAATTCTGAAACCATGAGAGAAGTAGAACATTGGAAGCTTGCCCGTATATATATGTGTTTTTCTTTCTCTATGTATAGTGTGTGGTTCTATAAATACACAGAAACGTGTGTGTGTGTGTATATATATATAGAATATAATGTAATGTGCATGTAGTATATATACACATAGTATGTGCGGACATTTGTATGTGTTTCCCTACATAGGGACTGAGACAAATCACAGTAGCAGAATGACTCTGTAGGGAGTGTTTTTTAGCAGCAGAGAAGGGGTGCAGAGAAAATGGAGACAGAGCTGGTTTGTTGCAGAGAAGAGCACTTCAATGACGGGTGAAAGTATCCTGTGTAAAAAGAAAAGGAGTACTTGTGGCACCTTAGAGACTAACAAATTTATTTGAGCATAAGCTTTCATGAGGTACAGCTCACCTCATCGGATGCATGCAGTGGAAAATACAGCGTGCAGGACAGTTGCAGCAGACAGGTCTCAAACTCCTGCCGAAGTGGGGGTTGGAGGTGGGGGTGTGCAATGTTTAAAGGCAAAATGAGGTAGTGTCTGTAAGACGGACTATAGCCTTATGCAGTACTAAGTTCCATTTTTCTAACAGGGTGGTTCTGAAATGAGCTATCACCAAATTGTCATTATTTTATTTTAAAATACAAGAAACAGAATTCATACTTGTAGAGTAGATTTACGCATGAACAACACATAATCATAGATATTTTATTTCCAAAATAGAAGACCTGACATGTCTCCTTAATAAGCAATTCCAGCTCATGTATTCAATCATAAAACAAATTAGAGGAATTGTTTTTTAGTTCACTGTTTTATTAAAGAATGAACTTGAAAAAGATTCATTTGAAACTCATGACAATTTTTTCTAATGTTTTGTAAATATTTTTGCATCTAAACTGGCATCTAGTATTCCAGATTTCATCATGGTATGATGTAAATCTATTAAAAAGCAGGGTGCTTAAAAAATCTGCCTCAACTACAGTGTGGTTATTATTGTCTCTTTACTGATCTTTCATGAAATTTACTGAAGTGATGTTGCTTTTACTTTTAGCTGAGCTACCCAGGACATATAATGATAAAATTTCTGTCTTGTGAAGGACTTTCACTCAGAGATCATTGAGAAAAATGTACCTACACTTCAACTCTATATTCTCTTCATTTTTTATTGTTTTTTGAGTGAAACATGGTCTTCTATTAATCCACAGATTAGAGGTAAAGCATGATGGAACAGTGTAAACATATTTCCCTATTAAAAAGAAAAGGAGTACTTGTGGCACCTTAGAGACTAGCCAATTTATTTGAGCATAAGCTTTCGTGAGCTACAGCTCACTTCATCGGATGCATATTCCCTATTAAAGTGTCTCAACTGTTTTGGAGGGATCACCAGGTGTAACACGGACATTATGGTTAGGTCTCTGTGCCCTCTTACTCTACACATCCCCCTACTAATGCTGCTAACAAAGGTGACTATTGCCTTGATCAGTTGTGATCTTATTTTGTGGGTTTTGGTGGGGTTTTTTCCCCCAGTATGAGTATGTTTTCTGGGGCTAGACTGAGGTATAGACTATCAACATTCTGTCTTTTTGCCATACTTATTTGGCAAGTTTGAACTTTGGACTTGTTGGTGAATAATTCTGTGTCTCATTGGTCCATTTGGCTAACCAGTTCTACATACAACATTTCCTTTCAATAAATCATTAATATACATTTAAATCAATTTTATATTTTTGAAAAAGGAACTAGGTTTTTAAATTGTCAAAATATCTGAATTTGGGGATGGAAGAAAGCTGCTAGTAAGCATAAATTCCTTTTTAACATAAGGTCTGTGAAAGTGTGTGTTGTTGAGGATGGGTTCCCCCATATAAGTTTTGAATAAAGACTTAGGTCCCATGTAGTTTGTGATTTTTCTTTCACTGTTCATATCACTAAACATAGAATGTGTCAGTTTCTTCAGTTGGTATTTTACATGAAGGCATCTTGGTGTTCATTTGAAATTAAACAAACCTATGCAAGTCTGGTGTTAGCAAATATCCAGTGAAAGTGTGTGGAAAATATGTAAAGATAAACATAACTGAAATGCTATTTAATTGTATTAAAATATATTTAGCTTTAATAAAACCATACAAGTCAAGAAATTAGGACTCTATCACACTTCTAAATCAGTCCTGAGCCAAAATATTGTGCCTCTCTTTGAAAGACATAAGGTTATAGCTAAATAGTGAGCTAAGTTAATTGTCTCTGTAACCTAGTCCCAGCCCAGAACATGTGTATGGTTCCTTAATTCTTGGACCATTTCCAGGATGTAATTTTCCAGTATGTAATAGGCAAGGAGACCTATTCTGTGAAATCACTGTAAATGATGGTCTTAAGTACAAGTACCTTCACGTATTTCTGTTTCACTTACATTAACATGTTGACTTGGTTTTAGGAGCTTAGGTGTTAATGTGTCTCCATGAGCTCAAGAAAGGCTAAGATTGATGTTTATAGTACATATTTTGCCACTGTTTGTAATGTCTTGTCTTTCAGGCCGAGTGTGCAGTGGTTTCATTTCACTACATCGTATGCTAATGGTACACCCTTTCCAATGCAATTTGTCACAAGTTTTTGGTGCATGATATTTAAGTGAAATCATAGTTCTTGTCATGGGTTGTTCTTTGTTTTGTTTTTCTTTTAACTCAGGCTTTTCCTGTTTCTAGATTTTGAAAGTTTTGTATTTGCCCTGTTACAGTTTTCCAGTTTAGGTTTTTGTTTGCTTGGTTTTTTTTGTTTTAATCTGTACGTATTTTTGAAATCTGTATTAAAAATACTGTATTATTCAGATAGCAATAAGACAATGATATATGAAATTAGCATTAGCCTTTGTAAGATGTGTAAGCATTTGTGGTGTCAAGAAGACTAGAAGCTAGTTCTGGATCATGATTGAGATCATGAGTTTCCCAAGTTCAACAGTTTCTATTCCACAGAGTGCCATTTTGTCCCAGATGATTGATAAAAGTCTCCTGCCTTATTCTGCATAGATTATGAAAAGGCTATCACTATCAAGAGCTTCCACAGATACCCGCTTCATTAAACATGATCCCAGATTGTCAGTTAATTTATTTCTTAGATGGAATGTCTCATTAAACTCTGATGAGGCTAGGAGCTGCTCAGAGTTAGACTTATAAAGCACTCTTATCTTAAAATTGTGCTCTGTCCCTGCTGGCAAAGTGATAGGACAGAACAGTGAAATCAATGCATAGTTCATTTTATCTTTGACAAACTGAAATATTGTTTTGCTGCAATAGTCCCATGGGGTCGAGAGATTTAAAATCTCTCACACAGTGGATTAGCAGTGTTTTACAAAGCCCTTTGTGTTTTTGTTTGCTTTTTGTTTTGTTTTCCATTTCTCCCTTCTACCTACAGAAGTAATTATTGTTTTTTTAGCTTTGGGGGATAACCCGTAACTGCTTAACTTAATAGCTTTATAATCAGTAGTACTTGCCATCCTATTTTTAAGCTACATTTTTTCTTTGTAGACAATGTATTGGGTAAGAAATCCTATAAAAACACCAAAGTCTGACATATTTAATATCTTGGTTTTAGAAAGGCTTAAAAAGCAAATGCAGTGGTAAAGAGAGTTCAAAAGACAATCTATTACTTGATTCTGCCTTTTTGAAATTACAGTTAAAAGCACTAGTTGTCGTATTTTTCAGTAGCAGTTTTTGTAGTGGTGCATTTCGACAACAAGAAATCTAGATTCTAAAAGTCTTAAAGAAAAATAATTAAAAATCACTTAGTTATGGCCTTTCTCCTTTGTTTTCCAGATGTGGCTTGCAGAGGTAAAAATGGTGCATATTATCATTGTCAAAACTAATAAGATGGCTTTTATAATACTACTTTGAATTTACACAAATGAAATGACTGATGTATAATACTGACAGGAGATGATTTTTCTGGAAGAAAAAATGAACTTGGGTGAGGTATTGAAACTGAGTCACTTTTTGCCAACAAGTTGACAAAAAAGGATGAGTAATAACGTGAGGTGGGGACGTTAGTTCAGTCGCTGATGGCGTCTCTACACAGATATACTTAGGAAAGTTGAGACAAATCAACTCAAGTTGTGAAGTAAGCCTGATCTATGCTTAAAATTTAGGTTAATTTAGCTCAGAGGTGTGAGAAGCCCACACCCCTGACACCATAGCTGTGCTGACCTAACCCCAAGTATAGGCATAGCTAGTCCACAGAAGAAACGTGTGTTGACGTAGCTATCGTCACTCTGGGAGTTGGTGTTCCGAGAGTGACAGAAGAGCCCCTTCCATCTCTAGAGGCTGTGTCTATACCTTGCAGTTATGCCAGCATAGCTACAGTATCATACCTATGCCCTTATAGTCCCCGTAGTGTAGATGTGGCCTTACGTGTGTTAAAACTCTGTGTGTATGTTCTCATTCAGAAGTAAATTGACCTTAGTTGACTGTAGCTTAATCTTCCTCCAAGGAGGACATAATATAAAAATCCTAGGAACTGTTGTAGATCAATTAGAAGTCCAGAAGAGCTCATCTGGAATCTGAAACCTGAAGCCATGCCCTATGCTTGTACGCTTCGACTCTGCTATTAGTGATTCTGCTAAAGCAACAAGTACCTTTACCAGAATCTCAGGTGGATGAGTTTGTCTGGTTTTACTTTGATTAAGGCTTGAAAACGTCTGTAGGTCAACCAGCTGTAATATTTGCTATGGAGTTACATAGATATCATGCTTACTACTGACCTTGTATGTGGATATTAGTTATAATCTCACTCAAGTCTGACCTTTTCATGAGTTGAATGAATAAATCTAAAAAGTTCCCAGTTTTTATAAAGTTTACCTTTTCCAAAAACCCTGGTGTTTGCCTCAAGGCAGGAAGGAATATGATGTACTATTTCTGCTGAGGGCACACCTGTGTTTGCTTCAGTTTGGCACTGGGATATTCAAGAATAATTACAGGATATTAAATGAAAATATGTTAAACAGCAGCAGTTTTTCAGAATCCAAACTTTAGTAGTGCAGATCGAATTTGCATTCCTACAAACTGAGGTGTTTTTTTTTTGTTTGTTTGTTTTGTGGCTTTGTTTTGTTTTGTTTTGTTTTGTTTTTCCCCTGAGCTGTTCATCAAGCTCTTTTAAGAAGACTTCTATTTTCACTTTCCCTCAGGGTTAAGAAGTAAATTCATCATTAAAATATTCTCAGTGCATGGAGTTAGTCTTAATACTATCCAGACTCACAACTAAGCTAATTCACTCATTTTACATCAACTTGCCTTTACTTATCAAAGCCATCTAAATACTGTTATTAGCTCTCCTTCTTCAGAATCTTTGCTTTGCGTCAACTAATATGACACTCAGGCATGATAAACTTTGCTTTTCATTAAAAACAGGAAGGTTTACAGAGCTTTTGAATTTTTATTGTGTAAAAGAAAATGTCTACATTCACCCTCTGTTCGAAAACAATTCTTAGTCTGATGTGGTTTTTCTTAGACAAAATTATTAGCATCTCCCTGGATTCTATGACAAACTTGCTAATAATGGGACTGTATTGCAGTGGATATAGTGTGTAATAGAATGCTCAGGCTGGCTTACTTTCAAACACTTTCCCACTCTGGCTGGCACTTGACATTAACATGAAATTAACTGTTTCTAGCATTTATGAAGATTAAAGTAGCCTGCTAAACATTTATTGAACCTTTGTTCACACATACTCTGAACCACTGTTTTCTGCAAATTAAATAAGTGATAAGAATTTCTAATGACAAGGGAAGAAATAATATAGGTAGAATAGTCAAAAGAGGGGAAAAAAGAGATCACCTTCCATGTCGAAATGACACCATGCATCATGTTAAATGACTGCAGATCTCTATTAGTCATAAATAATAAACAAAATCATCATTTCATCAGTTACAAATTTAATTATGTATGATGACCAGAGCGTTGACTTTTTGTGATAGTCTCTGAATAAAGGGAATACTAATCAAACGAGATGATTATACCATTACTCCCTATCATGGAAAAGCATGTGCCATTACCCCTCTCGCCCCTCCCCCCCACATATAACAAAACTTACTTACAGATATTTAATCTTCATTAAAAGACCTAGGCGTGGGAGAGATTTTGTTTTTGGAACTGAACTTAATCTCTCCGCCTCATAAATACCATCAGTTATAGGTAGACTTGGAAGGATTAGATTTTTATAGGTAAATGTCAGTAATTGTTGATTTCACCATACATACAGAAGCTGATGAAAAATATTTCCCTCAACGATAATCAACATTTATAGATAGAGTAAGAAAAATTCTGCTTGAGCACTTACTAGAGTTTGATTTAAGGTTATTTACTGTGTATATTTTCACACGTTATGTTGATGGCCTCATAATTTTGTTCAACTGTGAAAATGTAAATAAAAAAACCAAAAATGGTTGGTTAAAGCCACATAATTTTACATATCTGTGAAATTTAAATCAATCAATAATAATCTTAAAAAATTCTAGTTATAAAAATGGAAAACTGAATTCTGCCAAGCCTAGTTATAGGACTCCAAACACAGACACACGCATGCAAGACACTGTAGTTTACTCAACCTGAGGGCACAAAAGTTTCATGTATCTCAACCACCCAGCCTTCTCATATTGCTAAATGGGAGGGTGATCCCCACTGATTCTGGGACAGGAAGCCTTGCTTGGTCACAATATGGAAGAAGGTTGAGAACCAATTTAATAAAGCTGTGTGGAGTTAGATATGTTTTTGTGTAATCATATAAGTTAGAGATAGAAAACACCACTATTTACACTAACCTTCGGGGAGAGGTAGATATGCTGGAGGGTAGGGATAGGGTCCAGAATGACCTAGACAAACTGGAGGATTGGGCCAAAATAAATCTGATGAGGTTCAACAAGGACAAGTGAAGAGACCTACACTTAGGAAGGAAGAATCCCATGTACTGCTACAGGCTGGGAACCGACTAGCTAAGCAGCTGTTCTGCAGAAAAGGACCTGGGGATTACAGTGGATGAGAAGCTGGATATGAGTCAGCAGTGTGCCCTCGTTGCCAAGAAAGGCCAACGGCATGTTGGGCTGTATTAGTAGGAGCATTGCCAGTAGATCGAGAGAAGTGATTATTCCCCTCTATTCAGCACTGGTGAAGCCCCACCTGGAGTATTGTGCCCAGTTTTGGTCCCCCCACTACAAAAGGGATGTGGACAAATTGTAGAGAGTCCAGCGGAGGGCGATGAAAATGATTAGGGGGCTGGGGCACGTGACTACTTACGGGGAGAGGCTGAGGGAACAGGGGTTATTTAGTCTGCAGAAGAGAAGAGTGAGGAGGGATTCAATAGCAGTCTTCAAATACCTGAAGGGGGGTTTCAAAGAGGCTAGAGCTAGGCTGTTCTCAGTGGTGGCAGATGACAGAACAAGAAGCAATGGTCTCAAGTTGCAGTGGGGGAGGTCTAGGTTGGATATTAGAAAAAACTCTTTCACTAGGAGGGTGGTGAAGCGCTGGAATGGGTTACCTAGGGAGGTGGTGGAATCTCCATCCTTAGAGGTTTTTAAGGCCCGGCTTGACAAAGCCTTGGCTGGGATGATTTAGCTGGTGTTGGTCCTGCTTTGAGCAGGAGTTTGGACTAGATGACCTCCTGAGGTCTCTTCCAACCCTAATCTTCTATGATTCTGTGACCACTTAGGTAATTGCTGGATTGTTCTCTGGTGTGTACATTAGTGATTTGTCTGGTACAGATTTCAATAATTCAAGCAGTGGGGCTTCTCTCACCTGTTTTGGGGGTCTATTCCATGGTTGAACTGATTTCACTGGTCAGATTTTCTTTTCTTTTTTTCATCTTTTTCAATATGGTTTTTATTCTTGAATGTTGGCTGTATTTTTTTTTAAATTGAACACAGTTACTGGCTATTGATAATGTAGTCTAATATTTCATATTGGATATGTTTTTACTAAGTTTTATGG
Organism: Caretta caretta; assembly: GCF_965140235.1. Classification (NCBI taxonomy): domain Eukaryota; kingdom Metazoa; phylum Chordata; order Testudines; family Cheloniidae; genus Caretta; species Caretta caretta. The sequence goes on along the minus strand of NC_134214.1, from coordinate 67,068,725 downwards.
TTATGTTACAATAGAGAAGGCAATATAGCTAGTGCTATTCATAGAACCATAGAATATCAGGGTTGGAAGGGACCTCAGGAGGTCATCTAGTCCAATCCCCTGCTCAAAGAAGGACCAATCCCCAACTAAATCATCCCAGCCAGGGCTTTGTCAAGCCTGACCTTAAAAACTTCTAAGGAAGGAGATTCTACCACCTCCCTAGGTAACGCATTCCAGTGTTTCACCACCCTCCTAGTGAAAAAGTTTTTCCTAATATCCAACCTAAACCTCCCCCACTGCAACTTGAGACCATTACTCCTTGTCCTGTCCTCTTCTACCATTGAGAATAGTCTAGAACCATCCTCTCTGGAACCCCCTTTCAGGTAGTTGAAAGCAGCTATCAAATCCCCCCTCATTCTTCTCTTCTGAAGACTAAACAATCCCAGTTCCCTCAGCCTTTCTCATAACTCATGTGTTCTAGTCCCCTAATCATTTTTGTTGCCCTTCGCTGGACTCTCTCCAATTTTTCCACATCCTTCTTGTAGTGTGGGGCCCAAAACTGGACACAGTACTCCAGATGAGGCCTCACCAATGTCGAATAGAGGGGAACGATCACGTCCCTCGATCTGCTGGCAATGCCCCTACTTATACATCTCTGTATTAATATATTTTGTTTACCTTCAGAACAGGTACAGTATAAGTGGTGCCAGTGTAAACTTCCCCATATCTAGGGATGAGAGATTGGCCCACTCGCTCTCCTGTTTTGACCATCAGTTAGTACCAGTTAAATTGGTAGTTTTATGGAAGGGGCACATCCACTAGCAACTGGACTGACAACTCATTAAACACAGGGTCAAGCAGCTATCAGGTAACTTAATTTATGTGATTATAGAATCATAGAATATCAGGGTTGGAAGGGACCTCAGGAGGTCATCTAGTCCAACCCCCTGCTCAAAGCAGGACCAATCCCCAACTACATCATCCCAGTCAGGGCTTTGTCAAGCCTCACCTTAAAAACCTCTAAGGATGGAGATTCCACCACCTCCGTAGGTAACCCATTCCAGTGCTTCACCGTATGTTACAATATAAAGTTGAACTTATGAAAATATCAGCCTTTTTTTAAAAAGTAAGTTTCTAGACATCATGGGTTGCAGAGAAAAGCTTGCAAACATGACCCAAGTACACATTAAAAGCTCAGATACCAGAAAGAAAAGACAAAGAACTGTGAAAACTTTGAGAACTCACTGTTTTTAAACCAATGTTTTGATTTTGTGGGGGCCTAACTCATGATCTGTGAATACTTGGGAATGATAATACTGTTCTTCTTTGAGTGCTTGCTGATGTCTATTCCACATTAGGTGTGTGTGCATGCTCTGTGCACCCTTGTTAAAGATTTTTTCCCCTTCAGTGGTATCTGTTGGATCTGCTCTAAGTGCCACCTCATACACCAGTATAACAGGCTGGTATCAAGTGGAGTGCCCCAAGGGTCAATCCTTGGGCCGGTTTTGTTCAATATCTTCATAAATGATCTGGAGGATGGTGTGGATTGCACCCTCAGCAAGTTTGAAGATGACACTAAACTGGGAGAAGAGGTAGATACGCTGGAGTAGGGATAGGATACAGAGGGCGCTAGACAAATTAGAGGATTGGGCCAAAAGAAATCTGATGAGGTTCAACAAGGACAAGTGCGGAGTCCTGCACTTAGGACGGAAGAATCCCATGCACCGCTACAGACTAGGGACCGAATGGCTCGGCAGCAGTTCTGCAGAAAAGGTCCTAGGGGTTACAGTGGACTAGAAGCTGGATATGAGTCAACAGTGTGCCCTTGTTGCCAAGAAGGCCAATGGCATTTTGGGCTGTATATGTAGGGGCATTGCCAGCAGATCGAGGGACGTGATCGTTCCCCTCTAGTTGGCATTGGTGAGGCCTCATCTGGAGTACTGTGTCCAGTTTTGGGCCCCACACTTCAAGAAGGATGTGGAAAAATTGGAAAGAGTCCAGCGGAGGGCAACAAAAATGATTAGGGGACTGGACACATGAGTTATGAGGAGAGGCTGAGGGAACTGGGATTGTTTAGTCTGCGGAAGAGAAGAATGAGGGGGGATTTGATAGCTGCTTTCAACTACCTGAAAGGGGGTTCCAAAGAGGATGGATCTAGACTGTTCTTAGTGGTAGCTGATGACAGAACAAGGAGTAATGGTCTCAAGTTGCAGTGGGGGAGGTTTAGGTTGGATATTAGGAAAAACTTTTTCACTAGGAGGGTGGTGAAACACTGGAATGCGTTACCTAGGGAGGTGGTGGAATCACCTTCCTTAGAAGTTTTTAAGGTCAGGCTTGACAAAGCCCTGGCTGGGATGATTTAGTTGGGGATTGGTCCTTCTTTGAGCAGGGGGTTGGACTAGATGACCTCCTGAGGTCCCTTCCAACCCTGATATTCTATGATTCTATGATAAAAATCTCACTTTAGTAGTCTGTCTATGATGGGATCCCCAGAGTGCAGCCTGGGACTGAGGGACTGCTGTGCCCTCTTAACTCTCCAGCCTGGTCTGTCTCTCACAATGCTTTGCTAGTGACAATCAGCAAACCCCTCCAGGCGCTGTTATCACTCAGCACAACCGCATGTGGAGCCCCGCACCCAGCTAGATTGCATGAATGCTCCCAGAGCCACTCATGAATCACACGGAGAAAGTCACCAGCCGAATCCTGCCAGCCTTGTACCTCAGGAATCTGCTGTCTTGCACTGCTGAAGATGAGCAGTGCAAGTTTATTAATTGGTTCACCACTTCATCAATGGAAACTGGATATACACCAACCTTTGTAAATCTGACCAGATTTACCAAACACTTCAGGCAAACTCACTAGTAAAGATAAACAGTAAAACAAGTTTATTGACTGCAAAAGATAGATTTTAAGTGATTATGAATGATCGGCAAAAATTCCAGAGTGGTTACCAAAAGAAAAGAAAATATAAACATGCAGTGTAAACTCCTAACCCTATTAGACTGGACAACATCTAGATTAAGCAATTTTTCTCACCCCACTGGATATTACAGTTCATAGTACACAGGTTTCACCCTTGAAACCTGGGCCAGTCTCCTCTGTTAGTCTTCTGTCTTGCTGCTTGCAGCATAGGTGGGGACAGGAGAAAAGGCCAAGCATGGAGCTCCTGTGTTCCGTTCTATACCCTTAGTCCATGTGCTTGGAGAACACAAGGCCAGGCATGTCTGGGGGCATTTCTGAGTCCCCAGACAAGGTTGAGCTATGTCCCTGATGTGACCTTCTTCAGAGGAGTCACTGAATTGTAGCTCCCTTACTGGACAATGGCTGTTGACTGTAGTTTGACACTTGCCCAGGCTTTGGTTACTTTCCTTGCTGTTGTCTGTGGGGAGCTAATATCTGGCTGATTCCCCCAACTTACAGCATGTTTTAGTGGCAGTCATACAACACAGTCTCATAATTTCATATACACTAATGATATACATATTTAGATAGAATGGTGAATTTCAGCAGATTGTACCCTTTCCCCAATACCTTACATGGCATGGATTATATAAATATCACAATTATATATAAATGAGGAATATAAGGGTTACAGGGTGCTCCCCAAGGTATAGAATGTCACAATGTCTATCATAACAAGTGTAAAGTGTCTTTCTGTTGTGAACTATTTATGGTGGGTGGTTGTTGTTGGTCAGCTTCTATGTTCTGCCCCAGAGGTGGCCGCTTTCAAATCACTTTCAATTTAGGACTAATCTCAGCCCTAGGGCTAAAAATAATATTTAAAACTCAACAATACTTCTGGAGCTGAAAAGAACCAATCTTTTGCATGATGAATCAGAAACTGATAATCTGGGGGATGAATTTGTTTCTACACCATCCTTTTTAACTCTCTGTGGACTACTTCATGCAGGAAGAACACTTATGAATTCTAGTAAATTACTTCTCTGGCCAAGGAAATTAGGTTTATGACCTTCCACATATTCCAGGCACTCACAAGGATAAATAGGTCACTAAACAATCATCTGTTTAAAAAGTAAAGTAGTTATGAATTATTTGTGCATATATGACATAATGAAGAGAAAATTATAGTGTGACAATAATACTTAATCGTTGTAATCAACAATGCCAATAAGTGAAGTACTAAAATAATGCATAGGTATTTCTGCTGTTGTCTCCATGAAGTTATTTTTCAGTAAGAAAATATTAATATCAGTATATGACCACTCTGTTTCCAATTCTTTTAGCTATTTATAGCACAGTTTTTCCTCAAGTTCATCATTGCATTTGATTCATTAATGAAGTAGCTGATGGCTGTGGGATCTCTTGGGAAAGTTCCTTTGTTCTATGATCAGTCTTGAGGAAAATAGAGATCATTAAGCAAGTGTGGGTTAGTAGTATGTGGCAAGTGTAACTTTACATTTCACATGCTCTTTTCACTAAATGGTTGTAATGCTGCTGTGAGGCCAAAAGAAAACTACTGAAAATTCCACTAAAATATGTGAGAATTCTTGCAGACAGCAGGAATTCTGCAGGGGCTTTTCTGGCTTCTTTCTCTGTTATGAACGTACCTCTTACCATGTTAAATATGTAAACAGTAGAAGAACTACAACACAGTTTACACGGAGTAAAACAACCGAAGAAATGGAGGAAGTGCACAAAATGAACAGACAACACAACCAAATAAAAATAACAATGAAAAACCAGAAAAAAAATTGGAATCAACAAACAAGACAGAATATGCTGTAACAGAACCATAACTAAGACCCAGAACTTCAGTCTTCACAATAAGAAAAGGAGTACTTGTGGCACCTTAGAGACTAACCAATGTATTTGAGCATGAGCTTTCGTGAGCTACAGCTAGCTCACGAAAGCTCATGCTCAAATAAATTGGTTAGTCTCTAAGGTGCCACAAGTACTCCTTTTCTTTTTGTGAATACAGACTAACACGGCTGTTACTCTGAAACCAGTCTTCACAATGTTATAAACAAAAGAGGGTTCATGGGAAGAAATTTTCTACATGTACATATGAAAATGAAAATGTGTATGTTAAGAGAGACAAGAGTGTGACAGAATATCTGCTTCTTCTGCCATGTGATTGGCTTACTCCGTGTACGGGTGGTGGTTAATTAGAAATTAAAGATGAGGAAATTGTCCTTTGAGCACATTGAGCTATCTTCTAGAGCCAGGTTTCAGAGTAACAGCCGTGTTAGTCTGTATTCGCAAAAAGAAAAGGAGTACTTGTGGCACCTTAGAGACTAACCAATTTATTTGAGCATGAGCTTTCGTGAGCTACAGCTCACTTCATCGGATGCATACCGTGGAAACTGCAGCAGACTTTATATATACACAGAGAATATGAAACAATACCTCCTCCCACCCCACTGTCCTGCTGGTAATAGCTTATCTAAAGTGATCATCAGGTTGGGCCATTTCCAGCACAAATCCAGGTTTTCTCACCCTCCACCCCCCCACACAAGCCACACACTTAATTCATTTAGGGTGTCTGTCACCATCATTTTCTGATAGCAACTCTCCATGATATGGGGCCGAATTGTTACAGTTCTTGGTTGTAATGCAAGAAACTGAAAGATTCTTGCTAGTGTTGTTTCATTTAAATTTTTGACCATGGCAGTTGGAAAGTATTTAACACAGTCCATGTTATTCCTCCTTTCATTTTTGTCTTCTGCTGCAGCTTCCTTTTTATTGCTGCTTCTTTCTGTGTCAGTTCTCAATACTTTGCTTTATCATCTTCCTCTCCATCTCTCCCATTCGGTTTCTGGAAATTAACAAGATATGGTCCTTCAGTGTGTGTATGTCATGCTAGTTTGTCCATCAAGCCTGCCTGCTATGTACCCACGTGTGTATAATACGATCTTATATATAAAATATAGTAAAAATTGGGCACCAGGTTTTAAAAGTCAACATTTTTTTGTGGGGAAGGAACTCCACTCCCAGTCTCAGTCAAGCGTGTTTGGTAGGTGTGCCAGCCCACTATCAGTTGTTATCAGCCTTCATTCTCTAACATTATCACTTCCTTGGGGCACTCTCTACATAGGATATGAGGAAATAAAAATGCAAGCTGAAAGAAATGTGCATTGTTTTGAGAGAGAGAGAGAGAGAAGCAGTTTGGCTTTGTTTTGCAATGATCACAAAATTCAGTTTGGCTTTTGAATAAACAAAACAGAAATATAGCCCGTTCCTCATCTCTGCTAAAAATATGATTTTGTGCAACTGCAGGGATCACTAGATATTTAGTGGGGAAAAATAAAGCCTTTGACCTGTAGGTAACAAGTTCTAATCTATGTGAGGTTAATAGCAATGGAAAGCTCTTACCTTTTCTTGGTGGTTGGATGGTTATGTTAAAAACCTGGAGGTCTGAGTTTGGTTCCTTGAAAACAGGTGTCTACTTTGCAAAAATCACTTCACAATTGGCACCATTCTTTGCAGACTTTGTATAGAAACCAGGTATCGAAGGGACATTTAGACTGAATGTTTGTGAAGCCTTAGCATTTATCCCTCAAGAACAGGGTTGAGGCACATTATCAGGGGGGCTAAACATATTTGGCTGCTGTCCATTCCTTCTCTGTGGGTAGAGAATAAGTTAGTAGCTTTAACCACTAATTTTGAATCATGTGTTTTTTCATATCAGCGTGTGGTACATAATTCTAAGACTATTAAATGCGGATGTAAGCATTATAAATAAATATAAAGGGGAAGAAGTAATTGTTAACTGTAACAAAGAATATCATACATCCCTGAGCTGAAGACTTATTGTAACATAGAAGACAGAATGTTTATATTTCAGCATTGATTTTTTTCATTTAATTCACCAATGATTAAATTAATAGTCTGAAAAAAAATCATTGAAAATTACAGAGCACATAGAAAATTACAAAGGATGCAATAAAACTGAAAACGGAGGTCTTGGTAGCTTAGTAAAATCACTGTTGTGATTGTGTGTAGTGGGGGGCGGTTTCAGGCACAGATGGGGAAAAGCATACACAGTTTTTGCATCCTTTCATTGCAGAATGAACGCTGGATGTAGGATACACATGTTCTTTGTCAAGGCACATTTTTAATTCAGAGGAATTATTCCTCCCTGACAAAACCCAGCTTGATTCTTGGTGTACCATTGTTCAAGGAATTATTTCCTCTTCTGTGGGTGTTCAGAGAAGTACCATTGAGGCCTTATTCTTTGACTTCTGCTTTTTCCTCTCTCTTGCTCTCAGATCAGGAAGTCAAGGTGCATTTATACCTTTCAGTCATCCAGGATTCAGAAAAAGTTCACTCTGATAACATGTTTCTCATTTTTGAAGTGACTCATTATCAGGAGGCTGTGAATTTCAAATAGAAAAAAATACAATTGCTGCCTTTTTTCCTGGTATTCAGTCCAGGTCTTGAAGGTCATAAATAATGCAATATCTTTGGGGAAAGTTGTCTATGTACATGTAAGTTCTGTGTTTCCATTTGCTCTATTAGCACACCTATAACAAAACTACATTGTGAAGGTTTCAGAGTCTAGTATGACCAAAGCTGCCTTCCTCCTTACACACACACACACACACACACACACACACACACACACACACACACACACACACACACACACACACACCCTGGGTGCACCAGGGTGTATGTGTATATAGATAGATACGCTACTTCACTAGCTAGACTTGGGTTGTTTTGTGCCTAATCTGTTAGTTCTGATGCCCTCTCTTCAAGGTATTGTGCCTTATTTATGCTATTCCAAATGAATTTAGCCCCTTGCTTTTTGCAAACATAGGCCAAAGATTATTTTTTAAGAAGGTTCTAAGCCTTAGAGTTGCTAAGCAAACCTTCCAAATGTGAAGAGATTGAGTGTTGTCTTCCCAAGTCTGAAAACAGAGAGACTAAAAGAATGGGTACAATTTTGCTGTCACTTACACAAAAGTAAATCTGGAATAATTCAGATGAAGTCCTGGAAGTTACTCTAGAATTCTCTTCAGTATGAGAGCAGTGTGTGACCCAGTAGTTTTAAGAGGTGTGACTTGTTTACTTTAATGGGATATTAACGGAGGCTTAGTGATGATTTAAATGTCAACATTGTTAATTATTCCCCTTCCAATCATTTGAGCAGAAACTCTCTGAAAATGCAGCTGCAGTTATTGCTGGATGCAGTGGTGGATACTGGCACAAGGGTCAGCTGGTTACTATTAAGTCTTTCTGAAGATAGGATCTAAGTTCAAACCTAATCCCAAAATGCCTCATCACTTCTTTTCTTTCCTCCCCATAAGATAGAAGAAAATAGGAACTTCTCTCTGTATCTCGTTCCCAAAGCATCAACTACTTCCTAAGAGTTAAATACTTAAGCAGCCTCTCAAGCTTTCCTGGGTGTTTAAAAAACACACAAACAAACAAACAAACCACTCACCATTGGTCCAAAAACCAATTGCCAAAACTTCTAGCTTTTTTCCCCTTTCCCATGTGATTATGCAATGTCAGCAGAAATGTTTGTGTTGCATAAAATCAGTGTAATACAAAATTAATTAGGGGTATGGAACAGCTTCCGTATGAGGAGAGATTACTAAGACTGGGACTTTTCAGCTTGGAAAAGAGACGGCTAAGGGGAGATATGACGGAGCTCAATAAAATCGTGACCGGTGTAGAGAAAGTAAATAAGGAAGTGTTATTTACTCCTTCTCATAACACAAGAATTAGGGGTCACCAAATGAAATTAATAGGCAGCAGGTTTAGAGCAAACAAAAGGAAGTATTTCTTCACACAACGCACAGTCAGCCTGTGGTACTCCTTGCCAGAGGATGTTATGAAGGCCACGACCATAACAGGGTTCAAAAAAGAACTAGATAAATTCATGGAGGATAGGTCCATCCATGGCTATTAGCCAGGATGGGCAGGAATGGTGTTCCTAGCCTCTGTTTGCCAGAAGCTGGGAATGAGCGACGGGGGATGGATCACTTGATGATTAGCTGTTTTATTCATTCCCTCTGGGGCACCTGGCATTGGCCACTGTTGAAAGACAGGATACTGGGCTAGATGGACCTTTGGTCTGACCCAATAGGGCCATTCTTATGTATGTATGTTAATATAAAATTACTCAGAACACACATATGTTGCTGCATCTCTTCCCCCCTTCCTTTGTTATTGCCTGATTGTAATCTTTGTGGTAGAGACCTTGTTGTTTTGTTTGTAAAGTGCAGTAAATTATTCCTCTGGAAATGTTCTTGCATGGCTTACAGCTAGTGGCAGTATAATAATGATACTGTGAAGAATGAAAGCACATTTCCTCTTAATATTCTCCTCCTCTACTGACCCAAACTATTCTCAAATACTGGTTGATAGTGTGCTAGAGTACTGTCCTATCTCTCAGGCCACTGATGTGACTGATTGTGGAATGACAGAAGTTAAAGGTGGAGAGGACCTATCAGATCATCCTGTCCATCTCCTTGCAAATACATATGTCACTGCCTGAATGTAAATATAAAGCAACATGTTTGTTTAATCATTTGGTGCAGGGATTTTTATAGAAAGCTCATTCTTAGTAGAATTGCTTCGAAGAAGAAATAGACATACTAGTAGCTGGGCATTTTATGAAGTCCTCCAGAATCAGTCTTTCGCTAACAGTCCTGTTGTTGTCATAAATATACGTACTACTGTAGTATGGCCTGTTCACCTGTATACGTTTCTATGTGTTTGGGGGATTCTCTCAAAAGTAAGTGTTAAAATATTAAAAATGAGCAGTTTCTGTTTGTTCTAGCATTTTGATAAATATTTTTCAAGAAAGAAAACAGTCTACTTTTTGTTGTAATTTTACTGTATGTCTTCAAAGTTCTGTTCCTGTAAAAAAAAAAAAAAAAAAAAATCCCCCACGCCCACCCAAAAAAGATTGTGTTGTTCAGTTGCTGCATCCAAAGAATCTTCAGAGGATGTACAGAGTCAGCTAATTCAATGTTTCCAGCCATCTGGCTCTGTTACTTAAGGATATTAAGAGGAAATATATGATGGGGTATTATGAAAGTTTTATTGGCAGGTTTTGGAGGTAGTCACATAACTCACAAATAGTGAAGCCACAAGTGATTAATGCACATCATCTCCAGTGAGTGGCAGCAAAACTTTTTTATGCCACACCAGACCACCATTCATTTGGTAGAGGTAACATGTTTTGCAGAAAAAAGGCATTTTTTATATATTTAAATGATCTTTACGTATTTGTATTTGAAATGTTTTTAATCTCTTTCTGGCAAAATCAAGCTACTGTAAATCCAACTGTCCAGGCTACACAGAGAAAAATAACTGATCAATATTAGGAACCTCTAAAAATAGCCTACAATAAAGTTTTCTCTTTTATATTGTAAATTTACTTTTATATCTCCTATCTGATGTACCAAGGGTAGCAACAGGACTCCTGGAATGTGGGATTTTGGGTTTTGCTCATGATGTAAAACTACAGTTTCTGTCCTTGGTGGGCTGTGAAATGTCAGAACTTACATAAGATTGTTCCAGACTCATCTGTAAAAAAAAAAAAAAAAAAAAAAAACTGTAATTTTGAGAGGAAATTCCATATTGGGAGGAAGAGAAACTTTGTATGGCTATTTGTGTATTTGGGTGAGAGGTAGTTAATAGTTATCAGAAAAAAATCCCAGCATTTATCCTGTCTCGTTCTTCCCTCCCCATATTTCTATCATGTTTAATCTCAAAACCATAGTACTGTCAGAGAAGAGAGAGATTCTTTGACCATGGGAAATTTTCTCAATATGGAAGAGGACATTACTTTTCCTAGTAGTGGATCATATTCATCAGGCTTCTGTATTACTCGTGACATCATGGAAGCTGGGAATTTTTTGATAGATGCATTTTAGAATAGGACTGCACTGTTTCATTTGGTCTTTCTGTGTGTGTATTTCAGCAGGATCTGTTGGACTCAGTGCAAAAAGAGCCAGCACCCTATTTAGCATGGGTTTGTTACTGTCTTTCTAGTGATATGCATGTGGTGGTGTGGCATCTTGTATAAGCCTTTAAGGGACAATGGAGTTTACAGCCAACAGAGCCTGGGTGCAACTAAGGAGCACCCAGCCTTCCCCTTGAGTCTGCTTTCTCTCTGAGGGCTGTGAACCCTGTATTGCCAGCAGTTACAAGTTATCAACACAGCTCTTCCTCATCAAGCATATTCATTCTTCAGGTAAAAGTATTACGTAGAAAACATATAAAAACATTAAATGTTCATGTATGCATGTTGAAAGTTTACCAAGTCTTTCCAACCCTTCTGCAAGGATTGGGGGCCCTCTCTTGGATAGAAGGTTCTGTTTGTTTGCTTGCTCAGAAAGAAGAACTTCAAATCCATTCAAATTCAGGCTGTTTTTATTCAAAAGTCCTTTCTTTGTCCGTTTATCACTGGAGAATCCAGTTTGTACTAGTATATGTGAGCCTCCACAGGCAGTGATATATCTCTGGGGTATGAGGTGGAGGGTTAAACTTGCCGATTTGCCTTAATGTTTTTAGTTCCTGTAGGAGCCGTGGTGTAGAACACAGTCAGATATGAACCATTCACTTAAAACAATGGACCCCAAAGATACTGGGATTACAATATCTGTCACACTATATAGCAAACTAATTATGTGTCAAAGTATAGCTGAGCTCACCTAGTTGCCTACTAGTTGGGCTCTGTACTGACTTGTGGAAGATCTATGTACAGTGTAGGCTCTGGTTTATGCTTGCAGTAGCTTAGGAGTAGTGTGGAGACAGGTGGCCTACCTGCTTGTGTAGTAATGTAGAGAATTCCCCACATACAGTGGCCCCTCTAGCTTATGCTCTGGGAGGTAGTCCCACCCAGTTCTCCTTGGCTAGAAAGATGGTGTCCACAACATATGGGAAAAGGAATACTACAAAGTATTGTGATATGAATCCCTTTTTTGTCAGTCTTGCTAGTTATTAATGACTAATGTAGGTAAAATTATAAGATTTATTTTAAAAAAAATTCATGTCACTCACTAGCAGTTCAAATGATATCTTTACACTTGAATTAACCCCAAGGAAAGATTGAGATCATTCGTACATATCTAACTATAATTTAGCACCATTAAGGAAAGGATCAGATTAGAATAGGATTAGAAAGGATTCAAATAGTTTGGACTGAACAATGAAGGGATATCAGTAAAATGCAGTCTGGTTCTAATGATTCTACTGTTACTTTATAATTATGTGCAAGCAAAGTAAACCACTTTACCTCCATTTTTCTTTAGCGAAGTTGAAATTGCTAATGTGATTTTCTGCCCTCCCGGTCCACACCACCCCTGTCATGTCCCATAATTAAGCTTTAAATCACAACAGTCTACACTATCGTAAGAAGAAGTTACACATTCCATTCACAGATGTTTGTTTGCCATTATCACAATTAAGCAGTTTGTATTTAACTACAATCTACAGTATCTCCTGTGAAGAATGTTGTGTTGCACAATACCAGCACATACTGTATATTTGGATTGCATATCAGTTAATAGTTTCAGATAAACTGCTTTTTGAGTATATATATCTCAGCTTTGGGCAATTATGTTACAGAATCTTTGTCAGCAACCATAACACGGACTTTGTTTGTTTGTTTTTGCAAAGTGACTATGGGTGAATTCTTTGATGATTTTTAATATTTTTGCCCACATAAGGGGGAAAAAATGTGAATGGCAGGAGCCACAGGCAAAATTGGAATCTTTCAGACAAGTAGTAATAGTTTTATTGGATCTTTAACTTTAAGACAAGTTGTCACTGTTCTGGCAGCTGTGAAAGTAGGGAAGGAAGCAGCTGCCCTGAGCTGTCATTGACCTTTCCCCTTTTCAGTGTTCAAATGCCAAGCGTCCTATTATTCCAAAATCTGCAGACCCATGCAGACTACTGCATGGGAAGCCACCAAAGCTTCACAGGAGAGTTTAGTTCTCCCTGCAGCTATAACAATTTCTTCAGTAAGAGTGAGCTGCTGTCTGATTTGCAGGGTGGGGATAACCAGTTACCAGACCCCCATTAATTTTATATTTGCTAAGGGTAACATAACACTTGCTTCTAGAACCAACCCCAGAGAGGGGATTTTTAGCACTTGTCCTTACTTAGGATAAAACATTTATTGTAAATAAATGAATACGCTTTCACTTAACCATTAAAATGGTCTATACTGTTGAAATGGGTTGTTGATCCATAATCTCTTTTCTCGTTAACGTAACATCTGTTTAATTTCCTTTTCTCATTCTGGGTTATGCTATGGTATTAAAAATGGGATTGAGAATTCAATCAATGAAAAATATTGGCAAATTTACTTGTTTTTTATTTGTTTCTATGCCTGTTTTTACACACTTAGGACACTGAGGCCTGCTGTACACAACACAGTTATTCAGGTACAGCTGTGTCAGCCAAGAGTGTAAAAACAATCACCCTCCCAGTTGACACAGCTAAAATGACAACAAAAAAACAACAAAACAGTTTCTCTCTCTCTCACACACACCCACACACCCACCCTGAAGAGTTAGTCTGTCCATTTAGCTGATGTCTCTTGGGAAGGAGGTATTGCTCTGCCAGCAAAAGGATGTCTCCTGTCTGCATATGCAGCATCTATACTCGGGGGCTACACTGACATTAGACTCTGTAGTCTAGATATGGCTTAAGTAAATAGTAATAATAATGCTCTAGTAGAGAGAAGGGTTGTTAAAACAGTGATTTGGTAGTAGGTTACAGTTGGTTTTCAGAAAAATAATTCTGTGGATACTCTGTTAATCTCCTAGGGATTTCTATCTCTTGTATATATCCATTATACTTGATATAAAAAACACTCTTAAATAGACATGGTTTGGTTATTAGATGAAGTTGGGAATGCTTTTAAGCTGTTCTATTTTAATAGATTTCAGTGTTAGCAATTATCATTGATCTTGGCTTAATAGTTTATGGTGTTTCACATCAGCTTATTTGTTGGTATATTATCAAATACTAGGGTTATTTTAAATAAATATTGTCAGAAACTAATGCAGATCAACTGTATTGTTGGTTTACATTTAAAAAATCACATTCACCACCGAATCAGAATTACAGTATAATAATTTGAAAGAGAAATAGAAGGTAAATGTAGTAAAACATAGTCACCAAAGATGTAGGTGTTTGTTAAGATGCATGATGTAGAAATTAGGAGATCTATCTTTTTTGTTCCTAATATACTTCAAAATTTTCTCTTTATTGTCCTTAACTCTACCAGTCATAGATTTTTTCCTTGTGTCTTTTTGCTTGCCTTATCAGTTATCTACAATTCCTAGCTTCTAGTTTGTATTCATTACTGTCAACTTCCTCTTTCTTCCATTTCTTATACATTAGAGAGAGAGAGAGAGGGTGTGCTGCCTTCACATACTCTCTAAACACGTTGGGTTTTTAACCAATGCAACCTTCTTCCTTGATTGTGGTTTTTGGGAATCTTGTAAAGTGTTCTTTAATAATGATTCCTAATTATCATTTAAATTTGTTCTGATTAAATTTTTCCTCCCAGCTGATTTAGCAAAATTGTTTTCTGCTTTGTGATATTGGCCCTTTTAAAGCCCGCTTAAAGCTGTGTTCCTTGATGATTAGAAACCCTAATTTTGACATCCTATATTGAGAATTCCAGTTTCAGGAGGTTAATGTATGGAGGTTAATATGTGATCATAAGTGGAAATGATGCACTACCTAATGCCCAAGCATTGGGACAAATATGTAGATATTGCAATAGGAATTGGGATTTTGATTTTGTATTTGTTGGATGCTGTTTGTGATCACATTTTTAAACACACTCCTTAAAAATTACATAGATTTATGGTGAGTTTTCAGATCCACTAATAGAATTTAATATATGCATAAAAATAACATTTTGAAAACTTTTTTTAGTTTAATCAGCATTTACCTTGACCATATTAGTCAATATGTTGTTGCTTATTTAAGCTCATATTTTTATTAGGCAGCGATAGTATACTAGTGGAGAAAATAAAATTTGCTGTTTGCAAGTAGGCACATAGGAAGTCCTTGTTATTTTGAGAACAGCATTTGTTTTTATTTTATGAATAAAATCTTAAAATTAGAAAGTGTTCAGATTGACACTTTAAATGATCCTAATGATTAATAAATTTAAAAAACATTAAACAAATATGAAACAAAACAGATTTATCTTGGTAAAACTGAGTTTTCCTTCAATATGCAGGGTAGATAATGTACTACAGAACTTGGAGCTTGTGAAATCAAGGAGGGATATGGTGTACGCAAAATCTGCCTGGCAGACTAAAAGAACTAAAGTTGTTTTTTTTTCTTTGCAAGTGGCCACTTTGGGGAGGGAGCCGTGACAGAATACTGGTTCAGTACTCACATATTTATGGCAAGGGCCACCTGTTCAAAGAAGTTCCATTTTGCTGCATGTACACAGTATCGTGCCTCTTTATTATTAACAAGCTTACTGACCCAAAACCTCCAAAGACTCTTATCAAATGTCCATGACCCATCACAAAGCCAATGAAAACATCTTCTTATTTGTCATCCTTCATAATACTTAAGTAGTAAATCCTTCACAATGATTTACTGATGAGTGGAAACAAGGAAAACGTACATGCAGCATTATATATGTAAATATACATTTAACATGTATTTATTTAAAATAAAGACTCAAATACCTTTCCTAAACTGCAAGGGGTGGGTGGGTGCAAGCACATATGTACACACATAACATGAGCTGAACTCCGATGAGACCGTGTTTTGTCAGAAAATGCCAGTTCATCGCATCTGAAATGTTTCATGAAAAAGTATTGGATTTGACAAGGGCACCCTCCCTGTTACTTGGCAGACTTGTGAGGACCCCAAGGTTTCAGGGTCCAGCTCTGAGGCAGATTACTGAATTCCTTAATGACATTCTCATTAAAAGTTCTTTCTGGGAAATGCTGTTTTGTTTTCATTAGCAGAACTGTCTGAATTAATAATGAATAAGTTCACTTGGAAGTTATTTACATAAAGTACTGTTCTCATGTCACTGCCACAGACAGCTTCTCCTATCAGGGGTGAGAGAGAGCATCCTGCGACTGAATTTGTAGAGTGTCCAGTTTAATGCAACACTACATGCCATGGGATAGCCTCCTAGAAATCCAGCCCAGCACGTGAGCTAGTACAGCACCATTGTGGATGCAGTTACATTGGTCTTGCATGGATAGGGTTTTGCTGTGGTGATGCTCCACCCATGTTAGCCCAGACTAACTGCATTGAAGATATGCTCACAAAGATTGGGGAATGACCTGCTTGACTACTGATGCTTTCAGAGTATTCAGAATCACCAAGGAATCAATAAGTACCTAAAGGTTGTTTACTTCATAAACAAAAGGCAGACATACTCCCCCACATAAAAGGAGAAGATCTCACCTCTGACATTTTTCTGTTTTTAAAAATGTCATTGAATGACGCTGGTTTGGCTAGTTAAGGGACATCTTACAGATTATCTACAAAATTGTCTTTTGTCCTGTGTGTCAAAAACTAAAATACTTCAATAAATGTAGAGAGTAAGTCTTTGCCCTTGTACTTTTATCTTAGTTAAGACATTTAGTTGAATAACGCAAGTGCTTTTGAATTTCGTTGTTACCTCTATCCATGAGCTGAGGCTTAAAATGTTGTCAGTTGAAGAAACAAAATTCAATTTGTTAGGATCTTAGGAATCAAAATATAAGGTTTTATCAATAGAACGCAGTTTCCATGCTTATGTGCTCGTAAGATACACGTTTCTACAAACGTCTGGCAGTGTTTCCACTGTTTGGCTGTTTTTTTAGAAATATCCATACATTTGACTGTGACTTTTTCTTTAAATTCTAGCTGCTTGGAAGCTGTGATGATGTCATTGATTCACTTACAAACACTTCCAAGCAAATGAGACTGCCTTTGGGATTTTGTGCAGAACCTACACATGCTAATTCAAATATGTTGTAATCTATTTCCACACATAATTAGCAGTGCTGTTAATGAAAGTTGGGCACTTGTCAATGGAGGAGTACAACTCTTTCATGTGTAAATCATCCCTCAGACTTCCTGTCTAAAGATCCATTAGTACTGATGATCATCTTGGCCTCAGACTTGAATCTGAACTGTTTTCTGAATTTTGTTTTTTAAAACCGCTGAAAATTCTTCCCTTGTTCTATATAACCTCCTAATGTTTTGGGGCCTATCTGACCACAATGTGTGCAAAAATGTAAATGAAAATTGTCATGCCAAATCTGTGCTTCTTAAGTATTCTCAAACTAGGATGGAGTTCAGTCTTTCCTCAGTGGTTCTGTCATCCTACCTGTTGTGGTTTCTGTGTACTGATAAAAAAAAGTCATTAAAAAGGTACTGGAGTCAGTTAGACCCTTCAATGTCAGTGGTAAAAATGAAATATTACACTTCTAAGATCTTTGGGGTCTCCTGGACCCCAAACGCGTACCAAAATTGAAATAAAACATGACAGGCAAACCACTGCCTCTTCTTTCTTTACATATTCTCAAACTGTGATGGGAACAACCTGTTATAATTTATTTAATCCGAATACCAGTTGTAGTAGGCTTTAGTGTAGTAAAAAAAGTCATTCCAATTTTATTGGGGTCAGTTTGACCCCCACATTAATTATGAAGGTATTCTAGCATCAGATTGTTTTAATTTTGAGGCAGCAGTTATGATATGATTATATTAATATTTCAGTATTGTTATTATCTTCATCATTTCAGTGGTTTTTGTTTTTCAAAAGAAATGCACCAAAAGAGTCTTGGGAGTTTTTGAGACCCCAGATAGCATTTGCCACATGTATCATCACAATTGTCCAGCTAGTTGAGTTTCTTCTAACATAACACTCTCAACTTGATTTTCTGGGAAACCTACGCTTGCTAAGAAGAGTTTTTAGGGAAGACACAGTTGTCAGATCCACTTTCTGGCAAACCCATAGTCGCTGAGGCAAATACTCATTGTTGTGTAGAAAAGACTCTTGTTTGCTGGGAAAAAGACTCACTGTTTCATTGCACATGCACATGTCTGAATGAATATATTGTTTGAATTTTGTTGAATTGCACCTGGCATCAAAAATCTCTGACTAAGAGATGAATATTTCTCAGGGGCGTAGATACAGAAATGGTGAAACTACTGTGTAAAAAGAATGACGAGTACTTGTGGCACCTTAGACTTACAAGTTTGTTTGGGCATAAGCTTTTGTGGGCTAAAACGCACTTCATCAGATGCTTGGAGTGGGAAAAAACAATGGGCAGGTATAAATACACAGTACGTGAAAAGATTAGTTTTTGTAGTGACCCATCCACTCCCAGTCTTTATTTGTCCAGTTTGCAAATTAATTCCAGTTATTCAGTTTCTCGTTGGAGAAGTTTTTTGAAGTTTTTTTTGTTGAAGAATTGCCACTTTTAAGTCTATTATTGAGCGTCCAGGGAGATTGAAGTGTTCTCCGACTGGTTTTTGGATGTTCTAATTCTTGACACCTGATTTGTGTCCATTTATTCTCTTGCATAGAGACTGATTTAATTGGGGATTGGTCCTGCTTTGAGCAGGGGGCTGGACTAGATGACCTCCTGAGGTCCCTTCCAACCCTGATATTCTATGATTCTATGATTCTGTCCGGTTTGGCCAATGTACATGGCAGAGGGGCATTGCTGGCACGTGATGGCATATATCACATTGGTAGATGTGCAGGTGAACGAGCCCCGATGGTGTGGCTGATGTGGTTAGGTCCTATGATGGAGTCCCTTGAATAGATATGCAGACAGAGTTGGCAACGGGGTTGGATGCAGGGATCCATTGCCAACTCCATCCACATATCTGATATATGCCATTATGTGCCCCTCTGCCATGTACATTGGCCAAACTGGACATTCTCTATGCAAAAGAATAAATGGACACAAATCAGACTTCAAGGATTATAACATTGAAAAACCAGTCGGAGGACACTTCAGTCTCCCTGGACACTCAATAACAGACTTAAACGTGGCAATTCTTCAACAACAAAAACCTTCAAAAACAGACTTCAACAAGAAACTGCAGAACTGGAATTAATTTGCAAACTGGACGCGGTCAAATTAGTCCTGAATAAAGACTGGGAGTGGATGGGTGACTACAAAAACTAATTTCCCCCTACTGTTACTCACACCTTCTTGTCAACTGTTTGAAATTACATTGGCCTCATTACCACTACAAAGTATTCTACTGTTGAGAATAGCCCACTTCCACCTTAACTGAATTGTCTTGTTAGCACTGACCTCCTACTTGCTAAGGCAACTCACATCTTTTCATGTACTGTGTATTTATATCTGCCTAATGTATTTTCCACTCCATACATTTGATGGAAGTGGGTTTTAGCCCACGAAAGCTTATGCCCAGATAAATTTGTTAGTCTCTAAGTTGCCACAAGTACTCTTTGTTGTTTTTGCTGATACAAACTAACTTGGCTACCACTCTGAAACCTGTAAAAAGAATCTCTCTGGAGTGCCTCTGTAGCTGAGGGGTGGTCTTTCTCCATGCCTAATTTCCATCATGGTGTTGGACTGGTACAAGCCACAGTCTCTGATTCCTGATAGTGACCCCCTCCTTGTTAATGCAGGGTTTAAACATCATGTCACACTGGTGCAAGAATAAAAACTTGCAGCCTTTCCTCAGGCTTCTGGGGAAGGAGCATCTAGCATGCTGGGTACTGATGTGTAGGGCCTAGGAAATGGGGAAGGAGTTACATCTGTTCCAGAGAACGAGACAAAAAACACATAAAAATGAGTGAAATGTAAAAACTTGGTATATTCAGAACATGGCATCTAGGTGCCTCATTTGTTCAAAGTAGTAGGTTGTTTACTTCCACTTGGCTGCATATGTACCTTTTATAATGTTGCTGTTACTATCTGTTTTCATTATCTAAACATGGGGTGAGTTAGACCCTGGCGTCTGTAGAGTGTATAGCTTTTTAAAAGTTTATTTGATCATGGTGTCAGTGAGACACCAACACAAATACTGTGTAGTGTGCTTCTGAATCCAGGGAAGTTTTAACTTGTTCGTAGTTCACTAATTATAATAAAGTCACTTTTAAATGCATCCCATGTGGGTTTCCCCCCCCCAATTTCAACATACTAAGATTTCCAAGACCCAGTAGGGAAGTAGTTGGGTGATTTTTCATCTAATATGAGGATTAATTAAGCACAGAAACTCGTTATACTTTTTTGTCATTGTTAATTGGTTTTGTCTTGATACTTTTAAATTTCAAATGCAAAGATAAAGGACTATTTATGCTAGGCAATTATGCACTTAAATATTTTCACAGTGCTGAATGCAGTTAAACTTTGTTTTCTGTTATTGTGCCAGTTTATTTACCAGCTCCTTTTCTCTTTACCAACAAAATAACCATTTCCATCTTTCTAATCTATTTTTCAGTTCTAGCACATTTTACTTCTGTGCTGTTTTCTCTGTATCCAAATATATCATGTTGCTGATAAAACCTATTACTGTTGTAATTCAAACAAGTTCTTCACTTACAACATAAATATCACTGATTCTCTTCAGGCTCACCAAAAATGAATAAACCAATAAACTATTTGCACTGGGTGCAAAGGTCAGCCTGCATGGGTCATGTTTGCAAGACCTGGGCCTTACTACGTTGGCTGTGCTATTGCATCTTCTGCTCATCTAGTATCTCACCCTCCCCCCTCAATTAAAATAATCAATAAAAGAAGATAGATGCAGTATATTGGAATTTGATACTTATGACTTGTTGCCTCTTTAAATTGGCAGTAACTACACTAAGTTCCATGAAGTTACACCAATACGAAATGGGTTCAGATGAGAACAGGGTCAGTTTAATAGATTTTTGCTGTGTGTAGTGGATTTACATCTGCATCATTTTTTTCGCTATCTGTGCCTCCACTGTGTGTGTGTGTGTGTGAGACTTCTCCTGTCTTTTAGTTTAAAACCTTTTGATTTATTGTTTTTTAATCACACCGTTTTATTTTAAGTACAAAAAGAAAAGGAAAAATATAAATATTCATAGTAAGTGTTCTGGGTGAGTCACTTGTGAAACAGCAGAACTTACCAATTTAATAAAAAATGAAAACCTGTGAAAAGGTGTCTAGTGTATTACACCTATAGATCAACTGAGTCCCCTTATTAAAATGAACTTTGGAAGCACAATCAGATAAACTGCAGGAAAGAACTACATAACTGTAGTTTTAAATGGCTTGGTACTGCATCTTGTATGCAGTGATATGGTATAAGACATAAAACATTCAACAAAGAGACCTTGTAATCAATCAGTAGATATCTGCCTTAGAGTGAGACTAGTCGTCTATAAAGCTGTCTCCACTGTCTTTAAAAGCTTGCTAGTTTGTGTCAAAGACATTTCCTTTAAAATGAAAGCGGCAAAATTCTAGACTCTCAGAAAGTAATGCTGAGGAAGGATCTGGCTGTGAAACAGTACACTAATATTAAAGGGTTATTCTTGGAAAATATGCTATTGTGATTTCTTGTCCAACCTCAGGGACTGATTTTTGTGAGCTCCACAGCTATATGTGGTGCACATCAGAAGGCAGATGGCAGAATATGGTTCAAAAATGCGTATTTTGCATGTAGAGATAGCACATACATATTTGTATTAAACCGAACCTAACTGTTTTGTATGATCAGAGAGGAAACTAAAGGAGGAAGTCAGTACTTCAAGATTTTTTAAATACAAATAGCAACCTGCTTTGTCAGTATTTTCTTCCTATACTGAATACATTTGGGTTTGCTGAGAGCATTCTCCCTTATAACCCTGCTTCACCTTCCATGTTTGTCCTCCCACTGGTACAATGGAAATAATTGTGATGTGGAATGTTCTAACCATATCAAATGGGGGTGAGGGTGAGGGAGAATGGGGGTGAGGGTGAGGGAGAATGTGAAGGAGACACCTCTTGTGGAATCAGATCTCTTTAGTTAACAAACCTTCTAAAACAAATTACAAAAAAAAAAAAAAAGGGGTTGAATTGGTTAAGGTTTAAAAAAAATACATCTGAGCTTCCTCATTATGAAGGTCTCTCTTCACAGTTGTCCCTGCCAGTTTCTGGGCATCCTTAATTCCCAGTGAAGACCATAGTAGTTGAGGCTCATTTCACAGGATTAGTCCCTAAGAAAAGCAACAAGTGCCAAGATATTTTTGGTGTGTGTTTTTTTTTTGTTTGTTTGTTTTTTTGTTGGTTTGCTTTGGTTTGGTTTGGTTTTTAAACAAGACAAATCCTTTTTAAACTCCTCCAGTGGAAGATCAGTTACTGGCTTGCCATTAAAAAAAAAAAAAAAAAAGTAATACTCAACTGTGCATGTTGAACATCAATTAATTTCTTATATTCCTATATTTGGTGTTTGATTCCTCCACCAGCCCCTATTCTCTCTCTCCCCCTACAATGTCTGAAATTTCTGTGTATATTTTCTGGCAATTTCTCCACTCTGAGTTATGAAAGGACTCATGTCATTGTAGCAAGAGTACTTTGCTACCACAGTAGTATCATTCTACTGCTGAAATTCTGCCAAGAATTTGATTTTGCATATTCCATTCTAAAACCAATACAGCTGTGAAAGATTTAAAATTGCCAGCTAATACTGTAGTTCTATCCTTTTTTTTTTCCTTTTCTTTCTCTGTTGGGGACAGGGTAGATTTGATTTAAATTGATTTAAAACATGATTTAAATCACTAGTCTGTAAGACTCGATTTAATCATGGATTTCTACATAAAAGTGCATTCTTGTTGGTTGTTATAACCTTAATATATATTCTTCACAACGCAGAGATAGATGTAGGTTTCATTTTTAGAAAGTATACACTATATACATTTTTAAAGTGATTTGTTTTGAAAACTTTTCAGATTAGTTTTACAGCTACATCAAAAAATGAATGATTGTTTGGTTATTTCATTTACCAAAGGTAATTGAACCAGATATTTATGAAGTCATTGGGAGGTAAACAATCTCCAATTCAAATATGAATTAATCATTAGTATTTGGAGGATTTTCTTGCCATGCTGTATTAGAAGGAGAACATCGCCAGACAGGCATTTAAATATTTTTATTTAACTAAAACAATAAAGTTATGTATTCTGGATTTTTTTCTTCAACAGCAAACATATAATATTTTAACAAAACAAGCATAGGAATTTTTAAATTTAGTTAAACATTCAAGTTTTTAAAATAAGTTTGTTTTTGTTAACATTGTATTTAACTAAAATAATTACATGAAATTAAAAAAAAACCCAAAAATTAAATCGACTGTGTCAGCCAGGTCAACATGAGAAACTTAAAGTATTGGCTTCTGCAGCTAACTCAGTCGTCTTCACCTTCATTTTCATGTTTGTTCATAATCTGAAAAAGAAAAACAAGCTTTTCTGCTTTTTCAGGTCCCAAATGATTTCTCAATTTGGAATAAATTAGTCCAAAGGAAGAAAATATTCTTTCTACACCAGCAGAAGAAGCTCCTGCTGTTAAAAGTGAGATTATCACTTCAACAGTCTCTAAATCCAAGTGCTTAAGTGACTTCCACTAGTTCACTGCTGTGACTTTCTTTAAAACGTCATCAACAAACATATATTTCTTGAATGGTTCTTATTCCCAAACTGGGTCTCTTTTACGGCCTGCTGTCATTATAGGTTTTCCCTTCTAGTATGGTAGATCTCAATTCAATGAGGAGTACACTCAGAAAGACCTCAAGACTTCTGGAATATGCTGCTCAAACAGTTTCACTTTTGTTTCTACTGCCTGTCCCTCCCTTCTCACATTTATCTCCAGACTTCTTCTCCTTGTCCAGATCTATTCCGCCCCCAACAGTCTTCTGTTCATTGAACTTTTTTGAAACTTTGCACTTTTAGAGAGAGGTAAGGGATTGACTCTGTGTACACAAATCTGCAGAGGGACAATAGGTTGTGGTCTGTTATTTCTCACCTCTATATATTATATATTTACTTATTTAATTAAAAACATTTTTGCTGTTAACAAGCATATTATCTCTGGAGACACAAATCCACTCTTTGAGAACTGCAAAACTAAGCATCTCTGATGGTATCTTCTAGACTGAGCACTGAGTCCCATTTGGTAGATAGAAAGATTAACGTAAATAATCTAAACAGAAGCCCCTGGAGCCCCATAGGATTGGGTCCCTAATCCATGAACTATTGGAACTCATTTTCAAAACTATCCTTAAACATTACATGAATCTAATGTCTTATACTATAGAATTAGAATTTATAATCCCTATCCATGATGAGATATCTTTGAGCTATAATGTATCTTAATTAAAACTATCTTGAGATATGCTTTTTGAGGAAAAAAACTTTTATAAAAAAATCTGATTTAAATTTAAGAAAATGTTTTTTTTATTATTTCATTTTTAAAAAAAATAATTTATTTTTATCCACCCTGGTTGAAGAATGTGCTTTATTTCACATGGAAGCATATTACAACCCACAGTCTGGAAGCCCTATGCTTAGTGTCATAGCCATCCAAATTAGGAAAAAGTTAATTCTTTAGATCATTGTCAGATAATATTCTTCAAAGATGCTGGCAGGAGTAGGAAAGCATGGAGCATGGAGCAAGTGAAAGGTAGAAAAGGACCCTGTAAGAACCAGGCTGGAGAAGGTGTAAAATGAATATGCAATACTAGCACATTTTTAATAGGGTCCTTGAGATAAGTCTTCAAGGAGAAGGACAGGAAAAAAGGTGCGAAGAATTTCAAGGATAATAAAGCCATAATTAATACAGTGTTTGAGGGTACATTGAGATATTACAGAATATTTTATTTTAAAATTAATATTATTGCTGTTTCACCCTATGTTCTTTATTTGTATTTGTGTAAAGTGTCAATAGCTCCTAGTATCCAAATCTTTGTCGGTAGGTGTTAAAAGTATTGAGGGCTTCCATAGATGTTGGTTTATAGAAATCAGTGTATTTCAATAAAAAGAAAAATATTTGATCTTTTTCTATAATTTTCCCTTAAATCATTTATATAGCCAAGTACATGCATTAATAAGATAAAATCTCTTTGAACCTTAGTTTCTCTTTAATCTTCAAATTAGATTTAAAAGAATGAAATATTAGAATTTCCATCAATAAATTTAAATAGAAATAGATCCATTTGAACTAATGGCTGAATAAAATGGTGACATTCCCACATTTAACATGATGATTTGGTATATTATATTACACATTCTCACTTATTTTATGAAGGGTAGAATTTTTATGAGCAGTAATTCAGAAAAATGAGAGCCTGCTTAGTGGAATTATTCTCTTTACCTCAAGAATACTTCTACCGACATTGCTTTTCTTGATATTGCTTTTCTTTAACATTTTTTCTTTAAATCAGAATTCCAGAAGTTTTTCTAATTCATTGTCTCATTCCTTTTCTAAGTTTCAGCTCAAAATCTCAAGAGCAACCTTGATTCAATGGAACTTCAGATCCAGCGTCTAGAAAACGACATAAAGATGTTCCCTAAATCAGAAGATGCACATGATAAATTTGTGGAAAAGATGACCATATCCTTTTTGCACTTCTGGTTTGATAATCTTAGTTTTTTTGTCTGTCTTATTAAATATTTACAATATTTGAAATTAACAGTTAGAAGTGTGTGTTGTTTCATGTTTATTGTTTTGCACAGGGAAGAGCATATCAGAAAATTTTGAGTGTTTCTTCTCTGTAGCTTGTAGCATTTATAATCAGACTTTTAAGAAAAAAGATGACACCACTCTCAAGGCTTCCCACTGAAGGAGCTGAATACCCAGGATCCTGTCGTAAACTGGAGAGAGTATATCTTTATATGATCCAAGAACAACTTTTTGATAGTGGTTGCATCACTTCAGGCTCAAAGAATATGGAAAGAAGGGTAGAAAATGGAAAATACTTAGTGAGAAGTTTTGGCTGCAAAATTTTGGCTCATCAAGAAAACTTTAGTTTAAAGTATTACAAGTTGCTGATAGTCATTGTCTGTTTTGATTTTTTTGAAAGTTATAATTTTAGGAGAAAAGTGCCAGCTCTGGTAAGTATGATTAAATAGTCTGAACTGAAGATTGACTTATCATTTTATCTCTGTAGGGAATAAATACTGTGAATTCTTTATCTAAAAGTAACTAAAATAGACAGCTGTATGTCAGTCACTGTCTCAAGATTTAACTTCTGGTTGTTCCACCCTTCCGCTCTTTCAAAAATTTTCACTTATGAAGTAGTTCAACTTTTGGTCAAGAGTAAAGAAATGTAAGTGCAAGAAGCTGACTATCAAATTTATGTGGAACTGACTACATTTCCATTGTGCTTAAAGGAAATTTTCAGTCGGTAATTTAATATAGAAATCCACATATTTCTTTAAATGAGAAAATGTTTAATGTGTGTTTGCCTGTTCCTGACTCATGAGGTTTGTATATGTATTTATTTACAGCAGCTTGAGGGGCTGATAGAATGTAGCATGAGTATTCAACTTCCTCCATAGGAGAGGCCGTACAGGTAGGTATGTTTGCCAGTGGGCTCACCTTAATGCATTTGGAGAAATCTGTTGAGCATGATCAGTGGACTAATGTAAAGTGGAGCAATCCTGCCAACTGGCATACTAATTTGTAAGGGAGTTAGAGAAAAGTCATTGTTCGGCCATGCTGGAAGAAGGCCAGGAGACACTGGATTTAATTAGGCCACAACTTTATCCTTACATATCTGGGAATACCCAGCAGATAAAACTATACAAGTAACTGCATAATCTTTTCAATATATTCTCAAGGGGCTTCTGTCAACCCTCCCCCTTACCCATCGTGCTGCTGGGACCTCACCATCCAGCCTCTTGAATGAAGGTTTGGAGGGAGGGGAGTTTGGCTCCCTGCCATACCAGTCGTATGAGCCCTAAGCCCCCCTCCTCCCACCCCCTGGTTTCCACTCTTTTAAAGAATACATCCTTTAAATCCTTTACCAATCTGTTTTCTCTGATTGCTGCTGCATCCCTTCCCTACAGAGTACCTGCACTGGACATCTGCCTCACATTTACATAATGAGTTTCAACGTTATAGCCTAACTCCCATTTCAAGTTTGCTCCAACAAAACCCCCAAACCTGCTGAAGGGAAGGCAAAAAAAACCCAGAAACCCCGCTTACCTTGGCCAATCTTGTGGTAAGGAAAAAATTCCTCCCCAGTCCCCCAAGAAAGGAGCAGCTAGCACAGTGCTGCCCACAGCTGATCCTTACAGAACCCAGTATTTCACTACATTCATGGGTTGAAGGATTGGTGCTGCTCCACTTGGTCCAAGTAAAAGACTTTTCTTGCACTGGCATGGACCTATATAATCCCTCACCCCTTTTCTGGTCACCTACGGGGGGACCTGGTTTGAAGCTGCACAAGAAAGTCACTCCCTGGCTCAATAGCCCTTAAAGCAAGTGGTACACACTTTTTCCAACAAGCCAGTTTACAGCCCACACTGCGGTGAGGTCCAGTGAGAGAGTGAGTCATAAGCTCTCAAGTGCTGTCTTCCCTACATGGACCATTAACAGTTTCTGGCTGGACCACAGGAAAGTAGTTCAGGGCTAATTTATATCAAAAACTTTCCTCTTGCTTTATGCATTGCCTTCCATCCCATTTGCTTCAGGGTTTCATAAGAAAACGGTCCTGAATATGGCCAGAATAATCTGTGTTACCAGAATATTTTGGATAACAGTTCTAAAGCTCCATCCTCCTACTTCATCTACTTTCCCAGGCTCCCTTCCTTAACCACAATCCAGTCTGCTCATTCAGTCAGCTTGTTTTGTGAACAGAGCATCCTTCAGGAGCTAGATCCACATTTAGTTTAGTTCACACTTGAGAAAAAAAGAGTACCTTCTCTGCCTATTATAGGGAATCACTTCCAGTGTTTTAAGTCCTATTCTAAAGGCTTTGGACAAAGGGCTCACTCCTGGGTTCCTCAGGGTGCAGGTTTCAGTTGTAGCTGCACTTAGGCTGTCAGAGTTTTCACATAAATTCTAATCTTAGTTTCTCATTTCCCAGCAGCTTCTTGTATTTGACCACCTGTCAGATCCCCATGACCCATTATTTAGGGCTTCTCTCTTTTATTTGAGATGGTTTTCTTGATTTCGAGGGTTTTCTTTATTTTCAAGGTGGTTGAAGGAGTTTTCTTCATCATCCTCAAGTTCAATATGTGGGGAAGAGCCAGTCAGATCAAATCCATCTGCAATGGTGATATTTAGGATGGAAAGAGTGTAATTTCTTACCTGGTAATTCTATTGGTACACATGAGTTAATTATATTGGTACACATGTCCTTCAGTTCTCTGAGAAAATGTTGATGCTCTTGTTCTGTATGTATGTTTATAGTGCGGATCAGTTACTTAAATCTTTGAAATAGCTCACATAGGGTAAGTATGAGTGACAATGGTGGCTGGATCATATGAAAATGCTAAAATTCTGTTGCTTCCTTCCTGATTTTTTTAAAGAAATGGGACTCCTTCATCTGACTGCATTGGTAGAACCAGACTGCACAGAGGAATTAAAAGGTAAGAACAATTTCATTTTAATAGATCGCTGCTAACTTTTTCATGCTGCCAAAATTCTGGGGCCTGATGAGTTTTCTATGGAAGTTAAGGCTGGAGCTGTGAAACTGAACTAACGAAACTGCTTCACTTCATTGCACATCACCACACTTCTGATATGACAGCGAGATGCCATCCATGGCTCTTGGTAATTAAAAGAGGCATGTTAGGCAGTAGTAGGTGCCTGGCTGCTTTATCATACTGTAACATTGAACAAATTTGATGACTTGACAAAATAGATAAGTCTGTAAGAAAACAACTGTTTCTGTCTAAGGATTTTTGTTTTCATAATTAATTGATGACCTGATAAATGGTTGATTTTTATTTTTAGAAAGGCAGTTCCAGTAAATTAAATTGTAGTACATGATCAAAATTGATATTTCTTATCACCATTAAATACACCCTTTTATTTTATACTCAAATACTTCTTTTTTTAGACTCAGGAACAACACTGCTGCTTAAAAGAGACAAAAAGGAGGTCTTTCTGCTTCCCTTGTGTGTTTCTTCTATTTCTGTCAGCCCAGTGTAGAATTGTTTGGGTGCTGATGGCACACAGTGAAATTAGAAACTTGTGGAATTTCAGGGAGAGTGAGCTCAATGTGCTTTATAACTGCTTGTACTTTTCAGAAAAAGGATGACAAAAATGTCAGAACATTAATCATTCTCAGCAGAGGGAGCTCTGGGATGCACTTCCATGTATATATCGTAATTAAAGGTATTGTTTCCCTTTCCCTGTACACCAATACATAGAGGCTACTCAGTATCAATTGTAGCTGGAGCTGTCTTCAGTGAATATTAAATAAATATTGCATGATGCCGTACTAAGAGAAGAGGTCAGTTAATAGAGCACCCTATTCCCAACAGTGAAGCAAATTTTATGATGAGAAAATATTGACCCAGTTTTCATGTGCTTAAAAAAAAGAGAGAGAGAGAAGAGAAGTAAGAAACAGGTCCAGGTATTGATTAGGCTTTAAGTGATGAAGAATGAATGTAAAGCTTACTTACAAAATTGAAATATGTATTCTTGCTTTTCTTGTTCCCCCTTTAAACAATTTAATTTGTAATTTCATATCACCTGTTTTTTTCTCTCTTTCTCTGTAAGTTATGACTTCAGTGAGTAGTATTTCATGTACTGTAATCTGTAACTATCAGAGCGATTATCTCATGAAGCTGCATTCATATTTACAAAAAGACATGGAAGAAGAGAGTAGTGATACAGTATTCCACAAACTGTTCAAAGCAAAAACATTGCAGAGAAATTTTATTCAGATAAACATGGTAGGCTGATTAAAATGTTAAATTAAAACTTTTTAATTTTAATTTATGTAGTTATTTTGTCTGTAGTCTTTAACTTGATATAAATTTGAACTGTTATTTTAACACATTTTATGGTCTAAAAATGTGAGGAATCATGGAGTCACATCTATCTGAATAGCAGATTTAGTGGAGAAGTTGCTGAAACTAAATGAAAAGAGAGCCTTTGATAGTAGAATTAGATTTGGTTTATTTTAGATTTGCTTTAGAACTCTGCACAGACTTGTTTTTAGATTGGTTGTCCTAGAAATATCAATGCAGCTCCATGTTCAGGAGTATATATATTTTCCCTGTATAATTGTTCAGAAATTTCAGTTTAAAATAGTAATAAAAGCACTCCAGGCAGTATAATTGTCAAGGTTCCTTCCTCACTCTGAATTCTAGGGTACAGATGTGGAGACCTGCATGAAAGACCCCCTAAGCTTATTCTTACCAGCTTAGGTTAAAAACTTCCCCAAGGTGCAAACTTTGCCTTGTCCTTGAACCGTATGCTGCCACCACCAAGCGTGTTAACAAAGAACAGGAAGAGAGCCCACTTGGAGTTGTCTTCCCCCAAAATATCCCCTCAAGCCCTACACCCCTTTTCCTGGGGAAGGCTTGATAAAAATCCTCACCAATTTGTGCAGGTGAACACAGACTCAAAGCCTTGGATCTTAAGAACAATGAAAAATCAATCAGGTTCTTAAAAGAAGAATTTTAATTAAAGAAAAGGTAAAAGAATCACCTCTGTAAAATCAAGATGGTAAATACCTTACAGGGTAAACAGATTCAAAACATAGAGAATCCCTGTAGGCAAAACCTTAAGTTACAAAAAGACACAAAAACAGGAGTATACATTCCATTCAGCACAGCTTATTTTACCGGCCATCTTACAAAAGTAAATCTAACGCATTTCTAGCTAGGTTACTTACTAACTTAACAGAAGTTCTGAAGAGCATTCCTGACCTGGTCCTGGCAAAAGCATCACACAGACAGACAGACCCTTTGTCCCCTCCCCTCCCCCCCTCCAGCTTTGAAAGTATCTTGTCTCCTCATTGGTCATTTTGGGTCAGGTGCCAGCGAGGTTATCTTAGCTTCTTAACCCTTTACAGGTGAGGGTTTTTATAGAGGGATTTAAAATCAAGAGGGATTTGATAGCACTGTATACAGAAAGATGGTTATCCTTCCCTTTATTTTTATGACAATAATTTTAGGGGATTATTTCCTTTTTCAAGTGGTTAATCATTGTTCTTTTGCCTTAATGTGCATAGCAGACAGTACCGCTAGAAATAATGAGGTCTGAGTTGGAACTGTTAGGGTTATAAGGAGTAGACACCTTGCAGAAGCAGACAGACTCTAGGCTATTACTACTTCCACCTTGAGCAGTTTACTTTCTAGATTTTAAGGCCAGAAAGGGACTATTAGGAACATCTAGTCTGTTCTCCTGCATAGTACATGCCAAAGAATGTCAACCAATCAATTCAGCATCAAATCCATAACTTCTGTTTGAGCAGTAGCATATCTTTTTGAAAGGTCTTGATTAAAAGGTGTCAAGTAATGGAGAATCCACCATATCCCTGGGTAATTTGTTCCAAGGATTAATTACCTTCACTGTTAAAAATTGAATCTTATTTCTAGTCTGAATTTGTCTAACCTCAGCTTCCAGCCATAGGATCTCATTATGCCTTTTTCTGCTAGATTAAAGATCTGTGTGCTGTCAGAAATGACTTCCCCATGTTGATACCTGTAGACCATGATCAAGACTCCTCCTAACCTTCTCTTGGATAAACTAAATAGATTAAATTTCTGTACTCTGTACTGTATTTTCTAGGTCTTGAATCATTTTTGTAACTCCTTTTTGAACCTTTCTAATATGTCTACATTCTTTTTGAAGTGTGGAGTTTAGAACTGAACACATTATCCCAGTAATAGTCTCACTAATGCCATATGCAGAGGCCTAATACCACAGCTCTACTTGTACTTGATATTCCTGTGTCTCATTGGCCCTATTAGTTACAGCATCATATTCAGTTAGCTACCATGACCTTAAGTCCTTTTCAGAGTCACTGCTTTCCAAGATATAGTCCCATCTTATAAGTGAGACTTCGATTTTTTGGTCCTAGATTTATAGAACTTCTTTTCCTTTCTTTTTTCCAGAGTCCTTTGCTTTACATAATGTTTATAGCGCCATTGTATACAGCGCCATTTATTAGCAGCCTGCTATAGTATAGCTACTATATAGCTTACATCTCCTCAAGCAGGGAGAAGGCTGCAGCCACTACACAGTCCCTCTGGCCTTCTTCATTTTTGGTGGTTAATCATCCCAACATTTTGAGAGCCAACCAAACCCAGGTTATTCCAGTACCTACCATTTTGTTTTTATTAACATATTTTCCCATGCCTAATAGTTTTTGAATGGTCCAAACTAGATGCGAGCTGCACTTAAAATTTAGCTCAACATACATCTGTCAGGCAGGGGTATGAGAGAAACACAGCCCTGATGCCATAGCTATGGCAACCTAACCCCCCCACCGCCCCCTGTAGATGCGGGTATGTCAGTGGAAGAATGCTTCTATGGCCATAGCTAACTTTGCTAGGGACAGCGGAGTATTAACGCCTAGGCCAACAAATTTGCAGGGGCGGCAAATTTATAATAGCAGCCAGAGGCTGCTTCCTCTGGTGCTGGTTTGCACCCTCTCCCCCCAGCCCTGCCCCAACTCCACCCCTTCCCCGCCCCCTCCCTGCCCCTTTTGGTCCCCTTCCCCAAATCCCTTGCCTCTCCTCTGCCGCCGCCTCCTCTCCTGAGTGCACTGCATTCCGCCCCTTCCCCCCTCCTTTGCAAACCTGTTTCACGCACAAGTACTGGCAGGGAGCCGGGAGAAGCAGGTCCCGGCACCGCGCTCAGGGGAGGAGGTGGTGGCAGAGCGGAGGCGAGCTGAGGGGGGGGAGGGGCAGCAATTACTTCTGGGCCTAGGAGTGGCAAAATCATTAATCTGCCACTGGCTAGGGCAGGTAACAATTGTACACCAACATAAAAGTCCTTCTGTCTGGCTGCATCTACATTACAGGGTTATGCTGGTATAGTCTCTGTGGTGTAGAGACAACCTTAGGCTTTTTAAGTTCATATTCATTGTTGTGAGGGGAGTGTGGAAGGGGAAGTTTAATCCTTAGTTGCTCTCACTGTATGGGCAAAGGCAGTTTTCCGCAAGGCTTGTTAAAAAGATAGCACTATATCTGATTACATTGTGAAGGCAGTTCTTGGAAAAAGTAAGGCAAATTTATTTATTAACCATTAAAGCAAATGCAGATTATTGTATTATGCAGGAAAAATTCAAAGATGCATGCTGCCCCCCTTCCCCTGAAAAGCACAATCTCTTGTTTTCAGTGCCTTTTTCTTATCATCGATCAGTGAGGGGGTTGTTTTGTTTGCGGGGATTGGAATTTGTTTCAGTGAGACATTCACAATAACATTCATGTATGTTGTCCCAGATGATTGGCAAAGTCTCTTCTGCCTTGGGACATTGTTGATTAATCCAGCCATCAAGGGCCTAGTGGTAAAATCTGCAGCTGGCAGAGACAAGACTGGTAGTACTTGCAGGACCAGTTTCTTCCTGTTATAATAATTATACCAGGGAGGACTTTGTCCTGTAATAAAGAAACCATCTGATACCATGTCTAGATCTTGGAATACTTTTGACCAAAGGTTTGCTAGTTCACATTGCTTGTAGCTTGTACTAGGAATTTCCTATTCTTTGTGGGCAAATCACTGTTTACCTTTTGGAAGGAGATGTGCTCATTTGTCCACAGAGAGAAGCAAGATATAGTTAAAAGGCCGATGGTTTCACACCATTACCGTTGACTTTTTAACTATATCTTGACTAATCAGACACGAGGTGCAAGTTAGTGAGAAAAGAGCCGGAACAGCTATTTCTAATAGTGATGCTTGGTTTACTCACCTTACTATATTGCATTAAATCCACCTTTGACAAGTTATTTTTTTACTCTTTTATAAAGAGAAAAGATGGTCAAAATTTTTAATGCCAGGTCCAGCAAGTATTCTCACTAAATGCAAGTAGTAGTCATAAGAAATAATGTAATAAATATGCAGCATTATTGTAGCTATCTTTTGTTGGACCAACTTCTGTTGGTGAGAGAGATAAGTTCTCTCACCAACAGAAGTTGGTCCAATAAAAGATATTTCCTCACACACCTTGTCTCTCTCAAGGCAGTAAATAGACTGTTGAAGTTGGGCTTGCTATCTTTATTTGGAGTCAGGGAACTGAGTTGGGAACTCAGCCTTATTTTTTCCACTCGTTGTCATTTATCTTCCCCTCTCCCCCCCGCCCGTATTGAAAAAAAAAGTTATAAAATAAACCTGTTATTTTCTTCATCCTAATCTACATCTATACTCTTCATAGAATTTCTTAATGTCAGTTTTCCTCTTTACCTGCTAGTAAAACCTTTCAATAAAAAGTGGTGTTGTTATGCTTACATAATGGGTGCATGTTGATGGGGTGGGGCGGAATTTTTTCTCTGGTTGTCTTTAAGATCATTGCCTCTCTGACATTCAGAAAACCTCAATAAATAATTACTGCCACTCCAGGCAGGGAAACCCAGTGCCAGGCTTTCTATTTTTGAGAGAGAGAGAGAGACTGGACTGGGTGTGTAGGAAAAGAAGTCACATCAATGAGAGTAGAGAAGGAAGGCTACGAATAGCAGTTTGACAACTTTAGAACAAACTGATGGTTTGGATTTTGTGGGTTAGCTTCCTCACACAGCTGTGTTACTGCACATGTGTCCTGACGTACAACTAACTTACTGGTAGTTGCTTCAGCTGTGGACCTATCTTGAGCGGAGACTGTACATTTTGATACTGTGTGGTGGTTTTGTGATGTACACAAATGAAGACTAGGCTGAAATAACCAACCTCATTTGCACTGACAACCTA
Source organism: Caretta caretta (assembly GCF_965140235.1). Classification (NCBI taxonomy): domain Eukaryota; kingdom Metazoa; phylum Chordata; order Testudines; family Cheloniidae; genus Caretta; species Caretta caretta. Next base: position 67,033,971 of record NC_134214.1, on the reverse strand, counting down.
CTTGCTAGGATTTGAGTTGAAAGGTTCATGCATTTAAGTCATTCTGCCATATTTTTGATACTTTTGAAGAATTGTATGTGGTGATATGTAGTATATAATAGTGTATGTGGTATGCAATAATGAGAAGAGAATTTTATTTCTTAAAAAATCTAGTTATGTTGTAAGTAATGAACCTAATGAGATGTATCCAGAATGCAGCTCTCTTTTAATTTACGTATTTTTAAATCAATGAAGCCTTTCTTGTTTTATCTGTGGGTGGTTTCTATATTTCTAGTCACTGATACTGCATCTGTCACAGTATTAACTGAACACTAGACAAAAAACATTGTCACATACACAAATCACAAAGTTTTGGTGCTGCCTTTCAGTTTTCTCCATCCTGCCTACAAGTGATTACAGATCTATTTTTTATTAATATTGTCAGAGGAAGCTTGTAATTATGGGAATTATATTGCAAAGAGATGTCTTGAAAGGATTCTTGAAGGTGGTGATATCAGTAGCTCTAATGTCTCTCAGGAGGAATTCTATATTTGTGTTCTCGATGCTAGAAATGCTGTGTGCCTGGATCCCACTAGTCTCATTTATACTGTGGGCAGTTCAATGGTTCATGATAAATAAAGCAGTCATGGTTGTAAAATGAGAGGGAGGGGAAGTGTCAATCTGTGAGAGTAGCCTAGACCATCTCATTGAGGGCCCAGTTAATCTGTGAAGGACCTTGAATTTGATCCATTATTGCATATGGAGATATTGTAGCAAGCAGAGCACATGGGGAATGTGTTTGCAATTGGCCTGAGTAGCTCTTCAGGTATTCTGTGACATGTTGTGTCATATGAAGCTTTAAGGCCACTACATTGATTCCAAGATACAGAGCCTTGAACTAGTCAGGCCTGGCGTTCACAAATGCAGGTCTGTGTTCAATAGCATGACGTGTACAATCTCCTACCCTGGCACAGACTGGAAAAAGGATTTTGTAGTGGGTGCTGCTACTGTTTTTAGTTTGGTATGTAATATTAGCAGAGTGTGAGGAATCTGAGAACTCTGTGTGCTATCTTAATGATTTAAGGATTAGATACACTCTGTTGAAGGCTGGTATAATGGTGGTTGTCTGTCTTTGAGGTGTTTCCCTATGACCATTAACTTCCTCCTTTCCAGAGTTTATTTGGATTTGGTGCATCAAAAGAAAAGCTGACCCATTAAGAGAGATCCAGGTCCCATACTTCCCTGTTACAATTTCAGCCTAGAACAGGAGAATTCTGGTGCTATTAGCTCTTAAGATTTATGGGAGCTGTAGGCCTGATAGTGAGGGATGTTGGAAGAGAATCTGTATATAAGAACTTTTATTTTGTCCAGTGTGGAAAACTTGAAAGGAATAAGATCCGTGGTTAAGTCTCTCAAGCTGAAGGGTCTGGGAAGAGGCCTACATGGACAGCTGGGTAAAGTAGCCCAAGGAAGGGGTGAAATTTAACTAAACAATCTCAACTAAACGTTGTCATAGCCTGAGAAGGGAATCTGGGGACTGTTGCAGAGTATAGGAAGTAGCACTGAGGAAACAAGAAGTGGATGGCCTAGATAGCTTATTCTGAGTTCTCCCTCTTGAGGGGGAAGATATCTTTACTGCAATGTAAGCAAAGGGTTAGTAGAATTTGAGTTAGCAGACCCTGACTTTGTTAATCTAGGTCTTGAGTGTCTACACTCATCTGTACTCTCAGGTTAGGATTTGCTGAACCCTGCCTCCCAACCTGGGGCTCCAGTGGCTATACTACATTATGCAAGTCTGAATCAAACCACCCATATCCCAGAATTCCTCATGCCTTGAGATAAACAACTCCTTCTCTTTTTAATCCTTGATTACTCAAGTACACTCAGTAACCCGTTGTACACTAGTTGATCTTTGTGTCTACTTAAGTGGTTCTTAAGTGGTGCAGGAACCTTGCTGTTACTGCTGTCCCCAGACCACTTTTGCACAAAGGTTCTGTAAGTCCATTCTCCACTGCATGAGATTGTCCTCTGAGGGCTTACTAATTAATTGTCCACCCATAAAATTAAAAGATCAAGGCATCTAAGAGCCCTGGGAGGGTCTGCAGAATCAGAGATGTTTTGGGGAAACAAGGAAACTTTGAAGATGCACAAAAGAGAGTGGAAAATAATTATCCCATTGCAAAGAAATGGACATATAGGCAAAATTCCTTTCATGTAATGTACCAGAGCAGTGATTTGTTATTTCTCTTTATTCTGATTTTCAAAAAGAGATGACATTTGCCAAAACAAAATACTATTTAAACAAAATTAAAACTTCCAGCATTTGGGTTTTTGCAATTTTTTGACGCCAATGACATAATTTCTGGCATTCAGCCATATGTCCAGGTCACCATTACTTAAGGTAGTGATAGTAAGCCTTGTTGTGTGGTAATAACAGCTGTATTCACAACATGAGTTTTGTTGGTTCCTCGCATAACCTGTCTTGAGTGTAATTGTTGTACCAATAAAATAAAAACCAGCAGGATCTTATTAAAGGGAAAAAGGCAAAATACCACATTTATTGTGAATACAGAAAGAATCATAGAAAGCAGTTAGTTCTAGTTATAACATTCCATTCAATCTCATATTTATTCACACATTCATTCATACAAACACACACACACACACACACAGGTTCTGCAAGGTTGTTATCATAGTTACCAGCCTTAGAGTTGCTCATGCCAAGCCACTGGCCAGGTGGCCTGGACATGAGGAGGGAGCAGGGCCTTGTCAGATGCTCATCTGATGCTCCTGGAAGTTGGTTTGCAGAATCAGACCCCCCAAAATTCTCACTTTTTAGAGTCTATTTTTTATAGGAATTTCTTCCTATGCCAGTCTATGGGAATTGCTTCATCATGCTGTTGCTGAATCAATCAGCAGATAGCACATTCCTGACGGCTCCAAGATGTTATCTTGTTCTTTGGTTCTCCCATTCTTGAGGCTGTTGGGTGGATTCCAGTCTGCCCTCCGGGGGTCCTCTGGTTATTTCCACTTGACGCCTTCTTCAGCCGATGGACACTGGATTCTTAGGCTGGCACCTCCCTGATCATTCAGTTATTATCCACACCAAGCATCCATCCACATACATCCTCTATCTCTATTTTAATCACAATTGTTAATACAACAAAAGGGTGGGGAGTCTCTGGGTGCTGTTTCTGTTGTTAGAGTATTGCTTTGAGTCTCTCTCTCTGTGAATTGCTTTGAGAACAGACTCTGTCTTAGAATGTACTAACACAATTAGCAGCTTGCAAGTTTCACACATAGAGGGAGAGAAACAGTACCAAAAACCAAGAGACTTCTTAATTAGTAATACCCTGGAATTTAAACTATGGGGAATCAAACTCATTTGTGATTTTAATACAGAACTTCTTTAATATGATCCAACATAATGAGATCCATTTGAGAAACGACGTGTTACCTTCTTTAAACGTTTTTGGCAATATGTGAAATGTCCACTCTGCATTAAACTGATAGGATGACTCCTATCAGAGAGTTATTTCATGTAGTCATCCAACTTGGCACTGGAGAAAACCATGTACTGGGAGGCAAAAACTACTGATTGTCTGCCAGCTAAACATTTTCTCCAGCATGAGGGCTCAGAGTGACTGAGCAGCCAGGCATCGTTAAGACACGGACAAGGAATGCTGACAGAATGTTAATGGCATTAACATACTGTCATCTGTTAGAACCTGTAATCACCTTATAGCTTATTATGGAAAAAATAATTGACTTAAAGAAATGTCATTTCAGAGAAGCACATACTCTTTTTCAGGCAGATTGAAATATGGGGTGTCCGTTGTTTCATAAGTGTGATGGGGTACCACCTGACATACTGGGATACCGCTGAGCCCTCCTGTTTCACCAGCCTGGGCTCCCTTACACTGTCCTGTTGAGCCAGGCCCTCAAGCCTCCTCCAGCACACACACAGTTAGGGACACACCCAGTCGCAGAAAGACAGACACTGAAATCAGCACTGCATGGGAGGGTTTCAGCTAGGGAATTGCCCAGCACTCAAGTGCATACCCCCTCTGGAGTCTAAACCTAAAATTATATTGTCTTGTGCTGCACAGAGAACTATACAGTGGAAGCTCATGAAATTTGCCCCCTCCCTCAATGTGGAAAACAGTATGCACAGCTTTTGTCGTCCTCCCCCGCAGTTATGAATTCCACAGACTGGTTGTAGAGAAAACAAAAACCGGTTTATTAGCTACAAAAGATAGATTTTAAGTGATTATAAAGGATAGCAAACAGATCAAAGCAGGTTACCCAGCAAATAAAACAAAAAGCAATATAAGCTTAAAATACTAAAGAAACTGGCTACAAGTAGTAATTTCTCACCCTAAATGTTGTTTTAGGTAGATTGCAGAGGTTCTTGAAGGCAAACTGTTCTTGCTTGCACCTGAAAACTCCAGGTATTTCTTTAACAGGCTAGATACCTTTCCAGCCTGGGCTCATTCCTTCTACACTCCCTCCCCTCCAACCCTTTGTTTCTTAGGGCTTGTCTACACTGGCAATGTACAGCGCTGCAACTTTCTCGCTTCGGGGTGTGAAAAACCACGCCCCTGAGCTCAGCAAGTTTCAGCATTGTAAAGCACCAGTGTAGACCGTGCACCAGCACTGGGAGCCGCACCTCTTGTGGAGGTGGTTTTTTTAGAGCGGTGGGAGAGCTCTCTCCCAGCACTCTGCTGCAACCACACAAGCCGTGTTAAAGCACTGCCAGCGTAGACTAGCCCTTAGATGTCACAGCAGTCATGTTGGGTGGGGGTTCAGTGAAGAATGACCACTGATTATGTCACTCCCCTGCCTGAAATAGGATTTATATATGGTGGGAATCCTTTGTTTTCCAGGGTGATTTCCTCTCCTCCCCCAGTGGAAAAATACTGGTATTCTATCATGGAGTCCAGTACCAGGGACATAATCACATGACCCTGCAGTGTCAAAGCAGCCATGAGTCAGAGGTTGTTTGTAGCACCCCAAGAAAGCTTCTGAGGGAGGTGGGAGATTAGCATTTTCAAAGACCAAATGGTCCATTGACTTGTTCCCAGTTAGCCTGCCACACTGATTGCATTCTGTCTGGTGTGCGTTCCCCAGATGCAAACACTTTTGTATTACAGATGTATAGTCTATAGTCCTAACTTTAGATACAAAAATGATACATTCTTACAAATAGGATAATCCTATTCAGTAAACCATAACCTTGTCAGCGATACCTCACATGACCTATATTGCATAAAATACTTTGATTATGACACAATCATATCATTATATTACTATGAAAAAATATGGGATGCAGTGTCAGATGTCATTTCAGAGGAGCCCATTCTCTTTTACAGGCAGATTGAAATCTGGGGTGTGCAGTGCTTCGTGATTGTCTGTATTAAATTCTGATCTCGTTCTGAACTACGGTCTTTTCAGAAATAAGCGAGATGAGGCAGTTAGGTACTTCTGTGACCCCCATTTCTGAAGTTGAGTTTATTTTAAACTTGCATTTCTGATATGGAGGCACCCCTTAGTACCTGGAGGTGGAGGGGGTAATTGAAATAGCTCCAATTGTAGGTCTTTTTAATAAGTTAATGACAAAAGGATTATACATGAGCTTTTAGTTTATAGTATTTATCCAAAGATCTTTCCAGTAGCAGTCTACAAAGGTGACATTTTAAAATATGTTGATTGAAAAGCAAGTTCTGACCTACAATGTGTCTTTGGGAAAATCACTGCTAGTTATCCAGAGAGAAGCATTCTCTTTATAGTGCCCAATGAAAAGAGAATTTCTTATTGACGTTCATATGGGTTGTGTGAGTCTAATTGCCTGTGAACAATACTGAAAAATACCCTGCAACAGATCTTCGGTGGAAAGGATGAAAATCTTCATAATTATAGAATTTTTTTCAGACCTATTTGTTCTAAAACCTAGTTCTCTCATTTTAAAAAAATGAAACAAATAGCTTTCAGAATTCCCTTAAGTAGGGAGCAAAATTCTAATGGGAGTTTAAAAGTAGCTACTCACTGTTACCATGTACACTTCAAAGTTCTGTGGCGATTAACATTGCAACAGAAAAGAGTGGCTTGTAGACATAACACTGGTGTCTTGTTATTCTGGTATAAATCCTGTGGTTTTGTTTGTTTTGTTTTTTTAAAGAGAGAGAAGAGAGACCCACTCAATATTTTTCATATGTTATTCCTTTAGTGTTGGGCTTTGATTTAAAATGCGGGTATTGAGACCTTTCTCTTGACAAATTCTGCTTACATCTAGAAAGCATAGATACAGCCTCCAAGAAGCGTATGTATTAGGATCTGTTACATCAGGGAATTAAGTCTTGTTCAGAGAGGTTTGCCAGTGCATGGAAGGAAAGTGATACAGGATTGATGCCTTTAAAATTTAGCCTAGGAGATCACAGAATATGAGCTGTCCTTCATAAGAGTTACTTAAGAAATTGATACTCAAACAATGCTGTTAAGTGTTCTCTTGCCATTAGTCACAATGAAAAGTAGGACTTCCTTGCCATGCCAGTATAGGGAAAACTAAACAAATAATGCTACTAATGTCACGTATTGTCGATATTGCATGGAAATTAAAGAAATTTAACATCAACTGTGGTTGAAAATTGCCATTTTTCCTAACAGGGGAAAGTAATGTGAGCCAAATTCTGCCCTCTGTGAAGCCCCATACAAGTGCATTGAAGTCAATGACTCCTGTGATCTCTTGATTTCAGTGGATTTTATAGGGTTTAAATGATGGTAGAATTTGGCCCAGAATAAGGAATGCCACCTTTGAAAAAATTTCGAAGTTGTTGAAACCATCCTGAAGAAATGATGAACACTGTCACCACACTGTAATTAGTATTTATTAGGAATGTTGGTAGTGTAGCATTTAAGGAGGATGTTCTTTTTGATACTGTGTTTCTGGGCTAAGCATTAATTTTGTATCTTTTTTTATAATAGCTTAGTGTGAGTTCAGTTCTATCTACTGAATAAAATGTTCTATTTAGTTTGGATGCCTCTTGAGAATAACTTATATAAAAGTTGAGAAATAGAAAGTAATTATATTGTTTTCCAAATTTCTGTGGTATGTAGCTGAGGAAAGTTTGCCCCCTTTAACTAAGGTCAACGGGCAAATACAGAAAAGTCAGCCTTCATATGCTGCTGAAACTTTAGTATGTCATAGTATTTCATGGAAATATGGAAAAGCTTGCAATAAAACTCAAATATTAATTTTGTAATGTAGACTTTCCATGTTCTCATTTTTTCTCTTGTTTATCCTGCTTTTGAAGTTTCTAACGGCAGGGAAAGGAAGTTGACCAGGTTTATAGAAAGGAAGTCTTGTTCACAGCTCCTTAGCCTCTTTGCTTCCTGGTAGGTGAAGACTTGATGACTGTCTTTCTCACAGGATGGGAGAAGAGGGAAATAGAAAGTTACTAATTGGTCATTCTATTTGCTATATGTCCCTCTTCTCCCATCCTGAGAGAAAGACAGTCATCAAGTCTTGATCACATATAATTAAAAATTCTTTGTTGACATCTTCTCACCAAAACAGATAACGGGAAGGGAAAACATTTAATAGCAACAACGAAAAATATGGCATTACTATTAGGACTGTGCCAATATGTTTCTTGGCCCTATCTCCTCAGGATAGCTATTTAATTTCATTATCCTAATCCTATAAGAGAGGAGCATTGCAGGTGGAGATTGGATGTGAATTTAATTAGCTCTGAAGTTCTTGCTACTCTCATGCTTCACCTCTGATTAGATTAATTTAGTTGTTCTGCTCAGCTGAGTAGGTGACTGGAGTAACAAAAGAGGACGTAGGCAGGGAATCACTGATTGGGAAGTGTAGCAGCCAGGAGTTAGGAGTGTGGTTGGGTGAGAATGAGAAGCAACTAGGAGACATGGTGGGGACAAAGATATGCTGTTAGAGGGAGTCAGTCATGGAACAGAAGGGGGTTGAAGAAAGAAAAACAAACAAAAAGTTAAAGTATGAATGAATGAGAATGAAGAAACCAAACAAGACAGATGAAATAGGGTATTTTGGTATTGTCTTTCTATATTTTCCAGTAATCTGATATTGCCAGGACAGCAGGGGGTGGAGGGAATAGTTACAGAATTCATTTGTAACTCGATATAAATGACAAAGTGAGTACTAAAAGACTATACTGAAAGATACCAACCATAAAAATTCTTCTTTTTTGAGTGAAGTCCCTTTGTGTATTCCACATGTGGGATACACATGCACACCATTCACCTGAGCCTGGACTTTTTTGCAAGCAATGTACATTGGCCCACACATGCGCCATAGCTGTCCATGTGCTTTCAGCTGAGGGCCATTGCCTCTCCAGTTGCTTCTTACCACCACATGGTCTACGTTGGAATCTTTCATGTCCTCAGCTCCTTTTTACTGCATCATTCCTGTAAGAATTGTACATAGTAAGTTTTTAGTAGTTTTAAATAGTATAGTGTAGCATAAATTATTAGATAGCTTTTTTGTTTTCCACCACCCGGGGACTTTTTCCCTGAGAAGCCTGGGAAATGTCCAGGGTCCCTGCATTCAAAAACTGTGAATGACCAATACTGTGGGTGACCAATATCAACACTGTCTGGGTGAGGCTCCCGTTTCTGCCAAGTGCAGCATCTTCCACTTCTCCCACCCCTCTGAACTCATGGATCAGGATCAGGAACTGAAACTCAGAAAACAGCTCATGAAGAAGACAGTGGAAGCCCCAATGAGATCTGGGCCCCCATACATCAGCCTTGAAAAGTGGACAGCACCCCTCAAAGCACAATCTTGGGAACAGAGGCTAATTCTGTTAAGCCTAAAGAGAAGGCTTTGCAGGGCAGTAAGAGGCACTCTCATAGACATAAGGACAAATTATCTATGTGCATGGCACACCCCAAAAGAAGGGAAGAGCCAGCACACACGGGTACTAAAGTCTAAGGCTGACTAAATTTTCACAGATCCGATGATTCCAACACCAGTTCCAGTGGTGAAGATGTGAGAAAGACAGCTCCTGGTACTTCCATCCACTTTGGGAACCGGGGCAGTACCCATAGTGACACCAGTGGACTCTACTTGTGCTTTAGGAATGTCTGAGACATATGTCTTCCCAGAAGACATTTTGCTCTCCGCATTGACTGCTCTTATTGGGTCTGTCTATATTCCAGTAGGTTGTAACACCAGCGGAAGAGTCTATCAGAGATTAAGTCATTCCCCCATTCCACCCACTTGCCTTAAATCACAACCATTGGTACCATCAGTACTACTGGTGATCAGAGATCTAGCTGTCTTCTCTTCTGATGATCTGGAGGCTCCGCAGGATTCTGCGACCTCAGACATAAGCCCTAGAAAGTCAGGGATTCCAACCGGACATGACTGGCCAATGGACAGGTGGTACCGTATGCCATGGGCTTCCCTCTGCTGGTGGATCGAACATATTGGCAATATTGGAAACCGTGGGAGCTCTGTGCCAGGACCCCCTCCCCCCCCCCCCCGATCTATGCATCTGTTCTGCTTGCCATTGCCCACCCATATACAACTGGCCCTGTTGGAGTATTCAGAGGAAGAAGGTGAACTGGTTGCGATGGTTCTCACAGTTTTGGGAGCAATCTCATCACCGAAGAAGGTGGTCACTATCTTTTTCATGTCTGTCAGATGACTTTAAATAATACCAAGAGCTCATGCACAAGGAAGTGGCAGAGCTACAAATGGAGCTAGAGAAAAGTTGCCCTCTCCATCAACAACCCAGCAAAGGTGGTATTTAGCACACGCCTGCTTGTTGTACTTCTGCCCCTAAGATGGCCAAGAAGTGCTACTTTGTCCCATCCAAGAGGAGGAAAATTCTTGTATCTCACCTTCTGCCAAACTCCCTGGTAGTGCAGGCAACTACAGAGCAGTCCAAGAAACAGAACCCAAAGGCTACTCCATCTGATAAGGGACACAAGAGGCTTCATCTGAGAAGAAAGGTTGTCTCTTCCCCGTCCCTGTAATTCAGGATCTCTAATTATCAGGCTCTCTGGGCCAAATAAGATTCCATCCATTCTAGAGTTTAAGGACAAGCTCCCTAAAGAGGATAGAACCTGCTTCCATGCCTTGTGGATGAGGGCAAATTGGTGGCCGAAACTTCACTCCAAGCCATAGCTCTGGCTATTGGGAGATGGCTGTGGCCATTTTTATGAGGAGACTCTTGTGGTTGCAAACCTCAGGTTTCCCTAGAGAGGTGCAGAGTACCATCCAAGATCTACCCTTTAATACTATCAATACATTCCATGAGACAATGGAGGAGTTTCTCCACTCCTCAAAGACTTAATAACAACTCTTCATTCGCTGGACATTTATACCCTTGTCCCCAAGAAGAAGCATTGTAGACAGGGGTATAGAGGAAGATCACCACCTCAGTCCTTTTATCATCAGCATCCTGAGGAGCCACCACACGAGAGACAGAGGGTATACAGACCCAGGAACCCAGCCTCTGCAACATCCATTCATCCTGTAACCCCCAAGTGAAGAGTTTCTTGTCATGGGGCTGTCGAGACCCACATCCCTTTATTGGTGCCTTTTCATTCCCCTAATCAGATGTTTGGAGGCTGTCTTATCCAATTTGTCAAAGAAAGGAGGGCCCTAACTACAGACAAATGAGTATTAGAGGTTTTGACAGCTACCTAATAGAGTTTCTGACAACTCCTTCCTGCCAATCCCCTTCCCAATTCGTATTCAGGGACCACTCTCATGAGGAGATTTTATGACAGGCAGTGAACTTGCTGATCCCCAGAGGAGCCATAGAAAAGGTTCCAGCTCAACACTATAGGGATTCTATTCTCCTTATTTCTTGATCCCCAGATGGAGGCCAGTTCTCAAGCTATGTCAGTTAAACAAGTTTATCCACAAATTAAAATCTGCATGATATCCTTGGCATCAATAATTTCCTCATTAGAGTGGGGCACATGGTTTATGCCTCTTGACATGAAAGATGCATATTTTCTTATAGATATCCATCCAGCCCACAGGAGTTTCCTCAGGTTCCTCTTCAACCAAGACCATTACCAATTCAGAGGCCTTCCCTTTGGTCTGGCCACAGCGCCCAGGGCGTTTACAGAATTTTTTTTTTCAGTGGTGTCTATTGCATGACGAGAAGGTTTTAGTCTTCCTGTACCTCAACAACTGTCTTCTCCTAGGCAACACCTGCAAGGCGTTTCATAGGGCAACTCAGGTTCTGTACGGCCTTTTACCTTCCCTAGGTTACTGCGTCAACAAAAAAAAAAAAATCCATGTTGACCCCCACAAGGTCATGGGGTGATATTAGACTTGACTGCAGCAACAGCAGTATCTCTACCTCCCAAAAGGTTTCAGGCCATAAGCGTAATCATACGGCAGGTCACTGTCAGAGCCAGGATGTCAGTGAGAACTTGCCTTTCCCTCCTTGGCAGCTATGTTGGTGGGAAAAGCCCTCCTGCTGACATAGTGCTGTCCACACCAGCCCTTATGTTAAAGTAACTTATGTCTCTTGGGGGGTGTTTTTTCACACCCCTGAGCGACATAAGTTGTACTGACAAAAGTGGTAGAGTAGACAAGCCCTTAGATAAACAAGCAAGGGGGAATGAGCTCTCTCTCTTTGTGCTTAGAGGCAGTCACCCTCTGGAATTGGTGTATCAAGCATCACATAACCTTATCAGCAGCATACTTACCAAAATTGCCTAGCAGATACTTTTGCAAGAGGGAGTAATCACAAGAGGGAGATTAATGATTCAGTTCTCACCGACGTCTTCATTTAGTGGGAATTGCCAGCCTTTCTCCTCACAAGCAAACAGGAAGCTTCCTTTGTACTGCACCAGAGTAGCTCTGGGCAGATTGGGAGATACCCTCCTGATGTTGTGAAAGGTCGCCTGGGGTATGCTTTCCCTCCAGTTCCTTTGATAGTAAAGGTTCAATGGAAGATTTGCCAAGACAGAGCTTGACTCATCCTCATCACACCCAACTGATTGAGGCTGTTCTGCTTCACAGATCTGTGGAAGATCTCAGTGCAACCATCCATGAACATCCCCACTTGCCGGACCTTCTGAAGCAACACAGGAGCATGGTTTCACAAACCAATTCAGGACCACTGCAACTAAGAGCCCAGTTTTTAGAGAGAATCGGAGACAGAGTGCTCATGTTCCAACAGGATGCAAAGTATAAAAGATTCTACAAGAAGATGTTTCTCAGTTAAATGGAAGCATATCTCCACTTGGGCTCATCAACACAATTTGTCTCTGGACTCCACTGGATATGTTACATTATCTATGTACCCTTAAGTCTTTAGGTCTTGTATTCAGTTCCCTGCAGCTACATTTAGCAGCAATCAGCACTTTGCATCGACCAGTGGATAACCATACCATCTTCACGCATCCTGTCCCAACAAGATGTTTGAAGGGGATTCTGAGATCCTTTTTGCCTGTGGTGGTGATTGCACCTCAGTGGGACCTTTGTTTTGTTCTGTGGTATCTAAGACTCCCTTTGAGCTGCTGGCCACATGCTCTATGACTCATCTGTCCATGAAGCTATAATGTTGGCCAGAAGAATCAGTGAACTGGCAGTGCTTAAATCGGGTCCGCCATACAGGAAAGGTCTGACTACACTTCCTCCCCAGATTCATACCCAAGGTAGCTTCTGAGTTTCATGAGTCAGGTCATCCGCTTATCTGTATTTTTTCCTAAACTACATGCCTCAGAAGAGGAAAGAAGACTGCATTTTCTGGACATGAGGAAGGCTTTGGCCTTTTATCTGCCAAGAATAAAGATTTTTAGAAAGACTCCTAAATTTTTTGTTTCTATGAGAGTGATCAAGAGTTCAACTTATGTTGGTGCAGAGACTTCTGAACCGGATCTTGGATTATATTATCACCAACAATCTGGCATCCCCGCTGCCCCTCTCTTTGTGCCATCAGTTGAGAGCACAAGGAGAGAGCTACAGAGCATGTGTGGGCCAAGCAGTACTGCTTGCAAAAAAATTCCAGACTTAGGTGCATGGTGCACATTCATATCCCATGCGTGGAATATAGATAGGGACCACACATCTCAAAGAACCTCCAATTATGGATAAATAACCTCCATTAACACACACTTTTTTCTATGCATTACTTGATACAGAATTTCCTATCAATGTATTGTGCCATATCTATCATATGTGGGAGTAGCTGACAAAACACCAGGGTAATTGAACACTACCAGGGCTGGGCTAAAGTTCCTTCACACACCCATGTGACTGGCTAAAATAGCATGTATTTAAAATGCAGATAAATTATGAAAGACAGATTATTGAGATTTCATTGTCAAATATAGAGTGGGAGTCTCATTCTGCTTGGGCTTTGCCTTTTATCATGTACTGGAGAGCATAGCAATTCTCCACATACAATCCCATATTTTATTTAATATAGCTTGTCAAGGTTCCTCCCCCACTCTGAACTCTAGGGTACAGATGTGGGGACCCGCATGAAAACCACCTAAGCTTACTTTTACCAGCTTAGGTTAAAACTTCCCCAAGGTACAAATTAATTTTATCCTTTGCCCTTGGAATATCCACTGCCACCATCAAACTCTAACTGGGTTTACTGGGAAACATAGTTTGGACACGTCTTTCCCCCCAAAATCCTCCCAACCCTTGCACCCCACTTCCTGGGAAAGGTTTGGTAAAAATCCTCACCAATTTGCATAGGTGACCACAGACCCAAACCCTTGGATCTGAGAACAATGAAAAAGCATTCAGTTTTCTTACAAGAAGACTTTTAATAGAAATAGAAGTAAAGGAATCACCTCTGTAAACTCAGGATGGTAGATACCTTACAGGGTAATTAGATTCAATACATAGAGAATCCCTCTAGGCAAAACCTTAAGTTACAAAAAAGACACACAGACAGAAATAGTCATTCCATTCAGCACAATTCTTTTCTCAGCCATTTAAAGAAATCATAATCTAACACATACCTAGCTAGATTACTTACTAAAAGTTCTAAGACTCCATTCCTGGTCTATCCCCGGCAAAAGCAGCATATAGCGACAGACACAGACCCTTTGTTTCTCTCCCTCCTCCCAGCTTTGGAAAGTATCTTGTCTCCTCATTGGTCATTTTGGTCAGGTGCCAGCGAGGTTACCTTTAGCTTCTTAACCCTTTACAGGTGAGAGGATTTTTCCTCTGGCCAGGAGTGATTTTAAAGGGGTTTACCCTTCCCTTCATATTTATGACATAGCTGATCAACCTCTGACTTCGTAAATTATAATTTCTAGATTTTATTTTATGATTGTGGGCGTTTTGTCTTTGTTGAAGTAGTACATTGCTATTCATGATAGTGCCACTAAAAGAACTACTGCTGTGAAACATGTCCAATATTTGCCTAGATGCTATGGAGATAGTTTCTTTAGAAATGGTTAAAAATAACTACGTAATAACAAATAATGCAAATATTACTTTTATGGCTCGGAGAGATCATTTCCAAGGCCATGCAGAACTCCAGCTGGTATAGAAATCAATTACAGATTATTGTTTTAAAATATTGTAAATATGCCAATCCAAGAACATTCAGAATAGCGTTGTTTTCTAAAGCAATACTGTCGCACAAAGAAATTACTGTAAGGGTTCTTAATAGTTCAGTAATAACCTTTCTGAAACCCTCTTAATTCTCGTCTCCTGCTTGGTTAAATAGGAGGCGTTTATAATTTATACACAAGATGTACTTTAAAACATAATTGACAAAAAATATAGCGCTAATACAGAAGTGGAACACAAAGTAGTTCCAGGTCTACAAAAAAGCCATATGTTCATTTAAAACATATTTTTATATATATAAATAAGGATGGCATTCCAGTTTTTTTAAATGCTGTAAACTACTGTGAACAGTGGGTAACTGGGTATTTTAAATCAAGATGAAGACAAATCATTCAAATTAATTTATTTGTTGATCAATTAAATATAAGAATCTATAAAATTATAGCAGCTTGTGGTGCCCTGATTTTTATACATTTACATGTATATTTTGCTTTTTGTTTATGCTAATGTAGTTGCAAATTGAATTCCTTAAGAAAGTGAAACTTCAGCTAGAAGTGTTACAGGTCATGTGACAGTGCCTAAGCACCAAGATTTAAACCTCATTTGTTACAGAAGAGAAAGATAAAGAAAATACTGATATCTTTTTCCATCTTTCTCTTCTCATTTTTCAGTCAACCCAACCAAATCCCTCAAAGTTCTATACTGCCTATGGATTTTTTTCTTTATATAGGTTATAGAATGGGATAGAAGAACTGCCTCATTCAGAATGTCAGAGAACGATTCCATCTTGCAGGAAGAGACGACAGATGTCAGACCTCACTAATCAACCCCATTTTGCTCCCCTAATCAGTGAGCCCATGGTAGAGGGTTTTTTTCCATGTTATTTTAACTTGTGTGTGTTATCTCATTTAAAAGTAAAAAAGCACTGACTTTTTTTAAAAGTAAAAAAGCACTGTTGCTCGGACCTGGGGAACCCTACAGCATTCAGGTGCATATGAAAGCAGCGCATTTTATTTGAGTGTCAGTTCAGTCACAGTATATCTGCTTTTGAAACACAACTGTGGTGTGATAACCCTCTAAAAAGACAACTGCTTGTGTGTGTGATATGTTATATGTGTATACGAATGTACATGATGAATTGTAGGTAACAAAACAATACTATTGAAGTTGAGTGTTCCATCTTACACAGGTATGTGAAAAACGACAATAAGCTCGTTGCCAGTTGAGCCCCACATAAACATGTGTTTAACAGTAGTTGTTTAAGACCATTTGTTAACACTGGTATTTTCCATAACCATGTTCTAGCATGATACAGTGTGTTTTGTGGACAGGCTTGTGGACAGGCCTTAATCCTGTTACAACCATATTCAAAACCATCTACTTGTTTAGACTTCCAGGAAGGGTAAAAACACAGAATAAGAGCCTCATCTTTGCTCCAGCCTCTTCATGTTGCTGTAACTTAAGCCACCTTGACTGCTTAAGTTACACTGGGGCTCTCTCCAGCCCCTGGAACAGCCCAGTATCAGGGTGGCATAAAGCCACCTTAGCCCCCTGCTCCCTTGAGTGGCAAGTTCTGTGCTGCAGCTCTTGGTGGCACAGGACAGAATCTCATCCATCTCTCCCAGTAACCACACAGGTTACAGACAAGGATAGGGAGAAGGGTTTTAAAAATATGTTGTGACTGCAGTGTAGATGCGGCTTTCATCTAGAATTTGGAGCTTGAGAGAGAACGGTATGTAACGCCACAAAGAAAAAGCCAAGTCTTTGGTAACAATGCAGTATTGAGATTCCCTGAGAACTCCATGCACAAATAAATAAAATAAAATACCCATCTCATGATGAGTGAATGGGAAGCAGAGTAGATGAGGACATAAGTGATAGATAAAAGATTCCAGACAGTAACAGAAACTGAAAGAGGTTGCAATCCAGGAAACCAATATGCTTTAAATTGTTCCTGAGACACAGCAATACCTGCTTGAAAAGCTGTTTGTCAGGGAGAAGAACCACAGTGATTCAGTGAATTTAAAATTATTCAAGTGTAGAAGGAGTAAGCGACACTGCTAACACACATTCTTTGGGTGAAGCATGTCTGAGAGGAGATTCTGTTGTCCAGTAGGAGGCATGTGGAAGTAAGCTGGGGATAGAGGAAAAGCAATGGAAAGTTTTGGTGATGTGAGGTAAATTCTCACATTTCTTCCAAGAAAAAAGAGACTCTCAACTTGAGATCTAGTCAATTAAAAAAAAAAGTGACATGTTCTGTATTTCACTTACCCATTCCTCAAGTCGGCTGCCAATTTTTAGTTTTATAAACACATTCCTCCTCAGCCCTCTGCCTTACTGTTGCTTGAGGAAGACCCTCAATAGGGGGACCTGACTGAAAATACAAGGGAAACAATGAAACTGGCAATACAGAAAGCATAGAGTAAACCATAACACTTCAGAATAAACTGTAATTTTTAAGTTGTTGTTGTCTTAAAACTTTTAAATAGTCCAAAAGGAACATACTAGAGCAGTGTAACAGGATCCTCTGCCCACCCCTCTTCCTGGGGACCACTGACTGCCCCAATAAAGCTCAGAGAGGCTTCCTGTTATGCAGCACCCATGGCTTTATTTACACAAACAGTTCTCCCACCACCAGTGTTGACCTATTTACAATGCTTACAGGGTTAGTTCCCTCTTTGGCTTGCAGTCAGCCCGCAGCCAGGAGACTGTCCATTCTCCTGGCAGCCCCTCTTCATACTGGCTCCTAGCCCTTATAACTGCTGGCTTGTCAGGCCCACAGGTGGAGCCAATCCCCAGGCCAGGCATCATGCCTGTTACACCAGCCCCAGTCTATTTCTCTTGATTGGAGATGGCTGAGCAGGGGCTAATTAGGTGCTTTTGCAACAGCACCCTGCTACAAGCAGTAATCATAGAAATGTAGGGCTGGTAAGGACCCCAAGAAGCCATTAAGTCCAGCCCCCTACATTGAGGCAGGACCAAGTAAATCTAGACCATTCCTGACAGGTGTTTATCCAATCTCCTCTTAAAAATTTCCATTGATAGGGATTTTGCAGCCTCCCTGGGAAGTCCATTCCAGAGACTAACTGTATAGGATAGATTTATCTAACCTAAACCTCCCTTGCTGCAGATTCAGCCCATAACTTCTTATCCTATCTTCAGTGAACATGGAGAACAATTGATCAGTGTCCTTTTTATAATAGTCCTTAACATATTTGAAGACTGATCAGGTCCCTCCTCAGTCGTCTTTTCTCAAGACTAAACAAAACCATTTTTTTTATCCTTTCCTTATAGGTCAGGTTTTCTAAACCTTTTATCGTTTTTGTTGCTCTCCTCTGGCCTCTCTCCAGTTTATCCATATCTTTCCTGAAGTGTGTGGTGCCCAGAACTGGAGACAGTATCCTGCTGAAACCTCACCAATACTGAGTAGAACAGGACATTTACCTCCCATTGGTTACGTACAACACTCCTTTTAATACATCCCAGAATGATATTAGCCTTTTTAGCAACTTCATTACATTGTTGACTTGTATTTTGAATTTGAATCCTCTTCTCCCAAGATACCTGGGAGACATCCCTTCCTGGGTTACTGTCATCTGCAGATTTTGTACGCATACTTTTCATTCCATAACCCAAGTCAATAATGAATAAATAGAATGGTACCAAACCCAGGACTGGTTCCTGTAGAACCTCAATAAATACACCCTCTCAGTTGGACAGTGAACCCTTGATAACTATTCTTCCAACCAGTTGTGCCTTTACCTTATAGTAATTGCATCTAGAACACCTGTTCCTAGTTTGCTAGAATGTCATGTAGTACTGTCAAAAGCAAGATATATTTCATCTACTACTTGCCACTTCCCCCACCACCACCACCACCATCCCATAGGTCAGTTACCCTGTCAAAGAAAAAAATTGGGTTGGTTTGGTATGATTTGTACTTGACAAATCCATGTTGGCTATTCCTTATAACCACCTTACCCTTTAGGTCAGTGGTTTTCAAACTTTTTTTCTGGTGACCCAGTTGAAGAAAATTGTTGCGACCCAGTGGAGCTGGGGCAGAGGGTTGAGGTGCGGGGGTGAGGCTGGAGATGAGGGTTTGGGGGTGCTGGCTTTTTGTGGGCTGGGGTGGGGAGTTGGGGTGCAGGAGGAGGTCAAGGCTTCAAGCTCGGGGTGCAGGCCCTGGGGTGGGGCTAGGGATGAGCAGCTTGGGGTGCAGGAGGAGGCTCCAAGTTTGCGGGGGCTCAGGTCTGGGGCAGGGGATTGGGGTGTGGGAGGGGGTTAGTGCTCTGGGCTGGAGTGCAGGCTTTGAGCTGAGGCCAGGGATGAGAGGTTTGGGGTACAGGAAGGGCTCCCAGTTTTGGGGGGGGCTCAGGGCTGGGGCAGAGGATTGGGGTGCAGGCTTACCTCCGGTGGCTCCCAGTCAGCGGCGCAGTGGGGGTGCTAAGGCAGGCTTCCTGCCTGTCCTGGCACCATGTACTGTGCTGCACCCTGGAAGCGGCCAGCAGCAGGTGCAGCTCCTAGGCGGAGGCGCACAGGCACACACACACACACACACACACTCCCATTGGCCGGGAGCCAGTGCTCGGGGCGGGGTCAGCGCACGGAGTCCCTGGGGTCAGCGCACGGAGTCCCTTGGCCCCGCGCCTCGGAGCCGCACCTGCTGCTGGCCACTTCTAGGGCGCAGTGCGGTGTCAGAACAGGTAGGTGCTAGCCTGCCTTAGCTGGGCAGCACCGCCGACGGGACTTTTAACGGCCTGGTCAGCAGTGCTGACCACAGGCACCACGACCCAGTGCCTGACATTCTGTGACCGAGTAGTAGGTCATGACCTGCAGTTTGAAAACCACTGCTTTAGGTGCTTACAAACTCATTGTTTAGTAATTGTTCCAGCATCTTTCCAGGTAAATTAGGCTGACTTGTCTATAATTCCTCAGGTCTTCTTTGTTCCTGCTTTTAAAGATAGGTACTATGTTTGCCCTTCTCAAGTCCTCTAGAACCTTAGCCGTCCTCCATGAGTTCTCAAAGATAATTGCTAATGATTGCAAGATTGTGTCAGCTAGTTCCTTAAGTAACCTGGCCCTGCTGGCTTGAATACATCTAACTTATCTAAATATTCTTTAACCTGTTCTTCCTCTGTTTGGGCTTGCTCCTTCCCTCTTATTGTTTAATATTAGTTGTGTTGAGTATCTGGTAACCATTAACTTTTTCAGTGAAGAGTGAATCAAAATAAGCATTAAACACTTAAGTTTTCTTGATATAATCAGTTATTAGCTCTCCTTCCCTGCTAAATAGAGGACCGACACTTTTCTTCACCTTTCTCTTGCTCCTAATGTGAACCTCTTCTTATCGCCTTTTATGTCCCTGGATAGGTGTAACTCGTTTTGTGCCTTAGCCTTTCTAATTTTGTCCCTAAATTCTTGTGCTATTTGTAGTCCTCGCTTGATGTGAGTAATTAGACTTGAGGGAGGCCTCACTTCTTGGGACAGAGAATTAGGAAGGTAAATTGGTCAGCAGGCTGGAAAAGAATGTCTGAACTAGCTAAGATAAGGGGGAACCACTAAGGAACCATTTCCAATGGAAAAGAGAATAATACATAAGATAAGTTGTGGACGTAAAGGTGTACATGAACAGTGCGTGAACTGAGCATGCTCTACAGATATTGGTTTCTACAAAACATGTGATGCAATGAATAGTAAATGCAAGGTAATGTGTAAATGTATATGAAGGAAGACATTACTGTGTAACTTTGACGTGTGGTGTAAGAACATTTATACAGGGTGAGACTAAAGGTCCATCTAGCCCAGTATCCTGTCTTCTGACAGTGGACAGTGCGAGGTGCCCCAGAAGGAATGAACTGAACAGGTAATCATCAGGTGATCCATCCCCTGTCACTCATTCCCAGCTTCTGGCAAACAGAGGCTAGGAACACCATTCCTGCCCATCCTGACTAATAGCCATTGATGGACCTATCCTCCATTAATTTATCTCGTTCTTTTTTTAACCCTGTTATAGTCTTGGCCTTCACAACATCCTCTGGCAAAGAGTTCCACAGACTGCGTTGTGTGAAGAAATACTTCCTTTTGTTTGTTTTAAACCTGCTGCCTATTAATTTCATTTGGTGACCCCTAGTTCTTGTGTTATGAGAAGGAGTAAATAACACTTCCTTATTTACTTTCTCCACACCAGTCATGATTTTATAGACCTCTATCATATCCCCCATTAATCGTCTCTTTTCCAAGCTGAAAAGTCCCAGTCTTACTAATCTCTCCTCATAGGGCAACTGTTCCATACACCTAATAATTTTTGTTGCCTTTTTTTTAATCCTTTTCCAATTCCAATATATCTTTTTTGAGAGGGGGTGACCACATCTGCACACAGTATTCAACATGTGGGCGTATCATGGATTTATACAGAGGCAACATGATATTTTCTGTACTATTATCTATCCCTTTCTTAATGATGCCCAACATTCTTTTAGCTTTTTTGACTGCCACTGCACATTGAGTGGATGTTTTCAGAGAACTATCCACAATGACTCCAAGATCTCTTTCTTGAGTGGTAACAGCAAATTTAGACCTCATCGTTTGATATGTATAGTTGGGATTATGTTTTCCAATGTGCATTACTTTGCATTTATCAACATTGAATTTCATCTGCCATTGTGTTGTCCCAGTCACCCAGTTTTGAGAGATCCTTTTGTAGCTCTTCGCAGTCAGCCTGGGTCTTAACTATCTTGAGTCGTTTTGTATCATCTGCAAATTTTGCCACCTCACTGTTTATCCCTTTTTCTAGATCATTTATGAATATGTTGAATAGGACTGGTCCCAGTACAGACCCCTGGGGAACACCACTATTTACCTCTCTCCATTCTGAAAACTGACCATTTATACCTACTCTTTGTTTCCTATCTTTTAACCAGTTACCAATCCATGAGAGCACCTTCCCTCTTATCCTATGACTGCTTATTTTGCTTTTGGTGAGGGACCTTGTCAAAGACTTTCTGAAAATCTAAGTACACTATATCCACTGGATCCCCCTTGTCCACATGCTCATTAACCTCCTCGAAGAATTCTAGTAGATTGGTGAGGCATGATTTACCTTTACAAAAACCATGTTGACTCTTCCCCAATAAATTATGTTCATCTATGTGTCTGACAGTTTTGTTCTTTACTATAGTTTCAACCAGTTTGTCCAGCAATGAAATCAGGCTTACCGGCCTGTGATTGCCAGGATCACCTCTGGAGCCCTTTTTAAAAATTGGTGTCACATTAGCTATCCTCCAGTCATTTGATACAGAATCTGATTTAAAGGATACCTTACAGACTACTGTTAGTAGTTCTGCAATTGCACATCTGAGTTCCTTCAGAACTCTTTGGTGAATTCTATCTGGTCCTGGTGACTTATTACTGTTCAGTTTATCAATTTGTTCCACAACCTCCTCTAATGACACCTCAGTTTGGGACAGTTCTTCAGATTTGTCACCTAAACAGAAGACTCAGGTTTGGGAATCTCCCTCACAGCCTAAGCCTTGAAGACTTGCAAAACTCCCGTTAGCTAGCTCCTCTGGTATACATTGTATCCACCCCTTGCACTTAATCAACTCAAGTGTAGTTTGATTATATGTCAAAAAAGACACCTCAGTGTCAAGTTTGGAGTCTAGCTGATTTCTTAGAAACCAGGTGAATAAGGTCTCAGAAGCTGCCCCAGTATACGGATAAGCGGATAAGGTTTCAAAAGGTACACCAACATACTGGTGTCATGATTCGGAAGCACTCCTCTGGAGCAGGTAACATATATATCACTTAATGTGAGGATCACAATATAGCATTAAGGGAAATGGCATTGGAAATGTTAAAGGATTTAAATGAAGAAATTAGTACCATGCTGCAGAAGTCGGTTAAATCTAAAGATGGACCTGATGGACTCCCCAAAGAAGTATTAGGGGGAAACTGGGCCCAGGTGAAAAAGGAACTCCAGAGAGTGGGGGGAGGGAAAGAATGCTTCAAGAGCACAGCAGAGCTCTGTTGAAGGACTCTGAAATTTTCAAAAAATAGAGCCCATTGGCCTCCATGGAAAAAATACTATCTAGTTGTTGTGCCCTCCTCCCTCGCACTCTCCCCAGTAGAGAGAGTCCAAATCAAGGGAGCAGTTTCTCAAGGATTATTTTTGATGGCTAAAACATCACAACAAAATGTGCAACCTTGAGAGGTGAATATAAAAACAATAAAAAGCAAATAAAAGTTGTAGGAGAGGAAACAAACTAAATGGAAAAAATTCCTGGAAGTTCAGGGAGAAACCAGTGTCTGTTACCTATTTGTGAAAATTCAAAGTAAAAAGCAGTCATCCATCAAGGACTGTATTTGGAGAGTTCAGCTTTGCAGACAGAGTATACTAAGTTAAGAAATAAGTGAAAAAAAAATAGCTTAAACCTACCAAAAGCATTCGGCTGAAAAATGTGTCACTTTGGGATATAAGCAAGCAATTGGGGGTGGGGGTGGGGGGCGAAAGACCTTAAAAGCGGCTTTTGCACATATTAACACTGCAGAGTTCAGTGGGAATTAACAGATGAGGGCTATGGAAATGTTTAACAGTGAATGTGTTAAAAAGAATGTTTAAGTGTTAAAGAAGAGAATGCTTGCTTTGATAATGAAACTGAGTTATGGCAGCATATCTCAGTGCAGTAACACCCGTGAAACCCTCAGGAAAAAAAAAATCAAATTATACAAAGGAGAGGTCAGGTGATAATTACCACCACTACATGTTTCCCCCACTCCCCTCTTTACAGCCATTCTGAAGGAAATGGACCCTTCCCAATGAATCTGTCTGTACAAGATCAATTGTGCTGGCTGCTGCAGGCAGAGTAATAATCTGATTTGAATCACTGGACTATGAATAATTTAGTCAAAATCACTAAAAAGAAAATAGGGATTTTGTATGGTTTAGCTGTTTCCAGGTATACTAATGGGGAAGTAACCTGTGTACAGTTGTGTAGAAAAATAATTAAAACAACAAATTGCTAAAAGGTGGTGTGGGAAGAGGAGGAGGAGATGACCCCTAGTAAGTTGAAAAAGAACTACTGCCTGTCCAAAAAAAAAAAAAAAAAAAAAGTAAGGTGTATCAATCTGTTTACTAAAGCCTCAGATAACTAAGATGCAAAACATAAGGGAGTGAAAATAGCAGTAAAACAAAATGTTGCTAAAATACATCAGATATTAGAGCCCTGGCCAAAAAAGTCATCTTGCCTTTAAATAACTTATTTAAAGGTTAAATATAAAAATAAAAATTGTAGTTTAGAAATATAAGCAACTTAAATGTCATCTGCTCATAATTTGTAATTTTCAAAAATAAAACTACCCTAACAGTATTCTTCTGCACTCCTTACCTATTTTTCCACGTTTCCACTTTTTGAAGGATTCCTTTTTGATTTTCAGGCCATTCATGTTTAGCTGTACTTTGCTTTTTAAAATTGCCTAATTTAAAATTTGCACTGTTCATTAGCAGATTTATCTTACATTTTGATAATTCTCATGTAATGACTGACTGAAACTAGTAACTATTGACTGTCTGGTGAGAGTCTTGTCTTGTGAATTATCCAGCAAAACTTCTCTGCCAAAGAGTTTCTCACAAACTTTGGGTTCTTATTCAAACCAAATCTTCAAACACTTTGTTTTCTACCCCTCACTTGTTTATGTAGATCTCCACTGCCATGTCACACATTTACTTTTTTATTTAAACAGTTTTAATCAAAAGTTGTAAAAAAGCTGCATCAAGCTTTTCAAATCAAAATTAAATAAAGCCACAATGTTTTGTTACTGTTTTGGAAGGAACCTGGTTGCCTGCAGGCATTTTAGATATTAAACTTCTAAAAAAACAAACAAAAAAAAAACCCTAGCAAACAATGTAATTTTTTTATTGTATGTTCAAACCATTGAATTACAAGTTTCTAAAATTGTGGTAATTTCACTGATTTGTGCTGCTTTGCTCTGTGTGCCTGCATGTGTGTGTGTTGCAACTAAACTCACTTTTAAACTTCGATAGTTAAGCACCCAAGTTATGAAATGAGAAAGTAACATCTGAGAGATTGATTTTGGATTTTCTAATCTCAATTTTCTTCATATTTTACTGATATAAGATCAGCATCATGCCCAGAATACACAATATTAACTGTACACACTTACACGTTGTGATACGTTGTTTAATTATAAAGCTACATGCTATTTCTCAAATAATGCAATATAAGTGTTCTCTATAATGCTGGATAATCCCTGATAGGCTATCCCTGATAGTTTTGTTCCAAGAATGAGCATAAAAGATGGAGTAAACAAATACGGTTTTTTGAATCCTTGCTCTACTACTTGTTTAATATTAACATTGGCCAAGACTCTTCATCTCTCCTCTGAAGTTTTCCATCTGTATAATAGGGATAATGATTATTATTTCCTGTTTAGAGCTGTAAAGAGGATTAATTAATAAAGAGGTGACCTGTAAAGGGGGAAAATATGACTTCTGTTTTTACTTCTTTATCATTCATAATGAGGCATGAAAGTTTGAGAGTGTTGAGAGGTAGGGGATTGGTAATCATTTCCTCGTTCCCCAAGAAATATTATGAACATCTTCCCTCATTTTGCTGGAGAACTCTTTTGAGAATTGGAGTGGGAGGTTTCTCTGACTTCAGTAGAAAGGCCAAGGGTGTTCGAATATTTAACAGAGACATTTTTCTCTCAAGTGTTTGCCTGAGTTTGAATTAAATAAGTGTCATCATAAATCAGCAAAAACAAAGTTTAAACACTGACAACAACAAAAAATAAAAACAACAAAAACATTTCTTGCTCATATGTTTTTGCTTCTGTCAAGTCTCCTTGTTTTTTGTGATGTCATATTCCCCCAGTTCTGTAGTCCTCCAGCAGAAATAGAGAATTCAAGAACTGATATATTTAGTGTGTTTTATTTTGGGAGTGGAGGTATCAAGAAAAATATGTTTTGGTCTTTAATCCACCCATACACATAAACACCTTTTCATTTCTCTGCAGGTCATTTTTTAATGTTTTTCATCAAGCAATAGGTATTAAGTATAAGTACTATTTGTGCTGTGTGATCCCTAGTTTTATGTTTAATTCTGATTTTTCTTGCCTTTGTGCGTGTAAGTTTGACAGTAAATTAAAATATTTTAAAATATTGTGTTTAAATAATTGAGTTCCCCATTGGTCATTTGACATTGAGTCGGCTTCAAGTACTATAGCTTTTGTTCTTGCTGGATTGTAAATTGCAATTTATTGGAACATAAATGAAGTAATAGTGGGGAAATTTGAGAAGGAGGAGAATAACTTATGAATGAGAGCAGACAAGGGGAAATTTACCAAATTTTCTTATTTAATGTAATTCTACATTTTTGTACAACATTTTATTCAAAGTGCCACAAGATGGTGTGTAACCAGCTTTTAGAGCCATTTTTAAAGTGTAATATATTTTTAAACAAATATAGGTGTTACAACTGAAATTGATTTTTTGTTTTGCCTCTAAATTAAAATATCTGGATTTCGGTGCATTTGGCAGAAGTTATGGAAGAATTCATTTGGCCAAAACAATGTACACTGGGAAATCAGAGATTAAATTTAAAGTACAACACATGTGTTTATTATGGTGAATTATGGCATAATAAAGAGTTGGCTGTTTGTACAGCTAATTTTCCAGAGTAAGCTTTTAAAATGTTACTTATCAATCCAACAAGTGATGTGGGTCACTGGGCTAGGTGAACCACTGGTCTGCCCCAGTTTGGCAGTTATGTTCTTATGAAAAATGCGCATCTAAAATCATTGATTATGCTGCACAGGAAACTGACACTTGGACTAGAGTTGAGTTGTAACATAAATTAACTAGTCAATTATTGACTGTTCCATTTGACTTTGTATGCCTTAAGAATCTGAAAAGATTTCAGTGTTGTCAGAAACAAGTACTGTCCAGGGATTCTAATGGGTTCATCAGCTGGGTCCTAGCTAGAACTTTCAGCAAATGTTGCTCAGCTGTGCCATCTGCCATGTATGCCTTCTGCATAGCATTTTAATCCAGTAAAGTGTTTCTTTTTATTAACCTGTTTACGCAGTATTTAAAATCTGCACATGAACACCTGATCCCTGCAGTAACCAGAGCCTTTAACATTGTATGTCTGTGTTCTCATTAAGAATAATGACAGGCCGAAGAAAATAGGGCATGTTCTTCACTCTGTTAGTGAACAGTAAGTTTCTTTAACTCATACAAACAGTTAATTTGGACTCTGAAGAATTGTTTCTGAAAACTAAGTGAAGGAGTAACAGTAAAAGGTAAATGTGCTTTGTGCACTCTTTATGTAGTTTTGGCAAGGTACTATAACTAAGGGCAAGTCTACACACAAAATTGCACTGGTTTCATTTATAGTGTTTAGTTAAACTGATGTAACTTTATGTGTGGACACTCAAATAGGTTTTTAACCTGACTAGTATCAATTTAGCTAGTGCGACAAGTAAACAGACATGAGCCAGATTTAAACTTATATGAGCATCTACACACAAAGTGACACTGTTTTTTAGCAAATCGCTATAAAAAGCTTTGTGGGTTATATTGATACAACTTTGCACATAGACCAGGATTTAAGGTGTTTCACATCGTATAAACGGTAGATGCAAAGTGAACATCAAGGTCAAATTCCTCACTTTCTCTTCAGTTTTATTTTTTTATTACCATCCTTAATTATCTTAAAGTATGAACAAATTGTTGGCTAAATTGAAGTGATTTTTAGCATTTTGGGAATCACCTCAAATTGTTTGAAGAAAAGATATTCTATCGCAGGCAGCAACTATGTAACTATAATAATATTTTTAAAGTAGAATAAGTATTTAAGAACACATATGTGTGTGTGTGTGTGTGTGTATATACTTTTAACTTTTTTTCATTGTACAATTTGATTTTTTTCTTTTCTTTTTTTTTTTTAAATACATTAAATGGAGTGCTAGGATAAATTTAGTAAATTCCACAACATAGTATGTGCAGAGAATTGGCATATTGTTTGATTGCAGTAAAGTGGTTAAAATATATGCATTGGGCCATAGAGTCAGGGTCATTGTTCTTAACTGTATAATTTTGCATCCACAATCCATTGGGTCCAAACTTTTGCACCCAGAAATATGCAGAGCCTAACATTAAAGTAGAATAAAGACAATGGATTTCAAGAAGGTAGATTTAGCATACTCAGAGAATTGGGAAGTAAGATGCCTTCGGGAAGCAAGTGTAAGTGAAAATGGAATTCAAGAGTGTTGACAGTTTTTTTAAAAAGAAACATTATTAAAGGCACAAGAGCAAACTATCCCAATGCCATTCCAAAGATAAAAAGTTTGTTAAGAGAATACCTGGCTTAACAAGGAGATGTTAAAGAGTCATACAAAAAGTTGAGATGGGTCAAATTACAAGGGTGGATATGAAAAAACAATGCAAGCCTGTAGGGACAAAATTGGAAAGGCCAAGGCAAAAAATGAGATTAAACTAGCTAGGGAAATAAAGTGAAACAGGAAAAGATTCAAAATACATGAGAAGCAAGAGGAAGACCAAGAATAGGGTAGGTCCATTACTCAATGGGAGGCGGAGGGGAAGAGATGACAGCAGAAAACATAGCAATGGGTGAAGTGCTAACTGCCAGTTTTGTTTCAATTTTCACCAAAAAAGTTAGCAGTGATTGTGTAAATGGGTGGGAGGGGATCTGTTAACTAAAATAGGAAAAGAACAAAGTTAAGAATTACTTAGACAAGTTAGGTGTCTTCAGGTTGGCAAGACCTGATGAAATAACTATAGAATACTTAAGGAACTGGCTAAAGATATCTCTGAGCCATTAGCAGTTATCTTTGAGAAGTCATGGAGGATGGGAGATATACCCGAGGACTGGAAAAGGGCAAATACAGTATCTATCTATGAAAAGGAGAATAAGGACTACCCAGGAATTATAGACGAGTCATCTTAACTTCAGTATCCGGAAAGATAATGGAGCAAATAATCAAACAATCAGTTTGTAAGCACCCAGAAGATCATAAGGTGATAAGTAACAGTCAGCGTGGATTTGTCAAGAACAAAACATGTCAGACCAATTTACAATCCTTCTTTGACAGGGTAACAAGCTTTGTGGATAGCAGGGAAGCAGTAGATGTGATATCGCTCAACTGTAGTAAGGCTTTTGATATCGTGTCACATGACCATCTCATAAACAAATTAGAGAAATATATCCTAGACAAACCTCCTATAAGGCAGGTGCACAACTAGTTGGAAAACCACGCTCAGAGAGTAGTTATCAGTGTTTCACAGTCAAGCTAGAAGAGCTCATTGAGTGTGGTCTTGCAGGGATCCATCCTGCGTTCGGTTCTGTTAAATATCTTCATAAATGATTTGGATAAATGGCAAAGTTTACAGAGTAAACTTATAATTACAGATGATACCAAGCTGGAGGGGTTTCATGCACTTTGGAGGACAGGATTAGAATTCAAAATTATCTTCACAAACTGGAGAAATGGTCTGAAATAAATAGGATGAAATTCAATGAGGACAAATTCCAAGTATTGCACTTAGGAAGGAATAATCAATTGCACAAATACAAAATGGGAAATGACTGCCTTGGAAGGAGTACTGAAGAAAAGGGTTCTATAATGTATCCCAAACTAAGTATGAGTAAACAATGTAATATTGTTGCAAAAAAAGCAAACATCATTCTGGGATGTATTAGCAGGAGTATTGTAAGCAAAACACAAGAAGTGATTCTTCCACTCTATTCAGCACTGATAAGGCCTCAGCTGGAGGATTGTGTCCAGTTCTGGGCCCCACACTTTGGGGAAAGACATGGACAAATGGGAGAAAGGAGAGCAACAAAAGTGATTAAAGGTCTAGAAAGCATGACCTAGAAGGATACATTGAAAAAAATGGGGTTGTTTTAGTCTGGAGAAGAGAAGACAAAGGGAGCTCATTGTAAGTCTTCAAGTATGTAAATGGTTGTTATAAAGAAGAGGGTGATAAATTGTTCTCCTTAACCACCAAGGACAGGACAAGAAGTAATGGGTTTAAAATACAGGAAGGGAGATTTGGGTTAGATAGTAGGTAAAGTTGCAGTGGGAGAGGTTTAGATTGGATATTAGGAAAAACTTTTTCACTAAGAGGGTGGTGAAACACTGGAATGCGTTACCTAGGGAGGTGGTAGAATCTCCTTCCTTAGAGGTTTTTAAGGTCAGGCTTGACAAAGCCCTGGCTGGGATGATTTAACTGGGAATTGGTCCTGCTTCAAGCAGGGGGTTGGACTAGATGACCTTCTGGGGTCCCTTCCAACCCTGATATTCTATGATTCTATGATTCTAAAACTTCCAAACTGTAAGGGTAGTTAAGCACAGGACTATATTATGTAGGGAGGTTGTGGAATCCCTGTCACTGGAGATTTTTAAGAACACGTTATACAAACACTTGTCAGGAATGGTCTCGATAATACTTAGTCCTGCCTCAGTCCAGGGGACTGGACTATGACCTATCAAGGTCCCTTCCAGTCCTACATTTCTCTGATTCTATGATTTGAACACCTAATTTAAGAATGCAGTCAACTGCTTAGATGTGTAAATGGTAGAACACACACCATAAATTGTAGCTATAACAATGTAAGACTAGTCAAGGTTCATTTAAAATAAAAGATTGCCGTTGGTTAGTGTATTTTTAAAATTAAGAACAAACCCCATTTTTGTATTTTCTAAAAGGTTGGGTTTTAAAACCCTTATCTCCAAACACTCACATTTTTCCCCTCCCCACTTTTCACTCCAAAACTGTCCCCTGCTTTTGAAAATTTAGGGAATGATCCAACAGAAACACTGGCAAAATTACACTGTCAACAGTCAATCTTTCTGTCACTTTTCTTTCCACGCCTGTATTCCCATTCTAGTGAGCACTGTTCCTTCATCCTACAGTTGCAGAAGACTCTTATTTTCTGTGCAGAGAGATAATGGGAGCCCTTTAGTTTAACAGTGGATAACTGCTGTGACCTTTACAAAAGAATATTCTCTGTAATTCTTGTTCTGATGGTAGTTGAGTACTGCCACACCCACCAATCCACCCTCTCTACAGAATTGGAAGACAGATATTAGTCTATCCTTACAAATTGTTCTTTATTATTATTATTATGTGTTTGTTTGTTTTGTTAGAAAGGGACTAACCTCTAAGGTTCTGCAATTGCCATATCCCCTTGCATTGGCAAGTATAACACTACCCTTGACAGCACAAAACTAATGTGCATATGGTTCCTGTCCAGTAAGCCATCCCTCTGTGACAGAGGTGGGCAAACTTTTTAGACCTAGGGCCACATCTGGTACAGAAACTGTATGGAGTGCAGGGTAGGGAAGGCTGGGGGAGGCTATGCCTCCCAAAACAGCAAGGCGTGGCCTGGCCCCCGCCCCCATTCCGGCCCCCGCCCCCATTCCAGCCCCCCCGGAACTCCCACCCTTATCCAACCCCTCTTGCTCCCCACCCCTGGCTGCCCCCGGGACTCCTGCATCCTATCCAAACGCCCCTGCTCTCTGCCCCCTGACCATCCACCCGGGACGCCCATCCCCTATCCAATCCACCCTGCTCCCCAACCCCTGACCACCCCTGGGACCCCCCGCCCCTATCCAATCTCCCCTGCTCCCCACTTCCTGCTCTCCCCGCCCCATGTTACCTGTGGGGTGGGGGAAAAGGGGGCTCAGTCCTTTCCCTGTGCGTTTCCCCTTCTCGTTTGGCTGCTCTCCCTGGCCGTCGGGCAGGGCTTGCTCCCTGTCTGGGTTTGGCTGCTGGGGATAGGGGCCAAGCATGCTGGAGGTGGAGGGAAGCCCTGGCTTGCTCTGCCTCTGTCCCCGGCAGGAGGGCCCAGGGCCCTTGACCGCCTCCCCCCGGGGCACTAGGCCTGGCAGCGCTATAGCCGTGCCACCTGGCCAGAGCTGCAGCCACACTGCCCAGGTGCTGGGGGAACTGTGACTGCGATGGGGGGGGGGGAGCAGAAGGGGAGGGGCCAGGGGCTAGCCTCTGCCCCACTCACTGCGCTGCCAGGGAGTTGGGCTTGCTCCTCTGCGAGCCTGTCCTGATCCCACTCCCTGGCAGGAGCTTGGGGGCCAGATGTGGCCTGCTGGCCGTAGTTTGCCCCCTTCTGCTCTGTGATCAGAAAGGAGAAAAATCCATTGGAAATTATCACATCAAGGTCTTCATTTTTCCTTTATCCTCTGCCTCAGTTTTTTTGGATATGTGTTCCATAGAGGATGTGTTGGGAACATAGTTGGAAGTGATGGTCAGTGTCTCCTGTACATTAAACATCACTCCTGGTTTAGTAGTTTAGGGAAGTAGGGCCCTTAGGAGTATAGCATGGAGCCCGTTGAGTACTGCAGATGCACTGGGCCTCTGCATTAATGTCCCAGTCATTGGTGTGTGTCAGAAGATATGTGATACTATGCTGTGAATCTCAGGATACCTGTATGTGTGTTTGGCTCTTATCTCCCTGTCTAATATGTGGAGTTGTGTGAGTGAACTGCACTCTCCAGTCTTTCCTCCCCAACAGATTGGCAAGCTGAAGCTCATGGAGTTTCCTGGCCTCTGTGTCCATTTCCCCCCCGTAAAAGGAAATATAATCCTTACCTAGGTATTCGTCCTTTTATATGCATAAAGCATAGAACCAAGATTGGGAATCTGCTGTGACTGCACACCATCAAATAGCAAGAATTTCTTATCAGTAGTGTTGGGTTAACTGTTTAACTTGTTACATTCTACATAGTTTTCAGTGAAGCAGTGAAGGTAACTTGGTAACAAACCAAGTCAGACATATTTGAAATTTCAAATGTTATGTTTTTATCCTAATTTGAATTTTAAATACTAATTCACTGCATTCTTGTTTCGTTTCTTGTTAACATCCCACTTTACTTTTCATTCATCTCTTTGTTACTATCTCTATATTTTTTTCCTCATTTCTGTTCATTGCTTGAGTTCATGTTCCTTGATTAAAGGAAGGGAATCCTTTATGAACGAAATGCAATAGATGTACACCAACAGAGAGAGTTATTAGTAAGGCACTGATGCTCTGTTTCACCAAGTATATGAAAAAATTAAATTTGTGATGCGATGACTGCCTTATGGACAACAAACTTCCTTAAGGGCATAAACAAAGGATAGTGATAAATAGGAATACATTTAGCAGGGTAATGTGTTTAGCGGGGTGCTTTGGGGGTTGGTGTAAGGTCCAGTTTTGTTTAACAGCTTTATGAATGATCTGGAGAATAAGATAAACAGCACATCAATTAAATTCACAGATAATAAATTGGTAGGTAATGCAAACACCAGTGAGAGCAGAGACATAATACAAAGGGACCTAGGGAGAGTGGAAATATGAGCAGGAAATAATAAAATGAGATTGAGCCTGCAAAAGTGCATGTTAATACATCTGGGAAAAATAATACAGAACACATGCGGTTATTGGGAAGATAAGTTGCTGATGGAAGACAGCAAATTGTATACAAGTTCATTCTGGTATATGGCAAAAAAACAAAACGAAAAAGCGAACAAAACTTGGTGTTGCATTATAGATCATCATATCTTCAAAATGGCTTGACTTACTAACTCAAAATTGGTTTTATTGGTCTTGTTTGAGAAGTGCTTGTTTGCTTTGTAGGGATAAATGAAGGAATTAAAGATATACAATAACAACAACTTGTGAAATGCACATACAATACACTCAGGCCTTGTCTACAGTACAGATGCTTTGACAATATAGCTATAGTCGTATAGCTATGCCTGCAGAGCCCAAACAATGTAGACATAGTTCTATACTAACAGAAGGAGCTTTTTTTGTCAGTGTAGTGTTTGCCCAACCACACAGAGCAAGAAGGAAAGGGAAACTTTACATGAGATTTTGTAAATTGATGAAAGTGCTTGCATTTTTCTTGGCTGAAACAAGCTATCATTTGTTTCCTGGTTTTTGGGGTGAAGGTGGTATAAAGATAGATTATGGAGGTGGAGTAGTCTGATGCCTGTATGCTGACCTGTGGATGGGAAATCATCTGCATGGATATGCATGTGCATTAAAATGGCCAGATGAGGTATTTTGTTTGTTTTTAGTTTCTGCTTGTTCCTTTTCTGTTATCGCCAGGCTGTCACCCACGTTGTGCTCTTACAGAGTTGTTTTCATAACTAGGTACAGAACAGAATGGCTACTACCTTAAGTCACACTCTTACAGATTTGTTTATGGATAGTCAGAAGAATGTTTACAATTGTTTAAAAACATAAACTAAAGCTCACCTGTTATTCACTATAGGCAGTGAAGTGGCATCTTCATGTGCTGGCCCAGTTGCTGGTGGGAATGGCAAGTGTGGATGGGTAGAAGTGGAGTTGGAAGGGAATGTGCAAGGACATATGCCATGTTGAATGTAAAGTAGACCAGAAAGTACATTGGGGATATGGAATATGGATTTGGGTGCGTGTATGTTGGAACATAGGGATCTGGGGGAAGCAGGAGTTGGTGTATAGAGGAAGAGCAATCACAAACTGGCAGGGCATGGAGAGGAAGTGTAGGTATTGCCAGAAAGAGTTGGTGGTGGTGCATGCAGGGGGAGAAGGGTACAGGGAAAGGCATGGAGGTGAATGTGGGGCTTATAGGGAGAAGGGGAGTGTGGGAATTAGCAGGGAGGGGAGTACAGGGTTTAGCAGGGAGGTAGAGGGGTCTTGCAGTTAGCAAGTAGGCAGGTATGGGGATCAAGGAAGGAGGGTATGAGGGAAGATGGGGAGATGGGAGTGGGGCATGCAGGGATGAGTGGTAGGGGGGAAAGGCAGTCATTTATCAAGGTTGAATTTTAATATCTCCTACTTATGCAATATTGTAGGGCTTACTTTTCAGTGAGGATAAGAGTTTTTGTGTTAATCCTGTTAATATATGTCTACCCCAAGACCCACATTGATGTAACATTCAATGGAATTATATTTGTTCTCTATGCATTTAATTACTACACATTTAATAAACTACACAGAAATGTACATCCAACAATACCTTCCCAATAAGCAAACAAAATAAGAGGTCAAAGTGAAGGGTGGGTGAGTGATATAGTTTTGGGTTGGTGGTTTACCTTTTTTGTTTGTTTTTTTTATGAGACTATGCAGATACTCCACATGAGGGAGCCCCTTTCTATTCGTTAATGCAGACTGCATCTGGAAAAGTGCTTCATTTCTGGTATTTCTGTACAAGAAAGATACAGGCAAATTTAAATAAATTCATATAAGAAAAGGAAAAAATATTAAAGAGCTGAAGCAAGTAACTTATGAGTGAAGAGTAAAAGCTAACTGTTTATATTTTGGCTAAATACTTATGAACAGGCTATTATATGTTTGTGGGAAATGATGGAAAAAATGTTTAGAGTTTTCCAAAGGGAGAGGTATACCTAGGAATACATTAAATTTAGCAGGGGAGAAATATCAGGCTCTAAATAGAAAGAAAGCCTTCCTAACACTGAGTACTGTTGGAATGTAGAATAGTTTCCTAAGGGAAATAGTGGAAGCTCCATAGTTAGACTCACATAAGTTAAGCTGTCCAGATCACTTGATTATATTGTAAGGAGGGATCCTGCTCTGGTTGAGGAAGAGACAAGATGATGCAATACGTTTTTCTTTTCCAATTGTTGTAATTTTTTTAAACATACAGTATATGAAATTGAAGAAAAAAGGTGCCCAATAACCTCCTAGGGTGCTGACAGTATGGTCCTGTCCTGCTAAAAGTTAGTGCATTTAACAGGAACTGAAATGGGTTTCACAGGTTACTGAATCGATTGCCAGGGAGTTAATACTAGAAGCAGGTGAAAAAACTGCAGCAAAGACAAGCAACAACCCCAGGTCTCACTGCAGTTGCAAAATTATCCCTGGCAAAATGTTCCATATGTGGACACAGTTGGCAACAACAAAGCCCGTTGCCACATATCTATTCAGGGGACACTATCATAGGGCCTAATCACATTAGCCATGCCATCAGGAGCTCGTTCACTTGCACATCTACCAATGTGATATGTGTCAGCAATACCCCTCTGCCATGTACATTGGCCAAACCGGACAGTCTCTACGTAAAAGAATAAATGGACACAAATCAGACGTTACGAATTATAACATTCAAAAAGCAGTTGGAGAACACTTCAATCTCTCTGGTCACTCGATTACAGACCTAAAAGTTGCGATTCTTCAACAAAAAAACTTCAAAAACAGACTCCAACGAGAGACTGCTGAGTAGGAATTAATTTGCAAACTGGACACCATTAAATTAAGCTTGAATAAAGACTGGGAGTGGATGTGTCATTACACAAAGTAAAACTACTTCCCCATGTTTATTTTTCCCCCCTGCTGTTCCTCACACGTTCTTGTCAAGTGCTGGAAATGGCCCATCTTGATTATCACTACAAAAGGGTTTTTTTTTCTCTCTTGCTGGTAATAGCTCACCTTAACCGATCACTCTCATTATAGTGTGTCTGATAACACCCATTGTTTCATGTTCTCTGTGTATATATATATCTTCCTACTGTATTTTCCACTGCATGGATCCAATGAAGTGGGTTTTAGCCCACGAAAGCTTATGCTCAAATAAATTTGTTAGTCTCTAAGGTGCCACAAGTACTCCTGGTTTTTTGTGGATACAGACTAACATGGCTGCTACTCTGAAACCTACACTTGTTCTATCTCTTCTTATTGCCTAAACAATACAAAGCTGACAAACTGCAACATTTCTCATTCTTGCAGTCAGCAGCTTTTGATTTAATTAGCGGATTCTGCACGATACAGTGCGGATTTTACTTTTTTAATAGTTTGACAAGGAGATTGCAACAAACAAGGCAATTGGAAGCCTGCTAGGGTTCCAGGGGCTTCATAAATATGCAATGTGCTTCTCTTCATTTCCCCTGGCCCCTAAAGAAGAGAGATGCTGAATAAAATTAAAACCACGAGAACTTTGGAGTTATTACTCATTTAAAATGAGCACTGGCCATTTTACAGGTTTATCTAGATTTGAAGTCAAACAAGTAAAATTAATGAATGATATAATATTCATTTTATAATACTGTTTGCTTCTTATTACTATTTACTGCTTACCTTTAAACTAAATATCTTTAGGTAAAACTATTTTCCCTCTTGGATTATCCTTTCTGATTTAATAGCTTTAATATGCTCCAATATTATGGTGGTGGGGGCATGTAAGTATTAAAGATAGTGTAATAAGTTTCTAGCTGAAACATGTAGTAAACCTATTTAATTGAACTCCAATAACAAACAGGATAGGAGAAAATAATGTTTTGTTTTGTTTTCTTATGGGAAGGTAGAATAGTCATAAGGTAAATTGACTGACTGCTGTACTATTAAAGGTGAACTTTAAAGAAAAAAACTTGTTCTTTTACTGCTTCTCTGATGTGTAAAGATATTCTGAATTCTTTCTTCACAACTCCACTCTTGGTTTTTGGTGGTGGTATTTTGGGTTTTTGTTGTTGTTGTTTTCTCTCTTGTTTTGTTAGCATGGTCCATTACAAATAGAGGAAACTCAGAATCTTTTGTTTTTAGTTTCATTACTCTTTCAAGCACAGAGGTGGGAGGGTGACAAACCAGAAGAGAAGAAAGGTGGGAATTTCACCCCTTTTATTCCAAGTGAGGTGAGAACTCTAAAAATGAATAGGTACAATTTAAATTATTAACCAAATCATTGGTCAATTAACCAAAGACAGTTTTCTTTTCTTTTATAGTTTAAAAAATGCATTAAATGCAGAGAGGAAGGATGGTCTTGTGTTTAAGGCACTGGACGTGGACCTAGGAGACGTGGATTCAGATCCTGACTCTATTACAGCCTTTCTCTGCTTCTGTGTAAGGCCCTGATCCTTATACACATGGTTAGCCATAAGCACATGCATAAGTTGTTGAAGGATGGGGCCTAAATTGGTGAGAAGTTTTCATTTCTCCCATCTTTTGTCTGTCCAGTCTATTTAGATTGTAAATTCTCAGCTATTGTGTAGAACAATAGGTTCCTAATCTGGGAAAACATTTATTCTATGTAATAAAATGTTAAGGTTACAGTCTTAAATACTAAAAGTCAGGAATGGAAAAAAGTTATCAGCCACACTGCACACACTGTGTAGTATGGTATGCATTTAACAGGACAATTAGTAGACAGAATATTGTTTAGTCACATCAGGTTGGCCACATTGTGCCTATCGGAATCTTAACATTTTCATACTCTGACTCTTGTGCATTTGAATATGTGGGCACTAAATTATCAATACATTATGGTAGTTGTTTGCATTAAATATATTTGTTACTTTCTGTATGAATTCTCTTTATATACATGTGCTCTCCTGACCTAGGCATTCATTTTTCATACTTGGTTTCGGATATACTAAACCTTGAAATCTTATATACTTCAAAAACTAATTCTAGAACTTTAACAACGGAGAAGAATAAGGGACTTACTAATGTTTCTGCTTTTGAAAGAACCTTGGAAAGGGATTGGAAGTGAACCCCCATAGAAGTGTATTTCTCTCGTGGAAGTGTCTATCAGGTCTCCTGATTCAGCTTGTTAAAGTAGGGTACACCGGGCAACTCAGATAAACCCCAGCTAATTAAATCCAAACGAAGCAGGGAGACTGCATGAGCAAAAGGAGAGCTAAAATGGTTGCAATTTATATGAAAGATTTAGGGCAAACAAAGTTGTTAATGTTATAAGCTACATTGTATCACTGTACATTTCCAAGCTAATATAACTTGTCCAGTAGTGGCAACCTTATAACAGTGTCATTCAGTTTTGTGCCACACTCCTACTTTTTATTGTTCATAGCACATCCTGTGACAGTGCCTTAGTTATTTGAAATGATCATGTTTAATTAATACGAAAATAATATGCAAAATGAGTTTTACAAAACCATAACATAAATATTTGATTTCTTTGCAATACCTGCATTTCAATCGTTTTCTTTAACTTTTCTTTATTCATCTAAACAGATTTTACCTAGTTACTCTCCGGGGAAGGTACACTAGAGATTCATTACTCTTACAATATTTTCTGTTTGATGTATTCTTGACTATCATGTCTTTTGTGTTGCTTCCTAATTTGTGTATCAATAGTGATTACCGTTAATTGTGGCCACCACTAAAAGTGAGTGAAATTTGAATTTCAAAGCTATATAAAACCAGTTTGCTTTTTAGTATTGTGTCAAAGAATCTAAATCGAAGCAATTTTAAATGAGAATTAGAATAAAACAAGATGAGTATCCTTTGTAACAGGTGTTATATAAACCTTGATTAAAATTCATATGTAAAAATATAGTCAGTTGTCTTCTGATCTTTAAACATTTGATTCCTGGTGAACTTGAAAGACTGGTGTAGACAGGCATGCAAGCAGAGCTTCTCCAATTTATGAGTATGTAAATGGTATAGAAAAATAATTTAAGATCAGCAATACAAGCAGCATTATGAAATGTTGAAAAGGAAAGCTGCAAACAGTCTTTACATTTTTGATATCAAGCTGGCTTAATATTGATTTTTCTCCAAAGATTGTTTTTTAAATATGCTTCTTATAATTAATTAAACACTTCAAAGATTTTGACGTATTTTAAGATGTCAAGACTAACACACGCACATTTTCTAAATGTGAGGTTCCTTTTCTTATGTATTGAAGAGGACGGAAAATTTGAATAGCATCACAGAAAGGCACCTAAAGTTTCATTCAAATTAATTGTGGTGTGTTGTGTAAGTATTCAAAGACAGGAAGATGTCAAATACTTATGCCATCAGGATTTAAAATGCCATAAGGATGGTACTATATATAGTTTGAGTTACAAAATAAATATATTATTTTCCTCAGGAATTTAAATATATTCCATACCTCTAGATTTATTATTATTTACTTTCTTATTATTACAATATGTTCCGTTAAATCCCTGTGGAGCAGAATGTGCTTAAATCTTACATCCGTCAAAATTAAGCAAATAAATTAATCTATGAAATCTATAAAATATTTATTCTGAATTTATGAATTCAGAAACATCTTTACTCTTGGAATGGGTGGCAACAATATAGTACAGGATGAAAAATTATTCCAAAAATAAATTAAATCCAAGTTCTAAAATTGATCTTTATCGTCTGACTTCCCTGTGATAATAGCAAGAAGGTCATCAACCTTTTAAATTAAAACATTTCATAATGATTCAAACTTGCATACTCCAGATACTGAAGTTATATTTCATTGTTTAAACTGAACATGTTTAAACTCTTAAGGCTCTTTTTCCATCTCTTTTCATTACCTATGAGTGACATAAAGTATGACTGGTATTTTGTCTTGTCATCTTTTAATATTCCTCATTGTGTCCTATCATGAACTGAGAATGAAGACAAAGACAACTTGGATTTAGAACAGAATTTTGGTCGCTTTTTAGGCCCCGGGTCCTCTTGCTGCCTCTGGTGCCTTATCGCATACAGAGGGGTCTGCTTCCCCTAATCATCAGGCTAAAAGTTCTCAGACTAGTTTAAATCACCCCTCTTTTCATGTCCCTGAAAACATATACATGAGAGCATTGTACTGCAGGTCTGGAGAAAATTGAAGAACATTGGGGGAAGAGTGAAAAGCACTCCCAATATATTGTACCCTACATGGCTATGTTTACTTAGTTATCAATTAGACTGCTCTAGTCCTGTTCTTCTCCATTGCTCTGTTCCAAAACATATGTGGCCAAAGTGGGTGGAAATGACCATCTATCGCACTACTCTTCTTAACTTTGTGAGCTCGGTATATCTGTTACTCTTTAAAAGTGTGGCACACTTTTCATTCCTGTGGGAACCATGAAAACCCCATCAGACCAGCTTTACAGCTCCTATTGTTGATTTGTACTGTCGGAGGAGCACAAATGCTTATAGTTACTTTAAAAAGTTATAAAGTTCCATTTTCTGTTACAAAATGGAGCATTGTATGTTTTCAACTGGGCATTTGCAATAGAAAACAAATCTTCAGAAATGATCTGTTGGAATTTATTCTTCAGATGGAGCAATTCAGAAGCCCTTATTTATTTGCCCCTGCCTAGAGATTCCATGAAGATATGAAGCACTGAACTGCATTTATTGATCAACAGAGATACAAGTCAGAAAGACAGCACCAAAGTTATGCTGATATAAAGTTCTATCACTTAGATAATAGACTAGTTTATATTTATGTAGGGGGAAAGGGCCCAGCAGATTGTCTTCAGTAATTATTCTGTAATTTCCTTTGAAATTTGACCTCATGAAAGTGATAGATTAATATCATTGCCTAGAGCCAGGAATATTGTAGATAGACACTGAAGGTTCCCCAAACAGCTCTCCCAGTTTATACTGAGATTAAAAGAATTTTGCTTTTTTTCCTGTTTCCCCTGCAAATCAGACAGGACTTGCCTTCATTAGAAAATTAGGTTTTGTTTGAATACATCATTCAGATTTTGTATTAAATGTGGCTTTCCAGTTTGTGAAGATAGGGACTGTTATAAATATAAAGGGAAGGGTAACCACCTTTCTGCTTACAGTGCTATAAAATCCCTCCTGGCCAGAGGCAAAGTCCTTTTACCTGTAAAGGGTTAAGAAGTTCAGGTAACCTGGCTGGCTCCTGACCCAAAATGACCAATGAGGGGACAAGATATTTTCAAATCTGGAGGAGCGTGGGGGAAAGGTTTTTGTCTGTCTGTGTGACACCTTTGCTGGGAACAGATCAAGGATGAAAGCCCTCCAACTCCTGTAAAGTTAGTAAGTAATCTAGCTAGAAAATGTGTTAGGTTTTCTTTGTTTTGGCTTGTGAAATTTGCTGTGCTGGAGGAAATGTGCATTCCTGTTTTTGTATCTTTTTTGTAACTTAAGGTTTTGCCTAGAGGGATTATCAGTGTTTTGAATCTGACTGCCTGTAAGATTATCTTCCATTCTGATCTTACTGAGTTGTTCTCTTATCTTTTTTTGTTCTTCTAATAAGTTCTGGTTTTTAAGAATCTGATTGGGTTTTTTTGGTCTTAAAAATCCAAGGCTGGTTTGTGCTCATCTTGTTTATTCTCAAGCCTCCCCAGGAAAGGGGGTGTCAGGGCTTGGGGGGATATTTTGGGGAAATAGGAACTCCAAGTGGTCCTTTCCCTGATTGTTTGTCAAATCACTTGGTGGTGGCAGCGTTTACCTAATCCAAGGGCAAAGACTTTATGCCTTGGGGAAGTTTTAACCTAAGCTGGTAGAAATAAGCTTAGGGGGTCTTTCATGCGGGTCCCCACATCTGTACCCTAGAGTTATCTAGTTTTGTTATATAGACAAACATCCAGTAATATTTTTTGCAGTCACAAAGAACTTTTCATCCATGGATCTCAAAGCTTTCTGCCAGGACAAGATTTTGTGTGAACAAGACACCACATTTTGTCTAATCGAAGACCTATAGAGGAAAAGTGTTACGTAAGAGCAAAATACTATAGTGTATTCTCTTTCAAATGCTTCCATCACTGTAGTATCTAGCTATTGTGTCATCTTTCAATGATGGGTTATCATTTTGGTTTCCTTATTAGCATAGCTGGATTACAGTAAGAGTTCAGTATGAAAAAATGACTTTTCAAATCAAAAAGTATTGAAAGTGGTTTTATGTCAATTTGACAATAAATGACATGCATACGATCTAAATTAACTGATCAAAATAACTGGTATTCCCTTCTTTAAGTGAAAATTATAACTAATTGTCCATCTAATTGTCTATCTATCCAACTGTCTGTCTATCTTTAGGCCAGATTTGGCAGAGTTTATACAGACCAAACCAGCTTCTGCATCTAAAATTCCTCACTAATCATAACAGTTCTTCTTTTTTATCCACTTTTAAAATGCCAAAGGATTGAGTGATGGTAGAATTGAGAAGATTTACAGACTGTGGCTTTTTGCTCTGCTCTGCAGTCTCTAAGAAGGTCAGCATGTTAGTAATAATTTCCTGTTTCTACCGCTGGTCACTAACATTATTTATTATAGAGCCGTAACATCCATCTTCATTATGTATCTAAAACAGTATTACAATGAACATAAAATTATTGTTGATGGCTGTCGACACTGAAGTTTGTTCTATTTGTGCTTTCTCTTAAATCTTACTGTCTGAATGAACTGTTAATAATTGCTGTACTTGAGACAGCTGAGAACCTGTTGGATTTCTTCTGTGTTTCCCACAGCCCTTTGGGCAGAGCCAAAACATTCCAGTGACGATTTCAGCATTATTATGCAGAACGGACAGACTTTCTGCAGGAAGAAATAACTACATAGATATCTTCATTACAACTCAGATTAATGAGTGTATGCTATATGAGCCTTGTACTAAATGCTCTCTATAGCTATATAGATATACCAAATGCCTTCCACTGCAGCGTAGATCACTTGTAGGTTTAAAGTAGTGTAAATGTGAATTCTCTGTAACTTGAAGTCTTTAAACCATAATTTGAGGACTTCAGTAACTCAGTCACAGGATAGGGGTCTATTTCAGGACTGGATGTATGAGTTTCTGTGGCCTGCAACGTGCAGGAGGTCAGATTAGATGATCACAGTGATCCCTTCTGACCTTAAAGTCTATGAGTATAAGTCTATCAAGATGTAGAGGTACATACAGTAAATAGGTTACACGGTAATTAGATATGAGAATGCAACTACATTAAACCTACATTTCTGAAGGTCATTCCTTCGGTATTTGGGTAGAATAGTTGAGAGTAAGTTGTGTGTATGTGAGTTAGAGGTCTGCATGTATTTAAAAATACTTAATTTGTAAAAAATCTGTTCTAGCAAGTTCTAAACGCAGTCTTCAAGGTGCAATGTGCCATTTGATCTTGTTTCTATTTAATTTTATAGCACCTTTATTGAAACAGCACTATGGCTCACATAAGTGTCAGCTAATATTTATTTAGGAAACTAGCATAATAGGCATCCATGCTCTTGTCAACATGTCTATGTATATTGCATTTAAAGTTAGTAGGAATTGTGTACCCCAAGAACAAAATGTGCTTCACTCTATAAACATGATGCAGCAATAGGGATAGTCTGCTGTGCTGATCATTGCTGTGTGCTGTTGCAGCTGAAGAATGTGAAGTGATTACATTCTGTCTCATGGTTTGTGTTGGAGGTCCTTGCATCACTCCGAAGTACATTTTTTGTGAAGTCAATAAAAGAGATTTGTACGTGTAAGTACGGATCAGAAACTAAACAAAAAACAATGCAAATTGTGAAAAAATTGGAAAAACAGTCATTTTAGAATATGCATTATATTTGTTCTTACTAAATAAGTAGATGTATAGATTCCCAGGCCAGAAGTACCATTATGATCATCTAGTCTGACATCCCGCATAACACAGGCCATAGAACTTCCCCAAAATGAATCCTAGAGCAGATCTTTTCGAAAAACAGCCAATCTTGATTTTAAAATCCATAGTGATGGGGAATCCACCATGACCCTTGGTGAATTCTTGCAATGGTTAATTACCCTCCCTGTTGAAAGTGTACATCATATTTCTGGTCTAAATTTGTCTAGCTTCAGCTTCCAGCTATGGATTAAGAACATAAGAACGGCCATACTGGGTGAGACCAAAGGTCCATCAAGCCCAGTATCCTGTCCTCCGACAGTGGCCAATGGCAGGTGCCCCAAAGGGAATGAACAGAGAGGTTATCATCAAGTGATCCTTGCCCTATCACCCAATCCCAGCTTCTGGCAAACAGAGGCTAGGAACACCATTCCTGCCCATCCTGGCTAATAGCCATTGATGGAGCTACCCTCCATGAATTTATCTC
The DNA here is from genome assembly GCF_965140235.1 of Caretta caretta. Classification (NCBI taxonomy): domain Eukaryota; kingdom Metazoa; phylum Chordata; order Testudines; family Cheloniidae; genus Caretta; species Caretta caretta. The sequence continues at coordinate 66,989,637 of NC_134214.1, read as the reverse complement.
GTTCTTTTTTTAACCCTGTTACAGTCTTGGCCTTCACAACATCCTCTGGCAAAGAGTTCCACAGACAGTGTTGTGTGAAGAAATACTTCCTTTTGTTTGTTTTAAACCTGCTGCCTATTAATTTCATTTGGTGACCCCTAGTTCTTGTGTTAAGAGAAGGAGTAAATAACACTTCCTTATTTACTTTCTTCACACCAGTCATGATTTTATAGACCTCTATCATATCCCCCATTAATCGTCTCTTTTCCAAGCTGAAAAGTCCCAGTCTTACTAATCTCTCCTCACAGGGCAACTGTTCCGTACACCTAATAATTTTTGTTGCCTTTTTTTTAATCCTTTTCTAATTCCAATATATCTTTTTTGAGAGGGGGTGACCACATCTGCACATAGTATTCAACATGTGGGCGTACCATGGATTTATACAGAGGCAACATGATATTTTCTGTACTATTATCTATCCCTTTCTTAATAATGCCCAACAATCTGTTAGCTTTTTTGACTGCCGCTGCACATTGAGTGGATGTTTTCAGAGAACTGTCCACAGTGACTCCAAGATCTCTTTCTTGAGTGGTAACAGCTAATTTAGACCCCATCATTTGATATGTATAATTGGGATTATGTTTTCCAATGTGCATTACTTTGCATTTATCAACACTGAATTTCATCTGCCATTTTGTTGTCCCAGTCACCCAGTTTTGAGAGATCCTTTTGTAGCTCTTCGCAGTCAGCCTGGGTCTTAACTATCTTGAGTCGTTTTGTATCATCTGCATATTTTGCCACCTCACTGTTTATCTCTTTTTCTAGATCATTTATGAATATGTTGAATAGGACTGGTCCCAGTACAGACCCCTGGGGAACACCACTATTTACCTCTCTCCATTCTAAAAACTGACCATTTATACCTACCCTTTGTTTCCTATCTTTTAACCAGTTACCAGTCCATGAGAGCACCTTCCTCTTGTCCCATAACTGCTTATTTTGCTTTTGGTGAGGGACCTTGTCAAAGGCATTCTGAAAATCTAAGTACACTATGTCCACTGGATCCCCCTTGTGCACATGCTCATTAACCTCCTCGAAGAATTCTAGTAGATTGGTGAGGCATGATTTACCTTTACAAAAACCATGTTGACTCTTCCCCAATAAATTATGTTCATCTATGTGTCTGACAGTTTTGTTCTTTACTATCGTTTCAACCAATTTTCCCGGTACTGAAGTGAGGCTTACTGGCCTGTAGTTGCCAGGATCACCTCTGGAGCCCTTTTTAAAAATTGGCATCACATTAGCTATCCTCCAGTCATTTGGTACAGAAGCTGATTTAAATGATAGGTTACAAATGCCAGTTAGTAGTCCTGCAATTTCACATTTGAGTTCCTTCAGAACTCTTAGGTGAATACCATCAGGTCCTAGAGACTTATTACTGTTTAGTTTATCAATTTGTTCCAAAACTTCCTCTAATGACACCTCCATTTGGGACAGTTCCTCAGATCTGTCACCCAAAAAGAATGTCTTGGGTTTGGGAATCTCCCTCACATCCAGGGAAGACCTATGCAAAAAATTCATTTAGTTTCTTCGCAATGGCCTTATCATCTTTGAGTGCTCCTTTAGCATCTCAATCATCCAGTGGTCCCCCTGGTGGTTTAGCAGGCTTTCTGCTTCTGATGTATGTATAAAAAAAATTTCTGTTACTTTTGGCGTCTTTGGCTAGCTGTTCTTCAAATTCTTTTTTGGTCTTTCTAATTATATTTTTACACTTCATTTGCCAGAGTTTATGCTCTTTTCTATGTTCCTCATTTCCTCTATCTTCCACTTTTTAAAGGATGCCTTTTTGCCTCTCATTGCTTCTTTTACTTTGTTGTTTAACCACAGTGGCTATTTTGTGGTTCTCTTATGATGTTTTTTAAATTGAGGTATACATTTAAGTTGAGCCTCTATTATGGTGTCTTTAAAAAGTTTCCACGCAGCTTGCAGGGATTTTACTTTTGGTACTGTACCTTTTAATTTCTGTTTCACTAACCTCCTCATTTTTTGTGTGGTTCCCCTTTCTGAAATTAAATGTAACAGTGTTGGGCTGTTGTGGAGTTTTCCCCACCACAGGGATGTTAAATTTAATTATATTATGGTCACTATTACCAAGTGGTCCAGTTACATTCACCTCTTGGACCTGATCCTGTGCTCCACTTAGGGCTAAATCAAGAATTCCCTCTCCTCTTGTGGGTTTCAGGATCAGCTGCTCCAAGAAGCAGACACTTAAGGGACCCTTGGAGTAAGTTTGTTGTCTGTAGTGTTTGTGGTGTGCTTGCTGCTTGACTGAAATATACCGTGTAGTCCGTTTGTTTGGGAGACCTCATGCTGACCATGTGTGCCGTGTACCATGTGTGTGCTGAGCCTATATTTGATACACATAGGTACTTATAGACGATAATCAAGTCACCCCTTTACCTGCTCTTTGTAAAGCTTAAATAGATTGAGTTCCTCGAGTCTGTCATGCCTTATCATGTTTTCTATACTTAAATCTTTCTCGTGGGAGTTCTCTGAACCCTTTCCAGTTAATCAGCATCCTTCTTTTGGCCCTTTTGGCCCAGTGTCACACTGACTTATGTTATGCTTAACAGCTTATGTTCTGTTGATTACCTACCATGACCCCCAAATCTTTTTCAGAGTCTCTGCTTCCTAGGATAGAGTCCCCCATCCTGTAAATATGGCCTACATTCTTTGTTCCTAGGTGTATACATTTGCATTTAGCTAGATTTAGTTTGCTTGCGCCCAGCTTATCAAGTGCATCAGTGACCTGTCCTCTTGATTACTTACCAGTCCCACAATTTTGTCATCTGCAAACTTTCAGTGATCATTTCATGTTTTCTTCTATCTCATTGATAAACTTGTTAAATGTTAATGTTAAATGGTTGCATAGTCTGTGAAACTAAGTGTAGTAATCAAAGACCTAGCTTTCTTTAGTGAAGAAACTTATTTTAATAATTAAAAACTTTTCATGCATTGGAATCATTAACTTTTCAGCAATGTTATTTTGTCCTGAAATGTGGTCATATATCGTCCGTTGCAGTGGGAATTATGGCAACACACCCATTCTTTCCTAGTGTACTGTACTTCTGTTCTGCAACTGTTCTAATGCCCTGGTTTTGCCTTATACATACTTGGAGGAAAAAACTCCAACTGCATCAAAATACAGCATATATGCATTCAAAATTCCAAATGTTTGAAGTTTATTAATGGGTTATCTTTCAGCCTGCATTTGGTATGTAGTTGGACTATATGCTAAGTTCAAAAGGTTAAAAAGTCATCCATTTAAAAGATGGGCAGTTTATTGAAGAAGAGAATAATAAGAAACATGTCTTGTCCATTTTAGGGTCAAACGGAATACAATTCAAAGTAAAGGGTACAAACCAGGGCTTACTTCAGCCTTCATGGACATAGAGGGCCAGATGTCTCTGGTGTTTTCCTTGGTATTATATTAGGGATGAATCAAGCCCAAAATATGCAAGTAGAACATTCCCTGGTTTCTCTCTAGCCTCCTGTCCACTTTCCCCTTTATTATTCCCTTTTGTTCTTCATTTCTTAGCCCTGAGGGTGTCAGATACCAGCTCCACTGCCAATGAGGTTCATTTGCAAGCTGCATTTGCTAATCCACCCATCCTTGTTAACAGAATGCAATGTTTACTCTTTGGTGAGGGTTTTAATCCCCTCCCTGCCAAAGTGTGTGTACTTGTGATTATTTGCAGAATTTTTCTGCACAATTAGATTTTTTTCTGCCTAATTGTATCTTGGTTTCCCCCTCACTGTTACATTTAAAAGTCAGTATTGTCCCTTCAAGCTTAGCTAAATATTTTTTCCATACACTCAAATGTCAATTTTCAAAAAATATTGGCAATAATTTACAATGTGTATTGATCTAATCTACTGTAAGACAGAATGGTTTAAGCTTCATGGGCCTTTTTATCTACAGGATTGCTCACTGGTTCATATTTGACCCAAAGTGACGGCTGCCAAAAGTCCTTACCAACTGATAGGTTGTTCGCTTGGGTGAAATGAATCTTTGGTTTTATTCTCGTTCATAGTGGGCATATGTCCAGTTCACTGTAACCATCCCCCCTAAGTAGGCACTAATTACCTCCTTTAACAACAGCGTCAGAGGCACTAATCTTCAATGGGGCATGGAGATTGCACTCTCCTCTTGCCCAGGGTTAAAGTACATTTGAGGCATTATGGGAAAGCTTATACTGTTGCTGCCTGTACTGCATCTGTTTGTTGTGTGGCTTAATTGAAGATTTCCACACACACACACACACACACACAATATCGGTTAGTCATGTAAAGAAAGATTAAACTTTAAGCAGCTCTCTTTAGAACCCTCTTTTCCAAGCAGCTTTGCATAAACAGTAGCAATCATGGAGTAAAGTACAGCTTTCTAGCTAGTGTACTCAGGTGCTGCAGTAAGATAACACCTATGACTCCTGAAATTTTCCTGGGTATGAGTAGAGAACTGATTGTTGTTGATCAACAGTGATGATGTAGAATCATTCTCATGAAAACTGGTTACCACAAAGTATTATTAAAAGTTTGCAGATTCTGGATACATAAACATCCCAGCCATTGGAGTGAATTGCTTTGAAAAATGCTAAGATTTCAGTGAGCATTTACCACAATTTAAGTTGGCCAATCTAGCTTGGGGGGAAAAAAACAGATAAATGAAAGATGCAAAACTCAACTGTAAGTATGAGAATTCCTGGAAACAGAATGTAAAGAAAAGGAGTACTTGTGGCACCTTAGAGACTAACAGATTTATTTGAGCATAAGCTTTCGTGAGCTACAGCTCACTTCATTGGATGCATGCAGTGGAAAATACAGTAGGGAGATTTTATATACACAGAGAACATGAAACAATGAGTGTTACCATACACTCTGTAACGAGAGTGATCAGGTAAGGTGAGACGTCAAGAATTATAACATTCAAAAACCAGTCGGAGAACACTTCAACCTCCCTGGTTACTTGATTACAGACCTAAAAGTCACGATTCTTCAACAAAAAAACTTCAAAAACAGACTTCAACGAGAGACTCCTGAATTAGAATTAATTTGAAAACTGGACACCATTAACTTCGGCTTGAATAAAGACTGGGAGTGGATGTGTCATTACACAAAGTAAAACTGTTTCCCCATTTTATTTCCCCCACACTCACACTGTTCCTCACACGTTCTTGTCAGCTGCTGGAAATGGCCCACCTTGATTATCACAAGAGAAGGTTTTTTTCCTCTCCTGCTGGTAATAGCTCACCTTATCTGATCACTCTAGTTACAGTGTTTATGGTAACACCCATTGTTTCATGTTTCTGTGTGTATAAAATCTCCCCACTGTATTTTCCACTGAATGCAGCCGATGAAGTGAACTGTAGCTCACGAAAGCTTATGGTCAAATAAATTTGTTAGTCTCTGAGGTGCCACAAGTACGCCTTTTCTTTTTGCGGATACAGACTAACATGGCTGCTACTCTGAAACCTGTCAGAGTGTAAAGACACTCCCATGCAAGTTTCCTAGAATGCTGTATCTCTTTTGAAAAAGATATCCAGAGAAAGCAGTTATCCCAGATTTGTGGACTTAAAACACAGCATCAGAAAATCCCATAAGGGAGAATACTTATTGTATGCATCTCCAAAATGATGCTCGTTTCACAAAGTTGGGTTTGATTTTTGATGTGTGTGTCGACAGTGCAATCATACTGTTGCTATTATTAACAGCTTATTGTAGCTGTTTCTTTTCTCATACAAAATGTTGTAACACACTGATGTTATCTTTTTAGAAGTATCATTCTGTGTGTTGCCATAGATACACAAAGCACAAAGTGACTGCTTTTCTAGCAACAGTGAGAGAGAAAAAATTACAATATGTGGATTAGTCTAATTTTGAACTATTGTTAATAAGACCAATCTCAGGCCCTGTATCACTTGTGTGAGAAGGAGCGCCTGGCACAGGGAGCGTGGCCAAGGTGCCCCAATGCCCTCATGATCCCCAACTCCATAGGGCTGTTGGTAGCTAGTGAAAGTGGCTGCTCTAATTTGTGTTGCTGATCAGTTCAGTATCAGAGCTTGAGTCTAACAACTTGATTGTAGCTGAGGATCTGGGCAATCTGATGTGTACCTGGTATTTCCTCTTTATAATTTACACATAATAACAGTTGCACATACAGTAATGTGGATGCAAGTCATATCTAAAGATGTAGTGGAATTTCCTAGATTAAACACAACTTTAAATGATTAACCAGTCTTTTTCTCTGTATATTGGTAAAATAGAAATGTACAGTATAAAGCAAAAAAGTAGAATTAATGTACATTAGTAAATTTAATCTGCTTGCTAATGTTATCATGAATTGTCATATGTCCACTGTATTTAGGAAAATTCAGTCTTGATGTATGGTGCTTTGCTCTGCATGCAGGGAAAGGAATTAGTTTGTGTCTTTGTTTAGTGTGTTCAAAATGCAATGAAAGGCAATCATGTTTTTATAAAGTTTAATTTCTGATACTGTGTATTTATATAAAACATGAACATATTTTATTTCTCCATCTATTTCACCATAAACTCGAAGGCATAGTTGTGGCCTAGGGTGAATTGGTCCCACAATATGGTGCCCACAGTTCATAAGGTAAGTGCTGCATTGCTGGCACAAAACAAAGGGAACAGGTCTTGACAGGTGGAAAATTGCAACTGCAACAGTGGAGACAAGGTTTGAAAATCAAGTCCAAGGTGGTGTGATGATATAGTAATAAATAATAATCATAATGATCAGCAGATAACATTTTTATTTTAACCTTTTTGAAGGAGAAATACTGAATGACATGTATGTCTAACTTAATTATAATATTTCTCACTTCCTTTTTTACTAGTCAGATTCTGCCCAATGTCTGTGCTCTCTGACCATAGCGTTTTGGACACAGTATGAAAAATTTTCTCTTATGCATACTTTACATATACAATGGATATAATTTATTTGTGGACTTTAGTGGGGATGAATTGGACTTAGCAAGTTTCAAGGGAGTTTCACATAACCAGTTTAAAAAAATACACATTTTTTATAGATTCCTTTCTACTCAATTTTGGGGTGGAGTGGAGTGAATTTAGGCCCTAGTGTGAAAGTTTCTTTTTATGGACACAAGAGTGTGCATACATAACTACCTGGACATGGAACTTAAATATTTAACTCCTGATATAATTCTATTTAATTTACTGATTCCCGGTGTTGTTGGGCTATCATTAAGTTGATACATATACATACTCTAAAGAATGAGGGAGATTCATTTTGAAAATCTGTTTCTTTCTCAGCATTTTAAGTTGGCTTCTGTGGGCCAGCTATACTGTCTGCAAGGAGAAGCCCTTAAAAGGAGTTACAGAGATGAATTTGGCCTATTGTAATTTTGTTCTAAAAGTAATTATGTTGTTTTTAATGTCATTTACATATAAATTGGGGCAAAACATAAAAACCCTGTTTTTCATCAAGTTAAGATGCATCTGTAAATCAGTTGTATTTTAAAACACATAATTAAGTTGAGGTAGGTAGTCTACAACTAGAAGAGAGATCTTCTTTCAGAAAGTCAAGTTGCTATTGGAAAACTGCGAGTGGTTGAGATTTGCAGTCTTTTAGATCTCACTACTCCAGAGTGAGTTTTTATTTTTGAGAAATTCTTAAATTGTTTTTAAAATTGGCATGATTCATAGAAACAGCAGCAAAATTGTTATGCGGAAGACTGGATTGAATTCTTTTCCTGATCAATTGTGTAGCGTTTAGCACAATTGACAGTGGTTAGTTAGTTTAATATATTTTCTCTTCCTACTTGGCATTGGGGAGGAAATGAAAGTTCCCAACAGTGAAAAGCAAACTGGGAGCTCTCCGATATGGGACAGCTGTAATTCTGCACCTGGTTCAAATGTTGAAGTGTTTATCTGTGGAACTAAGACTTCTATGTTGCTATGTTCGGGACGTACTATCTTTATTGTAATTTTATATGCTTGGCATTGGATTTGAGTACTGGAGGCCCGTAAAGCAAGAGTGAAAGAGTTATTTCTTCAAAAGAAATTTGACTTACTTTTGGTTAAAGATGTGTCTTAACTTCCAACCTAAGCTTCATATCCACTCCATCATTGTGTAAAGAAGAAAACAAAACTTAGAGAAGTTCATTAGCACTTGCAAAATGTCTTATTAACATTCTTTACTGCTTCCAGGCTTTTTTCATGTGGTCAGTGTTAAGGTTGTGGAGTTTTTTTTTGTTTTGTTTTTTAGTTGTGGCTAGATTTATATAGACTTTATTTTATTTATTTATTTATATTACACTTAGGCGTAATGAATAAGAAGTTATGGTTAATTTTTGTTCAGATAAAAACAGATTTTAATTTGTACATTAAATGAAATTCCTTCTTCATTTTGTTTACTCGACTAAAACTAAACTTTGAAATAATTTGATGAATTTGGATTTTCTATTTTTGTTTAATGTATTACAAAGTAAGTTGTGCACATGATGTAGTCTCACATGTTGCTGCTTTTGACCATTCAAAACAATGACTACTGTGTTATGAAGTGTGCTTGTTGCTTAGGGTTGTTTGAACTGTCAGGACATTTTCTAATGGTGTTTGTAATGTTAAATGTATAGTTTGTGTTATGGAAAAAGTACTTTGGGGCTTCCAGCTCCGACCACACAGTCCAGTCATGTTGCACATTTGGTCATATCAAATGAACTGTCCTAGCAATGATATTAGTTGCTGTTTTCAGCTTCTCTTGTGTTTAAACGTATGAGCTTTATTATTTTCATGGCTGTTGAAAATCTTGCTTTTTTCTATTTACTTTCATAGGGCCTAATTCTGCTCATGTTTGCCATTAATTGGAAGCAAGATCGGACCCTTCTTCCTTGCACCCTTTTTTGTGAATCTACTTATTTTCCCCTCTATCATTCTTTATTACCTTTTGCTTCTGCACTTTGACCCATTCCATATTCTTTCCTGTCTGTTATTCTCCCCTTTTAATTTCTTTTTTCTGTCTTTAGCCCCTATACTGCTCTTCTGCTTCTTGACTTCAAATTTTTGTTTCTTTCCTAACTGCTGCTCCCTCTTTAAAAAGCAGGGATTTAGTGGAGGTCATACTAGGTAGTGGGTGCGGTGGGGGAGGGTTGGCACATTAGGGTATATTTTATTATTTATATTGGCAAAGGTGTATTGAGTAGGCTACAGTCTTTGCCTTCACGGTGTTTGCCACTAGCTAGTCATCATATATATAAAAAGTGTGCATGCATGTATTTTCAATTTCATGAGCAGAAAAAGACACAACATAAAAAAGTGTAATGGCTCAATTGTTTCTGTGCAAATATAGGCAGTATAGAAGGCATCTGCAACCAAGTTGGAACAGTTCCACCATGGCTCATTGATGGTGATAGAATCTAATATCTCTGCAACTCAGTTGGTAGCAGTAGTAGGCTGTTATGGTCTATGTGGATCAGCTGGAGGCTGTATATTTTTTCAGTATTCTTTTCTGGCCCAGAGTGGAGAAGGAAGATATGTAGCCTGCTTACTCTTTCCCTTGGTCTGCCCAGTCTTCATTGTGGGAGCTGCAGTGTGTCCCCCAGGAGGACAAGACAATAGTGAAATGGAGACAGCTGAGTCTTCCCTCTTGAAACCCACTTTTTTGTGGAAGGGGGTGGAAACCATGCATGTAAATCTCTCCAAGTGATCTGCAAAGTGAATCTTGAGTGGATAATCTTAGTCAAAGTCTGCATGTTCCATGGGTACAATCTTCTTGGTCAGATCACTATTATCTTGTCCTCCTGGAGGACACACTGTATTTCCCACAATGAAGACTGGGCAAACCAAGGGAAAGAGTGAGCAGGCTACATATCTACGTGATTGGACATAATGAGACCCTATACCTGGATGAAACTTAGTATATGGAGGAAGAATGCATAAACACTTGAAAATGCAGAGTTGCACTGCTAGTCATGTTTGGAAAGCATTTACAGTTAGTGTATGGTTTTCTTTAGATTTTCCACACTTGAGTTATGGCGTGGATCTTATCAATTGAGAATGTATACAGATGCAAACTGGTATGTGGAAAAAAAAAAGCAGGCAAGTGCAAAGTACCATGTTCATAATAAATTTGAGCATAAGTGGGGCATGAGAAACAATATAACTGACCATACAACATGGTCAAAATACTTAGGAAAGGCATTTTTATAAATAAAGTAAATTTAGTCATCTCAATGTCAGCAATAAAGAGTGTACCAATAACAAATGGCAAACACAACTTTTTAAGAGAAAATATGTTTTCAACAACAAAGAACAATAAAAAACTTCAAAGATTTTTCTGTTTACTGTAATGCGTGGGCGCACGTGCGTACACACAGATATAATGGTGGAAAGTGCAAAAACTTGGATGATTTGAAATATTTTCTTTGTAAGTTAGCTAAATGTCCTGTAATGCAAAAATTGCAATGAAATGTACTGTGATGGGGCAAGGCCTGATGGCTACAGTAAAGTAGTGGGAGACAGATATATCAGCCACAGGCTAAACAAATCCCTGTTACCAGGATAAGCAAGTGGCAGCTGCTCCAGGTCAATTAAGACACATGGGGCCAATTAAGATCTTTCCAGAAGGCAGGGAAGACAGCTAGGTTGATTGGGACACCTGAAGCCAATCAGGGGCTGGCTGAAACTAGTTAAAAGCCTTCCAGTTAGTCAGGTGGGTGCATGTGTCAGGAGCTGTAGGAGGAAGCTGTGCTGTTGGACAAACTGAGCAGTACAAACCAAAACAGGCAGAAGGAAGGAGGCCCTGAGGTAAGGGTGAAGGAGATATTTAGGAAGTGGGGGGCTGCTGTGAGGAAGTGGCCAGGGAATAGTACATGTCCTGTTTCCAAAAGGTCAGCTACCATAGCTGATACTATTAGGGTCCCTGGGCTGGAGCCTGGAGTAGAGGGCGGGCCTGGGTCCCCCCCCTTCTCTCTCCTTCCCCCCCACCCCCCCTAATTACTGTAATCAGTGAGACTGGGAGACAACAGAGACTGTGCAAGGGAGAGTAGCCTCTCCTCACCTCCTTTGCTGGCTTATGATGAAAATGGCTCAGTAGTTGCCTCTAGAGAGAGAAGGGCTAGGTGGAGGGTCACGGTGAGCCTCTGAGGCTAGCAAAATCCACCAGGAAGCGAGGGACCCACGGAGACAAGGACAGAGCTTCGTCACAGTATGTAGTGCAGAAAATAGTGAAATAACCTATATGCCAATGTTATCCCCCACAGTACAGGGCCAGTTTTGAGATAATGCTCCTGTACTTTTCCAGAAGAATTGTTATGTAGCCATCTCCATTCACTTACCTGCAGATTCCAGTCAATCCCACTTCAGATATTTAGGTGGATGTGATCAGTCACATGAAGCGTGAGACTTGACACATGGAACAGGCTTAAATACAATATAATAAAAGAAACATGAATCAACATGAATAAGTCTTGATAAGAAATTTAGTTGCACACGATTGTGATTTTCCCTTCATCTTAAGATAATGTTAAAGGTGTTAAAAGTATCCTGACACCTCTGCACTAAATAAAGCTGCAATTGTAAACATAGTTCTCTGGTTGATGATGGCCAATCATACGATAACCCGTGAGACAGAAGGTAAAATAATGAAGGAGGAATAATTTTCCTCCATAGCTTTAAAATACTGTTAAGAAAACCAGTGACTTTATTTGCAATTACTTTAAAGTAGTGTCTTTCTTTCTGCTTGCCATAGCATCACTTCATGGACTGTTACCTTTGAGATGGAGAGTTGGTCTTCAAGAGAATTTTAAATAGCATTGCAAAGAGGCATAACAACATTACCAACAAAGGTTACTAGCCAAGAAAACACTGTGGGGAGAGCTGCTTTTTGGAAAGTATTGAATCAAGGATGTTCTATTTCTTAGAAATGTTATTTAAAATTCAGAGACCAGCCTCCTGGTTTAAAAAAAATGTTTACGTTGATGATCATATTGCAGTTTGTGGGTGTGGGCTTTTGTTGTTTGTCATGCCTCCAGGTGGAATTCTCACATGATGATTTCTTACTTGCCACGTCTGATGTCTCTTGTAAAGATCTGATGTCAGATTGCATGAAATTATACTGTCCAGCTTGTTCTGATCAAAATACTGCCTCAGTGACATTTTGGAAAGCACTTATGCTAATTTCAGGCTGCAGAATGCCAGAAGTACATAAATTATGCCATTCATCTTTGTCTGAAAAAATGTAATAATAAAATTGTTAGACAGTTGTTACTGTAACAGGCTGGGTGTGTTTGCCTGAAGTATCCCACCCTCTTCGCAGGTTTTTATCCTTTTGGGGAAAGGGCTAAATGGATTAGGCTGACTCACCGAGGCAGGTTTCTCATGATCTTATCCAGATATAAGAGAGAGAGAAGTGGGTATCTAGAGAGAGGAGGTGGTGATCAGTCCTGAGAGAGGTATCCCAACATTAGGCAAATTGGGCTGAAAACTGGAGCATAGCTCTATGTTGCTAATTTCTTTGTCAATAAAACTAAACCCCAGGTTGATGATGAATTTTATTTTCACTACCCAGCTTGTGGACAATATGTGGGCACCCTTTTACAGTTTCTTGTGAGCAAGACACATTTCCCATTTGGATTTGTCCTGTATTTGTTTTTGGTGATCATATGCACTCTGTGAATAAAGACCCCCCAAGAAGCTAATGAAAATGGAAGAGCTTTTGTGTTGGTATATCTTTAAAAAGCCACATACAGACTAAGCCATGATAGGGCAGAAATAATGTTAGGGACGTCCATTCAGGGCTTCTGGGGAAGATGAAGTCAAGTTGAGACAAAATATGAATTGTTTGCTACTGTGGTAGGGTAGATGTGCACGAACTGAATAGTATGGTGAACATCTTCGGGGTGTATTTTTTTCTAAACAAGGTGTGAGCAGCCAGCTTTTGTTCAAATTATCATCAAAGAGAAGATCATCATGATAAGAAGAAGGGACACTTGAGGAGCACAATGTAAGCAGGCTGACATTATTGCCCAAATCCATATGTTGTAGAAAAATTGACAGACCCGCTCCCAATGTTCATACGAGAGCAGATAATATTTCCATGCTGTATAGAGAAGCAAACAGTAAAACAGTCCCCAGAATTGTCAAAATATGCATGGGAACATACAACTGGTAAACGAGCCAGCTTTACAGAATGGCTTTCAAAGCATTCCATAATGCAGCCACTGACAAAGCCAAAACCCACATGGGAGCGCACAGTGAATTGCAGCCCGTCCAGAAGCCTCTACAAGGTAAATATCAAATAAAATTCATCTGATAGTCTCAGAAACAGGCCAAGATTCATTTTAATTTGAAAAACTTGATAGCATTCACCAGTGAGCAGGGGAGACTTGAAAATTGTAAAATATTACGTTAAAATTTTTGATAAAGTTTCCTGGGTTCAGAATTAATTGGAAAGGGGAAAAATGAAGACTCTGATTTTAACAAAACATGGCCACCCGAGTCAATATTTTTTTCACAATTTACAATGTAAGAAAAGCAAAGAGAATATAGATCAATAGAAAAGATTCTTCCAATAGAAGAAATGCTAATGTATAGGTAATAGGACTTGTTTTTTTTCTAGAAATGAAGTTTGTTCTTACTTTAACTGCCACTGTTCAGAGATATTTCCCAGCGCAATAGTGTTTTAGCTTATTTTTTTCTTTTGATAGAAATGAAAGTGGTTCTGATACACAGCAGTATTGAAGTAAATACTTGATTTGGTCTTTTCCATGTATGAAATCTTACAACCTGCTGAAAGATTCCCTCCCCCCCCCCCCCCCCCAGGAGCATTAATACCAGTTATAATTGGTGTTAGTTTTCATGATGAAATTAGTGAAAAGATAAGGCTGACTTGTGTGTGTGCATGTGCACATACGTATGCAAGGAGCTTCGACATACTGAATTATTAAGTATATGGCTGTGACGGGGATCCCAGGGGAGCTGCACTGAGTTAGGGTGAACTGCAAAGGGTGTTTAGGGTGTTACTAAGTTAGGGTGAACTGCAAAGAATGGGGCGGACAATCCCCTCCCAGGCTTGCCGCGCCAAACAGCTGATTCGTGACAAGCCTGGGAGGGAGAGAGGGATGGGGGAGAAGTGGAGCGGCGGCAGCATGCTCAGGGGAGGAGGCAGAGCAGAGGTGAGTGGGGGCAGGGCAGGAAGCTGCTCAATTTTTCTCCGTGGGTGCTCCAGCCCTGGAGTTGGTGCCTATGGCAGCGGCATGTTAAGGGGGCCAGGGCCAGGGGGGTTGGATAAGGGGCAGAGGGTCTTGGGGGACGTTGGGACTGGGAGCAGGGGGGTTGGATGGGTAGGGGATTCTGAGGGGTCAGTCAGGGGCAGGAAGTAGGTGGGGGTCGGATGGGGGCGGGACCAGGCTGTTTGGGGAGGCATAGCCTTCCCTACCGGGTCCTCCATAGCAAGTTCGGTATAGTGTGGTTTCACCTATAACGCGGTAACATTTTTTGGCTCCCAAGGACCATGTTATATTGGGGTAGAGGTGTATTGGGAAAAGGGAAAACTAGGACCAAGGAGAGTTCCTTGCATATTCCTTCAAGTTGAGAGGCAAGACCTGAATCCCTTTGGGAGTCTGACTCACTAAAGGGAGCTGTGGTGCCTTACTGATAAGAGTGCAGTCTTTACAAAAACAAGGCTTCTAGCGAGAACCTCTCACCTCTTCTCCCTTAGGCAGAGTGGGAAATCAAGCATCAGTACTGAAGACTGTTGTGGAATTTGACTCCAATCCAGCAGCTATCAGGACTCACACTAGTGTGCCAAAAATAGCTATGTGGATGTTATCACCAGTGGAGGTTCAGACTAGTCACCCGAGCTCGGACCCAGGGGACTGTGGGGGATAAGGGGAGCTCTGGTGGCTAGCATGAGACTCCACCAGGCTGCAGCATCCACACAGCTGAGTTTAGCACTCTAGTGCTAGCCCTTCTAACGCAAGTTTGTCTGCTTGGGCTGGAAGCATCACTCCCAGCTGCAGGTTTCTGAGTAACAGCCATGTTAGTCTGTATTCGCAAAAAGAAAGGAAGACTTGTGGCACCTTAGAGACTAACCAATTTATTTGAGCATAAGCTTTCGTGAGCTACAGCTCACTTCATCCCAGCTGCAGTGTAGACATACCCCTGGAACCTCTACCCCACAATACTGACAATATTGTTCTATTAGTCATGTTATAGCAGCAGAATTCATGCTGAAACAATCAGGATCAATGTATGGGCAGTTTATCATGTTATGTACTATTCTGTGGAGTGCATGTGATGTAGGGCAGAGCAAAGGAATAGATGTATTTTTTTTAGTTGATTCACACCCAGTACAAACCAACATAGGTTGCCAGTGTTTGTCCCCTAGGCGCTGCATGGTGCATAGCCACTTTTCTCTTTTTGCCACACACCATAATGTACGGTGAAGAAGAGCATATGACATCTTTGAGTGTGTATTCTGGCATGCCAAACTCATGAAAAAAAAATCAGAAATTGGGCTGCTTTTTGCTTAATTGGCTTATGAGTTCTTTGTTGGCTAGTTTTTTGCTTGTAGCTTGTTTGGCTTGTTGTAGCCTGTTGCTTCTTCTTCTTTTTTTTTTTTTTTGATCAGCTCCCGGCAAGGCAAGGCAAGGGGCAAGGGGGGGGAGAGAGTCAGGGTGCACAGTGTGCCCACCACAGTCCCAGACTGCACGCCAGGGGGATCTAGTCACATACAGCTTTGGGGTTCTTAGGGATTGGCTTGTTTTGGCCTTGCTTTGACATGGGATTAGCTTGATTTTTGACGTATTGTGAATGTCGGGGTGTTTATTTACTGTGTGAAAGTTAGTAACGTGGTGTACATGTGCATGTGAAAGTGGTGTATGTGTGCACGTCTGTATCTGAATACATGTATACACTACCCATATGCTCCTAGAGCACCACTGTTAAAAGTTTCTCTCTGCTGTCTAACATTTTTCAGTGCTGTTCTGCACGAATAAAGTAGGATTTGGCAATATTCAGGCCAACTAGTCAGGAATGCATGGTTTATTCCTCCTGTTGAACAAATATTTTTTTTTCATATTATGTTTATAAACATATTTGTTTTATGGTTGACAAGGATATTGATCCTTCCTCATGAGTTTTCCAGGTATCTGATTGCTGGCCATTTATGTGCAGTATTGTTAATCAGTGTGCAGATATACAAATGCTTTCTACAGTTGGTGGATTTACATTCAGGAGATGTTGACTGTTCAGTGAGTATGCATGCATCTTTGCTTGTGCCTAAGAGCACAAATGTTTCCCACGATCAGCATCTGTAATTTAAGTCAGTTTCACTGTAGCAAGACTGTTCCAGATTTTTCCCAAGCTCAAACTTCTTTCCTCTTCGTTCATTTGCATCCTGGTTTCATTCAAACAGATTCTTTAACAGAAAAGGAATCAAGTGTAGGTTATTTCCATAAAATAGATTTAAGGCATTTGAGAAGAATTGGGTTTTATGAGATATAGTTCCTTTTGGAATTTTAATGCACAACATCTTAGCCCAGTGAAAATAAGGAACATTTGTATCCTAAAATGTAGCTCTTCCCTAATATGTTTGAGCTCTTTGTTTAAAGACATAACATTGATTTTTAATGGTTAGAATCTGATGATTAGAGTAATAATATCTCTCTTAACTGGGATTTTAGAACAACCATAAAAAGTTAATAGGAAAAAAATTGTTTGAAATGTAATCTACATAGTTTTTTTTTTTCCATTTCTGCATCATAGTGACCTTGATGAGCTGTCTTTCACATAGCTAGTTTGTGGTATGTATGTCCCTTTTAAAGACTGCAGAGCCACACTGCTTAATTAAGACCATAATTAGGTGTGTACCTGAAGAAACTTAAAGAAAAACGGTTATGCATCTTAAAGAACTATGGAACTGAGATGAAAACAAATTCATCCACTGTTTTGACTAAGTGGTTATTCATTAACAAAGTTGGTGGACCCAGTAGGTCATTACATATATTTGAACTTTATGATAACTTTTAAAAAATAGATGCCATTCAATGGATGGTAATGACTAAAGGGATTATGATGATACAAATAGACATACAACAAAAATATTGGAATTTGACCATTTGAATGTTGACATGTTTTCAAACCCTTAATTGCCATGTTATTGAAAGTCTCATCATAGAGTCCAAGGATCAGATGGCATAGAGACTTAATTACCTACACATCCTTAGAAAGTTGTCCTCCAAAATAAAGTAGAGGCATGTCAGTTGTTCAAATGACATGTCTTGTTCCTGGTCCTTGCTGTTACATGGATGTGTGAAGAAGGGTGTTGCTACCCAAGCTAAATCTGTGGTAAGAAATAAAGATATGAGTCTAGCACCTCTCTCAAACACTAACAGTAGGTTAAATACATTTTATTAAAAAAACACTCCCCCCCCCTTCCCCTTGCAATTTCATGACATTATTCTCCTCCCATTATCATCCAGAGCTTACACAATAGCTTGCTTTAGAAATAAAACAGGATCCTTTCTTATGAAAACTTGTTTTCTAAATAAGTTCTCGTTGCTTCTTTAAAAAAAAAAAAAACAGGGAAAGCCCCACACAATAGGATGTACATGCAGTTTAAGAATGGCTGAGAGCTGAAACATTGTGTATAGTGCTGCAGTTTCGAGTTAGTTTTTACAGTTAATTTACAAACATTTAAAAATGAATGTTTATAATGGATACCACCAACAGATCTGTCAGGACTTCTGTGCTAGTGGCTGCCTCTGTAATGGTTCATCTACATTTTTGACCATCAAAACAAATTTTGAACAGGATGAATAAAATAACGACATTTCATATGGTTTCTATGTGTACTTGATTTTTAAGTATGTGCTGAGGTTTGTTCCACAGAAGTTAAATATAAGGCCTCTGTAACAATCTGTAGTATTGGCTAGTCCTTACTATGTTCAGTACTGTTGGTAAATCTTTTAGAAGGGAGAATTGAGTGTACTTTTTTGAGTGTCCCTATCAATACTCCACTTCAGGTGCACTTTCAAATGGAGATTTTCATTAGCAGTGTCCATTCAGCCCTTGCATGCACTGTTAATATCTTGGTGCCCCTCACTGAGGCTATTTCACACTGTGTGGGTGACCCACCTTCAGTTCCTTCTCAGCTACCTTGGCCAGAGATGCAGCTTCATGCATGTGCACTTCATGTGCCTCTGATATTTGCTGACTTTGGTCTAGCTTAGTGTATTTGAGTTTTTAGTTAGTGAGTAACATTAGTTAGTTAGTAACATTAGTTAGTTAATGTTAATTAATTAGTTAGTTAGTAACATCTGATGAAGTGAGCTGTAGCTCACGAAAGCTCATGCTCAAATAAATTGGTTAGTCTCTAAGGTGCCACAAGTACGCCTTTTCTTTTTGCGAATACAGACTAACACGGCTGTTCCTCTGAAAACTAGTTAGTGAGTGTGTTTCATAAATATAAAGGGAAGGGTAAACCCCTTTGAAATCCCTCCTGGCCAGGGGAAAGCTCCTCTCACCTGTAAAGGGTTAAGAAGCTAAAGGTAACCTCGCTGGCACCTGACCAAAATGACCAATAAGGAGACAAGATACTTTCAAAAGCTGGGAGGAGGGAGAGAAACAAAGGGTCTGTGGGTCTGTCTATATGCTGGTTTTCTGCTGGGGATAGACCAGGAATGGAGTCTTAGAACTTTTAGTAAGTAATCTAGCTAGGTATGTGTTAGATTATGATTTCTTTAAATGGCTGAGAAAAGAATTGTGCTGAATAGAATAACTATTTCTGTCTGTGTATCTTTTTTGTAACTTAAGGTTTTGCCTAGAGAGGTTCTCTATGTTTTTTAATCTAATTACTCTGTAAGATATCTACCATCCTGATTTTACAGGGGGAATTTCTTTATTTCTATTTACTTCTATTTTTATTAAAAGTCTTCTTGTAAGAAAACTGAATGCTTTTTCATTGTTCTCTGATCCAAGGGTTTGGGTCTGTGGTCACCTATGCAAATTGGTGAGGCTTTTTATCCAACATTTCCCAGGAAAGGGGGGGTGCAAGTGTTGGGAGGATTGTTCATTGTTCTTAAGATCCAAGGGTCTGGGTCTGTAGTCACCTAGGCAAATTGGTGAGGCTTTTTACCAAACCTTGCCCAGGAAGTGGGGTGCAAGGTTTTGGGAAGTGAGACGCATCCAAACAGCTCTTCCCCAGTAACCAGTATTAGTTTGGTGGTGGTAGCGGCCAATCCAAGGACGACGGGTGGAATATTTTGTACCTTGGGGAAGTTTTGACCTAAGCTGGTAAAGATAAGCTTAGGAGGTTTTTCATGCAGGTCCCCACATCTGTACCCTAGAGTTCAGAGTGGGGGAGGAACCTTGACAGTGTGTTTAGTTATTTGGAAGACTATTTTATTTCCTCCCGGGAGGTCCTCCCTGAGAGGTGCATGCCCAGTTCACCAGAGTTAAAACACTGCCTGACGTGTAGAGAGGTCCTAAGAGGAGGAGCTCCATCTCAAAAAGATCTTGCTCTCTGAGCAAGTGAACAACTTCAGAGACTTCAACCTTGAGAAATGGTACTGCAGAAGCAAAGCATTCTTCTGGTACCAGAGTCAGGTGGGAAAATCCCATAGCTCTTCTAAGAGTAAGCATGGCTCTGAAAAGGCAGTGGTACTTTCTGGCAGAGATGGTCAGAGTAAACACAGACGACCAGTATGGTTTGACTTAGCCCCTCTCCTGGAACCCCTGTAGGGTTCTTCAGTACCGTGTAAGAAACAGCCTCCGTCTATGTCAGTGCCTTCTGTGAAGTACTCAAAACCCTCAGTTGTGTCCCGCAGTGAAAGACATACCATTCTGTCTGTCATACCATATAACTCCACTAGGTGCCACAACTCCGCTCAGTACTTCAAGACTTTAGGTATCCGAAGGACTTATCGGTGACTGCTGAGTCAGTCTCCATTGCTTGCAAATAGCCAGCATCTCTAGGTACTGAGAACCACTCAGTCTCAACCCCCTTATACATCTCCAGTACCATCTGATTCACCTCACTTTTTGGGCATAGCTACCCCATTAGAGGAAGAAGAGGTCAGAGATGGAGACCTCCCTTCAGTATTATCAGTCTTTGTCCAGGATTCTACTGTGTACCCACTTACAAACCCCCCTTTCTTGAAGAGACTAGGAGGATTTCTGAGGAGCTCATCATTCTTGGTGGGAACAACCCTGGATGTCACCCTTTCCCCGAGATGGTTCTCAATAGCCATATTGGAACCCCTGGGCATCTTATCACCAGCTGTTCTCCAGAACCCTGACCCTCTCCCATTGAGATGATAGGGAGACTCAGGCTTCTCCTTCCTGGCACACCACTCAACTGGAGGATACATCTGAGGATCAGGAGGCTAGGGCAGACAAATAAGCTGCCCCTCAGACCACCATCTTGTCGTCCTCACCGGATGAGGCGATAATGCCTTCTTCTCTATCACCAGTGATTTTTGGCAATTTCAAGACCTCATTAAATGGGTGGCAAACTCTCTGTAGATACCGCTTATGGAGGCAAGAGAAGCATTACACGAACTATTTGATATTCTCCACTCTGCAACACCTTCCTATCAGTGAGGCTCTGCTGGATCGTGCAAAAACCACTTGGCAAACCCCAGCCACAGTAATACCTATGTGTAAGAGAGATGATAAAAAGTATTATGTTTCCATCAAGAACTCTGAGTTCCTATTTTTCCACACTGCACCCAACTGTCTGGTAGTTGATTCAGAGAGTGAATGGGGTAAAAATAACACTGGTGTAAGTCCATTCTGTGCAACAGAGATCAGAAGCATCTGGATCTTCTAGGGGAAAAAAATCTTTCTCATCTGCAGCTTTATAATTCCACATCACAAATTACCAGGCACTGGTAGCCAAATATAACTTTACAAATTGTGTAAAATTTGGTTCTTTTATTGAACTCTTTCCTCAAGACCAAAGGGAACAATTTAAGGGTACCATTGCCGCAGGACAGGTACTGGCCAGGAGGCTTTGGAAGCTGCAAATACCGCAGCCCGTTCCATCTCCGCAGCAGTGATGGTGCACAGGGCATCCTGGCTCTGATTGTCAGATTTCCCCAGAGAAGTCCAGAATACAATAGAGGATCTCCCATTTGATGGACTGAAGTTTTTTGCGGAGGATACCAAGTCATTACATTCTCTTAAAGACTTCAGGGTCATATGTTCATTGTGCATCTGCACTCCTGGAAGCAAAAGAAAGTTCAGTAGACTGCAAATGACCCCAAATTCTTCGGGTTTCAGAGACCAATGGAACTTCAAGAAAGAGACATAGGTTCCAAAGAGAGAGATTCTAACCCACCCAACACAATTTCACAGCCAACTTCGTCTTTGAAGCAACATTTTTTATTAGAAGTTGGCTGTTTGCCTGACTCTTCCATTTCTGATAAGCATGGGAGTGTGTCACCTCGGACAAGTGGGTGCTGAGAATAATATCAGCGGGATACCCCTTTTATTTTGCCTCCCTTCCTTCTCATCATTCGTCTTCCTTGGCCCTCTCCAGGGACCCCTCTCAAGAGCTCTTACTAAGACAGGAAATAAACTCCCTTCTTTGTATCAGAGTGATAGAGCCAGTCTCCACTCAGCACAAGGGACAGGACTTCTATGACTTCCTTGTGCCAAAGAAAGACCTTCAGTCAGAAATAGTCTTCAACTTCTAGATCACTTGGCATCTTGCACTTTTGTCACAGAAAATGTGAGGTTACACCTTCACGGTTTCCAGGGATGGCTCAGATCAGTTTACTTGCCAAACAGACATAGCCTAGACAAACAGGTGTCAGTTCTTCAATAGGTAAAACCCTTACTAAACTAGTAGAAGCACATAGCTGCAGGAATTCCCTCCCTTCAACCAATGCCAGTGTTAAATGTAACCACGGATGCTTCTCTGCTAATATGTGGAGAGCACCTTGATACTGTCATGGTACAGGGCAGATGATCACCCCAAGAAACCACTCTCCACCACAACCAATTGGGGTTCCTCCATTGGCCATTTCCCCCAACACCTCTGATCCTCAGACTGGTGAACAAAATCAGACAGGACAAGGGCAGAGTTATCATAATCGTCTTGATGTGGTTGAAGCGAGTGTGGTATTCTTACTCATTTCACCCAGCTCCTTTGTCCATTAATAAATCTTCCAACCACTCCTCAGCTTTTCTTCTAGGATGCTGGTCAGCTGCTGCATCCTAATTCAAGAATTCTCCACCTCATGGCTCCCCGATGGTCCGCTTGGGTAAAATTAGCCTGTTCTACAGAGGTATAACAGATATTACTTCATAGTAGGAAAGAGTCTATCAGAAATACTTTATTTCAAAAGTGAAGACTTGGTCACTGGTGCAAACTCCGGAAAGTAGTTCCTGAATCTGCCTTGCTTCTGCTTGTTGTGAATTACCTTCTAGAGCCAAAAAAGAAAAAAGGAGGGGGTATTGTTAGTTATCTCAAGGTTCATTTGGCTGCTTTAACAGATTTTCATTTCTCAGTTGAGGTGTTCTTGCTGTTTGCTCACTCTACAACTGTAAGGTTCATGAAAGGATTGGGAAATATTTGGATCCCAGTTTGGGACCTTAATTCAGTTCTTAAAAGTCATTTGAAACCTTCTTTTGAACTGACGGTGACCTGCTCCTTACTAAATTTGTCTGTGAATAAAGCCTTCTTAGTGCCTGTTATATCCGCCCATCAAGTCTGAGAAATTGGGTCCTTCCTTAATGGCAGACCCTCCTTTCACGATATTCTACCAGACCAAGGTTTCCTTATGGCCACACCCCAAGTTCCTTCCTAAAGTGTCATCTGAGTTTCATCTCAATCAGATAATTTACCTACCAGTTTTCTTTCCAAAACCACCTAATTCCAATTAGATAGGACTAAACTATTTCAAAAATCTCCCACAGTAACTCCTCGCTTAAAGTCATCCCGGTTCATGTTGTTACATTGCTGATCAATTAGGGAACATGCTCGTTTAAAGTTGCACAATTCTCCCTTATAATGTTGTTTGTCAGCCGCCTGCTTTGCCCACTGCTTGCAGAAACAGCAGCTCGTTGGAGCTAGCTGATGGGGGCTTGGAACCGGAAGCTCCCCTATCAGCTTCCCGCTCCCCTAAATTCCCTGTGCAGCAGCCGCCCAGCAAGCTACCAATTGCTGGGCAGTTCAGCTGTCCCTTCCCCCACTGCGATGTGCTGCTCCTGCCCTCTGCCTTGGAGCCTCCTGCTTGCTGAGCAAGTGGGGAAGGAGAAGAGGGGTGCTGATGTCAGGGTGTCCTCCTCCACCCCATTCCTAATTCTGTACCCCTTCTCCACAGAGCGAGGGGGGGGAGGGGGTGACATGACAGGGCTCAGGAGCTTGCTGACAGCAGCTGCTGTCTCAACTTGCTGACCTACTTAAAAAGGCAATGTACTTAGAGTGGGGTCAGTATACATAAAGGGGCAATGTGCATCTCTCACACACACACACTCTCACTCTGTGTCTCTGTCTCTCTCTGCCATGCTGTCTCCCCTTCCTCCATTCCTGCTGCCTTGTAGAGTGTGAGGCTACATTAACAATGTGTTAACCATTGAGGGCTCAGCCATCATTTAGCAGTAAGGCATTCTCTGGGAAATATCCCACTGTCTGACTTCACCACCTCAACCAAGCTTCACAATCATCTTTGCTGTGTACGGTATTAAATTCTTTGTTTAAAATGTATAGTGTGTATATATGTGTGTGTATTCATCTATCTATCAAATATAGTCTCTTGTCTGGCGAAAAAAATTTCCCTGGAACCTAACCCCTCCCCTATTTACATTAATTCTTACGGGGAAATTGGATTCACTTAATATCGTTTCGCTTATAGTAGCATTTTTCATGAACATAACTACAACTTTAAGCAAGGAGTTACTGTACTCTCTTTGGTTAATTTGTAGACCAATCTAAAGGTTCTGCTATTTCTACCCAAAGGCTGTTGAAATGGATTTCTGGTTGTATTATTGCTTGTTACAGTGCTGTCAGCATTGCTCCTTCTTCTGCTGGGTCAGCTCGTTCTGAAAGGTCACAGTTGACGACTATGGCTCTACTTAAAAATGTCCTCAGTTTCTGAGATCTGCAGAACTGGTACATGGTTCTCAGTACAGTGCTTTTCCAAGCATTATGACCTAGTCGATGCCTCTAGATCTGCTAAAAGAAAAGGAGTACTTGTGGCACCTTAGAGACTAACAAATTTATTTGAGCATAAGCTTTCATGAGCTACAGCTCACCTCATCGGATGCATTCAGTGGAAAATACAGTGGGGAGATTTATATACACAGAGAACATGAAACAACGGGTGTTACAATATACACTGTAAGGAGAGCGATCACTTAAGATGAGCTAATACCAGCAGGAGAGCGGCGGGGGGGGGGGGGGGAGAGAAAACCTTTTGTAGTGATAATCAAAGTGGGCCATTTCCAGCAGTTGACAAGAACGTCTGAGGAACAGGCCGGGGGGGGGGGGGGGGGGAATAAACATGGGGAAATAGTTTTACTTTGTGTAATGAGTGGGAGTGGATGGGTATTGCTTGAAGTGGAGCTTAGGGACACGACTCAAAGAAGAAAGAGAATTTATTCACTGTGAAGGGTGTTCACCCCACACAGGAGTAGAAGAAATTAATGGGGGCCTCATGGGCCTGCCACACCCCAGAAAGGAGCAGTGGCCTAGAGAGGTGGCACATAGAGCAGCCAATCAGGGCCCAGCGGACTATTACAAAAGGAGCTGCAGGGCACAGCAGGGTCAGTTGCTGCAGAGAGCCCAAGGAGTGAGGACTGCGTTCCTAGCAGGCTATAGCAAGGGTAGCGCTTTGGACAAAGACGTTGCTGGCTGGGGCTAGGGAAACAAGAGGGAGCTCCTAGCTGGCTGCTGGGACTTGCTGACAGAATGCCTTGAGAACAGGTAGACGAAGGTGCTTGGGCCATGGGGAAGTGGCCCAGGGAATTGAAGCAGCATTGAACGAAGTTAAGGAGATGCAGCAAGAGGCTGCTATCTACGGGGTCCCTGGGTTGGGACCCAGAGTAGTGGGTGTGTGTGGGTCCCTTCCATTCACCACTGGGGAAGTGTCTTGAGTGGAGGACAGTGAAACCCACGCCCTGGAAGGAGGAAACACAGATGATGACATGACCAGAGAGCCAAGTCAGGAAAAAGATGTGTTTTTGGAGTGACACAGGTCCGCAAGCAGAGACGACGACAAGAGAGGCACCACCAAAACAGGGTGCACTGGCTGGCAGGCCTAATCCCCAGGACAGCCAGCAGGAGGCACCACCATGGGGAGTGAACTCTGTCACACTCGCCCTGTGCAATGCCTGAAGTTCTTGGAGATGTGTACCCCCCTATGGGTACTCCACTACCGTCCCTCCTTCCCCTCTGCTTTGGAGTTTCCTCCTGAGTGGAGAAGAAACTATGGGTGGTTTGCCCACATTGCCTGATGTAGCCTTGGAGCAGGAAACCAGCATATTGGCAGCACATGTGTGGGCCAGATGGACACTGCTCATGAAAATCTCTGATTGAAGGCAGGTGGGGTGCACCTGAAGTGGAGTGAGCACCCATGGGGGACATATCTTGAAGAACTACAGTTACTGCACAGGGTGAGTGTGACTCCTCTTTTTAAAAGTGAATAGTTGAGAGTTTCCCTTGAGGACAGGAGCTGGTTTTCTCAGTTGGTCTTTGAGTGTAGAGTACTTTTCTCATACTTTCTGAGAGCAGGGCTCAAGCTGAGCTTCTTTTATATTTTGAAGTGGTGAGGTCTTTTTTGTGCATTAAGCTGTAGTGGTGCACCAAAGGTGATTTTACTCTATCGTGTATATACAGTGCAAAAGTAGTTCCATTACTTGTATGGATAAACTGTTAATCAACAACTCATTTTAAGCCAGAACACAAAACAGAGATGGCATATTAACTTCAAGATGTGCAAGTGGCAGATCTATTTAAACCAAGAAAAAACTATTTATATTGGAAACTGCAGTTATGTCACAATTTAGAAATGACCCTTTGTTATGACGCAGAATAAAACTTTCTGAAAAACGGATTTTTTTCTTCACCTAGAGACAACACAACTGGTTAATCCACTACAGTTTTGGAGGCATAAACTTTGTCAGGTGATCAAATATGAAAATTCCATGCTGAGTTCAGATTTTGATGATCAACAGGTGGTACTGAGGGGTTCATGGTAATCCTTTAGTGGACGTACTAGACCCATACATTTTGCGGGGAGAGAGTCTTAACACTTGAATAGCAAAAGCGTTGCTGGTCCTGTTTAAAATGAATTACATGAAGCACAAAAGGGGCTTTGAATAGCAGTTGGTTTTCAATTATATTCATTCTTCTCTAAAATCTATATAGTTCATTATATGTTCTTTTTCTGGCTTTTTCTCTGTTTGTTTTATTGTCACTAATTATTCTGCTTGTATGTTGCAGCTCATATTAGTAAAAGAGAACCTGTGAAACCACAAAAATATTTAAATAGCTGGAAAGGAGTGATATAAAAACTCCAGAGCAAAGCTAGTAGGAGTTCAGGCTGAAACTCTAATCTAACATTGTGCACTGTCACACTTCTGAAACTTTTGTAATACTATGTCATTACAAAATATATCCAAAAGTAATGAATTTTTAGCTTGCCTTTTTGTTTCTGTGATTGTGATTTTCAGAAGAGCCAAACATTCACAGCTCCTGTTGAAGTCAATGAGAGATGCGGGCGCTCAGATCTTCTGGAAATCAGGCCTTACATTTATGTATATTACAAAAATTGATCCCCAATAAACATTCTACATTCTCTAGTTCAGCTGAGAACAGACTTCTACAATCAAATTGGAAAGCTTTGAAAAACAGACTTTATCTTGGAAATGTTGATAGTGTGCTATAATTAAACTTCATTATCTGAGATTTTGAATGTCCTGAGAGAGGGTACCATTGTCGGTACAGTGAGAATATCATTCAATTAAGAGTATGGAATACCTAATTGAATAATAACTTTAGCTATTACAAACTATGAAATCATTGCATGAAAATGACAGAAGCAGGTAGATGAATACTGACCTGCATATTTTCTCTCTTGCAGCCTTTAGCATTAAGGGAGAAAATGGTGGAGTGCTTCATCTTTACATTGTTATATAGCTCATAGACATATTTTGCTTGACCTTCACCTGATTATGATTTAGCAATCTACAGGTATAAAGAAAACTATTTCCTAACTCTGTTCCTAAGCTATACGAGTTTAAAGTATATTTTAGAAATAGCAAACGGGTCATCAGATATTCAAACCCGGCAACAACTCTCAAAGCTGTTTCATTATTAGGTTTCCTTAGGGAAACTGAAGTGTAATGACACACTTATTTTCCAGCATGGGGGTAGTCACTTTTCAGTTGTATAGCATTGTTTGCCATCAAATGGTGATAATGAAACAAATTGACAAAACACTGCCAAATGCAGAGTGGGGTGCTTAATATTTTTCACCTACTAACAGCACTGACATTGTATATGCTTCCTTTCCTAACTTGGCAGGGGAGGGGCAAGAGGAATGATGCCCAACCAGTCCCTGTACTGAGTTGTTTTCTTTATTTCCCCTCACCACAAAGCAGACATTTGGACATGTACAGGTCTTTAGTGGATCCATAAAGGCAGGTTTGCACAAATTCGCGAGAAACCCTCTGAAGATTTATTACAAAAAGTAGTATTTTCCATATTTAATAATGGTTCCATGTTTTCCTATGACCGTTCCAAAATATGTTTAAGGCATATATGTTCTGTACCGTGACAAGCCTTCAAACAGCAAGTACATTCTGAACATAATGAATGGGCAAATAGTGGATAAAAAATCAGACTTCTTTATTTTTGCCAGTGCTGCTTAGGAATCCCACACTGACTGTTGCTTACCTTTTCATCTCAATGCCAGTTTATTTACTCCGGTTAGCTCTTTGATTCTTTGTTTTCCAGGCAGTAGAGCGAGAACTTTGCCACAGCAGATATTTTAGGAGCAGGAAGTCTTGCACCTTACTTCCTCACAGACCTCAGTTTACCTCCTCAGTGGTGCTTTGCTTTTTACTGGGAATTGCATAGTTATCTGTAGTATAATGCCTCCTGCCCACCTCTGTTAAGATGCACTTATTCATATCTTCTTATAACCACAAACTTCAAAAAAACAAGTGTGAAAAGGAAAATCTCCCAATGGAATATATCTCTAACTTCATTCTTTTAATTCAGAGTCTCCTATAACAAGTAGCTATGAGGAGCTATCAGAGTAACTTTGTTTTTAATTGTTATTGCAGGGATGGGGTCTTCTGGGGCCTCTGCTGGGCTTCTTATTCCCCTTCTCCTCTTGCATTGGCTGGTCAGAGGGGGAAGGAAAGATGCTTGTACTCTGATCTCTGTTCATTGCACCACTTCACATTCCCAGCCAATGTGACCAAAATTCTGGTTGTTCTTTCTATCCCACCTCCAGTCTGTGGTGGCGAGAGGCAAATTACCAGATTTTTGTTTTGTTTAATTGCTGAGACAGACTTAGGGCATTGCAAATAGGTCGTATGTTTAGGTTTGAAATTGGTCAGATTCCTGATATCTTCAGGAAGGGAGTTCTGTGAACATGGACAGGCTACTGTGAAAGCTCTGTCTCCAGCTCTTGCCAATCTTTTACTTGCTTTGATTACCCCTGTCATTCTTTCAAATATGCAGTGTCAGGGTTACTGAAGATGTGGCAGCTCAGACCCAAATTGCAGAGAGATTTAGAAAACTAGGAACACGATCCTGAACTTGAAGTCGGCCTCCCCTCAAAGCTGGACCTTCAATTTTTGTTCTTTGAACTTGACTTCCTTATCCCCCTGTCTGATTTATGTATTATATGATAGAAACCAATAAACCCCAAGGCAGCAGAGGTCATTTTTACTACCACAGGCATATAGCGATTCAGAATCACACTTTGTGCTCACTGGGTGATAACTATTTTCTTATGTTTGACAGTATGCAATAGTGTGGCATGTATATCCATCAGTTGCTTAAGTTAGTGAGCTTCTTCAGGCCTTTGGTAAAATGCCAGCAAATGATAGTCATTTTGTAACTTTCCAAGTATGAAGCTCATTGACCAAATGACTGAACATTTCTTTTCACCAAATATTACTAGTTTTATAGAATGACATATTCTTAATACTGAGGATTCCTCGCCACGCTTTCCAACACATACTCTTCTTAAATTTAATTTGCTCCTCACAACTCCTTATATATAAGGCTAAGATTTTGTCATGGATATTTTTAGTAAAAATCATGGACGTGTCCTGGGCAATAAATAAAAATTCACAGAAGCCATGACCTGTCTGTGACTTTTACTGCTGCAGGTCCATGGTTTCCCCTGCCTCCGTGGTGGCTGGGAGCTGTGGGGTTCCCCCTGTGGAAGCTGGAAGTTTTGGGGGGGATCCCTCTTCCCATGGTGGCTGGGAACTGCAGGGTGACCATATTTCCCAAAGAGAAAATGGGACACCCCCAGCCACTCGCCCGAGGTGTCCCCCTCCCTCCACACAAGACTGTTGCCCATCACTGGAACCCTTGGAAGGGCCCCTCAGGAGTCTGTCAGCTGTCACTGGAACCTTGCAGGGAGCCCCCTGTCGCTGCTGTCGCCTGTCTCTGGAACCCTTCCAGAGTCCTGCAGCCCCTGGAGCTGAAGCAGAGAATGTCATGGCAGTCTCTGGAAGTCACAGATTCCGTGACTTCAGTGACCTCCGTGACATAAACGTAGCCTTACTTATATATCTTTCTGTGTCTAAACACTGACTTGTTTGCCTGTGTGTTGGTCTTCCATGTCAAAGTAACAAGAGGTTTCAGAGTAGCAGCCGTGTTAGTCTGTATTCGCAAAAAGAAAAGGAGTACTTGTGGCACCTTAGAGACTAACCAATTTATTTGAGCATAAGCTTTCGTGAGCTACATCCGACGAAGTGAGCTGTAGCTCACGAAAGCGTATGCTCAAATAAAAAAATAACAAGCGAATCAGACAGTACTTTTAATATGGCAGCTCAACTGATTAAAAATGAGCAGTTTCTCCGGAGGGAAAACACTAATGTAGCAGACACATGACATTTTAAAGTAAAATGTCCTAGTCAGCTGAATAATCTGTTAATGGAAGCTCCACTTGCCTACCTCTTAGAGCTTTGAGAGAGAACATTCTTCTTGTTTGGCTTGTTTAACTGAATGCTTATATTTGAGGTTACTTTAGAGTTATTTGGGGAGAAGTCATGCAATGAGTAATACTATATTATCTAATAACATGCATTGGGTTTTTTTCATTTCAATAACTGAACCTTTTATTTTATTTTCTGTCTGAAGGTTAAGTGTAGTTGAAAATTAGAAGGAAACAGATGGCTTTTAAATCATCTCGTTTATTATTGTTGTTTGTTATTATTCTAGACTAAAATAATGCAACTTCAAACCTTCTAATTTGGTGCTCAAAAATTCTCAAACTCTGATTTAAAAGCAGTTGCCATCTGTAGTAAGATGAAAACGAGAAAAGGAAGTAGAGTAAAGGGTGTATAAAATGCATATACTAAGCTCTTTTTCTGTGACCTAATAAAATAAAATTTTCAAAGCTTTACTGTGGATAATGTATGGAATGTTACATAGATGGTAATCAGATACTGTTGTGTTATTAGCTTGGTGGAGTATTTTCTAGCCTAAGAAATGAAACCGCTAATGAAACAAATACCCTCTTTTCCTAACATGCCCCAAAATAGAAATCATGTTCCTGTGGAACATGTGGAATTTGTCTAAAAACCTAGCAAAATCAAGGCTGAAAATTTAGCAAAGACCGCAGCAAAGACGGCAAAGCATCCATCAGCGGGGTAGCCGTGTTAGTCTGTATCCACAAAAACAATGAGGAGTCTGGTGGCACCTTAAAGACTAACAGATTTATTTGGGCATAAGCTTATATTATTCCCTCAATCCAGGAATGTGCCATTGCTGCCCACAAATGTGCTAGGCCCCGATGCATCATAAATGCCAGCCTCGTATTCGTTTGTGTATATCCTAATTTTCAGTGGAGACAGAGGTACTCCAAACCATGGTCCTATGTAAACTGAGAGTTTGTAGCCATCCAAGCTCCACTGTGGATAGATTGTGGACAACTGAATTGGAAAACAGTAGGCATTGCTGACATATATGTACCTAAAAAAAAGGTTCACAACCTCTAGTTTAGGGTTAGCATGGAAGTTTTTCCTATTTTTAAAATGTGATTAGTTCACACTACATTAAGATGCACCTTTTCCATCATCTTACTGATTATATTTTTTTTATGTCAATGGATTTTAGAAGCTAGCAGGAAAAAACATTATGTAGCACTCCACAAAACACAAAGAGCAACCTGAACATTTCAAGACCTTATAAAGAAAATCTTGGGTAGTTTAAGTTGTCTTAGTCATTTTTTGCTGATAAAAATTATACATAAATGTATAGGCAGGGCACGGTGGAACATAAGCACTAGAAGCAAAAAACTCACCATGGATATCCCATTTGCTTCTTTGATGTAGGGTTTTTTGTGCCCAGATTTCTGTTGTAAACAAACTTTGTGAGTGTCTCATCCACCTTGTAATCTAACCAATTTTCCTCTCTTTTTTGCTTTGTTTTGTAGATAATAGTGATTTTATTTTTTGTTTGTTTTTGGTAAGGAAACGTGCATTCTAGCATTTTGACGTACTGCTTATACCTCTAAAATATCTTGTCAGTGATAGAAAAAGAGGTTGTTATGTTTCTGATTGTACATTTGTGGAATTATTTTCTTCTGTAACACTTTATATACTGCATAACACTAAGGATTTTGACATTTAAAAATGTAGAAATTGCCAGGATTAGACCAAAAGAGTGTAGATGCTCCAAGTTGGACACAGTTTATCAGTAAATCCAGTTCTCATTTCAAACCTGTGAGTATCTCACTCATTAAGTTGTAGCAGTAATGTACATAGAGAAGGAAAATATATCTTTGATGTACCCGCAAGCTTTGTAGGGAATAAACCTTCCTTGGTTATTTCCCCTCCTTCCAAAAAATATTTGCATATGATTTACAGTAAAATTTGTCTTAAAAGCCACTGAAAGTCTTCAAAGAAAGATGAAACAGAATTGATATGTTTGAGATGATTTGGAAAAATAGGTTGCCTAGAAAGAGGTGGTCTCTCTTGCATGGACTTCTCCATGTTGTTCTTAGAATACTGTGTTTAAGTGAGGGGTTTGATACCCTCACTTAGTCACAAACAAGGAAAATTCAAGCAAAATATTAGAACTGTTTTCAATAGAGCATCTTTTCACGTTGGTATTGCATTGCATGAGGCTTCTAAGATTGCATAGGCTTTTGAGATATCACCCATACCTAAGTAAAATGGAAATGTTAAGAATAGAATTTCAGCCTGGATTCTCTTACCTTTTTTATTCATGGGTGTCACAACTCGATTACTTCTCTGTTGGATTGTTTGGTTTGTGGGTTGGGTGGTTTTTTTTATGTACAGCACAGCAAT
The DNA here is from genome assembly GCF_965140235.1 of Caretta caretta. Taxonomy (NCBI): domain Eukaryota; kingdom Metazoa; phylum Chordata; order Testudines; family Cheloniidae; genus Caretta; species Caretta caretta. The sequence continues at coordinate 66,957,108 of NC_134214.1, read as the reverse complement.
TTCATCAACTGAAGTTCTGGGTCAGAGGAACTTGTTTAACCATGGACTAACAGTTTTAAAGGTGGTGTGTGCCTGATCTTAAAACAAACAACAAAAGAGAGAAGTGTATTGAAGCTGTTAATAACCTTTGAGGAAAACAGTGGGGAAACTCTCTCTTAATTCTTCCCTTAATAACGTGTGTTTACAGTTAAATATTCTCAGATACGTTTTTCTGAAGATAGATTATATTGTGTTTACATATGAAATGACTTCCTTTCATGTGAAGTGATAGTTGTACCAAATTTCTAATGAAACCTATTGTGAAGGTCAAGTGGATCGCTACTTGATTTCTAGCCCCTCTTCAGTTACTAATAAGTCTGTGCAATATACTTCAGCATGCAACAGACTTGTGACATTTTAAACAACGGGCAGATACTGTGCATTCTTGAGTCCTATATACATCCCTACCATTTCATTCCCAATCTGCTTTTGAGGAGAGATTGACAATTTACATTTCATGTCTAATTCTTTGTTGTTTATATCACGCATGTTTTCTACCACATCCAGGGACAGTGTGTGTTTGTTTTTTGAATCTCTAACTTCAAGTGAATGACAGTGTCTTATTGACAGCTTCAGGGTTAATTTAAAGTATCAATTTTCACTAGCTATTTTTATGTTCATTGTTGTAAATGTTGCACATTTCAAGTAGTGATTCTCAAATGTAGTCCAGCAAGCCACTTCTGCCACAGTTGTAAAGCATCTAGTCTTTCTTTAGGCAGTAATGCTTCTCTTGTTATGCTTGATGCTTCCTGCTAGTCCAGAACTCTTTGGAGTTCAAGATGTTTTTTTTTAAATCAGCTAATCTTTAAAAGAAAAAAAAGTGAAAAATCTTCACCTCTCTGCACCCTAAATTGCTACTTTGTCTTTATTTTGGGGGTATTTCGTGTAAATTCAACAGTGTTCAAAATTGGAGCTATAATAAACACATAGAAGGATGTAATCAAACCGCAAAGTGAGAGATTAGTTCAATAGGTGGATATGGGCAATTAGATGCAATTCAGTGCAAATGGATATAAAATCCTACACCCATGGAGAGCACATGGACATTACAGAGGCAAAATGGGGCTCAGCAGTCATTGCATTATGGCAGGATTGTTTCATCTTGTCTCTAATACTGTCTGGTATTACTTTTTTCAGGTAACTAAGCAGTAGGATTTTCACCATTAAATGAGAGGCCATAACAAGGGGAAGTTTGCAAACCAATGATGAAATGTTCCTGAGTACATATAATTCTGCCTCACCCCCATAAAATCAGTAAATATCAGGTTGGATTATAGAGCAATATCAATTAAATGAGAATATAATTTAACTTTTGTGCTATTTTGTTGTTTGTTTTAACACTGAGATGGTTATATTTGCATGATCTTCCTTAACACAAACTTACAGCTTTGCTAAGAGTGCCCGAGACCAGTATGAAAAGTTGTCCAACATGCATAACAACATGACCAAGTTATATGAGAATTTGGGAGAGTACTTTACCTTTGATCCCAAAGCAACAAGTATAGAGGAATTTTTTGGTGATCTGAGCAACTTCCGAACTATGTTCTTGGTAAGTAAAGACTAACAAAATAGTGATACAACATTATTGTGTTTTGCTTCAAACTTTTCAGTGTTGTTTTTCCCCCAAGTGCTCATTGATAAAATAGACTGTGTGTTTTGATCCTATAACAGAGAATGACAGGTGTAAATCGACAGTTTAGAAACAGATTGAATTATTTTCTCATCGAGAGCTATTGATTTGCAGTCCCCTGGTCCAACTTGTTAGTTCACAATTCTTAAAAAATTACATTTGGATTTGATGGTTATTTAGGTATGCATATAAAATGTTCTTCTCCCTGTTTAAAAAACAAACTGAGGAAGAAAAAAACCACCCACATTTAACACATGTGCAAAAAAACTACATGAAATTGGGCAGGTCCATGTTTGAAAAATATTAAAATAAAAAATCTGTATGGTTGTCACTGGTGACGCCGACATTTGCATCATTCTGAAATCTAGAGACTAAGCTTTTTAGTAGAATATTGCAGTTTAGCAGGCAAGAAGATAGAAACCTTCAAAATAAGCTTTCTATCTCTGATTAAAGGAATCCCCCAGAGCTCCTTTGGGTCCTAAATTCTATTATTCCCAGCCAGCCAATGTGTCTGACTCGTATTTTTTTTTTTTTTTTAAGAAATTTTGTTTTTTCAAAATAACATGTAAGTAGGGAAGCAGGTAGGGAAAAGAGATGGACAGAACATCACACTGTGCCTCCAGGGAATAGTCAAATTGCCTTGACTTATCAGTACTACTTAGCCATTTACCACACAGCTAAAGCAAATAGATCCGTATTGCCAGAAACAAGCTTTAATTCTTTAACTATCAGGATTTTCAGTATAGTAGATGCAAACTGCTCTTAAAGCATAACTTTAGTACATAATTTAATTTTTTTAAACTTTAACTACAGCACATTTTAATTATTTGTAATACAGTTAAAATTGTTCATTTTCCTAAGTCATTTATGCAATGCTGCTATAATAGGACATTACCACTAGCACATCAGTATAAAGATTGGTCATGGACAAAAGCAAGTGTAATGAGATATATCCGTGCATCTATTTTTCCTGAAATCCCATACTAAAATTTTCAAATGTGGCAGCTTAAATTTGGGCAGCTGAAATAAGTAATTCTACCCAAATAATACAATAGCTAGGGAAAAATTAGCTGATCTGGAGATTGTATTCAGATGAACAAGATTAAGCATTATGGCCAAAATCTGTCCTCAGATGTATGTATGTAACTCCCATGAAAGTATATAGGACTTCACTGAATATTTGCCCTTGCATTTCCTAGAAGTCACATTACAGTGGGAAATCCCATTTTTATTTTGCTTAAACCCTACTACTTAATCTTCCTTCAGACTTACTGGATATTTAGACATAGAATGTCTTTTTACTCTTCAGTGCTTAACGGTGAATTTCTGGAAAATACATTATAACTGGTTTGGACTTTTATTCTTCAGATGTTTTAAACCAAGTGGCTAGTTTTACAAAAGCATGTGGCTTTTGAGGGGACTCTACCACTAGTGGGAAGAAAAATTTGTGATATTTGTGTTTTCAGTTGGGAGAAGAGAGAACTAAAATAAGATGTTCTAAACTCTGCCAAGAATAAAAATGTAAAAAATTGTGACCTTTCCAACTGAACTGAATATATAAAAAGAACTATTCTATAGCTTCACTAATCCAGGAGGAGCTGAAAATGTCATTAATTCATGTATAAAATGTGGTTCTTCCCTGAAGAGTAATTCTGTAAGAATCTTATTTTGGAGTTCCATGTTTTTCTCACTGATATCAAAGGTGTTCATTTTGCAAGAAAAAGATATCTCAAATATAACCCCTATAAACTCCCCACGTGATCATAGAGTTGAGCTGGGGTCTTTCCTTCTCAGTCGTCATTTCTAGTAATAAAGACTCAGCAAGCCTCAGACTTGGCCTGCATTTACACTCGTTCTATCTCACTTCTCAAATTATGAATCCTCCTGTCTCCCCCCATAACACCTGTGGGAAACACATTTTCTTCAGTAGTTTTGATTTGATGATGATGGTAATAAATGGAGTAGAGTCCAGCTCACTCCATCTTGGCAACGCTGGCTGTAAAATGCTAATATGGTAAGAAGCAATAATAAAAGGCACTTTTGTTCCTGAAATCAGCAGATCTGCCTGTAAATGTACCCATGTGCAGGAAGCAGATCTATTTAGTATAAATGTGCATTTGTACACATCCATTTTTCAGAGTAATATGGCACTTTATAAAAAGAAATGACTGCAAAACCGTTGTGTATTCAGTTGTTAATTTTATCCAGTACACTTTTTCTTTTCCTGTTTTGCCAGTCTGCATTAACTTAACACCATTACTAATAACGTTGCATTTATTAATGAATAATTAAAATACAGTATATGTGTATTATATTATAACTACTGTAAACAAATTTGAGAGGAAGCAAAAAAAAAAGTTACATTTATATCTATGGAAAGAGAGAGACTGCATAACTCATGACAAAGGTGTAAAATGAAGAGAAAGACCTCATATTTTTTTAAAAAGCCATAGTGAGTGATCATTTCTGTGTGGAAGTCACTTTAAAAGGGAATAATGAAGAGCGAAGAGACAAAAATACCAACTGAAAATAAGTCTTTGTTTCATTCAGGTTAATGACAAAGCTACTATTGACTTGATTGCAGGCTGAATTTCACCCCTAGTGCCACATCCTGCATTCTCTGCTCACCCAAAACTCCCATTGATTCTAAATGCAGGATTTAGCTTACTTTACAACAGCATTTTAGATATTTTGTAGTCTTAACCACATAGGAAATATGTATTCTGTGTTGTAATTGAAATAAAAAAGTATATTGTTTTTATTACAAATATTTACACTGTAAAAATGATAAAAGAAATAGTATTTGTCAATTCACTTCATTCAAGTACTGTAGTGCAATCTTTGTCATGAAAGTGCAACTTACAAATGTAGATATATTTTGTTTTATAACTCAAAACACTCAAAAACAAAACAATGTAAAACTTCAGAACCTACAAATCCACTCAGTCCTACTTCTCGTTCAGCCAATCACGAAGACAAACAGTTTGTGTACATTTATAGGAGATAATGCTGCTCTCTTCTTATTTACAATGTCACCAGAAAGTGAGAACAGGCATTCACATGGCACTTTTGTAGCCAGTATTGCAAGGTATTTACATACCAGATCTGCTGAACATTCGTATGCCCCTTCATGCTTCGGCCACCATTCCAAAAGACATGCTTCCATGCTGATGATGCTCATTAAAAAAAAAATGTTTTAATTAAATTTGTGACTGAACTCCTTGGGGGAGAATTGTATGTCTCCTCCTCTGTTTCACCCATATTCTGCCGTATATTTCATGTTATAGCAGTCTGATGATGATCCAGCACATGTTGGTCATTTTAAGAACACTTTCCCTGCAGATTTCACAAAACGCAAAGAAGGTACCAATGTGAAATTTCTAAAGATAACTACAACACCACTTGATTCAAGGTTTAAGAATCTGAAGTGCCTTCCAAAATCTCAGAGGGACGAGGTATGCAGCATGCTTTCAGAAATCTTAAAAAAGCAACACTCCATTGCAGAAACTACAGAACCCTAAAAAAAGAAACTCAGCCTTCTGCTTGTGGCATCTTACCCAGATAATGAAAATGAACATGCATCGCTTTGCAGTGCTTTGGATTGTTATTGAGCAGAACCCGTCATCAGCATGGATGCATGTCCCCTGGAATGGTCGTTGAACCTGAAGGGACATATGAATCTTTAGTGCATGTGGCATGTAAATATCTTGCAACGCTGGCTACAAAGTGCCATGGGAACGCCTGTTCTCACTTTCAGGTGACATTGCAAACAAGAAGCAGGCAGCATTATCTCCTGCAAATGTAAACAAACTTGTTTGTATGAGCGTTTTGCTGAACAAGAAGTAGGACTGAGTGGACTTGCAGGCTCTAAAATTGTACATTGCTTTATTTTTGAATGCAGTTTTTTGTACATAATTTTGCATTTGTAAGTTCAACTTTCTCGATAGAGATTGCACTATAGTACTTGTATTTGGTGAATCGAAAAATACGATTTCTTTTTTTTTACAGTGCAAATACTTGTAATCAAAAATAAATATAAAATGAGCACTGTACACTTTCTATTCTGTGATATAATTTAAATCAATATATTTGAAACTATAGAAAACATCCAAAAATATGTAAATGGTATTCTATTATTGTTTAACAGTGTGGTTAATTTTTTTTTAATCTCTTGACAGCCCTATTTATTTATTTATCCCAATTTCACTATAATTCTTTGATTGACTTTATATACATGTGTATAATTCACACATTTGCAAATGACAGGTTTCAGAGGAACAGCCGTGTTAGTCTGTATTCGCAAAAAGAAAAGGAGTACTTGTGGCACCTTAGTTAGTCTCTAAGGTGCCACAAGTACTCCTTTACATTTGCAAATGTTTCTCCTTGAATACAAAAAATAAAAACTGTGCAGACTATTTTAATCACTTACTTTGGCAGACATTTTATACTTGCTCTATATGCACTATGTTCCCTTTAAACATGATTCTGCCCTCAAATTTGTGCACACAAATCTTTGTGAGTATTTCTAAGGCAATATTTGACCTTAACAATTTACCATAAATATAAACCTCACCTGTTTCATAATTGTATTAGATGTCCAGTGTAAAAACCAACAGTATTATATTGGAATGCTAAAGTCAGGTTTTATGGATTTTTCCTTTAAATATAATAATAAATAAAATAAATAATAAATAAAAACTAAAGCAATGCCTATAGGCCAACCAAGAACAGGACACTTTTGTGCTGGACACTGTATGAACATGAAGTAATAGACAATACCTTCCCCAGTGAGCTTAGGGCACTATTTTTAAAGGGAATTTGGCACCTAATGGGAGTTAGGTGCATATTCTATGTAAAAATCTGGTCCTTTAAGGATTGTCTAGAAAGACATTTAGTCCGTAGCAAATTGGGGTAAAGTTTCCATCTGGATGCTCTTGCTTTGCACTCACAGTTCCTTAGTGTACTTTGATCTACCCTGCTTTGAAATGGAAGTAGATTGAACTGCAGCATGGGGCATGGGTCACTTGAAGTTTTAAACTAGTGTAAATGGTGGATTCTCCGTACCTTGAAGACTTTAAATCATTATTTGAGACTTCATTGACACAATGAGAGGTTAGGGATCCAGTAAAGGAGTGAGTAGGGGAGGTTCTGTGGCCTACAATGTGAAGGAGTTCAGACTAGATCAGGGATCGCCAACCTTTGGCACACGCCACACTAGGGAAAGCTGCTGGCAGGCCGGGACAGTTTGTTTATCTGCAGCGTCCACAGGTTCGGCCGATCACAGCTCCAACTGGCCATGGATTGCTGTCCCAGGCCGATGGCGGCTGCAGGAAGCAGCATGGGCCGAGGGATGTGCTGGCCACCTTCCCGCAGCCCCCATTGGCCTGGGACAGCAAACTGTGGCCAGTGGGAGCTGCGATCGGCCGAACCTGCAGACGCTGCAGGTAAACAAACTGTCCCAGCCCGCCAGCTGATTTCCCTGGTGGGTCACATGCCAAAGGTTGCCGATACCTGGACTAGATGATCATGATGATCCCTTCTGACCTTAAAGTCTACGAGTCTATGAACTGTTTGTGTGTGGCAGCAGAGTCCAGATGGACATTTAGTGTGCAGCATGCTAATACAGGATAGATTTACACCCCAATTTGCTGCAAACTGTGTATGTCTCTGTAGACAAGCTCTAAATCTAAAGAGAGAAGAGAGATGAAGATTAGGGAGGAAAGGATGTAACACAAGCAGAATTAACACTGATAGTTAACTAACATCATGTTAGTTTCATGATTTTTTGGGATTTGGGGCTTGGAGAGCTTGTTGTTTAAATCCTTTGGTGGGATTGTATTGGAAGAGAATTAGCTAAATGGAAAGAAAAAGAAAAAGAGAGGGGCCATAAAAGGGAAGGAGGATAGGGCAAGTGAGAGAAGGCAAGGACGGGAGCATGGAGGAGAGGTGGAGCAAGGCTGAGGTGAAGACTGAATGGAAGGGGGTTGGAGTAAACAGCCAATCTGCACAGGAGAGAGAATCACAGAAATGCATGGCTGGAAGGGACCTCAAGGTCATCTAGTCCATCCCCCGTGCTGAGGCAGGATTAAGAATACCTAAACCATCTCTGACAGGCATTTGTGTAACCTTTTCTTAAAAACCTGTAATGACAGCAATTTGACCACTCCTTTAATATCCTGTTTTAATTCTTAACTATTTTTATAGTTAGATTTTTTTTTCCTGATATCTACCCTAAATCTCCCTGGCTGCAAACCTAGCTGATTTCTTCTTGTTGTACCCTCATTGGGCATGGAGAACAAGTGATCACCATTCTCTTTATAACAATATTTTACATATTTGAAGTCTGTTACTATTCCCCCTCAGCTTTCTCCTCTCAACTAAACATGCCCAGTTCTTTCAACGTTTCCTCATGTGTAATGCTTCCTAAACCTCTTTTGTTTTTGTTGTTCTTGGTTTCCTCTAGGTTCTTTCCAGGTTATTCACATCTTTCTTAAAGTGAAGAGTCTGAAACTGGACACAGTACAACATCTGAGGCTTCGCTAGTGCCACGTCGAGCAAAAAATTAGTTCTTGTCCCTTACATGCAACACTCGTGTTAGTACATCCCAGAATGACATTTGTTCTTTTTTGCAACAGCATAATGTTGTTGACTTATATTCAATTTGTGTCCCTCCCCACTCTGAACTCTAGGATACAGATGTGGGGACCCGCATGAAAGACCCCCAGGCTTATTTCTACTCGCTTAGGTTAAAAACTTCCCCAAGGCACAAATCCTTCCTTGTCCTTGATGGGTAATGCTGCCACCACCAAGTGAGTTAAACAAAGATTCAGGAAAAAGACCACTCCGAGTTCCTGTTCCCTAAAATTCCTCTTCAAACCTCTTCATCTCCTTTCCTGGGGAGACTTGAAAATAATATACCAACCAAATAAGTAAACCAGATTCTTAAAAAAACAGAACTTTATTGTAAAGAAAAAAAATTAAAAGAAGCACCTCTGTAAAATCAGGATGGAAGGTAACTTACAGGGTAATTAGATTCAAAACACAGAGGAGTCCCCTCTAGGCAAAACTTTAAAGTTACAAAAAGCAGTGATAAACCACCTCCTAAGCATAGGGAAAATTCATAAGCTAAAAACAAAAGATAATCTAACGCACCTTGCCTTATTTACTTACTCTTTTTGCAATATTGAGACTCATTTTAGGATGATTTTAGGAGAAGGAGTTTTCTGACCTGATGTTTCTCTGCTTCCCCAGAGAACACACACAACAAAAAACTCAAACAAAGCCTTTCTCCCCTCCCCCCAGATTTGAAAGTATCCTCTTTCCCCATTGGTCCTTTTGGTTAGGGGCTAACCAGTTTATTTGAGCTTCTTAACCCCTTACAGGTAAGGAGGAATTCTAGGCTACCTTTAGCTATATGGTTATGACAATTTGTGATCCATTATAATACCCGGATCCTTTTCTGCTGGAGTGCTGCCTAAGCAGTTATTCCCCATTTTGTAGTTGTGCATTTGATTTGTCTTTCCTAAACACAGTGGTTTGGCAATGGCCTTTATTGAATTTCATCATCTTGATTTCTGACCAATTCTCCAGTTTATCAAGATCATTTTGAATTGTAATCTTGTCCTCCGAAGTGCTTGTAACCTCTTCCAGCTTTGTGTCATCTCCTCTCTATTATTCAAGTTGTTATAAGAACAGTCAGGGTCAAAACTGTGCAAAACAGTCTGATGATATCAGTGTCAGACAACCCTGGCTTAAACTGTACACAGCACTCTAATGTCATCATCGGACAACTGCTGCTTAAACTGCTTCTTCATCTGCTCCTGCCAGCTCAAGTCTCTGGCTGCCTCCTCTCTTCAGTTTCTTCCCTTCTTTCCTCAAGACCACATATGGGGAGTTAAAGTAAGTTGCTTCATGGATACTATTGCCCCCAGAAAAGGGAGAAGGGTTCTCCAGAGTTCTAGATCTGCAAGGCACTTCAATTTGTAAATATATTGTGCGATATGTCCTGCTAGTGTTCTATGTTTGTTTAGAGATCTGGATATCTATATCTTTTCATAAACACTCAAAAATACATATATTTATTTGTAGATTTTGTTGCAGTGTGGCGGGAGTGTAGTGAACTGAGAATTTACTTGAAATCAAAGTTTTTCCCAGACTCTTCTCAGATTTATAAACTTCAGACTGCACCATTAAACTTTCACTTTTAAGTGAAGAGTCGTTTGGCTAAAGGATAAGGCTATGGAAATACCTTGATGGGTGAGATTAGAAGACAGTAATAAATGATTTATTTGCCTTGTGCCACTCGGCTCTTCCTTCTTCAGACATCTCAATAAGAATAAGGATTAAATACATGTGGCCGAAATTTTTGTTAAACAATTTAAAACCTGAGACTTAACTTGTTACCCAGCAAATAAGTCCTCATGATCCAGGGTACTGTTGTAGGTCCTAGTGCCTACAGTGCCAGCTGTGTCATCCTCCTCTTTCTTCCCAGTGCGCAGATATGCGTGCAGGCAGAAACACACACCAGTTGGGATATCCCCCTTGGGCCACAGCTGGAGAAGGAAATGGGTGCTCTGGAGATGGTGCCCCATTTCTGTGCCCAGTACTAAGGCATATCCCTTGAGGTGTTCACATCACTATCTATATGTTCCATCCAGTTATCCAGTTCAAGCCCAGATTTTTTTATTAGCAGCCTCCTTACATTACCAACATTCAGTGAACGTTCGGCGACTGTCCGCACTCCCCAAAACCCTAGCCACCTATCAAGAGGTCTGCAGAGATGTACTGAGAGAGACAAAAAGCTGTTCTTCTTCAAGTGCTGTCCCTTGAGTGCTCCACTTTAGGTGTTTGTGTGCCCCAGCGCTCGTAATCAGAGATTTGTAGTGGCAGTGCCTGGTTGGGTCGCACATGCGCAGTCCCTGTCTTGTACTGCTTTGAGCAGTTAACCGGCGCTGTGCGACCAAAACCCCTCTCCCCCCGCAGTTCCTTCTCTACCGCCTTTGGCTTTGAGGTGGAGCACTTAGCAGTGCCTCGCTACTTAGTTCTTCTAGCCTATTTACTACCATCATTTAGTTAGGATAGTTAGTGAATTAGTTTCTCTTTGTCCCTGTTGCCTCGTTTAAAAAAAAAACATAAGCAAAAGAAAGTATGTATTTTTATTATTATTATTTGTTACAAGCTAAGTTTCAGTTGACCCTTTAGAATAGTTAGCCTCTCTGGGGGCAAAAGCCTTTCCTGATGGGAATGCCTGGTTCTCCAGGCTTTAAACATTGCCTCACCTGCAGTCTGTCCATACCAGTTTCAGATGGATACGCGCAGTGTGTTCGCTGCCTAGGAGAAACACACATAACACAGAAATGTCCTCATTGCCACAAGTTAACTGCTTGAACAAGAAAGGCTAGAGACTTAAAACTAAAACACCTTCTCATGGAGAAGTGTCTCAGACCGGTATCTGAGCCTGAAGCCCGGACCCCACCTGGACAAGCCTCGTGAACCATGGCTTCGCGAACCAAGGGTCCCTCCTCCACCACCCAGGCGTCTGATTACCCTATTAAAAAAGTGTCCAAAAAGCAGGTAGTCATATCCCTGATGCAGGAATCGGCCAAGAAGTGCCGTTAAGAAAACGTCAAACAGCATCAGCACTGACCACACTGGTTGTGCCAGTAGCCAAGATAGCATGACCATCTGGCACTGCCGGTACCCCGAGAGCTAAGGGCTCTAAAAGAGCCAGCTCAGATACAGGCGCCATGGGGAAATCAAAACCCCATGCCTCAACTCCAATGCATCCAAAGCCGCTATCAGCACACAGTGGCATGGCACTGGTGCACACTGTGACTAACTCTTCAACTGCATGCCCTCCACTGCATGCCCAGTGCACCCACCAGCACAGCCTGTGGTGCCAACATATACACCATAGCTCCCAGCACTGACTGTCATGCAGCCTCCAGTATAGATGATGCAGACACCACAGCAGTTCCTAAGGCACAAAGAACTCTTAATCCAGTTCTACATGTGACTGTCCCATTTTCGGCACCGACGTGTCCCCGGCACATTCTGCACCGAGTCTTCTTACGACTCCATCACGCTCCGCTCCACCTTTTTTGAGCGATGAGGAGGACGACAAAGAAGGGCAAATAGACTCCCCTCGAAAATCTCCTGCCCACCATGAGCCATCCAAAATGGGCCCCCTCAGGGGGTGTATTATACTGATCCCAGACATCCACAATGGTACAGCCAACCCTGGGGCTCACCTATGTCCCTTTCACCCCAGTGAACATACTGGAATCTGTGGGCAACATACCCCACACAACAGGGATTGCCTACCACATCCAGACTAAGCACACACCAATCGCCTGCACCTTCAGTACCTGGATCTTTGGAACCAGCAGGGAAAGGAGATGAAGAGGAGGAAGAACCCTGAGACCAGGGCACTACATACTCACCTGTCATCATCCTCCACAGATGACATGCTGCCTCCTCCCCCTAATATCAGGGCTGATTTCAAACAATTCCAGGACCTATTTAAAAGGATGGCGAGTTTTCTGGACATCTCTGTGGAAGAGGTAAAGGTGCAGGGGTCAAAGTAACTTAAAGGACTTACCGGTATGCCGGAGTCCTGAGCGGGGGGGAAGGGGGGCCGGGGCCTCAACCGAAAGGGGCAGGGCCTTTAAATCCCCGGGCCCTTTAAATCTGCTCAGGACTCCGGCGTACCGGCTTCCCCAGGCCGGCGATTTAAAGGGCCTGGGGTTCCCGGCCCTTTAAATTGCTGCCAGAGCGCTGGGGCTCAGGCTGCAATTTAAAGCCCCGGGCCCTTTAAATCGCCACTCCGGGGCTTTAAATCGCCGGCCTGGGGAAGCCGGTACAATCGGACTGGACCAGCTTACTTTCACCTCTGTCCATGGGACAAAGCACAAACTAGTGGACATTTTGAATACATCCTCTTCTTCCCAAATCTATTTACCTATGAACTATACAATAATGGAACCTGTCAAAAGCATTTGGCAGACCTCTGCAACTGCTCCTCCAACCCGCAAGAGGTCTGACAAAAAATATTTTATGCCAGCCTAGGACACAGAGTTCCTCTTCTCCCATCCAACACCCAATTCACTGATAATCAATGCAGACCATGAATGTGGCAGACAACAGCAGCCCAAGAAAACACCTTATGATAAGGACTGGAAAAGTCTCGACCTTTTTGGCCACCAGGCTTACATCTCTGGATAGCCAGTTATGAGGCCTTTCTGGCAAAGTATGATTACAACAATTACACGAAGTTTTCCAAATTTATTGACTTTATTTATGAAGGTATAAAAGAAGAATTGATAGCACTTGTATCAGAGGGACAGCTCATCTCTAGAACAACTCTCCAAGCTGCACTGGACTCTGTGGATTCAGTGGCGACCACAGTGGTGATGAGAAGGGCCTCATGGCTCCATCTCTCCGACTTCCTTAGGGAAATGCAATCCATAGTCAAAGACTGACGATTCTCTCCGTACACTGAAAGATTCACAGTCAACACTCCGATCTCTAGATCCAAGAAAAGACTGGAGTTACTATGCCGCAGTGCATATTCACAACAACAATGGCAGTACGAGTCACAGGATCGCAAATAGAGGCTATCAAGGAGAGGACAGCCTACTCCTCCAGCAGCTGCTTTGCAGCCATCGACGGGGGGGGGCAAAAAATTTGAAGCCTTGGTCGAGGGCCGAAGAACCCCATGCCTTTTTGTGCTGAAGACGTCTACTCTCTCCTGAGCATTCAGAGATTGCCTAGTTCCATTTTATCCAATCTGGAAAACCATCACATCCACCAGATGCATGCTAGAAATCATACAAACTAGTTACACCATCCCTTTTCTTTTCAAACCCCCTACACACCCTCCCTCCCTGTCTCTCTTCAGGGATCCCTCTCACAAACATCTACTGCGTCAGGAGGTTATCCACCTCATACATCTACGAGCAGTAGAACCCATTCCAACAAGACACAAATGGAGGGTATTTTATTTCCACTATTTTCTCACAAAGAAAAAGTCAGGCAGGTGGAGACCCATACTCGATCAGGACCATGAGTGAGAGCTCAACAACAACTACACAACGACACATATTTCAAGAGTGGGGTTACCAACAATAGACCTCTCTGCAACCGTGTGAAATACCAAATGCCCCAGGTTTTGCTCCAGGGCAGGTCTTAGTACACATTCTCTCGGCGACACCTTTCTCATCGAGTGGAATGCTCTCCTCTTATATGCCTACCCTCCTCCTGGCTCAAGTGATCCATAAGATCAGGCAGGGCAGAGCCACAGTAATCCTAATAGCCCCCACATGGCCCTGACAAATCTAGTATCCTTACCTTCTCCCGCTGGCAGTGCATCCACCACACATGCTCCCGCTTCTGCCTCAACTGCTGTCCCAGCATGCAGATCACATCCTGCATCCGTATCCTCAAAGATTCCACCTGAGATCATGGCTCCTCCATGGCTCAAGGGATCTGAGTTGACCTGCTCAGAAGATGTACAAAACATATTATTAAATAGTAGTAGAGCAACTACCCACCACACGGACCTACACAAGTGCCAGCAATTCAGTGCCTGGTGCCAACGAAAGCAGATGGTATCCATTTCAGCCTCCTTACCCTTAATATTAGACTACCTCTTAGATCATAAAATGGCAGGCCTTTCCATGAGTTCAATAAGAGTACACCTCTCCGCTATCACAGCGTTTCACCACAAAGTGGATCAACTCTGTCTTTGCTTGCCCACTCACCAAACATTTCCTCAAAGGCCTCTCCCCAACATCTACCCAGAACTACATGATCCTACTTACACCATGGGACCTCAACCTAGTCCTTCAGGCCCTCACCAGTTCCCCATTCGAACCCATGGCTACATGCTCAATATTATATGAAGGTGGCATTTCTAGTGGCAATTACATCTGTCAGACGTGTAGGAGAGTTGTGTGCTCTCATGGCAGATCCCCTCATACACTGTCTATTTTAAAAGATAAAGTATCCCTGAGACCGCACCCCAAGTTTTTACCAAAAGTCATCTCAGCCTTCCATCTGAACCAAGCCATTCACCTACCGACATTCTATCCCAAGCCTCATAAGGATAGGAGGCAGTCCACACTTCATATTCTCGATGTATGGTGGGCAATGGCCTTTTACATAGACAGAACAAGACCATTTTGTAAACCACCCAAACTGTTTGTTTCCATCACTAAACACTCCAAAGGGAGTGCCATATCCAAACAGAGGCTCTCCAAATGGATATCTGCTTGCATAAAACAATGCTGTCATCAATGTGACTGACAGCCTCCTATGGGGATCCGCACACTTCCTCCAGAGCCCTATCGACCTCCATTGCTTTCCTTAACAACGTACCCATCATGGACGTCTGTAGCGCTACAACCTGGACCTCAGCCCATATCTTTACACAGCATTATGCATTAGAGCAACAGGCAACATCTGATGCTTCCTTTGGACTCACTGTCTTCTGCCATGACTTCAACTCCGAATTCCCCTCCTCCTACCGGAGGGCACTGCTCTGAAGTCACCTAAAGGGGAGCACCCACAAGGACAGCACTCGAAGAATAGAAAGTTACTCACCTTATGCAGTAACATAGGTTCTTCGAGATGTGTCCCTCTGTGGGTGCTCCACTTCGAGATGTGTCCCTCTGTGGGTCCTCCTCCCTTCTACTTTGGAGTTTATCACTTAGTCTCTCCAATAGAGAAGGAACAGAGGTGGGATTGGTCGCACAGCACCAGCTGACTGCCTGAAGCGGTGCAAGACGGGGACTGCACATGTGCGACCCAGCCGGGCACTGCCACCACAAATCTTTGATTACGAGCACGGGAGCACGAACACCTAAAGTGGAGCACTCACAGGGACACACATCTCAAAGAACCTACGTTATTGCACAAGGTGGATAACTTTCTCATTCCAGCTGTTCCAGGTCATGACAGATAGTAATGTTTTCCATATCCCAAATATGGTGTTCACTGTTAGCCTGTGCAAACCAGTGGAAACCTGAACAGGTTAGAGCTGAAGCTCTATAGAATGCTATACCACTCTTATCTATAATAGCAAGGAGTCCAGATGAAAGCCACATTGCAAATAGAGGAGAACAGAAGATGTCCTAAGAATTTCTCCTGTATTCAGTAGTGTTCAAAAAGAATTTTACGTTTATGTACATAATGAAACTGGTTGTCGATGAATCGCAGTTAACTCATGCGATTAACTCAAAAAATTAACTGCGATTTAAAAAATTAATCACGAATAATCGCACTGATAAACAATAGAATACCAATTGAAATGTATAAAAAAATTGATGTTTTGATTTTCAAATATACTGATCTCTATTACAACACAAAATACAAAATACAGTGCTCACTTTATATTAAATTTTGATTACAGATATTTGCACTGTAAAAATGATAAAAGAACTAGTATTTTTCAGTTCACCTCATACAAGTACTGTAGTGCAATCTCTATCATGAAAGTGTAACTTACAAATGTAGGGGGGGTTTGTTACATAACTGCACTCAAAAACAAAACAATGTAAAACTTTAGAGCCTACAAGTCCACTCAGTACTACTTCTTGTTCAGCCAATCGCTAAGACAAACAAGTTTGTTTACATTTACAGGAGATTCTGCTGCCTGCTTCATATTTACTATGTCGCCTAAAAGCGATAACAGGCATTCTCATGGCACTTTTGTAGACAGCATTGCAAAGTATTTAAGTGCCAGATATGCTAAATATTTGTATGCCCCTTCATGCTTCAGCCACCATTTCAGAGGACATGCTTCCATGCTGATGACTATCGTTAAAAAAAAGTGCATTATTTAAATTTGTGACTGAACTCCTTGGGGGGAGAATTGTATGTCTCCTTCTCCGTTTTACCTGCAATCTTCCGTATATTTCATGTTACAGCAGTCTCGGATTATGACCTAGCACATGTTGTTTGATTTACCAACACTGTCACTGCAGATTTGACAAAATGCAAAGATTTGCAAAGTGAGAGATTTCTAAAAATAGCTACAGCACTTGACCCAAGGTTTAAGAATCTGAAGTACCATCCAAAATCTGAGAGGGATGAGGTATGGAGCATGCTTTCAGAAGTCTTAAAAGAGCAACACTCAGATGCGAAAACTACAGAACCCAAACCACCACTTTTGCTGGTGGCATCTGACTCAGATTAAAATGAACATGCATCGGTCCACGTTACTTTGGATCATTATCAAGCAGAACCCATCATCAGCATGGATGCATATCCTCGGGAATGGTGCTTGAAGCATGAAGGGACATACGAATCTTTAGCGCATCTGGCACGTAAATATGCAACGATGCTGGTTACAACAGTTCCATGCGAACATTAAATGCGCTCACTTTCAGGTGACATTGTAAACAAGAAGCAGGCAGCATTATCTCCTGCAAATGTAACCAAACTTGTTTGTCTGAGCGATTTGCTGAAGTAGGACTGAGTAGACTTGTAGGCTCTAGAGTTTTACATTGTTTTATTTTTGAATGCAGTTATTTTTTTTGTTCATAATTCGACCTTTGTAAGTTCAACTTTCATGATAAAGAGATTGCACTACAGTACCTGTATTAGGTGAATTGAAAATACAATTTCTTTTGTTTTTTACCGTGCAAATATTTGTAATAAAAAGTAAATATAAAAGCACTCTACGCTTTGTATTCTGTGTTGTAATTGAAATTAATATATTTGAAAATGTAGAAAACAACCAAAAATATTTAAATAAATGGTACTCTATTATTTTTAACAGTGCTATTAATCGTGATTATTTTTAATCGTTTGACAGCCCTAAATGAGACTATTTACAGATCTACTGGAAAGGGTAAACCCCTCATGTTCCAGGACATAAGCCAAACAATAAACAATGCAGTTGGTGTAACAGGGCCTCCTCGATCCCACATCTGTCTCGGTCTACAAACCATGCAGAGACCCTTGTGCTGGTTCAACACCCTGTGCAGTTTGTTTATTATTGAGTCCCACTACCTTCACAGAATACCTAGCGCCTTTACAAGCAGGGGAAGAGCAATCTCTCTCTCTCTTACTGCCTGCTTTCCCCCTTTTCATTTCCTTCCTGTGCCTATTTGTGGGCTCTGGCTAATGGCTTAATTAGCCTTTCTGCCCTGCCCCACCCAC
This sequence comes from Caretta caretta, assembly GCF_965140235.1. Classification (NCBI taxonomy): domain Eukaryota; kingdom Metazoa; phylum Chordata; order Testudines; family Cheloniidae; genus Caretta; species Caretta caretta. Next base: position 66,939,275 of record NC_134214.1, on the reverse strand, counting down.
AAATTAGGCACAGGTCTGCCTCGAAAGCTCCAATCTGCTATGCCTGATTGGAGCTGCTGTGAACAGAGAACTGGCTCAGGGTTTCCTACCTAGCACTCTGTTAACGTTGGGAAGAAACTGCCTGATGTATAAGTTATTACATAATTGTCCACCTACTGTTTTTTTTCTCCCTTTCCGCTACAATATCTTTCTCTGTCAGAAACAGGATACTGAAGTAAATAGACTAGTGATCTTTGGTATAGCCAGTTGTATGTTGCTGTGTTCTGGTTCACAGCCACTGATAACTCCCTTCCAACTTTACACTATTCCAGGGTTTCATGGCTCATTTAGTAAGTTTCCAAGCTGGCTAAACAAATAGCCCATCAGGATATTCTTAAGGGTGGAGTGAAAAGAAAAGTCAAAATTAAATGAAGTTAAAAATATGTTCTAAATGTCTCCTGTGAACATTCCATATAAATATTCAGCGATTGACTTCAACATAATTTACACAAGAATAACACAACTGAAGTCAAGTTACTTTAATGTTACCAAGATATTTAATCTCACTGGCAAACTCATGTTGTTTTCTTCAGAGAAGTGTAGAATGAATGGTTTCAATGAGTACTTAAAAAAAGATAATTAGATTATTAGTTTCTGAGTGAAAAATAGCCATCAACCCTTGTTTGCTATTTTAAGCAGATTATGGTTACTTTGGGTCAGAAGCAGATATACATATTTTTTCTTCTCTAATTGTTATCTTCATCAAAAGTTAAACATATATTGCAGAGAACAGAAAAATAATATTCAATAATAGGAACTTAGAATAAAACTAGTTTAAACAAGATACATGTGTCAATTAGTTTTAATAAGACATAAGCTTCCAGAGCAAATTTAAAAAGGGCCTAAATGGATAAATTAATCTTTAACAACATTGTGGGGATGTTGCTTTTTTTGTCTCATCTAAAAATGAAATGTGTCCAAAAATGACTTCTTTTCCTAGTGGGATTTGTTCTAGGTTTTCAGAAGTTATGACAATAAATGACAAGATATTACAGAGTTTTTTAAAATCCCAAGCAGTCAATGTTAGGCCAAAAACTAACTTTCATTGTCGTGATCAAAGCATATCAGTGACTGCAAAATAAGAGAAAATTCCCTTGAGTCTTGCAGTTCATCTTCACATATGATTTTTTCAGCAAAATGTTCCCTATGAATAAGTTGTTGTTGCATTATCCCTTAGCATCAGGAAGAAAGGAAGTTATAAGGGAGGCAATATGGGATGGTGCAGTGGCTGACCTTTCTCAGTTGCTTTGTGAGCAGATACAGATATTGATTACTATCAAAATATTTTCCGTGCTTTGGAAAAGGGCACTTAGCCCAACAAGCCTGCCTTGTTTGTTTCTTTGTTTTTCTCTTCTCCCCTGATTTCCAACTTTATTTTTGAATCACTTCTCCTCCTCCACATACCAAGTTGCCATTAAAATGTCTAATTGTTTCTCTTACATAGTTTTTACCACTACATGATTAGCTTTGTGCTTTAAAGGTAGTGTTATTTTGGTACTATTATGTGATGATTATAACAGCAGAAAATACACTGTAGAGTTAGTTATAAGGGCCGTCAGTCAAGGGACTGCTTTAAATCTGGAAGGCTGTCAACCATATGACTGCAACTAGGCAAATACAATTGACAGCAATCCTGCCTAGTAATCTAGTCAACTGTTCCCTATAGGTCATGATGGTACTCTGAGCTATTATGGTTCCATCTAGAGATGCGGGAACTAGAAAGAGAACCGTCCATTATTCTGATTTACAAAAGCTATGCCTACACCTCCTTCTCCTTATCTTTTTTTTTTCTTTCCTCTCCTTGCTGGAAGCACAGAGCAGGCAGGTCAGTCACCTTTACCATGCCTTCCCTTTTCTGATTCTTCTGCATGGAAGAAGGAAGAAAATAATAAATCAAGGAGGCAAAACAGCCTTTTCCTCTGGATGCTCGGGACCACCCTCCCATCCCTGCATCCCTTTTGGTCTCTTCTTCGCTTGCAGGCTCTCTTGCATTAGATTGGTTCCCTGTCCTCACAATGGCTGTGTTGGCAATTCTACGTAAACAGGACTAAATGATTAGAGAGTAGTTCTGTTGAGTAAGAAGATGCCGTTTTTACACAGATGTTTTACAGAAGAGACATTAATTTCTAGTATCATTGATTTAGTCTTTTCTCTAATAAGGGTAAACTCAATCTCCTTTATTCTTGGTTTATAACAGAATCATAGATCAGGGTAAGTACCATTGGGCAGGTGCACTGCCTTTTATGTTCTGTTTAGTGCAGCTTGGGGCACTTAATAAATATTAATAGTAATTCAGGTTGTTAAGCAAGATACCATTTTACTCCATTTTACTATGGATCCTTACTTTAGCCAACCAAATTCTTATCAAATGCTCTTTGACATTGTCTTGGACATGCAGGAAGAAACGGAGGACGTGGTTCAGTTAGGTCACAACTTGATTAACTTGACTTATCTGGGAACTACCAGCAATAATTCATACAGCGCAGGTCATGATTCCTTTCTTAATTGTTTCCACTTGGTAGAGAGCTGCCATTAGATCCCCACTCCTCCAAACCTGGTCCCAGGCATTGCTGGGACTCTTCCACCCTCCCTTCTTATGAAGGTTAAGAGGTTGAGGAAGAGGGGTTGTCTCCTCACTGTGCCAAATATTAAGTGCCCCAACCCCATTCCCCAGCATCTTTAGGGGATGCCTTTCCCTAAGTCTACTTTAAATTCTGCTTTATCAGGGAACTGGACGCTGATGTGTGGAACAAGTACCTGCATTGGACACCTGCTCAGTCACGAGAGTTTGAACCTAACCTCCTGACCTACATCTCTGGGTCCCTGAGCTGCTGTGGAAAAGGCAAAAAAACCCACGCCACCGAGGCCACTTTGGTGCTGAGGGAAAAATTCCTTCCCAGTTCTCAGAAAGGTCACTAGCGCAATGCCAATAGCAAAAATCCCGGCCTGTACTAATCCCATGGGTGGAAAGGTGGGAGCTGTAAATTCAGGCATGAGAGGGGGCTCAGGGTGGAGGAACAGAGCTTATGTGACCTACCCCAGAGGCACAGGAACCAGTGGCTTGCTGTGGCTCAACAAGCACTCAGCTGATGCCTTCCCCCCTTCCTGCCACCTCCTCTCAACCCCTGAGGAAGAGGAGGAAAGACCCACAACCCTTTTTTCTCATCATTTCAGACAAAGTCACCCCTTTGAGGTTACGTGGATTGCATTCTAAATAGCTAACATTCATTTTGTATTAATTTGTCTTTCTTGGCATTTCCTTAACTAATTCACTGAAATTCTTTAAGAAAAACTCTTCTCTTACAAGGATGTGATGGCTATTTTCAGTCAAATTAAGTCTTCAACCCCCACAAAACTGTATTATATCTTATTTACCTGGCATTTAGAGAAGGACTCCCAAAATAAGGAGGGTGACTCACAAGACTTATGATCTGCAGGCTCTGCCTTTTATGCAGATACATTCACAAGCACATATTGACCGGTCTAAAACTAATATTTGAAAACAGAATGTCTGCCAGAAAAAAAGTTGGACTCAATTGGAAAAGGTAATCACAAGCATTTAATGGCCTGGCTGTCACAAGTTACAGATAAGCTTTTTTCTTATTCTTTTTCCACATGAGCAAATTATGTCTGGTAGTCTGTGTCTCAACAATAACTCTGCTTTCCTGAACCCAAGTATCCCCGCTTGTGCTTGAGTAAGAGATAAAGTCTTTAAATTCGATTATGAAGAAATGAAGCACAGTTTATAGTCCAAAGGGAGTAAACATTTAAGCATATATGAGCAGTTTATCAGTTGGCAGTGTAGATGAATGGGTTCCTGTAAAAGAAAAAAACAAACTCAGCTGTAGTTTTGTATCAACAATGACCATTGATTGTCAATCAGTCAGCATATGGAGGATGCACTTTGAGGTTACTCAGTGGTACAAAAGCTGTTCTTTGTGCTCCAGCAAAATGTAAAGCATGATTAACTGTTAATGGTTTGACAGCCAGCATTAGCCCACACGTATCTCAAGTGTTCCTAGATTTCATAAAGCTAAGTTGTCTCTTGTCCACTTTAAAATGGAGGGAACTGAGCATTTGTTTTACTTCCTTCACAGGAAAAATGTTTTTCACCATGGTAGTTTTCAGTGTGTTTTAGCACAAATGCCATTTCAGTTAACCTTGTAATCCTTCCTTCCAGTTTGTTGCATTTGCTTGCTATACATTGCTTAAATGAAATGGCAAGCTGTTCGGCACAGAGACCATTTCTTCCTGGGTTATTTACCAGACCCTCTATGAATGGGTGCAATTCTCAGTGGGTCCATAATAATAATTAATAATAAATGATGGTCTGTGTTTGTACACTGTCTGGCACAATGGAGTCCTGATCCATGACTGGGGATCCTAGGTGCTATGGTAATACTACTATGGTATGGTAATACCACGGCTACTAATAGATTCATAGATTATAAAGCCTGAAGGGACTACGTGATCATCTAGTCTGACCTCCTGCACAGTACAGACCATAGAACTTCCATGAATTTATTCTTGTTTACATTTTGGAGCATATTTATTTTAGAAAAACATTCAATCTTAATCTTAAACTTGTCAATGATGGAAAGGCTACCACAGCCCTTGGTAAATTGTTCCCATGATTAATTAACCTCATTTCCAGTCAGATTTATCGTGCTTCAACACCAAGCCCCCACATTTTGTCATACCTGTGTCTGCTAGATTGAAGAGTCCATATTGGTTCCCCATGTAGGAACTTATAACATGTTCTCAAGTCATCCCTTTACCTTAGTAAACAAAGTTGACCAAGCTGAAGTCTTATTACATGTCTTGAATGCCTGGCAATTGAATAAATAAATTGAGACCAAACTGAGATGTAGAGATCTGCCCACCAGCTTACTATGGGATGGTTAAATATCCGTATTCAGAATGCTTAGAAAGTAACGGGTCCATGGAATAGTCTTAAAAATGCCTGTATGGGGTAGCAGAAAGGTGTGGAAAAATAAACAGTAGAAGTTCCAAATTTTTGCTGGCAAAGCCTTAGGCTAAGAAGGACTCATTCAACATAAAATTTGGATCCAAAGATCTTCTGAATGGAATCCCATTATGAGGTCTTTCAATGTACTTATTAATCAAAGTGGCTCCCGCTGGGTTCATATTTAGACACAAAGCAATTTTATGATTCTGCACACCACCTAACTACATGGTTCCACACCAGTGACTAAACATGTGCAGTGGTAGAGTAAGCCCAAATAGGCACTGGATTTAATCTAACCTAATAGCTCCCACCTGGCTCCTTGTCCCTACCAGTCCCATGTTCAGACTTATAGTGCTGAGTACCTAGATCCTTTCTACACTTAAGTACATGAAGTACTAAAAGAATATGGAGCTAAAAAGTGATAAAGATTGTAACACAGCTGATCATAACTGAAATACTATGGAAAATTAATCTGACCAATGTTATACTACATTAAAAACATCATAATGAAATTATAAAAAGGAACATTGCGCAGGCTCCACACCAGTTCCTTCAGACCTTCTATCAATTCCCTTCTGAATGGAGGCTGCTGTATCATCCTTTACTCTCTGCAGCGTTACACAGGCATTAATTAACTTACATCAATCCTGCACAATCTTCTTTGCAACTCTTGGCAGTTCTCGCATTCTCCATTAACTCTCCCGAAGGTTTTTCAACAGAGAATTTTCTTCCTGGGAGTAATTTTTAATGCACAATATCAAGGTCAGGGTGTACCAAAGTTTCTGAGTCTTTGCACTTGAGCTGCTCACTCTAGGCAGTGATCTCACACTATTATTCTACCTTGATTTTAAATGAATACAGTGCTGGCAAGCTCTGTTAAGTTCTCTCTGCACACACAGAGCAGACATGCAACGATCAAAGCTTTTGCATACTGCTCGACCAATGAGCCTCCACCCTGACCCAGAAGGACGACTTTCTGGGATGAGAGAGTAGTTCAGTTGCTACGGTCCTTTCAGGCTGTGCTGAGATTTTATGCTATCGATCAATTCATTCACCAATTCATTTAATTGACATCAGAGAATAGCTACTTCTGATCACTACATTCATAGGCCAGATTTAGCAACCTGAGTGCCTCTGTATTCCTTTATTTTTCTCCAATTTTTATTTTTGTTTTATTTATATTCACCTGGCTTGATCATTGTGGCTGAGTATTGTATTGTGACAAAAAACTAAATAAATGAAATTATAACAACTAATGGCTAATTAGAAAACTGCATGAAGGTTACATATCTTTAGCTTAAAGTGGAAAAGAACTAAAAATCTGTGTGTAGCCAGTTTCTGTCATTTTGCTTTTAATGATAAGTGTACATTTTGTTGAAGTGTAACTACTCATTTCAAATCTTCCATTAATTATCTGAATGAGGACTTTCCATGTCAATTATGAAGTCAAGATTTTGATTTTTATCAAATATTTTAAATATTTGGGTGGAAGTAGCAATTAAGACTGTAGTCCAAAATCTATTCTCCTAAAATCTATTTTTCAAATGTACAGCACATAAATGTATTATACAAAGTTAAAGGACATACAGCATGGTTGGCTTTTTGTTACTAGCCCTGATCTTTATTCACTCATCTCATTACACATGGAAAACCACTGTTGCATTAATGTACTATATTGTCATCTTCAGCAGTTATGCTGTGGTGTTGATAAGATGGTTAGCAAAGCCCATCTCCCCACTGAATATACCACAGTAGCAGTATTTGCCAGGAGTCATAATCTCTAATGACATCCCTTAGAAGTTCCATTTCAGACATGAGGCCTCTGATGCATGAACCACAAGATTAAATCACGAGTGCAATCATGATTTTTACCCTTATTGTTTCATATTCACCTACTGGGAATCACAAGCTTTGCCTGCTACATTTTATACTACCTTGGTTCGTCATGTTTCAGGGTTCCTTTCCTTTGTTATTGGGTTAGCATTTTATTTGAATTTGTCATTCATCCCAAAGAGATAATGGAATACTCAGATATATAATGAGAAAAAAAAACATATTTAGTTTGGCAACACTAAGCTTGCATTCCTGTAGCTTATAGATTCATTTCCAGTTAATCAAAGTTCACCATTCTAATGAGCTGTGACGAGAAAGACGTTTTTTTTCTTACAACTTCAGGTTGTGTTTTTTGCAGTTGTAAGGCAAATTTAAAGGAAGGCCTTAGGGATCAGAGCCAGCCTTCATTATCAGTGCATGACCGCTTTGTAACTAACTGCATCTTTAATATCCAAGGAGATTTTGCACACTACAATCTGTTTCTTTGTTCTTCTTTTTAATAATTTATCTTTGTGATGCTATTCACAACTGTGTTAGTGTGCAAAGATCTGTTTGTGCATCAAACCTCAAGATATGTACAGCATGTAAGAGACGCATTAATTTTTTATTTGATTCTTAAGGAAGCTGAGCAGTAAGCTGGCTGTGCTGAAAACAAGAGGCTTACTTCAGTGAATCCTGATAAAGACAAGGGGGAACATGTACTCACATTTTGCTTCAACTTGCTTCCTAAACAACAGATAATTTCCTCAAAGAATGTATTTCTCTGCCCAGAAGGAGTCGTTTGTACAATTAAGCTCAAATAAACTTTTCATCTGATCTTCAATGCGCAAGTGAGGAAAAAAAAATATTAACCTGAAAGCTCTCTGGTACTCTACACCAACAAATATACTTAGGATTGTGTTTGTGCATGATATTTAGTCCCCCAAATAGGTCATAATTAAGGTTTTAGCTAAATTCAAGAGGGCCATTTGTTTATAATATTTATACTTTACTGGAAATCTGAAATTAGTGTTCCCATCTGCACTTCCCCAAATATTATGCCAGACTACAGAGAATGAAAAATACGTAGAGAATTAAATGTTTTCCATCGTTTTTTTTAATGTCACATTTATCCTGATCATTAAATAGACTCTTCCTCTTAATATCTGATATAACAAAGATATAGGATTAATATGCCTGGGGAAATAAGTACAGCATTCTTTATGAGCACTTTATATAAAAAAGTGATATTTTCCCTCTAAGTGCTTTTTTCCTTTTTCAATCCTTAGTCCCCACTATGGTAGCATCTCACGGTTTTCTAAATTACACAAATATTTTGGCCCCAACAACACTGAAGAGTAAACTTTTGTATGCATTCATGATTCTTTCTGCATGAAAAAACATTTCCTAACATCTGCTCGAAAGTTGTTCTTTCTGTTATTTTTACTTATATCCCTTTGTCCTGGGTAAAAAATGGAAACTTCATTTAAAGATTTTTATGCACTTTAATCAAATCCGCTTTTAACATAATCCCAAAGAAGACAACTGCCACATGAAACATGATCACTCAGCCCGTCTCTTATACCTACCACTTTCCACTGTAAAATGTAATCCTTATTTTTCTTCTGTATTACAGTGATCATTTTGCCAAAGAAAAGTGGATGACAAAACCACCTTGTAGAACAAAATAATTCTGAACCTTTTCATTAAACACCAAAAATGTATCTCTTTGAATAAAAGTACAATTCATATTGATGAAAGATTTTATATGTACTTACGTATATTTTGAGAGGGAAATATTATATGAGTATCTTTACAAATGTGCTGCAGGTGCCCACAGCAAGATTTTTATTCGTAACTTTGAATTTTCTTTTGTTTTGCAACACTTAAATGTGACGTGTAACTATTAACTTAATATGTAGTGTTTTGAGTTGTAAGAGCAATGCATAGTTGTGTAGTACAACTGGCAATTGGTGGTATATGGTTTGAGTTTTTATTAACTTATATTGTAGTAACACAAACTTCCTCTTTTTAAAACGCAATTTCTAAGTATAAAACGTTGCCAGTATTGAAGCAGGGCATCCCAGAAAAGGGCATGGCTGGTGTTCAATACCCAAAAAAAAGATAACCTGAAATTGCACCATGGTGTGTCATAAGCAAAGAGCTTTAGCACAGTAGTATGAAGGAGAATGTAAACAGAATAAAGGCCAGCAGAAGGAAGGAGAAATGAAAAAGTGTGAAGATTGAAAAGTTTTAAAATCTGTTTTGGCCCTTTTATTGTTTCTTTCCCTAGCTGATCTCCTTGTCATCCTCAGCCAGGAAGAAATCTTTGCCATATCCATGCAATTTTTATCACTGAACTCTAAAAGGCAAATTTTGCAGGTGAAAATTGACTCTTCAGTTTTCAAAGCTTATGAACTTCTTCCAAAGCTTATGAATGTTTGCAGAAGCCCAAATATGGGGTGGCCAGATGGGAAAGATTTGTCCTTTAAACAAAGTCTATTTATACTACAACTGATACCATTTTCTCCTGAGCTGAGGTATATAAGATTCTAACTCAATCTTGGGCACAGGAGACTCCCTCTAACAGTGAACTACGGAAAGAGCAGGTACTAGACATAGTGGAAGTTTGAGGTCCCCAGAAAGAATTTTTCCCTTTATTAACTTTCCTCAAGCCAGCACCTGGCATAGCTATTCTGCCAGATGGGAAGATGCCACTCTCAAACAATTTTGCCATTTTCACAATGGCAAAATTTTTCAAAATGAACACAGAAAAAACGTGAAAAAAATTCATAGGGCTCCCTTTCTCACCCATCTATGGTTAAGCTCTTGGCATGCAGAGTTTTCTGTAGATGAATCAGAAGGAGAATGCATGTGTTTTATATATAGCTGGCAAAGATTCATTTAAAGTTAGCCAGAAAGATGGACAGACACACAAGTGTGTGCGTGCGCAGTGTTGGTCCAAGGAGATTAGCTAGACAAGGTGAGGTAATATCTTTTGTTGGACCAACTTCTATTGGTGAAAGAGAGACATTTTCAAGCTTACACAGAACTCTTCATCAGGTCTGGGAATGATACTCAGTGTCACAGCAAAATGCAAGATGAAATAGAAACAGATGTTGCAAGAGACCATTCAAGGTGAAATGGGTGATTAACATCTCTACAGTCATAGAACAAGGAGGTTGAGTGGGTTACAGATTATTGTAATGAGCCGTAAATCCAGTGTCTTAATTATGGTTTTTGGTGTCTACCAGAGTTATAGAATTTAATTTCCCAGGCTCATCTTTCGATGGTGTTGTGCAGGTTTCCTCTGAGCATGAGAACTGAGAGGTCAGATATGGAGTGATCGTTTTTTTGAAAAATTTTTGCCCACAAATAATAGTGGTGGTTTTATCTTGTATTATTTTTCTGTGTGAGTTCATTCGAGAGCATAGCTATTCTTGTTTCACCCACATAGATGATGCTGGGGCATTGAGTGCACTGGATGAAGTACATCACATGTTACGGCTAGTCTTAGTCCTAGGTGTTTTTTCTGGATTGTATTTGTCTGGGTACACCACAAGAAGGATAGGAGACACTTGTTATGGATTTTAATCAGTCCGCAGCTTTATTATATAGATGTCTGGGACTACCCAGCAGATAAAGTGTACAGTGCAGGCAAATCCATGCTTATTCAAATCAGTGTCAATGGCTACTGGGCTACTAGTTTGTTAATCTGTGACATTTCTTCTTTGTTTTTTTCTTAAGGTTATGGGGATTTACTTTCATTGCAGTTTGTGAAGTTGCAATGAAATGAAGTGTCTGCCAGTTGTGATCAAATGTGCAGAAACAGAACTGTCCAAAAAAAGAAGGGATAAAATATTGTTTTCTTCTTTTTTTTTCTTTCTCTAAAAATATTGTTGCTTTTTAACAGTGTACTTGGTGCAGTAAATACCAATCTTAAGGTCTAATTTTCAGAGGTGCTCTGAACCTTCAATTCCCTTGATATCAGTGGGAGCTGTAGGTACCTAGCACCTCTGGGGGAAAAACAGGTCATTAGCTACTAAATAGGATGCCATATGGGGTGGGTTCTTTCAGGGTACGTATACACAGGGATAAAAGACCCACAACACGGCCCTGGCTGGCCTGGCTCTGACTACAGGGCTGAAAATTGCTATGTAAACATCTGCGCTCAGAATGGAGCCAGAGTCCTGGGACCCTTCACGGTCTCAGGCTCCAGCCCGAGCCCAAGCATCTACACTATTTTCAGCCCATCAAGCCTGAGTCAATGGACCCGGGCCTGCCATGGCTTTGTTTTATCTTTTTATCCCTGTGTAAACACACCAGAATAGCCCAGTGGCTAGGGCACTTTACTACAATGTGAGAGACCAAAATTCAAATTTCTTCACCATAGCAGGCGGAAAGGGGAATTGAACCTGGGACTCCCACATTCTAGGTGAGTGCCCTAACCACTGGGCTAAAAGTTTTAAGGAGGCTACGAGCCTCATCATCACTACCACCACCTTCTCCTCCTTATCAAGAGGTTTTGTGACTCCAGCCCAAAATACCAGAATGTTATAAAAATGTTAAAAACAATTATTTTGATTTAACATTTTCAGAACATTTTGATTTTTTGGTTCAGTTGAAGTTATTCAGCAAATTTGACATAAATTCATAAATAATTTTGCTTTGACCAAAACTGCAATTTCCACCAGATAAACTTTTCACCAAAAGTATTTAGCCCAGCTCTAACCATAAAAAAGATGTCTTCATGGGGTCCTTAAATGTACAGAAAGTAAGCGTTTTCGGCTGAGCCTAAAATGGCCCGGTTATTCCATGTGTAAAGGGCAGCAGGGAACAACGCATCATGATGGGCTCTTTTGACCAAATATGTTCCTCCTCCTTTGTAGGTTTGAGTTATGTCATTTGCATGATTTGGGCTGACATAGAGGCTGAAATTTTTAGAATTTAAGAAATTCAGACAGATCGCTTCCCTTAGTGTAAATGCAGGATTTATATCAAAATCACCTACATGAGGGGTTCTGAAACTGGGGGTCGGGATCCCTCAAGGGTTCGCAAGGTTATTACATTGGGTGGCCAGGAGCTCTCAGCCTCCACCCCAAACCCTGCTTTGCCGCCAGCATTTATAATGGTGTTAAATATATTTTAAAGTGTTTTTAATTTATAAGGGGGGTCGCACTCAGAGACTTGCTATGTGAAAGGGGTCACCAGTACAAAAGTTTGAGAACCACTGACCTAGACTGCTTTGAAAATCTCAACCAGAACATTTTAGAAAGCATAAATTAAACTGCAGTAGAAACCAACAGAACTGTAGTAACTTGTATATAAAGTGCCTTCACACGGGGGACTTGCCTTTCTTCCAGCTTGCCACTTGCCATCCTCAAGGTTTCTGTCTGAGACAGTCTGACGTAGGTCCATTATCTTACCTACGTAAGCCCAGGGGATTGCTATAGAAAAATTTCATGCATTTCATCTCCCTATAGGTGTTACCTGCTGTTCTAGTTGTGAAGAACTATTTCAGTATTTCTAATCATCTTCTCTATCTCTCTCAAATCTATTAGTATTTCATGTTGCACTCTCTCCAAGGGTTGTATAGATTGCTACATGTTCAGGATCATTAGGTACTAACTCTTTTTCCTTTTCCCTTATTGGATACATGATAAAATAGTAGATTAACACCTCATTTTATTACTGGTCTAGTAGGCACTGTGTATTTCAAAACCTCCCTTTTAAGTGTATCTAATCTAGGTAAAAATCTGCTTCACTTGTGCAAAATATCATCCTTCAGTAATTCTTTAACACAGATGGTTCTTTAATTTCCCACCTCCCCAAGCTGTAATGTTTTGGCTTGATTTGTACCTGATTTTTTTTTTCTTATAGAAAAAGAAACAGGAGGCTTTGACTAAATAAAGTTATTTACTTAATGCTATCAAAAGCACATAAATCTCTCTTCAGGAAGCAATAGTGTAGCCCCAGTACGGGCAAAGTCTACACACAACCAATTTTTTTAAAATTAAATTACCAGTTCCCCAATTTACAGTGCATAAATCATGGAAAAATCCTATTTTCAACATTTCTTATACAGGAGGCACTGAAGGAAAACAACAAGAGAAGAGAAATGGAGGAGAAGAGCAAGAGAGCCAAGCTGGCAAAAGAGAAAGCTGAACGAGAGAGACTAGAGCGGCAGCAGAAGAAGAAGCAGCTGATTGATATGAACAAAGGTAAGACAACATTTTCAGTAGAGGAATTTGTAAACAGAACAAAAGATATTCTAGTTAAATCTCCTCCAGGTTAGAATGAAAAGTCCTTAATTGCTATGTTGAAAGTGCAGAAACCAAGTTAACTTTTCTAGTGTCAATTTTCTACCTTGGTTTGGCATACCTGATTTTCATGTTATTCTGCATCTGTCATTCACTATATGCAATGTCTCTTCCAATGCATTTTGTGGTGAATTATTGACTTGTTTTCATTTGTTGCAGTCAACTGATTTCTTTTCATATGGATTTCCTCCCAAGAAAAAGTTTCTTTCTTGTTTTGTTGTTAATTTTATTCTGTAAACATCTCCATAATCAAGATATTGTGGCAATTAACATCTTTCTTTTTGAGCTTGGAGGCTCCATGTTATAAATGGATGTTCTCCCAACAGTACTGTTATGAGCTGAAAAATCTGGTTCAGCTGTGAGCCTAAATACATAGTGACATTTCAGCATGATAAAAAGTAATGTGTTGAGCTTACTGGTTAGCTAGAATGACATTATGTAGTTCATGAGGGCATTCTATGAGAGAGCCCCAGAGGGAGAGGAAGGAGAAATCAATTGGCTCCTAATATCTATTTTTTGCAAAGTTCCAGAAGCCTGCAAAATGCAGGCTTTACTTTCCATCCCTTTGGACCCCATAACTGAGGGGAGAAGACACAAATATGAATTAGATTGAACAAGAGATTACTTTAGACTTCAGTTGCTGTTCTCCTTCTGTGATCATTTTTGTGCTGTTGTGAGACTGAACTAATCCTTCTCAATCATAAAACGTATAAAAATGCTCAGTATGTGACTACAACTTCTCTTTTCAACCCAGTGAACAAATCTGACAGGTTCACTTCAAGCAAAATAATAGATTTCTTTTTCTTTGACAAATCTTATGTAAGGTGCCAAGATATATAAGTTTTTTACCAGAATGATGTTACAATAAACCTTATAATTAGAGTGAATTGAGATAGCACTAAACTGGAGATCAATCAATTATGGAGAAGGGTTTGAAATAAAAACATTATATTTTAAGTGTGTATATACAGTATTTGTAGTGAAAGGTAGTTTATTCAGGGATGCTTTACACTTCAGAAATATTAGGACAAAATTTTCAAAAGTGATCAATGCTTTTGTGAGCCTTTATTTTTGGATGTCCAGCTGGAGAGGCCTTTGGCCTTATTTCCAGATATGTTGAGCACCCACAGCTCTCATTGAACCACAGGGAGTTCTGAGTGCTCCTCAGTTTTGAAATCAGGCCCAAGATATCCTAAAAAATGGAGTTCCCATAGTAACTGGCCTTCATTTTCTATGAAAACTGCTTTGCCGATATACTTTCAACACAGTTTCATTAAAATGTCTCCTAGTGAGTTTAATTGGGGACTTTCACACTATAGCAAGCCTGGGAAAAAAATATGGCTACGATTTTCAAATGTGACCAGTGACTTCGGGTTCCTCAATTTTTGGTGGCACAACTTGAGACATTTTAAAAGGGCCAGCATATCAAAAGGTGGGTGCTTGGCACTTAGTGAAAATGAGGCCACTTTAAAGTTCTCAAACTGAGCACTCAAAAATTGAGGATCTCCAGGTTACTGGGACTTTTGAAAATGTTAGCTACATAATATTGTTGTTTTTTCAAGTTTGCTACACTGTGTAAGTCCCTGTCAGTCTTTTAATATAATTAACTTGTCTAGCAATATTCTGTATTCCCTTTTGCAGTTATTTCATATCTTCTCACTTTGTAGAAAAGAGCGGTCTACCTCTCAGCCTAGATTCTTTTTGCTGCCTTTCCAGTGAAATCATAATTCCAGCAGTATGTCTGTGAAATCACATGCTTAATTGCAATGTAAATGGGAAATAAATGGGGAAGGGGAAGGGAAGTAAGGACAACCCCAGGGACGGACCAGTCAGCTTAACTTCAGTACCCAGAAAGATAACGAAGCAAATAATTAAGCAATCTATTTACAATTACCTTAAAAATAATAAGTAACAGTCAGCATGGGTTTGTAAAGAACAAATCATGTCAAACCAACCTAATAGCTTTCTTTGACACGCCTTGTGTATGTGAGGGGAAAAGTGATAGATGTGGTATATCTTGACTTTTAGTAAGGCTTCTGATATCGCATGGGGTCGTGCCAAGCATCAGTTCTGGGTATGGAACTGTTGAATATCTTCATCAATGATTTCAATGATAGTATAGAGCAGTGGCGGGCAACTTGCGGCCTGTCAAGGTAATCCGCTGGTGGGCCACCAGACTGTTTGTTTACATTTGCACAGCTGCCCACAGCTCTCAATGTCCGCAGTTTGCTGTTCCTGGCCAATGGGAGCTGTGGGAAGCAGTGTCCAGCCCATGCCGCTTCCCACAGCTCCCATTGGCCGGGAATGGCAAATCGCGGCCACAGGGAGCTGCAGGCAGCCATGCAAATGTAAACAAACGGTCTGGCGGCCTACCAGCATATTACCCTGATGGGCCGCAGGATGCCCACCACTAGTATAGAGAGTACACTTATAAAGTTTGCAGACGATACCAAGCTGGAAGAGATTGCAAGTGCTTTGGAGGATAGGATTAAAATTCAAAATGATCTGGAGAAATGGTCTGAAGTAAATAGGATGATATTCAGTAAGGACAAACGCAGAGTACTCCACTTAGGAAAGAACAATCAGTTGCACACATACAAAATGGGAAATGACTGCCTAGGAAGGAGTACTGCAGAAAGGGATCTGGGGGTCATAGTGAGTCACAAGATAAATATGAGTCAACAGTGTAACACTGTTGCAAAAAAAGTAAGCATCCTTCTAGGATGTATTAGCAAGAGTTTTGTAAACAAGACACGAGAAGTATTTCTTCCGCTCTACTCTGCATTGATTAGGCTGCAACTGGAGTATTCTGTCCAGTTCTGGGTGCCACATTTCAGGAAAGATGTGGACAAATTGGAGAAAGTCCAGAGAAGTGCAACAAAAATGATTAAAGGTCTAGAAAACATGACCTATGAGGGAAGATTTTAAAAATTAGATTTGTTTAGTCTGGAGAAGAGAAAAATGATAACTGTTTTCAAGTACATAAAGGTTGTTAGAAGTTTTCTTTTTAGGGGGAAAGGGAAATTCTTAAATAATGGTGTAAAAAAAATCAGGAAAAAACTAGGACAACGTACTTTCTGAACATGAATAAATAGATTCCTGGCTAGTTTTCCAGAACATGTTGTTGCAGTGACCTTTTTCATGAATATGTGAAGTCATCTCGCTGGAGAGTTTTCATGAAATTTTCTTGTATATGTAACTAAAGCCATAAAACCCTGGGTGGGAAAATTCATGCATTGTCATTTTGACTAAAGAACAGTATACAAGTCAGATAGTTGGCTGTGTCAACCAGTTGAGATGTGATTTCAGTATTGCACCACCATTATGGAGGTCTATGAAAGAGATTGAAAAACAAAAATAACATCAGTTTGTTGTAAAGGTTTAAAAACTGTAAGAAGAATTTGACTACATTTTTTTTCATATTTCCTGTTAAGATTGTTACACTAGTACAGAAACATGATTGACTCTAGTTTACAATTATTTGTATTTTGATCCCATATGCCCAGTTCTCTCCTGTAATTAAAAAAAATTGGAATGGGAAAAAAGCACAAAGAGCCTCATCCAGCTACTGCTGAAGTCAGTGAGATACTCCCATTGACTTCAACAGGGGCTAGATCAAACTCAGAAACTCTGCCAGGCCTGACTTGTGCAGTTTCTTCTTGTGGAGGGCTGTCAGTCTTGTGGGCTAGTTGAGATAAGGCGTTTAAAACCCACAGAACTTGATCATCATCAAGCCATTTTGTTGATCCTAGGGCTTTAGTGTAGATTGCCAGCCACTTTAATGATGCTGTCCAGCCTCACCTTCCGACTGGCAGCCAGGCTGCCTTAGGAGCTGTGTTCTATGTCTCTGCACATCCTCACTTTGAACAGTGTATGTACAGAGTGGAATCTGTTTAGAAATATATTAGGGTTTTGAGAGTAGTGTGGTATAGAATACAATTTCTTCCTTGCTGCTGTATCCTCTCAGACCTCCATGCTCCATCCCAATATCCTGTAGAGGGGCTCCTGGAAAGTAGGAACCCATGCCATCAGCCCACTATGTTTTGCCTTTCAAAGTTTTACAAGCATTTCCACCCCTTGTTCTGCTTACATTACATTTTGTGCTATCCAGAAGAGGGTTCCTTTGGGACATAGTGCCCCAAATAATCTGAATTTTCCGAAAGATAGTTCCCACCATCGCTGGGCGATGAACATGTCAACTACACTTTCAAACCTACATCCTGGTCTTCACACAGTTTTTGTACCAGTACAGCTATTTGTACTGGTTCAGCCCCTACTGTGGGTGCAGTTATAGTGATGCAAAGGTACCTTATAACAGTCTACCTTATTCCTCTTCTCATGTGGGAATTGCTATGCCAGTATGTTGCATCCACACTAAAAGAGTTGTACCACTTTAACTATATAGATATGTAGTTAAATCAGTGCAACTTTTGCATTAGATAAGTCCTTGTATAATTAATATTTGGCAAGAATGGCTAGTCACCTGTAAACACTCAGAACTTTGCAATGAGCCAAATTAGAACAGTTTTCCTTTCATCTTGGTCTGTGATCTTTCTTAGATGTGCAACTAATTATTTTTAAGAGAACATATTTATTAGATACCTTGCTATATTTGTTGACAGTGATAAATTATGTTTTCCTATTTCTTTCATGTTTTGCATTGTATTTTTTAAAGTAGTTGTACAAACTTCCACTGTAATGTATGCACAGAGATATACATACACAAATTGTTTTTGTGGTAGTCTTGTAAAAATTCTTGGACATAATATTTTTGGAAGCTTATACACATGATTTTGCCACAGAGCCTCTAAACCTCATTATGTTTGTTTATATGTTTGTTTGGGGGGCTTTTTGTTTGGTTTCTAGTTTGTTTTGTTTGAAGTGACTTCTTCAGAGTTTGCGGTGAACTTTATTTTTATGACATATTGATGATGTAATCTTTTTTTAGCCCCATGAAACCACATATTCTAACATTATTTTGTATCTGGCTAGAGTGGAAAAGATACCAAATTAAAAAAAAAATAGGAATAACCCATAGATTTGTTCAGATAAGCCTTTGATGACTTGTGTAGGTGGCAAACTCTTTCAATTCACAGTATGATGTGAATTCTTCTCTAGTTAGTTTCAGTTTAAATACAAATTCTACCTAAAAGAGTAAACTTCCATTTTATTAGATTAAGTTTAATGAGATGTGTTCAACACTTGACCAATCACTGGGCTTCCTTTATTTCTTATTAAGTGTCAGATGACTTTGCTGGAAATTTGTTTTAATATGTAGCCGAAGAAGGGGATATTCTGGGAAGTGTTAATGCATGATGCCTCAAACTGTCTTGATCATATATCTTGCTCATAAATATGAAGGAACTTTACTGGAAGTAGATTTTAACTGAAGTTTCAAATTTGGTCCTTGGTCTGTGTGGAAAATACCAGTGTGTGGTTGGCTATCCAGTGTAAAATGTGCTGAAACCACCATATATAATACTGAACTGCCAGTAACTACCTTCAGTGGCCGTGTTCAAATCTTAACCAGGGCCTGATGATGAAAATAACCCTATCTACCTGTCTTCATTGCTGAAGTATGTGTTCTCTTCTATAATAAAACCATTGTATGCCATAATATCCATTCCACATGTTATACCTCTAGTGAAAAAGACAATTAGAATCCAGAACATTCTCATTCAATAAGTATGTCTTAGTTTACCAAATGAGTTTTTTTCCTTGTTACGTTCAGCTTTGCAGGGTCATTGCTGCTTATGAAAATGGCTTGCAATTTTTTCTAAGCCAATATGACACAGAAGTCACAGTGGAAAGGTGCATACGTCCTCTCAAGCTGTCATTTTGACAAGGTGACTCTTTTCACCCAGGGATATTTTAACCTAACACTGTTTTTTCACTCATTCTCTAACTATTTTTGAATATAAAATTCTAATGCTCTCCTGAAACCTTTCAGTGTGGAACAAACAAGTGCCTTCAGTTTTCCAGCCTCTTAGTTTACATGTCTAAAGTAATCTTACTGCCTACCTTCATTTTAAGGGCTGAATCAAGGAATTTTTTTAATTTTTTTTTTACATATTGTAAAATGACTAGCATATTTTAGACATTATATAAATATAAACAGCAATAATAAATCCTGCTTCCTGCAGCTGGTAGGACAAAAGATTATAGGGAGCCCTTTTCGCCCCACTCCAACAGTCAAGCAAAGCATATACTGGATAACATCTGTGCTAATCCCTTGCTGCTCCAGCCAGGGTAGTATTTACCCCTAAAATATTAAAATATATCCATATTAAGACAATTCAAATTTTTCCCATGAGGACAAAGGCAGGGTGATTTGAATAGGTAATGTATCAATTAGTCCCTCCCAGAATCAAGTATCAAAATTATATTTCCACCAGTAAACTTATGCAAGTACTCCTTTGTGTGTCTGTTTTATGAAGGTATATTAATGTTTTCCCCTAACACAGATGAAGATAATGTAAATGGAGTTCTTTGGTAGTGGTTGATGGCTATCTGGGATGTCTAGGTGTTCTAATTCTAAAAACATATGGACATCCCAATATTGAATCATAAGTCACCTATTAAAAATGTATCTATTCTATTAATGTTCAGACCTGCGTTCGTAATAATAGCTGAATTTCACAGAACTGTTTCACGGGCATTGATGATGTAAGGGTCCAGTGCAGAAGGTCACTTTCACAACTAGTCCCTAATGTCACAGCAGTGTCTTAATTTTTATGTACTTATTCTGTGTCCTTCAAGATAAGCATGCAGACTGGGAAAAAAAACGACCCTAAAATTGGTGTTAGAAGGATATTGCTTTTGACCCATACTATTGCATCAGCATTCATATAACACTGCTTTGTGCTAACTGATAGTGTTGGCTAGTGGTTAGAACAGGATACCTGGAGTAATGAAACCTGGATTCAGTTGCCTACTATTGGGGGATGCAGCTTCATAGCTTCTGTAAGTCAAGTGGATTGTGCACCTGCCAGGGGGTTCCTTGCATTTATTCCTCCCTCAAGTTCCCATTGTGCCACCCTTCCATGCCCTTCTATTTCAGGGACTCGTGCAACTCCACACACCCCTCCTCCCTCATGCCAGGGGCTCTGTGTGTCCACACATGGTTACCTTCTCGCCATGTCAGGGGATCTGTGTGGCCCCCATTCTCTCCTCCCACATATCTGGGTCCCACATTGTCATTCCCATGCTAGGATCTCTATTTGCTCTCCTTTCCCACCTGTGGCAGGGTCTCTTTGTTGCCCCACATTCCCTTTCCCTGTCTACATTCACCCTTTCTGGATCCCTGTTGTCCCCACCCATTCTCCACCTCCACATCTCTGAATCCCTGCTTCTCCCCATCCCCACTTCTCCCTTCCCTTCCCTTCTGCTGCCAGAGTCTGCTTTCTCCTCTCCATCTCCAGTCCTCTCTTTCTAGGTTCCTGCTTTCATGTCCACCCACCAGTTCCCCCTTCTGGTTCCCCGCTTTCCTTACCACAGCCACTCCCCACCCTGTCATTTCCTTGTGGATCCCTGCTTTACCCCTTTCTGGGTCTCCATTCCCTACCATCTCCAAGTCCACTTCCCCTCTGGGTCCCTGCTTACCCACACTGCAATCATTGGCCCTTAGTCTTCACTGGGTCTCTGCTTCCCCCACTGCCACTCGGGAGCACATCCTTTGGTGTCCCTGGAGCTTGCCACCTAGTGTTGCCCCCTTCTGCTCCAGGTCCCCTACTCTACTCATCTTTCTTTCCCTTGGATCCCAGCTTCCCCTGTAGAAACTGTCCTTGTAAGGCTCTCATATTTCTGTTAGAGTCCAGGCTACTGTCAAAGTTCCCATACAGGAAGTTACGCTATTGCTTCTGGCAGCTCTGATTTTCTTGTAAATTGGGCTTTTCTGGTGTTGTGACTTGCACCAAAATCAGTAGGCTTGTGCCTACTCATGCCTAGAACATTCCTTGAAGTTTTGGAGTTTATTGGATATGATGTTCAAAAGTTATCACATTACTGACAAACAAAGAAGTTATATCAAGTTGGGTATTACATTTCGCTTCGCTCAGCCACCTATTTGTATTAGGAACCTAGGGTCAAGGACTGGAAGAGACCTCCGTGACATCAAGTCTAGTCCCCTACAGTCACAGAAACCATAATATAATCGTGTACTTAAATTTATCAGGCTTCATTTTAAAATTAGTTCGCTTCTTTGTCCCCACTACTATTAGAAAGCACTCCTCTGATGGTTAGAAACCTTCATCTAACCCTACTTCTTTTCATCATATGTTGTGATGGTGGTTTTGTTCCACCACACACATCATAAAACGTGTAGCAATCCTTAAAAAAGGGTGTGAATATGTTAACTGGCAAGTTAGGTTCAGATAGCAATAATCTATCAATCAAAACTTGGGATCATTTGAGCATTTCCCAAAACTTTAATACAACTAATCATTTATAATTTTTCAAGAGCTTGAAGAGCTTGAAAAATGTGCTTGGAGGGTTCTGGGGAAGAGGAGATACCAAATCATAAAGGCTGGAGTAAATATGTGATGAGATTATTGGGTGGTAAATGCACTTGGGGGTTACAGAACAGTTATAACTGAGCCAAAGGGTAAGAAGCTCAAGTTATAAAAAGGTGACAATAAAGACAGCCAATGAGGATCATCTTGGGATCAATAAACTCATTGTATTTACATTTTAGAAAATATTTCCTGGAGAAAATAAAATGGTAGGGTATAAAAATGTTTTGTAAAAGAGTTATCAGCACTTACTATGAAAAAACCATGGCACTTCTTCAAAAAGAAGAACTTACCAAATTACAACTTACAACTTACCAAATTGTTGGCTGAACTGACCAAGTTCCAAGATAATTGCCTATATAATTCCCACATCCTGTCATGTCATTTGGACAAACTATTCTTATCCAAACTGTTATGCAGTAGTGGTGTTCTTGAATATGACAGCTGTGCTGCATCCCAAAGGTGGCCATACTTTTCAGTGTAATTGTTCAGTAAAATGATGCTTATACATACTATACTTGATGGGTGTTAGATAAATAGTAATAAAAATTTCTGAAATAAATAATTTAGTTGGTCAGCTAGCACCTCTTTACTGATGGTTTAGCCAGTAGTCAAAGAACAGGAAGGAGATTTGCACTTTAAATATAGAACTGTCATAAAACCGAAGCTTTATCTGTATGCAACTGAAGAGTGGGAGGAAGAATGGGTTGCTTGTTGAATTTTGCATCAGTGGAATGTTGTTTTTGTAGCTGCAGCATATAGTTTCACACGTCTGTTGAGATTTTTTTCTCCCAAGGGGCTTTCTACCACAGTATGTCGAGACAGAGACAAATTAATCATGTTGATAAGTTTTTTATCTACTGTACCATGGTGTTAAACAGCTCTGAAGAAATATACTACTGAACTTTTCAAAACTAGCTTAATTAGAAGTGATTTGAATCAATTAACTTTCATTCTCCATCAGCTAATACCGTAATACACCTTAGTTTTTAATATTGTTTCCACTGAAACATGCTGAGTTACTAAGGGTTGGAAGGTTCTTTTAGATATTAGCCTAATACGGCACTCCTATACATTGCATGTTATTATTAAAAACATTTAGACATTACATTCAATTTAAGAGCAAACTGATGATTAGACACCGCATACAGCACTTTTCTTCAGGAGAGTAACTCCACTAGGTATAACAAAGAACCCTTGTTTAATATCAGAAGTCTGCCTATCTTTTTTTTTCCCCTCATATGCAGACATCTAATTAAATGAATTGAACCTTTCTTTCATTGATTTAAGTAGAGCTTTGTCAGGATCAGATTCCAGTAATTAAATATGCAGCTTCAAATTGCAAGTCATTGGTGAGATGTGTAACCTGTTGTGCGAGGAAAGTGATTAAAAAAACAAAGAATATCTATAAACTAACACTGTGTTTAAGATTGAGTATGTGATGCCTCATCTTTTTAAATTGAAGAAGAAGCAACATGTGATCATTCCTAAAGTTTAAGGCAGTAAAACTAGAGAGACAAGGTGGATGAGGTAATATCACTGGTAGCTACAAATTTGTGTTCTGTGTACAGTACATGCCTGCTGCCTGTCACAGTGTGACTTGTCCATTTAAGGAGAGATGAGACCAGTCAGGCTTGTGCCATAATAAATTAGCTGCTTCCCAGGCTGAGGGGACAGGACTAAAGTGGGTCATGTGATAGCTTAATGGACATCCGGGCCTTAAAAAAGGGCTGAGGGAGATCCGTCGGGGTGACAGGCTGGTCTGGGCTGGAGGCAGTGAGTCAGGGTATGCTGGACAAGGTAATCTAGAGGAACCAATTTTGGGGGCGCAGAGCAGGGAAGGATGTAAGGAACAGAGAACAGTAAATATCTCAGAGGAATCGGTCTAGAAGCTGAGTGTTCTATCTCTGAGCCTTAGAGACACTCAAAGGTAACCCAGAAAGGGGCTGGAATAGGACCCAGAGAGCAGGTTGAAGAGAAGTCCCCAAAAGGGAGAAAAACGTTTTTGTACTGGGGGCAATTTTTCATTGGACTTTTGCTATGCTGGAAGGAGTTAAATTTTATTTGTGATTTGGCTATAGAACTAAGCCACATCTCCAGCACAGTCTGGTGTTTGGAAAGCCATGGAGACCAATCTCAGGAAGGGAGATTGAGGCAGAGAGTGCCAGCTGATTATTTTTATTTAACTTTATCTTGCAGAAGACCATTCTAAGATATGAGATAAAGGCTGAAAACAATCTAAATAGCTCTGTACTAAAGGAAGTGCCGTAATAGCACCCTTGTGCTGCCTAATCATTAATTAGAAACTTGTTTTAGTTTAATATTTCAATATTGTAATTTTTTTTACCGAAGTGTCAAATGAACAGCTGCTATTCATCAATATAGCAATTAAATTAGTTGTGTTCTCAGTCAAGTGTATTTACATTCAAGTCAATAGTTGTTGCTGACAGATTCATAGTATCAACTGAGAGCACTCAGCCCAAACAAAGAATATCCAATTAATAGATTTCATAAGCCGACATGGAATGTATAGGTTCCTGGCCTATATTTGAATGAGTACAGAGAACCTAAGTCTCAGTGTTCAACAGCAGATTATTATTGCACCACCCATTTGATAGTTGTTTGTCAGCATTTTATAGTGTGCAGTGGTGACACATTACATTCTGGGTGTTAACACCTCATTCTATTTCCATTCAATAACTCTAGGTGTTTAACTCTCCTACAAGTGTCTTTCTATTGCAAAAGAATTGAGAGAGATCACTTTTAAGCAGAAAGTGGTAAAGAAAATTAACAGTACGCAACTGAAATCAAAAGAGTACCGCAAGAAATTCCACCTTGAGGAAAAGATTTGAGGTACCGCTAGGGGCAGAGGAAGAGAGAGAGACTGGAGCTGAAGAAAAACAGGCAGGGCTCAGAGACAATGTGATTCAGGCAATAGCAGTCACAGTTGGACATCAACATAGAGCAAGAAAAGGATAAGCTGGAAAAGGAAAGGATATGAGGTCTCAGTGAGAACAGAAAAATACTGAACGGAAAACTCCTGAATGCTAAAACCAAGGAAATATTGGGGAGAAAAGGGGAAAAAAAGGAGTACAAGAAAGCAAACAAAGCCACGGAAAGCAAAACAAAGCAAGGAAAGATAAAAGTAGAGATGTTGAAGACCTAGCTGCTGAAGCTTGTGCTGTAATGGGAAACCACAGAGTCATTTATCAAGTGACTAAAACCCTGTGTGGAAATATCAAGACAGGAAATGGACCAGTAAAAACCAAAGATGGAAAAATGCTCACAATTGAGGTAGAACAGAAAAATGGTCAGAGCATTTCAAAGTACTCAACAATCCCAGACCCACTTCACCAGATTTTGATGAAAAGCGAACCTGATCAACTTGACATTAACATTAACCCAGTAGAGGCTAAAGTTAAGAAGCTGAAACATAACAGAATGGCAGGCAATGATCAAACTGCAACAGAAATGCTAAACGCACTTGAAACCAATTAAACTGACAACTGTTCAATTAAGTTTTGGGAAAAGAGACCCTTCCTGACCAGTGGAAACATGCATTCATTGTCAGAATACCCCAGAAGGGTGATCTTACTGACTAACACCTGGAGAAAAGTACTTGTGGCACTGGGTTTTGTTTGGTTTTTTTGCGGATACAGATTAACACAGCTTCTACTCTGAAAACCGGAGAGGAGTTGCACTACTCTCTGTTGTAGGGAGTCTTCTGCAGTGTGATACTATATAGCAGTGGTTCTCAAACTTTTGTACTGGTGACCCCTTTCTCGTAGCAAGCCTCTGAGTGAGACCCCCCCGTTATAAATTAAAAACACATTTTTAAATATTTAACACCATTATAAATGCTGAAGGCAAAGCAGGGTTTGGGGTGGAGACTGACAGCTTGCGACTTCCCATGTAATAACCTCACAACCCCCTGAGGGGTCCCAACCCCCAGTTTGAGAACTCCTGCGATGAAAGAGGCAATGGATGCAAAGCTTAGAGAAGAATATGTTGAATTCAGACCCAAGAGATCCTCCGTAGATCTAGTATTCACGTTAGGTAGCATCATAGAAGTGTATATATAGATTGTCAAGGTCCCCTCATCATCAATTTCATTGATTTTTCAAAAAGTATTTGACAGCTTGTACAGACATACATTGAGGAATGTTCTTCAGTCCTACAGAATCCCAGCTAAATCTGTCAGCATCTCTCAGGTCACATACTGAAGATGCTAAATGCTCTGTAAGGGTGAACAACCAGACAACAGACAACAATAGTAGACCAAACAAGGCTCAATTTAGTTATGCTAAAACAAATATTCTTTCAACCCAGACATCAAACAGTAACTTCATATGACAAGATAAAAATATCAAGAACAAACAACATTTCACTTAGCTGGGCAGCACCATAATGGCTAACTGAGATCTCAAGAAGAAAGTGGCATCAAGGATAAGGAAAGACATCCACAGCATTTACCAAACTCAGCAATGTATGGAAATCAGATATACAGCACTATACAGAATGAAACTGAGCATTTTAAATGCAAACATAATGTCTGTTAATGAGAGCTGGAGATCTACCAAAAAGTAGGAAAACTAAGTGCCTATAAAAGATTCTGAGCATTGGTTGGAAAGACTTTATCACCAGTGACAAGATCTGAGATATTACCAACCAGCAGCTTGTTTCCACTAGAATCAGAAGGATGATCTGGACATAGTTGGGGAATATCCTCCAGATGCCAACTCCTGCATGAAGCTGTCAAGTGGAAACCAAAGGCGCCCAACAGAAACTTTAAGAAGAACTTTAAGAAGAAAGCTCCTACTCAAATTCTGTCACTGGGACTATAATAGCAAATTCAGATTCTTTCAGTCTATTGAAGCTGTGATTTTCAATAGAGCGTAAAGGAGTTAGGAACCCAGGTGCCATTGCAATCCAATTTTGTGTGCCTGAATAAATAACATGCCCTATATAAGAGCATATAATACAAATTCATCGGACTAGCGAGATTAATACATGTTGTGCAGTGACAGTATGTACGTATACACACACACATACACACACATTTGTTTTGGAATGCAGCTATTTTTGACAAAAAGACTTCGCTGTTTTTCCCTTTGTGTCTGTGTAGTTTGTTTCCCAAACTTTTAAGTTTAGAGCAAAATGTGTTTGTGACAGGGGGTGGCTCCTCTCCCACCTTCTCCCCGCAGAAACTGTACGGACTCCAGTGTTGGTGCCTTCACTATATTCTTTTAAGTTCCCTGCACCAGGTCCACCAACAAGCCCTGTGCAACTGTCTATTGATAGTGCCAACAGCACTTTTGACCCTCTGCCCAGGACATGAGGGAAATAGAGGGACCAGCTGAGCTCAACTAGCCCTCGTCCGTGCCCCCCGCCCTCATCCTTGGCACTTCCTTCCTGCCTCTTTATCCACCTTGCGCTGATGAGGTACTTGACTCCGTAAATCATACAGTGGGCCAGCCTGACTGCCTAATTACCCCGATCAGCTTTCTCAAGGGGAACTAATTAACACCTGAGTGATCAGAGTGCAGGCTCACCAGTTTGCACACTGCAGTCTTACAGTGGGGTTTCAGAGTAGCAGCCATGTTGGTCTGTATTTGCACAAAGAAAATGCATCCGATGAAGTGAGCTGTAGCTCACAAAAGCTTATGCTCAAATAAATTTGTTAGTCTCTAAGGTGCCACAAGTACTCCTTTTCTTTTTTACAGTGGGGTTTATAATTTTACATTTCACCAAAGTGTATGTATTTTTATAAAGTTATTTGTTTATCTGGGGTTGGGGAAATGCTGCCTTTATGTTCGTGTTTTCCCTGTAGCCCTTTTTTGGTCAGAAACCCTTCAAACATTTTATTTTTTATTTTTATGTATTTATTTTTTCACCAACTGGTCCTTTTTGAAATGCAGAAGGAGAGAGATTTTGCTTATTCTTGCTAGTCTGAGGTCATGTGCATTAGTTTAAATCTATTTTGAAAGGTGGATATCTCAGCTTCTGTTTATTATGATTATTTAAAAACAATTGAAAAGGAAAAGCAATTGTGTCAGAGCAGATTCTTTGAACTAATTATCACTATAGTAAATTTAAGTTGGAAAAGGAAACAGACTTCACCTTCTAGTGCACTTAACAAAGACTCACTGCAGTAAAGAAAAGGATTTCCAGCTCTCATTTCCATGGAAAATAACCTGAAGCTTTGCCATTTTTTCTTTAGTTTCTTTTTCTCGTCCGAGGAACGCACCCTAATTAAGGTGGGGGTGGGAGGAGAATTAAAATTTATACATTAGTCTTTGAGTATTTTCACTCTAGTGGGTCTTCCAAAAGAATGTTCGGCTCAATTTAGGGAGCTACCATCTTTAAATCCTTTCTGAAAGCTTCCAGTATTCTTAGGAGTCACTAATTCTGATTATTAGGCCGTTCTGTCTTTAGGGTCATTTCAAGTTATAAGCTTAAATACGTCACTTGGAGAATAGAATTTAAGTGGAAGTGACATCAGAAATGAGACTGAGTAAGTCGCAAGCTTTAGCAATAAATCCTCCTTGTATATAATTCTGGGTAAAGCAAACTGCAGACACATTCGATGCTTACTTCCCAAGGTGTAAAGTTTTAGTTTTATATTTTCAGTGAGGTAATGTCACAAATCAAATATTTGGGAAGGAATTCTATTTCATCTTGTGCTATAAATGTTAAAAGGACATTCTGCTAGTATATTTTTAGCTGCAAAACTAGATGTTTGCCTTGGCCTCATATCAATAAAAAGAGAACCTTTTTGATTGGTTAGCTATCTGCATTTTTGCGAAGAAGTAAGAACCTTTATGAGTAGTATTAGGGCTCAGTCCACAAGAGAAAAGGCCTTGGAGCAAGTGAACAAGTTTCTTCTTATTAAAATAGTATATGAAGATGTAACTTTGGGTTTTGAATGCATAGTTTTCATTGAAAAATTCAATTTGATATTCCTTTATAATAAGTAGTCTGAATGTGGGAAGCCTTTTGTTCTTCACTTTAGCATTCTCTCAGTTTCTTGTATATTCATTCAATCCTACATAGCTCAATCAGACATTCCTCAGTTACTGGGTTATAGAATACAAACGCATGTGTTATAAGTTTGATATATACATATAGAGGAAAGAAATACATTAGTGAGTTAGGTTTCATTTTTAATGCTATGAGTCCATACTCTAATATGCTTTTTACCTTATTTCCCACCTATTTCCTTCTACACCGTATAATCAAAATTCAGCTATGTGCTATAAGTTGAACTGTGTATCCTATCTATTGATAGCTAAATGGTGATATGAGAAATGAGGAAATTACTGGGAAAAATACTATTCCTTATTAGCTAAAGTTTTAACTTATGCTTGGTTTTACAGAGAACAATATGAGCAACATGTTTCTAGTGAAATTTTTGTAAATATTAATTGTTCATAATATCCATCCTAGTGATACATTAGTGTATCATGCCGCCATGCTGGAAATTAAAGTTGAACCATGAATTCTGGATTCAGTGTTTCTCTTACTGGGAATCAAGTGTGTGATGAAAGCCAAGTTATATTTAGCAGTGTGTGCCTCCTGGCTGACTTAGACTGTTTAGATCTCATAGTAGGCCGACCCTGAGCTGCAGCGTATGTGTGTCTGTCTCCCCACAATCTCTGGCCAGTCTTAAAAATGGGATCTCAGACATCTGTTTTAAGTATTTTCCTACACTGTTGGAAAATCTGCTCATCATTTGTTCTACATGGAAGACAGCCAACTATAGATAAGCCAACAGATAGTCTGTTTGAACAGCATAGTTTTAGCATTTCTGAGTATTTCTTCATTTCAGTGTTAACATGGATGTTGTCCTCAACATCCCTTCCTGACGAACAGAAAGAATCTAACTCAGGAGCTTGGATTTTGCTTCTGCCTGGGCTGGCAACCTACCGATTTTGAAGTGACAATGCAAATTAATCAAGCCTGGGCGCTGGTAGTCTTCCAGTCTCATCCCATAATTACACATGCTGCAGTGTGCTTTCATCCCATATTAGCCTACTCTGTTTGTGTGGCACTTCAAGAGCATTTGAACAGAGAAATCCTTCTCCCGTGCTGCCAGCTGTCCAGAAACTGACACCAGTCTTTGGTAAAGTCGCAGTGTGATATCAGTAAGTCCCAAGAGCCCAGGAAGGACAGACAAGTTTTTTCCCACAATACATTGTAAATGAATCGTTAGACTGGCCTGGATAACTACAATGAAGATGTATTAGCAGCAGCAGCATAAAAGTGGAACAGTAGTTTTGGTGCAATGTAATGCTGCCCCAGGCTACACACATCAGTTGCTAACACCTTTGGGGATGTAAGACACTGATAGGCTATAAAGTTTCAGTGGCTAGTCTCCTAGCAGATAAGCTTTGACCTGGGTCACTGTTTCCTACTATCTCTCACAGGGAGTCAGTATCTGGTCTGACGGTAAAAAAGCTATGAGTTTTTAGAATCCAGATAATTCTGTGACCTTAACAGCTTTGGGCCTGCAAAAGGTTTTTCCCCCAGGAGAAATCATAACTTGGAAAGTTCTCCATTTATGCACATCCTCCAGTATTCATAATTCAGAAAATACCTATACAAGTAAAAACCATAGGTACAGATACAATCATTATTGTGTGGTTAAGATTAGGTAGCTGTCACAATTTTACATAATGTTAATCACTGTAAAGAGACAAAATGGTTGATGGTTTCATAGTGATGGTAGACATCCTCCCACCCCAACAACCCCCCATTTTACAGAGATCTCAGTGGCATAAGCAACTTTAGCAAAATCTACTGTTCAGATAAATAGATTTCAAGCTCTGTTTGAGTCTTGACAATAGAGGACAATTAAATTTAGAATAACCTGAATTTCAGACAGTCTGTGTTTGGGAAATCAGGGTTTAATTTTATAGTGAGGAAACTGGCATAACATAGTCTGTTCATTCAGGCTGCCACATTTGATCGTTTTAAAACTGCTGCTGCCTCTGTGTGCTCATTCTGAGTGAAGAAGGAAAGAGCTAGCCAGCACTCTGAATTGGCAGAAATCAATATTAGAAAAAAATCAGTCCCACAGCCCAGAAGACAAAATAATTGGTGAAGATCACTTGAACAGTCTTGTTCTGTGGTGCTGTAGTCTCAAAGAAGGATGCCACATTAAAAGGCTCATGCATGGAACACAATAGTGTACTCTGTCAGTACCTTGAAAAATTGTAAGAGGGACCTCGTGGAACTCGCATGTAAACACGTAAAATATGTTAAAGAAGTCATGTGCAAAAAAGAAACATGAGATCCCAGTGTGAATGATAAAAACCTTTCTTTTCCTAAAAAAAACAAGATAAGTTCTTAAAGAAGAAAGTAACCTTTAAAGGAAGATGACTCCATTAATGCTAGAAGGATTCAAGACCTTGGATTATATGATGCTTATACATAGGTGCCAATCGCAAAACTTTAAAGTTGCTCCAGTTACTTGACTTCCAATCATAACATTAAGAAAGTAATTGAACTTGTATATTACTGTAAAATGTATATTACTTTGGGTACAATACCTCTCGTATTGCCTCATTTTCTGTCAGTTTGGCAGTTTTGTGGCCCCCATGTTAGAGGTGTGTGTCTATTTGTTACTGAGCATTCCACATTCATGCTTATTTTTCTAAGTTTCATGAAAATCAACCTTGCAAAGGCCATAAATCCATTCAGAATAAGGCACCTGGGACAATGCTGATGCATTTTAGTTGAATACATTCCTGCTAAAATAGACCTTGACTAGTGTGATATTTTCTGAAAATGGAAAATATGTAATTCTAGAAATCTTTTTTATAGCTTGCCAGTACAACTAAGCATAGCTTTGTCATTTTATTAACCTGATCTCAGGCTTATGTAAAGTTATCACAAACAATGAGTTGAAATGTTATGTATGGAAGGCCTTGTGTTGTTTTGTAGACTGACGTGAGACATTGATTCTCTTATCGTTCACACTTCCCTAACCTGTTCTTCTTTTAATTAGAAGTTGATAATATTCACAGAATTTTACTCTGGTAGAAATTGCTGAGGAAAACTGGTTCTCAAGGGCATTTTTACTCTGTACACAAAATGAATTTAGAAAACAAAAATTGAAAACCAGTGCTATCAAGAGAACAAAAATATAAAACTTCCAAGAAAAAAAACTGACCATCATACACTATGTTGTGACCAAATATTTAATTATATAGTAATTATTTATATTAGTTTATTATACTAAGCACTTTCTACTAGTGAGTGGTCTGTATATACAATGACTATGATTACACAAACTAGTAAAAGCTGTGAAACTCTTTAACCCTTTCACTTTTAAAATGCAGCCAGTTTTGGAATGTGGCAGCTATTAGCAGCCCACAGCAGTGTAATATAGGACAAGAAGTGCAGAGGGAAAGTATAGCAGTTTAAAACTCCATGAGCAATGAAGATGGACAGAATGTAATTATCCAAAGTGG
Source organism: Caretta caretta (assembly GCF_965140235.1). Lineage (NCBI taxonomy): Eukaryota > Metazoa > Chordata > Testudines > Cheloniidae > Caretta > Caretta caretta. The sequence goes on along the minus strand of NC_134214.1, from coordinate 66,907,150 downwards.
AATTTGCCCAGGATGTGGAAGTATGACCTCTAGCTCCTGGAGAACTTCCTTGGGATCTTTAATAACTGTAAGCTGTTCAGGCCTTGCTTTTGTTTTTTATTCTTATTTTGTGTAATGCTGTAAATCTTTAGATGCTATGCAAACACGTTGAGACATTTTCCTTGCTTGCCCTAAGGAACTTAGTCAAAGACAGACAAATTATACTACAATAATTCTTGAAAGGAAGGGTATAAGGCATACTGGTGAAGAGAAAAACGTAGGAAAGATTTAGGACATAATTAGATTTCAGTGAATGACTGGAATAGAGATTTGCTTCCATGGCAAACAAAAAGCACATTTCACACTCAAAAATGAGTTTAGGAACAACAGAAAACAAGGGTTGTAATGAAAACTGTTTTTCCGTCTCAACTGTAGTGGTCACTGCTACTCTGGCTATACTAAATGAAGAAAAAGTTTTTCTTGTATTGATTTGTCAACTGTAATCCGCATCCTGATGATATGATTTATAAATGGGAAAGCAAATACCTTTCTGTTAAATGTAGGTGGGCTTATCTAAGGTTTAGCATATGAAATTTGTCAGGGAAGAGATAAAAGAACACTGTGGCCACTAAATCTTAGCTAAGGAACACCTAGTCCCACATTGAGAACAAAATCAAGAAAACATTTATTCTTCATTTCCATGTTTCCTCACTTTTTGATGAGAACTAGAAATCAATATTTGATAAGATAGATTTCCATTGAAAAGAGAGAGAGTGGATTCACAAACGTGTGAAGGATTGTAGTTGCTCTGTGGAAAAAGTGCTAAATAAACATATTCTTTATCATCCTCAATTTCATCAGGCTTGTGATTTCTACCTTTACAACACATTCATCTAGGTTAATTTAGCAGTATGTGGACTATGCTAAAATATATTGCTTTCTAAGTTGTAGAATCCTAGCTTCTACAGATACTTCAGATATATCCACAATATAATGCAAGTGCCACCTGTTCCAATAAATTGTTATAAAAAAAGAAGATACTTTAATCCCTTTGCTCTCTCTCTGAGCTGGCTTAAATGTCAGATTCATATGGTTATTCATGTAAGTTTAGAAACCTGGTGTGCTTGATGATCACAACTTCTGATCTACATTAATTTCTTGCACTGTTCTTATCCAAATTATGATAACCTAGAAACGACTATCACACATGTGGTGGAACAGAATGTTTTGCTTCTTTACACCTGCTATGTTGCATAGCTGTGAACTGGAAAATGCCACATTAGGAAGATATTTAAAATATTGAAACAGTAGATTGGTCGTTATACATACCGAGAGAGAGATCCCTTAGCAGTAACAAAACATTTATATAAAAGTGTTTTAAACAGTTAGCCTTTCATTTGTATTTCTCTTGATTTTTACATTTAAAAAAGAAAGATTTAAGTAGTGATATGCAAGATATGCAATCTCTTCACTGTTGATACAATCAGTATAAAAGCAAAATTAAATAAACATTATTTTTTTAATTTAAACAGTAAAAAAATAAAACCAGGATTAAATGTTGTCCTTTGATTTCCAGCTACCATTGGTGAGGAGCAAAATATAAGGAACAAGAGTCTAAGTTTGAGGACAGATAATCTGGCATTAGGATGGTAATGATTTCTCTATATATTTAAACGCTTCCAGAAAGACATGCTTCCGTTTAGTTTAGTTTCCATCTTATCTGCTTCACTCTCTGACATACCATATTATATTAGCTGTAGGTTGCTAGTTAGTTGGACAACAGTTTAATGGATTCATTGTAATGTTTCAGATCGAGTTGTTATATGAAGAAAATGTAAGATCATCCCTCACACGCACCATCAGATAGTTTCTTAAAGGATATTTGGTTTGATAAGTATAATGAACAAGCAGCTATGTTCCCTATATAAGAAAGTATATAACTGTTATATGTTCACATTTGTAGAAGAACGTATTTAAAAAGTTTATTCAATGGAAAACTTAAGCCTCCTTTTCCATTATGTGTTCAAGAATCACAGAAATAGACTGTTTGCTCTCTATAATGTATGCAACAATGTAAGTTGAGGAAAACAATTGGTTTGGTAACTCATTGGGTTTTTTCTCCCAGCCCAATTCATCCTTTTGGTGCATACTAATCACAAACTTCCTGGAACATTTTTGGTGAATTCTTACCTCTGAAATAATTCTTATCAAGCAAATCTAGCGTCTCAGGTGAAAACTGCAGGTTGAGGTTTCTTGAGCATAGCTTCTATTCACAACAGATTTTTCCCAGTTTTGTGATGGACTGTTTAATAACTGGTTTTGGTATCAGTCCTAATGGTTGAGTCAACTGGATGGATTTCTCTTATTCCTGCTGTCTCTGTGCTCCTTCACACTCCTGTCCAACCTCATTCTTTTTTTTTCATTCTGGTCATAGGTTGTCTGCTCCCACAAAATCTTCGCTCCAATGTCTGGTTCCTCTCAAATTGTGGCTTAGTTGCTTTGCAGTTCTACTTTCTGTATATGTATTTGTTTCTGTAATACAAGCGGAATTTTGTACAAGTTTTAATGGACCTGGTATAGGAAGCTATTTACACATGTGCCTTGCTTTCAACATGTTGAGAACAATGGGAAAACTCCTGTGCTTAAAGTTAGTCATGTACTTAAGTAACTTGACTTCCTGAATCAGGACCTGTAGGTATTTGTTAAAAGTAAAACTGAATTTTCATGAAGATATATGGGCTCTAAGGGTTACTCTCTCGATTCCATAATTTACACTGTCCTGATGAATCTAATCATTTATTCCAGGTTCAAAACTATTTCTTTTCTTTTCTTTTCTTTTCTTTTCTTTTTTCTTTTACTGGATAGGAGCAAATCAGCAAAGATTCATTCCAAAACACTTTCTTCCTTCATGATAGCAGAGAGCTCTATTCACCTCTCTCTGAATGGCTGTCATAATCTTTTCCACAGACTTCTTTTTCAGAGAAACTGTACTTGTCTGGTAGTGCGATTTCTAACTCCACTGATTTTAAGCTGCAATATTCTTCATTTGGCCAGTAAATCATTAAGTAGTGATTCAACAGCTCAGGTGGCTTGGCTGTTGGACCATGTGAGCTGAGTTTCTGAAAGCTCCAGGTAATCCACTCTGCCCTCTGCCAATACCACGCAATACTTTGAGAATTCAGAATTTATTTCATTGTAATAATTGATACCATGTTTCATATATTGGTTAAATGATGAGTCATCATGACTTAATTGTGTACCTATATAATACTGCCTACTTAACCTGTCTTTGTCAAAATAGTATGTAAAGCCGTGCATTTGAGAACTTTGAATTGCATATTATTTACTGAATAATCAACTCCTACTGCAATACTGATGTGACCACTCAGCTTGCTCTGCCAGTCAGATGACACAAATTTGAGCAGCCTAGAGAAACTAACTGAATGTATCCATTGGAGCAGATTTGTGAGTGGTGGTGTGCTGGATCTATGTGGTTCAAAGGCATTAAAAAAGTTATGACCTATTTCTTGATAACGTAACAAGCAGGGAGCTATTGGATTATAATGTGGAGTTCTTGTATTGTTTGAGTATAATTAAATGCTAGTTACTAATACTGTATATTACATTTACTGGCAGCTTCAGTTGGTGGACAGCATCTGCCCGCTGGAGGGTTTTATTGATTTTGAAATTCAGTGTCACTTCTGTTCGAGGGCATGTGCTGTTTGAATTATAAGACATAATTAATTTCTTCAAAATACAAAATATTTATTCAGTTCACCTGCACTCCATGTAAGCGTAGACATACAACACCTGCTCATTACCAAAATTGATTATTTTTGCTAAAAACAAATATGTGATTAAAATATTAGAAATTATTACTGACCAAGTGGACATGCTTTGAGTTGTCTTGGTTTGGGCATAGCAACACTGAAGTACTTCCTTGTGCAAGAAGATCTGTGTCTTTAATTTCCCCTTCAGTCTCATGTCTGACTATACAAAGTCATTTTGACCCCAAATGAGATTACACAGACTACAGATGACCTAGTTATTGTAGTTTTGTGTATTCTTTACCATAATACTGCATATGTTTGCGCTAACGTTACACTACATGCACGCCCTTTTTTGTAATGGGGCTGTAATGATAAAATCATCGAATGCCGTATAGGTCTTCTGCAGTAAACCTTTCATTTGTATTCTTGAAGTTGGGTTACACTTAAAAATAACTGCAGCCAAGTTTTGAAATACATCATTTTTATTAAACTGTGGCTTAAAAAAAAACCTGAATGTAAAATCTGCTAAGAGTAGAGGTGGGCATGAATCAAAACTCCTGTTCTGAACAGCCCCAAGCTTTAGTCTCTAAGGTGCCACAAGTACTCCTGTTCTTTTTGCGGATACAGACTAACTCGGCTGCTACTCTAGAACTTGTGGTGTATATCTAAACTTAGCAGACCAACCTCTGTGCTAGTTCAGCATATCTGTAAACAATGACATTTGCAAAGTGATTTTGTCCTTAACACTTGTGGAATAAGACACAGGACAGCGACATGTGGTTTAAATAAGGCTGCAACTTTATTAGCTTTAAATAACCAATTAGCATCAGAATGGGACAGATCACTCCCAAGCTACCCAGCAGGTGCAAGTCCTATCCAGTTCAGTTTTCCAGTATTGGACCCACAAAACAATCATTCGGCTGTTAGGGGAACAGACAAAATGTGGCTTTCAGGTGTGAACCATTTCCCTGCTCTAATTATACCAACTCCTTACACTCCCTGCAACAATTAGGCAATTGCAGGGCAGTATAGACCTGCTTTCTATCTTCATTGCCCAGGGCCAATCAGGATCCTCACAGCAAGTAATCAAGGGGTCAAGAGGGCCAGAAAACAGGGACCCCTCAGATTCTAGCTCTTCCCAGCATGATGTTGCAGGGAGAGAAGTTTCACACACATTCTCTAATACCCCCTTCCCTTCTGGTTCCAGAACTCCACCAAGAAAGAAAGGGTGAACTGAGAAGCTGCTGCCTCATTCCTTGAGGCCAGGTCCAACTCTCACCCCATTAATGTTCTTGCCATTTGGGAAGAAAGAAATGAAATAATTATTTTTGTTTCATATAAAATACCTGCGCTAGATAGTGGTTTCTCAACTTCATTAAACTTGAGATTTTCGTTTTACAAGTTTCTGTGCCTTTGCAGGTGGTGTAGAACAAATTAAATGTATTACCAAAGATCTTTTTATTTTTTTTACCTGGTACATAAGCAAAAGCTGCTAGGGAGTCTGAAATTCCATTCTAACCATACTCATCACTTTTAGATGAAGATCAACCCGAAGTGGAGCTTCCTATTCAATTCCCTGTTAGTCACTTGAGAACTTCTGGTTCAGATAAAATTTAATTAAGATCTGAACCCAACCCAAAACTAAAATCTGATTGACAAAATTCTGAAAGACACAGCCTCTGTAGTCAATGTCTAGTGTTACACAGTTGTTTACTTTGATATTCCATAAAAATTTGTTGTTTTAGCTGCCACGGTAACTAAAGGTAGGACAGTGACATCCACTGTAAAGTAGTGGAAGTTTGTATAAAGGTATGTGAGGTGTTAAAGGAGTTAGTAGATTGTTTCTGTACTTTTTTATTTATTTTTTTTTTAGTTGGAAACACAGTAGATTTTTTTCTAAAATGCATATTGGTAACCACTGTGTTTATTAATTTTTCAACATAAGGTCTATAATAGAACAGCTAAATTTACATATGAAGTGACCATATTCACTCTGTGTTTGAAACTTGTACTGTATATTTTTGGTTCCATGCTTTGATAAGCATGTGAGGCTAAATGTTTGCTGTAATAGTTCATTCTCATTTTAATTTCTCTTAAATCTTTATCTTTTGAACATAAATTCAATGCAGGAAAAACTACTAACAAAATCATGTAAGCAAAAACAACCGCTTCCCCTCCACACACACACTTCTGATCTAAGTGGCACAAGGAGTAGTTCCATTGACATCAAGGGTTAAAGATTCACAAGGATAAAACAAGATCAGAATCTGGCCTGCTCTTTTAGAGGCTTCTGTTGTTGCTTTTCTGGCTATGTTGCCTTCTGCCTCCCGCCCCACATAACTTACAAGTTTTCCACACCTACTGAATGCTAAATGTTTTCTCTCACTTTGATTTACAATTTCAGTATACCATTTAACTTGCACTAATGTTTGTTGTCTACAAATATGAACAAAGGACTGTTATGGGATTGGCATATTCTTACATGGGGTCTGAATGTGGCCCAATTAATCTATATGTAGTAGTGAACCAAATTGAAGAACCATAAGCAACGGAAGAATGCTATAAAACTAATGAGGGGTGGGAGAGACAGAGATAATGTATCTTCTGAATGTGTCTTTCAGCATCCTATCGTTTCTACATGATTCACAGACTAGAAATATTTACAAAGACACAAATCTTTCATGTAAACTAATTGTCTTCCTACAGTCCAGTGAGGTACTTAATATTCAGTTGACAACAAAAAGTCCCAGAGATGCTAATAAAAATTCAACATCGCATTACTCTACCTGTTCACTCAGTCTAGTCAGCTTTTGAGATTTAGATCTTAACATATTCACATGAACAGAACAAGAGACATGGTTCATTGATGCAGTTACAACTTATGGCAATCCTTGACCTGTATTTCTTGCATTTATTACATGCCACCATGAGCCCTTAATAACAGAACAAATTGAAACATGAAGAAAGTTAAACACTCAGATGAATAACATAAAAAAAAATTAATCATTTTTAGCCAATCTCCCATAATGCTCCAGGGAACCAGGCAATTTAAGGCCTAATGGCTTGCCTCCCTGAATACGAACAAATGGGAGCAAGAAAGAAATGGCATTCTGTGTACTGAGTTCAGATATATGTCTAGCAATGAAGGCATTTTTTTTTATTCCTTCTCAAAGCTACCTGCTTGAAAGACCAAGGAGAACCCATGTGAAATTAGTAGGGATACAGTATAAATAGAATGAATAAATAAATAAATGGTAAGAAGTGTGTTTATTTTATAGATCTCTGAGATAGAAGCAGACTGTTTTAAATGTTTGCAATATTAACACAATTGGTACTTAACCTCAAGTCACTGTGTTTTATCAAATCACTCCACGTGCATTTATTCCATTAAATAGGGTCACTAGATTCTTGCTCAGGAATATCTTATAAGGTTCTTAACCATCAAGTAGCAGTCACAGATCAGCAGTTATTTATTTGCATACTGCACATGTCATCAATAATACACAGGACAAGATCTTTAAATTGAAAGAACAGTGAGGTTGTCATCAGTATTGCTTAATAGACAATCATAAGCAAACTAGTCAGGAGTCTGTATGAAGCGTTCATTATATTATACTATATATGAATTTAATTTAGAGGTTTTATGTAAATCTGATGTCAGTTTTGCTTTCTTTTTTTCATGCAATCTCACTTTAATTGCACTGAGATTAATTTTACTTTTTCCCCTATTCATAGAGGGTGATGAGACAGGAGTGATGGATAATCTGCTCGAGGCCCTGCAGTCAGGAGCAGCCTTCCGGGATCGCAGGAAACGAACACCAAGAATTCAGGGTGAGTAAGACATTTTCTACTAGATTTGTGGTTATGGAGGGAGGGGAATCTAGTGTTCCAAATATGGGGATGAGGGGAAGAGTCTTGCCCAGGCTTTTAAGAGCTTTCACTGAAAGTTGGTCTTTCACTTCTGGTATGAAATCTCAGCAGGTTATAGCTGTGTGATCACAATTTTAAACTTGGTAACTAATTATCTTCAGATAATTGTAGACTCTGCAGAAAACTAGAACAAGGGTTCCCACTGTGTTTAATTTCACATTTTAAAAAATCATTGTTTTTTTAAAAGAGCATGTGTGTATTTTATATCATTTAAACCCATCAGTATAATTAAATTATTTGTTGTAATTGGCCCTAAGAAAGTCATAGTAACTTCTTACACTAATGGAGTGATGCATATGGCCGCTAGCTTTTCTCAAGGGCCATGCTCGGGTTCATGCTCATTGGGCTAGAAGCTGTAACCTTTATGGGGAGTAAAACTCAATTCATTATTAAAGCAGCTTCATTCTGTTGATTTACTAACATTCTGTAGGGATGTTCTTGAATTATTGTCCTCTGTACAGGTATTGGTTTTGAAGTGACTCAAGGAAGAGTGGAGCAAATACTCTCACACACATAACTTTCAAACACATAAAATATATAAATTATTGTTACTTTGAATCTATCTCTTATTAAAGTATATGGCAACATACGTTGTATTTTGTAATTTTCTAGTTTTAACTTGTCTTATAGCAAAAATAGTATTTTAATAAATCAGATTGTTTAAAATGACTTCTTTACACAGGGCAAAATCAAGCCCTTATGAGTCAGATCCATGCGGAGGGTTTGGAAAAGTGGTATTGGTGGCAAATTGGGAAGTACATCTTACCACTCCATAAAAGAGTAAAGTGAGTCCCCGCTCACCCCGTTAGTTCTGATCCTGCAGTTAGAGCCATGTAGACAGACTTCTTGCGACTTACCTTTACATCCATATGTAATATATAAGTCTTGGGGCTATCTGACTGCAAGAATACATTTTATCTCAAAGGGAGAGGTAGCCAGGAATATTACCACTGTTTTCTTCACACCCTATCCCTGACTGCCACATAGGGCTTAGGACTTCGAATTACCACTACTGTTCAATTTTGCTCTGAACTATCAGTGCAAAATCATTCATTGTCATTTTAGACTCAGCATAGTCTCCATGCAGCTGAGTTAATAAGGCACAATGTGCTACCTTCTATCTGGTAGCAGTAAAAGTAAAGGAATATAATAGTGATTTATTATTGTTTATAATTTGTCATAAACCTGATCTTAAAAAAAAGAACAAGAGTGAAATACTTGATGCACACACTATTCGCAAACTGTGCTACATTTTCAAAATCATCCTTCCATCTGAGCAATATTTCTGTTCTCCCAATTAAAAGAAATAATATGAGCATGCCTGAGTAATTAATTTGTTATTTTTAAAATGGAAACAGGACAAAGTATGTTTTCTGTTGTCCTTGATCTGAAAGCTTATAAATACAATGTGGTGCATGTCTGCAGTAAACTTGGTCAGAGTAGGCAATCTTAATGTAGTCTGTCAGATTTTTTTCTTTTTTGCTAACATTGGCTTTGCTTTCGTCTGTGATAGTCATAAGACTAGATGTAGAAATCTTGATTGATTCTGTCATCAGTGGTGAAAATTAATATATTAAATCCTACCCCCACTCCCCGTAAAGTCTGTTGAACAATCAGGGGATCATTCATTTTACCTTTTATTGAACCTTTTGTCTTACAACCCGGCTACATAAATGAACACCCCGAATTTTCATAAGTGCATTCTGTATTTTCTAATGGCACCGTGACGCAACAGTACTTTTAGTTAAGGGTCCGCATAAACTCCTCTGTTCAATAGCTCAGAACTTCCTCCAAAATATTCACCTGTGGCTGAAATTTATGATGCCTCATTATTCTTTTTCTTTCTTAGAAAGTCTGTGTGTCAGATATGAAGTAGACATGTAATAATGTTATGAGTACTGCTACGTAATAGTTTTATGAACATGGTATGTGACCTGGTCAGTGAGGTCAAGTTATTGTATATTGAGGGTAGTGGAATGTTTATTGTATACTTATAATGGCTGAATTCAACTGCTTGTGTATATGAAGGTGACACACTGGCTTCTCAGATAAGAACACTGAAGAGTACGCTTATAAAATCATAGAAATGACTAGTTTCAGTAATGCTGTCTTCACTCTAGTAAGTTGCAGGACTTATTTTGGCAAAGCTTGGCACTTGGAAATGAAAAGAATGCTAAAGTGTTAGAGCCCTTCTCAAGGGAAAAGGGGGGAGGGGTGTCACTTGCCAAAAACTGTCTAGGGAGACAGGCTAACACAAAGAGAGATATTCTGTGGAGCATGTCTAATGATTTGGGCTATCCCAGAGCCATGAAATGGTAAGCCTGAAGGAAAAGCTAAATATGCATACAGTCTGTTGTCGTTTTGAAGTTGTTTTCTCTGAAACACTTTTGTTCCAAATAAATAATACTTTGCTTTAAGGAGGCTGTTTGATTACTGTGTCACTGCCCCAGAGAGAACAGAATTGCAGGGTCAGAATATGTGAGACCTACTGAGGTAAATCATGGTTGATGCACAGGGAGGGGACTGCAACTCAGGGCCCAGTCTGAGAGTGTGAGAATTGCATGATTCCACTCTGAGAGACAGGTGACAGCTTGAGACCTAAAGGGGGGTGCATGTGGAGAGAACAGGAGGGGGATTAGAGATTCAGTTAGCCCAATAACTGGGGAAGTTTGTACAAAATTGCTTCCGCCACTGTTTTTCAATCAATCCCGCTCCTGCTATTCACAACCTATCCTGTACTTTCCCACTATTAGGCCAATTCCTCTGCCTTGTTTGAGGAAGTAAGCAAGGGTTTGACCCTTCATCCTGGAGACACATATGTGACTAGGACTGTAACTTGTGACACAATGGCAGCACACATTTATTTTAAAAAGATAGGGAGCCCTATTTGAGTGGAGAAGAGAAGTGAAAGCTAGGGAGATATAAAGACTCCCAATTATGGAGAGGTGTGAGAGAAGGATGTAGCACTGGTGCAGAGAGATGAGAGCAGAATTTACCCAGCTCACTTCCCTTAACAGAGACTCTTCTGTGTAGTTACGGCTCACTCCACCAGTAAACATAATCTTAGAGGTGCTGCTAGCCAATTGGGGGCCCTAAGAAGGAGTATTTTACACACACACACTAAAAAGCAAGTAGGGGGGCCCCTTGAGCTGCTCAGGGCCCGAAGCAATTGCTTAGTCTGCTTATGCCTAGCACCAACTCCAATCTTGTCTTTAGTCTATTGGCTGTTTATCATTAAGTAGCTGTAGTGCCACTGTGGATGGAATATTGTGGGTTCAGAAAGGATGTAGAAAAAATAGGGAAAATATAAAAAAGGGAACCAAATCTGGAAGAAATGTTAAGAGACAAAGGGAGCTAAATGTATATAGTTTAAAAAGGAGAATATATGAAGATAGGTACACGGGGACATCTTCAAGGAGTATAAATAAAGGAAGGGAATTACTCATAGACTCAGAGTTGATAGGACATTGAGCAATGACCTGAAAGGAAGGAAGTGAGGATAGTGGGGAATAGTTCTCAACAGCAAGAGCAATTGGTCAATGGAACAAGTATTCAAGAATAGATTCAGAATAAAATGTTAGTGGAATTGATGTTTCAAGCAGTCCAGCAAAATGCAAAGAATGAAACTGAATGAATCAAGTCTTCTTTTCTGGCATCTACTTTCCATGGTTATATTAGGAGTTTAACAAACTATTTACTCATATTTGTGCTGGAAATGGCCCAACCTGATGATCACTTTAGATAAGCTATTACCAGCAGGACAGTGGGGTGGGAGGAGGTATTGTTTCATATTCTCTGTGTGTATATAAAGTCTGCTGCAGTTTCCACGGTATGCATCCGATGAAGTGAGCTGTAGCTCACGAAAGCTCATGCTCAAATAAATTGGTTAGTCTCTAAGGTGCCACAAGTCCTCCTTTTCTTTCTGCATATGTTGGTAGTCATCAGAAGTGGTTGCCAGCTAATAACAGTTCAATAGCCTATGTAAAAGGACGAGCTGGTCTTATTTCAGTCCCTAATAAACATTATATCACAAAATCAGCTCACTGTTTGGCACCCTTGTCTCTCTGTGCAGAAAGGCCAAGAACTGAATTATCCTTTTTCCCTAGAGTGAGTCTTTCCATAACGGTTTTCAGGCACAATAGCATAGCAGTGTGAAGGTGCATGCACTGGAGCTGTCCATACTGTACTTTCTGTATTGATAAAGAGAGTCCTTTATTTATCAAAGTTTTTAAGCTAGGACCTTTCATGGCCACTAAATTCACTTCTAGAAAAAGAGAGAGAGAGAAAGGAATGATTAAATTAACCTAAATCATCAGGTTCTTGAATTAAAACCCAATATGGTGTATAAAAGAATAAATAGCAGATGGGAAAGATACAGCACAATTTATTTTCACACACAAAGTAATTACATTGGCCATTCAGTACTCACTTTGAGATATTTCTAAGACAAAATAGCATGTTTAGATTCCAGTGTAACCCTCTTAAAGCTAATGCATTTGTTTCACTGTTCTTAAACTCACACCAGACCAATTCTAGCAATTTCTTTGACCTCCAGATCACTTCTTTATAGCAGCAGATCACTTCTTTATATTCATTTCCTTCTGATCTTCAAATTATCCCATAGATCTTACATAAAAATAATTTCAATCTATGTTCAAGTATTGTTCAGATGCAGCACATCAGACTAGAGATTTTACCCACTTATGAGTGAAGGTTTTTCATTATAAATTCTGTGTTCTGCTTCTGCATGGATTACTTCCCAGACATTAATAGTTTCTCATGTCAGGACCATTGACAATGGTCCTTGGCCTCTGACTCATTTTGCAGCTCCTTGAAGAACTGCTTTCCTATTTCTATATTAGCTCCTGGATCTTTTCAAAACTAATCTCAGAACTTATTTGCTTGATACTGATTTTTAATTTGCTTTCTTATTTCATTTATTAAGGGCAATGAGATTCTCATTTTGGGTGGCTCTACATAAGCATAGTGATTCACTGATTGATTAATCAGATCTAGGTTTGCATTACCAGAAGATAGAAGTTTAGGAGTGCAATATACAGTGGAGTTGATGACATTTTTTGTCAACAACTGGAGAACAAATTGAGTACAGACTGTTTTATGCCCTATTTATATGCAAAATTGTTCTAAGCAAGAACTGATGTTCTCTATAGAAATTTCAATCACTACTTCTTGTCCCTTTTCCCACAGAATATAATCAGCTCTCATGCATATTTCGTCAGCGATGATCTCTGCAGGACAGCGAGATATAGGGTCAATTCCATTTGACTGTTGTGAAAGCATGAATTTAGCAGGCTGATTTTTGATATAGGAAATGGTGTAAAGGTTAGCATAAAGAAAGAATATTCTGCAAGAAACTTCCTCTTGTGATGCCTATTTTCATGACAGAAATTCAGACTACTATTTGGCCACAAGCCAATATTCCCCTTTGACAAACCTACAGTTTAACAGTGATGGCGTAGATGTACCAATCCTTGCGTATATTCTAGAAATATGGTGAATAACCACATGTGACTGACATTCTTAGAACATTTGATGGTTCTTCTGCCCAGAATCAATAGAGGGTTCAACAGAATTTTATAATCCATTTTTATCTTAGTCTCTTGTGAGTCAAAAAAAATTTCAGCTTCATTAGAAAATAATTAGTTATGACATTTTACATTCATTTTTATACATACATCATTTGCATATATAAGGAATATAGCAGGATGTAACTATCCTGGAATATGTCATTTCATCTTGTGGGTGTGAGTAACGTATGCTGAATGGATACAGTCCATATCCACAAATAGCTATTTGTTCAAATCAACTCTGTCTTTAAAATTCTCTTGCTTTTAAATCCATTTATTGTTGAGCTATTGCCACCTTTAATTTCATGCTGTGTTAAACTGAGCCAGCCTTGAAAAATTAAAAAATGTACTCTGGGTATTATTTTAGGTAAATTCTATGGCCTGTGGTATACCGGAGGTCAGACTAGATTATCACAATGGTTCTTTCTGGCCTTGGACTTTATGAGTCTTTCAATAATAGGCTTTAAGACCTAAATTTTAGAAGATGATTAGTGATTTTGCATGACTCCATTTTTTAGGGAGCACCCAATTTGAAATTCCTTACAGGGACGTGGTTTCTCAGGAAGTGTTGAGCAGTACAGACCCTCTAAAAATCAGGACGTATGAAGGTGTGTAAAATTGGCATCCAAAAATGAAGGCACCCTAAATCATTAGTCCCTTTTTAACATTTAGATCTAGTTGTTCATTTGTAGTATGAGAAGGAAGGGGTCTCTAAAGTGTAGTCAACAAAAAGCTGAACTATATTAGGCTTGGAGGTATCAATAATCGGATATTGCTAAGGACCTTATGAGATTCACAAACTAGTTTTTTTAATTGCTCCAGCACAGATTAGTTCCTTGAGAGTTATGTGGAACTCCTGTGCTTCTGTCTTTACAGTAACACTGATCTGTGTGTCGATTTTAGTTAAAACTAAAGATGGGCGTAACCATTCTCATGGGGAGCCTTTGAGTAAGTACAATGCCACCAAATAAGGAGAAACTATTTTACAAATGAAATAATAATAAAATTATTGGAGGACTCTTTTGTTCTGTACCCTTGGCTAGTACATTGTATCCTTTTTGTCCATCACTTGTCTGTGTTTTCATTTGTTTGTAAGCTTGTTGGGGCAAGGAATAATGTCGTCGTCTTTGTTTTCCAGCACCTAGCACAATGGGACCCTTGTCATTATTTGGGTCTTTGGGCAGTAACTCAACAAATAGTTTAATAATAAGCACTTTTACTGGAAGAATATAAAAACAAACATGTTGCAGACTTACAACCAATATCTAAATGGGAGCTAGATGGGAAAATTTTACCAACTTTTAAAACTCACTATAAACTTCTAAAGAGAATGTTATTTAGTTTCCTTTTTAGTATTCTGGATGGATTCTGATGATGGGGGCTTGGAGTTTTCATGAGTGAGGATCTTCTTTAGACAGGAGCTAAGTGAGTGCCTCTGGGGTTTTAGCAGGAGGAAACAAAAAAAATATTTTATTTTGTTTTAATTTCCTGTGGGAGAAGTAGGGTAGGTCTTGGGATTTCTTAGCTTGCTGGGCTGTTTGGTTGTGTTTGGCTAGCATGTAGCATATAGCTAGCTGTCTGTACTTTCTCTGTGCAGTAAGCAAGAATTTTTCATTTCATACATTATTCATAACTTGCTGCAGTGCTTCCAGAAAGTCAGCATCTTATATCCTTCACACACACAAAAGAAGAAAGAGGGAAATATATTTTTGCTGTTGTTTTGAAAGTTAGGGCAAAGATTTCATCTTCAAGTGGTCTTGGTAGCAGTCATCCATCCTTAATCAAAAGCAAATAAGAGAGAGAAACATTAATGTTATATTTCTTTCTGTTCTCTGGCAACATTGGACATAGGTTTCATTTCACTGCTGCATCTTGAGCTATTCTGACTGCAAATAACATAATTCTTAACAAAAACCAAGTGAAAGAGAGATATTTTGTAGGTTGTTACTGTTGCAATTGTGGTATATTTCCCTTAAGTACATGATAACAAGCAAACTCAACCACATGATAAAAATACCCCAGCAATATGGTCATTTCACACAGTTTCTTTTTCATGCATGTGTTCTCTATCTCAATGAAGTTTCATATCATAAACCTGTTGCCAAAACCAATGCATAATGAAAATGAAAACAACATGAGAAAGAGAGATAATAGCTGAAACCGCTAGTCTTAACATAAAAAGTAGATCTTTCTTTTGGTGTATTTGCTTCTTATGGTTTTATCAAGAAGATCTAAGATAGAGGCACAAACCTGAACGTGATGGTATGATATTCTGATCAGCTTGACTGATAAAAATATCATTTAGCAAAAGAGGCAAATTGTCAGTGGTGGCTGCTAATATGTAAAAGACAATTTTACTACTAAAACCACCAATTGTAATGTTTTCCTTCTTTTTGGTCTTTGAAAGAACTCTGAAAGGACCAAGATGGGCTCCCTAACAAGAGCAAATAACTTTCATAACAGGAACGGGGAAGTACCGCTAACAAATAACAGGAGCTGTCCTGGTAGCAGAGTTGAGTACTAAAGTGTACTGTAAATTCCAAAGAAACTTAAGTTAAGACACACAGACCAGTGTGGACCCACCCCATCTCAGGGGTTACTCCTAACGGCATTATGTTCCATGGGGATACAATGACTCCCACAGTTCTTGGTTTGTTGGAGCTCACTGGACTTAGCTGGGGTTGAAGGAGAGGATATATCCCTTCCTCTTTCCCATTTAAGGTATGCTGGTCCTTGTGCTTTGGGGAGTTTGGGAAAAGGGCAAAGAGGCTCTTTGTTCCGCCTTTCCACCTTGCATAACCACATCTTGGCTGGCTAATATCTGACCTTAAATCTGAGATGTACAATCTGGAATTGGAGATACTGATGATGAAAGTTTTAATTGTTAATAAAAGAGGAAAGAGTGCATGACTGAGTTTTAAAAGTAAGCTTTACAATGGTAAAGGAAAGCGAAAGTGTTTTTTTCTGGTTTATAGAAAAGGGCCCTTATTGTTTGTGCTATGTTAATATCTGGTAATGCAGAAAGGGGTATTGCATCTGTATTTGGGCTGCAGATGGAATTATCATTATAAACATTTGATACATACCACAAGTGCGGCATCAAAGAAGAGAAAGAAGTTATCCTTCTTGATCTTGTCAAGGAAGGGGTTTACACATGCAACTAATGGTGGTGCAATTTAGGAAGTTCCCGAAAATGTAACCCAAAAATGTATGTTTTAAAATAAATTTATAGTTTTGATATGAAAATGTTACAATATAAGTATAAATGTGTTTGCTTTCAAGGATCAGGAAGTTTGGTTATATTGACAGGCCGGGGGGGAGGGCGCTTGGGATACAATACAAGACCCAGTGTACCTGTTTGTGATGCATAGAATAAACTGCTTTAGTAAGGGAAGTGGGGCATTTTAAGAGTGGGCTACAATGACTTTATGTAATGTCCTTCATGGTAGAGAAGTAGGAGTTTTGACTGTCATGGGTAAAAAGAAGATTCTTCATTGCTGCTACAAATCACAAACAAGACTCCACTAACTAATCACACCTTATGCCATCTAGCATCTTCGCCCAGGGACTTCCCAAGGCCTCCTGGCTACCCTAGAGTATAGATTTGGGTAAGAAATGGCAGTGTTGATGAAAATGAAAGATTTATCTTTTATTTTTTTAACAATTGTGCAGTTGCTACAGCCCAGACACCCCAGATATGGATGCTAAGAAGGATGAATGGATTTTGATGTTTTGCTTATGGTAGATGGAAAGAAAATATGTTAGGGGGTCTCTGTAGCTTTTGTGGCTCCAGACTTAGTTGTCATCCATTTCTAAGTCAGAAGAGTTAAGGGCGTATTACAAATGTTCAGCACTGCAAGATTCAACAGACTAGAAATCTTGCCCTTGAAAGATGCAAAGGCCTTTGGTGCCTACGAAGTTTTTATTTTACTTTTTCTTGGACCCAAAGCTATAAGGCCTGTGAAGTACAGATGTAACATATCGTATATTTTCTACTAGACAGAAATGGTTTTTTTTCTTGCCTGATGGTATTTTTAATCTGTGTGTGTGTTGTATTTTGAACAAATGGCAAGTATAGCAAAGCAGAACAGTTGACTGGGTTTGTTGGTGGTGTAAAATCTTGTGCACAGTGCCAGTTAGTATTGTAACTTTTCTGGAAGAATATACCGAACAGGGCAGTAATAGTTCAAAAGTGACTGAAAAGAAATAGCACCTTCCTTTGAGATAATTCATTCAGACTTTTGCCCATTCAGATAGCCATAGTGAAAAACTCCAAGGCTTTTTTTTTTTTTTTTTGCTTTGGGACGAAATATTGTTTTTTAACAAAGTTGTTACCAGGAGTTTTGACAACAGCAAAATCTCATGTTGGAGTTTTGCCTGAAGGAAGACTTCAGGATTTAGCCCAGTATGGGAATCATTTTCTTAATGATCCTTTTAAACATTAGTGTATGCAGCCTTAAAATAATTAATTTTATTCTATTGTGAAAGAAATTCACTGTAGAAGCATTTATTTTAAAACTTGAAAAGTAACACTGTTTGTTTTCTCTATGATAGCAACCCTGAGTGGAGATATATTTGATATAGAAATATTTATCTCTTTTTCTCTGTGCATTTATATACACCTAGATAAATGTGTCTGGGTAAAATCCATAGGCAAATAAATTATGGGTTTGGAAAAGTACATCTAGTTTTGTGTACGAAACTGTTGTTTTTTCCTGTCTCCTGTTTTGCAAATCTTGCAAATGAACAGGTAGATTTTAATATAATACATTATAATTAATTAAACACTGTTTCAATAAAATCTCTTCCTCATCAGGGTGTGAAAATAAAAAAGACTACATTTCATTGCAGTCCTACATATTAATTGATACATTGATTTTTCAAATGCACGATAATTAATGAGACACACACTGCATGCTCTATCTTCTTAAGCTTGTTTTATTATTGTACATGACTACAGGATTTAACTGCAAATCTTGTACCTTCACTAGGTTTCTTGTCTTTAGAGGCTATACTCTAAACATTAAAAATTGCATATTTTCAATGTAGTATTGTTTCCTTTTAGAAAAATATTCTTGCTCTTTTACAACTTTGCCAATGTCCTGACATGCTAAAACTGAAAAAGGGAATAGCCTCAGGGTACAAGATTATTAGAGAAATCTGATTCTGAAATATTTTCCTTCTAATATTTGTTTAAGCAAATTTCTATGCAGACCTAACTGTTCTTTCTGGTTTTTTTCTTACCACTAAACAGCTAAATGTTTTCTGTGGAATTAAACTTAAAGTTTCCAGAAATGTTAATAGCTAGTGCCCTTTTTTGAGTGTCCTAGTTCAGAAATATTGCAGCTGCAATGGCATTATGTGCCATCACTTTTCCACTTTCTCACTGCAGGGGAGTTACAGCTTTAAGGTACATGTATGCTCTTTGTGCTTTAGATCTGAGTGTGGAATATATTAATAGAATATGTACTGCAGTCTGTGCTGAAATGCAACTTTTGGATCATTTTTGAATACCATACATCAATATCATGTCAGCTTGCAGCACATCAATGAGATGCACACTGGGCATAATTTAAGAATTGTCTTGTGAACTTGATTTATTTGAGGAAACTTGTTATATTGTCATTACCATTTCCATTTTAGCAGTATGCATGAGAGAGAAAAAATTAAAACAAACCTGCCTTATTCAACTTTGACACCTAATTTGAATCTTTTATGCGAGCTATCTGGAAAGCTGCCACCACTTGTTAAACTTCAATAGGATAAAATGAAACTGAGACAGTAGAACATTACTGCTTTTTAATGGCTTTAGATAATTTTCAGATTACATAAAGACACTTTTTAATTAAAAAAAAAAAATTCAGTGCACGCTTTTAAAAAATTACCCAGATCTATGTATTATGTCTGAATCCATCAGAATTCTCCAACCCAGAAAAGAACAGAAATTATATTTTACTGTAATTTGAAACTTTTGATGATGAGCATCCTGAAGGTTAGAATTAACACATGACTTTCACATTTATCCTTCTATTATACCAAATAAAATCATGTTAGACAGTTAGGTTTCTTGATGGCTGCTCTTATTTGTTAAAACACATTAAAATAAAACTTCACACAGCTAGAACCCAATCCATTTAAAAGAATGTATTGCAAATGGTACTTTTATGAGTAAATTGATTTCTGATATACATGTTTGTTGTCTGAGCTGGTAAGAATGTTTATCGTTATTTATATAGTTTGCAAAGTGTGCTAGATGCTTTTTTGACAAACCAGAAGCTAAACCATATCCATAATAGTGTTGTGGAGTCATTTTGCTGCCTTGTTAATCAAACAGAATGGCATCACCTGTGCTTTGCATACAAGACAAAAAAATTATTGCAACAGACTACCTACAATTAAATGTCTCCCATGCTTTGAAAATAAATGGCTCAATGTTACTTTCACCAAATATCTGGTCTTCATCTTAGAGATCCTATAGTACTGAGGCACTAGTATCCTTTGATTTTGTTATACTCCACTGACAATATCTCTGTAATTTGTTTATTTTTTCACAATATGTAGAAGCATTTTTCATATCTCATTTTTAGATGGAGGATTTTTGCTTACAATAGAAGAGTCGTGGACTAATGAGACTTATTCATATCATTTAAGTACCTCAGAGTTATCCCAAATGTAATGGCAAAAGATAAAGAAGGGATCACAAATAATAAATTTGTCCGGCTTTCTCCACCAAGACATTATTGCAAGCTTTAAGTCTGCTTTTATTGGTAAATATAAATATGGGTTATATAAGAAAAGACCATCTATAATGGCATTCAGATCTAGTTTTAGTAATTGCTTTAGTCCAGAGAGCTCCATAAACAGTCCCAAGGCAATTTAAAAACAGGTATTTGTTGTATAATCAGTTTTTACTACGTATGCATTTTATTTTATGATTTTGGTAGTTAAAGTAATACAACTAAATAATATATCCTAGTCGACTAGTATGTAAACTACGGTCACAGCATGTCCATGTGTTACTTTGCATATGGGATGAATGTCGTTTGCAAAGAGAAGGGAATTAAAAAAGCAAAATACTAAAGCAATGTTAACCCCTAAGCTTCCTAAACCAGACTGCCCTGGGTTTTAGCCAAGAACTTCCATTATAAGCTGTGGGAGTTACATAGGTATGAAACATTTCACAACTTGAAGTATTTAGGAATATGAATACAGGCAAATATACAAAAAGCAGAAGTGTGTGAATTAGGATAAGTACAGTGTCCTTACCTGTGTGTCATTGTATCTAGGCATAACTGTATTGATTATCTTCCACTGAAGAATGCTATGTCTTGGTGAAGGGTTGTTTTTTATGTTAACCTCAGATCCTATTGCAACTGATTCGCAAAATACCAGACAATCCAGATACGTATAGACCATATCTGTGCAAGAAGTATTTTCCCAAGTGTGTAAAATCATCATCTTTCTCTGATAAAAAATGCTAATGCTTGTGTGTTGTAATTGGCAGACATAGCAATATATGGCACTATTAACTCCAAACATTATATATATTGTTGTGTTGCTTGTACACTTGTATACTGCTTTAAATTAAATTTGTGTTAATTTCCTTCATATTTTTTTTTTAATTCAAGCTAAAGGGTAATACTTGAATCTGTGTAAATGAAAATATGCAATGGAGATTGATATCCTTTCTGAATAATGTCATTCAAAAATATAGTGCTAAGGATAAATGTTTATTATAAATTACTTCTGAGTTTACATAAGTAACCCAAAGTTCAAGTATTAATTACCAGATTTATAAATAGTGAAAAAGAGCTACCTGCCTTTATTAGTATAAATTATAAGACAATACAGCCTGCAAATATTATCTGTAATGTTATACTGCAAAGTATCTGAATACATTTATAAGCATAAAAAAAAGTTTAAATATCTGCACTATATTTATTCTCTTACTTCCTTAAGAAACAAAGGTATAAGTTCTCCTGTTACAATCTACAGATATATTAGTATGTGTCCTTTTGAAGCAAATATATAATGTCCATTAATGATAAACATGACACAAGAGTAATGAAAGAACTGTATGGTACCATGGTATCTGCGAAACATCTTATGTAACATAATTGCTTACAATGCTTCATACATATAGAGTAAGTCAAGGGTACCATGCTAATTACTTCTGGTATCAAATTTGACTATTATTGCTCTTATTTTTAGACGCCCTTTCGAACTAAGCATATGATTTTGCAGGTCCCTAGGAAAGCTACACAATCCGGCTGTTATCATGGTCTGAGTTGCCACAGCCTATTATGAAGCTCCTAAAGCTTTGTTTTCAATTCCAAAAGCCTATTTAAATGTCAGATGTGGGGAAGTAAGCTTTGAGAACTGAAAAATAAGCTTTTATGAGACTCAGAAATGGATGTGGCAACCTGTCTCTCACAAAGAGTAATCCAAACACTAGCTGCAAGTTAGTATGGTGGGGTTTTATATGAGTGGCAAGTACACCATCATTTACATTTTTGGCATCTCAGTTCAACTTAAAGCTGTACTGTTCTGATGAGGAATGTTCACTAGATTTTAAGGGCAAAAGTTTGAAAGCTTGATGTCTAAATTGTGCATATACAGTTAGCATGCACATCCATTGAGTTAACAGCAAACACACCCATTCAGAAATTATTTTTATACATTCAGATACTGATTTTTATATGCACAAATGAAGGATATACAAGTTTAGCATAGATATCAAATCAAATTTTGGAACTGACATGTTTTTGTTAATAAAAACTGAGTTATCTTGAAATGGGTTTAAACCCCCACCACCAACTTGCTGCTTGAAAAATTCTGTTTCTGCAATATTTTTGCATTTCTGTAGTGGCAGCATGCATTTCCCAGGGGATCCCAAAAAACCTGTGCATAAACTAAGGAACTGTTTATGGCACAATGGCCATGACTTTTTTAATAAACATAACGTAAAGTAATGAAGGAGGAATATGAACATAGTCTTTCCAGCAAAGTGGTGCTCATAGCTGCGCAGCCTGACTTGCAGATCCTAACATCAAAACTGCTACACAGCCATCATACTGTTCAGCCTATCCAGGCCTAGACATGCACATTAGACCACAAGCCACACTATATCCCCCACCAACACCGCCTCTCGAGAGGGTTAGGGGCACCACTGAGACACTTCCAGGCAGTCTCTGCCAGTAAGTGTGTCTGTCCCAGCCACACACTGAATCTCACAATTCTTGGAGATACGAATCTCTTCCTACCTATCGTGTCAGCCTAAGCAGGCAAATGTGTTTATTCCCTGCAAAGAATGTCTATCCGCACAGTTTTGACAGAATATTCTGAGACATGGAAACCTGAATGAGACTCTGCCTAGACTCAAACAGAAAAGAAAATGCAATGCTTAGTCAATGTAACAACAACAACACATTTAGCAACTGAATGCCAATACGATACCCTAAGGATAAGGATAATAGCCCTGAATCACACTCCAACGGCATGGGTGTGTGGAAAATCCTTGCTACAGGTAGAGAGTGTGAATGGTCCATTGTTCCTTCCCTGCTCAGCCTAGGCAGGGAGCAGTTCCCGAAGAGGGCTCCTTAGAGCCAAAGGGAATGTCCATTGGCACAGCCCAATGCAAAGCCAGGCTATGATTGGTCAGGAGAGGGAAGTATCCATTGGCATCCATCTAGAGAAACCTCTGGCAAAAAAGTACCAGCTAGCTACCATGCCACTGTCCTGTGAATCTATTTGTAGAGCTAAGGGAAGGGCAGCTGATCTTGTCTCTGAATTATAAACACAATATAAACATAATTTTCTCAGGTGTCTCCCAAATTAGCAGGTCAGCTTTAGATTTGTTTGTAATAAAAGATGCTTGGCCTTATGGCCAGTTTCAGAAAATAGGTCTCAGAACGCTTTCATTCACGTTTAAGTGGGCAACAATATGTTATGATTCTCCTTTTATTTTCTTCCAAGTAAATTATTGGTAGGATAAAGATATTTTTAAGTCATAGAAAAAAATAACATCCATAAAATAGATTGATTCACACTGTTCAAATGTCATCTTGTGAGATTTAAACATATTGCATAAAGACAATAAATGTCATCCTAAAAGTTTAGCAATCAGCTGGACACATGTCTATTAAGTTTGATTACAATAATAAACCTGAGTGGTGTTAATTTGTAGAAATGTTAAATTTATTATTGCTTTTATATTACCTGAATAAATGGCTGTTTCACTCCTTCCACAAATGATCATATGACTTGAAAAATATTTTCTGAAGTATAGATACGATATAACATTTTTATATGTAATTCTTCTTATGAAGTGTCCATAAAACACTTCACAGAAGAGGCTGAAACAGACAGAGAGGGTCTTCAAAATTAGATCCTGGGCAGTGATTATCATACAAGTAGAAAAGGAAAAACTGCAGGAAGGTGGACTAGAGCCAAAGACGAAATTTAATAATGGTAAAAATGCAAGTATTATTACAGACTACAGAAGCTACAATGAAGGGAGAATGTAAGGATGCAATAACATGAGGAGAAGATAAAGTTATTCATTTGATTTGAGGAAAGGAATATTAAAAATAAATAAATGGGAAGCAGTTCAAGAGAGAAAACAACACAAATATCCACACAATGAAAAGAGTCCGAAAGCCAGGAGTATGTGAGTTGGGTACGGCAGTGAATTTAAGAGAGTCAGAGTAGAACAAGAATCCATGTAAGTTTCAAAAACCAGGAACACAAGATACATAGCTTGATGGAAAGTCAGTAAAGGTTATAGAAAACGAGTGTTCTGGTCCTGCTTCCTGGATCAAATGAACAGTGTGGACACAAAGTCTGACAGACCTGAGATTTAGAGAGAAGGGATTTAGGAAGATCAGAAAGGGGATTTGCAATAGCTGATGGGAAGTAATTAAGGCGTGAATAAGTACTTTTGTAGCCAGTGGTGTCTAAGGGTAAGGATGAATTGTGGTGTTGGATTTACAGATGAATGATTGTGTTAAAGCACAGTGAGTTAGAGAATGAGTCAGGAACATGAAAAAAAGGATTTTTCATTGGCACAGAGATTATTTTGGTAGAAATTTAGGTTGTACCAAGGAGCATCAGGAAACTGGTGGTAGAGAATTCAGAGTGTGAAACAAAGGAGTATAGTGTATACTGTGTCATCTGCATATGTGATTGTCAAGTCTGAAGTGATATCATCACATGAGGGGACAGATCCTTAGCTGCATGCATTGAAATTGTCATAGCTCCGTTGAATTCAGTTGATCTATGACAATTTAGGCAAGTTGAGCATTTGACTCAAGATATCCAACAGTAAGAAGGCACATAAAAGACACACTTTGGAGCACTTCACATTGGAAAGAGAAAAAGATGATGTGAAGCCTCTGTTAGAAATGCAAAAGTTGTGGCTAGAGGGACCAGAAAAAACCAACTATAGGGATATGATTAAACAATCCACCCCAACATTCCTGCCTTTTTTCTTTCTTTTACCATTATTCTTAAAATCCCTAATTCTTTCAAAATAAAGCAAGATGTCTTGAACTCATTTATAGTCTTTATTACAACCTCTTTCCACAGTAACTTATTCCATATATTTTATACCCTTTTTTCTGGAGAACCTTTGCCCAAGTACCCCCTATTTTTAAATTACAGTAGGTCTCATGCATTTTAAACCTCTTACTTCTGAGGGAATGCTGTAACATTGTTGATGACAGCAATTTAGAATAAAACACTGAATAATCTTGTGAAGACAAGTAGTGATGAAGCTGATAGATTGGGCAAGGGTGAAGATGCTATTAGTCTGTTTTTATGGGCCAGTCTACAATGAAAACTTACATCAGCATAGCTAAGTGTCTTAGGGGGTGTGAAAAATCCACACATTTGAGAGATGTAGCTTGTCAGCCTATCCACCTGGTGTAGACAGTGCTTGGTCAATGGACGAATTATTCCATTGACCTAGCTACCATCTCTCAGGGGGGTGGATTAACTACAATAGTGATAGGAGAGCCCCATCTGTCACTCTAGTGGGTGTCTACACTGAAGTGCTACATCAGCATAGCTGTAGCGCCACAACTGCATCAGTTCAGCATTTTAAGTGTAGACCATAGGTCTCTTTATCCAAAGATCTCAAAGTGCTTTACAGAACTGTTTATTCCGCCTCCGTTTTACAGATAAAGAAACAAATGTACAGAGAAGTTAAGGGCCTGGGCGTCAGAAGAGCTTAGTACCTACAGATCCCATTGAAATCAAAGGGAGCTGCATGTTCCCAGCCTATCTGGAAATCCAAGTGCTTTGTAATCTACCCAGGGTCATACAGTTGGTCAGCGAATCAGTGGCAGAGTCAGGAGTAGAATCCAAGTGTGTTGGCTCCCAGAACTCTGCTGAATCCACCAGACAATTAGGTGTATGGATTAATACACTGGGGCAGGACAGAACAACTGATCCTAGAAGTTTCACTGAGGCAGATCTTTTGTTCATGCTGAAGATTATATTCCGGTTGATTTACAGGCAGTAGAAGAAGTGGGAGGGTGTTGCATTGCTGGTGGTTCTAGCCAATAAATTGTGAAGTATAAAGCAGTTTGCTACTTTATTGAGTTTTATTAAGAATACTGAAGTGATATCTGCAGGTTAATTTCCTTTTTCATGCTTGGAGAGGAATGATGTATGATGAGAGCAGCATAACTAGGGATATGTGTCTACAGTACTCCTAGATTTATTTAAACTGCATTTGTAGATACAGAAATATCTGAAAAGAAAAATGTTGAGAGACTGAAAAGTGATAGAAATGTCATTTTCTGTTACCCAGGGATACATTCAAACCATTGGTAGTGCCACCAACATTTCCATGGGGAAAGAACAGTGTCTCTCCTGATTCAGAAAAAGGTTGTATTGTATATACAGCACCAACATTCTCATGGACTCATAGACATTAAGGCCAGAAAGGACCATTATGATCATCTAGTCTGACCTCCTGCACAGTGCAGGCCACAGAATCTCACCCACCCACTCCTGCAATAAACCTCTCACCTATTTCTGAGCTATTGAAGTCCTCAAATCATGGTTTAAAGACTTCAAGGTGCAGAGAATCCTCCAGCAAGTGACCTATGCCCCATGCTACAGAGGAAGGCGAAAAACCCCCAGGGCCTCTTTCAGTCTGCCCTGGAGGAAAATTCCTTCCCGACCCCAAATACGGCGATCAGCTGAACCCTGAGCATATGGGCAAGATTCACCAGCCAGATACCCAAGAATTCTCTGTAGTAACTCAGATCCCACCCCATCTAACATCCCATCACAGACCATTGGGACTATTTACCATGAATAGTTAAAAGATCAATTAATTGCCAAATTCATGTTATCCCATTATACCATTTCCTCCATAAATTTATCGAGCTTAATCTTGAAGCCAGATAAGTCTTTTGTCCCCACTGCTTCCCTTAGAAGGCTGTTCTAGAACTTCACTCCTCTGATGGTTAGAAATCTTTGTCCAATTTCAAGTCTAAACTTCCTGATAGCCAGTTTATATCCATTTGTTCTTGTGTCCAAATGGTACTGAGCTTAAATAATTCCTCTCCCTCCCTGGTATTTATCCCTCTGATATATTTATAGAGAGCAATCATAACTCCCCTCAGCCTTCTTTTGGTTAGGCTAAACAAGCCAAGCTCCTTGAGTCTCCTTTCATAAGATAGGTTTTCCATTCCTCGGATCATTCTCGTAGCCCTTCTCTGTACCTGTTCCAGTTTGAATTCATCCTTCTTAAACATGGGACACCAGAACTAAACACAGTATTCCAGATGAGGTCTCACCGGTGCCTTGTATAATGGTACTAACACTTCCTTATCTCTACTGGAAAACCTCGCCTGATGTATCCCAAGACCGCATTAGCTTTTTTCATGGCCATATCACATTGGCGCCTCATAGTCATCCTGTGATCAACCAACAGTCCAAAGTCCTTCTCCTCCTCTGTGACTTCCAAGTGATGCGTCCTCAGTTTGTAACAAAAATTCTTGTTATTAATCCCTAAATGCATGACCTTGCACTTTTCACTATTAAATTTCATCCTATTACTATTACTCCAGTTTACAAGGTCATCCAGATCTTCCTGTATGATATCCCGGTCCTTCTCTAAATTAGCAATACCACCCAGTTTTGTGTCATCCACAAACTTTATTAGCACATTCCCACTTTTTGTGTCAAGGTCAGTAATAAAAAGATTAAATAAGATTGGTCCCAAAACCAATCCCTGAGGAACTCCACTGGTAACCTCCCTCCAGCCTGACAGTTCACCTTTCAGTATGACCCACTTTAATCAATTCCTTTAGTTTCCCCTTTAATCAATTCCTTATCCATCTTTCAGTTTTCATATTGATCCCCTTCTTTTCCAGTTTAACTAATAATTCCCCATGTGGCACCGTATCAGATGCCTTATTGAAATCGAGGTAAATTAGATCCACTGTGTTTCCTTTGTCTAAAAAATCTGTTACTTTCTCAAAGAAGATCAGGTTGGTTTGGCACGATCTACCTTTTTTAAAACCATGTTGTATTTTGTCCCATTTACCATTGACCTCAATGTCCTTAACTACTTTCTTCTTAAAATTTTTTTCCAAGACCTTGCATACTACAGATGTCAAACTACCAGCCTGTAGTTACCCGGATCATTTTTTTTCCCCTTTCTTAAAAATAGGAACTGTGTTCGCAATTCTGCAGTCATATGGTACAACCCCTGAGTTTACAGATTGATTAAAAATTCTTCTTAATGGGCTTGTAATTTCATGTGCCAGTTCCTTTAATATTCTTGCATGAAGGTTATCTGGGCCCCCTGATTTAGTCCCATTAAGCTGTTCGAGTTTCGCTTCTACCTCGGATATGGTAATATCTACCTCCATGTCCTCATTCCCATTTGTCATGCTACCATTATCCCTAAGATCCTCATTAAAGACTGAGGTAAAGTATTTGTTTAGATATTGGGCCATGCCTAGATTATCCTTAACCTCCACTCCATCCTCAGTGTGTAGCAGTCCTACTTCTTCTTTCTTTGTTTTCTTCTTATTTATATGGCTATAGAACCTTTTACTATTGGTTTTAATTCCCTTTGCAAGGTCCAACTCTACTTGACTTTTAGCCTTTCTCACTTTATCCCTACATGTTCTGACCTCAATAAGGTAGCTTTTCTTGCTGATCCCTCCCATCTTCCACTCCCTGTATGCTTTCTGCTTTTTCTTAATCACCTCTCTGAGATGCTTGCTCATCCAGCTTGGTCTACAACTCCCGCCTATGAATTTTTTCCCCTTTCTTGGGATGCAGGCTTCCAATAGCTTCTGCAGCTTTGACCTGAAGTAATCCCAGGCCTCTTCCGCCTTTAGATCCCTAAATTCTTCAGTCCAATCCACTTCCCTAACTAATATCCTTAATTTTTGAAAGTCAGCCCTTTTGAAATCAAAAACCCTAGTCACAGATCTGTTTTTGTTTATCCTTCCGTTTAGTTTGAACTGAATTAGCTCATGATTGCGCGAACCAAGGTTGTCCCCTACAACCATTTCTTCTATGAGGTCCTCACTACTCACCAAAACCAAATCTTAAAATGGCATTCCCTCTTGTTGGTTTAACAACTACTTGATGAAGGAATCCATCAGCTATCGCATGTAGGAAAATCTGAGCCATTCTTAAATATGGCATCACTTTAACTGTCAATATAGTATTTAAAAGAAAATGAGCTTTCCAGGAACCTTTCAGTTGTGTTTCTGCTTGGGTTTTTGATTTACAAAATCAGGTAGAATTATTGTTCACCATTGGGAAAAAATTGAGCTAATTAATTTGGCTTAATCCAAACAATACGTGACTGTAAGAGGATATGTGATAGTAACATGCATGTGAAATGGTTACTTCTGTGTATGACAGCTTTGTGATAGGCCTGTCAGTTCTGAGAAATGTTAGAGCTTACTGGGGTAAATAAGCTTCCACCTCCCTGGGCAGTTCTTCATGAAACCTAATTTTTTCTTTCTTTCTCTGAGGCAGAAGTAGTTGCTATAGTCTAGGACTTAAGTTACCTCCCACAGGGCTCCTACAGACAAAAGAGAAAAGTCAAGAGTGGCTTCCTCTGAATGTTCATAGAATATTAGGGTTGGAAGAGACCTCAGGAGGTCATCTAGTCCAATCCCCTGCTCAAAGCAGGACCAATTCCCAACTAAATCATCCCAGACAGGGCTTTGTCAAGCGGGCCTTAAAAACCTCTAAGAACGGAGATTCTACCATCTCCCTAGGTAACCCATTCCAGTGCTTCACCACCCTCCTAGTGAAAGTGTTTCCTAATATCCAACCTAGGCCTCCCCCACTGCAACTGGAGACCATTGCTTCTTGTTCTGTCATCTGCCACCACTGAGAACAGAGAATTTTGTTTTGTTTCTTATAATATTTCCTTTTGTGTAGTTGATTGTGGTTTGTGTCTCCTTTGACCTTGTGATGGCAATGCCGTGGTCAAAAGGGAGAGGGGCTGGTGGACCCAACTGCAGTAGCTAACTGAATGGCCTATTTCAGAGAAGTCAACCAAGGATACTTTTTAGGCTGGCCCATTCTCTTACTTTACCCAGTTATGTCATAGCCAGGTAGGACTTCAGAGAGACAAAACTGTCTCGAGGTCATCCCTTTTTGACTTCCCTGATGGCAAGAACCATGGATATAATGCAAGCATTGCATGCGCATATATGCACTGCACACTCACCAATTGGGTGGGAGCACTGTCAGGATTCATGGATTTGCACATTACCTTGAAAATGGGGTGGGAAGGGCCTGTGCTGCCCAGCAGGATCAGGATTTGGCTTTTCAGCACATTCCTACTTTTTTTGAACTCTGCCTCCTTTTCTGTCTCTTGGTGTTCACATTTTTATGGCTCCCTATCCCTCACATGAACATAATCTGTTCTTGTTTTTGTTTGTTTGTCCCACTGCCCTTTCTGCATTTTCTCTGAAGATGCTACACATGAAAACAGAAAGGATGACAGAAGAGTTTACAGAGTAGCAGTGTGTTCATGAAGTACAGTATAAAGTAAAGGAAGTTGTGCTCATTTTCTTTTAAAGACGGGCCCAGATATGGGGAACTGTTTATCAATAATTTTGAAAACCTACAGCTAATGCATTCAAATGGCACCTAATTGCATAATGGCATGGTCATACCTTTCAGAAATAAAAGGCTCCACTGTTACTTTTTGTCAAAGAAATTGGTCTTGCAAACAAAAGTGAAATCTTTTTTTTTTTCTTTTTTAATCATGTAGTGCTGCTCTTATGGAAGCTGTAAACATGTTTACAACCAATGTTCATTTCTTATATCAATCTCATTGGTGGTAATGCTAAGATATTAAATGACAGGTTTCAGAGTAACAGCCCTGTTAGTCTGTATTCGCAAAAAGAAAAGGAGTACTTGTGGCACCTTAGAGACTAACCGATTTATTTAAGCATAAGCTTTCGTGAGCTACAGCTCACTTCATCAGATGCATACTGTGGAAAATACAGAAGATGTTTTTATACACACAAACCATGAAAAAATGGGTGTTTATCACTACAAAAGGTTTTCTCTCCCCCCATGCTGCTCTCCTGCTGGTAATAGCTTATCTAAAGTGATCAATCTCCTTACAATGTGTATGATAATCAAGGTGGGCCATTTCCAGCACAAATCCAGGTTTTCTCTCCCCCCGCCCCCAACCCACTCTCCTGTTGGTAATAGCTTATCTAAAGTGATCACTCTCCTTACAATGTGTATGATAATCAAGGTGGGCCATTTCCAGCACAAATCCAGGGTTTAACAAGAACATCTGAGGAACGGGGGGGGGGGGGGGGGGGGGGGGATGTATTTGCAAATTGGATACAATTAACTTAGGCTTGAATAGAGACTGGGAATGGTTGATTCATTATAAAAAGTAACCTATTTCCCCTTGTTTATTATCATCATCCCTCCTCCCCCCCCCCCCCCCCCCCGTTCCTCAGATGTTCTTGTTAAACCCTGGATTTGTGCTGGAAATGGCCCACCTTGATTATCATACACATTGTAAGGAGAGTGATCATTTTAGATAAGCTATTACCAGCAGGAGAGCAGGGTGGGGGGAGAGAAAACCTTTTGTAGTGATAAACACCCATTTTTTCATGGTTTGTGTATATAAGAGCATCTTCTGTATTTTCCACAGTATGCATCCGATGAAGTGAGCTGTAGCTCACGAAAGCTTATGCTCAAATAAATTGGTTAGTGTCTAAGGTGCCACAAGTACTCCTTTTCTTTTTTTTTAAGATATTAAATAAAATTGTTGAAGCAGCTATATGCAGTGTACTTGACAAATAACCGAATCTGCTTTTCGAATTATAATTATTTTGTGTGTTCCTGGTACTTTACTGTAGTTAAGTAAACATTCACCCCATGCCTCCATTTTAGAGTTTAAGATGAGAGCATTCGGGCAGATGTTGGAAGTAGTGCATGTGTGAGTTCAAGTCAACTCGTTTTTTGTCCCCTGAAGTAAAAAGAATGTGGTGAAGGAGCAATATAGCAACATTAAGTTTAACCAACAAAAGGACAGGGATTTATAGGCAAGATGACATTTTCCTTTTCTAACATGATTTACACTGTGAAGTGTTTATCAATCTTCTTGCTTTTTTTGTTATCGTTCACTTCCCCCCCCCCCCATCCCGGCTGTTGGTTAATGTGTTTTGCAGTTAGAGGCCCATTATTGGCAATGTAAATGTTTACATAATGCTCAGCATCTGCACCATAATATGCTTAAATGAAAACAACACAACCCCAAACCAATCAAACGTTACTAAGATACTTCTCTGAGTTTTTCATGGGAGGACTGCATTCCATTCATGACCCTTTGCAATCAAACCAGTTTACGAAAGGTTTACCCAATTTACTACTAAGGTCTGGATGCAAACCAATATTACAATCAGTGGGTCTAATTCTGCAAAGATTTTCACCCCTTGCGATACCCTAAAAGTCAAGAGGCCTCTTTGTATGGTTTTATCATGACATTACATATCACTTCCAGGATAAGTTTGTTTGGATTGCGCAAGGAGTAGGTCAGGATAGAAATTTTCCCTTGGGTTCTTTTCTGGCTTTTCAGTGCAACCTTGAGCCAGACAAATCAGATAAAAAAAAATGACTTAGTATTTGATTTGTGGCTAAGCTTTACTACTACAGTAAATAATGGGAGTGATGAAATTCCTTTTGGCTGAGGAGCTTCAAACAGTCACTTTTCTATATGAAAGCAGACCCTGGGAAACAATCATAGTGGTAACATTACATTTTTTGATAGATTGAATCTTCAAATATCTAAGTCATAAGTGGACTGAAAAAATAGTATCTCTTTTGTTAAAATATAAACTAATAGTCAAGTGTGTTTCTAGGAAATGAGACTTGATTGTGGCACTAATGCTATTTCCGTAACGATTTTTATACTGTTATTCTAATGCAAGTGCCCATTACTGCTGACAAATAGTATTTGGGAGCCATAAAATTGGAGTGTCCACAACTATCTCAGCTCTGTCAGGAGCAGCAACATGAAATTAATATTTTAGGTTTCCATTTGAGTTTGTGAAAAACATAATCACAAGCTATCAGTGTCCTGTAGCTGTCTGGAATTGACAAATTCTCAATATACTTTAAAAGTGTGATTCTGTGCTTTCATGCCGAGATCTGAAGTTTTGTTCATGATGACAACTGATTTTAGATGGATTCTTATTTCTACTGGTAGTTATTTGTAGGTTGTTTTTTTTAATAAAACCACGATTTGAAAGAAGTGAAGATACAGAAGAGGATGTATTCAGTATGAAGAGACTAATGATTCTGTGAAATCTGACTCAGTTTCCCTGAAAATTTTTCTTCTTTGTGGTAACTGCAGTGCTGCTACATAGTATGATAGTAAAGTAAACATTTACCATTTATGATGGTGCAACTATAGAAAGTCAGATTAGATTTTTCTTTTCTACATTTATTTTCACCATGTAGTCCATTTTGTTTGACGGTTATAATAATTGTTTGTTAGTCCTGGGGTTTTAAAAACTGTGAGTACCTTTTGATGATGGCTGAGGTGATGATGATGACTTGCCATACATTAGCTACTCATTTTTATTCTTGATGTTAGTGTTGTTAGTTTTCTCCTGTGAAAGTTTTCTCTTTTTACTCCTCATATTCAGTACTCATCTACCAATGCAGAGACTCTTCTGTGCAAATCCTACCCCCCAAAACCACAGAAACTATCTTATATTGGAACTGGAAGACATTTTTCCTGATGCCAGATCTGATGGCACAATAAAGTGAAACCATTATAAGAATTTCTCAAATATGCATTGCCATAGTGATTAACATTGGATGCCTGGCAGACAACTGCTTTTCCATGAGTATGGCAAAAGTTCCCGTCAATTAAATGGTGAAGTATTTGGTAGCATGTGCCAGTCTAGAAATCACAAATTATGTATAAATATTTGACACCACAACAGATGGTATGGCCTAGATCACATGTAAGGTATCATGTTTTCTTCTTTGCCACCTCCTTCTCCACTCACCCCCCTTATTCCCCCAGTCAACTGACTGTAAACGACATGTGTTGCTTACTAAAGGGTAGAGTTCTTGGAACTATTAAGTCATTTTAGTTTCAAAACCACAGCTTTGGCTGAATAGAATTTCTGAGAATTAAACTTGCAACAAACATTTCATAAGCCTGAGTAATGTCCTTGGACTTCTCTACATAACATCTGATCTGGTGTACATTACCTACTATAACTATAATGGTAAAGTAGAGAAATTTGAGAGCACTACAACACACATACCAAAAATCTGACTTTTGTTTCCCGCAGAAAACTTTTAATCCTAAACATTTCATTACCTCTGCTGCTGACCCTTTACATCAACTAACCTTCTAAGTAAGGGACACTGATCTTTCTGATGTACCTCTATCTTTATGAGGGATATTCCTTTCTCCTTGGTAAGAGGGAAGTTGACCTGCAAAGAGGTTGAGACGGTTGAGATGGTGAAGGTGCTGGGCAATCTAAGACCAGAATGACGGGCCTCAACAGCCCACTATCCCAGCACTCCTATTGAACCCCCCTCCCCTCTCAAAACCTTACATCATAGTGTAGGTCTTTGAATAAGTGGCTGGGGAGGTGAATTAAATGAAATGAATGGGTGAGTGGCTGAGGTCGGTTAGACCAGAGCAGAGGAGAGGGGAGCAGGACTCAGGCAGTGGGTGGCTGGGATGAGAACCTAGATGTAATCATGTTGCAAATCATTGTTAGTTGATGGACAAATTTGTTTAACATATTTGTTATCTTTTCTTGTTGAGGCTGGCAGTATTTTTAATGAAACAAGTAATTGTGTGGATATTCCACTATCATGTACTTAAATCAAACTCATAAGAGTCAAAGGCTGGTACAATAAAATTTTGTGCAAAGCAAAGTTCCAGAATGATAGGACAGAGGATTAGTCTTCCATAAGACTGGTGTGGGGAAGGTAGAGGTGCTTTGATACTGCAAATGCATCAGTTGTGCATTTTGAGGAGAAAAATATTTTATATACCCACTGCGTCCAATAGGAAGCAAAGCAAGGAAGCAAACACCCTACACTCAACTTTTGAGTTCTTCACAATAATTGGGTGTGAACTCCTAGCTCTCTCTCTTTCTTCTGCATTTTCCCCTGCACTCCTGAGATTAATCACTACAAACTCCCTTGCTAGGAACCCACTCAAACCGGATGCCATCTATAGGGCCTAATTAATTAATTAACTTGAAGGGTGTGCTGATCAAGCACAGATGGATGGGCCCTATGTTACACATAAGGGCTAGTCATCTTGTGACAGTTTCTTACACCATGACTTACGTTAGTGCAAATGCTTAAGTAAAAGGCAGACATAGTGACAATACTTCAAAACAGCTTTAAAAATAATCAAACCTGGCTACATTCAGAAGTTATTTAAGTACATGGAACATTGTTTGTTATGATCAGACAACTGAAAAGTTCTTGGAAGCAATGCGAGTTTTGAACCCCCTTCAAGGCTTCTTATGCTACACTGGTACATAGAGAGGATCATGTCTGTTCCAGCATACTAGCCTTTTGGGTAAAATGCAGTATGCCAGAACTTAAGTAAATTGAGATTGATAGACTGAAAGCAGTAACATCATTCTATTTTGGGTGTCTAGCGCAAAATATCTTTCAGATATGATAGATTTTGCAGTTGTTTTTCTCTGGGTGAAAGTGTTGAAGATTCATTGCATGTAATCTTGCACTGTTAAATTATAAACATGGGAGCACAAAACAAGAGACTTTGTATCAAGCATGTTGCCACAGAATGAACTCATCTGAGGAAGCTAAAGTCACTATGGTCCAGTGTTTCTCAAATGTGGCCACCAGGGGGCTTTTCTTGTGGCCACAGCCTCCTGGGCTGGGATGGGGGGAAATATATTGGCCCCTCCCCTCCCTGTTGCTCCTGAATGCACTGCCTTGGTGTTGATTGCTGCCGCCGCCAGCAGAAATTTGTGCCCTACCACCTTCTGACGATACCTGGGGCACAACCCTGGAATAACAGGCGGCCAGTGAATTCCCACCTTCCCAGGGGCAGTGGGGCTCAGGCTTTGGGCTTCAGCCATGAGATTGCAGGGTGAGGGGCTTTGGACTCCAGCCCCAGGCTCTAGCTGTGTTGTGGCAGGCCCCAGGGCTTTGGGCTCCAGCTTCCTGCTGCCTCCTCTGACCCCCACATCCAGGGCTTAATTTGTCCCCAGGCTAGGCAGGACTGGATAAGTCTGCTGTGAAAAGTGATACTTGTATGTTTATTAATATCACTTTTAACAACAGACTTAGTAGCTAGCAATAAATAAGTTACAATGATTTGGATAGGTATATGTGCATATTTCGTTGTTTTTCCTAAAGCTAATGCAGTATTGTAGCAAAAAGTGTGAGAGCAGCCACCAGCAAGAATTGGTGGCCGCACTCTGAAGCCACCACAAATTTGTCCTGAGAACCCCTGACTGTTCCAGAACTTTTGTTGCAGTTGATTTTATGAAGTGTTATTTTTGAACCAGTTATCTACAAGCTATCATTTGATTCTGCACCTTTATCTTGAAAATTCTAATAATCAGAAAAATGAATGGAAAGTCTTTACATTCTTGAGGTGTCAAAACTTCTAGCAGCTTAGCAAAGCGCATTGTTGGTTGAAAATGGTCATAGAAATGTTTGAGTGTATATATGATACGTAAATTTAATATTATCCCTTGAAATTTGCCACTTGCTTCCTGAAAACCACAGACTCCAGATTAGTACTATTAGTAAGAATGAATGGAAGCCAAGTTTGCTGCTTTTCAAACACTAACATCTGTTTTGCAGTGCATGGAAAGAAACATCACAACCATTGCATATAGTTATTTAATTTCACAAGGAAACACATTTATGTTAATTTTGGCATGTACACTGAATACTGACATTTGTATACATTTTCTTCAGGAAAAATGTAAATTATTTCAGATGAGAGTTATGTGCTGATTTTTAAGTGAGGATGTCTCTGGATTTTTTTCTGTATAAATACCGCATTCACGTAAGAGTTCAGTTTTTCTTCAGCTGCGAACAGTAGTGTTGACTATTTGATATATGTTCCGTTTGTCTGGTGTAAAAACTGCAGAAGAAAGTTAATTATGAAGACTTTGAGGCTTTCATCACTTTCCAACTTTAATGAAATTTTAAAATATAGTGAGATGTACGTTGTTGCAGTTGGTAATAGTTCAATGTGTCTTGATACTTATGTCAAGTACCACTCAGAAAGGTGGTGACAGGATATAGATAGGAAGAGGTTAACCCCATACCGTAGGCTAAGGAGCCCACGCCCCCTCACCCGGCATGCTCCAGCTAGAACCACAGTATAAAAGGGAGCAGCTCAGCATAGTCAGGGTTGACCATGGAGGAGAGAGGATATACATTGCTGGCTCCTGCCTGGGAGCTATCAGAACCCCAAAACGCAGAAGCCAGGCACACCAAGACCCAGGTCAATACCCAGCTGTCTGTGGACACCCACAAGGGAAAGGAGTCGCAGGGAACTTCACCTGCCGACCTCCCTGAAGAACTAGAGGACCTGTGGATTATGGAGCAGGAAGATAAGGTGGGAAGTAGCCTAGGGGAACCAGACATTGATCCAGTTGTGGAACTGGGAATGGAATTAGTGTTTCAGGGAGATCTCCGCTGACTCAGTGGCAGATACACTCGTCAGTGATAGGGCCCTGGGCTGGGACCTAGTGGAGTAGGGAGGTCCTGGGTCTTCCTACCCAGGCTGCCAACCCACCCTGGTTGGTGGCCTACCCCCTTTTTGGCCACTAAGCCATGCTGCCTGGCACAGAAGGACAGTCCTATTGACTTTGGACTTTAGGCCATGCTGCCCTGAGCAAAAGGGCAGCCCTGTTGACCCTGGACACTTGTCCATGATGCACTGCACAGAAGGGCAGCCCTATTGACTCCAGCAACTAGGTCACGCTGCCCTGCACAGTGCACAGAAGGGCAGCCCTATTGACCCTGGACACTAGGCCATGCTGCCCTGTGTAGAAGGGTAGCCCCATTCACTCTGGCCTCTAAGCTGTACCTCCCTGCGTTGAAGGGTGGTCCTATTGGCTCTGGCCTCTACGCCATACTGCCCAGACTCTAAGGACAGGTCACTGGCACTGGCCATTGTGCCATATTGTCCTGAGCTATAGGGCTCCCCTAACAGACATAGGCCACTCAGCCAGGCTGCCCTGAATTTAAGAGCAGCCTCCATCCCCCCGATTCAGACCATTAGGTCATACCCTCCTGAGAAGAGGTGCAGTTGTTTGGACTTGGTCACAGCGTCAAAACACTCCAAAGAGGTGACAGGGTATTCCTGCCCTGTGACAGAAGTATTAAGGATTACATTATGGCTTTGTTATTGGTGCTAGTAGTGCCATTAAAGGCTGACACACCAAAAAAGGAGGTTCAGTCATGGAGTATAATAATCTTAAAAGGACATGCAAAAAAAACCCCTTGCTATCACTTACTCTGATGTTGGTGTAGGTGATCTATCACGCTCACCTACTAATGCCTTGTAAAATTGTGTTGTAATATATTCAGTTTGGAAGCTGGACGAAAACTTCCTTGAACATTTAGGAGAAATGCAGCAAGGAATCAATTCTGAAGCACTTAGAAGAGAGGAAAGTGATCAAGAACAGTCAGCATGGATTCACCAAG
Organism: Caretta caretta; assembly: GCF_965140235.1. Lineage (NCBI taxonomy): Eukaryota > Metazoa > Chordata > Testudines > Cheloniidae > Caretta > Caretta caretta. The sequence goes on along the minus strand of NC_134214.1, from coordinate 66,868,668 downwards.
GGCAAGTCATGCCTGACTAATCTAATTGCCTTCTATGACTAGATAACTCGCTCTGTGGATGAGGGGAAAGCAGTGAACATGTTATTCCTTGACTTTAGCAAAGCTTTTGTTACGGTCTCCCACAGTATTCTTGCCAGCAAGTTAAAGTATGGGCTGGATGAATGGACTATAAAGTGGATAGAAAGCTGCTTAGATCATCGGGCTCAACGGGTAGTTATCAATGGCTCCATGTCTATTTGGCAGCCGGTATCAAGCTGAGTGCCCCAAGGGTCGGTCATGGGGTTGGTTTTGTTCAATATCTTCATTAACGATCCGGAGGATGGCGTGGACTGCACCCTCAGCAAGTTTTTAGATGACACTAAACTGGGAAGAGTGGTAGGTATGCTGGAGGGTAGGGATAGGATACAGAAGGACCTAGACAAATTAGAGGATTGGGCCAAAAGAAATCTGATGAGGTTCAACAAGGACAAGTGCAGAGTCCTGCACTTAGGACGGAAGAATCCCATGCACCGCTACAGACTAGGGACCAAATGGCTAGGCAGCAGTTCTGCAGAAAAGGACCTAGGGGTTACAGTGGACAAGAAGCTGGATATGAGTCAACAGTGTGCCCTTGTTGCCAAGAAGGCTAACGGCAATTGGGGCTGTATAAGTAGGGGCATTGCCAGCAGATCGAGAGACATGATCATTCCCCTTTATTCGACATTGGTGAGACCTCATCTGTAGTACTGAGTCCAGTTTTTGGCCCCACACTATAAGAATGATGTGGAAAAATTGGAAAGCATCCAGCGGAGAGCAACAAAAATGATTAGGGGACTGGAACACATGAGTTATGAGGAGAGGCTGAGGGAACTAGGGATGTTTAGTCTACAGAAGAGAAGAATGAGGGGGGATTTGATAGCTGCTTTCAACTGCCTGAAAGGGGGTTCCAAAGAGGTTGGATCTAGACTGTTCTCAGGGGTACCAGATGATAGAACAAGGAGTAATGGTCTCAAGTTGCAGTGGGGGAGATTCAGGTTGGATATTAGGAAAAACTTTTTCACTAGAAGGGTGATGAAGCACTGGAATGCGTTACCTAGGCAGGTGGTGGAATCTCCTTCCTTTGAGGTTTCTAAGGTCAGGCTTGACAAAGCCCTGGCTGGGATGATTTAGTTGGGGATTGGTCCTGCTTTGAGCAGGGGGTTGGACTAGATGACCTCCTGAGGTCCCTTCCAACCCTAATATTCTATGATTCTATAAAAATATTTCCTGTGTATGAAATAATGGCTCTGGGTTCAGTTCAGGAACACCCATTATTATTTTAAACCTTATTATTTTAAACCTTTGGATTTTGTTATAGTTTGAAACATTGACACAGGTGTGCATTCACTCTTACGCCTGTGTGAAAATATGTAGTAGGCCAAATCGTACAGCCCTTGCTTGGTAGGAGTTTTGGTTCAGTAAACACAAATTCTGTAACCCTTCCTGACAGCAGGAGTTTTACCAGAATATGATATTTGGCCATTTGTTATATATATATAAATATAAGCTTTAAACAAGCAGATCACCCAGTGCCCAAAATATGAATACCTTTTGGCCCTTGCAGGAAAGGACCAGGCTCGTGATTACACTTGTGAACAATCTTGGCAGTGTACAGACAAATGAATCTCAAGTGTTCTTCAATTTTCTCTCTCCTTCTTACCACTCTGTAGTACTTCACTTTCATATTTGACTTGTCCAGATTGCATGTGCAGTTCTGTTATTGCCAGCATATGTCAACAACAGTGTCAATGAAAGTACCCTGCCCTTCATTCCACAGTCAGACAGTTCTTCCCTACATTAGTCCCAGATCCTGCAAAGTGAACATTGCATATATACTCCTTCCATCCAGTGGACAGCAAGGAAGTAATGATGTGTAATTATTATTTTTTCTGTACATTTGCATCTGTCTCAGGAAAGGTGTGATCCTATAAGTTGTCTGGTTTGTTTGGTGGTTTTTACTCTGAGGCTTGTAGCTTTCAGTATTACTCACACATTCTGGATTTTAAAAAAAGACATTTTATTTTTCTTTTGGTGGGAGCTGGGGGGAGGCAGGAAGGGGGAGATTATGGCAATTATAGCTGTTATTCCTAACTTATTAACCTTTTTAATAACTCAGAGGGAGAACTAATGATTCTGTGCTGCAAATACTGTATCAGTTGTTTCATGAACATTTTTGGACCTGGTCCTGCAGTCTATATATACACACGTATTCTCATGGAACTCGTATTCCTTGTGTGTAAGGGTTGTAGTATCATGCCCTATATCGTCACTTTTGCTGTAGTTAAAAGACATGGCAATATTTTAGGGAGGGTTAAGAGACTGGTGAGGTAGAGGCTGTGACAAGAAATGCATAAACACTGGCTCCTCTAGAGCAGTTAAAACTGATATGACTTGCTATTACAATAGCAGCTAAAAGGATAATAATGGTCTTTGAAAATTAAAAAGCTCTAAGGCAGAAATGTCTTACTGTACATCGAGTGTGTGGAGGAATCAATTACAAATGTTGCTTTGCTCTTCCCTTCAAAAGACACAAGTCATGCCATTATATTTATTTTAATGCTTTTATTAGTGAGATAAAATATCTGGGACTGGGTGGCATCAGGAAAACTTTGGTATGAATGTAGACCAGGGTACTTTTTTATTTTTTGCTTTGTGGCCTCTCTTAGACTGTCCTGAGGGGACTGTGTGTGTTTGACATCTCATTCTAAAGTATATAAAATCATAAAAATAATTGTAAGATCTGTGATAGCGTCATTCATCTCAATAATTGTCATTAGTCCTATTAAAACAAGAAGCACATAATAACAATGCAGTGATTATGTATTTTCCTAGTTTTAAGTAGCAGAAGACACAGGTTTACAGAAAGCAAATTCCTTGCAGCCATGCCACAATAACACTGCAGCTGTATTACAGGCAAGTGTGCTAAATTGGCTAACTGGCTGGCATGAATTATGCCGTTACAAAACTGGTTAATTCATAATTCAGAGAAGGTTGGCTTCAAAGCTACCTTATTGACATGCCTGAAGAAAGTGGATGGAACTAATTAACACTCAGCATTATATAATAGGAAGAATTAAATAAAGCAGCTTCAGTGTTAAACTCAGACCCCTATGAAGATATTCCCTTTAGTTATGGGGATTTTGGAATGATGGACAGGCTAAACCAAAACTCATAATCCTATTACAGTCTCCTATACCCATCTAATAAACTTAAAGGGCTGGGGTTGTTTTGGTTTTTGGGTTTTTTGGGTTGTTTTTTTTTTACAGTCTATGATATTGCCTTTTCCCTATAGTTTTTCCTGATAATATATTATTTATTGTACACATTGAACATCTTGTTGTTTAAAATGTTTGTATAAATGTTGATATATTTTAACTGTAATTGTGCTATTGGCTTCTAGGGATTTCAAATTATATTTTTACTAAAGGTATTCTGTTATGAGGAACATAAATATGATAATTATAACTGAACCTTTACAAGGGTGATATATATGGAAATATCAAACCCGTAGGGGTATCATGAACTACAGAGTGCAAACAAGTGATGTTTGAACTGTATTATATACTCTAGTGCTTCTGTTCCCGCAGAGTTATTATTGTATCTGAGATTACTCACACCTCCTGAAGTAGCTTTCTTCCCCCCACAACTTCTACCCTCACTAAACAATTATTGTGAGAGACAATACTCATGTTCCGATGGCTGGAAGAAGATGAAGCTGGTGGTTTAGACTAGTGAATCAATTTTCAGCTGAGCTATGTGGTTCATATGAATTAATTGACCCTTTAAGAGCATTTGTCTGACTATCAAACTTCTCATTCAGTTCAATGAGCTTTGTAATTATCATTTAACTTAAATTTTGCAAGATACTGTTTATATCAATACACTAAGAGTGATGTGTGGAATTTTTTGGCTGCAAATCATGTGACATTGTTCACAGTTTGAAAGTTGGATGTATACGTTATGCTTTCTGTGCTCATGTTCCAATTTTTAACGATGTCAACCTACTGGGGTGAGTTAGCAGCTTATTGAACAGGAATAATGCTTATCTATAACTAGTCAAAGAATAAATAGATGATACAAATCTCAACTGTTAATTGCTGACACTTTTGTCTGAAGTTCTATCTGAGTTCTAATTCAAAATGTGTTTACCAATGCCAACACCAATGTTGTGTGCACCAACCCACACAACAGAAATATCTTGCTTATTTATTCATGTAAAAAACAAAACAAAAAACCCACACTTTTTTGGGCCATATTGTTTTGGGGCCTTATATGGGGGTCAGTCAGGGAAGGAACTTGTCCTTACACTTCACACTAAGAAAATTAGCTTAAAGATCATTTTAGCCTTAATTATATAACATCTAGATTAACATGGTGGGACAAACAAAGCAGGGCTTCTATAAAGAAAAGATATTCCTCTCTAATGTAGTTGAATTTATTGAGTGTGTCAGCAAAATAGTACATAAAAGAGAACCAAATGATGTAATTTATTACCTTCAAAACAGACTTTTAAGCATGCACACTAAATAGTCATGAACAAGAGGTAAAGCATTGAAATAGCTTCAAAACTGGCTATGAATCTGCAAGCAAGGGTAGGAATAAATGGTCAATTTTCATCATGGCTAAATGTGTCACAGGGGATTCTCTGCAGTTCTTTACCGATTTTAATATATATAATCTGTAAAATGAGATAAACCTGGAGGTGATAAGTGTTCAGATAATTCAAAATTATTTAATTTAAGTAAGTGTAGAGAAGACTGTGGTTAACTTCTGAGGACACTAATAAAACTAGATAAATTGGCAATATGTGGCAGATAAAATTAGCTCTGGCAAATGGAAAGTAATGCATGTTGAAAGGAATACTTTTATCTACATATACATGTTCTTTTATCTACATATATGTAGATAAAAGTGTGTGTGTGTGTGTATATATATAATATGTATTCCTGGGTTTGAAATTAACTTTTTTTACATAGGACAAATAGTATTATTGTGGAGAACTAAATGCGAATCTGTTCTTGATGGGCAGTGGCAGTCAAAAAATAAACTGGATTGTATAAAGAATCAAATAAAATACTGGTTGTATTTCAAAAAATATTTATAGCCGCAATAGAAGAGGTTCAGAACTAAACAAGCAAAATTATTAAAAGCCTGGAAAGTTTTCATGTGAAGAGGTTGAAAAGATCAGCACTGTTTAGTTTAGAGAGGGGACAAATAAGCGGAGGCCTTCATTAAAGGGATACAAAATTATAAATAGTATAAGTAAATAAGGCCAGGTCTACAGTGCAAACTTTAGTGCAGTATTCTTGGTTAGGTGTGTGATTTTATGGGGTTTTTTTAGGACATTTCTATACAGGCAAGGCCCTAATGCAAATGCAGTTATACTGGCAAAAAAGTGCTTTTCCCAGCATAACTTATTTTGTTTTGGAGAGCTGGTATAAGCTATGCCAGCAAAAGAACTCTTTTGCCTATTGTATAAGTTGCATCTACGCAAGGAGGGTTTGCCAACATAGCTGTACCAGCAAACCTTTTCTGTATAGACTAGGACTAGGGATGTTTGTTTTTACCCTTTCTCATGATACAAAAACAAGCTGACATTTAATTAAATTGAAAGGCAATAAATGTAAAACAGATACTTTTTACACAATGTATAATTAACTTGTGGAACTCACTGCCATAAAATATCATGGAAGCAAAGGGTTTAGTATGATGATTTTTTTAAAGGGTTAGACATTTACATGTACTATTAAAATCCTCAGTCACATTAGATCCCAATTACATTCACAGTACATTAGGTCCTAGTTCAGTAAAGTATCCTTATTTCAGAGGGCTGCTTACATATGTACTTCACTCCCATTGAAGTTAATTGGAATTAACGTGCTTAAGTACTCTCCTGAATTAGGGCCTTACACAGGATAAAAAATATAAGGGACATAAATCTGCATGCTTCAGGGCATAAGACATTGATCAGGTTAGGCAGAAATTGTGCCTACTAGCAGATTACTGCATAATTGTCCAGCATGAGGAGGTTTGCACCTTCCTCTAAGTATCTGTTATTGACCATCAGACACAGGTACTGGATTTGAAAGGCCACTGGACTGAACTTGAATGGTTATCTTTATGTTTGAATGTGTCCTGGACCCTCACTTTTATGCACTAGGATTGTTGAACCCTTGAAAGGGCTACGTCAAGACCCTGCCATCAGAGCTTCTATAGTGTAATTTCATATCAGTATCTCCATGAAAATTTGCAAAGATGAAACACCGAATTCTCATATTTGTATGTGTTATTGTCTCAACATAATGCCACTGAGATGCTCAAAGTTTGGAGTAGATGCAGTTCAGAAATTGTTCCCAAAATGAGTTCACATTTCTTCCCACCAACCTTGGATGTTAAGGTGTTTGTGCTGTGTACGTTTGTCCCTTTTGTGTTCTGTGTATACATCTAGTATAACTACTTAAAACAACTTCATTTTCTTTGTCTCTCACACACATACACACACACACACACACACACACACACAAATGTAATTAAAAGAATCCTGTGTCTTCCCGGGTGGTTTAGATAGCATGAGTTTTCTTTATGATATTGGTAGAGGTAGGATGTTGATATATTTATTAATAATAGTAGCAGTCTTAATAGCAACATAATATAGTTTTTTATTATTTCTGTAATGCCAGAGTTTTAAATGGCATTTGACAGAGATATACAAGAGGACATGGTCTATCCTCTGAGGAGCTTACATGAAGCTTAGTGCTGTTTAGATTATGTTGTGAAGGATGTTCTCTGGTATGTTTTGTTATATTTAAATTAATCTGTATGAAGAGCTCTTTCTACCTGGCATTTCCAATATTCATAGACGGTATCTTTTAGTGAGAGAAGAATTACTAACCCGTAGGTAGGATTCTGTGAGACTAGTATAATCAATATACACACTATCCCATCCTCTCCCACCTCCCCCAGGGAAGTTTTATATCATAATTTTAAATTGCTATCTTTAAATCAGATATGAAATACAGAATTTACTGTATGACTTAAAAAAATTAACTGTCTTTGAATATGTCTTTGGATGCCATGCACTAGATGCCTCACATTCAGGAGTGTGAATCCATTCTACAGGTCAATAGTGCTTTTAGAGAAATTTGCTTATAGGTACGTAATTGTCCTTTTGATTAAAGCAATTGCAAATTATTCACATAAAATTGTACAGAAGTGGCTGTATGTTTGTAAATCAGTGAAGATATTAAGAGAATGGTTTGCCAAGCTTTCGATTTTTTCCCTACAAAGTAATAATAGAGGAGGTAAAGAAAAGACACTTCACAACTGAAATAGGGTAAAATATCAGATTGTTAAATTAGTTGCATATTTAAGTAAAGAAACTATTGATCAAGCAGATTTCCAAATGAATCTTTGGAAAAAAATCCAAAAAAACCCCAAAATGAACTCAACAGCATTCCTGCAGGGATTGGCCTTCATCAAATGTTTACAGTGGTTTTTGGTACCTTGGCACTACAGTCATACCACTGGGGGGTTGAGAGACAATGCCGAGGGTAAAATTTCAGTTCATTGCTTCCGAGGAGATGTGTGCAGGCTTTTGAGCTGAAAGGTTCATTAGGTCAGACTACATGAGCTGTCAGTTAGCCCAAGAAGACAGGAATGTATTTTTTTTTCTTCCTACGAAAGGAGGAGGGGAAATAATCCAACTTTAGGAATTGCATCATTCATTTCCTACAATCACAGTTCCTATACTATCAAGTTGTACATCTTTACATTCTGCAAGAATTAAAGGATAATAGGTAAACTAGAATTGGATATGTGATTCAATCATAACTAGATTATTTAGAAGATTTTTATTTATTAAGTATGGTGAGATTTATGTAGGTTTGAATAGGAAGCCAAATGCTTATTCTTTAATGCCAGTGATATATAAACTATAATAGTATGATGTACAAACAACAATTTTAAATTAAACCAGTTTCTCAGTTTTGTTCTCTTACAGACAAATTAAAGTAGTCAGTGTCTGCTTCATCCTTTAAAGATGTTAAATAACTAGTGTCTAACTTTTGGTTTGTGTCAGATATTCTGAAGATACTTCATAAATTCTTTTCCTTATGAGCATGTACATGTTTCAAAGCAAGGGTGACTTGGACAGCCTATTCCATTATACATAAGTCTATTTTATTTCTAAGTGTCATCCATTAGGACAAACATCTTGAAAAGGACACTGACTGAAATTTCATTCCTTGTCCTAACGGGTAGATATAAAATAAATTTATGTTTAATGGAATAGATTATCTAAAATTCCTGTTTTTGAAGAGTGGATGTTATGAATATTTATTAAATAGATCCTAATACTAACAGACATCCATATCATAGGAAATAACACCTATTCATTGAGGGCAACAATGTTTGCATCACAGCAGCAAAAGTAATATAGCTGCCAAACGGGCAGAGACTAAATAAATTAAGAAAGAAATTTTGTATTAAACTTATTCTCAGAGTAAAAATTCATTACAGTCTAGTTGAAAATTTTCCTTCAATAAAGAGAAACAGTTTTTAGTACTAATTTCCCCTTTAGATGAAATATTTTTATCTTAAACTGTTGTTAAAAGGCAATTTCAGTAATATTATTGTAACTATATTATACACTGCTGCTGTTAGAAAAGGCAGCTGAAAGGATAGGACATTCAAAGGCAGAGCAATGTAATGGAGTGCAGGCCCTGCACAGAAATTATGTTCCCCAATTCACAGAAAGATGCTCAACAGACAAAAATATGCAAAAATTGCTGCAATATTGAGCTGCCTAATGCAGAATGCATCCCGTCATGAGAAAAAAAATGCGGTACACCAAATAGCACTGGTCATGGACTGAAACATCTATTGAAGGAAAGTGAAGAAAAAAAAACACCTCTGATACTGGGAAGACGTGGTACACTGTACAACCACACATATGGCTGAATCTGTAGTAAGAGGCCTATGGGAATGTGTAGCCAACCTTGTCATCTGATATTAAGGCCACACATTTTCAGATGGCACCTGTGTACTTAAATATACACTGAAACATTTATCTTTTGCCATATGGGGGTGGAATGATGTGAGTGTGCAGATTTTTTTGCTAGTAAGTTAAAGCTACTCTGAGCAACTTTACTTTTATAATTCATTTCCTGTAGCAGCCTACTTTGTTCTTCAGGATAGCATATGTGTTATTTTTGTCTTTGTCCTGACTCCCACCAAGTTACTTCTGACTGTGCCCACTTTTTTAATGAGATCTTTTAGGAATCTTTTATGTAGATTTTTTTTTTCAGTGTGGCCCTACCTTAGGAAAATGTGTGTATTAGATAGCCTTTCACTGTACCTTTGACTTGAAGGCAGGCACTAAACTACCTATGAGCCATTTTTCTATGTCTGTGTGCTAAAAATTAGAGTAACCTTCAGAAGTGCGCACCTATGTTATGGAGAAAGCACTCTAGAAACTCCTGTAAATAAATACAGTACAAAACCTGACTATGCCCAAACCATAACCACCTATTTAATACTGTATTACTGATTATACACTATACTACTGACATAAACCAGAAACATTATCCCATGCAGCAGGTTCACAAAAGAGTTGCAAATACTGGTTAAGAGGAGTATAATATGGGTGCAATCAGAGTACTATCAATGCACTGCAGAAGTTACTCTCTCGGGAAAAAGTATGTTTCTGCAGAATGCTGGTAGCCAAGGTATTGCCACAGTGACAAGAACTCTCTTGCTATTGGCAGAAATTTGCAACTATTTGTAAAGCTTTAAATATATCAGTATAAAAAAAATATAAATTATATACCACCATCTGAAAACAGAGTGCATATATGGCCTACAAGGGACTCAGAAAAGTTCACTGCATATTAGAACACAACTGACTCCTAAAATCTGATTGTCAGAACTTGCAGAACTGAAGTTCAATAAAGGTGTGGTGGCCAGGGGGAGAGTACTAGCAAAGTTTGAGAGAAACAGATTTTTTTTTTACTAAGAGAAATAGTTCTTCACTAAGCAGTGTGAAGAGCAGGTATGATCGATCCTAATCAGGAAATTACAAAATCTTTCTATGAAAGAGCGATAGACTTAGGTCATATTCTGTCTTCAGATGCCTGTGTACAGCTGTCATCAATTTCATTGAGAGCTCCACGCCAGCATCGAAAGACAGAAGTTAGCTGTTATTTAGAAATACAGCTACTGCTTCAGAAATGTTTTCTGGGTTCCATCATCCTATTCAATAAAATAAGATGATGACAAAGTTCTGGAAATTTCTTGTTGAAACACAAGACCTTTGCTCTTGCTTGTGGCTTTGCCTGAAAGGCAATTTAGTAGTGCTCTGGAGAGTCTGTGCCTGGAATACGCGGCTTAAAATACGCAGATTAAAAACTTTATTTGTATATCACAAATATGTTGTCAGTATTTTGATTTTTAATTTGTGGAAGTGATTTGAAATAGCTAAGATATTAAACTTGAAATAATTATCAAACCCAAATTGTCATTGAGATGAGGCTAAACAATGGAGGTTCTATTTTAAGAAAATTCCAGTCTCCTTAGCTGCAAATAAAATTAACAGATGGTGTTCCACAAAGATGACATCAGAAACTGAAATACTGAGAGCACTGGTTTAATTAAGTCAAAATCAGAGAATGAGCTTATCAACTTTAGTGAATATATGTCACTGCATACACTAATATGGTATGGTAAAGTGACATGACATCATCTTGAGTGATGGTACATGGCACAGGAGGAAAATGGGGACAAGGGACTACAGCTGTCTAAAAGGAGGAAATGTCTGCAAGCAAGCAGAATGTGGTCCTCTATAGTGGAGTAAATCCTGTGCTCCCAACAACCTTCCCCAATCCCATGTCACTCACACACACTTATGGAGTGCCAGGAGAAGAGAGAAGGAACTGAAAGTCATTCTATTTCTCCTTGGTTTTAGCAGAGACTCCCTTTTCTTCTGAAGGGCAGGGGGAGCTGGAGGCAGTAGGCTCTTTCTCATTTTCTCCTTGCCCCCTTGAGAGAAAGGGAAAAAAATCTTCCTATAGAGGAAAGGAGGCAGAGGGGGGACCTAGATAAGACAATTGTTTTTCTTGTATCTATCAGGTTCCTTCTGTGCTCAGTCTATTGGCAGAAAGGGATTTGGAACTTCATCTGCCCAGCCAGAAACCAGCCGCTCTTGCTGCTTCTATTTCATATTCTTCTATCTGATGAGTGCTTCTTTCACAAGCCAGGAAAGAGGAGGTGTGTTTTGGGGGAAGCTCATGATAGAGAAAAAAGGGACAATTATCCCTCTGTTTTAGCAAAGAAAGAGAATTTGTGCTCCCCTTAAAAACTCTTTACTCTGTGTGTTTGAGAGAGAGAGAGAACGTGCCCACCTTTTGTCTTACTATGTCAATAAGGAAAAAGAATGAGGAGTACTTGTGGCACTTAGAGACTAACAAATACATTTGAGCATAAGCTTTCTTGGGCTAAAGCCCACTTCATCAGATGCATGCAATGGAAAATACAGTAGGAAGATATATATATATATATATATACAGAGAACATGAAAAAATGGGGGTTGCCATACCAACTCTAAAATGGCAAGCCCCATTTTTTCATGTTCTCTGTGTGTGTGTGTGTGTAGATATACATATATATCTTCCTACTGTATTTTCCACTGCATGCATCTGATGAAGTGGGCTTTACCCCACGAAAGCTTATGCTCAAAAACATTTGTTAGTCTCTAAGTGCCACAAGTACTCCTCGTTCTTTTTGCTGATACTAACATGGCTACCACTCTGAAATAAGGGGCATTATATGCCAGTTGTTTCTCACGCACATTACCTGTTAGCATCAATAAGAGATCTGTGTGTGGGAGCATCTGGCCCTACATATCAATCTAAATGAAGAAACCCACTATTTTAAATTGAAGATATGTTTAAAAATGAAATATGTCTTTCTATTTTTGTTTTTAAATCACTAAAATATATCATGTGATAAATGGCTGTTTTCATGCTTCTAAGAGGGAAAACCTTTGAAATAATAAAGGCAAGCTGTTATTTTTTTTTATGTAAATCCTTAAAGTTTAGAGTTAGGATATATAATATACTCTCCACTAATTTAATCTGTTAAAAAAATTCAGTAAGAAGTTATTTTAATTGTGGGCTAATTAATTATAGTTGACTGAGTTGAGCTAAATATAGTAGGTTTATTTTAGACATACAAATCAGTGGTTTGTCAGCTTTTCAAGGCATAATCCTAGTTTCAACATTATCTGACGGTAGTCAGTCCATCAGGCCTGAAGATGTGCTCTGGAGCATCGCATCTTTTCACTCATGACTAGTTATTTATTTTATGAAGCATAATTCACAACTGGCATAACGAAAGTGGGCAGGGCTGAAGAAAATATTCCAAAAGGTTCCCTTTATTTTTATTTGTTTCCTTCATTCATATAATAGGCAATTGTCAGTGAATTATAAATGCAGCTGCAACCTGCATCTCCATGTGTGGTTTTATTTCCATGGCAAAAAATAGCACCCAAACATAACAAATTTAATTAATGTAAATTATGTCTCTTCTGGCTGTATATTCAAGAATATGTAAATTTAACCTTGCTCCATAAAAGTAACTCACTGCTAGTAGCTTCTGTGACAAATAAACCCTGCTATATAACATACTGCATTTTCATAATACTGCATAATGCAAAGGACAGTCTTAGAAACTGCCTTCATAAGACAGGAATTTTCACTTTTTTAACTGAATATGGTTTCTTTGGTTCTGTTTTAATCCAGGCATCTGTGGATGTTGTTTTTATTTGAAAAGAAAGGGATGAGTTGTTTCTAAATGTGTGTTGTTGCTCCGGGCATGCGAAAGAATGAGTTTCAATCAATCAGCTGTTTACAAAAAGCCTGTCTTAGTGTCAGTGCCAGTTGATGGATGTTAGGAGTTGAAACCAGGATTTGTGCTCTTCGGTCACTGAGCTGACAAGGGAAGCACGCTTGCTCAGGTGAAACTCTCTTTCTCCAAGAAAGAGGGTATCAAGGTGCCCTGTTTGAGGCCATTCTTCCCCCAAGCCATACTGGTATTCTCAGCCAGAGAGGGGTATTACTCATCACTCGTGGAGGGAAACTGAACAGCATAAATAATCAGTATTATTATTGGTTGCATTGAATAGCACTTTGAACAGATAGAGCCCTGCCTGGACACAAAATTTGTATCCACATCCGATCCACAAAAAATATCCCCGCATATAAAGCGGATATCTGTGGATTTACAGGGCTCTATGGATAGACATAAGATTGATGTTAAAATTCAGTGTAGAAATGAGGAGATCCATTTTTAATACATACACACATAATGGTAAAGTAAAATGGTGCTTTAATAAAAGCACCAGAATTGAAAATGAGCTTGGTCCAATTCTAGTGTCCAGTAGATATTAATGTCAAAGTTAGAGAATAAAGTCACATTATGTTTTGTGCATGAGTTATAACCTTACTCTCTACCAAGTGGACAGAAACACACACCAAAACAGCAACTGGAGAACTATATTAATGGAGATTACCTTTCCCTCTTCAGGGATTTTTTTTTCACCTGATGCTTGCGTTGGCTAGCCATGGAGAATGTACTCCATTCCACAATACTGTGATACTTTATTTGCTACCAGTTCTACTTGCATCATGGATTTTTTTCCCGCATGGAGGAGTCTGCATTTGCATACCTCTCTCGGGATGGACTTCACCTTAGTAAGGAAGGAAATAGACTTCTAGGATGGAGGATGGCACAACCGATCAAGAGAGCTTTAAACTAGGAATCTGGGGGAGATGGTTGGGAGATGTCCAGGTAATCTCCACGCCGAATTTTCTCTTTGAGAGGGAAGAAAACGAAGTAAGAGAGGATATAGCCGTGGGTAGGAGAATGGACATCAGTAGGAACAGTAGTGACATACCAGTCAAATAGGTGATACTGATGGTAGAATGTCTGTGCCTAATTGGGTAAAGAATGTGAGTGAGGCCAAACAGCAAAAATTAAGATGTTTGTACGCTAATGCCAGGAGCCTGGGTAACAAAATGGAGGAACTAGAGCTACTGGGGCAGGAAGTGAAACCAGATTTTATAGGAATAACAGAAACATGATGGAATAGTAGTCATGACTGGACTACAGATGTTGAAGGGTATGTGCTATTTAGGAAAGACAGAAATAAAGGCAAAGGTGGTGGAGTAGCATTGTATATCAATGATGAGGTAGACTGTGAAGAAATAAGAAGTGATGGAATGGATAAGACAGAGTCTGTCTGGGCAAAAATCACATTGAAGAAGAAAGCTACTAGAGCCTCCCCTGGGATAGTGCTTGGGATGTGCTGTAGGCCGCCGGGATCCAATTTGGATATGGATAGAGATCTCTTTAATGTTTTTAATGAAGTAAATACTAATGGGAGTTGTGTGATCATGGGAGACTTGAACTTCCCAGATACAGACTGGAGGACAAGTGCTAGTAATAATAATAGGGCTCAGACTTTCCTGGATGCGATAGCTGATGGATTCCTTCACCAAGTAGTTGCTGAACTGACAAGAGGGGATGCCATTTTAAGATTTGGTTTTGGTGAGTAGTGGGGACCTTATAGAAGAAATGGTTGTAGGGGACAACCTTGGTTCGCGCAATCATGAGCTAATTCAGTTCAAACTAAACGGAAGGATAAACAAAACCAGATCTGTGACTAGGGTTTTTGATTTGAAAAGCGCTAACTTTAAAAAATTAAGAAAATTAGTTAGGGAAGTAGGTTGGACTGAAGAACTTGTGGATCTAAAGGCGGAGGAGGCCTGGGATTACTTCAAGTCAAAGCTGCAGAAGCTATTGGAAGCCTGCATCCCAAGAAAGGGGAAAAAATTCATAGGCGGGAGTTGTAGACCAAGCTGGATGAGCAAGCATCTCAGAGAGATGATTAAGAAAAAGCAGAAAGCATACAGGGAGTGGAAGATGGGAGGGATCAGCAAGAAAAGCTACCTTATTGAGATCAGAACATGTAGGGATAAAGTGAGAAAGGCTAAAAGTCAAGTAGAGTTGGACCTTGCAAAGGGAATTAAAACCAATAGTAAAAGGTTCTATAGCCATATAAATAAGAAGAAAACAAAGAAAGAAGAAGTAGGACTGCTACACACTGAGGATGGAGTGGAGGTTAAGGATAATCTAGGCATGGCCCAATATCTAAACAAATACTTTGCCTCAGTCTTTAATGAGGCTAATGAGGATCTTAGGGATAATGGTAGCATGACAAATGGGAATGAGGACATGGAGGTAGATATTACCACATCCGAGGTAGAAGCCAAACTTGAACAGCTTAATGGGACTAAATCGGGGGACCCAGATAATCTTCATCCAAGAATATTAAAGGAACTGGCACATGAAATTGCAAGCCCATTTGCAAAAAACTTTAATGAATCTGTAAATTCAGGGGTTGTACTGTATGACTGGAGAACTGCTAAAATAGTTCCTGTTTTTAAGAAAGGGGAAAAAAAGTGATCCGGGTAACTACAGGCCTGGTAATTTGACATCTGTAGTATGCAAGGTCTTGGAAAAAAATTTTGAGAAGGAAGTAGTTAAGGACATTGATGTCAGTGGTAATTGGGACAAAATACAACATGGTTTTAAAAAAGGTAGATCCTGTCAAACCAACCTGATCTCCTTTTTTGAGAAGGTAAAAGATTTTTTAGACAAAGGAAACGCAGTGGGTCTAATTTATTTTGATTTCAGTGAGGCATTTGATATGGTTCCACATGGGGAATCATTAGCTAAATTGGAAAAGATGGGGATCAATATGAAAATTGAAAGATGGATAAGGAATGGTTAAAGGGGAGACTACAATGGGTCACACAGAAAGGTGAACTGTCAGGCTGAAGGGAGGTTGCAAGTGGAGTTCCTCAGGGATCAGTTTTGGGACCAATCTTATT
Organism: Caretta caretta; assembly: GCF_965140235.1. NCBI lineage: Eukaryota > Metazoa > Chordata > Testudines > Cheloniidae > Caretta > Caretta caretta. The sequence continues at coordinate 66,852,703 of NC_134214.1, read as the reverse complement.
TAATCTTTTTATTACTGACCTTGGCACAAAAAGTGGGAATGTGCTAATAAAGTTTGCGGATGACACAAAGTTGAGAGGTATTGCCAATAGAGAGAAGGTCTGGGATATCATACAGGAAGATCAGGATGACCTTGTAAACTGGAGTAAGAGTAATAGGATGAAATTTAATAGTGAAAAGTGCAAAGTCATGCATTTAGGGATTAATAACAAGAATTTTTGTTATAAACTGAGGACACATCACTTGGAAGTAACAGAGGAGAAGGACCTCGGAGTATTGGTCGATCACAGGATGACTATGAGGCGCCAATGTGATATGGCCATGAAAAAAGCTAATAAGGTCTTGGGATGCATCAGGCGAGGTATTTCCAGTAGAGATAAGGAGGTGTTAGTACCGTTATACAAGGCACCGGTGAGACCTCATCTGGAATACTGTGTGCAGTTCTGGTGTCCCATGTTTAAGAAGGATGAATTCAAACTGGAACAGGTACAGAGAAGGGCTACTAGGATGGTCCGAGGCATGGAAAGCCTGTCTTATGAAGGTAGACTCAAGGAGCTTGGCTTGTTTAGCCTAGCCAAAAGAAGGCTGAGAGGAGATGTGGTTGCTCTCTATAAATATATCAGAGGGATAAATAGAATAATTATGTAAGGGATAAAAAGAATAATTATTTAAGCTCAGTACCAGTGTGGACAAAAGAACAAATGGATATAAACTGGCCATCAGGAAGTTTAGACTTGAAATTAGACAAAGGTTTCTAACCATCAGAGGAGTGAAGTTCTAGAACAGCCTTCCAAGGGAAGAAGTGGGGGCAAAAAACATATCTGGCTTGAAGACTAAGCTTGATAAGTTTATGGAAGGGCTGATGTGATAGGATAGCCCAATTTTGGCAATTAATTGATCTTCATCTATTCGCAGTAGATATGCCCAGTGGCCTGTGATGGGATGTTAGATGGGTTGGGATCTGAGTTAAGACAGAGAATTCTTTCCTGGGTGTCTGGCTGGTGAGTCTTGCCCACGTGCTCAGGGTTTAGCTGATCACCATATTTGGGGTCGGGAAGGAATTTTTCTCCAGGGCAGATTGGCAGAGGCCCTGGAGTTTTTTCATCTTCCTCTACAGCGTGGAGCACGGGTCACTTGCTGGAGGATTCTCTACACCTTGAAGTCTTTAAACCACGATTTGAGGACTTCAATAGCTCAGACATAGGTTTGGGGTTTGTTACAGGAGTGGCTGGGTGAGATTCTGTGGCCTGCGTTGTGCAGGAGGTCAGACTAGATGATCATAATGGTTCCTTCTGACCTTAAATTCTATGGTTCTCTGACATACGTAAAGAATTTGTATTCTCAGCCATGCTCACAGAAATAAATTACTAACTGTAGAGTTAGAATTATTTCAGTGCTGCACAACCTTTCCTGTATGGTCACCAGATTACATATTTTGGCATCAATCATAAAACAGAATTTGATTAAGTCAATTAACATAAAGTTTCAGAATGTGTCTCCCTGTTGATTATTTGGAAACACTCCATTCATATTGCTGTATAATGGTATAAAATAAGGAGAACATCCAAAGATGTTTTAGAAGGAAATTTTCCAAATTTTACTCTTACACTATATTGTCAAAACGGTACTCTGTCTAAGATTATAATAATCAATGTATCTTTGGTGGACACGATTTTGATTTCAGCACATAATTTGATGGCAGATGGGAAAGTGACGAGATCTCTTACTGATTTTAGTTGGCTCAGTTATCAGATTTGCTTGCAGTGGCTTGCATTTGAGTTCTAATACATGCGTACTTTATACCAGAATTAATCTTTTTGCATTGTCACAACTCAATGCTAATTCCAACTGAAATTATGTAGCACATTCATTTTAATAAATTCAGTTTGCACTGTGGCTTGTATTGGCCAACATTTGATATTTTAAACCAGCAGTTCATGTGCATTTACTGTATGAGGTCCAAACACTGTTTGTCAAACAGTATCATTTTTAAAGAGAGGAAAATAAAACATGACAGACTGCACTGTGTCTTTGAATGTGTGATTATGTAAATTTGTTTATGTTAATCTCCGATACATTACCTAGCATTAGCTCCCTTTCCTTTATCTAGCTGACACTAAAGCTTGTGTTAATTTACAGCAGAAATATAGGTATGCTTGAAATCACCTAATTTGAAATTGTAGTTCTTAGACTGAAGAAGTAAGAAATCTAATTATGTAAAGAGTATTTTGAATAAAATATTGCATAAATGAGTAGAAACATAGTTAATTTCCAAATGCAACCAAAAGTAACAGTCTTTCAAAGTAGTAGTTTGTCATCATAACATTAAGCCATTTCATTCTCTTTAAATTAATATGCATATTTTAAGTATGCCAGAGTGAAGAAGTCTACTGTTTTCATTTTGATAGTATTTCTCACAACTTGATGAGAAACTAATTCTCTAAAAAAGAAAAGGAGTACTTGTGGCACCTTAGAGACTAACCAATTTATTGGAGCATGAGCTTTCGTGAGCTACAGCTCACTTCATCGGATGCGTATCATTAGATTTACCCATGACTTTCTCTCTAATCATGAGACTAGAAGTTTAAGATCCTTCTTAAAAAAAAAAAAAGCCCCACACCGTGCTTCACTTTATTTAAGATGGCGAATTTACAACTGCCGTCAGTATGTCCTTATTTTCATTAATGTGAACGCTCTTTGTACAAATAATGAAGTTTGCTTTTTAAAATATTGTTAAACACAATAGACCAACTCCTGTTTTCCTTACTTAAGCAAAAGTACCTTTTTTACTTTTTTTGTGAGTTTTGCCTGGATAAAGACTGCAGGATATGGTCCGGTATTCAAATGAAAATAAAATATAAAAATCCATTTCTATGTAAGATACATTTTATGTAAGTAAGATTCAGCTTATTCGTATATTCTATTTTATATACCTATATGGTAAAATTACTTTTTTGAACAGGAAGTTAGATTGAGATATTGACTGAGCAAGCTCTGCAGTAGAAAAGCATTCCTATGTGCGATAGGCAGCAGATAGGAATGATCAGAGTCTGCAACTCTGCCACTTGCTTCAGTTTTTACAGAATGTAGGAACTAGCATGACAGTTCTCATTTCCTATTCCAACTAAATTTGCACTATTAGAACATGAGAAACAACAAATGTAAAGAACTAAAGTAATCTGCCTGTAGGGAAAAAAAAATGTTCAAAGAACTCCATGGATAGGCACATTGAAATAAGATTTTATTTGCACACTGTGATTGTGATTTTGCAGAGTTTCCCCTCTCCTATCCCAGATGATGATTATTGAGCAATTAGAGTACTGTATCTCTATCAATAAAGTGCCTACAAATAATAACCCCATTAGGACACCATTGCAACATTAACGGTAGCATATGTAACTCCTTGTGAATTTGTTAAACTTATACTTGTGGAGTTCCCACACACAATAGACTGATTAGTGCACATAAATAGTATTATGAGAGCTAGATACAGTTTGCCCAAGGCGACATGTTTCATTACGTCAGTCACTATCTGATTCAAGCACCTAGGACATTTTTAAAATTAAACTATTACACATAACCAGGAACTTGATGTGAAAAGATCAACATTAAGCCCAAAAAATTGAGGCTTCTAATACTGAAGCAGTTAAGAATTTTAAGTAGTGCAAATTAATGTTTGCTGTGCTGCAGTGCTTCTGCACATGTAATAATGATTGGGATAAGAGGTCAATAAGAAGAGATTTTATAGCAATAATGGTTCCCTGCCCTGTTTTTCTCTTGTATCTTTGGCTCAGCAAAGGCAAAGCTTTTTGTCAGAGGATCTGACACAATGCAGCTGCAAACAGCAGGGGGAGAGTTTGGCCAAATTGCCAGCCTCTAACAAACATCTATAAAACAAAACAAAATTTACATTACCAATGACAAATCAAAGCTGAAAGTTCGCCTTGCCTGTTGTCATTCATTGCCATTCATATTTAGGAAGCAGACTGCTGTGATAATTGATTTGATGGTCCAGCTTGAGTGGAAGCACTTCTGGGCATAGCAGGCCTCAGAGATGCCAAAAAAGAAGAAAAGGTGGGAATGAAATAATGCACTACTTTCTCCTCAGAGGCATGTGGCCCAGTTTTTGAGAACAGAAAAACATGCTTTAGAAAAAAAAAAAACTCTTAAGAACTCAGTAATAAATACAAAAATGACCATATAGCCTCAGTCAGATTAAAAATAGGCATTCAGACAGAGACAATGAGCATACATATTTTACTGGCAGGTGAATAATAGGAGAGCACTGTGGAAATAATCTGATTTTTAACGGACTCTGTCCATGGGAGTACCTTTTTCGCTGCTCTTTTGTGTAAGGACAAAAGTGGTTCCCTTTCTAAAAAGTCTTTTAATTTTTTTAAGCTGTTCAAAGTGGAATTGATGGTTCAGAAGAAGAAAATGAAAACAGTAATTGAGTTTCAAAGGCAATATATATGCCTGGATTATCCAAACTCCTATTGAGTTTATTTACTTCAACCAATAGGTGATAATGAAGCTTGTCTCTATATTTGTGTCTGGAGGGTGGTGTTCACCCATAGCCTCCTGCTGATATGAATAACTTAGGAGTCTAAAGTGCCGGTTGAGAAAAATAGATAAAAAAGGTACTCAATTCAGTGCCTGACCTCTTAATCACAGCTCCCAGCTCAACTGTGTGCCCTGTCATCAATTTAAAGAACCAAACAAAACCAGAAAAAAGACGTGAGCTGTCAAAACACAAATTTTAATCAGAACCTGTTTGTCTTCTGAGAGAAAGGTACTTATTTACTTGCAGAAGCTGTGTAGTACTTTAACTTTGCTGAACTGTTTGTATTCATAGTCTGGGGTTTGGGATTGTGGGTTTGTGTGTGTGTTTTTGGCAACTGTAAAGAAAGCAGGCATGGCTCAAGTTTGACAGCAGAGAGTTTTAAAAAGAGAAAGGGGGTGGGGAGAGCTGATGAACTAGACAGAAACAAGTTTATAAATATGCTGCCCCAGTTCAAAAGTAAATCTCGCCACCTCTGATTTTCAATTTTTTATCAGTATTTTCTCAGCTGCAACAAGATAATAGGCATTGTAAGCCTATTGTCCACTCAATACATACATTGACAATAGACAAAAACAACTCAACTGTACAAAAGAAGTTCTATAAAAGACTCATGTATTAACTGCTTATGGAAACACTTGGTATTTTTCTTTTTATCCATTATAATTTTTTAATGCTTCTTTTGGTATGTTGGAAGCACAGACTCAGAGTTTAAGATAATACGTTAAACATCCAAAAGTGGGATAACTAGAGTCTCTCACATATTATATCCCTTTATTATCTTTACTAATGTATATGATACCTTTTTGCAAGGATCAAGGCACTTGACAGAATTATAAACAAGAAACCCTTTCACTCATCACCACTGGTGTGGAATGTAGTGAATACAATAAAAGTTTTTTAGGAGAGGAAGTGAAAAAAATGTTTACTGTCTTATCAAGACACTCAGTAAAACACAACACAGATACAGGGTTGGCTGGCAGAAGACTACAACTTTATTAGCTTTACACTTTTATCTTTATTTGGGGGAGAGGGCTAACCTGCCCCAAAAAAGACTATGCATTTTTTTTATTCCAGTGCATTGTTAAATCACCTCCATGCCAAACATACAATATTCAGGGATGGGCCTCTTAAGCCTAACCCCTAGGATTCAACATCTCTCTGAATCCTCTCCCCTCATCTCCCTCTGTGTGAAGAGGAACGAGGATACCTGCAAAGGATACTTCAGTCTATGAAGATTTAAGACTTCTTCGTCTAGTGTAATCGGGTCCACCTGTTATCTCCCAGGGCTCATGTTTTATTTCTGTGAGCTGGCCCATTTGAGCGTCTCCTGCACATTGGCCATGGGGGGTGCCAGCAACAGCTTGGCTACAGCCTCCTCCCCACTGCCTGGTATCTACCTCCCATCAATCCAGTCTCTTAAATCCTCCCAACCACATATCTGTCCCTGTGTCTGATAATTCTCACCTTCCCTGTAAAGTCCCAGAGCATTGTATCTGATTTCCCTGTGTTTGATCACCGGGCTACCAGTGTCTCCAGAAAAGACTCTAGTGACCTTTCAGTTCCTACTTCTTCAGGCCTGATCCACATCAGCACAGTTGACATTTCTCTATCAAGCATTTCATACCAAACCACATTCGGTGCCAGCAACAGCCAGGTAATCCAATCCAAGTTCCTGCTAAATCCTGACTCTCAGATTCCTCAGTTACATTCCCTTCCCTCACACTCTGGCCACAGACAGACAGACAGACACAGGCATAATCTTCACATTCATTTTGGGAGGAGAGGAGGCCCTAGAGTAGCCAAGCCTGGCCTTGCTTTCCTCTACTCCTCTCGGAATTCCCAGGATTGTCCGTCCTCTGTTTGTCATTTCAAATAGTGTCCCCACTGAGATAGGGATGGTAGGGGGGCAGTGAAGTTACCAGGTAATTTAGATAGGCAAAGACCAAATCTGGTTATGACATTGGGATTTAACCCCTGCTCAAATGTGTCATAGATTTTCAGTGACCATAAGTGGTCAGAAACCCTCAGTTGTATATGTTGTGACATTGGATATGTCTTCACTGCACAGTTAACCCAGGCAACTGGCAATTGATTCTGAGCACCTACTTTAGCCAACATGTGTGTGTCCCCACAACAAAGCTCTACCCACGTAACAATGTCCTCACTGTTTTTGCATTTGCCCCTATGTGACTAGGGGCATGTTTCATAGTTCTTTGTGCTGAGAGATGCTTGAGAATTCTTTCCCTGTTAATTATGGGGAACTTGTCTGCCCTTTGGGGAGGGGATGTGGGAAAGACATTGAAAAACTATAAGCACTCGAATGATTTTTACCTGCATCCTCACGGCAAAGTTAAAGTGGAATCTGGGTTCTAATCTATACCCCCCCAGCCATGTAAGGTAGCTGAAGCATCCAGCACCTCCAAATCCAGATTAGAGGCTTCTGTGTGGATAGTGAGCGCATTGGACTAAAAGCCATATAAGAGCCTGGGTTAACTGTAGACTGAAGGCAATACCCATTATGTAATGTTACAACATGATGGTGTGTCTCAGGTTTTCCTGCAAGTCCCATTCATTTAAATGAGAGACGGTTCTGGTTCCAAATTGCAACATATCTGCATTTTAACAAGTTTTCTATTAACGACATTGTGTATTCTTTTATATTAAATTACTGGGTCTTTTTAATGTATTAAATTTGTTATTGAGATATCCTGGTGGTTTTCACCCTGCAAGTATTTATTTAAATAGAGTATAGATACATTCCAGTGCCTTACCCTTTGACACAATCTTGGAGAAGAATCCTCATCACAAGACACTGTGTGTATACATACATATAGAATCACACATACAGAATATGTGTTGGTTTGGTGTGGCCATAAAGGCTTTATAAACATTACTCATGAGTGGTAAAGCCAGGAGTGAGTTACACAAAATATCAATTAATTCGTGCCAGTAACATCTTTATACTACCCCACACTGCCACACATTTTGTACCTACCATGAAAGTTACAGAAAAACTATTTTAGGAATATGTTAGAGAGGCTTTAATAATTCTGGGTTATTTCTAGTATTTCTTCCTCTGTAAAGCCAGGTGCCTTAGGTACTTGTCTTCAGGCAAGCTGTCCTGCAGTACCTCAAGAGCCTGAGTACAAGTCTCAGGGAAGACTGTTAAGAACCAGGGCACAAGCTGGTTGTGAGTTCTAAACTTAGCCTTCACCAACCAATTATCAAGTTTAAACTCCTCAAGCACTATAACAGCATTAACATGGAGTCAAAGACAGTCCTCTTGGGTACTCTGATCTGTCTTGCCACGCAGGTGAGCCTACCTTTATAATAGATAGATACACCAAGAATCACAGCATTATTCAGGTTACTCCCAGTCCCAAAGAACCAGTCACTTACCCCAGGTCATTTGCATTAGATCACACCTAAAAAAATGCTTGTAGCCAATCCTATTATAAACTATCTAAAGATTTATTAAAAGGAAACGAGTTATTTACAAGGTTAAAAGCAGGTAAACATATATACACATATAAATTACAAGCTTAAGTTGCAAAAGGTAATAGACGCTTCTATAGCAAGCAAGCTTTTTATGTTCTTCAGGGTTAACCCAGGCTAAATAGCTGAAGATCCCTTGCTTATGCCTAGAAACCTTTACCCCCAGAGTCCAAGCAGCATAGAAATTCCTTTCCTTTTTGTTACAGTTTTTCCCTTCCTCCCATATGCTATGGCTGCAAACTCAGGTGATGGGAGGAATCCACTTGCATTACTCATCTTAAGGGTGAGGAAGAGCAGAGCAGCAGAATCTTTTGTCCTCTTTAATGTTCCACAGTAGTCCGTCTGGGACTGATGGACCTTCCTTGTTGGCCAGGACGTAACAGCTTCTGTTGGAGAGCAGCACTAGTTAATGTCTCTCTCGTGTGGTGATTTACACAGTCATAGAGGCTCACAATATAAATGCTCAAGTATTACCTTACATTATGGGATAGGATGTTAAAAGTGAAATTAATGCATGCAGCAACTCATGAGCATTCCATACCCACCTTCTTATAATTCTGTTATCTATTTCAACAATGCTGACACACAGGTGAGCCAGACTGGTTCTAGCTATGCATTTATCAGTGTTCAGGAGAGACATGGGACTTTGGCATGAGATGGCGCCTAGTCTGCTAGCATCACAACTTAGTTATTACCATTAATCCAGCTGTGCAGGAATGTGAAGGAAAGAAAAAAAAATCAAAATAATTAATGTAATATTCTTGTAAAATTATCTAAAATAGCATTTCGAACCCTAAAAATCATTAATTCAAAGCCTAGTATTTCAGGAACTTCCCAGGGAAGTTGCACATGCTGGGGACTAGTTAGTGTGCGAGAATCTGTGACATGCTTCTGCCCAGTGGGACAAACTCCCATTTCTAGTCTGAAGGGTTGCAAAATATTGCATTTCAAAGCCATGATATTTTTTGAAGATGCTCAGGATTTTGACATGTTAGAGTAAGTCTGATGATCTAGATTTGTGAGTAGAGAGAAGCTGATACAGCCATAGGGATGTGATACATTTAATTGTCACATGCTTGTCTAATTTATGACATGAATATTGCCTAAATGATGACCAGGGAGAGGGTGTATTTTTTCACATCTGATTTCTTCAGCTTAAAATTGGGAGGAGTTCTGCATAATACACAGAAGTCTGATTCCATGGCCTCAAGAAAACCAAAAGTAATGAGAATTATATTTGCACAAATAAATGCTGTTTTCCTGCATTATTTTTTTTAACCAAATGCAAACAATTGTAACATAAGCACACCCTATTTTCATGTTGGTTTGTTCAAGGAGTGAAGAAAATATGACAGTTTAGGATTTTTATGTTGCTATTCTGCAACATTCCTTGGAGAAAATGTATTTGCAGTTCATTATTTTTGGATTAAGAGAAAAAATAAGTGAGAAAATACAGTAATACACACATATACACACAAAAAGTATGTTATACACATAGTATATAATATGTGATGAGTTAAGTTCAAAATAACATTATATTCACTGCTGAGAACTATTGATAACTTTACAGTCATATAATCACACCTGACTTATCTGTTGCACTCATGAGGATAAATAACATATTTACATTTAAGTCATCACATATCCTGTACAATATGTAGTCATTAAATGGAAATTGCATTCTGTGTATTCTGACACATATTCACTGAATTCATTTTAAAATATTACTTTTAGTTTTACTGTTGTTTCCAGAGAAACCCTATTGAAAGCTAGAGATGAGGATTCATGAAGTAAGCATGTCTGGTGTATTTCTGTTTGAGATAACTGTGCTCCCTTACTGGACCTTTTCATATCTCTGATTGTATGCAGCCCAGTGTATTATCTCCCTTGTCAAATAACTTTCAGCTTTGGATCTGCAATCCCTTGATCAAAGCCTTAGCATAACACTTAAGCATTGCACCTTAATCAGTGGGCTTCAGCATATTTGTACATTAAGTCAAATAATTAGTGCTGCCCCAGTTTCTTGAGGGGCTGATAAAGGTTGGATTTGGATGGACTGGCAGGGGAAAGTCATCCCTAGGGTCTTGGTTGGATTGCCCCCTTCTTGACAGCCTTGTGCATGAGCAGGGATTGGCCAGATGAGGCTGGGGTAGGGCACTTAGTTCCAGTTTCTGTGTCTTGATTGGTCCATGCATGGGCACTTCTTTGGTCTGATGGGATCCCCACACTCCTAAGGGGAAGGGGACAGCTTGCATTGCTCTTCTTGGACTTTCTTCCAACCCACCCACCCTTTCCTCGGGTTTTTGTTTTGTTTTGTTCTGCTGCTCTGGGTTGTGGTCAGTGCCCCATACTAAGAAGGAAAGGGGAAATCTGAGGCCTTTTCTGATGAAGGTGAATTTCATAGGAAAAGGACTGATGGTGACAACTTCTTAAGGATTGTCCAGCCTTTACAGTAGCTTATTTATGAACCACATTGAACATATCCTATTGGGTAAATAGTCTGGGAAGGAGCTTCCCAGATATTCTCCCATTACTTGTGTTATGTTGTAGCTAATGAAAGCTCTGGATTTCGTTTTAACCATTTGGATGACCTTGTAAACTGGAGTAAGAGTAATAGGATGAAATTTAATAGTGAGAAGTGTAAGGTCATACATTTAGGGATTAATAACAAGAATTTCTGTTATAAACTGGGGACGCATTACTTGGAAGTAATGAAGAAGGAAAAGGACCTTGGAGTATTGGTTGTCCCAGGACGACTATGAGCCGGCTATGTGATATGGCCGTGAAAAAAGCTAATGCAGTCTTGGGATGCATCAGGCGAGGTATTTCTAGTAGAGATAAGGAGGTGTTAGTACCGTTATACAAGGCACTAGTGAGACCTCATCTGGAATACTGTGTGCAGTTCTGGTGTCCCATGTTTAAGAAGGATGAATTCAAACTGGAACAGGTACAGAGAAGGGCTACTAGAATGGTCCAAGAAATGGAAAGCCTGTCTTATGAAAGGAGACTCAAGGAGCTTGGCTTGTTTAGCCTAACTAAAAGAAGGTTGAGGGGAGATATGATTGCTCTCTATAAATATATCAGAGGGATAAATACTGGAGAGGAAGAAGAATTATTTAAGCTCAGTACCAATGTGGGCACAAGAACAAATGGATATAAACTGGCCATCAGGAAGTTTAGACTTGAAATTAGACAACGGTTTCTAACCATCAGAGGAGTGAAGTTATGGAATAGCCTTCCAAGGGAAGCAGTGGGGGAAAGACCTATCTGATTTCAAGATTAAACTCAATAAGTTTATGGAGGAGATGGTATGATGGGATAACATAATTTTGGCAATTAATTGATCTTTAAATATTCATGGTAAATAGGCCCAATGGCCTGTGATGGGATGTTAGATGTGGTAGTATCTGAGTTTCTACAGAGAATTCTTTCCTGGGTATCTGGCTGGTGAGTCTTGCCCATATGCTCAGGGTTCAGCTGATCGCCATATTTGGGGTCGGGAAGGAATTTTCCTCCAGGGCAGATTGGAAGAGGCCCTGGGGGTTTTTCACCTTCCTCTGTAGCAGGGGGCATGGGTCACTTGCTGGAGGATTCTCTTCACCTTGAAGTCTTTAAACCATGATTTGAGGACTTCAATAGCTCAGAGATAGGTGAGAGGTTTATTGCATTCCGGTGGGTGAGATTCTGTGGCCTGCGTTGTGCAGGAGGTCGGACTAGATGATTGTGATGGTCCCTTCTGACCTTAATATCGATGAATCTATGAAACTAAGCTCTCTGTGGGCAGTCTTATTTACTGTGGTGTGTAGGCCAAGTATCTGTGGGCATCTCATCTTTATCATTTCTTATACTATCTTTGAAATGACCAGGACGTTTACCTGGAATTAATGTAAGATGTAGGAAGAGTGCCATGTAAAATTAAAAAGATTAGATAAATAACTATAGACACAGTGTTGACATACAAAAGCTAAAAATGAGTATAGCCTATTTTCATATTTGAAGTGACTCTTTTTCTAATGACAGGTTTCAGAGGAACAGCCGTGTTAGTCTGTATTCGCAAAAAGAAAAGGAGTACTTGTGGCACCTTAGAGACTAACCAATTTATTTGAGCATGAGCTTTCGTGAGCTACAGCTCACTTCATCAGATGTTTACCGTGGAAACTGCAGCAGACTTTATATACACACAGAAATCATGAAACAATACCTCCTCCCACCCCACTGTCCTGCTGGTAATAGCTTATCTAAAGTGATCAACAGGTGGGCCATTTCCAGCACAAATCCAGGTTTTCTCACCCTCCACCCCCCCACACAAATTCACTCTCCTGCTGGTGCTAGCCCATCCAAAGTGACAACTCTTTACATAATCAAGTCGGGCTATTTCCTGCATAGATCCAGGTTTTCTCACATCCCCCCCACCCCCATACACACACAAACTCACTCTCCTGCTGGTAATAGCTCATCTAAACTGACCATTCTCCAGGTTTAAATCCAAGTTAAACCAGAACATCTGGGGGGGGGGGGTAGGAAAAAACAAGAGGAAACAGGCTACCTTGCATAATGACTTAGCCACTCCCAGTCTCTATTTAAGCCTAAATTAATAGTATCCAATTTGCAAATGAATTCCAATTCAGCAGTTTCTCGCTGGAGTCTGGATTTGAAGTTTTTTTGTTTTAAGATAGCGACCTTCATGTCTGTGATTGCGTGACCAGAGAGATTGAAGTGTTCTCCGACTGGTTTATGAATGTTATAATTCTTGACATCTGATTTGTGTCCATTTATTCTTTTACGTAGAGACTGTCCAGTTTGACCAATGTACATGGCAGAGGGGCATTGCTGGCACATGATGGCATATATCACATTGGTGGATGTGCAGGTGAACGAGCCTCTGATAGTGTGGCTGATGTTATTAGGCCCTGTGATGGTGTCCCCTGAATAGATATGTGGGCACAATTGGCAACGGGCTTTGTTGCAAGGATAAGTTCCTGGGTTAGTGGTTCTGTTGTGTGGTATGTGGTTGTTGGTGAGTATTTGCTTCAGGTTGCGGGGCTGTCTGTAGGCAAGGACTGGCCTGTCTCCCAAGACTTGTGAGAGTGTTGGGTCATCCTTTAGGATAGGTTGTAGATCCTTAATAATGCGTTGGAGGGGTTTTAGTTGGGGGCTGAAGGTGACGGCTAGTGGCGTTCTGTTATTTTCTTTGTTAGGCCTGTCCTGTAGTAGGTAACTTCTGGGAACTCTTCTGGCTCTATCAATCTGTTTCTTTACTTCTGCAGGTGGGTATTGTAGTTGTAAGAAAGCTTGACAGAGATCTTGTAGGTGTTTGTCTCTGTCTGAGGGGTTGGAGCAAATGCGGTTGTATCGCAGAGCTTGGCTGTAGACGATGGATCGTGTGGTGTGGTCAGGGTGAAAGCTGGAGGCATGCAGGTAGGAATAGCGGTCAGTAGGTTTCCGGTATAGGGTGGTGTTTATGTGGCCATTGTTTATTAGCACTGTAGTGTCCAGGAAGTGGATCTCTTGTGTGGACTGGACCAGGCTGAGGTTGGTGGTGGGATGGAAATTGTTGAAATCATGGTGGAATTCCTCAAGGGCTTCTTTTCCATGGGTCCTCGTGGCTGGATTTTACTAAAACTAGACAAGCCATTTACAACGCACACTTTGCTTCTCTACAAAAGAAAAAAGACACTAAACTTTCTAAACTACTACATGCTACAAGGGGCCACAGCACTGGTTCCCTCACCCCACCTAGCAATATTGTTAACCTATCCAACTATACTCTCAGCCCAGCAGAAGCAGCTGTTCTATCTCGGGGCCTCTCCTTCTGCCCCTCCACCCCCACGAACATGATACAGTTCTGTGGTGACCTAGAATCCTATTTTCGACGTCTCCGTCTCAAGGAATATTTCCAAAATACCTCTGAACAACATACTAATCCACAGAGGTCTCCCTGCCAACACTACAGAAAGAGGGATTCTAGATGGACTCCTCCTGAAGGTCGAAACAGCAGACTGGACTTCTACATAGAGTGCTTCCGCCGACGTGCACGGGCTGAAATTGTGGAAAAGCAGCATCACTTGCCCCATAACCTCAGCCATGCGGAACGCAATGCCATCCACAGCCTCAGAAACAACTCTGACATCATAATCAAAAAGGCTGACAAAGGAGGTGCTGTTGTCATCATGAATAGGTCGGAATATGAACAAGAGGCTGCTCGGCAGCTCTCCAACATGAGTTTCTACAAGCCATTACCCTATGATCCCACTGAGAGTTACCAAAAGCAACTACAGCATTTGCTCAAGAAACTTCCTGAAAAAGCACAAGATCAAATCCGCACAGACACACCCCTGGAACCCCGACCTGGGATATTCTATCTACTACCCAAGATCCATAAACCTGGAAATCCTGGGCGCCCCATCATCTCAGGCATTGGCACCCTGACAGCAGGATTGTCTGGCTATGTAGACTCCCTCCTCAGGCCCTACGCTACCAGCACTCCCAGCTACCTTCGAGACACCACTGACTTCCTGAGGAAACTTCAATCCATCGGTGATCTTCCTGATAACACCATCCTGGCTACTATGGATGTAGAAGCCCTCTACACCAACATTCCACACAAAGATGGACTACAAGCCGTCAAGAACACTATCCCCGATAATGTCACGGCTAACCTGGTGGCTGAACTTTGTGACTTTGTCCTTACCCATAACTATTTCACATTTGGGGACAATGTATACCTTCAGATCAGCGGCACTGCTATGGGTACCCGCATGGCCCCACAGTATGCCAACATTTTTATGGCTGATTTAGAACAACGCTTCCTCAGCTCTCGTCCCCTAAAGCCCCTACTCTACTTGCGCTATATTGATGACATCTTCATCATCTGGACCCATGGAAAAGAAGCCCTTGAGGAATTCCACCATGATTTCAACAATTTCCATCCCACCACCAACCTCAGCCTGGTCCAGTCCACACAAGAGATCCACTTCCTGGACACTACAGTGCTAATAAACAATGGCCACATAAACACCACCCTATACCGGAAACCTACTGACCGCTATTCCTACCTGCATGCCTCCAGCTTTCACCCTGACCACACCACACGATCCATCGTCTACAGCCAAGCTCTGCGATACAACCGCATTTGCTCCAACCCCTCAGACAGAGACAAACACCTACAAGATCTCTGTCAAGCTTTCTTACAACTACAATACCCACCTGCAGAAGTAAAGAAACAGATTGATAGAGCCAGAAGAGTTCCCAGAAGTTACCTACTACAGGACAGGCCTAACAAAGAAAATAACAGAACGCCACTAGCCGTCACCTTCAGCCCCCAACTAAAACCCCTCCAACGCATTATTAAGGATCTACAACCTATCCTAAAGGATGACCCAACACTCTCACAAGTCTTGGGAGACAGGCCAGTCCTTGCCTACAGACAGCCCCGCAACCTGAAGCAAATACTCACCAACAACCACATACCACACAACAGAACCACTAACCCAGGAACTTATCCTTGCAACAAAGCCCGTTGCCAATTGTGCCCACATATCTATTCAGGGGACACCATCACAGGGCCTAATAACATCAGCCACACTATCAGAGGCTCGTTCACCTGCACATCCACCAATGTGATATATGCCATCATGTGCCAGCAATGCCCCTCTGCCATGTACATTGGTCAAACTGGACAGTCTCTACGTAAAAGAATAAATGGACACAAATCAGATGTCAAGAATTATAACATTCATAAACCAGTCGGAGAACACTTCAATCTCTCTGGTCACGCAATCACAGACATGAAGGTCGCTATCTTAAAACAAAAAAACTTCAAATCCAGACTCCAGCGAGAAACTGCTGAATTGGAATTCATTTGCAAATTGGATACTATTAATTTAGGCTTAAATAGAGACTGGGAGTGGCTAAGTCATTATGCAAGGTAGCCTGTTTCCTCTTGTTTTTTCCTACCCCCCCCCCCCAGATGTTCTGGTTTAACTTGGATTTAAACCTGGAGAATGGTCAGTTTAGATGAGCTATTACCAGCAGGAGAGTGAGTTTGTGTGTGTATGGGGGTGGGGGGGATGTGAGAAAACCTGGATCTATGCAGGAAATAGCCCGACTTGATTATGTAAAGAGTTGTCACTTTGGATGGGCTAGCACCAGCAGGAGAGTGAATTTGTGTGGGGGGGTGGAGGGTGAGAAAACCTGGATTTGTGCTGGAAATGGCCCACCTGTTGATCACTTTAGATAAGCTATTACCAGCAGGACAGTGGGGTGGGAGGAGGTATTGTTTCATGATTTCTGTGTGTATATAAAGTCTGCTGCAGTTTCCACGGTAAACATCTGATGAAGTGAGCTGTAGCTCACGAAAGCTCATGCTCAAATAAATTGGTTAGTCTCTAAGGTGCCACAAGTACTCCTTTTCTTTTTCTAATATTGTGGTTTCTGCAGTCAGTATGTAGTAGATAGGATGCATGTTTTCCTGCATAGTTTTGGCCTAGACTGTTTAATGAGAACATGAGACAATTAATTTTGGCCTACTACTATGTTTTCCGTTTGATTACCAGATTTTAAAGTTCTCTGCCACCTCCCCAAAATGTAGCTTCCCCCAAAAAGTGGAAATATGTTTCCACTACATTGCCCAGGAATTTATCCACAATACTCTCATTAATATTCATTGCAATTGCACTGATAAATTCCCAGGCAACCCTTTGAAAATTTATCTGAGAAGGCTCGGAGCTGTCTTCCAATGGATAATAGAAAAAGGAGTGCACTGTGTTAGGGTTGCCAACACTCCAGGATTGTCCTGGAGTCTCCAGAAAATAAAAATTTCTAATTAAAGATTATGTCATGTGATGAAAGCTTCAGGAATATATCTAACCACAAATTGGTAACCCTAACTGTGTTGGAAATATTGGATGTAGAATTTTCATTCACAAGCTAGTAGACACTCAATTATTTTTTGTTACCTAAGTTAGTAAGAGCCATTATGATGCTCTGACATGATAAAATTCTCCATAATATTTTAGGAAAGAACCAAACATTTTGCAACAGGATTTAAAGTTGTAACATTTTATTTTACACTGCTACTCCATTCTTTAAAAAACGGCAAGGAAAAACTCACTGTAATATGGAGATGCCAAATTGTTACATATAAAGCCCTTCTCAAAGCACAAGAGAGAAGCACAAAAGCGCCTTGCTTAAAAAGCCAGAAAGATATTGGAAGGTGACAGATGGTATTCAGATGCCTGATCTGAGTCATTAAAACTTTTCTAAGAACTAGGAGAAGCAAGTTGGACTTGAGGTAGTTTTAGGAGTTAGTTAGGCAGGTCTTTTTGAACATTAGGAACTCTTTTGAAGGATAAAGTTACTGAAAACTAGTTCAGGGCTTTCACACAGCATAAATTAAGCCAAAACTTTTTATAGATCATTTTAATGCAGACAGAATTGTTCTTTTGAGCCCTTCTATTTCTTTCTACCTAAAAATATAAATCAGCAAACATTCTTTTTCAATGATTATATCATTTCTGTCTTCCTAAAGATTTATTGATATTTTATAGTACGGTGGAGGTTTATTCGAAAGCAATATGCTTGTATAGATTATAAATAGTTTAGAACTGTTGAAAAAACATTGGATGAGATTGTCAAGAAAAAGACCCTTATACATTGGTACAACTGATACTGAAAAATAAGTATATAAATCTGTCTGCTTAAAGTTTTATCTAGATATTTTTTGTACATTTGCTATGAAATAAAACTTTAAATAAAACTAAATTTTAACTGTACTGAAACTGGGAGCCCATCTCTTAAATAATGAAAAAGACATGAAGCAGGTGGGTTCGTTGTCTCCAGCTTTTATATGCTTCTTGAGCTCTGACTTTGACATTGAGTATCGAAATAGCTGAAGAATAAGTTTTCTCTCAGTGGGTATTGGAAGATGGGAAAAGTTTAGGAGATGGTGCATTTTTTTTCTGATTGAAAGCAATTCGGAGTGTGGGGAAGAAAGAACTTCTTCATTTTTAGTTACTGTTTATTAAGTGTCAAGCATGTGCTCAGTGCTTTAAAAAACATAGAACAAAATACGGCCCCTGCTCCAAAGAGTTTGCAGTGTAAATTAATCTGAATTAGAGAGTACAGTCTAAACTTATTATACATAAAAACAGAGGACCAAATTCTTTACAGATAAACTCCATGGAAGTGAATGCAATTACTAAAGTCAAGAATTGACACTATATTTGGTATATTTTATATATATAAACTCATACCAGATATATAAATTGATGCTTATAGCACAGTCCACTGACAGTCACATGAGTTGTCCTGTTGTCTTCATAGCAGTAGACCAGTTGGTTTAGTAAGGGTTTGAAACATGGGACCTTCGAGTGGCACCTTAGGGTACGATATCACAGTTTTCATTTTCTGTTTGCATACATTGGAGAGTTTTATTTCCTTTTTCTACCTTTTAAAAACTCTAGCAACTTTTTAAAGCTTTTTTATAATTTCAATTTGCCACTTCAAAATTTTTTTGTTTTCTCTTTACTGTGTTTGTTTAAATGCCTGTTTTAAAAATAACTCATAACAGACTTTAGCTTTGTATACAAAACAAATAAATGAATCAATTCAGTTGCTTTAATGGAGAGCCACCTGGGAATACAAGAATAAAAGTAGTAAACATAATATTTCTTGTTGCTGAAAAATAATTGAGAATATCACACAGAGGAAGTCATGCTTTAAATAAAGACTTCATATCACATTTAAAACTCAAGTGGGACCTTCAAGTATTCTGTTTAGTAGAATAATATATTGATGAACTCTGAGACAATTAATTATGTTGTTTCACATCAATTACAAATGCATCAGTTGCATTATCATTTTACATATGTCCCTTACAATTCATCACCATTAAATATTAGCGTTATTATACAAATTGAGATACATACAATATATGTTTTTTCTAAACAGTGACATGAACCAACATCATTAATTTAATTTAAAATACATAGCTTGTAATGCACCTTCATTATTTACTTACAGGATGAAATTCACCTATTGCAAAATGCTCAGGTCGGGTCCTCTGTGCCACAAAATCCCTATACTTCAAAACAAGTCCTAGGCAAAGTTGGATGGTTTCCTGATGTGTGCTGGGGGGGTAGTCTCCATGGCAGTTCCAAATATGTGGGCATGAAGGGGGTACTGGTGCTTTGCTTTTGCAGACAGTGTTTGGAAATCCCTGAATTAGTCGTAGTCAAGGAGCAGTGGCTGCTTAATTAGCCCATAGACTGCTGAACCCTCAGGAAAGCGGTGCTGCAGTTCCACAAATATGTATTCCATTTCCACTTAAGCCTTCCACTCAAACAACACAGCCCATATATGACCCTTGAGGATTTCACTCTTGATGTACATAATGTGGGTGTTAAAAGTTCTGATCAAAAACCTTGCAGATTCCAAATTTCTTATGGAGATATAGACACATTCAACTTCTTTCCAAGTTATTTTTTAGGTGAATTTCAGTAGTAGACATTTGGAAATATGGCATAAATATCATTTTCTTATGCCGTTGATTTTCCAAATCTAAAGTTTCCAAAAAAGTTACCATGCTACTTCACTTCTTGGTACTGAGAGTCAGGATTTCCCAACATGAATTGCAGCCCTGGCAATATAGGCAGACAGTAATTGGAGGTTGGTACATAAGGTTTTAGTATTGGTCTCTAGTGAATTATTTAAGAATATAATGCTTGATTCCCTTATGAATCAGTACATACTTTCTCATTCTAAAAATAGATGCTGTCCCATTAACCCTGGAATTTTGTACATGACGCACTAGCTAAAACGTAAGATATTCTATTCCTAAAAAGAACAGATAGTTGGCAATCTTTACTAAACAGAAGCATGAAACTGTAAACCTGGCAATGTGTTATAAAACTGTCTCATAAAGTACATATAAATCACATTTACAGTAGTGTCAAAAGGGATAAAAGCTTTGTTTTGGTATTACAAATCAGTTGCCTGAATGTGTGGATTTATTACTACAAACATATACAAGGAATTATAGTTGTGATCATTAAATCCGTTTTCTCTTGTGATCTCAGCTACACTTGAACATGTCTTCAGAGATGAAAATCTAAGCATATTCACCCACCATGACAACTGGATCTCCAATACTATTTAAACTATAGCTGTTAAAACATACCACTGTGATCAATATAAGTCAGAATTTCAGCACAAAAACCATAGATGTGCTGAAGGTCTTTTGGAAATTATTTTATTGAAATGAACTTTGTATACAAACTGAGAAATCTACAGTGGCAAATATAAACCGGAAACCTGTAAACAAATCAGTTCAACTGTTTGTTTCACACAATGTGAAATGCTACAGTAATGCAAAAAACCTCACTACTAAGCCTCTGAAATGAATGTGGTGTTTTTTCTGTATTGTAATCCAGTTGCATTGTTCAGGAGCTACTGCTATGCTTTCTCTCTGTGCTGTATCTGCTTCAAAATCATTATTGGGGGTGATATGGGGGTTGGGGGGGGGTGACACTAGTCATATTGTGCCAGGATGCTGAAAACACTGGCTTTCCACAGGGAGCAGCAAATGGGCATAATTCATATAATATATACAAAAGAATCTCAAACCATATAAATCAACTTAGCAGAGAAACCTGCATGTAGGATATTCTATGAGCAGAATCACAGATATTTAGGAACATACATTTTATACAGCCTGTATGCCTAACTATTATAAAAGTCTAATGGGTCTAAAAACTCTTGAGTAACCACTTTTCTATAAAGAACATCGTGGGTTTTGTAATAAAGAATCTAATACCTCTGTATCATTTTGAATACATTTGGATGTCATGCAAAGAATGAGCATATGCAGGACTTAATAAAGAAACGTCAGTTCTTCTATAGTGATCACTGAAGCATAATGCAGTAAATGAGGTATTTTTTTAAACTGCTCTATCCCAGAACAGTCAAACATATATATTCAAGAAGCTGCAAAATGTTATACTTGATACATCTGCTGAACCCTGAGCCAACAGCAGTTTAAAGCTGACTTTACACCTACACCAACATATTGCAAATGTCAAATAATTTGTGGGAAAATGCTGATATGCAATTTTTACTTGCAGTAGATCTGGTTTGCCAGTGCATTTTCTTTTCTGTTATGATCCGCATTTTTGTTATGATTTTGAGTTTGTGTCCCCATTTATCTCCCATTTACTGATGTTTTGAAGAAAATAATAATTAAATTGCAGGATAATTATTTTCTTAACTCCAAGCATTGATACAATTTGTCTTGCCCAGATTGCTTTATTTTCTGCACACACAATGCCTTGTTGTTGTTTTTGTTATAAAATGTAGTAAACACATCAATTTATTCTGCAAATTGTTTTTTCTTTTAAGGTTTGATTCATTAGTACAGACATCTTGCATTCCTTTTGGTAATGGTGCATTTGTCAGGCAGCAGCCTACAGAAAAGTGAAACTATAACTTTTTTACTGTACAATCTATAGTACCTTTTATAGCACCAGCCTGTCATTGCTAAAAAAGGTGGTTTCTCAGGAGACGTTGAGACTTTTTTTTTTCACAATACTGTTTTTAAAATGACTCTTTATCCTCTGTTTTTCAGTAAATTATCTCTAAAGCAAACAGGGTGTATTTCACTCCAGCTAGGGATGGGAGGCTCATTTATCTATGGATCACTGTGTGTTGCACATCAGTATCACAGAACATTGGAGATAAAATTTATACACAGCAAAAAAGAAAATGTATTTTTCATTTAAGAAGTCAACCTCTTGCTCTGTTACAGAAAGCAGCTCAGACTGACTTGTGTCTGTATTCAGTGCTAATGCTAAAACAGAGTTGCAACTCTGTGCTCTATTCCATATTTAATAAGCTAGAGAGTATAAATAAATGAGTGAGCAAAAGTCAAATGCTGTGCATAACAGCCATCTTCTGTCTACTTTTAATTTATTGTCTGTCTCAGTGGGGCAGCATGCAGAACTTTGCTTTCCCACCTTCCTATATTGCTAATTCTAATTCCGTTTTTCCCAATGCTGTCCCTGCAGCACTTCTGGCTGGTCAAATGTGTTGAGTTACTTGCCAGACTCACTCCATTCGTTAGGTGCTTGAGGATTAAAGTGTGTTTTCTTCCATTAAAAGGAGTTCTTGTGGCACCTTAGAGACTAACCAATTTATTTGAGCATGAGCTTTCGTGAGCTACAGCTCACTTCATCAGATGTATACCGTGGAAACTGCAGCAGACTTTATATACACACAGAGAATATGAAACAATACCTCCTCCCACCCCACTGTCCTGCTGGTAATAGCTTATCTAAAGTGATCAACAGGTGGGCCATTTCCAGCACAAATCCAGGTTTTCTCACCCTCCACCCCCCCACACAAATTCACTCTCCTGCTGGTGCTAGCCCATCCAAAGTGACAACTCTTTACATAATCAAGTCGGGCTATTTCCTGCATAGATCC
Organism: Caretta caretta; assembly: GCF_965140235.1. NCBI lineage: Eukaryota > Metazoa > Chordata > Testudines > Cheloniidae > Caretta > Caretta caretta. The sequence goes on along the minus strand of NC_134214.1, from coordinate 66,830,168 downwards.
AGGTTTTCTCACATCCCCTCCACCCCCATACACACACAAACTCACTCTCCTGCTGGTAATAGCTCATCTAAACTGACCACTCTCCAAGTTTAAATCCAAGTTAAACCAGAACATCTGGGGGGGGGCGGGGGGAGGTAGGAAAAAACAAGAGGAAACAGGCTACCTTGCATAATGACTTAGCCACTCCCAGTCTCTATTTAAGCCTAAATTAATAGTATCCAATTTGCAAATGAATTCCAATTCAGCAGTTTCTCGCTGGAGTCTGGATTTGAAGTTTTTTTGTTTTAAGATAGCGACCTTCATGTCGTGATTGCGTGACCAGAGAGATTGAAGTGTTCTCCGACTGGTTTATGAATGTTATAATTCTTGACATCTGATTTGTGTCCATTTATTCTTTTACGTAGAGACTGTCCAGTTTGACCAATGTACATGGCAGAGGGGCATTGCTGGCACATGATGGCATATATCACATTGGTGGATGTGCAGGTGAACGAGCCTCTGATAGCGTGGCTGATGTTATTAGGCCCTGTGATGGTGTCCCCTGAATAGATATGTGGGCACAATTGGCAACGGGCTTTGTTGCAAGGATAAGTTCCTGGGTTAGTGGTTCTGTTGTGTGGTATGACCACACCACATGATCCATCGTCTACAGCCAAGCTCTGCGATACAACCGCATTTGCTCCAACCCCTCAGACAGAGACAAACACCTACAAGATCTCTGTCAAGCTTTCTTACAACTACAATACCCACCTGCAGAAGTAAAGAAACAGATTGATAGAGCCAGAAGAGTTCCCAGAAGTTACCTCCTACAGGACAGGCCTAACAAAGAAAATAACAGAATGCCACTAGCCGTCACCTTCAGCCCCCAACTAAAACCCCTCCAACGCATTATTAAGGATCTACAACCTATCCTAAAGGATGACCCAACACTCTCACAAGTCTTGGGAGACAGGCCAATCCTTGCCTACAGACAGCCCCGCAACCTGAAGCAAATACTCACCAACAACCACATACCACACAACAGAACCACTAACCCAGGAACTTATCCTTGCAACAAAGCCCGTTGCCAATTGTGCCCACATATCTATTCAGGGGACACCATCACAGGGCCTAATAACATCAGCCACACTATCAGAGGCTCGTTCACCTGCACATCCACCAATGTGATATATGCCATCATGTGCCAGCAATGCCCCTCTGCCATGTACATTGGTCAAACTGGACAGTCTCTACGTAAAAGAATAAATGGACACAAATCAGATGTCAAGAATTATAACATTCATAAACCAGTCGGAGAACACTTCAATCTCTCTGGTCACGCAATCACGACATGAAGGTCGCTATCTTAAAACAAAAAAACTTCAAATCCAGACTCCAGCGAGAAACTGCTGAATTGGAATTCATTTGCAAATTGGATACTATTAATTTAGGCTTAAATAGAGACTGGGAGTGGCTAAGTCATTATACAAGGTAGCCTGTTTCCTCTTGTTTTTTCCTACCTCCCCCCCCCCCCCAGATGTTCTGGTTTAACTTGGATTTAAACTTGGAGAGTGGTCAGTTTAGATGAGCTATTACCAGCAGGAGAGTGAGTTTGTGTGTGTATGGGGGTGGGGGGGATGTGAGAAAACCTGGATCTATGCAGGAAATAGCCCTACTTGATTATGTAAAGAGTTGTCACTTTGGATGGGCTAGCACCAGCAGGAGAGTGAATTTGTGTGGGGGGGGTGGAGGGTGAGAAAACCTGGATTTGTGCTGGAAATGGCCCACCTGTTGATCACTTTAGATAAGCTATTACCAGCAGGACAGTGGGGTGGGAGGAGGTATTGTTTCATATTCTCTGTGTGTATATAAAGTCTGCTGCAGTTTCCACGGTATACATCTGATGAAGTGAGCTGTAGCTCACGAAAGCTCATGCTCAAATAAATTGGTTAGTCTCTAAGGTGCCACAAGAACTCCTTTTCTTTTTGCGAATACAGACTAACACGGCTGTTCCTCTGAAACTTTTCTTCCATTGTCAATCTATTTCTTTAAAGATTAAACTAGAGAGAGCCTAGTCTGGTGAATAAGATCGTGTGGGAAAGGGGAAATTTTCCAAATTCAGGTTTTTACATCCAGATAGGCTTCATTAAAATTATCAGTTTATTTTATTCTGAAGGGGAGAGGGTATTTTTTTTAGTTTTATGAGCTTTCACAAAATAATGACTGGTTGTATATATTCTCCTGCTATACATATGTTTTAGTGTTTGACGGTCTACTTGCTAAATAGATTTTTATGAGAAATTTTTCAGGGTGGTTAGAAAGAGCAAGTAGTTCACTGGCTTTAATAATTTTCCTTTTTTTTTTTTTAACTAATTTAATTAATTTACTAATTGATTTTCCATACTCATTCTTTTGGCTTAAGACAGGCTTCACTCTTAAGTTTTTTGCCTTTTTCCACAATAGAGAATTCAAGTGAGCAGAGATTTGTGGCTACACTTAGGTGGGCACTGAAGTTACTACTTGGCTACAAGTTCTGAAGTTTGTAGTTCTGCAAGAGTCTTTTAATTGTTCATATAGTGGAGAAGGGAAAGGGTAATGATTCAGTAGTATCTCTTGAATTTCTCATATTGTCAGTCAGATCTGGGCATATACTACAGATATGCCGTTTCTAGACGACACCTGAGGGCGTGTGTGTAAATATTGCAAATCTTATTAATATTGCAAAGATAGCAAATACCTTTGGATACAGCAGCTGTGTCAACATGGGGAAAAAATCTGCATATCGGATGTTGTCTGGGAGAAGAGGCACCAAGCACTTTTTGATAGATTTTTTTGTTTGGTTGTTGGTTTTTAGTTGTGCTATTATTAGTCTGTTATTTAAGAAGTTTTTAGTAAGGTTTTGGGGGTTTTTTTATGGGTTCTTCCTAGCAAAGAGTCTGGTTTGTGTTCTAGAACTTTCCAAGCTAATCAACATCAGTGATAAATTTCTTTGAGTAAAGTCACCCAACCAATCATTATTTGACTTCAGTTCAGATACCCTTTTTTCCCTGCTGTTTCCCTGACTATTTTATATTTAGTAGAACAAAATAAATCTTCAAGAAACGGTGCTCTTGGTCAGCTTTTTAAATGCAAAGAAAGGCTGTTTCTCTTATTTGTGTTTGCTTATTGGACACATTTTAATATCTAAAAATTCTTAAATATAGCTGGTTATGGAGGTGGCAGGGGGATACTTTTTAAGATTTGGCTGTGAAGCAATTTTCTGCTGGCTTGATTTTGTAATTTTGAGCTCCCTATTTCCTTTATCCTTTAGGCATGCTCTTTCTTTTGGTCTTAATGGGCATATTCAGACTCATAACAAAAAAAAAGTTTATTGAGTGAAAAGCAGGCAGCTTCCAGGGTTGAGCATCTTGTTTGCCACTTTGCTATGTACTTCACTGTAGTTGCTGCGCTTTTGCTGTCATGTTGTTAGATCTCACAAGTTTAGCCGGTTAGGACTGTCTTGGTAAATGTGTGGGAGATCCCGTCACTGCTCCTAGGTGCCCTTCTGAATTCCCCTGTGGTGTCAGATGATGTATTCTTCACTTTCCATTCTAAACTTTTGTGATTCTTGTGCCCTGCTAAATTTACTTATGTATGAAAATGTGTAACCTAATATGTAAGTATTTTTTGAAGGGATAAAATTGTTCACAGGTTTGACTTGTATTTAATTATTTACCCACATGAACAACTGGCTCTAAGTCCAGTTTCTAGTCCAGTTGACGCAGGACCGGCAGGGAGTTAGGGTATTGGGGGGTGGGGGTGAAGAGCACAAGCTTGGGACGGGGCTTGGGACACAAGAGGAGTTGTGGGGTGCCGGATCCAGGCAGCTCTCACCTTGGGCAGTTCCCCGCAAGCGGTAACCTGTCCCGGCTGGTCCTAGGCAGAGACGTAAAAGGCGGCTCTGCACACTGCCTCCGCCCGCAGGTGCCGCCCTCACAGGTCCCATTAGCTGCTGTTCCCGGCCAATGGGAGCTGAGGAGCCAGCCCTCAGGGTGGGCAGGGGCAGTGGCAGCGCGCAGAGCCGCTTACCGCGCCTCTGCCTAGGAGAAGCCGGGACATGTCACCACTTGCAGGGACCCACCCAAGGTGAGTACCTGCCCAAGGTGAGTACCCTCTGGATCCAGCCCCAATCCAACCTCCCTCCCAGAGCCCGTGGCCCTCACCCCCTCCCACACCCAAACTTCCTCCCTCTTAGTTAACCGGCATTTTTCACTTACCAGCACCCCCCATTTTGCCAACATGCTGGATAAAACAGCTTTTACTGTATATAAATGTAAGTTATTATTAGTGTAAATGGAACAGGTGTCCATTGCTGCTCTTTGCTTCTACTAGACCAATGCTTGGACACTAAAGTAGAAAACACATGTTGGGCCCTATAGTTAAGGTTGCACTAGTGATATTGTGAACAACATTTTTTTTTTCAAGGGATTTTATAACTTAACAATAATAACTAGTCCTATAGTTTATGCACTTGTGATAAAGTTGGCCTTCTGTCATAACACACACAGATTCCTTAATTTCTAATTACTTTAAAAATTACCTTAGACTTCTGACTTTTTGAAATTTAGATGGCTATAAAGGTAGGTGGATGTGTCATTGTGGATGGATAAGTCATTGAACAAACCTCACTGAGAGCCTTGAAGGAAGTTAAGCTCTGCAGTGCCCAGAAAGCTCAGGCTAATATAGAGCAGAATAGTACTAATGTTTAAAATTGGAGAGGGAGATGAACATTTGAACCACTTCCAAGTTAAGAACATTTAGTTAGGGCTTATCTCTTGCAGTTCCATTATGGTTTTCATCTGAGCATCTCGAAGTACTTTAACAAATAATTTATCCCCAAAACACCTTTGTGAGGGGAGATAAATATTGTGCCAATAAACAGTAGTGACTAATGGTTCTTAAAACTCCCTAAATACATATTTATGTCATCTACATTTTAAAAGTTTTTATTAATATGGCATGTTAGAGGTAGTTAGACAGTTTTTCACGTCAACTCTTACTTGTTAGAGAAAATGTATTATAACTTTTTAAAAAATTAACCCCTTCACTGCCCAATAGTTGCTTAGTGAACATCTAGCAAAGCAGTATGTACCTCTGTGGCACCATGGACATAGCACCATCAACGTGTCCTGTTGAATTTTTGCATATGAAGAAAACTAGAAAAGGAACACCAAAAATACGTGTGTACTGTCAGGATTGTGATGCAAACCAACAAGAGCAAGACAATTCACTGTTAAGAATGGTGTTTCATCTGTAATTCATTCCATTCTGCATAGGTATTGCAGGTACTATAGAAGGAAGCATGATCTTACATCCTATATGATCTGCAATACTTAAGCACAGTAGAAAGATTTAAGAAATAGTGGCAGCTTATAGTTCAATATCATTTTTTCTTGGTCTCTGTCCTACAGCTTTAATTTTAAACAGTTTTTTGTTGCAAATTGTTTAATATTTTTTAAAAAATCTATGTTATGCCTGTTCATATTTCATTCATTAAATCAGAAACTTTAACTCCCCCCGCCTGTGGAAATCAGTCAAGACAGCGTGATGTAATTTATTACTTTAATCTTTACTATTCTTGGACTTTTCAAAAAAGAATTAAAAATATAAAGCCTTGCTGTTGAGATAAAAAGGATTTTTGATGTATCTGGAGACTTAAAAAAACAGAAACTGTAAAAATTTTACAGCTTCAAAGTGTTTCTCAGATGTTGCATTTTCAAGGACATTTTGTTTATGTGTATCTTTTCCCAAGCTTCTGTCTTTCCTTGCTTTCCTTGTTGCTCTGTCCAACTTAGTGGTATCTTAATGATTCTGGGTGAAATTCTGGCCCATTTAAAGTGAACCACAAAACTCCCATTAATTCAAATGGCTCCAAGATTTCAGCTGCTGTTCCTGAAATCCCCCAGAGGTATTTACAGGTTTGAGTTTTCTGTGCTCTAATGTAGTTTTTGTCAACATTTCCACTATAAACTCCTTGTTTTCAGGATTTTGCAACTCTGTTACTATAATCCATAGTTGGATCACTGCAGTAAAATTTTGTCCCTTGGGCCAGATTTGTTAGATGGTGAATTACAGTAGATTTCCTTCTGCAGCTCGAAAGTTACTTCTCTTTCCCCTTAACAAGTTTCTCAGTAGCCTGTTTTAGATGTCATACACATGGTTCTTTCCATCTTTAATTGTGATTTTTTTTTACTTAAATTGTTCAGTGTCATAATCCTTATCCACATTTGTCGTTTTAAACATAGAATGTATGTTGTTTTGAAGTTTATTTTGGTATTTAGTAGCTTCTTTTGCTCAATAGCCCCTGTAATACATAGGTATCAAATGTGCTACTCTACCTAAGTTAAGCACGCCAAGGTATCAAAATACAGTTTGATATTACTTTAAAGTGTTTGTAAATACTCAGTTCTCAATGCTGTGCAGCCTGCTTCTAAACACCGTAAAAGCAGCAATATGTTTTTACTCTCTGAATGACCCCTACAGTGTAGTCTCGGCAAAGTGGCCGAGGATGCATACTTCACATCTTATTTCTTCTCCTTTTCCTTTAAAATAAATAAATAAATAAAATGCCCATCCTCATTCAAATGGTTCTGGGTTGAGTGGGCATTCTTAGCACGCAAGGGGTTAAGACAGCTGTGCGCTTTTTACCCAATGCAGTGTTTTGAAAGTTCACATATTGAGAAGCTTTTTTTTCTTGCTCATTGTAAAGGTACAACATACACTAGCCCTGTGTGCACTCAAAATGATTGACAAAGGGTAAAATAAATGTGCAATTTTATTTATTGTCAAAAATGATCAAATACATGAGAACAGGAAGCTTGGATGCCACAATATGTTGATTAAGAGGCCTTTTGCAAGGGTTGTAGTAAAAGAAATATGCCCAGAATCTCTAGGCAGCAAGCATTTGGATTCAGCCAATTTTGTCCTTTGAACATTGTACATCATTGGATTGTACACAGAACAAAAGAACTGTTATTTAGGCCTTGTCTACACTATGCAGTTTTGTTGACAAAAGTCAGCTTTTGTCGACAAAACAGTGGAGGGTGTACACACTGAAATGCTCCTCCTGCCGATGTAACTCCCCTGCTATGCCAACATAATAAAACCACCTCAAGAAGAGGCAAAGAGCTTAAGACACTGCGTTCCTTACGTCTGCTTTTGACTGTCATTCTTGTCAATTTCACGGCTCCACTCGAGCAAGGAGCCCCGCTGAGAACGATGCTGCCCCCCCAGGGTTCTGGTTGCTGCTCCCCACTAGGAACATGGAAGCCAGCCAGACTCCGGGCATGGATCACCCAGCTGGAGATGAGAAGCCCCGGGTGGCTTCCCCCTGCGTCCTGGCTAGGAGCACAGAGGTGAGAAGTCCCCAGGGAGCTGCGTGGAGCTGTGAACCCTGGCTCCCAGTCCTCCATACTGACCACCTTCAGTTGGTGGAAGTGCTCCTGGTGAGGATGCTCACCACCAACAGGAGAGTAGTGTGGACATCAGCAACCGCAGTAATTAATGCAGTAGCTGTAAGTCGACCTAACATAGGTCGACTTATCTTTGTAGTGTAGACATAGCCTTAGTCTCACTGCCCACTGCCCTTCGACAGCAAAGACTAACGCATCCCCAAGTATCTCTGTCTACCTGCAGTTCATAACCACTGTGTTCTAATCATAACTGAACTGGTGTGTACAACAATTCAGATGTTAAGTAGAAACTGCAATGGCTCAGACCCTTCTACTCTATGTTCTAAGGCCAGCCTGGTAAAACAATAATATTGAGTGATTGCTGTTAGCAGCACTTTAGTTGATAGGATTGAATTTTCTTGTGAGGTGCTAGGTGATAAGTGAGGATCAGACATTTGCTCTGATTGGATGAGGATGTGCTGAAGGAACACCTTCAAGGTGATCAGACCTTTGCCTTTCCCCCTGTGAGTTAATATCAATTGTTCACCTCCCCCCCCCCCTTTTTTTTTTTACAAGCAATAAGAAACATCTTTATCACACAACCAGGATCCTTAACAAGAATTCAGTAAATATGCATGGGAACAAGTATATTTTTACCCCTGTAAAATAATTTACCACTTTTCAAAGAAATTGCTCTCATCACCATTTGGAAATAATTTTGTTTCAATTTCATAGAACTTTATAAAGATGTTTAATACTAATATTTTATATTTCTATAGAACCTTTCATACTGAAGGATGGAAGAACATTTAAAATTCAGTTTCTGCTCCAATTCCATTATTGGCAAGATAAAAGAGACGAGTTGTCACCATGCAACACATATCTGTGCATAGCATGGTTTTTCACGATGGTAAACCCTATTTTCTCTTAGTACCTGAAGGGTCTGTGTATTCAGTTAAAATAGCCTGCAATATTTTAATATTTTTCTGATTTATACTCCTTCCTCAATATTTTATTTCCACAAAATTTTGCTGACTAGTTATTCAAATATATTAACTTCTGATAAATAGCAAAATTGTGGATAACAAACTTTTACTGGAGTATAGTATTAATATAATAGTTGATGTCCAGACCTAGGCTGTTGAACAGAATGTAGCATTGTCTGTTTTGGCACAGCAGAAACCTTAATCTAGAGGGAGAGAGATTCCATATCCTAGATGCCAAAAGGCCCAGAATTTATAATGTCATAAGATGAAAATGTTTAGAAAATTATTTAGGCTTTATCCACACTAAAAAGGGTTTGCTAGTTCAGTTATATGGTATAGCTATACCAGGAGGAGGGAGCTGGACAGGGGGCAGGTGCTCTGCGACTGAGGGGACTATTTCCCATCCCTCCTGAAGTCACGCCTGGGCTGAATCCACTGGCTCCCTGGGGTCCTCTGTTCGGTGTTCTCTACTGGATCCCTGATTTCATCCCTCTGACTGTCACTTCTGTCCTTGTTTTTTCATTTGTTGTCCCCCGTGATCAGTTGATGCCTGGGTCCAGTGATGACTCCGCTTAAGCTGAGGGGTGGGTGGCATTTATTAATGGGTTGGCCTACACCCACCCATTCCCAGAGCTTCAGTAGGTATATGGTATAGCTATAGCAGCAAATTCTTCCAGTGGAGTTGCCCCTTATGTCAGCAAAAGGGTGCTTTTGACAATATAATTTATACCTTTGAACAAAGTAAGCTGCACTGACATGGAGGTTGTGGTGGCATCACTGTTTGTTTTTCATAGAATCGTAGAATCATAGAATATCAGGGTTGGAAGGGACCCCAGAAGGTCATCGAGTCCAACCCCCTGCTCGAAGCAGGACCAATTCCCAGTTAAATCATCCCAGCCAGGGCTTTGTCAAGCCTGACCTTAAAAACCTCTAAGGAAGGAGATTCTACCACCTCCCTAGGTAACGCATTCCAGTGTTTCACCACGCTCCTAATGAAAAAGTTTTTCCTAATATCCAATCTAAACCTCCCCCACTGCAACTTGAGACCATTACTCCTCGTTCTGTCATCTGCTACCATTGAGAACAGTCTAGAGCCATCCTCTTTGGAACCCCCTTTCAGGTAGTTGAAAGCAGCTATCAAATCCCCCCTCATTCTTCTCTTCTGCAGGCTAAACAATCCCAGCTCCCTCAGCCTCTCCTCATAAGTCATGTGTTCCAGACCCCTAATCATTTTTGTTGCCCTTCGCTGGACTCTCTCCAATTTATCCACATCCTTCTTGTAGTGTGGGGCCCAAAACTGGACACAGTACTCCAGATGAGGCCTCACCAATGTCGAATAGAGGGGAACGATCACGTCCCTCGATCTGCTCGCTATGCCCCTACTTACACATCCCAAAATGCCATTGGCCTTCTTGGCAACAAGGGCACACTGCTGACTCATATCCAGCTTCTCGTCCACTGTCACCCCTAGGTCCTTTTCCGCAGAACTGCTGCCTAGCCATTCGGTCCCTAGTCTGTAGCTGTGCATTGGGTTCTTCCGTCCTAAGTGCAGGATCCTGCACTTATCCTTATTGAACCTCATCAGATTTCTTTTGGCCCAATCCTCCAATTTGTCTAGGTCCTTCTGTATCCTATCCCTCCCCTCCAGCGTATCTACCACTCCTCCCAGTTTAGTATCATCCGCAAATTTGCTGAGAGTGCAATCCACACCATCCTCCAGATCATTTATGAAGATATTGAACAAAACCGGCCCCAGGACCGACCCTTGGGGCACTCCACTTGATACCGGCTGCCAACTAGACATGGAGCCATTGATCACTACCCGTTGAGCCCAACAATCTAGCCAGCTTTCTACCCACCTTATAGTGCATTCATCCAGCCCATACTTCCTTAACTTGCTGACAAGAATACTGTGGGAGACCGTGTCAAAAGCTTTGCTAAAGTCAAGAAACAATACATCCACTGCTTTCCCTTCATCCACAGAACCAGTAATCTCATCATAAAAGGCAATTGGATTAGTCAGGCATGACCTTCCCTTGGTGAATCCATGCTGGCTGTTCCTGATCACTTTCCTCTCATGCAAGTGCTTCAGGATTGATTCTTTGAGGACCTGCTCCATGATTTTTCCAGGGACTGAGGTGAGGCTGACTTGCCTGTAGTTCCCAGGATCCTCCTTCTTCCCTTTTTTAAAGATTGGCACTACATTAGCCTTTTTCCAGTCATCCGGGACTTCCCCGGTTCGCCACGAGTTTTCAAAGATAATGGCCAATGGCTCTGCAATCACAGCCGCCAATTCCTTCAGCACTCTCGGATGCAACTCGTCCGGCCCCATGGACTTGTGCACGTCCAGCTTTTCTAAATAGTCCCTAACCACCTCTGTCTCCACAGAGGGCTGGCCATCTCTTCCCCATTTTGTGATGCCCAGCGCAGCAGTCTGGGAGCTGACCTTGTTAGTGTAAACAGAGGCAAAAAAAGCATTGAGTACATTAGCTTTTTCCACATCCTCTGTCACTAGGTTGCCTCCCTCATTCAGTAAGGGGCCCACACTTTCCTTGGCTTTCTTCTTGTTGCCAACATACCTGAAGAAACCCTTCTTGTTACTCTTAACATCTCTGGCTAGCTGCAGCTCCAGGTGCGATTTGGCCCTCCTGATATCATTCCTACATGCCCGAGCAATATTTTTATACTCTTCCCTGGTCATATGTCCAACCTTCCACTTCTTGTAAGCTTCTTTTTTATGTTTAAGATCCGCTAGGATTTCACCATTAAGCCAAGCTGGTCGCCTGCCATATTTACTATTCTTTCGACTCATCGGGATGGTTTGTTCCTGTAACCTCAACAGGGATTCCTTGAAATACAGCCAGCTCTCCTGGACTCCTTTCCCCTTCAAGTTAGTCCCCCAGGGGATCCTGGCCATCCGTTCCCTGAGGGAGTCGAAGTCTGCTTTTCTGAAGTCCAGGGTCCGTATCCTGCTGCTTACCTTTCTTCCCTGCGTCAGGATCCTGAACTCAACCAACTCATGGTCACTGCCTCCCTAACCAACACCTAACCATACACCTAACCAACACAGCTATGTTAGCAAAACTTTTCAATGTAGTCCAGGCTGCAGAATTTTTGTAGCTCTTGTAAGGAGAATATCAACTCCCACCCACTGGCTGTCTAATATCACTATTACAGGAAATAAGTCTAGAAATCTTTATGATGGCTATCTAAAGTCCTTCGTTTATACTCTCACACACTAGTCTCTTGACCTTAACATCTAGATCTGATGCTCTCTCTGTGAAGGTTGTCTTGCAAGCCATGTGTAATCCTAATTGCTCAGCTCCCTTACATGAGGGTTGTGCTTCTTACTCAACTTCCACAAACAGAAACTATGTAGAGTTCTACGTACTACAGGTTCTACGTTTAGAATTCTAGGGTTTACAGAAAGGAACTGCCACATTTAGGAGGACAGCATAGCCTTTTTATAACCTCACCTCCTGATGCTCAGTGTTGTGAAAGAGCTTACACAGTGCCTATTGGATATTGCTTTCTAGAAACTCCATAAAGCTCAGCTGTGCCGGGGTGCCCATTGCACAAGTGTGAATATGCAGAGGCTATTCTCTCAAAGAACTACCATAACTGGTGATAAATCTTTCATTAAAAGGCTTAACAGTAGTGAAAATTCAGGCACGACTGATCTGAGGCTGCCTGCAGAGAAGTGAGGAATCTCCAGATAACCCCATCATCATTTGTGATAGGAGAATCCTAAAATCCAAACCAAAATAGTAAACTAGATTATACTGTGAGAAAAAGAGGATTTCTGTTTTAAGGCAGTACTGGCCTTACCTTGCACTTCTAGATCTGCAAATGTATGATAAGGGAGTTGTCTGGTTATAATTATGCTTTGGAGAATTAGATTTTTATTGGTAAACGGTAAATGTGATTTCACCGTACACACAAAAACAGACGAACTATTTCCATTGCTAATAACTGAAATGTTCAGACAGGTAAAGTAAGAAAAATGCTGCTTAGAATTTATTAAGAACTTAAAGAAAGAAGTACCTCAAAGTATGACTAAATTAAGACGCACTTGACATCTAATTTCATTTAATTTTATCACTGTTGTCAGATTTATTGGATGAACAAAACTGTTACATTTTTCTTTTAGTTGCTTTAAAGTACCATGGTTGTGAGCATAGTGGAATGGAAATTCCAATTACAGAATGTGGTAAGGGATTACAGAATGCAGAATCTGGTAAGGGATTACAGTATTTTGGGGAGCACATGTGAGTGAAAATTAGACATGTTATATGCAAGATTTTTTGGGGAGGGTATTGTGACATAGTGAGTGCTGCTTGCCATAAACTATCAGGGTGGTGGTATGGTGTAGGTAATTTAGCACATATAGCCAAAAACCACATATGTGTCTAACGCTTGCTGAAACCCCTGCTGCGTGATGTTGCAATCCAGACTAGGTAGTGTGGTGGAAAATTAACCATGTGTTGTGTTTGAATCAGAACCCGCCTTTATTCAAGCATACGTATGCAGGGAGAGTCAGCCATAGCTCTTCTGTGTAAGCAGAAAATACAGGAGTTTATATAGCTGAAAACCACAATTTGTTCAGCACACTTCCTTTAACAGCATTTTTCCTTAATTGGCATATAGTGCAAGTTCTAACAGTAGCTTTCCTTATTTTGGATATGGCAAAACAAGCTTTTCCTGTTATTGACAGGTTGTTCTTTGTGGTTAACAGGTGTTTCCTAATTTCTAACTATTAGGGTTACATTTCTTAAGCTGTTCTGTTGCAACTGCCCCACAATGGAATTTTTGTCAGCTTCTACTTATGCTTTTACACACACAGTTAGCTTGACCAAAGTTTTAGGCCTACTTGGGAAGTTTAGGCCTACTGGATTTTTCCTCCACAGTAGAAATATGGTGAGATTCTTCTCTTTTAGCAGAAACATAAATGTGCTTGAGAAAATGATATTCCTAGTTAGGAATTATCAGTGTACCATCAAGAAAGAAAATTATAGGAATGAGGCACCTTGAATTAACAAAAACTGATTAAATTTATCTTTAGCTGTGGAACCAGTAATTTAAAATATTTGTGATTCAGAAAGGTATGCTCCTAATACATGATCCGTATGTGTGTATCTCCCAAAAGTACCTTAAATTTCCTTCTGTTGTTGGCTGAAGCATTCAAATTATTCTCAAGAGTCTTCAGCATAAATCCACAAAAAGAACAGGAGTACTTGTGGCACCTTAGAGTCTAACAAATTTATTAGAGCATAAGCTTTCATAGACTACTGCCCACTTCACTGGATGCATAGAATGGAACATATAGTAAGAAGATATATATATACACATACATACAGAGAAGGTGGAAGTTGCCATCCAAACTGTAAAACGCTAATTTATTAAAAAACTTTTGTAGTGATAATCAAGATGGCCCATTTAGACAGTTGACAAGAAGGTGTGAGGATATTTAACATGGGGGAATAGATTCAATATGTGTAATGACCCAGGCACTCCCAGTCTCTATTCAAACCCAAGTTAATAGTATCTAGTTTGCATATTAATTCAAGCTTAGCAGTTTCTCACTGGAGTCTGTTTTTGAAACTTTTCTGTTGCAGAATTGCCACCTTTATGTCTTTTACTGATTGGCCAGAGAGGTTGAAGTGTTCTCCTATCGGTTTTTGAATGTTATGATTCCTGATGTCAGATTTGTGTCCATTTATTCTTTTGCATAGAGACTGTCCAGTTTGGCCCATGTACATGGCAGAGGGGCATTACTGGTACATGATGGCATATATCACATTGGCAGATGTGCAGGTGAATGAGCCCCTGATGGCGTGGCTAATGTGATTAAGTCCTATGATGGTGTCACTTGAATAAATATGTGGACAGAGTTGGCATCGGGCTTTGTTGCAAGGATGGGTTCCTGGGTTAGAGTTTTTGTTGTGTGGTTGCTGGAGAGTATTTGCTCCAGGTTGGGGGGCTGTCTGTAAGCAAGGACTGGTCTGTCTCCCAAGATCTGTGAGAGTGAGGGATTTTTCATAAACCCAGGTTTGCACATCTTTCGTATTTCTAATGTTGGCCATCTCTGCTTATTTGCGACATTGTAGGCTAAAAAGGTTACTTGTTTGTGATCAGAGGTTATGAACCTAGCACAGAACACTCACAGTTTCTGTTTTTACCATATATTCGAGCACAGGTAAATTAATATAGTTATACTGATATAAACCCCACTGGGGACATTCTTATTGCAGTAAAAGTGGGTTTTTCCCCCCAATTTGGCTTAAATCCTTTCCTAAGCAACGTAAGTTAAACTGAGGAAAATAAAAAAGGGGAGGGGATTTTATTAGAATGAGTGTGTTCACGTGGGGTTTAATGCCAGTGTAACTATATCAGTTTCTATCCCCACCTTATCTTATGCTGGTATAACTTTCCTGTTGTAGGCAATCCCTTAGTCTTGGTCACAAGGGCATAGACCAAGGATTCTTTCCCCCTGGTGAGTTCTGTGGCAATGAGGATACAATTGGCATACAAAATGGGAGAAGTCTAAGGACCCAAAGAGAAGACATGGGTTGAGCTGATGGGCACAGTGGTGATATTGAGCTTGAAATCTTACATCACTGAAACTCCCAGTGCAGCTTCCACGTATTTCATACTATTGGAAGCAAGAAACAGGGGAATTAATCATGAGGCTCTCAAAGAAGAATTTTGCTCTTAATACTGAACTTCCCTCTGTATTATAGTAAGAGTTATAGACACACTGTACAGTGAGGGTTAAATGAAATCCTGTTGCCCCATCATGACAGATTATAAAGAAAGAAAACATATTTGTCATATAGGAGTTGCCTTGTTATAACTTCCATAAATCTTAATTCCAGTACCTGGGTGAGTTCAATCATTTATGAAATGGTAGAACATACACGCAAATATAAAGCTTAGGGTGGATAGTGAATCACATGTTGATATACACTTGTTCTTTTTAGTGTAGGTCAAATACTTATTTCCACTTGCCTTACTTTTTTTTTTTTCATTTTATTTATTCTAATACAATTATTGGAGGGGAAATTATTATATTTTGTTGGTTCATCATCGTTGAAACTGTGGCTGTTCTGATGTAATTAACCATCCAAAGTAATGAATTCTAAATTGCATTTTCAATTACTAAAATTATCTTGAACTAAAAAAATTCATTTTGTCCCATAGAAAGCTTCATTGCTTTATCACTGTTGTTGTACTAGAGCTTTAGATTAGGGTAACTTAGTTTTTAAATTAAATGTCAAATATAATTTGTCAGTGGAAACATGAAGTGTATGACTGTACTCTGAGGGGAAAAAGCCAGCTCAGCATCCTTTAAAATTGATATATACATAAAATCAACTTTCCACCCAATTAGATCATGTCTGGCAGAATGTGAAATGTAATTTTACATATACATGCATACTTACACTGCTGTAAATAGAAAGAATAAACAGTACCTAAGGCTAAAGTTTTGTCATAGCTGTCAGAGAAATATTAGATTCCATAATTTTAATTTTTATTAAATATTAATGACTTTTGACATTGAGATTTTTGCTATGATATTTGAAACTTTGGGATGTTTGTGTGTGCATGAGTGGGTGTATGATTGGCTTTGTAATAGTAAACAGCTGAACAAACTTAACTGAAAGCCTCGGAGAGCACCAATTTGAACCCTAGGCAGTATGGAAGGCTAATAGAGAGCAGGAGGTCAGGGATAATGCTGTGAGTAACATAAAGGATCAAACCCATGGACTCCCAATGAGAGCTGAAATTCTTCAAAAGATCCAGGGGCCAACCCATGCTTTCCCATGATTAGTGAACCCCAAAAAAATAAAGATTTTTGGTAGAGAAGAACACAGATATGTTTTGCTAACCGGAATCACAGCATCTACCCTTGAGGTACAGATTTAATTTCTAGAAAGTTAGAAGTAAATCATTAAAATACTTTTGGAGTTGCAAGGAATTAAGCATTTTAAATAAAAATTCCTAGCACTGGTGTCTCATGGGTTATTCGGGGCGGGGGGGTTTTGGACCACTCTGGTGTAAAAAGTTTACGTAGATGTAGAGCTAAAGAAAATCTCATGCATACACTGTCTTTAAAAAAAATAAGAACAAAGTTATTAGCATCATTTGTTATTCATGCTTCTGTCTGGCGCATCGAAGCCAGCAAATAAAACAATTCATCAAATGCCAGTGTTTATAATTTTCCATGTGATAACTCTGGCATTAAAATTGAGAGACAAAATGAGTGTGCTTACCTTCTAATAGGCTGAACATGAGATGCTAGCTGCTTGGCACTACAGAAAAGTTACAGTGCATAAAGACTTGTGCTCAAACACCCTAAGAAGATGGAAAACCATAGAAAACTTTAGGCACCTTTCACATAAAGTTTTCTATCTAGCTTCCTTCCAGAGCATATAGGTCTGTGCACAGAATACTTTATGCACTGAAGTTCACATGAAGTTTTATAATATCAATATTTATTAACTGAATTTACATTGTTCATTTTATCCACATGAAATTTTATATCATCAATATTTATGAAGTCTCTTTACATTTCAAATACTGTATAATATTGCACATTTTAAAATAGGCAATTTGTGGGCAAAAACAATCATTAGCTAAAAGTTAAGATGGTTATGGTAAATATTAAACCATATGCAAGCAGTTTAAAGAAATAAAAGTTTAGCCATGTGTCTTTCAACATAAATATTAACAACATATTTTCCATAGTTGAAGACATGCGTATTAATTCTCTGTATATTAAAGTAGTTCAAAAGTATGTCTTTTGGGTCATAGTATAAGTTTTTCTGAATACATTTCAAGCAAAGTTTTGTGTGCTTATATTGTAAATCACTGAACATAGGTGATATAAGACAAAGGAATACTTATGTAAATTGCCTTACATGGTGACTTTCATAGTTTTAATATTTGAATTATGTAACTGTTATTGTTTGAGAGGAAGGATAGCTCAATGGTTAGGGTTCTATCCTGGGATTCTAGAGTCCTGGGTTCCATTCCTTGCCTTACCACAGACTTCCTATGCAACCCTGGGCAATTACCATAATGTGTCTGATCCCTTAATCCCTCATCTCCAAAATGGGGATAGCAGTAATTCCCTACCCCACAAAAGTGTTGTGAGGAAAAATATATTAAAGATTGTTAAGCATTCAAATACTATGGTATAGGGGACAAGACAGATAGATAAAGATTAGGTAATTTACTACAGAAACTTGACCTTTCAGTGAACAAAGTATTTTTTTTTGGGGGGGGAAGTGGGAAGTACATGAATTTGACAACTGTTATATGCTCTCATGAGTAAGTAGAGAGAGATCTGTTATCTCTATGACTTAACTATTTTCCATCCTAGTCGGTTTGATTATTTCTACATTCATTTTAAGAATTAAAAGAAAAATATACTTAGTCATATTACACAGGCTAATGAGAGCCAACAGTTTTAGTATAGCATGTCTGCATGGCACAGCTATGTCATTAAGCACTGGAAAAACTACTGAGTTGAAGTCCCAGATATGCACATTGCATTCTTTATGCATAAAGCCACTTGTCTGAGTTTTTTTTTTCTTTCTCAATTTGTATTAATTTTTCCTTTTTTTTTTTAAAAGGAATTTGGTAAATGCATATCTTTTTGGTGGCTGACAATTTATTGTTTAGACATCTCACACTATGTACTATGTGAAACCACAGGTTTCTATTTGGAATAGTAAAATGAATAAATAGAGAATAACTTGTGCAAAAATGGGATTATGATTAGAATTGATAATCAACATAGAATAGGCTGTTCTCATACCCCTTAGTTTAGACCTTGTTTCATGAGTTGGCAGGTTAAGGTAAAGACTTGGGGGACCCTAGATTTTACCTTGACCTACTAACTCACATGTAAACTATGAACTGCCGTGTCTGTGTATGAATTTTACCTTCCATTAGTAAATTTGAGTTAATTAGCTTTGAGAGAAGAACACACCTTTTTCCTATTGAAGGTTCATCCTTAAAAGAACCTTATTTTATCTTCTGTCCTATGGTTGTCAAACAAAAAAAGCCAAAAAAACCCAGCAAGCCAATTATATGCTTACCCACCCAATCAGAATTTAAGGGTATCAGTAAAGTGTGGGAGCAATGCACATAAATTGTGTGGATTTCCACAAGAACAGTTAGGACAAAGTTGCTTCTTGTTGAGCCAAAACTACATATTTTTAATCTAAAATTAATGAATCCCTTTCTTTTCCCAATTTACCCTTTAATATGAACTCACCAATAAGGGCTTCTTTACACTAAGTGTTCTAACACAATGTCACGTGTTCAGTAATATCAGATTAAACACATTAGCACTCGTAGACAAGGACTGTTGTCATAAAGTTTGAAGCTAGAAGGGACCACCAGGTGATCCAGAGATCACCTGCTGTGTTTAAAATCCTGACAGTTGGCAGCCGGTATCAAGTGGAGTGCCCCAAAGGTCGGTCCTGGGGCCGGTTTTGTTCAATATCTTCATAAATGATCTGGAGGATGGTGTGGATTGCACTCTCAGCAAATTTGCGGATGATACTAAACTGGGAGGAGTGGTAGATACGCTGGAGGGGAGGGATAGGATACAGAAGGACCTAGACAAATTGGAGGATTGGGCCAAAAGAAATCTGATGAGGTTCAATAAGGATAAGTGCAGGGTCCTGCACTTAGGACGGAAGAACCCAATGCACAGCTACAGACTAGGGACCGAATGGCTAGGCAGCAGTTCTGCGGAAAAGGACCTAGGGGTGACAGTGGACGAGAAGCTGGATATGAGTCAGCAGTGTGCCCTTGTTGCCAAGAAGGCCAATGGCATTTTGGGATGTATAAGTAGGGGCATAGCGAGCAGATCGAGGGACGTGATCGTTCCCCTCTATTCGACATTGGTGAGGCCTCATCTGGAGTACTGTGTCCAGTTTTGGGCCCCACACTTCAAGAAGGATGTGGATAAATTGGAGAGAGTCCAGCGAAGGGCAACAAAAATGATTAGGGGTCTGGAACACATGAGTTATGAGGAGAGGCTGAGGGAGCTGGGATTGTTTAGCCTGCAGAAGAGAAGAATGAGGGGGGATTTGATAGCTGCTTTCAACTACCTGAAAGGGGGTTCCAAAGAGGATGGCTCTAGACTGTTCTCAATGGTAGCAGATGACAGAACGAGGAGTAATGGTCTCAAGCTGCAGTGGGGGAGGTTTAGATTGGATATTAGGAAAAACTTTTTCACTAAGAGGGTGGTGAAACACTGGAATGCGTTACCTAGGGAGGTGGTAGAATCTCCTTCCTTAGAGGTTTTTAAGGTCAGGCTTGACAAAGCCCTGGCTGGGATGATTTAAGTGGGAATTGGTCCTGCTTCGAGCAGGGGGTTGGACTAGATGACCTTCTGGGGTCCCTTCCAACCCTTATATTCTATGATTCTATGATTCATGGTTAACCTATACTAACTTGAAATGTAATGCTTTTTATAATAAATCAATTGCTGGAGGAGTCTCTTTAAACCACGATTTGAGGACTTCAATAGCTCAGACATAGGTGAGAGGTTTTTCGCAGGAGTGGGTGGGTGAGATTCTGTGGCCTGCGTTTTGCAGGAGGTTGGACTAGATGATCATAATGGTCCCTTCTGACCTTAGTGTCTATGAATCTATGAAATCATTTAACATCTGACTATGACTATATGACAAAACTTTAAATACAATAGTTTTTGTCGGCGCAGAGAGAAAACACATTTAACGTTATGTTGATTAACATATTATTTACCCAGTACTGCTTCCCACTGTAAAGAAATGCTGAAAAGAATTTTTCTTTCCTCTGCTTACTCAGTTTAATGTGCATCCCCTTACAGTCTGTCCAGTCATATTTACTTTGAAAGATTGGTGTTTCAAGAGAGATTTAAATTAGTGTTTTACCGTCTAATCCACGACAGGAAAAATAAGCCCTGCTATCACTGAATAAGAAATATTAGAATTCTGTTTCCATATCTGAATGCTAAATTTTGAGTCCTTGGTGCATAGAAGTGATGCCTGAGCATTGCCATAGAATCACAAAGTATGTTTCATCCTCTTAGGGAAATATTTACATTTTTCTATCCCATCACTTTTACTCCTTCTGACCTATATATTTTCTCATCCTTTCCCGCTATTTCTCACTTGCTATCTCCCTTTTTCTACTCTCTTCTTTGCTTCTTTCTTCTCTTCATCTCTGCATACTTATTTTTTCTTTACTTGTTCATTTTTCAACTCTTGTTTACTTCCTGTTCCCTTGTCACAGTTAGTCCTTCATTTTGAGTGTTCAAAAGTACCACTTGACCAGTTAATGTTCCCCAGTAAGAGGTGTCAAGACACTTAGTTTTTTGTTATAAACTATTTGCAGAGAAGCTCAATAAATCTATTTTTTGTTAGAAAAATATTTCACAAAAGGAAACCTCCTTTTACAGTAACAGCTGTCTGCATCCTTACTCATCTGTATCGTCCATCATAAATTAAAAGTTTTATTTTTTAGGAAAAAAAGCCTTGACAACGATCATCTTCTCTTACTGCTCAGTGATATGGAGTTGCAGGCAGGGCTCAGAGCAAATTCATCACTATGTGTTTCTTTATACTGTGACAGGGCATCGGGAGCCCTCCTGAGGTAGGCCTGCAACAACCAGTGTATTTGCCTCAATTTTCCCTTTTGTGCCAAATCTAGAGTTTCCCAGCACAGTCCAAACCGTACTTTCACTCATTCAGGTCCCAACAGTTCATCAGCTCACCATGTACACTCCAGGGTCTCTTGCCACACCCCAGCTCTGCCTTTTGGCTCCAGCATCTGTCACCACATCCCAGCTCTCTGGAGGAGTTTCAGCATCTCTCTCCACACATTCCAGCCCCTCCAGCTGGAGTACTTCTCTGCCCCGTTTCATCCTCAGGTCTGGTTCTAGCTATCACCCAGAAACATTAGCAGGCTTACCCTTCTATCATTCCTCAGTCTTTTCTAGCCCTCTGGCTTCAGTTCTCCAGCTCAGAGAGCAGTTGGCATCTCCCACTGCTGCTGCCAGCCTTCAGACCTGTCTGGCTATGCCTCTCTAGACTGGAAACGTTTGTAGAGGATCCTCTGACTGTCTTCTGCTTTCACCACCCTGATGTGGCTTTGCTGCTCAACTAGGGAACTCTCACTGCTCCCTCCTTCAGGGGCATCCCCTTCCTGAAGCCTTCAGCCCAGCTTTGCTCTTCTCCTGAACTCTGGGTTGTGAACTCTCTGCTTCCTCTAGATTCTCTGTCTCTGGCTTCTAATTTCTAAACTTTCTCTTGTCTTTGGCTGTCTGTCATTTATGATTCCCAGGGGCAGCCCCACCGTCCTAATTACATTAAACTAGGGCACACCTGGACTGAACATTTAAGGTGCCAGCTACCTTATTACTATTACCTTTCAGACAAGTTTAAGAGAAGTTAGGTGAGTTGGACAATGTATCATAAGTGTGCATTGAATTTGAAATCAGGCAGAAATATTTTTAAATCAGAGAAGCCAGTCCTGTTAATGTAAGAAATTACATGAAAAAATCACAGAATCTTAAATCTGCTGTAGTTTTTCCAGTGACCCAGATCTGACAGCACTGTTTCAAGATACAAAAAACAATGAGCCACACTTAAAAAGGCTGCACACTTACTTGCTTCTGTAAGCTGAGCTCATTTCACACTGCGTTCCTCCATTCTGCCTTGCTCCTGCCCCACAAACTCAATTTCCCTCAATTTCAAAGAGACTCTGCAACCACATTTTGCCAGGGGATCTGTATGCCCCTTCCTCTTCCTTTCCTCTTCCTGAATGTGGAATTACAAATGTTAACTTTAACCAGCAGTTATTTCAACCTCTGTATGTAATGTTAAATTTTCCTTAACAGGAACTGATAAGAGATCTGTACTAGACAGCTCTTAGTAGAATGTGCATTCCAATCTCTCAAACAACCTATGGGAGATCACGTTCAAACAAAACATTCCAGAGATGTAGAAATTTTAGGAAAGAGCAGCTAGAACTTAAAATATTTGGCAATCTGAGCGAGCAACTTCATGGCTAAAAAAACTATAGTTACTTTTTCTAAAATCCATCATATGGCACAAACATTGACACTTTAGTATTATGTGGAGAAAGAAAAAGCACTCTCTTCAAGAGTTCACTTAGAAGTGAGCTTTATTTTCCCTGACCCAGATGTGTCCAAGTTACGATAAAAGAAAGAAATCAGCTATCTCAATTGATGTTACTGATCTTTAGAGTACATATACATATGCCCACAAAAGTCCTCTAAAAAGATTACCTTCAGCATATTCTTTTAATGGCTTTGTCAAACTGTCATACTGAAATGTTTTGTGTTTGGCGATTAATGCTTTGATATGAAAGTTTTTGCAGGAATTCCATGGAAAAAATCTTACCTGTGTCCTTGGGAGGTTCCCTCTTTCTTCAGTATCCCTTGAAATGCCATTCTCCATTTCAGGATGCTCAGTTTTTCTTAAAGGAAAACTCTAGTGATTGGTGCTTATACCTCAAATAGGTAAATAAATATATATTAGAATTTAATGATATTTTCCACTATTCGCACAGGGCATGATTCTCCTTTTGCTTACACCCGTTGCACTCCAACCTAGTGTCATTTGACATAACAGCAATTGCTGAACATGTGTTACAATGTATTTCTCTTTTTTCCCCCCAAGTGTTACCCCCATACTTCTACAACATTAAAAACAGCTTTGACAAATGGTGGTTTCTAAAGGGAGAACAAGTTCACTGCTACTTTTGCATCAATGGATACCAAGATGGAATCTTATTGGTGATTTTGGATTGTTATTTATAGCTAAAAAACTTAATTACTTTGGTTATTGACTCTTTTTTGTGGTTACTGTGGTTTACTCGAAAACTGTTGGGGGGGTGTTGTTTGTTTGTTTTTGTTTTTTTGCCTTTGATAACTAGATAATATCACCTCAGAATTCATGAATACTGTTAATAGTAAGGAAACTTTATATAGTTACCAAAGGTAGAGCTGGAAGATATGGTGATTAGGATATCTCTTACATTGTATCAGATTTTTATTTTAAATATCTAAGCCCTTCATTGCAGAGATCAATTCCATAATGTGTGTCTCCTTCCCAAGACGCAGAGTTGAGAATCACTACTTTAAGGATTCTTTGTGTCTGCAATAATGAACAAAACTACTGAAAAATAATTAAAGAACTTGATAATCAGTTCATTAATCAAGTATATCTGCTGTACATTATACAGAGACAAATAGAGAAGGACACTATGATAGCCAGAAATCCTCTCTCAAAATCAAAAGTAAAGATAAATACAATTGAATTTCCCTTTGTGGTTTGATTTCTGTCTCGCTGCATTCATCTATAAACCATCTATCAAGGCAAGCTGCCCACTATTAGTTGATTCAGAGCTGGTTTTGAAAGCTGGACCTGAACCTCCCTTGATATTTGCCTGATAACCACCTAAAATCTGCTTGTTGCTTGTAAAAGCTGCATTTAATCATCCAGTCTTTAATTTTGTTCTCTCAATGAAACCCACATATCACTGCACTGTAACTTAGCAAATGTACACTGAGAAAAAGAAGTAAAAGTGCTCCCTGTTGCAAGGTTTCTGAATTCCAGTTATATTAGAAGTGAAACATGATCTTTCTCAGATATTAACGCCATAGTTATGTATTTTTCTCCTCTCCTTCCTTCCCTCCATTCTAGTTCTGTTGTTAACCCCTGGTTAGATAAAAACATGTCATAAAAGCCTCCCTTCATTTAATCTGTTTATAGACACAGTTGTATCTTACTCAGCAGTGCCCCGAGTGCCATGGGGAGGCATATTTTATTCAAGACATACTCAGTAATGCAATACAAGTTTACTTTGCATAGTATGACAAGAGGATGATGTAATATCATTTATTGGAACAACTTCCGTTGGTGAGAGACACAAGCTTTCAAGCTTACACAGAGCTCTTCTTCAGGTCTTCTTCAGGTCTGTGTAAGCTTGAAAGCTTCTCTTTCTCACGCTATGCAAATAAAACGCTACCTTTTATCTTTAATATCTTGGGACCAACAACACTGCATACAGTTTTGCATGGTGTATTTTGTACAAGGGTAATAGCGTTAAAGAAAAAACAATTACAGAATTAAATAGCTGCAGTATTTATAACAGACAGTTATAAAGTCCACTCCCAGCTGCTTTATATGAGACAGACTGAAACTCAAAGGTTTTCCAGTTGTTATCCTTTAAGTGCAGTTTCCCCAGCTCATAAGGGTGTGGTGGATAAAGGGCTGTGGGATAAATTCCAAACATTCTCAGTGTCTTCTCCTCCTATCAATGCAGCCATAGCTTCCTTTACATCCTCAACCCAGCACCCAGCCTGAATAGATAATGTGAGAACTAGGTAAATGCCTGTGATGGGGTTTGGGGCTGTCTCCCCCCAAGCTCATGGAGATGCAGCAGAGCCACTTGGTGGAGACGACTTCAGCCTTGTGGTCAAAGTAAACTATGAGCATCCCAGCCTCATGTGGCTGGGAGGATCCATGTAGTGGTGGACGCTTTGACCCTGCCCTTAATGTGCACTACCTTTTAGTAGCACCCCTTTGAGACACTTTTCTTCGAGTGTATATCAAAAAATACAAAGCAACCAAAGAGTCCCTAACTTATACCGCTGATTATACCATTCCAAGGCAAAATCATAAAACTAAACATGAAATTACAAGTTGCTCATATTTCAACTTTTTTCCTAAAGCATCGTCCAGCTTGATTTCTCACTTTTCAGTCTATTTACGTAGGTTTCAGAATCCACTGTTTATGCACGTCCTGGTGCAGATTTAATTGTAGAAAGGAATGGTGTTAATACAATGTGTGTTTTTCTTTGGGGTGTGGGATTTTGGTCTACAGTTGATACAATAGGTGTGTTAACAGAGGCCTACTCTCTGAAAGCTATTTTTTTTTAGCATGATATAAAAATCAGAAGCCTTTCAAATATAAAAAATATGGAACACTTTCTGCAATTTTCTACAGGAACAAAACCAAAATCCTGTAAATTTCATTAGAATTTTAACTTCACAGAGGGCTATGGTGTTTCATTCTGACATTACATATCGATGGCAAGTGAGACATCTTCATCTGTACTAATAAGGCTAAAGTTCATAATTCACAGGGAACAAATGTTCCATACTCTGTCCAGGTTGTTTAGGAACAGTATTTATATTCCACTAAATTTAGTAATATTTAGTTGTTTAATCAGAGTATATGAGATGTGTAAATGATGTAAGATCTGTTCTCAATTAATGACAACTCAGATAAAAAATTATATACCAATTTTGGTCTCTGCAAAAAGTCATGAAGTAGTCACAAATCAAAATGAACCTAAGTGAAGAACTACTCTATAGGAGATCATTAGGAGAATGTTCATTATTCAGGTGTAGTCTGTAGGCTACTTTGCCTTTTGGAACCCTTTGTAATTGAGCTCTCTTTCTTTGTTCTTTTTTTTATTCTTTAATTTGGCATCCTGTTAAATGAAACATTAATTTCTCTTAGGGCCAAATGTTCATCCCACTGTCTAGCTACAGAAGCTGGGCTGGATCCTGAGGAGATGCCCTCCCCCGCAATGCCTAGGTCTGTAGAGTTGCTTCAGTTTAGACTTATTAAATATATGTAGTATGTTATTCCAAAAATGAATTGGTCTTCAAACAAAGAGACAAAATCTCTGTCCCAAAAAGCTTTCAAGCCATGTGCGCCTTTTGCTCTTCTGATCCTGTCTTTAGCCTGTCCACAGTCTGGGAGCCCCCATAAAGATGAGCTTGGTACCATAATGAGGTACACACCCCTTTTACAGCTCTTATAAATCCAGCTGCACATGCCCTTGCACAGGGGCCTTAATTCAGAGTGATAGAGCATAATTTAGAAGAATGTCTGTTTAGGACATATGTACTCTTACATAATGCGTTTCTTTAGCTAGACTGGGTTACTGTTTGATCTTATAGCAGATCCTGTCTCAGATATTTTCTTGGAGGAGTTTAATTTGATATTCATTTATTCAGTGTAAACTTTTGTACTGATACTTTGTGTACTTCAAAGCTCCCAACCTCCTCTCTAGTAGATTATGGCTGTTACTCTACTCCTGTACTGCCTTTATCCTCAGTTTCCCTTGCTGGAAATTGCTGCCAGAGCAGCACTTTTCTTCCTCTTGGGGTGTTATAATTCGCAGCCTGTTCCAAAACTATCATCAGTGGAGCTGCATGGTTAGGATTTTGCCAAGTGAACTTCAGGTCACATATTCTTCGTGAAGGTCCAGAGAGGATGAGCCATCTGTTCATCCATTTCTACCTGTTTAATAAGCAAGAAATTTCAATACATTTGTTATTAATCACTCTGTAACTGTGGATTACATAGTCACCTTTTGCAGCTTTAATGTAGAGCGTGTTTTTGTCTAACAAGGTAATACTAAATCAATCACTGAGAAATTCTGGGATTTCTACTGGATATATGTATCTGGGAGATACTCTAACCAGTTTCTTTGGAACCTTAAAATAAATGATATTTTGGTCAACCATGTTGAAATTACATATCTGACGAGCTTTCTAGAACTTCAGGCATGTGTTTGGGATTTTCAAGGTCACTCCTTAACTCCTAGAACCAGGAGTTATCTGTCCAGTGTGTGGCTGATTTTACAATAATGATTCACTTTTGAGACATTGCTAAGTGTATCTCGTAAGGTAGCTGCTTTGTTATTTATTTGCTTTTTGTTTTTTAAAGACAGTTTTAGTTTTTTCCCTTCTGTCCTACCAAAGTTGGAATGTTCAGGAGTAGAATCCCCTCCCAATACCAAGTCACTGAGACAAGAAAACTACATCCTTTATCCTTTTACACGATTCTTGGAAAATTTGTAATGGTTCTTAATTGTATATTCTTCCTTTACCTAGTATTGATTTTAGGGCTGACAAGCAATTAAAAAAAATTAATTGTGCAATTATAAAAACTAATCGTGATTAATCATGCAATTAATCACATTGTAAAACAATAATAGAATACCATTTATTTAATATTTTGGGATGTTTTCTACATTTTCAAATACATTGATTTCAATTATAACACAGAATACAAGGTGTACAGTGCTCACTTTATATTTATTTTTGTATACAAATATTTGCACTGGAAAAAACAAAAGAAATAGTATTTTTCAATTAATCTAATACAAGTACTGTAGCATAATCTCTTTATCATGAAAGTTGAACTTACAAATGTAGAATTATGTACAAAAATATAACTGCATTCAAAAAAAAAACAATGTAAAACGTGAGAGCCTACAAGTCCACTCAGTCCTACTTCTTGGTCAGCCAATCACTCAGACAAACAAGTTTGTTTACATTTGCAGGAGATACTGCTGCCCACTTCTTCTTTACAATGTCACCTGAAAGTGAGAACAGGTGTTCTCATGGCACAGTTGTCGTCAGCATCGCAGGTTATTTACATGCCAGATGCGCTAAAGATTCATATGTCCCTTTATGCTTCAGCCACCATTCCAGAGGACATGCATCCATACAGATGACAGGTTCTGCTTGATAACAATCCAAAGCAGAGAGGACCGATGCATGTTCATTTTCATCATCTGAGTCAGATGCCATCAACAGAAGGTTGATTTTCTTTTTTGGTGATTCGAGTTCCACAGTTTCCACATCGGAGTGTTGCTTTTTTAAGACTTCTGAAAACATGCTCCACACCTCGTCCCTCTCAGATTTTGGAAGGCACTTCAGATTCTTCAATCTTAGGTCAAGTGCTGAAGCTATTTTAGAAATCTCACATTGGTACCTTCTTTGCATTTTGTGAGATCTGCAGCAAAAGTGCTCTTAAAATGAACATGTACTGAGTCATCATCGAGACTATTATAACATGAAATATATGGTAGAATGCAAGTAAAATAGAACTGGAGACATACAATTCTCCCCCCAAGGAGTTGAGTAACAAATTTAATTAACAAGAATCATCAGCATGGAAGCATATCCTCTGGAATGGTGGCCAAAGCGTGAAGGAGCATATGAATGTTTAGCATATCTGTCACGTAAATACCTTGCAATGCTGTCTACATATGTCCCATGTGAACGCCTGTTCTCACTTTCATCAAAAATCAAAAAAACATCAAAAATATTTAATACATTTCAATTGGTCTATTGTTTAACAATGTGATTAAAACTGTGATTAATTTTTTTGAGTTAATCGCATGAGTTAACTGCGATTAACCCATAGCTCTAGTTGATTTACAATATCTTCAGTTACATTCCCTGATAATTAATGCCCACCTGAGGTTAACTGAGGTAGCAGTTGCCTTTATCACAGTTTTAGACCGCTTGTTTATCTAATTTTTAACTGTATTTTCTTTAGAATAAAAATCAAATGAATAAACACATTACATTTAAGGACGTCAAAAACAAAGTAAAGATTCTTCTTACCTACTTAATACCAGCAAGAAATACAAAACTATAGGAATATTCCCCATTACACAGCTGTGTAAGAAAGGACAAAATACCAATGTCTCTGGGTCTCAAACTGCACATATTACAGAACTTTAAAGTTGAGAATAGCATCTCAGAAGGCAAGTACTTAACTAATAATAGTTAGCTATAAAGGCAGCCTATAAGCAATGCAATGGATTTTAACAGCCTTATTGGGAACTGCCTCCAGAAATGGAGAGGTTGTGTTGTTCATAGGGCCTTTGATATTCATCAGCTATAGACCCTTTAAATTTCGTGGGGTGTTTTAACTTTTCTTTTCCTTTTTCATGAATTCTTCCAACTGATCATATCATTACTTTGACCTTATGTTAATATGTCTGTCAGTGTTTCCAACAAGTGGATTAGCACTTAAATCGGCCTTGCCGGGTCGAATTTAGGGTACTGTGGACACAATTAGACAGTATTGGCCTCCGGGAGCTATCCCAGAGTGCTCCATTGTGACTGCTCTGGACAGCACTCTCAACTCAGATGCACGATTGTCTACCGTTGCTCTGACGCAGGGAGGGGTGACTGACGACACGGCTTACCGGGTTGGCTTACACTGAGTTAAAATCAACAAAGGGGGTGGTTTTACATCAAGGAGTATTTCAGGCAGGACTTCACGGAGAAAGAAATAAGAAATGGTGCACCTAAGTTATTGTTCTTATTGGAACAAGTAGGTTGGTGTGGACTCTGATTGATACATGGCTAGATTTACCTCGCTGCACCTTCTCTGTGAGTGACTGCAGTGTGACCTAGAGGAGTGAGTCCCCTAGACGGGGGGCGGGGGCAGTGGGTTGCAAATGAGTACAAACCAAATCTGGTCTATTTCTTGTTTTGATCCACTCCATCTATCTTTTACATCTTTGGATGGCAGCAGACGGTGCAGAAGGACTGCATGCCATCCACATCTCATGGCTGCTCGGCAGAAGATGGTACAATAGGACTGCTAGCCATCCTCATCTCTTGCCTGCCCGGCAGAAAATGCTACAAGAGGACTGCTAGCAATCCGTATCGCCTGCCTGCTCACCATAAGAGGTTCAATAGGACTGACTGCAGGACTAAAGAGAATGACCTGATCAAGTCACTCCAAATTTAGTCCCTGCGCCCATGTCTGCCCAGGCGCTCCTGATTGACCTCACAGAAGCAACCAGGAGCACCTCGGACATGACAATGACGGCTACCAGTCCTACTGTACCATCTGCTGCCATAAGGCAATGGGTTGCTGCTGCTGTGTAGCAATGCAGTACCACGTCTGCCAGCACCCAGGAGACATACGGTGACGGTGAGCTGAGCGGGCTTCATGCTTGCCGTGGTATGGCGTCTGCACAGGTAACCCAGGAAAAAAGGCGCAAAATGATTGTCTGCCCTTGCTTTCACGGAGGGAGGAAGGGAAGGGTGGCCTGACGACATGTACCCAGAACCACCTGCGACAATGTTTTAGCCCCATCAGGCATTGGGATCTCAACCCAGAATTCCAATGGGCAGCGGAGCCTGCGGGAACTGTGGGATAGCTACCCACAGTGCAACACTCCGGAAGTCGACGCTGTGGAAGCACTCCGCCGAGTTAATGCACTTAATGCACTTAGAGCATTTTCTGTGGGGACACACACACTCGAATATATAAACTGATTTCTAAAAAACCGACTTCTATAAATTTGACCTAATTTCATAGTGTAGACATACCCTAAACCTAGCAAGCTCATAATGTTGCTGCAGGAATGATAACAGCTGAGACGAGAAAAATAAAACACCTTTTTTTTGTCACTGATACAAAAAGTAAAATTATATGATTAATATTTAATTATTATTAACATAACTCCCTAATTGTCCATGACACTTCAGAATAGGTATTCAGTGCCAAATTTGTAATGTTGCATTGGAAACAGGAGAAAGAAGAAAAAATACTGAATCAAGGCAAGAGAAAGGGAAGAGAGTTAATTACTTTCCACGAGGGTACCAATCCGCTTACACACTTCCTAGGATACTCAGCACTTTCCATTGTGGCATTTAAATTTAACACATTTAAAATAGTGATCAAATAGGTTTTATAGAAGCTAGTGGGATCATTATGAGGGCGCACAGAGAAATACTGTAAAAAGCTGGGAGGAGGGGCACAACTCAAAGAAGCTCTGAAGGAGATACAAAGCCAGCTTTAACCCTTTCCATCTTTCACAATCCACCCTTTCCATCTTTCACAATCCACTTAAGACCAGAGAAACACACAAACTGAGAACTACAAGAGAAAATGAAAAGGCAGCGATAAACTGCATGAATGAAAATAGGAGTTGACAGAAGTGACCATAGAATATTATAGTAACGTATATGGGCCCTTTGTCAATGTCAGTAACAAACATTCACTTAAATGGGAAATTACTACCACTTACATAAAATATGTGACAGGACACAAAAGCACTAGTAAGAAAAGGGTACTTTAAGGCAAGTATAAAGGTTTCACTCCTGTCTTCTTCATGCTACCAAGAACAGGCCTTGGGATTTTGGGAAGGGACAGAAACATGATTCCTTAAAGGAATGTCCAACTTAACTGATTGTAAGAAAGGGTAGAGGGTCTTTGACATGGGGGCTTTAAAAATACTCTTACTAGTGCTAGGTTATATCTAGGCTGCACTCTGTCTCTGTCACTTATTATCTTTACTGTGCAGCGTAGCTAGCAACATTAATATCCCATACAGTGGTTTGCATTGCAAAAATCAGCTTTTCCCAGTATCGGATATATCAAAGTTAATTCCTATTCTAAGTGCAAGGTAGTGGTGCGGAGCAGAGAGGGAAGCAGAGAAATGATTCCATCCCTAATATCACTGTGTTATATATACTATTTTCAACAACCAGAGAATCAGCTGTGAACATGCTTGTTATTTTTAACTGTTTTATAAAATAGCCAGTATTAAAATTACATAGTATTATAAGCAACAAAATGAGCAATGTAATATATAAATGCATTGCTAGTGGCTTGCTTAGTTCGTTGTAAAATATTTTTTCAAGCAGAGAGAAGGCAAGGGGGCTATAAATCAGTGCACAACTTGTAGAGTTTCTGCATCTTCATTTTTCCACATCAATTTTAGTTTTATGTTATTTCCCTATGGAGCCTATCTAAAAACTTATATAAAAATCACTTAGTCCATGTCACTTTTACAGACTAGAAGTCAGTTTTCCTGTAAAATTTACAAAAAGACATTATTTTAACTGTTTTGGTTCAAGGGGCACCTTGCTGTACAGACTGACTGCCTGATCTTGAACAGTGACGTTCTCCTAAACTGGGCTCTAATACATTTGACTGATTCATTGGGTTAAAAATTATGTTCGTGTTTTCTTCTTACTGAAGCACTTTAAAGGTGGTTTGTTTGGGGTGGGTTTTTTTGTTATTTTCTCGGGGGGTTGCTAAGGTGTGGAGAAGGTTCAGCAAATAACAGAATAAACCCTTTCATGTTTGTAGCCTCTTTTTGCTGAACATTTTGAAACACATTTTTTGTCCTGCATTTCATCAGCATTTACAGATAAAAAATTTGTCACTCGTGCCAAAGGAAATGTCTAAACTAACATTTGCTGTTCATTCATTATTCTTCATAATGTTTTTCGTATATATGTAAAAGCACTTTATTTTGTCTGAACTATCATCTACAGTTACTTTGTAATTCCTAAGGGTTGTCAGATGTTCATTAAATCTTGATTTCCTATCAAGAGGAATTAATAATCTTGCTTTTGAGGGAATTTAGAAGCAATGAGGGATTGAGCTCAAATATTTGAATACCATCTCAGTGTTAAATTGGTTATTCAATTTTCAACTTAGTTTTAACTGGTGGGTGTGGAATAAATTAAGTTCATATATCCTTATCTCCATTTTAATATTTGCCTTTTTCCATAACTATGTTACAGTGGACATGTACAGTAGCTTCTCTTAATTTACCAAAAAAATCTCTTTTCATTCATTTAGAGTACCATCTCAAATAAGAATAAGAGCTAATAATGATGAACTATATGTCTAGATGGTATATAATGTGATCCTTAGGAAATCAAAGTAAATTCAACAGAATACTACAGACATTGATTTGTAGGACAGTTGATCACCTTTCTTCCAAAATCAAGCTAAAAAACTATTCATTTTCTAATACTGTTTCGCTGCAGACTGCCAGTTATATATCTAGGAACACAAGCTCTAAAGTCTTTACCTGTTATTGCTTTATTATATTTACTTTTAACGGCTATGTTTTTATTAGTTTGCTTCATTTTCATTTGCTCATCTCAGTTATAGTGTCCTTTGATAGAAAATCAATTAAAACAGCTAAGGATTTGGAGATGTTTACAGTCTGGTTCACATGCTATCTATCTTTTTCTAATCTGTGTTGTATCAGCCAAGATAGAGCCATCATGTCTCCACACCTTGTGCTGTCAAACAGTGACAAGCCAGGCTGCTCTTGTTGACACAGTATGCTCATCCAACATGTAGTGTGGCATTACGTTTACATTCGCCTGCACTTCTGAAACAAAATATGGGTGATGGAGCTTATTTTCCCCTCGCTTTATTCCCTTGCTATATGAATTCGTGTATGTTGTTTACATGTGCTGCCATATCATGGCCAATCTGAAGTTGTGCAAATATTACACTATCCTGAGCTGCAGTGCTTTTCAGGACCTCACTATTTAGCTTCATTTCTCCCCCTCCTTGTGTAACAGATTTCTGACCAGATTTCCCAAGTCCCATGTATATTGACACAGTTTCCCAATCCTCCTCCAAGTTCATATTTTCTTCTTTTGATATTTTTAGACGTGGAGTCTCTACAGTAGTTTGAACCCATATGCCATCCCGTCTGTCCCTTAAATAAATAAATAAATAAAATTGCTTGCCTGTATTTTGTTGGCATTTATCTTGCCCTTCAATGGGTAGGCTGAGCTTTGGGGACAGTATCCAGCTCTCAGTGGCCCACAGCTCAAGAAATCTAAATCACTTTTTCATTTCTGAGGCAGAACAGTATGCTGCAGGCAAAACACTGTTGCAGTTCAGTTAGAATAAATGCTTTAAATTCTAGAACTAATGACAATGGATGATGTAGGGAATTATCTTTTTCAAGAAGCAGTACAGAGTTACTGTATAGCATCCAGTCAGAAGACTTAAACGGTTACATTTTTTCCTATTATAGTAATTACTTTATGTATCTGATTGCTTGTTTGCTTTCCCGTTGACAGTGCCTGGCTTTTTTGCCCTTTTGGGAAGTGCTTTTTGTGGTAACTATTTTTTAACCTTGAGGTTTGTCCTTTTCCTTTATTTTGTACTATTTTCTGTGACAGATTTTCCCAGTAGGCAGGCAGCTACTCCGTGAGGGCAGGAAAATTCAGCAAGTTTCCACTTGAGAAGCTTCCCTGGAATTCCTCCATCAGAGAAACAGAGTTCGTCCCATTCCCAATGGAACCAATGATGGTTCTACCCCCTAAACCTAAGATTTATGAAGGTACAGGGCCAGCCACACACATAGGCTCTTTGCAGCCTTGTTGGCTCTCTGCCCTCTTCAGCTCCAGGTGGACCCAGAACCTACTGCAAGGCGGGGTTCCACAGGGCAGAGGGGGGAAATGGGTAGTATGATAAACTCAGCATTAATATTTTTTTTCACAAATCTTGAGATTGGTAAGAGAACAATCCCACCAGCCTTGTTCCACCCCTCCCTCAACACATACTCCAGACCACTTAAGGTCAAGGCATGATAATGTGGAGGCAGCAATACTCCTTCTGTTCTCTTTCCTTTGCAACAGGGATCTTCAAAATGAGTGAATCTGGCCATGGTGGAGGTTAAGAAGGCTTCATATTGGAGTAGAATGGGCAAATATGTGGCTTGTAAAACCAGAGAGTACAATAAGCTATGTATCTGGGCATTTTACTTCAACATGAAGCCCTCCTAACCTCTGTAGCAGCCAGGCTCCACAGCTACTTTGCATCCATTAGCAATGCTGTCTTCCTCCACTCAAAGTGATGCAGGGCAAGTTCTGACTTTTCTTCACTTGAATAATAATATTCTACAGGTAATAGAATTCTGTAAGGACATAAAACTTTCACAAGATTTCATGCAATTCAGTATAAGCTGTGCCGTCTCAGCAGCAGACCACTGGAATTTGAAAATGTTCCAAGAAACACTGATCTTTTCAGCAATGTCAGGGCTGCAGAATAGCAATGCTTTCCATCTAGGCCAAGTTTGGGGAATTTTTTTTTTAAAAGCTGCATGCAGTTGAGGGGAAATGCCATGTTTCCAGATTTTCAGCATTTGTGAAAGGTGCAAGCATCCCAAGTGGTGTCAGCTTCAGAAGTGGGAATACTAAGTTGACATAGTGCAGACAGAAATGGCAAAGTTTTTGTGAAGGAAGCAGTATGTTTTTAGGATTTTACCTGTGCCCTAAAACTTGAGGTGTGTTCATAGTCACTTCATTTTGACTGCATATAAAACAAACAGGGAACGTATTGTGTAGTAGGGGAAAGATCTTAAGGATGATATAGGTAGAAGTATTTCTATCGCTAAAAGTTGCTCATCAAGCGATATTTTTCCTGTATTATAGTGATTTTTCCTATTTTAAAATGTTTTATATGAAGAACACTGTATTCCAGGATAGTAAATCCCAAATTCAAATTAAAATAATTCATGTAATAGTATGTTTATTTACAAGACATAGGATTTTCTTAGGTCCTGGAAGCTGTTGCCCTTCAGATGGAGCCTCATACTTTATCCCTTTATATATTGCATTATTGCATTGCACCACATTCCTAACCATGCATTGTAAAACTAATTCAAAATTAATTCCATTATTTAATTTTTGCAAGACACATGGATAATCTTTTAGTGATAAAATTATGATTGAGTACTTAGTATTTACCACTAGGAAAACCAGCCAGATGTGGATGGCTCCTTCATCTCACAAGATTTATGGTGCATGCAAGAGCAACGTCCATCTTTTTCTGCACAAAGGCACAGTCTGATATTTGCTTCCTCTTGAATTGTTTTTGTGAGGCATAAAAACGCCCCTTGAAATACAACTGATCCCAAACCATTAAATGTACCTTAAAAAGCATTTTGCACATTGTGTTTGCATGATTATTCTTTTATAAATTTCATATTCATATTAGTTGCTTTATTTAGGAAAAAACTAAAGAGAATTGTTTAATTTTCTATTCTAGAAAAAGCATTTATCAGACCAAAAACAGATGAGGCATCAAAAGCTCATCTGTCTTATGGGCTTTGTGTTAAATAAGAGGCTATGAATTCCAAATAACTATAGCCCCCAGCTGATATTCATTATTGCATTGTGACTAATAATAACATCACCTCTATAGAGCCAGACAAATAAACCAGCAAACCAAACTGTTTTTGTTGTTTAACTTCAGAAGTGTTTGTACATATATGATTACATAAATTTTGCATGTGTGCGAGGAGACATAAGAACTGCTTTTGGCACAGTTTGTTTTAGCTAAACCTCTTTTCTCAAGCCCTGTTAGTTAGCTTGAGTAAAATTCTTTCTTGGTCCAGTCTGTCCACTCGGACGCTCTTTATGTCCTGTCCATTGGTTGCTCCACTAAACAGGTTGTCTCAGGTCTCCCACAGGGCTGTTAATCAAAACCTTTCCTTTCATTCTGCACATGCTTCAATTAATTTTATTTGCCACCATGATTTAAGGTTTAATTTGTATGATTTCCACAGATTGACCTTTAAAGCCACCATAATATTCCTTCTGTCATCTCTGCAATGTCTCTCTTTACCAGTGGCCAGGTTTGGATGTGTAAAAACTCAACAGATGTAACCAGCACTGGCCCATTGTTTGTAGGATTTACAAACAACATCACCCCCCTCTTTCAGTCTTGTATAGCCACCTTCTCTGGTTTGAAATTTGCAAAAATGTCTGGATCCTGCACTAGAAATTGAATTGCATCTCTCTCATTTGGCGAAATCTCCCACCTTCTATGAACACTATCTAATTACGTCCTCTTCCCTTATCAAAGGGATTTCCTTTAGATTTGTTTCCTTGCAAAAATATATACAGCAACTAGCACAAACAGTTACACCTCAATTATGAATGGCACCAAAGATATCAAAGACAATTGTAGCTTGGTTAAAGTAGATCCTTCTCTAAAGCTCTTCAAAATCACGGTCTGTTGCGGTCCAAATAAAAGACAGCACAAAGCTGCAAGCAAGCAAGCAGGCTGGTCTGCCAACGGGCTGCTGCCTGTCAGCTTTTCACCCTCTCTTTTATTTCTCTCTCTCCCCCCGCTCATTACATACTCCAACAGATAAAAGGAATACACTGGCTTCGTATAATATTCTTATTTACCAATATCTGTCTACCACATTCCTTGCTTTCGGGCCTTGAGCCCAGTCCTGGGAGGCTTCTCACGGTTCATGTCATCTGGGCGAGTTTCCAATGTTCATGCCCTTGAGAGGAGCTGTGTGTGCACTGCTCCTACACAACACTCCGGGTGTGCCCTGAATGTTGCCAAATGCATGAACCTTGTATGAATGCTACATCCCCTCCTTCTTTGTTTATTTGTGCTTGGCCATCTCATGGTAGCCATCAGTTTGCTTTTGCAAGCCAATTAACTCCCGGACAAACAAGGTCATAACTCGTGGAGCCTGCCAGGGCGGGTCTTGACAAAGCCTTAACAAAAAGGAAATACATTGCACACAGCAACAGCAAAAAATAAGCCCAAGAAGGTAAAGTGTAATTGGCTGGGCCCCAATTAGCCATGCTAGAGTACTGGGAAGAGAGGTTCGCATAAGCAGCGAGCATCATCTCATTCCCTATTTCCTCAGGGTGACAACATACTGGAATAGGACACGTACCTAACAATTCTTCAGCTGCTACAAAATCAGATAAACAAAAGTGGGTAACATTTACTATTAAAGCCAATCTTTCCCATAAGATTATATGTCATTCGGGCCCGTAACGGAGGAGGCGCTCCCAAGTCAACCCCTACAGGAAATAGCAGGCACATAAGGCACACAATCAATACAGAATTAGCAGTGATTTGGGCGAGAATGGCCACAAACAGAGTCTCAGGAGTCTCTGGCTGTTGGTTTGCTGCCAGTCTTCGTTGAGCCGCGGCGACCAATGCTTTCACTGCTCCCCATGTCACGGGCTGGCTTGGGATGCTACATCTCCTCCATCTCCGTCCCGCCATTGTCGACCCGGGAGGCATCGCGTTCTCCTCCAAGGTCAGCTGAAACTCCGGTATGGGGTTCGACAGCCCCTGGTGCCACGCCATGCTGTTTCATTGTCGGTCGCACACACCAGGCTGGAACCCACAACGGTCCTGCAGGGAGAGAGACATCAGCATATCCCCGACCCCAAGTAATTAAAGGTACTGGGCCTAACCATTGCGATCGGGCAGCTGACGGTAATAGACATGCGGTCTTTCCAGTACCTCGGACTTATGAAAATGACAATCCGCTGGGGTCTGCTGATCTGTATTCAGAGTTAAATTATTTAAAGTAAACAAAAGGACATGCAATTGATGCTGAATGTCTCCTAAGGTTCGGAGACGCAGCTCCCCTTGTTTTAATTGTTTGTCAAGCAAGGTTTTTAGCGTGCGATTTGCACGTTCAACAATAGCTTGGCCTGTGGAATTATAAGGGATCCCGTGTTTGAGACGGACGTCCCATTGGGCACAAAAGGTGGAGAGGGCTGTGGAGCAATAGGCTGGGGCATTATCCATGTTTATCTGGCTCGGGCGACCCAAAATAACTGTAAGGACAAAAACAGGCGAAGAAGGTCCGCATCGACCTGAGGGGTAATGAGAGCAAGGGGTAAATGATCAATTACCTGATAAACATAATGGGTGTCCACAATTAAATTAAAGGGACAATCAGCAAAAAGTTGAAAAAGGCCAAAATAACAGCAGCCAGATCTGAGCGCTGCGCGGAACACTGAGGCAGCGTAAAACGAGAATGCCAATGAGGGGGGTCACCTAATTGATAGGTGACAACACCGCGATGTGGAGAGCCATCAGTAAAAAGAGTGATAGCTGAAACAATAGGTCGAGAGCGGCTAAGGCGATGTACGATTAGTGGCACCTTTTGTGTGATCACCAACCGAGGATCTTTTGGGGGATTATAAGAAATCTCTCCCACAAAATCACAAAGAGCAACCTGCCAGGCCAAGGAAGTGTGGTACAAGGAAACAAATTCACTACGTGACAAGGGGAACACAATGGCAACTAAATCAGTGCCCGTGAGTTGCGCTGCACGGTGGTGGGCTTTACGAACAAGGTCGGAGATGGCGTCTAAATAAGGATAAATATTCCGAGGAGGAGTGGAAGACAAATATATCCACTCTATGATAGAGACGGCTGTGTCTGTACGAGGTACAAACAGAGCCGCAGTAGGCGTATGAGGGGTGGCAAGGAGAACTAACCACAGGGGACAAACCTCAGTGAGTCTATCCACAAACTGCTGACTCAACACTGCATTGATCTGTTGAATGCAAGCAATGTGCTCCTCAGTGATGGCAATAACTGCGCCCGGTGCCCGAGCTCCACGTAGGAGCTCGAACAACGGCTGCAGCATTGATGTGGGGAGACGGAAGTAGGGTCGAATCCAATTTAAATGACCCAAAATTTGTTGTAATTTAACGAGGGTTAGGGGTTGGGGTAGAACCACTTCCGGGCGAACAGGGGCAGCATAGGTTTGTAAAACCTTATGCCCGAGATATTGGTAGGGATAAGAGCGTTGAATTTTTTCTGGTGCCACTAACAGGCCATTTTGGCCGAGAATCTGGAACAAATATTCAAGCTGTTGTGCCGTGACCTGGGGACCGCTAAGCAAAATGTCATCCATATAATGGTAGACCTTTAGTGTGGGGTATCGGGCATGAAAAGGAGCGAGGGCCCGATCCACAAAAAATTGACACAAGGTTGGACTATTTTGCATTCCCTGGGGCAAGACTTTCCACTGATACCTTTGAGAGGGTCGCTGATTATTATATTCTGGCACCGTAAACGCGAATTTTTCGCGATCTTGTGGGCAAAGGGGGATGGTGAAGAAACAATCTTTTAAATCTAACACACAAAGCTGATCGGTTTGAGGAATTAAATTCGGGTTTGGCAACCCAAACTGCAAGGGGCCCATGGGTTGGATGCGTTTATTTATTTCCCTTAAATCATGTAACAGCCGCCATGCACCAGATTTTTTCTTAATAACGAACACCGGGGTGTTCCAGGGACTAGTGGAGCTCTCCAAGCGCTGCGCATGCAAATGTTGTTGTACAAGCAAATGAAGCGCTTTCAGCTTTTCTAGGGGGAGGGGCCACTGGTCAATCCATACGGGCTCTAAGGATTGCCATACCAATGGTAATGCGGAAGGCAAGGTGGGTGGGGGAGGGTTTTGGGCCATTATATATTAATATCGAGGGTGGTGTCCAGCTTTACAAGTAAGTCACGGCCCCAAATATTGAGGTGGACAGGGAGCACAAAAGGGCGGATTGTAGCAAGGGCACGGCCTCCTGGTTTAGAGACCGTGACCCAAGACAAACTTTGGCACCCGGGTTTGCTACCCCCGATCCCCCACAACTCTTTAGAGGGAACTGTTGGGCAACTGACCGGCCAGTCCTGATCACGAATCACCGTAACGTCAGCTCCAGTGTCCACCAGCCCTGTAAAAGGAAAATTATTTAAAAGAAGTGTTAATTGAGGTTTCGAGGGGCGGAGCGACATTGTTAGAGCAACAA
The DNA here is from genome assembly GCF_965140235.1 of Caretta caretta. NCBI lineage: Eukaryota > Metazoa > Chordata > Testudines > Cheloniidae > Caretta > Caretta caretta. Next base: position 66,789,551 of record NC_134214.1, on the reverse strand, counting down.
GTGGAGAGGACGTGTCGTGAGTCGGCGACTGAGACAGCGTCGATCCAAAGCCGCCTCCGCCCCGGGCTCGATCCTCTGCGGCTGGCACCTGATAGGGGACTAAAATCAATTATGCAATTGACAGTCCACGCGGGAGCGACTGCGGAAGATGGGTCCACACCTGAACCTTAATAACGCCGGTGTAATCGGCGTCAATGACCCCTGGGATGACAAAAAAACCCTGTTTCCCAGCGTGTGAGCGAGGGAGAACCAGACCCACAAATCCGGCAGGAAGAGGTCCCGTCACCTGTGTAGGTATGGCACAAACATCCCCCAGCAACTGAAAATCGGCGTCCTCCTGCATAATCAAATCAAGCCCTGCACTTCCGGCAGTCGCTGCCCTCATAGAGTCTATGGATTGTAAGGCAGAGGAACAGTTGTCTGAGTGGGGAACACCCCCGTTTGGTCCTGGGTTCGGGGGGACCCGTCGTGCGGTTTCCCGACCCACTACGACAATGATTAGCCCAGTGATAGCCCTTCCAACACTTGGGGCACTTCTTTGAGGGGCGGGCAGGCGCCGTCGATGAGTGGCACTCCCGCTGAAAGTGACCCTCCTTACCACAGCAATAACAACGCTTCCCCTCCTTCCCGCTTTTCCGCAGGGCAGCGGCCAGAACCCCAGCTTTATGTGCTTGTGTACCGATGTTTTGGCACGCCCACAGCGTGTCCAACAGCTCTAGAACGCCAGCGGCTTGTGCATCCTCGTTCGCATTTTCAACCGCCATTTTTAACGGAATCTCCTGAGCTGCCGCAGGGTTATCCACCTGTCAGAGGATAGCCTCCTGCAATCTGTTGGTAAAATCCATAAAGGACTCTGATGCACCCTGACGGATACTGGCAAAGCTTTTGGTAGGCCTGACTGAATCTGGGACCTTCCGGAAAGCATGCTGGGCGCAGGCGGAAATAATGGGGAAGACGGGCCTGAGGGAGTTGAGACTGCATCTGAATGGTAGCAAACGGGCCCTCCCCTGCTAACTGCTCATAAGTGACACCTTGCGCTATATATACCTGGGCTTGGCGTTCCACCATCTGCCGATACTCACTAAGCCAATTAACGTACTGACTGGGCGTCAGCATCATGCGCAACAGCGCCTTCCAATCTTCAGGGACCAGGGTGTACCCAGTACCTAGCCCTTCAAGGAGACCACTTACATACGTGCTAGTCAGGCCAAATTCGCGAATCGCTTTCTTTACGTCTCTGATCACCGAGTAAGGCAAACTGACCCATCATCCTGCCAGGTCACCAGGCAAACTGAGACCAGATCAGCTAATTCCTCTGCTGTAAGATCTGGGCGAGTCCTCGCTGCGTGAACCATTTGTTGCACCAGCAAAAGCCCCTGAGCAGACGCGGATGATCCCCCGGGGGGCCCCGGAGACCACTCACCGGCTCCAGAGGGGAAGAGGAGGAGGCGGCAGTAATTGAGGCACTGGGGGCGAAGCAGGGGGAGGGATGGTTGCAGGAGCGGACGGGGGTGGCGAGATCGGCAGCCCCTCTATTGGTGCGGGAGAGGGTCTTTCCGAGGTGACACGCTGTGTCGCATCGCCAGGAGGGGGGATGGCTGCAGGAGCGGACGGGAGTGGCGAGATCACCAGCCTCTCTCTCTCTATTGGCGCGAGGGAGGGCCTTTCCGAGGCGACAAGCTGTATTGTGTCGCGGCAGAGGTGCCAGGCATGTAAAGACTGCACGGGCGCCCGAGGCTCTTTGTGCAATGTCTGGCCCAACCGCTCCCAGTCCGCTAGCTTAAGGGTTCCGGCTTCAGGGTACCACGGGCATTGGGCACTCACCTCCTGTAGCAGGAGAGTGAGTTCTCGAGTGGGGCAATCATGCTGAGCCTTACGCAGCAAATATTGTAGCTCATTGCGGTGTTGCACTTGCAAAGCAGAGAGGGAGCTTTCCTTACTTACCACAATGAAAAATACTCACCGGGATCCGCGAAGCGGATGAGTGACGCGTCTGAATCCCTTGTCGGGCGAGGTGAGTGCTGAGGGCCCCACATTTGCGCACCAGTTGTTGCGGTCCAAATACAAGACAGCCCAAAGCTTTAAGCAAGCAAGCAGGCTGGTCTGCCAACGGGCTGCTGCCTGTCAGCTTTTCACCCTCTCTTTTATTTCTCTTTCTCCCACCGCGCATTGCATACTCCAACAGATAAAAGGAATACACTGGCTTTGTATAATATTCTTATTTACCAATATCTATCTACCGCATTCCTTGCTTTCGGGCCTTGAGCCCAGTCCTGGGAGGCTTCCCACGGTTCCTGTCATCTGGGCAAGATTCCAAGGCTCATGCCCTTGAGAGGAGCCGTGTGTGCACTGCTCCTAAACAACACTCCGGGTGTGCCCTGAATGTTGCCAAGTGCATGAACCTTGTATGAATGCTACAACAGTCTGTTGTCTTTTACATGGTCACCAATTACATTCCCCAGTAAAAAGAAAAGGAGTACTTGTGGCACCTTAGAGACTAACCAATTTATTTGAGCATGAGCTTTCGTGAGCTACAGCTCACTTCATCGGATGCATACCGTGGAAACTGCAGCAGACATTATATACACACAGAGATCATGAAACAATACCTCCTCCCACCCCACTGTCCTGCTGGTAATAGCTTATCTAAAGTGATCCTAAATAAACCTGAAGTTTTCTACATGATACTTGAATTCTGAGCATGCCACCTTGGGTATCTGTTTCTCTGTCCATCCTGGTCTTTATAATGCCCTCCATCACTGTACTATCCAAGCCCATACCAAGATGTACTTCCAAAATTCACAACAATAAGCCAAGAGTCTCGTTTTCTCCTTAGTTCCTTTAGGCAGCCAATACTATGACTGTGTATTTGTTTTCCTCCTTAATTTTGTTTAATTCTTTACCATATATAGCAAAACCTGTCAGTCAACTACTGTGTCTTTTTGATGTAGTCTTTTCATGTGTGTTTTCTAGAGCTGTGCAAATAACAGATTTTTTGGTTTGCTAGCAATTCCAAATATTTCAAAAATAAAAATTGTTTCAGGTCAAATTAAAATTGTTTGAAATTTTTTATGCATCAAAAAGCTGAAAAAAAATCAATCTGGGTTGAGCAAATTGTTTCATTTTGACAAATCAAAAGCTTTTGTTTCAATTACAACAAACTATTTTAATTTTTTAAATGAAATTGAAGGAAACATTGAAACAAAAAGTTGTTTTAAGCCAAATATCATTTTGAAATGTTGAATGTTACTCTCAGAATTTTTTTAAGGTAGTGCAGCTTTTTGGTTTTTTGCTTTTTACAAAAACAATTTGGCAAAACTGGCACAAATTTGTAAATTGATTTGGTGTTACCGAAACTGCATTTTGGCGGGGGGGGAGAAATTAGGCCGAAAAATTTAACTTAGTTCTAGTCTTAGCATAGTCAGATAAGAGAGTAGTTAGAATTGACCTTTCTCGGTTTCCCGCGTTCTTCCTCTTTCCCTCAACTTCCTACTCTCTCCCTTCCCCAGAGGTTCCATATCCGCCTTTTAGCTAAACATGGCAGGACAATTTACTCTAGAACTCTTGAACATTACTTCAATATCAGCCAATGGGTTTATTCTTCGTCTACAAGGCTGTTGGAAACTGCATTAATGTATCATACCTGCACAATATCCATAGCAGCATCTCCTAAGTGCCTGTCCTAAAGCTTGAAGCAGATTTATGTCTGTAATATGTGAACATTAACATTTTACAGGTACTTTGTTCCCTATTTTTACTGTTATTTTATGGGTAAAGAGCCCAGTTGCCAAAGTACTGCTGAAATCCTAGCTCTAACACATCTCTTCTGCCATTGAGTTCTCGGATAATGATGTAGATCCACAGTAGCAGCACTGAAACTAAACTGCCTTTGTTGTTTTATTCTAATAAATCTTTCAGAGTAAAGACGCAAGATTATAAATAGCTAAAGAACTTATTTGTTAAAAATAAATGGTAATTTATCTTCACTGGCTTACAGAAACAAAGTAAATTAAGAACAGTAACTATAGAATTAAGTTTTAAGCTGCGAATAGAATATAGGACTCAACAATAGAAATCTTGCAAGGTAAAAAATCCCACCACAGTAGACCATGACCAAAAATCCCAGTATTTAGAACCATACATGGTATGAATGCAGATAGTAATGACAAACCAAAAGTAGTTGTTAAGCATTGACAATATATTTGCCACTGTACGAGACAGAAATTAAGGACAGGTCCTACCCCAAATAGCTTACGTCTAAATGAAAAAACCAGGCAGGCCCATTAGGGAACACAGCAGAGGCATTTGTTAGATTTCTTTTTGTTTTTTGTCAGAAATATGTACGGTTAGGATGTAGAGCGCATATAACGTGGATCAGATTTTGTGGGATTTGTGCAAGAAATTAATTTTCATAGGAATTTGAATGAAGATAAATTGTGGGTCTCAACAATTTTGAATATGCTGTAATTTGAGTATGATCAATACTAGCAAAATAGGTTATTACTATAAACAGAATAGGGCATGTAGCCTGATTTTAGTTGCACAGTCAGCTAGTAGGCAGAGATGGAGATATTTATAGATCAAAACTGACTTGACTCTGACTTGACTGTGAAGTCAGTATCAGAACAGAACAAGAAAAGATGGTCTTGTGGTTAAAGTACTGGACTGGGAGTTACTGGTTGATTTTTGGCGCTGCCGCAGACTTCCTCTGTAACCTGGGCCAGGTTCATATAGCACCGAATTTTTGAAGATATTTAGGTGCTTAAAGAAGCTGATAGATTCTGACAGAGGTTTTCAAAAGCACCTCGTTGCTTATAATCCATTGATTTCAATGCCAATAGTGGCATCAGTTTCATGACCAATTTACCTTATACCTCAGTATAACTTGTATTAATTTGACATTATTTGGATGTGCAAAATTGTTATAGCTTTCATTTTAAGGGGCAAAGTTGTTCTTCATATTGATGTGTGCCAGGTTTGTTGCTGTTGGAAGGAGAGAAGGGGGAGCTAGAAGCTGAAATAAACCCAAACAAGTAGTTACTACTAAAAAGGAGGTTGGAAGTCTTCAGGACCCAATCTAGCAAGTCTTCTGACAGAGCATGTTGAAGATAGGGTGAACTTATGATCTGATGATTTGGAGGCCTTTGACTCAGAAAGAAAGGATGAATAAAAATATTTTGCAACGTTTTTTATTTACATTGTAAAGCAACACTTTTTTACAGCCAAATACAACAGAGGCACATGGACAACTGTAAAATCATATTGTTGTATTTCCCCTCAGTAGCAATATTTAAACAGAGGAAGATTACACAGAAAGATTTGATGTACTTGACCTAGTTTTAAATGGTCTTTTTATATTGTTGTTACAGTGACTTAGTCACTATTTTGCTAATTCCAGAATCAAAACAGATACTTACCCTGGAACAAAAAGGAGCTTTTACATTTTTTTCATTCTTTCTTTCTGGTTGCTTTGCACATACTTACAATTCTGCAATGGCCTCTTCATACTAGTGTACTTTCTTAAATACATTTGTGTATATAAAAATGAATGTTTCTATTGTCCAGCCAAAAATCTATGACAGTCAGATGTAATTTAGACTTTCTCTGTACTTCATGATTCAATGTAGCGATGCAGCTTTGTATTGTTATACCTGCCTTGTAAAAGTCCACCCTGCATGCAGTAAGAATTTGGAGATAAAGCATTAAAAATATGTGACAGGACTGGGCACGAGGTGTGATGCAGTATAGTCAGATGCTTCATTATCCAAGATAAAAATGTTAAGTGTGATTTCACTCATGATATATATTCACATATTTGAATCTGTTGCAAAGTAACCTAAAATTGTCCCTAGTACTATAGTCTGAGTTCTGCTACTCTATCCATTATTTACATTCCTGTTGTTGTTGTTATACTCTTGTCTAAAACATGGCTAAAATTTAACTAGGACTCAATTTCAAATATTAGAGGACCACAGTCCATACTCATGTGTGTGCACTATCACAACTCCAGTTTTGCACTTACCTAGAAAGATATCTATGCAACCACGTGCACAAGCAAAAATCAGGAGGTAATTTGCATGGATATTTTCATGTACACACACAAAAGTAGGTTCACTTATGTACCAGCATGCAAGAGTCTAATCTTTTCTAATCTCTATTAGAAAGTGAGGCCCACACGAGACAAACTATGTAGCAAATTTTCTTAAAATGTTTACCAAGAATATATTTCACCATTTTTAAGATCTACAATTGACCTGTTTCAGCTATTTGCTAACATGAAATACTTCTGTTTGGATTTCTTGTATCCTAAGTATCAGCACTGTTGTTCTATAAATTATTAGTTCATGGTATAGATTTGATCTTTTGATATTTAAAATAAAAAACCATTCAATAGCTCTTTTTTTTTTCTTTAGTGGCCTATGATTGAAACAGCACGGCAATCTTTGATCCTTCTTCCACTAAATGCCACTAATTTAAGTAGCTTCTGCAGGTGCTTGTGGATGTTGTATGCATGTGGGCGTATTTTGGGCAGGGATGGAAGGAGGAAATAGAAGAAAAAATGTTAGTGGCTATTCATGCCGCATATCTCTGCATTCAAACTATACAAGTGCTACAAAATGAGTAATATGAAGTATGAAACTATTTCAGAAGAAAGTGTCTGGGGACTTTCAAGGAACCAGTGTGATCCACTTTCTTAAAAATTATGTCTAACAATATCTATATGTGGGTTGTAGGTTTCATTTTTATAAATACAGTCGCGCAACAGGTCGTCCTAAGTAATACTCACATGACTATTATGGTTCAGCTGATTAAACCTTCCACATGTCCATAAGATGTTAGGGTGGTTGTTTTTTTTTAAATTCTCTTTTTATAATATGTGTATAAAGGAGCAAAGAAAATAAAATCACAAAAAAACTTCTGTTTTGCCAAAAAGTAAAATAATATTATAATCAAATATTTTATATATACATTTAGCTAGTACACTTGCCTAGAAATACAGGCAGGTTCAAATTCTAGACCCAGTCTTCTGCTCAGCTCCTGCATGTTTGTTTTGGGGATGGAGGATTAACCTCTTGTTACGCCTTTTATGCATCCATCTGTCAGATGATCAGAAGTAGTATTTACAGATCTTTACTTACTGTATTGTGGTGGTTTCATACATTACAATGAGTGGATTGAAAGAAAGCCAAGTTTTATGCCTGCCGAGAAGAAGCATGTAAGAGCTTATGAAAATGCATTAAGAATATGGAATGTATTTCTTCACAATACATTTTAATTAAGATAATTAAGTATTCACAATAGTTTCATAGTGTTATAAGAATTTAGAGATACGAATTTTATTAATTGTTAAGTATCAAAGAATCCTTAATGTTGTTCAAATATCACATCATCCAATAAGCCAAGGATTTTTACAGTACATGAATCTAGTAGGATTTTTATGCACCGCAAGTACAATTTATTGCTGTTAACTTTGAAGTTTTTATTATTAATTATGCACAAAATAATTTTACTAACAGGCATTATTATTTGTATTACCATAACACCTACGAACTCTAGTCATTAACCAGGGCCCCATTGTTATTCTTTCCTTTTTAAACTGAGGATATTGAGCCAAATGTTATAGTCAGGCTTGCATGAAGTTACCCTGGTTATATTTGCATTGTAGTAACTAAGACCAGAACTTATGTTTTGTTTGCTTGTATGTATATAACTTGTAGGCAGCAGCAGTACGCCAAGGAAAGCTAATTCAGTCAGAGACTAACTAAGGCAGAATGGAGGGTTTTATGCTGATGATATAGTCATCCTCTGAAAAAAAGAATCACAACTCTCGATAAGCATTTTCCCAAAATCTAATTCCAATACATTCAGATAAACAAAATTTGTAACACTAATAGTACCATCTGGTGACTTCCAATAATGTTACATATCTGGCCAATTAGATATATAATATAATTTTTATGTTTTGGTTTAAAGACAGAAATCTGCCTCCTGATATATAGAATTTGCCATTGTTTAGATACAAGTTAGCATATTGTGATATTTAAGCAAACTTTCATTGTTCTTCTCCTCTTGAATTTTAAAGTTTTAATATTAATTATGAAATAAGGATCACACAAAAATCTAAAGCTACCTGCACATTTCTGAGAAATGAGGTAAGAAATGTTGAAACTTATACAAAGCCTAATAATAAATGTTTTGAAATTGTGTATCCTTTAAATACTATTTAAGTCAAGACACATATGTGGTTTTAGTCTTATTCCTCTTTTCTGTTCTTATAATATATATAAGTTAAATGACATGAGCTACGCAGCAGGCCAGAGAGAGAAATGATTAATCAAATCTATGCACCCAATTTCTTGCCTTCATCTCATCTCTGTCTCTCTTTGGATCTAAACCTGTCATCCCTCATCTGTGTCATTTTGGACCCAAACCTGTCATTATGGGAAAGACAAACAGTTGCCACTGACTGCTATTACTTCTCTGTGGGGATTAGTTCAGTACCAACAAAGAAATAGTCACATGCACATTGGCTACAAATGAGAGCTGCGTTCATCAGAAAAGAAGCTGTCATGGCAACCTTTAGAAAAACCAGTCTTCCTTTTTTCAAAAGTTTTTTGTTTTTATAATTCTTAAATGGAGACGAGGAGAGAGAAAAAGATACAGTTAGCTGGTAAGGTGAGAGTTGAGATATTTTAGAAGAAAGACATTGCTCAAGTCAGTTGTCTAATGGGATGCACTGGTAAATAAGGAAAGTGGAAAAAAGACTAAGACAATTGAGAGCAGGAGAGTGTGGGGGAGAGATCTGTGGTACAACAATAAGGATTAGGAAAAACAATGAAGGAATTAGCAAAAAATCCCCAAGAAAATGAAATACTCTAAGCAATAGAACCCGTGTTTGTGCATATTTATATAAAAGACTTCAGTATTTACAGATTTCAGAGTAACAGCCGTGTTAGTCTGTATTCGCAAAAAGAAAAGGAGTACTTGTGGCACCTTAGAGACTAACCAATTTATTTGAGCATGAGCTTTCGTGAGCTACAGCTCACTTCATCGGATGCATACCGTGGAAACTGCAGCAGACTTTATATACACACAGAGATCATGAAACAATACCTCCTCCCACCCCACTGTCCTGCTGGTAATAGCTTATCTAAAGTGATCATCAAGTTGGGCCATTTCCAGCACAAATCCAGGTTTTCTCACCCTCCACCCACCCACACACAAACTCACTCTCCTGCTGGTAATAGCCCATCCAAAGTGACAACTCTCTACACAATGTGCATGATAATCAAGGTGGGCCATTTGCCACAAATCCAGGTTCTCTCACCTCCTCATCCCCCTCCAAAAAACACACACACACAAACTCACTATCCTGCTGGTAATAGCTCATCCAAAGCGACCACTCTCCCTACAATGTGCATGATAATCAAGGTGGGCCATTTCCAGCACAAATCCAGGTTTTCTCACCCCCCCACCCCCCCACCCTTTTTTTTTCCCAAAAAAACACACACAAACAAAAACTCACTCTCCTGCTGGTAATAGCTTATCCAAAGCGACCACTCTCCCTACAATGTGCATGATAATCAAGGTGGGCCATTTCCAGCACAAATCCAGGTTTTCTCACCCCCCCCCCACCCCCATACACATACAAACTCACTCTCCTGCTGGCAATAGCTCATCCAAACTGACCACTCTCCAAGTTTAAATCCAAGTTTAACCAGAACGTCTGGGGGGTGGGGGGGTAGGAAAAAACAAGAGGAAATAGGCTACCTTGCATAATGACTTAGCCACTCCCAGTCTCTATTTAAGCCTAAATTAATAGTATCCAATTTGCAAATGAATTCCAATTCAGCAGTTTCTCGCTGGAGTCTGGATTTGAAGTTTTTTTGTTTTAAGATAGCAACCTTCATGTCTGTGATTGCGTGACCAGAGAGATTGAAGTGTTCTCCGACTGGTTTATGAATGTTATAATTCTTGACATCTGATTTGTGTCCATTTATTCTTTTATGTAGAGACTGTCCAGTCTGACCAATGTAAATGGCAGAGGGGCATTGCTGGCACATGATGGCATATATCACATTGGTGGATGTGCAGGTGAACGAAAAAAGCTGGAGAAGGTGCTGTCCTATAGATAAACCATTAAACCATAGTCCCATTTGACCAATCATGCTGGAGGTTCAGGACATAAATAATCCTGCCAAGATATCTCCTGAGCAACCGGCCAGCAGCATCAATCTCAAGCCGTTCTCAAACAGGTTAAATATTACAATGCTACAAGAGTTCACAGCATGCCTGGCTATACCAAAAGAAGGACAGGAGAGATGGCTGCAACTTATTATCAGATGTCTGGGACTGTCTGGCAGATAAAAGTGTACAGTGCAGGTAACCCCATGTTTATTCCATGGTTACCTGGGGTGCTTTTACCAGCTCCCCCTCTTTTTCCATCCAGGTCCCTGCAGCAAATCCATTGCTGGGACCTTTCTATCCACCCCACACACACCCCCGTAGGAGGGTTAAGGTGTGCTGTAAGAATGGGGAGTTGGCTCCCTGCCGTACCAATCATAGGAGTGCCCAACCAGTTCATTCCTTTAACAAACACCTTTTTAAGTCCTTTTCCAAGCCATTTGTTGGGTCACTATATACCTTTTCTGTGGAGTACTTGCACTGGACATCCGCCCTACACTTAAATAATGAGTTGCGACATTTCACCTACCGCCCTTCATGCCATGCATGAACAGAGCCCTTCCTGAACCCGCTGTGGGGAAGGCGGGAAAAACCCCAACTGCACCCAAGCCAATATGGAGGTAAGGGAAAAATTCCTACCCCCGCACCTCCCCCCCAAAAAGGGGTGGCTAGCGTAATGCCCACAGCAGGCCTTGATCAAACCTGGTATTTTACCACTAAAGGGGAAGGAGGGTGGGCCCTGCTTCAGCCTGCTCCATGTAAAAGGGAGGCTTCAGGCGCAGAGCTGCCCCCTTTAAAGCCTGCATTCCTAGGGGATGAGTCAGCGACCTCACTGACCCTTTTGCATCAGTTTTCACCTCTCTTCCTCCCCCGCCCCCAGCACTGTTCCCTTCATTCAGCCAGCCAGCCAAATACCACCAGCACCACGCCACCCCCACCCCACTTAAAGGTGCAGGATGGTAATTATATAGAAACCAGAAAAGTGCTCCAAATTTACCAAGTACTGTCTATATCTGCATGGTACATAAATTGCACCACACTAAATGGACATGGCAGATACACATCAGAGGCATTTTTACAGCAAGGGTCTCTTTGTTCAGGTTTTCTGCCCACTGCATGTTTTGAATCCCTTGGCACTTAGGGTTGCAGGGGCGGCATATACAGAACTCCATTTGGGAGTCCCACATAAGTATGTGCCGGATTAGGTTCTTAATATACCTGCTGCTGTTTGCTGTGTTGCGTTTTTTCCGTGATGTTGCATTGCTGGCTATGGAAAATCAGACTGATATAAAACAATATTCTTTCCCCAAAGTAGTGAGCATAGACTTCCAAACCCATGTCAAGTGTGCCACACCTATTCCTTCCTTTTTTGCCTTGCTTTCCAGGCTGCATTTTCTCCTGCCTCTGCCCCACTGCTATTATGCTTACCCGCTTCTTGCTTTTGATCCATTTTGATGCAGATCACTCCCCTCCCATGTTATTCCTGACTTTCCTGCTGACTAGGCCCCATGTTGTTGTTGCTCCTCCTCTTTCTGCTCAGGGACTACCTTACCACTTGATGTTCCTCCCCATACTACTATTTTTTTAATTCATCGCCTTCCACCAAAACAGAAAAGAAGTAAAAACAAGTATTTTGCTGGCTTTTGATCACGCATGTCATCTCTCATGCCTTTTTGCTTAATTAGATGTTGTTGGCTCTTCCTGCTGTTGAAAAAGATTCTGCACCAGTTTTGTTATTAAAGAAGTTTGTTATAATATTTTGCACTTTTCAAGTGCTTGAGAGCTGTATTCATTTGAGGAGAAAACTAACGTGCAGAGAAAATAATAGTTTGATTTTGAAACGTCACTGAGCACCAGCAATTGCTCTTGATTCCAGTGGGAGTTTCTAGTGCTTAGCCTTTCTAAACATCAGACCAAAAGTGATCTCCCAATAGACAGAATCCCAACCAGTGGAAAAAGCAGGAATACAGCTCAAGTCACTTGACTGTCAGCCCTGAATTCCTGGCACTAGACCACAGCTGCCCAATTGTACATCGGTCACCATTAAAAAAAATCAGCATGTACTAATAGTTTACCACACAGTGGCATCAGAAATGCTACAGACTTTTTCCTGTGCTTATATAAGGAAAACTCTCACCTGTGGCTCCTAAGATACTGTGGTACTATAACAGCTGGTTAATATTGACTTTTTAATGGCAACCACTGTACTTTACCAAGGAGGCAAAAGGATGCTTCCCTATGCACCCCAACTTCTGAAAACAACTTCTGAAAACAAACCAATATAGCTCCCTTTTCTTCCCCAAAATAGTGCATTATGTCGTGTTGCTTATTTTGTTTGTCTTGGTGACATGATAAATAAACTGAAATTTTCTACTTTATTATCAGTGTGCTTCATACTTGCTGCTTTGGGGATCACTTGTAGCTCAGCATGTTTCACCCATCCATTTTTTTTACATGAATTTACACCTGTTTGTCTTCCTTGTTTGGAACGGACAGATTGTATTGATATATAGCATAGCTGGAAATGTAGAGTGCAGAAGATTTCAAAATATTATTTCGCCTCGCTAAATTAATGCCCATATAAACTAAAGCTTTATTTATAAAAGCAGAATACTTTTATGTATCTGTCAGTGATCCAAAGTGTTACATTTTGGAGGAATTTACTTTGTTGTTAGAGAAGATAGTTTCATATGACACATAATGCTGAATATAATACATTTCTTTGTAGTAACAGGGCTTCCATTCTGATGAAGTAAAGTTATTCCACTGAATATATAATTTGAGTGGCCAAACAGAAAATGTTGCCAACTAACAAAAATTTGCAGTGTACTCTGACATCAGAGAATTGGATTCTTACCCAGGAATAAGTTTTTTGCATAACACAATTTCTTATGAAAAAGTCTTTTTGAGGTTTGGCTTTATCGAGATTTGAGATTTAGCTTTATCAATTGGCCCTTGGCAAAATTGTAGACTGAAATCCAATCAGGTATCCCCTGATAAGCAGAGAACCCCCTGGTGGTAACTGTCATTACATTTTTGCTTATGTAAAATTTCTAAAGCTTCAAATCTCATCTCATTGTTCTACTTTAGAAGAAAGGGGATTTGTAGCTTATGAACAGATTTAACCTTTTGGAAATTTACTATCTAAGTGGACAATTGTATTGTAATCAAGAAATGAAAGTATAATAATGTGATCAAAGGCAACCCTAACAGTGAAACTAGTAGCATAATAAAATATCAGTAGTGTCTGGGTAGAATTTTGGTTGCATTTATACAATATTTCAAAATGCTAGTAACCACTTGTAAAAGTATAGGAGAGATCTAGCAAAGCCAAATGAAAACAAAAATCCATTCAAAACCCTTCTGCCATTGCAACTTATACTGTGATTGTGTCAGATCTCATAATTAGTGTTTGAGCAAAGTCAGTTCTTGGGGTGAGGGACATCCAAGGAATTACATAATAACTATTTAGAAGTTATTCTCTCACTTCAGAGGTAGAAGTGTTAGTGAATCACTGATGTCAGCGTTTCATTAACATTTTTACATCTGAAGTGGGAGCATTAATACTGAATAGAACTGGTTGGGAATTTTTCAACTAAGCTTTTTTTAACCATTTTTGTCAGAAAATTCTGATTAATAAAAACTGAAACTGTTTGCAGGAAAGAGTCAGTTTCAACAGAAATGAAATATTTCAAAATTACCAAAATGAAACATTTCAGTTAACCTCAACACAAAAAAAATGCACATTTTCAGCTTGTGAAAATTTGAGATTTCCACTTTTTGTCCCAATTCAGAACAGCAATCATTTTTTAAAATCTCAAATTCTCATAGGATGGAAAAATCATTTCCCACCCAGCTTTACTATTGAACCATGCCCCATCATGCTGTTGAAGAGGACAGTGCACTGCTAGTGTTTTCATCTTTCAGAGAAGGCATAAAACCAATATCAGTTCAATAATAATTTGCACTTAAGTCTTTCATCTGAGGAACTCAGTGCTTTACAAACATTAATTAATCCTAACAGCACCCACCTGTGAAATCTGTTAGGTGTGATAAGAATAATACCCATTTTATAGACAGATAACCTGAGGCATAGAAAAATTAAATGAATTTTCTGAGATTATACAGATAGTAGGTATCAGTATTGCAAATTAAATTTAGGAGACCCGAGACTCAGAGTCTTGGACTAATCACTAGAAAACTCCCTCCCATGGTACTTTGCGTGAGAGAAGGGATTTAACTCCTGAGTCTTGGCCATCATCTAGCTCAGGAAATTACATCTACCTAAAATTCTCCCTGTAGTTTTAGTTGGTATTCTTCACTTTTCTGCATTAGGGCCTGATCTGAAGCCCACTGAACTCAATGGAAGATTCTCTATGACTGCAGTTGGTGTTATAAAATTAGACCCCTGGACTGCTGACTGTGTACTCCACTTATATTTCACCCCAGCGGTAGCTGCATTTCAGTGGTGGGTGAGTGGTCTTTACATATGGTATGATTTGTACTTGTAAAGACCTTTGGGATGACAGTGGCTATATAATATAGCAATTACTTTTAAAACATGAAACCTCAATTGTGCAGGCCTTTCCCTGTTAGATACGGTTAGTTTTATCCCCTTTGTTCTGGCAGTCACTATAATGTTCATACAACTTCTGACAGGGAAAATGGTGAATTATTGTGTCTCATACTTTCACCTTCAAGATGTTCCTTTTGCCACATAACTGGAACCAAAAGGGATCTAAATCCATTGTTTTGATTTTCACCACTACATGATGGAATAGCCTTCATGGATATCAACATACGCTTTGTATTTTAAATCTGAATGACTTTTTCTATTTAACTTAGATGGCTCAAAGAGTCTATTTTCATATTTCCTTTGCTGGATTATTATATGATTGTATCATTGCATCAAACAGCTGCAAGTGAACGTAAACTGATCACAATGCTAAGTGACCTTTTAGTTTCTCATCATTAAACTTAAGTTAGTTGACCTTTCTCCCTCATGCAGGCTTTCTCCAAAGCACCCTGCTGAACCTTTGGTACTAAACTCTTGAATCATTATCTGTCTTAAGGATTTCCTGTGCCTCAAAGGTACTATGACATTTGCTAAGACTCCCCATTGAACTTTCCAGGCACTTCTGAATCGTGATAGTGTCATTTGATATGTTGGATTTAAAGTACATGAGACTTGTTTTTATAGAATAACTCAAACCAAACAAAAGGAATCAAGTCAGAATTAGCACTTTGACTCTTTGTTGGCACTGTGTGTGTATGCAGGCAGATATGGGAAATGTTTAAATATATTCTTATTGCAATAAATGATAAAAGGTTGAGAAATGCTTTTGAGGTTTTAGAGTGTGCTTTTTCCTCTTTTTTAATAGTCCTGCAAATTCTATTTCCAATCCTTTTACAACTCTACATTTCTAAGAAAATAACTGATATTCCGAACTTGTAGTTTAAATCATTTCTTAGGCTACATAGTCAGTAGACTACATAGGATATAACTGATGTCATTTACATAATTTATGAGAGAAGTCCTGTAACAGATCCTATATGACAACTTTTGAAAATTCTTTAGCTGCAGTTTACTGTTTTTTGTTTTCACTGAGTCTGACGTGCTAAAGTAATAGACTTGAATTTCAGACAAAAAAAGTATTACATTTAGAAGCAACATACCAAAGTCAAGTTAATATAGTTTACTGTTGCAAATCAAATGTATCATGCCAAAATTCAGCCTCTCTACAGATAATACAGTTAATTATTTTTATTTGTTGATGTTTTTTGTTGTTGGTTTCTTTTGAAATATTAGGTCAGAGGGAAAATGATAATTCTGCTAATTGATTTTTGTGTTGTATTCACAATAAGCAGCCCCCAAAATAATTGAAATGCCTTAGAAAGAAATAGAGAGCTATTTTATTTACCTTACAAACAAAAATAACAGATTATTAAAGTTAATAAGGCAGCAGATAATATTTACCAACACTTTCTGTTTTTTACTTTAACATTATTTAAACATGCAAGAAATACGAAGCAAACAAAATAGCAGAAATATGCCACTGCGGGACAGGAGTGGAAATTTAGGTTAGATCAGAGGTTCTCAAACTGTGGTCCGCGAGCTCCATTCAGATAGTGCGTGGATAGTTCCCTCTAAGGTGCACGCCTGGGCTGCCACACATGAAAAAATGAAGGGCCACTCACCTAATTAGTGGAGCCATAGCTCCACTAATTAGGTGCCTGGACCCTGGAGAAGATGCACATGTAAGGTGAGGTAGTGATCTTGGGGGGGATAGGAGGTAGGTGGGAGGGGGGCAGTGGGGTGAGAAGAGGGAATGGGGGAATTTGGGCTGCGCAGGGCTGCAGCGGCCAGAGAAAGAAGTGACTTTCCCCAGCTCCCGGGCTGCGGCTGCCGGGGAGAGATGGCCCTCCTTCCCAGCCTCAGCTGTGTGGCTGCTGTGACGGGAGAGAGAGGGGACATCCATCTCATTAGTAAGGTAAGACTACTGATATTAAAATATGAGTTGTGTGCTTTTATTTGTAGAACAAAAATGTTAAATATTAATTTTTATATATATAGTACTTTTATCCAAAGCTCTTTACAATAGTTAGCTAACAGTACAAACAGCAAACAGAAAGATCATTAAGTGGTCTGCCGAGACCCTCAGCAATTTTCAAGTGGTCCGCGGAAAAAAAAGTTTGAGAACCACTGGGTTAGATGATCTAAAGTGATTATTCTTAGTGGTGATCACAATTGACTCTGGGCCCCGGTCTCTGGGCTGCTTAGTCCCTTACAGATATGTGTTTCAAATAAATGAAAGGTGGCAACCCAGTTTACATTTTCTTTGTAATAATGAGGAAGAGATGTAGAAAATGTTTTATCACTGTGCTAGAGAAGAAAATTAAATGTGCTCTCTTGAGTATATTACCTATCTATCTATCTATTTGCTGGCTGACCTGGTGTATGTAATGAAGTACCTAGGCACTGACCAAGTACTATTAACAACATTCAGCAATCAGCGCTAATTCACAGTCCTGCCTGTCATGAAAACTGCTGGCCTTAAACATCCAATTAATCAGAATAGAAACAAAAATAGTATCTCTTTTAGTCATAAGCCTGACTGAATAAAAAAATCCTTGCACTGTGTGCTCTTAAGCCTGACACATTGTAATTCTGGTGAACAGTGGGAAAGCAGGATATTAGCTATTTTCTGAGGTTTAGGTTCATCAACAGAGTACTCTATGGCAGATGTCTTAGCAAAAAAAGAGTTCAAAGCACGATGCCCTTATTTAGCAGTTAGCCTGAATGTCCAAATGCACACATGGATGGTGGTTTAAGGGTCATAGAGCATCTCAAGGACAAGCAAGAGCTCACTACAATGTTATGTTTAGGGGGGATTCTGATTTAGAGGCTGTCATAAAAATAAAGGGAAGGGCAACCACCTTTCTGAATACCGTGCTATAAAATCCCTCCTTGCTAGAGGCAGAACCCTTTCACCTGTAAAGGGTTAAGAAGTTAAGATAACCTCACTGACACCTGACCAAAATGACCAATGAGGAGACAAGATATTTTCAAAGCTGGAGGTGGGGGGGAACAAAGGGTCTCTCTGTCTCTGTGATGCTTTTGCCGGGAACAGATCAGGAATGCAGTCTCAGAAACTCTGTTAAGTTAGTAAGTAATCTAGCTAGAAATGCGTTAGATTTCCTTTTGTTTAATGGCTGGTAAAATACGCTATGCTGAATGGAATGTATATTCCTGTTTTCGTGTCTTTTTGTAACTTAAGATTTTGCCTAGAGCAATTCTCTGTGTTTTTAATCTGATTACCCTGTAAGGTATTTACCATCCTGATTTTACAGAGGTGATTCTTTTACCTTTTCTTTAATTAAAATTCTTCTTTTAAGAACCTGATTGATTTTTCATTGTTCTTAAGATCCAAGGCTTTAGGTCTGTGTTCACCTGTACAAATTGGTGAGGATTTTTATCAAGCCTTCCCCAGGAAAGGGGGTGTAGGGCTTGAGGGGATATTTTGGGGGAAGACATCTCCAAGTGGGCTCTTTCTCTGTTCTTTGTTAACACACTTGGTGATGGCAGCATAGGGTTCAAGGACAAGGCAAAGTTTGTAACTTGGGGAAGTTTTTAACCTAAGCTGGTAAGAATAAGCTTGGGGGTCTTTCATGCAGGTCCCCACATCTGTACCCTCGAGTTCAGAGTGGGGAAGGAACCTTGACAGAGGCATTCAGTCATAATCCCATGGATGGTAGCTTCATTCCACTGGCTCCTCACCCAAAAGTCTGAACCTGTAGCTCATCTCATACTGAGCAGGATTACTATTGCAACAACACGTCATCAGCGTGAAACTAATCTCTCTTATGACCGTCTCAAAAAGGCACAGACTGTTAGTCGCTATGACCTAATACTTGAAAAGACAGAATTCGTTTTTTCATATAGAACGTTCTCCATAATAAGGTTAAGGAATCATGCAGTTAAAAATATTTAAAGTTGACAAAACAGGAGTCTGAGATTAACCACATCCTCAAATTCCAAAGGAAGTAGGCAGCTTTGGGCAAATATGAATCCTGATGGAATAGGACAGTTTTAGAGGGTGACTAGTGTAGTTCACAGATTTAAAACAGGATCAAAGACGAACTCTAGGAAACTCAGACATTCAAGAACCTAATCTCCATTGTGGTAATTGGGAAGACACTGGAGACAACTGATGAAGGGTTTGATTATAATGTCAATTTAGACATTTTTCAAACAACTAGATCCATAAAATGAGAATTAGAAGGGCAATGTGAGTGAACAGCTGACATTTATCTAAATTGCAGGAAAATGTATGTTGTTCTGTGGCATATAACAAATTGATTTTACAAGGGTAGAAAGCATGTTATAGGAGTTGCCAGTGGTAGGTGGTTAACATCATAGTCTTAGACTTGGAAGTTCTAGGCTGAAGTTTTGTTTAGTGAAATGGTCTCAGACTATTCTCTGAGAACCACATTACCAACTCAAGATATCTGTGTTCAGGAGAACCTGAGGATCAGGACTGTAATGTCACTAGCAAAAGCGCATGGTAAAGTTTATATATCCCCGTTTATTTTGGGGTGCGTCAGCTGATATTTGGATATCAGCTGTGCCTGGGAAATTGAATCTGAATGTTCTACATTTATTTTTAGATCTGTGACTATAAATCACACGGTGTCTCAGACTCTCCATGTTCTCTTCCTCTAGCCTCTTTGCTAGTTAGATTCTCCCCGACCTGCAGAGCCCAACCCCCGGTCTCTTGCCAGCCCTGAATTGTTTCCTTATTTTTGTATTCTCACCAGTGGCCTGTTCCACACCCTTTTCCTTCTTGCTGCTCGGAGCATGTGGCCAGCTTGCTCTTGCCCTGTCATTCCCCTCCCTTATCTTATTTTCAGCCATGAGGGAAGTTGTGAAGAGAAGACTTCATCTTCCCAAAAATCTTCCTAGGTATCTTTGGGTTTGGGGATGACATTGCTGCTCCCCAGCCTACACCTGTTTCTACTACATTGGCATTGAAGCACTATGCAGTATCTCTCAGTTTTGAATTAAAGGACCAGTGAAGCTGGATGAGAGAGCTGGATGGTCCCACTGCTGCAGGGGAGATGAAAGGAGCAGAGCGACTGTCCACTCCTCTCAAGATACCCAGGTGATTTGGGGACAGTTTGCCCTGGCTTTTCACAGAAGGATGTGGCATGCATGAGGCCAGCCATTTCGCCACACTCTGAAGACACCAACAGAGGAATGGAGTTAAAATGTCATTGGTCATCAGCAAAAAGAAAAGCTAAAGACAGGAGTGGGGTGGCTCATTTGTGGGAGAGGACTTTCCAAGAGACCTGCAAAAGAATCTGAGCAGTCTGAATAGTGGATGTATTTCATTTCCCATCTGTGGTAAGAAGGCCAGGAAATGGGAGGTGAGGTTCAGATATTTTATTTCCCTGCCTCACTGTAGTGACTAGAAGGAGGGGAAATGAGATTGGGTTTGTTTGTTTTTTTAAATATTCCCTATTGAGGAGCCCAGGGGAGCAGGCTGAGATTGAGGTACTCTATCTCCTCTCTGCCTCCCTCCTCCCTTATCTCTAAAGAGGCCAGCATAGGATGATTCTTCTCTCCATGTGTCCTCAGATGGAAGGATGTGTTTAGCTGTTGCCATCTCCGTTGCACTGGCTACTGCTAATGGCAGTGGAGACAGGTGACCCAAATATCAGACCAGCGAATATTACTCAAATGTTATCTTGCCAACTAGCACAAATATCTGTGCTATCTATAAATGTAAGATTCTCTTTGGCTATCCCTACTACCCAGTGCTGTAGTCTCTTGTTTATGAAAAAAGAAAAGCAGTACTTGTGGCACCTTAGAGACTAACAAATTTATTTGAGTATAAGCTTTCATGAGCTACAGCTCACTTCATCAGATGTATTCAGTGGCTTGTTTATGTAAGCATTAACAACATTTGAAAAAGAGAAAATTTTCTCTTCCCAAATCCACATTGTGGATCTTATTCTTCGGTATACGTGCAGCTCATCCGTGGATATCACTGGAGGAGCTGGAGCACAATATCTCAGTTGTGACCTGAGGGGAGAATTTTATCCTGAAATGAAATAGGGTTAGTGTGTCAGGGAAGAAGAGTAGAAAGATAAGTTATTAAAGAAATTAAAAACTGACATAGGGACCAGGAGCACAGAGGGTGTGAGCTACTGCAATACATGGAAACAATTATGCAATGCTCTTCTCCCTGCAGTGTGGAAGCAAGCCCATGAGAATTAAAAGTGGTGGAAGTCCTGGGAGGGTGGGAGCAGTAGGTTTTCCCTGTGACATGAAGCTTGTGGAAGGCCCTTTATGAGCACAGTATGGTTGGAAGTTCCTGGGTCCTGCAATGGGCTGGAGGGGAGTGAAGTTGTGTAGCAGCCATACTGCATGACAAACTGTCCTGGCAAATTAACATGGTGTGATGATAAACACAGAAGGTGAGGCACTCCATGAAGATGCCATGAATTCATGGGAGTAGGGCTTGTTTTCACCAGAGATCCTTGACCTCAGAGGGGTAAGGATGCCCACTCCACTAGATTTTGAGGAGCCTCCATATTGGAAGAATGATTCATCCCTTGCTTTCAGCTTTAACTGTGAAGCTTCTTGCTTCTATTAGTTTGTGTCACCACTATGACTGATTAAATTCCACTATTTTTACTGTAGCTTGTATGGGCATTTGTGTGTGGGTTTTGTTTTATGGTGTTTTTTTGTTTGTTTGTTCATTCAATACAAAGCTCAAGAAAAATCCATCTAGTCTGCATTTTAATTTGATTTAGATAAAATTAAGCTTCTCAGTTGATAACTATTTCATGCTGTTTAATGTAGAGATAGATGTGCATGATAATGAACGTAGGATCAAAAATTATCAAAGAAATCTGTTGTTTACAAGATAGCACAGTGTAAAATGTAGACAAGGAAACAGGCACGGGAGTGAGAATGGTAACAATATAGCAGCAGTAGCCACACACACAAAAAAGACAATAATTGTATAGAGCATATAGAAAGGTCTGTAGTCGATACTGGCACATGGTTTCTAGCACTTACTCAGCATTATTAAGACCACATTTGGAATACGGTGCACAGCTCTGGTCATCCAAATGTACTATAGCAAAATATTGTTGAGTTTGAAAAGGTGCAGTGGAGGGTAAGTTACGTTTTTGAGGGTATGAATCATAAAGCAAGATTAGCTAGCTAGACTAGCCTGTTTAGCATGGAGGAAAAAAAACTGAGAGATCTGAGACGTACGAGATTTTGAGGAGAAAGGACCTCATAGATGCCAATAAACTGTTTGGGAGAGTACATAATTCAAAAGCAAAGAGATCACGGACTGAAGTTAAGGAGGAATGGCTAACATCTTATGGCATAGTTAGCAATATTAAGCCTTATTAGCATGCATATGGTGAAGGTATTTTTTATTCATGTTCTGAATGCCTCTGTTGACATGCATACATAGTTAATTCGGAGTCAAAGAATAAATGAAAAATTGTGAATTTAACTCATTTAACTCATTCATCTGTCACCTGGCTGTGAATTGTATTATACTGTAAATCAACTTAAATTAAAATTCAAGGTTGATGGGTGAAAAAAATTGCAAGCATCCACTAGAATATTAAAAAACAAAAACTATGTTTAAATAACGTTAGGGTTGTGACATTGCCTTTGTCAGGTTATGACAGTCAAAGTTAACCTTGTCACTGACCCTCCTTCCATTAGAGGTAATGCATTTTATAAGAGTTTACGGTGTCAGAAATCTGGAGTTGTGGTATCAAGGGGTTTAAGGCTGCCACTGAGTTCTCAGTTCATCTCATTTTGCCTAGGCATTGCAACACTTATGGCTTGTAATACAGTATCATGCATTAGTTGGAAACCCCAGCAATATCTTTGGTAGGAACCATGGGACAAGCAAAGGACAGTATGTCCTAGCTCCAGTCACTTTTTGTCAGTCATAGTTGTATTCAGATATAGGAGTTGGGAAGTAATTTATTTTCTTTTATTTTAACTGTAGATTGTTTTTGCTTCAAAGAGAAAAAAGAAGTCCTTCATTAAAGTCTGTAAGATTGACATGACAGATTCTATGGCTGTATGTCTTTCTGCCAAATGGCACGTCTTTATGGCATCTGTCTATTATTGAAATCTGTTCTTGATTTTTATTTAGTGCAGGTGATAGATTTAAAAAATAAGGCCTTTTAATAATGCAGACTATGGGCTCCCAACATTCACAATGCATTACATAGAGCAATAAGGGTTCATTGTTCTAATATTCATTTGGGAAGTTTAGAAGAGGCTGACCCTGCACAGAGTTCATTGTAATATATAATGTAAACAAGACTAAAAAGAAAAGTTTCTGGAACAATTGGAACAGTTGTCTAAATAGGTATATTAAAAATGTCCAAAATGCATATAATTCACCCAAAAGCGCACACTGGCTCTTTTGGAACTAATGTATATGTGCTGGTATATATAAGAGGAAATCACTTGTGAAATGTCTCAAAAATGCTCAGTTTAAATAAACCTGTGGTTTGTTTAAATATTGTTATCCTTATTATCTCCTCTGTCCCTGCTCCTTTTGCCACTCTGGTGGTGCAATGCTGCTGTACAGTCACTGGAATCAGCCAGCAATTGATACTCCCTCCAAACAGGAGTTCCTCAGATGGCATAGAACTGCTCTCCTCTCTTCCCCCCACCCAGGGCTTTAGCTTAGGATGGTGTGGGAAGGGTTGCTACAGCTGGATATTTATACTCTGGAAGTCAGGCAGGCCCTTTCCAGGATAGAAAATAGGAAATGTGCAAAGCTGGCTTAGAAGCCACTTTTGCCCTCCATTCCTCTATTAGAGTGGAGAATCTGGACCTACATTTATTTATATTTTTTACATGGCAGAGGTGAATTATGGACTAATTATCTGCTAAATTTGGTTTCCAAATAATCCAGTACATTTGATTTTTGGTACTGCATCATCCACATAAGAGTATCACATAGGGTGACCAGACAGCAAGTGTGAAAAATCGGGACAGGAGGTAGGAGGTAGTAGGAGCCTACATAAGGAAAAGACCCAAAAATCTGGTCACCCTAGTATCACATTAGGCTTCAAGGATGTTGTCATTACACACAAATACCATTAAATTATAGCTGTTCTGAACTCCAAAACACACACACAACAGAACATTGACTATGTTCAGAACATTAACTGTTCTTATAATTTTTAAATGGTGAAAGTGATTTTTTTAATTTTTATTTTTACTAGCAAAAACTGTGCAATTTGTGCTACACTTTAGGGGTTTGACCCTGCTCCCACAGAAGTTGTTGGCAAAATTCTCATTGATTTCAGTGGGAATAAGATCAGATGCTTTATAAACCTGTAGAGAATTTTAGTGGCAAAGGTATTCTATATCGTTGACACAGCTGTCATTCTGCTGCTGGGTGCACCATCAGATATAGCTATAATACATAAAGGAACCAGCATTAAGGGCTAAATTCTGCCCTTGAATACACACTTGGTCTCCTGTGAATTCAATGGGAGCTGCTTGGGCTCAGCCAAGAGGGAAATTTGGCTATAAGGGTTGTTTTTATATTTCATCTCACAATTTGAAATGTGTTTCTCTTGAGCTCTAAATTGCCTTTTGTATAAATCCTTTTAATAAGGAGTAGCTTCACATTTCATAACATGTACATGCCTTTGTTGCAAATAATTTATAGTTAAAGACACATAAAATATTTAGTAATTCACAGTGGGTGGGCTTAGAGAAGTAACAGGTAGTAATGAGATCATCTTGCCAAGCTCGAACAGGAGCTTTTCTTTAATGCTATATAATGAAGACAGTGGACAAGCATTAATGATTACTGCTTGCACCAGCCACTCAGACAGGAAAGATGCAGTTTTAAGTTTTTTTCATAGCATATTCAATTCCATTTAAATATTGCAAACTAGTGAATTGCAAATGTTAACATAGGCATAAATTAAAAATGTTGATATTTTATTTAATCTAAAAATAATAATTCTGGATAGGCTGCCTTTATTGTATTATTTAAAATATCTCATTTTACATGTGGACTACAAGCTATTGCAGAGTTGTCACTATTTTTTTTATAAAGCGAATTTGTTGCTGTTGCATTAAAAATACAGGAGGAGGACTACTGTAGGATTTGGGGGAAAGTGGTTTGCCTTTGACAGGCACTGTCACTAATTGTGGGCTAGGAAGAAAACTATGGTAGCCAGTTTATATGAAACACTAGGAAAGTCTCAGTGCTCAGAAGAATGTTATCCAGCTCCCATTATAAAATAATTTCTTTTCAGAAAAGAGAGAGTTTTCCACTTTCTTTCCCATCTTTGAATTCATTGCTTTCATATTGTATGCAAAAAATAAAGCATCTGTGCATGGAAGACTGTAACTTCTGGTATTTAAACTGCCAACTGCTAAAACTGATTAAGTTGAACCAGAAGAGGGAAAAAATGTCCTGCTGAGGCAAATGCATTCTTACACCCCTCTTTAATAAAATATTGTAAGGAATAGCTAGAAAGCTTCCCCTTGAACTTTCATCTGGCAGTTTTTGATTGTAGCCTTGTGAAGGAATCACTATTGACTCCTGTCAGGCAGTTTTGGAGAGGAGGTGAAGAGCCTTCTCTCATGACTTTCTGTGTGTTTTGTCAAATCTAGTGCTTTCAGTTGAAGTGCAAAGTGAAGGCTGATGTCAGGAAATGCCTCAAAGCGTGAGCTGGTGCTGGTCTCCCGCGACTTACTTTTTTTAAAGAATCAGATTGGATTGTAAAATGATGGCAATCTGACTGGACATAAACACGTTTATTGCAGGCTCAGCAGCCGTTACATATCATTAGTGAAAGGAGGCAAGGGGACCACTTTGATGTCAGCTTCATTCTTTTTAAGGACAAATGCGTTCAGATGGGAAGATACTAACTTTATGACTACTTGTTTACTTAAAGTTCAGAACCCATTACTGCCTTTATTTTTTCTTCCTATTTTCTGGCCTTTAAGTCAAACTTACTTTCAGTGCTAATGCAAATTGAAAGAGTAAGAGAGAGAGAATGGGGAGCTGGGAGTAGTAATAGAAATTGGAAGCCATTTTAAGTTATATTGTTTATGAATTGTTATTTATTAGCATCAGATCAAGTCTATTCAAAATGTGCACATTCTGTTTTTTTCGCCACATTCTGTACTATTTTCCTTAATAATAAGTCTCGGTGCCAGTTAAACTAGTGAAACACATTTTTATCTCAGCACATTTGTTCTAGCTGACATAAGATACCTTTTTTATTAGTGAATATAATTTTACTTTAGTACAGCCACTAAAAGGGTATTTGCTTTGCATGTTAGCCCTGAAGGGACAAGGTAAGATGTTTACTAGACAGTTCTGTCCCTGTGTTGTTGTTTTTTTCATTGCCAAAGCAGACATGTAATTTGTTTGCTCTTTGAAATGCTTTTTGCACTTTTGAATATTTGACATGTTAAGAAACTGAAGATGTAGGGATAAATGTTTAGCACTATGCATGGGATTCAGCCATGGGATTTCTAGTAACACTAATGGTAGCCCTGCAGTTCAGTCCCAACGATCCAGCGGAAAGGTTGCACATTAGGGGTTTGCTTTGAAGCAAGTTTCAGTGTAAACAGAAGAGGAATATAAATACAGTATAGTATGGAATCTGTATGATACTATAAGGCATATATCTTGGATCTGACCTGCTTCCAAGCTCTGACACATAATAGAATTCATCCTTCTTTTGTGTAATTTTTTTTTAATGAAGCACTTTCAGTTGTCCCATTTGGTTTAAAACAAATCAGAAATTCATGTCCTAAATGTGTCACTAGTCAGAATAATTAAGTTGATCAGGTCTGGGAGCAGTGGAAGGAAAATAATGGGGTCATTGAAGCATTCAAGCTCTAATGGGAACCTGAATTCATTCAGATATCAAATCTAATAATTGCTCTACACCTGTATACACAGTCCCACTGAGCAAATTCACATTCAAGGTTTAGTAGAACAGTTTCAATACTGTGCTCCAAGGGGACTTGATACTGTTTTTAAAAGACAGTGTTATTTTTCAACAACTTCCTTTGTATGGCCAGTTGTATTTTAGCTGAATATGCAGCCTTCATTTATCGGCTTGGAAAATATTTTCATGATGACTTTGTTGCTCGGAGTAACTGTATATCAGACCAGATAAAGAGCTAAGAAAAAGGTGAAGAATATCATGTGGTTTTCAAGGTTTTCACTTTCTGGAGACCAGTTGTTTTGGCCCAAAGCACTAGCGTGGTGAGTAGCAGAGATTATTGTACTCAAGTGGGGCATTTGAAAGCATTTGTCTCCATTTTATACAACATGGTAGAAGGGGGGAGATAGCTTACCCACTGGCACAACCGCTGTTTGGAAGAGGAAACTGCACATAGATGAGGTAGTAAGGAGTCAGCATAGATTAGTGAACTTTCAGTAAGGCCACTTGTAGTTCCTGAACCTGCTAACACTGAAGTCAGTTGCAAAACTTCCATGGTCTTCATGGGGTGAAAGTTTACCCCGGCAGTGTTATGACATTATTGATTTTTTTTATTTTCTCTCACACGCACACACACACTCTCCCTCCCCCCACTGCTCCCTCCTTCCCACTGGTATGAAAATGAAAGCTAATGGAGGTAGCTGTTATTAAACGCCAGAGCCAAATAATGCCCAGAGTACTTCTTTTTCCAACCCGATGCAGTAGTTCTTCTTCACCCTTCTTTTATTCTTTCCACTCTCCCCTCAGCCGGGAATTCAATCTCCAAATGAGACAGAATGGATGTATATGGCTCTGCATGCACTGGCACAGAGGCCTATTTTCGTGTATGTTTTTTAAAGGCCAGTTACCCTTGGAGGGAAGGAGAAAATAGATTGATTTGTCTTGTAACCCTTGAGGCAGGCATGTGTTGTTTCAAAATAAGGCTTTCTATAGTCACCAGTCATGGAAGAGCTTTCAGTTCTTTCACTGAGGTGTCCCCCAGGTGCTGGCGTTACCAAAGGAAGCAAAATGGAATTTAAATATTAAATAGAAATTTCAAAGGTTAAAGGAATTTTAACTTGATGGATACTTTCCTTTCATAGAGATGTGAGGCAGTATACATCACTGGAGTCACTACTAATAAAAAGCATGCCCAAATAAATCTGTTAGTCTTTAAGGTGCCACTGGACTCCTTGTTGTTTTTACTACTAAAAAGCTGTCTGAATTAAATAAATTGAATGTAAGGCTTGAGAATAATCCTATCTTTTTCCTGAATTAATATTATATGTTGTTTAAATTGATTGGATTTTGTGAGCTCAGAATAGGAAAAATATTTCTTTACTGGATGGGATCAAGATACAAATAGACTCTCAGATTTTGGTGACAAAAACACTCTTATGTTTTCCTCATGAATTGAATGTGGTCACAGCTGGATTGCAGTGCACTAGTAAATGTCATCCCGCATACCATTAAACATTCTAACTTGCACATTATCCATTTTTAAAGCATTTTTGTGTATAAGACACAGAGTATAAACAGTCACTATGAGCCACATTTTTTCATGAATCGGACAAAGACTGCAATTAACAGAACATATAATATCATGTGTCACAGTTACAGGGCTAGCTGCACCTCTGTCCCTTTCTGGTCTCTCTGAATGCCCCCCTCTCCAGTCAGGTTTTAGGCCTTTTGTCTTTACTTATCTTGGGGGTGGAATTCCACAATTCCCACATTCTTAGATCGGGCCCAGCAGTACCCTATATATCAACCATTCTTACCCATCAAATGCAAGTGGGTTCTTCCTTTGGGGAGTCTGTGACCAACGGTAGATAGTGGTCAAGTCAGCCTTCTTAAAAACCATGAATTGTTTATTCTAACAGTAGGAACAAAGCTTTTAGAGAAAAGGGATTAAAAACAATAGTCTACTCACATGTCTGTCTTACCTAAAGGCCTTAATGGCAACCTAATGTCTTCAAACACCCCAGTGTGTGCCTGTCTCTCAGTCTGGTTCCACCAATCAACTACCCCTGTCTCTTGAGAGAGTATTTGTTTTGAAATCTGCCACAGTTCTTTTGCTCTCCTGTGTTCACATGCCTTTCCCTGTCCTGACATTTTTTCTTAACAACTCTCAAGTCATTGCTGAGAAGCAGCTTATGTTGAGCCATTTTTTCCTTTCCAGTTTGTTCTTCCTGACAGGCCCTATTAAACTAAACCAGTATGGTCATACAGTAAACTTACTAGTAGCCAGGTCAGCATACAGTATCGTACAATGTTACAGAACAGATCCAAATCCATTACATAATGAACCTATAAAAGGGATGGGAACAGGGAGTACATGCAGTGGGTCAATTAGTAGTCACATAAGTTACTCAGTTCAGTCTTTGTATAACTTTCAGGAGACCCAGGGTAATGTACCCAACTCTGTTATGGTGTAACAGCATTGTGACATTGCCCAACGTACAATCTGGACAGATGGACAGCTGTGTCCCCTCAATTCTCCAATCTGGAGTACCTCTTACACTGCATCACTGAGAGTCACCAATCCTGGTCTGCTTCAGCATGTAAATCACTCCCAGCTATATTGTATGAGTGCTATTGCCAGCCACACATGAATTACATTGTAGGGTGACACCAGCAAATTCCCAGTCCCAGATTTTCCCCTAGAAATGTGCATCTTGTACTGCCCAGCACTCTCCTGGACAATACAAGCGCATATAAAGTCCATCATTTCATTAATAGAAAATGATATGCACAAATCTTGTTATCTCAAATGGAGTTTCCCAAACACTTCAGTCCAAGCATACTAGTTTAGATAAAACAATAAAACAAGTTTATTAACTCCAGAAAGATTTTAAGTGATTACAAGTAATGAGGCATAAAAGTCAGAATTGGTTACAAAGAATAAAAAGTAAAACGCACTAATATCTAGCTTAAGAAGCTAAATTAATTCAAAGCAAAGGTTTCTTTCACCACATGCTTAGAGCAGTCTGCCTGGATTCCTTTCAACCAGGACCCTTCCCCCAGTTCAGTGTTACTTCCTTGTCTTTCAGGTGTTGTTGAAGCGGTGAGCAGAGAGAAAGAGTGGAGTATTTGGGGGCATCTGTTCCTGTTTTCCTATAGTTCTCTTTTTTCTTTGAAAACCATCTCCAGCTGGAGTTCAGGAGACAGAAGGTCTATGGGGACAGGAAACTCCAGCGGTTCCTTGCCAAAATGTAGATTTCTCGCTCACACCTTTTTTCCTGCCAAAAAGTGGCCGCTTAACTAGATTATAGTTTATTTGATTTTGATTTTGTTGACACCTGGCTGAGGCATCAGTGTGCCTTTTGTCTGTGAGGAACTGGTTTGTGCCTGCTTTTCTAACTTGGAGCATGTCTCAGTGGCATTATAGAGTAGAATATTATGACTTTCCGTACAATATTGCCACACATATTTTACCAGGACAGTAATGATCAGCAAATTGAGTTTACAAATGATACCTCACAAGCTATACTTTATACAAAATCCATCACAGCCTTGTAAAAAAAGGTGAACATAGGAATGCAAACTGTCACAAGGATCTAAGAGACGGTTCCTGTACCTGTCAAAATTAAAAAGTGTGCCCCATAAAAAGATACATACTTACTCAGAGAAACTTTGCAATCCAACAATTACAAAAGGATTCATTTATTTAGCTTATGTTTGATCCTTATTTGGTTTTTCAAAGTTTTCTATAATTTATCGGTGCTTCCTGTGGGCCAAATTGTGCTCCTGTCTCTTCAGTCTGTAGGACGCTTGACCCTCAACTCAGAACCTAGTTGCAGAGTGAAGAAGAGGGGAAAATGCGGGGACCCCACCCAGACAGTTTTTGTCTGGTGCTCAGTAGGGCTCTGTTCCAAAGGTGACCCCTGAGCTTCAGCCCCCTGGAGAAGATTGAGCTGGGAAATCCAGAACTATTGACATGCACTAGCCATTTTCTCCTCTGCAGTAGCTCTGCGGCCTGGGAAAAGGATTCTTTTCTCCTCTGCTCCATATCCCATATATCCTTTATACAGTGCTGGGCCTCACGCATTTTGTGCACTGGGGTTCAGGATTTCAGTAAAATAAGTAAGTGACTTCCCCAAACATGACTTTTGAATCTACTGCTGTGTCAATTGCTTGAAAACTCACACTTTTACTAAAGGGTTGAAATTAGGGCTGTCAAGCGATTAAAAAAATTAATCACGATGAATTGCATTGTTAAACAATAATGGGATGCCATTTATTTAAATATTTTGGATGTTTTCTACATTTTCAAATATATTAATTTCAATTACAACACAGAATACATAGTGTACAGTGCTCGCTTTATATTTATTTTTATTACAAATATTTGCACTGTAAAAAAAGAAATAGTATTTTTCAATTCACTTAATATAAGTGCTGTAGTGCAATCTCTTTACCATGAAAGTTGAACTTACAAATGTAGAATTATGTACAAAAAATAACTGCATTGAAAAATAAAACAATGTAAAACTTTGGAGCCTACAAGTCCACTCTGTCCTACTTCAACCAATGGCTCAGACAAACAAACTTGGTTTCAATTTGCAGGAGATAATGCTGCCCGCTTCTTGTTTACAGTGTCACCTGAAAGTGAGAACAGGTGTTTGCATGGCACTGTTGTAGCCGGCATCGCAAGATATGTGCGTGCCAGATGCACTAAAAACTCTTATGTTCCTTCATCTTCAACCACCATTCCGGAGGATATGCAATCATGCTTGTGATGGGTTCTGCTCGATAACGATCCAAAGCAGAGCGGACCGATGCATGTTCATTTCCATCATTCGAGTCAGATGCCACCAGCAGAAGGTTAATTTTCTTTTTTGGTGGTTTGGGTTCTGTAGTTTCCGCATCTGAGTGTTGCTCTTTTAAGACTTCTGAAAGCATGCTCCACACCTCCTCCCTCTCAGTTTTTGGAAGACACTTCAGATTCTTAAACCTTGTGTTGAGTGTTGTAGCTATTTTTAGAAATCTGACATTGGTACCTTCTTTGTGTTTTGTAAATCTGCTGTGAAAGTGTTCTTAAAACAAATGTGCTGGGTCATCATCCGAGCCTGCTATAACATGAAATATATGGAAGAATGCAGGTAAAATAGAGCCGGAAACATACAGTTCTCCCCAAGGAGTTCAGTCACAAATTTAATTAACACATTATTTTTTAACAAGCATCATCAGCATAGAAGCATGTCCTCTGGAATGGTGGCCAAAGCATGAAGGGGCATACGAATGTTCAACGTATCTGGCACATAAATATCTTGCAACACCAGCTAAAAAAGTGCTATGTGAATGCCTGTTCTCACTTTCAGATGACATTGTAAATAAGAAGCAGGCAGCAGCATCTCCTGTAAATGTAAACAAACTTGTTCGTCTTAGTGATTGACTGAACAAGAAGTAGGACTGAGTGGACTTGTAGGCTCTATAGTTTTACATTGTTTTGTTTTTGAGAGCAGTTATGTAAAAAAAAATCCACATTTGTAAGTTGCACTGTCATGATAAAGGAATTGCACTACAGTGCTTGTATGAGATTAATTGAAAAATACTATTTCTTTTGTTTATAATTTTTACAGTGCACATATTTGTAATAAAAACAATAATATAAAGTGAGCACTGTACGCTTTGTATTCTGTGTTATAATAGAAATCAATATATTTGAAAATGTAGAAAAATATCCAAAATATTTAATAAATTTCAATTGGTATTCTATTGTTTAACAGTGTGATTAATCATGATTAATTTTTTGTGTTAATTCTGTGAGTTAACTGCAATTAATTGACATCCCTAGTTGAAATAGATCATAGTATAGCCATTTTAATTGTCAGTTAGATTTGCTGAGTGACAAAGATTTGACTCAGAGGCTTGGAAGTCAAATGAATACAGGGACACTGTATCATTTTATCTTTTCTGGTTTCAGGTTACAAAAAAGACTAATCCCGATACATTTAAAATGTCACCTTAAGTTAGTTCTGAAAGGTCAAGTTCAGATTTATTTCACCACGCATGTTTAAGATGCCTATTGAAGCGCTCTTTTAAAAAGTTTGAGTTTAAAATATTAATTAACCAAAATAAAACATACCAACTACTCAGCCTCCAATAACACAGAAGGTAACTGCATTCAAAAATCTGTTTTCGGAATCAAAGGATGTTAGAAATTTAATAAATCTGCCAGGTTAAACTCTGGGTTCTGTTGTATTGATCTGCAACATCAGAGGAGATAAAGAAAAAAGTGGTTGCTAATCTGAATTATGGAGTAAGGATTACTTGACCTAGAGCAGTGGTTTTCAACCTGTCCAAGATTTCCAAAGGGGTCTGCACCTCCATTTGAAATTTTTTAGGGGTTTGCAAATGAAAAAAGTTGAAAACCACTGTTGTGGAGTACTTTCTGAGCTCAATTTACACATGGGTTGTTTTAAGACTAGCCAATGAGTCCAGTTGACTGGACCCCAATTTAGAGAAGCATCTGTTGCTGACTTTCTCAAAGGGTAGTTATTTTAAAAGCTGGAATATGAAGGTGAGATCTTAAAGTATATTTGGTGGTAAAATCAAAAAGATGTTCAGAAATTTTTTTCAGACTTGCCTTGTTTGTGAAGTGCAGATGAAAAGAAGTCAAGAGAAAACATTGACAGAACAAAGGGTGTGACATGATTAATTTATTAAGTACCTAAAATACAATTAAATACCAGTGGCTATCACAAACGTGTAGATAGACTAGTGCAACCTATTACAATATGGCAGACCCCTGTCTGTGTTTCGTTAGCTTGCTTTATTTATCTGTAGTGGTACCATCTCCTGAAAGATCTTTATTTCAGGCCAATTCTAGCCCTGTGCCAAGTAAGCTGTTGGACACACCGTTCTGTTAGTATTCAATCCCACCATACACACCTACATCTTCACCTTGCTGTGCTTTTACATGCACCCACACCTTGAAAGATTAATTTGTTTGTTTCAACACAGAGTCGTAACAACAGTGGGGTTAGGATGGCCATGTATTCAAACCCAAATATATCACCATTTTTCCTAGTACTGCCCTTTCCTTAATATATATTTTACTTTGTTCCTTAGAAAGATTTGTTTCTATAAACTAGAAAGAGTTCTCAGGCTCTTAATTAGTTCTCATTATTGACTAGAATAAATTGTCATAATCACTCATAGGAACAACTGTAGGCAATACCTGAAAGAGAATATGGTGTTCAGCCACTAGTACTTAGAAAAGATTGGACAATGATGGGCTTCCTGGCTGCCTTTTGCATTCTCCAATGTCACCAACAATTACCAAGGGAATTTAACCTACCAAGGAAGAAGGTTCAAGTGTTCTATGGGGAAAAGTAATAAGTGGGTTAATAGTCACCCTTAGTTGCTGTTTACAGCTACTGACAATATGCTGTGTTACAGCAAACTGCATTGAAACTTAGCTTTAATGTTCCCTATCTATGGGTGGCCCAATGCAGTCTGTTGAAGACATGATAACATTACAGACAGAGACTGTGCAGGATGTAGCAAGCCAAATTCACCATGATCCAGCTTCAGTGAAAGAAAAAACAGTTCTAAGCAGCTACTGGAACTTCCATGCTTTCATTGAGGTCAGGTGGTATGTTCAATCTTAACATGAACATCACAGCTGCACAACTTGCTCATTGGAATTAAGTATTGTGGCAGTGGTTTAGGGTTCTTCATCTTCAGACAGTGTGGTGGCCTGCTTACTAATTTTTAGTGCAATCACTCTAAATACTTATTGTAATTAAGAGGTTGAAAGGGTAGACCACTTCACAATTCATCAGCTCTGTCATACTAAGCAGAGTTCAATGTTTAATTCCTTACAGTGCTAGAAGGATTGTGCAGTAGTTTACTGGGCAGGAGCTTGTTTTGTTTTAACGAATATTGATTGTAATGTCCCCAGAGACCAAACTAACTGGGAATTGCTGACCCAAACAGTGGAAAACCGTTACAATGGTTGCCATTAAAAAGTTTTCCTTTATACTTAGACCTGGCAAATGTTGACTTTTTTTATTGGCAGGCATTTGTACGTTTTCCACAGAAAGAGTCATTCAAGATTTTTGGTTTTAAGAATTATTTTCAAATGAAATTCACTATAGTCTGCCATTTTATATTGTTTATTGTTTATGTTATAGTAAAGTACACTAGAATTATATGAATATTGTCCCCTGGGTCTCTTATGAAAATGAGATGGCTTTCCCAGGGAGAAAAATTGAAAATGAATGAATGAATGAATGAATGAATGAATATTTGATGCAAATGCTTTCATTGCATTCCAAAGGCATAGGCCTTACAAATGCCCATAGAGGGTGCATTTCCCCATCTTCTGTGATGCTTCAACCAAAATTACTCTGATAAAATGGAACTTTTCTTGTTCTTTCCACTGCTAAATTGTTCTCTTAGTTCCTTTTTTGAGTGGTCATTTTCAAGTTTACTCAGCCAGGATATATTTTTAACATGAAGTACTGCTCTGTTTTATTTTGATTGCTCTGGAAAAGGTCATTCTTTCACTTTTGGGAAGTTTAAAATAAAAGACATATTGACTTTGGACACTTAACTTAATAATGTTAATTTTTTAAATATACCAACATCATCGTCTCACTCTTAGGTCTCATGCCTCCTGCACAAAACTTCCTGGCTACAAATTCCTCAAGCTAGAGCATTTAGCACAAATACCACTCCTCGCCCTACATACCAGCAACATGCTGACACTGGTTCTCGTGCATACTACTGTGACCTGTCAGCCATAACATTTATTAGATGGGTCTTTTACTCTTCAGTTGTGAAAGCACGGTCACAGGATTACTTTTCAGGGGCAAGGGGGAAATAATTCCCCTTGTACTGTTGCTTCTCTGAAGATATCATCTCCCACGACCAACTTCCCCATAGCATTTGGGGGTTTTGCTTTTACTGCTGCATATAAGTGAATATCTCATCCTTTTGCCTGAAAAAGGATCAGAAGGTTCAGGGCACTGGGTCAGAATGTTTCTAGCTACTCTTATGTAGGGATTCTGTAGCCATCCAAAACTCTGTAGCTTTGGGATTTCAATCCAGATTCATGTGGCAGGCTTGATACCCAAGAGAGGGAATGATGTCTTCAAAGAAGTATAATTACAAGGTAAGTAATTTTCCCTTACAGGCATAAAACCCAGTACATAGAGATGAACCCTTTAGTCTTGATGACTGTTGGCTACTATAAGAAAAACAACAATCATCACTGACATATCTTGCAAATGAATGAAGGCAGTTACATTATATTTTATTACAATATAGAAATGAGCTTTAAGTTGATTTTACAATTAAAATGAAATTCCAGATTCTATTTGTCATATCTGCTGCTGTGTGCTCTTTTCTGGAGACTTTAAAAACCTCAGGTTTCAGAAATATGTTGCAAATTATGCATGAATACAATTGAAGTAATTACACATGCAGTAGCCATAGTTGACTGCACAGTTGTTTGCTCATTTTTCTGAAAGTTTAAGCTACAATTCTTTTCAGGGGGAAGAGCGAGGACACTATTTTCATATTTGAATAACTGAATAATTTTCCACTTGAGAATTATTGGATTTTTTTAAACTATTCACTTCTGAAAATTAAGGAGAAAGTAATGTTTATAAACCACAAGAACTACACCTGGGATATATGCAACTCATGTTACTAGTTTAGTTGAACAACAAAATTTGCAACGATTTAATTTCAATTGTCATATTTAACCTGTTGTCTAGATGTTAGAAGCTACTGTTTCCCCATTTCTCCTTGGAGGAATTGTTCTATGTTTGAATAACGAGGTACAAGTGGTAATAATTTCCTCTTTCTGAGCATTCATTATTTCTTTACCTTGTCACACAAAGTTGTCACTTTTGAACTCTTGGGATTTAAAATCAGACAAGTTTCTTTACTGTGAAAGAGGTAAAGTTAGGTTATCATTTTTTATTCATAAGGTATAACTGTAGTAACTAGAAGTTTTTAGAATGCACATGTAACTATAGAGCAGGGGTGCGCAAACTTTTTGGCCCGAGGGCCACATCGGGGAATAGAAATTGTATGGCAGGCTCACAAAATTGGTGTTGGGGTGCGGGAGAGGGTGTGAGCTCTGGGGTGGAGTTGGGGATGAGGAGTTTGGGGTGTAGCAGGGTGCTCTGGGCTGGGACGGAGGGGTTCGGAGGGCAGGAGGAGGATCACGGCTAGGGCAGGAGTGGGGGAAGGGATGCAGGTTCCGGCTGGGGGCGCAGGCTCTGGGGAGGGGCTAGGGATGAGGAGTTTGGGGTGCAGGAGGGTGCTCCAGGCTGGGATTGAGGGGGTTGGAGAGCGGAAGGGGGATCAGTACTGGGGCATGGGGAGAGGCTCGGGGTGCAGGCTCCGAGCGGCGCTTACCTCAAGCGGCTCCTGGAAGCAGTGACAGGTCCCTTCTCCGGCTCCTACGGGGAGGTGAGGCCTGGTGGCTCTGCACACTGCCCCATCTGCAGGCACCAACCTTGCAGCTCCCATTGGAGCGTGTAGGAGCTGGAGCGGGGTCATGCTACGGATTCCGGGAGCTGCGTGGAGCAGCCCCCGACCCTGTGCCCTGGCTAGAGCAGCCCCCAACCCAGCACCCCGGCCAGAGCAGGGCCAAGCCGCTGCTACGGCCCCCAACCCAGTGCCCCGGCCAGAGTGCTGGAGCAGGGCCGAGCCATGTGGTGCAGTCCCCAGCCCGGCTCCCCAGCTGGAGCTCATGGGCCAGCTTAAAATGGCTCACGAGCCAGATCCGACCCGCAGGCCATAGTTTGCCCACCCGTGCTATAGACAAGGTTTTACTGCTCCTGTCAGCCATAAATATGCTATTAAATACTCGTGTGCTCATGGATCTTATTCAAAGCTATTGGCAAAATGATGGGCAGAAAGGCATTTGTGTACAAAGGGTGGGTGTTAAATGACAGAGGTTGTGAAACCACTGAGCTTATCTGTATGACTCCTTCCTCATTCATTACAAATAGTGGAAGGAGTGTAGTGAATGAGGCATTGGGTTGCAGGAAGAGAAAGTCTGATCTTGTAGTTAAGGTACTGGACTAGGACCCAGCCTTGTCTCAGCCACAAACTTTCTGTGTGATGTAAGTTAGATCAAAACGTTCCAAGTGGTGACTGCATGTGAGCTCTTCCCTTTCTCTGTGACCAGCATGAGATAACGTGGACCTGATTTTCAGAAGTACTGAGTATTCATAACTCTGAACTCAGTGAAGCTGCAGGTGCTCACTACCTCTGAAAAATTAATTATCTCAAGGTGAGCACTCAGGCTAGCACTTTACACTAGCACTTATGTCAGCAAAACTTTTGTCACTCAGGGTTGTGAAAAAACACCTCCCTGAGTGACATAAGTTTTGCCAGCGCTGTGTTGGCAGGAGACACTCTCCCGCAGACATACCTACCGCAGCTTGTAATTAAAACCAGCTCAACAAAAACGGGAGAGCTCTCTCCCATCGGCATAACGCGGCTACACCAGCGTTCTTCCAGTGACACAGTTGTATCAGTGCAGCTGTGCTGCTGTAAACTTGTAAGTATAGACAATCACTGAAGCATCCAATTTAGTGGACACTTTAGACTCAGTTTTTCTCTGTTCCTCATCTGTAAAATGGAGGCAGTAGTGCTTTTCTGACTCACAGGGGTGTTTTGAAGATAAATTAATTCATGTTTGTGAGGTATTTGGCTATTATGCTGATAAGCACTGTAGAAGAGTTCATAAGGAAATAAGATTTCACACACTTAGTAAAGTGTCTGGAGGGTGGACAGTAAACAAGGCTTGGAGCCACACAGTTTGTGGGGAGGATTAAGAAATATTGAATGGGTCTCATTTTACTGAGCATTGTCTATCCTGTACATGGAATGTGGCCGCTGTCCTGAGGAAAAAAATATGTATGGTCATATTAAAGACTGTATCACAGTTAGAGCTATGCGAAAAATTGATTTTTTCCAATTTGCTGGCAGATTTGAGAAATAAAAAAAATGTTTTGTGTTGTTTTTAAAAAAATGTGGCAAACCAATTTAAAAAAAATTGATCAAAGCGTTTAGTTTTAATATTTTTACAGAAAATTAAAGAAAGTTTCAAAATGAAAAGTAGTTTTGAAACCTAAAAATAAAACCTTGAGTTTCAAATGGAACATTTTGGCGATTTTTGTTTTTTCAACTTTGACAATTCAGCAAATTCAATATGAATTTGCTAAATGGTTTGGTTGATTTGAGTCTACAATATTTGCTGAAATATATTTGGTCTAAACATTTTGCCCAGTTCCAGTTACAATGCAAACTAAGGTTATCTGCACAACCATAATTTTAGCATTTCCTAACTTTTGAGTTCTTTACACTTTGGAGCCTTATCCATATTTTTAACTGTAGAGTTATTTAACAGAATTTAACATAAAAATACTATCACAGATGTGGACCTTAACTTGCCAATAGCCTTAACTATATGTTTTTTTATTGGATACCTTGAATGTGCAAATAGAGGTTGTTTCCTATGATACGTATAAGAAAGCACAAAGGAATACTGTAGATATTGAATAATCTTCAGTAAGCTTAAATTGGTTTGTTTAAGGGCTATCACTTTATAGAATTCATTTTTTCATTGATGCTTTTGTGCATTCAATTTATTGTCTAGTCTCACATAGGCTCTCAGCATCTGAATTTAGCTTTGTAAGTGCATACCATATTTGTCATAGAACATAACTAAGATCGAAGCTCAATTATCAAATGAAAGCCTTATACAAAAACTGAAATGCACACACCCAGTAACCCTTTTCAAAAAAGGTCTTTTTAATGAGCTTTGACATTTTGCCCACAGAAGATCACTGGTGCTGTTTCTATGCAGTTCCAATGTTAAGCTGAATAACTGTTTTTTGACTGTTACTTGGACTGATTCATAAGATTTGACTTTACTCCAGTGAATTAGTCAGCTTAGTAAGTATGTAAATATTAGTCATTAAGAGCCTAAGAGAATGGTTTTATACACTTGTAGTTTTAATGGTAGACATGTCAAAGTAAACACTTCTGTACCCATTATAGCATAATACAGATTTAGTTTTGTGTTCCTTGAAGCTATAGTTAGTACACTGTGGATTTTTCTGCTATCAAGTATTTCAGTTTCACCAAAGTTGCTATAATTGAATTTATTTGATCATGTAACCTCTATATTGCTACTAGAGATGATAGTTTCCAAAAAGGGAGGTTCGTAATAAGAGAGAGAGCACCGATTTTTAATACCTGGAAGGGGGGGGTAAGAAAGTGAAATACAGAAAAGTGATTTAATCTTAGTAGTGATTACAGTTCTGTAAAATATCATTTGTTTTTTCCTCTAACACAGCAGAGTTTCATGCTGATAACAAGCTACTGAATTAATAAATCCATTGCAACTATTGAGAGGTTTTTTTTAATAACATAAGTACTGTTGAGCACTAAGAAAAGGAGACTACCTTTCACAGATGTTT
Organism: Caretta caretta; assembly: GCF_965140235.1. Classification (NCBI taxonomy): domain Eukaryota; kingdom Metazoa; phylum Chordata; order Testudines; family Cheloniidae; genus Caretta; species Caretta caretta. Next base: position 66,749,382 of record NC_134214.1, on the reverse strand, counting down.
TTTTCCCTACCGGATCTGTAATTCCTCATACATAAAGAATGTAGGGCGAAATTATACATTTGAAATTTCATATCAAGTCAAAGGATATAATTAGAATATTTTGCCTAAGAAATAATTGTTCAGAACTTTTCCCCCCATTCATCTCATGGCACAAAACTGACAGGCAGGTGGGCATCTCTTTTCATCTTTACACGTGGGTAATTTTGCATTACAGTTAACGAGAGGTAGGTGCATGTATCCACAGCAGAGTTGACTGAATATTATTTATTTCCATCACAAAACTAAACTGAGATGAGAAAGAAGCAGTATGGTAGGTCTTTTCGTGGTGCTTCATTTGTCTGAACCTTTCTTCGACAGACACTGAAGCAGAGTCAATGAGTGAGCAAAAAACTCCCTCTTGAATTTTTCTTCCAAACTTCCCCATCACTTCATCTCTGCCCTCATAAAGAAACTGTCTCTTCTTCTGATTAATACAGGCTTTACTCCTAAATTTTTCCATTTCTTTGGCAGCAGTGATGGCATCTTCAAATTCATTATGTCTGCAGGCCACAACAAAATCAAGGCAGCTTCTCATCAAAGTAGTAGTGGTCATGCTGTCCATCGATTGAGTTTGTAATACCTTGCTTACAAAGTTCAGTTTGAACAGGATGTCGTGCCAAACCACAATTGAGACCAGAAATTTGAATTCAGTGATCTGGTTTGCCAGGCTTTTTGCCTCATGTCATATTCCGACCTTGGCATTACTCAACTGTGCCAGTTCCATCAGGGAGTTGTAAACCACAGTCACTTGGTACCTTGCTGGCCTTTCGCTATCAATGCAGCTCTCCCAGTGAACATCACTTACTGCCTTCACGGTCAGATCTGTAACATTGTCCATGAGGATCTTCCACCTGATAGTTGATGCTGAAAACAGGACATATATCATTTGCAGTACTCCAAAGAGAGATATTAAATCTAAAGAAGATGATGCTGCATCTGACACAATCAGGTTGAGGGAATGGCAGCCACAAGGCATGAAGGAAGCTCTTGGATTCAGCATAAGGATCCTTGCCTAGATGTCACTGTTTCTTCCCTTCATGTTCATGCCATTGTTATAACCTTGGCCGTTCTGAAGCTTTATTTTATTCTCATTCAAATCTTTTATAAACAGTTCTGTTAAGCCTTTTCCAGTAGAGTCATCCACAGACTGGAAACAAATAAAGTGTTCCTTTACTTGGATACAGCCATCCTCGCTGTCAACAAGTCTTACTGTAAATGACATCTTTTCACTGTGACTAATGTAGGGAGTGCAGTCCATTATTACAGCATACTACTTTGCTGTGATGAACCGCATCAGTATTATGAAGCACCTTCCTTTCCATAAGGTCAGTAAATTAATTTTGAATTGTTTTGCTGCAGTAATGGCTCATAGCTGCTTTACAAACTTCTCCATGTAGGTGCTCATGCATGACGTTGCCATATTTCCCAAGGAGCTCTACCAACCCAGGAAATTACCATTATGTTCAGTGAACGTCGTATCCAACAAGCCCCGGGAAGCCAAATTATTCTTTGCAAGAAAGAGGGTAATTGAGATCAGATGCTTGAGCACATTCCTCCAGTGCTGTGTTTCCATGGTACTTACACACTTCAAGTCTTAAAGCGCATTGTACACTTTCAAAATTACACAATAAAACAAGGTTCACAATACCGCAGCTGGACTCTCGCTTCACTTGGTTCTTATATCTCACTGTCGATGCCCCACACCTTATATACCTGCGAGGGCATGGCTGACAAGATTCTAGGTGGTTCAAGGAAAACGTAGTTCTCAGAAAGTCTGGAAGGTTCCGCTAGATTCTCCAGAACGTTCTAGGAGGTTAGTGAAAATGAATCCACATACAAAATACTGGAAACATTTTACTTCAAACATTCTATTTTCCCTTTTGTCACTAACAACAAAAATGGCACCCCAGACAGTCACATGGGTCACCTGCTCCTAAATCTGGCCATGAGGCACTGATACACTGTGCCTGATACACTGAGGCACTGATTAAGTATGTGAAGTCTAGCTATTTCTAAAGACCGAACAAATAACATCTTGTGTTCTGCATTTAATGGTCAGTCTTATAGTAATTAAGCAGATACAGGACAAGCTTGGTTGTGGGATCAAGAACTACTACACGGAATCCACAAGCAGCTAGTAAGTTCTTTGGGACTATTTTAAAATTCACATATACATGTCCAAGAGTGACCATCACTTCTGCACTAAGTGATTACAGCTTGTCACTCTTCCTGGGTGGCTTATTTTTACAGTAGTTCTCCTGACAATACAGACATTTTGTTGTAATTACTGACCACCTTCTGCAGACCTAAACTACACATATATAAACAAATCTTGTCCATCAGCTAGATATGTATGCTGGGATGGATGAATAATGGCCACAGAAATTTTATCATTCACCATGATTTTTACCTGCTCCTGCAGTGTACATCTATGCCTTCTTGATATTTGCTTTCAACTGTAATGTTGGATGCTATCAAGTTAAAGCTAAAGTCTTGTATCTTTGTTTTTTCCCCATGCTTTTTGTGGACATTTGCCCTTCATTTAAATGGTGAGAGTGGGATTTCTTTGCAATAATAGCTTTACATACACACAAAAAACTTGTTTTACCCAATGTGGCTCCGATAAAGCAAAAGAGAAAATACAGCCACTGTGGATAGCTGAAGGTACACTTCTGTGGAGTTATTTCATTCAGGTAATTATTTTACTTGACATTTTAGAGCTACTCACACTTTATTTAATCGATTTGGTCCACATTGCAGCCTCCGTTGTGAAATCTCCTGTTTTAGCGCTGTGTCAGTCAATGTTGGATGAGCTGTAAAGCTTCAAGCTTATGCTCTGCTGAACCAGCTTTGACACGTTTGTCTGCTGACTGGATGTGGAGTGAATACTTTTGTATAAAGCTTATCACTCTACGCTATAGCAATAGCTATTCTGTATCCTTCATTTAAATTTCTTAATACTTGAATTTGTGGCTATGGAGGGTTTGTATTGAGTTTTGGTTATTTACTGCTTGCTTGATCTATAAGCTCATCCACTCTTCCAGCCCAAATACCACTAGGGGTTCGTATATAATTTGGTTTTCTGGCTTTTGGAGGAAGTTTCTTTGTCTGCAGATCATTGCATTAACTTTGTTTTTTGCCTTACCATTTCTATGTGAGCTGAGATCAGAGGCTGCTAATAGGAGAGCTCAGAGGTAGTGGGACTAGTGGTGAGGGGTCCATGGTTTCATTGTTGGACTTTGTTTGTTCTTTTTGTATGGACTATGTAGCTGGGCCCTGGGCCCCTGAGTAAACACCTGAGACAGGACTTTGTTAGTGCCATAGTAAGGGCCTCATGGTTCTGATTCTAGGAGCGTTGATCAGCCCCATTTTTGAAGTCTGAGTGGTTAATTGCTTAGAGACTGGTGGTGAGGTTTGGAGGTGACCTGAGCTAAGCAGCAAGACTTGGAATAAAAAGTTGCTTGCCACACAAACTCAGGAACTGCAAACAGAGGCAGCTAACAGGAAAGTTTCAGAGGGACTATGAATGGCTTTCATTCCTGGTTCTGCTCTATATGTGATTTCAAGATGGCCAGCAGTAGAACAGTGGTGATGACCTACAGTAACTGTGCTATGTTTGCTTTCCTGCCTGAAGCCAGAAGGTGCTTCTTGTGCATAAAGTGCAAGTTGATTACTGCTGGAAGAAAATATTCTTGGATTGGAGAGGCAAGTAGAACTGTTACTGAGAATTAGAGAAGCTGTGGAGTTCCTAGATAGCCAGGTTCAGGAAACTTCAGTCCCCCACATTCAAGAAAGAAAGGAGCTGGCCACCAAGAAGACAGAGAGAGAGAGGACTCCAGAGAGAAGGATGGCAGTTTGTAACCACCAGAAACAAGCAGTCATGGCAACGTTCTACACAGCTCAAGATAGACAAGAATGGGCAGGCTGTGGCCACCAGAGAGAAGAGTACCAGGAGAAATTCCACACAGCTAGAAGTTTCCAGTTGATACCACGTCCTCAGCATGGGAACTGTGGAATATAATTGTCAAGATCCAGCTAGTCCAAAGGAACAGAGAGTTGTACAGGACACACCTGTCAATGGCAGCTTGGCCCAACCTGTAAGACAGGATTGCCCACAAAGTGTTCTTCAACCATCTAAGGAAGACAGACGATCCTTGTTGAGAATTAAATAACCAGAAGAATTGAAAGGACATTCTCTATGTGGCAGGCAGACAACAGAATGATGTGCTGCCATCCCAGAGTCAAGACACAAGACATCACTCTAAAATTGGATAGGTTTCTGAAGTGAATGTGAAAGGATCAATTGGTGATGATTCTTATTACCACCAATGATAGTGTTTTGTGGGCTCTCTCACATATAATAGATCACTTCAGGGAACTCAGAAGCATGCGGAAGAAGCAGAATGTCCAAGTGATCTTTTCTGATCCTTCCTGTCCCACAGGTGAAGGAAGATGGAATGCAGTAGATTCTGGAAGTGGCTCAATAAGTGGATGATTCTGGTTTTGTGGAACATTCATCCACCTTCTGTGGGGAGAGGAGACTGTATAGTTTGGAGGGCCTGCACCTCAGGAGAAAAGAAACCAATCTTCTCAGGGACTAGCAGACCAGAGTAGTCAGGAGAGCATTAAACTAATAACAAAAGAGGAAAGATATGAGCATTCAGTTAATACAAAAATTGAGGTGTTGAAAACCAAATTAATCAAGGAACCAAAAATGTGAAGAGAAGAAAATATTTATTTGCTTAATACACCAATGCTAGGAGCCTGGGTAACAAACAAGAGGAATTAGAATTGCTTACTTATGATCATAAACTCAATCTAGTTGGTGTTCCTGAAATCTGGTGGGATGATTCACATGATTGGAATGTTACAACCTATTTAGGAAGGATTGAATGGGCAAAAGGGGAGAGGGAGTGGCACTCTATGCCAAAAAATGGCGCTACCTGTTTTCAAGTCACTGATGACTTGGAAGAAATGGTCTTGAATGCTTATAGATCAATGTACTAACAGATAAAGCACAAGATGAGGTGCTATCTGCTACAGACCATCAAATCACACTAGGGAACAGGATGACCAGCTCCTTACACACCTATCTATATAATGTGTAGGAAAAATGCTGGGTGATCATGGGGGACTTCAGTTTGAGTGACATCTGCTGGAGATCTTGTGCTGCTAATAATAAAACATCCTTGGAATTTCTAAATATTACAGTGACAATTTCCTAACTCAAGAAGTGTTGAAGCCAATACAGTGGAATTATTTATTTAGACCTCATCTTAACAGATAAAGAGGAGCACAGAAATAAAAATTAATGGTAGCTTAGGTACAAGTGGTCATGACTTGATCACATTTATAATGTGCAAACAGAATAACGTCTAGACCAGTAATAACGTCTAGACCAGTATATATATTTGGTGCTTTAAAATGTCACATTACTAAAAACAATTATGAGCCAAATTAGTGGAGAAGAAGAATTTAATCAGAAAAATGTGAATGATAATTGCAAATCATATAAGAAAACTATACCAGATGTACCAAAAGCCACAATTGAGGAATAAGACCATATTGGTCATAACACAGATCTGGTTTACAAGGAAAGTGAAGATAGCCATAAAAATATATAACAAATGAAAGAAAGAGGAAGTTGATAGTAATGAATATAAATCAAAATCTAGGAATTGCAGAAAATTGATAAGGGAATCGAAAGGACAGAAGGAAATCTTTGGTCAGCAATGTTAAGGACAATAAGGAGTTTAAGTATATTAGTAATAAAAAGAACCCCAACAATAGTATTGGTCCATTAGTAGATGGAAGTGCTAAAATTATCAATAATAATGCACAAAAAAGAAGTGTTCAATAAGTATTTTTGTTCTTTATATGGGAAAAAAACAGATGAGGTAGTTGTATCATATAACACTATTTCTACTCTACTAGTATCTCAGGAAGATGCTAACCAGCAGCTATTAAAGTGAGGCATTTTGAAATCAGCAGGTCCAGATAATTTGTGTCTATGAGTTTTAAAAGAGGTGGCTGAGGAGCTTACTGGACCACTAATGCTGATTTTCAAGAAGTCTTGGAACTCTGGAGAAGTTCCAGAAAACAGTTGTTGTGCCAATATTCAAAAAGGATACATGGGATTTCCTGGGTTACACAGGCATGTCAGTCTGTCATCAATACTGGGCAAGATAATGGAGTGGCTGGTCCAGAACTCGATTACTAAAGAATTATAGGCAGGTAAGATAATTAATGTTAATCAGCATGGGTTTATGGAAAATACATTGTGACAAACTAACTTGATAGGTTTGACAAGATTACAGTTTTGATTGATAAAGGTAACAGTGTTGATATAATATACGTAAAACTTCTGCAAGGCATTAGACTTGATATCGCACTCATTTTCATTAAAAAACTCGAATTATATAAAATTAACATGGCATACCTTAAATGGATTTAGAAGCTGACTAACTGATAGAACTTAGTATATAATTGTAAATGAGGAATCTCATTGAGCAGGTATGTTTCCAGTGGGGTCGTTTCTAGTGTGGTCCCTCAAAGATCGGTTCTTGGCCCTATGCTGTTTAACATTTTTATCAATGACATAGAAGAAAATAAAATCATCACTGTTTGCAGATGGCTCAAAAATTGGAGGAGTGGAAAATAATGAAGAGGACGGATCACTGATTCAGAGTGATCTAGATCAGTGCTTCTCAAGCCATCTGATGTGGGGGACCAGCAATTTTTTTTTCCAATATGTGCACAGACCGGCACCGGTCCGCGGACCACCACTTTGAGTAGCACTGATTTACATCATTTGATAAGCTGGGTGCAAGCAAAAAATATGCATTTTAATATGGCTACATTTAAATGTGTACATCTAGGAACAAAGAATGCAAGACATGCATACGGGCTGAGGGACTCTGAGAAGCACTGATCCTGAAAAAGATTTGGGGGTCCTGGTGGATAATCACCTTTACATGAGTTCTCAGTGTGACATTGTGGCCAAAAAGGTTAATGTGATCCTTAGATGCATAAACAGGTGAATCTTGAGTCAGGTTATTTTACTACTGTATTTGGTACCGATGCAGCTGCTGCTGGAATACTGTGTCCAGTTCTAGTGTCAACAGTTCAAGAAGCAATTGGAGAGGGTTCAGAGAAGAGCCACAGCAATGATTAAAGGATTAGAAAACATGCTTTAGAATCCTTATTGTTAAAGACTCCAATGAGCTCAATCTGTGGTGTGTTACAGTTTAATAGTACCTAACTGGAGAACAATTGGCTCTTCAATCTAGCAGAGAAAGTTATAACACAACCCAGTGGCTGAAAGTTGAAGCTAGAAAAATTCAGACTGGAACTAGGGCATAAATATTTAACAGAGTTAATAACCACTGGAACAATTTACCATGGATTGTGGTAAATTCTCCATCACTGGCCATTTTTAAATCAAGATTAGATGTTTTTCTAAAAGATCTGCATTAGGAATTATTTTGGGGAAGTTCTCTGGTCATTGTTATATAGGAGGTCAAACTAGATGATCACTGTGTTCCCTTCTGGTCTTGTAATCTATATACAGAAAAACAAAAACTCTGCTCCTTCTGCTTGCTTCTTGTCTCTTTTTCCCTGCTTAGCCACTCTGAACAGCTGTTGGCTAAAACAAATAAAACTATATTTGTTGGATAGGTCTGTTCTAAGGAGCTTGTTCTATATTTGTTTACTGACAGCGAGTGTTCTGCTGTGTACCCATGGTATATGACCTAAAGACAGTACAAATTAGCAGAGTCATCAAGAGAATTTCTTTGCCCTGGAGAATTTTATATGCATTCTGCCCCTAATCTCCCAGCATTGTTGTGGGAATGGAAGCAACAATACTTAAGGTTGCAGAATGGTTCCATTCTCATCCCCACTACCATTTTCAGTCACTTTTTGGAGAGAAGAGAGCTAAAACTTCCTTCTCTTGATGTGTCGGCCCCTTATTTATTCACTTAAAAAATTGAGCAGAAATGCTTAACTTCTTTGAGAGTACCAAGCGTGAGAGAGAACTTTTGATTGGCTTTTGAAAATCATATACTGTTAATTCACACTAAATTTTGAATGCCTGCTCTCACTAAAGTCATTCAGTGTGCATTGTAGAGAGGATATGGTACATTTTCTTATGTCCATGGACTGAGGCAAGGCTGTGTGGTTATCTTTCAATTTGCCGCTTCCTAAGGTTTGCAGAAGCAAGGAGACAATGATGCCCTTGTTTCCTATCCCTGCTGATCAAGATGGGAGGCGGTCATTAAGTGGATCATACTGGACTTTAGTAAGGCATTTGACACAGTCTCACATTCTCATAAGCAAATTACGGTAATAATGTCTAGATTAAATTACTATAAAGTTGATGCACAACTGGTTGAAAGATAGTAGTCAAAGAATAGTTTGTTAGGTGTTACTGTTTCACGTTACTCAGCCCTGGGAAGGCTTCAAACAAAGTGCAGAAAAGAGCAACAAAATTGATAAGATGTCGGAAACATGACCTATGAGGAAAGGTTGAAAGATTGGACATGTTCAGAGAAGAGAACCTGAAGGGGGACATAAGTCTTCAGATATGTAAAAGGATGGTGTCATAAATATAAAGGGAAGGGTAAACACCTTTAAAATCCCTCCTGGCCAGAGGAAAAACCCTTTCACCTGGAAATGGTTAAGAAGCTAGGATAATCTCGCTGGCACCTGACCAAAATGACCAATGAGGAGACAAGATACTTTCAAAAGTGGGAGGGGGGGAGAAACAAAGGCTCTCTCAGTCTGTGTGATGTGCTGAATGGAGTGTAGATTCTGTTTTTGTGTCTTTTTGTAATTTACGGTTTTGCTTAGAGGGATTCTCTATGTTTTGAATCTAATTACCCTGTAAGGTATTTACCATCCTGATTTTACAGAGGTGATTCTTTTTACTTTTTCTTCTATTAAAATTCTTCTTTTAAGAAACTGAATGCTTTTTCATTGTTCTTAAGATCCAAGGGTTTGGGTCTGTGGTCACCTGTGCAAATTGATGAGGATTTTTATTAAACCTTCCCCAGAAAGGCGGGGGGGGGGGTAATGTTTGGGAGGATTTGGGTGGGGGAAAGACTTTTCCAAACAGACTCTTTCCTAATAATAATACCGGTTAGATGTTTGGTGGTGGCAGCGAAAGTCCAAGGGCAAAAGGTAAAATAGTTTGTACCTTGGGGAAGTTTTAACCTAAGCTGGGAAAAGTAAGCTTAGGAGGTTTTCATGCAGGTCCCCACATCTGTACCCTAGAGTTGACAGTGGGGAAGGAACCATGACAGATGGTGATTAGTTGTTCTCTATATCACCCACGGGGAGGACAAGAAGTAATGTGCTTAGTTTGTGCCAAGGGAGAGTTAGGTTGAATATTAGGAAAAACTTTCTAATTATAAGGATAGTTAAGCACTGGAGGGAAGTTGTTTTCCATTACTGGAGGTTTTTAAGAACAGGTTAGACAGACACCTGTCAGGGGTGGTTTAGGTATACTTAATCCTACCTCTTGCAGTCCCCTCCAGCCCTACATTTCTATGGTATTGTATATGACAGCAAATTTTAACATAAACTGTTTAAAACTAAAAAGAAAAGGAGTACTTGTGGCACCCTAGAGACTAACAAATTTATTTGAGCATAAGCTTTCGTGAGCTACAGTGAGAGGTGATGCTGTAGCTCACGAAAGCTTATGCTCAAATAAATTTGTTAGTCTGTAAGGTGCCACAAGTACTCCTTTTCTTTTTGCGAATACAGACTAACACGGCTGCTACTCTGAAACCTGTTTAAAACTAAATGGATTGTGTTTTCAAAAGCACCTGTGGTGCAAAAGTCCCACACTATGTACTTCACTGTCTCAGTAAAATCTACTGTGTACATTCTGTCATAAATGGCTGTAACTGATTCTGGTATACACTGTACTACAACATGTTTCACAAACGTTTTAGAAGGAATTGTAGGATACTGTATTTGAGAAATAGTGTCTTAGATACAGGGTTGCCAACCCTCCTGGAGTCTCCAGGAATTAAAAATTAATCTTTAATTAATAATTGTCATGTGATGAAAGCTCCAGGAATATGTCCAATCAAAATTGGCAACCCTACTTAGATAACTAAAGACTTTCACACTGCATGTGCAAATCTCCACTTTAGTACTGAACTGTGCAGCCTTTTTTCCATAAAACATTTGCACACAGATGACTATATATCTGGCTGTGTGCGAGAATAGGATGAGGTTGAACTTAGTATATATTATGGAACTTCTTGTAATACAAGGTTTTCATAACAATTAACTGTGAACTTGTTTTTGTTACCCTCATTCTTATATCCAGTGTTTGTATCTCTTATTTGCCTTTTCCTACCACTACATTTTATGTTCTTCAGAAACATATATGTTCTAAAACATACAATGATGATCAAATTGACAGACAGAATTACAAAATAAATATCATTGAGATTAAAAATTGGCTCAGTGGATGTAACATTTCCTTTACAACGGCTGTGAGATCTATGGATAAAAAAGAGCTATAGACATACTATGAATCACTGGTAAGGCCTAATCACATTTTCAGCAGGTCTGATTATTACAGTGCATAAACCAGTTTTAATTTGCACTAAAAGAGGTTCTCAGATGAAGTCTATCCCCATAAAGATCTTAATATGAAACTCTTTGTTTTAGATTAAGGTGTGTATATATACACTAATACTTCATTTCCTCTGTAAACCCTATGAACACAAATGGAAATTTTGATCACAGCGAAACAGGTGACTACACTAATACAATCTCAAAATACAGTAACAGTTTTACATAGCTACTAACAGCTAAATCTAATCCATCGCTATTTTTAGTGTGGCACAAAGGTAAGACCAGAATATAATTTGCATTCTGCTTCCCTTCCCAACAGTAAAAGTTGCAAGAAAGTTCTCTTGTTGAGCACTGTCGACCTCTCTGATCCAGTTTTCTAGTTACTTATTTACATATTTACTGCAGAAAAATCTCTTTAAGTGCTAATATCATGTCTTAGTGAGAATAACTGGATCATTGCCCTCTCCGATGGAGTTGTCCAGAACTTTCTCCCTGCCGCCGCCACCAGCTACCTCTCTAGCTTATGATCTGTGTGCTTGCCATCCTTAGTAAATGTAAATCCTTTCTTAACAGTTGCAAATAATTTAGAAAACCAATTCAGGTTACTGCTAACGATTAGAAATTAAATTAGCTTGATTTGAGGTCATCTTGGGAAGGAAAGTCCAGTGTTGCCAACTGCTGGAAGTTTGATGTTTTTCTTAAGGCCTCGGCTCCTGGACTCACATAATTAGACGAGAATCTTAACTTTCATTTGAGAAAAAAAAGTTTCCTGCCACCTTCACTGTTGAGAAAACATGAACTCTAAAGAGACAAAAACCATAAAGCAAATAAAAAGAAACCAACATTTACTATCGTTCGTAAATCTCATGATTTTTTGCACATTTAGAGTTAGTAAAATGGAAAATCTATCAACTAAATAGCTCAGCAGATGACAGTACTTGGGCACCTCTCCCTACTGCTAGATACTTTACCGCTCACTGTTGTATTAGAAGCACATCACATGTTTGAGTCGATACTCCCCTTCCTGGATTTTTCCTGCTTAGGCAGCAGTGCACTGAGCTTTAATTTCCAGTAACTGCTGACCTTATCATTGGCAGGTGAGGTATATTCCCTCACAAGAGGGGTAGCGTAGATGCATTATCTTAACCATGCAAGGATGGAAGCGGGGAAAGGGAAGGCTGCGAAAACACCAACAAGAGCTACAAAAATACTGTGGAGGAGTTTCCATTGGATTGGGCAAGGGATCTACACCATACACTTTCCCTCATCTAGGCAGTCAGCCAATTTCTGGCTTTGTTGGTTGAGGACTTAAGTAATCAATAGAACACCTTTGTCAAACAAGAATTTTATCCATATCAGTTGCATTTTGTGCAGCAGACTAGCTGCCTCTGAAATCCACAGAAACAAATCCATTCTTGTTTCGAAAAAGAAAAGTCTGTTTTCTGCCACATTCCTGGCTTTTAAAACAACTTTGAAAGCATTTGTCTTTAGCCCATGATTATTTCTTCCTGTGACGGGGATATATTCATTGCAATAATTACTCTGTAATATTTCATACTGAAAGTTGTTAACACCACACAATCAGGAAATGCTTAGGAAGTGGCTGATTTAACTGTTCTATTTATATAAGTATGTGTACCCAATTCAAGTGAACAATCTTCCAACCCTTACATTTTTTGTGTATCTTGTTCTGTCCGAGAGGTGTATTTTCACCACATTTGTACTGAACACTCAGTGGAAATTTGAATTGCCTTTCCTCCAAAGTCACTGTACATAGACACTTTGTAGAATAACACTTTTACCCAGCATTTTAGTTGTCATCTGCTATTTCCAAGGGGAGTATGCTTCAGGATTCTTCCAATGCTTTTATCACCCTGCTTCTCTGATCAAGTAAGTAATTTATTGCTGATTGCAGAACTCTTGAACTCAGCCTGGCAGCTGCAGTGTAAAACCTCTCTGATCCAGTTTTCTAGTTACTTATTTACATATTTATTTGAAATAGTTTTCAGGACTGTTTGAAAACCTCTTGACATTGCAATATCCATGTTTCAAATCTTATGGTGTGTTGTTTTTTCTCTCTTTTTATTACAGATAACAGACGAGTAACTTTGGAAAGGTCACGTTCTCGCCACAATGGAACTATTACAGCTATATGATTCCTCTGAAGCCAAAGAATTGGAGAATTGTTTTACTTACTTTAAAATGCAGATCTATTGAAAAAAGTTATACATACAGACACCGGCAATGATCAGAAATGAAATTTAAATGAATTCTAGTGAGGAACAGACCAGAAGATAAATACACATTATGTACTTTTAAGAGCTAAAAAAAAAAAAATCCACTTACTGTACTTTAGTAACACAATTATCAGGATTTGTAAACAGTGTTAAACTATAAGGTTCTATGTTATCTTGTTATCTAATGTGTTACTTGCCATTTTTAAGGTGGCAACTATCTTGAAGAGAGTTGAGACTTCTAGGAAAATATTCTATAAGGAGCAGAATTAGAAAATAGAAACTTGCTGAAAAAATGCAGCAACGAACAAGATCAGGTCACAGAAGGGAGGCATGATTCCAATTTGGACATTAAAGGAAAAATGAACAAAAATTTGCATATTAATGAATTCAGATATGAGCTGATATTGCACACATCATAGGAGACCTATTTTGTAAGCATGAGAAAGCAGTGTATAGCCCCAATCAAGTTACTTACAATCTTATCTCAAGTTAAAGCTTGATGGATTTAGCTACTTTGGTTGCAGTTAAACTTACCATAAATCTAAGGTTTCCGTGGTTTGATGATATAAAACTACTTATTGCTAAAAACAAAACAAAAGCATAGGATTGTACCAAAGTTAAACCGTATCAATTGCATAATATGTTTTTAACTATATTTAAAAGAAGTATTTTCTAATTATGCACTTATAAAATATATACTTTATGCACATATTTTTAAGGAAAAATAATTATCATATTGTAATTATTCTAAAATGCCTTTGTTTAGCTTTTAGAGACAAACTACATTATGCAGCTGTTCAGGGCTGCCTCTTTCTAAGTTTTCCCTTTGTTTCTCAGGTAAAATACCCTCCTTTACAGTTGGATCTTCGTGCTGGAGAGTAAGCAGATAAAAAATTGTGTTTTTTACCCTTCAACACTAAGCAGCAGTGACCACAATCATTGTAGCAGCCTGACCTTCTAAGGAGGTGCCTCCCATTCTAATTTAAATACAAGCCCCTACACTTAGCACCTCAGGTGAGCTTAGTAGCTGAGACTGCTTACATTCTACCATTTAATGGGAAACTACAGTCCAACTACCCTTACCTCCCCAGCCTGAACCTGAACATGCGGCCTTGCTGGGCGTTGACTTTAACCTCTACCAAGGACTCAAGGGTTATTGTTTTTATGTCATCATGAATGGAAGTGAGCATGGAATGTGGACATTCCACATAACAGGAAATGGTATAAAAAAGTAGAGATATGCTCTGCAGTTGATTCAGTTTTGCCACCACGTGGGTTATATTTTTATGGAAATTATTATTCCCTGAGGATATTGGACACCTTTTTTCTATGTTATAAACAGTGTTTGAAAAGTAGGGTAGGCACTCTATTTTTTGTGTACCAGTTGTTAATCACAGAAAAAGTGGAGCAGTCATATTTGGAAGCAGTATAACTTTGCACTACTCTTTTGAACCAAAAGTCTTTATACAGTAGCTTCATTATGCTTTGCTGGCTTAAAGACTTTCAAGATTACTGACTGGTCTGGGCTAAATTCTTACAGTATTGAATTTCATTACAAGAAAAGGCATTGAGCTTCTAAATATGCAGGAATGAATAGGATCAGCCCTGCTGATATTTCACATAAGTCATAAAATAACCTAGTAAATTTTGCATCCATAGTAGGGAAAAGAAATACCGAGGGGTAGTTAAAGCCACTGGTTTATTTGATGGCATAAATTGCAGGCTTTTATTTTAGGTTCTCATTGAAGTCAAATGGGAAAATTCCCATAGAATTAAAAGGGAGCAGGATTTTTACACATTATTACATTTCTCAACACAAACATGACGCAAACCTAGTGAAATGTATGCTGTAAAAATAATACGACTGTGTCTAGTTTCCTTCTGGTAACAAAGTAAAGAGTTGTGTGTGTATTTTAGAAAAAAATATAAAACATAATTGTCTGCACTGTTTCAGTAAGAGGCAGTAAGAATTACATTCCATTTTGCATAAGCAAACACTGGCTTTGTATTGATGAGTCTAAATTTTTTAAAATTTTAAAGTAGTAAATTCACAGTTGTAAAAAGGTGCTCAATGTAAAATAGTCAAAATGTAAAGAAATTAGGTCTGTAATGGCTATATTTCTGATTTATACCATCGTGAAACAATGTACTGAAGCTCTAAAGTAAGATAAACAATTTACTAGGATTTAAAGGCAGAAATGTTGAAAATAATCATTAGAACACATGTGAACTTAACCTAAAACCCACAATGGATTCGTTATACTGTAGCACTAATTGTTACAAGTACAGAGTTCTTCATTTCCTGGCATTGTGTTTTTGAAAAAGCTCTGTAGTAGCAGATTGCAGATATTTAAAAACCAAATCCTAGCAAAAAGCAAATCCAAAAAAGTAACATGATCTGATATTTCTATTTTGCTACACAGTCCTTTTTTCATGTTTGAAACATTTCTATAATTTAACGGACATATCTGTTAGAAACAAAAGTGTGTTTCAAAGGAAAACTAGTTTGAGAAGATAATTTATGTAAATACCGGGTGCTTGTATTTATGAAGTCTAAAAATATTTTCTGAAATGAATGCTGGGTCACTTTGTCTTTTGATAGCTTTTCAGTCGATATGAAATTGCAGCTATTTTTAATGTTTTTATTATTGATAATTTTCATAGTTGTCACATTTATCTAGTGACCTAGAAGGTATGTTTAGCCCAGAAGTGCAGCACCTTTTTCAGAAATGGACTTGCCTTATTTTCTAATATTAAAAAATAAAAATAAAAAAATATTTCAGTTAAATTATATTTGCACTCAGAGTAATCCCAGAAAATAAATCACCAGAGCTTTTTGCACACATTACAAACCATTTAGGGAATACGACATAAAATTCCTACTAATTATATTTTATTATAAGTCCCTTAAGATATTACATTACACCTATCACAGCACATTGGTTTGCATTCACATTTTAAAATTTAAAAGTAACAAAGGAAAAAAACATTTTATGATATTATTCTGTTTACATTTCTTAGAGGTTTTTTTAAAGAGGAAATTATTTGTGACTTTAAAATGAATGAAACTACATTTGTAAGTTGATATGGAAATTTAATATTAAAGTAAAATTTATATATGCACATATCTATTACTTAAAACTACTGACAGTATGGGTCAGACTCATAAAAGCACTCGGCATTATTTACGCAAGGTTTACGCTGTTAGCTCAGAAAAAAGTGCAACACACCATGTAATGTATCAAGTCTGTAATTCTGCAAATGTCCTTTTCCTTCACATAAGTGACATTTGTTTTGAATGTTAACCACACCTTTGACTAGTGCTCAAGCCAAAACAAATATAATGGCTCCTAGGTCATTAAGAAGCATTCCCAAAAATACTGTTGCACAAGTTTGGTCTGGTTTTGGACATTAATGGCCCATATGGCAGCAATCTACATACATTTGCCTGTTCTTATTTAAAAATGCAAACTTTACCATACGTTCCCTTTTATCAGACACACACCTGATATGATATACACACACTGTATATGTTAATATGTACTATGTGTGAAATCCACTGAAACCACTGAGTTTTTCATGGTTTCCATCCAGACCACTGTTCAGCACAGGCTTACTTAAAACTCATCCCACAGTTGAAGAAGGATTGCAAAACTTGAAGAGAAGCTGCAAAATTTCAGGTTGATATCCAAAGGTTTGATTGGCTGCAAATTTCATAAGGAAGTTTTGTATAGCTCTACTTGTACAGCTGTCAGCCACAAAGGACCAAGCTTATACTGGGTACTTCCCCAATAGAATTGCTAGTTTAAAAAACTGTGGTAGGTACAATAGGGTCAAAAGTTGTCCTTACCCTAAATTGCTAAATGCAGATCTGTGTAATTTTTAAGGGCCACAGTCTGGCAGAACTTGCACATGTTGTGCTGTTCACTCTATTCTTGAGAAAGGAATACCGTACTTGACACTGCATCTTGCACATTAAACAAGGACTTGCTTGAATTGTGCTTAGCTCTCTCCATGTTTAAACCTCTGAAAGTTCAGGCATTCTATCACCTGTTAGTAAATCGGATCACTGTTGAAGAAAGGAAGCAGTAGACATATAATCCCACCTTTTGTGTGCCATATTGCTTTTGTGCATCTTACATACTCAAATGAGTGTTTCTGAGCCACATCTCTTCTACTACACACACATTCCTTCTGCTGTGAGATGAAAAAACAAATTTCTCCAAAATGCTTTGTGTTTGTATACTCAAAAACTTGTATTCTTCTGTGCACAGAAAGCGGTGTTATACATGCTTGCTGGTAAATTCTACTGAGAGAGTGAGTCTCTCTGGGTGCAACTCAGTCCTCACTGAAGTCAATGGAAAGACTTCATTGGAGTGAGATCAGGCCCTCAATACACATAACTTCCATTAGTACCCTTTTATACATAGGGCACAAAATATGAACATATTCTTTTACAATTTACCTTAATTCCACACACTTACCATGTACCACTCTGTGTGATTTCTGTTTGGAGTCAGACATGTAGGGTAATGTGTCTCCAGATGCCAAAACAATACAAATGAGAAATAAACCAAAACTCATGCACTTGTATTTTTTAAGTGAATAATGCCCAACTATGTGTTTGTATATTATCTTTAAAATATTTTTGGTGAAATTAGAGCCTGGTTTTTAATGAATACATTCTGAACACTGTAGCAAACTTATATGTTTAAGATGATTTTGTTAAATTCTCTAGTGTTTACCTGTTTAATCCAATTGACCAATGTCAAGCTGAAGCATATCTATATTACGTGACATAACGGGGTATGAAAGTTATGTCCTATTTAAGGGGTTTTTTTTTACTCTGAGGTGTCAAGTATGTTTGTTTGAATTATGGGGAATGATGTCTTCTTTTATGGATGACTTTAAAAATACAGCTGAAAAAGATTGTATACTGTTTATTGGTGATGCCATTTTAGTTAAAAAGTAACAATAAAATGCAATCATTGAACACATTACAATGGGTCCATATTAAACAGATTAAATATCTTGAGTCAACCAGAGACATTTCATGATACAGATATTATAAATCAGCTAGCCAGCCATTGCTGGTATTTTCCAAGTCGTTTACTTCACTCTATCACAAAATGGCCATATTGGAATAGAAGCTTGACAGGATTTTCACATTAAAAATAGTCTATTGTGCATTATGCAACTTAATTATACTGCCATAGTGGACTGAAATGACTTAAAGAGAGGAGATTGCCCTGAATTTCTCAAGTATCTCGCTGCAGCTTCTAAATATGCAGGAATGAATAGGATCAGCCCTGCTGATATTTCACATAAGTCATAAAATAACCTAGTAAATTTTGCATCCATAGTAGGGAAAAGAAATACTGAGGGGTAGTTAAAGCCAGTGGTGAGCTGGAGCTGGTTCGCACTGGTTTGCTAGAACCGGTTGTTAAATTTAGAAGCTGTTTTAGAACTGGTTGTTCCGCGAGGAGCACCCAAGGTGGGTGCAGAGCACCCGCCGGCAGCTCCCCGCCCCATCCCCGGCCCCAGCTCACCTCCGCCTCCTCCCCTGAATGCGCCACCCTGCCCTGCTTCTCCGCTCTCCCCCTTCCCCCAGGCTTCCCGCAAATCAGCTGTTTACACGGGAAGCTGGGGCAGGCTGAGAAGCAAGCGGTGGCTTCCCGCTCAGGTCCAGAGAGGCGGAGGTGAGCTGGGGTGGGGCGGGGTGCAAGGAGGGCTGCCCACACCGCAGCAGGTAACCCAGGGCAGGGGGACGCGCGCAGGGGAACCGTTCTTCACCCCAGCTCATCTCTGCCACCCTCGGCCTGAATGGGAAGCCGCCGCCTACTTCTCAGCCCTCCCCGGCTTCCCGCCGAACAGCTGATTCGCGGGAAGCCGGGAGGGGCGCGGTGTGTTCAGGGGAGGAGGTGGAGGCGAGCTGGGGCTGAGCGTGGGACGGGAGCTGCCGGTGGGTGCTCTGCACCTACCAATTTTCCCCGTGGGTGTACCAGCCCCGGAGCACCCAGGGAGTCGGCGCCTAAGGCACCACTTTTGATATGATCAGTGGGGGAGCGGCTGCTCCCCCTGTTCCCCCCCAGCTATGCTCCCCCGCTCCTAGGAGCCAGAGGGACCTGCTGGATGCTTCCTGGGAGTGGCCCCAGGTAAGCACCGCCGGGACTCCCCATCTCGCCCCCCCCCGGCAGGTGCCTCTGGCTCTTAAGGGTGGGGTGGGCACCCACTACGGTGGCCCACAAGACCCTCCTGCCCGGTTCTGGGGGCAGTCAGGTGACAGGAGAGGGGAGTGGATGGGGCAGGGGTCCTTGGGGGTGGGGGGATCAAGAAATGCGTGGGGGTTGGATGCGGCAGGAATCCCGGGGGGCGGGGGTGGGCAGTGACCCCCTCATGGGGTGAGGAGGGAACCTGTTGTTAAGATTTTGGCAGCTTATCACTGGTTAAAGCCACTGGTTTATTTGATGGCATAAATTGCCGGCTTTTATTTTATTATAGTGCAATTGTAATTATTGTAAAAGAGAAAAAAACTACCCAAGTTTACTGGGTTAGAGATTTACCACATTAAATGAAAACAACTCAATGCCTGTTGTAAGTCTAAAGTCTAGGGTTGTTTCAGTTTTGCACTATTGGTTCTTCGCTTCCTAGCACAAGACAAGTCCGAATTGCAGTCACTCGCAGATATTTTGGCCTTGGTCTCAGAATGAGGCTGCGCCTATCTGTGTCTCAGACTGCTAGCCCCACACTGTCTTCCTCAACTCCAGTTACTTTCCTCTGTACTCAGTTAAGAAGCTCACTGTGAGAACTGTAGTGTCACAACCAGTTTTGGTTTTTTACCTCCACCTACAGATATTAGCTTACATGTGCATATCCTTTGTGTAGCCTTTAATTTGCCCTCTTTCCCTTCACTCTTCCCCAAAACTGCTCCTCAAGTACCCTTTGCACAATTTAACTATGGAGTCACTATGTTGGCTCTCTAATTTAATTTAAAATTTGCTCAGTTCATTGGCCTCAAAAGTACTTGATAAAGCAAAGTAGACTTTATCTGGAGAAGATTATAATAAACAATACCAGACAAAACATTTCAGAAATTCTTTAACTGTTGTAATATTGAAATGGGAAGAGAATTGCTACTTTGGACTGATATAAAACAGAGGGTAATCTGGTACTACACGCTAAACAAATACTGCCCTTAGTGTAGTATATACTGTATTGCAAAAAAAAGAAAGAAACTGATCAGTCAACCAATTAGCTGGATTGTGCAATGAATGGAAAAACCACCCAGATAAAACAATTCCAACATCATTTTACATATACAGTATAGTTTCTGCTGCACAGAAGATGGCACCATATGATACGGTATGTAATATTCCCATAATCAATGATGGGCAGAAACAATTTCCATGCCTGTGCACTAAATCAGTGTTTCGATCAATACATAGCATTAAGCCAGATGCTTACTGCAGTTCAAACATAATTTATATGCATAGTTCATAGTAATAAGGAATCGTAAGTATATTCCTAATAGCTTAAAGAAATTAATATGCGCCATAGTTCTCATCATGTGGTGCAGTTTCGAGGAACGTGGAAAATCCTTTAACATGCTGAAAGATCCAGAGTTTAGTGGGTTTGTATTATGGCTGTGTTTAAAATAAATGGGCAAACTTAGTCCTGCTCTAAGTTGTTTGACTTCAAAACAGTTACATAAGGGAAGAATTTGGCTCAGCATATTACAAAAGAGGAGATAGTTATACTACAAATTAAACTGAACAGATATGCCTACAACCACAGAAAGAAACAATCCTATTTCCAAGTAACTCAGGGACACTGTTGGTGTGGTCTAAAGTAAGCTGTGTTCCACCCTCTGCACCCAGAAGATGACCAGAACAACATGTGACTAAGTGCAATAGGCAGAATTTCCCAGGAGAACTGATGAAGTGGGGAGAAATAATTGTAAATAAGATAAAATGAAAGTTTTAAATTGAAGAAATACAATTATTCTGTACTAGGGCTTGATTCTGCACCCATTGAAGTGAATGGCAAAGCTGCCTTTGATCTAAATGGTGCACGATCAGTTCCCCAAGAGTAGCAGCGTTCTTAGCTAAATGGACAGACCCAATCCAGATCTCATGGAAGTCAATGAGAATTTAACCACTGACTTCAGTGGGAGTGGGCGGAAAGATGGAAAAGAACTGTGAACCTGGAAAGAAACCTTGTGTTATGTGTAAAGGAATATTCCTAAAACTAATTCAAACCTACAGGGAGGTACATCTGCCAACAACATATTGGTGATACACTTAAGCAATAGTCCTTGGAATCTGAATTTATTAATTTAATGCTGTCCATATACCTATGAGGATTGTGTTTGGGATTTTGAAAATCGCTGATGAGGTAGAATAGCCAGGGCAAAATCCTGCCTGCAGCAATGCTTCAAAATTCTATTATGCCAGAGAAAATGAAATTTAAATCCAGACATTTGCATGTAAAGATTTTTATAAATTACTTGAAACTGAAATAAGTCTATAGATTTAGGATGTTTCTCTTTGACAATTGTGCGCGAAAGACTGACTGAATCTCAGCCGGGTTTGAAAGTAGTGAAAATAGCAAAATAATTTGTATTACATAACTCAGATGCTCTGTACATAATTCTGTGATCAGGGGTCCATTAGCAATAGAAAGACAGGCATAGTGCCCTTCCTCTAAAGAACAGAAAGCACTTTACAACCATTAATGACATTAGTCTAACAGCCCCATATGAGTTAGGATAATTAATCCTTTTTTTGCAAATGGGGAAACTGAGGCAAAAAGTTTAAATTACTTGCCTGAGGTCACAAGCCAAGTTAGTGCCTGAACTAGGAATAGACCCTGTAGATCATCAGTTCCAGTCATGTGCTGTAACTATGTGTATGTATATTCTACAATCAGAATTTGCCTCTTGCTGCACAGCTTCAGTCCAAAATCTTAGCTTTCTTTCTTTTACGTTTTTTTAAAAATTGGTTGTAGCTCTTATGGTTGCAGAGAGAACATAAATTTGAACTGAGGGTAAACTGATGCAGTGAGTCTGAGTCTGCAGAGCCTGAAACAGTAGCTCAGAGGGATGAAGAGCCCCATGCATCTCAGTCAGGGCCCTCTGATTCCCCAGCCACAGAGTTTGGCCTTTATTTTTTCAGGAAGCCATGGGAATTTACTTTTCTCCCACCCCCTGTCTCCCTGCCCTACTGGGAACCTGCCTACAGCTGCCACTTGTTCTCTGACTTTCCCTTCAAGAGGGTATCGGTCAGATTATAACACATGCCAGGCAGCCGCAGGTCCCAGAAGTATAGACTGATGAGTAGGACTGCAGGGACATACAGTGTAGCAGCAGAGGTCCAGGGATATTAGCGGCTGTGGCCACTTACAAGCTCTCCCTTTTTTTCCACACACTGGAGAAAGGTGGTTCTGAACTGGGCCACCTGAACAACACTATGGGAATCAAGGTCTGGGGGCTGGAACTAGGCAGCCTGAAGAGCATAACAAAAAAATATATATATATATTGAAAATAATCAATGATGAATTGTCTGTGATTTGCATCTAGGAACCATAGTTGGGTTGGTGTGGGGCGAAGGATATTTAATTGTGACAGAATGGATTAATGTTGCTGTACAATATAAGGATCATTGCTGAAGAATTTGGTCCCAGTGTGCTGTGATGTATACACTGTTCTCCCTGTAACACGTCCTCCTTCACTCAACCCAATGTTACTGTACAATTAGTGTTTCTCAACTATTGTAGTTGAAGGTCTGCATTGCTGATTGGATTTTCTGCCTCACAAGGACAGACCTGAAGGCAAAATGCTTGCTTCAATAATTGTATCTTTAAAAAAATTAAAAGAACATAACTCAAACTGAGAGTCATTTCAAATTGTATCCGATTGCTTTCTAAGAAGAGATGGCATCACCATTATCACAGAAATTGCTCAATCCCAGCAGGTTCCACTTTCCAAATCCATGCTTTGTATGTGTGTGTGCGCAGAATGCTGCTATGATTAACTGAGTTATATTACTAATTGACAGCAGTGTCCTGGGGTGAGTATAACATACCAAAATTAACTATTAATCTAACATGTTAAAACTGCCTATCAGCTTGAAAATTGCAACCTCAATAATTACCAGCTTGTTTCCATGTTCAAAGAGGTTGGCAAAGAGACTGTTCTTTGGACTGGTTGGTTGTAGCAGTCCAAGGTCTTTTTGTTCTCACTCTCATGAGTAACATATTGGCAGAGTTCCATAGTTAGGCAGTCTGCAAAACTATTTCAAGTTTTCCAACACTGTCAATTTGAGCACAATTCCAAACGCTCAAGTAAAATGGAGAGTGAAATACTGGAAACAGAAATATATTCAGGCGAAATATATAAAAAAATGCTTTATTGCTGTGATTTCCATGTGCTATTTGAAATAAAAATACATTGAAGGATCCCATTACTGTATTTATTCACTTTTTAGATGTGTAAATTCCTCAGAGACACAATCACAGCCTTAATTATATGCAAGGGTCTTTGTTGCACATATGATACTCTGTGCAATCATAATGCTTTGTATATCGATTGACTCAGACCCTTATTCCTTCTAAGCAGCAGCAAATCTTAAAGGCCTGGAGCAGCTGCTGGAATGTGATTCCTATATGATGGAATGAAGCTTATTCAGCAATCTTGTAATGATTAAGGTAATAAGGGTAATTTATAGCCTCTTATGTCTTAGCAATACCTCAGGCCAAAACACAGAACTGATGTTAAGGGAAACAATAGCCTGCTAAAAGACTTGTGGACACTAAACCACACCAATTCTGTTAGGTACTGACAAGCAAGGAAATCCTGTAGATGATATATAATTTATAGGAAAGCTTTAATTAGTTTATAGCTGGGGCTTAAATGTCTGGTTAATATTCCAAGCCAGACATCTAAAAGGCTCTTGATTTTAGAATTATTGGACAAATTATCTAATGAAAGATCTATACTTATTGCAATTGTTCACTTGGATGCTGCTGTGTAGCCGGTAAATATTCAAATTTTCAAGATTACAACCCAACTTTAATGTTTTTAAACTAAATATCTCCTCAGTGCCTGATTCAAAGCTCACTGAAGTCAACAGGAGCAATGCCATGGACTTCAATGGTCTTTGGATAATGCCACAACAGCATATTATATAACCTTTGTTACAGCTCTCACTTGTAGTATAAATCAAGTTCTTCAACAGCAACAAAACCTAACTAGTGCCCAACTTTATTAGACAACTTACTGCCCTAAAGTATCCTGATGAGCAGTTCTGTTCCAGCTTTATTAGAAAGTCACCTCTGGTAAGCAACTGGTTTTTATTGGTCTTATGAGTAGCTGTTTTCAACAGGTTACTCTGCATTTATGTGGTCATGTTTGTGGATATAAGAGACTTGTGTAGCAGCTGAAGGGCTAAAGGAATAACTTATGGGGCTGGGAATCAGGAATTCTTATGTCCTGATGCCAGTTCCACCCACTGTAGTGCCTTGATCAAGTTATTTAACCTCTGACTCTGTCTGAACTAGTTGTTTCCACCCTAAAGTAGCCTATCATTGTTTTAGCCACAAAGGTGTCTAAATCTACGGAGTTTTCTCTACACCAGTGCTCCCACCAGTGCAGTTGCCACAGTGGAAAATCTTAGGAGAGAAAAGCTAGAATAAATAAGGCTACTGTGCCATTCTGTGCACTTTCCATCTTATTTCACAGGAGTGTGATGCAATTTCATTAGCAGGGCTGGTTCAGTTTTTTCACTGAAAATTATTTTTGACCAAAAGAGGTTTTTTAAAAAAAAAAATTGTCAAATTTTTGTTTCTATTTTTTTAAAAATATGTTTTTAAACACCAGGAAACAAAACCAAAATTACTATTTGTTTAATTTTAAATAAAAATTTTTGTTTTGGGTCAACTTGAGAAAACAAACAAAAAAGTTCAGGTTTTGCTTTTTCATCAAATTCCCTGACACCCTCCACCCACGTCCGCTAACAAAAAAAAAAACAAAAAACCCAGAACATTATGGGGGGAAAGATTTTTTAAAAATTTTCCTGCAGAAAAAATATCTTTTTTTTTTGCTAGCCCTATAAATTACATTGTGTTTGGACAGTCTGTGAAGATTAAAAGTTTTATATAAATGCTAATTCTTACTAGATTTTCAGTCTTGGAGCATTTCTTTATTTTTATTTTTTAAAACATTTGAATTATAGAATGCCATTTTTATCACTGTCCGAGGTTTTTTCTGTGAAAGCCTAGAATTTAAGTGGTTTTATTAAATGAAATATTAAAACACATTAGTGATTAATCTGTCCAGATAAATCTATATATCCCTGCTCTGGGATTTTTTTTCTAAACTCAAATGTTGTCAGTTTAGTAATATTTGATCCATACTCTACCACAGAACTCACCCAGTCCTTAAAGGGAAAAGAATTCAATGATCTAATACATCTTATCAAATTTCCTTTTTTGTACTATGAGCTAAAGTACAAACACATGGGATGACGGAAGTTTAATCATACACAGTTTGCTCAGTACAGTCACTTTGCAAAAAATAATGCTGACCTTATTCTTGATAACATATGGCCCCATTATGTAGTACTCAGCTATTAACTGTACTTTGTAAGTGCTGCCTTACAGAATACTTACCCCACCTGGGTATTTTCTAAACAATTTGGAATGCAGGAGCTATTCCAGCAGCATCTTTCTTGCGGTTCATACGTGTATAAGAACCCTGATTATCTTTCTTATCAATACCAAGTACCAAGAAATTGAATAGTCACTGACAATACTTTAGGTCTGATTTAGGTTCGCACAAAAATCAATTAAAAATTTGCATACCTAATAATAATAGAAATAAGTGTTTTTTCTTTTTAAAATGTCAATAAAAATGTTTTTGTTCAGATGTACATATTCTCCTGCAGAATCAACAACCCAAATATTGCAATTGTATGGGTCTTTTAAGGCAATTCAATGTTTGGTTAAAGTTCCATACAGTATTTAAACCATTTTTCCTACAAAAAGCATTGATTTATCACTTTCAAAGGCATCAGTAGCTGATGGGCCTTTCTATGGATCACAGAAGGCATCGGTATACAGAAATGGGCAGGAACAATGCTCTCTGCTAATGGGTTTGGGAAAGTTGGAGGGACTTTGAAGGCAATATGGAGAAGTATAGTGCTGCTATTTAGACCACATCTGTGTATAGCGGTACTGTTCAGAATCACTTCCAGCTACAGCACAGATTGGAGTGCCAGGTCCATCACACCACAATGGAGGTCATTTGGAAGTGCAGGTAATATCCATAGCTGGCTGAGTGACAAGGAAGGAAAAAGGAGGCTATTGAAGAAAAATGAAGAGTGGAGGGGCAGGGATGAGAAATATAGAGGAGGAGGAGGAGGAGGGAGAAAAGAGAAGACAATGTAGGAGCAAGACAGAGAGGGAAGGTGGTAGAGGGAAGAGAGAGGCAGATTTTAGAAGAGGAGTAGTTGGGAGATCTCTATCTAACCATATCAATGATGAGGGACAGATAAAACAGAAAAGTGGAAGTGTGATAATTAGATGACCATCTTTGCTTTCAGTCATTCCAGTATAAATCCCCTAAGGAGTTACTTCAGATTTAGAGTGGTGTGACAGCAAAATTTGGCACAAAGTATATCGGAAAGAGAGCAGGAGGGGAATTAGTGAAGGGAGAAGAAGCCCAAAAGAAAGGCAGACTCCAGGGGAATGAAGGGTTTGGAAAAGAATAATTGGTCTTGGAGTAAAAAGAGAAACTTCTGAGGGAAAATGCAAACAATGGAGAGAGCAAGCCTCCAGCTATGTAAAGTTATCTCCATGCCTGCTAGGAGGGAGTTACATTCATCAGAAGATACTATCAGAATGCCATGAGCATGTTGTCATCGAAGACTGATTAGAAAAAGGTTTTTGCCAATGCCATTAGAACGATGTTAAAATACATTCAGTAGGAAATATCTTTTTAACATATTAATTGTGTATAAAGATCTCATTTTTTTAAAATAGGGTGCAAAAAAGAAACCACTTTGCCACCCTAGAATAGATTAAAGTCAGGCATCTGAAATCATGGTTGTATTAGACATGTTGAAATGAGATAGCTGGTAAAATTAATTGGAATACTTAGTCCTTTCTTAAACTGGAATTCTTCCAAAATATCATAACCCTAATATTAATCATACACTTGCGTAGACACAAGTTACAGAAAGGGTCAGAGAAGAGGTGTGCTTCAGTGAATCTGAAAAAAATGCAGGTGCTTTCCAAGCTCTTTGAGTCTGCCCTCACGCGTCCTGCCCACATCATCGCTCCTCTAAGGCATTATTTATACAGCAGCCGCCACCTAAAGGAATACCAGATCATAGGAAGTATAATCCCTGTTACATAACAAAAGAACTCAGAAGGATAAAATTCCCCATATCAGTGGTTTTCAGCCAACTTTGTGAGGAAAGCTGTCAAGGTTCCTTCCCTACCCTGAACTCTAGGGTACAGATGTGGGGACCTGCATGAAAACCTCCTAAACTTACTTTCACCAGCTTAGGTTAAAACTTCCCCAAGGTACAAATTAATTTTATCCTTTGTCCCTGGATCTCCACTGCCACCACCAAACTCTAACTGGGTTTACTGGGAAACGTAGTTTGGACACGTCTTTCCCCCAAAAATCCTCCCAACCCTTGCACCTCACTTCCTGGGGAAGGTTTGGTAAAAATCCTCACCAATTTGCACAGGTGACCACAGACCCAAACCCTTGGATCTGAGAACAATGAAAAAGCATTCAGTTTTCTTACAAGAAGACTTTTAATTGAAGTAAAGAAATCACCTCTGTAAAATCAGGATGGTAGATACCTTACAGGGTAATTAGATTCAAAACATAGACAATCCCTCTAGGCAAAACCTTAAATTACAAAAAAGACACACAGACAGGAATAGTCATTCTATTCAGCACAGTTCTTTTCTCAGCCATTTAAAGAAATCATAATCTAACACATACCTAGCTAGATTACTTACTAAAGTTCTAAGACTCCATTTCTGGTCTATTCCCGGCAAAAGCAGCATACCGACAGACACAGACCCTTTGTTTCTCTCCCTCCTCCCAGCTTTTGAAAGTATCTTGTCTCCTCATTGGTCATTTTGGTCAGGTTACCTTTAGCTTCTTAACCATTTACAGGTGAGAGGATTTTTCTCTGGCCAGGAGGGATTTTAAAGGGGTTTACCCTTCCCTTTATATTTATGACAAAAGCCTCTTCAGTTTTCTTCTTTTCCTGTTCATTTAGCCTGACATCACTAAGGGTATGTCAACACTGCAGCTGGAAACAAACCCCTCAGCCCAGGTAGACAGATTTGTGCTAACGTTACTCTAGCTAGTACACAAAAAACAGAAATGTGAACGTTGTGGCTTTGGCTGGTGCTCAGGCTCTCAACTCAAGCCTAGGTGGGGTGGGCTTCAGAGCCCAAGTCGCAACCGCCACACTGCTATTTTTAGTCTGTCTACCTGGGCTGGGAGGCTTGCTCCTAGACATACCCAAAGAGCTCTGTCCTGCAAAATATCAAGTGCCCTTAACTGCTCTGTTTGCAAGGACATAACACTGCCAGCAAGTCTATCTTTCTCAACCTTACCAATCCCGGTGATAACGAGTGATTGAGACTCGTTGTCCTTTATTTATGAACTATATAGGATCTAACTCATAGGCCAAAATTAATTTCCTGTGGAGGAAAAAGTATAATATAGGACTTAAAAAAGAAAAAGAAAAGTAAAATATGGAATCATAGGCATCCTGCTTTGACACAATTTAATATGGAGTTGAGTGAGGCTGACCTGTTAAAGCATGTATTAAGGGGATGCTTTTTCTTTGCATCAAAGTAAAGACACATTAATGTAAATGATTAAAGTACCTGGTAAAAGTCTTCTAGCAAGACTTTTCTCAGATATTACAAAATGGATTGTTCCACACAACCAAAAAAAAAAAAGTAAAACTTCACCAAACCAGGCCTATCCTTTTGTCAGCTTCTTTCAGTATTTAATGATTTTCAGTTTAGAGGTGTATAATTGATTGAACTATACCTAGTTACATGATTTTATCAGAAACTGAGATACTGTGTTAGGCCATGTCACAACTTCTTTCATTTGTTGTGAGGGAGTTTTCATTGACTGATTTACTATCAACAAGAATCAGATACAGGTGAATAAGCCTAAACAGATACTGGAGTAAAAGATCAGGTAGGATCTGCTTTGCCTGATTCAAACACTGGAATATTTTGTTGAATTTATGACAATTTTTCTGATTCTCAGATAATTGTAAGATATGCAAAATGAATTTAACATACTCGGAATGAATTGTGACATCTTACATTGGTGTCAACTTGCATGAAATATATTATACAAAAGTGCTCATGTATCTACCTCAGAATAATTTCAACCACCACCAACACGCAGCCCTGAGAACTGTGGAACATAGACCCTGTTTATCAGTGCACAGCAACACTAGACAAATTTTAGTCTAGGAAACGAAGACTACCACAATATCTAACAGTAACTGTGGAGGAATTTACGGAAGAAAACTTAAGAGAAAAGTGCCGTCTTTAACAGTAGATGTAGACAAGATCTCATCCAGAGAGCCAATTAGATGAAAATGAACATTTCAACCATACTTCATGCCCCTCTGATGCTTTGGAAGCAAGCTGATTTTCAGGTGGATGTTACCTGGTTACTGGCGGATTTCAAGATTTGGGTGGCCAGTGAAGGGAAGGTTATCAGCCACTGGAACATGGGAGTAGGTGAGTTTAGGGTGATGGAAATCCCATCTTACATGTACCTCCCTTACCATGAGCCTCCACGCTTCTCCGACCTGGAGTATTTCCTTCCCCGGTTCTCAACCACATTGTCAAGTTGGGAGTCAGCAAGACAGAGGTGGGACATAGCTATAGCTGGGAAGAATGAACATGGGGCCATGACCATCTGTAAGGAGGATCAGCATGTGAAAACAGGGAAAGTGAGGTACTCAGCTCATTGGTGGAGAGTTTTGGTGACAGGGTGCTAGACAAAGAGGACTTTCACTGCGTTTTGCGGGAGGGAGAGAGCTACAGCTGGATTGGGTAAGTGTATATATGTATGTAGTATCTCAGTGGAGAATGATGAAAGGGTTAAAGAAGCAAAGTGTTTATATTTCTCATAAGGGCTGCTTACTCAGGCACAATGTAAATGTACCAATCCAATAGCGTGTTATATGAATAAATGTTTTGGCCTGAATTAATAGCGGATATAACTTCATCAACTTCAGTGGAATTAGAACAGTGATTAATCTGGTTTTCTTTCCCCTTCGAAGAAGGCTGTCCCTCTTTGGCTCAGTGCCCTACACTGAAAGCCTTCACAGTAGGAAGCAAATCTCATCCTGAACGTCCCAATGTGAGCTGTATTTGAAAACAGTATTTTATTTTAAAACTGGTATTTTTAAGCCTTATGCTTTTTATCTCCAAACGTACGTGTTTTGAGTTTGTAACACACTGTGAAGTTTCACTAATATAGGCAAATTCCTTGAGCAAAAGCAGGCCCATATCACAGCAAACAACAGCATTTAAGCAAAGAGGATTTTGCATCCAAAATATGTAAAAATGTGTATTTTGATTTGATTTAATCAAAACTGCAAATAAAGCCCAAACAAAGGGGGGAGGGAGGAGAAAATCCAATGAAACTGTAAAACTTTCCCTATGAAATTCTGAAAAACAAAGAAAAATTTTTGCATTTCTCTAGTTGCAACTAAACCAATTTAACCACAAACGAACTGTACAGAGGAAGCATTATTGCTACTGTGAATAGTGCTTTCTACTTCTACATCAACATAAAGAAAAGGAGTACGTGTGGCACCTTAAGGACTAACAAATTTATCTGACCATAAGCTTTCATGAGCTACAGCTCACTTCATCGGATGCTTATGCTCAAATAAATTTGTTAGTCTCTAAGGTGCCACAAGTCCTCCTTTTCTTTTTGCGGATACAGACTAACACGGCTGCTACTCTGAAACCTGAAATATATCAACATAGGATTTCCTGGATGTTAATGAATAAAGCCTCACAATGCTTAGGTGAGTATTTATTCCCCTTTCATAAATTGAAAAATGTGGGTCTTCGCCTCTCTTTGCCTTAGTTTTCCCAAGTGACTTAATTTTAGGCATCTACATTTTTGGTGCCCAATTTTAGGAACTTAAGACCCAATTTTTG
Source organism: Caretta caretta (assembly GCF_965140235.1). Classification (NCBI taxonomy): domain Eukaryota; kingdom Metazoa; phylum Chordata; order Testudines; family Cheloniidae; genus Caretta; species Caretta caretta. The sequence goes on along the minus strand of NC_134214.1, from coordinate 66,718,272 downwards.
GAGGAGCTCAGCACACACAATTCCCACTGAAGTCCATGGGGGCCATAGGCAGCAAACACCTATGGAAATCAGGTCCAAGGTGTTTCACGTTTGGCACTCAAACATGAAGGCACATAAATTAGAGGACATTTTTCAAATTTTCGGCCTTTCTTACTTGCCCAAAGTTTTACAGAGTCAGTACTAGGGTTAGAAACTGAACCCAGAGTTCTCGACATCAAGTGCTCTAACCACTTGAGGACCTGTACTATACTAGAGGTCAGACTAGATGATCACAGTGATGCATTCTGGCCTAGAAGTCTATGAAATACTCCTTTCCATTCAGCAACATGTGAAGGGGTTACATTCTCTGACATTTGAGAGTTATTGTGACTAATTTTCCCAGAGCTGGACAAATACCTGGAAATCACAGAGACCTTCATCTCAAAGCTGCTGGTTCTAATCTAGCCCAGGATGGTAGTGACCAAAAGTTATTTCTATTGGATGATAATTTGGCAATGTATTGTATGTACAATTGGTTTGGGTTGTTGGTCCAGTTCTTAGTGGACATCTGTCTACAATGCAAAAACTACCACCAGAATTGGCATTACTTCACACTCTTATTAGTAGTATAAATATTAAGGCGGTAGATTGACCAGTCCTTTCATATCACATCTCTAGCTCAGGAGTGAATTACAGTTGCGGGATAACTTGCACTACTACTTCCTATGTTGAAATAATTCTATGGATAAACAGAAGTCGTGACTATCCAATGTTGTCTGACTCCTTCCACTTGTCCAAAATTTACACCAGCGGGAATACACCATAACAGATTTTCCCTTTAAATTTGTTAAGCAAAACATCTCTTCTGGACTGAAAATGTGCATTGCCAAATTTAAGATGGCAATGAGGACAAAATTGCAGTAGCTGAAAAAATAGAAGTTTATTCTGAAAACACTGAGGTGTGGGTGTTTTTTTTTTCTTTAGCACTGATACAATAAGAAATGGAGCAAGCTCGATAAATGGATCAGGGAAGAATCTCTCTCCTCCCAGGTCCTGCTTTTAATAAGCTTCTTAAATATAAGGTTTAAGGCATTTTGTAATTATTTTAATTATGCTAATAGCATTTGTGCACAAAACTCATGAATCTAGGAACTACTTTTCTAAACAGTGTAATACGTGTAAATAGTGAAGCTCAGACAAAGCTCGTGCTGCACAATTACTACAAGAGACACAGGAATGCTGTGCTTCACATAACCATTGCAGATGTTGCTAAAGCTACTGATCTAAATGGACCTCCTAAGTTATATGAGTTATCTACACTGGAAGAATTCAGAGCTGTAATTCTCAAGTTCAGTTACAGCAACAGTGGAAGCTGTAGGGTAGACAGGACTCAGGGATTTGAAACTCTTTACTGTTTCACTCTTCAGGATCCCTAGTGATGATGACTTCTCAATCTCCCCAGGCAAGTTTGTCCATTCTTATCATACAATTATAAATTGTTTTCCAAGGTAAATAGGTTGCTTAGAAAATTGTTAAAACATTATTTGCAAATTAAGACAGGATACCTTGAGTTCTAGGGTCTAGCTCCCAAATTTGGAAATGGCTTCTAAATTTGTCAACATGAAGCAAATAGTTTGAATGATCATTCAGCCATAGTGGGGGAGCAATATCTGATTACATGAGTCTGTCTGCTTAAGTGCTAAACTCACTACCTCTATTAGAGAGCTGGCTTAGGGGATGGAACACTAGATCAGCAGGCTCAGCCCATAGATGATGTTGCAGCTGCTGAGCCTTTTTTCTGCTTATGGGGGAAGCTACAGAAGGGGATCCTAATATTTGATGGATTCAGGTCTTATTTAACCTTAATCCGCTCCCAAATGGCTTATCAAGCTTTTATCTTTAGCTGACTGGCTCAATACTGGGGCAATTCAACAACAGCAAATATACCTTTGGTGGCTTATATGCCATGAACGGGTGGGCAGATTCCAGGTTTTAGCAGACAGATGTCCTCAATCCAAATTACCCTCAGGATGTTGTCAGTTTCAGTAGAGAGCTTAAGGATCAGGTGTGCCCTTAAGTCTGATTTGTCATATCACCATCTGATGTGGTCCCTCCAGATTAAGGATCAGACATATTAGCAGGGCTGCAGTGGGGGTGGGGTGGGCAGCCCATTCTGAACTTGTTTTATATATAAAACAGACTTCTGTTTCTGCAGCTGTCAATCTGACACCTTCCATGAGCGCTAGACTCCCCTAAGATACATTTCTTCATATTTAGCTTAAGGTGCAAGGTGAGCTGCAAAGTCAGCCTCAAGATTCCATTGACATCAGTAATATGTGCGGGATGTTCCTTTTGGGCTGGAGAGGGTCAATCACACTCCAGCCAAAGGCTGGTTCTTTTCCTCACATAGGTATTGAAGCTGTATAACTCTATTGACAGTGGAATTATTCCTGATTTACATATGTGTACATGACAGCAGAATCAGGATAATCCTTTTTACAACTTCCTTCAGGTCCCCCTATAGTCATGGTGGCAAATTCCAACAAGCCAAGAGGCTCTGTGGAATTCCATGGCAGCAGGAAACATTCTAGGGCATCACTGTGAAAAATAATGAGGATATTTTTAAGGTAGTAACGTATTGAATGCCCCTTTAGCTGGAAGGGAGACTTCAGCACATAAGGGAGTTTTGAGATGATAGATGTAGTTCACATTGAATAAATATTTCCTGTTATATTATTTTCTCCCAGTGTAGTTTGTCTACAGTTACCAAATCCTCTCTTGGAGCCTGATCTTGCAAGGTTCTCATTAGTGGGCATGCTCTGAGCCACCAGAATCAGACCCTCAGTTGTCTTTTCTTCTGGATGTATATTGGAGATCAAAATTGCAACCACATAATTCTAGAAAGCATTACAAATATTTACATCTAGAGGAGCATCATGAATCTTTTCTCAAATATACAGGCTGATCTACAATTTAGACTGAGCTTCAATAAGGACTAGGGACACTGACTCTGTAGAAGATTCAGTTCAAATTAGAACCCAGAATAGGTTTTGATGGGTCAATATTAGTTTTCAAAAGTGTCTGCCTGTGAGAAAGAGAGAGCAAAACCTTAGAGACCATGCATCATGTTTATAAATCTTTGTACAGGTCACAGTGCTTTTATGCATGATGAACATTCCTCACCACCCTACTTGTCTGATTTGAACAAGTCCTTTTATTTAAAAACAACACAGTATACAACAAATTGCTATGGACAGTGGAAAATTGCAAATCTAGTCAGGGAAAAAAGCAGAGATCCCACAAGTTTAGTTTCTCCCTGTAATTTGTCTGCTATTTTCTACAGCCTCCCATTCCTTCATTTGAAAACAATAACTACATCAAGCTCTAGTCTTATATGAAGATGGCCCTCCAAATGAACTGCTAGCCTGTTAATCCAGCCTTAAAGACCAGACAGCAGCAGCAAGCTGGAGCCATTAACCAGCAAACTAGTGTGAAAATACATACACATTCACACCCTCTCACGATGAATCTACAACAGCAAATTTAGTGCCTATTTTTCAGCACAAATGAAGCTACAGAGAGCTAGCAATGGTGTAAGTGATAGTGTAGAGAGAGCACAGGGGTTTTGTCTCAGCACTGCATACACAAGGTTTACAATGGTATCCATTTTTCAGCACCTTGTGTTAGCAATAAGGCCCTGATGCTGCAATTTGTTCCACATGACAAGACACTATGTTCTCACATAGCCATGTGCAGGTGCAGAGGTCTGCCTGTGTGGAACAAAATGCAGGATCAAGGCTTGAATTTGCTAGTCCTATTGGCTGTGTCTTTACTAGACTTCTTAGTTGTGTTTGACACCTGTTGATAATACTGCTCCTCCAGACTTGTCTCAATTGGCCTTAAACTCTGTTGTCCCACTAAATGGACATAGGGTCAGCCAAGCGTTGTTTAAAATTACACCTATTTTAAACAGTTTGTTGGCTCCAGCTGAACCTTGTCTACACGATGCATATTTGGCATACCAACCACTATGCAGTCCACCTGGCATGCTGAAACACATATCTGACTCCACATCTGGGTACTCTTAACAGTGCTAAGGTGTTACAATCCTTTCCGTATTAGATTTGCATCAAGCAAGGCTGACCACAATACGGTCCTCCCACATGCTACTCTCCATCAGAGATGTATTCATGTGGACATAAGTGCCTGGTGAAATAGCCCTAAGGGTACAGATTGTTCTTGCACTGCCACCCCACACTGGGCACTATTCAGCTGGCCTGATTGGGTTTCCATTTGTACTCCAATGCACAGTGGTCAAGTCGGTCACAATCCACCTAACTGCACAAGTCATGCTGCATACACCTTGGAGCACAGTTGCATGCTATTTGCACAGTGTAGAGCTACGACTACTGTCACTAATATTGTATAACCCTATTCTACTGTCAGCAGGTCTCAGAGGAGTGCAACAGAAGAGAATGTCTTAAAGCAGACATCCAACTGGGAAAAATCAGAGCTCTGGGTCCAGCAAAACTTGGTAATACATGGTACTTTAATTGTGTATGTCAGGGTGTCTCACCATGATGGGCAAATGGAGGCACAAGAAGACAAAGGATCTCTTATGGAGCCATTGCATGGATTTCAATAATTATGGCACCAACAGGGATCCAAAGAGATTATTCTGAAAACCTATAGAATGTAATAGAGAATGAGGCCCTTTCAACCATTCTGGAGCAATCTATAGCAGATACCCATTCTATAGAATTTACAGATGATTCTTTATCATTTTCTGTTAAACCACATGGGACTCCATAAGGAGCTGTTTAAATCTTGGCATAATTAAACATACATGTCTAACTGTCTGCATATTGTTTAGCCACTGCTGACAGAAAGTCTACTGCAGCAGCTCTACTGATTCATGTATTAAAACATAAATTATATTATCTACTGCATACAAAGTCTACATCTGTTTTTGGTTCACCCCCCTCCACCCCCCACCATGTATCTTCAGTGTAGTGTGTAACAGCTACTTCATTCTGTCAGAACATATAATCATCCTAGGTTAATTCTGAACTTTCCCTCTTCCTCCCAGCTCTACCCTTTTACCTCCATTGCTTTCTTTGTTTTGGGTCACTGGGCCAGGCATGCTCTCTTGTTATCAGAGTTTCACAGTTCACAGTTTGAAACCCCACCAGTTCTTAACACAGATGTTGCAGACAAGAGATATTTAACCACTAGTGTTGCATTTGTAAACAGAGCCATTGTGGCAGAAGGTGAAGAACTGCATTCAGAAATAGAAAGGCTATGGTAAGACATTTTGCTAAGACTTATCTTACAATTATTTGACATTTAGAAAAACTACATTGTAACGCTTCATCTTTTGCCTTCAGTTATCTCTGTTTCACATGGGATTTCAATCCCAGTGCTTCTTGGAGGTACTGTCCAGATGCAGCAGATGCCTAATATTGATCCAAATGCCTGGAATGCTGCATCCAACAGTAAATATCTACTTCAATAGGTGTGTTTGTATATAAGGCTCTGAACATATGGAATGGGTTTGAACTAGAACATTGGCTCCAAAAACCTTTGAAGTTTGGGGGATTTCAAATCCATACTGCTCCTGAACCATGAGGCTTGGCTCCATCTGTAGAAGGTGATTCCATACGTCAGCACCAGATCTAAAGCCCTTTGAATTTTTTGGGGGGGAAGTCTGAATCCAAAACCAGAATTCATGGCTCAAGCCATCTCTAATATAGACTTTTGCAAACTAACTTTGACAACAAGCCCATTGTTTCTACATACATAAATATAAAGCCATTAGTGCACTTCAGCTAAAACAATGATGGGGGCTCCTTCTTCAAAACAGCCAGCATGAACTATAGCTGAGGGTTCCCGGGGTAAGCCATGACCTTCCATCCTCATACAAACCAATGCCACTGAGCCTAATAGTCTCCTCCTCTTTTTCTTCATTAGAAACTGCAGCATCTGGGAGAGGCCTTTACGGCTCCCAGACATCAAGAGAGCTGTGAAAGTGACAGTTTGGAATCTTATCTGCTGTGTTACCAATGGTTGTGTTCCCCCATCATCACACCCCTCTCCTACAATTTCTACCCCTCACATCCCAAACTTTTTACTTGGCGTCCTTTTTTCCTCCTCCCTCTTATTTCACCCATTCGCCTCCTATTTCCACATTCCTCTCCCCACTTCAGCTCGGAGTGATGGTTGCCAGCTGTCATCATCACCACTAAGCTGGCCCTGTGCTTGTGTTTTGTATCACTTTCTCCCACTCCTCAGCTGTTTGCCTTTTTTAGATTGCACGGCAAAGGCTGTTCCACATATATATTTCTACAGCACCCACCACAGTAGGATCCTCACTGAAGCCTATGGGCACTAACACAATACAAAGAAACATCTTAAAAAGTAATAAGGAGCATTCAGCGTTGACTTTCCCTGATGGCAAAACTTAGTTATTCATAAGCTTCTGGAGAGTAAACACAAATGTTAAAAAAGAAAATGATAGATGAGAAACAGGTGTAGCATCTGGGGAGCACTATACTCTTGAGTTACTGCAAGCTGTTTGACATGCTCCTTACATCTACATTTCATAGAAGAGGGGAAATTATTACTTACCTTGGCAAATTGGATGTGAGAAGTAATTAGAAGACTATCCCCTTGAAATTTCAGAAGATTATGCAAAGAGCGACAGAGTCCTTTATGTTTCCAGGGCATGGATTCAAATCTAATTCAGACTTGTCATTGCCATGTTAGTGGTCTATAGAAGGGGTAGTCGCAGCCCAACTCTGTCCTGAATACTACTATTGCTCAGCTGAGTACCTAACTGGCTTCTGCTCCCCACAGGCTGTTGCTGGATGGAAGGCTGATCCAGTAGTTAGGGCACCAGCCTGGCATTCAGGAGTTCATTTACCTCCTCTGCCCCTATGACTTTGGGCACGTTACTTAGGGTATATTTACACTATGAAATTAGGTCAATTTTATAGAAGTCAAATTTTAGAAAGGGATTTTATACAGTCAATTGTATGTCCCCACTAAGCGCATTAAGTCGGTGGAGTAAGTCCTCAATACCGTGGCTAGCATCAACTCACAGAGTGGTGCACTGTGGGTAGCTATCCCACAGTCCCTGCAGCCCATTGGAATTCTGGGTTAAGCTTCCAATGCCTGATGGGGCAAAAACACTGTCACAGGTGGTTTTGTACATGTCGTCAGTCTCCCCTGCCTCCCTCCCTCCCTCCCTCCCTCCCTCCATGAAAGCAATGGTAAATGATCGTTTTGTGCCTTTTTTCCTGAGTCACCCATGCAGACACCATAGCACGGCAAGCATGGAGACTGCTCAGCTCAGCACTGCTGCTGAGAGCATTGTTAACATCTCATGCATTATTCTACAGTATGTGCAGAACCTGGCTAGGAGACACCAGCACGAGGACGATTTTGAGGAGGACATGGCCACAGACGTTCCTGAAAGCACAGGAAGTGTCAGTTGTGACATCATGGTGGCAGTGGGGCTGGTTGATACAGTGGAACGCCGATTCTGGGCCCAGCAAACAAGCACAGACTGGTGCAACCGCATACTGTTGCGGCTCTGGGATGATTCCCAGTGGCTGCAAAAATTTTGCATGCCTAAGGCCACTTTCCTGGAACTTTTGAGTTGCTTTCCCCTGCCCTGAAGTGCAGGAATACCAAGATGAGCACTGCCCTGACAGTTGAGAAGCGAGTGGCGATAGCCCTGTGGAAGCTTGCAACACCTGACTGCTACCGGTCAGTGGGGAATCAATTTGGAGTGGGCAAATCTACTGTGAGTGCTGCTGTGATCCAAGTAGCCAATGCAATCACTGACTTTCTGCTAACAAGGGTAGTGACTCTGGGAAATGTGCAGGTCATAGTAGAGGGCTTTGCTGCAATGGGGTTCCCTGACTGTGGTGGGGCGATAGATGGAACGCATATCCCTATCTTGGCACCGGACCACCTTGCCACCAATACATAAACTGCAAGGGGTATTTCTCAATGGTGCTGCAAGCACTGGTGGATCACAAGGGACGTTTCACCAACATCAGCGTGGCATGGCCCGGAAAGGCACATGACACTCGCATCTGTAGGAACTCTGGGCTGTTCGAACAGCTGCAAGAAAGGACTTACTTTCCAGACCAGAAAATTACCATTGGGAATGTTGAAATGCCAATAGTTATCCTTGGGGACCCAGCCTACCCGTTGCTCCCATGGCCCAGGCTGCCTGTGTACGGCTTCATGAACAGTAGTAAGGAGCAGTTCAACTTTAGACTGAGCAAGTGCAGAATGGGCCTTTGGACATTTAAAAGCTCGCTGGCAGTGTTTGCTGACTAGGTTAGACCTCAGTTCAACCAACATTCCCATTGTTATTGCTGCTTGCTGTGTGCTCCATAATATCTGTGAGAGTAAGCGGGAGACGTTTATGGTGGGGTGGGAGGTTGAGGCAAATCGCCTGGCAGCCGATTTTGAGCAGTCAGACACCAGGGCGATTAGAAGAACACAGGTAGGTGTGCTGCGCACCAGAGAGGCTTTGAAACCCAGTTTCATGACTGGCCAGGCTACGGTGTGACAGTTGTGTGTGTTTCTCCTTGATGAAGAACCGCTCCCTTTGTTGAATTTACTTCCCTGGAAGCCAGTCTCCCCCTCCCCTTAGACCACAGTTGGCAAAGGAAATAAAGTCCCTATTGTTTTGAATCCATGCATTCTTTATTTATTTTTTTATAAAGGGAGATCACTGACAAGGTAGCTCAGGTGGGGTGGGGGAGGTGGGAAGGACAAGGCCACATTGCTTATTATAGCCACACTACAAATCAAAGCTGTTTGAATGACAGTCTTCTGTTGCTTGGGCCATCTTCTGGAGTGGAGTGGCTGGGTTCCTGGAGCCTCCCCCTTTGCATTCTTGGGCGTCTGGGTGAGGAGGATATGGAACCTGGGAGGAGGGCAGGCGGTTATACAGTGGATACAATGGCGGTCTGTGCTCTTGTTGCAGCTCCACCAGACACCTGATCTTGTCCTTTTGCTCCCCCATTAGCCTCAGCATTGCCTCCTGCATGTTCTGATCACATTCACTGACTGCTTTCCTGGCCTCTGCCACTGAATGCCTCCATGCATTCAGCTGTGCCCGATCAGCGCGGGAGGATTGCATGAGCTCGAAAAACATGGCATCGCGAGTGCATTTTTTTCACCTTCTAATCTGTGATAACCTCATGGACAGAGATGTTAGGGGGAGCATAGAAACATTTGCACCTGCAAGGGGGATAAAAAGGGAGAGTAAAATTTAAGAAGATACATTCCTGAGAACAAAAAAGAGAGACTCTTTCACAGTGAATCAAGCAATTCACAGCAGACAGCACATGTGCTTTAGGTACAAGGTCTCATTTTGCCTTTTATATTGAGTGCCTGCCGGTATGGTGACACATCACGCACACGTCTGGGCAACAGAATTTGGTTTCCAGGCAGCCATGGTAAACCTTTTGGTACATGGGGTTGGCTTCTTCCACCTTCATAATATGTAGGAATGGTTTCAAACTTCAGCACCCTCCTTCCCCATAGCAAACAATGCCGGTTGGGTTTGCCATTTAAAAATTTTGGGGTGGACCTGCAGCACACCCCTCCCCACCACGTGGCTATTCTCTGGGATGATCCCTTCACCCCTCCCCACACTCCATGGCTATTCTCAGGGATGATACCTTTTAGCCAAGTGCAAACAGCCCAGAATGAATGGGATCCTTTTGCTGTTCCCTTACAAAAATTCCCCTATTTCAACCAGGTGACCATGAATGATATCACTCTCCTGAGGCTAACACAGAAAGATAAAGACTGAATGTTGCATGAATATGACCACAACCCAGGACCATTTGCTGCCATGCTTTGTGCTACAATGATTCCAGACTATTTGCTATTGGCTTGGCATGGTAGTGTCCTACCATGGTGGACGAAATAAGGCAGCCCTCCCCAGAAACCTTCGGCAAAGGCTTTCAGAGTACCTCTAGGAGAGCTTCATGGAGATTCCCGCTCCACCCCCAGACAAATAAGAGACTTTTCCAGTAGCTGCTCTGGCCGTGAATGCATCCCAATTCTTCAGGGCAAATCAAACATTAAACACAATTGCTTTTAACCCCAGTAGTGTAGTTACAAATGTGCACTCACCAGAGGTGCCTTCTCTGCCTTCAGGGTCCGGGAACAATAGGCCCTGGGAGGGTATTTGCTCCAGGGTGATGAAAAGTTCCTGGCTGCCGGATTCTCTGCTTGCCTGCTGCGCATTCTCCTCCTCTTTCTCCTCTTCCTCATCCACAAAATCCTCCTCCATGTTGCATGAGACTCCCCCCTTGCAGGTGTCCACAGACAGTGGTGGGGTAGTGGTAGGGTCCCCCCCCCCAAAAAAAAATGGCATGCAGCTGATCATAGAAGTGGCATTACTGGGGCTCTGACCATTTGCCTCCTTTGTCTTTTGGTAGGCTTGCCTGAGCTCCTTAACTTTCAGGCGGCACTGCTGTGTGTCCCTGGTGTAGCCTCTCTCCACCATGCCCTGTGCGATTTTGGCATATATCTTAGCATTTCTTCTTTTTAATCGGAGTTCTGCCTGCACAGATTTTTCTCCCCATACAGGAATCAGATCCAGTGTCTCCCATTTGATCCATGCTGGAGCTCGTTTGCGATTCTGGGACTGCATGGTCACCCGAGCTGCTGAGCTCGCCATGCTGACCAAACAGGAAATGAAATTCAAAAGTTCCCAGGGCTTTTCCTGTGTACCTGGCTAGTGCATCAGAGTTGAATGTTCTGTCCAGAGCGGTCACATTGAGCACTCTGGGATAGCTCCTGGAGGCCAATTCTGTCGAATTGCACAATGCTGAATCTGCACTACCCCAAATTTGAACCAGCAAGGTTGATTTTAGGGCTACTCCCCTTACCGGGGAGGAGTACAGCAGTTGATGTTAAGAGCCCTTTAGGTCAACGGAACGGGGTTGGTTGTGTAGCCACATTGCTTATAAAATTGACCTAACTCAGCTAAATTCAGCCTAACCTCATAGTGTAGACCAGGGCTCAGCCTCTGTAGGCCTCAATTCCCCATCTGTAAAATGGGGACAACAGAACTGCTCTAGCCCACGGGGATGTTATAAGGAGAAATACATTAGAGATTTTGAGCCATTCAGTTACAGTGGTGACAGGGGGCATATGGGTTCCTAAAATAGATTTCGATCATGGTTGTGATACCTTGTTAGGGTTAGTATGGAGGAAGCTTGCATTGTTTATTCCAGTGCTACTCCAGTTCTGTGGATGACATCAAGCTCTAGCTCTAGATCTTTCAGCCTGGCACCTTTCAGTGCTGACTAGAGAGAATAAAACCTGAAATCTAGTTACGGTTTCTAACTGGATAGTAGAAACTGACATAGTCTTTTCTTTGGCTCCTTATCCCCTCTGCATTTCTGGTTTTCATTATGACATATTTAGAAAAAGGATGGGGAGGGTTGGTGGGTGAGGGAGAGGATACAGCCCTTTATAATTTGTCGCTTCCAAAATGACAACTTTTGCCCCCTTCCTGTTTTCCAATTCCATGTTTATTGTTCCATTAAATCTTTTGTGCTAAAGCTATGCATGCCTATCTGCTTGATTAATTATACGCTATCTTCCTTCATCTTCAAAGTTAAACTGACAGTAATTGCCCAAAATTGAATGCATGACCTCTAAGTCTCTGCCCTGTTTAGTGTACCAGAGAGGGATTTGGTTACACTCTCTAATCTGCTGTCATTGAAGTATACAGAGATTTAGTCCCCAACTCTGAGACAATGTTTCATATCAGAATAAAAAAGTGCTGATAATCACCATTCATCACCTACAATACAAACCAGAGTCCTCTCTATCTGATACACTGGCATGTAAAGTAACTACTGCCTAAGGGAGTTAAAGGTGTTGCCCCCATTGGCTAGTGCAGGGTCAAACCAAGACCGGATGGGTACCACTCCTCCTCTTAAAGTTAATCACTCATAAGGAAAAAATTGCCTATTTTTTCAATCATTAAAAATTATTTGCTTACTTAATTTTTACTTGTTATTGGTAATTAAGCATTGCTAAGGAACCTCCATCAAAACATATTTACTCGTGTTTCCTATTTTATTTAAAATCTAAAAATATTTATTGCAAACGACTGTGTTTTAAGAACAAATGCAAATATTTATGCACAAAACAACAAGACTCAAGTTCAGAAATCACCCTCCTCTTCTATGAGCATTGGGGATTGAGAGTGTGTTGAATGGATCTGGGGGCACTGATAAGATACGTCATCTCTGTGGAATCATCCCATCCCCCACTGAGAACCTACAGAGGCCCCATGCTGCATCCTTGCAAGGACCAGGTTCTACTAAGTTTGAGGGTCAGGATGGTTAGGAAGAGGAGCTGCTGCTCTCATGGCTGAACTCTCATTGGCTGAACCTGCAGATATCCGCAAAGGAATCAGGCGTTAATGCTACTCCAAGCAACTCTCAGACAAATACACTCAAGCTTTTGGTCCTGTTGAAACTCAAGCTAATAGACTGCTAATACGATTGTAAATTCTAGCATTGATGCTCCACAGACATGTGTTCAAGGAGGTTTAAAAGTGTCTCCCTTAGCTTTTACAAATGTCTGTGATTGTCTACACTAGACTTTACAATTGTGGTAGCTAATTTGAATGATCTGACAATCAATTAGCTCAACCAAAGGTTGTGTCAGTACATCTGTAAGAAGCCATGCTGCCATGAGTAGGGAGACTAGCTGAGTAGCATGGAGCAATCGGCCCGCTAAGTGGCCATCTCTCCTACTCCTGCCTATCTAGGGATTGCCTTTCCCATGGATCCCCATGATCTGCAGTGGTGGAAAACCCCAAACCCTATCCACTTTGTAACCTCTTGAACTCCTTGCCCACCCTGCTGTCCACTCGGTGATCCTCATGGGTTACTTTGTGAAAGAGGATGCTAAAGCCCTGAATAAACTTTCTGGATTAAGCACTGGTTGACACTTGTGTTCTCCAGAAGTGCTGAAGAACTTTTGAAGGCAGCTAAAGTATCCAACTGACAAAGAACTATCCAAGTGGCCAGCTTCCTTAGGGCAGTCATTACCTTCTGTTCCATGGGGAATGGTGCTCTCATTTCAATACTCTGGCATTACATTGCTTGGGCTAGCTCATCAAGAAGGTAGAGAAAGGTCTCCTTCCATATGCTGATGTGCTGCTTATCCTAGATCTGAAGAACAACTTGGTCTTACCAATGTGAAGTCATGATCTAGACCTCCCGACAATGCTGTACCTCATAAGCATCGTCCTCAAGCACTGCATGGAACTGACTACTCTGAGCTTGGCATAGGGGTGCACAATCATTGCAGCAAACCCCCCATTTGTTGCTGTTCTTGGTCTATGTCTCTCTGAAAATACTGCTGGAATACCACATAGCTATGCCTCCCAGTGACTTTTCAAGAGCTTTAATAGAAACCTTTTTGGCCAAGCAAGGAGCAAGAGCCTGGTCTCCATTCTGAGGAAAGGATGAGGAAATGTCAAAAGCCTCAGGGGCTCATGGTTGTTTAACTACTTCAACAACTTCCCAAAATATCCCAGAAAAAAAAACTGCCTCAGGGATCTGTCCCAGGAACTGTTGGAGAGGTATCCAGAGTGACTGTAACATGGTCACAGAATGTAGTTCAGTGCTAGCATGGATGCAGGGTAAACTACAACTAACCTCCGGCAAAAATGGTATGCCCAGTGTGGACACTGCATTGCTGATACTTCACACTGAGAATATCCCACCAGTTCAAAATTCTGTACTGGGGACAAGGCCTATATGACGAACATTTCCAACTAAAGATGAACCATAAGCTCTGCTACAGCAGAGTACTAACAGGAAAGGGTAGATGCAGCTCAGAGAGAGGCCAGGCAATTTGACAGGAGAGAAGGGAGAATGAGACTATAAAGTCAGGCTCTGCCTCCACTGGCCAGGGAAACGTGTTTGCACCTTTCTAGCAAGCTGATCTTTATCATGGTTCTTGATGGAAAGATGCTAATATCTTGTCCCTGGCCAGTAGAGATGAGCCTTACTTGTTTGTCAGGTGTCTTGGCTCTGCTTGTTTATCTCACAGAACAGTTGCTAAGATAGTGAAGAACAGAATTCACACTTTTCCTGATGCTCCTGCTTTTGCTGAACACAGTTTTCTGCAAGGTTAGGCAAAGAGGGGAAAACCACATTAGTTTTAATTGGCTACAGTCTTTGCAAAGGAAATGGATAGAAATATAATTCATAGCTTCAATATGAAAGCTCAACCTCTGAGGCAAACAAGAGACACACTGAGCTCAATTTTTGGTTCAGATCAAGCTGTGCTTGGCGCAGGACTGGAGCAGAGATGGGTGGACTATATCATTGTGCATCTCTTCTCAGAACCTTGAGCCACTTCATCCCTAGCCCAAATTAGAGCAGCCTCAAGGCTATTCTAATTTGCACCTGGCTGCAACAGCCACCAAAGGGCTATCAGAACAGCCAAAATCAGCAGAGTACAATAGCGCTCTCTGTATGCCTCCTTCCCACTACATCCTTTCACCAGGGATGACACAGAACTGGCTAAACTGGACTCACACAAAAGGGAATCTGAGTACTGAGCAGTGGAGTACAGGATCTGGCCTAGTAATCATAAGTCCACGCTTTCTTTATACTCATGATACTACACCTCTTCATTATTTGTGCAAAGGCTTTCAGATGAAGTATCTGAAGTATGAAAGGGTTTTTATATGATCACATTCTGTTTTATTCTGGTCTATTGTATTATATTTTCTACTTCCTCTATTCCAGCAATTCTGCCTTTAAATTGTGGCTTGATCAGAGCTGAGAAGTACAAAACTCTTGTTCTTACAACTACCCAGCAGGAGAAAGGACCAATGCAACTTCTTCTATAGTGAAAGTCTACTTAAGTGACTATATAACATTAACAATAGGAGAAGACCTCCTAGTAAATTCAGAGACAAAAATCTAAAGATCCACCTTGACTTTAACTGCTGTCAAGTTTTAAAGGAGAAATTTTTATCCTGGGAGAACATAGACTCAGAAATTAAATCCATTGACTTTTTGTTTGTTTTCCATTACTAATTTTCATATTTGCTAATTACCAAAGCTACATGTGTTTAGATAAAAGGTTTAACTGCACATAGCCCAATTACTCATCCTATCTGATCATGTTAAAGTAGCATAATATTGGGGCTGTGACAATGGCATTTCACTGTAAACCTGAGTTTCCTATTTTTTCCACTTCCTTTTGAAGTGAGGTTGTTAAGACAGAGCTGAAACAAACACTGGATCAAATATTTCCTTCCCTGTATTTACTGGAATGTGTATTTTTAAAAGTTATTGCAAGTATGGGGTTAACAGTAGTGGAAACTAAAGTCTTCAGTTCACCTATCAACAAGGGTTCTCTTAATGACCTTGGTGGACTCCTGGCCTATAGGAACTGAAGGAAGAGAGTGGAGAAGATTTCAACAAGAGAAAGTCAGCAGAGGAGAAAGAGGAAGGGATTGGCTAGCAGGCGAGTGAGGTTGAAGGGATGAGTTGATGATTGAGAGATGGAACTCCACTATTGAGAGATCAAAGAAGGAGCATTGTTTAGTGAAAGCAAAGTTGAGTGGATGGCCAATTTTGTGAGTGGGGAAGCTGGTGTGGTCAAATGAAGAACTGAAGGAGTTGGGAGGCGAAGGGGCCAGATTGCATATCAATAAGGAATTGGAAGTTGCTGAGGATTATGGTAGGGATATTATGAGGGAAGAACAGTATTTGCAGATGGGAGGAGCTTTTAGGGGGGGTGGAGAAATCTGACATGATGGAGGAGAGGAGAATAGAGAGTCTGATGGTGAGATTTTAGTATGGTTAGAACTAAACAAAGATTCCTCAAGTGTGATTTCATATATGTTGGATAGAGTTCTCTGCAGATATGTACGGATGTCTGCTGCTACCAGTGACAACAAACACTATGGAAGTAGGAGAGTCATGCTGCTTTGTGTGCATTATTCAGGTTTATGTTCAATATTAATGTATATCTCTCAGTGAAAGCAATGTCAGCTGTGCTTCATGTCTTCCTGCCCCTCACACTGTTAGGAGTTAGTTCACTAAGTTTTGGAACCGTCTTTCCGGGTAGAATTAGTGGGGGAAGCAAAAGTGGATGGGAATCTGGGAGGCAGTGACCATGAGTTGGTTGAGTTCAGGATCCTGACGCAGGGAAGAAAGGTAAGCAGCAGGATACGGACCCTGGACTTCAGGAAAGCAGACTTCGACTCCCTCAGGGAACGGATGGCCAGGATCCCCTGGGGGACTAACTTGAAGGGGAAAGGAGTCCAGGAGAGCTGGCTGTATTTCAAGGAATCCCTGTTGAGGTTACAGGGACAAACCATCCCGATGAGTCGAAAGAATAGTAAATATGGCAGGCGACCAGCTTGGCTTAATGGTGAAATCCTAGCGGATCTTAAACATAAAAAAGAGGCTTACAAGAAGTGGAAGGTTGGACATATGACCAGGGAAGAGTATAAAAATATTGCTCGGGCATGTAGGAATGATATCAGGAGGGCCAAATTGCACCTAGAGCTGCAGCTAGCCAGAGATGTTAAGAGTAACAAGAAGGGTTTCTTCAGGTATGTTGGCAACAAGAAGAAAGCCAAGGAAAGTGTGGGCCCCTTACTGAATGAGGGAGGCAACCTAGTGACAGGGGATGTGGAAAAAGCTAATGTACTCAATGCTTTTTTTGCCTCTGTTTTCACTAACAAGGTCAGCTCCCAGACTGCTGCGCTGGGCATCGCAAAATGGGGAAGAGATGGCCAGCCCTCTGTGGAGATAGAGGTGGTTAGGGACTATTTAGAAAAGCTGGACGTGCACAAGTCCATGGGGCCGGACGAGTTGCATCCGAGAGTGCTGAAGAAATTGGCGGCTGTGATTGCAGAGCCATTGGCCATTATCTTTGAAAACTCGTGGCGAACGGGGGAAGTCCCGGATGACTGGAAAAAGGCTAATGTAGTGCCAATCTTTAAAAAAGGGAAGAAGGAGGATCCTGGGAACTACAGGCCAGTCAGCCTCACCTCAGTCCCTGGAAAAATCATGGAGCAGGTCCTCAAAGAATCAATCCTGAAGCACTTGCATGAGAGGAAAGTGATCAGGAACAGCCAGCATGGATTCACCAAGGGAAGGTCATGCCTGACTAATCTAATCGCCTTTTATGATGAGATTACTGGTTCTGTGGATGAAGGGAAAGCAGTGGATGTATTGTTTCTTGACTTTAGCAAAGCTTTTGACATGGTCTCCCACAGTATTCTTGTCAGCAAGTTAAGGAAGTATGGGCTGGAAGAATGCACTATAAGGTGGGTAGAAAGCTGGCTAGATTGTCGGGCTCAACGGGTAGTGATCAATGTCTCCATGTCTAGTTGGCAGCCGGTATCAAGTGGAGTGCCCCAAGGGTCAGTCCTGGGGCCGGTTTTGTTCAATATCTTCATAAATGATCTGGAGGATGGTGTAAATTGCACTCTCAGCAAATTTGCGGATGATACTAAACTGGGAGGAGTGGTAGATACGCTGGAGGGGAGGGATAGGATACAGAAGGACCTAGACAAATTGGAGGATTGGGCCAAAAGAAATCTGATGAGGTTCAATAAGGATAAGTGCAGGGTCCTGCACTTAGGACGGAAGAACCCAATGCACAGCTACAGACTAGGGACCGAATGGCTAGGCAGCAGTTCTGTGGAAAAGGACCTAGGGGTGACAGTGGACGAGAAGCTGGATATGAGTCAGCAGTGTGCCCTTGTTGCCAAGAAGGCCAATGGCATTTTGGGATGTATAAGTAGGGGCATAGCGAGCAGATCGAGGGACGTGATCGTCCCCCTCTATTCGACATTGGTGAGGCCTCATCTGGAGTACTGTGTCCAGTTTTGGGCCCCACACTTCAAGAAGGATGTGGATAAATTGGAGAGAGTCCAGCGAAGGGCAACAAAAATGATTAGGGGTCTGGAACACATGAGTTATGAGGAGAGGCTGAGGGAGCTGGGATTGTTTAGCCTGCAGAAGAGAAGAATGAGGGGGGATTTGATAGCTGCTTTCAACTACCTGAAAGGGGGTTCCAAAGAGGATGGCTCTAGACTGTTCTCAATGGTAGCAGATGACAGAACGAGGAGTAATGGTCTCAAGCTGCAGTGGGGAAGGTTTAGATTGGATATTAGGAAAAACTTTTTCACTAAGAGGGTGGTGAAACACTGGAATGCGTTACCTAGGGAGGTGGTAGAATCTCCTTCCTTAGAGGTTTTTAAGGTCAGGCTTGACAAAGCCCTGGCTGGGATGATTTAACTGGGAATTGGTCCTGCTTCGAGCAGGGGGTTGGACTAGATGACCTTCTGGGGTCCCTTCCAACCCTTATATTCTATGATTCTATTCCACCAGTCTATAATTGTGGGTCTTCCATTCTCCCTTTCCCTATAATCTGAGGTTTGTTTTGAAAAGATAAGTGAATGTTGTGATCATGAATCTGTGAGACTATTATCCATAGTATGAGCGGAGATTGGAGCAGGCACGTATGCTGTGCGTGCAGACTGCTGGCCTTACAAGAGCTCTGTGGACAGGCAACCACCTGTCTGTTGGAAAAGCAACTGCATGTAAAACTAGCAATTACACTGAATTCTCAGCCCCTGGCTTGTCAACCTTTCTGCCCACAATGGGAGTCTGCTGCATTCAATCATACATCTGAGAAGTGATTTGAAGTAGTGTGGAGATCCTCATCTCCAGAGCATGGGCTGCAGTAAAAAGGTTGCCATTTAGCTGACCATAAGAATCTCCCTCTTTGGGACTGTTATAATCCCAGAAGTGATACCTAATGTGTGAATGTTTCCACCAATGCCAAGTGGCATGTAAACTTCCCCCTGTCAGCATCTCCCACTCCTGACCTGTATCAGCTCCCAGGATTTCAGTCCTGGAGCTTTGCTGAGCAGAGGTTGTCATTCATGCCAGAGTGTGATTTGGTTTTGAGACATGTACAAGTGGGCACTAAGATAAAACCTCCTAATTTATTACTACAGGATTGAACTCTATCATTTCTGAAGCACAAATGTCCTTTGCCCATAAACTGAGCAGATCTCATGTCTGATACAGCATCCTCACACTCTGAAAAGCCTGCTTTTTTGTACAGTGACAGACCTCTGAATAGGGAATCAAATCAGGCAAAGAGTTAAAAGAGTCATACAAGAAACCCGATCAAATCACTGCAGGAGATGAAACTCAGGGGGATCGGATACAAAATGCTCTCACTTCTTATTAGGTTAACTTGTCCACAGAAAAAATAAATATGGCCTTGCCGTGTTTGTGGCAGAGCACAAGTGAAAAACAGATTGAAAAGGTGATTTTTAATTTAGAATGATAAGATTACTGACTCCATTTCCTGACGTGCTTGCTGTTCTCAGTCTTGGGGCTACTGTTTTTTAATGCATTCCAAATGTAAACAGGAAAAAAGCCATTTCTCATTCCAAACTCTCGCTTTCTGTCACTCTTTATCTGAAAACATATTGAAAATCTGGACATATGCACTCATCCTAACTATGGCCCTGATTCAATAAGATATTTAACTATGTGCCTAACTTGAAGCACATGACTAGCTCCATTGAGTTTGACACCAAATAGCAGCAATAAATTAAAATTAGCTACCCCAGGTAGAACTTATTACATATAGTAGCCGTCTTTCAACTTTTCCCCCTCCCTCCTCCATGTCACCCTCTTTATCAGCATAGGGGCTTTGCTGCATGAATTATACGAAAGGGTTGATGGCAGATGTGCAGAAGTTTGAAGTACAGTTCCACATGATTTTTGTCTGCTTTCCACTGTTACTTTAAAGGAAAGGGAGCGTATGGGCCATTATATATAGGAATTACTTTCTCACTACTGAAATGCAGCTACCTGTGAGAGGGAACAAAGCAGCTGTTTGAAAATACACAACATCTTAGAACAGGAAATGAAAAAACACTCTCCCCAGACATAAGAACATCAGTATCTCTTGCAGCTGTCTAGTGGCCCTTTAAGTTTCTGCAGAAGAAAAGGTTTCGTTTTAAACATGTGATGTTTCTAGCCCTCCTGATGTGAAGAAATTCTTCAGAATGTGGCCCAGTACAGCATTTTCTTTAATTTATAGAAGAAGGCAGTCTGAAATGATATTTCTAAGGTGTGAACTGATCCATTATCTTACCAGAATGTTACCTCTGAAGCCTAATGACATCAAGCGACACATAATTGGGAAAGATTCTATACTCAGTTACAAAAGTCAAGGAATTGACATCAAAATCAGACATGAAATCGCCCACCTGCATTATTTTGGCAGATATGTCCAGCTAATGGGCTTACCCAGCATGACTGGGCATCAGTGAAATTGGAGATGGAAGAGAGCTGTTAGATTAGTGGTGTACAACCTGCAGCCCAAGACTGCTCCTGACACTATAGATTTCTTGAAGAATAAAGTACCAGTGAGAACAGTTGGTGAAACAGAGTAGAAATCTTCTGGTTGTGTTAGACTGAGCATATCTAGGGGTTTTCAGCAGCAGTTGCCAAGCTCATCCTGTGCCTCTCTTTGCAATGATCAGTGAGGACTGCTACAGGAGCAGAGGTCTTCACTTGCAACTGTAAGGTTTTTTTTATGAAGAACTTCAGCAAATTGACCTTTGCCAACACATTCTCAGGAAACAGGAGTATGATATCCATCCCTGTATTGAACTGATCAAGGAGCTTTAAGGTTTGGTCAGCAGTTCAGAGACTACAAAAGGGTTCAAGCTGCTCCCATTTTCAGCTGAATCTTAAAAAGCTGAGGCTAAAGGTCAGGTAGAACTGATTACTTAAAAATTATCTTAACCAAGTTAAGTGAAACAAATGTACTGAATTTTATGAAAGCCTGCTGAATCAGAGACATGCAAATTTACAGAAGGGGGCTGCTGTTTCCATATGTTTTTGTCAGTATGTATATTTGTGAACAGACTTTTTTATAATGAAGCTGAAGAAACCCAGCACAACAGTCACCTGTGAGATCCCATAGTGCTAGCTGATCTAAGAGATCGAGCTAGATATCAAGGCAATGATTTCAGAGAAGTAGGAAAAGTCTTCTCATTGCTGTAACTACAGGCTTGAAATACCAAACAAAGCAAGGAATTAGAGATCTTAGGTTCCCATGGTAATTAATAGGACTGCTTTGTGTTTATGCGTTATAGGCTTGATCCCATGAGGAAGTGAGCACCCTCAGCTCCTTTTATTGCATCCTGTTTTATGATCTTTCATATAAATAAGTGCATAACATTTGGAAACATGACATAATACTTGATAGACATGTAGTTTGAGAATACAGTGGGCCATATATAGCCCTGGATTATGTGCATTACCCATACAGAAAGCATTGTACCTCAAGAGCTTATTAGGAAGTGTATGCCTCTCACTCTTAATGGGGTACAAGTTATGCTCCCCTATGTAGCTGGCCAGTTCACCTAGCCTATCCAGAAGGTGGGCAAGAATATAGTCCCACCTCCTCTTCAATACAGCCTACCCCAGAGGTTCTCAAAGTGTGGTCCATGGCCTACCAGTGGTCCGCAAGCTCCTTTCAGGTGGTCCATGGATAGTTCCCTCTAAAGGTGTGCACCTGGGCAGCTGCACACGAAAAGAATGAAGGGCCACCCACCTTATTAGTGGAGCTGCACAGGTGTGGCTTCACTAATTAGGTGCCTGAATCCTGGAGAAGATGTACATGTAAGGTGAGGTGGTGGCCTTGGGGGGAATGGGGGTAGGTGGGAGGGGGTAGTGGGGTGAGAAGAGGGGATGGGGGGAATTTGGGACATGCTGGGCTGCGACAGCCAGAGAAAGAACGTTCCCCAGCTCCAGGGCTGCGGTGAGACCCCCCCTCCTTCCCAGCCTCAGTTCGGGGGGCTGCCGTGGTGAAGGAGAGAGGGCACATCCATTGCATTAGAAAGGTAAGACTACTGATATTAAAATATGAGTTGTGTGCTTTTATTTGTAGAACAAAAAATGTTAATAATTAAGGGTTTTTTTATAAAGTGCTTTACAACAGTTAACTAATGGTACAAACAACATTTGGAAGGATCATTAAGTGGTCCGCCAAGCCCCTCAGCAATTTAAGTGGTCCGTGGAAAAAAAAGTTTAAGAACCACTGGCCTACTGTATTTGTGGTGGCTAGCACCCCAGGGTTCACTAGCCGAAAACAGTGTGTGCTCCAATAAGCAACAGGGTGTGCAGTTATTTTTGTTAAACATTTGTATTACAATAGGGCCAAGAAGCCCCAGTCAGGATCAGAACCATATGTTGAGGCAATGTCCAAACCCTGAAGTGATTGCTATCTAATTTAAGGTATAATAAAATAGCAAAAAGTAGGAGAGAAAAAGAAGGAAAAGAGTAACATCAATAATAATTCATCAGTATATAGGCTAGCTACTTAGCACACAGCTGGTTGGTTACAATTTCATATGCCTGTGTTGTGCGACAGTCCATGATCACCAACTGGGTCTAATTGTACATCTCTGAAATGGACAGTTGTGTCATTTTTCCCTAATGTGTCCGTGGTGGCAATATTTACCTGCAGAGAAAATACAAACTTTAAGATAGCACAGAAAAGTTCATTTTGAGCAAGTTAATTAACACAAACCAAAATTCTAATAGTTGTTGCTGCTTTATGAATAAAGATACTTAAGTATATAAATATTAAATAGAAATATTTTAATGGACACATTTAAATATTTAATATGCCATTAAGTCTTATTAATGTCATGTTTTTGTTTTTCAGATTAAAAATTCACAAACTCTCTCATCTCTTTCATCCTGATAAGGTAATGTATTTATCTTAATTATTTGTTAGATATTGTTACAAACATTGTGAATATTTTATATTTAAAATAAAGCAGATATATTTTCCCCCTTTCTATTATGGCTGTGTGGAGATAACATTAGTATTTAAGTAGGTATTTTATGTACTAGTTAATAAAATTTTGCTACATCAACCAAATATAGTTAATTACTGATTGTATAGAAACATGGTTGTACACACTTTGGTAACTCTACAGCAGTTTTTATATGAGGATCTCAAAGCACTTCACAAGCATTAATAACTTGTGCTATAAGAGCTATGAGTTAACTCAGAACTGATTTCATTTTGCAGATAGCTAAACTGAGTTTTAGGGCAAAATCTTGAAAACTGAGTGAGCAAATGTTTTAAGATGAAGCTTGTAAAGTAGGAACTCTAGAGTGTTTAAATTAGAAGTAGAATCCAGTGGTTCTACAAGTGTAATTTATATTTGAAGTACAGTAGTTTTCACTGGGGGGGTGTGTGGCTAGCTAGCAAGGTTGAAAGGGAAGACTGTTAATACAGGAATTTCATAGAGACAGCAGAATGCATGCAGTACCACACAATTTAAAGAAACAGTCTATATCTGCAATACCATCAGATGAGCGCGCTCTCTTGAATTTTCCAAACATGCCTGGACTCTGATGCCACTTCCTTGCTTACAGGTAGCTGGCCATCTAACTGATGCCATGTGTTGTGGCTTTATTTATGCCACTAGCTGCCTGATTTTAGCCTATTCCTTCACAGTCAAATAGACATGGCAGTGTAATGTGTGGCTCTGCCCTTGACTGCTTCCTTGTAGGGACTGGCTATTTTCTTTCTTCCGCAGTTTGCGCATGTGGGCTGCTCCATGGCCATGACCTTCAATGTTATGTTCCAGGTGATAAACTTCAGCCCTTGCCCATGTTGCATGTGCAGTATACAGCACTATATAAGTGATGAAACGACATGTACGTAGCATTATTCTTTGCTGCATAGATGTGTGTGTTCTTTAATTCAAGACCCAATTGCAATACATATAGCAGGTAGAGATACAGAGACTGTGGGAACTTGAACTCAACAGTGTCCTGATGTCTGTGTGCATATGTGTGGTTTTTAAAAACTACTGCTTCATGCGCACATGCATGCTCTCTCTCGGGAAGATGCTCACATGCTATAGTTATTGGCATTGTATAAAGAACCTGAATAAAGTAGGATAGATAGAATGGAGTGCAATTACAGTATCACATTTCCCATTCCATTAAGGTTAATTTTTGCACCAAATAGTCAGGTTATTTTATTGTATTAAAAGAAAAATTGTAAAAAACAAAGGACAGATGTAATTGAACCCCCCCCCTCACTCTGTGGAAATAGAAAAATATGACAGCTAAACAAAGGGGGCTTGATATGTATATTTTTCCCCATGGCATGTTGTTAAGCAGCATTTTTTTTAAAAGTTAAATGGAATGCCTTAAATGTTCATCTTGCCACCAACACAAGAGTTTATTAATGTATAAAGGTTAAATTAAAAATAAATACAAACTAATGCACAAACTCATACTGGCAAGAATACATCAACATTGTAATGTCAAATGTTAACAGGGCACACACAGGAAAGCAACCGAGTGAGTAAACATTGATTGAAAAATTATCCTTATTTGTGAGAATCCTGTTAATAAAGAAACCTAATGAGTGACACTTACATCCAAAAATTTAAGGCAACTTACTGAGCTAAAGGAGAATTTGCTTTAACTGCCAGTTAAATACTACTGATTTCCTCCTCCAAGCATCCAGTCATTGTCCTTGAAATTATAGCATGCAGCTCCCGTAGCTTCTTCATCCTAATGAACCCTTACTCCTCTGCTATACCATTAGCTGAATTGATTTTACTATTTGTTCTCCAAACTGTCATCCTGGGATTGATCCAAAGCCCCATGAAGTCCTGAGTGGAAGTTCAGAACTGTTGAGGTGGTTCAAAATTTTCTTTTTTGATGGCCTTAAGAGTTCTGCATCTCCTCCATCCCTTCTGTTTTTGAATGACTGGTTGTTCAAACACACAAAGGTGTCAAAATAAATGCTCATCCATATGTCTCTAGAGGAAAGAGACTAAGGTCTTAGACATGCTCAATGTGCTATTTTCAAGTCTCCAGAAGTTTGGTATTTCTAAGTGCTCATGTTCCTTATTCAGTGCTACTCTCACAAGTCTTGGGAGACAGGCCAGTCCTTGCCTACAGACAGCCCCGCAACCTGAAGCAAATACTCACCAACAACCACATACCACACAACAGAACCACTAACCCAGGAACTTATCCTTGCAACAAAGCCCGTTGCCAATTGTGCCCACATATCTATTCAGGAGACACCATCACAGGGCCTAATAACATCAGCCACACTATCAGAGGCTCGTTCACCTGCACATCCACCAATGTGATATATGCCATCATGTGCCAGCAATGCCCCTCTGCCATGTACATTGGTCAAACTGGACAGTCTCTACGTAAAAGAATAAATGGACACAAATCAGATGTCAAGAATTATAACATTCATAAACCAGTCGGAGAACACTTCAATCTCTCTGGTCACGCAATCACAGACATGAAGGTCGCTATCTTAAAACAAAAAAACTTCAAATCCAGACTCCAGCGAGAAACTGCTGAATTGGAATTCATTTGCAAATTGGATACTATTAATTTAGGCTTAAATAGAGACTGGGAGTGGCTAAGTCATTATGCAAGGTAGCCTGTTTCCTCTTGTTTTTTCCTACCCCCCCCCCCCCAGATGTTCTGGTTTAACTTGGATTTAAACCTGGAGAGTGGTCAGTTTAGATGAGCTATTACCAGCAGGAGAGTGAGTTTGTGTGTGTATGGGGGTGGGGGGGATGTGAGAAAACCTTGATCTATGCAGGAAATAGCCCGACTTGATTATGTAAAGAGTTGTCACTTTGGATGGGCTAGCACCAGCAGGAGAGTGAATTTGTGTGGGGGGGTGGAGGGTGAGAAAACCTGGATTTGTGCTGGAAATGGCCCACCTGTTGATCACTTTAGATAAGCTATTACCAGCAGGACAGTGGGGTGGGAGGAGGTATTGTTTCATGATTTCTGTGTGTATATAAAGTCTGCTGCAGTTTCCACGGTAAACATCTGATGAAGTGAGCTGTGGCTCACGAAAGCTCATGCTCAAATAAATTGGTTAGTCTCTAAGGTGCCACAAGTACTCCTTTTCTTTTTGCGAATACAGACTAACACGGCTGTTCCTCTGAAACCAGTGCTATGAATGAAATGCATGCCAATCATGGCGGTGTTTTTTAAACTTGTTACTTCCAGAATGCATATATGCACTGTTTATTTAATACTAACTTTATGCTTGGGTTCTCAGTTGAAGAATCCATTCCTGCTCCCTGTGAAGCCAGTGGAAGTAGAATTTGAGACAGAAAAGTTAAGGATATTATTGCAACAGGGCATGAAGGTGAACAGTGTTTGCCAATAAGATTTCCAAACTATGAATTGCGTATATTCTTTTGGAATGGTTTAAAGGTTTCTCCTTTCATCAAGTGTAAAGTCACTTTTCAGTATTCATTTATGTGTACAGAGTACACCGTTTCCCTCCATTCACATACATATACAGTGCCAGAGAAGTAGTTTGATGCCCTTTGCAAGAACCAGATTTGATCTACAGTGTCTAAATGTTATTAAAATAGCCACTATGAGAATGTTAGTTACGGAAGCGCACATTGGTATGGAAACTAGATTTTAAAGACACGTTAGAGACCCAAACCTATTCCCATAGGAATTTTGTCATTGACTTCGATGGGATAATGATCAGGCATTATTTATTATAAAACTGTTAACTAGAGCTGGTCTTTTTTTATTTTTGGATGAAACCGCTTTTTATTGGAATATATAATTTCACTGAAATGTTTTGCAGGAATATGTCAATTTTTACTAAATTTTCAATGGGAGAATGTTAAAATGAATTGTTTCAGCTTTCTTGTTTTCTTTCAATGTCGTAACATTTCATTTTACTAAAGTAAAAAATTGTTTCTCATTTTACAATATTTTTAAGCAATATTTTACATTATTGAAACAAAACATTTTTCTCTTATCAAAATGAACCATTTTGACATTATCAAAACAAAATATTACAAAGTTTCTGAATAAAAATATTTGAGAATTTCCATTTCACCGAAAAAATTTGCCATTTCAACTTTATTTTCCAATTCAGAATGGAATCATTTCAAAATGTCAGAATTTCCCATGGAACAGAAATTTTGTTCTACAATCAGCCTGCTTGTGCTTGTTGTTTCATTTTTTTTTATTAGTGGATAGGGTGGTCTATCTATCAGTATGCAGTTTGTTTTTCTTTTTAGACAAAATGTCTCTTGCTCACAGAATAAAAACATGACAGATTTCAAGCTTGAAAATGAAACTGACTTTTGATGGGAGCAAAAAAGGCCATTAAATCCAACAGGTTTTCCCCTTTCTCTTTCTAATTAAAATACATTTAATCAACTTGATAAAAAATACTCTAAGATCAAGATAAGACATGGATTTTGTCAAGGTGAATAGAATATTGTTAAAGTTGCAGCTTTGTGAGGACATTGGTTTTGTATGGAAATTCCATTGTAAGCAGACAATGTCACTGACATTCTATATCTCACACATGTTCAGATTCATTCCCAGCAAGCCCACTGCAATCAGTGGAGTTACTCAGGATTCGTTAGTGTAAATGAGATGAGAATTTGGTCACTGTAGATAGCCTAAGTATAAATAGAGATTGGAAAGTTGATCTGCCAAGTGGTATGATTGGGCCAAATCATATAAAACTACCGTTGATTGCAATTAATTTTACCAGAATACAAAGTGAATTAACACTAAAATATATATCTTCAGGATCCAGCCTATTGTAAATACATCCTTTTCATGGCTTGAGATGGCAAGTCTGAACTAAGCACTAGGACACATTTTCCTGATCAGATATTAAAAACTACCGTCTGGAAAGTATTTGGGAGCCTTACTGGGAGGCATGAATTTGAACATAAGGCAATTTGTCTGCTGCAAAATGAGAAATCATAATGTTCTTGCTACTCAACCAAGCTTATTTCACAGCCTGATTTATTATGGCACAGAGTGGATGACCAGTTTGATGCAGAAAGAAAACATAAAAGGAGAAGAAAACATGAGACAGTGAGTCACCGAAGTGAGTAAATCTTGTGAGAAAGTTTTAGCATAGCAGTTAATTTAAAAAATTGCCTAAACCTTTGCTATGTTGAACACATTTTATGCTTATTATAGTACCTGCTACCACTCAAATCCAATCTTGGTTCTCTTTTACTTATTGATTCATGATGGAATTTAAAAAGTACGATCTGCAGCACACAAGCCTTGGAAGAGAGGAGAGTACAGAGAAGATGAACCTTTCTCCAAGATGTTCAGAAAATGTGTAAGATCTTTACCTCAGCTTCTCCTAAAAACAAAAATCTCCAAACAGATGGTTGAAGAATTGGTAGCTGACAAGACTGTTGGACAATCAACAATAGAAACTAATTACCATATAATCCTACTAATGGTACCTAAGCAGGTACTTTTTGACACAACGTAAGTTCTTTGACTGGCTAAGTATCTTCTCTTCAGTGAGCAAAGTTAAAAGGCATAATTAGAAAACTACTTCAAGAAGAAATCATCAAATCACTTCAAAAGAGTAAGTATAGTTATCTGACAACTTCCAAAGTTAACTTTGTTGGCAAAAGGAAAAGTAGCATTCCAAAAAGTTCTCCCTGTTGACAAAGTATCAAGTGGCCACAGAGACTAGGGAATAAATCACATCTGCCTGTAAAAAATCTGGAAGAGGGATTGAGTAAAGTAACTTTTCTGCTGAATTCTCCCATCAGAAGGGAGGTTGATATTCCTTTCTACTGGCCACAGGGCATGAGCCTCCAATTCCAGCTTGGTCAGGGCAGGCTTTCCCTTTTCAGACTGAAGACACGGATTGTTAACAATAAGGATAATCAACAACTGGAACAATTTATCAAGGGTGGTGGTGGAGGATTTTCCATGACTGGAAATTTTAAAATAAAAAATGGTTGTTTTTCTAAAAGATATGCTCAAGTTCAAACAGGAATTATTTTGGGGAAATTCTATGGCCTGTGATATACAGAAAGTCAGACTAAATGATCACAGTGGTCCCTTCTGACCTTGGAATCTATGAACTTCACAGATGTTCCAAATTCTACAATATTTTAAAATATATATCTTTGAACATTCTTTTGAGCCATGACTATACCAAAATGGCATAGCTTCCCAATGGCTTCTAGGCCAAAACCCCTTTCCCAGAAGTGGGGGTTTTACAGCATGGAGAGGGAATTTTTTACAGTCATAGTGGGTGGCAGGGCTAGTGAGAAAATTCTCCTGGATTGTTACTGTGGAGAATGGCTCTTCTCCAACTTCTCCTCACTCCTTGACCAGCCACAAGCCTGAAAACACATCGTATGGAGTTAGAGGGGAGTCACAGTTGCTCCCGCTGCTAGAATTTTGGCCGAGTGGATTTTCGACACTCTTTTCATCCACAGCAAAAAAGAGAAAGGATGACAGACCTCAAAGTCATTTGACAAGATGTGTGACTTTTACGGTGGTTTTCTGGGAAGTGCTAGTAATTTTGCTGCTTTAAAAAAGTCCAAAATTAAAATATTACAGAAAAAAAATCAGATTTAATTAAACTAACTTGAGATTTGTAATTTCATATTTGTAAGGCAAATTTATTACCTACTTTATCAATGTTTGTACTACAATATAAATTGTAGCCCATAAAAATAGTTTGTATAGATGTGAGAGAAATACTGAAAATAGATTTTGCTTTATTAGATGGTACAAATATGAGTGATTGATTTTTTTTTAATCAGTTTTTGTATTTTGACAAGTCAGAGAATATGAACAAAACTTTTCAATTTAGTTACTGTGGTGTCACTCACATAATCAATAAAATATTGTGTTTTACTTAGATCTTTATTATGGACAACATATTGTCAGTTAGTTTTTGTTTCATGGAAGAGAAAAAAGCAAACAGAGATGGTTCATTTTCTTTTGCTTCAATGGGTGCAGTAGAAATAGAACCTGCTGTAGAATGTTAATAATGGCACAAGAATCCCACTTGCTAGAAAAACCTTTGTTTCTTACTGAGATTTTTAGAAGGCTGCCAGAGACCCATCATGTTCTAGTGACTGGAGGAACATTTTTACTTAATTACAGTAGTTTAAAGCCATGAAGTAGATGAGATTTTGGGTTTATTTCACCCTTTGCACCTGAACAAAAGAATCTGGCTGTACTAGAGTAGCAAGGACACTACTTAGATTTGCAGAAGCAGCACGCAGTTATTGAATAGTCTGGGTGTAAAAGGTAATGGTATCAAGAGACACTTTACTTTCTGCTGCTAACAGATTCACCTGCAGTACTGCAAATCAAAATGTTCATGTGTAGCACAGCAAGTCACAATATGAAACTGGCATGGTGAAAAGTGTATTGCCGAAGCAGTTCCCAGGAATGAGAAAAAAGTAATGGGGGAAAATTCACTATTTACATTTTTTTTAAATTTGCAACTTTCATGATGTAAATTAAAAGTAGTACACAAAGGACCTGATCCTGAGAGCTGCTGAACCCCCAAAACTTGCATTAAACTCCATTGGTCTGGATCAGGCTGCTGTACATTTTATGGTTCCTTAGTTAATTGTCGATCAGCCTAGGTGTGGGCAATAATCATAACTGATTCCATGTTTGTCTGCACTGCAGAACCCTAGGAATTATATACAGTATGGATGGGGTGATCAAAACCCTTCACCATTAACCTAGCTCTGCTCTGACTGAAGTCAGTTAACAGAGTTAGGCTAAGGGTGAGTGCTTTTGAAAATCCCATTTTACCTCTCCCCATTGCCAACTAGTGAAACCCTGAAGAATAATGCTGAATACCTGGTTTGTTTAATTTTAACTGGCATGGGGAATGAAGCAGGACAGACTCTCAAATGGTTGGTCCCTGTAATCCTTTCAGTTTATGATGAAAAGTAATCAACTGAAAAGGCACAAGTTTGTCAGCCCTGATACTTATCCTTTTCTCCATTTTCTTCCTTTGCTGGAGATTGAAGATTGCTGAAATAATAATAATTTGAGCCTAATAGCATCCTCGTCAATAAATGCTTTGTGAAGGAATAGCCATTATCAAGTTCAAAAGAGTGACATGGTTTTACTGGGCAATATTGTTTTATTTGCTTCCAGAATATCTGGTGGTTTAATTACATTACAGGTGTGATCAACTGCTATTTATATTTACACCCATTCTAGAATAAGTCTGTATGATCTGTCAGTTTGGCATAACCTCTTGTGCACTTGACGGGGGCTAATAAGGTGTCATTAAGTGGGTGTCATTCACAGCGAGGCTTGCAGATTTGTATATCTCAGGACAGAATTTGTCTGGCTTTTCTATTGACAAGCAGATCCCTCACTCATGCTATAAAACTGACAGATTTTTGGAAGGAAGAAATATGGAGCAGAGTTTGGAATTTAAGCCTTTACTACCCTCTGTAGTTTAAAATATTCACTATCAATAATAAGTGAAGATTTAAGAAAAACATATATAATTTGACATCTGAAGTGGAAAACACAGCTTTGGGAACTGTATGACCCTGGTGGTGCTTATGCTGCATGTCAAATAAGTTAAAACTGAATCAATATTTATTGAATGCTATGTATTTGCTAGGGGGGGAAAAATCAGACTTGTGAGCTGACAAGTATTAGTGGAAGAGTTAAACATTCAGCTTCATTTTAGTTGAAATAAGCTAGTTTACTTCTCCTAATGAGAAATGGAAACATTTTCCATGCAGGCTATTAACAATGTGCACTTAGTGCTTGTGCACCCTGACACCAACAATAAGGGTGTGTGTGTGTAGTATAGGAACTAGCTGATAGCTCGTAAAATACATAAACTCTTTAGTTGTTTGAGTTTTATAGGTCCATGACCTATTGCCCTCTCATGTGTCACTGGACACTAACACAAAACACCTGAAGTTCCTAGGCAAAGCTAAACATTTCTCTATAAAGCAAGGGGAGGTTTTTATTTTTATAGCAAATGACGGATGTAGATTTATTCTTTTCCATATAATCAATGTTGTTACCATGAAGTGACAACTGATCTCACAGCACACTGCATTTTGAGTCCTTTAGACCGGAAAGCTGTTGGGTGCTGTGTCAAGTCAGGGACTGGTTTATCTATAAAGAGTATAAAATTTTAAAAGATATAAGACAGATTTCTCACAGGTTGCAGTTGTTTGTTGTTTTTTCTAAAGAAAGGCAGAATATATCAGTGGCTAAATATCAGCAATTCAGTGGGTAGGGTGACAGATTCTATCTGGTAGAATAGAAAAGGAATTATCTTTGGATCAATTTTCTTTGTTCCTCAGATTTAATGATGGAGAAGACACTGTAAAGACGAATGCCTGGAAATATAAGTAGTCTGATAAGGAATGCAAGATGCTGGACTCTTTGCTGCAGTGAAGAACACACCTCACGGAACACAGAGTGAAGCCAGATAATCTGATTGGTCAGGTTTAGGAGAGAGCAGCCAAATGTGTAGCAAACATGCCGGTGTCCAGAGCTTAATCACTTAAGATGCTTTCCCCCCTCCTCCAATCACTTGTGTATTCTCATGTAGTGAATTCTAATCACTACATCTGCTTCATTCCTGAATCCCACATTATTACTGATCGAGTAAAATCAACCTCTTTATACTAAGACAGCCCCAAAGGGGGCCATTAGTACAGAGTTACTGCACAGAAAAGGAGAAGCTGTTTTGGATCTATGTGTAAAAAGATGGGCTTAAAGACAGAATACAAATCACCATCTCATCAAAGTTACAAGCTAGACACTTGATTATTCATATGACTGGCTTTGACTTCTTTATTATATTATTATTATCATCTTCAACAGTGTATTAGACCCCCTCATGACTAGAGGAAATAGCAAGTAAGTTCAGGGATCTGCCACAGACATACTGGATAATTAATGGAGAATCAAAAGGCACCAGTAAAGTTTACAAGGCTATTTGTAAAAAGAAAAAGGAGTACTTGTTGCACCTTAGAGACTAACCAATTTATGCTCAAATAAATTGGTTAGTCTCTCAGGTGCCACAAGTACTCCTTTTCTTTTTGCGAATACAGACTAACACGGCTGCTACTCTAAAGGCTATTTGTGAGGCCTCAGAAATCAGATACAAGAAAAATCTTCCAACCTTTCCGAGGGAAAGATGGAACTCCTGTCAAGAATCCTACACAAGTACGTACAAAATGGCAAGTTTCTGTTAAAAATACCACTGTAAACTAGTCCAATATTTTAACAGAAGCAACTGATTTACAGCTAAGTTGAAATCAGTATCTATTTTAAATGCCTTTTTTAAATTGCTTGTAACAAATTCCTTTTTAGTTGAAGTTGTGTATGCTAGGTCTCAGTCCAGGGGTGGGAAATTTTGCAGTGTTTCAGAAAAATCTCTCCAGCCATTTTTGTGTTCTCTGTGTGGATGCTAAATATACTTGCATCTTTGGTCAAGATATGATCTCACATGCAGTGGTGTTCATACAAGACTTGGAGGCTTACAATGGTGACATGATCAAGGGTACGTAGGTGGAACAAGGGAGTGACATTTACATTTGGAGCTAGTAAAATAATTTCAGTTGAACAGTTTTCCATTGGAAAATGCTGAGTAGACAGAATTGCATGGATGCAAAGGGAATATATGGATTCCGTCAACACTTTCAGTGTAATCATAGAAGGCTGGTCTGTCTGCCTAGTTTCCTGCCAGCTTATCTGCCAGGCTGCCCACCTGCAGATGGACAGGCAGGCAGGCAGCCTAGCTGGCCTGCTGCCCTTTCCTCTCTTGCCTGACTGGTTTGCTGCTTTCCAGCTCCCTCCCTCCCTCCTTGTTGGGTCACTGGCTACATAGCAAGATGCTAGCTTGCCATTGGACAGCTCCCTGAACAGCTTGCTGGCTGGCAGGCAGGTTACCCTGCTGCCTGGTCACCTGGCTGCCTAGCTATCTTGCTGCTGACCAGCTGACCAGCTTCCCAGTTGTCCAGCTATCTGATGGTCAGGCAGCCTGCCCGGCTGTTTGGACAGAGGGCATCAAATTGGATTGTTTTATTTCACTGAAAATTTTGCAGTGATGCGGATTCATTATGATTCAGCAACCTAAAATTTCCCTTGAAAAGGAAGTTCATTCCAGATTCCGAGTGGTTATATTTAGTTTAAAATAAATTAACCAAAATAATTTTTGAACTGTGGAAACACCTTGACAGTGCGTCTGCCTTAAACTTTTCTGATAGTATGATTTTACAGTGGCCAAGTCGACTGTTATTTTGAATGTTGCAAGCTTCATTTTCACATCTTGCTTACAGCTCCACACCCAGATTAACTGAAACTAGTGTAGAAAGGATTATTTTACATTTCCTTGCGCCAGTCTCCCCTTGTATTGTTGGCAGGGTTGTGGGAGAGGGGAGGATTTCACTCTGTGGGAGGCAATCAGTGTTGTTGCCTCCCTTCTCTCAGAGTTTTCAATTTCCATCATCATGGATGTTGCAGCTTGCTAAAGTGATTTGTTGAATCAACACATCCCTTTAACTGTCTTAGTCATGCCCCCTACTGGTTTGGCACCAATCAGTTTTTGAGCTGTGATGATCCCCTGGAATTTACTCTTGGCAGCCTTTGTGCTGTGGGCCTCTATGGCTTTATATCAAGTGTCTCTGCACATTGAACACCATGTGGACCCAGAACTGGATTTCGCCTACAGTTTTGCCTGGGAACCCTGACTGACTTTCCTAAATATTTACTGCAGGCAGTACTGCAACAACACACACAAAGCAGGATTTGATGAACTCTGAGTTTCTATAAGGCTGGTGCACTTAAATTAGTCAAGCATCTCCGGGTTTATTCATAATAAAAAACCTGATTCGTGGAGTTTTAGTAGTAGGGTGTGCAGAGGAACAGCTTGCTGGAATTCACTACATGTTTTTGGTGGATTCCATTAGAAAGAGGTGACGGAATGATAAAAAACATGTAACTCTCACATTTCCTTTAAGAATTTGACATTGATTCAAATCCAGAATCTATCCCATCCCCAAACAATGTTTTTAATGGGATTAGCCATGGGGTAATATCGGTTGTTAATGGGCACTAGCCCAGAAGCCTAGGGCGGGGATGGGCTCCAGCCTGAGCTGCAACTTCAGAGTACATTTGCACCTCAGAGTTACAAATACCAGAGTTATGAACTTACCAGTCAACTACACATCTCATTTGGAACTGGAAGTACACAATCAGGCAGAAGCGGAGACCAAAAAATACATAAATAAATAAAAGCATGCATATGTAAACTACTGAAAAAAAAAAAGGGAAAGTTTCAAAAAAAAGATTTGATAAGGTAAGGACACTTTATGTGCTTGTTTAATTTAAATTAAGATGGTTAAAAGCAGCATTTTTCTTCTGCATAGTGTGGCAGAGGTTCGACCTTGTCTCAGTGCCTCCCACGCTTCCTGGAGGATTACACTAGCCTCAGAGGCTCACTGTGACCCTCTATGTAGCCCTTCTCCCTCTAGAGTCAAGGGTCACAGTCTATTGAGCCATTTTCATCATAAGCCAGCAAGGAGGTTGGGGAGAGAACTCCCTCTATGGGTTTATTCCAGAACAGTTTAGCCTCCTGTCCTGACAGGGGCCTGTCTTCCCCTCCCAGGAGGTGTTTCTGTAGTGGCAGGTTGGGGGGAACCCAGGCACACCCTCTACTCTGGGTTCTGGCCCATCAGCTGTTGGCAACCGACCTTTCACTGCCAGAGTTGCTACATTTCCCTGTGCCACTTCCCCACAGCTCTCTCTCAACACCTTCTTCTCTCACCCCTTACCTTAGGGCTCCCTTTCCAGTAGCTTGAGGATGTCTTCATTACTCAGCCCTTCAGCCACACTTCCTCTCCCCAGGCTCTCCTTGATCTGACTATATACCTTTTATAGTATCAGGGGCCCTTAATTAGAGTCAGGTGTTCACATTAGCTTAATGGCCTCACCTGACTCTTTTCAAGTTAATTGGAGCCAGGTGTTTTCATTAGCCTAATGGCTTCAACTGACTCTTTACAGGCTAATTGGAGTCATGTGTCCACTCTAGCCTGGACTAGGGAAGCCTGCTCTGGTCAGTCAGGGAACAGAAAACTGCTTATCCAGGGGCCAGTATATCTGCCTTCTACTACTCTGTTGTAGTCCGGGGTTCTCTGCTCGGTGTCCCCGTCCGGTTCCCTTCGTTTGACCCTTTGACCGCACTCCCGTTCCTGTTTTTCATTAGTTGTCCCCCATAATTAATTGGCTCTCCAGGCTCTGTGGATCTCCCCCTTAGGCTGGGGGGGGGCTCCTTTTGTAGTGGACGAGCTCCGCCCGCCCACGTCCTGGATCCCAATAGGACTACTCTGTTGTAGTCCGGGGTTCTCTGCTCGGTGTCCCCGTCCGGTTCCCTTCGTTTGACCCTTTGACCGCACTCCCGTCCCTGTTTTTCATTAGTTGTCCCCCGTAATTAATTGGCTCTCCAGGCTCTGTGGATCTCCCCCTTAGGCTGGGGGGGGCTCCTTTCGTAGTGGACGAGCTCCGCCCGCCCACGTCCTGGATCCCAATAGGACTACTCTGTTGTAGTCCGGGGTTCTCTGCTCGGTGTCCCCGTCCGGTTCCCTTCGTTTGACCCTTTGACCGCACTCCCGTCCCTGTTTTTCATTAGTTGTCCCCCGTAATTAATTGGCTCTCCAGGCCCTGTGGATCTCCCCCTTAGGCTGGGGGGGGCTCCTTTCGTAGTGGACGAGCTCCGCCCGCCCACTTCCTGGATCCCAATAGACTACTCTGTTGTAGTCTGGGGTTCTCTGCTCGGTGTCCCCGTCCGGTTCCCTTCGTTTGACCCTTTAACCGCACTCCCGTCCCTGTTTTTTCATGAGTTGTCCCCCGTAATCACTTGGCTCTCCAGGCCCTGTGGATCTCCCCCTTAGGCTGGGGGGGGATCCTTTCGTAGTGGACGAGCTCCGCCCGCCCACTTCCTGGATCCCAATAGGACTACTCTGTTGTAGTCCGGGGTTCTCTGCTCAGTGTCCCCGTCCGGTTCCCTTCGTTTGACCCTTTGACCGCACTCCTGTCCCTGTTTTTCATTAGTTGTCCCCCGTAATCATTTGGCTTCCCAGGTCCTGTGGATCCCCCCTTAGGCTGGGGGGGATCCTTTAGCAGTGGACAGGCTTCGCCCCCCCACTTCCTGGATCCCAATAAGGACTACTCTGTTGTACACGCTCGTGCTCCACACACTTCACGTCCTCACCCTCGTGTCCCACCCTGACACAAAGCAGTGGGACCTCCTGCCACCTCTAGAGGGTGAGGAGCCGTGGTGGGCCAGCCTATATTCCACCTTAGTCCTGAGGCCTGCCGAGGATATCAGTTGGCGGCTCCTTCATGGGGCCGTGAGCACGGGCATGTTCTTGGCGTAGTTCACCCCAATCCCGGACACCTGCCCCTTTTGCAGCGTGAGGGAAAACCTTGCGCACGTATACCTGGAGTGCGCCAGGCTGCAGCCCCTATGCCGGCTCCTCACGAATATTTTGTTAAGGTTTTGGTTGCACTTTTCCCCTCACCTCCTTATCTATGCACTCCCTGTCCGTGGCCCCACTAAGTCAAGGAACTTCCTGTCAACCTCCTCCTGGCCATGGCTAAAGTGGCCATCTATAAAACCAGGGTGAGGAGGTTGGCTGATGGAGTCTCCTGTGACTGTGGGGCCTATTTCCGATCCTCTGTCCGTTCACACCTCCAGGCAGAGTTCCTCTGGGCGGAGTCCTCTGACTCCCTTGACGCCTTTGAGGAGCAGTGGGCGCTGTCCAAGGTTCTCTGCTCGGTATCCCCGTCAGATTCCCTTCGTTTGACCCTTTGACCGCACTCCCGTCCCTGTTTTTCATTAGTTGTCCCCCGTAATTATTTGGTTTTCCAGGTCCTGTGGACCCCCCCCTTAGGCTGGGGGGGATCCTTTAGCAGTGGACGGGCTTCCCCCGCCCACTTTCTGGATCCCAATAAGACTACTCTGTTGTACACGCTCATGCTCCACACCCTTCACGCCCTCACCCTTGTGTCCCACCCCGATACAAAATGGTGGGACCTCCTGCCACCTTTGGAGGGTGAGAGCCCCGGTGGGCCAGCCTATATTCCACCTTGGTCCCAAGGCCTGCCGGGGATATCAGTTGGCGGCTCCTTCATGGAACCGTGAGCACGGGCATGTTCTTGGCGTGGTTCACCCCTATCCCAGACACCTGCCCCTTTTGCGGCGTGAGGGAAACCCTGGCACACATATATCTTGAGTGTGCCAGACTGCAGCCCCTATTCCAGCTCCTCGCAAATATTTTATTATGTTTTTGGTTGCACTTTTCCCCTCACCTTCTTATTTATGCACTTCCTATCTGTAGCCCCACAAAGTCACGGGATCTCCTGGTCAACCTCCTCCTGGCCCTAGCTAAAATGGCCATCTATAAAATCAGAGTGAGGAGGTTGGCCGATGGAGTCTCCTGTGACTGTGGGGCCTATTTCTGATCCTCGGACCGTTCACGTATCCGGGCAGAGTTCCTCTGGGTGGTATCCACTGACTCCCTTGACACCTTTGAGGAGCAGTGGGCACTGTCTGGGGTTCTCTGCTTGGTCTCCCCTTCCGGTTCCCTTCGTATGACCCTTTGACCGCACTCCTGTCCCTGTTATTTCATTAGTTGTCCCCCAGGATTTATTTGGTATCCAGGTCCCGTGGATCCCCCTCTTAGGCTGGGGGGATCCTTTAGCAGTGGACGGGCTTCACCTGCCCACTTCCTGGATCCCAATAGGACTACTCTGTTGTACCCAACTGGCCTGGGTCTATCACAAATAGTTAAGTTTCAAAGTTGTATTATGTCAATTCAGTTGTAAACCTTTGAAAGAACAACCATAACATATTGTTCAGAGTTACAAACATTTCAGAGTTATGAACAACCTCCATTCCAGAGTTATTTGTAACTCTGAGGTTCTACTGTACAGGTACCTGTCATTTGATCAAGAAGCTTTAAAGCTCAGTGCCTTGCCCATAACAATGGGACATTTATGTGTAAAACTTGGGGAAATCCACTGCAGTTAAGTTAATGGAATTTCTTTGTCTTTACATCAAGATAATCTCTTCTAGGACAGACAGACAGACAGAGAGAGAGTGTGTGTGGACAGTACCTATCACACTGTAGTTGCTTCTGGCATACAAATGTAACTGAGCAGAATTTAGCCCATAGTTCTTTCAGAATATTCTGTATACTAATTGGATGCACATGTCCACAAGTGGGCACATTGCTCATAAACTTTGCTCAGCAAGTGAATAGACCAAGCTTTTTTGTGGCCTCCACCACATTTCATTACTCTTCTACTATTACTGGAGCACTTAGGAGACAGAGTCATGGATCAGGATCCAATTGTGCTAGGCGCTTTACAAACACAGAACAAAAAGACAGCCCTTGCCCCAAAGAGCTTACAATCTAAGTATAAGACAAAGAAAGCAGAGGGATTCACACAGACCAATGGGAGAGGACAATATTGGTCAGTATAATGGACAGTGATCTCAGCACACCAGTAGCTTGTCAAAGTTTGTAGGCATCACAGCAAAGGAGAGCTTTACTGAGTGATGTAAAGGCGGATAATAAGTTAGTTTTGCAGATATTTACAGAGAGCTCCTCCCAAACCTTCTCTCTTGCTCTATCTATCTCACCAAGCAGTAAAATATTTAGGGGAATGGGAGTGTTTGCTCACCTTAGTTTGTCTGTATGTCACTGAAAACTCTTGCTGCCAGCTGAACCGGCAGAGGGCACAAGGGGTGCATAGAGTTTTAGAGGGATCCTTTGAGTCAGATGTATGCATATTAAGTTTACCAAAAGGTGGTACGTGAGGTCTCTAGAAAGAGCCAGTAGCCCACTGGTCATCAAAATCACTGCAGAATGTATGGATGGATAATATTGAAGGAATTTTGTATCTTCACTGAACATTATGTTCTTAAGGTATGTGAATTAAGGCAGGTCACCAGAAATTGATAAACATGGTCCTGTCAGGCAGTAGGGAAGAGATGCTTATCTTGCTTTGGCTGGTCTTATGTGTACTGTAGTCCTTCACAGTGGAGGCCTACCTACAGTCTGAGCCAAATGCTAATCAAGAGATTGTAAACTCAACAAGAAAGAGGCATCCAGGAAAAAGTAACAAGTGGGGTATGTTTGTATGTGTCCTGTTTACGAGTGAAAGCTATGGTTTTTGGGGATATAACTTGGGTACCGGGAGACACCCTGAATCTTTCACCAAGGAGGCAAGATGACAGCATGACTTGTCACATGAATTGAAGATCACAGCAAAGCCTGGCTGAAAAACACAGAAAGGACTGTGGGGTGTGCTTTGCAATACAAGAGATGAAAGTAACTAGTTAAATAAGTCTAAGATCTAGAATGCAAGTTATGATTGTATTTTATATATAACCATTTGTTTCCAATATTTCTACTTGCTATCATTTGAATCTCTATGCTTTCATAAATAAACTTTTCTTGTTTTCATTATAAACATATATAAGTGCTATGTGTTAAGAGTAGCTATGATCTAAGGTGTGATTGGTAAGCTGGGGTGGGGTACTGGTGCTTTGGGAGCTTAAAATCTGTGAATTCTGTGACTGTCCAGTAAACGAGGGGCTGGACACTATAGGGGGACATGATAGGGCTCTGGGGTTGGAGTATGCCTATCACTAACCTGCAGAGGGAGAGTGGACCTTGCATAGGCTAGGAGCAGAGTGCTTCAGTTGCCTGTGGCTGGCGGAGTCAGGAGCTGACGTACGCAGGCACAGATAAGGCTTCCCCATGCTAAGGGCAGGTGGTAACTCTGGATGCCCCTGGTAAGTGTCACAATTCCTGGACACCGCTGTCATGGCACTAAAGTTTTTTTAGCTTCCTGCTGTAAGATTTCCCATTCTGTGTTTGACACCTGAGGCTATTTCTATGCCTGCCTGCAGCCATGCAGGTGTGTGAAGTACTGGGAATCCTGATAGTGTTTTCCCCGGTTCCTATACAAAAGTCACCTGGATCTGCGCAGACTGCTGCTGCTGCAGAGGCTGAATGATGGAAAGCCCTGTAGGTCCTGACAAACTGTGATGTTAGGGTTCCTAGTTTGAGATGAGAGGTCCCCACCAGGAGGCATAATTATGAGCATGCTTGCTTCTCACTCCTCCTCCAGACCATGTAAGGAGCAAATAATCAAGGACCATGTAGGAAGCAAATAACTGTGCTGTGGACTGAAGAGACTCTTGACTTCCACTATTTTAGGCAGCAAGAACTAGCTGGAGCGGGCCACCGGCTCGCATTTAGACATATAGGCTGCTGAGGGATCTCCCTCCTTGGTGTGGTATGATGTTTGGATCAGCCTGCAGAAGTATCACTGTCCTCATCTGGATTTACCAGTAGCCTGGATTCTACTGCTCCCCCTGCTGGTATCTCCAACAATATCTGGCCACTGCAGTCTGAAGCCTTGATGCAATGTGCTCCCGAGAAATGGGGGATGCTGCTGTTCATTAATATGTCTATGCTTGTGTCAGTTTCTGCACTCCATAGTCCAATCCAGCATTACCTCACAGGTGGGAGGAGGACAATCAACTTGGGCCATAGGGACCCAGGATATGTTTAAATTATCCTTGCTTGACTGGACATTTGGATTTCCTCTAAGAACTTCCCTGACTTATTTCCGTTTGCACCCTCTTGAGCCTGGGTCCAAGAAAATCAAATAAGAAACAATTTTGCAACTTTTGTTACAAATCCTGTTTAATGGAAAGGGGCTAGTTTCCACTACTGGGCTTAAAAGCGCATAGTTCTT
This sequence comes from Caretta caretta, assembly GCF_965140235.1. Taxonomy (NCBI): domain Eukaryota; kingdom Metazoa; phylum Chordata; order Testudines; family Cheloniidae; genus Caretta; species Caretta caretta. Next base: position 66,676,525 of record NC_134214.1, on the reverse strand, counting down.
CATTGAAAACAGCGCACTTTTGAGGGAATACTTTGTGCATTTTGTACATTTTTGAAAAATCTAGAACAATTTTTGATTTGAAAATGAAAAGTGGACACATTTCTAGTGTTTTCAGTTTCATTTAAAAACCTTACACAACACATGGGCATGAGAGCACTTTCTAACAATACATCTGTTGCTGTTTCCTTTGAGAGTAAGCTGTGCAGTTCTGTATTCCAGCATTTGCCAAAATCACTCATCCTGCAAGCTAATTGCCAACAGAGGTTATTGTGTTTGATGAATGACTAAAGAATGAGTGAGTAAATAAGTTGCCCCTCAAGGTCCTGTAGACTGAGTGTCCCTGGTTTTTGCAGAGGAAAAAATCCAGCTACGAATGCCTCATCCTGCATGCAATACTCCCACCAACAGCAGTGGAACTACTTGGGTGAGTCAGGATGAATGACCTAATCCAGCTCTCATCAAAGTCAATGAAAGATCCCTGTAGACTTCAACAGGAGATCAAGCCCCTGTCACATAAGGGTTGCAGGATTGACCCCTTGGCTGTTATTGTCATGCCACTTTTTCCTCTTCCCCTATGCCCTGTTTTTAAGAAGTCCCCTTGTCTTTAGAACAATGTAAAAAACAAATACAAACTGAAGAAAAACAATGAGGAGTCTGGTGGCACCTTAAAGACAAATAGATTTATTTGGGCATAAGCTTTCATGGGTAAAAAACCCACTTCTTCAGATGCATGGAGTGAAAGTTAAAGATAAATTTATGCCTGTATCTTTAACTTTCACTCCATGCATCTGAAGAAGTGGGTTTTTTGCCCATGAAAGCTTATGCCCAAATAAATCTGTTAGTCTTTAAGGTGCCACCGGACTCCTCATTGTTTTTCTGAATACAGACTAACACGGCTACGCCTCTAAAACTGAAAAAAGTACAACAAAGCCAAAATACCATTATCCGTCTCTTATGATATTTTCCTATATTGCTTCTGCAGTAGCATGTTATTTTCAGTGCCTCTTTCAGCAGTTGTGCTTCCTACATTGTCTCCTCCAATATTTTACCAGCTTTTTTCAATATCCTGTAACTCATCCTCCTTTCTATCTGTATCCTCATTTCTCTCAGAATTTCATTGCCCATCTTCCTGTGGCCCTAATGCAATAATCGGGTTTGTGATGCTGGTAAGCCAAGTGCCAGCTCTGGTCAAGGCCACAGGCATCAGCTAAGAACTGACAAACACAGAGGTGGAAGCCAGACCTGCTCACTTGTGTTAGTGTAGTTCAAAGTAGATGTTAAAATGTATAAGAATGTATTTAGTGTTTAAACTCCATGAAAAACTGGTGGGATGTTGGAGGCATTGTTTTCACTTATCTGTACCCTGTTATAATGTAAAAGCAAACATTTGCATTGTATATACCCCTGTAACTAAGTAACCCATCAAACAAGAAAGAAGCCTTGTGTAATGCAAATGAAGAATTTTAACAGGAAAGTGCTGATTTCTGCACATGGAAAGCTAATGGTCGTTGTGTAAGAGATCAAAGTTCAAAGTCTGCAAGTGCATTCCTCTCTCCCCACCATAAAAGAAAGGACGTGAGGACTGTCTGGTCAGCTTAGTTTCTGTGAGAAGAAGCTATAAATACAGACACAAGGAAAAATGCTTAATCTGTGGACTGTGTGGAGCCTAGCTGAGCAGAATAACCAAAAAAGAAAATGGAGATCCCCAAATTTACTCTGGATGGCCCTAAAAGACTTTTTGGAAGACTCCCAGATAACTTCACCTCTGCTACCTTTTGAAATTATAGACTGTGACTCACCTGTACATATATTTTTACCTGCTTTAACCTCTCAATAGCTCTCATTTCTTTTTCTTAGCTAATAAACCTTTAGTTAGTTTACTATGGAATTCGCTACCAGCATTGTCTTTGGTGAGACAGGTAGGTTGCAAATCCACCTGATGTGTGACTGGTCTCTTGGGACTGGGTGTAACCTGAATATTTTGTGATTTTTGGTGTAAGTGGCCACTTATCACATAGTCCAGCTTGCCTGGGTGGCAAGATAGACTGGAGTGTCTAAGGGGACTGTCTGTGACTCCATTATAAGGCTATTGTAGTACTTTGGTAGTTCACATCTGTTAGTGGATTGGTGAAACCTAATTATAGAACATACCACCAGTTGGAGTGGCTGCTCTGAGGTTGGAAGTCTTGGTTCTGAGCCAGTCCAGACAGTGTGACAGGGTTATGCATTCTTCAATCCATTTTCAAACATCCCCTGCCATCTTATTTCTATTTTTGATCACACCGTTTGTCTCCTCCTGTATTTTCACTCTACAATAAAACTTGTGTGTCACAGTGTCCTTTCTCTTCCAGCATCTATACTATCAAATTTCTCCACACATATTTGCCCCCTGACTTTTCACCTGAACTGCACATTACCCTCTCCCCACCTTCCTGTGTTACACTGCTGTATGGTCCCTCAATAATAATGTTCTAGCTCCTTTTCTGAAAATTGTCTTTTCCAGGCTCCATATGCTTTTTGGCCCCTCTTTGCTCTCCACACTTTCCCCCAATACTGTCTTTCGCTAGAGATGACATTATTCTATTGCTTTCCCCTGTTAATCTATTTCACATGTTCTCTGGAGTGTCATTTTTTCAGCTTCAGCTGTCTCCTAATTACATTTTCTAACACTTTCTGCGCTAAGTACTGTACAACACATTATAATTCTACTACACCTTTGCACATTCTGCTCTGTACATCTCCACTTCTCCTCCCCATTGTCAGATCCTCATAGATACCATCTTGATGAATAAATTATCAAGATTGTTCTACAAGAAATCTGCCATGTGGTATGTGACCTCTTTTAAATCTGAGAGTTAGTTATGAATCCCATATTAGAACGACATGAGCTGTTCTTGTGCAGTTGTGTGTCAAGCTATTGTAGCAGCCAGTTCATCTGAATATGCACCATCTTCCTTTTGTTTTCTTTCCCCTCTTTTCTTCATCACTTTTAGGACAAAATAAACTAAGAATAGGAGGTATGCACAAAATAAAAATTGATCCAAACCTTCAATCAAAACTCAAACTGAACCACAGCAAGTCTTCTTTGAGATACAAAATTAAATATATCTATATAGATGTATATCTTTTTTTCTTCTATTCCTCTGCTGTCTTGAGTTTGGTCAAGAATCAGAGAGATCCATGTGTCACTAGGAGGGTTAATCATGTTTGCTGGCCCAAGTAGAAAGGAGTATTGGAAATCTCACAAGATTCTCTCATAAGAAACTTATATCAGTTTTACAAGTTATTACAGATCAAATAAGCATCCACACTTTTCGGTTCTTATCAAAACTGAACTGTAAGACTTCCTGACATGCATCCATCAACAGCTAAACAGAAACCCTAATTCTAATATAGTGAACATTCAAGGAAAACATTGTTTAGTGCCTTTCTTTTACATTGTTATTGCCCTAGTGCAATCTCATACTTCTAAAATGTACCTTAACAGTAAGAAGCATTAACAAGTGACAAAGAGTGAAAGCAGAGCAGAGATGAGAATGGGGGGGAAATAGCCCCTTTCAGCTATCTAGCTTCTCAGGCCTGCTGTACAGCCAGGAACTTATTTCTGAGGCTATTAAAGGGAGTGGCAAAAGGAAAAAGAAACCATACAGCAAAAAATTTCTGGCATAGCTTTCCCTAACCTCTATAGAGAAAGGACACCTCTTGCTGTTATTTCAGTTGGTATGTGTGAAATCTACCCCTGACAAAGTGAAACCCTGAGAGAGACAAGGTGCGTGAAGTAATTGGACCAACTTCCATTGATGAAAGAGACAAGCTTTTGAGCTCCACAGATCTGTCCCAAAGAAGAGCTCTGTGGTGCTCAAAAGCTGGATTTTTTTTAAAAAATAAAAGAACATCTGTAACATTGCTATATCATGTCTGTATGTGTATGGTAATGTAATGAACATGAAAGGGTTTAGTGCTTTCAAAGATGAAAGAATCTTATCAGTAACTGTTCAATCTTTCTAATTCACCAGCACCCCATTCATTGAGACATATTATCACACCCCAGTGGCCCCCTCCCTCAAGGAATCCCCTGGGGAAGGCAGATTAGCATTGTATATTGCTAACACTGCTGCAAGCATTGCAGGATATTTTGGGAAGGGTCAAAGGTGTAAGTAAGTGTGAAATGGAGGATTCCTTTGCAGGTCGCGAGAGGCGGGAGGGTGGGGGGGGCTGGAGGGGGAGATGGAAAAGAGCAAAACATGGGTTAACTCCACGCTTCTGCTAGGCCCAAATATAAGACGCTGACTCCAGACTGCTCAAGGCACACAACACATCTAATTCTCAGCTGCCTGCAAGAAAGAGGGGGCCTCAGAATCCACCGGCAAGCTGTGAGAAAGGGAGATCAACTGAACAAACCCGCAGAGCCAGCCCATAACAAGAGAGAAAATGAAGGCCAACATGGAGAAAAACAAAGAGGACAACAAAGTCTAACTGGTGTGTTTTGGAAAAGTCAAGGAGACCACAGAAAACTGGTGTAGACTAGCACAAAGAGCACCAGGAACAGAGGTCATGGAATGAAATACCCACAACGGAGACCAGAACTTAAAACCCTTCTAAAAGCTGGAGCAATTCAGAAATCACAGCAAACCCCGGACGACCTGGGCCCAGAACAGAACTCCCATCCACCCTTCCCCCTCTTCTTCTTATGTTACACCCAGGCTTGGCCAGCCTCGGGTAGAGTGTGTGTAAGTATAAAAGTGGGTTAGGGCTGGGGACACTAACGCTTTCTTCCTTCCTCTAAATGACATGGGGAGCACCCATCACTCTTCGCTGTTATTTTATTATTTTATCAATAAAGCTTTAAAATTTAAACACTTGGTGTGTTACTTCATCTCCTCCCTTAACAATCCTGTGGCCTCAGCCTGATCAACTAATGCCTCAGGCAAATTGGTAACAAAAATCTATCACAGTATACTGCTGTATAATCACAATCAAGGAAGTCTAAGCAAACTTCATAAAGACAATTTTACTTTACTTGTTACAGGGTTGTATGTAATTTTACACAATCACAGATTATGTACCACTGATCGAATTTAGAAGGCACCCAGAATAAGGGGATCTGCTATGTACTTTAAAGCATCTTATTTAAGTCCCCTAAGTCATTTTCCATTTTATATTTCCCGTAACACCATCACATGAGTCCAACCAACCCTGCCATAAGTAATTAACTAGAACAATGCCATTGTCTCTAATGGCAAGTGAGGTAAGAAGCAGTGGCCCCCTTAAATTCAAGCTCGTATTTTAAAGAGCCACTAAGTAATTTTGCATAGCACTTTTACTATGGCAGTTTACTCACCTTATCAAAGCAACACACTTTCTTGCCATGAGAACATATCAATCTAAAATCAGATTGATGCAAAGCAAAAGTGAGGTGGGATGAGGGGAGTTCTCCTCACTTGTCATAGCCAGAAATTGTTGAGAACTCCAGCTGAAGGCATACTACAGTATTTTCGTTTCCAGTTTTAACACAGTACATCGCTACTGGTCCCATAATGCACAGTACTACATCTGAAGCTTGCTACAACACCCTGTGTTCTCTCTCTAGATTAAAATGCTTAATACAAAGATTTCTGTTCATGTCTGTAGATCAGACACAGTTCTCCAGTAGATTGATGACCTGAAGAGTGTACCTTTGAGCTTTGGCTACAAACAAGGGTGAACCAATTAGTGCAACCTAAGAGAACACAAGCATTTGACTCTGAAATGATTTAGGCAGTGTGAAATGTTTCCAAAATGAACACAAACCTGACCCAGTCTTTGTCTCATCACCCAAATGAGGAATCGTGGGCCTATGGGCTCCATCTGCTAGGGTGTTCATGGTGCCTATGTACTATCGTAATAGGCCAATTACAAAATGAATAGATGACTATATATTATTCCAAGGTCACAGAAGCCTTAAGTTGGAAATGCACAATTACTTTTACCCAAATACCTATAACTGTACCCCTACCCCAATAATAACCTCTCTGTATTAGCCTTATTACCAAGGTCATACAGCATCAAATGATCAGTATTCTCAAGAATTATCATCTCTCTCTCTCTGAATCTTATAACAATTCCACACTATAGTATTATTAAATTAAATTTGATTCATGCATATATTACCAACTCCCAGGACTTCTGCCTGCCTTTTTATGAGCATACACAGATCGCAGAAAAGGGTTGTCCATAAATTACATAACACACTTTTTGGTGATTTTCAAGACCCACCCACCCACTTGTAGCACTTTATAATACTCCAACCAACACTCTGTCATGTAAAATGACCACCCCCCACAATGTGTTACGTAATTTATCAACAGTCCCAAAGAGATGAATGCATTTTATCTCCTCAATGAAATCAAGCATGTTAAGGAAAGCCAGTCCCTACTCTCCCTAAAAGGTACAGTACATGTCACCATAGCTAGTCCATCGACAGATGCAAATCTCCAAGTCTGAAATCCTTAAATTAAGGGATATATATGGTAAAAGCACAGGTTAGTGTGGTGACTAAGGATCGTATGCCATATGAGACAAAGGGATGTACAGAAATGTTTTGTAGTTCAGATTTACTATGTTCTATACACGATAGAACAAATACATGCTTTTCCTGAATGTAAAATGTCGCCTTCATAGCTATGGAAGTTTAAAGTCCTATGGAAATGTAACTGAACTAATTCAAGGAAAGTACTCATAAGACCACATCTTACAAAATAAGGAAGGTAGGTGTAATATGGCAGACTGGCAGTTGTATGGGGGCAATGCTAAGGTTGTTTGCATGACCTTAATCGTATATTTTCACATGGCAAAGTCCATCCTTTCTCTTTGTCTTTTAGAAGGAGAGGGTGGCATTTTGACGTTGGTGAGTGGTTGGGGGACTGGGGATGACAAATTCTTATGTTTTTTCTTTCCCTGGCCATCATTAATTAGGGATGTTACATGGCAAAGATGGAGCTGTAGTAGTAATTGATGTTATAAATCATTGTATGTTTAAATATTGCAAATACGTGTACAGCTACTGATCAGGACTCTTATCTTTTACAATATAAAGGAAAATGAATAAGTAATATCTAAATAGAGTATTTGGAAATATATATAATTAATTTAGTGGATCCAAAGTGAATTTCCATATTTCTAAAACAGAAAAAAATCACAAACCTGTCCCCAAAACCCTGAGCTGTGATTTCTTAAAAGATCATTTTTCTTTTCCCCAAAATATTGCTGCTACATCTACGCAACTTTAACTGCGGTTTAAAGACATAGGTTCTAAAAAATGCTCCAGCGGCTATTTCAAGGCACTGGGATCCAGATACTCAAAGGTATTTAAGTGCTTAATTGCCACTGAAGTCAATGGAAGTTAGACGTCTAAATACTTTTGAGGATCTGGTCCTGGGACGTTGAAATGACGGGCCTTAGAAGCGAAATGCATAAAAGGACTCAGGCAGAGCTCCCAAACTGCGCAGAGAGGAACCCCGTTCTTTTTTTCATTTTGGCTCCCACCTCCACATGTGGCTTCTCTCTTCCTATCTCCAGATCAATATTGCTTTATGAGGCCATGGGGCCGAAATTAAAAAAAGAAATCTACACCAGAACATGCAGAATTCTATGCATGCTTTATGTGCACATTAGCCAGGTGTGCTTTATGTATAGGAGTACAGCTAATTATCTCAATACCTCTCTAAAATTAGTAAGAGACACTACTCACCAACTCCAGCTAGAGTAAAGTAAATTGGGCATATCTAGGCCAAGTCATTTTGAAGTCAGAAAACTCTGCCCAAAATAAAACCCTATCTTAACTTTCAGGGGGTAGCCGTGTTAGTCTGTATCCACAAAAACAACAAGGAATCCGGTGGCAGCTTAAAGACTAACAGTTTATTTGGGCATAAGCTTTCATGGATAAAAAACCCACTTCTTCAGATGCATGCCACCGGACTCCTTGTTAACTTAACTTTGATGGCCATACCTCCTATACCTCTTGTCTGATTTTCCTCAGACTTTGTAGGAAAATGTTATCCTTGTATACCAAGGATCTGAAATGTGGAATGGTAGGCAAATTCATTCACTTTTGAGAAATTTAGGAGGGTGAGTACCTGTGCATGTGTGTAAGTGCAAGTCAGACTTATTATGGACAGCATATTTTCATTTTGGACAATGTGTGCCTTTACATGTTTAAAGAATACATATGATTATGAAGTGAATAACTTACAGAAATGTTTTGATTTTTTTTCAGTGAAAAAAGCAGCTGTTTTGGAGGTTGGAAGAAGAAATCAGAACTCTGCCAAAGGATGTTTGATTCCTTGCTGAGACTTTGTGGGAGAGTTTGGTAAGAAAATGGGGAATCCTGGATCTTACAGTTGACTCCAGAGGGCCCCCAAAACATGGAATGTATAAATATTTCATTATATGTCATGTCTGTCATTTTGACTGGTTAATGAAGCTCTACAGAGATTCTAAAAAAGGTATAACTCAACAATATGCAGATACATACATTAGTAAGCAGTATATAAGATTTTAGGTTAAAGCAAATGCAGTTTTCTAGCAGATCATAATACAATTTGCACATAATTTTCATCCAAAATTCATAAGGCTTTTTAAAAGCATTAACTATTCCTACACCCAAGATAGACAAATCAAGGTAGAGGAATTTTGAGTGACTTGGCCAAAGCTACAGTGAGCTAGTGCCTGAGACAGGATTAGAATACAAGGATCCTGACCTTCATCCCTCTGCCTTAACCACCAGAGTATACACTCTCTTCCATGATATACAAAGAAGGAAAAAAACACTCAAATGGGAGCTGGATAAGCAATAGGTTTTCTTGAGTGAAGACTCTTACAATATTTAACTCCTTTGCTGCACTGCATCTGCTGTGTTGATGCATTCAGCTGCAATCAATGCAATGTTCAGGTTCCAGACATACATGGTGCAGTATGTTCAGCAAAACAGCAGATGCACCTTATCTGCAAGTTTGCAGCAGTCAAGTGGTTAATGTTTGACTAGAGTATGCGCCTTCCCCACATTGTGTCCAACTTTCACATGACATTGTTTTAATTCAAACCCTGTAAGTTTAATTTTTTCCACTTTCCATTGCCTCACATTTTTGTGTCGATCCCTCACCATTGCTATTTTAGCACACAGATGCACCATCAATACTTCACATCTTCTACTAAAAGTACTTTGAAAGCAAACCTTCAACCAGTTCTGTCACTGTTTTAACGTTAAATAACCCAAACCCAAGGTACTGGAGTGCCCATCTCTCCCCTTATGCTGGTCCAAGACAGCTGTGATTGTATGGCTATATCCTTGCCCTCTGACCAGAGATTCTGTTTCTCCATCTGAAGCTGCCTGAGGGCAGGGTTTTTTCAGTTCAGGAACCATCTCTGTGGAACTCCCTTCCTATGCATGTCTGATGAATAAGTCTGCAGCTGTATTCAAAGCTTTCTGCAAGTAAGGCATTTCAGTTCATATCAGTTCATTTCTGTCCTTTTTTCCTCTGCTGTTCATTAATTGTTTTAGATTATTTTCTCTGCCCATGTTGCTTGAATGACTTATATTTCTTGTCTGTTGAGTCTACTATTTTAATTTTGTACTGAAGCTCATTTTTTGGGCAATGGATGCTTTAGAAAATAAAACAACAGAGGGAGCTATGTCAAGGTAGAGGTTTTTTACTTGGCTTCTGCTGCTATATGATGTACAAAAATGCATAGTCAGAAGTTTTACTTTATACACAAGATTGCCCTGGAGAAAGAGGTTACAGGCTAAGATGAAGATTTGTTTTGCTTAACATTATTAAATCCTCCTCCTCATCTTTGTGCTATCCATTGCCATTTTATTTTGTGGAAATAGCTTCACACCATAGGTTAACAAAGTTGACAACTGGTAATACTTAAAGGGGGTATTAAGTTAATGCATTTAAAACATCAAAGGTTTACAGCCCAAAATTGATCATCCCAAGCCATTTTAAGTAAGAGAGATCAATACAATCAGCTCCTCCTCTTTAAGTATAAATAAATGCTTTAATAGACATAGGCATAGACACTGGCCGTAGATTATAATTAGATGCAGGATTTACTTGCTACATATTGCAGAGAGGTCCCTTTAAATACCCTGATAACCAGCCACAATTATTAACGTTGCTTGACTTTCTAGCATTACAAATATTGGAATGGATGCACTGGCACTGAAACCCTTGATGAAAATACCAGTTAAGAATCTAGACTAGGGATAAGATTTTCAAAAGTGACTAGTGATTTTGGTCTCCCAAATTCAGGTAACATATAGTCTTTGAAAATCAGGCCACCCTGAGGTGTCTAAAAATGGGCACTCAAAATCACTACTCACTTTTGAGAATCTTAGTGTAGGTGATTGTTTGATCTTTGTGCATGTTGGTGGGGACATATGCAGCACCATAGCCTGTGCTATGCCTGTTACATGAATATATTACTTACTTCAGTCTCCAAGGTTATCAGTCCAACACTTTTCTTCAAACCCTCTAAAATTCACTTTGAGAGGGAAAAATTAAGATCAGTTCCACCTTAAACCTTTTCTGGGGCCCCATAGGGGGACCACATCTTCCCCCTCCTCTCTCCCTAGTACTCACTCCATAGGACCTGTGAATCTAAAATTCTGGGGACCAGACAGGTTGTTAGCTTGGAAAAAGCAGGAATCACATATTTTCAGAATCAATCCATATGAATGCCAGCCAATTTGTTCTACAGCCTGTGCCCATGTTAAGTGAAACAATGATAAACAATTTTATTGAAACCACCACTTGGATCACTCACCTACATCAGTATATTTATCACTTAATATACAGTGGTCAGAGAAGTGCATTTTATTTATTAAATATTTTCTTTTGGGTGGAACCAATATCTATTTTCTCAAAGATCAATTTTAACTAGAACCAATGCATTTTAAATTTTCATGCAAGTCAGGACTAAGTATTTATGTTGTTTTTCTTTATACAGTACTGCATGTGGTGTGTTTTACTTGGAAAGTTGAATGCATAGGAATAGTGGTTCAGTGGTATATTTCTTCCTCATACTCCCCAACTTTCACAAAAAATAAATTAGGTTTTCTTACTGTTTTGTGTTCATCATGACCAGGAAAATCTGCTGCCAGTGAAACTTTCCTTGTGATGCCCAAGGCCTTTTCAAACAGATCCTTAGTTATAAAAGGCAGCTGTGGGTGGATGTAACTAGCAAGCATCTGCAATAATTCAAAAAGGAAAGAGGCAATGTTAGTGCTGGGCAAATAGATTTGGATAAATAAAAACAGATCCAAATGTAATGTGTAAGTCAAACAGAAACTGAACCAAAAGATTTTAGGAAGTTCAATAAAGTTCAGTTAAACTAATAATAATATTTTTCACTTGTCTCTGTCTTTCCACCTGCTGGAATGGTTGGTGGAGGAAGTGCCAAAATACAGCAAGGGAGGTTCTACTGGCAGTCATTCCAGCCTACCCAGAAGCTGGATGTACTGAAAATCTCCCCCAAAGAACCATTCTTGCAAAGTAACCACTATAGTTTGGATATACATCTGAGTTTTGAGAGCGGCTATCTGGTCAAAACGATATTTTTTTTAGGTTTGTCTACTGCTAGAAAATAATCCAATACCTCCTAATCTCTATAGTTACTTGTGTAAATGAAAAAGAATCTTGACAGATTAGCACAGGGCTTATAAAGGACATGTAGAAAGATAATATGCCTCTGAAGAATATGTGACCCGAGGAAGAGCTCTGTGTAAGCTCTAAAGCTTGTCTCTTTCACCAACAGAAGTTGATCCAATAAAGGATATTACGTCACCCTTCTCATCTCTCTAATATCCTGGGACCACCATGGCTACAACAACAAGCCTCTGCTCATTTTATATGTGCTAGATATACAACAGGAGACTTAGTGGACGGTCAATAAACAGGTTGTCAGTATGCCAGAAGGGATGAATAGAAGTGATGGGCCAAACTGGTTTGGTAAAGAAGAGATGTCTCTGAACAAACCCTGAGGCCTACTGTTAGGCAATATATTCCATCTACCTTGAATTGTTGCTATTTTTTGGAAGAGCCATCCTTATGTGTGATAATGCTAGAGATGATATATTAGACAGGAAGAGTGATCTAAAGAACACAGAACTGAGACTTAAATGTTCTGGGTTCTAGTCTTGCTTTTCCCTGCAGACCTCCTGTGTAACTTTATGGAAGTGCTTAACCTCACTGTGCTTCAGTTTTCAACTCTAAGCATAAAATACATTCCTATCTCAAAAGGAGGTATGTCAGACTTAAGTCACTGGTGCTTGTAAAGAATACATTGTATTTCTAGAATGCTCTCCATCTGAGAATTTCAAAGTAGGATCAAGCAAAGCCAACTGGAATATCATACTTGAAACTCAAACAGAGTCTTAGGACATTCACTAACAGCATCAGCTGAGAACCTGGTTGTGGGTGATAATGGTTATTCTTCAAGGAAAACACATTACACCTGTGTTTTATTCTCTGCACAGGCTGCTACTTGACTGCCAGGGGAAATTATTGGTGCTGATAACTACATGGAAAATCCTAAATGGAACAGACCAAGGATAAAAAAGTCCTCTCCACCTCTAGCCCACTGTCCCATCTATGCTCATCCAGGACACTGCAACTCCATTGTTTGTGTGAAGTTTGTGGGAGTTGAAGGCAGGGCATTCCCATATCTCAGTAACTTGTTCCCACTCTAAGTATGCTTGGGTAAACTTGGATCTTTCAAAGCGTGGCCATCTCTCTGCCTGGCTTTTCCAACTGATTAAAGCTATGAAATCCTTTATCCTTCACTAACAGACTAGATATGTCATGTATCTGTGGAGATAAAGGAAGAAAGAGGCATGCCTCGGGGTCCTATTTCACCCCGGGGTGTTCGCTACTTCCCACCACCCAACACAGATGTAATGAGGTTAAGTGGTGTCCGTATAAAATAAGTAAGAACTACTAATTATTCCTCAAGAAAGGCTTTTAATGATTTTCGACTATAGTAACAGCATAAACAAAACAAGAAAAGGAAAACCAAACACCAGCACTGAATAAGAATTAATACAAAAGGCAGATTATATTGAAGACAAGTGCAAGTACATGTAATATTGTGAACCATTTGCGAGTTTCTGAACAGTGACTCTACATATGCTGGTCCTGGCAGGTCATAATAAAAGACCTGAAGACAAGCATAAGTAAAGCTATTATTCACCAGTTCTATATTCCTGGTGACAAACTATTTCAAAGGCAACATAAAGCTGATGAACGACAGCGCTACATGCATTTGCTCGGACTACTTAAAAGACAAGCACTAACACATGCAAAGCTATTATGCATCAGCCAGCTACTATAGATTTTATACTACAGTATCGATAAAGCTATGATCAATTTGGCTCGAACGACCAGACTTCTTTACTCCATAGACTTACCCTGCATTTGTCCAAAAATACGTTACCCTTCAATCAGCTGCTTTCCACACCGGCCAGGTACAGACAGTCGAGAAGTGCACGTCCCTTCAGTTCAGGGGGTGTGGGTACCGAAAACACCTGTGCCTTCATTCTTTTTATCTGATCTGATAGCCGTGTTTTAGAACAGACCAACCAATCAGGGTGGGCCACATTGTTTATGTGGTTGCCCTAGTTGTATAATTGATGCATATTTAATTTTTATGTCCAATTGTTAGTTGTTCGTATAATTGAGGCCTATTTATTTTCGGTAGCCAATTAGATTTTGAATGTGGGTAATCTGGGGTTGATAAGTACATAGGAGTCAGCATAAATTATTGTCTGGTTGCAGCGCGTCCTGACGACAAGCCACAAGCTTAAGTTTTGCTTTTGCAAGGCTTGCATTTTAAAGCATACGGAAGTTTGAGGCCTAACGTTTGCAATACTTCTATTTTGTTCAAGCTTGACAAGACAGTTGCTCAATTTATTCACAGTGTCTAAATGCAGCAAGCAGCAGGGAAGCATTGTGTTTTGTTCCTCTTACATTTAATGTTAAGTACTCAATCATGTGAACTACTGTGCCTAGATACCATGAATGATGGGAGTTCTAGAATTGAATATTTAAATACTCCTGTAATTATCTGAATAGTGTATCACAAATCCTGTATTGATTTAGCTCAGGTTTTAGAGGGGCCTGCGCTTTTGGAGAAGAATAGTACTTCTGTTTCCCCACTGGCTGTCAAATGGCCAGGATGTTCATTGTACTAATGTATGTGAAAACCTAGGTAGCCAGGGCTTTGTTAAAGTTATTAATATAGCTATAAATATGCTAGCCAGCATATATTAGCCAACACAGTATTTAGCACATATGACAGTTTACACTTTTAGCACATTGGTAAACTAACTAATCCTCACTACATTATCCCTATTTGATCTATAAAGTAGAATCACAGACTTTAAGGTCAGAAGGGACCATTATGATCATCTAATCTGACCTCCTGCACAACGCAGGCCACAGAATCTCACCCACCCACTCCTATAACAAACCCCTGACCTATGTCTGAGCTACTGAAGTCCTCAAATCGTGGTTTAAAGATTTCAAGGTGCAAAGAATCCTCCAGCAAGTGACCCATGCCCCATGCTGCAGAGGAAAGCGAAACCCCCCCAGGGACTCTGCCAATCTGCCCTGGAGGAAAATTCCTTCTCAACCCCAAATATGGCGATCAGCTAAACCCTGAGCATGTAGGCAAGACTCACCAGCCAGACATCCAGGAATGAATTTTCTGAAGTAACTCAGATCCCACCCTATCTAGCGTCCCATCACAGGCCATTGGGCATATTTACCGCTAATAGTCAAAGATCAATTAATTGCCAAAATTAGGCTATCCCATCCCCTCCATAAACTTATCAAGCTTAGTCTTGAAGCCAGATAGGTCTTTTGTCTCCACTGCTTCCCTTGGAAGGCTGTTCAGAACTTCACTCCTCCGATTGTTAGAAACCTTCATCTAATTTCAAGTGTAAACTTCCTGATAGCCAGTTTGTATCCATTTGTTCTTGTGTCCACATTGGTACTGAGCTTAAATAATTCCTCTCCCTCCTTGGTATTTATCCCTCTGATATATTTATAGAGAGCAATCAAGTAATTGTGTCTGATTTGGAAGGACTCCAAATGACTTACATTGGAGTTAGATTACACCCTGAGAGAGGCTAACTATCCCCAAGGCTCATGAATCAGTGGAGAAGAACCAGGATGAGGACGCAGGAATTATTGGCTCCCAATCCTATGCTATTAGCCACTAAGTCTCATTTAATGAACATTCAGCACATTTCACACTCCTTACTTGGGAGGACACCACTAATAGACGAGGGAAAACATATAATTTGTCTGTATCATAGAATTATAGAACTGGAAGAGATATCGAGAGGTCATCTAGTCCAGTCCCTTGCACTCAAGGCAGGACTAAGTATTATCTATGCCACCCCTGACAGGTGTTTGTCCAACCTGCTCTTAAAAATCCCCAATGATGGAGATTCCACAACCTCCCTAGGCAATTTATTCTAGTGCTTAACCACTCTGACAGTTAGGAAGTTTTTCCTAATGTCCAACCTAAATCGCCCTGGCTGCAATTTAAGCCCATTGCTTCTTATCCTATCCTCAGAGGTTAAGAAGAACAATTTTTCTCCCTCCTCCATGTAACAACCTTTTATGTACTTGACAACTGTTATCATGTCCCCTCTCAGTCTTCTCTTCTCCAGACTAAACAAACCCAATTTTTTCAATCTTCCCTCATAGGTCATGTTTTCTAGACCTTTAATAATTTTTGTAGTTCTTTTCTGGACTTTCTCCAATTTCCTGAAATGTAGCACCCAGAACTGGACACAATAATCCAGTTGAGGCCTAATCAGTGCAGAGTAGAGCAGAAAAATTACTTCTCGTGTCTTGCTTACAATACTTCTGCTAATACATCCCAGAATGATGTTTGCTTTTTTTGCAACAGCGTTACACTGTATACTCATATTTAGCTTGAGATCCACTATGATCTCCCAGATCCCTTTCCGCAGTACTCCTTCCTAGGCAGTCATTTCTCAGTTTGTATGTGTGCAACTGATTGTTCCTTTCTAAGTGGAGTACTTTGCATTTGTCCTCATTGAATTTCATCCTATTTATTTCAGACCATTTCTCCAGTTTGTCCAGATCCTTTTGAATTTTAATCCTATCCTCCAAAGCACTTGCAACCCCTCCCGGCTTGGTATCATCCGCAAACTTTATAAGCGTACTCTCTATGCCATTATCTAAATCATTGATGAAGATATTGAACAGAACCAGACCCAGAACCGATCCCTGCGGGACCCCACACGTTATGCCCTTCCAACATGACTGTGAACCACTGATAACTACTCTCTGGGACGGATTTTCCAACCAGTTATGCACCCACCTTATAGTATCTCCATCTAGGTTGTATTTCCCTAGTTTGTTTATGAGAAGGTTATGCGAGACTGTATCAAAAGCCTTACTAAAGTCAAGATATAGCACATCTACCATATCTCCCCTATCCACAAGGCTTGTTACCCTGTCAAAGAAAGCTATCAGGTTGGTTTGACATGATTTGTTCTTGACAAATTCATGCTGACTGTGATTTATCACCTTATTATCTTCTAGGTGTTTGCAAATTGATTGTCTAATTATTTGCTCCATTATCTTTCTGGGTATAGAAGTTAAGCTGACTGGTCTGTAATGCCCTGGGTTGTCCTTATTTCCCGTTTTATAGATGGGCACTATATTTGCCCCTTTCCAGTCTTCTGGAATGTCTTCCATGACTTTTCAAAGATAATTGCTAACGGCTCAGTCTGCTCCTGGAGTATTCTAGCATGCATTTCATCAGGCCCTGGTGATTTGAAGACATCTAACTTGTCTAAGTAATTTTTGACTTGTTCTTTCCGTATTTTAGACTCTGATCCTACCTCATTTTCACTGGCATTCACTGTTAGATGTTCAATTGCGGCCAACCTTCTTGGTGAAAACCAAAACAAATAAGTCAGTAAGCACCTCTGCCATTTCCACATTTTCTGTTATTGTCTTTCCCCCCCCCCCTCATTGAGTAATGGGCCTACTCTGTCCTTGGTCTTCCTCTTGCTTCTAAGGTATTTGTAGAATGTTTTCTTGTTTCCCTTTATGTCCCTAGCTAGATTGATCTCATTTTGTGCCTTGACTTTTCTAATTTTCTCCCTACATACTGGTGTTATTTTTTTATATTGACCGAGTTTCCACTTTTTGTAGGACTCTTTTTTGAGTTTTAGCTCATTGAAGATCTCCTGGTTAAGCCAGGGTGGTCTCTTGCCATACTTTCCTATCTTTCTTACACAGTGGGACAGTTTGCTCTTGTGCCCTTAATAATGTCTCTTTGAAAAACTGCCAACTGGTATGAACTGCCATCAAGTCAATCATACTGCTTGTGAAAGGGGCATGAGATGCTTGACATGTATGGAAAAATATCGGTGAAAGAGGGTTATATTATTAGCTCTGAGAGGGGAGTGGGGTTCCTTGGGTTAGAGCATTGGGGGTGGAGGCAGCTGGAAATCAGGATGTGTGTCTCTGGGAGGGCAGCGCTCCTGCAAAACCTGAATGTGCTCCCCCAGTGCCTTTTCCTTTTGCCTGCACGCCAAATGGATTACACGAGATAGAATTCTTTTCCTCTCTTTTTATTTTATGTCTGGCATTTAGCCAAAGTAAGTGCTTTAATCTTATGTATACTTAAAATGTGGCTTTTTGCCTAGGAATTCCTAACATATTGGCATTTTGCCTAAAGTGCTTTATCATGCACTATCTATAAAATGAGTTACTTAAAAAAGGCATTTTGCCATAGTATTGCTTATTATAGAACTTCACCCCCGACCCCACAGCCTGGCCTGGCCATCTGCACGAGTGTAAGTTAAATTAACAAAAACTAGTGTCCCACTACTTAATGACCATTATCCCCCACCAAGCAGTTAGGTAGCAACCCTGTACTGCTTGTTTGGACTGATCTTTTGGCTAGATAGCTCCTGGCTAACTCACCAATTTATTGATAAATTGTATAATCAATTGCTTGAGCACACATTGGGCTGTTATGAAATATATTCAAGAAGCCAAATAACCAGTGTCAGTCAGGTTTATTGCTCTAAGCCATTAAAAATATAGTACAGGAAAAAAAGTTCTATGCAATAGCAGGCTCCAGGAAACCATCTTATGCAGTGATGTTACATTCACTTTATGCAGGTGTGCTCCAAAGTTACACATTTCAGCTGGTATTTATATGATGATTTTACAAATTACAGATCTCAACACTTCACTAAAATCCAACCCATCAGTTTGTCCCTAACACATTGTTCATTTTCTTCCTTATCTTAGTTTTGGATACTAGTATTCCAGGTATTGGTCCATGAAAGTACTTCCCTAGGTTACACGAAGACATAGAACGAAATGTATCTTCATTTTGCCAAGTTTCCTATCTGTGTATACAAAATGCTTTCTTCAGCAAATGCAAGGAATTATGGGATACTTAGCATAAATGAACAGGATTATTGTACACTATAGGCCAGTTTAGGCTCTATCACTGTTACAATATTTGTTCTTAATTTTAGGGGTGCTTAATGTACACTAATATTTATATAAATATATATGGTGTGGATAATACACATTATATATATATATATGTGTATATATATATATGCATGCTAGCTAGCATGTATTAGTCAACACAGTATTTAGCACATATGACAGTTTACACATTTAGTGCATTGGTAAACTAACTAATCCACACTACATTGTCCCTATTTGATCTATAAAGTAATTGTGTCTGATTTGGAAAGACTTCAAATGATTTATATTGGAGTTGAATTAGAGCCTGAGAAAGGCTGGGTGACAATCTCCAAGGGTACATGAGTCAATGGAGTAGAACCAGGATTAGGACTCTAGGACTCAGGAGTTCTTGTCTCCCAGTCCCATGCTATTAGCCCCTATGAACACCCATCACATGTCACGCTGCTTTCTTGGGAGGATGCCACTAACAGAAGAGGGAAAATGTGTAATTTGGCTGTATGGTGTGTACTGCCATCAAGCCAATCAAATGCTTTTGAATGGGGCATGAGAGTGTCACAAGAATTTACAGTAACTATTAAGTCACTTACTAAAATAACCAATGCAGGTCATTGAGCCCAAATTGATTTTCTCTATTCTTTCCATTCTCTCTCCTCAGTAGGCAAACAAACATGTTCTCTATGAATATACATCACAACAGACTGACAATCACTGAGCAACCCAAACTATTTATCCACAAAATCTATCATTCAGCTTATTACAATGTATCCAACCACCACCACATGCTTTGCTTCAGGGAATGAAATACATAGAAATTGCTGAATAAATGGTGTCACCACAAGACAAGGCCAGAATAATGAGTCAGTGAAGTTCTAAGTAAGACATAAAGTCCATTTTTCACCCCCTCTTCAGGGTGCTGGAACAATTTTTATTATGGGGGTGCTGATTTTGTTGAACCAAACTGTAAATAATTAAAACCACTTCAAGTCAGGGGGTGCAGCAGCATGCCTAGAATCCCTAGTTCCAGTGCCTATGCCTCTCTTCCTCTTTTCTTGTCTTTTCCCTGCCTTTCCTGCTTTGTTCTCTACCTTTTATCATTTTTCTGTCTCCTTCACACTTCTCTGATTTTCCATTTCTCCAAACTCATGCTTGTAGATGTTATCCATTCCTCTTAAATATACCAGGGTGTCTTGTTTTGTCCATTTCCTCATTGCCTTTTTCCCCATGGCTTTAGGAGGGTCATTCTAAGCACCTGAGGCGGTTTGGTGACCAACTCCCATTGAATTTTGGTGAGAATTGGTCACCTAATTCCCTAAGGGATTTTTGAAAATAGGTGTTTGCAATATTTGTGGAAGTTAGTAGTAAACTACTCTTACCTTCCAAAAAGGAACTTTGAAAATGACAGCTCTTCCACAGTCTGAAATGAGAATCTCAAAACAAAAATTACTCTTTCTTTGTGTCTACCCGCTGGTTCAGCCCTCAAGAATTATTATTTTGCAACTGCTTAGTATCAATTTCCATGTACATTTTAAAATTTGAATGAATAGAAGGTCCTACTCAAGGAGACAGAAACTGGAGCAGCTACTTAAGTCACCTCTCATCAAGTGTGAACTTCCTAAACACAGAATTGAATAATCGAGCTGATCGGAGGATAACAATGCTGTTTCATGGCAACTTTTGAGGTTTCAAAATTTGTTTTTGATCAGTATTGGAACAAAACCAAAACCTGTCAAACATTTTCACAAAAATAGAAGAAAGTGTGTATGTGTCTTTGTGTCTATATCATGGGTGGTGTGTATGTGTCAGGGTGCTGGCCAGAGATGGGAGAGATCCAAATTCAAGTACTTGCTCTGCCTGATTTAGAACAGAGTTTTTTATCTCAGATCACTCCAAATCAGGAATTTGTATCTGTCTCCCCCACATCCCAGGTCAGTTCCATAACCACCGAGCAACAGAGTCTCTCTTTCTCCCCTTCCCTCCCTAGTTTAATAGAAACTGATTCAGTTTCAGCAAAAGTTCCAACCAGCTCTGCTGAACAACTTTCAAATGATGTATACCACTCTTAGCCCAGTGGGCTGAGTCCTGCTTGCCTTTCTAACACAAGCAGTGTCAATGGGAGCTTAAAAGCAAGAAAATAGAACAGAATTTAGACACTCACAGAAGTTACTTCACCCATGTCTGAGTCAGAACAGAGCAGCAATGCTGCACAACAGTTCAGGAAATGGGGAGGGGAATAATATAGTGTCCAAATTAAACTGCTGGGGGAATTTTAGGTAGGTGGAATGTAATTATGAGATTGGAATTTGGCCAGGACACCATCGAAGGAGTTGTGAACCTGCCAAGCAGTCATGAAACAACCTGCCTCAGAGTTTTCCCTAAAGTAGTGGGGAAAGGACAGTCTTTCCACTGACACAATGTTGGATAGGCCAACAATTAAATTCCTTCCTTGTGGTCCCACAGTATCAAGGCAAACAGGGAAAGAAAAATTCTGCTTTCGGCCTAAAAAAAACCACAGTGGCTTTGCAGGATATTCAAACAAATACAGAGAAAAGTGGTATACAGAGTGAATAATATCAGTGAGTTTCACAATATATATTTATTTTGTCTTGTTTTGTTAGTAGGTGGTTAGTATAAACACTGTCTCTAATGTTCACAAGAGCCCATAAATCATCTTAAAGTATGCAGACTGCCTTTCTCTAGGTGTGTGTTAGCTTTCAACCAGTGTTTTATGTCATAATCTTTTGTAAAAATGCATAGAGAGGAAATTTAGATGAAAAAATTAATAAAAATCCAATTTTATGAAGCATTCAAGCTGACTAAACAGAACTCTGTGACTGGTTATTAAGTTATGAAAAGACCTTTATCATCTCCTCCCACTTACACACAATCTAGAAATCCTGTTTAGTGAAACCATGGAATTTTCAAGAATCAGACAGTGCTGTCGATCAAGAAGCCAGGCAACCTTGTGGGTCTGCTGCCATTATCAGAAGTAAGGGTGAATTTGCGGTGCTTCTGATCAGGTTCAGAATTGATACCACAGAAATTAGAAGTGATTTTCTTGATTTCTTCCCGTCCTTCAGTTTTACTGTGCATGACATTCTCCAGAGATTAAGGTGACAGTTTACAGTTCAGCTAGAAGGGACTACATCAGAAATATCTGCCTAGTGCAGAATTGTCTGCATTGGATTGCAACAAGGTCCTGAAAAATTAATGTTGGAGAGAGAGAAACTTTAATTTTTATCAAAGTTTTGCCACTGGCCCTCCTTTCCTCAAAGAAGTGCTGATTTTAAAGCCCTGTCTGTTTCCATCAATCTGTTGGAATTAATCCTATTTAAATTTGTTTCAGTAAGTTCTTTTACTTCTCATTAATTTTAAAATATTTTTCTTCAGTTGAATGTAGTCCAGTGTAAGTCTAAGTACATAAGTCAGTGCCTGACGGTTTTTTTGCCCATTAGCACTGCTGTTCAATAAAAGATGCAACGCAGAACCACTGCTTACACTAGATAAGTAAATGACAGTTTCCTTAATCAGATTGTAGGGAGCGGGGAAAAACAGAGATTTTATTTGGAAACAAACTGTTTAAGTTTTGATTCCTTCAGAAATTAAAATGAATGGTTTTACATAAATGTTCCTGCTAAGTGGCTACAGAGGAAAACATCCCCTGCTAATGGAATATAAAATAAACGTATACAGTTAAAAAGAGAACACTTTTTGATTTGTAAAATTTAGTATAATTAGGTAATTTCCCTTTGTGTGCAAGCAACCTTGGCACTAAACTCCCACAAAGTGATGAGTCACATGAAGCTGATTATTGCCTTGTAAATAGCAAGAAGCAAGCAAAAATTATCATTTGAATACAGTAACCTGTGAGTATAATGCATTCTTATAATTTTATTGCAGAACCAGTAGCAAAAGTGCACCCTGATGGTTGAGGAAGTTTTACCAACATTGTTTTCTGGAACTCTTGAGGGCCTGACAGAATGTATGTGACAAGTAACGTTAA
Organism: Caretta caretta; assembly: GCF_965140235.1. Lineage (NCBI taxonomy): Eukaryota > Metazoa > Chordata > Testudines > Cheloniidae > Caretta > Caretta caretta. Next base: position 66,653,983 of record NC_134214.1, on the reverse strand, counting down.
CACGCTCCTTTGCTGAGCTGTGCAAACACTTTCAACCACCACTTGTAGATTAATTCACTCTTTTAAAGGGCTCATTTCTTTGATACCTTTGTAGCAATTTGGTAGCTCTAAGCATTTCTTTGATTTTTTTATGCACTGTCAAAGGTACATAGTACAGAAATTTGACAAATCCTTACATCAAACTTTTCAGAATAAAGACCTCAACTAATGTAGAAGCAAAACTATATACAATTACTCATGCACAGAGTCTAGGCTTTAATGAATATATGGGGTCAAATTCCCTTCTGGTGAAAATCCATTGAAGTCAGTAGAGTTATGCCATGAGGTAATCTGGCCCAAATCCTTTAGTATGTGTAAATGAACAGATTTACAGAATGCTAATCATAGTGCAGTTGGTTTTCAAACTCATTTAGTGAGCGTCTTACCAAAGGGAATTGTATCTTCTTTAGTGAATGCAACACCCACCAAACCGTAGGATCCATGGAGTAAACCATGGAGTAAATATAGTCTTACTCTTTTGCATAATTGGTAGCAATGAGAAACCTTCTGGGGTTTAACAATTTTTTTAAAGTTTGGTTTTTACATGTATCTTCCCCATAAACTAATTGTAAACATAAGTATTCTTGTTTGAAAGGAATTGTCCTGATTCTGGAAATACTGTGCACTTCTTGTTTCCTGCCTCCATGTGGCCGCTCAGAAACTCACTTTTTACCAGAGCCAAAAAACCCGACCCTCTAACAATGACAGTAAAACTCCGATTTAGCACGTGTTTTGCTAGCCGGTTCTAAATTTGGCAAGAGCAAGTGGTCTCATCTCTCATCATTAGCATGTACATGACATGTTCAGAGGGCCATACCAAGTGCCTTTTTATAGTACATATGCTGTGTGACTTGAGACACATTAAAAGATAATTAAGTACATTAAAAATAATTGATTTACTTATTTTTTAGGTTTAAATAGGGACATAAAAATGATTCATGCCCACTTTATTTCCCAAAGAATATCTTTCATAGTACCAATGTACATTATGTAGAAGCAATGCTCTCTACACAACACTTCCTGTGCAGTGTCAAAGGAACAGGCAGACTGTAATCAATAAGTCAGAAATATAAAATAGGATGAAAATCTGGACAGGTATTTGGTTTGAAAAAATCCAAAATCCCTGAGTACATCTAAAATGGTAATAATAAATGGACCAGTGCAAATAATGTGAGGGAAAGTACACAGCGGCCAGCCCTTAACTACAATGGGAGAAAAAACACATTTTCCTGCTAGGAGTGCCCATTCCCAGTTATGAATCTAAGTAGCCATTTTCATGTGCAAAATCCCAAACTCATTCTTGGTAATTACTCTTGAAGTTTTGCATGCATGACTGTGTGCCCAGGTATTTGAAAGTCAGGTCCTAAATTTTTGTGAACGTTCAGTTTAACAATAATTTCTTCTGTATTAAACTGATTTCTAAAGTATGTTCTTCCATATGAGCAATCACAGGGGTCTGAGTCAGTTCCATGTTGTGGTGGACATAATATCAATAACCTAGAAACAGTGATGGATGACTACTAATAGGCAGGTGGAAAAATACATGCTACCCACTACTAGTGGGAAAAGGATCTTTTATTATATTTATTTATTTTTAGCAACTCAGTGACCCGTTTGTAAATGTTATTGTTGGAGTTTGTTTTTGGTACTCTTGCTATTTATACTGAATTGTGCGAATGTTACTTGGACTGACTGGATGTGATTTATTTTTCAATCATATGCACCAAGAATGTGCTGATTCTGGTTTCTGTGGTCTAGAAATTATGACAAGGCTCTGGGAACCTGCAAGAAGCTTCTGTGCTCCTGTTTTCTTGGAGTTCACTCAGCCAATAAACCTGCAAAACTGAGCAAGTAACAGGACTTCACTGAAAGAATGATGCAGCTTCAGATATGACCATTTTTTGGTAGGAATTGTGTAACTAAGGAGTTGGCCCACTCAATTAACGTTTATTTACTCTGATTCCACTTCTCTTTGGTTCCATTAGAATCCTAGTTGCCTCTGAAACAGCTCCAGTCCTTCCTCATTCCTAGAAGATTACTGGCACTGTCAATATTGGAAGATTCAGTTGACTGAAAAAAGGGTATAACAAACCAAACAGCCTAGTACTTAGAGCTCACCTAAGAGGCATTCAAAATATAATCTATCCTCTTTCCATTCCAGTAGCAACTGCTTCAGCTGACTGGAACATGAACATTATCAGTGTCCCATTGTTGTATGACATCAGTTATACATGGCTACTTTCTGCATCTTATGCAAAATATCTATTCGAAAACTGTGGTAGGCTTGTAAAGAAGAGAAAAATATCCAAAGGCACATGTGTATACAAAGATAAATGTTCATGTCTATAGGTGCATTTCTTAAAGGGGTAAAAGCAACATACAGAAAGCATGTGCCAGCATTTTCTATTAGAAAGAATGGACAAGTTGCAAATTTCTAAACTAGAGATTTTTTTTTAAAGAGTTATTTTCTGCTCCATAGGAAAAAATGGGGCAAGATAGAGATCTAGGGAGAAATATAGTTTGGAAATAATTTAAGGAAAAAAAGATGTGAAAAATAAGAGGAAAAAAAGCTGATTGCTATTTTGAGAGTTATCTTGGTTATGTGCAGGTATAGTCACCACAGTTGTCTGAATAACTAATTTTTTGGTTCAGTGGCTAAAATAAGAAAATTTTAAAAAATCGTTTCAGGGTTATCCAAAACTAAACTTTTGCAAAATTTTTTGTGAACCAAAAATGCTGAAAATTAGTATTTCTGGTTAAACAAAACATTTTGTTCAACAGAATTTAAAACTTTAATTTATGTTTTAGAAGGTTAATAAAGTAAAATTTGAAAAAAGTTTTGAATAAAAAACCCAAACATTTTATGTAAAAATTTTTTTTTAAAAAAAGTTTAGATTCTTAGGGATTTCCCCCCATTTTTTTAAATGAAAACATTCAGACCCGAACTTGCAAATTGTTCTAGCTGATTTAAATCTACAACTTTTATTAAAAAAAGGTTTTACATGAAAAATGTCACCCTTCTCTAGTAGTCACATGCTTTCTTTATACCACTTTAAACCACTATGCTCAGTATGACAGCTTAGACCAGCCATGTGTGGCACTAAAGATTATTGGTGGGCTAATGAAACCCTGATCCAAATACAATGAATAATTTCATATCCATCCAGATTACTTAAAAAATTCTGTGTGAAATGTTTTAAACACAAATCTTTTGTAGCATTTGGGACTCTATCTTGAAACTCTCCAAATCTAAGGAAATTCATTTGGTAAAATATAGCACATGATCCAGACTTCCATATTATTATTCTGTGATTTCTAGTCATTTAAGTATCTGATTATTTGTAACCTTGGACTCTCCTTATCTGAGATTATTGTGTCAGAAAGCTTGGCAGTCAAAATATCCTTGCATGGAAATGAAGGTGAAGAAATAGCAGACAATATTCATGATTACTCTTATTACAGCTATAAGTTCTTCCATCAAGGATCTCAAAGCACTTTGTAAGTATTAATGAATTAAGACTCAAACACATATTCCTGGTAAATATCTTCATGTTACAGGTAGGACTGAGCTAAACCCTTAGAGCTCGATCCTCAGCTGCACCAGGGCATATCTTGGTGTGGGTGAGGAGTGGGCAAGTCCAAAGTCACCTTTCTTTCCCCTGCTTCCAATCCTGCGGCTGTTTGGAGGCCAGATTGGGTCTTGACATAAGTTAAAGTAGCCCTTTTAACTTGCATCGCTTGTAATAATCACTAGGAGCCATTGCGCTGGTAAGAATCTGCAGCACAGTCCTCTCCTAATAATATTCTTCAGATTCTCATGCAATAGTGAGACAGGAATCATGAACAGTTTGTTCAGCTGCATCAGTCCCTGCATATATGAGAGAAGATTGCTGTCTGGTCTGAAGACATTCCTCAGTAATTCCCTGTTCCGACAGGTCTGGCACCCTGAAAATCATTCACATTTGGCCACATTTTGTAATATCTCTGATTTTAAATCCTGAGATTCAGCCCTTTTTTCCACTGTGGCCTAGATTGCAAGGCAATGCATAATTCACAGCCCTGTCATCGACAGCCAGTCCAGCTCATTTCTGATGTTTTTTAAAAACATGCTCAGATTCTGAGGGAAAAGCCAGGAAGCTGCTCTGATGATAGCTGAAGAGAGTGCTTTGAATGAAAAGAATGAAGAAAAAAGAAATGAAGATAACTTTTCCAACAAGAATTTCACTCTGACATTTCCCTAACTTGACATAGTGTTTAATTATCAATTTATCTTCCACTTCGGTGATAAGGAGTATACATTTAAATAAACAAGGTAGCAGTGATGGCTTGTCAGCCCAGGCAAGCAAGGCACAGCCTAGCCAAGAATTCCCAAAAGCTACACAATAAATTGTGCATATTCTTTTTAAACTGATAAATATATATAGATTTAAGAATAAATTGTGATTTGATTTAAATATCTCAACCCACTCTTTCAGGAAGTGAACTGCAACACCAGAGTGTTCAAAGAATGTAGTGCAGTGTGAGGCTCAAATCTTGGTATAGTTAATAGTGCCTCACAAAGCTGCCTTGTTACCATGGTAATTTACCACGTCCAGGAGTCACTTTACAAGGGCCTTTCTGTGGTAACCACAGCTTGGTGTGCCCACAGCAGGACTGCAGCAGTTAAGCCCTGGCTCCAGGTGTTTTGCAGAGGATAAGGCCTGTGCCTCGCTGGTCCCCTCCCTAATGGGGCGGGCTGTGTGTGTGCGCATGAGGAGCCAACAGCGGTGGCTCCAGCTCCCAGGTCTGCCTGCTGCTTCTTCACTATAAAGAAGGTAAGATTTTAATAGCTATTACATCATACGTTGGATGGGCGTGGAAATAACTATTTTGTGATTTGTGCCTCACCTGTCAAAAAAGTCATCAGCCATCACTGCAAAGTAGGAGTATTATTTATCTAACCCCATAGCACCTAGGAACCCTAGTTGTGGATCAGGGTCCCATCATTGTAGGCACTATACAGACATGTAACAGTCTCTGCCCCAGAGTCTTTACAATCTACAGGAGAGTCAGGGTGCAGGAGCAGGACAATAGAGAACATGTGGCTTGAGATGGGCGATGTAACAAAATGAATAGAATCAAGCAGAAAAGCAGAAGTTGCAGCTCTTCATTTGCCTAAAGCAATGACAATGTATTAGATATGGCATTTAAGAGAGGCATTAAGTATTATCAACATAAATCCAAAAGAAATTATGTGCCCACTTAAGAAAACAAAATATTTTAAAGTAATATTTATTTTCATTGTCTGAAATTATATACTTAAGGTCATGACCTTTCCTCTACAGATGGTGTCAATTGAAAGAGGTTTGAAATTTCTTCTAAATATTCAGGTTGCTTACATATTTGATGAGAGAGAGGGGTTGGTTTTTTTTGTTTCACATAAAGCTGAAATGCTATGTTCTATATCTGAATCTTTTGAAAATTATTCAGAATTCTGGTGGAAGATCCAGGGCTGCTCCTTGGGAAGAGGTGGAGGCCTGGGGATGGTCTTAATTTTTTTTTTAAACAAAAAGCTGAATTGTTATTAAAAACAGTTCTTAAAAGCTAAAATATTTTGGTATTGTTTTATTGTGAAAAAACTAAAAATTGCAAAAAGGCAAAAAAATTCAAAATGTGGGGGGAGGAGGGGAAGGAATTGGCAGTTTTTGAATGTCTTTAATGACATCTAAGAAAGTAAAAGTTTAAGAACTTGTAAATGGAAATATACAATTATCAGAATTCATTCCAGCTAGAGTAATATTGAGTGCCTTGTACCCAACTTCTTCCGTGCAGGGTTTGCACTGATAGGCTTATTGCCTGTAGGTTGATGTTCGCGATGCTGCCTTTGCCACAGGGCTGCACCCAGTGCAGCCCAGAAATAGGTGGTTCTCTCTTAGGAGTATGAGTGTAACTAGGATAGGTTCTACTGAGGGGTCTTAAAGTCCCCTTTCTTTAACAGACCCCCTGGAAGTGGCAGTAGTACAAGCACTGCCTGGCTTTCCCCAAGGGTGAAATCCCTCTGGGGGTACAGAAAGGAGTACAAGTTGAATTTCCCTGCACCAGCTCACTTCATTTATGAAACCTTAGGAGACACTTTTTTGCATCTCTCATAACACAATTTATATAGAAATTTATTCATTTACATGATAGGCTGATGGCATTAATCATTTGCTGCTATCAAATAAAGTAATGCAGCAGAGAAAACCAGTACCGGCTGATGGGCAAGGGGGGAGGGGGCAGAGTGAGAGCAGCAGCTTCAGCAGATGTTACTGAGCATGCTCAGTCCATGTGAACATGCTCAGTCCAAGCCAAGCAGCACCTCTTTGGGGGCATATGACTCTGTGTGCCCCCTTCCATGTAGACTAGTCAGGTGTCCGGTTTTTAACCGGAATGCCCAGTCAAAAAGGAACACTGGTGGCTCTAGTCAGCACTGCAGATTGGGCCGTTAAAAGTCCTGTCGGCAGCGCAGTGGGGCTGAGGCAGATTCACTGCCTGCCGTGGCTCCGCGTGGCTCCCGGAAGCATCGGCATGTCCCTCCTCTGGCTCCTACATGTAGCGGTAGCCTATGTGTGAGGACAACAGCCTATGTGTAGGCTCTGCATGCTGCCCCTGCTCAAGCGCTGGCTCTGCATCTCCCATTGGCTGGGAACCACAGCCAATGGGAGCTGCGGGGATGGCATCTGTGCAGGGGCCAGAGCAGGGACATCCTGCTGCATCCGGGAGCTGCTGGAGGTAAACGCCACCTGGAGCCTGCCCCCCAACCTCCTCCCACACCCCAACCCCCTGCCTGAGCCCTGATACCCTTCCTTTACCCCAAAGTCTGATCCCCAGGGTCTGTACCCCAACCAGAGCCTGCAACACAACCCAACCCACAGTCCAGAGCCCACTCCCGCACTCTGAACCCCTCAGCCCCAGCCTGAAGCCCCATCCTGCACCCCAAATCCCTCAGTCCCAGTTCCACACCAACAACTGGAACCCAACCCCCTACTCCAGCCTGGTGCAAATGAGCAAGTGAGTGAGGGTGGGGAGAGTGAGCAACAGAGGGAGGGCGGATGGAGTGAGCAGGGGGTGGGGCCTTGGAGAAGGGGTGGGGCAAAGGTGTTCCGTTTTGTGCAACCCTACTCCCACGCGTCACCTCTGCAATGTGCTTTGGCTAATATGTTAATGGAAGTTGTAAATGCTAAAGATTCTTGTGTATTCTTGCATGATTTTAAGCTATTGTTGGACTAAATTCTGCTTACCTTATTCATTGACTTCAGGTTTGTTACATTGTGTTTGTTTTATCTATAAACAAGACTGGAAGCTTTAATGGGAGGGGGGGAAGGAATGAAATATTTGTATCTCATTTAGTGGACAACCACAGGTCAGAGAGTGCTACCATTAGTAACCTGGGATGAGCACACATTAATTGATTTGTCTTTAATGAGGGTTGAGCAGGGCAAATCCTGTCAGGTGCTGAACTGTAACTGTCTCTTTGTGACAGTTTTACCTTCACCCTTTATGTTATTACCACCATTATAGAAAGTGAAAAACTGTGATGAGGTGTATTATAAAACCTGCACTGCCAAGGAAAGGGTTTGGGGGGTTGTGTGTGGTAAGGTAGCCCGCCTCGCTGGCCTTGCTAATCATGCACTATAGCTATAGGAAGGAGGACTTTAAAAGGAGGAAGCTGGAGTATGCAAGGGGTGAAGCTCTGAGAAGATTGGCTCCTGAAATAGCAGGAGTAGCCCGCCACACCAGAATCCTCTCCCCACAAACCTCTGCAAGGTGTCCGTGAACCCCAGGGCAAGACCTGATAGGGGGACTGACTTGGCTACCCAGCCATAAGGACTCCAACAAAGCTGTTACACAGGCATCCCTGAAGTAACGTGGAGCCTTGGATTTTTTTAGCTTTTTCTTGACCCCAGGAAGGACTAGGTTTGTGCTGACCTGAACTTTTGCTCCCCCACACCCCGAAGCAAAATAAGCAGTACATGATAGTGGGGCTGCTACCAGGACTAAGATTCTGTGGCCTGTAGTAGGCCAAACCTGTGGTGGAAGCTGGGTGTGGTGAGGGGTCCCAGCCCGGCACCGGAGACGCCCCAGAGGTACTCTTTACAGTGTCTCTATGGCGTCTTCCTATCTTCACTTTTAAGGCTATTTTTTGTTTCTGAGAGAGCATTATGACTGCCTCTTAGTCAGATTATAGATGCCATGCTAGCTATACTGTTACAGTACTAAACCTGCCATTGGTGGACTCCTGGTTGGCCACCAGCTAATGAGTTTTATGATTAATATACCATTTTGCTCCTCTAGTCTTACGTCTTGGCCAGAGAGAGTTTCCAATTTCTGGCTTTAAGACAGGCTTCCATTATTCTGCTAGCTGACATTCTCAACCACAGCCAAGGCAAAACTTTGGAAGAAGAACTCTCATGTTCTAGCTTTTCAGATAATATCCCCGTTTTTTTTTTTTCCTGAGGATGGGTTTCTCTGTGTTGTCTACATTTATTTGAGACTTGAATCTTATAAGACAACACCACGGTGGTTGGGAGAAAAGAAAGAACGGAGAAATATATGTATGGAAAAATATGCGTATGGAAAGTTAACTCCTATTTTCAAGGTCTTAATATTTCCAGTTGGTTTGGGAATTCCCACAGTTAGCTCTATTATGGGTAAATTACAAGTTTGTATTATGTAGTTCTCAAATTCCCCCAGCACCTGTTTTAAGGGCACACTGTTTTGCTGATGAATAACCCAAGCCTTAGATAGTGATTTGTCATTAATCATTATAAGCAATAGATCTAACAAGTTATAAATTCAAAGTAAGTCTGTTTTACTAGCTCTGTATTTATTAAAGCTGAAATAGTCTATTAATTTCATTACAAAAGAGCACATAGAAATGTTTCTGTTGTGACAGGCCCTTTGTCTTTAAGGGACATCTCATATTCTGTCAGGATGGCCCAATGAAACAACTGTTTGCCTCTGCAAGGAAACTGTGACAAAGCCCATTCTTAAGTTTATCCAGGTACTTGAACAAGCCTCATCACTGTTTTGTCTTAACACCTTAGTCTGACTCCATGTTGCATTTGTTCTAACACACTAACTACTGCCAAAGCATCTGCCAGTCATTGAAATCTAGTCCTCTCACGCACTTCATGCATGGAATGGAAAAACTGTTTTGTCCGGTCATTATAGCCTGAAGCACTAGGAGAGCAGGATCAGCAATCAAGATTATTTCCCCAAGAGTCAAGTTGAAGTTGTGTTTATCAAAAACTACATTATTTTAAAATGTATCTAAGTTACTGCAAGCAAGACAAATAATTGGCACAGTCTTTTCTCTAAAAGCTATGTTTTGTTAAAACTGCATCTTGGTTATAAAGGAAGAAATGCTGAGAAAAATCACTCACATGTTTTACTGAAATTCATTTCCTTTCTATACTATTTTTCCAGGACAGCACATAATTGCTCCTTGAGTAGTCCCAATCTTCAAAGTTGTATTAGATTTTTATGGTTTTCATATGCCCTTTGGAATCATACTGACTTCATCACAGTTCACAGTGATTTTACATTTGCACTGTATCAAACCACATAATTACATGACCAAAACGCCTATCTGGTTAACTTTGGTTAATGACTATAACATATTACCAGCGTGTGGAGTAGTTGGTGCACTTGGATGTGAGAGATTCCTCATAGAAATGGAAATGTGAGGACAACAGACATAAGATTTGCTCAGATCAATCCCACTTAACTATTTATAAATATAAGAGTCCAATGACTTATGTATTTTAACAACAGGCAGTATAATTCACAATTGCTAATGGAGACTAACTTTTAAAACTTTCACCATGCATGCTTGGACACTCCTTGGGTTCACTGAGCACAGGTGAGACGTCTCTTTTTTTCTAATGTTCAGTTCCAGTTCACTGAAGCCACACCCACCCTCTCAGGGAAGGAAAACTCTGAAGGTTCCTCTCATTGTCCTTCCTCAGAATTATTCTCTTTGAGAAGGCAGGATCTGAACGCCCTTCCTATTGAGTAAGGGAGCAAACAAACCACAAACCCTTCAATATTATCTTGAAGGTACTGGACCTTCTCTGCAGAGGCCATTTGCATCCGTTCCATCTCTGGGGACCCCTTTTTCCATTGACTTTCAGGTAGCATATCCTCAACATACCCATATTGCTAGAGACTTCAGGACAGCCACTGCTCCACACCAGTTTAAAATGACTGGGTCCTCCAGTATAGAATCTCTGCATAGAAAGTTGTAGCAGCCTACCAGCCAACAATATTACCTAGTTTGTAGAATCTACCAGAGGTCTGGAGGGAGGTATGTCCCTGCTGGGTACTCGCCTCCACATGTGGATAGTAGATCCCCAAAAGGCTTCTAGCAGATCTTGGGAAGGTGGGGTAGTGACCAATGACTAGAGCTGAATCTGTTAGCAGGGACTTGAACTTGTGTCTCGACATCCCAGGTGAGTTCCCTAACCACTAGCCTGTTAGTTCTCACTGTGTTTTTCATGAAAAATCTCAAAGGTCCTGGTTTCATCTTGATGCAGAACAGAAACACATGTCAAAACCTTGATTTTTCTGTGAAACAGAATTCTTGTTTTCTGTCCAGCCCTACTGACCACCATCCCTCTGTGAGGAGTGGAGGATATTTGAGCATTGAAGGTCTCCTCTATCAGCAGATCTGTAGGAACAATCTGGAACTCCATGTGTAACTCCTCTGAACACATTAAAGGATTCTTTGCCACATGATTTTGGAGCCCTTGATATGCCTAAAGGATGAAGTCTCCTGAGCTAACCCTCAGAACAGCCCATCTAGGAACAAGGGGTACAGTCTAGAGCAACTCTGTCAACACTTGAGAGATGCCATTTAACAGCTCATATTATCTATTCACTGTCTCCCTCATCTTCCTCCTCACTGGCTTAATGGTACCTACTGTGCTGTGGAATTGACTAATCCAAACTTTGTTCTTGACTCTTATGTAAGCCCTTTGGTCTGAAGCCTTAGAGAATGGGCAGTGCATATAAGAGGCTTGGGAAGGCTAAGCCTGCCCCAAAAGAGCTGGACATGCAGGAGGGCCAATTCCAGCCCACAGCCTTTCGAGTGCTAGAAGTGAAGCTCCCTAGAAGTGTGGGGGGGAGGGCCACCAGCATCGGCACCATGGCCCTGCTCACACTTTGCCCCAAGGCCCTGCCCTCATTCTGCTTCTTCCCCTTAGCTCCCACCCCACCTTCCGCTCTCCTTACCCATCAGAGTGGTGTATATAGTTGCCTAGATTTCTAGGTGGAGCTCAAGCAGGTGTTAGTTTAAGTCTTTAAACCCCTAGAAAACTGAACCAACTCTTTTTGCTCCCAATACCCGGCATAAGGGTTACACCTATATTCTAGTGGGAATACATGCTGGAATAGGCAATTCTTCCTCATTTCATGACGTCTATTTCCTCTAATAAGTTCTTTACCAGTTTTGTCAAATCCTATAGCTAAGTACCAGTACATTATTGAGTATGAAGAAAGAAGCTAAGTTTTTAAAATGACAGAGTTGGGGCTAGAAAGAACACTGATTAAAATCAAGAGAGCATGATGCCAACTACTTTGTAGCTAATGACTTTGGAAAACATGATCCGTAACTAGCACTAGGTTTTCATAAGATAAGTGTGTCTGCATAAACTCCACAGTAATATTTTACATGTGTCCTCTTGATACAAAGCATGCTGGGAACTCATTCAGTAACAGACAAATCTCAAACATATTAACCTTTATGAGCCTGATTTTCAGAGGTGCTGAACGCCCAAATGTTCCGTTGACATCAACTAGAGTTCTAGGTGTTTGTTAGCATCTTTAAAAATTTTACATTTCTTATGCATCAATTGGAAAAAACAACAAAACACACATTTACCTTTTAGAAAGTTAGTTCACATCCACTTCAGCAAGGTAGTGACTTAAAATGTAGAGAGGTGACTTTTCAGTCACAGCTGCAGGGGCTATACTTTCATATTCAAGCCACTATAAAGTCAAAAAGCATTATTCATCGAGATTTCATCTGTTTACCTGTATTATTATGAAAGTTCTTTGCCAGTGTAGAAAAGTGTGTTCATGACACACTTATCAAAATAAGAGGCGAACCTCTTAAACACATGGATGCTTCACATACTAATATGTGCACCAGTTTTAATCATCCATAATACTCAATTGTGGATTTCAAGTAGAAAGAGAATACAGACATATTTATTTCAGGGGTTACATAAATAAATAGAGAGAATAAATATATGTATTTATTTCAGCAGAATAGAATCATAGAATCAGAGGACTGGAAGGGGCCTCGAGAGATCATCTAGTCCAGGCCCCTGCACTCAAAGCAAGACTAAGAATTATCTAGACCATCCCTGACCGGTATTTGTCTAACCCGCTCTTAAAAATCTCCAGTGATAGAGATTCCACAACCTCCCTAGGCAATTTATTCCAGTGCTTAACTACCTTGACAGGAAGTTTTTCATTATGTTCAACCTAAACCGCCCTTAATGAAATTTAAGCCCATTGCTTCCTGTCCTATCCTTAGAGGTTAACAAGAACAATTTTTCTCCTTCCTACTTGTAATAACCTTTTATGTACTTGAAAACTGTTATCTCCCGTCTTAGTCTTCTCTTCTCCAGTCTAAACAAACCCAGTTTTTTCAATCTTCCCTCATAGGTCATATGTTCTGACCTTTAATCGTTTTTCTTGCTCTTCTCTGGACTTTCTCCAATTTGTCCATATCTTTCCTAAAATATGGCACCCAGAACTGGACACAGTATTCCAGTTGAGGTCTAATCAGTGTGGAGTAGAGCAGAAGAATTACTTTTCATGTCTTGCTTACAACACTCCTGCTAATACATCTCAGAATAATGTTTGCTTTTTTTGCAACAGTGTTACACTGTTGACTCATATTTAGTTTATAATCCATTATGACCCTCAGATCCCTCTTTGCAGTACTCTTTCTTAGGCAATCATTTTCCATTTTGTAGGTGTGCAACTGATTGTTCCTTCCTAAGTAGAGTATTATGCATTTGTCTTCATTGAATTTCATTTTATTTGCTTCTGATCATTACTCCAGTTTCTCCAGATCATTTTTAATCTAAATCCTATCCTCCAAAGCACTTGCAACCTCTCCCAGCTTGGTGTCGTCCACAAACTTTATAAGTAGGGTTTTACCAAATTCACAGTCCATTTTGGTCAATTTCACAGCCAGGGGATTTTAAAATCAATCAATTTCACTTTTCAGAAGTTTACATCTGAAATTTCAGGGTGTTGTAACCATGGGGTTCTTGATCCAAAATGCGGTCAGGGTTGGGGGAATTGCAAGGATACTGTACAGGGATCATGGGATTGCCACCCTTGCTTCTGTCCTGCTGCTGTCAGGGGCACTGCCTTCAGATCTGGCCAGCCAGAGAGGAAGGCTGCTGGGCATCCAGCTCTAAAGCCAGCACCACCACTAGCAGCAGCTCAGAAATGTGAGTCACAGGGTATGGGGTGGGGATGGGTTCCCATAGGTCTGGTTTTGCTCAGCAGTCTCCTGCCCCAGTGGGGGTGGGGGTGTGACAGCTTGAGCTGCAGCCTCTCTGCACGAGGTGGTAGTGGTGACAGCTCAAGCTGCCGAGCTTCCTGTAGCTGGGGGATATCCTAGAGGTGGGTGTGACCCACCCTGGGAGCGGGCCCTGCAGGGGAAGAGGAAGTCTTAATCCCTAGCTGGGACTAGCATCTGGAGCCGTATGCAGGGTAGGCGCCCCCGTCAGGGTGTCATGTTTCACGGGGGGGGGGGGTGAGGGAGGTCATATTTCATGGTCCATGACGCATTTTCCATGGCCATGAATTTGGTAGGGCCCTATTTATAAGTGTACTCTTTATGCCATTATCTAAATTATTGCTGAATATATTGAACAGTACCAGACCTGATCCCTGTGGGACCCCACTCACTATACCCTTCCAGCTTGGCTGTGAACTACTGATAACTACTCTCTGGGAAAGGTTTCCAACCAGTTATGCATCCATGTTATAGTAGTTCCATCTAGTTGTATTACCTTAGTTTGTTTATGAGACAGACAGTCATGAAAGAGAGTATCAAAAGTCTTACTAAAGACAAGATATACCACATCTACCACCTGCCCTCTATCCACAAGGCTTGTTACCCTGTGAAAGAAAGCTATCAGGCTGGTTTGACATGATTTGTTCTTGACAAATCCATGCTGTTACTTATCACCTTATTATCTTAGGATCATAGAATATCAGGGCTGGATGGGACCTCAGGAGGTCATCTAGTCCAACCCCCTGCTCAAAGCAGGGCCAATCCCCAACTAAATCATCCCAGCCAGGGCCTTGTCAAGCCTGACCTTAAAAACCTCTAAGGAAGGAGATTCCACCACCTCCCTAGGTAACCCATACCAGGGCTTCACCACCCTCCTAGTGAAAAAGTTTTTCCTAATATCCAACCTAAACCTCCCTCACTGCCGTTTGAGACCATTACTCCTCATTCTGTCAACTGGTACCACTGAGAACAGTCTAGATCCATCCTCTTTGGAACCCCCTTTTAGGTAGTTGAAAGCAGCTATCAAATCCCCCCTCGTTCTTCTCTTCTGCAGACCAGTTCCCTCAGCCTCTCCTCATAAGTTATGTGCTCCAGCCCCCTAATCATTTTTTTGTTGCCCTCTGCTGGATGCTTTCCAATTTTTCCACATCCTTCTTATAGTGTGGGGCCCAAAACCGGACACAGTACTCCAGATGAGGCCTCACCAATGCCAAATAGAGGGGAATGATCACGTCCCTGGATCTGCTGGCGATGCTCCTACTTATACAGCCCAAAATGCCATTAGCCTTCTTGGCAACAAAACACTCTTGATTCATATCCAGCTTGTCATCCACTGTAATCCCTAGATCCTTTTCTGCAGAACTGTTGCCTAGCCACTTGGTCCCTAGTCTGTAGCAGTGCATGGGATTCTTCCGTCCTAAGTGCAGGACTCCGCACTTGTCCTTGTTGAACCTCATCAGATTTCTTTTGGCCCAATCCTCTAATTTGTCTAGGTCCCTCTGTATCCTATCTTCACCTTCCAGTGTATCTACCACTCCTCTCAGTTTAGTGTCATCTGCAAACTTGCTGAGGGTGCAATCCACACCATCCTCCAGATCATTAAGATATTGAACAAAACCGGCCCCAGGACCGACCCTTGGGGTACTCCGCTTGATACCGCTGCCAACTAGACATGGAGCCATTGATCACTACCTGTTGAGCCCAATGATCTAGCCAGCTTTCTATCCACCTTATAGTCCATTCACCCAGCCCATACTTCTTTAACTTGCTGGCAAGAATACTGTGGGAGACCGTATCAAAAGCTTTGTTAAAGTCAAGGAATAACACATCCACTGCTTTCCCCTCATCCACAGAGCCAGTTATCTCGTCATATCTTCTAGGTGTTTGGAAATGGATTGCTTCATTATTTGCTCCATTATCTGTCTGGGTACTGAAGTTAAGCTGACTGGTCTGTAATTCCCTGGGTTGTCCTTCTGCAGCTTATATACATTGCATGGGGCATGTGCTCAGGAAGTCAGAAGCAAGAGCTGTGGTAAAACGGTGTTAGGTTGGGAGAGTTTGAAAGTTTGACTTAAGTGGATTCCAGCTTTCCTAACTTTTAAAGCTACTCTCCCCTCCCAGATCCACAGAGGGGATGATGTGATGATGCAATAGTGGAAAGGAGCTACAGATATGTTCCTTTCTCCCCTCTTGTTCAAAGGGAGGATTTTAGTGTGCAAAGGGAGGATTTAGTGCTTTTGTAGTGGGCTGTAGCACGAAGCAAATTATGCCAGTGCTCACTACTGAGTTCAGTAGTCTGTTCTATCTATCCATTTATGTTAGTGCACTATAAGAATCTATCACCATGGTGTCTATGTTCTTTCCAAGTAAAGAAAACCATTTTTACCCTTTACTTAGCAACATGGACAATAGGTTCCAGTAGCAGCGGAATAAGTTGACTGCATGGCATTTTGCAAGATAAATTCCTCACCATAGTCTGTTTCTTTTTGCATTGTCGCTTGCAAAACCTTCAAAGTTACTGTCTCCTCATCCACCGCTGCTGATACCCACTGTACACACTTGAGCTATGGATCAGTGGGTACACTCTGTACCTTTGCATGCCAAGATGAGGAAAATCAATTTCACTCTTGAAGAGAGGAAACTAGTGTTGCAGAAGATCAGTGCGTACTTCCAAGTGCTCTAGGGCACTGAAGTCTTAATGGGGATTCAACAAAACAGGACATAGGTATGGAACAAAATTCTCTATTCTAATGCTAGGAATACTTTAAGAAAATCAAAACACTCTAAAGGAAGAGAAAAATATTCATTGCTTTAACTGCAGTAAATACTAATGTCCTTTTACATTAGTCACATTAAATACTATATGTTATAATACTAACTATAAATTAGAACGGTTATATTATAAACACAATAAAAGCTGTAGGTACACTAAGAAAGGGAGAGGTAAAAACATCAGGCGTGATGTTGGAGGAAAGCCAGTGTGTGTCTAAAGTATTGCTGAGATTAAGAGAAATTCACCTGTAAAAAATATTTTGGTTGTCACTTATCTAAGTAGAGATCATGTAGAAAGAAATATAACTTTGTTTTATTGCTTCTTAATTCTTTTACCCCTATAAAAGTTATATATGTTTACAGAACCTGAAGAAGTAAACACAAAAGGGTGTCTTCTTTAAAAATCCTCATTTCATTATATATCTCACATACATTTAAAAGTATGAGTAATGACTGTTCTTATTTTTCATGTTTTTGCTGGAGAGCTCTTTGGATGACCTAGAGATGCAGATTTTGAGTTTTCTTAGCCATTATTTGAAGGGGGGGGGGAAAGGCTGAGTCATTTACAAAGAGAACTTTTCTATCAAGTGCTTGAATAAAAAAAACCAACAAAACGATTGAAATGTTAATTGTCTGCATAAACCCCGCCCACTGCTTCTCACACGGTTCATCAGAATTAATTTACAGGGCTTCTCTGATGTCATAAGCCATTTCTCTAGCCATGCAGTTAGACAAACGGAGACAGAGTTCAATTTCTAAATCAAACAAGCAGGGTGGGGGATGGAAATTTCAAGTTATTTTATTCACCAAATGAAAAAAGACCTTGGATCTTGCAAGGAGCAGCACATGAACAGACCCTTGTGCCCACAGAGATCCCTACTGGAAACAATGCACAGAGAACTCTTTGCAAGATCATGGCCTGAGCCAGGAAAAGAGAGAATGGGAGAGTCAGAAAGCTAGACTTGTCCAGGGGCTTATTTCACTCATGCACTCAAGCTTTCAGCAAATTCTATAAAGTTTTGCAGGAATGATTTTCATCCCTTTCACATTCTTCACATATTGAGTATTAGAGATTTGTGGAGGAACAGACAAAACTTGCTTAGTCATGTCAGTTTCCTGTCTGCTGTGTTTGGAAAGAAAAAGGCAGCCAAGTATCTTGTCACATGCTAAAAACTCTTTTCTGAATATCAATTTTGCTCAACTGGCTGGGGAAAAGAAATCAAATATAAAGCAAAGCTGATGTAGGAAAATCCTGGTATAGAAGTAACAGGTCTTTCGTAAACCTGACTTTTACTGAAAGATGGAAATACAACAGTAGTTTTGAACTGTTTGCTTGTGGGAAAAAAAGATACACTTTGGATTTTTGTTCTTTTTTAAAAAGTGGTGATCTAAACAATTATAGGTTTTCCTTAATGCACACCATTATTTATAATGATATATGGACAAAACAAACATTCATTATTTAACCTTTGGCACTATTTACATAATGAACTACTAAATTAAACAATTAGTCTGCATACATACTTTTAGAGCTTTAGCAGCTAATGCTTTCAAAGAAGGTCAAACATTTCAAAAGGATTAACTTTCAAAATATACAGCAAGAAAACAAATTGGGTCTTTTGTAATGGAGATAAAGCCCTCACAGACCCTATAAGGCCACAAAGTCTGAGTTTGAGATGACAAGCCATTAATACCTTTATAAATTTCAGGTGCAATCTCTACAAATGTATAGTACACACTGTCACATAGCTAGGATCAGCACTCTGGATCCCACATTTTATCCAGTTCTTTATATACTCAGGACTACAGTGTTACTTTTCCACATCATAATTCCTGGAAACTGCCTTGGCCCCTGATTTTGCAATGAGCTCTGCACAGGCAGACCCTGGATGCCTTTAGCTTCAATGTGGCTCCAAGAGGATATCAGAGTCTGCCTGTGCAGAGCTTATTGCAGGATCCAAGCCATATTATGGAAATGGATGTCTCTGGACAAGTTAGAAGAGTTGGTGCTTTGGGGATATCTACAGGCCCAGATTTATATACCTGTATGTCCTTTATAGAAAAGCAAAGATGACCAGTTTGCTTTTGTATTCTGTGAATAACTCATTCTGTAGGTAACAGTTACCCCTACATTTTTAAATCTTGCATCCTTTTTCTTTGGTTCATCATAAATCAGAATATCTATGACTGAAATCATTAGCGGTTTCTCACTTAGGGCAAGTATTTGGGGGTGGGGGGTGTTAAGCCCTGTAAGTTTAAATTGTGTAAGATGCCTTGCTAATTGCGGTGCTAAATATAAGAACCATCTCTCCTGGTTCTCAGCTTCTGTGTGGTATAAGTGATACATTTCAGCAGTTTTTCATTCAGATGCAAATTATGGAATATCACTGCCATCATTGTAGCTTATACGGGCAACTGGGGGTATCTACACAGTAAAGACAAACCTGCAGCTGGCCCATGCCAGCCAACTTGAGCTTGTCGGGCTTGGGCTGTGGGACTGTTTCAACGCTGTGTAGATCTCAGGGTCCTAGAGTCCGAGCTCCACCTGAGCCCAGAAGCCTACACAGAATGAAACAGCCCCACAGCCCAAATCCCGTGAGCCCAAGTTGACTGGCATGGGCCAGCTGTGGGGTTTTCTTTGCTGTGTAGACATACATGGAAGTCAATAAAGCAATAGTGTAACAAATCTGAAGCCATCTTTGGAATAGTTGTTGCTATGGTGCACAACAGAGCCACTTGGAACTTCAGAGTGACATCAGGCACAACACTCAGATCCTCCCTTTCCAGTACTAAAAGGACCGACCAGTTGGCTCAAAGGTCCACACCACTGAGTCATGTAGTTATACCAACATACGTTGGTTGCGAAGACCCAGCCTAACTTTAACTGAGGAAACAAATTGGCAAAAGAGAAAAAGAGGTTGTCAAGGTTCCCTCCCCACTCTGAACTCTAGGGTACAGATGTGGGGACCCGCATGAAAGACCCCCTAAGCTTATTTCTACCAGTTTAGGTTAAAACTTCCCCAAGGCACAAAGTCTTTGCCCTTGGATTAGGTAAAACACTGCCACCACCAAGTGTTTTAGACAAAAAACAGGGAAAGGACCACTTGGAGTTCCTATTTTCCCAAAATATCTCCCCAAACCCTTACACCCCCATTCCTGGGGAGGCTTGAGAATAAACAAGATGAGCACAAACCCCTTGGATTATTAAGACCCCAAAAACCCAATCAGATTCTTAAAAATCAGAACTTTATTAGAAAAACAAACAAACAAACAAAAAAAGATAAGAGAACAACTCTGTAAGATCAGAATGGAAGATAATCTTACAGGCAGTCAGATTCAAAACACAGAGAATCCCTCTAGGCAAAACCTTAAGTTACAAAAAGACACAAAAACAGGAATACAAATTTCTTCCAGCACAGCGAATTTACAAGCCAAAACAAAGAAAAAACAATGCATTTTCTAGCTAGATTGCTTTCTAACTTTACAGGAGTTGAAGGGCTTGCATCCTTGATCTGTTCCTGGCAAAGGTATCACACAGACAGACAAAAGCTTTTTTCCCCTCATCCAGATTTGAAAGTATCTTGTCCCCTCATTGGTCATTTTGGGTCAGGTGCCAGCGAGGTTACCTTAGCTTCTTAACCCTTTACAGGAGAAAGGATTTTGCCTCTGGCCAGGAGGGATTTTATAGCACTGTATACAGAAAGGTGGTTATCCTTCCCTTTATATTTATGGCAGAGGTACATAATAGCTGGCCAGCCTCAGAAACAGACCAAAGTAGGGAAATCAAGTAGCGTGAGATCAGATATCTTCACTACTTTTAGTTATTCTGTGGGAGGCAGTCCTAGAGCAGTTATCCCTTTTGCTGTCATTAATCAACTGTATGCTCCTCTACTTCCTTGCTTTATCTAAACAAAAAAATATAATCAACAAATATCACCTTTCATCCGAGATTCTTATGTCAGGGACTCCTAAAAAATAAAAAAACTAATTACTAAAATGCGGCCCAATCTAAAACACAAATTTCTCCAATGGTCAATTCTTCTTTCCTCCATCTGCTGGGACTTGATCCGATAAGATGAATCTGTGTGTGTTACAGAATAAAAGTTGGCTAACTGAAACAAACTGCTCCATGCTAGCTCCACTCCCCTAACAATTCATATCAGAATTCTG
Source organism: Caretta caretta (assembly GCF_965140235.1). Lineage (NCBI taxonomy): Eukaryota > Metazoa > Chordata > Testudines > Cheloniidae > Caretta > Caretta caretta. The sequence goes on along the minus strand of NC_134214.1, from coordinate 66,633,438 downwards.
AGTCCAAATCACAACCTGTTTCTGTGGCCTGATCCAAGTAAGTATTTTGCGCAGGGGAGCAGGATCCATGTGTAAATTGCTCTTGACTTGCCTGTGTTGCAGTGTCCAATGATGATAATCCATAAAAACTTTGAAAAGATGTCTATTGACTGATCTAATTGCTACAGAATCTGTTAGTCAGAGTCTGCCCTTTAAAAGTTGATTAAAATCACTGAATGCAATAAAAGCTGGATCAAACACAGCGCATAGCTGACTAATTGGTCTACAGCACTGAATTCAAAATCTTAATCAGAGCCTCTAAGAAATGCTGTGTAAAAAAAAAGATTCTTAATAAATTGTCATAAGATCCTCCTTATGTTCTTTGTCTGAATGCCACTGTGAAAATGCCTTTTCAGAGATTGCCTACTGGCAAAGGCTTTGTGAACTTTAATGTCCTCCTTTCTCCTTTTCTGTTCTCTGTAATATATTTTACATTATTTTTTTCCCTTTGTTCCTATAGAAAAATTCTCTCAGGGACAACATCTTTGCTTTTTCTTCCTTTGGGTATGTCTACACTGTCAAAAAAAAAAAAAAAAAAAGGACTTGGCATTGTGGTTTTCCAAAAAGGAAAAAATACCAGCACAAAGCCAGATGCTGTAGCTATGACATTTGCAAAGGCATCCTAAACACCAGGTGTACCATACAAATACCCAGTTTCTTTTTGTACCCTGCCACACTGGTATCGTATGGTTGAAGCATCTGGTCATTCCTACCCATGTTTTTCATAGACAGTATTTGTTAAAAGCAAGTATACAACATGGCTTATTTATGTGCTGTGAGCAGAAAGTGCCACGATGGCCTTATTGTGTATGCTAATGGAAGCAATAAAGATAGGCACAACTGTTAACCTACAATTATCTTCACAGCCTAGTCTAATTTCAGCAGGTTTCTACTCTTTTGACTTTGAGTTGCTGAAGAAACATGGTTTTTATAGTCCTTCATGCTTTTGCAGCAAAATAATAAAACCTCAAACCACAGGCTACAAATGCAAGTGCTTCTCATGAAGGTGAGAGCAAGAAGTGAAGTAACCAAGGTGGAACAATTTACATTTGTTTCTAACATGTATATTAATGTTCTTAGAAAAGACCTCTTAACTCAAATAATGAATTTTGTGGTATTCCTAATTCTGTGATACTTGAGTTACTGAACCATTCATATTTCCTTACCATGACCCTGTACCTTCAGCCTGCCAACAACCATCTAACTTTCCAACGGGTGGATGTTACTCATTCAGCACCTGATCCTGCAAGAGACTATGTGGGCATATCCCTGTGGTGTACACAACCCTACTGAATTCAGTGGGGTTATGAGTGGGTGTGGGGTTCATCTGCCCAGAGTTTCTTCCAGGATCAGTAACTAAGGCCCAGATAATTGATTTCAAGAGGATTTAGGTGCCTAATTACCTTTGAGGATCTGGGCCTAAGCAAACAGAGAATCATTATTAATATCTTCCCATAAGGGCAAGACAGTTTCTTGACCTTTTGCTTTAGCAGACATTTTAATATGGTTTCTGGTCTAGGAGACCATGGTTTCAAACTAACTATAAAAGTAAGCAGAACACAGCCACCCACCCTTCCTCCATACACATACTTAGTAGCTTCAGAATGCTGTCAGGTAGAAGAAGTAGGGCTAGAGTGCCTACCCTCTTGTCAAAGTAGATTCTACTAAGGTACAAACATTCTATATAGTTGAAAGGACCTGCATCCATCCATCACTTTTCAGAGCAAGGGAACAAGATTCTGAAAAGCAATTCCTCTGTTGTAGAGCATTAGCGATTACTCCTCTTCCCCCCCCCCCTTTATTAAAAAGGGATTATCAACAAGCTGTTTGACATACTGACTACAGTATTTGGAAGACGTTAAGAAATTTAGGCAATCTAAGAGCAGGTTGTCTTATGGCGCAAGCTGGCAAATCCAATCACAGAAATCACTAGCATAAATTGGATCACTGGGGTACAATTTTGGAAAAAGCTAGAAAATAACTAGATTTCAGGGTAAGGATGATGGGTTAAAGTTTGTCTGGTATTGCCTGTAGTTATGTGGGCAGGCATTGATGGACTTTGAATGTTGCTTGCTTTTTATAATGTTGTTTTACAATCAATGTGGTAACAATGATTTTGGGCTTTGTTTGTGTTTGTTTAATGAAGACACGAAGAAGTTGAGAGAGAGGTTCCTACTCTTCCATTAGAAAAAGAATAATCATAACATTCAGAACTATGTGGAACAGTTTAAACTTTTGCTGGGAATCCTCACTATTGTTACTGCAAGTGTCAGGCTACAGAATTTATTCATTTGTATTATATCTGTAGAAATCCACTTGTGTGAGCCCTAGCATGTAATCCCAAACTGTTCTCATGCTGTTCAAGGGATTGTTCTGCATATAGATTGGTTTGTGTGACCATATGTTTAAAAGTTCATTTCACAGGAACAGCTGAATCAGTTGATGAGATTGAAGTGTATTCACATTGTCTCCACAGTCTTCATTAAAGGAGATGGGGGTCAATATTCATTCTGGAGATTCCTGTGTCTAGCCGTTATTTTGACCGAAATGGAACTGGAGGAAAAAAATATCTTGTCCCCAATTTATTTTCCATCTTTATCAATATATTGCAGATGCTGCTGCTATTCTGTTTCTATTCATTAGCATTACTGCAAATTGTGTTATAACTGAGGATTTAACTAGTCTCAGTAACTGGCAGGATCCTCCTTAGGAAAAATATCCATCTCATCCTAGTTCTTTGCTCATTTCTGAACTCGGCAGATGGATCACTTGTCCTGTTCCTTTTCATCATTTGACTTTTTAAAATTATCTTTACTATGCCAAAACTAAAATCTCTGTGCTTTGAATTATAAGAGATGTATATTAAATTTACTATGGGAAGAAAACTTGAATGAATCTCTGTAAGTTAGAATTTGTTGTTTATGGGAAGGAAATGTAACAGAGAAATAATAATAAAAAATCTCCTCTAGTTTTCCAGCGCTAAAGCCTTGCATATCTCAACTAATCACCCCTTCTATTAGTTTATTATGTAACATCTTTACAAAAAGATTACTGCATGCAGCCCACAGGTACAAAGAAACTATGAACTCATTCATTAGCTGAGTAAAACTGCTTCATTGACTTGAGCTGCCCAATGTGGTTCCATTTTGATTCTGGTACATCTCATTTTGAAACTGAAAACAAACTCAGTGTTTTGTCTTACAGCCCATATTCAAAAAGGACTTATACATGTACTTTCATGCTTATGGCTCTTTCCACAGTCAGCAGCTGTATAGTCTAGAGCCCTAAACTTTGTTTCTTTTCCTAAATCCCGGGATAAAGGTATTTACCCTCATCTGAACATCTTAGTCCTGTAATATTTTAAAATATGGACTAAAAAGCTAATAGTTCATAGGACGTTAGACAAGCCCGTTATATGAACTTAAAGTTGTTTCACTGGAGTTTAGCACTACACTTAATAGAACAAAAAATCTGTTCCTTTTAATACAGTAAACCTATTTGGGAGTGAGTCTAAAATCAAACATCTTACCTTCACATGAAATGTCGTGACAAATTGGCAAAAATATGTTAAAATTATTTGCTGAGTGGTCTAATAAAATCAGCTTGATACATAAGCATGACAATGTAGCAGAAGGATAAACAAAGACAAATTAATTACTTGAACTTGGAAACCTCTGTTAGGCTTCATACAAACCTCCAAAGACACACAGGCTGTATATTTTGCTCCGGTCTTGCTGTTTTTTTCCAGTAATAACCTCCTATTTTTTCCTCTATTTCTAGTAAAGTGTTTTTATGACATTAAGAAAAACAATAGTGCTGGAACAAAATTCCCTTTCAAATGCATGTACCCTGTGTTTTAGTAGTTAGTTTGCAAACAACTGGAGTTTAATCCGTATTCAATTTAATTTTGGCAAGGTCAGGCCATCAGTCTGTTACAGAGACAACAAAGCTGAGTATTACTCTTTTGAGTTGGTATCTTTTTAGACCATTGAACTTGAAAGAAGTGTGATGAACTAATTTATTTTTAAACTAAGCATATAAGAAAAGACAATGCAGTGGTCATTCACACTTATTCGGTGGGAAAAAGATGTATTTTAATACAGTGCATGTTTTTTGGTTCTATTTTTCCTTTTCACCTAACACTCCTAACTCCCATGAACACCCCCTTTTTGTCTCCCTCCCCCTTTGTTTTCTAGTGTCCTTGTTTATATGACTCTGTTCAGTCCAAAGTTTAATTCCTGCATTGGGTTAGGGTAGAATGAGCACAATACCTCCAACAGTCTGGGTGTGTCCAAGGCAAAAGTGTCACAAACTCTGACATACTTACAATACAATTCCAAATCCTCAAACCTCACATTTTGCTTATTTGAGAAAATGGTGTGGTCTGTGCAAATTAGTTTTTCTATTTTAAAGCATAAAGGTAGATTTATAAATTTTCATACTTTACATGTCCATATTCCAAGTTAATGTTTGGACAGAGATTAATGTTCATAATGGAACATGCAAACCTTTCATATTCTGTGTATCTAAATCTAATTTTATGCAATCTTGAAAGGGACGGAGGGAGGGCAGAGAAAGAGACAAAAAGAAAGTCGTTGACACAACGTTGCAAAATTTGTGTGATTTTTTCCCCCCTACAATTATTGTACACAAAAAAAATCCCTTATTTAACCCTGAACCTCCACTCGCATGTAAGGTTATGCTGTTCCCCCCTCCTGCTTTTCAGCATGCCTAATTAATTTTGTTTACAGCCACATAGCAAGGAGCACTGGTGGGAGAACAATCAGGGTCACCAAAAATTGTGGATATAAATTTTGTTAATCACTGATATATAATAATGAATGTCGGTACTGAAGGCTTAAAACTTCTGTATATTATAAAGAGAAAATGTAACCTCTCACTCAGTTTATTTCAAACAGTGCAGTGAAACTGCTATAAAAGCATGTCAGCTGAAGTTATTTTTGTTGTTGGTATGGAGTAAGTCACATACCTAACATGGCGTCCCAGTGTATGTTTATGCATCTTTGAGGAAGAGACCACAGAACATAATATAGGCAAGATTTTGTATCCAGGCAGCTCTTTGCTGAATAGGTTGGCAGATTATAAGAATGCCATTTTGACCTCTGATTATTTTAAACAATATCTTAAAGAATAAAAACACACACTAACCAGCAGAATGACACGAGCACCAATTTTGTAATGCTCTTTGATCACACCTAAAGCTTCATTTAACCAGATTCAGCATCCATAGAAGAGTTGTTTCTTCCCTTGATAATTGTGGCATCAGCCTTTCCCCTGAATTTTGAATAATAAGCACAGTATTAACCCACAATGATTAATGGCCTCACCAAAGAAAAGTGTCAAGTCAATGCAATTTTTTTTTTGAATAGCACCATTACAGTTTTCTCACTGAGAGACTGTCAGGAGACATTGTCCAGATAGTCAATTAAAGAAAAAAGTCATTACCTGTGTTGTCAACATAGGGCCAGAGCATGGCTTGCGCTGCATGGCTGCATAAGGGAAGAGCTTGTCTTCATTTGAAATACTACGGCAGCTGTGCAACTGTAGTGCATCCGTGTAGATACTACCTCTGCGGACAGGAGGTTCTCCCATCAGAGTAGGTAGTCCACTTCCCCAAGCGGCAGTAGGTAGGTGGACAGAAGAACTCCTCCATTGAACTAGCGCTGTCAACTGGGGGTTAGGTTAGCTTAACTATGTTGCTTAGGAGTGTGGATTTTTCACAGCCCTGAATGACATAGCTCATATGCAAATGACATAGCTCATATGCAAAGCCTTCCCCAGGAAAGGGGGTGTAGGGCTTGAAGGGATTTTGGGGGGAAAGACGTTTCCAAGCATGTTCTTTCCCTGTTATATTTGTTAGAAGCTTGGTGGTGGCAGCAATAAAGTCCAGGGACAAAAGATAACAGTTTGTACCGTGGGGAAGTTTTAACCTAAGCTGGTAAAAATAAGCTTAGAGGGTTTTTCATGCAGGTCCCCACATCTGTACCCTAGAGTTCAGAGTGGGGAAGGAACCTTGACAGGGTATTTGTGGCACCTTACAGACTAACAAATTTATCTGAGCATAAGCTTTCATGAGCTACAGCTCACTTCATAGCTCACAAAAGCTTATGCTCAAAAAAATTTGTTAGTCTCTAAGGTGCCACAAGTACTCCTTTTCTTTTTGTGAATACAGACTAGCACGGCTGCTACTCTGAAACTTGACAGGGTATGTTTTCACTGCAGAGTTTGCCTGGGTATGGGAACTCAGGTTAGCCAAGCTCAGGTACGAGTGTCCATACTTAAATAACAGTTGAGCCCAAATCCTTGGTTTGTAGAGGAAAGTGTGATGTGGAGTAGTTATTTATCTGTGCTATAGATATCTACTGTTATTGGGAGACTTTATTAAAAGTTTCTGTTTACACTTCCTGCCTTTGTTTCCCAAACATTCACATGCCAGTGGATTGTGCAACCAAATACTTAATTTTTTTAAAAAACAACAATTAAACAAAATCACCACCACAGGCAGCCCAGTGCAAGTGTTAAGAAAAAGTGCATTGCAGAAATAAAAAACAAGGCTAATCAGTGTTATAGCACTGGTAATGGAATTGCACATTGCCACTGTACTGTTCTGCCCCCATGGAGGTAGTGTGAACAAGGTACATCTTCCTATGCATACTTCCATTTCCTACCCAGAACTGTCCACTTGTTTCAGGATGTGGTAGCGTGGAACAATGTTCATTGAAAATTGCTGCATCAGGGTGGCCTGAGAAGGGGCAGGGGCTTGCTATCTCCTGGTTACCAGGCTAAGCAGCCACTCGAATAGTTCACTCTGCTGCTTTTAGTCCTGGTTCCTTGTTGCCCTGTTGTGCTCAGTGTAGTCCACCACCATTCTCTCCTCCCTCTCTCTGTCCTGTTCCAGCATTTCCCTCTGTATTTCTACATGCTGGTCCAACTTCTGGCCAGAGTCCTTTTACAGGTCCCACAGCAAGTTGTTGCTGTCCCTTTTCCCTGATTCACAGTCCTCTCCTCAAGAGGCCTGGGTGGATGCCTTGCTCCAAATGAGGTAGAAAAGCCTGGCACAAGCAATAAAAAGACTGACTTTGTTGTTGTTTAGGGAGAAAAAGAAAATTGTATCTCCTTTAATATTCTACATCACAGCAAGGCTACAAGTTGTAACTTATCTCCTGGGTGTGCCTTAATTCTCTCTCTTTATCTAGGGCTGAATTTAAGGGTAGGTGACCCAGGCAACCACCTGGGCTGCTAGGCTTGGGGCATGCTGGGCTCACAGATTTACAGATCCTAGCGTGCAAATTTATCATATTATATGACAGGGATATATCATGTATGTAAATCATGCAAAGTCATGAAATGGGCTACAAATAAGTTATTCAAAAGTTTAACAAATGCAAGTGATGGGGTGGGGAATGCATGGCATTAGGCTCTGTGCTTTGGACAGTGCTGAGCACCTACTCAGATTTATCAGGTTCACAGTAAGTTAAAAACTTGCTGTTTGGTGTCTTCTGCCTTGCAGCTTATGGCCTTCTTTTTTTTTCCTCCTTTTTCTATACTGAATCACCATCGACTTATTCCAATTATCCACCAGCCTGCCATTTGGAGAGTTAGAATCATAGATCCTTATACAAGTGATGATTATCAGTGATAGATTTCCAAATTGTAGACTTTACTGACCACACACCAGACATCCACCAGGACCCTGGTGTGAGCCTCTGATCAGCTAGTAGCATACTGAGATGAGGATCTTCTAGTTGGCATCTCTCTGAGTGCTATGTAGAAATGGAGCAGATCATGTGGAATGTGGGGTTTAAATATTGACCAGATCTATATAATCTGGTAGGTTTCAGAGTACCAGCCGTGTTAGTCTGTGTATATAATGTCTTCTGCAGTTTCCACGGTATGCATCCGATGAAGTGAGCTGTAGCTCACGAAAGATCATGCTCAAATAAATTGGTTAGTCTCTAAGGTGCCACAAGTACTCCTTTTCTTTTTGATAATCTGGTAGGTGATTTCCAGTGCAGAAGAAGGGAGTAGTTGGAAAAGCAGAAAAATACAGGCCTTAGGAGACTGTGGGAAGTCACTGGAGGACTATCAGCACTCATGTTCTGTAATCTGGCTCAGAGCCTGCATCCATACTGCAAAGTAGGTGGGCTAGAGCTTGTGTTGAAGAAAAACCTGGGCTCTAACCTATTCATCCAGCCAGGTAAGCAAGTCTGGATTGAAAGCGTATGTAAACCCCAGGTAAAAGGTTTGTGTGTGTGGATAGTAGGAAAACCTGGTTTAACTCTGCAGTGAAGACATGTGTAACACCGACAGACCCCGGTTGGCGAGATCGAACCTGGGAACTCTGGAGATAAATGCATGAGCTAAATGCCATACAGCTGTTAGCTAAGGCTGTAGAGCAAACTCATTAATCTCTAAGTGGTCTCGTGCCACTAGATGGCACAGAACACCACACCCAGAAAATGTATAGGTTACACACCTCCCCTAGCTGAGGAAGCATGTCCTGAGCTTCAAAGACTTACCAGTTGAAATCCTGGACAAGCCCCTTCTTGTAACACTGACAGACCCTGGTGGGCGGGATCGAACCTAGGACCTCTGGAGCTAAATGCATGAGCCAAAAGCCATATGGCTGTTAGCGAAGGCTGTAGAGCAGACTCATTAATCTCTCTCTAAGTGGTCTTGGTGCCCCTAGATGGGATACACCACCACACCCAGAAGATATGTGGGTTACACATGCCCACAAAGAAATGCCATTAAGTTGCGTGTAAGACCTCACTTCACTCAACCAAATAGTGTAGCCCAGAGTGTAAAGTGAATTTTGAATTGGGGATGCAGAATTGTTTTTTAACTCTTTGCCTTTCACTCATCTTGACCACGTAGACTGGTTGGTTTTGTTTGTGTTTAGTCTCCTTCATTCACTTCTTCTTATACAAAGTTTTGGGGTTTGTTTCTGCACACAGTTCAATAGCAAAATCCCACTTTACACAGATATATAAATTATTGAAACATGCCTATTCATAGTAAGTTTTTATAAACCCTTACCTAAAAATACTCAACTATTGGATTAACCCCACCTTACATTCTCCCTCCCCCTGCCCCCCCACCACAATCAAATCAGGTTCCTTGCAGACTATTTTATAATATTCAAGATGATTAGATTGAAAGCTTCCATTTGTTAGAAGTCTAATTTGAATGTTTATGGCTATTTAATTGGTCTGCCCATACAGTGCATGCCTAGAATTAAAATCCATCCTCCCACCCCAAGACCCTACAAACATGGTTCAACATTCTTCAGAAATGTTGTATACTACAGAATACAGCATGGAAAACTGCATGACTCCCTGACTGCACAGAATCAGTGGTACTGAAGAGGTTAATCAAAATAGCATTACTCCCTGTAATATTGAATACTTTTCAATTTGCCGCACAAATATTTAGAAATAATGCACACTGGAAAAGTTAATCCCAGCTATACATATAAAATGGTGGGGTCTAAATTAGCTGTTACCACTCAAGAAAGAGATCTTGGAGTCATTGTGGATAGTTCTCTGAAAACATCCACTCACTGTGCAGCAGCAGTCAAAAGAGTGACCAGAACGTTGGGAATCATTAAGAAAGGGATAGATAAGATGACAGAAAATATCATATTGCTTCTATATAAATCCATGGTACGCCCACATCTTGAATACTGTGTGCAGACGTGGTCGCCTCATCTCAAAGAAGATGTATTGGAATTGGAAAAGGTTCAGAAAAGGGCAACAGAAATGATTAGGGGTATGGAACAGCTTATGTTTGAGGAGTGATTAATAAGAATGGGACTTTTCAGCTCGGAAGAGAGACAACTAAAGAGGGATATCATAGAGGTCTATAAAATCATGACTGGTGTGGAGAAAGTAAATAAGGAAGTGTTATTTACTCCTTTTCATAACACAAGAACTAGGGGTCACCAAATGAAATTAATAGGCAGCAGGTTTAAAACAAACAAAAGGAAGCATTTTTTTCCCCACACAGTGCACAGTCAACCTGTGGAACTCCTGGCCAGAAAATGTTGTGAAGGCCAGGACTATAACAGGGTTCAAAAAAGAACTAGATAAGTTCATGGAGGACAGGCCCATCAATGGCTATTAGCTAGGATGGGCAGGAATGGGGCCCCTAGTCTCTGTTTGCCAGAAGCTGAGAATGGCTGACAGGGGATGGATCACTTGATGATTACCTGTTCTGTTCATTCCTTCTGGGCACCTGACATTGCCCACTGTTGGAAGACAGGATACTGGCACAGATGGACCTTTGGCCAGACCCAGTATGGCCATTCTTATGGTCTTATGTCTGGGTGTTTTGCTACTTAAAATGCTTTCTTTACCAGCAGAAAGAAAAGGATTTTTTTTCTTTGTATTTCTGTCATAAAACAATTGGTGTGTCATGTTGCATCACATCACATTGCATTATGAAATGCAAACTGACATACTTTATCCTTAAGGTATTTGAACATATCATGTCAAACTGGAAGAAAGAATGCTCTCTCTCTCACTCTCTCTCTGGGTAGTATCTGTTTTTTATTCTTGTTTTAATTTCTCTGTAATCTCTATTTAAAAAAGTAGTAAAGGACAAGCAGCCAGCTCTCCTACCTAAACTCAATGTCCATTCTAACCCCTATTCTTTTCTTAAGCAAACTAAGAAAGAAGAAAGCCACGAGAGCTTGAGAAAACCCACCAGATGAGCAAGGTCACTTTAAAATAAAAATCACTTGTCCGGTTTGAGTGCCTGGAGGAAAAAAATAATTAAAGTCAATGGAGAATTTAGAAGTGAGAAAAATATAGGGCAACAAGAAATCATAATAAAACCAGTCCCTGGGAAGCCAGAGGGGCTTAATGCCACTCATCATCAATTTGTGGGATGGGATATATGTCAAGGATTAAAAATAAAAGTTTGTCAGAAAATACAAGCCAGACTTGGGCTTTTGTACAAGGAGGAAATCAGGGATCTAAGTGGTGTTTTGGTGTCATGGCATTCAGGGCCACGCCTTGGCATTTTGTTGCCGTAGGCGAATTACAGTTTGTGTACCCCTGCCCTTCTACCTTATTCACTTTACATTTTTATTATGCATTTAACTTAACATTTTGGCATTTACACTTTCTCTCCAGAAATTTTTTTTTTGTCTTTGGAAAAGTTATTTTTCCAAAATGTTGCTGCCCCCTTGAGTCCGACATCCAGTGTAGCTGCACGTCTAGAAGGTAAGGTTGACCTTGGTAGGTATTAACTGTCAGAGACTTATTTATCTAAGGATTCATTTAGCTTTGCAATGACAAAGGGCTTCAGATGAACTTTGTAAATTGTAAAATATCTATATTCCTATGGGTCACAAATCCAAAAGCAACATTGGGGTGGCTTGTTTTTGAAAAGCAACACAGTGATTTGAAGTGATTAAAGATCTTCAGCGTAGTGGCCTCTAGTGGTAATCCAAACTTTTGCTATTAGTACCTCACTTTCAGAAGCACTGAAATTGCCTTACCGTGCATTTTAAAAATCCCCTCCACTCCACAGCAGACTTAGATTTATTCTCTGCATTTTTTATGAGTTACAGTTTACAACTTACAGTACATTTCTTAATAGTCTCGTGAATAGGTTACTTGATAGATATGAACCTATTTATTCACTCTTTCCTTACATCCTGAGTGACTTCCCCTAGATGTTGCAAGATCTGACGTGAGTATTCCATAAACCTCCACTGCCCAGAAGGTTAAAACATGTTCTCATGCCCATTGTCAGTGCCCTTGTGCACTCATGTCCTGTTTTTGTTGGTCTGACAGCCATTTTAGCATAAACTAGTTGGCACTTATTCCTTTTTTTGGCTGTCCATGTCTAGAGTACTTTCCCGTGCGATTTGTGCTAGTCTTTATTGAAGGACTAAAATGCCTGCACATTAGGCAAGCCAGAGAGAAGATACTTCAATCCTGTCAGTTTTCTTAAGGAAATCTTTTGGGAAACGTGTACTGCCCTTACTCTGGTCTGTGCATACCTAGAAGGTGCCAGTGCAGCAACTTTCAGAAGCAATACATTGACTTCAAAATGGGTATTTATTTTAAAGAAAACCTTTCGCTATGCACTTCAACTAGTATAACATTCAGACTATGATAGAAATCCTTAGTTCTTTGCCAGTGTTAGATTGTCCTGTATAGCATATTTCCTACTTCTTAACTCAGTCTAATTTTCATCCATTGCTGGTTATTAAAAGCCAGACAGAAGATCTTGTGATACCTTTATTAGTTCTTTGGTAATCCTCTATGCAAAATACTATATTTTATAACATTTGTTAAACATTATAAATTTGGGTTCCAAAACGCTCTATCCCTTTATTGTACTTTCAATCTCTTCCCCTTCGTGGGGTCCAGTATGTTGTTACTCTCCTGCTTTACTCCAGCATCTTTTCCAGTTCCCCAAATTCAAAGTTGATTTGTGCTGGGATACGTATTGTAGGGTGCCTGAATTGTCCTGGAGGTTATTGCTGCTCCTACAAGGGACACGAAATGCAGACACACTTACACAGTCTTTGTCCCTGCCTGGAAATCTGGCCTGTCCTCCTGGGAGACAAATGTGTTGGGATTTGGATCTTTTCCCTAACAATAATTTAGTTGGGTGATGAAGTGTTAGAATTGCACAACAAGGCAACCCAGATTTCTCTCTCACTTATTGCCTTCCCAGCTTCCTTCGTTTGTTTGTTTTGACATTTCTTTTGCACATTTTCTTTTCCTTTTCTTACAGCAGTATGGTACATCTAAAGCTATACATGTTTTTGCTACTCCCACCATATCCCTTTACTTAACATAATACTCATTTGTGTTTCACACTAAATGGTTTTGTTTTCACCTCCTAGTTACAAGAAGTCTGAAACATTCTACAGGAAAAGGCACATAAGGAAATATGGACTTAGCCATAACAGCTATATTTGAAATTGTAATAAACACTCAGAGCTATTATTGAGTTTCAAAAATATATGTGTGTGGTGTTGCAAGCAATGTGTGGAAGTAATATTTAATATTCTTCTCTTAGTGAGATCTTTTGTTAGTTTTCTGAAACAATGATCTAAAAAGCACTGCAAAGCAGACTTTCTACTAGTTAGATGAAAGTAACTTTCTCCAAAGAGTTTAACACTTTCATTCAGAAACTTGATTGGTGTGGGTCTATGGTTCAATAGTTATACAACTTCTCCCACTGTCCTATTTTCTTCTAACTTTATTAAACTTAATTTACAAGCAGAAGAGAAACCCCTGCTAAGGCCAATGCGAGAAGATAAAACTGCCAGTACAGGGTTAAGGACTACCTGCCTGACACATGATTCATTAGGGGATTTATTCATTCAACATCCTTCTGGAATTGTGGACACTAGAACTGGACACAGTATTCCAGAATGGTCGTACCAGTGCTAAATGCACAGATAAAGTAATCGCTCTCCTTATTGAAAGTTTAACTGACCTATAGAATTCTATCTTCCATATAGGATACATTTTAAAAAAAAATCCTTATTAGAAGATGATCCTTTTCAAATTCTATAAGTGTCTAGAATAATTTCTATATAAATCTAGAGGGCTCATCCCTATTAAATTGTAAAGGTCTTTTCCTTATGAGAAGCTTCCTTTCTTCTTTTAGGATACTTAATTTAAGGGAGACATTGGGAAATTCTAAACCATTAGAGGAATGTGGATCATTTGTTGCATCTATACTACTATGCTTTGGACAACTGGGAGCCCCCGCCAGGTTTCCAGCACAAGCTTTTTTATTGCCTCCCAGTTTTGTCAACTAAGTTGGGACTGAGGCTCTCTTGGCATTGCTCTGCTGGCTTCAGGAAAACAGCACCCTCTGTAGGCCCCTACAGAAGTTCTCCTTGTTGGCAAGCACTAACACTTTTCAGACTAGCACTTTTCTAGGTTTTGCCTAGAGGGATTCTCTATGTTTTGAATCTGATTACCTTGTAAGGTATTTACCATCCTGATTTTACAGAGGTGATTCTTTTACCTTTTCTTTAATTAAAATTCTTCTTCTAAGATCCTGATTGATTTTTCACTGTTGTTAAGATCCAAGGCTTTGGGTCTGTGTTCACCTTACAAATTGGTGAGGACTTTTATAAAGCCTTCCCCAGAAAAGGGGGTGTAGGGCTTGGGGGAAGACTTCTCCAAGTGGGCTTTTTCCCTGTTCTTTATTTAACACGCTTGGTGGTGGCAGCATATGGTTCAAGGGCAAGGCAAAGTTTGTACCTTAGGGAAGTTTTTAACCTAAGCTGGTAAAAATAAGCTTAGGGTGTCTTTCATGAAGGTCCCCACATCTGTACCCTAGAGTTCAGAGTGGGGACAGAACCTTGACATGGTGCCACAAATACCCTTTTACTTTTCAGAGAGTTCTACAAGACTGCAGGCTGGTTCTCATGCCACAACTGCTCTTTGAAAAAATCATATCCTTAATATATGATAGAGATCTTTACAAGCTATGGGTTTTCTTCATGTAGGAATATAGATTGCAATTTGTTTTGGCTTGGCCCTTTAAGCATATTTCATTTTAACGTATGCAAAAGTATCAATCAGCCCATATTCTATGCACATTTCCAGTATTTGAAACATACTCTTATCAAGTGGGTAACTGAGGTTTCTGACTAGATACCTCAAAGGGCTTCCACTAACCATGTCTGCCTAGGAGAAAAGATTATGTCCTACAATTACAGGCCTGGAAAAACAGAGCTCATGTTCTATCCCCACATCAACCAATGACTTGTTTACTAGCTTTGGTCAGGATCCTTTTCACTGATTAGAATATGAAGATAATACTTAACTATCTCCAAGAGGTATAGAGAAGCTTGATTTGTTCATAAAAATGCTTTTGATATTCTCTGATGAAAGACACTAAAGTAGTTCAAAGTTTGATGCCTACCAATGAAATACCCTAACCCTCATGTTTTAGCAACACTGGGAATATATCCATGTTCCTTTTACTACAGCATGACAAGCTTTACTGCCAGCAAAGAAGCCATAACTCAAACTAAAGAGAATACAATTTATTCTATTTTCTGAGTTCGGTCTGGTTATACTTACAGATTTCATTGGACTATAGGACAAACAGAGTGAGCTACAACACTTGAACCACCAAGCTGGCCTGACTATATAGACAAGTTACTCAACTATGTCATTTTAATGTTTCCTACACATTTTGTTTTATATATTGTGTATCTCACTTGAATCTGATGTCCCCACCCCAGCGCTATAGGCTTAAGTTCCGTAAAAAATGCTCAAGTGTAAAAAAACACAAAGCAACAACTACTGCATAGTGAAAGAGGGGAAGTCTCAAGAAGGTTGCTGTAGCTACTCATGATGCCATTTCTCAGAGGCGGTTATGGCTTATCAGTCAAACAAACATCAGAGCAGCATTAGCTGCTGCTAATACATCTGCTGGGAATCTTTCCAGTGTCAGAGTTCACACCATAAAAAATAAACCTACACACCTTCTAAAGTATGGATTAGCACTAGTGCAGGCTGCAAATGTGTGAAACAAGTAATTGGATAGAAAAACACAAGGGCTACAACTTCCTTCTCATCTGAACAAAATGGTGAGACCAGGAATCTGATAAGAAGAAGAGAACTTGCAGCAGGTGCATGCAGAGACTAAATGTTATGATACCATCTGCACTCATCTAATTCTAGGCACATCGTTGCAGAGAACCATAGAAAAATCAGACAACAGCTTTGACTGTGAGATATAAATCGAGAATATTGGCTCTGCTCAAAAGCAGGGATTGGAGATTAGTGATAATGGACCATTTTCTAGCATCAAGCCTGGGCCTCCTCCCAAAATCTGGTGTCTCTTGGCCAATAGAAAATCAAAACAGCTGCCTGCCAGTGACGTACAGCTGTTTATTGTTTGCTGATCCATGCTGCAGAATATGCCACATGCGATAAAGCAATTGCTGGATAGTGAGAGCTTAAAGATGAAACTAGAGTAATCTCATCTTGATAAACACAGAGAGAAGAGTAACTAACAAACACACTTCAGTTCTGTAAGCCAGTATCCCGAATGAGTCAATCTGCTTATTAAGTTTAGGGATACAGCATGGAATGCACATAGCCTATATGACGGTAGCGTTTCTCCAAAGTGTAATGATCATAATAGAACAGCAATTACTGGAGACCTAACACCTAGGGAGGTGGTAGAATCTCCTTCCTTAGAGGTTTTTAAGGTCAGGCTTGACAAAGCCCTGGCTGGGATGATTTAGCTGGGAATTGGTCCTGCTTTGAGCAGGGGGTTGGACTAGATGACCTTCTGGGGTCCCTTCCAACCCTTATATTCTATGATTCTATGATTCTATGACCACTAGGAGAAACTATGACCACCGCTACCTGTTTTTGCACCTTCCAGCTCTTGAAGTTTGGTGTTTTATTTATACTTGAATAGTTTAGTGGTCTTCCTAAAGCTACATAGCAGCCACTTAGGTCTGGAAAGCTATGACCTAAATTTCAGGGTTTTTTTTGTTTGTTTTTTTTTTAACCTAAAAGAGAAAGTAAATTGCAGATTTTTTCCTAACCTAAAGAGTTTAAATTGTAATGCAAAACCATAGCAGCACATTAGCATTTCTACTTTGGAACAAGCTAGAAAAGTTCTGAACGCCCCCTCCTTCACTATAAAGAGACAAAAGTTCATGCAGTAAAAATGTTTTTCCATAAAAAAATGTAGCAAAAGAAAATATAGAAGAGGGGTCACATGACACTGGCAAGGAGAATGACGGTCTTGCAGCCAAATTCCTGTGGTCTAGAGGTCAGTCCCACTTTGTGCTGTTCTATTTACATCAATCAATTTGTTTTTAAAAGCACTTCCTGTACTGCTGTATTTCCTAATCTATGTATAGGAAATTCTCTGATTACAAAAAGTAAATATTAATTAGCATGACATACTAAATGTCTCTCTCCTTTTAAGGCCCAGGTCCACCTTGACATTTTGTGATGCTGCATCTGCAATCCAGTGGTTGGGAGAAGGCTATTTTGATAGTCTTTGAGAGCGCTTCAATACTTCTTCATTCTCAAAGCTCTCCTTCCTTGAGTATTTCTAATTCACTTTTATGACTGGCAGGAAGCATGACTGGTAAAAAGTGGTGCATCATGTTTGGGGAAAGTTCTCTGTTCTCCCATCTGGTCAAAACTGGAATGTCTGGAAATTAAAACTCAACAAATTCAGACTAGAAATAAGGTGCAAATTTTTAACAGTAAGGTTAACTAACAATTGGAACAATTTGCCAAGAGTTGTGGTGGATTCTCTATCACTGGACATTTTAAAATCAAGATTGGGTGTTTTTATAAAAGATAGGCTCTAGTTCAAGTACAGCTATGACTTGAAGCAGGAATTAATACAGCATACTCTTATGGCCTGTGTTATGCAGGAGGTCAGACAAGACAATCACAACAGTCCCTCTTGGCCTTAAAAATCTATGAATCAAAGAGATGGTAGCAGTTGTCTTTGCTTTGACAACCCTCTAGGGAAATGGATCTGACACAGGGCCTCTCATATCCAGATATTCAGTTGAGCCACAGTGCCCCTAGTGTAGCAAATATATCAATAGTTGAAGTCATCCTTCAAAGAAGGGTCAGCACTTGAGGACATTCAGACCCCGGCTTTGCTCAAGAATAGGAATGCCTCACTGTATTCGAATGAATACCTGCATTGAGCTAAGGATATGGTAAATAGCACAATTGGCACTTTACATCAATGTAGACATAACAGGCCCTATTCTGAGTTCTA
Organism: Caretta caretta; assembly: GCF_965140235.1. NCBI lineage: Eukaryota > Metazoa > Chordata > Testudines > Cheloniidae > Caretta > Caretta caretta. Next base: position 66,615,612 of record NC_134214.1, on the reverse strand, counting down.
GCCAAGGTGCACTTGGTGCAGTACTCCAATACCAACTATCAAAGACCAATATGACTGTGTGAATTCTTTATGCCCCTCAGCCTCAATCCTCCCAAACCAGTAGCTCGTATAGCAGCTCTCTCTCTCTCTCTCTCTCTCACACACACACACACACACAAAATCATGCATTCCCTCATAGCCTGGTCCCTTCATTTTTCTCTATATATTCGTCATCTCTGGGCGCATGTGGAAGACACCACCTTGTAGGAGGAAAGAGCTTCAGGCAGGATTTGGGGCATTAACCAATACACAGATACAGGGTGTTTAAGGGCAAAAGGAACCATTAGGTCATTTATTTTTATGTCCTGGGTATCACAGGCCATATAATTTCACCCAGTTGAGCACAATACCTTGTGTTTGGCTAAAGTGCATCTTCCAGAAAAGCATCCAGACATCAAGAGGTAGAGAATCCACCACTTCGCTTGGTAGTTTGCTCCAAAGCTCACTGTTAAGAATGTGTGCCTTATTATGAAAAGGCAGGGAGAAACAATGCTGGGACTGTGACTGGTGGAAGGGAGGATGACAAATGGCAGAGATGGGTTGGAGAACTTGATAGCTTGGGAAGTCTGTCCATGTACCACTTATGAATTCTGATTAATTTTATTAACTCTGTGCTTAACTCTGTGCATTGTTTCAGGGGCTATGTCACAAATTGTGCCCCATCTGGAAGCAGCTAAAGGACAACCAAAGAAGTCATTAACATGGAATGACTTTGTTCAGTGGGAAAATGAATATGCTAAAAAGAGATTGGCCAAGCTAAAGGAAGATGGTTATCCAAGGTTGTTTGCAGGTGGCAGGGGAGGAGGAATGTGGGCTTGGAGAAATGGAAGTTTATCAGAAAAGGAGAGCAGAGAAATCAGCATCAGAAGCTGCTATTAAAAAGACCCATGGTCTCTGAGCTAGAGGAACCATTTCACTACTGGACCTGAACAAGCCAGAGGGATCTTATTGCAGCGGCAGGGAGAGAAAACCTGAAGGCTGAGTAAGAGGAGAGAGTCTTGGGACCGTGAAATGACTGACCAACAATCCAAAGAGCTCTTGGAGTAGCAAGGATGTAGGAGGGAGGTAGCATGCAGGTTTTGTTATTTTGCATGGATCCACAATTGTCTAGGCTTTGTGTGTGAATGAAGTGTGTACTGTGTGATTAATAAGTTATTTTGAAAAGTCTCTTGAGTTCTTTACAGTAAGTATTGTGTGTCCCCAAAGCATAACACTGTAAATTGCAGTATCTAGGAGAGTGGAGCTCTGGATAAGCTACTGGGGAGAGAGCTGGAGGGTGGGGAGTTCATCCCTGATCTTAGGGACCAAGGCAGCTAGACAGTGGGGTCCCACTTCTGCGAAAGGTACTAGACAGGGAGTCTGTATCCCAGGAGTGAGCCTGCGAGACCAGAGAGGATGGCTGGATTCTGTTCGGACTGTATAGAACCACACAAAATTCAGTGGGGGCAGCTTGACCACATCTATGATGCATGGACTGGGGGAGAATAATTACAGTGGCAGTCACTGAAGAAAGGTGAGAACGTGAGTGAACTGGTTTTGGGTGCAGGGCGGGGGGCGGGAGCTGTATGTTAGAGAGGCGGGGGGTGGGGACATCTGAAGGGAAGAAGATGGAGAAGAAGAGAGTGTGATATTGGAGGACATCATTGGCAGTGGAAAGAAAGAGTCATGTTTTCCTCTCTGTAGAAGAAGAGATTTTACCAGGAGCTGGTAGAGCTTTCCATAAGTGCTGCTAGAGGGCTCAGAAGAGTATTGCCTAATCAGCGAGCTGAGAGGAGGCGGTGGGAAATGGATGGCATGGCAGTACCTTCCCATAGCAAGAGGCCTGTGGCCTAAAACACAGAGGATCTGCACTGATAAGCAGGAAGTGAATCTTTCTGATGTGGACTGTAGGGATTGCATGTGTGTTGATCTCTAGATTTGCACATATTTAGTAAGTGTCCCTGTAAGGGAAAGCAGTCTGTTGCCCACCAAGAGTTGTCTCTCAGGTTTTCCGTGCCCTAAGCAAAAGAGTAAAGTGTCCTCCTTCTGATAATCTACAGTCACTAAATGTTTTGCTGCTGTAGACAATTGCTTGTGTAGTCATCCCTAACAAGCACTAGATGCTCATGCCTATTTGTTTGGAAGCAGGCTGACTACAGAATCCCTATTGCTAGCTCATTCATGGATGTGTGTGTGTGACCAGCATATTTGAGTGTTACTTAAATCTTCTGCCAATCAAATGATCAGAACATTCTGAAAGTGTTTTACAGAAGATCAGTAAATTGCTGCTATTTTATTGTTAACAACATTTTGTTATGTACGAGCCCACAAATTTTCCTTTGATACCATCACAAATACAAGAGACAAGAACTAATCAAAAAGAGGAATTCTTTTTTATATAATTCATCAAGGAAGAGAGAACATTAAATAAACTAATCAAAAAATAAATCATATGGCACAAAGCCATTTGAATTTGATTCTAGTAAAAAAAAATCCACTTATTTCTGTTAGAAATGTTTAATATTTAATGTTATTTTCAGCATACAAGTGACCCAGAGGAGGAGTAAATATACACAGACACACCATACTAGATTCATAAAGGGTACCCAAGTGTAACTTTTGGATGCATGCTGCCTAACTTGGGATTGTGAATTCCACTAGGCACCCAAGGTCCCTATACAACGCATAGGGAGAGTTAGATGCCTAAAGATGGGATTCACAGGAGCCTGCATGGTGAGAGGGGAATCACTTAAGCTAGTCAGTTGGAACTGCAGCTGAGAGGGAAGTGACCTTATCACTACTCCTCAAAAGGAAGCTAGGTGCCTAACTCTGGACTAGAGGCAGATCCCAATCCTTGCTCAAGATTCACAGCTATGGATCTTCTCCTGAACTTGGGCACTGAAGCCAGGTCAGCCCTTTCTCAAGAAAAAAAAGGGGGGGGGCAGGGAGGTGCTGCTTCTCCCATTTTTGGTCCAAATCCCTCTGCTGCCCACTTTGTAGCAGGGACTTCCCAGGTGAGTAGCCTAGCCACGGCATTATGGGGTGATTCTCTCTCAGAGCCAGTGATTATGGAAGTATTTCCTATGAAGTGAAACAGTTTTGGCAGGAGAGTGTGAGAGCCATCCTAAAATACCCTTGCATAGCCCAGTGGTTAGGGCACACCCCTAGGAGGTGGAAGACCTGGTTTCAACTCCTTGCTTTGCATTGGATAGAGAGGAGGGATTTGAACCTTGTCTCTTACATCCTGAGTGAATGCTCTAATCCAGCAGTTCTCAAACTGTGGGTCGGGACCCCAAAGTGGATCACAACCAGTAGCGTAGCTACAGGGGGGAGCAGGGCAGCGGCCGCCCCCCCACTGAGCAGAAGTAGCACCTTTTTAATTCTTTGGTGCCTTTTAAATTTTTACTCACCCGGTGGCGCGCTGGGTCCGGGGCGGCGGTGCGCCGGGTCCTTCACTCGCTCCGCTCTTGGGCGGCATTGCAGTGGCAGGGCCTTCAGTGCCGCCGAAGACCGGAGCGAGTGAAGGACCCGACGCCGAAGCACTGCTGAAGACCCAGAGCGCCGCCTGCCCTGCTGCCCAAGACCTGGAGCACTGCCAGGTGAGTACTAGTGAGTGGCGCCTTTTTTTTTTTTTTTTTTTTTTTAAAATCTCCGCTCCCCGTTTTCTCCACCTGGCTACACCACTGGTCACAACCCCATTTTAATGGGGTCGCCTGGGCTGGGTTAGACTTTCTGGGGCCCAGGGCTGAAGCCCAAGCCTGAACCCCACTGCCTAGCAGGGCCAATTGGGGGAGGAGGAGGGCAGGAGAGCCATATGGTGTGGGCATCAAGCTCAAAGGGGGCCTCAAATTTAGACACGTGTTCATTTTTTGGCATTTGATAAGTTTTGCAACTTGGTTTTATGCACATCCCTATCAGCAAATAAGAGATGTGATTTGGTAAAAGATAATTTTTTTGTTAACTGATATAGATTTTGTCATATTAAAGAGTTAGAAATTTTCATGCATACTACTAAAAATATATCTGTTCTGAAGACACAAGTTTAGACCATGATGAACATGTCCTCTCAGATCGGCTGATTATATAAACAAACCACTACTAGTGGCTGGTGCTGGATCAAGTGCGTGTTGAAAGATAGAGAATTGTTACATTTTAGTGTCTTTATCATTTTACATCTAGTTGACTAAGGAATTATTTATGTGTGAGAATTCCTCATTATCATCTTCATATGGTTGCTAAAAGAGGTGACTGGTTCGTTGGTTGGTTGGGCCCTAGCTTGGCCGGGCCCTAGCTTGGCCATCGTCACAGGCTTTAGTAGTCTATAGGCCCAGATTCAAGGTGAAAATTTGTGAGGATAATCTTGTACAGTGAGTTTTGTGAGGACACACATTTGACATATTTGGACATTATCCCTCGGTCTGTATCCGTGTTTTTACTCATACATTCTAATCCTCCCTCCCTTTCCCTCTCTCTCAAATTCCTTTGTCTTCAGCTCAGCCAGTTATATTATACCTTGTGGGCTTGAGTTTTGATTCAGTGATAAGGAAAATAACCTGTCTGACTGTTTCATTTTATGTTCTTTAGTATTCCTTCATTTTAAGTCTTTTCAGCATTTGTGTACCTGTTTACAGTAGAAGATTTCAAGTGTAGATAAACTACTTATTTACAGCAGAATATTTCAAGTGTGGATAGGCTACATATTAACCAGACAGATCACTATGAAGGGGAGATTTGAAAGTGGTGCAAGCAAGAGACAACGAAAACAACTGAGTGAAGCAGCAGCTAAGAGCTCAAAGCCAATAACTTCATTTCTCAAACACTGGAAAACATACCTTACCCAACAAACAATGCTACAGATAATGATAAAACTCTGCAACTACAACAGGTGATATTTCAATGGCAATACCTGAACATGAGAATAGTAGTCAAGAAGGAGATGTGCCAACAGTAACAGATGCAGCAGAAGATCCTGTGTATGATCAAGAAACTCAACAGCAACAGGAAGATGTAGATCTTACACAGCAAGAGCAATTCATGAATATTACAGGTTTGACTGTGACGGACATTGGAATTATTGACAAGAGCAATGCTTCTCAAATGCAATCTTTTCTTCAAATTAGTTGTTTTGAAATTCCAAGTAACATTCCATGAGATGCTGATAATCATGCCTTCCCTACTCGTCTGCTGACAAAAAAAAAACAAAAAAAACCCCACAACTCTTCCAAATCGTGAGACCTGCACAAGAGACTGGTTATGCTGCGTTACCTGCGGTTCTTTCAACCCAAAGCTCTTTGTAACTTTTACTCTGTGCGAGGCAGTGTCAGGAAATAAATCAGGGTAGACATGGCTATCCAACAGATAGATGGCTGGCACAAACAGGACAACACAAAAGTGCTTTCACTTAAAGCTAAACTTTACTTAGTCTCAAGCACTTATATACAGGTCTGCAACAGGTTAGTAAGACACCCTCAACCCTTGAGAATTACCAAAGCTGAGTGTGGCTCTTGAGTGGCACAATGGCAGCCTGTCTGCTAGTGGGGAACCAAGATGCATCCAGAGGGAGAGTCCAGTCCTGAAGAGTCCCCCTACCTCAAACTTTTCCCCCTTATTTATACATTAGTAACAGAATGACGTCCCTTAAAGCAAACTTGTTAAGTAAGCAGTTTCAATGGTCAAGTGAGAGGTTCCTTCTGATTGATTAACCAAGTATGGGTTTTTCCCAGAGTTTGCAGCCTTGAGGCCCCAATAGACATTCCTGGGGCACATCCTGCTCTTTAAGATGCATATATCAGCAACTTCAACACAATTCTTATCAGGAAGGACGCGGGGTTAAGCTGCCCTCTCTGTGGCACCCAGAACCCCCTTCTGCCTTGGTTAAGTTAAGCCTGCTGACTTGGCTGCTTTTAGCAATAAGCCATAGTGGTTTCAGGCACTTTACTGGTTTGCCAAAGTCTCCCCGTACAGCTGGAGTACGGAAAAACAATCTCTGTACTGTGCACACTGCTTCATTTTGAACAAAAAAGTGCTGCAAATGCATCAGTTCTCTCTGATCAATCAGGATGGAGTATCAACAGAGGTTGGAGGAAGTTGAAAGACTGAATGCCATCACGAGAGCTCAGCATCACACAAAGAAAACTATGTTGCATGGAAAATCAGCCAGTAGGGCAGCATCAGCTGAAAGTTCAGCTGAGAATTTATTCTTAACTGAACTCTCTACAGAAACTAACTGGAAAAAACTTCTTGAGCGCAGCCTGACGGTCATCCTTTTTCTTTCTGAGTGAGGATTGGCTTTCTTTGGTTCTAGTCAACGTATTGGTGATCGTGCAAATGGAAACTTTCTAGACATAGCTGAGCTCCTCAGCAAATATGACCCATTTTTATTGGAGCATGTTAAATGTGTTTGAGAATTGCAAGAGAGTCAAAAGTGCATGCAAGTCCATTATCTCTCCACACGCATTCAAAACAAGTTTATTGAGCTATGTGGGTCATTTGTACAAACAATTCTTGAAGAGATTTGAAATGCCAAGTATTTTTCAATAATTGTTGATGCCATTCCAGATTGTTCTCACAAGGAACAGACTACTATGGTTATTTGATATGTTAAGATTGTAGGCAGCTCAAAATTTTCAATTGAAGAAAGGTTTATTTTGTTTGATAATTTCATGAGAAAAACTGGAAAAGAAATTGCTGATCAAGTACTAGCAATTCTAGAAGGTTTTAAGTTAGATTTTCAAGTCTGCATTGATCAAGCCTATGACAATGGATCTAATATGGCTGGGAAGTACAAAGGTGTACAAGCAGTTCTGCTTGAGCATAATTCAGACTGTATTTTCTCCAGCTTTGGAAACCACACACTAAACCTTGGAAGTGTTGACTGTGCTGAATCATGCAAGGAGGCAACTACTTTCTTTGGAGCTGTTGAGCAAATGTACAATCTCTTCAGGAGCAGTCCACAAAGATGGGAAATTCTAAAGCAATATCTTCCTGTTTCACTGCATGGGATGTCCAAAACTAGATGGTCTGCATGGATTGATGGTATTCAACCAGTTGCTCAGCATTTGAATTCAGTGAGAAAGGCTTTAAATGAGCTTTAATCTCTCAATCTCTCTGCACAGGATCGAACTGAGTTCAGTCTATTCAGAAGCACATGTCCAAATTTGAATGCATTCTGGTGTCATCTTTGTGGATGAAGCTGCTTACAATGATCCACCAAACTAATCTGGTAATTGAAGCAACAATTCTACACTTGATGTAGAGAGGGACAACCTTGAAAGTTTTATCAATGACATTCAACAGATTTGTGAACAATGGGATGCGATCCTGACTGAGTCCAAATTAGTAGCGCAGAATATTGGCATTTCATCTGAGTTCTCCACCAATCACAACTTACCTACTGAATCCAATGCCGAGCAGCATTATAGGGTCAATGTCTTCCTTGTCATCATTGCATAATGACAGGTTTCAGAGTAGCAGCCGTGTTAGTCTGTATCCGCAAAAAGAAAAGGAGGACTTGTAGCACCTTAGAGACTAACCAATTTATTTGAGCATAAGCTTTCGTGAGCTACAGCTCACTTCATCGGATGTGAGCTGTAGCTCACGAAAGTTTATGCTCAAATAAATTGGTTAGTCTCTAAGGTGCCACAAGTCCTCCTTTTCTTGTCATCATTGACTCTATTCAGTCAGGTCTTACACATTGATCTGAGTCACTTGCAACTAATTTGTACCCTTTTTGGGTTTCTTTGGCAGTTCAACAGACTGAGTAATGAAGATCTACTTTCTGCAGCTGAAAAGTTTCAGCAACAGTACAACAAAGAAATCTCAAAAGATCTCAATGATGAGGTCATCTTCCTCAAACAAATGTATTCCATGAACTTTAAATTGGATTGCAAGCCAAAGGAATTGCTTCAAGAAATACTTGAACTTGGACTCTCTGGAGTGTTTCCTAATATCACAATTGCATTGTGTATTTTTGTCAGTTTGCCTGCATCAGTGGCTTCAGGTGAATGGACCTTAAACATGTTTAAGCAGGTAAAGAACTATCACTGTTCAACTATGGGACAAGAGCGTTGAAGGGGCTCGCCATGCTTAATATCAGCTGTGACATTGCACCAAAGCTATATTTTTCCTCACTAATTAGTGCATTGACTTGCACAGAAAAAGGCTAGAAAAGCATTTGTTAAATAAAAAAATTGAAATTATGCCTCACTTTTTTTGGTGCCTTATTTTTTTCAGGTGTCATCATTTTTTATTTTTATTAAGGCTAGGGGCCTCAAAAGCTGGAAGCGGCTTCGACCTATCTGGACCTCTGAGAGGGCCTGCTGCCTGGGGATGAAGGGCTTCAGCTCTGGGTGGAGGGGCTCAGGCTTCAGCTTCATCCCTGGGCAGTGGGGCTCAGATTACAGGCCCCCTGCCAGAGGCTGAAGCCCTTGGGCTTTGGCTTTGAGCTCCACCACCGTAGGTGCGGGGGCCGAGCTTTGGCTCCCCCACCCGGGGTGGTGAGGCTCAGGCTTCTTTTCCCCCTTCTGGGGTCATGTAGTAATTTTTGTTCTCAGACGGGGGTCATGGTCCAATGAAGTTCTAGAACCACTGATCTTATCATTGGACTGGGGGGGGGCGCAGAGGGGCAGGCTGATCCAGTAGGTGGCTTCTCAGCATGCCTATCAGATTGGGCCAAGCAGGCAAGGTAGGCAGGGAAATTCTGATGAGGTGGTAAAGCTTTCCGTAGAAATGGTTACTGGATTATTTTTTTTTTAAACACTAGCAAAAAATTTCATTTTTCATACCTCATTCTTGAAAACAGCTGAATTGTTTTTGCTAAAAACTTTCTAAAAATATTTCAGCCTGAGGAAGACACCTGGCATGGAAATTTCAGCCCAAAGCATTAAAGTTTGGCAAAGTTAAAACTAAATGTAAACAGGGACATATAACAGAAAGTGTTAGGCAACCTTAACTATAGTCCTTAACTATAGCAGTGGTGTCCAGAGGCCCCTATAAGGAATGAGTTCTCCTATTTCTAGATATTGTACAAACACACAGGGAGATATAGAGATCCAAACCTAAGTCAATCACAGTAAGTTTTATGTTGAGAACTACCAAACAGCTGCAATGCAATGAATGTTGTGTTGTGCATTCATAGGTTCAGAACTGCCATGTTGCAGTTATCTCAGATAGTGTGCTGTTTTAAATACTGACCATATAGGCAGCCATAACCTAAGCATTAGAGTTAAGGAAAACATGAAACCTCTCAGCCAAGTGCGGCTGTTAATCTAGTACTACTATGATTTTGCTTTTTGATCCTGTAACATGTAAATTGTTGATATTACAGTAGTGCCTGGAGGGCAAGGCTCCATTGTGTAACGCACTGTACATACCCATAGTAGGAGACAATCCCGTCCCAAAGAGTTTTGGCCCAGATTTTTAAAAGGTATTTAGGCATTGTGACAACACCCAACTGATTTAGGAGCCTAAATATCATTGGCAAAAGGGATTTGGGCACTTAGGAGCCTAAGTGCCCAAATCCCTTTTGCCAATGATATTTAGGCTCCTAAATCAGCTGGGTGCTGTGGTCCTCAGTGTTGCAACACCTAATACCTTTAAAAATCCAGGCCTTACAGTCGAAATAAACCAAGGCAAGGCATAGAGAAGTGAAGTTAATTGCCCAAGATAACACAGGAGATCAGTGGTAGAGTCAGGAATAGGTCCAACTTCCAGTCCAGTCCACTATGTTACATGTTGCTGTTTTATCCTTGAGCTTCCTCAGCAATTAATGGTAGCCATAATTTCCTTAGTGCCATGGGAACAAGTTTTACATTTTCAATCCTTCAGAACAGGTTCACTTACCTACCTTTCAAAGATTTTCCTTAGCTTTAATGTTTGTCTTATGTCCTTCCGCTAACATGTTATGACTGGAATGCTATAGAAGAGATTATACTAGGGCAGGGGTTCTCAAACTTCATTACACCGTGACCCCCTTCCAAAACCAAAAATTACTACATGACCCCAAGAGGGAGTGGGGGAAAGCCCGAGCCCTGCCACCCTGGGTTGGGGGAGAGGAGGAGCGGGGCCAAAGCCTGAGCCCCACCGCCCCTGGCAGGGGGCCAAAGCTGAAGCAGGGCTCTAACCTGAGCCCTGCCACCCAGGGCTGAAGCCTTCAGGCTTCGGCATCAGCCATGAGCCCCAGCAAGTCTTAAGCCAGCCCTGGCAACCCCATTAAAATGGGGTTGGGACCACTTTGGGGACACCTGTACTAGGGATTTGAACAGTGGCAATAAGCACTGTATAAAATGCCCAAAAACAAAAAAGAGAGATCCAAATATTAGAGAGAGTATAGAAACGGTTGAAAAATGACTGGGGGGAAAAGCCATTTTCTTCACAGCTTATCTGACCTGAACCCCTGAAACATTATCCTATCTGTAATATATGACTTTCCCCCCAGATTTGCTGCATGCTCTTTTTCCCCCAAGAAGAAATGGATATAGAAACTGAAGTGGTCCTGAAAAGACCTAGATTGATCAACTTCATTTTTGGTGCTACATGCTATGCAAAATGTGCTCTGTCAGAGTGGTCTTTTAGGTCCCATCTCTTGCCTGTACCTATTTTACACCCAAGTCACATGACCAAGAACAGGCAAGGTCTGATTGAAGGTGTCAGGTGACAGATCATGTGATAGATATATAAGCTCCTTGCTCAGCATAGGAGAATATGGGGTTGAGACAACACTTGTGAAAGTTTGTCTGTTGGGGAGCCAGGACAGAAGTCTTGGGGGCAGCTGGTTGTTAGTAATTTCTCCAGGTAGGGAGCTGAGGAAAGGTTTAGAGACCCTAGACTTGTGGTTAAAATTTCCTCAGTTATCTAGGATAACTGCAATCTGGGAGGGCTTGAGAAAGAAGACCTAGAGACAAGCTAAAGAAAGATTTTTGGGAGAAGTTTGTTTGCTGGGGAGCCAGAGGAAAAAGCCAGATTAGAAACAGATACCAAGGAAAAGGTGGAGAAGAGCAGTTTTTGATTTATGGTAGAGGGCTACCCCACAACTTCAAGTCCTGGGCGTTTACAGTAGAGGGAGGCCAGGGCCTAAAATTACATCTAGAGAGGTAGCATGGAATGCTCTGCAGTGAGGGACCTAATATTGTTCAGCTTGAGGAGGTCAAAAAAATACTGAATTGGCATTTAGGAATTTTGAACATGGAGAATTGGGCATAGCTATCCACTTAAACTTTCTGTTGCCTTGAAAAAGAAAAAAAGAACTTTTGATTTAAAGCACCAGTTTAATCTATCTGCTACAAAGAAAACTGAGAAAGATGACAAATCTCCATCCTCGACCAGGTAAGCACTAGTTTGCTGTTTACCTTTCCTCCCTCCACCTCACCTCACCTCCCTGCGTCTGCGGCATCCACAGTTGGATCTTGTCTTAAGCTGAAGTTGTGAGCTCTTTAGGGGCACGGACAGTCTGCCTGCAACATGTTTTTACAGTGCATAGAACAAAGGACATCATGTTCCTTGGTTACAGCTACCAGATGCTAGATGCTACCAGAGTACAATTAAACTTACAAGACTGTGCTAAACCTGTTGTTTGGAAGTCTCTCTACAGTGTGAGGAACAAGAAAATGTGCCTTAGTCTTGTCTTACAGGGGTCACTACTGGTGGGAGAGTGCAGGTCAGTTTCCATGCCTGTTCAGTTGTTAGCTTTTCTGCTGTGACAGCCAGCCAATTAGTGCAAAATGCATTGGTGGTTTCCACTTGTGATACCACTGATAACTGACAAACCTTTGTATATACTAGAATACAGTACAGACGAAAATACTTTTTCGTAACTCAGTGTATTGTCATGTCTGTATTTGGTATCCCATAGACCGTGTGTCTAACAATCTTTCACATGCTGAGAAAAATCTATTTGAAAACGCTCCATCTTCAAGGATAGAAAATGGTATAAATCCTGACTTTTTTTTGTTTAGACTATAATCTGGTTTTCCAGAGCAGACTCTCTGCAACCAATTTCTTCACTGAAACAACATATGTAATTTCCCCTTTAAAAAGAAACACACATCAAGAGGTGTTGTGATTGGGAAGAGAGCTTTTTAATGGTGCTGTAGAATAGAATAAACTTTGTACTTGCCACAGATTAGTATTTAAATAGCTTGCTTGGATGTATTCACAGGTAATTACAAAAAACAAACAAACAACCACCCCCAGCCACCATAACCTTTAATTAGATACCACTTTCAGAATTAAAAGTTATTTTGCCTCAACTCCATGAATATAGCCTTTTTTGGGGGAACTTTATCACCCCCCAGTTGAACAGTTGCCTCTACACACACAATAGATTCTGCCTCCCATCTGTACAAAAACACAGGAGACTTCATGAAGCAACACATGGTTTGCTTGTTTTTCTAGTGAAAAGTGTCATCTTAATTCTCTCTCTCTCACACACACACACCCACCCACCCACCAAGCAGAGTTAGGAAGAAAGAATGTGTTTAAACCCTAGATTTCTGCGGGAAATGGCCCACCTTGATTATCATACACATTGTAAGGAGAGTGATCACTTTAGATAAGCTATTACCAGCAGGAGAGTGGGGTGGGGGGAGAGAAAACCTTTTGTAGTGGTAAACACCCATTTTTTCATGCTTTGTGTGTATAAAAAGATCTTCTATACTTTCCACAGTATGCATCCGATGAAGTGAGCTGTAGCTCACGAAAGCTTATGCTCAAATAAATTGGTTAGTCTCTAAGGTGCCACAAGTACTCCTTTTCTTTTTGTGTTTATTGAGGTTTGCTTTTCAAAAGCAAGTGTCCTTCAGTAGCTAACGAGTGTTTGAATTTGATATTTATCTTCATGTTTATTTCATGCTATAACTAGATATTACAGCATTTAGTTCTAGATTCTGCAAGGACTTAACTACATGCTAAAGTCTGGTCTAATGAAGTCAATGGGGCTACTTACAGGTTGTAAGCATGTCTTTAAGCTTAAGGGAAAGATCCTCAGTTGGTGTAAATTGTTATAGGCCCACTGAATTAAATGGCCCAATGACAATTTCCACTACCTAAGGATTGTCCCTTAAGTTTTTGCAGGAGCAGGACTAAGCTTGTCTACACTGCTGATTAGCTCAGCAAGCTGTGGTGTGAATGTACAGGGCACTTGCCTCCTATGCATTAACTGATCATGTGGACTCTGCTTACAGTAGCATGCTTTGATTTATTGCTATTTCAAACTGCAATATATTAGTGTATATGGAGCTTTTAATGTGCAGTGAGGATGGTCCACATGGCAAATTTAAAGGAGTACTTGTGGCACCTTAGAGACTAACCAATTTATTTGAGCATGAGCTTTCGTGAGCTACAGCTCACTTCATCGGATGCTGTAGCTCACGAAAGCTCATGCTCAAATAAATTGGTTAGTCTCTAAGGTGCCACAAGTACTCCTTTTCTTTTTGCGAATACAGACTAACACGGCTGTTACTTTGAAACATGGCAAATTTAGCATGCAATAAGCTAGAGTGCTGTACATTCACACACTAGCTTGCTGAGCATTAAGTCTGTGTGAGGAAGCCCTTGGAGAGCAAGTTCTTTGAAGCAGGACTATCTCTTCATACCTGTGGGTCAAGCACCTATCATGTTTTGGGCACGCTACTGTATCTACTTACCATTTCAAGTGAGTGCTATGGTTTGAGCTGGTGAATCTTTCATTGAAAGCCTCTTAAATTAAAACTGGCTTTTTGACAATGAAAAAATCAATTTTTTATTTTGCTAATGAAAACTGGACATCTTTGGTTACCTTTTTAGTTTTCAAAAACTAAAAATTCTTCCAAGGCAGTTCTGGAAAAGCAAGTACATTTTTTGGTTTTTGGTTTTCAGTGAAAAAGCTTTACTGACCATACCAAAAACATTTGCAGAAAGCTAGGGATTTTTGCCTCCCCCCACCCTCCAAATTTGCATTTTTAATTAACTCTAGTTAGGTTACTGGGTTAAAACTCACTGAAGTGGCTTTATCCTGATAGAGGTATTGGGCTTCAGTGGAATTATTCTTACATCAATGTAACAGAGTAGAAATAGGCCTCCTGTGTGTCTGGCCCGTTTTACTAGTAGCAATGCAATGATTTCTCCACTTGCTCTCCTGATCCCTTTTCCCCTCAAAAAAAAAAAATCTTTGTGCAGATTCAATTTGTATGGAATTTTCCTTTAAAACGTTTGGAATGAAATTTACTGTTCTTAAAAAGCAAACGATTAACAGCACAAAATGGGGTATTAGAGAAGGTGACTGAAACCTTGCCATTTGTGACCTGAGGTAGGAAATAAAAGGCAAACATCTCACTACACCACCCCGCCCCCAAGTCTCCTCATGTTTCTCACACACAACTAAAAGTGCCCACTAGGCTTTTGGATCTGAACCTTGACAGTCTGTTATTCTGAAACATGACCAACTTATTTTACCTAGTTTTACGGAAGTTAATGGAGACAGAAATAAGCTCTTATGATGTCTCTTTATCCTGTGAAGCTTTCTGCAACTGTTTATCTTGACATTCTGGAAAGTGACTGTGCTTCATCATCCAGTTATGAAAACAGATACAAGAGTAGCACTATGCCTTACTACTAGGTGCATCAGCTTAGGGCAAAAAGTTGATTGCTTCTCGCTGGGAAACCTGACTTTAAATGAGAAAAATACTTGATGTTCATGCATGCCCCTCTGGTTTCCTGCACTCATGTCCATCTTAGTTTGGCACTGTGCATATTAGTTGGTTGGATCATCTCACTTTGGTCAAGATGCCAAGCACTAACTGCTTTATATGGGCACTCTGCATAATCAGGCAAGTGGCATCATTTGCAGCTGGAATGCTCTTCTCAGTGACATACTTGAAGCATTGGTGACTCATGCCTCTTAACAATCGAGTACCCCTGTTTGTGTGCCCAAAAAGCAAAGAGAGCCCCTTCATGGTGGATAAAAGGAAGACATGGAAAACAAGAGAATTTTTGGCTGCCAAAAAAGGCTGGGGTTGTAGTGCAGCTGGCAATTTGGACAACTTACAATATATTCAGTAGGAAAATACTGTTTATACTGCAGCAACAGAGAAACTAAACCACCCAAGACTGAGGTTGTGCCCTTGATTTGAGAAGTTGGCTGCTGTCTGTATAAAGGCATAGAGTGGAAGAGGTACAACTTTGTACTAGTCTAGGTGGTTCTATCAAAAGCTAAAGTCTCTGTGCCACAGGAATAGTGTGGAAGGGCTATCCACTCCTCCTGAATTACGGTGTGGCTTTACGTCAGGTGAGCTATAGGAGCTTGCCCAGAGTCCACAGCCAAAAACTATTGAACTCTGACTCTTTCTTCCTCGCAGAATAGAATCCTAAAATATAGCAGTAGTAAAGTGTGCGAGATAGTATGCAAAAAAAATAAATAAATAGATGAGAACGCTTAATATACTAAATCATGACATCACCAGAAACTCGATCATGAGTGTATCCTAAATAATGTACAATTAAAACCCATTTAAACTGTTAAGGATAGGTGCTATGTTCCCAGTGCTGCTCTGAGCCTCTGCCCAGGCTAGTTTCATAAGTAGCTTGGACAGTTCTAGTTTTTAAAGGTTTTTTTTTTTTTGGTCCCAAGTTCCTTTCTAAATGTTAACACGTGTATTTAAAAGCATTTGTTGTTTTGTTCAACTTCTAGGAGGAAACTAAATGACATGGAGACAGTGTAAGACAAGAACAGTGAAATTTTAAATATTGTCATTGTTGGTATGATGACCTCCTGGGGTCCTTGTGGCAGATAATGAGGTATGAACAACTGGATCATGTTTTTCCTACATAGTTAAGCACCAAATCCAAGATCTGTTGGTGACAATAGCCCATGAGGATATGAACTTAGAAAGCATAAGATTCAATTCTCAGGAGATATTTATGACAAATAGGCAAATACTGCTGCATCTACCAAAAACTCTTCTACAGAGAGTCTAACTATCATGTGTACTTTCACATATTTCCAATCCAAATATAGCATACTGGGTGCTAAGGTCATGTAATGTCATGTTCTGTTATATACTTTCCAGTTACATCAATTCTTGGAATTCTAAAGAGTGAAAAGAATAAACTCTTGTTCTGTATACATCTCAATGTGAAACAGTACCTCCTGTACCTGGTACAAACACCCACTCCCCTACCAACCATCAAAGGTCCTTCCCTCCTCTACACAATCTGTTGTGCAGAATGAGATAACTGTTCCCTATCCATCCTCTGCGGCCCATCTCCTCTCAGCTGAGAGCATCACACATGTCTGTACTAGCTTGCCTCACTTCATGGAACCAGTTCTGGGGTCTCGGCTAGTAAGACTACAGCCCTAGCTGCTGTTGCTCTGCATGAAGCAGCAAACACTTGCACCTGGTAACAAGGGGAGGCAAGATCAAAATCACTGGTGATCTGAGATGCTGTCAGAAAGGGAGACGGAATATTATGACTGGTTCTCTGCAGTCCGATCAGGACCTCTTCCACAGTTGTCACAGGCCACGTATGCTTAAAATCCTCTAACCAACAAGAGCGATCAGTCCTGATTTGCATGGGAGAAGGTGGGGCAGCAGAAAATAGAGACAAGAAATGTATATTTTCACCTCTATGCAATTATTTGTGTTCTAGCTCAGTAACCTAGCAATAGACATATTGAATTGGCTGTGCTGGAAATAAATGTGTAAAACCTAATCATGGATAATAAATCTCTTTAATTCTGCATAATCACTTGCAGTATAGGTTGCAGAATGTGGCTTCTCATCTGTTGAGCAAGGTTAGCCAAAAGGGTGACTTGCTGAATGCGAGGCAAGGCTTTGACTTGGATATCTGAAGCTGTACAAAGACTGGATCCTAGTTATCTCAAATTGCCTACTTTGCCTCTCCATGTATTATACTAGCTAATCAACAGAAAAGTCTATTTCCCCCTCATCTGGAATTTGTTGCTAGTTGTGTGGTTTACTGAAGCCCATGTTTAAAACAACAAGCAGCTATCCCTTTAAAATCCTAGGGGTTTCCTGGTTGCAGGCTAGTAGACTCCGAGGAAAGTGTGCAATCTGTGTCCTCAGTCTGCAAAGAGCCAGTCTTCAAGATGTCTGAGTAGAGTATGCTGGGATGAGTAGTGCCTGTCTGCATTAGGAAGTGGCCTGCTTTGTGTCTCTCTGGTTTTGGTTCTTGTGTACTAGGAAGGGTTCTAGATTCTAAGTAGTGTTATATACAATCCTCCAGAAAGATTTAAAAACGATAAACGCTCTACCTTTTCTGTATATATGCTGTGAACATAATACTGGTTTGATGGTATCCCTGCTCATCTAACACAGTCCGGGCTTTAAACTATATAGCGTAAGGCATCCCAAAGTTACTTAAAAATTGTATTTTCTGTAGATTGTTTTTACACATGGGAACAATTAAAATGTTTACATCTGTTTACATTACTACATCTGCATTAACATGTTTTACTTTTTTATATTTTCAGATCAACAAATTTAAATGACAATAGCAGATTGTGTGAGAATGTAACACTTGAGAAGTATAAGACTGACAGCTTTGGAGAGTGGAAATCCTCTAGTTATCCATAAAAATTGCTGTAGTCTATGCTGTGGTAATTTAAACGTCCCACACCATCCTGTCAGTTGTGCTGTATGTTGCTGCGTAACTACAAAAAGTGATGCTGTCAGTCTGTGCCAGAAGAGTACCCAGAAGTCACCTACTACAGGACAGGCCTAACAAAGAAAATAACAGAACGCCACTAGCCATCACCTTCAGCCCCCAACTAAAACCCCTCCAATGCATCATCAAGGATCTACAACCTATCCTGAAGGACGACCCATCACTCTCACAAATCTTGGGAGACAGGCCAGTCCTTGCCTACAGACAGCCCCCCAACCTGAAGCAAATACTCACCAGCAACCACATACCACACAACAGAACCACTAACCCAGGAACCTATCCTTGCAACAAAGCCTGTTGCCAACTGTGCCCACATATCTATTCCGGGGACACCATCACAGGGCCTAATAACATCAACCACACTATCAGCGGCTTGTTCACCTGCACATCTACCAATGTGATATATGCCATCATGTGCTAGCAATGCCCCTTTGCTATGTACATTGGTCAAACTGGACAGTCTCTACATAAAAGAATAAATGGACACAAATCAGACGTCAAGAATTATAACATTCATAAACCAATCGGAGAACACTTCAATCTCTCTGGTCATGCAATTACAGACATGAAAGTTGCGATATTACAACAGAAAAACTTCAGAAACAGACTCCAATGAGAGACTGCTGAATTGGAATTAATTTGCAAATTGGATACAATTAACTTAGGTTACTTTTTATAATGACTCAACCACTCCCAGTCTCTATTCAAGCCTATTTCCCCTTGTTTGTTCTTTCCCCCCCACACTGTTCCTCAGACGTTCTTGTTAAACCCTGGATTTGTGCTGAAAATGGCCCACCTTGATTATCATTATGCATTGTAAGGAGAGTGATCACTTTAGATAAGCTAGTACCAGCAGGAGAGTGGGGTGGAGGGAGAGAAAACCTTTTGTAGTGATAAACACCCATTTTTTCATGGTTTGTGTGTATAAAAACATCCTCACTATTTTCTACTTTATGCATCCGATGAAGTGAGCTGTTGCTCATGAAAGCTTATGCTCAAATAAATTGGTTAGTCTCTAAGGTGCCACAAGTACTCCTTTTCTTTTTGCGAATACAGACTAACATGGCTGTTACTCTGAAACCAGTTTAGATACAGAATGTTAGAGAGAGTCCCTGAATGGTTATCTTTTCTCTCATGGAGCTTCTTCCCTTCTTTATGTTGCTGAATCCTGAAATTATTAATGTGGATTGATATCAGTTATATGATTAAGATATGCCTTGTGTCTGAGGAAAAACACAACATGATTTACTTGAACACTGATCTAGAGGAGCTCTGGAGGAACTCCACATTCATGTGGAGAGAGAGAGAGGAATGCTGGTGTTCAAAATATTTTCAAGTGTGAGAATTGCCTTGGAAGGTGCCAGTTTCTTCAGCCCTTCACTTTCCTTTGCCCCTATCCAATGACTCTTGCTGCTATCAGACATTCCCATCATACACTCAAAACATTATTAGTGCTGCTTCTGGTTCCAAGCTTTGGCTATCAAAGAAGACTTCTTCCCACTGCCTTAGGACTGTCTCCATAAGGGTCATCATGGCCTATTCAATCTTGGCTTTTCTGTAGAGATTGCTACTTTCTTCAACTTAGTCATTTTACAATATTTGAGCAGATTTTAGTCTTTGGAACCTTGTGCATATTGATTTTGGTATGACTTTCATACTATTTTCATTCTGGGTCAAATTGTGCAGTCTGGGCACATGCAGAGGGGCAGAAGTAGGGGCTTTAATATCATCTCGGTTGAGAAGATGTGGCTATGAAACAAACTTCTAGAGACTGGGTGAATCCAGAGTCTTACTGTCTTTAGGAAAAATGGCAAAACTTTCCACAGGAACTCTCCTCTAATCAAGCACTTCGTGAATGAAGAGTTCTAAGTTCCTTGTTTCCCAATGTACAGGATGGTTGTCTACTGTAACAAAGCCTTGTCATAACAACACTTTTCACACAAACATCTCCTTCTGCCCCTCTCAGAAACAGAAATTTAAGATTCTTATTTAAAAAAACACCTAAAAAACCTACCAGACTGCGTAAGCTGGGGGTGGTGGTGGTGTCTCTCATCGGACCAGGAAAGAGACAGCACCACACCAGTGTGTACATCAAGTGTATGCTCAGCATCCGTTATTGTTCAGACACTCAGTTACACAAGAACAAAGCAATTCCCTGACCAACACTGGTTTGCAATCCTCAGACACCTTGCCCCTTGCTTCTCTCAGATCCTGCTAAGAAGGCAAGCCCCTTTCAAGTCCCCATGTGAATCTTGGAATAGGTGGGCAATTCTCAATCCTTTCCTGGCTGTTTCATCCTTTCACTCAGAGACTTGACTCTGAAAATGGGGAAAAGTGCTCGAGACTTCAATAAGTCCACGAGGGACTTCCCTGCTACCACTGATTTTATGTGGAAGTCTTCAGATAATTAGTGATGGGCAACTGTATTAAACTCTAAGATATTTTTTCCCTATCTGCAATATACATGTGCTATTGGATTTTTGCATTCTTTTTCAGTTAAAATATCTAAATGAAAACCTGAATAGAACCAAAAGCTGTAAGTACCTTTACCTATTCATGAACATAAAATCAAGACAGTGCCTAGAGTGTTATCCTCCAAGTTTTTGCTAATATCCATATCAATTAATATCAAGCTCACTGATTTTTCAAACACTCTCCATGTCAGCTACCAGATATTAGAATGACATGATTAAATAGTTTCAATTCTGTAGCATCCATAATCCTATTCTTAAAATGCTTGCCCCCCTGTCTAGCTTTACATAGTATTTTTAAATAAAACAAAAACACAATGCAGTAATTCATTTAAACAGTGTCCTTTCTGTCACTCTAATGGCTGACACTTTGCAGTAATATTTTATTATGACACTGAATTGTCCCAGTTCAGTAAATATCTGTACAGACAGACAATCTATTCTAAACAAATACAGGGTCAAATAATTTGGTTTGGCAGAATGGAATATACCCAGTCTTTCTTATTTAGAGACTAAATAGCCAGTGATAGCAAGAGAACAGTGCTACTGGATTTAAATTACATACTTTTTCAGCCTTTCCTCAACTGAAAATCCTGCTTGCTACAATTTCACAAAGAAGAAGATTGGGTATAAGTATTAAGACTGAATTTTTATGATGACTGAAGGAAAAATATCCCCGTTAAGAAGAAATGATTGCAATGAAGCGGTCTGGCTCATTCATCTTCACCTAAATTGATTCATAAAACTATAACTTTGACTTGGCTAATCCACCCAATTTCATTCTGTCAAGCATTGATACCAACAAATGATTGTTTAGTTTGCACAGTCTCCCCTCTATCATCCCCTCCCCCTGCCCCAGTTGCATATCTTGTTTGTGCTGCCCTAAGTTCTCCTTGGTGATGAGAAGGGAATTTGCTTTGTAGGAAACTGGGGTAGGTTGGCAGAATTTTCTGACAAACAGACATTGGATGGGTAGCAGCCTGGAAAAACTTTCCATTCCACCTCTTTTCTTTTGGCACTTATCTCACTGCATTGTAAAGGTGTCAAAAACAGGTACTGGAATAATGCAGAGAAGAAGAATACGTGAAGTGGAAATGCAAATAGAAGGCAATGTGGAGAACTGCCTTCTACCCTCCCTCTACAAGAGATTTCTGGGTAGCCTCTGAAAGGGAGAAAGCTAGCTTTCTCTGTCGAATAAAAAAAACTTGTAATCTGGAGATAGGAAATGAATTCTTCTAAGACAAAAAACTAAATTATATAAAAATATAGTGTGTTAAAGCAGTTCCACAACAATGAATCTGATTAACAAATAGCAGGTCTTGTCATATAAATTATCTTTTAAAATTAGATTTAAATAATGTAGTAATGCTTTCATGTATCCCGTATTTTT
This sequence comes from Caretta caretta, assembly GCF_965140235.1. Taxonomy (NCBI): domain Eukaryota; kingdom Metazoa; phylum Chordata; order Testudines; family Cheloniidae; genus Caretta; species Caretta caretta. The sequence goes on along the minus strand of NC_134214.1, from coordinate 66,594,075 downwards.
TTCAAACAAACAGATTGGTTAACTTCCTAATATTTCTGAAAGGTGCAATTCCATCCCGGCTCTGAAGGAACTGAGAAACTAGTGGTTTACAATCAATCATTCAATTATAGACATTCAATGCTATTTTCTAAAACTTCGTTTTCGCTTACATTTAATCAGCCTCTTTGTGCTCGTAGATTTGATTTTTTCCCAGTTGTTTCCAAAAAAGTATCTGCTGAACATTAGGTACAACTGTACTCATTGAGACATTTATTGATACTGTCAAGATCAACATAGTGCCCATAAAAGAGAGCATGATTAGACATTTTAGTATGTTCATTTATCTTAATATTTCTGCCATTACCAATGAACAATTTAAATAACTCTTTCATATAGGTTACAGTAAGCTGTGGGGAAGAGCTCTACAATATTTTTTATTAATCTGATTGAAATGTTAATACATTTTAGATAGTTATGCAGCAGTAAAGGCAGCACCAAAGTTGACTGATTGCTGTAAGAAAATGTAGAATGCAGCATAAACCCGACAGCACTATAGCCTTAAAGCTACACAAGTCCCAGCACACTTACAGCTATCACTCGGGGCCCGATCTATGGCCTAAATTGGTGGCAGATTAGACATTCAGCATGAGCTTCCTTCTGCTGTCTAACTTTGCTGCGACTAGGGACATCCTGCACTTCTTTTTTCCCTCAGCTACCTTGGAGGGCACTAGTATGAGATAACTGTGGCAGGCCTCTCTGGGGAGGGAAAAAAAAAAAGTGGTGGAAGGGACAGTGCCTGGTTTCCTCCTGCTTCCCACAAATCACAGTATGTCTCCTAACTGGGTAAGGAAAAATATACCACACATACACAGAGTAATGACTAGATTGTAACTTGGATTTACATCTGCGAAACCCCCTTCCCCTGCTGAGCTGTAGGGAAAGGGACAGACAGTGGGACAGAATGAACCTGCACAATACAGAAAGCATGCTCAGTTGTGTGGAGTCAAGATTCCATGGCAGTTGGAGAAAACTGGTGGGGGGGGGGGGAAGGGGGCTGGAGACCAGCATCTGAGGGGAGGGTCTCTGCTAACAATGGCTCTGAGAAAACAGGGTTTTAGTGGACATCTTGTGACCTGCTGCCTGGCTCCAGTCACTGTCCATGATTGCTCTTGATTTGTCCCATGACGGATGGTAATTAGGAAGACTGGAGAGCTCCTCATTCCCATAGACCGTCACAAGGACTGAGGAAGAGTAGGGTTGGGGCGAGTTGGCTTTTCTGGATGATATTGTGTTTTCTTGGTGGACTCCGAGTTCATAGCGGGAACGTGTTAAATGTCATATGGGTGTCTTTAAACAATCTCTCATTTGAGGGTGGGTTGTTTTTTTTTTTTTTTTTTTTTTTATAAAGCAGTTTGTATTTTGGTTAATTTTTTATTAGCCAGAGGTTTGGAAGGATTTGCTGCACAGCTGAGGTACTAGCTAGCTCAGTTATGGCCTGAACTTGATGGAGGTGTGGGCAGCATTCTGCATCACTGTTGCATTGTTTGTACAATGGGCATAAGGTGGGGTAAGAACTACCAGTGCCTGTGCATGGGCTACTTGGACTCGTGGCTGGTTCCATAGCAGTAAGAGAGCCATGTGCACCCACTATTGAATTGCTAACCCTTTACCCAGAGAACAGGATCATGGCTTAGCCACCATCATCAGGCTGGAAACAGCAGGTGAGAAAGAAGCTGAGGTGGTGGGGGCATAATTTGCTGAGAGTGTAGGCATCCCCTCCGAGAGCAAGAGAGAATCAGAGGGTCCTCTAAGTACCTCTAAGGGAATATCTAGACTTCTGTCATGTGGTGTGATTTGCAGCTCGAGGAGACAGACCTGAGCTAGCTTTACTCTTGCTAGCTCAGGTACTAGAGCAGTGCAGCTATGGCAGCACGGCCTTCAGTATGGACTGTACCGAGGGTCCCAGGTGGACTTGCCTGCCTTGAAACATGCACTATTGTGGCTTCACTGCTCCGGTACTGGAGCTAGATTTGATCTAGCTTGCTCAGATACTTCTTCTTGAACTGCAATCACATCCTGTGACTGCTATACAGACATATGCTTAGAGGCATACATTCCACATATGAGCTGTTCCTGGGGAAGCACAGTTTTATGCCACTTCAAATGCATGAATTGTGGCAGAGCCAGTTTATCCCTAAATTGTATTCACTTTCCATCAACTTTCTCAATCCTTTTCACACATGTGCAAAACATATGGTCCTCAGTGAGAACTTCCGGAACAAGAACATCTGAGTTAGAGCGCAAACAAGCAAAGGAACAGCTTTCTCAGGGACATATCTAGTCCCACCGTCATCAACTGTTCACTGCTTTTAAATAGGACCATCATTTGGTTCTAAACGTGCAAACACTATTTTTTATTCACACAAAACAGCTGGAGAGACTTATGTATTCTAAGTCCCTGGACTTCAGCTGCAACATTTTTGAAAGAGCACAGTAAGAGATGTTGCAAACCAAGAGCTCATTCTTCTTAAAAACTGAACATGTAAATCTGGAAGTTAGAATAAAAATGCCTTCTTAAACATAAAGTTCACTTCCATGATGCTTTAATTAGTGCTACTGTCAAGGCAGAAAGATGGACAATCTTTCCCAAAAGGGTATAGTGCAGAAACTAGGGATCTCCTCTGAGATTACTTCCTTCTAATGGCTTCAAACCTTCACTCACATATTACACTAGGTAGATGGCATTTTATGAGCAAAGATGGAAGACTAATCCTGTTCTTGTTGCAGAGCCTGTAAGTATTTGAATATAAAAAGACTACTATGTCTGCTACAAATACATTAGCACAAACTTATAAAGATATATTAAAAGCACTCAAAGGCTATCATTAATTCAGACTGTCTCAAAATTGACAAACTTCTATTAAATCAATCTCAACTTTTATTTTTTTAAATGGTTTGTATCCTTTATGGCTGAGAAGGAAGTTTGAAAATGTGACCGGAGTACAACTGCCTGTGTGCACAAGCCTGAAACAATATCTTAAGAGGTTTGAACCGATCCCCTATATCTTAACTCTGAAATCTGCCACCCTGGAGGAGCTGCCAACACAAGACTCTGGTACCTGCAAAGGCTCCCAAAGACATTCCATCATGGATCGCAGAGTTGGTGTCACCAGGCCCTTTTCCATCCTACAACATAGTCTTCTCAACTTTAATAGGACTACATTTTTAATTTAACTGATGAGAGCTGGATGAAAATTCAAGCCCATCTCAACGAAACCTAGGTTTTCAATGGTTTACGCTTCCTGGGAAGTAGTCATGCTAAACTTTTTGTTTGGGTTTTCTTTAGTATTTAGTTGTGACAGTGAGTACTTTTCCCAGATCTGAGGAAAAGCTTAAAAGTTTGTCTCTCTCACCAACAGAAGTTTGTCCAATAAAAGATATTACTTCCCTTCCCAGTATCTGGGAACTGACACAGCTACAACAACATAGAAAGTAGCCTTCATGAGAGGATATGCCAGAAGTGGTAGTGAAAGGGTACTACCCTCACTTCAGTGAAGATAGAGGACTCTGTGCTTTTTTTTCTTAATCAGCTATAATTTTGTAAGGAATTGACTTGGGTTTCAATTTGGCATTAGCAAGTGGTGTGGAGAATCAGTTTAGCTTCCTCCCAAGTGGAAGTATCTCCTGGAGATGCACAAAGCTCTGTGTATTAGACAGAGAGAGACCAGATAAAAAGACTTTGTGGAAGATTCCATATTCAGCATAGGAAATAAAGAAATAATTGGGGGGAGGAGGGGGAAGGGAGTTGGTCAGGGAACTGCCTTCCAAACTAGCATCATGTAGCAGAAAAAACAAGAGCTGCAGTAAATGCTGCCTGTAGGGGAGACTGCTACATTTGCCACAGTGACAGTGCTGTAGAATCTGACAAAGAAACAAGTACTCAGGAATCATCTGTTAGTGACCATGAAAAGGAGGGCAGTTCTTGCAGACACTGTCACATGGAAAGAAAACAGGCTGAAGAGCTATAAACAAAGTAATGATAAATGGCAATGTATTAAACTGAAAAGGGGAAGTTGACCACCCCTTCTTCCATGATACATCAGAGTAGCCCCAGTCTTATTTAACATCTTTATTAATGATCTGGAAGAAGAGGTAAAACAGCACATTAATTAAATTCACAGTGTGGCAGATACAAGTGAATACACAGAAATAATAGAAAAGATTTAGAAAAATGGTCAGGTAATAAAAGATTCCGCTTGGGAAAATAAGCTCAGATACTGAGGGAGAAAATAATTCAGAACACAGACTGTTAATGAGAGGCAGATTCTTAGAAAGGAGTTATGCTGATTCAGACCTGAGGAGTGGCAATGGAGAACAAAGTTCTCTAGTGTGGTGTGGAAGTAGGAAAAAAATTTTTTTTGCTGCAGAGGCATTGTGTCATCAGCTGGAGCAGGGGTTAGCAACCTTCAGCATGCGGCCCATCAGGGTAATCCTTGTGGGCTGCGAGACATTTTGTTTATGTTGACCGTCCGCAGGCACGGCATGGCCCCCTGCAGCTCACAGTGGACGAGCCTGTGGGACACCACTATAGGTTTTTCTGGCATAAGTCTCCGTTCAAATCAGTCACACACTTTCATTGCAAGCCAGGCAGTTCACTGATAGACTCCTGATGCATGATCAATAGCGCTGTCTATTCTGGTAGGCATCCCCCCCCCACGCCCACCCCTCTTTATGGAACTCCTGTAGGTGCCAGTGATGAATCTTTACTTACTGGAGGAAGATCTCACAAAGATGGGATTTTTAAAATTAATGAAGAGAATGTAGTGCTGCTGAGAAGTGTTGGTTTGATGGGCCTGGAAAACTGTTCCTAGTGTATTCTTAGAGCATATACAGGAAAGGGACATCAGGACAAGGTTTTTCCATATCAGCCTGCCACCGAGTCTCACTCTTGATTTCTAGGTGTGCCAATTCATTCCTTAATCATCTTCTGAGAATGCCTTTAACAATGCCAATTTTGTTGAAGGTTTGTGATGTGGATATAACCACTAGGAACTGGACTGAAACCATCAATTCATTTCACATAGAGTACGAAGCAGCCATTGGGTAGCCATGACTTTCAGCCTTTACTGAAGGGGCAGAAGTGAGCTAGTGATCTTTACATGAAAGGCACTATCACCTGCCTGAGCCCTCTAGGGTGACCAGATGTCCTGATTTTATAGGGACAGTCCCAATTTTGGGATCTTTTTCTTATATAGGCTCCTATTGCCCCTCTCCCTTGTCCCGATTTTTCACATTTGCTGCCTGGTCACCCTAGAGCCATCACAGTAAGTGCTCATTTAGAACACTGCTGGAGATGCATCATAGTAACTGACCAAAGAATGTTCGTGACTGAAAATATGGGGCAAGTTAGTTATCAAAATAAATTGGTTTGAGTAGACTCTTTTAAAGGAGAAATCCAAGGGCCATGTCAGAGACCTTGAAATGGGATTATATTTGTAAATAGACTCAAGTAGCTATTTTTCTTAACATGGGTTGAATACACTTATTAAGCATTGACTAATTTTTATAGCCCTCATTTAAAGTGATTTAAGTGGTTATGCCATGCTTGGCAGAGGCTAACATGGTTTGTGAGATTTGGACGCATTTCTTTGATATGTGAATATATGTTAATATTCCATTGGCTGAACTTTTTGTAAATTATAGACATCATTTACAACATTTTTGTCAACAGCAAAGCCTGAAGCAAAATATCTTCAGGTTTGCCTGTCCATACAATAGACCGAGAAGGTCAGAAGGAATACAAAAATGTATATATGAAAACACATTTGTAGTGGGGGAAATTAGAGGCAAAGAACTCATTTCCCCACTGCGACCACCCCATCCTCTTTTCTTCCATCACAGGGTCTTTCCTAATGATGGACGTCTGTATGCAGTTTCTCTGGACCTTAGTCATACTGCTTTGTCTTTCCTTAACAGACTATCAGAGATCAGTGCTAAGCAGTCCCCCACCATAGATACTATTTACATTCTTAGTACTGTAAGCTCAGGATTCACCTTGAGACTCAAACTTCAGTCACTGTTAGCAGTGCAACATAATGCCTATTGTTGTAGAGCTAGCTCACTTTCCACCCCTCCTCTTCCCTGATGCCTGGGAGCCTGAGCTCCAACCGGAGATGCAATGTCAAAATAGCACCTACACAGTTATTTTTAGCACACTAGTGCGAGCCCTGCTAACACAAGCCTCCTGCTCAGGAGTGAAAGTAAAATGCAGATTTTACCAGTATGGGGCCGCTCTGGCCCCCCCAAAAGGGGCATGGCCTCAGGCAGAAGGGGTGGGACTGGGGGGTCAGCATCCCCCAGCCAGTCTATCTGTGCTCCCTGGTCCGCGCCGCCCATGGCTCCAGCAGTAACTAAAAGGGCCCAGGGCTCTGGCCGGCACAGCCTCGGTAGCAGCAGAGGCGACCAGAGCCCCGGGCCCTTTTAAATCGTGGCCCCAGGGCAGCTACTTCTTTTGCCCCCCCACCGTCAGTGGCAGCTTTAAATTCAGTGGTATGGGCTGGTCCTGGCCGCTACTTTTTACTGGTACACCGTACCAGCCCGTACCCCATTACTTTCACCCCTGCTCCTGCTCCCTCCCAGATGCAGTGTAGACATATTCTCAAAGACTGTTCTGAAGGAAAATCTGTTGCAATGCTTGAATGTACTTCAAAGATGCCAGAGAGGATTCCTTCTGTTGTGTTTAACAACACTGGCATTTTCTTACCCCAGGAACTTTTTTCCTGCCTGAATCAGGTGACATTGGATTGAGCTGCATCTCTATCTAATGTATTCACTTCAGCACACAACAGTGAGTTATGTTAGAGTTGGTAAGAAACCGACCTTTTGTTTCCCCTGCAAGAAGTAGTGTGGTTTCTAGACTATAATTGGATAGTTTGAGATGTTGACATTTTTCCCATTTTGACAGCCAAATCAATATTATTGAAAGCACTTTGTAGACATTCGTGACAGCCTAAGGATTAATACCTCTAGTCTATCTCAACATGGCTGCCATTTATAGTATTTATAGATAAAATAGCGGTGGTATTTTTTGGGTGAATCAGAAATGTTTTAAGTAGGTAGTAAAATAATTGCTGCCAATAACTCAGTCATTAAAGGGGAACCAAATACCTGCAGTTAGCAGGAGTTGGGAAGCAGATTAATTAGATATCCAGTACCTGGTGCTGGAGAGGACACATCAGAACTGTGTGTTTGAACACAGTACAAGAAATCCCACCTAACCTCAGAACTCAAAGGACAGAGAGAACTTCAGAACTCAGAGTAGCTGAGACTTGTTTACTCACTAGTGATCGATGGGTGAGCCTCCAGAGCTTAACAATTAAGCAGCAGCAAACAGCTAAATTGAAGTATCTGAGCTTCCAAACTCTACAATATTGTATTGAATCTTCCTGAAACCTTTCATGGTATGTTTCAGAGGAACAGCCGTGTTAGTTTGTATTCACAAAAAGAAAAGGAGGACTTGCGGCACCTTAGAGACTAACCAATTTATTTGAGCATGATGAAGTGAGCTGTAGCTCACGAAAGCTCATGCTCAAATAAATTGGTTAGTCTCTAAGGTGCCACAAGTCTTCCTTTCATGGTATATTTTGCATTTCTATTTCCAAACAAGGGGGTGGAAAGATGTGCAAAAATAAAACTAATGTGAATTTCATATAGAATAACAATTTTAGCTTAGAGTTAGAGTTTAAGCCAGAGGTCTGGACCATGCTGATGATATTCAAGTGGCTTTGCCAATCTCCAACAGCAATCCACCTTATTATTGACTTCCCATTGACAAGAATGGTTGGAGAAAAGTTACACAGTACATAGCCAATTGCAAGATGTTTTCAGAGCTAGATGCAGCATACGCCATTTTCAAAGGAAGGCTTGTAATTTTGTCTTAAAAAAATGTCTAAGCAATTTAGGACACCAACTTTCAGGGGAGGTCACAGCAGGGAGAAGAGTATGACCAATAGCTTTTAGTTTGGCTACTATTTTTAGTTCTTGGTTTTCAGTTCAGTGACAGGTGGTCCTAAGCAATGCTGAAATTGGGAAATCGCGCTCATCCAGCATTTAACAAGATTGTCTCCAACAGTCTGTAATTTTGGATATAAAAGATTAAAAATAATTTTTTGTTTGTGCATCATTCTATCCAATATTTACCATGTTTCATGCCTCAGGACTTTGGGTGAGAGGGTAGAACTTAAAATTTAAGTTTTTTATTTCAGTGTGTGAAAGGAAGGGGAACAACAGTGATGCCAACTTACTTTTTCGGATTCTCTGCTTCATAGCAATATGTTCTTGTGCGCCTGTCAAAGTCTGATAGGTTCCAGCATACTGTGCCTTACTCAGATTTGTGGCAACAAGTTACTTTGGTCTTGCTTGCTTTAAATTAGAAAATCTTATGAAACAGTTAAACTGCCATACATTAAAGGAAGTCCTTATAATAAACATAAGCTTTCTTTGTAAGTAGTAATAAAATGCTCGGCAGTTCTAGTTCAGTTAGTTTATTCATGTATCTAAATCTTTTCAAATACTTATGCATTTTTGGTAACTCAGCTCTATGCCTTTATGTAGAACGTATTCCAGACTGTCTTTAGATCTTAAGATCTTAAGATCTGTCTTTAGTTCTTAAGAATCTAAATTTGTGACATTAATATAGTCAAAGATGAAAATACAGCTTCATGATCCCTCCCCTCCGACCTGCTTTTATCTATACAAAAAATGGAAGCAGTGTAGCATCCACAACAGGAGAAATGATGTCACTTTATCTCTGAAAAGTGCACAGCTGAGTGACTGAATAACCTGCACAGATAATATGCTAATAAAATGGGCTTGGGCTGTATAAAATTGGATTGGCTATAAACTGGTTCCTGAAGGGAAAGAGCTTGGTCTGCGAGTCTCCTATTGTGAGATTTTTTTTCATTTAACAGGTACTTCATTGTAATTAAAATAAAAATGAAATAGCTTTCACAATACTCTAAGAGAGTTTATCAAGGCCTATCTGAAGACTGAGGTAATTTTGTATCCAATAACGTAGTTATGCAAATGTCTCTTCTTTCCCAAAGCAGAAAAAGATACATCTCTTTATTACATTTTCTAACAGGAAGGAAGCCTTTTGTAATAGAAATTTGTACGTAGTGAAGAATCTGTAGATTCAGAGAACAGATAATGTAAATTATATTGTGATTAACAGCTGGCTTAAAGGTTAAGGAAGCTCTTGGCAGGAAGGATCATTATGATCATCTATTCACTCCTCTTCAACATCTGATCCAGAGGTGTGCAGGCTGTCCTTGCAATGGCTTTATCCTATTTGCATAAAGCCAAATATTCACATGGTGTCTCCCAGATGCGAGTAAGGGAGCATGCTGTCCAGGCCTATTTGTATTTGCCTCAGTTAGAGGTAACAAAAACTCTTACTCTGTTTGAAAGTACCGGATTTTTCTCTTACACTATTTCTAATACAAGCTGTTTGCAATAACAAAGGAAAAAATAGAAATTTAAGTGACAGGTCAGTTATGTTAGCATCTCATCACTAGCTAATCGGAGACCATCTGTTCCTCAATGGCCTGAAAAGGTGAACAGCATATGGACACCACACCTCACCACATATCCAAATACAGACTGTCTGGGAAAGGCATAGAGCTGGCCAGGAAATGGCTTTCCTATTCTGTGAAAACTTTTGAGATTTTGAAAAATGTCCCATTCCTGATTGGGATGAAGCAGACCTTTTAGATCCTTCCCCCACCCCCAATGAAAAAACCAGACACACATCCTGACCCCCATCCAGAACAGCCAATAGCCCGGTGGTTAGGGCACTCCTCTGGGGTGTGGGAGATTCAGGTTTAAGTTCCTGGTCTGAATCAGGTGGAGCAGGGACTTGAATCTGTGTCTCATCCTCAGGGAATGTCCTGGTCACTGGGCTATTGGCTACTCAGGGGTATGGTGGATCTTTCTCTCTCTTTGACAAACAGTTCCGTCCTGGATCTGAGAAACTTTTCCGGACTAAAATTTCATCAAAACTCATACGGTCCCACAAAAAGTTTAGCTTTTGACAAATCGGCATTTTCCAGGACTTTTATTATAAGCTTCCCAACCACCTCTAGGAAGGAATGTGGCTTGACAATATGGCCAACTATATGGGACTGGAGCACTACCCATGCTCACAAGGAATGCCCATGCATTGCACTAGGTCTCCCAGGGAGGAACAGCAGGGTGCACATCTCCATCAGTGTCAGCAACTGCTTGTGGTTATGTTTTCTGGCAATGGGCGCTCGACTGAGGCGGTAAAGCAGCAAATGGATATAGGCAGGGATAAAAAACAGGTAAGATGCGGTAGTCTTATGCTCTTATTTTAAAAAAAACTGGCAAGGGTAGAGTGTTGAACTACAATTTTTTTTAGAAAAAAGAACAGGAGTACTTGTGGCACCTTTGAGACTGCCTAAATTTGTTAGTCTCTAAGGTGCCACAAGTACTCCTTTTCTTTTTGCGGGTACAGACTAATACGGCTGCTGCTCTGAAACCTGTCAATTTTTTTTAAAGAGTTTATCTTAAAAATAAACCAGGCTGAAATTGACTGACCAAGCTGTGTACTAGCTGGCCTATGCAATTACATAATTATCTCAGCAAGACTTTTATTTGGTCCCTCTTTTTTGTTGAAGTGTGGAATTTGATTTCCCTCACCATTAAACATCACTTAGAGCTAGAGCAAAGCTCCACCATCCCTGTTTAGCCTGGGCTATTCTTTGCATATCCTGTAAATTGTTAAGTCCCATAATCTTTCCCTCCCTGAGTAGCCTGACTGAGGGATTGTTTTGGTCAGAGCCTTTGCAATAAGTTGTCTTAAAGTTGGATTGTAAACACTTTAGGGGCAGAGTCTATTTTGGTGTCTTTGTACACAGCCTAGCACAATAGGGTTTGATTCTAATTAGATATTTCTGTGATACAATTAATACGAAATGAAGGTGGAGACAGACCAAATAGTTGATGCCTAACACATTTCAGGGAGGCATGGATATGCATATTAACTTCAGCTGTTCCTTCCCTCCATTGCCAGCATGATAATAGGAAGGAGGGGGAATGGCACACCCCACTCAACATGCTCAGCCTGGGATGCAACCATGATTCCTCATCCTCCAGCTTTAGGCTGCTTGTGAGAAGGCAACAGAGGGTACTTTTTGCAGCAGCATAGAGCCGTCTGGTCCTCCCTCCTTACTGGCATTAATGATCTGGATGATGGGGTGGATTGCACCCTCAGCAAGTTTGTGGATATCACTAAGCTGGGGGGAAGAGGCAGATACGCTGGAGGGTAGGGATAGGGTCCAGACTGACCTAGACAAATTGGAGGATTGGGCCAAAAGAAATCTGATGAGGTTCAACAAGAAGTGCACAGTCGGAAGAATCCCATACACTGCTACAGGCTGGGGACCGATTGGCTAAATGGCAGTTCTGCAGAAAAGGACCTGGGGATTACAGTGGATTCATATCCAGCTTCTCATCAAAAGTGTGCCCTTGTTGCCAAGAAGGCTAACAGCATATTGGGCTGCATTAGTAGGAGTATTGCCAGAAGATTGAGGGAAGTGACTATTCCCCTCTATTCGGCACTGGTGAGGCCACATCTGGAGTATTGCATCCAGTTTTCGGCCTCTCACTACAGAAAGGATATGGACAAATGAGAGAGAGTCCAGTGGAGGGAAACAAAAGTGATTAGGGGCTGGGGCACATGATTTATGAGGAGACGCTGAGGGACCGGGGCTTATTTAGTCTGAAGAAGAGAAGAGCGAGGGGGGATTTGATAGCAGCCTTCAACTACCTGAAGGACGGGGTTCCAAAGAGGATGGAGCTAGACTGTTCTCAGTGGTGGCAGATGACAGAACAAGGAGCAATGGTCTCAAGTTGCAGTGTGGGAGGTCTAGGTTGGATATTAAGAAACACTATTTCACTGGGAGGGTGGTGAAGCACTGGAATATGTTACCTAGGGAATCCATAGAGGTTTCCTTGCATGGGTTCTCTTGCTGGTTCTGTGGATCTGCAGAGCTGGAGACATATTGCTGGGGCAGCACATTTCCCCATGCATTGTTAATGCTGGTAGACAGCTGGAGAAGACAGGTACAAGGGGAACCCCTGATTGCTATGTGGGGAGAGAAAAAAGACTCGGTTGAGAGGCAGTTTGTGTGAGAGGATGAAGGACAGAATGAGATGAGTTTAGAGAAAGGGATGGGAAAGAGCGGGTGTGGTCTGTGGAGATAAAAGGCTGGGGTTTGAGGAAGAGGCCGTATCAGAGGAGTTTGGGGAAGTAGAGGAATGAGGTTGCATCTCACATGTAAAGAAGCCTGCAGAGGAAATGAGGACAGAGTGGGGGAGTTAAACATGGTATAGTAGACAAGAGCCAATTAGACTACAGCATAGGAAAAGCAGAAGTTGTCCTAAAACAGCTGGAAAGCAAGCTCCATCATGCCACCCTAGGGAATACCTCAGTGCTGAGGGCCCCTAATAAATGCAGGCCTAGCTCTGCATCTGCCTGCCTTCCAGAAGAGCCCCTGCTTCTGGCAGTGTTCTGAGACATTCTGGATCTGTTAGGTATGTGTCTGAGACAGCATCTTGTCTTGGCTATTCCCTGGACTCCACCAGGCCCATAGCCCCAGGAAATGACTGACAGAAGCCCTCTCCTATCTCTTTGCAGGGCTGTACATCTGCATAGCCATAAGTCTAGCTTGAGAGCTGAATATAAAGCATTTCCAAAGGTTAGTCTAATAAATGTAGTTGGCCCATGATCATCAGTCTTTTTCCTTGAGAAGCAGTTTCCTCTGCACTGAACCCTGTCTCACCTCATATATCCATGTGAGATGGCTTACAACTATCCCTTTTCAGTTTGAGGAGCCAACTAATCGGGAAAAATTGTTGGCCTCTGACTCTGTACCAGTAGCATCATTCTAACTTGTAAGTATAGCTATTTCCTGTGATAGAAATTCCTAGACCACTGCTTGAAGTTTGGATAGCCAGTGTCTATTTCAGTTTTATTGCCATAGAGTGAAGTGGAGGAAAATAGTCTGCCATAACCACAAATCAATGGTAAAATCCCTGATCAATTGCCATGAGGTCATTCAGCTAGATGAAGTATTTCTGTGCAGTCTGGCAAACCTCACAAGCAGGAAGCAATCTATTAGGGTCTGAAAACAGGAAAACAAATAAGGATGGGCTAGATGCCATACTCTACCATCTCACACAGTTCTACTAATGCTTAGCTCTCAGTGTTTGTAGAGTGCTTTAAGATCTACAGGGAACAAAGAGGCTAAGTATAACTATTTAGGAGAAGTATTCCTAAACCAGAGCCCCTACATAAGGAAAAAGGTCCATACCCTCCACAACCACTATACATTTCTCAATTTTTCTTCCCTTCGTACAATTCTCCAAACAAGTCACTCATACAACCATAGAAAGCAAACTTTTCCTCTGAATCTGTCACGGTATGCAATGTCTTTTCTACAGCTGGTCAAAACACTGAAATTTCATTTAAATTTTATCGAAGTTCTGACAAAGAAAATGGAGAAAAATTATGAAGATTATTGGTATGACATTATAAGGATGAGTTTGAAAACGTTGGCCTTGACCTTCCTGTGCCTCAATTTCTCCAGCTGTAATTTGGAAATAAATATTTAACTGGGAGGGCTTCAGTGGAGGTGGTTACTGGTCAGGTGTCAAGTACTATTGCTATTAGAACTGGGACATAATGGGAAGCCTTCCAAAGTGCTGGATGTGAGGAGGATAAGAAAGCAGGTAATTTAGAGTGTTTTTGAAGAAAGAGGGCATATTGTATAAAAAAGTAAATGATTCTTCTGAAGACTACAAAGGGGAATGTTAGGATATATGTAGCAGGAATTGGAATTACTGGGGAATTAAAACAGTTGAGGATGACTACTACTGTGTTTTGATATATTAGAGGTTGCAGAATTTGAATCCAGTTTCACATTGAAGCATTGACTCTGCAAATTGTGAAAGTGAAAGCAGGAACTTGCTGCTTATGCCTGTATTTGGGGCATGAACATGGCTGCATACCTCTGATGGACAAATATAAGACCGTTTTAAGCACTTTACTTGCCTCATTTGGCCACAGTATGACAACAAAGACTGATACAGTTTGCAACAACTTGCCGCTTTATGTGGGAGTTTCGTTTTTCCTTGCGTGAAAGGTATTAGCCTGACAGCTTTGGAGACTGAAGTTCTTCATTGACAGAGCTGGTACCACTGGCAATATTGCTGGAAGTTTCAGCAGGGAAACCAAGCACCGAATAGGCAGGTGTAACTACCCGAGGTTTGCTTGGTCAAGAACAGCATTCAGGTATGTTAGTTGCAACTGTTCTGTGGATAAATTATGGATTTCAGTCCCAACAGCTGTCAAATTTTCATTTTTCACCAGTGCTAACCTTACTTTAAAAAGAATAAGGGAAAAGTGAATCCCTGTGTGAAATTGTGATGTGGCACGGGTTGTGGCCATCATGTATTTTCACACTGTGGTTAAGTGAGTTGAAAATAGTGTAATGGGAAGTGCTGACACAGACGATGATGTCTGGTTTTTCTATCCTAACATGCTTGGGATTTCCATATACATCCAGACAGGAATACACCCTTCACTGTCACAGATTTCTAAGTCTAAATGACTAGTTAATCACATACACAAAGATACAGTTTCTTTCAGGAAGAATATTTATAACAGAGGAGGTTTAGAAAAAACCCAATTTTTGGGGGCTCAGATCCAGAACATAAGTGATATTGGATTATACTAAAGTTAACTTTTCTGTCTTGTTTATACTATAATACATAGACAAGGAAAGACTGTAAGGAAAGGAGGAAGATGCATTAAGAGCTTATGAGTTGCAGAATTAATTAACGGTAGGGCACAGAATAGGAACTCTAAGCCAGGTTCTAGTCATGGCTGTGCCAGTGACTTGCCAATTTGGACAAGTTACTTAACCTTTCTGTACCTCATTTTCTCACCACTGTAAAAAACTAAGTGATTATTCCTGTCTTTTGTAAAGCACACTGAGATGTCTGGGTAAAAGTGGTATTTTAGAATGAATTCTATCCTATGTCAATTTGCCAATTTTGTTTCACTAGGAATTAGGCGAGAAGAACTTGTTTCTTTAAACACACAGAATCTAAGTATTATTTTACCTCTTTATTCTAATCTAAAAGCTCTGCAACTCCCATCTTATACTGTGGGAACCTACATCCATTGGTGAAGGGTTTAAGCACAACTACAGCAAAAAAAAAAAAAGGCGTGTTAAAAAAAGGAGAAATAGGATAAAACTTCATTTACTGTTCGCTCAACCACCTTCAGAGGAGAGTCTGAAAGTGTATTCACACATTGTTTTAGGACCACTTAAACTGATTCCAAAGTGGTTTGAACAGTGACAATAGTTGAGTAGAGCTGGGTGAAATTTTTTATTGGAATAACTTATTTACTGAAAAAAGCAGATTTGAGTTGATTATGGTGAATTTTTCCAGTTGAAAAAATTCAGAAATGTCTAAGCTGTTTGTTTCAGAAAGATGTTTGGTTTTGGAATTTACTTCAATTTTATTGAACAAACATTGAAAAAGTTTAAATCACTGGAAAACCCAAAACAAAACAGTTAGTTTCTGGTCAATGAAAATGTTTGTTTGTTGTTGGACCAAAAGCAATTTGGGGATGCTCTTTTGTTTTGCCAGTTTAAAAAAAAAAGTTTTTATTTCAAATGGACCTGAAATTTGAAATCCCTCCCGCCAGCTTCATTTTTCAGCCACTGAATGGAAAAGTTTCTTGCTTAGCTCTATAGTTGAGTTCCTGTGTGCTCTGCAGAAAGCTGACCTAACTTCTGTGTCAAGGTTCTCTAGATTTTGATGCACTGCAGTGCAGCAGGCAAACGACCCTCATGAGCACAGTAGCATGTGAATATTTCTTGAATGATTACACAGTGTACCCTGGGTATTGTCTCGTGTGTGTGCAGGTTGAAAAAGTACGTTGCTTGTGCCCTTTCTACCAGTTTAACTCCTGTTTGTTAAGAACTTGCATAAGCACAAAAGGACTCAGTTTAAATCTCCCCCAGACCCTCCTCTTTTTAAGGATTTTGAATGGTTTGCTCATTTCAGTGGGTAGGGATTTATATACTATTTCTTGTGAATTGAAATGAAAATTGAAAACATTGGAGTTAAATATCTCCAATTTATAAAATCAGTATTTTCTTTTACCAGGACTAGAGAAGGCCTTAATCATCTCTAAACCCCCTTAAACTGCTGGGAAGTTCAAATCTGGAACTAAACTCTCTGGGAAGTCCCAATTAAAGATGATTTCAATCTGTGTAGGGTTTTTCCTTAATGTTTTAAATGAGGTCAGATTTTTTCCTATGAAAAAAAATCCCTATGGACTTATTCTGTTAAGTGCTTATTTTATACAATTTTTTTTAAACACATGATCAGATTCAGAGTTACTATACAGTTTCATTGCCAGGCTGTACAAGCTGGGGAGAAAAGTATGCATTGTTTATGTGGTCTTGCAGGGGCTTCTGCTTTAAGGAGACCGAAATTTATTGACTCTGCCGCCCTTAAGCCTTTATATAACCATTCAGCAGTGTTTAGATATTTTTAACCTGTTCTAGACCTAGAGCCCTACAAGATTTCCTTAAACATTGCTGCAAAAGTGAAAAAGCAAACTTACAAATAAGGCTGTACTGCTTTTGGAAATAAAATATCGAAAAACAATCGCAGTGCCTTAACCTTCCACCTCCCTTGCCAGAGGTCTTTAACTTCTTCAACTATGGGTCCATTTTTTCCATTTAGGGTTTTTAAGGTTGCTTGGCTATTTAATATAATGGTCATCTTCATACCTTAATAAAACAAAAATTGAATTATATGCACTACTGGGCAAGCATGACGTGACTTTTGCTAGCATATGTACGGTGTGAAAACCTGTGGGAAAATCCTATTCAATTTAGGTTCCACTTGAGCACCCTGCAGTGCACTGGAAATGAGTTCAGTCTTAATGTTACTGAAAAAGGTAGAAGCTGAGGAAAGGTGGAGATTACCAATTTGAACCTAATTAAAAAGACCTGATGATAATGCGAGAAAGCCAGATGGCAAAGTCAATTTCTCAGCTCTATACTGGCCAGGAGATGGAATATGTTTAGCCATTGACATTCTACAAGGGTAGTCTGATAATATCAGCAGGGAAACCAAAAAGATTTCTCCAGCAGTGTTGGACCTTGTATTTATAACTGTTGTTTACCAGGGCCTAAAGAATAGTGTAAATACTTTACTTTCAGTGAAGTTCTCACATACTACAGTCTTCTAAGATAGGGTACTTGCAAAACTCACAGCTCAGGCACCTTGACCCAAGTTTTCCAACTTGGGTGCAAATGCTAGACACCTAACTGTGCCTTTATTTTTCAGATGTACCGACCTTCCAACGCCCCTACTGAAATTAATCTGAAGGTGTAGGTGCTCAGTGCCGTGGGAAAATAGAAGCACTTAGGTACTTAAATCTGTTTAAGCTCCTAGTTTTAGGCAACCAAACTTGGAAAATTTTGGCCCCCAATTTTAAACCCGATATCCTATACTCTGCTAGAACTCTAGGATATTCAATGCCAAAATTATGAATAAAATCTGGATTAAATGGATAATATAAGATTACATCTGTGGTTGTGGTGATAATTGGTCACCATTAAAACCTAAATTGAATAGGGTTTTCTCACAGGTTTTCACACCTTACATACCATTAAAAATAATGCCTTTGCAAGACACTGACTTTACTGAGGTATGTGATAATGCCTAGGTACTAAATTGAAGGAATACTGTGATAATACTCTCTATTTGCAAAGGCACATTGTGAATATTAACAGTGGCCAAAACACACAACGGTTTCTCCACACAGCGTGTTAGTCTGTACCAATGAGGTATAAATTCTAATGTATAGCAGCATGCTGCTCACTAACTGGCCCATGTGGACCCCGCTGACAAGTTCTAAAAGTTCCCTTGTGCGTGTTAGTGTAGTACTGTTTGAACCAGGAGCAACTTGCACTAGAAAACTTTGTGTGCCGCAGTGCTATTCACACCAGACAGTTGGCGCACAATATGCTGGTGCGAGTTAGACTTTACACCCCACTGCATGGACTTATGCATCATGTGGACAAGCCCTTAATAGAGGAAAGTAATAATATCTTATACATGTACAGGAGATTAGACTATTATATGCCACAGGCAGAGAATAGGTGGGACCAGGGTGCATTGGTACTCCCTGGCCTCTCTCTGAAGGTCAGCTATAGCACCGCTAGCAGTCCAGTTCACAAAGTTTGCTCTATAAGAGATTCAGAATCTCTGGGTGGGAAACCCAGAGAAATTTAGCATAATAGGTCAGAGACCCTGGCCACTCAGACAGTGACCTTCAAATCTCCTTGTTTTGAATTCCCTGTCCAATCAGCATCCACAATATGTCAGCTTGGAGTGATACATTTTCCCCAGTTATAATGTTTCACATTTTCTCCACCCTTTCATAAGTACATGTACCATATAACTTCCAAAAAGAAAACCCAAACAACAACATGGCAAAACCCTGTACAGAAATGCTTTGGGGCAGAGCTATAACTCATGTAAATTAAGCCTCCAGAGCTAGCTAGCTATTCTTTTCTCTTACAGAGGAGCACAAAACTTCTTTTCCTTTTAAATCTTCCAGCTCTAGGATTCACAGATATGCTTAACACTAATAGCATCTGTAAGGTATTAGTTCTGGAAAATCCTCTGCAGAAACAGACTTTTCTGAATATCTTTCTCTGCTGCTTCACACTGCCCGCTTCTAACTCCCTTGGATATGCGAGAGCAATATTGCTGTAAGTAGTGATCCAGAGAAGGGCACTTCCAATTACCAAACCATTTCATTTAAAAGGAAAGAATATTTATTTTGTGTCTTTCCTAACTTAATCATTACAAAGACCTCCTTTTCCTTTAGGAGCTGAGTTGGCTCCAAACTTGGCATTACTTGTCTCTACCATCTTGCTGAGAGAAAGTTCTCAGATGGCCTTAATCACATCTCTCACAGAGCAGCACAAGCAGTCTGCCGTTTCCTTTTTTTTTTTTTAAACACACAAATGCATTACAATATGTTGCTTATTTTATCAGCAAAAATAAAAGTGAGATAAATTACCTTAACTATTAATCTTTTATATCATAGCAGCTTGTATCTAATATCCAGTTGTGTGTGTGAATAAAATATCAATATTGCTAGCATGTCCATTACCCAACCAGTCTCATCATGAGTTTAGACCATCTAAAGCATAAATTAAAGCTATTGAAAACATTGGATGACTAGTGGATTTGGTGACATTTCTTTCTTTCAGTTACTTATAAACCAGTTTACATACAATTATCTTTGTCAGTCTGTATGTAAACTCATTAAACCTGCTTTAAGAAGCTGGTCTGAAATATGACACAAATAATAAAGTGTCCCCAAATACAAAATTCAAGACAAATTGGCAGTTAGTGTGCATAGTCAAGTACCCAGTACTCTAGCAATAGTTTTGAGGAGTTCACTCACCCTTAAAATCCTAATGAATCTTGGTTTCTTGTTCTTTGGCACAAGTTATGCAGTAATCCTTAAAAGTATAACTGTTGGTTAACAAATGTCATATAGCTCCAATAGGAATGTTGGTCTCTTGGCTTTAAGCTCCACAGGAAAAGAAATAGCTGTCTTGTTTCAAATACCTCTAAAAGTAGACAATGTTTAACTGGGATTTTTGAATCCACAGCATAAATATGAAAAGACTGACCAATTTAGGCTTGGTTCATGAAGGGATACAATTATAGAATACAGTCTTAATGTTTAATTTGATTATATCAAAATCTTGGTTTCTCCCTGCTTCAAAAAAAGTGTTTAGACTAGACCAGCATTCTTCAGTGAATGGTAAATGATTACTTAACACAGGTGCTAAATCTCCCTTAAACAGAACAGCTTGTGCCAATTACTGAGTAATGTGGTTCATCTAACTAGCTCCCACCTTTAGTGACTGTATACCAAAGCTGCAGCTAACATTTCATTGTGTGTGTGAATATAATAAAATGATGGCACTAAAAAAAGTCATATTAATGAGTATCCTTAAAGTCTTTGTCTCTGTGCTTAAAATAATAGGTGATTGCCACCCTACCACCAAATTTTCCTGCTGTGGAATTGTTTCATTGTGGTAGCATTTACTTACCTGCTGATTTTGTTTGGGAGACTGAAATTAACACTTGGTCTATTCAGCACATTTTTTCCCTTGTATATTACCTGCTGCAATATAGTTCAATAAAGTACATGAGAGGTGATTAGGTTCAACTTTATTTTCCCATCAATATAACATTCTGAAAATTGCTTTAATGCATTTAATCTGTATTTTGTGCTACACAGACAAATATAATTTTCCTAGTGAAAATGGCTAATAGAGTTTCAAGGTCTGAAGTTGAGATTGAGAGTGCAGTAATAACTCCTTCTCGGAGTGTGCAGACCACTTTTTAGCCTTTGTTTGTTTGTTCTTATTTGGATAGTTGCCTTAGTTTTTTTTCCCTAATAAGTTAACATGTATAGTATTGTAGCTTTGTTTTTATTGGGGCTGTAATTAAGACCCTTTTCTACAATTGGATCTGTGTGGCTGCAGGGGTCCACCTGTGCACAGCTCATTGTACGATCAAGCTTTTTGTCCCTGGGGCAGACTTCTCTGAGGTGCCATGGAAGTCATACAGGTGAAAGTGCTTATCCAGAAGATAAGTGTACCAAACCCCCACATTTTGATTTTTTTAAATGTTTTTTTTTTTTACTTTGCCTGAGAAGAGTGCTGGCCAGGATGCATATCTTTTTCCTACACACCCCCATTAGGAAGCCATACACAAGCTAATATTCAGTGTTAAATTTGTGCTTCTCCCTTCCTTGCTATGATGATGATATGAGCTCAGAAATGA
This sequence comes from Caretta caretta, assembly GCF_965140235.1. NCBI lineage: Eukaryota > Metazoa > Chordata > Testudines > Cheloniidae > Caretta > Caretta caretta. Next base: position 66,573,105 of record NC_134214.1, on the reverse strand, counting down.
GCACCAGCTTGTGGATCTCTGACAGCTTGGTTCCAGTATCAGTGAGCAGGATTGATGGGGTAACTGGCACGGAGTTGGTGCAGAGCAAATTTGGGTAGAGTCAGTTGTGCAAGTACGGTGCTATGGTAGGGTACACCATAACAGTAAGATATTTGTAGCTAGTATGGCATTCTGGAAGGACACCAGAGGAGCCCACCTCCAGCTCCGCCCCCAGCCTGCCACGCAGCTGTCTCCTGAGTCCTCCTGCCTGGGGTCTGTACAGCAGCACCGCTGGAGGACAGGGCAGGGCTGGGGACAGTACAGCTGCTGCACCAAGGAGCTGCCGGTGTGGGGAGCCTGGTGGCCCCATGTTCTGCTCCTTTAACTGCTGCAGTTCCCGAGAGAGCTCTGTGGTTTAGCGGCCCTATGCCAGCAACTCCTTCAGCGCCAGCAACTCCTCCGCCCCCAGCCCTTCTACTCAATTGCATCTCCTGAGTTCTCCTGCCTGGAGTCTGTACAGCAGAAGTTGCTGGTGCAGAGGGAGGAGGACAGAGCCTCCCCCAGGTAACGTGGGATGGATGTGGATCATGGGGAGGGAATGGGGAGAGCGTGGGGGCCCTGGGCTGGGGGCATGGGGGTCACGTATGGAGGTCACGGGCCACCCCCTTTTGTGTCCCTCCTGTGCATGCAGCATACCAGCAAGAAATTATTTCTATTTGCACTGCTGGGTAGAGTGGGCTTCCAACAAATGATAAAAGTGAAGTGACTAATTTAAGTATGTAAACAAAGACCTTATTCATATTTTGGGATTTGGGAATGGGGATTACCTTACTGAGCCAACAGGGCTTTCTCTGAGCTAGAAGGGATTCAGCAGCAGGAGAGGGCAGACAGTATTTACACAAAAACAACAAGGAGTCCGGTGGCACCTTAAAGACTAACAGATTCATCTGGGCATAAGATTTCATGGGCTAGAACCCACTTCATTTGGTGCATCCATTTCTTGCATGAGCTGGTCAGGAAATTTGACTACCTTTTTTGTTGGAAAAACTTTTCCTGTACAAGGGTTGGTTTTGATCACAATTTGTTCAGAAAATGTTTCTTGGGTCCAGGATGGATTTGGGAGGGGGGGAGGAAGCAGGGGAGAAAGAGACACCAACCAACCCCTTCTCTCCCAGAATATCCAATGGCTTGGTGATTAGGGCATTCACCTGCAATGTGAGATACCCAGCTTCAAATCCTTGATCTGAATCAGACAGAACAGCCACTTCAACTTAGATCTCCCACATCTTAGGTGAGGGCCAAACCACCAGGCTGTTGACTATTCTGTGCATGTGTCTCTTGTTCAGAAGTTTTTCAGTGAAAAAGATCTTGGGGAAATTGGGGACATCTCAGTGTTTTGCGGGATGGAAAAACGATTTCCTGCTTAGTACTAGTGAATGGGCTGCAGATCTCCTGGCTAAGGGGTGGTTTCTACGTGTCTTGTATGACTGTAATTCATCCTCCACATGGACTTGTTGACACTAGCAATTCTGCTTCTTGGATCATCCTGCCTGTAGCCAGACTTGCCTCGGCCTGAATACGGCCCAAAATCTTGCAGTCAGCGGCAACTGGATCACTGTATGTGTCTGAAACCCACAACTAATGAGACTTAAAATTTCTTTTATGAATACATCAGGGGTGAAAGTATCACAGAAGACTTACCAGTATGGGGGCCTGGCTTTGGGTCCTGGAGGGGCCAGGGTATCAGGTGGAAGGGACCGGCTGGAGGTCAGCCTCCCACAGCCAGCCCATCTGCACTGCCTGGCCCTTGCCGCCTTGGGCTCCAGCGGCAATTTAAAAGGACCCAGGGCTCTGGCTGCTGCCACAGTACAGCCTACTTTCACCTCTGGAATACATGTAATTAGTCATATTAGCTGCTAAATTATTCCTGTGGGTATAGAATTCAACAAACATTCAAGGTGCAGGCAGGAGCAAAGTGACACATTTACAAACAATAGTTTCACGTCAGTCCCTGCAGGAGAAAAAGTTTGAGATAAATGGGTGACAAACAAATCACTTTTTAATCTCTGAGAAGATTTTGATAAGTGAAGTACATGCAGAGTTTTATTATGTATAATGGCAAAAATCTTGTAATTTATATGCTGTTAGACAATGGGTTCATTGAACACAATATCAGCTCATGGAGAATAACCTAAGCAAAACCAGACCCTATATTTTTTGTGTTGGTATACAGCTGTATGAACAAACCATGGAAGATTTTCATCACAGTCAATAATATTCTATCACTTACTGGTGGTAGAGTGAATCCACATTTGCGTGAGTCAGCTTCAACAAACTGATAAACAAGTCAGGATAGGATAATCATTCATTTCCTTTTAAATTAAATGAGTTGGCGATTAGAATGCCATACTCTGGATCATTGATTATGGCAATATTACTTATACATACTTAAAGGAAACTGATTATTTGTATGACATTAAATAGTAGATACTTGATACTAGATAAAATATATTTAAAGTACAGTTCTAATCTGGAAAGTGACTGTAAAAATGACTCCTGTTAATTTGCAGACCATCAGCTTGTTTTTTGTTCCATTGGCACTGGGAAGCCAAAACATCTGAACTGAGAGAGCTGAGGAATTTGTTCCTCCTTTTGCATCAAAATAATTGGTTACTTAGCCCTGGTCTACGCTACGAGTTTAGGTCGAATTTAGCAGTGTTAGGTCGATTTAACCCTGCACCCGTCCACACAACCAAGCCTATTTTGTTGACTTAAAGGGCTCTTAAAATCGATTTCTGTACTCCCCCTCGGCGAGGTGTTTAGTGCTAAAATCGACCTCGCTGGGTTGAATTTGGTGCAGTGTGGAGGCAATTTGATGGTATTGGCCTCCGGGAGCTATCCCAGAGTGCTCCATTCTGACCACTCTGGACAGCACTCTCAACTCAGATGCACTGGCCAGGTAGACAGGAAAAGCCCCAGGAACTTTTGAATTTCATTTCCTGTTTGGCAAGCATGGTGAGCTGATCAGCACAGGTGACCATGCAGTCCCAGAATAGCAAAAGAGCTCCAGCATGGACCGAACAGGAGGTACTGGATCTGATCGCTGTATGGGGAGAAGAATACATGCAGGCAGAACTCCATTCCAAAAGAGGAAATGCCAATATATATGCCAAAATCTCCAAGGGCATGATGAACAGAGGCTACAACAGGGACACACAGCAGTACCAACTGAAAATTAAGGAGCTCAGGCAAGCCTGTCAAAAAACAAAGGAGGCAAACGGTTACTCGGGGTCAGAGCCCCATACATGCTGCTTCTATGATGAGCTGCATGCAATTCTAGGGGAGGACCCTACTACTACCCCACCACTGTCCGTGGACACCTGCAAGGGTGGAGTCTCACACAACAGGGATGAGGATTTTGTGGATGAGGAGAAAGACTCACAGGAAGATGATAGTGCACAGCAGGCAAGCGGACAATCTCTTCTCCTCGGCAGCCAGGAACTGTTCATCACCCTCCCAACCCTCCCAAGGCGGGCTCCCGGACCATGAAGCCAGAGAAGGCAGCTCTGGTGAGTGTACCTATGTAAGTATAATATAGGGTTTAAAAGCAAGCGTGTTTAACGAGTAATTTGCCCTGAAGACTTGGGATACATTCGCGGCCAGTACAGCTACTGGAAAAGTCTGTTAACGTGTCTGGGGATTGAGCGGAAATCCTCCAGGGACATCTCCATGAAGCTCTCCTGGAGGTATTCTAAAAGCCTTTGCAGAAGGTTTCTGGGGAGGGCAGCCTTATTCTGTCCTTCATGGTAGCACACTTTACCACGCCACGGGGACATTCAGAGGTGCCCGTTCCTTCTGGGCTGTTCGCCTTTGGCTGAAAAGAAATCATCCCCACTGTTAGCCATGCAGTGTGGGGAGGCCTGTTCATGCTGACCTGTTCGCGTTTGGCTGACAGGGATCTTCCCTGATACTAGCCATGCAGAGTATGTGTGTGGGGGTGAAGCGATCATCCCAGAGAATTGGGTTGTGCTGCACATTCACTCTAAAACTGCAGCCCCTCCTTTTAAATGGCCAACGGGCTTTGCTTGGTATGGGAAAGGAGAGTGCTGCTGTTTGAAACCATTCCCACATGTTATGAAGGTTGAAGAAGCCAAAACCCTTTGCCTTACCATGGCTGCCTGCAAGCCAAATTCTGTTGTCCAGTTGAGTGTCTGTGATGTCTTGTATGAGCAGGCACTCAATATAAGAGGCAAAATGCCACCTTGTACCAAAAGCACATGTGCTATGTAATGTGAATTGCTTGATTCAGTGTGAAATAGTCTTCCCTTTGTTCTCTAAAATCTATCTTCTTAAATACCACTTTCCCTTTTTTCCTCCCACAGCTGCAAATGTTTCTACGCTCCCCCTATCATCTCCGTCCCAGAGGCTAGCGCAGATTAGAAGGCAAAAAAAATGCCCTCGCGATGACAAGTTCTCAGAACTCATGCAGTCCTCCTGCACTGAAAGAGCTCAGCAGAATTTGTGGAGGCAAATAATGGCAGCGTCCGGGAAAGCGTTAAATGAACATGATGAGACGAGGGGAGGAGTGCAATGAGAGGAGGCAGGATGCAATACTGAGGCTAATGTGGGAGCAAACTGACATGCTCAGGCATCTGGTGGAGCTGCAGGAAAGGCAGCAGGAACACAGACCGCCGCTGCAGCCCCTGTATAAGCACCTGCTCTTCTCCCCAAGTTCCATATGCTCCTCACCCAGACGCCCAAGAATGCGGCAGGGGAGGCTACGGGCACACAGCCACTCCACCCCAGAGGATTGCCCAAGCAAGCGAAGGCTGGCATTCAATAAGTTTTGAACTGTAGTGTGGCCTTGTCCTTCCCTCGTCCCCTCATCCACCACCCCACCCGGTACTTCCCTCCTCACCCAGCCCTCCCGGGCTACCTTGCGAGTTTTCCCCCTATTTGTGTGATGAATTAATAAAGAATGCATGGTTTTGAAACAACAATGACTTTATTGCCTCTGAAAGTGGTGATCGAAGGTGGGAGGTCAGTTGGCTTACAGGGAAGTAGAGTCAACCAAGGGGGCGGGTTTTCATGAAGGAGAAACAAACAGAACTGTCAGACCGTAGCCTGGCCAGTCATGAAACTGGTTATCAAAGCTTCTCTGATGTGCACGGCGCCCAGCTGTGCTCTTCTAATCGCCCTGGTGTCTGGCTGCATGTAATCAGCCACCAGGTGATTTACCTCAACCTCCCACCCCACCATAAACGTCTCCTCCTTACTCTCACAGATATTGTGGACCACACAGGAAGCAGGAATAACAATGGGAATGTTGGTTGCACTGAGGTCTAACCTAGTCAGCAAACAGTGCCAGAGAGCTTTTAAACATCCAAATGCACATTCTACCACCATTCTGCACTTGCTTAGCCTATAGTTGAATTGCTCCTTACTACTGTCCAGGGTGGCTGTGTATGGCTTCATGAGCCATGGCATTAAGGGGTAGGCTGAGTCCCCAAGGATAACTATAGGCATTTTAACATCCCCAGTGGTAATTTTCTGGTCTGGGAATTAAGTTCCTTCCTGCAGCTGTTCAAACAGACCAGAGTTCCTGAAGATGCAAGCGTCATGCACCTTTCCCGGCCATCCCACTTTGATGTCGGTGAAACGTCCCTTGTGATCCACCAGTGCTTGAAGCACCATTGAAAAGTACCCCTTGTGGTTTATGTACTGGCTGCCAAGGTGGTCCAGTCCCAAGATAGGGACCCGTGCTTTGAGAGAGATCTGTGTCCATGTCCTCATCACTATCGTGATTGCGCTGTTGTCACCTCCTCACCTGCTTTTGCAGGTTCTGCACATACTGCAGGATAATGCACAAGGTATATACAAGGCTCATAACAGCAGTGTTGAGGTGAGCGGGCTCCATGCTTGCCATGGTATGTCATCTGCAGGAGAGCAGGAGAACAGAGTTGCAGCAGAAGCAGTGGATGACGACGGATGCCACAAGAATAGATATTTATACAGAACGACGAGAGGACCTGCAAGGTGGATTCATGACACCAGGAGAGCACAGTTGCAGTGGATGACGATGACGGTTAGCAGTCCTACTGCACCGTCCACTGACAGCAGTATGGCGTCTGCATGGAAAAAAGGCGTGAACTGATTGTCTGCCGTAGCTTTCATGGAGGGAGAGGCGACTGATGACATGTACCCAAAACCACCCGCGACAATGTTTTTGCCCCATCAGGCATTGGGAGCTCAACTCAGAATTCCAATGGGCAGCGGAGACTGCGGGAACTGTGGGATAGCTACCCACAGTGCGACGCTCTGAAAGTCGACACTAGCCATGGTACTGTGGACGCACTCTGCTGACTTCGTGGGGACACACACAATCAACTGTATAAAATTGCTTCCTAAAAATCAACTTCTATAAATTCAACCTAATTTTGTAGTGTAGACAGACCCTAAATGCTATTCAGCTTCTCTTGGGTAAGCCCAAGGAAGGCAGTGGGGTTGCAAAGGTTTCACTGAGGGCATAATTAAGCATATACTAAGCTTACTAGTGACAAAGCACAAAATGGAAAGAGCCCAGCTCAACTTCCAGTTTCCTGGTTGAATTTGCAAGAATGGCAGTTAGAAAACAAAACTGCTTCACAAGCACATCTGATATAGAAATTATTATGTAAGTGCGGTTTCAGAGTAGCAGCCGTGTTAGTCTGTATTCGCAAAAAGAAAAGGAGTACTAGTGGCACCTTAGACTAACCAATTTATTTGAGCATAAGCTTTCGTGAGCTACAGCTCACTTCATCTAAGTATGAGATCTCCAGAGCATCATTTGCACCCATCATTTCTCAGTAAAATATATGGTTAGTTCTATTCAGAAGTAACAGACTGGTGTTGGTATGACAGTAGAACAACGATTCTCAACCTTTTCCATATAATGATCCCACTGTGCAACAGAGAACAGTTTTGGGACCCTGTCCCATCTAGCCATTGAGAAAGGGAGAATGGTTGTGATCCCTGAAACTTGTCAGGGAAGCAAGATTAAAAACTTATTTAAGCAGGGTCTGAATGAGCTCTCCCCTCCCCAGCCAATAGAAAGTTAAAGAGAATTAATAAGAAAATAGGAGCTCTGTCGCCTAAAAGACAGTGAGCTGAATTCAGGTGGTTGCCTCCAACTTGGACAATTAAAATTCTAAAGCAAGATTTGTGGAGTAGAACAGAGCAGATGGCCCTTGAAAGAGGAAATGAGATGACTATTTGCGTATGTGTTCACGTTATAAAAAGCTCTAAATTGTAAAAGTGATACAAGAAAGACAGGAACCTAAGCTGTTTGTCCAAAGCAGTGAATACAATACTGAATGTTTCATAAGCAGAAAAAGATGTGGAAAACAGGCACAGATGTAAGAAACAGAGCTTTATTAAACATGCTAATAATATAAGAAGCTAATATTACATGCTTACTTTCTGTTTGTCTCCCAGGAGCCAGCCACAGGCTTTCATTTCTGAGCCTCTAATACTTCAACAGTCTAGGTCCTTCCTGAAACTTGACCTTCTTTCTTCAGTTCCACTCACCCCACTATGCAGAAAGGGATGTGGAGATTGGGGGTCGGAAGAAGATTGATATCCTCCCCAGACTGTGGCCTCATTTTCATAGCTGCTGTGCCATCCTATTGAATTGAAACTGCAGATGCTTAGTGCTGCTGAGTAGTAGGCTACTTAAATTTAGAAGTCTACATATGGATTTAGCCACCAAGTCTGAGTTTTTGGCCTGTGTCTGAGAGGCTACGAAGCTGAAGTCAGAGGAAGAACAAGGGAACAGTAAAGGGTGGGGCTGGGCACTTGAGAAATTTAAAATATTTGTTCTGAGTAATAATACAAATAGTACTGCTCCACCTAGTCTTTGAGAAGTTTAAGACTAGACATAATTTAGTCTTTTTTATTTGTTTGTTTCTTTGTAATTTGACGCCTTGTCTTGGAAGTTTACACAAGTTGTTTTGCCTTTTTGAAACAATCTACCTCTAAGGAAATGTAGTGAAGAAAGGTGTCTGGATTCTAACCCTCTTGGGACTTTCAGTAAAAAAGAATATGGACTAAGTGGACCTCTCCCATAGGGTACGTCTCTTGGTATAAATCCTAAGTATTCATGGGAAATGCTTAATGACCATAAACAAAGTTAAAATGTTTGCCTCTTGCCTTACTTCCCTTAGAGTCTCTTAACCCAGATTTTAATTGTTCATATTTGCTGTGGTTTTTTCTTATATTTTGGATGATTCATTTTATTACCTGAATAATACAGTAAAGGTATGCTGAAAAACAATAGTAAGAGGAAATTCAGAGAAAAGCAATTTACTTTGATATAAAAAACTGAGAACAGCTGCCTACTGCAAATCTTTGAAGATTCCCCAAGAAATAGATATTGAGATTTCTTGTCTGCATAAAATGGTGCTTGAGAGTGACATTCTTTTGAAAATAAAAAGTTTTTGAAATGTGCCAAGTTTGATACAGATACTGGTCAGCCGAAATAATTTGCTATTGAATTTTTGGATTCCTGACTCTGTATACTTTCATATTTTTACTGAGTGCCACAGCTTCATTAATTCAACCCAGTTAACATGAGCAAAGTGAATAGTTTGATGAATCCATTCAGAAGTAGCTGAATTTGTAGTATCTGTAACATTGTTAGTGTTTCTTGGTGATAATGGAACAAACCATGTTAAATTATCCCTACAAAGCTTCTCTACTGCAAAAGCACAACAAATTACTGGATTGTATAGCTGAATGCATAAAACCATCTTAGTCACTTGTTTGAAATTACAATTTCCATACTTATCTTGTAATCACTGTGTATCACTAATCTCAACATAGCAGGGAAGGAAAATGCTAAAACCAGGGATGTTCTGGGGAAATGGGGTAATAAGATTCAAAAAGTCATTAATAGTTAATGGAACTCGTAACAATACTTGACCTTTTTACTGATTCCAGAGTGGAAGATTTTAAAATGAGGAAGAACTAGTAAAATGACTGTTAAAATACAATGTTTGGCAGTACAGTTCAGTGTGTTTCTGTAATGTAGAACAAGTCAAATCCAAGGATTCAAGACTATAGTATGACTATTTGGAGTGGGCTTTGAATTTGTTCATGATCAATACCTAAAATATACAAGAGTTTCCTCTTAAATATAGTGTCATGTTTGTCCTTTATTTTCATTTAATTTTGTCCTTCATCTTTGACCACTCCTCAGATAAAAGTGAAGTCTTGTCGTAAGTGCTACTTGAAATGGCTATTGGGAAATAAAGCGTGAAATAGGTGGCATCACATAGACAGATCAACAAAAGGTTGCCGTCTATTTTCTGTGTATCAATCTGAATAGGTATGGACACTGAGCAAAGGCTAAAAGATTAATAGGTATTTTTTTCCAGATCAGTATAGTTTGAGAAGGGAGTCCTTGGTGTCTAGAGCAATCCATTGTAATACTCAGTTTTAGCTGTGATTATGCTTCAGATAGCTGAGACTATTTCTCAGTTACTTCTGATGGTAAAGATGTATTGTTCTAAAACAAATGACAAGTTTTGTCTTTATAAAATGTGTCAATTTACATATGAGCTGCATAAATTACTTTAATATCATCTATAATGGAAAAAATACTGCAGGGCATTTTAATAACCAATAAATTATGTGTTTAATGAACCCCAATGAAAATATAAATGCTATGAATCAAACACCCCTAAAGAGTGAGTGCATATTTATTCAATGCAGGGATTCAAATCACATAGGCTATTAGATACATTGCAGCTGAAAAGAGTAAATTGCTTACTCTTCATATATGAACATCCACCTGGAAATTCTTCTTGGGACTTTTATCATTCATTTTCAGACTTGTCGCCTTTATTTACTGCTTAAGGTATTCTTCAAAGACAGCTGAGGTAAGAACACAGTTTTCCCTTTAACCTTTTTCAACATTTTCCTAGTTGAGTATACAGTAAATCTCTAAGCACTGGCTTTACTGTGGAATTTGATTGTGCTCCTATACTTTCAATCTCAGACTGAAAAACTAATAACAAAGGAGAGGAGCTTTACATGATGCACACTGTAATGATTTGGGCTTGCTGCCCTTGTAGCATTAGGCATCATGATAGTGATGCATGGGCCCAGATGAATTGTCATGGAACATGTGGCAGCATAAGGGATGAGAGGAAGGAGTGAAGTCTGAGGCAGTAAACTCTGAATGCTCCAAGTTAATGATGAGAGCACACTGCTCTTCCATTGAGAGGGAAAGTCTCAGAAACAAATGCACGAACAAGAGGTTTCCTGTTACACCGAGCAGAGATTAACAAAACAAATGTGTCTTTTTGTGGAGTGGAGTACAAGTATGTGCCTTTGCATTTAAGTCAGCCATAAGATTAATAGGCCTCCTTTCAGAGGAGGCAAGCACTGCAATTTCAACTGGAGTTGTGGGCGCTCAACATTTCTGAAAATTAGCACTGACAATCATAAAGTAGCCTCCAAGGTTGGGTCACTTACGTTACCTTCCTGTATTTCTTATTACTCTACAAACTCCTATGCTGATAGATTCAGTTCTTATTGTACAACTCTTCTGATCTTGTTTTAGTCTTATGGCTATAGAGTGCCTTCAGTCCAAGGTTTGGAGCAGGGATGTGAACCAGTCTCCCCCCTCCTACTTGCGTGCCCTAACTACCAAGCTGTTGGGGTGAGTCTCTCTCAAGCTTTCCTTTTGAAGCTGTTCAATTTTTTGTAAAATATTTGATGAGTCATTGGAGCAGGGATTTGAATGTGGGTCTCTCCTCTCCCATGTGAGTGCCTTAACCGTCAGGCTATAAAGTCATTCACAATTTCTCTGGCCTAAAGACTATTCCAGTATTTTATGCACCATGGAACAGCTTCAAATCCTTGAACAGTCATTGGGCCTGAGAAAGTGAGACTGACTCTATAGTGTGGTGGTTAGGACACTCACATGGGAACGAAAGACCCCAAAAATCCCTGCTCCAGTGACTAATCAAGTATTTGATACAAAGTGGAGCAGCTTCAATAAGAGAAATTAAAACCCATTCCAAAATAACCTATAGCCCAGGGATCGTCAACCTTTGGCATGCGGCCCTTCAGGGAGATCCGCTGGCGGGCCGGAACAGTTTGTTTACCTGCAGCATCCACAGGTTCGGATGATTGCAGCTCCCACTGGCCACAGTTCGCCATTCAAGGCCAATGGGGGCTGCAGGAAGTGGCGCGGGCCGAGGGATGTGCTGGCCACTGCTTCCCGCAGCCCTCATTGGCCTGGAACAGCAAACTGCAGCCAGTGGGAGCTGCAATCGGCCAAACCTGCGGATGCTGCAGATAAACAAACCACCCTGGTCCACCAGCGGATTTCCCTGACAGGCTGTGTACCACAGGTTGCTGATCCCTGCTATAGCCTAATGGTTAGGTCATTCACCTGGGAGTGGGGAGACATGGGTTCAAATCCTTTTTCCAGAGTGGGAATTCAAACTTGGGTCTGCCACATACCAGGTGAGTGCTCTAATCACTGGGTAAAAGTTATAAGGTGGGCAGTAGTGGTGGCAGCAGAAGTAGCACCTCCTCTTCTTTGGGTTGAATAACATGTTTTGTTTGACCAGAAACAAACTTTTTTGAATCACCAAAATTATTTGGAATTTTCAGATTTGGTTTCATCAGAACAATTGTTTTACAGTGCCTGCAAACTGAAAAAAATGTTATTGTTCCAATTCAGCAAAGAACCCATCTGAAAACTGGACCTTTTAAATATTCAATTTGGGCATCCAGTTTCACTCATTTGGAAAACTTAGGTTAAGGGCTCAACATTTTGTGTCCTGGCACCTTGTACAGCTTCATACACCAGTGCCCCATTCTTCCCCCTCTACGGAGCAGTAGCAGATGTCTTGGGGACCTTACAAGTTCACTTCCCAATGGAGGAGACATCAGTGATGTGGAGTGGGTGGGGACAGTCTAAGCATAAATTACTTTATTTACACTTTATACATCAGTCCTGAAATGGTTGTTGCTCATAACCATCTCCCCTTTTGTCAGGAATCTTTCACACAGCTTCCTCTACCCAGAATCTTGTATAACCAAGAGCTAACACCACAAGTATTTCTTCCAAGACTGAAACCTTGGTTGTGCGCTAAGAAAAAGAACTTTGGAAGGCTATGTGTAACAGCACCATCTGGTGATGCCTGCGATAACACTATTAATGAATTTCATACTATATGAATAAAAATGTTAGTGCATGTTTTCTACACGCATATGGTGCACAAACACTTCTCTCTCCTCCCACTTAAGGTGGTATTGGTAAAAGTAAGACAATGCTGTATTTCTGAGTAGTAAAAATGGTTTATTTGATATTGTGGAGGTAATCTGGAATGTGTGCTGGTTTTGAAAGGTTAAATATTTCTGATGACCTTTGCTGGAAAGAAGACTTTGGGTGCAACTTTGGTTATCATTTTGGTATAAATATTTAGGAGTAAATTAACCTATTTCTTCTGCCTTCAACAAAGCTAGGCTGATTTACATGCACTTAGAATTTGGCCCTTAATATCTTAGAAATTAAGGAAAATGATTAATGGTTTCATCTTTTTATTGATGAGCTGAAAACAGCCAACAGCTATATGGCAAGCTTATTGGATTCAGAAACAGTCCATTACTTCCCAGTTCTTAGGAACTCCCCAAAGATTTGAACCGTAGCATAGTGACAGAGATTTTTTCCCCCATGCGTTGCTTTAAAGGTGAAGAGATGCAGTTTATCCATTTATCTCAACAACCAGACCATGACTCAGTGATGTAAAGGCAGCATTATATCCAGCAAGAGATATTCTGATATTGTCTGCTTCTGAAGGACCCTGTCTTTGAATGTTATGATATGCGGAACACATTGTCTCTAGTGGTATAATATGTTTAAAATAAATATTTTATGGAGTTGTTGAATTATTCATTTCAAACAAATTATTTGACAGCTTTAGACCTTCTTTCTGTTTGTGAATCATTCACAAATCAACCCTGAATTCTACTAATGTATTGACTATTAATTGGTATTTACCATATGGCTTGTGCAATCAGATTTCACCTCTGGGTCTAGTTTCAGACTGTCCATTTTGTTACTTGTAATATATGAATGGTCTTCTAAATTTAACTCTTGCATTGTTTCTGCTCTCTCAGAGGGTAGCTGAACAGGGGAATAGCAAATGAAGAATAGAAAATTGCTGAAAATGATTTTTTGGATGAATTATTATTCATAGAACAGAACCCACTAATAACAAATAGAAAAGGAGTACAGACTAACACGGCTGATAATCTGAAACTAATAACAAATATATCCTTATAAATAATAGCAGAATGAAACTGCCAGGTTTACTCATAAAAACTATTTAAACAATTCTAGTGTTGCATATTTTCATAGTGTTGCTGAACATTTTGGTTAAAGATATTTCTGTCCTGTTTCTTCAGGAATATACTGTCACTTAGTGATTTCTAGTTAAAGTCAAGTTATCTGATGCTGATGATTCTAAGAAATCTAGGTGGTTGGTCTCAAGAAACATTTCACGCAACATTTGTGCACAGTTAAAGGGTGCGTGTGGGTGTACACACTTGGGTGAGGCAAGGAGTTTAATGAATCAGAATAACATGTTTTTGTGTGGAAAAGCATGAGCAATACTTTCTCTGAATTAATGTGTAAGAATTCTATTAAATAGGCTAAATGATTGTGAATTAACTGTGGGATTCACCACAAGTCTAGATGAAGACTGAGTGTATTATGAAGACTGAGTGTATTATTTCTCATCCTGGTAATAATCACTGTCATGAAGAAAGGATTCACATTGTGCCACTACATAGTGTCTTTTCTGTGTTGCTTTTGTAATCTTAATCAGAATGAATTAGTATTATGCCATTTCCTCTTTTTATTATCTTGAGTTCATGACAAAGATGTATCAGAATTGTTAATATGTCCCCTGGAGCACAAATCTTCCATCAAGAAAGAAACATCTTTTCAAATACTGAGTGCCCTTCATTCTATCTGTGAGCATAGTTCACTCATCACTATGCAAGAGTGGGCTTTAATTTTCTGTTTCCACTACTGTTTTGATTCCCTGATTCAGGTGTTGAAATTGCAGGAACTTCTTCATTTTGTGAAGTATGGTAGCACGACAAACTCTCTAAATACAGATCAAGGTGGTATTAAACTCCTTAAATTCTGCTATTATTTATAAGAATATATTTGTTGTTAGTGTGTTCTGTTCTATGAATAATAATTCATCCAAAAAACCCTGGAGTTTAATACCACCTTGATCTTTGTTTATTTTCTGTGTTTAGAGAGTTTGTCGTGCTACCATACTTCACAAAATGAAGAAGTTCCTGCAATTGCAACATCTGAATCAGGGAATCAAAACAGGAGTGGAAACAGAATATAGCTTATTACTATGTGGCTGTGATTATTAACAGTCTGGACACTAAAGGAGCAAAGATTTAGTTTGGACTTTCACAGTTGTTTTGTTCTCTCTTTGGGTGTTGTAGCTACTATAGTCTCCCCCCCACCCCCCTCCAGTAATCTGATTTCTTTCTTAAATTGTAATGTTTTAATTTTTTGTATGGGAAGTTGTTATACAGCTTTCATTATGCTGGAAGTATGCTTATGTCCATGTCTCCATGATCGGGGGAGCTACTCTTTTGCTCTGCTGCCATATCTATCCTCTCTATCTCAACCCATCCTCGTAACAAACGGCCACTTTTCCTCCATAAAACTTATACCAAGCTCTTCATTTTCTTCTTAGCCTACAACCAACTCTCAGGTTGTTTTGAAATACTGTATATTAAAAATTCTAAATAGAGATATTGCTTATGAAGTGCATGAAATCATTTATACTTGTGCATAAAGTACTGTGCAGTCACTTTGGCTGAATGCTTCTGTCTTATGGAGAAAAAAGAGAAACTTTTCTGAAGCTTTTGATGGTCACATGCACATTGCCACAGTGATTTTATAGTATAGATGACTTGTCTGACGGAATCATGGATATGCCCCCAGGCTGTGCATAAAGCCACAGATTGAGGGGTAAAGATTTCCAAACCTCTGAGGAGCTCAGGGCGAATGTGTTGCATTCCTCAGTGTTGCTCTCAACTCTTCTTTTGGCCTCTCAGTTACTTCCATGAGCGCTGACGTTCTATATTATTGACTTCCTCTGTTGGGTTTGAAATGCATACCAAGGGGAGGTTAACATTCAAGTAATGTCCCCATTAGAATAGGAAATCCATTGTAGCTTCTCCTTTGTTTCTGGAGGGATCACACAGTGACCTGACTCCCAGATTGAGCATTGCCAAGCATCCTGTTGGGGATTTGTGTGGCTTTACTGCACTACCATCTATGTACAGTGTATAAATGCAGGGAGCATGTGGCTTGACTCATTGCCACACAAGGATTTTAGTACTATTTATGTTTCAGGTTACTAAAAGGGGAGCCTACAGTACAGCTGTTAATGTCTGTTTTCACTGTACTCCATGCATA
Organism: Caretta caretta; assembly: GCF_965140235.1. NCBI lineage: Eukaryota > Metazoa > Chordata > Testudines > Cheloniidae > Caretta > Caretta caretta. Next base: position 66,557,612 of record NC_134214.1, on the reverse strand, counting down.
CTGAGATAGAAGGATTCAGTAGTCCTCTTGAGGACAGTAGTCATCTTTCTCAGTGGCTGTGGAATGCGGCTTAAGCATTGTGTGCTTTTCTACTCTGTATTCTGTATTCTGGCATTACCATGGTGTAGTCTAATACCTTGCTGAAATATATAGTGCATCTATTATCTGTCAATGAATTATGCTAGGTGACTGCCAGTAATGTCTGGAGTATTTGACTATTTAGTGAGTACTACTGAGGTCCTCACCTAGCACTAAGAATGTTCGTATTAATTGGCAAGCCTGTTCATAACAGAGGCAATCAGCCAGGGAAGAGACTTAAGGAAAGGGGAGAGAACTTCAGAAAATGTTTGCTGTAAAGAATAAAGCAGGTAATCTCTTACCGGGAGATATCAAAGCTCTGTTACTTATTATTTTCAGGGGAGCTCCCATAGCCATAGATATGCGAAAGAAATAAGTGAAAAAGGAATTGCATGAGAAAGGAAAAAGCTGAATTTACACATTTGATATTTAAACTAAAACTAGAAGGATTACGGGCCTGATTCAGATCTCCAGACCTATCTTGAAGTTACTTTCAATTAAGTATAGTTAATACATAATCTCCTTTCCTGGGCCTGACTTTTCTAGGTTAATTAACCGCGCACCATCCCTACATCACCTCTGTCCATCTTAACCAGCTTCTTCCTTACAACCTCCCTTTAAACCCGTTCCTTGCTGGACTCATTTTATCAGGCTTCTCTCCTACTTCTGTCTTTCCTCCCTCCTCCCCCGCCACAAATGTCTGTACTTTCATTTCTGGCATAGAAACACTGCACTGCACAACAGATCACATCACAACCATATGCATAAGTGCCTGGGCCCAGTACACACATCTGAGTAATGCAAGACAATTTTAAAGGCAGATCCTTTGTGACAGAATTGGGAATTGTCTATATTATTATTATGAAAGATACACGTGGGAGTGATTCATATGACTTGGAATTGCTATCTAGGGTTGCCAACTTTCCAGTTGCACAAACTGAACACCCTTGCCCAGCCCCACCCCTTCCCAAGACCCCGCACCCCACTGACTCCATCCCCCCTCCCTCCCTCACTCGCTCTCTCCCACCCTCACTCGTTTTCACTGGGGCAGGGGGTCGGGCTGTGGAAGGGGGTATGGGCTTTGGGGTGGGGCCAGAAATGAGGGGTTCAGAGTGCGGGAGCAGGCTTGGGCAGGGGACTGGAGTGCGGGAGAGAGTGAGGTCTTCGGTTGGGGTGTGGGCTCTGGGGTGGGGTTGGGAATGAGGGGTTTTGGATGCAGGAGGGGCTCTGGGCTGGAGCCGAGAGGTTCAGAGTGAGGGAGCAGGCTCAGGGCTGGGGCAGGTGGTTGGGGTGTGGGAGGGGGTTTGAGTGCAGGTTCCAGGAGAAAGTTTGCGTGTGGGAGGGGGTTCTGACCTGGGGCAGGGGGTTGGGGTGCAGGAGGGGGTTTGGGATGCAGGCTCCAGCCTGGCAGTGCTTATGTCAGGCAGGTCCTGGTCAACAGCACAGTGGGGCTAAGGCAGGCTCCCAGCATGCCCTGGTTCTGCGTGGATCCCGGAAGTGGCGGCATGTCCGTCTCCCTAGGTGGAGGTGTGGCCAGGTGGCTCCACGCACTGTCCTCATCTACAGGCACTGCTCCCGCCACTCCCATTGGCCGTGGTTCCTGGCCAATGGGAGCTGTGGAACCAGTGCTCGAGGCGGGAGCAGTGTGCAGAGCTTTCATGATCACCCATGCTTCTATGGTCTGCAGGGACATGCCGGTCACTTCTGGGAGTCGCTCAGAGCCAGAGTAGTCAGCGAGCCTGTCTTAGCCGCACAGCACTGTCGACCACACTTTTAATGGCCCGGTCAGTGGTGCTGATTGTAGCCGCCAGGGTCCCTTTTTGAACAGGTGTTCCAGTCAAAAATCAGATGCCTGGTAACCCTATCACTATTGAGTGGGTGCAGAAGGGTTAAAATGCTGCTTCTGGAGCAGGAGACATGAGTTGTCTGTGCCCCCTAAGTGTCTAGGATGGTATGAATGGGTCATAAAACTTCTCAGTGGAGGATCTAGAAAGACAATGGGACCCCAGTGACTGAACAATTGACACTTAACAATGGGTGGCTCCTGGCAGGCAGGACACGTGAACTCAGCATGGCCTTGGAGCAGGAGGATGATAGATTGGAGGTGACAAGAGACTGTAGTAAAAACTGGCCTCACAGAGGCACAACAGCTCTCAGTTGGGACTGACAAATGTACAGAGTGAGAGGGAGACAGAGCCAAAATGGATTCTACAGCAGCAGGGCTTGGTTGGGGATTTAGCTGCTGCCAGTCTGAACTCTCTCTTAACTTTAGCTTCTCTTTGATAACCTAAGGACCAATAAACCCTACTCTATTTTGAAAAGGATGCATGGAGTTGCTGCCTGAACTTGCCCAAGTGTTGATCCCTGAAAGGGGTAAAAGTCTCTGAACAGTAGTTTTCCTTAGCTCGACTCCACTGGGCAAAGCTAACAGTGAGAAACAGGAATGCAGTCTTGGAGGCATTGAAGCCATGTGGCCAACCCTTGAGGAAAAGTTTGACCTCATGGGGCATCTGGCACATTAAAAAGGTGCTCCCAGGAGACTATCTGTAGGCTGGGGCATAGCACAGATTCTGTAAATCTGTGACCCCCTATAAGGGGAATGTTCGTTCTTGGTGGTTGGGATAGAGATGTAACCTGCAAAAGTTTTGAAATGTATTTGTTGAAAGTATTAAAAAGCATGAACTTGTGAATGAATGTCCACAGTGATTAGAGTTGTACAGAAAATGGAAATTCTGTTTCATTTCATTCCATTTCATGGAGGTTTTGAAACTGAGAAATTGTGCTTTAATTTCAATTAGGAGTGAAAGTTTTGTAATGAAATTAGCAATTAGGAATGAAAGAAAATTCAGCTCAGTTGAAATATTTGGTTTCAATATTTGGTTAAAATTTAAGTTTTATATTATAATTTTGAAATAAAGTTGTTATAAACAGAAAATTAAAATGTGTCCTTTAGAAAATGTCAAACATGCTTTTCAACATTATTAGAACTGTTTGTCTTTTTTTTCCTCTGATCATTTTGGCAAATTGACATGATTTCACAAAGCATTTGATTTTGATGCAACTCCATTCTCCGTTAGAAAGTTGTTCCATCAAAGTTTTTTCTGACCAGCTCTAATAGTGAGCCACCTTTGGAGTCAGTCTACACTATTAGCTTGTTGCAAAACCCATATTTCCATGATCATTTCTGGTTACCTAGCCAAGGGAATTTTTTACATTCCACACCACTGTAATATCTAAGTGCTGCATAAGTAAACTAGATCTTCATTGGAAGGTCCATAATAGAATTCCTCACCTAAAGACCATGACTCCTGAAGGAACAGGTCTAGTCAATATGTAAGCATTAAAAGGCAAAAACAAAGATCTTAGTCAACATTAACTTACACCCTCCTTCTGCAATGTGGACTCAACAAGAATGGGTTCTGTGGGCAACAACCGCTGGTGAATCCCTGGCAACCCAGCTGTATTTTAACCATATATAACTAATTGAGCCAGACATTGCCAAGGAGATGATGGGTAGGGTCAGGAGGATATGTGTAGGGCCTTTATTCTGGAATATATTCCATGCTCAGTTCCAGGAATTTAGGGTATTGAATCCTCTATTTCATGATGAAGTACATCTTATCCCCCAACCACCCAAAGGAAGTTAGCTGGAGAATGCCACTAATCTTGTAGAATTACCTTTCACCTCTCTAAGTTTTTCAGTGTAGCTCACATTCACAGGCAATTTTAAGTGGATGTTTTTCAGTCTTATGTTGGGTGAGTCTCAGGGCATGGCTACACTTGCGAGTTAGAGTGCATTAAAGCATACCCAGCCGCCCTAACTCATGAAGTGTCCACACTGACAAGGCATGTAGAGCGCCCGGACTCCGCAGCTGGAGCACTCCTGGTGATCGACCTTGACGAGAAGTGGAGCACCGTGGTGCCAGTGTGGACGCCTTGGTCTATTAATGTGCTCTGTTTGGCCTCCAGAAGTGTCCCATAATGCCTGTTCTAGCCACTCTGGTCATCACTTTGAACTCTACTGCCCTGCCCTCAGGTGACCAACCATCAGATCTGCCCTTTAAATTCTCTGGGAATTTTGAAAATCCCCTTCCTGTTTGATCAGCAAGGTGTGGAGTGCTCTCAGTGAATCTTTCCGGGTGACCATGCCTCCACATGCCGGGCAAGCCCCAGTATGGAGCAATGGTGAGGTGCTGGACCTGTTCAGTGTTTGGGGGAGGAAGCTGTCCAGTCCCAGCTGTGCTCCAGCCATAGGAATTATGATACCTTTGGGCAGGTACCAAGGGACGTGATGGAAAGGGGCCATGACCGGGACGCACTGCAGTGCAGGGTTAAAGTGAAGGAGCTGTGAAATGCCTACCATAAAGCCTGCAAGGCAAACCGCTGCTCCGGTGCTGCCCCCGCAACCTGCCGTTTCTACAAAGAGCCGGACATGATACTTGAGTGCGACCCCACCTTTACCCCGAAGACAACCATGGACACTTCAGAGCCCAGTTCAACAAGGCAGGAGGAGGAGGAAAGCGGGAGCGAGGGTGGTGAGGGGGAGGGGGACAGCCCGGCATCCTTAGATGCATGAGCCAGGAGCTGTTTGCAAGCCAGGAGGAAGGTAGCCAGTCGCAGCGGCTGGTGCTTGGGGAAGAACAAACACCAGAGGAGGTGCCTGGTAGGCGGCTTTTATTTTGGGAAGGAAGTTGTTCAGTGCAGGCTCTTGAGGTGAGGAGGGCTAGGGCCGCATGCATGCCTAGATGCGGAATAGGGCGTTGATGTGCTCTCTCACTTCGCGGGAATCGGCCTCAGTGATCTCTTCAAAGGTCTCATGCAGAAGCTGAGCAATCCACTTGCACAGGTTCCTTGACAGAGCTACTGTGCTCCTTGTCCCAGTAAGGCTAACATGTCCGTGCCACTGTGCCGTGAGGGGTGGGGGGACCGTTGCTGCACACAGGCAAGCTGCATATGGGCCAGAGCGGAAGCAGCATTGAAGTAGAAGACCCTCCCTTGCTTCCCAGGTCACCCTCAGCAGCAAGATATCTTCTAGGACAAACTCCGGTTGAAAATGTGGGGACAGTGTTCAGTATAGGGGCCCCCTGCAGCTGTTGGCTCTCCCCAAGGCACAGAAACCCAGAGGGCAGTACTGCCGTGAAACAATCAGTCCCCCTTGCCTCTGTGTTTACTCACCATTTTGGGGCTTCTGTGGGTTATGTGTGCTCGCTTTGGGATGGGCAATTTCTGCTTTTGTGAAGACTGTGCGTGTCTACTTTAAGTATGGCTGAATCAGTGCTCTGTCTGGCGTGGACAATGCTGCCTCTGTAAGCGTTGCATTTTGGCTTTACAGGTGGAACCTTGAGATCTCAGCCATCCTTGTTCTCACCGGCTGAAAGACTCCAAAGAATTAGGAAGCAGCAGTCCCTTAATGAAAATCAAAAAGTGCAGAAGTGGCAGGAAAGTGAAAGGAGGGTCTGCCAGCAGAATGCAGATCGCTGGCACTAAAGCACAGAGTGGCTGCTAAGCATTATGGAGCGCCAAGTGGATTCGATACAGGCGCTCATAGCAAGGCAGGCAGAGAACTTTCGCGCCCACCCTCCCCCCCACAGCCCTTGTCCCAAAACTTTTTCCCTTGTGCCCCCATGTCACCTCCAACATCTGGGTTCTTATCACCACCAGCTGCCTCCAACACCTGTAGCTTTCCCACCTAGCCCTGCAAACTACGACCCTTACCCACTGCACTCAACCCCCATGACCATGCATTTTAGCCAGCCAGAAGTGCAGCACTCATTGCACAGCACTACAGACAGGAAGGCTGAGTATGATAACAGGACATACACAAATCTGTGATTGTACCATTCCCCACTCCACCCCCTTGCCCTTTCTGTTTTCCAAGCAGTTGTGTTTCTTTTCAATAAACGAATTTTCTTTTCAATAAATGGATTTTTTGGCTTTGAAAACATTCTTTATTATTGCATTAAGTAAAAGATACCTTAGCCAAAGAAAGCAACAGGCACTGCAAGTCAGTGTAGCGCAAACGGTTTTCTACTAACATTAGAACCACTGCACTTCACTCCCGTGCAGGGCACCAAACATTACTGGTGGCTTTCAGCCTCAGATTGCTCCCTCAAGGCATCCCTAATCCTTGCAGCCCCACGCTGGGCCCCTCTAATAGCCCTGCTCTCTGGCTGTTCAGATTCAGCCTCCAGGTGTTGAAACTCTGAGGTCCATGCCTGAGTGAATCTTTCACCCTTCCCTTCACAAGTGTTGTGGAGGGTACAGTAGGTGTATATAACCGTGAGGATGTTCTCATCGGCCAGGTCCAGCTTCCCATACAGACAGTGCTAGCGGCCCTTTAAACGACCAAAAGCACACTCCACAGTCATTCTTCACTGGCTCAGCCTGTTGTTGAACTGCTCCTTGCTGCTGGCAAGGCTCGCTGTGTAGGGTTTCATGAGCCACAGCATTAAAGGGTAAGCGGGGTCTCTAAGGATCACAATGGACATTTTGACTTCCCCTACAGTGATCTTATGGTCTGGGAAGAAAGTCCCAGCTTGCAGCTTCCTGAACAGGCCTGAGTTCCAAAAGATGCGTGCATCATGCACCTTTCCAGACCAGCCTGCGTTAATGTCAATGAAATGCCCACGGTGATCCACAAGTGCCTGGAGAACCTTAGAGAAATACCCCTTCTGATTAATGTACTCAGAGGCTAGGTGGACTGGTGCCAGAATTGGAATATGCATACCATCTATCGCCCCTCCGCAGTTAGGGAAACTCATTTGTGCAAAGCCAGCCACAATGTCATGCATGTTATTCAGAGTCACGGTTCTTCCAAGTAGGATGCGATTAATGGCCCTGCAAACTTGCATCAACATGATTCCAGCAGTCGACTTCCCCACTCCAAACTGGTTAGCGACCGATGGGTAGCTGTCTGAAGTTGCCAGCTTCCAGATTGCAATAGCCACCCGTTTCTCCACTGGCAGGGCAGCTCTCAATCTCATGTCCTTGCACCACAGGGTGGGGGCAAGCTCATCACACAGTCCCATGAAAGTGGCTTTTCTCATCCAAAAGTTCTGCAGCCACGGCTCGTCATCCCAGACACGTATGATCCCACAACTCAGTGCTTGTTTCCTGAGCCCAAAAGCAGCGTTCCACTGTGGTGAGCATGTCCGTGAATGCCACAAGCAATCTCGTGTCATATGTGTTATGCGAGTTGACATCATCGTCGGACTCCTCACTGTCAGTTTGTAGCTTAAGGAGTAACTCGACTGCCATTTGTGATGTGCTGGCGAGACCCATCAGCATATTCCTCAGCACTTCGGGATCCATTCCACAGACCGAAAGGGAAGACAGAGCATGAAGTACAAAAAATGTTGAAAGATGGCACCAAATGTGGATGGAAGCACAGGAATTGCTGGCATGCGGTCATAAACATACAGCTAAGGGTAGCATAAAATCCCTCCTTTACCTGTGAAGGGTTAAGAAGCTCAGATAACCTGGTTGGCACCTGACCAAAAGGACCAAGAAGGGGAGAAGATACTTTCACATCTGTGGGGGAAGGTTTTTGTTTTGGGTTTTTTGTGTTCTCTCTGAAGACAGAGCAAGACCAAGCAAGTAATCCAGCTCCTACTGAATGATACATCTAAATTTACAGGAATAGTAAGTAATAGCAAGGAAATACGTTAGAGTATCTTTTGTTTTAGCTTGTGAATTTTCCCTGTGCTAAGAGGGAGGTTTGTCCCTGTTTTTTGTAACTTTGAAGTTTTGCCTAGAGGGGAGTCCTCTATGTTTTAAATCTTATTACCCTGTAAAATTACCTTCCATCCTGATTTTACAGAGGAGTTTCTTTGACTTTTTTTTCTTTATAATAAAGTTCTGTTTTTTAAGAATCTGATTGGTTTTTAGTGTCCTAAAAACCCAAGGGTCTGGTCTGTGCTCACCTTGTTTATCTATCTGGTTGGTAGACTATTCTCAAGCCTCCCCAGGAAAGGGAGCTTGGGGGAATATTTTGGGGAAACAGGAACCCCAAGTGGTCCTTCTCCTGAATCTCTGTGTAACTCACTTGGTGGTGGCAGCAGTACTCATCCAAAGACAGGGAAGGATTTGTGCCTTGGGAAAGTTTTTAACCTAAGCTTATAGAAATAAGCTTAGGGGGTCTTTCATGCGGATCCCCACATCTATACCCCAGAGTTCAGAGTGGGGACGAAACCCTGACATATGCGAAGCGATGCATCACGGGGTGTTGGGACAGGACCCAGAATGCCCCACACCCCCTCACCCTCTTCCCACAAGCCACAGCGCGAGAATAGGAAGAGTTGCTCTGTGGGATAGCTGCCCATAATGCACCGCTCCCAATGCCGCTGCAAGTGCTACAAATGTGGCCACGCCGGTGCACTTGCAGCTGACAGTGTGAACGCACTGCTGCTCTTTCCCTACTGTGGTCTCCAAGGGCTGGTTTAACTCACAGCGCTCTACATCTGCAAGTGTAGCCATGCCCTCAGTGTCTGACTAGAAAGTGAAAGCATTGCTTCTTTACTGCCAGTGGACAAGAACCCAAGTGTTGCTTATCTCCTCCTGATCTGTATTATGTGGCATAGTGTTTAATATGGCTGATGCCAAGTAGCAACTTTAACTCTCTAGCTATAGTTTATACCTAGATTAAGAACTATCTCAGAAAAAGTCAGGGATTCTGCATAATTTAATGATGGTTTATTTTTTAACCTAATAAGAATTTGTGTGGCAAAAGTTTTAAGTTTATAATACGAGCAGATAAATTATTGTCTGCTAATTCTACCCAAGAAGAAAGGAGTTCCTCTGAACAATATTACCACAAGAGTAATTGGAGGATTTATAGCTTTGGCAGAAGAGTTTAATATTAATCTGAGAGGCAGAATTAGATGGGATGGCTAGGAATAAAACAGGATTAATCTGCAGATGGGAAAGCTCTGACTTCTAAATGTTGGGATTCCCTCTGAGACCTCTTTCCACTTGGCTTCCCGAGAACTCAGTTCAACTCCAGACATTGTCACGCAGATATCTTTATCTGGCATACAGCAATGCTACATTTAGTTGACCAGACTCAAACACAGGGGGTGGGTGCAGGATACATCACAGATTCAAAGTTAAACAGAAACCCTCACCCTATATATACATTTACACATCTCATTGCATTTACTACACATTGGATCACACATTTTGGGATTGGCTTGGTTACCTCGTAGGAACCAATCCTCTGTCCATGCACTGTCCATGTTCGACCTACTTTTTTCCCTCATCTTTACATTCCCGTCTTATCTTGTCCATTGTTATCTTCTTCTTTGTAAATGTTTCCCAGGGGGTTCCCTCCCCTAATCTTAGCTAGTTCAGACATTCTGTCTTTTAGCTCACTGACCCATTTACATATCTTAGTTAACACAAACCTCCTGTTTTCAGCCTGCTGATCTATTTGCCTCTCTATTCCTGTCTGCCAAGAAATGAAGCCTCCCATGTCATTTAAATTACTCATGTCAAACTAGGCCCATAGCCCATTGCCTTTGTTTTTCTTTTTAATATTAGCATTTGTTTCATTTGCACCATATTCCTATCTTTCTGTGCTTTCTTTTTTAACTTTATTACTCAGCACCACATTCCCAAGACTACAGTAGTTGCAGACATTTGAACCACCATTAATTTAAGCTTAAAATGTGACCCCGGGGGTGCAAGCTCATCTCCTCTGGTACAGGCCACCAGGGTGTTTTCATTGCCTGTACAGTATGGTCCCCAATTTTCTGCTGCTCAGCTATTAGTGTGGCTATGGGCACCAATCGCTTTATTTTCCTTTGTACTAAATCATTCACCCCTTTTTAGGTAGTATTTGATGGTGCTGTTTATTTTCTCAACCTGTCCTACTGCCACTGGATGATGGGGAATGTGAAACTTCTGATTGATGTCCAAGCAGGGTGCATGCTTTTGACAACTGTCCCCACCCAAAAAAATTTTCTCTTGTTGTCTGAGTCAATAATTTTAGGCACTCCCCATCTGCGGAACAGAATGTACACCAATTGTTTTGCTGTAGTTAGGACAGTCATATTTTAATGGGGAAGGCCTTCACCCAATGTGAAAAAGCATTTATAACAACCAGCATATATTTGTTACCTCTTGGTGTTAAGGGCAACTCCCCAGTATAGCTGATTTGAATTTGTTTCTGTGGACCTTTGAGTTTCTGTTTTATCAGAGCTCCTCTGTTTTCTGTTAGCTGGATTGTGTCTGGCTCAGATTAAGCAAGCATTAAGATGCTTGTTTAGGTCTCTTTCCCAGTTGTGCCACTACCCCATTTATGCCAACCTCTTTTTGGCCTCTGCCTGCTTGAGGTGGCCACCCACAGTGGACCCATGCACCCATAATAGCAGTTTTTCCCCCTCATATGTTGTGATAATACCCATGCCACACCATCTTCTGATTTTACACATAAGAGTTTTTGCTTTATTACTAAGTGAGTTTTGATTATTTACATTTACTTCCTGGTTACAGGCTTGCTTTTAAAGCACTTTTAACTCCAAATGCTGTTTTTTGAATGCTTTGCATCCACTCTGCTCCAGCTTATTGTGATTGTTTCTGACTTTGAGTGAGAATTGCTACTGGGATAGCTTTTAAAGCAGTTTTCTATGGCTAGAGCAGTCCAGTAACTGCTGCATTTTTGACTGATTTTCTTTTACTAGGGACCCTTTTTTTCGGTGCACCCAAGTATAATTTTGTTTATTTTGTCAAACTGGCAATATCATCCAGCATCTGCCACATGGTACTGAATTTGATCTCTTCTCCATTAGTAGCTCAATACTAGCAGACTACCATTAACCCGGCTTCCCTAACTACTCAATTTGAGGGCTTGTCTTCACATTAGCAGTGCAGCTGCACTGCTGTAGTGCTTTCGTGAAGACGCTACTATGCTGATGGGAGAGCTTCTCCCATCATCATAGTTAATCCACCTCCCTGAGAGGTGGTAACTATGTCGACAGGAGAAGCTCTCCAGTCAACATAGTGCTGTCCACACAGGGGGCTAGGTTGGTATAACTACATCAGTCAGGGGTATGGATTTTTCAAACCCCTGAGTGACATATTTATACCAATTTCAATCTGTAGTGTAGACCTGGCCTGAGTCTAGAACTATGGTAAATTTAGAATGAGATTTATTTTATTAGCACACTGATAACTGCTTCCAATTTTGCATACTGAGCTGACTTACTTCCACACTTATACTGTAAAGTATTTGACTATTCTGTCCCTTAGTTTTACTGCTGTCAGACTTCCTTTCCTTTATCCTTGTACATAGAGACTACTGCCATTTGTATACCAAATCTGCTCATCTTATTTAACTTTGTTGGCATGTAGTCGTTTAAAGATTGGATGCTGGGTGCTAGAGGAGCTACCTTTACATTTATGTGGCATTTTTATGCATTTTTTTGCAGTTTGTCGTTGGCTTTTTCAGCCTCTGCATTTTCTCCTTGCAAAGCCAGAATCTGTTTCTGAATTCTCTCGTTGCTTACTTGACCAGCTGATCCTTTCCTCTCTAGCAGTACCTTAAGTGGGGTATGGTGACTAACAATAAACATTTTTTGGCCTCTGACTAAGTATTTGTGATTGATATTGGCCTAGTATACTGCCAACATGATTTTTTAAGACCAGTTATACTTTAGTTCTGCACTCTGTGTCAGTGAGGAGGCAAATGGCACTGGTAGATCTTGATTTTCATATTTTTGTGTGAACACTACACCTAAAATATTTAGAGTTATCACAGGATACACAGAAAAAGGTTTACTTTTATTCGGACGAGCCAATACTGGAGCGCTCTCCAAAAGCCTTTTCAATTTAACCACTGCCAATCCTAGTGAGATGCCCTTACCAATTCATACAACATGCTTACTGTTTTAGAATGCGGGGAGAGAATTTTTTGCAAACCCCTTTTATTCCCAGAAAAGATCATAAACAAATGAGCATTATAAGGATAGGCAGTTTGAAAATTAATTCTACTCTCTTGTGATTGATACTTTGCCATTCTTACCTTGTGGGCAATCCGAAGAAGGTAACTCTCTCTCTCTCTCTCTCTCTTTTAACTAACTGCTTTTTTACTATTTATTTTTAATTCAGCTTGCTGCAGACACGGCAAAGGCTTAAACAAATCATGTTTGTTTCTTATTTGTAAAGATTGTTTAATATGTTATTTATATAGTGGATAAGCCTATTTGGCTGAGGAAAGTCCCTGAGACACTGCTTCATGTGGGCATGGAAAATGGTGGGGCTATTTTTGTTCTTCTGGGGTGTATGGTCTATGCATATTGTACATCCCTGGCATGAGAGCCATTCTGGATTGACACCCAGCTGAATACCCTGATGAGCTGGAGGGACCAGAGGGACCCACTCAAGAGACCGGGTAGGAAGTAGCCCAGGGGCAGAACTGCACAGTGTGGTGGGTCTGTTTGGTCAGTGTGCTGCGGATGGCTCCCCGCTGACCCAGTGGCGGGGCCCTCTCCTCCCGCCACTGTCAGGGCCCAGGGCTGGAACACAGTTGGAGTTGGCCTGCATTCCCCTACCCCAGCCGACCCGCCTCAGGTAGCAGAATACCGACAACGCTGCTGACGCCTGCCGGCGCTCCCCCTGCCTGCGGGGTGCGCCGCTGATGCCTGCTGGCACACCTCCCTTGGCTAATTCCCTAGTGACAGAAAGATGTGACCAAGGCCTGCCAGTGAGGCAGTAGCTCCGCACCGCCCCACCAGTGGCTCACCAGACCAATTGAAACGTGTCACAATCATGTTAGCTTTTGCATTGCCTGGCTTTTAGGTGCTTTAATATTTGTCTAAAATAGTTTTTCTGTGTAGACATATACTTGGCTTCTCTTTCTGTGTTTAAATGTTTCCTATTCTAATTAAATATTCTTTGCTTGCTATCTAATGAAATAGAATCAATCCATAGAAACAAATTCGAAGTAGTTTATAACTTTTTATTTTCTGATACATAATGCTTCTATGTGACCAATTCAGTTATTGTATATGTACACTTCATTATGTTAGTTGAAAATTTTGAAAGGAATAATTTCATCCAGAAAAAAAGTAATAGCCCAAAAGATTCTGCTGTCCCTAATATAACCAAAACCTCTGCACCTTTCTTTTAGAATGGTGATTTGTGTAAAGGTGATATTGGTATTAGATTGTTTAGGATTCAGAAAGATATGGGGTAAATCCAAAACTTTTAAGTGTACCTGCCTAAAGTTAGCCAGCCGGATTATATTGAGTTACTTAAATAAGGGGCCAGCTTTTCAGATATGCTTTGTGCAAACAGTTGTCACTGAAATAATTGAGATCTTGACATTATGGGACTTTATAAATAGCAGTTGGAGGAAGTGTCCTTCACAGGGTCCACCTGTCAAATATTCGGTGCATTTTGCTAACCTCTAAGTTCCCTTAGCATTAACTCACAGTGTAATACACTTGTGAAGGCATAACTGGTTCAACTCCATTGAACAAGGGGAAGTTCCATCTACTTGCACCAACTTGGCTTATGATGTTGCAGTTTTTTTGTTTTTTTAAAAGTCCTTTTGGTGCTGCTAGCAGCAGTTACAGTGTGTTGCTTTTCCATTCTACATCTAATACGCATTTAGTCTTGATACATAGTGTCTTGAAGTAAGGATTCGTTTAAGGTTTGCATAGAGGTTTTGTTTAAAACACAAAAATATTGATTGTGATAGTGGTTGCTTTGGGAGTCTTTTCTCCTGTCACTTAAACCCCGTGCATCTCCTCTTGTGGCGTAATTTGAACAAGACAGCTGTGTTACAACAGTCCCTCTCCTTCTCCCTCATTCAAATGACACAGGATCAGTATTCTGTATCAGTATCAGTATTCAGTATTCTGCTGCTCCAAACTGCCTTGCAACTTGGGCAATTTTTGATTATCACAAAGGAGATGCATATTATAAAAAGAAAGCAGGAGAGGCCTAAATGGCTGAGACGTAATAACTTGTCTAGATTACTAAATTCCATGAATTTTCTTCTTCTAGTAGGTAGGCATTGTGAGGGATGTAATTTAGAAGCTTCTCTGGGCCCATTCATCCCTCTAAGGAAAGTGAATACATAATGCATTATGCAGTGAAAGCAGTACATAAAATTTCAACTTACATTTGAATCAGAATTAAACTAAAAATTACCATTAAACTTGCACACTCCTCCTTTTAAGATCATTTACATATATGAATGAGACATAACAAAAGTTGTTCCTCTGACCCCAGCACACTCCTCCCCCCCCCAAAATATTGACTATACCCAAACTTAATCATTTTTATGTATCAATTTGATAAACTAGGATATCCTTAATTCTATCTCCTGCCCACATTACCTATGCAAGTAATAGGTACGGTGTAAAAGCTTGTACATATTCACAAGTGCATATGATATAGGGGTACAGTAAATCTAAATTATTTTACTTGAAAAGAAAATCCCATATCATTTTCGGCACAGTGCTTTGCAGATGTTGAATGGAAAGCACTATGGGGATTTTCTGTCTACAAATAAAACACAATACTGAAATGTTGCACCTCTCTCATTCTACTCCAAGCACATTTGTCTAGTTTTCAATTCTCTCTCCTCAGTTTTTCTCTACCATGGTTACTGTAAAGTAGAGTTCAAACATGAGCTCTGTTGGTAGAATCATCTCTGCATTATGCATTGTAATAAGCAACTCTCATTCTGATTCTTAAACCAGTGGAGAGCGCAGGATATAAATATAAAAGTACAGCCTACAACTCATAATTTAATGTTACCTGCTAATCCAAATAATTTACATAAAAGTATAATAGAATACACTAACTGGAAGAACAGTCAGGGTTTATTCCGTGTAATTTTTCCAAGGAGAGATGTGGTTTCTTTGCAAATAATTAAACCGAATAATTTGTACCTAGAATTACTGAAATTGTATGAATCCGCTCCATTATCTGCTCCCATATCTCACTGTCAATATCTGTCCCCGAGTCAGTTTCCTATTTTTTAAATACCCAATTGACCCAAATGAGTGCACCACAGAAACTTTAAATGATCTTTTCAGAGCTCTTTTGATCTAAAATAATTGTCTCCAGAGAAGAGTGGTAATTAAGAATTCTTTAACTGTGGCATACAATGGTGATGGGCATTATCATTTCTATCTCATTAGCAATCACATTGATACTGAGGAGAACTTGGTAGCTTGGGGGACAGTCCCGGTATGGATGAAAGTGAGGAAATGAAGGGAGTGAAAATACTGGGTAAAGCTGGCCAAAGTCCATCGTTCTTCTTTCCTTTTCTTTTGAAATAAAAATAAAAAATGATAAATGTTTCCTATTGATTTTGTGTGTGTGTGTGTGTGTGTGAGAGAGAGAGTGCGCATGCCTAGGGTATTGTGCTGGCTAGTCTCAGAGCTGAAGGGGAGAGAAGTCAAAGATGAGAGCAAAGTTCAATGGTTCATGGACATGGAAATAGCAGTCACTGAGCATGTTGGGAGCTGAGCTCTTTTGAAAATCTGGCCTCAGCTATGATATCTGAACTCTTGAAAATCTCTGTTTGGCTATAAAGCCATACTCAGTACTTCTGAAATAAACTGGGCTAATCATTGTTGATCAGCTTGAGGCACTTTACAGAAGGTCCTCTTCTTACCTTGTTCTAATGGAATTGTCAAAAGTGTGGTTTGAATGTTTCTGTATAAAATGAGAATTTAAAAACATTAGCACAGGAATTTCTAGCAGTTTGGAATGCTGGGTACGTTGCTCTTGATAGGCTAGCAGACTTGGCAGTGTTGCTCACATTGGTAAGGTTTTTAGCTCCTTGTCTATTTCTAATATAGAAATATTTAGTCTGATAGGTTTTTTTTTTTTTACTAGCTGACACTGCTCAAGGAAGGATCTCACTTTTGTCACTATCAGACTCAGGCCTTGCTCATTAAAGCTGATAACAACCAAAGAACATATTGATTTCCTTTGGTGAGTTTAACACATTGCTGTCATTAGTTTTAAGTGTCACAATTATTTCAGAGGTTTCTTCTGCTTTAGCAGGTATTACCAAAAACCTGCCTCATGTTGTCACCTTCTTCTTAAAGTTTGTATTTGGGATAGAACAGCAGTATTTATCATTATTAAAATAAATGTAATGAAAAATACTGTCAATTTTTGGTGTTGTGCAATAGTGTGCCCTGACCTGCATAATTTTATTTTGAAGGTTAAAATGCAAGTGGATCCTTGTTTTCAGAGAGATTTTACAAATTGGTGAGACAGCAGTTCAAAAGAGAAATACACTTTAACAAAATTAAAGTGTATTTCTAGGGCTAGATTTGGGTGGTGTGTTTTAACTGAGGTGTTGTGAAGAGAAATTCATTAATGTGTGAAGCATTCACATATGATGGTGAGAGCACCATAAAAATTCCTATGAGAAAACTGAATAATTTTGTAGTCAGTGCAGGGTTTGAATGATGTGTTTTAAATAATGCCTGGGACCACATATTGAATGTAGTGGATAAAAATGAATATTGAATGACTAACTATTCACTGAATGAAGCAGGGGTTTTGTGGAAGAAATAGTATGTGATCATAACACATATGCATAAGGGAGTGAAATGAAGGTTGTACAGGCAACGGTAATTTATGGCACTTCCTAACTTTTGAGTACTTGACTTTGTGACCTTACCATTATTTTAACGTAAGGCCTTTTATGTAATCTATATGTATAAGAATGTTAATCATATTGCTAAATGCCAAGCAACAAAGCTGTCCTGCTAACAAATTACTACTACAATGTTAACTACACTAAGGTCCTGATCCAGTAAATCATTTACATGTGTGCTTATATGTTTAAGTGGAAGAGTAGTAGTATGGTCTTTGTTGGATTGAGGGAGAAGGTCCACTGAACTTGTATAACTGTCCAGTTTAAACAAGAACTGAACCAAGTGTCCTCCTGGAACTCAATGAAACTAAACTAAAACTTTCAAGAAGTTGTTGTTGGTTGTTTGTGTTTAAAAACAAGAAGTTTAAAGAGTAACCAAAAATAGGTTTCCAAATTTCCTGGATGTGGATGGGGCTAGACAGAGTAGTTATGAGCTGACACCAGAGAGGCTGTTCTTGCAGTCTTCCTAGGCAACACATTAGTGAGTAGTAGATATTATGATTTAGTCTTTCATTAGCAATTCCACTTCTGCAGATCTTAAGAGTTAAGTCATCTGACCTATTGGATATTTGTCCAAGCAAATCCTCTGAAACTTCTAAAGATTCCCATGGCATTAGTTACTAATGTTAAATGTACTATTCAACTCCTAAGAGAAAGAGAAGCCTCTTAAATAAACACATTTCAAGTAGGTTTGAGAAGAACAGCCGTGTTAGTCTGTATTCGCAAAAAGAAAAGGAGTACTTGTGGCACCTTAGAGACTAACCAATTTATTTGAGCATGAGCTTTCGTGAGCTACAGCTCACTTCATCAGATGTATACCGTGGAAACTGCAGCAGACTTTATATATACACAGAGAATATGAAACAATACCTCCTCCCACCCCACTGTCCTGCTGGTAATAGCTTATCTAAAGTGATCATCAGGTGGGATGATCACTGTAAAGTCTGCTGCAGTTTCCATGGTATACATCTGATGAAGTGAGCTGTAGCTCACGAAAGCTCATGCTCAAATAAATTGGTTAGTCTCTAAGGTGCCACAAGTACTCCTTTTCTTTTTACATTTCAAGTAGATGCTACAGTGGGAGGTGTCTCTGTTTCCCATTCTGCCCACTTGCTTGCTCTTCTGCCCTGTAGGCTCTGTTGCAGGGTGACTGTGTTTTTACATGAGGAGAAGTATTTAGGGGACTTGTTCAAAGGGGAATTTGGCTGTTCAAATCTTTGGACGAGCACAAGGAACAGGCTGGAGAAAATTCTGAATAGACTAAAATTCAGAAGGAAGGCATTGTCAAGTTTAAATCCATCGTCACAAAACAAAACTCTCTGTGGCTGACCCACCACTAGGTCAGACTAATATTCCTGGAATATTGGCACTACCATATCTTTATCTAATAATTGTCTGTTAAATCCATTGTCACTTCTACAAATAAATGATTTTTCACATAGCTCCCTGAGTCATAAAGCTCTACCCCCACTTCTTCAAAACCAGTCCCTTGTTGAGACAGAATTCTTCTACAATTCATGTATAGCAGAAAACATGCCAGCCTTTCTCTGAGACTAAACCTACAAAGTGATAGGGATTATTAGATTGTCCTAAAACAAAAGGATGCATAGTTTCCCAAGAAATTTTTTAATCAAAACAATTACAGGCACATTTTTTATTTAAAAATAAATTGGATTAATTAGACCATCATGACTCTTTCCAAAGTGCTCCTGACTATACTTCATCCATGTTAGTTTGACATTCTGTTTAAAATTATGTGCTGCTTCTGGAGTGAGGGGGGAAAATTCTGATTTACTGTTCTACTCTGTTCTTAGCTAAGCAGGAAACAATATAGCATGCTTTCCACTGACAGAGTACCATTTCTTCTTCACCTTTTTGAATGGTCTCCTCCTCTGCCCACACAGTGATAAAATAAGGAGCTGTTAGAAGCTACTTTACCAAATTATAACTGTCTTTTTCTAATGGGAGAAATACAGGGAAACCTAGCTAAAAAGTAAAGAGGCAGGGTTTGAGGAGAAAAGTGAATCTAGAAATCCCTCTCTCACAATAGGATGACATAAGTTACTCTTAAAGTAGAAGTTGCGTTAACCCTCACAGCACCTACATGGGGTACGTAATGATATTTCATTTTAGAGTTGGGTAAACTGATGCATAGAATTTAGGTGACTTTTTGAGAATCCCAGTTGTTAATGGAGACCTGCAAAACAAAAGAGTGGTTGGTGCCCTATTGTGCCTTTTGTTCTGCTTGTTTTTTAAATTGGAAGTTCAGGTCTTTTCTGCAAATGCTGACCAGAGAATTAGTAGGATATCCGATACAATGGAACTGACACATGGTTAATTGATAAAGTGATTTGTATTCAGATAGTCTAAAACTTCTTTGTTTTGACTAATACTGCTTTACCTGCTTCATTTAGACAGTTACAAGAAAAGCTTTTCTGTTAAAGATTCAGTGCTCCATCTCTTCATTTTAGTGCTTTGAATCTTCCTAAGGGCTTGTCAATACTAGAAAGTTATACTGCTTTAGCTATACTCGAATAGTTAAAGTGGCACAGCCCTCTAGTCGGCACATAGTAAGACTATGTCTACACTTGCAGAGTGTTTGCCCTGTCCCTTTAACTGGTGGTACAGAACTGGTAAAAGAAGAGCACTGGTTTGTGTTCTCACTTACTTTCACAGGCGTCAGATCGTATTCACATTTGCAGCACTTCCATCATCATGAGAGCAGCGCACTGAGGGCAGCTATTGCACAGTGCAGCTCTCCCCATTTTGAGCATAGGTCTTGTGGGAAGAGGGGGTTGGGGTGATCGCGGGGCATCCTGAGATCCTTGCACAGCCTCCTCTCCCCAGACGCTGATCAGAGCCGGTAGCTCAGCATTGCTCCAAGCCGGGGATACTTTGCTCCTAGCCGGGGATACTTTGCTCCTTGGAGCAGCCATTGTCACCTGGCCAGAAGATAAGGGAGCACTTGCCAAGAAAACAGGAAGGGGAGTTTCAAAGTTCCCAGGGCTTTCCAGGGGGAGGAGTGGATGTCTGTTTACCTGGCATAAGAGTAGCAGCGCTGCTGGCCAGAGTGGTCACTTAGGCACTGTGTGATATCCTCCAGAGGCTAAAAGTTCTATAAACAGGAAGAACGCGTCTTCACTTGCACATCACCGCAAAAGTATCACCGGTAAGAACTGTACGCCTCTCGCGGAGGTGCTTTTCTGTTTGCAATGAAACTTCTGAGTTTTACCGCGAAAAGTTATTTGCAAGTGTAGACAGTCCCACAGTTTTTGCACAAAAAAGGGACTTTTTGCGCTTTAAATGGCAAGTGTAGACATGCCCTTACATTGGTATAAAGGTGCTTATTAGGTATAGCAATTCCCATATGGGAAAGGGAATAATTAGATTGATATAAGTCATCCTGATATTTGATCTAACTGCACCCACATCAGGGTTTTTACCACTATAACTATATCAGTTTAAAAAAAAAAATCTCGCCCTTAACCAGCATAGTTACACCAGTGACAGTTTTAAGTCTAGAGCAGGTCTAAGTTGACTGATGTGCAATCAACAAAAACTACATTAAAATGGAGCCAAGGTTATCTGGAAATCCATTAGTCCCTTTCCAATGCTAGTGCTCAAATCCTGCATATAGAAGAACAAATAAGCAACCTAACTAATTAATGGAATTTTTGCTAATGCTTTCCAGGAAATATGTCAGGGAACATACACGTACCATAGTATCAGAGAAAAGAGAACAAAAACCAGTACAGACTGCCCCTAAAGTAAAACATTTAAGAGGGTTAACTTAAGAGGGTTATGTAGTTCCCAGAGTGGCTAAAATAGATGTAGTTTACTATTTTGTGTCTCATTATCACAGAGGACAATGATGAGGAAGGGGGGAGGGAAACCAAAATTGAACTTCTTTAGGGTGGGCCGGAAGACTTCATCCTTTATTTATTTATTTATTTTACTGGTAAATCCCATGCCAATAAGATAGGCTTTAAAAACAAACAAAACCCCAAGCAAGCAAGCAAACAAAAACTTGCTATCCTAAACTAGTCAGAATTTAATTATCCCAGACTAAGCTAGCCCTACCTACCTAATCATGGACAAAGTCAATCAAGCACAGTAGCTACGCTAGTGAAGGCAATCAGGTTTCTGGCTGTAAGGGAGTCCTACTGCTTCACATACAGGCATTTCTTACACTAGGGATTAGACACTAACAGCTGTAAAGAAGGCTACAAAAGGGTTTCTTTGCTTATCTCCTGTTTTTGCTCATATTTTAATTGTGACATGATGCTCCATATTCTTTATAGAAATATGCTTGTGATATGAATATGGCATAACTAAGATATATTTTATGCAAGATTACTCATGTAAGATATTGGAAAGATTGTGATTTACTGAATGTGATTATCCAATTTGTATTCATATTTCATTTCTTGTATCTGTAGTTAGGAATATTGACTATGTAACAGTTACAACTGTGGTTATACTTGGAAACGCCCACTAGATGGTAAGCAATCAGCTTAGTGGACCTTTAGGAGAAAGACATTGAGTCTTTGAAGATGTGGATCCCCCATCTTCCAGGAGTTCTTTCCTGTGGAGATTGCAAATAAACCTGTTTTCATGGTTGCTTTGACACTGCAAGGTCAGGTGATAATGTCGCCTGGTAAAAAGTACCACCTTGGACATTGCTGATACTTATCCAATGGAAACAAAGACTTCCCACCTTATGTAAAAGCTATTTGAGGCTGGGGAGTAAGGCAAAGAGCACCCTTCTCCATTGCCTTCCTGCCCAAGAAGAAAGACTGCTGAAAGTACCTGAAGAGACAAAGGAACTGAGCTGATGGAAAGGCAAGGGCTGGGTCCATACTAAGGGCTAGTCTATACTGGCAATGCTAAAGTGCTTCTGTGGTTGCGGCAGAACCTCGACGAGGGGTGTAGCTCCCAGTGCTGGGGCACTGTCTACACTGCCACTTTACAGCACTGAAACTTGCTGTGCTCAGGAGTATGTTTTTTCACACCCCTGAGCGAGAAAGTTGCAGTGCTGTAAATTGCCAGTGTAGACAAGCCCTAAGACAGGAGTCTAGACTGTAAAGAGACATACCTGGACCTCTAAGCTTCAGAAACTCTGCAACTTGCCTAAAACATCATTTAGAGTGAGAAATTACTTCTTGAAACCAGTCTCTTTAAGATCTTAAGCTTAATATACGTGTTTTGTTTTATTTGCTTAGTAATCTTTGTTTTGTTTGCTACCCCTTATAATCATTTAAAATTTACCTTTTATAGTTAATTGTTTTTATTTGTTATAAAACTCATTTGTGCAATTTAAAACTGGGGAGGGGGTGGGAAGAAGTTGTGCATATCTTCCTCCACGTTGAGGGAGTGGGCAAATTTATGAGCTTTCATTGTATAGATTTCTCTACCGCACAAGACAATATTATTTTGGGTGTACTTTCCAGAAGGGAGCTGCACTTGAGTGCTCTGAAATTTCCTATCTGAATCTTCCCATAGAGAGCTGCTTGCAGACTTTGTGCGATTCTACAGCTGGTGCGTCCCTACCTCTGTGTGTGTGGTGTGTGCTGCCAGAGGCTGAAGAGCCTGATTCAGCAAAACAGAGAGAGGGAGCCCAGGCTAGTGGAGCAGGCAGGCTCAGTGAAATCCCAGTATATCACGTGGCATCCTGGATGGGGGTGTCCAACTGGTCACAGTCAGTGATGAGCTGCCAAAAACTTAATAACGGGTTCCCTCCTCACCCCACGAGGGGGTCGTCGCCCACCATCTCCCCCGGGACTCCTGCCCCATCCAACCCTGCCACGTTTCTTGATGTCCCTCCAGGACCCCTGCCCCATCCACCCCCCACCCCTGTCCCCTGACTGCCCCCAGAACTGGGCAGGAGGGTCTCGTGGGCCACTGTACTGGGTGCCTATCCCACCCCTAAGAGCCAGAGCAGCCACCGGCAGCTCCTTGCCCCGCGCCCGGCCCCAGCTCACCTTCGCTCCAGCTCCGCCTCCTCCCCTGAACACACTGCCCCGCTCTGCTTCTCCACGCCCACCCCCGCTTCCCACGAATCAGCTGTTTGGCAGGAAGCCAGGGAGGGCTGAGAAGCAGGCGGCAACTTCACACTCAGGCCGAGGGTGGCGGAGGTGAGCTGGGGCGGGGAGCGGTTCCCCTGCGTGCCCACCCCAACTCCCCCCCGGCTTATCTGCTGCAGTGCAGGCGGCCCTCCTTGCACGCGCCCCCCTCCCCTCCAGCTCACCTCCGCCTCCCTGGGCCTGAGCGGGAAGTTGCGGCCTGCTTCTCAGCCTGCCCCAGCTTCCCGCGTGAACAGCTGTTTCGCGGGAAGCCTTGGGGGGCAGAGAAGCAGAGCGGGGCAGCATGTTCAGGGGAGGAGGCAGAGCGGAGGTGAGCTGGGGGTGGGGTGGGTAGCTGCCGGTGGGTGCTCTGCACCCACCAAATTTTCCCCTTGAGTGCTCCAGCCCTGGAGCACTCATGGAGTCGGCGCCTAAGGCGCCACTTTTGACCAGTTAAATTTAGAAGCCCTTTTAGAACCGGTTGTCCCTCGTGGAACAACTGGTTTTAAAAGGGCTTCTAAATTTAACAACCGGTTCTAGCGAACCGGTGTGAACCAGCTCCAGCTCACTACTGGTCACAGTAATATTTCTCTGAAACTTTCCTACTGGGCTGAAATACTCGATGCTTGCTGTTTCTTAGGGGCCTACACAGCGAAAGGAGTTGCGCAGGTCTGGAGATGTTGATTCTTCTATTGTAGAATTTGTTCTGGGAAATGCTTCCCCAAGCCAAGAGAATTTGTTGTAAATAGTGTGGTTTGATGGAGAACTAATATATTTTTTAATTGAGTCTGATTTAATGAAGGACTCTGCAGAACACCATTTTATCTGTTTGGAAATCTGAAATTTATTTTATTCAGTGTTGCAGTGTAAAACAAAATTCTGGAATATGTTACAGATGGTCACCAACTTGCCAATGCATTCAATGAAGCATGAACTTCTGATCCACTGAAACTCTACTGCCCACATACTCAAGAGACTCCTGGAATGATACAAAGCGACAGTAAGCATGGGTATGCAGACACATGATGCACACAGCATATGTTATACCTCACCTTTATCTTACAGCTGAAGGGAATCAAGGAAAAATGAATCTTTGGGGGAAAGATCTTTCTAGTGTCAGTAGATCCTCTTCTTTCTATCGATAAGACCTAATCCTGGACTGATCTACATATTCTGCTGCAGCGATGGAGAGCTTAACATTAGGATGCTTGTGCTGTTAATTTTTACTTTTAGTGTTGCTTTCACACAGATAGCAAGTTCACAAGACCCTTTTCCCTTCATTATACCATCATGCTCTCATGGGACTAACCCAGTTATGTGTCTCTGTCACTGTACTTCAAAATACATACAAATATAAATGTGTTCTCAAAACTCCATCTGTACATTTAAAGACATATTGGAGTTGATAGTAGTGGATTGGATTTTGAAGGAAAATGTGTGGTTTCTGGAGTTGACAGTGGAAAGAAAACTTGTTCCTTTATCCATTGGCAAAATAGCATGCAAATCCACACACACAGTAAACCAGTGAACTTGGTTGTGACCTGCGACATAAGAAATAGTACCCATACTCTGCCTGCACTGGTTTCTTTAGTATTTATACTCAGAAGCAAAGGCTCACATTTGCACATTGTGTGGTGTGTTGCACTGAAATGGTTTGAAAGGTTTATTCTTTTTTCTCAGAAACAGGGCTTAGACTAGAAATTTGGACTCTGAGTTGAAAGTTCAATGCTTTATCAATGTAACCATCTGTGGTTTTTTTTCCTACTGTCTTGTATTGTAATAGATAATGCTGAGTTGTTTTTTTCACAATGGTAGTTATTTCATGATAGCAGTTTGGTACCAATGTTTGACGTGTAATAATAGAAATTGTAATAATAGAAGGTGTCACAACTTGATTTACTGTCTAAAGTTTGGAGTAACATTTGTATATTTTACTTTAAAAAAAAATCCAGACATTTTTACGTCTATTTTTTTATAAATGGGATCAAATCAGAGAGGAGAAAAAAACATACTGAAAATGTCAGCAGAAAACTTGGAAAACCTAAAAATGTAGATTTTATGCTGGCAATGTTTTTTTTTTTTTTTTGCAGTCCCGGAGGAAGACGAGATTTTTTTTTAAAAAAATGGCAAGGGAGTAGGGCTGCATAGGAGAGAAAAAATAAGGATTATATCCTGTCTTTGTTTTACACATGCTGTTCCTAATTTAGTCAATTGTAGTTTTGCAAGCACCTTAAAGCAAGATACAGGCTCCAGTAGGGAGGAAAATATGAACACAAAGTGAATTGCATGGGGGTTGGGAGTTGGAGAAGGAAGGATGGAAAGAAGAATAAAGGGTACTGGTGAAAGAGAAACGGACTTCTTCCCCTTTAAGAGACTTCTGTCTTGCTTACCTTTTTAATTGGTGACTGTTAAGTTAATCTTGTAAGGGTATCTGCATAGCTCACGGCCTTTCATCTGAAGGTCATAATTTCAAATCTATACTAGCTAAGTAGTGACCAAAAGGCCACTACTGTTGGAAAACTGTTTGATATCATGGGCATCAGTCCAGGTTCCAGCAAAAAGGTGTCCGCTTACCAAAAGTACAACCAATAGTATTTGCCAACAAGTGTGCCAATGAGTGCTGTTTTAGCTAGGCCAAGAACTGAGTGGGTACAGAGGCTGGGGTAGTGTAGCACGATATTTTTCTGCACTGTCTGCATAAGCTTCCACTGCTCTCTGTGTACCTAGTCTAAAGATTGTACAAGCTTGACAGCTCTGGAGGGACTAACACCAAATCTACTGGAAGTACTGGTCTGTTCTGAAAAGTGACTGATATTTTTAAAGGCCATATTCTTCAGCAGGTTTGTGAGTATTTAGAGTCAGTTCCATAGAGCTTAGTGACAAAGAAGTTTTTAGAAAGTCGGTCTACACTAATAACTTTCAAAATTGTTGTCAGTGTTAAGCAAACACTACTGTGTGTCTAATACTTTAAAACACTTTTGTGAAGGGAGAGCAAAGGATGAAATATGAAGCTGTTACCATGTTCCTAGATTGAGTGGTTATATCTTTGTGGTTAAAAGCAACGAGACTAACCAAAATACTTCGTTTCCTATGCATGATTTATGCTGTCATTAGAACTAATTATTTACATAATAATAGAGAAACCAAAACAAAATAAATAAGCTTTATTTGAAATTTAAATAACTGTTTTTAGAATTAATGTCAAGTTGGTTCATAATAATAAATAATAATTAACTAAATGACAATGAGTACATCGTGTGCAGGAACAGACATGTTACAACATCAATATTTGATCGCCAGCTAAAGGGCGACTAACTAGTCTCTCTGGAATTGGTACTCTTTTGTAACAGCTGGCGGGAAGCATTATTGGAACAATACAGCTGGGTCCTTCCCTCTCAGGAGAGTGCAGTGAAATACCCCTGTGCCAGACTCAGCTGGCCAGGGACTCGAATACAATGCACACCCATAATCGTGTCTCCCAATTACCTGAACAATTCTTTTTGAAGCCATCTTGAATTAACTGGAAGTAGTTCAATATTTTAGATTCACTAATAAAATGGCTTAATAGAGTTCTCAACATATGTTACTCCTGAAAAAAGGAATAGAGGTCTTCAGTGTTCCACTTAAAAGCCTAAGACTTTCAAGAATTTAAAAAGCCAGCCAGGAGAATATTTGGAAAATCATCATCTCCAATTCATCATTGCAGTATGGAGGATAAAATCCTGGGATTTCAACATCAAAAGATTTTTACACTTCCTAACTGAAGTGCTGCATCAAAGTGGAGCATTTTGTTGATTTTTTTTTCCAGAATCCAATAACGAAACACAGTTTATGACAGCTCAGCTCTTGAGCAGACTTCCAGCAGCACCATCTCTGTGACTCCACCCTGCTCAGCAGAACCATGTCCCTTTGACCTATGCAGTGTTGTAGACGTGTTCAGTCTTGTCTTTAGCTGTGAAGCTCTTAGTACCTTTCCCAGACCTGAAGAACTCTATGTAGCTCCAAAGCTTGTCTCTATCATCAACAGAAGTTGATCCAAGAAAAGATATTACCTCATCCACCTTCTCTCCCTTTGACCTAGGCAGCAGAGTTCCAAACTGTCACAGGGTTGCTGGCCCCTTTAAGGGGGTCCAGGCCCAGGCTACTTGTGATGGCTAATCTAAGGGAAATGAACCCATCTAGACATTTAATTGAATAATGAACACCTGGGCCTGTTAAAAGGCCAGCAGGGCTCAGTTGCAGGAAGGTGCTCAGAGGGAGAGGTACAACCACACACTTTCAGGCAAGCAGGCCAAAATTGGAAAACACAGGCCCCAAGGAAGGAAGGCTCTTCAACTCCTGAACGTCCCCAAAAGAGCAAGACTTTATTTCAAGTTTATTTGGGCTTAACAAAGTAGAACCCCTGCCTAGAAATCTTGTCTTATATCCCTTTGGACTGTGTGGCATTCTTAAGGAGCTTCAAGAGAAGAAGAAGCTCAGGCAGGGTGTTTTGCAGGGCCATGCCGTTGTGACAGATACTGCAACCCCATTTAGTATTTTTGGGGACATGATATTAAATTTATGAATGGCTTATATATGATTGTGTTTTACTCCATGGGAGAGGGTTATCATTATTCTTCCAGGAACTAAATAGTGGGGCGTAAGTAAGGCAAGATGCTAAGACTGTAGATAACAAAAGAGATGAACTGCCACCTGGGATGGATTGCATATACTGGTTCAAACTGGGTTTTCCAGAGATGATAGAAAGAACTTGGAATATAAAGGCTGACTTCAGACAGAATCAGGTTCTTTGTTTGGTTCAGCAAATGGAATGAACCTTCTGTCCAAAGAAAGGCCCCATTGTTGCTGGTGGGTTGAGAGGGATGTTGGCTTACCAGATTTCCATGTGGAAGGTGGGTGATTCCTGGTATTTTTACTGAGCATTTAAATCCTTTTATTGTTTCTTATTCGTGTTTTCTGTGATGGTTTTGTCTCAAGAATAAATATACTTTGCTTTGTGAAATCTGGTTGGTAACTGGCATACAACTTGTAGCTCCTGGGGAAAGAGTGACCTTGAGGAGCTGGATCCCAGACACACCTGCTGGGGAAATGACAGAGGGACTGCAAGCCTAAACCCTGGTCTAGAGGGAGTGAAATGCAGCTCTCCATCCAAAGGGGGTGATGACTGGGAGCCTAAAACCTTAAGTGGGTGTCCTCAAAGCAGGCCAAGGGTGTGGGGGATCAAAGATGCAGCTATCCCTGAAACTGTGACAGTCATGAAACAAGTTGCCATGATCAAGGGCGTCGCCTTTCTACACAGACCTTACAGTGAGAGGGTGTTGGAAAATATAACCTGACATTCCATCCAACTCTGTGTAAAATAGATGCTTTAGGCCCCCACAGTCTATTTTTACAATAGCATACAATTTCTAACTTTTGAGTTCTACATTCACATTATGAAGAAACAACACATCACCATCATTGGTATTACTGACATTCTCAATAGAGAGATGACTAATGAAAAGACAGGGAGAATGAGATGCTAGAGATGATTCCAGGTACCAAGTTTCAGCCACACTGGCAGAGTGGTGGTAAGAAGTCTGCATTGATATTTCTTACCCTGTACCTTAAATAGGGCATTAGAGCACAGCAGTATCCATGTTGCACTCTTCACCAGCACTAAGTTAACTAAAACATTGTAGGTAAAAGAGACTCATAATTTCTATTAAACTTAATCCTATGGTTTGCCAGTGGAAAAGATTGTATTATGTAAAAATTTATGCTTGCTTGTAAATGTGTCCAGTGGAATATGCTACCTTTTTGCTTTGTGAATATCTATCAGCCACGATTTGGAACTTGCCTTACTAAAGGATTTGAAGTAAGCTAACACATTATATCCCTTGATCTTCTAAGTCATAGAGTAGATAAATCCTTGGCTAACACTTGTAACTGTTGCTCATGATGAGTTGGGTGCTGATGTGGTTTCCATTGCTTTATTGTTCATTTTCAATGATGTCTGTTTTTGTCTTTAACACATTATTTAATCATGAAAAGTTCTGGAGTGTGTGGTATTGATGTAGATGCCACGGTGTCTGTCGTTATTATTAGTAGCATCCTGCCTCCTCAATTACTGTACTACTAACTTTAAATGAAAAATTCTACTCAGTAGATTTGGAGTAGAGTAAAATAGATACTACTCAATAGAGTTGTTCTTGCTTACATAAAAGTAGTGCCTACTTTTAGTGCCTTTAACGAAAATTGGGGGCTTATTATATTGGGCACTGTGAACATCGTAAACCGTTTTTGCTCCAAGTAGTTGACAGGCTAAATATACGATACAGATGGAAGGTCAGAATAGGGAACTGAGGCACAGTGAAATTAAGAAGTCATTGGCAAACTAAGAATTGAGGCCAGATTTCCCAAGTCCTAGTCTAGCATGTTAAAACCAAGATTAGCCTTCCACTAAATTATGTCTTCATATCACCATTTCATTTGCAAACCAGCGGTTTCATTTGTGTCTGTCACGTAGCTCCCAACAGTCTCCTGCAATGAAATAATTTAAATACATGTATATGCCCAGTCTGGAAGACAGCCTTTCCCCTGACAAACTCTCTGATGCCAAAATCAATCAAATACATGTTGAAAGATAGTATTTGTGCTTATCAAATTCTCTATGGCAGCTGTTATTTTATTATTAATAATAATAAAAATCAACACACTTAAGACAACAGTTGAATCTACATTTCTGAGTGTAGATGGAAGGAAACTATAGATCTCAGAGGGAATGTCTTCGGTCATTGAAAGATTATTTAGACATGGTGGTGATTCCCCCGATAAAATTGTTGGGTCGCCCTCAAAGTTATGTAAGTATGATAGAATTATAATTATGTAGTAGTAGAAATAAAGATAGATAAAAGAGTATATAGGTATTGTAAGAAGGTATGAACATCAGTTCCATGCTGTTGAATTTCACTCTGTAACAAATGCAAGGCCAAAGTGCTAATTATTTCAGGCCGGTACAAGACAAAGAGTCTGTGCTGGAAAGAACTTTGAGGAAACAATGCTGTTCTTTAAAACAACACCCTGATGTTCTTTCCCCGCAGGGGCCCCTTGTCATGCCTATGTAAATCTTGGTATCCAAAGAGGGAACAATAGATAGTGGGATAAAACTTGTTAAATGAATCAAGAGTCATAGATTGTGGTGTTAAGCAAAAGAATGAATGAGGAGTGCATGGAATTGAGAGCCTGAAGCAGGGAAATAAATGGTTAGTAAATGGTGCCAGCCTAATCCTAAAAATTTCAACCTTGATATCGATGGGCCGAAGAATATGCAAAGTGGAGATAACTGGATGACCCCCGGAGGGTGACCCGGAATCCACCCAAAATGCATCAAGGAAGAACAAGAAGATAACACCTAGCCATCATGGAGCCGTCATGGATGTACCACCTGCTGATTGAGCTGATTGATGATCATCTCAATTGTAAATTCAGCATGATGAAGCAACTTCCATAGACTTGTATTGAATCAAGAGACCTATAAAAATTGGGTCCAGGGATCGTGTTCTTTGAGTCTGGTTCTATGACCACCCTCCAGGAGCATCAGATGCGCATCTGACAATGACTCGGCTCCACTCTCGTGTCCAGGCCACCTGGCCAGTGACTTGGCATGAGCAATATCTAGGCTGATAACTATAATAACCTTTATGTAGAATCTGTGTGTGAATGTCTGTGTGTGTGAATGGATCTATATAGAAATTGCATATAGGAATATTTTGTTGTATTTACAATAAATGTGGCAATTTGCCTTGTCCCTCTTACAAGATCCTGTTGGTATCATTTTTATTAGTGTAACAAAATCATGTAGTTACCCTGATCCCAGCACTGCCTCCAAAAATCAGCTCCATTTGACTTCTAACTGGGATTTGCATTTACTCTAAAGTATTGCTTCTGGGTAGAAGAGATCAGAAAGGCTCAGGATGAAAAATAAGTCAGCTGTAAAGAATTGCGTGAGCTAAGATCTGTATCTAACAAGTTTAAAAGAATCTACCACTTAGATACTACAGAGCAGGGCCCTGTAGATGAAGCTAATAGAGATTTGAAATAAATATTTGGATAATTACAAGTGCCACAAAACCAAAAATTACCCCCCTTCAGTTTTCCTGCATTCTTATTTGGATTTCAATAAGTAAATTATACATTTACACTATCTATGGGCTTTTAACATCACTTTAGCTTAGTTCACCAAGACTAACAATTATGTTCCTTTGGTAGAACTGAAAGGGCCTGAAGCAGTATTAGACTTTCTAAATAAGAGGCATTAGATTCGTGTATTTAAAAACACATCTGGGAGCATGTATGCTGCATTCCCCTGTCAGAAATCTCTCAATGTGATGTCTCTTTGAATGGACCTCTGAGTCAGCCAAAAGATCTTTGCAGTCATTTAAATTGGATTGACAGAAACTAACTTGAGACAATGGAAGGATTTTCTATTGTGCAGCTTTGAGATCATAAGGCTGAAAGAACTGTTCTTCTTCTTTAAGAATATCATTCCCAAGACTTGATGTTGTATTTGCATACCAAGCAAATTCAGTTAATTAGAAAAAGATGAAATCAAGTTGTGAAATGTCTTTCCCCTAAAACTTAGAAACCTTGTTGCATCATCTCCACCAGCAGCACTGTAGTGAAAGGTTATCTCTTATTGTGAAAACTATTAGTCTCATAGTCAGTTATATAGTGTGAACTGAACCCAAACACTTTGCCTTCAATTTCATTGCACTTTAAAAGGTCAAATGTAAAGTCATGGTACTAGCAAGTCTATTGCACCTGCCAATAAATGCTACTTCATCTTTTTTAGCATTATGAAATCTTGACCTCTCTCTCTGCACCTCTGGCACTAAAGAGTTAATCACCTGTAAACCTAGCTGACCACTTAAACAAAAAGACATGCACTTGCATATTTGTGTACCTTATTTATTAGGATATGCCAATTCCTAAAAACACATAATGATGGAGAGCCATTGTGACTCTTGACAGACCAGGTGCCATCTCATGCATAGGTCCCTATGTCTCAGTTGAACACTGATAAACAAATCAGTCTGGCTCACCTGTGTGTTAATATTGTTAAAATAGATGTTAGAAAGACAAGAAAGTTTAGCCTTCATTTAATGCTTGTGAGTTTCTGCATGCATTAATCATAGATTCATAGATACTAAGGTCAGAAGGGACCATTATGATCATCTAGTCTGACCTCCTGCACAATGCAGGCCACAGAATTTCACCCACCCACTCCTGCGAAAAACCTCTCACCTATGTCTGAGCTATTGAAGTCCTCAAATCGTGGTTTAAAGACTTCAAGGAGCAGAGAATTCTCCAGCAAGTGACCTGTGCCCCACACTGCAGAGGAAGGCGAAAAACCTCCAGGGCCTCTTCTAATCTGCCCTGGAGGAAAATTCCTTCCCGACCCCAAATATGGCGATCAGCTAAACCCTGAGCATATGGGCAAGATTCACCAGCCAGATACTACAGAAAATTCTTTCCTGGGTAACTCAGATCCCACCCCATCTAATATCCCATCACAGGCCATTGGGCCTATTTACTATGAATATTTAATTACCAAGACCGTGTTATCCAATCAGACCATCTCCTCCATAAACTTATTGAGTTTAATCTTAAAGCCAGATAGATCTTTTGCCCCCACTGCTTCCCTTGGAAGGCTATTCCAAAACTTCACTCCTCTGATGGTTAGAAACCTTTGTCTACTTTCAAGTCTATAACACCTGTATCCAATACTGTAAGATAATATTTGAGCAGCTGTATTGTGAACCTCTGTGACTTGTGTAAATCATTAGACAGGAGAGAGATGTTAATTAATGTGAAGGGCTGATTTTCAACAGAAAGCATTACGCCCTTCCTAGAAGGAAAGCTCCAAAAATAATCCATCTGGTATTGATTGCGATTGCAGCTGTAATTTCCCTACATACCATCAACAAGAGGACAAAATACTTTTGTTCTGTGCTCCTCTCTGTGAAGATGAATCATGCAAGTGGATTCCTTACTGCTCAGAGCACCTGGCAGGAGGGGGATAAAAACACCCAACAAAAGGAACTTGGGATCTCTATGCTGCTTGGTTTCTGGGTGGTAAAGTGTTTATAGGCATAAGGAAGAGATCCTCTGCTGGTTAGCTTGGGTTAGTTCTAAAGGACATATAAAGCTTGCTTGTTATAAAAGCTTCTACTACCTTTTGAAACTTAAGATTGTAACATATGTGTGTATATCTGTTTGCCTACTTTAACCTTGTAATAACTCCTTTATTTCCTTTTCCTATGTAATACATCTTTTTATATAGTTTATTATAGGCCTGGCAACAAGTGTCTTTGGTGTGAGATCTTAGGTGCTGTTGACCTGGGGCAAGTGACTGGTCCTTTGGGCCTGGGAGTAACCTGAATATTGCTGTGATTCTTGGTGTAAGGGGTCATCTGTCACAAAGGTACACTTACCTGTGTAGTGAGATAGATTGGAGAACCCAAGGGGACTGTCTGTGACTCCTAGTTAAGGCTGTTATAGTGCCTGAGGAGTTAACATATGACAATTGGTTGGTGAAATCTAAATTTAGAACTCAAACCAATTTGGGGTTTGTGCCCTGGTTCCTAACAGTCTGCCCTGAGGTTGATACTCTTGAGTCACTGCAAGCAGTGTTACAGCTTTAATACAGATTTCAAATAATCAGCCAGAGTATGGAAAGATAGGTCTGACCTATGTCATTGTCTGACCTAGAAGTAGATGCCTCATATCAGTGCAGCAGAGGAGAGCTGCACTCAGTTCATCAGGTATGGCCCATCTTCTTCAACTAAAGGTTAGAACTAGATTTATGCTAGTATTGAACAGAAGCAATCTGGAGTCCTGGGTATACGTTCGCATAGGCACCCAATCCTCCAACCCCCTTCCCGTGGTCACACCCCATGCTTGGGGAGGTAGTAGAAAGTGCTACTTACAAGAGAGTCTAGGAATATATATATAATATATTAATTAAAGCTCAAATTCTAGTACCAGCAGGTAATCCTAGGAGCTGGTGTCTTCAGCATATCCATAATGTACCTTAATTCAGTCCTGTGTTCATGTTGTGTTACTAGATCTGGTTGGAAATTTTCAACAAAAAGATGTTTTCATTGGAAAATTATGGTTTAACTGAAATCAATAATTTCCATGATTTCAACTGATTTTTTTCAATTTTTCTGAAGCATCGTGTGGAATGAGCAGCAATGTTTAGTTCTGAAATGTCATTTTAAGTTGAAATGTCAATTTGAAATGAAATATTTATTTTCAGAACTTTTTTCCACAAAATTTTTTTTAATCTTGATTTAGGATGAAAACGTGGAAATAACAATTTCCTGTAGGTTGGAGATTTCCTTTTCTGACTCGTAATTTTTACTTAGCTGTATAATATTTTTTCCCTTGCATAGATCTTAGTTGGTATCTTAGGATACCATTCTATCACAAGTGTAAGTCATGATCATAAGATGGCTGTTTGGAGGCCTGTGTGAAATAAGTTGCTGGTTCTCAGTCCATCTCTGTCTGGGGAGATGGAGGCAAGTGAACTGTCATGATGATTAAATAAATTACCCTCCACCCCCTACAAATGGTTTCTTCAGTTCAGGACAGACACTGCTATTTTATCTCTTCTATAACTAAACAAAAATAATCAGTGTCTAGGGATTTCAATCTGGTAACATTTACAAGCAGCATATTAACATGAAAATATTAAAAACAAATTGATAAAATGTGCAGTGACTTTAGCAACACATACACACACTAATACAGATTCCTGTGAAATTCCTGGGCTCATTGCATACAACCAGCACAGCATTCTCTGTTAAAGAGGGGTATTTCTTTCTTTTTTTTTTTTTGTATAGTTTGATGTGCAGACAGAAACATTTCAGGCATTAGAACAGGGGATGTCTGCATGAGTAGATTTTCAGTTGCTGTGTACCACAAAGTGTTTGGTCAGGGTTAGGATGTGCACAAATTCCTTCACATATTCAGTAAATGGTACTATTATTTCCCTCTGTCATGTGTGTTGTTGTAGTGAATGGACTTGTCTAGTTTTCCACAGCTTGCTCCACAGTGGGTGTAAGACTATTTGGAAATGTGAAGCCAGTGCAGACTGCAGCTGCCTCTTTGTAAGTCATGTATTTCTCTGAGAATGCAAAATATTCATATAAATATAATCTGTATTGGCTGTTCATTAGTTTCCTTGAGATGTTGGCTTTGACCTAAAAGGCCTCTATGGTTTGGGGCCTGCCTACCAGAGAGACTGCCTCTCTCCCAAGGCTTGTCTTCAATGATTTAAATATATATGTATATATTTTTTAAATCTCTGGGTAACTAATATATGTGGAAAAAAGCAACAAGGAGTCCTTGTGGCACTTTAGAGCCTAATAAATGTATCTGGGGATAAGCTTTTGTGGGCTAAAACCCACTTCATCAGATACATGGAGTGGAAAATACAGTAAAGAGGTATAAATACACAGCATATGCCTTACCAAGTGGGGGGTCAGTGCTAACTAGGCCAATTCAGTTAAGGTGGAAGTGGCCTATTCTCAACAGTTGACAAGAAGGGGTAGAAATCACTTTTGTAGTGCTAATGAGGCCAGTGTAATCAAGGTGGCCCGTTTCAAACGGTTAACAAGAAAGTGTGAGTATCAGCAGGGGGAAATTAGTTTTTATACTGATCCATCCTCTCCCAGTCTTTATTCAGGCCTAATTTGATGGTGTCCAGTTTGCAAATTAATTCCAGTTCTGCAGTTTCTCATTGGACTGTTTTTGAAGTTTTTTGTTGTTGAAGAATTGCCACTTTTAAGTCTGTTATTGAGTGTCCAGGGAGATTGAAGTGTTCTCCTACTGGTTTTTGAATGTTATAATTCTTGATGTCAGATTTCTGAATATTTATTCTTTTGCGTAGAGACTGTCCAGTTTGGCCAATGTACATGGCAGAGGGGCATTGCTGGCACGTGATGGCATATATCACATTGGTAGATGTGCAGGTGAACAAGCCCCGATGGTGTGGCTGATGTGGTTAGGTCCTATGATGGTGTCCCTTGAATAGATATGCGGACAGAGTTGGCACCAGGGTTTGTTGCAGGGATTGGTTCCTGGGTTAGTGTTTTTGTTGTGTGGTGTGTGGTTGCTGGCGAGTATTTGCTTCAGGCTGGGGGACTGTCTTTAAGCAAGGACTGGCCTGTCTCCGAAGGTGTGTGAGAGTGAAAACACAGTGAAGGCAAGGCATTTTAGTTTTACCTTGTTGCCTTCACAGTGTTTATACCTTTGATGAATAGCTCATGCACATTAGTTTTTTAGTAGTGAAGACAAGTCCCTAGAGTAATATTACCACAGCTGTAGTAAGTAGAGATGTTAAAGTTTTCTACAACCTGGCTTAAAGGGGTCTAGTGGCAGAATAGTTTCAATAAGGAGCCTCTTAACTCCCACATAATTTAAAAATAGTATGCATTTGTTGGTCTTCAGGATATATTTCAACGTTCATTTATCGTCTTGAGCTTTTGAGTGGGAATCAGGTGTTTGGGATGGTATTTCTAGAATTCTGTTATTCAGCTGCTTGGTTTTGTTTTGTTATGTAGGTTGCGGATGTAACTGTCTGGATTTCCTATTTTCATTATTATGTATGGATTATGATTTTTAAATAATCTAGAAGTGCATAGGGATTTAGGAATAGATGATGGTTACAAGCTGAAATATATAAATAGAGCTGAAATATATAAATAGAGTTTGTAGATCTCATTCCCTGACTCTCTCTATTTCTTTTAAGGTATATTATGGTTGAGTAAAAATAGGTTTGTATTGATGAATTGAATTGAAAAATTGTTTCCTTTGAATTCTGGGAAAAATTGACAGCTTTGAAACCCTTGACTGAAAAACATTGCAAAAATTGGCAAACTTTCTCTATATAGAAGATGTTTTATAAAAGCATATTTTCAGACTTTTTATTTGTTTTTAATCTAAAAAACCCTTCGTTCCAGCATTGTTGTGCAATAAGCTATTGTAACAAACTAGAATGCATTGCCTACCTGGGTACAGGAACATAAAACCACTCAAGAGTTTGAGCATAAAATTAGAGTATGTAGAAATCCATGACACAAATTTGTAATAGATTGTGTGTAAAAATGCATGTATTGACTTCTGGCTTTGGTCAACATCAAGATGCATTGTTCCTTGAGGTAAATATTGGTCTTTGCCTCAATCAATGTGTCCCTTTTTGTTCAATGCATTGTGATCTTGACTGTAACAGAAGTCAATATTTGCTTAATGTTGTACACTTGCCCTTTATCAATGTTTTCTGTATCTTAACAGCTGGAGTCAAAAGTAAAGGTCTATTGTTACTACGTAGAAACTATTTTCATCAGCTTCCAGCCTTCATTAACTCCCTCTACTATTGGCTCCTAATTCAATTTCAATAAAGTCATGCAAGTCTTCCACACTAAAGACTGAATCCTGCTTGCTTTTCTCATATTATTAGTCCCATTGGCTGCAATATGTCCGCTTGTCTGAGAAAGTTAGTCAGGTTGTGATCCTTTACATGACACTTTTGCAAAATTAGCTGAGGAAGCCAAAAGAAAAGTTACCTTTCTCTCTATTTAGCTGGTGCTTCACATTGTGAAATCCTGTTTACTTTTGTTCATCATTGCTGTAGCTTGATTGAAGGCAGGGATTAGGTGTCATTCTGACCTATAAAACTCTCTAGGGGCCCTTCGGGAAATATCCAGAACATCTTTGACCTAAACTATACTTCCCCACTTTCAATGTGCTCATTCCTTTTAGGATTCTGCTTGTGTGATGTATCTGGATATAAACTTTTTATTGAAACAGAATGATACTGTGAGATGCCTAGAAATATGAAGTTGTCGTTCTAGTCATATCAGCTAAAATATATGGAAATATATTTGAATATTTTACTCATAAATACACAGCTCATTGGCAAAATATATGTTTAAACATTGTCACATACACTGTTGAAAATACGTTGTTTTTATATATTTGTTCCCAAGGGATAATGTTATCATCACTTTAATAAATAAACAGTAGCTTCAAATGTGATTGCTTCTATAGAAATGGTGTCAGGATTATTGCATCAATTCACAAGCCTTTTTTTAACTTCCTAGATGAATCTATTGTATTAAAATTGTAGGGTTCCTCTCTACCTCCTCCCATCACTTTCTTTTTAAAAACTACACTCTTGTTGTACTGCTCCAGTATGATAGCAAAGAAAACATTATTTCTGAGAGCCAGGTCTACACAAAGTTTTGGTACTGGCATAACCATTTCAGTTGAGTGTTTATTTTTTTTAACTGTTATGGATATAGTGTTACAGTCTCTAGTATGGACCCTGTTAATTTGCTATAAATACGCCTTATACCCATATAGCTTATTTCCATTCTTATATGGGAATAGGTATATTGATATAAAGCACCTTTCTGCTGATGGAATGTTCCCATGCTGAGAGGTGCAGGGGAAGGGGATTTTACTGCTAAGCAATTAGGAAACAGGATAAATACAAATGTTTCTCTTTGAGATAAGAATATATTTTTCTTCCACGATGCAGTACTAGTGGACTCTATGGTCCTGATCCTGCAAGGAACTCCATGCGGGTCAACTCTTGCACCCATGTAGAGCCCTCTGAAGTCAAATGGGTTTTCTCCCACAATGTGTAATACTGGGTGTGACAGGTTCCCTCTGCGGTGCCACCTGGAACTGGGGTATCACTGAGCCCCCTGATCCACCAGCCTGGGCTCCCTCTCAGACTGTACTGCTGTGACAAGCTACAAAGCCCTCCAAGCTTGCACTTTCACCAGCATTCACATAGGTAGGGACACACCCAGCTATAGTAACATGCAGGATCTCTAATCACCAGCCTCCCAGCCTGGGACCCCAGAGCAGTACTGTCTTGCCGTGGACAAATCTGGCCAGTATATGGTTTAATACCCGGTCTGCCTCTCCCTCTCCCTCAATGTGAAGAAGACCATGTACACTTGTAGTAACCAAGCTGAGATTTTCCCCAGACACTTTAGTTAAATACACACTGGTTTGGATTAAAACATAAAATATGTTTATTAACTACAAAAGGATAGATTTTAAGCGATCATAAGTGATAGCAAATAGATCAAAGCAGATTACCTAGTAAATAAACAAAACTGCAAACTGAGCTTAATGTACTAGATAGGTAGGACATGAATTAGCAAATTCTCACCTTGAGTGATAAACAGGTTGGCAGATTCTTAAGGCACAAGCTGCCTTTGCTTTGCAGCTTGGGTTTCCCAGGTTTTCATACACAGGCTAGAAATCCTTTTAGCCTGGGACTATCACTTCCCCCAGTTCAGTCTTTGTTCCTCAGGTGTTTCCAGGTGTGTTGTTGTGGGGAGAGTGTGGTACCATCATAATGTCATTTCCCCCTTTTTTATCTTCTTTCCACTTGCTGGAAAGCTCTTTTGCTGTGACCTGGGTCAAACAGTTCCCATTGTGTAGTGCTATCTCTGAGAGGTTTCTATTGTAGACAGTGATCCTTGTGCTTGGGTGCATTTCCTCAATAAGCCATTAACATTGTTTGGCCTTTTGACTATTGTACCTGAAAGGCTGCTTGTGGGTGTTTTCAACCTCACAACATGTTTCAGTAACACAGACATAGCCAAACTTCATAACTTCACATACAATGATAGCACATACAATCCAATGAGATATTAATGTCTAGCCAATCAAGACATTCAGGATGATACCTCACAAGGCATACTTTGTGCAAAATATATCTAAAACATACCATATACTATATGACCCTGGTGAATAAGGGGGTGCCATGGTGTCACACTGGGGTCTATTGATCTGACTGTTTTTGTTTTTAATCTTGCCTGTTGTATATATGTACATATTTGCAGTATTTTCATAGTTGGTCTGGATTGTCTTTCACCTGTTCTTTATTTTTATATCTCTGAAATGAATGAAAACATTTTGTCAGATATTGGCTCTTATTCACTTTCAGCCAAACGTTACCCAAGTATTTAAGGCTCTGTTCACAATTCTAATTTTCTATTTACTTTACTCTGTTTTTTACTTAGTTCTGTTCAGCTTATGTTTATTTATAGAGCACCTTGCATCCCAGGCTCTCCAAGTGACATTAAGTATTGATAAAAAGAAAAGGAGTACTTGTGGCACCTTAGAGACTAACCAATTTATTTGAGCATGAGCTTTCGTGAGCTATGAGCTGTAGCTCACGAAAGCTCATGCTCAAATAAATTGGTTAGTCTCTAAGGTGCCACAAGTACTCCTTTTCTTTTTGCGAATACAGACTAACACGGCTGTTCCTCTGAAACCTAAGTATTGATAAGAATTCATTGCTACTTTCATTGTAACTAATATTAAAAAAATATTTCAGAACAATATCCCTTCAGAACCTATCAGCATCCTAACTGTTCCATTGTTCTTGGTGATAATTCCTTTTTTACGGTAATGTAAGGGCTCTCAGATTGTGTTCTTGAATCTTGATTGTGTGATGAAGACAAACTGTACCTGGGGCATTTGGAGGTGCTGAATATAAGGTTTGTAGGGTAACAGAACAAGCTAAATATAATTGCTCATGTCTTCTGTTTACCACTTACAAGCTACCATATACTAATTGTGTTTTCTTGTGTGTAAATGGATTATTTTGATATTATTTTAGTTTCATTTCCCTTAAAGTCTGCATACAAATGAGATTGTGTATGTTTTTCCTGGAGAGGTAACTTTATAGTTAAATA
Organism: Caretta caretta; assembly: GCF_965140235.1. Classification (NCBI taxonomy): domain Eukaryota; kingdom Metazoa; phylum Chordata; order Testudines; family Cheloniidae; genus Caretta; species Caretta caretta. The sequence continues at coordinate 66,517,071 of NC_134214.1, read as the reverse complement.
AAATCTATTTTTCATCTTCAGAAAATATTACATTCAAATCTTTTTCTTTATCTTTCTGTTACTGGTAGTGTTGGTTAGTGCACTGCTTATGCAGCGGTGGGAAGATTACAACTTTCCAAAACAGCTCGAGCTGGACATTCCATATCATTAGTAATTATTCCTTACAGTAACAACTAAGGAATGTGAACAGGGTGTGATGCTGTATGGAATCTAGGGGACACTTGAGGATATGAATATTAATATTGAAAAATTGCAGTGAGTTGTGCCAGATATGCCATGTAAGGTATCTGCAAAAATGTTATGATTTGCCAAATATGATAATCTCATTTATATGTTTCTTTCACCTTTGTACTATGAGTTATAGATATGTTTGTATGTCTGTATTTCAAACTTGTGCTATGCTTCTGGGTGACACCCCCAGACAGTTTGGTGTCAGCACTGCCTAGTCTGCTTGATGGCCTATTAAGGACCATCAGCTATACAACTGACCCATTGAGAGAAGGCAGAGGATACACCATGGGGATGCCTATGGACATAAAAGGCTCCCAAGCCATGTGCTGGGGAGCTTGTGTTGGAAACAAAGGAAGCACAGGCTGCATGGCAAAAGACTATAAAAGGCAGCTGCATCTTCTCCATTTTGTCTTCAACCCTGCTTCTTACCTCTGGAGGAACTTTGCTACAAACTGAAGCTTGGAACAAAGGACTGAATGACCCATCCAAGCTGTGGATGTGTTCCAGAGAGACTTTCAGGCCAGCAAACTCACCAATACTGCTAGGAACCTAATATATGGACTTTGAAGTCTTTGAACGTATGTGACTGTTTTACCATTTAACATCTCTTCTTGTTCTTTCCTTTTTCTGTGTAATAAACCTTTAGTTTTAGACTCTAAAGGATTGGCTGGCAGAGTGATATTTTGGGTAAGATTCAAATCTACACTGACCTGGTGACATGGCTGACCCTTTGGGGTCAGAAGAACATTTTTGTATATGTGAGCAGAGTTTAAGATAACTTCTCACTGTACTGGATCTTGGTGCTGATTGGGAGCCAGAGAACTGGAATGCAATAAAGGGGGCTGTGTGATTTCTTTTTGCTTCTTGATAACCAGTGTGGGGGATCAGAAGCACAGTTTGTGGCTGGTTGAGGAGACTAACTTCAGTGTTACTCACCAGTCTTGGGAGATCAGCTCTTCCTTTTGCAGCTTGCCCTGACTTTGGCATTTCCAGTGAGGGCTGCCCCGGGCACCATGAGTCACACAGGGATTGTGGACCCCTTGTATTATATGATGTATAAACAAATAATTGAAAGTCCTAGAAGCTACAGATTCTCTATACCCAGAAGTTTTCTAAGCTAGTCAAAAGCCAGTGCCAGCAAGCCCAAGAGCAGAAAGGTTGAAATTGGCATTAATCAGGGACCTGTTATTAATTTAATTTATTCTTTCTGTTCCTTTTTGAGTTCTCCACCATAGCAGTGACTATCTGAATGTAAAGCATTTTAAAGCATCCCTTATCTGTTATTGACATCTTTTACTGGAAAAATTAAAGGGTATTTTATTACTGGACACCAAAAATGTTGATCATATGATGCTATGCATAGCCAGCAGACTTACACGATAAGTAAAAACAGTTATAGAACCTCCATGATAATTGTACTTGGGCTTAAGAGAAATCCATGGTATTTATAGCCTTTAACTCAAGGCATTAAGTTTAATTCTGAAATCAAAGGAAGCCCTGCAGCAATTTCACTGGTAGAAAACTTCTTCTAAGATGCAGTCTCTGGAATCAGTAGTATGTTTCTAAAGAGAAGGATGCAGGTTGGCATGGCAACACTGCTTAACTCATATTTGTCAAGGCCACTATAATTACTTAACAAAAAGACAGGTCACAGGAAGAATGTTATTAGAAGCAAAACTGTTCCACCTTCTTCTTAGAGCGAAGGCCAGAAGTTTCCAGATAAATCAAAAAGTGCAATTTGACTAGAAAAAGTCATTCTCTCTTACACTTGTATCACCAAGAACTCATAGTGTCTCAACACCTCTTCTGAATTCTTTGGTGCTGATCTTATTCCAGAGTGGGAATTTTAGGTCCACTAAGACAAACTGTATCTTTCACTGCTTTCCATGATGAAATGTCTGGAGTGGGGGAGGAGATTACTTATATGGGAAGTGAATAAATGTTGCAAAAATTACTACCCTCCACCTGAGTTGTTCACCAGCCAACAAGAGATATCAGAGTACAAATTCAGTGCTGCAGGTAACATTTAAAGAGATGTATATCACTGCTGAATTGTTATGCAAAAACACACCATATGTTCATTGTTTGACTTCCAAGATGTACTACAAAGAGGTTCAATTGGAGAGAGATTCCATAGCACAGTTTATAACCGATTTCTCTGTTTTGGCCAAAGGCCATATTGCCTTATGCTGTGATGCTTTCAATTGCCATTACTCAAGCAGAATTGGTCTGGGTCTATGCTTGGAGAGGAGACCATCGTAGAACACCTATGATCTGCAGCCTGTGGCATTAGAGTACAATTTACTAAACCACATTCTTCAAAGTCCGTAATGAAACTATGCTCAACATTGTGTTCAGTGATGATGTTGGTGGAGTTAGTGTCTTTAGATAAGATTTAAAATATATCTGGACCACACTAATAATCCCAAAGCACTTATATTAAAAGGAGGGTGTCAAGGTTCCTCCCCCACTCTGAACTCTAGGGTACAGATGTGGGGACCTTCATGAAAAACCTCCTAAGCTTATCTTTACCAGCTTAGGTCAAAACTTCCCCAAGGTACAAAATATTCCACCCTTTGTCCTTGGATTGGCCGCTACCACCACCAAACTAATACTGGTTACTGGGGAAGAGCTGTTTGGACGCGTCTTTGCCCCCAAAATACTTCCCAAAACCTTGCACCCCACTTCCTGGACAAGGTTTGGTAAAAAGCCTCACCAATTTGCCTAGGTGACTACAGACCCAGCCCCTTGGATCTTAAGAACAATGAACAATCCTCCCAACACTTGCACCCCCCCTGTCCTGGGAAATGTTGGATAAAAAGCCGCACCAATTTGCATAGGTGACCACAGACCCAAACCCTTGGATCTGAGAACAATGAAAAAGCATTCAGTTTTCTTACAAGAAGACTTTTAATAAAAATAGAAGTAAATAGAAATAAAGAAATTCCCCCTGTAAAATCAGGATGGTAGATACCTTACAGGGTAATTAGATTCAAAACATAGAGAACCTCTCTAGGCAAAACCTTAAGTTACAAAAAAGATACACAGACAGAAATAGTTATTCTATTCAGCACAGTTCTTTTCTCAGCCATTTAAAGAAATCATAATCTAACACGTACCTAGCTAGATTACTTACTAAAAGTTCTAAGACTCCATTCCTGGTCTATCCCTGACAAAGACAGACTATAGACAGACACACAGACCCTTTGTTTCTCTCCCTCCTCCCAGCTTTTGAAAGTATCTTGTCTCCTCATTGGTCATTTTGGTCAGGTGCCAGCGAGGTTACCTTTAGCTTCTTAACCCTTTACAGGTGAGAGGAGCTTTCCCCTGGCCAGGAGGGATTTCAAAGGGGTTTACTCTTCCCTTTATATTTATGACAGAGGGATATCAGTGCCACTGTCCTGGCCACATTCTAAGTTAGGGAATTTTTATGCTTTGGGCTTAAATTCTGCCTGCAGTTTAAATTGGATTTAGTATTCTTTGTTTCTTTTCTTGAACTGCTGCATACAGTTATTATAAAATGACCCCTATACACTGTTGCATATACTTGTTTGAAACCTTACTTGTTTTCATAAAGTGCTTGGAGGTCCTCACATGTGAGGCACTATAGATTTCCAAAGTATTTGAGTTTGACTTCTATTTTCTTCTTTGTATTACGGTAGGCTTCTTCTGCTGACCCATTGTGTTCACACATGTTGGAATCCCACAGAGATGTGCTGAAGTCATTCTTGCTGATTCATTATGGCAGGTGCAGCTTGTTAACTTCACCTGGGTATAGAGGAGGAGAGTGGCTCCTTGGACAGAGGGAACTGGGATCTGGAAGAGAGAAAGAGGTATTGTCTGGCTATACTGAAAGAAGGACAGGAGACACTTGGTATGGATTTTAATCAGGCTGCAACTTTATTATATAGATGTCTAGGACTACCCGGCAGATAAAGTGTACAGTGCAGGCAAATCCATGTTTATTCAAATCATTACCTGGGGCTTCCACCAGTCTCCCTTCATATTCCATCTAGGTACCCCAGACAACCCAGGGCTTGGACCTTACTATCCACATCCCTCATAGGAGGGTTAAGGTGGGCTATAAGAATGGTGGTGGTGGGGAGGTTGGCTTCCTGCTGTAGTAATCATAGGAGTCACCAGCCCCAGTCCCCCATTCTCTTCCTTTATCTAGCATCTCCTTTTAAGTCCTTTACCAGGCCATTTATCTGGTCACTGGATGCCTTTCCTGTGGAGTACCTGTACTGGACATCCACCACAAGGAGGTGCCAGCAGTTAGCTTGGCTGCCTCCCCCCCGCAATGCAGTCGGGGTCCCAGACATCTCCCTCTTTTATAGTAGCCCAAATAGGTAAAGCCCCAGTCTCTCGAAAGAACACATTGTCCCTTGCACTATGCCAGGATCATCAAGGACGTCAGCAGCTGGGTTGTCAATGACCAGGTACCGCAACAGCCGCCCCTCTGTGGTGGGCAATATCAGTGACCAGCATTCCGGATCCTGAAAGTGGAAGAACTCATTAAAACTTCCTTTATAGCTCAGCTGTGTACCTGGAGCCAAGAATCACCATGCCACTGACAACATCACATGCCAAGGCTCAATAAAGCCAGCGGCATCTGCTCAGGTTTGTTGCTAGCTCCTAGTGGAGGCTCACGAAATCTGTCAAACTGAAAATGAGACAAGGCGTCTGCTATGCCATTATCCATCCCCAGCACGAGCTTGGAAGAAAAACAGATGTTAAGGTTTAAACATAGAATAAATGTCCTCACTAACTTCATAACCCTGTGTGACTGGAAGTTTGGCGATTAATAACCTGTACCACTGCCATATTATTGCACCAGAAACACACCCTTTCTTAGTGAGTGCTGATCCCCAAATAACCACTGCAACTAAAATGGGGAAAAACTCCAGGAAAGTCATATCACACATGACCCCATCTGCATCCAGATGGCAGGCCATTTCAGGGCACACCACCTGCCTTGATAAAATACCCCAAAACGTGTACACCCTAAAACATCCAAATGGATTTTTAAACCCTCCTGTAGTAACGATTCCTCCCTCCACAATGACACCCCATTAAATTGATGCAAAAAACATTCCCACACCTTCAAGTCTTCCTTCATCTCTCTATTAACTCATATGTAATGGTGTGGCCTGGCTATACCCACTGTTGCTGCCACAAAATGGGCACAAAATGCCCACCCAGGGGCAACAACTCTGCAGGCAAAGTTCAGGTGCCCCAGAATAGATGGCAGGTCTCAGTGTGAGTTTTTTGGCTCCTACACCTATCCTGAGTAATCCCAATAGTTCCTGAAGCTTATCCCGAGTGAGCCGCGATATGCCCGCCCTGGTGGCCAGCTCAATCCCCAGATAGGTCAATATAGTGGAAGTGCCCTCTGTTTTTTCTTCCGCTAGGGGTACCCCCGTTTAGCCAGGACATGAAATGTGTCCAACAGGTGAACACACTCATCTGACCCAGCTCGTCCTGCAAACAAAAAGTCATCTAAATAATGCACTACTTGGCATAGTCCAGCTGCCCGCACCAACATTGTACTAAATTTTTTAAATGCTGTAAAAGATACAGAACAGCCCACAGGCATAGCCTTGTCAAAATAAAATTTTCCCTTAGAAGAGAAACCAAAAAGGTCAAAGTCCAATGGATACACCAGCAGCAGTCAAAAATCAGACTTGATATCACACTTAACCATTAGTGCCACCAGACCATAAGACCTAACCATACAAATGGCTTCATAAACGGAGGAATGATGCATGGAACATAGCACCGGATCTAGCCCATCATTAACAGAACCACCTCGCGGGTACAACAGGTATATAATAGGTATTTCCCTGGAGTCTTCTTGGGGACCAAACCCCGGGGGGGAAACCCTTAAGTTCGCAATAGGTAATTGATCAAATGGCTTTGCCACCCTCCCCTCATTTAATTCCTCTAATCTTTTCTTGAACAATATGTTTCATCCCAAATACTGACTTCAAATTTTTGACATCACAGGGGTCTTACTCCCCGAAAAGGGGATCTGAAATCCCACAGTAAAGCCCTTCCACAAATATGCCCCATCTGTTTTTTTTTTTAGGGTAATCCCATAGGAGAACCCTTAACACCTCCTGCCTAACTGGCATTGAGGCCCATGCTCAGTGCACTGCCCCCAACTCACCCCTCTCCTCTGCTTCTGTTCTGTGTCTCATAATCTGTTCTAACCGAGCCAAACCTGCGGTTGGCACTTGGGCCACCCCCAATCCTGTTTCCTCCTTGTCACCATCCCCTGTCGCTCTGGCAAGAATGGGCTGGATTGGTCCCAAAACATGTCTCACAATGGTGCCTGAATTTACAGGTGGTGAAAAAACAACCACTGTCATTAAATGCCCAGCAAATATCATTATGTGACTCAGGCCCCTCCCGAGCTTGCTGTGGGATGAACAAGCCAATGAACAAGCCACTGTCCGTGTGAACTCTTGGTCCCCTCAGAGTCATCCACTCCAACAACAGTGTGTGATGAGGTACGTCCCACTGGATCCCAGTTTGTTTTTCTGCCCTCAATCAAAACTGCTCATCATAGTTAAACCAGGCGATGCCCACAAACATTTTGTGTGTCCACCTGATGATGGCCATATACTTAAACAAGGCAGGGCTTGCACCTTTATAGCCTTCTGACCTCACATTCCCAGGGTGTGAGTCAGTGCTGCAGCCTTGACCCACCACTCACCTTTTGCAGCAATTTATGACCTACTTTCTCCCCCCACACTGTAAAACACTGCTGCCTTCCTTCAGCAAGCCCAGACAACATTCCCCTCCACTTCAGGTGTGGTGTGGTCATTTGCATGGAAGACTCCCTAGGGAAAGCCAATATTCATTCGGCTGTGAATTGTTTCTGTGTGAGTTATGGATAAAGCCAAAGCTCAAAAAGGATGTAAAGTTTGGCTGCATACAGTGGGCTAGATCTTCAATCAGTGTAAATAGGCATAACTTCTTGAACCTCAGCGGAGCTACACTAATTTACACCAAGCTGAGAATCTGGGCACATATGTGTGTAATGCTGTTGAGAGAAAGGTGGGAACACTACTTCCTTAATAGTCCCCTAGTTAACTAACACAGCAAATTATTTAAGTAACAGTTCCAAAATAAAAATTCAGTAATTTTCCTGCTCGGGCAGAGAAGCAAAATAACAAGGCAGTGTGAGTTCACACCTTTCTGAGGATAGTAATTGAAAGTGAAAAGTCAAAATAACATAGTTCAGTTGAGCTCTCACAGATCATAGAAAATACAAATCACTGTGACAAAAGCAGAGTTCACCACTTGTGGGATTGGCTTATCTGTTTTCCTGACATCCTTTTAAAGCAAGTTCCATTAGAAGTGTTTTTCTCATCATTGGGTCATGGAGAAATCTTTTAGTGTTTTAGCAGGAATATTTCACTAATCTCATATCATATTTGCTAAAAATAAAGTAGTTCTGAATTTTAGTCTTCTAGGTTGTCTCATCAGATTTACTTTGATGTGTAACATGCATAACAAATGTAAACTGGGAACTCTATAAGTAATGGGTATAATCTATGAGAATGCTTGCTAAAGGGAGCTGTTTCATATAGTGTAAAATTTTCTGTGTGCATACATGTACATGGAAGAGTAGCTGCTTTAAAGACCACCCACAATTTTGGCATCATTCATACCATCCTGTTTATCACCTTCCTATCTGGACTCTGCAAACAGGAAGGACTTAGAATCATAGAATATCAGGGTCGGAAGGGACCTTAGGCGGTCATCTAATCCAACCCCCTGCTCAAAGCAGGACCAATCCCCAATTTTTGCCCCAGATCCCTAAATGGCCCCCTCAAGGATTGAACTCACAATCCTGGGCTTAGCAGGCCCATGCTCAAACCACTGAGCTATCCCTCCCCCCTACTTGTTTGATCTACCTGCATAAAATTGAAGGAGACCTTGAAAAGTGAATGAGGCCAGTAGGAAAAATATCCATTGCAATGTATATAAAAAAAATTGTATCTTTAGAGTATAAGTACAAAAGCAATAAAACCACAGTCTAGTATATTATGGTGCAGCCTATTGCCTTGAGGTTCTCAATCAATTCTGGGAAAAGCCTGGGCTTTGATTTTTGTTTTGTTACTTGTTATTGGCATGTTTTGCCTTTTCATGTATTTATGACTTGATGTCTTCCTGGCTGTCATAGTTAATAAGAGTTATGGCTTAGTACTACTGATACTATAGTTTTATTTTCACTGTGGGATAAATTAAAATTAGAGGGATTCAGGAGCCAGACTGAAGGAACGTTCAGTGGTAGAGAGCTCACAGGTGCATCATAACAATGTGCATGGTTATGAACATTGAGGCTGTGATAAATGAAGTGAGGAGTAGCCCCCTTATATAAACACCCACCCAGCCAGTTAGCTGTAAAATTCCTCTTGGTGTCTGTCCTCTGGTTGCTTTACCTGTAAAGGGTTAACAAGCCCACAGGTAAAAGAAAAGGAGTGGGCACCTGACCAAAAGAGCCAATGGGAAGGCTAGAACTTTTCAAATTGGGAAAGAAACTTTCCCTTTGTCTGTTTTTCTCTGGGTAGCTGGTAACACAGCTAATTTCCTTTGTTTTCTTTCTCAGCTCTTCCCTGGAGGGGGAGTGAAAGGGCTTGAGGGTACCCAATAGGGAGGAATTCCCAAGTGTTCCTTCCTGGGTCCAAGGTTTTGGGTTTTTATGCATTTGGGTGGTGGCAGCGTTTACCAAGCCAAGGTCAGAGAAAAGCTGTAACCTTGGGAGTTTAATACAAGCCTGGAGTGGTGGCACGTATTCATTTTTAGAATCCTTGCAGGCCCCCACCTTCTGTACTCAAAGTGCAAGAGTGGGGATTCAGCCTCAAGAGAGGCGCTAATTGGCCTTTTGGCCAGACAAGTATTTTTTGCTGCCACGCCACTCTTTTTGTGCAAATGATGACTGCATGTTTTCCTCGAAGTACCTTTTATAAAAAAAATTTAAGCAATAACTACTTCTTGGAACTCTTCTTCCTTCTTCTTCCTCTGGAAAGTGGAACACTTATCACTTCCAGTAGAATACAGCATCTGGAACTTGCACTTCGCATTTTTGTATTAAGAATAAGGGCCAGGTCCTCTACTGGTATGAATCTTTATAACTCCATTGACTTCAACTGGACCACACTGCCTTACCCAAGCTAAGGATCTGACCCTAAATTTCCAATTTATTCCTGTTGCCTTTAAGTTAGTAGCTACTACAGGAGCTGGAGGTGTAACTTCTAGCTTGGGTAGACATATGCCTATTAGTTTTGATTGAGATAGCACACTAAAAATAGTGCCAGAACCTCAGCAGTACAGGCAGCAGGACAGACTAAATGCTTGAGTAAGTACCTAGGTTCTCAGCTAGCCTGCCACTGTAGATATGCTGCTATTATTAATGTGCTAACTAGATCAAAGCTAGTGAGTGTATATCTTCCAGAGCTGGAAATTACACCTCTAGCTTCAGTGTAGATGTACCCTCAGAGAGTAAATACATTAAAGATAATGAGGTGTTCAGATACTATGGCGTATTAGCTGTGTAAGGACCTTGTCTAGATAGACAGAGCCATGCTGGCAAAGGCTGCTGCAAGGATGCCCTGCACCAGTGTTTGTAATATCTTCTACATACTATGGTTTTTCACAGTCCCACCTGACATTCCGATAAGCAAATTAAGGAAATCTGGTCTAGGTGATTTACTATAAGGCAGATACACAATTGGTTGAGAGACTGTACTCAAAGAATAGTTATCAATGGTTCAGTGTCAAACTGGGAGAACATATCTAGTGGGGTGTCAGTCCTAGGTCTGGTACTAGTCAATATATTCATTGATGACTTGGATAATGGAGTGGAGAGTATGCTTGCAAATGACACCAAAGTGGGAATGGTTGCAAGCACTTTGGAGGACAGGATTAGAATTTAAAAGACCTTGACAAACTGCAGAATTGCTCTGACTTCAACAAGATGACATTCAATAAAGACAAGTCCAAAGTACTTCACTTAGGAAAGAAAAATCAATTGCACAATTACAAAATGGGCAAATACTGCTGAAAAGGATCTGGGGATTATAATGGGTCACAAATTAAATTTGAGTCAACAATGTGATGCAGTTTCAAAAAAGACCAATAACACTTTGGGATATATTAACAGGAGTATTATTTATAACATGGGAGGTAACTGTCCCACTCAACTCTGCAGTGGTGAAGTCTCAGCTTAAGTACTGTGTCCAATTTTCTTAGCTCCATGGTTTAGGAAAGATGTGGACAAACTGGAGAGAGTCTAGAGGAGAGCAACAAAAATAATAAAAGGTTTAGAAAACCTAGCCTATGAGGAAAGGAGAAAAAAAGGACTAAGAGGGGGGAAACCTGATCACAGTTGTCATAAATATAAAGGGAAGGGACCTTCCTGTATACAGTACTATAAAATCCCTCCTGGCCAGAGGCAACCTGTTACCTGTAAAGGGTTAAGAAGCTCAGGTAACCTGGCTGGCACCTGACCCAAAGGACCAATAAGGGGACAAGATACTTTCAAATCTTGGTGTGGGGGGGAGTCTTTTGTTTTGTGTTCTTTGTTTACGCGGTTGTTCTCTTTTGGGACTGAGAGGCCAGACAGAAATCCATCTTCTCCAACCCATCCTAATGCAAGTCTCCAATATTGCAACCAGTATAGGTAAGCCAGGCAAGGCGGATTAGTTTATCTTTTGTTTTATGTGAATTTTCCCTGCGTTAAGAGGGAGGTTTATTCCTGTTTTCTGTAACTTTAAGGTTTTGCCCAGAGGGGATCCTCTGTGTTTTGAATCTGAATACCCTGTAAAGTATTTTCCATCCTGATTTTACAGAGATGATTTTTACCTTCTTTTTTTTTTTAAATAAAATCCTTCTTTTAAGAACCTGACTGATTTTTCCATTGTTCCAAGACTCAGGGGTTTGGGTCTTTGACCATTTTGTAACCAATTGGTTAGGATATTATTCTCAAGCCTCCCCAGGAAAGTGGGTATGTAAGGCTTGTGGGGATATTCGGTCTCTTCCCTAATTCTTTATTAAATTGCTTGGTGGTGGCAGCGTACCAGGTTTTAACCTAAACTGGTAGAAATAAGCTTAGGGGGCTTTCATGTGGGTCCCTACATCTGTACCCTAGAGTTCAGAATGGGGAAGGAACCCTGACAACAGTCTTCAGATGTATTAAGGGCTGTTCTAAAGAGGACCGTGATCAATTGTTCTACATGTCCACTGGAGGTAGGACAAGAAGTAATGGGCTTAATCAGCAGCAAGAGAGATCGAGGTTAGATAGTAGGAAAAACATTCTAACCATAAGGGTAGCTAAACTCTGGAATAGGCTTCCAAGAGAGATTGTGGAATCCGCATCACTGGAGGTTTTTAAGAACAGATTAGACAAATACCTGTCAGTTATGGTCTCGGTTTAATTGGTTCTGCCTCAGCACAAGGAGATGGACCTGATGACTTCCTGAGGTCCCTTCCAGCCCTACAATTCTAATTTCTATGATAATGACCACTCTGTCACACCCTTAGTGCTGCCTTTCCATCCATAGCACAGAGGAGCTGTAACGAGACCTTCTATCACAAGGGTTTTACAGCTGAATTTATGCCGGCAGAAGGACTAAGGAGTGAAGAACGAACTTTTTCTTCTATTTTCTATTTTTTGTAATAATTACATATATATTGTACTGTCTGAATTATGTGCAGGATACAGAAAAATATTATTGCCTATTGTCATAAATATAAAGGGAAGAGTAAAGACCTTTAAATCCCTCCTGGCCAGAGGAAAAACCCTTTCACCTGTAAAGGGTTAAGAAGCTAAGATAACCTCGCTGGCACCTGACCAAAATGACGAATGAGGAGACAAGATACTTTCAAAGCTGGGGGTGGGGGGGGTGGGAACAAAGGGTTCTCTCTGTCTGTGTGTAGCTTTTGCCGGGACCAGAGCAGGAATGCAGGTCAGAACTTCTGTAAAAAGTCAGTAAGCTAGTTAGATATGCGTTAGATATGCGTTAGATATGCGTTAGATATGCGTTAGATTCTGTTTTGTTTAAATGGCTGATAAAATAAGTTGTGCTGAATGGAATGTATATTCCTGTTTTTGTGTCTTTTTGTAACTTAAGGTTTAGCCTAGAGGGATTCTCTATGTTTCCAATCTGATTACCCTGTAAGGTATTTACCATCCTGATTTTACAGAGGTGATTCTTTTACTTTTTCTTTAATTAAAATTCTTCTTTTAAGAACCTGATTGCTTTTTCATTGTTCTTAAGATCCAAGGGTTTGGGTCTGTGTTCACCTGTGCAAATTGGTGAGGATTTTTATCAAGTCTTCCCCAGGAAAGGGGGTGTAGGGCTTGGGGGGGATTTTGTGGGGAAAGACGTTTCCAAGTGGGTTCTTTCCCTGTTATATTTGTTAGAAGCTTGGTGGTGGCAGCTATAAGGTCCAGGGACAAAAGATAAAATAGTTTGTACCTTGGGGAAGTTTTAACCTAAGCTGGTAAAAATAAGCTTAGGGGGTTTTTCATGCAGGTCCCCACATCTGTACCCTCGAGTTCAGAGTGGGGAAGGAACCTTGACACCTATAAAGAATTTTTTTTTTGCCCATTGCATAACAAACTCTGCAGACATCTAAGCATTATGACATAACTAAGATTTTGGGGACTATCTTCAGACGAATTAAGGGAGTTAGGTACCTAATTTACTTTGACTTTCAGTTGGGTGCCTAATCCCATTTGTATCTCTAAATCTCTGGGACTACTGATGGGCTTAAATTTAAGCACATGGTTATACGCCTTACTGAATCAGAGCCTTATTGTGGAAAATGACATTCTGGTTAAAAAATCACATGATGGAAATTGCTATAGCCAAACAAATCAAATGCCACAGAGATCTCTGGTAGACTTCATTATCTTTCATCTGCTAGCTTCTGGTTTGTACTGTTTGGTTGGTTTCTACTGAAGGACCAGAAGCGCCAGTAGACCACTAGATCTGTTAGTTAGTTCCAAATCCAACTGATCAACTATAAGCAGTAGGAACTAGTTGAAAATTTCCAACAGGAATTTTCACTAGGGATCTTGAGTCTGGCTGTGGTCAGTACCTAAAATATTGTAAATATGTAAAGCTCCCCAATACATCTGTCTATAGTAACTTGTACTATATAGAATGATGGGAAAACTTTATGCCATCCTGCTCCAACAGGAACTAGATTAGTTAGTGTGTAGGAACATAAATCCATTTTCAGAATCATCAATTAATATAACTTTTTTTTTTTTTCAACTATACTGGTGAAATGCCGACATACAGGGCAGACATACAGGGCAAAGCTTTTTCATGAGATAGCTCCAGTAATTCAGCCATGCTACCAGGGACAAATTTCTGACTATTCTTGTCATTTTGTAACTAGAGATGTAATTGCCTCCATTTATTTTTTTCTGAAATCTATATGTACTGTTTTTTGCAAAGATTTATTTTTCTTACTAATGATACAATGGAGGAGTTGCTAAGAGGATCAGAAGAGAAATCAGATTGGGTGTAGGGCATAGAAAATATTGTTCCAGTCGGCAGATGTACATTTCACATCTTATTTGTGACCTTTAGATTGTGTTATAGAAATAACTGGCTGTAATCCTTGAGTGCGTAACTGTGTTTCTGATCTGCACACTTGTTCTATTCCCATTGTCTTGCAGACTACGTTGCAGTGAAGTGCCTAGTGTTTTAAACATTATATTTTCTTTTTTAAATGCTTTGTGACAGCTAGATAGAATCACTCTAGTATTCTTGTAGGTTTTCCTTCTATGCCATTATTGTTAATACTCGTTTCACAATAGCACTGTTAAACAACCGTGGGTTGTGGGGTATATATTACTGTATAATAATCATCCCACATGAGCAATTTTAGGATCTGTTCCAAAATCACTATCATTATTTATTATTTCTTACATATCAGTGTTGGACAAGACATAAAAGAACACATGATCTCTGTTATCTGTCTTAATTGATAACTTAGTATTTATGATGATCTCATTTAAAGAGAAATGTTGTTTGTTGTAATTACAATGTAATTTATAGACAAAATTATTATCTTTGAAGTTGTGGGAACATGTGTTCATGCCAAGTCAAACAAAATCCTCCACAGAGGATAGGAATAAGAACAAGACTTACTTCACGCTGTGCACAGTGTTTGGGGCTTGCGCCATTTCAGCTTTCTACCCAAGAACATCCTTCACTTCCTCGCTCTGAGGTTGGAGAGAGTCACTGTTCCACTCCACAGCTGACCATGTCCTAGTTGCTTGCAGATCACTGCAGTAAGGGCAGACAGCTACGGTCCTTTTATACAGAAGCAGGTAAGTCTTCACTTCTCCAAGGATGGGGGTGTGTCTTCTGTACTGGTAAAATAAACCCTGCAGTATACAGTTGTAGGATAATCTATACTGAAAAAATAGCTGTCTAAAATTACTTACATGACCCCCATTACCATAGCATCGGAGGGTCTTAGAATTTCCCCTATTTCACAGATGGGAAACTGAGTCACAGAGAAAATAACTAGTGTAAGGTCACCCCCCACCCCCAAAAAACCCCAACCCAAACAAACTAAACAAACAAACAAACCTGTGATGGAGCAGAAAATTGAACCCAGGTCTCCAAAGTCTCAGGTTGGCACTTTAACCATTTCATCATCCTAACTCCTAGGCTAATGCATTAACCACTTAATTAATAAGCATAGCAAGTACAATTTACAGTGTATACACTGTGGATATATTACATAGTCTACTCCTGAGGACATTCTATGCCAAAAAATTAAAAATTCTAATCTAAAAAATAAAAATTTTGTGCCCAATATTTTAAAATTCTGAAAATTTTATTTGTCAAATAAATGTGGAAGCTCCAGCGTGGCATTGGGGAGCACAGGCCAATGGCTGCACAGAGGTGGGAGATCAATGTGCAACTCCCACCTGGGACATGGACTCAGCGATGAGGCTGCCCCCCAACGCTGACACAGCGCAAGGCCTGGGCCTGTCCCAGAAACACCCCAGGGCCCTGCCCCTCCATGCCAGTGCACCAGGTGTGGGCAGGCAGGCTCAGCAAGGCAGGATCCGAGTGTAGAGAGGCTTAGTGTGGGGGGATCCAGGTGTGGGTTGAGAGGCTTCTGTGTGGAGTAATCTACCTAAACAATACCCACTCTCATTCCTTTTTCCTTATTTTCTCATGGCCATTTTTTCTTCCCCATTAGCTGGATTCCTATAAAATACCCATAGAAAGCAGAAACATGCTAATTTATTCCAAGGGACAAGGTTTTAACTCTGTCTCTGCTAAATGTGTGAAGCTTAAATACCGTCGGCCTATTTTTTATAGATGCTGAGCTCTTGCAGATCCAGTGGAAGTCAGTGGGAGCTGCAGCTGGTCAGCTGGTCAGGAAAATCAGGTCCCCTCTCCTGTCACATTATGGTATTTAGCAAGCTCTTGATTGTATTTTAACAGTAGTCATGCATTGAACTTGTCTTATACTGTGTGTCCTGTCATAAACACTGACATAATTTGATGACTTTTGCCTTTTGTAATAAGACCATGCAACAAAAGACATATACTTAGCCTATATTTTTTAGCTACAATGCTTTTCAAACAATTTTCATTTAAAATATTGTTTACTTATATTAATTGCCTACAGGTAGCAGGTAACTTAGATTACATATAAAAAAAATCTTCACCTTCATCTTTCCTGGAAGGGTTTTCACTGTGAGTTCGGGTGAAGTGCTGAGGGAATGAATAGTGGGGGAGAGTGTACACTATATTTAGCCAAAGTGATAAATGCAAATCCTTTTCTTACCTTGAATTTAAAAAGTGCTCCCCTAAAGGGTAATTCTAACAGTGACTAAGTTATAGTGTCAAGTGGAAAATCTTTAATGGAGAGAAATTGTCTCCACTAATCTAATTGTCAGTGGGAGGGGAAGCAGCAACTACTACATATAACTTGGTCAGAAACGGAAAGGTTTAGCCCTTCTCCAAAAGAATAAAAAACACAGCACTGAATAATGGTTTTGACTCTAGTTTTGAATTAGAAATCCAATTTGTTTTTACCAGCTCCCTCTCCATTCCTTGCCACCCTCTCAATTCTGCTGGATGACATGATCTGTAGTGAGGCAGGGAGAATTTAAAGGAGAGAAATATATGGAGTTTTTGCTTAAAGCTGGACTGAAACATGTCTAAAATATTGACTGAAATGTGCTTTCACAAATAAGCACCAACTCTTTAACATTCAAGGGTAATTATGCTTTTTGCTTACAGCTATGTTCAATGCAGATGCGAGATAGCATTTCCTGTGTAATTAGTGTTACCTGCAGTTGAAGTTGAAATATGGAATTGTTATGCTAACTGAATACAGTATTGTGCACCGATTACAGTAACACAGGCAATAAACACAGCACTGTTAAGGCGAGGGAGAGAGAGAGACTCTTAAAATAAGAGATTTACACTTTATGCTCATGGATTTATCAGTTGGCAAGTTTATTTAAAATTTGTTTTAGGTAAGTCGGAGCCAAGCTCAGACAACAACATACGCTATATAAGAGCTACTCAGTAATTTATTGCTATTTTTAAAGTGGGACGTGGCTTGCCCTGCAAAAAGATAATGTTCTTGTTTATCATCCTGCCCAAGGGAGGACCACGGTGAATGGATTGGGTCCTTAGTTAGTTTATGAGAAAGCCATGCAAAGTAGACTGCTGCATAGTATATCCTTAATGAACATGATTTCTCCACAAAAGATAGCTACACAAAACATATTATGTTGCTTTGAAAATGATATTTTTTTCAGGAGAAAAATTGTTTATCTGAGGAATGACAAAAATAATCCATCTGCATTATGATCGGAACTCATCTCTAAAAGACAGGGCCAATTTGCCATCAGTTTTGTGGTGCGTAAGTTACATTTTTGTGCATTTTCTAAAAAGTTCCTGCAACATAGGTGTGTGTATTTAGTATTCTCTCATGAAGATTATTGTGTTCAATGCAGGTCATGTAACATATACCCAGAACACAAAATGTAACCTGAAAAGAAATGAGATCATGTTCAGAGTGAGAGAAGACTTCAGCATTTTGCACATGTTCTCCAGCTTCTGGTCTTTGGTTCTATTTGGGTTTATTGGGAGCAGTGGGGAGGGTGGGTGTGTCAAGGTTCACTATTATTGTTATTAAAAGATATGGGGAAGGAAGACTAGGGAAATATTATAATGGGAGAAGCAATGATTGCTGTAGATTAGGTTTTTGTTTTGACCCCATGTTTTCAGATATGCCTGACCATGTCTCAGTTGCAGGAAATTGGAAGGGAGAGCTACTTTGCATTTGAAGTGCACTGGACAACGCCTTGCAGTTATGCATGCTGGTAGAAAAGTAACTTCATCTTAGTTAGTCCTAGATTCAGCTGTATTATCTGTCTTTCTACCTTTTCTAATCTGAAAGGAAAAACAACAACCTTAAAATATGTTGAAAATACATCTGAAGAAACAAGTCTGAGATACTTCTCACTGGAGACTTTTAAAATCTCATAACTTCATATTATCTTATAAACTAACACCATTTCTGCCCCATCCCTCATAATCCTAATTACACTGCATCACTAAGTGGTCACTATCAGAGATATTCTTTGTTAGTTCATAGTTCTAATTAGCCTCATCCTAATGTACATTAATGCCATTAATTTTAGTTTATACTTACATTTTTTCTGAAATCTATTAATATTTATGACATAGTTGCATGTTTAGCTCTAGTAGCACCAAGACACCAGCTCTCAATGTTAGAATCACAATTCAAAGGGGAAAATGATACTGGGTCATATCCCCATCTCATGTATATCAGTGTACCTCCATGAACTTCAACTTCCTTTACAGCACTGAGGATCAGGTGCATTCACTCCAGTTGAAACTACAGGGGAGATTTAGGAAGGCGCAAACTGATTATAGAGCTGGAGGTGGCAAGGATACTTGGATGAAGTGCCTTGGAAACTTGGGGAGGACCTATCTGTCTTCTCACCCAAAACACAGCAGCTCCAACACTACAACACTTCCAGAGCCGTCTAGTCTAAGGGTGTGTCTTCACTGCACAGTTATCCATGGGCTCTTCTCAATGTTTGAGTGCAAACCCCTTTGTCATCCCTCTTTTACCCAAGTGTCACATGATTCTGGGGACACCCAGAGCTGTGAGCCCTGTGTTACCTCTCTGCCTTAGCAAGAGTGAGCTTTGCTGGGGTTATACTGTGTGTCAGCTCACTGACACACCAGCCTGTCTTTCTCACCAGCCAATGCCTCAAGGCTGTCCCAGATCAGAATTTCCCTAGCAGGTAACAATCAGTGAACTCCAGGCCCTGAACTCCTCAAAGATGTATCTCTGCAATGTACTCCCCCATCACTGTACATTCATAGAAGATATTAAGCTCACTGCTCTTTTACAGAGTCAGTATATCACAGCTTATTAACTTAATTGGGGTAAATACAGTCTTCCTTTCAAACACAGCACAGCATTGGTTTGCAGTAAAAAGTGAAACAAATTTACCGATAAAAGGATATAAGCTGAGTGATACCAAGTAGAAGGAATAAAGATAGAAATGGTTATAAGCAAACAAAGTACAATACACTTTCTAATGGCTAAGACCTAACCTTACAAGCTACAGTCTTTGTTCAAGATAGTTTCTTCACAATCTTCCTTTTACCAGTAATAGCTAGCTAACTTTTCGCCAAGATCCCCACAGAGTCCAAGGCTGTGGTTTTCTTTGTCTTCTCAGGTGACTGACAAGGCATATTTTGTACCAGTATCATTGCAGTAGTATGTAGAGTGTGAAAACAGGAGCGTCTAGGGTCACACGAGGTTTGAAGGTGCTTTAAACCCAGACTAGCTGATCCAGCTGTGGTTCTAGATTAGAAGATGGAGTCTGCTTATACTCAGGCTGAAGCTTGCCCACTTTGCAGTGGAAATATGAGCAAAACTCACTTTAGTGTCGATAGTTCTCCCCAGTTGCTTTTCTACAGTTCCTTCTGAAGGACAGATGAGTTCTGCCACAGCTGGCACTATTGACTGAGAAAGAATCATAGAGCATCTCAGAAAAGAACTAGGGATATGCCTCCTCCACATACAAGTGAATGCAGAAACAGTGGTGATACAGTAATGCATGTAGGAATTTGCTGTGGGAACATTTGCTCCTGGTCTAGGCTCAGATCCAAGGACCAGTCACCTGGGTTAACTATGCAGTGAACTGAGTTAACTTGGTCAATAATGACTAAGGGAGAAGAGCACATCTTAGCGAATCATCAGTAATGCTATTATAGAACAGCAAATAATGAGGTCTGGAAAGGAACTCCTGAGTCATGTATTCACAATACCTAGATACCATGGTGATGAATAGAGCCGAGCTAATAATTGATTTTTCAGTTTGGACCTTATACTGAAAAAAATGGAAAAAAATTGGTTCGGTTAAAACTGAAACTGATTTTTTTTTCATTTTTCTCTCTCAAATGAAAAATTAAACAACTTTTTTGTTTTGGGTTGAACAAAACTTTTCATTTGACCCAATGCAATATTTGTCCAGTGGCATGTTAAAGACTAACAAATTTATTTGGGCATAAGCTTTCATGGGTAAAAAACCTACTTCTTCAGATGCATGGAGTGAAAATTACAGTAAGCAGTATGTATATTACAGCACATGATGGGAGTTGTCTTACGAAGTGTGCGGCCAGTGCTAACGAGGCCAATTCAATTAAGGTGTAAGTGGCCTATTCTCAACAGTTGAAAAGAAGGGGTGAATATCAGCAGAGGGAAAATTACTTTTGTAGTGCTAACAAGGCCAATGCAATCAAGGTGGACGTCACCCATTCCCAACAGTTGACAAGAAGGTGTGAGTGAGTATCAATAGGGGGAAAATTAGTTTTTGTAGTCACCCATCCACTCCGAGTCTTTATTCAGGCCTAATTTGACAGTGTCCAGTTTGCAAATTAATTCCAGTTCTGTAGTTTCTTGTTGAAGTCTGTTTCTGAAGTTTTTTTGTTGAAGAATTGCCACTTGTAAGTCTGTTATTGAGTGTCCAGGGACATTGAAGCGCTCTCCTTCTGGTTTTTGAATGTTATGATTCTTGATGTCTGATTTGTGTCCATTTATTCTTTAGCCCAGAGACTGTCCGGTTTGGCCAATGTACATGGCAGAGGGGCATTGCTGGCACATGATGGTATATATCATATTGGTAGATGTGCAGGTGAATGAGCCCCTGATGGCTGATGTGGTTAGGTCCCATGATGGTGTCCCTTGAATAGATATGCAGACAGAGTTGGCAGGAGGGTTTGTTGCAGGGTTTGGTTCCTGGATTATTGTTTTTGTTGTGTGGTGTGTAGTTGCTGGTGAGTATTTGCTTCAGGTTGGGGAGCTGTCTGTAAGCAAGGACTGGCCTGTCTCCCAAGGTCTGTGAGAATGAGAGATCGTCCTTCAGGATAGGTTCTAGATCCTTGATGACGCCCTAGAGAAGTTTTAGTTGGGGGCTGTAGGTGATGCTAGCAGTGTTCTATTACTTTCTTTGTTGGGCCTATCCTGTAGTAGGTGACTTCTGGGTACCTTTCTGGCTCTGTCAATCTGTTTCTTCATTTCGCCAGGTGGGTATTGTAGTTTTAAGAATGCTTGATGGAGATCCTTGTCTCTGTCTGAGGGATTGGAGCAAATGCAGTTGTATCTTAGAGCTTGGCTGTAGACAATGGATCGTGTGATGTGGAATGGATGAAAGCTGGAGGCATGTAGGTCAGTATAGTGGTCAGTAGGTTTCCGGTATAGGGTGGTATTTATGTGACCATCGCTTATTTGCACTGTAGTATCCAGGAAGTGAATCTCTTGTGTGGACTGGACCAGGCTGAGGTTGATGGTGGGATGGAAATTGTTGAAATCATGGTGGAATTCCTCAAGGGCTTCTTTTCCATGGGTCCAAATAATGAAGATGTCATCAATGTAGCGCAAGTAGAGCAGGGGTGCTAGGGGATGACAGCTGAGAAAGCGTTGTTCTAAGTCAACCATAAAAATTTTAACATACTGCAGGGCCATGCGGGTACCCATAGCAGTGCCGCTGACTTGAGGGTATAAATTATCCTCAAATCTGAAATAGTTGTGGGTGAGAACAAAGTCACAAAGTTCAGCCACCAGGTTTGCCATGACATTATCAGGGATACTGTTCCTGATGGCTTGTAGTCCATCTTTGTGTGGAATGTTGGTGTAGAGAGCTTCTACATCCATAGTGGCTAGGATGGTGTTTTCTGGAAGAACACCAATGGATTGTAGTTTCCTCTGATTGGTGTCTCAAAGATAGCTGGGAGTGCTGGTAGCTTAGCACCTGAGGAGAGAATCCACCTAGCCAGACAATCCTGCTGTCAGGCTGCCAGTACCCAAGATGATGGGGCGTCCAGCATTCCCAGGTTTATGGATCTTGGGTAGCAGATAGAATACCCCTGGTCAGGGCCCTAGGGGTGTGTCTGTGCAGATTTGTTCCTGTGCTTGTTCAGGGAGTTTCTTAAGCAGATGATGCAGTTTCTTTTGGTAACCCTCAGTGGGATCAGAGGGTAATGGCCTGTAGAATGTGGTGTCAGAGAGTTGCCTTGCAGTCTCTCATTCATATTCAGTGAATCCCATGATGTGTGATTATGAGGCAGCCAGAAATTTGATCCTAAAGCTGAAGTTCTTTAAACCATGCAGAATTTATACTGCATGCCATGTTACATAATGTGTGCAAATTAGACCCCAGATTTGAACATTCTTGCTGGAAATATTAAAATCTGATGGGCTTGCACATGATTTGTGGGAAAGGGGGAGAGAAAAGATTCACATCATTAATATATATTACATGGTATGTCTGATTTGAAGGACATTTCAAAGAGGAAAAACAACTTGGCTATGAATTGGTCAGGTGGCAGGGAAGACAATTATCTTGAGGCACTGGAAGGACAAAACCAAATGTTTTTTCAGTCTGTTTTAGATGGAGACATATTAAAGAGTTATCTGCAGAATACAGGATAGTATTTATTTGAGTAGATATGGAAACCACTTATGGATTATCTTCAGGAGGATGAAAATATAGTCTAAAATTAATTATGTGTAACTTGGGTTGGGTATGGAGGTTTTGATTTAGAAGGGACAATAACCTTCAAGCTATTTCTACCTTTCCTTTCTTTGTAAGCAGTTTTGCTTGTGTGGGTATCTGAAAGGGGAGATATGAATATAATTTTGTGTAATCAGAATAATTCAAAATATATTTTCTTGGGGTTTTTTTTGTTAGTAGATGCTTTAAAAAGTCACAAATACAAATATATGTTGCAGAAAAGGAATGGTCTCAGAATCATGACTCATAATGCAGAATTCTCAACTGTTGAACTCTAAAATGAAGGACAGTGCTCCGGCTTGCAGCTTCTCAGAGAATTTCTTGAAACAGAATTTTGAAGAAAAAGGGTTTGGGGAAACAGCATGAAATTTGTGTTCCATTTTCTAGCTATCTCAATTTAGAATAAAGACAGACAAAAGATTTCAAACAAGTGTGGGTCTGTAATAATAAAAAAGGCATAAGTAGCTACATACTTATTTTTTTAAAAATAAATGTATCCCAACTGCTAATAAAATGTCATATTATTTTCTCCTTAACATGCCAGATCTAATTAAGAAACTGTTGATGCAAAGTTGGAATAAGAAGCATGCTTTGCTCCCATGCACTGTAATTAATGTTTTATTTCTTTTTAAAGTAGCCTTTAATCTATCACCATATTCTACTCTAGGAATCATTTATTCAGTATTTGAAACAGGAACCTGTGATGCGGAAATTTATATTTTTGAAAATCTATGTATAGTCTGTCATAGAGGCATTTTCATTGTATCTGTTTAAAAACATCAGAGAATTAATAAAAACAGAGATTCTTCTAAATCCCATCTGATTATGCTCTATTATTTCATTACTATACATGCTCACTCTTTATTGGATTCTCTATATTGTGTCCATTGTTTACAAGTTATTATACTGTCACATTTGTAATACTATATTTGAGAGACTGACAGCACATCTAGCACAGAGCTAGAATTTCAGTAGTTTATAACTTCATGAAGAAAGGAAAAATTATAACTTGACTTATAGCTTCTTGACTTGAAAGCATATATTTGCATACATTGAAAAGTGGTATTTCTTTATGCATTAGGACCCTATATTAGCACAATACAAACATGTTTCACATCAAGCACATGTTTAATTCAATCCCCATTCAGAAAATCATTTAAGTACATGGTTAAGTCCCATTGCATTCAGTGGATGTAAATTCATGCTTAAAATTAAGCATGTTTTTCCAAATAGAGAGTACAAACCACATATTGGTTTGAATGTTTATTTTTGCTTTCCCAAATCAGTGGAATGTTTTAAAGATAAAAATGTGGCAGGTACTCACTGCTTATGCTTTGATCTACTGAAAGAAATACAAACTGCTTTGATTCAGTTGAGACATTGTTTGCATTCCCAAAGTTGTTGTGGTATGTGTGCCATTACTGCTTTCCCCTAGCGTTTTGGTGGATCAAGAGTTCATTGTAATTGATGCCAGTAATAGCAGAAGCTCTCTTATACTGGAGTTTCCCCATCCATCCTCAATGACCCTAGGTTCAGGTCTAAATGAGCCAATTCAGTTCTAATAAAAGACCCATCTTTTGTATCAGCCTTTGTAAATGTTTATTTTCTCACAGATTCCCAATGAGAGTAGAATGATCATATTTACATAGTTGGGGACAAAGACCCTTATTTAATGTTTATGCTTTGAAACTGAGGCCTCTTTGTTTGGTGTTTACCAAGATCTTATGTGAATGTTTGCATCCTTCCATTCTGCTTCACTTTGGTTAAAATTTTCATGTATTTAAGGATGACCTGCAAAGTGGCCGGGGGCAGGAGGGAAACTTGGAGGGGTGGGTAGGGGAAAGATATGTGTGTTTCCTTTTTGCTGCTTTTGAATGTGTCATTCTGTGGAGTTTTTCTTTTTACATTTAAAAATATTAGGGTTTTGACTTTTTGCTTTTTGCTGGAAGACTCCTTTGAGAAATGGAGAGAGAATTAGTGATATCACAGAAGACTGAAACTTGAACGATTCAGAAGGGAAGACATTTTTATTCACACTGCTTCCAACTTTGCATGTATTTGTCTGATAACACCTGTTTAATATAAAGGCTTAAGATGAAAGTTCTATTTGTGAAAAACTCAATTAAGAAAGCTCTCACTTAGATCTTCCACACCTCCAAGGAGTTCACCGGGGCAGGAAAAAAAAAAAAAAAGGAAAGGCAAGACTTGATATTTCTGATGTTTCTAAGGTGAAGAAGGTTAGGGGAAAGATCCCTCAACTTTCAGCCTCGATCTATATATTCTAAAGAAACAAAAGACCAACTGCCCCCCCAAAACCCCCAACCAACCAACCAATAATTTTTCCCCTTCTAAGTTCACCTTTAAATAGTATCTTTGCCTGCTTTAACACTCTATGGTCCAGTTTTGTACTGCAAACTCAAGAGAAACTTCCATTCAAATATATTAGGCCCTAATGTAAATTCTATTCTGGGTTGTAAACATTTTAAAGGTCTATCTCCTGTTGATTCTGATGGCACCCCTGCTGCTATTAGTTACAAAGTCAGATAGCATGGAATTTGTGCTCTCTCTCAGAAGCCCAGGTTCTGGACAATTTTTGTGGACTTGCCTGGGCTTACCTGAATGATGGAAGGCAACATTCTGCTGAATGAATCCCTTAGTAGATGCACACAATATGAATTATATGCAGTGTTTTGTCATCATCATTAACTTCATTTCTCTATGTCTTTTGTCTCTTCTACTGATCTCTCCTTGAAAGCTTTATAGAAGAACTTTTAATATGTTTATTATTATTATTTTAGCTTCCCCCCTATGACTAGTGAAGTGGTCACCTTGAAGTATGTGTTAACTACTTATGCTAAATTGTCAGTTTCACCTTGTATTTAGCTGTGACATTCTGAATATATTTCCCAGGCCTGAAGAAGAGTTCTTTGTAAGCTCAAAAGCTTGTCTCTCTCACCAGCAGAACTTGGTCCAATAAAAGATATGATCTCACCCACCTTGTCACCTATTTTTGTAGCTATATAGATCCACTGCCACTATTTAACAACGGTTCCTCTTCCAGCACATGTTTGTTCTGGTTATATGTTCAGTTTGGAGAGCTGAATCCTCCACTCTGGGGCATTTTGTTCATTTGAGAAAAAGGATGCTACACAGCCCATTTAAAAAAAATGTTTAATAAAAGATACTATCCTGCATCCCTGCTCAAACATCACCACAGCATTCTCCTCTTCCCCTGCTTTCCTTGGCCAGGTTTAGGTCCTACTCCTCTCCTCTGCCCTACATCAAGCCCTTCTGACCCCTTCTGCCTGGCTCTCCTATGCTAGCCATTAATTCTGCTCTCTCCACTCCCCTTATGCAAGCCCCATCTACTGCTTGTTTCCTCACAATTCTCTAAGACAGCATGAAGAGATAATGTAGGCCAGGATAGTGAAGTAGAGGGGAAGAAAGTGTATAATGCTTGGTGTGGGGAGCAGGATCCAATGGAGATGAGAGAAGCTTTCAGGAGAACAAGGGAGAAGGAAGAAGGGACTCAGACCCATAGCAGAAGACCAAACAAATAAATAAATAAATAAATGAAAGAAAAACAGGGAGTTTCAGCGATGTTCCTAAGGAAATAGCCAAATGAGCAGCAGAGCTGAGAACTAACACATATTTCCTGTCTCCCAATCCTATGTTCATTAGACATACAAGGTCTAATTCTTCATTGTCCTGCAACTTTAGTAATTTTCACTAATTCAAACTGTGTGTGAATCATTATCATTTGTCTTTGTGCTATTTACTCCCAATTTGTACACACTTGGCAGTGGCGTGAAATGACTGCACGGACTCCCCTGTCACAAAGACATGAGTGAGTTTTGTAGTTCAGCCCAAATAAGTGCTGTTAAAAGTTTTATATCACATCATCAGATATTTTGTTTATGCTTCACAATTTGAAGATAAGTTGATTTTTAGAGTTTTATTTATTTATTGGTATTTTCTTTATCCCTTCCGCGAGGGCAGTGGTTCTCAACTGTGGTCCACTGCTTGTTCAGGGAAAGCCCCGGTGCACCAGGCCGGTTTGTTTACCTGCTGCATCTGCAGGTTTGGCCGATCACGGCTCCCACTACCCGCGGTTTGCTGCTCCAGGCCAATGGGGGCTGCGGGAAGCGGCATGGCCCGAGGGATGTGCTGGCCGCCCTTCCTGCAGACCCCATTGGTCTTTCCCTGAACAAGCAGTGGACCACAGCTGAGAACCACTGCGCTAGGGCCTAGGCCACTGACATGGCCATAATCACTGCAGCAAATGAACTGTGCAACCATTATAGCACAAGAATTGAGTTAGAACTAATATACTTTTAAAAAACTCTTAAGTTTTTAAATCCAGATCTTATATGAATCTGAATCGTAGAATATTAAATTCTGATCTATTGTGTCCTGCTTTCTGAATCCTGGGATTCCCAGCTCTGAATGTTATAAAGAATGCACTTCTAATTTTGGTGCTTTGCAGATATTAAATATTAGTCCTGGAATAATAACCAATTTTAAACTAACTCAGCTCTGATCTGATTCAAGCTTGCACATATGAGAGAAAAGAAGGAAAAGTGTGGCTGGGAACTGGGTGCTTCTCAGGGCAGGGGGTCACTTTTTAGGTGGCTTTGAGAAAAGTGATAGGACTGGAATATTAGGAGTAATCCTGTTATAGTTAGATTAGCAGGCAGAGTCAAAGGCATCAAATGCAATGTATTCCGTTGTTTGCAGAATTAAGAATGTATTCCCTGATTATCATGATCACGCATCTACTATCATCATGTATTCTGTATGTATTATATATTTGAGCATTCCATTGGTGATGAAGAATATGTGTTTCTTTTAAAACTATTATACAGAGTATTAGATCTACTATTAATGTATGTGTGAATTTATTTAATTAGATGTATATAGTTTGGATTTGTGCTGGAAATGGCCCAACTTAATTATCATACACATTGTAAGGAGAGTGATCACTTTAGATAAGCTATTACCAGCAGGAGAGTGGGGTGGGGGGAGGTATTTTTTCATGCTTTGTGTGTATATAAAAAGATCTTCTACACTTTCCACAGTATGCATCCGATGAAGTGAGCTGTAGCACACGAAAGCTTATGCTCAAATAAATTGGTTAGTCTCTAAGGTGCCACAAGTATTCCTTTTCTTTTTGCGAATACAGACTAACATGGCTGTTACTCTGAAACCCGTCATAGTTTCTATTGCAACTTCTAGGCATTGCAAATTAAAATTAACAAAATACTGGTAGGGCTGGTAGGGCATGGGCTGCGGGGCTAAAAATCACAGTGTAGATGTAATTAGGAAGGCCAAAAAAGAATTTGAAGTATGGCTAGCCAAAGACTCAAAAAGTAACAGCAAAAATTGTTTAAGTACATCAGAAGCAGGAAGCCTGCTAATCAACCAGTGGGGCCACTGGATGATCGAGATGCTAAAGGAGCACTCAAGGACGATAAGGCCATTGCAGAGAAACTAAATGAATTTTTTTGCATCTGTCTTCATGGTTGAGGATGTGAGGGAGATTCCTAACGTGAGCCATTCTTTTTAGGTCACACATCAGAGGAACTGTCCCAGTTTGAGGTGTCATTAGAGGAGGTTGTGGAACAAATTGGTAAACTACACAGTGATAAGTCACCAGGACCAGATGGTATTCACCCAAGAGTTCTGAAGGAACTCAAATGTGAATTTGCAGGACTACTAACTGTACTCTGTAACCTATCATTTAAATCAGCTTCTGTACCAAATGACTGGAGGATAGCTAATGTGACACCAATTTTTAAACAGGGCTCCATGGGTGACTTTGGCAATTACAGGCTGGTAAGCCTGACTTCAGTACTGGGCAAACTGGTTGAAACTATAGTAAAGAACAAAATTGTCAGTCATATAGATGAACATAATTTATTGGAGAATAGTCAACATGTTTTTTGTAAAGGGAAATTGTGCCTCACCAGTCTCCTAGAACTCTTTGAGGGGATGAAAAGCATGTGGACAAGGAGGATCCTGTGCATTTAGATTTTCAGAAAGCCTTTGATAAGGTCCCTTACCAAAGGCTCTTAAGCAAAGTAAGCATACATGGGATAAGAGGGAAGGTTCTCTCATGGATTGGTAACTGGTTAAAAGATAGGAAACAAAGGGTAGGAATAAACGGTCAGTTTTCAGAATGGAGAGAGGTACATGTCCCCCAGGGGTCTGTACTGGGCCCAGTCCTATTTAACATATTCATAAATGATCTGGAAAAAGGGGTAAACAGTGAGGTGGCAAAATTTGCAGATGATACAAAACAACTCAATATAATTAAGGCAGACTGCGAAGAGCTACAAAAGGATCTCTGGTGACTGGGTAACAAAATGGCGGATAAAATTCAATGCTGAAAAATGCTGCAAAGTAATGCACAATGGAAAACATAATCCCACCTATACAAATAAAACGAAGGTAGCTGTTACCACTCAAGAAAGAGATCTTGGAGTCATTGTGAATAGTTCTCTGAAAACATCCACTCAATGTGCAGAGGCAGTCAAAAAAGCGAACGGAATGTTGGGAATAATTAAGATAGGGATAGATACTAATAAAGAAAATACCATATTGCCTCTGTATAAATCCATGGCACGCCCACGTCTTGAATACTGCATGCAGATGTGGTTGCCCCATCTCATAAAAGATATATTGGAATTGGAAAAGGTTCAGAAAATGGCAACAAAAATAACTAGAGGTATGGAATGGCTGCCATATGAGGAGAGATTAATAAGACTGGGACTTTTCAACTTGGAAAAGAGACGACTAAGGAGGAATATGATAGAGGTCTACAAAATCATGACTAGTGGGGAGAAAGTAAATAAGGAAGTGTTATTTACTTCTTTTCATAACACAAGAACTAGGGGCTACCAAATGAAATTAATAGGCAGCAGGTTTAAAATAAACAAAAGGAAGTATTTTTTCACACAATGCACAGTAAACCCGTGGAACTTCTTGACAGAGGATATTGTGAAGGCCAAGACTATAACAGGGTTCAAAAAAGAACTAGATAAATTAATGGAGAATAGGTCCATCAATGGCTATTAGCCAGGATGGGCCGGGATGGCGTCCTTAGCCTCTGTTTGCCAGAAGCTGAGAATGGACAATGGGAGATGGATCACTCATAATTGCCCTGTTATGTTCATTCCTGTGAAGCATCTGGCATTGGCCACTGTAAGAAGACAGGGTATTGGGCTAAACTAACCACTGGTCTGACCCACTATGGCTGTTCTTATATTCTCCCATCTAAGTTAAAGCAACCTTGCAAATATCAGTGGTTGACATAAAGCATGGAAGTTCAAGATCTGACTTTAAATGGTTTCAGAGTGGTAGCCATGTTAGTCTGTATCAGCAAAAACAACAAGGGGTCCTTGTGGCACCTTAGAGACTAACAAATGTATTTGGGCATAAGCTTTCATGTGCTAGAACCCACTTCATCAGATGCATGGAGTGGAAAATACAGTAGCAGGTATATTTATACATACTACATGAAAAGATGGGAGTTGACTTACCAGGTGTGGGGGTCAGTCTAATGAGACAATTCAATTAACAGTAGGATACCAAGGGAGGAAAAATCACTTTTGTAGTGGTAATGAGGACGGCCCATTTCAAACAGTTGACAAGAAGCTGTGTGTAACAGGAGGGGGAAATTAGTATGGCAAAATTAGGTTTTGTAATGACTCATCCACTTCCAGTCTTTATTCAGGCCTAATTTGATGGTGTCCAGTTTGCAAATTAATTCCAGTTCTTCAGTTTCATGTTGGAGTTTGTTTCTGAAGTTTTTTTGTTGAAGAATTGCCACTTTTAAGTTTGTTATTGAGTGACCAGGGAGGTTGAAGTGTTCTCCTACTGGTTTTTGAATGTTGTAATTCCTGATGTCAGATTAGTGTCCATTTATTCTTTTGTGTAGAGACTGTCCGGTTTGGCCAATATACATGGCAGAGGGGCATTGCTGACACATGATGATCCCAATGTGATATATGCCATCATGTGCCAGCAATGCCCCTCTGCCGTGTACATTGGCCAAACAGTATTCCACTGCTGAGAATAGCCCACTTCCACCTTAATTGAATTGTCTCATTAGCACTGACCCCACACTTGGTAAGGCAACTCCCATCTTTTCACGTACTGTGTATTTATACCTGCCTACTGTTTTTTCCACTCCATGCATCTGATGAAGTGGGTTTTAGCCCATGAAAACTTATGCCCAAGTACATATGTTAGTCTCTAAGGTGCCAGAAGGACTCCTCATTGTTTTTGCTGATTTTAAATGCTTTTCCTTTGGTGATGTAGCACATTTTACTAAGTTAATCCAGTGTTTCATGGTAGAGATCCATGCCGAACATACTTATTATAGATACATGAAAGATAATGATAATTTCCCCTATATTTTAATGTAGACATGACATTCCTACTAGTTACTTCTCTACTTTGCACATTTTAATTAGCAGCTTTTAAATATCTATATTTATAGGAAGCCAGAATTTTTCATTTCCTTTCTTCCTGGGACTGATGGAGGAGATACAGACTTGTTGGCTGCTTCTGGGGTGTATTTGCATATAGTGTGAAAATAAATGCCTTCTTGTGTCTGGATAGGCTTTGACCATTTGTACTCACTGAAGTTCTGGATTTGTTGAGCAGCTTCAGTTGTAAGCTACTGTCTAGGGAACTACTGATTTTTCTTTTTTCCCAGAAAGGGTTAATGCTCCCATATGGTATACAAGAGCAGATGCACACAAAATTGTATTTTTTTCATTTATTGTAAAATTACTGCTTGACTGGGAATACAATAGGGTGAAATGTAATCGATTTACACTTTTATCATAAATTATGTTTTCAATTTGAACTGCAAAAGTAGTTGTTAGCTTTTTCCTTTTTCCTGGTAAATATGTTTATAATAAATGTGCAGTATAAAAACAAATCAGGTGACTCAGTTTAGCAGTGACAGACTGATTTTCAAATCTCACTATAAGTAAATCAACAGATGGTGAATTATACTGCAGCTGTATAGTAATAACATAGACTGGAAATTGCCACACTGGAACAAACCACTTGGCTGTCTGCTCCAGTGTCGTGTATCTGACAGTGGCCAATACTAGATGCTACAGAGTGATGTGAAATCCTCACAGGATACTTAGGTTTGCAATACACAAATAATAATATCACAAAATAAATTTCTACCTGAACCTACTGGTAATTATCTTATGTCCTGAAGCACGATCATTGACAGCCCTTGTAATTTTAATCCTATCTAAATATCAGTCAGTTACTAAATTGTCAGATCACTTTGCATAAAATTTAAAAACATCTAAATCCCATTTTCAAAAGTCTTGGGCACTTATGAGCCTACTCTTATTTACTTTGAGTGACTTATACTTCTAAGTGGCTAAATTTCTTTTGAAAAATGGGAGTGTATCTCCTAAATCATGTAGGTATTTTTGATAATTTTACCCTTTATGAAACATATTGAGCTATTTTCCTCTGTAATATCCTGGAGAAGAAAATTCAGCAGATCAATTGTATACTATGCACAAATAAATAAAATATGAAAATATGGGGTTCTACCAAACTTTGATAGCCTTTTAATTTAATTTGTGGATACTCTTGTTTTTGTATTATGGGTAATTAAAAGTGCCAACTTTTCTAACTAATAATTTTAAATAGAGGATCTCCATAATATCTGCTCTCAATCTTCTCCCCAAACTCTAGAATCCTAGTCAAGGGTATGCAGAACATTCATAGTGAAATACAAATCTACTCAAAATTTAATTTATTTAATTAACTCAAACTCAATTTTAAAGCAAAACCTAGTCTTTTTTAAAAAACCTAGGTTTAGAGGAAAACTGACCAAGCTGACAACCAGGGCCCTGATACTGCAAAGACTTTACACATTCTGAGCAGTCTGGTTGACTTTAACTGCTTGTGTATGTAAGCAGTGCAAATTGGCTTTAAAGCAGCCAGAGATTGTCAGTGGAATCCATCACCTGTGCCAGCCACCCCAACTCACCTGAAGGATAAGAGGAGGGGGCATAGTGTAGCAGAGCTCAAGTATGCCTGATTTTCCACTAGTGTAAGTTACCACTAGTCCTGTGTGGGTCAAACATGTGCTGAAGCAGGGTGGCTGAGTGTCAACAAGCTCCCTCTCTTCATTCCCCCAGAGCAAAGCTCAGGTGGGGTGCAGATTTGATCCCCATGTGTTTCCACTGGTAGTATTGCCACCACAATATTTCTTTAGGAGAAGGAGAGAAAGTAGAGACACTCCTTCTTTCTAAGTGGTTTGGCCCCCTAAGTCTAAAGATCCCCCCAACGAACAATAGAGGTCCCACACATTCCATGGCAGCACATCTCCTTTAGGAACTATGCTGCCAATGCCATCCTACATGCTACTGTCCTGAAACAGATGACTCTTGGGGAGGGGCACGGGATGGTAATAGTTTTCTTAGCTATAGGCCATGTCAGCAATGTCTTATGCAGGTATTCTTTGAGGGATTGGAGGGGATGCTGGTCCTGTGGAGAGTGGCAGGTCCTGTCATCTCCAGCCCATGCATAAATTCTTCCCAACCAGCTAAATCCTCTGCCCATGATGCACCTGTGTAGTGTTAGGTAGTGTTTATGTAGTGTTAGGTGACAAAGGGGGACACTGGCACATAAACACCAGTCACAATGTCTCCCACATGTACTAAATACCAGGCCCCTCTATTTGCACCACAAGTAAGGGATGATCTAGCCCTAATTTGTTGATAAAAATAAACAGAAGTGCTGGCAGCACAAGGAATTTTCTTGATTAAGATGCAAGAGAACCTGTCAAATATGCAATACAAAAGAATGCAGCAGAGTTGTGGATACAGTAAGTATTCAGGCTGCTAATCTAAAATATGATTTATTTTTAATTCGTTCATCCCATTAGTTGATCTGTCACTCTTTTCTACTCATATGGTTAAGGGGTTGCAAGATCATGACCTCATACAAACAGGCTTGCCATTTCTCATAATTTTTGGTCTTTAGAGACCTATAACAGGTATTTATTTTCATAGCTATAGTGATTAAATGTATTCATTACCTTCAACCACAAGGATTTTAAATATGTATCTATAATTCCAGTAATTCAGGACACTTCCCACAGAATTTGTGAAAATTCTTAAATAACTTGTGTGTCACATCAGAGATCTGTCAGTTTTGTGCCATTCCCAGAAGAGAGGAAAATGAGATGCCACAAACTGGGGAATCCTTCAGCATTTTGTTGTGAACTTTATATCTATTTTTGTTTTGTAAGATTCTTGTGCAAAACTATCTAATCATAGTTTTCCATCTGCATTCTCTCCATAATAGGGAACTGGTACCATTCATAGCATTATATCATTCTGGTTCATGGATACATTTATTGGTTAATTTCCTTTCCACAACCTAGCCTCATGTTGTCAAGTTCTCTAGAAAAATGTGTATACAATATATCTATTTGCTTTCCTTATTAGAAATCGGATTATTTTATAATTTCCTTATGTAATCCTACGTTGGGGATACATTTAGTTTAAACTGCCTCCAGTTTTCATGATTTTTGTATGTCTGTAAAATGTTTTGTAAGAGGAAACATAAGTCAGGTTTTGGAGGTTTGGAGCTTTGGTTAGCTGCTCAGCCATATACAACCACTTTCACTGTGGAACTGATTATTTTAATTCTGCTGAGATTTAATTTAATTGTATGGTATACAATTTATTATACTGGGATGCCTAGGGCCTTGGATAGGTGTGTGTATTAATTTAAGGATAAATACATTTAGATATATTGATAACTTTGGTATTGGAAAAGTACTCAGCAAATTATTTTGGAAAAGAAATCTTAGTTAAATGATGCAATTCAATTTTTAAAATAGTTTTGTATAATGTAATATTTTCAGTTGTTATTATTGTATAGTAATGCACAGTGGAATATGCATTTCTTTTATTTCCTAAAATTTAAATTCTGTTTTCAAAAATCTCTCTGACTGGAGTTCAGACTGTGACTAGCTGAGCCAATGAATATATTTTATTGTCTTACTATTTTCAAACACTACTTATAATATTTTTTCATGATGCATTTACTATTGCAGGGCCTGATTCTACAAACATTTACATTAGGCACATAACTTTTCTCCCTTTGATAAATGTCAGCAGGGTAGGGCCCATAAAGAATAATTTTCAGTTGGAATTGGGAAGCAAATAAAAATAAAGCAATTTAGTTTTTCCATATGCTTTAATTTCTCAATGGTCTCTTATATAGTATATAATATATGCCACTTGTTGCTAATTCATTGTGCAAGCATATTTCTTACAGTGATACTGAACATGACTCCAATGGGCAGATACAGTAAGTGGCTGGTGCAGTGTAGCAAAGTATAATGTAATGACCTAATAGATGAAAATTAATCACTAGATCAGTCAGAAGGAGGACACTGGGATTAGGAAGAGGGAAGGATTATAGATGATGACCCGCCCCTCTGTGTTGAGGAAGTTCTGGAGAGTTCACAGCAGGTAAGTACTAAAGAGACCAGAGTGTGGGGTCTGCTCTTCTCTGGGGAGCTCTTTGGCTCTCCATGTTAATATGTTAAAACTACTTGTGAATCAAATTGTTTCAGATAGTGCTAGTAGTAATGACATTTTATTTTTAATGTGTGTTTTTTTAAAATGTATAAACACATAAAATGATAGCTAACCTAGTCACTTGGCAACCTGATGTACATGGGGTACCCAGAAGTCACCTACTACAGGACAGGCCCAACAAAGAAAGTAACAGAATGCCATTAGCCATCACCTTCAGCCCCCAACTAAAACCTCTCCAGCGCATCATCAAGGATCTACAACCTATCCTGAAGGACGATCCCTCACTCTCTCAGACCTTGGGAGACAGGCCAGTCCTTGCTTACAGACAGCCCCCAACCTGAAACAAATACTCACCAGCAACTACACACCGCACAACAAAAACACTAACCCAGGAACCAATCCCTGCAACAAACTCCATTGCCAACTCTGTCTGCATATCTATTCAAGTGACACCATCATAGAACCTAACCATATCAGCCACACCATCAGGGGCTCATTCACCTGCACATCTACCAATGTGATATATGCCATCATGTGTCAGCAATGGCCCTCTGCCATGTATATTGGCCAAACAGGACAGTCTCTAAGCAAAAGAATAAATGGACACAAATCTGACATTAGGAACTATAACATTCAAAAACCAGTCAGAGAACACTTCAGTGTCCCTGGACACTCAATAACAGACTTACAAGTGGCAATTCTTCAACAAAAAAACTTCAAAAACAGACTTCAACGAGAAACTGCAGAACTGGAATTAATTTGCAAACTGGACACTATCAAATTAGGCCTGAATAAAGACTGGGAGTGGATGGGTCACTACAAAAACTAATTTCCCCAAACTAATTTCCCCCCTACTATTACTCAGACCTTCTTGTCAACTGTTTGAAATGGCCACCCTGATTACATTGGCCTCATTACCACTACAAAGTATTCTACTGTTGAGAATAGCCCACTTCCACCTTAATTAAATTATCTCATTAGCACTGACCCCACACTTGGTAAGGCAACTCCTGTCTTTTCATGTTCTGTGTTTTTATAACTGCCTACTGTATTTTCCACTCCATGCATCTGATGAAGTGGGTTTTAGCCCACGAAAGCTTATGCCCAAATAAATTTGTTAGTCTCTGAGGTGCCACAAGTACTCCGTGTTGTTTTTGATGTAACTTAATTTCACACAAAAAAATTCAAATACAATGGGATGCATTAAATAAATACATATTAAGAAATAAAATATCCTCCTTCCAAGCGAACAACCTACTGCCCTCAACCCATGCTCTGCCCAACTCCCTGAGAGAACAGATGCCACTTGCACCGTGGCCTGAAGATTGATATACCTGGGCTCTGCAAGATGATGAGGGAAGAGATGAGTTCCAGATATGAAGACATCTTGTGGAGAATATCCTATTGATAGCTCCCTTCTTTCAGGTGAAAATTCACCCTTTGTATTATTATTATCTATGGTACTGTAATGCCTAGGAGTCCTAGTCCAGAGTCCAGGGTCCAGAGTCCAGGTGTTTATTGGGCTAAACACCACAAAAATATAGTCACTGCCCTAAAGAGCCCAACTTCAGTACTATTTTGAGAGGATAAGTGGATAGTCCCTTGGGTATGGGAATTAATTTCACTCTTTTAAAGCTAATTGAAGTTAATTGTTCTGAATGACCGGCTCTAATTAAGTACATTAGTAAAAAAATTCTGCCTGGCACCAAGACACCTGAAATGACCCAGACATTGCTTGATTCTGGTTTAACATTAATCACAGGCTGATGGGAGGGGTTGGACTTTATTGCGTGTTTTGGTTCCTTCCTAAATTCTGCTCTCAGACAAGCTTTGTGTCTCACAGAGTATAATAGCAAAAAAACCCTTGATACCTCTGCAAGAGGCGCTTATTTTCCTTTTCCATCTATGGTCAGTCTCTGTCCTTGGTGTAATAAATATGTTTAGAAGGCAGAAACCTGGTTCACTTCTCCTCCTGGATTCTGAACTGTCAAATTGTTTGGCCCCAGGCAAAACTTTCTCCAGTTTGTTTCCTTTTCTCTTCTTCCCTGATGGGCTATCAAAACACGGGAGACTAAAGTGCAGTTGTGGTCAGGAAAGTGAAAACTGCATCCATTTACTCAACTGTATGTTCTCTGTGTCTGAGGCCTGTCTGCTTACTGCTTTTTACTCTTGTTAGCGCTGTGGACCCAGTGCAGTTGTGTGGAAATAGATGCTGGGGTTCTTCTCTAGCTCACTCATCAAATTGTCAGCTAAGTTCTGACTGTGGGGCCTTTCGCCATAGTGCAATAATGTAAGAGGTAGGAAGTATATAGCTTTTTATTTATTTTTAAGTTTCTAGGCTGAGTCTGTAGTTCTAGAACTAGAAAAAATATCACTGTTAACTGAGCCAATTTTGAAGAAGTTGAGAGAAGGCAAATGTGGAAGCCCACAATGTCATTTTAGTGTCAGTTTTCTAAATCCAGCTTTAAGACCCTTGGTCTTTGTCACTCACTAATCAATCAAACCCAGAAAACAATCCTTTTTCTTTCATTTAATTTTTACTTGTAGCAAAATATATTGGGAGGGGTGGTTTAAAATAAAAAAACAAGATGCCAGCATCTGCCACAGATTCAGTAAATATTGCAATGACTTAGACAAAGAGAACTGTAAACAATTCAGTGAAAATGGGAATGTGAGGTCACTAAGTATTTCGGAGGTTAAGACACATTATATGTTGAATTCCTATCTATTGAGAGTCATGTGGGCAGCATGCTTTACTATATGCAAATGCAATCAGCAGCAGGGCGATCCTCGCTTCTGAATCATCAGGTAATGAGGCAGAATTAATAAATCTGAAACTGTGAAATGGTGCCTGCTTGGATGCTTGTTTACTGGCCTTGGTTATATCTGATGTTCAAGAAAGGCTTCAGATTTCTATTTAAAAGTGCAATAATTTAAAATAGTTTCTTTTTGAAAGGGACATTGTTAACCCATTTAGATATTTTTAATGTTACTTCTTTAGAGGGAAATAATAGCATGCAGTTCCCTTGAATAAACTATAGTAGTATACATAGTACCCGTATAACTTCCTCTACACTAGGTGGCTGTATCACTTTAACTAACTTTGTTTCTAAACTGAAATAATTATAGTGGTACAGAAATTGTACATATGTTAACCCAAGAATTCTTGGGTTTTTTTTTTTTTTTTTTTTTGAAGCATTATATTCAGGAAGGAGAAACCCCTCAGGTTACAGTCGTGCCTTTTGTTTGTACTCTGACACTCCATTCATATCTGGCTTAATTGTAAAGTGTTAGAAGAGGAGAACTTGTGGCACCTTAGAGACTAACCAATTTATTTGAGCATGAGCTTTCGTGAGCTACAGCTCACTTCATCGGATGCTGTAGCTCACGAAAGCTCATGCTCAAATAAATTGGTTAGTCTCTAAGGTGCCACAAGTACTCCTTTTCTTTTTGCGAATACAGACTAACACGGCTGTTCCTCTGAAACCTGTAAAGTGTTAGGCATCACCATTTCCCTTTTGTCACTTGTTTTCCAAAGGAAAATTTTGGAAGCATGCCAAAACCAATGAACAGCATCAAGAAGCTGGTCTAGCTGTCATCAGAGTACTAGTTGCAGCAGCAGACACTGCGCTGGGAATGCTTAAGCCAGAACAGCTGTAGTCAGAGCTCGGGCAAGGGGAGAGATGCCAGCCCTCTTCACAGAAACCCTCAACCTGGCACATGGCTCCACAGGAGCGTCTATCTTCTGGCTTGGGGAAGACAGAGAACCAGGCCAGGCTTTCCCTAATAACCCTCTGGACCCTATCATATGTTGCCAGCAGCTTACCCCCCACTCTGAATAACAACATTCTGCTTCTGCTGGCTAAATGTAATTAGTCCTGTGTGTCAAGTGGTAGAAGTCTATACTACAGGCTCAGTGTCCAAATCTTACACAGTGGTGGTTTTACGTTTGTACATAATGAAATTTGTTTTTTACCTTCGTCCTTCCAAAAACCTAAGAAATTACATTTTTTAAAGAAATTAAAAGAAAGTTATTTAGGTTGCAAGGTCAAGCACTTGAAAGTTAAGAAATATTAGATTTACAGTTGCCTATGCAACCTCAATTCAGGCCCCATGTGCATGTACTGTTTTTCCCCCCTACAGGATTCCTGCTTCATTTATTGCACAAGTTGGATGCACAAGGCAAGCCTGAATTTCAGAGGTGCTGAGAACCCATATTCTTTCTCAAGTGAAAGGGAGCTGAGTGTGCAGAGTTCTCCCTTTTAACAGATAGGTCTCCCGGGCCTATACCCATGGCTCCCACTGTCATCAGTGAACTATGGTTGTTTTGTGCCTCTGTATGTCTTATGCAAGGGTTATGTATATCTCTGCAAGTATACAGTATCTTAGATCTCTTCCCTCTTTATCTATCTATCTATCTTTCTATCTTACATAATTATACAAACTTACAATGTGTATATATTCCAATAAGGAAAAATCTTG
Source organism: Caretta caretta (assembly GCF_965140235.1). NCBI lineage: Eukaryota > Metazoa > Chordata > Testudines > Cheloniidae > Caretta > Caretta caretta. Next base: position 66,477,624 of record NC_134214.1, on the reverse strand, counting down.
AAGCCTTTACTTTCTTTATACTCAGTCCAAACTTAATCTAAGTTCCTTGGAGTCAGGGCTCAAGACTTGGCTTGCAAATCACAATATAAATTTTAAACCACTATTTTAAACTGATTTTTGTTTTAGTTGTAGTTATCACTATGTTCCACCCATACAAGTAACACTATTGATGTTTCCAGAGCAACTTATTAATTAATTGAGGTACTTATAGGGCACGCATTGCTATGGCATCTCCTATTCATTTTATAAAATCAGCAAATCCAGCAAATGAGTCGTTAAATGGTGACTAAGTAAAATTAACTAAGTAAAATAGCCCATCTTAATCGATTACTCTCGTTAGAGTTGGTATGGCAACCCCCATTTTTTCATGTTCTCTGTATATATATATATATCTTCCTACTGTATTTTCCACTGCATGCATTTAATGAAGTGTGCTTTAGCCCACGAAAGCTTATGCTCAGATAAATTTGTTAGTCTCTAAGGTGCCACAAGTACTCCTAGTTTTTTAAGTAAAATTATATACACCTCATTGCTTGCTGAGCTGGTAAAGAATACATGAGTTATTAAAATTCTGAATTAACAGGTGAATGTCACACATTATCCAGAATGTTTCCGAATTCTGGCTCCAGCACAGCATTTCAGAGAAGAAATTTCTCTTTTCATTGAGATTGCTTTCTTTACTGCTGGTTGAATTCCAGCAAAGTTGAATTCCAGCAACAGATAGCAAGTGTGTCCCAGCAGATCTTAATGATGGACATAAAATAGACACAATCTCACAAATAGCTGGCTCCCTGATCTTTTAAAATTATAACCAACACCTTCAATTCCATCTGGAAATATGTCAAGTTCAGTAACTAATGCAGATCACAGCTCACCGAATTCCATAGGCAGCCTACTTCATTCTGCACTAGCTGAAGCCCCGAGGTGGTCTTCAGTGGCAGCCCCAAGGAGTGCATTGCCATAGTCCAGTCTTATAGAATCATAGAACTGGAAGGGACCTCGAGAAGTCATCTAGTCCAGTCCCCTGCACTCAAGGAAGGACTAAGTATTATCTAGACCAGTGATTCTTAACCTGGGGTGCATGAACCCCCTGGGGGGCGCGAGATGCCCTTTCTGGGGATGCAAGACATGCCAGATTTTTTTAGAAAGTAAATCATCAAAAACACAAATTAAGCACAGGCACGTAAGTATAACTACTTTGTTTAATCAAACCTATGTAGTTATTAACATTACACATTTTTAACTATTACTGTAATATACAAACAAAAAATATATCTAGGTTTAAAGAAATGACCTACTTCAACGATTTTTGATGAGGGGTTTGAGAACATATTTTGAGAACGAAAGGGGTTCAGGCTGCTGTAAAGGTTAAGAACCAGTGATCTAGACCATCCCTGACAGGTGTTTGTCCAACCTGCTCTTAAAAATCCCCAATGATGGAGATTCCACAACTGCCCTAGGCAATTTATTCTAGTGCTTAACCACCCTGACAGTTAGGAAGTTCTTCCTAATTTCCAACCTAAACTGCCCTTTCTGCAATTTAAAGTCATTGATTCTTGTCCTATCCTCAGAGGTTAAGGAGAACAATTTTTCTCCTTCCTCCTTGTAACAAACTTTTATGAACTTGAAAACTGTTATAATGTCCCCTCTCAGTCTTCTCTTCTCCAGACTAAACAAACCCAATTTTTTCAATCTTCCCTCAGAGGTTGTGTTTTCTAGACCTTTAATCATTTTTGTTGCTCTTCTCTGGACTGTCTCCAGTTTGTCCACATCTTTCTGGAAATGTGGGGCCCAGAACTGGACACAATACTCCAGTTGAGGCCTAAGCAGCGCGGAGGAGAGTGGAAGAATTACTTCTCATGTCTTGCTTACAATACTCCTGGTAATACATCCCAGAATGTTTGCTTTTTGTGCAACAGCGTTACACTGTTGACTCATATTTAGCTTGTAATCTACTATGAACCCCAGCTCCCTTTCCGCAGTACTCCTTCCTTGGCAGTCATTTCCCATTTTGTATGTGTGCAACTGATTGTTCCTTCCTAAGTGGAGTACTTTGCATTTGTCCTTATTGAATGTCATCCTACTTACTTCAGACCATTTCTCCAGTTTGTCCAGATCATTTTGAATTTTATTCCTATCCTCCTTTTGATGTGACAAAGATGTGAATAATAGCAATGAGATGCATACCAGAAGGAAAGATCACATTACACAAAAGAAGACTCTACTGGTCGCTGCATAACATGGGAATCCAGATGCACTGAAGGATGTTTTTAGGATCCTGAGGCTGCAACCAGATTGTCACCGTGTGTGGGGAGCAGGGTGGCACTAAGTGGTACAGACACAGCTGTCCATTTCTCATCTTTGTTCCCCTGCCTACTTACAATGCTTCCATCTTTTCTGGGTTGTTCTTCACAAGTCAGATGCAGATCCGAGTTAAGTTTTAATGCATCACACACATCTAATACAATAGGTATGCATACACATTATACAAGAGGACAATATAATTAGGACCCTGTCTTTGAGAACCTTCAGGATGCAAGTGTTGTGTGCATGACTAAACTGTGCCCTAAAAGGCTTTCTTTAAAATATATAATGACATCCTTCAGGATTGCTCCATGGGACTTATCATCCTTTAAGAAAGGCATGGTTTGGGGCTTTAAGAGACAGGCAATATCCCTTTGGACTATTCTTATTTTGGGGGAAGAGGGAATATTAATTTGTTGTAGTAAAGAAAACACTGGAAGGGAAAGATCAAGGTGTTGTCCTTTACATTTCTGGCTGGCTCTAGCCCTCTTTGTTTTTGGAATGTTACAGTAAGATCCCACATATGGATGACATTAGGCTTTGTACACTATGATATCATATCTTTTCTCAAGGGTATGTTCACTCATTGACATTTGGGGGAGTTGTGAGGGTAACTCCCATGAATACCAATGGAATTTTTGTATCAAAATCCCATGTGTGTCGGGGAATATTGACAGAAATGTCTAGCAACTGTGTGATTAAAATATGTGTCAGAGTCCTTTTAGACTTAGCATATTTTAGTTATCAAGTCAGAACCATATTAGGTCCAACTTTTGTTTTCATTCACACTGATGCTGCCTATTACAGACATCAGAGGGAGCTAAACCTGTATGTAAGAACTTAAGTATTGGCCCATGCAATTTACACATAACTCAAGGGGATTTGTTGGTGGGTTTTTTTTAAATATTGTATATGCAAAATGGTGTCAAGCAAAATAGATCCACAAGAGTTAAATTCTGGGTCAAAATTATATTCCATCCAAATCCACAACTTGATCTCTATTTATTAAAAATACTTGAAATTTGACACATGAACGTCACTGGTTTTTAGGTTTCAGAGTAACAGCCATGTTAGTCTGTATTCGCAAAAAGAAAAGGAGTACTTGTGGCACCTTAGAGACTAACCAATTTATTTGAGCATGAGCTTTCGTGAGCTACAGCTCACTTCATCGGTTGCATCCGATGAAGTGAGCTGTAGCTCACGAAAGCTCATGCTCAAATAAATTGGTTAGTCTCTAAGGTGCCACAAGTACTCCTTTTCTTTTTACTGGTTTTTAGGTTTGTTATGATGCCTGAAGTCCAGTGAGTTTGCTGGTTTTAGATTTCAATATGAAAGGGTATCACAATTTTTGTCATTATCTTTTTCCTTTTGATCGACTGAAGCATTGGGTAGCATCTTACTGTAAATAGCAAACTAATGCATTGCACAGGGAGATGGACTCTTTACCCAGATTAACAAAATCATAGCAGTAAATCTCCATGCACTGTGCTGAGAATATAGCCACAAAGTTAACTCCCCTTTATTCAGGAATCACTTTTTGCAGAGTCAATCAATTTAGTATCAAGTGAAGAAAAAGTTAATTAGAAATCTGAGGTGGAGTGGCTGTCACTGGGATTTGGTAATCGGACAGTCAGTATTCTGTATCTAAGTTTTTCATTCAAACATAGTCCAGACCAGTACTAATGACTGAAAGACTTGAGAGTGGCGTGGTGGGGCATTGTGAAATGAACTGAGGGACTTAGTTCAGCTCCATATTGACAGGTGCCTATGTCACAATAGACCAATAGCTGATTTCTCTCTCTTTGTGGGGAATTTTCCCCAATGTAGATCACGGCTAACTATTTTTAAAACTACTTTGGTTAAAAAAATAAAAACAGTGTACACCTGTCATCAGGCAACCTGGACTGTCTTTATTAAACTCGTTTCAAAACCAGTAGTGGACAACTGGAAAATATTTGTATTTTTTATAAATATCATATATTTCTCAGTGTATCTATGTAAAGCTTCCCTACTTGACTACACGGAGTTAAATCAAAAGAGGCTCAGTGTCACATGGTGGTGGAACTGGGATGCTGACTGTGGCAGCGATAATTTGCACTATGTGGTGACAGCTGTGAAAACAAGTATTGCCAAGGGTAGAGTAAGAGAAGTGGTTTATCTTCTTTTTAGGAAGATTGAGAAAAAGAAAAGATAAAGAAAAAGAGGTATGAGTAAGGCTACGTTTTAGTCACGGGTATTTTTAGCAAAAGTCTTGGCCTGGTCATGGACAGTAAACAAAAATTCATGGCCCATGACCTGTCCATGTTTTGCACTATATATCCCTAACTAAAACTTGGGCTCGGGGTGGTGGTGGTCCAGGGGGTGCTACAGGTGCTGAGGGAAAGTAACATAATCCATGACTTCCATGACCTCTGTGACAGACAAGCAGCCTTAGTTATGAGCAACTTCAGAAAATTCAGCTGGTGAAGTAGTTCAAAAAGAGGCAACTAAACTCTGAAGGTCTAACGAAGACACAACTAGTTAACCTGCTTTACTCAGAGGACCAGAAAATAAATGATAATCCAGGGTCAAGAGGGGACTTGAATGGACCATTCTGATAAAAGGCAGACATGCCAATGAACAGTGGAATTGGAGACCAGGATGATGCAGTGGTACTGGTGGAGTGTAGGGGCTCTGTCCAGACTGGGTTCACTCACACAGCAGGACCTGGAGTGGAGGAGACTGCTCCTGGAGGAGAAACAGCTGGCAATGAAAGACAAGCAGCTTATTGATCAGGACAAACAGCATAAACTGGAATTTGTCAGACCTGGGAGCCACAAACCCAGTGATGTGATAGATGGGGTAGAACACGTGATGCCAATTCTGTGAAGGACTTCGTTTCTAAATTGTTACCCCGGTTCAAAGAGGATGGACAAATAGATGCTTATTTCACTGTTTTTGAGAAACCAATTTGTCTCTGTCATATCCTGGAACCAACTCGACTACAACAATACTTTGAGAAAGCATGCAATTTGAACCAGATGTCAGTAGGCTCTATTTCCTCATTTTACTGTGGCTACACTCAATTTTTAGGTTGTTAGCTTGATAACAGCTAGTGCAGGTATGTCTCCCTGAGCTGGGAATTACACTTCCAACTTGAAATGTAGACATATCCGTCATCAGAAATGACCCCAGAAGTTTACAGAAAGAGGTTTTGGGGGATACAGAAGCACAAAGAGTAACTTACTTGGATGTGGCAAACCAGATAGGGAGCTACCTCCGTAAATGGGGCAAATACTCAGGGGCCACCAGTACAGGTGCTTTGTACAAATTGGTGGGGTTGAAATAGTTTTACAGTGTTTGTGCCCATGAGTTAAGAATGTGAGCATGAGATCAAATTTTTTTTTGAAATTTTTTGAAAATTTGATCCCTGGGTGTAGTCCCTCCAGGTCAGAGGTGCAGGATGTCAGAAGAGGCAATGTGAAGAAAACTTGCACTGCTCTTGACTGTTCTGTGGATAAGCAAAGGACTTTGGATCCACTAGATGCCAATTTGTACTTTCAATAGTTTTTAATTCAATAGGTTAAAAAAACAAAGCCATCTTTTTAAAAGCGTGGTAGTACAGAAAAGCATGAAGCATCCTTTCCAACCTCCATTACAATCTACGTGTACAATCCACTAGAATTCTTGCATGGATTCCACCAATGACATTCTTCTGTTCTCTTCTGTTTCTCTTAGCAAAGAAGGCATTAATGGAAAGAGTCAATAATAATAAAACAAACAAACAAACAAACCCCACCTCTATTCAGCTCCCACAAAAAAACCTGACCAAACCTTGAGGGTTTTTTTTCTGGCCTTGTGTGGCCCTTCATCAGCAGGATGGAAAGGGAGGAGAGAAGCCTTTTCTGAGATAGAAAATGTTTGCATTGCAGCACTGTTAGAAATGAAACCAATTTATCGAATGGCACAGCTGTTTGCTGTATGATCATCATGATCCTTGTTATCTGGGTGCTCGTTGGTATTTATATCTAATTAGCTCTCTTACACACCATCAAGCAATCTGCATTAGGGAATAAAGAAACTAAAATATGTTGAGTTACAAGCTGCCAAAAACATATAACGGAACCAGTTCTGGTTTATTTCACTGCAGACCGATTATTACCAAATCACTGAAATTTCTTGGTTTGCATTTTTTGCTTCTTTTTTAAAAAAATTATTAAAATGCTGAGAACATAAAATTCTTCACTAGTTATTTATTCTCCCCAAACCAAGATACCCTTTTAGATATACTTTTTACTGACCTTGAAGAATTGGACTATTTTCAAGGTAAGATTAAGCAATAGTTTCCCATGCTGATGTCTAGCTATTGGCATACATACAGCATTTTATAACACATTAACAAAAATGTCTGCGGTCAGTTGCTTGTTAACAGAGAAACTAAGATACTCCCTAGCATGCAGGGGGAGTATGTAAAATCCTTTAAGATGGTGGAACCTGCTTTTCTCTGTCAGTGGCCGGTGAAGGTAAGGAGAGACTATTATGTGTCTCCTCCTTTATCCTCTCTGGAGTGAGTGACTCCTGCTCAGAAGTCCCTGAACTGTGGCTGAGTGTAGGGGCTGCACTTGTCCCTAGTCTGTTCACAGGAAATACAGAGAAGAGAAAAAGATTCTTTTACGCCTTATCCCATTCCGCCCTCTGAGCAAGGGCCAGAAAGAATGCGGTCCACTATGCGGGTTTGATTTTAGCATTTTGTCACATTTTGAACAGATTTCCTTATACTTGCCCACGACAGGCACCTGGATGATAGCACTGGAGGCTGAAGTCCACAGCACGGGCAGTGATGGCTTTCTGAAACCGCCCTCCACATTGGGCCCTTCTCTGGAAGTGAGTGTAGTCAGATCTCAGTGTGCATTCAGTCTTTTGCCTCTCTGCTGACACTGCTAAAAATGCTCTTAGTTAGTGGTGGTTGTGACATGGATGCTGATGACATGTGGTGATATCAAAATGAGGAAGCAGACTGGAATATATAATGACCCCCTATGTAACATTAATTCCTGGAATGCATTTAGTTGGTTTCTATTTGTACTACAATATTTGGACCATTGGAGCTCTAGGGAGACTCCTTAGTGGCCAATCATAAGCTACTAATGAGCCAGTCAGCCAATCATATTGGCATGACATTGGTTCCCTTGAGAGAGGAGCAAGAACTTACTGCTTCCAGTGAGAAGCTAGAAATAGATTTATTTATATCTGACTCTTCAAGGAAGAAGGATCCAGCTCTTGAGCTTTCTGTTCTGTCTCTGACATGCTTTCATTTTATCTTCTTATACTAATGCCTTTGCTGGCTGACACAGTTTACTGCAGAAAGCTGGCAATTGGATAAACACATCAACAGAAACATATGTAATGTAAATTACAGGCTGTGTTGTCTAGTGATTAGCACTCAAGACCTGGAGGGTAGAACTCCTGGGTTCTATTTTTTGGGTTCCACAGTTGACTTGTGCTATGATCTTGGGGCAAGGCACATTAGGCTAAATAGTCACACGAGTGCCTATAGTTTGAACACTTTGTTCTTAGCCTGTCTGTGCTACAGTTTACACATCTGTAACATTTGTGCAATAATACTAATCTCACATAGCTGTTACAAGACTATATACTTTGTAAAACGCTTTGGGAATCTTTAGATGAAAGTCATTTTATAAGTCCCAGATATTACTATCGTATAATGTTGTGTACAAGGGCATGGGACAGCAGGCCCTATTGCTTGTGATTCATCTTATTCAACAACTGTAAAAAAAATTAATTAGTGTTCACATGCAAATTCAGCTGCCACAATCCCTGTGTCTGTGTGTGTGCGTGTGAGCGCATGCATGTGCACTGGGGTGAGGAAGTAGGGATACTTCTTCTGATGCACCAACTATCCTGTGAGTCTTCTTGCGAGTCACAGGCCTCTTTATTAAGGTCATGCACTAATGCTTCTACTCCATGACACTAAATAATTGATTCACCTCCTGGATCTGGTGGGACTGCTCATTTGCTACAGGGTCCTGTAAGGTCAGATATTCACAGCATTCTTGCTATCATTTACCCATGTATAGAGGGGGACTGCTCACCTGTCATGGACCTATGAGAGGTCACTGGTATTATTACCTGCAGGACTGTTCACTTGTCCTTGGCCTGAGAGTGCTGTGACCTTCAGGACTATTTTTAAAGTTACACTATTTGTCTTGGAGGCAAGTATTAACTGTACAAATGTCCTCTGCTCTTTCTCTCAAACGGTCTTGTGAATATCTTGCAAGGATCATTAACATAGCCCTAATAGATCTGAGCAATGTTTTTCACCTCCTTCCCTCTTTGTAGGATCTGTAACTCTGACCATCCCAATGGCAAAGACCTATTTTAAAAGGCTATAATTATTGACATTTTTATTCTTTCCTTTAGGCTTTCCTCTTTTGCTTTTTCATGTGTTTTCCCCTTTGGAAAGCCTTGTTTGTAGTGTCACCAGAATCCTGAATATTGCTGAGTATTTTGAATAGTTTTGATGAAAATACAGATTCTTTAGATGCATGTGATACTCTCCACTTGGAGCAAGGTGAACTGTTGACTCATTTCACATCCTCTAGCAGGCTATTTGAACAAACTTCCAGTCATTACTGATTTGGATTTGACCCACAAACAAGAGGTGAAAGTCTTTTGTATTGAATTACTAACCTTTTGTCATATCATGTTTTCTCATTTATACTAGAAGCTTACTGATAAAAAATACTCACCATCTGTACAAGTGTAGGTCCAATCATGCAAAGACTTATGGATGTGTTTTAACTTTGATTTCATTAGGATTGCTCACATACTTATATTTATACTATGTGAGTCTTTGCAGGATAAAGGCCTTTACCTTTCCATCAGACTGCCTAGCAGACTGCATCAAAGCATTTAAAAAGCTTTAATGAATGAAGTATCATTCCTTCCTTGTGAATTAGAGTAGAATTATCCTCATTTTGGACATGGGAAAACAGAGGCACTGACAGTTTAAGAGACTCAACCAATGACACAGAGGTAGTCAGTGGCAAATCCAGAATAAATCCCATCTCTTCTTACTCCCAAGTCTGTGCTTTTATCCACAAGACCATCCTTCACTTCTGATTATGCACAGCAACAAGAAAAAGTTAAAATGCTCTCTAGACATACCACTGATGTTTGTTATTTTATTTTATTTATGTTCAAAAGCTGAAAAGCAAGGTAATGTTTCTTTCCTTGAAATGTAATACCAGAGGTGGGTGCTAATATAGATCAAGTTCAGGAGATAGCGATATAATGCTGTAAGCAATTTGGTAAATAGAAAACTACTGTGCGTCTTCATAATGCAATGCTGATATTAAATAGATTGAACAGTTTGCAGAGAAGAAATCCAAACCACTTTGAAGAGCTTTGTTGTTCAGTTGGTTATCATTGGACAGGCAATTTTCACTGATTTAGCAGCTGGTAGTCAGTCAGAATTCATAATTCTGAATAACTGTGAAATGAGGGCCACTCACACGCCAGCTTATTAGATTTGATTGTGGTTTTTTGTTTAGAAAAACTAATCAAGGATGAAAGTGTAAATCTGAAATTCTCTTTAAGGGAAAATATATTACACGATGTCTTTTACCTCTTTAAACTAACTCTGCTTTGAGAAACATTTCAATGCTACCTCTTAAACACCAGTAGTAGGAACTAATCCAAACCCCATTGAAATCAATGACCGCCTTACTGTTGGTTTCAATGAGCTTTGGATTACTCTCTGTACATAGCAGTACTATGATTTCAGGATTTATTATTTTACTTGCACTCAAGGTCTTTACTCTCTTCTTAGGGACCAGTTCAAGAAAGCACTTAAGCACGAATAAAACTGAAGCACATGCTTAACTTTTAGCATATGCTTGAATCTCATGGACTTCTATGCAGTTTAGGCATATACTTAAGTGCTGTTCTGAATAGGGATGGATTTAAGCAAGTGCGCAAATGATTTCCTGAACTGGGGCTTTAGGCTCTGATTAAACGGCTCATTTTCCATCTGGTAAACTGGAACAGTTGTCTGAAAAGATTGGGAATCACTGTAAAAGAGTGACTCCTGCAAAGCAAGTATCAAGGGATGTATTCCTTTACATTCCAATCCTTTTCAGATCCTGGTTAGATGTAAATTAGAAAGAATCACTCTCAACCTCTATATCTTTCATTCAGAAGGGAAAACGTCTCTTTTTTCCTTTTCCTTTCTTTGTTTCTGTTTTTACAAAACAACAGAAAACTCTTTTAAACTAAAAAGTGATTACTGCATTTCATCTCTGCTGTGAGATTAAAAATATATATTCATGAGTAGCTCATTATGTTTAATCTGTCTCTTCAGAACAATATTTACTAGAGATTGATTTTGTTTATTGCCTTATGTTTATAGACCATGTTTAAAAGAGCTGAATGATGCCTCTTACAACTGCAGCTTCAAAGGGAGTTCTATATACCTCTTTCTAGATGTGTTTGGGTAGTGTGTATAGTTGCTGAGATATTTTATAAACTACCATTCCTTTGTGAACTAAAAGCGTCCTATGAATTTAGTAGATGGGGAACATCAAAACAGAACTTAAGAAAAGCTCAAAGGGTTTTTTCCTCCCATGCGCTCTGACCCTCAGTTGGTAGGAAGTCTCTCCATGGATTTCAAAAGATATCATATGTCTGTGTACTTCAAGCATCTCTCTCTCTCTATTTTTTTTTAAAGCCCCGCATCAGACTAAGGATGGTTGGAGTAGTGACATGGTTTGTGGAATGTATAGTATAGAATGTGACTTTTACAGTATTACACAGAAACTAACAAAACTAATTTTAAGCGGCACAGAATTCTTCCAACATTGTATGATCAATTATGTTTGTGGTATACATCCCTGCACCCCTCCTCATAATACCTGCTTAAAGAGCTGAGACTAAGCCTCCAAGGTTATCTAAAACCAGCACAGCTGTATTTCTACGTTTCCTGTAATAGAAGATTACGGGGTAGTTTAAAAATGTGGCAGGGCACCCCCATCGCTATGTTTTGAACTGGCATCTGCTCTGCTGGTGGGGGAAGGGGGAGAAGTGTGTGATTCTTTTATTTTAAAGAGCATAAATGAAGTCCAATTTTATCATCTGTCGAGGGTCAAATTCTGCTGTCTGTTAATTTGGTGTAAATCCAGATATGACTTTACTTACCATGCCACAATTTCAAGATACAGATTGACTTTGTTGAGTACATTGGAGTTGCTCCAGATTTACACCGGCAGAGTTGGGAACAGAATTTGGTTCCTTTTTTTTTTTTTTTTTTAAATCCACAGATAAGAATTTTCCAGAGCCCTTGATGCAGCAACACAACAAGTTTCCTCGAATTTCTTTTTCTTCTTCCATACATTTTCTCTGGTCGCTGTGTAATTGGCACCTCTATCGTGGTCTGCAGCTGAATTTCCTGCTGAGTTCTTTTGTGAATGTTGATCAAGTGAAGAACCACTAGTTTTGTTTTGTAGTTTCAACTGCTTTTGTTTTTTGTTGCTAATAGACACTAGAAAACTCATTACAGCTGCTTACATGCTCTAATAGCCCTTAAAAATATGCACAGCATTTTAAAAATAACAAACAAACCCCTCCCCTTGGATTATCAACCGGTACCTACATCATTATGCACAATAACCTCTCCTGCAAAAGAGGAAATGGGTTTCAGCGGCAGTTTTTTAAAGGACATTTTAATTTTTTTAATCTGTTCTGGATTTTTGGGGGGGAGATTACACCCTGCTTTCTGTAGGCCAGCCCATCAGGTATGGCTCCTCACATAACTTCATATTGCAGACTTACTGGAAATGTGCAGACATGTAGCCTTTTCTCCTACACTGTCGATATCCCATTAATTAATGAATAAAGATAGTTAGGGCTAGATTGCAGTGTTACCAGCTCTCACAGTATTTGGTGTTCTTCTTAAAGCCACAGCTCCAAGAGTCATGTAATGATGTGAGAATCTAAGCTTTTTTAAAAATGTCATGAAAAAGCCTCCTGGGGACAGCTTTAAAGCCTAGTGTTTTTAAGTCTTGTATACTCCCATGCCACTGGAAGTGGGTAGAGCCGGGGGTGCATCTCCTCAGGGCTCCAACAAACAGAACTAGGCTGGTGATGGGGAAGGAAGCTGCACCCTGCAAAAAGATGTCACAACTCATTGTTCCTCTGGAGAAGGAGGAAGCAGTCTCAGTTCTTTTCCAGGGCCCCTTTCTGGGTGGTGCAGGTACATGCCATTACAGTTCAGTCTAGAGATGGGCCTAAAAAGGAGCCTCGAATCTGTGGAAGTTTCAGTCTAGATCCACCCTTTGTGGACTGGGTCCATATTGGGCGAGCGTGAGAGATATAAGCAGTGATGCAGAAAGATGGCAGTTAACATTTTCAGGAATTCTTCACTCATTTAGAAGCCCAAGTCCCATTTTCTAAAGAGACTTAGGTCCTAAGTCAGATGAACTTTGCATGAGTTTTAGGCTCTTACATGCCAAGTCACTTTTGAAAATGAGACTTAAACTGTTAAGTGCTTTTGATTTTTTTTTCTCTTGCCAGCAACTGTCATAGGATCTTTCTTATGAAATCTTGGGCCCAATCCTGTTCCCACTGAGATCAGTGAGAGCAGGAACAGACTCTTATGGTTCAGGTAAAGAGAATGACAGATCTGTCTTATTCTGTAAGTGTTAGTCTGCACTTTTTTATTAAGATTTTCATTAAATCATTCAGCAAATCATAATTTTGACTTAACTTTCTAACTTGTCATGTAATTTCCCTTATCAGGGAAATATCCCAATAAAGATAACCCACTAATTTTTAATAGAAGAGGAACCCCCTGATAGAGTCCAGAATTATACTGTTTTTGCTTTTAATTGTTTTGAAATATGGTCAATATTAATAGTAGATATTTCCCTGCCTTTAATAATATGAATGCGTGTAATTATTGAATGTATATGAATGCACTGAATTGTCTAATGTTTTGACTGCCAAAAACCGAGGCTGAGAAATGGAATGCCGAGTTATTGCCCTGACTAAAAGTGTTTTGGCAGGCCATAGAGGCTTGAAAATCAGCAATTCCAAGTGCTCCCCTCCTGATGAGAAATAGAGAGAAATATTATTTAAAATCCAGGCGCAATCATTCATTACTAACTTTTTGTAACTGTTGTTCTTCAAGATGTGCTACACATGTGCAATCCACTCTTCATGACTCACAAGCCATACATAGGAGGAGGGATCATAGTTCATGTACACACAGACTGGAGTAAAACTCATCCAAATTTAACATAATTTCTGGAGTACTAAATAATGGCCTTTTGATGGGATTCACTCACCGCAGGTAGTGTCTCCTTGTGGCTGCTCTGGCAATCAGCTCTGGGCTGGGCTGGCACCCTCTTCCATTGATTACTCAAGCTGTGACCCCTCTGTTTAGGACTCAGGATGCTCTCTCTTCTTAACTCAGCCCTCCAACCAGGTCACTATAAAGTCCTCCCCTTCCAGGGTAACAAAGCAGTCTGGTTGGCATCTGCAATGCTCCTGTGACACTTCCCAGTAGCTGGTAGGAGAACCCAGGCCTACCTTCTACACTGGTTCCAGCCCAGGGACCCAATAACAAGCAGCCCAGGTCTGTACTGTCTTACCTTTTGCTGCTGTTTCCCTGGGCTTCTTCCTACCTAGCCTTCTCAGGTTTCCTTTCCCCACAACTACTCTGGGGTTGACCCTTCTTTCAGGGCTAAAACCCTGGGCCTTATTCTTCAGATTTTCTTCTCTCTTCCTCTCTGCTCCCAGAAAGAGCAAATTCTGCAGATTCTCACTGCAGCCCCTTTCCGCTGCAAGCATCCTGGCTTTATAATCCAGCCTACTCCTGCCAGCTAAGATTCTTAGTAAGTTAGGCCTGGCTCTCCCTCCAAGTGCAGTCAGGTACCCTAATTGTCCCCTCAGGCCCACATTTACCCCTTCAGGGCCTGTGGGGGGTACATACCCCATCACAGGCATAATGAGATGCAAAGATGTGAACTGAAGACTATGTAGCCACTCTGCTAATGTCCTGGATAGAAACTTGTGCAAGCAACATTGTTAAGGCTACTTGCAATCTTGTGGAATATGTCGTCTTTTTGCCCAGCAAGAAAATGCCCGATGGATCATAACAATCATGAATTCAGGAAATTATACAAGATGAAATTCTTTATGAGGAGACTGGGAGACGCTTCATTCTATCTGCTATAGCCACAAATGGTTGAGTCGACAAACAAAACTGTTTAGTCCTGTCTGTGTAGAATGCCAATACTCTTCTGTCATCCAAGGTGTGCAGACGTTGTTCCTCTCTATTGGCGAGTGGTTTTGGGTAAAACGTAGATAGGTAAATTGACTGCTTAACATGAACATTAGATACCACTTTAGAAAGAAATCTCAGACGAAGTGCAAGTAGATCTTAACCTTAAAAAGGATTTTATAAGGCAGTTCAGATGTCAGAACACACAGTTCAGCTACCCTCCTGGCCAAAGTAATAGCTACAAGGAAAGCCACCTTTAGAGAGAGGTGCAGTAAGGAACACATTACTAGAGGCTCAAATGGTGGCCCCCTGAGCTTTGACAAAACTAGGTTCAAGTCCCATAGGAGATACATTCCCTTATTTGAGGGTACAACCTTTCCAGGCCCTTCACAAATCTGATTGTCATATCATTCGAAAATATAAAGCAGTTGTCCATATGGGGATGGAAAGCTGATATTGCTGCCAGGTGGACCATTATAGAAGAAATCACTAACCCTTGCTTCTTTCAGGTGCAACAGATATTCCAAAATATGTTGAATAGAGGACTGCATTGCCAAGATCCCAGACCGATGAGACCAGATGGAAAAATGCATCCATTTTGACACGTAAGCAGCTCTGGTAGATGGCTTTCTACTATTTAACAAGACATGGCAAACTTGCTCCAAACAAGATTCCTCCCAAGGATTTAGCCATGGAGCCTCCAGGCCATTAAATGAAGTTTTGGTTTGGGTAGAGCAGCCAACTGTGATCTTGGGAGATCAGGTTGGGAGCAAAATCAGAGCTGTCAGTGACAGATCCAACAGAGCAGAAAACCAGTGCGGTTGATGCCACACTGAGGCTATTAATGTAACTGACGCCTGGTCCCACCTGATCTTTAGCAGAGTTCTGTGTAGGAATGGGACCAAGGGAAAAGCAGAGTAGAGCTTGTTCGTCCAGGGGAACAGGAAGCCATTTGTGAAGGAATTGGGACCAGTTCCTTGTAGGGAGCAAATCTGTTGGCATTTCCTGTTGGCCTTGTTTGCAAATAGGTCTATCTGGAAAGTCCTCCACTGTTGGAAAAAATCATGTGGCTACATCCAGCCAGAGAGACCACTCCTAGTGACTTGTAAATGATCTGCAGAGGTGGTCTTCCACCTGCTTCTGCACCCACAGAAGATAAGAGACTTAGAGACTGATTGAATTGGCAATGCAAAAATTCCATAGGTGAATTGTTTCCTGACAAAGCAGGGAAGAATGAGCTCCCCCCTGCCTGTTGAGGTAAAACATCACTGCAGTGTTGTCCGTGAGAACAAACAGGCTTTTCCCCCTTGACATGCAATA
The DNA here is from genome assembly GCF_965140235.1 of Caretta caretta. Classification (NCBI taxonomy): domain Eukaryota; kingdom Metazoa; phylum Chordata; order Testudines; family Cheloniidae; genus Caretta; species Caretta caretta. The sequence continues at coordinate 66,461,720 of NC_134214.1, read as the reverse complement.
TGAAGGCCAGGCAGGCAAGACAGACAGCCCTTAGCTCTCAGACACTTATATGAAAAGAAATCCCTTGAAGGCGACAATCCTTGAGTTCAGAGGGTGCCCAGACGATCTCCCTATTCCAAGGAAGATGCATCCATCATTAGTGTCAGCAAAGGCTGAAGGCAGACAAAGGGAATGCCCACACAAACACTGAGTGTGTCTGTCCACCAATCTAGCTATCTCAGTACCTATGAGGGCACAGGGTTCAGATGGCGGCAGCCTGGTGAATAAATAGTGGCCACCCAACTTTGAAGAGTCCTGAGGTGCAGCCTGTTACATCTTGGGTGTGGAGAACTTAGCGCCCTGTTCAGTTTTAAGGCCTGAAAAAGAAATAAAGACCCAGACTTAAATAAAGGGTATAGTTACACAGTAAAAAAACAACAACAACATTGGATTATATATGTGCATCAAGGCATATGCCCCAGAAGTCTAATACAGTTTCAAGTTGTTGTGATTGGATGAACCTTGAGATCTGCCACAAGAGATCAATCTGTTTGGAGTCTTGTGTCTGCAAGGAAAGCTCTGGCTCGAGTAGAGCCCAGTACTGCTCTTATAAACTGTATCCTCTGCACTGAGCAATGGGTTAATCCACATACCTTTGAAGGTTGACTGGATAATTTGAACACTGGAGAGAACCCAACCCCTGTACCTGCCCTTGACTAGCCAGTCATCCAGGTCAGGGTAGACCTGTTCTCCTAGTTTCCTCAGCAATGCCACTACCACTGTTAAACATTTTGTGAAAACCTGAAGAGCTGCTGACAGGCCAAAAGGAAGCACAATGAACTGGTAATGACAGTGCTTCACTATGAACATGAGAAACTTTCTCTGACCTCGATAAATTGCCACATGAAAGTAGGCATCTCTTAAATCAAGGGTGGCATATCAATCTCTAGGATCCAGGAGGAGGAATAATGAAAGCCAGAATGACGATGTGAAACTTTATCTTTCTGAGATATTTGTTGAGCTGGCTCACGTGTAAAACTGATCTGAGACCTCCCTTTGGTTTTGTGATTAGGAAATAACAGGAATAAAACCCCTTACCTCTGTGACACCACGGAATTTAATCTGTGGCTCCTACTTCAAGGAGAGATTGAACCTCTTGGATTAGGAGTCCTCATGAGAGTGGTCTCTGAAGAAGGACAGAAAGAGAAGGTGGGAGGAAGGGGTAGGCATAAATTGGAGGGTAGATGCTGCTTCCAAAGTGCTTAAGACCCTTCAGTCCAAGGTAATCCAGGACCAAGCACTGAGAAAGTGGGAAATGTAGTTTTGCAATATGGGGAAAATGGAATCTGACATCTTGGAAACTGACATGGCATATTTGAGCATCCCATCAAAACACCTTGTCATAAATATAAAGGGAAGGGTAAACCCCTTTAAAATCCCTCCTGGCCAGAGGAAAAATCCTCTCACCTGTAAAGGGTTAAGAAGCTAAAGGTAACCTCGCTGGCACCTGACCAAAATGACCAATGAGGAGACAAGATACTTTCCAAAGCTGGGAGGAGGGAGAAAAACAAAGGGTCTGTGTGTCTGTTGGTATGCTGCTTTTGCCGGGGATAGAACAGGAATGGAGTCTTAGAACTTTTAGTAAGTAATCTAGCTAGGTATGTGTTAGATTATGATTTCTTTAAATGGCTGAGAAAAGAATTGTGCTGAATAGAATGACTATTTCTGTCTGTGTGTCTTTTTTGTAACTTAAGGTTTTGCCTAGAGGGATTCTCTATGTTTTGAATCTAATTACCCTGTAAGGTATCTACCATCCTGATTTTACAGGGGTGATTCCTTTACTTCTATTTACTTCTATTTCTATTAAAAGTCTTCTTGTAAGAAAACTGAATGCTTTTTCATTGTTCTCAGATCCAAGGGTTTGGGTCTGTGGTCACCTATGCAAATTGGTGAGGATTTTTACCAAACCTTTCCCAGGAAGTGGGGTGCAAGGGTTGGGAGGATTTGGGGGGGAAAGACGTGTCCAAACTATGTTTCCCAGTAAACCCAGTTAGAGTTTGGTGGTGGCAGTGGATATTCCAAGGACAAAGGATAAAATTAATTTGTACCTTGGGGAAGTTTTAACCTAAGCTGGTAAAAGTAAGCTTAGGAGGTTTTCATGCGGGTCCCCACATCTGTACCCTAGAGTTCAGAGTGGGGGAGGAACCTTGACACCCCTATTTAGCACCCTCTGGGTGTTGAGATGGAACAGACATTGTTGCAGAGGCAGGAGGAGGTCTATGTCTGTAACCCCTATTCTTCCTTCTCTGAATGTCCAGCCGACGAGCAGGGGCAGAGTAATGGTGCATCTGCTGTGGGCAGAAGTACTTTCTGGATTAGGCTGGAGTGTAAAACCCCAAAGGCATTAGAGTTGCCCTAGAGTCCTTCAAGACATGGAGTTTAGAGTCAGTTTGATCTAAAAACAGCAAAATCCCTTCAAAAGGCAGATCCTATAAAGTCTGTTGGACCTCTTGTGGAAGCCCCAAGGATTGCAGCCAAGAGCTCCTGCACATGGCAGCTGGGACCATGGCTTCTGTAGTGGCTAAGTCTGCTGCATCCAGTGCAGCCTGCAGCGAAGATCTTGCTACAGATTTCCCCTCATCAACTAACAAGGAAAACTCCTGCCTAGTGTCCTGGCAGCATATTTCTAAACTTTAAAATGAAATCCCACACGTTAAGATAATACCGACCCAAAAATGCTTGCTGGTTGACAATTCTGAGTTTCAGCCTCCCAGTAAAATAAACTTTTCTATCAAACAGATCTATGTTTTTTGCAGATTTTGATTTGGAGGGATCACTTTTTGTGGCCCTTGTTATTCCCTTTCATTGGCCGCTGACACCACCAGAGAGTCTCGGGGAGGGGATGAGAATATATGTATTCAAACCTTTGGGAAGGCCCACAGTATTTATATTAATTTCTTTTTGAGGTAGGGGGAAAGGGATGAAGGGGATTGCCAAAGAGCCTAAATAGGGTCCATAATTGCCTCATTAATAGGTAAGGCCATTCTCGAAGGCCTTACCTATTAATGAAGGCCTTACCTTACCTTCTCGAAGGCCTTACCTTGTGGAGAATAGTAAGAGCAGCTTTGAGGATGGGAAACAGAGGAGCCAATCTTCAATTCAGAGGCCAACTCTCCCTCCACTTATCAAGGAGGGGATGCGCCCAACAATGCAGAGATTGGTGCCAAGTCAGAGAAGGATGCACCGCAGCCAACTTTGTAGGTATCCCCTTTGGTTGTACTGACAGATGCGCAGTTTGAGGCAACAGAGGTTGATGCAGTACTGAGCACTACACCAATGTGAGTGCAGTCTACTGCACCCAAAGATACTGGCACCAAAAGGCTTAGCAGATCTCTCGCTGCTGCAGATTCTACTGGTGTGGTCAGTATAAGGCGTTTTCTCATGCTCTGAACTCAATGGCACTTGCCTCAGTGCTGGAATCAATGGTGCCAGCTTCTGCAGTGTCAGAGAAGAGTTCTTAGGTTTCAGTTGCACTCTACTCTTATCCCCTTGCCTAAATGACTTCAGTGCTGGCAACCTTCCCCCTCTTGGTGGTCCGCTTAGAGGTCTTTTGCCTCTTCTTAGGTGCTAGGGAGGGTGAGCAGTGTCAGGACTCAGGCAACATAGGAGGCACATTCCTAACTGAGGCTGAGGCAGTTGGTGTCAAGACTTACCAGCTAGGCTCTGGCAGAGGTCTTAGGGCCGCCTCCATGAGCAAAGCATTAGCCTGGTTTCTCTGTCTTTCCTTGTCCAAGGCTTAAAGTCTTGGCAGATCTGGCAATGAACCTGAATATGAACTTCCCCATCTTCAGAGTGCATTGTTCATAGGCATCAGCCTAGTGCAAGAGAGGCAGGGCTTAAAGCCCAGTGACAGAGGCAACCCTCGGTACTGAGTAACAGGAACAAAAAAAAAAAAAAACTGGAGCCAAAAAGAGAAAAAATGTTCTCTAAGTACTAACACTATCTACAATTAGTTTACAATGAACACACTGAGAGTCTCTAAGGTGTCACAAGTACTCCTTTTCTTTTTGCGAATACAGACTAACAGAGCTGCTACTCTGAACACTGAGAGTACTTGCTAAGGCAAGGCAAGGCAAGCCAAGTGACTCCAATAACCATCCTGGGCAGTAAGAACGAACTGAGGGAGGTTGGGGGCAGTTGGTCACGAAGCAGCAGAAAATGCTTGAGCTGCCCCAACGGGTACCACTGGGGGAAAAATTTCTGATGACTGTGTGCAGGGCATGAGCACACAAAGAGCTGAATGTACATGTGCAATCACTCAAAGAACAAACAAGCAAAACTAAGTGAATGTATTAAGAGTAAAATATTAATTCAAATGAGATTGCTTGCTTGTGCAGTTTTAAGTAGGTGAGAATTCTAGTTTTGCTTGCTTGGTTCCATCGATAAACCAGCTCTGGGAAAGCTCCACGATAGAATATTAAATTAAAACACACTATCATCACAGCAAATGCATTGGCTGCTCATAGCTCCAGGGCAAGACACTGTCGCCAGCTCCTTCATAACCCTTTTAAAAATCAAGTTTTTGTAGGTTGTCAGCTATACGACAACCTACAAAAGTAGCCCTTGTAAACAATATGGTGTAGGTCACACAACATAGAAAATGAAAAGAAACATCCTCTCTCACAGAACAGGATTTCAGAGGGAGTATTTGTGTCTCTGTTCTTAATTCTCCCAATACCCCTCTCCTCAGTAGAGCAGGTTGAAAAGTGATAAACATTTTCCATGAAAAACTGAAAATGAAAAATGTTCTATTTTTCTGGAAAGTGTTCATAGAAATTTTCCAAGGGGTTTTTGATTGAAAACAAAAAGGTTATCAATGTATTGTTAAAAACTGATTATTTTAAAAGAAATTAACACATTTTATACACACACAGGCATTATTACTAAGGTTGCCCAACACTTTTCATTATAACAAGGAGTCCAGTGGCACCTTAAAGACTAACAGATTTATTTGGACATAAGCTTTCGTGGGTAAAAACCCACTTCTTCAGATGCATGGAGTGAAAATTACAGAGGCAGGCATTATATAATGACACATGAAGAGAAGGGCGTTACCTCACAAGTGGAGAACCAGTGTTGACAGGGGCAATTTGATCAGGGTGGATGCTGTCCACTCCCAAGTCTGTTTCTGAAGTTTTTTTGTTCAAGTATAGCTACTTTTAAATCTGTTATAGAATGTCCAGGAAGATTGAAGTGTTCTCCTACTGGCTTTTGTATGTTACCATTCCTGATGTCCGATTTGTGTCCATTTATTCTTTTACGTTGGGACTGTCCGGTTTGACCAATGTACATGGCAGAGGGATCAGATTGGGATAAGGAGCTGGATTACAGGGCTGGGGACTGGAGGCTCGGAGGAAAACTAGGACTGTCTGGGCAAGTAGACTTAGACTGGGAGCTGAGGGGAGCCAGACTGGGAATCAGTGGGATGGGAAACAGATCTGACAAGGAGCCAGGGTGCAAGGGGAGAGCTAGGACTGACTGGGCAACAGACTGCATGAAAGATGAGAAGACTGAGGACTGGAGTCAGGAACTGGCTAGGTAAGGAGAATGAGACTGGAGCAAGGAGCCAGCAGTGGGGAAGAAACAAGACAGGGACAAGGACAGGTTGGAGGGGACAGGGCAGAAAACATCAAGCTTCGGGGAAATGGATGGAAAGTTCTGTGACCACTAAATAAGACTCCCCCTCCAGAGCCTGGAAAGGAACCCAGGATTCCAGAGACTCACCATTTCCCTGCTGTCGACAAATATTTGTGAAACCCACTGGCAAAGTATGTCTCATCCCCCTCTAGACTGGATTCACATAGAGAATGATAGACCTACTATTACTAATCATTCACTCTGTTAGCTTAGGTGGCTGATGTTTCTGGAGTGGATCTAAAGGTTTCAGCCATGCAGACGACAAGTGGGTGTCCATATGATGCCAAATGCTGGAATTTGTTCTTCAGTTTCCTTTTTAAAAACCTAGGAAATTATACTCAGATAACTACGTCAAAAGAATACTATTAAAGGTTGCATAGTCAAGTGCCCCAAAATTAGGAAATGCTAGAACTAAGGTTGCCTGTGCAACCTTCATTTGCCCTCTTGTGCATATGCATTATGATTAGTTATACAATCACATACGATTTTTTTTCCACAGGATCCTTACTTCATTCAGGGCAAAGGATGGACACACTCTGGGAAAGAGTCAAGGTTATGTAGTGAAGGAGACTGTTGCCTATAGGACCCTGTCAAGGTTCCTCCCCCACTCTGAACTCTAGGGTACAGATGTGGGGATCTGCATGAAAACCTCCTAAGCTTACTTTTACCAGCTTAGGTTAAAACTTCCCCAAGGTACAAATTAATTTTATCCTTTGTCCTTGGAATATCCACTGCCACCACCAAACTCTAACTGGGTTTACTGGGAAACGTAGTTTGGACACGTCTTTCCCCCCCAAATCCTCCCAACCCTTGCACCCCACATCCTGGGAAAGGTTTGGTAAAAATCCTCACCAATTTGCATAGGTGACCACAGACCCAAACCCTTGGATCTGAGAACAATGAAAAAGCATTCAGTTTTCTTACAAGAAGACTTTTAATAGAAATAGAAGTAAATAGAAGTAAAGGAATCACCCCTGTAAAATCAGGATGGTAGATACCTTACAGGGTAATTAGATTCAAAACATAGAGAATCCCTCTAGGCAAAACCTTAAGTTACAAAAAAGACACACAGACAGAAATAGTCATTCTATTCAGCACAATTCTTTTCTCAGCCATTTAAAGAAATCATAATCTAACACATACCTAGCTAGATTACTTACTAAAAGTTCTAAGACTCCATTCCTGTTCTATCCCCGGCAAAAGCAGCATACCAACAGACACACAGACCCTTTGTTTTTCTCCCTCCTCCCAGCTTTGGAAAGTATCTTGTCTCCTCTTTGGTCATTTTGGTCAGGTGCCAGCGAGGTTACCTTTAGCTTCTTAACCCTTTACAGGTGAGAGGATTTTTCCTCTGGCCAGGAGGGATTTTAAAGGGGTTTACCCTTCCCTTTATATTTATGACAGACCCTGTCTCATTTATTGCAGAAGTTGGAAGGTGTGTAATGGAATTGCAGGAAGAGAAAGATAGCCTCATGATTAAGGGAGTTGGATGCTGCCCTGGAGATTCTGTCCTTCCCTCTGCCACAGAGTTCCTGTGTGAAGCTGGATAAATCATTTAACCCCAAGTTTTAATTGTGGCCGTTAATTGTGTGTTCCTCATGTTCTAGGTGCCTAACTTGAGACCCTGGGGGGCAGAGGTGGAGGTAGTGTCTGATTGTAGAAGTGATGAGTACTTGTAGCTGCAACTTTAGTACAAAGGAACTGTGTTTTGACCACATTAAGTGCTATATAATGCTAAGTATTCTGAAAAATTAGATCTTGGCACCTCAGATTGGACACCCACAGTTAGTGGCTACTTTTGACCTTAACCTCTCTGTGCCTTCGTTCCCCATCTGTAAAATGGGAATAATACCGCCTCATCTCACAAGATGTTGTGAAACTAAATTAGTGTTTGTGAAGCACTCAGCTACTAGTGATTAGCATCGTACAAAAACCTGTGAGAAAATTAATTTTGTCTCAGAGCAGGGTTTGAATAGTGCATAGGATCACACACTGAACAGTGAGAATAAAACAAAATATTGAATAGCTGTTCATTAATTGTGCACTGACTAAAGCACAAGTTTTGTGAAAGAGATAGTATATGATCATGTAATTAGATTGTATCCATGCAAATGCACAAGGGAGCAGAATTAAGGTTGTACATGCAACCTTAATTCTGGAATTTCCTAATTTTGAGGTCCTTGACTTTGCAATCTTAAAATATTATTTTAATGTATTTTTGTAGCTGTGCAGTATTATATATTTGACCTAAAATTGCAACCAGCTCTATTAATCCTTCTACAGTTGTTGCTGAGTTGCAATCAGTACTTGCAGGAATTGGGTGTTCCAACAGCAGTTCCTTTCTCATTTTCATTGTAACAGCAAAAGCATCGATATGCAATTCAAGCTTAATTGCTAGATTTGTTTTCTGTGCTGGGTTTGCAGTGCAAATAGTCTCCTCAGTCCCCGCAGTGTGTAGTGGCCCTGTGCACACTGCAGCAAAACCAGACTGATTAACACAGCGATTGTTTCTAACAAGATATAATCAGGATGAGGTACTTTAACAATGAGGTGCTGTCCTCCATTTTAACAAAGCACAAGACCAGGCAGCATAAAGCAGGAACATGTCTGGCACACAATCTCTGGAGATATATGGCCCAGTGGATTGCTGGTAGTACAGAGTAGTCTAGCCTGAAAAATGGTGTGCTCCTGAATGTGCAGCACAACATTTTCATACAAAGAATGGTGCATGTTTCTATAAACGTAAGAACCAGGACAATGATGCATGCCAGGGTTTGAATAATCAGTGTACCCTACCTTTTCAGACTCCATCTGTGAAATTCAGTGCATTTTTCAGTCTGCATTGCCCCATAACAGTGGTGAGCAACTAGTGGCCCATGGGCTGCAGGTTGCCCACCACTGCCCTGTAACATATAGTGCCATTCAAATTCTATAAAATTAAATATACTGCAGATCCATCAGAGTTAGGATACGTTATCCTAGATTTTTCCTAGGGACTGTGACTTACTTTATTTTTGTACAGTACTTAGCACACTTTGGGTGCTGCCGATGTGCAGTACACTGGCCATGCCCACTCCCTCTCTTTCTCCCACAGCATATCCCCTATGCTGGGGGAAGAGGGAATTAGAGAGGGGTAAGATAGAGACAGCTGTGCCAGTTTAGGATTCCACTATGCTCCTCAGCTGTACGTTTAGAGTAGCTTTGTAGACTTATTGTTTGGTCCATGTTTTTTAAAATGTTCACAGTATTAGATAAATAAAATATGGAAACAAATAGCTTCTTTTATGGATCATCTTGGTTTGCTTTGACAAGTGTAACATCACATTTCATTTTCTATTATTTGATACCCTAAACTGAAGATGATTTTCTTGGTGCACTCTGGGGAGATTTTGTGCTGCAGTCAGTGATCTGCTAAGAAATCAATCCCTCCAAGGAGTTGCACACTTATATTCCCCAGGCATTTTACTGAAAATGTACTTTTTCCTCTTGGCCATGGAAAATATTTACCATCCAATTTCATTAAACAATATTGCACTGGAACTGGCCAAAACGAGCTAGATATATACACACTTAGTCTGTGCTAACAATATTTGCTATTAAATGTTTCACTGGTTATACTCAGCCCATGATCTTTGATCTTTAGGGAAAGTTTTTTTTTATCTTTTTGTAATGTTGGAAATGCAATTTTGACTACTGTCGGTATGTTAATGTGGGCATGAAAAGTAATAATATCACAGCCAATATTCACTTCCTGCATCATTCAATCTTTATTCATGTTTCATATGTATTGCATTAGGGGTCATATTTTAATAAAGTAGATGTTGTTCTCTTTTCTGCTCTTAAGGATGAAGGTCTGGATTCATTCATTCTAGTGGTCTGTGCCTCATAGTCCTTTTTACCCTGTATCCTGTCAGCCTTGGAGGTCAAATGAAAAGATTTCATGGTATCACGGACATCATTAGGAATGGGCATTTGGGGCTAAAGAAACTACAGAGAAGATGTGTGGTTACCCATAGCAACTGCTGCATCACATGATATTTATGCTGTCTCTGAGCCATAGTGCAGTAGTTTCCTTAAGAAACTCAAACCCACTCACTTACATACTACTCCCAATAAGATTTTTTAAAAATGCACCTGGAAACAAAATGAGCTTTAAAATAATCAAAATTCAAATAGGCACATGTTCCCTTTCTATTCCTGTTTTCAATTCTGACATCAATACCTAGTATTTTTTGTATCCTCCTATTTTTTGTATTAAGATATTTTATTAAAGGGAGAAAGAGCTGTTGCTATTATAAAGGAGGATGCCCTGTGAAGTAGACTAGAACTGCTTCACTCAGTGTGACGGGTCTGGATGTCTCCATCAGTAGGAAAGCGCAACTTTCCATTGTTTTGTTTTGTTCTGTTAATCTTCAGCACTCACTGAATTTTCTCTATTTACAGGCAGAACATCTCTCAACAGGAAAATGGTACAAATCCCATTACTTGGGCTATTGAAATGAGACTGGAAAAAGCATAAGGAAATATGCTAGTTCAAGATAGAATGCTGAACAGCACCTGCTTTGCTGCTCCTCTTAAGAGGTGGACTCTGGCCAAAAGTCTTTTAATAGTCCTTCAAGACGTATTGAACTAGCATGATTACCTTTTTAATAACCTTCTAAAACAACACTGCCAAATGCACTTTAAAACTTTTAATCTCTCTTCTTTGTACTGTCCCACTAGGATTTTGAAAACAGCAAATATATCTGTCAGCTTATTGTCCCTTTTTATTTTCTCTCTCCGTTTGATAAATATTGAGTTCCGGTTTCCTGTGGTGCATAAGCCAATATGGCTGCCTTTGGTGCTGTGAGTATCTCTAACATACATTAAATCAGTGCAACTCTGTCTTGTGTTCCCCTCCTCTTCCTGCGGGCTAACTTATGCACTGGCTATTTTATTGGTGTGGGTGGATACATACAAATGATGTCTACAAAAATCGTTCCAATTTTGTCATTTGCCTAACTCATATTGCTGTGGTATCCCCTATACTTGTCCTTAACTATAGTGGATATGGCAATAGCAGTTTCAAAGATTTTAATTGCAACCACTGTGCAGAGATATACAGAGACATATAGATGAATAATTTAGAGGACATTCCCACAGTTGTAACAATTTTAGGCAAACGTAGCTCCCAAAAAACTGGACACAGTCCCTTTAAGTTCACTGTGTATCCATTAAGCCATTTCATGCCAGGTAAGAAATCACAATTTTAGAAGATACTTAAAACCACTGCATATTTTTATGGTGAATCAGCACAAGGTTATATAGCACAGGTGTTTCTGTAATTGTGATACTTTAGGAAAATTCTGTGTTCAGTGGCCCTCAAGCACTTCCACCTGTCTGGTATGCTGGTCCATTATTATTACAATCAACTGAAATAGCTAACATTCCTGCACATTTTATGACTAAAAACCTGATTTTAATGACTGTGCTTTACATCTGTTTTTCTTGATATTCTTCCTTTCCTATTCAGCACATCTAAACAAAGGACAATAAAAGTTAAAGTTGCTATTGGTACCACCAGAAGATGATATAGATGCCATGTAAAAATCAAGAGTGGTTCTATTTTAAAGTGCTCACTTACAGTAAAATTCTAGCTTTGAACAAGGCACTCCCTACTGTACAGACAACTGCATAGCCACTAACCCAGACAAGTGGGTGAAAATGTAATTGTGAAGGACTGGGTGATAATTATGTGTCCACGATACGCTCCAGTGTTGCTGCAAACTGTGGTAACTAGATACTGCCAGCAAGCATCTCTTGGCTGGAGTAAATACTGCAGACGTTAATCAAGCATAACATGGGTTGGGGGTTGTTTGAACAGAGACTGCAGGATGGGTTCAAATATCTCTCCCATTTACACCACTTGTAACCCAATGCAGCCAATATCCAAATCATGTTTCCGTAACACTGCCAATTCAGCTAAAGGGAAATCCAACACTGGCTGCGCTAAACTTATCTAAAATAAGAAGAGCCCAACAAGCTGTTGGGCCTGGACTACAGAAAGCAGGGTGCAATCTTCCCCCAAAAAATCTAGAACAGATTGAAGAAATTAAAATAGACTGCAGCTGAAACCCATTTCCTCTTTTTCAGAAGAGGTTATTGTGCATAGTCAATTTTCACCCTATAACTTAAGATACTGTCTCTCTCTTTTGGGCTTTCTGCACTTATCTTGGGAAAGTGCTGTGGAGACTCTTCAATCTTGAATTTAACTACAGACCCAAGGATCTGATTTGCTTACCTCTAGTTCTTTATTATTAAACGCATGGTCAGGGATTTATAACTCACGTGACATTGTTTTTTATAGTTATTCAATAGTTTCTATTCCAAAAAGGAGATATACACATGATGTGCTGCACATGTCCATTCCACGACCCACCCGCCTACCCCTTTGCATCAGAGTTGTCCAGCAAGAAGGAACTGAGGGAGCTCAGGGGTAGCTAGGCCTTTATACCAGCATGCAGGGGTGCAAGACAGCAGAAGGCACTCGAGCCACCCTGATGGGTACCACTGAGGGGAAAAAATTACATTTACTGTTTGCAGGGCTCATGCACACCAAGACTGGAATGGACATGTACAACGTATCTTCAAGAACAACAGTTACCAAAGGTTAGTAACCATTTATTCCTCCCTAATGTGCTCTAAGACTCGCTGCCACAGGCTTTTTGTTGTTGTTGTTGTTTTACTGTGTAGACATACCCTTAATTAAAGTCTGGTTCTTTATTTCTCTTTCAGGCCTTAAAACTGAACAGGGCGCTAAGGACTCTACACCCAAAATGTAACAGCTGTCTCTATGCTACCTGCTCCCAGTTCTCCTGGCATAGCGTATATGTCGAGGATGGACTCAGAATATGTACAGAGTGCACTGTGATCTTGGCAATACTCAGCCAGCACAATGGTCCTTACAGGGCTATTACTGCATTTGTATCTTATAGCTGGCCCCACAATCTGGGGCAGTGGCAAGATGGCTTTGAGTCACTGTTCTGCCCCACCCCTTTGATTCCTGCTGAGTGCAGTTCTGCTGAATCCAAGGAACAGTCCCTACAGTTACAAAAAGTGATGGATTCTACAGTAGAGGAGTAAAATCTTTGCTCTGTCAATGCTGTCCTTGTTAGTGGAAAAATAATGACCAGCATAGTCTCATAACACTTTAAAAGAAAGAGACCCAATGGGCTAGTGAAAAGCACAGCAATCTTTCAATTCACCCTGCCTCCTCTTGGGGGTGAAGCCAAACAACCATGCAGTGAAACCATCTAACATCCTTGCCTGAGTAAAGACAGGAAAACTGAGGGCCATGGTCTCATTAGGAAGAGGAGGAGGAATGCAGGATTTGGCCCTCAGTTACAAGGAGGAGAGAGAAAACTTGTTCTGCTTAACCTCTGAGGATAGGACAAGAAGCAATGGGCTTAAATTGCAGCTAGGGCGGTTTAGGTTTGGCATTAGGAAAAACTTCCGACTGTTAAAGTAGTTAAGCACTGGAATAAATTGCCTAGTGAGGTTGTGGAATTGAAGATCTTTAAGAGCAGGTTAGACAAACACCTGTCAGGGATGGTCTAGATAATACTTAGTCCTGCTTTGAATGCAGAAGACTGGACTAGATGACCTCCCACAGTCCCTTCCAGTACTACGATTTTATGATTCCAAGATTTGCCCTGCATAGAGAATTATAGAAGACAGTGTAGTAGCAAATTGCATCTGTAGTGGAGAGAAATAAAGCTAAAAGTACATCAAACTTGGCAAGGTTCTCTACCAGCAGTGTTATGTTGTTTATGGTCTATTTCCAAGTAACAGATCTAATTTCCTAAATCTTCCTCCTTTTTGTTTTTAAACATTTTATAATGTATAAAACATTTATATAAATTGCCAGATACAGCCGTGCATCTTTCTAATTTTCTACTGCCTCAACTTTCCCTCTTTTTCAAGTCTTTGTTAGTTCCTTTTTGGCATTCTTCCAAAACCAGATGTGTTCCATGGAAGAAGGGGTGTTCACCCTGTGTCATGTGCAGATACAGTTGCCTACTTATTCCTGCCACCACATCCCAGGAATTCAATATCTTCAAAGATTTATTTGTAGAATTCAGTGTAGCTTTGAGATCCCTAATACTCACCTGCTTTTTCATCTGAACAGTCAATCTATCGAGCAGCGTGTGCTGCTTTGTTTTGTCCTGTTGCCTTGGCTGCACAGGGGCTTCTCAATCAATTATTTTAATTTCTTTGTTTCTTAAAAAAGTATCACACAATGAAGAACAAACACATTGAAGAGTGAAAAATTGTGAAGCTTAATGTAGCTCTCAAATCTGGAGCAAATTTAAAGCTGAAGGGGATTGGGAGTGGTGAAAAAGATTGACTTTTTACTAAGAGCATGGTTGATTGATTTATATTTTAACTTCTTTAAAAAAAAATGACCACATGAAAATTTTGGCTAATGTCACCTTCCCCCTGACACAAAATGTGACATTAAAATAAGACTGTCTGGGTAAAAACCTGGCACTTGGCAATCCTATGAGCCAATGAAAATGTGCTTGTGAGTTTTATAATGATTCAGTATCCTTACGCATTCATTGCAAGATCAACTTTGTTTATAGACACTGTGGGTAGTTGTTTATGAGTAACTATTGGAATATGCACAATGCAGAAACAGGGCTGTGAGGTTTATCTACCACAAGGGAAGGTATTGAACATTGTAATTTAAAACAAAACAAAACAAAATATCACTATACAAAAGTTATGTAGCCCATATTAAATGGATTAAAAATCCAAAACTGGTAAATTGATAGATTGCAAAATTAATTGTAAATGGGGAATCATCATCTAATGAGGTCTTGTAGAGATATGTTTTTGGCCCAGTGATACTCAAAACGTTTTTTCAGTGATCCAGAGGAAAATACAAACCCAAATACAAACCCCATCGCTGGTGAAATTTGCAGATAACACAAAAGTTGGTGGTAAACAATAATTGGAATAGGTCAGTTATACAGTGAGGTTGTGGAATTGAAGATCTTTAAGAGCAGGTTAGACAAACACCTGTCAGGGATGGTCTAGATAATACTTATCTGTATTGCTTTGTGAGGTGAGGGCATTTGAACAACATGTGTCTTTTAATGCAGCCAAATTCAAGAACATATATACTAGAAAAAAATGCAGGTCTGACTTAGAAGTTAGAGAACTGTATCCTGGAATACAGTGACACTGAAGAGGATTTAGTGGTCATGGTGTATGACCCTTTGAAAACACGGTCCCAGTGCAATGTTGTAGCAAAGAGGGTGAATATGATCCTTATAGGTATAAGCAAAGAATATCAAATAGGAGGAGGGAGGTAGTATTATCTCTATATATGGCCATTATTGAGTTCATTGCTAGAATACTGTGTCCAGTTCTGGTATCCATGTCATGAAAACAATGTTGAAAAATTGGAAAGGATTCAGAAAAAAGCTACAAGAATTAAGTGAGTTCTGGAAAACATGCCTTTTACAGTGAAAGACTTAAGAAGTTCAATCTACTTAGTTTATCCAAGATAAGGTTAAGAAGTGACTTGATCACAGTCTGCAGCTACCAACATGGGGGAGAGATTCTGGACAATAGATGGTTCTTAATCTAGAAGACTAGGACATAATGAAATCCAAAGTTTGGTAGCTCAAGCTAGACAAATTCAGACTGGAACTAAGGCTTGAATTTTAACAATGAGGGTAATTAATTATTGTAACAATTTACCTAGGGATGCAGTAGATTTGCCATGATTTGAAGTCTTTAAACCAAGACTGACTATTTTTCTAAAAGGTACCCTAAAGCGCAAGCAGAAGTTTTGAGCTTAGTGCAGAAATTACTGGGAAAGATTCTACAGCCTGTATTATGCAGGAGATTAGACGAGGTGGTCCTAAAAGCCCCTCCTGGCCTTGAAATCTATGACCGTATGCATTTTGAGTATAAGGGCTAGTAGTTTTCTGAGAAGGCTTTCTTTAATAACTTATTAGGCTTGAAAAATAACCTGAACTACTCCGGTACGTTGGTAGTGAGCAAACAGAGTGGGGCAGATTCTCTGCTGGTGCAACAGCAGATCTGTCTCATTAAATGGTTATGCTTTTTGTGACTGGTTTTATAAAATTGTACTGAAGCTGTTCTTCTAATAATGTTCAGCTCTTTTATAGTACCTCTCTTCTGAGCCTCTGATACTGCTTTTAAATCAACTAAACCACATAATGTCCCTGGAGAGGTTATAGCCATTCATATTATAGCCCTTGAATTGATGCGTAAACTGAGACAGCAAGGCAAAGGGCCTCTGAAAGGTCACATAACACAACAGTGGCAGGTTTTCACATTCTTAACTTGGAAGGGCAACAACCTCTTTACTTATTTTCAGTTGATTTACAGAGATCACTGTTCTTAGACATTTACCACTCGCAGTAGCTTTATTTAACATGTATACACGAATTACCACAAATGATATAGTAAAATAAATCTTATGATGTGGCAAAGGGATATTTCTTAATGGGCCCACTGTGTGTTTGGGTGAACTACCATTTTTTCTCACTTTCAGATACCTTGTTTCTTGAGCATAGTTCATTCATTTTAAAGCTTGCCTTTTTCTAGCTTCTTTACTGCATCTCTGGCTGACAGAAGATGGAAAAGGGTGAACCAGGAGGGGTGGGGCAACCTGAGGAGCACAACCCTTAAAAAGCGTGGCAGGTTTTAAAACAAACACGTATCACACAGTATTCACTGGCAAGTCTAGACAAAAGGGTGGTAAAATGCCTGTGAATGCTCCCAACATTGCTAGCCATGCTGTAGTTGCTGCAGCAGAGAAAAGGAAGGAGAGTTGCTTAAAATGTTAATTGTTGACTACAAGTTTTTTGGGGGTTGGATTTTGGGATTTATTCACTGCTCCGGGAAGTGCTTCAAATGACTGGTGAGAAACACTGAGCTGAGGTGGAGAGAGAACTGTAGTAGGAACAGGGTACTGAGAAGAAATAGGGCCAAGGAAGAGTGAAGCCAAGAGAACACTAGTAATGGAGAAAGGAAAGAAATATTAAAAGATGGGGAAATGAAAATGGATAGAGAAAAGGAGAAGGAAGAGGTTGGTATAAAAATGTAAATAGCTATGTCGGTTTTGAGTTTGCAAGCATATTTTGTTACTAATTTGGCATTTTAAACATGTTTTTTTCTAGAATTATTAAAAGCTTTCCCCTTCATCCTTCAAGTTTTGTTTTAGTCAAGGTTTAATACATTTATTCAAGTTTATGATGAAGAAAAAAATCTGCTTTGAGGGCCTTATTTAGTTGGAGTTTGCAATTCTAGTTTGTAGTTTACTGCTGTGTTTACCTTCCATCCTCTATTTACAGTACAGCAAAGCTTTGATAATATTTCCTGTAAAATGAAAATGTCTCTTGGCCCCTCCTTTTACATAAATACAGTAGGTTGAACATTAAAGCTGTGCATGAACTGAACTGAACTGACAAATCCAACACCCGAAGTTTAGGATTGCATTTATCGATGGCATCAACAGTATATCAACATAAAAATGTCAGTGACACTAAGTCACGGATGGGAAGAAGTTTATATGGATTTTAGAACATTCAGTTCATGTCTTCTTTGTGTTACCGAGCACTGGTTAAAGCAGCAGGGCTAGTGTGGACTTGAGAAGTATTTAGCATCACAATAGTACTTCAAATTAAAAGTTTATTCTCACACTTAAAAACAATTCTGAAGGAGGGAAAAGGAAGGGAAGTTTGTGTGGTTGGTGAAATCTGAATTGGGACAAATCCTTTGCCACTAATCTCTTATGCACTCATGTGTTTGAAGCCTCCAAAATGCCAGTGCTGCTGTGGGAGAGTCATCCCTAAACTGAACTCAATTTTTCCATAGGGAAAAAGGTAGTAGTTCAATTCCCATTCAGTGAAGCTGTGCTGGTGATTTCCATGGGAACAAAATTTAGCCTAAAGACTATAATATCACTGCAGGCAAGTAACGGAGTGATATTAAGCTGTTGGGTGGATTAGATTTTAGAAGGGATTTTTAAGGTGGGACTTTACATATGAAAGATCTCATTTGATCAGTGAGAAAATCCTCCTCTTCCTCGCACTATGCTCTCCCCTTCACAATAGGGTTTTTTTTAAAGGGCTATTCCCAAGATTTGTTACTTTAACTTCTGCTGGAGACATCCCCAGGTTGGCTCATAAATTCAGACTTGCAGAGCCATTCAGTGATGCAGCTGAAAGCTATAGTGTCATGTATTTTGTGATCTGGGAAGGGCTACTGTGAAAATGATCTTGCAGTAGACAGGTAATATAATTGATGTCAATAGTGCATTTGGATTAGGAGGTGGACAAACCATGACTGTTCCTGGCAAGCAGCCTCTTCTGTGATCCTAGGAGAGAGAGATGTTAATTATGGTCTGGCTTATAAAGACTATCATATTATCTCTGCTCTTTCCTCTGCATATGCTGCTATTGGTACAAATACTGGCAGATGCTTACAGCTGTTGCCACAAGATTTCAACTAAAAGGCAGCTGTGAAAGCAATGACACAGCTTGATGAAGGGGGAAGATCCCAGAAAAGGAAAACATGGAGCTTAAGACAAGCAGGGCAGGTGGGGTGCAGAAACTGGGAGAAGAAAATAGAGAGAGATATTTGAGACAAAAAAGAAAAATGGAGTTGGGGCAAAACTACACACAAAGAAGTTTATGCATCAAAGAGGCAGTGAATCCCCTTCTGTCACATAACACTTCTGGTCTCTTACTGAACTGTCTCCTAAATATTGTACATAAAATAAATGATTCTTATTCTTATTATTCTTTAATAATATAATTCTTAATATATTAGTTGTGAGCCAGTGAATGGCACCCACCATACATAACCTTTTAAAGTTCCTCAACAATCAAACAACTTCCTGAGCAATAGTTGACATTCATTTATTGTTCTTAAATGATAAAGCTGGGTTCATAAGAAAGTAAATCCCTTATTCACACAGTATCACTGAAATGGAATATAAAAGACTCTCTTGGCAATTGTAGCCCAGTGGGTTAGTTTGCCTTTGTTATATTCACTGCTACTGTAGCCCAGTGGGCTAGTATGCCTTTATTATATTTACTGCTTTACATTATATTCTGTTTTGCATTATATTCAGTAGTAATGCAAGAAACCTACAGGCCTGTATCCTGTAAGACATTAGCTTCAGCAAGTTAGCATAAGGCTTTAGACCTATGAACTTTAAACAGATAAACTTTTCACAGATAAACAGCCCAATGGAAAACCCAAAGTATTTGGGGAGCTGAAAATAGAGTTTAAGGGGAAGTTCTGACCACAGGCAAATGACTGAAGTGTCCTGGTAATGTACTCGCAAAAAGAAAAAGAGTACTTGTGGCACCTTAGAGACTAACCAATTTATTTGAGCATAAGCTTTCATGAGCTACAGCTCACTTCATCGGATGCAGACTGTGGAAAGTGTAGAAGATCTTTTTATACACACAAAGCATGAAAAAATACCTCCCCCCCATCCCACTCTCCTCTATTACCAGCAGGAGAGTGGGGTGGGGGTAGGTATTTTTTCATGCTTTATGTGTATAAAAAAATCTTCTACACTTTCCACAGTATGCATCCGATGAAGTGAGCTGTAGCTCACGAAAGGTTATGCTCAAATAAATTGGTTAGTCTCTAAGGTGCCACAAGTACTCCTTTTCTTTTTGCGAATACAGACTAACACGGCTGTTACTCTGAAACCTGGTAATGTACTGACATACATAACAGGCACCTGAGATAAATTTAAGACTAGCCTGCTTGCTTGCCTATATATCTTTTCTTATAAGTTTCTTATGGGTTTGATTATCGTAATAGGTTTATAGGTTAGAGTATATTTTGACTGTAACACAAGGCACCTGCAGGCCACATCCTGTATGGCGAGCTAAGGCAAATTGAGCATACGTATGTTTGGGACCTTTTACCTATAGATGGTGAAGAGCTAAAGCATAAGGTCCATGTATGGCTGTGACCTTTAACATAAAGGATGTGTTAAAGCAAGTTGGTATAAGGGCTTTCCTAAGTTCATACCCTTTTAAACTTAACAACTTGGAACTTGGAAAGAACCGAAAGAACCGGTTAGGACAGAAATAACAAATGTGATACCAAACCACAAAAGGGCCATTGTAATGAATGGACATATAGGATAATAAGTTGAGATCATTGATATACTAACCTATAGAAAAAAGACACTCCAACATTAGTAAGGTGAGGAAATACAAATAAGGAAAATGGAAAAAAATCCTCTACCGAATATGCATCAAACATAACAGTGGCAGCATAACATATTATAAAAGTGGCATCCCAGCCTAGAGCTGGTAGGAGAGAGAGACGTAGTCCTTGGGAGGTGCCAGAATGATAGACACTGGTAATGATGGAGAAGGTGATGGTGATGAGGAAGATGATGGCTAACATTTCAGGTTGTTCTACAAGGGATGGTGTGAGTATATGGGTGTACAGATGTACATTCCATAGTATTTCTATCTTCTGACTCATTTGGGGTGTTTGTGACTGTGCTAAATGTATTAATAAACTATATTTGTAAATATAAAAGAGTTCCTATAGTGTAAGTGTTGCAACTGTGCATATCAGGGTTCCCAGCTATGTAATAACTGAATTATATTGGGCCTGATCTTGGGATAAGAACCTGGCAACCCTCAAAGTGATAACTGGGGATTCTTAAGTAATCAGTATAATTAATACATAATCTAAAGATCAGGCATCACAATTCATAGTTGAAAATATCATTCCAGTAAAGTACACAAGGTACAGAAGAAATGTCCCATAGTTAGTCAGATTATCCCTGTTTTAAACTGAAAGGTAGCATCATTTTTTCCCTCCAGGAATAAGAGGAATTTTCAGCAGCACTTAATTTAAATGGCACACACTTTCCTAAATAAATACATAATCTAGAGAGAAAATCAAACAGCAAAATTTGGGCTAACACGTTCAACACTGCAAAGTTTGGGGTTGTTCAGATAAACCAGTGCACAATGTATTAACAAACTGTAAGGCCTCAAATGAAGAAAAATGGTAAATTTCTAGAGCTGTGTGAAACATGGTAGTTTAAGTTTGAATGGAGTTGTGTGACTGTCTTCTTCATTGTCAGGGAATTTTAATACTCCCACAAGGGCACAAAGCTATCTCAAAATGCAATAATTGAATTTCACCAGATTGTGAAGTAAAATTGTCCAGAACACTAAGTTTTGTGTGTTTTCAAATTATACATCATCCTGGATTTGCCCAAAACTAGGCTCAGGTACACAGACCTTTTCAGACACCTGGTCTGAATTGTGTGTTTATAAAGTATGCAAGCCAGGTGAAATGCACAATGTCTGGTTGTGTTAAAAACCATCTGGACATCCCTGTATATTTTTCCAATTCTTACTTTGCTGGCAGGCCATGGCAGACAATGTTATTGTCTATTTTAAAAAACCTTCCTTGTCACAATTATTCAGCTTATCCGGTAAATCTCGGTGCTCCTTATTAAAGAAACTGCAAAAATCTATAAAGAAAAAATCACCTAATTTTTAGATATGTTTAGAAGTAGATCCCCAAATGTTAGCTACCATGGTGTTGTATTGACAATTTTGACACACAATCTTGAGTGCTGCTCCAAGGTTAGCTGTGTTAGTGGCACTCTTTGAATGGAACAGTCTGCACTACAGAATTATGGCCTTTCCTCACTGCTGACACACTGCAGCAGCTCATGCTCTGCTCTGCATTGGTGTGAGTGGCCTTAAATTAAATTAAAGATGAGCATGGCCACACTTCAACTCTAAGAATGACATTTAGCTTACTGTCCACTCAAGCTAAATGGCTGGACAGGACTATCCATATAGCAACCTCTACCCCAGTTCAAGGAGCTTGTGCACATGAGGTCTCTGTTCCATGTAATTGGACAGCCCCTCCTTGCATACTGGTTCTTCTAGCAATGTGTCTTCCAGAGCCATGGAAGAGGGGGCTGGGATTTGTCCCATTTGTGTGTACTAATAGATATATGGCAGTGAGAAATTGGTTAAGGGGACAGCATGGTGTCTGTTTCCACCCTCTTCAAACCCTTTATTTTGAGTCTTGGCTCTGTTGTACCAAACAGGCATCTTATAGTTCTAGGGAATAACTTCAAAACCCTGGAAACTTTAAACTTTTGAAATTTTCCATCAATGGGGCAAAATACTATTTTCCATGTCCTTTCCCTTTTAAGCAGTTTTTGGTGTCCATTATCTGGATGTGATGCCTCAAGTTTCAGAATCTTTAATGTATTAATCATCAGTTTCTTATCGACATACTTAAGGATTCCTTTTCTGCCATTTCTGAGAAATATGGTTCCTTTAGGCAAATCACTATGTAGCTCTTCATTTTTAAAAGTTCAGGCACAGCAAGAAGCCATAGACAGACAGTGAAAACAGTTTCTCATAAAGAGAATAGAAATACAGGCTGTGCTATCATGTTAGCTTCTCTCCCACTCATGACTTCACATCTCGGTGATTAATATTCAATGAATATTTTGTTAAATGCTTCTTATTTTAAATGTGTTGTGTTAAGTGTTAAGCTTTGAGCAGGGGGTTGGGCTAGATGACCTCCTGAGGTCTCTTCCACCCCTAATCTTCAATGATCCTATGATTCTAAGTGATCACTAAATCCTACCATATCTTCCTTCCGTATCCACCCTAAACTAGAGTGTCAATTTCAAGTTGCCCTTTAAAATTAGCACTGCCTATTAATTGAACTATCCCACAAATCAGGAATTATTCCTGTTCTCCAAGGTCTGGAGTGCAGATGCAGAAGTAGGAGTGCAGCTAATATTCTGTGGGATAGCAGAATTTCTTCAGGACAGACAGGAAGGATAGGGAAACCTGTCCTGTACTGCAGTATGTGGAAGAAATAAGAACAAACAAAAGCACCTTAAAGACTAACAGATTTATTTGGTCATAAGCTTTCGTGGGTAAAAAACCCACTTCTTCAGATGCATGGAGTGAAAATTACAGATGCAGGCATAAATATAGGTTTCAGAGTAACAGCCGTGTTAGTCTGTATTCTCAAAAAGAAAAGGAGTACTTGTGGCACCTTAGAGACTAACCAATTTATTTGAGCATGAGCTTTCGTGAGCTACAGCTCACTTCATCGGATGCATACCGTGGAAACTGCAGCAGATATTATATACACACAGAGATCATGAAACAATACCTCCTCCCACCCCACTGTCCTGCTGGTAATAGCTTATCTAAAGTGATCATCAAGTTGGGCCATTTCCAGCACAAATCCAGGTTTTCTCACCCTCCACCCCCCTACACACAAACTCACTCTCCTGCTGGTAATAGCCCATCCAAAGTGACAACTCTCTTCACAATGTGCATGATAATCAAGGTGGGCCATTTCCTGCACAAATCCAGGTTCTTTCACCCCCTCACCCCCCTCCAAAAACCACACACACAAACTCACTCTCCTGCTGGTAAAAGCTCATCCAAAGTGACCACTCTTTATATACTGACACATGAAGAGAATGGAGTTACCCTAAAAGTGGAGAACCAGTGCTGACAGGGCCAATTCAATCAGGGTGGATGTGGTCCACTCCCAATAATTGATGGGGAGGTGTCAATACCAAGAGAAGGAAAATTGCTTTTGTAGTGAGCCAGCCACTCCCAGTTCCTATTCCAGCAAATTAATGGTGTTAAATTTGCAAATGAATTGTAGCGCTGCAGTTTCTCTTTGAAGTCTGTTTTTGAAGTTTTTTTGTAGAAGTATTTTTTCACTCCATGCATCTGAAGAAGTGGGTTTTTTTATCCATGGAAGCTTATGCCCAAATAAATCTGTTAGTCTTCAAGGTGCCACCAGACTCCTCACTGTTTTGTGGATACAGACTAACATGGCTACCTTTCTGATACTTGAAGAAATAAGAGGCATTTCTGCTAAACAGAGTTCAGAGTAATAAAACGAATACAAATAATGCTGGGAGAAATATTCATAATACATTTTTTAGAATAAAATATTGATTGTTTTCAGGTTTGTGAAAGGTCTGAGAGAAAAAGAGCAGTTTTACTAACAGTCAAACATGTTCTGATTTTAAAAATGGTGCAAATTTTATTTTTGCCACTATTACGGTTATATGAATTTGTGAATAAAAAAAAGTTTGATTTTGATTGGTCACAAGTCACATGGTCTGAACATATATACTATGGGTGGTATTTTTGAGGAAGCAAGGATTCTCAGGTTGCAGTGAAATACTTTTTATTTAAAAACTACAATCAATATATTTTGTGAAATCAGATTCTACATGTGACACAAAGAACCCTTAAACCGATTGTCTGCATGTTTCTCTCTGGTCTACTACCTGTTAGGTGCCTGCAAGTACCATAAAATAGCTCTATGCCACACCCTGTATAATGATTGCATTCCAGATTGCACTCATTCTAGTAAAGCCTGATCACATAAGTGTGAATGGAAAGTCAGTGCAAAATTGGTGTAGACACAACTGAGGAGAATTCATTCAAAAATTTCAGAATATCTTTTGTGCTATTTGCCCAGCTCTCATAATACCTTTGAGAGGGATAAGGCACCCACACAATGTATTGCGGAATTCAAGTTCTCCCTTAAATATCACCAGTCTGATCTTTCTGTATTTGTTTCCCATGTAGCTTGTGAATCTCATTGTTCAAAAGTCTATAACATCCACTCAGGCCAAAATCATGCCATGCTTGAATGTTGGAAATTACACATTCACAAAGGGTGATTAAGCAACCAGTGCTCATTGATTTTTCAATGGAAGTTAGACACCTAACTGCCCTTTGTTCCTTTGAAAATCTCCTCTGGAGCATGTACAGATCTATATATGAATATAGTTGAAATGTTATGATTGTTTTCTTTTTACTGCACTTTTTAATATTAGGATTCTCTGTATTAGGCTGGGGGTTAGTGCCAAAAGTCAATTCTAGACAGATATTACAAAGTGACTAGCACATTCTTCCTTCCATTTTGTAGAAATTTCTATTTGTTCTTTATTTATTTCCCTTAATCTGAAATAAATCATCCAAACCGAAAGAACATGCTTTGCCCTTTGTGCACAGAAACCCATAACAACTCCCAGGATGATTATGGCAGAAGTACTATCTGAGTTATTTATTAAAGCTGGTATGTTTTCTTATCCCAGCCTTTCTGTGCCCAGAATAGGTCAAACATTGGCAAACTTGACAATTCTTTCAGTACTGAAACTCAAAACATATGGAAGTAGTAAAGGAAGAACATCAACAGTTTCTTTGGTGGTTAGGTTCATTGTGTCCCAGTATAGTTTGTTGCAGTGTTGTTGTATAAGTGTTGGTCCCAGGACATGAGAAATACTGGGTAGGTGACGTAATATCTTTTATTAGGCCAACTTCTTTTGGTGGAAGGTACAAGCTGTTGAGCTTCACAGAACTCTTCCTCAGGTCTGGGGAAGGAAACGGAGTCCCCGGACCAGAAGAAGAGCTCTGTGTAGCTCAACAGATTGTACCTTCCACCAACATAAATTGGTTCAGTAAGAGATATTACCTCACCTACATTGTCACTCTAGTATAGTTTTGCTTTTTTTAGAAATGTGTCAGCTTGTATCCTTGGTTCTCCTCCCCTTCCTTCTCTATAACACAGAATACTATACATTGCTATATACTATATATGGTGGGGAAGGTTACCCTGAAAATTGGTCCTTACATGTGTATCAAATTTATGAACAATAAGGACAGATTCCCGAATATCTACTTGTGTAGTTTTTTTTTTTTTTTTTACTATTGCTGGTTTCTAGTTCTCTTTAGATTTAATTGAATCTTTGCCACATTCCCAACAGCAGATGCTGGGAAGGTCAGGTAGGCCTGACAGCAACTGCCATACAAAAGAAGACCAATACAGTAAAGCAACTGAATAAATTGGATTTTTTTTTTGAGCTGGAGAAGGTTGTACAGTTCAATTTTTTTTTCATTTCCTACACCTGTCCATGAAACATATACCTAGTTTTTAAACCAATTTTTTGGCTTAGTTTGTGGATTGCCCTGGAACACATTACACATCAGTGCACAAACTTGCAAGTACTGTAAGAAATCAATACTGTATACGAGGAACATTTTCATAATTACATTGAAAGCACCCTGTAATTAGAGACACTCTATTAATAATGTTACCAAAAGACATTTAAAGACTTCTGAAGAAATTTCAGATTAGTCTAAAATTTCACAATCCCCAAAGATATGAGGAAGCTGCTCAATCTGTATTTGATGTAAATCCAAAACAATCTCCTGCCTAACACAGTCAATCTTTAAATTAATTAAAAGAAAACCCTTTTCTAATTAGATACATCACATCAAAATGAACCTAAATCAGCTAATCCTTTAAATGAGATCACCTGGCAATGGAGCTCATTTCCCCTCGTGTTTGTAAGGTCTGAACTCTAACTTGAATGTAGGTTTTTACAGAGCTGCAGGATTTGCCCCTATGTAATTTTTACACTAATATATATCATCAGAACCTTTTATGGCAACAGAAGCTCAACATATCTTTGCCCTGCAGACTTCTGATGTTAATGCTTTGCTTTCCAGACCCAGAGTCCCAGAGATGGTGTGCAGAACATGGATTAATTTTAATTTGATGCTTTTAGTAGTTCTGTTGGTGTGTTGTCCGTTGCACTAGGGGTTTACTATTTTTTTAACTGCTGCTTTTTTAGTTTTGATCTAAATGGGGGGAGGTTTGTGGTTCAATCAATTCTTCTCTTCCTCCTCCATAATCATTGGATGTGCAGCACAATGCTTCACAATATTCCCTCCAGTAATATATGTGAAGATTTTCCATTCTCCTGATTTAATAAGTTGGAGTTTTGACTTGAATGAATGTTATGTGGCTCACGACAGGGGTGCTGGAACTAGGGGTGCTGGAGATGCAGCAGCAACAATCACCTTGAAATGGTTTCCATCATATACAGTGTTTACAGTTTTGTTCAATGGCTTTCAGCACCCCCACTATACAAATTGTTCCAGCACCACTGCCTCATCATGTCAAATGAGGTTTTCATTTCACCTGAAATTTGTGCCGTTTATTAGTACAGGAATACTTACAGGAGACAGTTGTCTTTGTCCCTTCCTGACATTCTCTGCTGGCTGCTTTGGTGTTCAGCAAATCAGAGTATATGTTTTATGCTTGTTAGGATAAAAATTATTTGGTTCCTCTCACCTAAGTAAATGACCTTGCTTGGCATGGCTTCTGTTTTCTACTAGGTAAATTCAGAAAACTTTCTTTTCAGAGGGACTGTTGCAAAGTTTTTGCTAATCTGGTTTTCCATCTTTCCCCCACAAAGTTCTTCATGGAAATGCCTTGATTATATCTTTTAACTTAAAGGGACAGAGCCAAGGATTGTTGGCTACAAATTTTACCTACTACTTTATTTGTAGGTGGTAGGAAAAATAATTCATTTTCAAAACAAATACCTTAGGTTTGAAGAAAAGTCAGTGCCATCACCAGAAGCCTGGCATTTGAGCAACCCTACCATAATAAATTTAGTGTGCATAGAATCATAAAATCATAGGGCTGGAAGGGACCTTGAGAGGTCTTCTAGTCCAGTCCCCTACACTCCAGGGAGGACTAAGTATTATCTAGACCATCCCTGACAGATGTTTGTCTAACCTCATCTTTGTCCGGCTTGTCCTTGTCCATCCCTCCACGAATGCAAGTTGACGCCATACCATTCTGTTTTATTGCGAGCACGTTCCTTCCATTTGTGGCCAAAGAGTTTTGTCATGTCTTCGGACTGCCCAGTGGTTGCTTGTGGTCTCTGGGGATCCAGGCACTGATAAAGATTCCACAACCTCAGTAGGTAATTTATTCCAGTGCTTACCTACCCTGATAGTTAAGAAGTTTTTCCTAATGTCCAACCTAAACTGTCCCGACTGCTATTTAAGCTCATTGCTTCTTGTCCTATCCTCAGAGGTTAAGGAGAACAATTTTCTCCCTCCTCCTTGTACCACCTTTTATGTACTTGAATACTGATACCATCTGTCCTCCCCCCCAAGACTTCTCTTCTCCAGACTAAACAAACCCATACTTTTCAATCTTCCCTCATACGTCATGTTTTCTAGACCTTTAATCATTTTTGTTGCTCTTCTCTTACTTCTTCCAATTTGTCCACAACGTTCCTGAAATATAGCGCCCAGAACTGGACACAATACTCCAGTTGAGGCCAAATCAGTGTGGAGTAGAATGGTAGAATTATGTCTTTTGTCTTTGTTACAACAGTCCTGATAACACAACCCAGAATGATATTTGTTTTTTTTTTTGCAACAGCGTTACACTGTTGACTCTTATTTAGCTTGTGATCCACTATGACCCCTAGATCCCTTTCTATAGTACTGCTTCCTGGGCAGTCATTTCCCATTTTGTATATGTACAATTGATTGTTCCTTCCTAAGTGGAGTACTTTGCTTTTGTCCATATTGAATTTCATCCTATTTGCTTCAGAACATTACTCCAGTGTTCCCAGATCATTTTGTATTTTAATCCTATCCTCCAAAGCACTTGCAACTCCTCCCAGCTTGGTATCATCTGCAAACTTTATAAGTATACTCTCTATGCCATTATCTAAACCATTGATGCAGATATTCAACGGAACAAGTCCCAGAATTGATCCCTGAGGTACCCCATTCAATATGCCCGTCTCCAGCTTGATTGTTTACCAAAGATAACTACTCTCTGGGAATGGTTTTCCAAACAATTATGCATCTACCTTATAGTAGCTCCATCTAGCTTGTATTTCCCTAGTTTGTTTATGAGAAGATCACGCAAGACAGTATCAAAAGCCTTACTGATGATATATGTGAAGTGAAGATATACCACATGTACCACTTTCCCCCATCCGCACACCCTGTCAAAGAAAGCTATTGGGTTCGTGTCATAAATATAGAGGGAAGGGTAAACACCTTTAAATCCCTCCTGGCCAGAGGAAAAACCCTTTCACCTGTAAAGGGTTAAGAAGCTAAGACAACCTCACTGGCACCTGACCAAAATGACCAATGAGGAGACAAGATACTTTCAAAGCTGGAGGGTGGGGGGGAAACAAAGGTTTCTCTCTGTCTGTGTGTTGTTTTTGCCGGGACCAGAGCAAGAATGCAGGTCAGAACTCCTGTAAAGAGTTAATAAGCAATCTAGTTAGATATGCGTTAGATTCTGTTTTGTTTAAATGGCTGATAAAATAAGTTGTGCTGAATGGAATGTATATTCCTGTTTTTGTGTCTTTTTGTAACTTAAGGTTTAGTCTAGAGGGATTCTCTATGTTTCCAATCTGATTACCCTGTAAGGTATTTACCATCCTGATTTTACAGAGGTGATTCTTTTACTTTTTCTTTAATAAAAATTCTTCTTTTAAGAACCTGATTGCTTTTTCATTGTTCTTAAGATCCAAGGGTTTGGGTCTGTGTTCACCTGTGCAAATTGGTGAGGATTTTTATCAAGCCTTCCCCAGGAAAGGGGGTGTAGGGCTTGGGGGGATTTTGGGGGAAAGACGTTTCCAAGTGGGCTCTTAACGTGTTATATTTGTTAGATGCTTGGTGGTGGCAGCAATAAAGTCCAGGGACAAAAGGTAAAATAGTTTGTACCTTGGGGAAGTTTTAACCTAAGCTGGTAAAAATAAGCTTAGGGGGTTTTTCATGCAGGTCCCCATATCTGTGCCCTAGAGTTCAGAGTGGGGAAGGAACCTTGACAGTTGGTTTAACACAATTTGTTCTTGACAAATCCGTGCTGACTTTTACTTATCACCTTATTATCTTCCAGGTGTTTGCAAACTGATTGCTTAATTATTTGCTCCAGTATCTTTCCAGGTACTGAAGTTGAGCTGACTGGTCTGTAATTCCCTGGATTATCCTTATTTCCCTTTTTATATATTGGCACTATATTTGCCCTTTTCCAGTACTCTGGAATCTCTCCCGTCTTCCATGACTTTTAGAAGATAATCACTAACGGCTCAGATATCTCCCCAGTCAGCTCCTTGAATATTATAGGATGTATTTCATCAGGCCCTGGTGACTTGAAGATATGTAACCTGTCTAAGTAATTTTTAACTTGTTCTTTCCCTATTTTGGACTCTAATTCTACCTCATTTTTGCTGGCATTCACAATGTTAAATGTCCAATTCCTACTAAACTTTTATTGAAAACTGAAAAAAAAAGTCATTTAGCACTTCTGCCATTTCCACATTTTCTGTTATTGTTTTCCCTCCTCATTGTATAACAGGCCTATCTGTAACATGTGTATGTTAGAGGAGCAACTGTAATTAAAGAAACAGCTTCGTTCAGTTTTAAATTCCAGAGAGGTTATTCTAAATGTGAATATTTTTTAAAAATGCTTTAATTTTAAAAAAAATGCAGCTGTGCTTTGTTCACCTGATTTTTTGAATTTTCTCTTCACCACAGCTACTAAGTTCAGCGCTATCTAAATCTTTGTTTTTTAAAAGAAGAGCTAGAGTGTACATTTGTGGTGAAACTATACCAAAATCACCCCAGGGTAGGCTCCAAGCCATAGGGTACACACCTTTCCTACCTATTCATGAACCAGGCTAAGTCAGTTTGACTGATTCACCATCTGACCACCAAGCAGATTATAAATCATGTAGGAAAATGTCAGCTGAAATGTTAGTGCAGCTTAAGGTCATTCATTGCATTTTCAATATTATGTCTGTATCATCTTTGGAGGTTTCCAGTCACAACTGAGTCACAAGGACCAAATGTTGATTCCTTTTTTTTTAAATCAGTTTTTATTTAAGTTGTTACAACTGTACATGATAAATCACATAATAATGTTAGCTTTTGGGGCTGCTTTGCATAGTCAGGTCAATGTACTGAGTGTGTGTGTGGGAGACCAGTTCTCCCCCCCCAGTTTTAGTATTTTAAATTGTAATATAGTCATAATTATTTATGGGGAAGATTTACAGAGATACAAAGGTCAATTTTGATGTCATGAAGTGGAAATTGGGTGTCTGCTCCAATTTGTGCTTTTGAAAATCTCCCACATGTTACAGCAATGCCCAGAGAGCCCAGTCATCGGCAGGGCCCCTTTATGCTGTAGAAACATAAATGAAGAGATGGTTCAGGCCCTGTAGAAATGCTGTGTTGGATCCTTACACATCCTAGAGGAAGAGAACCCAGGAAGACAACTAAAAATGCATTGGTCTGATGGTATCCATCGTTCCTCTAGAGAGTTTGAACTCTCCACAAATTTAATTGTGTTACAGAGGCAGTTGCAGTGTTTCTTTAGAACAGGGGTGGCCAAATTTTTTGGCCTGAGGGCTACATCAGGGTTGAAAAACTGTATGGAGGGCCCCAAACAGGCTGCCCCCTGTCCCCTATCCTGCCCGCTCCCACTTCCCGCCCCCTGACTGCTCCCCTCAGAACCCCCAACCTATCCAACCTCCCCACTCCTTATCCCCTGACAGCCCCCTCCCGAGACCCCCCTGACTCTAACTGCCCCCCCAGGAACCCACCCCCTATCCAACCTCCCCCCCGCTCCCTGTCCCCTGACTGCCCCAACCCCTATCCACACCTCCGCCCCCTGAAAGGCCTCCTGGGACTCCCACACGCTATTCAACTGCCCCTGTTCACTGTTCCCTGACTGCCCCACCCCCTATCCACATCCCCGCCCCCGACAGACCCCCCGGGACTCCCACACCTATCCAACCCACCCTGTTCCCCATTCCCTGACCTTGCCCCGAACCTCCACCCCATCCAACCACCCTCTGCTCCCTGTCTCGGGACTGCCCCCCGGTACCCCCTGCCCCTTATCCAAGTCCCCGGCCTCAGCCCCCTTACCATGCCGCTTAGAGCAGCATGTCTGGCAGCCGTGCAGCCTGGCCAGAGCCAGACACGGTGCCGCGCTGCCCTGCATGAGCAGGCAGCCCCACCACCCAGAGCACTGCTCATGAGGCAGCATGGCTGTGGAGGAGGGGAGACAGCCGGGGAGGGGCTAGGCAGGACGGTCCCATGGGCCGCATGTGGCCCGTGGGCCGTAGTTTGCCCACCTCTGGTTTAGAATGTCCTGAAAGCTATCCAGCTGTAATAATTCCATTTTAATATTGTCTTTGATGACTAAAAGATACTGATTGGTTCGTGGTGGACAAATCAAAAAAAGTTTCCATTTTACATATGGTATTCAATCTGAATTAACCTATTGCTTTTGTGTTGTTCACAGCAGAACATGCCCTTCTAAAAATAGGTAATGCAATAATATGAATCCTTTCATCTCATGACTATCATTTGCATTCAGTAGTATGCCCAGCATTAATATTAAGCAGTGTAATGAAATTATAGTCATGCTAACATTTTTAGAAATTTTGACTTTTCAATGAGGTAACCATATTCATTGATTACAATAAATTTTTCTAGACCATCTATTTTTCATAGTGCTTGCAATTTACATGCTATCCCTTGTTAACCTCCTGACAGAGTAGATTTAGCTTTAGCAACTAGTACAATATTCTCAGATTCCAGGTCAGTAACTTCAGCTGTTTGTGTAGGGGAAGCCTGGTGTTCTCATGCATGAGAGTTTGGCAGTATTCCTTTTTTTAGTGCTGTCTGGTCCCAATTGTTTCTGCAGATGAAGCCTGAGATTGCTCTCAGGACTATGGGATGAGGTTTCAGATTGTTAAAAAAAATTTCTAGTCCCATATTGTCATTCTGTTTTGTTTGTGATCTGAGTCCACAATTGCCTTTTCAGTAACTAAAACCAAGGCACTTTAAATATTGGGCTGTTAATGATGCGTGGTCCTCAAAAAGTTCAGTAGTTTGGTTTCAAGAAGCAATAAAGAGTTGATATTGAACCTCTTGAATCTACAAAATTGGGTTGGAAATCTCACAACGCTGGCCTTTCCCTAAACATCTTACACATTCTGTTTCCAGCTCTGTCCAAATGTAGCTAGTGAACCACTTTCCAGTTATCAAATTACCACAAGCCCCCTTCAATGCTGGGGAAGGTTTGGTTTGACTTTCATTCAGGTTTTGGGAAAAGGTCAGATTTGTTCATATTTTATTTGAAAGCGTTCAGCTATCTCTAGCTCTCATCTGCTTTTGCCTGGTCAGGATGAAGGAAGGTATATTAACTTCATTTTTAAATATAATTTCTCAATTTCTATCACAATTAGAATTAGAAGCCAGGGAGCAATATTTGTGTATAGATCTGAACCATCCCAAGTTCAGGGGTGTTGAGATATGCCTGGTTTTGGTTCAATCTGTTGAAGAGACAGAGGTCAGCAGAAAAACTTGGATCTGAACTTTCATAAAATTAAGGGAAGGTGTTCTGACTTGGGGTGTAGGACTTGCCCTCTCTAGCCAGGTTAGTATAAGTGCCATCCACTTGAATGTTGTGTGTAGGAGGTGCTTGGGATATCTGACTTTCAGGAAATGGGGTGCACCAACCCTCTGAAAATCAGGCTCCTTTAAGATGTTTGAACTTGTACTTCTGAAATCACTAGTCACTCTTGAAAATTTTGTCTTGTTAATCATTATCATTCTGCTAAAACAGGACAATTTCTTTTTCATTAAAATGTATGTTTACAAGTGGCAAGGTGATCTTCCCTTCTGTTTACCAGTACAATAAACTGCCTTTCTGCCTGCCATTGGGAATAAAAGAAGAAAATGAAGCTGAAAACATGTATGGAGTGAGTTAATGGCTCAGTTTTCACCTGCAGACTGTGCTTTTAGTGGACCCTTTGCTTTGGAGTTAATGTTTCATTCCCCAGTAGGCTCTTGCTCAAATTAGAAAACACAACAGTAAAACAGCTGTGTGCAAATTGTGCATGATTACACGTTACTGTTTGTAACGGATGAATGGCATAGGCTGCAAAATGAATGCCCTTGCAGAAAGTGGTGTTCCTGGATGGTAGCTGAGATCATTGACAGAGACATATCAACAAGAGAAGAAATTCAAGCACCATTTTTACCTTGGTAACACAAAATTACCAATTAAATTGCCTTTAAATATGTCTCTGTAAACATTCAGATCCATTACTGTAAAGAAATAAATTGATAAGGACATTGGAAAACAGATATTTGATAAAAAGCTACTACTTATTCCTCAAATCTGGAAGGACTTGTTTTAGCAATCCATTGATCATTGGATATATTCCATTGTTACGACTAACAAAATTGGTAAGACAGGTTCCATCATAATAGGCTAGAGTGTTTTTTGTAATGCAGTAAATAATTGCTTTAATTAAAATTAATAAGAGGTCATTAAATATTTGGGAATATGTTCAGCATATTCAACTTCAACTTCAAATATGTACCTTGATGTTTTTCCTTTAATTATGAAGCATCTGTGTGTGGGGGGCCGGTGGGGAGGGAGATGCTTCACAGTTACAGTGTTTCCCCAGGGAGAATTGAACTGTAAAACAAGGGCTTCACTTGTATGGTGGAATTCTGGGAAAGAGGGTATGTTTAAGCAACTGAGCTATCTTGGGGGTCAGTGCTGGTCCTCGGGGCCTAAGGATGGTGGGCTGAGAAGCTCCATTTCCAGGTAGGGATAGCAGACTGAGAGCTAGTGCCCAGGAAATGTGCCAGTGAGACTGACGGAGGAAACCATGTTGCAACCTGAGGAGGCTCTAAAAAATTAAAACACTCAAGGTTCCAGGGATATGGAGGGATGGATTCTTCTCACAGCAATCCTATGGGTGACTGAAAGGAAGTGTCTATCCAGATCTGTCACAAGTTGCTAAAAGTCTTAGTTCCAATAATTAAGTTATATCTTAAAAAGAATAAATAACCAGCATGTGCTGAGAGCTCCATGTACATCTGGGAACATATAGTGAAGAAAGTTCTGTTAGATACACAGAGCCATCACTACAGCTGTTGGAAAATGCTGTTTCATTGAAATTAACACCTTTCATAAGAATGTGTTTTTTTGGCAAAATTTTTGACAATTTTTTTAAACCATTTGAATAGAAATGGGTGTTTCATTTCAACTTTTTCTTTTTTTGTGATCCCCCCCATTTTGTTTCGTTTCAACTTTTAATTTTTAAAAACGTTTAAAATTAATTTTAACATATGACGTTTACATCAGAACATTTTGGCATTATGGAGGTGAATTGTTTTGGAATTTTCATTCCACTGTAAGCGTTTACTTTTTGTTGCTCTTTCGGAATTTGTCAGAATTTCCCACAGCACAGAAATTCCATTTTTGACCAACTCTAGCCACAGCCAGTGAGTGCTTTAAAACTATGGTAAGCAGCAAATCCTTGAAGCCTCAGTGACGAGTCTTACAGGGAGACAGTGTAAAGATGTTAAAATAGGTGATGATCAAGCAGTGGAGTACCCATAAGGATATAGGCATCTGTGCTCTGTGAGAGCTGCATTCTGGATGTGATGTAACCAGGGGCTCCTGTAAGTAGAAAAGTAGCAAAAATGAGTCTTGAGGAAAGCAGAGGGGCAAATTTGTGAAACCAGCATTCTGATGAAGTGGAATGGCATAGAAATAGCATTTCCATTTTAGAAAATCTCTATTCCCTCTTGACAGAGTCTGTTAGCCAGTACCTTCTTTCTGTTCTTCCTGTCACATCAAGAGCCTTCCAATACAAGTACACAGCTCCTGTGGGGAAAGTCTAGTGGCGACAGTGCTGAAATGCCATATGTGAAAATGATATAAAATCAAATTTAAGCAGAATAAAACAAACTACGATTGTCACCTCATGCAGTGCAGTAAATGAAAAGACAGTTAAAATGTATGAATTAGTCCCCAAACTCTCTTCTTATTGTGAAAGCACTGTCCTGGCTTTGACTCAACATGCTCGGACTTTTGGGTCCTAAAAGCAGTGAATATTAGAGGGAGAGAATCTGATTTTGCTTTAGAGATGAGGCTATTGTCTGGCTATGCCAAAAGAATGACAGGAGATATTAGATATGGGTTTAGTCAGGCTGCAACTTTATGATTAGATGTCTGGGACTAACCTGATGGATAAAATGTGCAGTGCAGGTGAAACCCCCACAATTAACCAGGGGGGTGGAGGGGTGAGTGCTTTTACCAGCCCCCTCTCCTTTCTGTTCATGTCCCTCCAGCAGATCTACTGCTGGGAACCTCCAATTCCAGGGGGAGTGGGGAGCTTCCAGCAGCTCCCCCACCTTTTCATCCAGGTCCCTCCAGCAATTTCTTTGCTGGGACCTTCCCCACAATTAACCGTGTGTGTATGTGTATGTGTGTTACCAGCCCCCACCCCCTTTCCGTTCATGTTCCTCCAGCATATCCACTGCCGGGAACCTCGAATTCCAGCCAATTCCGGGGAAGGGAGGCAGGTCCATAGTGAATAATTTTTACACATTTCCTGCTCTCCCCATGTTTATAAACTGAATAAAAGAAGTTGATATTCTTGAATTAATTTGCTATTCAAAATATTTGTTAAATAGCTCCTGTGAATAATTTCTGGACTGCAGATTGTGCTGAGAGTGCTTAATAGTAACAATAACAAATGGGAGAAATTGGCTATTGTTGAATGGACATACAGGTCACATGATATTTCTTTCTGCTTCCTTACTGCATGAGTATAATGCTTTTAGAGTCAGGTTTCTGAGTGCAAAAGCTCACAAATACAAATGCAAAATTCACTCTCTGAGAATACAGTATTCTTTAATATTTGCTTTAATGGCCTCATTAAGAAGAGAATAGGTGTCTGAAAACCTTTTTGCCTGTCAACTAACTGTCTAGAACTGTGATTCTCTGACTTTTCCAGACAGCTCCCCTAACCCACTGGATTCCCCCCCTTTCTCAGGCCTGATGGTTGAAGTTTACGAAGCCACAACAGTCTCCCTGTGACCACTATACTATGTCTGAGTGCAGCTTGGCATAGTGGAAAATTTGGCCCTTTGCCCAGTCCTAGGTGTTTTAACTTGTATGATTCCCAGCATGCAACAGTAAGCTGTTTAACTCAAGTTATTCTGTTCCTGGTGATTAGAACAATGTGTAAAATGGAACCTTATTTTTTTCCTGTCACTAAAATGATTTATAATTGAGACAAAACACT
The DNA here is from genome assembly GCF_965140235.1 of Caretta caretta. NCBI lineage: Eukaryota > Metazoa > Chordata > Testudines > Cheloniidae > Caretta > Caretta caretta. Next base: position 66,424,993 of record NC_134214.1, on the reverse strand, counting down.
GGAAAATATGTTGAAATCAGGAGCTACTGTGATTTAATGTGGATTTCATTTGCTGTATACTGAGATTACTAGAATGGTAGCCTTCTTTGTGTTTAGCAACTGAAGAGTAAGTGGTAAGTGATATTTTAAAAGCATAGGAGAGAGCTTACAAAATTGATTCATGTAGAAAACTATTAGTTAAAAAGATAAATTGTACAAATAATGTTCTTGTAATGTTATCCTTACAATAGCCATCATTGCTGAATCAGTAGAGTGCTCTTTTTGAAAAGAATGTTTCTGTAGTAATCCAATAAATTACACCAAAATATTATTGTAATTTATCAAGTGATTAAATTAGAGCCTGGGAATTTATTATACTTTTAATATATTTTTCTCCTTGGACCAAAATACATTTTACAGCCTCACATTTAGCACTTTTTCTACTGAGTAATCAATATTGACTTTTTTGTATCATATATTAGTTTACCATTTATTTACTTCTTTTGCATAAGACAGAAATGCTAATGTAGTATATAAATAAGCCATATTTTCCAGCTTCAAGAAATATTATTAGCATAATTATCTTTCCAAATTTCTCATGTGACAATAGGGAAGAATCACATCGGGGTGATTGTGTTAACATTGAACAAAGCAATTTTTTTTAAAGAATAAAGAATATGGTTATTGTCAAGGTTCCTCCCCCACTCTGAACTCTAGGGTACAGATGTGGGGACCTGCATGAAAAAAACCTCCTAAGCTTATCTTTACCAGCTTAGGTCAAAACTTCCCCAAGGTACAAAATATTCCCCCCGTTGTCCTTGGACTGGCCGCTACCACCACCAAACTAATACTGGTTACTGGGGAAGAGCTGTTTGGACGCGTCTTTCCCCCCAAAATACTTCCCAAAACCCTGCACCCCACTTCCTGGACAAGGTTTGGTAAAAAGCCTCACCAATTTGCCTAGGTGACTACAGACCCAGACCCTTGGATCTTAAGAACAATGAACAATCCTCCCAACACTTGCACCCCCCCTTTCCTGGGAAATGTTGGATAAAAAGCCTCACCAATTTGCATAGGTGACCACAGACTCAAACCCTTGGATCTGAGAACAATGAAAAAGCATTCAGTTTTTTACAAGAAGACTTTTAATAAAAAATAGAAGTAAATAGAAATAAAGAAATCCCCCCTGTAAAATCAGGATGGTAGATATCTTACAGGGTAATTAGATTCAAAAACATAGAGAACCCCTCTAGGCAAAACCTTAAGTTACAAAAAAGATACACAGACAGAAATAGTTATTCTATTCAGCACAATGCTTTTCTCAGCCATTTAAAGAAATCATAATCTAACACATACCTAGCTAGATTACTTACTAAAAGTTCTAAGACTCCATTCCTGGTCTATCCCCGGCCAAGACCCAGCAACAGACAGACACAGACCCTTTGTTTCTCTCCCTCCTCCCAGCTTTTGAAAGTATCTTGTCTCCTCATTGGTCATTTTGGTCAGGTGCCAGCGAGGTTACCTTTAGCTTCTTAACCCTTTACAGGTGAGAGGAGCTTTCCCCTGGCCAGGTGGGATTTCAAAGGGGTTTACCCTTCCCTTTATATTTATGACAGGTATAAATCTTCAATTAACACCAGGTGAAGATCTGGTCCTATATCTTTTCCCTCCTAACAACTTCAGTGAGCCTCTCTATTCAATGGATTTATGGATGTGACCTATTTTTTCATAACAGTCCCCACTGAGACCTATCACTATGTTTAATAATGAGCTCTATTACACCATTTTTCTCCATTGTAGCCACTTCTTCCTTCACCTTGGAAAGCTGCAGAACTGGTAGTTTTGTCATCCTCTAGGCGGGGCTGAAATCATAGGGCATGACCCTACGGTCTTCACTGGTTCTCTTTTGAGCAGGCTGTTTTCCACTGAACACTTCCTCTGTGTCTTAGGAAAATCCATCTGACTCACTGTAGGAAATTACCTGTGGTGGCCCAATTAATGACCACAATTTCAAATGCATATCATGTAGGTTGTATGTTCTTTGAATGATCGAAGTATCTTTTCTCTCATACCAGTCCGCTTTGGGTTTCTCTCCCAAAATATTTCTTTATAAAATCAGTTTACCTCTTTTAATTTAACATCATTGCAGATCTCAAGATTGCTAGACCAGTCTGGTAGTTGAATACTGCATTTGGATACAGACTCCAGTGAAATAGGCATCAGTCATCTTGGCATGGACTAACACACCAATTCCATTGCTTTGATAGGCACAGTCCCAATGGACTGCCTTTCCTTACTTGCTTCCACTGACTGGGCAAATCTCATCTGCCCTGTGAATGTGAACTCTATGGTCTTAAGAGGTGTTTTGTTTTTGTTTTTGTTTTTTACATTTTTTACATTTTACATTTTGTTTTTGCTTCTCTTTTCCCAATGAGAATTTTACTTCTTTTTGATCTCCCTTTCTCTACTTCTACTAAGCTAGGTGACCTGCATTTCAGTTAGTTGAGACTACAGTGCCAATTGCATTTGCTCATCCAAAGTTAGTTCAATAATCACCTGTAATTTTTTTGAAAGTTCCTTGTTTTAAATCCCCAGTTACTAGGCAGTCTCTTCTGTGTACTTTTCTGAGACCAAAGTTACTATGTCCTGCTTGTTCCTTCACCCTTTGACTATTAACATTCTCTTTATTAATGAAATGCTCAGACTGAAGCATTTATGACAGTTATTCTTACCTCTTGTGTCAGTGAAGGCACGTGATTGATAAATATGATTGGCTTTACTCCCCACTTCAGAAATAGAGGTAATTTGCTTCTCTTTGTTAAGGTTTGTTGTGGTTCAGATTCTGGTAAAAAGCACTTTTAACTCAGCCATCCTATATAGTTTATAAAATTAAAATACTGAGGAGGATTGAACTTTGGTCTCATGAGAGATTGTGTTACCTTATGGATAGAGCACTGGCCTGGGATGTAGGAAACCTTGGTTCTGTTCCCAGCTCTGTTACTGGCCTGCTGGGTTACACTGAGCAGTCATTTTAACTCTGTGCTTCAGTTTATATACCTTCTTTATAAAGCGTTTTGAAATCTACTAATGAAAAGCACTGTATAAGGGTAATGTGGTAGTTTCTGTTCCTTTTATTTATGATTGTACAGAATGAACGAGCTTCCTATCCCATATTTGGCAGTGGAAGAAGGTGACTATAATTTAATTACACTGGGAAAACAAACATTATTAGACTAAGTAAAACAGTGTTATCCCTAAAGCTAATTTTTGTGTCTCTGTTTCACTGTAGAGTTTCTGATTCGAGACCTTCCTTACCCGTCTTCTGCCTGGCTTGTCTGCTACATTTTAAAACTAACATATAATCATATAATCTTCCTCTAACTTTCAAAACAGAGCCAAATTTCAGAGGTACACCTGCTTATACCAATGGCAAGTTTGTCCATAGATGTTTATTTAACCACATAGTCTTTTAGATTGTAATTTGTTTTGCTGTGCTTCTCTACATGATATAATACATTTAAATTATTTTATTTAAGAAGGGGGATAAAATTAATGATGCTTCAAAAAAGGATTAAATGCAAAGTCCCTTTAAAATCATTTTATTTATATATTTGGTTACACTATCATTAAAAGCAATGTATTGATAAAATGAAAAATTTTGGTGAATAGAGAAGAGAGTAAACAAAAAAACAACATTATTTTTTAAGAATTGAACTTGGCACTCTAGATTATTTCAGAGGAAACATCCATTGAAGATCTAGACAATTCAACAAAGAAATAGCTTTAAAAGTTTAAAAACTTTATGATATATGGTATATACTGTCTGTCATTCAGAGAGTAAAAAGCAGCCAAGATTAGAAAAAAAACAAACCAAAAATCCTTCAGACTCAGGAACTGATCAATTCAATAATTTATCCACAAAGCCATTCAAATTATCATATGTCAAGTTCCCCTTTTTACTGCTTACTTGTTATATAAGCAGTGTTTTGGCATCATCATATTAAAAAGGTATTCTCATTAATCACGATGCACAACTTTGACAGAAACAATACTGAAGCTGTAATTCCAAGAGAAATAAACTCAGCTCTTAAATTTGCTAGTATTTTTTTATGCTCTGATTGTTTTGCTTCAGCATTGTTGGGAACTATAATTCCCTCCCTCTCCCTACCCTCCTTAGGAGATCAAAGTACCTTTAGGCTTCCCAATTGCCTGCATAATTCTTAGTCCAAAATACTCACAAAAGTAAGAATTAAAGTTCTACAAATTATTGATGATGCAAGGCAGTTGGAGCTGTGTTTGTGATAGGTATTCTGAAACATTTGAAGATTTGACAAGCAGGGATGAACTTTAGCTCCAGGATAGATATTTTACCACAAGAGTCAGTTTTAGAATTTTAAGGAAAACCTAGGACTTGCGTATTACAGCCCATAACATGGTTCTCCATAACACTGATTTTTCAATTGAGCTTAATTATTACACCAAGTTTTACTAGTGCTGGTCAGAACCTAGAATTCCCATTCCATGCAAAATTCTGAAATTAAAAAACAAAACAAAACTGTTCATGCAGTGGAACCAAAACTCAAATTTTTGACATTTCCTGCAGAGTAGGGGAGTCCAAAATTTTTGTGTTGAAAAGTCAGAACAATGAGGCTCCCCAAGATGCTTGGAGCTCTGGCTGACACTCCTGCAGGCTACTGAGAAGCCGAGGGTGTGGCAGACCTGATAAACCAGAGCTGCCAGGTAGCCTGGAAGCCCTTAGAGCCTCAGCTTGAGCTGGGCCTCCCAGAGTGCCCAGGGTCCTAGCTCTTTGGCAGGCTGTAAGGCACGTGAGCTGGTAGGGAACGACTGGAAGATTTGACAAAACTCACATGTTCCTGCAAAATGTTTTCATTTACACAAATTAGTGTTTTCCATTCACCCATGTGCACAGAGCCGGCACAAGGAACATGCAGAATTTAAGATCTCAAATTAAGCCTCAGTGGGGAATTAGGTGGTATATAGGCCATGCGATTCCACCCTAGACAGGGTGAATTTCACCCCCAATGGCTAATCTTTGAATGATAAAAAAATGAATTTAGGTGATAAAAAAATGAATTTAGGATCGATAGATTCAAATAAAGACTGTCGGTCTCATATGGCCAAACAAACAAAAAGCTCCTCCTTAATTTAGTTTTAAAAATAGTTCTGATGGGGTTGTGACAAGAGGATCATAACTTTCCAATGGCTTTTACAGCATCAAAAGTAGCTCCAGTGAAGGGAGACTGCAGGGAGAAACAGGGAATCCCTTCTTTCAACTGCATCTATCCAGGAACAGCTCCTGATAAATATTCATCCATGATTAATCCTACCTCAGTTTTTTAGATTCCTTATGAGTCAGCTGAAAATATTGTGTATGTTGGCGTATTATTGCATATAAATATATATATGAAATCATATTAGCTATTGGTGTACCAAATATACATCTATCCAGGGTAGGCTGTGCCACCAGGAAAGGTAGAGTAAAATCTCTCTTTTTTCCTGTAAGAAACAACCACCAATTTCCCTTCCCCTTCCACCACCAGTTTACGGCAATGACCTGCCCAAGTTAATAATAGAGTGCATACTTCAGAACCCTGAGAGGAAGAGTGCCTTCTCTGGCACTGCATATGGGGTAAGTGGGGAGCTAGAGTCATCAGCAGTTTATGAATTTGTCTTCAACAAATGAAGAAAAGAATTCTGAATACTTAATAAGGAAGGAAAACCGTTTTAACATACCAACAGATCCAGGGCAGATCCAGGTATACTTGGGCGGGGGGAATGGAACCTATGCAAATTGGTCAGTCCAAATAACGTGCATCTTAGAATGTGAAAGGAGCTAGCAAACACATTTATGCAGGCAGACACTTGAACCCATGTATAGGCCCACTGACCATGTCTGCAGGGGAAAGTGTCATGTTAGTATATGTTAACTAATCTGTTTTAACTCTTGCACTTTTGCAGTTATTGTGGATAAGTACAGTTGTGTATAGAAACATGGTAGCTGCTGAATGTTCACACGTTTTCATAACAGGATTTGTCCCAGTCTATACGAGGTGCTAAGACCCCCATCCTATAAACATTTATGCACCAACTTAACTTGGCACACTGCAAGTAGTGTACTGAAGTCAATGGGACACTGCTTGCAGTGTGTAATTTTTAATGGTCACTGATCACATAGTGCTTAAGGTGTTTGCAAGAGCTTTGCTTTATTCTGTGTTTGAGTCAAGCTGGCTATACATAGAAAAAGAGCTTCACAGTCCCCTGCCCAATCTCCTTCTCTTGGAAGCTCTGCCTTACAGGCACCAGCCCCTTATACCGCAAAGTTAAGCAGATGTGAAAGCATGTGATCTTTCCAGGGTCATGGCCTTAGTCATATTTAACATCATCTTAGATTTCAAATAATAAAATGTATTAACTATCTTTCTAATATTAAATCTTTTCCCAGTATAGACATAACCATAGATGTGGGGCTTACTGTACGGTTGAGAATTGCTCTGAAAAATCATTGACAATAGTGGCTGTACTAAAAGTCTGCGGGAAAGAGATTGTAAAAATCATGTTGAAAAGGAGGAGAAAAAGTGATCCTGACAGTTACTCTCCCATAAATCTAATTTCTGTCTTCTAGAAAAATAATGGAACAAGTATTAAAAAGAGCAGTGAACATGTGGGCTTAGATTCTGCTCAGCTCAGACTCTGATATCTGGAAGGGAAAGGAAAAAATGGTAAGGACTCTCCCATTAGTATTTTCTCCTCTTCAGGGACCAGGCATGATGGACATCGTGCATTCAGATATCATGTCTCCAGAAGTTCCTACTGGGGCAGTTGCTTATACATTACCCCTAATGCAGGGCTGTACATTCAAGGTGCATTCTCTGGACCATAGAGGGTAATGGAACTATTAGCTAAAGCAGCATAAATTTATAGGATTTATCTTGCCAGGCTAATTTGATTGTTTTTTAAAACAGAATTATATATAGTTGGCAAGTGGAAGATAGATGTAATCTAGATTTGGATATTCGTAAAGATCAAAAAATTAATCCAGATACCTTTAGAATTTTTAGGAACATTGTCAATTATAATTGTCTGACAGACATGAAAAACAGGGTAAAATATATGGTAATATATCCCACTGGGGGAAGGTATTTAGCAAGGTGCAGCAGGGATTGGCATTCGGTCTGCTTTTGTTAGACATCTTCATTAACTATCTGAAAGAAGGAGAAACAGTAACCTATTGAAATTGAGGAATTTAGTTGGAGTTGCATATGCCAAGTAGGACAAAGAAGTAAAAGAAAGGGACCTAAAGAAGTTGTGAATGTGGATCCAACATAACAAACTGAGATTCCTCTTGGAAAACGTGAAGTCAATTCAATTAATAAAATAATCTGAAACACATTTATTCAATGGGCAGGAGGGACCGTGGCAGCAGTGTGTTAAAAGAAACCTGGGAAATAATGATAGTGGAAGGTAAATGGCACATAAATGTACAAAGTGATATGGCAGCAAAAAAAGCAATGTACTTTAAGGGCAGATGCATGTAAAATGCCCCACACATTTAAAGGCACTTAATGTTAATGTTTTAATCTATGTAATCATGCACAAACAAAGCTAGGAGGCAATAGGCCATTCTTTAGGACTCTGTGTCAGCATCTTGAATATTGCATACCTTTTTTTGTACCACATTTGACAAATTAGAGGAAATTCAGAGAAGAATGACAAACATCAGCAGCACTGGTGGAACTGACATATGAAGAAAGTTTGAAGAGCTTAATATAGAGAGTTTATCTAGGCAATGACTTAAGGAGAAAATAAGTCTATGTGTATTTGAAGGGTACAAACATAAAGGAGGGAGAGGAATTACTTAGGGCTTGTCTACACTACTGCATGGAGTTGATCTAAGATATGCAACTTCAGCTACTTGAATAGCGTAGCTGAAGTTGACATACTTAGATTTACTTACTGTGGTGTCTTCACTGCGGTAAGTCGACAGTTGATGCTCTCCCATCTACTCCGCTTGCGCTCCTCATTCTGGTGGAGTACCGGGGTCGACTAGAGAGCGCTCAGCAGTCGATTTATCACGTCTATACTAGATGTGATAAATCGACCCCAGCTGCATTGATCGCTGCCTGATGATCCGGCAGATAGTGTAAACAAGCCCTTAGTTTGTGGTACATGGATGTACAAACTTGAAGTGATAGGATGAAATTAAGAAAGGGCAAATGTAGGATGAATATCATGAAAACCTGACAGTGATAAGAATTGGGCTGTGGAATATTCTCATGAAATACGTCTGATTGACAGAAGAATAGATATATTGACAATGCATGCATCCCTTTGCACTGCCCGATTGGTGACCCCAATTCAGGAACACATCTCTCTTCAAGAAAGCACTAAACACATACTTATATCCCATTTAAGGCAATGGGATTTAATCATATGCTTAAGTGCTTTTCAGGATCAGGGCCTGTTTAACTCTCCCTATTTTGGAAGTACCATCTCTAGGGTTGTTCAGACCTTTTCTCAACTTGTCCAGTATCTCATTTCTCAGAGGCTATTTAATAACTTTGAGATGCTAATACTGCTATTATTAACAGGGGCTGGATCTGAACTGGTGACTTTGAAGTGAATGCTTTCACTCTATTACTAATCTCCTGAGGCAAAGAGTGCCCCAAAATATGTGCCTCTAACAATTATCTCCAGAAATATTCACTGTAAAACTGCTTTGAACCATAATGAATAAGAGTTTTAAAACAAACCAAAAAATATTTACCTTTTCTTTTACTGATGAATTTGGCCCTAGGATTCTTCCAGGTAATCTCGGAAATATGGTCCTTCTATAATAGTATGGTAGCTCAGTGTCAGGAATAGTAAACCATTTTGAGAGGAAAAATATAAATAAGTTCCACCAGAGATTAGAGAGTAGAACTTGTGCTTAAATCAAGATATGAAGCAATGTCAGCTCCCAAAACTAGACTTTCACTCTTGAAGACAGTGGTACTTTACAGCCTAAATCCTTCAGGTTCTCTTATCTGTTAGATTAAAAAACCTTAGACTTCAAGTGGGGGAAAAAAAGAAAAACTGAAAGGAGTGTCATTTCTTGCCAAGATCATTCACGGTATTTTTTTCTAAATAATTTGAACTTTCTTCTGTTTTAACAACTGACCGATTTTGAGAAAGAACTCTTTTTCTAATGCTTTACTTTAAACAAATGAAATCCCAAATATTGGAACTTTCACGGCACTGTATTGTTTACGGCATGGAATTTTTAAGTGTTTGAGATTAATAGGCGGAAGTCAGTCAGAGGAAATATTGATGTTCTTGTGCAGACTTTGCTCTAAATCTGTAAAAACATTTTCATTTGTTTTTTCCTCCCTCTCTTTCTTGCCGTGCTTGATATTTCCTTCATATTTTCTTTTTTCCATGCACCATATAGCCTTTGCATTGCACTTTGTCAACTATCACAATTTTATTGCAAGTCTCATGATATTTTATGGGTCTTTTTTAAAGCCTCAGCTCCTGGAGACAAGTGAATGCCTGAGAATGTCAGCTTTCATTAGAAAAACAAGGTACATTTATAGGTCATACAGTTGTGGATAAAATCTTGTAATATGAGACCTAATGGCTTGGAATCCAGAAAGAAAGTTAAAAGAATTTCATTTTTTTTAATCCCATCATTTTTAAACTAATCTTATGACTTTTGGGGGCATGACTTTTGATTTTTGAAGGCTTGTATGCTGGAAATACTGTGTTATGAACACAGATTTACTGGTCAAATTTTAACATGGCCTCTAAATGTGTATACCACATTGGTAAGCACACATTTCAGAATATGCACTTTTTGAGTGCTTAAGGTTTAATGTCCCTCAAAGCTTGGATGTGTGTGAATACACAACATGGATGTGTGCACAAATCAGGTAGATAAGGGTCTGATTTTCTTAACTATTCATGTGCAGATAATTGTGCACCTTTTTTGCACAGATACGTATTGAACTAGTGATTTGCACTTACCCAAAACGGTTGTGTTCTCACCATTGCACTCACTTTTGCATGCAATTATGTGTGCATTCTGTGATCAGAATTTAAAATCACACCATAATATTAATCTACCTATTTTGTATGCATGTATGCAAATATGAATTTTCATGGGCACAGAAGTTACATGCCCCAAAATTGTGCACATGATTTTAAATATCTGACATAAAAGTATTTAAAACAAAATTATGGTTTTCTTGGAGTTAAGAGTTTGTCAATAATATGAAAAGAAAAGGAGGACTTGTGGCACCTTAGAGACTAACAAATTTATTTGAGCATAATCTTTCGTGAGCTACAGCTCACTTCATCGGCGTGAGCTGTAGCTCACGAAAGATTATGCTCAAATAAATTTGTTAGTCTCTCAGGTGCCACAAGTCCTCCTTTTCTTTTTGTGGATACAGACTAACATGGCTGCTACTTTGAAACCTGTCAATAATGTAAGCATCTGGTTAGGGTATAAGAGTTTATGTATTGGGAAAATATTTGATTATGGCTATTTCCCAAGCCCCCATTGACACCATTGGCTTGATCGTAAGCCCACTGAATTCAAGAGTCTTTCAAATGATCTGAGTGGGCTTTGAATCTGGCTCTGTACACTTTATGGGCTATTTCAATGTACAGGCACACTCCAGTACATTCCTTCATGCTCCTAGTATGGCATGGTCAGTTTTAACCAGAAAAGGCCAGAAGCCTAAATATAAAGACTAAAATATGTAGTTGTAAGACTCACTGGAATCAAAGGTTTAACTTCTCCAAGCTAGACTCAGCTCTTCATCCTTCCATGGTAGATAGGTTTCTTTCAGCAAAGCGCACAAAGGCAGGTATATTGTGAGAGTTCAGTCATCATTCATGCCCTCGGTACATGGCTATGTATCATTTAGCTCCTTATTTGTTGCACAAGCCTTGTGCCTACTCTTTCTCTGGTGTAAATTTCACCCATTATAGACCAACACAATGTAACAAGCTATGCTGAGTTACAGTACATGTTCAAGAAATGTATTTTGATTTTATAAACATATCATTGAGATGGGATTTTAAAGTGGTTTGGGTTTCATCGCTGAAAATTGGCTTTTGGCTTTTTTCTGTAGCAGGTTACCGGAAGAAAGTTAATGATGTCAGTTTTCACCAGGAGCACCGAAAACCCCAGTGTTCTAGTCTGCACTCCCTCTTCTTACTGAAGCCAATTCTAATGGGTAACATATATCACTGACCCATATTTATTTTACATCTTTGAGCTCCCAGATTTGAGAACATAGTCATCCTAGCAATTATAACATAGTTACAAATAGCTCCAGGTGTGCAATGGGTTACTTTCCCCACCCAATCAAGGAGGTAGACCAACCTGGAAAATAGCATCCAATGGTTCTCACACTTGAGTGTTCATAATGTTCCTTTTCTTGTTTGTTTTGAGAGAGAAAGTGGCAGATATGGGACTTGATTAATAAAGAATTAAAGGAGTGTAATATAATTAATGCAAATCGATATGGGTTTATGGAAAATAAATTCTGTCAAACTAACTTCATATCTTTTGTTGATGAGATTACAAGTTTTCTTGATAAATGTCATGGTGCTGATATGGTACACTTAGACTTCTGTGAGGCATTTGACTTGGAACCACACAACATTTTGATTAAAAAACCTAGAATGATACAAAATATGTCCCTGCGGCCCTGGAGGACCGGGAGCAGAGGGCTCCGCTTGCTGCCTTCGCCTGTGGGTACGTCCCCTGAAGCTCCCATTGGCTGTAGTTCCCTGTTCCCGGTCAATGGGAGCTGTGAGGGTGGCAATCCCTGGGGCCATAGTTTGCCCACCCTTGGTCTAACCTATGGGAACAGGGTTCCACTGGGAAGTCATTCCACCTCATTTGCTTTAGAACAATTAGTATAATGAACTGTTTGTTTCTTCGTCTTAGTGTTTTGCTTATGTTCTATTAGTCATCATAGAGGGGAGCGTTGTTTTCTTTTGCAAATTGCATAATGTGACATCAAGTACATCCTGAACAGCAGTCACACTTTTAAAAAGAGCTAGTTGAAGGACACTACCAAATCTATAAATATATGGGAAGACCATTTTCAAGGTGTCAAAAATACATTTGGGGGTCCGGATTTACTAGTATCCTGCAATAGAGGATGCTTCAGTAGGCAAATATAGACAAGACAGAAGAGTAAACTAGATGCTTGTAAGTGTTTTATCTGCTGTCACTTGCAGGAGGACAGCCATGAATTGAAATCATGTGTCACACTTGCAGTGGTGTCAGTTTGAGCATTAGAACTGAAGAAGCATTAGAACTCGGTCACATGTCTACCTATTGCACTATAATTCACCAGTGTTTGCTGATTAACTGACTGAGATGCAAGTACGTGCACTGTGGATAAATCTGAGACATTTGACAATCATGAATCATGAAAATTATTTGTAAAAATCTCTACATCACAGCTGACTTGCATGTTCACACTTCAGGGCTGTGTTGCTAGGGAACTGAGGAAGTAGGGGCTCTAGAGCCTGTGCAGAGTCACAGAATTTGATGGAACTGGACTCTAGCAGATTCCCCTAAATCTGTGGGATTTCTGGGAAGAACAAAATCTTCTCAGGGAATGATCGGGTGGAAGCACCAGCAGAGAACTTTGAAGAGTTTTTCTCTTCTCTGGTACTCCACCATGAGGTTTTTGTTCTTTGTTTTTTCATGATTGGGATACTTCATGGCACCCTTTAATTTTGAAGAGTGTAGTTTCCTTGGGTTTTAAGAGGGCGTTTTAAAACAGAATCTGATTTGGTAGTATGAGACTAACAATCGTTCTTTAGATAGAACTGTTTTCTTATAAGAAATTGTTTCATGTTACAGTGGGCATGTTTTACTGAGGCTATCGATATTGAAGAGGGGAAGAGATGCTACTACTAATGACTACAGTTTCACAGGTATCACTAATGAGTCTAATATTTTCTAAACTGCTTTGTGAATTAATTCCAGAGGGAAGATCTACAAACATAGGTTCAAGTGTGCATATGGCATTTGAAAGAGTAGCCAAAGTCAGGAAATAACATATAGGAATAAGGTGTAATGCAGAGAAACTAAGTCTCCTAGTTTGTCACACACATGGACATGAAGTTCACCGTTGAGTGAATTAGACAAAATGTGCATTGGGGCAAATTTTGGTTATTCTGCAGTGAAAAGCTTAACTCAGTGGTTTTCAGCCTGTGGTCTGCAGACCCATGGGGGCCTGCAGACTATGTCTAAGACTATCAAAGGGGTCTGTACTTCCATTTGAAATATTTTAGGGGTCCACAAATGAAAAAAGGTTGAAAACCACTGGCTTAACTAATTCATTTTAGCATGAGTAAATTTGAGGCTTAAAAGGGAATATTCTAGAGAATGTGATGAAGGAAAAGGACCTGGTATTGATCCTGTTCTATGAAGCCATCACAACTTATCATATACTGACATCTGTGTCTGTATTCCTTAGCCTTTGTTGATTAGCTTTGTTTTATTGGGTCTTGAGGCCATCGCTAATGAGCAAATGCAGTTAATAAAACCAATAAACTGAAACTTTCTGAGAGCAAGGGAGGGGATGTTAACACAACCAACCCATCTCTTAGTCGTGGCAGCAAAGTGGCTAGACAAAGGTTTTGAATATAACAATGGGAAATCCTTTTTAAACAAAGGGACTGCAATAGAATAATAGACTTTAAGGTCAGAAGGGACCATTATGATCGTCTAGTCTGACCTTCTGTACAACGCAGGCCACGGAATCTCATCCACCAACTCCTATAACAAACCCCTAACTTATGTCTGAGCTACTGAAGTCCTCAAGTCGTGGCTTAAAGACTTCCAGATGCCGACAATCCTCCAGCAAGTGACCCATGCCCCACGCTGCAGAGGAAGGCGAAAACCCCCCAGGGCCTCTGCCAATTTGCCCTAGGGGAAAATTCCTTCCCAACCCCAAATATAGTAATCAGCTAAACCCTGAGCATGTGGGCAAGCCTCACCAGCCAGACACCCAGGAAAGAATTCTCTGTAACCCCATCTAACATCCCAGCACAGGCCATTGGGCATATCTACCGTTAATAGTCGAAGATCAATGCGTCCCCAGTTTATAACAGAAATTCTTGTTATTAATCCCTAAATGCGTGACCTTACACTTCTCACTATTAAATTTCATGCTATTTCTATTACTCCAGTTTACAACGTCACCCAGATCTTTCTGTATGATATCCCAGTCCTTCTCTGTATTGGCAATACCTCCCAGATTTGTGTCATCCGCAAACTTTATTAGCACATTCCCACTTTTTGTGCCAAGGTCAGTAATAAAAAGATTAAATAAGATTGGTCCCAAAACCAATCCCTGAGGAACTCCACTAGCAACCTCCTTCCAGCCTGACAGTTCACCTTTCAGTGAGATCCTCTGTAGTCTCCCCTTTAACCAGTTCCTTATCCACCTTTCAGTTTTCATATTGGTTCCCATCTTTTCCAATTTAGCTAATAATTCTCCATGTGGAACCATATCAAATGCCTTCACTGAAATCGAGGTAAATTAGATCCACTGTGTTCCCTTTGTCTAAAAAATCTGTTACCTTCTCAAAAAAGGAGATCAGGTTGGTTTGACATGATCTACCTTTTTTAAAGCCATGTTGTATTTTGTCCAGTTACCAATGACTTCAATGTCCTTAACTACTTTCTCCGTCAAAATTTTTTCCAAGACCTTGCATACTACAGATGTCAAATTAACAGGCCTGTAATTACCCGGATCGCTTTTTTAACCTTTCTCAAAAATAGGAACTATGTTCACAATTCTCCAGTCATATGGTACAACCTCTGAGTTTACAGATTGATTAAAAATTCTTGCTAATGGGCTTGCAATTTCATGTGCCAATTCCTTTAATATTCTTGGATGAAGATTTATCCTGGCCCCCCGATTTAGTCCCATTAAGCGGTCCGAGTTTCGCTTCTACCTCGGATGTGGTAATATCTACCTCCATATCCTCATTCCCATTTGTCATGCTACCATTATCCCTAAGCTCCACATTAGCCTCATTAAAGACTGAGGCAAAGTATTTGTTTAGATATTGGGCCATGCCTAGATTATCCTTAACCTCCACTCCATCCTCAGTGTTAAGCGGTCTCTCTTCTTCTTTCTTTGTTTTCTTCTTATTTATATGGCTATAGAACCTTTTGCTATTGATTTTAATTGCCTTTGCAAGGTCCAACTCTACATGGCTTTTGGCCTTTCTCACTTTATCCCGACATGTTCTGACCTCAGTAAGGTAGCTTTCCTTGATAATCCCTCCCATCTTCCACTCCTTGTAGGCTTTCTGCTTTTTCTTAATCACCTCTTTGAGATGCTTGCTCATCCAGCTTGGTTCACAACTCCTGCCTATGAATTTTTTCCTCTTCTTTGTGCAGGCTTCTGATAGTTTTGGCAACTTTGACCTGAAGTAATCCCAGGCCTCCTCCGTCTTTAGATCCACACGTTTTTCAGTCCAATCCACTTCCCTAACTGTGGCGGTTTAGTGATGAGACAGAACACAGCTTTTTGCAAGCAAGCAGGCTGGTCAGCTGAGATGGGCGTTCTGCCCCCCCCCCCGCCTTCCACCTTCTCCTTTTATTATATTTCTCCCCCTAAGCATTACACACTGCTACACAAAGGAATGTATGACGTTAATTCATATACTTAGTTACCATCCCCTATCTACTACAATCCTGGTTCTCAGGCCTTGAGCCCAGGCTAAGAAAGCCTCCCACAATTGCTGTCCAAACAATCAAGTTCTCATGGTTCATATCTAGCCCTTGTCCTTGGATAGAGCAATGTGTGCATTGCTTCTACGAAACAGTCAGGGTGTTCCCCGCCTGCTTCCAGGTGGAATAGCTAAACATTAACCCTTCATCTCCCCGTTTTTTATTTATTAATATTTGGCCATCTCATGGTAGCCGTCAATTTGTTTTGTCATGCTATTTAACTCCCAGACAGACAAGGACATAACCTGGGGAGCTTTCCAGGGCAAAATTTTACAAAATCTTAACAAGAAAAGAATACATTGTACACAGCAGCAGCAAAAAATAAGCCCAATGATTACAAACACAAAATAACCAAAAGCTCAACATCTGCAATATAATCATCTAAAAGGGGTACACTTCTTTTACTACAATTGTCACCAGCAAAAGGCAATATAAATATCATTCTACTAAAACAGCAAAGGGTGCCATCACTTACATTTGCAGGAATATAATTAAAGGTGCGTGAACCGCAAGTAAAAACCCATCCTGATGGTAGGATGATATGGCCATAATTATATGAAACATTAACAGCATGGGAACAATTTAAAAGAGGTTGAGAAATTTTTTAACAGCCTAAGGGCACCTTTATACGAGTACAATTAACTACACGCGCACAGGTAACATTTGCTATTGAAGCCAATCTTTCCCATATGTTATATGTCATTCGGGCTTATAACGGGGGAGGCGCTTTCGAGCCAACCCCTACAGGAAATAGCAGGCATAAAAGGCACACAATCATCACAGAATTAGCAGTGATTTGGGCGAGAATCGCCACAAACAAAGTCTCAGGAGTCTCTGGCTGTTGATCTGCTGCCAGCCTTCGTTGGGCCGCGGCGACCAATGCTTTTACTGCTCCCCATGTCACGGGCCGGTTTGGGACACTACGCCTCCTCCGTTTTCGTCCCGTCGTTGTCGACTCGGGGGGCAACGCGGTCTCCTCCAAGGTCAGCTGAAACTCTGGTATGGGATTCGACAGCCCCTGGTGCCATGCCATGTTGTTTAAGTGCCGGTCGCACACACCGAGCTGGAACCCATAACGGTCCTGCAGGGAGAGACACAGCAGCATATCCCCGACCCCAAGTGATTAGAGGTACTGGGCCCAGCCACTGTGGATCGGGCAGCTGACGGTAAAAGACACGCGGTCTTTCCAGTACCTCAGATTTGTGAAAATGCCGATCCGCAGGCTCACAAATGCTTAAATAATTAACACAAATGCTGATCTGCATTCAGTGTTAAATTATTTAAAGTAAACAAGAGGATATGCATTTGTTGTTAAATGTCTCCTAAGGTTCGGAGACGCAGCTCCCCTTGTTTTAATTGTTTATCTAGCAAGATTTTGAGTGTGCGATTGGCACGTTTAACAATGGCTTGGCCCGTGAAATTATAAGGGATTTCGTGTGTAAGACGGACGTCCCAGCGGGCACAAAAGGTGGAGAGGGCTGCAGAGCAGTAGGCTGGGGCATATCTATTTTAATTTGGCAGGGGCGACCCATAACAAAAAGGCAGGCCAGCAAATGGTGAATAACTTTGTTAGTGGCTTCCCCATGTTGTGGGGAAGCCCAAAAAAAAACTTAAAGAAATATCAACGGAAACATGTAAAAACAAATAGGGGCGGAATTGTGGCACATGAGTAACATCCATCTGCCACAGCTGATTTGCTGCGGTACCTCGGGGGTTAACGGCATAAGAAAAGGTAGGAGCAGCAGCAGCACAGTGGGGGCAGGAACGAACAATGGAACGTGCATGATCAGCAGGAATGTGAAACTGCCGGGCCAAAACAGAGGCAGACTGATGAAAAAAGGCATGGCTTTCAATGGGGTCAGAAAAAAGGGAATTTACCTGACCACGCAACGCGCGATCGGCGCGTGCATTGCCCTCAGTGAGTGGCCCAGGCAGAGGGGTATGACTGCAAATATGAGCAACAAAATAAGGGAAATGACAAGTGGCAAAAAGGTGCTGCAAAAACAAAAACAGGCGAAGGAGGTCTGCATCAACCTGAGGGGTAATGAGGGCAAGGGGTAAATGATCAATTACCTAATAAACATAATAGGTATCCACAATTAAATTAAAGGGACAATCAGCAAAAGGTTGAAAGGCCAAAATAACAGCAGCTAATTCTGAGGGCAAAGGGGGATGGTAAAAAAAACAATATTTTAAATCTAACACACAAAGTTGATCGGTTTGAGGAATTAAATTTGGATTTGGCAAGCCAAATTGCAAGGGGCCCATAGGTTGGATGCGTTTATTTATTTCCCTTAAATCATGTAACAGTCGCCAAGCACCCGATTTTTTCTTAATAACAAACACCGGGGTGTTCCAGGTTCTAGTGGAGCTCTCCAGTCGCTGTGCTTGCAAATGCTGCTGCACAAGCGAATGAAGTGCTTTTAGCTTTTTTAGAGGGAGGGGCCACTGATCAATCCATACGGGCTCTAAGGATTGCCATACCAAGGGTAAGGCGGAGGGCACGGTGGGTGAGGGAGGGTTTTGGGCCATCAGATGTTAATATCGAGGGTGGTGTCGAACTTTGTAAGTAAATCACGGCCCCAAATATTGAGGTGGACAGGGAGCACAAAAGGGCGAATAGTAGCAAGGGTACGGCCTCCCGGTTTAGAGACCGTGACCCAAGACAAACTTTGGCGCCCGGGTTTACTACCCCCGATCCCCCACAATTCTTTAGAAGGAACCGTAGGCCAACTAACCGGCCACTCCAGATCACGAATCACCGTAACGTCAGCTCCAGTGTCCACCAGCCCTGTAAAAGGAACATCATCTAAGAGAAGTGTTAACTGAGGCTTCGAGGGACGGACTGACATTGTCAGAGCAACAAGTGGAGAAGACGCGCTGTGAGACGGCGAGTGAGACAACGTCGATCCAAAGCCGCCTCCGCCCCGAGTTCGATCCTCGGCAGCTGGCACCTGATAGGGGACTAAAATCAATTGTGCAATTGACCGTCCACGCGGGAGCGACTGTGGAAGATGAGTCCACACCTGAACCTTAATAATGCCAGTGTAATCAGCATCAATGACCCCTGGAATGACAAAAAAGCCCTGTTTCCCAGCATGTGAGCGAGGGAGAACAAGACCTACAAAGCCGGCAGGGAGAGGTCCCGTCACCTGTGTAGGTATGGCACAGACCTCCCCTGGCAGCCGAAAGTCAGTGTCCTCCTGCATGATCAAATCAAGCCCTGCACTTCCAGCAGTCGCCGCCCTCATAGAGTCTACGGATTCCAAGGCAGAGGAGCGATTGCCTGAGTAGGAAACACCCCCGTTTGGCCCTGGGTTCGGGGGGGACCCGTCGCGCGGTTTCCCGACCCGCTACGACACTGATTAGCCCAGTGATAACCTTTCCCACACTTGGGGCACTTCTTTGAGGGTCGGGCTGGTGCCTTAGATGAGCGGCACTCCCGCTGAAAATGACCCTCCTTACCACAGCGGTAACAACACTTCCCCTCCTTCCCAGTTTTTCTGAGGGCGGCAGCCAGAACTCCAGCCTTGTGGGCTTGTGTGCCAATGTTCTGGCACGCCCGCAGCATGTCTGAGAGCTCTAAAATACCAGAGGCTTGCGCTGCCTGGAGAGCACGGTGGCAATCCTCGTTTGCATTTTCAACTGCCAATTTTAACAGGAGCTCGTGAGCTGCCTCAGTGTTATCCACCTGCCGGAGGATAGCCTCATGCAATCTGTTGGTAAAATCCAAAAAGGACTCTGAGGCACCCTGACGGATACTGACAAAGCTTTGGGTAGGCTTGCCTGAATCCGGGACCTTCTTGAAAGCATGCTGAGCACAGGTGGAAATAATGGGGAAGACGGCCTGAGGGAGTTGAGACTGCATCTGAATAGTAGCAAACGGGCCCTCCCCTGCCAATTGCTCATAAATGATACCGTGCGCTGCATGTACCTGAGCTTGGCGTTCTGCCATCTGCCGATACTCACTAAGCCAAATAACATACTGACTGGGTGACAACATCATGCGCAGCAGCGTTTTCCAATCCTCAGGGATTAGGGAGTACCCAGTACCCATCCCTTCAATGAGACCACGCACAAAGGTGCTAGTCAGGCCAAATTCACGAATTGCTTTCTTTACCTCTCTAACCACCGAGTATGGCAAAGTGGTCCAGGTGCCCACGGGGTTGCCCTGGTCATCATTCTGCCAGGTCACCGGGCAAACGGAGACCAGATCAGCCAGCTCCTCCGCTGTAAGATCTGATCGAGCTTTCGCTGCGTGAACCATTTGTTGCACCAGCGAAAGCTTCTGAGCAGATGCAGATGACCCTCCGGGGGGCCCCCCGGGGGGAGGGTGATCACACACTGGCTCCGGTGGGGAAGGCCAGGGAGGCGGTGGTAATAGAGGCACTGGGGGCGAAGCAGGGGGAGGGATGGCTGCAGGAGTGAACGGGGGCGGCGGGATCGGCAGCCCCTCTGTTGGTGCTGGAGAGGGCCTTTCCGAGGCGACACTCTGTGTCGCATCGCCAGGAGGGGGGATGGCTGCAGGAGCAGACGGGGGTGGTGAGATCACCAGCCTCGCGAGGGAGGGCCTGTCGGAGGCGACACGCTGTACCACATCGCAGCAGAGGTGCCAGGCATGTAAAGCCTGCACGGGCGCCCGAGGCTCTTTGTGCAATGTCTGGCCCAATCGCTCCCAGTCTGCTAGCTTAAGGCTTCCGGCTTCAGGATACCACGGGCACTTGGCACACACCTCCTGTAGCAGGAGAGTAAGTGCTCGAGCCGGGCAGTCATGCTGAGCCTTAGGCAGCAAATACTGCAGCTCATTGCGGTGTTGCACTTGCAAAGCAGAGAGGGAGCTTCCCATACTTACCACAATGAAAAATACTCACCGGGATCCGCGAAGCGGATGAGTGACGCGTCTGAAACCCTTGCCGGGCGAGGTGAGTGCTGAGGGCCCCACGTTTGGGCGCCAGTTGTGGCGGTTTAGTGATGAGACAGAACACAGCTTTTTGCAAGCAAGCAGGCTGGTCAGCTGAGATGGGCGTTCTGCCCCCCCCCCCGCCTTCCACCTTCTCCTTTTATTATATTTCTCCCCCTAAGCATTACACACTGCTACACAAAGGAATGTATGACGTTAATTCATATACTTAGTTACCATCCCCTATCTACTACAATCCTGGTTCTCAGGCCTTGAGCCCAGGCTAAGAAAGCCTCCCACAATTGCTGTCCAAACAATCAAGTTCTCATGGTTCATATCTAGCCCTTGTCCTTGGATAGAGCAATGTGTGCATTGCTTCTACGAAACAGTCAGGGTGTGCCCCGCCTGCTTCCAGGTGGAATAGCTAAACATTAACCCTTCACCTAACTAATTTCCTTAATTTTTTAAAGTTAGCCTTTTTGAAATCAAAAACCCTAGTCACAGATCTATTTTTGTTTATCTTTCCATTTAGTTTTAACTGAATTAGCTCATGATCGCTTTAACCAAGGTTGTTCCCTACAACCATTTCTTCTATGAGGTCCTCACTACTCACCAAAACCGAATCTAAAATGGCATCCCCTCTTGTCGGTTCAGCAACTACTTGGTGAAGGAATCCGTCAGCTATTGTATCCAGGAAAATCTGAGCCCTATTATTATTACTAGCACTTGTCCTCCAGTCTATATCTGGGAAGTTAAAGTCTTCCATGATCACACAATTCCCATTTGTATTTACTTCTTTAAAAACATTAAAGAGCTCTCTATCCATATCAAAATCGAATCCCGGTGATCTATAGCACACCCCAAGCACTATCCCAGGGGAGGCTCTAGTAGCTTTCTTCCCCAATGTGATTTTTGCCCAGACAGACCCCGTCTTATCCATTCCATCACTTCTTATTTCTTTACAGTCTACCTCATCATTGATATACAATGCTACTCCACCACCTTTGCCTTTATTTCTATCTTTCCTAAACAGCACATACCCTTCAATACCTGTACTCCAGTCATGACTACTATTCCACCATGTTTCTGTTATCCCTATACTATCTGGTTTCACTTCCTGCACCAGTAGCTCTAGTTCCTCCATTTTGTTACCTGGGCTCCTGGCATTAGTGTACAAAGATCTTAATTTTTCCTCTTTGGCTTCTCTCACATTCTTTACCCGATTGGGCACAGACATTCTACATCCAATATTACCTAATAGATTGGTACGTACACTACCCTTCCATCTTATGTCCATTCTCCTACCCACTGCTGTATCCTTTCTTACTTCGTTTTCTTCCCTCTCAAAGAGAAAATCCGGCGTGGAGATTACCAGGATATCTCCCAACCATCTCCCCCGAATTCCTAGTTTAAAGCTCTCTTGATCAGTTGTGCCATCCTCCATCCTGGAAGTCTATTTCTCTCCTTACTCAGGTGAAGTCCATCCCGAAGTCCTCTGTCCATGAATGCTTCCCAGTGGCCATACATCCCAAAGCCCTCCTTATAGCACCACTGCCTGAGCCATCTGTTGAGCATCATAATCTTGTCACACCTTTGTTGCCCTTCTCTAGGAACAGGCAGAATCCCACTGAAGATCACCTGAGCCTCGATTTCCTTAAGCGTCTTCCCCAGCCTGGCATTGTCTCCCTTGATATGTTCCAGTGAGAATCTAGCCGTATCATTTGTTCGCACATGAAGGATAATCAATGGATTCTTTCCCACTCCCGTTAGGATCCTTTTCAGCCTCAGGTCCACATCCCGTATCTTAGCATCCGGCAGACAGCACACCCTTCTATTCTCTGGATCAGCTCTTGTTACAGGCCTGTCTATTCTTCTCAGTAATGAGTCCCCAGTCACGTAGACCTGCCTTTTCCTGGTGATGGTGAGATTCTCCAGTCTATCCCCTGTTCCATCTGGCAGCAAGTCCTCTCGATTCCTATTGTCCCTTGCAATCCTCTGCAACCCATCCCGTATCCTCCTGGCTCATATTTGGTGTTGTTATCTCCATTGACTCTTGCCCTCTTCCAGTAGGACTATCTGCTTTTCTCTTCTTCCTTGCCCTCTCACCTTCAGTGACCACCTGTTGTGCCCCTTCTTCATTTTTCAACTCTGCAAATCTGTTCCTGAGCTCCGTTTCTCCTTCACTGCCCTGTCTTTTCCTCAGCCTGGTTCTCTTAGTCACATGCTTCCACTGTCCACTTTCCTCACCCAGCAATATCCCCTCAGAGTTCTTCAGTCCTGCTTCCATCTGCAAGTCTGAGCTGTTCCCTTCAGCCTCCTCATGTCTTTGCTCCATCATCCGCTCGAACCCCCTTCTAAACTCAACCAGAGTCTCCACCTGCATCTCCAATCCTCGGATCTTCTCTTCCATCAGCTCTATCAGGTGGCACTTCATGCAGAAGAAACTCTTTTCAGGTACCCCCTCCAGGATCATGTACATGCCGCAGCTTCTACATCCTGTCATCTTCATTGTGTCTGCCACTACTTGGGTCACTACCACTGCTGCCTCGGTGTCTGTCATAGCCTTCTCACCTAAGTCCTGTTAGTCTGGGAAACACAATCCAAAGCAAAACACCACCACCCACAGCAAAACAAACCCCCAACAAGCACCACAACACTGCCAGACCACCACACACTTCCTTCACTAGCCTGTCTGTTCCTTTGCCTGGCCCTTAGTCTTCCCCCAAAACTCCCCTTACAAACTCCCACTCAGACTCCCCTGTTTACAGCTCTGTTTGCTGGATCCTGTGCCGCTGCAGCTGTCTGATGACTCACCATATTTTTAAATTTAAATAATAATTTGCTGTACACCCATTGGCACTGCAAAATGTTGGGTTGCACTCTGCTAGGCCTTTCCCTTCCCAGATGCTAGTGCCCCTTTGTGGCTTCTCCTTAAGGATAAGGAACTGGTGCTAGGCAGAGTAATAACCTTCACCTGAGTCACAATCACAACAGAATCTGGAGACCTGCACTTCTCTGGTCATGAGTCCCTTCTGCACGTGTGCAGATCCACAAATGTCACCCAGCAGACACCTTGAATGACAGCCCCTAGGCTGTACTCGCTCAACTGGCCCGATGCTGTTAGCCGGCCTACAGAAGACACAGGTTGATTTAATGCAGAGATCCCCAACGTGGTGCCCACGGGCGCAATGGCGCCCGCCGGGGCAGTCGTGTGCACCCGCAGGACACGCACCACCGAAATGCCGCCACTGAGCGCGGCCGCCAGAGAACCACCCACCGAAATTCCGCCGAGATGCATTGCCGTTTCTCGGTGGCATCGCTTCTTGCCACTGCCACGTCTTGGTGACATTTCAGCGGCGAGGCGTGTGGCGCACGCCACAGTCTTCTGGGAATAGGAATATGCTTTTCCCACAGAAAGGTTGGGGACCACTGATTTAATGTGTTTAATCAAGCTCCCAATAATAGATGGTGCAAACCGTCCTGCTCCCTGCACCACCCTCACCAGTCATAAATAACTTTATTAATGGTCCATAGTCATGCAAGTGCTTGCCCAGGGAGGAGTCTTGCACCAGGCCTAGAAGGTTAGTAAAACCAAACTCTGGCAGGCTACTTGAGGGAGCAAATTACACATATTGAGGACCTCAATAAAGAATGCTGTGGTCAAGTTTTTCAAAAATAAGCTAATGATTTTGGGTGCCCAACTGGAAACACTTTCAAGGCTGACTTTCAAAGCTCAACACTTCCTGAAAAGCCAAGCCATGGTTTCAATGGGCATGATGCCTTCTTGCTTCTCATATGGTCCCACTCCATGAGGGCTTCGGAACATTTGGCGAGTGGCAGTTTCTCCTAGTATTTGTTTCTCTAAGAACTTCTCGGACTTGCAATTAATTTAGAAAGATTATCCTGGGAGTTTGGAGGGTTCCAAAATTAAAAGATATATTGCACTGCTCATCTGAATGTTGTTATTAGGATACACATGCTAATCTGACTTACATTTGTAAGCAAAAAAACGTATTAAAATGTTGTGGAGGTGGAAAGACTTATTGTTTTAGTAGCTTTTATAAATTGGTCTTAGGCTAGTCAGGGCTACTTTTCATTTTACCTCCTGCTTGCAATGCTCTTTTAATGAAAAACACCTATTTATTTATTTAATGTAAATTTCAGTAATTGCTCATGGACCTAGTTCATAAATCAAATAACTCTAAACTGTTTTTATATGCATTTACATTTTCTCTATTATGAATACTTAAAGGCCCCCAGTGACAGCATATTATCAAACATTTTTTGGAAAATAGTCTCATGAGAAGAAATATGATTTTTCGTTGAACACTCAGTTCTTAGCAATAGGGGTAGCTTCAAGTCCTAGAGAGTGTGTTTCCAGAATCATAGATTTTTTTGCCTGTATTTTGTCCCATTTTCTTTCTTTCTTTCTTTCTTTCTTTCTTTCTTTCTTTCTTTCTTTCTTTCTTTCTTTCTTTCTCCCTGTCAGTCTAGTGCTGGTTAAAGGTACCACCCTCAACAGTCTTGCAGTAGAACTTGACGATCAGCAGGAAAAGTAAAGCATGGGCAGTGGCAGTGCATGCATCTCCCGCATTTCCCTGCCAATGTACCTTATCTCCAGGGGCAAGAGTCTCTGTGTTCAGTCAGTACCTGGCCACTTTGGATATTTTGTCATCTTGAAGTATCCCACCCATTCAATTTAGATGCATTTTGAGGATGGACTTGGACTTTCCCAGATCATTTTGACTCTTCCACCTGGTGGCATTAAACTATAACCTGTAGATTAGAATCACAGGAAAGATTTCCAGGGTTTTCCACTCTTTGAGACCTGCTGCTGGAGTTAATGATTTTTACTTATCCTACAGCAGGATTTATTAACTGATTTTACCATTACACTTGATATGTTCAAATTGACATTAAACTGTATTCCATACTGGAAATTAAGATAGACAACCCTGCATAAAAAGAAATAAATAGGAAATGTGGGACTCTTGAATCCAATACATGTTGGCAGTCACCTAGTTATTACCATCTCATGGTTGTCTAGCCACTCTGAAATAGTTTCTAGTGGACACAGTCATTTAGTTCTTTAAGAGTATCTAAACCTTAAAAATCCAAAGTTGACACTAAATGATTAAAGTCTTCTCCCTAACTGAAAAACAGGAAGAGGTAAGGACAAGGATAAAAACAGAAGCAGTGATCTGCCCTTGCTAGCAACTTCTGTATCTAAATCATCCAGTAAAGTGAAGATGATTAACTTATTTCTGAGAGTTTCAGCTATTGTCGCCTTGAAATCAGTTGCTAGCCAGAGTGAGCCCATATACTCTAGGCATTGGGGAAGCAAAGGGTCAGAGCAAAAGGGTGACAACAGGGGTGAGAAGATAGATGCAAGGGAACTTTTTGATATTGCTCTTTTTTTTCAAGTATTGAGAATGCAGGAAGGCTTTTGATACATTATCCATTACAGAAAGGCACTAGAGAGATGGAAGTGGAAAAAAATTAAAACATATTTGCTGCCCTGGGCATGTTTTAGTTTGCTATCCAATTCAGGTTGCTTCATTCAGCTGTTTGTGACTAAAGATGAAATAAAAACAAAAGTCCTCCATGAGAAAAACAAAACTAAAAAAACAACCTTTGAGTTTTGTGTGGTCTCTGTGGCTTAAAATTATAGAGAGAGGTGATAGGCATCCAATTTTTCTATTCCTCTGTCATGTGCCATTTTTGCGATTAGCACTCTTGACAGAGTGGGTGTGGACATCGTTGCTGTAGTGGTCCCAGATTGGTGCTGTATGGAGGTTAGCACATCTGCCTTATCTAGGTCAGGGTGCTAGTTTCACTGGGAGCTAGACAGGTAGAGAGAACTACAAGGTTCTTTGTCCAGTAACCTCAAAAACAAGTCCTCTTTATATTCTTTAGTCAGGTCCTGTCTCTTCCCTGCCATTGGGGACACTACAGGTGGGATGATAGGAAGAGTTGAGCTATACAGCCCATTTTCCTCCACGTGAATCTGAGAACATTATTGGTTTCTGGAATGCTTAAGCAATCACATGGTGTATAACAAATGGTGACCAAAGCATGGCAAGGCAGCCAACAGGATATTTTCCAGGTGAAACAAAGAAATGTGTTAACCTGTAGCTTGCAGCAAACACTGAAAAAGTTTATTTTTTAAAATAAATGGCTCGTATATAGCAGAGCTTTTTCCACTAAAAAGAAGGAATTTTACTTATTCTGTTTAATCTGTTGACTTTAAAACAAAAACTCCTGTGTTTCATTTACTTGGATGTGGTAAGAAAAGGAAGTGAGACCCCTGGAATCTCCATAGTGCAAGTGCAATGGGTCACCTACATGTCAGGACCTGTCCGCAGCCACTAAGACTCACTATATAATTATCGAAGTTGGAATCATTCCAATCAGCAAATAGACATGCAGGAACAAATTAATTTTTAAATAGTGATAATGAATTCCAAAACACTCACCTTTTCTCTTTATGCTAATGTGTGCATGCCTGCAGGCTGCACAATACAAACACAGCTATGTGTCTGCACATCTCATTCAGACTTTGAATTATGATGTCCAAATTTCTCATTTAGCAGTCGCTACTTAACCATTGCTGTTTATTTGTCTGTTTGTGGCAGACTAATTTAACTGACACGTGAGGTTTCCATGAGCTTCATTCTATTCAGCTCTCTCTGCTAGAGTCATGCTAAGTTTCCAACTCCTGTGTTCAGCCATTTCCACACAATACTTGCTACAGACAAAACAAACACAAAGAAAACTCAGGAAACTTGACATTTAAGGGATCCACGTCTCACTTCACTTGCCTCAATCTGCCTAAATTATCATATAATGAAAATGCATTTTTCTGTAGACTGTAGCATGACATGAATGCTGATAGGCATGTATAGCTGTGCGGAATACATTTTCACCATGATATTAAGCACAATCTGAAAATTGTATTTACTGTTTGATTTTGCAAATTGACTATAAAAGCTGATAAATATTAGTATGCACTAGGCCTCTAAGAAGACATCTGTCAAATTTTTTTTTAAAATCACTCTTTTTAAAGGAAGTTTATTTTAAAATAAAAATGCAGATATTCTTTTTTGTAAAGTATTTAGAGATCCTCAATGGAAAGTCATAATAGTGCTGCCCTTTCTAGTTCATTCTTTTAATATTATGCAAGGCATATTATTATATTTGCATATGTATTGTTTAATTATTCTTCATGCATCATGTAACCCAGATTGTGTCTCAGTATTTGAAATCTCCTACTACTACAAGTGATATTTCTTCTCTCTGCTCCCCCCTTTGGATATTTTTGTTTCTCAGCTCAAGTAGCAGACTCTGATCAGGTTACTTAAAATGACAAGGTGGGTGAGGTAATATCTGTTATTGGACCAACTTCTGTTGGTGAAAGAGACAAGCTTTTTGAGCTTACACAGAAATCTGCTTCAGGTCTGGGAAAGTTACTCAGACTGTCACAGCTAAATACAAGATAGTTGTAATAGCCATAAATTCTGGGACCAATGCAGCTGCAACCACACTGTAAATAACAGAGGTTACCTAAAACAAGTGTATACTATCAGTTCTGTTGCTGTTTAATTCTGAATCATAATTCCATCCTAACAGCATGTCCCCCTGCCTGTTAACTAGATAATCACATGGTTTAGTGGCCTACCTGTCTTCTATCCTTTTTCTCTGATCACTTCTCAGCAACAACAAGATTTCCTAGCAAAGTGGTTTGGAAGAGTAAAATCTACATTTTCTAGTCATGGATCAGTCTCACTGATGGGTGGATCATGTGCACTGGCCTGACCCTTCTTCACCTCTCACTGTGGATATTATTTGCTGTGCCCTAAGAGTCCCAGTTTGTTTAAACTCTTACTGTGCATAGTGTTTGCTGTGAAACAGTCAGACTCCAATAAATATCACAGAAATGGAGCATGGGAATAAAAGAAAAATAAAATCTGCTGATTCTTCTCTTGAATTTTCCATAGGAATCTATAAATAAATAATAGCTAGCAAGGAAAAGAGAGAGAACACCAAAATTCCATGTTTATGCTTTTCCATTTTTATTATTAAAGTTACAATGTTTCTTAAGAAGTTTTATTAATAAAAGAAGTAGCTAAAAAGTGACACAGTTATAACAGAAGAAAATAGAAAAATAAATCACTATCTAATAAGTTCTCCAGGTATAAAACTTGTTTTCATAAATTAAGGCCAGAGGAGACCATTGTGATCTTTTCAACCAGATCTACACTACAAGCTTTTACTGGAATATCTATGTCAGGCAGGGAGTAAAGACGGGTGATCTCTAACCAATATAGTTGTGCCAGCAATAGCCCCTTGAGCAGATGCAGTTATACCAGCAAAACGCATTTTTGCCAGTCCAGCTTGTTTCAGTCAGGCAGGCTAGAATAAGGTGAACTAGCAAAATTATGCCTTTCTGGGGTAATCTTCACCCACAGTTGGAGCCCTTTCGTGGTATAGCTATACCAGCAAAGTGCTCCTAGTGTAGACCTGGCCCCCCTCTCACCTCCTGCTTAACAGAGGCCATAGATTTCCTCCAGTGATTCCTGAGTCTAACCCAACAACTAGTGGAATAAATAGAGACAAAAGGAACGATAATATTAGCTTCATCTTCTCACATCCCAAAGAAATGTCTGTCTGGTCAACATACCTGTCCAGTGATTGCTGGGCCTGCTGTTTTCCCCACTTCATTCCTTGATCTTTTTCTGTCTCTTTTCAGCATTGTCCAAACAAAATCAGACAGCATGCACCACAAAACCCAGGTATGCCATTACACATTTAAAACACCACCAGCAGGCCAGACTAGTCTGTAACCTTGTGATGCCTTGACTAACCCACATCATTCTGGTGAAATAAAAACCTAATAAGTAGCTGGAAAGATGCTACCAATTGCCACTGATGAACTAACAAGTAGTATTCTTTGGGGAAAAAAAATTGACTAGACACTTTTCTGTTGGAAAATGCAGCTCTGTTGAAATTGAAACATTTTTCAGGAACATGTTGATTTTGGCAAAATTTTGTTGGGAAATTGTCTAAACTAATTGTTTCAACGTTTCATTTCAGTAACGTCAAAACATTTGGATATTGACTACAGTTTCTGTTCATTTTATTTCAACACTTACCTTGTATCTGAAATATATATTTATATATATACATATATAGATATAGATATTCTTTAGTATGGTACATGCTTTTATGGTCTCAAAACAATTTGATGTTCCAAATTGAATATTTTTTTAATTTCCATTCTGTTACAAATTTGGCTAAAGTTCCTTTTCCGAACAAAAGCACATTTTGAAATGTTGGAATTTCCCTTGGGACCAGCTCTGATAAGATGTGCTCCCCAATGCCCAATGTCATTACAGGAG
This sequence comes from Caretta caretta, assembly GCF_965140235.1. Taxonomy (NCBI): domain Eukaryota; kingdom Metazoa; phylum Chordata; order Testudines; family Cheloniidae; genus Caretta; species Caretta caretta. The sequence continues at coordinate 66,394,938 of NC_134214.1, read as the reverse complement.
TATGCGGGACTTTTCCTACGCTGATGCAAAGGCTGTTAGTTACTTTCAGTAGTAGTATTTTTCCTGGGGACTGCACTTTGATATGGTGGGAAGGCATGCATGCTTGAACAGTCCTGTGCGCTATGCTTTTAATTCCTAGTAGTCACCCAAGCCAGACAGGTCAAAGGATAAGGACAGATGAAAAGCAGTCCACTGGCCCTCCAGGTTGCACAACAGGCCCAACAACCTATCCTCTTAAAGTTAAATGATGGAAACACAAGAAGATAGATAGATATGCCAAAATAATAAATTCTGTCTTGGCAGAAAGGATGAATCCATCGAGAAGTCAAGATGTTGAGAAGTTCTTTACTAAAGATAAAACGATCTATGAAGGTAGTGTTTGGAACTTACGACAGTGGCTGCAACAACAAAAGCCATGCAGGGGATGAAAAAAATGGAGCAATATTATCCTTTGAGTAAGCAAATACTGATGAAAATTTATCATAATCTTTACAGATATTAAGAGGATTTGACAGCCTCCGCCTTGATTGACTTTGGAACACATTGAAATGTGATGGCATGCCAACAAAAATAATTAACATAGTTGAGCCACAGGCATAGTTAAACCAGTCACTAAACTCTGCATTTATTTTAACATAGACACTGGGAAGCAAACAAGGATGTGTTCTCTTGTCTCTTCTGTTTGGCATTTCCATTAACTTCATTATGAGAAATATTGTAGAAGGATACAACACAGGCAACATGTGGTTTAACAACAGTACACTAGCATATTTAGAAGTCGTTGATGATGTTGCTCTTCTAAGTGATAGCTCAACTAACATGCAAGCAAAGATCAAAAAACGGTCCAATATTACAAAAAGATGAGACCCCTATCATCTTCCAACTCAAGCATTATGTTAGAAGGCAAAGGGATACACGAGATAAGTCCGTTCACATACAGTCTGACAGTAAAGTGCAAGCCAATGGGGATGTCCAAAGGGAAATAAAGTCATGCATTGGCAAGGCAGCAACTGTATTCACTAGCTTGAACAAGATTATAAAAGACCAAACTACAAATATTCAATTTAGATGTTATTTCCATCTGAACATATGGATATGAAAGTTGGAAATCCACCAAAGGTATAAACAGAGACACAAATGCCTTCAAAAATGAATACCTAAGGAAAACATTGGGTATCAAATCAAATGAATTTATAACAAATGCCTAGGTTCAACTCCTTATTCCCAAAGTTATCCAGAAAAGAAGATGAAAATATCTGGGACATGTATTAAGAATAAAGCCAGAGCATCTGCCATGGCAGGCATGCCTTTGGACAGCTGAAGGAACATGTAAAAGGGGCCAATTGAAAGAATCCCTCCATCAAACAGAGAGGGAAAACCTAATGGGACTTAACAACCTAGAGGACATATAAAGAGCAGCCCAGAATGGATAGGGTTGGGAGAGCCTTGTTTGTGCCTAAAGCAATGTTTGGTGGCATGGGAAGGATTCAGATTCAGAAATATTTTACATTTCTATAGAACATCTTTACTCTGAAGTATTTCACAGTGTGCCTACGTTGCCACTACTTTTTGAAATTCACCCACCTTTCTGACTGAGGGAGATGGAATATAGCACAAAAAATGGAGGCTATAGCAACAGATAGGATTTTTTTTAAGCTCTCCTCTGAAAAGCTTTTCCCCACAGTAAACTACATCACACTATACACACTACATGTTGATGCTGTCGACTTTTGAACACATGGCTTTTGCAACTAAACCATCTCCCATCTTGCAGCCATATATACTAATAGATGGGAATTACTTTGCTGAGTTCTAGATTTGAAAAATAATCACTTTCAGTTTCCATTACTGATTACAGCAATAATAGGTCAATGACTGCTTTTGCATCCTGTCCAGTTGCACAGAGAGTCTCTCTGGAGTGCAGGAATACTAGATCATCATTGTTCAGGATGTCAATGACAGAGACTATTCAGGAAAGGAATTTAAAGCATTTGGAGGTTGATTTCATATTCAAAAGGGACCAGGATTTATTTTTAAAGGCAATCTCATAATTTGTGACATATCAGAAATTCTGATTACAGGGAACTTTTAACTGTTGCCAGTAGTTATTTTAACAAGCCTGGCAATGACACACATGAAGCATACTTTGAGTTATAATTTACACATTAATCTCTGGTGGCCAGACCAACTTTGCCCCTTGTGCAAATGCATGAATAAGAAAGAATGTGTGCAGCTTTTCCTTCGGTGCATGTACCCCTTGAAAAAGTAGGTACAGCTGAAGTTTGTTTTGAGGGAAGTGCAGACTATATGCACTCTTGGTTGGGGGTGTGCATTGTGCCAAAGGGTCTGGAAGAGGCCTTCTCCGCACCTGCACACAGGTGTGGCTGACTACACCATGGGAGGAAAACGATGCACTATACAAAAAGATGTTCCAGTTTGTGCACTCCCCCAGCACAGTGGCTGATGGATTGTGTTTACAGTTATTGAGTTTTGGTTTCACAATGGTTTGTTTTTTTAGGTCAGTTTCTTCCAACATGTTTGTTTATTAGAACACATCTTAATTGCATTAAGCACCCGGGTTTCTTGTTATGCTACTTGGGAAACTTCACATTCAGGCATGTTTGCTGCAAGGGATGGAAGGTACCTCTGACAGTTATCTTCACAGCTGAACATATCCAAACAAGAAGATATGTTAGCAGGCAAAATACAATTAGTTTACAGCAAACTGTATAAATATTCTGACTGCTAAAGTAGTAATGCTTTCTAAAACCTTGAATGTCTTATTGTCCGATTTTATTAGCCTTAGTGTATCCCTGTTAAGAATAGCATTGAATGTCTGGAGGGCTTCCATTGCATATTAGAGGAAGGATGCTCGGGAAAGCAAAACGTCCTTTCTAAATTTTCTTCTACTGGAGTTATGTCATGGATCTCCATTCACTTTGCATAGGACTGAGAAGGCATTTAACTCCTAGAATCATAGAATCATAGAATATAAGGGTTGGAAGGGACCCCAGAAGGTCATCTAGTCCAACCCCCTGCTCGAAGCAGGACCAATTCCCAGTTAAATCATCCCAGCCAGGGCTTTGTCAAGCCTGACCTTAAAAACCTCTAAGGAAGGAGATTCTACCACCTCCCTAGGTAACGCATTCCAGTGTTTCACCACCCTCTTAGTGAAAAAGTTTTTCCTAATATCCAATCTAAACCTCCCCCACTGCAGCTTGAGACCATTACTCCTCGTTCTGTCATCTGATACCATTGAGAACAGTCTAGAGCCATCCTCTTTGGAACCCTTCCAGGTAGTTGAAAGCAGCTATCAAATCCCCCCTCATTCTTCTCTTCTGCAGGCTAAACAATCCCAGCTCCCTCAGCCTCTCCTCATAACTCATGTGTTCCAGCCCCCTAATCATTTTTGTTGCCCTTCGCTGGACTCTCTCCAATTTATCCACATCCTTCTTGTAGTGTGGGGCCCAAAACTGGACACAGTACTCCAGATGAGGCCTCACCAATGTCGAATAGAGGGGAACGATCACGTCCCTCGATCTGCTCGCTATGCCCCTACTTACACATCCCAAAATGCCATTGGCCTTCTTGGCAACAAGGGCACACTGCTGACTCATATCCAGCTTCTCGTCCACTGTCACCCCTAGGTCCTTTTCCGCAGAACTGCTGCCTAGCCATTCGGTCCCTAGTCTGTAGCTGTGCATTGGGTTCTTCCGTCCTAAGTGCAGGACCCTGCACTTATCCTTATTGAACCTCATCAGATTTCTTTTGGCCCAATCCTCCAATTTGTCTAGGTCCTTCTGTATCCTATCCCTCCCCTCCAGCGTATCTACCACTCCTCCCTGTTTAGTATCATCCGCAAATTTGCTGAGAGTGCAATCCACACCATCCTCCAGATCATTTATGAAGATATTGAACAAAACCGGCCCCAGGACCGACCCTTGGGGCACTCCACTTGATACCGGCTGCCAACTAGACATGGAGCCATTGATAACTACCCGTTGAGCCCGACAATCTAGCCAGCTTTCTACCCACCTTGTAGTGCATTCATCCAGCCCATACTTCCTTAACTTGCTGACAAGAATACTGTGGGAGACCGTGTCAAAAGCTTTGCTAAAGTCAAGAAACAATACATCCACTGCTTTCCCTTCGTCCACAGAACCAGTAATCTCATCATAGAAGGCGATTAGATTAGTCAGGCATGACCTTCCCTTGGTGAATCCATGCTGGCTGTTCCTGATCACTTTCCTCTCATGCAAGTGCTTCAGGATTGATTCTTTGAGGACCTGCTCCATGATTTTTCCAGGGACTGAAGTGAGGCTGACTGGCCTGTAGTTCCCAGGATCCTCCTTCTTCCCTTTTTTAAAGATTGGCACTACATTAGCCTTTTTCCAGTCATCCGGGACTTCCCCGGTTCACCACGAGTTTTCAAAGATAATGGCCAATGGCTCTGCAATCACAGCCGCCAGTTCCTTCAGCACTCTCGGATGCAACTCGTCCGGCCCCATGGACTTGTGCACGTCCAGCTTTTCTAAATAGTCCCTAACCACCTCTATCTCCACAGAGGGCTGTCCATCTTTTCCCCATTTTGTGATGCCCAGCGTAGCAGTCTGGGAGCTGACCTTGTTAGTGAAAACAGAGGCAAAAAAAGCATTGAGTACATTAGCTTTTTCCACATCCTCTGTCACTAGTTTGCCTCCCTCATTCAGTAAGGGGCCCACACATTCCTTGGCTTTCTTCTTGTTGCCAACATACCTGAAGAAACCCTTCTTGTTACTCTTGACATCTCTGGCTAGCTGCAGCTCCAGGTGCGATTTGGCCCTCCTGATAACATTCCTACATGCCCGAGCAATATTTTTATACTCTTCCCTGGTCATATGTCCAACCTTCCACTTCTTGTAAGCTTCTTTTTTATGTTTAAGATCCGCTAAGATTTCACCATTAAGCCAAGCTGGTCGCCTGCCATATTTACTATTCTTTCGACTCATTGGGATGGTTTGTCCCTGTAACCTCAACAGGGATTCCCTGAAATACAGCCAGCTCTCCTGGACTCCTTTCCCCTTCAAGTTAGTCCCCCAGGGGATCCTGGCCATCCGTTCCCTGAGGGAGTCGAAGTCTGCTTTCCTGAAGTCCAGGGTCCGTATCGTGCTGCTTACCTTTCTTCCCTGTGTCAGGATCCTGAACTCAACCAACTCATGGTCACTGCCTCCCAGATTCCCATCCACTTTTGCTTCCCCCACTAATTCTACCCGGTTTGTGAGCAGCAGGTCAAGAAAAGCGCCCCCCCTAGTTGGTTCCTCTAGCACTTGCGCCAGGAAATTGTCCCCTACGCTTTCCAAAAACTTCCTGGATTGTCTATGCACCGCTGTATTGCTCTCCCAGCAGATATCAGGAAAATTAAAGTCACCCATGAGAATCAGGGCATGCGATCTAGTAGCTTCCGTGAGCTGCCAGAAGAAAGCCTCATCTACCTCATCCCCCTGGTCCGGTGGTCTATAGCAGACTCCCACCACTACATCACTCTTGTTGCACACACTTCTAAACTTAATCCAGAGACACTCAGGTTTTTCTGCAGTTTCGTACCAGAGCTCTGAGCAGTCATACTGCTCCCTTACATACAGTGCTACTCCCCCACCTTTTCTGCCCTGCCTGTCCTTCCTGAACAGTTTATAACCATCCATGACAGTACTCCAGTCATGTGAGTTATCCCACCAAGTCTCTGTTATTCCGATCACGTCATAGTTCTTTGACATCACCAGGACCTCCAGTTCTCCCTGCTTGTTTCCAAGGCTTTGTGCATTTGTATATAAGCACTTGAGATAACCTGTTGATCGCCCCTCATTCCCAGTATGAGGCAGGAGCCCTCCCCTCACAGACATTCCTGCCTGTGCTTCCTCCCGGTATCCCGCTTTCCCACTTACCTCAGGGCTTTGGTCTCCTTCCCCCGGTGAACCTAGTTTAAAGCCCTCCTCACTAGGTTAGCCAGCCTGCTCGCGAAGATGCTCTTCCCTCTCTTCGTTAAGTGGAGCCCGTCTCTGCCTAGCACTCCTTCTTGGAACACCATCCCATGGTCGAAGAATCCAAAGCCTTCTCTCCGACACCACCTGCGTAGCCATTCGTTGACTTCCACGATTCGACGCTCCCTACCTAGGCCTTTTCCTTCCACGGGGAGGATGGACGAGAACACCACTTGCGCCTCCAACTCCTTTATCCTTCTTCCTAGAGCCACATAGTCCGCAGTGATCCGCTCAAGGTCATTCTTGGCAGTATCATTGGTGCCCACGTGGAGAAGCAGGAAGGGGTAGCGATCCGAGGGCTTGATGAGTCTCGGCAGTCTCTCCGTCACATCGCGAATCTTAGCCCCCGGCAAGCAGCAGACTTCTCGGTTTTCCCGGTCAGGGCGGCAGATAGATGACTCAGTCCCCCGGAGGAGAGAGTCCCCGACCACCACCACCCGCCTTCTGGGTGGTGACATTAGATGACATTATTTTTGCTGTCATTTACAGTTTGAATAACTATTGAATAAACCATAGACTGATATGATCACCTTCTTTGTGGTTCAAAAGTCACAGAAAACCCAGAGTAAACCTGTTGTCGGTCCCATCTGAACAAAAGTACTGACCATGGTCAATGTGTATAACTGTAATGTGGAAACAGTTCTCCAGAGATTGAATTGAATCAAAAAGGTCTGAATTTCAACCACAGTGAAAAAGCTGAAAGGACAGTTATTTATCTTGTTAGCTGTCCTGCTGCTGCACTGCAGGATAAAGACACCTCATTCTCTTAAACCTAATACAATCCAGTGTTCCTAAATTTTTATTTTATCCTCATGATATAGTTTCAGAAATGAGTCAATTCTGCCATTCCTGAGATTTCCAGCTTGTAGGGCTTTTGTATATGGAACTGCAAAAGCAGGTTGCAGCTAAATTAATATCTAATCAACAGAACAGGTGAAGGCTTCCTACTGATCCAGACTAGGTTGTGTCAGTATTTTCAGAGCTAATCTCATTTCTCAGCTATCTCTGCCAAACACTGAAGTTTAATTTAGGTAAAAACTCTAAGACCATAATTTCAACCAGATATTGATTTTATTTACACAATATATATAAATATGAAGTGTGTATGTTTGGGGGGGGTGTTATTTAAATGAGATATTGCCACGATTTGAGGTTGGAGTATAGGCCACTAGTGAGGGTGGATTAATCCAGAAGAACTTGGGTTTTAAATACTGTGTTAACTCTCTTCCCATTGTTCTGATCTGGAAAAGATTATCTTTCCTAGTACTCCACTCAGATTGGTCTTTTTTTTAGGTAAGGTAAGGTTAGATAAGTTGTCCTCACTTCCAGTGTCTGACCAAGACAGGAAGAGTGAAGCACCAGAAGTGCCTCAAGAACATATTTTCATAAGGTTTCCAGCCCAAGTATGCATGGGCTTCATGTGCTGTGATATAATAATTTTATTGAAGTTTTATTGAAATAAATTAAGAGGTCATTCTAAGTGAGTTACTTTTAAGCCTATATAACATTTCACACCAATTCTTTTATTTATTCCACACATTTACTTATATATTTTTAAAAATCTTAATGTTTTCTACTTTAAATTAGTAAAATTTCTTATCTCTTTCCACCTGTTCAGAGTTTTCTCACTACTACAAATCCCACAGAAGGACAGAGGGAAGTAGCAAACAATAAAGCGAGGAAACCACTAAAATTATATAAAGTAGCTTTCCATAATCCATAATATTGGATTTATAGCTTTAAACTTTAAAGCATGGTGCTGTACACTCTGTTGGGGCTAGCTAAACAAGTTCTTTTGCTGGGATGGGAGGTGAAAAGGGATTGTTTCTTGTTATGATGAGGCCGGGGCTTGGCGGGAGCTGCAGTCTGACTGTGCACCCCTGTCCTGGAGCTGAGTTAGGGCTGGAGCAAGTGCTGTGTGTCCCCCATGGCTGTAACCCATCGCTGTGGCCACTGGAGGGGGGCTCAGCATGTCAGTCCCCCTTCCATGGGACTCCATTCCTCCCCCCACCTAGCCCTGCCTCCAGTTATTTTTAGTAAAGTAACAGACAACTCACAGCTTCATGAATTTTTGTTTATCTCCCATGACCTGTTCGTGACTTTTACTAAAAATAACCATGAAAAAAATCTTAGCCTTATTCATATAGCATGGTGAACAATCACGCTATTATATTGGAGGATATGTTCTGTGATTGTATATTGTCTAGTACAACAGTGTCCTGGTCCAGGACTAGGGCTCCTAGGTGCTACTGTATGACAAATAATAATATGACTCTAATTTTTTACTTGAGTAAACACTGCAACATTGAGCCTAAAGTTGCAAAGTCTGAAAGATGTGCTCACAACTGAAATCAAAGAAAGTGAAACCACAGTTAAGCCTTGTTTGGATGGGTGATGGAGGGTATTATGTGGGTAGATAATGTCTGTAGAGGATTATAGGACGGTCTTGGTAAAGATACAGAATAGAGCAGCAGTGTTCAGATTCTCCCTTTGTGTTTTACAGTAAATATTATGTTTTAACACCAGAAAGTAACATAAAAGGTATTATGAGAATTTACTGTACATATTTTTGTAAAGAAAGCTCTGAAGAATTATTTTTGTTGAACCAAACAGAAGAAACCCTGAGAATGCTGCACTGAAACATCAGTGTTTAATATACAGTAGCAGGTCTGTTTTATAACATCTCTCTCTCTCTCTCTTTTAATGTTTGCTAATCTTCATAACTTCTACCTCCCTCCCTGTCCCTCCCCCCGAGATTTTAATTTTACAAATAAAAGAGCTTAATTATTTCTACAACAGAAAGATTAGAGTTCCCACAAATTGATTCTTTCTGTTTAAAAATCATTGTAGGTATAATAAAATGCAAGTAGTTGGTGATCCATGCAGCTGCTTCACAAATTACTAGAGTGAAAAATGAGAGAAGAAATTCTTAAAAAGGATGGCACTACACAAAAAAATTGTCATTAGTGGATGACAGAATTCAGGTCTAGACTAAGGAAAATAAATTAGTGGGGGAAACCATGGTATAGCAGTTGGTACCCAAGCAACCTTTTCTGTTTTTGTGGGTTTCATGATATGACTGCAAGAGCGGGTAGGGACATTATCTAGCCGCTGCCAAAAGAATTTCTCTCTTCTGTAGTTAAAGTGTCTAGGGCACTCTGCACTCTTTACAGTATGTATCATATTTATTAGTTATTGGAGAAGAAACTTGGGTTTTTCTATTCTTACATACACTGGTATAATTATTTATTTTAATAGAGTCACTCATTGGTGTAAACCAGGAATGTAAGATTAGATTCTGCCCCATAGAACAGAATGTTATCCATATAATGAAGACACCACAGTGCACGCTGGTTCTCTTAACAGCCTCACATATATTTTAAACAGGAAGGCTGACAGAGTAGAACCACTGAGTGTGACTTTAAGGAAGACAAGAAATTTTCCAGTGCTGCCCTCTGAGCCCATTAAATAGCAGTGAAGACGCAGCCTGGCACGGGCTGGGAATTCAAGCTTGAAGCCAGAGTTTTGGGTGTTGTTGTGCAGCCTGTGGTGAAGCCTGCACTGTTGCAACCTCTTCTGTTTGTAGCCACACTACATTAAAGTTAGTGCAGGCATGTCTACATGGGAAGAAAGCACACCTGCGACTGTAGTGTAGAAATACCTTCAGTCAGCTCATAGAGCTCAAGAGTAACTCCATCTATTCCTGCCTGGGATTGCAGATTTTACCACTTCATCTGTTGCAGATCCTGAGCTAACCAGACATTGCCTTCAGTTTGGACTTTAAAGTCATACTTAACTGTCTTGTCCATCCACATCCCCTTCCAGTTAATGCAGGGATTGCTCCTGTGGGTATGTTTTCTCTTTATTTAGCTTGTTTACATGTCTCATATTAACCAATTTGCTTTCCACCAATTCTCTCAGGATGCTATTCCACATCCTATAATCTCCAGGTGAGATTGTGCTGCTCCTTTTAGAAGTAAAGAGAATTTACAATCCAGAATGGGGCTGGGACTAAAGCACCTTTAAACCACTTTTGTGTCCTCTCAGTCCTGGGCTACTCTGCGGGTTGGAGGGGCCCCCAATATAAGTTCAGACAGTCCTTGGCGTCTGTCTAAATTACAGCAGAATCTTTCAAATCTTGGGTACTGCATTCTCACCCCTGACACACCCTCTCTTTGCCCCAGCCCTACCCCCCATATTAGGGCTTGTGGGGGAGAGGTCCTCAGAAGGCAGGCTTACAGCTGTCATCTACAGTGCTTACAGCAGGGCAATCCTCTGACAACTGGAACAGAGGCTTTTTAGGGCCCCTTTACTTTGCTCTGGACTCTTCACACACCAGAGAGGGGCCAGACCAGGGGTGAGGAACTCACCCTTACTGTTAAGTTTTTCTTAATATTAAATACCTCTGAAAGTAGAGTCCTAAGTGTCTCTAATTGGGCACCCAAGCCTAGAATGAATTTTTGACAATGTGAATCTTATTTCTTTTAATTATTCCCCATATGCTGACCCTTCTGGCCTGTATCATTTTCATTGCTCTTCTCTAATTGTTGCCCAGTTTTGATAACATATTTGTGATGCTGAAGGTATTTGTAACAGAAGTCACATCAGCACATTATCACAACAGACTATCCTCTTCCAGCTCCTTGATGCAGTGCTTTATGTAGTCAAGCATCAATCACAAAATCAAATTTACCTTATTGGCTGCCATATTGAAACTGCAAACTACTATCTAACTTGCTGTACATTCCACAGCTCTTTCAGTATTATCATGGGCTTTTTACTTCCACTCAGTGTATATTCTAGATTATTTCCTCCTTTGCTATTGCCTTGCATTTTTCCAGGTTAACGTCTCATTTCAGTTATTTCCTGCCCATACTTCTAACTTCTCTTGGCCCATTGTATTGTTCTCCATCTTTACTGGCATCTTGGTTTAGTATCACATGTTAGTTTAATTAATATGCCATTTCACTCCCTCTTCCAGGTTGTTAATGAAGATGTTAAATAAAACGGGACCAAACACTGATCCCTGTGTTGCCACACTAGACACCTACAACCAACTTGATATGTTGCCATTTCTCATTACCCTTTGTTTGCACTCTGCCAGCCACTTTTAAATCTGAGTGACGGTGCTCCCATTGCCTGAACAACAACAAGAACAAAAAGTAAACAAATAATACTTTAAAAGAGGGAAAAGTTCACCCAGAGGCACAAGGTGACAGACTGCTGCTTTTGCTGCTGGGACAGTGTGAGCAATCTGGCTAGAGAGGGGAAAATAGGCAAATAAAAACAGAAAAAAGGAACAGACTGCTGCTTGGAGCTTCCACAAACAAAATATTAAAGGGGAAGTAAGCAGCCATATTGGCTGATCACACGCAACCAGACAGGCAAACAGCTTAGTCTGCACTGAGGGTCTGTAGCTAGCAGAGGAAGCCTAAATACAACCAGTGGAATAGTTCTATATGCAGTGATGGCACACAGCCAGAAGAGGTAGTTCAAGCACAAATAGTGCTGTAACAACAAAGATAGGTTTCCTATGGAACCAAAAGTGTCCAAGAGAGCGTGAAGTCCAACAGGAGAAGAGAGAAAATGGCAACTTTTGTGGGCATTGTAGGTAAGTTTGGTGACAATCATGACTCATGGGTGATGTACCTTGAATATTTTAAGCAATTTATAATCTGCAACATGTTTCCAGATGAATGAGTTCCAACCTTGTTGATAGTGATGGGTCCACATATCAATTGCTGCATGACCTATTGTCTCTAACTGTGCCTATAACTGCTACATAGGCCACAATTACTGCAGCAGTGCAGAATATTTTTTTTCTCCCCCATCAATGATACCAGAATATCTGATCCATCAGTGATACCAGAGAAGTGGAGAGTCAGTAGCATAGTTTGGTGCTTCTCTAAGGAGGTTTTCAGAGCACTGTCAGTTTGGACAAACATTAAGTGATGCCCCGCGTGACCAGTTTGTCTCTGAGTTATGCAATGGCCAGGTTTGGAAGAAATTATTGACTGTATCAGCACTTATATTCAAGAAGGCTGTTGAAGTATCAGTTGCCATGGAGACCACAGAAAAGAATTCTCTGGAATTTTGTGTGAACCAAGAAGTTCATCTTGTGACTTGTAAGGACAGAGGACCACAGGAACATAAGGAATTTCCATGTGGCTGTTATGCACAAACTGCATGTTGAGAAGGATTTCTGGGCACAGCAGATAATTTGAAGAAAGTTCCAGAATAAAAGACAGATTGCTGTAACCTGACGCACAGTTCAATGACCAGCAACACAGAGTAACTGTACATCCAAGAAAACACCTATGACAACTGAACATAAGCGGGGACAGATTTCAGGAATTCATAATGTGGAAAAAGACAAGTTTTAGTGGCAGTGACCAAAATTTAGCACTACATGTGTTATTGCAAGATGGAGTCAGAGATGACATCTCGGTCTCACCTTCAATTGAAGAATTTTCTGCAAGAATGGAGCTTGATATTGGAGCTGCTGTTTCACCGAATTCTGCATGTACCTATCCCCAGTCATTGTCACAATTTCCTCTGTAAGAAACTTCTACAGTTTTGAAGACTTATCCCGTGGAAAAATTAGTCCCCAAAGGGATACTCCAGGTGAAAATTCAGTGAGATGGACAATCAATCATTTTGTCCTTGTATGTGATGGAAAGAAAGTATCTGGCTGATTTTGGCTTGAGAAGATCAAGGTGAAATGGACAAAGAGTAAGGTGATGTTGAAGGCACATCAAAATCTTCAAGAAATACTGGACAGACACTCCAAAGTTTTTGAAAAAGAGCTTGGACATATGAGCAACATATCAGTGAAGTTCACTGTTAAGTCTGACAGCCAGACAAAATATTGCAAGCCCAGAGTTGTGCTTTATGCGTCTCGGCGGAAGCTGATTTGGATTGTTTTTTAATGAACATTGGAGTCCTGTCACTGGTTTCACACAGTCCGTGGACTACATCCATCTTACCACTGATCAAGAAAGATAGCTCAGGCTGAAATTGTGGAGATTTCAAAATGTCACTGGATCCAGTTTTATATGGAGACCAGTATCTGCTACCTCATATTGAAAATTTGTTTCCTGATTGTAATGGGGGACAGTGTTTCAATAAATTTGGATTTGCTCAATGCATATCTACAAATGGAGATTGATTTGGCATCTTGAAAATATCTCACATTCAACACACAGAAGGGCTTATTCTGTTAAAACAGGTTGCCTTTTGGTATCACGTCTGCACCTGCTCTGTTCCAGAAAACCATGGATGAAATCCTGAAGGGACTGAATGGAGTTCAGTGCTATTTGGATGATATCCTGGTTACAGGACAGGATCAGGAGGATCAACTTTGAAATTTGGATGTTCTTTTACAATGTTTGGAAGACTATGGACTGAGAATATGTCAAGACAAATGTGAGTTTTTCAAACCTTCAGTTGAATACATGGGACATGTAATTGACCTGAAGGGCTTAAGGAAATTGCCAGAGAAAGAGAAGGTCATTATTTAAGCGCCACTGCCAGAGAACATGTCACAGTTACGTTCATTCTAGGAACTGCTTAATTACTATGGTAAATTTCTGCCTAGTCTGGTGATAGTATTTGCACCTTTACATGAACTGTTACAAACAGAAAAAATGAAAATTGACTAACGAGCATGAGTTTGCACTTAAGGAGGCAAAGAAACTGTTGTCATCAGTCAAAGTTCTTAGGCGCTTCAATGCTTCACTATCATTGCAATTAGCTTGTGATACTCCACCATATGGAGTGAGTGCAGTTCTTTCTCACATTTTTCCTCATGGCATGGAGAAACCAATAGCTTTTGGTTGAGCTCGAGAAGAACTGTACACAAATAGTGTAAGAAGCTCTCAGAATTATTTTCAGAATTCAGAATTCCCATACCTATGTTGTGTGGTAGACATTTTAACTTGCTGATGGATCATCACCCATCAATTCTGGTTTTTGGACAGAAACATGGAATTCTGTCATTAGCTGCTGCTCCTATACAAGTGAGCTGTAGCTCCCGAAAGCTTATGCTCAAATAAATTGGTTAGTCTCTAAGGTGCCACAAGTACTCCTTTTCTTTTTGCGAATACAGACAAACACGGCTGTTACTCTGAAACCATACAATGATGGGCATTGCTATTTTCAGAGCATTTTTATTCTATTCAATTCTGTAAAGAGACTCAGAACGGCAATATTGATGGTCTGTCATGCCTACCTTGCCCAAAGCTCTCATCAATCCAAAACAACTTTGGATGAAATGTTCTCTCTCAATTTAATGGATAGATTACCCATCACTAACACAGACATCAAGAAGAAAACTGCTAAGGATTATATATTTTTCTCTTCTGAAGGGAATGGTTCTACAAGGTACAGCATTAGATCTTTTTTTTTTTTTTGCCTCCGTCTTCACAAACAAGGTCAGCTCCCAGACTACTGCACTGGGCAGCACAGTATGGGGAGGAGGTGACCAGCCCTCTGTGGAGAAAGAAGCGGTTCAGGACTATTTAGAAAAGATGGATGAGCACAAGTCCATGGGCCCGGATGCACTGCATCCAAGGATGCTAAAGGAGTTGGCTGATATGATTGCAGAGCCATTATCTTTGAAAACTCATGGCGATCGGGTGAGGTCCCAGATGACTGAAAAAAAGCTAATGTAGTGCCCATCTTTTAAAAAGGGAAGAAGGAGGATCCGGGGAACTATAGGCCAGTCAGCCTCACCTCAGTCCCTGGAAAAATCATGGAGCAGGTCCTCGAGGAATCAATTCTGAAGCACTTAGAGGAGAGGAAAGTGATCAGGAACAGTCAGCATGGATTCACCAAGGGCAAGACATGTCTGACTAACCTAATTGCCTTCTATGACAAAATAACTGGCTCTATGGATGAGGGGAAAGCAATGGATGTGTTGTTCCTTGACTTTAGCAAAGCTTTTGATATGGTCTCCCACAGTATTCTTGCCAGCCAGTTAAAGAAGTATGGGCTGGATGAATGGACTATAAGGGGATAGAAAGGTGGCTAGATCATTGGGCTCAACAAGTAGTGATCAATGGCTCCATGTCTAGTTGGCAGGCGGTATCAAGTGGAGTGTCCCAAGGGTCGGTTCTGAGGCTGGCTTTGTTCAATATCTTCATAATGATCTGGAGCATGGAATGGATTGCACCTCAGCAAGTTCGTGGATGACACTAAACTGGGGGGAGAGATAGATATGCTGGAGGGGAGGGATAGGATACAGAGGGACCTAGACAAATTAGAGGATTGGGCCAAAAGAAATCTGATGAGGTTCAACAAGGACAAGTGCAGAGTCCTGCACTTAGCATGGAAAAATCCCATGTACTGCTCCAGACTAGGGACCTAGTGGCTAGGCAGCAGTTCTGCAGAAAAGGACCTAGGAGTTACAGTGGACGAGAAGCTGGTTATGAGTCAACAGTGTGCCCTTGTTGCCAAGAAGGCCAATGGCATTTTGGGCTGTATAAGTAAGAGCACTGCCAGCAGATCGAGGGACATGATCATTCCCCTCTATTCGACATTGGTGAGGCCTCATCTGGAGTACTGTGTCCAGTTTTGGCCCCCACACTACAAGAAGGATGTGGATAAATTGGAAAGAGTCCAGCAGAAGGCAATGAAAATGATTAGGGGGCTGGAGCACCTGACTTATGAGGAGAGGCTGAGGGAACTGGGATTATTTAGTCTGCAGAAGAGAAGAGTGAGGTGGGATTTGATAGCAGCCTTCAACTACCTGAAAGGCGGTTCCAAAGGGGATGGATCTAGGCTGTTCTCAGTGGTACCAGATGACAGAATGAGGAGTAATGGTCTCAAGTTGCAGTGTGGGAGGTTTAGGTTGGATACTAGGAAAAACTTTTTCAGTAGGTGGGTGGTGAAGCACTGGAATGGGTTACCTACAGAGGTGGTGGAATTTCCTTCCTTTGAGGTTTTTAAGGTCAGGCTTGACAAAGCCCTGGCTGGGATGATTTTAGTTGGGGATTGGTCCTGCTTTGAGCAGGAGGTTGGACTAAATGACCTCCTGAGGTCCCTTCCACCCTGATATTCTATGATTAGAATTCCAAGTTTACACAGTTCGTGTCACGTCAACATGAATTATCTGTGAATCAATCAATAAGTTGCATCTTAAGGGGAATGATCATTCCAAAATCACTTTGATCTCAGTTTTTGGCAGCTCTTCACAAAGATTATTGTGGCATTGTACAGATGAAGGCCATAGCCTGGAGTCATGTCTAGTGGCCAGGAATTGACAAAGACATTGAGAGGAAGGTGAAGTGCCGTACTACATGTCAGCAAATACACCATGGTCCTGGCCCAGCTAATATACATCCTTAGTCGTGGCTTTAGACTCTGGGGACACATTTTCAAGTGAACTTTGCCAGACCTTTAGAAGTTTATATGTTTTTGGTTGTAGTCAATGCCTATTCAAAATGGCTAGAAGTTTTCAGAATGACTGCTATTACAGCTACCAGGAACACTGGACATCTTTGTATCTTGTTTAGCCAATTTACTTTATCATTACAGTTGGTAAGTGACAATGGACTGCAATTCTGTTGTGAAGAATTGCAGAAGTTGTTAGCTTCAAATGGAATTCAACACACACACTGCTTCATACCATCATGCTACAAATGGGCTAGCAGAACACTTTGTACAAATACTTAAGCATGCCTTAAGAGCTAACAACTCTTTTTTGAGTCATCAGCAGAAACTGGACAATTTCTTGCTTGTCTTCAGGAACACACCGCATGCTACTACCCTGGAATCACCTGCAACTCTTTTCTTGAGATGATGTTTGTGTATCTGTTGGGACCTTCTATGTCCTGATATTGCCTCACAGGTGGCCAAATCCTAACCTATGCAAATTGATCAACAGTGTGAGACTTGTCATTGTTCTTTTCAAATAGAAGACTTAGTGTGGACTCCCAGCTATGGTTGTAGGGTGAAATGGGTACCTGGAGAGGTGGTAAAATGCACAGGACCTATTTCATTTGTGGTAAAACTGTCTGATGGTATTTATGGAATGACATATGGACAAGTTGCAGCCTTGACAAGTACCAGAGTTTGAGACTCTCTACTTCTCTGATCAAACCTCCTTCTTTTACAACTCCTAATTTCAACAACTTGTTGGGAGAAACTTTGATTCCTTACCAGAACATGAGGCACTGTTCCTGTTGCTCAGGACATTGCCACATCACCATCACCACGTTAAGAGCATGCAAAAACTAGTTTTGCATCTGAACTAGTTTAGCTAGTGAGTTGCTGTTCCAGGGCAGAATAATCCCTTTGCAATTAGAGAGTCTGTAGTAGTCCACCTGCAACTTTTATTTAGGTTATATAGAGTTTAGTGTTAGCCATGTAAACAATAATGTGTATACATTATTTAGAAAGTTTTTAAAAGTAGGGTGGAGGAATGTGATATCCTGTCCCTTTAAATGTTTGCACATTCACCCTTTTCCAAAGCCTCCTCAAAGGCTCACTTTCATGCTGGTTTCAGTTTTACTCCCTGAACAATAAAGCTACCATCACAGCAGACACGTGTGTTTCTGTCTCCTCTGCTGAGTCCAAAAATAACAGTTTGGGGTTTGGTAAACAGAGTTGGCAGCCAGCTTAGTATTATGGCAAACACACATTACAATTTTTTAACTTTTTGTTGGAGGTACAGAAAAGAAGTAAAAACAGTTAAAGCATTTGAAATGTAAAGTACTAAATAAGGGTTTTATTTTAACAACATTCCTTGTTTCCTTTCCTGTAATCAGAAGAGAAGTTTTAGAGGGGAAAATGCTTATCCATGACAGCCTTTTAGCTGGTATTAAAGATGGTAATACCTGCCCTTTTCTGGGAAAAGAGATGAAGTTAGTTGAGATGGGCTGGAGCTATTGTTTTTCAGCACATGTTGAGTACATTAGTTCTCTTTCAGTAGACTTCTGAACTTGCATACTTGGGGAGATCTTCCTCACTGCAAGATCTTAACCCTGCATGATGATGCTTGCATAACTGTGCGGAGAGTCTGTAAGAACTTGGACAGATCTTTGTTTTATTTTGTGTGAGTTCCTTTAAAAATAATATTTGAGCTGCCCAATATTAAATTTAGTCAGATAATTGATTTTTTTGTTTTGCTGGCTATTCAGAAAAATTGAAAAATAAATTGGTTTGGGTTGAACTGCAGGTTTGGGGGTTTTTTTGAAAATTTTGGTGAATCAAAATATTTTTTTAAAAAAATTGAAGTTGAATTAAATATTCCATATGGGCAAAATTGAAATGTATTTTAAGTTTGACAATTTAAATTATTTTTGATTGTTTTTAAAACAAAATGAGAGGAAATTTTGAAATGAAAAGTCATTCTGAACTGAAAAAATCCAAATATTTGATTTAATAAATGAAACATTTTGATTTTTTGAAGATTTTTATGGGGGGATTTGACTGAAATAATTCGGCAAAAATAGACGTGAATCTTCAATTTTTGCCAAAAGGGTCAAAAATTGCTGAGATCTACTCAATATTAAAGAAAAGGAGTACTTGTAGCACCTTAGAGACTAACCAATTTATTTGAGCATGAGCTTTCGTGAGCTACAGCTCACTTCATCAGATGTATACCGTGGAAACTGCAGCAGACTTTATATACACACAGAGATCATGAAACAATACCTCCTCCCACCCCACTGTCCTGCTGGTAATAGCTTATCTAAAGTGATCAACAGGTGGGCCATTTCCAGTACAAATCCAGGTTTTCTCAGTCTTTTACAGTCTCTACGTAAAAGAATAAATGGACACAAATCAGATGTCAAGAATTATAACATTCATAAACCAGTCGGAGAACACTTCAATCTCTCTGGTCACGCAATCACAGACATGAAGGTCGCTATCTTAAAACAAAAAAACTTCAAATCCAGACTCCAGCGAGAAACTGCTGAATTGGAATTCATTTGCAAATTGGATACTATTAATTTAGGCTTAAATAGAGACTGGGAGTGGCTAAGTCATTATGCAAGGTAGCCTGTTTCCTCTTGTTTTTTCCTACCCCCCCCCCCCCAGATGTTCTGGTTTAACTTGGATTTAAACTTGGAGAGTGGTCAGTTTAGATGAGCTATTACCAGCAGGAGAGTGAGTTTGTGTGTGTATGGGGGTGGGGGGATGTGAGAAAACCTGGATCTATGCAGGAAATAGCCCGACTTGATTATGTAAAGAGTTGTCACTTTGGATGGGCTAGCACCAGCAGGAGAGTGAATTTGTGTGGGGGGGGAGGGTGAGAAAACCTGGATTTGTGCTGGAAATGGCCCACCTGTTGATCACTTTAGATAAGCTATTACCAGCAGGACAGTGGGGTGGGAGGAGGTATTGTTTCATGATCTCTGTGTGTATATAAAGTCTGCTGCAGTTTCCACGGTATACATCTGATGAAGTGAGCTGTAGCTCACGAAAGCTCATGCTCAAATAAATTGGTTAGTCTCTAAGGTGCTACAAGTACTCCTTTTCTTTTTGCGAATACAGACTAACACGGCTGTTACTCTGAAACCTGTCAATATTAAAGGAAACTCCTGATGTCTTGAAAAAAATTACATTGATTCGAAGACCTTACATTATCTCTTCCCTAATTTCCCTACTTCTCTAACACATTGAAATGGTTTAAGTGGTCATATATATATGCTAAGTAATTGTCTTAAAGGTCAAGTGCCCAGTTACTAAGGGCGTGGTTCTGCAAACTGCCAAGTGCCCTCAATTCCCATTGAAATGATCAGTTTCCATGGGATAGGAGAGAGTGCTCAGCATCTTGAAGATTGCAGGCTCCAGCTCTCTGAGCCTTGTATTGAGAATGGGATGGGAAACTCCAGGCATGGGACTAGTAGTCAGGAAATCTGGGATACATTCCTGCTTTTGATGAAGACTTGCTGCGTGACTTTGGGCAAATGACTTCGATCTAAATAGTCAGAAATGTCTGTAGGGTGCCTCAAGTGGTCAGTAAACCCAACATTTGTGCACACTTTTGAAATATTAACAATTACCCACTTTGTGCTTCCATTTCCCCATCTGTAAAGTGGGGGAAATATTTTCCCATTGCATTGGAGTATTATGAACCTTAGCTAAATAATCACTGTGATGTGCAATTAATATCTGGTCCTGCTACCAGTGAACTTAATGGCAAAACCCTTGTTGACATCAGGGGAGGAGAATCAAATCCTCTAATGAGATATCATTAAGACTGGTCAATGGCAAAAATGGGAGGAGAAATCAAGTTCTCTTATCTTTCAGCCTTGTGCTCAGTCCACTAGATGAAAAATATTTTAGGGATCATAATTACTCCTGCCAGCTCCTGCTGAACTTTTTGCTGCCTTCCTCAAAAATTCATATTATTCCTGCTGGTCTAAGTTTCATTCTAAAGGTTGAATTTTGATAGGTTTTACTATGACAAGTGATTCTATATCCCAGCATTTTGTGGGGGGGAAAAAAAGAAACTTCTGGGTTTCAAGAGGTGTAAATATTTTCACCAGTTTCACCCAGTCTTCCCCACTATTTTCCAGATGCTCGATATTTCAGTTTAGAAGAAAGTGACGATATGGCAGTGACGGATTCTAGTGGCAAAAGTGGCTGAAATAAGCAACTGTAGTGGATGATGTAACTTCTCTGTTTCATCCCAGTACTTGAAGCTACAGCCACCGGCTATTTTTTAAACAAATCTCATTTTCATGATTCTCATTCCAGCAGTAGAAAACCTTCAGCCTCAGCTCTACTGCTTCTTTGTTCTATTGCTCTGAACTGCATAGTATACGGCTGCTTTGGCAGAAGTACTTAAATCACCCATTAGAGTAATCTTCAATGGTAACTTTCCCTAGCTGAAAATGTGTGTCATCATTTGGCTTCTGTGAATCTGTTTCAGCCTCTGTACTGATTTGCACTGCTACTCCTTGATATGTATTAGTGGCAGGGATACAGTGTAGGTAAGTCAAGGGGTGAAGCCAAAAAAGAACAGTGATGTTGCAGTAGCAAAGGAAAGAATGGGACTGAAGGGTGTTTAAGCTGACCCTATTGATTCTTGCAGAACGCAGTTCAAAATGAAGCTTTCTTCTCTTGGGGAGGGCTTTATTGTATAAGAATGGACAGCGATCATTGCTGCTAACTACCGTTTGTTTTGTTAACCCCTTTTTGAGCCACTGGTTTCTTGTTAACATACAACTAATGTTAAGGTTTTCATGGCTAGTTTGCTGCTAAAAAATGAATGTGGAGGCACTGGTAGTAGCTCCACATTCACAGTTGTGTTGTGATTTGCATTTAGTGCAAGAATTAAATCCTTGTTTCACACTGATTGAATTTATTCTCCAGATTTAGTACCTTAACTTGAGAGAATGGAATTTTCCATGTGATACTTTTAAAAATATTTATTACATGTTGCACAGAAAAGCTCTTAAAATCTTTGATATATATGAAAGCGTTTAAAAGCTTTTCTTATATATATATTATTGTCCTGTTTTCCTCAATTAGGGGGGGCAGTTGGGGGAAGGGGGTTGGAAAATCTTATTGCTAAACAACTTCAGCCCTACCTAATTTCAAATTTCACACAAAGTCTGCTAACGTCTGAGACACAGGCCACTTATGAACTTTTAAAATTAAATGTATAAAGAGTAGTTACCCATATTCATGGTAATCTAATTGTGTTTTACAAACATTGTCCCTAGAAACTCAGATCCAACTGTTAGTGCCATTTTCTGATGCTGGCCATCTCATGAGGGACCAAAAAACAAAACCCACCCCAAAACCTGCAATTGACAAAAATATATATATATATTTTTTAAAATATTCCACCCAGTTCTATTCCTGACATACCACCTGTGCTTTGCATTTATCTATGGTGAGTCAGGCTGACCATTTATTACAGGGCATAGTGTTGGCTTTGGGGAAAAGCTAGGAATCTGGAGGGTTATGGGAATGAGTGGAGATTTAGAAGGGCAGGCAGCTGAGCAAGGCTTCTTGGACATAGAGGCTGATGAGGTTTTGGGAAGATGGGTGGAATTTAGCAGAGATAAGCAGAAGTCCTGGGGGAAGTATATGTGGAGGAGAGAGAACACAGATGTGATATTGCTAACCCCAAAAGTTTAAAAATCATGAGTCAGGCCAAAATTATGAGTGGTATAAAAATCTACAGTTATAAAAAGAACACAACAAACTTTCAGTGTTTTTTTGCCTTCTGGTGTTTGAGCCTTTAAGGTTCATGTTTTCCAGGTCTCCTTCACAACCATGAGGGCTAGAATCTTACTTTATTTAAAAAAATAAGCACGGAGTGTTTCACATGATCATATGATTCCAGGAGCTCAGGCTACCAGAAAGACACCAAATATAGTGAAACTCTTACTAAAATCATAAGAGTTGGCAATGCTGGTGAATGGTTCATCCACCAATCCTGTAGTACTTTCTCATAAGTAAATGGATGCTTACTCTAATTTCGTGACCCAGTTCCCATTCAGGTAACTATTTTCTGCCCACTTAAATTCCCTTCCTCACCTTCAGTTGTGTGAAATATTGTCTCTGCCCTATGCTGTTGTATAGCATTGCTGTGAAACAGCCAAACACTAATAATAGCTTCTGTGGACCATTCAGAGGCATTTGGTTGTGGGAGAAATAATCCCCATGTATCCCTTACCTTCCTGATTGTGGTGAAGTGAGGCTTGATCAGTTTCTGTTTGTGAAGTACTTCACACTACTCCAGCATCTTTCATCCAGAATTCTCTGGGTTCCATTACCAGTCAGTCACACAGATTTTAAAAATTAGGTGGGTGTTTCGTTATAAAAAATGCAGAATGAACTTTTATTAATGGCTGTCACTGAAGGAAAATCAGACCATATGTAAAATTAATCAAATCTGGGGTAGAGGAACGTACAGGTGAAGGTAATTTCCGAAAATTGTTGTTGACAAAAAATACGTCTACCTTGATCATATTTTCCCTGTCCCTTAAGAATGTTTGAATTAACGACCTTTTTCTTCTGATTTTCAAAAGAAAATAAGGGGATAGAGAAGTAGAGTAGCAAAATTTGGCAAGAAACTAGAACAGTACTAAATTACTTTTAGCCCTTGTTATTTTGATTTGTCCTTTACATTATTTGCCATTTCAGCATGCTTGAAAGTATTAGTTTTATTACATCAGTATACTTAGACAAATCTTAATATCAACTTTTAGGCCTAATTGACTTCAAGAAGCTATATGAAAGACAAGCTCTGTCCAT
This sequence comes from Caretta caretta, assembly GCF_965140235.1. Classification (NCBI taxonomy): domain Eukaryota; kingdom Metazoa; phylum Chordata; order Testudines; family Cheloniidae; genus Caretta; species Caretta caretta. The sequence goes on along the minus strand of NC_134214.1, from coordinate 66,371,698 downwards.
TCTGAATTTGGAGGTTTTCTAGCTATCGACATATGCTGTTCTGGTATGTTCTTGGAATAACTTAATGGAAAGAAAGAAGGGGGCGGGAGGGGAAGCAAGCATTTAGCGTCCTATCAGAGCTTGATGGAGCCTGATATAATTAACAAACTTGTGATATCGCTAGCAATTGTAATTCCAATTATTTGCTAGCTGAAGGCAAGTTTCGCTTCTCTAAGTTAGGAAATCATGTAAATAGCCTAATTAATATAATTTGCCTTATGCTGTACTAAGAAAACAAAAACAAATATGTCATTTTTTAGAATAAATAGCATGGTATAGACTAAATATTATAAATATTCAGTAACTTTGCTAAGCAAATATTGCATATTACAGATCCTTTTCAGCATTTCTAAGTAATGCAACATGATTTAATGAAATTATGATGGCTTGTTTTAGCTTTACCACTACATAACAAAAAGGAGAGCACTTCTTTTGCATGAATTAGAGCAAGTTCTTAACAAAATAGCATGTGACATGTAGGACAGAGGAGTGAAAGATATAAAGAAGATTTCATCCTTTGGTAGCTTTAGTATTTGACTATCAAGAGATTTCCCCAAAACTTTAAATTAATTTTTGAAAAATTCCATGCTGCTGTGGTGGAAAGGTACAATAAATAATACTTTGCCTTTTCCTTCTGTGGAATGAAGAGATAAAGCTATTTATAAAAACCTAAAAGACCTACAAATCATTCTAACAGGTTGCCATATGTTAATGTCAGTGAGAATTTAATCACCCAACATAAAAATCTATATATTTTTTCCTCCAACGCTGTCTGGTTTTCATAACTCTCCCTATTGACAAATTCTCTTATGATGATAAATTAGAGGAATGACTAAAAACATAACAGGTAAAGATAGAAAATTTTTAAAAAGATAGAAGCAGCAGGGTTTGTGTGTGTGTATGTGTGTGTGTGTATATGTATGTATGTATGTATGTTTATGTATATACATAAAGTTTCTAGAGGCCCCACTTAGGTAAAAGAACTCCATTGTGCTAGGCACTGTACACACACTTAACAAGATGACAATCCCTGCCTTAGAGAGTTTACAAAGCAAGTATGTGCTGAGAGATGACATGAGCATACAACAAACAGATGGAATGTGGGAATTAAGATTAATCTAATAAGCAATACACCTGTCCAGATAATGGAAATCACTTCTTATGAACAATTTCCCATTTTTGAAAATTCTGTTCCTGAATCAGGATTAAAAGTAAAAGTAATTTTTTCATGGGAAGGAATTTACAGAAAAAATTCATTTTGGAATAACCAAAGTGGAATGTTTTGGCTTGCTTGCTGGGTACCTAGAAGGTGCTTGTCAATTTCATGGTCTGCCTGTACACCAGGTCTCCTCCCTACCACCCAGCTACCTCTGTCAATCAAACAGTCAAATATTTTGTAGGCATTGTGACAGCACAAAAAGCGATGCCTAAATGGATGAAGAAATAAAAGTAGCAAAATGGTCAAAATAGGCATGGGTCACAAAAATAAATAATTAAAAATTGCTTAACCTTGGTCTATTTTAAGAAATGACTCTAAACCTCAATGTGCTTTACTGTAAGCAATGATGCTTTGCACATATATACCACTTTTTATTTAAGGGACTCAAAGCTTAAAAAAACTAATTAAGAGGGAGGGAGGAATCTGGGCAGATTGACCTGGGACAATCTTCCGCCTCTCAAGATTCCCGTTACCACCTAGGGGAAACCCAGCTATGCACACTGTCTAGCGGAGACCTGCTCTCTCACTTCACCCTCTCGTAGGAATAAGCTATGAGAGACACCAGCCTCAAAAGGGGATCTATGCCTCATTCCATCATGACAGAGGACCTCCATCTGACTAACCATCTGGTAGGCAGAGGCTGTAGAATGACCACTGCTGCCTAGAGGAACCAGGTAAGGGTGTCTTCATTAGATGCTGGAAAATGGAAAGATGGTGGATGAATGGGGGCAAAAGAGTTTGGGTTGATTGAGAGGCTGGAATGTATGATTTTTTGGAAAGAGACAGGAAATGTATTTTGCCTAGTGAATGTCATACGGACTGATGGAGGTAGAAAGTCTGAGGGCGCCCTGTGTTAAAATTTTGCCAGCACATCCCTTGCCCATCACTTTGGAGTCTGAGTGCTAACGGGCACATTTAAGTGTGCATAAGGGATCTCAGAGACTCAGCCTTTTCTTAAGGATTCCCTGCGATACTCTGATTTTACAACTATCATTCAAAAATCATGCTGTGTAAAATAAGGCAATAATGTCCTTACCACTGATTATACTGAATCACCCCTCATCCTCATTGCTTTGGGTTACTGGTATGTGTCCTCCTCATCCGTATATCTGTAGTCTTCTACTCTACATAAATACAACAAACAATGGGGCTTCTCCTCTGAGCACTTGCACTCCTCCACTTAATCACCTGCTCCGAAGTATAACTGATTTTCTTTTTGTACCTTCATTTTCTCAGTCTGTTAATTGTGCGCATGTAATCAGAATTACATCCAAAGAAACTATGGTAATGTATGTGGGGTGTGGATAGTATATGCTGCTGGAAGGTAGAAATAGATGATGCAGGGACCTGAGGATTGAAAGGCACAAATCATGAATCTTCCAGAGATACTAAAATGAACATATTTCTTAAACAGAAACCACAATTAAATAAAAATAATAATTTTTCCACCAAAAGTGTGACTCATCTTTTGTTACAAACTTCTATGAATTGTCCCTGAATTTCTAATATTTTATGGTATTTAGTGATATCATTCATCAGGACTCATTGCTAAATTTTCTGAGAGCTTATGCAAATCTCTATTTCACAATGCAAAATGTTAATTCGCAAACTATAATTAGTAGATCCACAGTGACCCAGACTCTGTATTTATATATACTCATTTCACTGGTACCCAAGTACTATAAAGGAAAAATGAAGATATGTAGAATTGCTAGATTTAGTAAGTCATTAGCTCCTTTTCTTTAGGTACTTTGATCCAGTATTGTTCAGATCTTCAGTTACCAAATAGAAGGGAGTGTAACACTTTTTTTAGGGCCTCAACCTCCTTCCACTAACTTCACTGAGGTTGGATTCAAGCCCTAGTCCCTTTATTTGCTTTAATTATTTACCATAATTCTAAGAAAAAAAGGCTGTGTATATTTAAAAAAGGGAAACGAACCTCCTTACTCATCATATCTTCTCTGTTTGCCTTCAAAAGTAATCCCTTTATATTTGTTTATTCCATTGATCAAACCAAGGCTCAGAGTGTGTTCCCATTAAATTGAGCTCCACACATTCACCTGAAAACAGATTTTGGTGCTTTTTACTTCTGTTAGCTCTGCAGAGTCAATGCAATTCTGGAACAATGGGTTTGATTCTATTCTGCCTTCTGTGAACCATAGAATCGTAGGACTGGAAAGGACTTTGAGAGGTCATCTAGTCCAGTCCCCTGCACTCATGGGAGGACTAAGTATTATCTAGACCATCCCTGACAGGTGTTTGTCTAACCTGCTCTTAAAAATCTCCAGTGATGGAGATGCCATAACCTCCCTAGGCAATTTATTCCAGTGCTTAACTACCCCGGTAGTTAGGAAGTTTTTTCTAATGTCCAACCAAAAACTGCCCTGGCTGCAATTTAAGCCCATTGCTTCTTGTCCTATCATCAGAGTTTAAGGAGAACAACTTTCTCCCTCTTCCTTGTAATTACCTTTTATGTACTTGAAAACTGTTATCATGTCCCCTCTCAGTCTTCTCTTCTCCAGACTAAACAAACCCAATTTTTTCAATCTTCCCTCAGAGGTTGTGTTTTCTAGACCTTTAATCATTTTTTTGCTCTTCACTGGGATTTCTTCAGTTTGTCCACATCTTTTCTGAAATGTGGCACCCAGAACTGGACACAATACTCCAGTTGAGACCTAATCAGTGTGGAGTAAAGCAGAAGAATTACTTCTTGTGTCTTGCTTACAACACTCCTGCTAATACATTCCAGAATGATCTTTGCTTGACTCATATTTAGCTTGTGATCCACTATGACCCCCAGATCCCTTTCTGCAGTACTCCTTCCTAGGCAATCATTTACCATTTTGTATGTGTGCAACTGATTGTTCCTTCCTGAGTGGAATACTTTGCATTTGTCCTTATTGAATTTCATCCTATTTATTTCAGATCATTTCTCCAGTTTGTCCAGATCATTTTGTATTTCAATCCTGTCCTCCAAAGCACTTGTAACCCCTCCCAGCCTGGTATCATCCGCAAACTTTATAAGCATACTCTCTATGCCATTATCTAAATCATTGATGAAGATATTGAACAGAACTGGACCCAGAACTGATCAACACTGAACCACTGATAACTACTCTCTCGGAACTGTTTTCCAACCAGTTATGCATCCACCTTACTACATCTCCATCTAGGTTGTATTTCCCTAGTTTTAAGTATCAGAGGGGTAACTGTGTTAGTCTGAATCCACAAAAACAGCGAGAAGTCCGATGGCACCTTAAAGACTAACAGATTTATTTGGGCATAAGCTTTCATGGTAAAAAACCCCACTTCTTCAGATGCATGGAGTGAAACTTACAGATGCGGGCATAAATATACTGACACATGAAATGAAGGGAGTTACCTTACAAGTGGAGAACCAGTGATGACAGGGCCAAGTCAATCAGGGTGGATATGGTCCACTCCCAATAATTGATGAGGAGGTGTCAATACCAAGAGAGGGAAAATTGCTTTTGTAGTGAGCCAGCCACTCCCAGTCCCTATTCCAGCCCAAATTAATGGTGTTAAATTTGCAAATGAATTGTAGCTCTGCAGTTTCTCTTTGAAGTTTGTTTTCGAAGTTTTTTTGTTGAAGTATGGCTACTTTTAAATCCGTTATAGAATGTCCAGGGAGTGTTCTCCTACTGGCTTTTGTATGTTACCATTCCTGATGTCTAATTTGTCTCCATTTATTCTTTTATGTAGAGACTATCCGGTTTGGCCAATGCACATGGCAGAGGGGCATTGCTGGCACATGATGACATATATCACATTAGTAGATGTGTAGGTGAATGAGATCCTGATGGTGTGGCTGATGTGGTTGGGTCCTCTGATGGTGTCACTAGAGTAGATATGGGGACAGAGTAGGCAATGGGGTTTGTTACAGGCTGGCTCACTACAAAAGCACTTTTTCCTCTCTTGGTATTGACACTTCCTCATCAATTATTGGGAGTGGACCACATCCACCCTGATTGAATTGACTTTGTCAAGACTGGTTCTCCACTTGTAAGGCAACTCCCTTCTCTTCATGTATCAGTGTATTTATACCTACATCTGTAATTTTCACTCCATGCAGCTGAAGAAGTGGGTTTTTTACCCATGAAAAGTTTGGTGGCTATGGTGTAGTGCTCTATGCTAGGGCTGTAACAGGAAATCAAATAGCTTATTTCAGAGCCTTCAAATACATGCCAAGTTGCCTCACTGTTTTATGCTGCTTTATCTTTTAGGATATAAAACCTATTCTTTCTTTATGAAAACAGTTCTTTTTGTTAGATAATCATTTCATTTACATAGAAAGGTTATACTTAGTAAAAATATATGAACCAAAATGGAAACAAAGGTACAACATCATAAAGCACCTTTCTTGAGTGTACTGTATTTTCCCCTTGAAAGGCTTCATTGCTTTTAGGACAGGAGATATTGCTTCAGAACTGAAGATTTAAAGCTTTTTTCTTCTGCCCATAGTAAAAGTAATAAAGCTTTTTATTGTACAAAGACTGTAAATATATTTAGCAATAATTTCAACAGCTGGAAGTGTCTAAATGTCTGTAGTGAAAATACGAGGGTCATATCTACCTAGGTTTGATCTAGAAATTTCTATTGCCTCTTTTTTCCGATGAAGTGGGTATTCACCCACAAAAGCTTATGGTCCAATACATCTGTTAGTCTATAAGGTGCCACAGGATTCTTTGTCACTTTTACAGATCCAGACTAACAGGGCTAGCCTTCTGATACTTTGTTAATACAGTAACAAAAAAAATTGAATGTGACTGATCATGCAAATTGTCTCATATGTGTGGACCCCTGCCTCCATATGGAGTCAATAGAACCCTCGCTGGGCTCTGCAGAGGCAGATTCTGCTAGGGTGAATCAGCTTGTCATGGTTGAGGCCATCTATAAAACACGTTCTATGCCCCAAGAAGCTAGGAATCTTAAAACAAAACCAGGAATATGGTTTGGGAAGGAACATATGAGAATGATGAATGAAGAAAAGGAGGGAGGTGAAGTGGCTTGAAGAGTTGAATTTTAAGGAAGGTTCTGAACAAAAATAGAAGGTGCAGGAGGGACTGGGACAATCCTTATAGAGATGTCCAGTAGAATATAATATGGATTAAACCAGTAGGGTTCTATGGAAGTTAGCTTTAAAAACCCTATAGATTAATGTTTTCCGAGTTGGATGCCTATATTCTGGAAATGAAAGTACCAGTTCAGACAAGTACTACAGTGAGAGATGTGAGTGTTCAGGCCTATGTTTTCTCATGTCAGGCACCTAAAATCACTGGCCACTCTTGAAAATGTTGACCTTGATTATATCATAATTGAGTCTACTTTATGATAATAAAAGATCTTATCATCACTTCACTATAGTGGTTCCTCCCATTCCTGGTATTCAACCCAGACTTCTCAGTAACTTGTCAAACTCAGTAACTTCCTGTTGCAGGTTTTCAACTTCATACAAAGTAGTAGAATACAGAGAACAAATGAGAGGAAGGCTGTATCCTTTCAGAATTAATTCAGTGCCTGATCTCCTCACCCATTAACACTGGTGGCAAATTGCCTTTTGATTTCATTGACACTAGATCAGTGCCTTAGTCCCTTTTTATATGTTATATCTGAAATACAAATATTAAACTCCTTTCACGCACACAAACATCATAAAGAAATGGCTAATTTATTAATACATAGATTAAGTAAGTATGTGTCAAATAAGGGGATGTGGGTTTCTTTTAACTAATAAATAATTCAGCACTAAATAATCAATATGGACACACAATTTAATAAAAACAAAAAAACAACAACAACAAAATCTCCTGTATACTTGGAAGTTGCCTTCTCTTGCATAATCCAGGATCAAAATTTAATTTCCTGTTCTTCCCACCATAGCTCCCTTATTTCTCAACCTGCTGAAGTCTCAGTACTGGGCAAAGACCCAAAATGAGTGGTACATGAATGCTAATGAAGCAGAAAGCATAAAATGCATTGGGATCCAGTTCTCTCATAGAATTAACTTTGTCTATAACCTTTGTTTTCTGATTCTGCATTGTTTATGTAAGTAATTTACAAGAGGGGGGAAATGAAATGGCACCAGGTCTGTGTGAGGTAGAAGTGAATTTAGACTAGGACTAAAATGAAGGGAGATCCCTGTTAATGAAGAACAGCAGAGAGACAGGTCTCTCCAAAATCAGAGTTCTAAAGTCATGAGTCACTGGAGAGGGTCTCAGTGTACACTTTTAAATAATAGTTGAACTCTGTGAGTTTCAGTCTGAAGAAAGATTTGTTAGGAGGATAGCCAGGAATAAAGGCCCAGATTCTCACCTGATATAAATGGACACATCTTTGATTTCAATGGAATTATTCCCATTTACACTAGATGAGAATCAAGCCCTAAAATTGTAAGCAGTTATTCATTCTCCACTTGTTGAATGGAAGCTTTCACAGATAATTGGCCATTAGCTCTGGAATCAAACAATAATTTATCTTGACTTTATTATTACTATTTATTTTAATATTCCATATGTTGATCCTAATATTTTTATTTGCTTGTACTCCTTTACTGTCTTCTTTCTGGCTTGTTTGATGTTCATTTTCCCTTTCATGTATTGGTAATTTAAGTACCTGTTTTGTATTTCTTTCTTATTCCCAAATGTAACAAAAAGTTGGGAAGAGGGAAAGATTAAGCTTATCTTTCTTAAAAATAGCTAAACTTTAGTAACAATCTCAAATCTATTATCATTTCTTCTAACAGCCTACTACCCTCCTCAGTAAATATCTCAGGCTTGTCAATGTTTCACTCCTAAATCAGTATTAGTGTATTTCCAAAGGTTCAGCTTTATACTATACTCCTGTTGAATTACAACTGGTCAGATAGGGACAAAAATGAATCACAGATACATTATTTGATAATTAATGTGGAAAACAATCATCAGTAACATATTTGGTGAGCATCATTAGACCATCTATTGAGCTAGATGAATAGCGGAAAAAAGTTTAGTGAATAATTAATCTGACAATTGCCAGAAGAAAAATAAATTAAACGATTCCCAAATATTAGTCATGATGCAAGGAGAGACAGATTGGATGATTCTTTAGAGGCCTTGTCTCAGCATTTTGTGCTCCGATCTGTTCAATGGATCTCTACATAAGATAAGGATTTGTCAGACTTGTTTAATAGTTGTTCACCTATGCCAACGTGTGCATGGAGTTCTTGCCGATGTCAGTGGCAGCTCAACCATGAAGGGGGGGATTCGGGATTCGGACTGTCGGAACAACACTTAGCTCCATGTGATACTAGAAAATGGGGAATACATTATAGTATGATTCCTATCATGCTCACCTGGTGTCTCTCCTGTCTTGGGCTCTTTCAAAGACAGGCGGAATTATTGAAATAAACACAAGCATTAATGAAAAGAACTAAAGACACACTGAAATGCAAAATATTGACAAGCTCTTAAGAATTGCCAGACTGGCTCAGACCAATGATCTGTCTAGCCCAGTATCCTGTCTTCCGACAGTGGCCTGTGCCAGATGCTTCAGAAGGAGTGAACAGAACAGGGCAACATATCAAGTGATCCATCCCCTGTTGCCCAGTCCCAGCTTCTAGCAATCAGAGGGTTAGGGACACCCACAGCATGGGGTTACATTCCTGACCATCTTGGCTAATAGCCATTGGTGGACCTATCCTCCATGAACTTATCTAATTCTTTTTTTAACCTAGTTATACTTTAGCCTTCACAACATTCCTGGCAACAAATTCCATCGATTGACTGTGCATTGAGTTAAAAAGTATTTCCTTATGTTTGTTTTAAACCCACTGCCTATTAATTTAATTGGGTGGAGTTCTTAGTAAACAAAGATGACTGGAACTTAAGCTATCTGGAAGCCTGTTTGTGTCTATGGTTTGCAGGTTTGTTTGTTTTGGGGAGGAGGGGTAGAAAATGCCTTCTTTTTAAGATGTCCTGGTTCTATGTACAGGGTATTACAACATGTGTATGCCTTGAGCTATATATAGTAGCTTGTGACTCCTGCTCTAGGAGACAGTAGAGTTCAGGTGCTTCATTGAGGCACCATATTTTCATTCTTTGTAGAGAGGGTGCCAGATGTTGTCAGTGTTTCCAGCAGTAAGCGCTGTTTGTCGTGGAGTGGGACTGCAGATCCCACCCTTGAATCAGTGCTCATGCAGTAGAACGTCAGAGTTACGAACCCCAGAGTTGTGAACTGGCTGGTCAACCACACACCTCATTTTGAACCAGAAGTACTCAATCAGGCAGCAGCAGAGATGAAAAAAAAAAAAAAGGCAAATACACTGTACTGTATTTGCCTTTTTTTTTCTGTCTCTGCTGCTACCTGATTGAGTACTTCCAGTCCCAAATGAGGTATGTGGTTGACCAGTCAGTTCACAGCTCTGATGTTCATAACTCTGACATTCTACTGTGTTAATCATAAGCCACTAAAAAAAATAAAGGGAAAGTTTAAAAAAAGGATTTGACAAGGTAAGGAAACTGTTTCTGTCCTTGTTTTGTTTAAATTAAGATGGTTAAAAGCAGCATTTTTCTTCTGCATAGTGAAGTTTCAAAGCTGTTTTTAAGTCAATGTTCAGCTGTAAACTTTTGAAAGAACAACCATCATGTTTTGTTTAGAGTTATGAACATTTCAGAGTTACAAACAACCTCCATTCCTGAGGTGTTCATAACTCTGAGGTTCGACTGTATGTCTGGTGAATGACAGCAATTTGGGTGTTTGAGGTATCATTCCTACATAAATATATATAGTAATATGTTTAAACAAAAAGGTCATGCTGGTAAAGAGCTCTATAATAAACAAGTGAACTAACCATCAATAGTGATTAGATATGTCTCTTACTATGCTGTAAACAAATATGTGTTGAGAAAATGAAGCTGATAGACTTGTAGAATGGGAAACCAAGTATTATTAGACCTGACTATTTTAACTGTGCTTTTTAATGTTCAAAAAGTTACTCTTTGCAAAGCTATCGAATCTGCAGCTCATATTTGTTCAGATAATACACCCATTGTACAAGTTAATATCCAGAATTCAATTAACATTCCCTTAGGAACTATTAATGATTTGAAGAATCAGTTCTCCAATACCTTTTGAGATCAGAGCTATTGAATTTAAGTTTCCTAAAACGAAGCTAGATCCTCAGCTGGGGTAAATTGACTTCAGTCGTGCTATAAACATTTTATGTTCCAGAGTTAAAGTCCAACAATTATGTTAATGATTGGCCAGGGTTGTCTGGAGTAACACATCAGAAGACCATCAAGACACGTTAGTGCTAAGTATGGGGGACCTACATGATGTTTATACTTCAAGCAATTTCCCCCCTCATAGGAGGCCTTACATGTAATACATCTTGACTTTATATCAATAGTCCCAAAACTCTGAAAGTGACAGGCAATGGAATTGCAGCAGGACTGTACTGGTGAAACAGGATGTATTACTTTAAGCAGAGAGGGCTTGGGGGAGACTGATAATGGTGTGGAGCATTGGTTGAGGTTAGGTCTGTTTCAGGGAGTAAACTAGCTATAGGAATACTGGACATTGTGGGCCACCTGACCAAAGAGAACAAGTGGACTGCGAAATGATTGGAACGAATTAAAAAAGGCTTTTAAAAAGGCTAGAGCAGAAGTGGTAATGGTAGAATTTAACTACCTAGGCACATTATGCATTATGTGGTGGAAATGAGTCTGGAGATGTTTGCAGTTACGTTAAAATATTGCTTTTTAACTCCACATTTATTCCATGAAACAAACTGTTAAGGTTGAGGAATCAAGCATTCAAATGGAAATACCAAAAATTAGGGTTTAACCCACTAAATCTGAATGTTGACCACTTTTGAGAATAATTTAAAATGTGGTCTCTGTTTATTTTATATTTAAAAAAATTAAATGTGTAACTTAATACATACTGAAATTTTGTATATATAATTTCATACAGAACACAATCTGCTCTGACTTACACTCTCTTATACCAAACAGAGAGGTTCTGGTCCTTGGAATGCAAAATGTGTGATTGTAACATACAGAGGAAAGAGTGTATTTATTTATTTTCATTCTTAAGTAAGTGAAAATTGACTGAACTGATTTTGCCTAAACTTTCCAAACAAATTCAGCTGCTGGCTAAGAAGCAGAATGGGAATTTCAGCCCCTGAAAAAATTATGATCAACTTAAATATAGAAAACATTTAGAATGGAAGTTGTAAGTCAACATTAACTGTTGTGTGCCCAGTGCTGAGACATGCTATCTAGCCCACAGAAAATGTCAAGATTCCTCTCATTTACTCATATGCATATCACAAAATGCTGAGTTTCAGACCTGGTTATCAAGAGATTCATGAATCTTCCAAGTTAACTTTGGCTATATTTTGAACAATCTGCAATGATATGTGGCTTCAACCCAAGACAAGATGAAAGCTTGTGGCTTCATCTGTGTGCTGTTTTGACTTTTGAGGTTCATTTGTATTCAGAACGTGAGGGTGTGTAAACCCACATCAGTCAAAATTGATGAAAATGTTTACATGCATCTGTACGAAGTAAAATAACAAAACAACCCCCTACCAGAATTTAGTACAGCAAAGGGTTAACTCCAGAGAAGCAGAACATCATTTTTGCTATTCTTCTTATGATCCATTTAGAATAAATTTTCCTGTGACCAAAGTAATTTGGGAATCCAGACAGTGCTTCTGAGAATGGATGTCTCAATGCAAAGCAAGTGGCATTTGTGGTACTACAGATTCATTCCCTCAATGAGTGCTGTCTGTGATAGTATTGCTGGAATGATATCAAAAGCATCGGAGTACCCAGGCTCTTTAGAAGGCTTAGCAATGTAGACAGTAAAATACCTGCTCTACTTTCAAATCTGTTGTCATAAATATCAAGGGAAGGGGAAACCCCTTTAAAATCCCTCCTGGCCAGAGGAAAAATCCTCTCACCTGTAAAGGGTTAAGAAGCTAAAGGTAACCTCGCTGGCACCTGACCAAAATGACCAATGAGGAGACAAGATACTTTCCAAAGCTGGGAGGAGGGAGAGAAACAAAGGGTCTGTGTCTGTCGCTATATGCTGCTTTTGCCGGGGATAGACCAGGAATGGAGTCTTAGAACTTTTAGTAAGTAATCTAGCTAGGTATGTGTTAGATTATGATTTCTTTAAATGGCTGAGAAAAGAACTGTGCTGAATAGAATGACTATTTCTGTCGGTGTCTCTTTTTTGTAACTTAAGGTTTTGCCTAGAGGGATTCTCTATGTTTTGAATCTAATTACCCTGTAAGGTATCTACCATCCTGATTTTACAGAGGTGATTCGTTTACTTCTATTTACTTCTCTTTCTATTAAAAGTCTTCTTGTAAGAAAACTGAATGCTTTTTCATTGTTCTCAGATCCAAGGGTTTGGGTCTGTGGTCACCTATGCAAATTGGTGAGGATTTTTACCAAACCTTTCCCAGGGTGCAAGGGTTGGGAGGATTTTGGGGGGAAAGACGTGTCCAAACTATGTTTCCCAGTAAACCCGGTTAGAGTTTGGTGGTGGCAGTGGATATTCCAAGGACAAAGGATAAAATTAATTTGTACCTTGGGGAAGTTTTAACCTAAGCTGGTAAAAGTAAGCTTAGGAGGTTTTCATGCAGGTCCCCACATCTGTACCCTAGAGTTCAGAGTGGGGGAGGAACCTTGACATCTGTTCAGTTCATCATCTCTAAGAGCGTTCAAAAAGTATTCAAAGGGGGTTGTTTTTCTTGAGGGAAAAGGGGCTGAGGGGACAGTATGAGTTTTGAAGGAAGAAAAGTACTATTGGTGTTTTTAAAGAACATAAGAATAGAATAACATTGAGGAGTATATGATTCTGAAGGGACAAAATTGCACTCATGCTGATGAGCGGTAGGAAAGTAAGAAATGCAAAAACAGAAGGTTATGCACTGAAGTTGAGGTGGCGATTATATAAACATCTAAACCAGACACACAGAATTTCTTTATGCAGAAGCGATTAGAACACTGGTTCCCAAACTATGGGCGCCACTTGTTCAGGGAAAGCCCCTGGCGGGTCGGGCCAGTTTGTTTACCTGCTGCATCTGCAAGTTCGGCAGATCACAGCTCCCCCTGGCCGCGGCTCGTTGACCGAGGGACATGCTGGCTGCTCTTCCTGCAGCCCCCATTGGCCTGGAGTGGTGAACCGTGGCCAGTGAGAGCCGTGATCAGCTGAACCTGCGGATGCGGCAGGTAAACAAACCAGCCTGGCCCACCAGGAGCTTCCCTAAACAAGCGGCAACCTAGTTTGGGAACCACTGTATTCGAATGTTACAAATAGTAAAAGACAGCATGTCAAGGTTCCTCCCCCACTCTGAACTCTAGGGTACAGATGTGGGGACCTGCATGAAAAACCTCCTAAGCTTATCTTTACCAGCTTAGGTCAAAACTTCCCCAAGGTACAAAATATTACACCCGTTATCCTTGGAATGGCCGCTACCACCACCAAACTAATACTGGTTACTGGGGAAGAGCTGTTTGGACGCGTCTTTCCCCCCAAAATACTTCCCAAAACCTTGCACCCCACTTCCTGGACAAGGTTTAGTAAAAAGCCTCACCAATTTGCCTAGGTGACTACAGACCCAGACCCTTGGATCTTAAGAACAATGAACAATCCTCCCAACACTTGCACCCCCCCTTTCCCGGGAAATGTTGGATAAAAAGCCTCACCAATTTGCATAGGTGACCACAGACCCAAACCCTTGGATCTGAGAACAATGAAAAAGCATTCAGTTTTTACAAGAAGACTTTTAATAAAAAAATAGAAGTAAATAGAAATAAAGAAATCCCCCCTGTAAAATCAGGATGTAGATATCTTACAGGGTAATTAGATTCAAAAACATAGAGAACCCCTCTAGGCAAAACCTTAAGTTACAAAAAAGATACACAGACAGAAATAGTTATTCTATTCAGCACAATTCTTTTCTCAGCCATTTAAAGAAATCATAATCTAACACATACCTAGCTAGATTACTTACTAAAAGTTCTAAGCCTCCATTCCTGTTCTGTCCCTGGCCAAGACGACTACAGACAGACACAGACCCTTTGTTCCTCTCCCTCCTCCCAGCTTTTGAAAGTATCTTGTCTCCTCATTGGTCATTTTGGTCAGGTGCCAGCGAGGTTACCTTTAGCTTCTTAACCCTTTACAGGTGAGAGGAGCTTTCCCCTGGCCAGGAGGGATTTCAAAGGGGTTTACCCTTCCCTTTATATTTATGACACGCCCCCCAAATCTCAGCTAGGGTGAAACACTGGCTGGGATTTCTTCCTGAAGCTCTAGGAAAACAGAGTTAATAAGACACATGCATCTCTAAATATACTACCAAGTACATAAAGACTAACAATATTTTCCACATCTCAAGGACGATTTTAACCAGTTGATTCTGGGAAACTTTCACGGGAGAGTGCATCAGCCACTTTGTTAGAAGCTCCTGAGATGTGTTGGATGTCGAAATCAAAATCTTGGAGAGCTAAACTCCACTGAAGAAGTTTTTTGTTAGTTTCTTTGACGGTGTGAAGCCACTTTAGTGCAGCATGGTCGGTTTGCAGGTGGAAACGCCGTCCCCAAACATATGGGCGTAGCTTTTCCAGAGCGTAGACAATGGCATAACATTCTTTTTCAGTGACTGACCAGTTGCTTTCCCTCTCAGACAGTTTTTTGCTGAGAAACACTACAGGGTGGAATTCTTGATCAGGTCCTTTCTGCATTAAAACTGCTCCCACACCACGCTCGGATGCATCTGTGGTTACTAGGAACGGTTTGTCAAAGTCTGGGGCCCTTAGTACAGGGTCAGACATGAGTGTCGCTTTAAGCTTGTTAAAGGCCTTCTGACACTTTCCGGTCCACTGAACAGCATTTGGCTGTTTCTTTTTGGTTAGGTCTGTCAGTGGGGCAGCGATTTGGCTGTAGTGCGGTACAAATCGTCTGTAATAACCGGCCAAGCCTAAGAAGGATTGAACCTGTTTCTTTGACTTTGGGACAGGCCACTTTTGGATAGCATCCACTTTGGCCTGTAGGGGGCTGATAGTTCCTTGACCCACCTGGTGTCCAAGGTAAGTCACTCTGTTTAGGCCTATTTGACACTTCTTAGCCTTAACAGTTAGTCCTGCCTCCCTTATGCGCTCAAGGACTTTGTGTAGATGTTCCAGGTGGTCTGCCCAGGAATCCGAAAATATGGCCACGTCGTCAAGGTAGGCGACTGCATATTCTCCTAATCCCGCTAGGAGACCATCTACAAGTCTTTGGAAAGTGGCGGGTGCATTTCGCAGCCCGAAAGGGAGTACATTAAATTCATACAGCCCGAGATGTGTGATGAAGGCTGACCTTTCCTTGGCAGATTCATCTAGCGGTACCTGCCAGTACCCCTTGGTTAAGTCCAAGGTAGAGATGAACTGGGCCCGTCCCAGTTTCTCTAATAGTTCATCTGTGCGTGGCATTGGATAGTTGTCTGGGCGAGTTACAGCATTTAGCTTACGGTAGTCCACGCAAAAACGTATTTCCCCATCTGGTTTGGGAACTAGAACCACTGGAGATGCCCATGCACTTTCAGAGGGGCGGATTACCCCCATCTGTAACATATCCTGGATCTCCCGTTCTATAGCAGTTTTAGCTTGAGGAGACACCCGGTAAGGTTGGACCCTAATTGGGTGAGCATTACCTGTGTCAATGGAGTGGTATGCCCGTTCAGTCAGTCCTGGGGTGGCTGAGAACGTTGGCGCGTAGCTAGTGCACAGCTCCTGGATCTGCTGTCGCTGCATACGCCCAAGGGTCATGGAGAGGTTCACCTCTTCCACACCACCAGCACATTTCCCTTCGTAGTAAACACCTTCAGGCCACTCAGCGTCGTCTCCTCCCTGGGCTGTAAACTGACAAACCTTTAATTCTCTGGAATAAAAGGGCTTTAGAGAATTAATATGGTACACCTTAGGCTTTCGGTTGGAGGTGGGGAATGCTATGAGATAATTAACAGCTCCCAGGCGCTCCTGGACCATGAATGGCCCTTCCCACGATGCTTCCATTTTATGGGCCTGGAGCGCCTTTAAGACCATGACCTGGTCTCCTACTTTGAAGGAACGCTCTCTGGCATGTTTATCATACCAGGCTTTTTGCTCTTTTTGAGCATCCTGTAAGTTTTCTCTAGCAAGGGCTAAAGAGGTTCGGAGGGTGTTTTGTAGGTTGGTAACAAAGTCCAGAATGTTAGTTCCTGGAGAAGGTGTAAATCCCTCCCATTGCTGCTTCACCAACTGCAATGGCCCCTTAACCTCACGGCCATATACAAGTTCAAATGGGGAAAACCCTAAACTGGGATGTGGTACAGCTCTGTAGGCAAAGAGCAACTGCTGCAACACTAGGTCCCAATCATTGGAGTGCTCCTTTACAAATTTACGTATCATGGCCCCCAAAGTTCCATTAAACTTCTCCACCATGCCATTTGTTTGATGGTGGTAAGGAGTGGCAACCAAGTGATTTACCCCATGAGCTTCCCAAAGGTTTTTCATAGTTCCTGCCAGGAAATTAGTCCCTGCATCTGTGAGGATGTCGGAGGGCCAACCTACCCTGGCAAAAATGTCTGCTAGTGCCTGGCACACACTTTTAGCCCTGGTGTTGCTTAGAGCTACTGCTTCTGGCCATCGGGTGGCAAAATCCATGAAAGTCAGTATGTACTGCTTTCCTCTGGGTGTCTTTTTCGGAAAAGGACCCAGAATATCCACAGCTACTCGCTGAAATGGAACTTCAATGATGGGGAGGGGTTGTAGAGGGGCTTTGACCTGGTCTTGGGGTTTTCACACTCTTTGGCACACCTCACAAGACTGGACATAGGTAGAAACATCCTTGCCCATTCCTTCCCAGTGGAATGACCCCCCCAAACGGTCTTTGGTCCTGTTCACCCCAGCATGGCCACTAGGGTGATCATGGGCTAAGCTCAAGAGCTTGGCCCGGTATTTAGTTGGAACTACCAACTGTCTCTGAGGATGCCAGTCTTCCTGGTGTCCACCAGAAAGAGTTTCCTTGTATAAAAGTCCTCTTTCTACAACAAACCTGGATCGATTAGAAGAGCTGAGAGGCGGTGGGTTGCTCCGTGCCGCCGTCCAAGCTCTCTGGAGGCTTTCATCTGCTTCCTGTTCAGTCTGGAACTGTTCCCTTGATGCTGGAGACATCAGTTCCTCATGGGATTGTGGACCTAGGCTTGGTCCCTCTGGAAGCGATATAGGGGATGGAGCTGTTTCTGTTGACTGTGAACCGCTCTCCGCTGGTGCACTATGTTGGGATTCAGGCTCCGGCTGAGCCTCTTGGGTCGGGTTATCGGCTGCTGCCAGTTCAGGTTCGGTGGGGCCCTCTGTTGTTGAGGTTGCAAGTACTGGATTCAGTGCTGACACGGGGTCTGGTGTTGGTTGTTCGGCTGGTTCCGGTTCTGGGACTGGTTCCGTCTGGGTCTCTGGGACTGGATCCACTACTGCTGTTGCAGACATTGGCCTGGGGTCCAGGTCCATCACCTCTGACTGGGTCCTGATAGAAGTTTCCGGAACAGAGCTAGGCCTCACGGCTTGTTTAGCCTGGCTGCGGGTGACCATTCCCACCCTCTTGGCCTGCTTCACATGATTGGCCAAGTCTTCCCCCAACAGCATGGGGATGGGATAATCATCATAGACTGCAAAAGTCCACATTCCTGACCAGCCCTTGTACTGGACAGGCAACTTGGCTGTAGGCAAATTGAAAGAGTTGGACTTGAAGGGTTGAATCGTCACTTGGATCTCTGGGTTGATTAAATTGGGGTCCACTAAGGAAGCATGGATAGTTGACACTAGTGCTCCGGTGTCCCTCCACGCGGTGACCTTCTTCCCGCCCACACTCACAGTTTCCCTCCGCTCCAAGGGTATCTGGGAGGTATCTGGGCCTGTGGACCTCTGGTGTGATTCCGGTGCAATGAACTGTAATCTGTTGGGGTTCTTGGGGCAGTTGGCCTTTACATGCCCCAGCTCGTTACATTTAAAACATCGTCCAGCTGATGGGTCACTGGGGCGAGGAGGGTTGCTGGAGAACGGGGTGGTGGGACGATAAGGGGTCTGGAGGGTTCTTTGGGAGGTAGGTGGGGCTTTGGGCGGCCCCCGGTAATAGGGTGTGGTCTGGGGTGGTCCCTTCTGGTCTCCACTCCAACTGCGACCAGTTTTCTTCTTCTCTGCCACCTCCACCCATCTGGCTCCAATCTCTCCTGCCTCGATTACAGTTTTGGGCTTCCCGTCTAGGATGTATCTTTCTATTTCCTCAGGAACACCCTCTAAGAATTGTTCCATTTGCATTAGGAAGGGCAAATTTACTGGAGATTCAACACTTGCTCCTGATATCCAGGCATCCCAATGTTTCACAATGTGGTAGGCATGTCGGGTAAATGACATGTCTGGTTTCCACCTTAGGGCTCTGAACCTCCGACGAGACTGCTCGGGTGTTATCCCCATTCTGACTCTCGCCTTGGATTTAAACAGTTCATACTTGTTCATGTGTTCTTTAGGCATTTCAGCTGCCACCTCAGCTAAGGGTCCACTGAGCTGCGGCCTCAGCTCTACCATGTATTGGTCAGTAGAGATGTTGTACCCAAGGCAGGCCCTTTCAAAGTTTTCTAAGAAGGCCTCAGTATCATCACCTGCCTTGTAGGTGGGGAACTTTCTGGGATGGGAAGTGGTACCTGGAGAAGGATTGCTAGGGTTTGTTGGTATATTCTGCTGGGCCTTTATCCTCTCCACCTCCTCCACATGCTTCCTCTCTTTTTCCTTCTCCTCCTCCACATGCTTCCTTGCCTCCATTTCCCTCTTGTGGGCAGCCTCCTGTACCTCCTTCTCCAGCCGCATGAGTTCTATCTGTCTTTCATGTTCCCTTTGTCTTTCCTCAGCCTGAAATTTGGCTAATTCCAGCTGTAGTCGAGCTGAGGATTTGGTCATTCTAACCTCTCTGTTTTTAACTAACTTTACACCCGAGGTTTAGAAATAAACAAACAAAACTTGGCTGTAAAATTTTGCTGTGCTGGAATAGAATACCTATTCTCTGATAGTGATTGTCAGCCTACAGAAAAAGACAATTCCCTTGTCTCTGCTCTGGGCCCAAATTAAAGCAAAAAACCTCCAACTGCTTGGAAACCTGCTTACCCAGCCCAAAGAAAAAGCAAATGGGTAGAACACACACCCCCTATTTACTTTTAGGAAGAAAAGAAAAAAAAAAAACAATGGGTTGGAAGACTGTGAATTTCCCTGCAGGAGTTAAGTACCCTGCCTCCAGGCAAAAAAACCTGCAATTCACAAGATAATCCCCTTGTCTCTGCTTGGCCACAAAGCAGAGAGAAACCAAGCTGCTTTCAGTTTCAAAGCTGCTTTCTGGACTTTCTTTCCAAAGAAAAAAAAATTTCCTTTTTTAAAATCTGTATTTCTAGTTCAAAAAATCTCAACTGGATCTCAGATGATTTCAGGTTAATCCCACCACTGTGCCACCATGTCAAGGTTCCTCCCCCACTCTGAACTCTAGGGTACAGATGTGGGGACCTGCATGAAAAACCTCCTAAGCTTATCTTTACCAGCTTAGGTCAAAACTTCCCCAAGGTACAAAATATTACACCCGTTATCCTTGGAATGGCCGCTACCACCACCAAACTAATACTGGTTACTGGGGAAGAGCTGTTTGGACGCGTCTTTCCCCCCAAAATACTTCCCAAAACCTTGCACCCCACTTCCTGGACAAGGTTTAGTAAAAAGCCTCACCAATTTGCCTAGGTGACTACAGACCCAGACCCTTGGATCTTAAGAACAATGAACAATCCTCCCAACACTTGCACCCCCCCTTTCCTGGGAAATGTTGGATAAAAAGCCTCACCAATTTGCATAGGTGACCACAGACCCAAACCCTTGGATCTGAGAACAATGAAAAAGCATTCAGTTTTTACAAGAAGACTTTTAATAAAAAAATAGAAGTAAATAGAAATAAAGAAATCCCCCCTGTAAAATCAGGATGTAGATATCTTACAGGGTAATTAGATTCAAAAACATAGAGAACCCCTCTAGGCAAAACCTTAAGTTACAAAAAAGATACACAGACAGAAATAGTTATTCTATTCAGCACAATTCTTTTCTCAGCCATTTAAAGAAATCATAATCTAACACATACCTAGCTAGATTACTTACTAAAAGTTCTAAGCCTCCATTCCTGTTCTGTCCCTGGCCAAGACGACTACAGACAGACACAGACCCTTTGTTCCTCTCCCTCCTCCCAGCTTTTGAAAGTATCTTGTCTCCTCATTGGTCATTTTGGTCAGGTGCCAGCGAGGTTACCTTTAGCTTCTTAACCCTTTACAGGTGAGAGGAGCTTTCCCCTGGCCAGGAGGGATTTCAAAGGGGTTTACCCTTCCCTTTATATTTATGACACAGCAACTGAAATAAGTAATTTTATTCCACTTTGGAGGACTTCGCATGATATACAGATACACTAATTAGCATGTGTAGGTGTGTAACAAGTTGGCAATAGTTCCCCAAAACACCCCCACCTTGTTAGCAAGTCTTGATCATGCTGGGTAAGGTTAAATCAGGCTTCTTCCAACTTACTAAATATTGATAAATTTTATAAGTGCTTGTTTACAAATGCTACAAGTCTAAATACTAAGATGGATGAACTTAAATACCTGGTATTAAATGAGGATATTGATATAACAGGCATCATAGAAAATTGGTGGTACTATGAAAATCAATGGGATATGGTGATACATAAAATCATAGAAGATTAAGGTTGGAAGAGACCTCAGGAGGTCATCCAGTCCAACCTCCTGTCTCAAAGCAGAACCAACCCCAACTAAATCATCCCAGCCAGGGCTTCATCAAGCTGGGCCTTAAAAACTTCTGAGGATGGAAATTCCACCGCCTCCCTAGGTAACCCGTTCCAGTGCTTCACCACCCTTCTAGTGAAATAGCTTTTCCTAATATCCAACCTAGATCTCCCCTACTGCAACTTGAGACCATTGTTCCTTGTTCTGTCATCTGCCACTACTTTGAACATCCTAGATCCATCCTCTTTGGAACCCCCCTTCAGGTAGTTGAAGGCTGCTAACAAATCCCACCTCACTCTTCTCTTCCGCAGACTAAATAAGCCCAGTTCCCTCAGCCTCTCCTCATAAGTCATGTGCCCCAGCCCCCTAATCATTTTCATTGCCCTCTGCTGGACTCTCTCCAATTTGTCCACATCCTTTCTGTGGGGGGCTCAAAACTGGACACAATACTCCAGATATGGCCTCACCAGTGCCAAATAGAGGGGAATAATCACTGTTGGCAATGCTCCTACTAATGCAGCCCAATATGCCATTAGCCTTCTTGGCAACAAGGGCACACTGCTGACTCATATCCAGCTTATCGTACACTGTAATGCAGGTCCTTTACCGCAGAAGTGCTGCTTAGCCATTCAGTCCATAGTCTGTAGCAGTGCATGGGATTCTTTCATCCTAAGTGCAGGACTCTGCACTTGTCCTTGTTGAACCTCATCAGATTTCTTTTGGCCCAATCCTTCAATTTGTCTGGGTCACTCTGGACTCTATCCCTACCCTCCAGCATATCTACCTTTCCCCGCAGCTTAGTGTCATCCACGAACTTGCTGAGGGTGCAATCCATCCCATGCTCCAGATCATTATGAAGATATTGAACAAAACCGGCCCCAGGACAGACCCCTGGGGGACTCTGCTTGATACTGGCTGCCAACTAGACCTTCAGCCATTGATCACTATCTGTTGAGCCCGATGATCTAACCAGCTTTCTATCTACCTTATAGTCTATTCATCCAATCCATACTTTTTTAACTTGCTGGCAAGAACACTGTGGGAGACCATACTGTGGGAGACTTTGCTAAAGTCAAGGTATATCACGTCCACTGCTTTCCCCATATCCACAGAGCCAGTTATCTCATCCTAGAAGGCAATCAGGTTGGTCAGGCATGACTTGCCTTTGGTGAATTCATGTTGACTGTTCCTGATCACCTTCCTCTCCTCCAAGTGTTTCAAAATGGAATCCTTGAGGACCTGCTTCATGATTTTTCCAGGGACTGAGGTGAGGCTGACCAGTCTATAGTTCCCCAGATTTGCTAGGGGGACAAAATACATAGGAATGACAGAGTAGGTCACACTGGTGGGGGAGTGGCACTATATGTGAAAGAAAGCATGGAGTCAAATATAGTAAAAAACTTAAATGAATCAAACTGTACCACAGAATCTCTCTGGATAGAAAGTCCACACTTGCATAATGAGAGTATAGCTGTAGGAATATACTACCAACCACCTGACAAGGATGGTGATGGTGATTGTGAAATGCTCAGGGAGTTCAGAGAGGCTACAAAAAGAGAAAACCCAAGAATAATGGGGGGTTTCAAATGGATATATGTCACCTCAAGATGGAATGCAGAGATAAAATATCTAGACATCATTAATGACTGCTTCTTGGTGCAACTAGTCTTGGAACCCACAAGGGCAGAGACAATTCTTGATTTAATCCTCAGTGGAGCCCAGGATTCAGCTGAATAATATCAACCATAATGTAATTAAATTTAACATCCTTTTTGGGGGTCAAAGAAACCCACCACAGTAGTATTTAACTTCAAAAAAGGAAAACTACACAAAAATGAGTAAGCTAGTAAAATGGAAGCAAAAAGGAACAGTCACTACAATGAAATGCCTGCAAGCTGTATGGAAACTTTTAAAAAACACCATAATTGAGACTCACACTAAATGTATATCCCAAATAATAATAATAAAAAGGTTAGAGGACAAAAAAAATGCCACCCTGACTAAACAACAGAGTAAAAATGGCAGTTAGAGGCAAAAATACATATTTTAAAAATTAAAGGAGTACTTGTGGCACCTTAGAGACTAACCAATTTATTTGAGCATGAGCTTTCGTGAGCTACAGCTCACTTCATCAGATGTTTACCGTGGAAACTGCAGCAGACTTTATATACACACAGAGAATATGAAACAATACCTCCTCCCACCCCACTGTCCTGCTGGTAATAGCTTATCTAAAATGATCAACAGGTGGGCCATTTCCAGCACAAATCCAGGTTTTCTCACCCTCCACCCCCCCCCACAAATTCACTCTCCTGCTGGTGCTAGCCCATCCAAAGTGACAACTCTTTACATAATCAAGTCGGGCTATTTCCTGCATAGATCAAGGTTTTCTCACATCCCCCCCACCCCCATACACACACAAACTCACTCTCCTGCTGGTAATAGCTCATCTAAACTGACCACTCTCCAAGTTTAAATCCAAGTTAAACCAGAACATCTGGGGGGGGGGGGGGTAGGAAAAAACAAGAGGAAACAGGCTACCTTGCATAATGACTTAGCCACTCCCAGTCTCTATTTAAGCCTAAATTAATAGTATCCAATTTGCAAATGAATTCCAATTCAGCAGTTTCTCGCTGGAGTCTGGATTTGAAGTTTTTTTGTTTTAAGATAGCGACCTTCATGTCTGTGATTGCGTGACCAGAGAGATTGAAGTGTTCTCCGACTGGTTTATGAATGTTAAACTTGGAGAGTGGTCAGTTTAGATGAGCTATTACCAGCAGGAGAGTGAGTTTGTGTGTGTATGGGGGTGGGGGGAATGTGAGAAAACCTTGATCTATGCAGGAAATAGCCCGACTTGATTATGTAAAGAGTTGTCACTTTGGATGGTCTAGCACCAGCAGGAGAGTGAATTTGTGTGGGGGGGTGGAGGGTGAGAAAACCTGGATTTGTGCTGGAAATGGCCCACCTGTTGATCATTTTAGATAAGCTATTACCAGCAGGACAGTGGGGTGGGAGGAGGTATTGTTTCATATTCTCTGTGTGTATATAAAGTCTGCTGCAGTTTCCACAGTAAACATCTGATGAAGTGAGCTGTAGCTCACGAAAGCTCATGCTCAAATAAATTGGTTAGTCTCTAAGGTGCCACAAGTACTCCTTTTCTTTTTGCGAATACAGACTAACACGGCTGTTCCTCTGAAACCTGTCATTATGCAAGGCACTGCATTTAGCCGTATGGAGTGGAAATCTATCAACTGCATGAAGAAACTTGTACAGATACAGACAGACATCATCTTCCTTTCCAAATGCAAACAGATGGACATCGTACCAAAAGGACTGAAGGTCAAAAATCCATTACAATCTACATACCACACAGACTATGCTGACAGCTTGTGCCTCACGCTCTCAAAGAAACTGCGGAATCACCTGATCAAGATCCTCTACAGCAAACAGGGAAAGATTAAGAATGAGCTCTCAAAAATGGATACTCTCATAAAGAACCAACCTTCCACACAAACTTCCTCGTGGCTGGATTTTACTAAAACTAGACAAGCCATTTACAATGCACACTTTGCTTCTCTACAAAAGAAAAAAGACACTAAACTTTCTAAACTACTACATGCTACAAGGGGCCACAGCAATGGTTCCCTCACCCCACCTAGCAATATTGTTAACCTATCCAACTATACTCTCAGCCCAGCAGAAGCAGCTGTTCTATCACGGGGCCTCTCCTTCTGCCCCTCCACCCCCACGAACATGATACAGTTCTGTGATGACCTAGAATCCTATTTTCGACGTCTCCGTCTCAAGGAATATTTCCAAAATACCTCTGAACAACATACTAATCCACAGAGGTCTCCCTGCCAACACTACAGAAAGAGGGATTCTAGATGGACTCCTCCTGAAGGTCGAAACAGCAGACTGGACTTCTACATAGAGTGCTTCCGCCGACGTGCACGGGCTGAAATTGTGGAAAAGCAGCATCACTTGCCCCATAACCTCAGCCATGCGGAACGCAATGCCATCCACAGCCTCAGAAACAACTCTGACATCATAATCAAAAAGGCTGACAAAGGAGGTGCTGTTGTCATCATGAATAGGTCGGAATATGAACAAGAGGCTGCTCGGCAGCTCTCCAACACGAGTTTCTACAAGTCATTACCCTATGATCCCACTGAGAGTTACCAAAAGCAACTACAACATTTGCTCAAGAAACTTCCTGAAAAAGCACAAGATCAAATCCGCACAGACACACCCCTGGAACCCCGACCTGGGAGATTCTATCTACAACCCAAGATCCATAAACCTGGAAATCCTGGGCGCCCCATCATCTCAGGCATTGGCACCCTGACAGCAGGATTGTCTGGCTATGTAGACTCCCTCCTCAGGCCCTACGCTACCAGCACTCCCAGCTACCTTCGAGACACCACTGACTTCCTGAGGAAACTTCAATCCATCGGTGATCTTCCTGATAACACCATCCTGGCTACTATGGATGTAGAAGCCCTCTACACCAACATTCCACACAAAGATGGACTACAAGCCGTCAAGAACACTATCCCCGATAATGTCACGGCTAACCTGGTGGCTGAACTTTGTGACTTTGTCCTTACCCATAACTATTTCACATTTGGGGACAATGTATACCTTCAGATCAGCGGCACTGCTATGGGTACCCGCATGGCCCCATAGTATGCCAACATTTTTATGGCTGATTTAGAACAACGCTTCCTCAGCTCTCGTCCCCTAAAGCCCCTACTCTACTTGCGCTATATTGATGACATCTTCATCATCTGGACCCATGGAAAAGAAGCCCTTGAGGAATTCCACCATGATTTCAACAATTTCCATCCCACCACCAACCTCAGCCTGGTCCAGTCCACACAAGAGATCCACTTCCTGGACACTACAGTGCTAATAAACAATGGCCACATAAACACCACCCTATACCGGAAACCTACTGACCGCTATTCCTACCTGCATGCCTCCAGCTTTCACCCTGACCACACCACACGATCCATCGTCTACAGCCAAGCTCTGCGATACAACCGCATTTGCTCCAACCCCTCAGACAGAGACAAACACCTACAAGATCTCTGTCAAGCTTTCTTACAACTACAATACCCACCTGCAGAAGTAAAGAAACAGATTGATAGAGCCAGAAGAGTTCCCAGAAGTTACCTACTACAGGACAGGCCCAACAAAGAAAATAACAGAACGCCACTAGCCATCACCTTCAGCCCCCAACTAAAACCCCTCCAACGCATTATTAAGGATCTACAACCTATCCTAAAGGATGACCCAACACTCTCACAAGTCTTGGGAGACAGGCCAGTCCTTGCCTACAGACAGCCCCGCAACCTGAAGCAAATACTCACCAACAACCACATACCACACAACAGAACCACTAACCCAGGAACTTATCCTTGCAACAAAGCCCGTTGCCAATTGTGCCCACATATCTATTCAGGGGACACCATCACAGGGCCTAATAACATCAGCCACACTATCAGAGGCTCGTTCACCTGCACATCCACCAATGTGATATATGCCATCATGTGCCAGCAATGCCCCTCTGCCATGTACATTGGTCAAACTGGACAGTCTCTACGTAAAAGAATAAATGGATACAAATCAGATGTCAAGAATTATAACATTCATAAACCAGTCGGAGAACACTTCAATCTCTCTGGTCACGCAATCACAGACATGAAGGTCGCTATCTTAAAACAAAAAAACTTCAAATCCAGACTCCAGCGAGAAACTGCTGAATTGGAATTCATTTGCAAATTGGATACTATTAATTTAGGCTTAAATAGAGACTGGGAGTGGCTAAGTCATTATGCAAGGTAGCCTGTTTCCTCTTGTTTTTTCCTACCTCCCCCCCCAGATGTTCTGGTTTAACTTGGATTTAAACTTGGAGAGTGGTCAGTTTAGATGAGCTATTACCAGCAGGAGAGTGAGTTTGTGTGTGTATGGGGGTGGGGGGGATGTGAGAAAACCTTGATCTATGCAGGAAATAGCCCGACTTGATTATGTAAAGAGTTGTCACTTTGGATGGGCTAGCACCAGCAGGAGAGTGAATTTGTGGGGGGGGGTGGAGGGTGAGAAAACCTGGATTTGTGCTGGAAATGGCCCACCTGTTGATCATTTTAGATAAGCTATTACCAGCAGGACAGTGGGGTGGGAGGAGGTATTGTTTCATATTCTCTGTGTGTATATAAAGTCTGCTGCAGTTTCCACGGTAAACATCTGATGAAGTGAGCTGTAGCTCACGAAAGCTCATGCTCAAATAAATTGGTTAGTCTCTAAGGTGCCACAAGTACTCCTTTTCTTTTTGCGAATACAGACTAACACGGCTGTTCCTCTGAAACCTGTCATTTTAAAAATTGGAAGTCAGATCCTACAGAGGATCATAGAAAGGAGTATAAATTCTGGCAAATCAAGCGCACCGCTCTCAGTTCTCTGACATTGATGTGCAGAGTGAGGCCTGAGACCACAGACCTTGTATCCTGAGGTCTCCCAGATGTGCCCCCCATCCCAGATCCGAGGCATCAGTGACTAATGAGAGGGATGGCTGGGGGCTGGCAAAGGGCACGCCTGCACAAATTACATGTGGGTTGAGCCACCATAGGAAGGAGTCTAATATTGGGTGAGGCAGGGTTACAATGCTGTCCAAAGTGTCTCGAGCCTGTTGATAAACAACACTAGCCATGCCTGGAGTCTGAGTCTGGCATGCTGTACTACGTAAGTACAAGTGGCCATATGCCCCAGAAGTTCAGGCAGCTCCTTGCTGTGGTTGTGGGGAACTGTCTGAGGCCCTGTATGATGTCTCCCAGACACCGAAATCTGGCTTCTGGGAGGTATGCCCTGGCTTGAATTGAGCCACAGAATTGAGCCACAGAATTGAATTGAGTCTAGCAGTGTGCCTATAAACTCTATCCTCTGCACCGGGGACAGTGTGGATTTGGCCTCATTAAGAAGGAGACCCAGTTCGATGAATGTCCTTCTTATGAAGCCGACCTCCTCCTCCACCTGAGACCTGGAGTGGCCTTTGATCAGCCTGTCATCGAGGTACAGGAAAACCTGCAACCGCTGCTTGCACAGGAACGCCTCAATGACTGCCATGCACTTGGTGAAAACTTGAGGTGCTGCTGACAGGCCAAAAGGGAGGACAGTAAACTGATAGTGGCTGTTGTTCACCACAAACCTGAGGTTTCGTCTGTGAGGTGGAACTATTGCTATGTGAAAATATGCGTCCTTCAGGTTGAGGGCGGTGTACCAGTCTCCTGGATCCAGTGAGGGGATAATAGAGGTCAAGGAGACCATGCGGAACCTGACTTTAAGGAAATGGCTGACCATCAGATTTGCGAAGACTGAGTGGCCATCTGCGCCCTGATGGAAGGCGGAGATGGCAGCCAAGTGAACCACTATTGTCAACATAGACAGAGCCTGTTGCTTAAGGTGGAGGAGCTAGTCCAGTACAAATGGCATTGAGGCAAGGGGGAATTCTGTATTGTTCCTTTTTGGTTGTCTAAGTAGAAATGTGACAGGGCAGTACATTCTCATTACAATGAATAGCCAGATAATGTATACAGCATGAGTTTAATGGCAGGAGGATTATCCTAACTACCATAGACAACTTTGATGCATATTCAAGTTAGTCAAAAAAGTTTTTTAAAACATTTTTTCTAAGTATTTTGTGAAAAGTTTTGAAAATTTCTGATGTTTCAATGGGAAAAAGCAGATAGTTTTTCTTGTTTTGTTTTTCCTCCCCTTTTCTCAGTGGCAAGATGAAAAAGGGGGAGCAGGATGAAAGGAAAAATAGAAAAATGTAAAAAAAGAAAAAAGATTTTATCCAAAACATTTGACTCCCAAGGAAGTGAAAATTTTCTGCCATGATTTTATTTTTAAAATGGGTCCATTTTTTTGAGTGCTGATTAATCAGATACTTATACTATATGACAGTGATTTTCAAACTTTTTTTCTGGGGACCCAGTAGAAGAAAATTGTTGATGCCCATGACCCAACGGAGCTGGGGATGAGAGGTTTGGGATGTGGGAGGGGCTCAGGGCTGGGGCAGAGGGTTGTGGTGCGAGGGTGAGGGCAGTGGGGTGGGGCTGGGACTGAGGGGTTCAGAGTGTGGGAGGGGGCTCTGGGCTGGGGTAGGGAGTTAGGGTGCAGGAGGGGGTCAGGGCTTTGGGCTGGTGGTGCAGGATCTGGGGTGGGGCCAGGGATGAGGGATTTGGGGTGCAGGAAGGGGTTCCAGGTTTGGGGGGGCTCAGAGCTGGGGCAGGGGATTGGGGCATGGGGTTGGGGCACTGACTTACCTCCGGTGGCTCCTAGTCAGAGGCGCAGCCAGGGTGCAGAGGCAGACTTCCCACTCCTAGGCGGAGGCATGCGACTTTCGCTCACAGGCACCTCCTCCCACCCCCCAACCCTGCAGCTCCCATTGGCCGGGAACTGGCAAATGGGAGTGCGGAGGCAGTGCTTGGGATGGGGCAGCACGCAGAGCCCGTGGTCCCTCGCCTAGAAGCCAGACCCTCTGCTGGCTGCTTCTGGGGCTCAGTGCGGTGTTGGGAAAGGTAGTCACTAGCCTGCCTTAGCTGGGCAGCACCGCCAACAGGATTTTTAACGTCCCAGTCGGAGGTGCTGACCAGAGCAAGGTGACCCAGTTCCTTACATGTCGCGACCCAGGGATTGAAAAACACTGATCTAAAGGAGTAATTTCATTAGTTGGCAGCCATATTATACTGTTTCCACCTATGTGGACCATCCACAAGAGAAGGATGCGGCACACACTTTCTAAACATATGCATCTTGTTTTTCCTTTTCTTGTGGAATGTACATGTACAAAGAAAATAGAAGGAGAGCAAAAAATCATGATACAATGTTAAACTAGATATTGCCTAACACTAAAGAGATGTTGGTTAAAAAACACACACACAGTTATTGAGAAAGGAACCTTACAAACAATATACACTCTTCAATAGGTTTTTTCCCTAATAAGGCTGTTTTTAGTTTCCTTTCTTTATTTACTCTAACAAGGCACATTCAATTTTCTCTCCCACTCAGAGAAAATACATGGCTTTGTGAGTACTTGAAACATAAGAGAGTAATTAGATAGCAATGGTATATAGAATGTATATGGCATTTGCACTTGGCCATGTGAATATTTTCAAGGTTGCTTTTGCATTGGCCATCTTCCAGCCATTGCAGCAGCACCTGCTAGGTACCAGGTTTCTATATCCTTTGAATTCAAAATACATAATAGAAAACAATCAACCAGCTTTTTGGCAGATATTTTGCATTTTCCTTCTGGACATAAAGCAATATTGGGAATGATGAAAATGACAGTTTTCAGTGGGAAAAATATCATTTGAAACTAAGAATCAATTGCCTTCAATCTAAATTCTTTGCATTTTCACATTAAGTTAAAAGGTTGGAAATGATTGAAATGGGATATGTTTTGCATAATATGCAGCAAGTAATGTAGCCTTTGTTTTTATTCTTTCCAGCCACACAAGTTGAAGTAAATAAGAGATGTCTTTATTCATTGGAATTCAGTTTAATATGGACACCTCTAGCCAAAGCCTTTTGTCCAAAATAAATGAAAATGTTTATTCTAGACATTTTTTTTTCCATTTCTGCCTCTGGCACTCAAGTCAAGGAGTAGCAGAGCCCAAAGGATACATGGCTTTGTGGAGCTAGTCCACCATACTTGTTTCAGGACATTACGATAATATATTTGTGTGCTGCAATTAAACACCCAACAATAGTGTAAAGTGGCTGTCCATACAGTACATTATAGGCACATTTATTAAGGGTTATACTGCACTACCTTTACTCCTGTTGGTGAACACTTATTCACATTAGTAGTCCAATTGATATAATCATTTCAAAGATACAGTTAAAAGTATGCAATAAACCAGCCTTAAGAATGGTAAAATATGCATAAACTTAGTAACATGAGAACTTTAAGAGGACTGGAATATGCTTCATATAACAGTTTTTTTCAATCCGTGGGTCTGGGTGGTGGCATGTAAGGCAGTGGGTCACCTTGCTCTGGTCAGCACCGCTGACTGGAACATTAAGCCCTCGTCTACTCTGGGTGCGGGGTCGACCTAAGATACGCAACTTCAGCTACCTGAATAGCGTAGCTGAAGTCAGCGTATCTTAGGTCACTTACCTGGCCATGAGGATGGCAGCGAGTCGACCACTGCTGCTCCCCTGTCGACTCCGCTTCCGCCTCTCCCGAGTTGGAGTTCCAGAGTTGATGGGGAGTGCGTTCGGGGATTGATTTATTGCATCTAGACGAGACGCGAAAAATCGATCCCTGATAGATCGATCACTACCCACCGATCTGGCAGGTAGTGAAGACCTGCCCTAAAAGTCCTGTCAGCGGTGCTGCCCAGCTAACGCAGGCTAGTGCCTACCTTTCCAAACACCACGCTGGGCCCCGGAAGCAGCCAGCAGTGGGTCCAGCTTGTAGGCAGGGGGGACACGGGACTCCACGTACTTCCCCCAACCCATGCACCGCCTCCACACTCCCATTGGCCAGTTCCCAACCAATGGGAGCTGGGGAGGGGGCAGTACCTGTGGGCGAGAGTCCCACAAAGCCACTTGCATGCCTAGGAGCGGGACTCACTGCTAGCCGCTTCTGGGGCACAGCGTGATCTGTGGTGCCAGGACAGGCGGAAAGCCTGTCTCTGCACCCCGGCTGCGCCACTGACTGGGAGCCACCAGAGATAAATCAGTGCCCCAATCCCCTGCCCCAGCCCTGAGCCCCCCCAAACCTGGAACCCCTTCTTGCCTCCCAAACCCCTCATCCCTGCTCCCACTCCAGAGCCTGCACCCCCAGCCCAGAGCCCTGACCCCCCTCCTGCACTCCAACTCCCTACACCAGCCCAGATCACCCTCCCACACCCTGAACCCCTCATTTCTGGCCTCACCCCACAGCCCTGCCCCTCCCCATCCCTCATCCCCAGCTCCATTGGGTCGCGGACATCAACAATTTTCTTCTACTGGGTCTCCAGGAAAAAAGTTTGAAAACCACTGCTTTAGATGAAGTGGTAGAGAGGTCTGTGCTTTCATACTGAAGTTGTCAGGGTTAGTCCTTGCTGATGTCCCATTGCAGTAGTCATTAAACATATAGGAAATATTTATTGATTTCTATTGGGTGTCGAATATTGATAACAGTTAAGTTTTGAGAATAGCTGATCATCGTTAATTTCTAAAAGTATTTAGAAGTTTTGTGTCTGTGTGCAGTTGATTCAGGTTGGAATATATAAATAGCATTTACCCAAATAGAAGTTAACATAATTTGTGATACCTGGTCCCCCCCTTCTGTAGGTTGTGTATGTAGGTTATAAGCACTTATGTACACAAAGCACCTAGCACACTCTCCATGCTTTAATCTAAATCCCCATCTTCTCTAGACATTGTCAAAACAGGGAAACTCTTGTGCCTGAGTCTGACAAAAGGATATGACGAGCTGAGTATCATCAGCATGCTGACTTGTCATCTGAATTAAGGTGAGTGTCTCACGGTTCTGTCTGCCACCCCACTGTTTCAGTGATGACACTACAGCAGACAGTGAGTTGGCTCATATTGGAGTACGCTGATAAAACGTAGCTCTGTGCCTATCCCAACAAGCCTGGCTGGGGCAGTCTTTTGTCTTTAACAGAAGAATTGTTGTATTAGATAAGACCTGAGGTCCAGCTAGTCTAATATCCCAGTTTTAACAGTGGTTAGGGACAGATGCTTTAGGGGAAGATGCAAAAAACTATATAACGGATGACTGTGGAATGGACTGCCCATAGGAAAAATGTATTCTTCACCCCATCAGTTAGTGGTTGGTCTATCCCTTAAAGCATGAGGTTTACATCCTTTTTAAACTTGAAAAAATTGTTTTTCTTGTCTCATAATCTTTGTAAATGTCTAATCCTTTTTTTTTTAATCTTAAATTCTTGGTCTCACTGATCTGTTGCGGCAATGAGTTCCACAGGTGAATTGTGCAAGTAAAAAAGTTTCATGTCCTATTTTCAGCTTTAAATTAGTCACCTTTCAATTTCAGTGGTTTTGTAATATGATAGTGTGTCTGGTTGAGATTGATGCACGGATAAAATAAGCTAGTTGTGGTTCCATCCAGATAAGACAGATCTGATACTGATGAGCTGGGCGAAAAGCAGCTGTATGAAATGAGTGGAATTAATATCTGTCCCTTCTACTGCTTGCCTTTGTGACTCATGTTTGTAATTTAGGAGTACTGCTAGACCTTCATCTGCTTCTGGATGCCCTGAGAGCAGCACAGAGTGCTATTTTTCTTTACTCTGAACTGGAAAAAGAGATTTTGTCTTTTGGTCTCAGATGCAGAGATCACCTCCATTATGTATAAACATGACATCTCCAGAATGGATTACTGCAATGCTCTCTGGGTGGGCTATACATGAAAAACCACTCACAAACTTCACCTCAAGCAGAATTGAGCTACCTGCTTATTCAGGAGTGTTTTGTGATGGGAGTATGCTCTGGTTGCCAATTCATTTTGGGGTGAAATTCTAAGTGTTACTTCTGATTTATAAAGTCCTCTATAGTTTGCACCCTCAGTATCTAAGAAGGCAGCCCTTTTTTCCTACAGTATATCGACAATCAAGATGAACTGAGATGTGCTAGGTTACATTTGCAAGTTATTTGCATCAAAGGGTTGCAGGCAGGGTGCTTTTTCTGAAAGACCTGGAATTTGCTCCTCCATTAGCCTAAGTCTATTGAAATTACAGGCACATTGTAATACTCACTTATTTAGTGAGATCTTTTCTGAAAGAGAGAGTTTTAGCTTGGAGGAATGTTGTATCTGAGTTGGAAGTACTCTTACAGTATGTCTACGCTGCAATTGGAGGTGTAATTATATCTTGGGTGGGCATACACGTGCTAATTTTAATGTAGCTAACGTGGCTAAAAATAGCAGTGAAAATGCAGTCGCACAGACCCCAGTGCAGGCTAGGAACATGAACAAATACCCAGAGTTCTGGGAGGGCTTGTGCAGCCCATGCTGAGGCCTGCATATCCGTATCTTCAGTGCTATTTTGGTCATGCTATCTAGATTAAAGCTGGTGTGGGTATACCTACCTGAGCTGCAATCACACCTTCACTTGCAGCGTAGATGTACCCCTGGTGTCTTTTAGCCTGGAGTTTAATTTTATTATTGAATGTGTTACTTAAAATGCGTGCATCCAAAATTTCATTAAGTGTAATGTCTAAAACAGAAGAATAAACAAAGTACTGGTAACCATGTAGCTCAAAGTTCGAGCCAGTCTCTCCTAGTGGCTTTGTGTAAATGCTGAAAAAGGGTGGTAGTAAGACTCAACTCCTGTTGAAATCCACAGCTGAGAGTCCCAGGGAAGAAGGAGTTATCTGTAAAATCTCTTCCTTTCAAGGAATGAGAAACTAATTTAAAGGTCATTGTTGGCATAGTAGCCTCATTAAAATTTTAAACAATACTTACCCAGATTCGTGCAGATTTGAGACTAAAACTGTACACATTTTGCCAAAATTGTCAATTATTTGTGAGAGGTAGATTGTTCTATGTTGGACCACATTCTAGTAGGATTTTCTGGTGTGTTACAAAATAATTTGTAGCTTGTTTTAGGAGTAATTGCTCAAAAATACAATCAAAAATACCATCTTTACTCTAAAATATAGGCCAATATGATAACTGCTCGGTTTGGGTGACAAATTAATAGAGCTACATCCAATCTTCAGGCAATATGCTGTGTATGGGCAGGGCATGACTGTGCTGCCTCAGAAAGGAGTTGCCCCTGGAATCAGAGGGGAACTTTGAGTTGCAAATATTTTACTGGTGCCCTGTCATGGGGGTGCACAGCCGGCCCTTCTTCTTCTGGGCCCGGTTGCCCTCCCAAATAAGTCTAGGGAGATTTCAGCTGTGTGCAACACCCATGTCCTTTATTCTTTAAGCGTTTTCCCACCACCAGTATCCAACTATATACAGTCTTTACAGGTTTTTCGCCTACCACAGGCTGGGTCAGTAACCAACTAGAGGGGCTTCTCACTTTCACTTTCACTTTCACTTTCACTTTCACCTCCACCTCCACCTCCACCTCCCTCCCCTCCCTGACTCTCTCTCTCTTTGGCTCCTTCCCAGCCTTTGTAGCTCCTAGCCTATCAGGCTGGCAGGTGTTGCCAATTACCAGGCAGACATAAGGCTTTTCAATCAGCCCCAATCTATCCCCCTTGATTGTGGCTGGCATGGCAGGGGTTGATTAGCTGTGTTTGCAGCAGCACCCTGCCACGTGCCCCCAAAAGAGAGCAACTTTCTGCCTGCTTCTTCATGCTCTTCTAGCTCTGTGGAGAGGAAATATTGCTACTGCCCCACCCCATGCCTGCCCACTTCCTCAAGGGGCAGAGCAACCAGCGGGCAGGAGTTTTGCATAGCAGGGACTACAGAGTGAAAACAGGGGTGATGTGTTAATACCTTCAGTCCTGTGCATGGCTACATTAGGACGAGTCAAAATCTAGCTCAAATGAGTGAGCTACTTCACAAGTTAAACTTTTAATTTTTCTGAGTTGGTTGCAAAAAAGATCGCAAGATTTTCCTCTTTCTCCTTTAAGTGACTGCACATGTGCATTCCATTCTAGGCATGTGTGCATCCCGCTCAGAGTCATCAGAAATATTTCCCTCTGTGGTACCAGTTGGGGCTGCCAAGTGTCACTACGTGCTAGTATAAGGTCCCAACCGTCCCAGAACCACCTCAATTCCTTCTTACTGCACGAGACAGTCGTAGGAAATGCTTGGCTTGCCTTAGGAAGTGCTCTGTGTGCTCATTGTAAATTTACTATAAATAGTTTTCTAGCTGATTAGTACTTAGTTAATTCTGTAGTCAGGATTAGTTTCTTTTTCAGTCCCCAGTTTTGGGGTTTCTATGTCTCAGTACTGAGGGATGCCTCAGTTACTGGGCTTCAAACCCTGCATCTCTTGCACTAGTGCCGATGGCCATGAGTGACCCATACTCAAAATGCTTGAAGTGTTTAGGGGAAGCTCATATGTTTGTTCATTGCCAAGTTTGCAAAGACTTTAAGCCGAGGAAAAAAGACAAAAAAATGTACTTATCCACATTTTATCTCGAACCACACAACAGAGAGGAGCAAAGCCCAAACACCATAGATCTTAGAAGATCATCGGCATTCTACTTAGACAAAACTAAATAATTCTGTTGGTCAACCAATCTATTTATGGCTATCACAAACAGGATGAAGGGTCTTCCAATATCTTCTCAAATAATTTAATTATAGATAGCCTTCTGTATTCAGGTATGTTTTGATCTGGTAGGCATTTTCACTCCAAGCAAAATGACTGCGCTTTTCTCAAAATCACAAGCAGCCTTGGCAGTGTTCCTTGCACAAGTTTCTATCCAGGAATCTTGTAGAGTGGTGACCTGGTCTTCAGTCTACACCTTCACATCCCATTATGACATAACTCAGCACTCTAGAGGCAATGCAAAATTTGGATACATTGTGCTCCAGTCTGTGTGTACATAAACTCTGATCTTTCCTCCTACTTTGCAGCTTGAGTCACCAAGAGTGGAAAGCACATGTGCAATCACTTGGAGAAGAAAAAACAGTTATGAACCCTCTGTAACTGTTGTTCTTCAAGATATGTTGCACGTGTCCATTCCATGCTTTCCCTCCTTTCCTTTTGCATCGCAATTGTCTGTCAAGAAGGAACTGAGGGGGGTCTGGGGTGGCTGGGCCCTTTGAACCAGCACGCTATGGCGTGCAGCAGCAGAGGGCACTCAAGTCACTCCGAGGGATGCCACTGAGGGAAAAATGTGTAACAGTGCGCCAGCATGTGCATACATAGAGTGGAATGATCATGTGCAACACATCTCAAAGAACAAAAGTTATGGCAACTTAGTAACCATGTTTTTACTCGTCATTCAAAACGATTTTTGGATTTCTTAAGTGAATAGTTCCTGCTTAGCAGATTCTTACATGAGTCATAGATTGTGGAAACTTAGATTGTATTGGGCTTGGGCCAGTTAAATGGTGTTTCTTTCCCATGATTGGCTGACTTATGTATCCAGTCAGCTGTGCTAATTTTCAACTGTGAATTTTTAAATTCAGTACAATGAAAAATGTACTCATGACCAGTAATTGATCTTTCAGGCTTACCACTTGCTATGAGAATTGTTGTGCTTGAATATTTGTGGAAAGCAAATATGAAAGGGTTATGAACATGGTAGAATCAAACTTGACTTTCAAATTTAACTGAAATTCACCCACTTTCAATGGAGCTCCACTCCTGGTGCATTTAAGTATTTATTTATTAGCTACCTATGTTGAATTATCTCTTCACAGCTCCCTGGACTCCTAGGTTCCAATACGTTATCCAGAGTGTAGCTTCGGGCGCTACCACAATACAAATCAATAACAACTTCAACATTACTTATGGCTAGCTCCCTGTGCAGCAAATTGTCAGAGAAATTTACGATTTTGTAAAAAGGTGGTGTTACTTTGTTAAGTTTTATATTTAAGGTAATAGTTCATTGCCAAATATTTAATAGTTCACTAAGCCCGTGGATCTGCTTGATATCATCACTTGGTTTCCACAGTAGGGTTTGTAATTAACAATGTAGATGAGTAGCTACAGGCAAGATTTTTGTGTGTTGATATGTTCTCTTTCTCCCTCATTTGAAGGGAGCTAATCAGATTTGCATACTTTTTTCATTGCCACGACCTTTATTGCTGCCTATAAAGTTTTTAAATATCTCAAGCATAGCAGCAACTTTGCTCAATTGTTCATGGGCTCAGTTCATTCATACTTTAATTGTTAAATGAAATCAACGTTGCTGAAAAGGAGATGAACGTTTCAGAATAGGAGTGAGTGCACTGCTATCTCTTCTGCTTTTTTGAAGATAGTAAAAAATTAAAATAATTAAATGCAAATGGGAGCAAACTTAGTGCTATCTGGACTGTGTAGTAGAGTGCATGGTTTCTAACAGCTTTCAACTGGAGCAAAATTGCACATTTAATTTTCTTTAAAAGCAAAATGAAACTTTAAACTATATAAGAGCCAACTGCATGGTCATTATACTTACCGAAAAAGCACAGTGGCAAACATCACATGTTTGAAAAGATGCAAGAAGAAATTTAAAAAGCATCCAGTTATATCAGACAAATGGAGCTTTAGATGAAGACTCCAGCAGAGAACAAATGAAGGCTTTGGCCCAGAATGTGAGTGGTAGTTTTGGACTAATCTTGTAGCACACATTTGTATCCCTAGATGTACTGTGTAGAAAAATCTTTTGGCATAATTCCTTTGGATCCCACCATACTGTAACTCTTTGTGTACCAGGGAAACTCATGCTTCACTGTGTACAGTGATGCATGTAAAAGCCCATTCACTTTATTTGTTCTTGTGAGTAAAATAATGCGGGTTTGGGGACTATCACAAACAGCAGACTGTGAGGTCAAGTCTCAAATTATTATGATCAAGATTGCCAGAAGTTTTAATTATTTTGGGTGCCACAATTTTTTTTTTTTATTTTGGAGGGGGGATGGCTTCTTTGGAAGACCTATGAAGGACTTGATTTTCAGGAGCTGGGTGCTTAGCACTTTCTGAAAATCAGGTCCCCTTCAGGTGTCTGAAGGTGAGCTTCAAAATCACCAGTTCCTTTTGAAAATCTTGAGCTATGACTTCACTGCAGGATACAGAAAAGTAGGTGAACATGTACTGTGAGCAAGGGTAGCCTGGCCAAAGGGACATTGAATGGTAAAGCATTCTGGCCTGTACTTATCAGGGCTTCAACATCACTTAGATGTGATAGCAGTCCTTCCATTCCTGTTAGCACATGTTAGAGGCAAATAAAGGTCTAATTTAACTCAATAAAAAATACCAGTACCAGTCAATACCTTTTGCCAGTCAGGTATTATATAGCCAGTAAGGGATGTGCATTGGGGAGGAAACCTGGTAGGAGTGAGTCTTCAGGGCGAGAAATAATTCACTGTGGGAGAAGCCATGTTCATTTAATCTTGTTCTTGCAGCATTAGACACTGGCCTGAACCAGCCAGCCAAATCTTGAGAGAAAATGCACAAGAATATTCAATAGCAGCTAGATGAATGCAGAAAATTACTGGCTACTTAATCTGTATGTTGAAATGTTTTCCGTTTTTCGTTTCCCCTCTATGCAAAAGTTCTCCATTAGTTCTCCAAAATGTTAATACCTCCTGCTGTGTAAATCTGTTTTAAACTGTTCTTTGTGATTCTAATGTGAAAAACTCTGAGTATATCTTGAAACAATTCATTGCTAGGACAGCTGCACTGAGTGAACTTAACTTACTTTTAAATTCTCCTTTTATTGATTCAGCTCTTTTAATTAACATTTGACTTTTGCATGATAGAAAAATAGTAGGAAACCTTAAATAATTGCCCATATCAATGCTATTAAAATCCACATTTTATAATTCATTAATGAACATTACTAGAAGTAAATCCATATACATTATTTTTTCCTATGAGGGTATAACAGTGCATTATATGTGCCTGAATAAATACAAAACTATATTGCACTAAGCAATACTATATTATTTATTGGTAAGTTCCTTTATACACATGTTCTCTTTCCATTCCCCCCACAATGTTAATGAGCACATGGATTTTTGGGGGGGTTCACTTGTAACATGGATTTACAATGTAATATTTCTGCAGGATCTCTTTCTTTGCTGCTGCTGTTCTAAGTTGTTTTCATTCATTTATTTTTAGTGATGACACATATGGCACTGGTCTACAAAGCCTTTCAATAGCTGACTGCACAATATACAAGAGAGGAAAATATGCTCTGACATGCTTACTGGGCTACAATAATGCTACCTCTCAGCTACTTGGTTTCACCAACTCTAGACAAAGTTGCTCATTTTTGGAGATATGAACTTCTTGCCTATACCTCTTTAAGTTAGCTAAGTCACACACGCAGCCAGTAAAACTGAAGCTTGCTACATTCAGTAGTAAAAATAGCATAACTGTGTGTAATAATAATAATAATAATAATAATAATAAAATAAAATAAAAAATTGTGCATCATTTACTTTACTATCATTACAATAAGAGTTTAATTTGCCATAATTCGATATTTAGAGAACAGTGGCTAAATGAATGTAGTTCACTGTGACACTGCAGTGATTGCAGATATCCTAATGAATAGTTCTATGATTGATTAGCTTGATGACATCCGCACAATTACAAGACTGTAAAAGCATTAAATAGCAGAATTGTCAGGTCTTAAAAAAACAACAATGAAGCATGGAGCAGCATATAAATGGGCCTGCACTGTATACAGGGATCTTTTGGAACAGAACTGTGTTTCATGGAAATGCAGTTGGAGTAATTTCACAGGAAGCAGTCACTGTTAGGCAGTGTTCCATATCTGAAGGAACAATATTCTCTTCTGTGTGCGTGGTTTTTCCCCCCAATGCATTGCCCTGGCATCATACCATCCTTGTTAAGGTTGTTATGGAAGTCTTCAGTAATGAGCTCTTCATATCTGGGCCACATTTCTGTTTGTTGTGGTGTAAATTAAGCACTAATGAAACTGTTGTAACCTTTTTAAAATCCCTGGTTATTTTCCTCATCTACAGCTTTTGGAATCTGATTTTAGGCATTTGCATTGACTGTAATTGACACCTGCTCCGCTCTCTCATTACACACACATACTGTATACGAGTAGATACAAAATAACTAGCTTGGATCAGGGCTGCTGTAGGCTTCAAGATCCTCTTATGTTTGTACTTAAATATTCCTATCATGTCTTTGAAACACAGCCAGAAATATGTATAGTAGTGATGCAGTAGTGAACCATCTGTCACATTGTCCTCACTGCCTGTTATCAGTGGATTTATGATGTATCTGTATTAAAGTAACATAAAACACAAATACAAAATAGCAAGGAACTAATACTGCAAGCATTATTCACATAAATAGGCCTATTTAAGCCACGGATACAGCATGCTTGCTTGAGTAGTGACTTCTCACACGAGTCAGTGTTGCCAAAGCAAGTTCTAGTTTTGGTATTTTATAATTGGAAGATGCCTGTCACAAAAGGAATGTTAAATTTCCTACTAGAATGGTAGAAGCAGTTAAGAGGGACATGACTGGTCAAGGGATGAGATACTAGTGAAACTACAGCAGTGCTGCTAAATTAATTCCTGCTGAAGGCCCTGATTCAGCAAAGCACTTGAGCACATGCTCAAGATTAATCACATGCTTAGGAGCTCTACTGAATCATGGTTTAATGGATGATTCTCTTTCATTCTCATTAGAGAGGTGTAAAATAATCCCACATGTATGGATGATATTGGGATATCCACAGCATGCAGTATTTCAAACATGGACACAGCAGGAAGTTTTGACAAAAGTTCAACAATAACGTACATGTTAAGCCACATATTCAAAGAGAGAGAGATGAAGGAGGTGTATGTGTTTTTAAAAATCAAGTATAACCTAGAAATAAAGACAGAAATAAAAAAAATGACCGTGTGTGTGTGTGTGTGTGTTTGGGGTTGTCCCCCCTTTCCTGGCCAAATGCACGGTTGTTCTCTGTGTTATAATCTGGTAGTTGGAAGTCTAGCGAGTATACTGGTTGCATGTTTTATATGATAAACATGGAAAGATGAGCTGTTTAATTCACCAAACTATTAAATAGAGCTGGAGTCTATTACAATTAGTGAAGCAGGTTTGACTTCTCTTTTTTCCAAAAAGTCTATTTAAACTTTAAAGAAAATATTAAATGTTAACTATGCTTTTTTTAAAAAAAGTGAAGAACTACATCATAGGAAAGTAAACAAAGGGGCATTGGTTCTTGCATTGGTGGAACTTTGGTTGAACAGTTATGTTTTATTTCAGAGGAACAGCCGTGTTAGTCTGTATTCGCAAAAAGAAAAGGAGTACTTGTGGCACCTTAGAGACTAACCAATTTATTTGAGCATGAGCTTTCGTGAGCTACAGCTCACTTCATCAGATGTTTACCGTGGAAACTGCAGCAGACTTTATATACACACAGAGAATATGAAACAATACCTCCTCCCACCCCACTGTCCTGCTGGTAATAGCTTATCTAAAGTGATCAACAGGTGGGCCATTTCCAGCACAAATCCAGGTTTTCTCACCCTCCACCCCCCACACAAATTCACTCTCCTGCTGGTGCTAGCCCATCCAAAGTGACAACTCTTTACATAATCAAGTAGGGCTATTTCCTGCATAGATCAAGGTTTTCTCACATCCCCCCCACCCCCATACACACACAAACTCACTCTCCTGCTGGTAATAGCTCATCTAAACTGACCACTCTCCAAGTTTAAATCCAAGTTAAACTAGAACATCTGGGGGGGGGGGTAGGAAAAAACAAGAAGAAACAGGCTACCTTGCATAATGACTTAGCCACTCCCAGTCTCTATTTAAGCCTAAATTAATAGTATCCAATTTGCAAATGAATTCCAATTCAGCAGTTTCTCGCTGGAGTCTGGATTTGAAGTTTTTTTGTTTTAAGATAGCGACCTTCATGTCTGTGATTGCGTGACCAGAGAGATTGAAGTGTTCTCCGACTGGTTTATGAATGTTATAATTCTTGACATCTGATTTGTATCCATTTATTCTTTTACGTAGAGACTGTCCAGTTTGACCAATGTACATGGCAGAGGGGCATTGCTGGCACATGATGGCATATATCACATTGGTGGATGTGCAGGTGAACGAGCCTCTGATAGTGTGGCTGATGTTATTAGGCCCTGTGATGGTGTCCCCTGAATAGATATGTGGGCACAATTGGCAACGGGCTTTGTTGCAAGGATAAGTTCCTGGGTTAGTGGTTCTGTTGTGTGGTATGTGGTTGTTGGTGAGTATTTGCTTCAGGTTGCGGGGCTGTCTGTAGGCAAGGACTGGCCTGTCTCCCAAGACTTGTGAGAGTGTTGGGTCATCCTTTAGGATAGGTTGTAGATCCTTAATAATGCGTTGGAGGGGTTTTAGTTGGGGGCTGAAGGTGACCGCTAGTGGCGTTCTGTTGTTTTCTTTGTTAGGCCTGTCCTGTAGTAGGTAACTTCTGGGAACTCTTCTGGCTCTATCAATCTGTTTCTTTACTTCTGCAGGTGGGTATTGTAGTTGTAAGAAAGCTTGACAGAGATCTTGTAGGTGTTTGTCTCTGTCTGAGGGGTTGGAGCAAATGCGGTTGTATCGCAGAGCTTGGCTGTAGACGATGGATCGTGTGGTGTGGTCAGGGTGAAAGCTGGAGGCATGCAGGTAGGAATAGCGGTCAGTAGGTTTCCGGTATAGGGTGGTGTTTATGTGGCCATTGTTTATTAGCACTGTAGTGTCCAGGAAGTGGATCTCTTGTGTGGACTGGACCAGGCTGAGGTTGGTGGTGGGATGGAAATTGTTGAAATCGTGGTGGAATTCCTCAAGGGCTTCTTTTCCATGGGTCCAGATGATGAAGATGTCATCAATATAGCGCAAGTAGAGTAGGGGCTTTAGGGGACGAGAGCTGAGGAAGCGTTGTTCTAAATCAGCCATAAAAATGTTGGCATACTGTGGGGCCATGCGGGTACCCATAGCAGTGCCGCTGATCTGAAGGTATACATTGTCCCCAAATGTGAAATAGTTATGGGTAAGGACAAAGTCACAAAGTTCAGCCACCAGGTTAGCCGTGACATTATCGGGGATAGTGTTTTTGACGGCTTGTAGTCCATCTTTGTGTGGAATGTTGGTGTAGAGGGCTTCTACATCCATAGTGGCCAGGATGGTGTTATCAGGAAGATCACCGATGGATTGAAGTTTCCTCAGGAAGTCAGTGGTGTCTCGAAGGTAGCTGGGAGTGCTGGTAGCGTAGGGCCTGAGGAGGGAGTCTACATAGCCAGACAATCCTGCTGTCAGGGTGCCAATGCCTGAGATGATGGGGCGCCCAGGATTTCCAGGTTTATGGATCTTGG
Organism: Caretta caretta; assembly: GCF_965140235.1. NCBI lineage: Eukaryota > Metazoa > Chordata > Testudines > Cheloniidae > Caretta > Caretta caretta. The sequence continues at coordinate 66,327,605 of NC_134214.1, read as the reverse complement.
GTTGTAGATAGAATCTCCCAGGTCGGGGTTCCAGGGGTGTGTCTGTGCAGATTTGATCTTGTGCTTTTTCAGGAAGTTTCTTGAGCATGATAAATGTAGTGTACATGTGTTGAAATGTTTTTTTCTCTGTTCTGTTCAACTTTCAACACCATGAGAATGTTGAAGAATGAAGATGTTATTCTAAGTTAGAGCACAGTTTTCCTTCCAGTCCTATTATCATTGAAGGTCAAGGCTGTCTGTACTGGTGCAGATGATCTGACTCTGCAACTGTCTCTAATATTCAGTACAGGAATCTCTGTGCCTAGTGCCTCTCTGACTAGATTGGTTGCTGGGAAATAGTGGATTAAAGGACTTTCACAGCAGTTCATAACTTTGAAAAATCAATTATCAATTAATAGGGCCTTCAGGACACCCCAATTTTGAAGTATGGCATTCTGCCATCAAAACACTCAAAACTTTTTGCTGTTACAGTAACATTGTTGGACTGTTCATATGGACAAAAAGCCATTTGGTTTCTAACTGCTCTGGTGAATCAATGCTGGGACAGAGCCTAGGGTTTTGTTCTTTTAAAGGCAGACACATTTGGTATGATAATGCTTTGTTATAAACATTTATGTGCATAGCAAGCTTCTGATTTGGCTCAGACCTTTCACAAGCTCTGTGAAGCTCTTTTAAGCCTGTACTCAAACTTCCACATAATCTCCTTGAAGCATAAAAGCAGCAGGTACAGAAAGATGCATTAACAGTGCTTATTTCACACCAATACATCAGCTACCCCTAAGAATTCTGAAGTTGAATTCTCTAGGAATCTAAATATGGCCAAAGAACAGCTGGTTTGGGATAAACCTGAATAGCTGAGGATCTTCCTCTCCCCTCCCCAAACAAAAATGTTTCAGAGCAATTTCAAAATACCACGAGAGTCCCGTGGTATTTTCTTCCTAAAATAACAAGGAAAAATGGTTTTCTTGTAATTTCACCCCCTAAAAGTCTCCTCAAAGTGTTTTTTTAAAAAGCTTTTGGAAAAAACTCAAATACGTGAAGTACAGTATACTGGACTCTGTGCAAACCTTTTCATTCTGTAATACCAGTTCTTTGAGTGATTGCACGTATCGGTTCCACTTCCGGTGTGTATGTGTGTGCACAAAGTGCATTACAGTCAGAGATTTTTCACTTCGCAGTACTTGTTGGGGCAGCGTACGCATGCCCTCTGCTGCCTCACACTGCTGTGCAATGGGATATTACGAGCATTGGTACCTGTCCCTCCTTATACTGTCTTTTATAAGGACAAAATGTACTTACATCTGTATCCAAAGTTTGTGATTAAAGCAGTGTCTGAATTCCACCTCAATCAAGCAATATACTTACTGACTTTCTTTCCTAAGCCGTATTCTCATGAAGATGAAAAGAGACTCCATACCTTGGATGTCAGAAGGGCATTAACCTTTAACTTGGTCAGAACAAGACTTCTTAGATCATCATCTCAAGTGTTTGTAGCAGTTGCAGACAGGATGAAGGACCTTCCAAGCTTGACTAAGAGGCTCTCATCATGGATTTCCTTCTGCAAACCAACGTGCTATGACTTTGCCAACATAACCTCACCCAGCAGGGTGATAGCACACTTAATAAGATATCAAACAGTTTCTGCAGCTTTTCGAGCCCAAGTGCCTATAACAGACATTTGTAGGGCAGCAACTTGCTCATCGGTACACACCTTATCAATTCATTATGCCATATTTTAGTTTTCCATGGATGATGCCAAGTTCACATGAGTAGTCCTTCAGTTGTTGTTTAGGTAGACTCCGAATTCCATCTCAGGATTGAATTGCTTCTGCGTCACCTGAGGGGACATGTGCAATCACTTAAAGAAAAAGTAGTTACTAACCTGTTCCCTGAGATGTGATACACATGCCATTCCACAAACCACCCTACTTCCCCTTTGTTTTGGAGTCTGCCTAGTAAGAAGGAACTGAGGGGGATTTGGATGGCTCTGCACTTTATACCATTGTGCAGCAGTGTGAGGCAGCGGAGAGCACATGTGCCTTCCTGATGGGTACCACTAAGGGAAAGATCTCTGATTCCGGTGGTTTGGGTGCACACACTCCTGAATTGGAATGGACATGTGCAACACATCTCAAAGAACAAAAGTTAGAGAACATGCTAGTGACCTTTTCTTTTAATAGGTTTATATCAGATTGGAAAACCAATTTAGAATTAGAAACTAATCAGAACATTCACTTCAAATGCACAGTGAACCTTTGAGGGTTGAGAAACATTGAATAATTTTGCCAAAAAACAATTTTTCATTTTTGTATGTTGTTCTGTTTGGGAACAAAATTTAGTAGATGTACCAAAATATTGCAAAAGGCTACCCTTCCGAAGGTTTCTAATCTGGCTTTGCAGATTTGAGAGTAGATCAGTTGGAGAATGGTATGCTTTGTTTTAAAACAAGATATATTTTCCCAAAACTTTTGAAGAAAAAAAAAGACATTTTCATTTTATTCCCTCCTCTCTCCACCCTATTTCCCCTTTGTTACAGTGGGAAATTGGAAAAAATTAAAAAAGAGATAATAGAAGGAAAAGGTGGAGAAGGGAGAGAAATTAAGATTTTTCAAACTAGAACACTTCAAATAAGTTTTCTTTTATTTAAAAAAAATGGAATGACCAACTCTATTCATGTGATTACCCCCTCCCCTTTTCATTCACTTCATGCTCTGGAGTATGTATCTTCACCTTTAGACACATCTCTGAACCTTTTGAGGTTTGCCAAACTCAGGACTTGTAATTCAAAACTCTGTAAAAATCTGTATGGATTGTTTCTCTCCCAATCAGTTACCCACACTGCAGAGTTCTTAGCACTGCAGGGTTCACACAGAATTCAAGATCTCTGTGGGATACGTATTGTGTCAGCCCACATGCAGTATTTATCCTAAGAGATAAATCTGCTCAGGGATTGTATTTTTTAGTATAAAAGCAAATAATATATTGGGCGGTTTCAGGTGCTTTTTTTGCTAAATTTCATCCAATACATGACAATTTTTTAGAAATGAAACATTGCACCCAGTTTTTCTATTGTTTCTAGAACCCTTGAGTTATTTGTTAAAATATGAAAGTACACACTGTGCTGCTCCAAGAGTAAAACTGCATGCCTCCTACAGACCCTTTATTCTGAGTAAATGGGCCAGAACAAAATAAATGGGCCCTATCACAGGGTGGCACTGCTCCTTCAAAAGGAAGCAGGCCCAGTGCACCTGTGTCTCATCAGCTCACTCCCATTGGGAGGGCACCTGGGCCATAAAGAGAGAGGTGAGTGAGGGCTGCTTTAGAACACTGACTGAATCAATTTGGAAAGGTCAACTGGGGAAGGGGCAGGTTAGACTTGTCAGAAGCAGGAGACTGTATGTGATTCCTGGGAGAAGACTGAAGGCAGGAGAGCTGCAGGAGGCATTTCTTAGCTGTTGTCCCTAACCCAGAGTGCCGGTGCTGGAGGCCATAGCGCTGCAGAGGTGCCTGCTGACTCCAGACAGCCAGAGCCAAAGACTGCAGAGAGCGGAAGGAGGAGTGTGGTGGAGGAGATCACCCCCTGATATATCCAGACCCAGAGACCTGGACCCGGGGAACTGTGAGAAGTGAGGGGGAGTGAGGGATGCTCCTGTGGCAAAGATGATCTCCCAGTAGGAAAGAGTAGGATTGCACTCCAGTTGGAAGAACTGTGGTGACAGTTGCAGCAGAGGGATAAAACAGGACCGACAGAGTCTGGGCATGGTTGAATGCCCCAGTGTGGTATGTAGGGCATTGAGGGATGGGATGTCTTTGGATTGTAATGTCCAATTGCATGACAGTGATAAATGGATTATGTGTTTGCGATTTTTATTATGGACTGTTTTGAACTATGTTCTGCTAATAAACCACATTGGTGGACTAGAGGATTGCATGGGTTCCTTGGGTTATCTGATAGAGGAAACTGAGTAAGGTATCACTGAGACACCCTAGGCCACACTCAGGAGGCAGCTGGTCCTGGTACAAGCGCTGAAAGCCCTATGTCAGTCTGAGGGAGGATTTCCTCCACTGCAGGCATTGTGGAAGAAGACCAGAAAGGTGCCTCCGGAGGACCTCTTTCTCAAGCCCTAGTGCAGAGGGCAAGGCTGGAACATACCAGGGTGGGGTTGCAGTACAATAACTCCTCACTTAACTTTGTAGTTATGTTCCTGAAAAATGTGACTTTAAGCAAAACGATGTTAAACGCATCCAATTTCCCCATAACAATTAATGGGGGGGGGGCCTTAGGTTCCAGGGAAATCTGTCCACTTGATTTCCAATACATTTACCTTGTCAACTAGCCACTTTGGGGTGGGTGGCGAGCAGGAGGAAATGGATACTCTGTGCACCACCCTACTTTTGTTTTGTGTGGCCTGATTTCCTATTCCATCTTTGAGCTTCACCTTAGTTTACTGAGTTGTTTTTTATTATGTTGACTTAAAATAAGAACTTCATTTGCGTGGAGCAAAGGTTCACTTTAGTTATGTCATCCTGCAGGCTATTGGGTTAAAAAATGTACCAATTAACAACCCAAAGCTTTGGAGGGAAAGACATCAACTAATAGCTTCATGGCATGTATTACTTCCATTTTATGTGCTAGACTGTGAACCCCTTAACTCATATTGGCAAGCAATTACTCACACAAGTAGTCATAGTAACTTCAATTATTGCATATTTAAACAACCTTGTAATATCACATGGAATGTATACATCATTAATGAAACAACACAGCCTTTCTGTCCACATTCTTCAGTACTTTTTGATTCCCCCCTCCCTCCCCAAAAAAGGGACATCATTAACATAGACAAAGAAAGTTAAAAATCATTATTTGAACTCTATGACTGCCAAATACTTGGTCTTAATAAAGAAACCAATTACAAAATATTTCCTTGCAGTGTTATGCAAAAAGATATAGAATTAAGATCAGATTCTATCAATCATTTTTCAATATTCTAATTTTCCAGGGTACCTTTTTAATTTTGATGGTTTTGATCACTTCTATAAAGACATGGAGCGTACAAGTGAGGACTGCAAGAGTATCTAGACCTTTAGTAGTCTTGTGGTTTTGCAAATACAATTTTCACACTTTTGGCAGACTTGTCAAGTCTTTTAAATACAGTAGATGTACCCCTTTTAGTAGACTAGATCATTGCTTTTGGGGTTGGATTAGCTGGACACCTGGGGCTGGAGATTTACTGTTCCTCTTTAGAGGAATGCATTGCTGCCATGTCTTTCCTCTGATGTCCATTCAGAGGATCCTGTAGTCACTGAGATGTGTTGAGATGCTACTTTATTGGCAGGTTGTTGCAGGTGAAACAAAAGACAGGAATTGCCTAGTCTGTGCTGAAGTTCCATGAGGAACACATGAAAATCATCTGCTTACTAATACAGCATCATTTCTATACTGGGGATGCTAAAAATGTGTTTTGTTTGTGTCTGGGAATTACAGAGCTGTGATTGTGTTCACCTCTGACAGTTAATAGATGCTGCAACATGATTGTTTGAGGAAAGAAAAAAACAACATACAGCGTTTGCATTTGATTAGCTTGTTTGTGTATAAAGCAGGGTGATGTGAACTGTTTCTGAAATAACCAGCCCAAGCCAAACCTGAATGTCTTCCAGGTTTAGATAAAAATTTTCCTCCCTTCTTCCTATATTCTCCAGTCTCTGCTTAGTTCTCCATGTGGCTGTGTCTCATTCCCCACAGTCTTCCAACAAGCCCTAGCTCCCTGATTATGACCATTGTGAGCAGCATGCCTTTTGGGTACTAACTACATGTGGCTTGACATTTCATGCATATGGAGGGATGCAGGTAGAAGAAGATAGAAGAGATGCAGGTAGAAGAAGAAAAGAATGGAAGAAAGAAGAAGTGAATAATAATTAATATAGTTCAGCAGCTAGGATTTGTAGAAAATTGATAAGGAAAGCAATGGGACACAAGGAGAAATCTATGATCAGCAGGGTTGAGGACAATAAGGAGTTCAATTATGTTAGGAACAAAAAGTATCCTAACAATGGTATTGTTCCATTACTAGATAGAAATTTTAGAATTATCAACAATAATGCAGAAAAGGTATTTCTGTTCTGTACTTGGGAATAAAACAAATGATGTAGTCATATGATATGATAGCACTCCTTCCATTCTGCTAGTATCTCATGAGGATATTAAGCAGGAGCTACTAAATTACATTTTAAAATAGGCAGGTTTAGATAATTTGCATCTGAGAGTGTTAAAAGAGCTGGCTGAGGAGCTTGCTGGACTGTTAATGTTGTTTTTCAATAAGCCTTGGAGCACTGGGGAAGTTCCAGAAGACTGGAACAAAGCTAATATTGTGCCAATATTTTAAAAGAGATGACATGGGTAATTATAGAACTGTCGATCTGACATCGATCTCGGGCAAGACACAAAAGTGGCTGATACAGGACTCAGTTTAATAAAGAATTAAAGGAGGATAAAATTAATGCCAATCAGCATGGGTTTATGGAAAGTAAATCCTGGCAAAGTAACTTGATATCTCTTTCTAATGAGATTACAAGTTTGGTTCGTAAAGATAGTAGTGCTGATGTAATTTATTTGGGCACCATGACAGAGTGGGTTGTGCTAGTGGAGGAGTGACCCCATATGTGAAAGAAAGCATAGAGTCAAATATAGTACAAATCTTAAACGAATCAAACTGTACCATAGAATATCTATGGTATAAATTCCATACTTGAATAATAAGAGTATAGCATTAGGAATATACTATTAACCACCTGACTGGAATGGTGAAGGTGATTGTGAAACGCTTAGGATTAGATTAGAGAGAGAGCTTAGAGAGCCTATAAAATATATAACTCAGTAATAATGGGGGATTTCTGGGCATGTTACCTCCAGATGTGGTGCAGTGATAAAATTTTTAAACACTATTAATGATTGCTTCTTGGAGCAGCTAGTCCTGGAACCCACAAGAGCAAAGGCAATTCTTGATTTAGTCCTAAGTGGAGCACAGGATCTGACCAAGAGGTGAATGTAGCTGAACCACTCAGTAATAGCCGCTATAATATAATTAAATTGAACATCCTTGTGGGTGGGAAAATACCAAAGAAACCCACCACAGTGTCACTTAACTTCAGAAAGGTGAAATACACAAAAATGAGGAAACTAGTTAAACAGAAATTAAAACGAATAGTCACAAGAGTGAAATGCCTACAAGCTGCATGGAAACTTTTAAAGAACACCGTAATAAAAGCTGAAATTAAATGTATACTCCAAATAAAAAGAATAGTAAGAGGACAGAATTAGCAGACGCATAGATGAACACGATTTGCTGAGGAAGAGTCACCAGGACTTTTGTAAAGGAAAATCAGATCTCATCAATGTATTAGAATTCTTGGACGGAGTCAACAACATGTGGCAAGGGTGATCCAGTGAATATAGTATACTTGGACTTTAAGAAAGCCTTTGACAAGGTCCCTCACCAAGGGCTCCTAAGCAAAATAAGCAGTAATGGGATAAGAGGGAAGTTCCTCTCTTGAATCAGTACCTTATTAAAAGACAGGAAACAAAGGGTAGGAATAAATGGTCAGTTTTCAGAAGGGAAAGAAGTAAATAGTGGTGTCACCCCAGGAATCTGTACCAGGACCAGTGCTGTTCAACATAGTCATAAATGATCTGGAAAAAAATGGGTAAACAGTGAGGTGGCAAAGTTTACAGATGACACAAAATTATTCAAGATAGTTAAGTCCAAAGCAGACTGTAAAGAACTACAAAGGAATCTCACAAAACTGGGTGACTGGGCAACAACATGGCAGATGAAATTCATTGTTGATAAATGCAAAGTAATGCACACTGGAAAAGATCCCAACTATATATACAAAATGATGGGATCTAAACTAGTTGTTACCACTCAAGAAAGAGATCTTGGATACATTGTGGATAGTTCTCTGGAAACATCTACTTAATGTGCATTAGCAGTCAAAAAAGCTAACAGAATATTAGGAACCATTAGGAAGGGGATAGATAATAAGACAGTAAATAATGACAGTGAATAATGCTATTATACAAATCCATAGTACGCCCACACCTTGAATATTGTATGCAGTTCTGCTTGCTCCAATCCAAAAAAGATGTACTGGAAATGGAAAGGGTACAGAGAAAGGCAACAAAAATGATTAAGGGTATGGAATAGCTTCCATATAAGAAGAGATTTAAAAGACTGGGGCTGTTCAGCTTGAAAAAGAGACGACTAAGGGGGATTAAAACCAATAGTAAAAGGTTCTATAGCCATATAAATAAGAAGAAAACAAAGAAAGAAGAAGTGGGACCGCTAAACACTGAGGATGGAGTGGAGGTTAAGGATAATCTAGGCATGGCCCATATCTAAACAAATACTTTGCCTCAGTCTTTAATGAGGATCTTAGGGATAATGGTAGCATGACAAATGGCAATGAGGATATGGAAGTAGATATTACTGTATCTGAGGTAGAAGCGAAACTCAAACAGCTTAATTGGACTTAATTGGGCGGCCCAGATAATCTTCATCCAAGAATATTAAAGGAATTGGCACATGAAATTGCAAGCCCATTAGCAAGAATTTTTAATCAATCTGTAAACTCAGGGGTTGTATTGTATGACTGGAGAATTGCTAACATAGTTCCTGTTTTTAAGAAAGGAAAAAAAAGTGATCCGGGTAACTACAGGCCTGTTAGTTTGACATCTGTAGTATGCAAGGTGTTGGAAAAAATTTTGAAGGAGAAAGTAGTTAAGGACATTAAGGTCAATGGTAATTGGGACAAAATACAACATGGTAGATCGTGCCAAACCAACCTGATCTCCTTCTTTGAGAAAGTAATAGATTTTTTAGACAAAGGAAACACAGTGGATCTAATTTACCTAGATTTCAGTAAGGCATTTGATACGGTGCCACATGGGGAATTATTAGATAAATTGGAAAAAATGGGGATCAATATGAAAATTGAAAGGTGGATAAGGAATTGGTTAAAGGGGACACTACAGTGGGTCATAGTTAAAGGTGAACTGTCAGGCTGGAGGGAGGTTACCAGTGGAGTTCCTCAGGGATCGGTTTTGGGACCAATTTTATTTAATCTTTTTATTACTGACCTCAGCACAAAACGTGGGAGTGTGCTAATAAAGTTTGCGGATGATACAAATCTGGGAGGTATTGCCAATTCAGAGAAATCATACAGGAGGATCTGGATGACCTTGTAAACTGGAGTAATAGTAATAGGAAGAAATTTAATAGTGAGAAGTGTAAGGTCATACATTTAAGGATTAATAACAAGAATTTTAGTTATAAACTGGGGACGCATCAATTAGAAGTAACAAAGGAGGAGAAGGACCTTGGAATATTGGTTGACCACAGGATGACTATGAGCCGCCAATGTGATATGGCCATGAAAAAAGCTAATGCGGTCTTGGGATGCATCAGGCGAGGTATTTCCAGTAGAGATAAGGAGGTATTAGTACCATTATACAAGGCACTAGTGAGACCTCACCTGGAATACTGTGTGCAATTCTGGTCTCCCATGTTTAAGAAGGATGAATTCAAACTGGAAGAGGTACAGAGAAGGGCTACTAGGATGATCCGAGGAATGGAAAACCTGTCTTATGAAAGGAGACTCAAAGAGCTTGGCTTGTTTAGCCTGACCAAAACAAGGTTGAGGGGAGATATGATTGTTCTCTATAAATATATCAGAGGGATAAATACTGGAGAGGGAGAGGAATTATTTAAGCTCAGTACCAATGTGGACACAAGAACAAATGGATATAAACTGGCCATCGGGAAGTTTAGACTTGAAATTAAATGAAAGTTTCTAACCATCGGAGGAGTGAAGTTCTGGAATAGCCTTCCAAGGAAAGCAGTGGGGGCAAAAGACATATCTGGCTTCAAGATTAAACTCGATAGTTTATGGAGGAGATGATATGATGGGATAACATGATTTTGGCAATTAACTGATCTTTAATTATTCATGGTAAATAGGCCCAATGGCCTGTGATGGGATGTTAGATGGGGTGGGATCTGAGTTATGATAAAGAATTCTTTCCTGGGTATCTGGCTGGTGAATCTTGCCCACATGCTCAGGGTTCAGCTGATTGCCATATTTGGGGTCGGGAAGGAATTTTTCTCCAGGGCAGATTGGAAGAGGCCCTGGGGTTTTTTTGCCTTCCTCTGTAGCATGGGGCACGGGTCGCTTGCTGGAGTATTCTCTGCACCTTGAAGTCTTTAAACCATGATTTGAGGACTTCAGTAGCTCAGAGATAGGTGAGAGGTTTATTGCACGAGTGGTTGGGTGAGATTCTGTGGCCTGCATTGTGTAGGAGGTCAGACTAGATGATCATAATGGTCCCTTCTGACCTTAATATCTATGAGTCTATAATATGATAAAGGCCTATAAAATCATGAATGGTATGGAGAAAATGAATAAGGAAGTGTTACATAACACATAAACCAGGCATCACCCAATGAAAATAATAGTCACCAGGTTTGGTCACCACAGAAAAGAAAATACTTCTTCACACAACATACAGTCAACCTGTGGAACTCATTGCCAGCAGATATTATGAAGGCCAAAACTATAAGTGTGTTCAAAAAAGAATTAGAAAAGTTCATAGAAGATAGGTCCATCAGTGGCTAATAGTTGAGATGGTTAGGAATGTAACCCCATCCTCTGGGTGTCACAGGGTCTCTGACTGCCAGATGCTGGAACTGGACGACAGGGATGGATCATCCTGTTAGGGTGGATTGTCCTATTCTGTTCATTCCCTTTGAAGCATCTGGCATTGGCCACTGTCAGAAGACAAGATATTTGGCAAGATGGACCATTGGTCTGACTCAGTATGGCCATTCTTATGTTCTTATATTGAGTTCTGGAAGGCATTTGACTTGGTACCACACAATATTTTGATTAAAAAACTAGAAGGATATAAAATTAACATGCCACACATTAAACAGCTTAAAAGCTTGCTAGCTGATATGTCTCAAAATATAATTGTAAAGAGAGAGTAATCACTGAGTAAGTGTGTTTTCCTGGCCATATGCTATTTAACATTTTTGTCAATAATGTGGAAGAAAGCATAAAGTCATCACTGATAAAGTTTGCAAATAACACAAAGAAATTGGGGGAGAGGTAAGTAATGAAGAGGATAGATCACTGCTACAGAGAAATCTGGATCTCCTGGCTAATTGGCACAAGCCAACCACTTGCATTTCAATATTGCTAAATATAAATTTATAACTCTAGCAGCTAAATGCGTAGGCCATACTTATAGGATGGGGGACTCTATTCTGGGAAGCAATGACTGTGGAAAAAGGTTTGGGAGTTATGCTGGACAGTGAGGTGAACATCACCTCCCAGTGTGATGGTGTGGCAAAAAGAGCTAATATGATCATTGGATGCAAAAACAGAAGAATCTCAAGGAGGGGTAAAGCAGAGGTTATTTTACCTCTGTATTTGGCACTGGTGTGACTGTATCTGGAGTACTGTATACAGTTCTGATGTCCATAATTCAAGGAGGATGTTGAAAACTTGGAGAGGGTTAAAAGAAAAGTCACAAGAATGATTAAAGGAAAACATATCCTATAATGAGAGACTCAAGGAGATCAATCCATTTAGCTTAACAAAGAGAAGGTTAAGGGCTGAGTTGATTACCATCTATAAGCACCAACATGGGGAATAAAATTTTAATAACTAGCTCTTCAGTTTATCACAGAAAGGTATAACCTAATCCAGTGGTTGGAAGTTGAAGCTAGAATAATTCAGAATGAAACAATTTTTAAACCAAGATTGTATGTCTTTTTCTAAAAGATGCTCTAAGAATTATTTTGGGGAAGTTCTCTGGCCTGTGTTATACAGAAGATCAGACAAGATGATCACAATGGTCTCTTCTGCTCTTGGAATCTATGCATCTATGAAAGAAGATATTATCTTGCCTGAAGGTACTGAGTGACAGAATGTACTGTAGTGGTGCAGAGTCTTGAATAAGGGGGTGGGTCACATAATCCTGGCCAGTGGTTGTGCTGGTCTCACTTTAAGGGCTGCCATCTCAGTGGAGGTGATGCTGAAGAAATAGCATCAGGGAACACTTGTTCTTTTGGAATAGGGTGGAGCCTAGAGTAAGGCAACCAAGAACACTCCTGAGGTGTTAGTGGTTTCTCTGCAAGTGGATCCTCCATGCCCTTTTGTCTAATCCTCTGTTATCTTTGAAGGTCCAGCTAATGAGAACAAATATTTGCTAGTCTGGAGAAGTGATGCACTGAGAATGAGATCAACACACCCATCATCTTTGGAACAAGTCCAGATAAAAGTTTTCTAAGTGGTGACCCAGAAAGAAGAGTTTGGAAAGTTAGAGTGGGATTTTCATAGCACTCAGCATTAGCTTAACTATGCTCTCAATGAAGTCAGTACGATAGTTAACTTCACTGGGAGTAAAGTTAGGCCAACGCTGATTAATTTTGAAAATCTCACCTTTAATTTTGTTTTCTGTATAAGAACCTAGGCTGTCCCTTGTTTTCTTGTTTTGGCATAGAACACTAAAGACTGATAAAAGTTAAGAATTTAAGATTTACTTACATACTTTGTGGGATTTATTCTTTTTATGTTTAGTTAATTATTTAGTTATGATTACATAATATATCTGAAATATTTGTAGCTTATGTCTACGGCCCAAATCCCCGGTAATATAGAACAGCATAGGTCTATTGAATTCTGTGGAGCTATGCTGATTTACATCAGCTGAGAGTCAGGCCACTAAACTCAATGTTCTTTTGGCAGACCCAATATTCAAAGGAGATGAGACTGATCCACCCTTAATTAACTGACTCCCTAGATGTATCTACTGCTTTTCTTTTGATAAAAGGAAAGTTTTACAAGAATAAAGCAGGACATTCCTTGATGTGCTTAAAGTATGGAAGGTTTGAAAGTCCTTTCTGCATTTTGAAAGTGTAGTGTTTCTGTGTTATACTCTTACAGATTAGGAAGAGTGTAATGTGAAGTCTTTAACTCTCACATTAAAAAAATAAATAAAGTGGAGGTGTGGGGAAATCAAAGGTCTCTTGCTGTTAGGCGAAATGAAGGATGCTGCAGATTTTGCAAAAAAAATTATCAAAAGGTTTAGCACTATATGTCTGAGAGCTTGTTTGCTATGAAACACAATATGAATTCATTGAGCAGAAATGTTTTAAAGCAAGAAATCTTGCATGGTGAAGGGACTGCAAATTTGGAAATAACCACATGCTTGAAAAGTTTCCGCATGGTTGGTGCTTGCATGAGTGCCTATTTTATTGTAATCCACCTAACAACAAAAAGAAATCCAAGAGGACTTTATCAGAAATTGAAAGGGATTCAATTTGGTCTCAGCTAATTCCTTACCTAATTATTTGCTGTGGCATGCAGTGTGAAAGCTAATTGAAATTATATAATTTTTGTTGCATAAAATGGGACCTCAGATGAGTTGCCCTTCAGGTCCTCTTGTTTGGAGTGTTTCTTGATTCAGTTCCAAAAGAAATAAGTCATCTAAATTTAATTGGTAAAATTATTACTCACACTATGAAACCTTTGTAGATGACTATTAGTTTAAACATGAAATTGGGCAATCTTCTCCCTTTTAAAGAGCTGAGGAGAATGTTGAAGGGAACTCAAGTACATGGAGTACATACCTTCTGCTTTCTTGAAAGGGACAAAAGATATATTTTGAATATCTGATCAGCTCCAGTGAATTATTTAATCACACTTAATTAATGTCACGTTAAGAAAAAATTGTCCTGTCTAGCGGGACATTTGACCTCAGTACAACTAAAGCGGTGTTCAAAATCTAAAAATGTATCATTCCATTTTGATAACGTACAAATAGTTGCTGATATGTTAATTCCCATTTTGCCAAGAATATAGAACTTCAACTTGAAGTGTTTAGTCCTTGTTCAAGCAAAACTTCCCATCTTCTATGCGGGTTTTAACTGCAGGGTAGACCTGTAGATGACTGTTGAGCAATGCACCATCCATGGGTTTACACACATGTAAAATCAATTAAGTCTGTTACACGTTGATGAATTTGGTAATTCGATAGCTAGAAGTGAACTGCAGGATAATTTCCCATAGAAAACATCTCCCTAGCTTTGAAAGTGGAAAAATCAGTCTAAAGGTAATAGTGTAGAGCAGGGGTGGGCAAACTTTTTTTGGGTATGGAAATTGTATGGACCACATCTGGGTATGGAAATTGTATGGTGGGCCATGAATGCTCACAAAATTGGGAGTTGGAGTGCAGAAAGGTGCTCTGGGCTGGGATGGAGGGGTTCAGAAGGGGGATCAGAGCTGGGGCAGGAGGTTGTTGGGCATGAGAGGGTCAGGGTTGCAGGCTCCAGGTGGCACTTACCTCAAGCAGCTCCCAGAAACAGTGGTATGTCTCCTACGCAGAGGCCTGGCCAGGCAGCTCTGCATACTGCCCCATCCCTAGGCACCGCCCCTGCAGCTTTCATTGGCCACAGTTCCCAGCCAATGGGAGCTTCAGGAGCAGCATGCATAGCCCCCTGGCTTCCTCTATGTGTAGGAGCCAGAGCGGGGACATGCTGCTGCTCCCAGGAGCCATGCAGAGCAGGGCAAGCCCCCAACCCTGCTCCTCAGCTGGAGCAGGGGAAGCCCAGGACCCCATTCCCAGCAGGAGCTCGGGGGCCGGATTAAAACATCTGGAGGGATGGATGCAGACCCGGGGCTGTAGTTTGCCTACCCCTGGTCTAGAGCAAAAATCAGTTTAGGTGTTTGCTGGATTACATTACCTTGACAGAACTAGAGTCTTCAGCTCTGAAGGGTGATGCTGAGGCCTGGTCTACACTACAAGTTTGTCAGATTTAGCAGCATTAAATCGAATTAACCCTGCACCCATCCACACAACGAAGCCATTTTTTTTTACATAAAGGGCTCTTAAAACCGATTTCTGTACTCCTCCCCAGTGAGGGGATTAGCGCTGAAATCGACATCTCCGTTTCGAATTAGGGTTAGTGTGCATGCAATTCGAAGGTATTGGCCTCCAGGAGCTATCCCACAGTGCACCATTGTGACAGCACTCTGAACAGCACTCTGAACTCGGATGCACTGGCCAGGTGTAAAAGCCCTGGGAACTTTTGAATCTCATTTCCTGTTTGGCCAGGCGAGCTCATCAGCACAGTGGACCATGCAGTCCCAGAATCGAAAAAGAGCTCCAGCATGGGACCGAACGGGAGGTTCTGGATCTGATCGCTGTATGGGGAGAGGAATCCTTGTTATCAGCACTACATTCCAAAAGATGAAATGCCAAAACATTTCAAAAAAATCTCCAAGGCCATGAGGGACAGAGGCTACAGCAGGGACGCAACACAGTGCCACGTGAAACTTAAGGAGCTCAGACAAGCATACCAGAAAACCAAAGAATCAAACGGACGCTCCAGGACAGAGCCCCACTTCTACACTGAGCTGCATGCAATTCTGGGGAGGGGGGCTGCCACCACTACCCCACCCCTGTCCATGGACTCCAATGATGGGGTACTCTCCACCATGCCTGAAGATTTTGTGGATGGGGAAGATGAGGAGGAGGACAAGCTTGAGGAGAGCACACAGCACACCATTCTCCCCGACAGCCAGGATCTTTTTATCATCCTGACTGAAATACCCTCCCAACCCAACCAAGCCAGAGAAGAGACCTCTGGTGAGTGTACATTTTAAAATATAATACATGTTATAAAAGCAAGCATTTTTTAATGATTGAGTATCCCTGAGGACTTGGGATGCATTCGTGGCCAGTACAGCTACTGGAAAAGTCTATTAACGTGCCTGGAGATGGAGCGGAAATCCTCCAGGGACATCTCCATGAAGCTCTCCTGGAGATACTCTAAAAGCCTTTGCATAAGGTTTCTGGGGAGAGCAGCCTTATTCTGTCCTCCATGGTAGGACACTTTACCACGCCATGCTAGTAGCAAGTAATCCGGTATCATTGCATGACAAAGCCTGACAGCGTATGGTCCTGGTGTTTCCTGGCATTCAAGCAACATCCGTTCTCTATCTCTCTGTGTTATCCTCAGGAGAGTGATATCGTTCATGGTAACCTGGTTGAAATAGGGGAATTTAATTAAGGGGACATTCGGAGGTGGCCGTTCCTAATGGGCTGTTTGCCTGTGGCTGAAAAGAAATCCTCCCCATAGTTAGCCACACGGTGGCGGGGGGTGGGGGTGGGGGTGGCGCTGAGCTGTTCGCGTTTGGCTAGCAGGGATCTTCCTGATACCAGCAATGCGGTGGGGTGAGGGGTAAAGCAATCATCCTAGAGAATTGGATGGGGTGCGGGGTTAGTTTAGTTTCTGCTGCTGCACGTTAACAGGAAAACCGCAGCACTAAATGGCCAACTCAATGTGCTTTGCTTGGTATGGAAGAGGAGGGCGCTGCTGTTATGAAGGTTGCAGCAGCTGAAAAACTGTGGCTTACCATGGCCACCTGCAAGCCGAATTGTGTTGCCCAGCACTGTGTGCGTGATCTCTAACACCAAAGTCGCAGGCACTCAATATAAGATGCAAAATGCGACGTACCAAAAAATCACATGTCCTATGTAATGTGAATAGTGTTGTTCACCGTGAAAGAGTATAGCCATTGTTCTGTAAAATGTATCTTTTTAAATACTTCACTCTCTTTTTTTTCCTCCAGCAGCTGCAAATGTTTCAAGCCTCCTTCCACTGTCCCAAAGGCTATCTCAGATGAGGTGGTGAAAAAAACGCATGCGTGATGAAATGTTCTCTGAGCTCATGGAGTCATCTGGCACTGACAGAGGTCATCAGAATGTGTGGAGGGACACAATAGCAGAGCACAGGAAAGCGGCCAATGAACGTGAGGAGAGGTGGCAGCAGGAAGATCAGAGGAGGCATGAGGGAACGCTGGGGCTACTGCAGGATCAAACAGACATGCTCCGGCATCTGGTGGAGGTTCATGAACAGCAGCAGGATCACAGACTGCCACTGCAGCCCCTGTTTAACCACCCTCCCTCCTCCCCAGGTTCCTCACCCAGACGCCCAAGAATGCCGGGGGGGGGGGGGGAGGGGAGAAGACAGGGAGAAAGGCTCCGGGCACCCAACCACTCCCCCCCAGTGGACAGCTGAAGCAACAGAAGGCTGTCGTTCAACAAGTTTTGAAGTGGCCTTTTCCTTCCCTACTCCCCTCCTCCCACACCCCACCTGGGCTACCTTGTGAGTTATCTTCCTATTTTTATAATCAATGAATAAAGAATACATGTTTTTTAAATAATAGTGACTTTATTTCCTTTGCAAGCAAGCTGTGATTGAAGGGGAGAGGACGGGTGGCTTACAGGGAATTTAGAGGCAACCAAGGGGACGGGTTTTCATCAAGGAGAAACAAACAGAAGTGTCACACAGTACCCTGGCCAGTCATGAAACTGGTTTTCAAAGTTCTCTGATGCGCATCGCTTCCTGCTGTGCTCTTCTATCTGCCCTGGTGTCTGGCTGCACGTATTCAGTGGCTAGACGATTTGCCTCAACCTCCCACCCTGCCATAAACATCTCCCCCTTACTCTCACAGAGATTGTGGAGCACACAGCAAGCAGCAATAACAATGGGAATATTGATTTTGCTGAGGTCTGAGCGAGTCAGTAAACTGCACCAGCGACCCTTTAAACATCCATATGCACATTCTACCACCATTCTACACTTGCTCAGCCTACAGTTGAACAGCTCCTTACTACTGTCCAGGGTGCCTGTGTACGGCTTCATGAGCCAGGGCATTAAGGGGCAGGCTGGGTCCCCAAGGATAACTGTAGGCATTTCAACATCCCCAACAGTTATTTTCTGGTCTGGGAATAAAGTCCCTTCCTGCGGCTTTTGAAACAGACCAGAGTTCCTGAAGATGCGAGCATCACGAAGCTTTCCCAGCCATCCCATGTTGATGTTGGTGAAACGTCCCTTGTGATCCACCAGTGCTTGCAGCACCATTGAAAAGTACCCCTTGCGGTTTATGTACTGGCTGCCCTGGTGGTCCAGTCCCAAGATAGGGATATGGGTTCCGTCTATGGCCCCACCACAGTTAGGGAATCCCATTGCAGCAAAGCCATCCACTATGACCTGCACATTTCCCAGAGTCACTATCTTTGATAGCAGCAGCTCAATGATTGCATTGGCTACTTGCATCACAGCAACCCCCACAGTAGATTTGCCCACTCCAATTTGATTACTGACTGACCGGTAGCTGTCTGGCGTTGCAAGCTTGCACAGGGCTATTGCCACTCGCTTCTCAACTGTGAGGGCTGCTCTCATCTTGGTATTCTTGTGCTTCAGGGGAGGGGAAAGCAAGTCAAAGTTCCATGAAAGTGCCCTTATGCATGCGAAAGTTTCAGAACCACTGGGAATCATCCCAAACCTGCAACACTATGTGGTACCACCACTCTGTGCTTGTTTCCTCGGGCCCAGAATCGGCATTCCAAGGCATGAGCCTGCCCCAGTAACACCATGATCTCCAAACTGCCAGGGACTGCAGTTTTAGAGAAATCTGTGTTCATGTCCTCATCAACGTGCTGCCGTCACCTCCTCGCCTAGTTTTTCAGGTGCTGGTTCTGCATAAACTGCATGATAATGCGAGAGGTGTTTACAATGGTCATAACTGCTGCGGTGAGCTGAACTGGCTCCATGCTTGCCATGCTATGGCATCTGCTTGGGCAATCCAGGGAAAAGGGGCGTGAAATGACTGTCTGCTGTTGGTTTCACGGTGGGAGGGAGGGGTGACTGATGACATTTACCCATAACCACCCGTGACAAATTTTTGGCCCCATCAGGCATTGGGAGCTCAGCCCAGAATTCCAATGGGCAGCAGGGACTGCGGGATGGCTACCCACAGTGCACCACTCGGAATGTCGACGCTTGCCACAGTACTGTGGATACACACCACCAAATTAATGTGCTTAGTGTGGATGCATGCACTTGACTTTATACAATCTTTTCCCAAAAATTGACTTCTGTAAAATCAGACTACTTTCATCATGTAGACATGGCCTGAGAGTCTAAGGGTATGTCTATGCTGCTCTACAGTTTGGACTATGGGGATGTGAACAACAGTGTGCACCAAAGTTCTGCACTGTAACTCCTCCATGTGGATGCTGTGGGCACAAACTAAAAGGTTCCTACTTCACATTAATGTAGTCCTGTTTGAAGAGATGTGCCCTAACACACTAAACAATCCATTATAAAAAGTCCATGTTTTAATACGTTGAATAGAGAATTAGAGAGAATGGGATAAACACATATTCTTGCTTAACAGAAATTCTAGTGGATTTCCTGTTCTCTGATTCAAAGAAGACATTGCAGGATCTAGATAACAGCAGCATGACAAACACAGTTAAGATTTTGAACATGACTATTATGCCACTAGCCTTCCATGAAGTCATAAAGTAATGGAAGGTGAAATCGTTGAAAACGTTACCTGACACTTGCTCATAAATTGCAAGGAATCCTTTGGATGAGCTTCTGTTCCTCAAAGAGGAAATAGGCTATACAAGCATAGAATGATTCAAAATATAACATGCTGGAACCAGTCAGTAGTGGAACAAGACTGGCAGCGGATGGAAAATTTGGTTCTGTGATGGTAAGTAAGCACCACCTATATACAAGCTAATCAGGGTCATATTTTCAGTGAAGACAATGAAAATGGGTCTGAGTTGCAAATGTGCAGACCTGGATCTGAGCTCAGTTCAACTTCCCCTTAGATTATAGAGCAGAAGTGCAGGTCTAGTGTTCCAGTTTGCCTCCATGTGTTATTATGAGAAGAGCTGGGAAAATTGGGCAGGTTTCCTGGCTGGAATACATTTCCTGCCATGTACCTACTCACGTAATTCCCTGTTGCACTAGGCAGCTAAGTCAGCTGGTTTGGTATTTTATTGTGGGATATGTAGGACTCCAGGCAGCACAGCCTATAGGAAACAATGAGGGCCTGAACTCCAGCTTCCATATGGGAAGTGTTTCAGAGGAACAGCCGTGTTAGTCTGTATTCGCAAAAAGAAAAGGAGTACTTGTGGCACCTTAGAGACTAACCAATTTGAGCATGAGCTTTCGTGAGCCACAGCTCACTTCATCAGATGTGTACCGTGGAAAAAGTTTCCACGGTACACATCTGATGAAGTGAGCTGTGGCTCACGAAAGCTCATGCTCAAATAAATTGGTTAGTCTCTAAGGTGCCACAAGTACTCCTTTTCTTTTTGCATATGGGAAGTGTAAAGCAGTTTATAATATTCACCTCACTTGAAACAAAGTGTTTGAGTCGGTTAAAAAATGAAACAGTTTGATTTCAGGAATGTCAAAATGTAATTTGATTTAATTTAAACCAAAAATGTTCAAATGAAACATTTTTACATTACCAAATCAAAAAATCAGAATTTCTGTTCCATGAAATTTTTAAAATGTCAACCTTTTGTCCTATTTTGGGATGAAAACACATTTGAATGCAGGATGCAAATTCAAAATTTTGCTCAGCTCTAATTTCCAATACTTGCAATAAATTGCTCACAAGCTACAGACCAAGAAACATTACAGAAATTATTCATCAAATTTCACATAAATTCAAAGAAATTGTTAGCTGGTTGTGGGACAGTATGTAAGAAGAAAAAGTTGAAAGCTAAGAACATTTTGTTCCACGCTGCTGAACAGAGTTGGGTGAACCCCAAGGGGTTTGAAATTTTGCAAGCCTTTCTAATAGACATGCAAAACAAAACATTTGTGGAGCTTTGCCAGTATAATGCTTCAAGCTGAATTTTTTATGCTGGCAAATCTTTACTAGTATTAGTCTAACCTGTTGTGCTTATCTGGATTATTCCAGAAAAAAAAAAATCTGGAAATATCAGGGCAGCTTTTCAAAGTATATTAGAAGCTTTGAGTTGGGACTGTATTTAAGAGAACAGAGTGAATGACTGAAGTCTTCTTCAATCAGTTCCTTTCATTTTTCTAATAAGAGCAGTAGAATAAAAATTTTCACTAGGGGTGACAGGTTTCAGAGTAACAGCCGTGTTAGTCTGTATTCGCAAAAAGACAAGGAGTACTTGTGGCACCTTAGAGACTAACCAATTTATTTGAGCATGAGCTTTCGTGAGCTACAGCTCACTTCATCGGATGCATACCGTGGAAACTGCAGAAGACATTATATACACACAGAGACCATGAAACAATACCTCCTCCCGCCCCACTGCCCTGCTGGTAATAGCTTATCTAAAGTGATCATCAAGTTGGGCCATTTCCAGCACAAATCCAGATTTTCTCACCCTCCGCACCCCCCCCCCCAAACTCACTCTCCTGCTGGTAATAGCCCATCCAAAGTGACCACTCTCTTCACAATGTGTATGATAATTAAGGTGGGCCATTTCCTGCACAAATCCAGGTTCTCTCACTCCCTCACCTCCCTCCAAAAACCACACACACAAACTCACTCTCCTGCTGAGAATAGCTTATCTAAAGTGACCACTCTCCCTACAATGTGCATGATAATCAAAGTGGGCCATTTCCAGCACAAATCCAGGTTTTCTCACCCCCCCACCCCCATACACACACAAACTCACTCTAGTGGTCACTTTGGATGGGCTATTACCAGCAGGAGAGTGAGTTTGTGTGTGGGGGGGAAGAGGGTGAGAAAACCTGGATTTGTGCTGGAAATGGCCCAACTTGATGATCACTTTAGATAAGCTATTACCAGCAGGACAGTGGGGCGGGAGGAGGTATTGTTTCATGGTCTCTGTGTGTATATAATGTCTTCTGCAGTTTCCACGGTACGCATCCGATGAAGTGAGCTGTAGCTCACGAAAGCTCATGCTCAAATAAATTGGTTAGTCTCTAAGGTGCCACAAGTCCTCCTTTTCTTTTCACTAGGAGTGAGTTAGCAATGATTATTCTTGCCACAGAACATCCTAAAAATAGGAAGAGCAATTATCAGAAAGTTTGAGTTTATATCTAGAAATTAGAGATAAATGTGAAATGGGTATGCAAACATGTCCTTAATTTAACTAAGGCAAAAGAAACAAGCATTACAATGATACCAATGAATGACTTCTCCATACTTTCTCCATCCCTTATTTGGGATCAGTTATATTATAGCCCAAATATTGAAAAGTGGGGTGAAAGTGCAAATAGCCATTTAAATCCCTACATAAGATCTTCTGTGGGAGGTGGATGTCCAGCAGACTTTCAATGTTTCAATTGTCTATTTTGAGGAGATGCTCTTTTCTGAAGACAGACATTTTTAGACACTTTACCTCTTGTCAAGTTCTGAGTGCCCCTTTACTTGGGCACTTCAAAGAGGCAGGGTGCTGGTGGAGGTATTGGCACTCTCAGAATGGAGGTCAAACCTGGTAGTCCTATCACAGGCAAATGTCCATGTGACAGGGTTGGGACTCACCACTGCAGCACCTCCCACTGGCACATCAGGGAATTAGTTCTGTCCGTTGCAGAGCACCCTCTGCCAATGGTGTCCCATCCATCTCTCGCCCTGCTGGCGTCTGGACCTGTGTTGCTCCTCAGTTGGCGGCATCCTCTTCAGGACACTGCCCTCCAGCAGTGCCCACTGCTCCAGTCTTATCCCCTTCCGGGGGTTTGGTGTCATCAGCAGTCCACAATCTGCACCTGCTGTAGTGGCTGGCTGCAGCCTCAGAGTCTAGCCCCTTGTTGCAGGGACCAGCCACAACCTGGATCAGGCCACGCTCCTCTTCAGCCAGGTGTAGCACAATGTGGGGACCCAGGCCCACCCACTACTCTAGGTCCCGACCCAGGGACCCTCTAGCGGCAGCCTCTCTGCCCTCCCTCTCTCTCCTTGCCCTGCTATTGTCCCTGGGCCACTTCCCCTTCGGCCCTATGCACCTGCCCATCCCTTGGTAGCTATGCCAGCAGCCTAGGGTTTTTCTTGGCCAGAGCTCCCCAGCTCCTTCTGCCCTTCCCCAACACTGCTCTATCCAAGGTGCTACCTTTCAGCTTAGGAGCCAGTCCTCCTCCCTTGCCCACCAGGGAGAGACTGCCCTGCTCTTTGCTAGGCAGCCTTTATGTAGGGCTTATGCCGGCCCTGATTGGCTGCCTCTACCCCTGCCCTAATTGGCTCTCCCCAGGCCTTCTCTGATTGGCTGTGGGTCTGCGCAGCCTCTCTGGCCTGCTTCAGCCCTTCTTCTCAGGGGGGTGGGGCACTGCCCCACCACAATCCCATTGATCATGAAAGGTGTTGTCTATGCATGGACTGCAGGATCAGGTCTTGAATAGACCTGGCTAATAAATCAAAGGCAGCCTGGGCCAGAACATATGGATGCATCAGCAGTTTGTGAATTGAATGTGCTGCCAAAACATTCTAACATCTTATAGAAATGGTGTGTACTTTGAAAGCCAAGTTCCATTGAGTGCACAATAAGTACTTATCCTAGAACATTTCAGACTGCAGGTTGCTTATAAAAGGTTGGCACCTGCCAACCTAATCACCTATTTTGAGGAAATGCTCTGTTTTGAAGACCCATCAGAATTTTTTTGACACTTTGCTTCTTATCAGGGTATATCACAGATCATAAACCATTTGACATAATTCACAGGTTTCCAGGAGCCCAAATTGTCACATTTATAAGATTTTTGGGGTCTTTTCACCATTTTCATTCTTGATTTTGCAAGATTACCTTCAGATTGTACAGTGGTTTAGCTAAACACATTTAATGAAATTGGACCATTGATTGCGGAGAACAGCTTGAAGCTCTAAAGGGAGTGCTGTAATGTTATAGCCTCTGATACTTACTCATCTTGACTTCAGTTTGCCTTTCAAAGAATGTACAGATGTTAACATTAGCAATATTGGCTGGGGAGCTGTTTTTACCCAATTGTATAACCACGAGGAAAGCATAATTGTATATGCGAGCCATGTCCTTCAATTCAGAGAAAAAGTATTCATCTAAACCAAAAGCATGTATGACTGTTCTAGTGTCTGTGAAATTGTGGCAAGCATATCTGTTAGATGCAATATAAGATTCTGATGGTGGACAATGACACGAAAAAAATCTCTGGCAAACTAAGACTTTAGCATTGTCACTATACTAACATCACAACCGTTAGAACCAGATCCACCTTGAACCAAAGTGACCAGGGATTAGACTCCGATTGTCTGATTCTAGAAACCAGGACATAGAACTGAAATCTAATTTTCCAAGCACAGTGAAAATTAAGCAGCTAGGGAACTGTGCCTCTGATGTGGTTCCAGAACACTGGAACTGGATGGCTTTATGAATGGGAAATCAGGGCTGGATCTCAAGCTGGAAGATCATTGAAAAATTGGGTTTGCTTAGTCTGGAAAAGAGTAGACCAAGAGGGGACATGTATGTAAAAGGTTGTTACAAGGAGGAGGAAGAAAAAATGTTTTTCTTAACCTCTGAGGATAGGACAAGAAGCAATGGGCTTAAATTGCAGCAAGGGAGGTTTAGGTTGGACATTAGGAAAAACTTCCTAACTGTCAGGGTGATTAAGCACTGGAATAAATTGCCTAGGGAGGTTGTGGAATCTCCATCAATGGAAATTTTTAAGAGCAGGTTAGACAAACACCTGTCAGGAATGGTCTAGATAATACTTAGTCCTGCCTTGAGTGCAGGGGACTGGACTAGATGACCTCTCGAGGTCCCTTCTAGTCCTATGATTCTATATGGGCTTCTTAGAGAAGTGGAACTCTATGCTGCAGCAGAAACCTAAAAGTACAACTTAATCTTCTTAGATTTTTTCTAAGAACCTATAAACCTTTAACTCTGAACTAATTCAGAATGAAGGTCATAGAGCAGTTTTAATTTGCCCCTCAAGAAGTCCTTGTGCTCTGGTGATTTTTAGAAAGATTGTTAAAATTTTGTAACACGTCTCTTATGTAGGCAGGGTCTGAATGAGGTTTCGCCTGACATCTAGTGATGAGCTGGGGGAGAAGACTTCAGGAACTGATCTTGTTTGCATAAACACACCCACTCTGCCTAAGTGTGCAGCACGATAGATCTGCTTTGCCCAAATGATCACTTTTGGCTGGTGTTGGACTGCAAGTCACTTTATTATTGAGTGAAGGGGTAATAAAGTGTTGTTATCCTTATTGTGTGAATAAAGAGCAGCAGAACTGTGCTCAGTATGCCCTGATTGAGGGGTTCACCCACAATTTAACTGCACTTGCTAAGTAAGGGATAAGGGTGCCAAAGTCCAGTGGAGATTAAGCTCCCCTACTAACTGCTGAACTCACCAAGAGCTGTGTTAAGTGATGGGACCTCAAGATATCCCAGAGGTTGCAGTAGAGAGGGCGATGATGAAGCAGGCAGTAGGCAGCAACACAGAGCAAATAGCGCAGCAGCAGCAGAGACATTTCTCAATGCCTTTCTACCCCCTAGGGTGGGAGGTGAACTCATGCAAATGCATCTCTGAACTCTGCATCTTCACTGAGCAAGGACAATAACTGTGAGTGGGGTATAATGGAGAGGGGAGAGGGGAGTGGGATGCTAAAGGAACTTTTGTTTGTTGGACTTCCTCACCACAAGGTGAGAACCTCAGGCAAAGGACACTAGCCAACTGGTGTGGGTGTTTTACTCATGGTCATATGCTTCTGAATCATGCTTGTGGTGTTTTACCAAATTAATGCTGGGTTTCTTTCCCCTTTTTATTAAAAGTTTTCTTTTCTACACACAAACTCAGTGCTTGAGAGAGGGGAAATATTGCCTCTTAGAGGTGCCCATGGGGAGGTATTGTTTTTCCAGATTTCTGGGTGGGGACTAAAGCCAGTTCTGTGTTGCATTGTTAAAAGGAACCCCTAGATCAGTGGTTCCCAAACTTGTTCCACCGCTTCCAGCAGCTCCCATTGGCCTGGAGCAGCAAACTGCGGCCATGGGAGCCACGATCGGCCGAACCTGCAGATGCAGCAGGTAAAGAAACCGGCCTGGCCCTGCAGGAGCTTTCCCTGCACAAGCGGCGGAACAAGTTTGGGAACTACTGCCCTAGATATTGAACCTGGCCCTTGTCACCACCAAATCAACCTAGCAGAAGGGTACACTTGGTAAATAAGTTTGAGATATGGCATGTCACATGGACAAATGGTTTAGATTGAGAAATGTGCACTTCTTATAAGCTAATCATTTTAATCAACATTGATGTCAAAATCTTATATAAATTTTTTGTTCGCTGCCATCAGAGAGTTATCAGAAAAGCTAACTCAGACCCATGAATGAGGATTTTATTATAACAGAAACTTCTTTCATAATATTTGATGTTTTATTAACATTCTTCCCTAATAAGAAAAAGATCTCTGCTATTTACTAATTAGTAAAATGAATTCAGAAACACCAGGAGAGAATAGTCCAAGATAAAGAAGGGGTTTGACATGCCTTTCGCTAAGTTACAACTTACTGGAAAATTATTAGCTGGGTCCCAGGTCACTGGGTGGGGGCTCGAGCCAGTTTTGCATTGTGTTATTGGAATAGAACCCCTAGATACTGAATCCGGGCCTTGTTGCTGCCAACTCTGATGGGCAGAAGGGTTACACCAGCATGCCTTGCTAGAAAGATGTTTAGTAGCCAGGCTTACCTTTTTTCATTTTGTCGGTGAAACAGACCTGCTTTGTGTCATACAACCTCATAGTTGTGTTCTTCCAAAATAAAAAAAACTTCTTTTATTAGCAAAGCTTTTGACACGGTCTCCCACAGTATTCTTGTAAGCAAGTTAAAGAAGTATGGGCTGGATGGATGCACTACAAGGTGGGTAGAAAGTTGGCTAGATTGTCGGGCTCAACGGGTACTGATCAATGGCTCCATGTCTAGTTGGCAGCCGGTATCTAGCGGAGTGCCCCAAGGGTCGGTCCTGGGGCTGGTTTTGTTCAATATCTTCATTAATGATCTGGAGGATGGTGTGCATTGCACCCTCAGCAAGTTTGCGGATGACACTAAACTGGGAGGAGTGGTAGATACGCTGGAGGGTAGGGATAGGATACAGAAGGACCTAGACAAATTGGAGGATTGGGCCAAAAGAAATCTGATGAGGTTCAACAAGGACAAGCGCAGAGTCCTGCACTTAGGAAGGAAGAATCCAATACACCGCTACAGACTAGGGACCGAATGGCTAGGCAGCAGTTCTGCAGAGAAGGACCTTGGGGTGACAGTGGACGAGAAGCTGGTTATGAGTCAACAGTGTGCCCTTGTTGCCAAGAAGGCCAATGGCATTTTGGGGTGTGTAAGTAGGGCCATTGCCAGCAGATCGAGGGATGTGATCGTTCCCATCTATTCGACATTGGTGAGGCCTCATCTGGAGTACTGTGTCCAGTTTTGGGCCCCACACTACAAGAAGGATGTGGAAAAATTGGAGAGAGTCCAGCGAAGGGCAACAAAAATGATTAGGGGACTGGAACACATGAGTTATGAGGAGAGGCTGAGGGAACTGGGATTGTTTAGTCTACGGAAGAGAAGAATGAGGGGGGATTTGATAGCTGCTTTTAACTACCTGAAAGGTGGATCCAAAGAGGATGGATCTAGACTATTCTCAGTGATAGCAGATGACAGGACAAGGAGTAATGGTCTCAAGTTGCAGTGGGAGAGGTTCAGGTTGGATATTAGGAAAATCTTTTTCACTAGGAGGGTGGTGAAACACTGGAATGCATTACCTAGGGAGGTGGTGGAATCCCCTTCCTTAGAAGTTTTTAAGGTCAGGCTTGACAAAGCCCTGGCTGGGGTGATTTAGTTGGGATTGATCCTGCTCTGGGCAGGGGGTTGGACTAGATGGCCTCCAGAGGTCCCTTCCAACTCTGTTATTCTATGTTTCTATGATTCTATGATTCTCAGGGTTATTTTGTGGGGGGGTAATTAAAGAAAATTTGGGTATTTGGGGGGTAAAGATTGCCTGTTACAAGTAACCTTGTTAACTCATGTCTCTTCCTAGGTCTAGGCTGCTTTGCTATGTTTGCCTGTTGCAGTTCTCTGTGAAATGGAAGACGAATTTCTGTCCATGTCCTTTCTCACCTCAGGAGTAAGGGGTTATGCTTCAGAAACTCTTTATCCTTTACCACCTTAGTAAAGGGTGAGGGAGTCTCATTTTTGGGGAGTAGTCTGCATGAAATTATGCAGTATAGCAAACCTGTACCATTTGTACCAGGAGAACCATTTGGTGAAACTGCCACAGTTTTTGTCCCCAATACAAGGACTTTTCCACCCTCCTGTCTGTCCAGCATTTCACAGGCCACTTTGATCTTTGGCTCCATGGTATAGAGAGTCCTCAGTAGTCAATGTGATTGACTTTTGATTTGCATGTCCATTGTTCTTGGCTATAAAAGTTAAATCACTTCCTCATGCTGGATCTCAAAGGTAGTGTGGATTATTAATTATCCCTTGTTATGAAGTATAAATTGTCAGTCCCCAGGACTTCTGTCACAAAGCCCTAAACAATTAGGGAGAATAAATTCAACTTTTTAAAAAAGCATAGACTTTTCTTCCCTCCAGATCCGGTCTTTCCTTCAGCAACAGTTTACCATGTCAGTTATGGTGTGCTTTTTTTCCCTCCTACCCTTATCCCTTCTCTTACTAATTGGTGCTAGAAATTCCTTTGTGAAATAATGAAGTTATACTGAGGTTCAAATGTATAACTTCATCAGCTCCCTGTTATTTTCCCATTCAAAAATGTTGGGACAACAGAGGGTTTGACCCTGAATTTTCTTGTTTTATTGGTTTGATAGCTCTTTAATTGACAGTCATAATGGCTCTATGAACAGTATTGTTATCATATGATCACTTTCCTAAATGAGCGTGTCTGAAAACATACAGTTATAGAAATGTGTTGCTTTTTGCTTGGTGTGTAGAGTTTGTGAAAGTCCAAGGAGTTATAATTTTGGCTATTTTTGGTGCATTTTTTGGCAGCTTTTCATTGGGAAAATGAAAGAAAACAATCCACTGAACAATATTTCTTAAAAATACTTAGTGGGGTAAATATAACATTTTTTGAAATGATGCCATATATAATAAACTTTAGTTTCAGACTTTTGTTTCATAGGTGAAAGACCTTTTTTTCTGTGTGTGAAAATTTCTCTGTCTTCATAATTCTCAAAATGCTTCTCTTTTCCATTGGAAAGAGCTGGTAAAAATGAGAAGGAAATATTTTCAATTTAGCTGTAAACTGCTTTTGTAAACTAACAAAGAAAACATTTATAGGGCAGAAATGACATTTGTAAAATTTAGTAGTTCACCTCCAAACAATTACTGCCCAAGGAGCTAACTACTTCACAGCAACTCAGGGAACATGACAGATGCCACTCACCTACAAAAGCTCTTTTCCATTAACAAGTAGCATAGGGAAATAGGTCTCACAACAATAGCCATGGAGGACCACATATGCCAAAAAAGATGTACATATATATCACAGACTTTAACCTATGTAGCTTAATTGGCTTAATGTGACCACATTGTGGTCACATATACAACACTGCAAACAGAACATCCAGACTATGTGCCTAAGTGAGAGGTCCCTAACTACGGAGTGTCTAAATAAGGAGGACAGACATAAAATGGTAAGCATGTTAGATGTTGCTATCTAAAGTATGTAAGCATGCAAATTTGTACTTAATAGGACTCAGAGCCAGATTTTTAATGGTATTTCGATGCCTAATGGCATTTTCAAAAGCATCTTGGTGCCCAAACTCCTGGTGAAATCGATGAGTGGTCCATGTCTACATGCTTTTGAAAATCCAGTGGGCACCTAAATATCTTTTTAAAACATGGCCTTAAATTATCTTCTTTATGCCAAGACTGAGTAACTGGTTTTGATGTAAAAATATGTTGCCTGGGGGATGGAATCCACCCCCTGAAGCCGCAAAGAATCGGTGGAGGACTTCGGTGGGAAGTACTTGCTTCTCACTATGTAAAGCTTGGGGCAGGGAGTCAGGAGATCTGGGTTCTATTTCGGTCTCGGCCACAGATGTGCTATGTGACCTTGGGCAAGTCCCTTTGGGCAAGTCCCTTTAACCTTTCTGTGCCACAGTGTACCCTTGGGAATTGACTGTATTACAGTCTTTCAGAGGGGATTGTAAGACTTAATATGTTAGTATTTGCAAAGTATTTTTCTGACTTCAGATGGAAGATGCTATAGAAGTGCAACGTATTATTATATTCCACATAATTAGATGTACTCAGGGAAATTTAAAAAGACAAAGCAAATATTTTCAAAATGTCTTCAAAATCCAATCACTCACTCAGTAATTCTATCTCAAGGAAATGGGGAACAACTAACTGCAAACACCAGAGCTTTGCACCTTTAAATAATGATAATTTATTTAAAAGGACTCTATTAGGAATGCTTTGTTCTCCATTCCCTCAGGTCAGATCAATGAGTGATTGGTTTGATTTTGAACATGTTGGCTCTGCTTTTAAAATTTCCTTTTCATTAAAGTTTTACAAAGCTAAAAAAAGATGAACAATACAACTTCTTCTTGCACACTCTCTCTCCCCCATTAACCCTCCTTCGTGGACACCCCCTCCGAAATCCTCCTCCAGAATCCCCCAGTTGTGGCTCCTATGGTATGCCCTTTCCTTCCTTCTTTCCTATACAAAAGTCTTATTTGGAATGATGGCAACCCTGAACTCACTTAATAGTGGGCTGTAATAGTACCCCTATTGTTTTTACTCTCCAAGTACTAAAAAGCCGTTCAATAGAGTACATTACATAACATAAATTCATGGTATGCCCACATCTTGAATACTGCATACAGATGTGGTCCCCTCATCTCAAAAAAGATATACTGGCATTAGAAAAGGTTCAGAATAGAGCAACTAAAATGATTAGGGGTTTGGAACGGGTCCCAAGGAGAGATTAAAGAGGCTAGGACTTTTCAGCTTGGAAAAGAGGAGACTAAGGGGGGATATGATAGAGGTATATAAAACCATGAGTTGTGTGGAGAAAGTGAATAAGGAAAATGTATTTACTTGTTCCCATACTATAAGAACTAGGGGCCACCAAATGAAATTAATGGGTAGCAGGTTTAAAACAAATAAAAGGAAGTTCTTCTTCACTCAGCGCACAGTCAACCTGTGGAACTCCTTGCCTGAAGAGGTTGTGAAGGCTAGGACTATAACAGGGTTTAAAAGACAACTGGATAAATTCATGGAGGTTAAATCAATTAATGGCTATTAGCCAGGATGGGTAAGGAATGGTGTCCCTAGCCTCTGTTTGTCAGAGGGTGGAGATGGATGGCAGGAGAGAGATCACTTGATCATTATCTGTTAGGTTCACTCCCTCTGGGGCACCTGGCATTGGCCACTGTCAGTAGACAGGATACTGGGCTGGATGGACCTAGTATGGCCATTCTTATGTTCTTATTACAGCATTGGCATAAGGCCAGGCACCAACACTTCTAAATTTTCATTCATATAGTGCATAGAAAGTTGTGGTACCAGGGCCCAGAAGAAAGTCTAGCAAAATCTCTCAGAATTTTTACTATTGCAGCTGTTCCATTTTGGGATAAATAATTACTCATTGGAGCAGAGGGGCTGGACCCTGGGTCTCCCACAACCTTTGTGACTGCTCCAACCACCAGGCTATAGAGTCATTTTCATGCTTGTGTGTGCTCTCTGTCCATCTCAGCCACTCTCCCCACATAACTCTTCAGTTATTTATCCACAGTGCCACAGCTTCAACAGGAGAGATAGAGAGAGTCCCTAACAGAATGTCCCATAGCCCAGTGGTTATGGCATGCACCTGAGAGGTGACATATCACTATTCAAATCCCTTTTCCTTATTAGGTGGATGGGGGAATTAACCCAGGGATCTTCCACATCCCAGGTGAGCATCCTAACAATTGGACTAAAAGTCCCTCTTCCTACCCCTCCCCACTGTTTTGTGTGAACTCACATGGGGAGCCCGAACTGGTAGGTGGTCTACCATTGGGAGAATTTTGAAAGGATGTTCAGAGAAGGTCAACAGTTACAGAGTCTTATGAACATCCCTACACTCCGCATTAAATCCAGTTTGTTTGACTAATGCGGCATTGATCCTTTACTGAGGTGAAACCTAGAAATTATCCTCCAGAATGCTTGCTTACCTGTAGGCACTCAGACTTGTTGAAGAGAAAATTGATAGTTTTGCCCATCTCTTATTAATCTCTCTTTATAAATACCTATATCTCTCAAAGATAATATTTATGTAGGAGAATGCATTGGGACTTTACTCAGTATGATCATTATCATTCTGATTTTCCATTCTCTCTGTATGAACACATTTATCTGTGTGCAAACATAAACCACCTTCAAGAGGCTAATGCCATATGTGGGACATCTGAAGACTGGGTGGTGGTGGTGGGAAATCCCACTTGTCTAATACATCGAAATACCACTGTAGTGTTTTCTTTTTTTTTTTCTGAATTCATGTTGATGTTTGGTGAGATGTGAAACTATCCTTTAACCTGCACAGTAAACTCTTTAACTGCCTTATTCTCTTTTGACAGCACCTGGGCTGATAGGAGCATATAGGTGTTTCTGTATTACAAATAATTAATACTAGTAATAATTCCTTGCAGAGTTCAAATCAATGGGAGTTCTGTGTAAAAACTGATGGAATGTAACTTTAAGCTAAGTTTTAAACTATAGAATAAGTTCTATAAAACTTCTCACAACAATGGCACTTAATGTACGTCATGCATGTGTTTTGAGAATGATTGGCCAATGTCTCTGAACACAGAGCTCTTGACTGTATTACTGGCCTTAACTGTACTTGATTTCTTCTGAACAACTTCATGTTCTTTTGGGGAAACTGGGTAGTCATTTAGTATGATATTTTTGCTCTTTTTGCCAGACTCTGAGATTCATTTTACCTACCCTTGAATACATTTGCAAAGAAACAGCCTTAGTCAAATTATATACTGCCTACTAGATATATTTCTGGATAAATGTTTCTCTTTTTGTGCAGAACAGTCTAAAATGGGAGGCAAAAGTAATGAAATCTTTGAAAAAATAATAATAATAAAGCCATAAAATACACATTGTCATTTCAAAGTTGTTAAACTAATTCCTCAAATTTAAAATGAGATGGACTTTGTCTCTGCTGTCCAATGTGAAGAATTAAAGTAGTACACATTTTAACAGGGACGTAGTTTGTTGCCGTAAATTGGCAGTTTTGCTCATTGCCAGAATAAGTAGAAAACATTATAAAATTATGCGTAAGTAAAAATTCGTAGTATGTTTCTGACACATCAGGCAAATGTGAGCATTCCTATGGTACTTGAAAACAGTTGATTTTCAAGAAGCAGGAAGTTTAGTCCTTAAGGAATCTTAACTCTGGTCTTTTAACAAGTAGACCAAGGTTACATAGTGACTTTAGAATACAAGAAAAAGATATCTAGGTCTATTATAATCTAACATAGGGTTGATTAATACATTTCCAGCAACAGTAGTTACTAACTTGACTTTTTCCCAGAGAGTCTTTTCCATTTGACACTCATGAACAAAGCAGCCACAGCTGACATTTAGGTCTGATTAACAAGCTATGTCTGTTGTAAATGGACTAAAAGAGCTCTATTGTTTTGATGTTTAACTCTTAATTTGCATCTTTAATGAGGTGTGACCTCATATAGGTTTATGGGTTTTGTTTTCTACACCTTTGAATAAGAGCAAGTTTAATATATTCCAAATAATACACTGCATATTGTTTTATGCATATTTTCCCGTTAAACATACAATGTTGAAATGGTATTTTTTTCTTTTTGCAAGAAGTATTTTTCTTTAGTATATCAGGTTTGAATTCTGTCAGGTTTACAGTTTGGAAAAGATTGATTTGAAGCCTTGCCTACTGAAAGAACATTTAAATTCCCACCATCTTTAATGACTAGGGCCTAATCCTGTTATCTTCATTTATGGAATAATCTTTATTCATGGTAGTAGTCCCATTCTCTTCAGTGTGAGTAAAAACTACGCAGGTGAGTAAGGTTTGCAGGTTATCTCCTCTGCCCATGCTCCTGTTAATGTATGGTTCTGTGACTTGTCCTTGAGTAGACAAAGTAAACAGATGTTTGTGTTTTTTCTTTCACTGACTTTTAATGAATTCTTCATCTTCTTGGTGGACATAATGTGTTGCAGTAACATAACATTCATACACTCACTAGAAATGTATATTTTGAAGACATTTGTGGACACACAAGCTGATAAATTCTTCTGTTTTCCCAGTAAGAGCTGAGACACAAGCCCTACGAGAAATGCTATTGAATTGATATTATTTGAGATAAATAGTTTTCTGAGGAAAAGCAAATGCATAGTAATATTTTTGCTCCAAAAATTACTGGTTCAAGATTAATTTGCAAAAGATTTTAATAAAAAAAGTTGAATTACTAATATGTTAGTGCCACATCTGCAAAATATTCCAGCTCTTCACTAACTGCAAATTGAAAGAATAATCTGTGTAGTTGCATACAGATGAGCACAACAAGCCTTGCACTTTGCTTCAGAAAGATCGTATCTGGTAGAGCCACAAGGAGCAGTTTTGTGGGGATAGGAATGCCAGTCAGCACAGAGGGAATAATAGTCAGCCAGAAATCAGAAGTGAGATGACAGAACACTTTGCAGTACAACAACAATTTGAAGATGTTCACTGTTAACTCAGCCATAACTATATGCAAACTACCAAATGCCTCAGCCTTCAGCTTTTTAAGTTATTAGCCCAAGATATGATTATTACTTAATAAACAATAAGCATCCTCCAGTTAGATATACTAAATTCCATGTACATGTTTATAGCTGGGAAATCCTCAGACTGATTTCCTTGAGATAAAACTCATCTTTTTTTTTTTTATTGTTCCCTGAGATTTCTATTCTTGTATTACACTAATGCCTAGAAACCACAACTGAGCACAGCATATAGTAAGACAATCCTTCCAAAAGTCAAAACAGATACTGGGTAGAAGAAAAGCAGTATTATTACCCCCATTTTACAGATGGGGAACTGAGTGAGATAAAGTGACATGCTCAAGATTGTACAGGAAGTCTGAAGCAGAACCAAGAATGGAAGCCAGCTCTGTTTAGTTCAAGTACAGTGTCTTAACCACAAGACCTCTGTCCTCTCAGGGATTGCCAGTATAGGTGAACACCGTACATGACTTTCCCTATGCCATGTCTGAGTAGTAAGGTTTGAAGCATAGATTTGCTGCATGGGAGATGGAGATGA
This sequence comes from Caretta caretta, assembly GCF_965140235.1. Taxonomy (NCBI): domain Eukaryota; kingdom Metazoa; phylum Chordata; order Testudines; family Cheloniidae; genus Caretta; species Caretta caretta. The sequence goes on along the minus strand of NC_134214.1, from coordinate 66,292,422 downwards.
AAATCCCTTTCAATACAGAAAAAAGAACACTGTTAATTTTCTCCATGAAGCCCAAAGACTACATTCCATCTACAGTGAAATCAGGATGCAGTGATCTCACCAAACACCACTTTCTATTACAGTATCTCTGGTGTCCTGAGTCCTCAGAATGCTTTTGATTAGCATCTCTTCTTCTGAGCTATGAATCAGTAACCGTATAAATATTTTTTTGCACCTTTAAATCCAAACTAATACAAAGTAGTTAGATATGATGTATGGAAAGTAATCCTTGAAAGTTTATTGCAACGTGTACCCTTAGAACTCTTAGTCTTCTGTTTGAAAAGCACATTTGAGCTTGTTTAGAATTTATATTATTAAAGTTATTCTCTGTGACCAACTATGTACAAAGATGAACGAAAAATATTTGAAAATTCAGCTCCACGCAGTGAAGGAAGTTGCAATGCGATGTCACTACTGTTCCATATCACTACTGTGCTGTATCACCCACTGGGAAAATGGTAGAGCAGAGCAACTTACTGTGCAGTGACTTCTCAATCAATCAAGAAATAGCAGAAAACGGCAACTAGTGCCATTATTTCAGTCTAGTCCTAGGGGGACACAGCAAACAACAGTGGCAATTGAGAGCTGATTAAATGTGGCTTAATAGAATATATTTGGGTTTGCTGTAAATATTAATTGTATTATGGAGCAACCTAAATATATAGCAGATTGTATGAGTCGTTGTTGCTCTAATTGGTGACAATCAAAACAGCAATCTCTGTAATAGAATATAACTGCATAGCACACTTTAATCTGAGCTGTTAAGGTCAATTTATTTCACTCATGGGAGTCTTTGTGAATGTTTCAGTACTCTACAGAGTGGATCATTTTACATAAACTGCATAGAACCCCAAATCAAACTCTGCCTTTCAGACATCCTGTATTAGAAAGAGGTGTTCTGCCTCCTAGGTTGAGAGGTGACAAACTGGGACTTTATACATGGTACAGGTAGTCCTTGGACTTACGACAATTGGTTCCTTACAATTGTGTCGTAAGTTGGAACGTTGTAACTCGGAACCGCAATCTACTTCATTGCGGGACAAGCGTTGTAAACTCGAAACCTATAGTCCTAAGTTGAATCAGGATGTCAGTCTAGAAGTGTCATAAGTGCCGTTTAACTTAAGTCAAACGTTGTAAGTCTGAGAACTGCCTGTGTATTTCTTTTTGTTTAAGACTAGCTAATATCTCACAGACCTGCAACTAGTTGAGATTCATCCTCAGTATTCTCCAACTCTCATAATTCAGTTGTGATCTGCTCACCTCACTAAAATTGTTGCGGGGGGCGAGGAGTGGTTATGTCATGGTCTCCAGTTTAAAGCTCAGTTTTCAGGAGCTTGTAACTTAGTTTTCAAAACAGTTACAAAACAGTTTAATTATTGTTTTCTAATATTTTGACCTCCTAAAAGAGAAATCCAGGATTGCTCTGAAGCTTCAGGCAATGGCTATGCTGAAACAGCACTGGCGGATAACCACCTCCTGTTCATAGACAAGAGAAGCAGACTTATATTCATACTGTTGAACATCTCTGAGGCATTTGCACTGTTGGTATCCAAGTACTAATGTCTTGTATTCATGTCACAGAAGCCATAGCAGGAGGGAGATAATAGAGAGACAGAGTCATTCTGCCTTTAGGATATCAACACCAGTGACTATAGTCAGGTAATAACATTACACCCACCCACAGTAAATTCCAATCTGTAATTTCAATTGGGTGTTACTCTTCACTTCCTGTTAAAAAGGGTTTTGTAATAGAGTTTGCATTTCACTGGTGGGTAAAATAATTTTTGTCTAGCAAAATTTGTGTTGCAAGCTACATTCTCCCACACTCACAGGGAAGTGAGATTTGCAACTCCCTGCACAAGTCCACCACCATGTGCTCCAGGGATAATTTAGGTGTTCCACTGATACTTTTTCTAGAGCATTTCACCATTTGGGAGTAGTTTAAATTACCACAGAGGCTGCTGTAGGGATGTTCTACATCTGGGTATCCCCGGTTCTTTTGGCCATTCCCCCTTCTGAGTCACTGTTGCCCACTTGTGGGTAGTGTTGGTCACGTGCAGGATCCTAACATAGGAAAGGTTGCCTCCATTTTCTTCCATCTGTGTACCCCCCTCAAGATGCACTTTGTGCTGTCGGTGACACTCTAATAGGTTCTGTGCTAAGAATAGCTTGAGGATACTTGGTCAATTTAATCCCAGTTGGTGTGCAACCGCTTTAAGTTCCTTTGGATGAAAGGCACTGTATATGGAAGATTCTTTCATATGTCAGGGAATAAAATCCTGATATCTTTCACATTAAATATTTATCTTATCCTTTAAAATGGGTAGGACTGTCAGAGTTGTAGGCTAAAAGCCTTGTGAACATAATGTATTGTATAAGCAGAGTTTACCTACCTCAGCTGATGTTTGTACCCCAAACCCCCAGTAACTGAGGAGGTATTGCTTCTCCCTGCTGACAAGCCCTCCAGTGGTGAAGCTCCTGTAACCTCCATTCCACATCATCAGTTTTTTCTAATAAATGGATGAAGTCCATTGGTGGTGGTGGGCAGCTTTGTTTTTGACATACATTATAGAGCCACTGCAGCTTCACTACAGTTAAGCTTCTGTCATGACTTTATAGGGCTACTTCTGATGATCAGCAAGGGGCAACATTAGAGGTTTTGAAGATGAACACCCCGCAAAAAAACAGAAACCAAAATCTTTCCTTCTCTGCTTCAGGAATGTGATAGGATACTAGCTCCAGATAACAGCAAGGGCCATCACATTGCCTAATAAATATCTGCTCTCAGGGGGAGGAGGCCTTCCAAAATTCATTTTCATATTTCTGAATTTCCCCTTCCTCCATGTCTCTCCCTGTCACTCTTGAGGAGCAATCTGCCCCAAGGCCTTGGAGCAATCTCTTCCAAGCCTGTCTACAGCGGACCCAGGGATCTCAGATTCAGACTGACTTGCACACATGCGCTCTCTAACCAACTGAAGTACTAATAAGCAATCAAGACAAGTGAGAAATTTATAGCAGAAGGTCTATGTTATACACTCAGCAGCAGCGAGCAACATCTTGCTGCTATTTGGTGTCTCTGAGCTTGACAGCTGGTGAGATATCTCAGCCATTTGAGACTGACTGAGGCTAGAGAGATGTGCATCTGCAGTACAATTTACTTGTTTAGTAGCATAGGGTGAGGAAGCCTTAACACCTGGAAGAGAAAATTGCCCTGCTCTTCCAGTCTGAATGCTAAACCTGGCATTTTGACATAAACGCAGATGACACCAATTTGATTCCACATCATAAATAGAGGCATGGGGAGCTGCTAATGAGATGAGGATGGGGGGTGGGGAGAGAATAAGAGCTTTCTTGTAAAAATAACACACCAGAAAGTATAGACACTGGACTGGACAACACTAAGAAAAGATCTATTGTTGAAACAGATGTCAGTAATTGGTTCAACAGCACACAGCTTCACTGCTAATATAAACCAAGACAAACTACAATCAGCACCATCTCAGAAAACTAAGCTAGTGACAGGTAGTTGGGTTTGGGAAGAAGTTCTGCTGAGAAGTTCAGAGGCTCAGATGAATATGTGAAGTTTCATAAAAGAGAACCAAAAAAAAAAGAAACAAGAAATCAAGCTAAATAAATATTATCCGGTAAAATATTTTTTTTTAAATTTTACTTGCTCTCCAGAAGGTTGGAATGCTAACCACATATAGCAGAGCTGGCAAATTCATATTGAATCACAATTTTGATTAACTGAACTTTTCTCAGTATTCATGAATGTTCTCTGAAATTCTTGAATTTATTTTTTATTTGAAATTATTGATGAAGTTTATGAATTAACCTTGAACCAGTCCACTGCAGAGATTCAACATTTGAAATTTGTTCATTGTCAATAATTAGTTATTTCTTGAATGGTTCGTTTATCTGACCAACAGACCATGCACAGTTCAAATTAAATATCCGAGTGCCAAATTCACAATTTAAAATGAGTTGGTTAGTTATGCAATTCATTCTCCTTCTGGTGAAAATATGACAACTGGAGTTCAAAATTTGCATAGAGATTAGCGCGGATATGTTACCCATGCCAGTGATTTTTTTTTTAACAAAAGAAAGTAAAGTCTGAATTCAGTCCTTTCCTCTTCTACACAAGACAGAGCTCATGTGGTGGCTAATAATGCCTGTTAGCTTTCAGGATAACTATACTATTTGACTTCAGTGGGACTAATCGGGACAGTAACGTTAAACATGGATGTTAGGCCCTGAACCTGTAAACACTTATTTCTGATTTCTAATCTTCAGTAAAAGAGTACCTATCCAAAGCTCTTGGTTCCTGTCATAAATATAAAGGGAAGGGTAAACCCCTTTGAAATCCCTCCTGGCCAGGGGAAAGCTCCTCTCACCTGTAAAGGGTTAAGAAGCTAAAGGTAACCTCGCTGGCACCTGACCAAAATGACCAATGAGGAGACAAGATACTTTCAAAAGCTGGGAGGAGGGAGAGAAACAAAGGGTCTGTGTGTCTGTCTATATTCTGTCTTGGCCGGGGATAGACCAGGAATGAAGTCTTAGAACTTTTAGTAAGTAATCTAGCTAGGTACGTGTTAGATTATGATTTCTTTAAATGGCTGAGAAAAGAACTGTGCTGAATAGAATAACTATTTCTGTCTGTGTATCTTTTTTGTAACTTAAGGTTTTGCCTAGAGGGGTTCTCTATGTTTTGAATCTAATTACCCTGTAAGGTATCTACCATCCTGATTTTACAGGGGGGATTTCTTTATTTCTATTTACTTCTATTTTCATTAAAAGTCTTCTTGTAAGAAAACTGAATGCTTTCAGTGGGGGAGGAACCTTGACATGGCCCTAGAGTTCAGAGTGGGGGAGGAACCTTGACATGGCGTGGGGGAGGAACCTTGACATGGCCATGTCAAGGTTCCTCCCCCACTCTGAACTCTAGGGTACAGATGTGGGGACCTGCATGAAAAACCTCCTAAGCTTATCTTTACCAGCTTAGGTCAAAACTTCCCCAAGGTACAAAATATTCCACCCATTGTCCTTGGATTGGCCGCTACCACCACCAAACTAATACTGGTTACTGGGGAAGAGCTGTTTGGACACGTCTTTCCCCCCAAAATACTTCCCAAAACCTTGCACCCCACTTCCTGGACAAGGTTTGGTAAAAAGCCTCACCAATTTGCCTAGGTGACTACAGACCCAGACCCTTGGATCTTAAGAACAATGAACAATCCTCCCAACACTTGCACCCCCCCCTTTCCTGGGAAATGTTGGATAAAAAGCCTCACCAATTTGCATAGGTGACCACAGACCCAAACCCTTGGATCTGAGAACAATGAAAAAGCATTCAGTTTTCTTACAAGAAGACTTTTAATAAAAATAGAAGTAAATAGAAATAAAGAAATCTCCCCTGTAAAATCAGGATGGTAGATACCTTACAGGGTAATTAGATTCAAAACATAGAGAACCCCTCTAGGCAAAACCTTAAGTTACAAAAAAGATACACAGACAGAAATAGTTATTCTATTCAGCACAGTTCTTTTCTCAGCCATTTAAAGAAATCATAATCTAACACATACCTAGCTAGATTACTTACTAAAAGTTCTAAGACTCCATTCCTGGTCTATCCCTGGCCAAGACAGAATATAGACAGACACACAGACCCTTTATTTCTCTCCCTCCTCCCAGCTTTTGAAAGTATCTTGTCTCCTCATTGGTCATTTCGGTCAGGTGCCAGCGAGGTTACCTTTAGCTTCTTAACCCTTTACAGGTGAGAGGAGCTTTCCCTTGGCCAGGAGGGATTTCAAAGGGGTTTACCCTTCCCTTTATATTTATGACAGTTCTATTTGTAATCTCCTAAGTATACTAAAGTCTTGTCTGTACAAAAAAGTTGTACCTTATTAACTATAGTTAAAGCAATACAACCCCCTAGTGTGGGTGCAATTATACCAATATACAAATGTTTATACTGGTATAAATTATTCCTGTATTGGAAAAGGCATCTTACTGTATCCACACTAGAAGCTGCATAACTATTTTGGTTTTTGGGTTTTTTTTTAAATCACACCTCTAACTGAAATAGCTGTACTCAATACAAAATCTGTATGTAGACTATATACGAACCGAACTCTCAATTAACCCCAGATTTGTTCCCTAAGACTAGATGGAACTGTGGAACTTTTAAACCTCCACATGGAGAAATGGGACATCTCAGATATGATCTTTTTCATAGCTTTTCCAGTTTTCTTACAATACTGTAGCATTGTTCTGGAATACAGGGCAACATTGAGTGATTTACCAGACACAGTGCCAGGGCAGATGGTGTCACACTGCATGCTGTTTACAGGGATCTCCTACTTATTTTTTTAAAGTCCATTCGAGGTTATTAATTTCAACATGTGTGGTAACAGATTGAGCCAGCCAGATGATACTGCAAATTGGGTTTCTGCACCATAAAGTACTATAGCTGAGAAACCGTTTTAATACAGGTAACGTAGGACAAGACAAGTCAGCAGCAATGGTACTAAATAATACAGTGTTCGCTCAACTGGATGATGATGAATGAGGAAAGAGCATGTTAAGATCAGGTACTGTAGTATTGGCCCATACAGCTTTGGCTTATGTTTAAAAATAACTTTGCTGTTGGAAGCTGTTGAGACACAGAAAGTATAAAACCTCTATTCAGCAAGGCAATTTGTCAGCTGCCCCAAGCCTCCTCCTCATCTGTCAAGCTTCTTGGCCTTTGCCTCCAAATCATCTTGGTGACATTGCTATCACTGATACTTCACAGAACATCTGCTTCCTAACAGTCAGTTACAGCCCTGGAAGATCAGCACTGATCACAACAGAACAGCAGAAGAAGCTGTGAAGTTGTGGTGGAAAAAATAATCTAAATGTCAAGGACTAAGTTGGAAATAAGTGTACTTTGGCTGCCTGCCTATTTGTGTGTGCTCTGAAAGAGTTCAGAGTAACAGCCGTGTTAGTCTGTATTCGCAAAAAGAAAAGGAGTACTTGTGGCACCTTAGAGACTAACCAATTTATTTGAGCATAAGCTTTCGTGAGCTACAGCTCACTTCACCGATGCATCCGATGAAGTGGGCTGTAGCTCACGAAAGCTTATGCTCAAATAAATTGGTTAGTCTCTAAGGCGCCACAAGTACTCCCTTTCTTTTCTCTGAAAGAGTGTTTGTTGCTGCGTAAAAATTTGGGACCAAGTGCATTTCTGAAGTAATTACAAAAGCTCATAACCATTCACTTTAATATCTTGCACAAAGTCTGAATTTAGCCTAATAGGCTGAATGACAGCACAACTACCTTTACTATGCCCCAACGACATGAGATTTTAGTGGAAGTGAATGAGGTATGCCTCTCCAGGTACAGTTTTTTTCTGTTTAGCTTAGAACTACGTTAACATATGAGATGAAGCTCACCCACGTTGTGCTTTTGAGTCCACATATCAAACCCAGTGCAATGTTATCAATAAATGCAACTGAACTGGAAAAAATGATGGTGTTACAGTGCCAAGCAAGAAAAGAAGTACTTGTGGCACCTTAGAGACTGACAAATTTATTTGAGCATGAGCTTTCGTGAGCGAATTGGCTTTTCTGTCTTAAATGCTTTCCTGTATCTGGTTCTTTAGAGTTCTGTTCTGTTCTGTTGCATCATTTTCTGAAAAGTATCAGTGAGACTTTGTGGGAGACTGTGAGGTGGTTTGGGTTGCAATGCCATCGGTATGCTGATTATTAGAGCTGGAGAAATAATTCACAGCAAACAATGTATTCCATTATTGTTGCCTCTTTCTGATCTTTGATTGTCCATAAACAGCTCAGGATTTTCTCAGACTTATTTGAAAGTGGATTGAGGTTTTGGTGGAATTTGTGGTCATATCAGCATTTTCATTTATGCAAGTGAATAAAATAAATCAGGAGTGAAAGTTGTAAGTAAGTAAACAGAGATTGAACGCCTTGATTCGATCTGCTTCATCATTCTCAGGCATGTAATTTTTAGGCACTATTTCGTATGGGTGGACTGTCATTCCAAAACTTTTTACAAGGGACTGTCAGATCTATAAATAGAAAGATTTTCAGATTAACAGGAAAGCTGCTAATATAGGAGAGGAACATCACTTAGTAAGATTTACTGGAACTACTATGCAATTATACAGTATTTACATGCCCCGGAGGATTACTGGATAATTCTCTTAGTACACAAAGCAATTGCCATCTACTATGGACCTATTTGCGGACAGAAATAAATATACTGGTGTTTTGTTTAGTCAGCCTAGTACAATGGGAGCATACTTGCTGATTGGTGCTTCTAGGCACTACTGCAATGCAAATGATAAAAATAACATGAGTAAGGATACAAGAATCTAGCCTGCAATGGCTCTGTGCCTTAGTTTACCCATCTGTAAAATGAGGGTTACATTTATTAGCCTTTCTCAAAGATACATTGTTGAGGGTCCTCTCTTCCCTTCCACTCTCCCAGCTGGTAGGATAAAGAAGGATGGAAATAAATCTCTCCAACCTGTTCTGGTTACTGAGAGGACTCTACACCCACTTGAGTGATATTGAATAATACCATGGTTGCTGTGCTGTAAATAAATATGCTACCAGTCTACTGTATTTGTATTGCACCATTAACTCCCTGCTGCTGCATTAGAATAACCATGACTTGGCTCAGCTCATCCCTGCTGCCTCAGTGAGAGAGGTGGGGAGTTCATGATTTGGAGTACTATGTCTGCAGATTCGTTTCCTCTGCTCTGTGACCTTTTAGAAGCTCATTTGCTGACACCTAGATCTCTACCTAGGGAGGAGTCAGGCTTTGGATGAGATTGGGTCGGTAGCAAATACAGTGTGATGTCTGTTTTTCTCTGTTGGGGATTCAGCTGAAGTGTTAATGCTGGCAGCCAGGTGCTTTTGTGTCCATCTCACAGAATCATAATAGCTTCTCCTTTGTGACAATTTGGATGGTTTGTAGCTGCTTCAGCCTTATGCCCATAGTTGACCCCATAGGGCCCTGCTCTAACAAAGGCCCCGTACCTTAAATCCCCATGACATAGAGCACCGTCTGAAATGCCCTGTGAATAGTGACCTGATTCTGGCCCCAGCAGGCTGAAGCATAGATGAGATATTTGCTGCCTCCTGCTTCCTGTTTGGAAAGGTGTCCTTTGATTCCATCTTCTGCCTACCATGGCCTGGTAGGGGCATTATGAGAATGCTGAGCCTTGTGAATGGGTGTGCAAAGTCCTGACATAGTCTGGAAGGGATGAGGATGTGATGTTCACAAGGCAGGTAGTGGAGTCTCTTGTTACATGGAGGTGAGGTGGAAATGCGATGGGGATGTTCAAGTGTTACATTGGGCTTTGCAAAACTTGGTGCCAAACCTGATGTACAGCATATGGTGAGGAAAGGATAATTGTATGATATGTTTATATCCTATAGATCTCTTGTTTTGCCATCATTCTCATGCCTCCTCATTTAAAAAGGGCCAATGTGGACCCAATGCAGATCAGAGGCAGCAGACATAACAGAGAATGCATAATAAAATAATTAATAAGGACTTTAGAGATGCACAAGATGAGGGTCAAGTTGTGGTTGCTCCAGAATGGGTACAAAAAATGGAGGGAACTCTATCAACCAGTGGACCTGCATAGGTGTCAGACAGGGCTGTTGGGGAGTGCAGGGGAGGGAACTGATAGTGTTTCCACCTGTGCTGGGGTAAGGACTGAACCATAACAGCAAGTTGACTGAATTTGGGAGAGGGTTGATGGTGCATCTCTTGAACATCTATAGCTAGGGGAACAACACTCTATGCTCTCTTTGAAAGACAACATCTCCAGCCAGCAGTCCTGCACTGGTGCACCCACTTCCTTCCTACAACTTTTCAGTTGAAACCCATCTGTCTTGCTAGAGAAGTTAATAAGCCTCAATAATATAAAAATGTACTGAGTGGTTTACACATTTATGCCTGACAGGGGTCTTCATTAGTCCCTCACCTGGAGAGCTGCTGTTCTCTGTGGTCAATTGCCTTATTTCATGACAATTAGTTCCTGAAGCCTCAGCATAGTCATGGCTTATCTCTTATATATACAGTATGCAAAATAAGTGCCCAAATAAATTAGGTACACTAGATAACGGTTTCAGACACAATCCACAAGATTTTAAATACACATTTGATGTTTTTTATGTTGGGTGCAATGTATGTTCTATGGCATATTTTTATATTTGAAAATATATATATATATATATATATAATATTTGACATATATATGTCAAAACAGAATCCAATCAGCTTCTAAGAAATCACAAATAGTAGGGGGAAATGGCTAGGATAGGTCAAAGAGATGGAGATAATAGGATACTAGTTAAAGACATCTTTTTTTAAATGGGAAAATATAGATTAAATTTTTATTCTTTAAACAACATTTTGCAGCAGATCCACTGTGCACAGCTAGTACAAATAGAACAAATAAAGGTGATATTTTCATTGTAATGGCCACCATCTCTCCACTGATGTGTAATGCATGCACGGGGATACTTAAGAACTATTAAAGAACCAGGGACAACAGAATCAGACTCAAAAGGGAATTAATTCTGAAGGTCACACTGTTGAATGTCAAAAACTGGGTATATAGGAAGATAAAATTTCTGTTATCTATTTTATTTTAGGATTTCTTTGTAAGTGAGTTTTCTACAGGATTTCTTTGAAGGTTGAAAAACAATCTTATCAGTGGTTTATTTCCATTCCAAATCAATTCCCATTTTATGTTGTGCCAGAAAAAGATATATGCAAATAAAATTATCTTTTGGACCAACTAGATGAGAGCAAAGTGATATTTTTTCTGAAGTTGCTAATACAAAGTCTACTTTAAGTTGACTTTCAAAATATATAGAGAGAAAATACCTCTGAGTCAGGATGGGCAGAATTGGTTTGATATCATAAGAACCAGCCCAAACAGTGGTCCATCACGTCAACAAACTCAGCTTTGTTCTCTATTCAGTCTAAATGATTAACTTAAAAGCAGCTCAGTTAATTTACTCTCCTGAAATGGAGATTAGCCTAGACCAAAACCCAGCTTCTGAAACCCCCCAAACTATGAGGGCATTTGAAATCTGAACCCAGATCTATTAAGATTTGTTTATATCACAAGAACGGGTAGTGATCAATGGCTCCATGTCTAGTTGGCAGCCGGCATCAAGTGGAGTGCCCCAAGGGTCGGTCCTGGGGCCGGTTTTGTTCAATATCTTCATAAATGATCTGGAGGATGGTGTGGATTGCACTCTCAGCAAATTTGCGGATGATACTAAACTGGGAGGAGTGGTAGATACGCTGGAGGGGAGGGATAGGATGCAGAAGGACCTAGACAAATTGGAGGATTGGGCCAAAAGAAATCTGATGAGGTTCAATAAGGATAAGTGCAGGGTCCTGCACTTAGGACGGAAGAACCCAATGCACAGCTACAGACTAGGGACCGAATGGCTAGGTAGCAGTTCTGCGGAAAAGGACCTAGGGGTGACAGTGGATGAGAAGCTGGATATGAGTCAGCAGTGTGCCCTTGTTGCCAAGAAGGCCAATGGCATTTTGGGATGTATAAGTAGGGGCATAGCGAGCAGATCGAGGGACGTGATCGTTCCCCTCTATTCGACATTGGTGAGGCCTCATCTGGAGTACTGTGTCCAGTTTTGGGTCCCACACTACAAGAAGGATGTGGATAAATTGGAGAGAGTCCAGCGAAGGGCAACAAAAATTATTAGGGGGCTGGAACACATGACTTATGAGGAGAGGCTGAGGGAGCTGGGATTGTTTAGCCTGCAGAAGAGAAGAATGAGGGGGGATTTGATAGCTGCTTTCAACTACCTGAAAGGGGGTTCCAAAGAGGATGGCTCTAGACTGTTCTCAATGGTAGCAGATGACAGAACGAGGAGTAATGGTCTCAAGTTGCAGTGGGGGAGGTTTAGACTGGATATTAGGAAAAACTTTTTCACTAAGAGGGTGGTGAAACCCTGGAATGCGTTACCTAGGGAGGTGGTAGAATCTCCTTCCTTAGCGGTTTTTAAGGTCAGGCTTGACAAAGCCCTGGCTGGGATGATTTAACTGGGAATTGGTCCTGCTTCAAGCAGGGGGTTGGACTAGATGACCTTCTGGGGTCCCTTCCAACCCTGATATTCTATGATTCTATGATTCTAATAGTAGTATTTGAATTTTACAGCTGGCCCATATCTTTATCAAACCAGAACCTTAGATCTGAATTCCAGACAACACTAAGATACATGAGATCCAGATCTGGACATTTCAACTTAAGCCATTCTCTGCACTCTCTGATTTTGACAGGGTTGGAAATGGAAGTACATCCCAGATGGAGAGAAGAAATATTTTAATTCTCATGACGAATTCTAATCTCTAGTGATTCTAAGCCTAGTTTCCAAGCCAAAGTTTCAGATAATCATCTGCTCATACAAAATTGAAGCTAAACTCACTTCTATGGTTATCCTATCACCATCTATGAGATTCTCCTGTCAATCTCCTTGCCACAGCAGAATTATTCCTTACAAAGTAGAGAGCAGTTATCTTTGCTTCACAGGATCTATGAAAAGGGTTATCCTGTATGCTACTGAACCCTTCTGTGGAGCAGACATGGGTAAGAAGGGAATCATTCCATTTGATTACAGAACATTTTCAATCTACAAGATACAGTCCTGGCACTTTAGAAAGAAATATATGAATATCCTTATTATGGGAAATAAACCTTTGAAATATATTTTGCAGTTGGGGGAAGAATGGGCAAAAGACAGAATTTCCTTTAAATCTTTAATAAAATATTAAAGTGTGGGATAACTTACTGTTTCATTAGTTTAAGACTTTCATAAGCTTGGGGACATGGTCTTGATAAGAAATATGAATACATTTCAATACTTGCAACATCAAAACCTTGAAGAAATGCAAAGCAGAATAGAAAAACAACTAGTGATGACTCTGAGGAGAAAAGAAATAGATGGTCTAGGTTGGACAGCATAATATAATACTTACATCCCACACATGCTAAACCAAGGCTGGATAAAACAACATCTTAAAGCAGGTTCTGATGCAGATCCTGTCTGTTTAGATAGATTAGTTTTGTAGTCTTAAATTTCTGCTTTGTTCTAGTGCTCAGGAGTGTTTTTACAGCAGTTTCATTGTTCAATGAAATGCACCTTGCAGGGTCAGAAATTCCACACAAGAGTGATGTAATGGTAAGGACCCAGGAACTTATCTATTTATATTATGTTAATCACAGTTCTGGCCGTCCAAGAGCCTTGGAAACAGTAACAGGAAATGAGTTGAGGAGATTCTCTTACCCTTTCATCCAAAGACAGAAAAGAATGTTTATTATTTTTACAGCTGTGCAAATTGTGAGTTAAAGAGATGGAAAAATCCTAGTGTTCTCAGTCTGTTTGTTAATGGACAACATCCATGTCATAATTGGAATTAATCTGTACCTTTGTTGGTAGTCTCAGAGCCAGGAATGAGTGGGCCATGGAGACTGAACTTCTCTGATATCCCTGGAAGTGGGGAAATTCTTCTAGTATAGGTTGAGGAAACTTGCACTGCCATTGCCCAGACTTCTCTGGTTCTGTGGATGTACAGACTTCAGTTTCAGTTCATTCAGCATCTTTGGCAAGAATAATTTTTTTTAAAAGATGATGAAAACTCCCCAAAATGCTGCAAAGAAAATGAGAAGAGGAGCAGGTTTCTTAGGCCAAACCCATTCCTGATGTAACTCTTATGTCTCTTGATAGGTTAGAAGAGCTTTTGTATTTTGTTTCATAGGCAAGGGGAAATAAAACCTCTTACATCAGTGTGAGCTTCGTACCAGGACCTCTGTTAATTGAAATAAAGATTAAGGATTCTGACAAAAAAACAACAACAACAAAAACCCTCTTCAGATAAGCTTATCAATTCAATGAGATCAGTGAAAGCAGGTTAAGAAAGCCCTATATAACCTTTAATGACAATAAACCTGTGCAGCTGAAAGTCAAGTTATCTGGAGAAAATGAAATATTTATAGCTCCAGTGTTTCCCTTATTCATAAATCAAATGGAGCTTGGAATAGAATTTCAAAATGAAAAACTCAGCATCACTTTTAACATTGCGGATATGGGCAGTGCAAGGAAAAATCTGAAAAGTCTTAATTACAACTTAATATTCTTCAGTGTGGAAACAACTGATACCAAAAATGCTCTTTGCACGATAATGGGCATACTACCTCTGAAACAGCACTAAATGTCCATATTGAAATTGGATGTCAAAAAGAACAGATGGATAATAATGCACATGTATTCAGTTAGTCTACCTTTCTTGGCCTAGCTCCATCTGGATACTGTACAACACTTGTAGGTATGGCTACACTGCAGCCAAGAGTGAACCTCCCAGCATGGGTAGACAGACTTGTGTGAGTGTGGACATTGCAGCTTGGGCAGCAGCTAGAGATTTCAAACTCCTGGATTTGAGATCAGGTACCTCAAGTCTCTGCTGGAGCCACAATGTCCACACTGCTATTTTTAGAACACTAGCTTGAGCCCTATTTGTGAGTCTGTCTACCTGGGCTGGAAGACTTGCTCTCAGCTGCAGTGCGGACATATAGGATGAATCAGAGACTCTTCTGGGGTAAATCAATGTAGCTTCCTTGGCTTCAGTGTACCACATTGATTTACACAAGCTGATATTCTGGGCTTAGATTTTTAATAATTTGGCTACGTGGTGGAAGAGATATAACCATCAACACATATTTCAAGGATGTATAACCAATGAAGAATGGGAATATTTTGGTAGATTCAAGAAGATATAACTAGAAATTCAGGAGTGAAATTGAGCAAATGAAAAGAAAACTTTCACTGAGATTTATCAGACTGTGCAATAATCTCCCCTGAGCCATGCTGAAGCCCCCTGGCTTGATTAATTTAAAATTGAATTGGACAAAGCACTTTTCATACTGTGGGGAGCATTGGGAAGTACTGGATTACATGTTAGGTCTCTTCTCACTCTTATTTTTATGAACACAGAAGAATTCTGGTGGAGATTGAGAACTTCACGAAGATTAGTTCAGGCTGAATATAGATAAGAGAGGTGAAGCCTTTCTTTGATATTATGAATTTTCATGAATTGTCAGAGGTGATAACTGCTGTCTCAGTTGAGGTCATTTGCCTGAATATTCATGTAGTGATTCAAAATGTCAGGCACTTATCAGATTCTTATATATGTTCACAGTTACTCCATAATTGTCCCTTACAGGATTTTTTGCCCCTTCCTCTGGAACATCTGGGATTCACCACTGTTAGGCCTGGTCTACACTAGGAATTTACTGCAGTATAGCTATGTCTCTCAGGTGTGAAAAATCCATATCCCTGAGAGATGTAGCTATACCAACCTATCTCCAGTGTAGACCAGCACTATGCCAATTGAAGAATTCTTCTGTTGACCTAGCTACCACCTCTTGGGCCATGTCTATGCTACAAAACTGTCAACGTAACTTACATTGGCATACAGCCACCGCAGTTATTAAATTGCTTGTGTGTGCACACACTTGGTTCCTTCTGTCAGCGGTGCTTGTATTGATTGTATTGTCAGTGTGAGGCATTGTGGGACAGCTCCTGAAAGCCATTAATAGTTGACATAAGCTACACAGTGTCTACAGAGACACTGCTTCAACCTAATAACATCAACCATAACTCTGCTGCTCAGGGAGGTGATGTTACTAAATGATGTGGAGAGACACTTACATCTGTCATAAATATAAAGGGAAGGGTAAACCCCTTTGAAATCCCTCCTGGCCAGGGGAAAGCTCCTCTCACCTGTAAAGGGTTAAGAAGCTAAAGGTAACCTCGCTGGCACCTGACCAAAATGACCAATGAGGAGACAAGGTACTTTCAAAAGCTGGGAGGAGGGAGAGAAACAAAGGGTCTGTGTGTCTGTCTATATTCTGTCTTGGCCGGGGATAGACCAGGAATGGAGTCTTAGAACTTTTAGTAAGTAATCTAGCTAGGTACGTGTTAGATTATGATTTCTTTAAATGGCTGAGAAAAGAACTGTGCTGAATAGAATAGCTATTTCTGTCTGTGTATCTTTTTTGTAACTTAAGGTTTTGCCTAGAGGGGTTCTCTATGTTTTTGAATCTAATTACCCTGTAAGATATCTACCATCCTGATTTTACAGGGGGGATTTCTTTATTTCTATTTACTTCTATTTTTATTAAAAGTCTTCTTGTAAGAAAACTGAATGCTTTTTCATTGTTCTCAGATCCAAGGGTTTGGGTCTGTGGTCACCTATGCAAATTGGTGAGGCTTTTTATCCAACATTTCCCAGGAAAGGGGGGGGTGCAAGTGTTGGGAGGATTGTTCATTGTTCTTAAGATCCAAGGGTCTGGGTCTGTAGTCACCTAGGCAAATTGGTGAGGCTTTTTACCAAACCTTGTCCAGGAAGTGGGGTGCAAGGTTTTGGGAAGTATTTTGGGGGGAAAGACGCATCCAAACAGCTCTTCCCCAGTAACCAGTATTAGTTTGGTGGTGGTAGCGGCCAGTCCAAGGACAACGGGTGGAATATTTTGTACCTTGGGGAAGTTTTGACCTAAGCTGGTAAAGATAAGCTTAGGAGGTTTTTCATGCAGGTCCCCACATCTGTACCCTAGAGTTCAGAGTTGGGGAGGAACCTTGACAACATCAGAGGAGCCAAATTTAAGTGAAGACACTTTGGCCTTGTCTACTCTACTAATTTGATCTAAGCTACGCAATTTGAGTTCCGTGAACAGCGTAACTCAAATCGACATAGCTTAGATCTACTTTCTGCGGGGTCCACACTACACGATGTCGACGGAAGATGCTCTCCTGTCGACTCTCACAACTCTTCTTGATCCAGTGGAGTACAGGAGTCGACGGGAGAGTGATCTGTGGTCAATTTAGCGGGTCTAGTGAAGACCCATTAAAATCGACCACCAATGCATCAATCGCCGCTCTTCGAACCTCTGGTAAGTGCAGACAAGCCCTTCCAAAGCTAGGTCAATGCAAGGCAGTTTATGCTGACCTAACTGTGTAGTGTAGACCAGGCTTTGGGGAGGTAGATTACCTATGCCAGTGAGAGAAGCCTCCCATCAGCATAGATAGTGTCAACACTGACGTGCTACAGGAGAACCGATTAGATTAGATGGATCACTGGTCTGCCCATCCCCATCACCTCGGCAGCTGCACTCAAAAGGAACACTGAAGCTATTTATATGATATCTGAAGCTTGTGTAAGCCTTCACCATTAGCACTTGATATGATAAGCTCAACTTTGGGCACCCTTTGGCCAATGTATAAGATGCATTTTTGTTCATGTTTTATACAATTAGCAGGCTTTGGAATCTTAGAACTAGTCCATTGGTTGCTACCCCCATCATAGGCACTCTTAGGGAGGGTAGGGGGGTTGGTTAGTATACACTATGCTTTCATACATGATGGCAACTCTATACATATTTGTATCAAAAATATTGCTCAATATGCCAGAAATACATAAGTGAAATAACATTTGAACACCTATACATAAAATATATAATATTAATAAAAATACCTTTAAATTTATTAGTAAGTGCAAAAATGACTTCTTGCAGTAACATGCATTGCATATGCACGTATTTCTCCTTTGGACTTGGTTTCATCATTTTGCTACATTAGCTGGATCAACCACAAGATTTTAAAATATATCACTTTGAATCATACTTCAGTTGCAAGAGAACTGGAAAAGAGTGGAAAACACCAATGTTAACAACCTGGCATTGTCTCATGGGCCACAAACACTGTTGCTCTGTTGTATTTACACTTCCCAATATAGGTTAAATCAATTGAGTTCAATTCAGATTCTGTCAATAAGCCTGCTTCAGAAGGGTGATTGGTCTAATTCAAATTAAATATAAAAATATCAAACCCAGCGTAATAATCTTAACTTGTATCCCCACATGGTATAACTCTTAATATTGAGAAAACACTTAGCCTCTGATATTTCAAAGCAAGAAATCAGCACCATCAGTCCCTAGGCTTTTCCTTTTTTCTACTTTCACTTTCTTCAAAAGCATCCATCATGCGCTTTCCATTACCATGCGAGACACAGAGATGTGTTGTTCGGACAACTGTACATCAGCCTCAGTTACATTCATGGGACAGCACTAGACCATGTGAAGGATTTGAGATCACTAACCCCTTCTTTCAATTGAAAAGTATTTTGCAATCATTTCAGTTGAAAGGAATTACATTTAAAATATTATTCTTCATTACCTATTTCTTGAAAAACCAAGAATCAATGCCAGCTGACACTGGAGTTGAACTCTAGTATCCAACAACAAATTTAAGTACGGAATAATAACTGTAACAACTGTTTCTGTGAAAACTTCAAAAGGTTGCTTCTAATTATACTCTATTTGGTCTTATTAGACAATGCTGAAAAGCAATTCTTTCCTTGGTTTAAGAAGAAACTAGAATCTTTGTAATGGTTTAAGTTATTTTATTGATGAAATGGAGTGACTCTTTTATATAGTTCTGTTAACTTAAAATAGCTTGTAACTGATTAGAAATTCATGTAACTCAAGCATAAGAGAAGTAGAGAAATTTTTCTTGGGACTTTGTGGGTAAAGTCAGTGAGGGTTGAACTGAAAAGAGGACTAGAAGGAAACTGTTCAGCAGCAAGTTAAAATGATAAACAAATTTATTCAAGTTTGCAAATGAAGGATAAAGTATCCAATGTCGGGATGAGAGTAACTGCAGGATTTGCATAGTGGAGGATTGTAGGGTTTTCTAAAAATAAAGTTGGTTTTTGTTTATTTTTAAGAACAATCAGAAACAACGAAAGCATATTTTTTACCCTATATATTTTATGTTTTAACTAAGGTCAAATGTAGGGGGGGGCTATGTGAAGTCTATAAGGTGAAGACTATAAATGGAATGGAGATTGAACTGTTCTTTCTCTACAAGTGCTCCCTGAGGTCAAAAGTGAAGCATGTTAAGTGAGGTAATGTAGGGATGCTTATACCTGAATAAATACTAAGGATAAAGGACTTTGGTTTCTAGTGTTGTGGAGGTGATGCATTTCACAAGCACTGAAATTGTAATAAAAATTTGATTTTTCTTTTTTTTAGATTTACAGACTGTCACAAATAGAGTTATGGTTTTGATTTACAGTACATGTACACTGAAATAAGCTCTTACAAGGAGTGACTATTGCAATGTTTTCATTTTATATGTGCAACAAGAAGTTTGCACAGATTTGCCAGAATTCCTGAAGCAGTTGCTGTACATTGTACCATAGAATAATACTAAGGCACAATCAGTCACGTAACGTAGTGTTTTTGCTTAATACATATATTATAAATGTTTGTTATAATCCATTCATCTGCAGTATATAAGTAAACTATACTGGAACATGTACTGTAAAGGGGATACTAAACAGAGACCACTGAAATATAGAAATTGAGGTACTTCCTGTGGACAAAATAACCTGGCAATCAAAATAATTGACAAATAATAGACAGAGGTCCATTGGACCCTCACATTTTGAACCCTCTCCATTTTTATGATTGCCTTCCACTGCAAAATGATAATAACAAATGTTACAAGGTTCATGGGCAAAATTACAAAATAAAAGAAGTATTTAATAATAGATGTATTTTTTTCTTTGGGGGCTTACACCACCATTTTGTCTCATTATGACTTATTGGTAGAAACCCCTATGGAAAAATGGCATCTATTATTAAAAACTCCACCAGAAATGCCTGGCAGACCAAATGCTCAACTTGCTATCCTTGCATTGCCATCATTTTAGCTTTTCTGATCACTACACAAACCTTTTTGTAATCAGAAGGAGCATTAACACTTATCTACAATGGTTTCAGTTATAATATTGTTTAAGTGCTTTACTCTTATATGCCCCATCTAATTTCAGCTGAAAAATATGTTCCCATCCCCCACGCCAAAGGTTATGTACATCATATCCTTTATATAAGCAGGAGAAAAAAAGGTTTTTCATTTCTGTGTTGTCTAAATGTCTGTTTCTGATCTAATATATTGTATAACTTTTTCTTATAGGTAAAATTCCATTCAAAAATAATTTGCCTTTGTCATGTTGTACTTACACTGTTGTGTAATGAGACCTCACTTAAAACAATTAGGCTTTTCATAACTGTCATGGTTTCTTAAAGAAAAAAATGCAAAGTATTTTCCAGTGGATTCTATTCAACCAAATGTTTTGCCCATATATATTTTTCCCCATCTCTATGAAAACAAATTACATAGAAAGAATTTTAAAAGAAAGACAATAAAACCCACCAACACCTCCTTTGACTTTTCTCTAACCAGATTAAGAAAGGGATGTTTGTTTTGATGTGCCTATGGCTTATCAATGCTAATGTCAAAAAGCAGGCACATTCTCAGACAGACTACAGGTGTTCTTGACATTTATGGATCCCATTTTCTCTAAATAGGCTTTTTTAGAATCAAGATTGCATTCAAAGGCTGCCTTTCAAAATAAGTTTATTTCACTTTGATGTGAGAATTTTGTGTTTAGACCATTTGCATTTTTAACATTTTGTACTTCAGAGAGAAGGTAAAAAAAGAGCCAGCACCCATGGAATAAGAATTTAATATTGGGTAACTTTTTAAACTGGAGGCATGCTTAGCTCTCTATAATTAACTCTTCTATACAACTTTGCTCCAAACCCCATTTAAATGGAATTAAAGCTAGCAACTCATTTGAAAAATCCAGATTCCAGTGCCTCACCACAATGCTTTGAATTTTTGAGCAGAATTAAAGAGGAGGGATGTCACCACTTTAAAAGATGTTTTCAATGAAAATTATTACATGACAAAAAAGACAAAACTCTTTCTCACTAATACTAAGGGACTCATTTTCCTGCCAGTCATCCTTCATGCAGCTCTGCTTTTACAGGCACCCTTTTAACAATGCAAGATCTCTCATTCAAATTTCCAAAATACCATCTCAGACCTTGGTCTGTGTGTGTGTGTGTGTGTGTGTGTGTGTGTAGTGGGGGAAGTAGAGGGAGTAAATGGCAAAATCTGCAGCTGCTCCTAAATGATAGGTTAAAAAGGGGCATAACAGCTTTTTTAAAGAACTTACTTCTAAAGAAATTAGCATCTATAAATTGCATCTTAGCCCCTCTAACCTGCTTAGCATTCTGTGTTACACTGGTGGGGAGAAGGAAGTGAATGGGGGCAAAAGAATAGTACACACAGAAAAAAAATAATGTAAATACTGCGTTAGCAGTGCATCAATCACTTTATTTATATAGTGCCAATCACTGCAAAATCAAAGCACTGATGACTGTCTGGTCCTGATCTTACTAGCCTAATAGGTGTCGGGGTCTGGGGGGGGGATTCTTAGCAAACAGTATAGGGATCCTAATGTATATGTAATGATTCAGATAGAGTATACGTGTAGTACCAAGGTGTCTAATGTACAGGGGGATTTTGCTTATGAAATGCTCTTTATTTGATTTATAAATAACATTTAATGCAAAAGTCTATGAGCACAAATCATACTGACCAGTACCCTCAGACTCTCTCATGAAACAAGATACATACTAATTTTCCCCCTCCACCCTTTCAGCTTGAGAATAGATGAGTCTTGCTGCATGCCCTGAAGATCAGCTAACTCTGGCTCTGTTGCACTAGTGGATAAAGCAAATTCCAGAATCATTAGCTCTTTGCTTGGAAGGTTCTGCCTCCTTTATCCAGACACTGACTGCTAGGGTCTGTGAGTGAAATTCACACTGATGCAGAGGGCCAGCACAATTGCTATACATGACTTAAGGGATTTCTGCATCAGGGGAAATTTTACCCTGCTAGTGCAAATGCCTCAACTGCCCTTAACTACTACAGTGGTGTATGTGAAAACAATTAGTCTCCAAAAACCAAACCTCACAGGCCTTTATAGATGATTGGTAATACCTTGAATTTTACCCAGAAGTAAATAGTAAGTCAGTGCGGTTCCTGCAGATCTGGTATAATGTGCTTATTATGACTAATCTTGCTAAGCAGTATAAACGTAAATTCCTGTGCATTGATATTAGAACAGTTAGGCTGTATACACTTTGTCAATTTACAGCTGTCCTACTCATTAAAATTCCTGATCCAGACTCCCAGCACAGTAGAAAAGAATAAAAAGGAAAATATTTTAAAATATTCAAATTAAAATGAATGTGCCTAGACACTGGCGAATATTAATTGATTACACTATGCAGAAAGCTATAAAGGCATCAGTACCATGTACAATTTGAAAAAGTGTATCATCAGCATCAGGAGTACATTCCTGAGGAAGAATATAACAATCTAAAGATGACCTCAACCAAAACTCATTGAACTTTGTGTGGGATTGAAATCCAGATCTGAATTTTACGGCTCGGGTCTCTCTAAATACATACCACTAATGAAAATCGATTTTCCCAAAATGGAGGATTCTAGGATTCTATGTGCAACTTTTCAATGACAATCCCAGATTTTAGATTTTAGATTTTTCAGAGACTTTCACTTGAGTTAGACATGTCAAAATGTCATGTAGGTTCTGATCCTGCACTCATTCCTCTATCAGATGTCCCAGGGAATTAAACAGGAGTATTGCCAGAGAAAGGAGTCTGCAATCAAGACCCATAAGCATGAAAAATAGCTCCTGAAGTCCTCAACATATCAAAACACAATTTTAATCAGGAAGCATGGAGCAGATTTCCCTAGGACACACAGTGGTCATTTAAAAAGTCATTGTCTTCCAGCATTTAGAATAGGCCTATGACATCACTAACAACTGAGTGAAGGGGAAAAGCTGATCTTCCAGACATCACTGCTAACTCACACATGCTGACTTTTTAATAGTGACTATTGTAGTTCTACTGTATTTGTGAAGATGGGTGTTTGTAAACTAATGAACAGTGTTAAAAAGCTAGGTTACCACACAAGGTATCTCAGGTCTCAAAATTTCCTATGCTAAGCAAACAGTTGTGTATGTCTTAAGTAAGTTTATAGGTCTTCAGAAGGGAACAATATCTGCTTTCATGTATACAGCATATATTCCTGTTTTAGACCTGGAACAGGGGCCTTTGACATGATAAAGAAGGAAATGGTTTGTAAGGCATGGAGTATAAACTTGGGCGTGCAGCAGCTGAAATGGGCTTATGCTGGAATCAGCCAACAGCATTGCTGTCAGTCCTGTTTATCTCAGGACAAATGAAAAGGGTGGAATTCAATGGTGGAAGTGGGTGACACATTTAATCCTCCATGTGGAAGCTGCAGAGCTCGGGGATACACTGAGGTCTGAAGACATACTTCATTATGCAGGCAATCCAGAAGAAAATAATGCACTGCACTTATGCTATCTTCACCTATTCTACATTTAACATTCAACAAGTTTTTTCAAGCTGGGCCAAGTGTGCATTCTTCATTAAGAGCTATGGGTTTGCCAAGCTTGAACTTTCAAAAATGAAACCTTTTGAGCCATGTTAATGCAAAACAAGCACCCAAGACACATTTTTAATGGCTGAAACACCATTTGATTTTTATGCTCGGATAACTCCCTAACAGCTGAATGGATTTTCCATAAACCATCTAAAAAGAATTCACATCTGGGCTAGTGAAAAAGCATGAGAGATTTCAGCCCCAGTGGTATTTTTTTCCTGAAAGTAATAAGCCAGCAAACACAGGAGCTTAGAATCAAGAGTTATCTCAAGCATCTCTGAAGTGGTGCCTACATGATGCCATGACTTATTTAAAATGTTAAGTGGCACCTTACCAGCTTGTAAATCCTAACTTGCTACAATCAAAAAAGCTGATTTGCATTGTTAACAGGTGCCTCCCCATGTTAGCAAGATAATAATAGTGCAATTTTCCTTTAACAAAGACATTAGGTATTTGCAAATAATAACCTTTGAATGCCTTTTGAGGGATTGATTGCTGATATGGAGTTCTGTTCAGAAGTTAAAAATCTAGTTTTAAAACCAGTATGTCTTAGACTTCTTCCTGGACAACCAAAGACAATTTATAAAAAATGCTGGTTCTTTGAAATACATTATAGTCTGTGAAGTTATGTATTTACACTCATAATCAACTATATAAAAACACCGAAACATTATATCTCCCAAGACTCTTGAGGGTAAGTAGGTGGTCTAATTTCTATTTTACAGAGGGGTAAACCAAGTTACAAAGCAGTTAAATAACTTGTCAGATAAGTAGACTGAGCCAGAAAGAAGTCAAATGCACAGTTCCAGATGCCCAGTCTTCTATGCTAACCAATAAACCAAGTTCCTTTAGTTTAATTTTGTTTAAATGGCATCCTATGCATCTTGTATAATATGAGCACTTCCTTTCAAAGCATCCAGAAGAAACCACTTCCTTAAAAAAACGAATTCAGTTCTCACTTGTCAAAATTTAAAGCAACTCCTCAACTCTTGTTTCTCTTTTCTCTTCCTTGCGCATGAACTGAAGTGGATCAGTTTTGTGAGTCTGACTTCATAACTGAATCATTCCTTCTCTGTGTGATGATTGGAGGTAGGCTAGGCTGAAGTAATCATTGCCTGTGCCAATACCCCCATACTTGAACTAGTCCCACAAAATGCAGATATATCAGGTGTTAAAAGCCCTAAAAAAAAAGTACCAGAAGTGACCACTTGACTTTGAGCAATATGCTGGGTTTAATCCTAGCTGGATTGTAGTCAATGAGAATTTTGCCATAGCTTTTAGTAAAGCTAGCATTTCACGTAGTGTTTCTATAGCATTGAGCTACATGAGCAGGCAGGGAAGGAAATACGGATTTCAGAAAGGGCGGAGTGTTGCTTCAATATTTTTATGCTATTATATAACCAATCATTTGACATATCTCTCTGCATCTAGAATGAAAGTTATCCCATATCCAATCTTGCCACCTCCTCAGTACACTCTTCTCTGCATGATTATGTCTCTATTGGGTCTCTCTATCATGCCTGCAGTGTTACAGCAAGGAGAATGTCTCCAAGAGCATTATGGGGAGAGTGCTTAGAAGTGTCTCTTACACTTCCTTTTTACTGTCCATCAGCACGGTCCTCTGACTCACCTGTCAATATGCATGACCCTGGTCATGATCCCAAATGCAGCCACTCTGAAGTGGAGTGCTTCTGGATGTGCTAGGCCACTGTCCCTTGTGCTCCAGGAGCATAAATGCTGGCATACTATCTACGCCCAGCAGGGATGCACACGGTAAATCAGGAGCTATTTGTGCTTTCTTCCCATTTCTTGGGCACCTGCTCTAGCACAGGCATAATCTAGTCTGCAACTTTAAAAATCCTACTTCCATCTCCCCTCCCCAAAATTTTTTTTCACAGGTACATTTTCTTCTGAATTTCAGTAGTATAGCCAAAAAAGCCCAAGCAACCGAGTCTTTTCTGCAATGGCAGAAAATTGGTATTTTCTAGAGTTGCACGAAGAATTGGTATAAAGGAGGAACATTTGTGGTTTGTAAAGATTTATATATATTAGACAAACCAAAAAATCCAAATAAACAAATGCACAGAGCAAGAAGTGAAAAGGATTCAAGACCCTAATCGACTTCTAACCCTTCACAAAGAATAGCATGTGGAGTACAGCGTCGATACATTCTGCACTAGAAGTTCGGATCCTCTCTAAAGTGATAGGCATAGTCCTAACTCTCATCCATTTCATGTGGAGATTAAGTTAACTCCTGTTATGTCCCATGCTTTTCCATCCTTAGCTCACAATGTCCCCATGAATTAAATGTTTCCCATCTGTATTGTTGACGTTTTTTCCTGCTAGATCCCTCTACAAATCCACCCTAAATAAAGAAACTAGCATGAATAACACAGTAGATAGATTAACTCTTTGTTAGCCAGATTTTTGTTCTATAACTCACTCTAAAATATGGCCAAATTGGGATTTAGTTTTCTGTGACATGGAAGATTTACTGAGACATAGAGAATGGATTTCTTTACTATGCTCCTGATGAATGCACACTCTGCTTGTAAGGAGGGGATTTATTTATTATTGACTGACTAGACAGCTTTAGTCCAGTTCCCAGTGGGTAGGAGAAAAAAAAGGCAAGGTACTATGAGAGCACCGGGCAGCAGATTTTGGTTTGCAGGCAGGCATGGTAAGCACACACGAAAGGGTAGGTGGTGTGAGGACACACCCGGGGAATTTTTTTAGCATGGAAACTCTAGGCACATAAACAGGCTTTTCTGGGGAGCAACCTTTGCATGGCTGCACTGGCCGCCACTGTATCCAGTGGTGAGCTGGAGCCGGTTCACGTGAACTGGTTGTTAAATTTTGAAGCAGTTTTAGAACCGATTGTTAACCCGCTTCTCTGCAGGGGGTGCTGAGGCTTTGATGGGCTCCGGCCAGAAAGTGTTGTAATTCCTCCTCCGGCCGCCGGGGGCGCTGCGTTGCGGAAGCCATGTGGGCTGCCGCCTGGCTCTGGGCACAAGTCCTGTTGCTGATGCTGCTCCCCTGACCCCTGGCCCTGGGGCTCCCGCTGCTGCCTGGTGGGTCCCCGGCTGCTCTGCTGAGCCTGGGCTGCATCCTGCTGCTCTCCCCGTGAGTACCCACCACCCTGCCCTCAGCCAGCCCCTGCCTCCAGCCACCCCCCACCTCCAGCCACCCCTGCACCCCCTGCCCGCAGCCAGCCCTTGCCTCCAGCCACCTCCCGCCTCCAGCCACCCCCGCACCCCCTGCCCGCAGCCACCTCCCGCCTCCAGCCACCTCCCGCCTCCAGCCATCCCCGCACCCCCTGCCCGCAGCCACCCCCCGCCTCCAGCCACATCCCGCCTCCAGCCATCCCCGCACCCCCTTCCTGCAGCCAGCCCTCGCCTCCAGCCACATCCCGCCTCCAGCCATCCCCGCACCCCCTGCCCGCAGCCACCTCCCGCCTCCAGCCACATCCCGCCTCCAGCCATCCCCGCACCCCCTGCCCGCAGCCACCTCCCGCCTCCAGCCACATCCCGCCTCCAGCCACCCCCGCACCCCCTGCCCGCAGCCACCTCCCGCCTCCAGCCACCTCCCGCCTCCAGCCACCCCCGCACCCCCTGCCCGCAGCCACCTCCCGCCTCCAGCCACCTCCCGCCTCCAGCCATCCCCGCACCCCCTGCCCGCAGCCACCTCCCACCTCCAGCCATCCCCGCACCCCCTGCCCGCAGCCACCTCCCGCCTCCAGCCACATCCCGCCTCCAGCCATCCCCGCACCCCCTGCCCGCAGCCAGCCCTTGCCTCCAGCCACCTCCCGCCTCCAGCCATCCCCGCACCCCCTGCCCGCAGCCAGCCCTTGCCTCCAGCCACCTCCCGCCTCCAGCCACCCCCGCACCCCCTGCCCGCAGCCAGCCCTTGCCTCCAGCCACCTCCCGCCTCCAGCCACCCCCGCACCCCCTGCCCGCAGCCACCTCCCGCCTCCAGCCACATCCCACCTCCAGCCATCCCCGCACCCCCTGCCCGCAGCCACCTCCCGCCTCCAGCCACATCCCGCCTCCAGCCATCCCCGCACCCCCTGCCTGCAGCCAGCCCTTGCCTCCAGCCACCTCCCGCCTCCAGCCACCTCCCACCTCCAGCCATCCCCGCACCCCCTGCCCGCAGCCACCTCCCGCCTCCAGCCATCCCCGCACCCCCTGCCCGCAGCCAGCCCTTGCCTCCAGCCACCTCCCGCCTCCAGCCACCCCCGCACCCCCTGCCCGCAGCCAGCCCTTGCCTCCAGCCACCTCCCGCCTCCAGCCACCCCCGCACCCCCTGCCCGCAGCCACCTCCCGCCTCCAGCCACATCCCACCTCCAGCCATCCCCGCACCCCCTGCCCGCAGCCACCTCCCGCCTCCAGCCACATCCCGCCTCCAGCCATCCCCGCACCCCCTGCCCGCAGCCACCTCCCGCCTCCAGCCACATCCCGCCTCCAGCCATCCCCGCACCCCCTGCCCGCAGCCACCTCCCACCTCCAGCCATCCCCGCACCCCCTGCCCGCAGCCACCTCCCGCCTCCAGCCACATCCCGCCTCCAGCCATCCCCGCACCCCCTGCCCGCAGCCAGCCCTTGCCTCCAGCCACCTCCCGCCTCCAGCCATCCCCGCACCCCCTGCCCGCAGCCAGCCCTTGCCTCCAGCCACCTCCCGCCTCCAGCCACCCCCGCACCCCCTGGCCGCAGCCAGCCCTTGCCTCCAGCCACCTCCCGCCTCCAGCCACCCCCGCACCCCCTGCCCGCAGCCACCTCCCGCCTCCAGCCACATCCCACCTCCAGCCATCCCCGCACCCCCTGCCCGCAGCCACCTCCCGCCTCCAGCCACATCCCGCCTCCAGCCATCCCCGCACCCCCTGCCCGCAGCCACCTCCCGCCTCCAGCCACATCCCGCCTCCAGCCATCCCCGCACCCCCTGCCCGCAGCCAGCCCTTGCCTCCAGCCACCTCCCGCCTCCAGCCATCCCCGCACCCCCTGCCCGCAGCCAGCCCTTGCCTCCAGCCACCTCCCGCCTCCAGCCACCCCCGCACCCCCTGCCCGCAGCCAGCCCTTGCCTCCAGCCACCTCCCGCCTCCAGCCACCCCCGCACCCCCTGCCCGCAGCCACCTCCCGCCTCCAGCCACATCCCACCTCCAGCCATCCCCGCACCCCCTGCCCGCAGCCACCTCCCGCCTCCAGCCACATCCCGCCTCCAGCCATCCCCGCACCCCCTGCCCGCAGCCACCTCCCGCCTCCAGCCACATCCCGCCTCCAGCCATCCCCGCACCCCCTGCCCGCAGCCACCTCCCGCCTCCAGCCACCCCCTGCCCTCAGCCACACCTGCACCCCCTGTGCTGCCTCCAGCCACCCCTGCACCCCCTGCCCACAGCCAGCCCTTGCCTCCAGCCACCTCCCGCCTCCAGCCATCCCCGCACCCCCTGCCTGCAGCCAGCCCTCGCCTCCAGCCACTTCCCGCCTCCAGCCACCCCTGCACCTCCTGCCCGCAGCCACCCCCCGCCTCCAGCCACCCCTGCACCCCTGCCCTGCCTCCAGCCACCCCCGCACCCCCTGCCCACAGCCAGCCCTCGCCTCCAGCCACCTCCCGCCTCCAGCCATCCCCGCACCCCCTGCCTGCAGCCAGCCCTCGCCTCCAGCCACTTCCCGCCTCCAGCCACCCCCGCACCCTCTGCCCACAGCCACCTCCCGCCTCCAGCCACCCCCTGCCCTCAGCCACACTTGCACCCCCTGTGCTGCCTCCAGCCACCCCTGCACCCCCTGCCCACAGCCAGCCCTCGCCTCCAGCCACCTCCCGCCTCCAGCCATCCCCGCACCCCCTGCCCGCAGCCACCTCCCGCCTCCAGCCACCCCCTGCCCTCAGCCACACCTGCACCCCCTGTGCTGCCTCCAGCCACCCCTGCACCCCCTGCCTACAGCCACCCCCCGCCTCCAGCCACTCCCCGCCTCCAGCCACCCCCGCACCCCCTGCCTGCAGCCAGCCCTCGCCTCCAGCCACTTCCCGCCTCCAGCCATCCCTGCACCTCCTGCCCACAGCCACCCCCCGCCTCCAGCCACCCCTGCACCCCTGCCCTGCCTCCAGCCACCCCCGCACCCCCTGCCTGCAGCCAGCCCTCGCCTCCAGCCACCCCCCGCCTCCAGCCACCCCTGCACCCCTGCCCTGCCTCCAGCCACCCCCGCACCCCCTGCCTCCAGCCACCCCTGCACCCCCTGCTCTGCCTCCAGCCACCCCCGCACCCCCTGCCTGCAGCCACCACTCGCCTCCAGCCACCCCCGCAACCCCTGCCCGCAGCCAGCCCTCGCCTCCAGCCACCTCCCGCCTCCAGCCACCCCCGCACCCCCTGCCCGCAGCCACCTCCCACCTCCAGCCACCCCCACACCCCCTGCCCGCAGCCACCTCCCGCCTCCAGCCACCCCCGCACCTCCTGCCCGCAGCCAGACCCTGCTGCACCCCCTGCCCTGCCCGCAGCCAGCCCCTGCCGCACCCCCACCCTGCCTGCAGCCAGTCCCTGTCTCCAGCCAGCCCCGCACCCCCCTGCCCTGCCTGCAGCCAGCCCCTACCTCCAGTCAGCCCCTGCTCTGTCTCCAGCCAGCCCCATACCCCCTTGCCTCCAGCCAACCCCACACCCTCCTGTCTCCAGCTAGCTCTGCACCCCCTGCCCTGCCTGCAGCCAGCCCTGCACCCCCTGCCTCCAGCTAGCCCTGCCCCATGCCCCTGTCTGCAGCTGCCCTGGTGCCCTGCAGGTCCCAGGGCAGTAACCCTGCACACCTGCTTCAATAAGGGGGGCAGGGAGCAGCTGGGACCCACACATGTGCACACCCTAGGGTGACCAGACAGCAAGTGTAAAAAATCAGGAGAGGGGGTGGGGGGTAATAGGAGCCTATATAAGAAAAAGACCCCAAAATCGGGACTGTCCCTATAAAATCGGGACATCTGGTCCAGGAGGAATTTTTAAATTTTAAATTTTTAAATTTTAAAAATTCCTCCTGGGAAAATATGGACATCTGGTAACCCTGTTGGTACAAAAAATACATACTGGGGCACATCCCTTAAATCAGAACTTTTTATAGGGAACTGGTTGTTAAGATTTTGGCAGCTCACCACTGACTGTATCCCAGTTGTTTACCTCAAATTAAACATTAACCACATTTGCATTTAACCCCTGTAGTGTTATTACAAGTGTGCACTCACCAGAGGTGCCTTCCCCACCACCACAGTCCCACACCAATGGGTCCTGGGAGGCGATTGGCTCCAGAGTTAGGAAAGGGTACTGGCTGTTGGGGAGAATGGATCCTCCATTTGCCTGCTGTGCATTCTCCTCCTCCTCCTCCTCTTCCTCATGAACAATGTCCTCCTCGTTGTTGCCCGTGGCTGCCTGGGTCCCCTGGGAGGTATCCACGGAGAGTGTTGGGGTCTTGGTGGGGTCCCTGCCTAGAATCGGATGCAGCTGCTCATAGAAGCAGCATGTAGGTGGCTCAGCACCAGAGCAACTATTTGCCTCCCTTGTCTTCTGGTACGCTTGCCTGAGCTCCCTTATTTTCAGACGGCGCTGCTCTGTATCCCTAGTGTAGCCTTCGTCCCCCATGCCCTGTGCGATTTTGGCATAGATGTCAGCGTTTCTTTTGCTGGTTCAGAGCTCTGCCTGCACAGACTCTTCTTCCCACACAGCAATCAGATCCAGTGTATCCAGTATGCTCCATGCTGGAATGTGTTTGCGACCCTGGGCAGGCATGGTCAGCTGTGGTGGTGAGCGCTACACGCTGATCAAACAGGAAATGAAATTCAAAAGTTCCCAGGGCTTTTCCTGTTTACCTGGCTGAAGTGCAATGGAGTTGAAAGTGCTGTCCAGAGCAGACACTTTGGAGCACTCTGGGACACCTCCTGGAGGCCAAACAAGTAGAAATACACTGTGCTGTGTCTACACTACCCCTAATTCGACCCAGAAAGGTTGAATCTAGCACTATGCCTCTTGCTGAGTTGAAGTACAGGTCTTGATTTTAAAATCCCTTTAGGTTGGCGGGAAGGGCCCCGTATTGTAGACAAGCACATTATAAATTCGACCTAATGTGGGGAATGTCGATCTAATGACGTAGTTACACCAGCCCTTTGAGTTAATTTCCCAAATCCGAAGAAGAGCTCTGTGTAACGGCTAGTCTACACTAGAAGTGCTGGTAAGACACTCTATACCAATGGGAAAGAGTTCTCCTGTCAGCATAATAAATCCACCTTTGCGAGAGGCAGGAGCTATGTCAGTGGGAGAAGCTGTCCCGCTGACATAGCGCTGTCCACACCAGTGCTTAGGTCAGTGTAACTTATGTCGCTCAGGGCGGTGGCTTTTTCACACACAGGAGCAACATTATACTGAAGTAAGTGATAGCGTGGACCAGGCCTAAGCTCGAAAGCTTGTCTCTCTCATCTAGAGAAGTTAACAAATATTACAAATAACAAATATTGCCTCACCCACCTTGTCTCTAATATCTTGGGACCAACATGGCTACAACAACACCGCATAGATGAAGGAGGAAAGACAGAGGAGGATCTGTAAGTAAGGAGTGATACTGGGGTATCGGACAAAGGCCCTTTGAGGAGGGAAAGAGAGTCTGGATGGAAGAGTCTCTAGTAGGAAGGGTGGTAGAAAGAGAGAATCTGAAGGAAGAAAGGAAAGACAGTGAGGTGCAGAGAGTGAGTATGGCAAGTATACATAGAGGGGAACGAAGAAAGAGAGAGACCCAAGTGTGGGAAAAGAGACTGGGACAGAAGTGAAGGCTAAAAACGCTGCAGCGATATAGC
The DNA here is from genome assembly GCF_965140235.1 of Caretta caretta. Taxonomy (NCBI): domain Eukaryota; kingdom Metazoa; phylum Chordata; order Testudines; family Cheloniidae; genus Caretta; species Caretta caretta. The sequence goes on along the minus strand of NC_134214.1, from coordinate 66,260,117 downwards.
TACTATGCTGACAGGGGAGCTTCTCTCATCAACGTAGTTAATCCACCTCCTCCAGAGGTGGTAGTTATGTCAATGGGAGAAGCACTCCTGTTGACATAGTACTGTCTACACTGGTCAGTATCACTGTGTTGCTTAGGGGTGTGGATTTTTCACACCCCTGAGTGACATAGTTATACTGATGTAAGTTTATAATTTAGACCTGGCCTCAGAGAAGAAAAAAGTGGAAAGAAAAATCTAACTGTGATTAAACCAAAACTGAAAGAAAAAAGGACAGCAAGAGAGAGTGAAAGAACAGATAATAAAGATAAGAGAGATAGGGAGGGTTTTTTTTCTATTGTGTAAAATTTGGCACTTGTTCCAGCTCCTGTTGAAATCAGTAGTCTGAAATTGACATCCGTGAGAGCTGGGTTAGCCCTGCATTGACAAAATATTTCAAACGCACACACACGCACTAGGTTTGTTGGTCTTTTTTTTTTTTTTTTAATTTGGGAACTTGATTCTGGTGAACAAGGGGGCATGAGAGGATTGTTTCTGAGCTGGACATGGAGGCCCCATCATCCTGTGAATGGAGAAAGGGAGGAGCCAGCTTCAGTTTTGTGGGTTGTTTGCAATGTTGATGCTGACTCTTTGAATATTTTTATAAAGTTTGAGCACATGCTTAGGGAAATAAACTGATCCTTGAAACTTTGGCGCATCCATGGGTGGAGCCCCTGTTAGGGGAGGCTAGCCCCCGGCTCCGTCCCTTCCACCTGCACACACCCCCAACCCCCTGGCCAGAGCCCTGAGACGCCTGTCCCTCCCCCGCAGCCAGAGCCATGAGCCCCCCCCTGCCCAGAGGAGTCCCAAGTGCCCCCCCCCCAGGCCAGAGGAGTACCGGGCTGGCCGGAGGCCCAAGTGTCGTCCCTCCACACCCCTGCCCAAAGGAGCCCCAGACTAGCCGAAGCCAGGAGCCTGCCCTCCCTCTTCCTCCCACACTCTGTGTGTCTGAAGGTGTCACAAAGCTCCCCTCCCTCCCTCCCCAGAGGAGCCCCAGGCCAGCCGCAGCCGTGTCATGTCTCTCTTCCCCAGACCCCAAGTTGCTGTGGGACAAAGCCTCTCACTCTCGTCCGAAGAAGTTTTTCATATACCCCATGCAGGTTTCGGGGCGGCTGAGGGAGCAGTATTTGCTACTCAGCTTTCTTGGTTCATCAATAATCTCACTGGAGTCCAATACTTTTATTTAGTATTTCTTAACTTTTACAGGGACATGACTCCTGACCTCCATCCTCCCTGTTTTTTTCTTTTTTACAACTCCCCATAGCTTTGCCACATATACTGGACTGGCTACGGACCTCTTAAGACCTTATTTGTGACCTCTTTACTTCTGAAATCCTACACACTCATGGAAAACAGAGCACAGATTTTAGTTAATTTCACATACATACACACAGGCACAAATTCATATTTGGAGTCTAGATCTGCTTCCACATTCTGTATGAGGATTAGATTTTTGAAGCGAAGCATCTGTACTAGAAATAAAACCTTGCCCCATTTTTTCATTATAGGTATAAACGCTGTCCTTGTAAAGTTCTGAAAAAAGGGACCAAATTTGCAGTACCAATTTGCACATTTTGTTTTAATTTTACAGAAGACAGCATATCAATAATGCATGTTTTCTCTTTATTTTATTGGTGGGCTGCCAAAACAGAGGTGTGTTTTTGGCATATAAACTGCAGCATCATTGTTAACTAAAGAAACAGAACAATTAACCCTGTTTGTTTCTGCCCTGTAATACATAACAAGAAGGCAAACATGGGAGGAAGTGTTTTTAATTGGAGTATTTTTATCTTATAGTTAATTATGATTAATGTTGATTTAGACCTGTAATGACATGGAATCTTTTGATTTTATATGCCTAGAATCAAGATCTCAGTGAAGGGCTTTTATTTATTGTAATATGATTGTCGTGTTCTCTGATTTCTTTTTCTTCCCATTCATTCTGATATTTACATTGATTTCCAGGAGACAATATCAACCCCTTTAGTACGAGTACTAAGTAACTTGAACTAGCAACTCTGCAAGGGATCTTAAGTCATGCTGCTTGTTGGAAATTAATAAGGATTTAAATATATATATATATTAGGGTAGCACCTGTCTTCCACTAAATGCTGCTACAGTTGAAAACTGTCTCAGCACTTTCATTGAGAATCCAGTTTTTCATGAGTTGATCGTTCTGCCATAAAAATTGGCTTTTTCTTCAGTGTACAAGGTATACAGATTTGTTTTTATTGTTTCAGAATAAAACAAAACCAAAAAGATATTACAATTTGTTTTCTTAACAAAATCTCCAACTCTTTAAAGGGAAATAAGTTACAAATTAAGGTCTGCAATGAGGTCCTTGTTGGCAGTCTCTTGTGCCTGCACAGAACATCTCTGAAGATATTGGGGGGGAAAGTTTCAAAAGTTAAATTGTTTTGTATGACAGTCAAAATGGCCAAGCAAAGCAGGCTCTTACATTCAACTTGATGGTGTGTATGTGTCTGTAAGGCTGCAGCCAATCAATTACAGAGTTTTAGGGAATGTTCTAGGCATCTGTGGGCAGAACCCTTCATGAAAATCAGAAAACTGAAAAGGTGAAGTGGGATACACATGGAGCCCTTGGTATTTGGTTCACAAACCTAGCAGCTTCCACCAGGTGTGTAGATCAAAGAACTGGTTGATGGCAGCCATTAATACCTTTCCACATAACAATACTTCCCATCTCATTTCTGTCCCTCCTCCCAATACAGTTTAACATGTTAGAGAGACAAGGTGGGTGAGGTAATATCTTGTATTGGAGGGACTTTTGTTGGTGAGGTAGACAAGCTTTCAAGCTACACTGAGCTCTTCTTCAAATCTGGGAAAGGTACTCGGAGTGTCACAGCTAAATACAAGGTGGAACAGATTGTTTAATATACGTAGATAGCATAGATTCTAGGGGATCATTCAAGGTGAAATGGCCATCGGCTGCAGGTATAATACTCAGCCTTCCCTGGTGCAGCTGCTGCTGTCAGACACCTGGTTGCGGGTTTGGTGGGGGAAGTTTTTGCTTCTTATTATGCCCCATGCACATTCCAGGGTGGCTGAGGAGGCAGTATCTACTACTCAGCTTCCTGAGGTCATCAGTAATCTCCCTGGAGTCCATACTGCCTCCTGAGCTGCCCCGGAACCTGCATGGGGCATATCAAAAGCTCAGGTTCTTCTTCCGGAAAGAGTCATTTTTCCCCAGGGGGCAGCTTGGGGTCTGCGGAGGGGATGCATGGCATGGCTGTGGTGGCTCTGGCTGGCCAAAAGCTCCTCTGACTGTGGGGGACTCGAGGCTCCAGCCACAGCAAGCCTCCTTCAGGCAGGTGGAGGGGTGCGGGTTCAGGGCTCTGGCCTAGGGTTGCCAACCCTCCTGGTTTGGCCGAGAGTCTCCCGGAATCACACCCTAACTCCCAGAGGCTACTGAAACCAAATCGGGAGATTTTAGGTGCTGAAAGTCCGGTGGCGCAATGGGGCTGAGGCAGGTTCCCTGCCTGCCCTGGCCCTGTGCTATTCCCAGAAGCTCCTCACGCTGCTCCCGCCCGCAGTGCCGACTCCGCAGCTCCCATTGACTGGGAACTGTGGCCAATTGGTGCCACAGGGGCGGCGCTTGTGGGCGCGGGCAGTGCGTGGTTCCCTCTGTGCCCCCAGGGGCTGCAGGGACCTGCCAGCCACTTCTGGGAGCGGCATGGGGCCAGGGCAGGCAGGGAGCCTGCCTTAGCTCCACTGACTGGGAGCTGCCCGAGGTAAGCGCCTCCCGGCTGGAGTCTATACCCCACACCCCCTCCTACACCCCAATAACCTACCCCAACCTGGAGCCCCCTCCTGCACCCAAACTCCCTCCCAGCACCTGCGCCCTGTACCCCCTCCTGCACCCCAATCCCCTGTCCCAACCCCGAGCCCCCTCCAGCACCCAAGCTCCCTCCCAGAGCTTGCACCCCGCGCTGCCTCCTGCACCCCAACCCCGTGCCCCAGGCTCAGCCCAGAGCCCCCTCTCACACTGCGAACCCCTCAGCCTCACTCCCCCACCCCAGAGCCCATACCCCCTCCCTCACTTCAAGCCCCTGACCCAGCCTGGTGAAAGTGAGTGACGGTGGGGGAGAGCAAGCAACGGAGGGAGGGGGGATGGGGTGAGTGGGGCGGGGCCTTGGAGAAGGGGTGGGGCCTCTGGCAGGGGGCGGGGCAAGGGTGTTTGGGTTTGTGTGGTTAGACAATTGGCAACCCTACTCTGGCTGCGGGGGATGGGAGGGGAGAGGCCCTGGGGTTTTGGGGCTCCAGCTGAGGGGGGTGGGGTTCTCAGGGCTCCAGCCGCAAGGGGTGGGGGGCAGGCAGAAGGGGCAGAGCCAGGGGCTGGTCTTCCTGAAGGGAGGCTCCATCCACCACCCATGGGAATGCCCTATTAACACCTCTGCAGTCGTAACATACTGACACCCTGATTGATCCATATAGAAATAAAGAAAATGATGGTGGGGGGAATGTGGGCTCACAAAGCCCCTTGCATTTGGGGAGCAGAATGGGAGACCCTGGTATAGGGAAGAAAGGGGAATATGGGTCCACACTCCTTGGCATCAGAGAAAGGATGGGACAATGGTGGGGGGGACACAGTGCTTGGTGGGAATAGTGGGATGCACATAAAGTCCCTGCCATGGTGGGGAAAAGGGGAATGGGGGAATTGGAGGGCACAGAAAGCCCTTGGCCGGGGTCAAGGGGGAGAATGGGAGACAGTGGTATGGGGGAGGGGGACAGAGAGAGCCCTTGGCATGTGGCAGAAGAGGGAATGGGGGGACATAAAACCCCTGGCATGGGAGATCGGAGTCTGGTGACACACAGAATGATCAAGACAAAAAGAAATTAAATACTAATGTCTGTGGGAAAGAGGGGGCTCACAGTGACCCTGTCATGGGGGAGTGGGGAGGGAAGATGCAAGGGATCCCTACAGTAGAAGGGGGATGGGAGAGGGAATGGAGGAATGCAAGGAGTGAGTCCCTGGTGTGTGCAAGTAGCTCAGCCCAGGGAAGCTATGAAATGTGGAAACCCCTGGTGGTAACTTCTATTGAAAAGACGCAATGAAGTGGGCTGAGATACCGAACTACCATTGACAGGATCTTGCTTACCCTGTTGCTAGATGGTTGGTTTATTACTTTAATAAATAAAAAATACACTTCAGGTTTACATATACTCCACAGATGGCTTGCCAATTTGTGCCACTACCTCATCATTACCTGTAGTAAATATAGTGTTGGGGGGGGTTGTTAATTATGGATGGGGCATAAAAATTAGCTGAGAGTAGACTATAAAAAACAAATGTTGGAGAGTTGAGCTATGTTTTTAGAAAATAAATGCAGCTCAAGGATTAAAGGTACCTGCCAGGACACACAGGTACCAAGAATAAAATTGGCAGGTATGTCCAACAGTTTCCCTACAAACACAGCTTTCAGAAGCATGTACCTTTCTAAACGCATGTGCCTTGCTTACAGGCAAATTCTGTTAAGATATGTCAGTTTGAATAATTCAATAAGGAGAGGTAGCTGCAGGTAGGGAGTCCTGTGAAACTACACATTCCTTCATGGAGCCAAGTGTCAGAGTGTTTTTGGTGAGCTCGAATAAAGGTGTTTCCCCTTCTGATCTTAAAAAGACTTCCAACCTGTATTTGGGGGATCCTACCTTTAATCTTCACAGATCAGATTTGTTTCTTGCCCATTATTGATTCCCGGAAGTACTGCTTTGGAGGTGCTATATGCAGGAATGGAATCAAAACCGAGGTGCAGTCCATTTCCTTTGGGATGATATCAAACATCCATGCAATGGCATCTGGGATTGCCAGTGTTCAAAATGGAGACTAGAGCTCATTGAAAAATAGGATAATTTTTTTCTAACATTTTCTCAAAAAACTTGTCCCTGTTGTGATAGATATGGAAGTGTTCTGCCAAATGCTTGGGAAACCTTAGTGAATTAAGTTTAAGCATCTTTGGGGTCCATTACATTAAATGAATGGTTTGTGTATGATTGTGTTCTATTCCATGTGGGAGGGCTGCCACAACTCCTCCAGGAACCAAAAACAATGGGTGGTGATTAAGGTAAATGACCCACATTGTTGTAACCCCAGAGATGTACCACCTCCAGGGGAGACTCACATATTCTACTTCACACTGAATTCTCCAGACACAAAGAAAGGACTTTTGGATTAACAGCCTGAATTTAAATTTACTTGGAGCTTTTCTTCCTGATCCAGCAGCAGATAGGACTTTCTGTTCAAGAGGCCTCCAACCTTTGCAGAAGGGTTGGAAAGATTTTAGTCTACTAGAACCCCATCAGACTGATGGCTTCTGGTGAGCTTTTAGCATGGATAGAGGAACATTTATTGTTTTTTATGTTTTCTCTGTACTGCTTTTACCTCAAGAATAAATATGCTTGTTTAGAAAGAGCTGTGTGGTAACTTATAAGTACTGGCAATACACTAGTCGTAGCCCTCAGAGCACGGGCCTTTTAGGCAGATTGGCTTCCTGGAGCTATCACAGTGTAGATCAGGGAAACGTGCAGCATTAAAACCTCTGGTGAGGAGGGAGTGAGATGTAGGCCTCCA